>NW_025421377.1:0-5000000 GCF_011764305.1 Mustela putorius furo
GGGGAAGAAGAGAGAAAATGTACCTGTGATTAGAAAGATTTGAGATGGTTAATAATTACTGGGAAATAATATTCTTGAAAGAATAAGTTATACTAACAGGAAAAGACTGGGTGGTTTTCTCTCAGGGTAAGATGATGCATGGTATTTCTACAGGTATGTGGAAAATATTCTTTCCTATAATGAGATTAAGAGCAAAAACAAAACAAAAACAAAAACAAAAACAAAACAAAACAAAAACCCCATGAGACCATACAGCACCATGGGTTTAGCCCTACAGTAGCACTGTATCTTACTTTATTGCAATTACTTGTTTGCATTGCGCCTGTATCAGATTTGAAGTTCCTTGAAGGGGGAGATGTATTTATATTTTTTTTTTTTTTTTTTAAGATCCAGTATTGAGAGGAAGTGCACACAATGTTGTATTCAGTTCTTTTATCTTCTCTACTTCCCAAACACATTATAATATTATTTCCAAAATCAATACTAAGTTTGGGCAGAAACTCCAGAAATATGACCCCACATTGAAGGGTCTTTACTTTTGATGTACATTTTGGTGTAATACAATTCATCCTCCTATCAAAGAGTAAACAATAAAAGCCAAACACAGTTCACAACATGCAAAATGACTTAGTTTATAACAGCAGTACAATTTTAGGTGAATGTTTTATGTGATGTATGACAGAGCTTTCTCTTATACTTAAGCTCATACCTCTTATTGGCTGGCATTAGTCACAGATGGAGATGTCTACCTGAATACAGCTGCTGTCAAGGAAGTCCCACAGAGAACATATTTCAAATCCATGACTCAGCAAAATATTACCCAGACTGAAAAATACAATTCAGAGATTGCATATCTGTGAATTACAAGGGTGCATCAGAGCAAGGATGCTCATTTTCTTCAACAGGGTCAAGCAAATACATTTGATTACTAGTGCCTACTGATCTTGAGAAGTCCAAGGAACAAGGCCAAAACTCAGAAAAAATCAGAGCATTTCAGTTATTCTTCATGATTAGGCTTCCAAATAAGATGAGAAGAACTATCTGTAAAGATATTTCTGTAAAGGAGGAATATGAAATGGTTTCTAAGAAATGGGAAAGTACTGACACTTGAGAAAAGTGTGATGAAGGCTTCAAGTGACTCACACTAATAGTGTTAGAGAAATCACATATTCAATATTTGGAGAATCTCTATGAAACAAAACATTCCATAAGGATACTAAATCATTACAAAATATATTTAAATACAACATACATTTGAAGATACTCCTATACAAAGGAGACTTTAAAATCTCCCACTTGGGATATCTACTTTTTTTCTCTTTATTATCAAGTGCACATGTTCTTCATAAATAGGTAGACTTACATAGAACAAAGAGACAGGCAAAAATAATAATACACATTTACACACATACACACAGGACCAAGTTTCTAATTGGCCCAGGTAAATCTCTAGTACAGTAGATGTTCTAATGATTCTTTCCCAATGGCTGCAGATAGCTGTTAAGAGTTGCTATAAATCCTTATTCTCAGGCATAAAAGCTAATTACCATCGTAGGTTAGGAATGAATTTTCCTCTTCCCTCTGTGCCACAGTGGGTTATTATACAATTAGCTACATAAAAGAGATGTCATTCTTTACCTCAAAGCATTAATTCTTGTCCACAGTGAGAAGCAGCCACATTATTGCTGGTCATTTGTGTTGTGTTGATTGTTTTATTCACAACTCCACACAATATCCACACCTTGATGCAGTAAATGTGATTGGAAAGAATGTCCTGGAAGATAAAAAAGGAATTGCATAAAGGAAGATCTCAAATATTACAGGAGGGCACTGCAGAGTACATGGTATATAGCTGGAAGAGTTCGCAAATGAGCCTCTATTTAGAGCTTGACTCTGTGACTCGATGTCTGCGGTCTGTGTTGGAAAATTCCAAAGCAGTATCTTTGTTAATACTGCTTCTACCTTATTCTTGTTATCTGCTTCTTCTTAGATTTTAAAACAAAATATATTAGATCGTTCATTAAGTTGCATGTGAATATTATACTTTCTCTCTCTCTCTCTCTCTTTTTTTGCCCCTCCTTTTTTAATGTCCATGCTATGGTCTGGATATATTCTATAGTCTTATTTTCAAGTTCAAAATGTTTTCCCCTCTGCTTAATTACTTTCATCTGTTAATTTCTTCAAATTATCTAATGCATATTTTAGTTCTAAAGTTTGAGATTATATGTAGATTCTGACTCTGGTGAAATTCACAATATTGTCTTTATTTTCTTGAACATATTAATTAACATTATTTTAATGCTCATGTCTGAAAATTACCAGGATTTTTAAAAAATATTTTATTTATTTATTAGAGTGAGAGAGTGTGTGAGAGGGGAGAAGGTCAGAGGGAGAAGCAGACTCCCCATGGAGCTGGAAACCTGATTCAGGACCCGATCCCAGAACTGAGCCCCCCAGGAGACTCCCAGGGTTTTCTTGGTTTTGTTTTTGGTTTTTTTGATTGTCTACTTTTTCTACTCTCTTTTTGATCCTGTTTCCAGGCATGCCTTGGTAATTTTAGTTCACTATATAGGAAAGATCACTGTATAGAAATTTTAGATGATGTAATCTTTACCCAGAGGATTTTTTTTTTTCAAAAGTCAGTTATATGTACGGCCAGATTATTTTGTACCAATCTGAAAGTAAATGATTTGAGTGGGATTTTAAATTATTGAAGTCTAATTTCTTTCCAATTTGTTTTTACTTGTAGAGTGTCTTCTAGAGATTACAATGGAAAGCCTGGGATATTAACTATAGTCCATTTTCCTGGGTAGGCTCTGAATTCAAAATTTCACCTCTCAGCAAGGCAAAAGTCTTTTTCCAATTTCTGAGTGCTATGAAGATAATAGTAGAGCAAAATGCATGGGCTTCCTAATTTCTGGCTATATTGGTAGACCAGAACTCCAATTTTTGTCTCTTAGTCCTGAGAGGTTGATAAATATTTTGAGTCATGGCTTTCTGCTCATCTTCTGGGGACTGCCTCACTAAAGAATTAGCAAGTGCCTTTTCAAGTTAATTTTATGATATTTCTGTTCTTATGAAATTTGACTCCTCAAGTCTTGACTGTCCAGGTTATTTTCTGATGGCTTCAAGCAATAATTTTGTTGTTTTTATGTTTTCATTTCTTGAACTGTTTATAGTTCCTACTTTCAAAGGAAGATTGGACTTATAAAATACAGTCTGTCATAATCAGGAATGGAAGTTGTATAAGCATCTCTTTAAAAGGTCCTAAATAAGACTTTTGATTAAGAAGTAAAAACAGAAAAATTAAAAATAGAGGGGCATGAGAAAAATGGACAAAAAAATTCCTGGGGTGAAAAAGGAAGAATGGCTTTAAATTGGTTTATAAACCATTTAAAGTATTTGCTTTGGGGGGGGGGGGGGAACAGTTAAAAACAGAAGTACTTGTAAGGTGTTTTGCAATCCAGTCAAGTAAAACAGATTGATTTTTATCTGTAAATTGTTATTGACTGTGAAAATCAGTGAGCTTCTGTTGTTAGAAATCAGAACACAGTGCATTAGACTGAATAAATGTATTGCCTAGTAAACTTGCTTGGTGCTAAATTGCATTCAACTAGTGAATAGTTTAATGATTTTTTTTTTTCCCTAAGAAGTGAACATGTTAGTGTGTCTCAAATGGTCTGTTTTGCTCACTTGAATTTGTAGGCAGAGAGCTTACATGCCTCACAAAAAGATAAGAGAAACCATAAAAGTGATGAGGCAAAACAGATATCCAAATGGCAAACGTGATCTAATTTATCTGTGAACATTTAACTGAAATTAATTCTTAAATGATTGATCATATTTTGTGACAGCAACTGTAACTGTCTCTACGCATGAGTTAGAGTCAGTCATTGTGGGGATTGTAAAGATGATCAATGATTTGGCTTTTTGACAAGTCAAATCACAAATGCATTAGAATTCCTTGTGCCCTTCATGAAATACCTACCCATGAATACATCAGGCATTTGGAATTTTCAGGTATAATTCACATATTGATTTTAATATAATTCTCTGAAACATTGTCAACCAATACTTATTAGGTGCCCTTTGACTATGTGACCAATTAGCAGTGTGAACATGTGGAAAAGGTACACATCTGTCAGGAAAGACTTCTTTCACTGTTGGAAAGGAAGATGGTGATGTATATAAAATCATTTGCTGAACAAAATTGACTGAACAAATACAATGTCTCTGGCATTCGGTGAGGACTAAGATTACAAAGACACAAATAAACCACTCAACCTTTCTCTCAAGAGGATTATAATATAGTGGAGCAGCAGATAAATAAACCAACACAAAGGATAGGATGTGATACATTCTATACACTTATTTCCTCAACAAATCCTTTTTTGAGCAATTTTACGTACGAGGTTTAAGGGGATGAAATTTGAGCTAGTAAAATTAGATAATTTATAAATATAGCAATTTACAAAGTTGGCTATTAGACTTATGGGGAACGACACTTAAAACAAATTTTGAGTTTACAAAGGGATTCTCTGTAGGGAAGGAGGTGCTGCTTCAAATAGGTGACAACCGAAGTGATGGGGTTCCCCCGGGAAAGAAGAGAGAAAAATTAGGATGTGATGTCAATTTAGTTAAGCAGAAACCAAATATTGCCAAGCCCCCTTCCATGTATGGATAGGGATCGACACAAAAAGATTCAAATGAGCTTTGGAAGGTAGAGAGGAAGGAGTAGCGATTATCTATAGAAGATGAATGCAAGCCTCCATCTGCACACACTGCCAGAGCTTGCCCATTCTTGCCAATCCACTGGCTTCTCTTACTGGTGTAATCATAGATCCATAGCTCCTTTCTCTGTTATTGATCTCTTCCTTCAGCTTCTTCAAGTCCTGGTCCAGACATAGGTGGAACTCTGGGGTGAAGGACACTTGCTGCTTTTGCAGATTACCTTATAACTGGAGTTAGAGGCAAATTCTGATATGTCCTTGAGGACACCGGTTTATTCTCTAGTTTGTTTTTGTTTTGTTTTTTTTTTTTTTAATTCTGTTTCACTTAGAGATATTTTTCTAACTACAGATCAAAATCACTTCAGATCCACACAATAAGGTGCAGAAACAATTCAGTCCATTGGCTTCTTCACTAGTTTTCTTTCCTGGTCTCTAGTTAGTGACTTTTCTCTGATGTTCCAACCATCTTCTTCTAGAACTTTGCTTCACCAACTTTGCCCACAGTTGTGTAAATCCTTACCTTTATAATAAATGCTTTATTTCATATTATTCACAGTTGTTCTTGTTCCCCAATGGAAACCTAATTAATTCTTAAAGCTTTTTTGTTTTTGTTCTTGTTTTTTTTTTTTTTTTTTTTTTTAGCTTCATCTAGCAACCATACATGGATGAGGTGGCTGAAAGAAAGGTTGAATGTGAGGAATAGCAGAAAATGAAACTAGAAAGGGATCCCATTCAGATCTACTTTAGAGTAGGATACATGGCTGGGTTTCCATTTTCTGAAAATCCCACTTGCTGCTTGTGAAAACGCAGTGTAGTGTCTAGATCTAAAAAAAACAAAACAAGCAAACAAACAAACAAAAAAACCTGACAAACCCAGTAGGTTAAATGATTATATATTTGAGGATAATACTAACAATCTGTACAAAGGCAGTAAGGGTGGAGGGGAAAAGAAGGATCAAAGGTAAGTACAAGTGAATTTTTTTTTCAGTTAACATATAGTGTATTATTAGCTCCAGGGATAGAAGTTAGTGATTCATGAGTTGCATATAACCACCCAGGGCTCATTATATCAAATGCCTTCCTTAGTCCCCATCACCCAGTTACCCCACCCCACCCTTCATCCCTCCAGCAACCCTCAGTTCATTTCCTATAGTTAAGGGTCTCTCATAGCGTGGCTGGCTCTCTCTTTTTAACTTATTTTATTTTTTCCTTTCCCACCCCTATATTCATCTGTTTTGTTTCTTAAATTCTACATATGAGTGAAATCATATGGTACTTATCTTTCCACAACTGACTGACTTCAGTCAGCATAAAAAAAAAAAAAAATGAAATCTTGCCATTTGCAACAATGTGGATGGAACCAGAGGAGGTATTGTGCTAAGTACAAGTGAAACTTAATAAATGATTTAAATATTTTTTTCTCATTCCTGTCATTAGCCTTTTCATTAACAAACGTTTTTCAAACTTAGGTCCTTAGCTCTTTCAAACCATCTATAAATCATAGTGACTTAAGAGTCTGTGAAAGAATAAAGAAGCATAAAACTGAAAATTTCAGAGTGGATTACAAAGTGAAGGTAAGCATTGAGTATAAACTTGCTGTGTGAAGTTCATGTATATGTATACTAAATAAATAAAAATGTTTCTTTTTTTAAAGATTTATTTATTTATTTGTCTGTTTGTTTTTTATTTGAGAGGCAGAGAGTTAGTGAGGGAGCACAAGGTGGAGGAGGGGCAGAGAGAGAGGGAGAAGCAGGTTTCCTGCTGAACAGGGAGTCCAATGTGGGACTTGATCCCAGGACCCAAGAGACAAAGGTAGTCGCTTAACTGACTGAACCAAAAAGGTGCTCCAGTAAAAATGTTTCTTAATGCTTTGGTCAAGAACATTTGAAATCCTCTAATTTATGGGGACCCAAATATGGAGATATCCTCATGAAATGGGCCAAATTCTCATTGTGGGAGCTTGAGAAAATGGATCTAAACAAAATATCAAGGGAAAAATAGAGAAAAGAGCTACATGAAATAAATACTGCTACCTTTATATTTATATGAAAGAGAAGAATATCTACTATTAGTTTTCTATTCTCAAAAACTGTGTAAATTGCTGCTTCTGCATTTGGACATTTGTTAACCATGCCATTTTTTTTCTTATATTAAAAAGTAATAATAACCTTTGGAAATTAGAAGGGTAATGCACTCATTTTCTAGTCAAATACATATTCCCAAAGTCTTCTGAATTTGTTATTATAGTTTTGCATCTAGATACATGGTTTAAAGAATCAATAAAATCAGAATTATTTGCGTATATTCTCATGAGAATTTTTGTCTATTTCCTTCCCTTATAGTTAATGGTTAATTCAGTATGTTCGCCAAGGTTGTAATATAATGTATACTGATCTAGGCTTGAAAATAATTTAAATTTTAATTATTAACTCATCAGTTAAATATGCTCTGTGGCTTGAGATAGATGAGTGTTATGATATGAGTATACATTGAATTAATAAGCCTTCCTTGTTTTCTGGCTTCCAGTTGGGTTCGATCAATGGCGACATGTGTAGGAGAGTTGAAGATGGAAGAAAAGTGAGATACAGTTTATTTTCCACAGACTTTCTACCTGCTGAATTAGCTTCACTACGCTAAAGTCTATAACTTCTATAGAGCAGATTTCTCCAGTGTCTTTCTCTGGGCTTCGGAAACTGTTCCCTTTCTGTGTCCCTTCTGACCTGGGCTGGAAGTATCTTTCCCTAGGCTTAGTCCCAGTGTACTGAATTATTCCAAATTGATTTCCTAAGACCTGGTCCATACCTTAATAAAAAGTCCTTGAATACGATCTACTCAAGTTGTTTAGTCTGTGTGTGCTGTTTCCTGACATACATAGAATTCCATTTTTTACTAAAGTTATTTCATGCAAAATATCAGAAATTGAGAAAGTTCGACATATTTGGTTAAGTTATCAACAGAAATTAGGAGCCACTACTTATTTTTTTTATTCAAATATAATTTATTGACCACATATTTGCAAAGCACTACCATAGACAGCAGTAATGAGTTGATTACAAAAAACAAAACAAAACAAAACAAACAACAACAATAACAAACAGAGAGGTCTCTGTCCTCAGGGACTTTATATTCCAATTGAAGAGATGGACTATAGGTGAATAATTAGAAAATTAATAATTTAGGTACCTTTACAATAATTTCAATGTTCTACCACCATGTAAAAGAGAGATCTAATAAATTATTTGATAAGAAGGAGAATGAGAATTTTTGTTGCTGTTATCATTTTGTTTTGTTTACATATATACAATGGAGTATTATGCCTCTATCAGAAAGGATGAATACCCAATTTTTGTATCAACATGGAGGGGACTGGAGGAGATTATGCTCAGTTAAATAAGTCAAGGAGAGAGAGTCAATTATCATATGGTTTCACTTATTACTTGTGGAGTATAAGGAATAACAAGGAGGACATTGGGAGATGGAGAGAAGAAGTGAGTTGGGGGAAATCAGAGGGGAAGACAAACCATGAGAGGGGAGAGGTTTGGGGTGTTGGGTGAGCCTGGTGGTGGGTATTGTGCAGGGCACCTGTTGCATGGAGCTCTGGGTGTGGTGCATAAACAATGAATTTTGGAACATTGGAAAAAATAAAATAAAATTACAAAAAAAAATCAAAATGGAGTCTAAAGGATAAAGCTGAGTTTTCTAAGTAAAGAAAGAAAATATGAGGAGAAAAAACAAAATATGCAGGGGAGAAGAATTAACCTTTTTATATCTCTGAAATAATTAAAATCTTGCATTATCAAAGAATGAAATGAACACAATTAAGTGAGGTCCAGTGAGAGAGAGAATGGTTAAAGTTTTATAATAGAGGCACGGGCTGGTTGGTGAAGACACTTAGGAAATTTTAAGGATTTGAGATTTTTTTAAAAAATGAAAACAACTAAAGGAGTATAGGTGGGGTTTGATGTAAAAGCCACATTTTTAAAAGGTACTGCATTGTGGGAACCCATTTAGAATGAAGTGGCAGAAGTAGTTGAGTCTGATTATTTGGGAAAGTATACCAGACATCTGCACAAGAGAAGATCCTAGCTTCAGTATAATAAAAAGTGCATGGCCACATCAGTTGTGTCATCTGGAAACAGACTCTAAGATATACTAGGAGTGCAAGAACCTGTGAAAAAATAAAAAAAGAGAGAGAGAGAGGAATCAGAATTAAGTATGAAAATCCTTCAGACCATAATGCTTATCATGAACATTTGAAAGAGTGTCAACCTAGTCCACCTACTATAATTTTAAAAATGGTCCTCAGCAATAATCTCTAAGGAAAATCTCTGCCCAGCTTTCACGTTTGTGCCACAAAATACACCATGCTTCCTTTCTTAGTTTCCATGAACTGTACCTATCTTCTTACAGCACCCTACTTGAATGTGTGTGTACATACATGTATAGCCTCATATGTGGAAAAGAATATAAAAAGGCTTTATAATTTTTAAGAAAATGATAAAAAGAATAATCTGAATTTTATATTGTTATTTCCTTGCTTTTTTTTTATTCCCTATATATTTATCTGTGAGCAACCTGTTTATTTTGCTTTCATAAATGAAATAACTCTCTATATCCTTTCTAATCTGCTTTTCGCACTCAATGTTGTTTCAAAAAGTTTTACCCATCTGATGTGTGACAGAAGTTCATTTATTGCCATAGCACCATATCATTTCATTTTACAATATATCACAATAATCTATTCTTCAGTAGATGAACTAAGGAATATGTGTTTCTCCCCTTACTTTTATATTATAAATAATACATTGAATCTATTAATCCATTTGTGGGGACTTTACACCTTGACTTTGAGTCTCCTTATTGTCTTTCAATAAATTTTTATAACATGTCCTCTTATCCTTTAACAATATAGAAGTTGAATATTTGGTTTATTTCATGTGTGTATTCATATACTTTACATATTACATTGCCTTTTTAACATCAGTATCTATTTGTAAGTTTATCATGGTACCAAACAGAGGAGTACTCAGAACTTCCTAGGGAAAAAAAAAAGTTGGAAAATCACCTAAATTAATGACATATTCTTTTGACTAATTGCTGGAGGAAATGAGACTGTTTTCTCTGCTCCAGCCATTTCCACACTTTTGGTCATCTCCCCTCCAACTCTAGGTTATTCATTTATTTAACTCAGGTGGGATCCTCATGTCATGAAACAGCAACTGATTATATTCTGCTGTGCTTATCTGCTTTGACCTGGGCAATTTCCATCATGGGATGATCTGACCTGGCAAAATATTTGACTATGTAAGATTTAGATAACTTCTGCTCCTCAGAACTGAATCCTCAGAAGCCGAAAACTTAAAAGAATTTGCCGCTTCCATATCATGGAGTATGGGAAGAGAGAGAGAGAAAGAGAGAGATGGAGAGATTGCAGTTAAGGACATTTGTTACAGCCCACACACAACTTTAGCCACATCAACAGGTACTATGCTGGAGAGGAGGTGGTCAGGGGGGATGGAGTATCTGGGTGGTGGGCATTTAGGAGGGGACTTGATGTAATGAACACTAGATGTTATATGCAATTGATGAATCACTAAACTCTATCCCTGAAACTAATAATACACTGTATGTTAACTAAACTGAATTTAAATTAATTAAATTAAAAAAAATTAAAAACACGTATTAATATATAAACCATCTTTTTTTAGATATAGAACTGAGTGAAACTCCATGAGCATGTGTGAAAAAAAAAAAAAAAAAGTATATGTAAAGCCAGACTGAAAGATCAACAGATGGTTTGGATGAATGTCTCATTACCTGAAAATTTCTACCTTGGGATGAAAAAAGGATTCCACCCACATTTTATTCCATGCATATCTCTACACATTTTCATTTGTGTTATTTTTAAGATTAAATTTAGAAAGTAATGTAAATATGGGAAGGGGAAATCTAAAAGGATTTCCTGGTCTGTAATTATTAGAATATTCTTGCTCTCTGAGGTGACTTGCAACTCTAGACCTTCTTTGGTCCAGGTGGTCTACTTCTTTATGGCAAAAGACCATGCACTGAAACAACGTTCTTGAAGGACCTAAGTATAACAATTAAAAATACACATTTTAGGGGCGCCTGGGTGGCTCAGTGGGTTAAAGCCTCTGCCTTCGGCTCAGGTCATGATCCCAGGGTCTTGGGATCGAGCTCCTCATCGGGCTCTCTGCTCAGAAGGGAGCCTGCTCCCTCTTCTCTCTCTCTCTGCTTGCCGCTCTGCCTACTTGGGATCTCTGTCTGTCAAGTAAATAAATAAAATCTTTTTAAAAAGATTTTTTTTAAATACTCTTTTTATAGTGGTAGTCTTTTTTACTATGCTCATTTTATTATGTTTTTCTGCATGTTTCTGAAAATAAATATCAATGACTATACAAATATTGATCAATAATACTTCACGATACTCCCTTTTAAAACATGTACAGTTTGGCACACATAATTTAGACATTTTCTTTGTTTTTGTTTTTTGTTTTTTTGTTGTTATTGTTATTGTTGTTGTTTTAAACCTGTGTTTGATTCTAATGTGGAAAAGTCAGGAAATAAAGGACCAAAATAGTTCCCTTCCCTACCTCTTCCCGTGTTCCCCATGATCTAATAAAGGGACAAACAGAGATAATTAAAAAAAAATTAAAAATTGAAAAAACAATAAACAGATCAAGACAAAAAAGCAAACTGTATTTAGTTCTATGGCCTTTCCATAGCAATTTCTTAATTCCCATTCTCACTCCAAAAAACTCCATGTGACCAATATTATTAGTGAGTTGTATCTCCTGTATTTAAATATTCTTCATGTACAAAAGTTTATATATACTCTAATTCTTTCTGTTGTGTTTGCAGGTCCAACACAGCCTCTGTTGCATGAAATTTGGAAAAAAAATATGTTCTATTACTTAATGCATATATAATTTTGAAATTCAAAGAAGTTTTACTTTAGACTAGTTAACATCTGTCATTCACCATTACATACCTTACATACATTATCTCATGTAATTATCACAAAAACTTCATCATAAATTTACATGTTGTAGATGAAGTTGCTAAGGTTTAGAGAGTGTTTATTCTGCATAGTATAATACTTCTTTAACAGGTTTACTGGAGATGAGATACCAGAATGGTGCTGGTGCACTGGTTTTGGGAGAGGCTCACTTAAAAATTTGACAAAAGATAGGCTCAGGCTCTGGGCCACTAACAATCCTCTACTTCATCTTGGCCTTTAGCCATACATGTAGATCTGACTTTTAACCCTTGCTTCTATTATATATAACCATAATGCCACCTCTGTCTTCAGCACCTAGAAGTTGTGGGGTTGGTGATAGGTAACACTTACCATGCACCCACCTCATCCTTCCTACTTGCTTCCAGAGTAGTGACCCTAACTCCTCCAAGGGCTACTTTGTACCAAGTGTTGGACTTCTGGGTGAACCTATCTAGAACTGGCTGAACCTATCTTCTCTAAGGTTTCCTAAATCCAACCCCAGGAAGGGAGGTTTGGTGTAAAGCTTTTGAAAACCCTCAAAGAATATAGGTTTATCCATTCCCAAAACCCTGACTGACATTTGGTACCAGACATGTGGAAGGATTGGGTGACTACTCTGGATACCTTTTCAGGGAGGGGTGGTTCAAATAAGGGAAAGAACACCTGTTGTTGGTGATGTGGTGTAGAAGATAGCAGTCAACATCAGTAGTTCAAGGCCTAGGAATGTAATGATTAGAGTTTAAAAAGTTCAAGAGAGGACACGGTTGAAAAATATTTACATTTACATTTTACAGTATTACATTCCAAATAATAAATTTAACGTGACCAGAGAACAAATTATCATTACATTTCTGTACATTATCTAGGTAAGGTTTGGATATGAGAGAGTCTTTGGATGCCAATAGTCACAGTTTCGCATGATGGATGGTGGATGATGCAGGGTCATCAGCATTAAATAAATGGGTAAGGATGTAATCAGCATTAAATAAATGGCATTGGGAAACTGCACAGACATGAGGACCCAGTTGTTTCAATACAAACAGCTTTTGACAGACCGTAGCATTGTGAGTAATAACAGCAATGCTGTTTTTTTTTTTGTTTTTTTTTTTTTTTTTTTTTATTCTCATGGTTAGAAATATAAAAGTAGCTAGAAATGTTGCATCAAAAGTAAAAAACCTGAAAAGATGGTTCTGGGTCATGAATAGGAAGTGATAGTGCCTAAAAGCTATGAAGAATTTTTATGTGTACTAACTGGAAAATAAATATGAAAGTAAATATTTTCCAGCCATTATTCTAAATCTTCATAAACATGAGCCATGATGTTGTAATTTTGCTTTTTTAAAATATTTTATTTATTTATTTGAGAGGTATCACAAGTAGGCAGAGAGGCAGGCAGAGAGAGAGGAGGAAGCAGGCTTCCTGCTGAGCAGAGAGCCTGATGAGGGGCTCGATCTCAGGACTCTGGGATCATGACCTGAGATGAAGGCAGACGCTTTAATCCACTGAGCCACCCAGGTGCCCCATAATTTTGCTTTTTAAGAGAGAGGGAGAGGAGGAAAGATAGGAGCGAGAAAGAGAGAGAATCCGGAGCCAGCTCCAAGCCCAGCACAAAGTCCCACATATTGTTCCATCTCACAACCCTGAAATCATGACCTGAGCCAAAATCAAGAACCCAACACTCAGCCCACTGAGCCATCCAGGCACCCCAAAGTTGTAAATGTTTTTAAACCAAACATTATATACAAAGGACTCATCAAAAATACTTGAGAGATCTGCACACCCTATGGGAGATCTTAGTCAGGATAGTAATGAAATTCACCACTGTTGAACAAGTAAAAGCAGAAGCAGAAATAGGATCTCCTACTTGCTTTAACCCTTCCTCAATTCCTTCTTCCCTTCTTGCTGGGGGATTGTCAAAGACTCACTAAGGCTTCAATGAGAATAGTGAGAAAACAACATATCTTTCATCATCTTATTTATTTCTAATCCAGGTAGAGGAATGGTACAGGTTAGAACTTTCTCTTCTATTAGCTAAAGTAACAGAAGAATTGTTACATATAACTGGATCATTGGACATTTAGAAAATATAATTCTGTACTAATTTTTAAAAGTCAAGCAGTAAGAAAAAGATTATAGTATGGGTTAATGTGAAATGCACAACTATTTTTTTCATGACTTTAATGAATTTTATAATTCATTATAATCACATCTATTTTTATTTAACTATTATAGGTTTACTAGTTAGTTTTAATGATACTGTTTTATTTCTATTTTATTTTATTTTTTTTTATTTTTATTTTTTTTTTAATTTTTTATTTTTTATCAACATATATTTTTATCCCCAGGGGTACAGGTCTGTGAATCACCAGGTTTACACACTTCACAGCACTCACCAAATCACATACCCTCCCCAATGTCCATAATCCCACCCCCTTCTCCCAAACCCCCTCCCCCCGGCAACCCTCAGTTTGTTTTGTGAGATTAAGAGTCACTTATGGTTTGTCTCCCTCCCAGTCCCATCTTGTTTCATTTATTCTTCTTCTACCCACTTAAGCCTCCATGTTGCATCACCACTTCCTCATATCAGGGAGATCATATGATAGTTGTCTTTCTCTGCTTGACTTATTTCACTAAGCATGATACGCTCTAGTTCCATCCATGTTGTTGCAAATGGCAAGATTTCATTTATTTCTATTTTAAAGCTAGTGTTTGATCCTTGAAAAATTAAAAAATATCAAAAATAGAAAAATAAGTTGACTCAGTTCTACCTGCCAAGTGTTATTATCAATAATTATTGTTGCATTTTATTTGACATGCATTATAAATGTGCCCTTAAAAAATTTTAAATATAAATAAAATAGCAGACGAAATACTGTGCCAAATGATGCAATAGGACTCGATGTAATACTATGGCAAATGATATTCTTCTGATGTAGTATAAATCATAGACAATAAATGATCAAACTTTCAAAGGAATTCTCATTAGATCTCCAAATATTTAGGCAAAGTTTATTTAAATTAAATAATTTTAATCTCCCTCTACATATATAGATATATACCTATATCTATATATAGATAATATAATATTTCACAAAAATGTACAGTATTTTATTTATTTGAAAAACAAATGGATTTGAAATCAAGCAGTAGTTACATTTTCTTCCAAATTAAAACACATAAACCAGGGGCACCTGGGTGGCTCAGGGGTTAAGCCTCTGACTTCGGCTCAGGTCATGATCTCAGGGTCCTGGGATCGAGCCCCACATCGGGCTCTCTGTTCAGCAGGGAGCCTGCTTCTTCCTCTCTGCCTACTTGTGATCTCTCTCTCTGTCAAATAAGTAAACAAAATCTTAAAAAAAAAACATATAAACCAAATTTACCTCAAATTTTATTAGACTTTTCAGTGCAAATATGTGAAAAAAATTAAAATAATTTTTATAATAATTTATGCACAATTTTTTTACATTATTCATGCAACAACATAAATTGGCAGCCATTTTTCATATGTATAAATCAATGAAAAAATCAAATACTAACTTATCAAACCACTCCAAAGTTATTTCACATTTTTTTTGGTATATTTTGTTCACTACTCATACATTATCCATTACTACAAATAGTTAAAAGAAATAATTGTATATAAATCTCTCCTTCCTACCAATAGGTGGCACTGAAAATGTGTATATTTTGACAATAAAGTGTGTTCACCACTATGTCAAAGATTCCTTCTTCTTATAATGCAGCTTCAGCTGCGGCTTGAATAAAGTACACCCATCTACCATAAAATTACTCTGATATGAATATGAGGAATTCCATTATGCAAATAGAATGTAAAATGTTTATAATGATGGACTATTACATCAAAGATACTTTATTGGTATTATAAAATTTACATTGTGCTCAACTAAAATTGTATTATATTTAGCAAATTCGATAGCTTATTTTTCTCTATTATTTCATTATTCTTGTTTGGTAAAAACTGTCATTTCCATTTTAGTCTGGGATATTGTTTGCCTGAATAAACAATATATGTAGAAGAATTTTACAAAATTTAGAAGTATTTTGGTTTCGCTTAGACTGCTTATTAATATACCCTCTGAGTTGTAATGGTTAATGAAACTAGGAGCAAATACCTGAGTATTCATATTTGCATTACTTTTATTAGTAGTGCTCTTCATTTTACCCGTGTGTATATAGTTAAAATTCCTCACCTCCATTACAATAGAATTCTGTTATCTGAGTCATTTAGATTCCTTTTAAATCTAGTTCATTCAAGAGGTTCATTTCAACAACTCATTGGGAAAAAAACCAAAAGTCTTATGACATTCATTCTGCATTTTTAACAACAGTTTTATTAAAATGATATATTGCCATAAGACAAATCCTAATGATATTTCTATTTTATAACTGTATTTTATTCCGGGCCTGGTTGGTGTGATTTATTCATATTTCCTATGAAAATCTGAACTACTGTGTCGCTGTAGCTATTATGTAGCAAATGTGTTTTACATTATAATAATAAACATACATTTTTCATACCCGAATTTTCCAATAATCAGATATTCTTGAGTAGTTTCAGTATTTTTATTAGATCCCAGTGAAGTCTTATTATCTTGTACAATTTGTCTGAAATGCTTCCCCAGATCCCTGCTATTTTCAGCTTTTTAAGCCTGTGTGGGAAAATAAACTTACCTGACATGGGGCTTTATTTAATTATATTTCCATTATCTCATCTCTGACCAGAGATCACTCAAGATGAAACACTTTATTTCTTCCTTTTCGTTAACTAAATTTAGCTTACTCTTCTTATTTTTCTGAGCTGCCAGAACCTTATTTTTTGCTGCCTTCCACCATGCATGACTAGTTGTAAGAGATAATATACACACACATAAACCACGCTACATCAGTTCCTTCCTTGATCAACCTCTTCTCTTTAAAGCATCATGCTCAGCTTGAATGTTTTTAAGGTTCACAGAGCAAGAAGGACAAAACTTTAATCACTATTAGGGGGAAAAAAAAAACAAGCTTACAGAAAAGATATTTGTTGCTTTAACTTGAAAATGCAGGAAAGGATTCAGACTTAGTCAAACATGGATGCATATAGGGTCATGTGGTAGGCAGTCTCCAAGATGGCCCCTATTGATCCTTGTTTCTTGGAATTCATTCTTTTGTATAGTTCCCTTACACATTGTGCCAGAGAAGTTCTGTGTGATCAGTAGCATACAACAGAAATGGTGGTATGTCACTTTCAAAATTAGGTTATCAGAAAACCATGGCTTCTGTTTTGGGCACTCTCTTTCTGGTTCACCACATCAGATATCATCTTGATGAAAATTCCACCTGGGGAAGAAGTAAGGTCTCCAGTCAACAGCCCATAGAGAATCAGAACCCTACCCAAAAACCATGTGGGTGAGTTTAAAAGCAGATCTGACAAACCCCAGTTGACGCTCATGAGAGCATGAAACATCAGTTAAGCCTCTTCTGGATTCTTGACACACAGAAACTAAGAGTAAATAACTATGTGTTGTTTCAAACTGCTAAATATTGGAGTAATTTGTTACGCAGCAATAGGTAACAGATACGCATCAAATAGTATTATCAAACCTCTGTCAGAATTTCTCTGTACTTGGCTCTGAGTATATCAACTTGCATCAATTACAGATAAAAATGAATTCAGATGATCAAATGTTGCAATCATGAAGTGTCTCTTTTTCATGTGGGTTCTATATCAATGATCCACAAATGACAACTTGAGGACACCTGTTTTGGATAAATAAAGTTTTATTGGAACACAGTCACTTCAATTTGCTTACATTTTGTCTATTCCTTTTACAGTTGCAGAATTGAGTAGATAAGATAGAGGCCAAGTGCCTTATAAAGGCTCACATCTGTTCCACATGGTGGACAATATACACTTAGGCTTTATATGTGTCAGATTAGGAACAACTGCAGAAAGAAAAATAAAAAATTCATAACTTGATAAAAAAGAGTTTAAGAGAAAATTCTAGCTTACTTGTCTTGAGTCATGAGCCTCTGTGCCAGCTTTATAGATAATCTGGTGGAAATGTCATTCTAATCACTGAACTTAGCTTTTAGGAGAGTCAGATGAGATACACTCCACCCAGATGAAATTGGTTCACAGTAGAACAAAAGGATTTTGTTACTAGAACAGATGTATTAGTATCTAGGTGTATGTGGTGGAAGTGGGGAAGTTGAATGAGACGTTCACATTAAAACAATATAGAAATACACTATAGAAAAATGTCCACTGGGGTGCTGGGTGGCTCAGTTGGTTAAGCAGCTGCCTTCAGCTCAGATCACGATCTCAGGGTCCTGGGATCAGGCCCCACATTGGGCTCCCTGCTCAGCAAGAAGTCTGCTTCTCCCTCTACCTCTCCCTCTGCCCCTCCCCCCTCTCTCAAATAAATAAGTAGAATCTTTGGAAAAAAGAAAAATAGCCACTGAAATGAAAATGACAAATAGGGATTTCAGAAATGCTCCAAAGAAATATGGTCTTCATCCCTAAAGATGGCATGAAATTCCCTTTCTTGGTAGAAAAAGACCTCCTGTTCTCCCCTTTTTTATTCCTAAGGATGGAAGCCATATATCACCACCTTTATCCTTTTCTTTCCAGGAATACCACTTCCTGAGTTACAGTTAGGGTAGGGAACAACAGGTATGAACTGTAGGTTATGCAAGTCCCATATAGGTCATATGTAGGTTGGGTAAACAACATGTACTGTTCCATCATCTTCACATTCAATCTTCGAATTATTGCAGTGATTTCATATTCTTGTGCACACTTTGGAAATTTCTTATGTGATATTCAAATAAAAACTGTGATATAAATTCTTTATTAACACAGTGTCTCTGTTCTCCCAGGCAAACACTAATTGGGCTATCCCCTCAGGAATTAGAGTAACAGTCTAATTACTGGTACATAACTTAGACCTTTGATATAGGCTCATTATTTCTTAAGAAAATGAAAAACTCACACACATCAATCAGAAAGAAACAGCAAAAACAAGGACTTTTGAAATAGACCAAAATCTTTATTTTACCATTTACTAACTGTGACATATTAGATAAGTTAATTCACCTTCTGAATTTAATTTTCCCCCTTTGAAACACTGGATCTAGTGGTGGATAATTTGCAGAAATATTTAGATTACATAAATCAATTACATAATAAATAATCAATAAATATTAGGATCTTATTGTGTCAAATTGCTTATCTTCTATACTTTAACTGACAAAGGACCTTGAATGTTACATTTCTAAGTTATAAGTATTACACAGCTAAGTTTAAACATAGTAGTTGTATGTACCAACTAGAGAAACATACCATTAAGGATTTTAGTTTTATTTGCAAAAAAAATTAGTTTTTCTTTATATAAAATATTCACATCCCTGATTAATTTGATTGAACTTTACTAGTTAATTCAGCCTCAGTTGGATTAATTATGACCAAGATTTCAAGCTATTATTTATTCATTAATTAATCTTTGACTTAACTCTGACTTCTTTTCTCAGTACAGACATTAGGCAGCTTAGTTACTATCAGGACAATTGTTTTCTATCTTCTTAATTTTGTAGTTATCACAGTTGACAGCAGATTGTCTTCTACCATTTTATTTTAGATTACAATGACCAGTTCTCCCTGGCAGCATTACATTTTGTAATAGCATTAATATGTAATGTGAATTATTATTAATTAACTAAAATGTTATTATAGAGGAGTGTCTCTCATTGCTAAAGAAAAAAGGCATATCCTACTTTTTTTGTGTGCAGTAGGAGCAAAGGAGGGGGAATGAAACCCCACCTTTGGCTTTCATAGCATTTGATGAAATGTTCAAATGTTCAATTTGAGTCTTACATATTTCTTTCTCTGTTTTCTTCTTTCTTTCCTGGGATCTTGTTCTCTCTCTTTCCCTGGGTTATGTTCTTGACTCTTGAATTTTCACTTTCTATGACTATAAGCAAAAAGCTCTTCTAAGAATACTCATTATTTTGGTAATTTTCTCTATGGCAACAGCTCCGCAAGAAACTCTGGAGCTCACATCTCTCTCCTTTTGTATCCTTCTGTGCACTCACGTGCTCTCTCTCTCTCTCTCTCTCTCTCTATATATATATATATATATATCTGTTTAAACAACATTACTGATTCTTAAAACCAGTATCTCTGAGAATATACACATCTGCATTAACATGATTTTACTACTTCACTATCTTTATCAATGTAACCACTTTTCCAGAAAATTTCTTGGCTAGGAAGAGAAATGTTGAAAATAATGTTACTGTTCATTCCAGGAAAAATCTGAAAGACCTATCCATTTTTCAATAGAAAGCTTGAAGGACCCTAGTTCTCTGCTCCCTGTTGCAACATCCCCACCTTGCTGTGTCCACCAACCATGAATTACATCATGATACTTACCCAGTCCTACCTAAGCCCTGAACTTCTCACTCCATTCTCTATTCTTGAACTGAAAGAGTTATCTTAAGCTAGTCTTTAAAATCTCATAAATATGCCAGCATTGCCCTTTTCCTCTAAGATGCTACTGAGACTATGAGACATTGCTCTCTTAGCACAGTAATCAATAAACTCACCTTGTCTTGTGAACATGTTGTTTGGACATTATTTTGGGGATCCAGCACTCAACATACCTAAGATCAAATGAATGTTTCTACTCTGAGTGGCTCTTGCTCCTCTTTTCTCTTTACCATAAATCTACTACGGAAGATTGGATTTTGTTAAGACCACCTGGTTTGTTTCATGGATTTCAAGTCATGTATAGCATGTCTATATTAAAAATAATACCAGGTCAGAGTTATTGAATTTATCTCCTCCAAGGGCAGGGTAAAAATTTTACTTTATATAAATAATTTATATATTTAATCATTATTTTTTTTCTTCCCTTAAATTGGTATGCTATAATGTCCTATTTAAATCTTATACTGATTAATAATACTGATCTCAGCATTCACCAATAACCAGAGAAAAAAGGAACTATCTTTATCATCTTTCTCTTCCCAACCATCTTCATATCCTGGCCTTTCTCTTTTGGAAGTATAATTTTGACTTTTTCCAATTTCATAGCAGCTTCAATAAATTTTATCCTAAGTAATTTTGATAAATTCTTTATTTCTATTTTCTGGTTTTAGAATGATTTTTAAAAACATTAATGGCACAAGTGAGCTTTTTTTTTAAATGTCAGCTAACTTTAACTTAAATGTATAAAGTCATAAGTATTTTATGTATTGAAAGAATAATAAGAACAAACACATAAAATTTGATTAGGAAAATCATAATAGGTTTGGATGCTGTTACTGTCAACTGATGTGTATGAGAAGTACCTGGTCCATGGTAAAATTTCAATAAATGTTTGTGGAATAAATACATGGAATTAATTTGTAAAAGTCAGAAACTGACTCTTGTGCTATATGTTATTTATTCCAAATCAACAGCTTCGTTTATTCCTTGCTAAGAAAACTCTTAAACATTCAGTTTAAGATATCATGACCAGGTATAAAGGTCTTCACCTGCAGTTCATTGTCCATGTGACTAAGATCCATTCCTTAGTATGCAAACTTCTTTCCAAAAATGAAAAGCCAATAAAGCTTAAGCTTTAGGACCCCTCATTTGCATGGGATTCTCTGTAAATGATATACATGTAAATAAATTTTCAGATTACCCTGATATGAGTGTACCATTATTTCCTATCAGGATCCTGACTGACACGACGCTTTTGAAACATAATTTGTAACTTGTGATATCTTTGCTTTAAATTTGGTTCTGAATTCAATTATCTAATCTGAAGGGTCACTGCTTACAATTTGTCTCTAGTTTATAATTTTACAACATTTCAGATCCTCTGTATGGTTAGTGAACAAGAATTTTTTTCTACCTATTATGTTTGAATCTTCTGACAATTTTCTCTTTTGATCTTATTAGCAACACAGGATAGGTTGTTTTTTACCCAACTGAATAGAGTAAGTATCTGAAGATTTTAATAAAAAATATTGATAAAAATATCTTCTAAATCTAACAAATATAGTAATAATCATGTAATAATAAATATACTATAGTTGTATAATGTATACATTAATATAAATGTAGCATAAGTATAGTAATATTATCATGTTTATTAATTATAAAATTCAACCAATTGCCATGTGGCACACCTCATAATGTAATATTTTTACTGATACATTATTATAATAGGTACATGGTTACAGTAGTGAATGAGAATGAACCACAAAATAGTTAATTACGGTTTTAGAAAAACACTCATGAGGAAAATCCATTGCTCTAGAATTAAGTTATTTCTACACTGAACAATTCATCAATGAGAATTGATAATTGCTAAGTAAGATAAAGGAGAATTTGTATTCAATGTCTGCAACATGTAGCAATTGGAAGATGCCAGGGAAATAAAATATAGAGCACTTGCCCTAAGGAACTTAAAATCTAGTTAAGATGAATTTGGCAACCTACTTAAATAAAATCAAATCTGAATTAGTGTATATGAGGAAGGCTATTACAGACGGATAGCTACTAAACATATCAGTATGAAGAAATAAAATTTAGAAAGAATAGAAAAAGAAGACAAAGAATTTATAGCAAAAGAGTGGGAATGAAGATTTGAGAAAAAAAAGTTGTAGTAGAAATAATTGAACATTATTAATTCATATGTAAATTAAAAATTGTGTTTGATCTGCTTTACTGATTCCTTAAATATATATTTTAAAAGGACAAGAGATACTAGTATTAATAGATTCAGAAAATTTAAAGTTTATTTCTCTCAAAGCTCCTTATCTGGAACCTAGGATTAAGGATTACTGATTATTCAAAAAAAATAAAAAGAAATAGAAATTTTCTAACTTCTTTGTGTAAATCAGAATAATTTTTATTTTTTCTTCTGAAGGTGTTCTGACAAGTTACTTATGAAGGTATTTATTTTGAGAAGTTTTGTTCCTGAAATCCAAATCCTTTCCTTCTAGATAAATCATAAGTTTTGGTATCATTTAATTTAAGATTAAAGATAGATTAGAGTACATGGAGTATTGTTTATATTGGAAGTCAGAGTTTTCACTACAATAATGCAATTACACCCTATACTTGCAATGAGAGTCCATGCTGAGCATAAAATTAACATCACAAAGGTATGATTTTTTAAAAATGTACAAAACCAGAAAAATCTGAGAGCATAAAAAAGAATAAACATTTTTCATATGTAATAGAACAAAGCATTTTCATTTTGTGGAAACCTCTACTTATAATCTGGACTTCATCTTTGCACTTATTTAAAATTACAGATATCACAGCTTCCGCTTTTGGTTAAAACAATTTTGGGAGCAATCATCAAGACCCAACATATACATTTCTCATGAAATTGATGTAAATATATGAGAAATTTTGTCTTAAGAAGAAATTATTAGTGGTTTTTTTTTCATCTTCCTTTTTTTTTGTTGTTGTTGTGTTGTTATCAAAAGAGGCATTAAGTATAAGGGAAACAAACCAGTAGGAGACGTGGGAAGTGGAGAAATGGGTAAGAGTCCCTGTCCTGCCTTCATGTAATATTTGATTTGATTCAAATCAATTATCTTCTCTGCATCTCATTTTCCATACATATAAAATTATGGGATTAGAGTTATTCAAGATTTTATTTTTATTTTATTTTATTTATTTGACAGAGAAAAGGACATCACAAGTAGGCAAAGAGGCAGGCAGAGAGAGAGGGGGAAGCAGGCTCCCTGCTGAGCAGAGAGTTCAATGAGGGGCTTGATCCCAGGACCCTGAGATCATGACCTGAGCTGAAGGCAGAGGATTAACCCACTGAGCCACTCAGGCACTCCAGAGTTGTTTATATTGAAGTTTTCTCCTATATTTCAAAGTATCTGATTCTAACATAAACATTTAAAAAATATTAGCTAATCTTTGGAAAATACGTATACACACATCATTGCCAATTATACTAGACAAGCCATTTTAGATTCCTGTCTTTAAAAGGAAAAGTCTTATTAAAAAATAAATAAATAAAAAACACTAACAATACTTAACTGAGGTATAATTTACATACTATAAAATATATTTGTCTTAATTGTCCAGAATGATGAAGGAGATGTATGTCTTTGGATTAAAATCTCCCAAATCATTCCTTCATCCTAAAAAGTTTTCCTGGGACCCTATTCCAGTCAACCCCTCCCTCTATCCACTACTCCAGAGTCAATCATTTTCTCACTACTCTGGTTAGTATCACCCTAAATATTTGGTGTGCTCATGAGCTCCATATTTAAGAGAACATATGGTATATACATTTTTGTCTGGTTTCCTTGGCTTATCAAAATGTTTCTGAAATTCCTTCATGTTGTTAGGCATATTAATGCATTTTCTTTTGTATTGATGAATACATCATCATTTTATTCATTTCACATAGTTTGTAAATCCAGTCTTCTGCATGAAAGACATTTGGGTTGTTCGTAGTTTAAGTTATTATGAAAAACGCTGTTACAGAAGTACATTTATAGGTCTTGTTGTGGACATATACTTTGTTGTTCTTGGATAAGTATGTAAGAAAGTAATGGCTGAGTAATAGGAGAGGTATACTTACCCTAGAAACCACCTGCCAAAGCACTTTTACAAAATGGTCGAACAATTTTACATTTCCACCAGCAATGTACAAAAACTCCAGTTGCTCTATCACTTCACCAATGTTATGTTTTATCCATTTGAATGCTCTGTAGTTTTAAGTTGCATGTCCATGATGACTAATGATATTAGCTAGTTTTCCATATGTTTGATGGTCACTCAAACCTATTTCTTTGTGAATTGTTTGATATTGATGTATCAAATTGATAAATCGGTTATCAAAAATTATGCTAAACAAAGGCACCATTAAGCAAATGGAAGAGGATACCACAGATAGAAGAAGGTGTCAGCAATACATATATTACATATAACTATATATGTAAAAAACCCACTTTCATCCAGAATACATAAATAATTCCTACAAATGAATATGAAAAAGATAATAATCACAATTTTTAAAATGTGTAGATTCTAGTCTTCTAGAATATGTTTTTGGGTAGCCCTTCAAATGGAAGCAGGGGTTTGAGAGGTCATATTAAAAATACAAAGTTGTCTGTCTTATTTCTATAATTGATATTTTAGTTACTCATTCCACCCCTCATATATTATTGGAAAATAAACATATTAATAAACATGCAAAGATCATATATTTTTCTCAACTGTGGCTTATATTTTCATTTTCATTATATCTTTCAAAAAGCAAAAGATTTTAATTTTGATAAAATTCAACTTATCAGTAAGTTGTCTTTTATGGAGAGTCGTAATTTTAAGCAAGCTTGATCTATCTTAAAGTGGTAGTGATTTTTGTCTAGACTTTCATGTTTTGTTTTGTTTTGTTTTTATAGCAGAAGATAAAATCCTTCCCATGATTTTTGAAGTAATTCATTGTTATTCAAAAGTTTACTTTTTTTATGCGGCATCTAGATAATTTCAGTAGCAGGCTTTCGCAGCATCTGTGTAATCTGCTATCCTTTCATAAGTGAGAGTCAGAATACTGTATTTATAGTAGATATACCTAGATAGAAACCCAGGTTCTACCACTTATGAGGTGCATTCATTTTAACTTGTGGTTAAGTGGCTACATTCTTTTCTAGTGGAAAACATGTCATTATATTTATAATATGGAGAAAAGAAAGTTGAAATTTATAAACAGTGGTACAAAGCACATAGAGCCCTTAAAGATATTTCTAAGGACAGAGCTGCACAGAAATCCATTTATTAATTCTATCTCACCAAGGCATTAATTGACTATGCTAGGAGAATAGATGCAAGACCAATCTATTTATTTCTTCTGTTTGTAAGGTCCTGAAAGTCTTTCTGTTCTTAAAACCCATTCAGTTTAAACTTTAACCTGAGTGTTTGTTACTTTCTACTAAAATGGCTTGTCTCGCGCTCTGCTTCTCTCTATCTGACTGAGGAGTTCATGTCCTTTTGATGCTGACATCTGTCAGATGCCTTTATGGTATTCAGAACTTCTCCATCTTATAAATTTTGATCATCTCCACTTAACTTTACAGTGTGGAGGCTTTAGACTCTTAAGAATATCTGTTCTTGGGGTGCCTGTTCTTGTTCTTGGCTCAGTGGGTTAAGCCTCTGCCTTTGGCTCAGGTCATGGTCTCAGGGTCCAGGGATCCAGCCCTGCATCTGGCTCTCTGCTCAGCGGGGAGCCTGCTTCTGCTGCCTCACCCCACTTGCCTCTCTGCCTACTTGTGATCTCTCTCTCTGACAAATAAATAAATAAAATCTAAAAAAAAAAAAAAAAAAGATATGGTGAGTGCTGTGAAGTGTGTAAACCTGGCGATTCACAGACCTGTACCCCTGGGGATAAAAATATATTATATGTTTATAAAAAATAAAAAAATTTAAAAAAAGAAGAAGAATATCTGTTCTTTCAGATGAGAAACATAGGTTTCCAGGTAATGATACCAGAGTACCATATCATTCGCAAATCAAACTTAGTTCTATCCTTTCTTTTCTTTTTTATTTTCAACCCTTTGTTATTCAAATTTTCAAAAATATACAAAGAGCAGAGAGTGGTATGATATACTCCATTCATATATAACCCAGCTTCAACAATTATAGACAGAGGGCCAGTATAATTTTATCAATAGGTACCCTGTTGCTCTTCTTTTTCATTGGATTAGTTTAAAACAAAGCCAAGTCCCCATATCATTTGGTCCATAATCAATGGATCAAATTTTAGTTCCTAAAATTTGATTTAGTTCCTAAAATTTGATTTAGTTCCTAAAATTTTAGTTCCTAAAATTTAAAAAATCCTAAAATCAAATTTTAGTTCCTAAAAATAGGAACTTGTTCTAACATAACGATCATTGTCACACCTAAAATATTTTATAATAATCATTCCTGAAGATCCTAAATATGTACATGTGTATCAACCCAGGTAATAGCAGAATGAGGTTATATGAAAAATAAGGGTATTTGAAACAGGAGAAGCATCTTTTGCTTTAAAAGTTTTTTAAAAACATATTCTTCCCTATTGCTGTGAATTTTATGACTTTATTGTATTCAATTTAAAATCATGAGGTTAGTATTTAATATCAAGCATATTTTTGTTTTATAATGTGATTTCTACATGCCTAAAATGAACAGAAAGCCAATCTAATTTTATGTAGGTTTGTAGTCATATCAATCTTTCTTTCAATGTTAACACTACTTGTTAACAAGCCTTTCAAATTACCTGTAATCTCTTGGAATCTTAGTAAAGAGTGTGTTATTGAACTCACTCTGTAGAAAGGAAACTGAGGTTCAGAAAAATGTTTGATGTGAGTCAGAAATGGAGAACCAGTATTTTCAATCTGATATTTGTACTCTTTTAGTCAACTACAATAGGTTTTCCTTATGTAACTATAATAGGAATATTAAATCCAGTTTTTCTACTATCCCTGCCATGGTACCAAGTACCCCCACATAGAAATTCATAATTTCAAAAGTAGTCATTCTGTGAGGAAAGCAACATTCTTTACTTCATTCATTCAGCTCAGATCATGATCCCAGGGTCCTTGCATCGAGCCCCAAATTGGGCTCTTTTCTCTGCTTTCCCTCTCCCAATCCCCCTGCTTGTGCTCCTGATCTTGCTGGCTCTCTCTCTCTCTCTGTCAACTAAATCAATAAAATCTTAAAAAAAACACAAAAACAGTAAGCACTAAAGAGATGTTACTAATGTAGCTTGGCATCTAAAACTCTGACAATCCACCTAAACTGCACTAATGACTATGGTGATGAATGTATCCTTTTTCTCACCATGAAATATTTGTATTGATTTCAGAATCAACTGATGTACCTTCAAGAAATTCCTGAATCCTCTCAATTGCATTTCTTCAATATCTTTTTTTTTTTAAAGATTTTCTTTTTTTATTTTGAGAGAGAGAGTGAGCATGAGCAGAGAGAGGGAGAAACGGGTTCTCTGCTGAGCAGGGAGCTCAATGCTGGGCTCCATCCCTGGAACATGGGGTCATGACCTTAGCTGAAGGCAGACAGTTCACCAACTGAGCCACCCAGGTGTCCCATCTCTTCAGTAACTTATGAATGCTTCCCCCATTTCCCTGAATTTATTCAACTATATATTAAGAAACAACAATGTACAAAAGAAAGTGATGTGTTAGGTGGCATAAAAAGATGGTTAAGCATTTTCGTTGTCTTCAAAAGAGCTTACAAAGAAAGTATAGAAGAAATGTACACAAATCATTACCATAAAAAGTAAAAATAATGTTTTAAGAAAGACACAAAGAAAATAATTTGAGAATTAAAGAAGCCCTAAAACTTCTAGAAAAGAGTAGAACAGAGGTGTACAAGTGTGGAGACATCCCTTGTGAAACTCAGAGAGCGACACAGGGGGAGAACAGAGTTTAAGAGGTAAATTATTAGCATGTAAGAAAAAAGTTAGTCTTCCTCTCTCTCACCCTTAGCCTGGCTCTTAAGTCAGTCTCCACACCTCTACTTCTGTGCAGGCTCCCTGACATTGAAAATAGAGTATCTGCAGTTATGTTAAATAACTGTGATCTCAAATAGAACTATTAACCTATTTACATTCTACACATAGCACTGAGTGTAAACCTATTCAGCAGAGTTCATGCATAACAGCAAGTACTTTCATCAATTTTTCTACCCCAGTTGCTGCTATATGCCTCTTTCTCTTTCACAGCTGTAAAGTCAAGTCCTATGTCATAAAATCACTTAATCTGCATTAAAACTCCAGTGTCTATGGATATAGTACATATATAGTCTTTGAAAATTGTGGAGTGAATTATGTCAGCACAGATTTCATTTCTTGAAGCTAATTAATAGATTAATGTGCCGTTTTAACTGATGCAAAAAATTTGCTCAAATTGAATTGGAAAAGGAGCCGAATAGGTGGTAGCAATAATTTACATTCTTTGCAGAAAACGATGATTTGACGTTCTAGGAAATCTTCAGCTCTGTTATTAAAGAGTTCCTTAGCCTTAGTCCTGGCAGAATAGTCTAAGCACTATTCTATCTTTTCTCCTCCATCTGCAAAGCTCTTTGAATAACTGTGCCAATATTCAGGCCATATAACATCATAGACATGGTACCCACACATGTAAACAAGGAACAGAATCAACCTGAGGTTTTTAAATAGTTTCCATTCAACTTAATGTAACCATATAGTTAGCAGAAATATTTTATGCAACATATTACTGGAATTTCAGTCTTATTAATAAGATTAAAATTTAGAGGGAATAATTATATGCTAATACTGAGGCAAATAAAATATTTGCTTCTTTGTAGAGTTTATTTTAATTTGCTATTATTTTAATTTAATAGTTTCATCATGTACTGTTTGATAGAATAACCAGTGGTGAATATTAAGACTGACACTTTTTAATGGATGATAAATCTTTAATTGAAGAATTATAATAATAAAGCTCAGTAGTCATGATATTGGATTAATTCAGAACTCATGTTGCAAGTACAAAAGAATATTTTGCTTATAATTAGTTCCTTTTCAAGTTTTTTTTTTTTTGGATTAATTCTATTAAACAGTCTTAAATACTTGAGACTTTAATTAAAAGAGTCACTTTGCTTTTTCTTCATGGGAAATTCAAATGGCAGAACACAAGTATCATTATTAAACATTTGTTCCAAAAATGGTGATTCTCTTAGTATTTGCTTTGGTCACCTGGAGAAATATCAAATTGAACAGCTTGTGATGAAGGAGTCACTTTATGTGACCTAAGTTTAAAATATCTGTCTGCTGTACTAGAAGGAAAATGAAACTTCAATGGGTTAATAAAGAATTTTAAAAATTAAAGACTTCTTAAAATTATAATTATGCATATTAGTAAGCTTTCCACATGAATACATCTATAAAATTAGGACTTTGTGTTGAGAAGATGAAGACTTGGAAAAGGATAAAATTGAGCACCATTAAGTTAGAAAAGTTACATTTGAGAAGTAGTAGTTTCAAGGTTTGGGAGGAATGTTTATTTTTTTCCCTAAAATCTCAAATATTACTGTTAAAAGTGTTTAATATGAACCAAATATGAAAAAGAAAGTCAAACAGTACCCTTCAAATTAATGCAATGCATTACTTCAAGCCAGAGAATAAAATAATTCTAAGAGAAACAGAAAATTCAAATATCAATTCTAGTGGTTCACAGCTACTTGGGAAAGAGGAAAAGAGGAATATCAGTATAACCCCAACAATTTTCTGAGTAATACACACACTATTTTTTCTTAAGCCCCTTCTCTCTACTTGACAACCAATGTTCCAGTCCAAGTGTCTGACATTTAATTCTCATTACAGAACACCTGCCAAAATTTAACTTCCTTCTAATTAACCATCCATTAAATATACCCAGTAAATTCAACATCTCTAAAAACTTTCCCTATGGCCAACTGAAATCTTTCTCTCTGCTTCTTCCATCTTTGGCTTTAGTTCCATCATGTGGAACCACAGACTATGCATTATTCCTCTTCCATTACAATGCCATTATGCTTGAAAGCAATTACCTGTTCTCCAAGACTTCTCAACGGAAGTTCTACTTTACATTTATGTTCAAGAGGTTGTTGGACAAATTACTAATTAGTGGTACAAGGGAAGCTTGAATGCTTATGTTTTGGGTGAGGAGACTCTCCTGTTGGTGTTAAGAAGAAAAATAAGGTGATGATGTCAAAATTCTAAATGCTAACCTGAGTGAATCATTAGTCTGGCTCAGTACAGCCATTCTCCTATCTTTAAACAGATATGCTAACGTAAAATATTAGTCAGGCATCTGATCGAGAATTCAACCTCAAAGAGACGTCAGTATTACTTAATTATTAACAGAGTTGCTGAGACAGCTATGTTAGTGACAATCTCTTAGCATAAAGGAATTATCTGCCTGTTAGAGCAATGGTTACTGAGACAGCAGGATGATTTTAGAGACATGCTTGGATTCTCTATATCAAACAAGGAAAAGTTTCTTACAAAATTCATATATATATATATATATATAGTAGGATAATCAATATTCCTTAAAATACTTTTATTTTTAGAGCTAGAGGCAGAAAATGTATTTTAAGAGGTTATATACATAGCTTAGGAAAATAAGCTTACCATTATGTAAAAATGCATCTTTAACTAAGAAAAAATTTCAAAATGTTAAAATATATTTATACATATAAAATATATAATTAGAAATATATATTATTAATATTTTAAATTACACACACACACACATCCCTACAGTCTTTATTAGGATATGAGTTAAAAAAATAATTCAACTATTTGTTATATATTCCTTAGGGGTTTATTCCTGTAAAGGCTTTCTAATTTTTATTAGTATTAGTGTCATTAATTAATTTATTTATTTGAGAGAGAGAGAGTGCACAAGCAGAGGAAGGGGCATAGGGAGAAGCAGACTCCCTGCTGAGCAGAGAGCCCTACATGGGGCTCAATCCCAGGACACTGGGACATGACCTGAGCTGAAGGCTGATGCTTAACTATCCAGGAACCCTGAATATCCTTTAAAATCTCTTCTTTGATGTTGTCAGTGTTCCCTTTCAAGCAATGAACTGGAAAATGTTAACTTCTCTGGGAAAAAAGAAGAGATGTGAGGGTTTCCTATCCCATTACCTAAAGCACAGAATCCCTGGTAGGTGCTATAGCATGGGAAGCATTTTGTAATTCCCTCTGCCAATGTCATGGCTGTATTGCAGTCATGTTGCCTGCTTGCCCAGGCCATTGTCCCTTCCTGAAATATACTCTTTCCTTTCACTCTGCATAATTCATGCTCATGCTTTTGAGACCAAATTCTAACTGTCTTCTCTTGAATAAAATCTTTCTCACCTCTCCCTAAACATCAGTAGCCCTGGTCTTCCTTGATCCCATAGGTTCCACAATTCACATATTGTTATTAATAATATGATTATATTTCCCACCAGGCTGAGACACTCTCAAGAGCAGGGAATGCGTGCCGTTTATCTTTGTTTTCCGGTGTCCTGCATGCTGCTTGGTATTTATCAGGAGCTGGACTTGGAAGTTTTTATCTTGGAACCCAATCTTATCTTTATCCTTAAACTACCTCTTTAATCTTAATATCGTCCTTTAATTCTTTTGGTCTTGGAGCATCCTGTTGATAGGCATGGGCACTGTCAATCAGTAAGAAGGCAAGAAAATATAGGAGAAATAGCCTACCATTTGGAGTAAGTCATTGGCTGAGTGTGCTAACTTATTAAATTAGATCACTATTATCCCACTTATCTCTGGTATAAAAGTGATTAGTAATTACCACGTCATAGGTTTATGGTCAGGACTGAAGGAGGTAAAGCATATAAAAAAGTATCTGTCATAGGTTTGACTTCATGGCTTCTAAAATATCTTAGGATCTGTAATAATCTATAGATTAAAGAAAATCTTTTAGAAACACCTCTAAGTACAAAAAAAAGTGATTATTTTCTCACAGTGTTTTATCAAGAGAAAATGAGATTAAGATGAAGTTTCTCAATGCAAAGGAGTAAAAATAACAAACTGCTAAAAAGGTTGGCTCTTGAGAAAGCGTGAAAGGATTAGCTGGAGTTGCATAAAATTTGGATCTAGTGAAGGTGTTACTAACAGCCACCAGAATTTAATGGATATAAATAAAGGGAAGAAAAGCAAAATTTATTAAATGTTTTACATTGGCATATAAACTATAGGCCAAGAGAAATTTTTTAAAAATACTATGATGTGAGAATTGAAAATAGAGGTTAGATGTAGAATCATTGCCATGTGGTGCTGTTATTACTGCAGAGGAAAGTCAAAGAAAAATAATTGTCAAGAGCCGTGTGGATCTTTTTAAGCCATTGTTACAGAAGGAGAGATCCAGATTTTAAAGTTTTAGTAGATTAAATTTAAATGATGAATTAAAGATTATTTTTTATTAAAGTCTATTATAGAATATTATGCATTGCTTACAGAATTTGTTAGTTGACACTATAAAAAAAATTGGTCCCTTGATCTCAAAATAACAATTTTTTAGGTTTCACTTTTTTGAAAAATCAACTTATTCTACTGGCAGTTACGATTCTGTTTCCATTAGAAACTATACTTGAACTATATTTCAGCAATTTCTTTGACTATGAAGTACTTTTGAAAAATCAATAATTTAACAATGATGATTGCAGTCATCTTACTCTCTGTTGCAATTTATTTAGAAGACATAAGCAGTAATTTTTTGTGTCCTTATTTTAAAAAATCCTAAACATTTATGTCCAAATTTGGGGTTATGAGAATAGTGATTGTGTATCTAGTGTGTGTGTGTGTGTGTGTGTGTGTGTGTGTAAAACAATCCCTCACCCCAACACACACAAACAACACATACACATTTTATCTTCTTCCAAATATATTACGTTACTGAGCAATCTGGTTACGAAAGATATGAATTAAGCATTCATTTCAGCTCTGCTGGTATACCGAAAGTGTATGATAGTGAAATATTTACCTACTAATTTTTATAAATTCACAACCAAATTAAATTTCCTACCTTCCCTTTTTTTTTTTTAACTTATTTATTTGACAGAGAGAGATCACAAGTAGGCATCGAGGCAGGCAGAGAGAGAGGAGGAAGCAGGCTCTCTGCTCAGCAGGGAGCCTGATGGAGGGCTCTATCCCAGGACCCTGGGATCACGACCTGAGCCAAAAGCAGAGGCTTTAACCCATTGAGCCACCCAAGCACCCCAAATTTCCAATCTTCCTTTAGTTCTGCCATCAAATTCCAGAGTCTCAGAGCCAAAGGATAATCATATTGATACAGCAATTTTTTAAAAAAGTCCTACTTGTTTAAGAAAATTATTTTATAGGTCAAAATAGATAGAGTTTATGCAATTTTGTGTAAAATACTCAAAGGTTATCTTTAAATCTATAAAAAATAACTCATTCCAAATGATTTCTGCATAATGAAGTAACTTAAAAATTGAAAATTTAATGCAGTCTTCCCAATGACTTTTGGTCAGCAAAGTAGTGCGCTTAGCAATTTGAAATTTGTATTTGAAAAATGCTGTGGCACTTTTTTATCTTTTGTTTCTGAACTCTATGGGACTGAATTTGCAAAGAAGTTCCCACCATAGAGATCTATGACCTTTTAGACAACTTGTTTGAGAGAAAGTGTATTAGAGCCTTGAAAAGTACAAAATTCTGGACAAAGTCTCATGTTATCATGAGCGGTCTGTAGCAATGGCTCACTGGGTTCTGATTTCAATTTGATCACCTCATGACTATGTTACCTTCAGTGGATGCTCAGCTTTCCTTGAGGCTTTGACTTCTCACTAATCCAGCAATAATATAATACCTCTTGTACCTTCTTCCTAAAGCCATGGAGAAAAAAATGTGCTTGAGAAGAATGTAACATTTAAGAGCACATTACTCTCTTCTTTGCTATCATACTAAAGGTAATAAAAATCTACATTATGAGGACCATCTTGGTGGATTGTTAAGCATGACACCCAGAAACAAAAGACATGAGTTCTAATTATGCCTCCTGAATTCATTAATTGGTTGACCTTGGAAAAACTACTTAATTTCTCTGAGTTCCCTTTATTTCTTTTGTAAAAAACAAATGAGAAGATAATACCTCAATCATGGCAGGGAACCAGAAATAGCAATCTCTTTTAGTTACAATTACATGTCTCAGCAATGAAAACATTCATTCTAGATTTCTTGGAGATAGTAGATAAAAATCTCAATAATAATAGTTCATTCTCTATAATAATAATAATTAAAATTTACTGAGACTATGTTTTTCAGGAAACATAATACTCTATATGTGTTGTCTCATTTAATCCTTTTTAAATTTTTTTAAAACATATTTAGTTTAGAGAGAGAGAGCAGAGAGAGAAGACCTAAGCCAAAACCAAGAGTCAGACCCTTATCTGACTGTACCAGCCACATGCCCCTTCATTTAATCTTTATAAAAATCCTCTGAAAGATACTATGAGTATCACTTTACATTAGAGAAACTGAATTTTGAAGGTTTAATAACATCATCAAAGTCATAGACCAGTGCTAATTTTGAGATTTAAACCCAGGATGATTCTAAAGCCTACATCTTTGATCATCATGCTACAGTCTTTTCAAAATAATAAATATAATCAATTTACTTATAAATACATTTATAAATAAATATAATAAAGAATGTCAGTTTGAGTCTGTTAAAGGAAAGTGGTATTACAAGATTTTATATATATATATATATGACAACTTTGTCTATGTTTATAAGATGCAACATCTGTGCCTCACTTGGAGATATTTCTCTTTTCATACTTCACTCTGTGCCCAAAGTACAGGATACGACTTTAAATTGGAAACAGAGTTGCAACACTTGGTTATGTGATTTAGCAGAGTCAGCCCACATGTCCACTCATCTCACTGAGGCCTATGGACATTACTGCCAAAACAAATCATTTATTAGAAAAGATATATTAGAATACTATGGAGCGAAGGAATCAAAGTCAGTTTAGGCTTGAGATTGTTCTAAGCGGAGAATTTTACCCCTCAGAATTTTAAGTAGATGTGGCTTTACTCCTCCATAAATTAGGAAGATATCTAGTTTTCTTCATAGCCCAACCCTGATCATTTTTAAATTTTTTTTCTCTTCTTTATTCCTTAATTAGGAGAATTAAATTGGAAGAAACTTCTGAGACCTATGACAGATTGTACTTTCCAACACGGCAGCGATAATATCTCTTTCCTCCTGTTTAGGTCTTGTCTCTGCAAAATGCAACGATGGGACCATGGGCAGAGAAACTGCTATATATGTTATGTGTTAAATGTTTGAGCCATTGGGTGAGGCTATAGTGGGCCGCAGCTTACTTTTTCCTTGACTTTCCGAGACGTGACTCCACAAAACACATTTCCTTTTAGAATAAGCAAAGCAACCACAGAGATCTGGTTACTGCCAAGAGTTGGTCTAAGAGGGGTCTTGAACATTTTTTAGCTCCCCCATCCAGCTGGAGCAAGACCAAGGACATGTTTTACTTTGGACACAGAAGCAGGAGATAAGCAGGAGGAGAAACGGGGGTGGCTTCTGCCTCTTTTTTGTCCGTAAGTTCAAAATTGTGGGTCTCTGTCATTGTTTGTTACTTTTCAATGTCAGGGGTTTGAAAAATAAATACTGAACTTAGTTAAACTATGTAGATAAGCCAAAATAAAAGAAGATGCACACTTGAAAATTAACTGAAGTTCATTCAGAAACCATAGATTTTATTTGCTTGTGTTCTAGTTCTCAGTTACAAATGCATTACATATCTAGTAAATATTTTTGGACACTTTTGTTAGTCAGGCCCTGTGTTAGATGGTTACGAATCAGAAAGTTTTGATTCTAGAGCACATGGCTGGCTCAGTAAATAAAGCACAAGAAAGATGCTTAATCTCAGAGTTATGAGTTCAAGGCCCATGTTGAGAGCAGAGAATACTTAAAAATAGAAGACTTGATCCTAACCTCATGTGGCAGGTATTTGAGCAGAAAAGATAAACATAAAGTCAAATTAAAATTATGATTTGTGGGGTGTCTCAGTTTGTTAAGCAATGGACTCTTGATTTTGGCTCAGAACAGGATCTCAGGGTCATGAGATAGAGGCCCCTGCTGGGCTCCGTGCTGGGCATAGAGCCTGCTTAAGAGTGCCTCTTTGCCCCTACTCCCTAAAAAATACATACATATATAAAATCATGATTTGCATTTGGAAGAAAAGACTGGATTCAATTATAGTGTGTAATGGGGTTCCATAACCTAAACTGAAGTTTGAAGGGACTTTTTTTTTTTTTTTTTAATGATAGTGGCATGTAAGTAGGGACATAAGGGATCAGCAGATGTTCACAGGGTCAGGTTGAGAAGATGACTAGAAGAATTTCAGTGCAAGGAAAGACCAGGTGCAAAGGTCTTTCAGTGGAAGGAAGCATAGAACATTTAAGGAACTGAAAATATTCCAAGAGGACTGTGAGATAGGAAGCCAGGCACAAAGGTGAGAAATGAGGCTAGAGAGAGAGGTAGGACCATGTCATTCAAGGATATTTAGGCTCCATTAAGGATCCTGCCCTTTACCTGATATACATGGAGAAGCCATTCAAAGGTTTTATATAGGAAAATGTTAAAACCAGGCCTGGTGTCTGTTGGTTTGTTTACTGTATTTATTTATTTATTTTTTAAAGATCAGTGCAGTCTGCATTATTGATAGTGGGTTAAAAGAGGCAAGAGAAAATGCTCAAAACCACTTGAGGAGGTTTTTTCAGAATAAAGTAGAATGTGATAGTGGCTTTGATAAGGGTGCAGAGAAGATGAGAGATGCTGAAGAATATGTAGAGAATTAAAAAGACTTCATAATGGATTGGCTAAAAGGGAAGAAAGGTATTGTGGCATTTCAAATCAATTCCAAGTTCTTTTCCTGGAGGTCGCTGTCTTTTACTGAGACAAGGTATCCAGAAGTTTTGTCTGTCACTGGGTTTGAGATACCCAAGGAGAGATCGTGATGGGAGATGCAAATTTGATGGCCATCGGTACAATTTTATATAGGACAGAAGAGGTTGGATAAGAAAGATAAGGCTTGAAGAGGACTTGAACCAAAGCTTGTGGAATACAAACATTTCAAGATGGGCTGGAAGATAACAATAATGTGTGAACACCTATAAAATCGGATCAAGAGTATAGTATAGTATTTAGGAGCACATTAGCTAGAACCAGATTACTTGGGTTTGCATTGTTATACCACCACTTCCTATGTATAACTGGTTAAGTATTTGACTTTTTGGGATGACTGTATCTTTACTTGTAAAATGAGGGTAATAACCATGCCTACTTTGTAAGAATTTTGTTAATAATGTATTGCATAATACATTTATAGAGTGCCTAGTGCATTGTAATACTTAATAAGTGACAGTTATTATTAGGATAATAGTAACTATTTTTTTTAAAGATTTTATTTATTTATTTGACAGAGAGAGATCACAAGTAGGCATGCTGGGAGAGAGGGGGAAGCAGGCTTCCTGCTGAGCAGAGAGCCTGATACAGGGATCGATCTCAGGACTCTCAGATCATGACCTGAGCCACAGGCAGAGGCTTAACTCACTGAACCACCCAGGTACCCCAATAGTAACTATTTTTTTAAGAAATTATTTGTTCATTTATTGAACCACTAGATTAGTGCTCACTATATCAGTCACTAGACTGGGTGCTACAATAGAGTGGTAACCAATAGAAGTTTGTCCTTGCCTTCATGGATCCTGTGCTCTACTTGAATTAAAAAAGTCACTTAATATGCTGTTTTGTTATTTTATTGACATGAAAAAGGAAGTGGCAAATCTGGCTGTAGGGACTTGAAAAAGTAACGATTCCCTCTAAAACCCAGATTACTGTCAGTAAAGGATACCAAGAGTGTATAGCATATAACCTAGGCCTAACCAAAATTTATTTCACTATCTTTGCTTAATACAAATAAGCACAACAGGCACCCAGCAAACTTGTAGGCAGGCCAACTTAAGGACCATTGTTAGCAGGACCACATGCCAAAATCCTGTCTTTCTTTGCTGTCAGCATCTGTTCAATCTTAACACTGCTCCCGCAGAGTGTGTGATGTTGTGCTCTATCTCAGTCAGAAGAAATTATTATGGATTTGCTTAGCTATACTGAAATGCCTAGATGATCCTCCCTATCTTGATTATGGGTCCAAGGGCTTTACACATGGTGTTTGCTCTGGTGTCTTAAATACAGACTCAGCTCTAGCTCCTTGCACATTTCTCGATCTACAGTGAACATATTTCCCTCTGAAGTGCTTTTAAAAAACGATAATAATTTACAACTAGTGTAGCCTTTAAAATTTCAAATGGGCTTTTCCAACCTGACCAAACATAAAACATATTTAAAGTGCTAGTTATCCTAAACCCAAGATTTACAGTAATAATAAGGGATCTGCTTCATCTCAACTTGATTAATGAGGCCAGGCTTGTACATCCATAATGATGAGTAATTATACTCTATCTTTCTAAGCTAATTCTCAGGGGAGAGTCAGAGTTATGTTAAACTGTTAACCTTCTTATGGTAGCAAATGGGGCTTCTTTCTTGCCTCCTCCTGAATTAATAGGGGTATTTCCCTCAGTGTTTAGGAGGACATCAAAGTGTGACTTTGTTATAGATAATGATAGGGATGGAGAAGATGATTAGCATTCCCATTTGCTTACTGCAGTCACTTCTTTTCATCTGGTGCTTCTCATTTAGGTAGTTTTAAGTGAAACTATTGTCATTTCACAACATTTCAAAAAATTTTCCTCCCCTATATAACTCTGTATTCATATAGTATCTGTGTATTTATTTTTTAAATTTTTATTGAGGTATAATTGACATATGATATTATAATATTATATTAGTTTCAAGTGTCCATCTTAATGATTTGATATTTGGATAAATTGTGAAATGATCACTAGTTAACCTCCATCACCATTATAGTTATAAATTATTTTTTCTTGTGATGACAACTTTCAAGATTTACTCTCTTAGAAACTATTAATATGGAATAAGGTGTTATTAACCATAGTTGCTTTGCTGTGCATGAGATCCTTACCCATGAGTTCTTTATTTTATGCTTTGAAGTTTGTACCTTTTGACTGTCTTACCCATTTTGTCTACCACCCAGTCGGCAATCACCAATCTGTTCTCTGTATCTATGAGCTTGTTTGTTTGTTTAGGATTCCACATGTAAGTGAGATAATATGGCTTTTCTCTATCTCTGTCTGAAATCATTTCACTTAGCATAATGCCCTCGAGGTCTATCCATGTTGTCCCAAATGATAAAATTTCATTATTTTTTATGGATAACTAATATTTCATTTCATTTTGATGTAGGTTTCTTTTGTTGTAAAGAAGATTTTCAGTTCAGTCTAGTCCCACTTGTATGTTTCTGCTTCTGTTACTTTTGCTTTTGGTGTCAAATAAAAAATAAAATATTGCCAAGAATTATGTCAATGAGCTTACTGTCTATGTTTTCTTCTAGGAGTTTTATGATTTCAGGTCTTGCAAGTCTTCCATTCATTTTGAGTTAATTTTTGTGTCAGATGGTCCAGTTTAATTTATTGGCATGTGGCTATCCAGTTTTCCCAGAATAATTTATTCATTATAGAGATTGTCCTTTCCCTATTATATTTTCTTAGCTCCTTTGCCGTTAATAAATTGACCATATATGCATGAATTTATTTCTGGATTTCTATTCTGTTCCATCCATCTATGTATTTGTATTTATGTCAATACTATATTGTTTGGTTACTATAGGTTTTTAAATATAATTTGAGATCAAGGATCATGATAACTCCATCTTTGTTCTTCCTCAATATTGCTTTGGCTTTTAGGGATCTTCTATAGTTCATAAAAATTTTGGGATTGTTCGTTCTATTTCTATGAAACAATGCCAGTGAAATTTTGATAAGAATTGCATTGAATCGATAGATTACTTTGGGTGGTATGAAAATTTTAACATTATTAATTCTTTCAATACATGAACACTGATTGGAACATGGAATACCTTTCTCTGTATATGTGTCCTCTTCAATTTCTTTTCTTTATATATATAGATATGTATCCCTGGACTTGACTTGACATGTTGTCTGTTACTACCTTAACAAAATTGTCTTATCAGTGATTATTTGCTTTGAAATAGAAATAATTAATACCTCTTTGAAGGTTTGATATTTCCCAAAAAGTTGTTTTTCTCAAATTGAAACATTTCAATGAAAGAGAGAGATTTTTTCAAAGAATAGATATTTTCTTTATATTTTATAATTTTTTCTACTTATCCCTCCAAGGGAAATCCAAATAGTATTATGTAGCATATGGAAACCTAAATTTTTCCTAGTACTCAAGTCCATCTTCCCAAGAAAAGCAATATATCACCCACATAAGGCCATCATTATGATAAATGGTTTAATCAAAAAGAAATACTCTAAAAGATGTCTTTTCAATATTCACCTCATTTACAGACACAAAAACCAATATGTTTACCATGTGTTTCTCCTTCCCCCTTGCTCTCATTCGCATGCATGCACACACACACACACACACACACCCAATTTCAGAGAAGGTACATACTCCCTTTGTGTATAGAGGTGCTGGAAAACCTTTTTTTTTTTTTTTTTTCCTGCAAAGTGTTTATTTTTTTAAATGTATGAATAACTTTCAGGGATCCTACATTCAGTGTTTTATCATTGTTATTGTTGTTTGTTTGTTTGTTTTCCCTGAAATTACCAATAGAGAATAATCCTTTTTAAAATGATTCTACTCCCAAATGAGGAAAGATTGAGGATTACAGAAAGATGATGCTTCGCACATCCATCAACCACTAACTCTTCTTCAACTTCAAAATCTCATAGGATCTAATTTCTGTAGAGTGGTGTTACTGAGGCATACAGTTTTGTGATTTTTTAAATTGAAAAAAAGACAGTAGACATTCTAAGCTAATATATAACTTCAGTGCTTTTCTGGAATAAATGAGCATTTCAAGGGCTCAAAGATAGTCTTTCTTCTGCCCTTCCCTTGAAATCAACATGGTATAGGTCCAGTACATTTTTAAAAAGACATCATATTTATTTCATTATCTTATTAAAGTCCACACAATTTCCAGGCACTGAAATACTATTACACGTAAAGTGTCAAATATTTTATTTTACATGTTTTATTACAATTTCATAATTTTTACCAAATAGTCAATAATTATTTTAATAAGATTCTAGGACTACAGCAGTAAAATAATTTTCTGATATAACCCCTTCCTCCAATAAAGCCAACAGTTAAGAGGCTTTGGGAGAGAAGCCCAGTCTACATTCTTCACTAAATAGGGTTTGTGTATTTTTTTTTCTCTAAGAGAAGCTACCTAATACTCCTTCACATCTTTTTTTATATCATTTATTTTCCACTTGGTAAGATCATGACATTTTTGTATAATCTCAGAGACAAAATATTTCTAGAAATAGGGTCCTTTTTTGAAAAGTATTTATTCCCCAATCTGTCTCCACCAAAGACATGATATTGCAGACACCTGGGTGGCTCAGTCTGTTAAGCATCTGCTTTTGGCTCAGGTCATGATCCCACATTGGGTTCCCTGCTCAGTGGGGAGTCTGCCTCTCTCTCTGCCCCTCCCCACTGCTGTGCTCCCCCCCCATCTCTCTTTCTCTTATATGTGCACGTGTGCAGAAAAATAAATAGATAAAATCTTTTTTTTTAACTCTTATTTCCAGGGTTTTCTTTATCTCACATGCATCCCAAGTTGAACATGTTTCCCCTTAGATTCTTCAACTTTCCAGAGAAGATGTTAACTCAATTGACTTCTATGTGCACATAGTTCTGCCTTTAAATACAAGCATGGTATATCTATACTTAGGGACTTTTCAGGGAGAAAAACACAAAAAATTCTGATTCCCACCTTTTAGCAAACAGTAAATGTAAATTGAAAGAAACAGTACTCCTGAGGATTGCCTGAAATCTTGACTGTCCATTTCTACTTCTGGATGCTTTTAAGGAGCCCCAAAATTAAGCTTAGAATCCATTCACAAAATAGCCTAACTACATAATTTTTAACCTTCTACAGTCAAGAATTACTTTTTTAAAAATTACTTATTTATTTGAAAGAGAGAGGAGATCACAAGTAGGCAGAGAGGCAGGCAGAGAGAGAGAGGGGGAAGCAGGCTCCCTACCGAGCAGAGAGCCCAATGCGGGGCTCAATTTCAGGACCCTGGGATCATGACCTGAGCCAAAGGCAGAGAGGCTTAACCCACTGAGCCACCCAGGCACCCCTCAAGAATTACTTTTTTTTTTTTTTTTTTTTTTTTACCCCTAGTTGGTTTATCAGTGGGACAATTTCAGTATCTTCTTTTTTTTTTTTTTTTTTTTTTTTCTCCTTTACACTCTCTACATCAACTTTCAAGGACCTATCTTGACAGAAGTTTGTCCATCTGCAATTCTTGGCTTTCAAGGATGTCCTAGACATCAAGATATAGCAACAGATTGGGGAAAATGGACCATGAAAGATGAGAAAGGAGACTCTAGGGTCCAGTCTTGATTGTCATACCTCATTTATGCTCACATTTATTGGTTAGACCCCAGTCCCATGTTGATAACCTTACTGCAAGAGTAACTGAGAAGTGAAGTTTGCTTTGTACTCCATGAGTAAAGAGAAAAAGGAAATGAATTTGATAATTAACCAGTCTCTGTTTAGCTTTGAAAATGAACAGTAATACACAGTATGGCCTTGTCTTCTTTTCTTCCTCAAATATATATGTATTTTTAAATTGGTCCTAATTTTATCTTTTATTTTTATTTTACCTCATTGTATTATGCAGTTTTTAAGTTTTTTAAGCTTTTTTGAATGAAGAATGAAATGAATCAAACATCAAACTATATAGTTTAAAAGATGAGAGGGACACCTGTTTGGCTCAGTCAGTTCAGCATCTGCCTTTGGCTCAGGTCATGATCCCAAGGTCCTGGGATTGAACCCCACATCAGGCCCTCCACTCAGTGTGGCATCTGCTTCTCCCTCTCTCTCTATCCCTCCTTGTGCTCTTTCTCTCTCTTTCTCCCCCTTCCCCCCACAAATAAATAAATAAAATCTTATTTTTTTAAAATAAGGAAAATATTTATTTCATAGGCTTTATGTGAAAATTTAATGTATTACTACATATATAAAACAAAGAATAGTGCGTAGTACACAGAAAATAATGACTTTCTTAATTTTGTTATTAGTATTTACCTTGGTATAAAGAAAAAATAAAAATGACTGCTTGTAAGAAAAACAGCTTTTCCTACAGTTAAGTTCTAAGACATTGTGTTTCTCCTAGTTTCTCATCAAGTATGTGTGATGTTCTTGGCAACAGTGGATATGCACAGAGTCCTATGCATAACATCCTCCATTATAAGTCAAAGAGACAGACTTACTGCTCATTTCAGTAGAAGTAATATTAATTAGTAATATTAATTAGTGACCAAGTTATGAGGTTCAGATTTTTCATATTCTCTCTTGATTTTAGGATTAAATTTCGGATACCTATAGAAATGAATCCATTCAGGTATTCTGTCATTAAATCAATTCTCACAACTAGAATTTTGATGAGTTAAATAACCAAGAGTTCAAGGTTTTATTTTCTTTTAAGAATATAAGTACAACATTTTTATTCAGTTAAGGATAGAATTATATTTTTCAACAATCAACCAAGAACAGATAATTTGACCTCACATATGTATAAGATTACTTCTTAGTTCCTCATTGATCAGTTTTAATTATGTTTCCTATGACATCAATAATGTTAAACTTGAGAATGGCATTTAATGCTTTCTATTAGGAACAGAGCAATAAGAACTAACATGTTGTATATATTGTAAAGTTAGCATTTAAAGATTTATTTATTGGGGTGTCTGTGTGGCTCAGTTGGTTAAGCTTCTGACTCTTGGCTTTGGCCCAGGTCATGGTCTTGTGGTTGTGGGATTGAATCCCCATGGGGCTCTGTGCTCAGTGTGGAGTCTGCTTCAGATTGTCTCTCATACTCCCTGTCACTCTCTATCTCAGTCAAATAGATAAATAAATATATTTTTTTAAGATTTTAATAATTTATTTGAGACAGACAGCATGCAAGTTGGGAAAGGGGCAAAGGGAGAGAATCTTTCAAGCCAACTCCTGGCTGCATTTGGAGCCCCAGTTAAGGCTGGATCTCGTGACCTAGGGCTTCCTGACCTGAGCTGAAACCAAAAGTTAGTCACTTAACAGATAACCACCCAGGTGCTCCTGTAAAGATATGATTTAATTAATTTTCAGTCCCTGATCCATAATATTTAAGCTCAAGATTGACATAAATTCAATTAGCAAGAGAAAATCAGTTGGTAACAGGAATATATGTCCTTATTACCAATTGTGTTTTGATTTACAGTACTGTATCACTAGCTTGTTACAATTTTTTTATGGGTATTTCAATTTCAAAGAAGGTTATAAGAAACTTTAAGTTCATTTTATAGAGTGAAGGGAGAAAATAAGTAGTTAATGTCTTACCCCCACAAACCTACAAAAGAAAATTTTAAGCAAGTAAAGTAAACAAACTCTCCCTAGAGGGAAGGGTTGGGGTGAAATTGAAGTGTAACACGGAAAAATAAATATTTGTAGTTATGATAAAGACGTAAATATTCCAAAACATTTTTAACATATAGATTTGTTGGTTAAACATAAGTTTTTCATAAGTATTTATATGATGATTTTTTCACATTTTGATGTTGAAAAGTAGTTGTAATTATTTAATGCATATTACATAGGAATATAAAATTTCTGCATATCTGATGTTTTATTGTTATACAAATATTTGAGCAAATAAACTACTCCACTATTTTATCTCTAATGATTTGTGTCTTTTGGCTGAATTTTCCCAAAGGAGATACTAAAGTGTTTATGTTAAAAAGTTTTATTACCATGTTATCCAAGAATATTGGATTTCATTCTGAATATTAAAGTTTAAGCCAAGTTCAGGCAAACAGAAAAACCTAAACTCTATTGAAACTGTTATTACAGTTGACTCTTGAATAACCACATGAATTTGAATTTCATGGATCCACTCATACATAGATTTTTTCGCGATAAATATACTATAGTACTATAAATGTATTTTCTCCTTCTTATGATTTTTTAAAGTAACATTTTCTTTCCTCTGGCTTACTTAGTTCTGTGAATACAGAATATAACACATATGAGATATGTGTTAATCTACTGTTTATGTCATCTGTAAGGCTTCTGGTTAATAATAGGCTATTAATAGTTAAGTTTGGGGGAATTAAAAGTTGTATGCAGATTTTTGACTGTGTGTGGGGTTGGTGTCCCTAACTTCTACAATGCCTGAGGGTCAACTGTATTTGCTTCAATCTCTAAACACAGTTTTATCCAATATCTGTTACATATATGTCAACTGAAAAATGGGGAAGGAAACAAAATTATAGCCGTAATATTCTGATTATATATCCATTATTAACTGAAACTTAGATTCAGTTAAAATTGAAATTAAATTCAGTTAAAATTAACTACAATTAAGTATAATTAAACAACAATGAGATATCACTACATATCCCTCAGAATGACAAAAATCCAAAACACTGACAACACCAAATACTGAAGAGAATATGGAGCAGGAGGAACACTCAATCATTGCTGATAGGACTGCAAAATGGTACAACCACTTTGGAAGACATCTTGGGAATTTATTACAAAACCGAGCATCTTCTTACTATAAGATCCAGCAATCACACTTTTTTAAAAAGATTTTGTTTATCTTAGAGAGAGAGAGAGAGCCAGGAAGCATGAGCAGGGGGAGAGGGAGAATCAGACTCCCCACTGAGGAGAGAGCCTGACATGGGGCTCCATCTCAGGACCCTGTGATCATGACCTGAGCTGAAGGCAGACACTTAACTGACTGAGCCACACAAACATCTCTGCACTCTTTAGTATTTACCCAGATGAGCTGATGACATGTTCACACAAAAATCTGCACGTGGATGTTTACAACGGTTTTATTCCTAATTGCCCAAACTTAGAAGCGACCAAGAAGTATTTCAGTAGGTGAATAGAAAAACTGTGGTGCATTCATAAATGAAATATTATTCTGCGATAAAAAGAAATGATCCATTGTTGCAGGATTGCAGGGTTCTTATCTCACAGAGTCACAGAATGAATCTTGTGTACACAAAAGGGTGAAGTGAAGTTTATTAAGTAAAGGTGAGAGCAGAAAGGAAAGACAAAATCTCTGTTTTCTCTGGAGGGGGAGGGGAGGTAAATAAGTTGCCACTGAGCTTTTAGGGGTAGTCTTTTATTAAGAACTGACTGGGAAGCTTGTGGCCTTGAGATTCTTGTGCCATCTTGATTTGTTCCCTTTGCTCTTATTCAGCTCTGTCTCAGCCTCTCCACCTGCCAGGAATAGTTTCAGAGCTTGGTCAGGGGCCTCCTATCTCTCTCCTGCCTATACCTTATCCCCTTCCCTACTCACAGGACAGGACTAATAGGCAGAAAGAGCTATACTGGGATTGTGAGGAATGACTGGTTGTATACGTTTTAATTAGTGGGGGTTAGAGATAGCACAAGTCTCCAAGGAAACTGGAAGCAAGTCTTTCAGGACCCGAGGGGCCCCCTGCTGCCAAGATAAGGTTATTTTTAACCATTAAGACACTAAGGCAGCCATGACTTCTTTGAAGATGAGGCTGTGTGTTTCAGGTATCTATCACAGGGCTGCAAACTGTAAGGAAATTTTTATTTTATTTTATTTTTAAGATTTTATTTAATTGCTGAAAGAGAGGCAGTGAGAGAGGGAGCACAAGCAGGGGAAGAGGAAGGGAAAGAGGGAGAGCAGGAAGCCTGCTGAGCAGGGAGCCTGACCTGGGGCTCAATCCCAGGACCCTGGGAGCATGACCTGAGCTAAAGGTAGACACTTAACAACTGAATCATCCAGGTGCCTCTGTAAGGAGATTTTAATTTTAAGTTGCATTTCTTTTGCCTTTGTTTACCACATCACTATCAAACCACAAAAAGGCATAGAAGAAGCTTAAGTGCGTATTATTATGTGAAAGAGCCAGTATGAAAAGTCTGCATATTGTACAATCCCAACAATATGAACCTATGGAAAAAGCAAAACTCTGGAGACAGTACAAAAAAATTAGTGGTTGTCAGGGATTGGGGGAGGAAGGGATGAACTGATGGAGAACAGAGGATTTATAGGCAGTGAAACTCTTCTGTGTGATACTATAATGAAGAATGCATATCACTATCCATTTGTCCAAACTCTTAGAATGTGTAACACCAAGAATCAATCTTTTTTTTTTTTTAAAGATTTTATTTATTTATTTGACAGACAGAGATCACAAACAGGCAGAGAGGCAGGCAAAGAGAGTGAGAGGGAAGCAGGCTTCCTGCTGAGCAGAGAGCCCGATGCGGGACTCGATCCCAGGACCCTGAGATCATGACCTGAATTGAAGGCAGTGGCTTAACCCACAGAGCTACCCAGGTGCCCACACCAAGAATCAATCTTAATGTGAACCATGGACTATAGGTAATAATGAGGTGTCAGTGTTGGTTGATTGATCCTAACAAACATACCACACTGGTGGAGGATGATAATGCAGAGGTGGGAGGAAGTGTGGTGGAGGTTCTGGGAGTGTTGTATGTGGGAACTCTCTGCTCTTTCCACACAATTTTGTTGTTAATGTAAAACTGCTCAAAAAAAAAAAAAAAAAAAAAAGGAATGTGTTGAAAAGGTCAATTTGACTCATAAAAAATGTTGCAATAAATCCATAAATTTGCTATATGGAAGATGTTTTATTTCTATCTTCTCAGTTGTTTGATGACAATTCAAAGAAATCAGAGTAACTTATAATAGTCCCCAGATAAAAACATTTTGCATTTAGAATCAGCAAATAGAACCTTGAAATAGGTATATACATATATACATGTCCATGATTTTAATTTCCATTTTTTTTTCAATTCAGTTATAGATAAGAAACCAAAATGGTATTAGAAAAGACAAGAAAAGTACAATTAAGTTGAATTGTAATGGATGTTGATTCTTAATATCATGCAGCATCCCATAAGATGCTCACCAAGGAGTGAGCACACTGTAATATCATGAAATGATAGCTATGTTCTAATGTAGGGGAAATACTGATGCAGGAATCTCATTTGTGTGAAAAAGGATGCAGAATACTACACCTTCTATGGACCTTTGAGTTCAGAAATATTCTAGCAAGTTTCTTCTTTATACTAATTCAGAAAAATCAGAGATACAAATAGCCATAACACTGAAAAGTGTATTTAAAACAGTGATTCCAATCTTTATATTACCCTTGCTGAGAGACATTTAGGTCACACTTACATGGATCAGTGGATGGCACACTCTTGGAGAATTTGCTTAACTTTATGTTTTCTGTTTCACTGATTCTTGTACTTGAGTCCTTAGGTGAATGAGTCACTGATCTCTAACTCTGTGATAACTACATCTTTGACAAAATTTAATATATATTTGAAAAGGTAGTTCTGCTTTCCTCTGTCTCAAGACTTTTCACATACGTAATGTTGCATTAATAGAATTACGTTTTTGAACACTTACTTGCATCGGATGCTATTTTGAATTCTTTGTATGCACTTTCCCATTTAATCCTAACAATAATCATGCAAGACAGATATTGTTTTTTTCTTTATTATGTAGGTGGGAGAGTATTTGAGTAATTTGTCCAAGGTTACACAGCTGGTGAATTCTAAGACACATGGTTCCCCAAAGCCACTGTTTTAATCATCACACTAACTCTTAGTCACCATACCACACTGCCTCTTAAAAACAACCTTGATGACTAGAATTGGTTAATAAACAAAATAGACAACTCTAAAACAAATTCCTCGTGAAGGAAGTAATACTAATGAATTTAAAGTAGATTAATCCAAAGTAATAGTTGGAGTTGTTCTTGTAAGTATGAGAAAATTGGTAAACTATTGGTGAAATGAAGTATCAAAGAAGGGGACTAATGCACATTTTAGAACCTTTGTTGAAATATGAAATATTAATTAAATAAGAAGCTTGAGAGGCAATTATATTTCAAACTCTGTTCACTGTCATTTCTTATGAATAATCATGATTCTGTCAAATTTATTATTTAGGAATTTATTTGAAAAGTTGAGTTAAAAACACCAAAAGTGGGACCTTTCATTTAGTGAAACCACACATATATGTATACTTTTGAGATAAAAAGTTCCAGATTTTCTAACTTTTATATTCTTCAGAGTAGTTCAATTGTTATAAACATTTGTTGGACAAATTCTTAGTAATTGAATTTTTTTTTTGCTCTAATTTAAAGAAAGCCAAGTATGTTCAATAATGTCATTAAACACGTGCTTCTTTATCTCATTAAGACAAAACAAAACAAAAAAGATCCATATCAGTTCAATTAAATATTTTAGAATAGGCACACACAAGTTTTTGTATCACATTTTTTAAGATGACTAATGCAAACAAGGAAAAACAGAGAATTGTATGCAATTTCACAGTCCAATTTAGAATTGAAATCAAGAAAAACCAAGACATTAGGCTTATACTATTCATAAAATAAACTAATGATGATAAATGTTAAAACGATTATCTTGACACTAATCCAAATGATTCAACTATTATTCTTCCAGAGGCAATTATCTGATTCTAATAATCTATTTTCCAGATATGTACAGGAATCCTGTCAGGGTGTAAACATACCTCGAATCTGACTGTCTATTTATGTGTTAGGAATATAATGCAGCTTGCATTACAATATTTCCTACTGTTCTCTTATGTCATATCCACTGTCATATAGAAAATTGTAAATCATTATCATCCAGCAAATCGGAGGAGTTGTTAATCTTTGAGTCTTTATTAGTCTGTTTAGGAACAGACCCACAAGTAGATCAAAGTTGCGCTTTCTATAGCAATCTCTTAATCTCCTCCATTGGCAGTCATTTATTGAGCTCAAATAGAGATGTACTTCTGCATTAATAATCATCCTTGCTTTGTCTACTGCAGGACTTCTATTTTAAACAAGTATCATATTTTTCTGGTATGACTGAATTTTTCTGTTATGATCCCAGAGAAAAGAATTCATGTTTAGAGGAAACATGCAGAAAATGAACTGTGGCCTCATCTCAGTATTTTATTAATGGTTTAAATCACATCATCTACATTTCTGCAACTGAACACTACTTTTCTATTCATCCTCTTAACACTTTCTCATTCAAATAAGAAACGTTAAAATCAGAAACACTCCACATACCAGGTTCTGACTTTAATTGTGCTCTGAACATCTACAATGCACATTTCTTACCTATAAATGGAAGAAACCGCATGAGGATGTTTGCAGAAACAATTGGAAAACTATTCATCATTCACGATGTGGTACCTATTAGGCATGGATATGATTAGTCTTCACCACACTCTAATGAAATTAACATTATTTTTTTTGCATTTTAAAGACAAAATTATAGAAATGCAGAAAGATGAAATATGGACATGAGACCCTATGAGTCGAACCTAAAACCAGTGGTTTGATCCTCACAAAAATGGTACAAATAACCAAGGTTGTTACCAACAGAGATGGGAGAGAAGCAAGTAAACAAAATCATCATTTTTCCTAGATACAGTCTTCAAAATGGTATCTATTCAATATCCATTGTAACCCTGTTGAGAATTCTTCATGAAGATAAAAAGAAATCAAACTCAGCTGTGGTTGGATGTCTGTTGGCATCTCAGCATCATCTCCACAGCCTTCTCTGTGCTCTCCTGCATTACAGGGACAAGAGAGCTGAAAGATACATATTCATACTGTCTTACAGGAAAAATTACTAATTATGCTTGGTCATGAGAAGACTCGGGTGAGATATGAAAAGAGAAAGGAAAGCAGGAACCATTATTCAGGTAGTATGCCAGAAAACATGAGACTGCAACACTTTTGGGGCATTTTTCTGGGAATCAGCCTGCTCAGGTATGTAGGCAGTAGAGCTGTTCTAAAATGTTTACAGTTTTCTGGTTCCTTTAAAACTAGCAGCAAACCTAAAAGTTAACTGCATTATTTTTCCATCTTTTCGAGACTGTGTAAGTGCTTATTTTATTTTAAAATTGTTGCCTTTTTTGATATCTTCAGCTGATTATTTTCTGACAAATCCTCCCAAATTTATATAGTGAGATATTGAATGAAAGTTGTCAAAGGATGTTTTTTTTTTTTTTTTTTATGTGCCATTGCTTTTACAACTCAATGAGTCCTTGCCTGGGCCCCACCTGATTCCCAGTCTTCCTTTTAATGTTGGAGGCTATTCAAATTTTTTTGTTTGTTTGTTAAGAAATGTGCTCATTTAAACTATCTGTTCCTAATGACCCAGAGCCCTTACTTGCCTGGTCATATGCAACACAATACGGCAGACTGCATTCGATAGATTAGACAGATTTATGTCCAATATCCACTGAAAATGTCAATGCCCATGGGTCTCTACAGTTTCTAGCACTATGCAGAGACACTTAAATATAGATATCCAGGATCTCATCAACTAATCTGACTGCCACACAAAAGTAATAATGTATTAGCACTATAGAATTTGGGTATGATTTCTAACATTGAAGAGCTGAAACACCATTTGAGTTATTGATCCTGAAAAAAAGGTGGTTTTGTAACTTTCTTCAAGTTTATTTTATCATGGTGCACTGAGAAAAGAAGTCCCAAAATAGCTTTTCAGAATAGCCTCTTCTAAAAGAAAAGGGAGATATGAATCATAAAAATCTCTTCCTTGTAAAAGTTACAGTTTCTCCTATTGATCTTTTTGAGTATTTTCAACTAAGAAGTATAAAGAGTTGAAAATGAGTTCTGGAAAGATATAGTGTACCCCAAAATAAACTGTCCCCAAAGAGACATTTGTGTAAAGATGAAACAAAGCAAAACACAACTAAAAAATGGCAACAAGATAACCCCAGCAGCCTGGAAAATAAAATGTGTTCAGAGATCTTATTCCCCTCACCAAAGTATTAGTACTTGATCATTTTCAAGTATTTCCATTTATGTATATATATGGATATATGGGGTATATAAATATATACTTATATAAGTTCAAATTGCACCTTCCTAGTTAGTAGATATTTTTAAAAATTAACAAGTAAAATTAGGGGCTCCTGGGTGGCTTAGTTAGGTGAGCGTCCAAGACTTCATTTCAGCTCAGGTTATGATATCAGGGTCATGAGAGCAAGCCCCAGTGCACTGGATGTGAAGTGTGCTTGAGATTTTCCCTCTCCCTCTGCCCATCTTCCCACTCACAATCTCTAAATAAACAAATGAATAAATAAATAAATGAATAATCTTAAAAATTTAACCAATCAAGTTAGGCCCCAAATTCTAAAGCTAATAAAAAAATAATCCAACTTGCTATAGTCAGAGTTATCTGTCTTCATTTTGTTTCACAAAAGCAAAATTTTATTAAAATCTTATAAGAGCCAAAACAATTTAAACAAAAACTAAAACTCTATTAGTTTCTTTTCTTTCTTTTCTTCTTTCCTCCCTCTCTCCCTCCCTTCCTTCCTTCCTTTCTTCCTTTTTCTTTTTTCTAAAATAACCAGTGACAGTTATTCCAGCTGACATTTACTGGATACCTGCAGCCTTCCAAGGGTTTACATGATTCATCTCATGTAATACTCACGGCAGACCTGTGAAGCACTGGTAATTTAATGAGCATTTCACAGCAGAGGAAACTGAGACATAGAGAGGGCAAATACTTGTTCAGGACCACACATCAGTTAAGAAAATGCAATATTAAAAACTGGGGAATATGATGAAGTGTTTCCATGATGAAGCATTACAATATATTGCTGCCCACCAGATTAGTGATAACAGTCAGTACTTTCCTTATCTGTAGTTGGTAGAGGAGCAATGATGAACTGTATCAGTGCAGTAAAGATTTATTGAGGATTTTCTTAAATGCAAGAAATTTTACCAGCTGTTGATGATAAAACTTAGATGTTTACTGTCCAATTATATCGATGTCAACCCATTTCATCTTTCAACCGATAACCCAAGTTACAATTATAATTTCCATATCATGGGTTCATAAAATGTGACCTTGCTTCCTAGACATATTTACTTTTCCAGACAAACAGGATATCTATTCCAATCCATCTTGCATTACTTCTGCCTGGCTGTATCTAATTAGTCCAGGATCAGGAAGGTAACACATTTGAGTCAGTCAGTGACATTTTCTAGGAATGTAAATTTAGAGTTGGGGTTCTGACTCTTTGCTCAAGGGGATGACATGTAGATTCAAGAGACCTTGGTGGCACTATTTTCCTGCTTTTATTCTGAAAAATAGCTTGTCTGAAGATGAAAGATGAAGCTGACCAGCAGCGAGAAGCAATATGAAACATAGAGAGACTTGGTGGTTTATTTTCAATTGTTTCTGAGACCCAGCTGCATCTCTGTCCTTGAGTTCTATGAAGCACCTTTATATCCTTTAATTTTTTTTTCTTTTTGCTCAAACCCGTTCAAGTTGGGTTTTTATTACTGTCAATTCAAAAGTTTCTAACTAAAACAGCAGAGAAAATATGACTTTTCAAGACATAATCACCTGTACCACTGAGAACGATTTTACCCAGTTTGTCTTTTTCTTAAGCACATTTTAAACACGAGAAAATATAGAGCAAATTCTTTTTGGGGAAAAAAAAAAAAAAGAAAGCCGAAATCTATTAGCCTTCTGGAAAGGATCCTAATCAGATCTCCTAGAGTTCCCTACAAAGATCTCCAATCTACTTTTCCATTTCATCTTCTTCTATTCCCTATTACTTACTTAAACTCCAGCTAAAATAACTTGTCCTTATCACCAAAGACATAATTCTTTTCAGCTCAAATGATACTCAGCTGGTGTTTAGTGATACAATTGTTTGGTCAATGTCCAGTTTGACTCCTAGGTCAATACTCATATCAAATTGTTTTTATTATTTTAAATTTCACTTTCAGCTTTTACAAGTCTGATTTGTTACATGTGTTTCCATCAGTCCAGTATGTCTTTTTCTGTCTCAGTGGCAAATTCCTGCTCACTGATTCATTCATTCACTCATTGCTTCATTCATTTAACAAATATTAAGCACCTATGAAACATGGAATATTTTACTGCTTTAGGAAACTAATGCAAGGCTTACATTTTAAGAGGGTCATTTTGCTGTGTGAGGAATACTCCAGAGGCAAGAATGAAGCAGGGAGACCAGTTAAGGCACTTTTGAGACCCTACTCAACACTTGATAGTATCTAAGATGATGAGGGTAGCAATGCAGATTGTTAGAAATAGCATGTTCTAAGGTACAGCCAGTATGTTCTAAGGTACAGCTGTATTTTATATTTTGTCTTGTAAAATACAAAAATATTTGTATTTTAAATATCACCTTTTCTATGAAGGTCTCCATTACTCTACAAGCAGCTATTTGTTCCGTCACATGTGCTTACAAAATGTGCTATTAACATTTCTCCCCTAGCCTTTATCAAATTGTAATGTAATTAAGTTGTACATGATTGACTTTCCATGTAGACTTTGAACTCTTATAATTTGGGCATCTTAATGTCTTCATCTTTCTTCCTCAATGGCTAACACAATACTAAGCAATTAATCTTTCTCAAGAAAGAGAAAGAGAGTGAAGTTACATGGAAATAAATAATATTTTTAAATTAATAATATCATTTTTATATAAATTCATAAATTTAATTTTTATAAACTAATTAATTTATATAAATTAATGTTATTAATGCATATTATTTATATGCATTCTCTGAAATTATTAAATGAATTAATTCTTAACTAATATGTAGGTTTAGTCTAATAATGGTATGGAAAAGCAAGAGTTTGTTGGGGTTTTATTTAAGATTTTATTTATTTATTTGACACACAGACATCACAAGTAGGCAAAGAGGCAGGCAGAAAGCTGAACAAAGAGCTCGATGTGGGGCTTGATCCCAGGACCCTGAGATCATGACCTGAGCTGAAAGCAGAGGCTCAACCCACTGAATCACCCAGGCACCCCTAAAAGCAAGAGTTAATAGAAAATGAAACTTTCCTATATATCCTTCATATCTTATATATATAAACACACACACATATATAGTAATAATAGCATATGTAATAATATATGTTTCATATAAATATTATGTATTTAAATATATATAATATTTCACATATATTTATAAAATGTGATCAAAAAGAGGAAAAATACAACATTTCTACGGTCAATTTTGCAATAATTGCCAATCTACTGCATTATATTGGTTGAAGAAGGAAAGAAAAAATAATTTGGTAAGAAATCTTCTCAGAAAAAGATTTCTGTACATGCCTAAACAATTGGCAACCAGAAATCAACTTTTGCTCTTTAGTCTTACCTAGTTTAGATAAGTGAAGTGGCAGCCTTAAGTAATTACATGGAGTTTATTTGCCCTCCCAAATGAGTCATCTACAGAACAGTATTTATTACCAAAACCAGTCTCTGCTCCACACGAACAAAATAGGGTGGCACAACAGTATGGTAAATCGAGGAATCATTACAGTATGTGGATATCTGAGAAGTGGCAACTTGCCAGTGATATCTAAGTTCCCTGTTACCTAAAGGCTGTGCCATGTTTCCAAACTTAGCTCAGCTTGTGATAATAAGGAAAGATTGTCTCCCAGATGTTGGAGGAACGCCATGAAAAGACGGGAACTGTCAATTTGACCTTTGACCAGTGAGCTTCACCTGGGTCCATGGAAGCTCCTCAATCTTCCTCAGTCATTGAATTGTAGGTTCTGTTCGCCTTTCTTACTCCCAGAGGCTGCTCAGAAGACATAGCCCTGACATCGTGATAAGATGTAAAGAACATTTGCACAGCGTAAATGACTGAATCCAGTTAAGGCCTCTTTATAAACTTTTCAGATTTGGCAGGTAGGTGCACAGATCCACTTGTCTTGCCTCATATGTAAATTCCTTTTGCTTATTAAAACTACCACCTACCAGGACACCTGGGTGGCTAGGTCATTTAAGCATCTGACTTTAGCTCTGGTCATGATCTCAGGGCCCTAGGATCGAGCCCCTGGTCAAGCTCTGTGTGGAGCTCCCCATCAGGCTCCCTACTCAGCAGGAATCTCCTAGAAATTCTCTTTCGCTCTCTCCCTCCCCTCAGCTTGTGCTCCCTCTCTCTCTGTCCCTCTTAAATAAATAAATTCTTTAAAACAAAACAGCACTCCTGCCACCTACCACCCTGTTCTTCTGCTCCAATCTCTCCCTGCTCTCCGCTTGCTGGGGCTAGTTTCAGATTATAGCCAGCCTGAGAGGATTGTGAGCCAACAGCACAGTTTGAAGAGGGTCACCAAAAGCAAAGAAAAAAAAAAAATTAACATAAATTAAGTCTGAAGTCCAACTAAGCATAAATATATACCTGCATCATCCCATAGATCTCAGACAAAGCCTCCAGAAAGGAGAAATAAACCAGAAAGAGCCTACCTGCTGCTTTCTAATTTCCAGCTACAGATTTGCTATTTGAGTTTTACCTTTTTTCGGAATAAATTGTCTCTAGGCATCAATACATGTCTTAAGAGCATTCTTAGTTAAAGAGGTGTCATACAATATGTAGTTTGGTGCAATTTATAATACCTTTGCTTTTTATTTCATCGAATGTCTTACGCCTTTCAACTGGTATTATGGAATAGACAGGGAGGCATTTCTCCTGGATTTCTACTCCCCTGCTACAAAAGGGTTTTACCCAAAACAATCTTCTGATGCCTATCATCTATGCAATGCATTTAATTCCTTTTCTGCATATCAACACAAATCGATTGGCCCAAGACCTAAAAGAAATTATCAAGCTTAATACAAACCAGGAACCATCAAGTAAGGTTTTGAAATGCAAATCAAAATGGTTGTTCCTTGAGCTGATAATAAATCACCTTGCCCTCATACTGGAGATTCACCAAGTACAAAATGGGGAAGGCTAAAGATAATTTTGCTAGAAGATTTCAACACTTTCTTGGAATTATTTTCAAATGCAGTTCGTAACATCTCCTGTGATTGCCAGTGGGGTATCCTGAATGAAAAATTCAGATATTTGTAAATCCTTTAGAAAGCTGCTTAAAGTTCTATTAACTGGTTCTTAATGTAAAAATTATACTTTTTATTAAAAATATATTGGATATAAAATTTAAAAATATATTGCTTATTAAAAAGTATCCTACTCACCTATATATGATGACTATTATTATCTAGATGATATAATTTCAGAATTTTCTTGCATCTATAGAGTACACATGTATTATCTTCTGTAAAAATAGGTTTATGCAGGTATGCCCCGCTTTCTAAAAGTTATGCCACTTTGCTTTTATGAAAGATCTACATTAGTATTATAAGAATTTTTTTCACAAAAACAAAAATCCTCTTGAGAATTTCTTTTGGTTACTAAAAACAGGTACTAATGGACGTCTTCAGTAAATGTGAAGTGGCCATAATACAAACTTTCAAAAAGCAGGGGATACACTTCTCATACCCTCGCTTTGGTTTATGAAAAGTTTCATAGGAATGCTCTACTTTCAAAAGCAGACAAACCTATACTCTATCTGCTGTTCTAAAATATATTATAATTTTATTGTCAAAATTGCCTTTTTAGCAGTTGCACAGCAAAAAAAAATACATTAAAAACAATTATTTAATTTAGAATAAAATTTAAAATATTAATAATTAACACTTGTACATTTTTTACTAGTGTCGGGCATTATTTTTAGCCCTTATACAAACTACATTTCTCTGTTGTGACCTTTACAACACTTTAAGGTATATTATTCCTATTTTAAGAGAAGAACACACTGAGGAGCTGAAGAGTTGTCATCTGCGTAGGGCCATCTGTAAATGACAGGCTGATCCTTTTGCTTTACTCATACACGGCACTGCCAATGTAAAACCCAACGCAAAATAGATTCAAATGCAATCCCCAACACCACCATTACCTCAAAACAAACGAACCAAGAAATCTTTTTCTCAAATGGGTAGTCGAGAGAAAATAATAACATCCTTCTTGAACACAAACTGCCAAGAAAAGAATCACCTAATTTAGTAACTTCTGATAGTCTCATAAAAAGACCAGTACTCCAAAGCTTCAAACCACAGGAAGCAGAGAATTTTTACTGATTGTTAAAAAAAAAAAATCAATGAAAATATCCTACTTTCTAAAGGTCTGCAAAAGTGAACAGTACTGAGCTAGCTTTTTTGCTTTAGTGAGCATTATAGAACCATACCCTCCACATATTTTGAATTATTAGACATCTAGATATTAATTTATAATATTGAATGAATGTAGCTATAAAAATCCTGAATATTAATTTTATGCCAGAAGCAATAGGTACATGATGTGCATGAAAAGTATGGATACCACATGCTGTATTAAATAAGATGGCTTATTTAATTCTCATGTACCCCTGTGGGGTAGGAATTAATATCCCCATTCTCTATGTAGGGCTCAATTCTTACAACTGACAAATAACTAAGTCTCCCTATGAGATCACAAAGATTATAGACATCTAGTTTGTTCCCAAATGCTGACTGGTCTTTCTAAAGGTAGAATCCACCCAAATACCATAAAGAACTGTAACATTTTCACTGAGTCTGGTAACTTAAGTTGCACCACTATATTGCTGTTTACTTAATGAAACACCGAAGCCCAGTTACATCCATTTATTCACAGAACAAATGTCTGTGAAATACCTGCTTATTGAGATCTTTGGCTGAATTGATCAAAAGCCAGAATCCTACAGCTACTCTTTCATGTGATATCAAATTTACTTACTTACATCTTCTAGATAAGGAAACACAATTCGTAACTGTATCAGTCTGGTTGAGATGCATTTTTATAATGAGGCCTAAAAGAGATTCCACTTCCACTAAGGAAATGAAACAGTAGTTTAAAAATAAAAATAATATAAAGTGAAAATCTTCCAGAGTAAGTTAATTACTCTGAACCCTAATTTATAGTGATACAGAGTGCTACTTTAACTCCATATCTTATATTTTATAGTTTCAAGAAATGTTTATATTGAAAAATTCTAGTAAAACAAATGAAGATTATTTTACCAACACACAAATATAAATTATATATATATATATTTGAAATAATGCTATGAATCAGAAACTTCTGTTCTTATATAACATGTATATCCATTTAGTTGTCTATTACTTACATAAATAAATAAAAATTAGAACATAGAGATATTATAAAGAAAAGCCAATTTCTATTCCATGGTAATATAAGCAATTAGTCTTCCTTCTAATTTTCTGTATTAATTTAAAATCTAGAGCATATAAAATAAGCAAGCTTCCTGGAAATGTTAGTGATAGAAATTCTAATGAAATTTATGCAAATTTTATTGATGAAAATTTTTTATTTTGCCAATAATTTTCCCTGTGAAAATTCACTGATTTTTCTCAAACTCTAGAAATAGAACATGATAAACTTCTGACAGATATGAACACATTCCTCTCTTTAATAGTCCTAGAATTCAATTATTTAATTATATTTAGCATTTTTTCCTTTGCTGTAAGCTCTTCCTTTATTATAGAGAGACAATTTCTTATTTTGCAGAATATTTGTGATCACAAATATTGACCATATAAAAATATTCAAGGCAGAACTAATTTTGTTATTCTAATACCTGAAAAGATTGTTGTGAACTAAAAAATACACAATATTTCTGGGTTTCCATTGTGAAGCATGCCCTTCCTTACCTCAGTACTATTCATCATGCACTAATTTTTACTGCTTTGAAAACTCATTAGTTAGTAGTAAACTTTTACTCATTTTAAAACACACATCTGCCACTGACCATATGCATTCTCCAAACTGCACATTAACAATAAAAGCCAGGGTTCAGTTTAATGACAGTGTTGTATGGCTGGTGATTGAAAAGTCAGCCATCATTATAGATTTTCTGCTAAAATATTATTATTTCTATAAATTAAAATTCGGATGAACTAAGAGTAAAACTTTTTATCTCCTATAAGCTTTCTGGACTCCCCTCTAAAAAACAGCAAATACTCATGAAAGTTTTTTATTTTAAAATGTTTTAGTTCATCTTTTTTTATTCTCAGATGAAGCAAATGATAAAATCTATGTATTTGTCCTTCATTATCATTGACTCTAGCACATATAACTACAAGGAAAGTTTTATGCTTATTTTCGTTGAGTATGCAGCTTAGATCAATTAGAAAAAGATAAGTTATGAAGCAAATTAAACCTTAAAGCAATTATGCAACTGAAGACCTCAGCTTTTCTGGCCTTTAAATTTTTATGTAAACTTTAATAAGTATATAACATAGCAGAAGTTTAGCTGATAAGCATTTTAAAACCTAAGGACCATAATTTTCTGGATCATACCTGTCTTCCATTCATGAGGATAATCTAATTTTCTCTAAATGAAACTAAAAAGAAAGTGGTTTTAAATTTATTTGTTATATTTTAAACTATTATATACTTGAGACAAATTTTTAAATAAAATATTTATTTTATTTTTAATATTCTTAAATATCCATAATATTTTTTTTTAAGATTTTATTTATTTATTTGAGAGAGAGAGTGCAAGTGTGGGGAAGGGGCAGAAGGAGAGGGAGAGAAAGAATCTCAAGCAGACTCTATGTTCAGCGTAGAGATGCAGGGCTTGATCGCACAACCCTGAGACCATACATGAACTGAGCCAAAAACAAGAGTGAGATGCTTAACCAACTGAGTCCCAATTCTTAATATTTTTATAAACAAGTCAACTGGACCAACTTAGAAGTGAACAATTTACAAGATTGAAGGAACTCTCATTTTGGCTGGTTCAGATAGAACACAAGTACTAAATCCCATATCTGGGTTCTATCAAAATTGACTGGTAAAAATAAATGTTTACTTCTAAAAAGGCACTAAGAAATATTTTTAGTATATAGTACATACGTTCTAATCCTAAGATAAACCTAATACATTGTCCTTTGCTCCATAAATATTGTATTTTATTCTTTGTCATGAAAATTTTATTTTCATTCCAAAATCCCTTCAAAGTCTAAAAAATCCTGTACAAATATTTAGTACAATTATTAGAAGCAAAGAGTAGAAATCAGACAGCTTAATATTGAAATGTTCTCTCCTACATACAAGTTGTCTGATATATGGCAAGTAATTTAACATATTTGTCATTTAGTGTCCTCAAAAGGAAAATGAAGACAATAATTTAGCTAATGGGGTTATCATGAAGATTAGAAAATATGTTAATTATAGTTTTCAATTCCTATTGTTAAATATATAAATTTCATGAATATTTTATGAACAGCTCATGTAATGATTCGGGAGTATCTTTCCAGTATAGGAGGGTCATAGATCACAAACCCAATGCTTAACTCCTTCCTCCTTATTACCTTTCCTCTTACTCCTGTCACCCAGTTTCAATACTTTATAACCTGCATCTCTATCTACTATTGGGGCAATTACCTAAAATCTTAACTAATGTGTCTTTGTAACTTTGTATAAGATGCTCAAGGCTATATTTACCAAATGAAGTAGGAACTTTATTTCATGGGCATAAAGAAGGGTGTAATTCAGTTGGTCCTAAAGGCTTAGTTTTTTCCCCACTGTCTGTAGCTTACTAAAGAGGTGATTCAACTGGACTTATGTAGGTTAGTTGAAGAACAGACTGAGCAAGGGAGATTTCTTTCTTGCAAATTCATTTCCTGTCCTGGGAAGTGCTATTATTCTGTAATTGCTTATATGTTTCTTAATCATCTTTTGCTATAAATATCTACATTATGGAGGTGAAGTTTCTTTGTTGGAATCTCTTCCATGGTATGTCCAGTTCAAATATTATCAGGCTAAGAATATGTTTCTGTTGGATAATTAAAACTTGGGAATTATGTGTGACTTGTCTGTTATAAATTTTTCCTCAATACAGAATATACTATATTTACACTGTATGATGATGATTTTATGGTCTTCTATTTTGTTTTTGTTCAATGATCATCTGATGGGCATTGGTACACACTCTATGGTGAAAGAACTTGACCTGTGGATGAAAAACTGGTTACAAACATCACAACACCTGTCTTTTTAAGTTTCCTCTCCTATGTGGGACAGAGAGAAAAGATTGTAACCACTAAGATCTCATTAGTAGTAGTGTTCCTATAACCTGAAATCAAACCCAATGATGCTTAGTAGAATAAAACTTTTACTGAAGTTATTCCCTCAAGTGCTCTATTGAGAATCTATATGGCATATAGCAATCCAGGTAGAAAAACATCCATTGCTAGATGACTAAAATGAGTAGAGGTTCTATCCATTAACAAGTAGTATTTTTCCATTTATGAAACACTTCAGAATAAAAATATCATTAGAAACAAAGTATTTCAGGGGCACTGACTGGCTTGGTGGAGTATGGTCCTCTTAATCTCAGGGTTGTAGGTTCAAGTCCCACATTGGGTGTAGAGATTACTTAAAAAAATAAAATCTTAAAAAAAAAATAAAGTATTTCAGAATCATTTAGTCCACTACTTTTAAGAAGTCTAAATTTCCTTCTTCTAAAAGAAAAATGTACACTTGTACTTAATTTTTTAATAACCACAATGACATAGTATCTTACATATGATTCTTCAGTAAAATTTTATTGACTCAAAAGTATAATGGTACGGGGAAACTGGGTGGCTAAGTTGGTTAAGCATCTGGCTCTGGATTTTGAATCAGGTCATGATCTCAGGGTTGTGAGATCAAGCCTTGCATAGGGCTCTGCATTGGATGTGGATCCTGCTTAAAATTCTCTCTCTCTCTCCCTCTGCCCACCCCCAATTGCATACTCCAAATAAACAAAGAAATAATAAGATAAAAATGATTTTTTAAAGTATAATGGCATATCTTTCAACTACATTGGCTTAAAAATAATGTAATAAATATAATTTAAATTTGATCCTTCAATTTGTCTAGTGTTACTTTTACACATATAAATTATAAACTAAATAACAAAAGGAGCCTTTCTATGTGTAAATAATATAGAATGAGCAAGAATGCTTAGAAAGAAAGTCTGAGCTCCCCTGGGCTAAATTTAGCTAGTAGTGATCTGTTTAAAAATTGACTCTAAAATAATCTATCAGAATAAGTATTTTGGAAAGGAAATAGGAAAAGAAGGGCATTTACAGTAACATTAAAGTCCTGGAGATCAGAAAGCAAATGCTTCAATCAATGCCAGGGACTTACACTGAGATAAGAGACTCCAGAATCACACAGGAACTCTAATTATATGTTGGGTTCTCCATACCTTCACCCCCCTATTTATTTTAGGACTTTATTTAAACACAAAATGGAGGATGGATGAAGTTTCAGATCTTAAATATTGCATTATTATATTAATAACATAAAGCAAAATAAAATGTAATGCCAACTTTCTTAAAGTCCAGAATGTCATAGGACTTGTGTAATATTTAAGATTCATTATTAATGTTAATCTCTTTATAAGCTATCTTTTGCACAACAGCATTGTGTAAGAACTCTGAGAAAACCTCAGTGGCATAGGACAATAGATGTTACTTCTGTTTATGAGCCATTTAGTTAGCTGGGTGGTGCTACTATACACTGACTTGTTCATTTGTCTGTGGACACCTTGCAGATCAATTAAGGATATATTAATCTAGGATGATCTTGACATAGATTTCCCATCTGTGCCCTATGTGGTTGATCTTCCAAATTTACCCCTAGGTTTTCATCATGTCACAGACAAAGGTTGAAAAGAGAGAGTGGATATATGTGAGCCCTTTTGAGACTCTGCCTCAGAAATGTTTGATCTGTTGGTCAAAGTAATAACTATTCAGGATTCCAAGTATGAGCTGTAGGGAAGGAAATAATTATTTTTCCCCTTATTCTCCTAGGTCCTTTGGCTAGAGCCCTGTTAACTGGACTAGTATACAGATTGATTTAATATAAGAATTATGTGGGGTGGGGTAAGATGGCAGAGAAGTAGGAGACTGTGTTTCAACCAGTCCCCTAAAGTGAGCTAATAATGTACCAGAACACTATGAACACCCATGAAATCAGCCTGAGCTGTAAAATTATACACTTCTGGAACTCTATGGGGGCAGAAGAGTCCAGTGCAGAGATAAAGCAGAGTGGGAACAATCACACTGATATCGGAGGATAAACAGAAGGGGGAGGGAGCAACCAGAAGACATCCACTGGAAAGTAATACCCCAATATGAAAGTGCCCTGCGATTGGGGACCAGTATTACCTTGGAGTCTGGTTAAAAGCACTCAAAAAGAGCAAAAGGGGCAACTGGTGGAATCGGTAGGTCACAGGCATGGGCCTAAGCCCATGGACCAAGGACGGCCACCACCAGTGACCACCCATGCCAGAGAGAGTGCAACGAAGCCTCCAAGCTGTGGTCCCTGAGCCCCTGGCTTTCTGCTGCATGCACCACCACTCGGCTAGGTGCACTCCTGCTGGCACTCATGAGGGACTCTGGTGTGGATGTCAGTTGGTGCTCTTTAGAACCACAGCGTTTTGTGCCCTGCATGCACTGCATGACTGGGGTCTGAACCGCACTCACCACCCATGCCTGAGAGAGCTCCCTGTGAGTGCTAGCCAGTGGTCTCTAAGACCAGCCTGGGCTTGAAAAACTTAGTGTACTATCTCTGGTTGGGATCTCTTACCAGGCAGCAACCTGTGAAAACCCTGAGATTTGGACCCCAGACAGACATCTGGGCTCCCTGGACTAATATCGCTCATGGTTTTAGTTGCATGGGGGTGCAGAGACAAAGTGGGAGCTTTGGGCAACCCCTAAGATGGTAGCTGGGAATATGCTCTGTCTGTGGGAGGTTGCATGGCTCAGCGAAGTCTGCAGAGGGGGAGTCTGTGTGTTCTGGACCACCCAGAGAGAAGCAGACTGAGGCTTCTCTCTGACATGGAGGTCTGGGTGCAGGCTCTTTTCACTAACCCTCCAAAGAGCAACAAAAAGCCACCAAAGAAAAAAACTCCAGACAACAAATGCCTGAAAAACCAGTTTCTACATAGTCCAGTCCCTTAATCTGGAGCAGGAGGACTCAACCAAAGCAAGACCTACTGAGGATAATGTGGCAGGCTCCTCCCCCAGAAAGACTGTGAAAAGAATGAGAGGACAACAACCACAGTGTACCCATAAAACTGTAAAACACCAATATCAGGAGAAAACAAGATATTAAGCTCCCAATATTGCTCTAAAACCTGTATATTTCATTGATAAAACCTTTATTTTTAATTTGTTCTCACTATTCTTGTTATTTTTAATTTTTCTAACCCACTTACCATTACAACTAGAGTTTTAATACAACATATTCCATAATAACCTTTTAACCTGAACTTTTTTCATACATATACCTGTGGTTTACTTTTGCTTTTCTAAGTTTTTTTTATATATGTATAGATATAAGCTTCAAGGTAATCCTCTTTCCCTAATCAATACTACCCCTATATATAAACAAGTTTTAATCTCCCTTTATCTCTGGAAAGTTGAATCTTATAATAAAGATATCAATATACACCCAGGAAGAATCAAAATAACCTTCCTCACCCACATCAAGGATTTATAACCACCCTCCCATCTTTTTTTTCTGTCAGTGTTTCTGTGTATTTGTTTTTGTTCCGGTATTGTATAAATCTTATCCTTGAGGTTCATTTTGTCTGGTTTCCTTTTTTTTTTTTTTTTTCTTGTCATTTACTTTTGTCAGTCTTTTTGTTTGTCCGTTTTGTTTGTATACCTTATAAATCTTACATTTGGGTTCCATTCTGGCTGGGTCTTCTCTCTCTCTCTCTCTCTCTCTCTTTTTTTCCCTCTCTCTTTCTCCCCCCTTTTTTTTTATTCCATTTTGGTGGTGACTTCCTATTTCTCAGAAGTATTCCAGGGTGCACCTTGCTTAGATCATGGTTGATATATTCAGCTACACATCCCCTCAACCACCTCTCACCAAAATGACTAAGAGAAGGAATACCCAACAAAGGAAAAATTCAGAGAAAAATTCAGTGCCCTCTCCATCAGAACTATTGGATATGGACATAAACAGGATGTTGGAAAGGGAATTCAGGGTAACAATTATCTAGGCAATGGCTAGGTTAGAGGAAACCATTAGTGACAACATGGAATCTCTAAGGGCAGAAGTGAAAGCCACATGAGGAAGAAGTTATAAATGCTATCAATGAGATCCAATCTAATCTAAATACTCTAACAGCTAGGGCAACTGAGGCAGAAGATAGAATTAGTGATCTAGAGGACAAACTGATAGAGAAAAAGGATCAGGAGGAAGCTTGGCACAAACAGCTTAGAAGCCATGAAAACAGAATTAGAGAAGTTAATGACACCATGAAATGTTCCAGTGTCAGAATTATTGGGATCCCTGAGTGAGAGGAGAAAGAAGGAAGACTTAGAAGATACAATTGACAAATTCTTGATGAAAATATTCCCAATCTGGGAAATTGACCAGTGTTCATGTCCTAGAGGCAGAAAGATTTCCCCCGCCCAAGATTAACGAAACTAGAAAGACCTCGAAGTACTTGATTTTGAGACTAATGAATCATAATTTTAGAGAAGAGCTCCTGAGGGCAGGGAGGGAGAGATTCCTTAGATACAGAGGAAGGTCCATCAGAATAACATCAAACCTGTCCACAGAAACCTGGCAAGTCAGAAAGTGCTGGCAAGACATATTCAGGACACTAAATGAAAAGAACATGCAGCCAACAATACTTTGTCCAGCAGGTTAACATTCAAAATGGATAGAAGATAAAGATCTTCCAAGACTGGGAAGGTTTAAAAGAGTATGTGACCGCAAAGAGGGTGCTGCAAGAAATATTAAGGGGGGGAGGGTTATAAAAGAAGAAAGAACCCAAGAGTGACATAGAACAGAAATTTACAGAGACAATCTGTAGAAACAAGGACTTCACAGGTAACATCTTGTCAATAAATCACTCTCAATGTGAATGGCCTAAACGCTCCCATAAAACAACAAAGGGTTGCAGATTGGATAAAATGACAAGACAAGCTTTCTAGGGAACAATGGAGTTCACAGTGCATTGTTTTATATAATACTTAAATCTCTGTTAATTATCATTAAAAAAATCTCCCTGGTGGCTCAGAGGCTAGGAGTTGGCCTGGTCGGGGTGGAGGAGTAGAAGGTTTCATCCCAGAAGCTTGAAGGGCTTTGGGGGAAGGGTGAGATGTTCTGAAGCCTGAGACCAACTTCATTCTAGCCTTGCCTGTTTGTGAGTTCAATCTGACTCTGGGTTGGATCTCTGTGGGGAGATGGGCTTGCTGTTTGGGGAGGCATGAAGTCCTGATTTAGACTAAATGATGCTTGCAGTGTGACTCTTTTCTACTCCTGTACTGTGCTTAAGTGATGGAGACTGGGCTGTGTTACAAATAAATCATTTTTTTGTTGTTGTTGAAAAAAAAAAAAAAGACCGATTCACATACTGTCTACAAGAGACCCATTTGGAACCTAAAGATACATCCAGATTGAAAGTGAAGGGATGGAGAAGCATCTTTCATGCCAATAGGTCTCAAAAGAAAGCTGGGGTATGATTCTCATATCAAATAAATTAGATTTTAAACTAAAGATTAGTCAGAGAAAAAAAGGACTACATCGTTCTTAAAGGGTCTATCCACCAAGAAGATCTAACAATTGTAAATAATTATGCCCCCAATATGGGAGCAGCCAGCTACATAAGACAACTGTTAATCAAGATAAAGAGTCATATTGATATGGATACATAAATAGTAGGGGATCTTATCACACCACTCTCAGTAATAGATCATTCAAGCAGAAAATCAATAAAGAAACAAGAGCACTGAATGGTACATTGGACCAGATGGACCTCATAGATATATACAGAACATTCCACCCTAAGCAGAATACTCATTCTTCTCAAGCACACATGGAAGTGTTAGGTCTCCCTAATAATAGGCCCGTGATCAAAGGAGCAAGACTGATACAAAGCGAAGGTCAAGCAAAGCTTTATTTCACACCAAGCATCGAGAATCAAACTGACCAATTGGGGCTGTCTCTTACAGAGAGGGCGACCCCTCCCAGCCTTACAGACTAACTTCTATAGAGCAAAGGCCATGTAGTTGAGTCTGGTGACACACAGGTGGCCAATGAGATTGCAACATACAGAGAAAGCTGCACAGTCATGTTAGCTCACACATGGGTGGCCAATTGAATTACAATTCACCTCATAGTAACTATTTGAACTAGCCTATCACCTTGGTCAGAATTGGCACCCAAAAGGCGGTACCCATACTCCTTGGTAGCTAGGGAGAGAGTATGTGAGTCCCACTGACTGGATGTCTCCACCTGACCTGACCCACTCTTGAATTTGGGCTTTGTTACCTGGGACTGGTTTCCCACACTTATTGCTTTTTAAGTAAGTTCCCTTGGGGATGGGGGACAGGGTCAGTTTAAGTTTTACTGCATAAACAACAAAATCACTGTTTAGTTGGATGAATCCCTCTGGCTAAATAGGCCTTTACAGAAGATTCTACAGAATAGACCACATACTGGGTCACAAATCAGGGCTCAACTGATACCAAAAGATTGAGATTACCTGCATAGTCTCAGACTACAATGCTTTGAAACTGGAACTCAATCACAAGAAAAAGCAGGGAAGGAATTCAAATACTTGGAAGCTAAAGACCACTTTGCTTAAGAATGTTTGAATCAACCAGGAAATCAAAGAAGAACTTAAACAATTCATGGAAACCAATGAGAATGAAGATACATTGGTTCAAAAGCTATGGGATACAGCAAAGGTGGTCCTAAGGGGGAAATACATAGCCATGAAAGTCTCACTCGAAAAAATTGAAAAATCCAGGATATACCAGCTCTCTTTAAACCTTAAAGAATTGGAGAATCAACAACAAATTAAGCCATCCCCACACACGAGAAGGGAATAATCAAGATTAGAGCAAAGATCAACGAGATAGATTTTAGAGATACAGTAGAACACATCAGTGAAACTAGAAGCTGGTTTTTTGAAAGAATCAGTAAGATTGATAAACCATTGGCCTGACTAATTTAAAAGAAAATATAGAGGACCCAAATTAATAAAATTATGAATGAAAAGGGAGACATCACGACTTACAAAAAGGAAATAGAAACCATCATCAGAAATTATTATCAACAGTTATATGTCAATACATTAAGCAACCTAGATGAAGTGGACGCATTCCTGGAAATCTATAACTTCCAAAACTGAATCAGGAAGAAATTGACAACCTGAATAGACCAATATCTAGTAACGAGATTGAAGCAGTGATCAAAAACCTCCAAAAAAACAAAAGCCCAGGACCTGACAGAGTCCCTGGAGAATTCTACCAAACATTCAAAGAAGAAATCACACCTATTCTCCTGAAGCTATTTCAAAAAATGGAACAGAAGAAAAATGTCCAGATTCTGATCCCCAAATCAGGAAAAGACCTCATCAGAAAGGAGAATTTCAGACCAATATCCCTGATGAATATGGATGCCAAGATTCTCAACAAGATCCTAGCTAAGAGGACCCAATAGTATGTTAAAAATATTATCCACCATGACCAGGTGGGATTTATCCAAGGGATGTGAGTGTGGTGGTTCAACATTTGCAAATCAATGTGATAGAAAAATCAAGAGAAGAAAGAAGAACCACATGTTCCTCAATTGTTGCAGAAAAAGCATTTGACAAGAAAGTTGCACCAGGAGGAGATAGGCACCCTTGGGTGAGGTTCCTAGACTCTGGAAAGCAGAGTGGGGGAAGTTGCGCTGGGAGGGAGTTGGCGGGGTTCTTTTATCTGTCTCCTACATAGGTATCGGGTTACCTATGGAGACATGACCTGGGCATACATCCTTTTGGTGGGAAAGTCAAGGGTTAAGGCGGGGGGCTTGGCTGGAAGACAGCCCAGAGACCCCGTGGCTGTCATTTCCATTGCTCTTCATGCACTCCAGGAGCCGGTCATTTCTATTGTTCCTCCTGCACTCCGGGAGCCCACTGACTCAACACTGTCCTGCTTCGGGGGAAGAGGTCGAGGTAGAGAGTCTGTTCTTCACCTGTCATTTCTCAAATATCCTCATTTTGAATAACTAATATGCCAAGATGACATATTTTAGGGTAGTGTGTTCTGAATCCCATTAGAGGCAATTAAAAGTTGCAAGGCAAATGTTAGATGGACGGAGGCCATTGACTAGGACCATCAATATAATCAACTCCCCACAGCAGATTAAAAGTACAAAATTGTACATAAGCTTGATAGGGTATAACCAGGGGATTGGGTCTGTAACTGTGATTATTTTCTACCTTGAGGACTCTTGCTGTATAATATATTCTGCTGAAGCCAACATTTAAAACTTTTAAAGGCAAAATTTCTAGGACTCTTGGCACCTTAGAGGTGTTGTTACCTAAATTCACTGTCTGTAGTAAAAGCAAGAGGAAACCACAATTCTTCATCTTGGAAACACACCAGGCAGCTCTGATAAGCAGCAGGGCAAGGAAAGGCTCAAACAGATGTTAATGGGAGAGAGATGCACATTTCACAATGAATTGAAGCACAGAAAATTCCTCCCACACCAGGTAAAGAAAGATAAGAGCTGCAGTTTAGAGGAAATAGCATCTTCCCAGGAGGAGTGAGTCATGTGTTTTTTGAACTAAAGCCAAAAATCATAAATAAGAGTGGGGTTCTATAATAAATGTCAGTTGATTTTTATTTATTAACCACTGTTATTTATCCAAGTTAAAATTCCTGTGAAGGAGCTCATATTTCCTGTCTGCAGTTGATCTGAGAACACATTAAAATGTGGGAGTGGGGCGGAATGAAAGGTATTTATCCAGTCTATCCCACAAAATCAATCCCCTTTTAAATCCATGTCAGCAAAACCATCCGATAAACCCATCACTTGACAGGTTGTTTTTATTAACGTTACCTCAGTGAATAATAACAGTAAACACGTATTGAGCACAGAGAAAAAAATGGCCATGAAGAAAGCAACCCCCCCCCACATATACACACACAAATAGATAGCACTAGTTTTCAAAAAAAGAAATATCTACCATCAAAATTAGTTGAAAGCTTAATGATTTTTAAAAGTGTACTCGAAAAAAAAATTTTTCTAAATGTACTCTAATTTATTGGCTGTCAGAGTCCATATCTTCTGCTAACTTCTTAAAGAGGTAGTTACATTCAGAACAGTTCTGTAAAAACAGCTTAGTCAAATGCTTTAGCAGACATTCGCAAACCTCTTGCCTCCCTTCCACACCAATATTCCCTTATTATCCTTCAAAATCAGGTTTCCACCTTTGTATTCAGCTCACTTTTTGTCTAACTACTGGTAATGATTCCAGATACCCTAATCTCTGCACAATATGCTGCCCGTAAAAAAACTTTATCCCAGTAACATAAATATCTCCTTAATATTCATTGAGATGGTCAGAATAGTAGGGATTTCAGCATCCTGTGAGTCGTGAGGTTTTAGAGACAAAACTTTTATCTGAAAGCAATGTAAACTGCTCACTATCACCAACTGAAATAGAAGGCTAAAGTTGTTTTCTATATGATTGCTAATTAATTGGTCTATTGTTCTTGGATATATTGTATTTGTTTACTCTTGAAAACCTAGACAAAATTTTACAAATTCATAATCAATATACCTACATTCAAGAAACCACCAAATTCTGGTTCATTCAACTCTGCAATATGTCTCAAATTTAATACTCTCTATAATCTCCAAGTCCACTTCTTCTGTTCAGTCTTACTTATTTTGTCCCTAGACTACTTATTATTCTGCTGCCTTGACAATTGGCCTTTAGCACTGCTCCCAGTCCAAACTCCAATTTAGTATCTAGACTTTTATCTAAGTTAACTAAATTCATTTTAACATTTCGTAAAGAGTTCCTTTCAGTGGATTCCTCATAGCACATAGGCTAAAATGTAAAATTCTTGGGTATGAGACCATACCACGTCTTATTCAACCCTGTAGTTTCATTGCCTATTTATTTTTTAAAATTTTATTTAATTTTATTTTTTCAGTGTTCCAAGATTCATTGTTCATGCACCACACCCAGTGATCCATGTAATACATGCCCTCCTTAATACCCACCACCAGGCTCACCCAACCCCCTACCCCACTCCTGTCCAAAACCCTCAATTTGTTTCTCACAGTCTCTCATGGTCTGTCTCCACCTCCAATTTCCCCAACTGACTTCTCCTCCCCATCTCCCAATGTCCTCCATGTTATTCCTTATGCTTCTATGCCAAGCACTGAGAAGGGACTCAAGACACGTTTAAGTCATGAAAAAAAAGTGGCCCTCAAATTAAAAGGGATTCCTGCCTTTTGAAGATGTTAAGAAACATTGCACTATTATCTTAAAAACTGTTGCTTGCAGAACCAACTTGTGTTTCAACTTGCAGACTAGCCGGTCATGGGGGTTGATGAGAGAAACTCATTGTCATTTTACTGCTTACTTGTGAAAAATCAATACAGGTGGCAAAAGACAGGAGAAATTTCTGACTTTTTTAAAATGGGAAATTTGGGAGAATTAAAACTGTTGAACTGTCAAGAAGGCAATGATCAAAAAGCCTAAGGGAGGTGATTAGGGTTTTTATCTAGAGTATATACATAGAATAGCAAAACACTTAGAAACTTACCCCAAGACAATCATACTAGTTCCAAGGGGAGCAAAAAATAGGCCCGTTGACAGAATGCCTTTCTGGAATTTCTTCATGTAGCATCTTCCTGACCTCGGGCTTTTCACTAACTTCTGAATATGTGGCTACTGGCAGAATTCATGGCAATTAATATAAAGATTAACTCCTATTAAACAACCACAAGCTGATGAGTTTTTCTATGCCTAGGAGGACAAGACAAATAATATTTTTCTGAGGATTATACATAAAATAGTTATGGCTATCACAAAATGAATTCAGAAGAAGACCTTTTGTCTGATAGTTTAGATCCTAGAAAATGTTCAATAAGACTTATGCAATCTTACTTGTTTTCATTAGATAGGATAATCAAGAATATAGGGATAACATATTATCCTTTGTCCTAATTCTTTCCACTAGATATTTCATGTATATATGACTTATGTTCCCATTAAAGTGTCTGGTCTCTACATGGGCAGGGGAAGCATCTTGTGGAGATTTTGTAGCTCACAGAAACACACAAATTATCGAGTGGTTATGAACTATGTACTAGCTGATTTAATTCCTCATTAGAGAATAATTGAGAAAACATATTCAGTGATCTGATCCAATTTCCACTAATTTGCCTTTGTGTTCCTGAATGTAGCTACCAGTGAAACATGTTCCAGTATTCAGGAGTATGGACTCTTAATAACTGTGAAGGTTAATTTTATGTGTCAACTTAATTGGGCCAAGGAGTGCTCCAATTACACATTATTTCTGGGTGTTTTCAAGTGAGATTAGCATTAGAATTGTTAAATTCAGTAAAAGGGATTGCCCTCCCCAGTGTGGGTGAGCATCATGTAATCCACTGAAGGTCTGAATAATATTAAAAAAAAAAATGGAGGATTAATTCTTTTCCTGCCTACATATTTGAGCTGGGACACCAGTGTTCTCCTACCCTTGGACAGGAATCTACATCAGCTCCTATGGTTCTCAAGATTTTGGATTTAGACTGAAATTATACTATTGGTTCTCTCGGGTCTCTAGATTCCAGATTGGCAGATTATGTGGATTCTCAATTATTCTTTTCATAATAAATTTATATGCATATTTATGTAAATATAAGTGCACATCCTATAATATGTATCCTATATCAATAGGCATTTTATTTATAGATGTTACATTTATACACAGATATTGGATATACTTATGAGATATATATCTATCTATCTTAGTTCATTTTTTTTTTTTTCTGGAGATACTTGGCTAATACTACAAATTCTAAAGTAAGCAAATATCAGCTGGGTTATTTAGCTAAAATCTGACCCATGAACAACTTCAGTTGTTCTTTTTCATGACTGATGTCTTACAGAGACTGTTCTGGATAAACACATGCATTTCAAGTTAAACGGTAACTTAGTCAGACTGAAGGTGTGTTTCAGGGATTCAGTTGAGGAATCATAGATATTAGAACTGGAAATAAACTAATGATAGATTTTGTCTTCATCTTAAAGACAATGAAATGATGCAGAAATGTAGGTCCCTTGATATCTGAGCAGGTTGTCTTTTTAGTACATAATGGTGTGTCCCTTAATATTTAATCATATACCTTCTAGTTCTCTGAGAGATGGTAGTTTAGAGATACATGGAATGCACCTGAATTTTTGAACCTTTAGGACATGAGACAGTTTGAAACAATCATAAGTGATTCCTTGAAGTGCTTGAGGTGAGAAGGATTGTGAAATCTCACCAGTTCAGGTAAGAGTGTAGTGGGATAAGAGCAGAGGCACCTCTGCCATATCTACCTTCCTCCCAGTCCTAAAGCTTTTGCATAAGAGGTATGCCTCAGAAAACAGTCCTGGGATTTTGGGGAGACAAATTAGAAATAGAAATTGAAGGCAGTTATTCTGGAAGAAGAGAAGCCCTTAATTCATCTGTTTATCCATAGCCTTGCTTGTTATTGCAATTTTAAATATATCACTACTAACCAAAAGTATTTTGAGCATGCGAGTTCACTTTGATTAATTCTGACAACATATTTTATTCCCTTTATATGTATGTGTAAGGCTGTGGGCTAGGAGGTGGGTTCTGTCTATAATACAAGTAAGCCACTCCATCTGTCATCAAGGAGTCTACAATCTATTAAATGACCAAGAGATGACTTCAAACTTCAGTGAACTCACATGAGTGGGATGGTTCAGAGTAGCAGCTTTTTCATGTTTCCTATTAAGCTTCTGCTTAACTTTACATCCACCCTGAAAAGGGAGTGTTAATGTTGAGGGCAAGGAGATGACATTCATTATGTACCTCTTCATATCCTCAGAGATTTTGTTAAGCAGCTTATAAACTTGCCATTTTTAATCCTCTCAGCTATAGTTCTGCTGGTCGGGTATAATTATTCCCGTTTTCCTGATAAGGATTGTACACTTTAAATGGTACACACTATTTGGAAAACCTAGAAATTAAATTATTTTAGTTAATGGTAGGTAGGAATATTTAGGGAAAGGAAATAAGGTGTATCATTTTTATTGGTTAGAAGAGAATATTTTTAGGAATAGTTTTGGAGGAATCTAAATACTTTGCTATTTTGCTAACCTACCAGTTGACAAAGTACTTAATACTTCTGCTATCAAGAAATGTCCTTTTCCTGAACATCTACAATAAAATTTCCTTATCACTCTTGTGTGCACTTTGAATACTATGGAAATTAATATTACATGTTTGGTTAAAATAAATTTAAAAGCTAATGTGTCTGGAAAGAGCCATGATTCCTTTTTAAAAGTGTAGGTTATGTCAAATGCTAGATATAAAAATTTGTTGGAGCATTACCTTAAGTAAACTTCATTACTGAAAATAAATTAGGAGGAATATTAAGCCTAGTTTCAAGAGTCAACACACTAAATTTAAGAGAGTAATCAAGAGTTCATGAAAGTCTCCAGAAATGGATAAAGCTAGTCAGAGAAATTCATGTTTCTTGAGACCATGTATAGCTGTGGTCTATTTCATATCTGTTACCATAAGGAGGAGCCTAAATCTTTGTCATGCCAGAAGTTAATGGCTATGACCCCAGAACCATGAACTATCAAAAATAAACTTCCCCCCACAGAAAAAAAAAAAAAGAATTTGATTTATTTACGCATAAGAAAATCAGTTAGAATAAGAAAATACAAAGATCTCTTAAAAAATTATCAAGGTATTTTATATCTTATTTTTTTTTCAAATCATAAGAACTGTGAAGTATATGTACTGCTCATTTAAAATAGAGTTCTAATTCTATACAAAACATGAATAAATAATTGGAAAAGTACTTTGTATTCTTTATTTTAGCTCAAGACTCTAATGGCAATTGAGGTGACTAGATCATTAGGCCACATATACTGTGTGAATTTAGGCTTTGAGGCAGTCTGTCTTAGGGGAATATGACAGTTGATGAGCATGACTATTTCAGCTAATCTATATATAGATGGGGCTGACAGCAATAGCCATACCATATCTGGTGCAGGATTTCAGCAGCCTCAGCCAACAAACATAAAAGAACTTTATGTAAGAAGGTCAAGGAATGAACTTTTAAGGAGGTTAAGGAGGTCCAAGTACTCAGGATTTATTCCCTCAAAAGGAAAGAAAAGAAAGAAAGAGAGGAAAGAAAAAAGAAAGAAGAAAGATAGAAAGAGAGAGGAAGGAAGGAGGAAAGAAGGAAGGAAAGGAGAAGAACTAGGATCAGCATCTAAAGAATTCAATGAAAAAAAAAAAGAAAGAAAGAAAAGGGTTCATGACAATTTGGCCATCAAAAAAATTAAAAATAAAAAACAAACAAACAAAAAAAAAAACAAGGAAATGCGGTCATTGTATATTGCTAACAAATTGGCATTGTTCAAAGACGGAGTAAATGACCTAAAACAACAGCTCTGGAGTTGGATGGCCTATAATAAAAGTTTGTATAAAAACTTAAAAAAAAAAAATAGCCAAAGGGGTGTCTGGGTGACTCAGAAAGTTAAGCATCCAACTGTTGATTTTGGCACAGGTGAAGATCTCATGGTCAAGAGATCAGCTCCACTTGGTCTCTGAGCTCAGGCTGAGAGCTGAGCTCCGAGCTCAGGCTTGTCCCTCTCTTTCCCCCTCTGCTCCTCCTCACATTTCCCACACTTGCTCTCTTTCTCTCTCTCTCTCTTTCTCTCCCATAAATAAATGCCAAATAAATAAATAAAAACTTCTAAAAAATAGTAGAAACCATTTTGTAAACTTAAAACTGATGGAGGACAGAGAAGGAAAAACCAAAAAATTGCCATTGAGGGCATATCAATTTCTCATCTTGGCATCAGAAATAACATGGAGCATAATTCTGTTGTTTCTAATCTTTTTTGAGTATCTATGTTTAAACTACGGTTTATCAATACAAATTCATTTTCTAACTAAAACAGCACACACACGTGTATAGTTACATATACATATGCAAGAAATGATCAGTTGATGAACTATAAAACATTTTTAAAAAATTTCTTAGCAAATGCTGAGGTGCTTAGTTAGCTCAGTTGTTTAAGCATCTGCCTTCAGCTCAGATCATGATCTCAGGGTCCTGGGATCCAGCCCCACAACTGACTCCACGTGGGGAGACTGCTTGCCCGTCTCCTCCTGCCACTCATCCCTCCTTGTGCTCTTCCTTTCTCTTGCTCTGTCAAATAAATAAATAAAATCCTTAATTTTTTTTAAATAAAAGTTTTTTAGTAAATTCTAAAACAATAATTTTAAAATAGATTTTTTTGAAATCCATATTGGTGTTTTTATGACCACCCAGTAGAAAAAAAGTTAAAAATCTAAGAAGCATATCAGCAAACAATGAATATCAACTTTGTTGCATTGTTCTAGCCTCTTAATCACTAAATATGAGGTCTAGAGAAGATTTTATTTCAAATCTCTATTGACATCACAGAGAAGGACATACAGAGGAAGATTCTGAAAGCATAGACAGACCCCTTGTCTCTGTTAAATTTCAGGATTTTTGTTTCTAGTCAAAAGAAAGTTCAGAGTTTATCTTGAATATCCTTAATAAAAGTACAGAATTTAAACATTTAAAAATTACTCTTCTAAGAATAACATTTTGATTCCATTTTTAAATCGAATGTCTATTTTCATTTGACCTAAATTGACAAACATTCTTTACCTCCTCACTGCTCTACCTCTAACATCCTTTAAGAATAAGTAACAGAAATAATGAGCTTATGAATTGCTTTTTAATAATTTTGCAAAGGATTTTTTAACTCCTATAAAATAAGGCATTCTGTTAAATTTTGTTCTTTTCTTTCTTTTCTTTTGTTCTATTCTGTTTATTCATTCCTTTCTCAATATTCCCAGTCTATCTCTGTCAATGATATCCTATTGTAAATCTTTTCTCCTGAATTCTATCTCCAATCCAAAAGAACTTTCTATAATAATGGAAATGTTCTCTATCTACACTGTCCAGGCAACAGTCACTAGACATATGGGGCTATTGAGCCTTTTTGATGTGGCTAGATTCATGCTCTTAAGAATGAGAAACCAGAATTTAAATTTAAATAGCTATTTGTAGCTAATAGATAGTGTATTTGACAGCACAGTTCTAGACTTTCATTCTGAAATGTCTGTTAGATTTCTTATGAATATTAATTTCAAAATTAATGCATCCAAATATAAATGTTTATTCTTTGGCCAACATACCAGTATCCCCTCAACATCAAAATTTATGCGTATAATTACTAATTTCTGTTTTTCTATATGTTTTTTTTATCTCCGTTGCTTTCATTTTCATAGACACACACATGCATTCACACACAGAAATGGCAAAACTGTTTTTTCTCTTTTAGGTCTTATAATTCACATAGTCAGTTCTCTATCCTTGTTTGACACCGAGACAACTTCAGGGAGTCCCTGTTCCTCAGACACTAACTATATTTAATTATAATCATCCTCCCCAAATTATGTTCTCCTCCACCTTGTGCTTCTGGTAAACTTTTGGTATCTTTCCAGTTTCTCTGATCAGTTCTTGATTCTGATCAATTCTTATTCATGATCATCATCACCCCTGATTATACTATTAACATATTAAAACTTCTTGCATATTAATAGATATTTGTTGTTTTCCCTAGCCAAAATCCAATTTAAAAAAAAATATATTTTATTTATTTATTTGACAGAGAGAGTGAGAGACACAAGCAGGAAGAGCAGCAGAGGGAGAGGGAGAAGCAGACTCCCCACTGAGCAGGGAGCCTGATGTGGGGCTCGATCCCAGGACTTTGGACTCATGACCTGAGCCAAAGGCAGTCACTTAATCCATTGAGCCAACCAGGTGCCCCCCAAAATCCATTATTTAAAGAATATAAATTGTAATGATTCCCTTGTCTACTATGAATTAAGAGGTTGAGGGATAATTTTCTTTTTTTAAAATCATAGTTCACAATGATCTCATTATTAAATTATGCTTGATAAACAATATAAAGGAGTGTGTTTTATTTTTTATTTTTTAATTTATTATTTTTTTAAGATTTTATTTATTTATTTGACAGATCACAGGTAGGCAGAGAGTCGGGCAGAGAGAGGAAGGGAAGCAGGCTCCCTGCTGAGCAGAGAGCCTCATGCAGGGCTCTATCCCAGGACCCTGGGATCATGACCTGAGCCAAAGGCAGAGGCTTTAACCCACTGAGCCACCCAGGTGCCCCTGTTTTGTTCTTTTAAAAGATAATTTTTGGTCACCACACTCTGCTTCTCTAGTGTCATTTCATCTTACCTGGAATAGCAATTGAACATTTATGTTCTTCCAGCTTAGGGATGACCACGTAAGTTAAGCTAGGTTCATATTGTTCTTATTTCCTGGGATTTACATCATGAGTGGTAACTACCACAAAAAGAAAAGTTAATTCTTCAGGACCATGAAGAGATGGCTGTTTAATTCTTATCCTTTCTGAGCTTGCTCATCCATTTCATCTTAAATTCTATGGTCACAAAATAACTCTTCATAGACTGTTGCTAAACCCAGGCCATAGTATTTCCACTACTTTAACCAAAAAAAAAAAAAACAAGCAAAGAAACAAAAACAACATAGAAGATAAAAATCACACACACAAAAAAAATTAAAACTGTATAAACAACAAAAGCCCTATAAGTAGGAGTTAAAATATGAAAAGAGGAAAGGGTTACTATTTCCAGAAAAGGGAAATGATTGAGCAGTTTAAAAAAAATAATTTTAACATAAGGATTTGGAAAGGGTCTTGAAGTAAAAATATATACAATACAATACAATACAATAATAAATGGATTAGGTAGCAGAAAAGAAAAACATGAGAACTTATGAATTAAATAACCAAATAATTTTTAAAAATACAAAATGTGATAAAATGCCCAGCAGATTTGGTAGCTATTATGAAATGTTGTAGCATGTAGCTGGTAGTATTTTAGAAGGATAACATCAAGAATTGGGATAAGATAATGGCTAAGAATATTCAAGAATTGAAAAAGGACTTAAGAATTATTCCAAGCCCAAAGCAGAAAAATAAATATTCAACATGTGGACATTTTAATAAAATTGCATAGGATTAAATACCAAAAGAATAAATGAGAAACAGATTCCCAACCACGAAATGTCAATTAGACTAATAGCAAATTTCCTGTCCATTGTGAATGTCAGAAGACAATGAAATAGTTTTTAATAATGGTAAGGGTAAGTAATATTCAATCTAGAATTCTATCACCAAATAAATTTCAACCAGCTAAATGCTCTGACCAGCTAAGAATGAGGGAGAATTAATGACATTTTTCAACCAACAAAATTTAAAACTTACAGACTTCTAGAAGATGAGGGATTAGGGTTCTTCAGCCAGCTTTCAATTCATTGCTTTAGAATATAGTTTTGAACCTTCTATCAACATGATACTTTTTTTGTGGTTACAGGTGTTTGAAACTTTATTAAATAGTGTTACAATTGAGCCTTTATTCAATATAGTTATATTGTATGGCTGTGTGTTCTGATTAGTGCTGCCTATTATTTTTTTTTTAATTTTTTATTTTTTATAAACATATATTTTTATCCCCAGGGGTACAGGCCTGTGAATCACCAGGTTTACACACTTCACAGTGCTGCCTATTCTTAATAGAGTTCCTACTTTTTTTCTGTGACTATTTTGTAACAAATTCTCACATCCCCTCTGACTCCAATTTAATCACTCTGTAATTTTAGTCTCCATCTCAATAAAGCAGTTCAATTTTTCCAGTTGTTCAGACTGGCGTCATTGCCTCTCTACACTGATGCTCTAATCTATCAGCACATTCTTCCTACTCTCCTTTGAAATATATACCAATCCAGCCTACTTTTTAGCACCTTCACACTATTACAACAGAGCTAGCTACATAATCTTTCATCGAGACTTTTATAATAGATGATTGTTCTCCCTGCTTTCATAATCTATTCCACAATGACTGTGAACATGATCCTTTTAATCTGTGACTTGATGGTTACAGTCAGTTTGGGAAATATTCTCTCAGAGCCAATATTTTTCAATTATTGCTTCTGTCCTTTAATTCTTTGACTCCAAAATATTCGTGTTAGAAGTTTTCACTTTGTCTGAAAGGTCTTTTACACTCTTTTCAATATTTTCTACCCTCTTAGTTCCCTATACTTCCATCTGGGCTGTTACTTTGTCCTACAGTCCTGATCATTAACCTCTCACCCTGTGCCTAATTTTCGGTTGAACTCTTCACTGGAAACTTAATTTTTAATATGATGATGTTTTTTTTTCTATTACAGAATTTTCTTTTTTTTTTTTTTTTTTTTTTAAAGATTTTATTTATTTATTTGACAGAGAGAAATCACAAGTAGGCAGAGAGGCAGGCAGAGAGAGAGAGGAGGAAGCAGGCTCCCTGCTGAGCAGAGAGCCCGATGTGGGACTCGATCCAGGACCCTGAGATCATGACCTGAGCCGAAGGCAGTGGCTTAACCACTGAGCCACCCAGGCGCCCTCTATTACAGAATTTTCAATCAAATTTTTACTAAGTCATAGAGTTTTAAATTTTTTATTTAAACTCAATTAATTAACATATAGTGTACTATTAGTTTCAGACATAGAGTTGAGTGATTCATCAGTCTTATAGAACACTCAGTGTTCACTCCATCATGTGACCTCCTTAATGTCCATCACCCAGTTACCCAATCCTCCCACCCCTTCTCCTCCAGCAACCCTCAGTTTGTTTCCCATAATTATCTCTTATGGTTTGTCTCTCTTTCTGATTTTGTTTTGTTTTCCTTTTCCCTTCCTTCCCCTATGGTCTTCTGCGTTGTTTATTAAATTCCACATATTAGGGAGATCATATGATAATTGTCTTTCTCTGATCGACTTATTTTGCTTAGCAATAACCTCTAGTACTAACTACATTGTTGCAAATGGCACAGTTTCATTTTTTGATGACTGAGTAGTATTTCATTGTATATATATTCCACATCTTCTTTATCCATTCACCTTTTGATGGACATCTGGGCTCTTTCCATAGTTTGGCTGTTTTGGACATTGCTGCTGTTATAGACATTGGGGTACGTTCTTTATGCCTTCTAGACATTATGCCTTCTAGAGTTTTGTTTTTAATTGTGAAATGTTCATTCTTTTAATCTATTTTCTTGAACATAGAAGCCACAGTTATTTTATTTTATTTATTTATTTATTTATTTATTTTTGCCACAGTTATTTTAAAATCCATGTTATAACCCCAATAACTGGTCATCTATTAATCTCTTTCTATTATCCTCCTTTTGTTTTGCTTTATTGCTGGGTATGTTTCACCATTCTAGATTGATCACTGAGCATTGCACATGAAGATTTCCAAGAATCTGGATGATGTTATTTTCCTTCATGGATAGTTCACTTTATCTTCTAGTAGGCACATAATAGTTGGGTAATATCACAGTAATCCAGTTTCTAACTGTGAGAAACTGAGCTGACTCAAGGCTAGGCTTTTGTTTTTTAAGTTTTTCTGCATCTGTACCATCCAACTCTGACAGTTTCAGCAGAGGAAACTATGGTGCTTAATAGAACTCTTCTTTGGGGAAGAAGTCCAAAATTCTAAATTTTGCCATTTCAGTACCATAAGACAATCAAAAACTCTGTTGTTTTTCTATGGTTTACTGCTTTGCTCTTAGATTCTTGCCCCATGCAACTAAACAATCGATCAAATACCATTCATTGGTGGAAAATGATAGAAGGCTACTACACTATAGAACATATTTCTGACTGAAATCTTACTGCTTTTTTAAAACAGGTTTTTCTGCTTGTTCTTGATGGAAATCTTTGTCTATTATGAGGATTTCCATCTTAACTAAGTAGAAATCTCCCTTGTGTGGTCTTTTAAATGTCTCTGATAATGCCATGCTTTTGCTCATCATTATTCAATAACTTTCAGTTTCCTCATAGTTAAAGCCAAACTACTGAACATGTTCAACAAGTAAATAAATAAATTTTCTCTCGTTCATATTTTGACCTCATCTGTTGTTCCTTGATCACTATACTATGCCATTTTGGCTACCTTGCAGTCCCGCAAATCACACACAACTTCATTAACTGGTATGTTAAATCCATTCTTCATTTCCTTATTTTACTCAGATTTCATGGTATTGGAGAAGACTTCTCTAATCACCTCAAATAAAAGAGTCACATGCTTCAGGTAAGGTTTATTCAGAGAAACAAAATCACTAGTGTGACACATACACCCTTGCATATATATACACACACACACACACACATATATATATGTGTGTATATATATATAATATATAATTATATATATACAAAATTATATATTATATATATCACTAGTGTGACACACACACACTTGCATATATACACACACGTATATATAGTATATATAGTATATATTATATATAATATATATATAATATATATATATATTATATATATATTATATATACAGACACACACACACACATATATATATAAAATTTTGTTACATATATATGTAATAAAATTATTTTTATGGCGATTTTCCCTTACACAATTAGTTAAAAAATTCATATGGGACTTTGTCTCCTTTATCTGGTATCACATTTTTGAAGTTATCAAGGCAGGTAGTCAGGAAGACAGGATGGATGTGAACTGTAGGAAACAAGAAGAAAGAGGAATCTATGGAGATGGGCTGGAAACTACAAGATGAACTAGAACCTATGAAGACAAATTACAATCTGCTTTGCTATCTCCAAATCTCCAACTTCAAACAGGGCAATGTTTCAGTGGAGAGGCTGGCACCCTTCATCACCTAATGAAATACATGCCTAAGCAGAAGTAAATAAAGCTAAAGAAGAAAATCTGCCATGATCTGAATTCACTGCAGGCCTGGTTACTACCCGACACCAACCAGGGATCCAGGAGGTAGTGAACAGCTTGTGCAAGCTTCCACAACTCCTTGTGCCCACCTGATTCCTTGCATATAACAGGAAGATGACTGCTAGGTCCTTCTGCCTTTCTCATCTGTGCCAAATGTTGCTTGTGGCACACACTGACAAGGAACAAAGAAATTCAGAGAAGTAATATTCCAGGTTAGCTAAATAGACACAATACAAATCCACCATAGTCCATCCTTGGTCAACCTGAATTCATATGGCTCTTCTTTACTACTATGCAGCATTCACATAAAGACAATAGCAAACTTTGGCAGCTCTTCCTTGTAAAACTGAAAATATGCCAACTATCTTCCCCTAAAGGACATAAAGTCCTTTTATCTATTTGTGGGGGGTGTTCATTCTTCATTTAACTGAGACATACACCTCCTTTGATATCTTGTAATTTTAATTTTGAGATCCAAGAGTAATACATCTTGTGACAGATGGTAGAAGAAAGGGAGAAAGGAAGAGAGAAAACTGGTTAATATTTACATAATATATCCTAGTCAGAAAAAGTAAGATTCATGTCTTTTATAGTTCTTTGTACAACTAATTCCATGGTCATCTTGCCATAGTTCCTTGTCTCATGAAGAGTGATCCAAATCTTCCCTCCTCAAGTGTTGAAGTGTATAGACCATCATTAGACCTAGTTTTTGTTGGGTTATTGTAGTTTTCCTTTGACTTTAATCATAGATATGGGAGTACTAGGAAACACCCCAAGGGATCTTTTGCATTATGGACATATTCCTTATTACCATTGTGTTGTAGAAGAAACAAACCCTCCTCATGGCTATAAAGATCAGTCATCATCTCCAGTACAGTAATCCCCTTCTTTGCTTCATTATTCACTAGCATGAAAAATTCAAAATGTCCCAGTTTCAAATCCAGTTTAATGAAGGCATTCATGTTTCATTCTGGTGGGAGTCTTCCTTCCTGAGACATGCAGAACCTGTAGTAGCAGAGAGACAATGTAGTGCAGATAATAGTGACAAGAACCACTTGTCTTTCAAAATTTTGATTTCCTGACTTATGAATATTGACTACAGGAGAAAGAGTAGCATGTTGGTAGCTGGCATATTGGAGGACATTACTCGGGATGTACAAGGTGTCGGTACCATCTGGTCATTTTTTACCATCGAAAAGACATTCTAACTTCTGGTTCTAACTAGCAGGAAGCAATAGGGGCCAGATAAAACCTTCCACCTGAAAATAATTTTTTAAAAAAAAAAGAGAAAAAAATATTTTCAGGATATTATATATCAGGTAATGAAGATAGTGAACCCTAATCTGCTTCTACTATGTCAAACTGTCTCAAAAATTTAAGTTTCTTCATACTTAAATGGGATCCAAAACTGGTTACCTTAAGTTAAGTAAAAGTGACACTTGGGTTATCTATAGTTGTGAAGAATGCATACCTCTATCCTATTCCTCCAGTCTATTATGATGAGGCTTGGTGTACAATTATTGCCATTCATTCAGTAAATAAGTATTTTTCAAGAATTTATTTTATTTTAAAGATTTGTTTATTTGTTTTAGAGAGAGAGACAGAGAGTAGGGGGATGAGTAAAGGGAGAGGAAGAGAGTGAATCTCAAGCAGACTTCCTGCTGAACATTGTCACCCAGGGAGAGGTCAATCTCACAACCCTGAGATGATGACCTGTGCCAACACCAAGAGTTGGGCACTCCACTGACTGAGCCACCCGGGCGCCCCTCCAGCATGTTATTTTTACAAAAACTGTGCTGAGAGTGATGCCAAAAAGAGAAGGGAAGTTTTATTTCCTAATGGGGTAAACTCGAAGTGGTTTTTATTCCTGCAAAAGCTGTGAAATAGCACACCAATCATCTTCAGAACCACCCTGTGAAACTACTTGTCCCAGATTGTTTTATTCTCTTTTAGAAACTTATGAAGAAAAAATGGTATGAAGGAGTTAGCTCTTGAATTAGACTTCTAGAGCATGCAAAAAAAAAAAATGATAGTATTCACAATCTTCTGTGTTTCTTCTTTGGGAACAAGCTACTGGAAGAAAATCCATCAGTGACAGTTATTGATTATTTCCTATGTTCAAAACTATTATATTTGTTTCTGGTTTTTTTATGTTATGAATATACAAAGGGACACTATAGATTTTCTATACTCAAGACATTTATGAGCTTGCTGGAAGTTCTCTTTCCTTTTCTCCCTGACTTTTCCCATAAGTGTAGCAGAGAGACAGTTTTCATGACTTTCTGAATAGTATAAAGTCACTCAACATTCAGTGACAAATATTTTATTGGAAGTCTATTATGAGTCAGATATTGTTCTGGACTTAAGGGATACAACAGTGACTACAAGTGTGAAAAATATCTGCCCTTATGGAACTTATATTATCATAGAAAGAGAATTATTTGCTTAAAAATAGAAAAGAAGATTAAAAACACAAATTTAACAACAGTTGATTTAAGGGGTGATTGATGATAGCTAAAGGAAAAGGAATATTAAAAAAAAAATTAGAGTTGAACTTAGCCAAAACTATCTAGGCCCACCCCTTTCCTACAAATTGCACAATTTCTCCTCCACACAGAATAGCTCTGAAAGCCTTTGCATAATAGCTTTCGTTTTTCCTTTCTGACCTTATAAGTTGACTTAGAATACTATTTTCACTATTTATCTACAAGAAGTCAGTCTCTCTGATTTGTAAAATATGGGCACACAATAATTTAAATAATTTAATATGCACTTTTATAAAACTTTAGTGAACACAGGTTTATGAGTCAAGCTTAGATGATGAGATGATGGATTTGACCATGGTTTCCATGATGTGAAAGATTGAAAAAAAAAAAAAAAAAACCACTGAAACAAAAGCAACAACAAAATAAACTAATGAACAATAACAACAAAACCTTCATTTATTTAAATACTTTTTTTAAAAGATTTTATTTATTTATTTGACAGAGAGAGATCACAAGTAGGCAGAGAGGCAGGCAGAGAGAGAGAGGAGGAAGCAGGCTCCCTGCTGAGCAGAGAGCCGGATGCGGGACTCGATCCCAGGACTCTGAGATCATGACCTGAGCCGAAGGCAGTGGCTTAACCCACTGAGCCACCCAGGCGCCCTTAAATACTTTTTCTTGACCTATAAGCCATCCCAGTATGCTACCCTGTCTGGCCTACCAAAATGTTTATTTACATGACCTAAAGATTTTGCTTTCACAAAAGGATTCACCCTCAGTTTGTTTAATAAGTTCCTATCTTGCATTCAAAACTAGCTTCAATTTCTATGTTACATAAAATACCACATTTTTCATCTACATATAACAAAAACTTACCAGTGTTTATTGGACAAAAGGCTAGATTTTGGAGAGCTATAATGTCTTCCTGTAGGATCTGTAGGAGAAAAAAAGTCACTTAAATTTGGTTTGGAAAATAAGCTACTTGGGTAAGAAAATGCTTAAGTTTTTAGGGGAAGAAAATTGTAGCCTTCACAAAATGAGTAAGTAGTTTATTCTAAACTACAATGAGACTAAATCTTGTTCTGAGAAAAGAGTAACCCATCCGCTAAGAAGCTGTCAGTCAAGAGCCTTATAACTTTTAATCAGACATTTCCTTCTTTGTCTATCTATTCTAACAGGTCTATTTCTGAACACTCTTTCTGATAAATAATTCTACCAAAGAAGAAATATTTGAGTTGATCTGTTAGAAGATTCTTTTTGCCTTACAAAAAGATTATAATAAAATTTTAATGTGTACTTATAAGTAAATTGTCCAAAAAGGCTTTTAAAAAAAATGTAGGCTTTGATATGAACAACACTGAGAGAAAACTAATATTAACATCCTTCAACTCTCATTGAAATCATTTTTTAGACATTAACTGAAGACAGCTCATTTCTCTTTGAAAAGAGAAATCAATAAAATTTTTAAACAAATAATTGGAAGAAAATTTTATCTCTTCATAATTAAAAAATCATAGTAACTTCTGCCACTTGTTAATTATTACTCATGGAATTATTTCACTCATCTCTCTGAAAAATTAGACAGCTGGTTAGAAATAGAGCATTACTGCAATGACACATTCATTTGAAGTGAGAGTTACTGAATAACAAAAAGGATGGAGGCATTTGTTAAATAGAAAGCACAGTTTCCCATCTATGGGGACTTTGCTTCCACATTATTTCCAATTCACCTGCAAAACCTTGTTCTTTTATCACCCTTAAAACAAATGTCTTTGAGATCTCAGTATCTCTGAAGGAAAACCAAAATATCTGAAGAGGAGTATTACTGCCCCCTACACACAAATTGATGTGTGACCCTAATGTGGGTTCTTTGATACTTAATGGAAACTTGTCGCTATAGTAAACTCTGTAACCCAAATATGCATTTTCTAAAGTTCTCTTTCTATCTAGTCAGTCATGTGTATTTTTCCAATAGAGTCAGTCATGCTAGTTAATTTCTTGTCATTAGTACATAGAAACTCAGCAACTCAGGTCAGGAATGTTTAGCCCCAATCACTAAGAGAAGCAGAGAAATTTGATTTATAGAGGGAGAGATCAGAATAAAGAAGAAACTGATAAAAACATGGATGAAGTACATCCATTGTTGAAGAAAAAGAGAGAGAGAAAAAAAATCAGCAACAACAACAACAGTAAACTTGGTTACTGATGCATTTCCATTTCTTCTCTCCAGTTCCTTGAAGAGCCTTATTGTATACTCTTCTTGTGGTAATACTAATAAAAAAGAGCTCCTTTACTGATACAACTAATATGATTATAACTAGTACTTATTCAGGGTTTGCCATGAGACAGGCACTTCATATATACTAACTGATTTAGTCTTCATATTAAATTAGTGAATGGGGTAACTTCTATCACCCTTACTTTACACCTGAGGTAAATGAATCATAGAGATTCAATAAAGTTGCCTAATATTACACTGGTGGAGCTAGGATTTAAAATCAAGAAGCCTAATTTCAAGGTCTGTGCTGTGTTCTTATGCATTCAGTTCTTAATTGTTTTCTTCTGTGAGTTTCTGTTATCAAGAGACTTCTAGATGAAATAGCTTTATCATACAAGGATTTACCAAACAACCTGAAGAAAACAAATAACTAGACAAGCCATATAGAGCAACTTTATTCAGGACCCTGGGCATTGGGCAATAAAGACATTTTACTCTCATAGGAAACAAATGAAATAAGCACAACAATTACTAGATATACTTCTCTGAGGACATTTCCAGGCTGTGGTGCAGGAAAGGGAAAACCAAGGAGAGACTGGTGGAGGCTCTGAGGTGAAGAGACAGAACTGATAGTTCAAGGAGGCAAGGGCAACTCTAGTCACTAGGAAAGAATGCTTATAAGTTTAGTGCAGAACAGAGAAAGCACTCTGAAAACCTGCAGCAAGTCTTTTTGCCATGCAAAGAACCACCCAAATGGATTAAAAGACAGTACTTAAAGCTCAGATGGTACAGGAATATTTCCTGTTGTCCAGTTAGACTGGAAAGGCTCATACTTCATGCAGAACTGGTTGTACATCCAGAAGGACCTTTTGTCAGTGAAGGTGAAGAATGAGTTGTAGATTAATAACTGCTCTTGTCCCACCTAAAAATAAATAAATAAAAGAAGACCAAAGAGACTTAAATTATTTACAAATAACTTATGTGCAAGGAAGACATTCAAGAAAACGTATACAACTACAAAAATACTTAGCATTCAGGCAATATTGCACTCAACAAGGCTAAATTAACAATGTCTTGCATCTAAAAAAATTACCAAGCTTGGAAAGAAGCAGGAAAATATGACTTATAATGAAGAGAATAATTGGTCAGTCCAAACCAACTCAGAACTGAAAGAAATGATAGAATTATCAGTAATGCATTATAACACAGTTATTATAACTACACTCCACACATTCAAAAAGCCAGATAATAATTAAATATCCTATGTAGAGACATGGAAGATACTTTTAAAAAGAGCTAAATCTCATTGTTAGAGATGGAAACTATATAATACTGATATAAAAAAAAAAGGACTGGATAGGATAAAAGAAGGATAAGATGTTGCAAAAATAAGTTAGTTAACTTGACATCATAGAAATAGAAACTACCAAAATTGAAATACAAGGGGAAAAAAAAGACTTTAAACAACAAACAGGACGTCCGGAAGCCGTGGTACAACTCTGTGTAACCTAAGGTACAGAGAATTTGAGTCTTCAAAAGAGGGAAAGAAAATTATAAAAAGTGTTTTTTGAAATAATAAACTCAAACTTTATCAAATTTTATCAAAGAGAGTGAACAGGCTCCAAATACAAGAAAAATGAAAAAAACAACAATGAAATACACCAAGGCACATTCTAATCAAATTATTTAAAGCCAATCACAAAGAAAATAATCTTGAAGACAACCAAGAAAAAAAAAAATGCTACGTATAGGAAAACAAAGATGACAAAAAATTTCTCATGATAAACAATGTAGGCCAGAAGACAGGAAAGTATCCTTAAAGTATTAAATACAAATATAAAGAGTAAATGATAATTCTCCATCCAGAGAAAATATCCTTTAAGAATGAAGATGAAATCAAGACTTTTTCAGACATACAAGAATCGAAATAATTCATCTCTAGCAGAGAGGAAGAGAGAAAGAGCATGAGCACGATGTGGGGAGGGGCTAAGGGGGAAGAGCAAAGGGAGATGAAGAGAGAATCTCACGCAGACTCCCTGCAAATCACAGAGACAGACACGGGGTTTGATTTCACAGCTCTGAGATCATGACCTGAGCCAAAGTCAAGAGTCAAAGGCTTAACTGACTGAGCCCCACCTAGGCGCCCCTACACAAAATCTTAAAATAAGTACTCAGTGCAGAAGAAATATGGTACCCGATAGAAATCTGGATGTACACAAGGCAATAAAGAGCACTTGAAACATTAAGTATGTGAGTCAACATATATCTATTTTCTTTCCAAAAAGCTCTTCAAAGGATTAACTATTTAACAACAGGTAATAATAATATATCTGAGGCTTATAATATACACAAAAATATCATAATCACTGGAATGAGAAAGAGAAAAGTATAGTATTAGAAATTTGTAGATATTAATTGAAGTGATATGGTTTTAAAGGAAAATAGATTGTAAGTTAAAAGTATACACTTTAAACCCTTAAGAAACCACTAAATCATCAACAACAAAGAGTTATAGCTAATATGTCAACAAGAGATAAAATGAAGTCATAAAAGTATAATCTGAAAGTAGGATGGCAAAGAAGAAAAAGGAGAATGAACAGGTAAGACAAATAGAAAACAAATATTTAAGTGGTAAATTTAAATCTGACAATATCTGTCAGTATCTGACAATATTGATATCAAAATAACAAGAATCACATTAAAAAGAAGTAAACTAAACACACCAATTAACAGGCTGAGATTGTCAGACTTGAATTGTAAAAGGCAAGAATCTGGCGCCTAGGTGGCTCTGTGTGTTAAGCAGCTGGCTTTTGATTTTGGCTCAGGTCATGATCTCAGAGTGGTGAGACAGCCCCTGTCTGGCTCCATGTTCAACAAAGAGACAGTTCAAGGATTCCCTCTCTCCCTCTGTGTCTCCCCCGCACCTTCTCAAATAAATAAATAAATCTTAACCACACATACACACACACACAAAAAGGCAAGACCCAACCATATGCTGCCTTAAAAAAATTGTGTCAAAAATAAAGACATGAATTGATTAAAAGGATCAATCATGCTAATACTAATTTCTTAAAAAGCAGAAGTGGTTACATTAATATCAGACAGATTTTAGGACAAAAATATAAAATCATAAACAAGATCGTTTCATATTAATAAAGCAAGAATGAATCAAGGTATTAAAAATCAAACCACTTTTGCACCTAATATCCTTATAACCATTTTTTTTTTGTATGCGCACGCTACTCCCACACACAATTCAAGAGAAGTAAAGGGCATGAATACCATTATCAATCAAGTCAACCTAATTGGCATCTATAGAGTACTCTGTCCAAAAGAGCAGTATGACTATTTTCAAGGGTACACAGAACAGCCAAAATGTTGCGGGGGGGGAGGAGAAGGCAGGGTAGGGAATGGAAGGGGAGAAAGGAAGGAAGGAAAAGAGGGGAAAAAAAAGGGAAGGAGGAAGAAAAGAGGGGAGGAGGGAGGAAGGGAAAGAAAAGAAAGGAAAGAGAAAAAGGAGGAAAGAAGGAGGTAAAATTTCTCTTTGGTCTTATTTTTCAAATTTGAATTTCATGTTTAAAATATCTGGTTGACATTTTAACTTGTATATCTCATATCTAATTTCAGTACTGGTAAAAGTAACTTTCTAACTCTCTCCCTACACATAAACATATACCTACACTACACCTTTTCTACTTCAAACCCCATCTCCAAGTTCTTCCCGCTCTGGATTCTGCTTCTCCTAACCACCCATTCTCCAATTTTCCCAGCCTCACAGTCAGATTCCTTTTTCTTTTTTATTTCATATTTATTTATTCAAATTCTGTTCTGTTAGTTTGTATTTTTCATTGCTTCTGATCCTTCTCTCATATCTCCTTATAATGACGCTGTCTAACTCAGATTCCTTATCATCCCTGAGTATCATTCCTTATCATCTCTGTTTCCAATCATGGGCTTCTAATCTGCTTTCTTCCATTCCTTCTGCCAGCCTCTGATTTAAAAGCCTGTCATATCTGCTCATTTCTATCAGGATCCTTAGCTGGATTTCTAGGTCTTCTACAATTTATTCTAATTTACTTTTCCAAAACTGCCTCTCAATACTGCCTCTCATAATCCTTCTATTTCAGCCACACTGCTTTTCTTTTTATTCAATATCCCTTTCTAGATCTCTCTTCTAAGCCTAAACTCATACTATTTCCCCTCCTTTATTCTCCTTCAGTCATGTAATTTCATTCACTTCTCACTTTCAATCACAGAAGCACAGACAACTTAAGAAGTAGCATTAAATGAAAGTCAAGTCTTCGACCACTTTCAAATCATAAGCAAGTAGCCCTTCCTAGATGATGATTTTTAAATAAGAAATATTCTTTTTTTTTTTTTTTTGGTCCCCAAGAAGATTTTATCTGAGTCAAAATGGTTTCTGTGTTTTATTGGTAATAAAATCCACATAGATGCTACCTGATTAACAGATTCACAGATAATATAATTTTGTAGCATGATTAAGAATTCAAATGGTATTCGATTTTTACACCAGATGTTATATGTCACTTATCTTGAATAAGGTATAGAGTTGGTGATAATAACTGAAGAGGGACTAGAGAGAATTAAGTAATGAAGTTTAAAATTTTAATTGAAGTATATTCTGTAGATAATACTCAGCTATTTCAGTATGAGAAAAAGTTTGCATATTTAGGAATAATTATTAAAATGCAAGTTTCTTTTATTCATTCAGTCAGTTAAAGAAATCTCTGCTAATCCACAATGAAGCCTAATTTTTTGCATATATCTCTCACCCTCTTCAATGGCGTAAATTCCTACCGATGCTTCTGTACTTTGGAGGACTTAACTATGTGGTGTGATGTATTAGAAAACTTTGGAAACTCACTTTGAAAACATGACCAATTCACTTAGCCTCAAAGTAAAGTCTTTCCTGACAATTTTTTAAAATTTTTTTTCTTAAGATTTTATTTATTTATTTGACATAGAGGGAGAGGGAACACAAACAGGGGGAGTGGGAGAGGGGGAAGCAGGCTTCCCGCTGAGTAGGCAGCCCAATTCGATTCGGGGCTTGATCCCAGGACCTTGAGCTGAAGGCAGACACTTAATGACTGAGGCACCCAAGCGCGCCTTTCCTGACAATTTTAATGATTCCAAGGTCTGTTCCTGTCTAGAGAGCAATGAGATATGTAGGAACTTTAGGCAGATTCCTTAAAGTTTATATTTATTATACAAGGTTAGAATTAACATTAGTGTTAGAATTAGTTCAGATTCATTGAATGGGGACAAAGAGAAAATGAAGATCTTTTAATAACAAAGGACATACATTAATTACTACTATTTTTTTCAAAATAGTTCCTGTGTGGGTTTTTTATAGTTCCTATGCCATTAATTTTGGGTTGATTACGTGATTTGAGATGCACCCCTTCTTTGTGGGAAGGGTTCCTGGGGGAATAGCTCCTGCCTTGTTGAATTTAAGAGAGGCCATATAACTTGCAATGGCCAATAAAATATTGTTAAGTAATAAGTAATGTGTATCACTTTTAAGAAAGTTTAACGAGCTTCTGGTTCACCATCTCCCTCTTTTGCTTCTGACATGAGACACTTAGATGGGAAAAGTTTCATCAACATTGAGCTGGGATGCAGACAATACAGAGAAGAAATGAAGCAGATCCTCAATACAAACATGTTCTGTAAAATACTAAGATTTTGTAGTTAATAAATACTGCAGCATAACCTAGACTATTCTGGCTGGACTCTGACTAATAATACAGTGTATCTTGTTCTTTGGACACATTTTTTTTTTTTTAACTAAAATGTACTGTTTAGTCAGTGGGGATTGTATCAATTTATATTTCATTCAGATACAAAGTTAAATGTTATACATTTCCAATTTTATTCCAGTAATAGTTGATAAAAGTTTTTTTTATTTAATTTTCCAACAGGTAATACACATATGTAAGTATAAAATGGTGCATACTGAAAAGTCCTTTCCTTCTTGCTCCTCTCTATATCCGTCTCCTCTCGCCATGGAAAGCACTGTTATAGATTCTTATGTATCTTTTCAGTTTCTTTATAGCCAAAGAAACATAGATACAGATTCTTATTTTTATCAGTGTACACAGAAGGTAGTAAGATATACACATGGTTCTGCACATGATTTTTCACTTAAAATATATCTTGGAGGACATTTCATGTCAGTATACAAATAGGTTACTTGTTGGTTTTTATTCACACAACACCCAGTAGACAGATAAATCATAATTCATTTAAACCCTTCGCTTTTGATGGTATTTTGGGTGGTTTGATTCTTTGGCTATTACCAACAATGCTGCAATTAAAAAAAAAATCTTGTATTTATGTAATTTTGCATATATATATATATAACCACATATGTAGACTAAGTTCCTGGGAACAAAATTGCATGGTCAGAAATATGTGTTTAAAATTTTAATAGATATTGCTACATTTCTGATTATTGTAATTTTTACTCCTACCAGCAATGAATTGAGGTCTCTGATTTCCTCACTTTTTGCAGAAAGTATATTACCAAATTTAGGAATATTTACAAATCTGGTAGGTGTATAAAGGCCTCTCAGCATACCTTTAATTTACAATCATTTTTTAAAGATTTTATTTCTTTATTTGACAGAGAGAGATCATAAGTAGACAGAGAGGCAGGCAGAGAGAGAGAGGGGGAAGTAGAATCCCTGCTGAGCAGAAAGTCCCATGCAGGGCTCAATCCCAGGACCCTGAGATCATGACCTGAGCTGAAAGCAGAGGCTTAACCCACTGAGCCACCCAGGTGCCCCTACATCATTTTTATCAGAAGAAAGTTTGCTTGTTGCTCCTCACAATGTAGTAAACTTGTTTGTTGTTGCCCTGGACACCTGTTTACCAAGTCAGCCCTGAATCAGGCTGTTTCAATTCAAATTCTCCTTTCTTTCATTTGTTGTTATTATTCTAAATTCCTTTCTCTGGTTCTAATTTATAATGTCTATTTCTGCAGTTTTCTTCCTTTGGCTTAGTGCTTTGTTGATAAACTAGAATATATATGTCCTTACAGGGGGCTACTTTACAACAAATCAGTTTTGTACAAAATAAATCAATCCATCAGTATCTTTTCTAATAAGATTCTAAATGTGAAAAGCCAAGAGTATCAGGCTTGCATTTGGAGAGAACATGGAAAGAAGAACATAAAAAAGATGCTTGAGAACACTAAGAGAAACTTCCACCCGAGAAAAATTATTAATAAGACTGCCTCTATTTTATATTCAACTGACTTCAAATGTAAAGACCTTGACTTAAAATCTCTCTCTGTCTGTTTCTTCTTCCTTTCTAACTCACTCACTCCACATTGTACTTCACCCAAAACTAGCAAAAAGAGACAATTGGCTGAGGAGCTTACTTGAATGTAGTTTTTCCTGGGCAGCAAATTTAGTCTAAGAACTGGAGACAATGAAAGATTGCTTATAATCTGCAGGTTTGTAACTGATTTTTTTTTCTTTGCAAACTGTATTATGGTTATTATCCTGCAATCAAAGTTCTTGGCATCATATTTATTTATCAATAATTCCTATCTGTGAGCCTTACAATATATAACAAACTGGTTCTTTCTTTTCTGCCAGATTAGCTAGCTGTTCATCAAATCAAATTACGAACAAATGGAATTTTCTTTAAAAAACACATTGTTACAATTTTCTGCATACTCGTTATACAGTCAATATTTAGGTAGTTGAAACTTCCCATGAGAGCATTCTGGCTTTTTCAGACCTTTTCTGATCTTTACAAATATTTCACAATTTGATTTCTCTAATTTTTTTTTTTTTTAGGTCATTAGGAAACTAGAAGCATCTTGTTCTCTTTCTCAATGTTAAATTTTATCAGGATCATAAAGGATATCTGTTGGTCAAGAAGTTATACATTCATCCATCTGTCAATTCTCAACTTTCACCAAAGACCCGGCCAGAATGTCAAGATCTCTGTGTGATGGAATATAGCACTTATTTTTAAGATGTACAAAAAGTTTAATGTCAATATTCATAAATAAAAATGTGAATCCATCTTTGAGTCAGAAATACATGAGTGCCCTCAAAGACGTGGGTTAGGTGCGTGTTGGGTACTTTAACAGAGGTATGGTATATGAAGGGTAGAGGCAGTGGTGTTGCGTGCTTTCCTTGCATTCCTTCCCTGGCTCCTCGCACACAATTTGGGAAGGCAGTGTGGAGAACTATTTTCCTTTGTAGGTTATTCCATCCTCCGGCTCTCTTTCTAATTTTGAAATGTCCATGGTTGCTGTCAACATAGCCTTTCCTTCTAAAGGAGCCTTGTGTGTCTTTGATGTAGTTCACATTTTCACCCTCAAAAAAAGAACTATTTCCTTATTACCACCTGGGACTGCAGAAGGAGAGAATGAGAATCCCCTCCCCGCAGGGGATTCCTTTATATCTCACAGCATGATGTTTGATTCTTTCATATGCTTTTATCATATGTTCCTATAATAGATACTTACGGTCTTTTTTTTTTTTTTTTTTAAAGATTTTATTTATTTGACAGACTGAGATCACAAGTAGGCAGAGAGGCAGGAAGAGAGATAGGAGGAAGCAGGCTCCCCGCTGAGCAGAGAGCCCGATGCGGGGCTTGATCCCAGGACCCTGGGATCATGACCTGAGCCGAAGGCAGCGGCTTAACCCACTGAGCCACCCAGGTGCCCCGATACTTACAGTCTTGACTTAATACCCTTAGGTGTAAGCTTTTGAAGAAAACATTTGCTTATTTTCCCTAGAATTCAGTAGCTATCATTTTCTAACATGTAAGTAATGAACAGGTCTGTATTTATCTTATTAAATAGTTAACATGTCTCTAGGTTTGATTGCCACCAACTTGTTTCTCCTTTCGAGACTATCAGTTTACACCTGAGTACTAAGCAGCACACAGGCCAATTTGTAACATTATATCTATATTCACATTCCATTAATTAAGAATTATCCACTATCAGATTTTTACATTTGTCTGTAACTTAGTATTAGCTTTTAAGACAGATATTTTATTTTATAATATATAACATTTGTTTTAATAGGACACATATAATATTTATAAATAAATAAGTACACATGTATTTGAGATGTGTACTCAGATTTTTTTTTTATTTAAATAGTTACAGAATCATAAAATATTTGGACACTCTTGTTCTAGAACAAAATACATGATGACGGTGAGGGGTTGAACTTCTAAAAAGATGATAATATGTTTGGATTGTTTAATCTACTTCCTTCTTTTTTCCCCGGAACAATAAAAAGTAAAAAAAAAAAAACAACAAAAACACAAAAAAACCCCCCCCAAAAAAAACACTTGAGTCTAAATTTCAAAAGGGAAAGGATACCATTGCCTTTCAATTGCAAGTAATTTTATTCTCTTTCCCTACTGCCACTCTCTCTTTTTCCCATTAAGGAACTACAAATGAAGCAGTGGTGATATGACATTTAACATGCAGGCAGGAATCCTAACAAGGAAGTCTATTCAAATTCCTAAGTGTGGCCCTGAAGCAAAAGGTACTCAGCAGAGACAAGTCAGATTGCGTAAAAATCTGGATTTGTATTCTGTGTAGTCATTATGTAGCTTTGAGAAAATCATTGACAGTCTCTGAGCTTCGCTTCCCTAGTCTGAAAATGAAGCCAAAAAATATATTCTGTAGAAAAGGTAGGATTATTTGGTGATTAAATGGAAGTGAGATTATAAGGCAGTAAGGAAAATATTTTTTTTAAATAATACTTTGTCATAATATTTGGAATTAGCTTTAAAAAAAAAAAAAAAACCCATAATGTAGAGGCAGTATGTGAATGAACCAGACAAAACAAAATAAAAAAAATTTTTTTTCTAACAGTCTTTAGATAAGTTCCCAGTTTTATTTATTTGAAAAATTGTGTATTTTAAATTGTTTTTCAAAATAACACTAATCTAAATAAAATTTAAAATATTCTATAATAAAAAGTTCTTTCTCATTTTTAATTGTATTTAATTAAAAATATATCATTGTACTGTGTATAATGGTAAGATGTTGAGGCTGCTGGTTTGCTAGCTAAATCTGAGAAAGACACATCATGGTCAAAGACACCAAAATTTATACATAATGCCAGGCTCTAAAATTAAAGAATGGAAGGAATTATACACTGACAGCTCTATTTTATAAGAATATTTAAAACATTTTATATTTTTAATAGACTTTTTTAGAGCAATTTTTACATTCACACCAAAACCAAGCAGAAAGTTGCAGAGATTTCCCATATACTGCCTATTCTGACACAGGCATAGCCTCCCTCTGTATTCACATCCTGTGCCAGAGTGGTACATATGATACAGTCAATGAACCTATATTGGCTCATCATTCTCACCCAAGTGTACATTCTATGGATTTTTGACAAAAGTATGGGGGTGTATACCCAGCACTGTAGTAGCATAATTTCACTGCCTTAAAAATTTCCTGTATTCTGACTATCCATTACTTCTTCCCCTTGACTCCTGGCAACTATTGGTCTTTTACTGTATCCATAGTTTTGCCTTTTTCCAGAATATCTTTGGCTTAGAATTATGTAGAATGTTGCATTTTCATATAGGCTTCTTTCACTCAGTGATATGCATTACTAGGTTTCAGAAATATGCATTACTAGAATTTAAGTTTCCTCCATACTTTTGAATAGACATATCTCCAAAGAAGACATAAAGATGACTGTAACAGACACTTGAAAAGATGATCAACATCACTCATTTTATCTGGGAAATACAAATCAAAACCACAATGAGCTATCACCTCACATCTGTCAGAATGACTAAAATTAATAATACAGGAAACAATAGGTATTGGTAAGCATGTAGAGAATAGTGAACCTTCTTACACCATTGGTGAGAATACAAACTGGTGTAGGCACTCTGTAAAATATTACAGAGGTTCCTCAAAAAGTTAAAAATAGAACTGCCTTACAATCCAACATATGCACTATTAGTTATTTACCCAAAGGATACAAAATACTGATTTCAAGGGACACATGGACCCCAATATTTATAGCAGAATTATCAACAATAGCCGAACTATGGAAAGAGCCCAAAGTCCAAAGTCCATCGACTGATGAATGGCTAAAGAAGCAGCAGTATATACACATATATACATATACACATGCATATACATATATATGTGTATATATATATATATATATATGCTAAAGACTATTTGCTAAGTGAAATAAGTCAGAAAAAGGAAAATATCATATGATTTCACACATATGTGGAATTTAAGAAGCAAAACAAATGAACATGGGATAAGAAAAAGAGGCAAACCAAGAAGCAGACTCTTAACTATAGAGACTAAACTGTTGGTTGGTGGATGGGAAGTAGGTGGGGGATAGGTTAAATAGATGATTGGTATTGAGGAGGACACTTGTTATGATGAGCACTATTAATTAAGTGGTGAATTGATGGATTCTATACCTGACACTAATATTCTACTCTATGTTAACTAACTGAAATTTAGATAAAAATTTGGAGTAAAAAAAAAAAAAAGTTTCTTCCATGCCCTTTATGGCTTAATACCTCATCCTCTTTTCTTTTTCATAATGAATACTATTCTATAGTCTGGTTGTACCAGTTTCTCTTTTCACCTACTGAAGGACATCTTGGTTGTTTCCATGTGTTGGCAATAATGAATAAGGCTGCTATAAAACGTCTATTTGCATATTGTTTTGTGGACATAAGTTTTTAACTCCTTTGGTTTTAAATACCAAAGGATGACATTGTGGGATCATATGGTAAGAACATATTTACTTTGATAAGAAGCCACCAAATTGCTTTCCATAGGGGCTGTATCATTTTGCATTTCAACCAGCAATGAATTTGAGTTCCTGTTTTTTGAAATCCTTGCCAGTATTTGGTGAGGTCAGTGTTTTCAGTTTGGGTCATGGTTGTTTTAACTTGGAATTCTCTGATGATTTACAATATGGAGCACCTTTTTTATGCTTATTTGCCATCTGTGTATCTTATTTGATGATCTGTCTCTTCTGATCTATGGTCTATCTTTTAATTAAGTTGTTTGTTTTATTATTGTGTTCCTTATGTATAATAATATATAAATAATAAATATATATAAATAAATATATATAACAATATATAAGCGTTCTTTATATATTTTGGATAACAGCCCTTAATCAGATGTCTTTTACTTTTTTTGGAGGTATTTTCTCCCAGTCTGTGACTTGTCTTTTCATTCTATTGGCAATGTCTTTTGCAAAGCAGAAGTTTTTAATTTTAGTGAAGTCCATCTTATTAATCATTTCTTTCATGGGTCCTGGCTTGGTGTTTCATCTAAAAAGTCATTACCAAACCCAAGGTCAATTAGATTTTCTGTGTTATCTTCTAGGAGTTTTGAAGTTTTGTGTTTTTACAATTAGGTTTATCTATGATTCATCTTGAGTTAATTTTTGTGAGAGGTATAAAACTGTCTAGATTTAGGGGTTTTTTTTTGTTTGTTTTGTTTTGTGTTTGTTTGTTTGTTCGATTTTTTTCAGGTAGAAATCCAGTCTTCTAGCATCATTTGTTGAACGACTAACTTTTTTCATTGTATTTCCTTTGTTCCTATGTCTAAGATCAGTTGATTGTATTTGCATGGGTGTTTTAGATCATTTAATTTTTATTATAAGCAATCAGCTCATTTAAAGTCTTTCCTTGGATTTCTTATCTGATTCTCTTAATTATAAATGACAATGCTTGGGTCTAGAGACTTTCTAGAACTCATTTGCCATGGCCAAGATAGAAATCAATGGTTTTGACTTCCAGGCTTACCCATTTTTTCCCCCATTTTATTTTATTTTATTTTATTTCTTTTCAGTGTTCCAAAATTCATTGTTTATACACCATGCCCTGTGCTCCATGCAATACATGCCCTCCATAATACCCACCACTAGGCTCACCCAACTCCTCATCCTCCTCCCTTCCAAAATCCTCTGTTTGTTTCTTAGAGTCCACAGACTCTCATGGTTTGTCTCCCCCTCTAATTTCTCCCATCTCACTTCTCCTCTCCATCTCCCCATGTCTTCTGTGTTATTCCTTATGCTCCACAAGTAAGTGAAACCATGATACTTGAGTCTCTCTGCTTGACTTATTTCCATCAGCATAATCTCTTCCAGTCCCATCCATGTTGATACAAAAGTTGGGTATTCATCCTTTCTGATGGAGGCATAATACTCCATTGTATATAAGGACCATATCTTCTTTATCCATTCATTCCTTGAAAGGCATCTTTGTTCTTTCCACAATTTGGCAACTGTGGCCATTGCTACTATGAACATTGGGGTAGAGATGGCCCTTCTTTTCACTACCTCTGTATCTTTGGGGTAAATACCCAGTGGTGCAATTGTAGGGTCATCGGGTAGCTCTATTTTTAATTTCTCAAGAAATCTCCACTGTTTTCCAAAGTGGCTGCACCAACTTGCATTCCCACCAATAGTGTAAGAGGGTTCCCCTTTCTCCACATCCTCTCCAACACTTGTTGTTTACTGTCTTGTTAATTTTGGCCATTCTAACTGGTGTAAGGTAGTGTCTCAATGTGGTTTAGATTTGAATCGCCCTGATGGGTAATGATGATGAACATTTTTTCATGTGTCTGTTAGCCATTTGTATGTCTTTGGAGAAGTGTCTATTCATGTCTTCTGCCCATTTTTTGACATGATTTATTTATTTTGTGTGTGCTGAGTTTGAGAAGTTCTTTATAGATCTTGGATATCAGCCCTTTGTCTATAGTGTCATTTGTGAATATCTTCTCCCATTCGGTGGGTTGCCTCTTTATTTTGTTGATTGTTTCCCTTGCTGTGCAGAGGCTTTTGCTCTTGATGGAGTCCCAAAAGTTCATTTTTGCTTTTTTCCTTTGCCTTTGGAGACGTATCTTGAAAGAAGTTGCTGTGGCTGATGTCGAGAGGTTACTGCCATTTTTAAATCAGAATTTGTTGCTAAAAAATTTATTTTTATATTGATGACATAGTGCTACCAATTATATTTTGGAAATTCAATGTCAATTCATATTAACAATATAATGACACATTACTTTGGCTAGTCAACAAATATTTCAGGAGTGCCAATCAGGCTATTGTAAGGGTCTTCAAAGTTTCTAACAAAATTAATTCCATAAGTTATCTGATAAAGGTATGGGGGGAGGGAGACACAAGCCTCATCAAAAGATAACACAGCCTGGCTTGATCTCTTTTAGTTGCTGTCCTTCTGGTTTCTGCTGTCATTGATTGAGGTATATGGATTTCAACTCTTTATCTAATCTTATGTTTGAAAAGAAACTAAACTGTCTTTTTCTCTTCCTTTATTGTTAGATTACTAACCGTCCTCAAAGCAACCAAGGCCTCTAGTTGAATAAGAAGTCATACAGAAGGAAATAATTAAAAGAAAGTTAGAAGTAAACATTCCAAAAAAATATATCCTGCTTATACTGATCATTCTCCTTTTAAATACTTTTACTATGGAACTCAGCTTCATCTCAATCTCTTCCACCTATGAAATCTAAATATCCCCGTTTCTGGTAGTGTCTTTGGACATACAATGAGTGTCATACATACAGCCTATATTTTGTTTTTACTTCATCTGATAAATTGTCTTTTAATTGGAATGTTCAGCATATTTATATTAAGTAAAATTATTGATATAGTCTGTCTACCATATTCCTCTTTGTTTTCTTTTTGTACTGTTACTTCTTTGTTCATCTGTTTACCCTTTCCTGCTACGAACAGTGCATCACACATAGTTGGAATTCAATTTTTGTCCATTCCCATTTTTAAACAATCACTAATTCCTTTAGATATAATTCATTAACCCTTTAAAATTTACAGTACTTCTCTCACCTCTTATTATAATCTCCTTTGTTCAGAGGATTTTCAGGTCATGCCTGGTTAAACAGTTGGCATTTGATTTCATATACACCCCCTTTCACCTAAATTTACCATTCTACCAGTAGAATGCTCTTTCTAAAATTTCAGTTTGACTATGCCATATTCCTGTAGGATCATCCAATGGCTAATCTCTGTTAAACTAGTTTTGGAAAAAAACTGAATGACTTAGGTAGAGCTACAAAGCATCTCTTCCTTCTATAACCTCATCACATTCTCTGCAACAAATACACTGAACTACATGATGCTCTTCAGACATGTTGTTATTTTTCTTCTTGAAGTCTGAGATATTTTCATTTTCCTTGCAAGACAACAAACAAACCCACAGTTCATGTCACTAAATCAGCCTCCAAAAGAGAGTTAATCACTCACTTTTTTTGTTCCAAACCCTTTCCTTCCATAGATATCTATTTTAACATGCAATGTCAAATCACGATGGCTTGTTCGTTCTTTTGTAACAGTGGAATCCTTCAGGGCTTAGAAATGAATTTTAACTGTATAATTCTTGAAACATAATTAACATCGTGTAAATGTTAGTTGTTGTTACTTCCTTTCTATAGCCAAAAAAAAACAAAAACAAAAACAAAAAACAGTGCTTAGCATATAGAACGGGCTCATTAACATGTTGAACAAATTTTCTTTGCATTCACGAGTCAGTAAAGGGTGAATAAGTTAAAATATGACAATATGCACTAAGAGAGAAAACTATTCCAGATGCTAACTAATATTTCACTTCATCTTTTAGAATCTCAGAGGTAATATCAATGTGAGTATGCATTCATGAGGATATTTCTTAATTTTCAGTTTAAGTTGAAATTGTCTTCACTTAACTGGTATCTGGAGTTGGAAGGCACCATAGAACTCATGGTAGATTTTGGAGAAATAGTGGTAGTTATGTTGACATAGCACTGAAGCCTCATTGAGAATAGTTGTCAGTTAAATATAAGTAAATGTAGAAGATAAAAAATAATTTTTTCTTCTACTTTTCTAAGTTCTCATTTTCTAAGTTCTTGGTTACAGACCCCTATAACAAAAGGCAGATTAACAAGAGAAAAAGTTTGTTTACCTGTATATTTCATGTACACATGAGAGATGCCCATGGAAAAATTAGTAAATCAAAGGTTTGGTTAAAAGTTGAGTTTAAATGATATCTTAGTGTAAGGACAATACATTTCAGAGAAGTAACAAGACAAAGGAAAAAGTCCTAGAGTTTCTAGGGGCAGAAAATTGGGGGAAGACAAATATATGGGAAACTAATGGTACATAAAGACAAGTTAATAATATTTCTTATGTAGATTTTGCTGATGTCCCTTCAAGCCAATAGGGATTTCATGTTTTTTTTTCTGGTGATTAACTTTTGTTCTTCTGGAAGAGAAGAGAGGAGGGACATCTTTGAAAATTCATGTCCTGCTTTTAGGCAAATAGGAGGAAGGTTGGAAACTTTTTTTGTATCTGTTCTCAATAGCCTTGAGCTCAAAAAATTATTAGGCCTAATTAGCATATTTGGGAGTGACATGTTCTGCTACTCTTTTTTTTTTTTTTTAAGAATTTATTTATTTGACAGAGAGTGAGAGAAGGAGAGAGAGCACGAGTGGGGGGAGCAGCACACGGAGGGGGGAAGCAGGCTCCCCGCTGAGCAGGGAGCCCGATGCAGGACTCAATCCCAGGATCCTGAGATCATGACCTGAGCCGAAGTCAGAGGTTTAACCCACTGAGCCACCCAGGCGACCCCTGCTACTCTTTAAAAAGTACACAATTCAACTGAACGTAATAAATAAATTTTTGTTAACAAAATGGAAATAAAAATAACTTCAAACTTCTTTAGTGCATCCATTCATACACACACATGTAAATTTCTTCATGATGGAATTTTAGACTTTTTTTTTGAATGACTTATTGTTGAACTTCACAAATCCATATACGGATAGAATTACTTTCTGTATTTTATTTTTTATTTTATTTTTTTTAAAGATTTTATTTATTTATTTGAGAGAGAGACAGTGAGAGAGAGCATGAGCGAGGAGAAGGTCAGAGGGAGAAGCAGACTCCCCATGGAGCTGGAGGCCTGCTGCAGGACTTGATCACGGGACTCCAGGATCATGACCTGAGCTAAAGGCAGTCGTCCAACCAAATGAGCCACCCAGACGCCCCTACATTCTGTATTTTAGAGCTCACTTGTAGGATGTGAACACAATTCAAAATTTATCACCCAGAGCAGAAAATTTCCCTCTAAGGGATCAGAATTTTTTCACTAAATACAGGTATTGGTTCCTTTTTTGACTACACATAGGTCTTTTTATTCTACAGTAGCCATAGTTTACATGTGTATTCGTATGATTTTTCAATGTAGATCAGTGCATACCAAACTCAACTTCTCTTCCTTATCTTTATCTTTAATTATTAATTTACCTAAAATTGGCTTGGTCAGTAGTTTCCTATTTCTCAGGGGAAAATCTTTATAAAAAATCAAAGTCGTAGACTCTTTTTTCTCCTGAAAGTTCAAAAGAATTATATTTTCTTTTAAATCCAGAGTTTAAAAGGAAGACATTATAAAGAAAAATGTTGATGCTGAAGTCGAATCCCAATCTAATGGAAAAATGGAAGGAGCTGGACTCTGAAGTCTCCTCTGAAAAAGACTGTAAGTTCCACCTCTGATATCTGCCACTCAATATCTGTGTGAAGGAGGGACAACTATAACACCCTTAGTTTCTTTATTTTGATAATGAGGATAATGGTTCCTATTTGTTTAGGTTACGTATTTCATGAGGGGAAAGCTGAGACTATTAGCCTAGAACCTCCATGGAGCAGAGATCATGACTCTCTCTTTATTGGTAGAGCCCAACATCAGCACATATATGGTGCTTAATAAACATCTATTTAATAAATAATAAATGTGAAGAGTAGTTGTAAAGATTGATATGTAAATTAATTGGCACATTTGTAGGCACTGAACATTAGTACATGTTTCCTTCTTACCAATTTGAGTTGATCCTTTCAAATTTTTCACTTTTGTAATTTTGTTATGAATAGTTTATCATTTTGTTAAAGGTGGTGGAGTCTTGTTAAAATTGTTAACATTTTTTGGACAATACTAATTATCTTTATGGATAAGCATATTATATTTATGTTATACTAAAAATTTATTTTACAGTTATGTATTGTCACTAAATCTTAAATAATACAAAATTCAATAGGAAAAGTAAAATGACTTAACAATAGAAGAGGAGATTTTCATGGATTTTCTTTAAAGTAACTGTGCAGTGGTCCAACATAAAGCTGCTTTTATTATCTGTCTATGTCTGCAGCCCATGGGAAGCCTACAAGTCTCCAGGCTGATTATGGCTCCATGTAAACGAAGAAAAGAAAATTAAAAGTGTGAGACCTTTTCCACCCCATGAGCAGCTCTGTTTAAAGAAAAAAATGAATGGCTTTCTTACTTGTATGTCACAGAGAAACAAGTTTAAATCACTAGAGCTGGGTAATGTGAGACATGTTTAGAAATTCAGCAAACCATAAGAAAAAAAGCCTTCAATGGTAAGTAGAGCATCTGATTGACACAGCTGTCCTTCTAAAGTGTCTAAATGCTTCATTTACCTTAAAGTGTAGCTCAGATCTCTCAAAAGTTTCAAAAAACAAATGAGAACTCCCCTTGACATCACTCCTTGAGAATTAGTTTTAGATTCAGTTCCTTTGTTAAATGTGGTTATTTGCCCTCATTTTTTATTTCTCTCTTCAAAGCTGTAATTTATTTAAATTTGGAGAAAATTAACTTAAATTATAATATTCCAAGACAGGAAAAAATTTTTTAAAAAACTGTTGTTAAACCAATCTCCAACAGTTTCTTAAGTGGACTCCACAGTAATAACTAAGTAAAATTTGTGCATATTTGCATACCTCTAGAGACAGCAAATTCACTATTTGTCAAGAAAGCATAGTATCATTGGATATTCAGGTTTAAAGAAAGATCACACCTCTAATTTGGGTCCTTTTAAATGCCAATGATTACTAAATTTTCCTGTAGGTAGCCATCTGGAACAAACCTAATAATTTTGTATATTACAGAGGCATGCTCATTTCATAATGCAAAGAAATGTCTTCATTTTTAGTCTAAATTAGTTTACCAGTTTTTTCCACTTTACCTCAGATGCTATATAATAGAAATATTGCAGTCTAGGATTGTCTGTAGTGCACAGATAAGTTATAAAAACAGTATCTATAAAAAATCTCTCTAATTAATTAATGTATTTTTAAAAGATGATGGTTCCATTAATTGGACTTTCCAATTTACATAATTTGTCATAAATGGAAGAAAATGTGTATTGACCATTTTTAAGCAAAATAGCACTTATGTATGCCAGGTCCTCTCCTAAACACTTTACTAATGCCAATTAACTTAATTCCCATAACAACCTACAAAGTAGATACTTTTCTGAGTCTTATATTATGGGAAAATAAAACCTGAACATTTGAGAATAATTTTTCCAAGATCACACAACTAGTAAATGACAGAGCTGAGATTTGGCAGGTGATCTTCCTCCCAAGTACTGTCTCTTACCCAAGCAGTATTTTTTTTTTTTAAGATGTTATTTATTTGACACAGAGAAAGAAATCACAAGTAGGCAGAGAGGCAGGTAGAGGGGGAGGGGGAAGCAGGCTCCCTGCTGAGCAGCAGCCTGATGCTCAATCCCAGGACCTTGAGATCATGACCTGAGCTGAAGGCAGAGGCTTAACCCACTGAGCCACCCAGGCGCCCCTTCAAGCAATCTTCTAAGGTGGGTACTATTAGTCTGATTTTACAGATGCGGAAACTGAGGTAGAGAGATTGAATAATTTTCTCATAAGTATATGTAAGGACAGAGCTGGAATCCAAATCCTGCAATAATAATACACAGATGAACATGTAAAATAGAAATTAGTAAGAATAAATGTAAAATAAAAATAAATGAAAGCTCAGCCTTTGCTAAATTACATTAAGTTGACTTGATGAATTAAATCTGGTGATACTGAGTGTAGATGGAGGCATTTAGGAATTTATGCCTGAATCCACTAACTCAACAACTCCCACCTTCCAAATAACAAAATTAAAGCTCATCTACTTTTTTTTTTTTTTTTAATCTCTGCAAGTCAGTGAGATTACTAAAACATGTCATTCATATTGGTGGCATTGTCTCTGTTCACAACTGGGACAGTTGCTGCTTCCAACACCTCTCTTGACTGTTGGCAGATGTTTCTTTTCTCATTTCTTAATGCACCAGTCCATTCGCCCTCCACACTCTTCTTCAGCTCTGCATGCAGTTAACAATGGTTCACCGTATTTTGATTCACTTACAACTATTGTGTTTTCTGTGCTTCACCAATTAGAGCTACATCTTGAGATGCTTCTGTACACAATGCTGTTTGAACTAGGAAAATGCCTTTTCTATTTCTTGTACTTGTGTGCCAGGTAGGGAACAAATGTTGACTCCGTAGCATCCATCCACAAACAAGCTTCAATTTTCTTCTAGGAAAACCCTTCACTCCACCTATAGGCCATCAGAGTTCACTGTGAATTCACAGCATGAGAACATGACTGACACTCAAGCTAGTATTAAAGAAGTGTTTGGTTTTGTGAGGGAAATATGACTCAATCAGGACAATGAAATATACTCTTTTGGCAGAATGTTGTATGAAAGGGTCTTTTAATTCTTCTATGGGATCTAGGATTTTAGAACCAAATAAACTCTATCATTGTGTTGCATATGGTGCTCAAGAATAAAGACAAAAATTGTAAAGCAGAACCAAGAATTGGAAAGAGATTTTGTCTGATGATAATTTTGGAGGCCTGAACTGAGTCATTTTTGAAGCCTACACACCACCTGATAGTTCTCGTTTAGGTTTTATGCAACAGTAAAAAAAAGTTCTGAGTATCTTAATCTGTGAATCTTAGAAAGCCAATTGTGAGGCAAATGCTCACTGGCCACACTCTCATTAGGTCTGCAATTCAGGAAAGCAAGAGTGAGGAACAAGAGAAATGACAGAAGAAGGACAGTCAAACTGAGAACCCTGGGAGTGGCCAGTTCCACTAACCTGGCTTCTTCCTAAAAGTTAAAATATCACATCAGCTCTATCTCAGAACAGCTCACATGATGGAGTTTATGGAGTCATGGGATAGTCAATACATCCACCAACTCCTATTTTCTATTGCTCACAGTTTCAGTCCAAGGAGAAGTATTCTCCCCATACTTCAGGATTGAAAAATACAGGATCCAAGAAGGATCCCAGGGTTTTCCAAGCCTTTACGCTGCAAAGACTCTTCTTAACAAAACTTGAGTCAGGTCCTTCGAAACCCTTTCTCAACAAGTCCTCATTCTTGGGCTTTGAACTCAAGAGCAAAAATCTTGCTAAATCAGCTAAGAGAGAATTCCCCAGTCTCAGGATCTGATTACCTGATCACACTTTTTTGCCTCCATATGCCCAACTGAATATCTGATAACCCTGGCTCACCTTTATTCATCAAGAATCCTATAAAGTTGGTTTAGCCAGAAATCCCGCCTTGACTCCTGATGTTTCCTCTTAGTAATTCTGTATCACTGACCCCCACCATGCTCCTTGGCTATAAGTCCCCCTTGTTCATGTCCCTTTTTGTCAGAATTAAGACCAGCTCAATGAGCTGGTCTCATTTTCAGTCCAAAACTCAGCCTCTTTGTCATTGCACAAATACTTTTAGATAAATAAAAATTCAAATATAAAAATAAACATTTACAGCAAAGAGAGTAAATCACAGCAATGAAAGAACAAATACATTAAATGATTAATTCACAGCAGACAAACTGTGAGAATTAACTATTTAAAAATTAAAAAGTAAAATAAAGGGAAGTATCATTTATTAACAGCAATACATGAAACAGTACAAAGCCTATTCTCAATACATAGGTTCTATAGAGTTCTAGACTCTATAGAGTCACCATGAATACTGAATTAGTGAACAATGAACAACTGTTCCTAGGGGAAAAATAAAATTAGAATTCTGGAGTCTGTAGTTACATTTTTGCTAACTGATCAATATATATCTTTTAACTTTTGTTTAAAGATACCTTATTCAATAGATATTGTTGATTCATCAGACTCACAGCAAAAGCAATATAACTCCTACCAAAATGAAGCTTATGTAACACACATATTTTTTTGGGAAGTTTTATTATAGATTTTAACACTTCTAGGCTGCACTTCAACACTATGCTTGGGGGCCATTGTGAACAGCAAAATCACCAGCAAAAAAACCAAACCAAAACAAAAAAAACCCACAAATTTGAAAGTCATGGCATTAAATAGATCCTGAAAGGGTACTTGTTTTCATTCTGAGACTTAAAACAGGGTGAAGTCTTGTCTTGTTTGACCTTGGCTGGGGACATGAACATCAGATGCTGCAAAATTCTCACCACTCTGTGCATGTGCAAATGACCCCAAAGCACCACGCAAATTGATTTGGGGGTAACAGATAAACATTAGTGAGCTGGCAAATTTGTAAATATGGAATTGGTATATAATGGGGATCTACTGAAATAGAGTCTAACATTATAAATTGAATTTGAAAATCAAAAATCCAGTGAATTCCAAGAAATCAAGAAGGGAGGCATCTGTGAATGTTGTGCTGAGTGCTCTCTCTTGGCTTTGAATAAACAACATAGAAGCAGAGAGAAAAGGTCGTGGCTTCATTCATTCTGTTCCTTTATCTTTTGTTTCATGAGATTGATGCTAATTGTAGGGAAAGGGGCAGGCTACAGAAAAGGGGGGTTGCTAATCAATACATTACAGCAGCTCACTAGGCAGGCTCAATTAAGATTTTATGTAATGATGCATGAATTGTTATCCTGAACAAAATCAGTGCACTAACTACCTTGTATTTATGTATACTTTTAATGTGATTATTTGTGTTGTGATGTTTAGCACTATTTCAGATTTCCATGCATGTTATATTCATCTTCAATTTACCTGTTTCAGGTAATGGAGACTTACTCCCTGGGAAGGGTTTATTTCTTCTTCTTGAGATACATGCTTTCTAAAATTGGTGAGGGATAAATATTTGATTAGAGTCTAACTATATTTGGATATATCTGATATGCAAATTATCCTGAGAACTACCCTGGAGTTAAGAGGTGTAACACAGTCTCCACCTTAATTCTTTTTTGAGTAGTTTATTCATGTTTAGGATTTTGAAGTAATCACTCCACTGTTTCTGAAGAATTCTTATTAATTAAAGAGCTGTTGTTTTTTTTAAGACACGGTAATGTCCTGATTTGCTTAGTTCTTACTGTTTTTCTTAATGAAAAAAAGTATTTTCAAGTTATTTTAAAGAATACTCATGATATCCATTTCCTAACCTACAACACAGGTTTATCTATAACATATTAAATAGCTATTTAATACAAGCCACTAGTGGGTAATTTAAAATTTTTTCTTGGTTTACAGTAGCCACACAGAACACATTCACAAATATGTGAAGTGAAGTTCTTGATACAGTGCTTGACACATCATAAGGATCAACATCTAGATTGTGATTAGGAATTTATGTTTAATAATAAGGCAAATTAATTTTTTATTTTTATGAAAAATTCAATTATTTTTAGAATGCTCTTATTTTATGCATATCGAAATGATTAGTAAAAAAAAAAAAGGGGGGGGGTAAATTTAACTCTCCAGGTAAAAGATTTCAAAGGTTCATTCTGTACAAGTTCATACAATGAGAAGGAAAATTAATCAACAGAAAGTTTTTAACAAACCAGAATTATAAATATATTCCAGTGAAAAAAGAACTCACTAAGAAATGCAGTTACAATATAATGTGTTACTATTGTGTCAATTCAGTGAGAAGTCTAAAGATCGAGAAAATGCATTAATGACTGAATGAAATTAAAGGAGGGAACCAAAAAAAAGCATTGAAATTGAACATACTGAAAAATCACTTCAAAGGTAGTATTTTTTTTCAACCTGTCAAATTAACCAAACTGAAGATGGTTTTTATATTTTAATAGGAAATTAGTTTGCCAGTCTCTTATGGGTTTTTCTAGTTTCTTCCACCATACTGAGACTAACAAGTCCCATGCACAAACAGTGGCATCACACTCCAACTACGACGATCTTTCAGAATTATTTTGTTATCATATTAAAGTCCAATAATATTTTGGGATACCTGGGTAGCTCAGTCAGTTAAGCGTCTGACTCTTGATTTCAACTCAGGTCATGATCTCAGGGTCATGAAACCAAGCTCCACATCGGTCTCTGTGCTCAGTGCAGAGTCTGCTTGAGATTCTCTCTCTCCATCTCCCTCTGGTCCTCTACTCGCTCATGATCTCTTTCTCTCAAATAAATAAAATCTTTAAAATATATAATAATATTTTGATAAGTTTCTTCAAATCAAAATGTCATAAGATTAGAGCTGAAAATAACTCCTTATCCTTGAATGCTGTGATTGGAACATTTTAATAGAATACTTTGGAAGTTTAGGTAGTTTGCATAGGAGTTTAAAATACTTGTCTTTGTAAAGCTTCTATTTCTAAAGGCCATACAGCAAAGCTAAATAATTAAGGTTTACTTTGAGAATCACTCAAATAATAAGTCATTTGTTTAAATCTTCTAAGATTATATAAGCATATATTTTGAAGAAAAATTTGAAGTTATATTGATTCAGATTCATTATCATAATAAGTAAATACATATATAAATAAATTCATTATGATAGATTTATATAAGTAAATTCATACTCAGAACATGATTATCTCAGACATGACAACATCCTTAACTATTTAAGATATATTTTAATGTTCCATGCTCCCTAAGACAGAGAGGTGCATTTATGTATTTTAGAGAGCTTTTCAGTGAGGATAGAAATCAGTGTGATAACTGAATAATAACCAGTTTACAAGAAAACGTCAAAAAAAAAGTCGATTCTGAAATCCTGAGTAGTCTCAATGTTTACTTAGACAGAATAAAAGAAAAGTTATATGCTAACTTCCATGTAGGCGAAATTCTACATATTTCATTAAGATATATCATCGAAAATGTAAAAGTAGACATTGGTGTAGGTACCTAATTTTTTTCTGAACATGTGAGACCCATACTTTCCAGAATGAAACAGGAAATTTATTCACCCAATTCCCTAGACCCAATCTAGATAAGTACCTTCTTTTCCTGAAGACTGACATCCATGCTTTCTCCATCCTTCAGTGAATACTGCTGTACCTGGATTTTGACACTCTCCCTTCACTGTCCTACTAATAAGATCAACCCCCACGGTGCTTTGAACATTGTCGTCCACTGAAGATCCATTCAACATAACCCACAGCTCCTTGATATCTTCAGTTAATTACCATCTAATTACCTGACTGTTATCCTCTGTAACTGTATCAAAGTCTCATTTTGAAACATACTATTTTTTGGCCATCATTTTCATCCTTCATCTTCCTGGGCTACCATTCCACTCTGACAAGTGTAAAGACAGTGACTTTTACAATAAATATTGAAATCTTATACCCTCAAATCCCCCTGACCCCATCGTAACTGCTATGATCCTGTATGACAGTCATTCCTTTGCAAACACTTAACGATTCTTTCCTTATCTCTCCTTTTTCTTTCTCACCTGACAAACTTCCAGCCCTAGTTAAATCCAGGATCTCCCTTCTGCATAGCCAAAAGTTGCTGTAGAAATGTATACCGAAATTTTGACTGAAATCACTTCCAGCTATGATTGTAAATACCAAATGTTCTATACTACCAGAAAATATTACTGCTTTTCCCTTAAATTTTTATTTTCCCACAATCTATAACTGTTATTTACACAATCTCTTATGCTTAACTCTTCATCACTTTCTACTCCCTTAAATCTCAGGTAATGACATCTTCTATTTCTCATAGGAAAATATAAGTATCAGATGACCTGAGTTCTCATTCATTCCAACAAGTCATTGATACCTATACCACATATTCTATATTCCTTATTGTTATATGATGCAAGAAGTGTTTCTGCCTTCCTTATTTTATTCGGGACGTTATTCCTTCTTTCAAAAGCCAACAGTCAATTCTCTGACTTTATCTTACTCAGACCCTCTTCAACATTTGACCATTCATTTATTCATTCTTTCATTCATTCATACTTTCCCTCTTGAATTCCAGGATATCATTTTGTTCTAGGGTTCCTTCTTTTTCTTTTTCCTCATGGGGTTCCTTCTTGCACATGGTTTTCACTGTTGGATTTTTGTCTCTCAGCCTTTAAATATTATAGCAATCAGAACACTATATTTGGCCTCTACCTCTTTTTAGCTGCATCCTATTTTATTTCCTTCTAAAATATTTTATTCAATTCAACAATTTCAAATATGATTCTCCATTCTGGGTTCTCCCCTGAGCCTTGAACTGAAATATGCACACTACAACTACACATATGTAATTATATATACATAATTACACTTGAAAACTCTGTTTTAATTCTTAATAAATATCTCTAACTTATGGAAACTGAAGTCTTCATCTCTTCCCATTGAAACTATTCTCTACCTAAAGTCTTCTGTCTCAGTAAATGATACTATCATTTATCCAGTTGATTCATCTTTGAGTTTTCTATTTTTCTCACAAATATTTTTGTATTTTTCTTAATATATCATCAAGTCAAGCTATTTATGTCTTCAAAATATATCCACTTCTCAAATTCTCAGCTACTAATTTTATAGTTCGAATCACCATCCTAACATCTAACATAAAAATAGCCTAAGGCTTAATCTCCTTGCTACCATTATTGTCTCTTCCAATGTGAGCCAGCATGATTGTTCTAAAATAGAAATCAGAGCTTGACACAGCTCCACTGAACACCCTCGCAAGTCTTCTCATTATTCTTAAAATAAGATCCAACTCCCTAACAATGGCCAGAACTTGATCTCTGACAGCTTCTCTAACTTCATCTTCTTCCTCTCTTGCTACCAGTCATTACACTTCAGCAAATTTAGTTGTTTTGTTTTGTTTTGTTTGTTTTTGCCCCTTAATCATGAAAAGCATATTGCCATCTCAGGATCCAAACATCTACAAATTGTCTTCTCTTGTTTCTCAGACTCTTTCCATAAGACTGCCTCCATTTTCTAGTCCAGGTCTCAATTCAAATGAATGTGCTCTTAGAGTTTTTCCTTGGCCACCAATTCTGATCGTTACTAAGAACCTATCATTTCATCTTCTTCATGGCACTCATCAACACCTGTCATTTTTTTATGCATGCATTTGCTTGTATGTCTATTAGCTATCTGTCTCTCATTCTATACTATAAACATCTTGCAGTTAAATTCTTACCCTTCTTCCTGTGTTCTAGTAACTGAACAGAATCTAAAACATAAAAGACAATCTGAATGGGCAGGTACAGAGAGTCTAGTTGGAGACTATAGCCATGAATCTGTAGAGGTGAAGAGTTTTCTCTGATAAATTTAATCTGGGAGTAAGATAAGAAAGGATACTTGGATTTAATTATATTTTGTTAGATTGAGGGCAGGGTCTTGGATCAAGGGGCTTGGAATCAAGAGCAGCATGTGAGAGAATTTAAGAATAATGGATATGGAAAGGTCATCAATAAATAAGTTAGGACCTTCAATAAGTAAGGACTTAAGTATATAGATAAAAAAAGGAGATGTGTCAAAGGAGTGGAGTTGTAGTGGTAGTAGTAACATAGAAATCTAGAAGAAAGGTGGTTCGTGATTAAAAAGAGGAATGATTGATTTCTTCTAAAGGAGAACTGTCACAGCTCTGGTGTGATATAAATAACAGCTTTCAGTTGCTTTTCATTCATTCACAGGCTTATCAATCAAACCTTTATTGAGTACTCTCAGTGTGTCTGGTATTGCAGACCCAAAGATGAATTGACTTGCATTGCACCTGCCGTCAAACACTCACATGCTAGTGTGAGATACAAAGAATACTGTTACAGGGAGAAATGTTTTCATTGATTTTAGTCTTCCTTTAAAAATATATATATATGCTTTAAAAGTATGCTGTCTGTCTAACCGCTATACCATTGTAAGTCAAAGTCATATAACTGTGATAATCCTTATTTAACATTTAACTGATCACAGATTCCTTAATCAGTGGCCACAATATAATTAATTCAGTTTGTTAGCAATACAAATTTCCAAGTTTAGCAATTTCAAAAGCCAAAACTCTCAATGTACCATTTTTCACTGTTTTTATCTTTATGCTTGATTCTTACTCCTACCTAAGCATTGCATTCTAGGCCCTAAAGAAATCTGAGGAATATATTATTAATTCCTTATCAGAGACAGCTGTTTTTCCTTTTTAAGTCACTGAAAAATTAACATTCTCACTCCTTTGCCCTCATAAACCATTTTCTTCTTGTAATGCATCTATTATTCTTACCCTATTCAGCTTAGGTAAGATTCATAACATATCTTAACCATTTATTTACCACAAATTTTTCTTCAAGTAGTTCTAGATGTAACAGAGCTCGTACTATATAAAAATGTGCAATTAAATATATAAATATTTGTTCTAATTAAACCAACCACTATGAAAGACATAAATATTTCTGGATTTAAAGCTTGCTAAAAGTCTTTTTTATCAACAGGATGCACTTGGGCTGGTACCACATATTCTAAACATGGGACTATATAGATTGTATCATATTTTGATAGGACCACAAAATCATCAACTAGTGCTATTTTATTCTTGCTTTATCACATAAAGTTTGGCCTGACAACTATTTACAGAACAAATGGATTCTCTTACAATGTTGATGAATTCAGGTTACATTTGACTCTTCCATTTTTATCTTTTTTTTAAGATTTAAAACTTACCTCTGAAAAATTAGAAAGTATCACAAAATTGGTTGTAACAAATCAAGAGTAGTGAACACAAAGATCTTTGTGTTACATAGAACTATTTTTAATTAAAAAAAAGCAAAGTATAGATAATTGTGACTTTCAGTAGGAGCAGTTCTAGATAATAATTTTAATATGTTGTTCTCATTTTATAGAAGAACAACCAAGGTCTAGAGGTCTATGTAAAATCTTAAAAATAATCAAATTATTAAATGATGAGGCATGATTACAGCAAAAGTCTGTCTAATTCTAATTTTGGGCTCCTCATACCCACATTGTTTTGCATGTATTTAGAGGAAGTTGTTTCCAGAAAGAGAAATTATATAAATATAAATTATGATATAATATGATTATCTATCATATAACAGATATAATTATCACATATATTATATATTATATATTATATTAATATATATAATTCATATATATGTGTGTATACACACACACACACACACACATACACATATATATGTAGTGAAGTACTAGATACTAGTACCACTTCACTCTCACGGGCTTAGTCATGAAAAACCTGAATTGCAGCAGTAGAAGAATGAGTAGAAGAGAATTAGGCCCTAGGCCAAAGGCAGATGGGACTGGAAGATTTAATTAGATCATAACTACAACTTGCTCAAAAGTAAAAGTTGTGCAGCAAACCACTGCGGGTCTAAAATGACTCTGATACCTACATGAACCATTTCTGGAAGAGTGGTTCATGGCCATAGATTTCTGTAGGCAGGACTCTCCTTCCATTTATTATAATATTCTTGTAGAGAGTTCATTAACGTTTCATAATTTCCTTCACATAGGACCCATTCATTCCTTATTAGATACTTATAACTGTTTAATAGTGTCCACTTTTTCTATTATAAATGGAACTATTATTTTCACTATTCTATTGTTTGTATATAAGAAAGTTTTTTGTTACTGTATCATTCAGTGTGTGTTGTGTTTATCTTATTACTAGACACTTAGTAAAATTGTAATAGTTCTAAATATTTTTTCCATTGATTTTCACTGACATTTTATGGATCACGTAATTCTGCCTGAAAATGATGGTTAAGTCTTATTTATTAATTTTATCCAAAATACAATATACACTCAGGTCTATTCTAACTGCCAAAGTTTTTTGCATACAACCCATTTAGTCATGTAAGTCTTATATTGACTTTGACCTCTCTTTTTTGTGTATATCTTTTGTCTAATTGTTTTCTTTAATATTTCCTTTACCAAAACTTTTGTAAAAAAAAATCATAATTTTTTTCTTTACCAAGTTTCTATTTAAATTTCAGTTAGTTAACATATAGTGTAGTATTTATTTTGGTAGTGGAATTTTCTGATCCATCACTTACATATGACAGCCAGTGCACATCACAAGTGCTCTCCTTAGCAACCATTACCCTACACATTTGTCGTTTCATTTTCTTCAATGTCAATTATTTCTATAATCCCAAACTTATGTTTTATGTACCTCATGTATTTTGAGCAGTCTTAAACACTTTATTGAACCCAAACAACATTTTCCATTTCAGTCTATTCTCTTTATTGCTTTTATCTCTTTTTTATTCATCCTATTGAAATCATCACATGACTTTCTACAATTTTCTCCTTATGTTCTTAGTAAAATTCACCAAAAGTGTTTTTTTATCCGTATCCTCATGTATATATTACTATATTTTCATGCATAAGACATTGTTTGTGACATAGACCCCACAGTGATTTATTTTTTTTCAAACTAACACTATTTTATCTAGTGTAGGAGTTTGCCAATATTGTAAAACAATGAAAAGGAGGAAATAGGTAAGTTATCTCTTGCCCAAAAATATAAATGACACTCTACACTGGTCAGGGACTATAGCTATTTTGATCATCACAATTTCTACCCAAAGTCCTCAATGTATTCTTGAATGGATAAATCATAAAATTTCATTCTTAGTTAAGTGAAGAATGAGTTCATAGGCACAGCTTCTGGTCCACTTAACAGTATCTATTACGCATTCATCTTCACTGATTTGGGGTAGACTGCCCCCTTTTCCCACTGCATAGTTCTATGACCATATGCAGTTAAAAACAGCAATCACACTCTCCTCACACACACACTTACACACACACACACACACACAACAGTCTGTACTATGTAATACTATTAAGGCATTCGCTGAATTCTATAAGGTTTTACTTGGGAGGATTTCCTTTCCCTGTATACATTGTTCCATAGACAGGTTCACCAGTTTGATTTTTGTGGGAATCTTGGTCTGAAAATCTGGAGACCAGAGCAGAACCTAATACTCAATTCTTATATATTAATGGCAAGTTTTCCTGGATAGTTCAGGGTGGCAGGAATCAAACAAGAAAAAGTTTTAAGATTTCCACATCTATGTTCCAGTGATGTTCTTTCTTTAATGAGAGGTCTTTCCAAATTTGAAAAATTTACTAACCAAACGTTGATTTTTGGTATTATCATGAATTTCTACCTTTTTCATTTCTCATGTTTCACTTTTTTCCCCTCCTCCCTGTTTTCCCAGAACTTCAGAGGCTACTAGCCAGAAGATATTTTATTTTAGAAGATACACATGATTTGTTTATAATTTTATGACTGCTTTGAGGTATCATCTTCTGGGATTAAGGTTGGCCTTAATATCCTGTTACATACATGTGATATTTTCTCAAGAAGTATGTAGGGACATGGAGAAGAAGTTTCTGGTTGTCCCCAGTATCAGTTTACCTCTTTTATTACCATATTTATATTTATCTTGGAAAATCGCTGCACAACAATAGTCCTCTGTTACCCAGACTGCTTTTCTGCTAGTATAGCCAAAAGATTATGTTCTGGTCAGTGGGAAGCAAGTGGAAATTGCCAAGTAGCAGATAACAGGGAAATTTCTTAAGAGCATAAGTTTTATATTTAATTCTTCCATCCCATGGCTTAGAACATGGGTCTTGGAATGGGTCTGAACTAAGCTCAACGAGCACCGTAGAGTAACAAAATTGAAGAAGCCTCATTTCTTGAGTTTTCAGAATATGAAGAGGATTCATATTCAATTTTTGGAGTTATAATTTAATATTTTATAACTTACCACTTAATAAAAATATATCAACAATAATTTTTTGTGTGAAATATAATAGGGATTAAAATAAAATACCCACCCACTATCAGATGAGAGAAAAAGTCAATGTTACAAATAAAAATAACTGTTGGAATCTTATGTGATAGGATTTATGGGTTGAAGACATCCTTCAGAAGTCAATTTGGAAATAGTGAAAGTGATATATCATTTGACTAATCCCTGAATAAAAGTTGTTAATTTGAACCCCGGTTAGTCAGAATTTGTGATAAATTTTAAAAGAATTCATCATTGCCTAGGGAGAATAGCTTTACTTTTAAACTGACAATATAAACATTATTAACAGATTTTGATGCACCATTTTATATGTAAACAAAGATATTCTAAGTTTTAATTTCCCTCATCTGCTAAAAGCAGGTCTCCAAATACCTAATTTAGGCAGTGCTTGTTTATGCTTGAGTTCCTGTGTGGCCTGGTTAAGAAGAAAATTCAGTTTCTTATAAGCTATTCCCTGGTGAAAGTGTTTCAGTAGTTTAGAAAAGTATCATTTTAATCAAAACACATGAAAATAAAGAACTATCAGAAATTTTAGGTATTTTTCAAGAAAAAGCTCTCATGATACATGAGCCCAAATAAAATATAACATAGAGCCTTCCAGTCCATCCTGAAGACACTTGCACAAAGGTTGGAAATGCTGGCCAAGGGAATGCTGCTAAGATTATATGTTGCAGCTTCAGGTTTTAACTGTACAGTTAATAACTGATGGAGAAACAAAATAATCATAATTATTAATGCATTTACTCATGGACCCAATAACTCCACTTCTAAGAATATATCCTACAGATATTATTGCATATGATTAAAATGCATTTGAGAATTTATTAATTGATTCTTACTCAGAATTCCAAAAAGTAGTTAACAGCCCAGTGTTCAATATTATGGGATTGATTAAGTAAACTACTAAATAGCCACAAAATGAAATGTTTTGCAATTATTGAGAACATAAAGAAAAGAAAAAATAAGGTCATTCTCCATCTGCTAATGTGAGTAGATTTCCAAGATATGTTGGATCATATGAAATTGATGAAATGTAATAATGTAATAGTTCTCAGTCAATTTTATGTGGTTCATATTACTAATTGTAAAACAAGCAAACACAAAACAAGATACAGAAAATGCATGTTATGCTAACTCTTGTGAAAGAAATGAAGAAATTTATGATTTTGTATGGTTGTATTTTCTTGGAAACAGAAACATCAATAAAATTAGTTACTTATAGGTAGTAAAGTAAGTGGGGATGGGGTGAGAATGAGGATTTTCATTGTGAACTTTTATATATTATTTCACTTCTTTAACCAGGTGAATGCATTACTTATTTTAAAAACCACTTTGTTTTTGTACATGTTATACACGATAAATTTTAACTCAGTCTGCTTCTTTAAAAAAAAATAAGAACTTGTGCTATAAATCCTAATTAAATAAGATAAAACAAGAATTGAGATATTGTTTGCTCCAAGATGTCTCTTGTCTAATCAAATATTCATTAATAGAGCTTTTAAAATTACAGAATGCCAGAGCTTTAAACACCTTACCTAAAAATGGCATTCTCTTAAAGTCATTTTGTGGTTCAAATGTATGCATTTATAAGATTTAACTTTGAGTATTCATGCCTGAGAAATTAAAATGTTTTACTATAGCATTCATTCTATTTTTCACAGCCTCATGAGTTTCCCCAACAAAATGTTTATTGCTTTCTTTTTCTTGGTTACAAATATAGATATTACAAGGGAGAAATGCTTATTAAGAATAAAATCTACCACATTTAATGAGCACCTGCTAAGACTGTGGGTCAGTGTTTTTGATGAAACATTTACCAGCTACTTATTATAATTAGCATCATTAGGTCTTTTAAACTGCTGTTCCCATAAGAAGAAAAACATTTTCTTAACCCACGTTGTAAGTGTTTATAATGCCTGCTGATTTTCAGCTGTGAAGGCATCATTTATTATATTCATGGGTTTTTATGGAGAAAAGGCTGGATGAGCTTTTCTACTAACATTCTTTCCCATTTGATTATATCATTCTACACCTAGTACTTATGGAGAATTTGAATTCATTCATCTGAAAATGCCTCTATGTAGGTCCTACACACATGTTTGTGAGCCATTGAGGTGCTATATTTTTACATCTAGAGAGAAAATTAAAGGAAGGAATGGGAGAGTGTAAAATTGCAAAGGGCAAAGCCTGCTCCTAAGTACTAAATAAATGAACAGCAGAATCTTTTACTCGCATAATAGCTGGCACACTAGATACCTAACATATATTAAAGGCATTTAAAGCCTTTAGAGACTGAAACATTCTCTAGGAGGTACCTACAACTATTGGTCTTATTATAAATAAACAGGAAGCTGAGAGGTTAAACAACCTCACACAATATTACATATAGAGTAAAACCGGGAGAGTTAGGGTCCAGCAGCTATGTTGTTAATCATTATGCTATGAGGAATTACCAAATAATTAAAGGAGTGTGCACTACACTGATTGAATATATGAATAAATGTATGAATGAATGATTAAATGAATGAATGGACAACGGTTTAAGGCAGTGGAATGAGCAGCCCTGTGCAACAGATGCAGTTCTAAGTCTACTTCAGTTTGTTTTCTGCATCTTTGTTGTCTCACCTTCCCAATTAGATTATCGGACTAGGAGATGTTCCTTTCCATTTATAACTGCATGGAGGATAAAATATTTTTTCTTAAACTCAGTCTTGTTCTCTACTATCATTCATACTAGACAGATTATAAAATGGGCTAAAATATCAGTGTTTTATTAAAGTAGTTTTAATAGAATGCCTACTGTGGTTCAGGGTCTATGTAATTTCAAAGGGATGTTAAACAAGGCATAGCCTCTGCACTTTGTAGATGTGAGAAATCAGGGAATTATATGTCATTAAGATAGGACTCTCCATTTGCAGAGTAGTTTAAAGAACATAGGGCAGTATCTAAACAGCCTGAGGAGTTGGCAGAAGCAGAGAAATTTCCCTGAAAAAAGAGTTTTGGCTAGTTCTGAAACATAGGTAGGACAAGATATTATAAAGGAGAGAAAGCACAAGGCAGGGAGTTAGAGTAGTAAGTGCAATGTTCAAAGACAAAGAAAAAGGGTACTTTTAGGGTAATGCTTTAGTTCAAAAATAGTGTTCACTTTTATTTATTTTTTCTTATTTTTTAAAGATTTTATATATTCATTTGATAGAGAGGTAGTACAAGTAGACAGAGCAGCAGGCAGAGAAGCAGGTGAGAAGCAGACTCCCCACCGAGTGTAAAGCCTGCTGTGGGGCTCGATTCCAGGACCCCGGGACCATGACCTGAGCAGAAGACAACCACTTAACTGACTGAGCCACGCAGAGCCCCTAGGGTTCACCTTTAGAAGGGAGTGATGGGAAAAATTAGATTGGGTAGACCTTTACAGCTACAACTGACAATTCTAATTTGAACCTGAGTGCCATGCTGAGCTAATGAGGAATTTTAATCTGGAGAGTGGCACTCAACTGATCTTCCATACAACAAATAATTGTCGAGTGCCTACCATATACCAGGCACTGTTCTCGGCTCTTGGAATAATTGGATTTGCAGTTTAGAAAAGATTACTCTGGCTTCAAGGCAGAAAATTGATTGCAGAGACTAAAACATAACACACAGGGCTATCAGTTAAGAATCTGGTCCTATTAACATAGGAAGGAAAGCTCTGAAGTAAAGGAGTAAAACGTGGCATTGGAAAATTGTGTACAAATTAGAAGATAATTGCAGAATAGAAGCAACAGAACTTAGTGCCTGATTTAATGTGGGATTAGACAGAGTGAGAAAATTCCAGGCTCATTTAAGAGCTCTTCCCTCAAGCCCCATCCTCCAATTTACTGGCTAGCCTAACTGCATTACAGCAACATGAAGGTGTGAGCAACTAGAAAGATAGATATAACAATGAGATAATATGGAGAATCCAGTTTCCTAGGAAAAGATGACAAGTTTAGATTTGAACACAGTTAGAGATGCATGTGGTGTATTAAAAAGGACATATCCAGTAGGTAATAGCTCAGAGGTCCAGGGGACCAAAATGGACTTTAACAAAACCTTAGTTCAAATTTAACCCTCAGACTTCAACAAAGTAGATAATCATTGACCCAATGTTTCTTTATTCTGTGTTATGTCAGCTAATGATAAGAGTATTTTTTATGGTAAAGCTGCCCACAGTCGAAGTTTACAATTTGATGTTTGACATAAATTAAACTACAATATGTATATACATGAAATTATATGCATGCATTGTGTAAATATGTATATGTGTAGACATATATTTATATATATAGTTTCATACATAATTATATATATCATATATATGGTTTTATATATGTCAAACATAAGTTGTATTCTTCAAATGTGGACCGCATGGATATATGTGAAAAGCATCATTACAATCAAGGTAATTGTAATTTACACAACTGTATTTGTAAATTGTAATTTACACACAACTGTCTCACCCAAAAGTTTCTTCCTACTACGTTGCAGTCCCTGCTATGGCACCTTTTACCTACAGGTAGCAACTGTAACTGTTCTGTCAACACAGATTAGTTCTATATACGTAGAATCACACAGTACACATTCTCTTTTGTCTAGGGCTTCCTTCAATTGGCATAAGTATTTTGAGATTCAAGAGGTTTTTACATATATTAGTCATTTCTTACTTTTTTTGCTGAGTAGTATCTCACTGCATTGATACATCAAAATTTGTTTATTCTGTCATTTGTAGATGAACATTTGGTCCTTTCCAGTTGGAGACTATTACAAGTAAAGCATTTCTGAAGATTTACGTAGAAGTATTTTCATGGACATAAGCTTACTATTGTTTTGGTAAATTCTTATAAGCAGTATGTCTGAATTACATGGTGGCTGCATTTTAGCTTTTTAACAAAATGTGACATTTGCCAAAGTGACTGTATCATTTTGTATTTCCAGAAATGACATATCTGTTTTGACTACACCCTTGCCAACACCAAGTGTGGTCAGTTGTTTCCACTAAAGCCATTCTACTAAGTCTATAATGAGTTCACTGTAGTCTCAATTTACATTTCCCTAATGACATGATATCAAGCATATTCTCATAAGCTTTACGTCATCCATGTATCCCTTTAGCAAATTTTAAAAATCTGCCCATTTTTAATTGTATTTATTATTGGTGAGTTTTTAGAATATATATAGTCTATAAATAATATATATGCGCTGTATGTAATATATAATATATAATAGCATATATTTATATAGAACAATGAAATGGAGGTTCTAGTCAATGTCATCAGGCAAAAATGAAAAAAAATAGAGGGCCTTCAGATTGAGAAAGAAGTGAAACAGCTTTTATTTGAAGAGGATATGATCATCCATATAGAAAATGTGATGGAACCTCATAACACTCATAGAACTAATAAATGAGTTTCTCAGCATTGCAGATACAAGACTGATATAAAAATGAAGTGGATCTTATATAACAGCAACAATTGGAAATTGAAAGTAAAAACACAATACTATTTACACTGACATCAAAATATATAAAATAATTATATATACATCTACAAAATCTGTGTAAGACATATGATAAAAACTACAAATTATTGCTAGGAGAAATTAAAGAAATCTTAAATAAATACAGAAATACAGTTTGTTTATGGGTCAACAGACTCATTAGTGTTACAATATAAATACTCCCCAAACTGTTGTATAGATTCACCGCAATTCCAATTAAAATTCTTACAGTTTGTTTTTGTTTTTGTTTTTTCATAGAAATCAACAAACTGATTCTAAAATTTAAAATGCTCAGGGCCTGGAATGCTAAAAGAAAAATAGCATTCCTTTGAAAACAAAGAACAAAGTTGGATGGCTATTGCTACCTGATTCCTTCCTCGGTGAATAGTGGTGTGGTTATTATAAAGCTGCAGTGATCAAAAGAATCCAGTATTGGTGTTAAAGTAGTGAACTAGATCAAAGGAACATAATATGGAGTCCAAATGCAGACCCACACACTTATGGACAACTGATTTCTAACAAAACTGCGAATGCAATTAATTCGGTGTAGAAAGGATCTTTTCAACAAATAGGGTTGAATTAATGGGATATTCATATACAAAACAAAGCATGAGTCTTCATGCATCTTTCACACCATAAACAGAAAAAAAAAAACAAACTTTAAATGAATCATGCATCTAAATATAAAATCTGAAACTATATAATTTCTAGGAGAAATTAAATTTTGTTACCTTGGATTAGGTAAAGATTTCTTAGATATAGCACAATCCATAAAAGAATAATTTGGTAAACTGGGCTTCATCAAAATTAGAGGCTTTGCTGCTATTTAAAAAACAAAATTAAGGGAATGAAAAGACATATCACAGACTGGGACAAATACTTGCATGCATATTGCATGTATCTGAAACTATTTTTTGTTTATTTTTTCATTGCTTATTATCTGAACTACGAAATGGCTAGGGTCTTGTCTATACTTTTAAGGCTGTGTGCCTAACATCCAAAATAGTGTTTTGCACCTAACAGGTCCTCAAGAAATATTTTTTTAATGAAGGAATGACTGAATGAACTAACAAACCAGCATAGATGTGGAAACTGAGTAAATTTGAAAGGCTTGAAAGCATCTGAAGATAGGCATGCGGAATGGCTTCTCAAACTTCAGTGTAAAATGGAGTCATTTTGGAATTTTGTTAAAATCCAGATTTTTGATTCAGTAGTTTCTGAGAACTTCTGGAACTTGAAGTTCTGCATTTCTGTCAAGTTCCAGGTGATGGCAAAGCTGCTGATCCTGGCACCACTCACTGAGAGGCAATGGCAGAATCTTTGAGTCAACTCAAGACATAGTGTATAAGTGAAGATTGAAGTATGGAAATTAACATTGTTTTTATGAAAGAACTGACAGTTTCCTTATTAAGTTACATAGAGTTATCTGCTGAAGAAGAGTGGTATGGAAAACTAGAAAATATTTAGAATAGGAAAAAAGCAAATAAAATGATAGTTGTTTTCAAAGAGGAAAGCGGGTTAAGTAATTCCAATTAATCTTTTAAAACCTGTATTAACAGAGAAAACATTAAAATATAGATTTTATATTTTTTTAAATTAAAAAAAGATACATATTTTACGTATGGAAAGTCAATGTTCAAACAAAGTAACCCTTTACAAATATCACCTACAAACTTCAGGTCTCTTTAGGTTTTGTTTCTTTGTTTTCACGTTGCTTTCCACTATCTTTGCTTAAACCAAATAAATGTAAAAGGTCTGAAATCTAAATCAGTTTGGTAGGTCAGCTTGTTAACAATACCAGGAAGATCTGATAAGGGAAGAAGGTTGAAATTTAATTACTCAAATGAAATTTGGGATCTGCTCTAGATTCTGTTAATGTGTTGTATCTACTTTTCATTTCTACAGGGAATGAAGAGTTGAGAGTAATGAGCCCATATTTGATGTTCAGGGTGGGGGGTAACAAAACTGTCACCAAAGAATGCATTTTACACACTATTAAATTTTATACAACTTACAACATATTTTATTGAGAAGACAAAACATTTTAGGGACAAGACCCTCCCAATCATATAAGCAACTCATTACATTGCTGAATAGCTCTGCCAGGCAACTCTTCCTTTTATTGAAATCAAAGTCTGTCTCCATTCAATTGTTCTCATCCCTGTAGCTGTATGGAACATAAATTTCAATTCCTCTTCCAGATTTCAGATTTTCAAATATTTAAAAGCAGAAATGGAGCTGCCAACTCCTCTAAGGCTGAATACTTCAGCACCTATACATGTTTCTCAATGACAGGAGCTAAACTTTCTTTATTTTTATTTTTTTAAAAAAGATTTTATCTACTTATTTGTCAGAGAGAGAGTGGGTGACACTGTGAATGCAAGTGGCAAGAGCAGCAGGCAGAGGGAGAAGGGAGAAGCAGGCTCCCAACTGAGCAGGGAGCCCGATGTGGGAGTCCATCACAGGACCCTGAGAGCATGACCTGAGCAGAAGTCAGAGGCTCAACTGACTGAGCCACCCACACATTCTGGAGCCATGCTTTATTATATTGTTCATACAGCTCTGAGTTTGTCTTCACTATCTGTGTCCTATTGAAAAGTGTTATCAGTAGCAGTAAATATTACTCTTACCCATTGGAACAAAGGACTTCCTTAACCCAAACACTACATATGTATCAATATAGTCCAAGTTTACAATTAGTTTTTACACCAAGTAAGGGTCAAGTAAGATTCAGTTTAATTCAGAACTATCCTGCTTCTCATTAGCTTCAGTGAATACTGGACCCACATAATCTCATGCATTCTGTCTTTCAATTAGACCACATAATATACTGAGAAAAAGTGACAATATATCTACCAACTGTGATGCAAATAATGTATGCCGTTATATTTGACCATCCATAAAAATCATATGCATGAAAGCCCTTTGTGAAAAAAATTTTTTAAAATAATAGTGTTTACTATTTTTTTCAAGTTTTAACAAATGTTGCTTATAGTAATTAAACTCACAAATTTTCAGATTAGACAAATTTGGGTTTAAAATGTAGCTGTATCATTTATTCTCTCTACTTGATCTTAAGCAAAATTTTTTAAACTTTTCTGACCTTCAGCTATGTTCCCTATAAATGTGTTATCAATATCCAACTTGTATCTTTTTGAGGAGGATGAATGAGATAGCTAGAGCAAAGTGTTTAGTGTAAGACATAGTATAGAATAAGCAGCTGCTAAGAGATCCATAATGTCTACTCCACATAAATGACTTAATCATCAAGGACAATTGTAATTTTTTTATTGTATATCTAAATTGATTTAGAAAGGGTTAAAATATATCTGGCACATTTCAGAAAGTTTTCAATTTAAAAGAACTTTTCAAGAATTAACTCAGAACTCAGGTTTGGTTATTTAAAAAAGTAAGCAGGTTAGCTGATTTGCTTGGAGTATCAGATGTTGATTATAGATATAAATCTGATATTAAAGATAATAGCATTTTTTATAGAATACTTACTTTGTGCCTAGCACTGTATTAGTTAATTTATGTATCTCATGTGAAACTTACAGCAGTCCTGTGAGGAGTTATTATATTTATTTTACAAAGAAAGAATCTGAAACTGAGAGAGACTGTAGACAGACTGTTTCAAAACAATATGAGGAGAAGAATAAAATTTTATAAAATGAAGGTTATTAAAACATGGCTTATTTAAAAGAAATGATGAGTGTATATCCTCCTCAATGTCTAAACAACTAGGTAATGAATCAGAACGGTGAGAAGCAGGAGGTCAATAATAAATCACTCTCCTGTAATTATTGATTTAGTACACTTGCAGGTGAGGGAATGAAGGTCTTAGGGCTCACACACACACACACACACAAGCCTACTAATTAAGAACTAAAGGTTATATTAAGTTCCAATATGGATTAGATATCTAAAGGAATTAAGTACAACTCCAGTGACATCATATGCCAACAAAATAATTTTTTTATATTTTATATTTTTGTTCTTTGCAAAATTTATTTAAGTAATCTCTACAGCCAATGTGGGGCTCTAACTTACAACCCCGAGATCAAGTGTCACATGCTCTTCCAACTGAGTCAGCCAAGTGGCCCAAAACTAACATTTTTTGATGTTTCACAGGCTTTCTTTTTTTCTTTTAAGTTCAATACAATAAATGGATATTATGCCATGAAAATATCCTTATATTTTTTCAGTTGCATCATTTCTAAGAAAGTATTGTGCCAAACTTAATGGTAGTTAACTTTCCCAAACATTATATATATAAAGTTTAGTTTTGTTTATTTGTTTCATTTTTAGTTTTAGTTTTTGTTTTTTAAAGTAAGGTGATTATTTTCATGATTTCTTTAGAAGCTCATCAGACAGAAAGAAAACAAGAAAGGAAATAAGAAGACCTAACCACAAATCTAGCCTGGTATTTAAAAATGTCAATATCACTTGGTAAATAAAATGTACATTTCTGGACAAAAGGAAATTAAAATTACAATAGTAATCTCCTTTTAGAGAAGTATCACTCTAACCAGACTTTCTCCTCCATGACACCCAAAATTCTTCCAAAAGATTAGATTTTCATTACTGATACATTTTTGTGTCAGTATCCTACAAACTTTAATTTAAAAAGTGTAGAAACTTCTATGCTGTGATGGTATCTTTCCAAGACTGAAAATCATTTTCTCTTTGCTTTTTTTATGTATGAAAATTAATCACTTCAAGAGTATTAAAAAGCTCATTTGGCAGAAAGCCAGACTCAATTCCAGGCTCCTACTTTACCACAATACTAAAGAGATATATATACACTAGTGTTTGAGCTTTACAAAATTAATTTTCTGATTCTGTTGAACTATTTTTGAATTTTCTGTTCTTGCTGGGCTTCATCTTTTGTTTCTAAAAATTGAAGTTCGGTGGTTTACTTGAATTTTTAATCATGCATTTGTTTATGAGACATGCATAATGTCAACACCATTGTCAATTATTCTCTACTGAATCATTTGCAGCACAGGTAGAGTGTAAAGAAACAGTTTAGATCAAAGAATTTCCCTTAAGGCCATGACACATTTTCTCTTACCAGTTAATCAGCTTGAAGCTTTGCAATAAATCAGATGCAAAAATCTAAATTCTTCAAACCAAGAATGACACTAATTTCTGTGAGGAAACCAGTCCTACTTATAAGCAAGATTTTCTTTGGGGGCTTGTGTCTTGTTTAAAGCACATAGAGGGGTGCTTGGGTGGTTTAGTGATTAAGTGTCTGCCTTCAGCTCAGGTCATGATCCTAGGGGCCTAGCATCGAGCCCTGATTGGCTTCCTGCTTGGCGGGAAGCCTGCTTCTCCCTTTCCCAGCCCCCTGCTTGTGTTCTCTCTCTTGCTGTGTCTTTCTCTGTCAAAGAAATAAATAAAATCTGTAAAAAAAAAAAAAAAAAAAAAAAAGTACCTGGAGAAAAGAAAAGGCAAAGTAAGATTGGCCTTAACTGGAACAAAAATATGATAATCATAATTAGCACAATTCTTGAAAAAATCAGATCATATTAAGAGTAACTGATGTTAAGTCTCTTGCTAATATTCTATTGCCAATGTATTCTGCTGCCAGTGAATCTTAAATCAAGTTTGAAAAAAATTCTGAGAACAAATGTCATTGTCTCAGTAAATAAAAAAGAGTCTTGATTTATCAATGATTTTCAGTATGTTGATGGTAATTGGGAGATTTTTAAAAATGATATAAATTTGATAACATGATATTAGTATGCTATTTCTTTTCAATTTTTCTAAGTATATTTATGGGGACAGAAGGAGGAAAAATTTCAATGCCATATTTTCAATTAATTGACAATTAAAGGGTTTATTTCCCTATTAAGCACCTCCAAAAATATCTTTTTTCCTTTCGAATAGATTTCTTCCAAAGATTCCTTTGAAATAGAAAAATCTATTCTTTGGAATAGTTTTTTATTTGACAAAGCTTCAAAGGAAATATTATGCATTGATTGAAATTATGCTTTAGAAAATCATATCCCGAGGCTCTTGGATGGCTTAGTTTGTTGAGTGTCTGACTCTTGTTTTGCTCAAATCATGATCTCAGGGTTGTGAGATGGAGCCCTGTGTCAAACTCCATGCTCAGTGGGAGATCTGCTAAGTATTTGCTCGCTCTCTCTCTCTCTTTCTCTGCCCCTCCACCCACCACCTCTGGAATAAATAAATGAATATTAAAATCAAACAAACAAAAACAAGAACAGAAAATCATAGCCCAGTATTTTAATATGCCATAGTATTTTAACTAACAACAGTAATACCTATTAATCCTAGTTGGAGAAAAAATTTATTTCAATATAAATAAAATTATTTTTGTTTTAACCAGTGTCTAATTTTCTTCAAGTGAGTGGTTAGAAGTGGAGATGGAACCTCCAGAAGTAGCTTTGGACCAATACTTTTCTATTTTGTCTGCCCTGTTTTACCATAGTATCCACACACATCAAATATCTATAATTCTTCTTTTCTAATATCTGTAATTTTAAGCCCAAGTTGACTGTCAATGAGTAAATTGTTCCTCAGTCTGGTCTAAGAGAAAAAGCATGTTTTTACCACCAATTTTTAAACTGAAGTCTTGGGCTTTAAGTCTGATTAAATTGGCTTAGGGTTTCTATGACATTCTCCACCTATTTCTGTGGCCTAAGAGAGAGATTACTCCATTAGCTGAGTCCAGACTCTCATGCCTACCTCAGGATGAACATCAGATTCCACTGAAGAGCAGGGAGAACATGGAGAGTACTTGTTCCTAAGCAGTCAAAATTAGTAAACATCAGGGCGCCTGGGTGGCTCAGTGGGTTAATGCCTCTGCCTTCGGCTCAAGTCATGATCCCAGGGTCCTGGGATCGAGCCCAACATCAGGCTCTCTGCTCGGCAGGGACCCTGCTTCCCACTCTCTCTCTGCCTGCCTCTCCACCTACTTGTGATCTCTGCCTGTCAAACAAACAAAAAAAAAAAATTAGCAAGTGTCCACATTCCCAAAGGAAGTATAGAACACTCTCGAACTCTTCCTTCAAGAAATTCTCTATTTTGAATGGCTTTCAATAGTGGAGAATAAAATTTTGAAATACCAATACAGATCAGTGTATGCTTAAGCATCAGTAACAGTAGTACATGCTAAGTAATGCATGAATTCACAGCGATTCACCAAGTGAATTAGAGAGCCTCATTCTTGCCACATTCTCATTAGGAAAGCTTTTATAGATAAAGATGATAAAGATAAAAATAAAAATGATAAAAATAACTTGGTTCTTTTGGGACATTTAGATTGGTGAAGAAGAGAAGGAACAAAATCAGAAGTGACAGTTTAGCAGGAATAAAGATTGTGTTGCAGGAGGAAGTGTAAACTAATTCAATGTGAGTAATGGGTTGATAATTTGAACAGAGTGGGAGTTAAGAAGCAAAATAGATTGAGACTCAATTTCAATGTTATTCTATGCCAAGGAATCTTTAATTAAGTAATTAACTAATGTATGGAGGATAAAACAATAGGGAGCTGAGAACTTAGGAAATTATGCCTAATGATCTATAATAGAGATTTTCTTGGTTTACTCTGAGGTGTGGCTCAGAACTACTGTGATTCTCTAAGAATTGGGAATTTAAATATTTGGAGATCATTTATTCTAAGAGGACTTCAGGGTACCCTAAATTCTTCTTTGATCCATTCTTTCAAACCAGTGTTTCCCCTTACTGTTAATAATTCTTGCTTTCAGTCCTCTAATTTATAAAATGGTGATACCAACTTTTACAAAATAAGAAGACCAATAGTTTAAAAACAAGTCGAGTGAGGAAAAGCCTTTCTAATTATGACTCAAATAGTACATGCGATTTAAAACAAGATTGATAAATTTGACTTCAAAGTTTAATGATGAAAAATACATAAGCAAAATAAAAAGAAATGACAAACTTAAAAAAAATATCTGTAACATATAGGTAAAGAGCTGATATCCTTAATTTACAGAAACTTTTAAAATTGATAAAATGATGACCAAAAATTCTATAGAAATGGACCAACTACAGAAAAAAAAAATGAGATTTCAGAATGATCCTTAAATGTTAGATGCTGTTGACTTCACCCATAATGAGAAATGCAAGTTGTATTATCGAGAACTATCGCTTATTGTCCATCAGATTGCTAGAATCACAAAAACAAAAACAAAAAACTTTACAATCTTTACAATCCACTCTGTTGATTTGGTTGTCCGAAAATAGGCTGTATATATGTTGCTAATAGAACGCAAAATAATTCAACTTTTATGGAGACAAACCTGGCAAATGACAATATCTAAAAAACTTTGTGTTCATCTCCCCCACCGCATTTTTCGAAAGTTCACTTTGGCCACTTTGTTTTTATAAGAAGCCTACATTAATAAGGTAAGGACTTTTTTGTAAAAGCAAAGTCCTCTTCAAATTTCTTTCTGCCAGCAAAAACAGGTACTAATATCGGTTTTTCATAAAAGTCTAAAACTGTAATGCAAACTTTCAAAAAGCTGGAGGACACCTGTTGTGTCTGCTCTTTGAATTCCTTTTTGAACTTATTATAAAATAGTACTTTGGGGACACCTGGGTGGCTCAGCAAGTAAAAGCCTCTGCCTTCGGCTCAGGTCATGATCCCAGGGTCCTGGGATCGAGCCCTGCATCGGGCTCTCTGCTTGGCGGGGAGCCTGCTTTCCTTCCTTTCTCGCTGCCTGCCTCTCAGCCTACTTGTGATCTCTGTCAAATGAATAAATAAAATGTTTAAAAATAAAATAAAATAAAATAAAATAAATTAGTACTTTGTCCTCATTAATTAATAAATTCAATAAAATGTTTGACAAGTGTAAACTTTATGCTTGAAAAGAAGCAAGAATTTGCCTTTTGGCAAAAAAAAACTTTAATAATATGTGTATGTATAGGTATGCATATAGTGTATATATATATATGTACATTTATTTCCTTGCTCTGTCCACTGAATAGGGACATTTTTGCAGTATAATAAGCAGAACTAACACTTAGATTTAGATCTAAATATTATTTCCAACTAAAAGGAACCAAGGTTTCTTGAAAAATTTGTGGCAGGCTAAGTACAAAAATTGCCTGGGGTATTTTGTGATACTAAAAATAAAAAAAGTACTCAGAATTAATGGACACATGTCACACGAACAAGGAGCTTGCTCGGAGGAGCTCCTTTGGCCAAATCCAGGACGCCAAATGAAACATGAAATTATTAAGTATGGAAATGAATTATTTGAAAAAATTAGAGTTCATGAGTTTTTACAGATAGAGAGATAGATACCCACACACTTGAATGATGATAGATATAGATACATAAACAAAAAAGGGAGATTTTGATGGAGAAATCAGACAATACCCTGACCAATTAACATCAATAAAGGTCTGATGGATACAGTGTCTTCAGATGTAATACCCAAAAAGCACACAGTTTTGTGTTATATTATTCCGGCTAGGAACATATAAACCAACTTTAATCATGGCAAAACTCCAGACAAATGAAATTGAGGACAGAAGTTGTGGTTAAAACCAAATAGTATACAATTTCTACAGTAGTCAATCTAGGTAAAGAGTATATAAAATATTTCTTTTTTATTAACATATAATGTATTATTTGTATCAGGAGTACAGGTCTGTGATTCATCAGTCACACAATTCATAGCATTCACTGTAACACATACTAATGTCCATCACCCAGACACCACATCCCTACCAACCTCCCCTCTTCTCCAGCAACCCTCAGTTTGTCTCCTGAGATTGAGAATATCTTATTATTTGTCTCCCTCTCTGGTTTTATCTTGTTTCATTTTTGCTCTCTTCCACTATGATCTTCTGTCTTATTTCATAAATTCTTATATCAGTGATATCATATGATAATTATCTTTCTCTGATTGAGTTATTTTGCTTAGTATAGTACCCTCTAGTTCCAACCATGTCATTGCAAATGGCAAGATTTATTTTCTTGATGGCTGCATAATATTCCAGTGTGTGTGTGTGTCTGTGTGTGTGTGTGTGTGTGTATATACATATATATATACATATATGTATATATATATATATATATATATATATATATCTCACAGCTTCTTTATCCAATCATCTGTTGATGGACATCTAGGCACTTTCCACAGTTTGGCTATTGTGGACATTGCTACTATAAACACTGGGGTGCACATGCCCCTTCAGATCACTACTTTTGTATCATTAGAGTAAATACTCCATAGTGCCTTTGATGGGTCATAGAACAGCTCTAATTTTTGAGGAACCTCCATGTAGTTTTCTAGGGTAGCTGAACAAGCTTTCATTTCTACCAACAGTGTAGGAGGGTTCCCTTTTCTCCATATCCTCACCAACATGTGCTGTTTCCTGACTTGTTAATTTTAGCCATTCTGACTGGTGTGAGATGGTATCTCATTGAGATTTGGTTTGCATTTCCCTGATGATGAGAAATGTTGAGCACTTTTTCATATGTCTGTGGCCATTTGGATGTCTTCTTTGAAGAAATGTCTGTTGTTTTCTGCCTATTTCTTGATTTGATTATTTGTTCTTTGGACATTGACTTTGATAATTCTTTATAGATTTTGAATACTAGCCCTTTATCTGATATGTCATTTGCAAATATTTTCTCCCATTCTGTTGGTTGTCTTCTAGTTTTGTTGAATTTCCTTTGCTGTGCAAAAGCTTTTGATCTTGATGAAGTCCCAATAGATCATTTTTGTCCTTGCTTCCCTTGCCTTTGGCAATGTATCTGGGAAGAAGTTGCTGTGGCTGAGGTCAAAGAGGTTGCTGCCTGTGTTCTCCTCAAAGATTTTAATGAATTCCTATCTCACATCCATTGTGAATATCTTTTTGTGTGTGTTATAAAGAAGTGGTCCGGTTCCATTCTTCTGCATGTGGCTGTCCAATTTTCTCTACACCATTTGTTGAAGAGACTGTCTTTTTTTCATTGGACAATCTTTCTTGCTTTGTCAAAGATTAGTTGACCATAGGTATTAATTCTTCTTTAAATGTTGGTAGAATTCCTCTGGGAAGCCATTTGGCTCTGGACTCTTTTTTGTTGGAAGATTTTTGATGACAGCTTCAATTTCCTTATTAGTTATGGGTCTCTTCAGGTTTTCTATTTCTTCCTCATTCCGTTTTGGTAGTTTATATGTCTCTAGGAATGCATCCATTTCTTCAAGATTGTTCAATTTGCTGGCATATAGTTGTGCATAGTAAGTTCTTATATTTGTTTGTATTTTTTTGATGTTGGTTGTGATCTCTCCTCTTTCATTCATGATTTTATTAATTTGGGTCCTTTATCTTTTATTTTTGATAAGTCTGACAGGGGTTTATAAGTCTTATGAATTCTTTCAATGAATCACCTCCTAGTTTCTCTGATATGTTCTACTGTTTTCTTGGTTTCTAGTTCATTAATTTCTGCTCTGACCTTTACTATTTCTCTTCTCCTACTGGATTTAGGCTTTCTTTGTTGTTCTTTCTCTAGCTCCTTTGGGTACAGGGTAGGCTGTGTACTTGAGAACTTTTTTGTTTCTTGAGAAAGCCTTGTATTGCTATATACTTTCCTCTCAGGACTGCCTTTGCTGTGTCCCAGAGATTTTAAACAGTTGTGTTTTCATTTTCATTTGTTTCCATGATTTTTTTTTTAATTCTTCTTTAATTTCCTGGTTGACCCATTCATTCTTTAGTAGGATGCTCTTTAGTCTTCATGTATTTGAGTTCTTCTAACTTTCCTCTTGTGATTGAGTTCTTGTTTCAAAGTGCTGTGGTCCAAAAATATGCAGGGATGATCCCAATCTTTTGGTATTGGTCTAGACCTGATCTGGGACCCAGGGTGTAATCTATTCTGGAGAATATTTCATGCACATTAGAGATGAATGTGTATTCTGTTGCTTTAGGATGGAATGTTCTGAATATATCTGTGAAGTCCATCTGGCCAAGTATGTCATTTAAAGCATTTATTTCCTAGTTGATCTTTTGTTTAGATGATCTGTCCATTTCAGTGAAGGGGGTGTTAAAGTCCCCTACTATTATTGTATCATTGTTAATGTGTTTCTTTGATTTTATTATTAATTTGTTTATATAAGTTGCTGCTCCCATGTTAGGGGCATAGTTATTTAAAATTCTTAGATCTTTGGGGCACCTGGGTGGCTCAGTAGGTTAAGCCACCGTTTTCAGCTCAGGTCATGATCTCGGGGTCCTGGGATTGAGCCCCACATTGGGCTCTTTGCTCAGCAGGGAGCCTGCTTCTCTCTCTCTCTCTCTCTCTCTGCCTGCCTCTCTGCTTACCTGTGATCTTTCTCTGTCAAGTAAATAAATAATCTTAAAAAAATACAATAAAATAAAATAATAAAATTCTTAGATCTTCTTGTTGGATAGATCCTTTAAATATGTTATAGTGTCCTTCTTTATGTCTTATTATAGCCTTTGGTTTCAAATCTAATTTGTTTGATTAAGAATTGCCACCCCAGGTTTCTTTTAATGTCCATTAACATGTAAATGGTTTCCCACACCTGGCTTTAAATCTGGAGGTGTCTTTGAGTCTGAAATGAGTCTCTTGCAAACAGTGTACCCATGGGTCTTGGTTTTTGTTTTTGTTTTTTTTAAATCCAATCTGATATCTGGCATCTTTTGATTGGGGAATTTAACCCATTTAAAATCAGGATAACTAACTATTGAAAGATATGAACTGAATGTTATTGTATTTCCTGTAAGGTGACTGTTCCTGTATATTGTCTTTGTTCCTTTCTGGTCTATGTTACTTTCAGGTTTTCTTTTTGATTAGAGGACACTTTTCAATATTTCCTGTAGGGCTGGTTTGGTGTCTGCAAATTATTTTAGTTTTTAAAAGTTTTTCCTGGAAACTGTTTCTTTCTCCTTCTATATTCAATGACAGCATAGCTAAATATAGTATTCTTAGCTGCATATTTTTCTCACTTAGTGCTCTGAATAGATCATGCCTGTCCTTTCTGGCCTGCCAGGTCTCTGTGGATAGATCTGCTGCCAATCCAATGTTTCTACCATTGTAGATTATAGACCCCTTATCCCAAGCTGTTTTCAGGATTTTCTCTTTGTCTCTGAGGCTTGTATATTTTATTATTAAATGACAGGGTATTGACCTATTTTTACTGATTTTGAGAGGAATACTCTGTGCCTCCTGGATTTTGATGCCTGTTTCCTTCCTCAAACTAGGGAAGTTCTCTGCTATAATTTGCTCTAGAATACTTTCTGCCCCTCTCTTTCTTCTTCTTTTGTGATCCCCATTATTCTAATATTGTTTCACCTTGTGATATCACTTATTCTCAAATTCTCCCCTCATGATCTAGTAGCTGTTTATCTCTCTTTTTCTCAGCTTCTTTATTCTCCATCAATTATCTTCTATATCACTAATTCTCTCTTCTGCCTCATTTGACCTAGCAGTTAGAGTCTCCATTTTTAAAAAAGATTTTATTTATTTATTCAGGTAGGCAGAGAGAGAGGGGGGAGCAGATTCCCCGCTGAGCAGAGAGGCTGATGTGAGGCTCAATCCCAGGACCCTGAGACCATGACCTGAACTGAAGGCAGAGGCTTATCCCACTGAGACACCCAGGTACCACAAGAGCCTCCATTTTTTATTGCACCTCATTAATAGACTTTTTGATTTTTGACTTGGTTAGATTTTAGTTCTTTTATTTCTCCAGAAAGGGATATTCTAGAATCTATTATGCTTTCTTCAACCTTAGTTTGTATCTTTATTATCATCATTCGGGACTCTAGTTACAACATCTTATTAATGTCCATATTCATTAGGTCCCTAGTAGTCAGTACTGCCTCTCATTCTTTTTTTTTGAAGTGAGTCTTTTAGTTTTGTCATTTTGTCCAGGGAAGACTAGATGAATGAGAGAACAAAATGCTAAAAGAGTAGCAACAACCCAAGAAGAATATATACTTCCATAAAGTGGTTGCTTTTCTGTTCATAGAATTGCTGATATTCTTTTTTTGAGGTTCTTTTGAGTTGATAGGTGTTCAGAATGGCTTGATAACTATCTGGCTGAATTCCTGGGACCAGATGAAATTTAAGGCTCCTAGTCCTCTGCCATCTTCCTCCTCCCCTCTCTGAAATATTTTTATTAATCTGACTTCTAAGTTTGAAGTTATTACCCCAAAAAAGGTCTTTTTGTTGGGTTTGTTTTGTTTTGATTTTTAAAGTGCAATAAGGGGCACCTGGATGGTTCTGTCATTTCAGTGTCTGACTCTTGATTTAGGCTCAGGTCATGATCTCAGGGTCATAATATTGAGACCCATGTCAGGCTCCACACTTAATGGGAAGTCTGTTTGAGAGTCTCTTTCTCTCCGTTTCACTCTACACACTCTGTCTCAAATAAATAAATAAATCCTTTTATTTAAAGTGTGTTAAAATATTAATTTCTCTTGACAGAAGGAATTCCCTTTTTTTCTTATACTTTCAAATTAGAATATATTTCCATTTAATTTATGTACTTCTGGAACATTCCAACAGTGAATTTAAATAAGTGTTCACTTACTTGTATGGCTGAAGTAACTATAGAAATCATCTTTAAAAGTGGCTGACTTGGGGAACATATTTCTAAATTTTTAAATATACATTTACACAAACTCATGTATTTTAATTACTTTAAAAATGAGAGTTTACTTATTAAAAATAAAAATTGTTGGAAGAAAATCTTAAAAAATGAAAAGATACAATCTTCTAGACCGTAGTGAAAGTACTGTAAGCCAACTTTTTACTATATGATCATCTCTGTTTTATTAAGATTATTTTTTTCTGTAAGACATTATCCATTTTAATAATCTACGTAAGGACATTGTGCTGAATTATCAAAAGTTGATTTCACCAGAAATCCAGAAATGAACATCCGTTTCAATAATGTGTTATGTGTAGATATAATGTCACAGTATTCTAGTTAAGAAATGGGCAGAAGATATGAACAGATATTTCTCCAAAGACATACAAATGGCCAATAGACACATGAAAAAACACTCAGTATCACTCATCATCAAGGAAATAAAAATCAAAACCACAATGAAATACCACCTTACGTCTGTCAGAATGGGTAAAATTAAGAACTCAGAAAACAACAGATGATAGCAAATACCTGGAGAGAGGGGGAATCGTATTGCACTGTTGGTGGGAATGCAAACTGGTGCAGCTGCTCTGGAAAACATTATAGGAGTTCCCCAAAAAGTTAAAAATAGAACTACCCTATGACTCAGCAAGTACACTACTAAGTATTTACCCAAAGGATATAAAAACGCCAATTAGAAGGGACACATGCAGCCCAATGTTTATAGCAGCCCTATCAAAAATAACCAAATTTGGGAGTGCCTGTGTGGCTCAGTGAGTTAAGCTTCTGCCTTCGGCTCAGGTCATGATCCCGGGGTCCTGGGATCGAGCCCTACACTGGACTCTCTGCTCCACAGGGAGCCTGCTTCCTCCTCTCTCTCTCTGCCTGCCTCTCTGCCTAATTGTGATCTCTGTCTGTCAAATAAATAAATAAAAGCTTTAAAAAAAAATAACCAAATTTTGGAAAGAGTCCAAATGTCCATCAACTGATGAATGGATAAAGAAGATGTAGTTTATATGTGTGTGTGTACACACACACACACACACATACACAAACACACAATAGATTATTAGCCATCAAAGAGAATGAAATCTTGCCATTTGCAACAAACGTGGATGGAACTAGAGGATATTATGCTAAGCAAAACAAGTCAGTTAGAGGAAGACAAATATCATATGATTTCACTCATTATAGAATTTGAGAAACAAAACAGATGAACATAGTAAAAGGGAAAGAAAAATAAAATAAGATAAAAACAGAGAGGGAAACAAACCATAAGTTTGTTCTCTCCTAACAATAGAGAACACACTGAGGGTTGTTGAAGAGGAAGTGGGTGAGGGGGAATATGCTAAATAAGTTATGGACATTAAGAAGATTTGTTGGGATGAGCAGTGAGTTTTATAGTAAGTGATGAATAACTAAATTCTACTAAAACCAGTGATACACTATGTAAACTAATTTGAATTAAAAAAAAATCTACATAAGCACATTGTGCTGAACTATAAAACTCTGATCATGAGGTGCTTGAGTGGCTCAGTCAGTTGCACATCTGGTTCTTGATTTCAGCCTCAGATCATGATCTCAGGGTCCTGGGATTGAGCCCATGCAGGTTGCTGAGCTTAAGAGGAATCTGCTTGAGATTTTTTCTCCCTCTCTCTCTGCCCCTCCCACCAGGCTCACCCTCTCTCTTTCTAAAATAAATAAGTAAATCTTTTAAAAAATTGATTTCATCATATTATGTAGAAATCTACAAATAAATGTCAGTTTTAATAATGTTATATATAGGGACACTTGAATGGGTCAGTCATTAAATGTTTGCTTTTGGCTCAGGTCATGAGCCCTGCATCGGGCTTCCTGCTCAGCGGGAAGCCTGCTTTTCCCTCTCCCACTCCCCCTGCTTGTGTTCTCTCTCTCTCTCTCTCTCTCTCTCTGTCAAATAAATAAATAAATAAATAAATATGACTTAAATATAGACATAATATCACAACTATATATTTATAAACCATAATTCATCCTTATACACTACCATACATTTTTAGATCACCAAAGTGTTTTTCATTGTATAAAAATAAGTAAATTAGAAATCTTAATAAGTTTTCAATTGATTGACATATATAGGTACATTTGTCAATTCATTATTTACTTATTTATTCATTGCTAACATATACAAATTTGTTCTGGGGGTTTATTTTTTTAATAGTAACCTGAAATAAGTGTATATATTGGAAGTGATCTTATTTTGGTAATAAAATGATTTAGTTACATGGAATTTATGGCAACTCTAAGAGCTTGTATTAAAAATATATTAAAAGTTATATCTTAAAATATCTCTCTACTAAGCAAAATGATTAAAGTTAATAAGTGAAATAAGGTTAATTTAATAAAGGGAAATTGAAATTTTAAAAATGAAGGAAGGACAAATTAAATGTCATTTGCTGTTTTCTAAAATATTAGAATGATGTTATTATTATAATAGTACTATTCTTACTTCTAAAGCACTTTCTTCATAAAAAGCATTACATTATTTACGGGAAATGAGTCACAGATACTAGTCTATCACCTAGAATCACCCAATCTCCGAAATGACTACTTGTTCTAATTAGTGGACAAAAAACATATCCCAGCCACAAAGTGTTTATCCTCATCAAAGTGCCTGTACATTCCAAAATACTTGTGCTTCAGGTTAATCCATCAGAGCCCAATAACAAAATGCAAACATATTAAAAAGAAAAATAACCAGCTAGAAAAGTACCATGTTTGTCCTTTGTTAACCCTAAACGTATTGGTTTCTTTCTTTCTTTATTCTTCCTTTTATTCTTCCTTTTTCTTTCTTTCTTTCTTTCCTCCTTCCTTCCTTCCTTCCTTCCTTCCTTCCTTCCTTCCTTCCTTTAAATCAGGCTATTTTAAATGTATAGGACTTTTAAAAAAATTTGTGAAATAATTATTATGGAGATAAAAATAGAGGAGTGGGAGACCTCTAAATGAGACCTATAGGCAAATCTTACCCATATCACCATTTTGGCTAGAAATGGTAAATTGATCAAAATATAGGACCTTCATGGATTTTTAATGTGTTCTGATACTTAATGCTAAGTATGATTCATAGTTGTTACAATTAAGGGAGCTAATGCCAAAGCCAAAACACCAGAAGACTATGGCTACCTGCTGCTCTGAAGATCTTGGTTTCACACAGTTTCCTGAATCTTCAACTCTAAAGGTTTTATTGACAAAAAGATAATGAGCTAGTGAGCAGACTTCAAAGTGACCCCACAGATCCAAATTTCTGTATTTCTTCATCATTTGTCTCTCATGTTATTTAACTTTCAATGGGGACCAAATCACACTAATTGTGGTATCTTTCTAATTTAGATGTTGGATTAGATCATGGATAAGCATTCATCTCTTGTCATGTTAGCAGCATAGTGCTATGAGAAGTGAGCAATCTATTCTATTAAACAGAAATGTATTTGATTAGCTTGAGATTCTTTTTCTTTGCATGCGAAAAAGGTTAATCAACTAAAGCACAGGTTTCTGTTTTTCTCTCCATGCTTGATGGCTCATTATCTGACTATTCTGGTATAGCTTAGGATTCTGTTGGGAAATATTTCTAGTTAAGACATTGCCTATATGTCATTATTATGTTCACAATTCTCTATTTGTGTTACTGTTTTAAGACATTTGGAATTGGGTATATGCATTTTCCTTAACTAAGAAATCAGATCAGCAATTCAAATTTAAAGCCCTATAATGTGTTGTGCTTTTTCTTTGTTTTATAAGAAATTTCTCAGTTTTTATTCTTATTATTAGTATGAAAAATGGGTACTTGGGTGTCTCAGTTGGACCTGGCCTTCCGCTCAGGTCCTGATCCCAGGTTTAAGGAATCAGACCCCACCCGGGTCCCCATGTTGGGCTCCCTGCTCAGTACAGAGCCTGCTTCTCCCTCTGCCTACCTCCTGTTCACTCTCTCTCTCAAATAAATAAATAATATATATATAAATAATATAATAATACATACATACTATATATATACACATATCTTTATATACATATAAAGAGAGAGAGAGTGAAAGAAAAATACTTAAATTGAAGTCTGGATTCATGTTTGGTTGTTGTTGTTGTTGTTTGAAGAAAAAATATATTTGTGTTGTTAATTTGATATATTAGCATTGCAGTCAATTTCTGACCTATTATATATTTCCTAGTACCACACACACACACACACACACACACACACACACACACACAATTTTGGACAAGTTATGTTCAAAGATAAATACCTCAGTTTTTAATTTTGAGTTTTAAGGATCATTTTACAGTGTGTTCCTTTATCAGCACATAGCCCCCAAAGCTTTCTTTGAGTGTTGTACTTTATATATTTCATCTCAATTTTACTTCTATTCTTTATATCCTCATGTGTAGTGAGTCAGCATCATTACATCAATATTTGATGTATCCAGTTACAGCTCAGGTACTCTAGTATGAAATTCTTCTTCTTCTTTTTTTTTTTTTTTAAAGATTTTATTTATTTATTTGACAGAGAAAGATCACAAGTAGGCAGAGAGGCAGGTAGAGAGAGAGAGGAGGAAGCAGGCTCCCTGCTGAGCAGAGAGCTCGACGCGGGACTCGATCCCAGGACCCTGAGATCATGACCTGAGCAGAAGGCAGCGGCTTAACCCACTGAGCCACCCAGGCGCCCCTGAAATTATTCTTATATCAGTTATCTATTGCCATTATAGTGATGTGTAACAAACAACCATCAATCCCTAGTATAAACTAAACATGACAATAAATGTTTATATTTACTCTTCAGTCTATGGATTGTCTGGTCAGGTGTTTATATCTGAAATGGGCTCAGTTTGACTCAGTCATGCAATTGTTGTCAGGTGTTGTTTGGATAGATTTGCAGAACTTGGCTGGGCTCTGTCACAAGTCTGGAGCCTTAGCTGGATCTTTTGGGATAACATGGCTCTGCTTTCTATATCTAACCCTCCAATAGACTAGCCTGAGGATGTTCTGGTGAAGAAAGCAATAGAATAAAAGAGAAGATGGGAGCTCAGGAAGTATCTTCTTAAACCACATGGTCTGCTATTCATCAGCCAGAGCTACTCACACGGCAAAGCACTAAGTCCATTTGACATGACAACCACCAAAGGGAGAAGATATAGGAAAACATGAAAAATCAGTGTCATTAATGAAAACAATCTTCTACAGTCCTATTATTATTTCCCACAGGATTTTAATTTCTTGTTGGGGTTAATGTAGAGCATGAAATCATCCATAATACCTGGCTTGCTAAAAGGTAACACAGATGCCACTGGGCGTGGGGAAGGTTTTAGAGAAGGGGTAGGCCTTTGGAATGCTGAGGCCTACATGACCGGTCTGCAGTAGGAATGCCCTATGGAACCGCTTTCCTTGAAGAAACTTTCTTAGCCCAAACAGCTGCCCTGTGATCTAAAAGATGTGTGCATTGTCCCCCTAGGCTATGTTTAACAGAACCTGGAGAACGCACAGATTAGCATATCATATCTTTCCCATAAGCAGATCCTCCTAGTTACAGTAAAACCCCTTGTCACATGTCATGTGCTTAAGAAACAGTGGTAAAGACTTGTGTTTATTCCGAAGGACCAAGAAAGGCAGGAGTAAAGAAGTGCAAAGGGTCTTCATCTCTGAGCATTAACCCTCTTGGCTTCTTCTTTCTTTCACAGCCAAGTTTGGAGTAATCTTTCATCTGTTGGTACAGGGATTGCTGGCCATTCCTGGCAATTTTTTCTTTTCTCCTTTAATAGTACCTTTTTACTGGAAAAGAAAGTAAGTGATTGAAACTTAGTCATTCAGTCAACATGTGTTCATTAAGTACCTAACATGTTCCAACTGTTCATTCTAAGGGTGAGTCAGGCAAAGAGCAGATATAAATAAGGAGAATATATAGTCTGTCAGATAAGAGCTGAAGAGAAAAATGAAAAAAGGTATTGGGGCTATCTTAAGTATGCATTCAGGGAAATCTTCATAGATAAGAAGAAAGAGAGAAGTAAGACATATGAATATCTCTATGATTTTTTTTTCCAGAAAGAAGAAATAGAAAGATGAAATTATTAATGATGCCTTCCAAAAGTAGCAAGAAGACCATTGTGGCTCTTACGGATGCTCAAAGGTGCTAGTAAGAGGGGGTGGGAACAGAGAGCTAACACGTGCTCACCATACCTGATGGGACATTGCAGGCCATTGTGTGGGTTTTGACATTCATTCTAAGCAAAGTAGTAGAGAATTGGGGGAATCTAAGAAGAGGAGTGAAGAGATTCAGACTTACATTTAAAAAGCTTTTTTTCCCCCCTAGTTTCTGTATAGAGAATAGACTTGTAAAATAAAGTAAAAAATGAGATTTAGGTCATGGTGGACTGTAGAAATAGCAGTTTTTTGGACGGGTGGGAAAATAGTCTCATTGGAAGTGTTTTGAGAGGCAAAAAAGGGAAAAGTGGAGCTAATACTATAGATAACTCTTTTGAAGAATTGTGTGAGGAGAATAGTAGTTTGACAGAATGTGGTATCGAGAGAGAGAGAGTTTTGCTTCTGTGTTTTTTAAGACTGGGGAAATTATAGCTCATTTCCCTGTTCATGAGAATGAACCACTAAAATGCAATTTAAAAGTAATGAAATAGTAATGCATGCTTCCATATGGATGAACCTCAAAAACAGTACATGAAGTGAAAAAAGCCGGATAAAAAGAAGCCCACTGATAAGAAATATCCAGGAGATACAAATTGATGGAGACAGAAATCAAATCAGCAATTGCCAGGAGCCTGGATTGGGAGTGAGGATTAACTGTAAAAGAGCTCTTAGAAATTTTGTGGGGATGATAGAAATGCTATAAAACCAGATTGCAATGATGGTGGGATAGCCCTATAAATTTACGGGGACATAGCCAATTATGCATTTAACAATGGATGAGGTTTATGGTATGTACTTCATAAATACTTTAATAAAGCTGTAAAAAACAAACAGCTGAAATGGCTTTCTATTATATATTACCAAAAGAACCTTAATTAAGATATGCCATATTGGGGCGCCTGGGTGGCTCAGTGGGTTAAGCCTCTGCCTTCGGCTCAGGTCATGATATCCGGGTACTGGGGTCAAGCCCCGCATCAGGCTCTCTGCTCAGCAGGGATCCTGCTTCCTCCTCTCTCTCTCTCTGCCTCTCTGCCTGTTTGTGATCTCTGTCTGTCAAATAAATAAATAAAAATCTTTAAAAAAAAAAAAAGATATGCCATATTATTTATCCTGGAATTGACAGGATGCATGTGAATCATGGAGTCATAGTTCAAATGTCAGGGATATCAAATTGTAGCTTTAACTTTGATGATCTTCTTTAGTAATGATGACCTGACATAAAAGTTAAGACATGTTGTCTGACAAGGCAAATTATTCTGGACATTCTGTTTGTCCTAATAACTCTACAGTGTATACTTTTCCATGTCCTGTGATTTCTAACAAACTTACATTGCTTGAAACTTGCTTCCAGAAGGAAATGAGGCACTAGCAATCCTTGCATACGGGGTAACAATTATAACAGTTATTAGTAGGATGGCAGCAGATGAAGGCATGTTGTGAATGAGGCATTATGAGGTAATTATAACGACCAAGACATTTACTCACTATGGTGACAATGGTGTCACAAAGATTGTAGAGCCAGGATGCTGCCATTTTCAACCATATTCCAGGCAAGTTTTACATTTCTAATACTATAGAATTTCATGCATATTACATGAAAAATTTCCATGGTGAAATAAGTTCAGAAAGGCTGCATCAAATTCAAACAGATTTGATTGTTGGAATGTGATTGAAAAATACCAATTATAATTTTCAAAAAAAATTTAGAATTCTTATATAAGTGTAGCATGATATTCAGAATGTCCATAAATTTTTAGTGAACCATGCTGAACTTAATTCCTAAACTTGTCAAAAATATGTTAGATTTACTTATGAAGAAACCAGGAAGATGTAAATCTGATTCAAATAGTATTTGTGGAAATGAGTAATTTACAAGCAGTGAAAAATTAAAATGAGAATAAAAGTGGTACATTATATATAAAACTAGTCAATAACCTAAAAGGCAATGAATTCATAACCATAATTTTTGAGGTTATTATTTCTATCATAAAAAAATGATTTTTTTTTTGCATAGCTATCAAAAAAACCTACAAGTTAACTTATAATTCCATAGAGTGTGAGCTCTAACCATGAGTAAATGGCTAAATCAAACACAGATACATTATCCCAGAAAGCTGAAAGTTCAGAAACTTTAGGTAGACCTGATAAACAACAGCCAAGTATGACATTGGAACCACATGTTGCCATCCCTTTGCAGCACTTCCAAGTCCTAAGTATGTTTTTTCTTAACATATTAAATAATAATCATTATTTTTAATTTTATATTTAGTGGTGTGATTTGCCACTTATTTCATATTCTCTGCAATCAGTGAAATATGGACAATATTATTATTTAAATTCGGGATTGTTCACTATAAGGTAATGAACATGCTTAGGGTAATAATAATGGTTTCCCAAACTTCGTGTCAGCTAACATGATTATTTATGTATAGATTCTAATTCTCAAAATCAAAATGTACATACACACACGTAGATTTTTTAAATCATGAAAACATTTTTGAGTGGTAAGGTTAAAAAAAAATGTATATTTTTCTGAAATCTTCAATTCAGAGCCTCAAAACCCGAGATTCTTCATTCAAATGACCCACTGAAAATCTGATTGCCTCTTAGGTGTTGGAAACATCATTAGAAATTGCTTTTATATGCCATTTTAGAATTCTACCTGCTCACTAGGAAGCAAAATGTCAGAAAATAATGAATCAACATTATACATATTGAAGTTGCAAGATGGAAAATAGGATTCAGATCAAAGGTCTCTGAGAGACAAAACTTACAAACAAATGAATTTTTGACATTGAAGGGTACATTGCAACCTATTTTTAAATTCCTATATACAGCCACTGGAGCATACTGAATGGTTTTGTATTTTTAGTTTCCTTTATATTTTTTCTCAAAAATCTCCTGTGACGGAATTAGGTGTTTGTACATACAGAGCTGTTGCTAAACCCCTAGATATTGTGCACTCTCTTGAATATGAAGATAAATAATAGTAAACAAATCATTAAAATTTAGATTAACCCAAAGATCACTTCCAAGTCCTAGAGGTTTTTGGCAATATAAATACATAACCAAATGCATATGATAGAAGATGGTGAAATTTGAAAACTATGATTTATAGTTTCAGTGACAAAGTTACTCACCACTTACAGAACATAAAATTTAAAGATTGTCAAATTATTAGTTTGGCTACAGACTCAAAATTTCACTAGGTGAGTGAGTTTTTAGAATAAATCTGTATTACCCAATTACCATCACCCAACATGGCATTTTTTCCATCTGTTTGCTAGTCTTTGAAAATGAATTTTAGGAGTTGGATTTTATGCATATAAAGGTCATTAGGAAAAAAGAAAAACTGTAAGGGAGAGTTGTTATATGGAAGAAGATCTTTATGACCAATAAATGTATGCACCTGGATTTCATTCTGACACTACAAAGCCCTGGACACTATGTAAATAATATAATATATATTATTTCTCATATTATGTGGGTCTCTCCACAGTTATGTCTGAGTATCTTCAAGATAAAGCAGTGGTTTTCTTCAGAGAAAGAGATCTGAAAGAGAGATAAAATGTAAAAGAATGTTGGAGATTACTACTTGTGATCTCTGTATGTCAAATAAATGAATAAAATCTTTAAAAAAAAAAAAGGAATAAATTGGTTTATTTTCTTGTTGAAAAAAAAAATGTAAAAGAATGACAAGCTGAAGTAGTATTTTTAACCAATTAGCAAAAGTGACACACAGGGGTGCCTGGGTGGCTCAGTTTGTTGAGCATGGGACTTTTGGTTTTGCCACAGGTCATGATCTCATGGGTGTTGGATCAAGTCTCAGAACTGGCTCTGCATTCAGTAGGGAATCTACTTGAGGATTCTGTCCCTTTGCCCCTCCCCCGACACTTGTGCTCTTTTTCTATCTCTAAAATAAAATAATCTTTTTATTTTAAGTGACATACAATCACTTTTGCCATTTTCTTTTGATCATATAGACCAACTCTTACAAAATATAGGAAGTTGTGAATTCCAGGGGATTCGGATAATTGGGAGCCATCTTAGTGGCTAACTAGTAGTTACAGTGACAGGATCAAGTAAGTAGCTTAGACTGAGAAAATACATGTCACAATCAACTAATCAATTATTCTAAATACAATAAGAATTTTAAAAAGATATAATATGGCTCATGTGCTTGAATCTGTAAAGAATCTGTAAAGAAATCTAATCATGTGGTAAACAAGAACTGAATTAATTCTAACTTTACTGCTCAGCTTCCTTCTGAGCTTAGAGGTTTAAACTGTAATTAAATACACACACACACACACAGTGAATGCTGTTTGGAAAAGTACTTCTGTTTCACTAACACTGGATGCTATTTCAAGGTGTTCAGACTATATTTTATTTGATAGGAATTAATTTCACACTAGATATAAAATTTTAAAGTGATTTTATAGGCAAATATATCATCAATGGAAAATCATTTAAAAAGGGAAACACACACACACACACACACACCCCATATAAATCCATTTTCTCTGTGGTGTATAGAATAATGGTCCCAATGACATCCATGCCCTAATCCCTGGAATTCACAAAATCATTATGAAATGCAAAACAGGAAATAAGATTGCTGATTGAATTAAGATTGCTATTCAGATGATCTTAAAGTAGAGAAAGTATCCTGGATAACCTGTAAGTGCCCAATTTAATCATAAGAATCTGTAAGCCTGAAAGAAGGTGGCAGAAGAGACATTCAGAATGATATTATGTAAATAGGATTGCCCTGATGTTGTTGGCTTTGGAGATGGATGAAATGGGGCCATGAGCCAAGGGTCCTGGAATCTGGAAAAGACAAGGAAATAGATCCTTTCCAGAGCCTACAGAAAGGAATGCAGCCTGTCAACTCATTGACTTAGCCCAGTGAGACCTAAGATTTCTAACCTGCAGAACTGTAAGATAATATGCGGCAGGGCACTAATTTTAGGGCAATTTGTTATAGCCACAATAGAGAACCAATATGCTCCTTTACTGAGTTAGAAAAACTCAGTAATCTCTTCCTGAGTTAGAAAAAACCTCAGGCTTCATTGTATTTCTTTCTCCCTTATTTTTACACAGAATACTTCACTTCTGACACTCTGGTCACCAACTATGTGGGAGGCTTCCCTCACCAAGCAATTCTCTGTGAAAATAGCTGAGCATCCTACAACTGAACTCAGTTTTGATACCATCCACCTGGAGATAGTGTCAGTTCCCACAGGTTGAGGGCTCAGTCGCACAAGACTCTCCCGCCACCCACACACACTTCAGATGCCCATCAAAAGTACTAGGTCCCAGGTTACCCACAACTTTTGTCTGATGAGGCTACAAATGAGAGGTTCCTATGACCCTTGGAGTCAATTATTTGCTAGAAAGGCTCACAGAACTCAGGAAAACACTTATTTATATTTACCAGATTCTTAAACAGTATGACAAAGGAAACAGATGAAAGCCAGATGAACAGATGCATAAGGAAGTTCTGGGAGAGTTCTTGAGGTCACTAGCTTCTGTCCTCCATGCGATTGGGCTGCATTACCCTTCTCATATAGGAATGTTTTCATCAACCTGGAATCTCTCTGAACTCTATACTTTGGGGATTTTTGTGGAGGCTTCATCACTTAGTCATTACCTCTGATAAACTCCATTTTGAGCTCTTCTCTTTTCGCACAGAGAATGGGGATTGGAGCTAAAAATTCCAAGCTTCTCATCATGGCTTGGTTTTTCAGATGACCAGCCCCAACCCAGGAGCCATGCAGGAGCTCACTCAGAGTCACCTCATTGGACCAAAGATACTGCCATCACCCAGAAATTCCAAGAGTTTAATACCCCATATCAGGATGGAGGGTCAAAGGCCAAATATTAGAACAAAGGATGCTTTCAGTATTTTTATCAGTCAATTTACAAGGATTTCAGGAGCTCTGTTTAGGGGCAGAAATAAATATATTTGTATTTCCTATTATCTCAGACTCTTCAAAGTAGTAAGCAAATAAATGTAAATGAAATGAGATGGAAGTTTCAGAGTGTCAGGTTAGCAAAAATTTGAAGGACTGACAATACCCACTGTTGAAAGAAATGTGAAGACTTTTTCATGTTCCCATGTTGTTTTCCTATGAGTTTAAATGCCTGGTTTGGAAATGCATGTTTCAGTGAAAGAATAGAAGCCACCAGGCATACATTCTCTGTTCTATCACAATGTCAGCAGAACTATTTATGCAAATGGTCAGTTTTACTTCTTTCTTTCTTATTACCAAAAGGGAAAAAATCCACCCCAGCAACACCAGTGGATCTTTGCACTGCACTTTGAATCCCATTCCTCTCAACTTTGCGAGTTTTACTCCAGTTCTTAGCTATCCTTTCTGTGCTTGGCTATCCTTACTCTCTCCCTCTCTACTGAGACATGAGTAGGCATGTAAAAATGTACCATAGATTTGCTCATCTTAAAAATCCTTCCTTTGTCATTATCTGTCCTTCCATTTCCAGTCCAATTTCTTTGGTTCTCCTTACCATAAACCTTGAACAACTCATTTTCTACCTTTCTATTTCTACTTCTTTACATATCATTCACCAATTTTTATTAGTATTGTCTGAGGTTTTTTAAATCATAATAATTTTAAATATTTATTATATATAAATACACATAATTTTGCAGACATGTATAAATAGGATTATATATGTTGTTTATTTTCTTCCATAAGTGCTATTTTACTTGGCTTTCCTTTTTCATTTCCTCTTCACCAACATTAGCTTGTCCAAAAAAAAAAAAAAGAGTACAAAAAGCATGGTATATTTGTTTCCCTGGGAGATAAGTGTAAGTCTGTATACATGTAAGTACATATGTATGCATGTATACATATATGTATATTCACAAAATATAAAAATACCTAGTCATTGATTTATTAAAAACATGATCATATTAATTATTTTTAAAGTTTCTTTTTTTGCTCAACAATATCTAGTGAGAAATCCCCCCAGTCAAGCATCACTTAATTCATTTTTCTTTTTATGATTGTACTCCATTACATGGTGTATATATACTATAGATTATTCTGTGATGCCCTTGTTTGTTATAACATATGTTATTTCATTTCTTGGTTATAATAAAGAGGTTACAAAAATATTCTTATTTCTATGTATATCTATCAATCAATTAATAGTTATCATTGTTATGAACTGAATTTCCAGGAGTACAATAGTTGTGAGTGAAGATATATGATTTTTTGTAGATTTTTTCAGATTGCTTTCTGGAAAGTCTATAACACTTCACATTTCCACTAGGAACATATAAGCCCTTTCCCACACATCACTTCCAAAAATAGGTGATGTAGCTCTTGTTGATTAATATTACTCTGTTGGATATAAAGATTATAAAGCTACTTTTCCTGTTGTATTTTCCTGAGTGTAATGAATTTTTCGTATTCATCTTTTCTTAAAAATATTTATTTTTCTTAAGCTTTTTTTTTAAATAATTTGTCCAGACATGCTTTGTCCATTTTTTATTCATCTGTCAACTTGTTGGTGCTTTATAGATTATATATCTTCTTTATTACATGGTTTCTAGCTTTAGGTTTTGTCTAATGATATGGTTAATGAATTTAACATTTAATATTTAAAAATCTTAATATAGCCGAATACACACACACACACACACACACACACATACACACACATATTTATTTATTTTCCTTTCCGAGGTATCTTTCCATATCTTTTATTTTTTTCCCAAAGATTTTATTTATTTATTTGACACAGAGAGAGAGATCACAAGTAGGCAGAGAGGCAGGCAGAGAGAGAGGAGGAAGCTGGCTTCTCGCTGAGCAGAGAGCCTGATGCAGGCACTCAACCCCAGGACCCTGGGATCATGACCTGAGCCAAAGGCAGGCATTTAATCCATTGAGCCACCTAGGCATCCTGAGACTTCATATTTTTGTTAAATGAAGTCTTTTCATAGAGAATTCAGTATGTCTTTCTATTGTTCAGATTGCATATATATGACATATAACATGGTATCTTATCCAAAAATGTTACTATTCCTAAATTTTAAGTTTTTACTACTTAATAGGTACTTTATTTCACACTTACTTTATTTCACACTTTTCACAGAGTAGAGATTTATGGATATTTATATTGAATCTAGCCACTAACTGAAGTCTCATTAATTTTTATTGTTTTGTTTTTCATCCCTATCAGTTGAAGTTTTTAGTCATATCATCAGAAAAAAATGTATTTTGTCTATTTTTTCCAGTGTTTACTTCAGCCATATATTATTTTTTTTTAAGATTTTATTTATTTATTTGACAGAAAGAGACACAGTGAGAGAGGGAACACAAGCAGAGTGAGTGAGAGAGGGAGATGCAGGCTTTCCACTGAGCAGGGAACCTGATGCAGTGCTCCATCCCAGGGTCCTGGAATCGTGTCCTGAGCCAAAAAGAAAAGCTTAACAACTGAACCATCCAGGTGCTTATTATTTTAAATACTGAAATGCTTTACAGCATTTTCTAAAACCTCAGTGTAAACATTAAGTAAAATGAGAAACCCCTGCCTAATTTCTGGCTTTATTTTACATGGTTTTTGCTTTTCAATATGTAGCATCATTTGCCATTGATTTGGAGGTAAATAGCAAGTATTACATTTAGGTAAGAAATGTTGTTTATACTTAAATTTTTAGAAGATTGTCCACCAAGTTCTTATCTTTTCAGCATTTGACATCATTTCTTTTATTTGTTCATATAAACTTTGTATACTTGATATTAAATTATCACTGTTTCTTAGGTGAAACCTTGGTCTTGTCATAGCATACTCTTCTGACACCTTGTACAATTCCCTTTGCTGATACTGTAATTGTGCATGCCTATTAAAAATAAGAGATTTGTAGTCATCATACATTGAGTTTTACTGTTTTAAAAACTGTATGTTTTGAATCATTTCTTCATCACAATTGTCCTTTTCTGGACTTTTTTTTTTTTTTTAAGATTTTATTTATTATTTGGAAGAGAGAACACATGAGTACGGGGAAGGGGCAAAAGGAGTGGGAGAAGCAGACTGATAATGAGGTTTGATCCCAGGATCCTGGAATCATGGCCTGAACCAAAGGCAGATGCTTAGCTGACTGAGCCACCCAGGTGCCCCTGGATTTTTTTTAATCATGTTTTGTTACTAATGTTTGCATCTTAGTTTGTTCAGGCTGCTATAACAACACATCACTGGCTGAGTAGTTTATAAACAATAAAAACTTACTGCTAGCAGTTCTGGAGGCTGGCCAGTCCAAGATCAAGTTGCCAGCATGGTTGCCTTCTGGTGAAGCCTCTCTTCCCGGTTCAAAGCAGGCGACTTCTAATGTCCTCAAAGCCATAGATCTCCCTGACACCCCTTTTTTAAGGGCACTAAATGCATTCATGAGGATTCCATCCTTGAGATCTAAAAACCTCTCTAGTGTCCCACCTTTTAATACCACCTGTTTTGGGGATTAGTGTTTCACCAAATAAATTTAGGGGTGCACAAAGATTCCCACCATAGTAGTTTGTATCTTTATATCTCTTAGGGCCTTGTGTTGTCTAAATTGCTAGAATTAACTGGTCTTTGGTCTTGATGCTATTTTTAAAGGTGGATCTTCAATAACTTTTCCACTGTATTTAATGACAAATGGTCTAATCCAGTATTTTGATTTGGGGGGATTTTGTTAATTTTAGGTTTTTTTGAGAAATCACTTCCTCTGGCATTCCTTCATTCATTCCAGAATTATCTTACAATTATTTTAATCACATCAATACCTGCTATTTAAAACCCTTTCCTTATCATAGTCATGCTTCTCTCCTTCTTTATCTTTTAAATTTTTTCCCAGTTTCATTATTATATAATTGATACACAGAAAACTACACACAATTAATATACACAACTTGGTGAGTATGAACATATGTATATGACATTCCTGTTGCTATCATCAAAATCCAGGTAATGAGTGTATTCATCATCCACAAAAGTTTCTTTGTGTATCATTGTGGGGTTTTTGTTACTGTTGTTATGATTAGAATGCTTAACAGGAGATGTACTCTTGACAAATTTTTAAGTATATGATAACTATTGATTGCTTGGAAGTTTAAAACCCTGGGAGAGATGAAGGAAAATGTTCACACAAATTTTCTTTTTTTTTTTTTTTTTAATTTTGCAGATGTGAGCTTAAGTTCAATCCTTTAATAATGTTATTGCTTTCCATTCTAAACTTTTCTTCATCACATTCCCCTTGTGTTAAGTGTCTTTACAACAGTCAGGGACATTTTTGGCAATCAGCTAAATTGAGTTGGAAACACATTTAGCAAGGTTTATGGGAGATATCTATATGACTTTCATTCCCTTCCATGTATTATTAGTGCCGGCTGTTTCGAACTAGTAATTGCGACAAATAAGTTCTAATGACTATTGGAAGAGGTCTTCAAGAGGATTTGATGGCAGGTTGACCTTTGACCTGGACCCAGACAATTGGAGGCTCCTCATTACCTTCTCTGTCCTTGAAATGTATATTTTGCCCAACAATTCTACAATGGGAAACATTTTCAATGACACTGCCCTGAGAGAACAATGTGTGGTTGAGACCCTCAGGATAATATATGTAGCTGAATCCAGTTAAAGCTTCTATATAAACTTCTAAAATTCTCATGGAAAGATGCAGAGATCTACCCATTTTGAGGCAACCCAACATAAGCTTTGTAGATAAGTTCCCTTGTTTATGAAACCTGCCACCCACTAACCTGGAGTGGCATGCTTCTATCTTTGGTGTCTTCCTGCCCTTCACATATGGATGCCAATTTCATAGTTCACCAGCGAAATTCCTGAGTTTGAGAACCAGCAATAATTAATTTTCATTCATCATTTTAATTTCTAATTTCACATTCTTTTTCTTTTAAAAATATCCCCCAAGTTATATGTTTCAGGATCTGCAAAACCTGTCCAGTATGCTTTTCTCTGTGTTAAAAATTGTTTCATTAAATTATTGCCCCCCATATGTATATATAACAAATAAGACACCTAAATCTAAAAAATAAGATTTGACTAATTCAACTAATTCAAGACTAAATCTTAGAATTAGGTTTAATCCAACTCTAAAAGAGCCATAATAAAAACAAAATTTTTAAAGAAATTTTTAAACAAAATAGAAAAAAAAAAGTAAAATTTGTAAACAAAATAGAACAGAATAGAATAGAGTAACAATTGCTACAATAATGATACAGCCAAATGTCCACAGGAGCAATATAGAAGGAAGCAGCAAATCTGCTCCAGGAAGTTGGGCCCAATTCAGTGTGAATATCAAACATGAATTCAGGTAGGATAGAAACGGAAGCGATCTAAGACAGAAAATGGGATGATCCATGGCATAGAAGAATTATAGGTACATGTTCCAATAGTGTCTTAGGTCAGAAGTTACAGATTTTTTCCAAGAATTTGCAAGTCAATGTTTACTTTTGGTTATTCACTAGATCAGACATTGATTTATACAATTTGATGGAATCTATAATAATCAACAAAACACCTAAAGCACTTGCAGCATTTCAAATAAGAAATAGCAAATTTTCATCCAATGCAGGAATAAAAATAAACTTGTTTTTCCTGGACTATTCAACTCAATAATTAAGGGCAATTTCAATAACAGTCTTTGGAGAATCACACTCTCTGGAAAAAAAAGACTATTGTTTCCCGCACCATAGAAATAGAATATCCAGTGCTCAAGAAACTCATTTGAAACAACTGTGTAGATTCCATGCTTGGTTAATCAAGAAATGTCATACTGAAAAAATATCATGTATTTATTTGATAATGTAAATCAACACAATGTCCTTTATAAAGAATATTTTGATTTAATTTTAGAAAACTATTTTATCTGTTAATAATTAATTTTGTCATCTGTTTATTTGGAGCCTGACTAATTTTTTTTCACATCATTAACTTGTATTTTTTTTATATTTTATTTATTTATTTCAGGGAGACAAAGAGAGCAGGGAGGGACAAAGTGAGAAGCAGACTTTTTGTTGAGCAGAGCCCGGTGTGGGGCTTGATCCCAAGACTCTTGGATCATGACCTAAGCTGAAGGCAGATGCTTAATTGATGGAGTTCACCCAGGCACCCCTGGTTTTTCTTTTTCTTTTTCAAGGTTTTATTAAATACCAGTTAGTTAATGTACAATGTATTAGTTTCAGGTGTAGAATGTAAGGATTCATCCCTTCTATACACCGTCCAAGTGGACCGGACAAATATTAAAGATTTTTAAAAATTTAATCATTTGAAATGATTTAAAGTAATTTATGAGTTTCATAATTGTATACAACTTATTTTTGATTACATAATTATAAACACATGACATCATTCTACATTTAATTTAGCATAGATCACCTTTTATAACTTAAAAAAAATCCTCAATAAAATATTCTACTTCCATGTCTGTGTGATATGGGATGAGATATCAGTAATAGTGGTATGAACATGAAAAATTTCTTCCAAATCTTGAGTTCCTAAGTATTGTCATATTTTCAGTGGTGTTACAAGAAATATATATTCTGAATTACAATTTTTTTACATATATTTACTTTTATGGTCACTTTGTGGCTTTGCCAAAATTTATTTTTTTCTACATAAACTTGAGTTCTGTATCATCATTAGTAATGTAGCTTTTCACAGTAGTGCAGTTCTGATTATTCTTTCTGTGCAAAAATAGCTGCTTTTGTAAATGAAATGCTTGATATAGTAACTTTATTCTTTAAGTGACTCATGCATGAATTCATGAAAAATCCATTTTAAAATTCAAGACACCAGTGATTTTTGAAATCTATTTTGGAGATAGAATACACCCACAATCCTATAAAATTTTAAGATATAGAATCAAGTGATTCCACTCCAAGAACTTTCTTTTATACCTTTGCACAAACTTAACACTTTATTATTACATTTATTGAACCTTATCAATATAATAGGTACAGAAATATACATAGAAATAGATAAAGTCCTCATTCTGTGGATTCTCTTTGGACAATAAATCCAGACATATTTATTTTTCAGATGAATTTAATGTGTTCTTTATCACTTTCCATTATATTATTGCACTTATATTGAATTCTTTCATGCTAATCAAACATTAGACTGAATTAAGGGAGACACATTTTCTCAAGAAAAAAAATTTTTTTTTAAGATAAAAGCATATATTTAAAGTTGGGTTTTTTTTTTTCATTGTTATCACCAAATATTTCTATCTTTTATTAATTCATTTACCAATTTACTTTCGGTGACATTTTTGTGGAATCTTAAAGTGATTCAAAATCCTTCTCTGCTCCTTTAAAAGATAGAGTTAAGGGGCACCTGGGTGTCTCAGATGGTTAGGTGTCTGCCTTTGGCTCAGGTCATGATCTCAGGGTGCTGGGATCAGCCCCATGTCCGGCTCCCTGCTCAACCAGAACATGCTTCCCCTTCTCTCTCTGCCTGCTGCTCCCCTTGCTTGTGCTCCCTCTATCTCTGTCAAATAAACAAAATCCGAAAAAATAAAATAAAATAGAGTTTATAGTATTGGCACTAAAAATGGTAGAATATGATGGAAATGTAAATATGATAACATTTGATAATAATGATTTTTTTTTTCTATTTCCAAAACATTTTTGACTATGAACTAAATTTATTCTGATTGGAGAATAAAACGTGTGTAATGCATACTACATCCACTTAAGAGATGTTTATGTGCAGGATTACACAGATCTTAGTGGTGATTCACTGAAAACACAAATCCAGTCTCTCTCATGCATTTCAGGTGCCTTTTTCACTAGGACTCTCAGTGATGTTCAGCTCCACATTCAGGAAAAATGTAAGCCAAGGAACCAAGGACAAGGGTCAAAAGTGAGAGGTCATGACAACCAGACTGAGAGACACAGAGACTCTTGAGCCAACTGTGCCAGGAAATAAGGAGGTAAAGTTAATCAGGAGCAGATTATGAAGGGCCTTAAACACCAGCCTTAAAGCCAATATTAAAGACCCGTCTCTCAATCTGTACATTCCTCCCTATCTGTCACGATCTTTCACACCATCATGAACAACCATAAGCTACTAAATTGTTGGGCTGGCAGAAAGAAAGGGCTAGTTAAGATGGCGAAAGTCCCCGCCACAAAACCTGAGCTCGGACAGGAGAACAAAGACTCAAACAGGAATCTGAAAACCCTCCCGCCCTGGGCTCCAGTGGACCAATGGGACCCCAACGAGCAGGCAAAATATCCAAATAAGGGAAACTTGCCAAAAGACCCCTGAACTCCCCTGGAGGCCCCTTAAAAGCCCTTCTCCCTGCCTTCAGCGCGACTTCTGCCACTCTACTTTCCAGAGTCGCAGAACCTCGCCCCACGGTGCCCACCTCCTCCCAGCGCAACTTTCCTGGCCCCCCTTCTCCTGAGCCCTGAAACTTCGCAGGAGAGTGCCTTTAATAAATCTTGCCTTGCACCCACTTTGCCTGGTGTTGTGTTTATCTCTCCGGAAGAACTTTACATAAATGATACCTGAAAAGATTAATAAAACTTCCCAAAGTATCCAAATTATTTGGCACACTGCTAAGCTAGATATTGCTAACTCTAGGACTTAATTTTCATTTCCTTTTGTTCTTTTGTTGTGCATAATAATTCTTTGTAAGCAATAAAGGCATATGAAGAAATTATATCATGTTAGGTTTCAAAAAGAAATAAAGAAAAACTTAGAAAAAAAGTAGTGATGGAAACAGAAAGTGAGGATTTCTTAACACAGGAAATAAATTTGCCTAAATGTTATGTTTCTAAGAATGCCTGAATGAGATGGTTAATATTGTGTGTCAACTTGTGTGGGTCATGGGTGTCCAGGGTTAGGTTTAACATTATTCTCCATATAACTGTGAGGGTGTTTCTAGATGATATTGACTTTTGAATCAGTAGACTGAGAAAAGAGGATTGCCCCTTGCCCCATAAGGGTGATCCTCACCCAATCCACTGAAGACCCGAATAGGGAAAAAAGAGAGAGAAACAAAGAATTCCCTTTCTCTGATTAGTTTTGAGCTGAGACAGTGTACTTTTCCCCCTTCTTCAGACTGAAACTGAGAAATCAGCTCTTCTTGGATCTAAAACCTATCAACCTTCCTTCTGGAACTTATACTATCTGCTCTTCCAATTCTCAAGTCTTCGGACTTGGACTAAAATTATACTATCAACTTTCTGGGTCTATGATCTCATGGTAACAAATAGAAAAATTAAGTGGATTCTCGTATTTCTTAGCCTCTATAACCACATGAGTCTATTCCTTACGATAAATTTCTGATAGACATAATAGGGATATAAATGATAGAGACAAATGATATAAATTAGATATTGATATATCTTCAATTGTTTCTATTTCTTATATAACCCAGACTATGACATCTTATTTGCTGTATTAGCTGATGCCTGTAAAAGGGTGATTAGCATTATCTTTTTATTGAACTTTCTCAAGTCTTTTATTCGTCTAAATGTATGGATTTCTTTAATGGTGCAAAAAATTAAAAAGTGAGACATTTAGTCAATTTGGATTTTTTTTTCTATCACCTGTTCTGTTACATTTTTTGGCTAACCTAATGAATTGTTTAGCTGAACAACATTAGCAGCCTTATTTTAAGAGACCTGAAGACCTAGAAATAGGCATAGCTATGGTGATATGTCAAACTTGACTCAAGGTTTCTCTTGATTCCTCCCACTCATTTGCCCATAGTGATGTAAATTTTGCTGCCCTTTGTTCTTTCACCTATGTAGGCTGGCTGGGTCACACAAGGGACTATTATCACCACCCAGGCTGTGCCAACAATAGCAGTTTTCTTTGGCTTTGGAGACAAATACGTGTTTATCCCGCTCATTGACTGATTTATTTTGCTTGAACTCAACTTACCTTACTATATCGGTGGTAAGATACAGAATATCAAAGGCTTTGTGAGTTTAGATGGAAAAGAACTAATGAGTCATTTATCCAGCTTTGTGTTTAGTTATCAGACTTGCTAGTTTTCAAAGAAAACAATAGAGAAGAGAGAGAGAGAGAGAGGAGGAGATGTGAAAACTCCATGCGATCTTCTCCAGCTTTCCAGGACTTGGGGCCTAAATGCTACATGATAATAAATCATTTATTCATCTGTTTTCATCTTTTGGTATGCTCACCTCTCAGAATCTTTAGTTAATAGGGCCTCGACTTCAGTTCCTATGAGTTTATTCATATTTTCATTAAACATAAATTATGCAATCATTATCCCTGTAAGTAAACAAATCATGGTATTCAGGAACACTGCATGTAAAGAAGCCTGCATCTCAGAAAGGAAGATAATTGACCTTGGATGGTTTAAATAAATACATTTAACAGAACTCATGTCATTGATACTTGCATTTCAGTGGCCATGTAAGTTCACATGACAAAACCTGAAATTGATAGTGTGGGAAATAGACCCTACCCTCAGGGAAATGTGGCAAGGGCAGGAAAGAAAATGATTATAAATGAAGAACATAAATGACTTCAAACAGTTTCCACTTAATTTTTCTATTTGTTATCATAAACTATGCAATGGATTATGAATATGTCCTGGTTCGCATAGCTGAGAGTTTATTTGGGGCATATACACCTATATTTGGAGTGGCTAGATTGTGAGGTATACAATTCAACACACAAAACAGTGTTGATTTATTTGCAAAAATTGTTTTACCAATATACATCTTCTTCAGTTATTTGCCTGCCTTTAGTATGGGGTCAAATTATGAAGGTAAAAATGATATTCCATAGGTTGTTTTATTTGAATTTCCATGAATATATATCAGGTTAATTATCTTTCAAAGTATTTATTGTTCTTTTAACAAAATGATTGAAAATAAAAAATGCTAGAGAGTAAGTAAATTTTTTTGAGTGAAAGAATAAACATTTAATAAGTAACTTAAAATAGCCGAATAATGATATTTTTAACATCTATTTTTGTAAGATTTGTAAATAATCAAACCATGCTTAATGATAAAGATGAAGTCTCTTTGAGTGATTTGGTTGTATTATTTTAAGGAAAAACTGTGACACAGATATTGATTATTGTCTGGTAGAAGCTAACAAATAACCAACCTCATTAATTCACTCAAAAAATATTTACTGGGTTCCTACAATGTAGCAGTCAGGTTCTAGTTGATAATGAAACAGCAGGAAACAAAAAATTTCCCAACCAAGTAACTTATCTTGAAATAAACATTTAATAAAATATATAGCATGTAGATGGTGACAAATACTCTCAGAAAAAAGTAAACCAAAAAAGTGAAATAGGGATCTGGGGGTGGAGGTAAGAGTATGGACTCACAAATTAGATAGTCTCTCAAGGGCAGATGAATGTCCTTGCCTTCTTGTTGACTATTAGCTTTTACCCCTAAGATCTTACAGAAAGGTGGCCATTATTTCATCTTTCTCTGACACGTTCCCCATTTTATCTGTCCTACAGCTCCACTCTTGTATTCACCATTCAGACATATATTTTATAGGGATAACCCTTTATCAAAGTCTGGCATTAATTAAAATAGAGGAGAAAGTGTATATCCAGTGATATTTATATAAATTTTAAGAATACCTGAATATATATCATAGTACTGCTTAGATATTTATGTGTACCAATACTTCTCAAACTTTGACCCAGGGCTGTAAAAAACACATTTATTTATTTTCTTCAGTCATTCATTATGAGATTCTACAAGACTAGAATTCTTTATCGGACATAATCTGGTACTTGAATTTGAGAGAATCGTGATCTGTTGTCTTATCCTTTGTGTTGCCCCTACGTTTTAATTTAAGGATAACAATCAAATTGCAGGTAGTTTCCTGGAGATTAATGATGAAGCGGGAGGCATCCATGTCCCTGGAACGAATATCTAATCATCAATCCTACAGAAATGTAAGATACGGACGTCATTATCACCACCGTCGAATGGCAATTCTTTTTTCTTTCAAGTAAGTACTTACTTTATTTCAAGTTGATGGAAAAGGCCCAAGATAGACATTCTGTAGGCAGAAGGACTCTATTAGTTTACTAAACAAGGAAATAACAGATAAGAAAAAAACCTGGGCAGGTAGTGTTATAAATCTAACTCAACAGAAAGGAGTTTTAAGTTCAGTAAAGTATTACACCAAACAAGGGTATATTAAATGTTCTCCATCATTTGCCATTCTCATATGTTTGGATCATGCTTGTTTTCCTAATCAGTGTGTTGTTAAAAAAAAATTGATTTAATTCTTTATGAGATTTTCATCAGACTCAATATGCCTTATCCATAATATCTTCAAATTGCCATATAACCTTTGGAAATAGGTTTAAGCTTACTTCTCCAATAATAGTCCCTTTTTCCAAATACCTAGTAAATTAGAGATGAACTCAAACTTTTATAGCAACACTTATTATTCCAAGTTGGAAAAAAAATGTAGAAAATTATTACATTCTTTCTTTTATTCAACATATATCTACAAGCATCTACTAAGTGCTAGATACTCTTCTAAAAACAGAGCTAGGGCTGTGAAAAACAAAGAGACATTCTTGTCCTTAGGAGTATGTATCATTATGAGAAGAAATGGATTGAATAATAAACATATGAATTATATATAAAGGAAAAGTACCATGCATAAAATTAAACAGACAGTGATATAGGGTGGGGTAGAATTTTAGACAGGAAGTTCATGGAAGGTTCTCTGAAATGATACTTGAGTACTCCTAAAGAAAATAAAAGAACAAAGATACAATTTAGAGGCTTGTAGGAAAAAAGGAGCAAGAAGTACAAAAGCTCTAAGATAATAAAATATTTGGTATATTCAATGAATATAAAGAAGGTTGGCAGCTGAAACGGAATAATCAAGAGGAGAATGTTGGATTTGATTTTGGATGGACAGACTAGGAAAGAGCATTTAAATCCTTGCATACCACATTAAGGGGTTTGATTCTCCTTTGTGTTATGGCAAGCCTTTGGAGAATCTTTTGTAGGACATGACAGAAATTGATTGACTTTATCAAAAAAGATATTTCTGGCTGCTAACAAAAACTGTCTCCCTATCCAAATTCTACAACCACTCCTCTGAGCTACTTCCTTAACTAGGCCACAAACTTGGCCTATAAAAGCTATAGACTCTCCATCCAACTCCACCCACTTCCTGCCCCACCCCCTCAAACACACAAGCAAGAAGAGATTCAAACAAACACTAGCGTATTTCTAGCAGCTCAAAACTACTTTCCTGCATGACTTCAGGCCCCTTAATTTCCTGCCTGGGAAGGCTCAAGGCTGCCAAAAGAATTTACTGTTTGTTCTGCTAACACCTGAAGATAAGGCCTTTGTTTCCAGTCTCGGTGGAGAAGTAATAGCCTAACTTCAGTTAAGTGCCAGTTAGCAAACCGAGATGGTCTAATCACATTAGCCAATGCCCCATGTCACTTTTTGGAAATTTTCACTTCACTGATTCTGTTCAAGATCCTGCTCATCCCCTTCCCTATTCCCTCACTCTCCTTCTAAAATGCCTGGTCACTTCTACACAATTGTACCTGAGTTGGGCTCATGCTGGACCCACTACCCTGTTGTAAGAGTTATTGCTAAATAATCTGTCCTCCATGCATTAACCTGTGTCTGGCTTTGTTTGTCTTTGACATCACGTGAAGAATAAAATAACTGTAGGGGAGTAAGAATTGAAACAATGGGACAAATCAAGTGGTTAAAGACATGGTCAAGAAAGATATTATTTTGGTCGAGTTATAATAATATAAGTGGTGGGAAATGGCTGGATCTTGGTGTATTTTTGAGGATAAAACTGTAGTTACTATGAGTGGTGGATAGGATCAAGAATATTAGTGCTTCTTTTATTTTTTTAACCTATTACCATAGAATTTTTCACTGAATGCATATTTTAAAGTTTTTATGAGTTTGTAATTTATTTTTAAAAAATTTTTTATAGTTTACATTATAATGAAATACACAGATATTAAGGGTATGGTTTGATGAGTTTGGGCAAATAAATAGAGTCACAAGTCACAATCTAACCAATATATAGAAACTTTGAATGTTCCCTTGTGTCCCTTCTTTCCCAGGTCCCCAACCCCACAGACAATCACTCTCCTAGTTTCTTTCAGCATAGGTTAGGTTTGCCTGCCCTGGAACTTCATGTAAACTGAATCATAAAGCAAGTATTCTCTGTACGTGTTTCCTTTTACTCAGAATAATGTTTTTGAGATTCATGCATGTTATTGTACACCTTAGTAGTGTGTTTTATTTTATTGCTGAATTTATGGACTGAATACTGGGTTCCTCAAAAATTCATATGTTGAAAACCTAACCTCCATTGTGATGATATATGAAAGTGGGGACATAGGGAAGTTATAAAAAGGGGATGAGGTTGCAGAAATTCCTCTCTCTGCCATGTGAAGACACAAGAAGGTAGCCATCTACAAGCCACAAAGAGGGCTCTAGCAAAGTCTGATTCAGCAGACACCTTCATCTTGGTCTTCATAGCTTCAGAATTGTCCATTGTTTAAGCTCCCTACCCTATAGTATTTTGTTATTGCAAGAGGAGCTGAGTAACAAGCACACTGTATGGGTCTAATACAAATTGTTTATCTATTCTTCCCTTGTTAAACATGTGAACAGTTTCCAATTTGGGGCCATTATACATAAATATGTTATCAACATTCTATATAAGTCTTTTTTTGTATATGTTTTAATTTTTCTTTTTTAAAGATTTTATTTATGTATCTGAGAGTGAGAGAGAGAGAGCACAAGCAGAGGGAGCAGCAGGCAGTGGGGGAAGCAGGATCCCTACTGAGCAGAAAGCCTGATGCTGGACTGGATTCCAAGCATTACTTGAGCTTAAGGCAGACACTTAACTGACTGAGCTACCCAGGCACCTCTGTTTTAATTTCTATTTTGAGAATATCTAAATATGAAATTGGTAGGTCATAAGAATGTATGTTTAATTTTATGAGAAACTACCAGAATGAATTCTCAAGTGGTTATGCAATTTGCAATTCACCAGCAAGGTATGAAAGTTCCAGTTGCTCCATATACATAGAGAATGTTATCTAGCCTTTGCATTTTCGACATTTTTGTGGGTGAAAAGGAGTATCTCACTGTGTGTTTAATTTGCATTTCTAACTGGTCATGTTAAGCAGCTTTGCATGTGCTTTTGAATTATTTGTGTTTCTTTACCTATATGGTACCCACTTATATCTATTACCTTTTTTATTCAGCTTTTTTTTTTTAATCATTGTACTGTGGGTTATTTACATATTCAGAACAGAGGCCCCTTCTCAGGTGTATGTACTGCAACCACTTTCTGTCAATAAAAGAAGCCTTGCATACTCCAAAACCATGAAGGTATTGCTTTTTTCCCTCTGATAAATTTCTTTCTTTTAGCTTTTACACTTAGGTCTATAATCCATCTCGAATTTTTGTGTTTGACATAAAAATATGGTCACCTTTTATTTATTATGCAGATATTACGTTTTTTTTCTGTTTTATGTGTTCAAAAGACTATTCTATTCTCCTGAAATCACTTTAGTAACTTTTACTTAAAAATCAATTAATTATGTGATTTGCTGTCTATTCTGCTCTCTCTCTACTTTGTCACTGGTCTATTTGCTTACATTTAAGCTAATAGAACACTGTTTACTCTAGACTTGTAGCGAGTCTCGAAAGCAGGTTTCATAAGTTCTTCAATTTCGTTTTTTGCAAATTTGCTTTCTGGACAATTTATTACGCTTCTGGCTTATACACAACTAACTTTTTGAACTCCCCCCTCCATTCTCCCCTCAACCCCCAAGCATGACTTCTTCATTCATCTCAGCAGAAAAACCGACCAAGTAACTCTCTTTCACTGATATATATCAGGCCTGAAATACTTACTCAAATACCTTGTTTTCTGGTCTAGTCATTACACTTCTGGCTGTCCACAACTTTGCTTCTGATGTGCTCTCTGGCTTTAACAAAACAGCAAGATATCAGGATAGTAACACATCCGCTCAACCCTACTCGTCATAGTAAGGCAGTGGAAGGTCCCAGCTAGCAGGGTAGATGTGCAAAATGGTGTCTACCTGTTGGTCTCCAGGGAGAGTTTTGATAGTCCCCTGCTCCTCTAGCATATGCTTTTAGATTAGCAAATGACTCTCCCTCACGTCTGCTTTTCAAACTGCTGTTTTTTGCCTGGGGCCTGGGTCTCAGAGGGAGAGAGTCTGTGCACAAACCTTTTAAAAGAAAAGCTCAGTTTTCTATAGCGCTTTGGGTTCTTGGACATCAACCCCATTGGTTTTCTAAGCCAAAAGTTTTTGGACCTCATCTCCCTGGTGTGGGTCCCAGGGGTTGGGGCACCTGAAGTGGGGCACTCCTTGATCTCCTGGAGAAGTTCCCATCAGACTGATTTTTCACTCGATTATGTGTCACTGCGCTGAGGGTGGGGTTTTAAGGAGACTGTGCTTCTACCTCTCCAACCTTTCTTGATGCGTTTTTTTTTACTCCTTCGTTATGGAGAAGCCATCCAACTAGTTTTCAGATCTTTTACAGAGGGAAATGATCCTTATATCATTGTGGATGTTGTGTCCATGGGAGGAGCAGAGTTCAGAACCTTCCTATGCCACCATCTTGTGGAAATGTCCTTAGTGTCTGTTTATTGAATGTTAGTCTATTTGGAATGAAAGAAAAACTGAGAAAAATCCATCTTTTTTAGTTTACTCCCCACTTTAAATATTTGTCAAAGATGGCTCATTTTAATAATAGCAAAGCCATTTTCATCTCTATATTATACATTTGCAAATAAATGAATAAATAAATATTTTTATAATAGTCTCAGCAGGAGTTCCCTATGCTTTCTATTGAAAACCAATGAGCTGAATTTAGATTTTCAATTAATGCTACAATACAACTATGCAGGAGGCCACAAAACATTTTAAAAAATTGCACAATATTCCTACAAAAGTCATTATTTTTTAATATTGTTTTGGGGTAAGCTTGCTATAATATGGTTCTGCAAATTATGTTATAGTTTTAAAAGACAGCTACTGCATTCTGCAATGGTTTTAGGAAGAAGAGGAATCAGAGTAAAATTTATTTTTCTTTCCGTATAGGGTTTTAAACTTTGTAGTATATTAATAAAAAAATCACTAGTAAAGCAGAAAATAAATATCAATTTGTGCATCAGAAGATTGTTGTCAGTTTGCTCAGATATGTCTGCTGAAATCTGATTGAGACCAGATATTGTTTTCCCATTCCTGCTACCTTTCTCTAGTCAGCCAGTGCGCCCCACCTCCTATACTCTCCAACTGCCTAGCTAAAATTTTGACCTGTTAAGAATTGTCTTCTCTATTGTATATTTCCAAGGAATATCAGCCCCCTTGGCCACCAGATCTAGGCAATCAAGGGATGTTCCCTGCATGGAGTTTTGGAATGTGTTCATATTTAAGTTGTTATCAACTTAAAATAGACTTTTTAAAAAGATCATTTATTTATTTATTTATTTGACACAGAGAGAGAGATTACAAGTAGGCAGAGGCAGGCAGGGGGGGAAAGGGAAGCAGGTTTCCTGCTGAGTAGAGATCCTGATGAGAGGCTCAACTCCAGGACCCTGAGATCATGACCTCAGCCGAAGGCAGATGCTTAACCCACTGAGCCACACAGGCACCCCTAAAATAGACTTTTTATACTTAAGATGATACATGTGAGCTTCATGATAACCACAAAACAAGAACTTATAATAAATACACAAAATAAAAATAAAGGAATCTAAACATTACCATAAAGAAAGCCATCAAACCACAATGGAAGAGGGAAGAACAGAGAGGAACTACAAAAACATCCAGAAAACAATTAACAAAATGCCAATCAGTGGATAACTATCAATAATTACCTTAAAAAATAATTACTTTAAATGTAAATGACCTTAATTTCTCAATCAAAAACATAGGTGGTTGATATGATCAACTCAATAGATTCAGAAAAAGCATTTGACAAAATTCAAAATCCATTTATGAAAAAGCTCTCAACAAAGTAGGTACAGAGGAGTTGTTCCTCAACATAATAAAGGCTAGGTATGACAAATCCATAGCTATCATCATACCCAATGGGAAAAAACTAAAGCTTTTCCTCTAAGGTCAGAAATAAGATAAAAATCCCCACTTTTATTCACAACAGTATTGGAAGTCCTAGCCACAGCAATTATCCAAGAAAAGAAATTAAAACGCATACGAATTTAAAAAAAAAAAATAGAACTGGCACTATTTTCAGATGACATAATACTAGATATAAAAAACCCTAAAGGCCACCAAAAAGCTGTCAGAACTAATACTTTAGTTCAGTAAAGTTCCAGGATAAAAAAATTAATATGCAAAAATCTGTTGCATTTCTATACAGTAATAACCAGAGAGAGAAATCAAGAAAATACTTCAATTTGCAATTGCATCAAAAAGAATAAAATGCCTATGAGTAAATTTAACCAAGAAGATGAAAATTCCATACACTAAAAGATCTAAGATATTTACAAAAGAAATTGAAGACACAAATAAATGGAAAGATATTTCATGTTCACAAATTAAAGAATTAGTATAGTTAAAATGTCCATACTATCCAAAGCAATCTCCAGAGTCAGTGCAATCCCTATCAAATCACAATGATATTTTTCATAGAACTAGAACAAATCTAAAATTTATACGGCACTACAAAATACCTTGAAGAGCTAAACAATCTAAGAAAGAAGACTAGAGTTATCATGCTCCCTGATTTGAATCTATATTGCTAAACTATAGTAATCAAAACAGTAGCATAAAAACAAACACATAGACTAATGGAACAGAATGTAAACCATCCCTTTAAAAAACCCATGTATATATGGTCAGTTAATTTACAATGAAGGAGTCAAGAATAAACAATGAAGAAAAGACAATCTCTTAAAAAATGGTGTGGGAAAAATTGACATACACTTACAAAATAATGAAACTGGACCATTTTCTTACAACATATAAAAAATTAACTCAAAAATATTAAAAACATGAACATAAGATTTAAACCATAAAATCCTAGAAGAAAACATAAGTGTTAAGCTCCCCAATATCAACCTTAGCAATGTTTACATTGAATCTGACTCTAGAGGCAAGTAAACAAAAGCAAAAATGAACAAATGAAACTAAATCAAACTAAAAAGCTTCTGCACAGAAAAGGAAACAATTAACAAAATGAAAAGACAGTCTACAGAAAAAAAATATTGCAAATCATATATCTGATAAGAGGTTAATATCTAAAATATATAAATAACTCATACAATGCAATATCAGTAACAAAAACAAAATTCAATTAAAAAATGAACAGAGGATCTGAATAGACATTTTTTTTTAAAGAAGACATACAGATGACCAACAAGCATATGAAAAGATGCTCAACAGCACTAATCATCAGGAAAATACAAATCAAAACCACAGTAAGCTATTACCTGACACCTGTCAAAATGGCTAGTATTGGGGCGCCTGGGTGGCCTAGTGGGTTAACCCTCTGCCTTCAGCTCAGGTCATGATCCCAGCATCCTGAGATCAAGCCCTGCATCAGGATCCCTGCTGGGCAGGAAGCCTGCTTCTTCCTCTCCCACTCCCTCTGCTTGTATTCCCTCTCTCGCTGTCTCTCTCTCTGTCAAATAAATAAATAAAATATTTTAAAAAAAAGAATGGCTAGTATCAAAAAAAGACAAAAAATAATGTGTTGGTGAGGATGTGGAGAAAAAGGGACCCTTCTGCACTGATGGTGGGAATGCAAATTGGTGCAGCCATTGCAGGAAACAGTATAAAGTTTCAAAAAAAGCAAACTCAGACTCATAGGTACAGAGAATAGTATGATGGCTCCCATAGAAAAGAAAGTTTGGCAGTTCTATTTTCAACATTTTGAGGAACCTCCATGCTGTTTTCCAGAGTGGCTGCACCAGCTTGCATTCCCACCAACAGTGTAGGAGGGTTCCCCTTTCTCCGCATCCTCGCCTGCATCTGTCATTTCCTGACTTGTTGATTTTAGCCATTCTGACTGGTGTGAGGTGATATCTCATTGTGGTTTTGATTTGTATTTCCCTGATGCCGAGTGATATGGAGCACTTTTTCATGTGTCTGTTGGCCATCTGGATGTCTTCTTTGCAGAAATGTCTGTTCATGTCCTCTGCCCATTTCTTGATTGGATTATTTGTTCTTTGGGTGTTGAGTTTGCTAAGACACTGCCCTATGACCCAGCACTTGCACTAATGGGTATTTACCCTAAAGATACAAATGTAGTGATCCAAAGGGGCACATGCACCTGAATGTTTATAGCAGCAATGTCTACAATAGCCAAACTATGGAAAGAACCTAGATGTCCATCAACAGATGAATGGATCAAGAAGATGTGGTATATATACACAATGGAATACTATGCAGCCATCAAAAGAAATGAAATCTTGCCATTTGCAACAACATGGATGGAACTAGAGTGTATCATGCTTAGCGAAATAAGTCAAGCAGAGAAAGACAACTATCATATGATCTCCCTGATATGAGGAAGTGGTGATGCAACATGGAGGCTTAAGTAGGTAGAAGAAGAATAAATGAAACAAGATGGGATTGGGAGGGAGATAAACCATAAGTGACTCTTAATCTCACAAAACAAACTGAGGGTTGCCTGGGGGAGGGGTTTTGGGAGAAGGGGGTGGGATTATGGACATTGGGGAGGGTATGTGATTTGGTGAGTGCTGTGAAGTGTGTAAACCTGGTGATTCACAGACCTGTACCCCTGGGGATAAAAATATATGTTTATAAAAAATTAAAAATTAAAAAAAAAAAAAAGAAAAGAAAAGAAAGTTTGGGAGGAGGGGTGTGAAGTAGTTGAAGGGGATCATGGTTTACAAATTCCCAGATATAACACAAATGGTGATGAGGATGTAAAATACAGCACAGGGGATATAGTCAATAACATTGTATTAACTTTGTATGGTAACAGATGGTAACTAGACTTATTGTGATGATCATTTTGCAGTGTATACAATATGGAATCACTATGTCATACACCTGAAACTCATAATATTGTATGTCAATTTGCTTCAATTAAAACAAACCAGGGGCGCCTGGGTGGCTCAGTGGGTTAAGCCGCTGCCTTCGGCTCAGGTCATGATCTCAGAGTCCTGGGATCGAGTCCCGCATCGGGCTCTCTGCTCAGCGGAGAGCCTGCTTCCCTCTCTCTCTCTCTGCCTGCCTCTCTATCTACTTGTGATTTCTCTCTGTCAAATAAATAAATAAAATCTTTAAAAAAAAAAAAAAAAAAAAAACCAGAACACTGAAACCTTAAAAACAGTACCATTATCCATTTGAAATACAGCAGGCTGGAGCCATCAGCAAAATGAAGATATATTTCCAACTCATAATTTGGATATCACAGGATTTTTTTGACTGCACCATAAAGTAGGGAGAATTAATACTCTATAGAAGTTGTCGCCAAGATGTGCAAAGAGCTACCATTAAAAAGATGAAATCCTATAAAAGAGACTGAAAGATAAATGTTTTCTGAGCTCCTAAAATGCTTAGATGAGCTTGGTGATTTTTGCATCTTCTGAATCTGAATTTTCTATCATGAAACAATCAAAATAATATGATATTTTTGACAGGCTATAGTCAAAGTTGTCTAAAAGTAATGAAGTGGAATGGAGACCAAGATTCTGTTACATGTGGCTACGAGGAAACAAGTAGCATATGTAATGGAAATCTTTAAATTCCTGAGGCTAATTTCAAACAATATGTTTCACATCCATGCTCTCCTTTTTTTAAATCCATGTCTTTTGTAAGTGCTGCCAAATTAAATGACTGGCTTTCGTGAAGGTTCTCTGACTTAGCTCTCTCTTGCAAAAGTGCAAATCAACAGTGAAATGGTGACAGAGAAAGGAGCAGAGGGAACAAAGAAGTCCATTGGGACACAAGACTATATCTTTTTTGCTCTATTTGTTCCTTAAAACATGGATATTGACACTGTCATAATAAAAAGATGTAGGTTGCTTCTGGTCCTATGTGGTTTTCATCTGGCCTTCAGCAACACATAAAACTTTGTGAGCTTGTCTTAATATGTAATGATAATCCTCAGGGCACCTGGGTGGCTCAGTTGGTTGAGTGTCTGACTCTTGATTTGTTCAATATATTTATAGAATAATGTTTGAAAAGAAATGAATGATTCTGCCACAGCAATTGATAAACGGTATTTAAGCAAGACAATCCCTAGAAGGGATTCTATGATATTTTCATCAATCCAAGCCACTTCTTAACTCACACATGATAATTGCTTTCTTCTATAGAAGACTTGTCAAGTAACTCATTATTATTATCTTGTAAAGACCAATTGATGCCATCTTTGTGCATAACCTGACAATGCTCTAATCAGGAAGAGGGCATTTAGAAAGAACCCTTAGGTTCTTTTCAGCAAGATGGCTGAGGAATAGGAGACTGAAATATCATCAGGTCCCAGGAGTTCAACTAGACAGTTATCAAACAATTTTGAACACCTTCAAACTCACTAAGAGATAGAAGAGAAGAAGAGCAGAAATTCTAGGAACAGAAAATTGACCACTTTCTGGAAGCTAAGATGTGCAGAGGAATGATTCCAGAATGATGGGAAGATAGACCATGGAAAGAGGGGCCAGCTCCCGGCAAGTGAGAAAGCAGAGGCACACAAAATTGGAACTTTCAGAGGACTGCTCCACTGAGGGACTTTGCTCTGGAGACCAATAATGGTGTGAAACTCTTGCAGGGACAGTGTGGTTTCAGGGCCTGCAGGTTCACAGAAAGATCAGGGGTGTCTGAGTGTGGCAGAGCTCCCAGGTATCGGAACAGGAAAGTTAGGTACAGAGATAGAGCCATGCAGTGGACTCTCAGCTTGGGATTATCTTAAGCCATGATCCAAGTCACAGTCGGACCACTGATCTCTGAGCAGAGATGACACAAGTGGCAGATTCGAGGATACTCACCTTCCTCCCTAAGAAGAGCAGCATGAGAGCACACTGCAGGAATCTGCTGGGTTTGAAGACTCCAAATGGGAAAGTGCACCCCAGATAAAAACACTTGATCACAGGCTGGGTGAGCTCAGAGTACGGCCAGAGACCAGGAAGGTGGGAGTGGTAGACTGCTTTTCTCTGAGGGCACACTGAGGAATGGGGCCCTGAGCTCTCAGTTTCTCAGGGCCAGAGATTAGGAGGCTGCCATCTTTATTCCTGTCCTTCAAAGCTGTACGGAAAGTGTTCAGGGAACAAAAGCTAACAGGAGTGAACCTGAGCAGATTACTTACCTTGGCCGCTGGCAAGGACAGTGTAATTCTGCCTCAGACAAAGATATTTGAGAATCACTGCTACAGGCCCTTCCCCCAAAATATCAGCAAGAACATCCAGCCAAGACCAAGTTCACCGATCAATGAGAAATGTGGAATTCCAGAGGTATGGGAAAGCAAAACATAGAATTCATCGTTTATTCCCATAATCATTTAGTTTTTCAAAGTTAATTTTTTAAATTTTATTTTATTTTTTTTAAGATTTTATTTATTTATTTAGCAGAAAGAGAGAGAGAGATCACAAGTAGGAAGAGCAGCAGGCAGAGACAGAGGCGAAGCAGGCTCCCCGCTGAGCAGAGAGCCCAATGCAGGGCTAGATCCCACGACTCGGGATCATGACCCGAGCCGAAGGCAGAGGCTTTAACTCACTGAGCCACCCAGGTGCCCCTAAATTTTATTTTATTCTTAGTCTATTTTTTATTTTTTCTCCTCTTTCCTATTTTAACATTTCTTAACTATTTTATCTTATCAATACATTTTTTAAAAAGTCTTTTTAAATTTTCATTGTTATAGTCGTATTTTATCCCTGCATTGTATTATTGTATTTAACCTTATTTTTTGTAGACATATAGTTTTTTTTTCCTTTAAAGTTTTGAGATACAAGTTCTTCAAATAGATCAAAATATACCTTAAATCTTGTACATGGCTTTGTTCTAGTCTCCAGCCTGAGCACATTGTTTCCTCTTCTCATTTTCTTTTTCAACCAGCTTCTTATCTTATCAATTCCTTTTTAGAATCATTTTAATTTTCATCTTTACAGTCATATTCCATCCCTTCATTGAATTTGCCCTTATTTATGTAAGCATAGAAGTTTTTCTTTCTTTAAAATGATGGAAGATAGTTGCTTCTAAAAGACAAGAACACACTCAAAACCAAATGTGTGGCTCTGTTCTATTCACCAGTCCCATATATATATATATATGTGTGTTTTCACATTTCCCCTTTCTCCCCCCCACCCTCCAGTTTTGGATCTCTTCTGATTTGGTTAGCGTACTTTTTCTGGGGACTTTGCAACCCTTTTAGTATTTTGTTCTCTCATTCATATATATTCATATATTCTTCTCTGGATAAAATGACAAGGCAGAAAACTCACCTTAAAAAAAAAAAAAAAAGAACAAGAGACAGTACTTATGGCTAGGGACCTAATCAATATGGACATGAGTAATATGTCAGAACTAGAGTTCAGAATGATGATTAACAAGGTGCTTGCTGGGCTTGCAGAAAGCATGGAAGATATTAGACAATTAGTTTCTGGAGAAATAAAAAACGAAAACATAACCAAGCCAAAATCAAAGAAGCGATTAATGTACAATTGAAAATGGAATCTCTTACTGCTAGGATAAATGAGTCTGAGGGAAGATTAGTGATATAGAAGACCACATGATGGAGGATAAAGAAGATGAGCAAAAGAGTGACAAAGAGCTGCTGGACCACTAGGGAAGAATTCTAGAGATAAGTCATACCATAAGATGAAACAATATTAGAATAATTGGGATCCTAGAAGAAGAAGAAAGAGAGAGAGGGATATAAGGTATATTGGAGCAAATTATAGTAGAGAATTTACATAATATGGGAAAGGGAACAAGCATCAAAATCCAGGAGGCACAGAGAAACCCCCCTCAATATCAACAAAAATAGGTACACACCCTGTCTTTGAATAGTAAAATGTATAAAACTCAGAGACAAGAGAAAATACCTGGAGACTAACCAGCATCCTTCTAAAAAATGAATGGGTCAACCAGGAAATTAAAGAAGAATTGAAAAAATTCATGGAAACAAATGATAATGAAAACACAACTGTTCAAAGTCTTTGGGACACAGCAAAGATGGCCCTGAGAGGAAAATATATAGCAGTACAAGTCTTTCTCAAGAAACAAGAAAGGTCTCAAGTGTACAACCTAACCCTACAACTAAAGGAGCTGGAGAAAGTAGAGCAAAAAAAGCCTAAACCCAGTAGGAGAAGAGAAATCATAAAGATCAAGGGAGAAATCAATTAAATAGAAACCAAAAGAACAGTAGAACAAATCAACAAAAATAAAAGCTGGTTCTTTGTAAGAATTAAAAATATTGATAAACCCCTGGCCAGGCTTATCAAAAAGAAAAGAGAAAGGGCCTAAATTAATCATGAATGGAAGAGGAGAGATCACAACAAACATCAAAGAAATACAACAATATAAGAACATACTATGAACAGGTATATACCAGCAAATTAAACAACCTGAAGAAATGGATGTATTCCTAGAGACATATAAACTACCAAAACTGAACCAGGAAGAAATAAAAAAACCTGAACAGACGCATAACGAGCAAGGAAATTGAAACAGTCATCAAAAATCTACCAAGAAATAAGAGCCCAGACCAGATGGCTTCCCAGGGGAATTCTACTAAACCTTTAAAGAAGAATTAATACCTAGTCTCCTGAAAACTGTTCAAAAAATAGAAATGGGAGGAAAACATCCAAACTCATTTTGTGAGGCCAGTATTACTTTGATTCCAAAACCAGACAAAGACCCCATCAAAAAGAATTATAGACCAATATCCTAGATGAACACAGATGCAAAAATTCTCACTGAAATACTAGCCAGTAGGATCCAGCAGTATAATAAAATGATTATTCACCATGACCAAGTGGGATTTATTCCTGGGCTGCAAGTTTGGTTCAACATCTGCAAATCAATCAATGTGATACAATACATTAATAAAAGAAAGAACAAGAACCATATGATACTCTCAAAAGATGCTTAAAAAGCATTTGACAAAGTACGACATCCTTTCTTGATCAAAACTCTTCAAAGTGTAGGACTAGAGGGTACAGACCTCAATATCATCAAAGCCATCTATGAAAAACCCACAGTGATCATCATTCTGCTATTCAACATAGTACTGGAAATCCTAGCCTCAGCAATCAGTCAACAAAAAGAAATTAAAGGCATCCAAATTGGCAAAGAAGAAGTCAAAGTCTCACTTTTTGCAGATGATATGATACTTTATGTGGAAAACCCAAAAGACTCCACTCCAAATCTGCTAGAACTTGTGCAGGAATTCAATAAAGTGTCAGGATATAAAATCAATGCACAGAAATCAGTTGCATTTCTATGCACCAACAGTAAGACAGAAGAAAGAGAAATTAAGGAGTTGATTCCATTTATAATTGCACCCCAAAACCATAAGGTACTTCAGAATAAACCTAACCAAAGAGGCAAAGAATCTGTGTTCAGAAAACTTTAACATACTCATGAAAGAAATTGAGGAAGAGAAAAAGTAATGGAAAAACATTCCTTGCTCATGGATTAGAACAAATATTGTCAAAATGTCTATGCTACACATTTAATTTAATCCCTATCAAAATACCATCACCTTTTTAACAGAAATGGAACAAATAATCCTAAAATTTATATGGAACCAGGAAAGACACTGAATAGCCAGTGGAATGTTGAAAAAGAAAACCAAAGTTGGTGGCATCACAATTCCAGACTTCAAGCTCTATTACAAAGCTGTAATCATCAAGACACTATGGTACAGTGTACAAAAACAGACATATAGATTAATGGAACAGAATAGAGAGTCTAGAAATGGACCCCCAACTCTATGGTCAACTAATCTTTGACAAAACAAGAAAGATTGTCCAATGGAAAAAAGACAGTCTCTTCAACAAATGGTGTAGGGAAAATTGGACAGCCACATGCAGAATAATGTAACTGGACCTTTTCCTTACACCACACACAAAAAGATACAACGGATGTGAGATAGGAATCCATCAAAATCCTTGAGAAGAATACAGGCATCAACCTCTTTGACATCAGCCACAGCAACTTCTTCCCAGATACATTGCCAAAGGCAAGGGAAACAAGGGCAAAATGAACTATTGGGACTTCATCAAGATAAAAAAACTTTTGCACAGCATAGGAAACAGTCAATAAAACCAAAAGACAACTGACAGAATGGGAGAAGATATTTGCAAATGATGTATCAGATAAAGGGCTAGTATCGAAAATCTAGAAAGAGCTTATCAAACTCAACACCCAAAGAAAAAGTAATTCAATCAAGAAAAGGGCAGAAGACATGAACAGACAATTCTGCAAAGAAGACATCCAGATGGCCAACAGACACAGGAAAAAGTGCTCGACATCACTCAGCATCAGGGAAATGCTAATCAAAACACAATGAAATACAACATCACACCAGTCAGATGGCTAAAATTAACAAGTGTAGAAATGACAGATGCTGACAAGGATGCAGAGAAAAGGGAGCCCTCCTACACTGTTGGTCAAATTGCAATCTGGTGCAGTCATTCTGGAAAACAGTATCAAGGTTCCTCAAAAAGTTGAAAATAGAGCTACCCTATGACCTAGCAATCAAAAAACTGGGTATTTACCCTAAAGATACAAATGTAGTGATGAAAAGGGACATGTGCACCCGATGTTTATAGCAGCAATGTCCACCATAGCCAAACTATGGAAAGAACCTAAATGTCCATCAACAGATGAGTAGATAAAGATGATATGGTGTATATATATACAATGAAATACTATGCAGCCATCAAAAGAAATGAAATCTTACCATTTGCGATGACGTGGATGGAACTAGAGGGTATTATGCTGAGTGAAATAAGTCAATCAGAGGAAATCCATTTTCATATGATCTCTCTGATACGAGGAATTTGAGAGGCAGGGCAGGAGGCATGTGGGGTAGAGAAGGAAAAAATGAAAAAAATGGGACCGGGAGGTAGATAAACCATAAGAGACTCTTAATCTCACAAAACAAACTGGGATTTTTTTTGTGGGGGGTGGGAGGGTAGGGATAGGGTGGCTGAGTTATGGCCATTGGGAGGGTATGTGCTGTGGTGAGTGCTGTGTAATGTGTAAGCTTGATGATTCACACACCTGTACCCCTGGAGCAAATAAAACATTATATGTTGAAAGAAAGAAAGAGAAAGAAAAAGAAGAAAGAAAGAAAGAAAGAAAGAAAGAAAGAAAGAAAGAAAGAAAGAAAGAAAAGAAAGAAAAGGAAGGAAGGAAAAAGAAAGAAGCAGGCGAGCCCTTGGACTAATTGCCATGGCCAGGATTTCATCTTCACTCTGCATCTTCATTCAATCTTCACTCATCTTCACTCAAATCTGCTGCAAGTAACTTTTTTTTCTCCCAAGATCTCTTTTTTTCATGCATCAAAGAAGGTTTGAACTAGGTTTTCGCTAAAATGTGTTACAGGCTCCTTCAAATGCATACCACTATGATCAGGAAACACAGAAGGGAGCGTGATGGCAGAGCACTTAGCTGTTCCAGCAACATCACCTGTATCACATCTCTAGGCCAACATGGGCATCACTTAAGTGCCCATGTGTAAGAAAGGACAGGGAAAATATGTCAAATAAGTTGTCTACTATTAGTCTTAGATTTAAGACATAGATAACACAAAGCAGTGCTTAGATTAAAAAAAGACATTCCATATTCTCAGATTTATAAAAAGCTTCCATTTAAATTAAATGCTGAATATTGTGTTTACATCATATACTAGAGATCATTACCATTTCTTTCCAGAAAAAGAAACAGCACCCTATGAAATTTCAAGATGTCTTATATAATAAAGTTACAGTAAGTATTCAAACTAAGTCTTTCAATATCAAATCCAGTATTTAGCTACTACATGATAGCTTGGTGTTTATAAAGTTATCATGTTTCTGCTCTGCAATATTTGCCATTTTTTAAATTCATTTTTTAAATGCAACAAAAATTTGGATTCTGTACTTTTGTATCCTACAAAACAAAATGACAACACAGAAGTTAAAAATTGAATGGGAAAGAACATTTTATAAAGCTTTGAGAGCAAGAGTAGGTCCTGGTTTGGATGGAGGCTCTATCATTTGCAGGATCACATGGGTCATATCCCTTAATTTCTGTCTTATAAACTTCCTCTGTGAAACTTCGACCATAATGTACATTCATCTAACAGACTGGGAGAATTAGATGTTAATGTTTATGATGTACTCAGCACCATTACTAGGGTCCCTTGATAATGCTAGTTGACATCATTATTACTGCTGCTACTTTTGCTGTTATTATTTGAACACAGCTAGACCAAACAGTCCATCATCATCTTGTCTATGGAATCTTCACCCTGACCACATTACATTCCAAAGTACTAAACTGCGTAATTAAACAGAAAACAAAATCTACAACTAAATAAATAAAAAAATTTCACCCCTAAGCCCTGATATATCCAAAGATAGGAAAACAGATCAGTTATGTTTGTTTAATCATCACATATTTTGATGACAAACTCATCTTCCTCCCTCAACAAATGGTGTTGGGAAAGCTGGATAACAACATGCAGAAGAATGAAACTGGACTTTTTTCTCACAACATACAGAAAACTAAATTCAAAAATGGATGAAAACCCTAAATGTGAGACATGAAACCATCAAAGAACACAGGCAACAACTTCTTTGAGAAAGACCATAGAACTTCTTACTAAATATGTCTCCAGAGGCAAGAGAAACAAAAGCAGAAATGAATTATTGGGACTTCATCAAGATTAAAAAGGTTTTGCATATTGAAGAAAACAATCAATAAAACTAACAATAAAACTAGAAGCCAGCCTTCAGAAGGGGAAAAGATATTTGTGAATGATACATCTGATAAAGGGTTAGTATCCAAAAATTTATCAAGAATTTATCAAATCTAACACCAAAACTAAGGAATCCAGTTAAGAAATGGGAAGAAGAAATGAATAGACACTTTTTCAGATAAGACATCCAAATGACCAACAGACACATGAAAAGATTCTCAACATCACTCATTACCAGGGAAATATAAATCAAAACTACAATAAGTCACTGCCTCACAACTGTGAGAATGGCTAAAATTAACAACACAAGTGACAACAGTTATTGACAAGGATGTAGAGAAAGAGGAACCCTCCTGCACTTTTAGTGGGAATCAAAATTGGTGCAGCCACTCTGGAAAACAGTATGGAGGCTCTTCAAGTTGAAAATAGATCTACCAAACAACCCAGGAATTGCACTACCAAGTACTTACCCAAGATACAAAAATATAGATTCAAAGAATAACATGTACCCTGATGTTTATACCAGCATTGTCAACAATAGCCAAACTATGGAAAGTGCTCAAATGCTCATCCACTGATAAAAGGATAAAAGATGTGTGTGTGCGCACGCACACACACACACACACACACACACATTACTCAGCAATCAAAAAGGATGTCATTTTATTATTTGCAATGATGTAGATGGAGCTAGAGTGTATTATGCTAAGCAAAATAAGTCAGAGAAAGACAATGATTTCACTCATACATGGAATTTAAGAAGCAAAACAGAAAATACATAATGGGAAATAGTATAAAAATTATTTCTCAAATTGTCTAAAATCTAACAAAAATAATTTTAAGGCCTTCATATTCAAAGAACTACTATATAAAATAGAACCTATAGCTAACAATACTCTATTGTATACTTAAAATTTGCTAAGATCTTATGTTATGTGCTCTTACCACAAAAATAACAATGTTAAAAATAATAATAACAACAATAATAGGAAACTTTGGGAGGTGATGGATTTGTTTACAGCCCTAATAGTGATGATGGTATCACAGATGTATCCTTATCCCCAAACTCATTGAACTGTATATGCTAAATATGTACAGATTTTTATATGTCAATAATACTTCATTAGCATAGTTTTAAGAAAATAATTTCTATTACTATATGATGGTTTCATTGATACTGCTGAGGCTAACAAATATGAAGGGACTTTGAAATTAGCCAGTGGGTAATTATGTGACCTTATTTCAGGGAGGAAAGTAAACTTTATACTGATATATGTGGTAAAACTGTATAATGAATTTAAAAGAATTCCAAGAATTACAAGAGCAACTCAAATAGAGCATCAAAATAATCACAAAAGACAGAAAATTGACCAATTTGGAATCAAGGGAAATCAGGTCTTGTTTTAATATACCATCAATACCTTTCTAGCCTCCATTAGATATTGATTAATATGAGGAATCATACTGTCTTTGCTGCTGTGCAAAGCTGTGTGACAGAAACGTAGCACGTGGAACTTGGAAAATATCAGATGAAAGCCCAAAGTTTTTCTACTAACAAAAGAAAATGTGAATATAAGGAAATACAACTATCTTAAATCTGGTACACCACAGAATATAATACTATACAAAAATGTTCTAGTAAGTTGTGAAATGCACTTTTAGTTCCATTTGTTCTATGTGTAACCATCACACCTTCTAAATAAAGACAAAACTGGGAGCAAATTATTTTTTTTAAGGGATGTGGGTGTGCGTGTGTGCATGTGTGTGACATGAAATTACTTAATTAGGTATTTTTAATTACTCTAAATTTTTAATTTAATTACTCATTAAGTAATTTCATGTCACACACATGCACACATGCACTCCCCACATCCCATACTAGGCAGATAATTTCTGGCATATAATGAATAACATTAGGAAAGAGTTCCCTACTCTAATTTTAACCAAAAATCCTACAGAAAATAATTAACTGTTGTTCCTGTTTGAGACTACAAAGACAGAAATTTGATTGAAATCTTTATTTCTCCCTAAGATTAATTTTAGTACCCACCAAGAAAGCATATATCCCAAAATGCCCATATAACCTTCCAAAACAGGTTCTTCTTTATGTGATTCATTCATGTATTTGAAAATGCATTCGCTTTGCATAATTAGAATAAGTGAAAGATGTAAATCATTACTGATTCTCATAAAAAAATAATTGGCAGCAGAAATTCAAGTTTCCTCCCACTCAGAGATTATATTACTGTATCTTCTCAATAATCGTAAGGTTGGAAGGGATAGTTTTCTAGTGGTTGTCCAATCTACACAGTGCCTTCTGACATGGTGTTCCCTAAATTATTCTGCACTGACAAAAATGCAAATGATCATTACTGAGGCATGATTTATTCAGAGGAACTTATTTAGTAATATTGATGAAGTTCTAGAATCTAGGTGAGGTTCAGTGGGCTGAGGTCCAAAGCCGATGACCAAGAAAGAATTCTTGAGACATCCTTGGTGCAAAATGGTGGTTTATTAAAGCACAGGGACAGGACCCATGGGCAGGAAGAGCTGCTGCCTGGTTGTGAGAGATGGCAGGTTATGTACCTTGTGGTTGGGGGAAGGTGAGGGGAAGGGAGGTTTCAACGGAGCTTTCATATGCTAAAGAGGGCCTAGGGGGTGCCCCAATACTTGAGGCCTTGCAGCTCAATCAATGTTGTCTTTTGCCAAGCCATTAACATTTCTGCTATCAAGCATCTTTGTTAGTGAGATTTGGGTTTAGATGAAATTTAACTTTGTTTAGGGCTTGGGTAACTGAGTTATTTGCCTCTGGAAATTGTGCTATTGATAAGGTAACTTCTTTGTTTGTAGATCTCTAGGACATTTGTAAACCAACATCTGTCTTGCAGGATTGTGATCTCTGCAAGTTAACTATTTGTTTCTCGCTTCTGGCAGTCAGGGGTGCCTGAGGAATGTCACACGTTACCAAGGGGAGTGGGTGGAGAGTGGGTGCAAGGTGCCAGCTTTTGCTTTGTCCTCAGCCAGCCTCCTGCTCCCTCATCAATATGAGTGGTCTCTTTCATTGCTGCACAAACAGCATAGAGCTTCATAAATTAAGAAGGTTCTCAATTAACATTTAAGAAAACAGCTCATTGTCACTTAACTACATTATAGCATAAATCTGCAATGAATAATTATTTAGTAGCTCTAACAGTGTTAGGTACCTATCCTCTGCTAACTTTTCAAGACATTAATGTATAACATTAATAAGAACAAAACTATGGCTTTATTAATTCTCTTATATGTGGCTCCTGTAAAACAGACCAAATATCAAAGGCTTCTAAATCCCAGAAAACATTGTTAAATCATGATAAACGGCAGATAAAACTACTTCTTATTTCTTCATGACTCTAAATATAGCAAAATTACAACAATATTAACAAAATTATACACAATGCTCATGACTTAAGTGGCAAGTTATTTATCTCTAAAGGGTTGAAGTGAACTGTGAAACCATCATGGTCTGTGGTTGGGACTCTGTCTTAAGTATTCTTTGATGAGCTGTAACATGGGCAGAATATGTTTACAATCTTGTTTTTGGAGAGTGTTATGAGCAGGCAGAACAAAGGTGATTTCTTTAAGTGTCCAGGAGCATGCTGTGGCTTCTTTATTCACAAAGCTTTAGTGAATGAATGCATTCAGAAATTAGCTAATGGCTTAGTAAACTTTTAAAACATAGTTTCCAACTATCTTATGTTAATTTTGGCTTTTAATTAGAAGAAAAGTCCAAAGAAAGAAAAAGTGATAAAGGTCTAGTTAAATTAGAATGCAGTTTTTCTTCTGATTTGTGATTCCTAGGTCTAAACTCCAGTGTATATCTAAATATATTGTATTTATATTCATACTAAAGATCTAACTTTGTGGAAAGCCATTAATTTTTGTTCATTTTGAGTAGGAATGGGAAAGCACTTTGTAATAGTTTTTTGGAATGGCTTTTGGATATTAAACCTTCCTCAGTATCAACCAGAGATCTAGGTGTTTGACTCTTTGCAGACAAATGCAAAGAGCTGAACCCGCTGCATACTGCCTGGGGAGGGAAACCTCATTAGGAAGAGATGTGTTTACAGAGAAAGACAGGACCAGGTTGGATCAGGTTCTGGTGCTTTTGAATATAATGCAGAGCCAAGTGAATGGTTTAGCAGAAGGTCAAACTTTTCTATGTTTAGCCATTCTGGTTTGTGTTAATTAATAAGAAATGTTCTGTAAATACACATTCTTAATTGCAACTAAATTAAATATTCATTTGTAACATTTGCTCTAAAAAATTGATTTCTTAATGAGTATGAAATGAATAGGTCACACTTTTAGTGCACACAGAAGTCTGTAAAAAGAACTGACTGAAAATAGCATTGGTAATTTTAGAACTTTATAAAGATACACAAAAGTGCTCTCTATGAATATGAAAGTTCCCTCATACTGTTAATATCCTCCTAAAATATATCTTTATAGAAATCAGTAAATCGTTTTTTACTCTCTAAATATTAAGTATAGTAGGTTATTTCACTGGATATGCTAGTAGTACCCATATGTTAAGAAACACACATAAAATATTCTCCAAAAAAGTATAGTAATATTATTTGACTCTCTCTGTATCTCTGTCTCTGTCTTTCTCTGTGTATGTGTGTGGGGTGCTCTACCTATGGAGGACTAAAAAGGCAAATTAAAGTAAATTAAACAATTTAGAAGTGACTTCATGAACAAATATTTATGGATTTGAAATCTTGGTGACTCTTGATTAGAGCTTAAGCCTTATCTTTGCTATGATCTCAGGTCTATCAGTGGATTCAATTCTGTCAGCTGTGCTTGTATTTGGACATCCTAGTCAGCTTAGGCTGCTGTAACAAAATGCCATTGACTTATGAAACTGGCATTTATTCATTACAGTTTTGGAAGCTGGCCAGTCCAGGATCAAAATGGCAGAAGATGTGCTTCTCAATGATGGTCCTCTTCCTGCCTTACAGATGGCTGCCCTCTTAGTTTGTTCTTACATAACAGAGAGAGGAGGCTCCAGTGTCTCTTCTTTTACCCTTCTTTTTCCCCCTCTGCCCCCTTCTCTTTCCCTTCTCTTCCTCCTTCTTATTCCTCTTCCTCTTCCCCCTCCCTTCCTCCTCTCCCTCTCCCTCCCCTTTCTACTCTCCTTCTTCTTCATCTTCTTCCTCTCCTCCTTCTCCTCCTTCCCCTCCTCATCCTCCCCGCCCTCCTCCTTCTCCTTCCTCTTCTCCTTCAAGCACTATCCTCCTCAGGAAGTCTATACCCTCATGATCTCACCTAGTACTAATTACCTCCCAAAGACTATACCTCTTAATATTATCACATTGAGAGCTACACCTTCAATGTAAGAACTTGATGGGACATTAGCATTCAGTCCATTCTGCCCCTGGCCCCCAAGTTTATGCCCTTTTCTCATGCAAATATATTCATTCCATCTCATTTCAGCATCAGCTCTAAAGTCTAAAGTCCAAAGTTTCATCTAAATATCATCTAACTCAGACAAGATTGAGGCTTAAATTTATGATTTATTCTGAGGGAAAATTCTTCTCTAGGCATGAATTTGTGAAAGCAAATAAATTACATGCTATTTAATGGTGAGACAGACATAGAATAGACAGAATTTTGTAAAATATTCCTTGTGTAAGAACAAAAAGGACAGAAAACCAAAGAAAAGTCAGAAAAAGAAGAGCAGTAAAAAAAAAAAAAAAAAAAAAAAGAAAGAAAGAAAAAAAGAAAAAGAAAAGAAAAAGGAGAGTGTGGGAGAAATCTGGTCAAATGTTAGACTTCACTTGCATTCTCTTTACTGATCCTCCTTTCTTGGTTAAACTAGCTTTCTAGTTCTTAGAATAGCCTCATCTCTACAAAACAGAGTTATCTATCCTAATCCCCTGTTTATTATTCCTTATTTTATTTTCTGACTTACATCATTGTAAGTCAGACCAAAATTTCCAAATTATACTCAAGAATAATAGTAAAACAGAAATCATTTTCCTGAATAGAAAGTTTTGAAGTTTTGGTTTACACTATTTCATTAAAGAAGAATATTTCTCTAAAACAAGTAGATTCAATTTTAAAACCTGAGTTGAGACATTTGAGTCACTAGTGTTGCATATTTAATCAATTCTATATATTTTTACTTAGTAACTAATATATATTATTATATCACCAATGCTTATATTCTTGAATCAAATCTTTTTTGATAATGCTGAATCATATTTAATTGCAGCTGTTAACATTTCTGTTTAAATGTTTTATTGTATACATATGTGAAATTAGTATAACATTTTTCTATTTTTAATTATTTATCACCAACCTTGGGATTAATAATAACTTCATATGAAGAATTTGCTAATCTCATGCTATTTTTGTGGTCTACAACAGGTAATATAACTTGATAACTGTATTTTTTCTTCAAACTTTGAAAGATTTCACCAGTCAACATGTAAAGACATTGTGACTTTTAATGTAGTATTTTTATATTTTCAATTTTTATTATTGTCTACTACTTTTTTAAGGTCTATTCTATCAATTTGGTTTTGAGTTTTTTTTTTTTTTTTAGAAAACAATCACAGTGAATATCATTTGATTGTAGTATTTATCATGAATTTTACATTGTTTTAATGTGTATGGTTACTTTCCCTAACTTTTTCCCAGAACTAGCTCCTCAGATTTACTAATCCCTGTATTTTATGATGTTGTATAAATAGTATTAAGTTTGTATAATGGATTTGGCTGGACAATGTTCACAAATTTCTTTATGCTGAATAGTTGTCCCTCCAAAATTAAATTGTTCTGCACTTTCAGGTGTCAACTTACATTGAAAGAAATTATAGCATGGTAATTCATCATATGAATTCTAGAACCAAATTTTCTAGGCATGAATATTAGCTCTACCACTTACCAAATGTATAATGTTGAGCACATTATTATACTTTCTGTACCTCAGCTATCTCATCTACAAAACCAGGATAATACTAGTATTTATCTTATAGGATGGTATTGTGGATTAAGTGCATTGATTCATGCATGTCATTTAAAAGATTACCTGTCGCAGAATAAGTACTGGGTAAATATAAGCAATTGTATTGACTTTGGTTCTACTTCATGACATAACAATGATACAAGTAAATATGATGTGTAAGGGGTTGTTGATGTGACTCTTTTCTACTGCCTGCTTCATTTGCAGCTAAGAAGAAGGTTTAGGGATCAGACCTGAAAGAAATGAACTCTTCTCTATTTGTTTGTTTTAATATCTGGGTTTATGACCCATCATCATTTCTCTGGGCAACAGATAAGTGCAGTGAGTCATCAGCATTTCTCTGCATATGCATACCAAATCCCTAATAACAAAATGAAAATACCCAAAGCCAAAGTGTACAGGTATAAATATCCACTCCTGTAAGCAAAAATAGCATAGCATCTTAAAACCATTACCGTGGGCTACACGGAGACCAATATAAACAATCATTTGTTGAAAATAAAGCTGAGCTTTAAGCAAATATAATAGAGCCAGATGCCTTTAGAGTCAGCCATAATGTATGGAGTTTATTGGATATAACTACATGCTCATTCCTCCTGTACCCCTGCACTAAAACCTTCTACAGCTAAGCAGATGTAATGTAGGATTCCATCTTTTTTTTTTTTTTTTTTTAATGATCTGCAAACGTAGTTACTTAGTGCCATAAATGCTTTCAGGCTTTGATGATATGTCCTCAGACTACTTCAAGCCAGGGAAGTCTTTTTAGATGCAGGGCCAGATGGTAACAAAAAGCCAATGCTCTAGGATGCAATTCTGAGGCTTACCTAGGACAATGGCCATAAATAATTTTTGGTATTCACCTTTTCATTTCCTTGACTTCCTATATTTTACTTGCAAGTATTCCTGTTTCCCTGTTTCATTTACTTCCCAAGTATCACTGGTACTTCAAAGATGTTCGTAATTTCATTTAACTTGTGACTTATTTATAAAGGCGGTGGTGGGGGGACCAAATGATGTGCACTCTATGGGCTAATAGATTTTTGAAAATTGGCCGAAAATATGCTTCAGTGTCATGACTTTCCCTGAGAAGTCACTGAAAATGAACACAAAAATATGTAACCAGGAGAGATACTTTAAAAAGTGTATTCATAAGAATACATTAAAAATGAATTAAGAATGCATTTATATTGACATTTTATTAATAAGGTATTTTAAAACTAATCAACAAAAGAGGGCATTTAGGAAGATTTTGTCTCTGACAATTTTTCATGGAAAGAGAATCTGCTGACTAAAGTTTCTGTGCAATTAATTGACCAGTCCTCAGTGGAACATGAAATCTGTGATGTACAGAAAGTGTCAAACCCAACTAATTATACTGTTTGCCTTATGAATAAACTATTACTGTGGATTTTTGTTATTCTGTACTATTTTCCCAGTGTTTTAAAAGCTATAGCCACTGGTATGTCTCTTATCCTCTGTTAAATACAAACTCACTCTAAGGAAAAATTTAAGAGTGGTTATAATTTTCCCATTCAGCATTATCAAATATGTATATTGAATGTATATATTTAATATATACATTAAATATAAATTTAAATTTATAAATTTAAATTCTATATTTTTTTTAAATAGAAGTTTTCCCAGGACCTACCCAGTCTTCTCTGCAGCACTCCTTCCTTGCCCCAGATTCTTGTGTAAGTTGGAGACTTAGTAAACAACTTAGCTCTTGGTGACAGAGAAATACCCTCAATCTCTGTTAATAGACATAAAGGCTGTGATGACTTTGCTAATTATTTTAAAAATAGCTAGGGAGGGTTGCTGGAGGGGAAGGGGGTTGAGGGATGGGACAACTGCCTGATGGATACTGGGTAAGGTGTGCGTTGTAATGAGCACTGGGTGTTACATAAGACTGTTGAATCACAGACCTGTACCCCTGAAACAAATATATTTTATGTTATTTGATTAATTGAATTGAATAAATTATGTGATTCAATTAATTGAACTGAAATTTTTTAAAAATAGCTGGTACAATGCAGAAAAAAAAATATTGTGAATTTTTACATTCGACACTGAGCTGATAAAAAGAAGCCAAAATTTCAAAGCATGTGTCTGAAAACACATTCTTCCTTAGCAGATTTTATTACTGTCAAAGGAGAAAGGCATCCTTATCAATGAACTGGACAAAGGGGGGCCAGTTACTTGCAAATTCTATGTTATACCTGCTGCATCATGTTACCTTCTAAAGAATAGGACATAGTTTCAGTCCTCAAGGGAGTTTTAGTCAATTGGAACAGAAAATAAATTAATAAAAATTATTATACTTTAAAATCTAAATAGATACCAAATATTATCTTTACAATCCTTCTGGAAAGTTTCTAGATCACCCAGACATAGGCAATTCTTTCATCCACAAAAATATATTTTTGAGCCAATTATCAAGTTTACATCAAAACCATTTTTTTAACTTCTTACTTCCCCAATTTTGAAAAAAAATCATTAATTATAGTTAACTTTCATAAGCAAAGGTCTTGCCATCCCCTAGTTATAGTTGATGTGTGTATATTTTTCACTTACTCCTCAGGGGGAAAAAAAATTCACAAACTTTATCAATGTGATGTAGAGTACTAAGGTTGTTAACCGAGGAACCAAATAAGTAGCAGAGCTGGGTGTTGAGTTCCCCCAAAATTGGGTATCCCAATAATTGGTCCATGATTAAAGGAGCAAGACTGATACAAAGGGAAAGTCAAGCAAAGCTTTATTTCACCAAGCATCAAGAATCAGACTGACCATCAAACAAACAGATGGATTGGGGCGCTTCTACAGAGAGGACAACCCCTCTCTGCTTTCCAGACTAATTTTTTTTAGAGCAAAGGCCGTGTGGTTGGGCTTGGCCACACACAGGTGGCCAATGAGATTGTAACACACACAGGAAACTCCACAGTGATGCTAGGCAACCAATTGAATTACAATTTACCCTAGTAAACATTTGAACCAGCCTATCACCTAGTTCAGAATTGGCGCCCAAAAGGTGCCCAAAGGGTGGGGCCCATACTCCTTGGTAGCTAGGAGACAGTATGTGCCCCCACTGATTGAATACCTCCACCTGGCCTGACCCCCGCTTTGTATTTGGACTTTGTTACCTGGGACTGGTTTCCTGGACTTTCTTTTAAGTAAGCTCCCCTGGGGAGGGCAAGGTCAGTTTAAGTTTTACAACAAAATGGCAGTTCAACTCGGGGTGGGGTTGCTCTGGCTGAATAGGCTCTTACACTGGGCACTTATATAATTCCAGAACACCTGCTCTAAGCAGGATACGGTACTGCTTCGAGGGAAACATTACAGCTAAAAATGATTACTTCTCAGCATAAACGTCCTTATCTCTAAATGTTCTGATTTTTTAAACAGAAAGAGAATGGAGGTTTTTAGATGTCATTGAGATCTGAGAGCTCTTGTTGATGTGGCTTTAATAAGAAGACATGTTGTAATTTTTTACTTCATCTTTTCTTCAAAAATTAAAATTCTCATATTACATTTCCTTACACTCAGTATCTATATTCTCCTGGGCATAATCTGCATTATGTCTTTTAAAAAAAAAAAACAATTAAAGAAAGTCCTGATGGTTGATATAACAGAAACTGTAAGGGAGCATGTGGGAGGAAGTCAGTCCCATGTAATCAAGTCAGTAAATAATATCACAAATAACATAACAGTTCTTAGCCTTCAGCACTAGTTGTTATTATTCGTTGCCTTAGTTAATGAAAAAAAGTGATATGTGAGAAATAATTTTTAAATACTTTTGGAAAAATACTTGAAAATATTCCTTGGTGCACATTTCCAAATTTTCCAAAGTTCCAGAGGAAAAACTGTTTGCTCCTTATACCCACAAGAGGGACTACTTCAACACACAATATGAGATAGGAAAGATTACTTTAAAAAGTAATCAGGAAAATTAGGCAGTTTGCAATTGTAATTAATAATTATAATGCTATACTGGTGAAGAACAATATGAAAGAATTACAGAAGATGTAACAAATGGTAAATATTTCCAAAAGAAAAATGACATCATAAAATAGCTTTACAAGCCTGATGATAAAGGGCTTGTTAGGAGAAATCACTGAGATTTTAAAGCCTCATCTCCTCATAAGCCTTTTGTATTATGTAAAAGTGAGCATCCTGCTTATCAGAAGAAAATAATACATATCTAACAGTTAGAAGGGTTCTATCAGATTCAGCTCTTGTATTCATAAATCTCATTAACTATTCAAGTTGCTAATCCTAGAAAGAGAAATTCAATCTCCAACCCAGCCCATCTATTTCTCCTCCGTTCTTCTTATAGTGGTCGATGTTAACCATATAGTCAGACACTGAACTTGGAAACTACAGAATCATCTTAGATCTCTGACTTTCCATCTTCCCCTGGATATGGTGAAGCAGTTCTCAACCTCCCTTCCCTGTGGCACCTCAGACCCATGTGTTGAATAGTATGCTAGGGCTCCCATTGATAGTCCCCAATGTTTTAAGGCTGTAAAATAGGAAAGAAAGGTGGTTGCATATTTACATAAATGTACAAATTTTACTTGCTTCCTCAGTAGTTTCTCTCCAATAAATTCATTAAACACATACACACAGGGACACACACATACATATGAGTTGAAAACTACTGATGTTGAGTGCTTTCAATTTTACCTTCTTACCATTTTTCCTATTTGCCTTGTCTCTTAATCTTCACTATTGCCTGACCTTGGGCATTCATCTCTCTCCAGAACACAGCATTTGTTATCAGAATAGTTCCTCTGCCCACAGGCTTCCCTCCCTCCAGTCTCTTCTTCTCTCTATCCCTATTTTAATATTCAAATCCGATCTAGTAACTTCTTTGCTCATAAGCTTTATTAACTCACTGGTTACTTTTTCACTGATTCCCTGTGATTCCATAGCACTGATTTAAGTGTTTAAAAAAGTCTAAAAAAATAAGTTGTTTTCATTAGACAACTATCCATTATGCTGCTTCACTTGTCCTCTGACAAAAGATGTATTTTCCATCAATCAGTATGTGAACTGTCACAGATACCCATTCAACTTTGTATAATGTTCTATTCATGAGTTACTATTTTATAGATATTATAAAAGAAGTATCCTCTAAAGAAAGGAAAATATTAGAAATAAATCATAAGTATAAAATGTTTATTAAAAGCTTCAGCCATAGAATGTGGAAAAACAAGGGTCAGAATCAAGGGTCAACATACTGACAGGTGAAGTACTGAAAGCTAATCTTTTATGTGTTTAGACATATTAAATTGTCATAATCATTTCTATTGCTTTGGTAATGTTCTTATTGACTGAAACCTCTTTGAAGACAAAGAACCATGTCATATTCCTCTTTAGAAAGAAACATTGCATAATAAAAAGTATATAGTATTTGCAACCAAGTAATTTTGAATACAAAGCCAGCTATTTATTGGATGTAAGAGATTTTGCAAGTTACTTCATTACTTGAGCTCATTTCTCCTTCTTAGATTGGAGATATTAATAGCTGAAAGATGTCTGTGAAGATTTAATAGAATCAAGTGTATCAAGTTCCAAGCACAGGGACTACCCATGATAATCAATGGTTTTGTTCTGTTTTGGTTTGTTTTGTTTCCATAGGTATTTGTTAAATAATTATCTGTCCATTTTACTCTATAATATTTTATTGCTAATTAAAATATCATTTAGCACATTCTGAAAGTATTAAGGAGAGGAAGAAAAAATTCAATGTGATTTTAAAAAGGCACAAAAAGGATAAAAGTGAAAAGGAGTCAGAATAATTAAGCATAATTGCCTGTGTACAAAAATGGAAAAGTTCTTGGCAAAGTCTGTCAAAATATTACTTACTAAACAGATTTTTCTCCCATGTCCTTTGCATCTTAAGAGTAAATCTCATCTGAGTCTTCCCTCTTCAGTTCAACCAGAGTACAGATTTAAGCATGATGGCTGTCTTAGTTTGTAATATCTGTTTTATCTTAACCTCTTGCCTCTGAGAATTCTTGATAATATTTGCACAGAAAGTTCTTTAATCAAATTTGAAAAGAACTGCTCTCAAAGCTCACTTTCAAAAGCAATCATCATATTTTAAAAATTATCTTTCTTTTTTAAAACATTAGCACATGTAGAATAAAGAATTTTAAACCAGAATTGCATGATTCCACCACTGCATGAAGAAAGACATTAATGTTCAGATTTAAAGTGATATAAATTTCAAAAAGAATTGAAAAGTAATATTGATAAAATACTGCTGATAAAACCAGGATTTTTTCAAACTTAGAAGACAGGTTTTGAGAGAAAGACTGTGTCCAGAAATATTTTACTCAAATACATCATCACTCAAATATCACAGACCTGTACCCCTGGGGATAAAAATATATGTTTATAAAAAATAAAAAATATAAAAAAAAATAAAGATAATAAATGAACATTCAAACTGGACAAATAGAGAAAGGATGAGAAAATAAATATTTAAAATGACAAAACCAAATGGAGGCAAAAAGAAAAGTGTGAGAAAACAAGTATTTGACAGTTGATTCTAACCAAATAAAACATGTGTAAAGAAACTCCCTTAAAATGACAAGGATAAATTTTCCAAGTCAAAAATTACTTAAGCAATGTGTATAATTCTGAGATTAAAATCTACCAAGAGGATCAGGATCTTTCAAAAAACTATTTAGCCATAAGAGGCCCACAGTAAACAGGAGAATTTAAAATTCAAATATGGAGAAGTAATGGTTAGAAAATTGTGTTGCTGTGTATTTCTGAGAAAGTCTCAATTAGACCAAATAAAAAGTCTTTTATATATAATGAATAGCTGGCTTTGCACTTAAAATCAAATTTACCTGGTTGCAAATACTATGCGCTTTTCATTATGCAATGTTACTTTCCAAAAAACTAAAAGAAAAATATGACAAAGTTCTTGTATTTAAAGAGTTTTCAGTTTAAAAAAAAAAAAAGTTTTCAGTCAATTGGAACATTAGCAAAGCAATAAAAGTAATTATAATGATTTAAAATGTACAAACATATAAAACATTAGCAAAGATTATGCCAGTAGAGATTATAGTAAACATTAGCAGAGATTACTCATCAGATACATCCTACACTGGGCTGAACAGGTCCAGCTCCATTATTACTATCTGCAGCTATTGTCTGGAAGCAGCCTGGGGAGATCATGGCTTTCGTGTAGGCATAGAAGTATATCCCAAAGGTATTGCAGATGGATGATGCCCACTAACTATACTCCCAGAGTATCTGAGAAGTGTACTACAAAGGCAGCTATACCCATGATAGGAAAGAACCCCATTCTGAATGCCAATTTGGGATGATGATTCCAAGAATAACCAGAAAATCCTCATGGACACTGAGAAGCATGTGTGAACTTCAAGAATCTTCAAAACATTAAAAAATACTTTGTGTTAAACAGGGTTCTCTCATAAACACACACACACACACACACACACACATATAATAGATGTATATATATTATATACACAGCAAGAATTATATTTTCTCTCCCCCAATGCTTGATCCTTCTTCTTTGAAACCAAAAGTAGTTCTTAGTTCCAGTCTTAAGGCCTTTTCACTAATTGAATCTGGCTCATCCAAATTATTTAAGATAATATCATTCACTTAAAATCAACTGCTTGTAGATATTAAGTACATTTGCAAAATACTTTAATGGCAACAGAGAAAAGTCTGATTGAATAATTGGAATCTAACCAAGTTGACAAGTAAAACTGACCATAATACTCACTCCCAAAGAATAAAAATCTCACCCAGAAAGATAATCACTGGGAAATAAACATAACTATAAAAATAAATAATTAATTAATTATTTAATAAACATAAAAATAAACATAACCGAGAAGGACAGAAATACTGGAGGTAAGAGAAGAAAGGTAGACGTTGGTTGCACATCCCAGAAGAGTCTTTAAACACCAAATATAAAATCTGAGGATGGAAGTGCTATCTAGTGCCAGAGTATGAGGCTGTAGGGAGAAAATATTCCTAAGCCAGAATAGCCCTGAGAAATTAATAGGTAGTCACTGAAGTAGGAATAGGGATCAACTTGAGCCATGAACCTAGGAAAATTTCTTCAGAAATCTCCTTTCTTGAGGCGGTGTAATTTAAACACAGAATCTTAAAATGCACAATATTTAAACCTTTTATAATGTTTTTTAAACTTTGAGCATATTTATAGGCTGAACAGCAACAAGGATAAGCCATGTTCACAAAATTTAAAAAAAAGTGATCTTGAATTTTAAAATATGATTAAAGAAATGTTTTAAAAAGATGAAAGGAAAGGTAATCAAAACTTTTAAACTATCAAAACTAAGAATTAAACAAGTATAAAACACCCACATGAGAGATAAAATAAAAGAAATAAGCAAAAAATACAGATATTAACATAAATTAACTTAAAAATCTTTAAAATGTTATGATTAGGCTATAAGAAGATATAGAATAAAAAGTGACAGATCTCATCAATAAATTACAAATAAAAATTATTTCAGACATAAAGACCAAACTAGAAAAAAACTATGAAACATTTAAAAATGAAAAAATAACTGAAATAAAAACTCCACCTGTAGTGTATACCATCAGATTAGATACTGAAGAAGAAAAAACATTCAGTAAATTTGATTTTGTGAAGTCAGCTTGATCAGTGAAGTCACAGCTTTTGAAACATTCTAAAATTAAGCACAGAGAGAAAAAAAGACTGGAAATAACATGAATGGTGACTCTGTGACCTCTGGGAAAGTACCAAGCAGCCACAGAAAACAGAAGAGAACACAGGTGGATAGAAAAAACATTGGAGATAAAATTATATTATTATAGTAACAATATTATAAACTATATTATTTATAGTAACTATATTATACATATATTAGTAATTATATATGATATGTATATTATATACATATTATATTATTTATAGTAACTATAAATCCATAGACATATAAAATTCAATGAAACCAAAGTAAAAGTGATATAAAGTCAAGCACATCCAGGTGCATCATAATAAAATTGTTAAAAAACATTGAAAAGAGAAGAATTTTAAGCAACCATTGTAGAAAAGATATATTTTATAACAAAAAAAAACAATAATTATAGCAAAATCTCACCCGAAACTATGTGATCCAGAAGACAATGGAACACCATCTTTAGAATGCTACAAGGAGGGGTGCCTGGGCACCTGGGTGGCTCAGTGGGTTAATCCTCTGCCTTCAACCCAGGTCATGATCTTAGGGTCCAGGGATTGAGCCCCACATCAGGCTCTCCACTCAGCAGGAAGCCTGCTTCCCCCTCTCTCTCTGCGTGCTGCTCTGCCTACTTGTGATCTCTCTCCCTCTGTCAAATAAATAAATAAAATCTTAAAAAAAAAAAAAAGACTACAAGATAATAAATGTCAACCTAGAAATTTTGACTATCAAAAATGTTCCCAAAATGGACAACATAGATAAAGTGTAGAACATATATTTCTACAGGATTTCATTTCTTTGATAGCTGAGTAGTATTCCTATGTGTGTGTGTGTGTGTGCGCGCGCATACTTCTCCTTTAACCATTCACCTGTTGATAGACATCTGGGCTTTTTCCCTAGTTTGGCTATTGTGGCCATTGCTGCAATAAACATTGTGGTGCACGTGTCCCTTTGGATCACTATGCTTATATCCTTTGGATAAAAACCTAGTAGTGTAATTCCTGGGTCATAGGGTAGTTCTATTTTCAAGTTTTTGAGGAACCTCCATACTGGTTTCCAAAGTGCCTGCACAAGTTTGTATTCTCACCAGCAGTATAAGGGGGTTTCCCTTTCTTCACATCCTTGTCAACATCTGTTGTTTCCTGACATGACTTGTTTTTCTATGACCCTTGAGCTGAGATTGGATTTTACATTTTTAAAGTATTATTTTTTAAAACACATAAAAAACAAACAAAGAAAATGTGACAGAGATTGTAGGTGTCCCACAAAGCATAAAATATCTAACATCTGACCATCTTGACATTTGCAATTATGTGGATGGAACTAGAGTATATTATGCTAAGCAAAGTAAGTCAATCAGAGAAAGACAATTATCATATGATCTCACTCATATGTGGAGTTTAAGGAACAAAGAAGAGGATCATAGGGGAAGGGAGAAAAAAAGAAAAGACAAAATCAGAAAGGGAGACAGACCATAAGAGACTGAAACATAGGAAGAAAAACTGAGGGTTGCTAGAGGGGAGAGGGTGGAGGGATGGCGTAACTGGATGATGGACATTAAGGATGGCATGTGATGTAATAAGCACTGGGTATCATATAAGATAGATAAATCACTGACCTCTACTTCTGAAACTAATAATACATTACATGTTGATTAATTGAATTTAAATTTAAAAAAGAGACCACACACACACACACACACACACACACACACACACACAATAAGCCATGGATCCCGCGAATCCTATTCAGCCTGTAGGATATAGTACTTCCACCTCTATTTTAAAATCAATGAGCTATATTGCCATGTTAAGTAATTAGAAAAATAAAATCAAATTAAGTGCAAAGTAAACAGAGAGAGAAAGAATAAAGATACAAATAGATAACAATAAATTAAAAACAGTAATTTCATGAATAAAATAAACCCAAAAACTCATTCTTTGAAAATATTGACAATATCAATAAACTCTTATTTACCAGCTTATCCATGTCAGTAAATTTATCTTCAGTTATGTTCTTTCTGTAGAGATTAAATGGAACTAATACTTTCTTCAAGATTGTTATTTGAGTAAAATAACATTTATTTAAATGAATTAAGAGTACCTGGAGGCTAGTAGATGCTCAGTAAATTCTAGTCCAAGGTCTGTCCATTGATAATGCTTCTACTAACAAATATATGTAATCATAATGGACACCTCCCTCTATTGATTATTACATTTAATTATCAATGCTTTCTCTATAATACATCTAGATAAAACAAAACAAGAAACACCACAAAACAAAACAAACTTGAAGCAAATATGTGGTCTGACCAGTATTAAAAGAGGCAAGTAAGTTAAATTATCGTTCATAATAGCCAACTCTCCTGTCCATTGTTTATCTCACTTTACCACTCAAATGCCTTCTCTGCAACAGACTCTAAAGGAATCATATTAAAAACCAATGTGGATGACAATATCTTACCAACTTCCTGTAAGCAAAAATAATATTAAAAAAATAACATAGCAAAGCATCCCACATATTCAAAAAACAAAAATTCTTAGACTGTGTAAAAATAAATTAACTTTTTCACTTTGTGTTCTTCCTCATAAGCTGCATGAAAGGAAAAAGGATATGCCAGGAACTTAAAAAATAAAATAAATTTTAAAAGTTTTGTTTGCTAATCTCCCTCAAGTGATACAAAGGATTTACTGAAAATGACTATGAATTGCTCACCTGAATTCAAACTCCAGATCTCCAAAGCCATGGGACAATTGTTCACCCATTGGCTTCATGAGAAAAGCTAAAAGTGGAATAACAGCCTAACTGTTTACAACTCAAATATTGGTTAGAAGATATTAAAAATAACATGACAGTGCCTTGTCTTGTTCTGAATGTAATTCATTTTTTCAAAAAACTCTCTGATGTATAAACTCAATTTTTAACACTGCAGAGGTAATCATATATTTTTTAATTTTGTTTTTTAAAATTTTTATTTAAATTCTAGTTAGTTAACAGGGTAATATAGTTTCAGGTATACAATATAGTGATTCAAGGATTCCATGCATCACCCAGTGCTCAGTACCTATTTTACCCCCACCCACCCCCCTTCTGGCAACCAGCAGTTTGTTCTCTATAGTTAGCTGTCTGTTTCTTGGTATGTTTCTCTTTCCCCTACAAAAGATATTTTAAGAGCCATATTTAATTAAGAAAGATTTAAAACGAATCTCAAAGGATTATTTTACCAACTCTGTACACAAAATAATTTATAATTACAGTCTATAGTCATGGTGATTGACATGAAATAAACTACTGGTTTTGAATTGCCTTATTATAAAGATGTGCTGATTTTTTTTTTTGAGATATTTATCAGTAGAAGCATAAAAATTATTTGTCTCTGCTAAGTATTACAAAGGTAAACCAGGGAATATTTCTTTTTAAACTTACAGCTCTTAGCATTTCCTGTTGTAATAAAAGATCAACCTCTATACACATTGATAACCTTAAGATTTCTTGAATCTACATATTTTAATGGATATTCAAGATTCATAAGTTTAATCCACCATATAGTACTTATTACTCTAAATTATGGTTTATTTTATTCTCCTTCTCATTCCCTTTTTTCCCTTTATTAAAAAATTCTAAATTGAAACTATTAAACCTGTTAATCCATATAATTTATGTCTGAATAAAATATTGCAGCTTTATGAATTTTAACCCCAAATCTGCATTGATTCATCCTTGCATTTATACAACAAATGTTTATTGAGGGCCATTTATTTTAAGTAGGGCACAGCAGTAAATAAAACAGACAAAATTGCAAAATATTACGTATTTTATGATTCCATTTATATAAAATGTCCAGAAAAAGACAAATCTATGGAGACAGAAAACAGATTAATGGCTGTTTGGAACTGGAGGTGGGAGCCAGGATCACAGCAGAGAACATAAGGGATTGTATTTGGAAATATATATATATATATATACATATACATATGTATATATATATATACACACACACACACACATATCTAAATCTGACTTGTGATGCATGCACAACTTTGAAAATTTACAAAAACCAATTGAAATTTCACATAAATGGGTATGCAAATTATACCTCAATAAAGTATTTAGGAAGAAAAGTTAATAAAAAAACAACAAAAATGGTGTAAATAAGAACCAATATCTGTCATATAGGTGGCTCAGTGGTTTAAGTGTCTGACTCTTGATTTTGGCTTGGGTCATACTTTTAGCATCTTGAGATCTAGCTTAATGTTGGGCTCCACCCTGGGCAGGGATCCTGCTTAAGATTCTTTCTCTCAAAAAAAAAAAAAAAACAAAAACAAAGATATAATATCAAGTGAATTCTTTGAAGAAGAATAAAACAGGGTCAAAGTACAGATGATGATGAGGACTAGGGAGAAGTAGCTATTCTAATGGACTCATCAGAGAAGATATTTGAACTCAGGAGCCAGCTATGTTAATATGAAGAGGTTCTAGGCAAAAAGAGGAGGTATGAAGGGCAGAGCCAAAATCAGCTTAGCTGAGTTTCAGGTAAACAGGGTGGCTGGAAAGAGGTAAATAATAGGGAGAGAAGCAGGAAAGTGAACTCAGAGTTAATACCCAAGGGTTTTGTATAGTAACAATTTTTGGAATTTAGAAAATGTCTTTGGAGTATAATTTTGGAATGTCTTTAGTCAGGCCATTGGACACCTTTCTATTGCTCTTTGTATAAATGTTTTTCAGAGAAATAATAGTAATAAAAACCTAAGTTCCTTTCAATTCTGACATCAACTTTGGAAAGCCTTTATTTTAATTTTCTTTATCTTGATAACTGACATTCTTGACTGAATCCAAACTGATTTTACATTGACCACATTGAAGTGACTTATTCCTTATAAATAGTTTTTATGCCATAAACAGATTTATAGATTTGAATATGCAATAATGTATGACACTTTTTACCTTCTCATAACATAGTGTCCTTAGTTCCTTTGAATATTTCTCTTAAATGAGGTACCCAAAATAGAATAAATTATTCTCACCATCGTCTTACTGATAATTTAACCGAAAAGTTTTTAACATGTGTTGGTCCCAAAGGAGTATTTTGTTTTAGCATAGAACTAAACAATTGTGTTCATAGTTGCTGCAATCTTAGTTTTTGCATTGAATCAATATACATATTTAAAATAGATCTCTTAACATTTCTTTTTCCAAATGAACATTTAATAAGAGTCCATTTTGTTGTACTATTCTGTTCTTATTTTAAGACCTTTGATTAAGAGCCCTAATTTGAGATTTCAAACATGTTCCTTTATTAAATTCCATAACTGCTTGATACTACTAGTCCTGATTAAGGATTCTAATGTTTCTAATTCATTTACTAATCTTATTGAGATTGTATTTGCTTTGTCATCCAGATAACTAATTGAAATGTCCAATAAGGGCTTACACTAATCTGTATAAGATTTTATTTCATCTCACAGTATAAAGAGCAGTGGATTTTTTTCCTTCAATTTTATATAGCAAAATATCTATTCAAATAATCACTAAAGGTTGTTAGAAGTATTCCACTTTGCCTTGGGAATACCTAAGTGGTAAACCACAAAGGAAATCCAAGAGAAATATGCAGAGTGCATAATCACTGTACTCAGGTGTTGACCATTAGCTCTGCATAAGAACTAATTCAGAATTGTCCTTCACACAGGACAAAAATATTTCATGTAACATCTTAAAAGGAGAAGAACTTTTGCAGGGGAAGGAGACAGATCTGTGATGAACATAGAGTTAAAGAGAAAGGACTTTTTTTTTTTTTAAATTTTATTTATTTATTTGTCAGAAAGAGAGAGAGTACAAGCTGAGGGAGAGGCAGGTAGAGGGAGAAGCAGGCTCCCCGATGAGCAAAGAGCCTGATGTGGGGCCCAGTTATAGGAACTTGGGGTCATGACCTGAGCCAAAGGCAGCTGAGCCACCCAGGTGTACTGGGAAAAGACGTTTCCATAACATTGTCATTGGGAAGAAAATGTTATAGCATTACGACATTGATGAGCCAGGCTGCACATGATAGGAATGATACTATGGTGGCCACCAGTCACTAGAACAGTCTGAAAATCAAATACTCCAGGTTAACGCAAGAGAATGGGAAACTGCAAGAGAGAGATACATCCATGAAGGAATGAGAGAGAGAGAGAGAGAGAAAGAGAGAGAGAGACTTGACTATCTTTAATAACTTACACAGGAAAACGAAAACTGTAAAGTACAGAAAGGAAATACAGACACACTATTTGGCTATACAAGAAACTTTATTTGTAGGTTTATTATTAGGAAAACCTTGTCTATTGATTTTTAACTTTCAGAAGTAATATATACTCAAAGTTCCAATACTTACATATGAAACATTACCTGTGATATTGAAAATACACAGATATACACAAAGCAAAGAAGCTGAGAATAGTGAAGAAAAAAAAAAGTAGAGTAATGCAAGAGCTTACTACATATTCTCAAAATATGAGGCGTCAAGAAATGGTATTTTGAGGTAATGGTGTAATGCACTTTAAATACAGATACTTCTCAGAGTGAGAGAAGTAACCAACAGAGGAATTAAAATAATGATAAAATGCATTCTTAGAAGGGGAAAGGCAAGGGTGTAGAAACATGATTAATCATGATCTACCACAGCAAAAATCAGTAGATAATCTCTCAAATTACCAAATCAAAAGACTAATAACAGCATATTATTTAGAGATATGCCAGTGGGAGGGGGGAATTAAGAGGATTAAAATAATTTGTTCAGAGTAGTGGACATGGTATAAAGGGAAAAGACTATAAATTTTCATTATAAACCTTCTATGATCCTCAAATAAAGCTGAAAGCAAAATCATGTTTTTAAATCTATCTGTACTCAAAAATCTATTTACAGTGTAAGATGACACTTAGGATTCTTCTTGAAACATATATTATTGAAGTATTTGAAATGTAAAAAAATTTTTTTCTCAACAAATTAAAACAATCATCATTTCTCAGAAAGAGATAAAATGAAAAGATTCTGGGAAGTATCAGAGGAAGCACTGAACTTCCTTTCTTGAGTCCATAAAATGGCAGAAAGATAGCTACAATCAGAGGTTACACTGGGATGTTAGAAGAGTAAAACATCCTAAATGCTCCAGTGAAAAAGAAAAAAATCAGCTACTCTGGGAGTAAAGATTAAAAGGTAATTTTAAAAGTTTGGATAATGTGTCTTTAAGAAATGAGACTGTGAACATGGAAATTAACAACACAAACAAGCTGTATTCTACTATTGAGTAAGTATTCTGTAAGCACCATTACAAAGAAGAGTCTAAGGTAAGGAAAAGTAAGGGACATCATCCCATGAATGGGATCCAGAGAAAACCTCCAGTGTCTTGGTTAGATACAACTAACTTTAACATGGAGATATATGTGAGAATCTCTTGGATGACTGTTGCATTGGATGATGAAAGGTTCTAGTCTGTATCTATGTGTCATCTGGGATTTTTGAAAACAATTTCCATATTATTTATAAACACATGATGCTTTCAGTTTTACATCCCTAATGATTCATATTTTAAATTGAATTTGGTTTGCTCTGGTATAATTCAACTATGCTATATTCTTCAAAGTAATGCTGCTACATAGGTAACATAGTGTTACTAACTTTAACCTTAATGGATCTGAATTCAGTGATATGGTGACTTTATGTCAGATAGTTAGTATTTTGCCTTTGAGAAGGGAATATGATCATTTTTAGAGTATGTAATAGGAGACAGTAAATTATGGGAGTGTACTGCAATACCGTGACCTTTTCAGTATTCAGTAGTTTGAATAGCTGGTCTTTCTATCCCACTTGATTAAAGCTCACTAATCATCAAGAAAGTTAATGTAAGATAAAAATATTTTTTTTAAATGGCACAGCATTAATCCTTTTATATGGCAGAAGTTGGAATAGAACTGTTAGACATTTGTAACAAATTTCAATGTCTCTGCTGTAGTTGCAAATCTTTAGACAGCAGCCATTGACTTTGGATGATGAAATGGTGACCTGGTAAAACCTTGATCCAGCACTTTTTAGAGTTATGGTATTTTACAGATGTGCCTGCCCTACACAGAGAGTAGATATGACCTTGGAAAATTACATAGATGTCTTCCTCTCCCACAGAACATCACATATAAAATATATCTCCTGAGAATCCTATTTTTAACAATATCCAATGACATCAATTTTATACCTTCAGTAACCACTGCAAATCATAAACCTCAATGAAAGCTCTTATTTACATTCAGTGAAGAAACTTACAACTGATGTAAATCTGTGTTATACTGATAGTTTTTGGTGACTCTTAAACAGGTATTTATTAATCGAGGAGGAGCTAAGGAAAAAATTTAACATTGTTAAGTATTGCAAGTTTTTATATATAGTTAATTTTTTAGAATTGTAGAAATTATTTTACTAAACAATTTTACCCAAAGTATTCAAGAGTTAAAGTACGTTAATTTATATTTCAACACATTGAGGAACACAGTAAATTGTAGATAGATATCTCCTCCTTATTTCAGAGTATACTAAGTATATCAAGTTTTATTTCAATTACCAAGATTTATTTTAATATGGAAGATTAGGTTTTTGTTGCACGATAGAGTTATTATGGTACTCAATATATATATGGACAATACATGATAAAGTGATGAATGAGAACACAGGGATAATTGTATATGTTAAATTGTCTTCATGCTTTCTATGATACTACCAAGTTAGCATGCAATTGCTTTGAGCTGTGTATAGATTTGGAAAGTAGGACTAGTAATTATTGACATTAGAGATTATGTGGACATATACATATAAGCAATTACTCACAGGAGAGTAGTTCATTAGTTGGTTAATGAGGAGAATGTTAATTACTTGTGGCTTCACTCAAAGACCAGGGTTTGAAATGGATTGAAAGTCAACCAGACATCTCAGCTGAAATAGTTTAGTTTTTCCTCATTTTAATGCAGGCATAACTTAGTCCTTTCTTAAAGTTGGTAGTCATAACATGGTTTTTGTGCATATGAGATTTTTACCACTTCAAAATACTGATATTTTTATAGTTGTCTCTTAAAGCATTCCTTAGTTTGAAAAAGGAGTATTTTCATCCTGTTTGCATTTCCTCAAATCGGAGTTAATACTAAAATATCTGGCTTTTTAGCAGTGTTTTTCCTGACCTCTTATTGATTCTTAAATCATAAGCCTAAATTGATCCACAAAAAATAGGTCTCCATAAAGTTGAAAACTACATCTATTGTATATATATTTTTCTGCATATCTATTGTCAGATAACATGATTTTTATATGAATATAAGAATATTTTCACCTGGTAGGTGCAAATAAGTTCTTATTTAATGAGTAAATCTTTTATGTATCTAGAATATAGTATATTTCATTATCCATTGTTTCATTAAAAAATATTTATAAGGTATCTACTTTGTGTCTAACAGTAGGTGCCATAGACCTTTTATTTAACAAAGCAGAGAAGTGACCTGTTTACATTCCCATTGGTAAAATCAGAATATAAGGAGGAGGGGCAAGATAGTGGAGAAGCAGGAGACCCTGTTTCAACCAGTCTGCTAAAGTGAGCTAATTATCCATCAGAACACTCTCAACATCTATGAAATCAGCCTGAGATATAGGATTATACACTTCTGCATCTCTATGGGGGTAGAAGAGACCAGTGGAAAGGTAAAGCAGAGTGGGAATGGTCACACTGATATCAGAGGATAAACAGAAGGAAAAGGGAGCCACCAAAAGTTACCCACTGAAAAGTAACACCCCAATACAAAAGTTCCCTGTGATTAGGGACCAGCATTAACTTGGAGTCTGGTCAAAAGCACTCAAAAAGAGCAAAAGACCTTAGGGGCAAGCGGTGGAATCAGGTAGTCACTGGCATGGGCTTAAGCCCACTGTCCCAGGACAGCCACTGCCAGTGACCACCCATGCCAGAGAGAGTGCTGCAGAGCCCCCGGGGTTGCACAGCTTGCATTATGACTTGGCTGGGCACACTCCTGCACCCACAAGAGGAGGTCTGTAGACTGCACCAGTCTGCTCTCCCTAGAACTTTTGCACACTGCACGACCAGGGTCTGACAGACTCCCCACCCACACCTGAGAAAGCTCCTTCCTGGCACTAGCCCATGGTCTCTAGGACCCGCCAAGGGTCTGGATTCTCCCAGTGTATGTCTGAAGGAATTCAAAGCGATCTCTGGTCGTGATCCCAGTGGCAACATGAGGTCTGGACCCCAGGCAGCAGTCCCAGCAAAAGCAGCCACCAGAAGCAGGGTCCCTAGACCAATATCACTCATGATTTTAGTGGCACCAGGGTGCAGAGAAAAGTGGGAGCCTCAGACAACCCCTGAAACAATGGCTGGTATTGTGCATTGACTATGGGAGTTTGCACAGCACGGTGGAATTTGCAGAGGGGGAGTCTGTCTGTTCTGGACCACCCAGAAGGGAACAGACTGAGTCTTCTCTCTGAGATGGAGTTCTGGGTGCAGTTTGCTTTCCAATAAACCTCCGAAAAGCCACAAAAAGCCACCAAAGTGGGTGGACCTACAGAGAACAAAAGCCTGAAAAACTGGTTTCCTCAAAGTCCAGCCCCTTAATAGGGGTCAGGAGGACTCAACCCAACCAAGACTGCCTGAAAATCAATGCAGAAGGACCCTCCTCCAGAAAGCCAGCCAAAAGAATGAGAGGACAACAATGACAGGGTCCCCATAAAACTGTAAAACCACAATATGAAGGAAAACAATATATTAAGCTGCAGTATTCCCCTAAAACCTGCATATTTCAAAGATACAACTTTATTTTTAATTAGATCTCACTATTCTTGTTCTTTTTAATTTTTTTAACCTACTTACCATTACAACTAGAGGTTCAATCAACATATTCCATAATAACCTGTTAACTTAAAACTTTTTTCATACGTATATCTGGTTCGCTTTTCTTTTCTATTTTTTTAAATATACATATAGATATAAGGTTCAAGGTAATCGTCTTTCCATAATCAATACTACCCCTATATATAAACCAGTTTTAATCTCCATTTATCCCTGGAAAGTTGAGTTCTTTAACAAAGATATCAAGATACATCCAGCAAGAAAAAATATCACCTTCTTCGCCCACATCAAGGATTTCTAACCACCCTCCAGTCTTTCTCTTCTGTCAGAGTTTCTGTGTACTTGTTTTTGTTCTGGTATTGTATAAACCTTATCCTTGGGGTTCATTTTGCCTGGGTTCGTTCTTTCTTTCTTTCTTTCTTTCTTTCTTTCTTTTTTCCTTGTCATTTACTTTGGTCCCACTTTTTGTTTGTATACCTTATAAATCTTACCTTTGGGGGCATACTGGTTGGATCTTCTCTCCCTCTCTCTCTCTTTTTCTGTCTCTCTCTTTCTCTCTCTCTCTTTTTCTTTTTTCTTTCTTTTTGTGGTGACTTCCTATTGCTCAGAAGCATTCCACGGTGCACCTTGCCTGAATCATGGTTGATATATTCAGCTACACATCCCCTCAACCACCTCTCACCAAAATGACTAAAAGGAGGAACATCCAACAGAGGAAAAATTCAGAGACTGTGCCCTCTCCATCAGAACTATTGGATATGGACATAAACAGTATGTCAAAAAAGGAATTCAGGGTAACAACTATCTAGGCAATGTCTAGATTGGAGAAAACCATTAGTGACAACATGGAATCTCTAAGGGCAGAAGTGAAAGACACATGGGGAAGAAGTTAAAAATGTTATCAATGAGATTCAATCTAATCTAAATACCCTAATAGCTAGAGTAACTGAGGCAAAAGATAGAATTAGTGATCTAGAGGACAAACTGATAGAGAAAAAGGATCTGGAGGAGGCCTGGCACAAACAGCTTAGAAGCCATGAAAACAGAATTAGAGAAATAAATGACATCATGAAACATTCCAATGTCAGAATTATTGGGATTTCTGAGTGGGAGGAGAAAGAAAAAAGACTAGAAGGTATAGTTGAACAAATTCTTGGTGAAAATTTTCCCATATGGGAAATGGAACAAGCGTCCCTGTCCTAGAGGCAGAAAGATCACCCCCCAAGATCAACAAATCCAGAAAGACCTCAAAACACTTGATTGTGAGACTGATGAATCACAACTTTAGACAAGAGCTCCTGAGGGCAGGGAGGGAAGAGGTTCCTTAGATACAGAGGAAGGTCCATCAGAATAACAGCAGACCTGTCCACAGAAACGTAGCAAGCCAGAAAGGGCTGGCAAGACATATTCAGGACACTAAATGAGAAGAACATGCAGCCAAGAATACTTTATCCAGCAAGGTTGACATTCCAAATGATAGAGAGATAAAGATCTTCCAAGACCAGCAAGGTTTAAAAGAGTATGTGACCACCAAGCTGGCACTATAAGAAATATTAAGGGGGGGGGGTTCTATAAAAGAAGAAAGAACCCAAGCATGTTGTGGAACAGAAATTTAGAGGCAATCTATAGAAACAAGGACTTCACAGGCAACAATATGTCAATTAAAAGGTAGCTTTCAATAATCACTCTTCAACATAAACGGCCTAAATGTTCCCATAAAACAACACAGGGTTGCAGATTGGATAAAATAACAGGACCCATTCATATGTTGATACAAGAGACCCATTTGGAACCTAAGGATACATCCAGACTGAAAGTGAAGGAATGGAGAAGAATCTTTCATGCCAATGGGCCTCAAAAGAAGGCTGGGGTAGCAATTCTCATATCAGATAAATAAGATTTTAAATGGAAAACTGTAGTCATAGATAAAGAAGGGAAACATCATTCTTAAAGGGTCTATCCACCAAGAAGATCTAACAATTGTAAATATTTATGCCCCCAATATGGGAGCAGCCAACTACATAAGACAACGGTTAATTAAGATAAAAAGTCATATTGATATGAATGCATAAATAGTAAGGGATCTTATCACACTACTCTCAGTAATAGACAGATCATCCAAGCAGAAAATCAATAAACAAGAGCACTGAATGACACATCGGACCAGTTGGACCTCACAAATATATACAGAACATCCCACCCTAAAACAACAGAATACTCATTCTTCTTGAGTACACAGGGAACTTTGTACAGAATAAACCACATACTGGGTCACAAATCAGGGCTCAACTGATACAAAAGATTGAGATTATTCCCTACATATTCTCAGACCACAATGTTTTGAATCTAGAACTCAACCAGAAGAAAAAGTTTCGAAGAAATTCAAACACTTGGAAGCTAAAGACCACCTTGCTTAAGAATGTTTGGATCATCCAGGAAATCAGAGAAGAACATAAACAATTCATGGAAACCAATGAGAATGAGGACACATTGGTACAAAACCTATGGGACAGAGCAAAGGCAGTAATAAGGGGAAAATTCATAGCCATCCAAGCCTCGCTCAAAAAAAAGAAAAAGAAAAGAAAAATCCAGAATACACCATCTCTCTTTACACCTTAAAGAACTGGAGAATCAACAACAGATTAAGCCAACCCCACACACAATAAGAGAATAATCAAGATAAGAGCAGAGATCAACAAGATAGAAAGTAGAGCTATAGTAGAACACATCAATAAAACTAGAAGCTGGTTTTTGGAAAGAATCAATAAGATCAATAAACCATTGGCCAAACTAATCCAAACGAAGAGAGAGAGGACCCAAATTAATAAAATAATGAATGAAAAGGTAGAGAACACAACTATCATTAAGGAAATAGAAACAATCATCAGAAATTATTATCAACAGTTATATGCCAATAAGTTAAGCAACCTAGATAAAATGGATGCATTCCTGGAAATCTATAACTTCCAAAACTGAATCAGGAAGAAATTGATGAATGGAATAGACCAATATCTAGTAACGAGATTGAAGTGGTGATCAAAACCCTCCAAAAAATACCAGAGCCCAGGACCTGACAGATTCCCTGGAGAATTCTACCAAACATTCAAAGAAGAAATCATACCTATTCTCCTGAAGCTGTTTCAAAAAATAGAAAGAGAAGGAAAACTTCCAGATCCTTTTTATGAAGCCAGCATTACCCTGATCCCCAGATCAGGAAAAGACCCCATTAGAAATGAGAATTTCAGACCAATATTCCTGATGAATATGGATGCCAAGATTTTCAACAAGATCCTAACTAATAGGATCCAACAGTACATTGAAAAGATTATCTACCATGACCAGGTGGGATTTATCTAAGGGATGTGAGGGTGGTTCAACATTTGCAAATAAATGTGATAGAATAAATCAAGAAGAGAAGAGAGAAGAGCCACATAGTCCTCTCAATTGATGCAGAAAAAGCATTTGACAAGATACAGTATCCATTCCTGATTAAAACCCTTCAAAATATAGAGATAGAGGGAATATTCCTCAACTTCATAAAATCTATCTATGAAAAAACCATAGCCAATATCATCCTCAATGTGGAAAAGTTGACAGCCTTCCCCTTGGGATCAGGAACATGACAAGAATACCCACTCTCATCACTGTTGTTCAATATAGTACCAGAAGACCTAGCAACACCAATCAGACAACAAAAATAAATAAAAGGTATTCAAATTGGCAAAGAAGAAGTCAAACTCTCTCTTTTCACAGATGACATGATACTTTATATGGAAAAGCCAAAAGACTCTACCCCCAAACTAATAGAACTCATACAACAATTCTGTAATGTGGCAGAATACAAAGTCAACCTACAGAAATCTGTTGCTTTCTTATAAACTAACAATGAAAATGTAGAAAGGGAAATTAGAGAATTGGCTCCATTTTCTCTAGCACCAAGAACCATAAGATACTTGGGAATAAACCTAACCAAAGAGGTAAAGAATCTGTGCTCAAGGAATTACAGAACACTCATGAAAGAAATTAAAGAAGACACAAAAAGATGGAAGACAATTCCATACTCATGGATAGGAAGAATAAACATTGTTAAAATGTCTATACTCCTAGAGCAATCTATACTTTCAATGCCATCCTGATCAAAACTTCACAGGTATTTTTCAAAGAGCTAGAACAAACAATCCTAAAATTTATATGGAACCAGAAGAGACCCCAAATTGTTAAGGAAATGTTGAAAAAGAAAAACAAAACTGGGGACATCATTTTGCCTGCTTTCAAGCTTTACTACAATGCTGTGATCACCAAGACAGCATGGTATAGCACAAAAATAGACACATAGATGAGTGGAACAGAGTAGAGAGCCCAGATATGGACCCTCAACACTATGGTCAACTAATCTTCAACAAAGAAGGAAAAAATATACAGTGGAAAAAAGACAGTCTCTTCAATAAATGGTGCTGGGAAAATTGGATGGCTATGTATAGAAATGAAACTTGATTATTCTCTTATACCATATGCAAAGATAAACTGGAAATGGATGAAAGACCTCAACGTGAGCCAAGAATCTATCAAAATCTTGGAGGTGAGCATAGGCAGTAACCTTTTCGACATTGGCCACAGCAACTTCTTTCAAGATATGTCCCCAAAGACAAAGGACACAAAATCAAAAATGGACTTTTGGGACTGCATCAAGATCAAAGGCTTCTGCAGAGCAAAGGAAACAGTCAACAAAACAAAGAGGCAACCCACAGAATGGGAGAAGAGATTCACAAATGACACTACAGACAAAGGGCTGATATCCAAGATCTATAAAGAATGCCTCAAACTCAACACACACAAAACAGACAGTCACATCAAAAAATGGGCAGAAGACATGAACAGATACTTCTCCAATGAAGACATACAAATGGCTAACAGTCATGTGAAAAAGTGTTCATCAGCATTAGCCATCAGGGAGATTCAAATCAAAACCACATTGAGATACCATCTTACACCAGTTAGAATGGCTAAAATTAACAAGACAGTAAACAGCAAGTGTTGTAGAGGATATGGAGAAAGGGGAACCCTGTTACACTGTTGGTGGGAATGCAAGTTGGTGCAGCCCCTTCAGAAAACAGTGTGGAAAATCCTTAGGAAATTAAAAATAGAGCTTCCCTATGACCCTGCAATTGCACTACTGGGTATTTACTTCAGATACAGATGTAGTGAAAAGAAGGGCCATCTGTACCCCAATGTTCATAGCAACAATGGCCACAGTTGCCAAACTTTGGAAAGAACCAAGATGCCCTTCAACAGATGCCCTTCTTTATCTAGAGAAGAGTATCATGCTTCCATCAGAAAGGATGAATACCCAACTTTTGTATCAACATGGAAGGCACTAAAAGAGATTATGCTGAGTGAAATAAGTCAAGCAGAGAGAATCAAGTATCACATGGTTTCACTTACTTGTGGAGCATAAGGAATAACATGAAGGACCTTGGGAGATGGAGAGAAGTGAGTTGGGGGAAATCGGATGGGGAGACAAACCATGAGAGACCGTGGACTCTGAGAAACAAACTGAGGGTTTGGGAGGGGAGGGTGGTTGGGAGGTTGGCTGAGCATGGTGGTGGGTATTATGGAGGGCACGCATTGCATGGAGCACTGGGTGTGGTGCTACACAATATACTTTAGAACACTGAAAAAAAAAAAAATCTAATTTAATTAAAAAAATCAAAATATAAACAAATACAAAATTAATAAATGAGACAATCTCATATCATGAAAAATTTATGAAGGCAACAAATGTGGATAACATACAAGAAAATACTTGGGGATCATACTTTTTTATATTTCCATTTAACAAATTAAAAATAACTTTACTGTTCTTATCCTACAAATGAGGACAATAACTAATAAGACAAATCAATAAGAGTTCATCAAACTGCTTACAAATGAATTTGCTAAAACTGGCATATCTTTGATTATTGGTCTTCTCAAATATAATGTGGTGGTCCTTTTTGAATATTGTTTTATTTTAATAAGTATTAACTGACTTGGCACTATAAATATAAAAAAAAAAGCAACCTAGTGTTGCTTTTTACAAAAGTAGGCTAATAATTTTATATGGACCCAACCATCAATGTTAATTCAATTGTCAGGGGTCTTCTAAATTTTATACGTCCTTCTCTTCTATTGATAAACCAATAGAGGTGACTCACCCATTTTAAATATTGAAACATGTATTTTTATCCCCAGGGGTATGTTTATAAAAAATAAAAAATTAAAAAAAAAAAATTAAATATTGAAACATGTATTAAAATACTAGTAACTTGACCTCCTCTAGATATCCATAATATAAAACTACCTAATCATTACCCAAGATTACACAGTCTGAAAAACATGACTGAAAATACTAAATTTTAAATAAAATTGTACACATTTGTTAGTTGGCAGGATTTATCAATTTTAAGACAAGGAAATAGTTGTAAGAAATTAAGGAGTCCATCCCATTTACAATTGCACCCAAAACCATAAGATACCTAGGAATAAACCTAACCAAAGAGGCAAAGAATCTATACTCAGAAAACTATAAAGTACTCATGAAAGAAATTGAGGAAGACACAAAGAAATGGAAAAATGTTCCATGCTCCTGGATTGGAAGAATAAATATTGTGAAAATGTCTATGCTACCTAAAGCAATCTACACATTTAATGCAATTCCTATCAAAGTACCATCCATATTTTTCAAAGAAATGGAACAAATAATTCTAAAATTTATATGGAACAAGAAAAGACCTCGAATAGCCAAAGGGATGTTGAAAAAGAAAGCCAACGTTGGTGGCATCACAATTCCAGACTTCAAGCTCTATTACAAAGCTGTCATCATCAAGGCAGCATGGTACTGGCACAAAAACAGACACATAGATCAATGAAACAGAATAGAGAGCCCAGAAATAGACCCTCAACTCTACAGTCAACTAATCTTCGACAAAGCAGGAAAGAATGTCCAATGGAAAAAAGACAGCCTCTTCAATAAATGGTGCTGGGAAAATTGGACAGCCACATGCAGAAAAATGAAATTGGACCATTTCCTTACACCACACACAAAAATAGACTCAAAATGGATGAAGGACCTCAATGTGCGAAAGGAATCCATCAAAATCCTTGAGGAGAACACAGGCAGCAACCTCTTTGACCTCAGCCGCAGCAACATCTTCCTAGGAACAACGCCAAAGGCAAGGGAAGCAAGGGCAAAAATGAACTATTGGGATTTCATCAAGATCAAAAGCTTTTGCACAGCAAAGGAAACAGTTAACAAAATCAAAAGACAACTGACAGAATGGGAGAAGATATTTGCAAACGACATATCAGATAAAGGACTAGTGTCCAGAATCTATAAAGAATTTAGCAAACTCAACACCCAAAAAACAAATAATCCAATCAAGAAATGGGCAGAAGACATGAACAGACATTTCTGCAAAGAAGACATCGAGATGGCCAACAGACACATGAAAAAGTGCTCCATATCACTCAGCATCAGGGAAATACAAATCAAAACCACAATGAGATATCACCTCACACCAGTCAGAATGGCTAAAATCAACAAGTCAGGAAATGACAGATGCTGGCGAGGATGCGGAGAAAGGGGAACCCTCCTACACTGTTGGTGGGAATGCAAGCTGGTGCAACCACTCTGGAAAACAGCATGGAGGTTCCTCAAAATGTTGAAAATAGAACTGCCCTATGACCCAGCAATTGCACTATTGGGTATTTACCCTAAAGATACAAACGTAGTGATCCAAAGGGGCACGTGCATCCAAATATTTATAGCAGCAATGTCCACAATAGCCAAACTATGGAAAGAACCTAGATGTCCATCAACAGATGAATGGATCAAGAAGATGTGGTATATATACACAATGGAATACTATGCAGCCATCAAAAGAAATGAAATCTTGCCATTTGCAACAACATGGATGGAACTAGAGTGTATCATGCTTAGCGAAATAAGTCAAGCAGAGAAAGACAGCTATCATATGATCTCCCTGATATGAGGAAGTGGTGATGCAACATGGGGGCTTAAGTGGGTAGGAGAAGAATAAATGAAACAAGATGGGATTGGGAGGGAGACAAACCATAAGTGACTCTTAATCTCACAAAACAAATTGAGGGTTGCTGGGGGGAGGGGGTTGGGAGAAGGGGTTGGGATTATGGACATTGGGGAGGGTATGTGCTTTGGTGAGTGCTGTGAAGTGTGTAAACCTGGTGATTCACAGACCTGTACCCCTGGGGATAAAATTATATGTTTATAAAAAATAAAAAAAATAAAAAAAAACACACAAAAAAAGAAAAAATAATTTCTATCTCCCTGATGACAAATCATACTCATTATGGGGATCAGCTCCCAAAGATCAACTGTAAACCAGAGATGGGGCTCTGTTCACATTATAAATATGGAAATCACTGAACCCACACCTTGGGATCACCCTCTTATTTATTACTGAATTCAAGATTATCTTGGGTGTTTTCCTTAGGTGCATATTTATGAAAGCTGACAAAAGTTTAGAAGAAAATATTCCATAGCTAATTACATTAGATGGGAAAGAGAAAAGGAGACAGAAGAGGGAGAAAGGACTGGAAAGAGGTGGAGGCAGAGAGAGCGAGAGAGAGAGAAAAGAGAGCTCCATTCTTACCTTTCTTCTCTGTCTTCAATCAAAATTTTCTCTGATAATATAGATATTTCCCTACCTAGGAATTGAGCCTAAGTGGCTGTTGTTTTAAGTTATGAAGACTGTCATTTAAAAGTTGGAAGAAATTTCTGTTTACTTAGTGTTAAAACTTAAATTTATCTTTGTGCCATTTCCTTTGGACAGTAAAAGATAAATCACTCAATAGAACCTTGTGAGTTAGGCAAGACCTTAACGCAGGGAAGCAACTGACAGGAAGAATTTATGGATCCAACATTTAAGTGCTATATTTAGTAATGTAGATTTGCTTTTTACTGTAGAAGATCTATATTTCTGCATAGGCTTCATTTAGACTAATGTTGGTTTTTGTTTTTGTTTTTTCCTAAAGAAGAATTTAGACTCTGATATGGTTTATTCCTGCAGAATTGAGCATGCCACTGGAGAGTTGTTCCTGGGGGGATCTGAAATGGAGATCCGTAAAACAATAGGATCTTCAAACCTGGTAAACTCACCATCTTCTATTATAGGTGAGTTGAAGAAAACAACCTGAACTAGGGATACAGAGCATGACTTGGCTCAGAATGATGACATAGGAGGGTCAGAGGACACTGGTACCAGTAGAACTTTTTTTTTCTTTCTTTTCTTTCTTTCTTTCTCTCTCTCTCTCTTTCTTTCTTCCTTTCTTTCTGTACTTTTATTTCTCACTAAATTCTTTAGATAATAAGAAAATCTACTCTACTGAATTACTGATCTGATAACATTTGCAAGACCATACCCACACTGCTATTCACAGCTATGTAATTCGTGTCTTGAGTAAAAGCAACCTGTCTGGGAAAAGACAGAGGTTGAAATTCAGCTTGGCCTATGTCTGGTTCCCAACAGAGAATTTTTCGACTTTGCTTTTGTTTTTGTTTTTTGTTTTTTGTTGTTTGCTTTGTTTTATTTTGAATTGTTTGTACAGAGTAGAAGTCTGTGGATCTGGCCCTCTGAGGGTCACTGTTTTCTATTTGCCTGAAAGAGATGCTTTTTTCAAATTCAAACATAGGCTCTAGACATGCCTTCAGAAGCCCTGACTGCAACCTTGTGGACAGGAGTTGAGATTTCCCTGCAAGGACTATATTTATCCATTGCAAGTTTTCTGGGAAATTATCCAGGAAATTAAGACTTGGGAGAATGGGCTTCAACTCAAATGGAGGGAACTTAATTTCTAAATATTGGAGAAATTATTTTTTCCTCTCAATTCTGAAACATGCCAATGAATAGCTCCCTCCCAATGCCACAGATTTGTGGTACAGGCCTAGGATAGGAAGGTGACACATTCAAGATATCTAAAACTAGAAATTTTACAGAATTTATGAGCTATACTTCCTTCCTTCCAGAATTCTTAACTTTTAGGAAATTCTTGTCAATTGTGATGACTAAAATTGACTACCCTGTGGAAAATTAAGAGGAACATGTATTCCTTGTTCAGGATATAGATGAAAGACACGAACAATTTGGGGCATATGCGTGGCTCTGTTGGATAAGCAATCGACTTGGTTTTGGCTCATGTTGTGATCCCAGTGGTGGGATCAAGCCCCATGTTTGGCTTCTTGCTCAGTGTGGAGTCTGCTTTAGAGTCTCTCTTTTCCTCTCCCTTTGTCCTACCCCCAGTACATACATACATACATAAGAAAAGAAAAAAGAGCAGTTTTTCTCCCTTTACAAATAGGACACCTTTACTTATGAGAAAGGCAACATTTGCAGAGAGATCAGACACAGAAGTCTGGCTTGGCAAGAAAGTGAAAAAGAACTGATCTTTTCACATGGAATATTTTTTTCTTAAGTACTATGAACCTATTTGGCTCTACAAGTCATGTTTCAAGAATAATATGGAAAATTGTTCATAATAACTGTGGATACTTTTATTAAAATTGCTTGCTAGTTGAAATTGGTTTTCACATTTTTCCCTTTTCTACCAAAGTGTTCAATTCCTCCTTCTGAATTATTATGTCTATTCAAAAAATACAAATCCTTTTTCTTTTTTTTTTATGATGTATCTTGGAAAGGATCACCAAAAAAATATGATAATCTCAAAAGAGATGTTTGAGCTTTAGATACAAATAAATAACTGAATTTAAAACTGGTAAATAAATAATAAAGCATAAGGTATTTAGGAAATGCTGTAGATAGATAGAGATACATATAAATTCACGTGGGTGTAAAAAAAAAATCACTGTGAATCATAGCTTGTGGTAATGATAGGCTTGTCTGCCTTTTATATAAATTTTTCTTCTCCTATTGTTATTGCTAAGCCTTTGTTCCTGGATACAAAACTGAGTTTAGAGATCTGTCTGAGCCAATCACTATCAATCTGTCTGCCACAGTATGTGCTTCAGAGAAGTGTTTACACTTAATCAGGGACCCTTAAAGCCTTGTGTGGTATGTATATATGATCCTGGAGAAAAATGCTGTCCATCTTTCACTGACATTCCTACCTGAAATCTTATAAAATAGGGTGAGCATAGGACTTATCTCTAGTCACATTAAATAAGCACATTTCCAGCCTGAGAAGCCTAAGACAAGCACACTGAGAACACAAGAGGAGAGATGAGTGGAGACATAGAAATCATGTGCAAACTTATATGAGGGCTGGGATCAAGAAGGAATTGAAGACAGTACTTTTTTTCTTGTGTGGTAAGCAAATTCCCTTTGTTTGAGTTGGATTTCTAAACTAAGATTCTCATTAAGGAAAGGAAAGCTGTGGCAACAGTGCTAAGTTAGTGAATTGGTAAATCTAAGCTTTACCAATTTATAGGAGACTTTCTTCTCCTGTAAATCACTGTGTCTTTGAATTAGACATTTATTCATTCTTAACCATTTTCATAATCTATTAAAGAAATATGATAAAAAAAGATCTCATGATTTCCCTTTGGTTCTAACAATCCCTATTGAAGGCAAAATTTGTCAGGCTTTTATTTTCACATAAATATAGAACTCCAATTCTGAGAGAAGATAGTAAAGAAACCATTTGCTCTCCCTATAGCACTGTTTTCCAGCCAAAAAATCAATAAAGTATGGTTGCTATGTATGAATGTTGAAAAATTGTGTGTGACTGTCAACAATGTAATGTCGCTATACAACTTGCTCATTCATTTAATAAATATTTTATTGAGACATAATTGACATATAACATTGTATAAGTTTAAGTTGTAAACCATGTTGATTTGATGCACTGATGTTGTGATGTGATTACCAATTTAGCATAAGCTATATTACCTCTATCCCATCATATAATTATCATTACTTTTTTGTGGTGAGAACAGTTAAGATCTACTCTCTTAGCAACTCCCAACTACACTATACTGATTTGTTAACCATAATCACAATGCTGTGATGATCTTAACACACAAGATGATCTAATGCTGTGCATTAGATTCCCTGCATTATCCATCTTTTAATTGCAAGTTTGTATCATTTGGCTAATATCTCTATAATTTCCCCACCCCCTGGCCACCATTCTACTCCCCGTTCCTATGAGTGTGGCTCTTTAAATTCCACATGTAAGTGATATCATACAGCATACATACAGTTTTTTCTCTATTTGACTTACCAAATTTAGCATAATGCCATCAAGGTCTATCCATGTTGCCCAAATGGCAGGTAGAAAGTCCTTTTTTGCCATAGATTATACATATATTCATCTGTTGATAGACACACACATACATTTAGCTGTTGATGGACTCTGAAGTTGTTTCCAAATCTCGGCTATTTTTAGTAATGCTACAGTAAACGTAGCAGTGCAGATATCTTTTCAATATCCCGTTTTCATTTCTTTTGGATATATACTCAGTAGTGAAATTACTGAAGTATATGGCAGTTATAATTTTTAATTTTTTCAGAAACCTCCTCTCTTCTCCATATTGACTAATCAGATTTACATCCCCAGCAACAGTAGATAAGGGTTCCTTTCCCTTCACACTTTTTTTTTAACCTAAGAAAATATTTTATTTCTATTAAGTTTTTAATTTTTATTTTATTGTAGTTAATATACAGTGTGGCCAACACTTGTTATTTCTTGTCTTTTTTATGATAGACATTCTAACAGGTGTAAAGTAGTATCTCATTGTGGTTTCAATTTGCATTTCCCTGATTATTGATGTTGAACATCTTTACATGTACTTGTTGGCCATTTGGATATCTTCTTTGAAAAATATCTTTGAAAAATATCTATTCAGTTTCTCTGCCCATTTTTTTCTTAAAGACTTTATTTACTTATTTGAGAGAGAGAGAGAACACGTGAGCAAGCATGGGGAGGAGCAGAAAGAGAGAAACAAGCGGACTCTGCACTGAGCTAGAGCCAGATGCAGGACTCAATCCCATGACTCTAAGATCATGACCTGAGCCAAAATCAAGACCCAGATGCTTAACTGACTGAGCCACCCAGGTACTCATGCCCTGCTGCCTAATCTTTTAATTGGTTTTTGTTGTTGTTGTTACTGAGCTATATATAAGTTATTTATGTATTTTGGATGTTAACCCTTATCCTATATATAGTTTGCAAATACATCTCCATTCCATAGGTTGTCTTTTCATTTTGGTGATTGTTTTCCTTTACTGGGCAGAAAGTTTTTAGTTTGATGTGATATCACTTATTAATTTTTTTTTCTTTATTGCTTGTGCTTTTAGAGCTATATCAAAAGACTTTTTGCCAAGACCAATGTGAAGAAGTTTTTTCCCTTAAGTTTTCTTTTAGGAGCTTTATGGTTTCAGGTCATGCCTTTAATCCATCTGGAATTATTTGTTTGTGAGTAGTCAGTGAAACAGGAGTAAGATAGAAGTCCAATTTAAATTTTTCTGAATGTGGTTATCCAATTTGGCCAATATTATTATTCAATAAGGAGACTATTTTTTCTGCATTGAGTACTCTTTTTTTTTTTTAAGATTTTATTTATTTATTTGACAGAAAGACATCACAAGTAGACAGAGAAGCAGGCAGAGAGAGAGAGGGAAGCAGGCTACCTGCTGAGCAGAGAGCCCGATGCGGGACTCCATCCTAGGACCCTGAGATCATGACCTGAGCCGAAGGCAGCAGCTTAACCCACTGAGCCACCCAGGCGCCCTGCACTGAGTACTCTTGACTCCCTTGTCAAATATTATCCCCATATATTCAGGGGCTTATTTCTGGGCTCTGTATTGTGTACCATTGGTCTATGTGTCTAGTCTTATGCCAGCACCATACTGGTTTGATTACTGTATCTTTAAAGCATAGTTTGAATCAGGGAGCATGATACCTCTACTGTTGCTCTTTCTCAAGTTTTGGCCATTAAGGGTCTTTTTCTTTTTTCTTTGTTTCCATAGAAATTTAGAATTATTTCCTCTATTTCTGTGAAAAATTCCACTAGTATTTTTACAGGAATTGCATAGAATCTATGAATGGCTTTGGGTAGTATTGACATTTTGACAGTATTTATTCTTCTAATCACAAGCATATGCTATCTTTCCAACCGTTGGTGTCTTCTTCACTTTCTTTCATCAGAGCTTGTATTTCTTGGGCTTAACTTTCAAGTGAAATTTATCGCTAAATACTTATTGATTTTTTTTATTTTATTGTGAATGAAATTATTTCTTTGCCACATATTTCATCATTAGTGTGTAGAAATACTACTGATTTCTATATGTTGAATTTTTTGCCTGCAATTTTTCCGATTAGTTACAATGAGTCTTATGCGATCATGATGCTGACATAACCCTCCTCAGTAACTATTTTTAAAATTAACTTAGTTAAAATCAGTCATTTTAAAAATAATTATTATGAATCAGATCCATTCTAGTTATGGGAATGCTGCAGTAAATAATGGAGAGAATTCTTCCATGAAGCTTAATTCTGGTGAGATTTATACAATTAACATTCCATTGCAATTAACATTATATTAATAAATAATAGAGCCCTTGGGTGGCTTAGTCAGTTAAACCTTGGACTCTTGCTTTGGCTCAGGTCATGTTCTCACGGTTGTGGGATTGACCCTCACCTCTAGCCCTATGCTGAGCTCAGAGTCTGCCTCAGATTCTCTCTCTCCCTCTTCTCCTCCCCCCACATTCTCTCTTTCTCTAAAATAAATAAATTTTTTCTAAAAAAACCCAAATATTACATTAACAAGTAAGTAAATTAAACAATTTCAAATTAACATAGAAAAAGAAAGTTAATAAAGTTACTGGTTTTGACCAGGATGGGATATAGAATGAAAGTCCCCATTTGGTTAGATTGTTCAAGAAAAATTCTTTTTTAGAAGGAGCACTTGATTTGGTGCCTGAAAATCATAAGAAAGCAATCATGTGAGGATCTTGGAAAGAACAGAAGAAAGATTCCGGGAGTTTGATTGAAGAGGCATGCCAGACTTAAACTGACTACATAGCAATTATTAAGGAAATTAATTATTTATTCAAATTCTTGGTTCTTTACTCTTGAATAAACTGATTGAATAAATCTGAAAAAGTGAGAATCATTTACACTTCATTTCCACCCACTAATTGTTTTTGGTGAATCTGTGAAGATAATACAGAGGAAACTTTCAAAGTGGAGACTTCTTTCTTATACAACTAGGATTAATTTTGCGATTAGGAGAAAAAAGATGAGAAGATGAAAAAGCAGTACCACCTTCATATTACCTTTATTAAGTAGAAATAATTAGAATCAATCAGAAATGGAGCTGACTCAAGTCATTCCAAAATAAATACTGCAGTCCTACCACTTTTCACATGTACCTGAGCACATAAAATATTTAGAAAATTCTATCTCAGCAAATTGAGAAAACACAGTCAATCTTAACTATCTTCCTTTACTTATAAAGATTTAGAGTGCTTTTGAGAGATAGGAAAAAAGCTATAACTATCATTCTAGATCAAGCTAAGACCATTAAAATGTCTGTCACCCTTAAGACAAAAACAGAGACAGACACAAACTGCTTATGTAGCTGAGAAACTATTGGTAAGAAAATTGACAGTATATTTAGATACTTGATATTTCAAAAGCCAAAAATTTTCCTAGAAAAAAAGTATAAATACCTGTTTCCATTAATGGAACCAAGCACAATTATCTTAAATTCTTTCTGTCAGAATTTGAATTGAAACTGATGGAGCAAACCACAATATAAATTTTATCCATGTCCTCCTGAGAAAGTATGATAATTGCTTCATTTATTAAGATTGATATGAATAGTATTTCCATTTCATATTCTTTCCAATCTCTACCTAAGCCCCATCGCATACACAAATACAACTAAAACTACAACGTGGGCTAGGTACGTGATGGATCTAGTATATCTCAATAAACCAGCCAATAATGCTAAATCCAGATGAGGCACAAGCTGCCTCGTGAAGGAAAAAGAGCAATATACATGAAACTGAAAGCCAACTTCTACTTCTGATGCTTTCAGTAACTAATTATCAAGAAATTCCCAGTGGAAAATATATTTTGTGCCTACGGAGTTTTATGATCTCAAGAGTACAGAGGCTGTTCTGCTAAGAGAGGCCAACCGCTGCTATTGGCAAGAATGTATAGTGCATGCCCTTTGGTATGAAGAGTGTGCCTTTGGAGTTATTCTAAAGCCAAAGTCTATGAACCATTTGTCCAGGGCTCTTTAAGACCTCAAATCTCAGACCCACTCTTTGGAAAGGCTAGACTTTAAGAAGGCGACTCTACAAATAAACTTCAACCTATAATGGTTAGTTAGTATGGAGGAAAACACAGAATTATGAAATAAAATGACCTGGCTTAGTGCTCTGCGTAGGATCAATGTCAAGTGCATGTGACATTCAAACAGGAATCCATGCTCAGAAGGAGGCCCCAAGCTTGGGGTTAATGTTCTGCAGACATTGTTATGAAATTTTTGAAATGTTATCTTTGAATTTGTGTTTGTGAGTGAAGTCTGATGGAACAAGAGAGCACATATGCCCTGGGGGCTTGCAGTGTTCACTCATATCTGTCCTGCCTCCGAGCCCCACCATTCCCTCTCTCCTCTCCTAGGTAGGTTCTCTGTCACTTGCTTCCATCTAACAACTGCTTCCATCCTTCATCCATGAAGGGGAGATGAGGAGCGTGTCTTGGCACCTGCCCCACACATATAGAGTAGGCAGGACCCCATACAAGTCTGCTGTCCTCATCCCCATCCCAATATCCCCCAAGCTGGAGGGAGTATTACATCAAATGGAAAATAATAAAAACCACCATGACGGCTAAAGAGACAGACTGTCAAGGAAAGGAAATATCTTTTTTTTTTTTCCTGGTTTTTGAACAAGGGACCTTGAATCTTTATTTTCTGCTGGGCCCTCAAATTATCTACCTGGCCCTGATCCCAGATCTACCACTTTACTAGCTGTATGAACCTTGGCAAATCACCTAATCATTCTAAGTTTGTTTCTTCCTCTGTAAACTGTGGGTTATGTTTTCTGTTACACAGTGGTGCCAACTGAAAAAGCCATTCTCCTGATAGGAAACACTGTAGCAGGAGGAAACATAATGAGTTGATTTTGAGTTGATTCATTCATGGTTCCTTCTGGTTGCAAATCATTTTGTACATACAGATCTATAGATCGTACAAATCTGTAGATGGTTCACTAGAAGTACCGATTCTAGATATTTCACTGCGAAGTCAGAGGAGAAGATGTGTTTCTCAAAAATCAGGTTAGCACTTGCAAACATTTTCTGTAGAATAGTACTCTTTAGTTCCACCATTAAACTATATACAGAAGATTAAATAAGATAATGTTGCCTAGTTTAGAAAAATCATTATTTTTAACATTATAAGGTCATTATTGTAGTCTCATAAGGAAATGTGTTATGTGTTTTAAAACATCCAAACATACCAAAAGGAACTTTGATAATCTAGCCTGTTGGTATGCTGGTAAGAGACGGACAGTAATGCGTTTTGAGGAGATTTCAGGAGTAGTTGTTGGAAATGTACAAATTAAATAATACTTTCTGCACCCTCTAGCTCTCCTCTATCTATATTTCTACTTAGAAATTCACAGGTTAGAGGGAGAGCTAGATCTAAGATATCATGAAGCCATGTACCATGCTTTCTCTCTTTCCCTTCAGCCATTTGTCCCTAGATGCATCTCTTCACCATGTCCATAAATTCTCCAGTTAATTTTTTTTCCACCAGTTGAAATTTAAATGCACCAATGCCTGTGTCAATTTCTAATTTAATGATGAAAAGGGAAGTAAACATGCATATGAAAATATTCTAGAATAATTGCAGTTTTCTATCCTTCCTTGTTATCAAAAAATATAGCACTTTCAACACTTAATACTGAAGAAATATTTAGCCCAGGATACAGAAAGATTATCTTCTTATGTAGGGTCAAAAGTAAGTACATATCGGAATCATGTTTCTAAGGACTGATTTCACCGTGAAGCCAGAGCTATTAGAAGCACATCTTCCCTGCAAGTAAAATTGAAAATTTATAAGCATACCAGATATGTTGAACCTTATGGCACAGCAGCAACAAATACATCATTTAGTATGTGGGCTGATTCTCATTGCCCTACACACATCAATTATCCTCACTCCCAGGCTGTATATTAGGCTGACAGCAGGTATGCACATGCAGATCTGTAGATACTTTTCCACTTTCTTATCACATGGAGGGCTACAGGTATGTGGAGGGACACTGGGAAAATTAGCAACACAGCTGACTGGGTAAGGATATTCTAACTTAAATGTTTTAACGATACAGAAGATTATATGAATTTAAGAGGAAAAGGGAATTTTTGCAGCTCTCTCACGTACTGCAATCACTTCACACTAAAATAATTGGATTATATACAGCAAAAAAATTGAAATTTTAAAGGAAACTAATAGGGAGTATGTGGTTGAAAGAAGGACACTTGAAAATTACTTACTTCTAAGAAGAGAATCTAAGGGTCTTTGAGGTTTTTACTCCAAGCATATGAAGGAGGAAGATGTACACAGTTCACTGGGCTAGAAATAGACCACATCTTGCTTTGCTTTTCTTTTGTTTTGTTTTTAATAAAGATTTTTATTTATTTATTTGACAGAGAGAGAAGGGGAACATAAGGGGGGAAGCGGGGAGGCAGGGAGAAGAAGCAGGCTCCCCACCAAGCTGGGAGCCTGTCATGGACTTCAATTCCAAGACCCTGGGATCATGACCTAAGCCAAAGGCAGACACTTAACAACTGGGCCACCCAGGCATCCCAGAGGTGTTGTTCTGATGAGCTAAGTCCATTTATGAATGTTTTGTTTGTCATGTATTTCTATATTCAAAACTCACTGTAAATCTTACATTAAGAATGAAATAAATTAGATAACTCAATGTCTTGATCATTTCTTTTGACTGTCTAAACGCCTTCACCAAACATTGTAACATGAAGCATGACACATTTTGTTACAGATTTGTTGAATGTCCCTTGATTCTACTTCTCTCTTTCTTTCTTCAAAGATTCTTGAGCACCTGGGTGGCTCAGCCATTCAGTGTCTGCCTTTGGCTCAGGGCATGATCCCAGGGTCCTGGGATTGAGTCCCACATCAGGCTCCCCGCTCTGTGGGAAGACTGCTTTTCCCTGTCTCACACCCCTTGCTTGTGTTCCCTTTCTCACTCTCTTTCGCTGCCAAATAAATAGATAAAATCTTAGAAAAAAATAAAAATTCTTAAGGTTTTTTTCCGTACTTAGTTTCTTTTGCTCTAGTTTTTATTTTCTCCTATTAAAAAAAATCACCTGGGGTGCGTCGGTGACTCAGTGGGTTAAAGCCTCTGCCTTTGGCTCAGGTCATGATCTCAGGGTCCTGGGATCAAGCCCCATATCAGGCTCTCTTCTCGGCAGGGAGCCTGCTTCCTCTTCTCTCTCTCTGCCTGCCTCTCTGCCTACTTGTGATTGCTCTCTCTGTCAAATAAATAAATAAAATATATTTTTTTAAAAATCACCTGATGCTTTTTTCAATTTAGTCACATTTATGTTGAACTTCTTAAAATGAATTCACTGAAATGTCCTTAATATGTAATGTGCATATGAAATAACGTAAAATCATATTTTGGATATATGTATTCACATATGCGCACTCACACACACACTCCTGTTCCACTTCTGTTTGCACTGTAAATCATACACTGAAAGCTAAACATGTGAATTCCGTCTTCTTTAATTTTACAAATTATGTATATATATATATACACATATGTGTCTGTATATATATATTTATATACACACACACACATACATATCTTTCATTATTAATACATCTTAGAAGGATAAATCACACAAGTCACTGTACTGCAGATACCAGAATTTGTCAGGACCAAAACCCAAGTTAAAAATAAAATTAATAACCTGTAATAACCTTCACATAAAAGCTACTTCAGTGATTTTTGTCAATTTTGTTTTGTTGTTTTGCGAAATAGGTTTTCCTCAGGTAGTGGTGTGATATGGTGTGGCTGAGAAAAGAAAGACTGATGGGAATTTTAAGTGTGCTTCAGGAGAGAAGAATAGGAATTGTTTGATACTCATATAGCTCTGTCATAGGAAGAAAATACAAAGGCTAGTACTCAGCAGTTATTGAAAATAATAAAAGATATTGTTCAGCACTTTCTCTTCCCACAGGCTTTACATGGTATGTATCTATATCTATATCCATATCCATATCTTTCTAACCAGTCATTGAAACCTCATGGCTATTCTAGAAAAATGTTGAATTGTTGCCATTTAACAGCTAAGGACAGTGAAGCACACAAAAGATCAGTAATTTGCTTGCTTCCCTCCTGGTACGTGGAATTTGATTCATGATTCTAAGTCAGAATATAAATTGTTAACAATTATCGTTTAGAGGACTGTTAAACCTCACACACAACACACACACACACACACACACACACAGAGCTTATTTATGTCCCTTTGAATTTATTTTATCACTTTATCACTCTCTTTCTCTTTCTCCCCCTTTCTCACAGACCCCTCCTTTTCTCTCTCTCAAAGTGCATCAGTTCTGTTTCTCCAGAGTTTCTCTACACAGTGGGCAACATGGGCACAGATATTTTGACAACTTCATGGTTTCTTCTACCAGTAGACTGACTTCTTTTAGATCCCAATTTTACAATCCCAGAGAAGACCAATGATTGCTTTCTTCCCTTTTCTTTCTTTCTTTCTTTCTTTCTTTCTTTCTTTCTTTCTTTCTTTCTTTTTTTTTAGATTTTATTTATTTCTTTGACAAGAAAGAGAGATCACAAGTAGGCAGAGAGGCAGGCAGAGAGAGAGGGAGAAGCAGGTTCCCCGCTGAGCAGAGAATCCAATGCGGGGCTCCATCCCAGGACCCTAAGATCATGACCTGAGCCAAAGGCAGAGGCCTAACCCACTGAGCCACCCAGGCACCCCCAACGATTGCTTTCTGATAACTATATACCTCCGCCCCAGTCAACTGTGGCCAAAGAGGAGATCATGTGAGTATTTAATGATTCCTCCTTGAGTGGCTAGAAAAGAATAAGGCACAGCCCCCAAATTAAGAGGGAAAGGTGAGGATAAGAAAAGGGAGGTAATGCTGGTCTGATAGAAACTAAATAAATATGATAAAAATAACTCATGCACTAGAAAACAATAAATGGAAGGAAGCTAGCTGAACTTCTTTTTTTTTTTTTTTTTTTTTTTTTTTGCTTTGTTTAAAAAGAAGAGGACTGGATTTTTATGTTAATCAAGATGATAAATCACTACTATTATGGACCATTAACAATTTAGACAGATTGTCTGGATGATCTAATTGTTAATAATGTTATTCTGCATTATATTATATACTGGCATTATACAAGTAGCTCTAATACTTATGAAGATACATGTGGCATAAAATAAATCAACAATGGGTCGAGTAGTGATAGGATCACAATTTCACTTTATTCCCACAGAAATCCATCTCTCAGTTGAACAGAAGGTGAAGTTTGCTTTCCTGTACACCTTCTTCTACTCACACATATGAATGTATTATAGCATATATATGTCCAGTAAGTTATGGATTTCCTAGTTATGGCTCTATCATATTCAGTCTGACCCTGGGGATACTGCAGAGGAAAATACCACGAAGGGTACACGACCAAAAGATAGTAGTATTTTAAAACATGCATTTCTTTTGTCTAAGGGAAAAGATGCAGGTAATTTAGATAATACAAAAGAAAACATGAACATGACTGTGTGTTTTATAAGTAACAGAATATCACACCAAAAATTAAATTTGACACTATTATTTTTAAGAGAGAAGAGGAAATTTTAATCTAACCAATGGAAGGAAAGATAAAACTAAACGAGATTTTTTATACTAAGAAGAAATAAAATAAGACAGAAGAACTATCCCAATATAATGTATTTGCAATATATGTAAGTGGATTAAATTCACTTGTTAAAACATGGAATCTCACATTAGAAGAAATATTTTAAGTCAGATCCAACAATGTGTGTTATAAAATATATAAAATGGTGAAGAAAGGATGAAAATGAAGGAGCAGAAAAAAGATACACCAGGACACTTTGAAGCATAAGAGAGCAAGTAAGACTTTCACATAACATCAAATAAAATTTAAGGCAAAAGTACCATAAAATATAAAAATATTATATGCTCACAAAAGATTATTAAGCTTAATAGAGTGTAATGATTATAATTATGTCCACATAATAGAGCTTCAAAAATAAATAGAACAACAACTTACAGAACCAGAGGGAGAAATAGATACATCAACATTGGTATTTAGATTTTTCAAGTGGATTCCGCTCAGAAGATAAAAAATACACAGAAAAAATATTAAACAAAGTTGCAACAGACTTTTAAATCACAATTATTAAATTCACATACATAATATATTTTATCTGTATGAAGGTACACATATAAACTTTGCAGTTATTAAAAGAGAACTCTAAGTACAGGTGTAACATAAGCAGGAATCAGTGATAATCTAGTCCAAAAAGGAATCTTCATGAATTCTAAAGTTTTAGCAGAACACAGACTTTGCATTCCAACCCTCTGTAATTAAAGTTCAATATAACAACAACAACAACAAAAATAGGTAACTGCATACTTTGAAAACTAATCAATAAGTAAACTTTATACTGAATAAGAAATCAAAAGGAAAATTACAAAGCACTCAGAAATATATTAAAATAAAAATACTCAAACTAAAAAATAAATACTCAAACTAAATGTATAGAATTCTTAAAGATATATTTATAGCTTTAAATATATTTACCAGAAAAAAAGTAGTGACTGAAAGCAAGTGAGTATTCAATTCAAGAAGACAGTTATAGAGCAACAGAGAAAACCAGAAGATTAAAAAAGGAAGAAAACAATAAATATGAATAGAAATTAATGATATGTATTTTTACATGAAGATGAAAAAGCTTATCTTTGGAAAAATCAGTAACAGAAAATCTACGATGGAATAAAAAATAAAAGGGAAAATAAAAATAAAGCAAAATGAAAATAAGAAAGTAAGACAGATAATATTAGAAGAATTTAAAAATAGCATATCAATACTATATATCAATTAAGTTTAAAATATAGATTAGAGAAATGAACTATTGGAACCAGTTTAAAATGCCAAATTTAAAAAAGAAATGGGAACCGTGAACAGACCAATGTTCTTAGATAATCCAAATATTAAAAAAGCAAAAGGAGCATGAAAAAAAAATTTTATAAAATTGCATACATATTTGCAAATTTGTTATACACTAAAGTGAGATAGAGAAAATAAGAATAAAGAAGATCAGGAAATAAGAAAAAAAGCAATACAGTACAGTAAAGCAATGCATTACAACACTAAGAGAAATACAACAATAAAGATTCTTTTGAGCAAACGGGTGATAGCATTGTCGTAATTACTAGGGAGAACATAAAATGAGAAAAAAAATTATCATATACAGGAAAGAGTATTTTTAACTAGCTTTATGTAACCAGGGGAGGAAGTTAACACCCACAATTGTTTACCAACCCTCTAAAAAGTGTTCCAAGGATGGCAAATATAGACTCATTAACTACTTACACTGACAGCAATTTTGGATGCAGCATCAAGTAACATATATAAATAACCAAGTAAATGCCAAAAGTATAACGTTATTGGTTAGTGTTGAATAGTGAATTTTATTTACATCTGCCACACTCTAAAAATGTTTCAGTTTGATCAGTTTGGGTTATGCAACTATTATACAATAACATAAATAATTTATAGGTCCTCTCTATTTTGAGAAGTAGTCCCCAAAAAAGTCTGCGTTTATTCAGATGCTTGCAGTATAAACAGGAATGGCAACTGACTAAGAAATGGTGAGACGCCCCAAGCTTTCTGCATGAAAATTTTCAAGGTGAGATCAAATGTGATTTCTGACTTCCTCCTTCAGCTCTCCGGTTATATGCACATGCGGCCGGGCGTCCAGTTCAATGAATAAAGTCTGTATTTATGCATATTTATCTGTAAACATGCGGGATATATTCCCAATAAAACTACTTACTATTGCAAACAGGCAGAAATGTAAACACTCTTCTATTATTTTTTACTTCTCTGTGAGTACTGGAACAAGCCTTAAGTTATTTTGATAATTGAATTTTTATTCGGCTTGGAGAAAGACATTCTGAATTTATTTTGAAAGCAAGACATTAGATCAGTGGAAACCACTGCTGAATATTATTTTCATCTTAGCAAACTGTCCATGCTCACATATTTGCCAAATCCCAGAATAATATAAGCAATTACCCATCCTAAACGACGAGGTGGTGTGATGACTATAGAAATGATGGCACTTAGGCCACAAGTACCTTCAAATTGATTGTTTTAAGATTAATTATTATTTCTAAATCATTCATACTTAGTTCTAAGCCTCTCCTTCAATACATTCTCAGCAATGTCTTATTTAATGCTTCTGCTAGCAGTGATTTTGGAAACTTTCTCATTTGTTTACTTTTTTGTACTTCATATTTGAAAGAGGGAAATTGCTTTGGCATATTTCCAATATTTTTATAACTTGGTACATGAATTGAAAGTAACACTAAGACCAATCCTACAATCAGCAGAATTATTTCTATAAAGTCAAATAAAGTCAGAATTCTGTATTCTTAGGTCAGAACCCTCTGTCAATTTCTAGTGTGCTTAAAACACAACAGACACATGCAATGTGCACACACACAGGGACACACACATGGATTCAGCCCATCCAACATCATACCACCCCTTCCTGCCATGGTGCTGCCTTTTCTCATGTGCTTCCCAATTCCTGCTACCTTCTTTCCCCTTCTTTGCCTGTGATGATTTAATGATTTTACTAGTGAACAAAGAAATGAGCAGATGACCGAAAGGATGAAATGGATGATTATGTCCTGACTGCTTGCTTGGACTCATATAAAACATTCCCCTCCTTCTCCCTAGACTGAATTGTTTTTTTCAACCTTTATGTATCTAGGATGTATGGGATAATGTCTCCTATCTTCACCAAAGATGACTTAAGTCCTGAAACTTCTAACTATATTACCTTGGTAAATGATAAAAGGGATTTTGCAAATATAACTTACTTAGGACTCTTCAGGTAAGAAAGTTGTGCTGGATTATTGGTTGAATCTAATGGAAACATAAGGGTCTTTATAAACTGAAAGAGGTTAGAGAAAACGGATTGAAGATGATACTCCATAGTTTTGAAGATGATAAAGCCACCAACTGAGGAATACAGGTTACTTCTAGAAGCTGAAAAAGGCAAGGAAACAGATTCTTCCCTGAAGCCTCCTGAAGGAATGAAGTTTGCTGACATCTTGCTTTTAGGACTTCTGATCTCTTGAATTTTAAGATTAATTAATTTTTGTTGGTTTAAGCTATGGTCATTTGTGGCCATTTGTTACAGCAGCAATAGGGAACTACTACAGTGTCCATGAACTCTTTATATCCTTCAGAAGCATGTTTCCTTCTCCTCCTTCATCATAAGATTTTCATGAATATCATGCTTCCTTTACTTGGAAAGAAGAGCTTGCTATATGTCATATTTTCCTCAAAAAGGGGTTTTACAATGTCAGCCAGATGTTTTTCTCACTTATTTATTAACTGTTTTATATTTTACTCTATATTTGAAGATACAGTAGGTAAATATGTCTGTTTTTAATATGTTGTCTAGAATAATCTTGGAAGTAGCAAGTATTTTATAATTTAAATGCATGCATTATTTGACTAGAAAATAGGAAAACACATGGTTCAATCTCAGCAAAGTCACACAAAAAGGAATATGGCACCAAGTATCTTAAAGAACAGTGAAAATCATTACTGTTGATTAAGCAGGCAATCCCAGTTGCCAGGGAGGCAACTTTATATCTTTTAAATCCAAGAAGCTATTCATAAACACTGATCTGCACCCTCCCCTCAGTCCCAAATCAGACAACTGCTGTAATTTCACTCAACTGTTTCTAGTCTGTCAAATTTCTTTACTCCCTCCTCTCTGTCCTGCTGCTCTCTCCTCTCCTCAAAGTTCTAGACCATCCCTAACTCCAGAGAGATTCCATCTATGGTCTCCTGATTGGACATAGCACCCCCACACTCATGCTTCATCCTTTAATGACCAGCCGCAGCACTTCAAGTTAACTGCAGAACAACACATCTCCACACTCCCTCCTCTCCCTTCACTGATGATATTTAAAAAGGTATTAGAAAAACATTGATGGAGGGCAATATTCTCAACTCATTATATCAATATGAAAATAAAACCTAGCTAACTAACAGGAATAAATTGTAAACATGGATTTACCTTCATGTTTCCAAAGCTCCACTAAAAAACAGTAGGTGAATTTTTAAAGTCATAAACTCCCTAAGACAAAGAGATTAAAGACATAGAGCAACACCATTTTGGAATCTAGAAACAAAGGAAACTAGTTGATAGTGCTAAGACAGTTGAATCCTAAGATAGTTTGGGAGAAATGGGAGAAAAAAGAAAAGCAACCTGATTTACAAATTAAAATAAGAGAAAGGCTCAGGGTTCCTGAAATGTGGTGCTTTTGGAAGTAGGGATAAAGGTTAAGTATTCTGATTGATAATTGGTTCATAGTTAAATTTACATGTCCCTGAAGTCTACATAAAAGTTGGAAAATAAGGGTGGAGGGAGAAGCAGCTAAAATCCCTCTGATCTTATTTTCCTAGTACAAAGCAGGGTAAGAGATCCTGCATTAGAGAGAACACAGCTGAGGACTGAGGATTAGACTCACAGGAGTTAATGAAAACTTGGCTGTATACTGACTGCCGAGTCATCCCCACAGACAACACCATCTCTATCCCCAACCTCCCTCAGATCCTTAACTCAGAAGCTCAGAAAGGTGGTAGCCAAGCTTATATACCCGCTCAATAGGAGACTATAAATACATTATTGACTGCAGACTCTGAGCACCTCAAAGGAACATATAAACAAGCCAACAAAAAGAAATAATGATACTGACCTAGGGTTGCTTATACAAGCAACCCTAAAAGTGAAGCCCATAGTCAATTCGCTTCATCCCCATACACAAAGCTTATATTTGGTTCTCAGTTTTTCATGCCAGCTCTTATTTATCAGCAGACAACTAAGGATCACCATATTTAAGAGGAAAGCCCCTAAGCTTAAAAATAGAGACCTAAGCAGATCTTTTTTTTAAAGGTAATGCAGGTGGATTAAAAAATTATAAAATCTTCCCATCCAAAAGAAATCCTAATAATTTTTGCAGATATACAACTGTAAGGAAATAGCATTATGGACTGAATGTTTGTGTACCCTCACCAAAATTATATGTTAAGACCTTAACCCAATGTGATCATATTTGGAGGTGAGGTCTGTAAGAAGTAATAAGATTATGAGGGTGAAGCCCTCATAAATGAAATGAATGTCCTTAAGAAAAGAAGCCAGAGAGCTAGCTAACTCTTCCTGCCATGACAGAATACAATGAGTAGTCAGCGATCTGCCACCTGAAAGGCATCTCTCACCGGAATTTGACCATGCTGGTACCCTGATCTCCAACATTCAGACTCCAGAGATGTAAGAAATAAGTTTCTATTGTAGCTTCAGTCGCCTAGTCGATGCTAATTTGTTATAGCTTCCCGAACTAAGACAGAGAATAATTCCCTGCTCTGTAAGTGTGGGTCATGCATAATGACAAACTTCTAGTGAGTGCAGTATAGAAGAGAGGAAGAATAATTTTACAGTGGAAAACCTTAACAGACCCTATCTAAACAGCTGGTCCAAGCTGGGGTAGGGTCCCTGACAGAACCCTGGAGGTGTGAGCTGTAGGGAGAGAACCATCCCTTCAGTGGACCCTAAAGGTGGAACTCCACCCCAGCTAGACCTGAAGGTGGGACTGCTAAACCAAAGGGCTTGAAGGGCAGAGCATCAGTTGAAAGAGGATTCTTCTCTAGCTTTCAGATCTAATGGAATTTGCCTTGCTATGTTTTAGACTTATTAGGCACCTGTCACTCTTTCCTTCTTTATTTTTCTCCCTCCCTTTAGGAATAAGAATGTCTATCCTTTGACTGTCCCACTCTCGTATTTTAGAAGCACATAACGTGTCTGCCTTCACAGGTTCACAGCGGAAGAGGAATCTGATTTCAAGAGGAATCATACCTCAAGTCCTACCCATATCTGAGTTAGGCAATATTTAGATAAAATTTTGGACTTTAAACTTTAGAGTTGATGCTGGAATGAGTTAAGTCTCTTGGGGTTGTTGGGATGGAATCAATGTACTTTACATGTGAGAAGAGAATGAATTTTCACGGGCCAGGGTGGAATATTACAGACTGAATGTTTGTACTTGCACAGAATTCTGATGTTTAAAACTTAATCCTAATGTGATGGTATTTGGAAGTGGAATCTTCAGGAGGTGAGTAGGCCATGAAGATGGAGCTCTCATGAATGAAGAGTGTCCACATAAAAGAGACCCCAGGAAGCTCTGTCATTCTTTCCACCATGTGAAGATACAATGAGAAGGCAGCCATCTCCAAACCGAGAAGACTTTTGCCAGAACTTGAATACACTGACACCCTGATCTTAGATTTCCAACTCCCAGAACTATAGAATTTTTCTTTAAAACCTGCAAATCATGTAGCAAACCAAAGGCAGAAATTGGTTAAGTGTCTGCCTTTAGCTCAGGTCATGATCCCAGGATCCTGGGATCAAACTGCATGTCAGCCTCCGAGCTCAGTGGAGAGTCTGCTTGTCCCTCTCCCTCTGCCCCACCTTCCCCTGCTCTGGCTCTCTCTTAAATAAATAAATAAATAAATAAATAAAATTTAAAGAAAAACACTGCAAATCATATCAGAGAGAAAAAAACAGTTTATTTAGTGTATAGTTATAAAAAACTGTATAATGATAAGAAATAAGCAATTACCAAAATATATTAAAATTTGGCAAAGAACATAAACAGTTCATAGAAAAGGAAATACAAATGTCTCTCAACATTAAAAAATTCTTCCTTCAGCATGAGAATAAAATACATGTATTAAAAATATACTGGAGGGGTGCCTGGGTGGCTCAGTGGATTAAAGCCTCTGCCTTCTGTTCAGGTCATGCTCCCAGAGTCCTGGGATCGAGCCTTGCATTGGGCTCTCTGTTCAATGGGGAGCCTGCTTTGCCCCCTTTCTCTGCCTGACTCTCTGCTACTTGTGATCTCTGTCAAATAAATAAATCTTTAAAAAACAAACACTGGAATACTGTTTTTCACCTGTTTAATTAACAAAATTCAAAACTCACTATGGTGTGCAACTTTGGAACTACCTATTAGAATTGCAAATGTGTATAACATTTGATCTTGAAATTACACTTTAAGGAATTTATCTGTGCTCATGCATTAAACATATATTTTACTATACATTAAGTGGCCTATAAATAGGGTGATTCATGGTAGCATTACTGTCAGAACAAGAAATGGGAATTAATCAAATGTCCATCAAGAGAGAACTCATTAAGTAAATGATTACACATAAAAAAGAATGAAGAAGCTTTCTATGGTCTGCACACAAAAAAAGGCACCCAAATATTAGGTGAGAAAAGCAAAGAAAGATGTAATATTCTACCTTTTGTGTAAAAAGGAGGAAAATATATAAAACTGACTTGTGTAAAAATCTCTGTGGAATTTATAAAAGTGCTAATTTTTATGGTTTGAGAACTGGATACATGAATAAGAAGTGAAAGATGAATGCTTTTGATGGTAAGCTTTTTTATAAAATAAATATTAATTATTCAATAGAATGAAAAGAAAAAGTTATCATAAAACAAATAAAAGCTCTTAGAAAACAATATACAAAAATTCAAGACACACCCATGCATATACCGAACAAAAAATTAATAAAATTATATCTTTTAAAATCTTAAAAAATACAGAAAAAAGGTAAAGCAATGAAATACAAAAGAAACATGGTAAAAATGGAAAAGATGAAAATATCAAAGAGATTTTTCAAGATATTATTGTAAAAATTAAGTAAATGCATTGCATTGGGAAATCTCTTCAAAGTGTCCAATACTCTGCACATATATAAATATATCCATCCCAAAGCATATTATAATGAACTTTCAGAACATTGTGGAAAGGATATACTTTCTGAGAGAATCAAAAACAAAATAAAAAAATGACCTTACTCCTGAGGGAATAAAAATTTTAAAATGCTTTGGTTTTGTTAATAATGTCATCAGGAGTTAGACTGAATTAATAAAACGCTTTTTAACTTTTGAGAGACTTAGAATTCTATACCTAACCATGTTTTCAATCAAATATGGAGATGGAGGAGGAGTATTTTCAGACATCACTGTTTAAAAAATTATCTCTCACACATTTTCTGAGGAATATACTAGAATAGGTGATTCAAAGAGGGGAAAACAAAAGGCCGTAACACTGTAAAGTAAAAGACATGGTATCCAGGAAACAGGTGATCTAACTGCAGAGAGTTGAAGAGAATTCTCTAGTTGATTGTGATGGAAAATAAGAGGTTAATTCCCATGCAATATTTCTGGAGTACAACTGGCACAGTTTAGAAAAGGACAATAGTCGCAGAGTACCTGAAGCTTATGACTGTATTACATGAGAGGGAGTGTAAACAACTGGAGGACAATTTATGAATTAATTAGTGATAAGTATTTCTAAAATATAAAATATAAGTATTTCTAAAATATATGAGTAAACAAAAACAAAAATATTAACACAAAAGACAACAAAAAGTTAGGAAAAATAATTATATTGTATTACAAAGATAATTAGTTATCAATTTTTACTCAAATTTGTATCTAAATGAAATAATCATAAATCACAAGAATACTCACAGGGTATAATTCTCCACTGGAAGCCCACTCTTCCTACCCCTACACTGTACAAAAGAATCCCCAAAATCTCTTTTGGAATGGAGATAAACCTAATCAATGTTCCAGCTGATTCTTGCCCTATTAGCATCACTCACCCTGGGTTTAACTCCTATAACTTCTCATTTTACTCAGCTAGCTACAAAATTTTAGGAATTTAGTTCACTAATATTCTGAGCCATGTATGATTAAAATACTAGTATTTCTGTTGTATTTTGAAAAAATGAGATTAATGAATAACTAAATTATTCATGTATCATTGTTCTGCTAGTGATTTTAAAATATATAAATAAAAGGTAAGGTGTCAATGTTCTTAACAACTGTGAGCTTCCCTTCTAATTATTTTCTATGCTATTTTCACGTAGAGTGTATACTGACATAATGTTGGATAATGATTTAATTAAGAAATTTTTTCTTTAAACTGAAAAGGAAAGATGCTAATTAGTAACAAGAACACATATGAAAGAATAAATCCTACTGGGAAGGTAAATATATAGTAAAGGTAGAGGTTAATCACTTATAAAGCTAGTATAAAGATTAAAAGACAAATGTAGTAAAAATAACTGTGGTTACAATAATTTGTTAAGTGATACACAAGATAAAAAGCTATTACATGTGACATCTAAAACAAAATGTGAAGGGAAATGATAATGTTGAGTTTTATAATGAGATTAACTTGTTATTGACTTAAGATAGACTATTACAGGTATAAATTGTTATATGTAAGCCTTGTGGTAATCACAAAGCAAAAACCTATAGTAAATACATAAAAAAGAAATAGGAATATGAGCATATCACTAAAGAAAGTTATCAAACCATAAGGAAGAGAACAAGATAAGAATGAATAGAGAGGAACTGCAAAAACAGCCAGAAAACTGAGTAAAATGGCAAGAAATAGATACCTTCAATAATTTTACTTTAAATGTAAATGTACATAATTCTTTAATAAAAAGATGTAGAGTGGCTGACCAGATTAAAAAAGACCATCTATATATAGCCTATAAAAGATTTGTTTTAAAAGTAAGGAACACAGAAACTGGAAGTGAAGAGATTGGTGGGGGGGAATTACCATACAAATGGAAATAAACAAAAACCTGGAGTGGCTATATATACATCAGGTAAAACAGACTTTAAAACAAAATCTATGAGAGACAGAGAAAGGCTTTGTGTAATGAAGAAGGAGTCAGTTTAACAAGAAAATATGACATTAGTAAATATTTATGCACCCAACATAGAAACACCTAAATGCATAAAGCAAATATTAATAGACCTAAAGGAAAAAATAAGCAACAATATAATAATAGTAGTTACATGAATGGATAGGTCACCCACACAATAAATAAATAAAGAACCATTGACCATAAAATAAAACATTAGACCAAATAGACTTAACAGATATTTACAGAACATTTTACCCAAAAGCAACAGAATACACGTTCTTCTCAAGTGTACATTTTCCAAAATAGATCTTATTTTATTTTTAATAAATGTAGGAGTATTGAAATCATATGAAGTGTCTTTTCCAACAATAATAGTATAGAACTAGAAATTGGTTACACAGAGAAAACTAGAAAATTCACAAATATGTGGAGATTAAACAACATGCTACTAAACAACAAATGAGTCAAAGAAAAAAAATCAAAACAGAAATCAAAAAACACTTTGAAACAATAAGATGGAAATATAACCAAAATTTATAAGACATAGCAAAAGCAGTTCTAAGAGGGAGTTAATAGCAATAAATGCCTATAAATAAGTCAAATAAGCAACCTAACTTCACATCTCATAGAACCAGAAAAAGAAGACTGAATAAGTCCCAAAGTTGGTAGAAAGAAGATAATTATAAGAATTAGAACAGAAATTGATGAAATAAAGACTAAAAGGACAACATAAAGGATCAACGAAACTAACAGCTAGTTCTTTGAAAAGTAACAAAACCCTTAGCTAAGCCCACTAAGAAAAAAAGAGAGAGGAAACAAATAAATAAAATCAGAAATGAAAGAAAAGATGTTAGAACTGATACCACAGAAATAAATACAAGGGATCATTAAGAGAGTGCAATGAACAATTATATGCTACAAATTGGGTGACCCAGAAAAAAAAATTAATAAGTTCCTAGAAACAAAAAACCTACCCAGTCTGAATCACACTGAGATAGAAAATCTGAACAGATCAACTACTAGTAAGAAGATTGAATCAGTAATCAAAAAGTTCCCAACAAACAAAAGTCCAGGACCAGATACCTTCACAGGTGAATTCTATCAAATATTCAAAGAACTGAAAGCAGTTCTTTTTTTTTTTTTCAAAAAATAGAAAATTCTTTCAAATCATTTTTTGAAGCCAGAATTGCCCTGATACCAAAACCAGACAAGGATGCCACAAGAAAGGAAAAGTACAAGTCAATATCTCTGATGAACATATATGCAAAAATTCTCAACAGGATATTAGCAAACCAAATTCAACAAGACATTAAGAGGATCATACATCATGATCAAGTGAGATATATTTTGAGGATGCAAGGATGGTTCAACATCCGCAAATGAATCAATGTGCATACCACATTAGCAAAACAAAGGATGACTATCATATGATCATCTCAAGAGACTCAGAAATAGCATTTGACAAAATTTAACATCCTTTCTTTAAAAAAAAAAATTTATTTATTATTTCAGAGAGAGAGAGAGAGAGAGAGAATGAGTGGTGGGGAGGGACAGAAGGAGAGACAGAGAAGACTCCCTTTTGATCAAGAAGCCTGATGCAGGGCTTGATCTTAGGACCTGGGTATCATGACCTGAGCTGAACGCAGACACTTTACCAACTGAACCATCCAGGTGCCCCTCAACATCCATTTATGATAAAACTTATCAACAAAGCAGATATAGAGGGAACATATCTCAACATAATGAACAGTCCTTCCCCTCCTGGTTCATCTTTTTTTTGTATGTGTCTATCAGATGGGGCAGATTTAAATTGTAAGTATGCTTTTCTTTCTCTATAGCTTCCTCTATAGTTTGTTTAAGAGTATGAGTATAGAGTATTGAGTATAGAGTCCTCTGTAAGTTGTACAGTTTTGTTTTTTTCTCTGTTTTTTTTTTTTTATGGTAGTTTAGAAATAAGGCCTTCCTTAAATCTTCCTATAGTTCTATTTATTTCTTTTCTATTACTGTGGGCTTTGGAAATATTACTGTTACACTCTACTCACTACCTGATGTTCCACTCCAGATCTTGGCTGTCACCAACTGAATCCTCTGTTTTTAACCTAAAGATACCTAAAAATCTGTAGCAGAGACACAAAGTTTATATCTCTCCAGAGAATATCCAATCTAAGGGTAAAGTAGGGCAGGCCACAAAGGCAGTTCCAGGTTTAAGGATCATGGCTAGAGATGTCTTAGATTTGACTCAATACTTTCACTTTGTGAAGAGCAATTCAAAGTGTCTACAGTTAAGACTAAAAATTAGCCAGGTCAGGGAAGCCCCAAAATTTTATTCTCCTTTAAACTAGAATGCTGGACCATATCAGCATTCAAGGGCTCACACTGCTACAATAGAAGGGAATTCTTGTCCTATCACAGTTACACATTTGTTTACTCTAACTCTTACCAAAGCATGAGCTCTACTTGTCATTTCAAGACAAATGCCTCGGTCATGGCTTACTGTGTGACAGAGAGAGATTTATATTTTACTGAAGGTTTTCTAAAGGGATCATGGAAGAGTATGATGATACACATAATCTCATTCAATGTCTCTTTTCTCAAGCCACTGATGCCATTTATCTCATAACTTCCCCTCCGAACCCACTTGGTAACTTCTCTTATTTGCTGTACAGATTAATTTAGGCTGTGCCCCACGTCCATCATGCCACTCAACAAAGAGCCCTTTGGTGTATACCATCATGAGAAAGGTATCTGGGATGGTAAATAACAGATAATTCATCCTGTCATTCAGTTGTTCAAGCAAAACACTGAGAACAAATAGTGTGGATTTAGGGGAAAGTCTCTCCAGTCTCATCTGGCCTTCCACAATGTACTTACAATGTTGTAAGAACCATGTGTCTTAACAACCTTCAAACAATCCAATTAATGTATTGAAGCATTTCCAGGAAAACTATTTAGAGATTGTAGAGGTTCAGCACCTTACAATTTGTGAGAAAGTTAAGCCATAATTAGAATTTTGCTTTTACATCTGTACTTAAAAGAATTATTACTCCTTTACTAATATTATGAACATTTTATGAACATAATTTATCTCCATTGCCCTTCTCTTGGTCTGTTTCTGTTGATATATGACATACTCTAAATAGCAAAAAATAAGTTATTACAGTGAGCAATTTCTAATTATTTCCTCTGATTAAAGTTCAGCTGTGTCAGGGAACCTGATCCCGCATGTTGCTGTTTGATGGGAGAAACCATGTTTTATAATTAATCTCTGCCATTTAAAAAAATATTTGAATAGGACTTTACATTAGTGTCTATGAAATGTCTTAATATTTTTATTTCTAATTTCCTTCTGATTTTGGAAGGCTCAATTACCATAGCCGACACAACTTAGAAGAAATAAAGTACTACTATGATGAATAGGAGTTTTGGATGTTCTATTTAGTATAAGGATGAACACAGTAAAGCATCTGTCACAAAAGTTTATCATCAGATGCAAATCTAGATATTGGGCTTTTCACTCATACTTCTACTTAGGGCCTTCTGCAGAGAAAAATAGTAATTCTCTGAGGCTCTTGCTTTCCCACTATGCTCTCCCATAAACAAGGGTTTGATGAAAAGTTCAATTTCAATTGTACTGAGAATTTTAAAAACTAATTTTAAAAATTAGTAACACATTATAATCTGACCAAAGAGATAGCCATGAAAGAAAAAAAAAAAGGTTAGAAAGTTTCTCCGACCTCTCATTTCCATGTTGCTCAAGGATCAACTGAGCAACATGGAAATGTATTCTCTAATTGAGAATAAGATATATGGTTCTACTTTTAAAAAATTGTGATGATTGTTAGTGTAATGTAGGAAAGAGACCAATTTCATTTCATTCCTCTGAGGGTTAGAGAAAGGAGTGTTGGGTTTTTTGTTTGTTTTGTTTTTTAAAAGCTTTTGTAAGCTCTTAATGTGGTACATTTCTCTGAGTCTAAGTATTTTCTTCCCCCACTTATTATAAGTAATAAGACAGTGTACTATGTGTTTTTTTTTGTTTGTTTAAGTTTCTCCTAAAATATTACAAAAAGATTGTTTAAGACTTGAAATTAGTTGGACTAAATTTAAGCTTTTGATTCTGCCTCTATTTAGCTCTATAATCTTGGAGCCTTACTTAGTTCATTAGAGACTTTCTTTAGAGACTGTTTGGAGAGAACATCATCAACTCTAAAGTGGTACTGTCAGAAACAAGTAAAATGATGTTTATGACTGTCTTTGTAAACTCTAAAACAATGTAAATATGATAGAGGTTATTTTTCAACTACAGTAAAATATGCTAATTTTCCCTGTTTTTAGTAGCTCATTGATGAAAAGATACTTGATAGAATCATAAACTGTCTAAAGAGAGACCAAATGTTTGAAGGTCCTTGAACACTAATCTATATAATTATGGAAATAGTTCATTCCATAGAAAGCAAGTATTAAGAAGTAAACCACAAGTAAACAGCTTGTGTCATAAATAATGGAATCATAATAAATATTTAATGATGATTAAGATTCCATCAATTTTTGAGAAAGTAAAGTTAATCTAATACAAAAATATTAATGCAGTCACTTTGGAAAACAGTGTGGAGTTTCCTCAAAAAATTAAAAATAGAGCTATCCTATGACCCTGCAATTGCACTATTGGATATTACACAGATATAGTGAAAAGATACAGATGTAGTGAAAAGAAGGGCCATATGTACCCCAATGTTCATAGCAGCAATGGCCACAATCGTCAAACTATGGGAAGAGCCCTTCAGCAGATGAATGGATAAAGAAGATATGGTACATATATACAATGGAATATTACACAGCCATCAGAAAGGATGAATACCCAACTTTGTATCAACATGACGGAACAGGAAGAGAAATAAATCAAGCAGAGAAAGCCAATTATCATATGGTTTCACCTATTTGTGGAGCATAAGGAATAACATGGAGGACATTAGAAGGAAAGGAAAAGTGAATTGGGGGAAATCGAAGGGGGAGATGAACCATGAGAGACTATGGACTCTGAGAAACACACTGAGGGTTTGGGAGGGGAGAGGGGTAAGGAGATGGGTGAACCTGGTGGTGGGTATTAAGAAGGGTACTTATTGCATGGAGCACTGGGTGTGTTGCATAAACAACGAATCTTGGAACACTGAAAAATTAAATAAATAAATATTTTAAAAAATTAATATAGCATATCAAATGCATGTGCTCAGTTCTGAGCTTAAATAAATTTAAACACATCTACCATCTTTATTTTAGCATTCCGCACTATCTTCATCTTGGTATTTGTGCAGGTACCAAATTCTAAACATTAAAAAATCATAAACACAAAAAAGTAAAAACAAGATGTTAATTCTCAAAACATGGATAATAATTATAGATTTTTCCTCAGTTTCTCTCTATAAGTACAATGGAGACAAAACTAATAAGCTTCTGTTCAGCACAAAGAGTGAAGAAAAACTAGAGTAATAAATGAGAATCATTTTTAAATAAAATTATTTTAACTAAAGCTATGTTTTTGTTTGTGAAAGCTTTATTTTGTTAAAATTATTCTGTTTCTTAACTCCTGGCACCAATATGTAATTCGAATGGAATCTACAATGTCAGACTAAAAATAATTTCTTTCTAGAAGTTATAATCATTCTTTAATGTTAACTATCTGGTAAAGTGAAGACAACCAAAAGGAGAGTCAAGCTCAGATAATATGTCTCTGTGAGACTTAGGAGTGAGTACCAGGGGCTCAGAATAAGCAAGTAAGGATTAATAATCTCTTTCTTTAAGGAGGGACTAATTTGCATGCTGATATTGCTATACTCAAGAGGAGGCTGACTTAGAGAAGGGAGAAAAATGAAATTTTATTTGTTTTGTGAATAATATTTGAGCACCTACTATTTGACAAGCTGTGATCTAGGCACAAAGACACAGTGGCAAATAAGAAAAAGAATAGATACTTTTGGTAAAACAGAACTCAATGTTTTGTTGAAGGAAAGGACAAGTAAGCAAATTAAAAAAAAAAAAAAGAAAGAAAATATAAAATAAAAAAATTTTTTTAAAAACTCCTCTCAAAGAGGAATTTCTAAGAGATATGAAGACAAAGAAAGTCGAGTAAGAAACAGAGTATGTTAGTTTCGTATGCTATTTAGGTTAGAGAATCAAGCATGTTCTCTTAGAGGAGATGGCACTGGAGAAGAGCAAATATAAAGTCTCCAAAGCAAGCGTAGAGCTCAAGAAACAGCCAAGCATTCAGTCAGTGGGGCTGGAAGTGAGTGGGCCAGAAGAACTCGGAGGAGATCAGGTCACTCAGATAGTCCTGATTCAGATCCAAGGAATTCTTTTATGCCATGAGGAAGAATTTTGATTATTCTAAATGCTATGGAAATCATTGAAGGACTTTGAGTTTAATGTGCTCTGATAAATATTTTTAAACTATATTGGAGAATAGACTTGAGGGTGAAGTTGGTGAGAAGAATAAGAGGAAAGGATGGAAGGAATGAGACCAGCGGGGAGATGCTGCAGTTGTCACTGTCTGCATGATGACAACTTGAACAGAACAGCAGTGGAGGCAGTGAGAACGTGATTCGATTCTGGATATATTTTGACATATCTTAGCAGGGCACGTTGATGCACTAGATTTGGGTTGTGAAAGATAAATGAAAACAAACATGACGTTATGCTTTTGTCCTGCGTGAAAAGTAACTGTGAAGACTTAGGAAGGTAGTGAGTTTGGAGATACAGATCAGAAGTCCTTTTTCAAACATATTAAAATTTAGGTGCCAAACAGGAGAGTCTAGAACCAAAGGAAAGTCTGAGGTTGGTGATATCAGTCTGGGAATTGTAAGGATAGGGATGGTATTTATGTCCATAGCCTGCATACAATTACCCAAAGTATGATTGTGCATGGAAAGGAGAAGAAGCATAAGGAATGAGTGATGGGAAATGCTGATAGTTAAATGTCAAAAAGAAGGAGAAGAGCCAATGGAAGAAACTGAGAAAGAGCAGTGTTCTGTGTAGGAGGAAACACAGAGCCTGTAGGGAATACATCCAGGAGCTTTGGGAAGCTGGCTCCCACTATCACATCAAGGCTTGGCTGTGAGGTATTAATGTTGAATTAAGTATGCAGTCTGCCTTTTAGCTAAAAGTGAGTTAAATTCAGTCACATCAGGGCTAAGGTACAATAGGTTGACAATGACAGTGATAATGCAGAGATGTCCCCCACCTATCTTAGAATTTGTGCAATTCTATGTATGATTTGTGATATTCTGAGCCTCTGACCAGGGACCATCAGGGCCTCAGTGGTTCCATTCAAACCACAGGAATTGTTTTTCTCTGCTCTATGAAGGGAATTGATTTTGACTCTAGAATTGTCTCTATTTTTCAGAAGCTAATCAGGGTAAGCTAATCCTGTTAGCATTTGTCTTTCTTGTAAACAATTCTATATAAAAATTATATTTTGCCTTCCTTCTGCAGACAGTCCTAATCATTGTCAGAAGAAATCAAGGCAAACAAAGTGTGCTGCCATGCATAAGGCTGTGGGGAAGAATTCCCACAATAGCTATTTGCTAAAGGCAATGTTTTATAGTCTTAATTATAACACTGCTGGAAAATCATGGAATGTATATACAAATTCATTTACCTCATTTGTTTTTCACCCTTAGGTGCAATATTGTAAACAACGGCATTTGAAATCTAAAACAGAGATTTATTTTCCACCAGTGTTTATTTATTCTGAGCAAAATGGACTTCCTTCAAGCAACATGTCATCGTGTATTATACTCTGGCGAGCCAGAGTTTTAATTTCATTAAATGGCCCATTTTTTATGGCTTCAAATGCTTTTTTGCCACCATTTATTGTGGAAGAACTTAGTAATAATTGTAAAATATGAACTCCTGATTACTAGGAAGATATTTTGGTTAAGTGATTCACTAATTACCAGCTCCATAAAAATTAACACAAATGAACAGAAAACAAGTCTCCAGGAAAACTAGGGCAATGCTTTTCTTCATCACTAAGTAAGATCTAGGCGTCTCTGAGAAGTAGATATCCCCTTATTTTCAATGAAGCAAAAGAAAGTAAAGGCACATTTCATGATAGATATAATGAAGTCTAACTAGAAAACCAGACTGTAAATATATTTCTTTCATCTCTTTTGGGAGATTTAAAAAATCTTACCATTACATATTAGATTCTTTATTGTCCAGGTTTCGAGTGAAGTTGTGATAACAACAGGGATCTGAGTGCATAGTGAATGATTAGCTTTGTGAGGTAGGGCCTGCAGGTCACAGAGAAGATGGCAATTCCCCCAACTAACTACCTGGGTGAGACTCGCAGTTTGTTCCATTCTATAAATCCTTCCTATGTCTTGCTTCTTTAAGCTGGTTGTGGTTCAGCCAAAGATGCACTTTTATTGAAGAGAAGATCCAACTGGCTACCTTTCAAAGATGTGTCCATCTTCAAATTGAGCTGCCTACACTTTGTTGGATGCCATAATTCATGTTTAGGAGATGGATGAAATTGTCTGGTGAGGATTATTTTTAAATGTTTTATTAGTCACCCTTCTACTCGGGAAATGAAAAATGCTAAAGTACTCTATGCATGAATTTAGAAAGAGACTTTCTATAGGGAAATATATAGGTCCCCACAAATTATCGCAAGACTGACTCCCAAACCTGACAAATTGCCTGCCAAGGGAGCTCTTACCACTGAAGCCACCATGGAAACTGTTGAGATGAAGATCACACTGCCATGATTGCATTACAGACATCAAGAATCCAGAGTCAGGAAGCCATCACTACCATAAATGTCTCCCAATTCACAAAACTAGAGCCTGGGTCCAGGAACATGGTAGCAGGTTTTTTTGTTTGTTTGTTTTGGTTTGGTTTGGTTTGTTTTTAATAACCAGGAAGTTGGAGAAGAAAAACTGGAATGCTGACTGCTGCAGAAAAGTGTCCTATCTCCATGACCTTGACTGCCTGCAGAAATCAGTTGAACACCAGAAAGATGGTCTCAATCCCACTTGGGCTTTCCAAATCTCATATGGGTGGGTCTTTTTAGTGGGACTCAATTAGCGTCCAGAACCATAGGGACAAAGAAGTATCAAAAATGTAATTTTTAGTTTTCCAATATCTACAGTAGAAAAATAAAATAGAAGATTGATACAACGGAGGAAGTGCAAAGCAATCTGCAATACCTAACCACAAATACATGTTTAAAGCAAGTGTTATTATTTTCAAATAAAGGGAATATAAGAGAATGCTTTTAATTTAAAATTGGATGAACTCATAGAGTGAAAATGTTTGCTGAACCTTTTCAGATTCCCATTCCTTTCTAAAGTTTACCAGAAGTTCATTCAAGCTCAGAGTTATGGAATAAAGTAATGTGACATGACATTTTTTTTTCCAATTCCTAAATCTTTGATAAATGTTATGTATGCTACACTGGTGACTTATTCTCACACATTATTCGACAAACAGAAAGACAAGCCATTCAGTCATATGTATTCAAACATCAATAGTGGTGACAGCATAAAACATGAAAATTGATTTTTATTTTGAATTGGTTAATAAGTTTATTTGGGGAACTTACAGTGACAATAATAAACCTGATTTTCCTAGACAATAAGATATTACCATCATCAGTAAATTTTTCTTCATCTCAAGTGATCTATTAAACTCATTTTTAGCATTTCTTTCTTGATCAATATGAAATACATTTTTTGAAATAATACTATCAATTGACATTTAAAGTGGCTTTTTTTATTCACTTAACTTCCTTAAACAATAGTATCAAAGCTTTGAGTTTCATTAATATTGTCCCTGATATTTTTACATATATGTAAATAAAAATGCCATTTTCATTCATTTCAAATGTTATTAGTTAACCACCTGAATTTAATTCTGAATATGGCACTAACAAAGATACCATAATAATAAAATACGGGCAAAGATCTCTGAGATTAAATGAGAAAAGTAAATATACTATTATTCCAAATGTTTTAGAAATTTGTAATTAGTGAGATACAAGAAACAACTGTGTATTTACCATTCTTTTTTCTACCAGAAAGACAGCATTCAGGCAACAAAACCTAATGCAACTTCTCATTAGGACTATATGACAGTTTTGGAAGGGGTTTTGACAGAGTCTGGAAGGGGTTTCTTTTCTCTATGGAGTCAATAGAACTGGCCTTAAACATGTGCAACACATATTTGTGAAGACTTTTTGCTGTTTTGGTCTTGTTTTATTTTGATTTTGTTTCCCTACTTTTGATCTCCTTCCTGTGACTGTGAAATTCCACTCTACCTCCCAACATTTATGAGATCTGGTGGCAGGCAGAGTCCTCATCAATTTCTAAGGACTGATGTTTGCATGTCCAGGCTCTCTTTTTGTCTTCCTGCAAACTAAGTCATGAAAAACTAACTCAGGTTAGACCGATATCATAGGACCTCTTAGGACTCCAAATTTGCATCTAATAATTCCAAGAAGTAAGGAGAGAGAAGGCTCCATTGTGGCAATGTCAGAAGCATCCACAATGTTCAGGGGCGAAAGAGCAGTGGCAGCAGGGTCAACAGTGTTATACTGGGTTTAGAGCAGTTGAAGAGGAGCAGCTCTTTGATATGGTGTTCCATGGTTGTGGCAGTGCCAGGCTCATCAGACGGGACCTGTGTCCCCCATCTAGGCTGCTTCTGACTGCCTAGACTTGTATTCATTATCTTACCATTTTCCAAGCTTCATCCCCAAAACTTCATGGGGATCCTCAATAAACTGCATGGGTTGTTTTTAGTCAGAAAAGAGTAAATTTTTTTTTTTTTCTGCTTGAAACTAAGAATTCCGGTTAGCAAACAAATAAATAAAATAAGAATGGTACATGTAACTCTGATAAATGAAAAGAAATGTAACTTGTGATTGTATTATTTTCCAAGAGATGCTATAACAAATTACCACAAACTTGGTGGCTTTAAATGACAGATATTAATTTTTTCACAGTGCTACAGCCTGGAAGGCTAAAATTAAAGGTGTGGGCAGAGTTTTACTCCCTCCAAAAGCTCAAGGGGAAAATATTTCTTTCTCTCTCCTAGTTTCTGGTGGATCCTCGTATTTCTTGGCTTGGGCAAAAGAGACTGCATCCCTGCTTCCATCTTTATATAGTTTCTGTATCTCTGTATGTCCTTTTCTCTCTCTTTAAGGACACTTGCCTTGGATTTAGGGCTTACCATAATCCAGTATGATCGAATCTCTATCCTTACCTTAATTATATCTGCAAAAGACCTATTTCCAAAATAAAGTCATAGTCTGAGGTTTCAGATGGATGTGAATTTCTAGGGGACACTATTCAACAGGCTAGAGTGATCATAATTTGACCCTAAAACAGTGAAAATCCACTAGTGAAGAATTATAACCTGGAACCTCCTGGTGAATGGTGACAAAACAGTTAATTAAATGACCTCTTTGAAATGAATGCGAGTCTTTAGGGACTGCATTGCTTCTTCCAGAACATAAATTCCATTAAAGAGTCAAGGTCTACGGAAAGAGGTAGTTGCCTTTACAGCAATGAACACCATAAGAAAAGTGAATTACAAAACATAATCTGCAAAATACCTATAATTTTGGGTCAAGATACTAGTGGAATCTTTGAGATATATTAAAAAGATTGGCAAGCTTTCAAATTCAAAGGACAGAAATATCTCAAAATTTAAAAGTACACTACTTTATCCTACAGATTGACAAATTCTGACATCAAGTGAATTCACAATGTTTTCAAGGTTTTTATGTGAGAACTATGACACTGATAGGGAAAGAAGAAGGCAGGACTGGGATATATATGTATAGGGGAATTTGGAGGAATCAGCACACCCTGTACCTACAAGCCCAATAAGCCTGAACAGCCCTGTCTCTGATTTTCTCCAAGTGTAGTTCTGCATGCAGGGGACCGTTACGGTACAAGAAGGAACCAGTTCTCTCTGTGTCCCATCTTTGCCTTCCCCATTCTCTCCAGTTCCAAAACCACAGTCATGTCACAGACCACTCCTAACTTATAAGGAAGCAGTTGAAAATCAGCCCAGGGAGGCTAAGAAGTATATGCCAAAAATGCTTAAAATTTTCTAATTTATATTAGCAAACATTTGGGTAACTAGAAGAGGGACTAATTCAAGGACATCAGAAATAGTAGAGAAGGTAATGTTAGGTGAGGCTATTAACTTAATATGGATGCACTTCCTACAGATCTCAGGATCAATGTGTCAACCTTCACATTCGAAAGTGGTTCTAATGGCTTTCTCAACTGGGTAATGAAGTTTTTACTAAGGCTGTGCTGTTGCTAAATAGAGTTGGGATATCAGAAAAACAACTTGTGTGTGTGATATAAAGAAGAAACCCAAATCCTCCTGAAAGAGGAATGTGATAGTGGATTTGTCATTAAGGCCCACCCACATATTTCCTCACTCAGAAGGCATGTCTTGTATTGAGGTCTTACAAAAGGCACTGTTGCTAGGAGTTACAGTAACTGGAAAAGCATTTAAGAGAATCTGTAATTTTGTTGGGCTAAGATGTTGGTTAGGGATGCTTCCAGGCTGCAGATAAAATAGAGTCCCTAATTTCCATGGGGCAGAAAGTTACTGAGTGGGTGAGTTAAAAGAGTGCTATAAATACCAGAGCCAGATTTGCAGTTCTAACCACTTCAGGCAACAGAACATCATGATGACCAACATCATTTAACCCCTAGAGATCTTTATAGCAAGTTTCTTGATTGTAGCATTGATACAGAATGTGCAATAAGACCATATTTGATTAATACAACTAAAAAAAATCCAAATGAGATGGGCAGGAGTCTGGAGTGTCATTTCAGTAGAGAGTCATAAATTTCTATTGAATTTCCAGACCTAAATCCTGCAACAGACATGGTATCCTTGAATGAAGAGCATGTCAGGTATTTATGAGGAAAGATACCATAGTGAAATCAGAAATAAATTCTAAGAATATATCTCCTGTCCTTGCCAAAAGATCCTGCCAAATTTACACTTGGGCACTAACTCTGAATTAATACTAGTTCTTGGGAAAATAGACAAAGGTGTTGTTGGGGATCAAATACAAAAATGCAATTTTGACCTATGGCCATCTCACTGTATAATCAATAGGACACTTGTGTTTGGCTCCTCTAGTTCCAGAGTACATAGGTTCTGGAAATAACTGTAAGCAGCTGACAGAATCTTTAGGAAGAGTTATTATAGAAGGGAGAGCCAAGTTACTATAATTCATCCTAAGAAAATTATATATAAAAAGCAATACTGAATCAGTAAAAAAGGCAAAGAAAAATGCAAGAGTAATGGTTTACTGCACAGCCCACTTAACTCTCAGATTTGGTCATTTTCAAAGACTAATGGGTCTGTAAGAATAACTGAATTATTGTAAACTTGAGTAGGTAGGGTCTCTGATTGTAGCTGCTATTCCAGATGTGGAATTGTAGCAAATTAGTAGAGTAGAAAGAGGAGTAAAAAGTTGCTATTTCTCCATTAGGATGCATTTCCGGTAATATATTTTACTGTCTCTTTAACATGATAGAGAGATATCCTGAAGCAGAGATACGCACAGATTTTTTCAGTCAATAGTTAACAGGTTAAATGGTTTTTTGGAACTTGGGAAGGGCAAGACCAGTTCAGGGGGCAATAAACTTTGAAGAAGCTGTAAAAAAGATATACAGCTCAAGAATTAGCCCAAACTATAATAAATCTTTCCAACATAAATATTTACTAAGGATTCCATTGCAGAGAAGGCTGTTCAAAAAGACCCACTCAGAAAATTAGTGTGGCCATCCCCTGCCAATCCAGGGTTTATTTGCTGGTTTCATAAGCACAATACTTGTGGAGAGAGTATATACAGCCCAAGAGCAGATTTTAACTCATTTGCTCTTAATTACATTCCCTGCCTTGGTCCTGAAAATTATATTTTTTAGGATTCCCTGATATTTGGATTCTAGTTAAGGTCAGTGAATGGAATGAATTGGTGGGATATGGGAGGGCATGAAGAAAGGAAAAGCCAGTATTTGTCCCTCTCTTTATCTCTACCTCTAGTGGAATCTATATATTTTATTTATATATATTTATAAATTTATATATATATATATATATATATAATACCTCCTTTGTTATTTCAGATATATATATCCTTTGTTATGCCAGTTCCCACCAGGCAGCCCCAACTCTTACAGTACAAAAGTCACTCCTTCCCTATTTACCTCCTGACCTACGGATGGTGCTGACAAATCTCTGGTTGGTTCACTGAAACCTTGTCTGATTTTCAGGCTCTTCCTAAAAGTTTTCATAGTAAGTTCCCTATATGTACAGTAGGGAGACTTTGATTGGACTCCTTCATATGCACTCTCTGTTCTGCTAAATGGTTCTAGAATGAATACCTGGCCTCCAGGAGCCATGATGAAAATAGGTGTTAACTTTCAGTCATTGTTGTTTCCATTTTAATGTCTTCTGTTTCCTCACTGGACCAATTCTATGTTTGAAATAGTGGCTGCCCAACTTGCCTTTTTTTTAAAGTTATTTTCTGAAATTTGTTCTTCAACTCAGCACCACATTTATCCTGTGAAATTGTGTTGGCCCAGAGTCCGTCCTTAAACCTTGCATATTCTAAACCTGATTTGTCAGCACACCAAGAGTACATCTGTTTCTTAAGTGTAGGCTTGAGTAGAAAGCTCATAAGAAGGATCCACAAATACAGAAAGTTAGTTTCCAGTGATGATAACTTTTGAAGCTTCCATGCTCTTGTTCTCAGGCAATGCCTTTTCTGCCTAAAGGAAAGAAAATTCGTGGGAACCCTAATCCAAGAGCCCTTATTTTCTACCTGAATATATTTCTTTCTTACATAGAGGGTTTTCAGGAAAAATCATTATTATAGTCTCCTAAATTTAACCAGCTTTTTAAACATTGACAGTCATAAAATGACTTCACAAACTACCATTTGACTCTGCCCAAAAATTGGTTTATACCATTACAAGGCCAACCGCTGTTAATGTCAATGACCTTTGCTTTATAATCTGAGAAGTTGCAACAATTTATATATTTTTTTTCCTCAAGACTGTATCTTGGGAGGAGATGGAATTCCTTTTGTCACTCCTAAAATAAATTTATTTAGAACCTCCTTGTGTTACATGATTTTTAAACATTGATTTACAGGGGTGCCTGGATGGCCCAGTGGGTTAAGCCTCTGCCTTTGACTCAGGTCATGATCTCAGGGTCCTGGCATGGAGCCCTGCATTGGGCTTTCTGCTCAGCAGGGAGACTGCTTCCCCCTCTCTCTCTGCCTGCTTCTCTGCCTACTTGTGATCTCTCACTGTCAAATAAATAAATAAATATTAAAAAAAAATAAATAAACATTGATTTACATATTCTCCATCCCAAAACTTTATGAAATTACAAAGAAAAGTAAGCCCAGGGGTGCCTGGGTGGCTCAGTGGGTTAAAGCCTCTGCCTTTGGCTCAGATCATGATCTCAGGGTCCTGGGATCTAGCTCTGCATTGGGCTCTCTGCTCAGTGGGGAGCCTACTTCTCCCTCTCTCTCTGCCTTCCTCTCTGCCTACTTGTGATCTCTGTCTGTCAAATAAATAAATAAATACAATCTTTAAAAAAAAAAAAAAAAGAGTAAGTCCAAAAAGGCAAAATGAGAAAAATAAATCAGATGGGCAAATGATACATAATGTGGAGCCCTGAATAAGCTGAAACTTAATTATCCAATGCAGAAAACAAACTGATTTTTAGAAATCCAGAAAGATTAAGAAATTGAAACTTATAACTCTAAAAGTAGGAGTAGCAGTAAGGAAAAAAATAAGAGGAGTAGTTGAAAGTCTATATAAGCAGTTCTTGGATTCCAGGATTTCCTTCTGGAGATGTTAATCTAGAAGGACCCAACTTTGGAGGGAACCAGGCACAAGAGAGACCAGAAATCACCGTATTGAAAATCAACCACATATAATCCTCTTTCTTTAGTCAGTTTAAAAAAACACTCGCAGCCAAATGTATATTTCCCAAGTGACAGACAAGATTACTTCACTGTCAAGGAAAATGTACCCAGCATAACAAACCCTGAGTTATGTGGATCTATGAATCCCAGCTGGTAACAAGTCTCATTTCCCTTAAAGTATGTACCAAGATTCTGAAGATTCAGTGTATGTGTCTTAAACAGAATTATCTAATCAAGGATCAATAGACATTTCAGAAAATCTTTTGATGTGAAAGACAAGAGACTAAAATAATCCGTAAAAAGGAAGTCAGGAGAACCAGGCAGAAGAGAGGATAAAAAGGCTTCAAAATGTTTTACTTAATATCCAAAGGGATAAAAAAGAAGATATTGCCACTCTGAAACAAGCGCAGATGAGTATGAAGAGATAACAGACAAACATGCAGAGAACAGAATGATTTAAGAAATTAAAAATATAACTGTAGGGGCACCTCGGTGGCCGAGTCAGTTAAGCATCTATCTTTAGCTCAAGTCATGATCCCACAGTCCTGGGATTTAGCCCTCAGTTGGCCTCCCTGCTCAGTGGGGAATACACTTTTCTCTTTGCACCCCCCACAACAGATAACAACATGAGTTTGAAGATACCTCCTAAAAAATAGAATAAAAGGCAAAGTAGGAAATAAACAAACAAAAATGATTAGAAGGACGTCTATATTAATAGCAATTTTAAAATAGGAAAAATAGAGGGAAAGAAACTATTAACTAAATAATATGGAAAAAGTTTACAGACCCAAAGGAACCAAGCTTCCAAATGTAAAGATATTTTTGCTGCCTAGTATAATGAAGATAGGAAAGAAAAATAAAAAGAAGCTAAAGTTCAGAAATCAGATTGTTGATTTCAGACCGCTCAATGGCAATAATGAGTTAGAAGCCCGTGTATGGACCATCATCATTAAATTTGGGAGAAAAATTAACTCCTTCATGAAATTCTAGGTACTGAACTCTGAAGTTTGAGAACAGAATAAAGATATTTTCAATCAGTGTGTCAAAAATCATTTCTTAAATCCCTTCCCAGAAATTGACTTGAGGATATGCTCCAGCAAAATGAGGAATTAAATGAAGGAAAATGAAAGTGTGGGACTCCAACATAAGAAGGGTGTTAGCAGGAGAGATGAGAAAGAAATCCACAGGATGGTGGGAACTGCTAGTATGCTGTGGCCCACTGGACCCAGACAACAGTCAGATTGAAACAGATGGAGGAGAGACTCCAGGAGTGATAGTCAAGAAAACAATGAAATTGGTAGTATCTTTGGTGTGTGTGGTATGTGTGTGTGTGTGTGTTTAATGGACTAAAAGGAGACATGCTTGGAAGACCAATTATATTAGAAAGATTAAAATGTGGGGCACCTGGGTGGCTCAGTGGGTTAAAGCCTGTGCCTTCAGCTCAGGTCATGATTCCGGGGTTCTGGGATTGAGCCCCGCATCGGGCTCTCTGCTCAGTGGGGAGCCTGCTTCCCCTTCTCTCTCTGCCTGCCTCTCTGCGTACTTGTGATCTCTGTCTGTCAAATTAAAAAAAAAAAAAAAAGTCACCTGTTTAAAAAAAGAAAGAAAGAAAGATTAAAAATGGTTGGATGATTTTAAAAGAGAAAGTAAGAAATAACTTTTGAGGAGCACCTGGGTGGCTCAGTCAGTTAAGTGGCTGCCTTCAGCTCGGGTCATGATCCCAGGGTTCTGGGGTCGACCCTCATGTTAGGCTCCCTGCTCAGTGGGGAGCCTGCTTCTCTCTCTCTTGCTCCCCCTGCTTGTGCTCTCTCTCTTTGCCAAATAAAAATCTTTAAAAACTAAAGAAATAACTTTGAACTCCAAGAATAAGAACGGAAGAGAAGGGAAATGAAACTGGTATCTAATACCGATTGGATGCTAAAGAAGAATTCTGTGTGGTGGTTGTTGCTGCTGCTGTTTTTGTTACATTTCATGGCTCAGATGTTAATATGTTTATGTTCATAACAACTGAGTAGAGATACAAACAAAAATCATAATATAACTGCATTGGAGAATGGGTGAAGCAAATGTCCCTGGCAAAGTTAAGAGCTAAATCAGTATCATCTTTACTAGGAAGGTAACATATAACACACAAAGATATACATAAGGAACAGTAATACAAAACTAATAGGGATGTAAATGCCAAAGAAATCAGTTAGGAAAGTAAGACGAAGCGAGTGGGGGTGCCCAGGCAGGATGTGGTGAAAGGTAGCTAGAAGGAAGATGGGAAAGAGACCACGGCCTTTTGTAAAGGCATTTGCCCCTGAGACCTACCTTTCTGTCTCTCCTTGACAAGCAGCACATCTCCTAAATGATAGGATCTTCCCTTAGATACGTTAACACATTGAGCATATCACAGCAAACCGTCCAGGTGAGGAAGTCACTTGGACTGCAAGTTCATGCTCTAATCTTTATGTGGTGCTGATAATATTTCAACCTTCTCATTTTAGTTACTTAATTTTAACTTCCTGAAATATACTACCCTCTACTCAAAATAGAAACAGTTTCTAGCCCTGATTCCAAAGTTATATCCTTACTTATCACTATAACTTACTTCTTAACGGCCCGTTTTAAACACATTAATTCATGCTTAAAGATCTATACTCTTTGGAGACATGTGTAATTTATTTCACTTTAATGTTTTATCTTCTCAGCTATATTATAAGCAATGTGAGTGCCAGGATTTTGCATCTGTGTATTTAGGACACTCTTATAACACATAGGCTCTGTTCGGAGTAGAAGTTAATGAATTGACAATTTTTTAAATATATTTTTATAGTTATTGCTGAATGCTTTATACATTAAATTTACAGCAAACAGTATTAAATAACTTGGGGATTTATTATCTAAAAATATTTCCCTTATGCCATAAAGCATGTAAAAAATTATTAGCTTAGGAGCTCTGTTGAAATGTTACTCTTTAAGAATTAAATTGACTTAAAAAATAATGTTGATAAAAATTTGACCTTAGAGCTCAATTAATTTTTAACTTTGTTCTAGGGGCAATAAACATAATCATATGAAGATATGGTAAGATAGATTCTGAATTTCTTGCTAGCTCAGTCAGTTCTGAAGGCACCAGCAGGAAAGAGCTTACACAAATCAATGATTTCACCCCTTATGGAACTGGACATACTATATCTCTTTTCAGCACTAATGTTCTCACTATACAATTCCTTGGAAAATACTGACCAAATCTATTAGCAGTGGGTGTATGTATGAACAAGCATGAAGACCAATGCTAGTATAATATTTCCCCCCAAATCTAAATATGTGTGTTTTCACTGAGATTTTAGGAGAGTTTTAAGGCTACACCTAGGATATTTTCAGTGGACAGTAGATATTTTTAATGCTAGAAAGCAATATATCATATTCATATACTTTCCATCAATAATTAAAATATGTATTTAATGTTTTTATCAATTAAAAAACTAACATATAAAGTTTTTATTGGATTGGATTCGGATTGAGTGATTGCTTTCACCTTCCAGGTAAACTGAGAGGGTCACAGCTTGTTTCTTCAGGTCCAACAGTTCTAAGTTACCCTAGTAATTAGAAGTAAAGTATTCTTGTGGTTTTACATTCTTAACACAGGGATTTTGAGTTTCCTATCAATGAGTGATTTGAAGGAACAAAAAGCGAAAGTAAGGTACCAAGATTATTCAAACACTAGAAATCGTGTAATAAATTCCTGCCAAAATGAAAAGTCCTCTTGCAAGATGTTCTTCCAGTTTCTGCTGGAATAATTACAGAAAAATGACAGCATCAAATTTGTATGTGTTTGATTTGACTGAATCAAGACTCCTGCTTACATGTTACTGTAGTATTGGCTCCATGATATTAAGTTCTACCTTCTGCTTCTAGACAAAAACACTTTCAATATATGAAGACTGCTAATATGATTCTTGTGGGTCTAGTTTTCTACTGTATAAATAATCTCAACTTCTCATTTGAATCCTTACAAGCCATAGCCTTTTTAATCCTTTTGCCAAATGGATATCATTCTGGATAGACCCAGAATCAATAATGTATCTTTTAATATGCAGTTTCCAGAATGGAGAAGAATATTCTAAAAATGATACTTCACTCATCTAAATCAGTGATTTTCAATATTTAAAGCCCTCTTTCCCAAGAAATTTTTGGGACACATATTTTAAACGTATTTCCCTTGAAGTCGGTATGAATATAAATACTAAAGAAACATTCCAAAGAATTTTGACCTGAATTGTTTACAAAACATACTTGGTAAAACCCTAATATAGACTTTTATTGACAACAAAAAATCATAACGTTCCTTAATTACTATTGTTACTTATTAAGCTTAAACTCAATTTGAGCTTCTTTTAAGCCAGGTGTCTCAGTTCAGTACTTGTGCAATTGATATTTCAATTTTTAAATTTTTAAAAAAGTTAAGATTCTTGTTAATTCTGTTAAGATTCTTGTTAATTTAGATCTACAAGTTAAGGTTGTTGGATAAAACTGTTGAAATAAACTATTAAACATTTCATCCATCATCTAAAACCTTAGCTTCCTTTGCCAACATTGCATCACTTGTAACTTTGACAAACCTCCCTTCATCCAAGTGACTGATAAAAATTTATAAGACTAAATAGTGTATCTTATGACAGGCCACAAAATACCTCCCTCAAGGTGACAATCATCTATTTAACAACACATTTGGGGGTGGCTGTGCATTTATTGAATAGTTCTATCACTTAACACATGCACATTTTTCTATCTTATCTATAAGTATGTCATACCGAAGATAATTTGCCAAGTATTTTCCTGGAATTCTGATAAACTGTCAAGAATATTCTTCTACTCCTACAGATTTAGCAAAGATAGTTCCACTGGGGAAAGCAATGGACATTTACTGAGCATTTAAGCATCATCTCATTTATGACCATCTTCTGAGATGGACTTTGTATCCTCCACAAATGAGGCACAAAAGCTTGGGGGAAGTTGTATAGGTATGTGATGTCACAAAATTAGAAGGCAAGGAGTCCAAATTCCTTTCCATATGTTGCTACTTACCAGTCCTATGGCAATAAGCAAGACTCTTATTGTCTCTGCAATGTACATATTTCAAAATACACTCAGCGCTGAATTATAGGTTATGCCCTGAATTCTATCTGCTAATTCATAGTATATGTTAACAGAGAACCAGAATAAAAGTGCTTCAAGTGTAATAAGAACTTATCTATTTTTCATTTAGAAGTATGAGATAGTAGTCCAAAGCTAGTATAGATGCTCTATTTTATACAATTCTCAAGATCCCAGGTTCTTTCTATTTCTTCATCATTCATGGTCTCCAATCCCAAGGTCAAGTCATTGCTCATGATGGCTGTTCCAAGTTCCAATTATTACACCCACATTCCAGGCAGCATAAAGGAGGAAGGGTAAAGAAGAATGTACAATGCAAATTTGTTTTAGGAAAGGATTCTGGCAGCTGTTTCATGACACTTCCACATATATCCTATTATCTAATAGTTAGTCATACAGCCATATCTTGCTTAAAAGAAATCTAGAAAGTGCTTTTTTAAATTCTGTGTGCCCATGTGCCCAGTAAAAATTTAGGTATTCTGTTACTAAGGAATAAAGAAAATGGTTTTGGAGACAATTGTGGATCTGCACCACAAATAAATATAAAATACATTATTAGTATAAAACAAACAAGTTCAGTTTCATATACTTGTTTTTGGTGAATCTCACTGATTATTGAAATAAAAACTTTCTATATTGCTTTAAATATCCTAGAAATGTCCAGGGATTTAACACACTTATTTATTTGTTATTTATTATTTGTTTACCCAGTTAACAGATATTAATAAAATGGTCCAGATACCACAGTAGACCTTGCTGTTTTAAGAATCAATTCAGGTCCTTGTCCTTGAGGAGCTCAAAATACTGTGAAGGAGATAGACTTTTGAACAAATATAGTGTTTCACAACAAAATCATATTCAAAGGAACCTGGGAGAAGAGTAAGATTAAATTAACTAAACCATGGAGATTTGAGAAAGACTTTAAAAAGGTAATACTAAACTGAATTCTAAAGGAAAAAAAATGATTTATCATCAAAAGGAGGAGCGGTTAAAGTACTCTGAGTAAGATTATAATACACACCAAGGCATAAATTATAAGTAAAAAAAAAAAAAATGTGCTGTTAGATTTAAATTCGGTGCAATTTGGTAAAAGCCACAAATGCCATTCCAAATTTATCCTCTGGGAATAAAGGGCACTGAAGACTTTAAATAGAGAAGGATATTATAGAATCTCTGGAGATTCTTTTTTGGTGAGTGTTGACAACATGAATGGAATATTGGAATCAGTGAGAGACTAGAGGTCGGATGGTTATTGCCCAGAAGTAATTCAAATGACAGGTGATGAGACTCTCACTATGGCAAAGGGAGAAGATGACTCTCAAATAGGTCATTGACCCTGTTATTAGCTCCTCATGTCCTCTTTACTTTTTCCTTTCTAATTTTGAAATCATCCTCCTTTCTGGGAGAAGAGAGCCTAAAGAAATGTTATGTAGGGGTGCCTGGGTGGCCCCTGCCTTCAGCTCAGGTCACGATTCCAGGGTCCTGGGATGGAGACCTGCATCAGGCTCTCTCCTCAGCAGGGAGCCTGCTCCCACCACCCACCCCCACTCTCTCTCTGCCTGCCTTTCTGCATACTTGTGATCTCTGTCTGTCAAATAAATAAATAAAATCTTTAAAAAAGAAATGTAGTTTCCTAATTTTTCTATCATTTGTTACTCCAAAAAATAACATTGCTCCACTCCCCCTCCTTTTTTTTCCTTATAATGCAGTAACGCCAACAACTGTAAATTTTAAGTTACTTTTATGAAGACTCTATATCAAAAGTTATACATAACTTATTTCATTTTATTCTCTCTTCACCTATAAGTACCTACTTAAGAGGCAGGTACTATTATTAAGAGAGATAAAATAACTTTTACAAGAACACTTAAGTTGGAAATAGTGGAGCTTAGATGCCAAATCAAAGCTATCCATCAATAAGTAGATAGCAAATCTGTTAACATGTAGATAGTTTGATTATTTATTAGTGAATAACAAACATAAGCACATTCAATTTATGAGCTTTTAATATAAACTTATCTTTCATTTGTGCCTTCCACATTGTGTGTGTGTGTGTGTGTGTGTGTGTGTGTGTGTGACTGTTGCTTCTTTTGTTCCAGGTATCCTTTCTTTCACTTCTCTTGTACACCAAGGTTTATCAAGAGAGAATTCCATTGAGCTTTTTTTTTTTTTTTAAGATTTTATTTATTTATTTGACAGACAGAGATCACAAGTAGGCAGAGAGGCAGGCAGAGAGAGAGAGAAAGGGAAGCAGGCTCCCTGCTGAGCAGAGAGCCCGATGCGGGGCTCGATCCTAGGACCCTGAGACCATGACCTGAGCCGAAGGCAGAGACTTAACCACTGAGCCACCCAGGCGCCCCTCCATTGAGCTTCTTAAAGAATGGAAGCTCACATTCATTCAAACTAAGTTTCTTTCTTTTAGAAATGAGATATTGACATAACATATAAAGAGGACAATATTTTTGGATATAGACATTCAACCTGCTTGAACCACAGCATTTTTAATAAAGACCACCTTCTGGATTTTAAAATTTGTGGAATTGTAGCATCTATTATACTTCCTTACCCTTCTCTGTGCCAACTTCCAACTTCACCCTTAAACACATGGTTTAGTATTAACTAAAGTATTATTGCTGGTTTTATTCATAAGTACAATTTGTTAGTAGTAAAAAAACTGGGTTTTGCAGAACAGATTATCATACATCTTTATTCTTTCTTTCAAAATTAGAATTATATCGCTAATATGAATTTATATCACATGAAAACAATAAAAGAAATAACTTGTTAATCTCAGTGCAACTATTTTCAGAATAGTTCTCCAATTTTTATGACTTAGACACTTTACTTGATCTTCTGAAATTCATTTCTCTCCCTTTAGGAAGATTATGGCAATGGTAAATGAAAATAAAAACATTTGGAGTCAGAAAGACCTGATTTCAGGTCAAAAACCCTACTAATTACCAGTTGTACGACCTTGTGCAAGTCACCTAACTTCTCTAAACTCTCATTTCCTAATCTGTAAAATACAGATAATACCATATACATCATAGAGTGAGAATTAAATGAGATTTCACCTGTGAAACGTCTGGCACAATGCCTAAAACAGGGCTGGTTAATACTGTTAGCCGAGATACAGATTCAAGTGGAATACAATTTGGATCTGCAAGGAAACTCTAGTAGATAATTTAACTGAATGTAATCATTCAACGGATGAGGTCACCGAACCCCTCACAGATGAGGGGATTCGTTCAAAGTTATACCATGAATTGAGACAGAACGGACACCATATCCTAAATCACCTTTTTTCAGCAAAGCCATCATCCACTCCTTTATACCATTTCAACTAGAGGAAAACTCTTTTTAAGTTCCATGCAAAAGCATCTGTGTAAAGAATTTTACATCCAGCAGAAGAGGAAAGAATTAAAACAAAATAGTGTGATGAAAGACCATTACTAAGGAATTCAAATATATTATCATGTTGATAAAAAGAAAATTGGGCTTTTGAAATCTACTTAACTGTCCTAAACCATAAGAGCATAGCTTTCACAAAGTGAAATGAGAATGAGAGAAAGAAGTTAATGCACAAGAAATTGAGTTCAAGGAAATCTACTTAACTCTGATCCATGATAATAGAAAATGCAGATTTAAAATAGTAAAATGAGGACATTAGAAATGGCATTTTAAAATTATAGAAACCAAAGTAGATTTAAGTAGATAAAATATTGGAAGTGACTCTATATAATACATTGTTCTGATGCTAGTAATAGCAGGAAACCATATTTTACCCCAACAGTATATGTCAAATACTGTGTTACCAATTTTTTTATCATCCTAAGGGTAAACATGTTTGTAATTCTTTGGTTGGTTCAAATAAAAAAATAAATAAATAAAAACAAGACCAAGAATTTTAAAAGTGGTGTACTCAGATGCAAGCATCTGACTCTGAAGCTCATCATCTTCCTATTATATTTCTTGCTGCCAAATAGAAAAGGAATTCCCCCTCCGCAGTTTCTAACCTGTGACTGAGGAGAAAAGCATTATTACACTGTTGCTTTTGCTTTTCTGTCCTGATCACTCTTTGTTGTCAGAGATGCTCCTCCTACCTTCCAATCACTCAGAGAGACCAGCTGTCCCAAGGAAGGGGCAATATAGAGCAACTGGAAAACAAAGGCATCACAATTTTACATTTATCTTCCAAAGCCTCCAATTACATTAACAGACAGAAAAAGGAGAGAGGTACTAGTTTTACTAGGTTTATCTAACTAACCCCCTTCAGACTAAATATTTTCTGAGGAGAAGGAGAGAATTGTAAAGTCAGTCACAGAACTGTGAATGTAGCTGAGGGTCATACCCCAGACCCTCAACCCAAATCAGCATTGAATCAGGAATCCCTTTACGGTAACAGATGCTTCTGAGAGAATGGAGACCCAATGCCTAGCTTCTGGTGTTAAGGTCAAGGAAACAACAAGCCGTGTGGAACAGTTCTGTCTGTGGTATATACTGCTGGGGTGGTAACCAATCTCATACTAACCCTAAGTCTGGCATCTATTTTTTGAATAAGAGGAAAGCTATTTAGGGGAGGCCTAATGAGGGGAAGATGGTCTGATGAAAGTTATAAGCCCCCTGAAGGCTCCTTTAGAGTGGCATGGAGCAGGCGAAACTTTCTCGTGCCTTCTAGGGATTCCAGATTTGACTTAGTTTAAACCTGAAATGATTTATAAAACCGCAAACTGACTTATAAAATTTGACATTTCCTAGATTACTTTTTCTACCAGAATGCAGAATGTGATCTTGTGGTCGAAATTACTTTCACTTTCTCAGAAACAAAATTTCCTTTCTTGGGATGCCTTTGTTTGCAACTTTGAAAATGCATATCAATATGTAATAAAATTAAAGGACTAATACTTTAAAAAAAATAACCAAATAGAAGTAGTGACCACAGGATTGTTTTAATTGGCCATTCTTTTCTATTTTTAAAGAACTGGGTTATCTTCACACTGCAACTCATCTATATTAAGGAGAATATAATAATTAAATTACAAAAACTTATTAAGACTATAAGGAAGCCAAGCTATCTATCCTATGTGTAAAATAATGAACATCTTCTTTGTAACCATTGCCATTATAATGTTATTATACAAGCATTAAATTGAAGTTCATTTTCCACTGCTAAAACAACTGGTCAATATCCATTTCCATCCTCTGAAGGTTGGAATCAAGATGATATTATTGTAAATGAGCCACAGATAGGTAATGATCCTTTTGCACTGAAATATTAAAAAAAATATTCTAATTTCCTTAAAGGATAGTAGAAAGTATCAACAAAGTTATACATATAGCTGAGAAAATGTGCTTAATGTCCTCTATCCCATGTAACTTTATATTAATATTTGAGACAGAACCTGAGACAATAAATTGTCCTATAGAACTACTCCCTGTCCCTCTATCTGGAACCAATCCCACTGAGGAAGTCTCATTTCATTTCTAAGTTGAGCAAGCGTGGGTTCTAATGAGCCAGGTGATATATGAGCCTTGTAAGACTGATTTACTGATGGTTTCTGTGTTTGGGCCTCATTCAGAAATAGATTCCTTTCCATCAATAGTATGTGATTTATTGAAATACTATTCATGGAGAGCGTAAGTTCTATGCTTGAAAAGAGGTAGGTAGAAGTTCAGTTATAACAGGAAGACAAAAACAGACCACTGGAGGGAAAAAAAGATACTTTTCAGCATTTTTACTCCAAAGAGGGAAAAATTATTGCATACCTTTGTTTAAAGCTTTATAGGATATGTTTTTTGATTAATATATATAGAATTATACTTACATATTACATGTGCAATTATACATATATTTTCAGAAAAAAAGATGCCTGGCGTATCAGTAACAGTTTATTACAAACTTTTTTACTAAGTAACAAGTACATGCCATACAATTTGATATACCAATGGAAAGATAGTGATTATAGTCATTGATGCTATCCTTCCCAGCCACTCTCATTGGATGAGCTCTTATTATGGGCTGAATTGTATCTCCTCGAAAATTTTTATGTAGAAGTCCTAACCCCCAGAGCTTCAGAATCTGACTGTATTTGCAGATAGAGACTTTCAAGGGGTAATTAAGTTAAAATAAGTTCATTAGGGCAGACCCTAATCCAATATGACTAATGTCCCTAAAAGAAGAGATTAAGACAAAGACACATGTCCAGGGAAGAATATGTGAAGAGATAGTGAGAAGACGCCTCTCTACAGCCAAGGAGAAGACTCAGAAGAAGGAAGCCAAGCCTGCTGACATTTCAATCTCCCCTGAACCGTGAGAAAATAAATTTCTGTTGTTTAAGTCTGTGACACTTTTTTTCATGGAGTCTTAACAAACAAATTCAGGCCTTGTGAAATGGAAGCATTAAGTTGCTGACCTGTCTGGCGAGCTTTTCCCTTGCCAGAGTGGTAGCGTTCCAGTTTGCCAAGAATACTGGGAGTAGTCCAGAGGGCACCTGCTTTGGCAGCCTCAGGGAATGTGATGCAGAATATGGTCCCAAGGTCTTGCATGGTATGAGCAAAAACACTCTTTATGCTCAAGCCCTTGGTATTTGGAGGTTGTTTGTGTACAGCATAACCTAATCTATTATGACTACTGCACATCTGTGCTTGGAAATTATTAGAGTTAATGGATATTTTTTAAGATATTTTTTTATTTATTTTTGAGAGAGAGAGAAAGAGCGGGGGAGGGACAGAGGAAGAGAGAATCTCAAGCAGGCTCTGTACTGAGTGTGGAGGACAGTTATAGGGCTCGGTCTCATGACCCTGAGATCATGACCTCAGCCCAAACCAAGAGGCAGAGGCTTAATGGACCACAGGACCAGGCACCCCTGAAGTCAGGAGACATTATTAAAAATTACACAATTATAACTATGATAAGGCTCTGGGGAAAAAAGTACAATTATATATGTGCATAGTGATACTGCTTTTATGCGAATTCTTATTTATCTACATCGCAACTATTTCAAACATCCATTTCAGAAAAGTAAATGTTATTTTTCTAGGCTGCTAAAATATTAGTTCTCAGAGAGATGACTGACATAGCCAGGTCACATCATTAAAGTATGACAAAACAAGGATAAGAATCCATATTTTTCTAGCTAGTTTTTTTCCAATACTTTTTACTATATCCAATGCCTCTTAAGGAAGTTGAGTTTACAATGGAAGAGTCATTCAAACTAAAAAAAAAAAAATTGGTATTTTATCACCATGGATGTGATCCTTTTCCCAAAACTATAAAATTAAACATATTTGAATTTATTATAAATAGTGAAATGCAGTAGTTAAAAATAAAAGCTATGAAAATTCAACTTCTAAGGAGAAATTAAATATGCTTGGTGCTATTTAATTTCTGTAGACATGACTTATCTCAATATAACAAAATATCTTTATTTCTATTTCATCTCTGAACTATCCTTAGACTCACAAGGAGCCTAACTGTCTCAAAAGCTAAGTTCAATTAATTCAATATGAAGACGATTTGTTAGATCCCTAGACATTTTCTGTTCTGTGCTAGACTGAGGGACCCAAAGAAGAGTTTGAAAACTAGACCCGTGAAGAACAAACTTACCACATTAAATTATAAAACTCTTTGCACTTGTAGACATGAAGCTGAGATGTAATGATGGAAAATATGATTAATTATTTTCCATAATATGAGGTGAATCAAAGGATACAGATTTCCAAGGGCATTCATGACAATGGGCAGAATTACATGTGAACACTTAGAATAACCAGCTTGGTTAAATGTGTAGTTTAAAATAGATGGGACCACAATTGAAGATTTTAATAATGAATTTCACCCTGTCTTGGAAATACCTAAATTAAAGATGAAAACTTTACTATTGCTTTATCCAGGCCATACCCTGGGGTACCAGCCAGATTATTCTTTACAATTTAATGTCTTTCGATTTTGTGCAGACTATATCTCCATGTGCTTCTATCAGGGGGGTTTCCTTTGCAAAAGACAATGTCCTTTGCAAAAAGCAATCTTGGCACAATTGATCTCACTGTCAGGGAATCTTTGAAGATATTCTGAATAATTTCCTCATTCTCTTAATCATGTATCTATGACAATTTCCAAATTTAGAGCCACAAAGCAAATTAAATAATGGTAATTTTAAAAGACTGTGATCTTTTGTTAATAGCCAGTGGAGTAGAACATTATTTTTTTTTTAATTTTTTATTTTTTGTAAACATATATTTTTATCCCCAGGGGTATGGAACTGGAGAAGAACATTATTAACAGGTGCACCCACCGTAAGTACCATTCCCTAAATCTGCCAGCAGAGAATGAAGAGAGAAATTCATGACCCCAAATTATCTTCATTCCATTTAATTAAGACTTGCTTGCCTTCATGGAATAAGGAACTCACTAACAGTGTTTTGAATTGTCCTCAATCCAGGACTAATCACATAATTTAAACTGTAACAACTACATTATTTAGACCAAGGTTTGAAAATGGCAGTCCAGGAACTATATCTATTCCCATATACATATGGTTTTTCAGGGTTTCTTTTCTCATAGTCATTTGGCAGCATTAAAAATTGAAAGAGGCTTTGCGTAAAATCTGGCTTTCTGACATGTACTGAAAAAAATGAAAGTAAAAAAAAAAGAATTAAAAGGAAAAACTAAGAGAAGTTGAAAGGAGTGGGAGGGAATAAAATGAAAAAAAGAAGGGGAGGGGCGCCTGGGTGGCTCAGTGGGTTAAAGCCTCTGCCTTCCGGCTCAGGTCATGATCCCAGGGTCCTGGGATCGAGCCTCGCATCAGGCTCTGTACTCAGCAGGGAGCCTGCTTCCTCCTCTCTCTCTGCCTGCCTCTCTGCCTACTTGTGATCTCTGTCTGTCAAATAAATAAATAAATAAATAGCAAGCAAACAAACAAAAATATATTAAAAAAAAAAAAAAAGAAAAAGAAGGGGAAAGAAGAACAAAAGAACAGAGAGGGGAAAAGGGAGAGGAGCGAGGAAGCAGGCAAGATAGAAGCATGGAAGGTAGAGGGAGACGATTGCTAGTACCGCTAGGCCTGCATTGTCTGTTGGTAACAACAGGCTTCTCTGAATAGCCAGTATTCTTTCTAAGAAGGAATCCCTCTACCCTAAGCTTGCTATAATCTTCTCTTTTCTCTGTTTTTTAGCATCTGGCAAATTTTACCTTCTATTTTTTTTTTTTTTAACCTACTAACCATAGTCCCTATGGTCATTTAATTTGTGCTCCTTAATTTAGACTTTAAACTCTTAAAAGCAAGACCAGTGCCCAGCAGATATCAATTCTACAATTTAGGCTGAAATGAATGGCATAGAACTGAAGTTTCATTGGGTGCCTGGGTAGCACTGTTGGTTAGATCATTGGCTCTTGGTTCCAACGAGGGTCCTGATCTCAGGAAGGTGAGATCAAGCCTGGTGTGGGGTTCCATGCTCAGCTCCGAGTCTTTAAGACTCTCTCCCTCTGCCTCTGCCTCTCCTCCCTCAAATAAACAAATAATTAAAAAAAAATATATTTGCAGTCTCATCAATAACTCACATTGATTTCCATATCAACTTCCATTAGAAATAATACTTGGGGTTTTTTCAGTCATTCTTCATTTCCCACTCTCAATATTGAATAACACCTCTATTCTGTACCCACACTCCCGACCTCATCTCTCCCTTGCAATTATTGTAGCTGTCCCCTTTCAAGGACTTCACTGCTTTCAAAGCCTCTAACGAACCAGTAGCTGTCAGTTGTTGAAGCCACAATAGGATTCATCTTAAAGGAGTAAGAAATGTTATCATAAGGTAATTTGAGCTGTAAATCTGCTCTTCTTCTTCATTATCTAGAGCAAAAGAGCTTTATCCCATAATTCTTCATTACTGGTATTTATTCAAGAATTGTGAATCACTCTTATTTATCACTTTGCCAAATAAGACTTTTCTAGTCTCATGCAAATTAGTTGATTCTAAGCAATTTGGGAGTTTAAAATATAATTACATTCTTTTCTCATTATTCAGTTTAATTTGAACATACATCCTTTACTGAAGTTTGTAGCCTGTGTTGTAATCTTCATTACACTTAAAATAAAAATAAAATGTCATGGCATCTCATATCAAAATAATTTTAAAAATTCAAATATTGTGCAATTTTATGTTACTAATTATACAATGTTTAAAAGTTTGGATTTTGAGAGGGTTTTTGTTTTTGTTTTTAACAATGTGGGTGCTACATGATCATACCAGAAATTGGAAGTTTATTCCCATCACGGTATATTTATTTCACTATATTCTTGGGGTTTTCTTTTTTTCCTACTAGAGCAATTCCTCTTACTGACTTCAATTCATAACTCATAACTCTAAACTATTGAAAGACATTCAATTTTTAAAAACTGTGTTGATCCTTTCACTGCAAAGCTTTTATCTTATTTAGATAGATAAACTTCAGGATTTATGTGCATTTTCCCTTAACGCATCTTCCTATTATTCATATATCTTTATTATTTTAACATGGCTACCTTTGCCAGGATTTCTTCGTATGTGTCATTTAAAGAAGTATAAAGAGAATTAAATAGGAGCTCTTAGACATTTCAAATCCAATATTATTTTCATGTCTCTCATTTATTTTCTCTCTAGTATTTATCTTTGCTTAATATCATTGTAAAAGCCCTACTATATATAATTCCCATGGTTACAATTGCTCCTTTTAGTTTTTTTTTTTTTTTAAACCACTTGCTTTTTTTTTTTTTTGGTCTTGAAAGCTTCAACTCATAAAATATGATGTGATTTCTACTCCTGGTTTTGTAAACACTGATTTGGTAGGTTTGGACACCCACTTTAACAATATATATTTCTTTCTTTCTTTCTTTCTTTCTTCTTTCTTTTACCTTGTCTTTCCAGAGCACACATATTCCTGTTTATCTCATTTAGATAGATTTTAAGAGTACTGGATGTTGTCATTAATTTTTTATTCTGTTTAGCAAGCTAGAGTTCTCCTTTCTGGTTGAGGGACTGAGGCACTATACAATTACAGTTGATCAAATGTTTTATAATAAATGTTGTAAGAAATTCTTAATGACAATAAACTCAACCACAACACCCTCCCACCTCCATTAGATAAACACTGGTAAAATTTACACCACATACTCGTTTTCCATGCTAGGAAACTGTAAAGGGACTTAGAATGATTCAGCATTGCCCTAACATATAAAGTGAGATAACGCAGTAGGAGAGAAATTAATCAATTTACTACATAATAGTGACAAACCATTTTATTATTGCAAACTTTATTTATAATAGGCACATTGTCAATGATTGTTTTGAAACTAAAATTTGGAACAAGTTTGATGAACACAATTACATTTATAGAGACACTAAGGCAAGTTCATTAAAATCAGGGTATGTCCTAAATTCCAGAATAGAAAGGCCCCTCACCAGAGGGAGAGCTCTGTAAGTAGAGGGAATAAATGCTTCTGGCAGGATTGACAGGCCCACCTGGCTTGGCTCTACCTTTCCTGCTGACCAGAGCACATACTTTTCTCTCCCTGCTATTTTAATTCTTTAAAGGTCAATGGGAAACAAATGTCACATTTTTTTCCCTAAAAATGCTAACTTCAAGCCCTTTCCATTTTCCACCTTGACTAGACACTCCCATACTTGTTTCAACAGGATCTATGAATACTGTATTTACAGACTCAAAATTAACCCTGTTCACCTGGATGACAGGAACCACGAACATGCTGTTTCTAAACTATGTAACAAGTTAGTTGCTTAAATTCCTTTTCCAAACTACCCACTATCATAAAACAGGGCCAGTGATGAAAAAAATGTTTAAAATATTCAGACACCTCATCATATTCTGAGGATTTTTTTTTCAAAAGTAAGTTCAGAGAATAATATATAACTATATTTGTGCCCATTTCATGATATAGGTAAATATTGAAAATTTCTTTTTTTATTTGTTTTATATCTCCAAATGAATGAAATTAATTTTAATGGATGAAGTTAAGTCCATTTATACTTTACTCTTGCTCTTACTTCTCTCCATCCCTAGAAATAAACACTACTATAAATTGATAGATATTCTTTAGTCCATATTTTAAGAGGAGCAGAAGTAGGATTAAAAAGTAATGATTTTTTTAAATATTTGCTGAGCATTCACTATAAACTAAGTGTTTTTCATATATTAACTCCTTTAATCATCAAAACAACTGATTTTATACATAAAGGAACTGAGGCACAAAGAGTTTAAATAGACTACAGGAGTTCATAAAAATTATAAATTCTGGAACCAGAATATAAATCCCACCATTCTACCATATATGTGGGTATATGGATATATGTATGTGGGTATATGGGTATATGTATGTGGGTATATGGGTATATGTATGTGGGTATATGGGTATATGTATGTGGGTATATGTATCCTTTAATTATGCTTTTAGTGTTATTTTCTATGTTTTAATACTTGTTTTGCTCATTCAGCATTTTTTTTTTAAAGATTTTATTTATTCACTTGACAGAGAGATCACAAGTAGGCAGAGAGAGAGAGAGAGAGGAGGAAGCAGGCTCCACGCTGAGCAGAGAGCCCGACGTGAGACTCGATCCCAGGACCCTGAGATCATGACCCGAGCTGAAGGCAGCAGCTTAACCCACTGAACCACCCAGGCGCCCCTGCTCATTCAGCATTTTAAGGGACATTTCTTTTTTTGGTTTTTTGTTTTGGTTTGGTTTGGTTTGTCGAACCATAGGTATCTTTATAAATATTTACAAGAAACTCTTTTTACATATATCTAATAACAGAAGTTCTGGACGTAGGGATAATGTATTTCTATTTTCAATAAAGACTATTAAATTGTTCTCCTATGTGGTCATATTTACAATTCTACCAGTAGATTTCAAAATTTTATATTTATCTTGGATACTTCCAGCATTTCCTTCTGTCAGACTTTTTCCCATTTAGATATGTATGAAATGATCATTTTAAAACATAACTGGGAAATGCACAGAACTAGGAAAATTTAAGAAAAAAATCCCATCTTTCACCTAACAAGGGAAATAATTTTTTTAAGTTTTCATACTTTTTATTGGTATGTAAAATTTTTAACAAATTATGAATGCAATCAAATTAATAAATTTGTTACAAATAAATTTTCCAAGTTTATTACAGCCCTTTTTTTTTAAAGATTTTATTTATTTATTTATCTTTTTAAATTTATGTTAGAGAGGGAGAACACATGTGTGCAGAAGCAGTGGGAGGAATAAAAGGAGAGGGAGAGAAACTCAAGCAGAATCAGAGCTGAGCCCAGATTTCCATGCAGGGCTCGATTTCATGACCCTGAGATCATGACTTAAGCTGAAATCAAAAGTCAGAGCTACCCAGGTGTCTCTATCACAGGTCTTTTAATACACAGATATTTTTATGTTTCACATTTATTTTCCATTTTGCTATGTTTAATAGGATCTACTCCATTACTCTTTTATAAGTTGTGCTTTTTTGGAAACTGCTCCCTTCCTACAACTGATAGCTAATTTTCTATATTTATTTTAATAATTTTAGAGTTCTGTGAACCTTATGTGTGTAGTATAAGATAATTATATCTAATTTTATCAATTTTCAAATGAGGAGTCAATGGTTATATTACTATTTAGTAAATACCTTACACTTTTCTTGCTGACTTATCATTGCCAACTCAGAGTCAGTGGCTCACAGGAATAAATGGGAAAGCCCTTCTGTTATTCATCTGAATTGGTTGTTAAAGCTACAAATAGCTTGTTAGAAGGGAGAATAAGGTTAAAAGTGCAAATGGAAGAAAATAAAGTCCAAAATCTAAGAACTTATAAAGAGTGGAAAGCAGATATGGAAGATTCAATTTTCCAAAGATGTCACCAATGATATCTATTATCTCAAATGTTCTTCTGCAACGTGACTTTGCACTTCCCCGTATTACGAACTATCAAGTTTTCCTAATGCTTTAGAATGGCACCAGCATTCACTTAGACCTTTAAGTTAGAGTTCTGGGAAAACTTGTTGATTCCTTCTCTCTCACTCTACAAGTCCAGTTGGTTCTAAAACCCTGTGAATACTACCAGGGAAATCTTTCTTTAATATGGCCTTTTAGGGATGCCTGGGTGGTTCAGTTGGTTAAGCGACTGTCTTGGGCTCAGGTCATGATCCTGAAGTTCCGGGTTTGAGTCCCACATCAGGCTCCCTGCTCAGCAGGAAATCTGCTTCTCCCTCTGACCCTCCCCTTGCCGTGCTTTCTCTCTCTCTGTCAAAAAAAAATAATAAAGTCTTAAAAAATAATATTTCTAAATGATCTTCTATTCATTTTTGCTGCCTTAAAAAAAGTAGTAGTATACTACTTGTAGCAGTAGCAGTGATTACTATCCATCTAGTATTATGTGTAATCACTTTACATAGATTATCACCTTAAATCCACGAGCAAATCTTGTAAAATAGGTTCAAAAATATCTTATAGAATATTATTCATTTAGTACATGGTATGGCCAAGATTCCAACTCCAAACATCCAACACAAGAAACTATATTTTCAAGACTTCAGGTTTTCATCAATTTTTTTGCCATAGTTTTTTATCTGCTTTCTTCCTCCTACATTGATGCCCTCCAAATGTCTATAACATACTACAGTCAAATCTAAGTAATGTCACTCTACTTTCTAAAATCTTACAATACCTTCACATTTCTAAATATGTTGAATTTAAAACTTTTTCAAGGTTGAATTTATAATTTTTTTTCTGGTCAGTGAGGTCTGTCTTGTTTTGGTTCACTTCTCAATTCCACCTCATCTTTGGCATATTTTCCTTCATATTCTCTGTTCAAGCAATGATGAACTACTTTAAGTACCCTCCTTGAGAGGAATGTCCTTCCTAATCCTATAACCTGGTGGATTAGTTGGAGTAGACTAAGCTACTAGAGCAAATAGATCCAAAAGTATAATGTAGTGACTCAAACATAGTAAAAGCTTTTCTTATTTACACAATAGACCATGGTGGGTTTTCCATACAAGGAGATCAAGGATTAGAACTCTTCTCTGTGACATCATTCAAAGTCCATGGCTGATGGTTGCTCTGCCATTGGCACATGGCTTCTAAGGTTGCTGTCATAATTATCATACTAATCCATGGGAGACAGATAGTTATAGAAGAGTGTACCTCTAAATTTTATGGATCATTCTTGGAAGGAGCCATGCATAATTTGTTTACCTTCCACGGGAAGGAGCTTAATCACATGATGTCATCTGTTTCCAAAGGGCTAAGGTTTGTAGTTCCTGGACGGTCAACTATGCTTAAGATAATGTAAGGGCCTGGCTGGCCAGAGGGAGCCATTTTGTGTTTATGTAATGAACTTAGATTGACCCTATGCAGTAAATTTAGATTAACCTCACCCCTCCCAGAGGAACTTACTTGCAAACCTAGATACAAGGGCGGGTCAGGCCAGGTGAAGACATCCGATCAATGGGGCACACATATATCTATGAGGGTAAATTGAAATTCAATTGGCCACCCGTGTATTACCTAGCAGTTTTTTTTTCTGTGTGCGGCAGACTTAGCATGATTGTGCAGTGTTCTCTGTGTATTGCAATCTCATTGGCCACCTGTGTATAGCCCAGCTAAACTACCTCTATAAAAGTTAGTCTGTGAGGCTGGGAGGGGTCGCCTTTTTGCAAGAAACGGCCCTGACCGGTCAGTATGATTCTCAATGCTTGGCGCAAAATAAAGCTTTGTTTGACCTTTGCTTTGTATCAGTCTCGCTCCTTTGATTATGGACCCTAACAGTCAACTATGCTTAAGATACAACATTGGCATGGAGGAAAAAAATCTAGATTATGGCGGACAAATTTGCCACATATTATTAGCTCTTATTTGTCCTTAAGAATTCTGATCATATGCCATCTGTACTGAAAGATCTTCCTTGACTTGATCGGTTATGTTAAAGCAGTCCTATATTACAAGCTCTCCAAGCCAAAGACCTATTGACATATCTTTCCAGTTATAGAAAGCTTCTTGATGAGAAAGACCCATTTACTAATCATAATATTCTCAACTCTTAGCACTTTGCTTAGACATAATATAATAGTTCTCCAGAAAGTTAATTGAATTGAACGAAATTGAAATGAAATAATATGCAATATGCAAAGATTGGAGGGGGGGGGATGGGGAAACACTGAAAACTATGAGAGATTGGTGTTAAAAAAAACCAGGTAAAGGAATGGCTGTGTCAAATACTTCAGAGAAACTAGTTATGTCTGATAAAGTATTATGAGTTTCAGCTAATGAGCAGACATAAACATACAGATAGTAAAGAAAAGGTGAGACAAAAGGTGAAACTAGGTGACAAAAAAATCTAAAGAGGATTTTGTTTGTCTCTAAGTTGAGAAATCATAGTTTTCCCAAAAGGTATCAGAGACAATGGAAAATAAACAGCTTGCTCTCTAATTGTTCCCGAGTGTCTAGACTTGGATTCAATTATTTTATACTAAGCATAAATAACGTATGCCCTCTGGCATTCAAGGTTAATGATGTCCAATTTTTGGTTCTCTCAGTTGTCAAAGAAGTATACTTTGTAAAATAGCTGAGTAGGTATGTAATTAAACAAGCATATTTTATTACTGAAATAAGAGTATTTTGAGTGACTTGAGTTTTCAAATGTGTTCCAGTTCTCAAAAGGTTATTTCCCCCAAGAGTTGTATTCCTTCTTGTATTCTTACACTAATTGTGATTAATTTTCAAAAAGAAAATTTAATTTTTATATCACTTTGAAAGCATCAGTGCACTATAAATCATGATGTTTATTGCAGCTCTACTGTAGCTTTTCTTGTCATGTGTTCAACATAAACATACCACACTTTTCTTAAGGCTTTTTGTATGTCAAAAAATGAAGATCTTCCACAAAACTCTTCATGTCCTTTCTTCCTTCCCTCTCACTCTAGGTGTATGAAGGTAGATCCTGCCAAGTAAGGCAAAGATATCAGAAGATTAAAATATTTTGTGAAAATGGAAGAGCACCTAACTCTGGAGCATCACTCTGCTTACCACTCTGTAGGCATAACTGTATTGGAATACAGAAACTTCAGAAGAGTAAAGGGACTCAGTGAATGGCAGATATTTTGGAGCAAAGGAGGCCCTGTAAGTGTCTAACACTGCAGGTTTCTTTTTTTCCATTCTCCAGTGTTCTTTGGCTGGTTATGCATTCCCTGAGTGCCTGGGTTAAGAATGTAGTCTTTGTGTTTCCATAGAACCTGTGTTAATCATGAAATATCACATAACACACTTTATTGGAATTCTCCAAGGAACCCATTTGGAAAATGCGATTGGCTCCACATGTCTACCCCATGACAATCACCTTTGGTCACAAGGATGGAGTCATACTATACACATCTGGTTGCATAGGACAGGAGAAGAATTCTTAGGATAGTATTATGGACTAAAGAGATATTTACTGTGAGGGCAAAGTTCTACTTGGGATTGAATAACACATGTTAGGGCTGTACATCTGATTTTGCAGATAAGAGAGTAGATTACTTCATCTTGTCAGATTTTGCTATCTTTAAGATATGAGATCTTAGAGATATACAAGTTGAGGGTGGTAAAAGAACAAGACTTAAGAAGTGCTTTCTATTTACTTAAAAAAATGTCTCTGTCTTTTTTTTTTTTTTAATCCAGCAAAACTTACTGGTAGTAAATAGGTGTCACTTCAGCAAAGCCTAGTTCCTAATTAGATGTCTAGGTTTCAGAGGAATGAGGAGAAAAAAACCACGAGGAATAATTAGCAAGAGGTAAAATTAAGTATGATTTTTATTAATTATGAAAAAAGATTTTTCCATTATTTGTTTATAAGGATGTTGTGGATAGCTTTTTCTGAGAGATAATGAGCTGCCTTCAAATAACAAATCTTCATTGCATTTGGACTAAGATATTAATACTAATCTTATTTTTTATATATTAGTACCAGTGTTTAAAAACTACAAATAATTTGTTTATAATTATATTTCAAAGCTTTAATATAATCTTTCTTCAAAGTAAATGGTTCTAACAAGCCAATTCAAATAGGTCTCATTTTTAACAGTTTATTGAGATATAAGTCACACACCACAAAATTCATCCTTATAAGTGCACAATTGAGTGGTTTTTAGTATTTTCAAAAAATGGTGCAACCATCACCACTATCTGTTTTCAGAATATTTTTATCACCCTCAAAAGAAACTCAACGACCATTAGCAGTGGTTTCCCTCCCTTTGTCCTCACATCCCAGACCCAGTTCTAGGCAGTCACTAAAGTATTTTATGTCTCTATAGACATGCTTATTCTGGGCATTTCATATATATAGAATCATACAATATGTGGTCTTTTGTGACTGGTTTCTTTCACTTAGTATGATGCTCTCAAGGTTCATTTAAGTTGTAACATGTACTAATATTTTAGTCCTTTTTGTTGCTCAATAACCCCATTGCATGGACATATCACATTTTGTTTAGGCATTTATCAGTAGGCAAAGGTTTGGATATCTCTACATTTGGGTTAGAGAAAATTTTTGCACACATGTTTTCGTGTGCAGATAAGTTTTCACGTCTCTTGGATATATACTTAGGAGTAGAATCACAGGGTCATATGATAACTTATAACTTTTTGAGGAATTGCCATATTCTTTTCTTAAGCAGCTGTACCATTTTGTATTCCTACCAGAGATAAATGAGGATTGCCATTTCTCCATATCCTCATAAATACCGTTATTACACATTTTTAGAATTATAATTCCAGTGCATCTGAAGTGGATTTTTTTTTAAAGATTTTATTTATTTATTTGACAGACAGAGATCACAAGTAGGCAGAGGGGCAGGCAGAGAGAGGGGAGGAAGCAGACACCCTGCTGAGCAGAGAGCCTGATGCGGGACTCAAACCCAGGATCCTGAGATCATGACCTGAGCTGAAAGCAGTGGCTTAACCCACTGAGCCACCCAGGCACCCCTGAAGTGGATTTTATTGTGGTTTTTATTTGGATTCTCTGATGGCTAACTATGTTGAGCAACTTTTTTGTGTGCTTATTTGCCCTTAGCATCTTCTTTGGAGAAATGCCTACTCAAATCTTTTGTCTATTTATTAATTGGCTTATTTGCCTTTTTTTTTTTTTTTTGGTGGAACAAGAACTAAGTTTATCTTTTCATTTCTTGCATTTGAAGTATTCCTCAATGACATCCTTTGCCTGAGACTCTTTGCCATAGTCCTTAACTACCACACAACTGCAACCAACCACTTTTCAGGGTTTTCCCTCTCTGTCAATTTTATAGAGGCCTACTCATTTAGTTGCTTATACTTTTGATGTTATACCTAAGAAATTATTGTCCTAACCAAGGTCACGAAGATTTATGAGTGTTTCTTCCAGAGTTTTATAAATTACATTTATATCTGTGATCAAGTTTGAATTAATTTTTGCATATGGTGTGAGGTAAGAGTCCAGCTTCATTCTTTAGCATGTGAGTATCCAGTCACTCCAAGACCATTCATTAAAAGAACATTTATTTCATAGAAGGCCTGGGTGGCTCAGTCGCTAAGCATCTGCCTTCAGTTCAGGTTACAATCCCAGAGTCCTGGATTGAGCCCCCATAGGTTCCCTGTTCAGCGTTCAGCAGGAAGCCTGCTTTTCCCTCTCCTAATCCCCCTTCTTGTATTTACTCTTTCGCTGTGTCTCTGTCAGAGAAATAAATAAAATCTTAAATAAAAAAGGATATTTACTTTTAGTTGAAATATTTGTGGGAAGAGAATTTTAAAAATCATTGATAATAGTTGATATTTAGAAAATTATTGTTAGAATTTATAGGAATTAAAAGAACGTCTGATTAAAGATCACTATACTCTGGATGGCTAGGTTACTACTTTCCAAGAAATAAAGTTTGTTCCATCATTTTCCCTCATAAATAATTTACACATTTTATCAGCAATGCTATTTGCTTCCCAGAAGATGTTTATCAGTTGTCTCACCAAAATAGTTTATTTTCCAAACCAGTTTTTAAGCTTTTTAAAAAAATAAGCCCTAGTAAAAAGGAGATACCAGAGTTCCAAGAAATCTACCATTTCTCTAATAAAACTTCTGATAAAATGTTCTTTTTACCACAGGAAGATATAAAACTTAATATATAAAAGTAATATTTACATTTAAGCCAGTTTCAAATACTAAAGGAAAGCTTATTCTAGCAAATTAAGTGTGAATCCTTTTGTGACAACAAATGTTTTCAGTCATTCAAATGACCCCTGATAAAACTACCAAAGGTCATCTTCTACTTTTTTGGTGGTTCAGATATGTTAGAATCCTGGGTGGCTTAAAGGAATACATTATATATTGGAGGAATCTTAGAGACTTGTTCTGTTTCTAGTCATGTTTATTATTATCACTGTCTTTGTGGATTTTTGTTTGAGTCAATCATTGCCATGGTCCAATCTGGACCCCAGAAACATAGGTTCACAAAGATTGTGTAAAATAAAATTTTGTAAGATTTAAACAATTCTTCCATGCTCTCCAAATCAGAGAGACTGATTTCTAACAGATGATGAGAATAATAGGAATATTCTAAATCCATTTACTATGTAAAAAAAGAAAACAGAGAAGCCATTATGGAAAGAGTGCTATGGAAAGGCTTTTAGAACCATACTTCTAGAGAAGGTAATGTTTAACATGGAGAAAAGGGGCAAACCAAAATGGATTTGGCTCATTTGACTTCAAGTCTAATGCTCAGTTAATGTTTGTTTTCTGAATGGATATTAATTAATCATCCTTTGTCACCTGTCTAGCATAAATTTATTTCTGGTCATTATTCACCATATATTTTAGGCAAATAAATTTCTCTGATAAGAATAGAAGTTTTGGGGTGTCTGGATGGCTCAGACAGTTAAGCATCTGCCTTTGGCTGAGGTCATGATCCCAGAGTGCTGAGATTGAGCCCCACATCCGGCTCCCAGCTCAGCAGGAAGCCTGCTTCTCCCTCTCCCATTCCACTTGCTTGTGTTCCCTCTCTTGCTGTGTCTCTGTCAAATAAATAAATAAAATCTTAAAAAAAAAATAGAAGTTTCAGGACTGTGGAATGTTTTGAAGTTTTGTTTGCTGCTATATTCCATAGTCTTGAATGGTGTCTGGCACGTAGGAGATACTCAATAAGAGTTCTTTTTTACTGAGTGTCTATTTTATTTAGAAATAGTCTCTCTGCTATACTTTGGGAAATGGCAGAAAGAAAAAGAGAGTTTCCAACAAATTTATAAATATTTTGAGTATGGGAAATCTATGTGATGTGCCTTTGTACATTCATAACCTAAAGCCCTTCAAGAACAAACATAAACCATGAAATATAAAAGATAACCAATAAATTTTGATGAAATCACTTTGGGTAGTCCATTCCCAAGGATGAAATATTAGAGGACATTGAATTCTTTTGCTTATATACATCCAAAAATCCATTTCAAAGGATAGTTCCGTCATACCATTTTTTTCTGAAAGGTCTCTGAAAGAAAATAAAACCATCCAGGCAATAGTAGTTTTGGAAAAAGTTTTGCTCATTCTTTTCTAGCCTGGAAAACCAGCTAAACCTTCTCCAGAGAAGCAACCTACTATAAAAGTTCCACTGAATTTGAGGAAGAGAAATTAATTTGATTATGATTATTTCCATTATGAAATGAAGCTTGACTTTCCTTTTTGCATTGGTCCCAAAGCAGTTCCTACAAAAAATAAAATAAAATAAAATAAAATAATAAAATAAAAAATTTCAAATTTTTCTTGTCTGAATGAATGGTGACACTAGTAGATTAGACTTCAACATAATAGAACAGAATAGGGGAATTGATTATCACATTCTTCATTGCTAGAGATAACACAAATGCCAATTTTATTTGTCTTGAGGATACCTATTTTGTCTATTCTTTATTTTTATTTAATTATGGGTCTGCCTAAATTTGGAGGAAATTCAATATAGGTGAAAGAATTCTGATCCTAAAGTGGCAATATCTAGGTCCAAAACCTAGGTTCTCTCACTTGTTAGATGGGTGATTTTGGAAATTTAGCATCCTTGCCTGTGAACTAAACAAAATAACAAACAATAAAAACATTCTTCTAACAACCTGATAAGTTTGCTTTAAAAATCAAGAGACTGAATACAAAAAACAGAGACCTTGAATGTTTAAACTTAGCAACTTGCACATAAAAGGGAAAGTTTCCCATTAATGATCGTCCCCAACAGGAGGGTGTAGAAACATGATTCTGGAGAGACCTGCAGCAGGTCTAATTTTTCTCAACATTTTCTTGCAATCAACCTTTATGAAGTCCTTTTTAAATCTGAAAATGAACAAGTTTATTTTTGAGAGATGTTTTCTTTTAAATCCTGTCTAGAGTGAGTAGAATCAGTTCCAAAGGCATGGCTTATTCTTGGAACCTAAGAGAAAATGGAAGATGAAAATATTTATATAGTAGAGAATTATTCTTAGTTGCTATTCTTATTGCAAGTGAAAAGACTTACCTGAATTATTTGAATTTCTGAAAGGTATGATAACTTTGGAATATCCCCAAAGTAACAGAGTTTTTATTAAGCCCAAATCACTAATTTTTTTGATGTTTTCTTTATTTTTTGTCACTGTGTGATCTTAGGCAAGTTAGTTAGATCTTCTAGGTCTCAGGAACCCCAAATATCTTTATAAGTGACCTTCCCAGTCTTTTATGCTGTGTTTTGAAATTCTAAACCAGTTCTGCAAATAGCCAGCTTCCTCTGGCTTTCTTCCACTGGACTAGCAAAGATGCTGCAGTAACTTTACCTTAGCCAAGCTGAGGCCTAAAGAGAAAAGGCATCCTCATTGTAAAAAGAGAAAGCTGTTGTTTGAATTCCCCAGGAAAGAAATATTGAACTAAATGGAAGGAAACACACTTTAGTGAGGATTGGCGGGGGATATAAGGTGGGGGAGAAGTGAGAGCTGAGGGAAAATGAGATTTACAGAGTTGAGCTGGAAAACTCAGGATGTTAATTTTTCTTGTTTTAACAAGAAAAGTAACCAAATTCTCAGTAATTCTCTGGGCTAAATTATCTTTTTTAGCTGGCTTCTTCCTGAGGTTGGCTTCCTTCATTGCAAAATGTTTTCCAACAGATATTACAAACTACAGTTATAGATTTCTTCATTTACACTTATGTAGCAATGGTGTAGCTTCCCACAACTACCAAATAAGTTCTGAGTTTCACTCTGATTGACTAACAAAAAACAATAACTATGACCAGAGCAAATATTTCATGGTAGTTGGCTTATGCTTGGGTTGTTGCTCATCTCTGAAACCATGATTTAGCAACAGGTCTTGTGATTATGCCAATTTGCTCACATTCCTCCATGTGTACCCACGTTGGTAGAGGTCAGCAAACACTTATCTATATTACATGATTGTCAAACAGGAAAAGAGAAATGTTTTAAGAGATGTGTATATCCCAATGACTTCTTTTCTAAAAATAGGCAGGGAGGAAGAAACCATTGCTAAAAAGATAACTAACGATCATTCCAGACCCAATAAAAAAGTCACGTTCAGTACCATTGGTAAATATCTCTTTCACTGCAAAATGAGCAAATATTTTGAGACAATATACCTACTGTGTATTGATTACCACACATTCTATTACTAGCTATGTTCAAAACACCTTGTTAGTCTTGAAATATATGTTATAAAAATGAAGTTTTAGTTTCTTCATCTTACAACACACATTTAGGAAACATTGCACCTAGAATTGATCTATAAGTTTCCTCTTCTATCCAAAAGTAGAGCATTCCCATGAAACCTTTCCCAAGATGAAATAGCATAAATCAAAGAAGAAATTACCATTAATCTACATGGAATTTTTTCGAGTGTTCTCTGACCCTCATAAAATAATGTTTCTTAGGATTTTCTGATACTTTAAGACACATTGTGCTGATGGAGAAAAAATAAATCAAGATAAAGCACAGATGCTTACCACACAGATCAAAGCTATTGTGGCTTAATGTTGAATGTCTTGCTGTAGTGCTCAGGGAAGAAACTTGGTGGGAACTGCTCAGGGCACACTGTTTCTATAAAGGTTCACTGCAAAACAAATGTTGAATGCGATTATTGCTTTTCACAATATTTCACAAAAGAAAAAATCCTCTTTGCATTTCTGTCACTTAGGAAAACAGGTATTAATGTAGGTCTTTCATAAAAGCAAAGTCACACAACACAAACTTCTGCAAAGCAAATATGTGATCTACGTACCTTATGAGGTAAAGATCAAGTATTGGTTATTTTCAAAGCAATCTGTAAAAGATCTCCAAAAATTATAAAACACTTATGGAAGCATTATCAACAGAGAAAACATACCAGGCTCATGGCTTAGAAGAACAAATATTGTTAAAATGCCTACACTAAGCAATTTACACATTTAGTCCAATCCCTATCAAAATACCACCAGCATGGGGCACCTAAATGGCTCAGCTGGTTGAGTGTCCAACTCTTGGTTTCAACTCAGGTCATGATCTTAAAGTTGTCATAAGGAACCCTGACTCAAGTTCCATGCTCAGCTGGAAGTCCGCTTGAGCTTCTCTCCATCTCCCTCTGCCCCTCCCTCTGCTTTTGCTATTTCTTTCACTGTCTTTAAAAATACATAAATAAATCTTTAAAACAAAATACCACAAGCATTTTTCACAGAGCTAGAATAAACAATCCCAAAATAATGTGGAACCACAAAAGAACCCAAATAGCCAAAGAAATCTTGGAAAAAGAACAAAGCTGGAGACATCACAATTCTGGACTTGAAGGTATATTTCAAAGCTATTATTATCAAAAGTATGGTACTGGCACAAAAACAGACAGGTAGATCAACATGTAGAACAGAATAGAAAACCCAGAAATGGACACAGAATTATTTGGTCAACTAATCTTCAACAATGTAGGAAGGACCACCCAATGGAAAAAAGTCTTCTCAACAAATGATGTTGGAAAAACTGTTTAGCAATTGGCAGAATAATGAAACTGGACCGCTTTCTTACACCATACACAAAACTAAATGCAAAATAGATAAAAGACCTAAATGTGAGATAGGAAACCATCAAAATCCTAAAGGAGAACACTAGCAGTAGCTTTTTGACATCAGCCATAGCAACTTTTTACTAGATATGTCTTCTGAGGCAGGAGAAATAAAAGCAAAAATAAACTATTGGGATTTTGTCAAGATAAAAGCTCTACACAGCAAAGGAAACAAAATTAAAAGGCAACCTACAGAATAGGAGAAGCTATTTGCAAATGACATATCTGATAAAGGGTTAGCATTGTATCCAAAATCTATAAAGAACATATCAAACTCAACACACAAGAAGTAAATAATCTAGTCAAGAAATGGGTAGAAGACATGAATAGAGTTTTTTTCTGAAGAAGACATACAGATGAGAAATAGATAAATGAAAAGATGTTCAATATCACTCATCATCAGGGAATTACAAATCAAAACTAAAATGAGATAAAATACCCCTTTCACCTGTCAGAATGGCTGAAATTAACAACACAGGAAACAATAAATATTGCCAAGGATTCAGAAAAAAAGGAACACTTTTATACTGTTGGTAGGAATGCAAATTGGTGCAGCCTTTCTAGAAAACTTAATGGAGGTTCCTCAAATAGTTAAAAACAGAACTACCTTATGACCCAGAAATTGCACTACTAGGTATTTACCTAAAGGATGCAAAAATACATATACCCCCTTAAGGGGGTACATATACCCTTGGGGTATATGGACCCTGATGTTTATAGCAGCATTATCAACAACAGTCAAATGATGGAAAGAGCCCAAATGTCCATCTCTGGATGAGTGGATAAAGAAGTTGTCACATATATATACAATGAAATAATACCGACCCATTAAGGGGAAAAAAAAAAAAAAAAGGAATGAAATCCTGCCATTTATAATGATGTGCTTGGAGCTAGAGAGTATTAAGCTAAGCAAAATAAGTCAATCAGAGAAAGACAAATACCAGCTGATTTCACTCATACATGGAATTAAACAAAACGATGAACATGGGGAAAAGAAAGAGTCAAATCATAAAACAGACTCAACTACAGAGAATAAACTGAAGGTTGCTGGAGGGAAGGTGGGCAGGTAGGCGATGGGGATTAAGGAGTGCACTTGTGATGAGCCCGGGTATTCTAAGTAATCAATCACTAAATCCTATACCTGAAGCTAATATTACAATCCTTTTCCTGCTGTCTTAAAATACTAGTTTTGTTTTAAACCAATTGTCCACACAGGTATGGAATTGTTTCTGGGACCTTTATTTTGTTCTGTTCATCCATTTGTTTATTCTTGCATCAATTCTAAACTTTATAATGCATCTTGCTTACTAGAATAGCAGATCCTCCAACCTTGATCTTCAAAAGTGTCTGGGTTCTTCTTGGCTCTTTACATTCCCATGAAAATTTTAGGGGTTTTTTTGGTTGTTGTTATTCTTATTAAGTCAGTCCTACAAGAAATACTAAAAATTTTGTTGGGATTGCTTTGAATCTACTGATTTGAGAATTGACATTTACTAATACCTTAAATAGATATTTAATTTTATTAATTGTTTTCCTGTATGAATTAAAATATCTTTTAATTTTTTCTTTTTATCTTCAAATGGGTAATTTATTTTTTTAATATTAAACCAACTTTTTATTTCAGTAATATACAATTTTTAACAAAATACATTACACTTTTTTTTTAAAGATTTTATTTATTTATTTGGCAGACAGAGATCACAAGTAGGCAGAGAGGCAGGCAGAGAGAGAGAGAGAAGGAAGCAGGCTCCCTGCTAAGCAGAGAGCCTGATGCGGGGCTTGATTCCAGGATCCTGGGATCCTGACCTGAGCTGAAGGCAGAGGCCTTAACGCACTGAGTCACCCAGGCACCCCCATTATACTTTTTTATATACACTTCAACATTTATGATTTTTGCTGTGGTGTTAAAAGGTGAATTTGGTTCATAATTTTTTTTTTTTTTTTTTTTTTTTTTGGTAACGTATTATATGGCATTTGGTATCAAGTTTACCCAGGCTTCATAAATTGAGTTGGAAGTCTTTCAGTGTTTTTTTATTCTCTGAAAGAATTTGTGTAAGAGTGACATCATTTTTTGCCTGACTGAAAGGGCTGTTGAAGTGACATAAAACTAAAGTTTTCATTGTAGGAAATTTTTTTTAAAGATTTTATTTATTTATTTGACAGATAGAGATCACAAGTAGGCAGAGATGCAGGCAGAGAGAGAGAGGAGGAAGCAGGCTCTCTGCTGAGCAGAGAGCCTGATGTGGGGCTTCATCCCAAGACCCTGGGAACATGACTGAGCCAAAGGCATAGGCTTTAACCCACTGAGCCACCCAGGCGCCCCTCATTGTAGTAAATTCTTAATGCAATTTTACATTCTTCAATAGTTTAAAGACCTTATTTTCTTTTCATTTTGTGTCTATTTGGGGAAGTTGTAAAATTTGGTAACTCTATTATATATTTATTGTATAATATACTATTTTTTAAAATAGGCACAAAATTGAAATGAAGACCCCTTTCATTTCTATTGACATATTTTTCTTTTGTTACCTGTGCTTTTGGGGTCATATTCAAAGAATCATTGCCAAAGTCAAAGCATCAAGCTTTTCCCCTGTTTTCTTCTTAGGAATTTTGGCTGGGGGTACATGGATTGACTTGATTTTCATGGTAAAGTTGAAAGAATGAGGGAATGCAATTGGGACTATAGTTGGAGGAAAGCAAAAAGTTTGAAAATTCCTTAGACCATGAATCCAAAAATACACAAAGATGCATGAAAAGATTGCTATGTAGCTTCAGTAGACCAAATGAAGATATTTAACACAATTGCTAAGTGGACCTAGTCATCTGAGCTATATAACTCCAACTACCACTGGTTCGTAGGATAAAGCCTCAGATACGCAACTGCTGGGTGAAAGTGGATATAGATTTTTTTATGATCTTATGCATGTTACCAAAATTGCATATCAACAGTCTGTAAGTGTCTTAGCTTGGCCTGCTCTAACAATAACAACACAAAAACATAGACTGGGTGGCTTAAATAATAAATATTTATTTCTCATGATTCTGGAGGCTGGGAAGTCCAAGATCAAGAAACCAGCAGTTCTAATGACTAGTGAAGGCCTGCTGAGTCCTGACAGGAAAAAAAAAAAAAAAAAGTTTAAAGAAAATTAGCAATAAAATTACTGAGATAGGGGCACCTGGATAGCTCAGTTAGTTAATCATCCAATTTTTGATTTTGGCTCAGGTAATGATCTTGGGGTCCTGGGATGGAGCACCATGTCAGGCTCTGCACTCATTGGGGAGTCAGCTTGAGGTCTTTCTCTCTCTCTAACCCTCTGCCCCTCCCACACTCTACCTCTCTTACTCTCTCTAAAATCAATCAATCAATCAATCAATCAATCAATCTTTTAAAAAATTTATTATTGAGATAAACATTTTTCAAAATACTGTTATGATATATATTTTTCACATTTTATTATGAATATTTATAATATCATAATGAGAATAATGTCATTTTTCCATAAAAGACAAGATAATAACTCAAAAGTATAGCTTGGCAAGGAAAAAAAATAAGAGAAAAGTTTTGGTAAGTAAAATTTCTAATATGCCACTATAGTCATCATTTGATGATGACCCAGGTATATTCAGGTGAGCAGCTAACAGGTCCATGGGAGTTAATGAAACCAAAATATGCAGGTGGGAGACAGGGTAAGAATTAGAGGAAACAGAGGATGGATAGAAGGCTTAAAGTCATGGTGAAGTCAAAAAGATGGAAGAACTAAGAATAACAGAAGAGTGGGAGTTTATTGGTATAGATACAGGATTCAAAGTATGAGATCTCTGTCATTAACTGCTTTATAGCAGTATTATGTACATGAAACATCACCTTGCATGCTTTTAAAAAAAAGAGAAAGACATATCTAAATATACCTTCCTAATTATTTTTATCAAGTTCTTAATATAAACTATAGCTTGTGAGTAATTTATTTAAGAATTGGACAGCAGAAATAGTGGAGAGAGAATATGGAGTTCAGGAAGTTGAAGGAGTGAAGGTTTTGAGATGATGAATTATTTTACTTATGTCCTTCATGGAGGAAGGATAAATCATGGCATGAACTAGAAGGGGGTAGGCTAGGGGGACTACAGGACTTAGGGAGGAGCTATTTCTTGAAAGACACCTTGGTAGCAGGTAATAAGGAGAATACTGACTCCCTTTCCTCGTATAGGTGCACATTAACTAGAAGGGGGTCTGAGAGAAACAAGTGTTTCATAGCTCAGTTCATATAATGTGAAGAGATTGAACCAAGGTTTGAGAAAAGTTCTGAAGGAATATAATGGCTTGTCACACAAATGCTAAGGTACAAAAACCACTGTGGAAGAAACAGGAGATATGATTCCCCAAATAATTTGGAGACTCAATAAAAAACTGACTTTTTTTTCTTTTTGGCATTTTCTTTTTAATCATGGAATAACTACTCCCACTAATTATACCAAGAAAAATTAAGTATTACACTTAATTGGTTCATTTTCTGCATAAAATCAATGCTCTTATTTTTAACATCACTTTAAATTACATAAATTCCTTTGAAATGCATAAAAATAAACTGCCAACAGAGTATATGGATTTTATTTTCTATTTTTATTGCAATCTATTTAGTAACTGGGAAAAGTTGTTTTTTTAATTGCTTAAGGTAATTGTGTCTGTCTTGATTACATTACCAAATAATTAATTAGAGAGAAAATTAAGTGGCTATTGATTACAACTCTGAATTTCCTAATTAATTTTAAGATTTAAAAATGTAAGTATTAGTTATGTTTTGGATTTTCTTTCATATTTCCTTTCCCTTTTACATACAGAAAAGTTGCAGCCAAACTAGCCCTGGAAAAGGGCCCAGGAATAAAATGAAAAATGAAACTGATTAGGATTAAGGACCACACACAACCAAGGAGGACCTGAGAGAACATAAGGATGGCCAAAAGAAGGAAATTCATGAAATCTTACAAGAGAATAAAAAGAAGGTTTTAAGACTGCCGGATCCTTCAGGCCCATCTCAGTCAGGTAAACAATTAATGTGAGATAGAATACATAGTTCAGCCTCTAACTGAAAAAAAAAAAAAAAAAAAAAAAAGTTGCACTTTAATTTGTTTGTATGGATTAAACACTCTACCACTTAAAAACAAATTGAAAATGCTTCCTTTCTAAACATACTAATTTGAGACAATTTCTAATTAATCACTGATGTGGATAACCAAGACAACTCCCAGCTATTCAGAGGACTATTGTCTTTAATTGAACTTCAGAAAAGGAAATCAATATATGCATTATACTTGTCATTTCCCCAATAGACTTAAGTTATTGGAAGATATGGTCAAGAAAGAGACACAGTTCCTAACATCAGAGAAGTAATATTTAAAATATGATAATTTTGCAGGTAAATGGTATAATTCTTTTATTGTGATTATTATTGACTGTAATGGTTTTTAACTATGCACTAAAATTCTTGGCCATTCCTTTTCCTAAAAAGTGGATAGAACTGAGTTCCTCTCAACTTTAAGTGTGGTCAGAGTGACTTACTTATAATGAAAAACTACAACAAATATTTTTAAATTATATGCATTAACCCCATTCTAAAATTATTCTAATTCTGTTATTCTCCTTTCTTGTTATATTTTACTCTCCTTATAATTGTAAATATTATCTACAACAGAATTTTTAAAATTATTGTTTTATCCAGAAGACTTTTCCCTGGCTACTATTGTGTGCATGTCATTGATTACACTATTTTTTTTAAATGTGGATTCTCTTTTCTCCTATTTTTCCACATATTGATTCTGAACTTGGTCATGGCCATGTAACTTGCTTTAGCCAGTGGATGTTATTATATGTAACACAAGTAGAGGTTTAAAAATTATGATTGTTGTATCAACTCTCTTGTGTCTCTGCTATTGACTAGAGAAACGTTCTCTGGTTGGATCCACTAGTCTAAGGAGGGTGAAAGGCACATAAATCATATTGTCCTTTCATGATCATCTCTGGTGGAACATGATTGGATCAGCCACCCCCTACAAGAGGCATAAATGACCTAAATGAGAATGCCATTGAGATTTTTTGTGGCTATTACGTAGCAATAGCCAACTGAAATCCTTCTTTAGAGTGTCTCACTCAACAGCCAGAGTTTTCTGGTTTGGGGTGGATAATAGCAGAGAAATTTTAGATGACATAGTTTACACTGTCATTCTAAATGAAAAAATAAACGTTGCAATTCGAAATAAATGGATGACTAAACAAACATATGTCCACAATCTGGATTTTGTGTTGCAGAGATTAAAAACACCTTTTTTTTTTTTTTTTTAAAGATTATTTATTTATTTATTTGACAGGGAGACATCACAAGTAGGCAGAGAGGCAGGCAGAGAGAGAAAGAGGAGGAAGCAGGCTCCCTGCTGAGCAGAGAGCCCGATGCAGGACTCGATCCCAGGACCCTGAGATCATGACCTGAGCCGAAGGCAGCAACTTAACCCACTGAGCCCCCCAGACCCCCCAAAACACCTTTTAATGAAAGGGACACATCTCAGCATTTTATACATCTGAACATCAAGCCTCCTTGACATATTTTTCTCACTTTCCAATCAAGCCATTCCTTTTCCTATTTCTCCTCTTAGTTTATTATCTATTCCTTCCCAGTCTCCTTTACTCATTTCAACTCTTCAGCGTGACTTGGAAATTTTGTTGCTTCCCAAAACACATCCTTAGAACCCCCTCATTTTCTACCTTCATCAATTCTTTAGATAACCTCATCAGCGTTGAGGCTTAACATATTGCATACATGCTGACTTCTCCTTTAAACCATTCTGTTGTTTGAACTTTAGGTTCATATTTATAGTTTTTATTCCATTTTCTTTATCATAACTGAGCTCTTGAATAGCCTCCTGAACCAACCCATCTCCAGTATTATCCCCCCTCAGCAATGACAACTCCTTCACTTTATTTTCTCAGGTCAAAACCAATAGTCACTTTTTAAAAAAAATTTTTTCAATTTATTTATTTTCAGAAAAACAGTATTCATTATTTTTTTTACCACACCTAGTGCTCCATGCAATCCATGCCCTCTATAATACCCACCACCTGGTACCCCAACCTCCCACACCCCTGCCACTTCAAACCCCTCAGATTGTTTTTCGAGTCCATAGTGTCTCATGATTCTCCTCCCCTTCCAATTTACCCCAACTCCCTTCTCCTCTCTAACACCCCTTGTCCTCCATGATATTTGTTATGCTCCACAAATAAGTGAAACCATATGATAATTGACTCTCTCTGCTTGACTTATTTCACTCAGCATAATCTCTTCCAGTCCCGTCCATGTTGCTACAAAAGTTGGGTATTCATCCTTTCTGATGGAGGCATAATACTCCATAGTGTATATGGACCACATCTTCCTTATTCATTCATCTGTTGAAGGGCATCTTGGTTCTTTCCATAGTTTGGCGACCGTGGCCATTGCTGCTATAAACATTGGGGTACAGATGGCCCTTCTTTTCACGACATCTGTATCTTTGGGGTAAATACCCAGGAGTGCAATTGCAGGGTCATAGGGAAGTTCTATTTTTAATTTCTTGAGGAATCTTCACACTGTTCTCCAAAGAGGCTGCACCAACTTGCATTCCCACCAACAGTGTAAGAGGGTTCCCCTTTCTCCACATCCTCTCCAACACATGTTGTTTCCTGTTTTGTTAATTTTGGCCATTCTAACGGGTGTAAGGTGATATCTCAATGTGGTTTTAATTTGAATCTCCCTGAGGGCTAGTGATGATGAACATTTTTTCATGTGTCTGATAGCCGTTTGTATGTCTTGATGGGAGAAGTGTCTGTTCATATCTTCTTCCCATTTTTTGATATGTTTGCCTGTTTCGTGTGTGTTGAGTTTGAGGAGTTCTTTATAGATCCTGGATATCAACCTTTTGTCTGTACTGTCATTTGCAAATATCTTCTCCCATTCCGTGAGTTGCCTCTTTGTTTTTTTGACTGTTTCCTTTGCTGTGCAGAAGCTTTTGATTTTGATGAAGTCCCAAAAATTTATTTTCGCTTTTGTTTCCTTTGCCTTTGGAGACATATCTTGAAAGAAGTTGCTGTGGCTGATATCAAAGAGATTACTGCCTATGTTCTCCTCTAGGATTCTGATGGATTCCTGTCTCACGTTGAGGCCTTTTATCTATTTTGAGTTTATCTTTGTGTACGGTGTAAGAGAATGGTCGAGTTTCATTCTTCTACATATAGCTGTCCAGTTTTCCCAGCACCATTTATTGAATAGACTTTTTTCCACTGTATATTTTTTCCTGTTTTGTCAAAGATTAATTGACCATAGAGTTGAGGGTCCATATCTGGGCTCTCTACTCTGTTCCACTGGTCTATGTGTCTGTTTTTATGCCAGTACCATGCTGTCTTGGTGATCACAGCTTTGTAATAAAGCTTGAAATCAGGTAACGTGATGCCCCCAGCTTTATTTTTGTTTTTCAACATTTCCTTAGCGATTCGGGGTCTATTCTGATACCATACAAATTTTAGGATTATTTGCTCCAGCTTTTTGAAGAATACCAGTGGAATTTTGATTGGAATGGCATTAAAAGTATATATTGTTCTAGGCAGTATAGACATTTTAACAATGTTTATTCTTCCGATCCAAGAGCATGGAATGGTCTTGCATCTTTTTGTGTCTTCTTCAATTTCTTTCATGAGTGTTCTGTAGTTCCTCGAGTACAGATCCTTTACCTCTTTGGTTAGGTTTCTTCCCAGGTATCTTATGGTTCTTGGTGCTATTTAAATGGAATCGATTCTCTAATTTCCCTTTCTGTATTTTCATTGTTAGTGTATAAGAAAGCCACCAATTTCTACACATTGACTTTGTATCCTGCCACATTGCTGAATTGCTGTATGAGTTCTAGTAGTTTGGGGGTAGAGTCTTTTGGGTTTTCCATATAAAGAATCATGTCATCTGTGAAGAGAGAGAGTTTGACTTCTTCATTACCAATTTGGATACCTTTTTTTTCTCTTTGTTGTCTGATTGCTGTTGCTAGGACTTCTAATACTATGTTGAACAAGAGTGGTGAAAGTGGGCATCCTTGTCTTGTTCCTGATCTCAACGGGAAGGCTGCAAGCTTTTTCCCATTGAGGATGATATTTGTTGTGGGTCTTTCATAGATAGATTTGATGAGGTTCAGGAATGTTCCCTCTATCCCTATACTTTGAAGCATTTTAATCAGGAACGGATGCTGGATTTTGTCAAATGCTTTTTCTGCATCAATTGAGAGGACCATGTGGTTCTTCTCTCTTCTCATATTAATTTGTTGTATCACATTGATTGATTTGCGAATGTTAAACCATCCTTGTAGCCCAGGGATGAATCCCACCTGGTCATGGTGGATAATCTTTTTAATGTATTGTTGGATCCTGTTTGCAAGATATGTCTCCAAAGGCAACAATGTGGATGGAACTAGAGGGTATTATGGTAAATAGAATCAGGCAATCAGAGAAAGACAATGCTATAATTCACTGATATGCAGAATTTGAGAAACAAGGCATTCCTCCTCCTAGTCATTTTGGTGGGAGATGACTGAACAGATGTAGCTGGATGTATCAACTGTGGTGCAGTCAAGGTGCACCCTGGAACACTTCTGAGCAATCAGGACTCCCCACTCAAATGAGAGACAAAAGAAAAGAAAAAGAAAAAAGAAACGGTCAAGGTGAGAGAAAAAATAAAAGTGAACAAGCATAAAAACCGCCAGAGAACAAAAGCCTGAAAAAAAAAAAAAACAGTTTCCTCAGAGCCCACCCCTTTGAGGGGGGGTGGGAGGACTTAACTCAGGAAACATCATTGACTGACAACCCACGTGGCAGGCCCCTCCCCCAGAAAACAAACCAAGAAAGAAAGAAAAAAAAAGGACTACAAGAGAACAATCACTACTTCATAGGAAAACTTGTATTGTTCACTCGTTCCAACTATTCCGGTTCATTTTTTTTTTTTTTTACACATAGGTAATTTATTTAACCTATTTACCATCACAGCAAGCTGTACAGTACATCAAATTCCATAATACCTTTCTAACCTGAACTTTTTGATACATACACCTATGAATGTATGTGATATTCCACTAGAGACAGAAGATAGAAAAGAATTACAATTGTATTTATATGTTAATCAGAGCAATCATTCTCACTGCATATTTGAAAATAGACTTAAAGTGTCAGGAGTGGCATCAGAGATGTGATGAATGAATGAAGTTAGGATTAAAGAAGTAGCAAAAAATGCGATAAATAGTCATGTTCTGAGTATGTTTTGAAGGACCCAACAGTTTTTTATGGTGTGTGGGGAAGACAGGAGTCAAAAGTGACTATTGAGACAAAAGAAAAGAAAAAGAAAAAGAAAAGAAAAGAAAAAAAAAGAGAGAGAGAGAGAGACAGGAAAGAAAGGGAAGATGAAAAAGAAGGTTCAGCCCAGATGGGCCCCAAGGTAAGATTTATGAAGTAGATAAAAAGAGATAAAAAGACTGATACAAGTATATGACAAGAGAAAAAAAATATATATATGTAAATAAAGAAAGAACCTCATCAAAAAGAGCCCCAAGTGTAAAATTTATATGCTATCAGGACTAACACAAAAAACACAGAAACACTGGTGGAAGAAGATGGGAGAGTTCTTATAAATTCTCAGTGTGTGCGAGGAAGGTTGCTTTGATTCTTCCTGGATGTATATTGATATCTTTGTTAAGGACTCAACTTTCCTAAGATAAAGGGGATTAAAAATTGGTTTACCTATAGGGGTAGTATTGATTGGGGAAAGGGGATTACTTTGAAGCTGAACTCTATATGAATATTAGAGGATAAAAATACAAAGGAATAAACTAGACTAAACTAAACTAAAATTTTAAAAAAGGAATTCAAAAAATAAAAATGCAAAAGAAAAACATTGTTGAAAATGACAAGATTTCATTTTTCTGATGGCTGCATAATATTCCATTGTATATATACATACCACTTTTTTTTTACTCATTTATCTGTTGATGGACATCTAGGCTCGTTTCATAGTTTGGCTACTGTGGACATTACTGCTATAAACATTTGGGTGCACATGCCCCTCTAGGTCACTACATTTGTATCTTTGGGGTAAATACCCAGTAGTGCAATTGCTGGGCCTTGAGTAGCTCTATTTTTAATTTTTTGAGGAACCTCCATACTGTTTTCCAGAATGGCTGCACCAGTTTGCATTCATACCAACAATGTAGGAGGGTTCCCCTTTCTGCACGTCCTCACCAACATCTACCATTTCCTGACTTGTTAATTTTAGTTATTCTGACTGGTGTGAAGTGATATCTCATTGTGGTTTTGATTTGTATTTCCCTGATGCCAAGTGATGCAGAGCACTTTTTCATGTGTCTGTTCTTGTCTTCTGCCCATTTCTTGATTGGATTATTTGTTCTTTGGGTGTTGCGTTTGATAAGTTCTTTGCAGATTTTAAATTCTTGCCCTTTATCTGATATTTCATTTGTAAATATCTTCTCCCATTCTGTCAGTTGTCTTTTGGTTTTGTTGATGTTTCCTTTGCTGTGCAAAAGCTTTTGATCTTGATGAAGTCCCAATAGTTCATTTTTGCCCTTGCTTCCCTTGCCTTTGATGATGTTTCTAGGAAGAAGTTGTTGTGGCTGAGGACAAAGAGGTTGCTGCCTGTATTCTCCTCAAGGATTTTGATGAATTCCTTTCTCACATTGAGGTCCTTCATCCATTTTGAGTCTATTTTTGTGGGTGGTGCAGGGAAATGGTCCAGTTTCATTTTTCTGCATGTGGCTGTCCAATTTTCCAACACCATTTGTTGAAGAGGCTGCCTTTTTTCCATTGGACATTCTTTCCTGCTTTGTTGAGTATTAGTTGATCATAGAGTTGAGGGTCCATCACTGGTCTCTCTATTCTGTTCCATTGATCCCTGTGTCTGTTTTTGTGCCAGTACCACACTGTCTTGATGATTACAGCATTGTAAGAGAGCTTGAAGTCTGGAATTTTAATACCACCGGCTTTGGTTTTCTTTTTCAACATTCCACTAGCTATTCAGGGTCTTTTCTGGTTCCATACATATTTTAGGATGATTTGTTCCATTTATTTGAAAAAAGTTGATGGTACCTTCATAGGGATTGCATGAAATGTGTAGATTGCTGTAGGTAGCATAGATATTTTCACAATATTTGTTCTTCCAATCTATGAGCATTGAACATTTTTCTATTTCTTTGTGTCTCCCTCAATTTCTTTCATGAGTTCTTTATAATTTTGTGAGTACAGATACTTTGCCTCTTTGGTTAGGTTTACTCCTAGGTATCTTATGGTTTGGGGTGCAATTATAAATGGGTTTGACCCCTTAGTTTTTCTTTCTTCTGTCTTATTTTTGGTGTATAGAAACACAACTGATTTCTGTGCATTGATTTTATATCCTGCCAATTTAGTGAATTCCTGTATGAGTTCTAGCAGTTTGGGGGCAGAGCCTTTTGTTTTTTTTCCAAATAAAGTATCATATCATCTGCAAGGAGGATAATTTGACGACTTCTTTGCTGACCTGGATACTTTTTATTTTTTTTTTTTTTGTTGTTGTCAGATTCCTGAGGCTAGGACTTTTGGTGCTATTTTGAGTAGTGATAGTGATAGTGGATGTCTGTGCTATATTCCTGACCTTAGGGGAAAGGTTCTCAGTTTTTCCCCACTGAAAATGATATTCCCTGTGGGTATTTCATAGATATCTTTTAAGATATTGAGGTATGTACCTTTTATCCCTACACTGTAAAGAGTTTTGATCAAGAAAGAATGTTGTACTTTGTCAAATTCTTTTTCTGTATCTATTGAGAATATCATATGGTCTTGTCCTTTCTTTTATTAATGTATTATATCACATTAATTGATTTGTGGATGTTGAACCAACCTTGTAGCACATGGATAAATCCCACTTGGTTGTGGTGAATAATCTTTTTAATGTACTGTTGGATCCTATTGACTAGTATTTTGGGGAGAATTTTCACATCTGTGTTCATCAGAGGTTTTGATCTGTAATTCGCCTTTTTAATGGGGTCTTTGTCTGGTTTTGGGATCAAGGTAATGCTAGCTTCATAAAATGAGTTTGAAAGTTTTCCTGCCATTTCTATTTTTTTTTTAAACAGTTTCAGAAGAATAGGTATTAACTTTTCTTTACAATTTTTGGTAGAATTCCCTGGGAAGCTGTCTGGCCCTGGGCTTTTGTTTTAGGGAGATTTTTGCTGACTTCTCCAATTTTCTTACTTGTTATGGGTCTGTTCGTGTTTTTTATTTCTTTCTGGTTCAGTTTTGGTATTTTGTATGTCTCTAGTAATGCTTCCATTTCTTTCAGATTGTCCAATTTGCTGGTATATAGTTGCTCATAATATAATTGTTTGTATTTCTTTGATATTGGTTGTGATCTCTCCCCTTTCATTCATGATTTTATTTATTTTACTTTATTTTTGATGTCTGACCAGGGGTTTATCAATCTTATTAGTTCTTTCAAAGAACCAGCTCCTAGGTTTGTTGATCTCTTCTACTGCTCTTTTGGTTTTTACTTCATCGAGTTCTGCTCTGATCTTTATTATTTATCTTCTTTTGCTGGGCTTAAGCTTTATTTATTGTTCTTTCTCCAACTCCTTTAAGTGTAGGGTTAAGTTCTATATTTGAGCTCTTCCTTATATCTTGAGAAAGACTTCTATTACTATATACTTTCTTCTTAAGACTGCCTTTGCAGGGCCAGGGCACCTAGGTGACTCATTCGATTAAGCCTCTGCCTTCAGCTCAGGTCATGATCTTGGAGTCCTGGGATCAAGCCCCACATTGGGAGCTCTGCTCAGCAGGGAGCCTTCTTCCCCCCCACCGTCCACCTGCTTCTCTGACTACTTGTGATCACTTTCTCTGTCAAACAAATAAATAAAATCTAAAAAAAAAAAAAAAAAAAAAAAAAAGACTGCCTTTGCTACTTCCCAAAGATTTTGAACTGTTATGTTTTCATTTTCATTTGTTTCCATAAATTTTTAAAATTCTTCTTTAATTTCCTGGTTGACCCATTCATTCCCTAGTAGGTTGCTCTTTAGTCTCCATGAATTTGAGTTCTTTCCAACTCTCCTCTTGTGACTGAGTTCTAGTTTCAAAGCACTGTGGTCCAAAAATATGCAGGGAATGATCCAAATCTTTTGGTACTGGTTACACCTGATTTGTGACCATGAACATGATCTATTCTGGAGAATGTTCCATAAGTACTAGAGAAGAATGTGTATTCTAGTGCTTTGGGATGGAATGTTCTGAATATATCTGTGCAGTCCATCTGGTCAAGTGTGTTATTTATTGCCCTTATTTCCTCATTGATCTTTTGCTTAGATGATCTATCCATTTCAATAAGGAGAGCATTAATGTCCCTTCCTATTTTTGTATTATTGTTGCTGTGTTTCTTTCTAATGATTTTGCTATTAATTGGCTTATATAACTGGCTGCTTCCATGTTAGTAGCATAAATATTTAATATTGTTAGATCTTCTTGTTTGATAGATCCTTTAAGTATGACATAGTATCCTTCTTTATTTCTCATAGTCTTTCGTTTAAAATCTGATTTTTCTGATCTAAGGATTGCCACCCCACCTTTCTTTTGATGCCTGTTAAATGGTTTTCCACATCCTCACTTTAAATCTGGAGGTGTCTTTGGGTCTAAAATGAGTATTTTGCAGATATAATATCAGTGGGTCTTGAATTTTTAATCCAATCTGATACCCTGTGTCTTTTGATTGGGAAATTTAGACCATTTACATTCAGGGTAGCTATTGAAAGATATGAATTGAGTGTCATTGCATTGGCTGCAAGGTGAGTGTTATTGTTTATTATCTCTCTTCCTTTCTGATCTATGTTACCTTTAGACTCTCTCTTTGCTTAGAGAACCCCTTTCAATAGTTCTTTTAGGGCTGGTTTGGTGATCAGAGATTCTTTTAGTTTTTGTCCTGGAAGCTTTTTATCCCTCCTATTTTCAATGAAATTGAAAGCTGGATATAGTATTCTGGGCTTCATATTTTTCCTGTTTAGTATCTTGAGTATAACATACCAGTCCTGTGTTGCCTGCCAGGTCTCTGTGGATAGGTTTGTTGCCAGTCTAATGTATCTACCATTGTAGGTTGTAGACCTCTTGTACTGAGATACTTCCAGGATTTCCTTTTTCTGTGAGATTTGTAGGTATTATTATTCAGGGTCAGCTTATTGACCTATTTTTATTGATTTTGAGGGGGTTCTCTCTGTTCTTCCTGGATTTTGGTGCCCGTTTCTTTTCCCAAATTAGAGAAGTTCTCCATTATAATTTGCTCCAATATACCTTCTGCCTCTTGTCTCTTTTCTTCTTCTTCTGGGATCCCAATTATTCTAATATTGTTTTGCTTTATGATATCACTTATTTTTCAAATTCTCATCTTATGATCCTATAGTTGTTTGTCTCTCTTTTTCTCTACTTTTATTCTCCATCTTTTGGTCTTCTATATCACCAATTCTGTCTTCTGCCTCCTTTATCCTAGCTATTAGAGCCTCCAATATTTATTGCACTTCATTAATAGCCTTTTTTATTTTGACTTGGTTAAATTTTGTTTCTCCAGAAAGTGATTCTCTAGTATCTTTTTATGCTTCTTTCAAGCTCAGCTAGTATCTTTATAATCATTATTTTGAACTGTAGTTCCAACATCTTACTAATTTTCATGTTGATTCACTCCCTGACAGTCAGCATTGCCTCTTGCTCTTTTTTTTCTTTTTTTTTTCTTTTGAAGGTGAGTCTTTCCATTTTGTCATTTTGCCCAGAGAAGAATAGATGAATGAAAGAAAAAATACTAAAAAAGTAACAATGGCCCCAGAAAAATATAAATTAAATAAATCAAAAAGACCCAAAATGGTGTGGAGGGGTAGAAGAATATGATCAGACTGGTGAATAGAACAGAGCCACACTAGATTTTGGATGTATTTTGCATGTTAGAAAAAACTGCCTCCCAAAATTTTAAGGAAAGAAAACACACACACACACACATACACACACACACACACACACACACACAGACAAATAAGAGTAAATATAATGAAGGGATGGAATATGACTATAAAAATGACCATTAAAGTATTTTTTAAAAAGGAATTGAAAACAAAAATAAAGAAAATTCAAAAACTTAACTTTAAAAGACTAAAAAATCATGAGGGAAAGCCATGAGTTTTATGTGTTATATTCCCCTAGTACTGGAATTTTATAGTTTTCATTGATCGATAAACTTGGTCTTGGCTGGATGTTCTTGCTGATCTTCTCAGGGAGGGGCATACTGCATTGATTATTAAGTGTCTTTGTGCCAGGTAGATTTGTAACTGCCCTTGCCAGGGGCCAAGGTAAGTAATCTGTTCTGGTTTGCTCTGTGTAGCTTTTGTTTCTTGAAGGCTTTCCATACAGCTTTAGAGGATGAGAATAAAAATGGCAGCCTTCTAGTCTCCAGCCCTGGGGAAACCAAGATCTCAGGGCCTCACTCCTTTACGACCTCAGAGAAAAGCGGCCAATCACTCCTGTCTCCCTGATCCCCACATGTACTCTGTGCTCACTCAGTCTGTGACTGAGCATTTCTACCTCTGGCACATAACCCCATTTGGAGTCTCCAAACCCAACAGATTCCTGTGGTGTCCTCCCTCACAAATCCTCCTGAAGGAGGAAGGGGAGTCTCCTAGGATCTGCCACTTGTTGGGCTCCTGCTTGAAAAGCAGTGGCATGACTGTTTGGTGGATCCTTGTCATGACAATCCTGAGCTGAAAGCCTACTCCTCTACTCAGTCTTTGGAGGGCACCCCTGGCCTTTCTGTGACCTTGAGGATCCTAAGACCATACTTCCCTGCAAGGGTTCCACCTCCTGCTTAGCCACTGAAGCAATGTCCCTCAGCAGACCAGACTTCTCAAAGTTCTGACTTCATGCTCTGCTGCTCTGTCACTTGTGGGTAACAGGCTGATGGAGGGCCCCACCCCCTGTGGTCTATCTTCCTGTATATAACCTCAGATTCACTTCTCCATATGTCCTAACTTCCAGAAAGTGGTCATTTTTCTGTTTATAGAGTTGCTGCTATTCTTTATTTCAATTCCCTGTTGAGTTCACAAGTGTTCAGAATGGTCTGATAACTATCTAGCTGAATTCCTGGGATCAGAAGAAATTTAGATCTCCTAATCCTCCACCATCTTGGAGACCTCTACTGGTTTTCATTCTTCTTAAAACATTCTTCCCTCAGATTTCTGTATGGCTTGTTTATCAACTTCTTCAATTTACCTACTCTGGATTTAAAATTACAACCACCCCCAAAACATTTTCTATTCCACTTTCTTGTTCTGCTTCTCTGTGTAGCACTCACCATTATATGAAATACTGTGCATTTGGACTCTAAAATTGGCAGTGTTGGTTTTCAATTTAATTTTATAACTTTATATTTCATATGTGCTACACACTGAAGATGTATTTTAATTTAGATGAGATTAAAGATGAATTCTAAATTTCTCTTTTCCAAGGTGTATAAACATTAAGAACTGTCTAAAAACTAGGCTACTGAGTTAGTTTCCTAGGGCTACCATAACAACATACCACAACAACAGAAGTTTATTTTATTATAGTTCTGTAGGCTTGAAGTCCAAGATTAAGATGTCAGCAAAACTGGCTCTTTCTGGAGACTATGTAAGATGGATCTGTTCCAGGCAGCTCTCTGGCTTTTAGATGCCATCTTCTCCCTGTGTCTTTATAGCATCTTCTTTCTGTCCATGCCTATATCCAAATTACCTCTTCTTATAAAGATAATAGTCATATTGAGTTAGGACAACAATTACCTGCCTCATTGTAACTTAACAAACTCTTTTAAGATCTTATCTCTAAATTTGGCCACATTCTGAATTACAGGGAATTAGGACTTAAACACACAAATTTGAGATGGAAGGAAAGAAGGACACAGTTAGCCCATGATAGTCACTAATTCATATTCAATATCATAAGTCTAAAATGCAACTGATTCTGAATTAAACTATAGATATTGTGAATGAGTGTCTACTGGTGGGAGGGAGGGGAGAAAGCAGCAAAGGGTAGATTGATAAATAAAATACACTAGGTTTGAGCATTCTCTCACCATTCAGATTCTGGGACATTTTCAAATTCACTGCTAGCCTACTCCAACATATACAATATTGTTATAACAAAATTTGCTATATAGTTCTACAAAGGATGTCTGACTTGTGACTTAGACCTAGAATAAACTTAGATTGCAATGCACAGAAGACTAAAAGCCATCTAAATTATACCCAGTCGTATTTATGTTCTTATTTTTGTTGTTTTGTAAAAGAAATTAGCTGCAGAAATGCTGAATTGAAAATGTTATCCTGATTATTCATCTCTTGGGCCTTGGACTTTTTTATTTTGCCAGGCTACCAAAAGCTGAATAAATGCCTGAGTGTATACAAAAACAATTGCTTTTGTATTTGTTTATCAACTGATTTTTTTTTAAAAGGCCACTTAGGAGACTTCAAATAGATTATTGTTGGATTTTATTTTGCTTTGAATCCTCACTTCTCAACTACATACTTTTCTTGGAAAAAGAGTTAAATTCAAGTGATTAGTTTTTATAAAAATCAAGGTGAAAAGCAGGGTTTGTTAAATATTCTTTGTTTTCCAGCAATTGATTCATTGGGCACATCTGGAAATTAGATACCTACACTATAAGAAAATTGTAATCATTTCTAACCCTGCCTGTTGGGGAATCTCTGTTACAGAATTCAGGTCATGACAGGTTCGTAATGTCAAGTAGATGATGAATGATCCTGGAGCTGATTTGCTCCACTTTTTTGCCTCTGACATTTCTCTACATATTTTGGGTACCAGTTCAAAGAATTTAGATACAGAATTTTGGGGATTTCTTCATTCTAAATCCTGAAAAATAAGACAAGAAAGGTTAAAATCCCAGAAGAGAAGTTTTTAAGAACTTAAAGAGAAATAGGCAGATGATTATTGAAAACCCCCTCAGGAACCAAGACCAGGCACTAAACAATGGGTACAACTTAGACAATAGCCAATCAGGCCAGGACACCTAGCAACCAGTCACAATTGACTCTAGTCATAAACAAGGAGGACAACCTTCTCAGTGCACACAAGCTAGGAGAATTTTGGCATATGTGGCTTCAAATATTCATTGTACTGTGTGGTTTTGAGAAATTTATTAAACTCTTTGCTTTACTGTTGTGTTTTGTTTTCTGTGTCCTATATCCTAAAAATACTAGTACTTCATGGGATTGTTATAGGATTACAATATGAATAAGTAATTAATCAAGATAATATCTGTCAAGGTCTCAGCTCATAAGCACGTGTGGAGTGCACATGTGAGTTTGCAAATATGTACATTATAATGTAGGGAAAATGTCAGGGTTTGGAACCAATGGCCAAGAAAGAATTCTTGAGATGTCTTTGGTGAAAAGGGTGGTTTTATTAAAGCACAGGGACAGGACCTGTGGGCAGAAAGAGCTGCACAAGGGTCATGAAGTGTGAGCATTTATATATATTTCAAGTTGAGAGGGGGTTAAGGATAGTGTAAGACTCTAAGGAATTTTGGAAGCAAGGTATTCAGGACCTTGGGAGGTCTAGCTAATGTTAGGAAAAGTTCATTTATTACTGCCTGATAAAACCTTAGTCATGAGACCCTTCACATGCTTGCTGGGTGGAGATAAAGGAAGTTTCCAAAGGAATTTTCATATGTAAAAGTAGACTCACAGGATCTTGGGGATTGAGCTAAGATTGCCTTTTGCACTTAGCAAGTATCAACATCAAGGCAGCTGAGTTCCTAGAGGAATGTCTCTCTGCCTGTTTCAAGGACTTGTCAGTGGGCTGTAGGTAGTGGGAAATTTAACTTTCCTTTTGCCTTTGTTTCCCACATCACATTAGAAGTTTCTTAAATGCTTTTTCATTTGATTATTTATTTTGATACATTTATTATTTCATAAAGAATAATTGGAGTGACTAAGAATATGAAAGAAGGGGCAATTTTAAAGGATGTGAAGATATGGATTATTTTCTCCTTTGAATAATTTTCCCAGACTTGAGTAAATTTCTCAGTGCTAAATTGGTCAAGAAGAGCCAAGCACTGTGAGGCATAACACGAGAAACAAAAAGAAAAACCAAAATTCCATTATTATCACTTAATATTTGATTGGCTTATAGAATAAATATTTTGAAAAGCTTTATTTAATAAGGATGATGATTTAAAAAGAAGATTAAGGGTTACCTGGGTGACTCAGTGGGTTAAGCCTCTGCCTTCGGCTCGGGTCATGATCCCAGGGACCTGGGATCGAGCCCCATGTCAGACTCTCTTCTCAATCGGGCTCTCTGCTCAGTGGGGTGCCTGTTCACCTTTCTTTCTCTGCCTGCCTCTCTGCCTACTTGTGATCTCTCTGTCAAATAAAATCTTAAAAAAAAAGAATATTAATAATATTAATAGCAAGAATGTATGCAATTATTAAAGTGTTCTAGACATTGTTTTGAGTGATTGCTGTATATGAACTGATTTAGTTTTAACTATAGATAGTTATTATTATTGTTCCCATTTCATAGATAAGAAAACTGAGGAACAGAGGTCAAGGCTTTGTGACCAAGATCATATTCCTAGTATGTGCAAGACCTGGGTCTTGAATCCAAATTGTCTGATTCCAGAGACTATGTGCTTAATAACTTTCCCATTTTTCCCTTATACATTTCGACATGACAGAAACTTGGATGAGTTCTTTCATTTATCTTATAATGCTAGCACTCCTATAGGATTCCTCCCTCAATTTTGTGTGATAAGCCTCCTAGATGTTAAATGATTTAAAGGTCAAGCTCCAAGGAATTGACAGTTACAGTATTTTCACTTAGGGCTTTAAGTCCTGTGTTTTATGCAATACTTCTCAAAATTACATTGAATATTTTATAGTTTTTTTTAACCTGTCACTATCTAATTAAGTTTAAATTAATGAAAGTCTTCCATTTGCTATACTCAGATTAATTTGTCTGGCCATTTATGAGGCCATAAATGGAACCTGAAAGTAGGTCCACTGGATTTAACACCTGAAGCAAGGCTCAAACAACAGAATGAACGGGAATTGTAGCTGTAGGTTATGATTTATAGTCACCCAAAACAGAATCACACAATTTGAGAGTTTGCCAGTTTTCATTGGTGTGGCATCTGGATATTCCTGTAAAATTAACTCAAAAAATGACTAATAAAAGATGCTGATAATTGAGAACTCCAAATGGAAGGTTTAAATTGTCAAGAGGGGAACCACTACAGAGTCCACAATTTTCTACTTCTTTTTAAAATATTTTATTTATCTATTTGTCACAGAGAGAGAGAGATCACAAGTAGGCAGAGAGTCAGGAAGAGAGAGAGGGGAAAGCAGACAACCTGCTGAGCAGAAAGACTGTTGAGGGGCTCCATCCCAGGGTCCTGAGATCATGACCTGAGGCGAAGGCAGAGGCTTAACCCACTGAGCCACCCAGGTGTCCCCACAGTTTTCCACTTTTAAGGTAAAATGTATTCCCCCATAATGAGAAATGGGCATGTGGGTGTCATTATAAAAGGCTGTGATTGATTTCCTGGGTGACTAGTAGCAATCACTCTCTTCCTTTGGAATCACATCTCATATGTCACAACTCAAAGAGCCTTAATGCCAGCTAATGTCTGCATCCAGGAAGAACAAGTAATGAATTCATGGATTGCCTTTCTATACTTCACTTAAGAAAGCTAATTGTTTAGGGAATAGACTCTCCTTGGCTCATTGGTTTAATAATACAGGAAGCTCTTTTGGAATTTCACAACTCTTACACTTCACAGTAGGAAGCCAAACCCAACCTAAATGAACAATTCTCCCTTAATTCACACTTGTGATAAAAGCAGAAAGCCATACTCCTTATTAAAATGTAAACAGATAATGAATGAATTTACTAACTATTCCTCCCTACTGGGGCATTTAGCCTTTGGGTAGCCTTCATTTTAAATCATACATTAAGTAAATTCTCATTAATTTGAAGCAAAAGATCACATATTAAAACATTTTGTTTACCAAAATTGATATTTTAGTTCAGCAGACCCCCACCACAATGATATCTTCAGATCAGTTGTGAGAAATGTCACTGGTATTTTATTATTTTACTATTTCTTGCATTAATTAGCATTAATTCAATGTAGCCTACAATAATCACACACTCACAGATCTGCTTTATGCTAATTCAGATATGAGAAGAAATACTGAAGTTACAACTACTGTATCCAGAACAGTGTATGATTCTAGTTATTAACCAGGAAAATATGTCTCATTTGTGAAGGTCATGAGTTTTGTGTTTGTAGAAATAAAATAGTTTGAAAATCACTGATTTAGCCAGTTAATATTTTAAGTCTGATTTAAGAAAGTATCAATTCTTGCAGTAAAAATTCTATATAAGGGGCACCTGGGTGGCTCAGTGGGTTAAGCCTCTGCCTTCGGCTCAGGTCATGATCTCAGGGTCCTGGGATTGAGCCCCACATTGGGCTCTCTGCTCAGCCGGGAGCCTCCTTTTTCCTCTCTCTGCCTGCCGCTCTGTGTACTTGTGATCTCTCTCTCTCTGTCTCTGTAAAATAAATAATATCTTTAAAAAAAATCTTTCAAAATTCCATATAAGCAGAAAAAACTAATAGATAGTTACCCATCATTGTCCTGTAAGATTTACATTATAAAGTTAGTACTATTATCACAAACTAATAAGTTATGTAAAAGTGATGTTTCACTATGGCAAAGTGAAAGAATAATGATAATAAGCTTTAACTGCTAACAGTTGCTAAAATTCCCAGAGTTTTTGCTGTATAGCAGATACTCATTAGGTGCCTTACATGCATGATCATATTTTGTCCTCCCAAGGCCATGGAAGAAATTTTTAGAGAAGAAAGGCTTAGAGAGGTTAAATGAGGCTTAGAGAGGTGAAAGGTGAGGTTTAAACATCAGATTTACCCAAAATTATGTGTGTATGCTTTTACCACATGCCACAGAAATATGTCAACAGCAACCACAGATCGAATTTACATCTGATTTTTACTCAAAGTCAAAGATAAGTGAAGCTAGGGGAGGGAAGCTGGAAAGGGTTGAGAAGGATGCTGTGGCAGTTAAAATTCTAATATGGTTCCCAGTGACCTCCTACCCTTATATAACCCACTTCCTTTGTGGGGGTGGGATCTGTGAATATGATAGGATATTTCAATTCACATGGTGAAAGTGAAGGAACTTTTTAAATGTAATTAAGGACTCTAACCAGAAAATGCATGCCTCCTCAAACACAGAGGTGCTCTCCTGCTGGCCTTGACGAAGTAAACTGCCAGGTTGTAGGAGGGATTATGGAAGCAGCCACAGGGCATGGACCTAAAGGCTGTCTCCAACTGCAAAGACTGGTCCCTGGCCTAGAGCCACCAAGGAAACAAAATGTATTGTGTTTCTAATCATTGTGGATGATTTCCTAAAGGAAGAACTCAGAAATCCACACTGCATCATACTCTGAAATATGACAAAGAGAAGGCAATTTATCAAAGAGCATTTGGAGAATGCTACTTAACAAGTGACACTCAATATAATGTCTAAGCACCATAATTTCCAAACAATATTAACCAAAGAAAGAAAAATAATAATAAATTTAATTATATAGTAAGAAAATAGTGACTATAAGGGCCTATTTAGTCAAAGCAGCCCCACCCCCGTTGAACAGCCATTTTGTTGTTTATGCAGTAAAACTTAAATTACCCCTGCCCCACCCTTCCCCCCCCCCCCCCCAGGGAAACTTACTTAAAAGCAAGTCTGGGAAACCAGTCCCAGGTAACAAAGCCCAAATACAAGGGTGGGTCAGGTCAGGTGGAGATAAGAGCCCGAATGTAGGGAAGAGTTGGGTCAGGTGGAGACATACAATCAGTAAAGCGTGCATACTGTCTCCCTAGCTACTAAGGAGTATGGGCACTACCTTCGGGGTGCCTCTTGGGCACCCATTCTGACTAAGGTGATAGGCTAATACAAATAGCTACTATGGGGTGATTTGTAGTACAATTGGCCACCCATGTGTGACCTAGCATGACTGTTCAGCTTTCTCTGTGTGTTACAATCTCATTGGCCACCTGTGTGTGGCCAGGCTCAACCGCATGGCCTTTGCTCTATAAAATTTAGTCTTTGAGGCAGGGAGGGGGTCGTGCTCACTGTAAGAGGCATGGCCTGGCCAGTCGGTTTGATTCTCAATGCTTGGTGCGAAATAAAGCTTTGCTTGACCTTCGCTTTGTATCAGTCTCCCTCCTTTAATCATGAACCCATTATTGGGAGATCCAACATTGGGGACTCAACAGTGACAAGTACATTTAAGAATGTAATTTCTCTCCTAGAAAGCCCAACTAGAGTACAGAGTGAGTGAACCTGTGAAGAAGTTGGTTTGAAATCCAAGTCTAGGTATGTTTAATATTTTGTTAGCTTTACTTTATTTAACATGACAAATGTACAGAGATTTTGATAAAGATTTCGTATTAAAAAAAAACTCATTTTAACCAAGAATTTACATCTTAAAAGATTATTTCACCTCTAGGCTAAACTGCAAAATACCATCTCTTGCTTGTTTCGTGTTTGTTTCTGAAGCTTTATAATCTTTCTCTTTCTGATTTCTGGAAGCTCAATCAAGGTGCCCTGAGCAGTATCAAAACTTGAGATTTAATACAGATTGGGACATCTGTATTGTCATTAAACTAAAAGGAAATAGAACATCACACCACAGCTAGGATCATGGAAAATATACAAGAAGCTGAGTCATTAAATGAAAACAATACATGATGATATTATAGCCATACAGTGAAATACTATTGATAAGGGAACAGAAGGTAAGCTGAAGACTAAGCAGAAGCTGGCACCCCACAACCACCCCCTCCATGGGTATCATTTCTCATACAGTCCTGGATGCCCTAAAACTAAGGAGAGGAAAAACAAATAGTTAAACTTACAAGACTTGAGTCTCCCTCAGTTTACAAATGTCTTGGCAATCTACAGGAACAAAGCATCTCTATCAATAACTTAGCTTCCAAAAGGAAATGTAGATACAATTAAATCTCCTTATAACCTTCAGCCCATTGACAGAAACTTGAAGCAGTCAGACTCTAATGTTCCTCCAGGAAGCTCCCAGCTATATTAATGTTAATGCCTTGCTAGAAAGAAAAACAACCTTAACTTGACAATGGCAAGGCCTCCAGTTTCTTGTAGGTCCTCTTTAGCATATAAAAGTTCTTTTGAAAACCTCCCTTTTCCTTATCTTCCCCCATAATTATATATCAACTCCATAGTATATAATTAGCCACCTCTCACAACCCCAGTGTAGAAGCTCTTTCTGCCCTTGGGTCCCCTCACTATGTTTTAATAAACTACCATTTTGCACCAAAGACATCCCAAGAATTTGAGTCTCTAGACCTCTCCCCACTGAACCTCACCTATATTCCAAATCTCCATCATTAGGAAGCTATTATAAATTTCATCATCAAAATACTTAATGATGAAAACATTAGCAGTGGTTAAAATTAAAAAAAAAAAAAAAAGATAGACCTTAATCTAAGGGCTGTTTTGTTAAAAAAAAATTCAGACAGAAGACATGATATAATAGACCATTGTGTTAGCAGCTCTTAGCTGTAGATAGTGGGATTATGTGTAATCTTATTTTAAATGGGCTTTTTCTTTTGCGTTTATGCACTTTTATGTATTTATATTGTTCATTAGCATGCAAATTTAAATGATTTTTATTATTTTTAGAATCAGAAAAAAAAAACAAGCTAGGGAAATTGAGTTTCATAGCAAAGCATTAGAATTTGAAATGATCTAGGTGGTCTATAAAAAGTGAACAAAATGCAATCATTGAATCCCAGCTTCCAGATGCCCTGATTCTAAGTTCACATAGGGACATGTGCAAATACAGGAACATTCTTTGGCATTTAGCCAATGTCTATAGTTCACAATGTATCATAAATAAAACATTACTCACTTCCTTAACTATAAAAAGTGGTAGTCACATCAGATGATGAGCTTTATGATATCTTCCAGCTGTAATACTCTATAGTATCATGCTCTGTGACTCATTAGTATAGAGTTCTTATAGATTTTCAGACTTGGGTGTTATTTAGAAATTTCATTTTGTTTAAAAAAAATGAAAACATGCAACCTTAGAATATATTATATTATGAATGATCTGGGATGCCAGCAGAGAGACAGCCCATCACGGCACTGACAAGGTCACAGGCACTGGGGACAGACTGCCTGTGGTTGAAACACATTGCCGACATATATTAAGTGTGTGACTAGAGGTGAGTTACTTAACCTCTCTGTGCTTCAATTTTCTCATCTTGGGATAAATGTTGAACTCACAGAGTTACAGTGATGATTAGACTAATTAACAAATGTAGAGGATGTAGAACAGTGTCTAGCAAACGTTTAATAAATATGAGTTATTATTATTTTCCTTACCTGCTTAAGTAGGAAAAAAATGAGTCAAATAAAAAAACAGCCCAAGGGGATTGGAGCAATTTATTCTACTTTAGGAAAGGGTAAGCAGGGACACCTAAAACTTCACAGTCAAAGCAATCTTATTAAGTTACGTGATTGCTTGTCCTCTAAAATCTGATATTTTACCTTTAGAACGGATGGAGGAGGAATGATATGGGTCTATTGCTAAAGATGGCAAAATAACTGAGATTCTAGCTAGGGGAGGGAGCATTCTGCACATATCCTGGTCTGCCATTTATTTTATTTTTTTTTTTTTTACCTTTTCTTCAAGGCCACACTCAAATGCCATTTTCTCTGTTAAGTGTTTTCGTTCATCAAAAATAGAAGAGCTCTCTAACTCATCAGTACTCATCCTTCGTGTCAGCATGCAAATGGCACTCTTTATAGACTCTTATTTCATAGGGAAGTCTAAATGTTGTTTCTTCTTCAGTAAAATGTATTAATGATTTATTCAATAAAGGTTTATGTAGCACTTACTACGTTCTAAGCTCTGCTCTAAGCATTTTGCAAATATGATCTCATTTAATCCTGTGGGAGACTGCAAAATGTAGCAACGCTTCTCCCCAACTGTGTTTGCACACCTTTTTGTAATGTGGTTGTAAGGACCTATTTAGCCAGAGTGCTTCTATCTGGTTAAACAATAACCTTGTTGTTTAACCCTTTAACTGTCCCTACCTCCCTTCCCCCAGGGGACTTACTTAAAAACAAGTCCCAGAAACCAGTGCCAGGTAACAAAGCCCAAATACAAGGGTGGATCAGGCCAGGTGGAGACATCCAATCAGTGGAGGGTGGGGGTTGGGGGGGGAGGCTACTGTCTCCCTAGTTACCAAGGAGTATGGGTCCCCGCCCTTTGGGTGCCAATTCTGACCAAGGTGATAGGCTAGTTCAAATATCTACTAGGGTAAATTGTAATTCAATTGGTCACTTATGTGTGACCTAGCATGACTGTGCAGCTTTCTCTGTGTGTCACAATCTCATTGGCCACCTGTGCATGGCCAGGCCCAACCACATGGCCTTTGCCCTTAAAAGCTAGTCTGTGAAGCAGAGAGAGGTTGCCCTCTTTGTAAGAGGTGTGGCCCCAAACGTTTGGTTTGATTCTTGATGCTTGATGCGAAATAAAGCTTTGCTTGACCTTCGCTTTGTATCAGTCTTGCTCCTTTAATCATGGACTCATTAGTGGAGGACCTTTCAGTGATCTTGTCACATTTCCAAGTCTCCTCTAAAATGTGTTGCCCTTGTGAACTTTTTGACAGTAAAACGAGCAGAAGTGACATTTTGTGGCTTGAGAGTTTGGGTTGAAAGAAGTCTTTCAGCTTCTGCTCTTGCTTTCTTGATGCCCTGAGATTGCCAGGTAGAGGGAGTCACACCAGCCTCCTTGAGTGTAAGCAGCCCTGTGGAGAGATAGGGCAGCCAATGACTACACCCACCACATACCTGAGTGAAGCTCTTCCATCAGATATCCTCCATGAACTCACCAAATGCCTATAGCTGCATGAGTCACTCAAGCAAAAGCAACAAGAGAAATCACCCAGCTGATTCCAGCCACGAAGTTTAATTATTTTTGCAGCAAGAGCTAACTGATATACCCCTCATAATATGACTATGAACTAGACATGATACTATTCCAATTTTACATATGAAGAAGCAGAATGGAGCAAGCTAAATAAATTGTTCAAGGTTACATGCCAACGCAAACCCAGGTTTTAAACCCAGAATCTGTGGTCTTAACCATCACACTAATCTGACTTTTTAAAATTCACATTCCATTTTAGTCTCTTCAGTTATATGAATATTTATGAAGCTTTCGTGTCCTCATTAAAGCCCCCAGGTTCGGGACGCCTGGGTGGTTCAGTGGGTTAAAGCCTCTGCCTTCAGCTTAGGTCATGATCTCAGGGTCCTGGAATCGAGTCCAGCATCAGGCTCTCTGCTCAGCAGGGATCCTGATTCCTCCTCTCTCTCTGCCTGCCTCTCTGCCTGATTGTGATCTTTGTCTGTCAAATAAATAAATAAAATCTTCAAAAAAATTAAAAAGCCCCCAGGTTCTAGTGACATTCTCATACATGTTATTTTGTTTGAATCATATGACTGTCTTGTGAGGTAAGCAGATCAAATGTCAATATATTCCAGGTGATAAGTTTGAGACAAACACTCTTATAGGTTAAGCATAATGCCCAAAGTTATACGTAGGATGAGTGTAGAGTCTAAAGTATATTTTCTTTTTTACACATATTGTCCAAGGTATCAAGTGCCAAGTTTTACCTCAAGGTGCACACATTAAAGTATCTCATGTGTAATAAGTTTTCTGTAGGTATTTATCATAAATAAATGCAATGGGACATATCACTTAATCCTTGCTTAATTTACCCCCCTTTTTTTTTGCAAATGAGGTCATTCATATTTCTTATTTATATTTCTTCATTGCAGATATCACATGCCACAAAATATGACAAAGAAAAGCCCTCATAGCCCTCAGGAATGTTGACAATAAAGCAGTGATACCCAGAGAGAAATGAATCTCTCTCTTCTTGCCATCTCTGACATGTCTCAATTCAGTACCTAGGGACTGCAGGTGACAATCACCTTAAAATGTGACAACTTGTGAAAGGAGCAGAGAAGCTTGTAAAAGGCATTTGGACAGAATCATAGGTCATACACTCAGGGACAACAGGTTTGGGGCATAAATATATGGCAGAAAAAGGAGGTTATATAGTGGGCAGTCACTCTATAAAATCAGAAAATCAGATTTGACCTCTAGTGAGCAAAGTTACGAGTTCTTTATTACATTCCCATAAAAAGATATGGGAATAGATAGATAGATATAAAAGATATAAAGATAAAAAAGATATAAAGATATATATATGTATAAAGATATATATATCTATACTGTTTGAATAACATATATGGTAACTATTTGATTTAAGAGAGGAAACTTTGCATTATATGTGAACCTCAAGTGCTGATAAAAGGCCAGACACTTTTGATTTATAATTAAGTGAATAAATATTACAAATCTTTGTCACACTAAATATCAGGACTCCTGACCTATTCAGATGCTAATGTCTCATTGAAGTCCTCTGCCCATTGCCTCTGGAAAATAGGACTTATGAGAGAGTCATTAATGCCAGCCCCAGGAGGCTGAACTTTAAGAACCAATGCAAACACCCACCAGGAAGGCAAGATCTATTTAAGCAGAGAGGATGTACCGAATGGAAAATATAAATATAAATACGCTATTCTTCCTTCCTCTTCCCTTTCCTACCATAGCTGTGTCTTTTGGGAAGATGGAGACAAGAAGGTTTGTCGATTTAGGAAAGTGAGTTCACTGTCAAACTTGAGAAAAAGTAGGAAGCAAATTGATAGTATAACTATAATAGTTTAAAATATTTCTAGTGCAAGAAGTCTTCATAATCCAGACAGAATCTTCGCTGGTCTGGGTTGAACTTAATTTTAAAGGCTGCATATTAAAAAACTCAGTTGTGTGTTTATTTTCATTGGAATCTCTTTTATGCTATGAAATCCAAGAATTAACGGTAGAAACAGGAAGGTGAGAATAGGAGAGAATCAGATACTTTATTATTATGGAAGATTGAACCACCATATCTAACAAAATAGAGGATAAAGCTTGCCCATTTTTTATTATTTCTTTCTTGTCTTTTTCTTTTCTCCTGGTGCAGAGGGAGCTTAATAATTGAAATATTTAAATTCTAGAATCTGGACTTAGAAGTGGAATATATTCAATACTGATACAGTGAGTAGAAATGATGCACATATCACTTTGTAGTCAACTTTCAGTATGAAATCAATCTGGATTCAGAATAATACTAATAATTCTACTAAAAGCAGTTTATCTTCTAACTTCCTGTCTTAATGATACTTTCATTACTTAGAAAAAGGAGGGATTTGTTTCATATTTCAGGGATTTTGTATATTTATGCTTTCTCCCCTATGATATATAACTAATTAAAAAAAAAAAAAACAGCACAAAGGGGCACCTGGGTGACTCCGTCAGTTAAGTCTCTGTCATGATCTTAGGGTCCTGAAATCTAGCCCCAAGTTCAGCTCAGCACTCAGAGGGAAGTTTGCTTGAGATTCTCTCTCTCCCTTGCCCACTGCCCCTCCTCCCTAATGCACTCTCCCTCTCTCTCCCTCAAATAATTTTTTTTTAAAAGAACAAAAATGAAAATAACATTTAAAGAATTATATGAGCCTGTTACTCCAAAACATAACAAAGAAATTGTTGAGTGTAAATCATAAGCAGAACTTCTTATGGTTCCTTCTACTTTCCCCCCATCCCTCGAAAAAAAAATGCCCTTAATCTAGATTCCGGTAAGAGTCTAGAGAAGGAAGATTCTGTCTAGGAAAAAGTTTTGTTTTCACAGCAAACTCTTGTGTATATGCTGACAAGTACAAGATAAGTAACATAAGAAGAAGAAGGAGACAACCCAGCACTGCTTCTTAAAATAATCATTCACCTTAATGTGTTCCATAACACCTGTCTGGGGAGGGACTCTTCAGAGAGTTCAGAAAGGATTTGCAAATAGTTTACTGCGGCTTCCTCTGGAAATAGAATGGAAATCCATTAGCAAAATATGAGGATGTAGAAGAAAAGCCTCCTTCCTTCCTCCTTTAATAAAGAGACAGTAGGAATTTGATACTTTTTTTTTTAAAGATTTTATTTATTTATTTGACAGAGAGAGATCACAAGTAGGCAGAGAGGCAGGCAGAGAGAGAGAGAGGAGGAAGCAGGCTCCCTGCCGAGCAGAGAGCCCGACGCAGGACTCGATCCCAGGACCCTGAGATCATGACCTGAGCCGAAGGCAGCGGCTTAACCCACTGAGCCACCCAGACGCCCCAGGAATTTGATACTTTCAACTCAAATTGGGCAAAGAAGGCAAATGACCACAGTAGAGTAATAAAAGACAAGAATTTTACACCCAAGCCTGTTGCTTTAATAGCACAGTTCTGGACAAAGATTATTATAGGACTTAACATTCTTTGTCCAAAGGAAGAAGGAAGGAAGGAAGGAGAGAGGGAGGGAGAGAAGGGAGGGAGGTAGAAGGAAAGATAAACTATGAAAAAATTATTACTATAATTAACTGGAAAAGAGGGAATTCAGAAAATAGAGCTTTATCCCACCCTTTTAAGAATTAAAGAAGGTGGGGTGCCTGGGTGGCTCAGTCAGTTAAGCGTCTGCCTTCGGCTCAGGACATGATCCCAGGGTCCTGGGATGGAGCCCCATATGGGCTTCCTGCTCAGCAGGGAGCCTGCTTTTCCCTCTCCAGCTCCCTTGTGCCTGTGTTCCCTCTCTCACTAACTCTCTGTCGTATATAAATAAAGTCTTTTTAAAAAAGAATTAATGAAGGCAATTTATTACTTAAAAAATCCATAAAACAGGGTCGTCTGGGTGGCTCAGTGGGTTAAAGCCTCTGCCTTCAGCTGGGGTCATGATCCCAGGGTCCAGGGATCGAGCCCCGCATCAGGCTCTCTGCTCAGCAGGGAGCCTGCTTCCCTTCCTCTCTCTGCCTGCCTCTCTGCCTACTTGAGATCTCTGTCAAATAAACAAATAAAATATTAAAAAAAAAATCCGTAAAACACTTGTCAAAACAAAAAAATGCATCCGACAGAATCAAACCAGCAAGTACGATTTTATTCAAGGCTTCCTGCAATAGGGAAGGGAGGCCAGAATTCAATCTGAAACGAACTTTGTTGATATAAAGGACTGGAGAGTATGAAAATCTGGGTGGGAGAGATTGTAGACTATGTGGGTTTACGTGCCCTTGCCCAAAAGAAAAGTAAACTCAGGTAAGAGATAGTTTTAGAGCTTGGAGCAAGTTCCCCTGAAATTAGTCTCCTACTTTCCCACAGAAACCAGGAGCTAGAGCAGTATCTTTCTTGATGATTACATTTCAAAGACTGTTTCTCGGTCCTTGAGAAAGACATTTCTGGGCTAGAAATTGACTGGAGGTTTTTTTTTTAAAAGATTTACATCTCATAGAGTCAGAAGAAGAATTTACAATTTTAAGTATTCTAAACCAAATGTTCTAGGAAAAGGGAAGTCAGAGGTCTACTCAGGAAAATGCCTATCTAAGTTTAGTTAAACTGAGGGGATGTTAAATCTTAACTTGGTCAATATCATAAACAAGAATTTTTAAATGGGCTAGAGGACATGTTTAAAATTTTGTTAAACAAATGCTAATAATCCAAATAAAGAGTAAAAAGGTATTATCTGACATAAATGTGGCTCTTCGGTGAACTTTCTGAGGAGCACACGTTTACAGAGAACATCAGTATAAAAAACTTATGAGATAACCAAGACTGAACATTAAAAGAATACCATAAAATACTGTCTAAGATATGAAAAGCAACAATGTGCCGGTGATATAGAGATTTAACTTGGCACTAATACATTCATCTATGAGCAATTTTATAAAATGAGATGAAAACTCAAGATGTATTTTATTTTATTTATTTATTTATTTACTTATTTAAGGTTTTATTTATTTATTTGACAGAGAGAGATCACAAGTAGGCAGGCAGAAAGAGAGAGGGGGAAGCAAGCTCCATGCTGAGAAGAAAGCCCAATTCGGGGCTTGATCCCAGGACCCTGAGATCATGACCTGAGCCGAAGGCAGAGGCTTAACCCATTGAGCCACCCAGGCACCTCTATTTTTATTTTATTTTTTATTTTTATTTTTATTTTTTTTTAGGATTTTTTATATTTGACAGACAGAGATCATAAGTAGGCAGAGATGCAGGCAGAGAAAAAGGGGGAAGCAGGCTCCCCACTGAGCAGAGAGCCCAATGCGGGGCTCGATCCCAGGACTCCAAGATCATGACCTGAGCTGAAGGCAGAGGCTTAACCCATGGAGCCACCCAGGCGCCCCGATTTATTTTATTTTTTAAAAGATTTATTTGTTTTAGAGAGAGAGAGCGTGCATGTGCAAGTAGGGGGAGGAACAGAGGGAGAGGGAGAGAGAGAATCTCAAGGAAATTCCCTACTCAGTGCAGAGCCCATCGCAGGGCTCAAGATACATTTTTCAAACAATACTGTACTATTTTAACAGAAAAAAGACAGGCCCATCCAAACTTGGATTCCATGTAAATTAATGATAATGATAATTGCTTCATCTTTTTATGTCATTTCAATTTACAAAAGTTTTCACAGAACGCTCTACTTTTGGATATCGGGACAAACCTGTATAGGTATTAGGCAAAGAAATCTATGATGTTTACATGTCTGTTCCCTCATTCCTTCTTCTCTGCAGTTGCTTGAGGTCAGACCTCACCAGTGACTCACCAGAATACAGCTACAGCCTCTTAACTTGCCTCCCCATGTCCAGTATGACTTGTACTTTGTCTCCTCAGGCCTTATTATCTCACCATTTCTGCACTTACCTATGAAACGTCAATGAACCACCTTAACTATATAGAATACACCACCGTTCTCTCTCATGCTTCTTTGCCTTCACCATCACAGCTCTTCTTCCTGGAACACTTGCCACCTCTCTTTTCTTCCTGGCTGACTCCTTATGGTTCATGGATTATCTTCCTGAGAAAACATCCATGCCCCTCTTGACTCTGCTGGGCCATTCTTCTGTCACAGCCAATGAATGACTGCGTGCAAGCACTTGCCATCCAGGAGAGCAGGTTCTGGTCTATTTCTATCACTCTTCTACCAAGCTATGAGTCTCTTGGAGTTAAGAGACTATACATTGGGGGCCCATGGGTGGCTCAGAGAGTTAAAGCCTCTGCCTTTGGCCAGGTCATTATCCCAGGGTCCTGGGATCGAGCCCCGCATCACCTTCTCTCCTTGGCAGGGAGCCTGCTTCTCCCTCTCTCTCTGCCTGCCTCTCTGCCTATTTGTGATCTCTCTCTAACGAATAAATCAATTAAATAAAAATAAATAATAAATTAAATTAATATAAATAAATAAATTAATTAAATAATAAAAAAAGAGACTGTACAGTGTTTCTGTACACACAATGTTTCTCAGTGTAAGTGCTACTGACAATCTTTTCAGTGGAATGATTCTTCTTTACACAAAATGTTCATTCATGGCCCCAATAAAATAAATCAAATGTCCATTAGGTGGGTGCTGTTATCCTTAGTTAAAAATCATTATCCCACAGTGCGCGTATGTAGTATAAAAAAGACAATTGTGTGTTGAATAAATTAAAGAACAGGTAAATGAGTGGGTTAACAATGGATGAATAAATACCTTTTCGTTAAAAAGAACTGGAATTTTCTTGTTAGTTTTCAACAAATGCAAAATAACTTGGTTGTTTTTCTCTCAGATATCTCCAGTCACTCTGAACCAGTTCTTCTTTTGGATACTTTCCAAGTGACAACTTCTTAAATGATTCTAATGATATTAATACAGATAGTATCTTAGCTATTTTAATTTCATGGATAATTCTTTTAGTTCTGTAGCTCTTCTATTAATCTGAAAACTTAGCCTACATATATTCACAACTTTCATATAAAAACATTATTTTCCTTCTTATAAGATACTGCATAACACGCAGCTATGATTAGAATATTGCCATTTCATGAAGTCTGACATACACCAGCATTTGTTTCTAGATGTGTGAAAAGGCATAACAAATTCTAACAGATTCATCCCTGAGATCAGTGTGTTTTGTCTTAGCAGAATAGGGACAATGCATTATAAATTAAGCTTTTATCAATACTTTAGAGTTTTAGTCTTTTAGGCTGTGTGGGAAAAAATGTAGCTTTTCTATGTATGGAAATAGTAGTTGTCTAGTGTTAAATAACAAAAATTACACCGAGTAAATTGTAAAGATCCAATTGGCTTTATTAATCACTTCCTGAATCAGGCATCACCCCATGTAGCTTACAGAGGGGAGACCTAGAGGGCTACAGAAAAGGAAAGGTTTTCAAAGGTAGTAGGAGGAAATCATAAACAGGAAAAAAGGATTATTTCAGGTGAAGTCACCTTCCTCTAGGTAAGAGGATTATCTCAACTTCCTTTCAGGGATGAAGGGCACCCATGTGACAGAGAATCTTACTGGTACTGACCTGAAAATTCCAGACTGAAGGCCAAGGGTTAAACTCCGGGTGGTTGAAACTGCAGTTAGGTTCAGTATAGAGTCTTGGTTGACTGACTTGGGGCTTTAACCTAAGTGATGCTGTTTTGGGTCTATTGTTTTCTTTTTAACCTGAGCCAGTAGAAAATCATTACTCTACCAGCCTCTCACTATAAAAATAAGTCCAGGCACTGTCCGTTAAATGGGAGGAAAAATAATTTCTATCAATGAAATTTTTGAATGTATGGAGGCTTCAACCTCTTCAAACTTAAAAAACCCAAATAAACTTATGCATTATCCAAGAAATTTATACACACACATACATCCACAGATTTACATTTTCTTGCCTTGGAAATGTAAACTTTCTTTTTCTCTAATTGGATTTTGCTATGTCCAAATAACTAATCTGTGCCTATCATATTAGACTGTCAAAGAGAAGTTTTCAAGTTTGCTTTATGTCTTCCAAAATTTTAACAGTTGAAAGACGGGAAACAGTTTATAACTAAGGTACATCCAGGTTGACTAAGTGACATATTAGACCATATGAAGAAACCTTTATGTTTCTTTTTTTTTTTTTTAAGATTTTTATTTATTTATTTGACAGAAAGAGAGAGATCACAAATAGGCAGAGAGGCAGGCAGAGAGAGAGGGGAAAAGCAGGCCCCCTGCTGAGCAGAAAGCCTGATGTGGGGCTGGATCCTAGGACCCTGAGATCATGACCAGAGGCAAAGGTGGAGGCTTAACTCACTGAGCCACCCATACACCCCATCATGTTTCTTTACCATAAGAGAGAAAGAAGTTCTTACTGATTTCATAGTTCTATGAGAGATTTCTGCTCTACTCTCCTGAACTTAATCCTACCTGATACAAAACATTTTACTTACAAATACCTAGGCTCCATCTTTCTTTAAATTAGCTTCTTTTATTTAGCTCCAAACTTGATCATTCTTATGTATTCCTGATCGCAGTCTTAAAAATGACCTTTTGCCATATTACCCAGTACAGAGTTCCAGAGGTCGTCCTGAATGTCCTCCTCTACCTCACATTCACTTCACTGTCCCACAAGTATCTAACATTCAGTTGCTCAAAATTGAACTCTTCATGCCCCAAATCCTTTTCAAAATCTGCCCCCTGTTTTTCCTCTTTTGGTCATCATTTGCTCAATCACCTTAGTCAGAACCTGACAGAGACCCTAGCTAAAACACTTTTTTGCTTCACAAGTAATCAGTGACCAAACCCAAGTGCCTCTGTTTTCTCATCTTCTTACAATCTGTTCTCTTCCTTCTTACCTCACCGTTCCAGGCATTCCCAGTATCTCTCAATAGGACTCCCAAGAGCCTCCACCAAGCCAATCCTCACTGCCTTGTGTTGTCAGAGCGGTCTTCGTAAAATGTGCAATTAATCATGCACTCAATTGCTCCCTATTATCTACAACACAAAGTCCGGACTTCTTTATATGCTTCTTTAGATTGTGCTCTTTCCCTCCGTCCAAAAATCTCCCAGCTTTGAATCTCTTTCATCAAACTATACCACTTAATATCCTTTTTGTAACTTCTACAGATTGTAGGATTCTTTTCTCTGTTCTGTTGAATATTTAAGTTTTGGGCTCAAGGCTATTTTTCTAGTATAACTTCCCTCTTTGCTCTTGGCAATTTCAATATTCATGTGGCTGACACTTCTAATATCCAGGCATATCATTTCTTAGCATATCAATTATACTTCTTTCACAAGCTTTTTTTAGTGGTTACCCTAGAGTTCATTATATACATTTACAACTAATTCAAATCCATTTTCAAATGATACTATACCAGTTCACAGGTAGTACATATACCTTACAATAACAAAATTTCCCTCATTTCTTCCTCCTGTCCCTTACATTATTGCTGTCACTCAAATTAATGCAAACATCAAATGCATTGTTGCTATTATTATTTTGAACATCCTATTATCAGTTCATTTAAGAATGAGAAAAAGAAGTTTTTATTTTACCTTCACTAGTTCTTTCCCTAATGCTCTTCCATTCCTTATGCAGATCTGAGCTTTTGACCTCCATGATTTTCCTTCTCTCTAAAGAACTTCTTTCAAGATTTCTTGCCAGACAGATCAGCTGCCAACAAATTATCTGAGTTTTTGTTTTTCTAGAAAAGTCTTTATTTCTCCTTTACTTATAAAAGATAATTTCACCTGTATAGAATTCTAGACAGGTGTTTTTTTTTTTTTTAATTTATTCTCTCAACACTTAAAAATTTCATTCCACTCCCTTCTCATTTGCATGGTTTCTGAAAAATTGATATAATTCTTATCTTTGCTCCTGTATGTTTTTGTCCTCTAATGTCTTTCAAGATCTTTTCTTTTTCTTTGAGTTTTCACAGTTTAAATATGATATAACTGGGTAGAACTGTTTGTTTGTTTGTTTGTATGATGCTCTCTAACCTTCCTGGGTCTTAGGCTTGGCATCTGACATGAGTAAAGTCTCTGCCATTATCGCTTCAAGTATTTCTTCTGTTCCTTCTTCTCTTTTTTTTCCCCCCTCTGGTATTTCTATTGCACATTTGTAGCACCTTTTGGAGTGATTCCACAGTTCTTGGATATTCTGCTTCATTTTGTCAGTCTTTTTTTCCTTTGTTTCTCAGTTTTGGAAGTTTTTATTGATATATCCTCAAGTTCAGAGATTCTTTCCTCGAAGGTATTAGTCTACTAATGGGTTCATAAAGGATATTATTGATTTCTGTTACAGTTAATTTTCTCTCTAGCATTTCCTTATGAGTCTTTCTTAGAATTTCCATCTCTGCTTACAATACTCCTCTATGCTTGCATGTTGTCTCCTTTTTCCACTTAGAGCCCCTAATATATCACGGTTATTTTGACTTGCTAGTCTGATAATTCCAACACTCCTGCCATATCTGACCTTGGTTCTAATATTTATTCTGTCCCTTCAAACTGAATTTTTTGCCATTTTAGTATGCCTTGGAATCTATTGTAAGAGCCAGAAACGACATGCTGAATAAAAAGAATTGCAATAAATATGCCTTTAGTAATGCGGTGGGGAGGCGTTCAGGGGAGGGGAAATATTCCCAAGCATAAGTCTCAGTCTTTTAGTGAACCTATGCCCTCAGATTGTAAACTTCACCTGTTTCTTGGACTCTGTGCCCTGCCCCCCTAATATGGGACAAGATGGTTAGAGGGGGCTGGAGTTGGGTATTGCCCTTCTCCCACATCAGTTTGGTTCTGATAAAGCCCCAATAGGTCAGGCCCTTGTAAAGCAGGTTCTCTTGAAGACAGGCTTGCTAAAGAACAGAATATTATGGCTACTATTCTTCTCCCCCTATTGGAAGTATGGAGAGATTTTTTTTCTCCAGACTTCACTATGAGAATCTGATAATCCCAGAGGTAAAATTCACAGATGTGAGGTTATTTTGCCCTAAGACTGGATCCTACTGGGTTTTTGTTTTTGTTTTGTTTTGTTTTTTAACTCTCAGATTTGTCCACACTGAACTTCCACAAATTCATCAAGTACAGTTCCAGTCTTCCTACCCCAGGACTGGTTCCCTAGGAGATTTCCACTAGTGGGTCTGTGGTCTCATATGTTATGATTCTCTGTAGCTGCCCACCTGTCTCTCCAATTTTGAAGGCAGCAGTTTGCCCCCAGACCTCAACTCTAACTGATAAAAAAAGGGTTGTTGGTTTTTAGTTTGGTCACTTTCTAGTTGTTATTAGCATGAAATGATGACTTCCACTCTCCTTATATGCCAGATCAGAAACCCAGCAATCAGTACTTTGGTTTCGTCAATGACTTGGCTTCCACCTGATCCCAGCCAGTTACATCTATAGCTTATCTTAGACTGGAAACCTCCTAAAAATCTCAGTTTAAACTATATCACTTCAGAGCATCACTGCTTTCCGTTCTGATTTCTTCTCTCCAATACATCAACTCCAAATACATCTTAACTTCCCCATGACCTAAAATTAATTGACTATAATTTTTCTCTGTCTCTCATTACTGATATATGCTCAATTTCTTGTTTGATACATAGTCCATCCCTATAGTGACTTTTTTCTTATTCACATGATAACTATGTCTTTTTTTTTTTTTAAGATTTTATTTATTTATTTGACAGACAGAGATGACAAGTAGGCAGAGAAGCAGGCAGAGAGAGAGAGAGGAAGAAGCAGGCTCCCTGCTGAGCAGAGAGCCCGATGCGGGGCTTGATCCCAGCACCCTGGGATCATGACCTGAGCTGAAGGCAGAGGCTTTAACCCACTGAGCCACCCAGGTGCCCCACCATGTCTTTTATTTCTCCAACTTATCTGAAAAAATTCCAACCCTTTGCATTCTCAATCCCTATACCTAAGTTGTTGAATGTTGTTGAAGAGAGCACTCATCTGTGCTGACTGGTCTCGCTTCTTCTTATGAACACAAATTTCAAATGGGTCTTCAATGCTACCTTGCATTATTCTACTTTTACTCACTTTCTATACTGCAGTCTTGTAGACCAGGATTTCATATTTTTTTTCCATTCTCTTCAAATCTCCAACTACTGTTGCTTAATAACTTCCAAATTGGTATCTCCTGTCAGACGTCTACCTAGAGTTATATATGTAGATACCTACTCCATATCTCTGCTGTGATGTCTATTATGGATCTCAGATTTATCTCAATCAAAATAGACTTCCTCCTCTTGTCCTCAGGAGTGCCATCCTCACATCTTCTCCATCTGTGTAAAGCTTCACTCTATCTTTTTAGTTGTTCCGTTCAGAAATCCTGGTCCAAATGTCCAAATGTTACCATTTCTCTCCAAGATTATTGTGACTTTTAACTCGCTCACTTATTTCTATCCTTGTATTCCCCACAATATAGCTAACACTGAAGCCAACATGATCCATCTAAAAGTTAACGCTGATTTTGTTACTCTTTTGCTGAAACCTTCAACAGCCCCCCTCCTTTTCACTCAGAAAAGTCAACATCTCCATACCCTCTGCACAGTGTGATGCTATTAGGGCTCTGACCTCATTTCCTACCCGCCTTTCCCTTTTACATTTGGTTCTAGTCACACTGGTTTCCTCACTCTTGACATGTTGGCATGTTCTTGCTTCAGGGTATTTGCATTTGCTATTCCCTCTGACTAGAGCTCTCTTATCCTATCTCTCCAAACAGCTTTTTCTATAACTTCTAAAAATAATTTTAATAGACTTTATTTTTTTAGAGGAATTTTAGGTTCACATAAAAATTGAGTGGAGTTAAAGTTCTCATACTTCTCCTCACCCCACCCCCGCCCCGAGTTTCCCTTATTATTAGCATCTTGCAATAGTGCGGTACATTTGTACAATTGATAGATAATATTGATATAATATAATTAGCCAAAATCCATAGTTTGTATGTTTACATTAGGGTTTATTTTTGTGTTGTAAATTCTCTGTTTTGAAAAATGTATGGCACGAATCCATTTTATGGTATCATACAGAAGAGTTTCACTGCCCTTAAAAATCCTTGTACTCCATTTATTCATCCCTTTCCTCTTCTACCTGGCAACCACTTCTCTTTTTACCATTTCCATGGTCTTACTTTTTCTGGACATCGCATACTTGGAATTACACAATGTGTATATAGACTTTCCAGATTTACTTGTTTTACTTACCATTATGCATTTAAGATTCCTCCATGTCTTCCTGGGGCTTGATAGCTCATTTCTTTTAATCAATATTTCATAGCATGGCTGAACCACTCTTTGTTTATATATTTGCCTATTGAAAGACATCTCGGTTGCTTCCAAGTTTTGACAATTATGAGCAAAACTGCTGTAAACATTTGTTTGCAGGCTTTTGTATGGATATGTTTCCAATTGATTTGGATAATAACAAGGAATGAGATTACCAGATTGTATGGTAAGAGTACGTTTAGTTTTCTAAGAAATGGTCAAATGGCCTTCCAAAGTTGTCCTTAAGTTTGCAAAATCTTTATTCAAATGTCACCTTCTCCGTCAAAACTTCCCCAAGGATCCTATTTAAAATTGTAAGCTTGTAGTATCTCAATCATGACCTTGAAACTCTCTACCCATTGTCCTTACAGCAAAGCACTCATCATAAGGTAATATATCATTTTTCTTACTTACTGAGGTGTCCCCTATGATCTTCTTCCAATTCAACTAGATTGTAAGATCAATGAAAGTGGGGAATTTTTCCTTGTTTTTCTTAGAACCCTAGAACACCAATGAGATCATAAGGATCACTTAAAAATATTTGTTGAAACAGATTAATAAGTTTAGGATTATATAATTGTTATGAACAGTGAAGGTTCTGAGATTTCACTCTATTTGCAAGCTTACAAGTTAGTCTACTATAGCTTCATGGGTCCTGGTAGAAGATATGAGACTTCTGGGTCATAGACAAAGGATTTTATTATTTGTGGTAGAGCAAGAAGTATGAGCTTCATGTGCATAATAATTATACCTCTTGCTCCCCAAGTCTCGTGAAACCAAAACTGAGGTGGATCCAGGTGGTTGCTGCATACATGCATTTATATCACACCTGAGGAAACCCAAGATAACAGAAATCCAATCTTTTAGACAGGGCTGCAAGTAAACCTGCCAAACCTTTGCAATGGAGAAAGATACTCTCTTTGCTAGATTGGGCACTGAAGACATCTTACTTCTGCTTTAAGTCTGTTTGATAACATCCTTGAAAAGATAGTCTTCAACAAATATTTCAGTGCCTTTGTTTACTGACATACAAGAGACTTATGGAGCATTGTGAAGCAGTAATAATGATCCAGCTCATTTTTATCTTCCACACATTTTTCTACCCATGTCTGAAGGAGTATCCAGCATTCTAAGCTACTTGGAGATTTCCAAGTGAGTCATGCTACTTCATTTCTCTCAGTATCTTTGCTTCCTTTCCTTGGAAGAATTCTGACATCCCATTCTACCTGATGTTCCCCAGTTTCTCCTTGGTAAGCATCTTCTCTTCTGTAAGTACTGAAGTGGAATATCACCTCCTTATAAAAGAATTAACACTTCATAGCTTTTATTGAGATTCAAAGGTGCTATAAATCAAAGCAAATGAATTGATTTTCAAAGTTCTGTGCTTTAAAAAAAAAAAGCCTCCACTAAGTATCTTTGTATCCTTGTAATGATACTTCGATGCTTGCATTGAGACCTATACAGACATCTGTCAGAACACCCAAGGGTTACAAGTACTTCTTAATGTCAAATGGTCTCTCTCTCTGGGTCTTGATATACTGGTGAGGCACAATATGTGGTAGAGATTTGCAAACTAATTATTATTAATAATAAAGTATAGGAATTTGCCCTGCTTTATTTAAAATTTAACACTTTTAAGATAACTTTTATTTATACGTGACACTTTCATGCACTTTCATTTCACTACACTAATTTAAATGAGGAAGAAAATGGTAATCTCCCCATAGATGCAATGTCCAGAATATCTAGACCCAACATTTTCCCAATTTATTCCTATATCATTAAGATAACCAAAGAACATTCTGTTCTTTTTTTATTTACTAAGTTATCTAAAAACCTGTTCAGTCTTGATCTTGATAGTTTACTGTGCGTGTGACACTAAATTTGCTACTAAACCAAAGATCCTTTAAGAGCAGTATCAAATTGGCACCAGATGTATTATTCCACTCAAAATAATTCTTAAACCTCAGCTTAGAAAAGTAATAGAATGTCAGTTACAAAGTTATGATTTTTCCTATACTTTACTAAAGAAGGAAAAAAATAAAACAACAAAACAGTTATTTTTATAACTTTGGGTCAGAGCTTCTCTTAACTCACTTGGCCTTGCGAATGAAGCAGTTGTGTTTCATCTCATTGTTCAGCGTCCTGAGAATACTTCAGTCTCTCTTGGGGTGAGTTAATGGTAGGCTTTCAGCTTTTAATTCTCAGTTGCCTTCCTTTAATACATTTGTTACAATATTGCTAGAATTTTTATGTGTTTGATATTTAATAATAGGAAAGCTTCTTCTTTCACGTTATCTTAAGACAGCTGTCTATCTGGTTCTTCTGAGTATATAATCATTGTGCATTTATTGGCTCATACCACCAGATGCATCCTGAAGATACCAAGTGAATAAGCCATCCTGTGAAAACAAAAGAAACATGCTCTGGAACTCCAAAAGCTTAAAAGGAAACCCAGGACTATTAAATGTAGTGCTTATTCTAGAATCAATTCACATAATACCTTAGGGCATACCCTCCCCAAAAAGCAGAAATAAATAACTAATGTAAAATGAAAATAGTATTGTATAGCTTCCTTTAAAAAAAAATGATTGTGGGGAGCCTGGGTGGCTCAGTGGGTTAAGCCTCTGCCTTAGGCTCAGGTCATGATCTCAGGGTCCTGGGATTGAGCCCCACATCAGGCTCTCTGCTCAGCAGGGAGCCTGCTTCCCCCTCTCTCTCTGCCTGCCTCTCTGTCTACTTGTGATCTCTCTCTCTCTCTGTCAAATAAATAAACAAAATATTTTTTAAAAAATGATTGTGCCCATTTACTGTAAGAATGAAAGTGTAACATGCATCTTAACATCGGTGGCGAAAGTATTCAATGAATAAGTCACAAGATACAAGTTCCTTTAATTTGGAGGTAAATATTGCTATATATTTTGTAATTCCAGAGCAAACATCATCACTGCTACATGGTGGAGGTCCAATAACCATGAGTTAAGAGGCTGTATAACAAAGTGGCCAAGTTTGCAGACTTAGGTTAAAATTCCAATAATGTAAACTACCAGTGGTGTGACCTTTTACCAATTATGCATATTATTGACTTCTGCATGTCAATATCTGTATTTATTGACTGGAGACATCAACACATGCTTATTTTATCTTTATCATGTTCATCATCACAACTGATATATTTTGAGATATTAGTCTGTCTTAACTATGTGCCAAAGTCTCTACTAAGCATTTTCTATACATCATTTCGTATAACTCTCAGAGCAATACCATAAAGTGTGTTTTATTGATGAGACTCAGAACAGTTATATCATGTGCTCAATGTCACATAGCTACAAGGAAGCAAAACCTACATTGGAACTGACGCGTGTCTGAATTCAAACCTACCCATGCATCCAAGCTATGAGGTTAAATTTTAAAATGCATATTAAGCTTTCTGGCAGACAATGTCAGAATCAGTGCTCTACTAGATGGGCCCAAGGTAAGTCCCTACACTCAGAATTTTATGGTTCTGAGGTGGCAGGAAAAAGGAGGGAGCAGGAGAAAGCACTCAGAACTGGTTATTGCTCAGGGCGCCTGGGTGGCTCAGTGGGTTAAGCCGCTGCCTTCGGCTCAGGTCATGATCTCAGGGTCCTGGGATGGAGTCCTGCATGGGGCTCTCTGCTCAGCAGGGAGCCTGCTTCCTTCTCTCTGTCTCTGCCTGCCTCTCAGTGTACTTGTAATTTCTCTCTCAAATAAATAAATAAAATCTTTAAAAAAAAAAAAGAACTGGTTATTGCTCCATTTTCTTTAGGGACTCACACCACGAGTCACTCTCATATAGTTTTAAGACAGAGAGCCCCACTGATGGGTCTGTACTGGGGGAGAGGAAAAAAGACTTTATTTTAATAACCTTTAAAGAGGTTATTCCTGGCTTAGCGAATCAGTGCCCTGCAGGAGCCAGACAATAGTAAAACAAACAAAAAACAAACCAAAAAATGGTGCACTAAACTTCTTAACCCTGAGGGATTTTTACTGGTCATTAGATGACTTTGCAGTAAACAATGCATGGCTTTCCACTTGCTAATCTATTTTCTTTTACTCAGCTGTCCTTGCTCCCTTCGTTCAGCTGTTCTAGATCCTGCTCGAACCGAGCCCACTGTGCTGCATTTACCCAGCCAAACCAGAGAGGACCCAGTTTGGGGTCATATCTAAATCACAAATTCATGTGTCCCCCCCCCCCCAAATGTTTGTTTTTCTTAACTCTGTGGTACATTTAGCCCTTTTACAGAGATTTCCACTCACAGTCTCCATGAACGAAAATGTATCCTGATGCAGGAAGAACTCTCTGTGAAGCATAACGTCTGGTCACTACCTTTCAGAAAGATCCTGAAAAAGAACTTGCAACGTGTGGTTGCCGCCGAGAGTCAGGCATTATGAGATGTATTCGCTTGCTCTGGCTGCCATGACAAAATCCCTCAGAGTAGGGGGCTTACACAGCAGAAGTGTATTTTCTCACAGTTCTGGAGGTGGAAGCCTCAGGTCAAGGTGCTGACAGGGTTGGTTCTTCCAGAGGCCTCTCTTCTTGGCTTGGAGCTGGACAGGATTCTTGTTGCATTTTCACATTGTCTTCCTTCTGCCACTGCCCATATTTCCTTGCCTCTTCATATAAAGACACCAATCACATTGGCTTAGGGCTGACAAAGATTCTCTCTCGACCAAACTCCACTTAAGCTCCCTGAACAGTCTTCTCAACTAGGTTCTGACCCTGGGGCTTCTGTGTTTGTCTCTCCATTGCCCAGTTTGTTTGTTTGTTTGTTTGTTTAACATATAATATATTATTTGCTCCAGGGGTACAGGTCTGTGAATCATCAGGCTTACACATTTCACAGCACTCCCCATATCACATACCCTTCCCAATGCCTTAACCCAACCACTCTCTCCCTCCCCGCTACTCCCAGCAACCTTCAGTTCCCATTGCCCAGTTTTAACAAGAATAGCACATGCTACTAAAGCAATTTAGTCAGAATCCCCCAATCTTGATACCTGGTTACCCTGGACATTATTTTAACTTAATTCTCTCTTTAAAGACCCTGTCAGTCACATTCTGAGATACTGGGGGTTAGCACTTCAAGATATGAATTTGGAGGAGACACAATCTTGCCCAGATTACAAGGCATTGGTGTACTGCTTCGGGTCCTGGTTTTGGAACTGGTACCAAAGACTTAAATTGGGATTGCCCTTCCTTCTCTTCTTCTTAGTTGCCTTTCACCTAGGATTTAGACCAGCTCCCAAGAGGTTCTCAAGGAGATAGTGGGTTAGCAGACACCAGTACTGGGCTGCATTTCTGAGTTGCTTTCTTTGTCTGGAAGCTCTTCATTTTTCAAATGTTCATAGATAAATAGTATGATTTACGCAAACCAATAGTTTGTTTTATTTTGTTAATTTCCTTTGCAGTGATGAAATTCTAGAAGTCTGTTGATCTAAAGATATGTTTAGAGACAAGAGAAAATCAGCAGTTACTGTGGGGCCCAGTGAAGTGATCTCTGCAGAACCAACAGGCATGCACTCATTCCCCACAAATATCCGAAGAGACTAAGAGGGAAGAGGAAAGCAGACACTGTATCTGTGTTTTCAACATTCTTCGTTTCGAGCCTCAATAGCCATCCCCACTAGCCCGGTGGGAACAGGCAAAGCTGTACTGCTGCTGTGACAGCTGGTTCTTGCAGCAAGCAGAGCATTTGGCCAATTGCTGCTCCTTATCTCAACCCACACTCACTAATTCATGGAGAACCCAGGTGTCTCGGAGGCAAAATTCAAATTTCTGTCCCTTTGCTCACCAACCCTGACAGCAAACACAACGCCACTGCACAGGCATCACCTCCTGCCTGAGCACCAAGAGGAGTCCATCTGGTTTTACAAATACTTTATTCCTGGAACATATATAGTGTACTGCAAGTGTGTGTGTGTGTGTGTGTACATTTACCTTTCTTACACTTTCCAATGCTAAGAAGGACTAGGATTCTTTTTACTAGGGAAGAAAAAACCAAAATCCAAAAACAAAAAAAAACCTGTCCTGAGGCCAAGGGAATGAGTGCATTGTGTTTATTCAATAAAAAATAAACAGATTTGGCAAAGGGGAAAGGATAAGTTCTTCTTTGGAAGTGCTCTGAAGGGCTCAGCTCTGGGCATGTTTTACAAATCAGTGATCTTGGAAGTGCTTCTGTTAAAATAAATTAAAATCTCCAGTGAATCTGAATAAAGCTTTTCTCCCTTGTTTCTTGTCAGAGGTAACATCCAGAAATCTGGGCTCCTCTTGGACTTGCTCTAGAGCTATTTTGACAGATTTTGCTTTTATTCTGTGTATAGTCATTGTTCTTGCCTTAATTATTATTATTTTTCACCACTGTGGCTTGTATTTCTTCCTGCAGTAGAAAAAACAAATTTGCAGAAAGAACGGTCCATTAATCACATCGATCCTAAGTCATTAGCAAGTGTTAATTACCTAACAACAAAAAAACTTAAATGTATCCTATCACTAATCATAAAACCTCTGCAGCCCTTTCTCTGACCACTGAAACTTGCTTTGTCTCTGTCATTATACAGATGTCTTATATTGTATTTGTGAAATAATTCAAGTTCTAAATCTCAGCCTCCACTGATATAAATGGTTTCTATTTCTCCTGTGGGCTATTTTCATTCATTATTTCCTTTTGCATTTTGCTATTAATATTATCGAGGTTATAGACAGCTATTCCCTGATAAAACAAATTTTAATTTTAATAGCAGAGGTTTCACTCTATTGGGAAAACTTAATTAATCATTTAATTGTTTCAAATCAGACAGGTCCCTCTTTTCAAAACCTCAAATTGTAGAATTGAAATGAATATTAATCTGTCTTCTACGTTAACTTCCTGAGAAAACTCCAATTAAATAATCATTTTGTTAAATATAAAGATATAACTGAAAATTACTAATAGAAGCAGCCTTGAAACTGTAAATACAGATATGCACATTATGCACACGTGCACACACACAAAAACACGCACACGAAACAGAGGGAGAATCATAAAAAATGAAAGCAAATTTTTATTCTTCATAAAAAGCATTTGAATGAATTGCATTTTATTTTTCCCATGTGAAATGACTTTTAAGTACATTAACCATTCACTGCTGATACAAATTCAAAAAAAGGATTGGATGTTATATCATTGTTTTCATTTATATCTGATTAAAGCACCTTTGATTTGATAAACTCAATATTTCATCTGTTCCTTCCTTCTTTCCTCCTTCCTTTTTTTTTTTTAAGATTTTATTTATTTATTTGAGAGAGAGACAGTGAGAGAGAGCAGACAGAGGGAGAAGCAGACTCCCCATGGAGCTGGGAGCCTGATGTGGGACTTGATCCCAGAACTCTGGGACCATGACCTGAGCCGAAGGCAGTCGTCCAACCAACTGAGCCACCCAGGCGTCCCTTCCTCCTTCCTTTTTTCCTTCTCTACTCTTCCTACCATTTATTTTTCTGTTTATCTTTCCTTCACTTTTTACCTTTTCTTTTTTTCTACTCTTCTCATTCTCTTTTGCCTTCATTTTTTTTTTCATTTTCGCATTTGCACTTCCTCTATTGTACTGTCTTTTCTCAACGATTTCTTTTTTCTAGTGCTTTCTACATTTTCCTGACTTCCCCTCTCACTCTGCCATGTCTATCAACCTATAATATAAAATAATACAAGGTTTTATTTACTCTAGCCTCACTGCAATGCATTATTACCGCATTTTCTCTCTCTTTTGGCCCTTGAATGATTATTTTTGTCCTGGATTTTACAATTCATTGCCTAGGAATATAAAATTCTGAAAGGCAATGATAGCATCATTGTAAAGTCTGTGTAATGTTCAGAATGACATGAGTGGAGAATAAATGTTGAAGTTTAGCAGGGGAACTCTCCACCCCCACCACCAATCAGAGCAAAAGAAAACTTACCAGAAATATTTTTTTTTCTAAGCTTCATTTCGTAATCCATATTCAGTTACACACCTGGGGACAAGGTCTTCTAAAATTCTTTCATTTTCAGACTTCTTTTTTCTCTGCTCCACGAACCATGTAATAACAAAACAAAAAGCACAGAAGAGCTTCTAACAACTCAGGCGCCAGGTTTTCTACAAAACGAGGAAGCCAGTTTTATAAAAGAGAGAAAACAAAAGAAAGGGAGACAGAATGAAGGAAGGGAGGAAGGAAGGAAGGAAAAAGAGCGAGGGAGAGGGAGAAGAAAGGAGAAAGGGAGGAAAGAAGAAAATCCGGTGTCTATGAGGTACTGAATTAAACTTTTTGCTAAAATTAAAATGTTTATATCTAGAAACTTCTGAATTAGGTAAATAAGCCCTCTTTATACGAATATACACAGTTATTAAATGTTCTCATTCGATGGTGGCCAATAGGAACTAGATGAGGTCAAAGTAAGGGAATCTGCAGGAAAGCTAAGCCTTTGTTTCTGCATCTCTCTGAACAAAACCTTGGGTCTTCTCAGATATTTCAGATCTCTGTAATGGTGCTAGGTTGAAAGTTGTAAGCTTCCAAAGCGCCCGTATTAAATACTATTAAAACTCACCTCTGATAATGTGTCTTTATGACAAAACCATGAGGAGTCAGGTACTTGTGACAATGAGGATTCCGAACGTGGATGGAAGATAGTGGTCCTAAAAATGTCTAGTTATTAGAACACAAAAGCCTACTTGATTTAAGTGTAGCCTTGGGTAACATGGGTGCAGAGTCAGTTAAGCATCTGACCCTTGGTTTCGGCTCAGGTCATGATCTCAGGGATCTGGGATCAAGCCCCACATCTGCTCTGTGCTCAGTGCAGAGTCTTGCTTGAAATTCTCTCTCTCCCTCTGCCCCCTCTTCCTGCTCTCTCTCTTTAAAATAAATAGATAGATAGTTCGATAGATAAATAAATAAGGGGTGCCTGGCTGGCTCAGTTTGTTAAGTGTCTGCAGCTCAGGTCATGGTCCCAGGGTCCTGGGATCAAGCCCTGAGTCAGGCTCCTAGCTTAGTGGGAAGTCTGCTTTTAAACCTCTCCCTCTGCCTGCTGCTTGCTCTGGTTGTGCTATCTCTCTCTCTCTGTGTCAAATGAATAAATAAAATCTCTAAAATAAGTAAGTAAATAAATAAATCTTTAAAGAAGTGTAGCCTCTTATTTCTATCCTACTATCCAAATGTTATATGAAAATAAACATTTAGGCATATATTTGTAAGAGATGGAAATCCCTTAAAAAAATAAAAAAGGAAGATCAAGAAGATCTAAATAAGAATCCAAAGAGAGGGGCGCCTGGGTGGCTCAGTGGGTTAAGCCTCTGCCTTTGGCTCAGGTCATGATTCCAGGGTCCTGCCATCGAGCCCTGCATTGGGCTCTCGGTTCAGCAGAGAGCCTGCTTCCCCATCTCGCTCTACTTGCCTCTCTGCCTACTTGTGATCTCTGTCAAATAAATAAATAAAATCTTTAAAAAAAATCCTAAGAGAAAGTTTAGGTGGAGAGTTTTTGTTTATTAATACTCAGTTATTGAAGGTTTTCTTCTCAAAGGTGGTTATACATATATATATATATATATTTAATTACATATACTGACCTGAAACATTCAGAAATTCTTCGATATTGTATTACATAATCCAAATTTTCTACCAAGATTTTTATTAAAACAGCTAGAAGTCTTTTTTCACCTGCTTTTCATATTTGCTAAATATAGTTTCAGGAATTAATAATTATGAATTATATTTTTAGATGGAAATGATAATTTAGACTTGTTGACAAATTTGGGTAGCTTAAAATATGTATGTGATCCAAAGGAGAGAAAACAGAAACAATTTAGGGAAACTATGCTATTGAAGAGGTTATTTAACATCATATTATAACACAACTCATTGTTTGATTGGATTTTTCATGTTATAACCCTAACTGTAACTTTAAAACTGTACAAGTGCAAGCAGGGATTCTATACCACCGACCAGCAGCAGTACTACCAACCTTGGGGGCTCATGATGATGGTTTGCTGTCATCCCCAGATACAACCTTGATTCTTCTCAAAAATTTTAGCCTCTCCATATTCACATCATACAAAAGTAACTCTAAGATTTATCAGCTGTAGCAGAAAAGAATAGTACCAACAGTTTCAGGAATTTTTGTTAGATACTTTTTAAAAAAAGTTTTTTAAAGAACATTTATTTATTTATTTATTTGACAGAGAGATCGCAAGTAGGCAGAGAGTCAGGCAGAGAGAGAGGGGAAGCAGGCTCCCTGCCGAGCAGAGAGCTCGATATGGGGCTCGATCCCAGAACCCTGAGATCACAACCCGAGCCGAAGGCAGAGGCTTAACCCACTAAGCCACCCAGGCGCCCCTGTTAGATACTTTTTAAAAACTGAAAGATAATAGAGGTACAATGCTGATTTTAATTGGTAGTAGTACAAGGTCATTTTTTTTTCTTCTTTTTTTCATACAAAATAATGTCTAATAATCTTGGTGTCAAGAGGGGTACATGAAACCAAGCATGCAATGATAAATAGGATTTCATTTAAAATAGCTCAGATACAAGAAAGTTGACAGGGCATGTGAGGTAGGAGGAAAGAGTTATTGACTCTGAGGTGGAAAGCACAGAAGAAGACAGATTAAAACAAAATTAAATGGAGAATCTTAGTGATTTATAGTTGTCTACATTTAATGTGTGCATAAATACTGGAGATAAAATGAAAATGTTATCTAAATGTATAATGCCATTAAAACAACACAGAATGTTTATATTGCTGAATCAATCTATCTATATACATAAAACTATATATACAGACACATATGCATAATTTAAAAATGATAACATATCTGAAAAAGAACTACAAATCTATAAAATATAGGTCATACAAAATACATGCATTACAAATACAATATATATGTGTATTTTAGACATAGATTACATCTGGGACATTACAATTTATCACTTATTTTATTTTCCTATGCCCCTCGACCAGTTAAGAGCAGAATAGTTGGGATAGCAATAATGATATTTTCAAGAGATCCTTGTCTAAGTTACGTAAATAAGCCTCCAATTTCATAGAAATCATGTACACAGATTTATGCTTTTATTCTGTGATAGATAAGAAAAACATAAAGTAAGCACCGTCTCCTACCCTCTCTATATCCTTGAAAATGAGATGGACAAAATGAAATTATCTGTTACTAACTAATAATGTAAATGTGTTCGTTCTTCTTTTGTATATTAGGCAGGAGATCATTAGGTCTTACTTGCACAGACACTGCCAAAATACTGAAGAAATAACTACTGAGAAATAAAAGATATTACTAAGAGCCCAGGGAAAAAGAGTAGAGAAATGAAAATATACACACTGAGAGTTACTACGTTAAAGACACATTTTAATTAATATAGCAATGGACAGGCAAATTAAAATACTATGGACTATATATTAGCCATAAGATTAGAAATCAAATTCAAACTATTAGCAATGTCAAATATGGATAAGCATTCAGGAAACAGATACAATTAAGCACAATTATAGTCTCCATGGAGATTAATTTAACATGATATATTAAAATTGTAATTGGGTGTATGTATTGACCAGAAACACCACATTAAGAAGCTGTTCCAAAAAAATAAAATTTGAGAATATGGCTGTATATGCACAAGGGTATTATTATTAGTTTTATTTGTAACAATAAATCTGGAGACAAGCTAAATGTTCATCAATAACTTACGATTTACCTCGAATTATGGAATGCGATGCAGTCATTAAGTCTTTATTTAGTGATGTGGGGAGATATTCATTAAATTGCTAAAACAAAAAGCAAATTGTTAACTATTGCATATATGTGACTTCAGTTTAGTGAATGTAAAAGACATAAGCATGTATATGTATGCATTCATAGATATTTATATGAATGTAAAGAGTGTGGAAATTATACCCATAATAGATAATAAATATGTACTGAACTAGTTCAAATTTATTTAACCTTAGGTATCATCCAAATTTAAATGAATTTCTGATACTGTGAACCAAATCCATTAGTGGTAGTAACGTATGATTGTTGCCTTTGCTTTCATTTTTAATTTCTTCTTAAAGATATTCATTTTCCGGGGCACCTGGGTAGCTCAGTGGGTTAAAGCCTTTGCCTTCAGCTCAGGTCATGATCTCAGGGTCCTGGGATCAAGCCTCGCATCAGGCTGTCTGCTCAGCGGGAGCCTGCTTCTGCCTCTCTCTCTGCCTGCCTCTCTGCCTACTTGTGATCTCTGTCTGTCAAATAAATAAAAATAAAATATTTAAAAACAAAAGATATTCATTTTCTGAGTTCCATATTTCCCATTCTTCAATTTATTAACTGTTTTAATATATCAAATATAAATGTATAAAAATACGTATATACACACACTAACACACACATAGTAGGTGCTACATGGACACAAAGTTGATAGAGAAGCCCATTCTAGGATTTTAGAAACATTACATATCAGAAGAGGAATAAATATATAAATGGCTATTAAAATACAGCATTTTGAATTTGTAATTATTAGAGGACAGACCAGATTCTGTGGGCATTTGTGTTAGAAACACGTCAGGTCTTTGTCAATCAGAAACTGGGAGAAAAATTTGTGACAAATTTCAAGAAATAGTTTCTCTTCATGAGTGCAGAAGGAAATTTCAGATGGTAAAATGGTGTAGGCAATGATACAGTTTGAAAACCTGGCGTTGTTTGTGAAATGATGATCAATCCTGTTGGGCTACAGTGTAAGGTATATAAAAATGACAGACATGGGAGTTGAAAGAGGATAAGGGGACATACTGGGATATAAAGCTGCTGTGTCTTGCCAGAGAGAGGACAACTTCAATCAGGAAGCAACAAAGAAGACACAAAAAGAGAAAACTATGTGTTGTCTTTATGTTGAGGCTATCCAAGTGATCATTCAACACTGTCAATCTCAAAACCAGTAAAATGTCAGCTCTGTGATTCTCCCAGACTCATGGTAATATTATATGCACATAGAGAAAAATTAACATATTAAGTCAGTAATGTAGAGATTAATACTGTGGCTGTGGCTATTTGGACATTCATTTCTCCAACGTGTGCAAAATAGGAAGGAGATAATTTCATAGATTTCCTGAGGAGAAAAAAAAAAAGCAAGTGGTTTTACCTTATGAGTGATAATAAATGTCCCCAGATAATACTCTGTAGCAAAATTACTAATTATCGAATTCCCAGAGATGAAACTCATCATGCTGTAGAAATATAAGGAAACTATGTAAATTTCTGAAATTGAATAGCATACAGTTTGTTTGGGTGAAAATACTAAAAGAAAATAAAGATAGATGTTGAAAGAGATGTTCAATAAATACACTTACTTAGAATGCACCATTTTAGGATTCCCCACCCCGCCCCGCCAAATCAGAGATTTGCTTTTCCTGATGAAACTTCAAATTAGTTTTTAATTAAGCAGGAAGGGAAAGTTCACTTAGCCAAGCAACAGATATCAGTCTGAAGAATCTTTCAGTGAAGTCCCTTTATTTTCTTTCTTTTTTTTTAAATTTTTTATTTTTTATAAACATATATTTTTATCCCCAGGGGTACAGGTCTGTGAATCACCAGGTTTACACACTTCACGGCACTCACTAAAGCACATACGCTCCTCAATGTCCATAATCCCACCCCCTTCTCCCAAACCCCCTCCCCCCAGCAACCCTCAGTTTGTTTTGTGAGATTAAGAGTCATTTATGGTTTGTCTCCCTCCCAATTCCATCTTGTTTCATTGATTCTTCTCCTACCCACTTCAGCCCCCATGTTGCATCACCACTTCCTCATATCAGGGAGATCATATGATAGTTGTCTTTCTCTGCTTGACTCATTTCGCTAAGCATGATATGCTCTAGTTCCATCCATGTTGTCGCAAATGGCAAGATTTCATTTCTTTTGATGGCTGCATAGTATTCCATTGTGTATATATACCACATCTTCTTGATCCATTCATCTATTGATGGACATCTAGGTTCTTTCCATAGTTGGCTATTGTGGACATTGCTGCTATAAACATTCGGGTGCACATGCCCCTTTGGATCACTACATTTGTATCTTTAGGGTAAATACCCAATAGTGCAATTGCTGGGTCATAGGGCAGTTCTATTTTCAACATTTTGAGGAACCTCCATGCTGTTTTCCAGAGTGGCTGCACCAGCTTACATTCCCACCAACAGTGTAGGAGGGTTCCCCTTTCTCCGCATCCTCGCCTGCATCTGTCATTTCCTGACTTGTTGATTTTAGCCATTCTGACTGGTGTGAGGTGATATCTCATTGTGGTTTTGATTTGTATTTCCCTGATACCAAGTGATATGGAGCACTTTTTCATGTGTCTGTTGGCCATCTGGATGTCTTCTTTGCAGAAATGTCTGTTCATGTCCTCTGCCCATTTCTTGATTGGATTATTTGTTCTCTGGGTGTTGAGTTTGCTAAGTTCTTTATAGATATTGGACACTAGACCTTTATCTGATATGTCGTTTGCAAATATCTTCTCCCATTCTGTCAGTTGTCTTTTGGTTTTGTTAACTGTTTCCTTTGCTGTGCAAAAGCTTTTGATCTTGATGAAATCCCAATAGTTCGTTTTTGCCCTTGCTTCCCTTGCCTTTGGCGATGTTCCTAGGAAGATGTTGCTGCGGCTGAGGTCAAAGAGGTTGCTGCCTGTGTTCTCCTCAAGGATTTTGATGGATTCCTTTCTCACATTGAGGTCCTTCATCCATTTTGAGTCTGTTTTCTTGTGTGGTGTAAGGAAATGGTCCAATTTCATTTTTCTACATGTGGCTGTCCAATTTTCCCAGCACCATTTATTGAAGAGGCTGTCTTTTTTCCATTGTACATTCTTTCCTGCTTTGTCGAAGATTAGTTGACCATAGAGTTGAGGGTCTATTTCTGGGCTCTCTATTCTGTTCCATTGATCTATGTGTCTGTTTTTGCACCAGTACCATGCTGTCTTGATAATGACAACTTTGTAATAGAGCTTGAAGTCTGGAATTGTGATGCCACCAACTTTGGCTTTCTTTTTCAATATCCCTTTGGCTATTCAAGGTCTTTTCTGGTTCCATATAAATTTTAGAATTATTTGTTCCATTTCTTTGAAAAAGATGGATGGTACTTTGATAGGAATTGCATTAAATGTGTAGATTGCTTTAGGTAGCATAGACATTTTCACAATATTTATTCTTCCAATCCAGGAGCATGGAACATTTTTCCATTTCTTTGTGTCTTCCTCAATTTCTTTCATGAGTACTTTATAGTTTTCTGAGTATAGATTCTGTGCCTCTTTGGTTAGGTTTATTCCTAGGTATCTTATGGTTTGGGGTTCAATTGTAAATGGGATTGATTCCTTAATTTCTCTTTCTTCTGTCATGTTGTTGGTGTAGAGAAATGCAACTGATTTCTGTGCATTGATTTTATATCCTGACACTTTACTGAATTCCTGTACAAGTTCTAGCAGTTTTGGAGTGGAGTTTTTTGGGTTTTCCACATATAGTATCATATCATCTGCGAAGAGTGATAATATTACCTAGGTTTTGTTTTGTTTTTATTTTTTTTTTCAGACCTCTGGCAACGAGTTATCTTTTAAACAATTACACAAGCCCAAGCAAAGACAGAAGACATGGCCTAGTCATGGTTCTTTCCTTGTAGTGACTTGCCTCCTTCCTTGGTTTCCAAAATAACAATGATAAAGTCCAGTTACATCTTTTTATTATTTGGTGCATGATAAAGGAGATTTTTCTATTTGCTAATGGAGATATTACAGAATTGCAGGCAAGCAAAATTGTCTCTTGACAGGGAAAGATGGAAACACTGGAGACATATTGTGCTTTATTTTGTTCTTTTCACTCTATTATGGATTATATAAATTGTTTCTTGGAAATGGAATGGCCTAGCCTGGGTAGTCACTTGAATTCATAAAAATAGTTTGCTGACTTCTTGTGTTCACAGTTGAAGTAAACATTGTCTGAGGACAAATGTCCAAGAAGTTCTCTTAGCCTACCCAGACTGTATCGTTTGAGAACCCTTTGGCAGAAAGATCCCAGCTATAAATATATCCTGAAATGAAACAAGGGCAATGCAGGACATGATTGTACTCAACCTTAAGATGAGGAGTTAACTGAAAAAGCTATTAAATCTTCACTGGGTGAACTGGAGATTATACAGGGAAGGCTGAAAATGGCGGAGAGCGAATTTTCTCATTGGGAATTTATTTATTTTTTTTTAATTGAATGCAGATTGAGGTTGCTATCATTGGGTACAAGTGATAGGCACTCATTTTATGGAAAAGTGTTGGGGACTTGAAATCACCAGGAAACACTGGAGAATAGATCTAGTCTCCTTTAAGGGCTTTTTTTTTTTTTTTTTAAGATTTTATTTGTTTATTTGACAGACAGAGACCACAAGTAGGCAGAGAGGCAGGCAGAGAGAAAGAGGAGGAAGCAGGCTCCCTGATGAGCAGAGAACCTGATTCGGGGCTCAATCCCAGGACCCTGGGATCATGACATGAGCCGAAGGCAGAGGCTTTAACCCACTGAGCCACCAGGAGCCCCCTTTAGGGGCATTTTGTTTCTTATTTCTCCACTGCAGCCCTCAACCACAATAACCCATGTTCCACATTCTATATGCCCTCCTGTATCTTCCTTTTAGAAAAAGAATTGACCCAGGTCGTTCAAACCTTATTGCAAACAGTTTAATTCTCTTTACCTACTCTAGAATTATTTAAACATTTAAGAGAAAAGAATAACTAATAAAGTTAAAAGACACGAGAACTAATTTTTACTGTAAAAATTCCAGATGGCTGTACCAGAATAGGTAGGTATGGATATATTACAGCAATGTGGTCCTCCCTATGCCTCTCAAACCAGGCTGTAGGAAAAAAACAACAACAACAATGTACTTGCATTCATAACTGAAGGATTCAGGGTTCATTGTGTGTTTATGGCAAAGAGAACAAAATGATAACTATAAAAAGAGTTCCATGGTATTTGGTTAACAAACATAAAAAATACAGCAAACGAAGCATATCTTTCAATATATGTCAGGATATGCCATAAATATTCAACTGACCATCCTTGCCTATCTACACAGAAATTTTAAGAGTGTTAAAGCTGAAGCAATATCCTCACTCATGAGAAAGTGAGTCAATTATATTCTATCACACTAGCAAAGTCGGAAACATATTCTTAAAACCTCTTTATAAAACAAACAAAAACAGCGACCAAGTCTAAAATGAAAGGGGCACTTAAATTAGCTCAGTTAATTAACACCTCAAATTCATCAGAGATCCAAAATAATGAAACACTGCTGTAATACACATGCCAGAATTCTCATTTATCTACACACCACCATTTATATCATAAGATTTCATTTCATTTAGTTTTGATAGTCTGAAATTTTAATGAAAATTAAATAGCTATGGTTGTCTGGGGATAAAACTTGAAGTCACACTTGAGAACCAGCCCAATCAGCACAGACAAGAGCAGATTCATTGGCGCTGCTATTCAAGTCAGCAATATCAGGGTGGTCAGGAAGACAGGACAGTGAGATTCTTCCAAACAGCTTCCATTGGTTGCTTTTGCACCAGATGATGTTACTTAAACATCATCAGGTTTGGTGATGGTACCTTGTATGTAGAGCTAGGAAATTAAGAAAAAAGTGGGATCAGATGGACTAAAGGTGACCATGAATAACGTAGCAAAGTCAACCAGAGGAGGAGAACGAAGCACATGGAAAAACTCCTTTATGCAACTACCTCCAGTGGCATTAATCTATGCATTTTTAGAATAAAAGACTTACTGCCTCTAGCTTGTGATTTAAAGAATTGTGGGCCAAAGCTAACGCACAAGCCTCCAGCAAGAAAGATACAAAGTTTCTGTCAACAAAATAAAATGTAGGTCTCTATGCACAGCCTGACATCCCTCTTTGCACAACCTGACATCCCGTATCTAAACCCTGTTACTTTTGAAATATATCCAATGGTTAGATTTAATTGATCTTAATCCAGTGAAATACTCTGGTGGGCCTCATGTTCCCAAATAATAGGAGGATATTTGTATATGGCCATTTAGAATTATTTTTCCAACAAAAAGTGTTTTAAATGAAAAGATTCAAAATCAATCCATAATTATTTAAGTTATTTTCTAATTGGGAGCTCAGAAAGCATGGACTCATGCCAGGAAATTGTACAGTCATTTAACTTAATTTAGAGGTAATTGTATTTTTGTTATTATCAAAGATACATGAATGTTGCTAGTGAATACAAGTAATGAGAAGTATACTTATTAACCTTGGAACACCTGAGGCACTGGACATGGATTTTTCTGGCCCTGGAGATACATGATCTGAATGTGTTATAGATATAGCAGCTTGACAATGCTGGGTCAGCTTTCTGGTGGTTTTCACAGGATGGGAAGAAAATGTTCTGATATTCACAAAAATGCGATAAAAACAGATATTGGCATTATAGTTGCAAAGCTAGATTCTAAATGGGTTTATACGGGTTAATGGGATTTCTGCAGATGTTTGATGTGACAAATAGATGAAACAGTCAGCAGGCTGTGACTTAGAATGTGTAATGGGGTATTAAACTTCCCATTCTCAATGTCTGCTTAAGAATAGTTTATTCCCCATCTGTATACTCCTATCTTCCTCAAGGTGCATAATTATTGCTGCCAACCTACTTGAACTTACTTCCTGCTAATAATAGTGCTATCTCCATTTTGTAGTTAAAAAGTACTATGTATTATCTGCTAGATATAGTGGATCTCCACTATATATATATATATAGCTAAGAAAGGGCTAATTCCAAAAAGCTAAGTGACTTGCTAGTAGGTAGTGGATAACTGACCTGCAATTCTATTTGCATCCACTGCACTTTGTACTTCGTTTTAATTCCCATTGAGAATTAACTTATAATGGTGATAAAAAGCATGTAAAAGGATTAAGCCAACAGAGGCATTTGTATCAAATGTGCTGAGATATCCTAAGAATATATTCCTAAAAGCTCTGAGGCTTTCCATTTACCTCACATACCTTTATACTCAGTGTTTGCCACCCTGCTTAGGTTTTTCTTTTCTAAATTTTTATTTAAATTCTAGCTAGTTAACATATAGTATAATACTGGTTTCAGGAATTGTTTCCTGTGTTGTTAATTTTAGCCATTCTGACAGGTGTGAGGTGGCATCTCAGACTGGTTTTGACTTGTAATTCTCTGATGACAAGAGATGTGGAGTAGCTTTTCTTGTGTCTGTTGGCTATCTGGATCTGGATGCTTTCCTTGGAAAAATGTCTTTTCTTGTCTTCCGCCCATTTCTTAACTGAATTATTTGTTTTTTGGGTGTTAGGTTTGATAAGTTCTATATAGAGTTTAGATACTGACCCTTTAACCTATATGTCATGTGCAAATATCTTCTCTCATTTCTCAGATTGCTTTTTAGTTTTGTTGATTGTTTCCTTTGCTGGGCAGAAGCTTTTTATCTTGATGAAGTCCCAATAGTTCATTTTCGCTTTTGTTTCCCTTGCCTCTGGCACCCTGTCTTGTAAGAAGTGACTATGTCTGAAGACAAAGAGGTTGCTGCCTATGTTCTCCTCTAGGATTGTTATGGTTTCCTGTCTTACATTTAGGTCTTTCATCCATTTTGAATTTAGATTTCTGTATGGTGTAAGAGTGGTCCAGTTTCACTCTTTTGCATGTTGTTGTCCGGTTTTCCCAACACCACTTGTTGAAGAGATGATCTTTTTTCCGTCGGATATTCTTTCCTGCTTTGTTGAAGATTAGTTGATTATATCATTGTGGGTCCATTTCTGAGTTTCTGAGTCCTCTATTCTGTTCCATTGACTTGCGTGTCTGTTTTCTTGTGCCTGTACCATACTGTCTTGATGCATACAGCTCTGAAATAGAGCTTGAAGTCTGGAATTGTGCTGTCTCCAGCTTTTCTTTTCTTTCTCAGGATTGCCTTGGCTATTTGGGGTTTTCTGTGGTTCCACATGAATTTTAGGATTATTTTTTCTAGTTCTGTGAAAAATGCTTGTGATATTTTGATGGGGATTGCATTGAATGTGTAGATTGCTTTGGGTAATATAGACATTTTAACAATTTTTTTTTTTTCTAATCTATGATCACGGAAGTTTTTCCTTTTCTTTGTGACCTCTTCAATTCCTTTCATAAGTGTTCTATAGTTTTCAGAGTACAGATCTTTTACCTCTTCTGTTAGGTTAATGTTTAGGTGTCTTAATGGTTTTGGTAGAATGACAAATGGGATTAATTCCTTGATTTCTTTTTCTGCTGCTTCATTATAGGTATATAGATGTGCAACAGATTTCTATATATTAATTTTACATCCTGAGTCTTTGTTGAATTCATGTATTCTAGCAATTTTTGAATGGAGTCTTTAGGGCTTTCTACATAGAGTATCATGTCATCTGCAGCTAGTGAAATTTGATATCTTCATTGCTGATTCGGATATCTTTTATTTATTTATTCGTTGTTGTCTGATTGCTGTGGCTAAGATTTCTAGTACGGTGCTCAGTAGCAATGGTGAGAGTGGACATCCCTGTCTTGTGACATAGAGGAAAAGCTCTCAGTTTTTCCCCACTGAGGATAATATTAACTGTGGGATTTTTGTATATGGCTTTCATGATGTTGAGGTATCTTCCATCTATATCTACCTCATTAAGGTTTTTTGTCAAAAATAGATGCAACATTTTATCAAATGTTTTATCTGCATCATAGAGAGATTATATCACCTTGTTTAAATAGATAATTTCCCCTCTGGATTACTATGAGAGAATTCCATCTGGTCATACACAAACTCTTACTTTCCTTCCTCTATAAACACAGTGATATTCTAAAAACTTCACATACTCTTCAAATTACAGACTTTCATTGGCTTCCCATTGTCCATAGGAAAAATGTACAATCTTTAATATGGATCAAAAGGCTCCGGTCTCCACCGACTATTATGGCTTCATCTTTCTACATTCCACCTTCTGGATTTCTTATTCCTTCAAGCCTCTCTGTTGAATTTGAAAGTATTATTCTTTCCACAAAGGCACCGTGTCATCCCCTTCACTTCCTCTCTAGATAAATCCGACTAATTCTTCAGATCCAGGCCAGATGTCTTCCCGGAGACTTCCCTTTTTCTGTCAGATAATTTAAGATCCGCATGATCTCTCCTGTGGCTTCTGTGCTTCTATTTTGTTAGCTTTCCTTACATCAGCATTATTTATTGATGTAAAACTCTGTGAAGCCACTGCATCTTTCTTACGCATTGATGTCTAATTTGGTAATCAAATAACAAACAAAAACAAAAGTAAAAATAAAATAAGCAAAAATTGATAAGACATGAATGATTGTGCAAATAAAATGGTTGGGTACTGATATGAATAAAAAAAATGAATGGTTCTCTAGTCAGTGTTCCAGTTAGCTTTTTTTTTTTTTTTTTTAAACTAACCAGTAAAAAAACACAAATAGTTCAAAACCCAGTATAATAAGTTCATAATGACAACCTATGGGGTATTTCCTACATTAATAATTCTTTATGGAATGACTATTTAAAATATAAGAATTAATATTTTGCCCACAGAGAACAGACAAATACAGTGATGGATGTAGTGTAAAGGCACACTTAATCAGTATAGGAAACTGATTACTTGAAATAAAAATTTCAACTATGTCCTTAACTTTGTTACACAAACATCTGTTTCAGTATAGACATTAACAACAGTACATGTGAACCTGAAATGTCATACTAATTTGAACACAGGTTCTGTCTACCTTCTACCTGGAGGCGATTTCCACTAACAAAGGGGAAATATAGGATGCTCTGCTTTAAAAATAAATTTAAGAAACCATTTCAGCTTTCCAGGTAAACATTAAAAGCATTAAATGACTTAAAGAAACTTTTTTTTCTTTTTAATCCTAGGAATAATTACCTAAACCTTTCGTTGGGATAATAAATATTGTTTATATAGGACTGCAGTGATGATTGTTAAAAGCCAAGATTGCTGAATATAAAATAAAGTATTTATGGCACGCTTCCTTTTTTTCCTGTCTCCAGGTGGCAAGAAACAGATTTCTCAGTGACAATTTATTTAGTATTAGAAAGATTTTAGTTTGAGAGTCCTGGGTGTCTCAGTTGGTTAAGCACCTGAGTCTTGGTTTTCACTCAGGTAATGACCTCAGAACCCTGAGATAGAGCCCCACATCTGCTCAGCAAAGAACCTGCCTGAGATTCTTTTCCTCTCCTTCCCCTGGCCTTCCCCACTCAGCTTTCTATCCCCCCACTCACTCTGAAATTAAATAAATAAATTAATTAAATCTTTAAAAAGAAAACCCAAGATTCTAGTTTTATATTGGATTGATTTGTGTTTTGTGTATAGGCATATTCAGAATTTTACTCTGAAATATTAACACAGAACATCAGCAGTTCTATGTGATTATGAAATGGCTTTGTTCTCGGATGTGTACTCGGAAAAGTCTGAGGATGTTGAAGTCATGAAGGAGAAGGGAGAAGACAGCCTCTGAAATATGCTAATGATTTAATTCAATTGACAGTTTGTTACTGTGATATCAAAAACATTTTGTTTGGCCTTCCAATTGCAAAGGAATAAAAAATAAGTTTCTAAAGGACATTAGGCTCTCTCATTCTAGGACAGTCTACGAATAACCCTACACATCCTGTTCAAGGTAAGACAGATCCTCCCCAACCCGTGGAACCTGCTACATCCGCCGGTCCGTGGAGATCTTGTTTCCTTAACAGAACTTCCCACGTTAAATAATCCTCCCACTGACAATTGTTTTGAGAAAGGTGACTATTCTAAATAGCAAACTTCTACTGCAGGCAGTCTCATCAGGACTAGATGTGAGCTCTTTTGAAGTGATTGGATTGATTACTTAGTGTGGCAGCTCCCAGCTTGGCCTCTATCACGCGGGCACCTGATTTCCAGGTACTGAGGTCGGTGATTATTACGCCATTTAGAATGCAGGGAACTCTAGAACAATGAAAGCAGTTATGAAAAAATTGATTTATTTTACTCATCACTATCAGTTTTTGTCCAGGAAAAGAAATCCAGATATAACAGTGTTTTTATTATCATTAGATGAGAGAGAACTGCCAGGGTTTTCAGTTATGAGAAGTACAGCTTTCGACATGTCACAGATTCTTGGATTCATGTTATTCCACCGCACTCTTACTTTGCATGGTGCATAATTCATCATAGGATTATAATACAATCTCAGAGTGATAAAATCAAGAAGCAAAAATATAACTAAAGAGGAAAATGATTGTTCCTGTGGTTTCTGTTCTGTAGGAGTCAAATTATGTTGAATTTGAATTAGGTTGTCTGAGAAGACAGAGGAGTGAATGGCTTGACCCTGTAAGATTTTGTATAATACCACTGGATAAGCACAGATTTTCTGAGCATAGCAAGCGTGCAATTTCTTATTTGTGAAAAAATTTTCTCAGAAAGGACAAACATTAAGATGGTGTTAAATTTCAAAACACTGATAGAACAGGAATGGGTAAGAACCTCTAAAAAATCCTTTCCTCCAAAGAAACAATGAGAATATTGACAAAAGTGGTAAAAATCAACTTAAAAAAATTGGAAATTAACCAAAACTTGCAACAATTTAGGGAGTCTTTAATTCAAGATTTTACTGAATCTCAGTAATAAGAGTGAGTGTTAAGGCATTTCCACCTGATCGATACCCAGACCTCTCTCTCCTGGGTCTGTGCTGGCCTTGAAAACCAACAGCTGACAATCAAAATGAAAACCAGAAGTTTAGTATCTTCGAGAGGGAATGAAATGGGGCTGGAGTTCTTCCAAAGTACAATTCCTTTGGTTTCCTAGAAAATCTCACTGGCAAGGCTTGTTTTTATTTGACCTGACTCAGAATTCTTCTAGTGTGAACAGTCTTTTTTTGAGGGTGTTGTTGAAAATAATCAGTGGCAATTTTTATTATCATAGCCACCTATCATAATAACAGTTGAGGCAAACAACAAACTGACCAAAATAATTTCAAAGAAAAGCTAGGGAATGACATGTCCAGAGGGGACTTTGAAAAGTTCCAAAAATAATAAAATAAAATAAAATAAAATAGTAAATTAATTAATTAATTTACAAAATAAAATAATGAAGTTCCAGCTTATTTTGGAAATCTACAAGTCCACATAAATCTGTAGGGCTGTGTGCAATAGGGCTGTATATATGCCTAGGAGGGACCTGAGAAAATCCCAAATTCTCGCCACTGGCTGACCTTCAGGCTCTGTGAAAGCAATAAGTGAAAAACAAAATGGAATAATAATCTGTTGAGTGTTGAAGGTATGATTTAGCATGCACACAAAGCCTCTTGGTAATGACTAGGAGACTTATTGGTTTAAACATTTTTTAAAAAGTTTGCAGATCCTTTATTTGATAAGGGTCTAGTATCTAGAATATGTTAAACACTTTTAAAACTTAATGAAAAGATAAACTATACAATTAAAAGTGAGCAAAGAGCTTGAGTAAACATTAAAAAAAAAGATATACAGATGGCAAATAAACTCATAAAAAGGTTCACACTATCATTAATCATTAGGGAAATGCAAATCAAAACCACAACAAAGTATCACTTCATGCCTACTAGGATGACTATAATCAAAAAGACAGACAATAATAAATGTTGTTGAGGATGTCAAGATTGGAACCCTCACAGACCACGTGTAGGGATGAAAACTGTTGCAGCCACTGTGAAAAAGCTTTTGGTAGTCCCTCAAAAAGTTAAATATGAAGTCACCATATGATCCAGTAATTCCACTCCTAAGTTTATCTCCAAAAGTATTGAATACATATGTTTTCTCAATAAAGTATGCACAAATCTTCCTAGCAGCATCATTTATAATATCCAAAGAGTGGAAACAACCCAAATGTCCATCAACTGATAAATGGATAAGCAAAATATCCTATATCTACACAATAAAATATGATTCAGCCTTCAAAATAAATGAAGTACTGATTCATGATAAACATCCATAAACCTTGAAAATATTATGCTAAATGAAAGGACCTCCATACAAAAGGCCACATACATAGAATCATATATATGAAATGTCCAAAATAGGCAAATCCAGAGAGACTACAAGTAGATTAATGATTGCCAAGGGGCTGGTGGGAAAAAAGGGCATTGGGAAATGATTGCTAATGGGTGTGTACTTTCTTTATATGATGATGAAAATGCTCTTGAAATAGATAGGGGTGATGGTTTTGCAACATTGTGAATATACTAATGACCACTGAATTGTATACTGTAAGAGTGCGAATTTTATGGTAAGTGAATTACATCTTAAAAAAAGAGACACAAATAGCATTTGTCCACTAAATAAAAGAGAATAAATTCATTTTGATGTCAGTTTTTAAGTACATTGAAAATAATCAGATAATGAGGTATCATAATATTAAGCAAAATTTAGGAGAAATGTTATCTTTGGAACAAGAGCACCCCCAAAACATTCTTTAGCAGAATCGCAAAGTTTACTTATTTGCATTTAGATAATTCAGTTTTACTCACTGATATAGATAGATTTAAAATCTTAGATAGAGCAAATATTTACATGGATAAGCACCCACAATGTCAACATTGATTGTGTCAGAGTTTATTATTTTTTTAAAATTACCTCAGCACTTCTTTATGAAGTTTAGCTATGCTTTTGAATCCTCTGTAAATTAGAACATTTTCTCAAAAGTTTATATCACAAATTAATTTTATTAACAAACAAGGAGCAGCTATAATGATGAAAAATAGATATGCTTTGGTTTTCTGAATCAGAAAGTTGATGACTAGTTAAAGGGAGGCCATAACTCAGGAGTCTTAAAGTTGCAGCCTGAGTAAGAAATTAACATCCTGGGCGCCTGGGTGCTCAGTGGGTTAAGCCGCTGCTTTCAGCTCAGGACATGATCTCAGGGTCCTGGGATCGAGCACCGTATCGGGCTCTCTGCTCAGCAGGGAGCCTGCTTCCCTTCCTCTCTCTCTGCCTGCCTCTCTGCCTACTTGTGATCTCTCTCTGTCAAATAAAAAAAAAATTAACATCCTATAGCTGAACAAGCTGGGCATTTATTTGAGATCATTCATCTGTCTTGAAGTTTCACCTTACAAATTCATGCTACTTTGTTTACTCTCTCACTCATTCATTCATTTATGGATCCATTAATGTATTCATTTGTTCATTTATATTACTTTATTTGGATATTTGATATTTAATTGATTATAAGCATTTATTAAGTACCTAATTGTACAAAATACCACTTAAAGATAATAAATACAAAAAAGCAGAGATTATAACTCTCCTTTTGTATAATTATAGAATGAATAGAAGGGAACATGTGGTACAATTTGGAGATATAACAATCACATATATCTACTAAAAAAACTTCAAGTAAGAAAATACCTTCATGGCAAGAAGGTCTTTTTATAGGTAGTTCAAAAGGTTTTTGACCAATGCCAAACATTATTTAAAGTGCCTTACGTATGTTAAATTTTCACAGCAACTCTTAGGATGGGCTCCATTACCATCACCATGTTACATACAGCTACTATGTGGTAGAGATAGGATTTGAACCCAAGCAACGTTTGCTATAATGCATTTATCTGGACTTTGATGGGGTTATTGACTTCATATGAAAAACCATAGAGAGAAAGGGAATTCCAAATTTGGAGAATAGAAGCAGCAGAAACAAACAAACAGGAAGAGGCTATGTCTCACTGGAACAGAGGCTGATAGGAATTAGGGACTGGGACAGTGAAATAAAGTGTGGTGAGTGGAGAGAGAACTCAGATTAAGAGACTGGGCATTTGGATATAATCTGGAGGCAGACAAGGAGCCACCGAGAGTTTTGAGTGAGTTATGAAGAATAATCTTGCCTGATATGGGTTATTTACTTGATAGGACATAGGGAGTGCACTCAGGGATTGATTAATCAATTATGCAATGGTATCAGAATTATGGAAGTCAAATCCTTAATAAAGAAATTTGAGATAAATAGATTCAAATGATGTTGGCACTTCTGGATTCTCTTTAAAACCTGAAATCACCAATTAAAACAATCCCCCTCTCTGATCACACTCTCTGTTCCTTCTGGTTTGCATATGCAACCAGATCTCTTTTTGAGATCATGCTTTGATTTCTTGAGATTTCCAGTCTAGTATTCACTCCATTACCCACCCCATCCCCAATCTATTGCTTTCTCTTTTATTCACTTAATTTTTAACTATCCAGTGGAATTTGTAAGGTTCATCCTTTTACTAATATAGATGCAGAGACTTCTCAGATTCAGCTCTAATGTTTTTGGTAAGAGGTCCATTATTTCATAAGGGTTTGAGAAATGGCCATATTTTATTTTTATTACTTAGTCTGCCATGAAAACAAAGCCTAAAGGAAAAGTGGGAAAATATGGTAGGAAAAAGCTGTGTATTGTGTTTCTTGCATTCTCAATCTCTGTTTATTCTGGTTTGCCCAGTAGGTGAGAACTGAGTTGGCAAATTCTCTTTAGTTTGGGAGAAGCAGACGAGAACATTCACATCAGATAATGAATGTTGTCCTTGTCATAATAACTATATTGGTGGACACAAAGGAAGAAGTGGCAAATTTCACTCGATAACTCATAGTCAGAAATGGCTGGAAAAAAAAAATGTTACATGTGTGCGTGTATTTGTACATGGTGATAAAACCGAAGAAAGAGAACAAGCAGAAAATGGAGTCTTCATTAATTATGTAAGGTAGTGTGTAAGGTCCTTTTCCTCATAGGCAGTGAGATGAAGGGTTTTAAGAAGAGAATATGAAAGATTTGTGTGGCAGGAAGGTCACATTTCTGGCAGTGTGAAGGATGGTCTAGAAGGACAAACGTTGAAGGCAGACCAGGTGTAGTCTTTATTACTGATGGGGAAGTGGAGCACGATGAAGGTGTGAATTTGTATCTGCAGTAGAGAATCCTTTTAAATGCCTCTAGTTTAGTGCTTGTTAAACTGTACCATAATTCCTAGTTTGTCTTCTGCATTGAACTGCCATTGATCTCAAGCGTCGATGGCGAGACCGATTGCCCGGTGCAGGCAATAAAAGTAGATAATTGTAAAATGCCAATAAATCCAACTATCAATTAATCCACTTTTTAATTCTCACCAGGCATTCACAATTCTAAACGATGTTAAATTAAAATATTCCTCCCCAGGAAAAAAAAAAAGTTTTATTGGTCTGAGTTCTAATCCACATGTTTCTTTTCATTCATTTTCATCAGTTTCCAATTCAGTCTCTGAATGGCATTTTACTTATTTATTTATTTTTAAAGATTTTATTTATTTATTTATTTATTTAAATTTACTTATTTGGAAAGAACAAGCAGTGGGGAAGCTGCAGAGAGCAGGGAGCCCAATGTAGGCCCCAATCCCGGGACCCTGGGATCATGACCTGAGCTGAAGGCAGATGCATAAGGGACTGAGCACCCCAGGTGCCCCTCTTAATTTGCTTCGACCTCAACTCCCTGCTGCTGTAATTAGAGACTGTGGGCCATGCAGAAAAACAGGCTGGGCATGTATAAGTATTTCGTTATGAGGATGCACTCTGGAATAGTCTTCCTTAATATATTCTTCAACATAAAGAGGATTTATTCATTTAAAGAAGCTATATTCGAAAGTATATTCGATGATTATTTTTGTATGAAAAATTTTCTATAGTGTTTTCGCCTACTGCGGTCTTCTTACATATTGAAGACTTGTTTCCTGCAATCTCTTTTGCAACATCCTTGTATGTACAAATCCAAATCTCTCTTCTTTCACATCCAAGCTCAAATTCTACTTCTACCATAAAGCTGTCTCTTTCCTCTAAATCTATGTAGCAATATTTGTGCTTTTATTATAGCCCATGCCACTGCCTACACTTTATCATGGTGATTGTGTACACATCGTATGGTTGAAATTAAATCTATACGCTCTTAGGCATTTTTATTATTGCTTATTTACTGCTGTATCTTCTTTACATCTGGTAAAGTGCCCTGCTCATAGTAGGCACTCTAGAAATAGGCCCAGATTGTTTTGAATTCATTTATATAGAAAGCGTACATGACTTTTAAGATTCTTTCAACCCTACAGGTTTGGGATCTGTTAGCTTATGTATGTTATGCTTCAAAGTGAATGATTTTAGGACTAAACAATGGGGAGAGAGGATACTTTTGAAGAAAATCGATGTGATGCTTAAGGGCTTTATAGAAAACTCTTCCAAATTGCTTCCTTTTAAAATGAATATAACTATTCTTTCATAGGATTTACTTAACTAACCTAAACTAAAAACACCAATCTAAATGGTCACAGGTTATGCTGACTATATGCTAAACAAAAGGTTAAACCCTGTGGGGTAGACATGATTTTAAGGCCTAGTCACTGAATCTCTAGCGGGAGATGCTAAAAGCACATTCATACAAAGTGGAATAAACTGAAATATTTTTAAAATATTTATATGAGCAAATCTCTCTGTGAGAGATTAGCACTGAGGACCAGTGAGTGGAGTCTGGCCTGAAAACATTGCAAAATAGCTTTTAGCAGGTAGTGAGACAGGAATAGAATCTGTCAAGGACTGCTGGAGAGAATTTTACCTTGAAAAGTGTGTTTATTCATTTGCCAAAATTATTAATACCTATTGTGTGCTAAAGACGTTGTACTCATTTCTCCTTATTCAAAGAAAATTAAGCTCTTAACTATATGAAAAATCTTTCAAACTATTGGGAAATACAAATTTATATACTTATTCTTTTATAAAACCTGACATGTACATCAAGTCAGCAGGATATTTTTTTTAAAAGGTCTGAGATGTCTGAAAATGGAATGATTAATAATTCTTCCCAGAGGAATTAAAGCAAGCTTTGAAGAGTGGTGCCTTTTGAATTGAAACGTGTAAGATGGACAAGATTTCGAGTATGAATGAAGTTTGTATGTGTGTATGAGTGTTGGGGGGTGACAATTTTTAGCCTTAGCAAGTGACTAATAACTGGTGTGCAGGGTTTGCTTCTAGATGTGAATCTGGAAAAAATAGTTTGGATCCATAGTACATTACGGATGGTCAGAAACTCTTTGTTGCTCCTCTCATGAACAGGTAGTATATATTTTCACATACCTTGAATTTGAGAAGACTTGCTTTGATGAAGAGAATGAAGGGGAAGTGATATTGTATGAGTTTCAAGCCCAGCCTCCGGAAACCTTACAACCTCGAAGCCGTACAACCTTTGGCCTCACACTCTTGAAGCTCGTCAATGGCCAAAAATGGAATGAGGTCATTTTAGATTATTTAGCAGCTGACAATTACCAATACATTGTCGAGGTGAGTGAGCCCAGGTGAGATCAGTGGAAGAACAGCCCAGTTGATCTTAGCCCAAACTGCCAATCCTTAGAATCATGAGGTGATGAATCATGATTGTTTATAAACTGTTAAGTTTAAGAAGTGATTTGTTGCTCAAGAAAGGTAAGCTGACTTTATTGATGGCCTACAATATGATACCTGATTGTTTGGATTTTACTCTTCAAAGAGTGGATGGCTCTGATACACCAGCAATGAATAATTGGAATTTGAAATAAAAAACACACTGCAATTTACACTAACACTACCGAAATTAAATGCTTAAATCTAAATCAAACAAAATTGGTACAAAATCTATATGAGAAAAACTACTCTGATGAATTAAATCAAGTGAGAACTAGATAAGTAGAGATAGTCCATGTTCATGGACAGAAGACTGTATATTGCAAAGATGTCAGTTCTTCCCAACTTGATTTACAGATTCAATGCAATCGCAATAAAAATTCCAGAGAGGTTTTCTGTTTTTGGGGGGGTTTTGTGTGTGTGTGTTTTTGGTGGATATCAACAAACCATTTTTAAAGTTTATATTAAGAGGCAAAAGACTCAGTAGCCAACACAATTTTGAAGAAGAACAAAGATGACTGGCACTATCCAATTTTGAGACTTGCTATAAAGCTACATTAATCAAGACTGTGGTATTGGTGAAAACATAGACAAATCGATCAAGGGAATAAACTAGAGATCTCCCAAATAGATCTATAGAAATATAGTCAACTTATCTTTGATAAAAGAGTAAAGGCAATACAATGGAGCATTATTTTTTTTAAATGGAACAAATTGTTCTGAAACAACTGAGCATCCACACACAAAAAAAATCAATCTGGACACAAACCTTATACCTTTCACAAAAATTAACTCAAAATCAATAATAGAACAAAAAACAATGGATCACAGACCTAAATGTAGGATGAAAAACTATAGATCTCTTAGATTGGAGATAACACAGAAGAAAACCTAGTGACCTTGAGTATGATAATGAATTTTTAGATGCATCACCAAATACAATATCCATGAAAGAAATAATTGATAATCTGGACTTCATCAAACTTTTTAAAAAATGAAATACTTCTGGGGCACCTATGTGACTCAGATAAGTGTTTGCCTTCAGCTCAGGTCATAATCCCGGGGTCCTGGGATTGAGCCCCACATGGGGTTCTCTACTCAGCAGAAAGTCTGCTTCTCCCTCTCCCTCTGCCCCTCCAACCATTTGTACTCTTGGTCTCTCTTTCTCAAATGAATAAATGAAATGTTTAAAAAAAAAAATAAACTTCTACTCTGTGAAACACAATGTCCAGAGAATGATAGAACAAGCCATAGACTAGGAGAAATTTTTGCAAAAGAAATGTCTGATAAAGGACTATTATCCAAAGTATACAAAGGATTCTTAACATTAGCAATAAAAAATAAACAACCTGATTAAAAACTGAGCCAGTGACCCTAACAGACATCTCGCCAAAGAAGTTATACAGATGGAAAAAAAAAAATAGTGAAAAGATACTTCACATTACATGTAATCAGGGAAATACAAATAAAAACAATGAAATACTGGGGTGCCTGGGTGGCTCAGTGGGTTAAAGCCTCTGCCTTTGGCTCAGGTCATGATCCCAGGGTCCTAGGATGGAGCCCTGCATGCGGCTCTCTGCTCAGCAGGGAGCCTGCTTCCCTCTCTCTCTCTGCCAACCTCTCTGCCTTCTTGTGATATCTGTCTGTCAAATAAATAAATAAATCTTAAAAAACAATGAAATACTACAACAAACCTATTAGAATGGCCCAAATCTGGAACACTAGCAATACCAAATGATGCCGAGGGTGTGAAACAATAGGAAGCCTTATTTGTTGCTGATAGAAATGCAAAATGGGGGGGGGCGCCTAGGTGGCTCAGTGGATTAAAGCCTCTGCCTTTGGCTCAGGTCATGATCCCAGGGTCCTGGAATGGAGCCCCGCATCAGGCTCTCTGCTCAGCAGGGAGCCTGCTTCCTCCTCTCTCTGCCTGACTCTCTGCCTACTTGTATCCTCTGTCTGTCAAATAAATAAAATAAATAAATAAATAAAAGAAAAAAGAAAAAAGAAATGCAAAATGGTACAGCTACTTTGAAAAAGCATCTGATGCATCCTTCTGAAACCAAATATAATCCTACCATATAATCGGGCAATCACATTCCTTGGCATTTATCCACCCAAAGGAGTTGAAAACTTACGTCCCCACAAAAACCTGTACATGGATGTTTCCAGCAGCTCATTTGTAGCTGCCGTAACTTGGAAGTGACCACGTTGTCATTCAGTAAGGTGAATGGACAAACTGTGAGACATCCAAACAAGGGAATATAATTCAGCACTCAAAGGAAATGAGCTATTCAGCCGCAAAAATACATGGAGGAAACTTGAATGTATTTTACTAACTTAAAGAAGCTATTCTGAAAAGTCAATATACTAGATAATTCTGACTATGTAACGTTATGGAAAAGGCAAACCCTTGTAGACAGTAAAAAGATCAGATGCGTCAATGTGGGTCCATCGATTGTAGCAAATGTACCTCTTTGGAGCTGGATGTTGATAGTGGAGGAGGCTAGGAATGGATGGAACAAGAGGTACCTAGGCAATCTCTGTATCTTCCTCTTGGGTTTTCTGTGAACTTAAACCACTCTAAGAAAGTCTTTAAAAAAGTGGCAAGCTTGGGGTGCCTGGGTGGCTCAGTTGGGTAAGCATCTGACTCCTGATTTCAGCTTAGGTCATGATGTCATGGTCCCTGGGCTCCATGCTCAGTGGGGAGTCTGCTTGAGATTTTCTCACTCCCTCTCCCCTTTCCCTTTCCCCTGCTTTCTCTGTCTCTCTCAAATAAATAAATAAATCTTTATTTAAAAAGTGGGGAGACTTAAAATTACTATGTAATGCCGTTGTGTCCATTTACCTGCAAACTTAAACGGCATAGCAGTTACTGTCTAAAATTTTTCTGTTTTGCTAAGTTCCTACGCTGTCCTTTCTTGGCCCGGTGGCTAGAGAGAGAGCAGGACTGTGTGCGTGTGTGCATGTGTGTGTGTGTGTGTGTGTGTGTGTGTGTGTGTGTGTGTGTGTGTGTGTGTGTGTGTTTGTCTGCACCCGATACTCTTTCTGGGTTCCTGGGTACTTCTTCAGCTCCAAGATTGGGGTATATGAGGTCAAAAGAAAACCCAGGAAACTCATCATCATGTTGTTCTTTGTGTCCCAATATCCCGACCTACCTTTCCTTCTTCTCTCAGTCTTTCAGAGTCTCTTAAGTGTGTTTATATATATCTAGTGTTTTTTGTTATATTTAGTGAGAGAAATTGGGAAAAATAGGTCTAGTCCACTTCAAACTTGAATATCTCAGAATTAACTTTTACTTCTTGTTCTGATTTTAGTACTCAATATGTTTCCATTTACAATAACAATAAGACATCAGATCACAAGTTGAGTGTCTACTGTAGCAAACAAAGGTAAGCCACGTCGACTCCGTAAATACTCAAAAAGTATATATGTGAACCCCAAAATACATTTACTCTCCATAAGTACTCAACTTCAGTGTCAGCTTTGAACACTTTTGGCTTTTGGTGATCCTCCAGATTTTATCTCCTGGTTCTTTGGAAAAGAAGATTTATACATCAGTTTTAGCCTGACTCATCTTTAAATCTGGAGTCTCCTTTTGTTTAGGGAAGAATCTTCGTTCTAGCTACTTTTCCTTGATACCCTTGTAAACCCAAATGTGGCTAGCCAGATTCTAGCCTCTGGTGAAAGCACAATGGTTTGGAAGAATCAGACCATAAGTTTCTTCCCAAGAGCAATAGCTGGTAATTCATAATTCTGAATGTGTCGTTAACCTTTGAGCCAAATACTTGGGTGTATGGTAATTGTTCAATGGACTATTATTGAAATGGGTTTTTATTTCCTAAGGATAGATGAAATAGTCCACATTGACTAAATTCTTTCCATTACAATTCTGTTTGAAGTTCTATGTTGGGAAAAAAACAGACCAGGGTATAAAGTGTTTTTCAGATCTATTTGCTGTCCTTCACTTGCTGGGCTTTGTATCGCAAGGGGATCACTTCTATAAATTATATTTCCAAGGCCCCTTTGCCAACTGGTTTCCATTCATATTAGAACAATGGAGAACATCTGCTGGGATATTGGGAAGCTAAGATCATGCACCCCCCTCCCCTTCTTTTTTGTTTTGGGAGGCATCGGTGGAAGTGATCGTGACTCTTTCGTGGCTAGAGTTCTTACTGGACAACTTGTTCATCCGTATTCCAAGTTCTCCATCTGTTAGCCTTGGTTCCTGGATTCTAGTAAGACCACCACTTCCCCTTTTCCCTCTGTCTCCAAGAGCGCTAGTGATGCTTTTCTTCAATTACATCATTTAAGTCTTCTTTATATTAATATCATCCCCATTATCCCTAAAATCACACAGGTCGTAAGTGGTAGAGGTGGGATTTGATCTGTGACAATCCAACCACCAACTTTTTTCATTTAACCATCATGTTACAGCTACATCAGGCCTTGGAAATACTCCCAACCTTCCCAAAAAAGAAATGCAGAATTTGAGAGTAGCTCTTTCTCAAAAGCCTAATAGTTCATTCAAGCTCAATCAATCACATATCTGTGTTTTCTTTAATAGTCCACTGTATTTTATATAATAGTAGATTGAGACATCTAAGAATACCTAAAAATGTATGTAGATTAAAACGGTTTTGAGTTAATAATGCTTATCTCCTTGTAATATTAAAGAAATGATACAAGTGCTGCTCAATTTTTGTTTTAACCCACCACAGAGGTGGACCTCTACAATTCTTGAAGATATTTTTACCTTCTCTCTCAGCCTCTTTCTTAGTGAAATTTCATATTATGTATTTCTTTCTGTAGAGATGGTGAGGCAAAAACTAAAGCCTGTGGTAAGAAAGCTCATTTCCATACACACAATCAGGAAGAAATCTTTTGTCATTCAGGCTAAACTTTCCACTTGCTATTGACGTTTTTGTCTCTTAATTTGTAGGAGGTAACTTCCCAATTGTTTTTAGAGAAGCTTTCAATCTGGTTGTCAGCCAAACTAGAAGTTTAGTGCATTCTCAGCTGAAGTCTTTTTCTCTTGTGGGTTAAGGGTTTATTAATCAATCCCAGGGCTATCTGGATTGGACTCTATATCCATTTTGAATTATGTCGAAATTCTAACTTGTCAACATTACAGTTGAACGTATCATTCTCCAGCTTGGGATTTTAAAGGAACATGGAGGACAAGGTGACAATTGAGTATTTTCAAAGAAGAGTCAACAGAAATCGAGGAATTCTAATATATTTTCCTTTTTTTAATAAATACATAAAGCTTTTTACCATTTCCCTCAATTATTTTGATTAACACGATAATAGGATCTTTCAGAGCATCATTAGACCAATTTTCACAGTCTGATGTAAGGACTCATTTCACAGAAATAATCATGACTAGCATTAATAGATGAATGTCAGTGCCATAACACAACAGCATAAGGCATATTTACACCATCTTAACATACAGAACACCATACACATACACAAAAATATCACAGATCCAGAACAAATAAAATCAATCTCCTAGACAGTTTACATTTACAGGCTTCACCTGAAACACTTTTTTTTTCTTAATTTTTTTGTAATTTTTTCTTTCCAAGCAATAAACAGATCTTCCCTACGTCTTGTGATTTATTTGTTACATTGTGTTCATGCAAAAATAATAACTTGTTTTATTGCATTAACATTTAAACAGTTTTGGATTTGGGTCCCCCAAACCATCATCGAACATTTTACTTGATGTTGCTTCACCCATATTGTCATTTTCGTTGGAGCGATACGATGATTTGTTTTTGGCGAGTTACAAAATAACAAACATATCCAGTTGACCACAGTTCAAAAAAATCAAGATTCGAAGCTTCTTGATCATGCACATTTTACTTTCATTCTTGCAAACTGGGTTGGATCAGATATGCCATTTTGAATCAACATTTGTTTTTTATTCTTTTTTCAAAATCATATTTCTAAAAACAACAACAACAAAAAAGAATGAAAGAAAAGACTGTCCCACGTCCACTGTTCACAAAAAGGAAGAGCAGCAAGAATCACACTGACCATTGTTAGGATATAGTCAGGCGGCAACACTGTAGTAAACATCGAATGTCACTGAAACTCGGCAGGAATGTGGCGATTACTATAAGCCGTACTTCTGCAACAGTTCAGACTGCCACTGGCGCTTGCGTTCTGGAAAATAATCTGGAATGTGGATTTTTTTAAAATCCTGAATACACTTTTTCATTTCTTCTTCCACACTTAGCTTCTCACAGACTTTCTTTTTGGATAGATTCGTTTCCCGGGACTTGCTGATGAGTGTCTGAAAGAGTTCACTGTTTCGGCGTTTGTCTGGTGGGGGCATCCATTGCACAGGTGCCTTTTTGGAAGGGCGATCCAATGTTAAGGTGTTGGGTTGGTGAGCTGTTGCCTGCTGGGCACTGGGTGGGTTGTCCTGGGGAGTGCTGGCCTCTGAATGGCTGTCACAGCTGGAAGTCGAGAGCTCATTGCAGGAAGTGCCACTTTCACTTCCTTTATCTGTGACTTTGTCATGTTTCCTATCTTCATGTTCTTGCTTAGGTGACACTATTTTCTGAGGCGGTCCTAAAAAGAAAAGAAAAAAAAAATAGAATAATTAAATGAGTAGTGGGAAGGTCACATTAAATAAGCTTTATATTTTTAAAATTTTAAGCCAAGAACATTTATCTTCAAAAAATCCCTGTTTGTTGCATTAGTTTATATTTGAGGGATTAAATACGACACCTAGCTTTATTAATGCACATTGAAACATGCGTGATGCTGATTATTTATAGAATCAAGTTTAGGGGCTTTGTTAATGAGCATTTCTGCCATAATAAATCATCAATAACTTTATGCTGAAAAGAAGATTTTTGTTATTTTTGTTACTAGTTCCTGAAATCTAAAAAGATATTAGATGTACATATTTTGTTAGTCCCATAACTGTTTCATGAGACGCTTAGTTCATTTTTGTTCTACTTATTGGTCTAGGAGTCCTTTGTGTATATATTTACATTATAAAAGCAGAAAGTACCATTGCTCTATTTTACATAGTAGTACTCTTCAGGTTCAGAGGTGCAATAGCCTCATTTATGTTTCCAAGTGGGAGATTGGTTTAAATCTTATACTCAGTCTTTTAATCTTGTTTTCTGTCTATTTCCTTGAAGAGAATTATGAAAGTGAGGCAAGATATATATGTGCCTAATACTACGATGAAAAAATAAAGTTGAAATATAGTATTTTCTTAAAAATACAAGGTTTACCATTTGAGGTAAATTATCTAGGAGGACAATTTTCAGAAAGTGATAGTTTGCCAAGATAATTATTTCAAATACACAAACAGTTTACTTCCAAGAGGGAGCATATTTTATTCTTCTTGACTCTGCTTTGGGATTAGGACCTCCATTTAACATTTACTGAATGCTACCAGATACACAGAACTATAATAAAACCTTGATTAACTAAAGCCCAACTACTGAGAAATATGTTATTCAAATCTTGTTTTTTTTTTTCCTGTAGTCAACTTCTATAAACAGGTCATATAAATCAGAATGGGGAGTGGGGAAAGGCATTTTTAAACAATTGCCCAAAATATTCTATTGTGTAGTCAGAGTTGAGAACAACTGGTCTGATCTATAGGATCTCAAGTTTGACCACATATGGAATTATCTGGAAAGCTTAGATTATTGAAGCCTTGGTCTTAACCCTAAACATCCACTATAATAAGATGCTATCAGGTCATTGGGTCATTTAATAGAACTAGGTGATTTCAATTGGTAGCCAAGATTGTGAATCTATATATTATATAATATATAATTACATATAAAATTATAAAATACAAGTGTATATAATATATATAAAATATAATTATATATCTTGTTGAATAATATAATCTATAATATAAATAATAAATGTAGTAAATAAGTATAGTAATATATAGTAAATCAGTCTAATATATAGTAAAAAATACTTTATACTACTCAGAAAAGTAGGGACACAAATCAACTTTTATAAAAAAAAGTACTTGCCATAAAAGCATCTACTATCTGCAACATTCTCTTGGGCAATATTACCAATTTTCCTATTTACAATCAGAAGAAGCAAAAGAGGATACCGAACATTTAAGAGGGTGAAATTTGACTTGGGTGGGATTAAGGATTAAAAAATGCTTTGGAACTTCTGGGAATGATGGAAATATTCTATATCTTGACTGTAGTGTTAGCTATAGGACAGTATACATTTGTGAAAAGTGATAGAATTGTGTAACTAAAATGGGTGCCTTTTGTTATGTAAACTGTATCTGAATTGACATAACCAAAAACAAACAAATAAAAAGAAATCCTCAAAACTTTAAAGAATATGTTTGAGGGAAGTTCTTAACTAATATTTCATACTTCCCTTGTTCACAATACAGTAAACTCTAAGAAATGCTGAAAGCACACCAATACATTTCAAAAGCATCACAACCATGGATTAAGGAGCACCAAACCTAACAGCTATTTTTTTTTTTTTTAAGTCTCTGCCATTTTCACTTATGGTAATAGAGAATGGGGGTGGGTCTGAGGGATGGGGGCAGAGAAAATGTACTTATTAACACTCCTTGCTTACTAACCCAAATCCACTCTCAACATTCCTTTCTCCTTAGTGGCTGATGGGCACAACTATGTCCTCAGCCTCCCTTGCCTTCTGTCTTTCAGCTGAATTCAGCCAATGATAAAGATTAGCAAGACCATGCCCTCATCTCATCCCACCATCAGGATTTCAGGATCTCACTGTATTCCTGGACCAAGAGGCATAGCCCTGTCTGGCAGCTCTGTCCTCTCTCCCCCTCCCTCCCTCTTTCTGGAACCTCTCTTTCCATAGTCTATTAAACAGAGGTTCACATCTTCAGGCCTACAGCATTCACCATGTCCACTGTAATTGGCATGAGGGTACTGCCACTCTGTTGTAAACTGTCAATATTTAACTTTTCTCAAATTACCCAACTGGATACGCCTTCTCTTTCTTCTGGCATCCTGACTAATAGACCCACACTGGCATTAGCCAACTTCTCCAGCATTATTGTAGGATCAGTGTTTCAGTGGCATCAGATTTTAGTGGTAATGATATTGAAATGGAAATGGGTTTAAATTCCTAGTGATCTGGAATAAAATTCTAGCTCTCTGGCAAATAGTCTAGTGGCCTTGAGCAAGGTACATAGTTCCTCTAAGCCTCAATTTTCTCATCTGTAAAGTGGGGTAATAGTACTTTCCCCATAGGTTGAGATAAAATGAAATACCATATAAAAGAGTCTAATAAAATAAATCTCAACAATCAGAATGCATCATTATGATTTCTTTTTCTAATGTGCAGATGTTTAGGGACATCTCTGAAGATTTTAACTTTGCTCAAGAGTTTGCATGTATGTGTTTATGTGGAGCTCAGGGTGGTGAGGAGGTGTAGCATCTATTTATCTAATTATCTTTATGGGTGAGTGTGACCTCACGCTAGCAGGAGGCTCACTGGCCTACTCCAAAATAGGTTATAAATAAATGTTTTTTACCTTTTATGTCTGTCTCCTGCATTACTTTAACCAGAAATTTTGACAGAAGAGTATGTGATTTTCATTCCCAATAATGACTAAAAGATTAACTTCAAATACCTGGAAAACCAATTTATATCTAAGGATAATTGAGTGATGAGAAATCATTTTTCTGTTAATAGGCTGGGGAATAGAGCATTTGATAGAGATACCAAGGCAGAAAAGTAACATCAGAATGGAAAAACAGCATGGAAAAAGGGTATTAGCTACCACCAGAGCAAATATTTCCTTCTGTTTTTATTCACTGGGAGAAAGATGCTTAATGACATATGCTGGGGAGTTATATAAAATTCATGTGTTAGCTAACTAAATTACATATGATTATTATGCCCAATGGCATTACAATTTATTCATGGAAATAAGCTTCCTCCCAGTCCTCCCCATATATACACAGATGAATGCAAAAACTCCACAGTACAATAGAATACAGTGTATGTACGTCAGAAATGAATTGCTCTTGGAGTACAGGACAGAACACCAGGAAGACTTCTGTGAAGGAAGCACTAAGCAGTTTAGCCAGTGGAGTGGAATGGAGTATCACTATGAGCCAGGCACTGTGTTAGGATCTAGAGGAGACTCACAGTAAGGTCTCTGGTGAAGCTCACAGGCTATTTTATGATATTTTATAACACTGAGTGTTTAAAATGCATGAACATTTTAGAATATCTCTCACTACAGACTTTAAATTCTGAAAAAAAGAATGTGGGAAAATGAATTTATTATGATCTTAAGAACTTCTTTTTTCAGTTTTTCTCCATTGAGAATGATATTTGCGGTGGGTTTTTCATAGATGGCTTTGGTGATATTGAGGTATGTGCCCTCTATCCCTACACTTTGAAGAGTTTTAAGAACTTAGAATAGATCCAATTATTAACCAGAAACAGCAAATACACACTTATATTTCTCACTTCTTCTATACCATAAATTATCTTTAGGTAAGTTTGGCTCAGATGTTTGGCTCAGGTATTTCTATTATGACTTAAAGGAAAGGTTTAACTTTATCTTGTCCACCCTTTTGAATATACAGAATATCATGACGGTTTTCTGTATAAATCACCAGCAGGAACAAATGGTTTCCTTTTGATTAATGTCAGAATTTTTGATAATGCACAACATATTATATATTATTACTGAAATTTGATTAAGCATATTTTAAATAATTAGTGATAACTTAGTGGATTCAAACTGGAGCTAAGATACAATAATAAAATTATTTATGGGCTTTTTATGACATGAAATTTAAGAAAAATGAACAAAATGCATAGGAAGTAATGATTTACTCTATTTGCTTAGTTTTCTTGAGAATGCCTGCTAATTGCAGGCTTCCAGGGATAATTTAAAACTCTAATTTTACATTATTCCATTCCATGTGCTTAGGAAATGTCCTAAGCACATGATGAAAAATTATTTAAATAGCACCAAGTCCAATTCCTGTATATATGGGAAAAGCATGTGTGTCAGAAACTTCTCTGTGTCTCTTCAACTAGTAATAGAATAAATATATAAATTATCTTCTTAAAAGCATGTTGCCTTCCAAATTAGAGCATCAGACAGACTGAGTTTAAGAAAAGAAAACAAAATGTAATTTGATGGTCTTACCAGCTGGGCTTTCTTCCATCACATAAATAAGCTCACCAGTAATTATTAGAACAAGCAACAAATCAATGAATAAGCAAAACTGTTACTTATTTGACTTTTAAAAGGAGTTAATTATTTAAAAATATCCAATACATACGTATACCTAGAAACTTTCCCAAAAGTATTTAGGCAATTAAATCTTTTCATTTGGCTATTTGCCATTAAACAGATTAGGATTTTCATCTAGGACCTGATCCTCTTTCAGGGGAATGACAGCCTTACCTAGGAGACATGCAAGTCAGCCAATTAAGTCATGCCCCTCTACAAATATTATTTTTTTTAAAGAACAGTCAGTACACAACATGCACACACACACACACACACACCTCTCATTTATTATGCTCACATTTTTCTTCAGTGTGGGAATGACCTTGGAAGATCTGGCTTTGAGCTTGGTTAAGTGCTTTGTGTTTTGTGTTCGTCATGGAACCTCTCTAAAACTTGGTCTTTGTCATTAAAATTCATTTGTCAATAAATTCATTTATATTATGAAGTTCTGTAATTCTAAATTATATAATGAATAGGAAGGGATTTTCCACACAGTAAAATTCTAATCAGATATTAAATATATAAAAAATTAATGAGTGACCACTAATAAAAGTTACCTCTTAGAATGTGGAAACAAATTCAATTTCCACTACAATACTTCACAGAATTACATGGTTCAAGGATAACTTTCTCTAAGTTTACTGATTGGTAGTGTAGTTTAGAAGGCATTAACAGTTTATATTTGTTTCATTAAATCTGTTCCTTTCATGGAAACGCAGGCAAAGACAGTAACATTTAAGGCATCACAGTGCAGACTGGCTGGGCTCACATCCTAGTTTAATAATTTACTAGGTGTGTTTTCCTTGGGTGATTTTCTTTGTGCCTCTGTTTCCACAAAATTGTGGTAAGGCTTAAAGAGCTAACACATATAAAACACTTAGGTGGGGCTTGGCATGTGTAAATGTTCACGATGTCAAATGTTATTACTCAGCATAAATATCCTATGTGATTTGGCCATCGGTAGTATGGCTGATTTGCTTATCTGAATTTTGAGAGAACAAACAGAGGGACCCAAATCCTTCCCCTCTAACTCTGGCTCTACACGTGGTACCTGAAAACACATGGCTTCCAGCTGTCTCTTAGCCCCTTGAGGCCTCAGGTTTTACTCAGTAAAAATGAAATAAGAACAGAAATACCCAGTCACAGGGCTATACTAAGAAAGGAGAGAACGTATGTCAAAGCAATTTGCCATGAAGTTCTCTCCAACAGGTTTGAGAGGCTATGAAGTATTACATTTTCATATTCTAAAAGGAACTTATTTGAAAAAATAAAACACAAAAGCTCTCTTTTAAGTTGTTAAGATGTGTGAATTAGAGGCAATAGTAAAAACATTACATTAAGCACAATAAAACAAATTGAAAGTATCACAATGGGCCAAAAGTATAAAATTGGGTAAAACAGGCTTACAATTAATTCCATTGAGCTTTATTACACTGATACAAAATGGAGGAAGTTATAGCTTTTCTAAGTCATTTGGGTGGCTAGTGTAGTACAGAAGTTAAACATTAATATTTTCATCTTTAAAAAATGACAGGTGACTTCTGGATAGTTCTGGGTGTAAGCACATTGAATAATTCCATATTTTTCTTGGAATACATAGCCATTTCCAAATGCAGTTTACGTGTACAACTGCACACTTGAAAACACCTTTTATTTTAATCTCTTTACCTGCCTAGTGATGATAAAAAAGACTGAATATGTAAAATATATCTGCAACAGGCCCAATTCCCAGAAGGAAAATTACCCTTTAATAGTACTAAATTCAATGGTCTGTGAATGGTTATGTGCTACTTAAACAGAATGAACCAATCCATCTTAAATATTAGCACCACATGTCTCTAGGTATTAAGCTAGTATTGAGTCAAAAGGGAAAAAACTCCATTTTGATTTGCTAAACATTTGTTGAGCACTTACCAAGGACCAGGCATAGTGATAGTTACAAGGACACACACACACACACACACACACACTCACACAAGTAAGTCAGGCTTAGGGTGACAGTAATCCATAGGTAACTAACTTTTGTAAAGGACAGGAAGGAGGGAGCAGGAGTAAATTGTGATTGGAGTGAACTAAGGAATGGGCATTATTTTTAATTTATTAGTTAAATTCTCACACTAAATTGAAACTTAAAGTCCATACAGGAGGTGAGTTCACCTTAGAGTAAAAGGCTATTTGAATAAATAAAGTTCAACTTTTATATGAGAAAAGTTAAACTCATTTCTTTATGTTTTCTACAGTCTCTACCATCATTACTTAATGTTTTTATGAATGAAGAGGAATAAAAAAGAAAATAAAAGAGGTGTAATTTGGAAAGATAAACATGCTGTGGTATTCCTTTCTACATCCTGACATGATTAGTCACTGATCCATTCTTTTGATCTACCCTGTACCTGCTAACTTTTGATTGTACTTATTTATTTATAGTACGTTTCCCAGTCTCAAACCGTAAATGCCTTGAAGGTAGAAACTGCCTTTCCAGCCTATCATGAAGTCTTAATCAGAGTAATTGCTCGACCAAATAAATGAAATGATCTTTACTCCTATGAATATCTATAGTATCTACTACTTACTATCTCAATCATTACTCAATGAATATTCAGTACCTTTTATGTTGCTAAATATTCACCAAGATAACCACAGAGAGGTAAGAAAGCTCCCATCATCCCCACAGAAATATTTGTCCCAGAGTCACGTATCTGTTGTCCTATGCTTCCTCAAAGTGGTGATGGTTTCGATGAAGGTGGTGACCATGTTTTGTTTCCTTGTGTCATTCAGTTCACTTCAGTGATTTGTTTTGTCACCTAACCAAATGTAAATAAAGTGAGTAATAATTAAGTAAATAAGCAAATGTAATGTGGTATTAAGAAAAAATGTGAGAGAAAATATATGTTTAATTGAACATATATTTGAGGAGGTTTTCAAAAGTAATTTTATCACCTTCCTTGCATTTCATACATCTGTGTCTTCCTAGTAGTTATTTCTGTAGACTATATCCAAGGTCAAATTTGGCTACCCAATGGATTCATTTCTTATTTCCAATTATTTCCAGGTCTTGTTAATTCTACTTCTATGGTGACTCCTTAATCAATCCCTTCGTTTTTATTCCATTTCCACCACTTCTAACAGGTTTCTCGTTACCTCTTACTGTGTCTCCTAACCAGCTCTCCAAATTCCTTTTAGTCCCACTTCAAACTATTATTGCAAATTAGCTAAATAAATATTCCTGAAGTCTAATGGCATCAAGTATCTCACTTGTACAAAAGCCTTCCAAATAGTTCCCTTTGCACACAGGATGAAGCTTGCATGCTACATTTTGGCACTGAGGATTGTTCTTAGCGTGACTCAAGTGATTATCCCAGTCCATCCGGTACTGCTCCCCACATGGCAACCAAAACATACGTGTTGCTTTCAGTAAAGGCCTTACTTAACCCATGCCGATTTTCCTCCCCACAGACTGTATTCCATCTATGCTCATCATTCTTCAAAGCCAAATGGTGTTTTCAGCATAAAACCTTCCATTCTCACATTTGGCTATAATATCTTGACCCTCTTCCCTTAATGACCCATAGCAGTTTGTTTCAATCTGTCTCAAAGTATGGAGCCTATTTTTGTCTTAAATAATAGTCATCTCTATACGACTTTTAACTTCCACAAGGCATACACACAGACACACGTACAAAATTTTAATCTGCATTTCTTGAAGCACCATCCCCATGATGGGGCTTATACCAATTCAGTAACTCATTGTTGAACTGAATTAAATGGTATTAGTCTTCCCTACAAAAGAATGTCTAAGCACATAGGGAATAGTTTTATTCCCAAAGAACATCTTTTTGTTTTGTCTTCTTTTAACTAAAAAAAGATAAACCCAAGTATAATTAAGCTTACAAGGTGTAACAAAAACAAGCAAAAAAAAAAAAAAAAAGAAGATGAGCCTTTGGCAGTGGGTTATAAGAAGGGGCTTACAGTCTCTCTAGTTACTCTAAGTGTTCCTTTGGGAAGATTGCTATATTATTCCTTTTAAGTTACTAAAGAAAAAAAGTATTTGAGAACCATAAATAATGAAGAAAACCCATTTTCTTTGCTCTTTAGAAGAATTCTACATCACCTATGTGATTGTATTAGGTTGTTACACCTAAATATTTCTAATAGGAAAGGTATCACTTGCCCACTTGTCCTTTTAGAAGACTGATCACATGTGAAATGGTTACCGACACCTTGTCTGAGGGCTACATTTAAAACTGACCTCCGCATTTCACTCATGGGAGCTAGGATTCTGTGGTACAGTGATCATTTTTGTGTTTAAGAAAGTAAATAACACACCCTAAAACAAAACAAAACAAAACAAAAACAAAAACAACAACAAAAAAAACCCTACAAAATTCCATTGAGATGCCCAGGCTCATTTTGGAATTGGGAATTAAGACCATGTAATCCTGGGTTCCCACTACCAAATCCACCATTCCTTATTATTGATATTGATAGAGTGTTTTTCCACATGCCCAGGTGGTCACCTTCTAATGACCTCTCTTTTCAAGCAACATTCTATATAAGACAGATAATTTATCTCTTTTTCAAATTTGTGAACACACGCCAACTCTTGCTTGTTCTACATCCATAAACTGTGGATCATAACACCTGCATGGTGTTTGGCAAGGATTAATGAGAGGTTAAATCTACAACACATCTGATGGCCCTGGGAGGGGAAAGAAAAGCGCTTTGTAGATACAGGCTGGGGCTACACTTACGATGTGCTGTGTACAACAAATTTATGTGAACATAAATCCATGCTGGTTGTAAATTATCATTGCTGTTATAAATATGAAAAATCTGTCTTAGGCTTGAGAAAAAAATTTTTTGATGACAAGAGGGGAAGAAGAGGTTGTGACAAGGCAAAAGGAAGAAAAAAAGAGAGAGAGAGAGATACTCTTGGATTCCTGAAACAGTATCAATTGCTGGTGGAAAGTCATAGTTGAGGGGATTTTTATTTGTCAGATCTCTTCAGATCTTGAGTGCCTGCCTGCCAGTAAGTACTTTCAAGTACTTCTAACAATGGTCAGCGAGATGTAACATTTTGTAGCTGCCATACTACTTAATGTGAGTGCCACCTCTTTTCACTTTGAGATTCATAAAATTGTGCCTATTATGGAAGCAGCTCAGTGCAGAATCAGTACAATGCATGGAAAACGGAAACACAGATGCTCACAGCAGTTTAAGGTGAAGTTGTGCGACAGTTAAAAAAAAAAAGTTCTACCTCTGGAAATGGCAAAACTATGCTTGAAGTGAAGTTCTGACCCCTACTAGCTATGTGTAGCTATGGGGGTCTTCAAGGCTCATTTTCCCATTCTGCTTAAGAGGGATTAAAAATAGGGTACCTCCCTCCTAGAGTCTCTCTACGTGAAGATATGTGTGAGGAAGAGTCTTACAGGAGGCCGAAAAGCAGCCCCAGAAACTACATCTGTTCCTAATATCTGGAATCTGTAAATGTCACTTTGTATGGGCAAGTCTTTGCAGATGTGATTAAGGAATAGTGAGATGGTGAATTCATCTGGAGACCAGAAGTCAACCACAGGTATTCTTGCACAGGGGGTTGGAAGGACATCTGGTACACACAGAGAAAAAGGCAGCAGTGCGACCATGATGTCAGGGGATGGAGACTGTTGGGTTGGAAATCAAGGACTACCGGCAGCCACCAGAAGCTGGGAGAGATTAGCAATGGATTTTCCCCTGGAATGTCCCTGCCGACAGCTTGATTTCTGTCCAGTTAAAGTGATTTCGCGGACTTCAGACCTCTAGAACCCTAAGACAATAAGTTTCTGTTGTTTTAAGCTACCAAAAGTGTGGTAATTTATTATAGCAGCCATTGGAAACTAATACAAGTCTATTTAGTCTCCTGTCTGACCCTCAGTAGATGCTAAATTATGGCATTTATATAAGAGAAAACATCCTTAACAACTGGATGTTATTGGATCTGAATTACAGGATCTTAAGTTTCTCTATTAAAAATACAATCTCTTGCAGTCTCTGCCAGACTGTCATCCTATTTCTCTTCCAACTAATAGCCCATAAGACTTTAGAAAACAGTTATCATCTCTAGTCTGTTTCCCCCAATTATATAAACTAACCATTATTTCCAATAACGAGGTTTATAGCCTCCTAATGTCACATCCCAGTACACTCTACACAGTAACATTCCCACAAAATTTTCCTTTCTTTCTACGCACGTGCACACTCACACCCACCTACCCTCATGCACATATTACACACACATCTCATATATACACATATATGTGTGTGCATGCATGTATGGATTTATAATCACAGAACTGTCTCTCATCTGTAACTGATTCCACGCACGTCTAACAACTGATCATTCTATGAAATTCTAGCACCACGAGTTTACTGCCTTCTGGACATTTCTTTAACTTCAAATACCATATGCTCAAAAAAGAGCTCATTATTCTTTCCCTGTAAACCAGTTCCTCCCGCTATGTTTTCTATTTTTCTTTTTTATAAAAGCACCATAATCTTCATAATCAGCCAGGTTTGCAGTCTTACAGTCTTCTTCATTATTTCTATTCTTATCCCCCTATTGATTCCCTGCTCCTGTGACAGCCACTAATCCCTTTGTGCCTACTTTGATAATGTCTCAGTCACTCATTTCACTCTTCTCCCCACAGTTATGATCCTCATTAACTCATATTGAATCTATTGTAATCACCTTCTAACCTCTTCCTCAATCTATTGAAATGACATTCTAGAGCTCTTTTCCTCTTTAATATCTACCTCCTGCTATCCATACTAAAATCCCAGCTACATAGCACTGAAATATAGCTCTTATTATAGTACTTGTTCTCAGAAAACATCAAAGCTTTCAGCAACATATCCAATCTGCTAGACCCATAAACAAGACTTTCTATAGTGTGGTCCCAATTTAAACTCCAAAACTCATTTACTATTACTCCCACTTTCTATTCAAGCCAAACTGGAGATACTGATATTATCCTAAATATCACACGTCTTCAATTCCTCACGTAAGTAAGTTATAGGTTGATTTTTCTCTTACAGCATACCTAAATAAATGCAGCATATCTTTTTGGCTGTGTGTGCATGCGTATCTGAGAATATACTCAGTACTCCTATCTATCTTATGTAACAGACCCTAAACCTCAGCCTACAGGAGTGGGTTTATAACATAGACTGGACCAGTCATAATACCTTACCAACCCAGCCCCATAATCTAAGGCAAGGATAAGGGTTGGGAGACAAGTAATTGGGGTAGTTTAATACTAGGAAATCCCTGGAACACTAAACTGTTGATGAAGGGAGAGAAAAAGAAGGTCTAGTCAAAAAGCTCTCGGATATGGCTGCCAAGGACTAAGTTCCCCACCCCAGTTACAGTAGAAGAGAATAAGACAAGAAAGGGAGTTTGGGTGTGTGACTCTGTAATCCCTCTGGCCCCTACCAGTTAGACGAGTATTTTAGACCACATGAAATATTAACTTTATCAGAAAAATGATCTTTATACATCTATTTGTATATTTTATTAGTTACATATAACCTTGAAATGTAACTGAAACCTCTCTTCTGAAGCAAGTTAGTGACATGTTCATTATATTGTCACTGGAGGACTCTAACACTTAATGCTAAATGCATGAAGTTAAATTTTTAATGTACATCTTAAGTTATTGATCAAAAAATCTGGGAAAATTTATATTAAGCAGAAAAAAAATCAGTGTGTATTTATGAGCAAATTGTTATAACAGTAATATACACAATTTAAGGAATCTTAGGGATTTACTTTTACTCTACCTAACAGGGCCATGGGCCCCCATCCCTGCCTTAGAGCCTGTGACCAGAGTGGGTAAAATACTATTATTGTCCTACACTAAGTTTTCATCCATTCCTGTGATCTGGGAGAAAAGATCTGTTTCAAAAAGTAAAATAGGGTGCAAGAAAAACACAAACTCAGACACACACACACACACACACACACATCTGATATATGCTTTATTATGGAAGTTTGTTCAAATGCAGAGACCAAGATGTATTGTAGCAAAATAAGTGTTTCACACCATCCCATGGCAATATGTCACTGTGTATCATCTTTTCCTGCATAGCCACTAGTTAAAGGAGAGAATTGGCTTAGAGAAACAAACTCAGTAATGCAACCAGGACGGTTTCTCTTAGTTCATAGTTTCTCACGTGAGTACAAGAGGAGAGTAACGTTAAACATTTATTGAACACTTACTATGGACCAGGCACCATGGTAAATGCATATACATAGCATCTCATTTACATTTCACAGTAACTTTTAAAATAAGGCCTATTGTGCCTATTTTACTAATAAGAAAACCAAGGCTTAGGAGGTTATGTGATTTGACAGGTCACATTTGAAAGTGGCAGAGATAGAATTCAGAGTTTCATCTGCCCAGACTTCAGAGCTTATACTGAGTTAAGCTCTGAGTTACACTGCTTCAAAAACCTGAAAATGGTGTTTAAATCAGCTTCCCTGCAATCCTAAACTAGAGGTAGAACTACTCATATGAGCTTCAAGTCTTCCTAATCTGATAAGATTGATGTGTGATGCACAGCTCAAAAACAAAAACAACAACAACAAAAAAAAACTGGGGATAAAAGTACCTAACTGTACCTAAGTGTTAGAATTCCTCTAGATCATTTACAGTATAGTATTATTTTATATCATGTCCAGCTATCTTCACAAGAAATAAGTTAAGAAGGCTAAATGTATGAAAATTTGGGATGGGCCTTCTAACTCAGTTCCTATTACTGTGACCATTATTGGGAACAAAGCACTTTAAGCAGGCAAACTCTATTCATCAAACTGAAGATTTTCCCACTTTAAAACAAATGTTTATGTTGCCATATCCTCTGAAAAGCATACTTTTGGGAATTTAGACCAATTAAATTTTCTACGTTAATTAGATAAACACAGGTCAAGAAGCAAATATGGTTTAAAGAAAACATACATATATTGAAGATGTTAATTCCAGTATAAAATTTACATGGTAGAAATAACTAGGAAAATGGATAAATAGCTATAGAATTATAGCAGAGAAAAATCACAGAGGATGAGGGAATTATCTTAAGATAATAAGACCTGTCAGATATCACAACTTCCAAAATATCAGAATTCTATTTGTACAGTAAGGCATCCTATCCTTAAAACTGAACCTTTCAATGATGTGCTCCTCTTGAAACGTTTTCACATAAGGCCAGAAATTTCTGCTAAGGCTTTCAGAGCCTAATTAGATAATGAGTAGTTTCTGTCAGGATTGAGACACCTTGAACGTCTCATGTCACTTTATAGTGTGCTTAGTCTAAGCCTAATATTTCAGTAGCAGCAGTAACATCAATCTCCCTCTCTGACATTAAAGCCTTACAGATTAAAAGTAAAAGATTGTGAACTGGTGCTAATGAAACCATTACCAAAGAAAAAGATGTACTGGTATAAAACCTTTGGTGTGGATCAGTCAAAATGGCTACGTAAAGGAAGAATTTGCACTGGGAATACTCTTGAAAAGCCATGTTTAATTACAAGATGTGTTAATACCCATTCATTAAAGCTTGAAGATAGAAATTTCTTAATATAGGAAGCATTAGTAACAGAGTATGCTCCCAGTAGGATGCATTACAGAACTCTCTCCATGAAGCCCCGAGAACACAGGATTCACAGAGATGAATATTCTGCTTTGACTTTATGAGGTTTAGGGGAAAGTAATCTGGGTTGGTCACTATTTGTTCACTTTACAAAACTTTCTTAAATTATGTAGAGTCTGAAAGAAATTTCAAATATATGCATTCTTTTTAGGGCAAAATTTTCCATAACAAGGAACTAAACGAGGGCTACATTTACTCAATTATAAGAAATGTACATAAAGATTACTAATTAATTGGGAACTATGACTTATTATAATTGGGAATTATGATCATTATGATTGATTTTAATACAACTATGACTATATATTAGAGAAGGACAAAAAGAACATGTTTAACCAATGATTAAAGATTCACAACTCCTTTGCCTCAATGGCTGGTTGCTCCATTTGTCTTTTTTAAGATTTATTTATTTATTTATTTATTTGACAGAGAGAGAGAAAGAGAGAGAGAGAGATCACAAGTAAGTAGGCAGAGAGGCAGGCAGAGAGAGGGGGAAGCAGGTTCCCTGCTGAGCAGACAGCCTGTTGTGGGACTTGATCCCAGGACCCTGAAATCATGACTTGAGCTGAAGGTAGAGGCTTTAACCTACTGAGCCACCCAGGCGCCCCTCCATTTGTCTTTCATGTGCTGTGAACTACTTTACAAGTAGAACTGCAAGTTCAAGGTCAAAGATTATTCAGAAGACAGAAGATTTTGAGTGTGTAGATTAAAGAGCAAAGGAGAATTATTAATGTTTGTTTTTGTTGCATCTGCTCTACTAATTTATCTTTTTTGTTTATAATAGAAAAAATATACATATAACTAGAGTAAAACTTTATAATCAAAATCCTTAGTATTATGCATCCAAATTCTTCTAAAGTTAAGCATTTAATTAACAACAAAAAGTTTGTTTCATAATTCAATTTTTGTTCCTATACATTTTATTAAAATATTACCTTTTAGGATAGTGCATTCTATAAAACTCTAATTACAAGGAAAAATGAATTAAACCCACGTCACTTTTATTAGTACTATGCATTTACTGAAAACTTTCAGGGAAGATGGCATCATACTTGATGTCACAGAGACTAAGAACATATTCTTCCCTAGTGTAGTAATAGTCTAGAAGGGACAGAAAAAGAAATGGAGGAGATTGAATCAGGATGGCAAGACATTTTTTTTTTTTTTAATTGTTCAGTCTCTTACAAAACCTTTTAATATGTTATGGCCAGGAAATGGAGAAGAGAGAGAACAAATGAACTAAATCCTTGACAGTGCTAGAAAACAAGAAAAACCTTCAAAAATTTTTCAGAACAGAAATTACTGGGTGACAGAAAACAGATGAGATCAGTGTAAAGAAGAATAGAGCAAACATCAGCTTGATACACTCACAGGAAAAAAAAGTAAAGTATAATCTAGTAGAACTCAAGCCCAGAGTAAACTAATTAAAAGAAATAGAAGAACTCTTCGGCCAGTTATCAGAAGACCAGGGCCTTGTTTATATGGCTGGGCTGGTCCATTTCACCAAGTAGAAGGCAGAAGCACTGATTGTAGGACAAAATTCAACTGTTCTCTAAAGAAAACCAACTATATTTCTGGGGATCATTCTTTCAGTGGATGAAGGAGAAGGGCTTTGAAGTAATTCTCTTATAGATGAGGGGTGGATGGATGGGTCTGTAAAGAGAAAGGTGATCTACCCAGGAAAAGACAAACAAAAGCCTCTCCTTGACTTGACTGAAAGTAAGAGGTGGGTATTTTACATACGTAGTTGGGATGGCTTCATCCCACTACATACCAGTGAAATATCAATGCATTCTAATAGGGTCATCCAGTCAAGAATACCAGCCCCTCTTCCCAGTAAGGCAGAGTCTAAGCACTGCAGTATTCTGTCAGAGAAAGTTACTTGAAAATCTGCTGGGCAAAGCCTATGACATCTACCAATACTAAGGAACCTAGCCATTCATTCATTAATGTAACAGAAAACAACAACAACAAAATTAGGTATTTTACATAAATAAGAGTATTAAAAAGATAGACTTGGACAAACAACAAAAACATTTTTGCCTGGACCAAATAGAAATGAACAGAGAAGAGAAGAAAAATTTAAAAATTCTATTTAGAATCCTCAAAGTTGGAACACCTGAGTGGCTCAGTTGATCAAGTATCTGCCTTTGGTTTTGGGATCAAGTCCCACATCAGGTTCCTTGCTCTGCAGGGAAACTGCTTCTCCCTCTGCCTGCCACTCCCCCTGCTTGTGAATGCTCGCTCTCTCTCTGACAAATAAATAAATGAAATCTTTAAAAAAAATCATCAGAGAGAAATGAGAGGATATTTAGTCTTTAAGAGTTGACAACTAAGAAAATATATTTTGGGGGGAAACTAAATATTTTATTATAAAAGTAGAATGTGACAAAATGAACAAGTAGAAGAATTTGACTAAAAATAAGATTTACAGCCTGGAATGAAATGTCATGATAATTTATTAGAATTTGTAGCAAAATGATAGATACATAGAGCATAAAATAAAAATCAATCCAGGGCACCTGAGTGGCTCAGCTGATTAAGCATCTGACTCTTGATTTTGGCTCAGGGATGATGTCAGGGTCATGAAATCAAGCACCAAGTCAGGCTCTGTCCTTGGCTTGGAGTCTGCTTAAGAGTCTCTCTTTCCTTCTCCCTGTGTCCCTTCCTGAACCTGTCCCCTTCACCCTCTCTCTCTCTCTAAAAAAAAAAAAGGAAAAAGAAAGAGAGAGAGAGAAGAATCAGTCCAGAATGTCCATACCTAAATAATAGGGATTCCTTAAAAAATATCAGAGTGAAAGCAGTGGCAATAATAACAAAATAAATTATAAAAGAAAAATGTTCCTTGTCTGTAACAAGTATACTCTTTGGATGGAAGAGGGGCGCCTGGGTGGCTCAGTGGGTTAAGCCTCTGCCTTCTGCTCACGTCATGATCTCAGATTCCTGGGATCAAGCCCTGCATGTGGCTCTCTACTCAGCAGGGAGCCTGTTTCCCCCCTTCTCTCTCTGCTTGCCTCTCTGCCTACCTGTGATCTCTGTCAAATAAATAAATAAAATCTTAAAAAAGAAAGAAAGAATGAAAGAAAGAAAGAAAGAAAGAAAGGGTCACTGAGTTTTAAGCAATGTTAAAAAAAAGGTCATACCTTTATGACCTTTTGCATCTCAGTGAATTTTATGCATCTCAGTGAATTTTAAGAATTTCAAGGTAAAAGAGAATTCTAAAAACTTCCCGAAGAAAATAAAGCATCCTACAGACAAAACATTAAGGAAAAGTTTCAGCTTGACAATTTCACTGACTACTCTTGATTTCTAGAAGACCATGAGTCAAAACTTTTGGAGGTTTTAGAAAAAAAAAAAAAAGTTTGAACTTAGAGACTTATCCTCAGTTAATTTAGCATTCAAATGTAAAAATTATTTATGGAGACACTCAAACATTTTACTATCCAAAGAGCTTCACTGAAAGAATTTGTCTAGGTTGTACTCCAGCAAAAATGAATATCAGCTTATTAATTTGTTGATTCATACATTTAATATTTGTTGAGAGTACATGGAAGACATCTTATTAGACAAAAGAGAAATATGTAAAATATACAATGATGTTTAATTTGTCTAATGATGATAGACATTCATTTAACAATCACACAAAGTAATGTACAGTTGTAACTGCAATAAGAGTGGTATTAACTGAGATCACATATACTGATAGCATATTTTAAGATGTTATGTTTTACAAAATGTAAAGAAAGGGTTTCACTCAGGAAGGAACTGTGAAGGTAAAGAAACTATAGAAGGTACTGGATGACCTGGGGAGGGGGGTAGTGGTGAGGAGCAAGAGATATGAGTATGAGCAAAGTGCCATTTGCATTGGAGCATAAAAAGTCATAAAAACTGAATAATGGCAGCGCACCTATGCAACATGGCCCAAGTTGGCCCACAAAGGTTGTAGATCATTCAAGTTCTTATAAGGCATAATGAAGAAATTTAGCTTTGTCCAATGAACAAAGGGAGTATAGTAGGACAATTTAAGCAAGAGAAAAGATTGGGAACAAAATCAAAGATATATTTTGTAACTACCACCCTGAAATAGAAGAGAATGGCTTGGAAGGGGACTCTAAGAAGACAGAGTAGTGGCAACTAAAAGCCTTTCCCTGTTTTCTAGGTGAGAGATGAAAACAAATTACAGTGAAACATTAGTGGTGGTGGCGGGGATGATGATGGAGAGAGGTGAAAATAGCATAAAATTTTAGAACTCAAAAACCAGTAGAAACTAGTGATGAACTGGTGGTGGGTAAGAAGAGAGTTGTGAGGAAGGCAAATGTATCATGAGGGCACTTGGGTTTCTGGCCTTCATAATAGATTGGATGGTCTGCCATGCTGAGGTTGTAAATAGTGGTGGAGAACTAAGTGTATGAGAAAAAAAATATGCGTACATTTGTAGTTGAAACTATTAGAAATAGACAGTTTAACATACCCACCCACATGGAAACTCAGGCATGCTTTTGAACATATACTTCTTTGTATCTCAGAAAATAAGTTCCTCTGAGTCCAAGAATAGGCAAAGAACATAAGAAAAATTGTTGAAAAAGAAATCACTGTCATAATACAGATATGGTTATGCTGAATAATCCAGAGCCAAGACCCAAATGATTACAAGAGGGAATATGAGGGGGTTGAAAGGAATGAATAGTATACAAGGATATTGGGAAGGAGAATAGATGTGATCAATTCTCTGTATTAATTCTGCATATTGTTGGAAAATATGTGAAGCATGTGTTAAGAATTTTAAACTATTAAAAGAATAAAAATACAAAGCATGCTTGGAAAAACTTAAGTAAAAATGAAATGAAAAAAAATAAGTGATTAATAAAACATAATACAAATTATCAAGACAAAAACATCAAGTCAAAAAAGCAGTCAGTTGAGGGGTGCCTGGGTAGCTCAGTGGGTTAAAGCCTCTGCCTTTGGCTCAGGCTCTGATCCTAGGGTCCTGGGATTGAGCCTTGTGTCAGGCTTTCTGCTCAGCAAGAAGCCTGCTTTCTCCTCTCTTTGCCTGCTCTCTGCCTACTTGTAATCTCTGTCAAATAAATAAATAAAATCTTTAAAAAAAAGTAGTCAGTTGAAAACATGAGTATATTTATTAATAAATGACTAATGAGGTAAAATCCTTAAATGAAAGAGGTAAAAATAATAACTTGATCATTTTCCTTATTTGATATTTTAAATATTCAAGATACATTTCAATTTGAATAGTTTCTAATTAGCTTTTTGGTTAAAAACAGGACATATTTTAATACTAGCCATTTTGACTGGTGGGAAGTAATATCTCACTGTGGTTTTGATTTGCACTTCCCTGGTGATTAGTGATGTTGAGCATCTTTTTATATGTCTGCTGGCCATTTATATGTTTTCTTTGGAAAAAAATGTCTATTCAGGACCTCAGCCCATTTTTAATTGCATTATTATTTTTTCTGGTGTTGAGTTATGTAAGTTCTTTATATATTTTGAGTATTAACCCCTTATCAACTATCATAAACAACTTTTCTTCTCTCCTTCAGTGGATAGGAAATATTACCTCACACCAGTCAGAATGGCTCGTATCAAAGGACAAGAAATAAAAAGTGTTGGCATGGATGGAAGAAAGGGAACCCTTGTACACCATTGGAAGGAATGTAAATTGATACAGCCATTGTGGAAAATCATATGGAGATTCCTTTTGAAAACAGAACTACAATATGATTCAATCATTCCACTACTAGGTATTTACCCAAAGAAAATGAAAACACTAATTTGAAAAATTACATGCACTACTCCTATGTTTACTGGACCAATATTTATAATAGTCAAGCTATGGAAGCAACCCAAGCATCCATCAGTAGAAGAATGGATAAAGAAGATCTAATACACACACACACACACACACACACACACACACACACACAGGCATACTACTCAGCCATAAAAGGATGAGATCTTACCATCTGTAACAATATGGATGGACCTAGAGGGTATTATATAAGTGAAATAAGTCAGAGAAAGATGAATACCATCTGATTTCACTTACATATGGAGACTCAAAAACAAAACAAATCAACAAAAAACACACGCAGATTCTTTGTTTAATTTTTTTTAAAAACTGTATTTATTTGGGAGAGAGAGCATGAGTGGGGTTAGGGGTAGAGAGAGATGCAGACTCCCCGCTGAGCAAGGAGCCTGGTGGAGGGCTCAATCCAGGACTCTGGGATCATGACCAGAGCCAAAAGCAGATGACCAGCTTCCTGAGCCACACAGGCTCCTCAACCAAACAGATTCTTAAATACTGAGAAGAAATTGGTGGCTTCCAGAGTGGTGGGACATGGGAAAAAGGTGAAACAGATGAAGGGGATTAAATGGTACAAACTTCCAATTATAAAATAAGTTGTGAAGATGAAAATTACAATATTGTGAATACAGTCATTAATATTGTAATAATATTATATGATGACAGATGGTGACTACACTTATTGTGGTGAGCACTGAGAATTGTATGGAATTGTACACCTAAAACCAATAAAACATTGTATGCAACTTATACTTTTTAAAAGTTTTATTTATTTATTTATTTAGTAATCTCTATGCCCAATGTGGGGCTCAAACTTACAATCCCAAGACCAAAAGTTGCATGCTCCCCCAACTGAGCCAGCCAGGCACCCCAGTGTAACTATACTTTGATAATTAAAACAACAATGACAACAACAACAACAACAACAACAAAAACAGGGCAGATTTCACGGGTTCATAACCTGTGCAGTCACACAGGGCACCTCATTCAGAAAGGTTGCATGCTTGGTTTCATGCTTTGCTGTCACAGTTTTAAAACAATTTACATTTTGAGCTTGTGTTTTATGAGCGAAGTCCAATAGAACAAGGAAGCATAGGGAATGGGGGAGATAGCCATGAGCACCTCAGTCCCTTGCTACCCTATTTGCATATAGCATTCGAATGCCTCATGATCCTACGATTTCAGAGAGACTCAAAGCAAGTATAAACATCTTACATTAACATTAAGTAAAGTGATAGGAATGTGGGGCACTATCGCCCCTGGGGCCATATTCTCTGTTCCAACCAGAACTTGCTTGAATTCAGAAGGAAAGCAAATTGCATTCTAAGTAACAAGAATGTCTAAGAATCCTATCATATCCTTTCTTACTCATCATTACAGTAAACATAATGACATAGGAAGTAAGGGAAAGAAGGAAGCCCATAGTTCGTTTTCTTTTGCTCCTTCAGATCCCTGGGGAAATTATAAGATCTGTGTGATATAAACTGATCCAAAGAATAGAAAATGAGAGTTTCCCTAACCAATTCTGTAAGCTTCATAGCCTTGATTTCAAATCCAGAAAACACACACACACCACACACACACACACACACACACACACACACACAAGAATTCTCTGGGTCTATTTTCTGAACCTAGAGCAAATAGAAAATGTATCATGACCAAGTGATATTTATCTCAAAATGAAAGTGACCTCATCACCATAAACATTACACAGGTAGGAAGAAACACTGAATAGAAACATTGAATAGATCTCAATACCCATACCTGATTTATTTTTTAATAGCAAACAAGAAATTAGAAGAAAAATAATTTCTTAAGTTGATAATGAGGTACAGTTTCTACTAAAGTCAGAATTCAGCCCAAATACGTGCCATAATTAATACAGTTCAATTCCTTCTCTTAGAGTAGAGTCAATACAATAAGTAATAAAAAATAAGTAGAAATATTGAAAAAGGGACAAAAGAAGTCATTATTTCAGGTGATACTATCTAGAACAATTGAAAAACTCATTTAAGAGAGTTTCATAAAGAGGCTAGGTAGAAAATCAAAACAGAAAAATCAACTGCTTTCTTCTATAACTGCAGTGTTAATTAAATATATATTATATGTTATATGTTATATAATTTTATATATTTATAAAATAAAATATGTTTATATATATATATTAAAAAATAGGTCATACTCTGTGTAGCAAGACAAAGTTCAAATGAACTGTGGATAAATTTTTTTCTCATACTGAACAAGAGGTATATAAAGAAAACTATGAAACTTTGGGATGATTTGAATTTATTGAGAGACCAGGAGAAATGGAATAAATGGAAAGAGAAAGTATGTTCCCTATTAGAATAATATTGTAAAGATCTAATTATCCCCAAGTAACCATGTAACTAAGATAAAACCAAGGAGTTGGGCTGATGGAAAACAAAATGGTACATGTATTAGTGATAAAACCATCATAAGACACGAGATGCGGTGTGAGGGACCATCTTGTTACCACTGTTGCAGAATTAAACTAACCATGTCATAGGCAGAATTGGACAATTATAGGTAGGGCCACAACACAATACCGTACACACACACTTCTCAGGGAGGGCATCTCTAAAATTTGTGGCACAGAGAAGCAAAGCAAATGCATCTTTTCTGGAGGTGTGCAGGTTCCAAATAAAAGATGACAAAAAGGAAGCACACCAATTTGATAAGAGTAGTTTCTCTAGGTCAGAATTCCTAGGTATGGGGCCAGTGAAGAGGGGCTTTCCTCATCCACTTCATTATTATTTTCAAAAATTTGCTATGAGTGTGTTTTCATTTCTTGGTGACTACAAAAACATGGGAGAGAGACATGATAAGAGACTTGGTCTCAAGTCTCAGCTCTGCTGGAGAAAAGCAGGCAATTTTGAGAAGGTGTTCTACCAATTTGGACCCCAATTTCAACTCAGAAAACAATTTTAAGAGAACCACTTGGTGATCCTTTTCTGCTCTGAATTTTGCAAACCTCCCCACTGAAGGATATGGAGTTTTGGGACCCAGTGTTTCTTACTGGCAAGACCTCACTAGTATCTATCCCCTTGACTGAAGAAAGCCTCTAGCCACAATCCCACAGCATGTGCACCCAATTTCCAGAGCTCCTGGTGATCAAGAGGAGACTGTTCTATATTAAATAACCAGGTCATTGCTGCCTCTGTCTAGGGTCTTGAGTGGATTATTGAAAGGGATTATTGAAAGAGAGATCTAGCAGGGACCCCAGCACTGCCCCAAGACAGTCATTGGTCAAACCTGCTGACTGCTCTCCTTGCTCTGGGCACGAGAGCAAGGTCATCTCATCTAATCTTCCATGAATTTTTGTTCGTCTCCAGTTAGACTGAGAGCTTCTAATGGAAAAGCAACTGTGTCTAGAAGAGCTCCAGAAGTGGAGGCTTTCAAACAGGCCTGGGTTCAAGCTCAGGCTTAGTCACTCGGCTGGAGGTCACCTTCAGGAAGCGACCTAGACATCTCCTTACAGTCAGAGATCAGATGATGAGAAACTTGATACTGCAGATAGCAGAGAGGGCTTCATTCTAATACTTGTGTTGTCACTTCCCAGCTGTGTAACCTTGAACAAACTCCTTGAACTCACCATCCCTTGTATTTCTTATGTGTAAAACAGAGATTAAAAATGTATCTTTCACAAAGTGTTTGCCTTGTACTCAGTAAGTATTCAATAATATTCAATAAATATTTTTTAACTAAATAACTGATTCTTTAAATGCAATGCAAATGGAAAAAATGTGAATGGCCCATCATGTTACACAAGCTCTTTCATGTTTTTTGTTCGTTTGTTTGATAGAGAACAGGAACGGGGGAGGGGTAGTGGGAAAGAGAAAAACAGTCTCTCCACTGAGCATGGAGCTGGACATGGGGCTTAGTCCCAAAACCCCGAGATCATGACCTGAGCCAAAGTCAGACACTTAACCAACTGAGCCACCCAGATGCCCCTCTCTTCACATTTTTGATCAACACTATCTTCTCAGTGAGTCTGACTCGGACCACTATATTTTAAGTCATAAGCCACCTCCACCTCTGTCCTCCTGATTCCCATCCTGAGTGGGATGTCCTCATGCATCCTTCCCCTCTGTCCTATGTTATTAGAATACAAAATTGTTTTCCCACCAAATACGTGTGTCAACATGTGAACTGAGTGTTTTTATGTAAACATTTGTCTCCTTATTTCTTTGGAGGGGGTAAAAACCTGCTGGTATATGCCACCCATGTCAACTGCTACATAGGCGGCAAACATAAGGTATTAAAAACTCCTTTGTGGCAGAAAAAAAACCCACCAACCAAACAAACAAACAAAAAAAACCAGTGTTCTCTACAGGAAACCTAGGATAATGCTGAAAGATGAAATTGCTTTGCCTGAGGAGTTTTATTAGGTGCTCCAAAGCATGGGGAATAGCTTGCTGCTGAGTTGTTAACAGAATAAACATGGGCGGAGTGAGCAGGGATGAGAATCAAAGGTACAATGACCAGGATGAGATGATCACACTTGACCTATCTGGTGATACCCGAACTTCTCATGGAGTTCAAGAGACAAGTAATAAAGAAGTCCCAGGAAGTTGGGGCAGGCTAAAGAATCTTGTATCCATTACTGTGTCCTACTTTTTGAGGGTAGGCGGTGAACGTAGCCTTTAGAGAGAGGCTCCATGCTTAGAAAAGACAATTTCTCAGTTACCTCAGCAATGATCTCCGTCCTATTCATTTCTTTTCTCTGCGGAAACTGAGTTTCTGGTCACTACCATGATTGTAATATGGTAATAGCATTCAGTGTTTAGCCCAAGGTGCTACTGGTAATGATTTTTACAATGGTTTTCTTGAGTCGATACTGCTTGGTGTCATCTCTCAAGTTTGCTCCTGTGTATCCTGGCACAGTGAAGGGCCAGCTAGTAGGGAAGTAATTACCTGGGAGCATGGCCATAAGGACCTTCAGAGAAACACACCACCTCCAGAATGCATCCTAATGAGAAGCCTCTGAATCGTACCTCCACCTCTTATCACTACTTCCATAAAACGAGGCATTCCCTAACGAGGGTCATCATAGCAGGCCACAAGACAGAATTACAAAGTATGTGGAAAATTGAAAAATAACGGAAATAAGAAGTTTGGTATGCTCCAAAAGTATCATGTATGCAAATTTTTCCTCCTAAAGAGAAAGATCTTATCTGGGAGTGGGGTCATTGAACTGTTATTACTGAAGCCCTGTGCCTCTTAACTCTCAACTAATATATTACCCTGCCCTCTCTTCATCTGTCCTAAAAAACTCAACTGGAAACTCCCCCACTTATAAATACCACAACTACAGAATAAAGTGAAGGCTGTATCATCGTACTGGTTTCGGAAGAAGACTGGGTAGGATCTGTTTATTTCTACCGCTTTTGTCAGCTCTGACTTGATAGCTGATGTCAAGACAGAGAAAAGTACAAAGTTGAAGATCCACCTTAAATCCACCGTCTAAATCCTTAGCAATATGGGGAGGATGTTATTTGTTTGTTTATTAAGAGACATTTAGTTTCCTGGCATGTGGATTTTATTTGAGGATTTGTTATTTTAGAAATGGCAAGCACTTTCTGTTTAAGTATCCTAATAGAAAAATTAAAACAAAATAAAAAAAAAGTGTTCTGGAAATCTTGGATTTTTACCCCCTCACAAACAATAAATTTAATGATCTGTTAAAAGTTTTTTATTTGTTTGTTAGTTAGGTTTTTTTCTAAAGGGTTTTTATTATGCATACACAGCAGGGCTTACTTTAAAATGGATTTTCTTGCAATGAGAAACAGAGGAAAAAGATCTGATAGAGCAGAGAACTTAATAGAAGAATACGAAATTCAGAATTCCTATTCAAAGGCAGGACACCCACGAGGGAACGTCAGGTTCAAATATGACTTTCATCTTTTTGAGTTCACTCTTTAAGTCAGTAAAATAATAAAGTAAACATTTTATTTTATAGACTTTAGAAAAGGTGTCTCCTTTTCCTCTTTTCACTATATATAAAATAAAAGCATAAGGCTGTGAATGAAAAGCACAAACCAAAAATGAATGTATGAGCAGAGGTGTATTAAAGAGCCTGGCCAGGCAGAGTGAATGTGTAAAGTGGCTGGTTACGGACCCCATAGGGACTCACTGAGACTGGAGAGTTCTAGCTAAGGAGCTCCAAGATATGAAAGTTGCTGTGAGTTCTAGAACAGAGGAATGGGATAATAAAAGAAGAATTAAAACAGAGACACCAGAACACAAATTAACCACTCTGAGCTTAGTCTGAGGTCTATGTGAATGCCCAGCATATATTTTTTCTTGACCCTGTGTAAATATTGCAACAGTGAATCAGAGAGCACTTACTTCCTGCCTTTTCCTCACAGTTCTTTCCCTGAAAGTGTTTTCCCCCAACCTATGTAACATTATGGTGTCCTCCGAGAATCTGAATCCTGTTAAGAGTTTTGACAATGGGGAGTTGCTGTTCAATGGGTACAAAATTTCAGTTATGTAAGGTGAATAAATTCTAAGTATCTACTGTACAACATGGGACTACAGTCAAGGATCTATACTGCCCACTTAAAAATGTACTAAGAAGGTAAATTTCACATCACCTGTTCTTACTACAAGTAAAATAAAAAAAGAAAGTTTTAGGAAGTCAGGGATCACAGTGAACAGCCTTCCCATTTCTCTAACTCTCTGGGTGTATCTGTGGCAATGAATGAAATGCTAAAAGCATTTTTTAAAAAATCTTGTATATTTACCCTCTATTAGTCATAGTCATTTTGATTTGAAAGCAAGAAGACAATCTGGAAAATGTTTTTATCAAATAGCCAAGAAAGAAGTCTTATCAAATCAGGATATATATAAGTGATTAGGAAATAATAAAGCAGTTTGCTATAAAAACAAGTAGTTCTTTGCTGCTATTTTATTGGTACTGTCTGCCTCAAGGAACACCTCTTCATCACTTGTTTTGATAATCACGTAGGAAAACAATCTTACTAAAGCATCCGCACAAGATTTCAGTTAAGTCTGATAAATGAATGCGTGGAAGAGGATAAAATCAGTTCTTGTAGGAATATGGAGAAGGGGCACGACTCCATCTCTGATGGGAACACAGGAAGGAGGGGACCACTCTCTCCTGTTTTAAGATATGCTCCAAGGCTGGGGCTTATAGCCAGATATTAAACAGTTCAGGTACCAGGAGAGTTTTCACTTCAACTTAAATGCAGAATTAGGAAAGCTTGCCCTCTGGAGCTGAACAGAGAGTCACTGTCACCATCAATGCAAGTTAACTGCAGAACAAGGCAAGTTGGGACTGTAGCAGAGATGAAGCTCACCAGTAATGCAGAAGCAGAAATGTGTTCATTATGATTTTGTCTCATGTTTGTAAACAATTTTATATTTGACAAAGAGATTTCCCATACATTAACTTTGTATATCCTTAAAGTATCTTTAAAATGCCATTATAATACAGGAAGTGTTATTAGGCTCATTTTCTTTACTTAAAATTTATTATATACTATTATATACTACTTCATGCATACAAAAACACATACAACATATGTGTGATGTGATTAAATATAATACAACAAATAACTGATCACACCACAAGACTTCAAAAGTAAAATTATCAGCATTCCTTTTTTTAAAAAAATTTATTTATTTATTTGAGAGAGAGAGAGAGAGGGAGCACAAGCAGGGGGGAGAGGGAGGCAGAGGGGGTAAGTAGGCAGAGGGAGAAGCAGGCTTCCCGCTGAGCCGGGAGCCCAACATAGGACCCAATCCCAGGACCCTGAGATCATGGCCTGAACAAAAGGCGGATGCTTAACTGCCTGAGCCACCCAGGTGCCCAAAAGACCAGCATCCTTAATAAAACCTGTGGTTTCTCTCTAATGTCATCCCTCTGAGGATTACCTGAAGACAGCTATTACTCTTAATTTTTATTAATTTACCTGGTAAATTTGCTTTGGTTTTCTTATATTTGAGCTTTCTGGAATGCTGTCACAATTAATCTTTTTCAATTTAACATTATATTTCTACAATTTAACCACATTGTGAGTTGTTCATGAAGTTCATTCATTTTCACTGCTGTATACTATACCATTTTGTATCTATTCTCTCAACCATGTACACGGGGCAGTTTCTAGATTTTTGTTAAGAACATTGCTGTTGTGAACATTCTGTCTTCTGGTATACTCCTGTACAAATTCTGTAGAGTATATAATGAGCAGAAACTATATAACTCTGTAAGATAATGCCATATATTTTCACATTTTCTTTGTTTACTAATTCTTTTTTTCTATTTGGTTTATATAGAGTTAAAAGTGGAAATAAAAATTTCCCATAATCTGTAAAATTTCCCATGTTATTTATGTTATTTTATGTTATTTATCATAGCTATTTTATTATTTTTTGTTATATTTTGTTATTATAGTTTTACAATATTTATATATTGATAAATTCAAATTTTATGATTTTATAGTGTTCCTGTTTTTACTTAATACATTTGTGGCCTTAAAATTAATTTGCCATTCCAATTATATAACATTCTTAAAATGACAAAATTATGGAAATAGAATAGCTGATGGTTACTGGGTTAGAGACAGGGCTTAGGATGTGGCTATATGAAAAGATAGCATGAGGGATATTTCTGGTGAAGGAACAGTTCTGTATCTTGACTATGGTAGTGCTTACACAAATCTACACACGTGGCAAAACTGCATAGAAATATGCACATAAAATGAGTGCACATAAAGCCAGTAAGATCTGAATAAGGTCAATGAGTTTTATCAATGTTAATTTCCCAGTTGTGATATTGAACTCCAATTATAATAAAAAAAAATGTTATCACTTAAAGAAACAGAGTAAAGGATACACAAGAGCCCTCTGTACTAGTCTTGTAATTGCATGTGGATTTACAATGATTTTTAAATAAAATGTTTAAATTTTTAAAAAAATACAAAAATCTTTTTATTAGACTTTACCTGATATGTGTTTTTTCCATTATTTTACTTCCAAATTTTATATTTCTTATGTTTTTAAAAAACATTTTATTTATTTATTTGACACACAGAGAGAGAGATCACAAGTAGGCAGAGAGGCAGGCAGAGAGAGAGGGGAAGCAGGCTCCCTGCTGAGCAGAGATCCGGATGTGGGGCTCCATCCCAGGACCCTGAGATTATGACCTGAGCAGAAGGCAGAGGCTTCTGAGCCACCTGGGTACCCCTATTTCTTATGTTTTAAGTATGACTTTTGTAAATAGTGTTTAGATAAATTTTCATTATTAATCTTATCTGAAAATCTATGAATTTTAGTTGGAAATTTCAGTCCATTTATATTTATGTACATTACTAATATCTTACTTTTAATTTTTATTTTCTTTCACCCTCTTTTTTATCCACTACTCCTTTTTTATTGACTGAATATTTTAATTATATTTTTATTCTGGTTTCATATTTTTTCTTCAACTAATATGAGATTTATAAACTCTGTTTTTATTCTTTTTAGTGGATATGAAAATTTACCATGGATACATAACATCTTTAGACTTCAAACCTAAGCTTAATCAATATTTTGGCCACCCTCTTGAGCACAAACAAGAAAGTAGAAATTTGAGCTATACCACCCTCTCTGCTTATATGCTATTGTTGGCCAGGACTGACCTCTGCTTTATTTTTCTTTTTTTTTTATAATTCCGTAATTTAGATATTATCATTATTATATTAACTATATATTTTTACAGAGGTTAATTAATTTTTGTGCTCTTAAGCTTTTTCTGCTATAGTGATTTTCTCTCTTTTTGAAATATTTCTTTTATAAATTATTTTCCTGCGAGAGAACTTGGGTTTCCTTCTACCTGGGTCTTGGTTGTCACCAAATTGATACTTTTTATTTCACTAGCCCTAGACTAATGCAGAATACCAGCTTGGCTTCCCTGTCTTGTGAAAATACAACCTAGGCTTTCCTATCTGACTTTGGCTATCTATGTTACCTTATTGGTATCTGTCCCCATAAAGGGCTTGGCTACATTTGGCTTGTAGACACTAAACAAATTCTTCTCCTGGTCTTCGTGTTCCCTTTTTTTTTTTTTTTTTTTTTTTTTTAGCATTTTGGATTTCCCTGAAAGCTCAAGAGTCATTAAATCATCATTTATTATAATTTATCAATAATCTACTTTTAGAAAGATTATTCTTTAGAATATACAGTTGATGTTACTGCTGTAAAAAAAAAACAAAACAAAACACAGTGAAGTCCTTTAACTAGCCCGTCTTACAAATAAGAAAACTAAAAAAAAGATTAGGCAATTTTTCTAAAGCAATACAGGTAAAAAGTGCCAGAAGTGGCATTATAACACAATGTCTAGCTCTAATTCCAGTATTTCTTCCATCTGTTGCAATATGACAATGGGCTCTCACGGATGAACTCCATTATTACAAGCTCCTCTGAATGAAGTGTAGCATAATATGAACTAACTAATCCATCATCATTTAGTTTATACTCATTTGTATGGTTCATTCATTTTTAATGCCTATCAATTTTGTCTCCTTAGACTGTAAAATCCCTGAGGTTAGGCAATGGTATTGCCTTTATCCTTTTGTCTTTTGAATATCTAAGTGAATTCTAAGCACCAGCACTTGCTCAGTGATGTTTATGACTCAGACTCCTTATGAATCATGTGAACCCCTCAGCTCCTACTTTCCTTATCCTGCCTCTCCTCTCTTTCTGCTTGGGACAATGTTTGAAGTATACAAAAATGTAGTCTTCTCCCTATCAAAGTTCTCAATTCTGCTTAAAAGGGAGATCATGTATTTTAATGACCCATACACATAGTAATATGAGAAATGCTATACAGCTTACTATTTACCAGTATAAAATTAAATCTAAGGTAAACTATCTATCAAAGTAAATAATGTAACATCATAACCCAGAAGGAAAATAGTTTTATTTTTAAGATTTTTATCAATTAAAAAAATATTAATGAGTAGCATTTCATTTTAAACAAAATCTATATAAAATAATAGAATTCTTATTTAAGTTTAAATAACATTTTAAAATAGTTTATAATTTTTATATGGAAACACTTTTGTCATTTTTTAAATTTTTTTAAATTTTTTTCTTTTATTTATTTTCAGCATAACAGTATTCATTATTCTTGCGCCACATCCAGTGCTCCATGCAATCCGTGCCCTCTCTAATACCCACCAAGTGGTACCCCAACCTCCCACCCCCCACCACTTCAAACCCCTCAGACTGTTTTTCAGAGTCCATAGTCTCTCATGGTTCACCTCCCCTTCCAATTTCCCCTAACTCCCTTCTCCACTCTAACTCCCCATGTCCTCCATGCTATTTGTTATGCTCCACAAATAAGTGAAACCATTTGATAATTGACTCTCTCTGCTTGACTGATTTCACTCAGCATAATATCTTCCAGTCCTGTCCATGTTGCTACAAGAGTTGGGTATTCATCCTTTCTGATGGAGGCATAATACTCCATAGTTTATATGGACCACATCTTCCTTATCCATTCGTCCACTGAAGGATAGACAGGGATCACAAGTAGGCTGAGAGGAAGGCAGAGAGAGAGAGGAGGAAGCAGTCTCCCTGCTGAGCAGAGAGCCCAATGTGGGGCTTGATCCCTGGACCCTGGGATCATGACCTGAGCCGAAGGCAGAGGCTTAACCCACTGAGCCACACATGTGCCCCCACATGTTTGTACATCCTGATTATGATATTTAATTAGGAGGTCAATAAGTTAAATCCTTAATTCAGATTCTTAGAGAAGTAACAAAAAATGCTGCATAGGCTTGATCATGAATTTTAGCCAGGGACTGTTTTGAGGATCCGGTTATATTCCCAATTTGTAATGCTTCATTAAACTTAAACAGAGATTTAGTGAATCCAGAATTATATACTACAGAAAGGGCTTTTCGTAACTAGCGGGCCACTATTAATCTGTCCAGTTCTCCTGAAGGGAAAGAACCCACAAATGTGAAAAGAACAGGATGTCTTCCCAAACTGATACCTCTTCCTTAGAATATAAAATCAAAAGCCAGTCCCCTGGGCAGTGTCATGTCTATTCTCAGCTTAAAAAATACGCAAAGGTTAATAATACGGTAAAATGCAGAAAGAGGCAACTGCTAACATTCACTTAGCCAAAAGGCATTCTCAATTTTTACCCAGAGAGACTTTGAATGAAAGAAGATAGAACAGAACAGGAAATCAGTGTTTGTAAAAGTGACGTCTGCTAACCAGTGTTTCTGAGTGGCAATTCTAAACTAGAGTTGATGACAATATGAAGAATTCACCACATCATAAAAATTACCAATAGATACCTCTTGCAGCTTCACAATTTAGTTTTCTTATCCTTATTAGACAAAGTGACTTTTTAATTCATAGATATCAGGTGCAATCACCCACAGATCCTTTCCCTAAGAATCTCTAAGATTCCCAGAAAAGAAACGAAACAGTCTAATGACATGACAGTCCATAGGGATTATAATTACTGACCCAAAAATAAGGATGGACTAGGGAAACAAAGGGACGATTAAATTCATCTGTAGGAAAATATTATTGGCCAGAGGAGGAATATTTGTGGAAACAAGAACAACAAACACCAGCAGTACCAACACGGAAGTGTGTAAGAGCCATTCAAACTAGTCTCCGAAGGTAAGAAACATGAAGTGCCGTGTATCACTTATATCAGGGTTTTGTTGCTGAGTCACAGGCTTTCCCCAGATTCCCTCCTTAAGCCCCATCTTCCGGTCTTTCTGCATCAGGGTAGCTGAGTGAAATGAGAGTTAGAGATACTAGAAAAAGTTGAGATTCTGAGTTAAATAATGATTACTCTTTCTCTGCTTCATAAAACTGTAACCAAAGCCCTTATGGTCATTGATTTTCATAACACCGGACTTGTGTTTTCCTAAACATACCTACAGAAGCAATTTCATTCTTCTCTTGTTCACAGTGCTGTGGTTCACTGTTTTGTATTGTAAGGAATGGGCCCATGCTTTCTTGGCTCAGCCACCATCATCCAACCATAAGCCTAACCCAGGTTCTCTTCAACTACTTCAAGAAGTATTTAAAAAAAAAGAACCAAATCTTAAAATACCCTTGGTGAATAAGGTTTTAATATTATAAATCTCAATTTATTTCTGATTTTATCCTCAATCCACGATTTTAGTAATTACATTATCTGGACAAATTTTTTGACTGTTGCAAGTCAAATTTTCATCATTTTAAGCAAATAGAAATGTCAACACAAAGTAAACAAACAAATACTAATTTTTAGCTTACGTTGTGGGTTAATTTATATACCCCCCAAAAAAATATGTTCATGTCCCAACCCCTAGTATCTTGAATGTGATCTTCCTTGTAAAAAGGGTTTTTGCTGATCTAATCTAAGATGTGGTCATATTAGATTAAGGTGATTCTTAATCTGATGACCAGTGTCCTTATAGGATGGGGGGAATTTGGGCACAAAGACATAGAAGAATATCATGTGAAGATGAAGGCAGAGACTGGAGTTATACAGCTACAAGCCAAGGAATGCCAAGAATTGAAGGCCACCAGTAGAAGCTAGGATGAAGCAAAGGAAGATTCTACCTAGGATCTCAGAGGGAACATGGCCTTTTGATTTTAGACATGTAAACTTCAAGAAGAACAATGAAAGAATACATTTCTGTTGCTTTAAGCTATCCAAAGTTATAGTAGTCCTAGGAAATTCATCACTTTATTATTAAGTATTTGTCACGGTAGTGACTTTTACACATAATTTTTGGTCACCACATCTGTATAGAAATAAAGTTTATAAACATGTTCCAAACAGTGACTTCCATCAGTGAGAATAAAGTTAGGATGATTTAAACATTTTTCCAAAGGCAAATTATAAGATTCAGACCAAAATCACATGTCATTTATTTATCACATAACATTTATAAATATGTTAATGACTTTATTTCTTGTAAGTGAAAACTATTATTTGAAGGTTTATGCAGCCAAAATTGAATAGTAGAAAAGAGATGAGAGGTACAAACAATTCAAGACCTGGTTTCTATATTTGTGTTGAAGGAAAGCCCAAAGTTTTTACATATATGAATCAAAGCAGCACATCCAGTACACAAAATGTTGCCATCAATCATTCCATTGGCTTTACTGGCTATTGATTGATATTGGGCCTTGGACCTTGCCATTGGATTCAATGTGAGTTCAGAATTTTATCCAATACTCATTTAAGTTAAAGGATGAATTCTAAATAGCTTACCATATAGCTTTTGTAGCAATTTGAAAGAATGTAGAAAGCTAGAAATAAAATGCTACCTGTCTGCTGTACCTAAATCTCTAAGCTGTACTGCAGGTTTTCTTGTGGGATTGGGTATTCCCAGTGAAGCCTGATAACATAATAGAGCCTACATCTGGAATGATGCTAGGCAGGAGAATGCTTGCACTTGAGGTGCTGATAGGGAATGAGGCCATGCCATCAAAGTGATGGATCTAAATTATTTACTGTCCCGGAGGAGCTGGTATTAAGACATTGCATGCTCTCATAAATTCAATCAATGGTACCCATGACAAGAGTTATAAACAGCATGCCCATTCCTTTTAAAAACTAATGGTGAAATGGTAAGGCAGAGGAGGTTAGAAGAACTTTAATGGGGACTCAGTTCCCTCCCTTATACAGTTTAATCCCCAAATGGTGGTGTTTCTAAGACTTAGCTATGATAGAAAAAAGGGATATTTGGGGGTTCCTTTGGGGGTGGAGCATAGGGATATCCCTCCCAGGTCATAGATAATCAATGATGGTGAAATAGTCACTTGTTTTTTTCCTACAAGAGGGAGTAGGTACAAGTAGGTCTGAGAAAGGCTCACTTAATGTTGTCTAACACCTAGGATATAGTAGCATTGGAAAACAGACAGGGTGTGGTCCAAAAATAATGAATACTGTTATGCTGAAAATTAAAAAAAAAAAAAAGAAAAGAAAGAGACACTGATGACAAGATAAGTAAGAAATATCCCTGAAGAGTCTACTCGGGTTTGACTAGTGAAATGGTGTGGAGAAAGAAAACACCACACTCTACACCGATCATGATCCAACACCAGCCAATGCCCCTGTCACATTTCTTTAATAAAGATGTGCTTATCAAAATGAAGTTTGTAGTACTAGACATTCTGCTCCTGCACCCACTTAGGGGCAGTTTGATTTATACTCTTTTGTATTTCCCTCCACAAGGGGGTGTGCCTTCTTAACACTAAATTCTTTGGGGCATCTTAACATTGAATAGGGATAAATGAAGTCAGAGGAGGAGAATGATAGTTGGAAAGATTCAGGAATATTTGGGGTGAAGGATTCCTCCCTGCTCTGGGAGGAAAAAGGAACTGAAGATGCAAAAAGAAAAAGTTGGGTTCTATATCTTCCTTCACCATATTTGGGAAATTACTTTTGGTTGAAGGCTTTTGACCGCATTACCATTCTGATCCTAGACCATGAGCATCTTGGTTTTTTGCTCGTCATATTTTGGGAGACATGTGATGGATTTTGGACTTAAGGATCAATAGCAGCCCCCTCGCCCCACACACACCTGAGTAAACAGAATAAATCCACGATCCTGATGGGAGTCAGCAATGCATGCCATCAACACTGCATGGACCTAAAAGTGTAAAACAGGGGAAATGCCAGCTGGAATTCCAAGACTGTCCTTGATACGCTATTACTGTAGCAAAGGGGCTCTATGGGAGTTATCAATTTATTGTCTCACAGCTCCAAATTCACCTTTGCACCTTCTCTGTTAAAACAGACTGGCCTATGTGAGCATTTCTTGTTTACAATGGATATGATGTTAAGAACTGGCAGCAGAAGGTGATGGTGGAAAAATGGCAGGAGGAATGGAGACGCTCTTGGTTGAATGCACTGCATTTTGCTTTTCCTTCCATCTGCTGCATGATCCATCAGGTGGGTGGATGTATGTGTGTGTGAAGGGACATCCAGGTTGCCCTGTCTTAGCCATGTGTCCAGAAAGGCAGACCCTTGGAGATCTCACAGACCTGGCTAGGTTGGGTGATGATGACACTGCTATTGTCCTCTTAAAATGAATAATGCCTGACTCAGGACTCATGACCAGGCTGGTGCCACGACTTCCCCTGCATGCCCACCCACCAGCTTCTGCTCATTTATGCCACAGAGGATTATCTTCTGAGCAACTTCTTCATCTGCAGGCTGTACTTTACTTTCTTCAAAGAGGTCTGATACCAGTTTTGGGGAGTGTATTAATTTCCCAAGCTACTATCACAAAATACCATAATATGGTTGGCTTAAAACAAAAGAAACTTCTTATCTCACAATTCCAGAGGCTTAGACATTTGAAATCAAGGTGTTGACAGTTCCATGTTCCCTCTGAAACCTATAGGGGAGTCCTTCCTTGCCTCTTCCTAGCTCCTGGTGGTTTGTAAGTAATCTTTAGCATACTTTTGGCTTACAGTGGCTTCACTCAATGTGACTTCATTGTTACATGGCATTCTTGTGTGTCTCTGTTTTCACATGGTCATCTTTTTACAAGGACACCAGCTATGTTGGATTAGAGGCCCATCCTGCTCCAATACGACTTCATCTTAACTTAGTCAACTACATCTGCAACAACTCTATTCCAAATGATGTCACACATTCTAAGGTACTGTGGATTAGGACTTCAACATGTGGGTGGACACAACTTGACCCATAATAAGAAGGAAAGACTTCTTCCAAATGTGGCCTTCCTTGGATACTCTCCCTTAGCCTTAGGGAGTTACCTTTTGGAGTTATTATTACATTTTCATACTTATTCTTCTATCATAGTTTAATAAATCTTAGTATTAAACTTCCCTGTTTAAACTGATTTATGGTCTCTGATTCTTAATTGGACCCAGACTAATAGATACTGTGGAGAGCATACTAAAATTGAAATAATTTTTGGAGACTTCAACCTTGAACTGGATTTTCTTATTGGAGGATGAGATTTATGTCTCATCAATAAGGAATTTTTCAAAAATCCCTAGTGAAATTACTCAATTTTTAAATTAAGACTCAATATAAGCCCATTTCTTAATAAGCTAGAATCTTTAATTAAGGGTCAGAGAGATAACATACTAGAAACACTTAACTGTAACTATGGGACTAGGAAATAAGCAGGGCTTAGAACATAAGATAAAAGCATTTTCTATGAGTAATCGTTAAGTCTATCTTGAGATATTTTTTCAGATTGGCAAAAATTGTGAGTTGGAACACAGAAAAAAAAAAGAATAAACATAGAATTGAGAGTTGTTGTTATCTGAGTTGCTAGAAAGTTTCATCATAAAAATTGTAAGTGAAATTTTTGTGCAGAACTGCTTCATTGGTCTCTATCATGAGCATGTCAGAGGAGAAAGGTCCTGGATTTATATACCAGATCCTTAACCTTGGATCTGTGAAACCTACTTTAGGCTTTCCTTCATGCCTTCCAGTCTTCATGATTCTATAGCAACTTAAAAGGGGTTACCCTTTATGTGAGTGTGGAAGCTGATGGGACAGTACAGGCAGCCTACTGCCTTCGTTTGCAGGGTTGAGCCTAAAGTTGCTTTAGAATCATGAAGATTGGAGTCACAAAGGAAAGCAAAAATACTTGGAAGCAAAAAAAGAGCTTCAGAATTTTTAGGAAATGAGAGCAACAGTGACTGCCTGCTATTTGGTAAGGTGGAGAGTGGACTTCATCCTAGGTTGGGGATGTGGGCAAGGGACTAGTCACGGATGTACTTGTAGGTCATGATGTGAAACACAGATTTATTCCAAATTCAATAGGAAATCATGGATTTATGTAGAGATTGCAAGCCAGGTATCAATATTGGAAACAGAGATGTTCTGTAGTAATCTATATGATGAAAGATGGTGGATAGAAATTAAAGGATTTTCATCATTTTAATTCAGGGGTAGGATCTACAGGACATTTTCTCCAAGTTGCATTCCTCTAAAGAAGGGGACAAGGAAGCCTCTGCCTTCGGCTCAGGTCATGATCCCAGGGTCCTGGGATCGAACCCCGCATCGGGCTCTCATCTCAGCAGGAGCCTGCTTCCTCCTCTCTCTCTCTGCCTGCCTCTCTGCGTACTTGTAATCTCTGTCAAGAAAGAAAGAAAGAAAGAAAGAAGGAAAGAAAGAAAGAAAGAAAGAAAGAAAGAAAGGGACATGGATGTGTCATAAGGTTTCTGTTTCTAGTGACTGGATAAATGGTAAAGACATTGATGAATATGGAGAACACTGCAAGATTAGATTTTGGAGTGAAGAAGGAAGGAAAATCACATGTGACATTTACACTTGCTAATCTTGCTAATTGTTTTAAATATTTTATTTATTTGATGGAAATTACAGGTAGGCAGAGAGGCAGGCAGAGAGAGAGGAGGAAACAGGCTCCCTGCTAAGCAGAGAATCCGATGCAGAATTGATCCTAGGACCCTGGGATCATGACCTGAGCCGAAGGCACAAGCTTTAACCCATTGAGCCAACCAGGTGCTCCTAATCTTGCTAATTTTGAGATGTCTTTGGGACATTCAGGTATGGAAGGATTAAATAATTTGTTCAAAGCCATGAATATTTAGTATTTGACATTAACCAAAGCTTAATAGGTACTCTGAGAAACACTTTGGGTCTTTGGTCATTTTTGCTTACCCTACATATTTAATAACCCAAAATTTATCCTATTATTTAAGTAACTATTTTATTGGTTACTTTGTGTGTTCTCAATTTGAAGATGGATACAATTGCCCCTTTACCTCACAGGGGCACAAGTGACCCATTACCTCACAGCCTAGTAGTAGCAGAAAAAGAGGCAGGCTGCTTACAGAGTCAACATTGAAAGTGGTACATTAGCTCCTCAAATTCTATCCGATTGACTTCTCTTTGTGTTACATGCTTTACCTCCTTTGTCCTTCCACCCCATTCCTTGTACATGAAGCCTTGTCACTCTTCAATAGAGACCCCAGATAGACAAATGAAAGCTCAGTGGCTTTTCAAGTATTTTTGTAAATAAAGTTTTATTGGAACAGAAAGATGCCTATTCATTTCCGTATGGCTTATGACTGTTTTCATATTACAAAGACAGTACCTGCAAACCAGACTATGGCCTACAGGCCTGAAATACTTATCAGGGATTTGCAGATTCCTGATGAAGACTAAAGTATTGTAATATCCTTTTATGTTTCCTCTCTTCCCTCAATCCAATCTTTCTGAAACATCACTGCTAGACTAATATCTCAAAGGTTGCTATAATCCTTTCTTTAATGAGACATGGTACACTTATTAAATAAATGTGAAAAAATATTCTAAAAATGCCTTTGAATATAAAACACCCACATCCAATTTCTCCACGGCTCCCTACCACCTTATGAATTAAGAATAAAAACCCAATCTGGCATTTGGAAGCCTCCATAATATGATAAAAGCCTAATTGGTTATGCTTATCTCCAATTACACCTCAGTAGAGGTGCTTCAGCCAAATTGGTCCATTTCCTTTGTCTGTGATTTCTCCTCGCTGTGTCTTTACTCCTACACCGTTTCCTGTACCAGAAAGCCCTTCTTTCTGCCATTCTCTTTGCAGTTACAATGATATCCATCTGCATTTATGAGGATAATGTTAGCTCTTACTATACAAACTCTTCAATTCTAGTGACTACACAATAAAAAATTTATTTCTAATTCAAGGCAGGTGTTCTTGGTCAGTGATGTGGGGTGAAGTGTGTTGATAGTTGTCATCTGCCTCACAAAGTCACTCCAGACTGCCCATCTTCAAGTCATCCAAGGTCAACCTGGGCATGATTGTCTAGCCAGCAGAAAGGGAAGAGAGGATAGAGAAGGGACACCACTTCCTAATCCCAGAGCAGTCACATACGTTGCTTCTGTTTGTAGTTCATTGGTAAGAACTACTTATAAGGCCCCACCTAATTTCAAGGGAGTTTGAGAAATACAGTCCCTAGTTAAGCATCAACTCCTCAGGAAGATGTCTATGTGATCAGTTTGGAGCACAAATCTTTGATGTGCAGTTAGAGGTCTCTGCCAAATCATCTTTCTTTTTTTTTTTTTTTTTAAAGATTTATTTATTTATTTGACAGATCACAGGTAGGCAGAGAGGCAGGCAGAGAGAGGAAGGGAAGCAGGCTCCCTGCTGAGCAGAGAGCCCCATGCAGGGCTCCATCCCAGGACCCTGGGATCATGACCTGAGCCGAAGGCAGAGGCTTTAACCCACTGAGCCACCCAGGTGCCCCCAAATCATCTTTTATGGGATATCTCCATACTACCTTCCTATTCAGATAAACACTGTTTCCCATTCAGCCTTTGCAGCATTTAAAAAAGCTATTATTATTTTTATTTTTTTAAATTTATTTTTTATTTTCAGCATAACAGTATTCATTATTTTTGCACCACACCCAGTGCTCCATGCAATCCGTACCCTCTATAATACCCACCACCTGGTACCCTGACCTCCCACTCCCCACACACCCAACCCCCCTTCAAAAAAATCTATTATTAGGAAGGCACTTGGGTGGTTCAATCAGTTAAGTGTCTGCCTTTGGGCTCAGGTCATGATCCCAGGATCAAGCCCTCTGTAGGCCTCCCTGCTCAGTGGGGAGTCTGCTTCTCCCTCTCCCCTTCCTTCCTCTGCTTTTACTCTCTCTTTTTCTCTTAAATAAATACATAAAATCCTTTAAAAAAAGATTTAAAAAGTCTATTTAGGTTCTAACATGGTCTATCAGGTATTTATTATATGTCTTTGTATTTTTTAATTTTTTTTACTTTATTTCTCATTTTACTACTCTGATAATATCCTTTACATTACTCAGAATACTCTTAGTATCCACAGTGGTGATGAGTGAAAAATCCTTGCATCGGATTTCATTTTGAACATGTTGTTCAGTAAATTATTTTTAGAAGCAAAAGACCCAGAATTTTTCCTACCCCTGTAATACAAAAAATTGGTATTTGGATGATGAGGGAGGAAAGGGACTTAGGAATGTTTCCCGAGAACAATATCCCTGAGGTGAGGGTGAGATTCATAGATGGTCCCTACTACAAATACATGATAATCTTATATTGCATGTGGTTATACAATTCCAGAAACTAACTCTTTAGGGTTGCATTGTGCTTCAGAATACGAAGTATTCTTATTTGGAATTAAGGTCTGTAAAGAGATAAATTATAATGAGGTCATTAGAGTAGATTCTATTCCAATATGACTGGTGGCATTATAAAAAGCAAAAAGTCTGACACAAAGATAAATTCTCACAGAAACAAGGTGATGTCAAGACACAGAAGGAGAATGTCATGTGAACATAAAGTAGAGATTGATGTAACATGCCATAAGCCAGAGAACATGTGGAGCTCGTAGAAGCTGGAAGAGGCAAGGAAGGGTCTTTCCCCTAAAGGTTCAGAGGAAGGATGGACATACCGACACCTTGGTTTGGGCTTCATGCCTCCAAAAATGTGAGACAAATTTTTTTGCTCTTTGCATCTCTGGATTTTCTCTCTCTCTCCTTTTTATTCTCATTGCCACTTCCTCAGAGATATCTTTTTTGCCAACAAACCTAAAGCAGCACTATTGCCCCCTGTTACCCCATCATAATATAGTCGAGCATATTTATTGTCTCTGTCCCACCTTAATATAGAATTGACCTTAGGGCAGGGTGTTAGCCTCACTCATTTATTGCCTTAACCCCTCTGGGCATAGCACAGTGACTCATATTCTATAAGCCCTCAATAAACAATGAATGAATGAATAAATGGTTACTCCTTTTGCTTTATATAAAATAGGAAAGTTAGATAAATCATCAAATATTTTCAAAATTCTTACCATATTTTGCATTTAAAACACAGAGATTCTGAAGCCAAACTTCTTGGGCTCAAATGCCAGCCTTGTCATTTCATAGCTCTGAATAAGGACAAAGTGGGTAGCGTTCTTGTTATTCAATTGCCACCATCTTCAAAATGGAGCTAGTATCTATCCCTATGGCACAGGGTCATTACCCTGATTAAATGAACTATACATGAAGCATTTAGAGGCACACCCAGCACATGGTAAATGCTATATAAATATTCACTATTATTATTATTTTATTATTATTGTTATTACTAAAGATATATAAATTATAGCATTATTTGCCATAGTTGATAAAAATGAGATTAAGGCTCTTTTCTCTGCCCACAAGGACTTTACTATATAGCTAGGGAGACTATAGAAGTTAAGTTATTTAAATAAAATTCAATTTACCAATTTAAAGTAGATGAGATAATACAAACATAAGATATAATATTGGGGTAATAATTATGATGAAAATGAATATAATTAATATGATTATGCATTATACATTTACGCCAAGTGGGTGGCAGTACTTACGACTGATTTCACCATTTCTTGTCATCTGGATTACAAAGTTGTGTTTCAACGAGCACTATTTATGTGGGACTTCAATAGAGTTTACAAATTAATTCCTCCTGAAGCATTTCTTAAATGATACAAAGAGACCCAGTAAATAGCAGAAATCTATGGCAGAACACAGGGTGTCTTGGGGCCTCTCAGCAGGCACCCAAAATTTAGCATTAAAATGCTGCTTATACTCTTGAGTGTTCTTCCTCTTGGGGGAATTCTTAAGCCAAACTTTCAGATCAGCTTCGCCCTTAAAATCTCTTCATATTCAAAGCTGTCTTCAGGATTTAGACGTCTTATTAGAACATACCATTTCAACAGCTACCAATTGGGAATAGCCAGACTCTCAAGCATAATGGATGGAAAAGAGAGCAGTTTCTGAACCCATCTGGACATCTGTGCTAAGCAGTTCCAAGCAAACACACTGGAAAAATTGATTTTGCTTGCAAATTTATAAATTTGGTCCTAAATTCTGTGTGTTTGTTTAGTGTTCCTCCGCTGAGCAACAGAGAAGCTAAGTGGTAATGACAAACTCAGATATGCACATTTAGCTGATTATGTTGGATTCCAAACACCTGAGCCAAGAGTTGGTCGCTATTCAATAATCCCAGTTATCCTCCAGCTGCCATGTGACTCGTTTCATATGTAGGACAGGAAAAGACCATATATCTCACTTGATTTCTTCTCATACAGCCTCTATCTCTGCTTCTCAGGTCTTTCTATAATTGCTTTGATCAATGGTATAACACATTAAATGGGTATTTAAGGAAATCAATTCAAAACACTATAAGAGCAAACACTATAAGCTTGGAGATTTTGATGCAAAACACTCAACTCCAGGAAGGGGTTTATCTGTAATAAAATGTGCATAAACTCACCTGTGACATTTACTGGTCCTGACTTGGTTGATGCCTGAGTCTTGGTTTTTAGTTCATTTTTTTGAGATAGTACATGGCCTTTACTTTATTTTTTTCAAGCAATGATGATGAAATTATATTTGACCACAATGAAATATAATCTTTGAACATGTAGTTTAAATATTTGGGGCAATATATCAGAAGCATTAGAAACCCAATTTTGTACACTATTGATAAAATTATTTTAATGTTCTTCATGTATAAGAAAGGAATGCTAAAACATGTTAACTATATATATTTGTAATTTCAACTTCTTATAGAAAACTTTTTCCTGGGATGAACCAATCCCTTCCCTTCCTTTCCTTTCTTTCCCTTTCTCTCTACCCCTGACCCTCTCTGACCCTTTTTATTTTTCTATCTAACAGACTAGCAAGTCGTTACTAGGTTGATTCTAGGCAGTGACTACAGAAATGAAATCAGAGTGGTTGCTCTAAAAGTCCAGGGCCAAAACAGAAACCTCTTCAATATCCTTGGGTGTATGCAAAATGAAGTAAATAGTTTGAAATTGGATAATATTGTCACTATCACTAGTTTGCAAGCTTTTGTATCTATCAGAGTTATTTGAGGAGAGGGTACGCTGGTTACAACACAAATTTCTCAATTTCTAGGCCCCCACGATAGAAACTCTGATTCAATACATCAGAACTGAGACCTATTTTTTTTTTTTAAACATCCAGATGAGTCTTCAGTGACTACTTAAGTGTTAAGTGATCCAGAAATGACATTTTCAGAAACAGCCATTTCTAGATTAAAGGCTCTTTCATCTTGCTTAAACATTCCTTCATATCTTTCTTACTGATTAATTTCTCAATGTCTTGCTTTATTTTTCCCAAGGCCCAAGTCACACCTCTGCTATTAATGATTGGAGTAGTTAGGGGAACTGTCAACAATTTCAGCAGCAGAACAGACTCAAACCACGCCCCACCCCATTCGCTCCACCATGTCAGCTACCGCATGATTGATCCAGTCCACGTAGTATGGAGTCTGACTGACCAGTAGGGCTGTAAGAGCTGTTAGCACACCTCAGTTGAACAGGTAGCTGCATAGCCAGAGAATGAAGTGACCATAATATTCCGCTCAATTTACAGAAAAACAAGAAATTCAGCAGTGTTTATTCTTCTATAATAGAGGCAACTTTGTATCAGTTTTGTCTTCTAAAATATGACAAAGTACATAGATACTGCTATCACAATGGTAGTTTACTAAAAACAAACAAACAAACAAACAAAAAACACAACAAATTTAGGATAATGGTTTCTTTTGGGAAAAGGGCAGTCCGACTCTGGCTGGTGTGTTTTATTTCTGAAGTTGGGATATAGGTTTATTCCGTTATTATTTGTCCTATTTGACGTAGTTATTTAATTTAAATAAGATGGTATCATATATTTATATTGAAACATGGAGGCCAATGATAAGCAAGGAAATAAGTAGAACTTGATTGCCTCTAAGAAGCTAAACTGGGAGTGGAAAAGTGGAGGATAGTACAGAGAGCTCTTTTTACAAATCTTCCTTTTTAAACTATAGGGTATATTGTTAAATAAGTATAAAACCTAAATAAAAAAAATCAAGGACACTATTTAGCTAATGTTTTTATTTGTTTGGTTTTGGTTTAGAATTTTTTGTCTTGTGTTTTTCTAGAAGAAAGCTAATTAATTTAGGTGCTTATGTTAGGGAACAACTTCTAGAGAGAACATCAAAAAAAGAAGGGTGTGTTTTCCTTTCTATTCATTTTAGTTGTTATCTTTATGCAATTATGATCTGGGTTTCTTTATTTTATGAGTTTTATGTTTGCCTGAATATTTTCTATCTTTTCAGTAACTTTCAAAGCCTCAAGATGTTTTATTAAAGATCAATTCTTGTACCATTTTTTAAATCTTTATTTCAATTCAGAGTGTTTCTATTTCTGTGAATCTAATAATCACAAATATAATCTGTTCTTTTTCAAGTAGCTTTCAGTTCATCTCAAGGCTGTGTGGTGTCCCAGTTGCGTTTGTTTACCACTCAGCAATCCGTACAGCATTTGAATCTGTCAATCCCTGATTTCATTAAGATTAAACTTGCTTTAATGTAGTAAATCCAGTTGCCCTCAGGTTTAGATACAATGAACTGAAGGATGGAAACCAGGTTACTGTCATATGGAAATGTCAGGTGTACTATGCCGATTTGTCCTTGTTTTGTTTCACATATAAATTCTCTATCTTGGGGGGGATATCAAGGGTTATCAACATTTAGACTATGAATACAATTTACCACAAGATTTCCATTTTCTAAAAAGGAAAAACATAGTTAATATAGTCCCTAAGAATTTTAAGTATTTTTGCTAAGAATCAGGGTTTCTTTAAAATTGTCTGTTATTGATATAAGCACACTGTAGAGGATTTCTATAGAGAGTGACCCTGTATATACAGTGATTTCAAATATTTTCCCATTCGTTTATATATTATTTTATATTAACTTAAGAAAATTGATTCCTATGATCTTAGGAAAATTGTTTAATTTCTCTGTGCTTCAATTTTCTGTCATATAAAAAAGGGCTTAAACCATTATCAACACAATAAGACTAAACAGTTCGATAATAAAGCTGACATTTGTGCATAACACTTAACATGTGTCAGGAACAATTTTAACCCTCCTGTGTGTAAGCATCATTTAATCCACTGAATTTTATAGATTAGGCAAGTGATGCTGCACAATGGAGTTAGGGTGGTGCGCATGACTAATGACAGACATGGTTTCTATTCTCAGAGAACTCATATAGAATACAGAAAATAAAATCAAGTGTGAGTACTGTTTGGGCAAGGGCATAGCAGGGATGGGATAGAGGCAACAGGAGTTTCCAATCTACTCTAGAGGGTGCAGGAAAACCCTCAGGCAGAGCTGAGGCCTCATTTGATAAAGTTGTAGAAGCTAAGCTCCATGAGAGTTCTGAAGATGACAAGGATGGGCTCAGCAGGTGTCCTTTGGTAGGTGGGTATCAAAGGAGAGAGCTGAAGAGAAGGAAGGCTTTTTAGGATGAATGGAAGAAAGCTGAAGCTACTTTTTCCTCTAGTACTATTTCTAAGTGTCAACTGATGGACAAAGTTAGCACAGAGGAGTCCAGGCCCAGGCAGGGCAGACAGGAAGGTATGACTAACCCGCATGGCATCTCTCTGCTTTGACTCGCAGAGAGACAGTGAAGAACACAAAGTCACTCCTTTTGCCCACCCTCCCTACCTCCTTTTAGTCAATGAACATCTAAGACACCATATTTGCTGGGCCCTGCTGGGAAAGAGCAGGGAACATTACAGATACAGTCTGTGCCCACAGGGCCTTCACATTTCTATGTGAACTTAACAATATAAAGACTTCAATACTGAAATGATCACTCTCAGGGAAAAAACATTTTAAATATCTTAAAATGTTTTAAAAATTAATATTCTAGAAAAGACAGATTCAGGGTCAATTCTGATTGGTGTTTCCTTTAATGACAGGATTAGCAGGTGAGTTTAGTCCAGAGCAACGACATAAAGAACAAACAGAATATGTGAAGACTTGCGAAGCAGTTGGTGACGGTTGCTTGCTTTTCAACTCTAATAACAAATCAAGATCATAAGGTTATTAAATCAAAACTTGAATTGATTGACCATGGTTGAGCAATGATAATAATATGCTAGTAATAATAATAGAAAAAAGACTGAGTCCTTAAAACTCGTCTGGCAATGTGGTAAATTTTTTATAAACAGTATTTCATCCAACCCTCAAAACCTTTTGTACATGAGGAAACTGAGACTTAGAAAAGCTAAATAACCAGTCTAAGGCCACCTTAAGAGGCAAAACTGAGGTTTAAGTCATTATATGTAAAGGGATAGAGATAGATACATAGATGATAGATAGGTGATAGATAGGAAGAGGATAGAATGGACCAAATAGCTTCCAGTCAACCAATAAAATTCTTATTTTAGTATTTTATTTGTGATTACATCATTTTAATTAGTACACGGAAAGTAATAAGCAATATCATATATCTTTCCATTGTGTTGCACACCTCTGTATTTACCCAAAGATGCTGATGAATCAATTCTTTCCAAAACATGCTAAGTATCCTGGGTTTTGATTTTATACACAGTTCATCCTTATTACAATGCTTCCTGTATCAATCAAGATCATTACAGGAAACACAGCACTCAAAGTTGTTGATGGAGTAGAAGTTAATGAAGGGACTACTGACAAAGGTTAAGTGGGGATAGGAGATGCTGAAGGATGATGGGGCTAACAGAAGAGAATCTTTACCGTCTCCACAACTTGAAGGGCAAGAGGGGAGTACAGCTCTCCCAGCTTGGAAAGAGTGCCTACAACCAAGTGGAGAGCTGTCCAGCAGGGGCTCTGGCCCCAGGTCCAGGAACACAGCTCCTGATCACTGTAGCCATAAGAGAGGGATCCAGAGGAATCAATATCCTGGCCTCATTATTCTACAGTTCTCCTGATATCCTGCAGTGCCCCCCACTTCCAGAACCCTGTGGGAAGCTGGAGTGCAAGTGACCATAATGCAGTATAGAAGGGTCAGCCTGCTGGAGTTTGAAGGGTGAGGTTTAAGTAGGAGTCCAAGTTGGTTCCACAGTTGCTGGCCACTCAGTGGACAGTGGGTGTAGTACTCACTCAAAAAAAAAAAAAAAAAAGCAACTGAGGGGCGCCTGGGTGGCTCAGTGGGTTAAAGCCTCTGCCTTTGGCTCAGGTCATGATCCCAGGGTCCTGCGATCGAGCCCCGCATCGGGCTCTCTGCTCAGCAGGGAGCCTGCTTCTCCTTCTCTCTCTGGCTACTTGTGACCTCTATCTGTCAAATAAATAAATAAATCCTAAAAAAAAAAAAGCAACTGAGAAGAAAAGGATGAGGAATTCATTTGAAAATCAAGTATATTACTTTAAAATGAGTTCCATTTTGGAAGAAGTGTTTATTGCTTCCCATCCCCTTTAGGGTTTTTAATAATTGTGAATTAATAGTCTTTGATTCTTGCATTTGTAAACATGTAATTTTTAAGTTATATATACAAATTTTTTTTAAAAGATAATTATTTCTTTTCAGCTGGGATACTGTGTTTAAATTTGCCCGAGAGGTACACATCGATACACACTGATATATTTGTATGCCTACAGAAAGGACAAAAAGAAAGGGCCAGATCCTTTAGAAGATATTGAAGAAATAAAATAAAACAAACAAAAAGAAAGGAAGTATAGAAATAGCTAGGAGGGCGGGTGAACATTTATCCATGCTTCTACAATGGGGAAGAAATCTTCTTTGCACTCCCAAAAGTGATAATATGGCAGAATTCTTTATGCCTCTCTCTTTATACCTTCACACTCCTCCTCAAGGAAGAAAGAGTGACATCTAATAAGGGAATGGTTCTAAAGAGTCTTCTTCTCTTTTTCTTCCCACCTTTCTCTCAAGATACACAAGATTTCTTCTTTGGGTTAAGCATCTAGAGCAGGTTGCTATTTGGGAGACAGAAGTGAGTTCAATGGGGGTGGAGTGGCCCGTAGTTCTGAGTGAGTAAAATTAATTCAGGGAACAGTATTAGGAAGACCAATTGTGACCTAGATGTGAGCTGTATCATCCTACTCAGTTTTACCAACAAGAAAACAAACATTTTGATCTCCATTTGTCTAACTCACATATCATCTCAATTGGTTTACAGCTTAGAAGAAGAAAAGAGGAATGACCTTATTACTCTACTCTGTAAAGAAGTTCAGCAAGAACTACCTGGAAGAATAAAAGAGATTCTCTGCTTAACCTGGAGCATATGCACACTGTGTAGGACCTCTAATCTGCCTGTTTGGTTTGAGAAGAACATCACAGAAGCAGGATGACTCATTAAATAAATCTCAGGTGTTAGAGGGGAGAAACACTGCTGAGAGATTATGCAGAAACCAATGAAACAGCTGAGGTCCAAATTTCACAGTTTTCAGTCATGGGTACATAACATCCAGATCTACTTCTGTCACCACTCCCTCTCCAAGCATCCAATTCAAAACAGCAATAAGCAAAACAAAACAGAAACCCTCCAATATCTTCCTTTATTCTCAGAATAAAGTCTGAATCTGTGACAAGATCAGAGCTCTGGACTTTTCTCTCACTCATGATTCATGTTATACCATGATCTTCCCACTTTCTATGTGGGAAGATATTCCTCAAACCCAACATTCTCTCTTCTGCCACAGGGCTTTTGTATATGCTGTTTATTCTACTTAGAATGTTCTCTTCACCCACTCTTGTCTTAGTTAACTGCTACTCATGATTCCTACTTCATGTTAAGCTTCTTTTTCTCAAGGAAGCCTACTTGACCCTCTAGCTTAGGATGTTCTTCTTTTTTTTCTGCTTTTATGGCTTTGTCTTCTTTCTTTCTCCCCATACCCACCAAGACTTATTCCAGTTGTGGTATTTCATTTATCAATGGGATTATTTGACCAATGACTATTTTAATCCAGAATGCATCTTCTTGGAGGTATTTACAATACAGTTTATGCTTAATACTTATGATAAAGTTTAATAGAATTTTGATAACTGCTGAAATAATGAATAAAAGAAAGAATGCAAATTAATAAAAAGGTCACTCATATGTTAATATACTATGTGTATATATTCAGAAATATGGGTTAAATAGATATTATGGTTTTCTCAATTTAAGTGTATCTCAAGAATATATTTCATATAGAAAAGTAAACTATTTTCTACATTAGATTTTCATAGTATATTTTCTGTTTCTCAAAAAAAGTGCATTTTAAATCATCTCTGCATGGTTACAGTGGTACAATGAAGTTATTTCTTTACTGTTCACATGATTATCCCATTTTTAAAATCTATATAATCTGTGTATATCGCAGCACTATTACATATTATCTTAATATCCAAGATACTCCAGTGAATTTTCTAACATTATAAATTAGTTCTAAAATAAATGTTGCATATTCAAAAGTCTTATATTAGCTTTGATTTATAAAAGAAAATCAGAAGATGCTGTGAGTCAGAATAAGGAAAGCAGATTGCTTTGGGGGGAAAAAAATAGAGCACTTGGGTTCTAGTTAATTCCATAAATTGCTAGTCATGTGCAGGGGTAAATTTAAACAACCTGAACATCTGTGTGAGTGAGGGAAAGGCTGTCTACTCTGTCTTGACATAAAATAATACGGCCTCATCTCGTGGTAAAATCCAAAGCACAATTCAAATTGAAGATAATCACAGGCTATCCTTAGGCTGTGGCTGTTCTGATGCTGTCGCAGACTCTGATACTACATCATACTCTTCCCAAACCAAGAAGTGTTGAAGTTAAGAACACAGTGTCTGGAGCCAAACGGTTGGTCTCAAATTCCAGCTTCCATACTTGCTGGCTGTACAACCTCAGGCAAATTACTTAACCTCTCTGCACCTCTGGCTCCTCAGTAGCAATGTGAAAGCAATAATACCATGTATCAGACAGTGTTATCATGCAGGCAAAGGAGGTAGCAAATGGAAAATCTGAGGAACAGTGCCCACCACTGAGTAGGCGTCAGTTAAGCATTAACAGTCATTCACAGGACTGGTGCTATTTAACCATTCACTGTCTCATCTGTCGGTTCCCTATATTGGGTGCTGAGGGTGATGGCAGTTCATTCATCTATTCACCTGGTGATTCTGCAGCCTTTTCGGTGGAAAAAAATCCTCTGTCCATTTAACACTTCAGATATATTTTTAAAAGGAGAATATCATTTTAGCAGTTGGAAATGAACTGTCTTTCTGTTTCACTTTTACTTGGTCTTCTCCCTTGGCGAGATGTGTGCCTGGTTCTTCTGATAGCCTTACACGCTCATCTCTCAGGCTAGTCCTCCACATTGTCCAAAGTAATTTGGTCTCAAACCATGCTGCCTAGTTTCTCTTGTTCTTGAGTACTTCATTTTTGGACTTGGTAAGCGCTCTACTCCATTTCATGCCAATTGCCTCCCTGTATGGATTTAGTCATAAAGCAATTGGAGAGGCAACCAAACACCAACTCCTTTAGAAATGACTAGAACTTTGCATAGTGCCATTTATCACGACCCCACTGCGACTCACCATATGTGAAGTAAATTCACTTTGAATCCCATTTAAATCAATTTGCAAAACTGCCCGAGACACTAACAGATGATTCACTGAAATTGAGATGTAACTATTGCCTTCTTGGCAACCCCAAATAGCGTCCCTCCACCAAAACAGCAATCAAGTGAGTTATGCATGATTTGCTTTTAAGAGACCCACGGTCTTTATTGTTCACATTTGTTTTATCCTCTAGATGCTGACTACTCCTTTCTTACTCCCTTACGTTGTAGAGATGAAAAAGAAATTTGAGAGTCGGTGATTGCCAGAGGCAAGTTGTGCAGCTCTACACACTTTTCATCACCGTCTTGTCTTGCTCCCGGCATATTTTTAATATATGTCTTTAACTCCACCCCATGAATCAGAAATATTATCAGCTGCAGGATTTTATTCTTGTTGGTGTTTATGAATGACTTTGTCGTCCTTCCAAGGGCTATGAGAGGAATCAAGTATCTCCAGGAGCCCAGACGGAGACACATCCTCATAGCAACTTTAAAATTCTTTAAGGCTGACATTACCACAATTCTAGAGATCAGCTAGCCACGGTCAAAATAAGGTATTTAGAAATGTGCAGAGTCCATACAGCCTTCGAGGTGGTTGTTCAAGTGTAGTGAAATCAACAGAAATCTCTGTTATTTTACATAATTAACCTGTCAGAAGGCAATCAGAGGAAGGCATGTAACAAGGTCTTCACTCTTGCTTCCCTTCTTCATGATCTTGGTCAGAACCACAGATTCTCAGGTTCAAAACCTGTTGTCCCCATCACACCAAGTCTTTCCCTCCTCCCCTGCAAAGCTCAAGATTGGCCTACTCTCTGTTTGCCCACCATAAAATGCCTAATACGTATTTCTTTTACTTTCTGGTAAGGTAGAGTCAAAGCACTGATTACGAATTTTACATATGTTTTGTCTTTTTATCCAGAAAACAAAAAACAAAACAACAACAACAACAACAACAACAACAACAAAACTAGATTATGTTTAGGATACCGGTACACTTCATAAAAGTTTGAAAATCTGTAGAGCTATTAGTGATGGAAAAAGAGATTTATTTTGTGAATTTTTATCAGAATTCTTAAAGATAATTAGGAGGTTGTATTTAATACTATAGATTATACCTATGTATACATACATATACATATATATATATATACACACACACATATAAAATGTATGTCTATTGATTAAATATACACTCACACACTCATTTAGTCCTCACCAAAACCTCTATGATTATCTCCATTTCACAAAATGAAACCATAGCATAGAACAACTAAGTAACTTCCAAGGCTCAAACAGCTAACTACATGATATTAGTTTTAGACCAGGTGGTCTGGCTCCAGTAGGAATTAAAGAAATACCTAAGGAGTAAACTATATACACTGGATGGATACAAACTAAATATTATTTATGTAATCTTTCTTGTTTCAGAAAACTCCACCTACAGAAAGCTAATAAATAACTTACATAGTATTAAATATTCAGTTCAATGAAGTCAGAGGTGTTAGCCACCAAGTGACTTACCCCCTTAAATGGCAGGAGGTAGAGTTGATCAGAAGTCTGGTACAACATGCTGAAACTTCTGAAAGCATAAGCCCAGAGAGTCCAGCCCACATAAAATAACCTTGTTCTGAACACTGTTTCTGTGTTATACAAAAGAGAGGGCATAAAATACCTGCCTGTAATGAAAGCATCATGCTGAACTGGGCCCCTCACTTCAACCTTTATGATCATATAGATGGGCTTCTATGCAAGAGGCCATCACTGCCATTCTCTGGGTTAGTCTGTGCCTTGACTTCATCCTAGGCTGCCTTTCAGGTTCCCTTCAGCTGCCCACTTCCGTGCCACTGACTCCTCCGTGTGCAGGGAATGGACAGTACAAGGCTTTTTCCCCTTGTGAAGCAAAACTTGTCTTCATTGTATTGAGCTGGCTTTTTAAAAACCGAGAACTCAGGTCGGTGATTCAAGATTTCTGTATCAGGACAGTGGGAAGATTTTTCTCTCCGTGGAGGTTCAAAGGGAAAGTAAGGGCTCTGTGCCACGTTACTCACAGCTCATTTCCCAAACCTAGATTTTGGTGGCTTCACATCCTCACCCCTCCTCTCTCTAAGTAAAGAGCATCTGGCACTGATGACATCAGCGTGTCTATTAAGAAGTAGTACAAAAGGCTTATGAGGAATTGAAAGTCACCAGAGGTGACTTCAGCTCAAAGTGCCCCCTATGTTAAGATTTTAGTCTCAATAGGGACATGAGAACAAATAATTAGAAAGAAAAATATTACCATTGTGTCAGCTTTGGGAACATTTTTTTCTACGTGTATTTCCATTAACTATTCAATTAAATATGCATGGCTTCATGACCGGGCTCTGGGGAAGTGTCCTAGCCTCTGGCAAAGCCCTCAGGCCTTGAGAGAATGTTTCAATTTTTAAATAAGACCTCAAAAAGACCTTGGTTAATGTTTTTTGATGGATTTATCCGAAGTGACTTTTTAATCATTTTAATTTAAAAAATATTTTATATTTTCCACACATTTTAATCTTCACTGTTGTCAAGCAAAAGAAATTTCTGGGACATATTTTTAAAATTATTTTTACTTTTCATTCAAGTATCAAATACTTACAGAAAGGTGTACACAGATGAACCGATGGATTTTTACAAACTGAACACCCTCTTATAACCTCTTATAACCCTATAACTCCACACTAAGGAACAGATATTAACAGCTTCCAAGCACACCTTCTTGGCTCCCACATAGGCTCTATGCTGCCCCCAGGTGTAGCCACTGTTCAATTTTCTATAACCAGAGTATTTTTATTTCTTAAAATTTATGTACCTTAGAACATACAGCATTTACTTTTGTGTGTCAGGCCTTTATCTGTCAACACTTTGTGATGTTATCCATATTATTTCATGTATTTGTACATGGTTCATTCTCACTGCTACATAGTATCCCATTGTGTGAATATTCTACAATTTATTCATTCTACTGTTGGTAGGCCACTGGTTTCTAGCTTTCAGTATTACACATAGTGTTGCTACGAATATTCTAGCCCCTTTTTTAATGAATACAGTCTTTGTTAAGGATATTCCAAAGAAAGAAATAGTTGTTTCATACTGTGTACTTTGTATTGATCCTATAATAAATTATCACAAATTTAGTAGCTTAAAACAACGCAAAACTATTACCTACAGTTTTGAAGGTAGATTGCCAAAACAGATGTATTGCTGGTTCCTTGAGGAAAGAATGGGGTGGTTGGGGATTAAAAAGGTTTTCTTTTACCTTTCAAAATTATTTATTTATTTGTCAGGGAGACACACACACAGAGAGAGAGAGAGTGAGAGAGAGAGAGTGAGCACAAGCAGATGGAGTGGAAGAGGGAGAACCAGGCTCCCTGCTAAGCAAGGAGCCCAATGTGGTCCTCAATCCCAGGACCCTGGGATCACGACCAGAGCCAAAGGCAGATGCTTAACTGACTGAGCCACCCAGGGACCCTGGGATCATGTCCTGGGCTGAAGGCAGATCATACATTGAGCCACCCAGCATTTTCTGCCTATGGGATTTCAGTAGGTTCTAGCACCCAAGGCAAAACAGAAGCAATTGCACGATCCTGCTTGAGTTACGGTGTTAGAGCCACAGATTCTTCATTAGCCAAGAAAGGCTGCAAATAGTACAAGGATACTTGGTAAAAAAAAAGTTGTTTGCCATCACAGGTAAGATGCTATTATATTTTCGTGCCTGGTTTCTGGGTTAAAAAAAAAATCTCTGTGCACTTAACCATTTTAAGTTTAGAATTTTACTCCTCGACAAGTAAATTATTTCTGAGGTGGTTAACCCCCCCAGTGCACTGGCAGAAATAAGTACAAAATTGATTAGGGGAGATTTTCCACCACCCAAATTATAAAATATTCTTGCATAAAGCAATAAGCATGCATAAATATGAGCTCGAAACAATTATGCCTTCAGCCATGAAAGAGTAAATGATATCAGACTTTCCCACCTACCATTACAACTATAAAACTGGACAAGATTTAAAAAACTGTCTTCGGTTGTTTGACAACAGGCAGAGAGGCTGAGATTTTGGAAACAGGAGAAATACCTGAGATGAACTTATTAACTTATTAATGCTCTTACCACAGTGCAGAAGATCTGGAGCATGGGAGATGCAGATCGGAATTTGGGGCTGCTGAAGTATCTGAAATTCGCAGGAAAGAACTGGAGAAGAGAAACTACACTGGGACAAATTAGAAGTCTATGTAGGTGGGGGCACCTGGGTGGCTCAGTTGGTTAAGTATTCAACTCTTGATCTCAGCTCAGGGTCTTGATCTTGGGGTTAAGAGTTCAAGCCCTTTGTTGGGTTCCACCCTGGGCATGGAGGCTACTTAAAAAAATAAAACATAAAGTCTGTGTTGGTATTCACCATAGACCCTTGGCCAACCAAGGGCTGGGCGGTGCATCCACAGGATAAGCCTCTGTAAGATTGAGCAACGACTAAATGTTCCAGGTTGAGAATTGGATGCATGTTTCAGAGGTTGAGCCCCACAAAGGATCACTGTTATCTTGATCCAAAGACCCTCTTTTCCTACCAGGACCTGCATTTATTATTATTTTTTTTCTCCTCTGAGACCATCACTTATTTTGGATTTTTTTTTTTTTTCTGGGCGTTACTGGGAATTAGAAACAGTTTCATATTTGCAAGTACTGGGTTGGAAATAGTTCCTCTAAATTCTGCTCAATAACTGAAGAGTTTGTTATTTACATCATCTCTCTCTCTCCATGCTTAGCACAGCAGCTAAAGGAAGCCACTCTTTTCAGTATTGTGCATGGAAATCGTCCAGGTCTAATCCACAAATTCACTGGGTATATTTTCTATTCTAGTCCTCTTATTACTGTAGGTGACAGTGTTGCCACATTTTCTACCAATGCATAACAGAGGTTGTCTTTTTTACTTCCTACAATAAGATTTCCTCACTGTTTTTACACTCTGCACCAACAGTTTCCTCAAAGTCCTCCTAGCTTCTGCCCACTATCCACAGCACATATTTTAGGGTTTAGTCATAGTTAAACCCCACTTGCAGGACAAATGTCTGCTTTGGTTACTTATTGCTATGTAATAAAACTCCAAAACTCAGTGGCAAAAGACAAAAGTAATAATTTATTATCTCATGAATGTCTGATTTGATCAAGTAATTTTTCCACTAATCTCACTTGGCATCACTCATGTGGGGACCACTGAGGCCAGATACAGCTAAAAGAGCCTAGACAGCTTCAATCATTTGTGTGTCTGGAGAAATAGAAAGAACTCACAAATAAAAATGGCTCAGACCTCTCTCTCTAGCCACAGAGGCGCACCACAAGGGTAGCTTCGTTATATGGCCTCTGGATTCCAAGAATCAAAATACAAGGGAGAGTCAGAGGAAGCTGTGAGTGCTCTGAAAAGCTAGATCTAGAACTGGCATGGCATCACTCCTGCCATGTTCTTTGGATCCTGTTTGGTAAAACCAACCCAGACCTAAAGAAGAGGACAGGTATTCCCTCATCAATAAAGTAGTGACAATAACTCTAGCCACTTTTATTTTTTTTAATTAGCTTTTTATAGCCACTTCTCCACCAGACACAAAGTCTTTCAAAATGACAATGTGTTAAAAGTTACAAAAGAGAAAATTAAAAATAAAGAAGCCCATATCTACTAAAAAATTGAATTTATATTAAAAAAAAAAAACCTTTCCATGAAGAAAACATCAGACCTAGATGGGTTTCACTGGTAGATTTTTTGACTAAGAAATAAAGAAGGTCAACAAAACTATAACTCACTCTTTGAAAAGACTAATGAACTATAAAACCTCTAGGAACACTGAAAAACAAAGGAGAAATTTCATTCATTTTAGAATATGAGAATATTACAAATAACAAAAGTACTTAATGCTTTATTATGCATAACTTTATTCCAATGTTTGTGAAATTTTGACATCTGATTAAAAAAATGGAATAACTGAAAAAAATTTTAGCCACTAAAAATGGCTGAACAAAAATCAATATATTAAAAGCTATCCTCAAATACAAAATGAAATATGAGGTTGAGGAGCTTTTGAAGGTTAGGTTAATGGTAAATCTCCAACTTATGACTCCCTATAATATACAGGCTACACCAAAAAACAGAGGAAAGTAACTTTTTTCAATTGTGAGACTGACATATAACTCAATAAAATTTTTAAGCATCTCTTATGAAAAGAAACCCATGACATAACCCATGTCACATGTGGCTATAATGTGAAAAAGTTAAATAAAACATAAAACATTAGCAACATCAACCCAGAAACATACTTTTTAAAACACATGAGATAGGGTAGAATTCATTTCAGTAAAGCAAGAGTGACTTAATATGACAGAAATCTATTACTGAAATACTGCACAGTAAATAATGAAGAGGGAAGTAACTCCTCAGTACATGTAACAAACCACTTGAAAAGTTCTACACCTAATAATTTTTTTTTAAATCACATACCTAGGAATAAACCTACCAAAGAGGTAAAAGAAAACTATAAAACACTGATGAAGAAAACTGAAGATGACACAAAGAAAGGGAAAGACATTCTATGCTCATGGACTGGAGGAACAAATATTATTCAAATGTCTATTCCAATCAAAGCAATCTACACATTCAATGCAATTTCTATAAAAATACCACCACCATTTTTCATGGAGGTACAGCAAACAATCCCAAAATCTGTATGGAGCCACAAAAGATCCTGAATGGCCAAAGTACCCTTGACAAAAAAAAAGCAAAGGCATCACAATTCTGGACTTCAAGATATACTACAAAGCTCTAGTAATCAAAATAGTATGACACTGGCACAAAAACAGACCTATAGGTCAATAGAACGGAATAAAAAAAAAAGAAATAAAGAAAGAAAGAAATTAACCCACAACTCTATGGTCAATTAATCTTTGAAAAAGCAGGAAAGAATATCCAATGGGAAAAAGATTGTCTCTTCAACAAATGGTGTTGAAAAAACTGGATAGCAACATGCAAAAGAATGAAACTGGACTACTTTCTTACACCATCCACAAAAATAAACTCAAAATGGATGAAAGACCTAAATGTGAGATCTGAAACTACAAAAATCCTATAAGAGAACACAAACAGTAACTTCTTTGACATTAGCTGTAACAGGTTCTTACTAGATATGTCTCTTGAGGCAATGGAAATAAAAGCTAAAATAAACTACTGGAACTTCATCAAAATAAAAAGCTTCTGCACAGAGAATGAAACAATCAACAAAACTAAAAGGAGAAGATATATTCAAATGGCATATCTGATAATGGGTTAGCATTCAAAATATATAAATAAATTATCAAACTCAACACTCAAAAAAACAAATAACCTCCCCAAATAGGCAGGAGACATGAATAGACATGAATTTTTCTAAAGAAAACATACAGATGGCCAGCAGATACGTGAAACTTCTCTCATTATCAGGGAAATACAAGTCAAAACTACAATGAGGTATCACTTCACACCTGTCAGAATGGTTAAAAATAAACAACAGGAAAGGGTGTTGGCCCGGATGTGGAGAAAGAGTAACCATCTTGCACTGTAAGTGGGAAGGCAAAATGGTATAGGCACTCTGGAAAATAGCATGGAGCTTCCTCGAAAGTTAAACATAGCACTACCCTATGATCCAGCAGTTGTACTACTAGGTATTTTCCTAAAGAATATAAAAATACTAATTTGGATATATACATGCACCCTGTTTATAGCAGCATTATCTACAGTAGCCAAATGATGGACACAGCCCAACTGTCCATCAATTGATGAATGGGGAAAGATGTAGTATATACATATAATGGAATATTAATCAGCCATAAAAAAAGAATGAAATTGTGCCATTTGCAATGACATGGATGGAGCTAAAGAGTATTAGACTAAGTGAAATAAATCAGTCAAAGAAAGACAAATACCATATGATTTCACTCGTATGTGGAATTTAAGAAACAAATGACGAAAGGGAAAAATAGGGAGAAGGACAAACCAGGAAATCCTCTTACCTATAGAAAGCAAACTGATGGTTACCAGAGGGGAGGTAGGTGGGGAGAAGAGCTAAATAGGTAAAGGGGATTTAAGAGGCACTTGTGATAAGCACTAGGTGCTGTATGGAAGGACTGAATCACTCTATCGTACACCTGAAACTAATATTACACTATCTGTAAACTGACTGGAATTTAAATAAAAACTTTTTTAGGTGTTTCAACACCTACAACTTCATAAGCTTTTTAGCAGGTATATGTTGAACACCTCTGTTCATGGTCAAGGCAGGATCAGAGGCCATGGATACTGACAACTGATTTGTCTGTTTTCCTCTGTCTTTTTCCATGACTATATCTACTGCCTCGTCTTGATTTATAAACAAAACCTGGAAAACCTACAGAAATAAGTGTTTTGTGGTTTATCTAGGAATAATATAGAAAATATTACTGTTATTTTTGGTGAAAAAGATCAATTTTGTATAGTTTATTTCAACTTAAATAAAATGTGAATTTTGTTTAAAAAAAAACTTTTTAAAAATCTTAGTAAATTAGGAAAATAAAAGAATGTCTTTGACTCCACTAAAGATCTAAATAAAAAGTTTATCTTCCAAAACCTATGACATACATCATTCTTAATGAGGGTATGTTAAAGATATTTTATTTTAAAGGAGCAACAAAATAAGGAAGACTACAATTATAAGAATCTATAGCTTTCATAAAGGCCAGCAATAAATAATTAGAAAATCTAGCTTTAAAACAGAGTTATCTACAATAACAGCAAAAAAGGAGGTGCTTAAGAATAAATATAACCCATGTTATATGGAACTTTTATGGAAAATATATTAAATCTCAAAGACATAAAAGACATAAAGGAGTGAGAGATTTACTGTGTTTATGTCAGTAAAGACTCAATAAAATAAAAATGTCACTTCTTCCTAAATTAATCCAAGGATTCAGATTATCCCTAATCTACGAGTTGGTCTTTGTTATTTTGTTTTGCTCTTTTTTTTGTTTGTTTGTTTTTTGCATTTGTCAAACTGATCCTAAAATTTACATGGAAAGCTGAAGAGATGACTATACTCAAGGATTAGTATTTTGATGATGTGGGAGAACTCACCCCACCAGATGATAAGACTTACTAAAACAGGTAATGCAGTTATAATATTTTGATATCTATGAAGAGATAAATATTTCAGTGGAAAGGAATTAAGAGCCCCTGAATAACTTTACAGGTAGGAAAAATGGTAAATGTTGCAGATGACATTATATATAGTTCAGTGGAGCACAGGATGGATTTTCCCATGAATAATACTGGTAAAACTGGCTACCCATATGGAAAAAAAATATATATGTATATATATATAAAAGAAATCATGAAGAAATATCTTTATGATCTTGAAATAGGAAAGAATTCTTTTAAAAAAGATTTTACTTATTTATTTGAGAGAGAGAGAAAAAGCTAGCATGAGCTGGGGGTAAAGGCAGAGTGAGAGGGAGAAGCACTCTCCACTGAGCAGGGAGCCCAATGCGAGGCTAGATCTCAGGATCCAGAAATCATGACCTGAGCCGAAGGCAGAAGCCTAACTGCCTGAGTCACCCAGGTGCCCCAGGAAAATTTTTCTTAATTAACAATTTAAGAAGGCAACCATGAAGGAAAAAAAAAAAATAAAGTGTGATAAATTTGCATACATGAAATTAAAAAAAAAAAAACCCTCAAAATGGCAAAAGAAAATGAAAAGCAAAGCTTTTGACTTAGAGAAAAACGTTTGCATTCTATATAAACTAAGTAGTATTCACTTTTCAGACTCTATAAAGAAACCTCTGCAAACCAATAAAACTAAGCACAATTAAATAATAATGAGCCAATGAGACAAGCATATATCCAGGCACTATGGACTATGTATGTAAGTGACGAATCACTGAATTCTACTCCAGAAACCAATATTACATGGTATGTTCACTAGCTAAATTTAAATTTAAAAAATAATAAAGTTTAAAAAATATATCCAAAATTTAAAAAAAAAAAAAAGGAATATGGACTATGAAATCAAACCACTTGGGTTCAGTTTCTGGTTTAACCGCTGACTAAGTCAAGCGACTCTGGGGAAAATTACTTTACATCTTTGAGTCTCTGGCGTCTCAGCTGTAAAATGGAGATGAAAGTATGTTAGGACATAGTAACTGTTTAGATCCCGCTCAACATAAGCACTTCACAAGTCTGAGCAATTACCATTAAAATAACAAGGGAATTTCATTTACCATTCATCAAACAGGCAAAATTTTAAGTCAGATGACATTCAACATACTACATCAACATAGGAATGACAGGCCCCATCTTCAGAATAGTGGTCACCTCTGGAAGGAGTGAAAGGAAGTGTCTGAGGAAAGGACAGGAAGTGTGGCTTTGGATAGATCTGTGGTAGTTTCTTTACTGAGAGAGAGAGGGAGAGCAGAAGAAGGAGGAGGAAGAAAGAGAGGAAGAGGAGGAGAAGGGGAATTTGGAGATAGAAGAACAGAGATTTAGAAAGAAAATAGGACAGGATATTAATATATAGATATTATATGATTATATATATAATTTCTGTGTTGTTTGTACAGGTACTACATATTTGAGTATAGATCAGGAGCTGGAAAACTACAACTTATGGACCAAATCCTGCTCATGTAAATAAAAAAGTCTTATTGGCTTAAAACTGCGCTCATTTGTTTATATGTCATCTATGGCTGTTTTGCATTTTCAGGGCAGAGTTGAATAACCGTGACAAAGACCTTATGGCTCATACAATTTTTTTTTTTTTAGTATATTTCACTTTTTAAAATTTAAAATCAATTTAATTAACATATGGTGTATTATTAGCTTCAGAGGTAGAATTCAGTGCTTCATCAGTTGCATACAACATTCTGATCTACAACTTTGAAGATATTTCTTACATGACCCTTTACAGAAAAAAAAAAAAAAGTCAATGCTTGGTATAAAGTACAATAAGTGCTTTCCCCATATTTTAAAAATATTTTATACTCTCAAAAATATTTTATCCTCCAGTAAAACAGGGACTTATAAGGGAATTGATTTTTTTGGAATGACTTTATTCAAAACCTTATTAACAGTTAGTCTTGTTAACTTTTAATGTATTTCAAAGGTAGAAGTCAGAAAAGCTCAAATTCATTCATGAGAAAAAAAATTCATTAACTCATATTTCTTTGTTTATAATAATGAGAATATAGGCCTCTTACATTTTAATCCATGTCCCAAATAAAATGTAATGAAAGTCTTACTTTTCTCACTGCAGCCCTTAATACACAGATCTGCCAAACCCCCTTCATCTATTCTACACCTTCTTCTGCAACTCAGTATTTGGGAGGCCAGAAAATATTTCCATATTAGATAATATTTATTTAGCTGAGACTTGAATTTAAGGGAAAATAGAGAATTAGTGAGATAGGCTAACTACATCCTGAATGTAATAGGGCTGACTAGAATTTAACTTTTGCTCACAAAACAGGCTGAGGCAGGTGCATCAGGGGGGAGGGAGAAACTGTACCTCATGAGGTTTTGCAGGGACCCGGTAGCTTGGTTACCAGCCATACATGAATTTAAGATCCCTCTTCATGGCATTCATCATCCCAAAGAATACTGATGAACATTCCTCAGAGGCTTTATGAAACAGGAGTAGATTATGGCACGGATGACATTTGGTCCCATTTCCTTGAAGATACTTTGATCATATATGGCCACACCTAACTGCAAGTCCATTTGAGAATTGGTATCTGGCTGGGCAGACATAGGTATAGTTATTACAGAGAAGCGGAACACAGTACAGATAGAGAGGAAACATTACTGACAGGAAAGCAGCGTCTTAAAAGGCTAGAAGGAAGAGTAAAGTAGAGTGAAGTGGGCCAGTGAGGTTGTTGTTTTTTTTTTTTTCTTTTTCTTTCTTTCTTTTTTTTTTTTGAATGGGGGTAGATTAGTATTATGGGTGCAGCATAGGAAGAGTGACCCAGAAAAGTAATTAAGCCCCCACTCACTGATGTTGCCAGTAAAACACAGGCTGCCTGATTAAATTTGAATTTTAGATAAATAACAATTAAGTATATCATATGCAATAATGGCAGTTGTTAAATCTGGTAATGCTATGTACCATGAAATTCTTTCATAATGGGGAGTATACATTCATTCTGGTGGGCAATGATGGATCATTGATTTATTTTAAAGATTCCATTTATTTATTTGACACAAAGAGAGAGAGAGAGAGACAAGAGACAGAGAGAAAGGGAACACCAGCAGGGGGAGTGGGAGAGGAAAAGCAGGCTTTCTGCTGAGCAGGGAGCCCAAGGACATGGGACTCGATTCCAGGCCCATGGGATCATGACTGCAGTGGAAGGCAGACGCTTAATGACCAAGCCACCCGGGCGCTCGGATCATTTATTTTTTATTTAAAAGATTTTTTTTATTTTTAATGGTGGGTCATTTAAAGGTTTTGAATACAGCATGTAAAAATTATGGAGATATGTTACAGAAAGTCATGCTGGCAGCAGAAAAGAATACAGATTTGAAGAGGATAATCCTAGAAATGGAAAAAAAAAAGAGTACAGGAAATATTGTATCTCTTCAAAATTCTGATTTCATGTGGATATACTCTTAAAGGGAGATTGCTGCATAGGATAGTCCTTTTTTAAAAATTTTTTGAGGAGCCTCCGTGTTCACTGAAGCATTTTAGGTTTCCTCCACCAGCCAAAAACAGAGCATACCCGTGAAACCTTTCTAAGCCCAAATGGCATAAAGTGAAGAAGCAATTACCATTTTCTAAGAGCAAAAATTCTCTTTGGATTTCTTCCGGTTAGCAAAAACAGGTGCCTAATATAGGTCATTTGTAAAAGCAAAGTAGCACAAAGCTCTTTGCAGTAGCAGGACAAACCTGTATTCACAAAAACTAATACTATACCAAAAAACCTAGATGTCCATTAACAGATGACTGAATTAAAAAATGTAGTTTAACCTGGTGATTCACAGACCTGTACCCCTGGGGATAAAAATATATGTTTATATATATAAAAAAAAAGGGAATCTTTCTGCCCTTCAACAGATGAATGGATAAGGAAGATGTGGTCCATATACACTATGGAGTATGATGCCTCCATCAGAAAGGATGAATACCCAACCTTTGTAGCAACATGGATGGGACTGGAAAAGATTATGCTTAGTGAAATAAGTCAATCAGAGAGAGTCAATTATCATATGGTTTCACTTACTTGTGGAGCATAACAAATATCATGGAAGACATGGGGAGTTGGAGAGGAGAAGGGAGTTGGGGGAAATTGGAAGAGGAGGTGAACCATGAGAGACTATGGACTCTGAAAAACAATCTGAGGGGAATAAAGTGGTGGGGGGGGTGGGAGGTTGGGGTACCAGGTGGTGGGTATTATAGAGGGCACAGATTGCATGGAGCACTGGGTGTTGTGCAAAAATAATGAATACTGTTATGCTGAAAATAAATAAATTTAATTTAACAAAAATGTAGTTTATACATACATAGACTATGATTATGCCTTAAAAAAGGAAGGAAATTATGCCGTAAGCAATAACATAAATGAACCTGGAAGATAGTATGTTATGTGAAATAAGCAAGACATAGAAAGACTAACCCTGCATGATTCACCTATATGAGATATCTAAAGTAGTCAAACCCATAAAAACAGAAAGCAGAATGATGTCTTCTGGGTTTGGGGGCTGAAGGAACTGGAGAGCTGCTGTTGAACAAGTATAAAGTTTCAGTTATGCAAAATAAATAAGTTCCAGAGATCTATTATAAAATGTTATGTTTATATTTCACAATGCTGTACTGTGCAATAAAAAATTTAAGAAATTTTTAAAAACATTTGTTAAGAAGACAAATCTTATATTAAGTGTTCTTACCACAACAAAATAAAATTAAAAAAAATACTGAACAGCTCAATAAAGAAATTGTGGAGGGGGGGGCGGGGAACAAGAGAGAGAGAATAGTGACCATAACAGTGTTGATAATAAAAAGAAAAAGAATCAGGAAATAATTAGGAGCTGTAATTGTTGAAGTGAGTGATTAATTAGATGGTGGGGGCATGAATCACTATAAATACATCCAAGGCTATTTTTTTTCCCCATTTGTAGGCACTGACATCATCAGCAGATAAAGAATACAGAAAAAGAGCGGTTTTGAAGAAGTGAAGGGCAGAGGCATTAGGGGAGGTGTAAGATGGTAAGTTTGGAAGAGGCTGATTTCAATAATCTGTTAAGGCACTCAGACAGTGATGACCAGTTGGCAGATAGGTTCTGTTTTGGAACTCCTTTGGGATGACTAGACTATAGACATAAATTGGAAATGGCCACTCTACAAACAACACTACAAATCATGGTCAAGTTAAAAAAAAAAAAAAAAAAGAAAAGCAATGGGCCTCCGACACAATCCTGTGGAAAGCATGAGACACAGAGAGCAAGAAAATCTAGCTATGATCAAAGGTGAAAGCAGAGAGTAGGACAAGTGGGGGCAGAAGATGCAAAGGCCACGTATGTGCTCCCCATTTCAAAAACCACAGGGAGATACAAGGACTGAGAAATTGCACTGGGTTTGGCAACAGTCTTCATTGTTGCTTTTAGCAAGGGTATTTCCAGGGGAGGGTGTGGGGGTGAAGATGGGGATGAAGTAAGACAGATCTCTGGGAATGAACGCGAAGGGAGGAAATAAAAGCATTAAGGATCAATGGCACTTAAAGGAAAATAAAACAGGACAATTGAGAAAGAGAGAAAGGAATAGCTAGAAAGTAGCTAATGGACCCAAGCCAAAGGAGGTTTATTTTCCTAACCGGTGAGATTTAAACTTCCTTCTTCTCCAAAAAGAATGTTTTTAGATTAAAGATATTGAAGAAATCAGATATGATCAATGGATGACCTTTTTTGAAGGAAAACATAAGCGGGGTGACTAACTTGAAGTCAGAGGAGAGATACTTTATTGTCAAAGACAGAGATAAAAACAGGATGAAATACAGCTGAGTTTGGTTGTTTGAAGAATTATAGTTCATACCAAAAGACTTCAAATTCCTTCTTAAGTAGGAGATGGAATCATGTGCCAGGAAAGAAAGCATTTGACGTTAGTTTACCTAGAGGATTTTTGCAAAGATTCAGGTCGGATTTCCTTTTTTTTTTTTTAAGATTTGATTGATTGATTGATTTGTCAGAGAGAGAGTGCGCACAAGCAGGCAGAGTGGCAGGCAGATGCAGAGAGAGAAGCAGGCTTCCCACTGAGCAAGAAGCCCTATGTGGGACTTGATCCCAGGACCCTGGGATCACAACCCGAGTCAAAGGCAGTGGCTTAACCTACTGAGCCACCCAGGCGTCCCCAGGTCGGATTTCTAATTAATTTGAACCAAGGGTATGTCAGGATAAATTAGAAGGATTTCCCTTGTGATAGACATGAGTACATTGTACAGATGTCTTCCTATATTGGAATCTGTTATAACTCTGTAAGTCAGCAATACTGGGGAATAATCATCATGTCATTTTTTTCTAATACTGCCACTAATTAATAAGAAATTGTGGGGTTGTTTTTGTTGTTGTTTGTTTGTTTGTTTTTGCTTTTGTTGTTTGCTTGAGCTACTGTTTACTACCTTCTTACTAAAAAATTATGAAAACTAAAGTATTAAAAGCATATGTAAAAAGCATTAGGAGGATTATACAGGTTATATATTATGCACCGAATCCTTATGTTATTAAAATTGTTTCAAGCATTTTCTGACCTATCCGGGAATATCTTAGTTTCAGAAAACCAATTCCAGAATGTTTCTTAAGAGTCAGCTGATTCTTCTGCAATCAGTCTTCTACTTGATTTATTGCTTGATAAAAAAATATACTAATTAAGTTAACTTTAGTGCTGGCATATGGTTATTGGAATATCGACATTTTAACACCAATTAGACTACACTCTTAATCTCATTTTCTTGATAGTCTCCTTTATCACTTTATTGAATTATGAGAATAATTTATCTTTCTTTTCTACTTATATCTTAAAAATATTTTTCTTCTACAGAAATTAAAGAAAAATCCATATACCACTAATACCTGCTATAAAAGCCAAAACACATATAGGAACATACATGTATGTTAACCTAGACTCTGTGTATATTGTTAGCTAACTGTCATTTTCTGAGGTTTCCAAACATGAATATATACATACATTTTGAGAGTTAGCTGCCAACCTTAGCCTCTTCTGAGTATTATTTCGAGCATGCCATATTTCACATTTCCAGTCCTACTATAAGAATACTACTGTTTTTATGTATTTTAAAACATTCTGAGAAGTATTCATTTCTGGTCTCCCTGCTCCCTGCTCTTCTGCAGAAAACCAGCTGGCTATCCTATCCCCTATTCTCATTATCCTCACATAACACTTCTTTGTGGGTATGTTTTATAGAGTTCTGAAAGTCACAAATTCAAAGTTTGCACTTTTTTGGGCCACTTTAAGGAATTGCAAGAGGGGAAATTTTAGGTATGCTTAATTCACCCTAAGGGAAAAAAATGGATAAAATGCACATTTTTATAAAGTTTTCTGCAAACAAATTTCAGAATAATGAGAAAAGAAGATGAAAAATCAGCCACTATAAATATCTTTGTGTTTGAATATGGAGATGAAGCCTAAGGAAAAGGAAGGTTGAACCTGTTTCGAGCTCTGAGAGCAAGAGTCTTGATAATAGAATGTGGACATTTTGCTTAAATTAATGACACTTGTTAATAGGGTTGTCAGATTTACAAATAGAAATACAGGCTTCTCAGGCAAATTTGAATTCCAGATAATCACAGTGAGTGATTTATAGTACAGGTATGTCCTCAGTAGTTCATGGGTATCTTACAGCCTACCTAATAACTCTCTCTGGGGATAGTCAGAATGTGGGGAATAACAGAGAAACAAAGAGAACTCCATTACTGAAAGGCTGAGGGATTGCGTAGAATCTTTGGGAGCAAACCATAGAGTAGGAAGGTGTTCTGCAGCTGACTACTGATGGATAGGAAGTGACAGGAACCTATAAGAAGGTGCTCAGGAGGATGAAACGGGATTGTGGACAGGAATGTTTCTGCCACCAGCCATTCTCATCCTCTTCCTGTTTTTTGCTGTCTAATGACAAGGCAGCTGTGTAGCTTTAGAAATATACAGATTTAGGTTTTAATCCTGGAAGTGCCACTTCTTATAAGTTGATGGTCCTTAGGCTCATTAATATCTCTGAGTCACATTTGTCCCAACTTGTAAAATGAAAAGGTTATTGTGAAGACCATATGAGTTCTTAAGCACTTGAATTGGAGTCTTGGCCGCAGCAAATGGAGGGCCACATGGCTTGGCCTCACAATTACGACGACTGTCTTCCTTAAAACCCAAACAGAATATTTAATACATTTTGCTGGATAATACCTCACTCTATTTCCATACCGGCTCAACTTCCTTTAATCTAAAATGATTGTGAGGATAGGGGCACCTGGGTGGCTCAGTGGGTTAAGCCGCTGCCTTCGGCTCGGGTCATGATCTCAGGGTCCTGGGATCGAGTCCCGCGTCGGGCTCTCTGCTCAGCGGGGAGCCTGCTTCCTCCTCTCTCTCTGCCTACTTGCGATCTCTGTCTGTCAAATGGATAAATAAAATCTTTAAAAAAAAAATAAAATGATTGTGAGGATAGTCTTCAATACTTATACTGACATATGAGTCAAGCAATTCAAAATGTCGACTCTCTAGCTAGATTGCTTAGATTCCAATCTGGTTCCAACACTTGAAAACTGTGTCATCTTGGGCAAGTTACTTAACCTCCCTGTGTCTCAGTTTCTTCATCTGTAAAATGGGAATAATAATGATAGTTACACTATAAAATTGGTGTGAAATACCTGATACATAGTCAACACTTATAAATGTTAATGATTATTGTATCATTCATTGCCAATAATTTCTAAATACACAGTTTTCACAATTAATGAAGTGAGTTAGGAAACTCTGGAGCAAAGCAGCCTTTTCAAAATTCCCAATACCAATACCAGTTAAGTATCCAGCTAAAGACTCTGTTTTGGGTCTGAGATAGTGCTTCCAGGAGTTTCGTTTGCAAAGTTTTGTTTAGTTTTGTCTGACTGATTGATTTATTTATTTTTAGAGTAATAATACGTGAAGCAGGTTAGGTAGAGATGGTATTTACACATATCTTTCCTACATCATAAGGAAATTAGGTACTCCTCAAATATCATCGGCAGGTTCCACTATAAATCAAGTATAAACATATCACACTAACACTTCAAATCTGGCAAATAAAGCTTCTGCTTCCCTTTTCAAACAGAAATGGACATAGGATTATAGAAACAGAGATTCAATAGAGCAGAAAGTAATTATAAGATTTATTTAGTTCATCCTCTTACATCCAAATACTTAAGCCATCCCAAAAAAGTAACAGTCTACTTTAGTCTCTCAAACCTCTTGAAATGGAAATGTATTTTTCTTTGGCAATCTTTTCTAATTTCTTACAATCTGTATGATCAAATAACTCTTTCTAAGGCAAGTTCAGGAGTAAAAAAAAATTGACCACATTTCTATTTCCAGTCCTTTTCCTATACATGATTTTTTTCTTCCATAGAAGCTGCCTGAATTTCATCACAACTTTTGTGAAATGTTTGAAGCCATTAATGCTAGACAATTTTGATAGGAACAAAAAAGTCTAAAGGTAAATTGTTCTAAGGTATATTGAGTTTTTCATAGTTTGTCTTACCCAAAGACATCCTTAAATATTTATTCCAATTGTAAATTGAACATTTTCATCACAGGATTACGGGCTCAATTGTGTATCTTAAGTACAAATTTGACAGGAAGACTCAATTGCTATATATACTTAAATTTTCCATAAGTTATTTAGGTATTAGGAAGCCAGCCAAAAAAGGAATAGAATGAATTACTAACATCTGAAACACTGAAAAAGCTAACCTAGTTGTAAGAAAAAGGACATAACATCAAATAAAAATATTTTATGTTAAAGTATAAAAACAATTATTAAACAAATAAGAGAAGTGGTTAATAGAAAGGTAAATAGGACCACATTAGAAAATATCTGGAATGAAAAAAAAAGTAGGTGGGAGGGACACCTGGGTAGCTCACTTGGTTAAGCATCTGCCTAAGGGTCCTGGGTTAGAGTTCTGCATTAGGCTCTTTGCTTGGCAGAGAGCCTGCTTCTCCCTCTGCCTGCCACTCCCCCTGCTTGTGCTCATGCTCTCTCTCTGACAGATAAATAAATAAAATCTTTAAAAAAAGAAATAAAAAATAGGAGGAAATGGAAGTGATAACCATAATTTATTCAACATACGTGAACTGAGCACCAACTATGTTCTAGGCCTTACAGATTCAATATTGAGCAAAGGAGAAGTGTTCACCTTCATGAGACTTACCTGGCAGACAGAAAGATCAGTAATAACGAAATAATAAATAAAATAAAGTTACATAAAACATAAAGTACTGATAAGTGCTTTGAAGAAAAAAATGAAACAGATTAAAGGGATAGAGTGAGGATAGGTGCCACTTAAGATCAGGTGATCAAGGAATGTTGTTTGAGGTGCTACCATTTTCCAGTAAGGGCTAGAATTAAGTCAGAGTTGAGCCATGCTATCTATATCTATATCTATATCTATATCTATATCTATCTATATCTATATCTATCTATCTATATATATATATATAGAGAGAGAGAGAGAGAGAGTATTCTAGCTCAAGAATAAAGACTTTTGGGTTCCTGTCATCTGTTTAGAATTTTCAAAGAACACAACAGAGCAGTGTGGCAGGAGCTAAGTGAGGAAGAAGCATGATGAAAAATCCACGATGAGAGCCAACCATGGTCTGGATCATTTAGGTCATGATAGCCAGGCTAAGGACTTAGGAATGTTAGGAGCAGATCAGTGTCATGATATACATTTTGTTTTAAAAAAGAATCACTCTGGTTGCTGTGTGATAAATAAATTTCAATAAAGTAAGACCGGAAATGGTGAGAAGAGACAGAGTCTATTGAGTTAAAACATAAGAGATGAAAGTGGTTTGGAGTGGTCTTAGTGGTAAGAATTAGAAGTGGTAAGATTTGGGACTTGTTTTGAAAGTATAGCTAGTAGAGCTTCTAATGGTTTTTATAGGATAAATAAGGAAAAGAGTGCAGAGGACTCAGGGAAGTTTTCAAAATATTTGAGCTGAGCAACTGGTGAAATAATAGTGGTATTCACTGAGCTGGGAATCACTGCCAGAGGAAGAGGTCTCGGAGCAAAAAGCAAATACTACATTTGAAATGCCCATGAGATACCCAGGATATTCAGACAAAATTCCACTAAGCAGTTAAACATACACATCTAGATTTCAGCAGCAAGTTTTGTTCTAAAATCAAAATTCAGCCACCATCAGAGTATAGAGGCTATTTAAAACCAGAAGAATGAATGAGGTCACCAAAAAAGCTGACATAAATAGAGGAAAAAAAGAGGTCTCAGAATTGAATCCTGAGCTCTCAGGCACTCAGCAATCTCACCATTGGCAAAATAAGCCAGTAACAGACTGAGAAGGAGTAATATTAAGATCGAAGAACAGGGAGAGTACAGTGTCCTGGAAACCAAGGGAAGAAAATACGTAAGAAGAAAGTGAAGAGTTCTGTCAAATGTTTCTGAAAAATTAGCCTATGAATAAGTGTCTACTGAGTTGGACAACAGGAAATCATTGGTGAATTTGACAAGCTCTTGACTTGATTTTTAGTGGTGTGGTGGGGAACAAAGCTTTGTTATAGTGGGTTCAAAAGAGAATGGGAGATGAGGAAGTAGAGATTTCAAAGTATTTTTTCCTTAAGCAGAACAAATGGAGCCATTGTTGCCAAGGGGGATATAATATCAAATGTTAATAAGATCAAGGTTAGTATCTATCTATCTATATCTATCTATCTATCTATGATACAAAACAGAAGAGAAAGGATAACTGGTGATAAAGAAGAAAAGGCAAGCAGCTGCATGAACAAAATCTCTGAAAAAGCAGTAAGGGGTAGAATTCCTATTAATTATGGGAAGACACTGCTGACTTAAGAAAAAAAATACATCTTCCTTAGTACAAGTCACCAGTGCCTTAAGGTTAAAAAGATGTATTTATTCTTTAATATTAAGGAAATACTTTGTTATTTTAGAGATATTTTAATGAGAAAACCTCTAGAAAGTATGCATTAATATTTATTAGAATCGCTGTCTTTTTGTCAATGTCTTATGGTGGATAAAAACAACTGATATAGCCTTAAAAGAAAATGATTTCTGTAATGGTTACATTTCTTCCTTTGGGTTTTTTAAAAATATTAATTAAATGGAATGAGGACTGCACACAGGTGGAATAATGAAGTGTGGACTGATCCTTCCTTCCCAACTGATAGTGTAACAGCTTGTTTGAAAATTAATATTCAATATTCTCAGGGGTGTCTCTCGAACTTCAAAGTGAGACTTTCTGATGTTTTAGTTTGTGTGAAAACTTGAGCAGAGTAGAGTAGCTGATATTATGAAATTCAACATATGTTAAATTACCATAATAAGAGATCAGTTTAGGGCAAGGGGCTTTTTGCTTTATGAGATTTTCGTGTAATTGTTCTCACTCTGCCCATGACAATTCTGAAGTTCTCTCTGACATGTTCTTTCTTCTTCCAGGGCAGCAATGGAAAGCTTAGGGTATTTTTTCTTTTTACGTCTGTAGTTTTATAATCTTTGTCACATTGAAAGCATAACAAGTAAGGTGAAAATCTGCTTCTTTCCCCCTATCAAACATGAACTGGTTGAAAATCTAGGTAGATGTGGAAATGGAGTTGCTTTATTTTTCAAAGAATACAGGTTACACGAACTATGACTAAATCTCTGATTCTTTCGAAGAGAATAAATAGAAGATGAATTTGTCATGACCTCAAATCAATATTGATGGAGTGGCCTCTATGTGAATGCACTGATGTTTTGGGCCTAAGAGTAGTTACTTCTTAACTGTCTGCAGTTGCTTCACGCCTTTTAAATCCAGATAGAAACACTGAGGATTGGTATTGTCTACTGACGGATAACTCTAGCATTATATTTTACTTTGATATTAGAAAACACTGAAAGTCGTAAAAATAATAGAAGAATAGAAAAAGGGAAGGGCAGAGAAAAGGAAGAAAATGCAATACCTAGTTTTGGGGATAATGATTTTACAATACTGAAAAGTACTAGTCAACAGCCTTCAAATGGCCCAAGAAGTTGAATCCACTACTTAGGAAGTAGAATCATTTGTTCATTAACACACTTACTAGTAACATCCAGATGTAGCTAGACTCATTTCTATAGCAGAAACTGAAGGCATTCCAAAAAAGGCTCTTTCTGTCCTGGACAGTATGACATTCTTTGGCATTTCTTTTCTTTGCAGGGAATTGTTTCTAGTCTCTTCCACTATTTCCAAGTACCTGGGATATGCAGCCACATTTGGCTGTACCCCAAGGACTTAATAATAATAAGAAGATAAGCAAATGACTTATCTTCTTTTGCCTAAATTTTCTCATCTGTAGAATTGGGATAGGATCAATTTCTACATCAAAGAATTATGGATATTAAACAAAGTAAAAATGGTAAGGTGCTTTAAATTGTATCTATCATATTTTAAATATTCCATAAATATTAGTTATTGCTAATATTACCATTAGTCCTAAAATAACAAAGAAGAGACATTCCTTACCGCTTTTTTCAAAAGTTTGCCCTAGTATTTGAGCCAGAAATCAGTACTGTTAGCCACTATAAATTCTTAACTACTTCTTAGAACTTCTATAAGGCAGTGTTAAATTTTCTTATTTCCCTCATACAAGGGCACTTGTCAAGCCTTACCAGAGTATCTGTATTAAATTATAAAGTCCTAGAAACAAGTTTTAGGCCTTTACTGGAAATTTTCACATACTTATTTCCTAGCACTTGGGTTTAACAAATGCTTTAGGAATGTAGTGGTTCATTACACATAAAAAGAAATGGCTGAACACAGAAATTGTTTGTTGGCAACTCTGTTTTTATCAATAATCTTGTTTTATAAGAAATACATATATTTATATGTATGTGCATATACATAAACACATATGTATACACATACACACACACATACACACATACACTTACTTTGTTCCATATGATTTCCAGGTCAAGATGGTTAGAATTTTTCCTGCAAATCTGTGCCACTTTTGAAAAAGGAGAAGAGTTCTTTTAAACCCACTTATTCTCAGAATATTATTCCTTTCTCCCCATATGCCTCTGTCAGCCTTTTCCTTCTTTCATTTCTACATTTCTCTAGACTTTAAGAATGCAAAAATAGATAACCTACCTTTTGACTTATGTATTATGAAGAAAGAGCTAGGGAAAGTGATGAAGGTTATACACTATACCCCTCCACACATTATATAAAGGCATGAACTCAGGAGACAAGCTAAAGCTAAAATCCATAAAGATTAACAGTTATACAAGTATTTACACTTATATTATTAATTAAAATCTTAATTTAACAGAACCACTATTGCCCATCAGAAGAAATAATGTGCCTTCCACTTGGAATTCATCCTTCTTCAATATTTACACTGAATTCCAGTCTTCTAGAAGGAATATTCAGCCTAATGAGTAAGTAATCAATCATGATAGGGATATGTGGAGTATGCCAGATAACTAGTTTGCTAATAACTGTTTCATTGTGGAAAACAAAAGAGCATAATGATTAAGAGGCTACAGTTTTGGATTCCAACTTTGATGTTTAATTCCAATGCCACAGTTTACTGAGTGTGTGACCCTATTAAGTCCTCTATCAAATGAAAATAATATTATTACCTACACCTCATGGGGCTGTTGTCAGTATGAAATGAGAAGACACACACTAAGTGACTATACATAGTAATGATTCATCAGTAAATACCCATAATATTAACATGGACATATGTCAGGCTGAGCCACAAGTAACCACTTTTTTTTTTTGTCAATAACAGTCAAATATTGGAAGTTTCATATAGTTCAATCTAATGCATGTACACAAGACCAAGTCTCTAGAAACATTAAAAGAAACCCCACAGAAATGAGCAAAAGGGACATTTTTCTCCCACTGACTTTCTGAGAAAGATAAATGATGAACAAATAAGCAAATCATCATCATCATTATCATCATCATCATCAGGCTACTTCTAGGATATTTTAAGCAGTCAGCATGAATTTTTCTCTTCTCTTACACTGCTTTTTAAAATAATGCATAAGACAATTCAAAATGAAACGTTTTATGAACTTGAACTCAACTGTAAATTATCAGATGTTTAAAGTATGTGTAGAATAAAGTGTATTCCTATGTATTTATATTCTTTGAAAAATGATAATCTACATAGGATAATATTTTAGGAAATTGGTACATGAAATAACACTTTAAGAGTTCTTTAAAATTTTGTGGTACCATAAGCTCATATATATATATATATGTATAATGAGTGCATATGAATTGTATTAATGGTAATACAGGGTAGGACATTGTGCATTTTGATTCACATATTAATTCTACAGATCCATTTTCATGTCATTTGTATATCAGGCAAGGTGTCAGGCACTGGGTACACAATGGTGAGTGAAACAGGCAGGATCTCTGCTCTCAAGTAGGCACAGATCACTGGAACTGCAGGAATCTAGCTATCATTGCAATGCCACCAAAACAGAGAATCAAAAATTCATCAAATACCAAAATTCAAATTCGTTTTCTCACTGTAAGCATTCACGAGGACCAGAGTTGTTGATATTTCTGAAAAGGAAAGAGTAAATTGTTCTTATGTAGAAGATTATCCCTCTTCATTTATGAGTCACATCACATATTAAGAACCACAAAATCTCTTATTTGACTTGAAGAGTTACATAGCTAACAATAAAATTGGAAACTGGAAGAATAATAGGTGAATCACAAATCTGTTTAAAGAATTCTGAGTATATTATATTCTTCAATGGCTTCTTCCCTAAAGAGAAATGTTCCCCAATTTTAAGAAAATCAAGTTTTCATAAATATTCAAAAGGTGACATTCTTTCCATGTGGCATAAAATAATTCATAATTTTCTCTATGTTGCCATTATGCAGGTAAAAATAAGTACATTGAAAGGTGCTAACTATCCATTTGAATTTAAAAGTTTACTCTTCCAGTAGCAAATGAGTAGCCAAAAAAAGCATGTGTGTACATTTGTCATATGTATATTAATAGACTTCTACATAAATATTGTCTATGAGAAAACAACTAAGACATTTTCAGTGTTAGCCTCATAAAAACTTAATGAATTTTTCATGACTGAAAGAGTGCAGAGGTTTGGAATATGAATTAGAAATCTTATGAAGAGCAGAAAATGTCTCTCAATCCAATCATTGAACCATGTGGGGAAAAGGTAAAGATTTCAGAGAAAAGGAGTCACCCTTCCTGAACTCAGAAAGCAGCTTCCTAACTAAATTGCCAGGGTATTGCACACATGGCCATTTCTTAATTTTTCCCACTGATAATTGAAGGGTTCTCTTGGTAAATATGTATTTTAAGAAATAATGTTGTTAAAAGCAAAAGATATATGTAACAGGGCAAACACAACATTGTCGGTTAAGCCAAATAATCTGGACATTTGTAAAATGATAAAAAAATGATCAATAATAAACCAAAAATACAATAAGTGATACAATTTATAATCATCTTGTCAAGATGAGCAGATGTTAAGATGGATTCTCATAACTATGTTTATCAAAAACCCAAATCAAGTCTCAGAAAAATATCAATTATTACTATCTAAAAACTCCTTTAACTTTGTATGAGTCTTTCTGCTGTCTGAAATCATGTGAACAGGCAACAACAGAAAAAGAAAGTCTTATTCAGCTTACTCTTCTAAACTGGAAAAGATCATAAAACCCTCCTGGATCTATCCACCAATGTCAAAACTCGCTGTACTCAAGTTCCAGAGACTGTTTCAAAGCAATTGAATATTTGGACAAATTTTAGAGTTGGTAACAAAGATTTTACAATACTAGGTTTAGATAGAAATATCTCATAGGCTTAAGAGATAATTTCAAGTATGTGTGCCTCTCCTTGGCATAATTTAAGGAGACTTCACCTTCCCGCCTCAAGAAAGTCTAAGAATCTAGTGTCATTCTCTTGAATGATGTCAAGTGTTTTTCAGAGACACCTCATTCTTCTTTTTTTCCCCCAAAGGTACTCAAATTAATTTACTATTTTCTTTTTTTCAATCTCCATTATCACCATCTAAAAAGACTTCAAATTTTCCCTTGAACTGCTTTATCATGCAGCTCCATGTCAGAAAAATGCTAATTATAAGATTATGAGGTTGCATTTTAGCACTTGCAAGCTTGTCTTCTAATTCTCACACTATTCTTTCATATTGCATTATCAAATTGTATTGAACTTAATTCTATCTGAATTTCTGAACTTAATTACATTATGTTAATATTTATGTAGTCATTCCTTGGCCCATGTCAAGAACTTGGTTGACAATTACTTGTTCATTCATGGTGCGAGTTTAAGGTCTGGACTGGGAAGTATAGCCCTAATAATTTGATCCTACCTTCTAAAGTAGTCACAAGTTGGAATTACATGGACTGGGCAAGTTGCTATAACAAAGCAAAAATATCTACTCTTCTACCTTCAGAATGGAATTTAACCAATCCAGAGATTGGGATGTGGTCCACTGCAGTCTATTGATGCTTCCTTACCATTTAATGCACTTATTAAGGTGTTTTACAAATACACAAAGTTGTGAAGTCATTTTTATTACCCAGAATGGTTTTTAGGAGGCGAAGTGATTTACTGAGAAAATGTGGCTTAATGATAGCTTGAAATAAAAGTTAATATTGGAAGGTCTTGTTCAAACAATAAATCTTCTATGTATGGGGCAGGATAAAGACCTTCTGCTGCTCCTTATTATGCACAGATAGGGAAAGTACTCTCAGAAAAAAAAAAATGTGAATGAGACAGGGATCACTTGGAAAACATAAGACTAAATAGCTTCTAACTCCAGATGGAGTGGATAGGGACAGCAGGAAAGTAAAAGATGGTTTCTTAACCTTACAAGCAGTGGAATGTGAACATATGTAAATTATCATACATGTTATCTCTATTAATAGATAATATAACTCTCTCCTTCTATTTTTCTCTTTCTCTTTTCCCTGTTCTTCCCTTTCCTTCTTTTCCCTTTCTTCCTTCTAGTTTTTTATGTAAGAATTAAAAAAAAAAAAAAAGTTGGTGTAAAATAACCACAGCAGGCATAGCGGCTCAAAAACAAGAGATCAAGATATGTCTCCAAAGACAAAGGAAACAAAAGTGAAGATGAACTTTTGGGACTTCATCAAGATCAAAAGCTTCAGCACAGTAAAGGAAACTGTCAACAAAACAAAGAGGCAACCCACGGAATGGGAGAAGATATTTGCAAATTACAGTACAGACAAAAGGTTGATATCCAGGATCTATAAAGAACTCCTCAAACTCAAAACACACAAAACAGATAATCATATCAAAAAAGGGGCAGAAGATATGAACAGACACTTCTCCAATGAAGACATACAAATGGCTATCAGAAACATGAAAAAATGTTCATCATCACTAGCCATCAGGGAGTTTCAAATTAAAACCACATTGAGATATCACCTTACACCAGTTAGAATGGCCAAAATTAGCAAGAGAGGAAACAACATGTGTTGGAGGGGATGTGGAGAAAGGGGAACCCTCTTATACTGTTGGTGGGAATGCAAGTTGGTGCAGCCTCTTTGGAGAACAGTGTGAAGATTCCTCAAGAAATTAAAAATAGAGCTTCCCTATGACCCTGCAATTGCACTACTGGGTATTTACCCCAAAGATACAAATGTAGTGAAAAGAAGGGCCATCTGTACCCCAATGTTTATAGCAGCAATGGCCACAGTCGCCAAACTGTGGAAAGAACCAAGATGCCCTTCAACAGATGAATGGATAAGGAAGATGTGGTCCATATACAATATACACTATGGAGTGTTATGCCTCCATCAGAAAGGATGAATACCCAATTTTTGTAGCAACATGGATGGGACTGGAAGAGATTATGCTGAGTGAAATAAGTCAAGCAGAGAAAGTCAATTATCATATGGTTTCACTTATTTGTGGAGCATAACACATAGCGTGGAGGACAAGGGGAGATGGAGAGGAGAAGGGAGTTGAGGGAAATTGGAAGGGGAGGTGAACCATGAGAGACTACGGACTCTGAAAAACAATCTGAGGGTTTTGAAGGGGCGGGGGGTGGGGGATTGGAGGAATCAGGTGGTGGGTATTAGAGAGGGCACGGATTGCATGGAGCACTAGCTGTGGTGCAAAAACAATGAATACTGTTACGCTGAAAAGAAATAAAAATAAATAAATTTTAAAAAAAGAGAGAGAGATCAAGAGTATTTGGGAATTTCCAAACATTTAGAGGAGGTGGACTTTACTCATCCTTAAACAATGCAAATGAGGACACAACCCTATCTCAGGTTTATGCGTATAAACTAGAAGACGTTGAAATAGGGTTTAACCAAAATCAAGAATAGACTAAAACACACAAAGGGTTTTTTAAAACATAAAAGCATCAGACTCTTTATCGCATCCATTGTGGTGGGACTGAGCTGGTTTCAGGTGGTAGCCAGGGCTGCAGGAGGCGTGCCCACGTGAGAGGTGACACTCAGGCAGGTGTGAGTGCCAGACTGAGGCAGGGAGCTCCCAGCAAATGGTGTGGGAGCGTGAAGGGACAGAAGGAAAGAAGACAGGAGCAATGCTATCCCCTAAAGTGACCAACAGAAAAGCACAGTAACTTTTTGTTAGACATTAATTAAACAATCGATATCAGTTACATAAATATATATATATTTTTAAAGATTTTGTTTTTTTAATTTATTTATGTGACAGACAGAGATCACAAGTAGGCAGAGAGAGAGAGAGAGAGAGGAGGAAGCAGGCTCCCTACTGAGCAGAGAGCCCAATGCAGGTCTCGATCCCAGGATCTTGACCTGAGCCAAAGGCAGAGGCTTTAACCCACTGAGCCACCCAGGCGCCCCTACAAAAATATTTCTTAAAGGTCTGAATGAAAACACAACTGAATTTGCCCAGGTGCTCCATGACATAATATCTTTAAATGACACAGTATTCTATAAAGAAATTAATTCTGAGAATTCCTGGTTCTACGATTGGCCTCTGACCCATGTGGACTCAGCTAAATGCATTTCTTTTTTTTAAAAAAAATGAGTTCCCAAGGATGCAGAATTGTTCAAACTTTCTTAGGACACATTTTGTGGCTTTGCCCTAGTGGTAATGCTTACCCTAATGGTAATTTCTTAGTTTATACAGAAATTCAAATAAATAATAATGGCACAATAATTATAAAAATAAGGAAAACAAACGAGTTATTTGAATTCTTTGTGACCACCTAGCTTTACAACTTTATAAACTATGCAACAGAGCAATAGAGGTGTCACATTTTTGTTTGGTAAGTGCACATTTTATTTCATACATTAACTACTGAATTTAAATAAAGTTCAAATTCACTGTTCTTTCCAGAAACTTAATTGTTTTAAAATTAATGAGTGAATTGAGAATAGGACTGTTATATTACATGGATTTTACTGAAAATAAGCTTGTCAGAGAATGAAATGTTAAGAAAGGGATCCACACGGATGCTTTAAATACTCTAGATATGCCATTGAAACAGAATACTTGGGACCAGATCCCAGTCCAACTACTTATGTCTTTGTGATTTTAGGCAAGAGGTTAAGTTTCTTTATCTGTAATATGAGAATTAAAAAATCCTAACTTCCAGGGTTCCTGAGTGGCTCAGTGGGTTAAAGCCTCTGTCTTCAGCTTGGGTCATGATCCCAGGGTTCTGGGATTGAGCCCTGCATCAGGCTCCCTGCTCAGTGGGGAGCCTGCTTCCTCCTCTCTCTGTCTCTGCCTGCCTCTTTGCCTACCTGTCTGTCAAATAAATAAATAAAATCTTAAAAAAAACCAAACAAACCCTAACTTCCATAATTTGGCTGTTATAAATAATGCTACAATAAACACAGGGGTGCATATATCTTCTTGATTTAGTGTTCTGATATTTTTTTGGGTAAATGCCCAGTAGCAGAATTACTGGATCATATGGTAGTTCTATTTTTTATTTTTTGAGGAACCTCCATACTATTTTCCACAATGATTGTACCACTTTGGATTCCTACCAACAGTGCACGATGGTTCCCTTTCCCATATTCTTGCCAACACTTATTACTTCTTGTATTTTTGATTCTAGCCATTTGACAGGTGTACAGTGATATCCCACTGTGGTTTTGATTTGCATTCCCCTGATGATTAGTAATGGTTAGCATCTTTTCATGTGTCTCTTGGTCATCTGTATGTCTTCTTTGGACAATGTCTATTCAGGTCCTCTGTCCACTTTTAATTAGATTTGTGTGTGTGTGTGTGTGTGTGTGTGTGTGTGTTCACTTGTACACATTCTTTATATATTTTGGATATTAACCCATTATTGGATATATCATTTGTAAATATCTTCTCCAATACAATATGTTACCTTTTGTTTTGTTGATGGTTCCCTTAACTGGGCAAAAGCCTTTTATTTCGGTGTAGTACCAATAGCTTATTTTTGCTTTTGTTTCCTTTGCCCAAAGAGACATATTTAGAAAAACATTGCCAAGGTCAATGTCAAAGAAATTACTACTTATGTTTTTTTCTAGGAATTTTATGGTTTCATATCTGGAACAGGACTTTGGACTAAGATATTCCTGACTCCAAAATCTGGGTGCTTACTGCACCATTTATAGTCTTACACGAATTTTATTTAATTCCTATAGGAGCTTACTATCTGGTAAAAGCAAGAATTTATACAGAAAGGTGAAACAATAGTCATTTAAATGTTCTCCTATTGCCTCTCCTTCTAGAAATCTTAAAGCCAAGGAATGTGTTCAGTCATAATAGCTCACTTTAGCCTTAATTTCTGGAGACCCACTGCCTTCTCTCCATTTTTCATTACTTAGGGTTTCCAAGATCTTCTATCTTTAAATATTTGACTTATACAGTGTTTTTACACAGACATATATATAAATTAAGTCAAGTCCATCGGGGAAGTAATACGTGGTGATATTGGAGAAAAATCCAAACATATAATAGTTATATGTATCAATCAGTATTGAATCATTCAAAAATGATGCTCTATTTTGTATTAATTATGGAAGATTCTATATATGTTCTGTAATTATTCTGTATTTTCGTCTCAATATATCCACAGTAAGTGTCAGGGTTTCTTCCTTTCTCCCACATTTGTCCTTTACTAAGCTCACTTTCTTTTCATTCCTATGGAAGAAAAAGAAAGATAGCTGTGAAGTGCTTTTTATAGTAGAAATTCTTATTAAAAAGTCAGACTATTGATAGGGCATAATAGTAATTACTTTCATATTGATTACAAGGGCAGTGGTGAAAAGTAAAGGGGCAGCATATTTATAGAGGTGATGGGGAAATAGTTTCGAAACTGTAGAGGAAACAGTCAATAATCATTGGCTTTCTGGGCTCATCCTGGGAAGTCATCCAAACATACTTTGAAATTCTGTTGGAGTTGGAAAACCTATCACACCTACATTGATCAATAGCAGTCAGGTTAAAAAAAAAAAAAAAAAAAGAAAAGAAAAAAGAAAAAGGTCTGAAATCAGAAATGACGAGAGTAACGATGACCTATTTCAGAGCTAATCCAAGGCCTCATCTCTGTTGTCACCCTTTCTGACCTCCTGACCATGACTCAAAGAGGTGACCACTCTGTCTCCATTATTGCTTAGTTGTGGAAATGACAGAGTCCCCTTGCTGCCAAAACCACCTTCATCCTTTCCCCAAGGCTTTCTTTGTTGGTAGGCTGTTCACTGCGAAACTCTGCTCTCTATTCTTGTTCCTTGTACTCTTATAGTGGAAAAACCTCCCTCTTAGAATCTGTCAGGGTAAGTACTGACTAGTGGAAAGAGCATGGCCTTTGAGATCAAACATTCCTGGGTCACCTCAGCTATGTGACCTAGGATGTGCTGTCCTTGACTTTAAGCCTCAGTTCTATCTGTAAAATGGAAGTGGTCAAGGCATATTCATTTTCTAGTGTTACCATAACAAATTTCTACATGAAACTTATCTAATTCCTGGCCTACAAAATTTCTAGTGGTGAGGAATTGCTCGGGAGACAGATATCTCTTACATTTCTGAAGAACTAAGAAATTTCAAAGACACTGTTGAAGCCAGAGCACACTTATAGTAGGATTATATTAACCCGAGAAAGCCATGAATTTTTTCCAATGCAATGGTCAAGACAGCCTTAGAAGTCTTTTTAAACAGGTGGAAGCCACAGGACAATAGACAATTTATACTGCTAGCCTTGGGGCATCTTTACATACAGCAGCTTAATACAGATTTAAGGAAATTGAAGTTATCTTCTCTTCTTCCCACTCAACCTTTCCACCACTGTCAAGAGTAAGCATCATTTCTTCAGATATCAATGATGGAAATTACTAATCTTACTATTAAGGGTGAAGAAAACAAATGGGATACTCCAGAGTGAGGATGGATTCAAAAATTCCCATGTATGCTTCCCCTCACTGCTATGCTGGGCAAGGGAGACTATCACAAGGAATCAAACTCTAAAAGGGGACAGATACATTTCCTAATATGGTTCCCTGTTTGCACTCTCTGAAACTTTCTCTGTGCTACATACATATCTTCTGTTATGATCTCATAACATCTACCAAATCCAGAATGAGTTCTTGCCCCCTACTACTGAGATGGTACCCTTGGTTTTCTTCTTGGATTCCTTTGGCTTACATGTATCATATAAGTACTATCAAGTATAAATTGTGAGATCAAGGTAGTATGGTTGCAGTGATTAGGAATAATGTGAAAAGTAAGATGGCCTCTCTCCCCAAGTAGGTAACTTTGAATACGGATGAATTTTTTTCTCTTTCTCCAAAAAAACCATCATTTTTGTAAGGATGATAGTAAAGAGCTATGAGGTAAAAATTTACCTAATCCAACTGCGGCGTTTTAAAAATGACTAAATTGTTGGGGCATCTGGGTGGCTTAGTCGGATGAATGTCCAACTCTTGATTTTGGCTCAGGTCATGAGCTCAAGGACATGAGCTCAGAGCCCTCTGCACTCAGCAGGAAGTCTTCTTGAGATTCTCTCCCTCTTCTTCCACCCACCCTCCCCCCTCAAACGTTTTTTCTCTCTCACACTCTCTAAAATAAATAAATAAATCTTAAAAAAAAAAAAGAGCAAATTGAGGATAAGAGAAGTTAAGTAATTTGCCTAAAAAGGCACAGCTTAATTGGGACTAGGGAGGGTTTGCACAAGGGGTTCCCATGTAATTTTATTTCCACTGTACTGTATGACCCACCCCCTTCAACATTCTGCTCACTTCAGTCAGTTTGTGAAATGTTTCCAGGTATCTGCACCCAAATGAACCAATGATGATCGCATCCCTATTCCTAGTTGTTGAATATTTATTGATTGCAACAGAGTTAAATTTATGGTTGTTCTTTCATATAGAATGCATGCCAATGGATTCCATTTTATAAAAAGTACATATATTCCTGCTTAGATCTAGAAAAATACATATCCTTCTCTCTTCCTTCCACATATTAAACTACAAATGATTCAAGCTGCAGAGATACCTGCTTCCAGCAACTTCTCTGGGGCACTACTCTGAAAAACTAATGTGTACAATCATTAAATACTGGGGTTTGACTGATAAGAATTTTCTGTGTGCCTTCTTCTGTCTAATGATACTAAGACAGAGTTCCCAATTTGTACCTTTGGTGATTTACTGTTCCTGTTCCAATGGTAATGATGGAAAATGCTTTTCCACTATCATTTAATTAGCCCAGAATCCTAGTAGAAATTAGTCTTAAAAATGTACCAGCAGAGAAAAGATTGAAAGCAGCTATAAAGAACTTTGCACCAAGACTGGACAACTTTAATAGCACAGCACTGGTATTAAACACTATCAATAATGGGAGTAATCCTTTACCATAAAAGAGTTAGAAGCAGACATGCTTTGCTTTTTGAGGCTTGCCCTCCCTATCTGTATAGTAAAGGTGCTGGGCCAAAACATTCATCCCCAAAAGGATATTCTAAAAGTGATCCTGAGGATAAATAGCATGCGGACAAATTGTCTAAAAAGAATGAGAAGTAATTAAAGTAATTCCAAAACAGAGGAGTAAATTCTGACTTGCTTAACTACATATGGCTTGTCATAGCATAGCTTAATCCTTCTAAATCCTCATGCACTCAGAAAAGTATCTAATCTCTTAACAAAGATAAAGCATATTTGGGACTATTCTCTTGTATTTCATATAGCAAATGTGAACTCATCTGAATTACTAAGAAATCATGGTAACAGGACTAATGTACTACTAATGTACTACTACAATTAAGCAATAAGAAACAATATTCAAAGAATCATAGTACAATAAAATACCAAATATTGAAGCCATAGTGAATATGAAGCAGATACTACAATATGCTATAGAACTGCACAGTGATTTTGAGGCATAAGATTAAAAAGAAAAAAAACTGATGAATTATGTATCTTTGGAGCTTTCCAGCTAATCATATAAGTGAAGATACCTCTAAGAGGGGAAAAATTGTAAGCAAATAAGACAAAACTTGTGTTTTTTATCTGGCAATCAAATGTGTTTACTCCTTTGTAAGAAAAAACAAATGCTTCTGTCTTTATGTTTTTAGTTTTCTTTTTAGCACAATGAAAAATTAGAGACAAACTCTGAATAGCACACAAATCAAAAGGTATAGTCTATCAATTACATCTCTGCTTCTCAGGTATGTAAGTAAAAGCATACAAACAAATTTTCAATACATCATAATGCCATCAGTTTTGATTTTTAACAAATCTGAAAGTCAGTTGTGATCAATTCATATATAAGAATGAATAAGCTATGCAGCTAAACTGAAGTGAAAATATTTTTATCACAGCACATTGAAATGGAGGGGTCTAATTTTTTAAATTATATGAATATCTGGTTTATAGAGAACCTAAGAAAACAAAATTATTAGTAACGGTTCTTCTTCTTTAAATAAACTGCACAAACTTGAAAAAAATCTATGAAAACCAAAGAAAAATTAAATATATTTCTGACTAGACTTCACATAGATACCAAGAGACAAATCAGTTTACAAATCTTTATTATAGAGAGAAGTGTTCTCTTTATCTAGCAAGGCAATAATGCCAGATGGTTAAAAATAAGAGTTCCAGAGTACTTACTGGATTTCAAGAAACCAAGATATTTTTAGTCTGAGAGTATTTGATAGATCCTGTTATGAAAAGCAATGTTTTGTTTTGTTTTGTTTTGTTTTACTGGTCAATCACTCCAACACCTATATTTCACAATTTAAGGTATTTTCACATTTGTTTATTTTATAGAAATGAAAGAATATCACATTAGTTAAAGTTTTCCATTTAACATAAAACTAGAGAGATAACCATTAAAAATATTACGCACAGCTATATATTGGAACTGAGTTTGCACAACAATTTTCTGTTACCTTTTCTCATTTAGTACTCTCTGAAATCCTCCCATTAAACAGAAGAGAAAATTGGGACTTTCTGTCAGCTAATGGGTTTGCTTTCTAATTCTCTGAAAAAAAAAAAACTGGAAAAAAAAAGATTTGCATATATTTCCACACCATTTCATATCTACCCACTTGGGAGTGACTACACCTACTTTCTCCTCCTTCCTGTGAATGCTCTGTCTAAAGCCATTCTCTCTACTGGTATAGTAAATTGTATCATCTCTCTCACTTACTCACATGACTTGCTCAAGCATTCGTCATCTCTTCCAAATCATCAACTTTTTGCCTTCTACATGTTTATTTCTACCAACACAAAAGCAATATAAATGTGATGCAACTTTCTCCCACTAAAATGAAACAAACAATACTTACTCCATTTCCTACCCCATCCACAACCTGCATCATTTCTTTACCTTGTAGCAAAGTTCCTTAACAAAGATGTTTATACTTGCTGTCTCTAATTCCCCTCCTCCCAACTCACTCAAACTTTCACTTCCACCACCACCCCCAAACTGCTCTTGTCAAGGTCATCAAGAATGTACTTGTTGCCCTATCCAGTGGTCAATTCTCAGCCCTCATCTTACTTGACTAGTCAGTACCATTTTACATGGCTAATTTTTCTCATTTCTTGTTGCACATTCTTCATTAGACTTTACAAACACCATGTTCTGCTGGTTTTCCTCCTAATTCCCTTCCAGTCTACTCTACAGATTTCTACTCTTTTTCTAAAACTTCTAAGATTCTAGTGCTCCCCAGCTCTTGGCCTCTCCTCAATTCTTGGCCTCTCCTCATTTTTGTCCATTTTCATTCCTGTGGCAGATGTAGGATGTCTCATGACTTGAGGTACCAAGTACATTCCAACAACACAGACCTCTCTTTGAAACTCCAGGCTCATAATATCCAACTCCCCAGACATTTCAAATTCAACATCACCAAAACTGAACTCCTAACCATCTCTTCCAAATATACCCCAAACATAACCCTTTCCATTTTAACTTATCTCAACTTTATCTTTCCAGTTGTTGAGGCCAAAAACCTCGGGGTCCTCCTTAAATCCTCTTTCTTCTATGACACATCTGTTAAGGATCGCTGTCAGTTCTGTCTTCAAAATGCATCCCTAATTGAATACTTCTCATCATATCCTATACCACCACTTGTCTCTCACTTATAATAATGCAATAGTCTCCTAACAGATAAAATGTCCAGAGTGGCAGGGCATGTCAATGAAGAAACAGCAGGTATCAGAAAGAAGGGCCAGAGATAAAGTCTTGTAGAGCTTTTTAGGTAAATACAGAGAGCTTGGATTTTATTTTTCTGCGACAGGAAACTTGGAATATTTTAAGTGGGAAAACAAAATATTCTGCTCTATGTTTTAAGAAAGAGAACTGTGCCCAGAAGGAGAAGTGGTATAGGAGCAAAGCTGTAACAGAGGTCACAGAAGAGGCATTTCAGTGGACCAGGGAGAGAGGATGATGACAGCAGTTAAGAAAGAAAAGGGCAGATTCAAGATTGGGGAGGAGACCACAAGGCTTGTTAATGGACTGGCTCAGGGAAGGTGAGAGAAAGAGAAATTAATGTAACCACTAGGTTCTTAGCTTAAGTAAGCGACCTGGTAGATGGTATTATTTACTAAGTCAAGAAATAGTCACTTAGTATTGTTTCATGGCATCTTCAAATACAAAACCCAAAGACTATTAACTCTCACTCAAATATTCTATAGACTTAAATCATATAAATTTCATAAGTTCAATAAAAAGAGATTTGAGATTTTGAAAGTTATTTCATATACCTAACAATGCTTTCTCTGCTTTAAAATTAATTTCTTAACCACATATTTTGTCATATTGATAAACTGTATCCTGTAAGGTTAGAATCATTGAATGGTAAATGTCTATAATGTTTAATATTTCTAAAATAGTTGGCTACCCTATACACTAACAATTCCAGGGAAAGGAAACTCACCTACCCCAGTGACTCCAGAACTGAACTCAACTTTTAAATTTACCTAATCATTAAGACACTTTTTCTATATGGAGCCAAAATCTATCTCCTGGAGTATTTATCTAATAGTCCTGATTCTGCCATCTGTGGTAAACAAATATTATTTAATCTAAAATGAGCAGTATTTGTCACTTGCAAACCACTTTTCATTCTTCTGCTAAGAGCAGACATTGCTAATTGATCAGTGACCCTTTACTGCTGACACAGCAGTGGCTTCAGAATCACTCTCAACACAGAACTCTTGGCAGTCACTAGGAATCAATAGCAGATAAACTTAATCCTTCTAAATCAAAAAATGTTTATAGAGTTCTTATTATGTTTCTGTACTCAAGGAATTCAGTCCAGATCTGTATGCAGGCAATTATAAGACAAGTTCATAAATATTACTTTAAAAGGAAGTATAGAATACTATGAAAGCAAGAAAAAGGGCACTTGGCCCAGATTAAATGGGATAAAAGTTGTCTTCTTATTAATAGCCCTTTAGTTGAATAATTATTGTGTGTGTCTTGTTTTCCTTCAGCAGGCCAAACATCCTTGGTATCTTCAGGCCCATGTGCTAAAAGAAAATGTTAGAGTATATTAGGAATATATTTCTAATCCTTTTTTTTTATGCAGAAGGTACTTCTGACTTGAACATAATTAACATTAGGAGATAGTTGAGAAATGACTGCACAGTACTAATGTGAAAGTATAAATCAAAAATTGTATACTCAGCCAAGTGTTCCTTCACCTATAATCAATAGACACAAGCAACTATGCAAGGGATTAGGCAATTTAACTTGTGGAAGCTATTTTTTTTTTTTAAACACACAGACATACAAATTAACAATGAAATCTAGCCAACCAAGAGATTAATCAAAATAACTCAATAAATGAAAAATAGTGATAAGTCAAAAAATATACCTAATGGTGAGTACTGAATCTACTTAAACATAAAAATTAAGCTAGTGGTGGTTTTTAATGCGATCATTTCCTCTTCTGCTGGCAGGGAGCCTGTGGATAGAAACCTTGCATAGTTCAAATAGTCAAAAACATATTAATGCCAAGCACCTGTGGTCACGGCCTTTTTCTTAAATTTAGAGGTGAGCTTTTCTCTTTATGAAGAAACAGTCAAGTTCACCAATTCCTTCAGCTTTACTTCTGTTCCTTTTACTTCAGTTACATTAAAGTAAAAATCAAGTCAATGTTTTCTATCTTTATATGAGCTTGTATCATCCCATTTATAAAAGTCATTTCTTCCTGACTGGCCATCTAACTTTACCCCTCACTTTCTACATATATATTGAGAGATGTAGATGGAATGCATTCAGATCAGAGGGGTAATGATTATTGTTGGGAATTCAGATTTTGAGTCTTTGAATTTTTTATGAGTATATATTATCTCAAAAAATTTATAAAGTATAATTTAAAACATAATGCAGTTTAAAAGTCAGTATTGTCTATATTTTTAGACTTATTTATTGTTGTCCAAGTATCTTCAGAATTCTCACCTATCAGATAAAAATACTATGTCTCTCACAGACTGTTAAGAACTTCAAACTAGTTGATATACAAAATATGCTCTCTGAAATGCTATTTCCAATTCATACATACATACACATCATTTATAAATATATACAATATTATGTATTGTATAATTTTATATTAACTTAATATGTTAGTATAATTATATGCTATTGTGATGCTATATTAATATAACATAGTAATATTAATATTATATGGGGCAATACACCTCAATAGTAATCTCTCATAATATATTAATGGAATCACCTCACCATAAGTAATCATAGGCTAAAGTAAAAAAAAAATAAAATAAAAGTGAGACTACAAATTTGGTACAATTGTTTTTAGATAAAAGAAGACAGATCCCACCTATACATCATTCAAGGATAATTGGACTCTGATGTGTATTTTCTTTAATGACTAGTTATCAGAATTAGGTATATCAGGGGAGAAAATCCAGGAAGTATCAAGTAAAATTTGGTCTTTATTAATAATCCTTCAACCTGAAAGGGCTTACATTTTCCAATTATAGGCATTTTAGAGGATTTGATTTTATCTTAGAAATACCTGTGCCTGGGTGGCTCAGCCTGTTAAGTGGCTGCCTTCCGCTCACGTCATGATCCCAGGGCTCGGGGATCAAGTCCTGCACTGGGCTCCTTGCTCAGTGGACAGCCTGCTCCTCCTTCTGCCTGGCATCTGCTTCTCCCTCTGCCTGCCACTCTCCCTGCTTGTGCTCACTTTATCTCTGATTTAAAAATAAAAATAGAAGTATTTTTTAAAAATAAGAAATACCAGTCATTTGAAAACAAAATTTTTTAAAAGTCCTAATTTTTAATTCTAAAGTAGTTTAACAGATTTTTTTGCAATATGTTTACATAAGAACTATGGGAAGTATTTTTCTGCATCTCCTATGGTTGAAATCCTATTCAAGCCTCCTTGTAAACAAATTTATAATTATTAAGAAACTATAAAATCATTGTAGATTATTAAAAGCTATTGATAAAATGCCCCAGAGAAAATATAAATAAATTTTCAGCTAGTTAAAGAAAAAGAAAAACAGAATCTGAACAGATGGCAATCTTACCTAAGCATAGAATTATTATGAAAACTGTTTTTTCATTTGCTTTTTTCTATAGAATTTTCTTTTGAAAATTATTTTAAGAACATTTTTTCTTAGTTGATGAGTTTTCCTCATTCAGCTAAAGTTATCAAATATAATCTACCAAAAATAATCTACCAAAAAATATCTACCGAATTACTGAGCTCAAATTATTTTCAAAAGAAATGTTCTTTTTTTTTTTAAAGATTTATTTTATTTGACAGATAGAGATCACAAGTATGCAGAGAGGTAGGCAGAGAGAGAGGGGGAAGCAGGGTCCCTGCTGAGCAGAGACCAATGGGGCTTGATCCCAGGACCCTGAGATCATGACCTAAGCCAAAGGCAGAGGCTTACCCCACTGAGCCACCCAGGCACCCAAAAGAAATGTTCTTGCCCAAATTAAAACCAGATTAATTTATTCCCCATACTTATTAGACAATAATAACCTTAACTGCTGCCAAGATTTTGAACTCAGTGCTGCATCTTGATCTATGTTAAATGTGGGCAAACAATGATAAGTATTTATAGATTTAAGTGTGGATACGAGCACACAGAGAACATAAAGAAATCTGATTCATATAAGAAAATGTCAGAAAAAAAAAAAAGCAAATGATATTTATTACTTCATAAGCTAGGTTTCCAGGCTTGCTTTGTTTGTTTGTTTTTGAAAAATGAAAAGGAAACTTTTCTTTTGTTTTGTTTTGAGGTGGTAGACAGCATTTTAATCAATTATTTGATGACAGAAAGAAAAGAAAAAGATCTAGACCCCTTTAACACTGCCCTGAAATGGAATACACTGTTAAAAATATCAGAACCACTTAAAAATTCTTTCAGCATTTTGGGGTTAAACAATAGGATCTAGGATGAAAACATTGTCAAGCACCTTGTGGAAAGCCAACCAAACAGAATTCCTTTATCAGAAATGTGAAAAGAATTATTCTTTAATGTGAGAAGAATCATTCTCAATTGCACTGAGAATAAGATTAGTCCATGTACTCATTATGTTCAACAATCTTCATCAACATTTTGTTTTATTCACTTAATTATCAACACAAAAAATTTAAATTCATGCAATGACATCCATTTTTGCTTAAAAATTGACAAGGTATAATGCTTATGGCTGGCCATAGTCTAGTGAAGCTGATTTTCAGAAAAATTATGAAGTAAATGATTATCATGTGATTGTGGAGATAAATCACAGAACTGATTTGACATACATAAGTTCCATATAAATATAGAAGGGGAAAAATAAACGATCACATAACTCCTCATGTCCCTCCACCTAGTATATTTGGGTCTCTGCAGTCCTGTGGGAATATAGGAAAGATGGAAGCCAGTCTGATATTTAGAAGCTTAGTAGATTTTATATATCTCATTTGCCCACTGGTACCTACCAGCCATCAAAGTACTGGCAAGATCATGATACAGGAGCACATTCTGAGTAAGGCTTTTATAAATCAATACCAGATTTTCTCATTGTCATGAGAAAAAAAATTTTTTTTTTTAAAGCTTTTTTTTTTTTTTAAGATTATTTATTTATTTATTTGCCAGTGATAGAGGGAGAGAAAGCGAGCAAGCACAGGCAGACAGAGAGGCAGGCAGAGGCAGAGGGAGAAGCAGGCTCCCTGCCGAGCAAGGAGCCCGATGTGGGACTCGATCCCAGGACGCTGGGATCATGACCTGAGCCGAAGGCAGCCGCTTAACCAACTGAGCCACCCAGGCGTCCCGAGAAAAAAATTTTTTTAAAGATAATCTATTCTTTTCTCATAGCATTTAGTTCAAATTCATTTCCTTATCACCCCACAGCACCATGGAAACTGGTGAGATTATCTGGTTTTGATTTCTAAAAGCACTGACTCAATGTGGTCTAGAGCATCTATTCATGAATGCTGACAAACAATTTCCTGATGGGGCCTAATTTTCTTGACAATTGTGTCCCTGAGGTTTTACTTGGGTTCTTACCAAACACCATCATCAACAGAACACTGATTCCTTATACATCCTATATATCAATTTGTCCACAAGCTTTTGAACGTACATTTTCTTTTAAGTTGGACTTACTTCCCTAACTTAATCTTATGCCAGGACCAATATTCAGAACAGATGAAAGTGAAGCTGGTCTGTTAAAAGTGAATGAGAAACCAGAGCCCTTCATGTTTAAGGCTCCACTCCTCTCAACCAAAATCCTGAAACATGTCCACAGAAGCTTAATGCCAAGACAACTCAGTAAAAAACAAGGGAACAAGGGAAAAAAACAAGGGAAAGGGTGAGACAAAATGTTCTTGGACAAGAGGGAATAAAAGGCTAAGAGAGATGGAAAAACAAGAAAGCCATACACATGTTCTCTAATGGTGCCTTCTAGAACTAAGATTCTGGCAATCTTAGCCTTGGCCTGGGCTCAATAGCTTTTATACATGAGGACCAGGAAAGCCCTCCTGTCAAGTCTTTTGAACTCATTCTTATTTAATTGACATTTTCTGGGAAAGGGAAGGAAAGCAAAGAGAAAACTTAAATTTTTTGAATGTTGCAGATAAATATGTATTAAGCTGAGAAGCTAAATTGTAGCTGAGTACATTTATACTCTTTAGATTTTTCATATAAACATTACCTTTCCTTTCTTTTGATGTGTAATTATGAACATTGGTGATTCACTAATTATTAATTCAATTTTAACAGGTTTTTTTAAAAAATATTTAGTCCTTTAGTGGATAACTTTAAAATTACATAAATCTCCAGGTAATTAAAACTAACCTACCCTTCCTCCTTAATTGCCTGACCATCAATAATGATTTTCCCTTAGTTTGATTCCCAACTCTTATCCACATGGATTAATTAGCCATTTGTGAGCAGGATTAGGGATAAAAAATCACTAATGCTATTATAAGTTTTAATTTTTATATTAATGATTTATGGAACATAATTTACAAATTAGTTCTACTTGTTAAAAAAATAACCTCAGATATTAATATAATATGCATATGATTTTCTTGACTTTAACATGTTAAAAAAATTACTTAATTCCTTTGTTAGCACAGTGATGAATCATTGCATAAGCCTCACTGGTAATTTTTTTCCCTGAATTCTCATAAAGACATCAGAAAGCTGGGGTTTTGCTTCTATTTTCAATCTTTAGTTTCCATGATTTCCTAAAAATTAAAAAAATACATATTTCCTATAGTGATAAGTTAAAATTAAAGGACACAAATTACCTCTAAAAATTTCAGTAAGAATGAGAACCCAAAGATTATTCTACCTGCAGGTCAGGTCACCCAGCCTAAGGTGCGTGAAACATAATCTGAAATAGTCCATTAGATAGTGGAATATGGTCCCTTTCCATTTTCTTTTATATCAGTAAGACATACCACATTAGGTTCTCCAAATTAGCACTACATATCTTAAAGAGTATATTTAATGCTACTGCAGTGGTGTAATTTCACAAATATTCTTGGCATATCTATGTGCTAAGTACTAGGTTGATATAAAAGCCCAAATAAAGTATTCAGTAATTCAACTGAAACATTAACACACATAAAGTATGCTACCAATGTGAAGTCCTAAGTTGAAATATAATTCAAAATATTACAGGAAAACCAAAAGCATTTCACAAATAGGTATAATTCAGTAAACAAAACAAAAAGTAGCCTAAGAGTAATTTTCGAACAAAATCCTAAGAATAATATAGCCATCCAGAATTTCAATTTACATTGCAAATGGTTACATTTTTTATTCCTTTTGTGCTCTCAGGTTTTTTTTTTTTTAATATAACATGATTCCTTATTTCTAAGATGCACATTTTTTGTATTTAAATAGATGTCTTCATTTAATATAGTATCCTTCTATCTTTTTTTCCTGTGGCAAACTACTAATTAAACAGCAACTTAGGATCGGGAAGATATAGTGTATATGTATGTTTTATTTTTATAAGGCAAACACTAATTTACCATTACCTTGTACTTTAACACACCTTTAAAAAATAATGTCCCCTATTAAGATGACCAAAATCTGGAACACTGACAACACCCAATGCTGGCGAGCATGTGGAACAACAGGAATTCTCATTCATTGCTGGCAGGAATGAAAAGTGGTAGAGCCACTTTGGATGACAGTTCGGTTGTTCTTTAAAAATTAAACATACTCTTACCATATCATCCAACAATCACACTCTTGGAATTTAGTCAATGGGGTTGAAAACTTATGTCCACACAAAACCTGCACACAGATATTTATAGCAACTTTTCATAATTGCTAAAACTTGGAAGCAACTAAGACATCCCTCAGTGGGTGAATGAATAAATAAACTGTGTTACATCAGACAATGGAATATATTATTTGGCACTAAAAGAAATAAGCTACCAAGTTGTGAAAATAAGCTAAGGGATTTTATTTTGCTTTTTGTTTTTGTTTTTGTTTTAAGATTTTATTTATTTATTTGACAGAGAGAGAGAGAGGGAGAGAGCACAAGTAGGCAGAGAGACAGGTAGAGGGGGAGGGGGAAGCAGGCTCCCTGCTGAGCAGAGAGCCCGATGTGGGGCTCAATCTCAAGACCCTGAGATCATGACCCTGAGATCATGACCTGAGCCAAAGGCAGAGGCTTAACCCACTGAGCCACCCAGGTGTTCCAGGTTAAGGAATTTAAAATGCATATTAATAAGTGAGAGGAGCTATCTGAAAAAGCTATGTACCATATGATTCCAATTATATGACTTTGTGGAACAAATAAAACTATGGAGACAGTAAAAAAGATCAGTTGTTATGGGAAGTTTGGGGAGGGAGGGGTAAATAGGTGGAGCATGGAAGATTTTTAGAGCAGTGGAAATATTCTGTATGATACCATCATGAAGGGAACATACAATTATCCATTTTTTTTTCCAAACCTAAAGAATGTACAACACTAAGTGAACCGTAATGTAAAGTATGGACTCTGGCTGATAAGATGTGTTGATGTTGGTGCATTTGCAACAAATTCCTGCTTTAGTGGGAGAAGTGGACAGGGGGGGAGGTTTGAATGTTTTGGGGTAGGAGTTGATGGGAAATCTCTGTACTTTCCTCTCTGAAACTGCTTTCAAAACATAAGTTTTTAATTAAAAAACCTAGTGCTCCCCATATGGCTTTCAGAGAAGCATCCTGAATAAAGACTGTGTTTATTAATAATATGTAAGTAAAATACTCTACCTGCTTCTCCTAAGAAAGAGCTCTCCAAGATCCTAAGGAGGAATATGGTATATTTTTGACTCCTTATAGTCCAAGAGAAAAAATTTATTATCTGTATGTAATCCTCCATGGTTAATTGAAGACATCCATAGGACACAACACTCGTGCAATGCCTCTCTAACATTTCTGAGTATTTCTGCAAATATCTATGGGTATCCTGCATGGAATTTTACCTCTGGTAATTAGAAGTCTGTCCTGGCTTTAAAAGTACACTGTGGATCCAACACCCTTTTATTGAACACATGACAATTGGTGTATCCATATCTGAGCCTGCACTAGACTAGACCTGGTGGAGTCAACAACCCTCTGATTTATATCTTTCCTTTCACAAGGAACACAATGTCTGGTACAGAGTATGTTAGTACTCAAGAAAACAGAAATGGAAGTTGTAATGGAAAACTGACATAAGAAGATAGGTATACAAGAATATATACAAAAAGATGCTGCAGAAATCATTAAAAGATGCTGGATCCCAAGTTTTTCTTTTTCTTTCTGCGCTCAGAAGAGGATTCACAGTAGTCCTTCCAGGTCCACTGACACTGAAGATCCCCCTTCATTTCCCACAACTAATCTGTCAGGGCTTCCTTGGTTTGGGAATTAGAAGATGACATGTTTCAGTTATATGTATTTGTATCACCCAAAATGGATCCAGATCCCTGCAGGAAATGGCAGTCTCTACTTTTCCTCACAGAACGCCCACACACTAATGAGCTGCCCTCTTCTTTACTTTTTTGTGAGATAAAATTAACTAAAGTGAATTAGGGGGCGGGATATCATCAGCACCGGTGACTTTTCCTACATTTTTTGTTTTAGCAGCAGTAAGTATAAATACATATTAAAATCACCTCAGGGGAAGAGCTGACAGCCCCACAGAAACAATAGGAAATAGCTCCCTGCAGAACTTTCCTATAACTTGCTTCCTGATAGTCATCCTGACAGTCAGCGTGTGAAACAAACTCCCTCAACTGACTGAACTTTTTTTAAAGTTTTGAGCATAGCTCTCAGTTTAGAGTTCATACCCACTGGGTCTGTATCCAAGTGACAAAATGCTACTTCTTAAAGACAAGTGACAACATTTCTGGTTTGGATAATCCTCGTTAGATTCAAAAGAACAGAATGAGAGCATAGATGTTAAACATGAAGTAAATATTAATTAAATGACAGCAAATGAAGTAATGAGTGAATGAAACCTTTGAAAAAGCCATTTGTCTCATGTAAATAGACAGACTGCAAAGGTGAAAACATGATAAAATACATATAGTTGCAAACAAATTAATTTCAAGTTTTCAGTGGCAATAAAATCTAACTACTTATTATTCCAAGCCTCTTTGAAAATTGCCATGCAGCTAGGTTGGAAACATAAACATCACTATAATTTATTTTAATGTAGATTAGTTAGGTATCATTTTTTTCCCATTACAGAAATGAATACATGCTGTGGGAGCTTAAAAAATTTAAAAAGTGTGACAAAGAATATTAAAAAGCTAAATATCTGCATCACCTAAAGATATGCACTGCTAAAATCCTTATCTAACAGTGGAACAGATGTTTGCAAGGATCTTCTCAGTCTCATCTTCAAAGAAACACTCTATTTCTTTTCAAAAAGTGGGTATGTTATCAAGCTTTACAGCCTACAAGTTCTTTTTCTATGTACCAGCATTCTGAAGTAATGAAACTCCAGAATATTTCCACTGAAAGTTTAAAGACAGCAAACCATTGTGTGCCCCTTTCTTCTTGCATAAAAATTTAGTGGGTAATTAAAGAAAAAGCTGACTCTAATCTATTTTTAATATGCAATGGAAATTCAGAGTTGTCTAAAATGACCTATAGAGGTGTACAGTTACACATTGTTTTAGATTATAATTAAGTTTTCCTACTTATGTGTAAATTAGAAGAGATTATGGTCCTCCAAAGGTCTGGTATTTATTAGAGACACAGTTTCTGTTTCTGCTTTCTAATCATGATTTTTATTGTAGGAATATAATAGTAAATGTAGAGCACCTTTCAAACCAAATCTAATTTCAAACATGGTATCAGAAAAAAACCTTACACTCATATTATACATATTTTATAAGAAAATTATTCTCTGTATTGCCATCTCTTTTTAAATGAAAATTTATTTGAGATATTCTGCAGACTGCAGAAAAGAATAATCAATTTTGCAATCGGAATGAAACAAGAGAGAACACTCTCATATGTAATAACTAGCAAAAAAGAAAAGAAAAGAAAAGAAAAGAAAAGAAAAGAAAATCCTTAACTACTTTTATGGTATGTTTTTAAATGCTCAATTAATTAAACATATACTTTATTCAATTAAATATTCATATTAACAAAACTAGAACAAAGACACACATAAAAAAACCAAAACAGAATATGTATACTTCAATCTATAAAAAATTTTAAAAAATTTTAAAAAATCAATGTTAGCGGGCGTCTGGGTGGCTAAGTTGGTTGAGAGTGCAGCTCTTGGTTTTGGCTCAGATCATGATCTCAGGGGTGAGATCAAGTCCCATGTCAGGCTCCAAACTCAGCTTGGAATCTCCTTATCTTCCTTTGCCTCTGCTTCTCCCCTCCACCCTGGCTCACACACTCTCTCTCTCAAACAAATAAATCAATCTTTAAAAAAAAGAAAAAAAAGTCAATACTAGAGGAGAAAAAAAATGGCACACATATAATTAACAAAATATGTGACAGAAATAAATCTAACTATTTAAAATATCAAACTAATTATATACAGAATACGCTTTTAAGGTAAAAGATGATTATAATTTGGAAGGGTCAAATCTGGCTATTTACTGATTATTAAAAAATACTAAATTTAATGACTCAAATACAGAAAATGAAAATATATTTTTTTAAAAAACAAAATAGATCTGTAAAAACCAAGAAGGTGCAACTAGATTAATATTAAATTTTAAAGGAAAACACATTATCAGATACTTCATGATGACTGAACAATGAAATTCACCAGCATATTATTTCCAAACCTCTGCGCATACATTATCAAAATATATTTTAAAAAAAACTGATAAGGGAATAAGGAATAAGGAAAAACAGACAAACCTATCGTCACACTAGAATATTTTATATAACCCTGAATTAATAATTGATCTAGAAGAAAGAAACAATTCAAGAATTCAGCATTGCTATAAAAGATCTGAATAATACAATTAACATGATTGATTTAATATATGTGTGTATATTTTTAAGGCTTTACACCAAAGTGGAAAATGTGAGATGTTTTCAAATTTTTCAATCATGTTAGACGTTTATGAAACCTGGCCTCTAACTTTATCATAAAACAAGTTTCAAAAAATTTCAGATTTGCTATCACAATAATCTTATCATATTTTCTAACTCTGAAGCAGTTAAACCCGTGATTAATAACAAGAATAATTTCTTGAAATGTTTATAAAATACTTAAAGATGAGTAATAACATTACATATCAAAATAGCATTTAGAGTGAAATCTGTCCAATGAAATGCTTTTATTAGAAAAGAGAAAAGGCTAAAAATTAATAAGCTAGGTATTTAACTTACACAGTAGTAGATAAAGAATATAAGAATAAACCCAAAAGGGAAGAAAAAAGAATAAACCCAAAGAAAGTAGAAAGAATGAAGTAATAAATAGAAAACCAAAAACTCATAAAAGAAAAATGAAGATAAAATAGATATGAAAATAATGTCAGCTTAAAAAAGAGAAAGGAAGTAATAGTTGTTAGGTCTCTAATATGCAACAGCCACTACACTATTTGCTTCTTAGTATGATACTATTATTTAATGTTTATATCAGTCAAGCATTAAATCTTCACTAGCCTGTTAAACAACTATGTGAAGGTTAGATTGTTAGTAAGGTGGATATTAAAATACATATCTCCCCAGGTCCAAAGCCTTTGGCTTTTTCTAATATACTTTAAATTTCTTCACATGTCTTTATTAAGAATGAAATATTGAATTTCATTCTTAATTCATGCTTTGCCAGCTGTATAGATCATACAGTCAAAATAATTTTTTTTTAAAAAGAACTGGTTTTCACAAATTGAAATAGGAAGGCCCAAATTATAAAGTTATCCATATCCCTATTAATCAAAGTATAATTCATGGACTGCTATAACCTTGAGGCTTAGTATAAATGCAAACTCTCAGTACCACCCTGAACGTATGCATCAGAAACTGCATTTTAACAATACGATCAGGTAATTCATAGGCATATTAAAGTTTAAGAAGTTGCTATAAGTAATGGATTATTCATCTAATATCACATCTACATGAAGAATCATGTGGAATACTCATATCGAATGATCAAAGCATACGATGTTGGGAGACAATAATATATTAGAGAGTGGAATCAAGATTCCCAAAGATCTTGGTAGGCTAGAGGCTGGCTAAAGACTAATAAATGTCTACCTTTTTAAAAATGGCTTACTATTTGCTCTTTGCAGTACTAGCTTTTTTTCTTTCATAAAAAGTCAATGAAGTAATTGCTGCTAACCCTATTTAGAGATGACAATAAATGTAGGGCAAAGAATATAAGAAAAATAGGTTGAGAGGCACTTGGGGGTTGAGTAGGTAAACTGTCTGCCTTCAGCTCAGGTCATAATCTCAGGGTCCTGGGATTGAGCCCCACATTGGGCTCCTTGCTCAGTGAGGAGTCTGTGGCTTCTTCTCTGTCTGCCCCTCTCCCACTTTTGTGCTCTTTCTCTCTCTCAAAATAAATACACAAAATCTTTAAAAAAAAAAAATAGGTTGAAAATTCAGGTCCTTTTGACTCCAAAAGCCCTGTGTTCTCCCCTGTGGTGTACCTTGTATTTTCAATATAAAAATCATATCCACATACAAGAAGACTAACCTGGATGGTAATCCATATGGGGAAAAAAAACAAAAACAAAAACAAAACAACAACAACAACAACAACAACAAAAACCCAGCTGAGACTTGTAATAGAAAAAAAAAATGTAACCCAAGTATGCGGTGTAATATAACACTTATGATTATATATGTACCCTTAAAATTGCCACATCCATATTTGGCAGGATCGCCAAATTAGATTGTACCTTCAACACTACCTTAATTACAGACCGAAATATTAAACAGATGCATCACCTCAGTAACTCTGGCTATATGAAACAAAAACCCTAACAAAAATTCTTAAGTTAGTGAATTCTTTTTCTTTCACATCAAGACCAATTTAGAGAAAGACAATTCAAAGATGGTATGCCAGTTCTACAAGATCATCAGAGATCTATGGTCCCTTGATCTTTCTGTTCAGCCATTCTTTGTAGGTGCTTATTGTCTCATTGGCACACACTGAGCCACCTCTTGCTTGTGAATTACAGCTAGAAAGAAGGGTAAAAGGAAAAGATCCATCAATGAGAGACAATCCCCTTGTAAAGGCATTTTCATGGAAAATGCATCTAACACTTCCTGTTTAAATGTGATTGACCAGAAATTAGTAAATGGCCATCTCAGGGAGCTAAGAAATGTTAATTTTTATTGGATTTATCTCAAGAAAACTGACCTGTTAGTAAAAATGAAAATGATTATGAATAAACAACTAGCATTCTCTGCCACAGACAGTTAAAAAAAAAGGACGAGGGGAAAAGGCAGAGAAAAAAAGCCTTTAGTTCATAAGTTAAGATTATCTTCAGTAGAAGACGAGCTCCAGAATGGCCATAGTGTCTGAAAAAAACTAAAGCTCTGAAGAATAGTTAAAGGTACCTGAAACATTTCAACATAAGAAAGTAACTTGACAACATCTTCAAATAAATGATGAATTTTTTAACCATAGTAGCTATGAACAAAAACAGTAATTAAGAGTCATAAAGGATGGGTGCCTGGGTGGCTCAGAGGGTTAAGCCTCTGCCTTGGGCTCAGGTCATGATCTCAGGGTCCTGGAATCGAGTCCTGCATCAGACTATCTGCCTACTTGGGATTTCTCTCTGTCAAATAAATAAATAAAATATTTTTTTTAAAAGATTTTATTTATTTATTTGACAGACAGAGATCCCAAGTAGGCAGAGAGGCAGGCAGAGAGAGGGAGAAGCAGACTCCCCACTGAGCAGAGAGCCCGATGTAGGGCTCGATCCCAGGACCCTGAGATCATGACCTGAGCCGAAGGCAGAGGCTTAACCCACTGAGCCACCCAGCTGCCCCAAATAAATAAAATCTTAAAAAAAAAAAAAAAAGTCATAAAGGAACAGAGTCGGGCTCAATATAAGGAAGACTATTTTATGAAGTTATCTAATAAAAAAACTAGCAAATCCAGTAAGAAGTCTCCACCCTTAAAGAATTTCACCGGAGGGAATAGTAGGAATATTGTAGAAGAACAGTACTCTTTCTTTCTCCTATGAAAGAGAAGAGGCCTTCCAAGCCCATGTTTAGGTTCTAGTAATGATGACTGCATACTTTCTTTGTGTATTATAGGCAGAATTAATCAAACTTACAGAAGTAGAGTTAGCTTGCTCATCTATATCTGTTGTCTAAAACTGGTGTGTTATATTATGAGAAATGACAAAACACCCTCTCATTGTGAAGTCATCCAATATTTGTTTATCATCACTTTCAAGAGTAATAATATTTTTAGAAAATAGTGCAGCATTAGATACATGTTTTCAATAAAAGTTCATAATACTGCCATTATGATGCCAGATTACAAACACACTGTGAACCTTTATTTAAAAAAATAATACACTATTGGGTTTAACACGAGATTACTTCCATTGTAATTTACTTTCCAATTAATTGCATAATCAAATTTCAAACCCCAAGAGAAACACTCTGATTCAAGCTGTGTATCAGCCGAAGATTTTCATTATATCAACTGACATGATGAGCAAAATAGAAATTATTATGAAATAGGACAATGTACATATTTTTTTCAAAATGCATAGTCTTATAGCTTATAAATCTATGTACTGAAATAAAATCTCTAGTCAAAAATTCATAAAATTAAAATAGTGTAGAAGTTCAGTGTAAAATATTTTAGAGACCCAGACAGAAGATAAATTCTTAAAAAACAGGTATTTGAACTCTTTAATTAATTTCAATTTCAAACCTACCTTAGTTGCAATAACTTAAAAGTAATATTTTACAAAATTTAAAGTCACCTTGGAAGATGCAGCCACCCTGTGTTTTCTGAAAGTTCATGTGACACCACTTTGCTTTTATAAAAGACCTACAATAGTACACTAGTGGCTATTTATATAAAAGTGAAAATCTTTTCCAGGTTTCTTTTGGTTATCTAAAACAGATACTTGGGATGCCTGGGTAGCTCAGTCAGTCAAGCATCTGCCTTCGACTCCGGTCATGATCCCAGGTCCTGTGATCAAGCCCTGCATTAGGCTCCCTGTTCAGCAGGGAGTCTGCTTCTCCCTCTCCCTCAGTTTCTCCCCTGTGCTTGTGTGCTCTCCTGTCTCAAATAAATAAAATCTTAAAAAAGAAGAAGAAGAAGAAGAAGAAGAAGAAGAAGAAGAAGAAGAAGAAGAAGAAGAAGGAAGAGAAGAAAGAAAAGAAAAGAAAAAAGAAAAGGAAAGAAAAGAAAACTTATGTAGGTCTTTTAGAAAACTGAAGTGGCTTAACAGGAACTTTTGGAAAACAAGGAATACTCTTCCCTTTAGGCCATTTCAGTTTATGAAAGTTTTCATAGGAATTCTCTACTTTTGGATAGTGAGGATATCTGTATAAATCTCACAAATTGCATTATTCTGAGCATTGACAGTATACTGAAAATCTAGTATAATCTTTCAGCTATATTTAATTATCTTACTCATAAAATATTAAACAACTCATGCTACTGGATTGTGTAACTAGGATAAAATGGAGCTAATTATGACTTTCAAAAAGTTAGATACTTTTCTTCTTTTCCCATTCTCAACATTTGATATTTCAAATAGAGTTATCCAATAATAGCATCTATTAAACTGATAGCAATGTAAGGAATAATAGTTGCCTAACAGTACTGAATTTTTGGAGGCAATCTGATCATAAGATTTCTATCATTTTGAGACTTCTAAACCCTTAGAGAGAGCCTTCAAAAAGAAAAAGAAAAAAAAATGTATATTACTTAAAAGCATAGGGCCTGGTATTGCTACATTAGATCCAATTGAGAAGAAACATAATCTTTTTTTGTTTATATGTACCACTTAGAAACACTTGACATTTTAGAGATCAATATGAAACTTAATTATATGTAGCCTGATGAAATAAATAGATTGATAGTATAGATGCTGTTTGTGTAATGGAGACTTTGTGGATAATCTAGCTTTGAATATAAAAACATCCTTAGTACATAATTTCTAGACCAAGCGACACTAAGTGCACTGAAGTGTTGTTGAATTGAATAATTTTTAGTGCTATAATAAAAAAGGCAACTGTTTTATGAAATAATCAAAATGTTGAAAATGAGAATAAAAATACAAAATTTTTATACATATTCAGCAAACTAAGGCCTAATATTTCCTGATATGCTCTAAAATCACAGATATTGCTGGTTAATCACTTTCAGAGGAAAAAAAACTACTTCTTCACTATCATATGCTTTATATTTTACCATAAAAAAAGCTAAACTCTCAATGTTTCAGTTAGGAAACATCAGCTGCACAATAAAGAACAGTGATCCTGACACAATTATTTACCATCAGTGGACAGACACATTGTAGATGTGATTAAGACACATTTCAGTTATAAATCCTATTTTAATTTTGGAAAATCTTTCAGTTTGTTTGTTTGTTTGTTTGGCTTTTTGTTTGTTTGTTTGCTTGTTTTCCTTTAGAGGGGAGCAACAGAGGGAAAGGAGAAGGGAGAGAATCTTAAGCAGGCTCCACACCCAGCACAGAGCGGGACGCGGGGCTTGATCTCACAACCCTGAGATCATGATCTGAGCTGAAATCAAAAGTTGGATGCTTAACCAACTGTGTCATCCAGGCACCCCTGAAAATCTTTCAGTTTGGTCAGTCTTGGTATTGTAGAGAATTTGCTTTATTTTGCTTGCATGTACATATTTGGGTAATTATAAAAAGTCATCTATTTTCTGGATTCAATAGAAAAGATTAACACGGATAAGCTCATTTCCTTCCTACTGCCTAGAACATTAAGCACAGATCACATCATCAGTTTTCCCAAACTGGTTCTGTACTCATCTTTCACACACTTCCACACCTCCCATTTCTCATTCCCTGGTATTAACTTCATATAGATTTGAATTTCAGACTTGGTGATTCCTCTTAAAGTAAATAGTCTTCCTAAGATCTCTCTCTCTCTCTTTCTCTCTCTCTCTTTAAGATTTTATTTATTTATTTGACTGAATGAGAGAGATCACAAATAGGCTGAAAGGCAGAGAGAGAGAGAGGAAGCAGGCTCCCTGCTGAGCAGAGAGCCTGTTACAGGACTAGATCCCAAGACCCTGAGATCATGACCTGAGCCTAAGGCAGAGGCTTAACCCACTGAGTCACCCTGGCACCCAAAGATCTCTCTTTTAAAGACAGTTAAGCCCTCAAATTCTTCCAATCTCTTAGAATCAGAGACATGAACAGACTCTCCTGATAATTTCTTTCTCCCATCATTTTCCTCTTCTAGAATTTTTGTAATTATTTTATATCCACAGTTTAAATGACAATAAAGACAATATTTGCAATAAGATCTCTTTCTCCACTATTTTCCTGTCTCATATAGTGTTGCCTTCAAACTCCAAATCATTTTCTGTGGTAATAAAAGGAGCTGCTTCTACCACAAACGTAAATGATAATCATCTTGTCTACCTATCATGTCCAAATCAGTTAGATGAAAACGAAAATTGCTCATTCAACCCCCAATCATATTTAAGTATAGAAAATAATGCTGTCCACTTTCACTTTATTATACTTTGAAATCCAAGCGTCTCCAACAGATACCACAGATACCACAGCATGGCCATGGCAATGGAAAAACACCCATACCCTTCGCTGATCAGATTGAGAGCGTGTTATTATGAGGTTGGGACCCAAGTGAAAACACAGAACATTTAACATTGTACAAAACATGGCATTCTCAAACAAATCCAAAGGGAAGAGATATCAAGTATGCTTTATAACAGGAGGCTGAGATACAAGTGATTCAGGAACTGCCAAACAGAAGGCCAAATTAATTTATTTGCATCTCTAAGCCCCTAAAATTGAATTTTAAAAGTCACATGTTATATTTTTCTTCTTCTTGTTTTACTCGTAGTCATGTTCTAATCCTGTGTCATCATCACAGATGATACCTGATTGGACAGAACTAAGTGAAGAATTGAAAGCTGGGGTCATAATCAGACTACCTTTTCGTTTTTCCATAGACACCAATCAGAACTAAAGGATCATCATTATACTCTATGTATTCCCCTCTCCATTCCAAACGCACATCCTCTTTGAGTTTTAGGTGTCTTGATCTACATGTTTAAAAAGATAAAATGTTAGTGTGAGGAGAGGTACGTTTTCAGATTTCAAAATAGTTCAACCTTGGAAAATGTTCTCCAAAAACTTTTCAAATGAACAAGATAGCTCCTTGGGACCTCCTAGAGTGGAGGGAGTGTGTTAATTATCTTTGTTTCCCAAAACATATTTAGGTGCTCAACAAGTGTTGGAGGTTCTAAGTCATGTAACTCACTGAATTGGATTGTTAATTGAACGGAATAGAATTCCTAATTGTGTTTGTAAACAGAAAGGGCGTTCAGGTCAGGACTTGAATCACTCAGGATCAATAATCTGTTATCTTTTTAGATTACAATAAAGAGACATGATTACTATTCTTGCTATTTTTTTTCTCCTTTCAACTGTTCATTTGTTTTTCAATGCAATACTAAATGAAAATTACCCAAAATGCATTTTGATTCACCCAGTAAATAAAATTTAAGTTTTACATAAATGTATAAAGAAACTATTATGTAGAGCCTATCCTCTGTTGCCTTTATAATTGAAGTTTGATACACACCCTTCCACAATTGTCCTCATGCTTACATATGTGTGTTTCTACACACATACATTATAAACTGATTATTTGATTCCTTTATTTGTTGGTATTTTATATATGCAATAATTTTATGGAAAGACAAATAGGCTGGTTCAATGAATGATCTAGGCAATGATCATTGCCTGGCAATGCACTAGCTGGGACCAGGATTTTCCTCCTCTCCCAACAAAGGATGCTGTAGGATCTTAACTTTCCCCAAAGCCTCCAACTGGCAGGCAGTTCACACCTTCTGGACCCCATTACTAGCTCATATCCTGGTTCAGACTATTTCCAAATTCAGATACTTTCTCCTAATTTTAGGAGAAAAAGTCTAATAAAATGAGAGCACCATAGTGATGCATCATTTTCTTTTCTTGTAACACACTTCTACATGTACCCAGCCCAAGCAAACTTTCTGTGGAATTTCAAGAAAACTTTCCATGAGCTCCAATCAGAGCAAGGTGGCACTTTATTAGTATGTGCCCCCCAAACTCCGTGCATCAATATCAAATGTGGGGTGAGCACCACTACTTTGTGCATGTCAAAAGCATTGAACTAAGCACACCAAAGAGGGAGTATTAAGGCAGGGAGAGTTAAAGCAGGTCATAGTGAACATAATGATAATATGGTCATGTGATGTTCCTTGAAGCAGGTGGGTCATTTGGCCTTGGTAGGGCACCTATAATCTTGAAACAAATTGGGCGCCTGCGTGGCTCAGTGGGTTAAGCCACTGCCTTCGGCTCAGGTCATGATCTCAGGGTCCTGGGATCAAGGCCCGCATCGGGCTCTCTGCTCAGCGGGGAGCCTACTTCCCTCTCTCTCTCTCTCTGCCTGCCTCTCTGTCTACTTGTGATCTCTCTCTGTCAAATAAATAAATAACATCTTTAAAAAAAAAAATCTTGAAACAAATCGGTCTCTAATTTGGTACTTCTAACCTGAAGCACCAGTGGTTGCTGGGTCACGGTAAACTCCTCAGTGAACATAAGTTTTCTCTTACTTGTTAATCTTTAGCAAGGAGTTGATTTGTAAAGTGATTAAATGTTAATAAAACTGCCATGTTTGGTCCATCTATAAGTCATATTCTGTCTAGAAGAATGACATATTATATTCACTATTGTCTTTGCCACAGAATTATTGCATGTCTACAGTTTACCAGACATTGGTTTAAGTAAAGGAGATATACTATCCTAGTAAGAAACATAAATAAATACCTATAAGACAGGGAAACAGGCACAGCCACAGGATGCTTTGGGAAGAATATCTAAGTTCTGACTTGAAAACTAAATCAGGAGTTGGCTAAGGAGGGACTTGAGGAAAGAAATTTCAAATACAGAAAATATCTGTTAAGGCTTGGGAGATAAACTTACCAATGTTCAAGAAATAGATGTAGCTCCACCTTCATGGAACAGAATAAGAAAGGAAGGAGTCATGAGAAATAAGGCTGAAGAAGTAAACTGGTGGCCAGATGATGAATAGTTATATAAAATACGGTAAGCACAAATAAGCCTAATAATAAGCCTAAATAAAGTAGAGCTGTAGAAGAAAGGAAATTTGATAAATTCAAGAGATAACAGAAAGTTGAATGGACAGGATTTAGTGATTGATTGGATATGGCCAGTCCTCAAGATGGAGGGTTAATGATGTCAGCTCAAGTCTACTATAGGCATCTGGTGGGATGGGGATCTCACTGATAAAGATTCAAGTTAGACACTGCAGGTTACTTTAGGTCAGTGAATTGAAACACACAGAGATCACAAGTTCTGTTTTGGAAATTTGAATTCAAAATGCTTAGAGACATACAAGGAGATGCAGCTGGTTGTAGTTGGAAATATTGGATTGGAATTCCAGAAGATACCGGGGTTGGTGACTTAGATTTGTAATCATCAGAATATAGCTGAAAGATGAAGTTGACTGAGAAAAAAATGGACAGAAAATTGATAAGAAAAAAATGTAGTGTCATGGAAGCAAAGTAATAGCTATTATTTTCTTGCATAAATGATATATGTTCCTCATAATCAGGTCCAGGCAGTAAAATGTTCATTAGGTAAAAAATGAATCCTGTTTCCTTCACCAATGCAATCTTAATCCTCAGAAGTTATTAGCAACACTTTGGTGTGCATTACATCATCTATTGTCTATGTATATATAAATACACACATCTCTACTCATATTTATGCATATACATTGGGGATCATATTCCATATTCTGTAACTTATTTGTTTTATTTAGTAGATTGTGGATATATTTCACTATGAATGCATAGGGATCGATGCTATACTTTCTAAAGGCTGCACCATATTCCATTTTATGAATTTATCATGAGTAGATCATTTAAATTTATATTTAAATGCTTATTACAGAAATAATTCAAGGACATTGTAGAAAAAGTAATAAAAATAAAATTAAAAACTTGAAATCTTTTTTCTCTCCTGCAGAGACAACCACTACTAGTCTTTACTTTTTAGGAGATCTGGAGGTTAAGTTTCTAAATATTATGCTTAAAGTTGCATTACATAATCCATCCCCTTTATATCTATTTTACTCCCCATCTATAAAAGATGAAATATTTAGGGGATTTGTATAAATCATTTCGCTTGCCCCAAATCCAAATATTTGTTAGTTAATCATTATAACTTCTCTAAGATTGGCTTTCTATCTTTCTTTCTCTTTCTTTATTTCTTTTTTTCTTTCTTTTCTATAGAGATTGTAATCTATACTTCTTGAGTTAGTTATCACTTTTAATATTATCTAGTTTTCCTCTGGGTTAAAAAAATGGAAATCAGATACTTAACCTCTGTCCATTGTTTCTTCCATTTCTCAAAAATTTTTGGTAGAAATTATGTTGGTATATTGTTAAGACTTATAATTTTTGCATACTCTGCTGTAAATATAAATACTAAAGAGAATTTTCTTTGTTAGGCTTAATACTAAAAATGTTTAACCATTGTAAAGAATGTAACATAAAAGATTATGTACACACTGTGTGTCATAGAATCAAAAAATGGTATTGGAACCGTAAAGATCTAAGATGATGTCATTTAAACTCTTTCTAGCTTCCTTCTCATCTTCTTTCAAGACTATTTATGTATTCTATATTGTTCCCCTTTTGGGGTAGATGGGAAGGACTTCTTTTCATTTTTTGAAAAACATCTTCAAGTAATTTTTTTAATAAGTAAGCATGCATAGTAAAGTTTATGAGATACTCTGTATATGAAAAAGTGTGTATTTTACCCTCACATATGATTGATAACATATCTAGATACAGAACTCTAAGTTCAAAACATTTTTTCTCAGCCTTAGGAAAGAATTGTTGTAGAGTCCATTGGTGCTGATGAAAAGTCTGATGTCTTTTTGAGCACCGATATCTTGAAATCAACATAATTTAACATAATTACTTTGTTTAGTTTATTTCTTCCTGGTTGATTTTAGATTTTCTCTTTAACTTTGATATTCTAAAATTTTACTGTTTTGGTTCTTTTCACCAAGCTTGCTCAGCAATTAAAAACTTTTCTTTAACCCATGTATTCAGAACATCAGATAAGACAAATCAGTGTCTATTTTCCTTCTAACACTTCTTTTAGAAATGCACTGGACTTCCCTGATTAAGTTTTCTTGGACCTTAATTTTGATCTGTTTCCTTTTTGCCTAAATTTTTCCAGATTTCCTTGGCTTCTCTTTCAGAAGTTCTTGTTCTTGTTTGGGATAATTTCTTCTACTTGTACACCTAAACTATGTCCATTTATACCATTCAGAGTTGGCCATTTTTTTATTTCCACATTTAAAAAAATAAAATTACTGTTTCCAATAGATGTAATATATACCAAATCTTTATAAGGACAATTAAAATTGTCTTTAAGATTTCTTTCTTCTCTAAAGAATCCATCAAAATGCTTGAAGAAAACATAGGCAGCAACCTCTTCGACCTCAGCCGCAGCAACATCTTCCTAGGAACATCGCCAAAGGCAAGGGAAACAAGGGCAAACATGAACTATTGGGATTTCATCAAGATCAAAAGCTTTTGCACAGCAAAGGAAATAGTCAACAAAACCAAAAGACAACTGACAAAATGGGAGAACATATTTGCAAATGACATATCAGATAAAGGGTTAGTTTCCAAAATCTATAAAGAACTTATCAAACTCAACACCCAAAGAACAAATAATCCAATCAAGAAATGGGCAGAGGACATGAACAGACATTTCTGCAAAGATATTCAGATGGCCAACAGACACTTGAAAAAGTGCTCCACATCACTCAGCATCAGGGAAATACAAATCAAAACCACAATGAGATACCACCTCACACCAGTCAGAATGGCTAAAATTAACAAGTCAGGAAATGACAGATGCTGGTGAGGATGCAGAGAAAGGGGAACCCTCCTACACTGTTGGTGGGAATGCAAGCTGTTGCGGCCACTCTGGAAAACAGCATGGAGGTGCCTCAAAAAGTTGAAAATAGAGCTACCCTATGACCCAGCAATTGCACTCCTGGGTATTTACCCTAAAGATATAAATGTAGGGAAGGGGCACGTGCACCCAAATGTTTATAGCAACAATGTCCACAATAGCCAAACTATAGAAAGAACCTAGATGTCCATCAACAGATGAATGGATAAAGAAGATGTAATATATATATATATATATATATATATATATATACACACAATGGAATACTATGCAGCCATCGAAAGAAATGAAATCTTGCCATTGCAACTTTCTTTATATATATATATATATAAAGAAGATGTAATATATATATATATATATATATACACACACACACACTGGAATACTATGCAGCCATCGAAATAAATGAAATCTTGCCATTTGCGACTACATGGATAGAACTAGAGGGTCTTATGCTGAGCGAAATAAGTCAATTGGAGAACGACAATTATCATATGATCTCCCTGATACGAGGAATTTGAGAGGCAAAGTAGGAGGTTTGGAGGGTAGGGAAGGAAAGAAATGAAACAAGATGTGATCAGAAGGGAGACAAATCGTAAGAAACTCTTAATCTCACAAAACAAACTGAGGGTTGTTGGGGGGAGGGGGGTTATGGAGAGGGTTGTTGGGTCATGGACATTGGGAGGGCTGTGCTATGGTGAGTGCTGTGAAGTGTGTAAGTCTGATGATTCACAGACCTGTACCCCTGGGGCAAATAATACATTATATGTTAATTTTAAAAAGATATGCATATTAAAAAAAAAAGATTTCTTTGTTCTCTGAATGATGTCTAATCCTCCAGAACTGGTTTTTCTTTTAGTTTACCTTGGTTCTTCTCTTTCATAAGTTTTGACTTTTGACTTTTCTCAGATGTCACATGGCCTCCTGTCCATTCATAAATTTAAATTAAGTACTAGGTTAGTTTAGGTTAGCTACTAGAAGTGGGTAAAATTTGTTTTCTCACCAGCTGTGTAGTCTTTTCTAGGTGATCTCTTTCTTGAATTGGAAGCCAACTGCAATATCTATATCTATACCTATAAAATCTGGACATGTTATCAGTAACTGTCCCCTAGGTTGTACAGATAAAAATTAGGAAGTCAGACATCTACACTTGCCAGAGGAAGGAATAAGCAAATTGGCAGTGGAGAAAATCCTTTTTCTACCAGATGAAATTATATTTAGTTTTATTTCTCTCCTTGTTCAGGGTTGGGGGAGGGTTCATTTAGAGCAGGAGTTTACGTACAATAAAAATTTGTCAGAATACAGCCATGCTCATTTGTTTGTGGAGTGTACATGGCTGCACTCACACAAAGACCCTCACAGCCTAAAATACTTACTATGTGGTCTTTGTTAAAAAACCTCTGCCAACTCCTGGTGTAGGGTACCATTAAGCTCTGCAATACTTCTTTCTCATCCCCTAATAGTCACTAGTACCTACGCTCAGGCAGAATCCTTTCTGTGTTTAGAAAAGAATTCTCAGTATTCGTCATGATGTCAAAAACTCTAATTGCTACATATTTCGTTTACAATAGGAAAAGGGAAGAAAAGTCTCAGGTATTCTAAAGGTGTTTTCTTAAGAAAGAACCTTGTTGATTTCCAATGATCTTTGCATTTGTTGACTGTGTAGCTGGAGCATCTCTAGACCTCCTTGGGAAGTCCTGGCTTATTTCTGATGTCTGCAGTATATTTCATATAAATTCTATGCTATCTGCTTTCTATATCCCAACTATCATAAACTTTTTGATCCATTATTGACATAAATTATTTCCTCATTATCATTGTAACTATACCTCCTGTTTTCATGAAATTTCTTATAAATCCATGAAAAGTTTTGAAATAAGTGAGCTAGTTTCTTGTGTTCAAGCTGTCATCTAGTACATGGAACCCCAAAAGAAAAGAAACTGTTCAAAAAGAAATAATCAGGGGCGCCTGGGTGGCTCAGTGGATTAAGCCTCTGCCTTCGGCTCAGGTCATGATCTCAGGGTCCTGGGATCGAGTCCCATATTGGGCTCTCTTCTCAGCAGGGAGCCTGCTTCCCCCTCTCTCTCTGCCTGCCTCTCTGCCTACTTGTGATCGCTGTCTGTCAAATAAATAAATAAAATCTTAAAAAAAAAAAAGGAATAATCAATACCGCTAAATACTGAAGAGACTTCAAGTGAGATGTGGGTGGGAAGGTGGCTCTAGATATAGAAACAAGGATGGCATTTGCTACCTTGGAGATAGTAGGTCATGTGCAACAGTGGGAAAAGAAGGCAGAGAACAGTACCTTGGGGAATGATGGAGATTTGAAGAAACAGATACAGTGAACATATACAACTTTCTAGTGAAGGAGAGGAGAGAAATCAGCTGGCATGTGGCTGGGAATGTGTGATCAAATAACAGACCTTTGTGTGCTCATTTATTGTTGTTGTTTTTCCTTTTTAAAATAGAAGTGAATATATCAAACTTCAAATTCAGTGGCTGAAACTTTGTAACAAAAAGACATTTTTGTTGAAGAAAGAGAGAGCAAAGGAGAAAGAATAATTTATGAAATGCATCCTTGAAGAGGCAGAAAAAAATAGAATCCTGCACATGGGCAGAAGAATACATTTTAGATAAGATGGTAGGGAGGAGGAGAAGTGGAAAGGATGGGTGTTGATACCATCAGAAATTGACAGCAGACGGTCACAAAAGTGTCATCCTGTCACTTTTTTTTCGATGTGAGGTACCAGCTGACCACGTATGTTCACTAGCCTGGGACATTCAGAGGGTTGGAATTGCTACCATGAATAATCGAAGAGAGGGACAATTTGGATACATTGAGTATTGAGGAAGTACTGAGTATCCAAAGGAAGGTAGACACCATTCTTCTATCGTGATATGAGCTTCAGCCTGGAATTTTCTATAACAGCTTTCCACAGGCTCAGTGAGGGTGCAGATGCAGCACACTGCTGGATTTATCAAGACTTGGGGTTTGACCCAGGGAAAAACTAGGAGATTAGCAAGAGAATGAAAGTTGACCATGATATTTAAGATGACTGTGAAGGAAGCAAAATTATGAGGTAACTGATAGGTGTAGAGGTTAGGAACTGTGTGATAAAAAAAAATACAAGACTGTGTAAAAACATGGAGTGAGAGAGTAGCAGGAAAAGAAACAGTGAGTAGAGAGTAAAATGTTTAATAAGCACTTCTATGCCCTGATCCATTCCTCCTGCCGTTGTGGAAATGAATTATCTAATTAAATTCTCACACTGAAAAATTATTATTCAATTCCCCTCACAGTCTCAGAATGGTAACTTGCAAAGGTTAGACAAAGCCAAAAAGTGATAGATCTGAAATGTGAAAAGTGTAGGTGTTGCTACAGTCAATCCCATGTTCTTCAGGATCTGCTTGTGTCCCAACAGTATTTCCAGCTAGAAGGGGACAAATAGAGAATAAGAGTTCTATATCTTATTCTCATGAAGCATCAAATCCTGGAACACATTACTCTTATCTCCTCCCACGCTTCTTAGCCACACTTTCAGACAAAATTTCACATGAAGAAAATGACCCTAATGTAGAAAAGTTTGAGAACCCCAGATCTGGATAGATTTTTAATTGCAGGGTCCTGGGACCGAGCCCCGCATCAGGCTCTCTGCTCAGCAGGGAGCCTGCTTCCTCTCTCTCTGCCTGCCTCTCTGCCTCTTGTGATCTCTCTCTCTGTGTCAAATAAATAAATAAAATCTTTAAAAAATAATTTTGAATTGCAACTAATTTTTTTCAAGGACGCTTAGACAGGGGTAGTTCAGATCTTCTCCAGTAGAAACCTCACTCTAGGTTCTGGTACTGCCTTAAATTACAAGAATACATGCTATGATTCAGATATATAGCTATGCCTAGTCGCTGGAACTTTTTTCCTGTAAATATTATAAAATAAGGCTTCATACACTTTGGTAGTATACAGAGAATCACTGAAAAATAGACCTCATCCAATAAAGCATTTTTATATCGGAAGCACAATTACAGCCTTAGAGCACTCTGCTAGAATTCATTTTCAGGAAAGGTTTTGAAATTGAAAGACTGGGACAGACAAAGGTAAAGCCATAGTTGTGTATGAGCAAGTAGAGACAATGAATTGCTAATGAATCCCCGTGCAAGGGTGACTGGAAGAGGAACACGAACAAAGTGTAAGGCTTATTATTCCTAATTCTGCAAAAAGCCGAGCAAATCTCCTCTATCCACTTTGTTTAAGACATTTTAAGAACTCAAGCAAAAGGACAGGACTAGAGTGACACCAGACACCTGGTGGCGAAACCAGGAGGCCTCACAAAAAGGCATTCATTCCCAGGTGGATTTGCACACACTAGAACACATCCCTCGAAGCTTCTCCTTGCAAAACTCACGCTCTGTTTAGTTCATTTTTGTTCCAAAAGTACACTTGTTCACAGCACTCTAGGTAAATGTTTCCTACCTTGCTTTGCCTATCACTTCCCTCTGTTTGTTTCCGTCGGGTATTTATTATAATGCCAGTTTCTACCTACACCTGTTTATTCTCACTTTTCCCGCCTTCTCTCTATGCCCCATTTTTACCGTATGGGCAATTAGATCGGGAACAGGGCTGGTTTATGTACAAGCATCTGCCAAGAACCTCACACACAGTATGCACTTGATCATTATTTGCTGACTTAACTAATTTGCCCTCCTCAGCTTTAGGACACAGTTTTTCAAGGGCCGACCGTAAGACTCAGTTGGTCACTTAGGGCTGTATTTGGGTGCAGGCAACACAGACTCGATGGCGGCTTACCCAAAGGAGATAGTTGTTTGTTTTGTTTTTTTCATATAACAAGATGTTCAGAGGTAAGTCCTCAGGAGAGGTCGGACAACTCTGCACTAGCACTGACAGCCTTTACTTCTTCTGTTTTCCTTAGTATTCCCCAAGAGAGGCTCATTTGGTTAAGCTGGAAATTTTACAAAAAATACCAGGGTTCTGTTATTAAGAAGTCTGGGCAGAGAATTCACAGTCTCATATACACACTATAATGCCTCTTGATTGACATATAACAACAGAATCGTCATCACATCATCGGTTAAATTCCAGCAGCCCTCATCAGGCGGTTAGACTGTTCTCCATAGGAAACAAATTCTTTCTCAGAAGAAGGCCTTGGAGAGAACTGAGTTACAACAAAGAGAGATAGCTAAATGTGTAGATATGTTATAGCAAGATAAGACAGCCTGACACGTACATACCCACTTCAGGGACGGCCTTTCCAATGAGATGGGAATATTCAAGATTTGTTCAAAAAGGCATCTTTTTCCTCAGACTGTATGGATATTGGCACAGTCAACTCAATTCTGGGACTCTCTCTTTTCTATACCCACTTTTCTGACTAACTTCTTTCTGAGGGGCGTATTCTTTCTCTGGATATTTTACCACGTTCAATTAGATTGTTTACTTTTGCAAATCAGGAAGCCCATCTTTCTCTTTAAGGCCACTGTGCAGATCTCTACTACGTGTTGACTTCACAGTCTAGCTTCCAGAAAGCAATTTCATTTCCATTTTCTTCTCATGTTCTCCCAGGACATTTCAGCATGGTCATAAAATATTGACAAAGAATGTCTGTAATCGACCATACCTCATCCACAATCTTAAAATCGACTAATAAATATTCATTGTGAAATATCTTTCAAAGTTTGTTTGGTTAGCTTTTCCCTTAGTTGTACCTTAGGCTTGGTAATTGTTCCTAATAGTATTTTACAAATAAAAATTCTTCTGCTAATGTCCCAATATTGATACTGGGTTTCCCTTGGAGACTTGTGGTAAATGCATTATTTTCTTAACCTATGTATGAATTTTTAAAACTTCTGAACGTTGACATCCCTGAACTTCATTTTCTTCATCTAGGAATATGTCTGCCAAGAGATATCATACACCATCGTTTTCAATATTACATGACACAGGCATGAGAAAAAGTAGAGTGGAAAAAATAATCTCAGTTAAGGCAAGAATTTCTAAGTGTTAACTTGAAATTTCTGTAATTTGGGGCAAAAGAACTTTCAAAACAATATTCTGTTTTTGAATATACCCAATCCAGATATCTAGCCACAGCTGCTTCTTGGGAGGGTTGGCAGAAGTTTGGGTTTGTAAACCAGGATGCTTCACATGTGTGTGAGGCCCCTGAAAAGACAGAAGGATTCCAAAGTAAAGAGAAAGGGATAAAAGCAGCACACTGGGGACTGAGGACCAGCCCTCCTCACAGTGCCATATTCTAGAATAGAAACCTGAGGAATCTAAGGATTCTAAGTTTAAAATTAGCTTTCAGAATTTTTGTAAAAAAAAAACAAAACTGTTTTACTTAATAATTTGCTAATTTGATGGATAATTTTAATAGTCATACATATAGTATATATTGTTGCCCCAGGCCTGCAAATGTTAGCAGCAGGCTTGCTTAGTCTTACTCTCTCCATATGTAGAAAATACTTATATATAGCTCTACAGAAGGAACCGTATCCTTATCTCCTTAATTCATGGGGGATATAATTAACCTAGTGTTATAAGGCATAAGAAATCCAAAACAGAGCAGGAAGAAACTTGTACAGATATAAGATATGCCTTTCATCTGCTTCAAAGAGTGGTGAGGTGGGAAAAATACAGACTTAGTGCATAATTCCTCAAAATAGAATTTCTGAATATAAAGGGAAAACAAATATGAACAAGGCAGCCATTGTGCAAACAGCCATATTCAAGATGTGCTCAAAAACATCCAGTCTGAAATGCATATGCTCGCATGCCTTTGCTTTTCCTGTTACGTTCAGAACTTTGTACTATTTTGGTTTTTTGTTTGTTTCATTCATTAAATAAATTGAGCATCTTCTACAGCTTTCTGCATATTTTAACATTCAACATTTCATATTCTGAGTCATTTTTATCTTCGTGAACAATAGCATAGCACCAATTACACCAATAACTAAACATGGTGTGTGTGTGTGTGTGTGTGTGTGTGTGTATTTTAGTAGCCGTCTACACCATCTGGATTATTTTTTTTCTAAAGACCAGGATTCTATTTAGTGCCATATGTCTTTAATCCCTATGGATTTAGAATGTGACTAAAACAGTATGATAGAGTGAAAGTGATTACTGAAAGCCCTCAGTATGAAAAAACCTCAGGTCTATTCTCATATATTTTTCTCACCCGCAAGGTTTGGGGCCTGAATTACCAAGATAATTGCTTCATTCTCTCTTACATTCATCTTAACAGTTTAAAGCTTAAGCACCATTTTATCTTTCATATTCTAGCTCATCTTTTCTTTTTTGTAAATAGGTTGGGTCTTTCTTCCTCTGCTTTACGCCTCAGCTGTTTGTCTAGTTAACACTTTGTCCTTTCTTGTTATTTACTATGTATGGCCACAACTGATACTCCTGTCTTCCTAATATCTGAACATTTGAAAGCAAGCTGTTTTCCAGAAAGATTCCCATGCATAAGTAACAGGTATTCTGACAGTGAAATTAACCACCTCGTAGTCTTCATTTCTTTATTCTTCCAAATGAGAAAACTAATCTTGTTATATAAGAAGTCATTACTTCATCTACTCATCAGCTGTTTCTGACATGCTCCAGTTGGCTCTCAGTTTGGAAATAAAATTACACAAGGATGAAAATGAAGCCTGTTTCAGAACATTTTCAAGGAAGATTTGTTCCTCTAATAGGCTCTTTGCCGAAAGATATGGTTTTTAATTTGTACAAAAATAAAAATGGAGTTCAAACAAGTGAAGCATAAAAAGTCAGGGGTCAAAAGACTTTCTTATTTCTACAGCAGGAAAGTTCTAACTCTGTATGAGATGACACCTCAAAAACAATTTTTGCTATGATTTACCTCTCCACAGTTTGGACAATGCATCTGAAAACAGCTTAAAATTAAGTCAGGTTTTAATATGTCAGTTTTTCATGAATGTTAATTTCAGGATCCAATTTTTTGTCCAAGTAAGAATGAAACATGTTGATTTTTCCCTCTCCATCTCTATTTTCTTTTGATTATAGGGCTCTGTCTTACATTTTCTGGCAAACGAAATACTTCCTAATTAATTCATGGGGTAATAGAGAATGTTTGCACGATGTTCTCCACCGTAGCTCTGGTTGCAAGAGATTTTATAAATACTGGAACTGAGAGCCAACCCTAAGGATACAGTGAAATAAACAAGGTTCAGAGAAAACACAAGAATTTGAAATAAAGTTTCTTCTTCTTCTTCTTCTTCTTCTTCTTATTATTATTATTATTATTATTATTTAAATGCTTACAGAAGGTAGGAATAAGAATCTATAGTCTCTGGAGATAAACTTTCTGTAGTCATATATCAATATTACAATTGCCTATCTCTTAAGCTGTGTGATCTTGAGCAAGATCCTCAACGTATCTATGCCTTGATAACTTCATCTGTTGACCCCGGATGGTGAGGGGGAAGGTCAAAATCAAATAGATTTGTTGTGAAGATTTAATGAATCATTAGAAAGAGTTGTCATTTACTAAGACTTGCTTTGCATCAGACACTGTTCTAAGCAATTTATCATGCCCCAAGCTGGGGACTTCCAGTAGGGTTAAGATACTAACTTACAAAGCACATTGGGAATGTATACACTCCTTCATGGATACTTCTTTTGTAAGGAAGTAAAGTAATGCCACTATTTCACATCAAGTACATATTTAATATTTTTTACTATTTAGCTGACCTAAATACAGATCCAAAACTTTGTGCCCATTTTCAAATAAGAACACATAATAATTAATTTATTAATTATAGAAGGCTCTTTGCACGAAGCATCAACATAAAAACAAACCACTGTAGCTGCTGAATTTGTTGATAACAATGGCAACTCTGTTGTAACTGAGTTAAAGAATCTTTCTTAATGCATACTAAATACTTTGTGAGTCCAGCAAATACATCTGATCTAGGGAGACGTCTTTGCCCAACTGTGAACTGCATGACCACTTTGTTGAAATAAGCAATCCCTAGGATTTGGCTCTACTATATGTGTCTTCTCCTGGTTTATGGCAATTTTCGCTCCATACGTGTAGGGCATCCATAAAATATACAGATATTATGGCACATGGTAAGTGCTCAATAAAAATAATCTTAGATGATTCTACATTAAGAATACAAAACTATTAACTATTCTGAACTAGGCAAAGACCATGAAAGTTAAACTGCTAAATAAGCAGTACCATCCAGAGAATTACTTTTGAGCTTTTGCAGGTAATAGATGTGGCTGAACTCAGCTAGAGAAAATGGTTCCAGCTTTTATTGAGTCAAATCTTAACCACCCACAAGTTACTTTGGAAAATCCATTAATCTTTAGTGAGCTCTGAGATTTACTTCATTATTGACTGTCAGTAGAGATTGGGTTTGTCTATCATTCCCAGGCAGCTAATAAGTATATAGAGAAAAAGAGAACTGCGTTCTGGTCCCTGTTCTATAGTCACTTAGATAATATATTGTGTAAGTCACTCATCTTCCCATGGCTTTTGTTTTTCTATCTACATGTTGGCCCTAAAACATCTCTTTTAAGATCTTAGTAAATTTTGGGGTCATGGGCAGGTACATAGAAAACAGAGTGTTCCCTTTGGAACACGACATCAGAAGAGTAAATATTATCTTAGGGGCTTGTACAAATTAAATGGTTTCAATAGTTTTAAGGATAAATTCATTACCTTTTCCTTCTTTTTTTTTTTTTTTTAAGATAGCAAAGAGTCTTGCCACGTTTTCTTCTAAAATCCATTCTATTGGGGTGCCTGAGTGGCTCAGTTGGTTAAGCTTCTTCCTTCAGCTCAGATCATGATCTCGGGGTACTGGAATCGAGTTCCTCTCCCCACCCCAAGTTGGGCTTTCTGCTCAGCAGGGTGTCTCCTTTTCCTTTCCTTCTGCCATGCCTTCCCGGCCCTCCCCACCATGCACTTTCTCTCATGTTTTCTCTCTCATAAATAAATAAAATCTTTAAATAAAATCTGTTCTTTTTTTTTTTTTAAAGATTTTATTTACTTATTTGACAGACAGAGAGCACAAGTAGGCAGAGAGGCAGGCAGAGAGAGAGGGGAAGCAGGCTCCCTGCTGAGCACAGAGCCCAATGCGGGACTAGATCCCAAGACCCTGAGATCATGACCTGAGCCAAAAGCAGAGGCTTAACCCACTGAGGCACCAGGCACCCCTAAATAAAATCTGTTCTATCAAAACATGGAGGTATCAAAAATGATCATTCACAAATCAATTGCATTTCTTGCAAAGATAAAGTTTCTTAGGCAGTATTCTGAAAAATTTTGAGGGGCCAAAAAAACCCTCCTGTCTCATTTTGCACATTTCTTTAAAAGTTTGTTACTTTTACTCCTAATTCTTTTTAGAGGGTCTCTCTGTTTGCATTCCTTTCAGTGACATCAAGGTGGGGGAGGCACTGGTCAGAATCAAGACTCTAATACACTACTCCTGCCTTGACCAGTTCTTGCCCTGTAATAGAGTTAGTCACTCAACCTGTCTAGCGGCAGGAGCTAGTGAAAGAGGAAGGTAGATTTTAAAATATAATCAAATCAATAATATGTTCTGTACAGGTCATGGATATAAGGGAACCTTCATGGAATGTATGCACTAAATCTGGAAATCACTGTCAATAATCCAAGTAAATAGCTTTCTGTGTATCCTGGAAAAAGCTCTTCCACATAACATTTAAATGTCCACCCTAAATTTGACCTCACAGACCTTAGCTTACAGGAGGCAAAAGTGAGTAGAACTTTGACTCTTCATTTAAGACCATGGTAGCTTTCACCCATTGGAATTTCCCAAGAATGCCGCAATAATTATCACATGAAATCTCATGTCTCAATACCTCACAATCTGGCCACTGCATGCACTTTATGTGCAATATAGAAACGCCCCAACAGGGGGCCTGGGTGGCTCATTAAACTAAGCTTCTGCCTTAGGCTCAGGTCCTGATCTCAAGGTCTTGGGATTGAGCCTCATATGGGGCTCCCTGCTCAGCAGGGAGTCTTTTTCTCCCTCTGCCCCTCTCCCTGCTAGGGCTCTCTCTTTTGCTCTCTCAAATTAAAAAAAAAAAAAAAAAAAAAAAAAGGAAAGAAAGAAAGAAAAGAAAGAAAGAGCCCAAACAATTCAGGGGGAAAAAAAATGTACATGAGCCTGTCAGCTTTTTCTATTTTCACTCTATTTTTTAATGTAAGTAAAAGCCTCACCTTTCAGATTAGTTATGTCTGAATCACAGTGGTTAGGCAGATCTCTGCGTGAGTCCTTTGGCCATCAGGAATATGCTATTAGAACTTTCTGTAAGATGTACAAATATGGGTCATGCCTCAGACAGATAGTTCACTTACAAAAATTATACACACACTGTCGATTAGCTTGCAACCTCAGGCCAAAGCTGTCCTCACTTTTCCATGACACTGTCACTAGATCATTCTCATGTTTTATTTAATTCTGCCCTTCTCAAATGCATCAATTTCTCTTCTTATTTTATGAGTTTTTAGAAAGTTTGTATCTCTGGGATTGAGTTTCATATGGCATTTTTCATCAGTGTTTTGTTATTATTCAGGGATGTTATTGGTATCCCAAGATGTCATCTGCTTTGCAGAGGGTCCAGCCCATCTCTTAGTAGCTTTTAGGATAAAAACTAAGTCATTAATTACAGTATTCAGTTATAGAGAAAAAAAATTGGAAAATCTAAAATCTGAAAGAACTGACTGTAAGTCAGAGTCTGACAGTTACTGGCGTGTGAACTTGAGTAAAATTCCTTTTTTTTTTCTTGAGCCTCAGCGAGTAAGTCTATATATTAGGTTTGAAAATGGCTACCAGAAAGGTTGCCATGAAAATTAAATGAGGTTATATATACAAGACACATGGCACACAGTAAAAGTGTGGCTCAATTTCTGCTGGAGTCAGCTATGATGATAATGAGGATGACAGCAGTGATGAAGATCCTGTGTCCATGATGCTGATTCAGACTTCTGATCACGTTCCCATCTGAGCCCAAGAAGGGTGGGCTTCAGCGCCAAAGTCCGCTCAGAGCACAGAGGAGGTATGCCACCCTGAGACACAACCCTTAACCCCATCCCTCATCACATGTCATTAAGGCCTAAGAGACGCTTCATGGTAAGACAAGAAAACTTTTACTTTTTGTGGATTATACATGTCAAACAGTTTTCATTGAGGAAGAAATTGTTCCACGATCCCAGGTACTTTGTAAACTAAGAATGATAGTTTCAAATAACTTCTAAAGAAAGTCCGTGAAAAAAAAAAATATAGGGGTGTCTGGGTGGCTCAGTCAGTGAAGAGTCAGCCTTCGGCTCAGGTCATGATCCGAGGGTCCTGGGATCAAGCCCCACATTGGGCTCCTTGCTTGGCGGAGACCCTGCTTCTCCCTCTCCCTCTGCCTGCAGCTACCCCTGCTTGGGCTCTTTCTCTCCCTCTGTGTCAAATAAATAACTAAAACCTTTTAAAAAATAAAATATATAAGAAAATTACATTTTTGAAGCAATCTGCTTCTTCTCAGTTGGGCAGATTTTTGAAGTAAATAAATAGCTCTAATCATTGGGCCCTAAGTATATATTCTGAATTTTACAGCCTCTAATAATGCAAGTTACAAAAAAATGAGGACACGAGTATTAATTATGTACAGACACACCCAGTGTTGAAGATATTTTAATTCAATGATGATAGGAGTAAAAGTGCCTACACACTTTAACAATCATAGTTTTGTAAAATTATTTTTAGAAAAATATATGCACAAAAGCATTGAGAAGATGATTTGCTATCAATGAGAGAAAACAGATCATGATAAGGTCTTGGTGATGGGATAATTATATTGTTCTTGATATAATGAACGTGACACAAAGTGAATTCAAATCAATCTGCAAGAGGGGTAGAGCTCAGGAATAGAGAATTTGACTGCAAATCAATCTGTAAGAAAAACTGCCATTTTTGAGTAGAAAATTCACTGCTAATATTTCTTGTTGATTTTGAAGGTGGCGATTTACAGAAATTATATGTCATATCTGTATATATGACATACAAGACAGATAACATATCTATGACATATGTTTACAGATGACCTATAAGACAGATATGTATATGACATACTATACATGTGTGTATTATAGATAGATAGATAGATAGATAGATAATGGAAAGAGAATGTGTGCAGTCCTACAAAATCCAACAAAAAAGTACAAATAACTAATATTCTGAGACCAATTTTTCAAAAACCTGACATAAGGAACACATGGTTAGAAATTATTATAGTTATTTCAAAGAAACCAATAGATACCCTCAATTAAAACAAAGAACAAATTTCTCTCAGATTATCACCTTTTACCATAAAGTTTAATGCAATATGCTAAAAGAAATACTCTAAGGAGTCAGAAGACCTAAATTTCACTGATTATTCAATTATTTCCTGGCTATGGAATTTTTTTTAATTTTTTATTTTTTATAAATTGTATAATATATTCTGGCTAGAATCTTGACTAAGTTACCCATCCTCTAAATTTCAGTGTTCTTAATTACCACGAAGGAGCCGGACTTGCTCAGCCAATGTTTTCTAACTGATTTTCTTAGCAGCTGACTTTTCTTTTCCAATCACAATCTATACAGAATTGCAGTATGTGTCTAACATGACAGTGGAGCTGCTCTCTTGGAATAAAGATGAGAGAAACATGGTCCAGGATCCTTAGGCTTAGCTGCCCCACACCTCTGTCATACAAATGTCCTGTACATTGTTTCAAATCAAGTACTCTGCTTCAAAAAGTATTAATCCCCACTCTATAAATTTCCATCTCTCAACACATGAGAATAGAATATTATTCAACATTTTTATTCCCAGCAGAATCATACAGCATAAGTGCTCAATAAATGGTTATTGACTTGAATGCCTTCATTTGCAATTCTACCTTACATTTATGTACCATTTCACTTTTTACAAAGCACTTACTGTTTCTCACATTATCTCACTTGCTTTTACCATTAATGAAGCAGGCAAGACAAGTATAAATGGAAGAGGAGTAGGTTCTCACTGTATTACCTTCCTCTTTAAAAAAAAAAAAAAAACCTCAATAGTTATGAAAAGACAAATTCATCATGCTAATTTCATCATGAATGATTCTATTTTTATAGCACCAGTTATCACACATGTTCCATATTCATGTTGCTCTTTCAAAAATGCCTTTTGTTTTATACGATCCAGCAGGGATTCTCAACCACGGCACTATTGACATTTAAGGTTGGATAATCCTTTGTAGTGGTATACAGTGTCCTGTGAACTATGGAATGTTTACCACCATCCCTGGCCTTCATCCACTACATAGTTTTTGCACTTTCCCAGTTGGGACAAGCAAAAATATCTTCAGGCATTGTCAAATGTCCTCTGGGAGGGGAGAGCAAAATCACCCTCCAACTGAGTACTACTTGATAGACCAACATTGAGGCCAAAGGCAGTGACCAATTCATTTCAATACATCTGCTATATTTTCACTCCAGGCTGAATAGAGAGCAATGTTATTCTTTTTTGTTGTTGTTTTTAAATGGCCCAACCAACCAACTCAATTTGGAGCTTTCTCATTTTAACCATAGGGAAACAGTGGAATGGATACCTCAAAAAACATACAGGTACCTTATTAGACCTTGGAAAAAACTACATCTCTTCATTGGTAATGGAGATAAATAAAAATTAAAAAAAAAAAAAAACAACTAATACCTAGACTGGAAAAGATGTGAGGCCAATAACCAATATTACTATCTCACATTACATAGAATAGCAGATTGTATAGAGAATATAATGTGCTTATATAAGTCACCAATAAACCAAGTAAAATTTTTATTGGGGTTGTTCTGGATAAAATCCTGGCTACTGTCTTAAAGACAGAAATCAATACTTCCCAAGTACTGTTTTATTCACGTCTCCCAGGTGATTCACAGTTGGCTAGGGCAGAGCTGAGCATATGGGCAGATATAATTAAGGTCAAGCTTTCCATGATTACTTTAGTAACAGTAGCTGATAGTCCTTCAAGGAATGTCCTGATGATAGCTCCTAACTGACCCCATCACCCATCTTCACACGCTTAATAACTGATCTTTGAATCTAGTAATATATAAGAGATTAGAAAGGAAAGATAAGATGATACAGCAACTGAGCTAACAATGCAATGTACTGAAGAGAATGAGGTTGATGGTAAGAACATTGGACACTTTTTTGACAGAAGTTCAAAAATGAAAGGCAAAAACATAAGGCTAATCCAAATGTAAAAAAGGAGTAATGACCATATTACTAGTTGCCAAGGAAATTAAGGAAAGGAGGATCAATCACTTTATATACTTTGAAATTAATATTCATAGAATGATATAATATGCATAACCCTTTATACACTGAAAAGGTATACTTAAAATAAAGGTATAAAGATGGTTGGAATTATGAGAAAAATTGAACAAGATAAAACTGTAGATATCCCTACCAACGTATTTTCAATTAAGAAGACAAATTAGGACAGAATTTATAGACTAGAATTAATAAAGTTAACAGCCAAAGCATACAGAACTTAGCACTCTTCAGAGAGATTTATTTTTTATTCCAGTAAACCACTTAAGAATTTTTAGAAGTCACTGGATACATTGGGTGTCTACTACATGCCAGGTACTCTTCTAGTAACAGGGACACAGCAAAGAACAAAAGATGAATTTCCCTTCATCATGCAGTACATGTTCTATTGAAGTAAGCAACCAAAAAAAAAAAAAAAAACAACCCAAAAATTGCAAAGCAGAAATTATGAAGGATACATCTTCTAATCATATGACATGGGAAGAAATTAAATGGGGCATATGCACATAAAGTCCTCACCAGCTTATTTTTATTATTGTCATTAATATTATTATTATTATTAAGTGTTTACAGCAATTTTACTCAGTAATACTACTTCTGAGAGTTAATACTACTGAGAGTTTATTCTAAGAAATAACTAGAGGTGACCATACAGACTTATTTACAAGGGTATTTATCAAGGTATTAGTTAATTACATTATTAAAAGTCTCCAAAGGATTGAACTGTAAATTAATGCAAATTTTTAAAGACAACTATATGATTGCAATTATATGTAACCACTTAAAATACAGGTCTGAGGAATAATAATGTCAGAAAATCCTTTAACTATAACAACAACAAAATTCAGGATATAAACTAATACATGATCATAAAGGAATTAAATAAACATCATTATTAACAGATAAATGTTACAGGCTGAAAATGGAAACAAGAAAGGATTACAAGTTCATAAAATAAAAAAGCCTTGGAAATTTTGAAATACTTTGCTCAACTGTTTACCATCTAAGTGAAATCCAAACACAGTTGCAGATTATCCGGAATACATCTAAAATGAAAATAACATACATAACCAGTTTTTTTCCTAGAATATATTTATTTATTTATTTGACAGAGAAGAGGGTGAACCAGAGATCACAAGCAGGGGGAACACCAGAGGGAGGGGAAGCAAGCTGCCCAATGAGCAGAGAGCCTAGTGAGGGGCTTGATTCCAGGACCTGAGCTGAAGGCAAACACTTAATGCTTAAAGGACTGAGCCACCCAGGTGCCCCAAAATAAACATTTTCTAATGTTAACAAACGATAGACAAATTCATAAATGATTACATTTTCATCAGACAACAGACAAAAAATGCTTTTAGATAGAAATTAAAAGTAGTCAAATAGACAACTCTATATACATTTGATTCTGGAAAAACATTTATTTTTATTTTTTTTCTAAAACTTTTTTAATGAGGTAGGTAGAAAACACAAATAAAGCTAGGATTAAAAAGTTACATATAGAATGTATAAAAATATTTGAAAATGATACTGTGTGCCAGCCTATGCTAATTAATAAAATTGATTATCCTAATGCAATGGAAAATTATTTTTAAGTGAAATTATTAACAAAAACAAACAAAAGTCCTGAAAATCATGAAAAAGACTCTCAGTTTAGGAGGTATTTTAATGATGAAAAAGAATTTCTTGTAAAAGTGGCAGTTTTTATTAGTGAACTGAGAATTATTAGTGAATTTAGAATGCATTCAAGGGACAGATAATATCTGTTATAGGTCCAGTAGATGCAGATATAAGAAAACTATAATTACCTGGAGAATGCAAAAGAAAGAAATCATCCTTTGATTCAATGAAAGAAGTACAACCTCAAAGGATCTCTGACTATAACAAATAATAATAATAATAATAATAATAAGTATACAAGTATAAAAGAAAGTTTTAAATTTTTGAATAAAGTATTAGCAAATCTAATTTAATAGAATATTAAAACACTAATCAAAGATACCTAATAAAGATTCACCTCAAAAACATGAAAACACTTAATGTTAGAATTACTAACAAAAGAATGTATCTTATCTATAGGGCAAATTAGAAAAAAGAACATCATGGAATCAAAATTTAATTTGGTAAGTTTTAAGATCACCCAATTAAAAAATCAGGAATAAAGAATATTCCTTTAAGTCATGAAGCATGTCATTCTCAAATAGATAGCACTTTTTTATGTCTCCATTAAAGGCACCCAAATCAAAGAAAAAAAATTGCTGTTAACTTTGGTCTATAAAACAACAACAAAAAACATGAAACATAAATAGGAACTATAATTGTAAAAGTATAACTATTTGCAAAGTATCAACTGAAAAACTGGAGATAAAAATTTCATTCAAATGTCTAGGAAGAAGATGAAAGTGCAAAAATCACTAACTTTTCTCTGTAGGAGTAACAGAAAATATATAAAAACCCCAAATATCATGAAATTAAAATATTACAAAGAATAAATATGTGACACCTATTGGGAGAAAATTACATACTACATACATATCTTTACTGGAAAATACAGAAAGAACTGATGAACACTTTGTAAAAAAAAAAAAGAATAAAATTATATGTCCATTTTATATATCAAAAGAAATGCAGAATAAAATAAAATTGCTATATAATATATCTCTATTCAGAGAACCCTTTTTATGTTTAAAATGATTGAAGAAATGATAAATGAAAACAAATTAAAGTTAAAATAACAAATGGGAAAGTATTTAGAATAAATGTCTAAAAAGGTTCTTTCCTGTTAATCCAGGAAAAGAACCTCAAAGGATACATTATAAAAGAAGAACTGCACATAGGTAATAAGTACCTCCAAAATGTTCACTCTAACTAATAATTAATTACAAAGTAAAACAAACTGTAATTGTTCCAACTATTGTCGGGTCAATATTGAACTAATCAGGGATTTTCCTAAAACATTGAAGCAGACATTTTAGAGAAAAGAAATGTTAGGGAATATAGTGAGGAACATAATTTGTATTTATAATGGAAAATTATCACATCTATCTATCTATCTATACAATCATTTGCTCAAAATTTACAAAAAGGAAAGCAAATATTAACTAAAACAAGATCACAAAAAGAATCAAATGCTTTGGCATCTCACATATATTTTGTTCCCTTCTATTTTGTTAGTTTATCCCAAATTTGGTGTTTTTTCTCCCCACCTATTACTATACAGCAACAACTGCTTAGCCAAACTTTGATATAACAAACAGCAGAAAATTATTGGTTCCTAATAGCACACAGAACATGGGTTAGCATTTGAAGTTGTAATGGATTTAAAAAGGCAAAACCTGACATCTTTGAGGAGTTATGTCCCATATGAACTAAAAGAGATATCTCTGAGAAATTTTTATAAAATCTGTGGTAAGCAGAATAATGCTTCCCTTTCCCCACCCACACAAAATCAATAAATCAATAAATAAAAAATTAAAAGCCCTAACCTTTAAAACCTATGCACAAATTACCTTCAGTGACAAAGGACTTTATTGATGTGATTAAGTTTTAGGACCTAACCAAGCAGAAATTGTTCTGGATTATCTGGGTGAGCCCAATCTAATCATACCAGTTCTGAAAGTGAAAGACAGTAGAACAAGAGTACTTCAGAAAGGTGTTAACACGGGGAGCACTCAATCCAGTGTCGCTGGCTTTAAATACCAAGGAAGGCGCTACATGCCAAGGAATGCTGGTGGCTTCTAGCTGGGAACCGCTATAGAACCCTTAGCCTATAGCCAGCAAGGAACTTCATTCTACCACAAATGCAGATGAACAGCAAACTGATTCCCCCTTAGTGCCTCCAGAAAAGAATGCAGCTATGTTGACATCTTAATTTCAGCTCTGTGAAACCCCTACTAGGCCTCGGATCCATGCAATCCATACATGTTGTCCAAGCCACTGACTCTGCGGTAATTTGTTATGGAAACAATAAAAATCTCATAAAGAATCACGCACTTAGAGAAAATGTTAAAAGTCATTTGGCAGAACAAATGACAACCATAAAATTCTCATGTTCTGTCCAATGTAATTACATCATTAACTGATTATAAAGCATTTATACTAATTATTTAGAGTGTCATTAAATAATATAATCCAAAAAGTATAACTAAAAGTAATACTATTAACAACGACTATACATAGAATGTTGGGTGTCATCCCAAATACTTGACTAACATTATCTTATTAAACTTTCAGGAAACCCTTTTGGTAGTTTTTATTTTTATCCCTATCTTACAAATAAATAGAGATTTAGATAAAGTAAATTGCCCAAGGTCATCCAGCTAGTAAAAGGTGGAGATGAATCTCAAACCCCAATCTCTAGGACACCTGGGTGGCTCAGTTAAGTATCTGTCTTAGGCTCATGTCATGATCTCTGTCGGGGCCTTGGGATTGAGGCCCATGTTGGGCTCCCTGCTCTACCTGCTTCCCCCTCTCCTCCCCACTTGTGCTCTCTCTCACTATTTCTGTCTCTCAAATAGATAAAATCTTAAAAAAACAAAACAAAACAAAACTAATCTCTGACAACCCTTGTGATCATAATGCTATGGTAAGTTCTATGTATTGTCCATTAACACAGCTTGCAAATTTGACTTTGTGTTGTTTGCCCATTTGCATAATTTGAAGGCTCCCTGTTCCAGTTGTTTTACTGGATCTCTCAAACACTCAGAACCAGGACATTCATAGAATAGTGAATGTCCTGTAAAGTTTATAAAACATAATGACATATGAATTATTAAATTAAATTAAATTACATTATAAAACACTTCAAACATTGATATTTACAAATGGGAATGAAATAATATAAATAAGAAGTCAAATTTAAAAGAAATATCCTGCAATTTCTTACTAAAATATCTACTGAGAGCTGCTCTATTTTTCTAAGCACTGTAGATATAGCACAAGTATTTATTCAAGAGAAGTAAAAATTTATGTTCACACAAAGTAGCTACATGCATATCTATAACCTATTCTTTCATAAACACCAAAGTAGGTAACAATGCTAACGTACCAAAGAATGGTTAAAGATACTCCATACAACAAAATAGTACTTACAATAAAAGGAAATGAGCTATCAATGCATGCAACAATATGAATGACTATCAGATGTATTTTTCAAGTTAAAGGGTTGGACCCAAAAGGCTGTTTACTGTCTGATTCCATTTATGTCATATTCTGAAAAGACAAAAATATAGGGGTAGAGAACAGATGAATGGTCAGGTGTGGGAAAACTGGCAGACTCTATAGGGTATTAATAGTACATTCTATTATATTGATTATAGTGGTGGACATAGTTCTACTCATTTTTTAAAAAAATCTATATTAACTGTAAAGCAAAAAATAAATTTCACCATATAAATCAAAAATTAAAAAATAACAATAGGATGGCTATTATAGAATATTTAAAGCTACTCAGTAGGGACGCCTGGGTGGCTCAGTCAGTTAAGCGGCTACGTTTAGCTCAGGTCATGATCCCAGGGTCTTGGGATCCAGCCCTGCATTTGGCGCCAGGCTCAACAGGGATTCTGCTTCTTCCGTGCCTTCCCTCCTGTGCTCTCTCTCTCAGATAAATAAATAAAATCATAAATAAATAAATAAATAAATAAAATGAACCAGGTATCAAAGTGGATTTAAAAAGAGGAATTGAGGGGCCCCTGGGTGGCTCAGTGGGTTAAAGCCTCTGCCTTCGGCTCAGATCTCAGGGTCCTGGGATAGAGCCCCCCATTGCATTGGGCTCTCTGCTCAGCAGGGAGCCTGCTTCCCCCTCACTCTTTCTCTACCTGCCTCTCTGCCTACTTGTGATCTCTGTCTGTCAGATAAATAAATAGTAAAAAAAAAAATCTTCAAAAAAAAAAAAAACAGGAATTGAGTACATGCTAGTTTCTTAAAAAGAGTTATTTGTTTGTTTATTTATTTATTTATGAGAGTTTGCCAAAGAGCCTGGGAGGGGTGGAGGAAGGCAGAGGGATAGGAGAGAGAATCCTCAAACAGATTCCCTGCTGAGCATGAAGCCCAAGGCAGGACTCTATCACAGCACTCTGAGGTCATGACTGGAGCCAAAATCTAGAGTCCACCACTTAAGCCACCGAGCCACCCAGGTGCCCCAAGTACATGCTATCTTTAGGAGTTATATTTATATATTAAATACAAACACAGAGATGATTTAAAAGTACACAGCAAAAGATACTACTTGACAATACCAATCCTTAGAAAATTATACTGGTTAATTATCAAAATGACCTCTGGTTAAGGAGTACTATCAAAAATAAACAGAGATGGGATGCCTGAGTGGCTCAGTCGGTTAAGCGGCTGCCTTTGGCTCAGGTCATGATCTCAGGGTCCTGGGATCAAGTCCCACATTGGGCTCCTTGCTCTGCAGGGAGCCTGCTTCCTCCCTATGCCTTCACCTGCCACTCTGCCTGCCAGTACTCTCTCTAGCTCTCTGACAAATAAATAAATAAAATCTTTTAAAAAAATAAATAAATAAACAGAGATGATTTCAACAATAGAAGGATCAATTTATCAGGAAGACATAGCAATTTCAAGTGTCTATGTATCTAACAGTGGAACTTCAAAATACATAAAACAAATTGACATAGCTAAAGTGAGAAATGGACAGTTCTACAATTAGAGTTGAAAGATTTAAAATTCCTCTCTCAGTGACTGATAAAACAAAGGACAAAATCCCTGGGAATATAAAAGATTTTAACAACATTATCAACCAACTTTAAATAATTGACAATTTTAGAACACTACAATAAAATACTGAGAAGGAATATATACCAAGAGAGACCAAGACTTTGAAAGGATTTAAATTCTTTGACCACAACATTAAATTAAAAATTCTATTTCAGAGAACTGTCAGATACTTGGAAATTAATCAACTGTTTCATAATCACCTGACAAAATATTTGTACAAATTATAAATATAAAAATGTTATTCAAGTGAAGGATTAAAAGATAACTTCTTCCCCCAAATGGAAAAATAATTTGAAAAGACATTACAAAATAAAAAACACAAATGGTCCATAAGCATATACAGGGTGTTCAATAGCACCTCAATTAGTTATCCTGGAAAAACAAAATAAACCAAAAGATACCACCAAAAACTCACGGAACTAGCTAAACTTAAAGAATGCACCAAAACAATGGCTGCATAAAGCCAAACAGATGCAAGTGACCAGCCTTTTCTTGATGCTGATCAGTGGCAACTAAAGCCAGAATGCACTCTTCAAGACAGCAAGAGCTACTGGTCACTGGAGACCTTCCAACCACCATCCTCAAATTTGAACTTGAAATAGCAGTTCTACAAATTCCTCTGCTTGCCATTATTAATTCCCCATTGTTTAATGCAGTACTCCTGAGCTGTTCTTTTTTTTTTTTTTCAATTAAAGTGCTGAGTTCGCACTAAAACCCAGTAAATCATTAATTAATGTTTTATGTCCAGTTTTTGTACACATCTTCATTAGAATTGAGAAAATTATATTACATAAAAATATATCAGCATTATCAACATTCTGACATTTATGATCAATAAAAGAATTTTACATAAAACTTTTCAGTTGTAAGATCTAAACATTAGTTTTAAATATAACTTAATATTATATGCATAAACTAGAATCATGTTAATGGTAATGCAGGAAGCCATATGCTTCTCCTGGTACCATTAAGGAAATAATTAGATCAATACTTTTATACAAAAAATAAATGCAATTATTATCCCCATAGGGCATAATCTTGGCCTTTCATTTGAAATAAGTCGGCAAGTTTCCTTCATGATAAATAATGTAATATTAATATCACAGTTGGAGAACTGTTCTCCGAATACACCCAGCAAGTACAGAAATTATAGCCCAATTTTACTTGAAAATATACTATTCTTCCCCAGTGAGTAATGTCTAGCTTCAAATAACACGGAAGGACAGAGTTAAGAACATAATTAAGATGATTATATTACATAAAAATGAGCACACAACTTTGCAAGGTAAAATCTTCAGGTCAGTGGTGAAAACCCCTAAAGAAAATGACACCATTAATTGTTCTAAATATTAGTAAGTAAAGCCATTAGTCAAAACCCTATTTTTCTAACTTCCCCTTTCTAAACACTGTTTGAAATAACTGTAATAATGCAGATGGCATATGTCACAGCAATCTGAAAGTCACACTCTAGAAAATATAGGTGTAAACTAAATTAGGGCGATATTATGCTTAGTTCCATTTGCTTCAACCAGACTAGGCAGAATCACAAAGACTAATGCAAATTAAACGTTATGTGTATCTTCCAAGTTTCTATTCTTGTGATCAATGATATTTATTCTAGTAAGGAATATCTGTGTGTCTTAATTACAGTTGGTTATGATTCTTATACTAACTCCTTATCAAAATTACTTATAAGAAAAAATACACTTACTGCTGCAGGGATTTTGACCTCATTAAATTCTAAACTCAAGATTCTAGATTAGTGAACCCTCTCAGTCCCTGTTGCTTGCAGTCCATTATGCTCACATTAAGAATTAAGTTATATTTCAGAAACCCAAAAAACAGGTAACGTGACCTTCTGGCTGTGATCGCCCTCCTTGTCAGCTTGGCAGCATTTATGGTATCGATTCCCTCCTCCTCTATGAAACTTCTCTCTGCTGGCACAGATCTCCTCTTACTACCCTTGAGCCTCTCTTTCTTTCTTTCCTTCTTTTTTTGGACTAACTTTTTCTTTCTTAGATTCCACCTTTTTGGATACCCTGTCAGCTCTATAAACTGCATTTTTGGCTGAAGAATTTAAGTGATGCTAAAGTCATCTTATCATCATCATCATCATCACCATAATAATCCCAAAGCAGCTCCAACACCTGTCTTCACTTTTTGATTTCCCCACATTAACTACTGTAGAATGAACATTTTTGACATAGAGTTAGAACACATGAGATTTGTTGGGGATAATATCTGTAAAAGACAAAAGGGGAAGAAAGACTGGGTAAGGAAAGACTTCAGACTGTAATATAGATGTGGAAAATGTTAAGAAAATGTTAGGGGGTGCCTGAGTGGCTTGGGTCATGATCCCAAGATCCTGAGATTGAGCCCCACATTGGGCTCCCTGCTCAGCAGTGAGTCTGTTTCTTTCTCTCCCTGTGCCTGCCGCTTACCCTGCTTGTGTCCTCTCTGTCAAATAAATAAACCTCAAAAAAAAAAAAAAAGAGTTTGGTGGAGGAAAAATAGGAGAACTGGGCAGAGAAAGCCTCAAAACACAGTAAAGATCTGAGAAAGACTTGGCTAACCCAGGGGAAAGCTTTGGAGCAAGGACTTCCTATTACAGGAGTCCCACTTTGTTCAGAAATGGCCAGACTCTAGAACACCTGACATGCTCAGCCACTGATAGAGACCTGCGCAGGAAAAGCATGACCTTGGTTCAAAAGTCAATGTGAATCCCAAAAGCACTAACAGTAGGAATTGTTCACCAACTGTCCAACGTGCAGCTGACCAGCAGGTTCTTTCTGGAAGGTATAGTTGAGTGGCACAACCCCATAGCTGCCATCCTCTCACTACCTTCCACTTACATGACTACATTTGACTTAATCTTGGTCTGTTCAATCCTGACTTCTTCATACCACTCAGTTCTAGACTCAGCCATTGGATTAAATTTCCAAAGCACAATTCTAATTGTACCAATGCCTATTCAAAAGCTTTCAGAATTATTTAATAACACTTCTTATCACAGATTTATTATTTAATAAATGAAGTTGAAATTCTTTAACTCAGCATTGAAGGCCCACCAAAATATGAGCTCAGTCATTCTTTATGGATTTATCTAAGAGAAAGTAAAGGGATGTAGAAAAGACACTTCAGAGCCAGAGAGATAGGCTTAACATGCTGATTCTATTTACCGCTTTTTAGGGATGTAACATTTTTTTCACCTTTATTTTCTCATTAGTAAAATGAAAATATCTGAGGTACATTTTGCAAGTTTATTGAGATAATTGTAGGACACAAAAAACATTCAATACATCTTAATTTTCTTTTTTTGTTCTTTCTCCTCTGCATGCATCCAGTCAGATCCTTTACCATACCTTGAATATGTCTCAGACTTTCCCAAGTATGCCTGATCTCTGACCCTGTTTCAACATATCATTTTCCCACTACCTCTTCGGCTATTAAAATCCTACCCATCGGGGCACCTGGGTGCCTCAGTAGCTAAGCATCTGCCTGTGGCTCAGGTCATGATCCCGAAGTCCTGGGATCGAGCCCCACATTGGGCTTCCTCCTCCACGGAAAGCCTGCTTCTCCCTCTCCCACTCCCCCTGCTTGTGCTCCCTCTCTCTCTCTATGTCTCTCTCTGTTAAATAAATAAATACAATCTTCAAAAAAAAATCCTACCCTTCATCTCAAGTCTTACAGTCCAACCCCTTCTGATTGCCCCCAGGAAGTCGCTGGTCCATCAATTAGACAAAAACAAAAAACAAAATGAAACAAATCAATTGGGTAACACTCATGGAAAGTCCCCATGCTCCTTTTTTTTTTTTCTGCACCCTTTTATTTTCATTTATTCCTACAGTAAATGGATAATAAGGTTAAGGTCAGTATATGCATATATAAATATGCATTTATATATAAACATTTCTATATATAAAAATATTTTTATATATAAAACATCTATATATAAACATGTTATAAAAATATTTTATATATAAACATATTTATATATAAACATAAATGCTAGACCTTCTAGCATGGCATTTGCAATAGCATATCCTCATTGAATATTTCAATGTAATATCATCTGTTGATATGCAAGCTAACAACTTCATGAGATTATTTGGTGATGTTCTAAAGATAACTGTTAATGTGTGATAGCTCCACGAAAGATTTATATTTGGTCAAATGAATAAAATATGTTTAGAAAAATTTTGATAGCCACTAATCTATGAAATGCCATCCATGTAAAACAGCATTATAATGAATCAGGAAAACCAGCCCAACTTTTCTATCATTTATTTAACCAAAATTGATTTTCTGCCCTAATCAGCCAAAGCCCTTGAAAGAGATGTCAATACCTACTTTCTTCTCATCTCTCCTATCCTCCTATTCACGGCAGTCAGACTTCTGTCCCCATTACTTGAATACAACCATTATCACATGCACCAATGAATTTCACATTGGCTAACTGGAACATTTGAAGGGTACACTAGGATTCACTCAGTGTCACAATTTCATTTCAATTTCTGTCCAAATATAGCTCCTCAGCTTCCCCAACCCCCTACCTATTCCTTTAATGTTCTCTGTCCCTACATACATATAATTTTACCCTACATAGTTAACTATCGACTTTTTAAATTGGTCAATTTTTTAAATCGCCTTCCCTATAATGAAAGTTTAATAAGACTTCATCTTATTCGCTGTTTTATCCTCAGCATTTAGTATGGCTCTGTCAGTAAATAACTGTGGCATGCATGAATAAATGATATTCTGAAGATAACATTATGGGTTAGATGATCTGATATTTTCACCACAGGACTAAAATTAGTTCAATTTCTGGTTATTAAAAGCAGGATTTTTGTGCATTAAAAGTATCCAAACAAACCCATTTAGTTAGTAATAAAACCAAGTTAGACATCTGTAAGGTTTTGACCATGTCTTCAGAAAAATAACGGAGACCTGCTGAAAAACTGTCTTTGTTATTGACTTAAATTGTGTGCACATGAACCATAAGGTTCCCAGGAGGTCAGGAGATCTCAGCAGAAACCTTAGACCTCTGTGGAGATTTCTGAAATGAAAGAACAAGTTCTGAGTTTGAAGAGCTTCAGGCTCACACACCTCCCACCTGCCTTTTGTTGTTGTTGTTGTTAATTTTATACAGTAAAATTCCATACAGTGTTTCCTTTGGAAGGGCAGATTTAAAAAATGAGGTTCTGTTACTTTAACAACATAAAAATCCAGAAAATATCTTTAATTTAAAGAGTCAATACGTTCCCATAGAAGTTCATAAGATCCTTGAAACATGAATCTGAACTTCCAATAAGTTTACATTATGTCTCTGCCTAGAACATTACTCAGTACAGAGGGATGGCATCAGTTATAGCTATGAGATCGAGCTGAAGAAAATCATTTATTCTTTTTTCAACATTTTAGTTTCATTTCTATAGTCAACATTCAAACTCCATTAAATAGCCATTCATGTTTGCTTGTATAGCCATAGTCTAAAAAAGGAAGAAAATATGAAATAGTTTGTTTCTTATTTTGTTTTTGTAATAAATAGTTGAAAGGAAGAAACCAGCCTGGAAATCTAGTGGACTTCTTGCCTGGTCACCACTAGGAACACAAGCATTCTCTTCCCATTCCATGAATCTTTAAGACTTTGCTCACTTTCCTTAAATCAATCACCATCTTGGAAACAGCCCAGTATGCTTTAAAATGAAGCCATTGACCTAAATGAAGGCTGTGTTAGCTCTGCTAAACAACTTTATTCAGCTCACAGCGACATCACCACATTAATCAATGACCTGTTTGATCTCTACTACCTCTGAAGCATTGACATGCCCACTAAGTATATGATACGTGATGATGGTTAGGAAAAGGCATACTTCCCTTGATTGACAGGGACAGGAAACTCACCAATAAAGAGACCAGAAATGCATCAGATTTTGTATGTATGGGTATGTATATATGAGAGATATCATATATATAGGAGATACATGATATACATGACACATATGTATATATACATATATATGAATCAAGTACCTTTTAAAATACTTGGCCCAATTGGGTGGTTTTCTTACTACTTAGTTGTAATATCTCTTTATATATTTTTATGTATTTCCTGGTCAGATATACATTTTGTAAATATTTCCTCCCAAATGATAGCATGCTTTTCATTTTTGTAAGTGTCTTTTGAAAGGCAAAATTTCTGATTTTGCTTATGTCAATCTTTTTAATTTTTACTTTTATACTTCATGGTTTTTGTATGCTACAAGTAGTCTTTTGCCAAATCTAATGTCACTAAGATGTTTCTAAAATTTTTCTTGCAGAAGTTTATATTTTCACTATTATATTTAGGTCTATGATCCACTTAGAATTAAATTTTTATAATGTATGAAGTAAAGTTTGATTTTTTCTTTTTCATATGACTATCCAGTTTTTTCAGGTACCACTTTTTAATTATCTTTCTCCAATGACCTGCTTTCTCAAGATTGTGCAGGTTCTATTTCTGGACTCTCTACTTCCGATAGTATTTATGTCAACACTTACACTAATACTATCTGTTCTTGAGCCCTGTGACTTCATAATAAGTCTTGAAAGAGGTAATTTAAGTCCTTCAATCTTTCTTCTTTTTCAAAATTCATTTGGTTATTATAGGTACTTGATATTTCCATATAAATTTTACAATAAGTCTGTCAATTTTTATAAAAATTGCTGATGAGATTTTGACTGGGATTGCACTGAATCTAACAATGTCATTAAGAACTCACATCTTGAATGGATAAAGAAGATGTGGTATATATACACAATGGAATACTATGCAGCCATAAAAAGAAATGAAATCTTACCATTTGCGATGACGTGGATGGAACTAGAGTATATCATGCTTAGCGAAATAAGTCAATTGGAGAAAGACAATTATCATATGATCTCCCTGATATGAGGAGGTAGAGATGCAACATGGTGGGTTAAGGCGGTAGGAGAAGAATAAATGAAACAAGATGGGATTGGGAGGGAGACAAACCACAAGTGACTCTTAATCTCATAAAACAAACTGAGGGTTGCTGGGGGGAGGGGGGTTGGGAGAAGGGGGTGGGGTTATGGACATTGGGGAGGGCATGTGCTATGGTGAGTGCTGTGAAGTGTGTGAACCTGGAGATTCACAGACCTGTACCCCTGGGGATAAAAATATATTATATGTTTATAAAAAATTTAAAAAAATAAAACAAACCAAAAACTCACATCTTAATAGTGAGCAGTACAAACAATGAACATGATATAGCTTCCCATTCTCCTAGGTCTTTTTTTTTTTTTAAGATTTTATTTATTTATCAGAGAGAGAGAGGGGGAGAGAGCGAGCACAGGCAGACAGAATGGCAGGCAGAGGCAGAGGGAGAAGCAGGCTCCCTGCTGAGCAAGGATCCCGACGTGGGACTCAATCCCAGGATGCTGGGATCATGACCTGAGCCGAAGGCAGCTGCCACCCAGGCGTCCCTCTCCTAGATCTTATATAATTTCTCTTATCAATTATTTTTAGTTTTTGTTGCTCGGATCTTGCACATACTTTGTTCTGTATATACCTAAGTATTTCATGTGTCTTATTATATATAAAAAGCATAATTTTTTATATATTGACCTTCCTTAGATTTAATGTAATTATTAATAGTTTAGGCTTAAAATTCATCTTGCTTTTATCACTCATTTGTTATTTCTTCTATTTAAATTTGTTTGATTAATTGAACATTATGCCTTTTTATTTCTTTTTTTTAAAAGATTTATTTATTTCAGAGAGAGAGAGAGAGAGAATGAGAACAAAGTTGAGGGAGGGGCGGAAGGAGAAGGAAAGAGAGAATCCTTGAGCTGAAATCAAGGGCCAGCCACCCAAATGACTGAGCCACCCAAGCACCCCTCCAGCTTATTTTCAATCATTTGCCTATTAATTGCACCTATTCCGGGTATTTTTATGGTTACTTTATGGTTTATAATATGTATATACATCTCATACTTATGATCACCATACTTTCAAATAATACCTTATTACTTTATATATAAGCAAAAACTTTATAGGAGGATGCTATCACATCTTTGACTATTACAAGTGTTACATATCATACAATATGTTATTATTATCTTACTTCAAATAGTCAACTATATTTTTAATTATATAATGGGAAAATAATCCACTTACATATATATACATATCTGTCACAATACCAGCAATCTCTAATTTGTTGAAGATTTGTTTAGATAATCTTCTTTGTTTAGATTCATGTAATATCACTTTCCTTTAGCCTGAAATTTCTTTAATATTTCTGGTAATGCAGTTTTGTTGGTGATAAATTCTCTGGGGGGGAAAAATTACATTTCACCTTCATCTTGAAGGAAATTTTAGCTGGATATAGAAATCTAGATTTATTTTAGTTTTCTTTTTTTTTTCTTCAGCATTCTTAAAAAGAATCCTGTCTTTTCTCTTTAATTACTTATGATGATGTAATTACTTCAATTTAAAGTAATTAAAGTAAAGTAATTACTTTAATTACTACAATAATTCTGATATTTCCCTACCCTCCCAAAATATGACATGACTTCTTTTTTCTTACTCTTTTTATGACATTCTCTTTAATCCTGATTCTTAGCAATTAGCTTATGATGTACCTTGTTTTGGCTTTCCTTATTTTTATCCTGGTTTAGGTTATCTGATATTTGTGGATCTGTTGATTAAAATTTTAATCAAACTTGGAAAAATCGGACCATTGCTTTTTCAAAAATTTCTCTTCCCCCTCTCCTCTTTAGACCACATGATATTATCCACAGGTCCCAGAGATCCCTGAAGGTCTATTTTTATTTTTCTATATGTTTTTTTACCTTTGTGCTTTACTTTTGATAGTTTCTATTTCTAGGTCTTCAAATTCACTGATTTTATTTTTCTACTCTAAACTATTAATCTAATCCATTGAATTTTCATTTCAGGTCTTCTATATTTCAGCTCTAAAAGTTCAATGTAATTCTTTTATATAGCCTCCATTTGTATTGCTATTATTTTCATTTTTTTCCTTTAAATCTTGAGCATGTTTAAGATAAATGATATAAGTCATCTTTGCTATTTCCACATCTCTGTAATTTCTTGGGTTTTTTTTTTTGGGGGCGGGGGGGTGGGCCGAGGGAGAGGTAGAGAAAGAATCTTAAGTAGGCTCCATGCCCAGCAGGGAGACCCATGGGGTGGTGGGTAGATTTCTCAACCCTGAGATCATTACGAGAGCCAAAATCAAGAATCAGAGCTTAACCAAATGAGCCACTGAGGTGCCCCTTCCACAGCTCTATAATTTCTATATTACTTTCTATTATCAGGGTTTTTTTCCTAAGGAAATTAAGAGTTATGTTTTTCTTTGCATATTTAATGATTTTTTTGTGTTTATTTTTGGACATCGTGAATCTTATATTATTGAGTACTGCATTTTGTTGAATTTTTAAAAAGTGTTAGACTATTCTATTAATAGCCAATTATGTTCAGACCAAGCTGATTCTTTTGAGACTTGTTTTAGGGCTGTTATTTGGGGGTGGGCATGCACAGGTCCAGTGTAACTTTTATTCTAGGCTAAATTTACATCCATTTTTAAGGTGTCACCCTTATGGGGTCTTTTATGAATGTCTTAGGTATTCAAACAGCTCTCCTTATTCTAGCCTGTTAGAGCTGAAAATACCTAGCCTTGGATGACCTATGAAAATTGATCGTATTATAACTCCCTAATCATTCCCTAATCAGCCTCATGGAATTTTCCTCTATAAGTAGCCAGCTTAGTATTCAATGACAGACCCAAATGAAACCACTAATCAGAATTCTGAAGATTTTTCTCCATACCCCACTCCTACCTTACAAATCCCAGCAATCTAGACCTCCAAATTCTATTTATGACACTTCAACCAAAGAGACTACTAGACTCTGTTTTGGCTCCTCCTTGCATCATTGTTGGAAAATATTTTCAGGGAAAAAGCCAAAGTGATCACAGGGCTCTCCTCATTGCATTCTATTCTGTATTATCCAGTGTTCTAGTGATTTATTGACACACAGCTACTCCAGCCCCAGTTATGCTATCATGGTTGGAAAATTTGTTTTGGTTTATTCCAAGCATTTTTATTAGTCATCCTACAACCCACATTAGGATTAAAAAAATCTAGGAGATACTCAACCTGAACAAACTTAATTTTATAACTTTCATACATAACTCCATCTTTCCCAATCTTATTACCACTAACCTACTGCTTTATTTGGTCATTTTTGTTTTGTTTTGTTTTTGTTTGTTTGTTTGTTTTTGTAGTGACATATAACATGTCTCTCTCCCTCCAATCTCTTTTGTTAAACAAACTATACTATACATTTTTCCTTTGATTTTCTATGATAAAATTTTAATCATATCAGACTTACTCCTTTTTGATTTTTGCAATTTCTAAATTACATAAAAACTTCTTAGACTGGCCTAGTGGGCTTCCCACTCCCTGTCCCTAACATAACGTTTTCAACTACTTTGATCCTATTCCTTCATGCATACTTTTCATACCAGTGAAACGACATAAAGTCGCATCTGTGAGCAATGGTTCTCTCCATTTAAAACAGCCTTTTCTAGAGCCTTCCCTTCTTTACTTGCCAAAATCACATTTTTAAGGTCCATCTCAGTTACTATATGTTTCATGAAGGCTAAAAAAGATAGATGTAACTTACTTCTTCTAAACCATTGTAATACACTTATTTTATTAACTTACTAAGGACTCAGTGTGTGCCACTTACTTTTCTTTTCTTTTTTAAGATTTTATTTATTTATTTGACAGAGAGGGAGAGAGCACAAGCATGAGGAGCAGCAGAGGGAGACAGAGAAGTAGGCTCTCCATTGAGCAGGAAGCCTGATGCAGTGCTTGATCCCAAGGCCCTAGGATCATGGCCTGAACCTATGGCAGACACTTAACTGACTGAGCCACTCAGGTGCTCCTGCCACTTACTTTTCTCAGTCTGCCAATTATTTCATCCAAGCCTCATAAAGTCCCGTTGAGTGAGGGCTTTAACTATCCTTATCTTGCAAATGGGGAAACTAATGTGCAGAAATGAAAAATAAGTTGTCTAAAGTTGTACTACTTATGCTGTGTTACTTTACTTAGCACATCCTTACAGTATCATAGATAGAAACTGTACGAGGGCACTGGCTTTGCAAAATATTTAGTAAAGACTTTGAATACAGCAGACATGACACAGTAAGTATTTGTTCCTGCTCTGGAAGGCAGGAACAGTTAAGAATTAATATTCATGAAATGTTATTCTCTTTTAAAAGTTGATATGATTTGGGGGAAATGAATAAAAGCACAAGAATCAGGAAGCTGACAGTAAATAATAGAATGGTTTTGGCTGCCTTGATACTTTATGTTGAGTAATTGTTTTATTAAAACTAAAAATTGGAATAGAAAACTTAATGAAAAATTGAGTCAACTGAAAAAAACTCAGTAACAGTTATCATGGAAATTCTGTTTGCACATAAGTTTAAATTTACCCCTTTATTCAATAAAACATTATTTTAAAAATTACTAATTATTGTTGAGAAAAATGTTAAAGCATAAGCTTTCCCATATCTTTAAAACAGGGAACACCAAAATATATTTATCTTTTCTCTTGACAATACAGTCATTAGAAATATTGATTTCTAAATTACGTAGTTATAAGGTCATGCCTTCAGGAATTAGCAAGATCAATAAGGACATTTTCTTTATTGCTGGGCATGTTGCTTCTTGTGTCTTCTTCCTCATTAAGAACGATGACACATTGTTTTCCATTTTTAGTAACACTAATCCATGCTGTTAATAGTTTGTGATGTAAAAATCACTAAATTAGGTAACATAACTTTACACATAATTTTAAAAATATTCCCTGCCACAATGGGTGGTTCTAATCCTATTATAATCCTCTATGGACTCTTGCAGTGTGTTTTCCAGTAAGAAATTGTTTTCATTTACTTTCTTAGTGAATTTGCTTTAACTGCTAGAGCTGTCAGAATGTGACTTCTATACAAAAAGAATATTTACATAACTAGAATAATTTACTATCCAGTATCTCAGTGAAAGTTATTTGGTCTATATATTGAGGGCATGGACACAATCAGGCAACCCAGATTAGCATACTTCTCTGTTCGATAATATCAATTTCCAACTAAGAATGTGATTTATTCACTTTTGCATTCCATATGGTGCAGTGTAGTCACTTAAAATATTCAATAAATGCATAAAGCTACTGGAAGAGTTAAATATAATCATTAAAGAAAATTCATAAAGGTATAGAAAAGAATCAATATAATTTATAATAACAGTTAAAAAATTAAAATCTGAGTATAATCAACAGTAATTTCTAAAATAATCACTATCTGAACTTGGAAAACCATTATACAAACACATGAATGCACACATTTAACCATATAGATAGAGAGATAGATAGATAGATAGATAGATATAGATAGATAGATGACAGATAGATAGGTAGATACACCATACATAACTTCTTCATCCCATATTGGCTTTCCTCATGAATGAGTAGTAAACAACTTTTTAACTCTGAATCCTTCATAGTTTTCAGATTTTTTTTTATTACAGTTTAAGAGTGTCTAACTTTGCACCATGTCTTTTTTACTACCCTTCACTTAATCTTTTACCTACTTTACATAAAATTTATTAAGATCTTAAAGATTACAGGCAGTTTGCTGTCAGCTAAGAATAAAAGATATAGTCTCACTTCATAATTTTCTTTGCATTTTTTGGCAAAATAAAAAAAAAAGACTAAGCATTATTAGCCAACAATTATGAGGGTAATTGTTTCTTTATCTTAACATATTCTTTTTTTTTTAAGATTTTATTTATTTATTTGACAGAGATCACAAATAGGCAGAGAGGCAGGCAGAAAGGGGGGGAAGCAGGCTCCCGGCTGAGCAGAGAGCCAGATGTGGGGCTTGATCCCAGGACCCTAAGATCATGACCTGAGCCAAAGGCAGAGGCTTAACCCACTGAGTCACCCAGGCACCCCCTTAACATATTCTTAAATCCCCATTTTCTCTATTCCCATCAAGTACCTGGGTCCTAGACAAGATAATATCAAGTGAAAAGAGTGGAATTTATTGATCCATATTTCATTTCCCATTCAGCCTGCTCTTCGAGTACCTTAGAATAAGAGGCTTTGTCTATATGAGATTAATGACCATGATGGCAATGATAGACAATTTTAATAAGACTCAACCATTCCACGTTTAGAACAACATTTTGAAAACTCTGAACAGTATAAAATTAATAAATATTATTTTTGTAGACAATCCTCCATTGTAAGATGTCATGTCATTTTCCACAAAACTCAATTTAAGGACCGTTATTGAAAAGAAGACATTTAAAATAAAAACAAAAGCAAAATATTTGAAAAAAAAAGATATAAAAATAGTCACATTACATTAATTAACATCTCCTTCTCTACTGCACTATTTTGTCCCCCTTTTAAAGATGAGCAAAATGAAAAACAGGTTAAATAATTTGACAAATGTTATACCTGCAAAGTGGTGGAACATAGGCACCCTGACTCCAGAGTCTGCTCTGGATTGAATCTTTGTTCATTCTTTGTCAGTCTACTCTTTTTTCCTTCTCTTTCCTCTCCTTGATCACTACAAAAATCACTGTCATAGACAAAAAGAAATGAATATTTGAATGCATGAAGATTGATGCAGCTTTCTTTGTTTAAGATTATTTCAAGACACAGATTATTTCATAAAATAACTACATTGCCTCTTCATACAAAAGACCAAAAAGCTGAAGTGTATTATAAAAATATTTCAGTCAGAGGATTCCCCTCCTAAAGCCCCAACCAGAAGGGAACAAAAAATATTTTGTTAAAGTCTGTGAGAAACTCTGTTCAAAGGAGTTACCAGCACTGGATATATCCTTCAGACGATGTGAGCAGAAGCACTAAATATAATGGCCACCATTCTGTAACTAACCTAACACTGAAGGACAAAAATACAATTAACTTCTGTATATATTTTTAAGTAGATATTTTATTTTATACATTGTACCTTTTGCTTGAATAAATGCTACCCTCTGGCATCATCCAAGTAAAAGAAAATATTAAAGTTAAGAAATAATTATATCTGGCATAATAGCCAAGATCCTCTCTAACCATATAAGTATTGTTTAATTGGATGTTCTGGATTTCATCTGTTCTATTTGTTTTTTGTTTTCTATTTCCTAATACAGTCAAAAAATAACATATGAAAGAAAAGAAACACTGCCAGAAATGTTTTCCTATGATAACCTTGAATGTTATTAAGGTATCTAAATATAGAAGATGAAACTGAGTTGGAAATTTCTACCAAATCCATACAGGAAGGACTTCACAAGGTCAGGGTTGGGTTTTTTCACCCCTCTCTTGAAGCTACACACTTCTTGTAATTTAATATGAGCATAAACATGTTGCTTAAAATATCAAGGTGGGTCACTGCTTAATTAGCAGTTTAAAAATTATTTCAATCAAAGCCATTACATTATAAAGGATATGCAGCAGAAAAACTGAAGGTAGTGGAAATTATACTAATTTAGGAGCTAGCTAACAAGAGTTCTAGTCCCAGAACTGCTACCAAGTGACATCACTTTTCCTCTATAAAGCTTTTTTTTCTTCTTTATTAAAACAAAATGATTGTTTCAGATGACCTCTTAGGTGCCATAATGTATTAGACTGAGTTACTGTATTTTTTTCTTATTTGAAGAGATTCTTTTTCTTTTTCTCTCAGAAATGCAGTGTCCTCTGTTCCTCCAAAGCTGTCCTGTGACTCCACATATTCTTGATTTTTCAGAGGAAGGTAAGGAGGACTTCTAAAACCGAAAACTTCATGCTACATAACCTGTGAATTTTATGAACAAGAGCTTCTCATTTCTGAAGTATACCATTTGATTTCTGACTGCTTGATCTTCTTATTTGTTTTCCATTGTTTTCAAGTTACTACACAACTTTCTTAGTTCTGAATCTTAAACTTCTACCATATTCCCTCACATAATGCAATCCAATAGTGCTAGAAACAAAGATATATTAAAACATAATTCTTTTTTTTATATTATGTTCAGTTAGCCAACATATAGTACATGATTAAACCTGCTTGTACTAGTGAGTAATTCATTATGTTTACTGAACAGGTTGAAGAGGCAGACTGCAAAGGGTTGATTCCTGACTCATCACATACCTGCTGAGTGACCTCTTCATCTCCTTGTGCTTCAGTGTCCTTATCCAGAGTGATGAAAAACCTACCTTATCAGATAGTTTTGAAGATTAAATGGATTAGTGAGTGCAAAGATCTTAGGAAAGATCTGAGCCTGCCACACAGTAAGCACTCCATAATATATATTAACAATTATTATATTGTTTTTTTTTTCCCATTTTGATATCCAGTTAAAAAAAGAAATATTATCAATAAGAGAAATAAAGAGCAACAGTTTATAATATTGGGGTTAAAAAGGCTGGTATAGGTACACCAGGGTGGTTCAGTGGCTAAGCATTGGACTCTTGGTTTCAGATCAGGTCTTCAGGCTCGGGTTTTCAGGTCCAGTTGTCTGGGGTTCTGTACTGAGCTGGGAGTCTGCTTCTCTCCCTCTTCTTCTCCCTCTGCCCCCACCCCTTCTCTCCCTCAAATAAATAAACAAATCTTTAAAAAGAAATGGTTGCCATAAACATAACAGAAAATCATACATTATGAAAGACAGATTAATAATAATAGAAAAAAGTCATTTGCAAAAAATATTTACACAAACAATTGTTAAAGAACCAATATCACACTGGAATAAGATATTCGTCTCATACATAACAGACAAAAAATAACAAACTTAATTTTAAAAGGGTTCCAATAAGAAATCAATAATAATAAAACAACTAAAAATAAGGAAAGACTGGATCATTTCTTACACCAATCACAAAAATAAACTAAAAATAAAAGACTTAAATGTGAAACAGGAATTCATCAAAATCCTAGAGAAGCAATAACCTCTTCAACCTCGAGCACAGAAAAGTTCTTGCTAAACATGTCTCCACAGACAAGAGAAACAAAAGCAAAAATGAACTACTAGGGCTTCATCAAGATAAAAAGCTTTTGAACAGCAAAGGAAACAATCAACAAAACCAAAAGACAACCTACACAATGGGAGAAGATATTTGCAAATGTCTTGTGAGATAAAGGGTTATTACCCCAAATCCATAAAGAATATATCAAACTCAACAACCAAAGAAAAAATAATTCAGCCAAGAAATGGGCAGAAGAGATGAACAGACATTTCTCCAAAGAGGACATACAAATGGCCAACAGACACATAAAAAAATGCTCAATATCACTTGGCATCAGGGAGATTCAAATCAAATCCACAATGAGATTCCACTTCACACAGTCAGAATGGCTAAAATTAACAAGTCAGGAAACCGCAAATGTTGGTGAGGATGCAGAGAAAGGGGTCCTTCTTACACTGTTGATGGGAATGCAAGTCACTCTGAAAAACAGTAAGGAGTTTGCTCAAAAAGTTAAAAATACAGCTACCCTATGACCCAGCAATCACACCACGGGGTATTTATCCAAAGGATATAAACATAGTTATCCAAAGGGGCACCTGCACCACAATGTTTATAGCAGCAATGTCCACAATAACCAAATTATGGAAGAAACACAGATGTCCATGGGCAGATGAATGGATAAAGAAGATGTGGTAGGGGCGCCTGGGTGGCTCAGTGGGTTAAAGCCTCTGCCTTCGGCTCAGATCATGATCTCGGGGTCCTGGGATCAAGCCCCACGTGGGGCTCTCTGCTCGGTGAGGAGCCTGCTTCCTCCTCTCTCTCTGCCTGCCTGTCTACTTGTGATCTCTGTCTGTCAAATAAATTAATAAAATCTTAAAAAAAAAAGATGTGGTAAATACATATATTTAATGGAATATTAGTCAGCCATCAAAAAAATGAAATCTTACAATTTGCCATCACATGAATGGAACTAGAGGGTATTATACTAAGCAAAATTAGTTAATCAGAGAAAGACAATTATATGATTTCAGTCATGTAAAACTTAAGAAACAAAGCACAGGATCGTAGGAGAATAGAGGGAAAAATAAAATAAGATGAAATCAGAGAGTGAGACAAACCTTAAGAAGCTCTTAACTACGAGGAACAAACTGAGGATTGCTGGAGGGGAGGTGTGAGGGGGATGGGGTAACTGGGTGATGGACATTAAGGAGGGCACACGATGTGATGAGCACTGGGTGTTATACGCAATAGATGAATAACCAAACGCTACCTCTGAAACCAATGATATGCCATATGTTAATTAATTATATTTAAATATGATAAAATTTTAAAAATAAATAAAAATAAAAATGAGAAAAGGATATCCATAGGAAAAGATATTCAAATGGTCCCAAATTACAACTTCCTTAATTAAAAATTTTTAAAAATTAAAATGAGATGGTTTTTGGTTATCAATCTGCCCAAATTAAAAATATTCTAATTATTCTTCATTATCAGAGAGAATGCAAAGAAGGTAATGCTCCGAAGCCATGTACCTGATGTGAATGGAAATCACAATGTCATTAGAGAACAATGTGGGTTTGTATGTCAATAACCAAAATCACATACTCTGAACCCAATATTTCAAGTTCAAGGAATCTATTATAGATATATTCACATCCACTTGCAAAGAAATTCTTTGTAACATTATTTGTTATAAATAATCAAAAGACTTACATATTCATTAGAAGAGAAATGGATAAAATAATTTTTAGAACACCCAAGCTATGGAACAATAAGCAATTATTTTTTATTAGAAGATAGCTCTATGAATACAAAGATACATTATTGTTTTAAAAACACATTACTGAGTAGTTACATATTATAATCATTTTCTTACAAATTATACAAATTAGGGGGAAATATTAAGAAATACATCTCAATGACACAATCATGGGCTTACATTAATTTTTTTCTTCATTCTATTGCTGTGATAAGTCTTCTCAGGAAGAACCTCTTCTTAATTAGAAGAGTTGATAATATTTGCTATTAATTATCTTCATGGGAACTAGATTACATGCATGCAACCTTGAAAGGACACTTATTCATTCAAGAGGTGATGCATGTACTAACACAGGCACTTTCAGGATCTTTCGGTGCACTGTTTTTTCAAATTAAAGTAATGCTATCATAAAAGGAGAATTATGATTACCAGTTCCATTATGTAGAAATCTTTAACAATATAGGCATATAACATTTTAGTAACCAAATTATGTTACTTTTTTATCAAATTAGTGTCCCAAACAAAAATGCCATTTGTGTATATAAATGGTACCTACAGGTATTCATACTGAGGTTTCACCTAAAAACTCAGTATTAGCTGAGATGTGATTCAGAATGTCAAGCAAGCCTATTCCGTACTGTCCTTAATTTAGGTAATAAAATCAAATCGCACAAATGTCATACAAGTGTTTCCATGAAAACATTAAGCAGTTTTATTTTCTCTTTTAAAGATGTCTTATATACACTTAAAGTATTTATTTTAACAACTGAAAATACACAGCACAGTAAGAAAGGAAGAAAAACAATGAGGACATGATGGCTGTGTTCAAACACCTGCAGCGCTTTTACTTGAAGAAAGAGTAGTCAGACACATTGTCTTGCTCCAGGAGGCTGAACTTAAGATATGCAGAAATTGTATAAAGAACGAATTACTTTAGTGGTATAAGACACTTCTAAAATTGCACTTTTTATTTCATAAAATTTTCTACTACTGGCATAGTTAAAAAAAAAAAAACAACTGATTATAAAAAAAGAAACACAACTTACGACTTATTTAAAAAAATATTTAAATTACATTCATAAAAGAATAGATCAAAAGTAACTGGTGTCACTGAATCTTAAAGAATTGATGAAGAAAGTGATTTTAGCACTGTCCAATAACAGAGAAGATAGTTTCAAAGAGTACCATTCTTTATCCCAGGAAACTTTCAATGGATACTACATAATAAACTCCAGAGATATAGGCCAACTCACCTCATTAGATAGGGATTGAACTAAAAGATCTCAGAAGTCTCTTTAAAGAAGAATAGACTACCATGTCACTGTAACATTTAGTCCTGTAAATATACAAACATTACCCCAAATGTAATTAATCTCCACAAGCCTAAAACACCTGGAAAAACCTACACAGCAAGTTACTCATTTTGTGAGTAACATGCTGGAATTTGGAGGCATCTCTAGAATGGAAAAAGGGTTAAATACCAACTAGCTGAACTTCAGTGCTCTGTAATAATGATGATGATGATGGTGGTGGTGGTGGTAATAGATACATAAAATGTTATATGCCTTATTTTAACTCCTGGAGAAATTAAGTTATAGAATACATTTCTCTTAGTGTGCTTAATAATACAAATTTCTAAAGAAAAAAATTTAAATAATTAGACCAAGACTTGACTTCCTAATTCTCTAACATTCTGCTTCACTAAACCTTTTTGTTATAAATTATCATGTTTTGACAGATTAAAATCAATAAGGGCTAACAGTGGGATACAGATAGAGAAAGAGAGAAAAGAAAGAGGAGGGGGAGGGGAGGGAGGGTTGGGAGGAAGAGGTGTGGGTGAGGGAGGGGGAGAGGAGGGAGGGGTGAGAGGAAGCAGAAGGAGGGAGAGATGCTACAGAATAACAACAACAACAATCATGCTTCAGAAACCTTGTTACAGTATATATCCACACTTTGTAAAGCATTTACTAATAAACTTTAGAAAGAACTGCCTGACGGACAACAAACTGTCATCTATTATCTTCCTGAAGAGAAGTGACTATTGGTTGGTTTTGCTCTCAGCATTCAAACCTTCTTCTTAAAAGCACCCAATTTTCTTTTGAGGAATTATACTCTGCTCTCTCCTTCCCAATGTGTGTAGCATTAGTGGAAAGACAATTCTCAGAAACTGCTCCCTACACTAAATAAGTCCAAGGAACAAATTTCCCTTCTCCTCAACACAAAGAGAATCAGGAAGTGATCTAAGTTTGGTGAAGTAAATTCTCTGTGCCTTGAATATTGCAACTGAGGAAAAGATGCAAGCATAAACAAGAAGAGGGGTAGGAAAGCTGTCACAAAGGCATCATACTTTCAAACTCTAGTTCATGCTCCAAGGACTTTGGGGTTGCTTTGGTTCTCAGTTGTTTCCAAAACAGATCTCCAGGAGCCCAGAAATCTGTAATTTCACCTACATTCTTCTTGTAAATTCTCCTTTGCATAACTTAGCCAAAATTAGTTTGTTGCTAGAAGCCAAAATCCATATATTGGAGGGTAGTGACAAAGCATATAATTAAAGTACTGAATTTAGATACATAGGGTATATAAAATAATTTTACAATGATTTACAAAGATGTGAGATACATAGTTTTATAAGAGTGCTAGATAAATGTCTGTAAAGCATGCTATTTACAACAGTAGGGAAACCAATAAAATACAAGGATTAAATCTCCTAAAAGTGCACAAGACCTCTTCACAGAAAAATACAACATTATGTTGAGTCAAAACAAAGAAGATCTAAAAAACTAGAGAGAGAGAGATCACATTCATGGATCTGAGGTCTCAAGATTTTAAGACATTAATTCTCCTCAATTTGCTCTAGTGATTGAATGAATCCAAGTAAAAATCACAACTTTGTGAAGTGTGTGTGTGTAATTTGACAAGTTGATACTAAAAGGTGAAAATGCAAAAGCCAAGAATAGCTAAGACGCGGCTGTGGAAGAACAAAGCAAAAAGGCTTGCTCTATGAGATATCATGAGTTATCACAAAAATACAATTAAGACGACTGGCATAAGGACAGACAAGTGAACAAATGGAATGAAATGGAGAGTTCATTACCAGATGCATACATATACAGACAATTGATTTTTATCACTTCATATCATTTTATACAGTGGGGAGCGGACAGTCTCTTTCAATAAATGATTCTAGGACAATTTAAAATCCACATGGAATAAAATGAAACTAGACATCTCACATAATACATAAAAATCAATTCTGGGTAAACTGTAGAGCAAATGTAAAAGGGAAAACAATAAAGCTTCTAGAACATAATATAGGAAAGTATAGGATAGGGCACAAAAAGATTTCATAAACAGGACACAATAAGCAATACCCATGAAGGAAAAGACTGACAAATTGGATCACATAAAAATTAATTCTTTATGTTCCCACCAGACAGCATGAAGAGAGTAAAGCCACACACTGAGAGAAAATATTTGCATCAGATAGAACAAACACAGGATGTTTATATGTGTGGATGTGTGTATCAATCATAATCAATAGAGGGGGGAAAGAAAGAGAACCCAGTAGAAAAAATATGGCAAGAGATTTAAACAAATATTTCACAGATGGGCAAATGGAACTCAACCTAATTAGTCAGATATGCTCATTAAAAGTACACTGGGATACCAGAGCACACCAATTGGAGTGGCTAGAGTTTAAAATCTTCACAGATACCATGGTTGGTAGGGAGGTGAAGTAATGAGGAAAATATTAAATGGCTGGTGGGAGTGCACAGTTCTACTACTCTGGAAAGTTTGGTGTTATCAACTAAAGCTGAAGACACCCGTACCCAGCTGTTCCACATCTAAGTGTATACCCAAGAGACAGGAAGATCAAACCCAGAGACAACTCAAATGTCCACCAACAGAACATATTTAAAAACTGTGAAGTAGCCACATGATAAAGACTTTTAAAGCAATGAAAGGCAGCAAAATACAGCTGCAACCATGCTCCCTATCACAAGCATGATGCTGAGTGTGAGAGGCCAGGATGCAGAGCGGATCACTCCATTTCTTCAAAATATGGCCAGCTAAATATGGTTAGGGATACACCCTTGAGAGTTAAAATGATAACGAAGGAAATGAATAACATTAAATTAGTAACCTTAAAGTCAACATAAAAATTAACTTGGGAGGTGAAAGGCTCAGATGGTGATTAAGAGGGTCAAGATCTATTTCCTGTCCTGAATGTGGAGGCACAGGTACTGATCGGCTTTGCAATAGTGTATAACATTGCTTTGGAGACTTTTCCGAATATATATCATGTCAATAAAAATTAGAAATAAAAAAATAAAATTAGAAATTTTACTCTCCAAATAATAGTTTTTAAATCAGAAAACCCTACGTGTATTAATAAAATAGTACTGTAAATAGAATAGAATAGTATTAGTATATATAGAACAGTATACAATATTATAAAGTATATTTTAGTAGTAGTATACAGTAGTATATATTAGTATATAGTAGAACAGTATACAGTAGAATACTGTAAATAGTAATAGAATAGTACTATAAAAACTTCTGTTACATAAATATTTGTTTTTCTTATGATTTCATTTTTTCTCTTACCTAGATTCATTTATTTAGGAAGATTTTAATACACCACTCCTTCTACTAATTGGTTTCCCTAACATATCAAATTGTCTTATTTTCTTCCCCTATTGATATTTTATTGAAATTAATGGAAGGTGAAAGCTTGTAATAGGAATAAAATGAATTAAGTTTTCAATATATCACTTATAAAATGTATTGATCATCCATGTCATCAGTTATTTGCAGACTGAACAGTAAGCAAACCTCAGAGACTGAGCAGGAAATAAAGTATATAGGAAATACTAGTGGAACAGCTTCTGTATGTATATTTTCTTGTACTGAAGTAATATAAAATTTAAAACACTCTAATTAATTCATTTTATGCAAATATCATTGATTTCTCTAGTTATTTAACTCTGCTATTTTGGTCTTACTGTTTGTGAGGCTTAATTCAAAGTTTAAACCCATGTAGAACAGCTATATTTTCTCTAGACTTAGGCAAAATCTCTAAAGACCATTCTGAATAAATTGAACATTGATCAGACTGAGATCACATAAGACCAGACTGAGACCAGACAAGACATTTTTTTTTTAAAATCTGCATGTAGTTTCCCCTAAATATTTTGAAGAAATATAGCTTAACCACATTATATGTTTTCATTCTACCTTTATGTATTATAGAATGAATAGATAAATACATGTTCCTTTTAAAAAAAATAAGGAATAATGAATTATTTCATCAGGGTTAAAAACACAGCTGATTATTACTATTGAAGGTACATACACACATCTCTCAAGAACAAAAGTATTTATCCTTACAATAAAGGGAACTGGGGATATTTCAGTGAATTTTTCCAATAGATAGATGCTTACAATAATCCAACACCTAAATGCTTTCTATTTTAAAAAACATTTTATTCATAAAAAGGGATTTATGGACCATATAAATTATAAATGTGATATAATGAAAAAGTCACTTATCCAGATTGCTTCATACCCACAATCCAAATTCCGTAAGAAACTACAAAATGTTTATTTGCTTTATGTATACTCAGAGAAAGGACAGAAGAAATGAAGAACCTGCTCCCTGTTAGGCTTTGCACACTAACTGTGTATGGCTTGCTTTCAATCAGTGCCATCTCAGGATCCTAGAGTTACGTTGCCTAGACAACTTCTCAAAATTCTTTTTTTTTTTAAGATTTTATTTCAAATTTTTATTTAAATTCTAGTTAACACGATGTAATATTGTTTGTTTCAGGAGTAAAATTTAGTGATTCATCACTTACATATAACATCCAGTGCTCATCACAAGTTTTTTCTTTTGAGAGAGAGAGGTGGGCGGTGGAGGGGTGAAGCCAGAGGGAGAGAGAGAGAGAGAAGACTCTGAGGCAGACCCCAGGCCTAATGTAGAGCCCAACACTCTCACAATCCTGAGATCAGAGCTGAGCTGAAATCACGAGTTGGACGTTCAACCAAACATCCCAGACATCCCAACAAGTGTTTTTTTTGTTTTGTTTTGTTGTTTTCTTTTTATTAGATAAATTGAGTTTTCTTTTTTCAAATAGCCAGGAGTATTGCAAGAAAAGAATGGAAAGACAATCCTTATATTTAATTAATTCGTTAAAAACTAACCACAGTGTGGGGCACCTGGGTGGCTCAGTGGGTTAGGCCACTGCCTTCGGCTCAGGTCATGATCTCAGGGTCCTGGGATCGAGTCCCGCATCGGGCTCTCTGCTCAGCAGGGAACCTGCTTCCTCCTCTCTCTCTCTATGCCTGCCTCTCTGCCTGCTTGTGATCTCTCTCTGTCAAATAAATAAATAAAATCTTTAAAAAAAAAAAAAAAAAACTAACCACAGTGAAAACAGAAATCCTTGAGGAAAACTTTAAGGAAAGCAATCATGAAAGATTAGTACTTAAAGGGTTTTAATGTTTTTAAGATTAACAGTTAAATAAATGCACAAATAATAGTTTTTGAACTTCACACTGATGGGCATTAAATCTCTCTTACAGATGCAATCCAGGGACAATCCTCCTATTTGGGGCCCTTTTGTGCATTTATATTTCATGGGTATGTTACTTTCCACATGGCGTTTTTCCATTTAATTGCCCAAATTTCTTCTTCACTTTCCTCAAATGCTCTTTTCTCTTCCTCTCTCCTTCCCTCAAAATGCGTTAACCATTCTTCATTCTCGATCTAGTGCAAAGCAGGATTTTCCTGAGCACTATCACTGAAAGCCATCATATATTCCTTATGCTTACCTAATCTCAAGCAAGATGAGTTGGGTTTTTTTTTTTCTTCTTCCTTGATATTTCTCATTCCAGGTTTTTCAATGGCATAATTCATTTGTCACTGCAGTAACTCTAACTATAATACAGTATTTGAGGCACCGCTGAACATATTCTTCTAAAGAAAAGGACACTCGTTTAATAATACAATAAAGTCTTATGTGTTCAGAAGGTTTGGGGTCAAAATAACCTAGATATTTTAAAAATATAAAATATTAACTAGCAATGCCTCAGATTGTTTTTTTACTTAATGGGTATAGATTTGTCAAACTCTGATACATTAAAGGACATTTCTGTTGTTAATCAGTTGAGCTAATTTTCTAAATAATAATAATAATAATAATTTTAAAAATACCCTAAGTGATATCACTCTGCAATGGTCTAATAAGTACTCTTGAGCCACAAATTACCCAAAATTTGACAACTTTTTAAAGATTTAATGAAGAAAAAATCTCTAAGAGATAACTAAAATAGTAGGACAATGATGAACATTAAACAGGTAAATGATACCTTAATTCACCAAATGGTTATTGAAAACATTTTTTTTAATGTTTTATATTGGGCTCAGTGCTATAAGGATGCATGAGTAGAACACTGGCTTTTTAGCTGAGTACCTCACAACCTCTTAGAAAAGATCTCTGTGGGGGTGCCTGAGTGACACAGTAGGTTAAGCATCTGACTGTTGGTTTTGGGTCAGGTCCTGATCTCGCTCATGAGTTTGAGCCCCATGTCAAGCTTTGCTCTCAAAGCAGAGTTTTCTTAGGATTCTCTCACCCTCTCCCTTTGGCCCGCTCCCCACTCATGGCCTCTCTTTCTCAAAATAAATCTTTAAAAATAGTAGTGCAATTGCTGGGTCATAGGGTAATAGGTATTTACCCCAAAAATGCAAATGTAGTGATCCAAAAGGACACCTGCACCCCAATGTTTATAGCAGCAATGTCCACAATAGCCAAACTATGGAAAGAGCCCAGATGACCATTGGCAGAGGAATGGATAAAGAAGATGTGGTATTAAAAAAAAAAAAAAAAAAAAAAAAGAAGAAGATGTGGTATATATTCTACTCAGTCATCAAAAAAATGAAATACTGCCATTGCAACAACATGGATGGAACTAGAGGGTAATTACGCTAAGCGAAATAAGTCAATCAGTGAAAGACAATTATATATGATCTCACCCGTATGTGGAATTTAAGATACAAAACAGAGGATCATAGGGGAATGGAGGGGAAAAGAAAACAAGACAAAATCAGACAGGGAGATAAACCATAAGAAATAATCACAGGAAACAAACTGAGGGTTGCTTGAGGGAAAGGATGGAGTAATTGGATGATGGACGCTAAGGAGGACACATGATGTAATGAACATTTAGCATTACATAAGGCTGAGGAAACACTGAACTCTACCTTTGAAACAAATAATACACTATATGTTAATTAATTGAATTTAAATTAAGAAAATAAATAAATAGAAATAAAATTTTAAAAAAAGATCTCTACATCAGTAATTATTATTTAAAGCAGTCATTGTTAAGTGTCATAAGAAAACAAACATTAGGGCCCTACGAATATCAGGAAGAAAAAAGGTCATTTTAGGCTGGCTACATTTGATCAGTAATTTGGAGATGTCATTTCAGGTCACTTTAATGAAATGGAAAGTTCTGTCTAGGTTTTGGCTAATGGCCACATACAGGTGAATTGTTAAGTGTTGAAAGCTTGTCTGAGCAAAAATTTTGGATGATTTCATATGCCAAGATAAGAATTCTGGACTGTTTTCTTTAGACAGATGACAAGTATTAAGGGAACAAGCCCTGCTTTCATTTAATCATAATGCCAACTTTTAGGAGAGTGCTGACAATACTCTATAGTTAAGGACAGAGAGCCTTCGAGATTACAGAGCGCTTCCAAAGCGCGGAGAGAGTACATGGCCCTTATTCCAAAATCCATACTCTTTCTACACCACAATAGAGAACAATTACTACAATAATAGGAACAGAGTAATGTTTGTGGAAGATCAGTGTGTAGAGTGTGGGACAAAACAGTTCAAGAAAAGACTTTAGTCAGAGACATCAAGAAGTCACAAAAATAAGTCCAGGTTGAAGCGGAAACCTGCAATGGTTGTCACAGGAAAATAATGGGAAAGAATGTCAAAGGACACTGCAGAAAATCTACAGAACTTCTTTGCTGTATCATAAAGGGAACACTCGGATAATTTTAAGTGGCTATTCCTTTCTGAGTTAAAGGTAAAATAAAAAATATTAAAACTTTATCCCACTTAAGACCAAAAACATTTTAAGAAACAGCAGACATTTAAATACTAAGAAATAGCTTAGCAATTCTAAAAGTAATTCTCTAAATACGAAAAGTGTTATAAGACATACTTATAATATGTAAGCCATCTGCTTTACTCTTTTTATTGTTTTTGTCTCTATAATTAGGGTTAAAATAACCTGGTAAAGTTGGGCAACAATAAGCACGGTGTATGCTATATGGATTAAAATATTTATTGAAATTGGTATTTTCAATTTGTTTATGCCAGGAGTTCGTATGCAAGATGGTAATTTAACCAAGAAGCTGGAGGAATTAAAAATACATTTCTTTTGCAAATCAACTGAAAGCATCATTCATCCTAAGTATTTCCTCCATGCCTGTCACCACGGTATCAAATCACAGAACTATTAGAAGAGAAGCATTAAAAGGAACTGAAACTCCTGTCTTTTTATTCCATTGTAAGTCATATCAAAGATAGGAACTAAAAGAAATACTTCCGAATTATTTATTCTAAGGTTAAAGGGGAACATTAAAAAATGTATCTTTGATGTATTCCTGCACATTTTAATATTGAGACTACAACCAGTCTCCAAGGGTATGGATCGGGAGCTAGGGCATCTAACTGAAAACTCTCCCTCCAGCATCAGTGAATGAAGTTCACTGCAAGCCAATAAAGACAAAGATCACAGACGAGAGTAAAATGAGAAGCTGTAAGAAGAACCAGGGCAGGCAGGGGAGATGTTAAGAAACATAATTTTTCCTCTAGGCACAGCTATAATTTTGCACCAACTTCTGAATAGTCCTTTGTGTGCTCCTAACTAATACACCAGTTCTATTAAAATTGTACATTATGGAAGTGTTCCTGCTAGTGATCTCATCCTAAATTAAAGACTCTTAGATTAAACATAAGTCACTTTTTTTTTGTCTTTCAAGTAAGCTATTCAGAAGTAGATGTTTACATCTAAATCTGTAGTTTTAGTAACAACAACACAGAAGTGTTTTAGGGTTCTAAGCATGGACATTTGTGGTGTTTGAACAACTGGACATCCACATACTAAAAAAAAAAAAAAAAAAAAAAATCCACAATAAAACCACAATCCTTACAACTTTCACAAAAATAACTCCAAAATGGATCATGGACCTAAATATAAAACAAAAAACTATAAAATTCCTAGAAGATAAGATAGGAGAAATTCAGATAACCTTGATTTTAGCAATGACATTTTAGATACAACACCAAAACACTATGGTGAAAGAAGAAGAAAAAAAAGATAAATTTGATTTTATAAGAATAAAAAACTTCTGCACAGTGAAAGAATCTATTAAGAGAATGAAAAGACAATCTATGGGGAAAATTTTCAAAACACATATCTGATAAAAGACTGTACCCAAAATATATTAAAAGTTCCTAAAACTCACTGATATAAAATTAAAAATCCAATTAAAAATAGTAAAAGGATTTTAATAGGTATGACACTGAAGAAGACATACAGATGGAAAATAAGCAGAGCAAATGAAAATTTGTTCAACATATGTCATTAGAAAACTGCAGATTAAAACATGTGCTTACACTCACCTTTAAGAATGGCTAAAATCAGAAACAATGACAGTATCAAATGCAGGTGAGGATGTGGAACAACAGGAAATCTCATTTATTGATGGTGGGAAAACAAGATGGCACAACCACTTTGGAAGACCATCTGACAGCTTCTTACAAAACTAAATATAGTTTTTCCATATAATCCAGCAATTACAATTTATACGAATGAGTTGAAAACTTACAACCAAAAAGAAAAAGAAAAGAAAACTTACAACCACACAAAAACCTGCACATAAACGTTTACCGCAACTTTATTCATAATGTCCCCAAATTATGAAAACAACCGAGATCCCTTTCAGTAAGTGAATGGATAAACAAACTGTGGTTTGGAATATTATTTAGTGATAAGAAGAAAAAAAATAAGCTATCAAGGCACACAAAGACATGGAGGAAAACGTAAATGTATATTGCTAAGTGACAGAAGCAAGTCTGAAAAGGCTACGTACTATATGGATTTTAATGCTATGACATTCTGAAAAGGGCAAAACAATAAAAACAGACAAAATATCAACGGCCTCCAGAGGTTCAGGCAAGGAGTGAGAAGAGGAGGAGAGATGTATAAGCAGGGCTCAGAGGATTTTGACGGTGGTAAAACTAATTCTGTACGAAGCTATAATTGTAGATTTGTGACATTATGAATTTACCAAAGCTATAGACTGTACAACACCAAGAGTGAATGTTAATGTAAGTTATAAACAATATTGAATAATAATGTATCGATGATGGTTCATCAACTATAACATGTACCACGCTTATGCAAGAATAGCAGGGCTAATGCTGTTGAGAGGGTGTTGAGCGTATGGGAACTCTGTCTTCTGCACAATTTTCCTATAAACCTAGAAGTGTTCTTAAAAAAAAATGAAGTCTATTAATGCTTTAAAGATTAGATAAAACATTTGTGAATTGTTTAGTCTTGAGAAAAATAGGGCTTTGCATAACAGCATCAAGAAAAATGTCTTTCAAATGTTGATTGCATCTGGTTCCACTGAAATTCCTGTACTGTCCCTGAATAAAAAAGTTGACTCCAAAGTCTACAAAGAAAGGATATATTATATTAAGCACAGAAATACTTTAAAGATATTTAATTATTTTAAATGGATTCCTAAAACAAAATGAATACACCAAAATGTGCTACAGATCTGTTGAGAACATGACATCAACTAAAAATTTAAAAAGCAAATGAAAACAGGAAAAAAAAATAACCTGTGACCTATCGGAAAGGCAAAATTCAATAATCAGAATAAAAATGTATCAAGCCTTGACAAAGATGTGATAAGATGGAAATCACCTCCAAAACTGATAAAACATAAACTGTTTCAAGCTTTTGGAGGACAGATAGTTCATTAACACATTGAAATTTTAATGAATGATTGGTTGCCAGAGGGAACGGGAGCAAGGGATGGCAAAATGGGTAAGAGGCAGAAAGAGATACACAGGATTTCAGCTGTGGAATGAGTAAGACAATAGAATAAATGGTACAATGTAAGGAATATAGTCAATGATACTATAATAGCATTGTATGGTGACAGATGGTAGCTACACTTGTGGTGAGCACAGCATAACTTATAACTTGTCAAATCACTACCTTGTACACCTGAAACTAATGTAACGTTGTGTATCAACGATACTCAAATAAAAAATTAACATATATAAAAATATAAATAAATAAATGTGTATACAAAGTGACCCAATAATGTCATTTAGAAATTTATCCTAAAAAAGATAATCAGACAAAGATAAAAAGATGTATGTACAAAAATATTCTGCATGTATGCTTATTTATGTGTTTCCTTGTGTGTGTTTGGGTGCAAAGAATGAGAGCTGGGAATGAATCTTGGCATTTATTTTCACATCTTACTTAAGAATGTGAACTAGAAAACAAAATAATTAAAACAAGCAAGCAAGCAAGCAAACAAAACAAAACCAGAGAGCTTACATATAAGACCTCCATGAGGGAAGACTTGCCCTTTCCTACCTGTGAAGGAAGGCTTACATATAGATTAGCCTACCTGACTGACTCATAATTATTATCATAAGTGTTGTATCCATAATTCATTGTAACCGGATATGGACTTAAAAACAGTCATTGTGGTTTTCTGAAAACCTGCTTAACATTCCTAACTTTTCTGCTTAGCAAACCCAGTCTTCCTCTTCCTGCCCTTCTGTCATTTGTAAAGTCCTCCAAAGCCCTCAACAGAAGGCGGGTATATACACACTCCCATCCTGGTCTTCTGGCTCTTTTTGCCCCCACAGCATGAGTGGTCCTTTTAGGACAGGAATTTCATATCACATGTGTTCTATCCTGCTCCCTGAACCACCCGCTTAAAAACCTTTAATGAATTCCTATTGCTCTCAAGATAAAGATAAAACACTTTAAGACCCAGCCTGAGTGGCTGTTACCCACCCACTTCCCAGCCTCACAGTGAGCCACAGTCTCCACACTCCCGGCCTCCCTATCTTCCTTCCTTTAGCTCTTCAGACTTGCTGGGCTCCCTTCTGCCACAGGCTCTTTAGATAGGCTGCTGCTTCTTCCCTTTTTTATTCCCTCTGTTAACTCCTGCTTTCCTCCACATGTCATTTCAATCATCAAGTCCTCAGTGAAGCCCATCTTGACTTCTCAGACCTGGTGAAATCCCTCATTAGGCAACCAGATAACATCATCGTGTAACTCTTTTGATGCTCTTATCACAATGGCAATACATGATCTATAGGATTAGTACCCCTCTCCTCTACTTCACAGAAAGCTCCAAGAGTATAGGGAACGTGTCTATTTTTGCTTACTTTTTGCTTTGCCAGCATACGGCCTGATACTCAGAAGAAACTCAACAAATAATCAATCAATCAATCAATCAATCAATCTCAAAGTCAATGAAGTTCTCAAAGGCTCATCCTTCATTACCAGATCCAGTTTTAGTTCATCAGCCTACAATGTTTACACTGTGCATTATGTTTACAACAAGGAATCACATATCCACAGACTACCACTGACCTTACAAAGAAGTATTTTTTTAAATATTTTTAAATATGAGCAAAATAAGAGTCAAAGTTACTTTCTCTCAAGAGTCAACTTTTTGAGGGACCTCAGCATCCTTGAAATTTAGAATTAATGTCACTATCTATTCAATTAAATATATTGGCATTATTGAAAATCTCCGAGCTGCTACAGAAAAAAATAATGTCAGTGTTTCTTTTCTACTGACTGTATGTTTGATGATGCAGGCAGATGATCTTTTAAATCTCTCTCCAGCTGTTGGATATATAAAACACAGCAAATGGCAGCAAAGAAGCCATCACCCATTCAAAGATATTCATGACTAAATACCATCTTTTAAGCTATCACTGTAGGTTACTATCTGAAACTGTGACAGGGACCCCCCCACAAAATGAACTGACAAAGTGGGGGGGGGGTCTTTTTCTTTAGAAAATTGTGTGGATGCTTTATCCAAAAGGCAATGAGCTGAAATCCTGTGATATGAGCACTCATGCCCGATCTTTGAGATTAAGGATAAAACCAGGATTTCAAATAGACTGCATAAAGCTTCCTGAAGTTTCATCAGTATCTGGTTTACATTTTTCTTTTCTTTTTTTTTTAATTATTTATTTGTTTGTTTGTTTGACAGACAGATTACAATTAGGCAGAGAGGCAGGCAGAGAGAGAGAGAGGAGGAAACAGACTCCCCGCTGAGCAGGGAACCCGATGTGGGGCTCGATCCCAGGACCCCGGGACCATGACCTGAGCCAAAGGCAGAGACTTTAACCCACTGAGCCACCCAGGTGCTCCCTGGTTTACATTTTTCTTAAAGGCAAATCAGATTCTGCATGAGTTATACTGTGGAATTCAGCCAGTGGCTGCTGAAACTCAGTGACACTAAACTAACAGCAGGGTGCCCAAAATTACAGTTCAGTGAGACTAAGTGAAGGACCACACTGAATGTATTAAGAACCCCTATAAATATAGATATAATAAGCTATGTTTTAGATTCCTTTGACTGCTAGAATTTGTAGGAGAAAGACAAATGTGGATTTTGGCACCGGAACAGGAACAGGTTTTTTGAAGGGAAAAGATGCTATATAAACTATAAGGTGAAGAGGTGAGCCCAGAAACAACCAACGACAAATCCTGTTAGACTCGTCTTTACCCCCTCAGTATTTTCAAAAGCACTTGTTCCAGAGAAAGCAACATAAACCAGAGTTATTGTTCAATATGCAGGGCAATGATGATATTTTGGGAAAGGATCAAAGTTTTCATAATCATGAAAACACACTTTCTAGAAATCTTACCTTCTGGCACATTTCAGTATCTGGACTGGGCTGCTTCTAACTTGATTTTACACTTGACTGGACTTCAGTGAGTCATCAGCATAGACACTGCTCAGCTCCTTCTGTCCTTTTTTGCAAAGTTGCATGCAAGCTGGTTGTCCAGGTTTTCTATGCCAGTGACTCTACTCAAGTGGTAGCTGAATATACACCAGTGTAAGGAAGATACAGAATGAAAATACTCCTTTCTGGTTAAAGGAGAAAAGTTACAGTGTTTACTGACATAAAAGAGCTCTATGATGGAATAGAACAGCATTAAAGAGGGAGAAGTACTCTCTTAGCAGAGCCTGCAGGAATTGACTGGAGAGAGATTACTGAAGCTCCTTTAAGGTTATCTGTATTTCTAATTAGGCCCTGTGTAGCCTCCTAGAAAACAATTCCCAAAGGAGATTTTTTTTGCCTTCTATATAGGAAATCTGTGCATAAAATTTAGCCCAGTATATATCCCATGTAGTTCGAAATCGGGTAAGAGTACGGTTAGGAAAAAATAACTATTCCAGTATGCTAGCTGGATTTACAAATTTTGTATGAAGAAGTTGGCAAACTATAGAGCACTTAAACATGAAGTCTTTTGAGCTCTGCTGAACTAAGCTGATAATCACTTTTTTTTTTTTTAATAAATCAGGTAAGAGATGATAAAACTTGAATACAGTTGCTTTTACTGGCATTTCTTTACTGTGTCCTTGCAGGGATTTTGTGTTTGTTTTGTTTTTAATAATACCATACCCATTGCCTGGAATATCCCCAGAATTTACACAAATCCTCAACACGTCTTCTCGGTTAAACTTTACTGAGAAAAAAGAAAATTACTGAGATATTTCAGAATGGTGAAGAAACTACAATTTAGATGAGAACAAGTGTCTCCTGATACTGCAGTTCTTTCTGTTCCTGCATCTCAGAAAGCAAGACTGGGTTCTTTTTCCACTTACAGAGTTCACATGAGGAAATAGTCTTCTTTTATGTAAGGTTCCTGGGCATCCATTGGTGTCCCACTACTTTTCTTGTAACTTCACTTTCTCACAGAGAGTACATGGGTCATTTTCTGAACTCATATTTTTACTGTCATTGAAAGGGTGCAGTAAGTTGAAAATGTATAGTTTAGAAGTACCAGTTATTTAAACTGGGTGCTCTCACATTTTTGAGGTTGTAAACTGACTCCAAATTTCAAGACAGAAATATGGCCAAAATGCATCAAGAATCACTCTTGTATCCAGTACTTCTACATCTAGAAGTGTATTTTATCGGAATAACTAGAAATGGGCTCAAAATTTTGGATGGTATTATTCATTACAGCCTAATTTAAAAATTGGAAAACATGTAAATCAACCTAAAGACACTGACATAGCAGGTTGGCTAAGTAATATGTAACATTAGGATTCTATTCAGCTGCAAATAATGGGAAAACTGACTAATAGAGTCATGGACATTTAAGAGTTCATTTTTCGCACATAATAAGTCTACTGATAAACAGTAACTGGCACTGCTTTGGGTGCTCAACAATCCCAGCAGGATCCCAGGATTTTTCTGTATTTCTGTTCTGACATCCTCAGAATGGTGCTTGTACTCTCATAGTTACAAGATGGCGGATGTAGCTCACACATCATATATTCTTTCAGAAGGGGGTAATGGTCAAAAATATGAATACATCCATCCCCTTCATCAAAAAAGCAAAATATTCCCAGAAATCCAGTAGAAGACTTCCACAGAAATCCCACAGGCCATAACTGGGTTATACTGCCAACCCTCCCTGAAAGAGAAGTTTGAAAAGTGTAACTCTTTTCCAGCTTCAATTCCCGAAAGTAGAACGAAGGAGGTAGAAATGAATGCTGAGTTAACCCACCAATGGTACTGGCCACATAAATTACATCTTTAAAATAAATTCACAAAAGCAGGGGTTTTATCTCTTGGCTTTTGTATCACTGAGGTACAATATACTGCTCAGCACATAGGAATGTGCAATGAGTAATTGATAAATGAATGGAATATAGGCAGTCATTAAAACTGTATTGTCAAAAAACTATGAAGAGCACTGCAGATTTCCACATTAAAATATTAAATGAAAAGGCAGAATACAACCTGTATATTCTGTGATTCTGTGATCCCAGTCCCACATACAAGCAAACTTGAAAATAAATCCCAGATTGTATAAAGTAATTCTCTTTAGTTAGCATTACTGAGAACTGTAATCCTGCTGTGCTTTAGAACCGACACGGTAAAATGGGTAACATCCCAAGTTCATTATGATCATGAAATAAATGTGTCTCGCTTGTTAGTTATCCAAAAGAATTGGCTTTCTTCTCTTCCCAATTCTTTGACTAGTTTTTTGGCCAGTTTTAAAATGTTGCTTTAGCTTTGTTTCTCAGCTCCAGAGAACTTCGGCAGCACGTGGCAGAACAGCCACGTTCTGCTGGTTTTGCATTTGAGGCCAATCTTGGCCAAGAGATTGTTAAAAAAAAAGGGGGGGGGGATATTGGTGAATATTGGTAACAAGCCTTGTTTTTCTAGGGAGCCATGCATTTGCTTTTTCTAGTTGAAATAGCACCATCCCCGACTAAGTAATATTTTAGTGGTATCAGGTGATTCAGACTTTTTAAAAGATATTTATTTATTTATTTGACAGAGAGTACAAGCAGGCCGAGAGGCAGTGAGAGAGAGGAGGAAGCAGGCTCCCCACTGAGCAGAGAGCCCGATGTGAAGCTAGATGTGGGGCTCGATGTGGGGCTCAATCCCAGGACGCTGGGATCATGACCTGAGCCCAAGGCAGAGGCTTTAACCCACTGAGCCACCCAGGCGCCCCAAGTGATTCAGACTTTTAATAAGCACAGTGTGTCATGCAATCCACTAGACTGAATCAAACACAGTCCCTGCTCTCAAGGGGCTCATAGTCCAAAGAAAGACAAACAGATGAACTAACAATTATAGGGACATGAGGCACACAAAATAGTGATGTGAACGCTAAGTGCAGGTATGTGCCCAAGTGCAGAGGAAAGTTAAAGGATCTAGCTAGGCGCAGAAGGAATCAAGGTGTGTTTATAAAGGAGCTAATACTGGAGCAGATTCATATCACAGAAACAAGGGGAAGGGGAAGGCAGTAAGGTAAAGCACTCAAAGAAAACAAAGACAACATCTTTGGAAGGATCATTCATCTCTATGGAAAGAAGCCTGGGGCATTTTTCTTCTTCATTCACTTTACTCACAAACTCAATTCAAAATCCACTGAGTTTCTGATTAATAAACATCCTTCACTGTGCTGGAAAGAAAAAGTCTTAAAGCCAATAACAGGATGCCTTTCCAGGCACAGACTTGTGTCTTAATTTATGCTTCTGAAAACCAGGTCACATTTCAGAAACATTGCTTCCATTCTTTTAAAAAACCTGGGACACTACTACAAGTTGCATGCTTGCAGAGAAATTACCCACATTATCTTTCATTACAGCACAACCATAATTAAAATCCCAGTTGTATCAGTGGTTCTTGGAAATCCAGGGAAAGATTTAGCAGTTCATGAAAAACAACGGAGGACACTTTTCTGTCCAATAATACAGAATGATCCATCTGTTGCAAATACTATTGCTTTTATATAAAATAAATATGAAATATTTATATTGACTAATGGAGTTCACTTTTTCTTGAGCTTCCTTCTTCTTCCCCTCATGTGACTGACCTCCACTCAACCATGAGTGGGCAAAAACCTCATCTTCTTGGGAATTCCTTCCAAACTCAGGAACCATAGGAGAGAAGTCTTTCCTATTTGCTCCCTTATCTTCTCATGCTCTTCATTCTAACAAATGTCTACTAACTGTCCCTCTCCTTCACTACCCTTACAGTGTTCATGGGCTGAGGGTCCTCAAGCAGGATCAGTACAATGTTTCAGTTAAGAGGGAGGACTCCAGAGCTGCCTGGGATCACATCCCAGCACTGACACTCAGGGTCTCTATGATGGCATGTACTTAACCTGTTTCTTCAGTTTCCTCATTTGTAAAACGGGATCATAATGGTATCTACCTCACAGGGTTGTGATGAAGATAAAATGGTTTAATATTTTTTAAAGCACTTACTCTGACACTTGACCCCTCCTAAGTACTGTATCAGGTCAGCTATTTTTTTGTCACTTAACTATCACCTTATGCTCAGGACTAACATGACTCCTGGCACCAAATAGATAATAAATATGTTTCGAATAAATGAATGGAAGAAAATAGTTGATGGGATTTTGTTCTCCCGTCTGACTCTTCCCACTTTTCCTGTCTCCCTTCCTTCTCTCCCGGGCCTCATACTCTTACTTCACTCTCCCTTCTTCCTCTCTCCCCCACATTTCAGACATCCAATCAATACACAGAAAGGTCAGGCATGGTTAAAGATATCTAAGTCTATTTCTCCCCGAGTACTATTCTTTAGAAATAACGCAAAGCAGGTTAGACAGCTATTACAATCTTCCCAGAACAAATGGGGCAAGCCTCCAAACCAGTCTATCATGTAGACCATGGTCAATATTTGTTAGCCAAGATTACCTATAACTTCCAAGATAATCGCACAGGTTTCTACCATACACAGATGGTAGGCCCAAATTTAAAGTGTAGACTGATGCAAAAAAATAAGTAAAAGTGCTCTTAGACAAGAAAAGACAATCGCAATAGAGAGGAGTGCTGGCAGGAGGTAAGAAGAAAGTTTCCTGTATTTTAGCAGATCTAGAAGCTACAGAAAAATTTACAAATAAATATTTTTAAAGGGATAATTAATTACTAAGCACATAATATGTGCCAGGTTCTATAACAGAAATTTCACATTTGTTATCAAAAAAATAAATCAATGAGGTATCAATCTTTGTATCCAGCTCAACACTGAGTAAGCAAAGCTTCATAAGATTACCTGATAGTCCTAAAGTCAGAAAGCTACTTCAAGCTTGGCTTTGAAACCTGGTTTATCTCACTTCAAAGGGCGTATTTTTCCACTGTGTTATGCTAATTAAATAATAATAACAGTGATAAAAATAACTTGGACCAAATCACATATAAGAATTAATAAGTCCCCAAATAACCCTTTTCTCAAGAAGAGTTAAATGGCTTGAAGGGTTTGACAGGTTCTTAAATTTCAATTCAACACGGGTATTCACATTAATGAGACATCATTTTAAAATTTTGCTTTCTTATGGTCTCCTTAGAAAAAGCAACCAAAATAAATAGGATCATCCTCTTATATCACAAAATATCATTATATGGGACATATGTACTAATCGGAAATGAATTCACATTCAAAGACATGTGGTGAATATAGTAAAAGCAGGCAAAGACGCCAGACTATCAGTATTTATAGGCTCTCAGAAAGCCTGATTTCTAAGAAAAGTTAAGAAAACATCAGATGTTTTATATCAACTTTGATACTAAGATTAATAAAGAATGATTCAATATAGCGACTTTTGTTTATTTGATTGTGTGTAAAGAAAAACTGTGACTGTAGATCTGGGGAGATAGGTAAACAGTCAGATAAAGGGGAAAAAAAAAAACCTGTGCTCTTTATAGAATGTCTAGAAATAAATAAGTGCTGCTATGGTTAATATTTGACATTTTAAACAAGTAAAGATTGCCAAACTACAAATAAAGGATAAGTTGTAGATTAAGTCAGACATGTAAGTCTACCAAATTACTGTGTATTCTGGGAACATTTCTCTGTCTCTCATGTATTTAACTTTTAATTACATGAAATAATTTTTATTCATTAGAAAGGAAACATCTGGAAATGTTTATATTTGTTTTCTAAATATGAGTATTTTATATAGTGATTTATAATAGAGTTATCTCAAAAGCTAACACTGAACAAAATATAATGGGTGAATATAATTTTGACCAGAAAAGTCTTAGATGGAATTTATTTCATTTCTTCAAATCTCTGCTAAGGAAATCTAACTGCATGGTGAGTCATTGATACCCTTTTTATCATATCTTAAATATTTTCTGTAACTTCCTACATACCAATGTTCAGGAGTGCAGAAAAAATGGTGGCCAATGAAAGGAACTTTCAAAGAAAAAACAAATAAATAAATGAAGCGTAGTCCTCATATGACTTACAAGAGAAAGAAATGGTATACTCTTTAGGCTCATGAATGTACCATCTAGTGCACTAAGTCAGGAGTTTGTGACCTGAAACCCTAATGGTCTCAACAATTTTATGCCTAACTTACCCTCTAGATACATTCTTTGTTCAAGGAAAACCTGGCTTGGTAAACATTATGGAGTCCCACTAAGATTATAGTATATTCAGTAAAATCAACAACTTCCTTATAACTTAACAGGGTTATCACATTCACTAGCCTGAATTGTTTTTCTTTTACATTTTCTTTTACATTTCAGAATTGGAGAATTAAACATTACATAAGCTATTTCCATGTAATCAGAATTTAGACAACAAAGGAGACAGACAACATGGTCAGTGGAGGTGGACAGAACCAACAGGCCACAGAACAGAGAGGTATACACTGGGAGAGTGAAGTGAGAAACAGGAAACACAGAAGTCCAGGAGGTGGTGGTGATGTCTGAAGCAGGAGAAAAAAGTCAGGCAATTCTATAAAAAAGTGATAAAGACAGAAATTAAGAAGAACTTTCTAAGTGAAGGAAGCATCTGAAGTGAAATAAGAAAATATGAGGAGGCTAGGGACAGCCATTGATAGTAGTCAATGCATCAGGAAAGAATTGCAATATAAAGGAATTGGAAGAAAACAGAGAATTTTCTCTGCATTCCTGAGTTTCCAGCAGGTGATTTCAAAAACTCCATGGGCTTCAAGAGTAGCCAAAGTCTAATAATTCCAGGACACGCATGTCTAGATTCCACGTTCTCCTGAGCACACCTGTATTGCAGCTGTCTACAGGGAAACTTAATCCAACTGACAGCCAAAAGGGAAGAGAGTGCTTTGAAACAATTCATCAAGATGAGCTTTCTGGGGGCGCCTGGGTGGCTCAGTGGGTTAAAGCCTCTACCTTCGGCTCAAGTCATGATCTCAGGGTCCTGGGATGGAGCCCGCATCGGGCTCTCTGCTCAGTAGGGAGCCTGCTTCCCCCTCTCCACCTGCCTCTCTGCCTACTTGTGATCTCTGTCTGACAAATAAATAAATAAAATCTTTAAAAAAAAAAAAAAAAGATGAGCTTTCTGGTGCACAGAACAGGGTGGAGAGCCTACTAGGAGTGCAGAACAAAGGGTGACCCTCATGCATGATTTCTCAGTCACTGTAGCCCATAAACCACGCAGCAAAGTCATATTGGTTTCCTACCATTAGAAGATTATACTCAATCCCAAGTTTCTCCTTTCTGTACATGATGAAACATCTTTTGTCTTCATGATTCAGAAAGTATTAGAGTGAATATTTCGCATCTTTCTACCTACACTTCTTACCCACTCTTTTTCTTCTCTGTCATCCTAACCCCCACCTCAAAAAGGAGTGATTATGTGATTGGAGAGATTATGTGATTATGTGTTTAGAAAGACTGCTGCCACAGGTAATGATTATTGCTCCTCAGAAAGGAGATTTAAGTACACTACCCACAACCCCTCACGCACTGCCTCATGATGTATCAGAGGATCAGGGCCAGATTTCTTCACCCTTCTCCAACCCATGCAGAAGGCACACAGGATCAGACCTGAATCCTTCATTCCTGAGCCAATACTGGAGCCTTCCTCTAGTGTTATGTGGAGTTCTCTGGCCCATCTGTTCATGAGTGCATGAAGACATGCATGCTCCATGAAGCTGAATAGTAAACATATTCAGAGCTTCTCCCTACGAAGAGTCCTGAGATTGAGATTTGGGGAAAAGGCAGTAGGGCCCCTATTCCCACTTAAGCTTCAAGTTATAGTCATGCTCTCAACACACTTTCACCAGAGAGGCACACACATTGGGCCTATGGGGTCTTCATTTATAAAGCTGATTTTTCTTAGCCTAAATACCTATGCATCTAGTGTGGATGCATCTTCCAGTCTCTGGGCAGTCCCAAATCTCTTCCCACCCCAGCTGTGTTTGTGTGTGTGTGTGTGTGTGTACATACATACAGATCAGTGAATGAACACAAAATTAATAATAACCTTCACATTTTCTTGATTAAAATGTTTTTAATTAATTATCAATTACTTCAATGAACAATATAATGATTATATTTTATTAATAAGGCAATCACAGAGAAATAGTCACATAAATATCTTGGATGCATTATTTTTCTATTGATTGCTGTTAAAAATTTCCTCTGGCTACAAATTACCTCCCACTTGGTGGCTTAAAACAACATAAGTGTATTATCTTACAGCTGTGGAAGTCAAAAGTTCAAAATCAGTCTTAGTAAGCTAAAATTAAAGTGTCGGCAGGGCTGGTTTTTTCTAGTCTCTAGGGAAGAACCCGTTTGCTGGCATTCTCTAACTCCTAGAGGCTGCCTGCATTCCTCATTCCTTAGCTTCTGACCTCTTGCTTCCATCTGTAAAGCCAGCAGCATAGTATCTTCCAAACTCTTTCTCTGACTCCAAACCTTTTGTCTCTTGTAAGACCTTGTGATTACGTTGCACCCACCCAGAGAACTCAAGATAACCTTCTCATCTCAATATCCTTAATTTAACATACACAAAGTCCCTTTAAGATAACGTATTTTCAGGTCTCCAGGATTAGGAAATGGACATGTTTTCAGGGAGCATTCAGCAGCTGGCATAAATGACCAAAATAATACTCCATGCAAATGTAAAAGTTACCTACTCTTTGATAGTACAATGTAAATGAGGGGGGAAAAAAAGACCAAATAAAATGAAGTTGTTTATCTCTGTTCCTAATCTGAAATGAACATACCTTGGGAGTAGAGCTTACGAACTGATAAACTCCTGTGACCTACTATTAGGATTTTTTTGTATGAGGACTGATTATCACTGTACATAAAAGGTCTTTAACAAATCCTATGTAGGCCATGTGATTAGTCCAAGAAAACTAAAATAAAGTACAAACCAGTGTGTATGTGGGCCAGAGGGTCTGTCTGTCTTCTGCATCTGTCTGTATGTGTGTTTACATGCATGTCAGGGAGAAAAGAGTAATGTCACATCACATCACAATGGATAAACTGGTTAAGAATTAAAATCCCCTGTTCCTCATATTTTATTGTAAAATATCCTCCATGAGAGAGCACAATTGCAAAGGATATCAGCTTTTTAATTTGACTGAAACACCATATTAATCTAGGTAATGGAATTGTGTATTGTTGCTACGTAAAATTACATTAATTTTTGTATTACTAATTTTTTAATCAATTTTACTGCAAGACCATTATACACACAATAATCTAGCAATTACACAGAACCTGATTTGTATTTTAAAAGTATGCTCGAAGTCTAAAACTTTTATTAGCTCACTTTGTAATTCACTGATATACTAGGCATTTCCTTTGCAATTAAATAAAACCCATTATAATATTTCATATTTCTCTTGTACATCAATGGTAAATTTAGCATTGCCTGATAAAAGAACAAATTTGCTGGTAAATAGCACATTTCCTAGCATATAATGTTTTGTTTCCTAAAGCATCATACTTAAATATATACTTTATCAATAATTGTATATATAAATAAATACTTTACCAATAATCGTTTACAATTTGGACAATCTATAAAGTAAATAAAACTCATCTTTTCCCTATTATTGTGCTATCATGGGACACTCATGCACACCATCCTGAACCTTCCTCACAGAACTTTCCTTCTCTTAAAGTTTAGCAACAGCATTATAAATTAAGATACACTGGGTTCTAGTCTTCTGGCTCACTTCTACAACTCAGTTAAACATACCTATCCGCACAAGATAAAGGTAGATCAGTTACACATTACAAATCAAATGCTGAATGAACACATGTTAAAATCAGTATTTTGCCAAAGTTGAGGCCAAAGAGGATATTTTAATTATATAATGAAATGATGAGATACAAGAATAATGCTGAGATTTTACTGAACAATTTTAACGGTTAATATAATTTTATTTTTAAAATTTTTGATGGTCAAATTTTAAAAGATCAACATTATTAGCGTGGGACAGACAATTTCTCAGCATAGAGAGTTAGTTGTCATATTGCTCCTGTGGTCACCCAATTTCACATCTGCAATCGTACATGCTCATTTTACAGTTTAAAAAAAAAAGATATTTAGGGCGTACCTTAATTTTCTGTAACATCTTCATATATACTATATATTTATAGTTCCTACATTGTCTGTATTGAAGAGGATTCTTCATGAATCTCATGTATGATTTTGAAGGTTTCTGTGCTTGTGAATTTGTGTAAGTGCAAAGTTGATAGTCTTTGTCATCTTTTGTTTAAAAGATGTGAAGACTTTCAATGCAAAAATTTCACTTAATTCTTAAAAATTAGAATCGTGAAGCCAGATAACTATATTCTACCATTTATTATTAAAATTATATGAAAAATGTTAGTGGATTCAAAAAGAATTTAAGTTCTTCGTAGGCTATCTATTTAGTGCAGTCACCCTTAATAGATCTATCAGATTTCAATGTATTTCTAAATTTTTTTATGAATATTTTCCTTAATAAAATAGGAATATTCACAATTAGTCCTCATTGTAGCATTTTACACTTACACTAACATGCACTTTTATTTCAATATATAAATTTCTGAGATTTTTCACTCTATTACCTCTAAAATTTTTACCTATTTTTTTAAGGATTTATTTATTTATTTATTTGAGAGAGAGAGAGAAAGAGCACAAGCAGCAGTGGAGGGGGGTAGAGGGAGAAGGAGAGAAACTCAAACAACTTCATGTTGAGCAGAAGCCCCATGGAGGGCTTGACCTGAGCAGAAACCAAGAGTCAGCACTTAACCCACTGTACCACCCAGACACCCCTTAAAAGTTTTTAAATCATAGGGATATCTTCAGATTTTCAGAATCAAACGGCATACTATGTTTGAGGTACTGTTAGACAATATTAGACATCATGTGATGATTAATCCACATGATCTCACCCGAGTTCAAGTTTAATGGAAATGACACAGAGATGACATTCAGCAAATCAGTCTTCCAAACCCTGAGCCTGGACCTTAAAGCCAACTAGCGTAGTCTAAATCTAAAGGCCTACGCCAAATTTCCATACAACTGAAAAGAAGATACTTACAGTCTTGCCAATTGTGAAAATTTCAGAAACTTTGGGAGACAGGTTGAGGACAAATTTTTGGTCAAGCAGCCCTTTGCCTTGCTCCAACCCACAGATATTATTTACAGGCATGTTCGTTCCATTAACTCATAGCATTGGACCTAAAGTTTTTACTGTCCTTAACGCTTAATATAATAAGACTCTCTCTCATTTTAGGCTGTGTTGAGAAAAGACATTAAGGTTTGTGGAAGGAGAGATAGTTAGTCCTTTGAGTGGGTTTATTATGTGATGCTCTCCTATACCAGAAATGTTATAGCAGCTTCCCATAGTAATATGCACGGCCTTCTGCAAAAACAAGGCATTAAATATATTTTAAATAACATATTTGTGGACCATGTTTTCCAAGTACTAAAACAAATACACACACAAACACACACACACACACACACAAGTGAGCTTGTGGGTTGGTATTTTAATTATCATTATAGAGTTTCAACTACCATTGTGTCAGATTACCTATAATATCAAAGTCAACCTTAGTTAAATGGTTTGGGTATGCTTGGAGAAGACTTTGAATTGCTCTGAACTACCTTGGTTTTCCCTGCCAATACTCATGACCATCCAAAAGTTCAAGGCTGATTCACTCAGATAAAGAACTATAAAAAAAAAAAAAAAAGAAAAGATGCTTGGTAAGTACTTTTAATCATGCTGATGATGACAAACTTCTGGAGCTAAGAATAGCCAGGTGAAATAATCCCAAATGGAGGATACAACTTCCCCTCCAGGCTAAATGAGAAGTAAAAATGGTGAGATTTGGCTTACAGGCAGAGAATGGTCTCGATTCATCATAATTTCTTCCTTGAACATTGCAATATAAAGTTTATTATAAACTATAGCTCTGTACAGCTGAAAAACATCTATTTTTACCAAATGCCAAAAATAACATCAAATGATATTCATGAGATAAACCTAAATATATCAAATTGTCAGAACAGATAAGGACAGAGAAGCACTTTCTTCCCAGCCTACAAAGCAAGAATACTGATCAGTGCTAAGTCATAGTGGGGAAAAGCGCTGACACTGAATCCCCATTCCTGCTGGAAACAGGCCACAAAATGTGGGAAAAGATGCAATATTGTGACAATAGCACAGTTGTACTCTTTCCATATTCAAGCATTGATTCTAGTGAGTACAATTCCGTGGCCTTAGATAAACACGGTATTTTTAGGACCGTTATGAAAGCAAACTAGCTTGGCTGGCTCTTCAAAAGTAGGATCAGGTTTCAGTAAAAGAGACTTGATAGGGACAGAAACAAAGGCTATGCTATTTTCCTAAAATTATAATGAAAATTAAAAGAAGAACATAGATTTGGTTTTGCAAATACTATGTTCCATAGAAAATTACTAGTGAAAATTTTTCCTGAAACTGTATTATAGTTATTCATACACCAGTGGGGTTAAAGATAGGTAATCAAAAAATTAGAAGATCAAAATTATATCAATAATGTTAGTAAACATATTATGTATTCAAAACAACAGCTACAAAAGAAATCACTGAAAAAAATACAGGAAAAAAAGGCCTATCTACCCATTATGATAAATATTAAACTAAAATTTTTTAAATTCGAATGAGTATTTTTAAAAAATCTACTGTGCAAGAACAATGGAGTTTCTTGATGGTAACTGTCAGAATATTAAAGTATCCCATGAATTATTAATATAAAAGTAAGTGATGTTTAGTAATCCTGCATTAATTACATGTACAGCTAATTACTTTGAATTTTATCACCTATGTAGTATGGTTTCAGTCCATGAGAATACAGAGTTCAAGAAAACATAATATTTCCCAACACTTCTGTATGCTGGTTTATTGTTACTAGTTCACTTTCTCTTAAGTCATTAGAAAGTATCAAAAGGAATATTTATTTCATAATATGGGACATTCACTCTAAAATGTAATTGTGAGTAGAAAATTCAAATGAATCAGAGGAGCAAACAGTATCTACTAATTGCTCCACAGCACGTCAAAGACTAGATGTTTTCACATGAATCATTTCATTCAGTTGAGGATAAGTACTACTGTGCCTTTCAATACAGGCAAACAAAACAGTCAGAAAGATCAAGTAAGTAGCCCAGGCTCATAATTGATACAAGTGGGATTTGAGTACTTGTCTTCTTTGAGCTTCCAAATTCCATGATCCCAACATAAATATCATAGTATGTCTCAAAGGAAACTGAATCTCTGCAAAATGGAATCCTTTGGTCATTTGAAAGTCCTCCAGGAGAAAGTCAATGTTTCGGCAATATGTAATCCCACATTATCTCCTTTAATGTGGAAAAAAAAAAACAACAACAATAACAACAAAAAACAACACCATGATGTAGTCACTATTGTTCCTATTTTAGATTTAATTCCTCAAGATCATATTCTGACTCCAAACTTAAGTCTGCCTGACCACATAAAACCACAGAGCTCAAAGCAGGTAAGTAAGCACACACGGTTTTGGATTACATGTGTGGTCTAAAAGATGAAGTGTTCCCTGTTTTGGATTACAACTCTAAACCAGGCCAAAGGCTCAAAAAGAAAAACAAAAACCTTAGTTTGATTCAGTGAAGAAACAGATAAAGCATCAACTGGGCAAGAGTTTACCTGACATAACAGAAAAACTTACAGTGTTCACATTAACAAGGCATGGTTCTGACAAAGACCTTGGCTCAGTGATTCAACATATTAGGACTTAAAACTGTGATTATTTAGGTTTTTTCCTTCATGCATGGTCCTCTGTGTCTCAACATGGATGGTCAGGTTTTAGGCATCATAGTATACTCAGGGCAAGAATAGAGAGAAAGGGGCAATGTCTCCCCCTGGTTTTCCCTTTTGAATGAAAAAGTAAAGCACCTTACACACACTCTTAGCAAAATTTCTGCTATGTCCAGTAGCCAAAACCCTGTGAACTTTCCAACCTTACCAGCTAGAAGCCTGGGGGAAGGAAGTGTTCAGCTCTCCAGACTTTACAGAAAAGACAGAAACGAAAGAAGGAGGAGGTAAAGGGGTGTTGTGTGATTCAACCACAGTGTCTGCCTCAAGAACTTCAAGGAAGGAATTTTTTTAATTCTTCTGGTTAAAATAGATACTTGCAATTTTGTTTATCCTCAAAATCAGGTCACAAAAATCTAAAGCACCTTCAGCAATTTTTTCATGGATCTACTTTACAACAGGAAACTGATGAAACAAACACACACAAGAATGATTTGGTTAAGGTCTAAGGAAAAAAAAAAAAAGGAAAGGAAAGAAAGAAAACATCAAGCCAGTCTTTACCTAACCTATTAGGAAAACATCAGTGGCAGAGTCCACAACTTGCAATGCTCAGCATCTTTTTTCCATTTCTTTACTACGAGAATCACCTTCCTTAGCAGCCAGGAATGGCCTCATGATACATTTCAAGCCCATAAAATGGAAATGTAAACTGCTGGAAGGAATTTTAAGAAAGCTCCTCAAAAGAAAGAAACCAACTTAGCTGGCATGTCCCATTGTGCCCTTTGTCTTTCCCTTACTTACAGCCTGAAATGCAAACCTGGTGGCTGACCTCTGGCAGCCTATTTGCAATTATGAGAAGTATCATACCCTCAAGAGAGAGGCTGAGAAAGCACAGAGGAGTCTGATTTCTGGGGAAACACGGCGGCCTCAATAAAGTTCCCAGGCTGCCTCCATCCAGCCTTTCACATGAATACAAAATAACCCCTTAATTTTGTTAAGCTGTCGTTTCTCAGGTTCTATTTGTTAATTATGAATTTTGATTAATTTGACATAAAATAAAGACATCATGCCAAACATGAATGAATTTCTATAAAAATGAGGACTACAGAAACATTAACAAACAGTAGCCTCTTTTATAGATCACACATCATTTAGTAAAACCATTTTTACTTATTTATAAGTACCTTAGCTATTAGTAGCAAAGAGTAAGCCCCTTTCTTTATTTAAATATATACATTAATAATATGTGCACATATATTTATGTACATTCATATATATAAAGATAAAAATGTATGTGTGTCTGTTTAGGATATACACATCCACCCACACATATAGACATAAACATATATACATATACACAAAAACAATAATCAGTTGGTAAGTAGAAGTTGATGTTCATGGCTCAAGATTAAATTAAGAAGTCAAGTCTTACATAAAGGGATGATTAGAATGTCATAAGCATAATATTAGTAATAGTATTTTCTGGATGGTTACATTTGATTAACTTTTTTATTATTATTCTTGAATGTTTCTGTATGGCTTATCTATTTTTTCTAACAATGGGCTTGTATCTTTTTCTTACAAAAGAACCAAATCATTCTTTAAAGAAAGAAGTTGGGATTTAGTATTACTAATGTGCTAAAACTAAAATACAGTGGAAAATGTTCTTACTATGTGAGAACACATTATAAGAATTCTGAACTGTCCTTTAAAGTACAACTTATTGCAATTATAGTATCTCACAAATGGAATTAATTTGTTTGTGGTTAAAAGCAGCTGTAGCATAACAAATTACAGTTAAATCTACATTTTAAAAAGAGTCACAATTTCCTTGTTTAGATGTATTGTTTTAATACAAAAGACTCATTTTACAGCCATGTTTCTATAGTAAAATCATTGATAGAAAGCTAAAACATTTATTCATGAGTTCAGAGGCTGAAACTCAAAATGTGTTTCATTTTATAGGAGTCATAGGAAAATCTTTAAAATGATGTTTGTCAGGTCAATGGCAAATTTATACAGTTTTATGCCCTTAGAGGTCAAAGCCTTTTACTTATTTTCCTACTTCCCTGAAGTATATTCCTTGGAAGTAAGTTTAAAAAGTCAACTACTGAAGTCCATTAAATCGAGAATGCAAGAAACGGTGCCAGGATATCTCTGTTAATGTGTCCTCTTTAACACTTGCTACCTTTGGTCCTGAAAGGATTAGATTCTCTGTGTCATTTCTCACAAGAACTAGGGGAAAAAAAAAAAAAAAAGCAAAGCTGAAGCATAAACATCAAAGATGAAGACAGAGAGAAGCGACATAATCCTAAGTCACACAGTGACAACTGATAAATCCATCCACTGTTCATCAACTATATTCTAGCTATTGTGGACACAGAGTTAAGGGGGTACTTGAAGGTATTCTGCTTAGGGCAGTCTTTTAACTCTATTGTCTTGAGTCATTTAGGCCCATCACAGAATTAAAGATCCAGAACAAACTCTAGAGGACATCTAGTACAAACTCACTTAATAGCTGGTTTTACTGGCCAGCCAGACAGCAGACCTGTTGTGTATAAAGTAATCACTTGAACGGATACTTGAAGAAAAGAGCAAGCATGTGAAGGGCCAGATCACGCTTTGTATCACATGTGGAGAAAAGAACGCATGTGGTTCTCGGAACTAAAGGAAGGCCAGAATGACAGGAGCATACTGATGCCAAAGAAGAGAAGCGCTAGTTGAGGTCAGAAAGTAAGCCAGAGCCAGTTCACGTGGACTCCAAGGGATGGAGAAAGGATTTGATTTTAAGTCGATAAACAAATGAGAAAACAGATTCTATGACAAAGCCTGTCAGAATGCCTTCACCCATTTGGTACATAGAAGGTAAAGGAACTAGTACGTCTGGACATAATGGAGATAACCAAGACAGAACCATGTGACAGAAGCCAAGAGATAGAGTTTCAGGTGGGGAAGGGGAGCTGATTAAATCTTGCCAAACATTACAGGTCATTCCATATATCCATCACATAAGAACACGTCCAATAAAATAGTGAAAAGGCAGAAGCCAGACTGTGGAGGAGTAAAAAATAATTGACTAGTGAAAGAATTCAGACAACTGAAATTTACAAGTGAAGGGAATAAGAGAAACATCAGTGAAGAGAAGGGAATAAGAGAAACATCAGTGAAGAGAGACTACTCAAAAGTAATACCGAAAGTAAAAAAATTTCTTGTTGGGTTGTGGAAACTTTAGTTTAGATGCAAGTAGAGGTGAAAGACCCAAAGGAAAAGAGAGAGACTCAGGATGTAAGCAGAGGGGGCCAAAGGGAATGGAAAGAGAAAAAGAGGTGGAAAAGTGGCCCCAGGGGCACAGGTTCAAGATAAGAAGAGATCAATGGCCATTTTTATTATTATTTTTTTAAAGATTTTATTTATTTTTATTTATTTATTTGACAGAGAGAGATCACAAGTAGACAGAGAGGCAGGCAGAGAGAGAGAGAGGGAAGCAGGCTCCCTGCTGAGCAGAGAGCCCGATGCGGGGCTCGATCCCAGGACCCTGAGATCATGACCTGAGCTGAAGGCAGCGGCTTAACCCACTGAGCCACCCAGGCGCCCTCAATGGCCATTTTTAAAGGATAGAAATCTCTAGCACAGTTCACCAGGGATGGTCCCCCAGCAGGATAAAGGACAACCAACAAAGCATTGAGTGCATGGCTTGGGGACTTGAGGAGAAAGCATAATTGGTAGGACATATTCTATTAAATATCACAAGTTCTCTCACAAAATAAAAAAAAATAAAAAAAAAAAAAGGAAAAGAAAAGAAATTAAGTCCTAATAAGGATCTAAGTAAGGTTGGAGAGCATTAATCACTACAGAAGAAAAAGGCCCAAGTATAAGTGGGAGTATGTTTATCTTCCTCCAGCTGTGAATGGGATAAATCTTTTACAAACACATACACTAAATGGTATTGAAAATAAATATATTCTTTGTAGATTACCCAGCTCATCAAATTTTTAGATGTTCTCTAATTTACTCTATCATCCTTTCATCCAGCATTTTTTTCTGTGATAAAAAGAGATCTCACTAGCTAGAAACTAGACAATTTACTATTACTACCAACTCTTCTCACCCCAGTACATTTCAAAGTGGGTGATGGGTATTTTAATTGCCTGTGTCTATGCAAATAAATCTGCATTATTCTTTTCCTAGAAGAAGACAGGATTAGATTTTCTCAATCATATTTAATTCCTGATAACAAGTTTCTATAACGTTTCTTCAAATCTCAAAATAATGTCCCGTATCGTCTGCCAGGTAACAACTGTCTGAATCAGACATAAGACCCTTAAAAATATTTTATAGCTTAGCGTTTCATCTATTTTCTCACTGCTTCAATCAGATAGTGATGTCAGGTCAGATTCATATTCCTGTCTCCTACTTTCCATCTCTTCTAGCAGACTGTTACCATGCTCACGCTGGAGGAGGGGGAAAAAAAAAATCAAATGCAGTTCTTTTAGCACCTTCAATCCTGCCAGCTCAACCAGTCTCATGGGAATTCACTATATGGCTATCTTATTTTAGTTCAATGGGAAAATTTCATGATTTTGTTTTGATCATGAATTTCTTAAGATACAGTTTGGTATGACGTGTAAATGCAATAGGTTCATGGTGCTGAGTGCTTTCAAACAAGACTCCTACTTCCAGTACTTTTCCTCTAGTCACCATCTAAGAAGCATGAATGCTTTAGAATTCTCTAGAATGACCGGAGTTCTTTTTCATCCTTGCTTGTTTTTAGTGTGTTGAGATGGCGAGCATCTTCTTGCAGCTGTCACGGACTCACTTTCAAACAGAAAACAGCAGGATAGGCCCAAGATCGATCTTATGGACTGTGAAGTAGAAATATCTGGGTTTAAGTCACCTTTTTATGAATTACTTTACATCTTTGAGCCTTGGTCTCCTCACAAGTGGAACTGGAAATAATGCTCAGAGTCGTTCTCAAGATTAAATGAGTTAATATATGCAGTATGTTTCACCCTGGAAAGAGGACATACTAAATCCCAAATACGTGGCAGCAATCACTAGTCTATTTAGGAATCTCTTCTTATTGCCTTGCCTGCACCACTCCACCTGGAAACGGAAAATTCTTTTTTTTTTTTTTTTTTTTACATTGCCAAGAGTAACACAGCTCTCCCCAAATAAGTTTATACAAGGGGCCATGAAGTTCTACAAACAGAAATAAATGATGAAACATAAAGTAGTCCAACAAGGATTCCCTTAGTTATTTCAAGCTTCTACACTTTTAAAAAATTCCCAGTTTTAGAATGAAAATCTATGCTCTAGAGCAAAAATTGAATCCACAAAGGTAAACCTGGTATTTGAATGTACATATACATATTTGCTGTACATATACAGCAAAAAGATACGTAGCCAGAGATCCACAACAGAATAAGGAACGACTCGGTTACTTTTTTTTTTTTTTTTAACTTTTTAGATTTTTAGTTATGCTGCCGTTTGATTTTTCATTTTCGTATCTCTGGATTTAAGCCTTTCAACTTCAAATGTATTTTTTTCTCTTTTAAGCACAGGCTTTAGCTCAACAGAATAATGTAAATAATAATCTATTAATGCGAATATTCCAAGACCTTATTTCCTCTTGGCATTAGAGTTTTCAACAGAATCTCAGTATTTAATTACTATTTAATTGAAATTAATTGTCATATGACATTTAAATATAGTAGCAAGAACAAAAATGCATAAATCCATGCTTTGAAAAATAAAGAGAAAAAGGAAACCGCATAGACAAACAGACCTAGGGCAGTGTCCCCATTAATCACTGTGTGAATTTAGGCAAATCTCTAGAGTCTCAGAAGCCAACTTACCCTGTACTGAATAAAGCTTAAGCTTCAAGTCTCCTTCCTAGGCCTGAGAAGGGACCCTAGCAATAGTATTTACATTTAAATTTTCATAAAACTTGCAAAAGATATTTCAACTGAAATTGATTATAATTGCTGTCTTTTCCCATGGTCATTTCTGTCATACCTCCCCTTGCATCAGCGGGCACTAGTGTTTGTGAGCACTTCAGGAATGTGGCTAAGGGGAAATTGCATTAGGAATACATGGAGTCAGATATATTGAAATGATTTTAAATACCTTTCATTCTATTAGCCATCCTAGTGTGCAAATGGCTTCCGAGAACCCTCCTACTGTTCACTGGGACAACTTATTCAGCTCTGCAACACAAAGGCAGAAACTGAAGATTCTACTATGATGTAAATGTGTCCTTTGGCTCCCAGCACTAAAAGTATGTGGTCAGTAACGGAGAAATAAGAATGGAAATGAATGGCGCTAGAAGCTAATTTGTGGGATTTTTTCCCTCATTTATCAAACATTTCAATGTATAATTGAAAACGGGAAATTCGTCAACATGGTTCAAACCCAAGACATCTTCTGTCAACATACTCAACAATGCAGCATATATAATTATGAATGTATGAGGGGGTTGGAGTTGAACAAAACAGAATTTATCACAATTACCCTGTTTGCTAGTCATAAAGTCAGTACATCTATATGGGAAGTCACATGGTTTATGCAACCCAATTATGAAACAAATATATTTCAATCAATCATAGCAGAAGAAAACTTAAATTCTCTATTTTTTTCTCTATAAAAATATTGCAAAATCATTTTAATAGAAAAAATGTAGAAGCACTGCCTTTGTTTGCTAGGGCTACCATTACAAAATATCCCAGACTGAGAGGCTTCAACAACAGAAATATATTTTCTCACAGTTCTAGGAACTAGTTGTCTAAACTCAAGGTGGCATCAGATTTCTTTTCTCCTCAGGCCTTTCTCCTTGGCTTGTAGGTGGCAACCTTCTCCCTGTGTCCTCATGTTGTCTTCCTTTGTGAGTATACATCCCTTTGTGTGTCCTTCATTTCTTGTTGTAAGGAGACCAGTCAGATTGGATTAGGGTCTACCCTAAAGGCCTCATTTAACTTAATTACTGCATAAAGGCCCTATCTTCATTCTGAGATACTTGGGATAAGAATCTCAATACATGAATTTTGGGGGAACACATCCAGCCCATAATAGACACTATGAGCATGCAGCCATAAAATGTAGTGAAAGAAGTAAGCTTTGTAGAAGTATGTCATTTTTATTGACTTTGAAATGTTTTTGCTATTTGTCACCTTTTTTTTTTTTTATGTGTAAATTGTTGTAGCTTATTTTCTCATGTGAAAGATTCACTTTTGTACCTAGTTTTGTATTCACAATTTATTTTGTATTCTTCTTTCAGGAGAGCTGCCTGCCCCTGATATTGCCCTGGATTCAGTCCCTACAAAACTAAGATCCACCCTCATCTCACAGTTTCAGTGTCTCCATAGAGTGTCAGGATTCAATGGATTAATCTCTAAAATAGAAATCATTTTATTGGCACTGACATTGAAAAAGATGTCATGTCCATTTTAATACAAGATATCTACATTTTGAAAAGAAATGGTCATCTCCGAAAAGTCATATAATGAAGTTTTTTTCCTTAGAAGCCCAAAAAATAGAAAGTTATTTTTTTCTCCTAATAGTCAACTGTCCTTAAATCCAGATATTAAATTCCTTGCTGTGTTCTCATTACATTATATTTCATGTCTTGTTCCTCTCTCTCTTTATAAAGGTCATAAGTACAAAATTTTTAAATTACCAATGAGAAAATTTTGCCTAGTGACACAAACAAGATCTACATGAGTCTGACATTGCCAAGAGGACAAATAAGTATGACATTTTATCTTTATGTATTATAGTCTATAGATCATTCTTTAATGGGACACTAATTGTATAAACCCTGTATAGAGTTTCTCCGAGAACATCAGCATGTCCTTGAGTATGATCCAAATTTTGCCTCTGGACTGAGATAGAATCCAAAAGAGGAAATAAGCTGAATGACCTCAAGAGCTGGCCAGTTTGACATACACCCAGGGGAATAATGAGATGCAAAAATTGGGTATCTAATTTATAAAATCCTCATGTTTTGCATTTCAAGAAATCTCTTAACTCACACTCATTCAACATTCTATCATTTTACATTTAATTTCATGTTTGAAGTCACATAAAAGTAATGAAGCTTGTCAAGCAATCGCACTTTCAACATTCCCTGAAATGTTGAGAAAAATTTAGGTCAGACTTTCAGCCGCTAAATGCCTCTCTTTTTCATAATAATCACAGTTCACCTTCACTCAGCAACATTTGAAGTAAAATATTTTGGGTTTCTTAGGACAAACCTGCTTTGAAAAACCTAAAAAAAAATAAAATACAATTCAAAGTAGTTAACTGCAATTTTATTTTTCTAATTTTAAATTTCATGAGGCTTCTTAATTTAGATTTGGATTTCTACCTCCTGAGATCTAATACTCATGACCAAATATGTCAGCTTTTGATTTAACCAAAACAATAGAAAAAGGATTTAAAATATCCATAGGTGGTGCTAAGTTAAAACAATAAAATCACTTGCAAAATGAGCTCATCTTTAGGGTCAAAGATCTGATCAGTAGGTCTTTATAACCATAGAAGAGTAGAGTGGTCATGGCTACTTAGTTTCATTCTTATTTTCCTCTGTTTTCATCTCAGAATCTCTACTCTAATAGCCCTACTTACCAAGAAGAAGGTGTTATCCGATTTTCGCCTAATCCAAGAAAAAAACGAGAAGTTTCTTAAGGGTGGTCATGGTTAAACTGATTGATCAATCAGTTGATCAATGATCTCTCTAGCTATGAGTATTTGGAAAGACTTACTGTATTTCCTCCAGAGAACAAGCAATAAGACAGCTTTTGTCATCCTAAAGCATGTCTTTATTCTCTGAGCCATTCTCATAACAAGGTTTGGTTGGAAGGAACTGGACAAGAGTAAAAGAAAAGGGGTGGCCATGCTAGAAGACTGACATGATATATTGGCAGCTCTGCTTTCTTTGAGATCAACACCTCTACTTTCATTTCTTTGTAAAATTCTGGCTAATATAAAAAGTTTCATGTCTCCTTCAGACTGAAATATTTCTGCTTTCTTCATAGTACCCTGAATACCTCTTTTATTTCCCACACTGGAACAGCATCCAAGGATAAGGAGATGAATATACAGTGACTATCACTTCTCAGGTTTAGGTAAAAAAGGGACAAGTTCTTGGTAGTCAGTGAAGTACTCAGAGTATATAATGGATATCTTTCATGAGTTAAATATAGCTAGGACATTCAACTTCAAAGCATAATTTTATGCATCGAAAGATAAAGCTCCTCTCTTAAGTCAAACATGATCTATAAAATATCAAATCTAAGAAAAGGATATAGGAGCATAAATATGCAAAGGAATGACAGCTTTAACCATATATATATATATATATATATATATATATATATATATATATATTTCTTTGAAAAAAAAATATTTGTGATTCCAGTGAAGGAGATCCCATCTGTGCTTCTTGTCACATTATTTTTATTCTTAAATTTACATATTGTATTTACAAATGTTTCTGTTCTCAGGTTAATTTTAAGAGCTCAAGTTGGGTATTTAAATGTTTGAATTAAGCATAACAACTAAATAAATATAAGAACACAAATCTTGGATGTTAAGTGTATATAGATAACTATCTAATTTTTCTCCTAAATCCTCAGCCAGCACTTGAGTTCAGTTCCAATTGTCTTATATAGCCCACTAGACATATCCATTCCATATTCTAATCATCATCCCACAATTTTCTAAATGCATTACTTTTTTATTCCTCAAAAAAGTACTGCTTTGCCTTGCCCTTACTTCAATCGATATTATCACAATCCTTCCAAATATTTAAAACATAAATTTCAGCATCTTCACTCTCTCATTCATCTCTTTCATCCCCAAACAAGTTCAAAAGATACTGCCTTCAAAAAATCTCCCAGTTTATTAAACTAGTCTAGATTCTCATCATTTTCATCTCAATTGTTAAATAAACTGCTTATTTATTTTAATGCTTTCAAGACTGTCTTTTCAATTACTGTCTTTTCAATTTTCAATTGATACAGTCAACACAGTATTTTTTTTTTTTTAATTCAACACCCTCATCAGACATTCCATCAGCCTGGAATCAAATCCTTCAATAATTCTTCATCATCTACCGAAACAAGGTTAAACTTCCCAGTCTTTTATTGCAGATAACACTACCTAAATGTCTCTCCTCTCAAACCCTACCATTACAATCAGAATATGCTCCTCAAGTCCTATAAATAACTTTAGGTCTCTGACTTGCTGATTTTTCTTTCCTACACGCCACTCTCCGCATAAGGGTTGTTCTCCTACTTGTAGCCTACTGAGTCCTCATACTTCAGAAGCTAATCTGGTCTCACCCCTTCTCTGACTTTTTTTTTTTTTAACCCTTATGTCATCAAAAGCAGTACAGTAGAGTAGGAAACACACACGCTGAGGTTTCAGGCAACTCTGAGATCAAATCCCATGCCTATCATCTATCTACTGTGAAGGGCAAGTTAAATCCTTAAGCCTTGCTTTCATTATCTGCAATACAGGCCAAAATAATATGGCCAACGAAAGATGAAATGAAACAGTGTATGTAAAGTACTAGCATTGACTAGTGATTTTACTTGGCAATCTATTAGGTATTAATTCATACTCCTAAATATAATCATAAAGTAGTTGTTAAAATTAGAACCTTGACTCACTAAACGATCCCTAAGTATTAAATAAAAAGGAAATATCTGTAGCATATTTTTAGTGCTGCCTATACATTCTATGTTCTATGAACTCTGTGAAAATGGATAATATATACCTGCTATGTATGTTACATTTAACTATAGTTCTTTATTAACAACAACAACAACAAAATCCCCTCAAATGACATATACACAAACAGCAAGATAGGGTTTAACATAGTTAACAGTTGAGACATGAGAAGGAAGATTTTTGAATCAGAAAGACCGGAATAGAAAATTTCTAAGCATCCTTTCAGCATTATGATTCTTCTAAGTAAAATGACTGACAAAGAATAAAGTGAGATTTTTATATATCCAAGGGGACCCCAAGGATTGTCTGCAGCTCTTCCAAGACAGAACTCTCATCTAATATAAAGCAGTACAGGGAGAGTAGTTCACATCCCCTAATGGGAGGAAGACAAGCTTCTGACTAGAGTAGTCTAGCTGTAAAATGCATAGTTGTAGCCAGGTCAGCACCCATTAGGAGAAATTATGAGGAACTGATGGGGAAAGAGGGGCATTCAGAGACAGAAATAATGGTGAAATGGTAGCTTGGGAGCTATCCTTAGCTTCCACAAAAATAATCATTTTAAGGGACATACAAGAACATTTCACCAACTGGATAGAAGTCACTGAGCTAGCAATTTCAATCACGTAGAAAAATATGCTCTAGATTCTGTAGGATATCTTGATGAGAACTAAGTAGTATATGGAACTGTTGCATCGCTATGTTGTACAACTGAAACTAATATAACACTGTATGTTAGCTACACTGGAATTGAAATTTTTTTTAAAAAGCAGTTATAAACTATTAACAATTGTATTAAAAAAAATCACATGTGGCATGCTATGAGAGCCTAATGTAAATTTTTAAAAACTTTGCAGGCCAGTTAAACAAAACTACTATTAGACATTAAATTATATAAAGTTAAATTAAATAAATCATTTTTAAAACTAACCAAAAAAAAAAAAAAAAAGTCTGCAGGGGGAAAAAAAAGCTTTCAGCAATCTTACTATTTTAGAAACAACCAAATAATCTTCATTATCCGTTTTCTAATTTGTAGTGTATTTTAAAACAGCAAGTGGTGAGAATAAATGATAGAATAAAGTGCCTGAGAAACAGGGAAAAAAAACAAAACTGTCAACTGAATGCCTGACATAAAAGACAATAGGAAAAACTCACACAAACCCAAAGCATAGGATTCTAGGGCTTTTACTTCAAGCTTCTTCAGCCTTATTTGTATATTTCAATTGCTCCTGGGGCATCATTTTATTAATAGCACAATAAAACAACTAATATTCTTAATGAGAAACCTTAATTTTAATCATTCTCCAAAAATCTCCTTCTAAAATGTGCTGCACAATTCCCTTTTACTAGACATATTACACCAATTCAAATATAAGCCTCTTCTCTTTACATTTCCTGAGACATTGCAATAAAACAGGTAAAATACTTAAATGCTTTGAAAATAAAAAGTAAGATTGCTTTACTCTGTAAATTAAATAGAAATTGTGTTCAAGCTCTAAGCACAGCCCTCCTGTTTGTTGGAGATCAGCAGGATTATTGTCACGTGACAAATATTGAATAAATAGAACACTAATCACAATAATGATAAACATGCATTGATTGAACTCTTCCTAAGGTTGAACACGAGGTCATGCTCTTTGCCTGATTTATCTTATTTAATAGTTTCTATAATTTTTATGAAATAACTACAATTATTATTCTCATTTTACCGCTGAGAAAACCAAAGCATACAAAGGTTAAGTCATCTGCCCATGTTCCTGATGAAAAGGGACATAGTATAGATGTTGTGATCCACAATTGTGGCATTTTCTAAGATGGCTATACAAAGTAACCAGTGTTACATGATAGTTTCTGACACCAAACATTTTTAGGGAACTTAGGGTCAGTTCAACAGACTTTACGTAGGACTTCCAAGTCACTTTAACATCCTAAGGGTCACTAGGTCTCGGAGTAGGGTGAATAAAATGTAGAATAATATTCAGTATATCCCTTAAGTATTTGATAAAACATTCCATTTTTCTTTGAGCACACTAAAAAGAGTATTTCTTGGAAGAAATTTGGGGAAACACTTACTTATAAAAAGTACAATAATTATTTTCCTATAATCGTTAGTTGTGACATCCTTGGATATGAAGCTGAGAACCTAATGTCAAAACACACAAATTACAAAAATCGACGCTTTTCCAAATGTGGTACACATGGTGTCATGGGTTGAATTGTGTCCCTCGAATAAGACATATTGCAGTTCTAACCCCAAGGACTCCAGAATATTAATTTATTTGGCAACAGGGTTGTAACCAACGTAATTAGATAAGACAAAGTCATAGTGAAGTAGGATACACTTTTATTCCAATATGACTGGTATCCTTATAAGAAGAGGAGAGAGATGGGGCACCTGGGTGGCTCAGATGGTTAAGCCTCTGCCTTCGGCTCGGGTCATGATCTCAGGGTCCTGGGATGGAGACCCACATCCGGCTCTCTGCTCAGCGGGGAGCCTGCTTCCCCCATCTCTCTGCCTGTCTCTCTGCCTACTTGTGATTTCTCTCCTCTGTGTCAAATGAATAAATAATATCTTTTTTTAAAATAAAAAAAGGAGAGGAGAGAGAAGAGGAGGACAGGAAGAATGTCATGTGAAGACACACAGACACACCCAGGAAATGTCATGTGATGACCGAGGAAGAGATTAAAGAGCTACCATTGCAAGCCAAGGAAAGCCAAGAGCTGACAGCCAGAATCAGATAGGAAAAGGCAAGGAAAGAGTCTACTCATTGTCCTCACGGACCAAGAATGGCCCTCTACTATATAGGAACCTTGATTTCAGACTTCTCCAGAAATCTAAGAAAATAAACCTCTGTTGTTTTAAGCCACCCAATTTGTTGTACTTTGTTACAACAGCCTAGGAGGCTAACATTCATGAGTTACCATAGACAAAACTTTGATACTTTGAGCATGGGATAAAAGCTAGAATATTTAGAGCAAAGCATCATGTCATGATAATTAAAGTAAATAATTTAGAAAGAGACTTGAGAGCAGATATTCATGTAGACAGCTGATTAGATCTCCTTGCTTATATTATTCTTTTAAAAAAGCTAATCTACAGTAACAAATTTAACATCTGTCTGAAACTCCATGTTCTTACCTGGAAAGTGGGGCTACCAGCTTATACCTTACAACAATATGATAGTGACTAACTGGGATATGGAAAGCAAGCAACACATATTCCTCCATTAGCTACTTCATACTATCAATATTATCTCTCCAGCCACCAGCCCTGAGTTACCTCATAAAACTCCAAAGTTATTTTAGTGAAGAAAGAATAGATACTATAAATAGATTCCCAAGTTATAATATAATATCTCAGGCACAGTATCCATAAAATATTATGCATTGGTTTAATGGCTCAGAAGAGTTAGTACAACTTCTAAAAGCAATACATCTACTAGAAGACAGCATGGAGCCATGTATCTTTGAAAATTAGCCTTCTATGAAAGGGATTCCTAGAAAATCTGCTTCTTTGATTAACTTGGTAGGCAGAACTTGGCCCAAGATTACAAATTTTCAGAGTATTTAATTGGATAAAATAGTCTTCAAGTATATAATGGAATGAAAAAGAAATCACTATCTTGACACTCAAAATACACTTTAAAATTAATGTTATCATCTTTATAGTCATATTTTCAATTAGCTAAATTATCTAACATGATATAAAGCTATTTGCCTAAGACTTCATGTGGATAATTTTTACTTATTCAAAGGGCTTGTCTGAAGCACATGTGCATGCACATGCACGCACACACACACACACACACACACATCTTTTCTTTCTTCTGAACCCTTTCTCCCAATTTTCTTACCTTGGCATGATCATGCTTCCCTGCTATTGCAATTTATTCATGAGTTCAGGACCTATAAAATGAATAGATAATGCAATAAAATACTGCCTACATGCCATCTAGAAGTCACTCCTGGGTAAAAGATGCTTATTCTGCCCTTAAATTTTGCTGTTTAATACAGTATCCTATAATAACAGTACCTCTCATAGCTCATCAAGCCAATGCAAACACATTGCAAACACATTAGAAGACCCTCAAAAAGGAAGATTTGTTGTATAATTTACCTAAGTGGACAGTGAAAAGCATGAGTACATCTAAAGGAGGAGTCAGATTAAAGTACTTGCCAAAATTTAAGGAACTCATATATATGCTAGAGTAATAAGTAACTGAATTAACATCCCTAGAAAATGAGCAATGCCATGCAAGTGAACTCCCCAAGTAACTGACACTCGCAGCTTTAAAAGATAAACTTTAGAAAAGAAATTCCTATTCCTACAGATGGAAATCTTTGAAATATATGACCTCATCTTGTGATTTCTAGTTGGTAAGAAAAAGAAGTACTTGAAATTCAATATAACTTTAACCTATAAGGTTATAACCACATAAGGAATAAGATGAGCTATTACAGAAATCTGCCTAAAGGACTAGATTTCTCCCATCAATGCTTAAAGAGCAGTCTAGAAATCTAATTATAGCATTGTTAATGTGAAAAATGTCAGTATGCAATCAACAGTATTACCAGACACACAGAAAGACTAACTAGGTAGTTTTGGTAGACAGAATAATGCTTCTGGCAAATTTCACCCTCTGATCCCCAGAACCTGTGAATATGTTATCTTACACACAAAAGAGATTGTGCAAATGTGATTAAGAATCTTGTTGGGGGCACCTGGGTGGTTCAGTGGGTTAAGCCTCTGACTTTGCCCCAGGTCATGATGTCAGGGTCCTGGGATCCTCCGTTGGGCTCCCTGCTCAGCGGGGAGCCTGCTTCCCTCTCTCTCTCTCTCTGCCTGCTTCTCTGCCTACTTGTGATCCCTGTCTGTCAAATAAATAAAATCTTTAAAAAAGAAAAAAAAAAAAAAAGAATCTTGATGGAGGGGCGGAGGGGGTAGATAATCAAGCCTTATCAAGGCAGGCCCAGTGAAATCACAAGGATCATTATAAGTAAAAGAAAGTGGCTGGAGACCTGGACAAAGAGACAGAGAGGCAAAGACTGGGAAAGAGACAGAGACTGATTTGCAGTATTACTCTGCTGGTTTTGAAGATGGGAGGGAACTGGGAAACAAGGAATACAGGCAGCTTCCTGAAGCTGGAAAAGGCAGTAAACAGACTGTCCCCTAGAGCCTCCAGGAGAAAACACAGCCCCATCAACACCACCCGGGGAGATCTATTCAGACTTCTGACCTCCAGGATTGTGAGATGCACATTGTTTAAAGGCACTAAATTTGAGGCAGTTAGTTACAGCTGTAACAGCAAACTAGTGTGGTGGTCTTCACAGAATACTGAAAAAAGAATAGTGAAAAAGAGCAAAAGATTGGGAAGGTTCTGGGTTTTGTTTTTTTTGTTTTTGTTTTTTGTTTTTTTGTTTGTTTGTTTGTTTGTTTACTCAGGATGACCAAAGGAAAGAGATCCTGAAGTATACTAGTTATTGGAAAGGTGTACTCTTCTTGGTCAGGAGGTCTCATGGAGCTTTTAGGAAATTTGAATAAAAAATTCCACAAGTCAATGTAATTATCTTTGATTTGCTTCTATGCTCACTGTGTAAACAGCTAATGACCAAATTGTCTAGGATATAAAAAAGGGGCAAAAGTGCTCTGGCTGGTGAATTATAATTGTCTGTACTATAAATGAGCCCAAAGTAGGAAGCATCCCCTTGTCCTGATAAGTCTATTTTAAAAGATGCATCCTGACAACTGATACTCCTGTAATGTCTGGCCTCGTTCTGACGTCTCAATGCCCTGCCATGATCCCTTTGTAACACCTTTATTTCACCCCCTTTTATTTTGACACTTCCTTGAATAGATACATTGTAAATTGTTTAAAATATTTTAAAAACTGATTCAGGGCATTATCACAGTAACATAAAGATAGCAAATATATTTTACAGGCTTGTTAGGTACCAGACGCTATACTATAAACTTTTACAATCATAAATTTCCTTTAATCTTCAAAGTAATTTCTGAGGCATTGCACAGGTGGAACAAATGATATTTAGAGTAATTAAGTAACTTATCTAAGATCACACAATTAATATTAAGCCAGAAATTGAATCCCCATGTGTCCGAACTGCAAATCCTCAAGCCCCAACTTTTATGTCTCATTGAAATTAGGAAACAAAGCTTAATCAAATGTATGTCCAAATTAGAGCTCATAGACTATTACTCCCAAGGAGAGCACTTTATCTACATCAGCCTTGAAAATCACTTAAAAAAAAAAAAAGACCATCTATCCTAGTAAATTAGTCACTCAAAAGAATTTGACACACTTATTTGTAATCACTGTTTGTATGTTTTTCCGGTTAGATTATAAACTACTTGACAGAAAAAACCATATATTACTTGGGTTTGTATCCCTTGTCCATGGCAAATCCTTAAGGAAAACCTCTTCCATGAGGCCTGAAAAAAATACTAACAGCACCCACTGGAAAAAAGTCTCCTATCTTGTGGGAAACTGGTGACATTAGCAGACCGTATATAGTATATCTAGTGTCCTAAACAAGCTACCTTAAGGTGTGTATGCCTTTTTCCAAAACTAGAGACTGCAAATTGCAATAAGAAACAAGAACACTGGGTGGCTCAGTAGGTTAAGTGTCTGCCTTCAGCTCAGGTCATGACCGCAGAGTCCTGGGATCAAGTTCCCCTTTACCCCACCCCCCATCAGGCTCCCTGCTCAGCAGGTGAGTCTGCTTCTCCCCCTCTAGCGTTGTTCCCTCTCACTCTGCCCCTGCTCATGTGTTCTCTCTCTCTCATTCTCTAAAATAAATAAAATCTTAAAAAAAAAAAAAAGAGGAATGCCTGGGTGGCTCAGTCAGTTAAGCATCTGTCTGTCTTTGGCTCAGGTCATGATCCCTGGGTTCTGGGATAGAGTCCAGAATCACTCTCCCTGCTCAGCAGGAAGCCTGCTTCTCCCTCTGCCTGCTGCTCCCCTTGCCTGTGCTCTCTCTCTCTGTCTTTCCGACAACAAATAAATAAAATCCTAAAAAAAGAAAAAACAGAAAAATTTTTTAAAAAAACACCAAATAGTCTCTATTTTCCTAGAAATTGTTTGCTCTTATATTTATGTTTGAAAAGAGATAAATTTTCTCTGAAGTGTCACAGGTAAGTTAAAAAAAAAAAATGTTTGAATATCATCCAAAGATCCATAATTTCTACCCTCAGAAAAAGGAATCAAAAGCCTACCTCTTAAAAAAGAGCCCCTAAGCCTATAGTGTATTTAACTTGTCTGCAAGAAGATATCTTCACTTTTTAATCTCAGTCATTAAAAGAATAATGAAAACCTGGAGCCTCGGCCAACTGAACAATTGAATAATTTCACCTTTAGGTAAAATTCACTTTTAGGTGAAAAAGAGGACCAGAAGAAGTTTTAATCAATTAACTTATGAATATTGCTTAAACTATTTGATCAGAAAATAAGTGAATAGTAAAACCATTTTGTCTAGTCCACATCTTTTGATGTCCTGCGATTTCTGCCTCATTGTGATTTTAAAATTTAAAGCACACGGTTTTCCAGAAAGACCCATCACTCTGACCTGAGCGAATCCTAGACCTGTCTAGAAATGACCGTTATTATCGTTCAATACACATGTGACATATTAAATGAGTGAACAAATAAATGAATGACAGAAACGTAAGCTGATAAAGTACGTGACATCAGAAAAAAGAGAATCAATCTGAAGCTGGCTTTGTAAAGCTGTGTTTAACTTATCTTTAAAATTCAATTTGCTTAAACGAATATAAACCACTAGACCCAAGAATAGGAAAAGCTGATTACAAAAGTTAATTAAAATATTTAATTTTCCTGGGCATGATGAGCTACATGAAAAAAAATTATTCACACTCAGATAATTCTCAGAGACCTGCCAGACAAAGAAAAAGATTAATTTTGTGGCAAATTTAGTTAAACATGCTCTTTCCCTATCCGGCCATGCCTATTTAGGTAAAGTTTTGAATACATGTTCTAAGTTATAATAGGAAGACAAAATAAGTACGCAACTATTAAGTATTTGTTTTCTAATCAAGAAGTCATAAGACTAACAGCGTTCCAGTTATGGAAGGAATAAGTCACAGGGTTACAAATACAGCATAGGAAATGTAGTCAATGGTGTTGTAACAACATTAAATGGTGACAAATGTCAGTCATGTAGACTTGTTGAACCACTATGTTGTACACCTGAAATTAATGTAACATTGTGCATCAACTGTACTTTGGTAAAAAATAAATAAATAAATAAATAAACTTTTTTTTTAAAAAAAGTACATACACCACACAAAGCTAACCTTATTACTAGAAAATAATGTCAGTGACACTAATTGGATTCATCTAACAAAACTGATTTAAGTCACTGGGGTGTTCCAGGCACTGTGGAGGCTCTGGGTTTACAAAGAGTAAGCTATGTCCCACTCCTCAGTAAACTCAGAGTCTAGAAAAACAGACAGGTTCAAAAATATCTTGCCTAAACACAGTCTGATGAATGCTGTGATAGAGATCCTTTCCCGTGATTGTGTGAGGACCATTAAGGAGTCACAGATTCTGCTTCCTCATTGGAGGAAAATGGGGAGGTATCCACAGAGCAGGCCACCTACGCATCTGGCTTTAAAGGATGGCAATGCAAAGAGGTAACATGACATAAACAGAAGGCTGTGTGCGCAAACACAGCAGTGAAAATAAATGGCAAGCACTACAGAGAGCGACCAGCCTGATATGGCTAGAACACAGGATTAGGAATGGGCAGTAATTGGAAACGGGCAAAAAATAAGAATCAATGGTGGAATAGTTGAAATCTCTTCTGTGACAGTAAAATGTGAACTGGAATAGCATTCATTCATCTACCTTTCTGACCAACTAGAACTTATCCCAGAGGTTTTAACATTTCTTGTACTGTACTGTTATAGGTGAACAAGAAGCCAGATCAATGTCAACAATCATGATGGAAGCTGGGAAAGGATCAGAGGGTTATTTCTGAAAGCTACTGTAGAGGATTAAAGCAGTGGGTGAAGTGAATGGAAAAGAAAGGAAAGAATCAAAGCAGGCTTTGCTGAACAACTGCAAGTGCATGACAGTGGTCAAGGCATGGTCCTTGGAATTAGGCATGCCTTGGTTAGAATCCCAGCTCCCTACCTATTAGTGTGTAACTTTGTACAAATCATATTTAGCCTCTTGGAGCCTCAGTCTCCTCATATGTAAAATGGTAAAAACAAATACTGTGCCTCTCCTAAGATTCGTTAAGATAATACACAGCATATGAACAAAGAGAAAATGATTCTAAAAGAGTAGCTATCCCTACGGTAGTTTTTGGATGCATATCCAGTTTCTTCACATGACAACCACCTTGCATATATCCAAATGTGGCTGTACTTAATAAAACTCAAATTATTTTACTATTCTTATATTCAGATATTCTAAAATAATATCAAATACCCTTAACCAATCAAAAAATTGAATCAAGAATTCAAGGAAAATGATGGCAACCATAGAAACACCATTTTAAATCTTCTGCGTATTTGTATAAAAATATACAGAGTTAGTACACAGCAAAAATAAGAATTCATGGACAACATTTACCGAAACTATGTAAAAAGATATTTTGCAAAGCCCCAGAGTAAAAGTGGATGGGTTCAAACCACTAACAGCATTATGACCTTCCTGGTATCATCACTTTAAGGAAAAAATAAATAAGTAAATAAATAAATAAAAATAAAACCAACAAAGGGAATTAATGAAGCCACCCAGAATAAAAGAACCCAAAGTAGCCACTAGGTACTCGCTGAAAAGTGCCATGGGCCAGTTCTAAAAACCATCACTGAATGGATGGCTTTTCCCCACTCCAATAGGGTCTCATGATAAGGACTGATAGAGCTAGAACAGTTTAATACATGTGGCTTTTTTTTTTTTAAGATTTTATTTATTCATTTGAGAGAGAGAGAGAGAGAGACAGTGCACAGGAGCAGAGGCGAGGTTCAGAGGGAGAGGAAGAACCAGACTCCTCCCCACTGAGCAGGGAACCCCTGAGGGAACCAAAGGCAGATGTTTAACTGAGTCACCCAGATGCCCTAATCCATGTGGCTTGTAAAAAGGGACCTTCCAAGCTGTCTTTTTGATACTGAGGAAAAACTGTTGATAATGGAATCAAAATACAGCAAGATATATAAAAAAGGAAGAAAGGAATAAGAAGGCCCGAGAAAAAAAGTAGCCTTTGGGAACCAAGCCAAGAAATCTCAGAAAACAAGGCACCCTATTATTTTAATGCTAGGCAAAAACTACCGACCATTGGGAAATCTACCAAATTACCCAGGTTCTTTAACAGAGAAATTGTAGGGGGAGGAACAGGAGGGGAAGAGGAATGAAGACATCTGAGTATCACTTGGAGATACAGAGTTGAAAGAGCTTCACTTCCGACTTTAAACAAAACGTGACGGATGTCTTAGTCTACCGGGGTGCTAAAACAGAATACCATAGATTGGGCAGCTTATAAACAACAGAAATTTATTTCTCACAGTTCTGGAAGCTGGGAAATGCAGGAACAAGGCAGTGGCAGATTCAGTGTCTGCTGAGGAGGATACACTTACTGGCTCATAGGCAGTCATCCTTTCACTGTCTTCACAGGAGTGAAAGGTATGAAGGAGCTCTCTGACCCTAATCCCATCCATGAGGGCTCCACGGCCGTGACCTAATCACCTCCCAATGCCCCACCTCAAAATACTATTACATCAGACATTAGGATTTAATGTATAAATTTTAAGGGGACACAAATATTCAGTCTATGAACAAACAGAAACTTGACACTTTGAACTTACTGAAGTCTTCATATCATAGGGTGAGCAACTGACCCCAAATCTAAGGAGAGTCAGATGCCTACAGGAATAGATGAGCAGTGATTTAATTAACTGGGATATATCTGGACACTAGGAAGATGAGATAAAGGGTCAACAAACGTTTTCTTCATAGGGCCAGAGAGTAAATGTTTTCACCTTTGGAGGCCATACAGACTGGGTCATGACCACTCAGCTGTGTCCAAAACAGACATAGCTAATACGTAAATGAATGACCACGGATGTGTCCCCATAGTTTATTTACAAACAATAACAGAGCAGGCCATCGTTTTCCCCCCAACCCCCCGCGCTAGATGACTTACCAATTGCTGGAGACTGAGTGCTCACCGGCAAGAGACAGTTAAGTCCCTGAGAGTTGTAGATATAGACAGAGTTCACATCCTCTTCCAGGCTCCTCCCCCAGGCACTCAGAGAAAAGATCAGGAAAATCCTAAGAACATCTCCCTCGTGGAATAAAATGATAATTCCTAACAGAGCAATTCAGATAGTACTATTCAAGTTACAGGGAAGGATTAGAAGACTGTCAGGAAGCTAATGAAAACAAGTCAGAAAATGAAGGCTTTAAGGAAACTACAATTAAACATTTTTTTTAAAGATTTTTAATCTATTTGACAGAGAGAGACACAGTGAGACAGGGAACACAAGCAGGGGAAGTGGGAGAGGGAGAAGCAGGCTTCCCACAGAGCAGAGAGCCTGCTGTGGGGCTTGATCCCAGGAGCCTGAGATCATGACCTGAGCCTTAGGTGGATGCTTAACAACTGAGCCACCCAGGCGCCCTACAATTAAACATTTAAAATAGAGTAGGGTTCATGGTCTTCGGTCCTTAGGATGGCACCTGTCCATAAACAAAAGTAAGCTGCTTTTTAGGAGAAAGTAGAAGTGGGGAAAAAAACGACTAACAATAAATTTCCAGCAAAAAGGCAAGGGACTTGTAGAATCTCTTCATGAAGATGTTTTTAAAATTACTGATTTCTCTCTCTCTCTTTTTTTTTTTTTTTTTGGTCATCTTATTATGTTTTGTTTGATTCAGATAACTGAGATAGCACACATGGGTTTCTCTGAAAGCAAAATGTTCCTTCGTACCCTCTGGTTTTATGATATTTACTGACATACAGTATATGTTTTCTTCCAAGAAACAGAACAAATTTCTGAAGAAAAGGCTTTGCAAAGAACCTACCTAAACAGTTCACAAGTGTCATCACAATATAAGCATGATAGGGGTATGTATGACTCCCTATCACTTACCTGCTTTTTCTAATAGATAAAAACCTTGAAAATTTTGGAAAAAACATGCAACATCCGTTTCAGATGTTTCAAAGTTTGATGTAGCCTCTATTGGGAGAAGGCCCAGAACCCTTATAGTATAGAAAAAAAAAAAAAAAAAAGTAACAATGGCCCATTCATAATAATGTTTATAGTTTCCAATTTTAACTATGGATCTCCTTTTTCTCTTTATTTAAACTCTTCTATGCTTAAGAGCAATTATATAATCTGAGCTTTCACATTAATTAACGACTCCTAAAATATATGCCACTCATTCTTATTTCTGTTACTGAGAAATATGTTTCTAAACGTCTATGCTAAATGTAATCCACTGCATTATTTAGCATTAAAATAGAAATCTCAAACTTGACATTCATATCCTTAACATAGAATGTCACTCACCCCTCTTTAGTTTTTCTACTTATTTAGCCATTTTGTTGCTGATCAGATCCGTCTCACCAAGGAACAGTAAAAAGTATTAAATTTAAATCTATTGAATTTTATTATGAAAGTCTCTCAGGTTAGAAATTAAAATATTTAATACATAAGAATATTTTTCTCCATTATTAACTGCTGAAGTGAATACCTTTCAGAAATATTTATTAGTGTGATTTTCAGTTTGGGTATGCAGGAGTAGGGCAAGGAGCTAGAAGTAACCCCCTAGCTAAGAAAGAATGTATATTAGAATTCCTTGGAGAGTACATATAGTTTATTTATTTTTTTTAAAGATTTTATTTATTTATTTGACAGAGAGAAATCACAAGTAGATGGAGAGGCAGGCAGAGAGAGAGAGAGGGAAGCAGGCTCCCTGCTGAGCAGAGAGCCCGATGCAGGACTCGATCCCAGGACCCCGAGATCATGACCTGAGCTGAAGGCAGCGGCTTAACCCACTGAGCCACCCAGGCGCCCAAGAGAGTACATATAGTTTAAAGGAGTTCTCCCCAAATCTGTATTGTGTGCCTTTAAAAAAAGAAAACTACATCACATTTGAAGTAGAGCTAATAATTTTATTAATATCTAAAAATTAAAAAATTAAAACAATACAACTCTGGATGCTTAGAACCTTGTTACATTGACAGAAATCGTGGAACTTATAGAAGAAGGTGTTTTTAGGGTACAGTAGGACGAGACAGAAATAAGACAGTTTGGAGATGGGTCTGGCTAAGTTTCATGCCAACTGCCCTACCAGGTAGATGTTTTGACCCTGGATAGGGAGTTTAATCTGCTGAGCCTCAATTCTCACAGCAGTAGAATGACAGGAATAATGTCCTCTTCATAGGGCAGTTAGGAGATGTAAATGAAATAATATAAAGTGCCGAAGATAGTACCTAGTACTTGGTTCATATTCAGCATATATCCTTTTTCATGTCCTCAGCCATCGGTGGTAGTGATGGCCGGTGTTACTGCTGGGGCTGTTGGTTTTGGCTAAGAGAGACTGGCCTACAGCTCCATTTCACCAACCATAAATTTGATTGTTTCAGTTTCCAGGTAAATGTTAACATTGATCTAAGTATATGAATCTCAGCTAGGCTGATTTTGCCCCCCAAAAGACCTCTGGCAGTATCTGGGGACATTTGAGGTTGTTACATTTAGACCAGGGAAACAAAGAGGCTGTGCTACTGGAATCTATTGGATAGAGGCTAGGAATGCTACCAAACACCCTACAGAGGTCAGCTCCCACAACAGAGAATTATTGGACCCAAAACGCCAATAGCACTGAAGTCAAGAAGCCTGGACCTAATTAATAAAGTTGACACACTTACATTGTTTCTTCAGTGAGTATCTTTTATACAAAACAGGTTACATGTTTTTCTACTCTTTAGCAATTTTTGAAGTAAGCAATCACAACACTCCGAACACAAAATATTCCATTAGTAAAACAGCTATGCCTTTAATTATTTTGTTAATTGTCAACACATCAGTGAAAAAGAGCTTCTCTGCAGTTCATTAACTGACACAGCTGTGATTCCAGAGAATGTCTACAAGTCTGTCTGCTGAATAAAAAGTGACCCAATTCCTCTGTTAATTTAAACTGGAAAAAGTTCTTGAGAATGGTCCACAAGAGACAATGAATTTCTTCTCCCTTTAAAGGCAAACCCAAAATTCTAAAGACAAATGCTGAGTAAAAACGTAACAGAGAAAAAAAGCACGTATTATATGTACCATGAGATATTGTTATATTGTTTACTAGAATCAACAATGACGAAGCAATAGAAGTATTTTTGATCCCACTGAACTATGAACACAAGGTGAGCTGCTTAAAGCATAAAGGAAGAATGCTGGAATCAGCAGTTCCATACACCTACTATACAGTCTGAAATTTTATCCTGGAGAGAAGTTTAATTTTTCCGAAAGTATTTAATGAGGCTTCGGAATAAGCCTTGTGGTTTGATTTAATAGTAACAGAATGTATATATTTTCAGGTGCTGATGGTGAAAACAATATATAAATAATATCATAATTTCATACTTAATAATACCTAATAAAGTAGTAATGAGTAGGTAATTTATATAGACATATTTACATAGGTTTTTATCAGACACTATCCAACATTAACCTAAACAAATAGGTTCTAGATCTTATGCAAATGAACACTGTCTACTCTTTGGGTCCGCAGAGACACTATTAACCAATATGGGTTGGTCCATCTTTTATAAAAAGACATATCTATGGTCTTAAGGAGATTATCTTGAATCTTCCACCAACTCCCCCAACTGTTCCTCTGGTCACCATCCAGTGTGACCATGTACCTATGTCTGCCTCTCTATATAGCAGCAGCTCCTAGAGTCTGATCTAATTCTTCTGACTCCCAGCCCAGCTTTCTCAGGGCTCTCTCTACTAAAGTGACCTTGTGTTTTTACATTATTCACTAGACTCCTACATATACACACAATGTAAACAGCCATTCTCTCTCCTCTGTCAATTTTACCTCTGACCTTATAAGCAAAAATTGGTAAAGAAGCATGAGAAGTGCAGAACAGAGTAACACTTACAAAATGTTAAAGACCCCTAAATTCTGTTTAGAAAATATCGATTGAAAGCAATCCTGCTTGATATTATTGTACAAGGTTTTTCCCTCTATAATCAAGTTCACCCATCATGTTGCTTCCAACATGAACCCTGAAAAGTTAAACACATGGTTATATCATTTAAAACACCCCAAAAACTCAACTCCTAAAGTTAACATGGAAACTATATTAGTTGTACTAGTGTAATCATAAAGAATATCTACCAGTAATGTCTGTAATATTAAGAAACACTTCATTGTTACATGATTCCCATTTCTAAGGACTGAATTGTGTCCCTCAAACTTAGTAATGATGAGTCTTAAACTCCCATTCCTCAGAATGTGACTATATTTGACAACAGGATTTTTACAGTGGTAAAGTTTAATGAGATCATAGGATAGGCCCGAATCTGATATGACTGGTCCTTACAAGAAGAAAATATTAGGATACAGACATACCAGGCAGAACACCATGTGAAGACACCAGAAGAACACAACCATCTATGAGCCAAGAAGAGAGGCCCTAGAAGAAACCAACCCTACCAACACCTTGATCTTCTAGCTAGACTTCTAGCATCAAGAATTGAAAATAAATTTCTACTGTTTTAGACACTCAGTCTGTGGTACTTTGTAATGGCAGCCCTATCAAACCAATATTAAAATTTTGGGGGAAAAAATCTTAAAGGGAGAAAAGCTCCCATGAATCACATAGCCTATTTCCACTATTAAATGTGATTTACTTATGTTAGTCTGTCTTCATCTGAAAAGACAAAAGGTAGTGGAGCAGATACTATAATCAGCCAGTCTTCCACTTCTCCTAACACTAAATATCACATAACTATGCTGACATTAAATTAAGTCTGACAAAGCAGTTACTTTGGCATTTATAAACAGAAGGACATATTTCATTTTGACCTGGAAACACAATGTTTTTCATTAATAAAAATTTAAGTACTAAGAGGCAGGCACTTAGGGTGTGTTTTTTACCCTTACTTCTCAGGACCTAGAACTATATTCTGGACATTGTCATTGCTTAATCAATAGTGGTTGAATGTTAAAAGAATTAGTGAAGAGAAAATACTAGTAGCTTCCACGGATTCCGAACAAGATGGCAAACCAGCACAGGGTACTACTTCTTACCTAAAAGTCACCTATAGGACAAAAGACAGAAGGAATCATAGATCTAAAAGCTATGAAAAAGCTCTTGTGGAATTATAATACCATGTGGCAGAGTATGGGTAGGTATGGTACCTGAGACTTATTTTTAAAGAAATTATTCTTGCCTTTCCTAAACACAGCTTTGGAAGAATCATTGTCTGTCCCACAACATTTTCCAGATAGGAATTAGCAACAGCTGCTTTTCTATATCAAAGGTATCTGATGCAAAGCCAAAAAAACCAGCAGTCAATGAAAAGAAGAATTGAAAAAGGAAAACCAAATAAAATATCACTAAATAACACACTAAAAAAGAAAAGAAAATTATTAAAAATTTAAGCTAAATAATGCATAAGACAAGTACAGAACACTTACAAAGTTCCATTTAAGTGGAAATTTATTTTAAGTACGTTCATCAAGAAAGAAGAGGGGCTGGAGAAAATGAGCCAATCACTGACTTAGTGGGAAAAAGAACAGAGCAAATCCAGAGAAACGAGGAGGAAGAAAATAATAAAGACACTAACAAAAATCAATAAATAGAGAACAAACCTACAAAAAAATGAGGAAAAGCAAAATGATTAAAACTGTTAAGCAGAGAGAGTCAATTATCATATGGTCTCCCTTATTTGTGGAGCATAACCAATAGCATGGAGGACAAGGGGAGATGGAGAGGAGAAGGGAGTTGGGGGAAATTGGAAGGGGAGGTGAATCATGAGAGACTATGGACTCTGAAAAACAATCTGAGGGGTTTGGAGGGGCGGGGGGGTGGGAGGTTGGGGTACCAGGTGGTGGGTATTAGAGAGGGCATGGATTGCATGGAGCACTGGGTGTGGTGCAAAAATAATGATACTGTTACGCTGAAAATAAATCAATTTGATTTAAAAAAACTGTTAAGGAGATTAATAAGTAAAATCTAGCAATTAGTTCTGGAGGAGAGAGAGAGAAGGGAAAGGGAGAAAGAAAGGGAGGGAAAGGAGGGAGAAGAAAAGAAGGGGGAGAAGGTGGGGGAGAAGGACAGAGGGGAGGGGGGAAGCGAGGAGGGCAGGGAGGGAAGGAGAGGGAGAGGGACGGAACAAGAGCATCCAATAAAAAACAGAAGTAAGAAAAAATATGTAGACACAAAAAAATGTTACATTGATAATAAAAAAATATTATGACCACCCATATGCTACTACATTTGAAAATCTAGCCCGAACATACATTACTGTAAAGACACAAAATGTCACATTAGTATGAAAGGAAATAGAAAACGTGAATAGATCAATAATGATTAAAGAAATTTGAAAAGCAAAATCTCTTCCTCCCCAGTTCTCTGGCCTTCCTGATTGTAGGTGCATTCCATTCACTATCAAGGAGCAGATCATTCTTAACTTTCAAGGAAAAGCAGAAAGAAAGCTGCCCCTTTTATAAGGCTAGTGTAACCTTAATTCAAAAATTAGATAAACGCAGTACAAAAAGAATATGATAAGCCCATTCAATTACAAATGTATGTGCAAATTCCAAAATAAAATATTAGCCAAATGAAAAGGTATATTAAAATAAAATTCAACACACTCAAGTAGGATTTACCTCAAAATTATGAGGATATTTTAATACAAAAAAGGGAACTCCAATATAATTTACCATATACAAAGAGAAAACATGTCATTATTTCAAGAGATAAAGAAAAACAAATTGGAAAGAATTTAAACCTTATTTATGATTTTTAAAAATCACTCCCTAGGAATAGAAGGAACAGGCTAAAGTTAGTAATGGTGATGAACTAACTACCTAAAGCAAACATGCTTCAACACTACATTTAATGGGAAAACTCTGCACACATTTCTTTTACAATTTAAGACAGACATTCATATACAACTGTATATTGAATTTCAAAGAACTTACAGAATTTCAGGATGACAAGGAAACTGCAAGATTATATATGTTCTAGATAGTACTATAAATCTTAGCAACTGCTATTAAAAAAAAAAAGACAAAGTTATAAAAGTAAAAAGATGAAAAGGGAAAGAATAAAACTGTCCTTTAGATAATACGATGATCTACAACAGAAAGAAATGATAAGATTAGACAGACTGAAAACGAAATAATTTGATCACATACAAGATCAATTTACAAAAACCATGAACACTTTTCTATATTAGAAACTACCAAATAACCAACTACACAATATAATGAGAAACAAAATACCTTTCCGAATAAAAAAAAGAAAACCTACAAAGTAGGAATCAATTTAAGGAAGAATAGATAAAAGGACATTGGTATGGATAAAACTAAGCAAATGGTACAAAATAGAGACACAAAGATTCTCCAAAGCATAAAAAATAATAATATACCAGTAAGGTCATATCACAAATCAAGGCAATGAGGAAAGTGGTAGCATAAATTAAGGTGATTTATAAGTAATAAGGGATATATTTCTGTGTAGTAGATAGAAAAATAAATAAAACTGCAATCCTGGGGCACCCAGGTGGCTCAGTCAACTGAACATCCAGTCTGACATTTGGTTTGGCTCAGGTCATGACCTCAGTCACGAGATGGAGTCTCACACAGCGCTCCACACTCAGCACAGAGTCTGCTTGAAATTCCTTCTTGCCCCCACTTCCTCTGCTCGCCCTGCTCTCTGTCTTTCTCTCTCATAAATAAATGAATAAAAATTTAAAAAGAAACTAATAGCCAAAATAATGTTGAAAAAGAAAACCAAAGCTGGAGGCATCACAATTCTAGACTCCAAGCAATATTACAAAGCTGTAATCATCAAGCGAGTATGGTACTGGCACAAAAACAGACACACAGATCAATGGAACAGAATAGAGAGCCCAGAAATGGACCCTCAACTCTACAGTTAACTAATCCTTGACAAAGCAGGAAAGAATATCCAGTGGAAGAAAGATCAGTTTCTTCAACAAATGGTGTTGGGAAAACTGGACAGCCAACGCAAAGAACGACACTGGACCATTTCCTTACACAAAATAGACTCAAAATGTATGAAAAACCTAAATGTGAAACAAGAATCCTTCAAAATCCTAGAGGAGAACACAGGCAACAACCTCTTTGACCTTGGTCACAGCAACTTCTTGCTAGATATGTCTCCAAAGGAAAAGGATATAAAGGCAAAAAATGAACCACTGGGACTTCGTCAGGATAAAAAGCTTCTGGACAGTGAAGGAAACAGTCAATAAAACTAAAAGGCAACCTATGGATCAGGGAAGATATTCGCAAATGACTTATCAGGTAAAGAACTAGTATCCAAACCCTATTAAGAACTTACCAAATTCAACACCCAAAAGACAAATAATCCAGTAAAGAACTAAGCAGAAGATAAGATTAGACATTTCTCCAAAAAATACATACAAATGGCTAACAAATATGAAGAAATGCTCAACATCACCTGGCATCAGGGAAATATAAATCAAAACCACAGTGAGCTACCACCTCACAAGGGTCAGGGTGGCTAAAATTAACAACAATAATAGATGTTAGTGAGGATGAGGAGAAAAGGGAGCCCCCTTACAGTGTGGGTGGGAATGCAAGCTAATACAGCGACTCAGGGAAACAGCATAGAAGTGCCTCAAAAAGTTAAAAATAGAGCTTCCCTATGACCCAGCAATTACACTACTAAGTATTTACCCAAAGGAAACATAGTGATTAGAAGGGGCACATGCACCACCAATGTTTATAGCAGCAATGTACACAATAGCCAAACTATGGAAGGAGCCCCGATGTCCATCAACAGAGGAATGTGTAAAAGAAAATGTGGTACACACACACACACACACACAGTGGGATATTACTTGGCCATCAGTGAAATCTTGACATTTGCAACAACATGGATGTAACTAGAGAATATTATGCTAAATGAAATCAGTCAGTCAGAGAAAGACAAATACCATATGATTTCACTCATATGTGGAATTTAAGAAACAAAACAGACGAATATAGGGGAAGGGAAGAAAAAATAAGACAAAAACAGAAAGGGTGAAAAACTGTAAGAGACTCTTAATCATAGGAAACAAACTGAGGGTCGTTGGAGGGGAGGGAGGTGGGGGGATGGGGTATCTCGGTGATGGGCATTAAAGGAGGGCATCTGATGTAATGAGCACTGGGTGTTTATGCAACTGATGAATCACTAAATTTTACCCCTGAAATTAACAACACAGTATCTGTTAACTAACTTGAACTTAAATTAAAAACAAAAAACAAAATAGCTGCAATTCTACCTTTGAATACCACATATAAGAGTACTCCAGATTCTTAGAAGACCTTAATGTAAAAAGTAAAACTATTAATTACGTTAATAAAAGAAACATCTTGTATAAGGTTTCCATTGTCACTTTTTACACCCTGTAATAGCAGCATAGCCTAATCCTTTCATTCAACAGCAAAATGGGTCTTGGGGCTTTGGGAATTGGGCTAGGTGATTATGGAATCAAAAATCAGAGACACATAAGGGCACATGAAACAATGGGAATTCATTTGCACAAACAAGTTAAAAAGAAGTTTATTCTAAAAATGTTTAAATATAAGTATGAAATATGATGAAAACATATTTTTCATGTAAACATAACCTATTTGAATGTTATAAACGGGAAATTTTCCAAAGCTTATGCACAGCAAAATACAAGTATCTTCAGGCTTACATTACTATCGGTGCAGTTTTATTTGTGGTAAGAGGTGATGGCCAACCAATTTGATTTTGTCCACTAAATGCCTTAATGGGAAAAGAGTAATGGTCCGGAGGTCAGGAGCCTGGGTTCAAGTCCTACTTTGGCTCTAGTCAGAATTATTACCCTGGCAAGGTCACTTAACCTCTCCGAGTTTCAGTTTCCTCATTCAAGAGTTACTCAAAATCTTGATTAACGTTATCATGATATGTTTAGCTTATAGACCATTTTAAGACTCACGTTTAGTAGGGAACTTCTTCTCTCCTAAAAATGCTCAGATGACTGTGCACAAATAATTGTGAATCAAATATGAGAAAATTCACAGACCTGCAAGAGATCCCTGTGCCTCAGATTAAATACCTCTAAGCTAGCAAATAGCTACAACTCCTTTCAACTCTTAAAGAAAAACAAGAAGAGAAATATATGAAGGAAGATTACTAGGTTTCTGGCATAAATATCAGAATGCATGAAATGGTCATATCGTGAAATTGAAATAGGTATTGGTAGGAGAGGAGAGAGATTATGAATTTTTTTTCGGAACTTGTTAGCTTGAATATAATAAATCAGACATGTTACTCACATATTCACATAGAAATTCTGAACAGGAGCTGAGTTACCACTAGGTATGGCACTCAAAGATGTCTGCTATGCATATAAATGTGGGAGCCGTCAGCGAGTAAGTGATCATTGCATCATGGTGCAGTAGATCTCTGAGTGACATGGGAATTGTAAGAAGGAAGACAGAAAAAAACTTAAGCAACTCTAATATTTAATTGCTAGGTAGAAAATGATGGTCCTACATAGGAAACAAAAGGAAGAAACAATGAGATAAGCATACCATTGTGTCCTAAAATTAAAAACCCTAAAAGTGTGGGGCACCTGGGTAGCTCAGTTGAAGTGTTTGCCTTCTGCTCAGGTCAAGATGCCAAGGTCCTGGGAAGGAGTCCAGCATCAGGCTCCTTGCTCTGTGGGGAGCTTGCTTCTCCCTATTGCTCTCCCCCTCCACCCAGCTCATGCTCACTCTGTCATGTTCTCTCTCTCTCAAATACATAAAATCTTAAAAAAAAGAAAAAGAATCCTAAAAACGTTCCTGATGAATGGATGAACAGAAAAATCACCTTCTTCCTCTGGTCTGGCACTGGACCATGCTTTCCATGTTTTTTTTTATGAAGTTCGGAGAGAGGATTACTTCTTTGATTTTATCCCCTCAGTTAGGCATAAGCCAAATAGCATATGCACAGAAGCCAAGCAGAGGAGAATTACAAGACAGAATAGTCAGCAACGGTAAATGTTGAAAAGAGGTGGAAATAAATAAGGAAGGAAAGACAGCTACTGGCTTTATTGGCACAGATGAAAAACACTGGGCTGTTTTAAAGAGGTGCTGAGGATAAAAAGCCAGATAGATTGAAGTATGCTGAGATATATGTGTAAAGAGAAAAAACAGAAATACATCAAAATACAGGCCATTCTTTCAAAAAAGGTCTACTGATTAAAGTGGTAATTGGTTAGGTTTATTCCCAGGTATCTTATGATTCTTGGTGCTATACTAAATGGAATCGATTCTCTAATTTCCCTTTCTGTATTTTCATTGTTAGTATATAAGAAAGCCACTGATTTCTGTACATTGACTTTGTATCCTGCCACGTTACTGAATTGCTGTATGAGTTCTAGTAGTGTTGGGGGTGGAGTCCTTGGGTTTTCCATATAAAGAATCATGTCATCTGCAAAGAGAGAGAGTTTGACTTCTTCATTGCCAATTTGGATACCTTTTATTTCTCTTTGTTGTCTGATTGCTGTTGTTAGGACTTCTAATACTGTGTTGAACAAGAGTGGTGAGAGTGGGCATCCTTGTTGTGTTCCTGATCTCAATGGGAAGGCTGCAAGCCTTTTCCCATTGAGGATGATATTTGCTGTAGGTCTTTCATAGATAGATTTGATGAAGTTCAGGAATGTTCCCTCTATCCCTATACTTTGAAGCGTTTTAATCAGGAACGGATGCTGGATTTTGTCAAATGCTTTTTCTGCATCAATTAAGAGGACCATGTGGTTCTTCTCTCTCCTCATATTAATTTGTTCTATCACATTGATTGATTTGCGAATGTTGAACAATCCTTGTAGCCCAGGGATGAATCCCACCTGGTCATAGTGGATAATCTTTTTAATGTGCTGTTGGATCCTGTTCGCTAGGATCTTGTTGAGAATCTTAGCATCCATATTCATCAGTGATATTGGTCTGAAATTCTCCTTTTTAGTAGGGTCTTTGCCTGGTTTGGGGATCAGGGTAATGCTGGCTTCATAGAAAGAGTCTGGAAGTTTTCCTTCTGCTTCAGTTTTTTGAAACAGCTTCAGGAGAAGAGGTGTTATTTCTTCTTTGAAAGTTTGGTAGAATTCCTTAGGGAATCCATCAGGTCCTGGGCTCTTGTTTTTTAGGAGGTTTTTGATCACTGCTTCAATCTCGTTACTAGATATCGGTCTATTCAGGTTGTCAATTTCTTCCTGGCTCAATTTTGGGAGTTTATAGTTTTCCAGGAATGCATGCATTTCATCGAGGTTGCTTAGCTTATTTACCTAACCAAAGAGGTAAAGGATCTGTACTGGAGGAACTACAGAACACTCATGAAAGAAATTGAAGAAGACACAAAAAGATGGAAGACCATTCCATGCTCTTGGATCGGAAGAATAAACATTGTTAAAATGTCCATACTGCCTAGAGCAATCTATACTTTTAATGCCATTCTGATCAAAATTTCACTGGTATTCTTCAAAAAGCTGGAGCCAATAATCCTAAAATTTGTATGGAATCAGAAGAGACCCCAAATCGCTAAGGAAATATTGAAAAACAAAAATAAAACTGGCGGCATCACATTACCTGACTTCAAGCTTTACTACAAAGCTGTGATCACCAAGACAGCATGGTACTGCCATAAAAACAGACACATAGACCAGTGGAACAGAGTAGAGAGCCCAGATATGGACCCTCAACTCTATGGTCAAATAATCTTCGACAAAACAGGAAAAAATATACAGTGGAAAAAAGACAGTCTATTCAATAAATGGTGCTGGGAAAACTGGACAGCTGTATGTAGAAGAATGAAACTCGACCATTCTCTTACACTGTACACAAAGATAAACTCAAAATGGATAAAAGACCTCAACGTGAGACAGGAATCCATCAGAATCCTAGAGGAGAACATAGGCAGTAATCTCTTCGATATCAGACACAGCAACTTCTTTCAAGATATGTCTCCAAAGGCAAAGGAAACAAAAGCAAAAATAAACTTTTGGGACTTCATCAAAATCAAAAGCTTCTGCACAGCAAAGGAAACAGTCAAGAAAACAAAGAGGTAACCCACACAATGGGAGAAGATATTTGCAAATGACAGTACAGACAAAAGGTTGATATCCAGGATCTATAAATAACTCCTCAAACTCAACACACACAAAACAGATAATCATATCAAAAAATGGGCAGAAGATATGAACAGACACTTCTCCAATCAAGACATACAAATGGCTATCAGACACATGAAAAAATGTTCATCATCACTAGCCCTCAGGAAGATTCAAATTAAAACCACATTGAGATATCACCTTACACCAGTTAGAATGGCCAAAATTAGCAAGACAGGAAACAACATGTGTTGGAGGGAATGTGGAGAAAGGGGAACCCTCTTACACTGTTGGTGGGAATGCAAGTTGGTGCAGCCACTTTGGAAAACAGTGTGGAGATTCCTCAAGAAATTAAAAATAGAGCTTCCCTATGACCCTGCAATTACACTACTGGGTATTTACCCCAAACATACAGATGTAGTGAAAAGAAGGGCCATCTGTACCCCAATGTTTATAGCAGCAATGGCCACGGTCGCCAAACTGTGGAAAGAACCAAGATGCCCTTCAACGGACGAATGGATAAGGAAGATGTGGTCCATATACACTATGGAGTATTATGCCTCCATCAGAAAGGATGAATACCCAACTTTTGTAGCAACATGGATGGGACTGGAAGGGATTATGCTGAGTGAAATAAGTCAAGCAGAGAGAGTCAAGTACCATATGGTTTCACTTATTTGTGGAGCATAACAAAAAGCATGGAGGACATGGGGAGCTAGAGAGGAGAAGGGAGTTGGGGGAAATTGGAAGGGGAGGTGAACCATGAGAGACAATGGACTCTGAAAAACAATCTGAGGGGTTTGAAGTGGCAGGGGGTGGGAAGTTGGGGGAACCAGGTGGTGGGTATTAGAGAGGGCACATATTGCATGGAGCACTGGGTGTGGTGCAAAAATAATGAATACTGTTATGCTGAAAATTAAAAAAAAATTAAATTAAATTAAATTAAATAAGGGAAGAAATATAAAGTGGTAACTAGATAAAGATAAGGGATAACTTTCAAAAATTCAACTATGTAAGAAGGTAGCTGGGATAAGATAAGGAACTTCAGAGACATTCCATTATTGTTTTAATGCAAAGAACTCAGCACTTTTGAAAGCCAATGGGCAGGATACAGTTGAGAGAAAGAGAGGCTGAATGCCAAAATATAAAATTAATAACACTTAGTGTAAGATTCCTCATATGATGAAAGTGAGAGGACCCAGTGCACAGAGTTGAAGAACCATCCTCAGACAGAAAGGATAGTTCCTTACTGCCATGGAAGGAAAGGCATGTTCGTTGGATTCAGTTGTGAATAGGTTTGTGCCATTGGCAATAGGAATATGAATTAATGTAATGGCTTCCATTTTTCTGTAAAGAGAGGCAAAGACATTTGCTGAGAATAATGGTCAGGAACAGGTGAGGTAACTGGAGTGTTAAAAAAAAAGCCATGGTATGAATATACTGTGAAGGTAAGAAGAGTTTACCAGAGAAGCACAGGAGAATTGTCAGGCAGCACTGGAAGTCTAATTAAGGCTAGCAGTCAAGGATTTTTAGTAGAAGTGATCTGTTCTGTTAGGTGGCTAAAACAAGCATGTCCGAGTTTCTTGGTCCTAACTGGGGAAAGTCACTAGCTGGGTCTAATCAGAGCCACAAGAGAGATTGGGGAAAAAAGAAAAGGACAAAAGAACAAGAGTGTTCACGTTATTTCCAGGTGAGTAACAGCAATTACAAACATATAACCTAAATTAAATAATGAGAGCAGTGAACAAAAGAAGGCTGGTGAAATGAGAGAAAGTGGCTGTAACAGAGAGAGATCACACAAGCTAGCAGAAGATATCATGAGCAATGAGATTTTGAATCAACGGTTTTGAAAGTGAAACAACTATGTATATATGGCATATTGTCTACCTCTGTTGTCTTGAGTTAGTGACCAGAAAGATAATCTGAACCAAAACTGGCCTCATCCCAACCTTGGTGTCTCCCCTGGTTATCTCTTTATTCAGTGGTAATCCTGTCCATTAAGGCACATTCTGAAGAGAACAGAAATACACATTCTCATGGATATAGCTATGACATTGATGACCAACTTGATATAATAATGAACTCACCATTCCCTGCTCCCCACCGCCCACCCCTAAATCAGTCCTTCCTCTCATCTTCTATATGCCTGTGAGTTCTTCTAGGTAGTAAGTATGGGTGCACTAGTCTCCTTTGAATCTACCTCCTCACCTCCCTGGTACTCAAGAAGCAATCCAGAAGGCCTAATGATTAGTTCTCCACCATATTTCTCAGGCTCTTCCCCTCTTTTCCATTTACACTGTCATCAGCTCAGATTAAGCTAGGGTCATCTCATGCCTACACTCCTGCAATCACCTCTCAGAGGCTTTTCTGGCTATAATCTTCTCCCTTCATGTCTCTCTTTGCTTCTATATCTTTAATATCTAACCTTTTTCTTCAGGATAAAGATGTTATTTATTTTGTCTCCCCCACTTGTATTGCAAGTTCACTGAAGTTAAGGATCATATTTATGATATAGACATGCTAACAGCCGTCATCAAAGAATCTAGCCTATAATGATTACTTGATAAACATCTATGAATTTGACATACTTTGCTCTGATAACACTGTGATAACACCAGCTTTACCAAACACGTACTACCAAAAAATAAACAAATAAATAAAAATCTGTAGTTTAAGCTTCCAAAGAAGATTTGTTTCCTGTGCCCACTTTTTGTGAGACTAGTTTTCGACAGATATACTCCTAGGTGACCAGAAATCTATGGCAGATTTCAGCCATTTCTCTAAGATGGTCTTTGAGATTTTCCTAACACAGCTGGATTCATGGCCTCAGCATTTTATCAGACTGATATTTTCTTCTAAATCACTGTCCTGATTCTACAAAGTGGTCTGTATTTTTTTTTAATTTATTCCCTAACACTTGGACAGTGTTGGTGTTGATCGAAAACAAAAAACAAACAAACAAAAAACAAAATGGGTAGAAGCTGAGCTGAAAGTTGGAATACTTGTAGTCTTTAGAGTCTTAGAAGATGGGCCATTCTAGGCGAAATTATGAAGTACATGAATTTATTTTTCACAAAGTTCTGCTTTTACTCTGGTTTATTCTCATATCTTTCCCTCTATACCTAATTCAGGTATAAAATGCCTTTATGTTCTTTTTTCTTTCCATCCTTATTAAAACCGTCTTTTCAAGACAGTATCCTATCTCTCTATATCTGTATCTACAATCCAATATGTAGAAATGTATCATTTATTAGCTACCAATTTTTAAAAATTGTAATTTATCTTTTAACTATGAAAGAAGCATAAGCTACAATTAAAAGTCTTGCAAAAAATAAATTTTAAAAAAGTTACTTAAAGTCCTACAAGCTGGGAATAACTAAGGGCATTTCCTTCCAGCCTTTTTAATGCATGAACATTGACTTGCATCTTTTTAAATATAATTAACAGCATTCTATGCATACAGATCTCTGTCCTGTCTTTTCACTTAATATTTCAGCAAGATCATAAGTCTTCTCAGAATCCACTTGTTTATAATTAAACGGGCTCTTAAAAATTAATCTGAAAAGTTCTTAAAGAAGAATATTCCATAGCACCATCCTACAGAAATTCTAATTCAGTAGGGAACAAATATTGAATTTTAATCAACATCCCAGGTGATACTATGACAAGTTATTTAGACTATCATAGCTTTATTGATTTTTTTTCCACATCCTGGAAGAAGCACTTGGTTCCATCAATTCCTCTTCATCAGTATCCTTAACTAACTCTGCTCTGTTTTTCATAAAACCCACACTAAGCATCCACAAACCTGGATGAATCCCATTATCTACCCTCTCTACTTCTGTATCCATACCAGAAACTACCTCCCAGTGACACAGTTTGTTATCACCACAAATTTATAATTTTCTTTAATTATTTCTAAAATCACTAATGAGCTACTAATTGGTAAATCTAATTGATGTTTTCAGTCTTAATCTATGGCCAACCCTTGGCAGCATTTACGCTGTTGTGCTTAGATTGCACAACACTTCTTTCTTCTGAGATTTCCAAAGTCCACTGGCCTTTCTCAGTATCATTCCCAGGTTCCTCTTTATGCACCATTACATTCTCTGGCTGTCCAAACTTACCAACCATCTAATCTCCAGTACCTGCGTATGAGCCATCTCCACCTGAAAATTACACAGATAACTCCAATTCAAAAGACCTAAAACCAACCTCATCATATTCTCCTTAAGGAGAAGGGCAGGGCCTCACTGCTCCAGGATGCCTAATTTCATGTAATTTTCATTAATGAAAATTACATGAAATTACATCCAACCCCAAATCTGGAGTCATCCTCTGTATCTCTTTCTCTCTCTCACTGACACCCATTAGGTCACAAAGTCTGAGCTGATCCTGACACAGGATCAAATAATCATATCAGAGTCCCATGAAAGAGAGATTAGAGTATCAGACTTAACTAACAATTTCAAGAATAAAGGCACAGAGGAAATAAAGAGTGGTCTGGGACATCCCTTATGTCTCCCCAGTCCCTTATTTCTGACATAAGATATTTACCCTCTGCCCCCAAATAATCAATGAAGTACTGAAAAAAGGTACCCAGAGAAACAAAGAGCTGATACGGGGTCCATGCCTTATAGCTTCTGAACTTATTTACCACAGGTCATCCTTTAGCCATGGTCATCTGGCAAAGGTCTTCACTAGAGAAGATCTCTTCTTCCTAGAAATACCATTCATCTATTCACTTGGAAAGCCAGTTAACAAGAAGATTAGACCAAGTCACCTGACTTTTCTTTCTCCCCAGGCATCTTAACTGGTGAAGGGAATAAATGAGTCACAGGACAACAGCCACATACTTTAACTCTTCCTCCCAAATTTCACTTGATTATATCACCTACACAGCAATACAATTTATTGCTTACTCCCTGTACTTTCTAGAGCACATTAGTTAATCTCTAGCCAGAACCTTTCCAAAAACCACCAACCAACCAAGTAACTTAGGTTTCCCCAATGCCATATGTTACTCCACTGCCATGGCTCCTTCCTCAAAATGCACATTTGATCACACACCTTCAGGGCTTAAAACCCTTTGCCTGACATACAACGTAGGGTATTATCTTTCCTCTATTTACATTTCCAGATTTACCCCCAACATATTTCCTGATACCAGCCAAATCAAACTATTGTCTAACATGCCATGCCTAGCAGACTCCCCAGGCTCACATGGATGCTCACCATTCTGTTTATAATTTGTAATGTTTAATGCCTTCTGGGAAGCCTCCACTCCATTCAGTTAATAGCTACCTCCTCTGTATTACCATTGTTCTTTACAAATAATAAGTAAAATAGTTTACTTACTGAAATAGTTTAGGGGCACCTGTTAAGCCTCTGCCTTTGGCTCAGGTCATGATCTCAGGGTCCTGGGATCGAGCCCTATATCCGGCTCTCTGCTCAGCAGGGAGCCTGCTTCCCCCTCTCTCTCTGCCTGCTTCTATGCCTACTTGTGATCTCTCTCTGTGTCAGATAAATAAATAAAGTCTTTTAAAAAATAAATTAAAAAAAGAAAACCGTGGGTGTCTGGGTGACTCAGTGGGTTAAAGTCTCTGCCTTTGGCTCAGGTCATGATCCCAGGGTCCTGGTTTTGAGCCTCACATCAGGCTCTCTGCTCAGCAGGGAGCCTGCTTCCCCCTCTCTCTCTGACTGCCTCTCTGCCTACATGTGATCTCTCTCTCTGTCAAATGGATAAATAAAATATTAAAAAAAAAAAAGAAAAGAAAACCTTGACCTTGAATAAAATGCCATGCCAAGTGATTTACATGCATATCACTTATTCCTCAATGCACCCTCTAAAATATGTACTATTAGTCCATTAATTTTACAAAAGAGGAGAACAGGTTTGGAGACAAAAGATTGCTTACCCAAAGTCACACAATTATTAACTGCAAGAGTTGGGATACAAACATAGTACTGGTTTACTCCTTAAATCCACTCATATTATGTGTCTACACACCCATCACACAGCTTCTCTAATTAAATCAATAAACATTTGCTAAGCGACAATTTGGTGCCAGACACAGTATGAGGCTTCACTGACTAAAGCACAGAGAGTAAATTTAATTTAAAAATTCAGCTTCACTAACTGATGAAACACGAGTTTTCATTTCATTTTAAAAACCTATTTAGGGCACCTGGGTGGCTCATTCGGTTAAGCATCTGCCTTCAGCTGAGGTCATGATCTTGGGGTTTTGGGATCCAGTCTGAGTTGGGCTCCTTCTCATCGGGTAGTCCTTCTCTCCCTCGCCCTCTCCCCTACCCCCACCCCTGCTCCAGAACTCTGCATTCCACCCTTCACTACCTCAATCAAGAAACAGAACTGTCAGTCTCTTCAACAAATGGTTTTGGGAAAACTAGAGAATCTATACAAAAGAATGAAATTGGACCACTTTCTTACACTATATACAAAAATAAACTCGAAATGGATTAATATCTAAATGTGAGACCTGCAACCATAAAAATCCTAGAAGAGATCAAAGGAAGTAACTTCTCTGACATTGGCCCCAGCAACATTTTTCTAGATAGGTCTCCTGACGCAAAGGAAACAAAAACAAAAATAAACTACTGGACTTTGTGAAAATGAAAAAGCTTCTGCACAGCAAAGGGAACAATCATCAGAACTAAAAGACAATCTACTGAATGCAGAAAGATGTTTGCAATGACGTGTCTGATAAAAGGTTAGTATCTAAAATATATGAAGAACTTACACAACTCAAAACCAAAATAACAAATAATCTAACTAAAAATGGGCAGAAGCCATGACCGACATTTCTCCAAGAAAGACATACAGAGAGCCAATAGATACATGAAAAGATGCTCAACATCCCTGATCATCAGGAAAATGCGAATCAAAACCACAGTGAGGGATACACCTCACACCTGTCAGAATGGTGAAAATCAACAACACTAGAAACAAGTATTGGCGAAGATGTGCAGAAAAAGAAACCCTCATGTTAGTGGAAATGCAAACTGTTGCAGCCACTGTGGAAAACAGCATGGAGGCTGCTCAAAAAATCAAAAATAGAACTATCATAAGATTCAGTAATTCCACTACTGGATCATTACCCAAAGAAAATGAAAACACTAATTCAAAAAGATATATGCATACGTAACCCTATTTTATTGCAACATTATTTACAACAGCCAAATTATGGAAGCAGCCAAGTGTCCATCAATAGTTGAATGGGAAAGGAAGATACAGTGTGAGTATGTGGGTGGGTGGGTGTGAGTGTGTGTGTGTATTACTTAGCATAAAAAAGAATAAAATCTTATCATTTGCAACAACATGAATAGAGCTACAGCATATTATGCTAAGTGAAACAAGTCAGAGAAAGACAAATACCATATATTTCACTCATATGTGTAACTCAAGAGACAAAACAAAGGAACAAAGACAAAAAGAGACAAACCAAAAAAAAAAAAAAAAAGATGTGTAACTATAGAGAACAAACTGATGGTTACCAAAGGGGAGGAGGTGGAGTTAGGTAGAGAGCATGGATGAAATAGGTGAAGCGGATTAAGAATATAGTTATCACGGGGGCGCCTGGGAGGCTTAGTGGGTTAAGCCTCAGGTTGTGATCTCAGGGTCCTAGGATCAAGCCCCACATCAGGCTCTCTGCTCAGCAGGGAGCCTGCTTCTCCTTCTCTCTCTCTCTGCCTCTCTGCCTACTTGTGGTCTCTCTCTCTCTGTCAAATAAATGAAAAAATCTTAAAAAAAAAAAAAAAGAATATACTTATCACGAGTACTAACATAAAGAATTGTTGAATCACTATATTGTACACTTGGAAATAATGTAAGACTGTTCTTAACTATATTGGAATTAAATTTTTTTTTCCTATGTATTTTATTTTATTTTTTTATTTTATTTTTTTTTTTTTAGAGACATTATATAATTTTTTATTTTTTATAAACATATATTTTTATCCCCAGGGGTAAAGGTCTGTGAATCACCAGGTTTACACACTTCACAGTGGAATTAAATTTTTTAAAAAGAGGGGCACCGGGGTGGCTCAGTCGATTAAGCGCCTGGCTCTTGATTTTAGCTCAAGTCAGGATCCCAAGGTTGTAAGATCTAGCTCAGAGCCCATCCTGAAACCTGCCTGTCCATCTCTCTCCCCTTCTGCCCCTTCCCCTACTCACGCCCTATGTATGCAATGGGTGTGCTTGCTCTCTCTCAAATAAATAAAACCTTTTTTTAAAATTTTAAAAAAAGAAGGAAATAGTACTGTCAGACGCACTATGAGACTTCACTCCCCAGTGCGGCGAACATGTCTAATGTGCAACTGTCCCTTAACTTGACTGGCCGAAACAGCCACATCACAGTGAATTTCTCTGGATAGCTAAAGGAGCATAGAAATGGCTATCATTCATGGGGTTTGGGGAGATTTTTTGTAACAATGTAGAGGCATTATTGTTGCCTATCATTGCCCTGCAACAGCCTTAGATCTTGCAATTCATGAACTTAAACCCACACTCCAATGTCACGCAAAAGTTAGTCATCTGGCAAGTACCTAGAGTAGAATCCTCAGCTTGTGTCTTGCCTGTTCTGGAGAACGAGTCAGTGCTTTAGCCAGCTTCTTCCTCATATTTTAACTCAAAGAAACTTACATTTCCTTACTTCTGGTTCAATTTATATAGTGCAATTCAACTGAGGCGCTAAAAACACCTGACAAGGTGTTTTGAGCAATTATTGCTCAGATCATTTATCAGGTGAGAGAGGGAGAAATAATCTCAAAGTATTTAAGTCATTTTCATTAAATCAATAAACTAGAAAGTGACAGAAATTAGCCTCTGGTTTCCTCTAATCTTCACCAGAATCCATATATACTTTGGCATAACTATAGAGACAGTTGTCTAATGATCTAGCAGATTTTCATTTATTGAAGATTCTAACGTGCATATTTTGAAACTTTATACTTCCACTACTTAAATACTCCTCAAGGTTTTTTGTGTTCTACAAGCTGCAATCCTACTTCCTACACTTTCCCTCATTGATAACTTGCACTGAAATAATGGTATTAAACTTATCAGTCTCATTTCGATTACATATATATTTGTATGTAAAGAAATGCGCATAAGGGGAATTATGCAATGATATCTTTACAGAAATGAGATGTATATAAATATGAATACAGGGCGCCTGGGTGGCTCAGTGGGTTAAAGCCTCTGCTTTCGGCTCAGGTCATGATCCCAGGGTCCTGGGATGGAGTCCTGCATCACGCTCTCTGCTCAGCAGGGAGCCTGTTTCCCTTGCTCTCTCTCTCTGCCTGCCTCTCTGCCTACTTGTGATCTCTGTCTGTCAAATAAATAAATAAATAGTCTTTAAAAAAATATGAATACATTTTCAGGTAATTTAATAAAAATCATCATTTTTCCAATGTTCTAAAATTCAAATAAGGCAGGGGTGTGCAGGATACAGTGGATACAACTACTCTATACTAACACAAAGAGGCTAGCTACCTAAAAACTCAATTTCTTGATTCCACTGTGTGGGCTTCTGGATGTGATCTGTGTTGTGCCAATTAGCTGCCCCCTCACAGACACTCATTCAGAATTCAAGGGAAGCTCTGTGTGGGGCACTGTGGTGTTATAGGGCACGTGGACTGCAGCTGTGCTACAAGATTCTTTCTTCTGAGTTCCCTGATTGTGACAAAGCAGCAATTCCTTCAGTGGCCAGGATGCACACGCTTAATAAATCACATTCAGCTTTAACTAACTAGACTGCATTTGGTTTTATGTAGCTAAGAAATAGGACTTATATTCGAGAATATGGTTCTTTGCTTCAATAATAAAACATAAACTATGGTACTGGTTTAATGTAGCAGGGAAGCCGACAGGTGGCCAGAGAAGGATAAAGGTGTTACCGATGGGAAAGCTGACAACAACCATTATGGGATGGTGACCATTTGGTCACATTATGAGCTGCTGTACCTCAGAAGATAGACACATGCCAACTAAAGCTATAGCATGAAATAAAACATGCTAGGACACTTCAGAATATGAGTGTGTAGTGTTTGCTTCCTCCTTCTTTCAGCAAAGCCTTATAAGAGAGACCCACCAAGGAACCTTCCAGAAGAGACAGAAAATAACCCAGCTCTTATAAAATAGGTGCTCTTTCCTCCCTTTTCCTGAAGCCTGAAAGAGAATTTGAAGGAGAGTCCTAGAATTTGGAAACTTACAGAGTTGACAAATCCAGCTGGATTTGTACTGCAAAATGAAGCAGTTAAAAGATGTGGCCACAAGGGCGTCTGGGTGGCTCAGTGGGTTAAAGCCTCTGCCTTCAGCTCAGGTCATGATCTCAGGGTCCCGGGATTGATCCCCGCATCGGGCTCTCTGCTCAGTGGGGAGCCTGCTTCCTCCTCTCTCTCTGCCTGCCTCTCTGCCTACTTGTGACCTCTGTCAAATAAACAAATAAAATCTTGGGATGAAAAAAAAAAAAAAAAAAAAAGATGTGGCCACATAATGGCAGGTAATCTTACAAGGACCTAAGGGGCTGTGTCAAAAAAGCACCGAGCCTCTCACTGGTCAAATATTGAACAGCCTTATCATCCGAGATAACAAATGTCATTGATGGAAATGCTTAAATACATAAAATGTCCATGATTTCACAACTACGCCTGAGAGAGAGACAGAGGCACACAGAGAGAAAGGGAGGAAGGGAGGGAGGAGATTGAGAAAAGCAGCAGCAAAGGAAAAGAGAACCAGAAGGTTGAGGAAAACCACAATAGGAAAAAAGGAAAAAGAAAACCCCCTAAAAGACCAAAATAATAGCAATGATTCACTGAATATCACTAAAAGTTACTTACTCAGTAAGGAGTTACCAACTCCTTACTATGAAAAATGGCAAGAAATAAGAAAGAATTATGCATTTTCCCTGCCTTTCCTCTATTAACTATATTTAAGTACTTCTTGAGAGGAAGTTCTTTGTTGTAAAATTCCACCTAACAAATGTGGAAGAAATGATAAAATAAGAAAATCACAATTTTGGCATCCCTTAATATAGTATCTGTATCAGGGAATGGTCATCAATGATAAAACTTTGATCAATATTTACTAGGCACTTAAAATGAAAAGATCAGACTGACACTACTCATATCCTCATATCTGCATATTTTTTTTATTTTTTTTTTAAAGATTTTATTTATTTATTTGACAGACAGAGATCACAAGTAGGCAGAGAGGCAGGCAGAGAGAGAGAGAGGAGGAAGCAGGCTCCCTGCTGAGCAGAGAGCCCGATGTGGGGCTCGATCCCAGGACCCTGGGATCATGACCTGAGCCGAAGGCAGAGGCTTTAACCCACTGAGCCACCCAGGCGCCCCATATCTGCATATTAATTACCACTAAAAATGGGACAACCTGACACTTGTGGGATGGTCACCTGTGAACTAATATATTAACAGAATTACACAGAATCACCTATGAATAGCCTTGCAAAAAAAAAAAAAAAAGCTGAATCTAATCAAGTTTTAGTTAATGTTCATTTACAAAAAAGGTAGAGACAAAGGAACAATTTAAATGAGGTCACAAGAAAGCAAGCAACCAAATCCAGAACACAAGGCATTAATTAGGTCACCAGACTCTATTTCCGTAAACAAATCAATGGCATTACATGTAAAGAAATAGAGACAGAGACAGAAAAAGAGAAGACGAGCTATCCTATATTGAGACAGGTACATAAAAATAACATATACAGTCTCAAGTTTAGAAAAAAAAGAAAGAAAGAAAGAACTGTTAGAGTTAGAACATCTTGGAGACAATCTCAGAAATATGATTGTGGATTATGCACCAGATTCTGACACAAATTATTATTTGTCTTGTTAGAGTTGAAACGGGAAGAGTGGTTATATAAGGAAATATCCTTTTTTTGTTTTAGAGACTAAAGTATGTAGGAGTGAAATAACAATGTTTTGGGTTTTCTTTAAAATGCTTTAGCAAAAAAAAAATCACAGAGATGAAGTGATATTTTGATTACTGCTGAATCTAGAAGATGAATACACGAGAATTTTTCTTAACCATTCTTTTTTTTTTCATTACGCTTAAAATTTTCATAATACAAAAATTTATGTTAAGAAAACAATAGCAATGAGGCACCTGGGTGGCTCAGTCAGTTAAGCATCTGCCTTTGGCTCAGGTCATGATGGAGCCCATTTTTGGCTCCTGGCTCAGCGGGGAGCCTGCTTCTCCCTCTGCCTCTACTCCCCGCCCCTCACCCCCTGCTTATGCACACACACTCTCTCTCAAATAAATAAATAAAGTCCTTAAAAATAAAACAACAGCAACAACAAAATCTAACTACAAAACTGCAGCTTTAGCAGGAGGTATAACTCCTTCACCCCAGGCTGACAGTCCTGTGGACAAAGCCAGCACCACACTCCTAAGACATTACCTGAAATGAGTGACTCATAGAGGCCACAAAATAAAGCCTTCAAAATAAATATATAAAGAGACTAAAAAGGATTAGGACACAAAATTTTGAATGACCTTAATTCACTCGTGAAACTGACCAAAAGTGCACTACAATTTTGAGGCATTCTTTTGCCAAAGAAACTGCAAGACTGGCCATCAATCGCCAAGGCTCTTGAACCTTTAGAGAAGTCCACATTTCTCAGATACTGCAAAGGGAAGAAGTACGCTGTGAAGCCTGTGCTGCTGCCAAGAGGGGGACCGACCCTGTGCCTCCTTCAGATGGAGCCCCAGAAGACACTGAACAGAACAGAGTCATGCAGAAAGTTAAGAATGGGACCACAAAGGACAACAGGCAAAAGGGGTTTATTCAGTAGCAGAACCAGGTGCTACCAGATAGTCTTAAGAAATACATTTTGTGGCCAGTAACAAGCATCTTTGCTGTCTGCATAGTGGGGCTTGCTATAGATCTGGAATGCTGCATGTACCACATTCTCACATTCTTGGAACAAAAGTTCTTACTGAAGTTATCCATATAGCCTATTTGATATTGTTCATGGATGCACTGAGGGCAAATAACATGTTTCAATTCACAGATGGCCATCCCACAAGACATCACATTTCGACCTCATATAATGTACAGCACATTGCCCAAAACACAGGCAGGGTTAGTGAGACTTGAGGTTTCCCTCTTGTGAGAAAGGCTAGTAAAATATCCATATGCATGAAGGGCTATTTCTTCACACTTTGCAGGAGCATGTGTTCATGATGCTATTGTTGTAGTTGGCATTTTAAAAGAAAAAGAAGGTGGCCATGGAGACAGCTAGTGGATTCTATTGACTGACACACTCAAAATCTTTCTAGTACCTTTCTAATTTACAGAGACTGGAGAACTAAAAACTACTTCCATCATTAGTAATTAAAGAGATGAAATTTAAAACCACAATGAAATACCATTTTTCATCTGTTTTGCGACAATTAGAAAATGAAATTATGCCAAGTGTTGGCAGGAAATTGGAGAAAATGGGATCTTTGTCACTGCTCTTAGAAGTGAAGACTGGTGCATCACTTGGAGAGCAATCTGACAGTACTAAATTAAATGCAGTCTATGTACCCTCAGTGACCTAGTAATTCCCCTCCTAGATGTATATTTCAAAGGATTTTCACAGCAGACCATAGTGGACTCGGCCATGTCAGACTAAAGGCAATCTTGGTGTAGATCAGTGGGCGAGAGGTTGGTCAGGTAAAACACACACCAGAAAGTAACTTGCAGCAGTTAGAAATAGACAATTAGTTTAGATGGGCCCATGAAATTGAAGAAATCTTTAAAATAAAGTTCTCATAGAAACAATGTAAATGTAAATTAATTTAAGAAAATAAAACAAGGGGTGCCTGGGTGGCTCAGTGGGTTAAAGCCTCTGCCTTTGGCTCGGGTCATGATCTCAGGGTCCTGGGATCAAGCCCCGCATCGGGCTCTCTGCTCCTCGGAGATCCTGCTTCCTCCTCTCTCTCTGCCTGCCTCTCCACCTACTTGTGATCTCTGTCTGTCAAATAAATAAAATCTTAAAAAAAAAAAAAAGAAAAGAAAACAATACACATCTTGCAAGAACACAAAAAATTTAAGAATAGACATTAAATGCATGGGAATGGTTGTCTATGGAGATAGAGTGGTAGAGATCGAATGGCTTAATTTTTTTTAAGTTTCTAATTTTAATTCCAATATAGTTACAGTTAATTGGATGGTTTAAATTTTAAAAACAATTATAAAAATAAGAAATAGGCATGCACAGACCAATGTTGATAATATGCCATAAATATTCGTTATTACTGTTCTTTATTTTGTTTTATTTTGTTTTTTGACAGAGAGAGCACTTGGCACAGGGGATGGTAGGGAGGGAGGGAGGCAGTGGCAGAGAGGCAAGGAGGGAATCTTAAGCAGGCTCCATGCCCAGGCTGGGAGAGATCTCAGGACCCTGAGATCATGACCTGAGCTGAAATCAAGAGTTTGCACTTGACCTACCGAGCCACCCAATCTGTTTTGTTTTGAAAGAGATATTTCTAGACTCTCTTTTCGCTAGATTTCCATATGCAATTTCACAACCAGACACTATGAACTAAGGCATAAGGGGAGACAGTGTACCGATGATTTTATCTTGACTGTTACAGTTCATGGCAAAGGTGGTGTGTCTAGACCCTGCACTTTGATGGTAGCTGCCCAATTCTGAGCTCCCACATCACTGCAAGGCAGCACCATCCCTGACAGAACTGTTCTACGGTGTGGTTGAGAATCCCTCCTGGAAGCTCGACCCTCCCAAGCAATGAATGTGCTATCTATATTATATTTAATAGTAAGTTTTTTTCCAGCTTCAGTTATCTAGAGTGGAGTCTGTTCACTGTAACTAAAACCTCTGCAACACAGAGAGCGTTTAAAAATCATTGTATTTTCAAACTTTTCCCAGATTTATTACAATATGAGGAGTTCAAAATGAATACATTACTTTGTTAGGGCTACAGTAACCACGTATCACAAACAGGATGGGTAAACAACAAAAATGTATTATCTCACAATTCTGGAAGCTAGAAGTCCAGGATCAAGGTGTTGGAAGGCTTGGGTCTCCCTGAAAGCCATGAGGAACAATCTGTCTTATGATTCTCTCCTACATTCCCGGTTTGCTGCCAATCTACAGCATTCCTTGCCTTGTAGATACATCTGCCTGACCACCTTCATGTTCATAGGGTGTTCTCCCAGGGCGCATGCACATCTTTATCTCTTTGCTCAAATTTTTTTAATAAGGACATAATTAATACTGGATTACAGTCCATCCTAATGACCTCATTTTAACTTGATTACCTCTGTAAAGACCCTGTTTCCAAATAAGGCCCCATATTCTGAAGTACTAGGGATTAACACACCAATTTATTTTTTGGGGAGCCACAATACAACCCATAAAATACTGCATACAATTTAACAAAAATTTTAGCCATTATTGCCTAGTGTTTGTACTGAAAATGTGGAGTAAATGTGTTACTGTTTTTTTATCCATTGGTTGTTGTTTATTTTTTAGTTTTACCGAATACTAAGTATTACTAAGCTTCCCAGTATGCATGCTAAGTACCAAATTATAATTATGATAAATATGGCTTGATAGTAGCAGCTATAAAACAGACAGCTTGAAATAACTAAGTTTACTTTACAATCCAAACATGTTAACACAAGAACTAAAAACTGAAATATTGTAATGGTTCTTACATGACATAGAAATGTATCATTCCAGTAGAAGAAATGTAAATAATTACACTAAGCTACAGAATCTTCCATGCTGGACTTCCTAGCATATTTATCCATGGTTCCATTTACCAGAAACATCAACAACTTAACAAGTTCCATATCTTCTTGTTATAAAACAAATATGTATCTTTTTATCACTGTGAATCATGCTAAATTAACCCATCACCGGTCCAATTTGACTGAAATAAAAAGAATACCCACTACCCATTTCAAATTCAAATTCAATCTTAATTATGGAATACCTGTCTAAGATGACTAGAAGTGCTCATTTTAATTTGACTAGAGGATTTCTTCATGGAGGGTAGGCAACATCCATAAGAAATATAGCAACATCTGGACTATTGAATAGACTTTTCATTTCTTCAAGTGGTAAAATTTCTCAGAAGGATTCAGGTGTAATAGGGAAGCCAAAAAAATTATAACTTTCAAAATACTGAGTTTATCTCTAAATAGGCAAGTTCAACAAAAGATCAAGATCAATAACAGTATTGCATTTTTCTAAAACAAACATCATTATCCAACCACAGCTCAGAGGGCAAACATTTTTAATTGCCCACAATGGCCAAGGAGTTATATTGATGCTCCCCTAAAGAATTCTCATATGTATACATGCACACACACACACACACACACACACACACAGACACTCTCATGCCTAGTCACTTACGGTCAAAAATTAGGATGAGATATAAAAAAATATGATAATCTCAGTAGATAATACAGAAAAAATGTCTCACAAAATTCAACATCTGTTCATGATAAAAAATCTCAACAAACTGGGTTTATAGGGAACATAGCTCAACATAATAAAGGCCATATATGAAAAACTTACAACTAACACCATACTCAATGGTAGAAAACTGAGAGCTTGTCTTCTAAGATCAGGAAGAAGACAAGGATGTCCATTCTCATCACTTTTATTCAACATAGTATTAGAAGTCCTAGCTGTAGCAATCAGATAAGAAAAAGAAATAAAAGGCATCCAAATTGTTAAGGAAAAAGTAAAACTTTCACTATTTGCAGATGACATGATACTATAAACATAAAACTCTAAAGACTCCACCAAAAAACTGTGAACCAATAAATGAATTCAGTAAAGTTGCAGGATACCAAATTAATATACAGAAATCTGCTGAATTACTATACACTAATAATGAAGTACCATAAAGAGAAGTTAAGGAAGTAATCCCATTTACCATTACACTAAAAAAAGAATAAAATATCTAGGAATAAATTTAACCAAATAGGACAAAGACCTATACTCTGAAAACTCGAAGACATTGATGAGAGAACTTGAATACAACACAAACAAATGACAGGCTATACCAGGCTCATGGATTCAAAGAACTATATCATTAAAAGTATCCATACTACCCGAAACAATCTACAGATTCAATGCAATCCCTATTAAAATACCAACAGTATTTTTCGTATAACTAGAACAAATAATCCTAAAATTTGTATGAAATCACAAAACAATCCTGAGAAATAAGAACAAAGCTCCCAGATTTCAAGATATGTAACAAAGGTGTAGTAATCAAAACAGTATGGTCCTAAGACAAAAACAGACACATACATCAGTGGAAAAGGATAGAGAGGAAATGAACCTGCACCTATATGGTCAATTAATTTATGATAAAAGAGGCAAGAACATATAACAGGGAAAAGACAGTCTCCCCAACAAATGGTGTTGGGAAAATTGGACAGCCACAGGCAAAAAAATGAAACTGAGTCACTTTTGTACACCATACACAAAAATAAACTCAAAATGAACTAAAAACCTGAATGTGAGACCTGAAACCATAAAACAACTAAAAGAAAACACACGCAGAAATCTCTTAGACATCAGCCTTGGCAACATCTTTATGGCTATGTTTCCTCAGGCAAGGTAAACAAAAGCAAAAAGAAAAAACACAGCATAAAGAATAGTCAATGATACTGTAATAGTGATATAACAGGACAGATGCTTGTGGTGAACAAAGCATAATGTATAAACTTGTTACATCACTAAGTCGTACACCTGAAATTAATGTAACATTGTATGTCAACTATACTCAAAATAAAATATAAAATAAAAATAAACTATTGATACTAAACTAAAAAAATGGATAGCAAAGGGAAGCATCATTAAAACAAAAAGGTAATCAAGTGAATTCAAGAAGATATCTGCAGATGATATATCTGCAGGGGTTAATATCCAAAATATATTTTTAAAATTATACAACTGAATACCAAGAAAAAATATGATTAAAAATGGGAAAATGATCTGAGTAGAAATTTCTCCAAAGGGGACACACAGGTGGCCAACAGACACTTGAGAAGATGCTCAACATCACTCATCATCAGGGAAATGCAAATCAGAACCACAAAGAGATATCATCTCACACCCATTAGAATGGCTACTTCCTAAAAGACAAGAAATACCAAGAGTTGGCTGGGATGTGGAGAAAAGGGAATACTTGCACACTACTGGTGGGAATGTAAATTGATGCAAACACTGTGAAAATCAGTATGGAAGTTCCTTAAAAAATTAAAAATAGAAATACCATATGAACCAGTAATCCTACTGCTGGATATTTACCCAAAGAAAACAAAAACACTAATTCAAGAAGAAACACACCCTTATGTCTATTGGAGCATTATTTACAAAAGCCAAGATATGAAAGCAACCCAAGAGTTCATCAAAAGATGAACAGATGGGGGCCTGGGTGCTCAGTGGGTTAAGTCTCTGCCTTTGGCTCAGGTCATGGTCTCAGGGTCCAGGGATCCAGCCCTACATCAGGCTCTCTGCTCACCAAGGAGCCTGATTCCCCTCCCTGCACCTGCCTCTCTGCCTACTTTCAATCTCTCTCTGTCAAATAAATAAATAAAATCTTAAAAAAAAAAAAAGATGAATGGATAAACAAGATGTGGTATGTACACAATAGAATGTTTCTCAGACATGAGAAAGAATGAGATCTTGCCATTTGCAACAACATGGATGGACCTAGAGGGTATTAAGCTGAGTGAAATAAGTCAAACAGAGAAAAGCAAATATATGACTTCACTTTACATGTGGAATCTAAAAATGAACAGAGTCTGAAATACAGAGAACAACATGGTAGTTACCAGAGGGGATGTAGGTGGGGGATGAGCAAAATAGATCAAGGAGATTAAGAGTTACAAACTTCCAGTTATAAAATAAAGAAGTCACCAAGATGAAAAGTACAGCACAGGAAATACAGTCAATAATATTGTAATAACATCATATGGTGTCAAATAGTGACTACACTTATTGTGATAAGAACTGAATACTGTATAGAATTGTCAAACCAATATGTTGTACACCTGAAACCAATATAATAGTGTATGTCAATTATACTTCAATATTTTTTTACATGTTAAGAAAAAGAAGAGAAGGGAAGAAGCTCATTGATACTGGTCGTGGTAATGATATTTTGGATGTGACGTCCAAAGCACAAACAACAAAAGTAAACACCAAGAAATGGGACTCCATCAAACTCAAAAAGCTTCACAGAAACAAACAAACAAACAAACAATGAAATGAAAAACTAACCTACGGAATGGAAGAAAATTTTTGCAAATCATACCTTTGAAAAGGGGTTAATAACAAAAATATGTAAAGAACTCAGTTAACAAAAAACAAACAGAATAACTTAAAAACGGACAGAATATTTTTCCAAAGAGGGCATCAAAATGGCCAACAGGCACAGGAAAAATGTTCAACATCACTAATCAGCAGAAATATGCAAATCAAAACCACAATGAGATACCACCTCACATCTGCAATATAAGAGACAACAGGTATTGGCCAGAATTTGATGAGAAAGGAGCACGTACCGTAGTGGGGGAGTGTAAGCTGGTCCAGCTACTAAGGATAACAGTATGGAAGTTTCTCAAAGAATTAAAAATCTGCCATACAATCCAAAATTACCATTACGGTGTATATACCCAAAGGAAATGAAAACAAGATTTTGATGAGACCTATCCATGCCCATGTTTATCACAGCATTGCCCACAATAGCCAAGAGATGGAAATGCCTGGAAATGTCCACCAATAAATATATAAAAAGATGTGGTACATACACATAGTGTAATATTAGTTAGGCATGAGAAAGGAGAATATACTGCTGTTTGTGGCAACATGGACAGAACTTCAGCATGTTATACTAAGCAACATAAGTCAAAGTCAGACGAGTACTGTATGACATCGCTTATATGTGGAATCTTAAGAAGTTAAACCTGTAAAAAAAAATGGAGTAAAATGGTGATTACCAGGGGATTGGGGGGCGGGGGAGCACTAAGAGGATGATGTTTAACGGTACAAACTATAACCAGTAGAAATAAGCCATAGAGATCTAAGGCATAGCATAATGAATACAGACAATAACACTGCACTATAATTACATAATGTAATAAAATATTGCTACATGGGCTATCATGTATACATGATGTATTACATGTAATACATGTATTAGGAAGTATAAATGTATCAAAGTAACACACTATATGCTTCAAACTTAAAATACAGAAATCACTGGAATTATATGTATGAATCCTTACCCTCCACCTGCAAAGAGACATCATAGATTCAGTTTTCACCAACCAGATGAAAAGAAGTCAAAATATGGGAGAGTTACCTCGGAATGGCTGTGAGAATCTGCCTTAGATCTCTGCTTTCTTCAAATACCTGAACTTTAAGCAACTAAAAAGCTTATATTTCAATTTCTGTAGCAGAGTTTCAATAGGAGCTAATGAGTTGAAAGCTAACATAGTTTTCTCAAAATTATGGAAATATGTATTTAAATCCAATTTCTAGCCTAAAATTTTTGGCCAAGTGCCCAAATTCTGAGCGATGTTTGAGCCCACCTGGCTCTGTGACAATTTGTTCTCTTGCGCAAAACTGCTGAAAATCAAAGCTAAATGCATTCACCAGAAATATAAATATGGAGTATGATTAAAAGGGACTTTGCCTAAATACATGTCATAGTTTAGACACTAACTAGTGAATATCAGTATTCTTCTTAATTGAGTCAAAAGACCAGTGACCAGCACTAAACCTAGAAAAGTATATTTTTCCCTAAGCGATGAAGAACCAACTAGAATGAACTTATTTTAATAATATTTTCACGTTGATTTTATACTTACTAGCTCAATAATTTTTGTAAAATTTCACTAATGATGATGGGACCTTTTCAGAGCAATTTGAATAGGTATTTACTATCAATTTCCTCAAAAAGAAAAAGAGAAGAAATCTGGTGCTGAGAATTTATAACACAGAGAAATGGGATTAACTACATGATATGAGCCCCTAACATACACTGAGAATTTAATCTGTGCCTATAGTTCTTCTAAGTCTTACTTTATTTAATCCTCATAACAAGCCTGTGAGTACTACTGCTTCCCTTACTTTCCCTTCAGGAGAGAGATTAGGTTATCTTCCCCAGGTATCGAAGCTAGATCTAGAATTTGCCAAAGAATCTGACCAAGAAGTACTGAACTATTCATAGCGTTCTAGGCTTTCACTTCTTCAGAGTCGGAGCCAGTAGATTCTGGTATTGACTCCCCCTTAATACACTATTACTCTCCCTATCCTCCTCATACAGAAATTACAACTGCCTAATTATACAAAATGATGAGAAAGAGCAATATTCTGAATTCCATTTATAGTCAAGCTTTGGTTGTTTTCACTTGTGGAAGAAATGGAAGTAACACAACTTAATGGTTAAATCACTCACTCTTTTGGTGACAAGAAGTGGGTGCTATATATTGTTTATATTCCTTTGTTGTGTTTAGCTTACTTTTCCCCCCAATGTAAACAGATTTTATTATGAGAATGGTAACCATATGGTGGAATAACATTCTGAGTTTAACCGCTGGATAAGCATTGGACTACATTTGGTGAATAAACATTGAAATAAAGAGCATCCTACTGGTATCATGAAGTGTGTATTGTTATTGCAGAGCTGATTTGTGTTTTTATTAACTATCTTGACACAAGGTTAATGAATATAAGTAAAATCGACATTGCCATATCGATCACAAAATAGTATTATCTGTTAAGTGTATTTCAAAAACTAAGAGTTGAGCTTGCAATATAGAGTGAACCAGATCCTCACCTTTGTAAATACCTACCAGGATAGTCAAATAATTCCTGACCTTTTATTACAGCACAGTAGGCCTGTCTAGGTCTGGAAGTAGCAGGCACTCTGCATCTAAGATGTTCTAAAAGACAAGTGTGGTTGCAGACGGGCTGCAGCACAGAGCATTTGCCCAACATCCTTTGTATCATTTAAGTATAAATAAATGTGTGTCGGCATCTATGTGTATGTTGACAATGCTAATGAGTCCATTTATAACATTATTTTAATTTGCCTCTATATTTGTTAACATTTTACTTAATTTATTCTTCATGGGTACCTGTGGAACAACTCCTCACGTTTTCACTCCTGCCTCTTGCTAATACACTCATACTTAATAACATAATTCATAATTACACAGAGTTTCCTGAGGTCACCATTTAAATGCAAGGTCTCTTTCAATCATATTTGTATGTCCTGTCCCATGGTGGTATAGCCTGGTAATTGCTTAATAAGTTCAATTTAAATTGAAGAGATAGGGGCACTTGGGTGGCTCAGTTGGTTAAGCGGCTGCCTCAGGCTCAGTGATGCCAGGGTCTTGAGAAGGAACCCAGCAGGGTCCTGGGATTCAGCCCCACGTCTGGCTCCCTCATCTTACGGGAGCCTGCTTCTCTCTCTCTCTCTCCCTCTTCCCCTCCTCCCCGCTTGTTCTCTCTCTCTCTCTCTTTCAAATAAATAAATAAAATCTTTTAAATAAATAAATAAATAAAAGCGATACTAAATCTTAATTCAGTAACTAATGGAACAGCCAACATCTTCAGTTCATTCATTAATTTGCACTTTTTTTCAGAAAACAAATGTTTGGTTGAGTGCTTAATATGTACTAGCCACTGCACTGGGAGCTGAGAACACAAAAGTAAGACCTGGTGTCAGTTTTCAAGGAGAGGACTAATGCAGAAGGTCAATATGAAATGAGAGTCACATGACCCAGGAAAGCTTTAACCCACTGAGCCACCCAGGCACCCCTATGTTGTATATTTTCAACTTACTAAATGTTGCATATTAACTATAGCTCAATAAAGTTAGGAAAAATGGGATCTATCAAGAAAGGAATAAAGAGAGAGAAAGAAAACTACATATTGTAGGAATGTAGAAAGGACCGTGTACCTAGGCAAGTGCAGAGACCAAATTCAAAAGGATTCTACAGTAAAGGTACACTCAGTGTTGCAGGACTATGAAACTGAGGAATACACTTAAAAAACCTAATAGGGGGGGCCTGGGTGGCTCAGTGGGTTAAGCCGCTGCCTTCGGCTCAGGTCATGATCTCAGGGTCCTGGGATCGAGTCCCGCATCAGGCTCTCTGCTCAGCGGGGAGCCTGCTTCCTCCTCTCTCTCTCTGCCTGCCTCTCTGCCTACTTGTGATCTCTCTGTGTCAAATAAATAAATAAAATCTTAAAAAAAATTTAATATAAAAAAAACCCAATAGCTTAGGATACAAACTTGTAAATAATACAAGCTTAGCATAAAATACTTCATCTACTTTTGCTTGGATGATGCAAAATACAACTAGCCTTACAGGATAATTCAATTTTGTGAAATGCTCCCCCACAAAAGTGAATGTTGGGGAGTTTATAGCTGATAGATGCAAGGCATGTATATTCAAGTCAGCTCTAGAAAGGTTCACCCTTACCCTTAGAACTTAAAAGTAGCTAACTTCACCTGTGGGAGTAACTTTGAAATCCTAAGAATAAAGTCATTTTCATCTTTAGGCAACTCCTTTCAAAACCTCCGATGGCACAGCCTCTCACCACTGAAAGAATAAACTTGATTAGAAAAGACACCAGCATGTCTTGCAGGAGACCAGCTGCTACGGAATGCTGTCGGTTTATTCAAACACCCTTAAATTAATTCAAAAGAAGGTCTAAAAAAAATGTGTCAATAAATATAAATTGAAGGGTAATCTAAAATGCTACTTTCCAAGTACTTCAAATACACATGTACATACAATACATACAACATACAGATTATATGTAGAGAGAGACAGAGATAGAGAGAAAGAGTCAATCTCAATAGACATAAAGAGTCAATCTCAATACTCAATACCCAGCTGGTATTTAATATTGTTTTGAATTGAATTATACTAAGTATATAATTTAATGCCATTAACCACTATCCAGAACCAATAGACTACATGTAATTAACAAAATTGATTTAAACTAAAATAGCCTCTTCATTATGCCATCTTCTAAGAAAAGAACATATAAACAGATAAAATATGTTCTAATATATAAAACAAAAATGAATTTTCTATGGAAGAGGAGTATATGACTACCTTAGCACTGTCACATTTAAGTCAGTTTATTGAACTTATAAATATTTGTTCCCCCCCAAAAAAGGGCTGAATTGAGTCAAATGGTTTGTTTTCTTTAGTTTAAAAAACATTCATAAATATGATAGACTTATGCAATAAAAATTAACTCTTTTATCAAGTAAAGACATAAAAATATGCATTTACTGTATTCTTAGGGAAATCTAATGTAGAAATATTTGATTCATTCATCTATAATTCACACTTTTTTTTTTTTTTTTTTTTTTTTTTTGCTTGTAGACCTAAGTTCTAAGTACTCAGGGAACACTGAAATATACTTGTCAAATTGACTGACTGCATGAAATAAGCATAACTTTTATATGTTTAGGAGGAAGGGCTTTGAAGTAAAACAGATCTATTCAAATTCCATCTCAGCCCCATAAGGTCTATGACCCAGGGATGTCACTTAGCCTTTTCAAATCATAGTTTCCTGACTAGAGTTGCAGGGAACCAAGCTCGAAGAATGTTACGAGAAGTAAATAAGTAATGTATATAAAACACATCACAAAATTAGGTACACAGTAAATGTTGTTTTTATTACACATTCTGTATTTTGGAAAAAATATCAACTTTTTTCTAAGTTTACAGGGAGAATATTTAACACCAACACCATTATGATACTGTATGTGGCAAAAGACATGCATTATAATTTTATTATCTAAGATGTTAATAAAAATGTTAATGTCATGGGGAAAATGTCATTAAGTATAGTAAATGTATGAAACAAAACAAAGACAGTATACAAACAATTTGTATAGGACAAAAACAATGTATAGAAACAATACTGGAAGAAAATAAATCAAGATTTTATTAGTTACTGTTAGTGATTTTTAATTTTACTTTTTTTCTATATAATTCTTAAAACTGAATGTATAACTTTCATAATCAAACAAGAGCTACTTTTAGATGACAAGTTGACAATCATTTTCACATTTTTAACTAATGCCAGTTAATAACTCATGATGATAGAATAGATAATAATTGATGCTTATTTTCATACAGATTATTTCTCTTTTTCCCAGGGGATTTTTTTTTTTAACTAAGGCATAGTCCCACACGCATATGTGCATGCGAGCACACATGCACGCATGCACACATACACACACACACACAGTGAGTTCTGGCAATCTAACTTACCAAAAAAAAAGAACTCCACCAATAAAACTGATAGTCATTTAGCCTTCCAGCTGCATAATCCAAATAACAGCTGACAAGAAGCTATAGAGGTAGCAGGGAAAGTTAAAGTCATAATCCTATTTTAAAAAGATCAAGTCTATGGGCATCTGAGTGGCTCAGTTGGTTAAGCATCAGGCTCTTGATTTAAGTTCAGGTCATGATCTGAGGGTCTTGAGATCAAGCCCAGGTGTGGGGCTCAGTGCTCAGAGCAGAGGTCCCTGGAGATTTCCTCTCCTTCCCTGACTTCCTGCCCCCTCCCCCCTCCCCCCCCAAATAAATAAATCTTTAAAAAAAAAAAAATCAAGTTTAGAGACTGTACTATGCCAGACATAAAAGTTTAAGCCCTTAAACAGAACCCAGTGACAAAGCACAGCCTCCAAACTTTTTCACCCCAAGTTTTTTGTCATTTTCTGTCCACTTTATTATTTCACTTATTTGCATGAAATCAGGATGCTGGTGTTTAAAAAGTTATCTATTCCTTTTACTTGTTCTCCACTGACTCAAAAGTCATTCTGTCATGTGGTTGCAAAAGAAATTTTCACGTTGGAATTACAAAAATAACTAGTAAGGCTTTAGAAGGAAAAGAACCATCTTAAAAAAAATGATTAACAAAATTCTTTTCCATATAACATTTGATGATAAAAGTAGAAGCACTTTTAGACTAGAAAATAATATAAAATTTTAAAAGTATACATATAAATAGAATAACTTTTTAAAGATGTTTTTTAGAAAGCTTTGAATACAACTGGCCTGCTAACATAAGACTGAAAAGTTGTTCGAATATTTTCAACTCAACTAGTTATATTCCTCCATACACAGTCAAATAAATCAGAATAGATTTGAAAGACCAGATATAAAAATCCATTAAGACAAATCGGAATTCAAAGTTCAGTTCAGTAATGGCATTAATTCCTAGATCTGGCACTCTCATAGATCACAACAAAAAATGTATACCAAATGTAAAGAATATCAAGTGCATCCTAGAGAAGTATGTACTTTACACCAAATGTTACTCAACCAACACATGGAGTACAAAACTGGAAGCACTTTAAGATAAGAGCAGTACTACCATTCTGTAAACACACTGATTGTGAGAAATAAAAGATATATATATATACTGTTTATTCTAACTATGGGTAGTCTACATATCTCGTGCCAAGCCTATAACTATTTATTGTTGATGTAGTACAATGCCAACATAAAATGCCTTGTCTTCTAGATATACCTAGAAACATGACAGGCGCACCTAACAGATAACCCCTACCCAAAAAACAAAAAGCATAAAAATCACTCTACTTTCCTTCAAGAAAGGACAATTTTCAGTATTAAAAGAGTAATATAGAATGGTAATATCATTAGTATAGGTCACAGAGTCTAAAAGACTTGGTAAAATAATGAGTTAACACTGAGAATAGATAAAAGTGTCCATCCAGCCAGATGAAGTTAGTATTAAATGTTTAATAGCCTGTATATAACCTTGAGCATTGGAACCCAATGACTTGGATACAAGCACTTAAGGAGATAATGAATCTAGCTCAGTGTTTGTCAGAAAATATTACCAAACTTTCAAGTCCTAGTAGAGAACATTAAAACACTTCTTGGCCCTGAATCAGAAAAGAGTTCTGTTGGAGTTGATCCCAAAAACTAACTGTAGAAAGACTGGCAAGCCCAGGTGACTTGAACTTGGCCTGAAAAATTCAAGTTCCAACAATGAACTTGTTATTAAATTGGTTGTGTCAAACTTTTGAAAGTTATTATGTTATCATTTAATTGCAAAATAATTTTCTAATTAACTTTATAAGTAAATTGATTATACTTGGTATATAACAAAGTTAAAATGTAATATTGACAAGAATATCAAACTTTGTATAATATGGCTAACAATTAATTGTAACTGCTAACATTTGTTAAGCTTTTATTATATGTCGAGCCCTGGTCTAAGGACTTTACATGTATTCTCATATCCTATGAAATTGGTACTATAGGGACGCCCGGGTGGCTCAGTTGGTTAGGTGTCTGCCTTTGACTGGAGTCATGGTCCCAGGATCCTGGGATCTAGTTCCCCGTTGGGATCCTCACTCAGTGGGGAGCCTGCTTCTCCCTCTGCCTGCTGCTCCCCCAGCTTGTGCTCTCTCTCTCTCTGACAAATAAATAAAATATTTTTTAATTGATACTATAATAACCCCCATTATACAGGTAAGGGAGTGGAGACTCAGAAAAAATAAATAATTTAACCAAGATCACACATTTGGCAAATGGCAGTGTTTAAGATTACTGAACCATGTGCTACTCTCTTCCTATCTGAATAGAAACTGGGGGGGGGGGCAAAAAGGGGAGAGGGAGTAAGGAGTTAAAGCTGGAGTTCCAGTGTATAAACTACAATTCTGTAGTTTTCAGAGAATCTTCATGCTGCTAATTTCACACATAGCCTGATTTTTAAAAGGTGTTAAAATGACTGATACATGTTATACACAAAAATAAGTATTTGGTGAAAAAACTGTGCTAAAGGGGAAATAAAAAATAAGGCTACCTTCTATCTCTAAAACATAGTGGACAAACAAGCTCACCCATTAATTTTGTTTTTATGAATAATACTGGTAGTTTTCTTAGAGACGGCTAAACAAAATAAGTATACTCTGTATACTTACATCATTACCTAAGCTGAAGAGAATGGAAATATAAAATTTGACAGTATCTTTTCATTCACCAATATTAAAAGAAATCATGTGTAAAATAATCTGTGAAATATGCTACAATCTATATAAAATATAAAATAAATGCATATACAATAGAATTCAAGATAAATTTTACGTCACAAATTGGTTTTATATTACATTTGGTTAGTCAATGACTACAATACCATTTCAGAAGAGCATTATTTAACCTGGAACCATGTACTTTCCCCATAGAGTAATCAATGAAGAAGGCTGTAGCACTTACATTTCTAGGACTTTTATGAATGACGCTCAGAGCTCATTAGTTATGTGAGTATTCTGCACATAGTTATTTGTAATAGAGATATTTTATTTTATCAACACTTCTGGCTCCAGAAGTTAAATATCCTAAATTCCAAATATCTCTCAAATTACCTTGCTAGCTACATTGCCTGAGTTTCCCACTGCAATAAACTATTTTAAGGGCTTGTTTTCATAATTTAGATACAACCTATGTTCTCCTCAAAACCAAAGTCAAGTCCACAACTCTCTAGGGGAAAAAGAAAGACCAACACTGTGAAAGATCCCAAAATGCAAGAATATTAACCACTGAGCACTTATGCTCGTATCTTCTAACAAAAACCTCTAGCCATAAAAGAGTCAAAAGAAGTCTCGTCTTCTAAAATGGAGTATACCCACGTTTGAATGACACACATGTTTAAGAGCTGAAATGCTAGTTAAAGGTCCCATTGATAAAGGATCAAATGTAAACAGTGATGGTAAAAAATGTTTTAATTACTTAATATATATTGAAGAGATCCCAGTTTTATATAGACAATAAAATATCACCTTCCTGTAGGCAACTTTTCTATCAAACTTTTTACTGTACAACAAATAATACTTTTATATAATTAAGAAAATTAGATTTTATCTACCACTACAACCTGCACTTTCTTTGCTTCTCTGTGAAATCGTTTTCACAGGAAATCCAGCACTATTAAAAAAGACAATCTAACACTAACGCCAAGTGTGCTGTGTTTTGTCACCATATCTCCAAGGTTACTAGAACATACAATGAGCATCTTCCAATCAAGCTTGCACCTGTGGAAAAAGAAAAATTAAAAAAAAAAAAAAAAGTCTTTTCCACTTCTCCAGTCAAAATAAAGTGCAATAAATTGTGTAGTTCCCAAACAGTAGGTGAATTACCAAAAGAAATAGATACAATTAAAGCTGTCTATTTCAATCATAAACGGTCAATGATATTCTCCCCAACTCTACAGGCAAGTTTTGAAGCTTCCTGTGTCTTGCCAAAGAAGGAGCTTTTGCCAAATGATGTTCCTGCCGCCATCCCAGCTGGCTTTTCATTTGTCCAAATAGCTCTCTAGTTGTGGCCCTGCTCCCTTTATAAGCGTCACGGATTTCTGTGCCGGTCCCATCCCCCCAGCGCCCGTGATATTTGGTGTAGTCCTTGAACTTGATCCACAGAGCCCCCTCCTGAAGCGCACTACAAAACGCACCCTGCCCAATGCTTTCCAAATCTTCACCCTCCTTCTCTCATTTCAGAAAACCATTGCATTTCAGTCCCCCTGGAAAAGTGGGCTCAAGACCCCTTTTGCACTTGAGGTGCCCAGAAAGGAAACACAGTCACATACACACACACTCACACGCGCGCGCGCGCACAACGTCCCTTCCTAATCGCCAACCCTGACAGCAGAAGACATCCAAATCCCAGGTCCCTCCACCTTCCGCTGTTCAAAACACCCAGCAGTTACCGACTACGGGCGTGGGGGAGGGAAGTCTGAGGTTTCTGAGTGGATGGACACCTCCTTCCCACCAGCTGCTCTCATGCCTCGGGCCCTTGAGGAGCTCAGGAAGCACGGAGGTCCCTTCTCTCCTTGCCCCCTGCCGAGAACACCCGTAACTGTAAGCTCTGCGCCAGACCCGCACCAACTGGAGGTGATCCTGGCGTGCGCCGAAACGCCCCGATGCCAAACTGCCCTCTGTAGGGACACCACCGAGACCCGCATAAGTTAACCCGCAGGAATTCCGTGGAAGCAGAGAGAAGCGGACCTAACGCGCCCAGCTCTGGGGTCGCGTCTCTCCCCCGCCCTCCGCCGAAGGGCGCCCAGCGCCTCCAAGAGCACCGCAGGGTCGGAGCGCAAATCCAGTGAAGTTAAGAAAGAGGACTGGCTGGGAAACGCTTGCTCCCGAGTTGACGAAGACGGGGATCGAAAGGCAGATCGCCAGGGAGGCAGCCCTAAACTGTGTCCACAGCGTGACGGGGCCGAACAGGGAAAAGCCCCTCGCATTTCCTGGCTAACCAAGCCCCCGCGCGGGACACCGGCCCCGTCCGGGTTCCGGCCGGGCTCAGACCTCACCGCGGGTCGGCGAAGGGGCGGGGAGCCCGGGAACTTACGGAAAAAGATGTACTCGGTGTAGCTGCTCCAGATCTTGTCGTCGCGGTACTGGTTGACGAAGGCGGCGGTGCCCGAGGAGTTACACGCCACCATGTGGAAGCCGGCCTCCGACAGGCGATCGAACGCCTGCTCCAAGTAGGTGAACTTGAGGTAGAAGCGGGACGTGTACTTCTCGGGCGGCCGGTCGGGGTCGCGGCTCTCGTTGAGCGTGTCCCCGAAGACCTCCTTGGCCAGCGCGATGCGCCCGCACACCATGATGCGCGCCACACGCCGGAACTTGGCGTCCGCCTGGTTGTCTCGCACGGTGGTGTAGGAGCCGCGGTAGCCGAGCGTCAGGAAGCCCGAGCGCTTGTCCGGCGCGCCGCCGCCGCCCGCGCCGTGCGCTCCCGGGCCCGAGGGCGCGGCTGCGGCCGCCCCACGCAGCAGTAGCGCGTCGCTGCTGCCCTGGGAGACGTTGTCCTCCAGGTCGCTCTGGCAGCCCTCGTCGTTGAGTGAGTTCTGCTTAGTGACCTTGGGCGACAGCAGCTTGACCAGGTCGGTGAGCTGGAAGTACTCGGCCTCGCGCAGGAGCCGCTCCTTCTCGGGGAAGTGCTCGGGCAGCGCGAGCTGCTTGTCCCGCAGGTAATCCAGCACGTACCTGAAGAGGAAGCCGTCCCGGTCGATGAAGAAGCGCGCCCGGCTGTCCCTGGGCAGCTCTCCGCGGCGTCGGGCGCCGCCCCGGGGGCTGGAGGGCGAGAACATACTGGCCAGAGTGCTGTCCGGGACGCTGAGCAGCGTCGAGTGCTTGGTCACATAGACCTGGCCTCCCACATTGAGCTCCACTACCTCGGGGAAGGGCGAGGGCAAACAGGGCCCCGGGGCGGCGGCCGCAGACGCGCCCGGCGAGCTGGACGAGGAGACCATCTCGCTAATGGGCAGGATGGTGCTGCCGCCACTGCCCGTGTCCTTCAAAGCCATGGTCCCCCCGCCGCCGGCCAAGTGACCCGGGAGAACAGCACTTTCTCCTTGCTGGAGCCCGCGCCTTCCACCCTCGGCAGCCCTCGGCCTTGGCGTGTGCCTGGTGCGCCCTCGGGCCGGGCGGCACGTTCCTTCGGCCGGGGCGTCCCCGTTCAGGGCTCGGGGCAGCGGCGGCGGCGGCGGCGCCCGGGCTCCATCGGGGGAGCGAAGCGCGGGAGAAGAGCTCCGCGGGCGCCGCGGCGGCGGTGGAGGCGCGGGGAGGAGCGGCTGCTCCTTTGGGGTGACGGCGGGGAAGTGTGAGAGAGACTTGCGAGCGGCTCTTAGGCAGCCGCTGGGCTCCCCGCGGGGAGGGCGGGAGGAGGGGCCGGAGCAAAGACAACTCGCCGCCCCAGCAGCTTGCTAGCGCTCAGCCAGCCCGGAGCGCGGACGGTGGCGCTAACTACTCCTCGCAGCCGGGGAGGCGGCACTGACGTCAGGCTCGGGACTGGGACCCGAGCCACAGCTGTCATTTAAAGAGATAGGCGCCAGCCGCTGGCTGCGGGGCTCCGACGCTAGGGGGCGGGGCGGGGGCCGAGCTGGGAGGAGATGCTGCTTCGCGGCCGGCGGGGAGAGCGCAGGGAACCGAAAACACTGGGGGAAAAGGACAGCCTCTCTCCTTCATTCATACCCTTCCTTCCTTCCAGCGATCCCTCTGTCCCTCCCTCCCTCCTTCTCGTCCGTCTTCCCGGCCTGCCTTCCTTACCTTCCTCGCCACTGTTCGCCCAGTAAAATTAGTTTGGTTGGGGAGGGAAGGGGGTGTTTTTAGGGGAAGTGGGGGTACGCTTGCGTTAAGGTGGGAAGTGGAGCAGGGAGTGGTGGGCGTCAGGGGGAAGGTAGGAGAGTCTGAATTATAATAAAAATGCGACGCTCCTAATCTGACATTACTACAAATGTTGGCGTGGGAGTCGTGATTGCAGACTCCCCGGCACTTTTACCATAGTTTTTGAAGCGAACGGCTAAATGCCCTAACCTCTATTGCAATCAATGATCATGATTGCATATTTAACTGCATGAGTTACGTATAACTGAAGAATCTAGGAAAATCTGATTTCGGCTCCGAAACTAATAAAGGATTGTACATAACGTAACTGTTTTCTTCTTTTATCTTTTCATTATTTGATTCATAGTAAATGCTTAATAATTGTTTGTGGAGGAAAAGACGCAAACAGGGAGGAAACTTGCTCTCTATTCCTACTTCCCATTCCCATTCAGTGCCTTCATCTAATCTCTCCATTTTCCTTTCAACTCACTGGGCAAGAGAAATGGCTTGTTTTTATTAATCTTCTAACCCCAAGATTCAAGCCACAAATGAAAATTATATGAATTTAAGCTCGCCCTCTCCACCTGTACATAGCACAAGTACAGTCTGCAAGATCAGTATTATGTGTGATGAAGAGTTAGGATGGAGGTGTCTGAAAAGCTCAGTCTATTAACCACCAGACACTCTGATTTCAGCTCAGATCATGATCTCAGGGTCATGATGTCAGGGTCCTGAGATATAGTCCTAGCCCCAGGATGGCTGATTTAAGATTCTCCCTTTCCCTCTCCCTTTGCCCCTCCCTCCCTTTAATAAATAAATAAATAAATAAATAAATAAATAAGTTACCTAGGATAGCAGTGCAGATGAGAAATCTCCCTTCTTGTAGCTATCCACCTGGGGCATTTTTTTGCATTCAGAGCCATAAAAAAATCATTGATTGTACGTACAGAAGTGAAAGAGTATACTGTGGCACAAAGTAGTTTATTTCAATGATTTTAACAATATTACAGATGAACTTTAACCACTAAAAGATAAAATAATGTCTAGTCTTTATTTTTTTTAATTCTATATGCCTGCTTAGAAGTTCTTCTCTGAACCCACAAAAAAAAAAAAAAAAAAAAGCACTGGATTTGAAATAACAGTACTAACCTCAAATTTTTATAAATAATACCCTATTCTTCAGAGCGTTAAAAATAACATTAATTAATTGACCCTTATAAGACACATCCACAGAAAATGCTATATCAATTTTGAAGTTACATGAGACTGAAAGAACCAATGAAGGAACACAGCACATATCTGCCAAGACTGAGACTTAAAACTGGGTTTATTGTATACATCTTCATGCAATCCTCTTATATAAGCCTATTGCCCCCTCAAATTTATAAATTGATCAAATTAAGAAGTAGAATTGATCTTCACCTTATTCATTTAAAAGCTAACAGCACAAAGTATTTGGAATTTAAAATAATAGTTCTGGAAAATGAATTAATAGGAGCTTTATAACCTTTATAAATGAATAAATAATAATGCCTCAAACCACTACTAATGAAGCCCATTTATCATGAGATAAATATCTCTAATGATAAGTATGGTACAGCCCATAGAATCTCAATGAAGTGGACATATAATACATATGCATATGTATTTATGAATATGAGGTCTCCAATATTATCGGGTTAAAATCCATTCTAATTTTTTAATTACATAAAATATGCTTATAAGATAAATGGTCTAAAATTCATACTCTAAATGAATCATCTTAGAAATTCTTAGTGAATTACACTGTGTGCTGTATTGCTTCTTAAAATAATTCCTTCAATGTTGATTGAATATTTCTCCTTAATCCTTTCTCTCCTTATATTCCTCTGACTGTCACTCCCTCCCATAACTAAACCCTCTGACCAAACTCCGAACTGAACATACTTCAGGTCCAGGTGTCTTTTTTTCCCTTTTTTTCTTTCTGCTAGGAATGCCTTTCCTTATCTACCAGTTCCCTAATCCTTCACCCTATTTATCTCTTCCCTGAGGTCCCAGCTTAAATAGCACTTTCTCTGGAAATCTTCAGCTTTTGACCAAAACAGGTGTTCCCACAGCACTCTGCACTCACACATGGGCAGGATTTATCACACTGACATGTCATTGTCTCTCACTAAATTGTAAGTATGGCATATAATCATATGCACTATTCTATCCCCAGCATGGTGCGCCCAGCCCATAAGAGATACAAAGTTTCTGTTTATTGAATATTTACTGCATATAAATATGTTCATGTCATGAATGGATGACAAAACATCAACTTCTGTGCTAGACATTGGGTTACACAATGAGACTGCAGAAATAAGTAAGACTCGGTCCTTCAAAATTCTAATTAGGAGAAGTGAGAAAATAATCTGATCAAAACAAACTCAATCTAAAGAGGAGGGAAAACTAAAAAGAGATCCACACTATTGGAACAATCATTTTGATGAGCTGAGCAATCAACACCAAATGCTGCACAGGCGGACCTCATTTTATTGCACATCACAGATAGTTTATTTTTTTTTTTTTAATTGAAGGTTAGTGGCAACCCCGCATTGAGCAAGTCTATTGACACCAAATGCTTTTTCCAAAAGCATTTACTCACTTTGTATCCCTGTGTCACATTTTCACAATTCTCCCCAAATTTCAAACATTTTCATTATTATATTTGTTATGGCGAACTGTGATCAGTGATCTTTGATGTACTATTATGGTTGCTTTGGGGTGTCCCAGGTCATGTCCATATGAAGTGACCAGCTATTCCTCCATCTCTCTCCCTCTCCTCTGGCCTCCCTATTTGCTGAGACACAACAATATTGAAATTAGGCCAGTCAATAACTCTACAATGGTCTCTAAATGTTCATGAGAATGGAAGAGACCCGTTCTCTTGCTTTAAATCAAAAGCTACAAATGAGTAAGCTTAGTGAGGAAGGCATGTTGAAAGTTGAGATAAGCTAAAAGCTAGGACTCTTGTGCCAAACAGTTAGCAAGTTGTGAATGCAAAGGAAGCATTCTTGAAGGAACTTAAAAATGCTACTCCAGTGACCACATGAATGATAAGAAAGCAGAACAACCATATTGCTGATATGGAGAAAGTTTGAGTGGTCCAGGAAGAAGATGAAACCAGCCACAATATTCCCCTAAGCCAAAGCCTAATTCTGAGCAAGGTCCTAACTCTCTTCAGTTCTATGAAGGCTGAGAGGTGAGGAAGCTGCAGAGAGTTTTGAAGCTAGCAGAGGTTGGTTCATGCAATTTAAGGAAAGAAACCATCTCCATAACATCAAAGTACAAGAAGCCTTAAGTGCTGATGTAGAAGCTAAAGCAACTCATCCAGAAGATCTAGCTGAGATAATTCAGGAAGTGTCTACACTAAACAACAGATTTTCAAAGAAGACAATACAGCTTTATGTTGGAAGATGCCATCTAGCTAGAGGGGAGAAGTCAATGCCTAGTTTCAAAGCTTCAAAGAGCAGGATGACTCTTTCATTATGGGATAATGCAGCTGATGACTTGAAGTTGAAGCCAGAGTTCATTTACCATTCTGAAAATCCTAGGGCCCTTAGAGTAAGTGCTCTATAAATGGAAAAACAGCACCTGGATGACAGCACATCTGTTTATGACATGGTTTAGTGAATATTTTAAGCCCACTGTTGAGACCTACTGTCCAAAGAAAAGATTCCTTTCAATATATGATTGCTCATTGAAAATGTACCTGGTCAACCAAGAACTCTGATAGAGATGTACAATGACATTAATGGTGTTTTCATTCCTGCTAACACAACATCCATTCTGAGCCCATATGCAAGCTGTCATTTTGACGTTGATGTCTTAATACTTAAGAAATACTTTTGGGGGGCACCTGGGTGGCTCAGTTGTCTTAACCTCTGCCTTTGGCTGAGGTCATGATCCCAGAGTTCTGGGATCAAATCCTGAGTCGGGCTCCCTGCTCAGTGTAGAGTCTGCTTCTTCCTCTTCCTCTGCCTACTGCTCTGCCTATTTGTGCTCTATCTCTCTGTCAAACAAATAAATAAAATCTTTTAAAAAATTGTTTTTTGTAAGGCTATAGCTGCAACAGAATAACAATTCCTCTAATGGATCCGAGCAAAGGAAAATCTAAGGAAAATCCGAGCAAATCCTGTAAAGGATTCAGGATTCTAGATGCCATTAGGAACATTTGTGATTAATTTGAAGAGGTCAAAATATCAACATTAATGGGAGTTTGGAAGAAGTGGATTCCAATCCTCATGAATGACTTTCAGGTTTTTAAGATTTCAGTGGAGAAAGTTAACTGATGTGGTGGAAATAGTGGGAGAACTAGAATTAGAAGTGGAGCTTGAAGATGGGACTGATTTGCTGCAATCTCATCATATAACATGAACAGATGAGGAATTGCTCTTTGCTTCTTTTGAATGAGGAAAAAAAAAAAAAAACGAATCTTTCTTGAGAGGAAATCTACTCCTGTGGAGATACTGTGAAGACTGTGGAAGTGGTAACAAGAAATTTACAACATCACATAAACATAGTTGATAAAGCAGCGGCAGGGTTTAAGAAGATTGACTCCAATTCTGAAAGCCCTACTGTAGGTAAAATGCTATCAAAGAACATTCATTGCACGCTCATAAGGGGAAGTCAAGCCAAATGGCAAACCTCATTGTCCTATTTTAAGAAATCCCCACAGCCACCCTAACTTTTAGCAACCATCACCCTGATCAGTCAGCAATCATCAACATGGAGGTAAGATCCACACCAGCAAAATTATTATGACTCATTGAAAGCTCAGGGGATGGTCAACATATTTCAGCAAGAAAGTACTTTTTAACTAAGGCATACACATTGTGGACTTTTTTAGACATGATGCTCTTGTACGCTTAATAGACAACAGTATAGTGTAAACATAACTTTTACATGCACTGAAGCAAACTAAATTCATTTGACTTGCTGTATTGTAGTGGTCTGGAATAGAATCCACAATATCTCTGAGGTACGCCTGTAGCCAAAACCATTTTGATCTAAGCCACAGACACCAGTCGTGCTCCGTAGGCCAATCTCATCACAAAGTTAGGTCCGTAAGAACTTATGTTGCTGTGCAAAAATAATACATCAAACATCTCTGACTAGAAACTACACTAGATCACTTCGCATTTCTGGCACATTTTAAAATAACATAGCCAAAACTGTCTCTAAAACACAGCAAACTAACCAAAAAGGTTATATTGAGTCCAGATTAATAATTTATAATTTACAACAACAAATAAAATATTTCTCCCCTAGGCTGAGAATTACTTAAAGGCAGATATCTTCTTTGACAGAGGAGGAAGAAGAACTAGAATAAAGTCAGGTAGAACTGGATTAAAATCTAACTTTGTTTCTTGCTAGCTTTCTGATTTGAGCAAGTTACTTAACCCCTCTAAACTTGAGTTTTCTTGTGGATTCAGTGGAAATAACAAAGATCACAGACTTCTCACTATGATATTATGTCCGACTACAGGCCCATTCAAGATTAATAAAGTTCTATTAATTTATTAATTTATTATGTCTGCTTTACACCAGTGTTCTGAGGGATGACAGTGGAGCTACAACCTGCGGAGACAGATCTGAGTTCCCAAGCAGATTATATAATTATATATGATTTTAGTACCTTTGCTTTCCTTTCAATTGTTTCACCCCAGGGCCTGAAGTGACATAGTCCTACTGTCTTGAACATCCCTGAACCACCCCCAGCATGTGCTTCCCTGTCTACAGCCATGGTTGTCCCTCCCTTGTTGCCTTTTATCATCCCAGATTATGATATAATTTCATTGGTTTAATTTATTTTGGCCCCTTTCTTTCTTCCTTTTCTTTTCTTTTTTATTTTAACTTTGTTCAGTCGTTTGACTGTGATCAAGACCTTGTGTCCAAGGCCAATTGCACTTCTAGTTTTCAGGAGCCTTCCTGGTACCTGTTTATCTTATTCAAGACAGTTGAAAGTTTTGCCAAACAAAGATACAAAATTCAATCATTTGTAATTCTAAGCAAAAAGTCTGAGTTCTTTCCTGTACCAGGAGCCTTTGCAGTTTTTAAAGTACTGTGCTGTTCTATAAAAATATGTCAACCATACATGTAATTTGAAATATTCTTGTAGCCACGTTAAAACAGTAAAAATGAAATAGGTGAAATTTTCTTAGTAATGTCATTTATTTAGCCCAAAATATCCAAAATACTATCATTTCAACATGTTGTTAATAAAACATTTATTGATGGCATAATTTGCATTTTTTTCCAAACTAGGTCTTCAAAACATGGTATGTATTTAACACATCTCAGCTTGGACTAGTCATATTTGATGGCTCGGTGGCCACATGTGGCCCATGACTACTGTGCTACACAACATACCTCTGGAGCATTTGTGAGTCTAATACCTACTTGTTTTGAGGATTAAGTAAAATAAAATACCTTTTAAATAATTTCATTACAAGACTTGCAATGACAGGAAGCTGGAGCTTAACACTTGAGGGGAGTCATTGACACATAAAATAAAGACAAAGAAGCATCTCTCTAGCTAAAAAAAAAAAAAAGAAAGAAAGAACGAAAAGAAAAGAAAGGAAAAGTTCTAAAAAATATACAATGTATACTCTATTTGTGATAGAATTTGGTTTCCCTTTCACACCTATAGTATCTCTACATATAATATGAAATGGTTTTATGAATCATATGATATGAAATTTAAGCACATTTTTCTCACACACCACTCTTGTGGAAAAGAAACCAGTCCAAGGGCCAGTGGCCACTGGCAAGGTAAAAAGCAAAAGGTTTGCTGCCAGAGCAGGGTCAGCGTTGGTAGCAACAAGACTGAATATAAGATGGGAAGGACCATATTCAAGTTCAACAACTGCAATAGAATCTGAGGAAAGTTGGAAAACTGAGTACAAAAACTAGTTCACTCCAAAATCTCATATAGCAGTTGTCAGAATTTCAATGATGCTATGAAATGAAAACTTTTGCAAATGAGGTATTTAGAAAACTCAGAGTATTGATGCTTGATGCACATGTTATATGGCATATTTCAGCAATTTAAATATCTTAACATACTGTGATATGAGTTCTTATCCTATATTATAAATTATACAGAAGCACTATTAAAGGTTAGGGTGACACATGGTAAAAATCCATTAAATTAAATGCCCAAAGAAATTAATGAAGGTTTGTACAGATTATGATTCAATATATCTAGGCACTTAGTATAGTGTCTGGCACATAAAAAGTGATCAATAGATGTTTGTAAATAAAATCATGTATAAACGACTTTCATATTAACTTATATGATGTAAAGGTCATGTTTTCAGAGATGGCTATATAACTAATATATTGAATGTGTGTGGAATGCATGTGTTGGGGGTAATTTAGCAACAGATGGTCTAGTATTTCATCTTGCCCAACTGGCTGTCTCCTTGAAACATTGCTTAGCGCCCCAAAGCTTGGGGAGTAAAGGAAATCATTCTCCATAACCTTAGGACATTCTGGGTAATACTTCTAGGCTGGAAATTGGGGATAATATTCTGATCCAGATGCACTCTATGTTTTCCTTCAGATAACATAAACCAGAAGTCCATAACTAGAGATATAATACACATAATATAAAATTTATCAATTCTGTGCTTCAATGAAACAAAAAAGTGATTAGAAGAAGATTCTAAAATATAAGGCAAGTTAATAATTTCTGATAACTAGATTTTCCTTTGAAAATGCCCCCAAATCACGAACTTTCCTTGAATTTATTTTGATCAGTGACTATTTATTAACTGATGTGTTTGACTCCATTATCAAAAACCTAATCATAGCAGGAATTCAACCATTTCCTATACTTTTCAACTTTTTGTCCTACTTAGAGGTTTGGGTAGTGACTGGAAGGGACATGATCCCCCTCAAAGGAAATTACAATGGATCCAAAACAGCATTATTATAAATATTATACTTCTCCTGTGATACTTGTCTCCACTGTGAACAAAGGATAAGTTGGATTTGTGAAATTAGTCCTTCAGTCTGGGGTTTGCCAGTTGTAAAATGTTTGATAACTATTTTAAATCTAAAAAGAAGTAATTAAAATTTTAAAATAAATGTTCCCAAGTAATCTACTCTTAAAAATTATAAATGTAGAGTATGGATGGGAATGCTGATCATTTGATATAATAAAGTATAGTATATATTTATTTACTCATAAAATTAACTCTCCTGTCACTAGCTTTTTTTAAAAGGATGACTGCACATTTGTTAAATGACTGTGGTTCTTTGTAAGGGTTAATTATCTGAGTCTGGGACAGGACCTTCATTAAACAGTAAGGTCAGACTGAACCATAAGAAATTTTGTAAAATTTTGTAAAAATTTTTGAAAACTGACAATCTTAGAGGAAAAGAAGGGAAGATGGTGGAATAGTAGGAGCATCCTAGACTTGCCTTTTTCCTCAGGCATAGCTAGATAAATATCAAATCATTCTGAACATCCAAGAAACCTATCTGAGGACTGAGAGAAAAAAAAACTGCACAAATAGAGGGAGAGAAGAAGCTACATCATGGAAAGTAGGAAGCTGCAGAGACCTGGTTTGAGGAGAAAAGGGTCATGGTTTTGGCAGAGGGGAGGGAGCCCTGATCACAGAGAGATGAATATACATGCATGACAGTGAGAGAGATGGAGAAGAGGGCACAGAGTATGACACACACACACACAAAAAAACCACTTCCCCAAAGTCATTGACTGGAAGAATGTGAGGGGCTGATTTTTTGTGAGTTTTTACAACCACTGGGACTCAAAGACTGGAGTTTGTGAGGTCCAGGCTGTGGCTAGAATTAAGAGTATTGAGCCTGGTGGGCACTGCAGGCTCCTGTGGAAAGGGAGGGCAGGAAAAATCATAGCAATCTGAGGATCACCTGGAATGCACTGGGAGAGACAGTTTTTCCTTCTGGAGTATATGTGGATGAAGAGGCATTGCCCCTTAAGGGCCAGCAGGAGCCATTGTCTTCCCCTGCTCCTTAAACATAGGGGTAGAGACACCCACTGAGGGTGGCTAACCTGGACACCTGCTTTTTGTTAGCTTTACTCCAAACTCCAAGCTCCGGTGTGCTGGTGCAACTCCCTTCTAGGATAAACCTACACATCTCCCAGTGTGGTGAGACCCTCCCCCAGGGGACCAGTGTGGGTCTGTTTGGAGTTTTAAAACTCAGCCAGCTTGCCTAAGATAAAACATAGGTGCTCTGCAATGCAGGTGGACAAAAAGCCAGGACATAGACTGGCTGAAGTCAGGGACATGAAAGATGCCTGGGACATACTAGGGAAGATTTGCTTTTTTTGTGAGGGCTTCCTGGACAGCAGCACATGCAAACTCTCCTCTCTGGGGATGAGGGAGACAGCTGGCACCATTTTCCTCCCCAGTCCCTCAGCATAAACTAACCTCAGTAAGCAGCACAGTACCAACACTGGAAGCCTAAACCTCTTACACCAAGCCCTACCTCCCTGTGCTTGACAGGTCCCTATTTCACAAAAGCAAGTGTAATTGAGAGCAAGAACAACAGCAAGCCCCTCCCCCATAAGACCAGCATAAACTCCTGCATACACCAAGTCTACTAATCACAGAGTATGGCAAAGCTTCAACTCTGGTGAAATAGCATCAGACCTCTTTTAACAAGCAGACAAGAGCACACTTAATCAGAACTTGCCACACTTTGGCCAAAAGTCAAACACTCCCTACTGCAGGGAAGAAGAAATTTTGAAGGGGACCAACCTACAGAAAGAAGAGCCAAAACACAGTAGCAGAGTGCACACAGCATACCTCAGAAACATTTCCTGAAACCAGGCCCTGGACAATATATAACCTCTTCTTAATAAAGACACTTCTTTCAAGAGCAGAAAACATAACAGGCTCCCCTAACACATAAAAGAAAACAGAGATCTAGACAAAATGCCAAGATGGAGGAATTAATCCCAAAAGAAAGAACAAGAGAAGGCCACAGCCAGTGATCCAATCAAAACAGATATAAGTAATGTGCCTGATTCAAGATTTAAAATAACAATCATAAGGATACTAAGTGGACTAAAGAAAACACCAGGGAGTCCCTTATCATAGAGGTAAAAGATCTAAAACCTAGTCATGCTGAAATAAAAAATGCTATAACCAATATGGGAAACTGACCGAATGTAATGACCACAAGGATGGAAGAAGTAAAGAACAAGGAATATAAAATATATGATTATGAAAAATAATGAAGCTGAAAAGAAGAGAGAAAGAAAAATATTGGATCGCGAATGTAGACTTAGAAAACTCAGTGACCTCATAACACATAAAAACATTCATATCATAGGAATCCCAGAAGAATAAGAGAGAGAAAGGGACAAAAGTTTTATCTGAGGAAATTATAGCTGAAAACTTCCCTAATCTGGGGAAGGAAACAGACATCCAAATCAAGAAGGCACTGAGAACTCCCATCAAAATCAACAAAAGCAGGCCAACACTAAGACATATTTTAGTAAAAATTACAAAACATATTGATAAGGAAAAAATCCTAAAAGCAGCAAAGAAAAAGAAGTTCCTAGTTTACAAGGGAAGACAAATAAGATTAGCAGCAGATCTTTCCACAGAAAGCTGACAGGCCGGAAGAATGTGGTGGGAAATATTCAACATTCTGAATGGGACAAATATGCAGCCAAGATTACTCTATCCTGTAAGGCTGTCATTCAGAACAAGAGAGAAAAGGAGTTTCCCAGAGAAACAAAGACTAAAGAAGTCTGTGACCACTGAACCAGCCCTGCAAGAAATATTAAAGGGGATTCTTTGAGAGGGAAAAACTAAGGCAACAAAGACTGGAAAGGAACAGAGAAAATCTCCAGAAACAATGACATAGCAAGTAATACAATGCCTCTGAATGTAAATGGGATGAGTGCTCCAATCAAAAGGCATAGGGGATCAATATGGATAAGAAAAAAAAGATTCATCTATATGCTGCTTACAAGAGACTCATTCCAAACTTAAAGACACGTCCAGATTCAAAGTGAGAGGATGGATAACAATTTATCATGCTGATGGATGTCAAAAGAAAGCTAGAGTAGCCATACGTATATCAAACTAGATCTTATTTTTTTTGTTTTTAATTTTTTCACACCAGATTTGAAACCAAAGACTGTAACAAGAGATGAAGAAGGGCACTTTATCATAATAAAGGATCTACAATTATAAAGATCCAACAAATGTAAATATTTATGCCTCCAACATGGGAGCACCCAAACATATAAAACAATTAATAACAAACATAAAGGATTTTATTGATAATAGTGCAATAATAGTAGGGGATTTAACATCCCCCTTATAGCAGTGGACAGATCATCTAAGCAGGTCCACCAGGAAACATTGTCTTTGAATGACACTCTGGACCACATGGACTGAAAGGATATATTCAGAATATCATCTTAAAATAGCTGAATATGCATTCTTTTTGAGTACACATGGGACATCACATACTGGGTCACAAATCAGGCCTCAACAAACACAAACAGATTGAGATCATACCATGCATATTCTCTGATCACAATGCTATGAAACTTAAAGTCAGCCACAAGAAATAATTTGGAAAGACCACAAATACCGGGAGGTTAAAGAACATCCTACCAAAGAATGAAAGGGTTAACCAGGAAATTAAAGAAAAAAATTTAAAAATACATGGAAATAAGTGAAAATGAAAATTTGACAGTCCAAACCCTTTAGGATGTGACAAAAGCAGTCGTAAGAGGCAACTACATACCAGTGCAGACCTACATCAAGAAGCAAGAGAAATTTCAAATACACAACCCAACCTTACACCCAAAGGAGCTAGAAAAAGGACAAGTGAAGCCTAAAGCCAGCAGAAAAAGGGAAATAATAAAGATTATAGCAAAAATAGATGATATAGAATCAAAAGAAACAATAGAACAGATCAATAAAGCTAGGAGCTTCTTCTTCAAAAGAATTAGTAAAACTGATAAACTCATAGCCAACTTTTCCAAAAGAAAAGAGAAAGGAACCAAATAAACAAAATCACAAATGAGAGAACAGAGATCACAACCAACACCACAGAAATACAAACAATTACAAGAGAATATTATGAAAAATTATATATCAATAAATTGGGCAATCTGGAAGAAAGAGATAAATTCCTAGAACCATATAAGCTACCAAAACTGAAACAGGAAGAAATAGAAAATTTAAATAGACAAATAATCAGCTAAGTAATTGAATCGGTAATCAAAAATCTCCTAACAAGCAAAAGTCCAGGGCCAGACGGCTTCCCAGGGGAATTCTACCAAATATTTAAAGAAGAGTTAATGGCTATTTTTCTCAAAGTGTTCCAAAATTAGAAATGGAAGGAAAACCTCCAAACTCATTCTATTAAGTCAGCATTACCTTGATCCCAAACTGACGAAGACCCCACTAAAAAAGAGAATTACAGGGCAATATCACTGATGAAAACAGATGCAAAAATTCTCAACAAAATCCTAGCAAATTGAGTCCAACAGTATGTTTAAAGACTCATTCACCACGATCAAGTGGGATTTGTTCTTGAGCTGCAAGGGTGGTTCAATATTTGCAAATCAATCAACATGAGACACCACATTAATAAAAGAAAGGATGAGAACCATATCATCTTCTCAATAGATGCAGAAAAAGCACTTGGCACAGTACAGCATCCATTCTTGTTATAAACCCTCCACAAAGTTTTTATGTGGAAACATACCTTGATATTATAAAGGCCTTATAGGAAAGACCTACAGCTAATATCATCCTCAATGGGGAAAAATTAGCAGCTTTTCCTCTATGGTCAGGAGCAAGACAGGGATGTCCGCTCTCACCACTATTATTTAACATAGTATTGGAAGTTCTAGCCATAGCAAACAGACAACAAAAAGAAATAAAAGACATTCAAATCAGCAAGGAAGAAGTCAAACTTTTAATGTTTACTACTCTGTGTAGAAAATGTTTAAAAACATTAAAAATGTTTAATGTTTGATACTCTGTGTAGAAAACCTGAAATACTCCATCAAAACATTGCTAGAACTGGTACATGAATTCAGTAAAGTCACAGGATACAAAATCAATACACAGGAATCTGTTACATTTCCATAGACCAATAATGAAGCAACAGAAAGAAAATCAAGGAATCAATCCCATTTACAATTGCACCAAAACCCACAAGATACCTAGAAATAAACCTAACTAAAGAGGTGAAAGATCTATATACTCTGAAAACTACAGAGCACTTATGAAGGAAATTGAAGAGGACATAAAGAAATGGAAAAACTTTTAAAATTCATGAACTGGAAGAACAAATACTGTTAAAATGTCTACACTACCCAAAGCATTCTACACATTTAATACAATCCCTATCAAAATAACCACTAGCAGTTTTCACAGAGCTAGAACAAGCAATCCTAAAATTTGTATGGAACTACAATAGACCCCAAATAGCCAAAGCAATCTTGAAAGAGAAAAGTGAAGCTGGAGGCATCACAATTCCCGACTTCCAGCTATATTACTAAGCTGTCATCACCAAGATAGCATGGTCCTGCCACAGAAACAGGCACATAGATCAATGGAACAGAATAGAAAACCCAGAAATGGATCCACAATGGCATGGTCAACTAACCTTGAACAGAACAGGAAAGAATATCCAATGCAAAAAAGATTGTCCCTTCAACAAATGGTATAGAGAAAACTGAACAGTGACCTGCAAAAGAATGAAACTGGACCACTTTCTTACACCATACACAAAACCAAATTCAAAATGGATGAAAGACCTAAATGTAAGACAGGAAACCATCAGAATCCTAGAGAATAATATAGGCAGCAACCTCTTTGACCTTGGCCATAGCAACTTCTTACTAGACATGTCTCCAGAGGTAAGCGAAACAAAAGCAAAAATGAACTGTTGGGACATCATCTAGATAAAAACTTCTGCATAATGAAGGAAACAGTCATTAAAACAAAAAGTAACCTTCAAAATGGGAGATGTATGTGAATGACATATCTGATAAAGGGTTAATATGCAAAATCTAGAAAAACTTATCAAACTCAACACCCATAAAACAATTAACTCAGTTAAAAAATGGTCAGAAGACAGGATGATGCTAACAGACATGTGAAAAGCTGTTCAACGTCATTCATCATCAGGGAAATATAAATCAAAACTACAATGTGATACTACCTCACACCTGTCAGAATGGCTAGAATTAACAGCATAGGTAATAACAGATGTTGGCAAGGTTGTAAAGAAAGGGGAACCACCATACAAAGGCAAACTGGTAAAGACATTCTAAAAAACAGTATGGAGGTGTCTCAAAAAGTTAAAAATTGAACCACCATGCAATCCAGCAATTACACTATTTTTAGCCAAGGAATACAAAAATGCTGATTGGAAGAATCACATGCATCCCAATGTTTACAGCAGCGTTGTAGACAATAGCCAAATTTTGGAAAGACCCCAAATGTCCATTAACTGATGAATGGATAAAGAAGATGTACTGTATGTATACACAATGGAATATTACTCAGCCAACAACAACAAAAAAATGAAATCTTTCCACTTGTAAGGATGTGGATGGAGCTAGAGTGTATTATGTCAAACAAGTCAGTCAGAGAAAGACAAATACCAAATGACTTCACTCATATGTGGAATTTAAGAAATGAAACAGATGGACATGGGAGTGGGCAGAGAAAGGCAAACCATAAAACAGATGATTAACTATAAAGAACAAACTGAGGGTTGATGGAGGTGAGGTGAGTGGTTTAAATGGGTGATAGGTATTAAGAGGAGGACTTGTGATGACCACTGTTGTATGTAAGTGATGAATGTAAGCTGTTGTATGTAAGTGATGAATCACCAAATCCCACCCCTGAAACTAATACTACACTATATATTAACTAACTAGAATTTAAATAAAAACTTGAAAAAGAAAACACAACTAAGCCATTTTGTCATGGCTTAGGGAAAAAAGGAAAATTGGCAATTTTATAATATTCAACTTAGTTTTTAGTAACAAGGACAGTCCATGAATCTAGGAATGTATCAGTAAAAGTTTAAATATTTAGAAATGCATAATTCATTAGTTGAGTTTTAAATATGTATATGTAAGTGTGCTAAATATTTATAATTTTTCAGAAAGAAAAGTTCTACCACTTTACTCTTTTTTCCCCCTCACTACTTAAATATGGTTTATACAAAGAACAATTTGTTTAGATTTGGCTTGTTTGTATTCTGAATTATCCTTCACATGTTTCTATTTTCTATCTCTACCCAGATAACAAATTCCTTGAAAAGAAGGACTATTCCCCAGTTGTTTTATTTCCAATTCAGTGTTCTGTATATAGGAAGCTTAAAATGATGATGGCCAAGTTGTTTATCTATAGCGTGACTAATTAGGAGTGAGACTACTTGCAGGCATGTGTGGTACTATTTAATTTTTCTATGTACTACTAAATAGGAAAATATTGATATTTGTATATCTCCAGACTCTATTTTTAAAAGTACATCCATCAAATCAGACTTTTAAAACACAATTAAAGCACAATGCTTCAATCTGGGAGAGCATTCTAATATAAGGTATAAATTCAGCTAATGAAAACCTATTATAGTGCACTATGTTATTCAGGTTCGATAAACAGCTTTTTAAAAATCTAGCCTTAAATTAAATTGTATGTTATAAATTTTCATGCCAATGAATGCGGCATTGGCACATTGCATTTTCTTCCATCATAAATAGAGTGGACCAGAGGTCCAGGTAAGAAACGGAAACTCTATTTTAATACCAGCACTAATAATATCACAGATTTATAAAGTGAACCAAAGCAAATGTCATTTCTGTTCACTTTCCTAGCTGGTCGAATGGACAGGTGCTAACATATTTTGGGAAATACTGTTTTGATTATCCATTGCTACACAACAAACCATCCCAAAACTTTGGGGCTTAAACAACAATTATTTTATCATGATCTTTACAGTTCTGGGCTCAACTAGGTGGTTCTTGTTCAGGTCTTTCAGGGGTTGCTACGGGGTAGTGGTTTGGCTGCTATTATCTGGTGCCTGAGGTATGAGGACACAAATATCTGAGGGCTAGAAGAGATGGGGATTCTCTCTCTGTCTCTCTCTCTCTCTCTCTGTATGTGGTCTGTGTTTGTGGTCTTTTCATTATGGTGACTCAGGGCTCCAAAGTTGCATGGCCCAGGAAGTGTCAGCCAAGCAAAAGTGGATTTTTTTATAACCCTACCTAGGAAGTCACAAAGTGTCACTTCTATCATATGCTATTTATCAAAGCAGCCCAAAGGCATCCTAGTTTTAAGGAGAAGAAACATAGACTCCACTGCTTGAAGGAATAGTGGAAACCTGCTGGAACTACATGTAAGATCAAAAATATTGTTGCAGCCCTATCTGGAAATTTTACTCTACCACAAAAACTATAAAAATCAGGTATCATTACACCCTTTATAATATTTATGTAGACAGAGTGCTGTAAATAGAGCCATAGCATTTTGCTGTGACACACATTTTACAGGCTTTGCATACCTAATGAAGTCATCTGCTAGTGATGTATGGGGACACATTAACAGAAAGAGGTATATACACACATACAAGCAGCTAATACAATAGTATGTTTGCCTGAAATTTTAAGCCAATATTTAAAGACATGAAAGGATAGCCAGGTATTTCCTTCATTTTTAATAAGAATCTCCGTTTTTCCTTCATTTTGATAATTTTTCTGCTCTAATAAATTGCTTCAGCCAATTTGCCTTTGTTCTAGTTAATCCAGAACTCCCTTCTGTCTCATTCGTTCAATATCCTTTATTACTTCTGCAAGTCTTCGTTCTCCCTCAGTGAATCACCTCTTCTCATCTTTTAGATACTGACCTTGTAAACACAAATACATCTATGAACACTTAAAATTTACTTGTTACTGAGTTTTTCAACAATTTTCTTGACTGATCATTATATAATGGATGCAGCTTTACAGTATAAATTTTAGTTTCTATTTTCCAAGTTCACTCTTCTCCCTACAAAAGTACTGGCTCTCTGTCTGGCAACATTCACATGCTAAATTTTCTCATTATTGTCCATGTTACTCTTGTTTACTCCCTCCTACTCATATTGCTTATTTATTCAAAGATTAGAAATACAGTAAATATAATATGCCTTGGTACATAGCCATCCATGAAATCACAAATTTTGAATTTCTCTGCCCAATCTTAGGGACACTGATCAAATAAAAGGAAGTCATCAGTTATTTTAGTCCAGATATCCAAAAAAGATGATATTTATGTTTCAGTCGTACACATAGTTTGAATAAATTTTGAAGCAGCCTAAAAATCTAAGTGAATACCAAATTGATTTCAATAAAATTTGAAAATTTGTTGAATATCAGTTACATACTCTGCTGAGTGCATTGTGGGTTATAAAAATGAATGGTACATATACCATTGCCCTTAAAAACTTACAACATGGGAAAGAAGAATTAGAAAAGCCCACAAATAGCCAGAAATTGAATTACAGGGAGGAGTGAGGTTAATGCAGCAACAGAAACTTGAAGTGATTTGAGGGTCAGCAGAAAGAGAGAGACAGCAGTTCTGGTTAAAGGATTAGAAAATGCTTCAAGAAGTAGATAGTGCATAGAATAAACGGGCTCTAAAATAGAATGTAATTTTCATAGATTTGGATTTCAGAGAGTTGTATTTCAAAGCTAAATTATAGCATAAGCAAAAAAGGGGGAAAAAAGAACTAGTTAATACCAGCATTGTCTCTCTGATCTACCTATCTACTACCTATCTACTCATCTATTCAATATTGCCCTGACTTTTTTCAAAGAGATGCCTTATAGAAAGCCTAGGATCCTATGAAATATAAATAAATAAAAATCAGGATAGGAAAAATAGATTGTACAAGATTGAGAACAATAAGCAAATTAGAACATACTTATATATTTCATAGTATCCTAGGCTATTAAAATTAACCCAAATCTGGCTTATATGGCTTGTGAGCTTCCTAGAAGAAGGAGAAGGTGATCAGTTACATGACTCAAATTATCCACACAAAAAAGAAATCACTGATGCTTTTGAGAACGCAAACTGATTTGCTAAATATTTCTGTATATGAGGAAGCTTGTGTATCTAATAATGGTCAGTATCACAAAAAATATACCTGATACAAATGTAATAGCAGATGAAGAGTGATAGCAAATCTAATTATTCTAAGAACTAAGAACCAAATACCAATGTTAACTTAGCAAAAACAATTCCATAGGGTTGTTGGTAATATTTCTGTTTTACAAAATTGATTATAGAGATTCAGGAATAGTAAGTCAGTCACCACTAAGAACACACAGCGGGTAACTGTCTGAGTATGACTTTGGATTTGAATCCTGTGTTTCTTCAACGTGGGAGAAAAGCTGATTGGTATAAAGGATAGAAGATTAGTCAAAAGAAAGTCTAGAGGCAAAAATCATTCACAGAGTTGGGCTGCAATGAGATTAATTGAGAATATACTCAGGCTGCAAATAAAGGCCTTGGGAGCAGGAAAAATGAAATACCTATAGGTTAAAAGAAAACAGCCTGTGGAAAAGTAAAAATCTTAGAGAGAAGCTGTTTAGTGGAACTAAGCCTAAAGAAAGATGAAATCAAGAGAACAGGAAGGTTTTGGCAGAGACAGAACTAGTCTTCCCTGAACAGACTGTGTAAAAGGTATAATCGTACCTAAATCACCCAAGAAATGGCCCAATCAGCCTCCCAGCAGATTAAACTAGGGTTTGTTTAGATCTCTAGATCAAACTTCAGTAAAATGTTTTTGTTTTGTTTTTATTTTTGTTTAGGTTTATTTCTTTATTTGAGAGAAAGAGAGCACACACAAGCAGGAAGGGCAGAGGGAAAGGGAGAGAGAAACTCAAGAAGACTCTGTGCTAAGTACAGAGCCTGTTGCGGGGCTCAATCCCACAACCCTGAGATTATGATTTGAGCTAAAATCAAGAGTCAGATGCTTAATCTGCTACGCCACCCAGGAGTCCCCTTCAGTAAAATGTTTTATGTTGCCCTCTGGTCCCTAAAGGAACCAGCATTTGAGAGCAAAGGAATAGGATATCAAGCAGCCATCTTTGTTATTTTATTCCATTCCCTACTTATATGGAATTAACCAAGTCTGGAAGCATATATACTAATCTAGGAATCAGAACAGCTAAATTTCCATATTAACCATGGACTTGCCAACAACCTAAGATTTATATGCCATTTGGAAAGATCAGTCCAGCTTACAGATTATTCACTTTGGACCGCTTACTCACTCTACTGGAGCTTCCATATCAATATATAAAACATAGAATTTTAATATTTACTACTTAAACTTTATTAAGGATTACATGTACCCAGGATTATGCCCAGGATACTGTAAACAATCAATAGTTGTGAATCTGTTCCTTCCTGTATCCTAAATCCTCATATAGCCATATCTGACAGCTGGATAAGGATTCTTAATAGAAGAGCAGTAAATACCTCCTAATCTGGAATTCCTTTCTTATACTGTTACCAATTCTTTCAATAAATATTTATGCAATGCTTTCTATATGACAGACACCCAGATCTCTTTCAAAACAATGCATAACCTCAGGTTTGGGCAGCATTACCTTAGCTATTCTGTTTATCTTGAATTTTGAGTCTATTCCCTGGTTCCAACTATTTTTAATATGGTTTGTCACTTTTCCTATATTGGCATTTAAAATCCTGTATCTTAGTGCAGATCTTGATGCCCTTAAACCAAGAGGCTTGTTTGTTTCCTGTCTCATATCATATTGTGTTTCATGCTAATAATTTGTTCTGATGCCTGATGGAGCCTGGCCAGGATTAATGAAATAACACACCAAATGTGCTTTAAATTTGGCAGAAATAATATGGTCAAGGTCAAATAGTAATTGATTTCTTTTGCCAATAAAAAATAATAAAATTCATAATGTATATTCTGAATTAATCATTTCATAGTCCCTCCTTCCAAATTAGAATTTGTCTCATTTAATCTCCTTTCTCAAAAAGTATCATAAGCATTGTGTCAGACAGGGTCTAGGCAGGAAACTGACAGTACACATTCCTATTGTTTCACTGATAAAAGTTGGTGTACATAGAGTTTAAGAAATGTAACAAAAGAAGTATTTGGACTAGTAAGGGCAAAGGGTGATTGCCATGCCCAAGTCTGAAAGGCCAAAGGAAGGAGCAGTTACTAGAACCTCAGAGATGGATCTACATAGAGAGGGGCTGTGTTTTTTTTTTTGATGGAGAAGCATCAACCTGGAGCAACCCAACAGGAAGAAAAGGGAAAATAAACACTACAATCTTATTCTCCTCCTTATTTTTTACTTTAGTTGACTTTTTATATTATTATATTTTATTTTAATGCCAGTGATTATAACTTGATTAAACCCAACTAAAAGCAAGAGAGCAAAATGATAATAAGAAGAAGCAGCAAGAGAACAGGGAGCCCACTGTTTATTCCATAAGGGTCTATATTCCCGAGCACAGAGTAAACTATCAAAGAATAAAGAGTGGACTTGGAAGGACAAATGGGAAATATCTAGAGCAGACCAATAATCCAGTGATGGTGTTGTAATAACAACGTAAACAAAATGCTAAGGGAAGATAAGTCATGAAAGAGAACTCTGGCCAGATTTTCATGGCAGGAAAGGCCATAGTGGAAGACAAATGGAAGATTTGGGGCAAAAAATAGTATTTCCAGCTAAAGGGTGATTGAGGGGAATAAAACAAGCAATTGGTGTCTTAAGATTTTGGGTAACCCTACAGAATTGGAAGGGAACAAATGGAAATAATGAGGTCAAAATAGACTGAAATGCCAAGTGAAGTAATTTTGTTCTCATTGTATGAGTAGCGGGGACTTATCAGAATCTTTGAGGGCGAAGAGTTATATAATTACCCTACTGGTGAAAAGAAGATGGAGGGAAGAAGAAGGTGGGCAAGTTAAGACCATTAAAGAAATTTTTTAAATGATCCATACAAGCAGAGAGAAAGACTTGAACTAGACCTGTGGCAGGAAGAACTGAGGGGAAGAGACAGATTCAGAAAAACATTTAGCAACAAAATCAACAATACTTACTGATTCACTGGATGTAGGGGATGAGTTCAAGAAGAAATTTAATGATGGTCAGGTAGGTTGTGACCCCATAACTATATTACTTACTCCTGTGTACTATGTGCCAACAATGGTGTAAGCACTTTGCTTATATTAAACCATGTATCCTCACAATATTCCTTTGAGATAGGTACACTACCATTACTTAGAATTAAATTGAGGCATAGAATAATTATGTAAGTTCCCTAAACTCACACAGCTAACAAATTGTAGAGTCAAGTTTCAAAACCAACCAGTCCTGTTGCAAAGTTATAACAATAATCACGTCCTTTTACTAACCCCAATTTCTAGCGCATTGAAAAAAAATTGGTTTGTTTATTTCTTTGTTTAAAATTTGGGCTTTTGTTTATAAACAGAAGGATTCATATAGTTACAGAAGCCTGTAACTACTTCCTTTTGTTTATAAACAGAAGGATTCATACAGTTAAAGAAGCCTGTAACTACTTCCTTTACCAGTCACTGAAATTTCTTTTTTAACCTTTCTATGGCTCCAAACAGATGATTAGAATCTAAAGTCAAATTTGTATTCTTAAATAATTAACTGCCACTGAAAGAATTGTTCCCTTTGTTGAGCTGTGGTACCTCATGTTGCCTTACTATACCTTTTCCTCTTAGACATAGATTCTATCCTAGCACTGCCCAAAAGAAATACAATACAAGCCAGAAAAGCAAGACGTGTGTATTTCTAAATTTTCTAGTAGCCACAATAAACAAAGCAAAGAGAAACAAGTTAGAAAGTTCAGGAACATTCCAGAAAACCATCCACACTTCTGACACTAACTGAAAGTCTGGAGGTCCTCAAACCACCCTCACCTCTGACACCTACTGCAAAGACAACCCTTACTTTTGGGGAATTTTTTAAAGAAGTTCTCATTGAACTCACTGAAAGCATCTATACTTGTGGTTAGGGTTTATTATAGTAAAGGGGTACAGGTTAAAATCAGCCAAGGGAAGAGATACATGGGTAAAGTCCTGGAAAGTTCTACACATGGAGCCTCCAGCTGTCTTCTCCCAAGGATGTCATGGAAAATTCCAACCTTCCCAGCATCAGTGTGTTGCAAATATGCAGAGCATTTCAACCAAGAAAGTTCACCTAAGACTTGGTGTCTAGAGATTTTAATGCAGCTCTGTCCCATGGACATAGTTGGGTGCCCACATGACTAACTTCAGTCTCCAGCCCCTCCCAAGTTTGACTGATACCATGTGACTCAAAGCCCCCATCATAAATCACATTGCTGGGGCCCAAGACTATCAGGTACACAAGCCATTCTTATCAGGCAGGATATCACAGGGCAAACGCCAGACCTCTCTTTGAGCAAGGTTAAATTCTTTACTCACAAGTGGAATTGATTTTAATATATTTAATTTAGCTCAGTATATCCAAAACATCATTTTAACAGACAATCAATGTAAAATATTATTGAGATATTTTACTTTTTTTTTTTTTTGCAGACTAAGTCTTTGAAATCCTTTGTGTATTTTATGTTTGCAACCCATCTTCATTTGGACAAGCCACATTTCAAGTATTTTATTTAATTTATGTTTTTTAAATATTTTATTTATTTATTTGACAGAGAGAAATATAGCAAGAACAGGGGGAGTGGGAAAGGGAAAGCAGGCTTCCCACTGAGCAGGGAGCCCGAAGTGGGACCCCAATGTGGAGCTCTGATGTGGGGCCTGATCCCTGGACCCTGGGATCATGACCTGAGCTGAAAGCAGATGCTTAACAACTGAGCCACCCAGGCACCCCAACATTTTGTCTTTTAAAGCAACCTATGGCTTGTAGGTACTCTACCGGACAGTGCAGTTCTATCCCCTGCTTCTCTTTGCTGAATCTAACAAAGTTTTATATATTTTTTCTTTAGGCATAGTTATCACTGTGTTCTAATATTTTTACCTATCATTTGAAATGTATTATGGAACTTTTCCAATCACACTTAAAATTGATGCTTGGAATGTAATATTTTTTCAAACATAAAACCAAAAGCAATATTAGCAAAAAAAAAAAAAAATACCCAGTATTTCCCATTAGAAATCCAAATTTTGATTCCTTGTCTATGAAGTCACTCCTCTGGAGCACTTTGATTTCTTTTAGATTGTTTCAATGAGTTCTTAAGGTGACACTCTCAATGGTTAATGATCTATGTCTTGTTACTTATAATTCAAGTTTCTATTTTCAGTGCACCTGTTTTTTTTTACATAGCATTTAAAGTCCCTTCTCTCTTTCAATACCAATCCAGTATAAGACTTTAGAGGATTCCAAAATGTTACTTTTTGTGCAAACTCTCCCTTTACTAAAAGGGATGTTTGGCATAATTTTAAATATGAAACTATTTCAAAAAGTTTACAAAAACCTTGAAAATATCTAGAGCCTACCTAAGCTATCACCTAAACCGATCAGGAAACACTATTAACTATTAGAGCAAATATTTTGTTTTTTCCGCATAGTTGCAGCCTAACACTATACAATTTATATTTAAACTTCAGGTGAGAAAACCCACTTTATAGAATAGGATGTGCTATTTAGTATGGCTTATTTTCCTTGTATATAAACATATAAAAAAGAGCATTATAAAAAGTAGTTCTAATGATGGCTTTTGAAAATGCCAAGTCATAAAAGTCAAAGTCAGCCTGCAAGTGCCTTAACATTCCATGGGGGCAGGGGCGGGGGGAGGGGGGCGGGGGTGCGGGGAATTCCTTCCTGGATTCTTTCCTCCATCTGTGGTGTGAGCTCCTACAGCCCACAGAGCATGTTGTGGGCTGGTAGTCAGTTGAAATGCATCTTAATGATTTTAAATTCACTTTCTTCATTAAAATTTCACAATATCATTATTAGTCTTATATATTTCCCTTGTTTTCTCCTTTCAAGGGTCTTCAAATCATACCATCTTCTACCTGCCATAACGGGTAACTTTTTACAGACACCATTGCATGTGAGGTTGTCTCTACGTTTTCTGTTGCTGTTCATGTCTATGATCTTTGTTCTTGTTTTAGTAACTGTATTCATGAGGTAGAAAGAAGGTCTTATTCAGAGTTATCAGAAATTCCGGAATGAGACCATTCTTCCAAATTCTATTCATAGTATTTTTTTTCTTATTTTACCTAAATGTGGGAGGTGATTTTTATTTTTAGGGGGTGGGAGAAATCATCTCTATATTAGCATTTTTTGCCTAGAAAATTTATGCTTCTTTTTTGGCCACATTTTCTGGTGTCTGTGAGTGTGCATGTGTGTGTGTGTGTTTATTAATTGATATTTATGATTTTTTTGTGACCTTTAAAGCCCTTTCCCATTTTTTTTAATGGTGGACACATCTGTTGCCTCTTTAGTTAGGACTCTTAATCCCTTTCTCCTCTTATAAGTTAAAATGTTGTATCCTCTTCTCTTTGGTCCTTTGCCTTTGTAACATTTCTGAACAGATAATTAGTGCTGCTTGATATAGCTGAAACTCTGTCTTTTCCCACTAAAACACTGAGTCATTTTTTTTTTTCCTTTTTAAAATGTTACCTTAGGATCTCCTTCTCCTTTCAAGGCCATAAGCGATTCTTCCTTTAAAGTGTTATATGATCTATTGAATTGGAAATGCCACTTCAAAATAAACTGCATTTTACTGTAAATTAGTAACCTATCAAAAACCCTTACCACCAACCCAATCAATACCCTGACCACATATATATGAAGCAGAGCTAGATGAATTTACAAGTGATGCATCTTGTCTCAGTCTATTTGGGCTGCTATAACAGAATCATAGATTGGATGGCTTAAACAGCAAACATATATTTCTTACAGTTCTGGAGGCTAGAAAGTTCAAGATCAATGTACTGGCCAGATTCTGTGTCTGGTGGGGGCCCGCTTCTGGTTCAGAGAGATCCTTCTCTGTTTCTCTGTGGCTGAATGGTTGAGAGACGGCCTCTTTTATAAGAGCACTAATCCCACTCATGAGGGCTCCACTTTCATGACCCATCTCCTCCCGAAGCCCAACTTCCCATTACTATCACATTGGGTGTTAGGATTCCAATGTATCAATTTTGGAGGACACAAACATGCAGTTCACAACACATCTCTAGTGACAAATATTTCTGGACATCTACAGAAAGGTAAAATTAGAAAGCTGTATCTTTCTGAAAAACATACCTAAGGTTATTGTGGAATTCAAATAGACAAAAAGTGAATAAATAAAAAGAATCATTTCGTAACTGTAAGATGGAGCCAAAATAAACATTTAAAACCAAATCAAGAAAGGGAATTCTGTGTTGCTGGCCACGGTGGTGGCTTTTTTCTTAAATATCCCTGAATCTACCCATAAGCATAAAAAGAACCTGCATTAGGAGATGGAGAGGAGAAGGGAGTTGGGGGAAATTGGAAGGGGAGATGAGCCATGAGAGACTATGAAATCTGAAAAACGATCTGAGGGTTTTGGAGGGGTGGAGGGTGGGAGGTTGGGTGAGCCTGGTGGTGGGTATTATGGAGGGCATCTATTGCATGGAGCACTGGGTGTGGTGCATTAACCATGAATTCTGGAACACTAAAAAGAAATTTAAAAAATAAGTAAAAATTAAAAAAAAAAAAAAGAACCTGCATTGGGTTGCCAGATAAAATGTAAGATATCTAGTTAAAACTTGAATACATCTTTAGCACAAGTATGTCTCAAATATAACAGGGGACATAATCATACTAAAAACTATGTATTATTCATCTACAATTCAAATTCACTGGGCATCCTGAATTTTTATTGCTAAATATGGCAACTCTTCTTTACTTGTTAAATCTGATGACAAACTCTATAGCTCTGTACACCCTGTTAGTATCAACATGTGTAACAGAGGGTAGTCATCTTACAGGATTCAGGAAAAACCCTGAATTCCAGCAGGTGGTCTTGGGAAATAGTGGCCAGCCTTTGGGGAAACAGAAACTAGGCAGGATTTCCACATTTTCCAAGTTGTGGATGAGGGCTTGGGGTCTGCAGTGAGGTCCAGGGGAGGTAGAGTAGGCTGGAGGAGCTCCCTTCAGGATGAAACAAGAACCCCCTTGGAATAGAATCTAAAATGAGCCAAACAAAAACAACTGATGCAAATGAAAATGAAGGTCCAAAAGGTCAGGAAGGGCCATAAGCTAGCATATCCTTAGTCCTCATGTTTGAACAGTTCACAAAGACAATGGAAGAGGGCACTCTGATACCTGGGAGTTAGAAAAGGTGTCCTGCCTGTTTGTTCCCTCTAAATGTCCATTATTTTGGAACTGGTTCAATAAATATTAATATATCCACTTCATGAGTTATGATGAGGTTGCACAAAGGAATGAAGAATATTTGGTTATATGACTATGGAGAGATCTCTAGGATATATTATTACCTGAAAAGGTATACATAGTAATAAACCAGATTAAGAAATATATTTTGTATTCAAATCAAATTTAGACTTATACTAGGAGGAGTTTGTATAAGTTGCAGAATAGAAATTCATGTTAAGGGGAATTTTTGTTTTTATTGCTTATTTCTTGAATTTACTTTATTGTAGTAATGAAATAGCAGAGCCAGTACATTCAAGGAGAACTCTTTAGCACTGAAAGCTTTTGCATATAAAAAAGTGTTGCATGGTAATGATAAATTAATAATAGCTTTGAATCTAAGAATAATGTTAAATCTGACAAGCTTCACAGAGAAGGGAAATGAAAAGGGTGTACAAGTTCAAATTACATCAGTACCTACAAAAAATTGTTTTCAGTTATTCCTCAGAGACAATGATAGTACAAATAATGCCAAATTATATTTTAAAACATAATCATGTAATAGAAACTGAATGGAAAGTATAATAATAGACTTTTCCCTAGGGTTTTTAAGTTGACAATTTTAGTTTATAAGAAGTGAGTTTTAAAATAAAAGCCAAAACAACAAGGAACAATGTAAAAATAATATGCTGGTAAGATGAGTTTCAGAAAGGTGGTCATATGTCACACTACTCCTCATACTGATGTGATTAGGCTATTTAGAAAACTCCTAAGTTTGATTTAGATATGTATTTTTATATTCCTCAATTAAGCCCAGATAATACCTTGAAATATCAAAAATATTTGTTGAATTATTAAATTAATAATGATAATCATTAACAAAAATGTTGCCATTTTAAAATCTAACAATATATCAAATGGTTTTGTTTGTACCTTATAACTTGGTTACTAATGCTCATGATGGTTAATTGGTATGCTTTGACTGGGGTGTCATCGGATTATTGGGTTTTTTTGGCCCTCAAGAATTAAGTTAATCTTCTCAGTTTTCTAACCAAATATAAACAGATTATTCTGTTCTGTATATTTAAAACATATTATTTTTTGTCTTTCCTCCTTACCTTCCATTCAAGTTAACCCCACGCTTTAAGTGCCAGAGTTTATATTTAATGTATAGCTTTTTGAGCAATTTCTATGTATTTCTTAACATTTATGTTTATATAAAAAATTAGCGTATTGTTTTTGTATTCTTTTTTTTAATTAATTTTTTATTTTTTATAAACATATATTTTTATCCCCAAGGATACAGGTCTGTGAATCACCAGGTTTACACACTTCACAGCACTCACCAAACACATACCCTCCCCAATGTCCATAATCCCACCCCCTTCTCCCAAGCCTCCTCCCCCCAGCAACCCTCCGTTTGTTTTGTGAGATTAAGAGTCACTTATGGTTTGTCTCCCTCCCAAGATGTTTTATTTATTTACTCTACAGAGAGAGAGAGATAACGAGAGAGTGAACACAAGTAGGGGGGGTGGGAGAGGGAGAAGCAGGCTTCCCACTGAGTAGCGAGCCCTATGTGGGGCTAGAACCCAGGACCCTGGGATCATGACCTGAGCCAAAGGCAGATGCTTAACACCTGAGCCACCCAGGTGCCCCTAGTGTCTATTTTCATATATATTTTTAACATACAAACCATTACAGCATGGTGCTATGAACTATGTTCTATTTCTTACTTTTTCTATTCAACATTATTTTTGATATCTAGTATAGGTTGCTAGATATTAAGAGAGGGTTCTTTTCCTGATTAATATTCTAGGATGTTCATAACTGTCTGTCATTTACCCATTCGTATGTAATAAGCATATAACAATATAAGTTGCTTCCAACTTGTTCATACAATGCTACAGTATTTATAAGGCAAATGTCTCTCTGTGTACCTGAAGGAGAGTCTCTTGCATACATATGTCTCTGAGTGAGTAGGCACTTACTCAGTTTTACTAAAATACTACCAGTTTTCTTCTAAAATGGAATTGTCTAATTTACATTCTCAGAAAGAGAGCACAAGAGCCCCATTTCCTGGTGTCTTTCACAGCCACTGACTTATGCAATGTTTTTATCTTTGCCAATTATATGAATATAAAATGTCATCACATGTTTTTAATTTACTTTTTATTATGAATTAATGTAAGGGAGTTTTCAATATTTATTAGTGATTTGAATTTTCCTTCTATAAATTACCTATTTATAACCTTTGTTTTTTTAAAATATAGGAATCATTCTATAGTCTAAATTATTAATTTTTGCTAAACATGTCTTAAAAAGTGGCAAAAACTAATAAACTACTCAAAATACTTAAAACAATAGAAGCATATCAAAGTGGCATAGGAGCCAACCTAAAGAGCTTCCAACGGCCAAACCTGGAATAATCTGAACAACAAAATAAATAATGCAGTATTGTATTATAGAGCATAAAATAAATATACATGAGTGCATGCTGATTTAAATAAATAGTTGAAAAAAATTAATGAGTAGAATAAGACAAATCTCCGACCTATGCAAAAGACCCCCAAAGGATTTGTTTAGAGACTGCTCCCTCAAGGAAACGGACTAATCATAAGTGTGGGTTCCCAGAATTGACTCTGAGTATATTATGAGTGAGAAGACTAACTTTACAGCAGAGAAACCTGATAAACACCGTCTGGGTAGGTTATCAAGGTTAACACCAAGAGTGATAAGTCATGCTGATAAAATGTATCCTTGATAGGACATGATGAGAATGGTACTTTACTTCAATAGTCTTTATCTCTAAAACCCATAATCCCAGTCCAATCATGAGAAAAAGATCAGCCAAACCCATACTTAGGAATATTCCACAAAATAAATGACTAGTGCTTCTTAGTCATCCAAAACAAGGAAAGTTTGAGAAACTGTTGCAGTCTGTAGGATCCTAAGAAGATGTGATGTGATGACTAAAGGTGATGTACTAACTATCCTGGATACGATCCTAGAACAGACCAAAAAAAAAAAAAAAAAAAAAAAGAGAAAAAAAAGAAAAGGACAGTAGATAAAAACTAAGGAAATCTGAATAAAATATGAACTTTAGTTAATAACATTATGTAAATATAGATTCATTAGATGTAATAAGAGACTCATGCTAATATGTTAACAACCGGGGGAATTGGCTGCAGGTATATATAATCTCTGTGCTATATTTGCAAATTTTTGGTAAGTATAAAACTACTCTAAAATTGAAAGTTTTTTTTTAATGTCATAAATATTTTCTCCTCGTCTGCTATTAATTTTGCGTATGGTAACTTCATTGTACAGAAATCTAGACATGAGGGTTGCTTCAATAAAGGTAATAGTCATGGAGGGGCCTCTGGGTGGCTCAGTGGGTTAAGTGTCTGCCTTCAGCTCAGGTCATGATCTCAGGGTCCTGGTATCAAGCCCCTGCAACAGGCTCTCTGCTCAGTGGGGAGCCTGCTTCCCCCTCTCTTTCTCTGCCTGCCTCTCTGCCTCCTTGTGATGTCTCTCTCTGTGAAATGAATAAATAAAATCTTAAAAAAAAAAAGGTAAGAGTCATGGAGGTAAAGCGAAGTAAACAGATTTGGGAAATAGTTTAGACAATGGTAAATGAAATCTGAGGAACAAAAGAAAACAAGACACTGGAATGAATTCTAAGCTTTTTTTACTTCAGAAACTGGGTGGTTAATCTCTAGAAGCTTCATGGTCTTTATTGTGATTGTAAATAGCACCCAATTTTGTATTTCAATTTCTAAATGTTTTATTGCTTTTGCAAAGAAATACTATTGATTTCTGCATATTGATCTTGCTGCAATGTCAATAGTTCTAATAGTTTGTCTGCTGATTATATAGGGTTTTCTTTGTAAATGATCAATTAATTACAAATACCAAACATTTGTCTTCTTTCTTTTAATTCACATACATGCTTGTTCCTTTTGTAGTTAATTGGACAGAATCTCCAATACTATCTTAAAAGTAGTATATCAGAGTTTCACCTAATTCCTAATATTAAAAGAAATCTGAAATTTCTTTATTAAATATAACATTTGGTATATTTGTATATGACTTGTGTTTGCTTATTTGTTTGTTTTGCTTTATATTGCAATTGGGGATGAGTGTCAATAGAGGTGAGGAGAGACATATTTTACCTGATTAAAGAAGTTTCCTTTTATTTCTGCTTTTTGAAGAACTTAAAAAAAATCTCAAATGTATTTTAAACATTATCAAAAGCTTTTTCTGTGCATATTGAGATGGTCATATGATGTTTCCTCTGCATCCATTAGTTTGATAAATTACATTATTACATTACGGACGTTGACTGTCCTTGCATTCCTGAGATTAATCCTTTTTGATTCATGGTGTGTTTTTTAAAATATGCTGCTGAAACTTGTTGGCTAATTAATTTTTAATCTATGAAATCTAGAAATTTTTAATCTATGGTCAAAAGAGAAATTGATTTATACATTTATTTTCTCATAGTGTCTCATCTAGTTCTAATATTCTTCTGAATATATATATATATATATATTTTTTTTAGTTTGACCTTTGAAGTTATTCTATATTCTCCTCCCTGCTCTGTTTCATGGAAGGTTACTGAATAGGTTCCACCAATGGGCTCCTCTGTCTTCTGGCTTCTGGTATAGCTGTCAATGATTTCCTGGCAGGGGATTCAAGGGCAGGATATGAGTGAAGTCTGGGTACTTAACCCCTCAATTCCCTTTCTGTTTCCAGGAGCCTTCTCCCCTCCCCGCAACCAGCCAGGGACTTGGCCAGTGAAGGCCCTGGAAGTTGGCAAGGGGCTGGTCAACCTGCTTTTCTTCCTTCAGCAAAGCCCTGGCCTTACCTTCTTGCTTGCTGTGTGAAGGCTTTTCCAGGAGTGAAGAAAGTCCTGGTGGGGTGGGGTGGGGTTACTTACAGGCCAGGAGCCCCCCAGTCCTGGAGAGGCACTATTCTGGTGCCCTGTTGGAAGACCTTGGAAGTCTTGCTTGGAGTAGGGGGAAGTAGGAGCCTGTCCTGGCCCTGTAGGGCCAAGCACCTCAGATATTCTGGGGGAAGGCAGAAATAAAAATTGGGTATTTGTTCCAGGAAAAAAAAAAAAAAGAAAGAAAGAAAGAAAGAAAGAAAGAAAGAGGCGACTGGGTGTCTCAGTGGGTTAAGCATCTGCCTTTGGCTCAGGTCATGGTCTCTGGATACTAAGATCAACCCTGGATCCAGCTCTCTGCTCAGCAGGGAACCTGATTCCCCATCTCTCTCTGCCTGCTTCTCTGCCTCTACCTACTTGTGATCTCTCTCTATATATATCAAATAAATAATTAAATAAATCTTAAAAAAAAAAAAAGATGCATTTTTCTACAACATCTCAGCTCCACTATGGGTTTTGCAAATAATACCCTTGAATCACCCTTTTAGGCCAAAGAGTGCTATTGGCTTCCTCTGTTTTAAGTCTGAGTGCAAAAGTATTCTCTGTTGGTTTTCTTAAAGTCAGTCCATGCCACTGTAGTGTGCCTTAATTGAAATCTCCTTAATTCCTTAGGGTGAGTGTGCCAACCCCTTCTGCTGGGACCCTGAATGACACAGATACAAAAATAATACATCAAAACATGAGTTGCACACCATGTTTTCTTTTCTGCTCTAAGAAATTATATAAAATAGATACATATTTCTTGTAAATTTGGTGGAACTCACCCATAACACCCTCTTTTTAGGGGTAAAGTTTTGGCAATAGTTCTTAATATGTACAAATTTTCTGTAACAGTGCCAGCTTGGGGGTATTATATTGTCAAGAATATTTATTTTCTTAGAATTCCAAATTGTTGGCATTTAGCAGTTCATAATTTCTTGTGTAGTCTTTGGATATTTTTCACACCTGTGACTGTTTCCCTTTTGTTTAATTAAAAATCAAATTGGGATCTTTGTATGTTGGTGATGGGATATAATGTGTTGCAGCCACTGTGGAAGACAGTTGAATGATTCCTCAGTAAGCTAAAAGTACAATTACCAGATAACCCAGCAACTCCACTCCTGGGTAGATACCCCAAAAAACTGAAAACAGGTGTTCAAGCAAAAACTTGTACAAGAATATTCATAACAGCACTATTCCCGATAGCCAAAAGATGGAAATAACTCAAATGTCTACCCACTGGTGAATGGATAAATAAAATGTGGTAGATCCATAAAATGGAATATTTTTCCACCATCAAAAGGAATGAAGTACTGATACCTACCACAACATGGGTGAGCACTGAAACATTATGGTAAGTGAAAGAAACCAGACACAAAGGCTACATGTACTTCCATTAAATGAAATATCCAGAAGAGGCAAATCCATAGAGATAGGAAAGAACTAAATGCTTACCATGAGCTGAGGAAGAAAAGAATAAAGACTGTTTAAAGAGTATGACGTTTTCTTCTGAGGTAATGAAAATGTTCCGGAATTAGATAGTAGTGACGGTTACACAACACGGTGAATGTACAAAATGTTACTCATAGTGAATTTTATGTTAGATGTATTTGACACAATAAAAATATTAAATTAAGAAGAACAGAAATATGTGTATTTATCTGATTCTACCCCACCTATTCTTTAAAAAATTCCTGACCCTTTCCTAAAATACTTACCGAATTATTACTGAGACTTCTGGGGAGGAGAAGCAGGGAAAGGATGGAGGATGCTTAAGAGAACCCTATGAATTAACCCTCCTCAACACTTACTTAGTGTCAACATTTTCTTTGTTTTCAGTACTACCAGCTGTGATCCTATCTCTTAGAGCAACTAAAGGCAAAAAAAACCAAATAAATAAAAAATAAAACTTCATCACAAAAGTATACTGAAGGGGTTCATTCAAATGAGGATGTCAGTGATGCCCAGGTCCCTGAAATTAAGAGGCTGCCTTTAAAAAAAAAATTTTTTTTAAGATTTTATTCATATATTTGTGAGAGAGAGAGAGATAAGCCAGCAGGGGAAGAACAGAGGGAGAGGAAGAAGCAGACTCCCTGCTGGGCAGGGAGCCCCAGGTGGGGCTCTATTCCAGAACCCTGGGATCATGACGTGAGCTGAAGGCAGACACTCACTCGACTGAACCACCCAGGTGACTGAAGAGGTTGCCTTTTTATAATCTACCTCATTCCAAAAATGGCTTGAGTTGGTAAGTGCCTCAATCAAGAGTACTGATGTCTGTGCCCATCATTCCCCAAACCCCCTACTAAATGGGGCTAATGCTTCAGAGAGTAATTTCACAGACAGATTTTAATAAAATAACTATTTTAGTTTTTGCTGTTCTTTTATTGAAGGCAGTTGACTTAGAACTCAGAATGGAAGTCCTAAAATGGCTGAGTGTTGGGAATATCTCACTGCCCCTTCTAGTAGTAAACAGGAAGGATTTTCATTCAAGCGCTACCAGCATATGGTCCATTGATCATTGTGCTTTGGGACTTTGCTCCAAGCCTGTCCAGCAGGGAGAGCTCCATCTCCCTACTGTCCTTGCAATATCTCAGAATACTTGTAAGCAAAGGAAAGTGATGGGTGGTCAAAGAAACCTTCTTTTCCTTTTCTTTTCTTTTCTTTTTTTTTTAATTCAAATTCAGTGAGCCAACATCTAGTACATCATTAGTTTCAAATGTAGAGATCAATTATTTGTCAGTTGCATATAACACCCAGTGCGCATCACATCACATGCCCTCCTTAATGTCCATCACCCAGTTACCCCACCCATCCACCCACCTCCCTTCCAGCAACCCTCAGTTTGTTTCCTATAGTTAAGAGATCTCTCATGGTTTGTCTCTCTCTCTGATGATTTCCCATTCAGTTTTCCCTCCCTTCGCCTATGATCATCTACACTGTGTCTTATGTTCCACATATGAGTGAAAGCATATACTTGTCTTTCTCTGATTGACTTATTTCACTCAGCATAATACCCTCCATATACATTGATATAAATGGTAAGATTTCATCCTTTCTGATGGCTGAGTAGTAATCCATTGTATATATATACAACATCCTTATCCATTCATCTGTCGATGGACTTCTGGGCTCTTTCCATAGTTTGGCTACTGTGGACACAGGCAGCAACCTCTTTGACCTCGGCTACAGCAAATTCTTGCTAGAAATATCTCCAAAGTCACGGGAAACAAACGCAGAAGAAGCCTTCTAACAGGTATATGCATGGATAATCCAACTGAAATTTTTCCTGAACCAAGACGGCGATAAAACATCCTTCTGTGACAGTGCCTTTGAAACAAACAAACAAAAAACGATAGTAGGGTCTAGTAATCTTTGGATGTGAATCTACAGAAATATAAACTTAAAGATTTTATAAACAGAGAGAAAATGTGGTTTCTCCTGTGGGTATAGTAAATGAAAGTTCTATGAAGATAAAGTGGGAAAGCAAGCTGATTAAAATGCTTATTTTAAAACAGAAACAAATTCATAAAAACGAACAAACTGGTGGCTACTACAGCAAAATGGAGTTGAAGGACAGGCAAAAGAGGTAAAGTGGGTCATTTGTAAAGTGATGGATGATAACTAAAATCTTGGGGGTGATCACCCTGTAGTGTATACGGATGTCAAATTATAATGTATCCTCGATTTTAAAATAAAACCAGATACCACTTCTCAGAGAAATTCTCTGAATTAAGTAACATCCAAGATGAAACCATATTACAAACATCAATAATACCACTAAATTGGGTTACATTTAAGTCTAATACTTTAAGAGGTATCATTTGAATAAGGACATTAATTTTTTTTAAATCTTCTATCTACCAAAAAGAAATCTTAATGTAATCTCTGTAATATCCATGCCTAGTACCTAATAAAAGTATACTCAATGACTGAATAAAGCGCTAATATTGGAGATAATTAACTTTATAGAAATTTCTTCAGAATGGGAAACTTCCATTTCCCACTAATTTTCTATAATGCAGTTTTATTTGTTAAGTCTTCAAAATGAGGAAAATCTTTCTTATACTACTGTGTCATTTTTAAAGAATGTGAGAATGTCATTTTATCATGATGAGCCAGATAATATGTGAAGATAAAATGCCATTTCTTTGTTCACGGCAACTAAAATTTTTGACGAAAGGAAGATTTATTTGGCATTCTAGAAAATAATTTTATTAGGGGGCTGAAAATTCAGCAAAAAACCTTGATAAAAAGAGAAACCTCCAATGGAGTTCCTATTAAAAAAAATTAAATTAGAACTCATTCACATTAAAATAAAGAAAAGGAAGCTCAGTAATGGGAGGAGGCAAAAAATAATAGCCAAAATTAACGAATTATTCATATGAAGCAAAAAAGTATGTTATAGTCCTAACTATGACCTCAGAATGAAAAGTGGAATAACTAGAGGTCTTGTAGTAAGACTATGAATCACTCGTAAGCTGGAAAGAAAATGGAAGAGTCTGATAATTTGTGAATAGAAAAGTGATAAAGAAACTGACAAACTAAAAATTGTAATAATAATCATGTTAATTCCCTCAGCAATCATTTTTTGAAAACATACTATGCATTGATCATAAGGGTTAAGAACACAAAAACGGACAGATGATTCGCACACCTCCAGGAGTTCCTATTCCAGAGGTAGAGAAGGATGTATATGAAGACAAAAATAAATATTAATATAAAAAATACAGTTTGATATGTATTTTTAAAGTGTTTTGATAGCATAAAGGTTGGGAGGCTGTTAATCTCCTAAGAGTTGCCAAAAGCCTCTCTGAGAGGTGGGGGGTAGGCAGGGTAGTAATGAGCTATTGACCAGGAAAGCACTGGTAGGTCACAGGTGATGAGAGATGAGTGTACGTAAGAGCACTGTAAACACAGGAAGAAGCCAAAGCCAAGTCTTTTAAAGCCAGATTTTTACCACTCTGAGTTTGACATTAGTCACAGCTAGCCATCAACTGACAAAGGAAATGCATAAGAGTAACATCGCTTTGGCTCTCTGTAATTTTATCCCCATCATTCTTATATCATGACATCTAAAGTTAAGCATTTTGTGCATATCTTGGCATTGGCTGCAATTCTTCCTTCTCCTTCTCTGCTTTGAGTTAATTACAGACATGATTTGTCCATTTCCTCTAATGCTTTCTAATTACCTCTTTCTAACTTCCACCACAGGGTGTGTGTGTGTGTGTGTGTGTTTACGTGTGTGTACATACTAGCTGATTGGTTATTTTCTGGTCATTGAATTGACAAAGAAAGAGACCATGTTTGAAGTAGGCAAGATTTATTGTATGCCACCTAGAAGGCTCCTTTCAGACCCTAAGGTATTCTTTCTTGGCCCTGGCATCTCCAGGTCCTCATTAATAATATAGATTCAAACCATCTCTTCTCCCAAGTAGCATTTGCATTCTAAAGGAGGTTAGAATAAAAACTCTCTATAATATGATTTTAGCATTTGTCGCAGATGAGAGAGAAAGATCCCCAGGGGGAGGACAAGCCATCATTGTATTCCATACTGTACCATATTCCTTCCCCATGTAAAGCAAATACCTATTTCTCCCCAAGGTAATGCAGACTTGGAATATAAAGTCTTTCTAAGTTATGATAAACATTTTAATTCATTTAATTAGTTAATTTAAAATATAATCTTTTGAAAAAGATTATATTTATTTATTTGTTAGAGAGGGAGAGAGAGAGAAATAGAAAGAGAGCATGAGCACAAGCAGGGACAGCAGCAGGCTTTGCAGGCAGAGCAGGCAGAGTAGGCAGAGGGAGAAGTAGACTCTCCACTGAGCAAGGAGCCCAATGTGGAACTCGATTCCAGGACCCTGGGATCATGATCTGAGCAGAAGGCAGACTCCCAACTGAGTGAGCCTCCCAGGTGTCCCTAAAAATAAATCTTAAAAAAGAATAATATCACATTATTTTTGTTAATAAAGAATCTTACAAAACATTTTTACTTGCTTCGTTTTATTTAAAGCCTTAAGATAGCTATTGGTATTGTTTTGGTTGTTATCCCCATTTTAGAGATGGACTGCGTGAGGTTCAGTGAGGCATTAAGTATATTGCTCCATGGTTATACACCTAGTAAGTGATACATTCTGGGCTTCAGTTCAAGCATTCTGCCTCTAAGTTGCTTTTTTTTTTTTTTTTCATTACCTCTGTCATTTGCTACCCTACAAGTTTCTCATCTGAGAGTGCCAGGCCCACCCACAGAAATCACAATTCACTTTGTGTTAGTTCACAAAGATGCATTCTTCATATCTCAGGTACTTCAGATGAAGGTAGTTCAAGCATCATAAGTTGAAAAACACAGCTCCGGTAGCTATCGTGGGTGATTATGGAGGTCAGAGAAAGGCAGAAGAAGGGTTAGTACTCCAATTAATCAGAGTCAACCCAAGGTAAAAGCAGGTCTTTGATAAAAACAGCTCATTAACCCTTCTATCTCCAGCTCTTCCACCTCTAGGCCACCCACCTGCTGCACTTTAGTCCTGGAAAATTACAAGATAGCTGCTCTTGCTCTGTAACCCCCAACCCAGCTTGGCCCTGCAGTGTCTTATGCTGCCTGCATCCCTTAAATTCTAATTCCCTCAGGTTAGGAAAGGGCTACAACTTAAACTCCACTTAATGGTTTTTATTAGAAGAAAAGTGGGAAGGTTTTTACTCCTTACAGGGAATTTCATTTGAATCTGGAACTAAAAAAGAAGATTGTGGAATGAAAATGATCAGGAGGGTAGAGGACTTTTGTCATTCTAAAATTATTGCACAAAAATAGCCACATATTCAGAAAATACATAGGGCTCTTCTAGCATAAATGCATAGCTATTACTGTTCTTATTATTTTGTTAAACAGAAATTTATTGTTTTGTTCTCCTGGTTTCTTTTTTTTTTAATATTATAGAATCATGTGCTGCATAGAACAACTATAAAGCATGATGATTTAAGATGTAGATTAGTACTTTTATTTGGAAATTTTAACAAATAAGGTTAGTGACCGAGTTATATAACAAGACAGTAAAGTATGCCAGCTCTCAAAACAGGCTGATTTGAATATCATACAGTCACCTGCTAACTGGGTGACTATCATACCTCAATGCCTCATCTCAAAAATGGCGATAAAAATACTTGGGGGAAAATGAAACTAAATAATGGATGTAGACCTTTAAGTCTTCTATAAAAACTGATTATTATTATTGAAGGGTAATACAGTTGATTCTCATTATTCGTGATAGCTTTGTTCTATATAGTAACTGTGAATAATAAATAAGCAAACGCTGAACCATTGTTCCTGGGTTAGTTTCCTATAAGACTTTGGTCACAACCTTTTTGTCAACCGAGCAATACCTAATATTCTTTTATATGTGTTCTTTTTAAAGACACTTCAATCCATAGATATGGTTGAATCATTAACATTGAACTCATGGCCTACAGCACTAAAACGCATACCTAAATGAAGCTGATCCAACACATGTATTTTGTCTGGAAAGCACAGCACAACCTTCTTACCCTCTGGAACACTAGGCAGCATTTCAGCACCTCTGTTTGGATGCCATTTTAACAGAGAACTTACCAATAAAAATCACAAAAATTTAAAAACTATGGCATTAAATAGATCACGAGAAGGATACCTATTTACAGTATGAAAAAAGGCCGAGTGTCACTTTGTTGGACCTCAGCTGGAAGTGTGCATGTGTGGGAATATAAAGTTTGGATCTTTTGCACATGTCTTCAAATGACCACAAAAGGGTGGGAAGTATTGATGTGAGAGTCAGAAATGAATATTAACAAATAGAGGAATTCAATATGAAATCCAAGAATAGTGAGGATGGACTGTATAAGGTCATAGCTAAGAGCTTGTGGTCTGTCATCAGTCTGATCTCACTGCTCACCATCTATGTAATCTAGGCAAAGTGATTTGTCTACTCTCAGTCTCAGTTTCTCACCTGGGGAATAAAGACAGTATCTCCAACCTCTTGTACATGTGATGAGAATTAAATTAAAATCTGCATGTAGAGTGCTTACCTAGCACAAGACAAATCACCCAAAACATAAATTACTAATGCAAGGAAGACTAAACAGAGCAACAAGAATTAACTTCAACAGAGTGGAATTTTCTAACAACTCTTAAAATTCTGAAAGTAAAAGATTTGACTGAATAATTTACTGCTTCCTCTTACATCCTGTGTAAGAGCAGAACCAATATTAGTGACAGATATAAAGGGTGTATGTTCTAATTTACAAATGATTTTGGTGAAGTATTATAAATCAATAATGTCCTTTTGAGGGTCTTAATGAAGTATGCAGGTGCTAACTTTTAAATGGGGTCTTGTGATAGAATTTCAATTAATGCAAATGAAATAGAAAGTTGAACTGGGAGTACTAATTTTATTTGCCTAGATTAAGCCAGGAAAAATGAGATCATGTCTCTAAGGATCTGATCTCAATGCTGAAAGATAAATGCACAGAAATGGTCACATGACCTAAAATTTCATCTCTTTTCTTATGTTTTAAGTCATTTCTATTTTTTTAAGCCGCTCCTATTTAAAAATAAATTAATTAATTAAATAAAATAAAAACACTAGCTTCTGGGGTGCCTGGGTGTCTCAGTCTATTAAGCAAGTGGCTGCCTTCAGCTCAAGTTATGATTCCAGAGTTCTGGGATCAAGCCCAATGTTGGGCTCTCTGCTCAGGGGGAGCCTACTTCTTCTTCTCCCTATGTCTGCCACTTGGCCCATTTGTGTTCTCCCTCTCTCTATCTTTCTCTTTGTCAAATAAAGAAAGAAAGGAAATCTTAAAAAACAAAACCTAGCTTCTGCTAGAAATCCCAGTAAGGTATTTTCAAACTTTATCATCCAACTGTGCAATGACAAAAGAGAAAAAGTGAAAAATGACATTAGTTATTAATCCAAAAATTCTGCTAAAAAACCAGTACCTGTTTAGCATTTCATTGAAAGGATAATTAAATTATATCTCCCTTTATTTCAATTAGGTTTATTCAATATTCAAAATTTCCCCAGTTTGTACAAACAGAATAATGGATGATGAAATCAGAAAGAGAACAAATAAGGAGTTTTTTCATCTGCTACTTTGTGATTACAGAGTGCCAAGTAGAGGTGAAACGACCGACTTCAGGTTGTACATTTAATTAAACATGTGTGTCATTCAATTAATTATCATTCAATTAAAAATGTTACCAAAATGAGCTAGAGAAAAATATACTCTATAGACGTGGTTTTCAACCATTTCTGGATTACATTCAGAATCTCAGAAATAATTAAAAAAAAAAAACTAAAAAACTAGAGAGTTTTCTCCCTAGAGAAGTTCACAATATATATATATACATTTTAATAACACATATGTTTCCTTCTTTCTTCTTTCCTTTCCTTTCCTTTCCTTTTCTTTTCTTTTTTTTCTTTCTTTCCTTTTTTTCCATGTTAGTGGGTTTCATTCTATGATGTTTAATGGGTACTATTTGAAGTAATTATTCACTTCCTCCATCAGCCTACGGCCTGAAACAAAGTATTATCATCACTTGGGTCAACAAGTGTCCTGTGTTGCCACAACATCTATTCTTACATATTTCATAGTTCATCACGCCCCATAGACATACCAAGGGGGGATTCATCTCAATCACATTACAAAAACAAAGACTGGAAGCAATTCACTTTTCAAAGATCTGCTGGTCACATCACTTGGTTTTAATAGAAATATACAGTTGTAGTTGATAATGCCGTCGAACACACTATGATCCAGAGTTTCAATCTGACATCCTTTGGTGCTTATCTTTGGCATCAACCAGAAGCTGCATCTGATGCCAACCTTGGTCATGCAGAGAATGTAAATTTAAAGAGCCATTTTCATTTATAACAAACAGACCCAGCTGGGAACACAGCTGTTAAATGAGAAGGCAAAGCAAAATTTCCTGCTACCTGGAAGGACCTAATTATAAAACCACCTAGACAAGCTTTCAAAATTCGTAAATGAACTAGCCCACCCTCAACAAGGGTTTAACTTAGAAAAAAAAAAAAAAAGTTAAATTATCTGAATCACGTTTTATAGAAGTAACCAAGAGTATTTTTTTTTTAAGATTTTATTTATTTATTTGACAGAGATCACAAGTAAGCAGAGAGGCAGGCAGAGAGAGAGGAGGAAGCAGGCTCCCTGCGGAGCAGAGAACCCGATGTGGGGCTCAATCCCAAGACACTGGGATCATGACCTGAGCTGAAGGCAGAGGCTTTAACCCACTGAGCCACCCAGGCACCCCAACTAGGAGTATTTTATAAAGTCCAAAATCTTTGTATGTCTTAATTGAAGTTACTTTTGATTCTTAACATAGATTCTTGGCTTCCTCATATACAAAATTAGAATCTAAAGTTTGGAATCACCCAGACAAAAAAGAAATGTGATTTACAAAGTTTTTACACCTCTATTTCAATGTCCTTCACCAAGAATAAACAAGAAAAAAATCAGTAAATACAATGTATGAAGATAAAATCTAGAAATTTAAAGATAATAACAAAAGGTTTTCAATAGTCAAGGGAGATAAATTCATTTACATATAAAGTGCCTGTGGCATTTTCTCACACTTTAGCAAGTTATGACATAAAATTTCATTGTCACTGTGGTATGTTGCTCATGGTTGTCCTTTTTTTAAACTGACCTTGAGCAATAAAGTGATCGTTATTCTACATTATTTGAAACATCTTAGCTAATAACTATCTACTCATTGTGCATCAGGGACCTCCCAATACACCAATCTGGGACCCTGCAGACTACAGAGAGGTCCTAAGTGAGGGAGAACTTCACGGTATTTCATTCCCTTCACCCTTTGTCTTACTAACTTTCTGAAACACACCCAATATTCTTAAGAGAGATGTATAATATATATTTAGCATCTGTCCAGTCGTTGTTACCTAATGATGATAAACTTCTGAAGGTTTCCACATCTTTGTCTCTGTGTGCTGTATTAGTACCTCACAAGAAACATGTAGGTGTTTCACAGACACTACTCAGATTTGGCTTTGGACTCATTCCATTTTGTAATTTATTCAAGAAGACACATCTACCCTATAACTAAGCCCTGGCAGCAATTATGATGACTGACCTTGAGAAGTCACAGTTTTTAAGAGCTTAAGTTGAATTTGAGACTTTAGTTTTTCATTTGTATTACTTCCCTTCTGCTTATCAAATACTTTGAATCTTTATGTGAAAAAACGTTTTCGTATTATCACCAACATCTGACAAAATGTTTTATTTTGTTTTGGTTTTAGTATGTGGTCTTTAAAAAAAATTTTATTAACATATAATGTATTATTTGCTTCAGGGGTACAGGTCTGTGAATCATCAGTCTTCCACAGTTCACAGGACTCACCATAGCACATACCCACCCCAATGTCCTAACTCAGTCACCCTATCTCTCTCCTGCCCCCAGCGACCCTCAGTTTGTTTCCTGAGATTAAGAGTTTCTTATGGTTTCACAAAATGCTTTTTAATGGGAATGTACTTTATGTAATATAATTTGGTCTGGACTTTACCTAACAAATATCTGAGAAAACAAGATAATTTAAAGAAAAACATTATAGAAATCAAACTTGTTCAACCTTTCGTCCAGGTGGATAGCATTCTGACACAGTCATCCATAATTCTTTCCTTTTTCACTTTTCTATATTTATATTTAGACTTGTCACCTTTCCAACTGAGGTCATATCTTGTGGTTAAATAACTCTTCCTGCTTTATAACAGTGATTGCTATTCAAATACTTCCTCCAACAAAATGCTAGTATGTTAGTAAAAGTAAAAATATACCTCCAAAAACACCTAAAAGTATGAGCACAAATGTGGTGCTCTTCAAAGGAATTTCCTCAAGGATGCAGTAAAGGAGTAACAGAATGAAAACAAGGAGAAGGGAACAAAATTACTAATGGTTAAAATGTATGAAGTATCTGACACTACTCTAAGCAATATCATATTAGTTTTCACAGGCAATCCTCACAACAATCTTATGAGGTATGATTTTCCAGATAAGAAAATTGACACTTAAGATTGAATTTATCTAGTAGATATGCCTTACTAAATTTGCTATTAGGCTTCTGGAATAATTTGTCCTAGAGTTCTTTGTAGGCAGGTTAGATGTTGGCTCAAGAAGAAGAGACTCTATAACAGGGGTTGTTAACCTCAGAATTTTCTGGTGAGAGATCCATGGTTGAACTCAATGTATTAAAAAACCCAGTGGAATGTTGTCCAAAGTAGACTGAGTGCATTCATGGATTTTTTTTCATAATTATAACCATAGCTTTTAATGAGATCCACAAAAAGATCCCAGAATAATAAAACCACCACCAACTAAAAGCTTAAGAACCAATGTTCTGAGGGGGGCATAGTGAAAGTAGTGGAGTGAGGACATTGGAGAGCTTCCCCTCCAATAAAAGGAATAAAATAACTGGAAAAATTATCAGAATCAATTTTTTTTTAGAATCAGGTTTTTTAAAACCCTGGATATTAAGCAAAAGCTTTTAACAGTCCAGAGGATGGGGTGAATTTAGTGGAGAAATTCAGCTAAAACTCAGTAAGAACAGTGAGATTTTGACATTTTTCACTGGCCGCACCTAGTCCTGTTCCACCTCCTAACTCCCTGGTATCACGTCAGCCTTTAAAATACAATCCACCATTCACAGTACCAGAGGGAGCAGAACAGTGTTGGAATTCTTTCAAGACCTCATTCCCAAAGAGGAGTCATTATTTGCCCCAACTAGTGGCTCCCTGAAAGATCCCACTTGAAAACTTGCCTTTATTGACCTCAGCTGAACTTACCCTGTGCTAAAAGCTTCTTCCCAGAGGCCATTTGTTGGATTTTTTTAATCATCCCTACTGCCTGAGGCAACAGGTAACAGCTGGAGGAAATAACATAATAACCAATAAGTTTAAAAGGAAAAGTTGAGAAAGGAGATGTCCACAGAGGATTTGAAAAGCTCCAACATATTCCTGGAAATTGAGAATGCTACACGCAAGTGTAGAGTTGTTCGCATACTCAGAAAGAATCTGAGAAGTCCCTCAGCTCTCACCTCTGATTGATCTTGAGGGTCTGCAAGCAGGAAAGGAAGGCCAAGTCAGAGCTGTAAATTGGGTAACTGAGATAGAAGACAGGTCCTAACATGCACACAGAACCCGCAGAACGAAAAAAAGGGGAGATTTATTGGTCCTAGATATTTAAAGAAATCTCTGTCTAATCATTAGCTGATCCTAAGCTAACTGATTAGACTTCGGTGGCAACATACAGCAAAGACATGTAATTTACAGAATTAGTTTAGGAAAGTCAATAAACAAACTACAGCCACAACAGGAAGCAGCAAACCCAGGGGAGGGGGGAGAATCTGATTTTCAGAGTTATCGAATCATATCATTTCTTTTTAAATTTTTTTTAAAGATTTTATTTATTTATATGACACAAAGAGAGAGAAAGCAAGCATGAGCACATCCAGGGGGAACAGCAGTCAGAGGGAGAGGAAGAAGCAGGCTTTCCTCTGAGAAGGGAGCCCCACTGGGGGCTCGATCCCAGAACCCTGGGATCACAACCCGAGCAGAAGGCAGCCGCTTAACGGTTGACCTACCCAGGCACCCCAAATCATAGATTTAAAATGTCCAATTTTGAACAAAAAATTAGAAAACAAGCAAAGAAACAGTCAAGAGTGGCCTATACATAGGAGGGAAAAAGAAACAATGAATAGAAACTCTGTGACAAAGTTTAAACCTTGGAATTATTAGACGAAAGTTTTATTTTATTATATGTATATTATTTTATATATTTAATTTACGTATTTAATAAATAAATATATTTAATTATATATTGTATATTTGATTTACTTTACATATTTAATTAATTGTGTGTGTTTAATATTTTATCTTTTGAATATATGAAATATTTAATATATATCATATATTTATATGATATATTTAATATCATTTAAATATATTTTAAATATATATTTAATATCATATAAATATATGGTATATTTAATAGCTAAAATATTAAAATAAACACACAATTATATATATTTATATATAAATACATATATTTAATAAAATTAAATATATTATATTTAATAATTATATATTATAATTGTAGTTAGTGTAGATGATACACAATGTTACATTAGTTTTAGGTGTACCACTTAGTAATTTGACAAGTTTATATATTACTATGTTCACCACAAGTGTAGTCATCTTCTGTCTCATTACATTGCTCTTACAGTATCACTGACTGTATTCCTTATGCTCTGCTTTTTATCCTCAGGACTTACTCATTCCAAAACAGGAGGCCTGTATCTCCCTCTCTCCTTCTCCCATTTTGCCCAACCCCCTACCTCCCTCCCCTCTGGAAGCCATTAGTTTTTTCTCTGTATTTATAGTTCTGATTTTGCTCCTATGTTCATTCATCTTTTTATATTCAAAATTTAGATTTGGATTATTTTATTTATTTTATTTATTTATTGGACAGAAAGAGAGTGATAAAGGGAATACAAGCAGGAAAAATGGGAGGGAGAGGAGCAGGGAGCCTGAGACAGGGCTTGACACTAGAACCCCAGGATCATGACCCGAGTTAAAGGTAGATGCTCAACTGACCTAGCCACCCAGGTGCCCATTAGATTCTATTTATGAATAGAGTCATGGTATTTGGATAGGCAAAAGCTTTAAATCAGCTATTTTATTTTTATTTTTATTTATTTATTTATTTTAGATTTTTTCTTTATTTATTTGATAGAGATCACAAGTAGGCAGAGAGGCAGGTGAGGGTGGGGGAAAGCAGGCTCCCTGCTGAACAGAGAACCCGATGCGGAGCCCAATACCAGGACCATGGGATCATGACCTGAGCCGAAGGCAGAGGCTTTAACCCATTGAACCACCCACGCGCCCCTAAATCAGCTATTTCAAGTACACCCAAAGACTTATAGGAAACCTTGTCTAAAGAAATAAAGGGAAATGTTATAATTATCATTCTAATATTTAATGAATAGAATATTTTTTAATTTAAATTAAATTAGCCAACATACAGTACATCATTAGTTTTGATGTAGTGTTCAATGATTCATTAGTTGCATATAACACTCAGAGCTATTCTAATGAATAGAATATTAATAAAAAGATAAGAACTATAATAAAAAGAAACCAAACAGAAATTCTGTGGTTGAAAAGTACAATAATTTGAATGAAAAATTCAAATACCGGACAGACAACAGATTCAATTAGATAGAAAAAGGAAGCAGAAAACTTGAAGATAGGTCAATTGATATTATCCAGTGTGAAGAATAAAAAGATAAAAGAATGAAGAAAATGAACAGATCTTAAGAGACCTGCAGGATACTAACACGTGAACCAAAATAGAAATAATAGGAGTTATGGAAGAAGAGGAGAGAGAAAAGGTACGAGAAAGAATATTTGAAGAAATAATGCCTAAAAATATTTCAAATTTGTGTTAAAATATTAATCTATTAAAAGAGAACGAAGTTGGAGGACCCTTGCCTCTTGACCTAAAGCCTTAGGATTAAGCTACAGTAATTGAGACAATAGGTGTTAACAAAAAAAATAGATGAATATCAATTAAACAGAAAAGGGAGCCCAGAAGTAGACCAACATAAATATATTGATGAATTTTTTTTTAAGATTTTATTTATTTATTTGACAGAGAGACATCACAAGTAGGCAGAGAGGCAGGCAGAGAGAGAGAGGAGGAAGCAGGATTCATGCTGAGCAGAGAGCCCATGTGGGGCTAGATCCCAGGACCCTGGGATCATCACCTGAGCCGAAGGCAGAGGCTTTAACCCACTGAGCCACCCAGGCGCCCCAATATATTGATAAATTTTTTTACAAAAAACCAAAGGTAATATATTGGAGCAAAAATAGTGTTTTCAACAAATGCTGGAACAACTAGACAAACACATGCAAAAAAAAAAAAAATCTAGCCGCAAAAAATTACACTATTCACAAAATATAACTCAAAATGGATCACCGACCTAAATGTAAAGTGTAAAACTATAAAACTGCTAGAATATAACATAGGAGAAATCCTAGATAACCTTGGGTATGGTGATGGTGTTTTAGATACAACACCACAGACACAATCTATGAAAGAAATAATTAATAAGCTGGACTTCATTAAAATTAAAAACTTCTGTTCTCTGAAAGACAATATCAATAAAATGAGAGGATAATTCATAAACAAGGAGGAAATATTTTCAAAACATACATGTGAGGACACCCGGGTGGCTCAGTCAGTTAAGTGTTTGCCTTGGTTCATGATCTCAGGGTCCTGGGTTTGAGCCCCGCATCAGGCTCCCTGCTCAGGGAGTCAGCTTCTCCCTCTCTTTCTGCTCACTCTCTCTCTTTCTCTCTCTTAAATAAATAAATAGAATATTTTAAAAAGTATATACACCTGATATAGGACTGTTAGCTAAAATATAGGAAGAACACTTAAAACTCAGCAATAAGGAAACAAACAACCTGATTTGAAAATGAGCCAAAGATTTTTAACAGACACCTCACCATGAAGATACACAAATTGAAAAAAAAAAAAAAAAAAAAAAAAAAAAAAAGGCTCAACAGGGCATACCATCAAAAAAAAAAAAAAAAAAAAAAAAAAAGCACATGAAAACAAGAATGAGATATCGCTACACATCTAGTAGAATGGCCAAAGTCTGAAACACTGACAAAACCAAATACTAGTAAGGATGTGGAGCAACAGGGACTCTCACTTGTTGCTGGTAAGAGCACAAAATGGTACAGCCACTTTGGAAAGCAGTTTGGCAGCTTCTTATAAAACTAAACATACTCTTACCATAGGATCCAGCAATTGCACACCTTGGTATTTATCCAAAGGTGTTGAAAACCTATGTCCACACAAAACCCTGTGCACCAATGTTCACTAGTAGCAACCAAGATGTCCTTCAGTAGGTGAATAGACAAATAACTATGGAATGTCCAGATCAATGAATATTATTCAGCATTAAAGAGAAATTAGCCATCAGGCCATGAAAAGAAACCTGTTAACTTAAATGCATATTACTAAGAAAAAAGAAACCAATCTGAACATATACATGCTGTATGCTGTATTTCCAACTATGTGACATTCTGGAAAAGGCAAAACTATGGAGACAGTAAAATGATCAGTGGTTTCCAGGGGTTGAAAGCTGAGAAGGGACATCAGGTGGCACACAGAAGATTCCTAGGGTAGTCACAATATTTTGTAAGGCACCATAATGTAAGTGATATATCATTATACAGTCATTCAAATCCATAGAATATACAATGCCAAAAGTGAACTGTAGTGTAAACTCTGGAGTTTGGGTGATTATGATGTATCAATGTTCAGAAATTATAACAAAAATGACATTTTGATAGAGGATGTTGATAATAGGGGAAGCCATGCATGTGTGGGGGCAGGATGAACCTGGGAAGTCTCTATACTCTAGTTAATTTTGCTGTGAACATAAAAATACCCTAAAAAATAGTGTTAATAAAAACAAGCAAGAAGCAAAAACACTGGATTCAAACTTGGCATTAAATCCATTCAGAAATCATGTTTTCAAATTAATCTACATGTCCAATAAGTTCAATAAAGTCCAAGCATGGTAAACTCAAAGAGATTCATACCTAAACACACCATAAAGAAACTTTTGAAAACCAAAGACAGTAAGAGAATCTAGAAAACAGTAAGAGCGATGACTTACCAAATACAAGGTATCCTAAATAAGATTAACAACTCATTTCTTTTTTTAAAGTTTTTATTTACTTATTAGAGAGAGAGAGTTTTGAGAGAGCTTGAGCAGGGGCAGAGAGCGAGGGAGAGGCAGACTCCCTGCTTCCCACCCCATGTTAGGCTCTGTCAGTTAGTTGGCCAACTCTTGATTTCAGCTCAGGTCATAATCTCAGGGTCCTGGGTGGAGAGTGGCATGGGGCACTGCACGCAGCAGGGAGTCTGCTTCAGGATCCTCTCTCTCCCTCTCCTTCTCCCTCTCCCTCTGTTCCTCCCCCTGCTCGCTCACTCTCTTGTCTCTAAAATAAATAAATAAATCTTAAAAAAAAAAAAGAAAACAAACCAAGCATTAATCATTAATTATTCAGTATGTCTAACTTTAAAGACAAGGTGGTTCCTGTTTGAAAGACTAGCCTGTTCACTATGCATTTATTACAAATATTAACTGAGTGCCTACCGTATTATATGGCAGGCATTGCTTGAGGTTCAGAGAGGCACAGCAATGAACAAAATAGGCAAAGGTTCTGTCCTTCCTGATAGAAAAGACAGAAATAATCCAATAAGCAAATTAGTGTATAAAATGATGGCTGAGAGCAATAAGTACTATGAAAAAAAAGTAAAGTCAGGTGGGTCAAAGATGAAACAAATAAAGTGACTCTGTTTTAGCCAGTGGTGCTACTGGTTGAGAAGAAATTTCAAGGAAGTGACTCAGTCATATGGATACCAGAGAAGTATTCCATGCAGAGTGAACAGCAACAGCACAGTTCCAAGGAAGGTATACATTTGCACATTCATAGAACATCAAGGAAGCCCATGAGGTTGATGCATGGGGAAAAGGGGCAGAATAGTAGGAGAAAGGCTGAGAGGATGCTGAGGGGCCAGATCACACAGGACCTTGTAAACCAAAGTATGGACTTTGGAGTTTATCTTTGTGTGGAGGATGCCACTAGGGAAGTTCAGGGAGGGTGGGAACAAGGTCAGACGTACACTGTAAAAGAATACTGAAGCTGCTACATGGAGAATAGAATCTAAAAGGGCAAGCATCAAAGAAGAGAGACCAATTGTTCTTTAGATAATCACATACTCTGGTTTCTCTTCAGATCGCATAAATCTTTCGCCTTTTACCAATTGTTCTTTAGATAATCACATCTGCACAGTCTGTTTTGCATGTAAGGCAACATATTCACAGGCTCTGAAGATTAGCCTACCACAGAAGTCTCAGTTAACTGCAAATTTAACAAGAGTCAGTATTGCAATGCCGCTAGTAAAAGATCATGTTCATGGAAATTAATAATTCTGCTTTAAGGCCATAGATCTTTCATGCAATCACATTCTCTTTCTTAGTGCACAGTTCTAATATCAGATCAGCAAATTATCTTTACTTAGTTTACTTAGTTTATCCTTTTTGTTTTTTCCACTCCCCACTTGGGAATTTGGCCTTCATTTCTAGATGGGCCTAGTCAAGACACAGATTGATAGTCCTGGGGCTACCCTTTCAAGTGATTCTGCCCCATCCCCTTTGCTGTGTAGGTTGTTGGTCTCTGACATCCTATGTTGTCAAGGACACAACATGAAAAATTAGATTGTCATTGTTCCTAAACCCTTGGAAGTTTTAGTTCTGTGGATTAGCCATCAAATCCAGTGTGTTTGGTCAGTTTCTCATTTCCATTAAACTCCTTCCATGCTATGAAAAAGAATATCTACAATTTATATTCCTTACCTATACCAACCTACCTTGGCATACCTGAATTTATATAGTTGAAAACTTCATTTACTAGAGTCAATGGGAAGGGAAATGTTTTGAATCTGGGCTTGGCAGGATGATAGAATTTTGACCGGCATTTAGGGATAGGTTAGAGGGAACAAAATCCAACACCAAATGCAGAATCACAAAAGTTTGAGGCATATTTGGGGAATAGCAAAAAATCACTTAGATGTAAACCTTATTCACATTTTTGGTGCTCTTGAGATAAAATTAGACAATACCACATATGAATCTTAGCTAGTAGGTTGTGAGTTTTTTCAGTGTGGCTCCTTTGTATTTATGGGCTTAACTTATCTGAAACACAAAGCTGTTAAAATTATTCTTTACACAGAAAGAAGCATAATATCATTATTGTTGGAAAACTTACCTGCTGTGCTTATAATGCTCTTGTTGACTACTCCGGGGAAGTTCATTATGATAAATTGATTAAGTTTGTGAACTCACTGGTGCATAAATGAGAACCACTCCTGAATAAAGATATTCCCTACTTTACTTCATAGGGAAGTTTTTTTTTTTTTTGTGGATTTTTTTGTTGCTGTTTACTTGTTTTTTGGTTTTTATGTTTGTTTTCATTTTTGGTCTTGCGCTGGTAACCCATTCTTAAGGAGAAACCCATGACTTGGACAAAGAAAGCATATTTTTCTTACTTATTCTTATACCTGATTTGAGGGCAGTTCCTTCTCTCAGGTAACCTCTCTAAATTAAAATATAAATTAAATTAAAAGATATATAACTATAGGGACGCCTGAGTGGCTCAGTTGGTTAAGCAGCTGCCTTCGGCTCAGGTCATGATCCCAGCGTCCTGGGATCGAGTCCCACATCGGGCTCCTTGCTCCGCAGGGAGTCTGCTTCTCCCTCTCTGACTCTGCCTTCCACTCTGTCTGCCTGTGCTCGCTCTTGCTCTCTCTCTGACAAATAAATAAATAAAATCTTTAAAAAAAAAAAAAAAAAAAAAAAAAAAAAAAAAAAAAAAAAAAAGATATATAACTATAATTATACCTAGTAGTTCATCATTCTCAAATGAGCCATTTAAAAGAGGTTTTTACAAGGTATCTGGCTTAATAACACTGGTAATTAGCACTGGTAATTGGTTATCTGTGACCCTTGTCATAGACTTAAAAGAATCTCTATCAAAAGTGGCAAACAGAAGGCCCATCGTCTTAACCATTGTTAAATTAATAAACAAGGACACCATTAGACCGAGGAGGATCCAGTGCCATAGTGGTCTATGTAAGCATACTGAAATCTAAGCCTGTGAATTCTTCAAGATTATGAAATCAAGATGCTAAGGTCAACCAATCACAAGCAGCCAACTCAATAGCTGGAGCCAATCAAATCATGTCTTTTTTTTTTTTTTTTTTTCCCAGCACTTTTTTCTGCATAATTTTTCCCCTGGCTCTTGATTCTGAAGCATTCCTAACCATTTCCAGTTTGGTACTGCCTAATGGAATTGATGTTTGCTCAAATAAACTCTTAAAAATTTTAATATGCCTCAGTTTATCTTTTAACATCATGCTGCCTGATATGATTGGTTTTTGCCCATGGGTATTTTATGATGTTTACATTTCAAATAGGTTATCTATTTTCTATCGGATAAGAGGATTCAGCAATGCACTGAGCTGGGATTCCTGCACGGCAACAACTGCATTAAGTTATTGAGTTTGTCAGAGCCCCAGGCTCCAAGCTTTTTCTCACTATCTTCTGCCTGGCCTCTCCACTCCTTTATGCTTCCTTCCAGGTTCTATGGGCATTTGAGTCTGCTCTCTGATTACTTGGACTGGGGTTTATTTTGGAATTTTATTGTTTGAAGCCGTTTGGGTAATTTAAGCCAGTCAAATAAATGGCACATCTCTCATATCGTGTAAGAAAAGAAATACCAAGTCAAGATAAATCCCTTACAAACTTCTCAAAAATTTATAAGGACTATTTCTACCCTACTCTGTACCCAGAGCTCCCTACCCTTAGCCTTCTTCTCAGACTTCCCACACAGTGGTAAGGGAATAGATGAGGCAAGGTCTCCAGGGGTGTACATTTATCTGCTAATATGCTATTCGGTAAAGAGAGAGAATGTACGTCATGTTTCACTCAATTTCATTACCACCACAGGGAAAGAGAAAAACATCCCATAAAAACCAACAGTTGAGGGGCGCCTGGGTGGCTCAGTGGGTTAAAGCCTCTGCCTTTGGCTCAGGTCATAATCCCAGTCGAGCCCCACATCGGGCTCTCTGCTCTGCAGGGAGCCTGCTTCCTCCTCTCTCTCTCTGCCTGCCTCTCTGCCCACTTGTGATCTGTCTGTCAAATAAATAAATTAAAAAAATCTTAAAAAAAAAAAAAACACAACAGTTGATTGCTTTAAATCAAAAAGATAAAGAGAAAAAGAAAAAAGGATGCAAAGAAAATTCCAATCTTACCATTCTTCCTTTATTTTTTTTTTAAAGATTTTATGTATTTATTTGACAGACAGAGATCACAAGTAGGCAGAGAGGCAGGCAGAGAGACAGAGGAAGGGAAGCAGGCTCCCCGCTGAGCAGAGAGCCCCATGCAAGGCTCTGTCCCAGGACCCGGAGATCATGACCTGAGCTGAAGGCAGAGGCCCAACCCACTGAGCCACCCAGGCGCCCTTTCATTCTTCCTTTCTTAAAAAATTCCTCCCATTATTATAATGACATGACACAGTGGTGGGAATTGAGTAAACCCTAATAGTAGATCTTAATTTGTCTCTTGGCATTATAATATAATAAAGATTTACTGAACTCTTTTTATATTATTTTCATCAGTAAATAGGGGCTGTTAGCACCTAAGCCATAGCATGGTATGAAGCTCCAGGAAATGTATGCAAAAGCTGGGCACAGTGGAGGTGAATAAACAGCACCATGTTATGATAATTTGAGCTAAATATCTGCACCTAACCTCTAACCTCTGGAGACAGAAACAGTTGCTATGAACTTGATTTAGACACACTGCAGTGTTAAAGGAAGACTTCTGATTATTAACCCCAACCTTTCATGAACCCAGCCATCTGCTTTCTCTACACTAGCTCTCATCAACGAAGCATGGCTAGGGGGAAAAAAAAAAAAGAAAGAAAGAAAGGAAAAGAAAAAGGAATCATGTAACTGGGCAGATTTCACTGTATATATTTCAACTACTGAATTTAAATAAGTATTGAACACTATCTGGTCACCGCTATGTGGTAATGCCACCATTGTTTTCCCTTCAGTTTGTTCTGCCAAGATTAGTTCATTAACTTCTCACTTTTCAAATCCCAACCCCTTGCTTTCCCCTTGTTTACAGCTGATGGTCATGCCTTATGTTTCTCTGACAAAAGCCAATTAGCATGCCAGAAGCTGCTCACATTGTCATCAATAAATCTACGGGGCCACATGTCCTTTCCACCGTCCCTCTTGCTCCGGAGTAAGAAGTGTCACATCTCCCATTACAGGCTGATTTTGCCATGCTGGCTGCCTCCTTGTCCTGCATTCTCAAGGACCTTGATCCCTAGGTAGTCTCTCTACACTCTCATCATCACTCTCCCTCTCATCAAGGTGTAACTTTTACAGACACAAGCACACATCTTTCATCCTAAAGAACTTCTTGACCCTGTATTTCTCTTTAGCTATCACTTCTCTCCTCTGCTCTCATCCCATTCCAAACCACACTCGTGCTGTGTTCATTCCTTTACCATCTTAGCCATTCTTCAGTGCACTCCAATCTGGATTCTACTCCACGTCACTGAAATAGCCTTTATTAACCTGGCCAAAGACCTCTATTTCACCTAATTCAAAAGTCAAATTTATGTCTGCTTCTCAAGTTTAATATGCACATGAATCACCTGGGGATCTTTTAAAAATGCAGATTCAGATACAGTACATCTGAAGTGATATCCAAGATTCTGCCTTGCATACGGGGTCCCGGGGGCTGTTAATGCTTCTCATTTGTGGACCAATCTTTGAGCAGCAAGTGTTTTCAGATCTTGTGTTATTGTTTTTACTTTTTTTTTTCTTGTTTCTTGCTCCTCAAAAAAATCATCTTTATGCTTTGCATGTGGGAATCCTTCTAATTTTTCAGGTCTCACTTCAAAATTGGCCTCCTCAAAAGCCCTTACTAGACAACCCATCTAGCATGGACGCTCGATATATTTTTCTAAATATATCAAGAAAGAGGCGGTTAAGTGATTGTTAGATTTAAAAACAAAAGCACTCTATTCTTTTGCTGTACAATTTCTCTTTGTTTTCTTCTTTGTTAACTTTTGCACCCTACTACAAATTACAGAGAATGGGGACCATGTTGTCATTATTCACTCCACATCAATGGAAAGCTAAGCATAGAGCAAGAGTTTAGTAAACACTGAATTAATGAATACTGGTCTTTCTACTAGATCATGTTCTTTGAGTTCAAACTGGAGTTTGAAACTCCTTGAAGTTTTGCTAATCTTGGTGCATTTTTCATGTAAACCCCACTGTAATGGTAGGTTTCCTGCTCCTATCTTCAAATATTCGCCTCCCGGGGCACCTGGGTGGCTCAGTGGGTTAAGGCTCTGCCTTCAGCTCAGGTCATGATCCCTGGGTCCTGGGATCGAGCCCTGCATCGGGCTCTCTGCTCAGCAGGGAGCCTGCTTCCTCCTCTCTCTGCCTGCTTCTCTGCCTACTTGTGATCTCTGTCTGTCCAATGAATAAATAAAATATTAAAAAAAAATTCGCCTCCTGTAACTCTTTCTCCAGTTTCACTTTACACTTGGTGATGCTCTAAAACCAAACCATAGCTAAGCCCCTATACTTCTGAAGATTTCCCAACTAACATAGCCCAGGGGTTTCCTCCTGCCTGAGGATAACCAAGTGTTTCTGTCACTCATAGAAATTTAATATACAATGCCTTGAACAGTAAGGAAAGTAAGGAAATTCCTTATTTAAAAGTAAGGAAATTATGGTCTAAGACGTTACTTGCTCAAGGTCATCTGGCAAAAAGTGGATGAGTGTGAACACGAAACCAGTGTTCTTTCCACCATGATGCCTTTTCCTATCACCCCATGTCTCATTCATTGCAATCTCCAGCACCTAACAAAACTCACTCAACTTATAAGCGTGCAAGAACTGAGCAAAAAAATCCTGGCCCATATGCCCTCTGGAGCCTAAAATCAGAAGGAGCCTAAAATATCTAGAGATTCCCATCACCCATTCTATTTCCCAGAGTTATCTATACTAAACAGAGCATGACCTCAAGAACCCACTGTTGTTATGTTCTCTAAGCCTCCTATAATCTTTAAAAAGAGAAAGGAAAGTCAAAATAGTTCTCTTTTGGAAAAACATGTAATGAAAATACTCATAAGTTTTCTTATTTTGATGGCAGTTTTGGAGAATATTTATTTTGATAAGATAGTAAAACCTTAGAGGAATTTAGGAATAAATATACAATAACAATTTTTTCCCTTAGAATTTCATAACTTTTGCTTTGGGGAATAAAAAACACTCTAAAATCAGGGACATAATGAGAAAAAAATTGTTCCTCTTCAGATGAGCAGGGAATCAGTTTAGTCCCCAAAGTGGGGGTACGGAAATAGAAACGGGGCTCATTGTGCTTTTTAATCCCTTTTGAGTGTTGTAAGGCTTTCCTCAGCGGGACAGCTAAACCCTCACACTTCTCAGCAAGCTCTGAGTTTAAGCATACAGTTGGGAAGTGTATTCTATCCAGCCATAAAAAAAGAACAGGCCTGTCTTAAAAGTGTACTATTAAGCATACCCTAGAAGAGACATGGGAGTTACCTGCTAAAATCATACTGGATTGAGAAACCAAAAAATGAAAAAAATAAACTTGTGAAAACTTCAGAGTGATAAATCAGTACCCAGGCAGGTCCCCAAGCTAGATGTTGTCTTAACAACTAGAACTAAAGAGACATCAATTCCTGGTAAATGGGCCTGCCTTCCCAGGGCAGCTATAGGAAAAACAGGGAGGACCCTCAGACGGGATTACTCAGAAGGCTCCATGTTTCTCTCAGATGTCATATTTGCTTCACAGGAGCGATTTACCCTGACATAAATAACTCCATGGTTAATACTCAAGAGACTTCAATGTGTATCTCTGTTTTGTTTTGGGCATTGTGTTTATTTCTCTCTCATCCTGAAATCACCCTGTCAATTTCCTTTGTCTAAAATGACTCATAAAACGAAGCTGAGTTATTTAGCAGTGACGACCACCAATATCTTGGCCCACATGGTGAAGATTAGCTTCTCCCACAGCAGACACTTTTACGTGGTAAAGAAACAGGATAATTGTCTTGGGATTCTTTCATTAAATAATAGCATAACACACACACAAATAACAAGGAAAACTAGATGTGCTCAATGATGTCCCAGGTGACAGTTTCAAAGAGTTTTTATGTAAATGATTTAAGGGTCTCAATGCTTGTTTCTCATTCTAGTTTTTCCTCCCAAGCTCTGTCTTTTTTTTTTTTTTTTTTTTTTTTTTTCCTTTTTTTTTTTTTTTTTTTTTTTTTATAAACATATATTTTTATCCCCAGGGGTACAGGTCTGTGAATCACCAGGTTTACACACTTCACAGCACTCACCAAAGCACATACCCTCCCCAATGTCCATAATCCCACCCCCTTCTCCCAAACCCCCTCCCCCCAGCAACCCTCAGTTTGTTTTGTGAGATTAAGAGTCACTTATGGTTTGTCTCCCTCCCAATCCCATCTTGTTTCATTTATTCTCCTACCCACTTAAGCCTCCATGTTGCATCACCACTTCCTCACAATGGAATACTATGCAGCCACCAAGCTCTGTCTTTTAAAAAAAAATCCTTTCCCTTCTGTTCAGTCTCCTAACAGAATCAATGTTTGGGTGGGGTGTGGGGGGGAGTTTGTCAAAAAGCCAGTAGCAGCAGTTAGAAACATAACAAACAATAATCCAGAAATGGAACAGCTGTCCTTTACCAAATTTCCACTTAAAATACCAAAAGAAGCAATATCAAGAACCAATTCTGAACAGTTGATGTTTGTTTGAGTAGGAGATTCTCACAACTTATTCATGCCATTAAGGGTCTGAAAGTTCTATCACTGAGGTTCTATAGAAAATTATTGAAAAGACTCTGGGATTGAGAGGAAGAGGTAGGGGTGAAGGGACAGAAATGAAAAGTGGTTAGCTGAGGCAGCTATAGGAAAAACAGGGAGGGCCCTGTTGATCTTGCTACACCTAATGTCACAGTGGAATAATGGGAATCTTGACTCTCCACACTGTTTTTCTCACCCTGACACTGTAACCTGGGTATCCCCAAGACCTCTTCCCACTTCTTCCTGCTGTATCATCAAAGATGCCTCCAGGTCCACTTTTCTTGCCCACATGGGCATGTTGTTTCTGACGAGGATGTGACTAACTCTAAACTCTGCCTAGAGAAACAAAGCACTAATCTGTAACTTGCTAAGATGTTTGCCAGGCACTTCAGGAATAAACCAGGAAATAATATTTTTTATATGAAAAGTGTTCACTGGAATGACTCTGCATTCTTGGTAAAGACTATACTAGTTAGCTTAGTCACGAAAATGGCCAACAAAAGCATTCCATTTCCAATTGTATCTCCACGTGTTAGACTTGCATGGAGGTTCTATATTTTTTTGGACTCAAAAGATGCAGGAAGCACTTGCAATAAATAAGAATTTGGTTCTGTGGAAGCAGAAATAATCATTCGCTTTATCTGACTCTAAATTCCAAACTGAAAAAAGTGTTCCATGGACATTAATGGCTTGAATTACAAATGGTTGCTGTTGATTTAATGTCAATATTTGGAGATCTGACTCCCTTTTGCTTTGATAAATATTGAGATTCTAGGCTTTAAAGAATCAGGGTCTTCCATTCGTGCTCAAAGTACTATTGAATAAAGACTTATAACAAACCTCCTTTTGAATACATCAGATTTATAACCCTGGACTCTGTCTTTTTTTAATAGATGCTATTTCCTCTGATAGCTCAAATGACCAGTTTTTACCATTTATTAAAATTTCAACCATTTACTGACACCTGGGTGACTCAGTCTGTTGAGCACCGGACTCATGATTTTGGCTCATGTCAGGATCTCAGTGTTGGGCTCTGTGCTCGGCATGGAGCCTGCTTAGGTTTCTCTCTCTCTCTCTGACCCTTCCCCACTCACACTCCCTCCCTTTCTCTCAAAAAATGTTTCCAACCATTTAGCATAACTCCATGGATCTGTAAGTTGTTCAGTTTATACACTTTCAATTGTTTATCACAGTTCTTTTAATATCATGGCTGAAGAAATTTAGCCTTGATGGGGATCAAGAGAGAAGTGTAACATTTTGCAGCTCTTAGTCATCATTTTGAGAACTTACTTTCATTAATGTGCAAGGCATCTAAGAGACGAGAAAGCTCAGAAAATATTGTAAAAATAATTCTTTCCGAGAGAAACACATGGACCCCAATCCAGTTTTTTTAATGCCTCAGTTGACTGGGTAATTGCTTACAAATGTTCACCAGACATTTAAAATAAAGCTTTTGGGGGTAAGCTTACGTTTTTTTTACTGAGTGGCTTGATTATGAGATTTCATCCCTGAAGAGCATGGACCGGGGATATTACATGTGTCAGCGAAGCAAGAGAAAGTACCCTCATGTGCGGCTAGTGGGCTCAGCCCTTTGCAGAGCTCTGCATCTGTAAGAAGGTCACATCACAGCTGGAGAGGCCGACTCGGCACAGTTTTTCACAGGAATGACTACTATCTTTTAAGAAGGAGTACTGTGTCCCTGAAATTAGCAGGCAGTGGTCTTTGATATTTGATAATTTTTTTTTTTAATATAATAAAGAAACAACTGCCAAACCCTGCAAGCAGAATGGATGATACTGGAACTTCTTAGTCCCTGATTGGTTTTCACTCCCTCTCCCCCTACTCCACCTGATCCAAACCACGGAACATAAAACAAATAAAACTAAGCAGCCATCATCCTTAATTATAATGTAGATGTCAACTGGTCATCTTCTTGTTTAGACTTTAAATGTCATTAGATTCCGTTCCTTATTCTGTATTCTGTCCTTTCAAAGATTTCAGTGGGTTTGGTGGGGAAACTTACATATTGTCATTTCTAGCTAAAAATTCCAAGATCAGTGGAAACTTGAACCAATTTATGTCTCATCCCCTCGGAGTCATTCACTTCTCTGCACTCTGTGCTAGTCTAAAGGGGGAAATCACCTCTTTTCCTTGAATTGTCCTCTGAAACATACATAGACATATTTGCGTGGTTAGCAGGTTTCAGAGGAAGTTTGGAACAAAGAATGCATTATACAGTGAGACAACAAATTTAAAATTTATCCATTCCAGAAATATGTAATGGGTACATATTCCATGCCAGCCACTGCTCTGTGGTCTGGGACTGTAGTATTAAATGAAACCAACATCTCTCCTCTTGTGGAACTCAAAGCTTATGGGAAGAGCTAGACTATAAAAAAGTACATACCTGTGTAATGAAGCAAACTGTATATACAGAAATAAAAATAAGGAGTGATGAGGAGGAGGAGAATGAGAGAGGGTATAGGACTTTTTAATCAGGAGTCAGAGTAGACCTCTCCAGTCGTTTTGAGCTGAGCCTGGAAGGAAGGAAGAACAGAAGCAACAGAGCAAAGTTCTGGCAGAAAATTGTTTGGTTTGTCCAAGGAACCAGAAGGAGGCCGGTGAGGCTAGAAAAGAGTATCCAAGAGGGAGAAAGAAGTCAGAGAGATAGATACTAGGTCTGAGTTTGGGGCTGGATAGACAAGGAAAGGAAATATTGTCTGTTGATAGAGACTTCTAACATTCTTTTTTTTTTTTTTTTTTTTTTTTTTGCGACTACCTTAGAGTATAAGTATAGTCTATATTCTATGCCTTAGAATATAGTCTCTGGCATTTTCTGGTAGTCAAATTGCTAATTAATAGAATGTTTCCTGACTGCCAGCTGTTTTCTCTCTTCAGCATTCTGCATGCCTCCCTTGCCTCCCTGAGTTCTTCCATGGTGGGATCCAACAGGCTTGGGAGCAGGCTCTCCTAGTGCAAAAGCTGGCCAGGTTTCATTTGGCTCAGCATTCTGTCTCACCTGATAAAACTGGCTTAAGAAAACTGAGTATGCTTCGGAGAACTTGGCTCAAGGGCAAAACAAAAGGGCATCTCTTATCATGGTTACAACTTCCTGACTCTGTATTTAGGCATCTTCAGAAAGCGATGTTTTGTGTTGCCAGAGATAGTTGTTCATATTTGCTCGGGAGATCATGGGTCTGTGCCTCAGTACCACAAGGATCCTGGGATGAAGCAATCAGAAATAGGCAGTTTTTTCTGAACCAAGATTTGGTACCAGCCTCTCCCCCTGAGACAGAATGGCAAACAGTAATCACGTCACAAGTATTTTTCAATATGGAGGGCAACTCTAAATTATTTTCACTCTGTATTTTCAACCTTTTAAGCTGCTATGAAAACTTTCGTAAACGTGGAAAGGCATTTATTCCATGCATTTATTGGGAATCTATGTGAAAGTACTGTTCTCTATTCTAAAATTTAAAGTCACATGAATTTTGTTATGTTTTTTCTGTTTGTTTGTTTTCTGCCATAAAGGACCATGTTGTAATCTAGATGGTCTGAAACAGCAGCTAGAAGAGAGGCAGAGTGATCCTCATCAAACATGGCAGAGACCAAAAACCCAGGAGAACTTCCAGAAGTGGGCAAACCATAAGGGAAGCTCCAAAGACAAAGAAGTAGAAGGTACGGACTGGTGCTGATGGCTGAAACAATGGCTCGGAAAAGGACAAAAGGTACAATGGAGAAGATCATAGACAAATCCTACTGGTAAATCTACACAAGAAAAGGAATGTAATCAGAAAATCTATGGTTAGCAGGTAAGACTCCTCTGAGAAAGACCCAAGGGGTTCCTGGATGCCTCCGTCGGTTAAGTGTCTGACTACTGATTTCTGCTCAGGTTATGATCCCGGGGTTATCCCCACATGGGGATCTACCCTTGATGTGGAGTCTGCCTGTCCCTCCCTCTGCTCCTTCTCTCATTAGCTCTTCCTCTCTGAAATAAATCAATAAATAAAATCTTAAAAATAATAAAAAAAAGACTGGGAAAACAAGTACAAACTTTAGTTCTAAAGGGATCTGAGCTAATGAACAGAGGATCAAGGTATGAATTCTGGCAATATAAGAAGGTAAGTCAGCTACGTCAACTGAAGTCTGGAAACATAGGCCTGGCACTGTGCTAAGTGTTATGAAAAAAAAGTATGTAAATAAAAATAACTAGTTTCTTCCTTTTTTTTTTTTTTTAAGTTCTAAGCTAGATTTGGAAGGTAGATTTTTAAAAAATATTTATTATATTAAGTGAAAATGTTATGGGGGCACCTGGGTGGCTCAGTTGGTTGAGCAATTGCCTTTGGCTCAGGTCATGATCCCGGACTTCCAGGATCAAGTCCCGCATCGGGCTCCCAGCTCCTTGGGGAGTCTGCCTCTCCCTCTGACCTTCTCTCTCATGCTCTCTCTCACTCATTCTTTCTCAAATAAATAAGCAAAATCTTTAAAAAAAAAAAAAAAGAAAGAAAGAAAAAAAATGTTATAGTAAAAATAGGCCGAAGGTCATTATGGGAATTGATAAGGAAATAAATGTTTTTGTTAGGGAAATTCAAAAAATATTCCTGGCAAACATTGAAGTTTTGTTTCTAAAGTCATATGCAAATTATCAAGAAAACATGCATCATATGACCAGTTCCTCTGGTTCCTCTGGTTAAAATAAGCAGCTACAAATGGAATTGATAAAGACTTTTAAATGTAGCTTGGGGGAAAAAAAATAACTTCATCGTGGAAAGAGGATAGACTATAGCATCAGATAAACACTGAGTAAGTTACAACCTGAGACTCAGAGATTTGTGTATTTGTATATCAAATAATGTAGAGTTCTACTGCATTCAGTAAATGTCATTGCCTATCTTGTAAATCTTTAGGAAATGGGAGGATTAGATTTTCATACTATTATGGTATCTTGAGAATCTATTTGTATAGAAGTAGATACAGGGAAAATGCTGTTCTCAAACTGGAAACAATAGTTTCTGGAAAGCTTGGTAATATAACTCCTATTTAATTATAATAGCTACCATTCCAGGAATGACAAAGAAGGTTCTCAATTTATGACTTTAAAAAAAACACACAAAATATTTTAAGTGAAGGCTTTGGACTTTACAGAGGAAAGGCACTTTACAAATCAATATGTGTATTAGTTTTGTTACTGTAATAACTAAACATTAGTGTCTAGTCTGAAGTTCTATAGGAAGGGTAAATGGAGGAAAGTTAGTCAGTTGGTTTCTATAAAATTATGCTGCTTAGCATAATAATGGTTCTGTTTTATGTGACGTTTTTCAAAGATATGCGGTAATATCCTAATGAGAAATAACTTAAAAAATAGGGGGAATCTTCTCTTTGTAACCATTTTACAGATTACATGGCTCCAATGGAAGAAATAAAAGTTCTATTCGGGTGAAACAAATTAAAGAATCGGTGACATGGCCCTTTTCCCTATGAATAGCATACTGCACAGAAATAAAACAAAGCCAAAATACAAAGAACATACTAAGCTATCCGTTCTGAAGGGAAGTTTCTTATGGTGGATCAAAAAGCAAGCCATTGAGAAATACATTTTAGTTACTCCAGAGGTATTCCCTGAGCCTCTAGTATATACCAGACAATTCTCTGTGTGGCAAGACGAAGGACGGTAAATTGTATATCCCCCAAATGCTGCAACAGTAGTTCTTATTCCACATAGACTCCCTAAAATGCGACTGCCATTCAGGCAGAGCTTTGGGGGTCAGTGTTCCCTCCCTTTGAATCTAGGCAAGCTATGACTCTGGCGAAAATGAGGCTTGTACAACTTCTAAGGTTAAGTCATAGAAGGTGATACATTTTCAGCCTGAATCTCTTGGAAACTTGCTCTTGGAATCAATAACTTCATGAGGAGGCCCACAGGAAGAGGCACTGAAGTCAGTCCCAATTTGCCAGTTTCAGGCTTGAGTCCTCTTAAAGCAGATCCTTGAGTGCAGCCTGAGTGGGGCGCCCCTCTGATGCCACATGGAGCAGAAACAGTTTCCCTCCCAGAGACTGTTGCTATTGTGTATTTCTGAGCAAAATAAGTGGTTGTTGCTGTATTAAGGCTCTGTGTTTTGGAGTGGCTTGTTATACAGCCATAGATAACTGGAATGGTGAGATACTACTCTGACTTGCACCCTCTGAAGCTTACAGTGAATGACAAAAAAAAAAAAAAATTCAACGAGCAATTATAATATTATGTAGGCATTGTTCTAATAATAGCAGTGCATTAACATATGGGCATATCTGGAGGATGGACTATAGTTTTCAACAATAATAGTTTCTCTGAGGGGCGCCTGGGTGGCTGAGTGGGTTAAAGCCTCTGCCTTTGGCTCAGGTCATGATCTCAGGGTCCTGGGATGGAGCCCCGCATCAGGCTCTCTGCTTAGCAGGGAGCCTGCTTCCTCCTCTCTCTCTGCCTGCCTCTCTGCCTACTTGTGATCTCTGTCTGTCAAATAAATAAAGAAGAAGAAGAAGAATAGGTTCTCTGAAGTAGTAACACCTAAGATGACACATGCAGGATGAGTGCAAAATGGAAGATGCATGTCTTAGAGATGGGGAAGAAAAAGTATGTCTTGATGGAAGTGGAGAGCATTGGAAGCATGGGGAAAAAAAATAGGAAGAAAAGAACGTATGCAAAACCTCAGCGAAATCACGTTAAAAAAAACCTTGAAATTTATTCTAAAATAAATGACAATCCAAAGTAATTTTTAAATTAGCTAATTAACCTTTTAATTAGCTAATGAGCAGTCAGCATTGCATTTTAGAAAGATCAGGAATCAAAGGGGTGTGCAGACTACCTAGGTAGTAACAATGATTCAATCCTCCTCTATCTGCAGAATTCCTCATCTTGGTTAATAGAAGCTCTGTCTTTTTTTTTTTTTTTTTTTAGATTTACTTATTTATTTGGGAGAGAGAGAGAGCATGAGTGGGTATGCCAGAAGAGATAGAGTGAATCCAAGCAGACTCCTCGTTGAGCACAGAGCCTGAAGCGGAGCTCAGTCTCATGACCTTGAGATCATGACTTGTGCCAAAATCAAGAGATGGAAGCTCAATCAACCAGGCCAACCAGGCACCCCAGCTCTGTCCTTTTAAATGCTTACACTAAAAACCTTGAGGAGTTCTTAACTCCCTGTATATATTCCATTCTATCTATTTGCAAGTTCTGTCCTATATATCTTTAAAGTATATCTAGAATCTGCCCATTTTCAACTTCTGCATTGCTACCATCCTGGTCAAAACCACCATCTCTCACATAAATTATTCAAAAGCTTTCTAAAAGATATCTCTGCTAGTACATTTGCCTCACATACTTAAAGGTCTAGTCCCAACATGGCAGAGTAAACTTTCAAAGCCAAAATCAGATCATCTTATACCTCTGCTCAAAACCGTGCAGGGGCACTCCATTTCCCTCAGAGTCAAAGCCAGAGTCCATAAAACATCTAAGAGGCTGCACATAATCAGGCTTCCTGTTTTCACCCCAACTTTCTCTACAACTTTTCTCCCCGTCTGTTCAAGCCACACTGGGACGCATTGATACACCAGGGGCCTTCCAGCCTAAGACTTTGTCTTAGCTGTTGTTTCAGCCTGGAAGGCCCTTCCACAGATATCTAATTTCCTCGGGTCCTTCAAACCTTTTATCAAATCTCACCTACTTAAAACTGCAATTAGCAGCCCCTCACTTATGATCCCTTATGAACTTCCTTACATTGCTCTATTATTTTTCTTTTTCTCAAAGCCTCTTGCACACTATAACATACCATGTACTTCATTCATTCATTCATTCATTCGTTATGTCTACAGTAGTCCTCCTTATCCATGGGAGGTATGTTCAAAAACCCCCAGTGGATGCCTGAAACCATGGATAGTACTGAACCCTGTATATACTATGCTCTTAATATATATACATACCTGTGATAAAGTCCATTTTATAAAAAAAGCACAGGAAGATTTAAAGAATAGCTAATAATAAAATAGAGCAATTATAACAACACACTGTAATAAAAATTATGCGAATGTGGTCTCCCTCTCTCTCTCGAAATATGTTATTGTACGATCCTCGCTCTCTCCTCCTTGTGCTGTGAGATGATAAAATGATAACACAAAGTGAGGTGAATGACACGGTCATTGTGACCTAGCATTAGCTACCACTGACCCTCTAAAAATACGTCAGAGGAGAATTATCTGCTTCTGAGCAATGGTTGACCAGAGGGAATGGAAGCCACAGAATGTGAAACCATAGATGAGCAGGGACTGCTGTGTTCTTTTCTATGTCTTCACTTCTACCTGCCCACGTTCTTGGTAGAATGTAAGGAGGGAGATGAAAGTGAAAATCATTTGTTCACTGACGTAAAAAATTACCTCAAGAGGTATCTGGTGCTTCATAGGCATTAAATATTTGTTGACTTAGGACTAGATGACGGGACAGAGGTGAAAGAGCTGTCCCTATTCTTTACTCCAAATCTAATTTATTCTTTAGAATTTAACACAACTTCTGACATGCCCTTTTCTCTGCTGAAATTCTACCACTGGGTTGTTTGCGTTCTCCTTTTTTTGTCTTCACTAGGACTGCCATTGGAATTTAATCAACTATCAAAGTCATCTTGGTTTCTTGGCCAGACCAAATATCAGTTAGAGCATTTCAAATATTAATACTCATGCCATCTCAGGGAGGAAAATAGGAGTGGCCTACATAGTAATCAAACATTTAAGTGGCTTATTCAAGGTCACTTTTTCAATCAATATGGAAAATAACGAGTACCTTAAAGGGCAGGATTTAAATTTAATATATTTGGAGGAACTGATAGGATAATGAAGAGCACACTGATTGAGATTAAGTAAGAACAAGTGTTGGGTAGGACCAAAACCATATATAGATAAATGCATATATAGTAAGTGAAAAATAGTCCTTCCCTTTGTTATACCACAGCTACATTTGGATTCAACCATCCCATTTCTGGATTTCACTCTTCTCTTTTGATATTGGGCAATAAGGAAATACTCTCTCAGAGTCCCTTCAGAATCACAGGATGGTTAATAGTCATCTCATATCTTAAATAATAATTCTTCTTTTGTTCTATTAGGAATCTGTTATATATGCATCACACATATCCCAAGGCCCTGAGAAGGGAAGTTAGAATCTGGATCTTCCAATAATTAAAGGAAGTGGCAATACTCCACTAGAGTTCAGGTACTACAGCTGCCAGTTCTCCTGGTATGTTTTACAGATGCCAAGATACTGTTCTACCTCTCGCCCTAGTCTTGACCTCTCAGGAAATAAAAGTAATTAGAGAAGACACAGATATTTCTGATTTCTTTCATCTGAGAAAATTGTGTTGATATGATTTCTAGGATTTCTAAAACACTCAATTTTTCTGAGCATTTGTTCTGGATACTGTTCTAAGTATTAGAATCAGTGATAAACAAGATATAAGTTGCTACCTCCATGGATATTCCAATATAATGGAAGTAGCTATCTGATCCTAAACTAGAACCAATCAAAGAAACAAAATCATAAGTCATATAAATCATGATGACTGAATATTTTCTCTTTCTCCCATTTTTCATGGTCATGATAATCTACCAAAGATGGGGGATCAGGAGCCGGAAAAAATCAAAGATGAGGTCTTTACACTGGAGTTTCTCTGCTTTCCTGTTAAACATGGTTCACTATACACAAGTCGTTCTGGTTCTGTGTATTGTAAACTATCCCCAATTTTTCATTACCTGATGTGTTAAATCTGGCATGTGACATAAAAATTAAAAAAAAAAATCTATTTATTTAGAGAAAGGGAGAGAGAGGGAGAGGAAGAGGAGGAGCAGAAGGAGAGAAAAAATGTTAAGCAGACTCCACACTGGGCATGGAGCCAGAAATGGTTCTCAATTCCAGGACACTGCAGGAGATCATGACCTGAGTGCAATCAAGTGTCAGATGTTAACTGACTGAGCCACCTAGATTCCCCTGAACCTGGCATGAGCTTTTACTAGTAAAAATTAAAAACTGTAAGTGAAATCTCTATAAGTAAAATTCCTAGCATATATAGATACTACACGCCAGAGAAAAGTCTATGTCTATATCTCAAGAGGCACAGAAGTAAAATGGTGTGGGAAGGAATTCTAAGGCAAATAGCAGGGCAAAAAGTTAAAGAAAAAGAATCATTTTCAAAATATAAGGTCATTTAAGGCTAAAACACAGCGATACCATATTCTTCTTTAAATTAAAACAGTGTTTCACAATTTGAATAACATATGGACACCTTGTAAAGAACAAAATTCTTTCTTTCCCCAGTTCTATTCCCAAGGGTATCTTTAGTAATTATTTTCTGTTCCTCAAAAATATTAAATCTGTGATATAGTCCTATGTTCATAGGTATTGTATAACTATAAAATGAAAATTAAAATGATAAGCTAAAGACAAACAAAGCCATAAAACAAATAAAATTAAAACATTAATGTCAGAATTATTTTGCTTCTAGTCAAAATAAAGTACAAGGGAAAGGATTTAGCCTCTGTTGGAAATATGACTCAAGTCACTGGAAATCAGACAGTGAACAAAATTGATAAATCAGACAATGAAGGAAATTGATCTCTGGGCAATGGGAACAAACACAATGAACTTTGAAAGTGCCCAAGCTTGCCACATAGAGAAAATTTCCAAGCTACAGTTTAGGGAAGGAGGAAGCCAGGCAGAGTCTGGACAGCTTTCTAAGTTGAGAAGACAAAGCTGAGAGTCTGGGTAGATCAAAGTCACAGAAGTTTGCAAGAAAGCATACCAGACAGCAAAGAGCTATTAGGGAAACAACTTTTGAGATCCAGAGATAATCTACTTCAAGTCCTCAGGTGAATTCTAACCAGCACAAGCATGTGAGGAAACTATCCAAGGCTGAGGAAAAGAAATACCCCAATTCCTCTAATATTATTAGAGGAAATAATATCTGGAACACACATATGAACTAAAATAGTGCCTGTTTTTACCAACTGTAGTGAAAAATGATGTGATTCGCAGGGTAACAGATGGCATACTCAGAAGTCTTTTGCCAAGCTTGCTGTGGTCTGATACAAAAAGTTTAAAAGTAGGATGTAAATGAATCAAACAATTTCCAAATAACTGTATCTCAAACAAACTCCAAAATTTCCCTAATACTATAAATGTATCCAGCACAGAACAGGTAAAATTGGCAGTGTCTGACATCCAATCAAAACGTATTAGGCATGGGAAGAAGGACAATAAGACTCTAAAGAGAAAATGTTTAAAAACCCAGAAATTCTATGAATGATGGAATTAGTAGATAAAAATATTAAGGGGCACCTGGGTGGCTCAGTGGGTTAAAGCCTCTGCCTTCAGCTCAGGTCATGATCCCAGGGTCCTGGGATCAAGCCCCACATCAGGCTCTCTGCTCAGTGGGGAGCCTGCTTCCCCCTCTCTCTGCCTGCCTCTCTGCCTACTTATGATCTCTGTCTGTCAAATAAATAAACAAAATTTTTAAAAATATATTAAAAGCTAACTATATTTTATATGTTTAAGAAGAAAGAAGAAAGATTGGACATGTTTAGAAGAGACATCAAAGATAAACAAAGATTCAAACTGAATTTCTAGAGATGAAAACTACAATATTTAAGGGGCACCTGGATGACTCTGTCAATTAAGCATCTGCATTTGGCTCAGGTCATGATCCTGGTGCCCTAAGATCAAATTCCTCATTACGCTCCCTAATCAGTGGAGAACCTGCTTCTCGCTCTCCCTCTGTTGTCCCATACATACCCGCATGCCCTCTCTCTCTCTAATAAGTACATAAAATCTTAAAAATAAATAAATAAATAAACTACAATATTGAAATTAGAAATACGCTTGCTGGAATAAATGAAGAGTAGAAACTTTAGTGAACTCAAAAATGGCAATAGAAATTATCCAAATGAAACTGAGAGTAAAAGACGTTTAAAAAAGAATAATAAAAAAAGAACAGAGAATCGGTGAGCTATGTGATAATATCAAGCAGCCTAATATATGAATGAAAGTAATCACCAAAGACAGGAGGAAAATTGAATAATGACTAATTATTTTCCAAATCTGATAAATATTATAAACTCACAGATCTAAGAAGCTCAATGAAATTCAAGCAAAAGAAACACGAAAATTAGGTCAAGGTACATTATAATAAAAATCACTTAAATCCAACAAAAATGAGAAAAACCTTGAAAGCAGCCAGAGAAAATAGACAAACAGAAGAAAAACAAATTTCTTTTTATTTTTTTTGTTTTTATGTAAATTCCAGTTAGTTAACATACGGTGTAAGATTTAAGATGTACCATACAGTGATTCAGCACTTCCATAAATCACCTTCTGCTCATCACAAGTGGACTTCTTAATCTCCATCACTTATTTCACCCTTCCCCCCACCCACCTGCCCTCTGGTGAACATCAGTTTGTTCTCTAAAGTTAAGAGTCTGTTTCTTGGTCTCTCTCTCTCTCTTTTTCGCTCATTTGTTTTGCTTTTTAAGTTTCATATACAAGTGAAATCATATGGTATCTATCTTTCTCTGACTTGTTTCACTTAGTTTAATACTTTATAGCTTCATCCATGTTGCTAAAAATGGCAGTATTTCATTCTTCTTTGTGGCTGAGTAGTATTCCCCTGCGTGTGTGTGTGTGTGTGTGTGTGTGTGTGTGTGTGTGTACATACTATGTCTTTTTTAATCCATTTCATCAGTCTATAGATGGACTGTTTCCATAAGTTGGTTACTATAGATAATGCTGCTATGAACATCAGGGTGCATGTGTCCTTTCAACTTAGTATTTTTGTATTCTTTGGGTAATTGCTAGATCGTGGGATAGTTCTCTTTTTAACTTTTTGAGGAAACTCTGTACTCTTTTCCAGAATGGTTGCATGTTCACCTTCCCATCAACCATGAAAGAGGGCACAGTCTCCCTATCCTCGTCATCACCTGTTGTTTCTTGTGTTGTTGATTTTAGCCATTCTGACAGGCATGAGATAATATCTCATTGTAGTTTCAATTTGTATGTCCTTGATGATGCATTCTTCAAAGATGATGATACAAAGATGTATGAAAGACTTGATACAAAGATGCTGCTAAGCATCTTTCATGTGTCTGTTGGCCATCTGTATGTCTTCTTCAGAAAAACGTCTGCTTGCATCTTCTGCCCATTTTTTAACTGGATTATTTGTTTTGGGAGTGTTGAGTTTTGTAGGTTCTTTTTAGATTTTGGATACGAACCCTTTATTAGATATGTCATTTGCAAACATCTTCTCCCTTTTTATACATGGCCTTTTAGTTTTGTTGATCTTTTCCCTCACTATGCAGAAATGTTTTATTTACTTTGATGAAGTCCCAGTTGCTGATTTTTTATTTTGTTTCCCTTGCCTCAGGAGATATATCTAGAAAGTTGCTACAGCCAATGTCAAATTTCTTGATGGAAACAATGAAGCTAAGAAGCCATGGCGTAATATCTTTAAGGAATAGAAAGGAAAAAATCCATTAACCCCAGAATTTTTTGTCATGGAAAATATCCTTCAAAACAAATGTGAAATGAAAATACTTTCAGACAGGCAAATCTGGATGAATTCATCAACAGCTGATCTATTCTAAGGAAATGTTAAATGAGAAGTAAAATGACACTAGATAAAAACCCGTGTCTATGAAAAAAGAATGAGGAACACAGGAAATGGTAATTATGTGGGTTGAAACATTTTTTTCTATTTCAAATTTTTTAAGACTTAAATAATAATAATTTATTGTGGACTTTATGAAAAATAGAGAGGTAAAATTCATGGCAACAATACTACAAAGGCCCAGTAGAGAGAAATTAAAGTATACATTTACTATATATGAAGTCATATAACAACTCATGAATGTTGGTGTTTATATATTAAAGATATATACTATGAATTCCAAAGCCACTAGTAAACAGAGTTAAAAAAAAAAACAAAAGTTTTATCTAATAAGCCAAGAAGATAAATTAAATAACGTGAAGCGATACAAAACAAGACAGAAAAATAAGAAAGAAAAGCAAATGGACAAATAGAAGAAAAAAGCAAAATGGTAGATTTAAATATTATCATATCAATAATCTCATTAAATGTATAGGCAATCCTCATTATTTGTGGATTCTGTATTTGCAAATTTGTCTGCTCACTAACATTTATTTGTAACCTCCAAAGTCAATTATTGCTATGCTTTCTCAGTCATCTATGGACTTGGGCAAAGCAGTAAAAAATTTAAGTGCTGGACATGTAAGTTCTCAGATGAAGTTAAACAGAGACATTGTTTCAGCTCTCCTAATATAACCAAATGCCCTTTTTGTAGTCTACTTAGTGTCACATTTTTTGCATTTTTGTGCTTTGGGTTGGTGATTTTGGCATTTAAAGTGGCCCCCAACCACAGTTCTCAAAATCTGTGTTGTGTTCCTAAGAATAAGAACATTATGCCTTACCATCAAAATGAGGGTGTTAGACAAACTTCATTGGGGCATGAACTGGCTATGAGGTTATTATTAAGGAATCCGCAATATATATTCAATAAGGTATCTTTAAAAAGAAATACACATAAAACAAGATTAAATATTGCTTGGCTGGCAAATATAACCAGAGGCTCTGGGAGATAACTTTGTATTTCCCAAAGGAACAATAATTAGGTATTCATCAATTCAGTGATCACAGTGACTTTATATAACAACTATTGCATATATCAAGAATCAACTGAAAAGCTCTTAATAGCCCAATTAAACGGCAGAGATTGTCAGACTGGATTAAAAAAAGCAAGACCTAACTAATTTGCCTAAAAGAAACTTACTTTAAATATAGTGACACAGATAGGTTTTAAAAAGAGATGAAAAAAAATTATACCATGCTAATGTTAATCAAAAGAAAGCTGATATGCATCAAAGAAAATTTCAGAGCAAGAATATTTTGGGGATAAAGAGATTAATTTCATAATGATAAACAGATCAATTATATAAGAAGATGTAATAATTTTAAGCATTCCTACACTAACTTCAGTTTCTAAATATATGATGCAAAAACTGATAAAACTGCAAAAAGAAATACACAAATCCACAATTAGAGTTGAAGATTTCAACACAGATCTTTCTGTAATTGACAAACAGGTAGACAGAACATCAGTAACAATAGAAAGGATTTGAGCAGCACTTTGAACCACCTTGATCTAACTGACAATATAGAACACTCTACCCAATAGCAACAAAACATATATTCTTTTCAAGAATATTTACCAAGATAGGTCAGATACTAGAAAAGAGGAAATAATAAAAATCAGAGTGAAAATCAGCAAAACAGAGAACAAAGAAGAAACTGAGAAAAATCTATAAAACAGAAAAAAATGGGAGATGATAATAAGCTTGGAAAATCTAGCTAGATTGATCAGGAAAGAACTGCCAACATATCAATTACCAATATCAAAAATGAGAAATGACATCCCTACTCTACAAACATTAAAGGGCAATAAGAAAATATTCTGAACATTATGCCAATAAATTTAATTTATATGAAATAGAAAAATTCCTTGAAAGACACAAATTGCCAAAGCTCACTCAAAAAACAAAGCAAAACAAAAAGAGATAATCAGAATAGTTCTGTACGTATTAAGAAATTTGACTTTGTAGCTAAAAACTTTTCCACAAAGGAAGTTCCAGGTCCAGATTTCACTAGTGAACTTTTCTTTAAAGAAGAAATGTCAATTCTTCAGAAAATCTAGGAATTATTTTTAATTATTATAAAAAATTTTAAGTTTGTGTTCAACATTATATCAAATATCAAATGATTAAACCTCATGATCAAGTAGGATTTGCCCCAGCAATACAAAGTGGGTTCAATATTTGAAAAATCAATCAGTGTCATTTCCTGAGATGTCTTTGTCATACGTCCGCTTGTTTACGCTGAAATATAGTTGACCCTTGAACAACATGGGGATTGGGCACCAAGCACCTAGCAGTCAAAAATCCCTGTATAACTTTTGACTCCCCCCAGAATTAAATATAATAGCCTACTGTTGATCAGAAGCCTTGCCAATAACATAAACATTCAATTAATACTTATTTTTTATATGTTTTATATACTCTATTCTTACAATAAAGTAAGACAGAGAAAAGAAAATGTCATTCAGAAAATCATAAGAGAAAATACATTTATAGTTTTATATGAATATTTATTGAAAAACATCTGAGAACCACCTACTCTGCCCGTCACCACGAATCGCCAACTCAGGGGCAGGGGCAGCAGTCGTCCTGATCACAGCATGGCTATGTTCTAAAGCCTAATGGCCTCAGCTCAGCAGTGGCAGCCCTGAGGTATACTATAGCTGTCCCATCTACCTAGAAGTGTACCACCTGCCTGTGGCCAGCAGCAGCTACAGTTGCGCATGAGTGAGCCAGCCTCGGGAGGCAGTGAGTCTGGAGCAACCTCTTGGGAAGAAGGGAAGGTAAATGGAAGGGCTGCCAGGGGCACATGGCTCCCTGAACCCCTGCCTTGTACTGGGCCCTAACGGGCTACTGATGGCCTCAGTGGGACTCAGAGGGCAGCAGACCCTCTCTGACAGTCACCTTTGATTTGGTCCCTGGAGACTGGGGTGTGTAGGTGTAAAATTGTTTAAGTATGTGCATTTTACTTGATGTCAATTATCCTTCAATTAAATGGTTTTAAAATTAGTGGAATTTGCTTATAATAATTGTAAGTTTAACTTACAGTTTACTGTATTGTAGAAACTGTTCTATTTACTTCACATACATTAACGTAAGCCTTACATCAACTTCGTGAAGTAGGAAAATTACAACTCCCATTCTCAGGATAATAAAACTGAGATACAGAGAAGTTAACTAAAATTTCCCCCAAATCATGCTTCTAGTAGGTTGCACATCTTAGATTGGTTGCCAGGCTGTCTAGTTCCATAGTCCATGTACTTGTCCCCTATGGTTATATCAATCTTTGGGGAGAATTGAGTTGCTATACTATAATTAGGTCAACCTGCCTAATCTGAAATAAATCCTGGTTTCTATTGCATTTTTTTCCCTGAGTTCAGCAGGTCTGCACTACCATGTTCTTTGAGTTATTCAAATCTTCCACCATTTTCTTTGTTTGTAGCAAGATGACATCATTTCTTTCTTTTTTAATGGAGTCAACTCGGTATTAAGTTCACAGGTTTTTTTGTTTGTTTTTGTTTTTGTTTTTTCTAATCAGTACACAACAATTAGATAAGTAGTGTATGGTACTTATGGCAATCATAAATTTTTATGACCTGAGCCAAAGGCAGATGCTTAACCATCTCAGCCACCCAGGCACCCTGAGAATTTCCTTTTTAAATGGACTTCACTTCCTATAATAGTCTTATTTGTTGTGTTCTGTGTATTGGCACCTCCACAATTTATTAGCTGCAAAATCTTGGGCAAGTTATTCATCCTTTCTCTACCTTGGATTCCTCACATGTAGTATGGGTATGATAACAGACCAACTTCACAAGACCGTTAGGAGAATTCAATGACTTAAGTCTTTGAAGTTGATAAAACAGTGCCCAGCCATGCAAGTACTCCATAATTGTTAGCCTCTAGGAGAGAAGAATATTTTGCAAGAACCATTTTTTTAATTTTATTGTTTTTTTAAAGATTTTATTTATTTATTTGACAGACAGAGATCACAAGTAGGCAGAGAGGCAGGCAGAGAGAGAGGGAGGAAGCAGGCTCCCTGCTGAGCAGAGAGCCCAATGTGGGGCTCTATCCCAGGACCCTGAGATCACGACCTGAGCCGAAGGCAGAGGCTTTAACCCACTGAGCCCCACAGGTGCCCCTGCAAGAACCATTTTTAAAGGAAGAAATGTTTTCCTTTCTCTTTGACAAGCTATGTCTTATCTTTCATCTCCAAAATTTTGCATAAGAATCATCTTTCCTATAATCAAATCTAGTAAATTGTTCTTCTTTTAGCAACAGAAACTGGTAAAACACAAAATTGAAGACGGATGTGGGATTTCTAGAATTTTAAAAATAACTGATAAGCTATTCAAAGTTTGCTTTTAAGATAAACAGAAATGTTCATCTCACATCAAGTTAGGCAAACTATAGAATTCAATAACCCAAACTGTAATATACAGTAGGAAAAGATTTATATTTTTAGAATTTTAAACAAATTTATCACAATTCATTACTGTAGTAATAGGAAAGATTACAAGTTTGTATCTCTGGGGGTGGCTGGGTGGATCAGTTGGTTAAGTGGCTGCCTTTGGCTCAGGCCATCATCCCAGGATCCTGGGATCAAACCCCACATTGGGCTCCCTGCTTGGCGGAGAACCTGCTTCTCCTGCCTCTGCCTGCTGTTCTCCCTACTTCTGCTCTCTATCTCTCTGTCATATAAATAAATAAAATCTAACAACAACAACAAAAAAGTTTGTATCTCTGAATTCTTCTATTCTCCAAATTTTCTTTGTTTCAGTCTCCATAAGCTAAATTTACATGTTTGATTTAAAATTTTTTTTCTTTTTTCTTTTTTTTTCCAGAAGCTAGTAATGGAAGTAGTAGAAGGAGGAAGGGTCTTTCCCTAATATTTAATATCTTCCTGAGTTTGTTTTCACTTTTTCTCTAGGGTTGTCAAAGTATACTAAGAGTTACAGGAAATGAATTATCATTGGTTTTATAAAATGGTAACATCCCGGCTTTATTAACAATAAAAATACTAATGACATTATGTCAGCTTATTTTATAGTGACAACAGTACATGACCACCCAAAGTCATGTAGTCCCCATAATCTCATGATGTAAACATGTACTAAAAAGCATATATTTTGAAAGTGCAGCAACCAAGACTCATTGACCTTACATAGTTTGCCCAAGATTGTTACAAAAGAGAATAGACCGGCATGGATCTCCCAATTCATTTCTGGAACACTGTTCACAGGTTTTTTGTTTTGTTTCTAATCCTTGTCTAATAATCACAGGCATCATATTGACTTTTTGGCCCTGAAAGCACATAGGGCCACTTTCTTTAAGACATCATTTGTATATCCCTTCTAAAATGTTTCCTTCATCTATACCAGAAGCTCAGAATCCACTTTCCTATATATGTTAAGATCACTTTTATGCCCCTTCAATCAACCAGTGTAAATTCTCCTGTAGTGTAGGGTAGGACTTTAGTTTGGAACCTAACAAACCTAAAGTTACCTCCAAAATTTGAAGAGTCACTATCACTTCCCTATCATCAAATATTTTAGGGTTTCTACTATGTCTTATATATCTTTGTTTTATTGTACAAATATTGATTAATGCTTACTATGTACTAAGTCATGTTCTAAAGGTTTTACAAATGTTAATTTCTCAAGCTAAACTAAGTATTATTATTAACTTCATTTTGTAGGTAGGGGATGGAGACACACTTGCCTAAGGATACCAGGTTAGTAAATGGCAGAGTTTTGCACAATAACAATCACAAACAGTGGAATTGCAACAGCACCATAAATCCAACTGTTGAAATTCTACAGTATAGACTGAAATTTGAACAGTCTCAGAGAACTCTGCACTAAGTCTATCAGCTCTAACACTGAAAACAAGAAATAACTGTGGCCAATAGTAGGTCACCATGTCATCATGGTAGATCAGAGGGCAGAGTAGGAATAGTTCAAGGAGAGAGAAGGATGAACTAGATTGATAATGTTACCTGAGACACTCGCGGCTAGGCTTTACATATATGTATACATATAATCTGTAAGCTAAGTTAAAAATAGAAATTTTATTGCCATCAAATAACTAAATATGGAGCATTTCCTTGAAAGAACTAATTTCTTAGCTATTAACCTTTTTGTAATCTTAATGACCAGAGTTAAAATAACTCCTTCAGGTATTATTAGGGAGAATTTTGATCCATGAGGTAGCTCTAAATCACATTTATAGTCACCCTGAAAAGAAAGATAAAGTAACCTTCTAGTTTTTGTTTAAAATACTTATGACTTTTAAACACCATCACCAAAAAAAAAAAAAAGACTAAATTTATTTTTCATTGATAAGTTGTCTCTACCTACTCTTTCAAGTCAACAATTTGTGTGAAACTCTTAAAGTCTATTAGTCTATTTTAAAACAGTAATACCCCTGGGGATAAAAATATATGTTTATAAAAAATAAAAAAATTAAAAAAAAAAAAACAGTAATACTTAACAATTTAAGCACTTCCTTTGTTACAGGCCCTTTTCTAAGAGCTCTATATGATTGCCTCACTTAATTCCTATAAAAGCCCTATGAAGTAGATACCATTATTATTTCCACTTTATGCATAAAGGAATTAAAATAGAATTTATATAATCAGCCCAAGGTCATATAGCTAGTAAGTGGAGCAAATTTAAAGCCCACATGTCTGACTTCAAAACTTGTGCTACAAACTATCAATGATAGAAATTTTCAGAATATGATTATAGTTGAAGAATTTGGTATCCAGAAGCCTTGTCCATATTCTTATTTTAGTTTTTCAAAAGTCCCCAGAAAATTAGTGAATATCATCTGCACTCAGGAAACCAAAATGTGATGTCTCTCAAATACTCGGAGAAAGGGAAGACTATCATTAAAACCTCCACTGATAACTGTAACATGTACTACCTGAAATTGAATGTTTATAGAAGTCATTTAAAAGATTATTACTTTGTGGCTCATGATCACTGCCCAAGAAAAAGATAAGATCTTCTGCAGGGTGCTAAGAACCTAACAATAGACTAAGTTTTTGACCATCGATTCCACATTATCAATTTTATGCGTTTTTAAGACTCAATGAAGGAACTAAAATTCTGATAATGTATTTATGTCCAATTTGCAATTAGTTCTGAAATATTCTCTTTGCTTACCATAAATTTGATATAAGCCTACTTAAATATTTTCAAGGTATTAACTCTTCTAATCCATACAACAATCTTATTAAATAAGTATTGTTATTATCACCGTTTTATACATAAAGAAACTGTGACACTGAGAGGTTATCTTCAAGCTCACTTACTAAGGCAAATGGTAGAGACCAGAGCTAAAGAAGATAGTTTGGCCAAAGAGACCATGTTCATAACCATGGTGTTATGTGATCATGATAGGATCCATCTATTTTAAAACACCATTAAAATTGTTAGATCTATGTGAAGGGAAAAAAAAGAGAGAGAGAGGAGAGAGAGAGAAATAAACCATAGAGACTCTTTTTTTGTTGTTGTTTATAAAGATTTTTATTTATTTATTTGACAGAGAGAGATCACAAGTAGACAAAGAGGCACGCAGAGAGAGGGGAAGGGAAGCAGGCTTCCTGCTGAGCAGAGAGCTCGATGCAGGGCTCGATCCCAGGACCCTGGGATCATGGCCCAAGCCAAAGGCAGAGGCTTAACCCACTGAGCCACCCAGGTGCCCCCAAACCATAGAGACTCTCAATGGCAGAGAACAAACTGAGGGTTGATGAAGGGAAGCAGTGGGAGATGGGCTAGATGGGTGATGGGTATTAAGAAGAGCACTTGTTATGATAAACACTGAATGTCATATGTAAGTGATGAATCACTAAATTGTATTCCTGAAACCAATATTATACTATATGTTAACTAACCAGAATTTAAATAAAAAATTGGAAGAAAAAATATGAAGCACATTAGAGCCACAGAGCTATGTCTTCTCTTAGGGAACTTTTCCCCAGATATTAACTCATTAACTAAGCATTATTGCATTCCAATCTTCTTAGTCACCATTCAAAATCTGAAATTACAATGATAAATAAGACAGGGAACATTTTAAGAAGAGAGAGGCATATAAATTATTAATTACAATCAGAGCCAATAAATGCCAGCATAAAGTATATAGAAAGGGCTGTAGTAGCATAAATGTGACAATATTTGGTCCAGAAGCCCTCACTGAGGGGTGAAGAGTGAGGTAGAGAAATATTTCAGAAGAAGAAAATGGAGTGAACTCTCCCCACAAAAAAAGAGCCAATACTTTTAGACTTTAAAAAAAAATTGCCTAAAAAACTAGTAACTAAATAAAACTTCAGAAAATGAATCATTTTAATCATTACCCTTGCTATGCACATTGAAGTAACAACTGAGACAGTTTAATGAAGGGACTGTTTACAAAATCGTGGAGAGGTTTTTAGGAACCAAGCAGCAAAGGAGAAGCAGAAGCGTTAGGAACTCCAATAGTCGGAAGGTGTTGCCATCCTTACTCACGAGAGACAAACAGATGTTGCTGTCATGGGACACTATCAAAAGCTATAGGGTAGGAGAGAGTCAGCCACAGTAAGAGCTGTGGCTCTAGGTAAAGGAGAACAGCCACTGCCAAATCATAGCGCAACAAATGGGAGGGAAAAATACATACTCTGACTTCATGGTTCTCCCACCCACCAATCTTCCACTCGAGCCTCGACTGGCTAAAGAGAAGACAAGGGAGCCCTTGTGATAGAGTCCACAGAAGCCAGAATCCTGTCACCCAGGCTGGGTGAGAAGGGTCAGGTGCTGATCTGGAAGAATAAATGGAGAATAACTAACACCCAATGATTGCTCAGTACTTGGTACTTCATCATCTCTAAGGAAAACAGTAAACAACAAGAGAGAACTCTGTTTGGTAAAATGAAGACTTACTTGTCTAGAAGAGCTCCATAATTACCAAAATTGGCAACATTAGCATGGAAGTTGCAAAGATATTAAATGAAATTTTTAAATACAAAATTTGCATCACCTTGACCAGGCTCAATTCTCTCTCTGGTGGTAATTACTGCTTTTTAAACTTGTTTACATTAAGGTGACCTGTTTCCATCTACAGAACCCACTTTACATGACCTCTTTTAGAGAAGACTTTGCTTTTGTTCATTTGACCAGTAGACATTATAATTCACCCCTAAACATCTTTCTATTTTTCTCTTTTCTCACTGTTACTGTTATTTCAAGGTTTTATCAACCAAGGCTACTATTGGCCCTGACAACAGTGAACTCCAAGTCCCTGAAATGACAGGCTACTCTCTGCCCAGAGTCCTGACTATTCTCCTTGAATGTAACATAAAATAAATTCAGATAATAGCACCAGGAATTTCATAGAGAAAGATCATTTACTGATTATGTTTTCCAATTTGCATGTAATTTGCAGTAATTTTAATGGTGCAAAATTAGCATTTAATTACCATTCATTCTTTTTGGCTTCTTCTAGGGAGCCCCATTAATTAAGGTGAGAATTTAGATGAATCTGGTTCTGCTGAATAAGGGAAATTGACTTAGATCTTTATGTAAACATTAAGATCCAAAGAATTCTGTTAATCAGCATTAATGTTCTCTCTGTTCATATTTAGTTTTTGAGTGTTTAGTATTATTGTCCCTTCCCAAACTTTCCTTTATATTTTAAATTTTTATTTAAATTTCAATTTCTTAACATACAATGAAATATTAGTTTCAGGGGTACAATTTCATGATCCAACATTTACATACAATACATGGTGCTCATCAGGACAAGTGCACTCCTTCATCCCTATCATCTGTTTCACTCATCCCCCAACCCCCCTTCCCTCTGGTAACCATCAGTTTGTTCTCTATGGTTAAGAGCCTGCTTCTTAATTTGCCTCTTCTCTCTCTCTTTCTATCTATCTCTCTTTCTCTCTCTTTTCCCCTTTACTTATTTGTTTTGTTTCTTAAATTCCACATGAGTGAAATTATATGAGCATTTGTCTTCCTCTGGATGACTTATTTCACTTTATACTCTCTAGCTCTATCCGCATCATCACAAATGGAAACATTTCATTCTTTTTTACGGCTAAGTAATATTCCATTGTGTATAGATACCACATCTTTTTTACCCATGCAACTTCTTGCTAGATATGTCTCATGAGGAAATGGAAAGAAAAGCAAAACAAAACAAAACAAAACAAAAACAAACAAGCAAAACAACTATTGGTACTTCATCAAAATAAAAATCTTCTGCACAGCAAGAGAAATAATCACCAGAACTAAAAGGCAACTGATTGAATGAGAGAAGATATTTGCAAATGACATATCTGATAAAGGTTAGTACCCAAAATATATAAAGAACCTATAAAACTCAATACCCTAAAAAAAAAAAATCCAATTTAAAAATGGCTAGAAGACATGAATAGACATTTTCCAAAGAAAACATACAGCTATCCAACAGATACAAGAAAAGATGCTCAACATCACTCATCATCAGGGAAATCCAAATCAAAACTACAATGGCATATCACCTCACACCTGTCAGAATGGCTAAAATCAACAACACAAGAAACAACAGATGTTGGTGAAGATGAGAAGAAAGGGGAAGCTTCTTACACTGGTTGGTGGAAATGAAAACTGGTGCAGCCACTCTGAAAAATAGTAGGGAATTTCCTCAAAAAGTTAAAAATAGTACTACCCTATGATCCAGCAATTGCACTACTAAGTATTTACACAAAAAATACAAAAATACTAATTCCAAGGGATGCATACACCCCAATGGTTATAGCAGCATTATCTACAGCAGCCAAATTATGGAAACAGTCCAAATGTCCATCAACTCAACTTTCATTCATTTTGCTTTCAAATGATTTAAATTGTGCATTGTTTCTTACCTGCTAATTTTCTTCTTTGGTGAGCATAGGAAAATAGAGCTGTCAAATTGTCCCTGGGAGTAAAAAAGAGAAGGTAAGTTGTAGAAAAGTATCAAGTATAATCTCTCTCTCTTAATACTATAGAAAAAGAATGTATTAATGAACGAAATGAAAAAGAATGTTTTAAGGTGTTAAAGGAATGTATTAATGAAGCAGGAAAGTAAAGAATGGAGAATGGGCAAAAGGGCAGGGTAACTGTAAAGTTCAATTTTTTTTTTAATTTTTTATTTATTTTTAAATTTCTTTTCAGTGTTCCAGAATTCATTGCTTATACACTGCATCCAGTGCTCCATGCAATATGTGCCCTCCACATTACCCACCACCAGGCTCACCCAACTTTCCAACTTCCCTCTCCTCCAAAACCTTCAGTTATTTCCTCAGATTCCACAGTCTCTCATGGTTCATCTCCACCTCAAATTTCCCCCAATGCCTTTCTCCTCTTCATTTCCCCACGTCCTCCGTGTTATTCCTTCTGCTCCTCAAATAAGCGAAACCGTGTGATAATTGACTGTCTCTGCTTGACTTAGTTCACTCAACATAATCTCTTCCAGTCCCATCCATGTTGATACAAAAATTGGGTATTCATCCTTTTTGATGGAGGCATAATATTCCATAGTATATAGGGACCACATCTTCTTTATCCATTCGTCTGCTGAAGGGCATCTTGGTTCTGTCCACAGTTTGGTGACTGTGGCCATTGCTATGAATGTTGGGGTACAGATGTCCTTTCTTTTCACTACATCTGTATCTTTGGGGTAAATACCCAGTAGTGCGATAGCAGGGTCATCCAGAAGCTCTATTTTTTAATTTCCTAAGGAATTTCCACACTGATTTCCAGAGTGGCTGCACCAACTTGCATTCCCACCAACAGTGTAAGAGGGTTCCCCTTTCTCCATATCCTCTCCAACACATGTTGTTTTTGAAGAAGACACAAAAAGATGGATGACCATTCCATGCTCATGTATCGGAAGAATAAACATTGTTAAAATGTCTATACTACCTAGAGCCATCTATACTTTCAATGCCATTCCGATCAAAATTCCGCTGGCATATTTCAAAGAGCTGGAGCAAACAATCCTAAAATTTGTATGGAATCAGAAGAGACGCCAAATTGCTACGGAAATTTTAAAAAAGAAAAATAAAACTGGGGGCATCGCATTGCTTGATTTCAAGCTTTACTACAAAGCTGTGATCACCAAGACAACATGGTACTGGCACAAAAACAGACACATAGACCAGTGGAACAGAGTAGAGAGCCCAGATATGGACCCTCAACTTTATGGTCAATTCATCTTTGGTAAAGCAGGAAAAAATACACAGTGGAAAAAAGACAGTCTCTTCAATAAATGGTCCTGGAAAAATTGGACAGCTATGTGTAGAAGAAGGAAACTCTACCATTCTCTTACGCCATTCACAAAGATAAACTTGAAATGGATAAAAGACCCCAATGTGAGGCAGGAATCCATCGGAATGCTAGAGGGGAACATAGGCAGTAACCTCTTCGACATCAGCCACAAGCAACTTCTTTCAAGATATGTCTCCAAAGGCAAAGGAAAACAAACCAAAAATGAACTTTGGGGACTTCATCAAGATTGAAAGCTACTGCACAGCGAAGGAAACAGTCAACAAAACAAAGAGGCAACCCACAGAATGGGAGAGGATATTTGCAAATAACACTACAGATAAAGGGCTAATATTCAAGATCTATAAAGAACTCCTCAAACTGAACACACACAAAAGAGATAATCATGTAAAAAATGGGCATGAACAGACACTTCTCCAATGAAGACGTACAAATGGCTAACACACACGTGAAAAAATGTTCATCATCACTAGATATCAGGGAGGTTCAAATCAAAGCCACATTGAGATACCACCTTACACCAGTTAGAATGGCCAAAATTAACAAGACTGTAAAGTTCAAGTCTTAATGCTTTATTATAGATATCAGTTTGAATATATATTTACACATTTTTATATAAAGCCACATGACACATATGTATCTCTTCTCTAGACCACCTCCAGATCTAAATTGGGGAGCCTCATACATTTGGTATGGAATTAAATCTTCCATCAATAAATATCTGAATGCTTAACCTCTGCCCAGTCCTCTTCTGTATGCTCTTAAGAGAACACCAGGAATTTAATATATGGCTCCACATTAAAAAAAGTGTGTTTATAAAACTAAAACACATTTTTAAAAGGTAACAATGAACAGTACACTGGATTAAAAGAAATATGATTGTTGTGAGAATTAAGAAATAAAACTCAGATTATATAGAACAGTCTTTATGGAAGAAATGGTCTTGGAGCAGGTGTAGTGTTTGGTCAAGTAGTCAGAAGATGGAAGAATAAGTGAGAAAAAGGCAACAGTTAAGGCTGTGTACAAGTTTCATATGTTTTAGGCTTAACACTAATAAAAAAAAAAATGGCTAACATTTACTACTGAGTACCATGAACCAAATGTTCTGCCTTTATTTCCTACTTGATACTCATAACAAAATGAGATAAAGTCATCATAGTGTAATGATGGCATATTGATTATAATATGCTGCACTAGCCATGAGTGTCTTATTTAAATATGCCAAACTTGACAAACTTTAATTTCCTCATCTGTGAATGGGGAAAATCATAAATACTACCTACTTCATTTGTGAGGTTTAAATAAGATAATATAAATTATTTTGAATAATGTGCAATCTCTCACAGCTAAGGGATGGTGAAGCTGACAGCCTGATTTCTAGACAGAATTGTAACCCTACGCTATGGGTGAGAGAGGAGCAAAGAAAGATAGATAGGGTCTATATCCACTTAGGCAATATTTTTCAGAGTGGCCCAATCTGCCTCCATTGTAATCAGTTTGATAATGAAAAAAAAAAAAAAAATCTCATTGTACTATTGAAGATGAGAAACCCAAGCCGTGAGTTTATCTTCCACTTTCCTCCCCTCTCTCCCTCTAAAATGAAAAGAAAAGAAGAAAAGAAGCTTCTCTTTCTATAAGTAAGATGAAAATGAGGGAAGCTGCCAATCAATGAGAGATCTAAACAGATTGACAGGAAAGAACAGCAGGCAGAGCCCTGCTACTGCTGATTCTCATAAAACTTGACAGAGCAACAGAAGGAAGAGCTCCAGCAGGGTAGGCACTCTGTCTTCCATAGAGAACTTCAAACATTCTAGTTTCAGTTAAGGCTTAGAATAAGTTGTGGTTTATTAGAAACAGGTATTATTTGAAAGTCTTTTTATGCAACAGTAGATCGCCTCCATTCCAATCCTCTACCCCAAAGCCCACCAAATTGCAAGAAGGTGCTTTCACTCCAGGAAAAAAAAAAAAAAAGAAAAGAAGAAAAGAAAAGAAAAACATTTTCTAAAGAAATTGAACAAATCAATTTGAGAGAACAAAATTTATAAGAGTTTTGGAGATCTCCTGAGAATGTTGGGAAAGGGCAAGAGGGAGCTGAAATTTTTCCCTTTTCCTTGTTTTCAAATATTGTGTTCTAGGCATGAAGGGTACTTGGGCACAGTGAACACATCCAGAGTCCTTGCTATTTTTATTAGTCTACAGGAAGCTCCTTTTCCTACTTTCTTTGTCCAGGAATGGCACCTTTTTCTATTCTGTCTACTCAGACAGGATGGCTTTTTCAAGTTTCAACAATGATGCAGTGTAGGTGAGTAGCTGTGTGTTAGAATTGGCCAGCAGATATCTCCATATGCTGACATCAAAGGGCTCCCTACTACTTTCTTCTCTGTTCACACAAAATCAAGGCATGCCTTCAGTTATCTCAAAGTGCTGTACACTTATCCAGACCTTATATTCAGTGGCTGACTGGAAGCCATTCTACCTCTGCATTGAGTCAATCAATGTGTAAGTGTCAGTTCTCCGTGATCTTAGGCAAATTCCCATTGGTCACTTATTTTGTACAGCTCTTGAGGTAATAATTTTAAAATAATTTTTGATGAATGAAAACAGTCCAAAGGTTAATATTCTGTGCATGTATGAATTATATGAGATACAAATTATAGTGTCCATACATAAAATTTTATTGAAACATAGCCATGCTCATTCATTTAAGTAGTATTGATGACTGCTTTGGCATTACAACAGCAGAGTGGAGTAGTTACAATAGAGAGCATAAGATCCAGGAGGCTAAAACGTTTATTATCTGGCCCTTTACAAAAACTTTACAGAAAAAGCTTTTCAATTCCTGATACAAAGTATTGTTCCTTTTTGGACAGAAGACATGAACAGGCATTTCTGCAAAGAAGACATCCAAATGGCCAACAGACACACAAAAAAGTGGTCAACATCACTTAGCATCAGGGAAATACAAACCAAAACAACAGTGAGATACCGCCTCACATCAGTCAGAATGGCTAAAATTAACAAGTCAGGAAATGACAGATGCTGGCGAGGACGCAGAGAAAGGGGAACCCTCCTACCCTGTTGGTGGGAATGCAAGCTGGAGCAGCCACTCTGGAAAACAGTATGGAGATTCCTCAAAAAGTTGAAAATAGAGCTACCTTACGACCCAGCAATTGCACTACTGGATATTTACCCTAAAGGTACAAATGTAGTGATCCAAAAGGGCTCATGCACCGAAATGTTTAAGCAGCAATGTCCACAATACCCAAACTATGGAAAGAACCTAGATGTCTATCACAGATGAATGGATAAAGAAGATGTGAGATATATATATATATATATATAGAGAGAGAGAGAGAGAAGAAGATATATATGCATACTTATATATACCTATATACATATAGTTATATATGAATATAGGTATATACATATATATTCATATACCTATACACATATAGGTATATACATATATATTCATATATATATGAATACTATGCGGCCATCAAATAAACAAAATCCTGCCATTTGCAATGACATGGATGGAACTAGAGGGTATTATGCTAAGCATAATAAGTCAATCAGAGAAAGACAGGTATCATATGATCTCTCTGATATGAGAATTTGAGAGGCAGGGTGGGGTGTTGTAGGGGGAAGGGAGGGAAAAAATAAAAGAAGATGGAACTGGGGAGGAGGACAAACCATGAAAGACTCTAATTCTCAGGAAACAAACTGAAGGTTGCAGGGGGGTGGGGGTGGGAGGAATGACATGGCTGGGTGATGGGTGTTGGGGAAGGAATGTGCTACGGTGAGTGCTGTGAATTGCGTAAGACTGATGACTCATAGACCTGTACCCCTGAAGCAAATAATACATTATATGTTAAATATATATATGTAAATATATATATATATATATATAAAATACATACACTGTGTGTGTGTGTGTGTGTATTCCCTTTTCTTATTCCCTTTTCTTAAGGGTTAAAAGGAATGAGTTGGAGAGTTGACATGCCATTATTAACTCTAGACTTTCTTCAGCCTTTTTTATTTTTATTTTTTTTAACTTGCTTTCTTTTGGGTTAGTGGATGTCCAGGCTCTCTCTTATACTTCACATTATCTATTTCACTCTTGATAAGAAGCTGGAAGTTGAGTCACCTAAGCAAGATCCATGTCTACCCTCTTGTTAAAGGGTACCCAGGCGATGTGAAGATTTTGAAAAAGTCAGGCTGAATTTGGGCTATGTGTGAGGGAGCAGGGAAGTCAGGTCAAAGTTTCCACCCCTATATTTAGGACTTAAGAGTTTCAAGGCCAGAGTTCGCTATAAATAGCCCCAGAGGATCAATTCTCAGCAACTAGTTGTTGTCCTTTTATACAAATCTTCTTTTGCAATCCTGAACCTATGCATTAATATTTTACTCACATCTTTCCTCTGGAAACATGTTTAAATTGCACTTCAGCCACTGCCTGATTCCAAGTTCCTACAGAGCAGCCTTGTAATAGCTCTTTTGCTTTAATACATGTGTCTGTATGGTCTTTATAGGTCCAGGAAACCAAGTGTTAGGTTCTGAAGAGGAGACAGGAGCTGAATCTGAATAGAGGAGAGAACTATTAGAGGAAACCCTCCGAGATGACATGGGGTTATCCAAAGGACAGTAGGTGCTCCTTCATTTTCAGTTCCTGACATGTTATTAGGCAGCCCTGAAAGAAACACCACAAATCATTACACTCTGGGAGCTCAGCAGAATTGTTGCAATATTATTTTGCTTTCATTCTACATCCCGGAAATACCTGAAATAATGCGAATTTTCATTTGGGAATTTAAGTGTTCTTTCAGTGTTCTGACATAAGCACATAAAGGAGCCAGAGTCTCCCACAATATTGACGTTGAAATTCAAAGAAACAGAATGGGGCACAAATACAGGGTTTGTCTGTGGATTTCTTACTCCAGAACTCCCCCAACCATTGGATCCTATGCTACTTAGACGTGAAGTAAACTCAGAGGGTTCTGGGGTTGGAAGCAGAGGATTTAAGTGTAAAAGTGTACAAGGTCTGATTGGAGATCTGGTTATGCTTATGGTATAACTCTAAAACTACATGAATATTATTTGATTATCAAAACTTGTGTCAACTACCAATCATTGACTACAATGCTGTTCTTTAAAAGGGCAGCAATCTTACTGTTCGTGGGAATGCAAATGGAGCAACCACTATGGAAAACAGTATGGGGGTTTCTCAAAAAGATAGAAATAGAACTATCCTATAATCCAGCAATTGCACTACTAGGTATTTACCCAAAAAATGCAAAAATACGAATTCAAAGGGATACATGCACCCCGATGTTTATAGCAGCATTATTTACAATAGCCAAATACTGGAAACAGTTCAAGTGTCCATTGATAGATAAATAGATAAAGATATGTTACATATATATAGTATATGTATATGTATATGTATGTGTGTGTGTGTGTGTATTGAAATATTATTCAGCTATAAAAAAGAATGAGAATTTGCCATTTGCAATGACAGGGAGGGAGCTAGAGAGTATTATGCTGAACAAAACAGGTGAGTCACAGAGGGAAAAATACCATATGATTTCACTCAAGTGGAATTTAAGAAATAAACTAACAAAGGGGAAAAGAGATAGAGGCAAACCAAGAAACAGACTTCCATTAGGAAGACATTCAGTGTTTCAGTCATGTACTGGCTCTAGACAAAATTTAACATCAACATAACATTGTGCTATACAGCAATTATAATAATAGACATCTAATTCACTATTAGATGGATCCACAGTTGTAATGAAGTAATTCCATGAACAATTAATAAAGCATATTGACCCTTGTGGCATATCAAATTCTATATATTTTCCTCCAGAAATACCATTTTTAACTTACAGGGACAGGAAAATACTTAGACTTTGTGTAATAAAAAACATACATTATTTTAGAACATGCTGTTTAAGTGGGCATTACAAAAACAGAATTTTATATTCATTATATATACTGACTAAAACTATATATACTGACTAAAACTATGCGGAGACATGCTTTAAAATATATTTAATCAATTTACTTTACATACATATATATATATACATATATATATATATATATGTATATATATATACTCAAACTGCCATAATAAAACACTAGAGACTGGGTAGCTTAAACAACAGAAATTTTTCTCATAGTCTGGAAGCTAAAAGTCTAACCCACAATGCCCACAGAGTTGGTTTCAGATGAAGCTGCTCTTCCTGGCCTGCAGAAAGCCATCTTCTCTCACTTCATCTCTCCTTAGCTTTTCCTTTGTGTATGCAGGCAAAGAGAGAAAGAGATCTGATGTCTCTTCCTCTTCCTATTTTAAGGTTCCTCAGTCCTATTAGACTAGGCTCTACCCTTACTGATCTCATTTAACTTTAATCACCTCCTTAAAAAGCTTATCTCCAAATACAGTCACTTGGAGGCTTAAGACTAGAACATGTAAATGTTTGAGGCCATGCAATTCAGTCCATAACGAAAACATAAAGCACATTCCCCTTTTAACTCATTTTTTTAAAAAAGACACTATCTTTTAAGATTAGATATCCCCAGTTTATATCCTGTTAATAAGCTAGTGAAAAGCTAAAGGTATGTTGATTCTTTCATGCCACAAAGGTCCTCTTGGGCACTGTGGAAATGATAACCTAAAATGATGCTGTTTAGTTGTGAGACAATTCACCAATACATTCCCAATGGAAAGTAAGTTAATGTGTCTATCTGAACACACATTGTATTTTATACAGATAATTTATTTCTGTGCTAACCTTGCTTTTAAAATGTTATAATGAATATAACTACACATCTTGGTTCTGATTCATTGAGAAAACCAACAAGCTTCTTTAATATTCTTATTCTTTTTATTTTTTAAAGATTTATTTATTTGTTTGTTTTTAAAATTTTATTTTATTTTTTCAGTGTTCCTAGATTCATTGTTTATATATAACACCCAGTGCTCCATAAAATATGTGCCCTTCTCAGTGCCCACCAAAATAACCCTCCACCAAAGTTCAATAGCAATAAATAGCAACACTTGAATCCAGTTCTTTTAGAAGAATGTTTTCCCCCTAATTCCTTACTACATAGGATAAGAGTGCTGTATGATTTATGAGTCCAAGTAATGTTTGCTATTGTTGTTATTGTTTTTTATGACCTGCAGGTTGAAAGAAAGAAATGTTTTGGTTAATTTATGGTGGGATGATGTTTGCCTACTTTCATATTTGGATTGGGAAAAGCACCTTTGGTCCATATGAAGAAAAAGCAAGCATCCATGATAGCTCAATTTCGGGGAGTCAATTGGGGAAAGTGAAGTAAAGCAGTGTGAATTAGCACCTGCCTCCCTATGATGTGTAAAGCAGCATAATGCAAGGTTCTGTGAGTTAGTTAACAACATAATATTAGTAGCCACTAGTCATCAAGTGTCAACCATATGACTGACGGCCAGTGTTAACAGTGGACTCTGACCATTTTTTCTCATTTAATCTTTATAATTCTATACATGGCTATCAAATTTCTTTCTTATTTAACAGACGAGAAGTTTAGAGAAGTGAACTAATTACACAGTAAGTGTTCAGGTCAGTATTCATACCCAAGACTCCATTCTATATCCATGTATGTTCCCTTTGCGCCACAACTCCCACCCATACGCCTTCAGAAAAACAAAGTATGTTTTATAATCTGAGTTCATAGAATACTTTATATTCTAAATAGTATAAAGAGAGTAAAACAAAGGTATGTATAGCTCCAACTGATGTGAACAGAAGAAAATCACAATAGAGGGATAGTTACCACAAGCTGTGAGAATACCTGTGGTATTCTCATACCTGTGGTTGCCTCCATGTGACGTGTGTATATGTGAGTCTCTGTCTTGAACCAGCTGCTCTTTTTTTTCTTCTTCATGCTTTCCAATCATCTTGGAATTCTTATTCCTTTAACTCATCTGTTTCCACCAATTCTTGAAGGAACAACCAAAGTCTAATTCTTAGGGAGCTTTTGTCAAATATTTTAACTGAATGATCTCATTGGATTTGTGGTCTTTACCCGGCTCTTGGCTCTTGCTAATAAACTATATGACATTTTCTTCTATTTTCTTGTCCAAACTATAAGCATTGCTGCTCCCTCTATAGTCATATTTGTCACATAGCAAATGATCAAATTGGTTATTTGATTAATAAGTTTCCAGATCAAATGTGTCTTTTAAATTATGTATATAGTAATTGGTCCATTTAATAGAGTAAGGGGTCAAAGGTACACATATATTCCTGTTAAACCAACATGTTTTGCATAAAACTAAACTCTATTCCAACTCTGAGACTATTCCCAAACTCCAACAGCCATTTCAGACTAGAGAATATACATGTCTCATTCACTGAAATGGAAATTCATTGAATAACTTCTCTGTCTTGAATTTAGCATAAGAAACTGATGATACAGAAATGAATCAGTGATTCCTCAATATCTAAAAGTGCCTAACCTAAGTCATTCACAATACTCAGTATTAATGAAGGAACAGTGAACCAATCAAACTTGTGTTTTCTCTTAACAGAACTTACATTCTAATAGAAATGTATCAAATAATTATAGTAAGATATGATGCCTATTTGTGGTTCAGCGGGATTGGAGGAGATACTTACTTCCGACTCCTGATATTCCCTTCCCTGTGGACAGAACTTCAAAACAGACATAACCTCAGAATCTTCTGTCTCCTCATTCATTTGTCTCCTGAGGAGGAGGAGTAAATTTTCTAAAAGGTAAATTTAGGGGAAAAGTATTAGGTACGTATGGCCCTCAGTCCCTTCACTCTTCTTTAATTGCTCACGTACCTGAAAAGAGCATGTACTCTCTTCTGCCATGTCATGGGAGGGGCCTGTGCTCTACCACTGCCAGTAACTAAAGTTCTGAAGTTCAGATTAGAAAATCTATAGAATGACAAATATAAATTGCATTCTCCAATGTTAACTTTATTAATAATAGAGGTGGTAATTTTGTTTCCAGCTGCCATACTCTTTTATGTAATTCTCATTGGATTCAAAACTCAAGAGGGGAAGAGAGAGTTAATTGTTGGCTCACTTGAACCCCAGATAGTTATGATATAGGGAAAGAGACCCATCTATGAGAGAGTAAATATAATCTAGAGAGACAGGAAAGTTTGGCAAGACACGTGATGCTTGGACACAAACTGCTCAGTAAAAGAGAGGAGATGAATATCTCATTTCTAGATGATAACTGTCTATGGCTCTTTTCATTTCCCTTTATTTATGGTGACATGTTCTCTTTTTAGATATACTAATTCCATTCTTACTCTTCAAGATCATTAGAAATGTCAAAATGGCCAGCGTTATATCCTTACTTTTTTGTTAGAGGAAAACTTTCAATAATCCTTTTGAATTATTGCCTGTTTATGTATTAATTTTCCATGACTGATGAATAATATTAGCTATAATTATTGAGTACTTACTGTCAGAGACCATGTAAGAAAATTTATATATTTGATCTCATTTGATTCTTATTAAAACTGTAAAAGGATGGTGTTACTATGGCATGAGAAGCTAAGTAACTTGTCCCCAGGTCACATAGCTAGTGGGTGGCAGTCAGCATGGGATCTAACTGCATTGTTTTAACTCCTGTGTCCATCCAAACAATCACAGTTCACATCCTTCAAAGCTAATGTTATTTCTAAATTTTGCATTACTTGTTGGAGCTGCTGACTATAACAAAACCATGTGAACAAACGTTTATAGGATGTCAGCAAGAAAAGAGACATTGCAGTGCATCCAATCCCTGCCCCTGGCAAACGAATCAAACTATAAGACCCTTTGATGCAGAGTGAAATGTGTGGTCTTCAGATAGAGGACAATGTAGATTCACTCAAAACCAAACAGAATTAGCTTTAATAAAGTATCACATAATTTTGGAAACATATTTGCCAATATTTCAATGTACAATGTGATGCCTAAATCAATATGTTCTTTCCTGAGACTTTCTCACAAGCAATTTTTGAACCACAGAAATATGCTTTGAATTAATTAAGTTCAATTCAACAGCAATTTACTAAGCACTAACAATATGCAAAGCATTGTGCCAGGAACAATAGAAAAAGCAACTTCTATCTTCAAGGATATCACAGTGTCTTATGTTGTGATTTCTTATTGTCATTTTTATTCACAGAAGTAGTTTTATTATTTTCTAAGTGAACTTCCTGTTTTCCTTCTCCTATTTGTTTTGTTGCCCAATATAAATGAGAGATGGTTTCCTTCATAAACCATATTTTTATTGCTTTGTACCACAGCAAAGAAAAAAGACAGGTGAGTAAGAGTTTTCTGTTTCTAACTAAAATTTTAAATAGCACCTAGAACACTGTCACCATAAAAAAAAAAAAATAATTGATTGTGGTGTTGATGCCAGCATTTATTTCCTTGACACTTTATTTGATGGAAGGCATTACAGTGAATGAGAGGCTCTACCCGTTGCAGATATCACAAATAGGCTGATGATTATCCCCCCATATTCCAAGGCCTTTCTGAGACGTGTATATCTATCTGCTTCAAATTAACCCCACCCATAGACAACTGATGCACCACCTGCTCCTCAGGGGCAGAGAATGTAAAAGGAAAGAGTGAGGTCAGGAAGAATGAGAGCAGCTTAAGAAAAACCTTCCTAGCAGAAAACAGGATTCTGTGAAAGGTGCCTCCCCTCTAATATCTATCCACCTTTTAACCCACTGAGCCACCCAGGCGCCCCTCCATCCACCTTTTTAGAGAGGAGACTTATTAGAGGTTTTTGGAATGCAGACTAGAAGTTTGCCTTCTATTTCTTAGTATGTCATATTATAGTCAAGGTATCCACCCTCTAGATGTCAAATGAAAATCACTTCTTAAACACTGATTCTGTGTGTCCTTACTTACTATGGCTTCAATCTTCCACGTTTCAATCTATACTGATAAGATGTTAATTAAAGATGAAAATACAGCTCTTTTAAGGAAGCTACGCAGAGAATGAGAAATAAAAGAATTGAGAAAGTCTTTTTACCAGCTCAGTGAGTCAAGATCAGAGAGAGAAAAATAAAGAATGGTGTTCCGAATCAGCTTGTCTTTCTGTAATTACAACAATCACTTTCAAGAACTGTCTGGATATTAAAGTAGTAAAACTAAAATCAATCTAATTATCCATAGTGAACCTTCCCTCCATCAATTCCCATTACAGAGGAAACAAAATTGGCCATTACTTACCACTTCAATATTAATGCTGGCTGCAGCCCCACTGAGAGGTACTTAGATGCACACCATTTGTTAGAAATCTGAAAGTGATTCCTCTGACTATTAGCACATGCATAGCAAGAGAAAAGAGATGGGGAGAAATTACTGATTCATTTTTTTCTTTCAACAAATAAGCACTGGGCTCATCCCTGGGACTATAAACATGTATAAGATGTTATTTCTTTATTCAAGGAATTCAGAGTCTGGTCGAGGAGACAAACACATAAATAGATAATAATGAAACAATGTGATAAAAGCAATGATAGAGAGATTCACATAGTACTGAGAACCAGAAACTATCTTTGTGAAAGATAGGGAAAGGGATGTTAATTGGAGATACAGCTGAGCTTTTTTCTTGGGAGAAATTGAAGGGAGAAAAAGAGCCTTTCCTCTAGAAAGAAAGGTCTGAATTAAAACATGGAGGTCAGAAATACTAGAAGGTTAATATGCAGCCACCCAGCAATTTGCATTCTATAACATAGTAAACCAGGAAGAGACTGTCAGACAAAGAAGCAATGAGGCCGTAAGGAATATTCTGTGATTCATGTTGAAGGCCGAAATTTTGCCTAGTAAGAAATGCGAGAGTCAAAATGTTTGCAGGTAATGGAGTTAGGCTGTAAGATCTGTGTGCTGAATTGTTCCACTGCCCTTCCAAATCCATGCTCCACCTTTCTCAATTCTGTACTCTGCCCTGGAGACAACCAGTACAGACTACATCAAACAGTTCTTGTACCTTCTGATTTCCAGATGGGTTTGGTTAATAGGGAGTCCAGTGAGGAGATCAGATAGGAAGTAGAGGGGAGGACAGTGTATTTATCTGGTATGGTCTGAACATGCCTTGGTTTGTGGTGTCTCTTGATTAATAAGAGATCTCTGCTTCTTTCAAATTAGTCCACTCCACCCACTTAATTTTCCCATATACCAGTAACCACTCGCTCACCTCATCTCATAGAATCTAGAGATGATAACACTTTGGTGAGATTATTGCAACATCTGTTGTGGTTGTTTCTACACCTAAACCCATGGAAACTGTCCCTTGGGGAATGAAGTTTCCTTGAATATCTTATTTTTCAAATGTCCTTTGTTTCCTCCTGGGACCAGAGCTGATATACTTTGCATTTAGATCAGCTAAACTGGAGGCTGTAAAGGATAGGTGGCCCTACAGAGACATGGTGAAGGACTAAACTGTATTAATGAAAATTGAGTTAGAGAAGCGGGAAAAATGTTTGAGAAATACTTGGAGGTAAAATCTGTAGAATGTATTGATTGATTGGGTAGGGAGGGGAGTAAAAGACGGGGGAGATCAATTTCCCAATTTTCCAACTTTCAAATATTTAATTTCAGTGACAAAGTGGATGCTGGTGCTACCTATGAAGACTATAGATGAAGGAGCAGGTTAGTGGCGAAAGATGCTACATTCACTATTTCATGTTGACCTTGAGGTGCCTAGGTCTGCTGAATATATGAAAATAAATGGCCAGGACTAAAATAATACTTTTGAGAGTTGTCAGTATATCCATATGTGGTACATAAACCATGAGAGTAAGGACAGTGAGCTAGGGAAGGAACCCCAGAAAGGGCCAATATTAAAGGAAATTGTTCTCAAATTTTAATACTTGTGAAGTTCCAGTCAGTAAGCTTATTAAAATGTACCATCCACAGTCTCTTGTCTAATGATTGATTCACTAGGTAGAGTGGGGGATTCAGAAGCTGTGGGTTCCAAATTCAAATCCTAAGTAATTCTGATTACGTATTTTGCAGACCACACTTACAGAGATACTCATTAGAGGAAAAAATGCTCATAAAAGAGAGAAAAGAAAGAAATAGAATATAGAGAGAAATTCTAAAACTCAACAATAAAAATAAACAACTCCACTCAAAAATGGCCCAGAGCATTTGGGGTGCCTGGGTGGCTCAGTTGGTTGAGGCCCTGACTCTTGATTTCAGCTCAGGTCATGATCTCAAGCATTGTGGGATCAAGTCCTGTGTCAGGCTCTGTGCTGGGTATGATTCTCTTTTCCTCTGCCCCTCCTCCCACTCTAAAAAAAAGGGAAAAAATGGCCAAAGTATTTGAACAGACATTTCTCCAGTGAAGATCTATGAATAGCTAATAAGCACACAATAGAATGCTCAACATTGAAATGCAAATCAAAACCACAACAAGATACCACCTCACATACATTAAGATGGCTGCTATCAAAAAACAGAAAATAACAAGTGTTGGCAAGGACGTGGAGAATTGGAACCTTTGTACATTGTGGATAGGAATGTAAAGTGGCAAAATCACAAGGAAAATAACATGGTAGCTCTTTAAAAACTTAAAAATAAAGCTATTATATGATCCAGTAGCATTATTCATAATGGCTAAAATGTAGAAATAACCCAATTGTCCATTGTCCATTGATGGGTGAACAGATAAGAAAATGGTATATAGGGGCTCCTGTGTGGCTCAGTGGGTGGTGCTTCGAAGCTTCTGTCTTTGACTCAGGGCATGATCTCAGGGTCCTGGGATAGAGCCCCACATCGGGCTCTCTGCTCAGCAGGGAGACTACTTCCCCCTCTCTCTCTGCCTACCTTTCTACCTGTTTGTGATCTCTCTCTCTCTATGTCAAATAAATAAATAAAATCTTAAAATAAAAAAGAACATGGTATATATATGTATATATGATGAAATATTATTCAACCTTAAAATGGAAAGAAATTCTGACACATTACAACATGGATGAATCTCAAAAAAAATTTTGCTAAGTGAAATAATTCAGTCATGAAAAAACAAATGCAGGGGTGCCTGGGTAGCTCAGTCATTAAGTGTCTGCCTTCAGCTCAGGCCATGATCCCAGGGTCCTGGGATGGAGTCCCACATCTGGCTCCCTGCTTGGCAGAGAGCCTGCTTCTCCCTCTCCTACTCCCTCTGCTTGTGTTCCCTCTCTCTATCAAATAAATAAATAAAATCTTAAAAAAAAAAAAAAAAGAAAGACAAATGCTGTAGGATTCCACTTATATTAGGTACTTAGGGTAATCAAAATCATATAGAGTAAGTAGATAGTGATATCAGGCCAAGGGATGGGGCGAGGACAAAGGGAGAGTTATTACTTAATGGGTATAGAGTTTCAGTTTTGCAAAATGAAGAGTCCTGGAGATGGACTGTGATGATAGTTGCACAGTAATATAACTGTACTTAATACCATTGAACCGTACACTTAAAAATGGTTCAGATGGGGGCACTGGTGCAGCTCAGTGAGCTGAGCATCCAACTCTTGATCTCCGCTCATGAGATCAAGATCTCAGGTCTTGATATCAGGGTCAGTTCAAGCCCTGAGTTGGGCTCCTTGCTGGGTGTAGAGACTACTTTTAAATAAATAAATAAATAAATAAATAAGATTAAGATGTTGACACAATGTTACAGGTATTTTATCAATAAAAACTTAAAAATTAAAGTATAAAATAAAAGTAAACACACCATTTTCTCCAAGAGGAAAAAAAGAGAGAGGGGAATGACTAAAGTATGAAAACAAGGAGAATTTCAATATGGAGAGAGCAATCATCAATATCAAATGAAATAGATGACCATAGGCTGTGAATGACTTATGTTACTAAGAAAATAACATTCTGCAAGGAAATATGGTGTCTAAGTTTCAGTACAGTTTCTGTATATTTTCCCAGTAAAATCTTGTGCCCTCATTTAAGTAAAAATACAATGTTAAATGTTGCTGATGTTCCCCCAAATTACATTTACCCACTGAAAAATTGCATCTCTGTTCTTTACGAGTAAGGCATTCACTGACTTTAGAAATATGCAGAGACGAAACATTTTCTTAAGACAAAAACAAAGCACCAAAACATAAAACAGGTTAAAGGTCACAGAATTACTGCCTGTCTGCCTTCTCCACAGACCACATGCCCCCTGAGTAGAATGTGAAAATAACAAATAAATAACCATAACATCCAAACCTTAGGCCTGTTTTCCAGAGACATACCAGGCTGGCATTAGGCAGATGTGGTTTTAGACTGGTTTGGTCATCTCTTAATACCTTGGAAGAGCAAGATTTCTTTGAGAAACATCCTGAATTCCCACTCATTTCACTTTAAGCGTCCTCTAAATCCCCAAGTTAGAATTGCCATTTCTCAGAATCAGTCTGAAGCATAGAGATGCAACGTATTACTGGGGACATTTAGTTCTTCCAGAGGGACTTAGCTTTCTGCATGCCCAGAGATGCACTTCCTTTGGGCCTTCAAGTGATAATTATCTGTCCTGCATACAGCTTCATTTTTTCCAGTCCTCAAATATTTGAAAGGGACTACTTCTTAATAATACATCTTGCTCTTTTCAGAACAAGATCACATGTGCACATGCAAATAGCAAAACTTAATTTTTTAGATGCAAATGATGGTGAGGATTATCAAAAAATGGCTTTATCCCATTAATTTTATTTGACTTTTAAGCTTCCAGGAACATGCAAATTTATCTCCCTAATTATATCCGTCCTGGACTTAAGTTAATGCTTGTGTAGATTTCTTCCCCTGGAAATAGCACCTTCCTAAAGCTATCACTTTTTTCACTTCTTCCTGAGGTTGCTTTGTGTCCTCTGGTCATTTCACACTGCCTATTTTCAGAATCTGTCCATTCTGACTATACTTACTTATTCTCCCTTAAAGCTTGGACCATATCATTTTAAAGCTGTTCCCTAAAGAGCTCTGCCACTTTAATATCCTTTTCCACTACCATGTCAATCTTTCTTCCCGTAGTAATTGCTTTAAATAACACATGTTGGTTGGATACCCTGAGAATTTAAACTATATTTGAAATTTCATAGGCAGTACAGATAGTGGTAAAGTGGCCATGTGACATTAAAGGTGGTTTTTGGTAATTGCCGGAGCTCACTGGTTCTTGGTATTTTTTATCTGTAAAACATCCATCTAGCTGCATAATTCTCTAAATTCAAATCTCTCTAGCCATCCTCCAAAACTATCCAGATAAACAAAGAAACTTCTTTCAGCATAACAAACTTAAAATTAACTGTAAATAAAAAAGAAATTAAACTAAATTAAATCAATACCAATTCCTAGCATACTAATTTAGCAAGCCCCTGATGCAAGTCTTTGGAGAAAGGTAGGGAAACATAGAAAAACAGTGCTAATAGAAAACAAATGTTTGGGATAAAATCTCTTGCAGAATAAGAAAATCTTCCTTAAATGCAAAAATATTGAAAAAATGTCCTAGTACATCAGACCACCGATTATGGGTAAGGGCTTTAAAAGTACACACAGGATTCAAGGAGTCGGTGTGGGAAAGATGAAAATTCTAAGGGGTTACAAGTGAAACTGAAGGGAGAGATACCCTTTAAAGAATGTATGATGGGGCATCTGGGTGGCTCAATGGGTTAAAGCTTCTGCTTTCAGCTCAGGTCATGATCTCAGGGTCCTGTGATGGAACCCCACATCAGGCTCTCTGCTCAGCAGTGAGCCTGCTTCCTCCTCTCTCTCTGCCTGCCTCTCTACCTACTTGTGATCTCTGTCTGACAAATAAATACACAAAATCATTTTTAAAAAGGATGTATGATGATGGATAAAAGAAGCAAGAGGGGAAATTTTTACAGTCTCTCAAGACAAAAGTAAAACAAATATTTCAAAAGAAACAACTCTCTCATTGACAACAAACAAACAAACAAACAAAAATCTACTAAAGAGACCACAATCTTTTAATTTGAGAGAATGTGTTCTTGAACTACAATTGCATAAGCAACTCCAAACTGCAACACTAGTTCAAGAAATATAGACATGCAAGAACCATTTACTATACAAAGCTACTATTAAAAAGGGTAATTTTTTTTTACAATGGGAATTAAACATTTCTGCTAGTGAACAACCCCCTACTCCCAAGGAAAAGAAATAGAAGAAAACTGTAAAACACTCTACATTGAAATAGTCTCAAAAAAAAAAAAAAAACAATTGGGGATATCAGACTAAAACACCTTGGATCATAAATTCAAAAACTAAAAATATAAATCATATAAAAACTATGAAGGAATGAAATGAGAAATGATTGAACACAGGAAAGAAATGGGAGACAAAGACAATATATCTTAAAATGATGAAATAATTGTAAGATGCTCAAAGAAGAACTAATTCAAAGAAAATTTAATATTAGTCATTGAATAAAAGGAAGAAGAGTCAAAAGGATAAAAGTGATATAATAAAATAAGTTTAAAAAACAAAAGAGAAGGAGAAAAAAGCAAGAAGACATCAAAAATTCAACAGATATATAGATTGTCTGACCAATAATTATATGTATTAACTATATTATATATTAATTATATTATATATTATTTGTATAATTATTAGCTTCAGACAAACAAACAACTGAGCAGAACTAGTGTTTAAAAATATAATCCAAGAAAACCTTCCAAAAATTTTTTTTAAAAAGACCTCAGTCTACATATTGAAAGGGTCTACCAAGTTGCTGGGAAAATTTGCTTGCAATAATCTATTCAGTGATGTATACTATTAAAATATTAGAATTTAAAAATGAAAGAAATTCTCAATATGCTGGCAATATTATCACAGAATTTACAAGGGAATAAAAGTTAGACTGTTATTGGGAGGAAGACCTTCCTCTGCCCTATGATCCTTCTAGCTGAACCTAGAATCAAATTGACATGAGACAGATTAAGAGGAGAAAATCAAACTTAATAGACGTACATATGGGGAATCCACTCAGGACATGAAATCCCAAAGACAGCGAGGCAACATGAAGCTTATATAAGCTAAGGAGAGGCACAGGGTCTGAAAATACGAAGGGGAGAAAGCACATTAGCAAGAAGGTGAAAGCAGATGTTTAGAAAAACAAGTTCACCCACTTAAGTGGCTAAATTCCTTAGATAAAGAGGAGTCTGTTAATAGTTTTCTTCCTATTACAGCTTCTTCTTTCCCACAAAAATTTAGGTAGTTGAGGGAGAGGCAGAGAAATTTTCCTGTATCTGCTGGGTTTTGATTACTTCTAATTCAAAATAATATTTATGCCAAAGTGGTTTATTTTGGGGTTGCCTACCCTGGGCCCTTGCACCAGACTTTCAAAGCAACATTCAAAGCAAAACCACAATGAAGCAGCATTTCAAGAAAAGATTAAAAAGCATGAACCAAGTATTTTTATTCCCAGCTAAACTGTCTTTCAAATGACTATAGAGAACTGTTCTAATCATTCTGTCCCATGAGCTCTTTAGACTAAGACTGACCTTCATCCAACCAGGAAGTAATTGGAGAAATTTTGGCAAAAGGACGGGTGGCAAAGAAATTATATATTTAATTATAGATCTAAAATGAAAGCAAAGCTTGGAGACAAGTTTGAAAAAATAATACATAGGTTGTATGCTTTGAAAAAAAATATTGAAACTAAGAAAATGGGAATAGAGAAGAGAGAAAAAGTAAATGTTGAATAAATTCACTGATTGTTGTATAAGCAATAGGTAGTTGTCACTAAAAACTGACACTAAATACCAATAACTCAGCAAATGGTCATACACAAAAACATTGTAAAGAACACTAAAAAGTATAAAGTGTAGGGACACCTGGGTGGCTCACTGGGTTAAGCCTCTGCCTTCACCTAAGGTCATAATCTCAGGGTCCTGGGACTGAGTCCGGCATTGGCCTCTCTGCTCAGTGGGGAATGTGCTTCCCCACCCCCCTGCCTGCCTTACTGCCTACTTGTGATCTCTGTCAAACAAATAATTTTTTTTAAAAGTATAAAGTGTAAATACAAAGGTAACTTTTGAAATAAAACCATGAAATTTTCTAAAAAAAATAATTTTATAAGAGAAAAGAAAACCTATTATATACAGAAAGAAACACAGAAAACATGATATTATATATATATATATATATATATAATCATATGACAGTTCAGTTCAAAATTATCAGTCATATCAATAAATAAGTGTAAGACTTAACCCACATAGTATAAGAAAATATGTCAACTTGCCTCACAATGTAATACTCAATTACGTGTTGTGTATAAGAGACACACCTAAAACAAAGAGATTGAGAGTGGCTAAAAACAAAGTAAAAGTTAAAATTATATTAGTCAAATGGAAACAAAAATAAAACTGGAGTTTCAATATTTATATCAAGTAAACCAAATCAAAATGTAAGCCAGAAAAACTTAAACCCAAAAAAGGACACTCCTTAATGCTGAAAGTCACAATTCACAATAAATATATAACACTTACAAATATCTGTGTATCAAATAACCCCTAGCAATCAACTTTGTAAAGCAAAAACTACAAGAGACTGAAACATAGGAACAAGAACTTCTTCTAGGAGACGTCTACACACTACTTTCAGTAAGTACAAAGACAGATCGAGTAGACCAAAAATAATGAATGATATGGACAATAATAACAATAGGTAAAGTAGATTTTATGAATGTACACTGAAATTTGTGCTCTAATAGAAAAGAACACACCTTCATCTCAAATGCCTAAGAAATACTCACAATAATCAATCTTATAATAAATCAAAAAGAAAGCATTGGTAAATTCCATAAAGTAGAAATGCTATACACAGCACTTTCTGAATACAATACAATAAAACTAGAAATTAATAATGAATGAGTAAGCGAAGGGACATATGGAAAATTTTACACACCAGGATGATTGACACAAAATGATATGGAGAAAGATTGTGGACTGTAGAAAACATTAACAAGAAAAGTGGCTATCGAATTTCAATCATTTGGAAAATGATGGAAGCAGAACAAAAGCTGATCTGGGTGGCTTCTCAAAGTCTCTTCTCTGATGCTTTGATAGGTTATTTAAATAAAGTATGCATCTCTTAGGCTATTTACTTACTCGGAATGTATTCTAGTTGCTAAATTTCTTTTTTAAAAAACAGGGGAAAATGTCTAGAGCTGAATGGACAACAGGGCAAGGAGTAACAAGGTAATATAAGATCTGACACCTTCAAAGAAAGAGCTGAGCTTACTCTTGATAACCCTGCCTAAAAGACAAAGTACCTTAAGAGAAAGAAGTTAAGGATGATTGGCAAGCATTCTATTTAAGAAGGGATCATATCTTATGTCCTGCAAACACCATCATGTTTAGAATGATGGCAACAGCATCTTTATCAAGATGAAACAGGAGAGATGGAGTAAATACAATTATAGTGAAGAGATACCATGTGTGTTTCTTTTTCAGGATTGTTAAATTGTTCTACACTGAGGGGAAAAAGTATCCTAAATCCAGCAGAAGGACATTGAAAGACAGATAATCTTAGCCTCAGTATTCTCCTTTCCAGCAGCATTAACTGCATCCTTCTACTTGCACAGCCGAATATTGTTTCCTTGAGATAAACCTTTCATGCGCTCCTAACTCTTCATATTTGTTTAATAACCTACTCACAGCAATTCTTTTTGATGATCTAAGGTTTTACTTACATATGCCCAGGAAGTAGATTCTTTCTTTCTCATCAGTTATCAAAAGTTTACAAGCCACCAGGAAAATTTCATACATCTCCTTCAGTTTCTGCTAATACAGAGTAACTGCTGAGCATGATTACGTTTGCTTCCAAAGAAAAGGGCAGATAACATTAGAACCAACCATAGGATCTATGTCAAAAAGCCAAAATCAATCACTAATCACCAATATCTGTTTCTGTTCTGTCCCTAGTTCTGCCATGTACAGCTGTCCAGGTTGTTCACTGCACACAGGTATCTTGACAAACTGTTAAGTGGAGGCTGAAATCTAAGTCATGCTCCATCCCCCAGGGTATGTGTTCCAACATAGAGCTGAGTTCCTTCAGAATTTCCACCTTTTTCAAATTCTTACAAAGATACCCTGTGAGCTCACAACAACTTTGCCTGTTTTTGTCAAGTCATAGGCAGAAATAGTTACCTAATGCTAGGAAGTGATCTGATATGAGGAGAAAGGTCCCTGTGGAAAACTCATGATTACCAAACATCTCATTCTCTCTCATCCTAAGAAAACCTGGATTTATTTATTCATAATGACAAGACGTACAGTTAAAAACATTCAGCTCCTCAGTCCCCCTTTATAGCTAGGACCAGTTACACATTTAGAGGCATAAGACAGAAGCTAAGACTTTCTGGGAAAGTTTGCTCTTTCCGATATAACTGCCAAGGCTTTCTGCTTCCTTTTTTCTCTATTTTTCTTTTTCTTTTTGCTCATAAAGATGCTAGAATGCTGAGGATGCCTCAACCATTTTGTGGCTTCATGCCTCAACATGAAGCAAAACTCCTTCCACTGAGGAGAGCACACCAGGAAGATAAAAAGGTCCAGAACATTAATGGCATCATGAAGACACTTCAAGAATACAAACTTCCCACCTTCAGATTGCTTGTTGTATGCAAAGAATAAATGTTTTTATTAAGCAACTGTACACTGACTACTGTCCCGTGTAACGGAGAGCACTCCTAACTGCTGTGTCAATCTGGCGTTTACTTTGGAAAAGATGTGTGAGAAAGTATTTGCTGGTTTCATATCCAGAATATTTATTGCATATTATATTCATCCAGTTAAAAAGTTTCATCATTAATTACCAAGGCGAGTCTAACTTACTGTTTCTACCTCATCAATAAATAATTTAAGTAGGTTTTAGTTAAACAGTACAGATATATTACTAAAGGCAAATTATGACTTTTCCCAGTCTTGGTAAGATTCCAAGAAAAGGAGGAGAGCAGTTAATATTTGGCTGAGCTCTGCTGTGTTCTCTGTTTAGTATGCTTAGGGCATAGAATTTTTTAGCAGATCCTGGCACATAGTAAGTAAATATTGAATAATGATTACAATAGTGGCAATATATCAACTGTTTTAAACAGTTTCCAAGAGAACATTTTACGCTATAGATAAAAATAGACTGAGTAAGTTATAGATCCTGACGTTCCATCTCCTAAAATGGGGCATCTTGCTCTCTTAGAGGCCCAAGTTCCTTGCTCTTTGAAAACTGGAAGGTTTTACTTGCAGTTTACATACAGTGGCGTCTACTCTAAGTCTACATCCTGGTTTTCATGAAATAAGAGAGCTTGTGAGCATCATTTAAAAGGAGAGTTCTAGAGAGAAGGTACAGATGCAACATTCTTGTGTCTTCCAGGCTGGTACTACATGTAAGAAGAGAATTAATCATGTAGCAAACGTTTTGTGTCTTAAATTCCAGAGGATGCCAGTTTTCATCCTATATAACCTTAAACCCTTAAATACTGCCATCGACCAAGGATTTCAAGCTTTTCCTCTCTATTGTTTTCCAGCTTTTCCTCTCTATTTTTTTCCAGGCATGATGGTACTGGAAAGGAAGAGGTAAGGAAGTCACAGTGTCTTTCTGGAAGTGTTAATGATCTTGTATTGGAAATATATCCATTTTTATGCTAAGTCAAAAGAAACCTAGTAATTGAAGTAGATAAAATTACTTTGCAATTGAAATAGATGAATGAAAAACAGCTAGAAATAAAAAGGAACACAGAAAAGTGTATTACTACTAGGATCATTTAATACATACATGTCTTTCAGTCTTTGATAAAGCCAGCAAGCAAAATAATCTAAGAAATAATAGGAATCCGAGCAACAGATTGTTCATATAGCTCTGTACAGAAAAGTCTGTATCACATAACAAATATACTTTTAAAATCACTTATTGAAAATTTCAAACAGTGATGCTGAATTAGGACACAAAGAAAATGTCAAGTAATTTTTCAGGTAGAATGCAAACTGCATTTTTTTATGACAATGCAATTAATCTACACATAAAAAAGATATAAACATAAACAACCCTATGCAACAATTTGGAAATGTTAAGAAAAAATGTCTTTCCTTAAAATAATATTGCAGCCAAGAAGAATATACAACCTCACAATAAAAAGAATATTAAATATCAAACATGGACTCTGGCTCACATTACACCAATGGAAACATTTAAAACTATAGAAAGCTTCATTAATAAATAAGACAATAAAAATAAATTAAACATATAGCATAAAATTATAGAATTTAAAAATGTAATTCTCTCTTCAGTTAAGTAAATTGTGAAATATTTTTACCCAGCTTTGATTATTAGAAATCAGCTAAGGCAAAGATTTCTACCATGGTCTCACAAATACTTTTCAATTTTCCTATGATGTATAAGGCTTCCTTTAAGCTTATGAGCAAATCAATATAAGACAAAAAGCTTAAAATAATTGGTTAATCAGTCAACTAAATTTCTCTGTAAGACTATGTTTAACTACAAAATATAGCAAGAGAAAAACTTTGTGTATGTGTGTTGTTGTGGGAGTATAATTTCCCCTTATTGAATATAAAGAGATATATCTTGTTTTCAAAATGTGTTGCTAACTAAATTCCTCACATTTTATTTCATGTTCATACACACACACACACACACACACACACACACACACACACACTGTTTTTCCTTTTCCATTCATCTATTGATGGGTACCTGGGCTGCTTACATAATTTGGCTATTGTAAATAATACTACAATAAAGATAGGGGTGCATATACCTTTGAAACTAGTGCTTTTGTATTCTTTGGGTAAATATCCAATAGTAGAATTATTGGATCATATGATAATTCTATTTATAATTTTTTGAGGAAGCTGCATACTGTTTTCCAAAGTGGTGGCGCCAGTTTGCATTCCTGCTAACAATGCAAGAGGTTTCCTTTTTATCCACATCCTTACTAATACTTGTTGTTTCTTGTGTTTTTTATTTTAGCGATTTTGACAGGTGCAAAGTGATGTCTTCTTGTGGTTTTGATATACATTTCCAGATGATGAATGATGTTGACCATCTTTTCATGTGTCTGCTGGCCATCTGCCTGTCCTCTTTGGAGAATTTCTCTTGATGTTTCCTTTCCATTTTTTAACTGGATTATTTATTTTTTGATTGAGTTTGTAAGTTTTTTATATATTTTGGATACTTTGGATATCAAGCATGTCATTTGCAAATAATCTTCTCCCATTCAGTTGGTTGTCTCACTTTTGTTGATTTTTTCCTTTCTGTGCAGAAGCTTTTTATTTTGATGTTGTCCCAAAAGTTTATTTTTATTTATATTTCCTTGGCCTCAGGAAACATATCTAGAAAAATTTGCTGTGGCCAATGTCAGAGAAATTACCCTGTGCTCTCTTTTAGAGTGTTTATGGTTTCAGATCTCACTTAAATCTTTAATTCATTTTGAGTTTATTTTTTTATATGGTTTAAGAAATTAGTCCAGCTTCACTGTGTTACATGTGGCTGTCCAATTTTCCCAATACCATTTGTTGAAGAGACTGTCGTTTTGCCTTTGCATATTCTCGCCCTTTTTGTCAAACATTAATTGACCATATAATCATAGGTTTATTTTGGAGCCTTCAATTCTATTCCATTGATTTATGTGTCTATTGTTATGTCAGTACCATATTCTTTTGATAACTACAGCTTTGTAGTATATCTTGAAATCGAGAATTGTGATACCTCCAGTTTTGTTCTTCTTTTTCAAGATTGCTTTGACTATACAGGGTCTTTTGTGGTTCCATACAAAGTTTAGGATTCCTTGTTCTAGCTCTGTGAAAAATGCTGGTTATATTTTGATAAGGATTGCACTAAATCTATAGATTGCTCTGGGTAATACAGAAATTTTAATAACATTTGTTCTTCCAATTCATTAGCATGGAATATCTTTCCATTTGTTTATATCATCTTAAATCTCTTTCATCAGTGTTTTATATTTTTCAGAATACCGTCTTTAACTTCCTGGTTAAGTTTATCCCTAGGCATTTTATTTATTTATTTATTTTTGGTGCAATTGCAAATGGGCTTGTTTTCTTAATTTCTCTTTCTGCTACTTCACTTCTAGTGTATAGAAATGCAGTGGGTTTCTGTATAGTGATGTTGTATCTTATAACCTTACCGAATTCATTTATCTAACAGTTTTTGGTAGGGACTTTTGGGTTTTCTATATATAGTATCATGTCATCTGCAACTAGAGAAAGTTTTACTTCTTCCTTATCTAAACTCCTTAAAGTTTAAAAACAACTACCATTTAGGGGCACCTGTGTGGCTTAGCAGGTTAAGCATCCAACTCTCAATTTTGGTTCAGATCATGATCTCAGGGTAGTGAGATGGAGCTCCCTGTTGGGCTCAGTGCTCAGCAGGGAGTCTGCTTGAGATTCTCTCTCTTTCTCCTCTCCCACCCCAACTGTGTGCTCTATCTCGCTCTCTGTCTCAAATAAATCAATCTTTTTAAAAAAAGAATACCACCATTTTCCTTTTGCAAGAGTTTAATCAGACTATTTTTAAAGAAAAGTGCTTCTGATACTCCAAAAATCCTAAATGTAATATGGAATTTATTAATTTCTCATCCCCCCCCAAAAAAGAGAGAGAATAAACCTAAGCATGTATAAGAGAAATTCAAATAATAAAAATAAATTAATAAATTAGAAAACCGGAAAGCAAGAAAAAATGGATTAGTAGTTTTGGGGACAAGGGCAAAAGATAAAACACTAGATATACTAACTAGAAAACCAAAAGCACAAACTAGGAAGGGCCATGTATAAAAAACCATAGAGAAAAAAAAAAGACAAACCCTTGAATTGCTTGTCTGAGAATTCTTTTTAATGATTTATGGTTAAATGATTTTTTATCACTTTAATGATAAATTTTGAAATGTGGATGAAGTAGATTATTGCCATGATTTATAACAAAATTGATCTAAGAATAGGGTTGACAGAATTAGCAAACAAAAATACAGATTACAAATTAAATTTGAATTTCAAATAACAAACAATTTTTACTAAAATAATTCCCGTTCGATATTTGGGACATATTTATACCAAAACATTATTCATTGTTTATCTGAAATTCAATTTCAACCAAACATTCTGTATTTTATGTATCATCCCTACTTAAAAAGGCAAAAATTAAATATGCCAAAATACATGAAAAACTTAGGAATAGCTACCTTTGAAAATAGTGCTCAAAGAAGTCTTTCAAAACTTTCAAAAAAATATTTATTTGATATTTAAATAGTTTCTGGTCATAGCCATGTTCCTGTTTAAGAATATCAATAAAGGTGATGTAACACCAATATTAAAATTTCACAGAGATAATACAAGCTAGCTAGAAATTATTTAATTGTGTAAATACACAAAATTTTAAAATAAACATTTATAACTAAATTACAGCACTATATTAAACAAATGAATCATCATGAATAACTCCTTCATTCTAATAACAGAAATACGATTCAAACTAGAAAATATACAACAATAACTAATTCTATCTTCAACATCACCATCTAGTTTTTTCCTACAATAGTCCAACAAATTTTAGTCTGTCTACTTCCATTCTTACCCTTTCTAATTCATTTTCCAAACTGCTAACTTAATGAAACTTTATCTTGAAAGCACACATATTAAATTTCACACCCGTTCCTAAAACAGTCTATATTGTTAGTAGAATAAATCCCAAAACTCTTAACAAGGACTTACAAAGCTCTCTCAAAGCTGTATCTGCATGTTACTTATTTTGTCGTAAATATGTAAGATATATGTAAATAAACCCACCACTTAAATGAATAGAGCATCATCAAAATTTGCTTTTTTCCCTAGCTCGTTCCTCTACCTACTCACCCCAGCCAAATAAGCACAACCCTGAGTTAAGTAATTATAATTCTCTTGCTTTTTGGGGTTTTTAAAAAATAAATGAATTCTTAAGTAATTGGTTTTGCCTGTTTTTGAGATTTATAGAAGTGGCATCTTACTGCATAATTTTCCAAGACTAACATTTTCTCTTAATTTTATTTTATTAGTATCAATATTGTTGCATCTGTTTTTTACTGGGTTGACATTTTGCCATCTGGTGTGTTGGGTGGAGAGAGACCAAGGAAGTTGAGCGTGTAAGCAAAAGTGTAATAATAATGATTACCTATGGAATTTAAAGAAGATACTGATGATACAGAGGATTTAGGATCACAGAAAAGGTGACTTTAGCAATGACTTATAGGTCCTGGTGGAGATAAAAAAAATTGTTGGAATTAAACTAGAGAAATTAGCTAGAAAAATAGTGATATTTAGTCAATGTATTTAAAATATTAATAATATGAAAATATCAAGAGAGAAAAAACATAAACTTATAATGAGATTCCAAAAAAGCCTGAATTTTTTAACTTCAGAAAGAATTTTTAATATTATAAATAATATAATAATATTTTCTTAATAATAATATATTTTCTTTAAAAGTTCATAAACGGACATATTTCAAACAAACACTTAGTACTATGTTTAAGGGTTATATTTAGGAACATGTTTATTAAAGTTGGGAATAAAACAGTGTATTCCTTACGATTGGTATTATTTAGAATCATTCTGGAGGAACTATTCAAAGCAATTGAATTTTAGCTCTTTCCTCAGAATATTCCTGTAAAAATTTCTGGCACCATTCTCAGTAATATCAGCATTCTTCTCAGATCAAATGACCTTTCTTTGTTTCACCAGACCTTTATATCCCCAGAACTGAACCACCTCCAAAAACCACAATTTCTTACACTGCACTCTCTATACAGTTCCTTTGAGTCTTCCCACTCTTTTTTTCAAGTACACTCTCTGCGCTAAAAAGAGACAGACCAAGTTTGAAAACAACAATAATACACTGAATTACTGGGCTTAAAATTATTATATTATTCTAAATTGTAATTTTATTGGTTTTATTGTCATCATTTCTTTTACCCATCAACGAACCACTTTTGATCCACTGATCTGTTGTAATCAGTGAAGCTTGCAAACTTAATACATGTAAATATTAATATGCAAATACTATGAAAATAATTTCTTTGGGAAGTACACTTACAATTTAATGTATACTGAAACAAATAATCAACACAGTTCTAAGTATATGCTCAACACTTGAGAACATTAATTTTTATTAAGGACATAATAAGGTTTTGGTTTTGTCATTGTTGTTGTTGTTTTAGGTAGGCTCCACACCTAGCATGAAGCCCAACATGAAGCCCAAACGCACCACCCCAAGATCAAAACATGAGCTGAGATCAAGTGTTGGACTCCTAACCGACTGAGACACCCAGGTGCGGGAAAGGACATAACAAGGTTTCTATGAAAATCAAAATTAATCTTAGAGTTCAGATTTATGATACATTTGAAAAAAAATTAATTTTATTTATTTTTTCTGCCATAAATGCTAATCTTCCCATGGAAGCACCAGAAGTCCAAAGAATACACTATAGTTTTATGGACATGGAAATATATTTCACGATACTTCATTTCCTTAAAAAAAAGGCTATAAGATAATTTGTTTATCTAAGTATGCTAATATGATATATATGTGTGCATATATATGTATATATATCTGTATATATGTATATATACATACACACACAACATGGATATATTTATATATACAACAAGAAAAAGAAATAGCTAAATCTAGAAGAATGTTCACCAAATGAACATTTTGTCACAAAAAATACTTATTAAGAGGGTAAATTAATAAATAAATGGCAGCACTTGATTTTTTAACAATTTTATTTATCAGTAAATGGGTAATTCTAACCACTGCCAAAATTCAGTGATCATTAGCCATAAGTGAAGAATTAGCGAAAACTTAAGTTTATTAATACCGAATATCTACTGTTGTAGCTTGTCTCCAAATTTAGCCACCATCAGTTTAATTCCCTTTCAAGCTCACACGTCACACTCATGTCAAATTGTTGAGTCTAATTCCCTTCTTCTTAAGTCAGACCAGATTCTACTAACCTACTAGCAAAATTCTATGGAAGTGATATTTGAAAACTCCTGGTGCTGTTTCTTTTGTACCTCTTGGAATGCTCACTTTGGAGACTTACCCTTCTGGGACTTACTATTATGCTGTGAGAAACCCAGACCAAAAGAGGACTGGATACATAGGATCTCTAATCTTGAGCTCCTGGATTACAGAGAGCATCACCTGCCGGCCTTGCAAGCAAGCCATCATGAATATCTAACCTATTTAAGACTTTAATGATGCCCATTGAACCATGTGAGAGACCCTCAATGGGAAATATCCTGTTGGACCCAGTTACCTCACAGAAACATGAGAAATAATAATGGAATTCTATTTTAAGCCAATAAGTTTTGAGATGATTTCTTACAAATAATAGAAAACTAGAAGATACACTATAGTCTTATAAATTAAAAAAATATATACTTTAAAGATTTGGGAATATACTTCTTGCTCAAGTATTTTTCTCAGAGTCCTCAAATTTATCTGTTGAAATTCATCTTTTTTATTTGAACTTAATCCCTCCTACACCTACATCAGATAGCATATTAAACTTATTTTATGTTAGTGTAAGTTAGCTTGTAAGACTTTATATTACTTTCTATAATGATATTTTGCAAATTTTAATTAAATAGAGAGTAAGAGAGGGTGATATAGGCCAGGGGGTCATACTGGGAAGATGCAGGCATGAAATTGCAGGACACTGTATCAACCTGTAGTGGAAAGAGAAGGATGTAAAAGGATGTGTGTGTGTGTGTGTGTGTGTGTGTGTGTGTGTGTTCGGTAAATAAAGAGCCCAAATTAAACTATAAACAGGATGATCTTTTACCTCTCTACACATCTTGCAGATCTTTAATGTTTTCCTTTATGTCCTAACATATAAATAGGAGATCTTCTTCCTTCTCTCATCAATCAAGACATCCAAACGGTCATTCATTCATTCATTCATTCAACAGGTGTTTATTAAACACCGGCTCTGTCCAATGCACTAAGCATGGCAATAGGGATACAGTGGCAAACAAAATAGATCACTAAAGTGCTTGGGATGTATAGATGAAACATCACAAAAGTTGGTTTAGGAGAACTTAAATAAGTAGTAGGATGCTAATGTATGCAAAGATTAAAGAAGGCTGCATGAGTTATTAAGGCATAGGCAGGACAATATACTTTAGTAATACAATCAACAGTTCATCAAGGCAGGTTCATACAATCCTTGATGTTAGAACTGGCCCTCTGTGTGACACAACTTCTGAGTACTTAACTGGAACAATGTATAGGGAAACATTATGTTTCATTTGTTCCTTTCTGGGACCTCAAGTTCCAACATTTTTATGTTATAATTCATGATTACAGGATGATCCTCCTTGTTATTGTTTAAGAACCATATGAATCTTCCAGTCCAGCACCTTCTTGGGTGATCCATTTCCTCAACACCCTCCCTGGCCTTTGCCTCTTACATCTTCCTGCTTAAACTCCTGCAAATCAAAATGTATTCAGTTTCTTTCTTTCTTTCTTTTTTTTTTTTTTTTTTTTTTTTTATGTAGAGACCATTAGAAAGGGGCTATTAGAAATAATCTCCAGACACTGGCAACGTCTGAATTTTCTCTCAAAGAGCTGGGGCAAAAAAGTAATACAAGCTGAGGATTTAGTTTTAATACTGTAGTAAAAAAAAAAATCTGTGCCAGGGTCTTTAGTTTTTGAAAAACACAAAGTTTTTTGTTTTTAAATAATTCTAGAAGAGTCAATTAGCCATATAAAACTTGGAAGGAACACTGCTATAATAAAATACTCATAACCATCTTATTCTTTTTGAAGTAAATACAATTACTTTCTCCCTTTGTATACAATCATGGCTAGTTCACAGAAGAGGCAATGGGAGAATTATCATAATTTAAACAATATAGTCAATAAAGCTAACCTATTGTCACTGAAAACCTCCCAATCCGTTTAAAGCAAAAAAATAAAACACTCAGAGCTTTTGGCTAGTGCTGCCAAAATAAATGAAGAAATGGAGTTATGTTAAGTGGCCGAGGAAGAGAACAAATTTAACCTTAGAGATGGGAAACTATAAAAATATACAAACTAATTTTTGTCTGCCTGTTTGCAGATAGGAAGAACAAGAGAAGAAATAGATCTATACACTTTGTGGAATCATTTGATATAAATCTTCATCACTGAAGACATCAAGTCCTGACACCATTCTATTACAAAGAAAGTTTCTTTATGTATTTGTCATTAAGTTCAATATATTTCCAAAGAATCACAAGAGTCACAGACCAAATGCTAATCCATGGAGATTTTTACAATGCCATAATAATTATATTGCAGTATTTCAAGAAATAGAATCTAAGGCCTTAAAAAATGGTTGAAATAAAAGCAGTAACAATATTCTGGTAGATTCTAATTTTTAAGTGACATAGAGGATTTCCTCTTCCACAGTGTTACTCAGAGAAAATTATTTTTATCTGTAAAGAGACCCACAGAAAGCTGCCACAGCTAAGGTTCTGTCTCCTGTGTGCTGGCTCTCAGATGAGGGCAAAGAAAGGAAGCAAACAGAGCCTACAAAAGACACAGTGAGACTAAGGGATTTGTTGCTTTGGGAACACTCAGAAGTATGTAATATTTTTTGGACATTTCTGGCTCACAAGCATTACAAAAGTGCCCAGGTTACAGACTTTCATTCCATTTCTCTCTCTCCCTTTTTTTCCCTCACTCTGTCTCTCTGCCATGTCTACTGTAATGAATGAGTTCCACTTGCTTCTGAAAATACATATTATAGCATCCAAAATGTATTTCCACAATTTTGAAGGTACAAAATTGTATTTCAAACAGGTACAAGCTTATAATCATTGAGCAATTGGTTTATTTGTTAAGCTTCTAATATCTATCACAAATGTGATTTTGAAAGTTTAATTAACAGTTTTACTTTAAAAAAAAACGACAGCAAGATTTTAAAACATATAAACTTTGATTTACAAACATCACTAAATGGGCTAAGGTATATGAAGCACAACATTAAAAAAATATAAAGTTACAAAAATAACATACGCTTCTAGAAAATAAAAAAAGCTCACTAATCAGGAATCTCAGACTTTGGGTGATTTTTTTTTAAAAGATTTTGTTTATTTATTTATTTGAGGGAGAGAGAGAGAGCACAGAGGGAGCATGAGAGGGAGAAGCCAACTTGCCACTGAGCAGGGAGCCCAATGAGAGGCTTGAACCCAGGACCCTGAGATCATGACCAGAGCTAAAGGCAGACACTTGGGGTGCCTGGGTGGCTCAGTGGGTTAAGCCTCTGCCTTCAGCTCAGGTCATTGTCTCAGGGTCCTGGGATTGAGCCCTGCATCGGGCTCTCTGCTCAGCAGGGAGCCTGCTTCCCCCTCTCTCTCTGCCTGCCTCTCTGCCTACTTGTGATCTCTCTGTGTCAAATAAATAAACTAAAATGTTTATATATATATATATTTTAAAGGCAGATGCTTAACTGACTGAGCCACCCAAGCATCCCTCAAATTTTAGGTGATTTTATAACCAAATCATTACAAACCATTAATATTGTGTTGAATCCAGGCTTCTAATATGTAAGAAATATGTGTTTTGTTAAATAGAGCAAAACTTCTAACATTAACAATTAATAGAACTTGAATCAGGATGAAGAAATGTTCCCCATCTTAAAAATTAGGAAGCAGAGTCACAGAGGCCATGCTGCCAAGCTGTTGTGTTCTGATGACATGCCTTTAGTAATCCCATTCTCTGATTCTAGAGTATTCCTCTACCTCTCCCCGTGCTGCAATCCAAACCATGTCCACCTCCACTCTGCATAACACATTCTTACTTGTCTTCAATGTTCAGCTCAAGCATCACCTCCTGAGCAAGCTCCACCTGTCCCCCAGCTAGACTCCTGCCTCACTGAGGTCAGGGTAGAGTGACCTTCTCGTATCTCATTTTCAGGCTATCTAGTTACTGCATTATGCTGTCTGGGTGTCTCCAGGTAAGAAGTGATCCTACTCATCTTTCCCACGGAGGACTCCGCCTGACATTTTCTAGGCCCTTAGGTAGTACTACTAAATCGAATGGAAATTAAGTTCTATCTGTTTAAGCAGCAATCTCTGAAGCTCTGTTAATTTAGGGGAAAAAGAAGTTGAGAAGAACTGAATAAATATTACGGGATAAACTATGTAGTCTTAAGCACGACAATAATAACAAATAATATCAAAGCTGTTAAGACAAGTGTATGTTCTAGGGTGAACGATCTGTTGCTAGACTCCAAGATGCAGCCAAACTCTTAGTTAAGAGTCCTCAGGCGTATCTCTCCATCCCGGGTCTGGTCCAGATCTGCTTCTGCTATTTTTATCTTTTTCTTTCTTTCTTTTTCTTTTTTTCCTAACCACCCCAGTAACCCTGTTCTGTTCCCAAACTGGTTCATGTCAGGCTAATTACTTCCTTTTATAAGAGCTTCTATACGAATCGCAGAGAATTCTCAGTCTCTTTTGTAATTGATCCAAGCTGACTTTAATGTAGAAACTTTCTCGGCTGTATTCCTATAACCCTTGCACACATATGCAGATTGGCAAATTCCCCACAGATGCTGTTCTTTTCCATTCCACCTCTGGCAAATATTCCTGAGCAGCTGCCTGAGAATACCCACAGATAGTTCCTCTTGTAACTGCTGTAGACCACTCTGGTATTTGGGAGAAAAAAAAATAACTCCTAAGCTAAATAAAACTCTTTTCTCAATGTTAGAAAGAAAAAAAAAATATTACGATGTTGCCTGGCATGCTAACATCCAAATGTCTGATGTTATTAACCCTTCATAGACCTGTGTGTATTGCCTTCTCACATATACAGCCTCTATGTTTAGATATAAAGTTTATTCAATATTAGATTATATTTTAATATGATAATTTTAAGTAAATTGTAGCTATCAGCTAAATAGGAACCAACTCATATCATGCTTGGATCCACTGCAATCTTTTCAAAACACAAACACTTAAAAACCTAGTTTTTTTTGTTTGTTTTTTTGGTTGTTTTTTTTACACAAACAGTAGTAGGAGTTCTTAAAATAGCAATTACTGTCCACTTCAATAACATCTATCATGTGGATATTCACAGGATATTGCTTTCTATGCACTTAAAGCTACAATTTAAAGAAAGTACATTCATGGGACACCTCGGAGGCTCAGTCGGTTAAGCAGCTGCCTTCATCCCAAATCATAATCTCAAGGTCCTGGAATCCAGCCTTACCCCCTCCCAAATCCTGCTCCCTGCTCAGTGGGGAGCCTGCCTGTCCTTCCACCTCTGCCCCTCCCCCATCCCCCCCGTAAATAAATAAAATATTTTAAATAAAGAAAATACATTCATGTCATATTCTACAAGGTAAGAGAAATAGAAAATATACGCACTAGAACATGTCGAAACGAACAAAGAACGATAATCAATAGAGTACTAAAGGAAGAGAAAATTTAGAATTTTAGAGGTAGGAATTATATATTTTAAAAGCACACAATTAAAATAGGAATCAGAAAATCTTTATGAATTGGGATAAAGCTGTGTTTATCAGGTGTACATTCTTGTTTTATATGAACTTAAATTATAAATCCAGTAAAAAATACATATATATTTGATTAAATTCTCAAGTAAATCTATATTTAAACATGAGAATATTTGTCAGTAATAATATTGAGGAAATAACAGCATCCATAATACTGGAAAAGCTAGTTTTTATAAATGTAGATTTATAGTTTTTTCCAATTATAAATAAAATAGATGCTTGTAGAAAATTTGAAGATTAAAAAAAGCCACTGAATAAGACTCATAATTCTCTCTCAAAGAGAATTGCATGTTTATATTTTTCTTTGCATATGCTTTACTATCTGAAATAATACTAGAAATTTTTAAATTATGTGGGTTTTTACTATTTGATACCATCATTTAAGTATTTTTCTGTGTCATTTACTTGTTTGCAAAGAACTGAGACCCAATTAAAAGTGGCTTAAGCAAATAAAGGTAAATTTGGGGTTTTATGAATAAAAAGGTTACTGAAAAGGCCAGGAGTAAGCTTGTTTGGGCTTATGTGCTCAACTGAATTAATGAAAATCCATCTTTATCCACCTCTCAGCAGTGCTTTTCCCTGTGCTGGTTTCATTCTCAGTCAGTTCTCCCCACAAGATGATGGGGGAAAATCCCAGAAGCTTTTCACTTACTTCTCACTTAGCAACTCCAATGGAAAGTTTTCTGCCTCTTCAGCAATACTGCCACGAAGGATTCTCACTGGAGTCCTTCATTCTACCCAGGGGGGATGTAGCATTGATTTCTCAGCCCTTAATTGCCTGGGAAACTTGGGAGTCATTGGCATGAATCTGAATCTAACCCCCTGGGCCTCCATGAGATTACTACTTAGGGAGTAAATACAGATGCAGAGGAGGAAAATCTACAGAGTGAGCGCTAGGTCACACAACCAGACTTGTTAGTACAGATGGTCGCCAAAGTTAAGATGGTCGATTTAGGATTTCTCAACTTCAGGAGGGTAGGAAAGTTGTACTCATGCAGTAGAAACCGCACTTGGAATCTTGAATTTGGATCTTTTCGGGGCTAGCAATGTGCCCGGAAGAGGAGCTACTGGGCAGGGACATGGAGCCACAGCTTCCAGTCAGCAGAGATCACCAGGGTGCGGCCCCACAGGACCCTTCTGGTTCTCACTTCTAACGCAGTAGTCAATATATTACATAAGATAGTTAACACTATTTATAAAACGGGCTTTGTGTTAGATGACTTTACCCAACTGTAGGCTAATGTTAAGTGTTTTGAGGTAAGCTAGGCTAAGGTATGATATTAGGTAGATTAGGCATATTACATGCATTTTCAACTGGATATTTTCAATTTAAAGTGAATTTATTGGGGGTATAACCCCATGGTGAGGTGAGAAAGAGCTGTAGATAAATATGTGGTATAGAACAATAGTTGTTTAAACTTCACGTTCTCAGTGAATGGTGCGAAGGCCGTGAATTAAAACATGTATTCTAGGGGCACCTGGGTGGCTCAGTGGGTTAAAGTCTCTGCCTTGGGCTCAGGTCATGATCCCAGAGTTCTAGGATTGAGCCCCACATCAGGCTCTTTGCTCGGCAGGGAGCCTGCTTTCCTCTCTCTCTCTCTCTCTGCTACTTGTGATCTCTGTCTGTCAAATAAATAAATAAAATCTTAAAAAAAACCCAAAAAACATGTATTCTAACATATCCAGAGTTTAGGCCCAAGATACTACATTTTCAGAAGAAAGTATTTCAATTAATTGATAATACATCACTGGAAAATCAGTATCACAGAATCCAATTAAAATACTATAATTAAAATAGCACTAAATATATTAAATAGAAGCTTACTTTCAATTTTAAAGAAAAAATTCATTGTTCTGTACCTAATGACTGTAAATTCCTTCCTGGTCAACGAATAGAATAAGACAGGCTACTCGTCTTCAAAATCAAGTTCAGTCATATATAGGAGGCCGTGATAAAAGAAAAACTGTCATCCAAGATTAACATGTATTTTCACACTTGACATAAAACTGCCACTTCTGAGGACATTCAAAGTCTATTGAAAATTTTATCAACAACATCAAACTACACAAGACCAGAATTTTTAAAAGTAATTTTACCCTACAACAACTTGCAAAAGACCTTGTCATGACAGAAAATACAAGATGAATAATGTTACTACTACATTCAGCTCATGTTATAATAATTAATTTAAAACATTTTCTTTGGAAATACATTAATTTTAAATAATATAAAGTAACCTACATAAAAACTTTTAAATGATATACGTATATCTAAATAGTCTTATTATTAGCTTTAGAACATAGTATAATGTACAATCTCTATTTTTCCTGAAAGAAAACTTACATTGGACTAGAGAATCCATATTTCCATTTTTGTTAGATTTCTCTTCAAAATAAAAACCGGTTTATGCAAGTTTACAAACAAAGTCTTGATCTGTAAGATCATACAGTCTCAAATTGTAAGATATCACCAAAATTTCACTGTGATAGAAAATGTGCCTGAAAAATTCAAAGCAAACTTGTTATCCCCTAAAAGAAGGAATTGGAAGATAACTTTCACATTTTTGTCATATATTTCTGTTTTGCAGAACTTTTTCAAATAATATCCTTTTTTTTTGTTAAAAGTAATCTATAGTCTTAATGAAATACTATAAAAATATTTCAATTAATATGCAAAAGAACAAATTCTTAAAAAGAAATCTAGGGCACCTGGGTGGTTCAGTTGGTTAAGCAACTGCCTTCAGCTCAGGTCATGATCCTGGAGTCCCGAGATCGAGTCCCACATGGGGCTCCCAGCTCAGTGGGGAGTCTGCTTCTCCCTCTGACCTTCTCCCCCTCTCATGCTCTCTCTCTCTCAAATAAATGAATAAAATCTTTAAAAGAAAAAGAAATCTAATAAGTTTGGGAGAGAAGACCAGGATTGCCCATTTTAAGTAAGTAAATCTGGGTGATTCTGGTGAGATTGTCTATAGACCATAATTCGAAACACACTGATGATGGAGAATAATTACATTATACTCTAGGGGGAGACCTTTCTGAGCCTGATAGCAAAGTGAGTTCTAGGAAGAAGAGACGGATGTATATGACAAAAATTTAAAACTAGAGTATGTCAGAAAACACTGATCCAAGTTAAAAAAACAAATAATAAATTGGGAAAACTATTTTTATTTATTTTTTTAAAAATCTTTATTTAAGTTTTTTAATCCCAACACAGGTAACATACAATGTTATATTAGTTTCAGGTGTTCAAAATAGACTCACAATTCTATACATTACTCAGTGTTCATCCTGATAAATGTACTCCTAATCCCTATCAACATATTTCATCTTCCCCCCACTCACTTCTCCTTTGGTTACCATTAGTTTGTTCTTTATAGCTAAGAGTCCTATAGCTAAGAGTCTCAGGTTGGTCTCTCTCTCTCTCTTCCTCTTGTTCATTTGCTTATTAAATTCCACATCTGAGTGAAATCATATGGCACTTGTCTTGGGGAAACTTTTTAAGCCAAAAACCTGGGTTAACTCTAATATATTACAATGTTTTAAAATCAATAGAAGAAAAACAAGCATCCTAATAGAAAAGCCATATAAAAATTTTATATCACAAGAATTTCATCTGTTAAAAATAAAGAAAGTCAAGTAATTAACCCTGAGAATTATAGCTGTTGAGAAAAATAAGGTGAAACCATGAGGATGAGACAGGACCAATCATTGTTTAATGTTAGGGTGATAAAGGGTCATAGTGAGCCAAAGTTTTAATGAAGCAGAACACAGAGTAGTGGAAAGAATACACAAGTCAGTACAAAGAACAGAGCACGGCTGTCAAGCTCCTGGCAATTCATGAACTTCTGCTGCTGAACATATTCGTGCTGCCTTGGATCAAGTTCCATTTGTACAAGGGACCAACTGAGGTACGGTTTCCATTCTTGGAATTTTAGTTCATCTCTGTCTCTCTAATTGCACTAAATGTTTCCTTACTATAAATTTCTCATTATTAAAGCCACTTGAGGGGCATCTGGGTGGCTCAGTGGATTAAAGCTTCTGCCTTCTGCTCAGGTCATGATTCCAGGGTCCTGGGATTGAGCCCCACATCAGGCTCTCTGCTCAGCAGGGAACCTGCTTCCCCCTCTCTCTCTGCCTTCCTCTCTGCTAACTTGTGATCTCTGTCTGTCAAATAAATAAATAAACATCTTTAAAAAAAATAAAAATGAAACAACTTGAGTGAATCTCTGTTTCCTTCCACTAAAAGATCTTAACTACAACATCTATAGAGTTCTGTCTAATGCATCTATCTCTGTGAATCAACTAATATATATATTTGGCCTTGAAAGTCAGTAGAGTCACCCTCATTTTTACCTAGGGATGGTAGCAACAAGGTCATGATATACTGCTAGATTCCATACAACCAGCTAAATAATTTGTATAGTTACATTTCATACAACAAGCTAAATAATCTTATTCTATATTTATAGGCAAGATCCATTACATAGCTTGTAAGCCTTTTATGGGGTGGAGCTATGTCTTTCTTCTTTTAAGCACCCAAACACGTGCATAGTACTATGAGGTTGATAGTATATATCCCTGGATTTACTGTGATCTTTCCATATTCTCCCTTGTCCTAGCTTCTCAGGAGTCAGAAACACTCATATGAAATTGAGATTTAAGATTTGCATATTTACCTTTTTTCTTAAATTAACAGTACCATTATTTCAAATCAATAACCTCATTTTTGAAGTATGCTTTTTAATGACACAATCAAAAAGTAACTTGGTTCTATCATAACAGTGACATTCTGCTCGATAAAAAACAATTGGAAAACTTTCTAGTGCACAGATTTTCTTAAACAAGTTTATAATATACACATTTATATTTTACATGTACAAATTGTTATTGGTCATTCATAGTACATTATGTAGCTTTCATATCATGATGCTTTATAACACTTGAATTCAGTATATGATCTTGGAAATGATGGAAGATAGATAAATAGACAGAGATGCATACACACACATATACTTTGTTTACCTGGTATTGAAACAATTGAGCTCATCTCCATGAATTAAATCAGAAGCCATTTGAAAGAATCTTTCTGGAGGAAGTGTTCACCTAACAAAAACAAGGAAACTGAAAACTAGTCATACCCAAGCTGTAACTCTCTCCTCACACAAAAGCAGATCAGGATTGCAGTGTCTGTCGAATGAATGCTCCTTTCAGAATCACTATAAGGAAGTTTATAAGTATGTTTACCAAGCATTACAAGTTAAATGCCTAGTGTAATCTTGTCTGCATTAAAATCACTTGGTTGTTGAGGTTTACTGTTGAGGTTTATAGGGTGGGATTGATCCAGATTATCTTTTTCTGAAAATAAGCATGGTTTTGTTAAGTTTCACCATTAATTCACACAAACACAATCTCTTAGCAAAGAGTATAAAATCCTATTAAAACAAAAGCTAGATTATAGAATGAGATAAAACTGAATATTGTCTCCACGCTGGAATTTGAGCAGAATCTATACTTAGAGCTTTTGGGAATATCGACGAGTTTAATATCAATTGACCCATTTCCTAAAATTTGTGGGCTAAGGGTCTCTCAGTGCATCTTAAGACAGACTAGAAAGTATTGAACAGAAAGAAACTGTCTTAGGGTTTGTAGTTATAAGGTCCAACTGTATGTTGGGATTAGGCTCTGCTACTATCTCTGCTTCATCTACAATTAAAACTTTGACAGATATGTGGCTTATTGAAAGTATAATTCTTACTTGCATTATCTGGTATCAAGAGTCTGCATAAGATAAGAGAATCCTTTGGCGGTGGAGCAGTATTGACACCAACCCCAAATTTGGAAAAAGATGTCTGTCTGCATCACTGTCAATGAAACACCATGTGTGACCAAGCCAAATCCTACATTCATAATACCCTTACTGAAAGACAGCTCACAAATAAAGGGAACAGCTTCTCGTATAAGTACTATTCATAATTCAAAAACAGAAATACCTTGCCAACAGGGTCATCAGGACACAGGAAATGCACTCTAAAAGGCATGCTGATCGATGCAGACATTTCAGTTCTCATTCAGGCTTCAGAAGGTTCCATCAACATTCAGTTTGCAAACTCAGGGATATAGGTAGAGATTCTGCATGAAAGAAAAACACCTTTATAGTGTGCTATGCAGAAAACATCAATAAAGACTAAAAAATCAGATAACATGATTGTTTGCATGGCAGTGGGGCCCAGGAATTGTTTTCAGAGAAGGGAAGATAGCTTAGAATATTACGGTATTTAAAATAGTGTTTATAAGTAGTAATAAATGCAAAGTGGAGGTTAACAGTTAAGTTTTTAAAAAGTGTTTTCTATTAATTTTTACAATTTTGTCAGAGTTTGGGGAACAAACTTCCTTTAAAATTGCAATAACCACAGCGGTATTACTGTGAGATATAAATGTGGATGCAGTTCCGCTGAAAACATATTTATTTCATAATTTTATAAAGCTTTTATTTAAATTCCAGTTAGTTAACATACAGAGTAATATTAGTTTCAGGTATACATTATAGTGATTCAACACTTCCATAAGTCACCCTGTGCTCATCGAACAAGAAAAACCAGAGCCTGACAGTAATTGATGTGGTAATATATTTTACTCAGGAACTATTGCAATAGGGGAAAAGAGACCTCAATATAGAACTGGGGTCAATTTCAAACACAAGAACAAGTAGGGATTTACAGCCAAAGATCAGGGTGGTGATGAGTGGATGGAAAATTACTACTATGAAAATCACAGGTTAAGAGGGATTCTGGCTAACCGACTTGACAGGATTCTTGCTGAAGGCAGGCTAGGGTGGCCAGATGTGACCTGAGGAGTTAAGGTCGATGAAGAATTTGATTAGATATTGAAGGCAATCGGATATGGAGTGTGGGAGCTGGCTAAACTAACTTAGCAGGACTTCTGCTAAAACTTGGCAATGCAAAGAGGAACAAAGAAGCCCAAAGGTGAGGCCCTAGTTGAGAAGATGGTTCAGAGGATATAGGTAGAGATTCTGTAGAGTTTGGTCATGGAGGTCATTGTCAATGCCTATCTGCTAGAATATAGTAAACAGCAGTAAGAGATAAGAAGAAAAATAAGTGGTGATTGCTGTCCTAAAGAGTCTTGTAGTCAAGTAAGGGAGATACGACATTTCCTTAAATATAAACATTAGACATGAACCAAGACTAAGACTACCATTAAAATCATATTGCTATTAATGGGCTAAATCACAAAAGTCCTAAAACCCTACTAGGCTGAATAGTAGACTTTAGCATGACTTTTCAAAGTTTCCTTCCCCATCAGCTTGTGCGAATCTCCAGTGGAGATGGTCCCTTCTTCTCTTCTTTATCAGTTCTTGCAGAAACCAAGCACCCAGCATTAAGTCCTTTATTGATGGCCTCCAGTGTTCTGAGAGCACAGGATCTTCCTTGGGACCTTCTATTGTGACCACCCAGCTTAGGAGAGGTGTGAAGGGTCTAGCTGTGTGTTTATTTCCATAGCAGAGCTCAGTTGGACTTTTCATGAAACTTTAAGGAAACTTTAGTATTTTTGTAATACTAGAAGCAAACATTCTCAAGGCCATAAACTCAGGACACCTGCAGCACCTCCTGGCGTGGCAATAAAGGCTGATGCCCTGCGGCAGGAGCCAGTGGAATGCCACCCTCCACACACCTGCAGACATTAGCACCTTTTATAAAATGTCAGATTCTTCATCACACATTTATCCTTCCCACTTGAAGACCTATCTTCCAAGTGCTCATTTCTTCTCCTACCCTATACTTTTTTTCTGGGAAAACTTGCAGAGGACCCATTTTCCCTATTCCGAGAAAATACCACCCCTAGAACTATCAGTTTGGTGTCCTTATTCTCTATGCACAACTAGATAATGAATTCACGACACAGTGGCTCAAGATCCTCTGTTTTCCCAACGCAGAGTCATTCACCATATGTAAAACATCTGTAGTTAATCCAGGTTGAAGAAACACAAACTCAATTTTCTTTATTACATGTTTATTTTAGCCAACTTTTCTATTTAAAAAAAAAACTTCAAAACTTACCAAAAAATTGCTGAAGGAAAATAGTACGATGATCAATAGACCCTGTACCTAGATTTACACTGTTAACATTTTGACACATTGTCTTTATCTCTGTATGCTTTTTATTCTTCAAATAATTTGAGAATTGATTGCAAGCAGGAAACAACACTTCATCTCTAAACATTTGGGCATATGCCTGCTAAGAACAAAAGCATTTCCTGACATAATCACAATGCACTTACTGCATTTGGGAAGCCTGACAGTCCATAGTCAATGTTGCCAACTGTCTCAATAGTGTTCTTCATGAATTTTAGAAATTGGATTGGTGATCCCACATTGCATTTTATAGTCATATCTCATTGTCTCCATTAATATAAAACAGGTCCTCTCCTTTTTGTGTGTTTGTGTCTTTCTGGACATTGGCATTTGAGAATATTCCACAGAAATTGTCTTGTCAGACAAATTTTTTTTATATACTCCTTCCTCCAGAATAAGGTGAAGTTCAGGTTCACACGGTCCTCCAGTGCTTCTCTGCATCAGAACTTTTATCTCTTCATAAGTACCTGGTTATGACTCTCTCTCTCTCTCTCTCTCTCTCTCTCTTTCAGACACACACACACACACACCCCTACGTCTCCATAAGAACAAGCAAGTGCATCCAATACCCACACAGGGAACAAAATAAGGAGAAAATCCTCCCACTTCCAAATTAAGCCAAAACTAGCAAACATACAAAGCTGCTAGGCACAGCACTGACTCCTCCAAAATAACAATTTACATTACAGAAGGAATTTTCAGTTTAAAAAAGCTACATAGAAATGACTTGTTTCTTTAGCTTTTTACAAGTATAGTAGGTAGCTATGCCTCTACTTTTATATAAATAAAATACTCATACCAATTCTTTACCTTTTTAAAATTAAGGATAATTTATTTCAAAAGATTTTTGGTGCTTCCAGCTCTTCAGAAGGAAAATATTTGTGGCTTATGTTTTTTTCTTAGTTATTATTCAAAGTTTTACAAATCTTCAGTCAGATTTCAGGCAGGTACACCATTACAAATATTTAAAATGGGAAATAACAACTATTCCAAAGACTGAAAAAAGAAATGGGTTGAAAAGATAGTACAGAGCTAGATGTAAGGATCCAAGAAACAGAAGCTCCATTCGAATGACAAATAAGGGGATTTCTTAGGTCATAGAATATGAACCCCTGAAGAAGAAAAACTCCAGGGTTATTAATTCATTAGCAGCAACAATCAGATTTTGCCATTTTCCTACTCAATAGTAATCAGCAAGTCATTGTAATACAGCTATGTCGCCCAGCATCAAATAACTCTATACCACTGAAGGGAGGCAGAAAAGGGGACTATCTTTTGTCTTTGTATTTAAGAACTTAAAAACTCTCCTCTGAAGCTCTCAGATACCGCTTCATATCTCATAGGCCATAAATGGGTGATGGGCCCAGCCCAAAATCCATCACTGGCAAAAGTTACAGGACTTGATAATTGGCTTAGACCCATGAGGATTTACCAAAGTAGTATGTGGGGAAAGACATAAAACCAGAATGAAATTTAGGCTCTGGCCTCAGAGAAAAGATTGGCAATAAATGTTGGGTGAGCAAGTATCAGTTTTACCTACATCCTCTCTAAATAGGTACTGTTCTATACCTCATACGTTTCTAAAAATACAATTCTTAGAATTTGTCAGTCCACTGCCCAGTCTACTCTCTGAAGACAAAGGAAATTTCAAAGAAAGTCAATGTTTTTCCAAATGGATCTAATTTTTGACCAACCCGGCAGAAAGAAACTTAGACCCCCGCCGGTAATGGCCAGCAATCCCTGTCCTGAGGATGAAAGCTTACTCTAAACTTTGCTGTGAAAGAGAGGAGAAGGCAAGGGGGCGTCCACACTCAGAGATGAAGACCCTTTGCTTGTTGCTCGTGCTTTTATTGGTCGTTCGGGGATAATCACAAATCACTGTTTTTCAAGCCAGTGGTAAGTGACAAGGGGCCTTACAGGAACTAGGGGAATCTGTTTACAGGAAAGATACATATGCTAATCTGTGTGTTCCACTGAGCACAGCTGAATATAGCCAAAGGGACAATGCATGCAGCTCTTAGATCAGATGGCGGCTGTTTGAGTTAAGAAAGCTTCAGGAAGGCAACTCCCATTGGCATTCCATTGGCAAAGCAGTCACCCAGCTGATTCCAAATGCCTCTGTCCTTCTCTGAAACTCTCACTGCCTCCAGTGGCCTCCATGTTACATTTTAGCAAGCCAGGTATTATGGCTGATTTCCTGTTCTACATTAACCCCAACAGACCCCCTGCTGTAAAGTGGAAGAGATGGAACATCAAAAAAAGCAGAATAATCGTAAACCAGTCTCTTACATATACCTGACAAATTGTACCTACTGGACCAGTTTTTAAGCCTGGTGTCAAAGAGAGCAACCAGGGCATCATTTTTCCATGTGCAAAGTCTAGAGTCACACTTCTGCTGTACCGCACTGTACGGGGACTGGCTCACCCAGGCTCCTGAGAATGGATGGATATGGTTGGAACAATGGCTATATAATGGTGTGCTACTGTGTGTCTTTCCCCAGCTCAGTGGTGTCACATTGTAGCATGAAATCCACTGTGGTGAGTGCATTAACACCACAGATATTCTCAAATGCTACAGAGCAAGGATTCCTTCTCTGAGCAGAGAGCTGATTGCTAAGCATTTATCAGCAAACCACTTCATTTTCAGCTCCTTTACTTTTTTTAGCTGGATAACCTTGGGTAATTTTTCCACCTATGCCCTTATTTTCTTCCTACACTGGAGCTAAAAGTAACTACCTCGTGGACAAAATATGTTTTATAGAACATCTAGCCACCCGTTAGATATATCATAGTCAATAAATATACATTATATTATTAGTGGTACAATCATGGAAGTGATTCTTCTGGAGGTTGTAGTGCCATGTGAATAAGTAACATATGCAACAGATCCAGGACCTGCAAACCCTAAACCTTCCAACAGAGCCTGGTCAGTATTAAAAATACAGATGCAAATACATTTGACAGGAGCATTAATAGTTAATGCATTTAGGTGGTAGTTTCTGTGTTCCTTAAAATTATTCAAATACCTGGGCCCTGGATGGCTCAGTGGCGTTAAGTGGCTGACTCTTGATTTCAGCTCAGGTCATGGTCTGGGGGGTCCTGAGGTCAAGCCCCACAGCAAACTGTGCTCAGCAGGGAGTCTGCTTGAGGATTCTTTCTCTCCCTCTCCCTCTGCCCCTTCCCCTACTCTTTCTGAAAAAATAAATAAATCTTAAAAAAAAAATTATTCAGATATTATGGAGACTGCTTTTCTAGAAATCTAGGTTTGGTGCCATTGTCATTTATGAGACATCAGTTTGGTGAGAAATCTAGTTTAGTTTAATGAGGTTGTTTTAAAACATATGAAATGGATATAGGAGACCTAGACGTTCTTAAATGTGCCTGACATTAGCTAGCATCTTGTGTGTCTGTTATTTTTTTGAATCTTTTAAATTGTTTTTTAATTTTTTAATTAACATATAATGTATTATTTGTTTCAGAGGTACAGGTCTGTCATTCATCAGTCTTGAACAATTCGTCGAACTCACCATAGCACATACCCTCCCCAATGTCTGGGTTATTTTTTTTTTCTTTTTTAAGACTTTATTTATTTATTTGAGAGAGCAGCAGACTGAAAGAGCATGAAAGGGGTGAGGGGCAGAGGGAAAAGCAGGCTTTCCACAAGCAGGCAGGGAGCCCAATGCAGGGCTGAATCCCAGGACCCCAAGATCGTGACCTGAGCCGAAAGCAGATGCTTAACCAACTGAGCCACCCAGGTGCCCCTTGTATGTCTATTTCATCTCTATTAATACCCTTTATCCTCCGAGTTTGGGTTCCGACATCTGTAACATGTAAAGGCTGAACTTACCCGGCAGTCACCAGTGCCTCAGGCACTGTCAGCACATAGAACTGTGGTGTCTTCTCCCACATCGGTCACATTTCACTCCTTAGAACTGAAACTCGGGTCTACCAGATTCAAAATCCATTTGTTATTTCCATAACTAGTCCTCATGCCATCTCCACCTCATGTCCCAAAGATATCTTAGAAATAGTCACGAGGGATCCATAGGAATCCATGCATGCTGTTCTTCCTTCGGTTGTCCAAAACCCAAGCCTCCTGGGTTTTGTGTCTATTGTCCCCTCTTGCCAGAAACGCTCATGTCCTTACTGTGCACATGCCATCTCCTCCCATCCTTTAGATTTGTGTGAGTCTGCTCAGGCCACAATAACAAAGGGCCATAGACAGGAAGACTTAAAAAACAAATTAATTTACCCCCATTTCTGCAGGCTTGAAGTCCAAGACTGAGGTAACAGCAGTTAGTTTCTGAGGAGGCCACTCTCCTCAGCTTGAAGATGGCTTCTTCTTTCTGGGTCCCCCATGGCCTTTTCTCTGTGTGCATGTGGAAAATTCCATTGTCTCTTCCTCTTTTTGTAAGAGCAAAAGTCCTATGGGCTTAAGGCCGCACATTTATAACCACATTTAGTTTTAATTACCTCCTTAAAGGCCCTGTCTTCAAATACAATCACACTAGGGGTTATGGCTTCAACATACAAATGGTGGAGTAGGGGGGAGTGGGGAAGGAGCACAAGTCAGACCATATACTGTCCCCGTTAAAGGAGCACAGTTCAGACCATATAATGTCCCTGGTTAAAGTTCACTTGATCAACAAGTATTGTCCTGACCCATCCTCTCTAAATTTAACCTCTTCTGTTTTTTCATCACTGTACCATGTTCATTTCCTCCTATGTGTATACTATTTATTTATTTTATTCATTTTTATACTGTTTATTTATTTAGAGCCTATTTTCACCATCATGATACAGATAATAGCCTGAAGATAAGATACAGGGTCACAATATCCACAACCATACGTTCAGCAATAAGCATAAAGCCAGTCAACACATCCTATCGTTCATTCACTCATTTATTTATTGCATAAGCATATTTTACATCAAGATGCAAAAGAAGAATGACTCCTAACATTTACTGAACTCCTCTGTGTCCTGGCAGTGTTACAGATGTTTCACAAGCATTATTTCATTTATTCTTCATATTCATAAGTTGATGCTATTTTACTTTCTAGTGGTAATGATACTCCATGCCTGCATTTATTTTACACAAGAGTAAAATTACTGGGTCAAAATATAATAAACATTTTTAGGCTTTTGGCAAATGTTGTTCAACTGAGTTCCAGAAAAATCTGTAATAATTTAGACGACTACAGCTGAGTGTCCACATTACCACGCCATTCATTTTTATATTTTTAACGTAAGTGTTAACATTTATTTTTATACTAGCTACTTTTAGTGGTGAATGTGGTATAGAGTTGCAATTTTAGTTTATTAAATTTAATTTATTTGGTTACCAATGAATCTGAAGGCAAGATCCTTGGCTGTCTACTCTACACATATCTTTTCTTACACACCTCCACGTGCCCCTGATTCTTCATAGGATGTTGCCTAGAAACCTCCAAGAATTCCTAAGTTTTCAGCACCGTGTAACAGAAAGATCTTACTGTGATGGTTGTATAAAATTGTTCAATTTTAGTTAAAAACTTCTCTGCATAGAATTTTTTAATAACTCTTGATTACCTTCAAGATTAAGCACAACTCCTTATAATGTATAAATCATTATATTTGCTGGCCACTACCCGATTTCCAGGGTAATCTCTCCCCCTCTCTCCTTCACACTTCATGATCAAGCAACAGGGCTGCCTATAGTTTTCTACACGCGCAGTACTTCTCCTTTCCATTTCTTGTCTAAAGATCTCCCTTGTTCTCTGGCCATGGTATCTTTCCCTGATTATCCCCTTCATAGTTTCCTCAGCTTCACACGCTCTGACAAATGCCCATTTCTATTCAGCATTATTCAACAAATTTTTATTGTGTGATTTTTCTGGACCAAGATATCACTTCCTTTGTAAATACATACCTACTGACTCTATTGAGTGACTCTCTCTGTTTCCCCGTAGCACCCAATTATTTCTGAATTGTAATCATCTGCCCATTTGTGTCTTAGAGTCCAGACAATGAACTCCTCGAAGATGTAGACCATCTTCATTTTATCTTCTTAGGAACTAACACAGTGCCAGTGATAATAACAGAGTAAAGGTCTTTAACAAATCTGTTTAAATGAATAGGTGAATACGGGGTGCCTGGGTGGCTCAGTGGGTTAAAGCCCCTGCCTTCGCCTCAGGTCATGATCCCAGGGTCCTGGGATCGAGCCCCTCATCGGGCTCTCTGCTCAGTGCAGAGCCTGCTTCTCTCTCTCTCTCTCTGCCTTCCTCTCTGCCTACTTGTGTTCTCTGTCATAAAAATAAATAAAATCTTAAAAAAAAATGAATAGGTGAATAAATGACTGAGAAAATGAATTATTAACCCCGAACAGGAAATGTAACATTTCTTCCTGGGAAATGGGAGGGAAAGAAGAAACCTAGTTGCATTTATCAGTAAGGGTTCTGTCAACAAAAGAAACAACTCCAGGTATTTGATGTTGGAAGGGATTATGACAGATGGTATTATAACCAGGAGAGCAAAGATTAGGGAATCTGGTGAAGTATGATGTGATCAATTAGGGTAACAAGTTTTTATTTACTTGCTGCCACAGTGCAAGCAAGGGACAAAAAAAAAGGAGACATTGACTTCCCTGTGTTCTATTTCTCCCCATAGAGTGGCACTAGCCAGGGATCAGGTGGATGTGTGGTCAGGATGGCAGAAATCACAGATCCAGGACTGAGAAGTCCTGACCAAAAGGCTCTGCCTCTTTATGGATCCATTAGTTGGCAGGCAGGACTCAGGGAAGAGCTAGCAGTGGAAATGTCTGGGAAGTACAGAGACCCCCTAGGCCTCCTGATGAAGTAGTCTCCAATATGCACATGAACATGGTTGGCCTAGAGAGCCTAACTCCTCGACTATCCCTCCCACCAGAGAACTTCAGTGCCCTGGTTATGCAACAAGTCTGCTAAGATGAGGGCAGCTTCCCCCTTAGAAGTCTTCTTGGCAAAGCCTTATGTTATTGCCTGTGGTCTGGGCTGAGCAGTCATGTAGGATTTTGGTCTGGCAGTCTAGAATTCAAGAGTTCAATTTATATGGGAACTGTGGGAAAATGCCAGTGACAACCACCACGGCCTGTAGAAGCAAATTTGATGACCAATTAGAGAATATCCTTGAGGTGGGAAAAACCTCATACAGATCTTCTTCAATTTAAGATGGAGTTACGTCCCGATAAACCCTTTGTAAAATGAAAATATTGTCAGTTGAAAATATACTTAATATACCTAACCCATCTGACATCATAGTTTAGACTAGCATACCTTACATGTGCTCAGAACACTTGTATCAGCCTTCAGCTGGGCAAATTCATGCAACAGTGCTCTATATCTCACATAAGTCTTTTCTCTGAAAGAGAAAACCAGAATGGTGATACGGGTACAGATGGTTGTAGCATATAGTTGTTTACTCTCGTAATCACACGGCTGACTGGGGGCTGCATCCTGATGCCATCGCCCGTCCTCAGAGAGTACCAGATTGCGCGAGTATTGCTTCCCTGGGAAGATAAAAATTCAAAATGTGAAGGACAGTTCCTACTAAATGAGTATCACTCTCACACTCTCCTAAAGTGGAAGGACTGTAAGTTGAACCATCCTAACTGGGGAACCAACTGTATTTGCCTTCTACCAAAGCTCTTGTTTGCCCACCACACCTAGGATAAATGATGATTTCTGCTTCTTTTTAGCCAGCTACATCTTGCATAAAAGAGTTACTACAATCTTACCTGGAATATTCTTGACGGAAATTCGGTAAATCTAATCCCAAGGTTTCTAACCCATGTGATTCTCAGTAACATATGCAAAGGGAATAATGATCCTGAGTTGTCAATCAACAAACCTACACAGTACACTAGCCAGAGAGTATGGGGATGGTAGGGGAGAGAATATTCTTGCCAGACAGACTCAGTGTAATTTAAAATATCAGAAGCAAAATTCGGAACGTGTGGAATTGGAATGGGTGACTACAACAATGACTGAACCACAACAATGGCCACAACAATGACCACTGAGAGAGACTAAAAGAAATGGGACAGTGGGATGGTCAGAAACTGTCCCAGTGATGACCTAGAAAATGTAAAGAGCTAATTCGTAGATATCAAGAATTTCATAAAGTGAAAAATTTGAGTTTTACTAGTGATCAAAGAAATACACGTGAATTTTGTTCGCTTAAATTAATAAAACGTTTTAGATACTCTCAGTGTGACTTCTATACATGTTACTCAGTGTTCCAAATGTAGGACAAAACAGTTGTTACTTTCACTGTTACTGGTATCTACTGGTCTCAATTTTCTCCAAGATAGTTTGTCAAAGTAAAAAGTATAAAGTACATTAAGAACTTCAGAACTGTTTTGTATTTTTTTGTTGATTTTCTTTTTTCTTTAGCTCCTAGGTACTATTTTTAGGAATTCATTTTAGAGAAAAAAGTTTGAGTTGCTCGTCACCAACAACCTAAATATCCACCAGTAAGGGAAAGTTAAACATAAATTGTAACATATCTCAAAAGGAGAACGTTATGAAATCATTAAAAATTAGATATTGGAAATAAATTTCATGGATTATGAACTGAGTACATTTTTTAATGTTAAGGGGCATTTCTATCTTATAAAATATTTCTATTTATAAATATTTATAAATATATTCATATATTTATACAAATTATAAAACATTTTATAAAATAAATATTATTTTGTAAAAATAATGTGTACCTTTTGCCTTTTGCATACATAGCAATGAAGAAAAGCACCAAAATCTTAATGGCAGTTTTTCTATGTGATATTATAGGTCTTTTTTTCTCTTCAAAGTTTGTTGCTTGTTTTTATGAGTTGTATAATAAACACATTTTACTTTTATAAAAATTGAGTTGCTTTGAGAACCCATTCGATATTTGAGTTCATAAACTTGAAATCAAACTAATCAATGTAGTATGTGTGATTCTCCAGTTTTCAAGCCACTCCCACAAGACCAAGTAGGAAATTAGGAAACCAGAAGTTTATAATAATCCAAGGTTGTTGTTTGAAGCCAAGCAAAGCAAGTTGGCAGAAGTGGCAGAGGGCTGGTGGGAGTTGAGTGTGAGACACCATGATATCTGGCCTGGCTAGAAACAAAAGTGAAGTGTTTTGGGATGGGAAAGGAATACTGGAATATAAAAAGGAAAGAATTGAAGAGCAGATGATGCTAAGGAAATTTTTCTTTGGCGATGAAACAATTCAAGTTAAGGGCAAAGTCTAGAGTGTGACTGTAGTACTAAGGAGACAGTTGACAGAGGAAAAATAAAAGCGAGGACAGTGATCAAGGACCTCAGCAGATGGTGTACAGGACAGTCCATCTGCAGGATATGCAGGTCCCTTGAGATAAGAGCAAGACACAATAAGGATCCCAAATCCTCAGTGGTTATAACAGGATCCCCTAGAGGAGGGGGAGGAGGTGTCACAAGACAGAGGGTAAAGGCATGGCCTGAGAGGCATATAGGAAGTGACAGCGGGAAAAAGATGAAAACTGCAGTACTGCTTCCATGTTTGGAGTTCTCAGAATTCTATTTTTAACTAAAAAAATAAAAAATAAATAAAATTTTAAAAACCAGAACAAATACAAAAACCCAACACTTTGATTTTTAACATTTTTAATTATCATCCCTCTTTTAAAAATTTGTTCAGATGTAACCAATTTTCCTAGGGTACCTTTGTGATTACTTAGCTTCTGAAGGGGAAGAGGTTATAGTATCAGTTAATTTACTTCCCAGCTATCATTACAATGATTAATGACTGCCCATACAGAAGAGTGTGCTTTTAATTTTTTTTCTCATTAAAATTGTGCAAGGAATGTTGACAGTACCAATTGTACCTTAACAGGCATTTCAGGTTCAAGAATATTTGAGAACTATTCTGTGGATGGTTGCTCCAGTGAATAGATTTCAAATTATGTGAAATTGGTTTTATGTGAAAAGTGCAAGAGTTTGTCCTAAAAATACATTAATTTTATTAGATTGTTTAGAGCTTTGGAGTTCCCTCTGGACAGAGCCAAGAGTGCCTTCATTGCTTCCTCCATGTACTGAGCTGGTCCAAAGTAATTCTCTGTTGTGATGGTAATCCACCCATTCTGAAAGTGGTAAAATGGGGGTGGGGGTTTCATAAAGGCAAATGAACCCAGAGGTGGTTGTGGCCTCAAAGGACAGTGGTCAGGGAAAGACAGTCCTTTTCCTTTGAGCTCTCATCAACATATTCTCAAGGTGGGAGCTCTATGTCCAAGACCTCTTCATCACTAAGATTTCTGGACTTCAGAACTCCTCTGTGTAGTGTCTTATCACAACAAAGAAGCCTGAACTTCTTGAACGGTGGTGCAAGGCTTTCAGAGCCAGGAAGCAGAAGCAGCCAGCGCTCCTAAAGCTTGGGCTCAAAACCACGATGGCCGTTTCCACTGTAAGTTGCAAGCAGCCCAGATTCAAGAAGGTCAGTAGCACATGTGCACAGAGAAGGAAGGAATTTTTGGCAGTGGCCATATTTCTTGTTAGAGCCTACATGGTGTGGAGGGATGTAGGAGGAGGGGGTATGCCATAATGAGTATGGAAAATTGTTGTTCTTAGCAGGTTGAGGAAGAGATTAGAAAATTACTTGGATAAACGGATGGTATGATAGAAATAAGCACTAATCTCATGGTGTATAAAATGACAAAAGATGTGAAAATGATGAGACATGGAGAGTGTTGTAGACTGAATTGTGCGCCTGCTCCCCCCAGTTTAGATATTGTAGTGCTAAGCTCTAGTACTTAAGGATATGACTGTAGTTGTGGATAGCACCTTTAAATGGATAAGTAAGGTAAAATGAGGTCATTTGGGTGGGCCCTAATCCAGTAAGATGGGTGTCCTTAGAAGAGTGGATATTAAGACTTAAAAAACTGACTAAGGAAAAAATACATGAGGACACAGGAGGAGGCAGCCACTTGCAAACTCATTAGAGAGGTCCCAGAAGAAACTGAACTTGCAATCACCGTGATCTTGGACTTAAGATACCCAGTCTGTGGCACTTTGTGATAACAATCCTAACAGAGCAACGCAATCAGCATCTTCAAGACACTTAGCTCCAGTGGAGATGTAGATAAATAAAGAGGCATTTTTTAAATATATTTTTTAAAGATTTTATTTATTTATCTGACACAGAGAGAGATCACAAGTAAGCAGAGCAGCAGAGAGATTGGGAGAAGCAGGCTCCTTGCTGAGCAGAGAGCCCCAGGCAGGCTCAATCCCAAAACCCTGAGATCATGACTTGAGCCAAAGGCAGAGGCTTAACCCACTGAGCCATCCAGGCACCCAAAGACAAATGTTTTAAAGGAAATAAATGTGGTAAATCTTCGTTTAGTAACAACACAGTAGCTGTTTGGTCCCCATGAACCACTACAATCTCTGGCTTTTCACCATTACTCATAAATGAGACATTTCTAATACCCACCACAGGAGTGGACACAGGATGCCAGGGGAATACATAAAAAAGGCAATGTATTCTCTTTCTTTGTATGTTTCACTGGCATAAATTTTCATTGCTTTTTCTTTTTTGTAAAGATTTTATTTATTTGTTTGTGAGTGAGACAGCATACCAGTTGGGAGGAGGAGCGTCGGGAGAAGGGCAAGCAGACTCCCTGCTGAGTGAGGAACCCAACTCAGGCCTTAAATCCCAGGTCCCTGAGATCCTGACCAGAGCCAAAGGCAAACCCTTAACCAAATGAGCCACCCAGGTGCCCCTTCATTGCTTTCTCTGAGACATTCTATATAAAACACTGAAATACAGTAGATGCCCACCATGTATTAGTTCTTTAGGTACTCCCTTCCAGCCAATTGTATACGTACATAATTTTTTTATTTTTCTTTTTCTACCCCAGGGAAGGGAAATAAAAGTAGAAAACCAGAGTGGAAGGATCAGAAACAACAACAGCAACAACAAACCCAAACAACTCCACCAGCCTATTCCTTTAGGCTGCACACATGGGGCTGGGGGAGGGGGTAGGCCTGGCATTGGCTGCTCTAGGTCCTTTAAGAGAGAAACCTCTCACCACCAGTGGCTGCTGGTTCTGGAGCTCTGTGAAGTCGTGCACATGATCTGAGACATTTCTGGTGATTATTTTAAAATATTCTGGATTAATTCATTCTGCTCAAGAAGAATCTTCTCAAGATGAAACTACAATTGAGAGCAAAGATCAGCAAATAGAATTTTTCATTATTCTAAAATAATAATCTATGAAAATATGTTTCAGCAAATACTAATGGCTGTTTAAGGACGTTATTGTATTATCAAAGCTTATACATGATACAGGGTTTATTGAATAGTTGATGATAAAGGGAATTTCACATGGGAAATCTTCCTGGAAGTGGTATTTCTAATAGGATGAGGAAGCATTAATGCGTATCAGGGAGGAGTTATTTATATTTCTGATTTATCATTTTAATTAAGCATTGTTTTTTAATAGCACTCATGACTCAGGGCAGAAAATAAGGCAAGTTAAAGTTATAGGTGTGCGAAATACTCCACCCGGCTCTATGGTTCCTTGCAGAGAGACAGACCAAGGGTCGTACCCAAATAGCTATAAAATAAATGCTTTTGTGGTCAGTGTTTCCAGAAATAATGCTAGGAATAAAAATATCTTTGCACATTCTATATATATTTTTGGACTCTCTCCAGCAGTCTCTCTGGGAAAATGAAGAACATCAAACATAAAAACACTAAACAGCATTTTGGGGCCACTGCAAATAATCATTCTGAGAGAATCCAAGAAATAGGGAAAGATTCTGTAAAAGTTCCGCTCATACGCTTTTGACACAAGCACAGTCTTGCTTGTGGTTGTGCTGGCTTCTCTCCCATCCCCGCCTGCCTGTCCAACAAGTGACCCTCAGAGGGAAGTTCCAGATGGCTGCTTATCTACACGGCCCACACTTTTTATTAAATAAGGATAAACTCCATAGTTTCCACATTTTAAAAAGCAACACCGACTGCGGTGCCTATTTTGGGGGTAAGCTCACTGCTGCTGGGTATAGGCAGCGACCAAGGTTGTGCATGCTTTTCACTAGGTCCTGGGAAGGCCCTAGGCCTTCTTGCCCTTGCCTGCTGTTCTTCTGCACTCCTTCTGCCCTGGCCTGAATCTGCTATCTGTTCTCAAGAGCACTTTTTTTTTTTTTTAAGATTTTATTTATTATTTATTTGACAGAGCGAGATCACAAGTAGATGGAGAGGCAGGCAGAGAGAGAGAGAGGGAAGCAGGCTCCCTGCTGAGCAGAGAGCCCGATGCAGGACTCGATCCCAGGACCCTGAGATCATGACCTGAGCCGAAGGCAGCGGCTTAACCCACTGAGCCACCCAGGCGCCCTTTTAATTGTCCCTCTCTCTTTGTTACCAGTTTATCAGGATTCCAGGCGCTAACCATCAGGATCTAACTGGCTGATCCTGGTTCACTTGCCCCTGACTGCCAGGAAGGAGTCAGAGAGAGAAGCTAGAATTGCCTGCTTTGGTTTCTGCTCCGGCAGCCTGGGGACGTGGGGGGTGGGGGGGATACCCTGAAAATAAGAAAGAGGTTTATATGTTTAGTAGACACATAATTAAACTTCAGTGAAGACTTTTATTTCAAATTCATAAAATTGTGTTAATATTTCTAGTAACACTTAAAAACAAGTTTAGCTAGCCTTATGATCCTTCACCAATGGCGTTACCATGTCAAAACAATTGTTTTCTGCTAAGTATGTATATCAGTTAAGGTCATTATCCTTTACTCATAATTTTATTCATGATTTAATGGAAAAGCAAATAGTCTTTCTTAAAAGCTCATCCTAGAGGACCTATTAGAGCTGGGGCAAGTTTTCATTTACTGAGTAATTACTATGTTCCTGGCTGACTCTTGGCTATGTAATTTATAAGCTGTATCTTATTTAGATCTCACAAGGACCTTGCAAACTCTACATCAATGACTTCATTTTCTGTGTGAAAAAAGTCCCCAAACTGTCTACATGCCGAACCCAGGACCCGAATCTAGGATTTCCTAACCCCCTTCCTTCCTTCCTTCTTTCCTTCTTCCTTTCTTCTTCTTTCTTTGACAGCAAAGTCCTTATACATAAAATTATTTCCTCACCACTTCGCATGGCTAATTAGTAGTGTAAAAGCTCATGAAGAAATTTCATGAAGAAATCTACTTTTTTTTCTGAAAATATGTACTTAGTCACCATCATCATAGATTCTCTGACGTAGACTGATTTGTTTTTAAACTTAAAAAAAAAAAAAATCATTCCAAACTTCCATTTAGAAATGAAAACGGATTTGAAAAGCTATGGATCCTTGACTGTATCATTGAGACATGGTACGGAACCTACAGCGCTCTGAGAGGAAGAGGAGCAGGAGCTCATCAATGTGGTCTCACAGTTGGCATTCTTCACTGGGAACCAGAGCAGAGTGGCAAAACATCTGTCCTCGAATGTTGCAAAGGCCACTGCCCTAGTTAAACTGTTGTGAACTGGGGCACTTGAATCTAAGTAATTCAGGACTTTTATTTTCAGCACATGTCCCCAATCATTCCTGCAGAAATGAAGGCCATTTCTTGACTTCAAATGTGCCATTTACCCCTAGTACACAATCTGTAACTTTTATCCAACCAGTAAAGACAGAAAAGTGGAAAAATGTCACATTCTCAGAATTTAAAAAAAAAAAAAAAAAAAAGCTGAAAACATTTGAGGAAAGGGAAAAGTGTTGTCTGAGCCTATTAAACCAAAAATTTATATTTCCTGTTGAGTACCCTAATTATGGTTCCTTTCACTTTATCACTTATTCTATAATATACTTTACTGAACATAAATAAATTTCACCACTTATTAAAAAAGAAAAGTATCTCCATTCCATACAATTCCATATAATACACTCATTATAACTTGGAGTTGAGAAGAGGCCTATATTTTGTGAGATTTTCCTATCTAAATGCTAACTAGATCTGAATATGCATAGCTTCTTCCTACTAGAGTTAAGAAATGGGCCCAGGAGTCATGAACGTAACATTTTAGTCCTTTTAGACATTCTAGATTTCTTCTTCTATATTGTTATTCTCTCTCAGGTAAGGCTTTTCAGTTCTATCCAGCAATGGCCAAGGTTGAGGGGAAAGGATAAATCTGAGTAGAATAAATACTAGACATGTTGGTGGCCCTGAAGATGTAATGAGGGGTTTTGCTCAGTAAAAGACAGTGTTATATTGTGCTTATGGTTGTGGTTATGGACTCTGGAGTCAGGCTTCCCTGATTCAAATCCTGGTTGTGGATTAAATAACCTTGAGCAAGTAATTTTGCCTTTTAGTAACCCAGTAGCCTCATCTGTAAAATGGAGGTAATGATAAGAATACCTCATAAAGTTACTGTGGAAATTAAGTGAGTTAATAATATAAACCATCCAGGTCAATGCATAGTAAGTCCTCCCTAAATATCAAACTTATGAGAATTTAATACATGTATTTTTTCATGATTCTTCAAAATTATTTTTCTATCATTACCGAACATTTGACCATAGAGATGAAAAATAATTGACTCACTGCCTATTGTAACAAAATTTTAGATTACTTCTGATTTTTCATGGCTATGTATTTGCTTATTCTTTTCAGATTAACCTTAAAATCACTTCATCAACTTCCAAGAAAAATACTTTTGGAATTTTAATTGGAATTATATTAAACCTATACATTTATGTTGGGTATATCCTTCTATAAAATTCAATTTCTTATCCTGGGGTATAGTATACCCATCTGCATATTCTAGCCTTCCTAAAAAGTGAATCTAGTATTTTGTAATTATTTTCATAGAGATCATCTATATTTATTTTTACATTAATTCTTATGTATTTCATGATTTTGCCATTAGGAACTATTAAACGGAATTTATTCTTATGTGTTGCTCTTATGAAATATTTAGTACTTTGTTTATGTGGATATTTATATGGAGGTTATAATTTTTCATAGTAAAAACATCAAACCTTTTCTGTTATGACTATTTCTATGCATAGAAAATGTCAACTTACATCCTGAATTTAGAGCAATTTTTACCTATAATTTATTTCAGTAAAAGCACTTTCGAAAGGTAAAAATTTTAAGTCTATCATGTAAATGCATAGCTAAGCAATAGGATGATTTTATAAATAAATCACTTAAACAACATTGGTGCTTCATGTCTCTTAAACAAAGAGTCAGTAGGACTATCTCAGTCCAAATAGAATAAGATTTTAAGAGAATTCCATGCTTCACTAAGAGCCCCATTAATGGGTTATAAACTACAGAAGTCCAGCATTTACTCAAGTCCTGCCTTCTTTTCTAACATTCCTACCTTAGAGTTCTTCTCATTCATTTGTGATTGTCTAGTTTATTTACTGTTTACTTGTTTATTGTCTACTGCCCCGCCACTGCTACAGCCATTTCTATTAGGCTGTCACCTTGGTTGTCTTGTTTACTACAATAATCAGTCTCAAATCACAGTCTTATTCATGCATTCATTCAATAAATATGTATTAATCTGCTATTTTTTGTCAGGAACTGTTGTGGATAGACAAGGCCTCTGGCCTTGAAGTGTTTAAAGAAAGAAAACAAAGAAACAAATAACATAAGTTCAGGTAATTATAAGACCTCTGGGAAGGTAAGACGATAGACTGAGCAAAGCAAGGAGGGGTACTGGGTACTGTTTCAGAAAGAATAACCAGTAAAGGTCTCTTTAAGGAGGTAAAATATGAAGAGAGACCTGAACTATATGAAAGATGTGAAGGGAGAATATTGTGGGTAGACTGAATGGTTATAAAGATCTTGAGGTGGATAAACTTGGTGGTCTAAGAAGTAGCAATAAAACCAGGGAACAGGGGAGAGAGTGGCAGGCGATGGATGAGGTCAGGAAGGCAAATCATGGTCAGATCATTGAGTCAAGGCCTTCTCTCCACTAGTGCTTTTCGAGATTTGTTACGCATACAAATCATCTAGGATCTTGTTAAAACACAGACTCTGGCTCAGTTGGTCTGGGGCAGGGCTGGGATTCTGAATTTCTAACAATCTTCCAGAGGATTTTATTGCTGTTGTTCTGAGGACCAGTCTTTAAATAATAAGCTTCTGAACTATGAAGAGATAGTCGAATTCTATTGTAAATATGAATAAAAGCCATTGAAGGGCCCTGGACTCGAGATAACACAACTGATTTACACTTTTAAAGGATCATGAAGATTCTGTGTGTAGAAAAGCCTACTGGGGAGAAAGTGGAAGCTGGAAACCAGTAAGAAGATTGCTTCAGTTAGATATCAGATGATAATGGCTTGAAGTAACTTTGGCAGGGAATGAGCTCATGAGACATAGTCAAATTTCAGATACATTTTGATTACAGAGTCAACAGGATGTTCTGATGAATTAGACGTTGGAAGTAACAGTGATGAAAACAGACTACTAGTTTTTAGACTGAGCACTTGGATGGCTTGTGGCTCATGTTCAGAGCTTAGGGGAGATTGCTGGATGGATGGAAATTTAGGAGCCATTAGATTTTAAAGCTATGCAATTAAATGAGCTCATCGAGTAAGTGGGTATATACAGAAGAGATTTAAGATTGAGAAAAGGAAGAAAGCCCACTCAAAGAATTGAGACTTTCAGTGAAACTGGAAAGAAAAAAAAAGGGTGATGTCCCAGAAGTCTAGTGAAGGGCTTCAGCACAGGGGTTGGTGAGGAGGGTGATCAATAATTCAAACAAAATGTTCAAATAAAATGCATGGTTGAGACTTGACCGTTGGACTTAGCCAGATGTGGGTTATTGCTGATTTGACAAAGGAGGCCTCAATTCATTACAGGGTAATGAATCTTGGCTGGACAGTAACAGAAAGAGAATAAGTAGTGATAAAGTGGAGGCAGAGACAAGATACACCTGTTTCAAAGATTTTTGGGACAGAAATGGGCCCTCACTGGAGAGTGACGATGAATCAAAGGATTTTTATTTTAAGATAAGAGATAATGAAATATGTTTATGATTTGATTATGAGTGACAGGTGTGATACTCTGATTTATAAGATGAAATATACATTCATTCGGTCTTCACTCCTGTTTCTGGTTCAAAACTCCTAAAACCCTTGACATTTCCTGACGTTTTCTTTTGTATGATGTTAATGAGGTGACTTTGGGAAAACCCTTAAGGCTGGGGGCTGGATGCCAAGGGAACCAAAAGTTGAACTTCCAGTCCCACTCCCCAACTTCCTGGAAGGAAAGAGAGGCTGGGGGTTGAATTCAGGCAGCAGTGGCCAATGATTTAATCAATAATGCTTATGTAACCCTCCATAAAAACTCAAAAGGACCAGGAAGCTTCTGGATTGGTGAGCATAGGGAGTTACCAGGAGAAAGACGTACCTAGAAAGGGCAAGGGAGCTGTGTGTCCTTTTCCCATAATTTGTATATCTTCTTTCTGGCTGTCCTTCAGTTATATCCTTTTATAATAAACTGGCAATCTAGTTGGGTAAAATGTTTCTCTGGGTTCTATGAGCTTTCCTAACAAATTAACTAAAGCCAAGGAAGAGGTCGTAGGAACTTTCAGTCTATAACTGGTTGGTCAGAAGTACAGGTAACAGCCTGGACTTGCAACTGGCATCTGAAATGGAGGCCAGGAGCAGCCTTGTGGACTCAGTCCTTAACCGGTGAGGTCTGAACTATAACCAGGTAGACAGTATCAGAACTGAATCAAATTGGAAGGTGTCCAGCTGGTATTGGAGCATTGCTTGGTGGTGTGGGGGAAAAAAACCCTACACTTTGGAACTGGAATCAGAATTTACACAGATCAAGAGGAAAATATTATTTATATAGGTGGACAGTCCGGCTGTGAAGAGAAGAGACAGTGTCAGGAGGGAATGCAGAATACTCGCGCAGCGTGTGTGAGTGTGTGTGTGTGCACGCACACACATACATGCATATATATATTCTGTTGGTGGGAAGATGCAGTACTTTTCTTCTTTTCAATAAAATTTAAAGAGAGATCATCAACCAACAGTGAGAAACATGGGAAGAGTATTAGAGACTTGAGCAGTGAAGGAGTGGTGTGATATAATCATCTCGCAAGTTGTGAAAACAAGTTCAGTAGGATAATGTCGTAGGATTCAAAAGGCAGAACTGTGGAGCCATTTAAGATATAGTAATATTAAAATGAAACAAGGGGGCTTCCCTCTCATCACATGTGATTGTTTAGAAAGCAAACGGTAAGGTTACTGAGGACATAGGAAAGAAAGAAATTTTAATAATGAACCATGGCATCTAAACCTAGAAAGAAGCCTTGAAAAGTGATGAGTTAATGCATTGTTCAAACAGGACAAAAGAACAGATGTTATAGTAAATGAACTGAAAAACAGGAGGTTCTTTGAGCTCTCAGGTAAATTAAACCCTATATAACCCTCCCCTGCAATTCTTCAAAGGTGCTAGACAGGGTGACCTTAACCAGTAACGTAGTTTGAATTGTCATGAAGATTTCTCAAAAGGCTCTACATTGCTTTACTTTACACAGTCATCATATGATTTTATTTACTTACAATTTCTTAAAAATAGATCCATTGAGAAAAGCAGGGTACAGCATCAGTACAACGACTATATCCCCTTTGATTTTAAAGCATTTTAAAATGTTTTAATGCACCAAACCAAAAAGCAAAACATCATTCAAACCAAACAAGTTATTAAAGTACCAGCCTTAAGTGCTGTTTTGTCTCTTTGCTTATTATTCTCTCAACAGCAATAAAGCAGAAATCATATTACCGAATTTGAATGCTAACACATTTCCAGAATAATATGAACAGGAAACAAATAGAATCTTGAAACGCCATCTCAAATACTCTTCAGAAAACTGTTAGGAGGGCAAAAAGTCCATAAAGTAAGCCACAAGGGTAGGCAATGAGAAGCTGTTGTCCCTCCATGCCCAAGGCTGAACTGAAGATTTTGGAAGCCGAGAGACTACACCAGCTGATAATGACCAGTGCCAACACAGTTCCGAAGGTGCCCCTATAGCAAAGACAAAAGAGATGATTACCCTATATCATGAGAAAAGGAGATTATTGAGTCAAAGCTGCCTCTGATACGTCCTTGGTACAATATTTATAACTACTTTCTCCATTTGCAAAATAAGGGTGAGGAACTGTATGAAGTCAAAGGCCTTGGCCAGCTTGAAAATTTGTGAGTCAAACTCGCCATCAGAGGTAAACATTTTATACTTCAGTAAAACTTGAACTCATAGGAGTACAAAAACTCACCTACAGTTACCGTCATCTGTCAATATTCAAATCCCTATTCCTGAAAATCTTTTATAAAAACTATGCTTAGGGGAGCCTGGGTGGCGCAGTTGGTGAAGGAACTGCCTTCAGCTCAGGTCATGATGTCAGAGTCCTGAGATTGAATCCAGCATCAGGCTCCCTGCTCAGCAGGGGCTCTGCTTCTCTCTCTGAACCTCTCCTCTCATGCTTTCTCTCTCTCTCAAATAAATAAATAAAATATTTTTTGAAAAAATGTTAAAAAAAAAAAACTATGCTTAGGGCTTTCTTTTATAATTACACATTCTTTTTCCCACACTCTCTTTCCAAATTGATGCATGGTATGAACAGAAAGAAAACTGGACTTTTAATGCAGCAGGGGGCCTCATCCCCACTGCTCTCACGTCTGCTTTTCAGGTTTCTATCTGAAATAGCAAAGCCTGACACACTTCAAGTAGGGAACACAATTTTGTGTGTGGCTTCCCACCTCATTGCTGAGGATTCCTTTTGTAGGTGTATTGTGGATTTTTTAGAATATTGGGATGGATTTGTTCAAATTGTTATCTTCAAAAATAACTTTGGAGGCAATAGGTTCTGAAAGAATGAATGGGTAGGGATGCCTGGGTGGCTCCGTGGGGTAAAGCCTCTGCTTTCAGCTCAGGTCATGATTCTAGGGTTCTGGGATCGAGCCCCTCAACAAGCTCTCTGCTCAGCAGGGAGTCTGCTTCCTCCTCTCTCTCTCTCTCTCTCTCTCTGCCTGCCTCTCTTCCTGCTTGTGATCTCTGTCAAATAAATAAATTTTAAAAATATATTTAAAAAAAAAAGAATGAATGGGTAAATAAGGTAGTTAAGTCTAGCCATCATGGGGATAAAAGAGGAGGTATGGGAGGAAAGAGTGAATTTCATTTTTTATGTGCATAACAGAATGTGTTATTTAGAAAAATAAGCTGTAAGATCTACAAAAGATCACGAGATAGCTAGTCCCCAGCTTTAGATCGATGAAGTGACATGATGAAAATTACACAGTGGAATGGCATGAGGTCAAGATCTCCTACTTCCCAATGCCACATTGATCCTTTCACCATCAAACTACACTGTCTGAAGTTGAGAATTATGTTTATTATTTGTGAGAATGACAAAGATATTTACTTTTAATAACTGAACCAGAGAAAAACTATACAATATATGGCTTCTGATGCTGTGGATTATAAATAAACCAAAAATATTTAGAGTGTCCTCTAATAAATATGATACGCATTGGTTTAATAAATATATATTAGGAAAAATTTATAGGTCAACCTAATATATGTTTTTATGAACGAAAATGTAAAATTATATGTGATTGATTTGAGTGATATAGTATTATGCCCAAAAAGGAAATTTCAGTGTAATAGTCTTAGGGGGTTGGATAATTTACTCTCCTTTAATACAATTTAAAAGATTTCTAAATCATCCTTTATCATTTCAGAATGAATCTCTAATGAAACAGGGTCCAAACTTCTGATGATTCTCAAAATCTCATTTTAGTTGTTATTTTCTTCCCCTAATAATCTGAAGTCATTTGAGATGCTCAAATAGAGCATCTTAACTTTGCTGGATATAATGTTTTAAATTTTAAATTCTTAAATCGTAAATGATTACAGCATTCTTTGGCAAAAGCTTTCAACTAAATAGAACTAAACTCTGTATTAACATGTCAAATGTCTGTCCCAAACAACACAGTAAATGGAAAAGCTTGCTAAAGAACCCACTTGGGATTCTCTCCCTCTCCTTCTGCCCCTCCCATTCGAGCTAAATAAGTAAATAAATATATTTATATATGTGAGACCATGTTAAAACAGAGAAGCATTTCCAACTAAGTCACTCTCAACAATGTTATTAAAAAACTAAATGAGACATCTAAACAAAATTTGTAAAGGCTCTCCTACAATGTCTACCTTTGGCATTGGTAAGTTTTTTATATAATACACTATCCAGTGTAGTGTTAATAACCCAAAATGTGGATCATCCAAAAAATTTCAAATTGTGTCTTCTTTGGATGTGGAAGAACGGGCACTGATGGCAAATGTTTATTGAGTTCCGAGCACGTAGGGGACAAAAGACTATGTAATTACTTGCTCTCCCCAAACTGTGGTAGTGATGTTCGTTCACATCCCCTCGGAAATTGCCCAACAGAAATATATCTACTGGATCCTCATTAATAGTTTTGAATTGCAAATCCTAACTTCCCAGGAAGTAAAAAAGAAAAAAAAAATCTATTGGCTGAGCATGTACGCTATAAAGTTCTCCAGTATTAATATCCTCATCAGGGTTCCTGGGAATTCTTCACTGCAAGGAGCCCAGCTGAGAAATCGCAGTTGCTTGTCGCCTCAAAGGCAGAATGCCTGGGAGCTGAAGCAATTCGTCAGTGTTCACCAGGCAGCTCCTCTTCCAAAATCAAACAAGTGAATTCATGCAGTTGTTCTATTACCCCAGACAATGGTTGTACTGAAGACTGCAACCACCTCCAAAGTGCCACTTTCACAGATAACTTGGTTGAATTTATTGTTTACATCATCTAAATAGGCAGAGTACCTGAGCCCAAACTGACCCACTTACCTGAATCTGTGTGTCAGTCTTAATAGCCAAAGTTTCCCCGATTCCATTCCCAAAAAGATCAGAAAAGAGGTTAACTGTCACCCCGGTGTGGCAAGCCTGAGAGAGGACTGTGCACGTGGGGTCCATTAAGGCACGCAGGCACTTACTGCAGTGAAAAGAAGATGGCGCAGCTGGACAGGATGACCATGGGGAGCAGGCAGTAGCCCAGGACGCTGGCCACGCAGCCGTAGGACGCCCCGGAAGAGCTCATCAAGTTTAGTAAGGTGTGAATCCCCAGGCAACCTATGGCACTCATGCCATACACATAACCGAACTGAACTTTTCCTGCCTGAAACAATGGGAAGGAAGGACACAGGTGAACACACAACAAAGATCAAGAGGAAACTGGAATGTCAACAGAGCAGAGAGCATTTTAGAATCAATCAGCTCAATACTGTCTCATGTCTTTTGGGCACAGTCATCAGGAGACTGGGAGTTCTGGAGAAAACACTGACTATCCTATGACTTCAGGTCCTGAAAACAAATCCTCCTGGTTATATTCAGGGTGGCCCGTGCATGCCACTGAAAAGATGAAAAAAAATTTCAAGTTTTTTTTTTTTTTTAAATCATGTATCACCTATTAGAAGTACAAGACATAAGTAAGAATATACTTACTCTCCCTATTTGTTAAATAATTAAATGAATGAATTAATGGATGAAAAATAATCTAATTTCATCTTGCAGATTTTACAAGGCAAATGAGTAATGTTAACCAATACCTACAGGATTTACTGTTAGATCCTATCCTAAGCATTTCACATGTATTAAATTATTTAATCCACACAACTTTATGAGGTAGGTACCATTATTATACTCATTTTACCCATGAGGAAACTAAGGTGAAGAGAATATACAACTTGCTGAAAATAAAACGTTAAGCAGTGCAACTTGGCGTGGAACCTAGCCAGTCTGGTTCTAAAATTAGATGTTGGACACCTATAGGAACTCTCCCAAGTCTTAAAATAACGGGACTTACTTGACCTTTTTTAAACCTTTTTTAACTTGACCTTTTAGCATATCCTAAACTTATTTGACCACAGAATCCTTTGTTTTCCTAATTCCTATTACCAGTTTAACTGAACATACTTTATGAAAATCTGGTTTATATAAACCAACTGGTACTGAATCATAAAAGAAGTACTGTTAAAGGGAAATCAGTAGTGTTCAGGATACAACACTGATTTTCTGAGGACTCATAAAAATAGCCATCTCCCACAGGCACTAGGGATTGGGAGCTGAAATAGTCCCATTAAACTCACCCAGAGAAAGTCACAAACTACTATTGATTCAACAGGGGATATTTTAATGTTTGCTACCTGAGGATGCCAAAGCTCCAGTAAAGAATGCACTTAGTTTTTCTATTTACATTACGCTGATTAGAAATTCTGGGTAAATATTGAATAGGCTGACTTTGTTTTTCATGGGAATCATGCAAAACAAGGAAGGATCTGGTAAATGCAGAGAGTGAGCTTTTTAGCTGTCATGTTCTCTTCTCCATGGCTGTTATCTATACAGTCTTTATGTCTTACAGAGTAAAGAGATATTTACTTTGCAATTAACTAATGGAGAATATTATGACCATTTTAATGTTCAAAATTGTCTAGCTATTTTGAGTTCTTCTTCCTCTGTAGAGATGGGAACATTGGTCACTACCAAGTCCTTTCACAAAATGTCCCTGAGCTGTGCTTGCAGAATTCTCTCCTGCAGTAGCCATAATGAGTTCTTACTAAGTAACTTCTGTATTCTCATGGCTATCCTGTGAAATAATACTAATAATGCTAATGGACATGCTTAAGAACCCTCTTAGTTATTGCTCTATTGGGTGAGTTTTTTCCACTTGGAAAATAGTGACCATTTAAAATCACTTATATTAGAGAAACCTCCTACTCCATGTTTTAATTGGACGGGATAATTCTGAGGTAGCGAAAGCTGTAACGGTGAAGGGCCACTTCCCCACAAGCAAAACACACAGAGCTAGAACTTTCTGATCCCAAGAGCTTTTATAAAAAGGGCGGGGTATATAGAGGGTGGACAAAATGAATTTGAGCGTAAAACTGTCTCTTTGGGGTATCAGTTAGTGACTGGCCCCCTCATCGCTTCTCTGGTCGGTTTACCCATTCTAAGTGGTGATTTTGTTTGGCAGAGGCCATCGCCATTTTTAATTTGTTTCAAATTCTAAAAAAGGGCTTGTAACTAAAATGGAAAACCAATGTTCCATTTCTGTCGGGGACCGCCTCCAGCTGGGAAAGTCCCTGCCATTACAAGATGGCGCTTGGCTCACTGCCAGCAAAACATGCTGCAAGTAAACAAGGAACGTTCTGGTGAAGCCCGCCTAAAGGAGGACATAGTCATTGGCTGTTTCAAATTTAATCAGCATAGTAACAGGACTCTCATTGGCTCTCCCCATTGCTTGGCCCCTTATTGGTCACCCTGCTGCATATAAGCTAAGGAAGTTTACGAAATAAACGGGATGAAGCATTAACACCATACCAGGCTGATTGTCGTTCTTGCGGGCCGAGGGCGACACATTTCTTCTTAACCTGAAAACCTTACGTGTCCACCTTGTACCACTCTCCTTACTAAATCTGAATTTGAAATACTCACTATTCTTCTGATTATGCTTTGACATTGGTCATGCATGTTCCTTTTCCAGATCACACTCTTAGAACTACCGGAAAAACGAAAGGGAGCCATACTTTTAAACCTCTTATCTTCCTTGTTTTGGGGATGACATAATGTTGACAGCAAAAATAACACTAAATTTATGCTAACTGTTTGAAGCTGTCCTCTTAGGTTTGCCTCCTTCAACATGAAGAAAGTCACTAAAAGATACTATGTCATGCCTTATGTCAACATAAATTATAAAAATGATAAGAATGTGATCATGAGTTTTATGCCTCTGGAGAAAATGAATAAATCGATTGTTGTTTTGGATTCAATTTTGCTTTCTCTAGTACAATGCTTATATCAGCCCATAAACTTTTCTTTTACATTTCAATTCTAGATACCCAGGGCATGGTTAGTTTAGTTTCAAATGGGCTCTGAGTGAAATCTGACTTCATTAGTATATACCTAGGTGATTTTTTGTTGTTTTTGGTCTTTATTGCTCTACATGTGTTAGAATCAATTCTGAAGTAATGACATCTAGTGGGAAAATAAAACTGATAATGTCTGCTTATAAAATATTTCAGAAAATACGCACTTTCACATATTCCTCCAAATTTTAGAGCTGAAAAGAACCTCAAGAACCACTTACATAAATGTTTTTTTTTTGTCTTCAAAATGAAGAAATAAGAAACAAAAATCTCAAGATCATACCTAGAGGCAAAATTAGGGGTATGTTCAATTTCTCACTTCCATGAGTTCTTAGCCTATATTGTTTTGTACTTCAAACAAAAAAGAGGATATTTAAATAATTCCAACTAACATTATACACCCCAAAGAGAGCTTAATGGGATTAATGCTTTCCTTTAAGGGATGATAATAACATTTTCTATAATAAAACAAACAGCTGTTATATTAGAAATCACTTGAAAAAGAAATATGGTTTAATATATTAAATTGATTATTTCTATTTGATTAAATGACATGGTCTTAGTGTAGCTAAGATTATCATATTACTGTGACAAAGAAAGAAGGGAAGTTAAAGACTAAAACTCTAGTTGAGACAGTGTTTGATTTACAGAGTATTTTCATTACAGTAGTTCAAAGGAAAAGATAAGATGCTATCACTAAATACTATTGTATTAGATAAATATGATGTGATTATTAATCATATCACCATGCAGAAACTTGATTGCTCTAAATATTTTGACTGGTATAAAATAAATTAATAAATAAAAAGTGAAAATTTATTTAGTTGCAAATACATTTTACATCTACTTTTGAAAACTATAACTATAGTGGAGAAAAAAAAAATTTATGGAAAGTGGATAGCCAAGAGACAGAGAGGTGGACTCAAGAGTGATTTTAAGGGCTTTTCCTAGAATTTTTAATTTCCTGTATTCTTTCTCCTGTCAAGCTTATCTCTTTGTCCCTTAATGAAACTATACTTCTCAGACTGGCCTGACCATCTTTTTCATCCTCTGTTTTTCACATATGGTCATTACTTCCTTGGTTTAAAATCATAGACATTTTCTCTTTTTCTCCCTTTTCCTTTAAATGAAACATTTTTCTAAAGTATGAGCTAAATGTCTTCTAAACTTAACGTGGGTGGAAATGTGTTTTTCTTTACTTCTTTGGAGACTCACCACATTAGTCCAGATTTAAAGAATGAAAGAGGCCCACACACAAGACGAATGGCAAAGTCAAGGGGGAAAATGTGTATATAAAAAGCAGAAAACTCAAATAATAGAGAAATATATAGGTTAAATATACAAATCACTGATTACACATTGCAAATTAATGTACTCATAATAACCTAGCCGGAAACAAGGAGACTCATCTCATACTCATACCTCACATAGTATTTGAAATATTCTATAGGCACACCCCAGCAGAGAAAATGACGAGCAAAGAGAAAGGATTTCTCTGGTGTCACAACTGAAGTGTCACAGAAAACAAGAAAGAAAATTTGGGCCAGTATTTCCCAAATCCATGTGTTCCTTCAACTTTTTCAAATTGACAATCTTTTCTGAATAATAAGAAAGACATAAGGGATTGCCCACTTTGTTAAAAACTTGCTTGGTGATTTGATTTTTGATATTCTGTTTAAATTTATATTTTTTCTGTCCTAATACTTGAGGGTTGTTTCTCTTTATCACTGTGGTTCAATTAACTATGCCTCACAAAAAAAAAAAAAAAAAAAAGGTAGTTATAAATTAAATAATCTACACTTTATCAAGTAACATATATTCTTCTGTATTAACAAAGACTTCTTCAAACATAACACTTGACACACATTAAAATCTGGTGCTTGCTGCATTCTGTTACCAGAAGCAAGGTGGCTCCCAGAGCGATACAAAACAGGATAGGCCCAGTGAGGTCCGTTTCGTTCATAATGCTGCCATCTGCTGGCTTCAGCGGGTTTAACACGGTCAAGGTTTTTTGCCATATGTGATCAAAATTAATTCCAAGTTCTGCAAAAACAAACAAACAAAAAGGAATAATATAAATATAAAAAATAATCATGGATAATGTTTACTTAAATTTAACATATCTCATTAATTTACTTAGCACTTTCATCATATTGCTACACCTCCAAAATCTAAAGTTCTATGCAATAAACAGTGATTTAACAGCAACAACAACAACAAAAGATTTGTTGTTCCCAAACAAGGAACTAAAAAAATTTTAGAGAAATAATTACATCAAGGGAAAATTTCCATGCCTTATGCAGCAAATATAAGCTTAAAATCTAGCTGAAAATTAGGAAATAGATGTTCTACAATAAAAAATAAAATGGTAACTAAAAGACCCAAAGTCCCATCCTATTGCTTAATAAATATTAGATAATAGATATTTCCTCCCCGTCCCCCCATTTTCCCTTGATAACACTGTTAGGAGTTAGATAGTTAGGGAGTCAGGGCCAGTGTCCCCAACAACAATATATGGAATCAGGATAGCTACAATAAAACAGCACTGACAACCTGTTTTGCAGCTTAGACAAGACTACACTAGCATTCTGCTTGCAGCCTTTGCAGAGATGACTTCAGCAACACATCCTAAAATAAGACAATTAACCACAAAGCATATGTCACTATCATAGGCAATGGGCAGTTAAGACATAAGTACCAGTTGTCAGCAAAAAAGACCATCAGTACGCTGACATGCACCTAATAGGAAGACAGATAAGTGACCAAAGCCCTGATTGGCATGACTCAGCACACTCTGATTGCTTAAGATAGTTTCGCAAAAGAGCTCATAAAAACCCCTCTTAGAAACTCCAAGGGCAAGCCCTCTTGGGCCCCCACCCTCTCTAGGAGCTTTATACTACCACTCAATAAACTCTGCTTTGTCTGCCCTCCACTCTTCACCTGGCCTACCTCTTCATTCTTCAAACCACCGTGACCAAGAACTGTGGGCCCAAAAGGCAGAAAATCTTGGAGCAATCTTCTGAAATCATATCATACTTATATCAAACATGGTATAATTGCTCAATTAGAAGTGTTACCTAAAGTAAAGATATTTAGTCCAGATCTGGGATTTTATTTCCACCTTGCCTGATGAGAAAAGTAGTTGTATGCTAATTGCCTTAATCTCCACAGAGGAGAAAAGAGGATGTCTCTTTCTTATACCCATATTTAAAAAGGTCTGTGGTTCAATCTATGTACCCAAAGTGAAATTCTTGAGACAAGTTAAGCTTTTCCTTTTGTGAGTGGTGGTGGTAGAATAAAATATTCAAAATCAATGGAGCTTATTGTCCATGAGTCCAAATTCATTTAGAAATATCTTTTTTCCCCAATACCTTGTTTTTAAGTAATTCTGACTGCCACATCACAGACCCTTCTGCTAGATCCTGCCCCTCTTACATTTTTATTTAATTTTTTTTTTTTAAAAACCCAGCTACCTGACATCCACTGAATACAGAAATAAATAGTAACACCACATCGGTTTCTTTTTTCATGAGTTCTATAAAGATAAACGTTAAAATGTATCTTGAGTAGGAAAAAAGAACATTCAAAAAGGAGAAGAAAAGGACTTTACTATTTAGGACCCAATAATCATGCTGACTACTGCTATCATTTAAAATTTGAATAAGAGTAAGCCAGAGACCCAGAATAATCAGAGATAAACTACTGTAAAGAACAATGCATTTCAGCTAAAAAGAACTGAATGGGTTTTTTGTTTGTTTGTTGTTGTTATTGTTATTACTGTTTTCACTGAATTCTGCTATGAGCTCTACAAGATTTGGATGCATTGGTTTTACAGACATGTAATGAAGCTAGAACTGTTGTTTTATTCCTATTTTGTGCATCAGATGGCTGAGGTTTTGAGATATGAATAATTTGTCCAAAGTCACTGAACTAGTAACAGAAAATACAAGTTTCAATGCTGGAGAATCTCATTCAAGGACCCATGCTCCCCAAGACAAACAATGTCTTTCCTCCCCAAGACAAACAATACAATTACAAAAGCGGCAGAGTACCTGAATAGACATTTTCCCAAAGAGGACATGCAAATGTCCAACAGGTACGTGAAAAAGTTCTCCAGATCACTAATTCTCAGGGCAAGGCAGTCAAAACCACAATGAGGTATGGTCTCACACACCTCGTTAGAATGCTATTATCAAAAAGATGAGAAGTACTGGTTAGGATGTGGAGAAAGGGGAACGCTTGTGCACTATAGGTGGGAATGTAAATTCATGCAGTCACTGTGGAAAATAGTACAGACATTCCTCAAAAATTAAAAAAATAATAATAATAAGCGTTCCCATTACCCCACTGTGGCCTCTGCCCAGGCCAGGCTGACAACATGTCCACTTACGGCTAGAGGACATGGGCATTTAGAGATGGTGGCTCTAGCAGAGAACACTGCGGGTCAGTCTCCAGGGCAGCAATGGTTGGCAGCCAACCATTTGACCTGAGCACTGAACCTGGCCAATTTAAAAAAAGAAAAAAGGGGAAAAAAAAAAATAAAGAACTTCTATATAATCCAGCAATCCCACTTCTGGATATATATCCAAAGGCAATGGAAACAGGACATCAAAAAGATATATGGTCTCCCATGTTCAAGGTAGCATTTTTCACAATAGTCAAGACATGGGAACAACCTAAATGTCTGTCAGTGGGTGAACAGATAAAAAAGATGTGGGATATACATACGATGGAATATTCATTCGTGAGAAAGAAGGAAATCCTGCCGTTTGCAACGACATGGATGGACCTTGAGGACATTATGTTAATTTAAAAAAATAGAGAAAGACAAATACTGTGTAGTGTCATTTGTGGAATCTAAAATCAAGGAGAAAAAAGAGTCAACTTCATAGAAACGGAGTAGAAAATTGGTTAGCTGAGGGTGGGAGACACAGGAACGGGTGAGTATAAAGGTACACACACATCCCCCACACACAAAACAAAATAGCAAAAACCAAAAATCTTGCTTTTAGTCATATAGCTATGGATGTCAATGTGTATCTAATCTCACGTGTTTTTTTTTTTAATTAAGCTCAGTTTTCTAATATGAAGGATTTTTTTCCCTAAATCATTTGTACAAGGCATTCAACTTCCCTTCCCAGAATAGTGACAGTCTTTGGTCAGATACAGAGTATATAGTTCAACTGCTTTTATACCTGCACATATCACCTGACATTTGCATATCTGACTTTCCATACACAAAATACCAGATGGACTTTAATGCCTGCCATGACAAAGAGGGGTCTTACTCTCACAGGGACCTAGACATTTTCAAAAGGTTGGATAGACATTGGTCTACACTGCAGTAGTAAGGATCTTTTTTTTTTTTTTTTCACTTATTTCATATCCAGGCTGACCATTGCTATCCTTAGCTTAAAAAGAAAGAATTTGACTGGTTAATAGTGAATAAATCATGTCCATTTCAACTTTTGTGCTGCATCCTTTCTATTATCACCATGTAGTTATATATTTCTTTTTTTTTTTAACATTTTATTTATTTATTTGACATACAGAGATCACAAGTAGACAGAGAGAGAGGAGGAAGCCGGCTCCCTGCTGAGCAGAGAGCCCGGTATGATGCTGGGCTTGATCCCAGGACCCTGGGATCAGGACCTGAGCCGAACGCAGAGGCTTTAACCCACTGAGCCACCCAGGCGCCCCATATAGTTATATATTTCTTAACAAACATACACTTTGGAGGAGATGAGAAATTCACCGAGCTTAAAATGAAGTTAGAATGTCTCATGTGGGCCGCCTGGGTGGCTCATTGGGTTGGGCCGCTGCCTTCGGCTCGGGTTATGGTCTCAGGGTCCTGGGATCGAGTCCCGCATTGGGCTCTCTGCTCAGCAGGGAGCCTGCTTCCCTTCCTTTCTCTTTCTGCCTGCCTCTCCGTCTACTTGTGATTTCTCTCTGTCGGGTAAATAAATGAAATCTTTGAAAAAAAAAAAAAAAAAGAATGTCTCATGTGATTTTTAAAAAGCAGATTTAAATTTAAATTAATTTCACCTAAGCCTTATGTTGTTTCAAACTTTTTTTGCGATTAAGATATTTATGTTAGTAATATGTTTTCAGCATTTGCCACAACACAGTGGCCTTAAGTTCAAAATACCTTTTTTCCTCAAAATGCATAATAATTATTCCTGAAGAAACTCAGATGTAAAATGCCTTGTGAGGCATTATTACTGATTTCAGACGTTTATTTAATGGCATCATTAACTTCTGCACATGTTTCAACATCAAGTCATGAAACGGTGAGTGAACATAAGACTTACTAAATATTGTCACACCAAAAAAGAATTTCTGTCTACCAAAATATATCTCCATAATATTTTGTTTTCAAATTTATTACAGGGTATGCAAATGAGATTATAAGTATTTATTAATTGTAGATATCCTAATATAATACCTTATTATACAAGATAAAAGATGAAACTGCTGTGAAATTTGAATGTAAAATTTATTGTTTTGCTGTCATCTAGTGGTAGTAAAGTATATGATATATATGCTATAAAAATGAATTAATATCTTTGTTTTCTATGCAAATAGTGGCACTGGCCTTTTAAATATAAACATCGGGCTGTGCTACAAATATAAGTACTGAATAGCACAGTAATTTTTCTGGTTTGACAGACTTGAATTGGCTATTATTCTTCAAGATACATTTGTTAACATATTGATTGTACATAATCAAATAGTAAAAGTTATCATTCTTACATAAAATCACCAAACAAGTCTTTTAGACAACAAAGTATTTAAGGAATAAAGAAGCACACTTTCAAATAACATATTTTTGTATAAGGGATGTTAATTATTATAGCTTCATAATGTGATACCCTGTTTGGTGTATACTCAATAAAAACTAGCAAATGACATTTATCACCTTATCCTAGAAATCCTGCCTGTGGCTTTTTCATATCTTTGAAACAGATGAGGCTCCAGACTTTCACAAAGTCACCCAGCCTCAGGAATGTATTGAATCAGCATCTAGAAATGTCATAGATTCAAGATGCAAAATTATATTAGGTGCAATTGCTTTCATCTCTAATGCATTAGCACTTTGGTAGGGACAATCACAAAGAGAAAATAAAATCCAAGAATTTTCTCTAAGTTACATAAAGTAGGAGAAGAAATCAAGTATATTTTCTATTTGAAATTAATAAGATATTAGGGAGGATGCCTTCAAGTTTAGAATATCACAATAGAGACATTTATACAAGCAGAAAAGAAAATATTATTTTCAATAAATGTTACAGGAAAACTTTGATACTCATAAAGAAAAAAATGTTAAATCCTACTTTACATACTAACTTAAAGTAATTTTTAATGAATCAAAAATTTAAGTGCAAAACAAAAAGATAATTTAAAAATTTAAGAATATATAAGAGGAGGGCACCTGGGTGGCTCAGTGGGTTAAGCCGCTGCCTTCGGCTCAGGTCATGATCTCGGGGTCCTGGGATCGAGTCCCACATGGGGCTCTCTGCTCAGCAGGGAGCCTGCTTCCTCCTCTCTCTCTCTGCCTACTTGTGATCTCTCTCTGTCAAATAAATAAATAAAATCTTTAAAAAAAAAAAAAAGAATATACAAGAGGATATAAACAGTACCTAGAGCTGGAGAAATATATTCTGAATAAAATTTACCAAGAAAAATATTGTGGAGTTAAAAAAATAAATATTAAAATTTCTATATGATTTAGCATCCTATTAACGAATTAGATGGCAAACACCACCTGGGGAAAAAAATGTTTGCAATACATATTCCAGGTAATCGTTAAATATCCTTACCAAATAAATATCTTCAAAAATCAAAAAAGAAAAGGAAAAATTTTGAGGTTCAAATAAGAAATCTGACAAAGGATATGAAAACAAAAGAATAGTCAATAAATGTGAAAAAAATATGTAACTTTTCTAGTAATCAAGAACTACAAAGTATTGCTTTTTACCCATCAATTAACAAAAATATCTCATATTCTACTATGATGGTGTAGGGGTCATCCTTTTCTAGATCAGTTCGACAGTGTAAGTATCTTTTGACCCAGTAATCCCAGTGTTATGGATCCAACCTAAAGACAGACTCTGTAGAGATGAAAGTTACTTACTTCACCAAAGCATTACTTATTATAAGGATTAACCTTTAAGGTGAGTTTAAATTATGGTACTTTTATATGAAAAATATTATGAAGCCATTCTGCATACTTTCTAATAATATTTAATGACTTTAAAGAATGCATGCATAGAAATAATTTTGATATTAGGTAACTTTAAAAGCTATAGAACTTCATAGCCATTGTATGATCCAACTTTCATTTTTAAGTATTCATAAATACACATGGATTCAAAAATATGGCATTTCACTTTTAAGCATATATACTTAAATTCATATATTCTTATGAAAAATATTTACATATATGTATTTCACACATACACACTCATAAAAATAGCATAAAGTTGGAAGAAAATACATCAGTCATTAATGGAAGTCATGTCACAGAGACAAAATTTTAGGTGGTCTTGATATTTTTACTCATATGTTTCTCTATTTGCCAAATTTCTATATTGAACATAGGTTATTTTATAACAACTGATTTTTTTTAAGTAGAGATGTTGGTGGAATCAAAGAGAATATTTAATAAGGATAACTTACAATTTTCAGGTTCTGATTATTATTGCAGAGGCAAACTGGAATGAATTGGTTAAACATAACTGATCCCCCAAATCTAACTGGCTTCTGGACAGCCAACAAACCTATGATATCATTTCCTGTGCTTTTCTGAGTAGTTAAAATCGTTCACCTTTTTTTAAATTTTGATCTCAAAGAAAGAATGTCTTAATGCCAGGTGGTTACCTCTGTTCATATGAGGCAATCACTGACCTTTTGATGTAAAATATTGGGAATTTTAATCTCGCCCTTTTCACTGATCACATATAAAGGGGTGAGAGCATAATTGTTGACTATTCATATATTCATACTTCTCCTTGGCTCTTAATTTTTTTTCAAAGATTTTGTTTGTTTATTTGACAGAGAGATCACAAGGTAGGCAGGGAGGAGGCAGAGAGAGAAGAGGAAGCAGGCTCCCTGCTGAGCAGAGAGCCCGATGCGGGGCTCGATCCCAGGACCCTGGGATCACGATCTGAGCCGAAGGCAGAGGCTTTAACCCACTGAGCCACCCAGGTGCCCCAACCTTGGCTCTTAAATTTAAATCTACTTGAGTTTGGGTTTTCCAGCCCCTATACTTCTGGCATCAATGTTGATTTGCTATAAGGGCAAAAGCAGCAGGTGTAGCATGGTCAGATTTTAAAAAGAAGACAAAAATCAGTGCATGGAACCCCCCCTGAAATTCCTAAAGGACAATCCTAAAAGTCCACTGGTTTCCTCACCACCAGGAGTGCTATTCCCTGGAATCGTATATTCCTCCCCACTTAGCCATACCCAGCTGGGATGAGGGGGCTCCTCTGAGCCAGGGAAGAAAAAAAAAAAAAGACTGGCTTGTCTCTATGACAATTAAGAAATATTGAGAAACTACCCCCCTGGCCCCAGGCATCCTAGCAGAAGATACAATGTGCTATTATGAAGCAGCTTCATTCACTGGGGTGGGAAGGGCCATTACTTTGATGCAACCGCTCTGCTCAAAGATGTGTTCACTTTTGTGTAGCCTCCATCAGGGAGTCCACACTTCAACAAATAGAAGAAACACTTAATAACTGCAGTTAATAGCACAGCAATGGCAACACATCTGCTTTGAGTTTTCCCCACGCAAGCATGAATCAAATGTCCAACGGTTTCTGCACCTCCGTCTGGCAGACTTGTTTATACGTGGGACAATCACACATAAAACACACAGCATGCTGACCGCACATGACGTGCTGATTATTGCTCTGATTCTTCTAGCTGTACACACGTTAATAGCACTTCCTTAACTTATCTTCTAGCAAAGGAGGCTCTTCCTCAAAACTGTCAGTGTAAGATGATTGTGAATAATAATCCGGGTTGGATGCTGGCTGAAAATATTGTCCCTCGTAACCTGATGACGTGAGCATCTCTGCTGGGACAAAGGCAGGCGGAGGCTGCTCGCTGGCTGGTGGTCTAGAGAAAGGAAAATATTGAATTTTATACATCTCAGAATGGGATATCATGACAAATGGTGGAAGGGAAGTACAATGTTCCTTCTATGAGTTCTCCTAGTTTTTGTGAGTATTTACCCATGAAAGAAATAACTTGCTTAAAATTTACCTTTAATTTAAAAAATGAAGTAACTGGTCATGAGAAGTTTCTAGAAGAAAGATCTATACTAACTAATACCTATTATGGACAATGTGCTGGCCACTTTGCCTCACATTTTCTCACATAATGAATACTCTGTAAGGTAAAAACTGTAGTTTTAATCCCATTTTACAAGTAAAGAAGCAGAGTTTCATGGAGACTGAAAGACTTGGCCAATGTAGCAAAATAATTCCTCAGGGATTGGACTCCTAAGTGAAGCTGCCTGAGCAGTGCTCAGATGATACAATGTTGCTTTTTTACTGATTTTTTGAGGGGCAATCACCAAAGACATTCCCTATAAATCTGTGGAAACAAAAGTAAGTAAAAAAATCACAGTTTTAATAGGAGTCAACTCATAAGAAAAAAAACAAATACATAAACTGACCTTCTAGCTCGGGCCATTCCCAGATAATTACTGAAAACTGAATCATCTTTGAGTACCTAAAAGGATTCTATGGCTGGCTTAAAGACCCTCTTTTGAAATACGCAATTTAGTTTTGTTGAAGCATGATATTTTGATACTTCCTTAACCACGTTATTATTGGATTTTATTTCACCATTTGTGTTAGAAAGTTGGAAAACAACACTCAGTACATAATTTTTTAGAGCTAGAGAAAAGAAGGAAGGGGAAAAAAGAAGTATATGAGGTTATTTGATCGTTTTAAATTGTTTTTACCTGAAGGAAGGGGGAGACACATAAGGAATTGTCCTTATGAACGTGTTTAAGTTTCTTTCATCAGAGCCACTAAGGGCTAAGCTAAAAATACAGCTCAGGATTCTGAACTTTGCAGCTCCCTGTGATCTCTCTGCATTAAAATATTTACGAAATGGCTTTTCATACTTTCCTTCCCACATTACGCTTAATATGAAGTCTAAGAATAACATGTTCAACTTCCGTTATATGAGTAAGCCTGACAGAAAATAAACTTCTCTGGAAAACAGAGCTACCAAACTAGAGATATATGCGTTTAATCATTCACCAACTCAACGGTAAGCTCATTAAGGGCAAGGACCTGGTGTAATACTTCTTGAATCCCCCACAGCATATGTTGATTACTGAGGCATATTCCTAACCTTTTTTTTTTTCTTTTTGTCAGCAAAATAGAGCCACTATCAAAAGTATTGGTAGAAATGAATTATAAATAAGAACCTGAATGGTTTGTTGGTTGATGAAAAGCCCCCCTTGATCTATACTTTTTTTTAATGGAAGCATTTCTAGAAGAATAGAAGGGGGAAATAAATTTGACTCAATGGGCCAGCATCTAACCAGGACTATTTCACTGACAAACTGTCCTAGCATCACCATAACTCAGGCCTAGGTGTGACTAACCAGGCTTGAGGAAAGGTAACTTTTACAATTATTCCCTGAAAAGCAATTTCCATGAAGGAGGGAATTTAGCAGAGGTGACTGACCCAACCCCAGCAAAGAGAAAAACACATTAAAAAAAAGGTGTCCATTACCAGCTAGATCCCACCCCTTTCTCTTTCTTTCCTTCCTCTCTGCTCCTTCATCCAGCAAAACTTCTTTATCAGGAGCTTGGTCTCTGTTGTCCTATTATAATAGAGGCATAATATTAAAATTCTCCCACCATTTATTTAAGAAAGTATAATTTCACACTCCATCCAACAAAGGAAACCTCAAAAGCTTTTTTTTTTCTTTTTAAGATTTTAATTGTTGGGGTGCCTGGGTGGCTCAGTGGGTTAAGCTGTTGCCTTTGGCTCAGGTCATGATCTCAGGGTCCTGGGATGGAGCCCTGCATTGGGATCTCTGCTTGCCTCTCTGCCTGTTTGTGATCTCTCTCTGTCAAATAAATAAATAAAATCTTAAAAAAAAAAAAAAACGATTTTATTTGTTTATTTGGCAGACAGAGATTACAAGTAGGCAAAGAAGCAGGCGGGGTGGTTGAGAAGCAGGCTCCCTGCTGAGCAAAGAGCCAGATGCGGGGCTCGATCCCAGAACCCTGAGATCATGCCTTGAGCCGAAGGCAGAGGCTTTAACCCACTGAGCCACCCAGGCACCCCATAAATTACCATGGTCACCCACTACCACTGTCTGAATTAAAATTCTTTCCTTTTATCTTTTAACTTTGTACGTGTTGACCTTAACAATTGACATTACATCTCAATAAATGAAATCAAAGCAATACCAATATAGTCATATGATTAGTCCACATGTCCACTCAACAAACTCTGTAAATAACCCAATTCTCAAGTTTTAGGCTTTTTTCTGGAAATTGCAATGAATAACCATAATTTTATTTAACCATGTATTTCTTTTTTTATTAGGTGTTTAATTTTAATTCCATTATAGTTAACATACAGGATTATATTAATTTCAGGTGTACCATATAGTGATGCACTAATCCTGTGCATTACTCAGTCCTCAGTATGATATGTGCTCTTAGCCATATATCTTGGACACTTTACTAATTGCTTTGTTAACCACATAGCCCTGAATTATTAACTTACTAAAGGCAATTGCATGAGTTAGATTAGTGTACCCAATACTTAAGATGGTAAGGTTATATCATATCTATATTTCATATAGTAATGGGAGTTTTGCAGAGTATATCAACAAAATATTCCTCTTCTTCTAGTTTATGCAACATTTTAACTTTATGAGAAGAGGCATATTGAAATTTTTATGATATTTAACTTAACACATTATTCCAGATAAAACAAATGTCAACTGAATTTGACCAAAATAAACACGGAACTCTGGCTGGTAGAGTTTAAACATTAACCTTGTTAGTGGGCATCTCCTCTTCCTATAAATATTATTTAAAACAACTATGTGATGACTGCAAAAGATTCCTTTAGGACAACTGGCAACATTCTTGGTCATACTACTCTTCTTTCGCTTCCTGATTCTGTGGGGGTTACACTTCTGCTTATAAAAACAGTTCAATGAGGAGTGCCTGGGTGGCTCAGTGGGTTAAAGCCTCTGCCTTCGGCTCAGGTCATGATCTCAGGGTCCTGGAATCAAGCCCCGCATCAGGCTCTCTGCTCAGCAGCAGGGAGCCTGCTTCTTCCTCTCTCTCTGCCTGCCTCTCTGCCTACTTGTGATCTCTGTCTGTCAAATAAATAAATAAAATCTAAAAAAAAAAAAAAACAAAAACCAGTTCAATGAGAAAATGTATCCTAAGTCGAGTGCCGTGGTTAGCAAACGTGCTGCTTCTGGAATTATACTGTCTGTGTTCAAATCCCACTTTTATACTCTCAGGCAAATTATCTTACATCGGTGCATTGATTTTCTCATCTGTTAAATGAGGATAATAATAGAACTCACATTATAGAGGGCATGGATTGCATGGAGCACTGGGTGTGGTGAAAAAATAATGAATACTGTTTTTCTGAAAATAAATAAATTGAAAAAATTAAAAAAAAAAGAACTCACAAAGGAAACTAGTGGTTACTAGAGGCAAGGAAGTTTGGGGGATGGGCAAAATAGGTGAAAGACGTTAAAAAGTACAAACTTCTGGTTATAAAATATAAAAGTCATGAGGACGACAAGTACAGCATAGGAAATATAGTCAATAACCCTGTAATAATGCATGCTGATAGATGGAAACTACGTTTATCGTGATAAACATTAATTAATGCATAGAACTGTCTAATCAATATGTTGTACACCTGAAACTAATATAATATTGTGTATCAACTATACCGCAAAAAATATGAATGAGGGGGACCTGGGTGGCTCAGTGGGTTAAAGCCTCTGCCTTTGGCTCTGGTCATGGTCTCAGGGTCCTGGGATCCAGTCCCAACCACATCAAGCTCTCTGCTCCGCGGGGAGCCTGCTTCTTCCTCTCTCTCTCTCTGCCTGCCTCTCTGCCTGCTTGTGATCTCTGTGTGTCAAATAAATAAATAAAGTCATTAAAAAAATATGAATGAGTAAGAACCAAATAAAAAAAAGTATTTGTTGGGGCGCCTGGGTGGCTCAGTGGGTTAAGCCGCTGCCTTCGGCTCAGGTCATGATCTCAGGGTCCTGGAATCGAGTCCCTCATCGGGCTCTCTGCTTGGCAGGGAGCCTGCTTCTCTCTCTCTCTCTCTCTCTCTCTGCCTGCCTCTCCATCTACTTGTGATTTCTCTCTGTCAAATAAAAAAAAAAGTATTTGTTGATATTAAATTTGAACAGGTCTTGCAGTTCTTCTACCAATGTACTCAAGCCCCTAAAAAGTCTGCTATATAATAACAATAATGATGATGATGATGATGATGATCTCATAAGGTTTTTGTAAATTAAATTAGCTGAAATAAGTAAAGCGCTCAGAGCAGCGTTGGGCATGCAAAAAATGATCAATAAGCATGAGCTATGTCTTAGTATGCTTTTTTCTCCCTGAGACTTACACAAAGCATTCTAGACATCTTCTGCAAAGTCTGAACAGCATCTTCTGTATTTGTAAATAGTTGTCTTTTCCTCAAAGAAAACAACATAAATAGGAGGCCAGGAGTTTATACGCCTTCTGTGCTGGTCATCTTTCACTTTTCATCATTTTGGTCTCCTTGGAACACCCAAACTGACTTTGACAACATCCCACCAGTCTTGTGTTTTCCTACCAGGAGAATCTTCCCTATACACATGCCAGGACTTCTGTCTCTAAGCAGTAAAACAATGGCCACACACCTGCTCTATATAAAAACTCTCTGCACATTCACCCAATTCTTCAGTATTTCCCTTTTCACTATCCATACCTGGGTTTATAAAGTTCTAACAAGTCTTCAGATGGATGATGTTGTGTTAAGATAAGACATAGTCTCCAGCTGGGGAAAAGATATTCCCTTGCTCTGAGGCAGTAGGACTTAACATTCATTGCCCAAAGCAAATATAGGAGATCATTGTAATTAATCTCAGAACAGTACATCGAAAACTAAGGATGTATTGTAAGGCAACTAACATGACATAGTAAAAAATAATAATTAAAGAAAAGATCATTGTTAACAGACTCAGTAGCAATTTTTATGATTACAGAAATGTGCTTTCTGTGTCTTATCACACAGTCACTAGGTATGTATTTTATTGGAAGTTTTGTTGTTCTAAAACTATCTGTTTGGACTTCCTTCATGATGGTCACCTGATGCTGCTTTCCTTTGTCAAGCTGATCCAGAAGGCATGGGGTGATGAGTTGTCCCAGTGTCACATGGAGGGCTAGAGTGTAAATCAGGTTGTAAAAAATGCACCAGCAGATAAGTACAAGACATGGAAAGTCTAGCTGCACATTTTAACTAATATTAAAGTATGGGTGTATTTCATATAGCCAGATGACATAGCATGCCTCCTGGAACCTGAGACTAGGAAGGGTTTCAGAATTTGAAGCATCATCCCTTGAAACAGCCTGAGACAACAATATGACTGATCAACAACAAAAATACCCTGGTTTGGTCTTTTTTTTTTTTTTAAGGTTTTATTTATTTGACAGAGAGAAAGATCACAAGCAGACAGACAGGCAAGCAGAGAGAAGGGGAGGCAGGTTCCCTGCTGAGCAGAGAGCCCGATGCGGGACTCCATCCCAGGACCCAGAGATCATGACGTGAGCCAAAGGCAGAGGCTCAACCCACTGAGCCACCCAGGTACCCCTCAAAATACCCTGTTGATTAAAAAAATACAGTCGGTACTCCCAGAAACAGTTTGTCTATGTCAGTCTCCAGGTGAGCCAGTAAAATCTGGTATTTTAAATATCCCCAGTAAGAACAAAACGTACAGGATCAGTTGAAGGGTGGTGTGTTTTAGGGAATGGTAGCAGGGGACCTGACATTTACATCATTCCCAGATTCTGGCCGAGCCAGCAGGTGCACGGTGACAACATACCATTGGCAGAGTCAAAACTATGCTTGACACACTAGAGGAAGATCAGCTCAGGGGATTCAGAAAAGCTGGGGATTCAGTATCAGTCTGTTAAAGTCCTATGAAGACATTCAAAGAGAGTTTTCCAGTTGTTGTCTCCTTTTCTGTGGAAATATCTTACTCTTTCTCTAAATAATTGGAATAGATTTCCCATTTTAAAGTATGGGAAAATATAGCCCAGGTGACAGGTTACAGGTGTTGGAAACAGTGTCTATCTGAATGACTGAATAGTTGCTTAAAATAAGGAAACTCCTTCTTGTTTACCCTAAAATAAGAAAACTTGGTTTTTAATATAAATATTTTTATGGTCTTAGTAATTACAGTCAACCAGCTTTCAGATCAGTATGCCACTGAGCAAGTTTTTTAAGCAATCTCCAACAGAGACACCTAGTGGAGACTTCTTAAGATTCTCTTCCTCTGTCTCTCTTCCCCTCCCCCCTCCCCTGGTCCTTCAGGCAAGTGTGTGTATGTGTACGCATGCGTGCTCACTAGTTCACTCAAATAAATATGTACTTACATATACATACGTGCATAAAATCTTTAAAGCTCACTCCCATATATGAGAGTGGGGATGGACAGACTGATTAAAACTATCCTCTGGATTCCTGTGTCTTTTGCCAGGATGGTTAGCATCTTTTTCTGTTTTGGGGTGTATTTTAATTGGACTATTCACTGTATGAATAAAAGATCGAATCTCTGGAGTTTGATGTACCCTAGTAAGTCACTGAGTTGACTCCATATTTTATGTACCTCATAAAACTACCACAGCTAATATGCCCTTTTCTAATTCCTGAGACTTGCAGTGTGGATTGGAATTTAAATGTTACTGTCTTCAAATCACAACTTGGATTTAAATGCTAAGGAACTGAAGCAGGTTAGGCCATCAATGTAAAATAATATAATCTTGAGTTTTCCCCGTTTGGTTATGTTCATTTCCATCTCATTTTCATCTTGGTTTCTGGGCAATGTTGATATGTATAATCAAATAGAGAAATAAAATTGGGTGGTGGAAGAAAGCTGTGGTCCATGAGTCCCTGCATAAAGAGAAAGCTTTGTTTCTCTCTTATTAGATTTTTTAGTTTCGTTTAGTTTGAAAATGTAGATCATAGATGCTACCCATGTGTTTCTCCATCTGAAGAAAAGAAACAGAAGGTGATTAGTTTCTTTCACTAAAATAGGAGAAGAGAGCAGAAAAATCCTATTAGATTTTGGATAATATATTTTGAGTTACCATCCTGTAACACTTTATTGTCCAAGCTGATTAACACTTTTCTGGCACCACTTTTTCTTGATCTTCAAAGTATAAATAATAAATGAAATACAATCAAGTTCTTTTTCTGTAGTTAGATTCTGCAATGATTGAGTCAAATCTCTACAGCCTTACTCTTCTATCCTATTTTTCTTATAAATATATTTTTAATATATTTTTTAATTTAAAAAATAAATTTTTAAAAAATCTAATGATAATATTCATAGAAAGAGAGTGAAGGAGGAAGGAGGCAGTATAAATTGTTTTTCATTTTAGGAAATTTTTATGGTACCTGACTGAAACTGGACAACATAGACTAGGTTCATTGATGGGATAAAACTCCAGAGGTTTAACTTTGATAGTTTTAAAAACATTCTATACCAATCCTTTCCCTATCACTGTAGAGTAATGGTTCAGCAGGAGTAGCTAGAAAACAACACCTATCTCTTGTGTCTTCAGGAGTGATCAGCTAGTGGAAACAATTTCCGAACTGTCCTGTTCATAGTTGGAACTGAAGAGTTCCCATTGCTTGATGTATTTATTTTATCTTTTCCTCCTTTATCTGGAGCTTTCAAGGCACTTATCTGTGTTTAGAAAATGAAACTTCAAGAATTAATAAATTTGAAATATTTGTTATGCGGTTATTTGGCTTAAACTTGTTGAAATGAAGCAGTGACTACACATCCCATCTTTACCTAAGATGACCTAGTTGTAGTTCCGTTTTACCAACATCATTATTCCTAGCATACATTTTACTCTTTCAGATGTCTTGATTTTATAATAAATTATATGCCTACCCTAGTATTGGGTCTAATCAAACAACCTCGAACTAAAATCCAAACCCCATTTCTTTTTAGTTGTGTGTCCTTGAAAAAGTTCCTTAATTTCTCTTGGTTCCTGTTTTCTCATAAGTAAAACGGGGAAAAATACTAGCTCTCATCTCAGGATTGTCTGAGGATCCAATGAGTTAACTTACATGCAGTTCACAATAGTACCTAATTCATAGGAAGACTCTTCTCACGGTTCACTAGTCTTAAGTGCGCTAATCCTACATGTTAGCACAACTGTTTTTCATGATAATTTCAGGAAGTAGGTACTATTAATGTCCTTATTTCTCAGTGTAATGTACTCAGGAAGTGAAGTTAAAAATCTTTCCCAATATTACAAAGGCTAGAGCCAGAACTTGAACCGATTCTTCCTACCATAAATGCCCTATTTACCCTAGTAAAGGCTAAATTACTAAAATCTTCATCATTTTTATTTTCAACTCAAGTTGAATTGTCAACTCAAAATAACTAACACAGTGCTCCACATCACTCGGTATCAAGAAGATACAAATCAAAACCACAACGAGATACCACATCACACCAGTCAGAATGGCAAAAATTAACAAGTCAGGAAATGACAGGTGCTGGCAAAGATGCGGAGAAAGGGAAAGCCTCCTACACTGCTGGTGGGAATGCAAGCTGGTGAAACTACTCTGGAAAACATCATGGAGGTTCCTCAAAAAGTTGAAAATAGAGCTACCCTATGACCCAGCAATTGCACTATTGGGTATTTACCCTAAAGATACAAATATAGTGATCCGAAGGGGCACGTGTCCCCGAATGTTTATAGCAGCAATGTCTACAATAGCCAAACTATGGAAAGAACCTAGATGTCCATCAACATGAACAGATAAGGAAGATGTGGTGTATATATATATATACACAACAGAATACTATGCAGCCATCAAAAGAAATGAAATCTTGTCATTTGCAATGACGTGGATGGAACTAGAGGGTATTATGCTTAGCGAAATAAGTCAATCAGAAAGACAATTATCATATGATATACCCTGATATGAAGAAGTTGAGAGGCAACATGGGGTTTTGGGAGGTAGGAAAAGAATAAATGAAACGAGATGGGATTGGGAGGGAGACAAACCATATGAGACTCTTAATCTCACAGAACACACTGAGGGTTGCTGGGGGGAGGGGAGTAGGGAGATGGTGGTTGTGTTATGGACATTGGGGAAGGTATGTGCTATGGTGAGTGCTGTGAAGTGTGTAAACCTGGTGATTCACAGACCTGTACCCCTAGGGCTAATAATACATTATATGTTAATTTAAAAAAAATTTTTTTAAAAACTAACACATTCTAAAATATGTTTATTTCAATTCCATTTAAGAGTTTCACACTGTATTATAATTACATATTTAATTGCCACTGTCAACATAAATTCTTAAATTTTATGAAGGAAAGATTATAGACTTCTTTTTTATAATTGGGATTCCTAACAGACAGCAGGCACTTGATAAATGTTTACTAGTCAAATAAAATCTGTTTTTTGAGCAGTGTCTCAAAAAATATCATGTGAAATGAAAATGTTTTCTGTTCTGTCCAGGGCCTATATTCAGGCTCCCTGTTAAGTGGTATTTTGAAAAGAAGAGCCCAGCCACCCACCTATAAATGGGCCTGAGGTGAACTGAATTAATTTCTCTGACCTTTCCTGGCATTTCTTCTTGGGTATTTTACCAAGATATGCTGGAGAGAACTTTTGCTTTCCCCAAGGAAGCCCTCCCAGTGTGGAAATCCCTTACTAAAATATCACACCTTCTTAAAACAAAAGCATATTTTTTCAATATAAAATACTTACTTTCTAGATCCATAAACATATGCATACGTATTAGAATCTTCAGAACTCTGCTCCTGATTATCAATAGTATAATTAGATTGGTAAAAATCGTAGTCAAATTGTCCCAAGTTTGACATCCTGAAAAATAAGAATGTTTTTTACTGTGAACTTAATGAGTCAATAGAACTCGAGATATTTACAAGGATTAACTGATAATGTGATTATGGATGGATTCCTGTTAGAGAACAAGGTACTCTTTGGATGGGTTCAATTAAGTATTAGGAAAAGGTATGGAAATGAATTTAGAAAGTCATTTATAAAATGCGTTTCTTCAACAAACTTTTCTGAAATTTTCTTTCATGAGCACTTTGACTTTGACTAAATTAACTGACAAGAAAGAACTAATATTTTTCACCAAATTCCTTATTCCCAGCATTTTAAGAAAAAAAGATTTTTAAATTAGTATACATCTAGAAAGTTTTCGCTTAAACAATGTTAATTCCTCACTTTAAATGTGTGCACACATGTTGCAAGCCAGAAGACAAATGGTTGATGATAATTCTATTTGAGTTTCATTTTTCCTAGAGCTTTAACATGTGCTAACAGCCTCCCCCATGCCTCCACAAAACAAACAAACAAACAAACAAACAAAACAAAACAAAACAAAAAAATCCTACAAATCAATTTCCTAGTTTTACTTTCCAATTCCTTAAATGTATTTGGAACATTTTCCTTTTTCTCATACCTTGCCGGCTACTCCTAGGTTTCTGGCTGAGTTAGAGGGAGGAAGGCTCAGTTCTGCTAAGGGAGCCTTATCTTCCTATACACACTCTCTACCTAGTTTGTACTCACTCAGGGAGCAAAGAAGAGTGTGTGATCTGGATTTACACCTAGTGCCCAGAAATACCAGAAGAAGGAAAAAGGACTTGAGAGGAGAAAAATGTGGGGAAGAAAGTAAAGGTATAGTGGCTTTTTGGATGAAAATTACAGAATGGAGAATCTTTTCAAGTGCAGAAATATGGTTATTCAACTCAACATGTTAATCTTTATTTTTTTTAAAAAGGATTCTATTTCAAAGGAGTGAATTTAAAAATGATGAGGAGCAATCCACATAATCTAATAATTTATGGAATACTGATAATAAGTTTCAAATGAAATTGCATAAACAGCCTTAGCTCTAAGAGCTTCATTAATCAGAAATATTTGAGCAACTGTCAAATACTTCATATTTCTACAGTTCTGTGGAAATACAGAAAGCTTTTCTAAAATTAGATGCAGCAGTTCATTTATTTGACTTCATAAATCAGGATTTTTCATTAGTAATATGTGTGAAAGTAGCTATGAATTATGATGAATCATGTAAACTAAAATCAAGACCTGGAGAGTGTTAAGTCTTTTAATAAGTTATAATTTAAAGAATTTAAAATTTAATAGCATAACTTTCTCAGTCCATGAAAACATGTTATTATAAAGCATGAAGAGTAATGTCACATAATACAGTAAGGTTTCATAACATTCAATACTTTATGTAACACGACTATGGGTAAGAGAGTCCTTACATAACTCAGTTTCATGTTTTGTTTAAATGCCAAGTTTATTAGAAGGATTAGATACATACCTTTGTATTTTTTATGCCAAAAGATCTTCCAAGCAATGGAGCTTTACTTGAGAAATTTATAACAGATCGGTTCGTGAAATGATGACCTGCTAGCTCTCCATAAAAGTTTCTAAATTTGTACTCTGACACTCGGAACAGATGCTACAGCCAAAAAAAAAAAAAAAAAAAAAAAAAAGCCAAACAGAATATCCAGTATCTAATAGGACCTGTTAAAGTTACAAACACAGTGAATGGTCCAGAGATATACAATTTGATAAGGTGAAACGGCAGATTTCAGTTTTCCTGTGTGTGTGTCCCATTAAACTAAGATCATTCATCTGAGACAATCTGAGGAAAGCAAGAGGCTTTAATATTCCTTTTGCTTCATAACCTATAAGAATATATCCAACCTAGACAGGATTTCCTAATAATACGCAGTAAAAATCAATATATGATACATGACCTTAACATAACGATTTTATCAACAGTCTGAAAATAGGGTGTTGTCAATTTTATCCAAATGTGAACCAACTTACATAAACAACATTTAGAAAAGTTACCTATAATCTGTATCTGGTTTCTTTTCCTTTCTTACTTCTCCAGAAGAGCCCAAGATGGATATGCTAATGTGATCTAATAGAGCTTATTTATAGGGCATGTTCTGTTCCATTTTTGAGCCAGTCCTGACCATTGGAAGCGTAAGACCTATTTGCCCCACTAAGTTCATTCCCTCTATATCTGTGGGTCATTTCCAGGTGTCTTCTCCCTAGTTCTGATCCAGGGAAACTGGCTAATACTCCCCAGTCCCATCCAGACCTGGTGGGTTTGTTTCTAATATCAGCCTCATAGCTGAAAGTCAATTTTCTTTGTGATCTGCTTCATGCAGATAACTTTGTAAGATGGTGATTTCCCATGTATCCAGATCTTCATTAACTGAAATTTGCTGTTGAAGGGTGAATATATTTGGCTGTTAGAAATTTTCAACTAGAGCCAAAGACAAGAATGGCAAATTACATAAACTTTCCCACATTACTTTAAAACACATCAGTATTTCTCTGATCAGAGCTGTCCTTCACCAGGTCACCAGTCAGGTGACAGTGGCTTATGCTTTTATTGAGGATCTATTATGGAGTGCCAGATTGTGTTCTAGATGTCATAGTTACAGAAGTGGACAAACTTATAAAGAGCTATATTTTACTATTGATTCTTCTATATCTACAGCAAATGATAATGACTAACAAGGCATTGTACTATGAAGTTTAGGTTTAAATCCTTTAACTTTTGCAACAACCTTATGAAGTATTATTACCCCATTTTAGAGGGAAAGAAATAGAAATTTAAAAACTTTCCCAGGTAGAAGCTAGTAGTAGGTGGAAGAGCCAGTGTTTGAAACCTGGTAGGATAAGTCCAGAGCCCACATTAGTACCCCAGATAATTTCAGGAATCAACTGAAATCTATCAAGAAGTTAGCGTATGCTATTTAAATGGAGAGCTCAAAGGGGAGGGAGATCAGGTATTCAATGAAGATCTCTTAAGAAGGTCATTTGGAGGAGTGTGTGGGTGGCTCACTGGGTTAAAGCCTCTGCCTTTGGCTCAGGTCATCTCAGGGTCCTGGATAGAGATCCACATCAGGCTTTCTGCTCAGCAGGGAGACTGCTTCCCCCTTTCTCTCTGCCTGCTTGTGATCTCTGTCTGTCAAATAAATAAAAGTTTAAAAAAATATATTTATAAGAAAAAAGAAGGTCATTTGGTTTGGGACTTGACTTTTGAGAAAGAAGCCACTTGAAAGACTATGTAAAGAGGATTTAAAGCAAATTTTCTGAGACGGCAAGGAATTTTGCAGGCTATGGTTTAGAAAGAAATCATGCAGTAGTGATTTTGAATCAGGGAAAAGTTGAAGGAGATGGAAATCAGTGGCATAGGCAGAAGCCACATCATAAAGGACATGGTAAGGAGTCTAGATTTTATTATACTTGAAATGAGATGCCTCTGCAGAATTTTGAGCAATGGGCCAATATGGCCAGTTTTTGCAGCAATTGGTTTGTAGGATGTCATAGCTGTACACAGGCACGAGACACAGGTGGCTTAGAGGAAGACAGCAGTTGAAATGGGAGAACTGGTAGAAGGATCTTAGCAGCTGAGGGAAGGTTGAATTGGAGGGGTCAAGACTGGGGCAGTTGTCTAAGCAAGAAGTTCATTCTTGGGAAAGGACGGTAAGCTGTTCTAAGTGGGTAAGGTCCCATGGAGCCGGGACTGAACAGGTAAAAAGATACATGGAAAAAAATATTGATTGGATTCAACTTCTACTGAATAGGAAGGAAACACCCAGGCACCCCTAGATCGTAAATTTAAATTAAAATTAGAAAGTACATTTAAATTTCCTTTCTACTCCTTCTTTCAGATTCCTTTGTGTGAGACTTAAGTTTCTTCCTCTAAAAGCAAAGACTCAGAGTGCACTTTTTTCTGATATACAAATGCACTGAAAAGTTTACCAAAGATAATATGTTCAACTTTAGTCCATTTAAATTTTAAACTTATTTTGTGATTTTGTGCTTTTCAACTTAATTTTCCTTCATGAAAAACCAGCTTGATTAAATGAACTGCAGAAATACATGGATTGAAAATGGCATATAAAAATGAAATTAATCTAAGCCTCAAGTGAACTATAAACCATGAAACATTGAAAACCAAATGACTTCATTCTGTTGATAAGGGCATTAATAAACCATTAATACATACATCAGAATTCTTTGAAGCTCCTTTTATAAAAGTAACATGGTATGTGAATAAAATATACATTTAAATTTTTTCCACTAATGAATCATCTAATATATCCATAGTGTTTGTACATAGTGAAGATATATATTATATATATTTATCTCCAATACAGAAAGCTTATTTTATTTTTTAAAAAGATTTTAGTTACTTATTTGACAGAGAGAGACAGCATGGAGACACAAGCAAGTGGAGCAGCAGGCAGAGGGAGAGGGAGAAGCAGGCTCCCTGCAGAGCACAGAGCCAGATGTGGGGGCTCTGTCCCAGGACCACAGGATCATGACCTGAGGTGAAGATAGGCTTAACCAACTAAGGCTGCTCCTCCAATATAGAAAGAAAGAAGATAGGCTTAACCACTCGATGCTCCTCCAATATAGAAAGTTAAATCAATATTATAAAAGGTCACAGTTTCATCAATTGATTATTTTAGTTCAACTACTTTAATAATTATTTCTGGGTTCTGAATGATCAGAAGGACTGGATGATATGAATAAGGATTCTCACCTGATGCAAAGAGTACTATGTCCCCCCTTCACTCCCTTTCTTCTGTTCTGTCTCTCTAAACTCTCTCCTTAGGTGACCTCCTCTATTCCCCTGGCTCTATACACCATCTATGTACAGACAGTTCCTGAATTCACTTTTCTTCACAGCTCCAGGCTATCTGATATTTCACAGACATTTTGAACTTACTAACTATAACTGATTTTATCCAAACTGGTTTGTAAAAATCTCGACACTACCCAATACAATACTCTGTTGTTCATTACAAGAAATAGTGTTGAAGGGACTCCTGATTGGCTCAGTTGGTTAAGGAGCTGCCTTTGGCTCAGGCCATGACCACAGAGGCATGGGACAGAGTCCTGCATGGGACTCCCTGCTCAGTGGGGAGCCTGCTTATCCCTTTGCCTGATGCTCCCCCTACTTATGTGCTCTTTCTCTCTGTCTCTGAATAAATAAGCAAACAAACAAATAAATAAACCTTTTTAAAAAATAGAAAAAATTGCTACTCTTATTACAGCAGAAAGAATACAATACAATCTGTGTTCTATTACTTTTTTAATTTTATTATCATTTTTTAAAGATTTTATTTATTTATTTGACAGAGAGAGATATCACAAGTAGGCAGAGAGGCAGGCAGAGAGAGAGAGGGAAGCAGGCTCCCCGATGAGCAGAAAGCCCGATGTGGGGCTCCATCCCAGGACCCTGGGATCATGACCTGAGCCGAAGGCACCCCTCTATTACTTTTTTAAAAAGCACATTTTGGTCAGTATTATATACATGCTTCTCTTGTTAATATCGTGCAAGATCTGTTCCTGACCATCTGCCCTTTAAAGACCATGCTGCTTCCATTTTATAAGTCTTGAACCTCAGCCCTGAGTATTTCATAGTCACATGAAAATGGACATAAAATTATGTTTCAATACATGAATTTTAAGGAGCTTAATGTGTTCAATGGCAAGAATTACAGGGTTTTCCCTCATTAATGTTGTCATAATTTATCATTGAGTTCCAATTTAGCTAATTCTTGTTAGCTTCCACTTTTGTCTGAGAAAAAATGGAACCTAACAGAACTATTATGGAACACATGAAGTTTTTGGTTTGGTAATAACATTAGCAAAAACAATTTGCATCTGAAATTATGAAAGTTGATATGAGTAGTAGCTGAGTTATACATCCTTAGTAACCATACTATTATAAAATCATTTTAGAAAATGTAATACCGAAGTCCAAGTTATATACATTTAGTAGACTAACAGAATTTTTATAGGAAATCTTTCCTAAGAATTACATAAATCGCTCCATAAGTTCTGTAACCACATGGATCCTCAGTTCTCTCATCTGTAGAATAAGAAGAAAATGTATACCTACCTTTTAGGGACTATTTATTTTACATTTAGGTCATCAACTTAATTTTTTTCCATGTTTTTCCCAATTTTTCCATGTTTTATAATATATCTAAATTATTAATTAATAAATAATTTAAGTAAATATATAAGTATAAGTAAATTTGTGTGTAAAATAGGAGGATTAAACAGGTTTTTAAAACAGGAATAATTAACACAGTACAGAGCAAATAGTATATTCTCAGTAAATGTTATCTGTTATGATTATGCTTCCAGGTGGAAATAAATTTGGAGAATAGCAGGTGTCTCCATTCACTCTGTGTCCACTATTTATATTCACTCACCACATAAATATTTCTTAGTGAAGTCTATATTGCTATTACATAAATCTACATGAACAAATCCATTTCACCAAAAGAAGGTGATGGGTATCTGTTATGTATACATAGTGATTAGACATAAAACATTACTTCAACATTTATCTCTTATTTTTTAAAAAATAAAAATTTTAAATATGGAAAGGCTAAGAATGGACTTTCTTATAAGTATACCACTCATTATTTTGATTAAACTCTCTTAGATGCCAAGCAGAAATGATGTAAACATATGTTGTTTATATTTCTTTCAGCAATGAAAGACAAAATCTTTCCCATGTTCTACTATAATTAAACCTTTGCAATTATAGCATTGGATTTTTCAATATATTCCAAGTTTAATTTGAATATTTTATTATATTGAGCAGGTAAAAGTAGTTGCAGCAGTTTGGAAAAAAAGTGATTGGATATTATATATATATATATTTAAATGTAATTGTTAACATAGAACTTTTATTTCAGAAAACAGTATCTCCACCTTTTGGCACTAGGACTTCACTACTTACAGCTTAAAATTTTAACTTAACAGACATTTATTCAAATATTGCCTTGACATAGAGGCATCTTTTTCACAATGAAGAATTTATATTTTTATTCACAAAGATGAAGTAGGAGTGTAGTGTACAGAGTAACAAATCAATATTTTGAATACAATCTTATTTCTGTTTATAAGATGTTTTGGATCTCTGGTTTAAAATGGCACTAGGCTAGAAAGTTGCCTCACGATTCCCAGATGGATACTCACAGGTGTTTAGGAAAAGAGAAATACTCCACAATTTCAAAAACTGATGTTTGGAATCAGATTACTGCCAGAATCTAGGCAGAATTTCTATGATAAAGTTAAAGAGTCTGCAGTGAGAAAAATGACTTTTGACTATCACATTCCTTCTTTCATACCGAAGAACAGTCATTGATACAAAAAGAAATAGGTAGGTTCCTGAGATCCTTGCAGTCTTAGGTTTTATAACTAAATAAAAGGGAAAAGGAGCTGTGCCGTTACTGTAAGTATGAAGCTTTTTAAAGTGCCCATAGAGGCTGGGGCCAAGATGGCGGAGGAGTAGCAGACTGAGATGACCTCAGGTCCCAGTACTTCAGCTAGATAGTTATCAAACGATTCTGAACACCTACAAACTCAACAGGAGATCGAAGAGAAGAAGAGCAGCAATTCTAGAAATAGAAAATTGACCATTTTCTGAACCATAGAATGTGTGGAGAAGTGAATCCAAAATGATGGGAAGATAGACCGGTGGGGGCTGGCTCCCAGCAAGCAGTGGAGCAGCAGGGCACAAAATCAGAACTTTTGGAAGTCTGCTCCACTGAAGGACATTGCTCCAGAGGGTAAGTGGGGGTGGAGCCCTCACAGAGACAATGTGGTCTCAGGTCCTGTGGGATAACAGAAAGGCTGGGGGTGTCTGAGTGTGTCAGAGCTCCCAGGTATCAGAACAGGGAAGCCAACTTCAGAGACAGAGCCGAGGAGTGTTTCAAATCAGGGTTACCTTAAACTGTGATCCAAGGCATAGTGGGGCCACTGCTCTTTAATTAGGGACATCACAAGTGGCAGATCTGGAGAGACCCCCTCCTTCCTCTTCTAGGAGGAGCAGTGCAGGAACACATGGCAGGAATCTGCTGGCTTTGGAGACTCCAAATGGGGCTGTGGACCAGAGATAGAAATGCTCGGTCACAGGCCAGGTGAGCACAGAGTGCAGCTGGAGAAAAGGGAGAGAAGAGTGATTGACTGCTTTTCTCTGGGGTACACTGAGGAGTGGGGCCCCAAGCTCTTGACTCCTCCAGGCTGGAGATTGGGAGGCCACCATTTTCATTCCATCCTCCAGAGATCTATGGAAAGCGTTCAGGGAACAAAAGCTACCAAGAGCAAACCTGAGCAGATTACTTAGCTTGGCCCCTGGCAAGGGCACTACAATTCTGCCTTTGGAAAAGACATTTGATACTCACTACAACAGGCCCCTCCCCCAGATGATCAGCAAGAACATCCTGCTAAGACCAAGTTCATTAATCAATCAAAACTGCAGAACTCCAGAGCTAGGGGAAAGCAACACAGAATTCATGGCAGTCTCCCCATGATCCTTTCGTCTTGCAAAGTTAGGGGTGCCTGGGTGGCTCAGTGGGTTAAGCCTCTGCCTTCATCTCTGGTCATGATCCCAGGGTCCTGGGATTGAGCCCCACATCAGGCTCTCTGCTCAGCGGGGAGCCTGTATCTCCCCCCCCCCCGCCTGCCTCTCTGCCAGCTTGTGATCTCTATCTGTCAAATAAATAAATAAAATCTTTAAAAAAAATAAAAATTTTTTAAAAATCTTTTTTAAAAAGTTAAATTTTTTTAATTTTTTCTTTTTTTTTTAACTTTTCCTCTTTCTTCTTTTAACATTTTAAAACCAATTTATCTTAACAATACCTTTCTTTAAAAAAAGAAACTTTTTTAAACTTTCATTGTTACAGTCATATTTTATCCCTTCATTATATTTAACCTTATTTTTTGTATACATATAGATTTTTTGTTGTTCTTTAAAATTTTGGGATTTAATTTCTTTTAATAGATCAAATTATACCCTAAATCTAGCACATGGCTTTGTTCTAGTATCCAACCTGAACACATTCTCTCCTCTTCTTTTTTCTTCTTCCAACCAACTTATTTTATCAATTCCTTTTCTAGATTTTTTTTAAGTTTCATCTTTATAGTCATATTCCATTCCTTCATCATGTTTACCCTTATTTTTGTATATATGTAAGTTTTACTTTCTTTAAAATTTTGGGAGGTAGTTTCTTCTAAGAGACCAGAATACACCCCAAATGAAGTGGGTGGCTCTGTTCTATTCACCAGTCTAGTGTGTGTATGTATATATATATACAAATAAATATTTTTGTTTATTTATTTATTTATTTTTATTTTTATTTTTTATTTTAATATCTTTTTTACTCCTTTTTTCTCCCCCCAGTTTTGGGTCTTTTCTGATTTGGTTAGCATACATTTTTTTCTGTGGTCTTTGCCAACTAGTATTTTATTCTCTCATTCATATATTTTTATCTGGATAAAATGACAAGATGGAAAAACTCACCACAAAAAAAAAAAAAAAAAAAAAAAGAACAAGAGGCAGTACCAATGACTAGGGACCTAATCAATATGGACATTGGTAATATGTCAGAACTAGAGTTCAGAATGATGATTCTCAAGGGCTTGAAAAAGATATGGAAGATATTAGAGAATCCCTTTCTTGAGAAACAAAATCCCTTTCTGGAGAAATAAAAGAACTAAAATCTAACCAAGTTGAAATAAAAAAAGCTATTAATGAGGTGCAATAAATAATGGAGGCTCTTACTGCTAGGATAAATGAGGCAGAAGAGAGAATTGGTGATATAGAAAACCAAATGACTGAGAATAAAGAAGCTGAGCAAAATAGAGACAAACAACTACTGGACCATGAGGGGAGAATTCAAGAGATAAGTGATACCATAAGATGAAACAATATTAGAATAATTGGGACTCCAGAAAAAGAAGAAAGAGAGAGAGGGTCAGAAGGTATATTGGAGCCAATTATAGTAGAGAATTTCCCTAATATGGCAAAAGGAACAAGTATCAAAAATCCAGGAGGCACAGAGAACCCCCTTCAAAATCAATAAATATAGGTCCACACCCCATCATCTAATAGGAAAACTTACAATTCTTAGTGACAAAGAGAAAATCCTGAAAGCAGCTCAGGATAAGAAGTTTAAAACATACAATGGTAGAAAAATTAAATTGGCAACAGACTTATCCACAGAGATCTGGCAAGCCAGAAATAACTGGCATGATATATTCAGAGCACTAAATAAAAAAAATATTCAGCAAAGAATACTATATTCAGATAGGCTATCATTGAAAATAGAGAGAGGGATAAAAAGTTTCCAGGACAAACAAAAATTAAACGAATTTACAAACACCAAACCAGCCCTACAGGAAATATTGAAAGGGGTCCTCTAAGCAAAGAGAGAGCCTAAAAGTAGTACACCAGAAAAGAACAGAGACAATACACAGTAACAGTCACCTTACAGGCAATACAATGGCACTAAATTCACAACTTTCAAAAGTTACCCCGAATGTAAATGGGGTAAATGCCCCAATCAAAGATACAGGGTGATGTGAGGAATTTGAGAGGCAATGTGGGGGGTTTGGGGACTAGGGAAGAAAAAAATGAAACAAGGTGGGATCGGGAGGGAGATAACCATAAGAGACTCTTAATTGCATAAAACAAACTGAGGATTGCTTGGGGGAGGGGAGTGGGGAGTGGTTGGGTTATGGATATTGGGAAGGGTATGTGCTATGGTGTGTGCTGTGAAGTGTGTAAATCTGGCAATTCACAGACCTGTACCCCTGAGGCTAATAATACATTATATGTTATTAAAAAATTGAAAATTAAAAAAATGTCACAGTATATCAGAATGGATTAAAAAAACAAGACCCATCAATATGCTGTCTATAAGAAACTCATTTTAGACCCAAAGACACCTCCAGATTTAAAGTGAGGGGGTGGAAAACAATTTACCATTCTAATGGACAAAACAAAGCTGAGGTAGAAATCCTTATATCAGATAAATTAGATTTTAAGCCAAAGACTATAGTAAGAAATATGGAAGGACATTATACCATACTTAAAGGATCTGTCCAAAAAGAAGATTTAACAATTTAAAATATCTATGCCCCTAACATGGGAGCAGCCAACTATATAAACCAAATAATAACAAAATCAAGAAACACATCAACAATAATACAATAGTAGGGGATTTTAACACCCCCCTCACTGAAATGGACAGATCATCCAAGCAAAAGATCAAAAAGGAAATAAAGGCTTTAAATGACACACTGGACCAGATAGACATCACAGATATATTCAGAGCATTCCATCCCAAAGCAACAGAATACACATTCTTCTCTAGTGTACATGGAATATTCTCCAGAATAGATCACATCCTAGGTCACAAATCACGTCTCAAATGGTACCAAAAGATTGGGATCGTTCCCTACATATTTTCAAACCACAATGCTCTAAAGCTAGAACTCAATCACAAGAGGAAAGTTGGAAAGAACTCAAATACATGGAGGCTAAAGAGCATCCTACTAAAGAATGAATGGGTCAACCAGGAAATTAAAGAAGAATTGAAAAAATTCATGGAAACAAATGAAAATGAAAACAAGACTCTTCAAAATCTGTGGGACGCAGCAAAGGCAGTCCTGAGAGGAGGGTATATAGCAGTACAATCCTTTCTCAAGAGACAAGAAAGGTCTCAAGTACACAACCTAACTCCATACCTAAAGGAGCTGGAAAAGAACAGCAAAGAAAGCCTAAATCCAGAGGAGAAGAAAAATAATAAAGATAAGAGCTGAAATCAATGAAATAGAAACCAAAAGAATAGTTGAGCAAATCAATGAAACTAGGAGCTGGTTCTTTGAAAGGATTAATAAAATTGATAAATCCCTGGGCAGACTTATCAAAAAGGAAAGAGAAAGTACCCAAATACATAAAATCATGAATGAAAGAGGAGAGATCACAACCTACACCAAAGAAATTATAAGAACATATTATGAGCAACTTATATGCCAGCAAATTTGACAATCTGGAAGAAATGGGCGCATTCCTAGAGACATATAAACTGTCAAAACTGAACCAGGAAGAAATAGAAAACCTGAACAGACCCATAAACAGTAAGGAGATTGAAGCAGTCATCAAAAATCTCCCAAAAAACGAAAGCCCAGGGCCAGACAGCTTCCAAGGGGAATTCTACCAAACATTTAATGAAGAATTAATACCTATTCTCCTGAAACTGTTCCAAAAAATAAAAATGGAAGGAAAACTTCCTAACTCATTTTATGAGGCCAGCATTATCTTGATCCCAAAACCAGACAAAGACCCCATCAAAAAGGAGAATTACAGACCAATATCCTTGATGAACACAGATACAAAAATTCTCACCAAAATACTAGCCAGTAGGATCCAACAGTACATTAAAAGGATTATTCACCATGACTAAGTGGGAATTGTTCCTGGGCTGCAAGGTTAGTTCACCATCTGCATATCAATCAGTGTGATAAAATACATAAATAACAGAAAGAGCAAGAACCCTATGATCCTCTCAACAGTTGAAGAAAAAACATTTGACAAAGTGCAGCATCCTTTCTTGATCAAAACTCTTCAAAGTGTAGGGATAGAGGGTACATACCTCAATATCATTAAAGCCATCTATGAAAAACCCACAGTGATTATCATTTTCAATGGGGGAAAACTGAGAGCTTTCCCCTAAGGTCAGAAACATGGCAGGGATGTCCACTATCACCACTACTATTCAAAATACTACTAGAAGTCCTAGCCTCAGCTATCAGACAACAAAAAGAAATAAAAGTCATTTGAATTGGAAAAGAAGAAGTCAAACTCATTCTCTGCAGATGATATGATACTTTACGTGGAAAACCCAAGAGACTCCACTCCAAATCTGCTAAATCTCATACAGGAATTCAGTAAAGTGTCAGGATATAAAATCAAAACACAGAAATCAGTTATATTTCTCTACACCAACAGCAAGACAGAAGAAAGAGAAATTAGGAAGTCAATCCCATTTACAATTGCATCCAAAACCATAAGATACCTAGGAATAAGCCTAACCAAAGAGGCAAAGAATCCGTACTCAGAAAACTATAAAGTACTCATGAAAGACATTGAGGAAGACATAAATAAATGGAAAAATATTCCATGCTCATGGATTAGAAGAAAAAATATTGTGAAAATGTCTATGCTACCTAAAGCACTCTATATGTTTAATGCAATCCCTATCAAAATACCATCAATTTTTTCAAAGGAATGGAACAAATAATCCTAAAATTTGTATGGAACCAGAAAAGACCCTGAATAGCCAGTGGAACGTGGAAAAAGAAAATCAAAGCTGGTAATATCAAAATTCCAAACTTCAAGCTCTCTTACAATGCTGTCATCATCAAGACAGTAAGGTACTGGCACAAAAACAGACACATAGATCAATGGAACAGAATACAGAGCCCAGAAATAGACCCTCAACTCTATAGTCAACTAATCTTTGACAAAGCAGTAAAGAATAACCAATGGAAAAAAGACGGTCTCTTCAACAAATTGTGTTGGGGAAATTGGACAGCCACATGCAGAAAAATGAAGCTGGACCATTTCCTTACACCACACACAAAAATAGACTCAAAATGGATGAAGGACCTCAATGTGAGCAGGAATCCATCAAAATCCTTGAGGAGAACACAGGCAACAACCTCTTCAACCTCAGCCGCAGCAAGTTCTTCCCAGGAACATCACCAAAGGCAAGGGAAGCAAGGGAAAAAATGAACTATTGGGACTTCATCAAGATCAAAAGCTTCTGCGCAGCAAAGGAAACAGTTAACAAAACCAAAAGACAACTGACAGAATGGGAGAAGATATTCTCAAATGACATATCAGATAAAGGGCTAGTATCCAAAATCTATAAAGAACTTATCAAACTCAATACCCAAAGAACAAATAATCCAATCAAGAAATGGGCAGAAAACATGAACAGATACTTCTGCAAAGAAGTTATCCAGATGGCCAACAGACGCGTGAAAAAGTGCTCAACATCACTAGGCATCAGGGAAATGCAAATCAAAACCACAATGAGAGACCCCCTCACACCAAGCAGGATGGCTAAAATTAACAAGTCAGGAAATTACAGATGCTAGCAAGGATGTGGAGAAAGGGGAACCCTCCTACACTGTTGGTGGCAATGCAAGCTGGTGTAGCCACTCTGGAAAACAGCATGGAGGCTCCTCAAAAAGTTGAAAATAGAGCTACCTTATGACCCAGCAATTGCACTACTGGGTATTTACCCTAAAGATACAAACATAGTGATCTGAAGGGGCACATGCACCTGAATGTTTATAGCAACAATTTCCACAATAGCAAACTATGGAAAGAACCTAGATGTCCATCAACAGATGAATGGATAAAGAAGATGTTGTATATATAAACACACACACACACACACACACACACAATGAAATACTGTGCAGCCATCAAAAGAAATGAAATCTTGCCATTTGTGACAACATGGATGGAACTAGAGGGTATTATCCTGAGTGAAATAAGTCAGTCAGAGGAAGACAATTATCATATTATCTCCCTGATATGAGGAATCTGAGAGTTGGGCTGGGGGGTTTAGGGGGTAGGGAAGGAAAAAAATGAAACAAGATGGGATTGGGAAGGAGACAAACCATAAAACACTCTTAATCTCACAAAACAAACTGAGGGTTGCTGGGGGAAGGGGGGTTATGGAGAGGGTTATTGAGTTGTGGACATTGGGGAGGGTGTTTGATATTGTGAATGTTGTGAGATGTATAAGCCTGAGGATTCACAGACCTATACCCTACAGGCAAATAATACATTATATGTTAATAAAAATAATAAATTAAAAAATTAAAAAATTAAGTGCCTGTAGAGGGGCACCTGGGTGGTTCATGGTTGAGCAATGGCCTTCAGGTTATATTGTGGTCTCAGGGTCCTGGGATTGAGTCTTGCATCAGGCTGCTTGCTCAGCAGGAAGTCTGCTTCTTACTTTCCCTCTTTTTCTCTCTCTCAAATGAATGAATAGAAGCTCAATAAAATTAATAAAATGCCAGTAGAAAACCTGCCATCTGCCCCTATGCTGACATGTTTTTAGAGAAGACCACTTCTGGCAAGGAGGAGGGCTGGAGCTGGGAAATATGATGGGGAGTTGCCACAGTGTGATGGGGGTGTGGAAGTTCTTCCTAATTATGGTTTGATGCATCCTGGAAACTGTTGTCTCCCCTTTATGCTGCTGTTGGTGTGGTCAAAGACATAAGTTATTTAGTGACAATGTATATTAGGGGGATAGAGCTTTTCAAGTCCTACAAAACTTCCACTAAATGGTGGAAGGTGGTCACTATGACCAATGGAGTACAGAAACCAATATCTAATAAGAAGAAAAAAATGAAGATTTGCCAGCATTGAGTGTACAAATTTTTACTGTAGCCTTCCTGTTTTCCAGGTCTTATCTGCAGTGTTAGTGAGTTCCTGAGGAAAGAGTGGGAGCCCACGACTTGGAGAGGTTGCCAGTGATGTCCATTTTCATCCCTTCTCTTTTGTAGGCCTGCAAAATATTGTGGTTTATTAATGCCCACTAAATAGAGTAATGCAATGGGTTTTTTTAACATAAATTTTCCTCACAATAAGCACCCATGGCTTCAAAGTCACAGAGCAGATGAAATGAGAAGACAAAGAGTGAGAACAAAACATAAGAGCAGGAATTTGACACCAAAAGAGACTTGTATTATTTAGGAAATCAGTAAGGAAGCTGTTTGCTAAAACATAATAATTTAAATCTTCAGTGGAAATGACAAAATATAAACCATAGTGTAGAAAATTTAATCAGGGCCATAGAGAACACATTTAAGATATTATATTCTAATTCAGAATAAAAGGACAGAGAAATTAAAATGAAAGAAGAAAGAACAGCAAAGAAATGAATAAAAATGATTAATAATTTAAAATTAAAATTAGATATGATTTTGACCTATCAAATTAACATAGATTAAATTCAGTGAAAACATCTAATTTTAGTAAAGATGAAGGTAACCAGGACTCTTACATAGAGACTCTCACATACTCTCACATAGTATATGTTGTATTTAAAGATCCTTAGCAGGTAGGTAGGCATTGAAACACATTATAAAACTTGTATATTCTCCTGATTTATCAATTGCAATTGAAGGAATTTATCCTAAGGATGTAATCAGGGATACACATACAGTAAAATCTTATACTGGCCTGAATGTCTAATATTAAGGGACTAGCTTAAAGAAACCATGATACATCTCTCAACTGAAAACTTTGCAATTTGAGGCACATTAAAGATAGCTGTAAATTCTTTGACACTTCTCTCATTAAGAAGTGGGATCTATTTCTTTTCACCTTGAACTGAAAGTAGGCATTTCTAAGGTTCTGAACAGAATTTAGGAAAAATATGAGAACTAGGATTTGTTTAATTTGAAAATAAAATTATTTGCCAACTTTCTTTCTCATGAAAGGTATTTAAAATAAGACATGGTTTCAGAGCAAAGATAAAACCCAGAATGCCACGATCATAGCATGGAATCAGGTGATTAAACTCAAGGGTATGACTGTGAAACCCAACAGATTGACAGGTATACCTAGTAGAACCATTTATGGGAAAACACAGAATTTAGTCTAAATGTATCATGACAATTACTGCTATAAGTTGAAAATCTGCCTCGCACATATTTCAGAGTTGCCATAATTTAACATCAAATCTTGTATTTTATTTTGTCAAGACATGTGAGAGCTGATTTGCATTTATATTTCTTTCATAATATATAGCATAGTGGTGGGATATAGAAGATGCTTAATTAAAGTTTGTTGAATTAATGAATACCCAAATGAGGTCAATAAAAATTTTAACTGATGTTTTTATCAAGACTAATGGAAACATATTAAGAATAAATATTCTATATAACAAGCTTTCTTAATATTTTATCAGAGTAACATACTCTAAAATATCACATAACATAGTAAAAATCCCCACCAACAATTACTTTTCTCTTTTCATAGCCTTTCCAATTAGCATTTTATTAAAAGTAAGATCCACTTATAAGTTTACTTCTCTGTGCTTTCAATGAACATATTACTAAGTGAAAGAATCTAATCTGGAAAGGTTATATACTGTATGATTTCAACTATATGATATTTGAGAAAAGCAAAACTATGGAGACAGTAAGTGCCCCATGGTTGTGGGGAGTTAGTATCAATGGACAGAACATAGAGGATATAGGAAATTTTGCTGTGACCCTAATACTACTCCTAAAAAAATAGACTTAAAAATAAATACAATTCAAGTCCCATTTATAAGTATGTTTGATTACCGTTTTTTTTTTTTTAAGATTTCACTTATTTATTTGAAAGACAGAGAGAGAGAGTACACATGAGTGCGAGCAGGGGGAAGGGTAGAAGGAGAGGGACAAGCAGGCCCACTGCTGAGTGGGGTTCAATCGCAGGACCCTGAGATCGTGACCTGAACGGAAGTCAGATTCTTATGTTACTGAACCACTTGGGTGTCTCTGATTATCTTTTTGGTTTGAGAAATAAAATATTGTGGGTTATAAATAATTTCTGGTAATTTTTTATTGCCAAAGTAAGTTTATCATATGTTTTAAATACAGTAAAATTATCTTTAAAATCTTCGTTTACTTTCTGTTACATCATTGTTTCTACATGGAAATTTCCCAGTAAGCAGCTTTTTAGGTTGTGAATATTAGGTGGTTGTTACAAGTCTACCGTTCTCACAGAATAATAGTTATATTGAAAGGTCTTACTGGCAAAGTTGTTTTCTAGTTGGGACAGGAAGCATCTATATAGGTACGGTTGATCCTAGCATCCTGCTATTCAAGCTCTGTACAATACCTTTCCCTGAGTGTACTCTGGACAAGTAACTTGGTTCTAATCAATACAACATGGCCAAGGTGATGGGGTGTTCTAACCATGATTAAGTTACAAACGATTATGACTTCTGTCTTGTTAGGAGACTCTATCTACTGTCCTCATGGCTTACCCACTTTGATGATGCAAGCCGTCATATGGGAGAGGCCCCAGGTGTCATGGATCTGGGAGGGCTCCAATAAACAGAATGTTTATTAATAGACTGAATGTTGCCAATAATCACTGAGTGGCTTTGGTTAACATCCCTTCTCTGGCTGTAATTTCAGATGAGATTCTAGTTCAAATGGCATTCCTAGTTCAACATCTTAATTGCAGCCTGTGATAGGCTGTGAAACGGAGCACCCAGTTAAGCCATGGGAAGTTTCTTGACACAGATACTATGAGATAATGAATGTGTGTTGCTTGGTTAACAACAGATAATAAAAGAAACTTGTCAGTAAAACTGCTTTTGTGTAACTTCTTTAAAAAAAAACAACAACTAAATGAACAAAAACTCATCTTCATAGATATTTTGCCAGTATTACCCAACTCTCTTTTCCTAAGAAAGTCAGATAATTTATCTGCCAAATCAAACCAATAGGCGTTATAATGTCTCCTCCAGGTGTCAGACTCTCACATCATTTCTCTCTAAAGCACTTGGTATGATGAAGGGAAATAGGAGACATAAGATTCATCCGACAAAACTTACGTGATACCAAAGGACTACCCTTTTCTAGAGGGAAGAATGGTATCAAGTTTCTCCACTGAGATAGCCACTGAGTTTGTCTCAGAGATTTCCCTAGTCATTCATTACATCCTGCAAACATGGAGTCTCACATCAAATAACGTTAGAGGTCTTCTCCCATTTGACCTCAGGCAATTTACTTAACTTCTCTGGATCTCTTTTCTCATCAATAAAATGAAGGTTTTGGACTATAATATATAAAACCATTTCCAATAACTACTGAAATACTTACTACTGAGTAAGTCCATCTAGAAAAAATGCCGCACTCTTAATGTGGCCAGAGCAGAAGTTCCTGATGGGAGACTATAATTTGTGAGCAAAGCTGCTTGTTGTGCACTCTGAATGTGTCAACAATTTCTGCTCACATATTTTATTATAAACCTAAGTCCACTGCGATCTACAGAGAGTCTTTTCAGTAGAGCTTCCAGGCCTTTTTTTTTTTTTTTTTTTGGTTTGTTTTTGACAGTTGTTTGCTTTTTTCATATTCTTCGTGCAACTTTAAAAGTATTTATCCCTCATATTCTTTACTTCAGTTTTGACCATTTCTTTCCTTCAGAGCAACAAATAAGTTCCACCACTGAGAAAGAGAAATAAGCACAAAATAGAATGACACACCCTAAGGTAACTCCCTTTCAAATAAATGAATATTTGTGAGGGATTTAATGAATCTAAAACTAATGATAAAGTCAGAGCAATTAGAAGAGGAAAAGCTGATCATCACTGTACAAATAATGATTCACAAAAAAAAAAATCAGAGAAGCTGAAAATAAAGGAGTTGATGCAAAAGTTATTTTCAGAAAGACAAATGAAGTTACAAAAAAATTAACTCCCTTGAGAAATAAAGATCTACTTTCCTTGGCATTTTTGCTCTTAGCAATGCACCGTTCTGGATTGGTTATGAATCCTTTAATTCCTGTAATGGACATTTACTGCCTCCTGTGTCCACCTCTGTGCTCATTTCCTGTCAACACCTTGTTTCTCCTTTGGAGAACATCCTGTTGAGGTTTGAGAGCTGTGTGTTTCTGACCAGAATGATAGCACATCTTCTGGTAGAAACACTGCAATAACCAAGGGATCTTATTGCTGCTCTTTACATAGGTATTTTTGTACATGCTGGGTTTCAGATATTTTATCAGTTTAAACACTTCTAAACTTGGGGTTGCCTGGCTGGTTCAGTCAGTAGAGCACAAAACCCTTAATCTCAGGGTTGTGAGTTCAAGTCCCTTGTTGGACATGGAGCTTAATTAAAAACAAGAAAACAAACAAAACTACTTGCAATCTTATGCTTCCCCATGTCTTAAGAGGAAAAAATTACACATTGACATCCACATTAAATACTTACTTAAGAATTTAATTTTTTTAAGATTTTATTTATTTATTTGAGAGAGGAAGAGCACAAGCAGGGGAAGGGCAGTGGGAGAGGGAGAAGCAGACTCCTCGAAGAGCAGAGAGCTGGAGGCAGGGCTCAATCCCAGGACCCCAAAGACAGACACTTAACTGATTGAGCCACCCAGGTGTTCTGGAATTTATTTTTTATAACAGAATTGCTTAAAAATTTTAATCACGTACTCCTCTTAAATGAAATACAAATGCTCACTAACATAGCATTGGAAGACAACATTGCTCTCAAAGTTTTACTAGTGAAGATTTGGGCTCCCAAACAGGATATTTCAAAGGGTAAAGCCATTGTTGGGTATTCCCTTGTGGGTATGAAAGTTACTTGACAGCAGGCAGGCCGTTCATGTGTGACATAATTTGGTGCATGAGTAGCACATCATTTCTGTGGGTCAACGACTTTAAGTTACGTCATCAAACAGGTTTTTGTATACCCAAACAATAGAAGTAAGAAAGCCAAAGTCAAGTTATTTCAGTTACTTCTAAATCCCTGAAGCCATAAGTTTCATGGAGGAATTTGTGAACCAGAAGCTTTGCTCTTAATGCTTTTTTCTTTCTTTCTTCCTTCTTCTTCTTCTTTTTTTAATCATAAAGACTAATATCCTATGAAGCTAGAAAATAGTTGAATTGGTCTTCATCTGTAAAGTCTGTTACAAGAGTCTCACTGGGACAAAACAAAACACTGCCTCTTCTTCTGTGTTCTTACTTAATCTTTTAAACCAATAGATGATACCTGCAATGAATGAAAATTACAGACCAGTGGATACATTTCAAATGTGAAATAGGAAAATGCTCTTTTCCCCCCTTTTTTTCCTTTGGTTTTGTAAAAGTTGCCTTTTCACATTCTATTATCTTTTCAAGGCAGGCTAATTTTGCCTTCTAGTCAAATTTACTTCTTCCCCTTCCATACTACCACTGCCGAAATAGGCTATCTTTATTTATCTCTTAGACCTAACTTACCCCTGCCTTCAAGCGGCTGTCAGAAAGACTTACATGAAACGTTAACTTCCCATGTTACACCCCTTGCCTAACCCTGCAGTGGCTATAATAACCTACAACATAAAGTCCCAGCTCCTCCTTACAGGGTCTTGCTTCTGATTTCTTTTCCAGCTTCATCTCTTTCTGAATTCTGTAAACTCCTGCAAGCTAAAAATGCTAGAAGCGTCCTATGTGTATCACACCTTTGCTCATATAGGGCGATGAATGCCACCCTCCCCTTCCAATTCTCAGCCTGGTTAAAACTTTACACCCAGGGGCACCTGGGTGGCTCAGTGGGTTAAGCCTCTGCCTTCGGCTCAAGTCATGATCCCGGGTCCTGGGATCGAGCCCCACATCGGGCTCTCTGCTCTGCAGGGAGCCTGCTTCCTCCTCTCTCTCTGCCTGCCTCTCTGCCTACTTGTGATCTCTGTCAGATAAATAAAGAAAAAATCTTAAAAAAAAAAAAAAAAAACTTTACACCCAATGTAGGGGGAATAACTTTGTGGCCGGTGGAATGGTTTTGAAATCTATCAGAAGAATGTGTGAAGAGTGTGGAAGATGCTTCCTTTCTGATCTCCTATGACAACCTATCCACATTTCTGTCCTAGCAGTTACAACACTGTAGTACAATGATCTTTTTAAAAATACATATTTTTTAAATTTCTTTTCAGTGTTCCAGAATTCATTGTTTATGCACCACACTCAGTGCTCCATGCAATACGTCCCCTCCATAACACCCACCAGCAGGCTCACCCAACCTTCCACTCCCACCCCTCCAAAACCCTCAGATTGTTTGTCAGAGTCCATAGTCTCTCATGGTTCCTCTCCCTGCTCCAATTTCTCCCAACTTCTTTCTCCTCTTCAACTCCCCATGTCCTCCATCAGAGGACTAGCCATCAGAGAGATTCAAATCAAAACCACATTGATATACCACTTTACACCACTTAGAATGGCCAAAATTAACAAGACAGTAAACAATGTGTGTTAGAGAGGATGTGGAGAAAGGGGAACCCTCTTATGCTGTTCGTGGGAGTGCAAGTTGGTGCAGCCACTTTGGAGAACAGTGTGGAGATTCCTTAAAAAATTAAAAATAGAACTTCCCTATGACCCTGCAATTGCAGTCCTGGGTATTTACCCCAAAGATACAGATGTCGTGAAAAGAAGGGCCATCTGTACCCCAATGTTTATAGCAGCAATGGCCACGGTCGCCAAACTATGGAAAGAACCAAGATGCCCTTCAACAGATGAATGGATAAGGAAGATGTGGTCCATATACACTATGGAGTATTATGCCTCCATCAGAAAGGATGAATACCCAACTTTTGTAGCAACATGGACGGGACTGGAAGAGATTATGCTGAGTGAAATAAGTCAAGCAGAGAGAGTCAATTATCATATGGTTTCACTTATTTGTGGAGCATAACAAATATCATGGAGGGGTGTTAGGAGAAGGGAGTTGGGTGAATTTGGAAGGGGAGGTGAATCAAGAGAGACTATGGACTCTGAAAAACAATCTGAGGGGTTTGAAGTGGCAGGGGGGTGGGAGGTTGGGGTACCAGGTGGTGGGTATTATAGAGGGCACGGATTGCATGGAGCACTGGGTGTGGAGAAAAAATAATGAATACTGTTTTTCTGAAAATAAATAAATTAATTTTAAAAAATTAAAAAAAAAAGAAAGTAAAAATAGAGCTTCCCTATGATCCTCCAATTGCACTACTGGATATTTACCCCAAAGATACAGATGTAGTGAAAAGAAGGGTCATCTGACTCCAATGTTCATAGCAACAATGGCCATAGTCACCAAACTATGGAAAGAAACAATTATCTTTTATATAATGGCCTTCTTCCTTTGATTGTGAATTCTTTGAGTACTATTAATTTAAGTACTACTAATATCTATTTCATTTTTGCCTTCCTGACTTAATATTGTGCTCTTGAATACTTACCAGAATTTCTAAAAAAAAAAAATGTAAGCATACATCATATGTGCTCTTTTGTGACTGTGAACTGTTTCTCTCATTTCACAAAAGAGTATCCTACTTAGTGTGTCTGGTTTTTTTCTCAACTATTTTATTTCCTACTCTCTGATTTCAAAAACTCCCACAGTTTTTAGTTGTCTTTTTATATGTGGTTTCTAAAATTTTAGCCCTGAACTTTTTCCCCAAGCTCCATTTATAAAAACCTGTTATATACTGAGTATCTAAGTTTCACATTCTAGTAAACATCCATTACATTTTCCAATATACCCAAGCTATAAAATATGAAGCTATCCTGGACTCCACCCTCTTTCTACATCAGATGAACCCTGTTAATTCTATCTCCAAAATATCCACCAATTACTCTCTCATCTCTATTCTCTGCAGTGACTTATTCAGGCCCCTGCTGTGTCCCACCTAGATTATAAAAATGGGAGCCTCTCATCTCTCTGTCCCATTTCTCTCATCACTTCATCTGCTTTCTTCTTCAATCTATGTACACATCATTGTTAAAGTAGGCTTCCTAAAACAAAAACCAGTGTGTTTTTTCCTTGCCTATGGTATAATAGCTTCTGCACAGAATAATGGTGAAATGTTAACTAGCAAGACCCTACTTAAAGTTCTTCACAAACCTGGGTGAGGTTGTTTTTTCCATATATAACACCTGCCACTTTACGCCTTCTTTCCTCAAATACCATCTATTTTGTGATTTTTTTTTTTAAGATTTATTTGACAGAGAGAAATCACAAGTAGATGGAGAGGCAGGCAGAGAGAGAGAGAGGGAAGCAGGCTCCCTGCCGAGCAGAGAGCCCGATGCAGGACTCTATCCCAGGACCCTGAGATCATGACCTGAGCCGAAGGCAGCGGCTTAACCCACTGAGCCACCCAGGCGCCCCATATTTTGTGATTTAAAAATATTTATAAAGCCCTAATTTGAAAATATATGAAACTCTGAAAATAATCACAGATTTTAAAAACTGACTTAAAACGTGAATTTCAAGCTGTATTTTCCACTGGAGACACATGATGGCAGCATTTTAGCTGCCTAACGGCTGTATTGCAACTCCTTTGTCAACATCCTGTGGATATGCTTATAAATTTGTGCATGTGCTTTGTGAGGACTACTGTAATATTATTTTAAAATTAATAGTATGCTAGTGTTAAAATTCTCTGCTATAACTTTGAAACAAATTTAGAGGTGCTAAAATTATTTATATATTGTGTTTTTATTATTCACTTTGTTATGGACTAAATCCATATTCATATGTTGATATTCTTCAGAATACGATTGTATTCGAAGATAATGTCTTTAAAGAGGTAATTGAGTTAGAATGAGGTTTTTAGGGTTGGCGCAAATCTAAAATGATGCGTGCTTATAAGAGGAGATTAGGACACAGACAAGTACAGAGGAAGACCATGTAAAGACAGAAGTAAACAATCAACGATTAGCCCTGGAGAGAGGCCCCAGGAGAAATCAACCCTGCTGACTCAAACCTTGATCTTGGACTACTAGACTCCAAATCTGTGAGAAAACAAGTTTCTGTCGTTTAAGCCACCCAGTGTATGGTACTTTGTTATGGCAGCCCTAGCACACCAATAAGCCTTTTGGATGTTTTAAAATACATGCATACAATAGACATAAATATGATAGTTGTGGATTGATAGAATATGTAAGGCTGTAATCTCCCTATTATAGTTATTTTTAAGGGGAAATTATTTTTGATTTATGTGAGTTTTTAATCCACGAACTCCTCAGAAATCCTTGCTTCAAGTAAAATGTCACCGTCTCAAAACCTGCGCATTTGCTTCTACTGATCATTAATGTAGCAGATCATATGTTTTTACTCATTTACCCTTGCTCAGCAGAATTTAATGGAATGGCTAAGGGTGCAGATTCTGGAGCCAGATTGCTTGGGCTCAAAGCCCACTTCATCACTAACTGTGTAGCTCCAGGCAGTTACTTAAAAAACCACATTTTCCTCAGATGTCTGTACAGAAATAGTTACAAGAGTACCTATCTTAGAGGGCTCTGTAAACAGGATTTAAAAAGTTGATAGACTGAAAGTGTGTAGAGCGGTACTGGGAACATAGTAAATGTAATTATGCTGTTCCTAATTCCTCTGCTTGGTTAGGCTCTAGTTATCTCTTTGAGAAAAACTTTTTATCCTTCAAGGACCAGAGGAAAATATATCTCTACTTTAAAATTTTAGAGACTCAAACTCCCCTTCTTCCCAAACTGAAAATGAAATAAACTTGTGCTGCTAAAGATGTTGCAGAGAGTTGAGCTTTGGTTTCAAATACAGATTTTTCTACTTAACTATTATATAATTTCAGACAACTTACTTAATTTCTTTGAATTTCTGTATCAAGTACAGTACCCTTAGGAATTCTCAGTGGTTATTTTTCTAATGAATACATATTACATCTGTAGGTTTGGGAATGTAGCATCAACTACATAAGATACAGCAGTGTTCCCAAAGGGTGGGACTTATGAAAATACCAAGATGCTTTTAGATGAGAATAGCCAATCATAAAGAGAAAATTCACCTTTTCTTTTTTTCTTTTTAATATTTTATTTATTTATTTGAGGTAGAGAGAGAACACAAGCCAGGTGCAGTAGGAGATGGAGAAGCAGGCTCCCTGCAGGGCAAGGAGCCCAACAAACTGGGGCTGGATACCAGGACCCTGGGGATCATGACCTGAGGAGAAGGTAGATAGATGCTTAATTGACTATGTCACCCAGTTGCCCCAAGAAAATTCTCCTTTCAATTTTATTTCAATACTACTAATTAGGTCAAGGAGAGAAACCTTTGTTTACTGCTATGTTTTTAACATAACATTTTTAATGTTTCTCTAATGTCTGCTGATCTACATTTGTTTGTTCTTGTTTTTTGCTTCTTCGTTTTGAGAAAGAGCATGCCCACAAGTAAGAGTCACGAGTTAGGGGAGAGGACCAGGGCCAGAGGGAGACAGAGACTCCTAAGCAGGCTCCAAGCCAGACATCTGACTGGAACACACCACCCGATTATGAAACCCCCACCCCAGTTGCTCAACTGACTGAGCACTCAGGAGTCCTGCTAATCTATATGTTTAATGAAGAGAGATTCAGAGCCTTTACTAGGTGAGATCTTAGCACTGAATCAATTTTTTAAACGAATTACACTTATTTTTACGGTTTTATTTTAATTCATGGCAGGTCACAATGCTTTTTTATTTATGGTAATGATACAAAATTTTTTTAAATAAATTAAGTATAAAAGGTAATTTGATTTAAGGAAAATATTAAGTATATAATAGCAGTATATATAGTGAAAGCAAAGAGAATAACATTCAAATTCTTGCACTTTGCAACTGATTTATATGCAACTGCTATGAATTATTGTGTTCATTATAATTCAAGGTAGCTGTTAAATTTACTCTTTAACAAAGGTGGTAGCAATTACTGTTGTATCAAGTATTGTTTTGATTTATAGTACTCCAACAATGAACTAGAACCAATACAACGGTGAACATCAACGCAGCTGTTGTCTCATTCCCCTGCACCAAACTTCAGATATTCCAGAAAAGCCCAAAAGAGAGAGTGGGAGACAGACACTGAACGTGCTACAGAGGTCTCATGATCTCTTATCATCACCCACGTTACTTGGCCAAAGACTTGCCCTCCGCAAGGTCAGTATTTGTTGAAACCGTAATTTGAAAATAATGGGAGACTTATGGCAGTTCAGGGTGTAACTCTTTTCCACCTTTTGTTCTGGTCCAAACTTTCCCAGGATACATTATTGGAATCAACTTTACCGCCCGTTTCCTTACAGAGGCAGTAAAATATTAGCCACATCAGTAACAGCAGGGGGAGTTTATTTCGACTTTCAAATTTTAAAATATTTGCTCTATTATTCTGGTATTTGGTAGGAACCTGAATCTCTACACGCTTTCAGACTACAACAAACACTAGGGCAGCGCTCGCCCCCACGTGACTTCCAAACCGCCTCTCGCGGAAGCGCGCTGACGTCATCCGGCCGTGCGACCTGCGGACGCCGACCCGCGGCGCTGCGTCTCGGGTGTCGCGCCGCCGGAAGCTCTAGTCGGGCCACGGCGGCCACAGTACTTTTTCTTCTCCCGCGGCGTAACGCTGGTTGCGTCTTTCTCTCTGGGCTCTTAGCGGCGGGCGTCTTTGCAAACTTGGGGCGCAGGCCATGGCGTCGAACGGTCCCGAGACCCTGTCCTGACGCCTCCGTAGCGCGGAGGGATGTGGACTCCTGTGGGTCGTGGCAGGTGGCACGGTCGCGCGCTCACGGTGTGGGCCGCCGCAGCTGCACATCGGGGGCTCCTGGAGCCTCGTCCCACGCCCACCCGTGAGGCTGCTGCCAAGTCCAGGACTCTCGACCGGCTCTACAGCTCTGCCGACCGCAAGGTGACCCCCATGAGTCTCTGATTAACCGTGTTTTAAAACTAGGGGGGGACGTTCCTTGCAAAAATGTAGGCTGGAGGGGCTTCCTAGACGGCGTGTGAATGCGGGTTGAGATTGCGTGGGGGAGGTAGAGCTAAGAGCGCGCCTCGCTCTCGGGTTTCTGGAGGCTCCACCGCTCCCCACGGTGACCTTGGGCAAGTCACTTCCCGAGTTCACTGCCTTGTAATGTCAGTAACTAATTTATTGGTTATGCGAGGCACTGATGCAGGGGTTTTGCGTGTTTTGAATTCTCCTACAAGCCTGCTGAAGAGGCTAGTGTAACCTCCATTTTCCTGCAGCTTACTAGCTCTGTGGCCTGGGGAAGCTACTTGAACGTCCTGTAACTTTTTTTCAGTGGTAAATGAATGAGATAAGAATAAAAGAATGGCTCTTCCTGAGGATGGTAACTACGTAAGGAATAAGACTTTTTAGTCCGATATCTAGAATGGAAGACGTGCTGGGTATGCTTTAGCTTCTGTTTCTTAGTTGATTTTAAGTGATCCAAAGCAAACTTTGTTTTCTGAGTGTTCGTTCTTGTGGTGGAGAAGGTGAGGAATTCAGCAACTTTTAAAAAAAGACACTGTTTATTTACTAGGAAAAGATACAGTTTAGGCAGGGAAGTAGAGTAATTGAACACAAGTTAGGAGTACCTGGAAAAAAACAAGACTTAAAGTATGATAATGCCCTCTTCTAACATGCTTGTGGAATGTAAAATGGATTTATCTTGCAATTCCAAGTTCTTAAAAGTGGTACAGTCCTGTGTATCTTTTTAATCGAATGGCAATCTTAAGGGCAGTGTGGGAAATACACCGGGCAAACAAATCAGGTTTAGTTTTTAATCAGAATTTCTTTCAAATGTAAGTTGCACTTTCATTGTTTGCTTTGTATTGGAACATTTATGAAAAGAAAACGTAAAGCCCCTGAGTATTCTGTATTTCATTATAGTTTTACTTTTTTTTTTCTTTTTAAGATTTTACTTATTATTTGACAGACACAGTGAGAGAGGGAACACAAGCTGGGGGAGTGGGAGAGGAATAAGCCGGCTTCCTGCTGAGCAGGGAGCCCAATGCCCAGCGCAGAGGCTGTTCCCAGGACCGCAGGACCCCAGGATCATTACATGACTGGAAGGCAGTCACTTAACAATTGAGCCACCCAGAAGCCCCAAGAATTTTACTTTTTTAATGCTGATTATAAGATGGATTTGCTTGAAAAAATAAAACGTTTAGAGTACCCAAAAAGATGGCATATTCTACTTGAATAACCATTTTTAGCAGTTTGCAATGAGTCTACATAAAACATTAAAGAAGATGTATATAACTAAAAATCGGGAGTTACATTTTAAAATATTTTAAAATTTTGAATGATAAGAGGATTTTTCCTTTTTTTTTTTTTGCTATCTTTTTTTCCCTCTCCAAAGAAGTTGCTAAATAGCATAATTGTATCTGATTAAACTTTTGAAGATTCTATTAGGAGCACAGATTTTAAAATAGATTTGACTGCTGACTAAATGTGTGATGACAAAGAATTTCCTTTTTTTCTTAAAACTTTTCTGTCGTTTTTTTTTGTTTGTTTGTTTGTTTGTTTGTTTTTGCTTCAAACAGTTTTATTAGACCAGGCACTCTAAGGCTGATCAGGAATTCTAGGTATCTTGTGTTCTTCTTTCATGAAAATAAATTCATTTCCTCATTGGCCCTCTAAGTGGTGGAAATATTTATAAAGGACTCTTCTTTAGCTTGGTTGTCACCTTGACTGTGAAACTGATACATTTGATAAGTGTGGTTTTAATCATTTGCTTGTAATTAGAGTTTAGCCATAAACCTTTTTATTGTCATAGGAATGTTATAACATGAAATGGTTTAGACTAAAGGAATAATCTTTGAATTAATATTCTTTTTTCATATAATGCAAAATGTATACTCATAAATGTTTTATTTTTCTTCCCTTTCTAGGAAAAAATTGACCTATCTAGATTCTCTGTTGAAAATATTAGAAATTTCAGTATAATTGCACATGTGGATCATGGCAAAAGTACTTTAGCTGACAGGCTCTTGGAACTAACAGGTATTTTCATTTTATGTTATATAGTTAATTGATGGCCATGAGTAATTAATCATCATTTTTACTATGATTTTTAAAATTTTGGTTTTAATTTTATATGTAATATTGTGTCTTTAAAAGCCCGTTGAAGTATCAATAAGTATTTCTCTTTATAGGCACAATTGATAAAACAAAAAATAATAAGCAGGTTCTTGATAAATTGCAAGTGGAACGAGAAAGAGGAATCACTGTTAAAGCCCAGACAGCATCTCTTTTCTATAATTGTGAAGGAAAGCAGTACCTTTTAAATCTCATTGATACACCAGTAAGTTTAATATTTTATCTCTCTTGTTAAGTCAGCCTTGTATGAATAGTGGGGAAAAATCCTTGTTCAGTTTTTGAACTGAACATAAACACTTTGCTCTTTGTTTTCTCAGTGTTCTTATGTTTGAGTAATTGTTTCACAAGTAGAGGCTAAAAAAAGAAATGACTAACTTTTTATCAAGGGGAGTCAGTAGATTTGCCATAATGCTCCTCCCTAAAAATATTACAGCTAACTTTAGAAATATCAATATTTTTTGTTTTGCAGGGCCATGTTGATTTTAGTTATGAAGTATCCAGATCACTCTCTGCTTGCCAGGGTGTTTTACTTGTGGTTGATGCAAACGAGGTAGGTACTTTTAATTTCATGTGGTGTGATACGCTCTAGGTTATTTCAGGATATTTTCCTTAAAATGTATTTTGGAAATAGAATTTTTGTGTTTGAAAATAATAAGATTTATTGTATTATTTAAGCCAAAGCACATGATTTAGTCCTGGTACTTTGAATTTTATTGCGCTAAAGCAGTCTGTGAAATTGACTAGTTCATATTTTAAACACTTTAAGCTGATCAGATGAATGAAGGGAATGTTGAAGTATATTATATTTACATTCATCCTACCAAATACTTGTTTTTTAGTAGTTCTTTATTGGGGGTTTTAATATTAATTTTTAGCAGAACTTGAAAATGAATCTATTTTGGAGGTTATTTTGGGTGATTTTAAGGTAATAATGTTTTAAGTTTAAAGAAACATGTCAGTAACATTACCAGGTTCTTGTTTGGTATAAAGAGAACCATAAAAACATATTTGTTGATGATGTAAGACCTATTATGTACTATTAAACTAAGCTTTTGATATAATTCAGTTTCTCACAAACTTTTCATTTAAAACCCAACATAATTGTTGTGTTAAACCTTTCTTGTTCCTGTCAGGGAAAGTTTATATCTAGCTTATACACATAGTACAGGGTTTTATAAACCATATCGTATGACTGTGCCTTTAGTAGGCTTTCATGACCTTGAGGTTCATGTTTCACTTTTTTTTTGTCTCCAGTAATGCTCCCCAAAGTGAAAGGAATTTTCACAAGGATTTAGCCAGATTCATAGATAGGACAGCTAGAAATTATTCTTGAAATCCAGTTGAAAGAACTAAGGTACAAAGGTTTTATCACTGTAAGATTACAGATCTAGTTAGCTAATGTGCCAGGACTAAAACACAAGTTTTCTGCAACTGATTATAATAGTATTTCTTGTTAGCCATTTTTCCTTTGTGGAAATACTTTATATATATTCATGGAAGTATAGACATTGTACTTTACTCTGTACCTCTGCTTTTGGTGAAGATGTATGGAGTAGCTTAAATTATAAGTTTTGTGATAAATGGTAGAATGGTCATATCAATATCTTCTGTCTTGATATTTTTAGGGTATTCAAGCGCAAACTGTAGCAAACTTCTTTCTTGCCTTTGAAGCACAGCTGTCGATAATTCCAGTTATAAACAAGGTAATTCTAGGGGTGCCTGGGTGGCTTAATGAGTTAAGCCTCTGCCTTCAGCTCAGGTCACGATCCCAGTGTCCTGTGATCGAGCCCCATATTGGGCTCCCTGCTTGGCGTGAATCCCACTTCCCCTGCTTGTATCCCTCTCTTGCTGTGACTCTCTGTCAAATAAATAAATAAAACCAAAAATAAATAAATAAATAAATAAACAAACAAGGTGATTCTAATGAAACAACAATAATGTTTATTATTTTATTTTCTAAAAGGTGTTTGACTATTTAAGTATACTATTTTTTATATGAGGAATCTTCAATTATATATTAAATGTATTGGTAGGATTTATTTCTTTAAATTGCACATGATAGAAGTGCAACTCAAACTCCTGTATCCTTACACGTAGTTGAGAAGGCTGTCTCCCTGAATTGACATGGAGTGATTGAAGACTGTTTCTTTAGGAAAGAAATATATGCACAGCAGCCAAAAAATTATGTTTATCACTCTAAAACATATATTGGAAAAGAAAAAGCACTTAAGATCTTGGGGAAAACAGTGTAACATATGAAACATAACAGTTAAGTACTAAGCTGAGTACTGTTGGTAAACCTTAGCTTTTATATTTTGAAATTAATAAAGAATCTTAATCTAAAAATCTTCATTATGGGGTGCCTGGGGGGCTCAGATAGTTAAGTGTCTGATTCTTGATCTCAGTTCAGTTGTGAGTTTAAGCCCTGCATTGGGCTCTGCTCAACATGGATCCTACTTTAAAAAACAAACCAAAAAAAAAACTGCATTGCATTCAGTTGAATTTTTTTATAATGGAGTTAAGTTTAAATGAGGCATAGTTGTTTATGGTAAGACAGTTTGTTGTCATAAGTTACATCTAACTTGTAAAATCAGTTTACCTGGTGTTGGTTGATACGTTGTTATTGAACTCTTCTGCCTTGAATTGCCTGCTTCCTAAAATTTTTGCATGCTCTGCTTTGCCTACCCTCTGTTTTTCGGTAGCCATACTTGTTAAAATTATATTGCCTATGAAAAATAGAGGTATCAGTTATCATAGGTATGCTTTTGATTGTCTGAATGCTATTAATATGTAATACATTTTGTTTTTACTGTGTTAAGACATAATGAATTTTTTTCTTAAGGTAGATCTGAAGAATGCTGATCCTGAAAGGGTTGAAAAGCAAATTGAAAAAGTGTTTGATATTCCAAGTGATGAATGTATTAAGGTAAAATACCCTTTTTCTTGAAGACATGCTTTAAAAAATGTCGGGTATTGGCCTAAGTGAAATTTCATAGTATTTGATAGCCCATCGATATATAAAGTTTTCATAGTTTTACAAAGTTCTTTTTACTAATATTTCATTTGATCTTCACCAAAAATCCTTATTACATGGTTAGGACAGATAGGAATTATTTTTACAATCCAGTTGAAAGAACTAAGGCACAAAGGTTTTATCACTTTCTTAAGATTACAGAGCTGGTTAGCTAATGTGCCAGGACTAAAATACAAGTCTTTGCACCTGATTACAGTAGTATTTCTTGTTAGTGTTTTGCCTCTGTGGAAATACTCTCTCTATATATTTATTTATTTAAAGGTCTGTTTATATTTATTTTACGGAGAGAGTATCAAGAGTGGGGGTGGCAGGTGGAGGGAGAGAGAATCCTCAAGTATACTCCCTACTGAGTGCAGAGCCTGACTCAGCGCTCAGTCCCAAGACCTTGAGATCATGACCTAAGCCAAAATCAGGAGTCAGAGGCTTAACTGGCTGTGCCACCCCAGCATGCCTGGAAATACTCTCTTTAAAGAACAGATTCAAATTAATTACAAGGCATTTGTATGTATTAGTTTTGGAATTGACAAAGCTTTTTTTAATAATAGAACTAGATATAGTAATAATCTTAAACAACAGATTTTATTTATATCAAAGTTGATACTACCTTTTTTTTAAAGATTTTCTTTATTCATGACAGACAGAGAGATAGAAGGAGGCAGAGGCAGAAGCAGGCTCCCCGCTGAGCAGAGAGCCCTATATGGGACTTGATCCCAGGACCGTGGGATCATGACCTGAGCCCAAGGCAGATGCTTAACCAACTGAGCCACCCAGGCACCCAAAGTTGATATTACTTCAAATTTGAATTTTTTTATTTACCTTTTAAATGATGACTAGGTGTTGAATAGCCATGGCCAGACTGTGCTGTGCTATGTTGTAAGTGTGTCAGTGCAACAGTATAGCATCAGCTTCCATTTCGGTCTCATTTGATTTTTTGAAAAAGCTAGTTTTAGATGATGAATTATTTTCTTTTGTTTAACACAGTGGAGGATTACATACAACATGGTATTAACTGAAAAACTGTTTTTTTTTCCCTGTGGAGATAGATACACACATAGAGAATTTAATAGTTTTTATTACAAAGAGGGACCTCATTATAAAGCAGTCCTGGAATTGTGGTGTCATAACTTGGGTTATGTTAAAGTATAATGAACTATTCTGATTTTAATACATCTTTACAAAATTTATTCAGATACTTATTTGGAATGTGCCAGCTAGGGGCACAGCTGTGAACAGGCTAGATAAGACTGTGATATCATTGTGTTATGTTTTCCTTAGGGAGGCCGTCATTAAATGAGTAAAGAAAGAAGTAAGTGAGTAAGTGTAGTAATTATTGAATAAGACAGGTATTATCAAGAAAATTCATTTAGCAGATTGTGTTGTTTCAGGTGGAGTATCATACTTAACTATAGAAAAGTAATTTTTTCTCAGATGCTATGATGCAGAGTAACTTAGGGCATCTCTGATGAACTGAGACTAAAGAAATGAATGTTGGGAGAAACTTCCAAGAGGAGGAAGGAGCAAGTGTATAGGCTTGGCATGTTTAGCAAGGTTTGGCATGTTTAAGGAACAGAGCAGAAGCACATTAGATGAGATGGCTTTGTAGGGATAGGCAGGAATCAGGTCATGCTGAGACTCTTGCTGTGCTGACGTTTGAAAATGATTCTATGATAAAGGATTTTAAGGTAAGTGAGGAAAATAAACTGATCTGGTTGCTTTATAGAGAGTTCATTAGAAAACAATAAGAGGTGAGGGGAAATTGGTTTGCTATAATAGCTAAAGTGCTTATACAGGTGGCTAAGTATGTGATGTTGATGTTGGAGAATTCGGCAGATTTGATGTTTATTTGGAGAGATAGGAAATAGATACTTGGATAGGAGAGATTTGGTGTGGGTTACATGTGAGGAAGTGGAATAAAGGGAAGAATCGGGTAGCTTTGGGTTTAAGCAAGTAGCTGCTACTAGATGAGGAGGAGTTGGAAAGGAAATGATATAGGAGAAAATAGAAAGCTTTGCTTTTTCTATTAGACATCCAAGTAGAGATACTGTGTAAATCTTTTTTTTTTTTTAAAGATTTTATTTATTTGACAGAGATCACAAGCAGGCAGAGAGGCAGGCAGAGAGAGAGAGAAGGAAGCAGGCTCCCGGCTGAGCAGAGAGCCCGATGCGGGGCTTGATCCCAGGACCCTGTGATCATGACCTGAGCTGAAGGCAGCGGCCTAACCCACTGAGCCACCCAGGCGCCCCAAGAGATACTGTATAAATCTTTAATTCAGGCATTCATGGAGATAATTGTGGTCAGAGATAGATACTTAGGAGTTGTTAACATGTATGTGGTAAACAAATAGGGTTTCATAGGGAAAAGTGTAGAGAAAAGATCCTAAGAGTCAAACTACATTGTTGTGAATTTGAGGGTGTTACAAGTAAGAACTAGAGAAGGATTTGAGTCGAATTCAGAATAAAAAGTATGGAAGGATTGAGTCTTCAGAGAAGGGGGAATAATTTCCAAATTATAGAAACTGCAAAGAGGTTGTGAGTATAGATACAGATAAATTCATATATTTTGGATAAGGAAGTTTGTGATATTTTCTGTTTCCTTAAAGAAAATAGCAGGCAGAGTCATCAACAAGAGTGAATTGGCCAGAGGGGAAAATGTGTAGATTGAAAAAGAAGGTAGTGTGAAACACCTTACTGAGTGGTAATGTGAATTTACTATGGGTTGCATCTTGGGAAGTTAGGAAGTTTAACTGCACGTTCAGATGTGTGGACATGAATTCAGAGAAACTTTCCAGACCAGTTACTTGATTTTTCTCCAGTAATGTTGAGCCCTTTGTATTATAGGCACAGAAAAGACACTTGCTGGGGCACCTGGGTGCCTCAGTCAGTTAAGTGTTTGACTTTGACTCAGGTCATGATCTTGGGGTCTTAGGATCCAACCCTGTGTTGGGCTCTATTCTCTGCAGGGGGTCTGCTGCTCCCTTTGTCCCTCCTCCTCCCGCTTGTGCTCATTCACTCGCTCTTTCTCAAATTAATAAAGTCTTAAAAAAAAAAGGTAAGACACAGTGTTGGAAGCAGTCACAGTTGAGTTTTACCAACCTTATGATAGGGAGAGAATCGGTAGTGGTTGAACAGTGATTGTAAATAGTGGACCTCGGAGTTTCCGCTGGGAAAGGAAGGGGCATGGGGCTAATAGTGAAAGGAGATAGTCCATTCAGTGGTTTAGAGATGGGAACTTGAAGGATTGTTGCAAAGAAGGTACTGGAGTCTAGAGCAGTGGTTCTCGTTAGGGGGTATTTTTTCCTTGTAGGAAACATTTGGCAATATCTGGAGGTGATTTTTGTTGTTATACTGGGGAGTAGGTGCTATGGTCATCTTGTGGGTAGGTGACATGCCATAGATTCTGTTAAAAATCCCTTAAGACAATTATCAGTCCAAACTGTCCTTAGTGCTGACTTGAGAAACTGATCCGGAGAGAGTTTAAAGGTTAAGAGGTGATGTTTAGGAAATGGGTTTTAAAATCAAGATTTCAGAGATAGTCCAGCTATTAGTTATGACAAAGTTGAGTCATACCTGTGTTTTTTGAGTCTTCAGGCTTGCGCTCTCAGTGCGAGAAAAATAGTAGTAATATCCCTTGTAACTGCATGTGTGTTATCCACATATATTGTTTATTCTCTTTACACAACAATCTTGAGATTTAGGAAAAACATGAATGTTCATTTATTAGATGGGGAACTTGAAGCTCAAATATGTATTGCTCAAGTCATACAGTCCATAGAGTCATAACTGTTACTCAGGTGTTTTTAAACTCTTAAGACCACTGCTCTTTCATTACCGTAATCAGAATGTTTTTGCAGTTTAATCCAAGAACCACAGACTCACCTAACTGTATTGGAAGGACATTTGTCAGTATAGTATATGCTTTGTGCTTCCTTTTATTACTGTCTTCAAATTCATAACTGTTAGAATTCTTTCTTTTTTCTAATTATAAAGCTCAGTCATCTGGATAGAAAAGTAGTCTTTAAATCCTTATTTTTTTAATATACTTTTTATTTTAGATATCTGCTAAACTTGGAACAAATGTTGAAAGAGTTCTTCAGGCAGTCATTGAAAGAATACCACCGTAAGTATTTTGCTATTTTTGTACTTTTTACTTATCTTTAATAGTACAAAGGCCATCAGTCTGATCTCTAATTTTAGATTAGACTATACATGTGGTGAGTGATAATACATTATTTTTAGTTGTACATAGAAATCAAGTCGAGTATAGAAAAAGAAAGCAAACAAGGGTGAATGAGTTCTCTTCTTAATAATCATTGTAATAGGGGTGCCTGAGTGGCTCAGTGGGTTAAAGCCTCTGCCTTTGGCTCAGGTCATGATCTCAGGGTGTTGGGATCCAGCCCCACATCCGGCTCTCTGCTCAGCGGGGAGCCTGTTTCCCCCTCTCTCTGTCTCTTCCTGCCTCTCTGCCAACTTGTGATCTCTGTCTGTCAAATAAATAAATAAAATCTTAAAAAAATAATAATAATCATTGTAATAGGGGCACCTGGATGGCTCAGTGGGTTGAGCCTCTGCCTTTGGCTCGGGTCATGGTCTCGGGTCCTGGGATCAAGCCCATGTTGGGCTCTCTGATCAGCGGGAGCCTGCTTCCCCCTCTCTGTTTGCCTCTCTTCCTACTTGTGATCTCTTTCTCCATCAAATAAATAAATAAAATCTTAAAAAAAAAATCATTGTAATAAAGAGACTTGAATAAATTAGCATTTATTGTGTTTTAATACTGAATAAATGTATTTCATCAGTTTCATAAATCATATTAAAACATTTAAACTCAAGGTTGAAATAAAATTAATATAAAAATAGGCATTATACTTTTTGGGAAGATATTTTTATTTTGGCTGTCACTTATTAGCCTTTCTTAGGTACTAGAATAAATTAAGCATAATAATATTTAAATAATAGTCATTAAGAGTTTAATTAATTATATGTACATTTTCTTTTTACTTATTTTAATAGTCCTAAAGTGCATCGCAAAAATCCCTTCAAAGCTTTGGTGTTTGATTCCACATTTGACCAGTATAGGGGTGTGATAGCCAATGTAGCGTTATTTGATGGAGTGGTTTCCAAAGGAGATAAAATTGTATCTGCACATACTAAAAAGACATATGAAGTTAATGAAGTAGGAGTTCTGAATCCTAATGAGCAGCCAGCACATAAACTGTAAGTAATCTGTAGTAGTAATTAAAATAGATTTGTATGTGTTGCAATTTCTGCTTTTCTCAGCTTGGTATGCTTAGAATGATCCCAGTATTGTAAGTCAGAGAAGAAAAACCCAAACTGATAATTTAATGCACCTAAATATTAAGTGCTCTTGCAAAAGGAATCTCATGTGTGAAGGACAGTATAAATTTGATATATTTTTATTCCTTTTTACTAGTCATAACAAATTTTATGATCTGCTGTATTTGATGAGCCAGTGAAAGAGATGGTTCTGTCACCATCCAAATCATACTGGGTATCAATTTTGATATTTAATTTTTTTGTAGTTAGATTTTTCAACACAAAAGTAGTGAAGACAATTTGGTAATTTTTTCCTTTTGTATGGAATTCATTGTAAAACTTTGTTTAAAATCCATGGCACATGGGGTTAGTAAGGTCATGTGTATTAGAAAAACTGAATTCTGAGTTCACTGACAAATACAGAGTGCCTGCTCCATCAGTACTGAAAGGTACTGATGAAATAAATCATCTGGCACATACCAGGAGCATTCTAAGGTCTTTGTTTCCTCATCTGTAAAAATTAAGGTAGTGGCCATATAGGTCACACTTGATAGTTTAATGCTTGTTTAAAACCAGCACTATTTTGCTCAATACATTTTTTATTTAATAGAGTCATAAAGTCTATTTTAATTTTACTCAAAAGATTTCTGAAGTCTGTATTCCATCATGTAGTGCATACATTGACCATTACTGTATCTTCACTTTAGATTCTGATACCTTATCCTAAATGTAAATTAGTTTATCATGTAGGAAATTTGCTTTAAAAAAAAAAAAAAGAAACTAAGCTAAAACTCTGAAATCTTGGGATATGCTCTTTTCATACAAGAGAAACATCAAATTGGTGCCAGATTTGTTTAGAGTTCACATTTTTCTGCTTGGTTTTAAAAATTTATTTTTTTAGAGCACATTAGTGACACAATTCATTAATAAAATAATGTTTTACACTTCAAGAAGTTATTTTGTGTTTCTGAGCTTAGTTTTACTTTGTTTACATTATATTTGGAAGCTGTTGTTTAATATGCAGAGGTGGGCAGAGACATGAGGAAGGCCATAGACTTGTGTTTTAGAGGTCCTTGATAATGGACTGTAAGGCATGGTATGTTCTTTTGCTGACAGTTTAGTGTTGAGAATTGATACGTAATACTTACTTTGAATTAGATGAGGTTTTCTTTGGAAAATATAATAATTTCCGGGAAGGGTAATTGTGAGTATGCACTTGAAACATTAAAGCAGTAAATATTTCCATATAATAATTTTATTTAGATATGCAGGACAGGTGGGCTATCTGATTGCTGGGATGAAAGATGTCACTGAAGCACAAATAGGAGATACATTATATTTACATAAACAACCAGTGGAGCCCTTGCCTGGGTTTAAATCAGCGAAACCAATGGTATTTGCAGGTGAGGAGCTCACAAATGCAGGATGAGGGCCAATTTATTATGTAAATTGAAATAAGAATTATTAGAAATACTCATTTTAAATAACAGCTAATTCCAAAATATTCTATTTCTTTTAGTTTTTTTGTGTGCTATTTATGTATCAGTTAATTTCGTATGTATAGTGCAACTTGATGTGGGAGATCATTTCCTACATATTTTTTTTATCACTTGTCAGAAAGTATAAGCTCTTAAATGAGTTCTCTGGTATTTAAAGAACATAGATTTTCTTTGTTTCACTAGAGAGTAAATCATTGCATTTGGAATATTTTTTTAGTTAGGATGTTTTCATTACTAATTGTCAGTGGACATTTACTGACTGCCTTTCTGTTAGTTGGACTTTGTTTAATATTGTACAGTACTGGTGTAGACATGGCAGAGGATAGTGTTACCTCTCATATGCACGACTTCACAACCTTTTACTACTCTGTGATGTTAAAGACATTTGGAAAAGGAAGGCTTGGTTGAAGGTCATCAAGTTACTCTGTGCTGGATATCTAGCACTGCTTTTCTCCCTTTCTTTGTGTCACTAGGAAGTGTGAAGTTTGTTTACTCCCACGTTAGGCAGAGTCAGTCATTTGAGTTTTGGAGGATGTGAGAGATGAGGATGATTAATTTTGATCCTGGAAGCTTTGCATATTTATTTTTAGGCAGATTTTCACATGTGATAATTAGACATCGTTGTGTCCTCAGGAATGTACCCTATAGACCAATCTGAATATAATAACCTGAAGAGTGCTGTAGAAAAGTTGACTATCAATGATTCCAGTGTGACAGTTCATCGGGATAGTAGCCTTGCCTTAGGTGCTGGCTGGAGGTAAGATTCTTTTCTCTGTAGGATCAAATTTTTATTGAAAAGTAAAGTTTGTTTTTTTTTTAAAGATTTTATTTATTTATTTGACAGAGAAAAATCACAAGTAGATGGAGAGGCAGGCAGAGAGAGAGAGAGGGAAGCAGGCTCCCTGCTGAGCAGAGAGCCCGATGCAGGCCTCGATCCCAGAACCCTGAGATCATGACCTGAGCCGAAGGCAGCGGCTTAACCCACTGAGCCACCCAGGCGCCCTGAAAAGTAAAGTTTAAGTGGTTCATTGGTCCTGAACATTTCATCTCTGAAGATAAATTCTTAATAGTGTAGAGTGAACCAACATAAACATCTGCCTATTTCACATTGTATTCATACTCTATGGGTAAACTTTATGGCAATTTTAAATAGAATTCCAATAGAAATTTTTTTTTGAAATTTTCAGTCCTATTTAATGAAGTTTTGTTAGCATTTTATTATGTGAATTGCTTGAATGACCTTTTTTTTTTTTGGATTGCCTTTTGATTCTACCCATCCCCCACAAAATAATATTCTATTATTTATAATTTTTTATAATACTATAATATATAAATATATAGTATATAAATAATATATGCATAATATAGTATTATAGTCTGTAACACTCTATTCGTCAAAGAAGCCAGAGCGCATGATGCATAAACATTTTGGAGTTTGCCTTTTTCTCCCCCAGGTTGGGATTTCTTGGACTTTTGCATATGGAAGTTTTCAACCAGCGACTGGAGCAAGAATATAATGCTTCTGTAATTTTGACAACCCCAACTGTTCCATATAAAGCTGTTCTTTCATCAGCAAAATTGATAAAGGTACTATTGTGAACCAGCATACAAGGGAAAACTAAATAAGTGTGTGTCTATATATGCAGAACGCAGGAGAAACTTTTTAGTACACCATTACCTGACTAGCTTTTACATGAAATATTTCTTGATTAGTAGCATTAAAAATTGAATTATTTTATGATTAATGCTGAAGAAGCCACTTGAGAACTAATTTATGCAGTATTTTTCTTAACCTGATAGAAATCTATGTATTATTGATACTATCCTGTTACTGAGAGTAAAACGCAGAATCATTGATTATCTGTCTAAATCCAGTACAGAAATTAAGAATATAATTTGGTCATAAGTAGTTTATCTTAATGAAAGGTGAAGTATTCATGGCTACCTGGCTATAGGAAATTTTAGACTTCAAGGTAGTGTTAGAGACAGTATTGTCTCTGAGTGATAGAGACAGTATTCTATCTGAATGGTAGTCTCTTCATTTTAAACAAATTTTAACTTTGGCATCTGTAAATATTTTCCAACAAAATGAACTTAGGAAACTAATGGTAATGCCTTATAAGGGCACTTTTACATCATATTTTTTCTAAGTGGTACATAAGATGTGCTTAGTAGATGTCAATGAGCGGGATACATTACTTACTAAAAATTGTTACTAAGGGGTTATGATTGGGTGGTTTTTAAAGTACAGAGCATGTTAGGGGTGCCTGGGTGGCTTAGTGGGGTAAAGCCTCTGCCTTCAGCTCAGGTCATCATTCCAGGGTTCTGGGATCGAGCCTTGCATTGGGCTCTCTGCTCAGCAGGGAGCCTGCTTCCCCCTCTCTCTCTGCCTGCCTCTCTGCCTACTTGTGATCTCTGTCAAATCTTTAAAAAAAAATAAAATACAATAAAATACAAAACCTGTTAAGATAATAGCTTAACCTTTAGGAATTCTTTTGATTTTATTAATTCAGCAAATGCAATTATAATAAATTCTAACATTTACTATAAATTAAAAGATTTTAAAGCGTGGTAATTAAGACTTATTTTTAGCTGTTGGTGATTTTTCTTATTTTTAGGAATACAGAGAAAAGGAAATTACAATCATCAATCCTGCACAATTCCCTGATAAATCAAAAGTAACAGAATATTTGGAACCAGTTGTTTTGGGTACAATTATCACACCAGATGAATACACTGGAAAAGTGATGATGCTTTGCCAGGTATAAGTGTGATACAGTTTAATATAAAAGTAAATTTTAGTCCTCTCTAACAGTGGTTTCCCACTTAGGTTTCTTCTGAAAGTTTTCTCTCTGTAGAGCACATTGAATTTGTAAGAACTTTTCATAAAGATCTATATCTAATGTGTATATATATACACATACTATGTATGTATATATATATGTATATGAGAGATGTAGGTATAGATATACTTCTGACTTGAAATATTAGCCCACAGGAAAGAGATTTGATGCTTATTTATACTTACTAGCTCAAAGAACAATTTCTTTTAGCCTTTATAGTACTTGAAAGTGAGGATAGTTTGAAAGATTACTGTAATACTTTACACTTTTGACTAAAGGGTGGGTATTCCCTATTTTGCCTTAGTTTTTGCCACAATGTAATAAAGGACTTAATCTATAAATCATAGTCCTCAAAAAAACTATTTGAAGTACTCTGACATATATTGGAAAGAACTCTCAAATGATTTCTAGTGGACTTGAATTTTAATTCTGTAATCACAAACTAGAAAACTTGGGTCAGTTGCTTAATTTCTTGGGACTAAGTTTATTTGTAAAACAAGAAATCAGAACTTTGATGTTATCTGTTGTTAATTTGGTTTATCATTAAGTACTCTATAATTTTAAAAAGATAAAATTGTTAGATAAAGACAAAGGATTAAAAGCTTTGGTAATAAATACAATTAAAATATGAAATAGTTGTCTCTGTATTAAAAGTGTTATTTGCAAGTTTGTTAAATATTCCTTCATTTTGTTCACTGTTTATTAGGGTTTGTAAGGAAATTTTAGGTTGGGATATTGACCTCTTTCTATAGTCATTGTAAATCATTTCGTCAATAGGTTATCATTAAACACATTTCTTTTTTCTTTTTTAGGCTCGAAGAGCAGTTCAAAAGAATATGATGTATATTGATCAAAATAGAGTTATGCTTAAATATCTCTTCCCTTTGAATGAAATTGTGGTGGATTTTTATGATTCTTTGAAATCCTTGTCTTCTGGATATGCTAGGTAAAACTTAAATTCAGATACCTGGATAATTCTTTTGAAATACTGACCAACATGAATATAGAAAGGCTTGAAGCAACCTTAAAAGTATTAGAGAGTACTCCTAATTTGCTTATGGAAGAATGAGTTCCTTTACTTCATAAAACTTTTAGCCTTCTTCTAATAAAAAAATTATAGTGTCCTCTTCATGAAGGAGTATACTCCTCTGTCCATTAAAAATTACATGTAATTTTTCAAAGCCACTGTGATCTTAGTGGCACATTTGTATGGTGGCACATTGGATTCCTGTGTTATATAATCCTAGGAGCACCTGTATATATTTGGAAAACAGAAGTACATATTTAGTCTGTAAAAAATGCTACATGTGTCCCCATACCTGTGGACACTTTATTAACTCGGTCTTCCAGAATAAGTGGTCCACATTATGAAAACCATTGTCTAATCTCCAGGAGTGTTTGGAGGAACAACCTGATAGAAGTGAAGGAAGATTTAATACTAAGTAACAAAGAACTCCATGCATAGCATTTTGGGAGTATTTTATGTTGGGGTAAATAAGTCTAGATGCCCTTAATACCCTGAGATCTTAAGTTATTGGATAACATATATTGGGATATTAAAGAAAGTATAAAGTACACTGGGAAAGTAGGGAAAATGAACATTCACATCTGTAAAATACACATGCACCTCCATGCATGTGCGGGCATATTTAATACTAACATTCAAAGAAAGATTCGTGTTCAAAGAACATGCTACAGTGATCTGGAAATTTAGCTTTATGAAATGAGTGTTAGATGAAAGAGTTATTATAATTGATACAAAGGAGTGTTCTTTTTTTTTTATGTATTGAGAAACTTTTTTATACCTTTTCAGCCAATTTTTTTCTTATGTGTCTTCTTTCAGACAAGAACATAAGCAAATAAGTGGCAGTGGGATTTAAAGTAGAACGAATTGAGGCAGCATGTCATTAAAACAGTTACTGTGGGGCGCCTGGGTGGCTCAGTCAGGTGGGCATCTGCTTTCAGCTCAGGTCATGATCACAGAGTCCTGGGATTGAGCCCTGAGTCAGGCTCCTTGCTAAGCGGGAAGGCTACTTCTCCCTCTGCCTCTGGCTGCTGTTCTCCCCCCTGCTGTGCTCTCTCTCTCTGACAAATAAATGAATAAGATCTTTAAACAAACAAAAATAAAAATTATTGTGGTTAAAAGAATAATTACTGAGCTGAGTGTTTATAAACATTTTTAATGAAGTCTGTCAATTGTAGTTTGCATTTAGATACTTCTTTATGAGTTAAGTGGTCTTAAAATCTTTTAGCTTAGAAACTTAAACGTACTTCAGATTAATGAAAAAACATATTTAATTTTGAACTATGTGAAAATAAAATAATGCCACCTTTCAGAATTAAGGTGATTCTTATGTTCGAGATGGATCTTTTTTACATGTAGTCAGTTCCTAAGAATAAAAATGCATCATAGTCTAAGTAGCCTAGCCATTGGCCTCTCCTGGACTTCGATAAGGAACAATTTCTCTTATACCAGGTGGCAAGAATCTTCTGCAGCTGGGTCAGAAGAAGAATTCCTTTGTTATTTGAGGACTGTCGTGAGGCTGCTTCTCATACTTAACTTGATGCAACTGTTTGTCCTTAAGCCTGCACGTAGCCTTTTTGAGTCCTAAATGTGTTCCTGCATCCAGGGGTACAGTTGAATGAATAATCGGTGTTTTGAATAGAGATTAGGTTTCCATTTGGCTGGCTTGGAAACAGAGACGTTTGCTTAATGGTTTCTTTTGGAAAAAAATGAATGAAGAAATTCTAAAATTTTGGAGCACAGAGAATTTTAAAGTTATAAACAGGTGAAATCGAGGGACTATGTCTAGATTTTATTTTTCTGCATATACTTAAGGTGATATCTTTCATATAGTAAATGCTTAATATTTATTGAAAGGATTTTAGCAAAACTTTAGGTAATATGGTTTTTATGGTTTTAGAGAGTATTAGTATCAACTTGTGACCTTTTTGCTTTAGAAACCAAAAATTAGCAGCTCTAGGCATTCGTTTGTTTTAAAATTAAGACAGTTTAGGACTATATATGTTCTTATCCATAGTTTAAAAGATATGTAAGCATAATGAAAGTTTCTTTCTCACTAAACTTCCGTTTTGAGAGTTAAACCTGTTTTGATTAGCATTGTAAGCTTTTACCATATTTTTTAATAGTAATAGCAGATGCTAATCAAGTGCTTTAAAAGTGCTAAGCTAGGCTCTGTTTTAAACACTGTTTTTGTATTAGGTACTGTTTCAGTGCTTTACACGGATTAACTCATTTCATCCTCAAAAAAGCCCTGTGAAGCTTTAAGCCGAAGAGTAGTGTAAGAAATCCAAAAATCTTATTTATAGTGACTATCAGTACCATAGCATTTATTTAACTGGTAATAGAAAGCTAAACAAATCCATACTTACTGAATCTTGGAGAATGACGTATTAATACATACTGTTGTCTACAGCCAGCCAGCTCTTGGGAGGAAACATTGGGAAGAAAGTGACATTTGCCTTCTGTGTCCCATTTTCCTAGACTGGCTTACAAGTTTATTTTCTTTTCCCCTGTGAAGCATGTTTCCCTTGCTTTTGCCTTTCATTTTGTAAATGTGAAAAGATGAGGGAGTTTGTTCCTCACTGTGGTCATATAGATCCTGTTTATGTGAAATGTATATTTACTATTTTGATAGATCTTTGGGTCAGGTGTAAGAGAGTGGGTAGAAAAAATGTTTTTTGTTTTTTTTTTTTTAAGATTTTTAAAAATTTATTTATTGGACAGACCGAGATCACAAGTGGGCAGAGAGGGAGGCAGAGAGAGAGAGGGGGAAGCAGGCTCCCTGCCGAACAGAGAGCCCAATGTGGGGCTCGATCCCAGGACCCTGGGATCACGACCTAAGCCAAAGGCAGAGGCTCTGACCCACTGAGCCACCCAGGTGCCCCTAGAAAAAATGTTTTGCAAAGAAAAATAATGCAGTCTTTTGGGAAGTATGTTTATCTATTACTTGGATGTTCTTTCTTGTTAGTTTTGATTACGAAGATGCGGGCTACCAGACTGCAGAACTTGTAAAAATGGATATTCTACTGAATGGAAATCCTGTAGAGGAGCTGGTAACTATTGTACACAAGTAAGTCGAATAGAAACTAATCATGGAATGTGAAAGTAACCACTTTTGACATGTTTTTATTTAATTATGGATTACTTATTTTTATTTGACAGCTATATTTTGAAAACTTACAAGTAATTAAATTTGCTTGTACTGGGGCACCTGGGTGGCTCAGTTGTTAAGCTGCTGCCTTCGGCTCACGTCATGATCCCAGGGTCCTGGGACTGAGCCCCGCATTGGGTTCCCTGCTTGGTGGGAAGCCTGCTTCTCCCTTTCCCACTCCCTCTGCTTGTGTTCCCCCTCTCGCTGCATCTTTCTCTGTCAAATAGATGAATAAAATCTTTAAAAAGAAAAAAATTTCCTTGTACTAGTTTCTCTTTCCATTCTTTTTCCATACTGTTAAATGCGAAAGAATAGAATTGCAATAGCTAAAAAGGAGAGTGTCTTGGAAAGAAGTATTTCCCTCACCAGAGTAATGTAGAAGAAACGGTTTTAAACTTTATGATAGATTTAAAATTGAGAACAAAAAGGTTTTCTTTTTAAGAACAAGACGTTTTTTATATTAATTTTATAATGAAAAATGAAATCTCCTACATGTTCAGCCCATTGATAAAAATAAATAGTGGAGCACCTCTTTAATAATCCTGTTAAGCTATTAAAATTATACTATGAAATAATCTTAAGTGACATAAAATGCCTATTAAATAAAAGGTTAGACATATATTCACTATGATTCAAACTATAAAATATCAAACATATACAGGAAAATAATGGAAGGATATATGTTTTTAACATAGACATTCTAAAATGTTTAACACTGGTTTTCTATAGATGAAGGGTATGGCATCAATAATGGTTTTGTTTTTTTGTTGTTTTTTTTTTTTTTTTAATTTTATTTATTTATTTGAGAGAGAGTTAGTGAGAGAGAGCATGAGAGAGGAGAAGGTCAGAGGGAGAAGCAGGCTCCCCAGGGAGCTGGGAGCCCGATGTGGGACTTGATCCTGGAAGTCCAGGGTCACGACCTGAGCCGAAGGCAGTTGCTCAACCAACTGAGCCACCCAGGCGCCCAATAATGGTTTTTATGTATGTTTTTCTACATTGCCTGTAATGGTCATAATGTTATTTTTGCAGTCAGAAAAGTCATATGATTCAGAGTAAGAGATGTTTATGACAGATGAATTCCATTTGAATCTTCTTGAGAACTCACCTTTACATTGATTATGCATATGGACTAGAAAGGTACTTGAAATGTTCATATTTATGATATGTAAATAGTTGCATTTTCTCTCTCAGAGACAAAGCACACTCTGTTGGCAAAGCCATATGTGAACGTCTTAAGGATTCTCTTCCTAGGCAGCTGTTTGAGATAGCAATTCAGGCTGCTGTTGGAAGTAAAATCATTGCAAGAGAAACGTGAGTTGAAATTCATTTTTGTTCTTGTTTTAGAAATGGCAAATGGTTAGAAATGATAGGATTGGAACTGTATTATGAAATAATATTGAAAAATTTAACTTCACATTGGCATAGACTTTGTTCCTACATGTAGAAATAAATACTAATCTGTTTTTAATTCCACTTAATTGATAATTGTTGATTTACTTAACATTTAGTGATATTATTTATAATAATATAGTGGGCATGGGTTTGAGGAATTGCTTTATTTCCACTCAATTTACTGAATGACTACTGAATTTCCTGGGTAAGGTATGGCTTATAAACTAATAGCAACTGAAACTTTTTAAGAAGTTCTGAGGGGAAAAAAAGGTTTTGGAGATACTCTTCCAAAAGATAAAACTAAATTATGGTTTTTACTTGAAGCACTTAATATCACTTTTCAGAACTACCCAATTTAGAGATTAGAGGGTTGACAGACAGAGGAATGCTAACATGTTGAGTTTTGTATTGTAGATTGATTATGAGATCTGTAGCAGACATTGAAGATAGACTAATTTATGTAGAGAATTGGTCTTTATGTATGAGAGATGTGATACACAAATCAGAACACAGAATAAGCTGCTCTACTAGTAACAGTAAGTGCAGGAAATATTGTGTAACATATTTCCTTGGTTTCTGGAAAATCAGAAGTGTCCCCTAGCTGGAAATTGCCAATCAGTTGTAGTTTAAACCCAAACCTACATGTATCAGTAGTGGTGAAATTACAGCCAACATTTTACATAGTCATGGGATAAATTTTATGCCTATATTTGCAGTGAGTTTCATTTCCTAAGGCAATTTAGTTTTAGTTAGTTGTTCTGAATTTCATGAGTACCCAGAGATTGGGCAGAACATAGTTAATAACTAGGGATTATCCTGGAAAGCACAATTTAAAATAGCAAATAATTCCAACATGTGTGTTGAGGTAGAAGATACCTTAGAGAGGGAAAAAAAAATAGGTTTTTATATCTTAAAAGAAATACATATAAATGGAACTTTTTAAAATTTCTAAATTTCTTAGAAACACTGTAGAAATACATTAGTTTGTATCTGTTTGGGTGGATATATTAAAATTATTTAGTTTGCCCTGAAAAGGGCTTTATAAAAGAAATAATTTTTTTATATTCCTAGTCACTCTTAACCCACATGTGGTAGAGTTAGTAATGTGATAACCATTTTTCAGTTTTTTGGAAGTAGTAGTGGTAAGAACAGTTTTAGGTTGAGCCAGAAATGATGTTAGGATGTTATACTTACTCTTGAATTTGGCCTAAATCAAGACTACCCACAAGCCCTGATGTTTTTTATTCTTAATAAAATTTATGTTAATGTTCATGTTGAATCCATTTTCTGTTTTATGTCAAATACATAAAAATAGATGCAAGAGCATTTGAGCTATTTGTTTATGGCAGTTTTACTTAGGTATGACATGATTATTTAAATCTGCAAAGAGGAGATTGCTTTTGAAAATAAAATTCTTATGAAGAGTATATTGAAATGATACAATTTTTATATAAAATTTCTTGTTTTACAGTGTGAAAGCTTATAGGAAAAACGTTTTGGCAAAATGTGTACGTATTTGCCTGTATTCTACTTTTTATTAATATATCTGTTTTCTTGAGTTTAAAGTAAGGGGGAGATATAAATATATTGGTTTCCATTGTTTTTATAATAACCATTTCATCTCTAGTTTTCTTCTTAAATAGTTATATCTCTGCTTGACTGTTAATATATTCATTTTGATAACATTCTTTCTTTTCCATCCGATTTATAAAAATTTCCTTTATATGAAGTATTTTTGTAATACTTATGATCAGGATAACATGTTTTATTGATCTAATTTATAAGGAGAAATTTTGAAGACAATGACTGTGTCTTACTCTGGGAAGAGTATGGCAATTTGAAATCCACCTCTCCTACATGGCTTTGCCGTTTGTGGTCTCCTCTATTAAAATTTCTTAACTCAGTTATGAGAAATAAATGGTTAATGCTTTTTTAAATCCTTAATGTGAGACTGGCCCAGTTATGCCTGTGTGAATTTATTAGACTACGGCTATATGATCCAGAATTTTAAGACTTGAATCAGTAAGAGGCTTGATAATTAATTCTTGACATGCATAACATAATGTTGGGTTTCCTTGGTGATCTTCATCTCCATCTAAAAAATATATAAACCCTTTATTATTCTTTGAGATGTTAAATTATGACCTGCTATGAAGGTGATTAGAAAAGTAACTTTGCGGATGTCTACCTCATGGGTAATAACTGTTAGGTTATTATAGTTCTGTTGATGTCTGTTTGTACTTGTATGATTTTCTGTGGAGTGATTTGAACTTTCAATTTTTAAAAATATTTTTCAGTATGGTGGTGATATTACCCGAAAGATGAAACTTTTGAAGAGACAAGCAGAAGGAAAAAAAAAACTGAGGAAAATTGGCAACATTGAAGTTCCAAAAGATGCTTTCATAAAAGTTCTAAAAACACAATGTGATAAGTAATTGGTGGAAAAAAATACAGTGAATTTTCATAAATTAAAACTTGTGTATCTTTTAATTTTTTTCATAATTTATATGTTGATGACAATGAAAACTATAAAATTTGCTAGGTGCTTTCTGGGTTTTTAGGTTTAAAGAACCTATTTGCTCTTTGAAAAGTAAGTAGTAGGTGGGTTAAGAACTTGGATTCTGAAGCCATATTGTCCGGTTTCACATTTCTGTTCCACCACTCACTAGAGCAAGGTAAATTATTACTTAACCTCTCTGTTTTACTCTTTAGTGAAGTCAGGATTATGCTGTTATTTACCTCCATAGGTTGTTGTGAAGATTGTATCATACAGTATGTTTAAAATACTCAGTGTATGACACAGTAATGTTTAGTGAATCTTAACTATTTTGTTTTCTTGAACATTTTTTCTTACACTGAATGACCCCATAATTAAGATTCTAATTCAAGTCTATGATATTTTCAGAATCACCTAAGTATCAGTTTGTTTAGCTGCATAAATTTAGATTTATAGCAGTCAGTTATTTAAAAAGTCAGTAGCATTCTAGCTGAACATGTGCTGTCTAGTTTTTGTTAAAATTTTTATAAATAGAAGTTTAATACACATCTAAATTAAAATAAGGGTAGGGGCTATTAACATGAACATGCATTGGGTGCAAAGCAGTAGGTGTTTGGTGTTAGCAGAGGCTGTTATTAATAGCAATTTTAGTAATTATTGTCTAGATTTCATAGTTGATGACACAAAGCTTTCGTTAACTTGATGTCACACAGCCAGTGAATGGCTGTCATGCTTCAAAGCATGTGTTCTTACCTCCACTGTTGGTGAACAAACCAGAGGGTAAATTAGATACTTTAGCCATTTAATTTTGTTCTGTACCTTGAATGAACTAAATGAAGTAAATGTCTTTTAGGGATAAGACTATCAATGTATTTTATACTAGGATTATTACATAATGAGGTAATTCTAACTATAAGATAGTGGGATTTACTTAAAATTGTGTATAGAAGTTAATTAACCTGTGACTTTGTCCTATTTACATCATCTGCTCAGGTATCTTCCCTGTCCTCTCTAGCTGTAATAGAACAGTTGAAATATGAGGTTCCATAATACTTGTATTTTGAGTAGTATATTTGAAACTAGAAGAGCATTTACATATAATTTCTAAATGTTCTGTTCTACCAGTATCAGGTGAAAGTTATAGGTTGGTACCTGGCACAAAGTATGCACCATGTGTCTACCATTTAATATTTGTGCTTTATTAGTATGTGTATAATTTAGATACATTTAGTTCTCTTCCTTTAAGCAGTATTAGTAGTAGTGATAAAAGTAGTTTTCAAATTTTTTAGTATAAGCTGAAGTTCTCTCCCCTGACCATTCTCCTAAACAGATGATTTTCATGATATGGAGTTGTGTGCCTTCTAAGTATATTCCCCAGAGGACCTTAACAATACTGACATTTTTGCAAACTTTACAATAATTTAAATATGTGTATTAGAATAGCCACCATTTATTGAGTATATGACAGCCATTGAGCTGAGCTCCGTAGGCATTTCCCCAGTCTATACAACAGTTGAGGTACAGGTACTATTACCACCTTATCATACAGGGCTGGCAGCTCAGACTTATTTGTGCTGGTGTCAGTAGTTGACAGAGCTGGAATTCAAACAGTGGTTTCTTTATCCAAACCCTACCATTTTTTAGCTGCCATGCTTTATTGCCTTGTGGAAATCTAATAGGCTTCTTTGTTCTTTAATAGCAGCTTAGCCTTTGAGTTACGGAGTTAGAGTGGCCAGATACCAGTGTGCTGAGGGTCTTGAGTACATGGGCTTGACTCAAACTAGTCCCCTAAAATCAAGGGCAGTGATGGAAAGATCTTCTAAATTGTGTTTTACCTAGCACATTTAAAGCACAGAAATAACAAGTTGAATCATGCACCAGAACAGTTATCTTTAGCATTTTCACTATAAAACTATCATTTTCTAAGATAGGGTGGTTTGTAGTAACACAGTACTTTAATTTATTACCGGATGTGTGACTGGAAGGTGATACAACTTACTAGTCATTTCAGGACCATGTGTATCACCCAAGGCAATTATAACTACATTATTTGGAATTTAAGGAACATATTTTATACAAACAGTTTTATTTACTTTTATTTATTTTTTATTTGCTGTTTATTTTTATTTTAAGGAACTGAATTATAAATACATCTCAGTCACATTTCTGTTAAGTTATGTAAGTAATGCTTCTCCGTGATGGGCTTATAATATGCAAAATATGCTGAAGAAATGGGAGAATTTTTTACTCCCCACTGAGCAACTACTAAATTATAGGTAGAATTATTGTCTTTTAACTTAAATCTCCTAAATGCCTGATGGCAACAAACAAAAAGTAAATGCAGAATCAATATTACTACTAATGTTGGAATATCTCAAATGCAAGTATTCAGTTTTACTTCTGGAAATAAAATTTAGATAACATTTATTTATTATAAGCTTTATTTGAGTTAAAGATAAAAAACAATATACTTTTATTTGCAATTTAATGATGCAAGTTAATGGCAATTTTAAGTTTACAGTAATTCCTTTATAAATATTTCATCATGTTATCCTTTTAGACATGTAAGTCAGGAATAAAGCTAATCATTTATGAATTTAACAATAATCAGAAAATGGTCTTCAAAAGAATTTCTTTAAGTGCGTTGCTAGGTATAAAGTTCATAATTGCCAAAATACTTATATTAAACGCATGAACCCAAGTCATTAAATAAAAATAAGAGCACATTTGTAAAAAAGTGCTATAGAAGGTGGTGCACAAAAATCATGCACTTATACATACTTTCCAAAAGGACGTAAACTGTACTTTTAGGCACTGGCATCTCTTCAGATTCTCTGTTCCAACAATATATAGCAGGACTTTTCATGTCCAAATGCTACTGCAGAAAGATGACTAAGGCAACCACGTGCAGAAAAGCTTGTGTGTAATGCACAGAAAATACAAAGATTACATTCCAAAAGTAAAGGTTTGCAATGATTGATACCTGAAAGGCTTGGAGTGTCTTTATGTGATTAAAAAATAAAACTCTGAGAATGCCACCAGATTCATATGAATAATATTTGATGTATAGACTCTTCAAATTTAAAATGACTTGAAACTTTTAAACAGACATGTCATTTCTAAGATGTTTTACAGAGTGGCTGTGTGGCTTCCATACTTTATAATAAACAGCTATTTTTGACAGCCAACTACTTCTAAACCTTAGTATAAAATGGACACACTCTAAATCTGGAATGTTTAACATACAGATATTGGACTTCAAAAATGACAATCTTCAAAAAATCCCCATGTTTTATCATATTGCATAGCTGAAAATTCATCTACTACTTAAAAAGTGTCCTGTTCATTCAAGTAGAATTTGCTTCAATCTCCTTCAATTTCCTTCTTTCATACTGTATAGTGGATCCACAAGTTTATTGTGCACATGCATTAAACCTTAAAAGAAAAAAAAGCACAGTTCTAGTTTTATTTTTAATTTTGAATTATCTCATTTACCTTAGAAAACAAGAATTTGTAAGATACCATAAGAATGCTGGTTCCCATCTGATACAAAATAGTTAAGTTTTACTGAAAAATGTATTTTAAATAGAAATGTTTCATAAGGTTTGGTTGTACTACCTAGCAAATAGCAATTTACAATTATTTATGGAGCTGTAGATATAAAATGAGTACAAATTCCTTTGGAGTAGCAGTAGTTCTTGCTTCCAAAGCTTCAATATGGCAAAATAACAAATCTCAATACTGACTTGGTTAATACATTTTGATTTTATCCTATAAAGCTGTTGAATTTGATCCTCTGGCACTTCTCTACCAGACTTCAGCCCAGGAACTCAGAGAACTTGTTTAACTGGCATAGCTAAGTTCTCCGAAGTATTATCCTATCCATTCATCTGGCAAATTATTTGCCACGATTTTGACATGTGTTTACAATTGGGGTGATAACAAACTACTGAAGGAGGTTAATCAGAAAATCCAAGGTGCCATTAAAAAGTTGAGGACTCCAGGGACGCCTGGGTGGCTCAGTTGGTTGAGCAGCTGCCTTCGGCTCAGGTCATGATCCCAGCGTCCTGGGATGGAGTCCCACATCAGGCTCCTTGCTCAGCAGGGAGCCTGCTTCTCCCTCTGCCTGCCATTCTGTCTGCCTGTGCTCACTCTCTCCCCCTCTCTCTCTCTGATAAAAAAAAAAAAAAAAAAAAGTTGAGGACTCCATACTTAAAACCAAAGTTTTAAACTTCAAATGTGAAAAATGTAGAGCAGTCAATACTGAATCGTTTCTGACTCCCAAACTGATGACACCTGGAAGCTGTCCACCTGGCAGAAATCAAGTACAGCCCAACCGTAGGATATAATAGAGCTAGAGAAGGTTCAAGGAGTCTTTGACTCTCCCATGTTAATATACAAATTTGTGTCTGCAAGTGTGTGTGCATGTGCAGGTTTTTTCCTGAGGGCCGTCTCTTCACCAGATTATCATAGTGGCCCGTGACCCAAAAGAGGTGAACCCTGGTTTTCCTTTTCGCTCTTAACCTCTACATTCCCGTTTGCTTTCAAAGTATAATCTAGCCCAGGGTCTCCTGGCTGGCTAAGCTGAAAAGCATGTGACTTGATTTTGGGTTTGTAAATTCAAGCCCCGTGTTGTGTGTAGAGATTACTAAGCATACATACATACGTACAATCTAGTCCCATTTTATCAATATACTTTAACTGTTCTCTAGTCTATTAATGGGAACTTGTTCTGCTCCTGTGTTAGCTCTTCCTTGTATCTGTGCTGTTGGAAATTATGCTGTTTCCTCCCAATCTGAGAGCTACTACCCATTTTCTAGGGCTTTCCACTCTATCAACTCAAAAGTTTTCTCAACTACTATTGAACTCCTGCTCTTTATTTAACATCCTTTGGGCTTCATAGGGTGACTTACATCACTTAATGCTTAGACGGCGGTAGTTTCACAGACTTGTGTTCTCCCATCCATCTACCTGTCCAACTACCCACCCACAATTTATCAAATGCCCCCATGTACCAGGCGCACTTCCAGATGCTGAAATAATGCAGTGAACAAAATCTAAGTCCCTACCTTTGTGGAGCTTTAATTTTAATGAAATATATTACATTTTATTTTCTCAAATCACTTAATGTGCCAATTTTTTATGATGGTGAGTCAACTACTTTCAGAAACAGATACTTCTTATACTTTTTTTTTTTTTAAACTAACACCATGCAAGAGATTATGTACTTAAAAGCATTTTGGCCTGTTTTCTTGGCTGATGACACTAACTGGAAAATATAATTTGTATTTACCAAAATTATACATTAAAGGGTAATTTTTATAGTGCAGAAGTAGTATTTGGTAATGAAAACTATTTACCAGATGGTTATCTCTAAACAGAACCAAGCCTATTTAAAGCAGGATTTAACTGAGAAGTTTAATCCATTTCAACAACCAGAATGTAAAGAGCAGTAAAATAGGAACTGGAGATCAACTCAGGAGGAGAGGGGACAACAAAAACAGTGGTAATTTTAGCCACTCAGTTTAGAAGATGTAACCTCTTACAGAGAAGCAGCTGCAATTAATAGGATCATTCTACTTGATACAATTCATCTATCACTTACAGCTTTAGTCATGGAAATAATACATCAGAGCTTGAAAACACAAAATATCAGAATAAACATTAAAAATTCAACTCTAAAGTTTAACTATACATTGGCTGTAACTTTTACATATAAGGCTGTTTCCAAACTAGAAATGTATTTTGGATGATACATAAAGAATTTATTATGATTTAAGGCAAAACTGACAAATTTTTATACAAGATTTTGATAGAAACAAATTATGGCTACTTAAATCATTAACAGAAAAAAATAAATTCTGAGTACTAAAATGTACAGACTTCCTAACAAGCTGCCAGAAGTTGTTAAATGTTATAGATTCTGAATGTCAATTTTATGGTTTTTGACTCAATCTGAACTCATTCAATCAAGCTACTGAGGAGGGCTTACAAAGGTTGAAACAAACAAAAATGTTCACCATAATGATGAGGTCTTGAAAATATATTCTCAAGGACATAAAGGCTTTATATAAAATCAAAAACAAAAAAAATTAGAAAAAAAACATTGAATACTGGACTGTTTTCCTGTGATTTACTTGTATCTTCCAAAAGGTATATACTGAAATGAACTTCTACTTGCTAATGGTTTTTATTGTTTTCGATGCAGTTGACCTAGATTTTCTTTAGGACCTAAATAATTAGAGCCCCTTTATGTACATTTTAGTGATGGCAGAAGAAAGGGTAGTAATGTGACAGAAATCTGAATTACAAAAGATAACTACAGGAGACATATTCTTTAGTACATCTTGAAGTGATAAAATAACTCGAGAATATGGCAAAATATAAAACTATACTTATAATACATGTAAGTTTATGAATATTCACTTCTACCCTGTATTAAAATACCTTACTGTAAAATGAGGTCTGCATACAGCCCAGAATAATATCTCAATTCCAGCCCAGAATAATATCTCCATTCCATTTATTTCCATATTGATGGGAGGCACTCTGAGGCTGATACCCTGAACCTCTCCAAAAATATATACAGATCCATAGTAGAAAATATAATGTCCTCAAAAGAGCAGTGCAGCGATTCTCTCATCAATAGTCTATAATTCAAAATGTTTCAGAAAAGTTTAGAATCTGGATAGATGAATTAAAGAACAAAATACATGTAATCACCTACGTCTCTTGTGTTTTAAAAGCTCTTTAACCTATGTCTATACCTTTTTGGAAGCAATAATTATGGTATGAAAGCAACGCAACAAACAGAAATATAATAAAGATAGCCAGAGTTTTACTCCTCTTCTGTGAAACAGTATAAACAGTGGACAAAAGCCCAGATGCCACATAAGCCTGATTTCACTTACCCAGCTCTGCCCACATACGAGCTCTATGACTTTGGGTGACTTAACATCTCTATTAAGCCTGTTAGCTCATCTGTAAATGGGATTTTAAGAATACCCACTTCACTGAATTGTGAGAATTAAGTAAATCAAGTATAATGCATTTTGAGTAATGCCTGGTCGTACAAGTACTGGCTATTATTAAGTATCTTCTTAAATATTTATTTCACTAAAATGTAAATATTACAAACGTAACTGACAACATCTGATAAGCACAAGGGTTTACCTGAGGATTGCTGGTACCAGGACATGGCAATGTTAAATAAATCTCTGGCATTAAAATATGTGGATAATAGGGATTCCTTCTATTATTTTTTTCAAGGAATCTAGTATTTGTAATAAAATGAAAGACTACATGGAAATATATGGGTAAAAACTTCATACAAGGGCTCTTATTCACAACTCATCACAGATCTTTCTCTTTTACCTGCCAACTTATTTAAAAACTTGACAATATTTCAGTTTGATACTTTTTTGACTTGGTAAAAAATAATTTTTGATAAAAATATAAATGACTGGAAATAATCTAAGCATTTAACAGTAAGGAATGATTTAAATAAATTATAATACATCTACTCGTAAAGCCATTAAAATGCTTTTGAAGGGGCACGTGGGTGGCTCAGTGGGTTAAAGCCTCTGCCTTTGGCTCAGGTCATGATCCCAGGGTCCTCGGATCGAGCCCCGCATCAGGCTTTCTGCTCAGCGGGGAGCCTGCTTCCTTTCCTCTCTCTCTGCCTGCCTCTCTGCCTACTTGTGATCTCTTGTCTGTCAAATAAATAAATAAAATCTTTAAAAAAAAAAAGCTTTTGAAGAACAGGGGAACAGGAAAGTGCTCACAACAGCTAAGTGCAAATAAAGAACTATAAGCAGGATCAAAATTTTGATTGTTCACAATTCATTAAACTTCATTTGTGATTCATCTTCAAGATTTTTGCCACATTCACACCATTTACATGAACTATAAGTTAAAGATTTCCTTTAAATTAACTTATAAGTTAAAATCATATACTATTATTTCATGAATGAAACGCTGAAGACTGTAAGACACATTATTTTACATACCATTAAGAAAAAAATGCTACCAGGTAACTGATAATGACCAATTTTAAACACATCCCAATTTCAGTCAAGAGTGATCTGAAAAAAGATGTGTCTCAGAGAAAGTAAAGTATGGTACCTTCTTTATCTCTGTCAATACTGATACTCATGGAATATAGGTTTGATCAGTTTAGTGTATTTTTTTCTAATACATGTTAAATAAACACCTAGTAACTAGAGTAAAAAGATTAAAAATACATATTCATGTAATATTAACAGTACACATACTACACACACTATGAATTACGGATATATAAATGTATATATACATACATATATATATATATATATATATATATGACCAGTTATATAATATTTCCATATCAGCTATATGAAATACAAGTACTTTATAAAGAGCACCTATTTATACAGGTTGTTATGTGTGTGTATCTATATGTGGAATTCACTCTTAAGCAGGGAATGGTTTCTAAATAGTCAAATTTTCCTTAAAAATCTCTTAAATCACCCATTACATCAAGCACATGTGGTTTCAAATATACAACCTGGTATGGTAAGGCTCGAGAATTACTGAACTAGACTGCAGGAAGAGTCAAAAGGACAAGCTACATACAGAAGTGTGGGCAGTCAAACCCCCGCTTACTTGCAGAGTTCATTCCATACTGCTCTGACACTGAACTGTTATTAACTGGTGTATGGGAATAATTTGAAATTGTGGGTGACCTAATTTATAAGCTGATTAGACTAAACCATAGCTTGGTGAGGAAGGTTGGACTGAGAAACAAAGAAAAGAACATTGTAACATGTATTTCCTCTTGGATTATTTCATCTTATATATACAATATGAAAGTAAAATATTTTATATTTTATTAAATTTTGGATTTCAAGAAAAAAATAGGAAACCATTGCTACTATTATTTGAGGTGAGATTTTTCTTTTCCTTAAAAAGAACTGGCTACTGTGTTGGCAAAATGCTGGTTTCAATAGGCACAGAGCAGGATGTAACTCCACAGTCTACTAAGATTTAATTGTCATCTACAATTGGACATTCTCACAGTCTGCTTCTGAAATTTCAATGCTCACCTTTAAAATATTTCACAGTTTTAACTCTTAATTCTAAAGTAGCATCTTCATCACACACAAAAATAGTTCGAGGATGCTGCTGGAAAGCAGAAACAGTCCACATGTGATTTACTCCTTCTTCTATCGCTTTGTAGAGAGCAAATGCCTTGTGTGCACCTGTTATGAGGATCATTACCTGAAAAATCATGACCATGACATGTTAATTAATTCTTAAAATTTGTTTCAAATGACTAAAAAAGCTCTTTTTTTTTAAAGAAAGATGTTAGCATGAATATTCATAAAATATAAATAGCTACATATTTCTTCACAGTTCGAGGTATTTTTGTTCCTCAAGGTAAAAGGCAAGCATAAAGTAATTCTCTTCTGGTTTAAGAAAATAAAATAGTATCTTCTTATGAAGTGTTACTGAATAAACCATAATGCAGGTACTTATTAATACATTAGATACTGATTAGATACTGATAGAAGTGACCAGGAAAATGAAGAAAAAAGAAAGAAAAGAGCTGTTTTGCAAAAGCAGAACTGAGGGTCAACAAAGAATTTACATAACCAGGAATGATATACCAAACTGCTCTAATCCAATCAACACAGCAGATACTACTTTGAAAGTTAGAGAAAGAAGCCTGGAGACTATTTTATGAAACAGATGTTGTCAAAGTTGTCTTGACACAAAACCTAGATTTAAAGAAGGGTTAGGGATCTATTTACATGTAAGAACAGCCCTTTAAGCACACAAGACAAAGAATACCCTCAGGAACTAATAGAAAATCCAAGCTCTGGGTCCCAAATGCCTAAAAGCCTGCAATTCAGAGAACATGCGCAAATCTAAGTGTATATATATCAGAATGAATCTTTATCATTTTTGTGATTGAGAAGGAGTTTGCAATAATCCTTGAAAAAAATGGATATATAGACTTAGTAGGCAGTAGTGATGGAGGGTAGGATCCTTATTTACCTCTAAGTTATCTGTTAAATGGTTGGGATTTGGTGACTAATGAGATATAAAGAAACCGAGAATGGACACGTGTTTCAAGCTCAGATAATTTTCATGGGGAGTGTTGCTATTCAGCAAGGCAGGGAATATTCAGAAGAAAGACAAATTTCATGGAAGGATACATTTAATTTTTGGACAGCTTAAATATAAGGCATCTAAATATCGAGATGTCAGCTGGAAGTTGGAAATACAAAACAGCAGCTTCAGAAGGAGTACAAGATAAAGATACATTATTATCACTGTATTAAGAGTACTTTACATTTTTGGAAGAGTGATAAAACTTAAAAAAAAAAAAAGTCATGCCCCCAAAGCATGCAGAGTGAATATGCAGCTCCAGAATGAAACCCTAGGGAACAGCAATATTCAAAAGGGAGATGAAGAAGAAAAGCTTGAGAAGGAGATTGAGAAGAAATGCTCAGAAAGTAAGAGGACTAATGGCAGAATTTTATGATGGGAGGCATAGTCAACAGCAGTAGGTGATGAAGAGACCCAGTAGGGTAAGACCTACAGAGAAGATGCCAGTGTTAGCAATGAAGAAATCATTACTGACCTTGGTGATTTTCAGTAAGGTAGCAAAATCAAAAGCAGATTTTAAAATTTTTTGGTTTTTCCTATGTCACATTAAGAATAAATATCCGAAGTATTATATGTAACAATTATAAAGATGTTGCAATATTGGAAAATTTTGCAACATCTTGTTTTCTCTTGAAATTACCTTTAAAATATATGATATTATGTTTAAATATACCTCCGTAAAAACAAATTTCAATCCTTTGAAGGTAGATTTAGACTTTGGCAAAGAGCCAAAAGTCAACAAAAATCAGATTTGATGGTTCAAGTAAATGACGAAGTTGTCGATAGAACTTTGTCTGACATGAATTATGAATATAATTCATTCACACTATTCCCAATGGTTATTAAATACCTATTATATGACAGGCAGTGTAAGGTGCTAGATATACATGACCTATAAACTCACAGAGATTGTAAATTAATGAGAAAAAAGAGACTAAACCAGAAAACATACAAGAAAAATCAGAAATTATGAAAAGTGCTACAAAGGAAAATAACAGAGTGGTCTAAGAGAAAATGTAAGTAACTTTGACTATAAGAATTATGGTCAAGAAAGGGAGTTCTGAAAGTTGAAAACTGAAAAGTGCCATTTTAGCTAAACAAAGTCTGGAAAAGTAGAGCATTTCACACATACCATCAGCGTAAAAAGCCTCAAGCCCAGGAAAGAGTGATAAAATAGTGATCGGTGTGGTTCCTTATCTAGCTGGTAATTCCCAAGTCTTAAGGGAACCTATAATGACTTCCAGGGTGTCACTTCCAAGGTGTGTACAGAAGGTCCTTCACTGCTGCCAGACAGTGAAGCTCTTTCTGATGCACTAACCATTTAGAAATTTATTTTACCATTCATATGTACTTTTCATCTAACAATAGCATTTTCCCCACACACTGATTCAAAATTTTATTAAATGTATTTGCTCTTAATGAAACTAAAATTGAAGAACAGCCCACATCACGGTTCAAATCACTGGCAAATGAAAATCTGTATACATTAAGCTCCTTACAATGAAAGATAGGAAAATCACTAAGTATGATGACATGATACTTGTTTCCAAAGAATGACATAAAAGAGCACACTAAGGCCCCTGAGAAAATAATTAAGTCCTAAAATAGTTTTGCCATAATTTTCTCTGTAATCATGCTGCGAGTGAGTACTGTGAGATGAGTGGCATCATAAACTTTTGTTGGAAAAACCAAAAGGAAAAAAAAAATTCAGTATCTTAAGAACTCTCTCTTCACTCTAAGAATTAGCTTGTTACAACTTAAATCTTGTTAAATGTAAGAAATCTATTTATAGGGGCGCCTGGGTGGCTCAGTGGGTTAAGCCGCTGCCTTCGGCTCGGGTCATGATCTCAGGGTCCTGGGATCGAGTCCCGCATCCGGCTCTCTGCTCAGCAGGGAGCCTGCTTCCTTCTCTCTCTCTCTCTGCCTGCCTCTCTGCCTGCTTGTGATCTCTCTCTGTCAAATAAATAAATAAAATCTTTAAAAAAAAAAAAAAAAGAAATCTATTTATATAACTTTGTTTCGTATTTTAGAAATACAATTGCTCTAAAATCTTTCTCAATTACTACAAATTTCAACTCGTGAAAGGGCTTTCTTCACATACTGATGGTTTTTAGATGAAAAAGCACATTCTGAATGACAGTTCTATTTGTATGTTCAAGTCTAGTCATATTTACATTAAGATCCATTTCTTATTCATCACAACTTGTCTGTGTGCTTTCCTCTGAACCTCTCCCATCTTGTTAACCGGAAGGGAGTTTCCATGTAACTACCACTGATAATCATTTCTCAGGGAAGGAAATGAAAGCCCAATTAAAAATTTAAAAATTAGGCCGGGTCTATTCAGACTATTTGCCTTCTTATGTATCCCAAATTTGGAACAGATTCAGTCTTTGATGGGTTCTTTTTCTGCTGGAAACTAACTGACTATCTTCCCATAGTCAAGAAGTACTTGACACTAAATTATCCTGAGCCTCCAAAAATACTTTAGTGTTAACCAGCATTGCATCTTTGTTACAACAGACCTTTCACCAGACTATTTCACTTAATAACAGACCATTTGAGCAGTATGATTTTAGAAACTCAAACTGTGAAGAAGCAAACAATGTAGCAGTATTCCAGAAGGGGTGGTGCCTGATTCTTAGTTTACATAAGCTCCAGAAGACTTGACTTACTTGGATTCTCAACATGGCAATGACACTGACAGAAGTCACTGAAAGCCAAATAACAGTTTATATAGTGAATAGGATGTAACCAAAATTATCTGGTGCCATAATTCCTCCAAAATCTACAGACATCAAAGAACATTGAATTCTTACTTCTCTTGCATCCATCACTGTCCCCACACCAACTGTTAGAGCCATAGTTGGCACCTTCGACAAATCTCCATCAAAATATTTAGCATTTGCCAAAATGGTGTCCATTGCTAGAGTCTTTAATCTTGTCCTTGATACTAAACTGGATCCTGGCTCATTGAAAGCGATATGACCATCTGGACCAATTCCTTTTAAAAGAAGTATACACACACATAGACACATAAAGTAAGATTTCTCAACGTTCAACTTGTTTTTAAGAGAAAACAGTCATAAACAGGCTCACCTTGTTTTATAGGGTAGCTGAATTTCTAATGCTGCATTAAAATATTTGTTCCTGTATTTGACTCAACAAGTATTTCAATATATTCCATACACCTAGCACAGACAGAGCTAGCATTATTGTAACAACAGTAGAATTTAGCATATTAGCTTGTATTAGCACACTTCACAGTTTACATAGTATTTTCACATCTCAGCACATATATTTAACAATCTGATGAGATAATCTTATTAGGAATATCTATTTCCCTCCTCTCCTCAAGCCTTCTTTGAGCTCAAAAGGAAACTCAGACATGCATGAAAAATACATGACTGCTCAAGGTAACAATTTAGTAAATACTGCGACAAAACTCAAATCCAAATCTTCTGATGCCTAACCCAGTGGTTTCTATGGTTAACCCTTTAACCTGCCTGGTTCTAGTCTAGATGGTGCGATTAACTACTGGACTTCCCTGTAGTAGTTTCCTCACTTACAAAAATGTCTAGATTGGACCATATAGGGCAGTAGTTTTCTTCAGACATGTTGACTACAGCCTACTAGAAGAAATCTATTTGACACTGTAATCTAGCATACATATACACACATGCAAATGTAATTAAGAACAAGAACTGCATGAAAACAATACTTACCCTGCTAGGAGTCATTCTATTTCATTAGCAAAACGTACAAAAGAGAAATGCAGAAAGTAAATGACTCTATTTCATGGCCTAATAATGGGTGACCACCAGAACCTGAAAACACTCCTTTAAAGAGACATACTGTCAGCTCTAATATTCTAGGACTGCCTCTAAAATGTAGATAAAAATATGATATTCCTTATTTGAATGAAACTGGAAGTTAATCTTTTTTTAAAAATGAAGAATCTTTCCATGGCATGAATAAATCAAGTTTTACGTATGTGTACCCTACTAACTAGTCAGAGTTCTCACAACCTCCATGAAAAAATAAACCCACAAGTTCTGAGTCGAAATACCTCTTACATTTATACTCTACATCTTATTTTATTGATATGTGAATTTTATTGACTCTTAGCCTAAAATTCAAACCAATTTCTCCCAGATTACAACAAAGTAAAATACGACAAAGAATAACCTGGTTTTGATGGAACAAAGAAGAATGAAAATCTTAGGGAACAAATATAAGCTACCAAAGCACCACATTCTAGGAATTTTTAATGTGGTGACATAATGTCTGACCTACATATAGTTAATATACATGGATCTTTTCATTAGCATACATATACCTGCCTATAAATATGTTTTAAATTACAGAAATGCCATTTCTCTCTAGATTTGTAAAACTATAGTTTCTCCTCCTAAAGTATACATCTGTAAATATTTGTATTTCTCTATGTGTATATAAGGAGAAAAGGCTGGAACCAGGAAAATAAAAGTTCCAGAAAAAATAGGAAGTCCTTAAGGATCAACATTAGTGTTCTAACTAGTATTGTGGGTCATACAAAAGAGTACAGTAAGACTGAATTATCAGCAGTGGTTCATGGTAATATATTTCCTTACTGACTATAAGTAGCTATTAGAAATTTGAGCTTTCTGATATAAATGTTCTAAAAGCATTCAGAATGTTTCACAAAGCTTTACAAAACTTAAAAAAAAATAATCATGAGATCTAAAAACCACGCCACATTCTCATTCAGGCTTTAAGTCTAAACTAATATATTTACACCTTTATGAAACATCTCTAAAACCTGAGTCTGGATTACAGGACTTCTCTGTCTTCCTACAGTTCTGTGGGGTAGAATATAAATTTCATTGCAATAAGGACTTGCTCTTAGTTACTATACCCTTACCTCTTAGAAAAATACATCAGATAGGAGGCCCTCAATAAATAATGGCTGAAAAAGGAATAGATGGTTACTATTCTTTGTTATGCTCAGTATAGTTTCTCTCTCTTCCTTCTACCTTGGTGTGCCCCTCTCACAATGTGGGGGGAGCTTTATCTACTCCGTATCTCCCTGAGTCAAAGTGATTGTGGTCTACTACAAAATACTCGTCCCAAGCTGAAACAATTTCTCTCAAGAAATTCTGAACCTTGAGCAAGGGTGCAGAAAAGAAGGAAGGCATTTACAGCTGAGGTATCTGATGAGAGCATTGCAGGAGAGTATCTGTGAGCTCCTGCTTTGGAAATTTGAAGCTCCTTGGTTCTTGTTCTTCCACAGACTTGGCTGTTTCAACTCTTCTAACAATTCTGCAAGTTAGCCCACAGTCATTCCAGTTAATTCACTTTTGGTCCCAAAGTAGATTACAGTTACTTGCAGACCAAAGATTCTAATCATGTACCCAAAGGAAAGGGTTAAAAATAGTACCTTAAGAAATTTTAAAGTTAGTAATATCTTTAGATTTTATCTACAAAATTTTGTATTTGTGTATTTTATTGCTGGAGGTGGGTCAGGGATTGCATGACACACTTTACTCATAACAACTTTTGGCAGTATATATTTCCTTTCTCTTTTCTATATAGGAAAGGGAATTCCTGTTCTATTTCCCAGGAGTAAGACGCGGGGGATTCAGAGTCTTGAGGTCCTCATTCTACTATTCCCAGTTTAGAGGGGAAGGATAGGAAACTCCATTTTGGCCTCAAGCCCAACCTGAAACCTCTAATCCAACTTTACCTTTAATAAGGCTGATATTTTGATCCCATTTGGCTCAGTTCTTAGTGTTTTTATTAACCAACAAACCCTGGAACAAAAGAAGGGTAAGTGGTAAGACCCAAATACCAAGCCTCATCTTGAAAATCTAATAACAAACCTAGATCAACAAAGGCAAAGAATCAAATGAGATTCTTTCATGAATATACATCCAATAATAGAGTACCCCAAATAGGAAAAAGTTCAAAGATAATGCAATAAGCTAACCCTTCTCCCCACTATCTACAGAGTAATTATGTCCTTTGGATGGTAAATATAAAATGGCAGACCGTGGATCATGACATGACTACAGTGAAGATACTAATGGAAGAGGTAAGGAAATCTTATTTATTAACTGATTAACTGGTTGGTTGGTCCGAAGAGAATGTCTACAGGAAGCTTAAGACAAAAATTGGTTAGAAAACAAAGTAAAGTTCTTTCTAGTAAGAAGAGTCAGTGATACACATACATAAGTAAAATTTATGCTCCATCTGTTTCAAAGGGAAAAAAGACCTATAGTGAGGAAATATACCAAAAAACTTAAGCTAAAAAGAAATGAGAAGTGACTTAAAGCTATAGGAAAAGAAGAAAGTTCTATGAGAAATCTTTGAGAAGGGATATTCAGGCTTAAACACATTATTTAGCTGTAAGTACTTTCTAGAAAGCAGACAAAGGGAGAAAATGGAGTTAAGAGTTTTTAGGATATTCAAATGAAGAAGTAAAAAATATATTTTTCATTAAGTCATTTTTAATAATGAAACTCTATTAGCTCCATGCCTTTTTGTATAATGGTAAAGGAGTGAAAATATTTCTTGATATAACTAAAATACAGATACATTAGGTATAATTACATTACAGTAATTAGGTATACATTATAGTAATTCTACTTGATTCTGGTATGGAGAAAACCTGAAGAATGCACGGGTAGTTCATTTCTTAAACATTCTCAAATACGGATTGCCATAGCCTTGATATTGGCAACTACAAATTGTAATTATTTCAAAATTAAACAATATCGACAAAACTGGAATACAAATGTTTTCCAGGAATACTGAAGCACTATTAGCAAATTTCATTTCAAACACAGGGAAATTTCTATTATGAAAAGCAAAATAATCTAGCTTGGATTCTTAGATAAAACCATCTCACCTACGAAAGAAAATAAATGACACTGGCTCTGTTAGGCAGAGAAAAGAATTTCCTCAAAGAAAAAATCTTAATCTCACTGGATACCTTTAGAGGTAATTCAGTAAAAAAGCAGTAAATTTAATGAACTAAGGAACAATTAAGAGAAGACTGAAGTAACACTTAATGGAGTACCAACTACACACCAAGCATTTTACATGTTCTAACATGGCTAATTCTTCCAAGTTTTGGAATGGTTAATAGTCATGCCTGTTTTACAAATAACTTAGTTTTACTGAGTTTTAATAAACTTCCCAAGGTCATACACGTAATAACTGACCAAAACAGAATGCATAATCATGTCTGACTGTAATACCCAATCTTCCCTAGTGGCAATCAACCACTGCAACCATACCTGGTCACTTAAACCATCAGTCAGCCTCAATTCAGCACTAGTGAAGATCTAATTCATATACTTTTAAGCAGTCTTTTAATAAATTAAATATAAGATATATGTGGTGAACTAAATTTAGAGCTTTAGCACATTTAGTTGAATACTAAAAGCTTTAGCAAAAAGCATTTTGGTTTCAGTTTAGTTGATGTTATATTTTTATGGTAATTAATTAGCTGTCTCAGGCTTCATAACGACAACAGAAAACCATGTTGTCATTACAAAGAAACTTCCTATTTTCAATGGTACATTATGAACACACACATGCATGTAGATGTATATACACATTTTAAGTGGAATTTAGCCAATTAAGCATTTATTCATGTGGAGTTTACAAAGACAGTTCTACAGCTTAGTTCACATTAACTAAAGGGTGATGGTAAAGTCTTACTTCTTAACTGATTTTTTTTAGTGAACTGAAGCAATTTAAGCAATCAATACAGAAATGCTAAAATCCATGTGTTCCACATGCAAACTTCTGTCAGAGATTTAACTTTGTAATCTGGTAAGAAAGTGGGGTTGGAAATTTAAAGAAAGCATAAAAGATAAGAATTATCATTTAGGAAAAAAACATCACTCATTTTGTAAGATGTGGTAAACCGTTAATTCTAAAGACATAAAAGTTTAGCAGGTATTGGAACTTATTTCTTAAGACATAATTTAAACAATTCTAACTTGCAACCTTAATATTATCTTTTGATGAAAATAAAGTAAAAACCAGTGGCTGAATAAATGGGTATTATAAACAGTTACAGGTGTTCCCTACATTACACAAAGGTAAGATAAAGGACAAAATGTTTTACTTACCTCCAACAAAAAGGTCAATTCCTCCGGCTTCTTTTATTTTCTTTTCAAAAGCATCACATTCTGCTTGTAAATCTGCAGCATTCCCATCAAGGATATGAGCATTCTTAGGATCTATATCAATATGCTTAAAAAAGTTATTCCACATATAAGAATGGTAGCTTTCAGGATGATTTCTGGGAAGTCCTAAATAAAATATTAATAAATATAAATGTAAGTACTTCCAGGAATAAATCAAAGTTCACTTTTCTGATTAGACCATAAATGCTATTTAAAATATATAACCTTCTTATTGCATATCCAATGGATATCCAAATTAAATCCAATTTAAAGACTTAAAAAAAAAAAAAGATTTTATTTATTTATTTGACAGACAGATCACAAGTAGGCAGAGAGAGAGGAGGAAGCAGGCTCCCCTGCCAAGCAGAGAGCCCGATGTGCAGCTCGATCCCAGAACCCTGGGATCATGACCTGGGCCAAAAAAAAAAAAAAAAAAAAAAAAAAAAAAAAAAAAGGCAGAGGCTTTAATCCACTGAGCCACCCAGGAGCCCCTAAAGAGAAATTTTTATGTGAAATACGTGTTCATTACATGCCAGATGTTATTTTAATCACCTTACATGTATGTATTAATTCAAATAATTTACAGAACATCTATGGAATTACTTTTATCATTCTCAGCTTATAAATAACAAAAGCACAGAAATGTTAACTTACCCAAGATCACCTAGCTCATAGAAAGACAGGAATTCAAACAAAGAAGTCTAGTTCACATGCATTTAATCATTGTCCTCCATTTCTCAAGCGCACTAACTTCCACCAATGGAACTGATTTATGTGTTAATTTCAACATAAATTAATTGGCCATACATCTGAAATGTTGGTCAATGTTTCTCACCTATTTCTCCTATATGCATGCAAAGTATTTCAAATCACAATTCTTTGGCTATCACTTAGGTTACCACTAAAAATGTATTCCTGGGGTGCTTGGGTGGCTCAGTGCGTTAAGGCTCTGCCTGCAACTCAGGTCATGATCTCAGGGTCCTGGGATCAAGCCCCACATTGGACTCTCTGCTCAGCAGGGAGCCTGCTTCCCCCTCTCTTTCTCTGCCTGCTATTCTGCTTATTTGTGATCTGTCAAATAAATAAAATCTTAAAAAAAAAAAAGGATTCCTATGTTCAAAGTTTAAACCAAGAGTTTATTCACATCATACATCTTACCTGTTAAGCAAGTTAACAATCAATATAACAAAAGCTTCATAGCCACACTTATAAATATGCTTATATTTGAAAAATCTTTATTTTACTAATTACTTTAACATATGTGGTACTCTATTCCCACAACACTGGTTTTAACTTTGCCTTAAGGGAAAAAAAAAAAGAAAGAACTGAGGGACTGGCTCAAAGTTGCAGAATTGGTAAGTGGCAGAGCCCAAGAATGAAAACAGATCTTCTGATTTCTAGTCCCATATTCCTCCAGGATATTGTGTTGGCATCATAAAAATATAGTGTTCTTAAAAATATAAACTCCCAACCTCATCACAAGGCAGTGCATTATCTTCTAGAAATAATCATATTACATTCAAAACATAAATGCAAATAATATACTAATTCTTAGACAATACTCATTTTATTTAAAATATAACACATCCAAATAATATATTCAAGTAATACAGCTTACCTACATATTCATCCATGTTAAAGGTCTTCACATATTTAAAAGAAAGGTCTCCATTTTTGTGATATTCTATTAGTTTTTTATAACATCCTAAAGGTGTACTCCCTAAAAAGAAATAAATTCCATTTTCTAACATAACATGAATAATCTATTTTTTAAAAGGTTATATTTACTTTACTCTCTTAATGATATTCTCTATCTTTAATTTACGAGGGAAACAATAATTTAAATACACATTCAATTAACAAATGTATTTTGAATCATATATACATTTGCAAAGTACCCTGAAATCCTAGTAAATTAGAATTTGCTGAATAAAACTGGAAATCTGTCAAGAGAAATTATAGTTAGAAAATTATTCTAGAGTTGTTCACTATTTGGAATTAATGTTCTATATTCCAAGCTTAGAAACTTATAGAAAGCACATTTGAATTAAAAGAAAAATAAACACCTCACCTTTTGAGAAAAAGCTTTTTTTCAGGATTTGTATCATATAAACAAATATCAAAAGGTCAAATTGACCATTTAATGCAATCAAAAGGGAAACCAGAGCTAAATTTAAATATTGCCTCTACTTTCAAAATAGACTCAGAAATTGGCAAGGACTCTTTGATGAACATTAGCCTTTATGATTTTAACTGGAGGCTCTGTTTCCTATTTTGTGTTATCTTCAGCCTGTATCAGCTAAAATATATAAAGTAAAATGACCTCTGGGAAATGGGATTTTGGCTTTGGATCCTTCATCTGAATTCTTGATTTTAATTGTTTTATAAATGTGATTCTTTTACATGTTTTATGAAACTAAAATAAGTTTGATAGTACCTCTTGACATAGCACAAAAAAGATTAATAAATTTATCCACTTGAAGACAGCTTCCATTTTCAAATCTGTTGTATTTTTTCATTTTAACTAAAAACTGGAAGGTTAGCTTGACTGCATTCTTAACAAGTGATCTGGCCCTCCCAGTGCTAACATCTGCACACAAAATTTCTACTCAAGTGGCAGACAGAAGTATGACAGAACTAAATAGTCTTTGGTTAAAAAAAAAAAAAAAAAAAAAAAACACAGGAAATTCCATGGTAGTAAAAAGATTGCCTTTTATCTGAGATAAAAGAATAATACAAGTGGTTACAAATACTAAATATAGGTTCAGAGAAGATTAAAAGAGTTTCTTAAAGCTAATGCAAACATACTGTTTTAAATTGTAATCAATAATTTATACAAATTTTACAATTCCATCTCAAAGAACTATAGCCCACTATTATGTGTATGTTTACCATCTGCTAGATCCTATATACCAGTATTTTTATACATCAGCTCATGTAAATCTCACAACCCTGGGAAACTGGTATTATCTTTCCCATTTTGAGAATGAAGAACTGGGTCAAAAAGATTAAGGAATTTGCCAAATCATATGGTGCCAAATCATACGGTAATGCAGGCAGAGATTCAAGAGATTCTGTCTGGTTCCACAGCTCATGTAGTTTTCATTATATAACATACTAGCAACATGAGTGAAAGTAAAGCCACCAAGGCCAGGCCTATTCTTTGAACTACAAGTAGTCTACTCTTCCTATCATGACTCAGAGTAAGAGAATTAGGGAGTAAGTCTGGGAGACAAGAAGCTCACAGGCCCTTACATGTGAAGCTTGTTAAGATCACATCAATAAGCACTGAAAAGATTGCCCAGAAACTGTGCTTGGTGGAGGGATGATTACAATATGGGAGGCTATACACAATTACAGAAATCTATGTTCAAACTTCAAAAGCAAGGAGGAGAGAGCATGATTAATACTATCAATGGTCAATGAAGGAAGGAAGTGGAAAATGTCAACAAAGGTTTTCCAAGGTATGTCACTGGCAGGTGTATTACTAGCAGTTAAATTATCCCAAAATAAGCCAAACCTGTAAATTTAAACACACGAATAAATGTTTAGAACTGCCTGAATTCATGACTTTGAAGACTTTCTGCCCCCAAGCTAATATTGTTTATTTCTACTTCATATTTAAGACAGCGTGATCAAAGCAGCTAGCCAGCTGCAGCCCAGGTATGCAGTATGCAGACTGATACAGAGGCCATGTCCAACCACTTGGGTTCATGTATCAAAAATGTGGGTGCTGAGGGTGCCAGTCTGGTGTATGCAATTTTTAAAAATCCCTCTTTGTCATTTTCACAAGATTGACTGCCCTAGACCAAAAGACAAAAAGCAAGATAATAACTTAAGCTAAACAAAACCTTTCATGGAAATTAGGTGGAAAAAACTATGATTGTAGCTTTTACATAGTTAGCACATATGGTGCTTGGAGCAGAAGGAAAAAAATACTGTTTAAATAAGACACACTTATGGGAAGTTTAAATTTATATGGTATTTACACTATACAAGGGAGTGGCATAAACACTGCCTTACTGAGCCTCAAACTGCATTATCGGCCATTATTATCCTTATCTTTCTTAAAGTAAGGAAATCAAAGATTAGGGAGGTGGAATAAATGCCTGGCAGTCACCAAGAAAATGGTAGCTCTGATTCCATGTCCAATAATCTTTCCTGTGGAAGTCAACAATATCAAGGTAAGTGCCATGAGATCAAAGACACCACTTGGTTAATTTTTAAGAAGCACCTCAACTAAATACAATAAAATATGTAATTCATATTTGTGTTTACTCTGTCATGATGACATACCAGTCTTCAATTTTTCAGTCATAATACTTCTATAATAAAAAGAAAATAAACACAGAAATTATAAAAGGTTAATAAGGTAATAAAGTGTACGAGGCAAGGGAGGTGAAACCAAGAGGCAAGAGTACATACATCTGGCATTAGAAAGGCTAATCTACTAATTGATTGTATAAATAATGAAAGTAACATCCTTAATAAAACAAAAAAGATGACTAGATAAAGGTACAAAAATATTATGACCATCAATTAAGTCAGGATATTTCCTTTTTCATTTTGGAGTGGTAAGTGATATATAATTTTAATACAAAAGAAACAGTAATGAAACACAGATACCAGATAGTTATATATGTGTTTCTGGCTTTATATACTAAAATGTTCAATAAGTGATATGGCAAGAAATAAAGGGGAAACATATTTTACTAAAGGAAACTCTTCCATCCCATGATTTTAAGTATCTAAAATGGAACAAAAATGGCATCTTACCTGTTGGTAAACCCAATGTAAAGTATCTGTCCTGTCCAGGTTTGAACTGAATGATGCGATTACAGATATATTTGGCTGCCCATTCACTAGCCAAGTCATAGTTATCAAGAATTACAAGCCTCATTATGGTGATGCACAGGTTCCAGGACAAGAATTCAAACCTGAGAAAATTCCATTGTAGAGCACTTTAAGTAATTTACAGACATGCAAACATATGTGTATTAAAACTGATGACTTTAAAAAGGACATTATTTAAGAAAGACAAACTTATATACAGATACAAGTTATACTTTTAAAATAGTAATAGCCTTTCTTGTTTGAACAGACCCTGAGTTCTGAGCAGTGGCTTATGTAATTTAAGTACATACAACAATCTTCTGAAGTAAATATAACACCCACTTTTAGATGAGGAGAAGTCACATAATTTGATCACACAGTTACTAAATGACAAAGCCAGAAATGACATCAAGGCAAACTTGAAGTTTTTATAAGACACCATAGTACACTGTCTTGACAGGGATGTTATATAAAGCAACATAAAACAAACCTAAAGGCAAACAAAGCAGTACTCATTTCTTGAATGCAAGTTAAAAGTAGTAAAGAATACTTAGCATCCTTTGGGTTACTTGCTAAAAATCCAGAACTCTCCCTATAAATACTGTAAAAACCAAACCTCCCTTTTGTTAAATGTTTTTGACACTTTTTATAAATTTCTTTCAGTATAGAAAGGTATTAGAGAAAAAAAAAATCAACCCAAATACTACACTCAGAAATAAAAACTATTACTATTAGTAAACAACATTCTAGAAGTCTATCTAATGTGCACACATATAAGTAGAATGTATAGAAATTTTCAACAGTGAGATCACACTAAATATGCTGTTTCATAATAAAAAGCATAACATGTAATTCTTCCTGAATTTAACAAAAGAAAAAGTGAACTAAAACTGCTGATCTCTGAAGAAAAAGAAAAATTCTTCATAAAAAGCAATTTTGGTTCCTAAAAGAGTACTTTAAGGTTAAGACAAAATATTTCACAAATATTAAGAAATCAGAGTCATTTAAAAACTATAATTCCATTTTACACAATGTGGATTGACCTACTACCACGACTCACAACCCCTGATTTCTGTAGAATGTATTATTTTTATACTGACAAGATTTATAACATTTACACTGTATTCTAGAACCATAATTTCCATATTTTAATTCTTAGTTTCATATTTAGATGCATCTATCACCCATACCAATCCTTGTAAAATGGCTTCAGCAGTCCCGAATTCCCAGACACTTTACATACAAAATTAAGTCAAATTCTTGAAATTAATGGGAATTAATGGGAATAAGTCTTATTACAATGAATATATGAAACCCGAATGCTATCCTTATAAGTCTTATTACAATGAATATATGAAACCCAAATGATATCCTTAAAACACAATGATTTAGAATTCTGGCATAACAAGAAATTATGATCACCATAATTTAAAATTCTGGCACAGTAACAAGAAACAAATAGCTTTTACAGACAATAAGTTACATAGTAAGTCATAAATTCACTCCAACATAAATGGACTTGACCTCTATTTAAATTCATTAATGAACTAATGCCAGAAACAATTTCAAAATTACACTAAGAATCAGGAACATTTCCTGGTCATAAAGAAACAGACTTAATTCTAATAAGTATGGCCAACAAGAGATATACTTACTTATAACAAGAATATTCACCAAACTGATTATTCATTAAAACACACACACACACACACACACACACACACACACAAAACTGTAAGTTAAGGAGGAAGAGGACTAGAATTTTCCAAGTGCCTTCTGTCTTCTGGGCACGCTCTTTTTCTCAATTCAACACACTTTTGAGGGCCTATTAAATGCCAAGCACTAAGTTCTGTAGTCACAAAAATGATTAAGATTGGGGGATTGGGGCCTTTTTAGTAAGGGCTTAGAATTCTCGAATACTCTCTGGGGCAGAAATTAACATCTTCAGGGGCACCTGGGTAGCTCAGCAGGTTAAAGCCTCTGCCTTCTGCTCAGGTCATGATCCCCAGGTCCTAGGACCCAGCCCCACATCTGGCTCTCTGCTCCACGGGGAGCCTGCTTCCTCCTCTCTCTCTCTGCCTGCCTCTCTGCCTACTTGTGATCTGTCAAATAAATAAATAAAATCTAAAACAAAAACAAAAACAAAAACAAACAAAAAAACTAACTCTTCATTTGTCAAATATAGAAAACTGCAACTCAGGACTTTACTGCTAAACTTATAAAGCTATTAATGGTAGAGGGTCTACCAGACTGAAAGACCTATGCTCCACAGGTGCCTTAAAAGAAGCACCTAGGACGCCTGCTAAAGACAGAGATTCCCAGGCCCCTCTCATTGGACATCAAGTCTTTCAACAGACGTGAAATGGGATCCAAGGAATCTGCCCTTTCATAAATAGCTTAGATGATTATTACAATCCGGTTAAATTCCGAAAACACCACCACAGGAAGAGATCTCGCTGCAAAGAAGTTAAGTCTCTCAGATCAGGTACAGACAAGTTTTGTTTATTCTAAACGCAGAGAACTCAGACTTGGTTACGAAAAGTCTCAGATGAATCATCCCAGGCAAAGTTAAGCAGAATGTTTTGGTCACACTTATGCAGATTAAAAAAACGTGTTTCTGCTAATCCTCATGGATTCAAAGTGGGGGTGGCTCTGGGCAGTTCTCTGGCATCACAACCAAAGAGCACTCACAAAAAATGACATTGCTCACCCCCCCCCCCCGCCGCCGCCCCTAACCCCCCGTCCCAATTCGCTCAATTCCCTCTCCTTCCTCTGCTGCTGATTCACTCTGAATGTGCACGAACTTGGTGAACCGGGCTGCTGAACACCAATCTCAGAACTCTGGAGCAGGATGGGAACCTGCACACGACTTAGCTTGCAGCTATTCTATAATCGACACTGGCTTCTGAACTTCAGAATCCCTGCTCTGAGCCTTTTTTCTACACCAGACCCGAAAATGTCTCTGAAGGGCAGGGCAGGGGAGCCGCATCTCTGCGAGCCGCGAGAAGCCGCGGAGAAAGCCTGTGGTCCCTGCCCAGGAGGCCAGGGCTGCAAACCCCCCTCAGCTCCGTGAGCTGCTGGCCCCAGTCCCTCCGCAAACCACAACGAACTACAACAAATGCGGACGACCGTTCCTGATTTTTAACAAACGTCAGGAGAACGCCTCCAAAGCAGAGGAAGGAACAGGCACCCGCTCCCTGAGGCCCCGTTTCGAAGGGCAGCAGCAGCCGCGCGTCACCCTTCGCCCCGCCTCGAAGCTCCCAGGACCCCAGTCGGCCCCAGCCGCACGTCCCCATTTCGGCACAAAGGCCACCCTAGAGGGCAATACCCTATCCGTTCCCCGCCCGACTCCCCTGCTTGGTCCCCTCCCCGGACTCACCTGCCGACCCAACGACACTGCCGATGTTGGAACAGCGGAAGTAACAAGAACCCAGCAACCCCGAGCGACCCCAGCCGGCGCGCGGCGCGTGAAGCCCAAAGACCCGGATGTAAACCCAAGGCGCTGCAGGGACGGCGGCGCAGCCCGCGGGTACTGCGCGTGCGCACACCCCTAGCGCTCTAGGGATGGGCTGTGCGGAGATTCTTAGAACACATCTCTTGCCTACACCGGAGGTTCCAGTTCCTGGGCCATCACCTTGCCGCTACTCTTTTTATCAACTCTCAAAGGTTGAATTGAGGTAGATTCTCTGGGCTTATGGAATGTAGTAGGTAGGACTGCCATGCTCATACATAAGCATTACTTAAATTGTTCCTTAAAATAGCAGTACGAATTCATCTGTATCTCTAAGCTATTGAACGTTTACTCGGCGCGCGCAGCTATTCAGTGTTTCCTAAGAGCCTTTTATCAATAAGCTCATCAAAGTTAAGTTTGTTACGTGCTGCAGAAAAGCGAAGTGTAAACCCTGGGAAGCCTTGGAGTGGCTCACTAGGAATAAACCTAGAAGGACACTGTAGGGCAGAATTCTTCCTCTAGCCCTCACCGTCTTCCAGCTGGCCTGAGAATTCAATTTTCATGACCTAGATTAACAGGAGGAAAAAAAAAAAACATAGTTTTGTTTTGTTTTGTTTTTATCCATGCATAGAAAACCAATAACATATTCAGACACACAAAAAATGACCAAGTCAGGTAGCTTTCACACATTTAAACAGTAAATTTGTGAGGAATTTAAGGAAAACAGGCCTTTGGGAGTTTACTAAGGGGAATTTAGGCTGAGGCTGTAGATTAGTAAAAATGTAACAAGGTTTATTTCTACAGCTTTCTCAACTTTAAAGTCACTTTCTGGTGATAAGAATGCCCCACCCTTTTTTTTTTTAAAGAGCATGGACACCTGCACCAGAGGTAGGAAGCAGGGCAGAGCTAGAGGGAGAGAATCCCATGCTGACTGGTGCTGAGCTCAGAGCCCTTGGTGGGACTACATTTCAGGACCTGGAAATCATCACCTGGATGGAAATTAAGAGTAGGAGGCTTCATTCACTGAGCTACCCAAGTGCCCCTGGAATCTTTTTTTCTTAGTACAGGTAGGGTATTTTTTTTTTTTTTTTTTTTAAAGATTTTATTTATTTATTTGACAGAGAGAGATCACAAGTAGGCAGAGAGGCAGGCAGAGAGAGAGAGGAGGAAACAGGCTCCCCGCCGAGCAGAGAGCCCGATGCGGGACTCGATCCCAGGACCCTGAGACCATGACCCGAGCCGAAGGCAGTGGCCTAACCCACTGAACCACCCAGGCGCCCGTAGGGTATTTTTCATGCAGGTTGGTTTTCTGCTTTTGAGGTGACAGGAGGGTCTCGGTTTCCTTGCACAGGTTTTTCCTCGGGTTTAATTCAAAATAATCAATACGCCATTATGGTACATTTCAGAGCCGCTTGCGCTGAGCTCAGGATTTTAATAGGATATGGACTTGTGCTGAACCATTCTAAGAAGAAGTAGAGGAAGCAGAATCAGCTGCAAACTGGTATCACAGATCTTTGTTCAGGATGGAGAAGGAAGGAAGCAGGGATAGAGAAAATATTGTTAAAACAGCAGTCACTCAGAAGAAGGGTCGTATGGCCTCACTGATGTTCCCATTAGAAACACTGTTTTGGGTTCTATTAGGAACAATATAATCTGACTAACACCATGAGGTGACAAGCGGACTCAACGTACTATTTCATTGAACGTGACGAGGTTAAGATAAATGAAAAATGCTAGGTCCTTAAAGTCTTTGTCCGAACTTCTGTACATGGGTTGTAAATCCTTTCTCAGGGTCAAATTCTACAGTTCTTCAGGCAAGAGTAGGAGGTTCCTTCTCAATGATAAGACTTCACACAGCAAAGTTTCTCCTGAACTGATTAGAGGACAACATTTGTTAGCACTATAGACATGAGTTCATTTTACTACAGCAATTTTTAACACCTTTCCAGTACTATTACTTACGATCTAACAAAAATCTATTATACATCTACTGTAGTTGAAAAGACCTGCAACTTAATAAAAAAAGAGCTTTGCAGGGAATATTACTGGAGCATAGAAGGATATTTGTGTTATGCATTCTTTCCCCATGGTTTTACTTCTTTCTGTGTTTCTGACACTAGAAATGTAAGTTCTGCCCCTACTGTAGGTACTGACTATGGTTAATCTGCCTTGATTGCCCTATGTAATATCCTGTCTTCCTTTTCTCTCAAGTTGATGTTTCTCACCTCTTGCAACCTATATGCCATTCTCTTTGTATCAAGATTAAAGTAAGGGGTTACCACCATTAAAAGAAAAATACCTGAGGCACCTGGGTAGCTCAGTTGGTTAAGTGTCTGCCTTTGGCTCAGGTCATGATCCCAGAGTTGTGGGATCGAGCTCTATGCTGGGCACCTTGCTCAGCAAGGAGCCTGCTTCTTCCTCTCCCTCTCCTCCTGCTTGTGGTGTCCCTTTCTCTCTACTCTCAAATAAATAAATAAAATCTTTAAAAAAATAAAAATACCCACTGCTAATCGGAAAAATTGTTTTTGACAAAAGTAGAGACATTTGAGTTATTCATTTGTCCATTCAAAAAACACTTGCCAAGCTCATATTATGTGCTAAACATGAGTAAAACACACAGTCTTTGCCTGGAGTAAAGTAAGTCTTGTGGGGATATAGAAGTCACCCAGCAAATCCAAAAAAAGGCTAAGTGTTCTCGATCATGAGACTTCAATTAAGGTTTTAACTTTATATTTATATTTAGACATGGCTTGAGCAAGAAAGGACCTGTCTCTTGTTCTCCAAATGAATCCCCAAGGAATGGCGGGATTAACAGAAAGGTCCCTAGAACCAAAGTTTTGGATGGAGAGTTTGAAAGAAAAATTTTAATAGGCTGTCACTCAGAATATGACAGATTTACAGTGCCAAAGGAGCGCTTCAGTGGAGGTGGCTATGTAGGCGACAGGAAAATATGTCTGGTGACAACCCTGGTTGACTCCAGGGCACGGAGAGAAGCATCAGACAGCAGTCATACCCTGTAATCCTCAGTAGCTGACATACAGCTTAAGTTGGCTGACAGAGAACGTGAAGCAGTGTTTTAGTCAACATAGATCATGCAAATGGAGGCCAACGGCAAAAAATGTTTCAGCAGATACCAACAGGGATAGAAGTCAAAGACTAAAAATACACAGGAAAAGATAACTATCATTTTAGTGGATAGCGGAGAAGAGAAAATGACACCAGTAGAGATGCCTCCACTGATATAAATACCAGTAGTAGTGTCTCTACCTTAGATTGCATTCTGAGTCAAATGTAGGGAAGGGGGGATACTCAGAAAATAAGGAATGTATACACACACACACACGCACACATATGTGTATATATATTTTTAAAGATTTTGTTTATCTGAGAGAGAGCAAGTGCGCGTGAGCAGGGGGGAGGGGCAGAGGGAGAGGGAGAAGCAGACTCTGCATTGAGCAGGGAGCCCTATGTGGCACTCCAACCCAGGACACCAGGATCCTGACCTGAGCCTAAAGTAGAAGCTTAACTGAGCCACCCAGGACAGAATTCATGTTTGAGATGACTAAGAAAACACTAAAACAGTTTGATGAACCTGAAAATAATTGACTTAAGCTTCCCACTCTCATGAGAAGGGGGCCTGAGGGAAAGATTTAAGTAAAAGCTATATTAAGGATGTAGACTATATAGAGCTATTAAAGAAAAATAAGAATGACATATTGGAATTTGTGACCTCTGAGATTTCTTTATGCTCCAAAATGTTTTAATAGGGTAAACCATGATCCAATTTGTATGTAAGGGGAAAAAAAAAAAGAAGAAGAAGAAGAACAGATTGAAGCTAGGTCAGGAGTAGATCAGGGTCAGCTGGATTTTTTTTTTCAGAAAGAGAATACAGAAGCTTTTGATTTTGATGAAGTCCCAAAAGTTTATTTTCGCTTTTGTTTCCTTTGCCTTTGGAGACATATCTTGAAAGAAGTTGCTGTGGCTGATATCGAAGAGGTTACTGCCTATGTTCTCCTCTAGGATTCTGATCGATTCCTGTCTCACGTTGAGGTCTTTTATCCATTTTGAGTTTATCTTTGTCTGCGGTGTAAGAGAATGGTTGAGTTTCATTCTTCTACATATAGCTGTCCAGTTTTCCCAGCACCATTTATTGAAGAGACTGTCTTTTTTCCACTGTATATTTTTTCCTGTTTTGTTGAAGATTAATTGACCAGAGTTGAGGGTCCATATCTGGGCTCTCTACTCTGTTCCACTGGTCTACGTGTCTGTTTTTATGCCAGTACCATGCTGTCTTAGTGATCACAGCTTTGTAATAAAGCTTGAATCAGGTAATGTGATGCCCCCAGTTTTATTTCTGTTTTTCAACATTTCCTTAGCGATTCGGGGTCCCTTCTGATTCCATACAAATTTTTGGATTATTTGCTCCAGCTCTTTGAAGAATACCGGTGGAATTTTTATCGGAATGGCATTAAAAGTATAGATTGCTCTAGGCAGTATAGACATTTTAACAATGTTCATTCTTCCAATCCAAGAGCATGGAATGGTCTTCCATCTTTTTGTATCTTCTTCAATTTCTTTCATGAGTGTTCTGTAGTTCCTCGAGTATAGATCCTTTACCTCTTTGGTTAGGTTTATTCCAGGTATCTTATGGTTCTTGGTGCTATAGTAAATAGAGTCGATTCTCTAATTTCCCTTTATGTATTTTCATTGTTAGTGTATAAGAAAGCCACTGATTTCTGTACATTGACTTTGTATCCTGCCACATTGCTGAATTGCTGTATGAGTTCTAGTAGTTTGGGGGTGGAGTCTTTTGGGTTTTCCATATAAAGAATCATGTCATCTGCGAAGGGAGAGAGTTTGTTCTTCATTGCCAATTTGGATACCTTTTATTTCTCTTTGTTGTCTGAGTGCTGTTGCTAGGATTTCTAATACTATGTTGAACAAGAGTGGTGAAAGTGAGCATCCTTGTCGTGTTCCTGATCTCAACGGGAAGGCTGCAAGCTTTTTCCCATTGAGGATGATAGAAAGACCCTCTAAGCCCAGGAAATAGCTTGCACAAAGTATGTAGCCAAGAAAGGAAAAAGCATATGTATAGAATTCTGAACAACTCTCATGGAGCTAGGAGTAGATTATATTTGAAAAACTAGCAGAAGTTGAATCTGGAGAGAGAGGTGAAATGAAGTACCTTGTAGACTATGCATTGAACTTAGATTTTTATTGTAAACAATGGGGAGCCTCTTAAACTTCATGAATGAGTAAGAGACTAGCAGATTATATTTTAGGAAGGAGGTAGAATGGGTGGGGATTGTATTGTAGAAGCAAATTTCCAGATTCAGAAAGACTCTAAGCCCAGCCCTATTATTAGACATTTCACTGATGGCTGATAGTGTTTATTATTTTTTTAATTTATTTTTTATTTATTTTCAGCATAACAGTATTCATTATTTTTGCACCACACCCAGTGCTGCATGCAATCCATGCCCTCTCTAATACCCACTACCTGGTTACCCCAACCTCCCACCCCCGCCACTTCAAACCCCTCAGGTTGTTTTCCAGAATCCATAGTCTCTCATGGTTTACCTCCCCTTCCAGTTTCCCCCTACTCCCTTTAATTAAGAATGGACATAGGTTTTATCAAATATTCCCTGCGTCATTTATAGTATGGTTTAGTGAATCACAGTAATTGATTTTTGAATGTTAAATACAACTTGCATTGCTGAGACAAACCTGACTTGGACACGGTTTTTCTTGGTCATGGTCTTTCAAACAGAAGCAACTGAACACTTGACTGTGATGTTTTTGACAAATGTTTCTTTCCCCTGGGACTGGCTCTAGCACAAGATGAAAGTTCTGAGTTTGATAAAGTAAAAGACAAGCCTTTTGGCTGCTTCTTCCAAGGCATGTCCAGTATTTTCACAGTAAGCATCTTTTCCACAGACCTGCCAAAAGCATTTTCACTAAATATTTAATTGGCCATAAGGCAATTTTTCAATAAAAGACAAACAATAACAATGACAAAACTGGTTGGCAGTGTGGTTTTATCAACTGGTTGAAGTTTGGTTTCATTTGTCTTTTAGCACAGTACTCCCATTTTTATATTACAGAAATCTTAGCCCTCATAATTGTTTGTGTAGTGACAGTGTTGAACTCCCATTTTCCATAGACCTTTGGAACATCAATCAATGGACATGTGATAATAGCCCAAAACCAAACAGTGGCATTGAAGGCTTTCACAGTGTAATGTAAAACGCAGTTACAAATATTCATTCTAGCATTTGGAAACTGATACCTCTCTTAATGAAGGAAGAAATTTGAGCAAAAAAAAAAAAAAAAAAAGAAAGGGTGTGATGCTTAATGAGGAGATAAATTAGCAAGCCAAAAATAATGTTTCATACTATGAATGAAAGACTTTGGAGACAAGTGCTTAGTTACAGTTCACAAAAATAAAACCAATTGTTTGCACAGCATTGACATGAATCTACACACATTTTAAGTATATTCAAATATTTCATACTTCACAAGAGTCTTTTTAATTTTGTTATTCCTTTTTTGTGTTTGTCTTTTTTAATGAATGCCTTTTTATCTTTTCTGATTTTATCTTGTATAGCAAAATTGCCTTGTGCCAATTATGTGGTGAAAATGCTTTCAAACAAAATTACCTGGAATGTGTGAATTGACCACTTTATCATTATGAAAGGATTTTCTTTATCCACAGTAATGTTCTTTGCTCTGTTATCTCTTTGGTATTATTATCACCAATCTTTCTTTTGATTAGTGTTCAAATGGCATATATTTTTACTCTTTTACTTTTAACCTATCCATGTCTTTGTTTTGAGTTTATTTCTTAAAAAAATAGATTGAAGTATCATTGATATACAAAAACTGCACATATTTAATGTATACAATTTTATAAGTTTGCACCTATGCATACACCCAAGAAAATCACAATCCAGGAAATAAACTTTCCCATCACCTCCAAAAGTTTCTTCCCTGCCTCCTTCTTTTTTGTGTGGTTAGAACAGTTAACATGAGATCTACCCTTTTAACAAAATATTTATGTGTATAGTACGGTTTTGTTAACATAATAGACAATACATTACCCAGTAAATTTCCAGAACCTGTTTATCTTGCATGACTGAAACCTTATATACATTAAACAACAAATTGCTATTTTCTCCTATCCCCATCCTTTGGCAAGCAACAAAGTATTGCCCACTACAATAGTTTGGCTATGTTTAGATACCACATATAGAGTAGAATCATGCAATTTTTGCCCTTCTGTCACTGGCTTATTGTTAAAGGAAAAAGGAAATTATCTGCAGATGAATGCAAGACTTAACAATATTAAGTCTTCCAATCCAATCCGTTAACATGAGATGTCTTTCCATTTATTTTTGTCTTTAATTTCTTTCCTCAGTGTTTTCTAGTTCAAATGTATGTCTTTCACCTGCATGGTTAACTTTTTATAACATTGTGAATGGGATTGTTTTCTTAATTTCTTAATTTCCCTTTTTGGATAGTTCTTTGTTAATATAAAGAAATGCAACTATTATTATATATTGATTGGTATTATATCCTGCAACTTTACTGAATTCATTTATTAAATCTAACAGTTTATGGAGTTTTTAGAATTTTCTTTTTCTTTTTTTTTTTTAAAGATTTTATTTATTTATTTGACAGAGAGGGGTCACAAATAGGCAGAGAGACAGGCAGAGAGAGAGAGAGAGAGGAGGAGGAAGCAGGCTCCCCACTGAGCAGAAAGCCCAATGCGGGACTCAATTCCAGGACCCCAGGATCATGACCTGAGCCGAAGGCAGAGGCTTTAACCCACTGAGCCACCCAGGCGCACCGTTTTTAGGGTTTTCTGCATATAAAATGCAGTCATCGGCAAACAGATAACTTCCTTTCTCCTTTAAAATTTGGATACCTTTTATTTCTTTTTCTTGCCTAATTGCTCTTGCAAGGACTTTCAGTATTCTGTTTAGAAGTGGTGAGAGTGGGCATCTTTTTTTTTTTTTCTGATCTTAGAAAAAAAAGCTTCCAGTTTTTTTACAATTGAATGTGATGTTAGCTTTGGGCTTATCATATATGACCTTTATTGTGTTCAAGTAAATTCTTTCTATATCTAGTTTGTTGAGAGTTTTTATTGTGAAAGGGTTTAGAATGTCATCAATTTTTTTTTCTGTATCTATTGAGATGATCACAATTTTCACCCTCTATTTTATTAATGTGATCTATTACATTGATTGATTTATGTTATACCGTCCTTGAATCTAGGAATAAATCCCAGTTGGTCATGGGGTATGATCCTTCTAATATGTTGTTAAATTTGTTTTGCTGGCATTTTTTTTTAATAAACATATATTTTTATCCCCAGGGGTACATGTCTGTGAATCACCAGGTTTACACACTTCACAGCACTCACCAAAGCACATACCCTCCCCAGTGTCCATCATAATCCCACCCCCTGTCCCAAACCCCCTCCCCCCAGCAACCCTCAGTTTGTTTTGTGAGATTAAGAGTCACTTATGGTTTGTCTCCCTCCCATCCCCTCTTGTTTCATTGATTCTTCTCCTACCCACTTAAGCCCCCATGTTGCATCACCACTTCCTCATATCAGGGAGATCATATGATAGTTGTCTTTCTCTGCTTGACTTATTTCACTAAGCATGATACGCTCTAGTTCCATCCATGTTGTCACAAATGGCAAGATTTCATTTCTTTTGATGGCTGCATAGTATTCCATTGTGTATATATACCACATCTTCTGGATCCATTCATCTATTGATGGACATCTAGGTTCTTTCCATAGTTTGGTTATTGTGGACATTGCTGCTATAAACATTCGGGTGCACGTGCCCCTTTGGATCACTACGTTTGTATCTTTAGGGTAAATACCCAATAGTGCAATTGCTGGGTCATAGGGCAGTTCTATTTTCAACATTTTGAGGAACCTCCATGCTGTTTTCCAGAGTGGCTGCACCAGCTTGCATTCCCACCAACAGTGTAGGAGGGTTCCCCTTTCTCCGCATCCTCACCAGCATCTGTCATTTCCTGACTTGTTTATTTTAGCCATTCTGACTGGTGTGAGGTGATATCTCATTGTGGTTTTGATTTGTATTTCCCTGATGCCGAGTGATATGGAGCACTTTTTCATGTGTCTGTTGGCCATCTGGATGTCTTCTTTGCAGAAATATCTGTTCATGTCCTCTGCCCATTTCTTGATTGGATTATTTGTTCTTTGGGTGTTGAGTTTGCTAAGTTCTTTATAGATTCTGGACACAAGTCCTTTATCTGATATGTCGTTTGCAAATATCTTCTCCCATTCTGTCAGTAGTCTTTTGATTTTGTAAACTGTTTCCTTTGCTGTGCAAAAGCTTTTGATCTTGATGAAATCCCAATAGTTCATTTTTGCCCTTGCTTCCCTTGCCTTTGGCATTGTTCCTAGGAAGATGTTGCTGCGGCTGAGGTCGAAGAGGTTGCTGCCTGTGTTCTCCTCAAGGATTTTGATGGATTCCTGCTCACATTGAGGTCCTTCAACCATTTTGAGTCTATTTTTGTGTGTGGTGTAAGGAAATGGTCCAATTTCATTTTTCTGCATGTGGCTGTCCAATTTTCCCAGCACCATTTATTGAAGAGGCTGTCTTTTTTATATTGGACATTCTTTCCTGCTTTGTCGAAGATGAGTTGACCATAGAGTTGAGGGTCTATTTCTGGGCTCTCTATTCTGTTCCATTGATCTATGTGCCTGTTTTTGTGCCAGTACCATGCTGTCTTGATGATGAGAGCTTTGTAATAGAGCTTGAAGTCCGGAATTGTGATGCCACTAACGTTGGCTTTCTTTTTCAATATCCCTTTGGCTATTCGAGGTCTTTTCTGGTTCCATATAAATTTTAGAATTATTTGTTCCATTTCTTTGAAAAAGATGGATGGTACTTTGATAGGAATTGCATTAAATATGTAGATTGCTTTAGGTAGCATAGACATTTTCACAATATTTATTCTTCCAATCCAGGAGCATGGAACATTTTTCCATTTCTTTGTGTCTTCCTCAATTTCTTTCATGAGTACTTTATAGTTTTCTGAGTATAGATTCTGTGCCTCTTTGGTTAGGTTTATTCCTAGGTATCTTATGGTTTTGCGTGCAATTGTAAATGGGATTGACTCCTTAATTTCTCTTTCTTCTGTCTTGCTGTTGGTGTAGAGAAATGCAACTGATTTCTGTGCATTGATTTTATATCCTGACACTTTACTGAATTCCTGTACAAGTTCTAGCAGTTTTGGAGTGGAGTCTTTTGGGTTTTCCACATATAGTATCATATCATCTGCGAAGAGTGATAATTTGACTTCTTCTTTGCCGATTTGGATGCCTTTAATTTCCTTTTGTTGTCTGATTGCTGAGGCTAGGACCTCTAGTACTATGTTGAATAGCAGTGGTGATAATGGACATCCCTGCCGTGTTCCTGACCTTAGCGGAAAAGATTTCAGTTTTTCTCCATTGAGAATGATATTTGCGGTGGGTTTTTCATAGATGGCTTTGATGATATTGAGGTATGTGCCCTCTATCCCTACACTTTGAAGAGTTTTGATCAGGAAGGGATGCTGTACTTTGTCAAATGCTTTTTCAGCATCTATTGAGAGTATCATATGGTTCTTGTTCTTTCTTTTATTGATGTGTTGTATCACATTGACTGATTTGCGGATGTTGAACCAACCTTGCAGCCCTGGAATAAATCCCACTTGGTCGTGGTGAATAATCCTTTTAATGTACTGTTGAATCCTATTGGCTAGTATTTTGTTGAGTATTTTCGCATCTGTGTTCATCAAGGATATTGGTCTATAGCTCTCTTTTTTGATAGGATCCTTGTCTGGTTTTGGAATCAAGGTGATGCTGACCTCATAAAATGAGTTTGGAAGTTTTCCTTCCATTGCTATTTTTTGGAACAGTTTCAGTAGAATAGGAATTAGTTCTTCTTTAAATGTTTGGTAGAATTCCCCCGGGAAGCCGTCTGGCCCTGGGCTTTTGTTTGTTTGGAGATTTTTAATGACTGTTTCAATCTCCTTACTGGTTATGGGTCTGTTCGGGCTTTCTATTTCTTCCTGGTTCAGTTGTGGTAGTTTATATGTTTCTAGGAATGCATCCATTTCTTCCAGATTGTCAAATTTGTTGGTGTAGAGTTGCTCATAGTATGTTCTTATAATAGTTTGTATTTCTTTGGTGTTAGTTGTGATATCTCCTCTTTCATTCATGGTTTTATTTATTTGGGTCCTTTCTCTTTTCTTTTTGATAAGTCTGGCCAGGGGTTTATCAATTTTATTAATTCTTTCAAAGAACCAGCTCCTAGTTTCGTTGATTTGCTCTATTGTCTTTTTGTTTTCTATTTCATTGATTTCTGCTCTGATCTTTATGATTTCTCTTCTCCTGCTTGGCTTAGGGTTTCTTTCTTGTTCTTTCTCCAGCTGCTTTAGGTGTAGGGTTAGGTTGTGTACCTGAGACCTTTCTTGTTTCTTGAGAAAGGCTTGTACCGCTATATATTTTCCTCTCAGGACTGCCTTTGTTGTGTCCCACAGATTTTGAACTGTTGTATTTTCATTATCATTTGTTTCCATGATTTTTTTCAATTCTTCTTTAATTTCCCGGTTGACCCATTCATTCTTTAGAAGGACGCTGTTTAGTCTCCATGTATTTGGGTTCTTTCCAAACTTCCTTTTGTGGTTGAGTTCTAGCTTTAGAGCATTGTGGTCTGAAAATATGCAATCTTTTGACACCGGTTGAGTCCTGATTTAGGACCGAGGATGTGATCTATTCTGGAGAATGTTCCATGTGCACTAGAGAAGAATGTGTATTCTGTTGCTTTGGGATGAAATGTTCTGAATATATCTGTGATGTCCATCTGGTCCAGTGTGTCGTTTAAGGCCTTTATTTCCTTGCTGATCTTTTGCTTGGATGATCTGTCCATTTCAGTGAGGGGAGTGTTAAAGTCCCCTACTATTATTGTATTATTGTTGATGTGTTTCTTTGATTTTGTTATTAATTGGTTTATATAGTTGGCTGCTCCCACGTTGGGGGCATAGATATTTAAAATTGTTAAATCTTCTTATTGGACAGACCCTTTGAGTATGATATAGTGTCCTTCCTCATCTCTTATTATAGTCTTTGGCTTAAAATCTAATTGATCTGATATAAGGATTGCCACTCCTGCTTTCTTCTGATGTCCATTAGCATGGTAAATTCTTTTCCACCCCCTCACTTTAAATCTGGAGGTGTCTTCGGGCTTAAAATGAGTTTCTTGGAGGCAACATATAGATGGGTTTTGTTTTTTTATCCATTCTGATAGCCTGTGTCTTTTGACAGGGGCATTTAGCCCATTCACATTCAGGGTAACTATTGAGAGATATGAATTTAGTGCCATTGTATTGCCTGTAAGGTGACTGTTACTGTATATGGTCTCTGTTCCTTTCTGATCTACCACTTGTAGGCTCTCTCTTTGCTTAGAGGACCCCTTTCAAGAGTTCCTGTAGAGCTGGTTTGGTGTTTGCAAATTCTTTCAGTTTTTGTTTGTCCTGGAAGCTTTTAATCTCTCCTTCTATTTTCAATGAGAGCATAGCTGGATATAGTATTCTTGGCTGCATGTTTTTCTAGTTTAGTGCTCTGAAAATATCATGCCAGCTCTTTCTGGCCTGCCAGGTCTCTGTGGATAAGTCAGCTGCCAATCTAATATTTTTACCATTTTATGTTACTGACTTCTTTTCCCGGGCTGCTTTCAGGATTTTCTCTTTGTCACTGAGACTTGTAAATTTTACTATTAGGTGATGGGGTGTGGGCCTATTCTTATTGATTTTGAGGGGCGTTCTCTGAACCTCCTGAATTTTGATGCTCGTTCCCTTTGCCATATTGGGGAAATTCTCCCCAATAATTCTCTCCAGTATACCTTCTGCTCCCCTCTCTCTTTCTTCTTATTCTGGAATCCCAATTATTCTAATGCTGTTTCGTCTTATGGTGTCACTTATCTCTCGAATTCTCCCCTCGTGGTCCAGTAGCTGTTTGTCCCTCTTTTGCTCAGCTTCTTTATTCTCTGTCATTTGGTCTTCTATATCACTAATTCTTTCTTCTGCCCCATTTATCCTAGCAGTGAGAGCCTCCATTTTTGATTGTACCTCATTAATAGCTTTTTTGATTTCAACTTGGTTAGATTTTAGTTCTTTTATTTCTCCAGAAAGGGCTTTTGAGAGGGTTTCTCTAATATCTTCCATGCCTTTTTCGAGCCTGGCTAGAACCTTGAGAATTGTCATTCTGAACTCTAGATCTGACATATTACCAATGTCTGTATTGATTAGGTCCCTAGCCTTCGGTACTGCCTCTTGTTCTATTTTTTGCGTTGAATTTTTCCGTCTTGTCATTTTGTCCAGATAAGAGTATATGAAGGAGCAAGTAAAATACTAAAAGGGTGGCAACAACCCCAGGAAAATATGCTTTAACCAAATTAGTAGAGATCCCAAATCGTTAGGGGGGAGAAAGGGGATAAAAAGAGGTTCAATAAGGAAGAAAGAAAAAAAATAAGAAAAAAGAAAAAAAAAGAAAAGAAAAGAATTAAAAAAAGAAAACAAATAAGAAAAATATAAAAAAGAAAAAATATATATATATTCGATAAACTAGTTAAAAATCGTTAAAAAAGAAAAAGGTAAAAGTTAAAAAAAAATTTTACCAGAAGGCGAGAAAAAAAACAAAAAATGAAAAAGAAAAAGATTAAATTAACTGCAAGACTAAAAAAAATCACAGGGAAAAAGCCATGAGTTCCGTGCTTTGCTTTCTCCTCCTCTGGAATTCTGCTGCTCTCCTTGGTATTGAAACTGCACTCCTTGGTAGGTGAACTTGGTCTCCGCTGGATTTCTTGTTGATCTTCTGGGGGAGGGGCCTGGTGTAGTGATTCTCAAGTGTCTTTGCCCCAGGCAGAATTGCACCGCCCTTAGCAGGGGCCGGGGTGAGTAATCAGCTCGGGTTTGCTTTCAGGAGCTTTTGTTCCCTGAGCCCTTTCCGTAGAGTTCCGGAGGACGGGAATACAAATGGCGGCCTGCTGGTCTCCGGCCCGGAGGAGCCGAGAGCCCAGGACCCCACTCCCCAGTGCGCCCTCAGAGAACAGGGCTCAGTCACTCCCGTCTGTCCGACCTCCGGCCGTGCTCCGAGCTCACCGAGCCTGTGACCGGTTCAAGGTCACCCCGAGCTGCGAGCTTACTGTCGGCTCTGTCTCTGTAGCTGGCTTTCCCGTTCCAATACCCGCAAGCTCTGCGACACTCAGACACCCCCGATCCTTCTGTGACCCTGCGGGACCTGAGGCCACGCTGACCCCTGGGTAGCCTCTGGAGTGATGTCCCTCAGCGGAACAGACTTTTAAAAGTCCTGATTTTGTGCGTGGTTGCTCCACCGCTTGCAGGGAGCTGGCCCCTCCCCCCGGGGTCTATCTTCCCGTCGCTTTGGATTCACTTCTCCGCTGGTCCTACCTTTCAGAAAGTGGTTGTTTTTCTGTTTTCAGAATTGTGTTCTTCTCTTCGATCTGCCGATGGATTTCAGGTGTTTGCAATCTTTAGATAAGCTATCTAGCTGATCTCCGGCTAGCTGAAGTAGTCTCAGCCTGCTACGTCTCCGCCATCTTGACTCCTCCCTCTTGCTAGCATTTTTTTGAGGGGTTTTGCATCTATGTTCATCAGAGATACCTGAAGTTTTCTGTTGTCTATTTTGATTATTTCTGCTCTAATATTTATTATTTCCTTCCCTCAGCTAACTTTGTGCTTGATTTTTCTGCTTTTCCTATTTCCTTGAGGTATAAAATTAGGTTGTTTATTTGAGACCTTTCTTCTTTTCTAATGTTGGCATTTATGGCTATAAACTTCCTTCTTAGAACTGTTTTTGTTGAATCCCATTTAGGTTGATATGTTGTTTTCATTTTCATTTGTCTCAAGATATTTTCTGATTTCTCTTTTCATTTCTTCTTTGACCTCTTTGTTATTCAGGAAGGTGTTGTTTAAAGCCCGCGTATTTGTGTATTTTCCTTCTGTTATGATTTCTAGTGCTATCTTATTCTGGTTAGAAAAGATACTTGATATATTTTCAGCCATCTTAAATCTGTTGACCTGTATTGTGACCTAACAAAATACAGGGTATTTTCCATTGTAGACAGTGTAGTTTTCATCCCTAAACAATTTATAAGTAGTTTGAGTTTTTTATGATGTCCATGTTTCTATCTAACATCTCTAGTCTTTCCTTTCACTCCTTGAACATAAGGCATATAAGTATGATAACTGCTTTAATTTCATTGTCTAAGTTTATCACTCATGTTACATCTGGTGCTCTTTCAGTTGATTGATTTTTCTCCTTATTATGATTCATATTTTCCTGCTTATTTGCATTCCTGGTAATTTTTATTTGACTTTCACATCATGAATTTTATTTTCTTGTGTGCTGGATATTGCTGTTTTCTAAAAATGTCCTTGAGAATTGTTCTGGGACATGGTTAAGCTCCTTATAAATAGTTTGCTCCCTTTGGGTCTTGCTCTTAAGCTTTTTAATGTGGGAATAGAGCAGGGATTTTTCTAGAGTTAATTTCCCCTGTTTGGAAAACAAGAACCTTATTGTTAATATAAAAACCTTGTGTCATGAATTATGACTTTTCTATTCTAGTTGTGGGAACAGGAACTATGTCTGTTCTTATATGTGCCTCAGACACGGTTCCCTCTAATGCTTTCTGGTGGTTCTCAGTCTCAGGCAATTTCCTTATATGTTTGTGCTGATGGGTACTTAGCTGAATACCTCAGGGAAACATTCATTAGATCTTTCAAGTTCTCTATCTGTGATCTTGTGGCTCTCTGGTACCATGGCCTCCTTGGACTCCCAAATATCTTCCCTCAACACAGAGAGACTATGGGTCTCCGCCAGAGTTGATTCCTCTGTGCTACATTGTGCGAAATTTTTCTAGGCATTAAGCTGGTGTAAAACATAGGGCTCACTTTTCATTTCCCATTACCAGGGATCACAGTCCTTTGTTGCCTAATGTACAGTGTCTTGAGAGTTGTTGTTTCATATATTTTGTCCAGTTTTTTATTTGTTTAAGCCAGAAAGGTGAATTAGATCTGACTCCATCTCAGCTAGATTTAAAGCTGAGTTGGAGTTGGTGCCTCAAATACCATTTAATGAAATTTTACTACCCCAATTCTCTCTAATGCTGAGAATTGAGTTGCTGTGGTTATTGAAAAAGTAATATTTTCTTCTGTCAGTGTTACAACCCATTTGCTTCCTACAAAAGTGGCTATTAAACTTTCAGAGACTTCTTCATTAAAAAGTCATTTTCAAGGATTACTTATAGCCATGTGAAGCATAAAACTTAAGAGAAAAACATGTTATATTTATGAAATCAGGTTTAAATTCCTCAGCCAATAAAAATAAAAAAAGATTTTATTTAGAAGGTTTGTACAAATTAAAACTTAATATCTTTCTTAATGTTTTATATTTCATTTTTCTTTTCTGAATTATCTAATATGAAGAAGTCAATACAACTTTCCACTGTCCTGGTATAGATGCCCTCTAAACTCCACTAGTTTACTTCACTGTAAACTATATATTATCTATTTTTTTTTAATGTGTCCCATTACATGAATACATTTGTAAGCCCTTACATGAAAAGTGAGTCTAAATCTTGAATGACATTTTTCTATAAGTAGCAACTGTACAGATAGGGAAGAGCATGACTGAGCTCATGAGTGTTGGTGAGGGCGGGACTCAAAATTTGTGTGTGCATGCATGTGTGTTTTAATTGTAGAGTTTATAGTAAAAGCAAAGGAAAGTCTGATTTTATTTGCAAAGGAGATAATTTTATAGTCATTATTACTGGATATCTTGTGGCATACTGATTGCAGAAATGGCTTTAATTCTCTACCTTTCCTTATATCTACACCCTTTCTAATATGATTGGATTTGGTGGTGGCTCATTTCACATCATTGTTATAGCAACTGCTAAGTGATGCACATCTGTTGTAGAGCATTAGAGAAAGAATGTGATCATGTATGGAACCCTCCACACTCAAACATGAGTTCATACAGATGTTGGAAATGTCTGGTGAGGTGGGTTTCACGACTCCTAAACAAAGATGTTGCCTTACATTTTGGATCAGGCATGAGTAAATGTTAGTCAGATTAGGTTCTTGCTTCATTACTTAGGCCTCCATAAACAAGGTAGGTATTACAGGAACATTACAATTTGACAAGTTTTCATTCATAATTTTAGCCATATATTTAAATATATACAATAAGATGGGGCAAAGCATTCCTAGGGGAAAGTGGGAAATGATTATATCATTCATTACTTAAAATGTAATATACAGTCTGAGAGGGCGATGAGGGCACTTAGACTTTTAATACAAGTGGGCTTTCGAGTCCGTCGTTTAGGTGTAATGAGGGACTGGGGAACTTGATTTGAAGCTACATTTCCATAGCTGACTCAGTGTTTTAAATTAGAATTTAGGTTTATTTGGGGTCTTTGGGGTTTAATATACTTAGAGGAAGAGTTAAAGTCACCACTCTTACGACTTAACTAGATAGTCCCCCCAAACACTGAGGTAGTATAAGAGAGCACTCTTACAATAAGAATAAGAGGGATTGGGCAGGTGATTTTTTTTCCATTTTATTTTATTTCTTATCAGTGTTCCAAAATTCATTCTTTATGCACTGTACTCAGTGCTCCATGCAATATGAGCCATCCACCAGGCTCGCCCAAACCCCACTTCCCATCCCTCTGAAACCCTCAGTTTGTTTGGCAGAGTCCACAACCTCTCATGGTTTGTCTCCCCCTCCAAATTCCCCAATCTCACTTCTCCTCTCCATTTCCCCATGTCCTCGGTGTTATTCCTTATGCTCTATATGTAAGTGAAACCATATGATACTTGACTCTCTCTGCTTGACTTATTTCACTCAGCATAAACTCTTTCAGTCCCATCCATGTTGATACAAAAGTTGGGTATTAATCTTTTCTGACGGAGGCATAATACTCCATTGTATATATGGACCATATCTTCTTTATCCATTTGTCTGTTGAAGGGTATTTTGGTCCTTTCCACAGTTTGACAACTGTGGCCATTGCTGCTATGAACATTGGGGTACAGATGGCCCTTCTTTTCACTGCCTCTGTATCTTTGGGGTAAATACCCAGTAGTGCAATTGCAGGATCATAGGGAAGCTCTATTTTTAATTTCTTAAGGAATCTCCAAACTGTTTTCCAAAGTGGCTGCACCAACTTGCATTCCCACCAACAGTGGAAGAGGGTTCCCTTTTCTCCACATCCTCTCCAACACTTGCTGTATACTGTCTTGTTAATTTGGGCCATTCTAATTGGTGTAAGGTGGTATCTCAATGTGGTTTTGATTTGAATCCCCCTGATGCCTAATGATGATGAACATTTTTTCATGTGTCTATTAGCCATTTGTATGTCTTCATTGGAGAAGTGTCTGTTCATGTCTTCTGCCCAGTTTTTGACATGATTATCTGTTTTGTGTGTGTTGAGTTTGAGGAGCTCTTTATAGATCTTGCATATCAGTCCTTTGTCAGTAGTGTCATTTGCAAATATCTTCTCCCATTCCAAGGGTTGCCTCTTTATTTTATTGACTGTTTCCTTTGCTGTATAGAAGCTTTTGATCTTGATAAAGTGGGATTGGGCAATTGATTAAATAAGAAATGCTCAGTGGGTCTTGATACTTAGGAGTGATGGCACAATCTCCTGATACAGAGATACGATGATCTGTTAAGAGTGAAACAGTAGTCCTTGTGTAATTAAAAGCTAGAATGGATGAGTATTGATTTAAATATTTCTCTAGAATCAAATTCTCCCAAATTTTCCTACTATGGGTTATATCTTATATTTGTATTTATTATAGGAAGGTTCATTTTGTTCTACATAATATGCTATCAATATCGGTCAACACAATTGATTTGCTATTCCTTTAAGTTAAAATAAGGACTTTTGACTTTGAAAGCCACAAAAGCCAGGTAATAAAATTTGAAGAATTTATATCAGCACTGAGATTTTTAAAAAGTTTTTTTTTAGATAAGAATCATAAAAATGCAGATGGTAAGAACATATAATGAGATTTAGGGTATTTCAGTTTTAATAATGTAGACTAAAGCATTGTCTCTTATTGGTAATTTAATAAAGTTTTCCTGGGATCATAAACGATGAAATTATAGCCTTGGAGGCTTCTCAGTGACAGCTAACACTGAGATTAAATAAGAGCTTTAGAATTAAACATCACAGTGTACTTTATTGAAGGTTATATCTTTCCAAATAATAGCTATAATACTAAATCAGGGTATTATGAAATATTTACCAGCAGAAGTTAAGAAGAAAGGTCAGGGGAAAACCAAATTGATAATTTAAGATCATAGATGAAAGAAATTATTGAGGGGCGCCTGGATGGCTCAGTGGGTTAAGCCTCGGCCTTTGACTCAGGTCGTGATTTCAGGGTCCTGGGATCCAGTCCTGCGTGGGGCTCTCTGCTCAGCAGGGAGCCTGCTTCCCCCTCTCTGCCTGCCTCTCTGCCTACTTGTGATCTCTCTCTCTCTCTGTCAAATAAATAAATAAAATCTTTAAAGAAATTATTGGCAATATTTCTTTTGTAACTGATAAAACTAATTGTACCATATAATGAAATGCTTAATCTTCATACACAGATTTTCAAAGAGAATTTAAACTTCGTGATAATTAAATAAGTTCTAAGTAATTTCTATGAATATAGGGACCTTGGAGGTCTTATCCACAGGTGTATCCTCAGTGTCCAGCATAGAATCTGGAACATAGAACTTGACAGTCCTTGTTGTATTTTATTTTTAAAATGGAAGGTGCTATGCTACAGTTATACACAAGAGGGCATGATTGAACCTGATATAGAATGGGATGTGCTGATAGCACAGCATTTTGTTACTGTGTTTTTGTTTTTAGCCAATTGTTCTTTATAGCTAGTAGTTTATTCAGGCTGATCTTCTATAGCATAGCCATAACAAACAATAGAGACTATGGTAAAAATCCATTAAACTGAAATTTACTATAATATACAACTTAATACCTACTTTCATTTATAATATTTATAAGTTTTATCAAAGAATGGGAAAAGAAAAACATAAAATAGAGTGATGTAAAGTTTTAGGATTTTTTTTTTTTTAATAGTAACAACTCTTCCACAAGAACTGGAACTCTTTCTTAGATTACTGCCACAGGAATTGGGCTTTTATTTGGTTAGCATATTCCTTAAATTTAATTTTTCTCCATTTTTGATTGGTAAACTGAAGCAAATTAGTGTAAGAAAATTAAGCAAATTTATTCTTCAGAATAAAAATAGGGATTAAAAAACAAAGGGTAGAAATGAAAGTGGCTACCAATATTTCATATATGGGGAGAAAGAGGGAGCTCTACAGACCATTCCAGATTCTTGGTAGGTGGCTGTGCTGGTTGTGCACTAATCCAAGGCATGGATACTTCCTGGCAGTTGTATGTTATAATGTATCATCATTATAGATCATTCTTATTCCTCTATGTTTTAGCTCTTTCCCTATGGGCTCACATTGCCCTCATAAAAATAAACAGCATAACAAATAGTTTAACAATATTTTTCTATAACCTCCCGTGTAGTTTTTCTTCCTTACCAATAGTTACTGTGACATACATTTTGCTAAAATTGATAGGTGTTCTTTATCTTATTTGATTTCTGGGAAGCATTTAGTACCACTGACCTCTCGTCCATCTTAAAATATTGCTCTCTCCTGCCTTTTTTTTTTTTTTTTTTTTTTTTTTTTAGAGAGAGAGAAGGAGCAGGAGACAGAGAAAGAATCTCAAGCAAGCTCCATCTCACAACACTGAGATCATGACTTGAGCCATAATCAAGAGTTGGACTCTTAACTGATTGAGCCACCCAGGCACCCCTCTCCTGCTTTCTTTGTTACTTTCATGGACTTTCCTTTTCAATCTCTCAAAAGGGCTTCTCTTTCCAAGATTCCCTCTTTGGCCCTCTTCTCCTCTCACATTGCTTCAGCTCTGTGAATGGCAATACCATCTGGACAATGGTCCACGTCAGTTGTCTAAGCAATTAGTTTGACTTCTTAGACTCTACAGCTACTCTGGTAGACACTGTGCTTGTCTCTACAACAGCCAATCTCAACATTCCTTTCACTGCTATAAGAACCTCCCTTTATTGTAGAGGGTGAGAGGGCCAGATTTCATTTTCTCATCTTTACTCCCATTTAGGCGTGGCATTTGGCCCAATATGGTTAATGCAACATGAGAGGAAGCCTGCATAAAGCCTTCTGGGAAAGACCATTCTCTCCTTCCTGTTATGGACACTGCTGTTTGAGGATATGATGCTCTAGGCTGTTGCTTGAGAACAATGCACAGAGAAGTCAACAACAGAGTTCTGACAGGGATGTAGCAATTATACCCATCTCCATTCTTCTCATATTAGAAAGTGAACCCAAATTGTTCTCTTACTTGCAGTTAAAATTATTCTAACTTTAAGTTGTAAAGAAATAACTTGAAAGCCAATTGATTTTAGTTCCAGAATATATCTTAAATCTGTCTCTTTCTTTCAGTTCCCGTTCTTAATATCTCTGTTTGGGCCTTTATCATTTCTTACGTAGACTACTGCAATAGCAGTCTGGCTGGTTTATCTTCATCCACTCTTATTTCGTCTTTTCCAGTCTAGCTTTCCCTTTGGCATCAGAGGGATTTTAATTTCAAACTTGAAGTCAGATCATGTCCCTGCCCTTGTTACAGCATTTTCAATGGTTTTTCTTACATTGTCGTTATGGTTAAGTGGCCAAACAGTCTCTAAGCAGCAGCTACTACTTCAGTTGCTAAACTGACTAATTTCCCACATTTCCATAAAGTTTAAGTGGATCTAGACAGATTATTATTCATGGGACATCAAGGAACATGAGCTTATGATTGCACTGGTCCCTCTTGCCTCCCCCTTCATCATCTGTGGGTGATGAAGGCTGGGTCCTAGTAGATGTTGCACATACAATGGATTTGTGTCATAGCTGAGGAACACTTAGTTTAGGAAACCAGTCTTATTAGGGGATTGCAAACTACAAGCCAATCTGTTTAATCTCTGCTTCCAAGGGAGATGTTACCTTAATTGTCTCGATAGGGAAATAAATCAGCCTTTAACCTGAAGGGAGACTTTCTTTCCAGTTTCTAAGGATAGTTTGAGTGTAAACGTCCTCGAAAAGGTAATCTGAGACTTGTAGAAATGCACTGGAAAATTGTTCTCAACAGTTAGGAGCTGGATTTGGGAATCAAACAAATCTGGAATTACATTTAAATGTCTATGTCTTCTAAATCTATTTGTCTAGTCCAGAGTCTTTCCACTAAACCTCAATCTGATTCCAGCTTTCTCCTTGACATGTATATGTGAATATCTAATAAGAACATCAGGTTTAGCATATCCAAATCTAAGCTCCTGGTATTTCCCAACAAACCTCTTCCGCCCAAAGACTAATGGCAGTTTATCCTTCTGGCTATCCAAGCTTCCAATCTTACTGGCATTTTTGATTCCTCTCTTTTTCTTATACCCCATATTCAGTCTATCTGCAAATCCTGTTGGATAACCTGCCATTCCTCTGTTGTTAGCACAAGGCCCTGCCTTCTGATGTCTAGGCTGTCGAAGACAGTGCTAACCGGTCTCCCTGCTTCGTCTCTTCAGATTGTTTTTTGCATAGGAGTCAAAGTGATCCTGTTAAAGCTTGTCCTCCTAGAATAAAAACCCAGGTTTTTGTTTGTTTTGTTTTGTTTTTGTTTTAATCAGGAGCAAATGCCAAAGACCTGACTAGGAAGTACAAGAGCTGCCCCCCTCCACTATTACCATCCAGATTTCATGGTCTGCTTTTCTTCCCTTCTCACACTTGGCTTTATCAGGACTTTCCTGTCTGCTGTTTGTTCTTCCTCACGTACTTTTCCCTTCAACGTCTGCACATCTAACTCCCTCACTACCTTGAAGCAATTACTCAAATGCCACCTTCTCTCGTATATTCACTGCCTACTCGACAGATACACTTGGGTGCCTAATGGGTATGTCAAATTTAACATGTTCAACATGAGGAGTTTGCTAACTATCTTAATTAAAATTTCAGTCTCACTCCCTTCTATATTACTTACATGTTTCATTTTGTTTTAGTGGGTATTTATTATGATTTACTATTATGTATATATTTTTTAATTTTTATGTTTTGTATTTCCTATATTCCTTCCTAAAATATAGGTTTCTCAAAGATAGGCAATTTTATTTGTTGTCTTCACTACTGTAACCTCAGGATCTGGACCATCCCTCATACATAGTATGTGCTCAATAATAAATCCATGAAAAAAATGAATGACCTTTGGCTTTATTCCTTATTTTTCTCAGGCCTTGGAAAACTTAGCATATCTTTACATAAGCCTGATCTTTCTCATCAGTTACAAGAGAAAATAGCACCATCTAATCAGTTTGTCGTGAGAGTAAAATGATATAACATGCATAAAACACGTAGTATGCATGGTGTCTAGCACATAGGAGGCTCTCTCATTTCCTAGGAATGGAAATACCTCATCACCCCCCTCCCAATTTGGGCTACCCATGGATCCTCATAGCATTCTGTGTCTTATGTTGTACGTTAATTGTTCAGTTATTGTTTAATTCTTGTTTGTGTGTCTGTCTTGGTGTGTGGCCTATAGTAGAAACTTAGGGGGAAAAAGTGATTTAGCGGGTTACAAGTTGCTTTAAATACATCATCTCATTTGATCCTCAGCACTAACCCATACGGGAGGTAGGCTGGTAAAATCATATAAAAAATGGAGGATTACAGGGAATCATAGTACATTGCCAAATCTTACCTAGTGATTTCTTTAACGTTTAGATAACAAGATCTCATACCTTTCTAAAAGGTACTGAAATGAAAACATTTTTTGAAACAGAAGCAATCTGTTTACCTATGAATATTAATATGAGTTCTGCAATTCCCAGTTCTGTTTGACTTTCATAGGCAGCTAAACACATTATTACTATCTTGGTGAAATTGCATTAGAAGTGAGATAACACCTTTATTCTCCCTCTTCTCTTATGTTTCACTTACATGCCTATTATTGGAAGATCAAACACAATGCCTAGTTTTCTTAAATAGTCTGTTTTTAAGAAGAAATCAACTCTTAACACAAACAGCAAATTTGTCTTCTCAAAAATAAAATACCTCATAAAAATCGTTATGTGCTATTTGAGGATTTAAAAATATATTTTGCTTCTAATTTGGTGTCTGAATGACATTAATTAAAATAGCTGTATAATTATGACTTAAATATTCATTAGGTCTTCAGTAATATCTTTCCTAGTTATTGTTTTGACAAAGCAATTTATAGAAAACATCACTATCTTATCAGATTATATTTATCATCTTACAAATAAAGACACTTTCGGAGTACTGACAGGTGATTGAAATAGGAAAGTGTATATGTTAAAGGAGCAGTTTGGAAATTTAGGGAAGGTTGGAACAATTTTTGCACATATATTAGTTTCCTATTACTACGGTTAAAAATTACTACAAGATTAACAGCTTAAAACAACACAGACGTAGGGGCACCTGGGTGGCTCAGTTGGTTAAGCAACCGCCTTTGGCTCAGGTCATGGTCCCGGAGTCCCGGGATTGAGTCCCGCATCAGACTCCCAGCTCCATGGGGAGTCTGCTTCTCCCTCTGACCTTCTCGCCTCTCATGCTCTCTCTGTCTCTCAAATAAATAAATAAAAATATTAAAAAAAAAACAAAACACAGACGTATTATCTTACCGGTCTGGAAGTCCAGACTCTGAAGTGGGTCTCATTGGGTTAAAACTAAGGTGTCAGCAGGGCTGCATTTCTTCTTCTTGGAGATTCCAAAGGAAAATCCATTTTCTTGTCTTTTCCAGCTTTAGAAGTTTCTTGGATTCCTTGGCTCTTGGCCCCCTTCAGTCTTCAAAGCCAGCAGAGTCTTTCTCATGACTCTGACTCCACTGCTTCCTTTTTCCCCATTTGAGGGACCCTTATGATTACATTGACCACCTGGATTATGCAGAATAATTTATGTATTCTAATTTTGGCTGATTAGCAATCTTAAATCTATCTGCAACTGCATCTCCCCCTTGCCATATAATCTAACATATTCAGAGGCCCCACAGATTAGGATATGAATATCTTTGGGGGCTTTTGCTTACCATAGTGGGTAAAGCAAAGATAGAAGACCAAAATGGTGTGATCATGCCATATAGTTACAGTTGTTTGTTTAGGTAAGGAGTTCAAGGGTGAATATATGCTACCATCTAATATTTTTCCCACGTATCAGGTCAATACATATTTTAAGAAATTCTGGTCATTTTAGGAAGTTCATGCTTTTGTAAGACTGTTTGACCCAAGTTGAACTCATCATTAGCAATTACCTTAAGTACTTGCTTTTCTGCTGGTGTGCCACTTTAATATTTTTTTAGCAAATGATTTTTCAATCAATAACATATACCAATTGATTTGATATGAGCTTTTGCATACTTGATATCCCTTTATTGTTACTTCTTGATAGGTAGAGGGCAATTTTAATCATCTTAGTAATTTTAGCTCATATATATTGCTACCCTGTATCCCAAGGGAAAGCAATAATGTTTAAATGGGGTAGATGCCAAAATAAGTATAATTTTTGAACATTAAATTTTTTTTTTTTTTTAAGAGAGAGCAAGTGGGAGAGGGAGGGGTAAAGAGGGACAGAGAGAGAGAGAGAATCTCAAGCAGGCCCATGCCCACCTGGAGCCCGACACAGGGCTCAGTCTCACAATCCCAAGATCATGACCTGAGGGGAAATCAAGAGTCTGACACTCAACCAATTGAGACACCCAGGCTCCCCTGATTTGAACATTTTTTGAATTGACAGAACATTTTCTTCAAGTGTTCTATTCTTGGAAGTCTATGGACTGTTATGTGAAGCAGATAAAAACTGAACTTTAAAAAAAATATTGAACTTTTTTGTTGGCAGAGGGAAAGTTCTAACCTCCTTCCTCTACTTCCTACTTTTGGTGACTCCATATTGAAAAAGAGTAAATTCACGTGTCCTCAGGAAATGTATAAGGATGCTGATGATAAAACAAATAAAACCTTTTTTTAAATTAAAAATGTTTTTCCCAGCTTTAGTGAGATATGACATATAACATGGTATATGTTTAAGGGATACAATGTAATGATGTACTTATATATTGCAAAATGATTACCACATTAACATTAGCTAACACATGTATCACCTCACATAGTTATAATTTTTGTATTTGTGGTCAGAGCTTTTTAAACCTACTCTCTTAGCAACTTCAAAATATACAATAAAGTAAGACTAACTATATTCACCATGTTGTATATCACATCCCCAGAATTTTTTCCTCTTATAACTCAAAGTTTGTACCCTTTGACCATTTTCGCCTATTTCCCTTACCTCCAACTCCCCAGCCTTGGCGACAGATGAAAATTTTAGTAGAAGGCACAGTGGAAGAAGTGACAACGATGGAGAACGATGTGGAGTGAAAATTTAGGAAACACAAAAATCATAGTGAGTTTCTGGAATTGTTTGGTATAGGAGTCATGACTCAAAGCACAAGTAAGATTTTGGAAGAGCTGAGATAATGTGGAAGAAGCACAAGCAGACAGCAAAGAGGTGAGTGAGGGTGAAGAAACAAAAGGACAGGGTTTGTTTGTGGATAGCACATAGGTCACTTGGGACACCAACATGGGTTAAATTTAAGAGAGAATTGAGAAATATGGGTCAAGATATGAAATGGGGAAAGCTGGGGGGAAGCTTTAAATATCAGGGTAATAAAAACTGTGTTGCATTCATTCCGAGTCAACTTGCACTAAACGTAAGAGTCAGGAATTAGAAGTAGATTGTATTAAAAAAGCGAACCTTAGTTATAAAACTAGTTGATAGTATGATAGTTTCCTTTGAGCTAAGCAAAGAGAGCATGTTTACGAACCAGGACCAGTACCGTGACTTCCTTTCTGTCCTGCAGTAGTGTGTCCTAGTTCATGACAATGAATGCTCTCAGTCATTTTCCCTGACCCCAAAGACTTTCTCTCTCACAACCCACTCTGCTCTTTTCTATAATAGCACATGTGAAATTTTCCTATTCCTAGAGGGGCCTTTCACTTGATTTAAACAGTAGAACTCAGTGAATATAAAGCCTATTTATATAGCATCCTTGACAATGGTTTCATTTTGGTGAATTCCCACGTGAAGGTTGATTTGGCAGATGTGAATGGACTTCATATTGCCTCAGACCTCAAAGGAAATCATGGCTTGTTTTCACACATTCTGTCACTGTTTGCTATAAAAGTTCAGTAGATTACACTGCTACATCATATGACATGTAGTTTTCAATCACAACTTTTTTAAAAAATTGAGTCTTCTGTTGAATATTCTACCATGGATCCTTCAGTTGTTATCATTCTGTTGTCTGTATAGCTTTGTCTTCCAGACTACTGGAAACATGCATGGAAATTTTATTCACTTTCTGGGGAAAACCAGTGAGGGGTTCTACTGGCTTCATCTATGCAAATAACAACATTATCATCTCAGTTTCTTTTTTTAATTAACGTATAATGTATTATTTGTTTCAGGGGTACAGGTCTGTGATTCCTCCGTCCTACACAGTTCACAGGACTCACCATAGCACATACCCTCACACATACCCTCATACCCTCCCATCTCAGTTTCTTAGGCAAGAAACCAGGGAGTCATTCTTGATGTTTTCTTTTCCTCAATTCTATTTTAAAAAAAATGCTGACAATTACCTACTATTTTCTGTATCTACACCCTTAACAGTGTGACTTTGCAATTCCTCCTATCAAGAGATGGATTAGCAAAAAAAAAAAAAAAAAAAAAAAAGAGAGAGAGAGAGAAATGGATTAGCTTCTCCTCTCCCTGAATCTGAGTAGGTATTATGACATTAATATATATGTATATATATATATATGTGTGTGTGTGTGTGTTTATTACATAATATATGTAATAATATGTATTTTCTCTTGTTCCAAATATTTATACATTAAGCAGAGAAGGGTTTTTTTTTTTAAGTATCAAGTATAATAGCCATATTTGCAAATCTGTAGTTCCAAGGTCATCCCAATTTCCCTTTATCTTTAGCCCAATTAATCTTCTTTTAACCTAACAACTTTATTGGGATACAATTCACATATTACAAAATTCAACCACTCAAAATGTACAATTCAGTAATTTTTAGTATATTTGCAAAGCCATGTAACTATCATTACAACCAATTTTAGAACATTTTCATCACCCCTGAAAGAAACTCCGTACCCATGAAGAGTCCCTCCCCATAGCCCTCCAACCCCTGGACCTTAGGCAACCACTAATCTATCTTGTAACTTCATAGCTTTGTCTATTCTGGACATTGCATATAAATGGAGACATATAGCTTTGGTCTGTTGTCAGGCTTCTTTAATTTGGCATATACTGTTTTCAAGGTTATCCATGATATCTTAGATTTTGTTATTTTTTATTGCCAAACAGTATTCTATTGTATAGATATATTGCTTTTTATTTATCTGTTCATCAGTTGGTAGACATTTGAGTGTTTCCACTTTTTGGCATTATGAAAAATCCCATGAACATCTATATACAAGTCTTTGCATGGACATATGCATTTATGCCTTAAGTTATGCATAGGAGTAGAATTACTGAATCATATGGGAACTCTATGTTTAACTTTGAGGAGCTTCCAAAGTTTTCTAGAGTGGTTTGCCATTTCAGATTCCCACCCCAGCAGTGTATGAGGATTCCACTTTCTCTGCATCCCCACTAACACGTGTTATTATCTGTCTTGTTTACTAGAACCATCCCAGTGGGTTTCAAGTGGTATCTCTTGATGGTTTTGGTTTGCATTTTCCTTATGGTTAATGATACTGGCATCTTTTCATGTTTTACTGGCTATTTGTATATCTTCTTTGGAGAAATGTCTTTTAACTTATTTTGATTGATAGATGTTGGAGCTATTTCCAACCCTAGGCATCAAGCAATCTTGCAGACTTCTGCTATTCCTACAAACACCTCTCTTCTACCATCTTGAGAACAGGCCTGGGCTAGCTACTGTGGGCAAAGGACCACAAAGTGAAGCTGAATCACCTGATTGATCCCAGCTGAGGCCCTAGATATATGAACCCAGCCAAGATCAGCATATCTGTCTTAACAACATTCCTACCAATTGACGTAGACATATGAGCTAAACTTTCTGTCCCTAGCTAATCCATAAATTTAGGATTTAAGTAAATGCTTCTTATTTTAAGCCACTAAATGTGGGGGTGGTTAATTATGCAGAAAAAGTGAACTTTTACTGCATAAAGCCTCCTTTATTTAGACAGTCTCTGAGTTATCATAGCTCTACTTCTTTAACATAATTTCTCTGCATTTCGTTTTCTCCTTTATTGCCTTCTATCTCAATTTTAATCCTGTATCCTTCTAGTATTAGAATAGTTATATTATTCTTCCACTTAAAGCCCTTTGATGGCTCTACATTTTCAATGTAATATAATACACACTGCTGAAGGGAATCAGCCTGATGGCCAAGAGCCCTTCAGGCTTCCTGGCTCTTCGACTTTCTAGCTATGTGACCTTGGGCCCAATACTAAACCGTTCTGTGCTTCAGTGGAATAAATGGAATGGAATGCAATAAAACTATTACAAAACTGATGTTTTTTGTGAGAATCAAATGAGATTATACAAGTAGAGTCTAGAATAGAATCTGGTAAATCAGAAATACTCAATATATGTATTACAGGGTTTACTCCTTAGGACGAACTGGCTCTCTTATTCTCTCTCTCTGAAGTCATATTTCACTATGACTTTATGCCAGCCAAAGCCCTCAGTTTTTCTAGTATGTACCATAGTGTTTAAAGTCTCCATATTCTTTTTTTCATATTGCTTCAGTTTTTCAACACCTAGTCCCTGCCTCTCTCTGCCCATATGACTACTTCTCTTCCAATACTTTCCTTAAGCAGTGCCATCATAAGAAAGTCTTTTCTAGGCTCCACTGAGATAATCAGTCATGCCCTGATTTATGCCCCAATAGTATCCTGCCCATACTTCTTGCATGGCATGTATTGACTTCTGCACTCCAGACTGTTGGTTCCTTTTGGGAAGAAACTGTGTCCTCTTTGTTCTTATTTCTCCATCATCTAACATTTTTTTTTTAAAGATTTTATTTATTTATTTGACAGACAGAGATCACAAGTAGGCAGAGAGGCAGGCAGGGAGAGAGGAGGAAGCAGGCTCCCCGCTGAGCAGAGAACCCCAATGTGGGGCTCGATCCCAGGACCCTGAGTGATTGCAGATAACTATAGGCAAAGAGGCCAGTGGGGTTGGGGTGAATGGAGGCAAGAGGGTGGAGGAAGGGCTCATGTGAGTCACACTATAGATCTATGTAGGTCCTGAAGAACTTGGAAGGTAATAATATTACTAAAACTCCAGGAACAAGTTGAAGCTCAGGAGCATGGCAACACTGAGGGCATGTAGAAATTCCCCAGTTTGGTCAGAATAGAAGGGTTTCTGCCACTGTAGTGGCTATGAATGACTATAAACACAATTTAAAATTTAGGACTTTTGACAAAAAAATAGTTTTCAAGTTGCATAAGCTATGTGCTGACTTCATGCTTATTATATATTTTTGCTAATATGTTCTCTTCTTATAAACTTGATGTTCCTAATGCTGAAAGAAGAAATGGAATGCATATATTCTGTAAGACAGTATCAGGAATATTGGGATGGGAAAGATTAGATGAAGTTAGTCTTTCATGCATTTATTGACCCAAGGTTGTGATTTCTGATGATTGAAAAATGCACTCCAGGGACGCCTGCGTACTCAGTTTGTTAAGCATCTGCCCTCAGCTCAGGTCATGATCTCAGGGTCCTGGGATGGAGCCCCGTATCCGACTCCCTGCTCAGAGGGGAGTCCGCTTCTCTCTCTCCCTTTGCCCCTCCCCCAGCTCATTCTCTCTCAAAAATAAATAAATATGATCTTTTAAAAAATTTTAAAAACATAAGAAATTTTAAAAACTAAAAAAATACTCCAATAGATTCACTGTTTGTAAACCAAATATATATATCAATGGAGAGAGGTATAACTGTAGATCAATGCACAGTAACTCCCTGCAACTCCTCCCACAACTGGAAACCATCATTTACTCTCGGTCTCTGATTTTGACTACTCTAAGTGCCTCAGATAAATATAAGCATAGAATATTTGTCTTTTCGTGATTGGTTTATTTGACTTAATGTCCTCAAGTTTCATCTGTGTTGTGGCATGTTAGACTTCTCTTCCTTTCTAAGACTTGAATATATTCTATGTGTATATATAAAACATTAGCTTATCCATTCATTCATCGATACACACTCGGGTTGAGTCTGCATTTTAGCTATTGTGAATAATGCTGCTCTAAACGTGGATATACAAATATCTCTTTGTGAATCTGCATTTGCTTCCTTTGGTTAGATACCCAGAAGTGGAACTGCTAGACCATCTGGTAATTATATTTTTAGCTTTTTGCTGTAGTTTCCACAACAGTTGTACCATTTTATATTCCCACCTACAATGTTCAGGGGTTCTAACTTCTCCACGTCCTCAGCAATACCTGTTTTTATTTGTTTGTTTGTTTGTTTTAATAGTAGCCATCCCATTGGGTGTAAACTTGTTTCTCATTGTGGTATGTATGGAGTAGAATTTCCATATGATTTTGATTTACATTTACCTAATGTTTAGTGATATTGAATATACTTTCATGTGCTTAGTGCCATTTGTGTATCTTTGGAGAAATATCTATTGCCTCTACTGATTGCCTGTGGTCTTTTTTGAATGGTTTATTTTTAATTGTTGAGTTTTAGGAGTCCTCTATTCTGGATATTAATCCCTTATCAGATATTTTCTCCTATTCTGTGGGTTCCCCTTTTACTCTGTTGATCTGTATTTTGATGCAAAAAATTTGAAAATTTTCACGAAGTTCAATCTATTTTGTGGTCTCTGCCTTTGGCATTATATCCAAGAAATTATTGCCAAATCGAATGCCATGTACCTTTTACCCTGTGTTTTCTTTTCTTTTTTTTATTTCCTCAGGGTTTTATAGTTTGAGGTCTTGTGTTTATGTCCATTTTGAGTTATCTTTTTGTATTAGGTAGGGGTCCAACTTCATTCTTTTGCATGTGGATATCCAGTTTCCTCAGCACCATTTGTTGAAAAGACTGCCCCTTCCTCACTGAGTGGTCTTGGCCCCTTTGTTGCACATCATTTGAGTATATATGCACGTTTATTTCTGGGCTTTCTATTTCGTTGGCCTCTCAGTCTATCATTATGCCACGGCCACAATGTTTTGATTAAAGTAGCTTTGTAATAAATTTTGAAATCAAGACATATAAGTTCCTTCAGCTTTGATCCAAGTGTCTCATACATTTTTGTGGTACCCTAATCCATGGGAACATTTAACAGATACCTCCGAGTAATGGTGGATTTAATGATGAAACTGCCGCTATTATGTAATGTGCTCTCATCTTGCCAAACCGAAAATAATTTCCACAGCACTAATTTCAACAAGAAAATATCAAACATTTTTCATAATATAAATTATTCCATATTCTACTTACTAGAAGCTGGTATTCTGGTAAAGAATGAGTTGATTTGTTCTCACGATGTTTTGCCCTCTTTTATATTCATTAAAATTCAGGTGATTGGTATTACAGAAAGAAAATCACTTTCAATTAGTCATGGATTCTGAGCATAAAGTTTTTCAAATGCTAGAAGATTGATCTGACAGAATTTCTTATCCATAGAAAATAGTGTGATCTCTTTATTACAGTTTTCACTTAACATTATGGTATGGATTAAAAGTCTAAGGAAATATGATAGGGGATGTTAAGGTTATATTTAGCAGTGCCATGATAAAAAGAAAAAGCGATTAGAGTCTAGCAAAGTGAATTTCAGAAGTGAGGTATATTATAAATCATCTTAGTGAAAGAAGTCTGGTGATGGGGATTCTAATTTCATAAACCATAATTTGTTTGTTTTGAAATTTAGAAGGATAACATTTACCATCTTTTAATTTTTCTGATTACATTTTGGAATTTCAGAATTTAAGGTCTCTGAATGTTCACTGTATTAGTGAAGGTAAGGATTGCTTGCTCTGACAGAGAGAACTATCAATACTTGAGTGGCTTAAAGAAAATAAAATTTAATTTTTTTCCTCACTGCAAGATGTTGTAAGCTAGACCTGGAATAGGTATCACTTTCACGGACATTTCATTGGTGAGACTCAGTCAGTAAGCCACACCTGTCTCCAAGGGGCACTGGGAATTAGAGTCCTATTTAGGCAGTCATGTGAGCTTTAGCTCTCTTTCTATACAGAAAAGGAAAAATAAATTTCAGGTAACTAACAGTGTCCTCCACAATCACTCAGACCAAAGTTCTCAGCTGATCAGTGAGGGAAGGGAAGCTAGAGAGACGTGATCATTTATCACCTATGTCATCTTGGACATATAGCCTCTGCCACGGACCACCCATCTGACCTCGAATATCTAACCTCTATCATTTATTGCCTATGAGACTTTGGGCACATAATCTCTACTAGTAACTGTCTGTGTGACTTTAGACTCATGACATCTACCACATAAATACCTTTGTGACCTTTGACTTCTAATCTTTACCACTTAACACCAACGTGACCTTGGTCTATAACCTTGCTAAGCATATTTTTCTCTTCTTTACGTCATAGGATTGTGTTCGCCAACAAAATTAATATAAAGGCATTAGTGCTATGACTAGCACATAGTGCTCGATAAATGATAGCTGCTGTTGCTGCTGTTACTATCATTGCTACTCATGTTACTGCTATGTTTGTTATCTAGTTAACAGAAAACTAGTAAACTTTTAAAAAAGGATTTATTTATTTATTTGGGGGTAAACAGAGGCAGAGAGAAAATCTCAAGCGGATTCTGCACTGAGAGCAGAGCCTGACATGGGTTTGATCCCATGAACCTGAGACCATGACTTGAGCTGAAACCAGGGGTCAGATGCATAATCAATTGGGACACCCACGCACCCCCAGACTAATAAACATTTTAATTAATCTTTCATTGATCGTAGAGAGGATTGTTGTAGGGCCTCCAGGTTAGTTATTGCTAACCATGGGAAGGTTCCCAGACAAAAAGTTATAGTTGACATTATATTATCCTAGTCTCAGATTAAATAGGTGAATAATAGATTTGTATATTCTGGTTCTATTCACCAGTTATAAAATTCAATGACTTTTTACGGGGTATTGGTCCTATGGGGAAATTAGAACGTCAAAAGTGACATATTTTATTCTGAATATATTCTTAGGGCAAAATCAACCATTAATGCATTTTATTCATCCTTTTGTTATGCTAACATCTCAGGGAAACTAAGTGGCCCTAATGATAATTAGCTCAATGAATAAACCATTTAATTGGAAATAGAATTCGCAAAGTAAAAACCCCAAGTAGTTTACCAGATTTTCCAAAACAAAATTCTGTTCATTTGTAAATGCGTCCTCACATGTGAATGTCCTGTCCCTTCCCACACACAGCAAAATAACTTGGATAGTTGAAGTGGGGCGCCTGGGTGGCTCAGTGGATTAAGCCGCTGCCTTCAGCTCAGGTCATGATCTCAGGGTCCTGGGATCGAGCCCCACGTCTGGCTCTCTGCTCAGCAGGTAGCCTGCTTCCCCCTCTGTCTCTGCCTACCTCTCTGCCTACTTGTGATCTCGCTCTCTGTCAAATAAAAAATAAATAAAATCTTAAAAAAAAAAAAAAACTAACCAAAGTAATCAAATTACTTTCAAAGTCAGAATTAGTTTTTCTGTATTTCATAGACATCAGAGCAAACATTTTGAATATTCAGTTTCCACTGATGTTAGCATGCTTTTCTCTAATTCAGTTTATGTTTTTATTACCAAGTGTGTTTAGACCTCTGTTACCCCAAATGAGAGTTCATAGTTGCCGTTGACCACAGGTACAGTATGAATCCATGCTTTGATGTATATTTTAAACCTCAGCAATAATTCAAAGTTTATAGATTACAGAATATCCTTGATATTTGCAAATTATCCATTTGCATTAGTACATGTGTGTAAGCACATGCACACACACACACACACACACACACACACACACAAAGGATTTAGTGGATTTCTATTATGTTGAAAATAGACCCAAAAAGGGATGAAGGTTTCTGCTGGTGATGGGAATAATGACAAAGTGAAAAGTCTTACAGAATGACTTATTAAGAAATAGAAGCTCAGGATAAATTAAAACCAGGCAGTCAAATTCAGTGGTGGGTTGGCTATATATCATGAGCAAGTCTACCACATGTTTGATATAGAAATGTAAAAATATGAATCATAATATTATTTAAGTAAGTGTTCCAGGGAGAATTCATTTTTTAAAGCTTTGTAAGAAGGAAAATTTGGAGCTATTTTATGAAGTCAAAAAGGTAAGAAAAGACACTAAATACCTACATTTAGTTATTAGACATTGTGAAGGAAAGTATATGTATTATAATATTTAGGAATTACAGGTGTCTTCATAGGCTCACCATGTATGACCGTATTTATTTAGGACAGAAATAATCATTGCACTCTCTACCGATCTCTCACTCACTGAAGACATACGAGTCGATTTGCTAGATACATGGATTGTGTTCTGTCTGGGTTTTGCTGAAATAACACACTAAAATGTAGCTTAATATCAGCTGTTTTTTTTTAAAAAACATTTTTGTTGTCACAGTTTAAAACTTTATGTTCACAGTTATAGCATTTACACCAGTTATCCAAATTAATAAATTCTTAGAATATAGTGAAAATGAAAGTGTCACTGTATTAGAATTAATATAATGACATCATTGAATAGCAAAATAATTAGACAATGACATTCTACTTCTCATTAGAGATATTTTATGAAAAATCAGGAGAACATCATCCAGTCTCTTTCTTTTTTATTTTAATAAAGATATGTTTACTGCACACTAACATTCCACAGTTAGTCAACATTGTTCTGAACAGCATCATTTCGGTTCTTCAGTTTGCAGATACAAGTTATGCCACTAGGCGTCGCTATTTACCCATATTTTGAGAAATCGGTTGCTTAAAGGTGAAGTGATGTAACCGGGTAACATGTAGTGCGTGGTTTACATTTTAAAGAAACATTGCTGCAGGAAAAGTCTAAATTTAGATAGAGGTTCCTAGAGACTAAAATACCATCCTCGGTAAATTAAATGGTTCCACAGAGCCAATGATTTTTCTAGAGATTTTATTCAGAGATAACTAAATAGTAATTATGTTCAAAATACCCATATATACTTTTTAGGAGTTAAAAATACTTTACCAAGGGGCACCTGGGTGGCTCAGTGGGTTAAAGCCTCTGCTTTCAGCTCAGGTCATGATCTCAGGGTCTTGGGATGGAGCCCTGCATAGGGCTTTCTGCAAGACAGGGATCCTGCGTCTCCAACAGCACCCCCACTCTACCCCTGCCCCTGCCCTCCCCCCTCCCTTTCTGCCTACTTGTGATCTCTATTAAAAACAAAACAAAACAAAAAAAAAAGCTTTACCAATTTGAGGCAGTTTTGGGCCTGGATGCTTTCCAAGGACCCTGAGAAGACATGCTCCAAGGAAATGGACAAATGTGCCTGAGGCCTTAGGAAGAAGGGCCAGGTTCCCCTCTGGCTCCATCCATCATTGGTTAGGGACCTGCTCCAGTCTCTCTCTTTGTCTCTCTCAGCTTTTTCCTTTATAACATGAGGGTGAAGAGTCCAAGATGTCAGTATTTCTTTCTGCTCCTGTCTTTTAAAGAATACTTGTCAGTATCTGAACACATGGACTATATATATATAGTCCATGTGTTCAATGCCCTCATAATCATAGTATCTGTACTTGTAGTGGTGATCTGGCAGGGGGTGGGGGGAGGCAAACAGCCAATACTGTAGGGTAGGTATGCTGAGCTGTGATAGGGGATGCACAGGGAATCATGGAGTACCAAGGAGACTTCAAAAAAAACAATTCACTTTATTTGAACTAAAAAAAATAAAAATAGTTCACCAATTTCTCCCATCCTCCACTCCTATCTCTTTCAACCACCAATCTATTTTCTGTATCTTTATAAGATTATTTTGATTGTTGTTGTTAGATTTCACATGAAAGAGATCATGTATTGGTCTTTCTCTGTCTGATCTATTTTATTTAGCATAATGCACTTGAGGTCCATCCATGCTGTCACAAAATGTCAAAATTTTAATTTTTTATGGCTGTAATAATATTCCCTTGTGTGTATGTGTGTGTGTGTGTGTGTGTATATATATATATGTTCACCATATTTTCTTTGTCATTCATCCATTGATGGACACATACGTTTTTTCCATATCTCAGCTATTGTAAATAATGCTGCAGTGAACATTGGTATATATATATATTTCTCTTTTCACATGAATGTTTCAGACTTTGTCAGCCTGAGTTAAAATAAAGATAGAGATGAACCCAGAGATGGTAACCTGAAGAAAATTGAAAGTTATTAATAATAACATTATATTATATGTTAATATAACATAATAATATATTAGTAGAATTATAATATAATATACAATAATATAATTAATGTCATTTTAATATATTAAAATTACATTTGCATATAATATTGGAAGATAGGCACCCCCTCCCCCATAAACCATTTTTTGGATCTAGTCATCATTTTGAATTGCATCTGGATAAAATCCAGTTACCTACTAAGACATCCTTGAACCTTTAGGTTTTTTCCTCGCTTACTCTGTTGACAAACCTAATAGATCTCTGATACCTATTGTTTGCCTAAAGTACCTACCACACTCCTTTCTGTCAAAATCCCTTTGGAAGCCATGTCTTGGCATGTGCAACTAATTCTTGCCGTATCTTGGGAAAACTTGTAATTCTATGCTCTTGATACAATAATTTGATGTAATAATTTCTCCTATTGAGTAGAAGTTAACCTTGTTTTAAGATCTAATAGTGTCTGTATGGAATGATACAGAAGTGATATACAGAAGTATAGTGATTCAGCCTTCCTACCTAATATCCCTTATTTATGGACATTACCATGAGTTTTTGAAGCTCATTTTTTAATTTTTTTTAAAGATTTTATTTATTTATTTGAATGAGAGAGAGCATGAGAGGGGAGAAGGTCAGAGGGAGAAGCAGATTCCCCATGGAGCTGGGAGCCTGATGTAGGACTCGATCCAGGAATTCCAGGATCATTAACCCAAGCCAAAGGCCATCACTTAACTAGCTGAGCCACTCAGGCACCCCTTGAAGCTCATTTTTATCTGTCTTTAGAAAATTAGAGAGAAATATGATATCATTCGTATGGCCACACTGAAAATATTGTCTATTGTGAAATAGGTTTGTGATGCTCGTAAGTAATGTAGGGCTTGAGAGAAGATGACATCATGGAACTTGTGGTTCCATACCTGGATCTACTCTGGGGATATTAACTGTCTAGTATACTTCAATAAGTTATAACCTGTTCTTGATTATCTGTAAGTAAGTGATTAGACTAGATTATCATTATGGACTATTCTGATTTTTTTCACCATATTATTCTCTTTCCTAAGGCTATTTCCTCATAAGTTCAAAAACAGTCACCTTTCATTGTGAGCAATACTTATTAACTATCTGCTGTTTGTCAGCAACCTTTATTAAATCCTGTATTTTAAAAATGTACATTTGGCCTTTAGGATGTTCTAATGATATCATCATTGTAGCAAACCCATTTAAGTCCCTGATTCCATGAGATCATTTCTCACCATGATTTTAGCCTTTTAAATAAATCGCTAGGTAGTTCTAGTTTTGGTAATGGTAGAGTACCTAATATATGACTAACTCTCACATAGATAGCAATTATAAGTCTAGATGAGCTATAAAGTAAAACTATTTTAAGACTCTGGAAATCAACCCAAAGCAAATAAGTCAGGAAATATCAAACCCTTGAAACAGGGGAAGCCCCCTGTATGAGACTCGGGGCAGTCCATATATAAAATGGAGTATTGTGCCTCCATCAGAAAGGATGAATACCCAACTTTTGTATCAACATAGACAGGACTGAAAGAGATCATGCTGAGTGAAATAAGTCAACAGAAAGAGTCAATTATCATATGGTTTCACTTATTTGTGGAGCATAAGGAACAACATGGAGGACATGGGGAGATGGAGAGCAGAAGTGAGTTCGGGGAAATTGGAGGGGGAGACAAACCATGAGAGACTATGGACTCTGAGAAACAAACCGATGGTTTTAGAAGGGAGGGGGGGTGGAAGGTTGAGGGAGCCTGGTGGTGGGTATTATGGAGGGCATGTATTGCGTGGAGCACTGGGTGTGGTGCATAAACAACGAATTCTGGAACACTGAAAAGAAATAAAAAAAGGACTCAGCAGAAATCCACAGTGCTAAAAGCTTAAGTAGTTATGGCTACAGTTCAGGATTGCTAAATCAGCTGGAAACTAAGGAAGGAAGTACCGATAAGGAAGGAGTCACAGAAGAGAAAAGCTGTAAATCTGTGTATAAACTTCTCTCATATCTTTGGATAAACCTGAACTATATATGCACAGGGCTGATTCTAAGGAATGTAGGCAAAACAACAGCTTGTAGACTGAAAATGGGAAGCAAAGATTTGAATTACTGCCTACAACATGCAGTGACAGGAATTGACATTTAAATCTTCTAACATGAGGAAGGTTTTTCATTGAAACCCCAGAAGGGCTGTGACTAAGGAATAATTCTTACTTCTTCAGAATTAAGCAATCTTTCTAAGGTGAAAGCTAAAGTTAGTCTGAAATAAACCTTTCCTAATAAAGTATAAAAGAAAACCTTCACAAGTTCAGGATAGGCACTAACCAATGTAGGTATCTGCTCATCAAGTATCAGCACTCTTTTGAGGAAGATTCCAGAATTCAGAGTTTTACTATGATCCATAGTGCACAGTATACATTGAAATTGACTGCACACATGAACCAAAAATATGGCCCATAGTCAAAAGACAAATAGTCCTTAAGATGATTCAGTAGGTAGAATTGGAAGACAAGGACTTTATTTATTTTTTACTTTTTATTTTACTTATTTATTTATCAAAAGTATTATTTTTATTGAGGAGTTACTGAGAGATATACATCCTGCCTAAACGTTTATTATCATGATTCTACATAAATAGGACTAAGGAAAAACCATCTATTACATAACTCAACAGCAACATATATGTAACTGCAATCATTGCAAACTTGTACTTTATTATTATATATTTTTTTCATTTCTTTTCAGTGTACCAGAATTCGTTGTTTATGCACCACCCCCAGTGCTCCATGCCCTCCTTAATAACCACCGCCAGGCTCATCCAACTTCCCACCCCACACCCCTTCAAAACCATCAGATTGTTTTTCAGAGTCCACAGTCTCTCATGGTTTGTCTCCCCCTCCAATTTCTCTCAACTCCCTTCTCCTCTCCATCTCCCCATGTCCTCTGTGTTATTTCTTATGCTCCACAAATAAGTGAAACCATATAATAATTGACTCTCTGTGCTTGACTTATTTCACTCAGTATAATCTCTTCCAGTCCCATCCATGTTGATACAAAAGTTGGATATTCATCCTTTCTAATGGAGGCATAATACTCCATAGTGTATATGGACCACATCTTCCTTATCCATTCATCTGTTGAAGGGCATCTTGGTTCTTTCCACAGTTTGGTGACTGTGGCCATTGCTGCTATGAACATTGGGGTACAGATGGCCCTTCTTTTCACTACATCTGTATCTTTGGGGTAAATACCCAGTAATGCCATTGCAGAGTCATAGGGAACCTCTATTTTTAATTTCTTAAAGAATCCACACTGTTGGTGGGAATGCAGGTTTGGTGAAGCCACTTTGAAAAACAGTATGGAGATTCTTACTTTTTTATTTTTTTTTTAAATTTTTACAAGAACAAAAGTATCCACCATTTAATTGCTTGATAGGGGGAAAAAAAATCAACAAGTTTGCAGGGATGATGTCATGACCCCAGTTCCTTACAATGTTTCATCCAAAATGTTCAACACTTTTTTTTTTTTAAGATTTTATTTATTTATTTGACAGAGATCACAGGTAGGCAGAGAGGCATACAGAGAGAGAGGAGGAAGCAGGCTCCCCACAGAGCAGAGATCCTGATGTGGGGCTCGATCCCAGGACTCTGGGATCACGACCTGAGCCAAAGGCTAAAATGTTCAACATAAAATTAAAAATGAATACATATGGAAAGAAGTAGGTAGATAAGACTCATACTTAAGAAAACAAACAAGTCATTGAAACAGAACCCAACGTGACCAAAATGTTGTAATTAGTAGAGAAATATTTTAAAGAAACTATAAACAATAGGTCTAAGGTCCTTGAGATAAGGATGATAATAATAAGAGGTAAGAGTATCAATAGAAAAATTAGAAACTAGGAAAAGAACCAAATGAAGAATTTAGCATAGATTAATAAAATATCTGAAATTTTGAAATGTACTGATTGACCTTAATGTTACTTTGGAGACTGTTAAAGATTGTAGATGAATTTGTAGAAATTTCCCAATATGAAGAACAGAGAGAAAAGAGATTAAAAAAAAAAAAAAGTAACCAATGCTTCAGTGACCTGTCATCAGGGAGTGTAGCAGGAAATCTAGCATCATGTAATTGAAGTCTCAAAATAAAAGAAAAGAAAGAATAAGACATTAAAGTAATTACTTAAAATTTTCCAAATTTGATTAAAAAACAGGAATATCCAGTTATTCTAACTAGGATAAAAACAAAAAAGAACCATATATAGGGATATCATAATCAAATTCTTTTTTTTTTTTTTAAGATTTTATTTATTTATTTGACAGAGAGAGATCACAAGTAGGCAGAGAGGCAGGCAGAGAGAGAGAGAGGGAAGCAGGCTCCCTGCTGAGCAGAGAGCCCAATGCGGGACTCGATCCCAGGACTCTGAGATCATGACCTGAGCCGAAGGCAGCGGCTTAACCCACTGAGCCACCCAGGCGCCCTCATAATCAAATTCTGAAAAACCAAAGATGGAGAGAAAATATTAAAGACAGCCAAAGGAAAAGAGTACAATACATGACATAAAAGCGAACAATGATACAAGTAACAGATGACCTTTTTTTTTTAAAAAAAATCATTAGAGAGTCAATAATTTACATGTACAATAAGAAGACTGCCAGATAAAACAGGCATATAGAATTACATATCATGAACAGTTTGTGTGCAAAATTATTTTTGTGGCAATATAAAGGATATAATTATTTAATTAAAAAATAAAGGATCATAAATACCATTAAAATATAATGCTGGACAAAAGCTAGTGGGACACTAAGGGACTGGATTGAGTAGGAGCAATTGTAATTGCCAGCCAGATTCTTTTTTCCCCCCTAACACCTAATTGTTTTCATTTTTTCCCAAGTTTTTGCTTAAATTCCAGTTAGTTAACATACAGTACAGTATTGGCTTCAGGAGTAGAATTTAATGATTCATCACTTCCATTTAACACCCAGTGCTTTTCAAACAAGTGCCTCCTTAATGCCCATCACCCATTTATCCCATCCCCCACCTGCCTCCCTTCCAGTAAGCCTCAGTTTGTTCTCTGTAATTAAGAGTTTGTTTTATGATTTGCTCTTCTGCCCCTCTTTTAAAAAATTTTTCCCCTATGTTCACCTGTTTTGTTTCTTAAATTCCACATATGAATGAAATTGCATGGTCTTTCTCTGACTGACTTATTTCACTTAGCATAATATACTCTGATTCTATCCACATCATTGTAAATGGCAAGATTTCATTATTTTTAATGGCTGTAATATTCCATTGCATATATATAGTGTGTATATATATATTTTACATATTTATATATGTATTTATGTATATACCATGTCTTCTTCATCCACTCGTCAGTCAATGGACACTTGGGCTCTTTTCATAGTTTGGCTATTGTTCATAATGCTACTATAACATTGGAGTGCAATATCAAATCAATATTTTTATATTCTTTGGGTAAATAGTTGTGAAATTTCTAGGTAACTCTATTTTTAATTTTTTGAGGCACCTCCATACTATTTTCCAGAGTGACTGTACTGGTTTGCATTCCTACTAACAGTGCATGTGGATTCCCCTTTCTTTGCATCCTCTCCAACATCTTGCTGTTTCCTGTGTTGTAAATTTTAGCCATTCTGACATGTGTGAGGGGGTTTCTCATTGTGGCTTTGATTTGTATATGTCAGATGATAAGTGACGTTGAGTGTGTTTTCATGTGGAAAGACTAGAACTTTAAGTCAGCCATTATAGATATAGTTCAAGAAAAGAAATGATGCTGAACAGATGAAGAATCTCAGCAGAAAAATGGATATCATAAAAAAGAAAAAATGAAAATTCTACTTAGAAGTATAATATTTGAAAAGTAGAGTATTTCAATGGGCTTAAACAAAAGGTTGGTCAGCAAACTTGAAGACTGATTGATAGAAATTATACAATCTGAAGAACAAGAGAGAAATAATTGAAAAAAAAAGAATGTTAATATAAGATATATCATGCTCTCTAATACAATGTGCAACTGATTTTGTAAAAGGTAAGGAGGTAAAATGAAGGTAATAAATATTTAACTATAACTAAATTTTTCCAAATTTGGTAGAAAACCTCAATGTACAGAAACATAAAGCTGAGTAGACACAAGGAGCATAAAGACAACACATATACATAACACAAGGTACATCGTAGTCAAATGATTGGTAAAGAAACCTTGAAAACATCTGGGGGTAGGAGAGAGACACATTTCTTAATGGAGAACAATTACAGAAATTATGACTGACTGCTCATTAGAAAGAATGAAGCCAGAAGACAATGAAATGATAACTTTGAAGTTCTCAAAGGGGGGGAAAAAAGGTCAATAGAGCATTTTATACCTAGCATTTTATATAAAAATAAAAGCAAATAGGCATTTACAGAGATATAGAAGGTGAAATATGTCCATTTCAGAAGACCTGGAACATCAAAAATGCTAATGGAAGTTATTTATAATAAAGAAAATGATGCCAGATATAAACCTATATTTATGGGCTTCAGTAAAGGTCTCTAAAAATGGTATAATGAAGTTAACGATAAAATTTTTTTTTCACAATTTCTTGAAAAGATACCTGACAGTTTACTGAAATTTATACCCTTGGATTGTGAAGCTATAATATATACATGTAGATATAAAATATATAAAGTATATGATAATAGCAAAAAGGTCATGGAAGAAATTGTAAATGGAATTATATTCTTGGCAAGTCCTTACAGTTTACATAAAGTAGTATAATATTAACTCTATGTAAGTAGTTATAGAAATGAATTTTGTAACCAGCAAAGTTACCAAAAGAATACCAAAAGTTAAACCTAAAAGCTGTTAGAGGAATTAAAAATAAATTACTAAATATATTTGAGTACTTTTTAAAAAATATTTTTATTTATTTATTTGAGAGAAAGAGAGAGAGAACATGAGAGGGGAGAAGGTCAGAGGGAGAAACAGACTCCCCATGGAGCTGGGAGCCCAATGTGGAGCTCGATCCCAGGATTCCAGGATCATGACCTGAGCCAAAGGCCGTGGTTTAACCTGAGCCACCCAGGTGCCCTGTTTGAATACTTTTAAAGAAGGCTTAAAAACAAAAGAAGTAGGAACTAAAACAGATCAGACTCATGGTAAACAAATAGAAAAATGTTAGATCTAAGTATAACAATATTGTTATATGAGCAAAAATATACTAGAAACTCATTTTAAAAAGCAGCAATTGTCCTACTGGATTAAATAAAAAAGCAATTCTGAACTGTCTGCCATTTATAAGAGATTAACTTAAGATATATTTATTTATTTGGGAGACAGAAAGAGAGAGAACATATGAGCAGGTAGAGGGTAGAGGGAAAAGGAGACATAAAATCCTTAAGCAGACTCCCCACTGAGTACAGACCCCCCTCCCACCTCAGGGCTCAATCCCAGAAACCTGAGATCATGGCCTGAGCCAAAATGAAGAGTTGGTAACCAACTGAGCCACCCAGGAACCCCATAAGAAATTCACTTAAAGTACAAAACCCAAATAGGCTGAAAGTAAAAGGATAGAAAAAGATAAACTGTGAAAATGATAACCATAAAAAGATGCAACTGCAGTAATAGCAGGCAAGGCCTACTTCAAGACAAATAATATTATAAGAGATAAAAAGGGTCATTTCAACAAAATGATAAAAAGACCAATTAATTAAGAAGACATAAGACCTAAGTATAGATACACCTAATAACAGAGCTTGAAAGCATATTCTTCAAGAAAAAGCAAGCAGAACTAATGGGAGAAATTTACACACAGACATAGTTAGGGATTTTAACATTGCTTTATCAGTATTTGATATAAAAATTACATTTAAGTCAGTAAAAATATACAAAATTTTAACCTCGACCTAACTGATATTTAGAGCACTTCATCCAACAATTGTGGAGTGTATATTCTTTGCAAGGCACATGGAACATTCCCCCAAACAAATAATAGGCAGAGCCATAAAATATACCTCAATACATTGGAAAAGATTGTATTTTATAGAGTGTGTTTTAAATCATAACGGAAATATATTAAGAGTTTACCATCATTGTGATGGAAGTGAGGGGAGAGGAGGGTTCTGTTATAAATCCAGAAGATATGCTCATGTCTAAAATTGTACCTGGTAAATTGGATCCACTATAAATATTTGAATCAGAAACCCACATTTACCATCTGTTTCTGGAGAGGCCTTTCAGTTAATAATTCATCGTTATAGTTTAAAGGAGGCTTTGAAAAAAATCCCTTAATACTGCCAACAGTCATGCTGAGATTGGGTGGAGGTAGCAGGGCTCTTAAGAATACATTGACAACTCGATGTGCCTCTCCTGTTGCTTTCTTTTGTTTCATTTCCCCCATGCAGCTTAATTTGTCTTCCACAACATGGCCTTTCCTGCTCATCCAAATCATCTTTAAAACTCAGTTTTATTGGAATATATTACATAGTACTTTATAAACCCAAATCCCCAATCTGGATTCAAAATATCTAATTCTTTAGTAAAATCTATGTTAGGACCACTAATTAACCCAGTTTAAGGACACTTTATGTTGCTTTCTCTGAACATCAATAACATAATTTTTATCCTTCCTTCATTCCTACTTCCTTCTTTCTTTCATCTTTCAAACTATAACTATTTGTTAAGAGCAAGTTATTTCCTAAATAATGAGAGTATAGAAGTGAACAAAATGAAGTCCCTCACTCTAATAGAAGGACAGAGATAATAAATATTAAAAAATAATATATCACATGATATGTACTGTCACTGCAGGAAGTCAATGAGAAGACATGACTGAAGGTTAACCAGTAAGAGAGAGGGAGCCTGTGGAGGTAAGGTGTTGTTGAGACCATCTGGACAGTATATGTAACCGAACCCAGTCAAGGCTGCTATATACACTCTTGAGATTCCAGAGGTTGCAGAGATCTACTCATCTTACAGCCACCCAAGACAAGCCTTGTGTGTTAGTTCCCTTGCTTATTAAACCTATCACCTACTAATCTAGCCTGCCTCTTTTTTCAGTCATTGCCTTCCATGAGCAGGGGCAGTTTCATATTTCACCTAGGTAATTTCCAAGGCTGCAAATCAATAACTGGGGAGCTAGTCAGAAGACTGGAGAAATGGGTCTTGGGAAAGGAGTATCCATCGGGGACATTCTTGGTTGACCATCAACCTCTATGGGGAAGGATGGTTAGTATGTTAGACACTTGCAGATGGCTGCATGGATTTTCAGGGGATGCCTTAAAAACTCCTGCTATTTTAATGAATTTGTTTGAAGTATTGTGCAGAGTATACTGCAGCAGAGAAGAGAGACAAATGTGGCTATAGTAGGCTGACCCACACTCTGGGCAACACTGCTGGCCACTGATGCCCAACTGGAGGCTCACAGTCAGGTTAGAAAGTTGGAAGAAGGGCTGAGTTAGAGAAGGTTGTGTGGGTGCTTACTACTATGCTAGCTTCTGGGCTAGAAGATAAGGTGGGAAAGCAGGATACAGGATAATAAGCTGGAAACCTTCGCTTGCTATTTTGGAAAGTTAGGAGGTTGCAAGCTGCAAAGTGGATTAAGTTTGAGTGCTTCTGACAAAGCCTGATTGGAACACTAAGAAGTGAAATCCCTGGAAAAGTGAGTGGAGTGAAGAGGAAGATGTTATTGTGATTAATTGTGAAGTAGACAAAATGCCCCTGCTCTTTGACCCCTAAGCAAAAGCAAAGGGACAACCCTAGCCAGTGGGGCAGTCGCCAATTGAGGAAGAATTCATGATGAAAGAATATACTCCCACTTGAGCTTTTAAGTATGGCTGCCAAGTCCCTGCAAAAGGCCAGGGAAAGTAGCCAGGCATGGGTAGTGTGGGTATGGGATACAGGGGGTAATGGCTTTTCTCTGATAGGGCAAGAGGCAGAGGAAATGAGCATTATCACCACATACCCTGCCCTCTGGCTGTGCCTGCATGGTGCTCAGGGAGTTCAATTTACTCACTCCCTTATGGTGTGGATGATTCTGTTTTGCAGGGAAGTTTGGTTCAGTGAGGGGGATCTCCCTTTGCATGTGGGACCCTGAAAATCTATAGAGGAGGTACAATAAATTCTTAGGGAGTCGGGAATGTGAGAGTCATTTACTCCCCTGTCCTTGAAGACCCTGATCAGGCCACATTCATTGCATGAGTTAAAGTCAAGATATTTCATTCTGCCCTCAGCACCTGGTATGAGACACTGATATCCCAGTGGTGGGACAAAACATTTATGATATTAGGCAATCCATTGCTTAACTGGAGAAACTGACAAATCCTGAGAATGGCTACAGTCTGTGAGAAAGACCCAAGACAGAGAGGGAACTCAAGAAGCTAAAAGTCTATCCTAATTGGCTCTGAGGGGTCTGGTAAAAGTAATCCTGGTTTTGGTATATGTGCTGCCGAAACGAGCACTGCTAAAAGTAATCCTGAAGGAAATGTGGTTTGACCTCATTGCTGCCAAGATCCCACCTGAAATGATAGACCCACAACCCAATGCTGTGCTGCTTGGCCTGCGGAAAGCAGTAGTTCAGATCTACGCCTACTGTCACTAGTGCCCCACCTGCTCCAGCTGAGGCCTTAGGAATGCAGTCCTATTTGGGGTAGTTGCCTTCTGTGCCTTAAGTGTAAGATGTAGGGTGAGATCACCTCCAAGTCAGGGCCATTGGGGGTAATCGAGACCCCATGTTGAGCTCACTATTCACTAGTTCTCCAGAAATAAACAAAAGGTGACAGCTCTGGTTGATAACTGAAGCCGAGTGTACTCTAATACGTGGTAACCCTCAGAAGTTTTCTGGCCCCTCAGTGCCATCCGTGGTTGTAGAGGACAAATGGTTATGGTCAGGAAGATCCATATGGCACTGAAAATTAGGTACTCTCTCCCATGAGAATGTGAGGTTTTTATCCCTCCAATACCGAAGAACATTTGGCACTGATATCCTACAAGGTCAAACTGCAAATTTCTATCAGTGCATTCCACCTCTGAGTTAGAATACTCAAACCAGGGGCGCCTGGGTGGCTCAGTGGGTTAAAGCCTCTGCCTTCGGCTCAGGTCATGATCTCAGGTCCTGGGATTGAGCCCCGCATCGGGCTCTCTGCTCAGCAGGGAGCCTGCTTCTCCCCCTCTGTCTGTCTTCCTCTCTGCCTACTTGTGGTCTCTGTCAAATAAATAAACAAACAAAATCTTTGAAAAAAAAAAAAAGAATACTCAAAGCAGTGCTGTGGGCAAACACCAACCAGGTGACAGCAAGCCTATTGCCTTGCAAAAAAAAAAAAAAAAGGATAATTGTCAAACAGTATAAATTGCTGGGGGAGAGGGGAGCATGAGGAAATAAAAGAATCCAAGAACTGCACTGGATGGCTATTATATGCCTTGTCTATGGTGCTTTTGACAGCCTGGCATGGCTGTAAACAACAATAATTTTAAAGATGAATAAGCAATTGTAAAGATGAATAAATGAAGATGAAGACAGGGTGACTGGAGGAGCTGAGGTGACAAGTGATGCTATTTTGTAGATTATCAGGAAGGTGACCTTTGATCAATATGGAAAGGCAACTAAAGAATGAGTCATGTGGATACCAGAGAGAATTCTAACCAGAAGGTAGCAAGTGCAAGTGTCCCGGTATGGGTTTGCTTGGTGTATTAGAGCAACAGCAATGGAGTCCGGTAAACCTGGGGAAGGCTGAGTGAGGCAGCAGTGGTGGCCATAATGCCCAAGAGATGTCATGGATTACATGACATGGTCCATACTTACATGGTAATGGATTTGAGATTTGAGATTTTACTCTAAGGAAAATGAGAAGCCAATGAAAGATTTGATTAGGTGCAGACAAGTCTTTTTGATAAATTTTTGCTAAACTCATTTCTGAAATTCCTAAAATTGATTAAGTGTTCTAGTTCTAATTATGCTGGACTTCATATTCAAAAGTGGAAAGAATTACATTTTTATGTGTTAAACAATTATAAATAAACAGTAGTTTGGGAAGAATGTAATTTCCCTGAAGAAAATGATAATGGCATCTTAAATTGATAAATAATAGTAATATAACTTTATTCCAGCTGTTCTGAGCTCTATGTGGGAGCACTTGGGACACTGTCAATTACTTCCACGAGTTACGATAGAACTTGGAAATTATTTCTTAATAGTTCCTCTCACAATAAGCATAATACTTAAGTATTATCAAACACTGTCAAAATAAATAAATGTGGTGTTTTGATACTGAACTGGTAAGACCAGGCTGAGTCTGAATCTTTGCTTTGCTAAGTACTTTGTGACCTTGAACAAATTCCCCAGAGTCTCCAGTTCTTTATTCTTAAAACGGGCATAATAGTCTCTAATTCATAGATTATATATGTAAAGCACTTATTCCACTTTTTACCACAGAGTAAGCATTTAAAATAATTGTAGCTATAATTATATTGTTTTTGTCTCTCCTATTATTGTTGCATATTGAGCAGACTAAAATAGGTTAGTTACAATGTTTGCATTCTGTTCACTTAAGCATACTTATATTACTCTTTTCTTTTTTTATATTCTAAGGATCTAAAAGTATTATGTACAGGAGTAAAACAAAGAAACAACCTCCATAAATGAAAGTAATTTATGCAGATAAGCAGTACATTCTTTTACACAAGTCAATTAATATGAAATTTTAATTTCGGACTACCCATTATTATTAGGTCTTAATATTTGTTCAAATATTTTTGTTCAAAGAATGTTTGACAATTGCTTTATTTATTCTTGATTAACCCTGACATGTTGCAGATAACACATGTTCAATAAATTCTTGCCAAAGAAAGTTTGTATGTTTCTGTGTGTGTGTGTGTGTGTGTGTGTGTGTGTATGTGTGTGTATGTGTGTGTGTGTGTGTGAGAGAGAGAGAGAGAGAAGAAGGGAGGCTAAAAAGTAAAATATCTTGAAATTGAGGTTTTTGTGCACTGCTAATAGGAATGTAGAATGGTGTAAGCCCCTATGGAAAACAAAATGGCAATTCCTCAAAAAGTTAATTATAGAATTACTATATGATCCAGAAATTGCACTTCCATGTATATACTCAAAAGAATTGAAAACAAGGACTCAAACAGATATGTGTACATCATTGTTTGTAGCAATATTATTTATAATCAGCCAAAAGGCGGAAACAACCCAGATGTCCATCATCAAATAAATGGAACAAAACATGGTGTATATATACAAAGGAATATGATTCAGTCTTAAAAAAATAATGGAATTCTGATACATTCTATAGCCTGGGCAGACCTGGAAAACATACAATTTGAAATAAACCAGTCAATAAGAAGCAAATTATATAAGGTACCTAATTTGCCTAATTCCACTTATATAGGTACTTAATTTGCCTAAATTGGCAAATTCATAGAGGCAGAAAGTACAACAGAGGTTACCAGAAACTGGGAGGAGGGGAGAATGAGGAGTTATTGTTTAATGAGTAAAAAGTTCTGGAAATGGATAGTGGTGATGGTTGTACAAGTTTGTGAATATACCCAATCTGAATTGCACAGTTAAAATGGTAAATTTTATTTCATTGAGAAAAGAAAACATAATCTTTTCAGAATTTAAAAAAGCAAAGTATCTCCAGAAGTAAATTGTTTAAATACTGCCCAGATGAATACAAGTATTCATTAGTAATACATGTTGGATTATCCATTTCTTTATTGAGCATTTATTACATACTATGTTTTCCCAGATCATTTCCTAGAGCATTGTATGTCAGCCATGCAGTTTGGGCAAAGGAATTGGATGGTCAAATTTCTATATCCTCCAGCTTTGTTTTAGCCTATCAGGGAAACTTAGTATCTCTTGACACAGAGATTGTTGCAGAGATGGGTTTTGCCCAGGCCTCAAGTGATACATTAAGGGTTACAATATTAATGTCTACAAGAAGAGCTGACTGCAGAGTAACTATCTCAACTATTGATGACGTCCATTCTCCAAAAATGGAATGTCAGCTGTATCGGTATTGTGGACACTTTTATAGCCTAGCATCACAAAACAGACCAACCTGCACTAGAAACTGTCTTTCAAGTAAATTCATTGGCATGTTATGAAATATTAAAGGCTTACCCATCCTCAGAATAGGTGTCAATACATTGGTATTTTTTAAAGTTAAACTTTAACTTTAAAAATAACTTGAGAGTGCTACTAGAAAAACCACTGGCAAACAGAAGTAGAAGCATGTGCAGCTATAAAAAGTAATGTATTTTCTCTTTGTTTAATATGCTAAATGTAGAATAGTGCTAGTATATCCCGAGGTTTATTGAACCTAAATTCTGTAATTCTGTTCAAAAACATTCAGAAGAGATAGTGCCCATCCTACCCCCTCCAACCCTGCTTAGTAAACGCAAGAGAATTTCCTAAAGCAAACAGAGACAAATTGTTCCCAGTCGAAAATAAATCACCTTTGGTGGAGGTGGGAAGGGCTTATGACTACAAAGAACACAATAGCTGAAGTTATTTTGGTTCTGCTTCTCTGCTCAGTAAGTGCAGGCTTGTGTCCTTTCTCTATCCTCCTTTTCCATTATCTGTTTGTCAAAAGAGAAACAGCAAAAATAAGGTAAGATAAAATAATAAAATAAAATGAAAATTATAGAAACAGGTTATTGAGTCAGATATAATCTTAGGGAAACAGTCTAAAATTTTGGTTTTGATGTTTTAATGATGCAAGTGCAAGTATACACACGATTCATTTTAGTATAGCTTTTGTAAAGGGAGATGCTTGTGTATCTAAGGGGATGTATTCAACTGGAGTTTAGCAGGTAAAATGGTTTTCTATAAATACATGGAACAAGGACTGTATTGGATGGGCTACCTAATAGGAATCTTAATGCACATCTTAAGATTTCAAAGCATTTGACAATCATCACCCTAAATGTCAAATTGTGGAGAATAAATTGCCAAAAATTGTTATGCATTTTTCTAAATGGTGCTTTGTGTAAGTCACGAAAATGAGTTCAAAAGGAGATAAATAGTTGAAGGGTTTAGAAGAATAAACAAATAGAAGAAGAGTGACAGAGCAAAACCCTAGAAGAGTATTGAGGAAGTGTGGGAACCACTATGGGAGAGGGATTTAGGAGAAAAGTGGCTTCTCACTGCTCTCCACTCGAATTTGGAGCAACTGTTTGAGCTTTTCAGTTTAAATACAGATACAGCTTCAAATTTTTTCTAGATAAGGAATGTCTGAGTCTCTGTATTTAGAAACCTAATGTCATGACTAGAGAAATTATTCCTCTAGAGGGCTAGAAACCAAAGGAGGAATGAACAACCTCAACCATGGGCAAAAAGTGGAGAAGTTTCAGTTCCCTTGGAAGATGATCTGAAAAATATTAAAATGATTCCTGCAGCAAACACATGGTGGGAGGGGTCAGGGTAGGAGACCAGGGGCTGCAAAACAAGGTATCCACAGTGGTTCCAGGCTCTAGGTAGTTGACTCACTCTCCCCACTTTGTTAATTCCTCTTCTACCATAGTTTCCTTTATGTGTATGTATTATGCAAAGAAAATTATAATGAGTAACAATCTGAAATAGAGTCACTCAAAACCCAGTACTTAAATGATTTTAAATAAGTTTTTTTTTTCTTGCTCCTTTATTTATTGTACACATGCACTCAGTCACTTTTAAATAATTGCAATCCCTTCATAGATACAATTTTGAATTCACAGTGTTTTCACCCAACCTTTGTTTATGAGAATTACTCCACGTTCCTGTTAGTTTTAAAATAATCTCATTAGTAGCTGTGACTGCCTATTTCTGTAGTGTTTGACAATTAGGTTTTATCATTCATTCATATTCATACATGATATTAAGAACAGGTAATAAAATGCCTTTTAGAGGGGAACTGCTTTATAAAAATACATTGCAGAAGTCTGAGGCACAAGGTGAGACATTGAGGCATTGGCTAAGACCAAGACTTCTGAATGTGCACAAGTACATGAGAAAAACATAGATAAGAAATTATTGAGGATCCTAATGAGACAATAGAAAGTGAGTGGTAAAAAGGACCATTAATACTGATATGTTTACTGTTGATTAGCTTTTTTCCATTCTTTTTTGTTGTTATTTTTATTTCTTTTTGTTTTCTCACTTTGTTTTTCTAATTTTTTCTTTATAAAGATTTAAAGAAAAAACATATGCCTGATAAGAATTGTTCTTCAGAAAAATTGCCAAATTATTTCTGCAAGTTTGTTATGGACTTTGCCATCAGCATAAAATAAGAATAATAAATTCCCTTCATTATTATTAGCAGATTCCCTCTGTTAACCAGCATTTAAATGAACCCAACAGAACCTCATGGTGAGTATAGTGTGAGAAAAGGGACTGCCTAAATTGCTTTGAATAAAAAGGGAACAGGGTGGGTATATGCTAACAATAATTAACTTGCCAGTTGTATTAACTTGTTACTGTGTTATTGGCTAAAATTCTCTGCTCTAGAAACCCTCTCTTGCATTTTCATGGTTGCAGTGACAGTTGCCATATGACTGATACAAAATTTTGTCCTCTGTTCTTATAGTTGGTTGGGCCAGATATGAATCCTTAATGTATGTAGGTGATTAAATCTACTACCTGAGAATGCAGATGAAAATTAGAGTCCATTTGTCCTTGGTTCCAAGATTATAATGTGAGAGAGCCATGGATTATTGGCTGGTTGTTTCACTACATGAGCTAAAAAGGAGATGAAACTTATCTGTGGGGACATTATGAGAGAGGAAGATCTAAAGGAAGACACAGACATAGGATGGAGAAGGAAGCTGACAGCATTCAAGCTCATTGTTTCAGTTCTTTCATGATCTTTAAATCTTGAATTCTCTATCTTTCCTTTTAAACTCTTGAGGGCTCCTACATAGAGGTACAGTACTCCTATACATTTTTCTGCCTGTATGGTGATCTGCTCCGGAATCTGACCCCAGAATCTTATTCTTCTCTGTGACGAATTTTGCTTTTGGTCAAATCACCATTAATTTCAGTTAAGAAATTTCTAGTTCCTGGAAAAATAATTATCCAATAAACAAACTCACAATGAGTTGTAAACATCAATTAGTGGTTTAGTACACATTCCTAAATGTGCTAAGTCAGAATTTTCCAGAAAGATATTAAAATTTTCTATTTCTTTGTTAAGCTAGTTATTTCAGAAAACTTAAAAGACAATCACGTAAAGACAATCAAAATGTGAGACCTTGACATGGTCTGGATTGGTTTCTCTGTTTTCTGATTTATATCTCTGCCTCTCTTTCTCAGGACTTGCTGCCTCTCTCTTCTGAGCCTCTTTTTATTTCTTCTTTTCTTCAGCTTTCTGTATGTGGCCTATATGAGGTGAGGGGAGGGAGAAACTATACAAAGTTGACAAATAACTTTAGTATTTAGTTAGAATGAACAATTACACTTGGGCTCCATGATCACTCTATAAACAATAAAGTCCCATGGCCACCTGCTCACACCACTCTTCACTTTTCATCTACTTATTGCTTATCCTGACCCATGATATGTTTCACTTTTAGATCTACTGGTAATCAACATATTCTCACCATATCCCCTGTGCCATTGGCTGAGAGAGACAAATCTGATAAACAACATTTCTCATTTCACCTAGCCATGAGTCACATGCAGACCGATGGACTGGCTACCTTGTCAGGTGTTCACTATCGATCCAGTTCCAATGGCAAGAAGTGTAGATATCCAGAGAATAAACCAGTCATTTAGGCATAGCATGGGGAAATCCTTTTAGTAGAGGGAGTGGGAAGATATGATATTAAATGATTCAGTGTTTTTACTGAAATCTCAATTCATCTTAACCATGAAATCTAAGAGAATAATTTTTTAAAAATATAAGAGATAAACAGATTCCTTTCTCCCTTCCCTTGTTCCTCCTTCCCTTCCTTCTTATGTACGAATGTATACACACACATACACAGTCTCTGGAGTTGAAATTATTGATCCTAATTTTTCAAAATTGACCATGAAATAACCCAAAATGGTTGTGGTCTCTAGGTTGACTCAGCTCTTAGGAGGCATCTTTAGTCATAATCTTCTTTCTTTTCCTTTTGTCTTCCTCTTCTCCATCAGAAGAAACTATATAGGTAGCACAGTAGAAATAACATTTGGAGACCAAAAACATAGATCCCCTAACTACCACCAACTAGCCAAATGTCTTTGAGAAGTCATCTAAGTTTACGTATATATTTATATTTATATTTATATTTATATTTAACACAAACAAAAGGAGAATTTGGTGACTCTGATATTCAAAATGTATATCTATAAAATTGTCAGTTTTTCAAATATGAGTGACTATGGGTCCAAATTTTGGGGTCCAAGACAAAAATGAATAAATTATCATTTGTATAATTTACGATAGCTAGAAAATAAAGAGTAGTTTCTGACTCCAAAAAAAAAAAAAAAATAACATTTCTTTTTACTAAAGTGAAGAAGCTATTCTTCCCTTGGATTTTCATGGAGAGGGCATCATATAAATATAATAAAAAAAATTCCTAACTATATCCTGAAAGTAACTGTAGGAGTAGTAGTTCCTGCTGTCATTAAGGGAATAAGCTTTGAGTGACCTTAGGTAAATTACTCAATCTCTTTGTGACCCAGCTTTCTTATCATAAAATAGGAAAAACAATAGTGTCTAACTCAGGTGTTATTTTTGAGGATTAAATTAAATCTTAGGCCCATGATTCTTAGAATAGTGCCTGGCACATAGTGAACACATAATAATAAGTTATCATTGTTACTGAATCATGGTTTGTTATTTTAAAAATTATATCAAAGTAGAATAGTAGCTTAAAGGCCAAATTGCATTTCTCTTTCAATAAGGCTCTGAGCAAGTCAAAAGTTTCAGAGTTCAGTGATGGCCAAACTCAGTCCACAGAGATACTTTAAAATAGATGAGTGTATGGACTACCTGTTCTTCAGTCATCTATAAATAGTTTCATTCAACCTAGTTTTTGATAGTTATTGATCAGCAGTGATTTTTGTGGTTATACTCTTTGACAAGTACTTGAAAAATAGCTTTTCTGAGTTGTTAAGAACAAAACTTGTGTTTTGAAGGGGCTAAAAGGAGATTTCAAGTTGAGGGCTTGATAAAGACACATGTCTTAATAGAAATCCTCTATCTCTGCATGGAGATGGACAGAAGCTATCTGGGGAAATAGCAGCATTTTAGCTAAAATATAATTTGGGTTTGATGCAGCATCTAGATGAATGTGCAGTTGAAGTTCCCACATTTTGGCCAGAGAGCAGAGAGAGTGATTTCACCTTGGAATGTTTTGGAAGTAGGTGTAAAAAAATGGTCACCTCAACCATAAATAAAAGCTCAGTGAAATACTCATAGAAATTTTAACCTTGAGCAAAATTCTTTTCTCATATACACTCCAAATATATGCCGAAGTAACTAAATGGATTTAACATACTGTATAGGATTATTGATTAAGGGCCACTTAAGAATGACAGAATATGTGCCCCCAATAATTATTTGGTTATAGAATGTCTCACGGCACAACTTACACTTAAAATTACTCTGGTGGTTGTCTGTAGACTAGATTATTGGAAGGCAATGGTGAAATCAGGAGGATAAATTAGGATGCTATAGCAGAAATATAGGTGACACATTTATGGCTTAAGGTAAATCAGTTCAAGGATTCATAAAAACATATCATAGGCAACCCACAAGATTCCTGCCTAATCCTAATGTTCATATCCCCAGGTTCAGCTAAAGCTGTCAATGAATATGGGAAATAAAAGCTAAAATGTCATCAAACTGATCTTTTTTATCTTAGCCGTGGACGTATTCCTTGACGGGAGCAATGCATACTTTAAAACCATGAACAATTTTTCAGGGCAATGAACTGAATTATAAGAGTTTGCAGAGGTGTGAGCCAGGCGACAGCCCCTTTACAGCTGACATAGATAAAAATGGCCAAACTACCATTCTTTTGCCTTTTCTTTCATCTGACTGTTGGTGATTTAAAAGTCAACAGAACTATGAAAGTGAACGGATAATTCCTCTAAAGTTCCAAGTTTCTTGGTAGAAAAATAATATCAGAAAAAAATTCCATCAGGTTTTTATTTTTGCCAGTCCGGCTAGCCATATTTCAGAAAAGAAATGATAATAGTTGAAGTTTATGTTCCAGAGTATCTACTGTACTAAAATTAGGGAACTTGTGAATCAATATATTTATATTGCCTACCCGCAGTGTTAAGAGATATTACCAATAGAGAAATTATCTAAAGGCAGATGAGTCATATGTGTTAAATTTGGAAGTTTGTCAAGAACTGTGAAGGGTCTGAGATTTTATCCTACTTGTAAGCTAACAAGTTGGCCTCTCAAAGTTTCACGGGTACTGGCAGAAGACATGAGACTCCTGGTCAGAGACAGAGGATTTTATTACTCCCAGCATAGCAGATGGCATGAATTTCAATTTGCATGTGAGCACCAACAAGTCCTAAAGGAGTGATGTAGAGGTGAGCCCAGGAGGATGCTATGTACACCATGCATTTGTATCATAGCTGAGGAACCCCAGGGTTAAGGAAACGCAATCTCTTACAAGATGGCTACAAGCAAACCTGCCCAGTCTTTGCTCTGAAGGGAGATACTTATCTATATTATACTTGACAGCAAACAAATCTGCCCTTTGCTTTGGAGATAGTATATCTGTTGTTTTCCATGGCTATTTGCTATTCAGATATTCTTCAAAATATAGTCCAGAAAAAAGTGTGTCAATAACTTTGCTCACAACACATACAGAAACCTGAGAGATGCATAGAGAATTTTGTTCCACAATGGGGCACAGAAATAGTATTCATAATAATTTTAACTGTGGAAAATTTGTCATCATTATAAAAAAATTATTATTATAAAAATGTATAGCTATCAATGCCTTGTGACATATCTATATCCCATTGAAGTACCTGGTTTGAGAAACTATTTTGTATATGATGTAGTCAGTTTAAATTGGGGTCTCCCATCAACCAAGAACAGAGTTCTTTCTTGGGTCTTCGAAGCTGTGGGACAAGTTTAGCCAGGCTTCTTTGTGAGGATTCCATTCTGTCTCTTCCAACTACTTCTATTTTCCTCTACTTGTTTTTTTTGTTGTTGTTGTTGTTGTTGTTTTCACTACAAATAACAGCCAGAGGTTCTGTAGCCTGTGGGGGAACAGTAAGGGCTATAAAGAGAACATGGTGTTTTTCTTTCCCATCATGTATGATATTGAGACAATTTATAAAATTATGGGAAATGGTATGAGAAAACCAAAATCATGTGTCCTAAAAAGTAGCAGTTTTCCTGAGTTATGTCTTGTATTCTTTTCACTGAACTTTGAAAAGAAACTTCAGTTGTTTATAAGTTAATAATAAATGGCATTGGCACTGCACAGCTGTCTGTGGGTTTCTTACTGTGAATCTCAGTGCTGTAATTAATAGCCCATATTATTCAGAATTAATTATGGCTCTGTGGGTTCATGGTGGCTTTGGGTGCTTATTTGGTTATCTGGAGGTATGTTTAGTCTTGTTACTCTTTCAAGAAGCTGTTCAGCGCTGCATTAAATGACTTGTAATCATTCCTTCCTCTTATTTCACTTTCCCCTCCATTTGACCTGACCACCAAGCTAATGGCATACATTCTAGATCTTTGTGTAGAGTAACTCAAAGTAAAATTAAATTTCTATAAATTCATGAAATGTGAGTGGATAAAGAAATACAGTTTCTTTATTATTATTTTTTTTAATGCTAACTTGAAAGGCTTGGGAAAATATGGTAATGGGAAGTCGCTAAAAATAAATTGGTCTCAAATTAGGATTGGGTGAGTCAAATGTGAATGATTAGAAAAAATAAAGGAATGAGAAAAATTGAAAGATTTTGTACTATATTCCTTCAATTGACTCTAGGTTGTCCTTTAGTTTAAAGAAACCTATACTGAAAACCACAGATATTTAATTTTGTATGTAGTTGATTCATGAAGAAGGCACTGAACTATAGTCAGCAGATCTGGGTGTAAGGACTAGGCTTTGGTCATATAAAGTTTGGTGAAAGAATATTTGTCTTCTTATCCATTTAGTTTCTTTTTAATTCTCCATTTTAACCAATGTTTTCAATTAACTGATAAATCTTGGTGATAGAGTATATGGGAGGGTGGCCTCCTTCTCCCCAGGTGGCAGTTGGTGTAATGGGCATGCTTTTGGCCCTTCAAAAGCTTCTGCATATGTATATTCTGACTCAGTCTGTGTTGATTTAAAATGTGATCTTTTCAGGACAATTCATTTCCCCCTGAATTTTCTAGCAGAGAGAGGGCTAGCTCTCTTACACAAAGCTAGTAAACTACGCAGGTAGCTTTTTTGTTTGTTTGGTTTGGTTTTTGTTCAGTTCCCCACCACCCCCCCCTTTTTTTTTTCACTTAGAATTGAAGTAGGAACATTTACTCATATCATGAAGTCTTGGAAAATGTGATTTTTGGATTGCATGGCATTTCATCAAAATAGTACCTTTTAAATTTACTTTAATGCCCACGTAATGGACATTCAGATTACTAAAAGATCTGCTGTGATCATCTTCTGTGCTTGTCCAATTATTCCTTGGGTACATCACTAGAGGTGGAATTGGTATTTCACAGAATATAATTTATTTCAAAGCTCTTCTTGCATGCAGCCAATGAAGAGCTTATTCCAATATAATAGAGTTTATTCCAATTTAAATTTCCCCCAGCTAGTGTAAAGTAGATCTGTCTTCAAGGGGAACAATTCTTCCATATGTTTACTGATAATTTTTTATTCTCCTCTTATGAATTATATGGTATATATGTTTGTGGTTTGTTATAGTTACTGCAATTATTCCCCCTCTTATTCCTTTTTAATTTCATGGTCTTTGAAATTGTACAACACACCAACAAAACTAGAAGTATGGAAATTTTAATGTTTCTATTTAAGTAGGCTCTACATCCAATGTGGACCCCAATATGGGACTTAAACTCACCACCCTGAGATCAAGACCTGAGCTGAAATCAAGAGTTGAACACTTAACCAATTGAGCCACCCAGATGCCCCCCAATGTTATTAGTTAAATGACATATATATATATATACATATATATGTATATGTATATATATATATATGTAACTTTATTAGAGTTTAGCAGTTTTAAAGCCTGTCATAACAGATGTGAAGAAAGGGGTACCTGGGTGGCTTGGTAAGTTGAACGAATCTTGGTTTCAGCTCCAGCGGTGACCTCAGGGTGATGAGATCAGGCCCCCATCAGGCTCTAAGAGTCTGCTTGAGATTCTCTCCCTTTCCCTCTGCCCCTCCTCCTGCTCATGATCTCTCTCTCTAAAAATAAATAAAATGTTTTTCAAAAAGTAAAGAAAATGATGACTGATTATGGCTTTGCTATAAAAGTACTGCTTTTATAGTGTGAAATATGGTTATTGTCTTAAAAACTAGACTCTAAGTGGTAAATTGAATTTTCTGTGTCATTTAGCCATCCAAGAAAATCCCAGACATCCAAATTGAAGTTATATTATTGATATGGGGTTGTAGTACATCTTTTAGTTGTCTGTGTGAATTTCTGAAAGATAAGATCTCTTTAGGGCAGAGCATACTGAAAACATGTTTTAAAAAGTGAAAGAAAGCAAAAATCTGAAAAAAGCATTGCTACATTTCATACAAGACTAAATGAAGTATGATATATATTTGCCCATTAGATGTAAAAAAAAGTTCATGTCAACAGAAATACAATCACTTTCATCACAAGAAAAAGTAGTAAGACTGTAAAGTTTTTTCCGGCGAGATAAACACAACACCAGGCAAAGTGGGTGCAAGGCAAGATTTATTAAAAATGCTCTCCGGCGAAGTTTCAGGGCTCAGGAGAAGGGGAGCCAGGAAAGTTGCGCCGGGAGGAGGTGGGCACCCTCGGGCGAGGTTCCGCCACTCTGGAAAGCAGAGTGGCGGAAGTCGCCCCCAAGGCAGGGAGGAGGGGGCTTTTAAGGGGTCTCGGAGGAAGCTCAGGGGTCTTTTGGAAGTTTCCCTTATTTGGATATCCCACCTGCTCATCGGGATCCCATTGGTCCACAGGAGCCCGGGGCGGGGGTCTCAGATTCCTGCTTGGGCCTTTGTTCTCCTGTCCGAGCTCAGGTCTTGTGGCGGGAACTTTCGCCATCTTTAGTAGCCCTTCCTGCCAGCCCAACATTCCGACCTTTTGCTTAATATAATGTTGTCAGGGGCGTCGACTGGGTTCTGGCTACTTCCTGCTGACAGGGGGCGTCGTCATGGGGGTAGTCGAAAGTGGGCAGGGAGAGTAGGGCTGGAGGAGGAGTTGACTGACAGATACTCAGGCAAGTTCTTGTAGGCAACCCTGCAAGTACCGGAAAAGACAGGGAGCAACTGAGATTAGGAGGAGGATTATGCTTACAGGTCCCGCCAGAGGGAGCAGCCAGGTTACCCAGTTGTAGGGGTCCAGGCCCCAGGAGGATGTGTCTCGCCACTGTGCTTGGATCCGATCCCTGAGTTCTTTGATCCTGGAGGTAACTATATGATTGGTTAACAAAGTAACAACATTCTTCATTTAATAATAGGCAGGTCCCCCCTTTTTCGGCGTTCAGAAGGTCTAAGGCCCGTCGGTTCTGTAGAGAGCTAAGGCTGCCAGGCTGGTGACTTGCATCTGTAGGGCTGTGAGGGAGTCAGCAACCCGTTCCGTGTCATCATTCAGGGCTTGGGAGAGTTTGTAAGAAAAAAGTCTATGGAGGTTCCTATCCCCGCTGTTCAAGTTGCCACCCCTGTGGCTATTCCTGCCCCTGTTATGAATGGGAGGTGGGCAGCCCTTCCTCCATGGTGTTGGGGAAATAGGATGTACAGCAGCTGGGATTCAGAGTAGATGGTGGTAGAAGGAGATAGTAGAATGAATATACAGCCCAGGGGAGTCATTAGTGGTCAGGCAGCGATAGATTCCCTGAGGGCACAAGAGAAATATTCCCGAGGGAGTACAGTACAGGGGGGAGGAATTAGTGATATGGCAGCTGCGGTGGTAAGGGAGGACACATTAATAATATGTATGTTTCCCCCGATGGGGCCCATATGGACTGTATTATTTGTGGCCCTGAAGTTGGGGAGTGGCCAGTCAATAGGGAGGGGTATCCCTAAGACATAGAGTGAGGTAAGGTAGATAGGATAAAAGAGGCGGGGAAATGGCTGGAGGGCTGTGATTTCTAAGAAAGGGCCGGCCGTATAGTAATTCAAATGGGCTTAAGCCTGAAGACCTGCGGGGGGGGCGTAGCCAGGAGTCTGGTGAGAGCCATAGGCAAAAGTGTAGGCCAGGAAAGATGGGTTTCTAGGGTAGATTTGGTGAGTTGGGCTTTGAGCAGCCTGTTGGCCTTTTCTACCTTACCGATGACTGTGGGTGGTATGGGATGTGAAGTTTCCAGGTTGAGGCTCTCAGCTACCTGTTGGGTTACACTGGAGATGAAGGCAGGTCCGTTGTCCGACTGGAGGGTCCGGGGCAATCCGAACCTCAGGATGATGCGCTCGATGAGTATTGTAGCCACTATGTCCGCTGTTTCCCAGGCCATGAGGTATGCTTCGATCAAGCCTGTGAATGTATTTTATGGCGAGGCATGGGAGTGAAGTCCAGGTGTCAGTCTTCCCCCGGCTGATGACCTCGGAGCTGTTGGTTAGGCCCTGGATTCCTCCTTGTGAATTCACGGCAGAACAGGTTTTGCAAGCCCTGTGGACAACTTCGATTACCTTAGATAAGGAAGGATGATAGAACAATGGCTGAAGAAATTAGTGGAGAGCCTATGAGCCACTATGGAGGGATTGGTGGATGTCAGTAATCAAGGTGTGCACCAGATTGCCTGGCAGGGCAATCCTGTCCTGGATGTAGATCCACCCCTTATCTGGCAAGGGTATAGGCAGTAAAGTTGCAGGGTTTAAGCGGGGAGAGGTAGAGAGAGAGAGATGCGGGTTCTCTAGGAATAGCAGATGGAATAGCTGGAGACGAGGAGTCAGATGGGCCAGGGATCGGTGGCTAAGGAGCTCTGTGAGTCAGCAGGAGAGTAGACCGTGATGGGCTGCCCTAAGGTCATGTTGAGGGCCTTAGAGGGGGGTACTTGATATCCCTTGGCCCCCAGAAAGCTAAGTAGGGTGGAGGTGTCGTCTTGGGAGACCGAGAGGGAGGGGCTACAGAGGAGGAGGTCATCCACATATGTAGTAGAGTCCTGGCCTTAAGGACGCACTGCTGTTAAGTCTGTAGGCCTGGCCGAAAATGTGAGGGCTGTCCCTGAACCCCTGGGGGGTAGAACTGCAGTCAGTCCAAGTTAATTGTCCAGAAGCATGCGTGTCAGGATCCTCCCAGGTGAAGGCAAAAAGAAAATAGGAATCAGGGTGCAAGGGGACGGTGAAAAAAGCGTCCTTTAGCTCCAGTACAGTAAAGTGAGAGGTGTTTGGGGGAATGCGAGACAGTAGGGTTAGGAACGACTGGGTGGAGGGGGACCACGACCTCGTTGATAAGCCTAAGGTCTTGTACCAGTCGATAAGCCCCTGAGGGCTTGCGTACTGGGAGGATGGGGTGTGTTACAGGGGGAAATGATGGGGATCAGGAGTCCCTGACGTTAAAGCCGTTCTATGATAGTTTCAGGCCCTGGCGGTGGGCTAAGGAAATAGGCAACTGAGCTTGAGGGAAACTTAGAGTTATCCTTAAGCTGTACTTTAACCGGGGTAAGGTGGGAAGCAATGATGGGTTCTGAGGTGTCCCACACCTGAGGGTCTACAGTAGGTAGGTCATCTGGAGTGGGGGTCGAGGGAGTGGAGAGGTGTAGGATGAGACGGGTTGAGGTGGATAGAGGGGAGGAAGGGGAGAGGCAGATAGTTGCCCTTAGTTTCTGGAGAATGTCCCTACCCAGTAGAGGGACCAGGCAGGAAGGAATCCTAGGAACGAGTGGGGGAAGGGAAACCCATCCAGGCTACAGGTAAGGGGAAGGGTCACCCTAGGATTGGAGGAGGTCCCATCGATCCCCATAACAGTAATTGGTGAGGTTCGAGTAAGTCCCGAGTAGGAAGGCAGAACAGAGTAGGTAGCCCCCGTGTCCAGCAAAAAAGAGATGGACTTACCCGCTACCTGGAGCATAACCCTGGGCTCGGCCTGGGTGAGAGGGGTGGCTGAGTCTGGGCTTCGTCAGTCGTCCTCCAATCCAAGCAGTTGAAAGGCCAGACTTACTGTCTCGGGGGGTCCCCCATGTTGAGGCGCCGAAGATACCCCGAGGTTAGGGCAGTCGGATTTCCAGTGGCCCATCAAATGGCGTTGAGGGCAAGGCCGAGTTGGCAGCTTTGGATTGGGGCACTGGCGAGCCCAATGTCCCTCGGCCCTGCATTTGAAACAGGCCCCCCGGCGGGGTGCGATTGGTTTCCCCTCTCTGCTGGCTCCCAGAGCCGGCCGGCCGCAGGGCTGCTACCAAGGCTTGGGTCTGCAACTGAACCTTTTGCTGGAATATGGCTTGTCGTTTAAGCTCAGCCGCCTCCTCACGGGAATTAAAGACCTTAAATGCCATTTTCACCAAGTCAGAAATGGGGGTCTGAGGGTCCTCCTCAGCCTTCTTTAACTTTCTCTGTATATCCGGTGCTGATTGAGAGATAAAATGAGTAGCCAGTACCGTGGCCCCCGCAGGAGAGGCAGGGTCCAAGCGAGTGTACTGGGTTAAAGGTTAGGTCAACTGGTTAAGAAACATGGTGGGGTTGTCGTAGGGGCCTGGACAATATCCCTAATCTTGTCGTAATTAACGGCCTTATTAGAGGCTGCCCTCATGCCGGCTATGAGACACTGGACCATGCGGTCGCGGTGCCAGTGGCCATCTTGGCCATCCTGATAATCCCAACCTGGTTCTACAGCTGGGACCGCCCGGGCTCCAGCATCAGTGAGCTGGACCTGATCCGCGTGCTCCTGGGCAGCAGCCTGGATGCATTCCCTCTCTTCTATGGTGAGGGTGGTGGTCTGGACCACATGTAAATCATGCCAGGTGAGGTCATAGGCTTGGGCCAGATACTGGAATTCTTTAATGTAGTTATCAGAACTGGCCGAAAAGGAGCCCAAACGTTTCTCAATTTGGGAAAGGTCCTGTAGAGAGAAGGGCGCATGAACTCAAACTTCCTCAACTCCAGCAACCTCCCTTGGGGGGCAGACTAACTCAGCGGGGGGCTTTCGAGCCCTAGTGCTGCTGGAGCCACACAGACACATTCACGCAGTCAGGCACTCTTCAGATTCAAACAGATTGGACACCCTCTCCTTTGGGTATCCCTGGCTAATGGGAGGTGATCAGTCTCCCCTTCCATTCTTTACGAAAAGGTACGAAAGGATCTAGCTCAAACAGTAGCCCTGCGGCTGTTACAACAGAATTCAATTAAGCACAAAAGGTGTTTACCAACAGATTTCAAAAGCGTAAACCTAGTTCTGGGACCAGCGCTCTGGTATTTTATCCCATTCGGTTAACGGTTACCAAAGACTTTGAATGCTACCTTAAGAATGACCCATTAAAACTCTGAGACACAAGTAACCAGCAGTTCTAGTCATCTCTTTGCTAGCAGATTTTAACAAATAACAAGAGCCTACTTGACCTTCAGTAAACTTTGATTGGAGTTTCCCGTTTACTGCGGATAAATTTGTCAGGAGTTCGGATAGGAGTGGGCAGGGAGAGAAGGAGGGGTAGACGAGAGCGCTGGTTCAGAAATCCTGAATTTAAGGGACCTTGGGGTGAAGGATCGCGGTAAATAGGAGGAGGAGGAGGAACCAGAGGCCCTCTTGTCAGTGGATGGGTGAAGCTCTCCGGGGGTTTAGAGAGAGGAGACGGGGAGGAGAGGTCCGAGTCTTTGGGAGCAGTGGGTGGCAGGTTAGGGGGAGGGGAGCGGGCGAAGAGGACCTGTGAGGTGGAGCAGTGAGAGCAGAGGAAGGGGCGAGAGTGCAGAGTCCAGAAAGCTGGACATAAGGGACCTTGGCCCATCTGCCTTGGTGCCTGCCGAGGTTATTTAGGTCCATGAAAGTCTGATAGTTAAACGTGCCTTCCGGAGGCCATTGGGACTGATTGTCTAATCGGTATTGTGGCCAAGCGACAGTACAGTAACGTTGTTTTCGCAGGTCCTGGTCCAGTTCCAGGGTTTTAAGATTGGCCAGCAGGCCTAAAACACCCCCGGGATGTTTTAGGGTCGAATTTGGATTGGGAGGTCCCCACGATTCGTTGCCGGGCAACCCGAGGGCTGGAGGAAGGCGTCCCCTCGTCCACCACTGGGTTGCGGAAAAACTGTGTCGACTGCCGTAGAGGTTAGGACGTCTCCCAGCCTCTCGGAGTCACGGAGGTCACCTGGTGACCGGCGGGGTCCACCCTGACGCGGCCCCGATTAGGGCAGGGCTTTCCGGAAGGAGGCGCGGAATCGAGGAAACTCACCACAGCTTCGGAAGTGGCGTTCGGAAAGGCAGGTCCGGTTCAGCCAGGGAAAGGAGAGAGCCTCCCCACTGTGTGGGGGCTCAATCTCCTTCCCGGGTCTCGGCACCAAATGTAAAGTTTTTTCCGGCGAGATAAACACAACACCAGGCAAAGTGGGTGCAAGGCAAGATTTATTAAAAATGCTCTCCGGCGAAGTTTCAGGGCTCAGGAGAAGGGGAGCCAGGAAAGTTGCGCTGGGAGGAGGTGGGCACCCTCGGGCGAGGTTCTGCCACTCTGGAAAGCAGAGTGGCGGAAGTCGCCCCCAAGGCAGGGAGGAGGGGGCTTTTAAGGGGTCTCGGAGGAAGCTCAGGGGTCTTTTGGAAGTTTCCCTTATTTGGATATCCCACCTGCTCATCGGGATCCCATTGGTCCACAGGAGCCCGGGGCGGGGGTCTCAGATTCCTGCTTGGGCCTTTGTTCTCCTGTCCGAGCTCAGGTCTTGTGGCGGGAACTTTCGCCATCTTTAGTAGCCCTTCCTGCCAGCCCAACAAAGACATAAATAGATACATAGTGTTACAGGGTATAAACCGTACATATTGTGCTATGCTATAAAGGCTTGAGACATTTTAAAAGCATCATGGTGGCAAATTTACTGAATAAAAAAGGAGAGATGGGAGAATCTAGAAAGGGAATTTTTAAAAATCACCAAGAGTTACGAAAATTTGTATATAGTAAAAACTTAAAACAATATTTTTTAAAAGGTATTTTTCCTATGCTTACATTTGGAAACACTGAAGTTATAGGGGGTCATCTTTTGAGTTCAAATGATGAAGCATTTTCTAAAACTTTTTTCTAATAACTTTTTGAAGGATTAGTTTTCCTCTTATGTTGTCTGATCCCATTCTCTGCTGCTGCACTGCCTTTACATTTTCTTTTTCTGTATAGATGTTTTATACATGACAGCTCAAGGTTTTGCTCAAGGGGCGTTTACTGTCATCTCTTATCTCTTGTCCTCAGGTCTTGCTCTGCCTTTACTCCTCTTTCTATAGCATAGTGTGACACTGCCACAAGCTGTCTGAAACCTGGTTTAAGGTTGAGAGCTTCTGAGTCAGGTGCAGAATGTAGGTGTGAAAAAAAATAGAGGGACAGCTACTTTCCTAATGTAAGTCCATTTATTTGCATATGAAATAGCAAAGTCAGATTCAGGGAAGTTGAGAAGAAGATCAGTCTTCAGCTGAAGAATTGACATTCAAGGGGCACCTGGGTGGCTCACTTGTTATGCATCTGCCTTGGGCTCAGGCTGTGATCCCAGGGTCTAGGATCAAGCCCCAAGTAGGGCTCCTTGCTTGGTGGGGAAACTGCATCTTCCTCTCCCACTCCCCCTGCTTGTGTTCCCTTTTGCTATATCTCTTTCTATAAAATAAATAAATAAATAAAATCTTAAAAAAAAAAAAAAAAGAGTTGACATTCAGGAAATTGATCATTAGGTGATTGGCTTTATATGTTTATAAAACACAAATATAATTTACATAAGGTAAAATACACAGATCTTAAACATACATTGATAAATTTTGACAAATGTTAGCAGACATGTATCTGACACAATGATCAAATTAGAGAATAGTTTCATCAGTCCAAAAAGTTACCTCACATTAGCTTCTGGTCAATTAGTAATTTCTGTTCTGGTTTTTACTGCCTTAAATTTGTTTTGTCTGTTCTTGGGGTCATTTAAATAAATCATCCAGCACAAATTATTTTGTATTTATATCTTTCATTTAATGTAAAATTGCAGTATTTATTAAGTTACTGTGTATACAGATACCCCAAAATTGATTTGGTTGCAACCAGATGGATTTTATGCTTAACTTTTCAAATTTAAAAGAAGACACTGGAATTTTGATAAGGATGGCACTGAATCTTTAGATTAATTTCAGGAATGCTTCCAACTTAATAACATTGAGTCTTCTGATACATGGACATGGAACGTCTTTCCATTTATTTAGGTATTTTTAAATTTTTTTCAACAGTGTTTCTTATCAATGTATAAGTCTTATACTTCTTTTATAGGATTTACTTCTAAGTATTTTACTTTTTTTTTTTAAGATTTTATTTATTTGACAGAGAGAGAAATCACAAGTAGGCAGAGAGGCAGGCAGAGAGAGAGAGAGGGGAGGAAGCAGGCTCCCCGCAGAGCAGAGAGCCTGATGTGGGGCTCGATCCCAGGACCCTGAGATCATGACCTGAGCCGAAGGCAGAGGCTTTAACCCACTGAGTCACCAGGCGCCCCTAAGTATTTTACTTTTTTGATGCTATTATAAATAGTATTATTTTGTGGATATCATTTTCAGGTTTATTGCTGATGTATATAAATAAAATTAGTGTTAGTATATTGATCTTGTATCCTGCAGCCTTGCTTAACTCATTTATTAAACATGCAGGTAGATTCCTTAAGATTTACTGTATATAAGAGAGTAGTATCTATGAAACAAGATAGTTTTATTCCTTTTTTAAATGTCTGGATGACTTGTATCTATTTTTCTTGCATAACTTATCTGAAAAAAAACCTTGGCTACAATTTTTAATAGAAGAGTTAAGAATGAATATACTTGTGTTGTTCCTGACCTTATGTGGAATGCTTCCAGATTTTATTTATTTATTTTAAAAATCATTTTCCTCATTTATTTTTTTATTTGAGAGAGGGAGAAGGAGAGAGGGAAAGGGAGAAAGGGGTGGGGTGGGGGAAGAGCAACCCAAGAGGGAGGAGGGGCAGAGGAGAGGGAGAGAGAGAGAATCCCAAGCCGACTCCAGTGGGAGCCCAATATGGGACTCAATCCCACAACCCTGAGATTACAACCTGAGCCAAAATCAAGAGTCAGACACTCAACTGACTGAGCCACCCAGTCACTCTATAGTGCTTTCAGATTCTATCTCCAAATATGATGTTAGCTATGCATTGTTCATGAATATTCTTTATCAGGTTGAGGAAGCTCCCTTCTCTTCCTACTTTTTAAAGTAATTTTATCATTCTTCAATTGATTATTGTGATCTTAACAGGGACTCATTTACTCTTATACCTGAATTTAAATCTATTATTGTAGGCAAAGAAGGTGTGCCACTCTAATCCCTCTTCAAGGTAGGAATTGTTGCCCAATTGCAGGCAATGCAATCAGCTAAGAGCTTTCACAATTCACTTTATTCAGGGTTGGGCTCAACTGCAGGGAGAAAACTCCACTAAGGTCATCCTTTCCTTAGGTATATGCATTTTTGGCTCAATGTGAGAAACTGTGACAGTTTTTGCTCCAGAGATCTTTGTTGTACTGGCTAAAGCTTTGTCATATGTATCATGGTTTTACTTTGCTTTCTATCTAGTCCTTTTTCCTTCCCATTTTCTTTTCAAGTATTAATCCCTAGTAACCATCTTTAACCTACAGACTATATCCCAGAGTCTGCTTCTAAGGAACTAAACTTCTAACAGTTGGGACCAGCAATGTTCTAAGAGAGTCAGTGATAAGATGGAGTTTTGGAGCTGAATCACTCATAGCTTAAGTGACAGTGAGGTGCTCATCACTCATTTTGGTGGAAGTACAATTGTTTGAGTTTTAACTGGTAATGAATTGGAAAGAAAATGTGTGATGATGAAGAATGAAAGGAAATGTATGAGGAGTTTGAGATGTAGAGAGAAAATAGTAGATACTCAGATAATGGGATTGGATAGTCATTGCTAAATTCCACTGGTGCTCATCAGAAAGACAATGAAGATATGAGAGCAAATAATAGGTGATGGAAAACTAGATGTCAAGTCAAAAATCCTCTTGTATTGCAGACAAAAAAGTTCTCAGCCCATCTAGACAGTAAAGAAAGTAGAGAATCAAGGATTAAACCTTAAACATGATTAAAACCTGAACCAAGTTGAGCTTGTTATATCAAATAAGGACACTGATGAGGAAAACCTGGAGGCCTGATAAAGTGGAGGGAGAGATCTGAGTGGATTTTCCTCAAGGTTGTATTTTCCCAGACTCCTCTGAATATACTGAGGCTGGAGATGGGGGTCCAGTTCTTTCTTCTAGGACTCTGTTATAAAACAGTACATAAGGGAATATGTGCTCCCCCACCCCCAGGATATTCATTCATTTCATGGCCATTTCTTTCACAAATATAGTTAGGATTAAGTGATAACTTACCTCAAGCATATACATTCTGGGACTTATAGAGCAGGATCTGGGAAAGTCTGCTTGGATGTGGATTCTGAGATTGTTTGATCAAAGAGGTCCTTAACATAAAATTAGATAAAATACAGGAATCAACACTGGCAGAAGTCTCAGAGAATAGAGAGAACTTGCTATTCAGATGGCTCTCAGAAGTATGAAAAATGTGATGGCCCATGCTGAGTGAAGCTGAAATACCATAACTGCCATGGCAGATGGTGGAGGAAGAGATTAAAAGCCTCAGGGAAATGGAAATACTGGAATGTATCTATTATGTATGGCCAGAGAAGTTTCCAGTTTTTTCCATAGGAAAGCTTAAAAGACACACCATTTACTGAGCCATAATGAGCTGGTGAATGGGGTGGTGAATGTATCAGGATCCCTAAAAACATTTAGTGGTGGTTGTCCCCCATAGCAAGGGCTGAATGTAGGAGAAGTATTAACAACTTGCCCCCTGAATGACTGTGAGGATAAGAGGACTCTGAAACAATGAAGGGTAGGGGATGGTGCTTAGTCACTAGATGTCAGAGTCTCAATTTATTATAGTCATGGAATGGCAACCTGGGGAGTTTGACACACACAGAGTCATGAATATGGTCACTTGAACTCAACATCACAAAGAGAAATATATATGGGCATCCAGTAAAAATATTGGTAAATACAAATAATCAAAAGAAAACAAGAATGGACAAACAGGAGCCTGAGAAAGCCACCCCACAAAAATTTTCTGGTTTTCAGATAGGAACTCTAATGACTGAAGAACTCATCAAGCCTCCAGAAAAAAGTGTGCTACAACACTGATTCAAATACATACTATATTTATTCCTCCACTTCTTCTTCGATCTTACCTTTGGCTATTTACTCAATGATACACAGGATAAAGGGTCATACCCAGGCATTTGAGAACTCTTGAATGTTGGGTCTGAATTGACCTTGATACACTTGTCACCATGGCCTGTCATTAGAGTGGGACCATATAAGATCAGATGAAAAATGGAATCCAGCCAAGATTCAGCTTATGATAGGCCCACCACGTCTGCAGACCCATTGAATGGTCATTTATCCATCCCCTGAATATATAATCAGAATCGACATGCTTAGCAGTTGACACTATCATACTCTGAGTCTTTGATATATTGAGTAATGGCCAAATAAAATGGCCCTCCTCAGCCAGGATAGTAAACCAAAAAAAAATAGAGCTTTACAGGAGATGGAGTGTGGTTAGAGGAGGTTGGAACTATTATTAAGGATCTCAAAGATGAAGGGGTGGTGGTACTTCTATTCATTCACCAGTTTGGCCATTGCAGAAAGTAGACGGATATGATAGGATGACTATGCATTACAACAAGCTCAAGTAAATAGTAGCTCTAACCATAGCCACCATGCCAGAGATAGTGTCCTTTCTAGAAGAGATTAATATAGCCTATATCTACATAGTTATGCTCCATGGATATTTTAAGTCTCTTGTTCTCTGTCATGATATAGTCCAACAATGTCTGGACCATTTCTGATATCCTGAAGATTACATTGATTCATTGCATCAATAATATGTTTATCTGCCAGGATGAGCAAGAGGTAGCTAGCTTTGCTATAGGCCTGATAAGAGAAATTTGCTTCAGAAGGTAGGATTTAAATCCTGAGAAGATTCAGGGGTCTAGCCACTTGAGTAAAATTTTAGAGGTTTGGTGTTAAGGGCCTGCCAGTATATCCTCTTTCAAAGTAAAATATATATATATATATATATATATATATATATATATATATATGTCAAGTACCCATGGTAGAATTATCATATATGCTCCTAAGAAATTATAAAAACATTTTCATCAGGGAATTTTATGTCTTTTGAAAACTAACTCTTGACAAACTCCTAGGCCTGACTATGGGACTACAAGTGGCCATATGGACAGAACTAATTATCATGAGTTAGGTTCTGTAATTCCTACCAAATCATAAAGTTAAGTAATACCAACAATAATACATCATAAAATAGATTGAGAGTTATACCCAGGACTGAGCACAGAGTCAGAAGACACAAAACTACATAATCAGGTAATCCAGGCACCCACCAGTAGTAGTAACAGTGTTTTTTCCCTTTTCTGTGGTTATGTAGGTGATCTTGTGTAAAATAAAGTGATCTATTTGAATGCCTCTTTGTTCTAACTTGCCCTGTCATGACTACAAATGAAGATAAAGAAACCTTAGTTGGGCATAATGACCATTGTCAGGGACCTTGGAGATGAATGTGTACTTTATGACATCAGGTAAGCCACTGCTGTGGACTGAATTGTGTCCCCCTGAAATTCACATGATGAAAATACATCCCCTAATACTGTACTATTTAGAGATAGAGGCTTTGAGCAATAATTATATGTAGTCAAGGTCATGAAGATTGGGACCTTCCTGATGAGAATAGGGCCCTAATAATAATAAGAGATACCGAGTTCTCTCTGCCATGTAAGGACATAGCAAGAAGGTGACCATATGTGAACAAGAACTGAATTGGCTGGTACCTTGATCTTGGACTGCCTCACCTCCAGAACTCTGAGAGATCAATGTTTATTGTTTAAGCCATCTAATATATGACACTTTTTATAGCAGCCTGAGATGACTACAACAGCTATCAAGGTCAACAGGGTTGGTAGCTCAGAGTGAGGGGACTCTGGAATGGATAGCAAAGAAGACAGATAATAAGCATTGGATGCCTTCCTAGGACTAACTTCCATATCCTTTTCTTCTAAGTTTCCCTTCAGGAAAAGAGGCCGGCAGCAATCCTGGAGAGGCTACCCTCTGAATGGTTGTGAGTTCATACCATTAGTTCCATGGGTGGGCAATGGTGACTTAGAGATATGTTAAGGAGATATCCCTTCAGAGAAGAACTTCCTGCTCAGCCATGTGCATTATAGTCAGGAGACAACCTCCTGCTTTCAGTTCCCTCAGGACTTGCCTCAATTACACAAAGTTATTCCACCCCAGGTCACACCGTTTCTAGGGAAGCCCATAATTGGTGACTAAATAAATGAGTTATCTAACATCTGGCCATTTTGGCCTGACAAAAAACACTTTGATGATAGCCAATACTGCCTCTAGAGCTCCTGACCTGTTTGGACAAGACTTTCTCAGCCTTGCACTGCAGTTAAAATTCTTCCTGGGCCCAGTCCTACTTTACATATCTTTCACAGATCCATGAATTTTTTTTTTTTTTTTTTTTTTTAGATTTTATTTATTTATTTGACAGACAGGGATCACAAGCAGGCAGAGAGGAAGCAGAGAGAGAGGAGGAAACAGGTCCCCCACTGAGCAGAAAGCTGGCCGCGGGGCTCTATTCCAGGACCTCAGGATCATGACCTGAGCCGAAGGCAGAGGCTTTAACCCACTGAGCCACCCAGGTGACCCAGATCCCTGAGTTTTTATAACACATTTTTAATCAGATTGTTTTTATTGAAAGGGATCATGCAAAAAGAAGTTGATTTTTTGGTTTGGGGCCCTTCATACCTTAGAGTCAGCCACTAGCCAAAATCAACTAGGCACTAGCCAAATTAAACCACTTCAGTCGATTTCTTGGCTAGCCTTCCACACACACTGTTCTATTAAAGAATGCTGCCATCTGATGTCTTCTCCCATAACAATAATGCACTACTGCCCAGGTGGTGTTGCAATAGCGTTCATTCTTAATTTCTAGAGAAGCCTCATGTAATAAAAAACGTCTTACAAGTCAAGGAATGGTCCTGATTATAACTAGTTTTGACAGTTAACATATTCCTTTTGTATATTCAGGAAAATACTGTTTACCTCTATTCTGCTTCCTGAAATACCTTACATACTTTCTTGGCAGGCATTTAGAACACCTGCACATAAACCATAGGTAAAGTATGGAATAGAGGCTTCTGTATTAATTTTCTGGGCAGTGATTAGTTGAGGTTGTGTTTGTTCTTATGAAACTACTGAAATACTGCTCAGAGTCAGCTCAATTTTGATGGAAGAGATTGATTTCTTGGCAATATTTTCATTCTTCTACCCCATGCTGATAGCAGCTGGTGAGAAACACATTCAGCATTGCTTTCATGCCTGACAGTTATAGTTGTGACCATGTTAATTACCATCCTGTCTAACAGCACAATGGGGACACAGTATAGTAGTGAGAGTGATTATAGTCTTGCCTTCTCTGGGAAGATTTTATTGGAAATCGTGTGCAATTTGTAATTAAAGTTCTAGTCATCCTTGGTAAATATATCTTTTCTCTAATATAAAATTTTATTTTACTTTTGTTTTGACTAGATATTTTGCAAGTTAGGTCTACCTGGGGTTGGAAATCTTAAAGGTCTCATGTCCCGTAGCCTGTGACAGGAAGGAGAAAATAACAACACTATAGTATCCCTTCTCCTTATAAAACTTTTAAATTAAGAACTAAAATATATTTAAATGAAAAAATAAAACAATTTATATTTTTATATTTAAAATACATTTTGCTGAGGAGTACATAAAAGAAAAATGTACAAATCAAAGAAATAGTATGAAGTGCAAAGTGAACAACCAGGAAATCATGTCTACTAGTACAGTTACTAAAGCCTGGATCACCATGCCTGTCCCCAAAGTAAGCTCTCCTTGACTTTTATAATACATCCTTTCTTTTATTTGTAAATTTTTTCCCTTGGAGCACAAATCTCCCATCATTATACTATAGTTTTACCTGTTGTAGAACTTAATATGAATCAAACCATGAAATAAATGTTTCATTTTTTTCTGGCTTCTTTGGCTCAGTGTTCTGATTGTGAGATATGCTCCTTTTGTCGTTGTATGTAGAGTTGGCTCATTTTCATTGAGTATTCCACAATTTGTTATTCTTTCTAATGTTGATAGATACTTGTTTTTTTTTCCTAGGTTGAGGTCTTTATAACTGATATGCATATTTGTAGATATCTTTTGCTGCACATGTGCACAATTTTTCTTGGATATATAACCTTGCAGTGAAATTCCTATTATAGTGTGTGCATATGTTCAATTTTAGCAGCTGATTCCAAACTTTCTGAAGTGGTTGTCCCAGTTTATTATCTCACCAGCAATGTATGTTAGTTCCTGTTGCTGTACATTCTTGCTAGCACATGGTTGTAAGATCTTAATTTTAGTTATTCGTGGGTTTCTAGTAGTATCTTTTTTGTGATTTTAATTTGCATTTCTCTGATTTCTTCTAAGATTGAAAAGATTTTCATATATATATATTTGCCATGAGGCTGTCTTCTCTTTGAAGTGCCCATTCCACCCTTGCTTCTTTTCCCCTTTGATTGGCTAGCTTTTTCTCTTTGACTTGTAGAAGTTCTTTACATATTTTGATATGTGTGCTATAACCTCTGTCCTTTGGTTTGCTCTTGACTCTCCTGATGATATCTTTTGATGAATAAAAGTTCATTTTTGGGATGCCTGGGTGGCTCAGTTGGTTAAGCGGCTGCCTTCGTCTCGGGTCATGATCCCAGGGTCCTGGTTCTTTGCTCAGCAGGGATCCTGCTTCTCCCTCTGCATCTGCCTGCCTCTCTGTCTGCCTCTGCTCACTCTCTCTGACAAATAAATAAATAAAAAAAATATATTTTTAAAAAAGTTCATTTTTATGTAGCCCAATTATTCAATTTTTTCTTATGTTTAGTGCTTTTGTGTCCTGTTTAAAAAACTTTTTCTTGTTCCAAGGTCATGAGGACAAATTCTTTTATATTATGTTTTGAAAATTGATAGTTTTGTCTTTTACATCAAAGGCTTATGTCAGTAAGTTTTGGTTATACATAATGTGGAGTAGAAGTACATTTTGGGTTTCTTGCCCATATTTCATGTAGTAGTTTCAGAGCTATGTGTTGAAAAGACTGTCTTTCTTGCATTTTTCTACAATGCTACCTTTATTTTATTTTATTTTTTTTTCAGTGTTCCAAGACTCATTGTTTATGCATCACACCCAGTGCTCCATGCAATACGTGCCCTCCTTCATACCTACCACCAGGTTCACTCATCCCCCTACCCCCTCCCTTCCAAAACTCTCAATTTGTTTCTCAGAGTCCACAGTCTCTCATGCTTCATCTCCCCCTCCAATTTACCCCAATTCACTTTTCCTTTCCTTCTCCTAATGCCCTCCATATTATTCCTTATGCAAAACTGTATGATAATTGGCTTTCTCTGCTTGACTTACTTCCCTCAGCATAACTCCTTCAGTCCCATCTATGTTGCTACAAGAGTTGGGTATTCATCCTTTCTGATGGAGGCATAATACTCCATTGTATATATGGACCACATCTTCTTTATCCATTCGTCTGTTGAAGGGCATCTTGGCTCTTTCCACAGACTGTGGCCATTGCTATGAACATTGGGGTACAGATGGCCCTTCTTTTCTCTGCATCTGTATCTTTGGGGTAAATATCCAGTAGTGCAATTGCAGAGTCATAGGATAGCTCTATTTTTATCTTTTTGAGGAACCTCCACACTGTTTTCCGAAGTGGCTGCACCAATTTGCATTCCCATCAACAGTGTATGAGGGTTTCCCTTTTTCCACATCCTCTCTAACACTTGTTTCCTGTCCTGTTAATTTTGGCTGTTCTGACTGGTGTAAGGTTACCACCTTACCATCTCAATGTGGTTTTGATTTGAATTTCCCTGATGGCTAATGATTATGAATATTTTTTCATGTCTGTTAGCCATTTGTATGTATTCATTGGAGAAGTGTCTGTTCGTGTCTTCTGTCCATTTTTTGACATGATTATCTGTTTTTTGGGGTGAGTTTGAGGAGTTCTTTATAGATCTTGGATATCAGCCCTTTGTCTATAGTGTCATTTGTGAATATCTTCTCCCATTTCTTGGATTGCCCCTTGGTTTTGTTGACTGTTTCCTTGGCTGTGCAGAAGCTTTTGATCTTGATGAAGTCCCAAAAGTTTATTTTCCCTTTTGTTTCCTTTGCTTTTGGAGACATAATTGAAATCTCCATATATGCTCTTTTAAAATTAACTTTAGTTGCCCATTTGCTATTCAAGCATTAATATCACATCTTCACTCAGTGTTGCTTGAAAATAAATCTTTCTATGAAGTGTTAAAACAAATATTTCCCCTTCTTCTTCTATCTTTGATATTATCTTGACTATTATAAGTCCATTGCATTCAACTTAAATTTTAGGATGATTTCTAAAGTTACACATTCACCTACTCAGTTATAATTTAGAAGTTTGAGGAGAACCGATACCTTCATAATATCAAGTGTCCTCATGAATAAACATGTTATATACCTACAGTTATCTAGTTCTTCTTTAATTTCTCTCAGTAATATTTTATTGTTTCCTATGTGGAGGTCTTATACATCTACTATTTGATTTCCTGTACCTAATAATTTGAATGCCAGCATAAGCAGTATGTTCTTCAATATTTTTAAAGGCAAAAATCTTTTATTTCAATTTGTTCTTCAATATTTTTATTTTCTAATAATTCATTATGGGAATTTAGGGAAATATAATAGATTATTCCACTTTGATCATGTAATCAGTAACCTCCTAAAATAATTTATCAGTTCTAAAAATATACATGTGGGTTGTTTTATACTTTCTGTATATACACTGTCTCATGATGGAAGAGTATGAGATAATGGTTAAGAATGTAAGTTCTAGAACTTCTATCACTGTCATGTTTTGGACAGGTCTTTTGGTAAACTAGCTAAGCTTTTCCAGTTTGTTATTTGTAAAATGCAGTTTGTTATCTGTAGAAATGCTATAATAATAGAATCTATCTTATAGGAATTTTGTGGGGTTTAATGAGGTGCTAAGCTGAGTGAGCTTCCTGAAGGAGCTAGCTAGCTATAGCTAAGAAACCAAGAATAGAGACCAATAATACATAAAAAATTATATAATATATAAAAATAAAAATCTTTAGAACAGTTTTAAGTTTACAGAAAAAATGTGAAGATAGTAGAGTTCCCACATACTTCATATCCAGTTTCCTCTATTTTTAATATCCTACATTAACATTTTTTTTTTTTCTGTTCCAGGATTGTATCTAAGATATGACATGTAGCTGATATGTCTCTTTAGGCTTCTCTAAGCTGTGACAGTTTTGTAGTTTTTCAGACTTTTCTTGCTTTTGATGACCGTCAGAGTTTTGAGGAATCCTGGTTAGGTATTGTGTAGGGTTATCACCCAGCTTGAGTTTGAGTTTTTGAAAGGAAGACCACAGAGATCACTTCATATCTAGGGTATATACTGTCAACATGTTTATCATGGTTGATGTTAACCTTGATCACCTGGCTAGATATCATTTGTCAGGTTTCTCCATTAAGTTATTTTTCTGCCTCTTTCCATATTGTAGTCTTTGAAAGAGAGTCACTGAGTAACCCACACTTCAGGGGAGTTATGCTTCAGTCTCTTCAGGGCACAGGATCTATATAAATTATTGAAATTCTCCTGCATGGGAGATTTGTCTCTTCTTATCCATTTGTTTATTCAATCAATTATTTATATTGGCATGAACTCAGAGATACTTAATTTATACTTCGGGTTTTAATCCAATAATACTTTGTTTTGTTGTTCAAATTGTTCCAGTTTTGGCTGTTGGGAACTTCCTTTAGTTAATTCCTGTGTGTGTGTGTGTGTGTGTGTGTGTATAACTAATATATACTAGTTATATATACTATATGTTCTACCATATAATACTATATAATAATATATATAATTATATATAATACTATAACACTATATAATAATATATATATTAACTAAAGGAAAAAAAATATATATAAAATTCCTGTATATATACACACATACACATATACATCTACACATACACATATCTATCTATCTCACCATCGTTGTAGGCTTTTGTTTTGTTTTGTTTCATTTTCGGGGTCTTATAAAAAAAGTGAAACTTTTAAACTGCCTCTAGTGGAGAAAAATTAAATTAATAAAAAAAATAAGCCCCTAAGGAAATTCCAAAGGGATGAGGGTTTATGTCTGGCAGAAAGGAAAGTGAGGGAACACTAATTGCCTTAAAGTTTATGACATATCTTAGTTGTTAGAACTAGTACTACTAATCACAATTCAAAGGGCAATGTAAAAGAACTTGGAAATGTTCTTTTGAATATGCAGCTCTAAGACTCTAGAATTGCCAAGACAATCTTTCTCTGACTGTTACATTAAAAAGAAAATTTAAAAATTTAAAAAGATTTTTAAGGTTACTGGAAGGAACTAATTTTTGCGAGTACTTACAGTATATTCCTGGCACTTTGCCTAAGTTATATTATTTTAACAATAGCCATTTTCATCTGATCTTCTCTACTCAAAGCCTGGGGAATAAACTCTTATTTTCATCTTCTCATGTTACATTGCATTCTATGAATCATCAAAAACCAACTGAAAATTTCAGGAAATAAGAAACATTAGTTATTTTTATAGAAAGAAGTCAAATTACATCCAAATTCCATAGAAATTACTTTCTTGCTACTTCTCTTCTTTGTAAGTTTCTAATAATAAGCAGTGAGGTACAAATAATAGGATTTGGAACAACTTGTTCCAAATACATTCAATTGTGGAGTGTCCTTTTCTTTTCATTTACCAAGAGCATACCACTAAATTCTCTAATCTAACCTGCTGTTCCTGATAAGCACAATTCACCAGTGGAGACAGTGGTTCCATGGACCTTTGACTCATGTGTGATGCATGATGCTTGGAGACTCCCAACTGGGGCCAATCTATTCTCTCTGCTGTGCTTCTGACCTTGGATTATCACCTGAATTTGGTTCAAGTAATGAGATTCTCAGATGGAATCACACATTTATTTTCTCCTAGAATTTAAGAGATCTCAGGGACTAGTTATGTCATTACCAGCCAAAGCAGGGATCTTTGGTTTCCAGGTTTCCCTTTGCTGTCCTGACAACAATTTAAGTAAGTCTCTTCCTTCTGAGTTGGAGCCCAGAATAAGTAGAGGCTTGGGAGTTCCTGAATATTTCTTCAAACCCCTACACATGCATATTTTTTTTCCCTGGGAAGGGTTTTTACACCCACACTGAAAGAGAAAAATACCCTCCTGCAATAACCTCTTTAACACAATTTCTCTTATGACTCCTTTTAGCCCAATTTCTATAATATTAGTTTCCTAGGACTGCCCTGCCACTTAATTTGATGAGGTTTTTTTTTTTTTTTTTTTTTTTTTCAAGAAAACAAAACAAAATGCTAAAACAAAAAAAGTTTTCCAGCCACATATAGGAAGGGTGTAGGTAAGGGGAGGTGTCTGTCCATCTAGCTGTTGCCCTCAGCCCATGTGATTTTGGCAACAATAGTGGGTATAAGGTATTGGCCCCCAAAATGAAATGGGGTGTGTGTGTGTATGTGTGTGTGTGAAGAAGAGGGGTGCAAAATCAGTGGGGAATGGTGGGGGGAAAAGAGAGATGAGGGGGGTGGTGAAGAGCTTGGGCCCCATACTGCCTCTGGCCTGACGCTGTGTCTGATGACTATGAAAAAACAGAAATGTATCTTCTTAGTTCTGGAGTCTAGAAGCTGGAAATCCTGGTGTTAACTGTAGCATGCTGCCTAGGAATGCTGTAGTAAAAAAATCTTGTCTGTCTTTTTCCATGTCTGGAAGCTCCTAGTAATCTTTGGCTTTCCTTGGCTTGGAGCTACATCCCTCCTATCTTTACCTCTGTCTTTACATGGCCTTATTTCTATGTGTTCTCTCCTTTTCTTATAAAATCACCAGTCATTCAATTTAGGGTGCTCCCTTATCCAGTATGACCTCATCTTAACTAATTACATCTGCCAAGAATTTATTTCCAGAACAAGATGACATTCTGAGGTCTGGGTAGACATAAAGTTTTGAGTACAGTACTCAACTTACCATACTTGGCTATCCTTTTCTCAATTCAAAACAAGTTAGGGATACAGATGGGGAAGTTTAAGGAGACTTCTGAGGTTGTACATGGAGAACAGTGACAAATGCTGGCTGACAATCTTGCAATGAGACAAAGGTTGAAAGCTCAAAAACACACTTAGGATGTTTGATGTACATTATGTAGAGCCTCCAAATGTACATACATAGTTATTCTATCAAGAACATGTTTACGTGGAGGTATTGTCCCATTACTAGTTCTTAGATACCATTTTACAAATATTAACTTAATTCTTTATAATGAAACATACTACTTCTTCTATAAAACAAAATATTCCTAATGAATCTGATTTTCTTATTATCAATCTCATTTTCTAATCTAAAATGCAGCCTCCATAAGAAAAAAAAAAGATGATGGATGCATTACTTCCAACATCAATTAGCACAATTTCTCAATAATATCAAGTATTTATGGGGCATGTCCTAATTAATTGGAAGTTTCTGTATCATAATAGTTAAGAGTGCAAATTCTGGTAACAAACCATCTGGATTTGAAGGAATGCTCTACACTGTACTATCTATATGTTAGTTTCCTCATCTATAAAATGAATAATATAGTAGTATGTATTTCATAAGGTTGTATAAAAATTAAATGAGGGGCGCCTGGGTGGCTCAGTCATTAAGCATCTGCCTTAGGCTCAGGTCATGATCCCAGGGTCCTGGGATGGAGCCCTGCATCGGGCTCCCCCCTTCTCCCACTCCTACTCCCCCTGCTTGTGCTCCCTCTCTTACTGAGTCTCTCTGGGTCAAATAAATAAATAAAATATTTAAAAAAAACTAAATGAGCATACAAATGTATGTCAGTGCCTATATGTATGTATATGTATGTAGGTATACACACATACACACACATATATAGGTATGTATGTAATATATATAGTTATAGGTATTATATATTACATATCTTAGAAGTTATTACATCTTTATCACTCAAAACTCTAAGTATTTTATTGGATCATGTTATATAATCTTCACAATTAACCTTTGAATTATATATAATTTTTATCATCTCCATTCTATAAACTAGAGAAAATGGTATTATCTCCCAAAGAGGTAAGCAATTTGCCAAAGGTCACACGGTGGAGTAGTGAGCATACTAACCTACATAGTCTAGTTTCCAAGGTCATACCAGTAACTATTATATAATATTGCCTCACTATTTTATAGGTAATTAATGCATATTTATTGATAACTTATTATTGACTCTGATTTTTGCTGGTTTGACTTGTTCATAAAACTCTCAGACTTCTCTTTAGTGGCTGAAGGTCACTTTATGATATATCTATCACTATACAACTAATTACCTCAAATTCTGATGGCTTAAAACAATAATAATTATTTGACTGTTTCTGTGGGTCAGAGATTTGGAACTGTCCAAGTGGGCAGGTTGTAATTCAGGCCTCTTATTAGATTTCAGTCAGACATTGGCTGGGGTGGAAGTCATCTGAAGCCTTGACTGGACCTGGAGGATCCATCTCCAAGGTCGTTCATTTCCATGGTTGGCAGGTTGGTGCTGACTGGAAGGGAGGTCTCCATCCCTCTTCACATGGGGCCCTCTATAGGGCTTTCCACGTGAGTGTCCTATGGCATGAAAGCTGCTTTTTCCAGAGTAAACACTCTAAGAGAAATGAACAGGAGTTCCAATGATTTTTATGGCCTTGACTTGGAAGTCACAAATCCTCTTCACTTCTGTTATATTCTCTTGGTCTCAGAGATCTGTCCTGATGAACGTGCTGGGGACTATTCAAAGTCATGAGGTTTATCAGGGGCTACTTTGGAGGCTGTATGCAGCACTTTTCTGTCTCGAGTCTCTGTGTTTTGGTTATACCCTCTCCTTCTTGGGTGATGCCTCTTGTGGATTCTACAGTAATCTACTCCCTGAATTCACCTCTCCTTAGGTTTACAAAAGTAGGAAAGTGACCTACCCAAGGACAAGCACGTCTCACTTCCAGCAATTTTATTCCTGCATGGAAAGATACAGATTCAAAAGGTCTTCTGTCTAAATCATCCAATGAGAACAGAAGAGGATTGTCTATAAATTTTTCTTGCCTCCCCTGGTTCCTGCTCCTTTCACAGACTAGTAGGTGTCCAGTTTTTCCAGAATTTCCTTAGTGTTCTTAGGTAAATCAGAATTGGTGTTTTTCTTCATTATCAGAAAGTCCTGATAAGTAACCCCACCAACTCACACACAACTCCAAGGATAAAATACAGTGTGTGTCGTGGATTAAAAAATCAGGAAGCCATTTTGTTGTTGTTGCAGTTGCTTGGTGTTTCAGGCAATTGAATCATTTTGCTTAGAAAGACAGGTGGTCTCTGAAAAGGACTTGGGAAACCTGCACTAGAGACATCTTCCTCTTCTTTTGTCAGATCCTGTCATCACAGACCTAGTACTGAAAAACTACATTCCTTATAGATCTGGACTTATTAATAGGAATTCTATTCAGAGAGAATTTGTTAATTTAGTCAACATTTTAGACTCATGGTTTAATCCTGTACATATAAAAGTCAAAATATGTATCAGTCTTATATACAATTGATATTTCATTAAATATCCTGAAAAATTTGAAGTCTTTGATATATTAATGACTGTCTCATATGCTGAAAGATTTCTACATATTAATGTGTACAAGATGTTTCCTTTGTAAAAAAAGGGATTTTTTAAAATGTAAATCCATTCCAAATGATCCACTCTTCTTGATTTCATTATTATAAACCATGAACACAAACTTCTAAAATACACTTTCTCAGCTGGAAGTATATCTTATTAGTTTAGTCTTCAAAGCTGATAGAAATAGACACTGTGTTCCAATCTTTTTACAACCTGAAAAACAAGCTTAGGGGAAGAAGAGAGAGAATTATGTGTGGGAAGGTAAAAACAAGGGTAATAGTTTCTGGCACACTGTTAAGTGTGTGTGGGTGGTCAAGACATCATCAGCTGAGAAGGAAATGTAAGAGTATTTATGTAAGGTGCTTTCTAAACATTTTACCACCAAATTAATGTGTTGAGGTCTTTACCTGAAATGATTAATTGGTATCTAAGTCAGTTATTCCTTGTAAATAAATCACCGGTAACATGATGTATCAAGGACTAACATGACAAAGGCTACTGGACCATATTTCACTTGAAGATGGGATTTCAGTATATTCTAAGGAGAAAAAAAAGTGCCTTGTGTCATTTGCTTGTGTTGAGTTTTGCTCTAAGTACTGATAATCACCTGAAACACTAAGGCACACACATGCATATGAACTTTCACAGGGAGTCCCAGCCTTTTTTTGCCCTCAGCTAGGGGCTTGGCTGTTTTTTTGTGTGTAGTGACTGTGTTCTGACTGCTGGTAGGGTTTGCATACCTGCAGATCTGAGTGAATACATGTGGCCATGCAGCGACGGCGTACGTGTTTGCATGTTTCATCTGTGTGGGCCTTGTGTGTGTCTCTGTGTTTGTATGTCTTCTTATGTGTCCTCTTGTTAAATTATTTCATTCCACACTCCCTAGTTACTCCTGCCTCACACCTGTAGTATTTTGCTTCTCTTTCTTTCCCCTCATCACCCCAATACAGAGTTCACATAACCCTCGAATCACATAAATCCTTAGATTAAATGACTATACAAGAATTCAGAATCCCTTTTCTTCCTTATGCTTTTCCTAAACTGTTCCTCTGTTTTACAGAAATCTCTTCACTGTTGTGGGTTGACAATATCTAAGATACATTTTCCTTAGATGCGAGAGGAGACAGGTGAGGAAAAATAACTGATATTCCATGGAAGGGGAATATAAGTCAAAGAGATCTATGGATGGCAACTTCTCGCAGAGTGGCTTTAAAAATTGCATAGAAGCAATATATTCATTTATTCACTCAGCATTTATTGATTTTCTTCTGTGGGCAAAGTAGTGTTCTGAGCAATATTTAATAGTGATAATGGTGTTGGAGAAAAAAAAATATCCAAATCCAAGTAAGTGATGTATTTGTTTAATAGGAAGCTGTCTCTCAAGAGGTAATTCTAATAGAGCCCTGGACTTGGAGACTGAACATCTATGCAGATACCCTAGCCCCAGATCGCCACACTTTTATTTATTTATTTATTATTTTATTTACTTCTTTTATTATTATTATTATTATTATTATTATTAATTTACTTTATTTTAAATGCAAAACCAGTCATAGTATATCTCCTTGTCCTTTAAATGCCTTCTTATTGTCCTTAGGATAAAGGAGCAGTCTTTACCATGGCCTACAGATCCTGCATCGTCTGGTTCTGCTTACTTCTCTAATTTTACCTTCCAACACTGCTCCTCCTCTGCCGTTTCCTGTAGCTGCTGCAGCCATGGTTTATTTCCTAGACAATGCTCCATCTCTCAGGAGGGCAGCCCAGTCTGTTTTCTCTCTAAAGCACCTCTCCTTTCCTTGCCTTTTTAACTTCCACTCACTACACTTAAAACAGGTTGGCTTATATTGGTTTCTTGAAACTGTGATGTTTTCCTTTGGATCACCTACCTCCTTTTTAATTGTATATTTATATGTTATTGTTAACATTGTCCATTCCTACTCAACTATCTGGCCATCGGATTCCTTGTGCCTATCACAGTTTCTGGCATACACGGGTTTTGAACAGTTGAATGATTGGAGGAACCTGTTTAACTGATTTGAAACAAAGCTTCAGCAATTATAGAATGGAGACAATAACTTACACTGTCGATTAACCGAGAGAATGTGCATTGAAACTTTGAGCAGGCTGTAAAATATAGAGTAGGTGATACTTATAATAACCAAGAGGAATTTCTATTCTTATTTATTTGGTTAATAGAAAAGAACTGGTTGGTAATGTGGGTATGAATATTAAAAGATGTCATGTTTTTCTTATAGAAAAGAAACAATAAAAGGAAACTCTCTCTCCCTCCCCACCATGTATATATATATATAAATATTAAGACAGTTTGAAAGGACATTTTAAAATGAAAGTTTCTTACTTCCTCTGTCTCAACTTCCAGCTGCAATCTGCAGTTGTAAGCACGTTAAAGAATGTTTTCAGTTCATGTGTGGTTATCATGGCTTCTCTAAATTATGTTTTTATTTCTATTAATTGATTTATCAACTTCAGATAGTATCTACTCAGTTTGCATCATCATATTAATTTTTACCTTTCTTCTTTCTAGTACCAAGTTATTCATATTATTTATAATTTATTCATATTTATGATTCTTCTAGTATTTTATTTATGACTTCAAGTAATATACTCCAACAAATATTTCTTGAGTCATATAATTTATGAGTACTCATTGACCTCATATTACAATGATAAAGAAAATAGTATACTTACATTTTCCTTAATTCTCCTTGCACATGTTGTGTTTTCCAAATTCTGTTCTGCTATATCATTTATTTTTATTTGAGAGAGAGAGAGAGAGAGAGGAGCACACAAACAGGGGTAGCAGCAGGCAGAGGCAGAGGGAGAAGCAGTTTTCCCATGGAGCAGGGAGCCTGATGCAGGGCTCGATCCCAGGACTCTGGGATCATGACCTGAGCCAAAGGCAGACACTTAACTGACTGGGACACCCAGGCGCCCCAGCTGTATCATTGTTTGATTCGCCAACTTATATTTTGTTTCATTTTTTTCAAGTTTAATGTTATTTCCTGTGTTTCCACTGTGGGTTGATTTTAAAAATTGAAAACAAATCAACTTTATAAAATATTAACATTATGTAAATGTGGTTAATGGTATGCATAAATATTATTTAAATTATTTATTATATTATTAAAATATGTAAATATAATTTTAATCTAAGTACTGTTGTGGGCCCACTGAAAAGAGAATATAATCTTACATAATTAAAATTGTGCCACAAGAAAGAGGACTTTCTAAGTTTTTTTTTTCTTTTTACTTTTTAAGGTTTTAATGCTTAAAATCATTATATTTTAGTGCGTTCAAGATGTGGTCTCTGAGTTTCTTATACATCTTACGGTTCTCGGAAGAGTGTCTAACTCTACTTTTTTATTACTGGCAGCAAAACACCCCATAAGTTTAGTCATATTGGTAAAATTTTCAAGATCTTAATTATACAGATCATTGAATGGGATCTGTCTTTTCCTTCAGGAAAGTTATTATAGAACCCTTTGACTTCCTGTTTTTATTTGAATGAATTGCACAGAAAGTTCATTGCAAAATTATAATGAATCCAAATGTGCTTCTCTTTCTTGATTTCCTTTTTTATTTTATTTTTTTAAAGATTATATTTATTTATTTGACACAGAGAGAGAGAGATCACAGGTAGGCAGAGAGGCAGGCATAGAGAGACAGGGAAACAGGGTCCCGGCTGAGCAGAGAGCCCCATGCAGGGCTTGATCCCAGGACCCTGAGATCATGACCTGAGCCAAAGGCAGAGGCTTAACCCACTGAGCCACCCAGGTGCCCAGATTTTCTTTTTTATTTTTCAGGAATAAAAATTCAGGTTTTTTGAAGGATGCCTACAAGCATGTAATCATTCTTAATCCTAAAGATCTGAAATGTTTTTAACTTCTCAAACTTGACTGCTATTTTGACTAGATATTGAATTTGAGGTTCAAACTAATTTTCCCTCATAAATTCCAAAATCATTGCTGCATTGCCTCTTAGCCTCCTGTTTGGCTGAGAAGACTGAGAGTCAGATTCTTGTTCCTTTGTAGGTAATGTAGGTATACTTTCTAAAAGATTTTAAGCACAGTTTTATTTTGGGTTTGAAATTCTGCTAGAATATGCATCTGTAGTGATTAATTTTTCATTATATATATTTTATTTTTATATATTTGTTTTTATATTTTACATAAAATATATTTAATATTTAAATAGGTATATATTATATTTATATTATATTATTTATATATTATATGAATATAAGAATACATATTTATATATTTAATTAGTCTCTACATGCAATGTGGGGCTCAAATTCACAACTCTGAGATCAAAGGCTACATGCTTTACCAGCTGAGCCATCCAGTTGCCCCTTCATTCATATTTTTGGAATAAAATATGGTCTTTCACTCTGGAAATTATATTTTCCTTCAGCTCAGAAAAATTAAAAAAAATTTTTCCTCTTCCCATTTATATCCTCATTTCTTCATTCTAGAATACTTAGATGGACATTATCCTTCCTATATTGATTCTCCCTGTCTTCTTACTTTAATAATTTACATTATTTTGGTTGATAAAAATTAAATGATGTATTAATAAATGTCTACTGAATAAGTAAATACCAAGTCTAAGCTCTCTGAATACAATAGGAAGTAGGCAAAAATCCTTGTCCTTACATTATAGAATCTAATATACCCTAGTCTAGGTTTCCTGAGTGATTTCCTCAACTCTGTCTTAGAGAACAGTAATTTTGCTTCATTTATAATGTTTACCTTTTTATTTTTTAACCTCTACTGAAATTTTAAAGTTGCTATCATATTTATAATATATTAAAAAATCTTTCTCTTTTCTTCCAGGTTTTTTATTAGGCTTTCTCTAATTTTATGGTTTCAGTATATACTTGAACAGCACCAAGATAGCTAATTGTGTTTCTTAACAAAATTTTAAATTTCAGAGATGTGTTGTAGAAGATTTGCAGGCACAGATGGAAAAATCAGACCTGCTCTCAGATGAAGTCAGTCTAACTAAATAGCTGTATTGTCTCTCATATGGAAGCTAGAGCTCCACGGGTGTGATATACCATAGGACACAAAGGAAGGGTAAGGGTACACATGACACATTCCTCATTATCTTTCTCTGGGATAGTAATGTTCTTAAATGTACAGGACACTCTCTCTCTCCTCCAACTCATTACTCATATTTGAAGGCATGATTGTAATACACTGGGGCAGACCTGTGATCCAAGTGGGTCTAAGCCTCAGCACTGGCCGCACCTTGGCCAAGTCTCCACCAGGAATCACAATATGAGTCGTGAAGCCAGTGGTGGATCAGTCTATACACTGGATGATACACTTTTTTGATGATGGAAAGGGCAAAATAAACATTTTTGGGGAAACACAATGCCATGGTACTGACCATGGCAAGAATTGCTTTTCATCTCCTTATTCATGTACTTATCATGGTGAGGGTAGTATACCATTTCTTTCACTGGCTCTGTAAATTTCTGCCATAGAAAACTATTAATCATGAGCTTTTTAAGCAGAGATGACTGGGGTTTATGTGGCTAGAGGGAATGGGATACAAGGATAGCATTCAATATTGGTCTGGAATTCTGATCTACATTCAAGTCATTTTCAAATTTGAGAGAGGCATTTATGGAATACTGTCTATCTAATAAGAGTGTGCAAGTTAACATAAGTTGGGCATTTGGTACTGAGGATATGTATACATGCCTATGTACAGGCTGATGTGGTGGTGAGGATGGAATTATAGGGACATGGAGTTTAGTTACAGCTGTGGGACCTGGGAAAATGGGAAATGTGAACTCAGACTTCTTACTTTATTCAACAGAGCCTTTCCATAAGGAGGGTGAAACCCAGAATCTATTCTCCCAACAAAGATGTGAAAAACCAAGATTTTTAAAGACCTATGAACTCATTGGCCAATTTATGAACCCTGTCCCAGTAAAGTCAGTAATTTTTGCTGCCAATGGTACAGTGCTCTTGAGCATAGTTATTGGCAGAATTCTCTTTGTCAGTGATGTGCTGCTCAGGACAGAACAGCCAGTGGTAAGTGTCTATACAAACTTCCATCAATAAATGTGGGATTCACGTCTATAAACAATAGTTTGGAGACACGCTCCCTAACACACCTCTCACTGAATGTGGTAAAGGAGTCACTTCTCTTACACTCCAGTAGTCTTGTTACTTGGCTAGATGACATGTTCCAGGCAGTAGAGCTCCCAGCAGTCAGTTGCTTGTCTGAGCACCAGGCTGGCTAATTTATGCATATAGCTATTGGTTAGGAGCTGAAACAGACACAGAGTCCTGGTTACCATGCCAACAAGCTAAGAGTTGAAGTAAGTAATTCACTCGGTTTTGTTTTTGTTTTTGTTTTTTTTAAGTTTGGTTTTAACTTCCAAATGATCTCTTTTGGTTTAGAGTGTGTAATTCTGTTTGTGAATATTGGGATTTCTTTTTTAGCATTAAGAAGTCCCCAGATCACCTCTAGTGATACTTAGTTGTTTGCCTATATTTATGAATATGATTTAGAGGGGTTAGCATAGGTAGCTGGTATACAGGTTTCTTTAAATTTGATGGAGATAAGTTCAGAAATAGGAAGAGAGGCAACACATCAAATGATTCAGCATATCTAAAACATAATAACCTTATTCAAAAAATAGCTAAATTTAAATAAAGTTGCTATCCTCATTTTAATAATGATGCTGTTGTTACCATCATTATGATTGGCCAGTATTTCCTTCCCCATAAACTTTGATGTTCACTACATACTGATAAACTCCAATAGAGAGAAGGATATATTGGTTTAAATATTGACTTAGATTAAATAGAATCCCTGTCATAGGAAGATTTAAAACCTACAGAATCTAATTATCTTTCAGTAACTTTGGAAGATGCATCAACTTATCAAACCTGGCATCAATTTAGCACCCAGAGAAAATATTAAATAATGAAGATGGTTCATTATGAAAAGCCCATGAGTAATTGTTTCAACTTATTTTACAAAGATTTTCATACATAATTAGGACAGAAAACAAGCAAAGGAAATGTAAATTGTCTTATGGCAGTTCTTTCCCCTTTGCCACAAGGAATGTGCTCCATTTATAGGACTTTAAGTGCTGGCCTTAAAATAACATATTGTTGGGGTGCCTGGGTGGCTCAGTCGTTAAGCATCTGCCTTAGTCTCAGGTCGTGATCCTGGGGTCCTAGGATCAAGCCCCACATCAGGCTCCCCACTCAGTGGGAAACCTGCTTTTTCCTCTCCCACTCCCCCTGCTTGTGTTCCCTCTCTCTCTTTCTTTCTCTATCACATAAGTAAATAAAATCTTTAAAAATAAAATAACATATTGCCATATTTTATTTGGTCCTTCGTATGCTCAGAGATAAAATAACAATATCAAAGCAGTAAATACTACACAAAAAAAATTGATGAAAACAGTAGTATAGAAAAAAATATAGCTTACTTTTTCTATTTATATGGGAATACTGGAAAACAAAGTGAAGGGGGGTTGTGTGAGAAGGGATACCTTTTTAAAGGTGATATATATATATATATATATATATATATATATATATATGTTTCCTTTGTAAAGACTACTTTCTTCATACATCTTCACTCAACTCTGTGGCATGACACTTCTAGAAATTAGTATTAAATCAGGATCCAAGAAGACTACTGTAGACACTGAAACTAATCCTGTAGAGGTCACAAAGGGGAGTTCTCTCAAATGGTTGTTTCTCATTTCATTTACTATGAAAACAGCTTCCATGATTTTGTTCTCTTGTAACTTCTTTTCAGAGCTTTACAGAATGATGTTGAGGTACATGTCATTATCAAAGAATAATAAAAAAGATTTCAGTTGTCCATGACAGATTGTTTAACTACATGTCTATCCTAAACTGTGGCTTCTTTTCTTTCTCAATTATTATGTTGATATTTTTATATTTTTTTGTTTAAAGTAAATGAAAATACTTCTTAAAATTTACCTTAAACACTTCCTTTTCATTAGATAGTAATAATAGATAAATATCACTGTGATAAATTATCTACTTTGTTATTGCAGAATTCTAGGCTTTCCTTATTAGATTGTCATGAAGTCAAATCAATTTTGCCTACAGTCATTGCTTTAATGGCCCCCAAAAGTTGAATACAGAGCAATTTCTCTGACTCTTAGTGACATTCCTGGCATATGATAAATTTTCTTTTCTTATACATCTATTCACGGTTCTGAACTATTGAATAACTCAAAAATAACCCTTAACCACTGGCATATGAGCTTGTCCCAGAGGATAACTTGCTCACATTTTTTAAAAATTTTGTTTATTTATTTGACAAAGAGAGACACAGCAAGAGAGGGAACAGAAGCAGGGGGAATGGGAGAAGCAGGCTTCCTGTTGCACAGGGAACAGTACAGGGTTTGAACCCAGGACCCCGGGATCATGACCTGAGCTGAAGGAAGACACTTAATGACTGAGCCACTCAGGTGCCCCAACTTACTCATTTGTTATGAGGACTCTTGTACTGGAGAAATAGGGCCTCGTTCTAAAAAGCCCAAACTATTCCTTTCCCAGAGTCCAGTCCAGTGAAATCTCTGAGAACCTTGACTTTCATGAAAGAAGTCCTGACTAGACAAAACTAGACAAATACTCTAAGGTGGAACAAGAGGAGACACTTCCATTTCCTGGAAGGCTGTTTTACTAGAAGTACTTATACATCATTACAAATAACATGGTTTGTAATGTTGGTTTGTAAATACCCAATATAAAGAGTCTCTCTCTCTCACCTCCCTTCTGTTTTAGAGGGTGAGTTAATTTTTATTATGAAAACAAAACTTATTTGGAGCTCTCCTTGGTACTAAAAATTCAGTACTCCTTTCCTGAAACCTTTGGATGTTTAAATGTTCAGTCCTATATTTTGTCTAGCTGTACTCTTTTTTTTTTGTCACCAGAATCAATATAGTTGCTTCATATTTGACTGATGAACCCGTTTGCTTAGCATTTTGTATAATATGAATTTTTATAACTAGGTTGTAGTTACCATTTTACTCTAGGTCAGTTGACTGCATTTTACTGGTTTTTATTGCTCTCATAACTAGTCATTGCGTATCTATCTGCTCATACATTTGTCACCACAGGGCTACTCTTATTTTGCTTTATCCTTATAAAAGTTTGCTATATAGAGCAATAAATAAAAAATTATGCACATAAAAGTCCTTGTAAGAATTTCATTAATTAAAGCCTGTTGAGGAAAAGGTGATTCTCAGGGGGCCAAGTGTATCATAATACTACATCTCATCAGTTTTCACATAGTAACATCTCTGAAATTAGTTTCCATGGTATAATCAATGATGTCTTAGATTTGATTAAAAAATGGTGCCATCTACCAGCCTCCTAATGCCCTCAAGCATTTTATAATTTTATATGCTAAATGGAAAGACTGAATTGGGTCAGATATTTTAGAGAATGAATTATATAAAGAGTCATTTCCTAAATAAAGCATCACATCATCATGGAGATACTAGAGATGTTGGAGAAATCCCAAGAATAGGCATTCTCTAATCAATAGTGTATAAATGAGATCCTGGGTTATAACCGTGTCAATTTTTCAAGATCCAATCAGGCAGGGATAATTAGATGGGCTTGCCAAAATTAAAAAAAAAAACATAAAATGCACAAAATCACAACTGGCACAGTATTTGCTGTGTACTGACAGATGTTTGAAAAGTTGGAAGTAACTCCCTCTCAAATGTGAAGTTTCATAGTAGAGTGTTCTGAATAAAAAAATTTGGAGACAATGAACAAAAGAACCTAAGTTTTTTGACCAGTATAAAAATTTAATAAGGGAGAAGATTTAGCCATCTTGTTAAACTCATACACAAACCCATTTTATGTTGAAGCCACTTGATCAAAATACATTCTGATAAAAGGCCATTAAAAGATGGTATCCGAGCCCTCTGGCTCTTTTTAATGGATGACCTTACAGTCCACTGTTGGTTTCACAATTACTGAGAGCCCGTGAGCATAGGCTCTTTACGTTATACCAACATTTTGAAGTGGATAAGCTAAATCCGCCTAACCCTCAGTATACAGGATTCTGCAGAGTTAGCACCAACAGTGGCTATGGCTGATGACTTTGCCCAGTAAATCTGCTCCACACATCATTCAAGACAGAACCATTTTGTAAAAAGAGAGATATATCTTGGACTTGGCAGGCCTGATAAATCTAGGTTTTGAAGTCAAGAATAGATTCAGTGAAACCATATGAAGCCATAAGTTGGTTCAGAAAAGCTGTATGGTAAAACTCAAAGTGTTTCCAAATGTCATATATATGCTTAAAAGCCCCATTTGGTTGGAATTTAATAATATCTTAATTAATTTGTGTACCCAAATTGTTAGGGGAATAACACTGAAATGTAAACAGCCCATAGACTCTGAGATTAGATGTCCTTATTTTTCATTTGGGGCCAAACCAGATAAATTAAGTGATTCTGAACTTGATGGTAAAAAATAGCTGGAAGCGTCGCCCACTGAATTCTAATTCCTACTGAACAACAACTGCAATTAATAAAAGGAAGGGACAGTGGTGAAATGGAAATGCACTGGCCAGATCTCCCTCAAGGCAGCACTTGTTCCAGCTGTCTGCAGACAGCCTCCAACTGTTAGCTCCTTCAGTGTTTGCCTCAGCTCTGGAGAGCTGCGTCACTGAAGGGATAGCCTTGCTGGGGTCATCCACATCAAATGACTAATCATGGTGGGGTATACAGACCTGCCATTTTGGTCCACCAAGGAATGGACCATATGTACTCTAAAGCTCAATTCATGGTTAGCAAAAGCTTTGCTAAGACTGCAGTGCTGTTCAGTGGCTCACTCTGCCTGATCCTGCTTCCTTCTCTATCCACGTGCTCTCATAGTCATCCTGCATGCCACATTCCTCCGTGTCTGATTCTGGAAAACCAGCGTGCAAAAGAGAGCATACAAATATGATCTCTGCAGGGGCGCCTAGGTGGTCCAGTGGGTTAAAGCCTCTGCCTTCGACTCAGGTCATGATCCCAGAGTCCTGGAATCAAGCCCCGCATTGGGCTCTCTGCTTGGCAGGGAGCCTGCTTCCTTCTCTCTCTCTGCCTGCTGCTCCGCCTACTTGTGATCTCTGCCTGCCAAATAACAAACAAAATCTTTTTTTTTTTTTTAAAGATTTTTATTTATTTATTTGACAGACATGGAGCACAAGCAGGCAGAGAGGCAGGCAGAGAGAGAGAGAGAGAGGGAGAGGAGGAAGCAGACTTACTGATGAGCAGAGAGCCCAATGTGGGGCTTGATCCCAGACCCTGGGATCATGACCTCAGTGGAAGGCAGAAGCTTTAACCCACTGAACCAACCAGGTGCCCAACAAACAAAAGCTTTAAAAAAAGAAATGATCTCTGCAAGAAAAATATCAAGCCCCAGCTCTTCTCTGAATATCACAACAAAGGGTTCAACCTACAGAGGGCTTTGGTGCCCTAAAAAATGGCAGCCGATGATATCTACTCCTGGTTGCACCAAGAAACAACTACCTCACTGCCTTGCCAGAAAAAGTTGTATGTTATTTCCTTTTTCAGACACTTGCCTATGAAATATTAGTTATTGGGCATTTTTTCTGTGTGTGTGTGCGTGTGTACTATTAGAAAAATCTGGATAAAAAATAATTTGCCTCTAGGGGAGAGATTTCCAGAGGAGAGAGATGTATATATAAACTGTTGCAGAATGACTCCTGGGCTGGCTTGCATTTAACAGCTTATTTCACCTAACACACCTGCTGATTTCCACTGAATTAAGCAATCTTAAAATCATACAGCAGAAAAATAAAGGGGCCTATTTTTGAGAAATAGAGAAGCGTAGTGTTAGTCCATCCTTGAACCTCTCATGTTTTACTTCAAGGGAGATCTCTCTCACTGTGGGAAACTTTTTCAGGATATATACAGCTGACAGGTATGGGATGTGACTTGGTTGTATAGGGCCCTTGTGTGTTGTTTTTTTTTTAATTTTTTATTTCTTTTCAGCGTAACAGTATTCATTGTTTATGCACCACACCCAGTGCTCCATGCAGTCTGTGCCCTCCCTAATCCTCACCACCTGGTTCCCCCAACCTCCAGCCCCCCACCCCTTCAAACCCTCAGATTGTTTTTCAGAGTCCATAGTCTCTCAGGATTCACCTCCCCTTCCAATTTCCCTCAACTCCCTTCTCCTCTCTAACTCCCCTTGTCCTGCATGTTATTTCTTATGCTCCACAAATAAGTGAAACCATATGATAATTGACTCTCTCTGCTTGACTTATTTCATTCAGCATAATCTCTTCCAGTCCCGTCCATGTTGCCCTGCAATTGCACTACTGGGTGATTACCCCAAAGATACAGATGTAGTGAAAAGAAGGGCCTACCCTAATGTTTATAGCAGCAATGGCCACGGTCACCAAACTGTGGAAAGAACCAAGATGCCCTTCAAGAGACGAATGGATAAGGAAGATGTGGTCCATATACACTATGGAGTATTATGCCTCCATCAGAAAGGATGAATACCCAAATTTTGTGTGTTGTGTTTTGTTCTCATTCTTTTCTTTTTTAAAAATTTTAAGATTTATTTATTTAGTAGAGAGTGAGAGAGCAGGTGGAGAGGCAGAGGGAGAATCTCAAGCAGACTCCCCACTGAGTATAGATCCCCATGTGGGTCTCAGTCTCACGACCCTGAGATCATGACCTGGGCTGAAATCAAAAGTCTGAGTCTTAACTGAATGAGTCACCAGGTGCCCCACTTTCTTCTCATTCTTAAGAGGGAAGTGAAAAGAGCTGAAGATGGGTCTCAAGGCATCATCTAAACATTATGGCAATCTCTTCTCTGACAGGAGCTCTTTCAGCTAATTGCAATTTCCCCTCTCTCTAGTCCGCAACACCTGTCTATCAGATAAAAAAGTTCTTGTAAATAGCACCTCCAGTGCTTAATTATGGAAATGGAGATTCATCTCTTAAAGCTTCAATTACTTTTAAGTCCCTATCAGAAAACTGCAGATCTAACTATTCAATGCCTTTAATTTTCTTAGTTACATAAAATAACAAATACTAGGAATGTGAAACACTCTTCTTGTTATATGTTTTTTTGAAGGGGGAAATATATTTATTACTGAACCCTGAATATATTAATGTAATTTCTCTATTGTCCCTGAGGAAAAATCCAACAAATAAAAGCCACAAAAAAATTACCATACTTACTCTTCTGTTTTCTCCTAAACCTGAAGATTACCTACATAATCACAACAAAGGATTGAACTAACCAGTGAAGTTGCCTCTCCCACTCGGCACCATACGTATCCTCACAACTACCCACCTGTGCTTTCTAGTGAGCATGGAAACTGCTCATGGTCTGACTATTCTGATCTGAGAGCAAGTAGTTTTTCTCTTGCTCTTCTGAAAATAATAGCCTTTGCAAGCTCTTTTTGGAATAAGTTTATGTGTCCTTCAGTATTGTTTTTCGTTCTGTCATTTTTGATTTATCAATTATTTTAAGAATACAAATATGATCTAAGGTTAGAAGTTGTTGTAAGATTGTGACTAATTCACCCATGCTCTGGTTCTTTTTCCTTTCTCTTCCTACTACCTTATTCTTTTACACCCTCTGATCCCATGTAAATGATCAGCAATGTTTCATGCTCTATCTAGGATGCTCTGACCACAAGTAAGTGATATCTGAGCAACTAAAGCTTGACATTTAGTGGCTTAATATTGAGTTGTCTTTTCTGCTAGGTCAGCCATGATATTGCTCATGGTTTTAGGAAGTGGGCTTTAGGATAGTTCCCTATGTATGACTTCGTTTGTTGAATTGGGTCTTATGCTGATAAAATGAGGATGGGGGAGAAGTTATCTCTGCCTATTCCCCTGATCTCTTCAGGACTCCTCCCCAGAGACTTCTCTTTGACACCTCTTAACTTCAAGAGTTACTAATCTGCTTGAAGGTATGATTTTTACCTACTGTGTTACCATTAGGATAGCAATAAAAAAGGACAAATATGATTGGTTTGAGAAATTGCTAAATGGGCACAACTGAAAGAACTAGGAGGTGAGATGGTTAAGGATATTGGTGAGATAGAGACTGAAATAACAGATTCTCATATTTAATTGGATTTGGAAGTTAAATACAGCTACAGGATTTATCGATTTGGATAAAGTGGGTGTATCAACCAGATGCTAGTAGAAAATAGATGGTATGCTTAAAAGAAGTGAGAGTTTATATACAAATATTTGGGCAATCAAAAAAGCTTGGTAAAGCTTCTAAGGACTGTCAAGAGCAGGGAGCTTTTACCTGCCCTAGACCTGAATGGGAATGGGGGCGCCTGGGTGGCTCAGTGGGTTAAGCTGCTGCCTTTGGCTCAGGTCATGATCTCAGGGTCCTGGGATCGAGCCCCGCATCGGGCTCTCTGCTCAGCAGGGAGCCTGTTTCCTCCTCTCTCTCTGCCTACTTGTGATCTCTGTCTGTCAAATAAATAAATAAAATCTTAAAAAAAAAAAGAAGAAAAAAGGGAATGGAGTTGGGAAGGGAAGCAAAGAGGGAGAGGGAGAGGCTGAGAGAAACAAGATAATGAGAATTTTTATATTAGAGGAGGCCACTGAAAATGAAATGTGGTCTTCGGTAGTGCAGGGAAACGGGAGAAAATGTTCTCCCACCTGACTCTCCTGCCACCCTCTGGTATCACATCTCATATGCTGAATCCATCCAAAAACCAGAGTCACAAGGGATTTTGGTTGAGACAGTACATCAGCGGGTCTCCTAGGACAGAGACCAGGTTAGAGAAGATCAGATTTTTCATTTGTGTGGAGTACAGAAAATATCTGCTATAAGGGTGGAGGGGTTGATAGATTTTTTTTTTTTTTTTGTAAAGAACTGTAAAAGTTATGGTACTTTTTAAAACAGAGAGAGGTATAATTGATTTTAAGCATTCAGTGGTGAAGCAGTTTGAAAAGTAACAAGTTTTAGGGGCTCCTGGGTGGTTCATTTGGCTACATGTCTGCCTTCGGCTCACATCATGATTCCAGGGTCCTAGACTCAAGTCCCCCATCTGGCTCCCTGCTCAGCTGGGAGCCTGCTTCTCTCTCTCACCTCACCTTTCTCCTCTCTTTTCCCCTCCCCTTATCCTCACCCTGCTCCTGCTCTCTCAAATAAATAAAATCTTAAAAAAAAAAAAAAAAGTGACCAGTTCCAGTGTGCACTCAAATGAGTGGTTAATCAAGTGGAGGAAGAGTGAAGATCATTATGCTTGCTCTTGAAGGTATAATGAGCTTAGTTTTCTTGAGACAGAGTTTTCTAGGGATATAGGACTTTCAGTCCTAAAAGTGCCCGGAGAATCCTGGGCAAATTGGGAGAGTCGGTCAAACATCTCGAAGGAGACGTGGATTTGACAGAAATTCCATGCAGATGGAAAACATTAGCCAAGGAATAGAAATACAGCAGAGGGGAGAGGAGTCAAGATGGCGGAGAAGTAGCAAGCTGAGACTGCTTCAGCTAGCCGGAGATCAGCTAGATAGCTTATCTAAAGATTGCAAACACCTGAAAATCCATCGGCAGATCGAAGAGAAGAAGAACAGCAATTCTGGAAACAGAAAAACAACCACTTTCTGAAAGGTGTTTTCTTTTTTTTTTAAAAAAAAATCTTTTCTTTTCTTTTTTTTTTCTTTTCTTTTTGTTTTTTTTTTCTTTCTTTCTTTTTGAACCTCTTTTTATCCCCTTTCTCCCCACTCACGATTTTGGATCTCTTCTAATTTGGTTAAAGCATATTTTCCTGGGGTTGTTGCCACCCTTTTAGTATTTTACTTGCCCCTTCATTTACTCTTATCTGGACAAAATGACAAGACGTAAAAATTCAACACAAAAAAAAGAACAAGAGGCAGTACCGAAGGCTAGGGACCTAATCAATACAGACATCGGTAATATGTCAGATCTAGAGTTCAGAATGACAATTCTCAAGGTTCTAGCCAGGCTCGAAAAAGGCATGGAAGATATTAGAGAAACCCTCTCGAGAGATATAAAAGCCCTTTCTGGAGAAATAAAAGAACTAAAATCTAACCAAGGTGAAATCAAAAAAGCTATTAATGAGGTACAATAAAAAATGGAGGCTCTCACTGCTAGGATAAATGAGGCAGAAGAAAGAATTAGTGATATAGAAGACCAAATGACAGAGAATAAAGAAGCTGAGCAAAAGAGGGACAAACAGCTACTGGACCACGAGGGGAGAATTCGAGAGATAAGTAACACCATAAGACGAAACAACATTAGAATAATTGGGATTCCAGAAGAAGAAGAAAGAGAGAGGGGAGCAGAAGGTATACTGGAGAGAATTATTGGGGAGAATTTCCCCAATATGGCAAAGGGAACGAGCATCAAAATTCAGGAGGTTCAGAGAACGCCCCTCAAAATCAATAAGAATAGGCCCACACCCTGTCACCTAATAGTAAAATTTACAAGTCTCAATGACAAAGAGAAAATCCTGAAAGCAGCCCGGGAAAAGAAGTCTGTAACATACAATGGTAAAAATATTAGATTGGCAGCTGACTTATCCACAGAGACCTGGCAGGCCAGAAAGAGCTGGCATGATATTTTCAGAGCACTAAACTAGAAAAACATGCAGCCAAGAATACTATATCCAGCTAGGCTATCATTGAAAATAGAAGGAGAGATTAAAAGCTTCCAGGACAAACAACAACTGAAAGAATTTGCAAATACCAAACCAGCTCTACAGGAAATATTGAAAGGGGTCCTCTAAGCAAAGAGAGAGCCTACAAGTGGTAGATCAGAAAGGAACAGAGACCATATACAGTAGCAGTCACCTTACAGGCAATACAATGGCACTAAATTCATATCTCTCAATAGTTACCCTGAATGTGAATGGGCTAAATGCCCCTGTCAAAAGACACAGGGTATCAGAATGGATAAAAAAACAAAACCCATCTATATGTTGCCTCCAAGAAACTCATTTTAAGCCCGAAGACACCTCCAGATTTAAGGTGAGGGGGTGGAAAAGAATTTACCATGCTAATGGACATCAGAAGAAAGCAGGAGTGGCAATCCTTATATCAGATCAATTAGATTTTAAGCCAACGACTATAATAAGAGATGAGGAAGGACACTATATCATACTCAAAGGGTCTGTCCAACAAGAAGATTTAACAATTTTAAATATCTATGCCCCCAACGTGGGAGCAGCCAACTATATAAACCAATTAATAACAAAATCAAAGAAACACATCAACAATAATACAATAATAGTAGGGGACTTTAACACTCCCCTCACTGAAATGGACAGGTCATCCAAGCAAAAGATCAGCAAGGAAATAAAGGCCTTAAACGACACACTGGACCAGATGGACATCACAGATATATTCAGAATATTTCATCCCAAAGCAACAGAATACACATTCTTCTCTAGTGCACATGGAACATTCTCCAGAATAGATCACATCCTCGGTCCTAAATCAGGACTCAACCGGTATCAAAAGACTGGGATCATTCCCTGCATATTTTCAGATCACAATGCTCTAAAGCTAGAACTCAACCACAAAAGGAAGTTTGGAAAGAACCCAAATACATGGAGACTAAACAGTATCCTTCTAAAGAATGAATGGGTCAACCGGGAAATTAAAGAAGAATTGAAAAAAATCATGGAAACAAATGATAATGAAAATACAACGGTTCAAAATCTGTGGGACACAACAAAGGCAGTCCTGAGAGGAAAATATATAGCGGTACAAGCCTTTCTCAAGAAACAAGAAAGGTCTCAGGTACACAACCTAACCCTACACCTAAAGGAGCTGGAGAAAGAACAAGAAAGAAACCCTAAGCCCAGGAGGAGAAGAGAAATCATAAAGATCAGAGCAGAAATCAATGAAATAGAAACCAAAAAAACAATAGAACAAATCAACGAAACTAGGAGCTGGTTCTTTGAAAGAATTAATAAAATTGATAAACCCCTGGCCCAACTTATCAAAAAGAAAAGAGAAAGGACCCAAATAAATAAAATCATGAATGAAAGAGGAGAGATCACAACTAACACCAAAGAAATACAAACTATTATAAGAACATACTATGAGCAACTCTACGGCAATAAATTTGACAATCTGGAAGAAATGGATGCATTCCTAGAAACATATAAACTACCACAACTGAACCAGGAAGAAATATAAAGCCTGAACAGACCCATAACCAGTAAGGAGATTGAAACAGTCATTAAAAATCTCCAAATAAACAAAAGCCCAGGGCCAGACGGCTTCCCAGGGGAGTTCTACCAAACATTTAAAGAAGAACTAATTCCTATTCTCCTGAAACTGTTCCAAAAAATAGAAATGGAAGGAAAACTTCCAAACTCATTTTATGAGGCCAGCATCACCTTGATCCCAAAACCAGACAAGGATCCCACCAAAAAAGAGAGCTATAGACCGATATCCTTGATGAACACAGATGCGAAAATACTCAACAAAATACTAGCCAATAGGATTCAACAGTACATTAAAAGGATTATTCACCACGACCAAGTGGGATTTATTCCAGGGCTGCAAGGTTGGTTCAACATCCGCAAATCAGTCAATGTGATACAACACATCAATAAAAGAAAGAACAAGAACCATATGATACTCTCAATAGATGCTGAAAAAGCATTTGACAAAGTACAGCATCCCTTCCTGATCAAAACTCTTCAAAGTGTAGGGATAGAGGGCACATACCTCAATATCATCAAAGCCATCTATGAAAAACCCACCGCAAATATCATTCTCAATGGAGAAAAACTGAAAGCTTTTCTGCTAAGGTCAGGAACACGGCAGGGATGTCCATTATCACCACTGCTATTCAACATCGTACTAGAGGTCCTAGCCTCAGCAATCAGACAACAAAAGGAAATTAAAGGCATCCAAATCGGCAAAGAAGAAGTCAAATTATCACTCTTCGCAGATGATATGATACTCTATGTGGAAAACCCAAAAGACTCCACTCCAAAACTGCTAGAACTTATACAGGAATTCAGTAAAGTGTTAGGATATAAAATCAATGCACAGAAATCAGTTGCATTTCTCTACACCAACAGCAAGACAGAAGAAAGAGATATTAAGGAGTCAATCCCATTTACAATTGCATCCAAAACCATAAGATACCTAGGAATAAACCTAACCAAAGAGACACAGAATCTATACTCAGAAAACTATAAAGTACTCATGAAAGAAATTGAGGAAGACACAAAGAAATGGAAAAATGTTCCATGCTCCTGGATTGGAAGAATAAATATTGTGAAAATATCTATGCTACCTAAGCAATCTACACATTTAATGCAATTCCTATCAAAGTACCATCCATCTTTTTCAAAGAAATGGAACAAATAATGCTAAAATTTATATGGAACCAGAAAAGACCTCAAATAGCCAAGGGATATTGAAAAAGAAAGCCAACGTTGGTGGCATCACAATTCTGGACTTCAGGCTCTATTACAAAGCTGTCATCATCAAGACAGCATGGTACTGGCACAAAAACAGACCCACAGATCAATGGAACAGAATAGAGAGCCCAGAAATAGACCCTCAAATCTATGGTCAACTAATCTTCGACAAAGCAGGAAAGAATGTCCAATGGAAAAAAGACAGCCTTTTCAATAAATGGTGCTGGGAAAATTGGACAGCCACATGCAGAAAAATGAAATTGGACCATTTCCTTACACCACACACAAAAATAGACTCAAAATGGATGAAGGACCTCAATGTGCGAAAGGAATCCATCAAAATCCTTGAGGAGAACACAGGCAGCAACCTCTTCGACCTCAGCTGCAGCAACATCTTCCTAGGAACAATGCCAAAGGCAAGGGAAGCAAGGGAAAAAATGAACTATTGGGATTTCATCAAGATCAAAAGCTTTTGCACAGCAAAGGAAACAGTTAACAAAATCAAAAGACAACTGACAGAATGGGAGAAGATATTTGCAAACGACATATCAGATAAAGGACTAGTGTCCAGAATCTATAAAGAACTTATCAAACTCAACACCCAAAGAACAAATAATCCAATCAAGAAATGGGCAGAGGACATGAACAGACATTTCTGCAAAGAAGACATCCAGATGGCCAACAGACACATGAAAAAGTGCTCCATATCACTTGGCATCAGGGAAATACAAATCAAAACCATAATGAGATATCACCTCACACCAGTCAGAATGGCTAAAATCAACAAGTCAGGAAATGACAGATGCTGGCGAGGATGCGGAGAAAGGGGAACCCTACTACACTGTTGGTGGGAATGCAGGCTGGTGCAGCCAGTCTGGAAAACAGCATGGAGGTTCCTCAAAATGTTGAAAATAGAACTGCCCTATGACCCAGCAATTGCACTTTGGGTATTTACCCTAAAGATACAAATGTAGTGATCCAAAGGGGTACATGCACCCGAATGTTTATAGCAGCAATGTCCACAATAGCCAAACTATGGAAAGAACCTAGATGTCCATCAACAGATGAATGGATCAAGAAGATGTGGTATATATACACAATGGAATACTATGCAGCCATCAAAAGAAATGAAATCTTGCCATTTGCAACAACATGGATGGAACTAGAGCGTATCATGCTTAGTGAAATAAGTCAAGCAGAGAAAGACAACTATCATATGATCTCCCTGATATGAGGAAGTGGTGATGCAACATGGAGGCTTAAGTGGGTAGGAGAAGAATAAATGAAACAAGATGGGATTGGGAGGGAGACAAACCATAAGTGACTCTTAATCTCACAAAACAAACTGAGGGTTGCTGGGGGGAGGGGGTTTGGGAGAAGGGGGTGGGATTATGGACATTGGGGAGGGTATGTGATTTGGTGAGTGCTGTGAAGTGTGTAAACCTGGTGATTCAGAGACCTGTACCCCTGGGGATAAAAATATATGTTTATAAAAAATAAAAAATTAAAAAAAAATAAATAAATAAAATGTTAAAAAAAAAAAGAAATACAGCAGAGGGAATATTTGCAAGGACAATTAATTGCATTTTGGCTGCAGTTTAGGGTGATTTAATAGGAAGAATAAATAAAGTAAAAAGTGGTATCACTACTTTATGGAAGAACAAGAAGCTTGTACTTTATGCTATACAACTAGTATTTTGGTTTCAGTATTGGTGTTCAATCTCACTGAGACATTTACAGACATCGCAGAAATAACATACAGGCATAGATCCTGTGTATACCTCCCATACAACAGTCTATGACTTTTTCTGTTCCTTGGGTATCTGTGATTTTGTCATGTTTATCAACCATTAAAACTATCTGAAGTCTTTAGATAAAATCTGTTAGTGTATATTTCTATGGTTATAATTATCCAGGGAACACAAGTTTCAGAAACCGCTTTTAAAAAAACCATTGAAGGAACCAGTAATCAGTAGATTGAAATAATTAAAATTCAGTTTCTCCCCTCATATTCAATTTTTAAAATCCAGGATAGGAAATTAGTGCCAGATAATGCCAGGTGTTTCCTTAAATTTGGAAAAACACAAACATTTTGAAATCTGTTAATTGAAGCAATCAGCTCAAAATAAAAATAGAAATGGCTGGAGGTGGGGGGGGATGGGTGAAATAGGATGAAGAAGTGCACTTGTGATGAGCTCAGGGTGATGTATGGAAGGGCTGAATCCCTGGATTCGCCACCTGAAGCTAATATTACACTGTATGGTAACTAACTGGAGTTTGAATAAAAACTTAAAAAAAAAGTTAAAAATAAAAATAGATTGGGAGGGAGACAAACCATAAATGACTCTTTTTTTTAAATTTTTCATTTTTTATAAACATATATTTTTATCCCCAGGGGTACAGGTCTCTGAATCACCAGGTTTACACACTTCACAGCACTCACCAAAGCACATACCCTCCCCAATGTCCATAATCCCATCCCCTTCTCCCAAACCCCCTCCCCCCAGCAACCCTCAGTTTGTTTTGTGAGATTAAGAGTCACTTATGGTTTGTCTTCCTCCCAATCCCATCTTGTTTCATTGATTCTTCTCCTACCCACTTAAGCCCCCATGTTGCATCACCACTTCCTCATATCAGGGAGATCATATGATAGTTGTCTTTCTCTTCTTGACTTATTTCACTAAGCATGATACACTCTAGTTCCATCCATGTTGTCGCAAATGGCAAGATTTCATTTCTTTTGATGGCTGCATAGTATTCCATTGTGTATATATACCACATCTTCTTGATCCATTCATCTGTTGATGGACATCTAGGTTCTTTCCATAGTTTGGCTATTGTGGACATTGCTGCTATAAACATTCGGGTGCATGTGCCCCTTTGGATCACTACATTTGTATCTTTAGGGTAAATACCCAATAGTGCAATTGCTGGGTCATAGGGCAGTTCTATTTTCAACATTTTGAGGAACCTCCATGCTGTTTTCCAGACTGGCTGCACCAGCTTGCATTCCCACCAACAGTGTAGGAGGGTTCCCCTTTCTCCGCATCCTCGCCAGCATCTGTCATTTCCTGACTTGTTGATTTTAGCCATTCTGACTGGTGTGAGGTTATATCTCATTATGGTTTTGATTTGTATTTCCCTGATGCCGAGTGATATGGAGCACTTTTTCATGTGTCTGTTGGCCATCTGGATGTCTTCTTTGCAGAAATGTCTGTTCATGTCCTCTGCCCATTTCTTGATTGGATTATTTGTTCTTTGGGTGTTGAGTTTGCTAAGTTCTTTATAGATTCTGAACACTAGTCCTTTATCTGATATGTCGTTTGCAAATATCTTCTCCCATTCTGTCAGTTGTCTTTTGATTTTGTTAACTGTTTCCTTTGCTGTGCAAAAGCTTTTGATCTTGATGAAATCCCAATAGTTCATTTTTGCCCTTGCTTCCCTTGCCTTTGGCATTGTTCCTAGGAAGATGTTGCTGCAGCTGAGGTCGAAGAGGTTGCTGCCTGTGTTCTCCTCAAGGATTTTGATGGATTCCTTTCGCACATTGAGGTCCTTCACTCATTTTGAATCTATTTTTGTGTGTGGTATAAAGTGTCAGGATATAAAATCAAAGCATAGAAATCAGTTGCATTTCTCTACACCAACAGCAAGACAGAAGAAAGAGAAATTAAGGAGTCAATCCCATTTACAATTGCACCCAAAACCATAAGATACCTAGGAATAAACCTAACCAAAGAGGCACAGAATCTATACTCAGAAAACTATAAAGTACTCATGAAAGAAATTGAGGAAGATACAAAGAAATGGAAAAATGTTCCATGCTCCTGGATTGGAAGAATAAATATTGTGAAAATGTCTATGCTACCTAAAGCAATCTACACATTTAATGCAATTCCTATCAAAGTACCATCCATCTTTTCCACAGAAATAGAACAAATAATTCTAAAATTTATATGGAACCAGAAAAGACCTCGAATAGCCAAAGGGATATTGAAAAAGAAAGCCAACGTTGGTGGCATCACAATTCTGGACTTCAGGCTCTATTACAAAGCTGTCATCCTCAAGACAGCATGGTACTGGCACAAAAACAGACCCATAGATCAATGGAACAGAATAGAGAGCCCAGAAATAGACCCTCAACTCTTTGGTCAACTAATCTTCGACAAAGCAGGAAAGAATGTCCAATGGAAAAAAGACAGCCTCTTCAATAAATGGTGCTGGGAAAATTGGACAGCCACATGCAGAAAAATGAAATTGGACCATTTCCATAAGTGACTCTTAATCTCACAAAACAAATTGAGGGTTGCTGGGGGGAGGCGGTTTGGGAGAAGGGGGTGGGATTATGGACATTGGGGAGGGTATGTGCTTTGGTGAGTGCTGTGAAGTGTGTAAACCTGGTGATTCACAGACCTGTACCCCTGGGGATAAAAATATATGTTTATAAAAAAAATAAAAAATTATAAAGAATTCTAAAAAAAAATAGAAGTGGCCGTTAGAGTATAAAATAATAATTCCTTTTCTATTTTAAATGTGACTTAATATTATAAACTGCTATTTCAAGTGATCTAAAATGCTTCACTATGAATCACATTTTTAAAAACCTATGTCATATTAATACTGATACTGAATAATTTTTTATGGCATTAGTCAGTTCGCTAAAATATTTCAAGAATCCCAGTCACACCAAAAATCATTGCCTTTGTAAAAATAGTGTTGAAAGAGAGTCAAGTTTTGTAAGTATATGAGGATGTTCTAGTATTGTCATGTGACATTCACAAGACTTTAAAGTCCTCATGGATAGGCAAACATATTCCTGTTAAAGTGGCTACTTGTGCTTAAGAATTCTGACCAAGGCTGCAAAGCTGGTAGCAACTGTGAGACTACTTTTCAGGCGTATTTGTATTTGGAGAAACTCAAAAGAGGGTATCATGTCAGATTAAGTAAAATATCATAATATCCATAAAGCAGAATTCCAACATTAATATCTGAAATTGGTATAAGTTAGTTCATTGAAAAGTATGAATTAATTAAATGTTCTCCATGTAAAAATGCTTGTTAATCATATAATACCATGTACATCATAAACTCTCAATGGATTTATTTTTAAAATGTTACCTTTGAATGTCTGTTTGCTGTCTTTATGCTCATCACTTTAGGCTCTTCCCCACATGGCAGAATTACCTGAACAACATATTGTAATATTAATCAGTCCTAGATTTAAATAACACAACATCATTCCTGTTTTCAGATTGAAATTTTGACTTTTACAAATCAGATAAACTGAATTGGTCGGTAAGAAACTGTCTATGGTTTATTTATTTAGTTTTAAGATTTTATTTATTTATTTATTTTGAGAGAAAGAGAAAGTGAGAGAGAGAGATCACGAGCGGGGGTTGGAGGGAGGGAGAAGCAGACACCCTGCTGAGCAGGGAGCCAGATATGGGACTCAATCTTAGGACCTTGGGATCATGACCTGAACTGAAGGCAGTTCATGACCTGACTGAGCCACCTGGGCACCCCATAAACTGTCTGTGGTTTAAAAAAGTCTAGGGGCACCTGGGTGGCTCAGTGGGTTAAGCCTCTGCCTCTGGCTCGGGTCATGATCTCAGGATCCTGGGATCGAGCCAGCATCGAGCCCTCTGCTCAGCGGGGAACCTTCTTCCCCCTCTCTCTCTGCCTGACTCTCTGCTTGTGATCTCTGTCCACCAAGTAAATAAATAAAGTCTTAAAAAAAATAGAAGTCTATAAATAAATAAATAAGTAAATGAAGTCTAATTGAGATTTTTAAAAAATGGGGCTAAAGTTGTGTTATTCAGCTTATCAGTTATTTCTTATGTTAATGTTTTCTTCAGGTGCTAATAGCCATATTGACCTTTACAGAACAGAGAATGTTTTTATATAATACTTACTTTATTGTTGAATTTTACTATTTTACTAGAACACTGTGTCTAATTTACAATAAAGAATTCTAAGTACTAAATAAGAACCGATGAGTAGAAGTTACAGAGAGGTCTCAAGAAATATCTGTAGAACTGTTGTGCCTGTTCAAGTGTTTAAACCAATTGTGAGTTTTTAAATTGTCAAGAACGCACTGACAAAAGTACAGCGAGGCCACCGGGACCAAGAGAGACAGTGACTGAAGTTTTAGCTTCACTAGCTGTAGGAGGCAGCTGGTAAAGCTGTTCAGCAAGCAAGAAAGGCGTATTCTCTGATGCCCTTCTCTAAAGTGGCTAGGATGACGATTAAAAAAAAAAAAAAAGAGTAACCCAGAGGGTATCTAGTACATTTTTTTTAAAGATTTTATTTTATTTATTTGACAGAGAGAGATCACAAGTAGGCAGAGAGGCAGGCAGAGAGAGAGAGGAGGAAGCAGGCTCCCTGCTGAGCAGAGAGCCCGGTGCGGGACTCGATCCCAGGACCCTGAGATCATGACCTGAGCCGAAGGCAGCGGCTTAACCCACTGAGCCACCCAGGCGCCCCATATCCAGTACATTTTGACAAATAAATTCCCCGGTTCCATCCCATCTCTGCACTCAAAGGGATTATTCAAGGTCAACATTTGATTAGCCATAGGAGAAAAATGTACTGTTTATAGTCTCCTCAGGACATGATCTGCCTACTTTGATTATATTCACATTTTCATTACTAAGAGAGATTGTAAATTTTTTTCTTCCATAGTAACAAAAATCTGACCAGAAAAGCTTGTCTTTTTACTTTTAGTAGCAGAAGTTCTTCAGTTGGCAACTCTTGTGTAGTTGTGAAGTTCTCCGTGGCAAGGTCGAGTTAGAAATCAACTTGCTGTGTGTATGTGTGTGTGTGTGTGTGTGTGTGTGTGTGTTGGAAAGTGAAAACCTTTCTTTTCTTCCTCCCTCCTCCCCCCTTTAGAGTTATTTCTTCACTGCTAGCAGTTCCACTTGCACCTAATATTCAAAGACATATGGGTTAGTAAAATGTATGAACTACGGTTTAGTTAGAATTTTCTGACTCTTTGATCCTTTTTATCTCTCACAAAATGTAGCAAATTCTCAAAGTTATAGCCCTGAACAGATTGAGGAAGTTGAATCTCAATTCATAAAATGAGGTCTTTCTATATTAAGTATACTACAGTTACCAAAAGTGCTCTTTATTGATTTCTTTCATTGGGAAATTTAAAGGATTTAGCATGACTTCAGAGAAATGAGTTTTTGTTGTTTTGTTTTCAAATAAATATTCTGAAATTTATATACCCCAATGGGAGTAGTAATTGCAAAAAGTATAATGGGGGAAGAAAAATTATCAACTTTAACTTGGTAAGAGGAAATTGATAATTGCCTTAAATAATTTCAAATAGTGATATGTGATTAAAGGATTAGGTTTATTGTTTTAGCTTGAGATGTCAGAACTAGGGGAATTGGTAGATATCTTAGGGAGGCAAATCCAATAGAATCAACGATGGGCTTAAGTAGACTCTGAATGATCATAAATTGCAGATACTGTAAATTCTTATATTGAGTGGGAGATTGGACAGTATGCATACTAAGGCATTCTCCAACTTTAAAATTTGAAAATTTCACAAATTTTACAATTTGAGGAAGATATAAACTTAATCCAGAAAGGTAAACATTACTCTGATCTTTTAAAATCTTTCTTTTTATTGGAATAGTCTTCAGAGCCCATTTCTTTCCTCCACAAGAAAAATAGTTACAAAAACGTTTTTCTCGATTTTTATTCTTTTCTTCCTCAGCACATACCTTCAAACTTCTTTTCATCTTACTTTTTCCCTCTCCGCTTGTGATGGATGCATATAGATTCATTGTACTTAGCAGGTCTTTGACCCAACAATCTGGAATATCATTTTTCTGTGCTGGTGCTGACTAACAAAACTCTTGGAGGATGACAGGCTATCATGTGGACCCAGACTTAGAATGAGAAGTCTTCTAAGAAGTGCATTAGAATCCATATGGTTCTTGCTCATGTATGTTATGTCACAAAATGACCTAGTATCAAAAAGTCAATTATTAGAGTTTTATACTCTATAAATCCTAGGATTATTATGATCTCTACTATTATGAGTGAATAAGTGAAAAAAATGGCATTCCTAATAATTTGAAAATTCATCTAGAATTAGGAAGCACTGTTATTACCCAAACATTTACCACAGTTTAAAAAATGAAATTCTTAAAACACTAAAGTAAACTCTGGAATGGATAATACGTAAGGCCACATCCTCCCATAACTCAGGGACACTTTCTTAAATCATCTTTCTTTAAGGTAGCAAAGAGAAGTTATCTCCCTCAGTTAGGGTATAAGAAGTGATGCTGTATGAAGCAGGAGTAGGGGAAAGCCTGGAGGGCAAGACTCTGTGGGGTTCAGAGGGGTCAAGGACATCCTTGACAGCCAGGGAACCTCAGAAAAATTGAATTGCTGGTAGGGAGAGAGGAGTCCCTTGGGAATAGATCTGAGGAAGGACTCTTAACAGGAGACAACCTAAATTTGTGGAAAGTGCTTAAAATTAATGCTAAAATATCTTTAGATCTGGTGTTTTCTTTGGCAATTGGTTTAGCCTATATAAGCTTCCTTATCCTCATCTGTAAATCGGAACTAATTCTTCTTCATCTTAGTTAGTGTTTGGATAAAATGAAAGCATATTAATTCTTTCTAAAAGTTAGGCATGAATTAATAATATTAATGATGATTGTCTTAAATTATTTCTGAAGTCTGAATGATATATACAAAAGTTAACCAAGAATTACTAATTAAACTACTGAATATTTGAGGGCAATAGCAGTTTCTCCTAAGAAAAAGCACAGTGTTAATCAGCAACTACCCCTGACACTCTTAATTCTACAATTTGCTTTTTCTGTGACCGGGCATTTGGGTAGAAGTCCTGACTGGGAGACTGAAACGGGGAAAACAAAGGGTAAGTAATTGGATAATGCTAGTGCAGCTGGATATAGAGTATCTCCACATCCCAGTGTTTTCCTGATTCTCCAAGCTTGTCAGCCCCACTCCTAATTTGCTTTCTTTACTTTTATTTTTTTTTCTGTTGTATTAAACATACTTAACATGAGATGTGCCCTCTTAACAGATCTTTAAGTGTACAATACAGTATTGGTAACTATATATAATTTCATACAACAAATCTCTAGAATGTATTTATCTTGCATAACTGAAACTTTATTCCCATTGATTAGCAACTTCCTATTTCTCTCCCCCTCCCAGCCCCTGGAAACCACAATTCCACCCTCCGCTTCTATGATTTGACTATTTTAGCTACCACATGTCAGTGAAATCACTCATTATTTGTCCTGTGACTGGCTTATTTCGCTTAGCATAATGTTCTCAAGGTTCATCCATGTTGTTGCACATTTCAGATTTCTTTCTTTTTGAAGACTAATATTCTGTTGTTATATAAACCATATTTTTTTAAATCCATTCACCCATTGATGGACCTTTTGGTTGTTTCCATACCCTGGCTATTGTGTATAGTGCTACAGTGAATGTGGAAGTGCTAATATGTTGTCAAGATCCTGATTTCAGTTATTTTGTGTAAATATTCAGTAGGATTTCCAGATCATGTGGTAGTTCAATTTTTAATTTTTTCAGGAATGTCATTACTATTTTCCATAGTGGATGCACCATTTTGCATTCTCACCAGGGCTCTGGGGTTCTGATATCTCGATATCCTTGCTAATATTTTTTATACTTTGTTTTGTTTTTGATAAAACCCATACTAACTGGTGTGAAGAGATATCACATTGTGATTTTGATTTGCATGTCCCTAGATTATTGACAAGATCATCTTTTCATATGCTTGTTGGTCATTTGTATGTCTTTGGTTAAATAAATACTGGCTGATACTAGGGAACTGGTAACCTTAAAGATGTGGTAGTAGCTAGCAATTGCTTGGTTTCTGGGGCCTTGTAGATTGATCCCAAAATACTCAGGATGGTTTTTCACCAGTGCTTTCTGCTCTTAATCACTTCCTAGTCTGCCCCAGCCAGTGTCAGAAGTTTAAGACCTAAGATACTTATTTAAGCATATGTGTTAGTCCTATTTAACTGTGGCTAACTTTATCCAAATTTGAGTTTATATGCAATTTATATGTATGCATGTGTGCATATATTTGGTATCCTGTTTTAAATGCTTTAATTTCTAGAAAAATTGTATGTCCAAAATAATGAATCTCTAATTCTATATTTGACTGTTTTATAACTATTTTTTTAAAGATTTTATTTATTTATTTGAGAGAGAGAGTGTATGAAAAGAGGGAGGGTTAGAGGGAGAAGCAGTCTCAATTCGGAGCAGGGAGCCCGATGCGGGATTCGATCCTACGACTCCAGGATCATGATCCAAGCCGAAGGCAGTTGCTTAACCAACTGAGCCACTTGGGAGCCCCTTGACTGTTTTAAAACTTAATACACTTTTTTTTTTCTCAGTGTTATAGAACTGCTACACTGTACTTAGTGTGTACTTAACACAAAAAAATGTCAATAATAGCAAAGTAATATCTTTTTAATTATACCTTTAATGTGTGTATACCCATTTCCGATTGACAAAAGCAAAAAAAATAAAATCAAGAAGTTCATATTCTAGAAAACTCTTTTCCTATCAAGATATGTTATCTTGATGCTAATGATGTTAAATTACAAGGTGCTTTTTTTTTTGGTCTTAGCTGGAGATCTTTCCCACTGCAATTCTGTAAAAACTATTTACAGAATACTTAAAGATAAGGACACTAGCTATGAGGTTATTTTAATTGTCTGTTCATAAGGTAACAAAGAAGACCTTATTTAATGATTTAATGTACTAGCTAAGAGAATGGAAAACAAGGACTAATGATAGTAACTGACATTTATAGAGCCTTTACAGTGTGCTGGGCACTGTTTTTTAAAGTGGTTTCTTAAATTTATTCTGCTGTGGACTTTATTCTAGGTATTCCTGTCAACAACTTAAAGACACTAGAGTTTACCGAGGTTAAATAATTTGACATCTAATTAGTGACAGAGTTAGAATTTTAATCCAGGCATTTGAGAGTCCAAAACATATACCTTTAACTACAATATATTGTTTTTCTCCAGGGAAAATATGTATTCAGGCATTGCACCTGAAGGAACCAAGAGAGTCTAGTAGATATGACTTGAGTTGTTTGAAAAAACCATCAGAAGATCGTATTTTAATTTTTTGGCATATTGTTTCAGTAGCCAGAATGAAGGCTTTCATCAGAAGCAGCTTCATTTTTGATCTCTGAAGGCAATAGGGGTCTTATCAACAACAGAACACCTGACAGTAATAAAGAAGGACTCATTAGCCTTATCTCTGTAGACAGGCTCAACCAATAGCTACCTGGAGTTGTCCCATACTATTTTATCTGGGCACTAGATGGTAAATGGCAAAGCTGTCCTTTAAAAATAACTCTTTCTCATAACTCTTTTTCATCCTTGTTGCTCCTTGGTCACTAGTATATGAGGAAATTAAATAAACCTGCCTGTCTTTGCTCTGAAGGAGAAGCAATGACAGACCTCTTTTATAAATGATCCCCTTCATTGCACAAAAGAAATGTCACTCCTTAACATAATTTGCAGCAACTCTTACTTTTTATTTCCCTGAATTTGCACATTAGTTAAATCAATCATGGAATCCACATACCACGGGCTGATGATAAACTTGAGTTTTGGTTGATCTAATTTTTCTTGATTATAAATATTGGAAAGGGAATGAGTTTGGGAAATAAATATCTCTAAATAGATTTCTATTTTATAGGCATCATATACTCAAAGGTTTAAGAGGAAAACCAAAAACATTGTTATACCTGCAAGCACAGACATTACACATATATTAAAAATTACAGATGTTCATATATACAGTTTTGTCAAATTGAATTTGTGAGTTTTGGATAAATTCAATAATCTGTGACATTTCATAAAGCATCAGGGTCTTAGAAAGAAATTTTCTTCCTAATTATCAACTCCTTTTTATATAATACATGTTTCTTTTTTCTTGTAGATTTTGAAAATTTCTCCCCATGCTAAATATAAAAAAAAAAAAGACTTACTTTTAGGAGTATCCATATTTCAGTCATGTCTGATAAATAAATGATACCTTTATAAAATTTATTCCATCAGTATGTATTAAAGGGACAACTGTGTACACTTTTCCAGTCACTATAAAGAAAACAATGAGGAAAACAAAGTCCCTCTGCGTTTGGATGTTACATTCTAGTGAAGAAAGATAGTCAATAAACAAGCAAACAAGTAATATTTTGTGGTGATAAGGGCTATGACAGTGAAGTCAACAAGGGTGATAGCTATCAGGGTGCTATTAAATGTCAGGGATCTGTGGTTAAGAACGTCTTCCGTGAGAAAGTTCTTCACCTATCCATAAATGAACAAGTCTTGTTGTCTCAGACATCACTCTTTTCACAAGAACTTTCATAAAAGAGGCAACAGAAGGTAAACCAATACCTACCCACGTTTACCTAGGTAATGCAGAGTCCTGGTTTTTTTTTTAGGCTTGAGCGCTAAGTGGCTTATTTTACCTAAGACTAAAAGATTTCATAGAACTTATCATTCCAGTTAAAAACCCAAACCAATTACTGTCAAAAGAATCAGAAACAGAGGGAATAGGAAGAATAAACCTGCAGTGAAAATCACATAGCTCAGGATTTTTTGGTAAGGGATAGTGGTTTCCCACGGTTGCAGGAGAAAGAAAGTATAAAATGGATGGAAAGTATCAGAGGGCAACTGCCTCAGTGCTTTTGTGCTTCTTCTATTTCAGCCACATTGGAGTATTTATTTAATAATCACTTTGATCTTTAATTTCATTTAAAATATCTATCTCTAGAAAATAGTTCCCAAGTAGTGTCCTCAAAGGTGATTACATACACATTTCTGAAATGTTGGAGTAATAACCTCTGAAAATGCACACCTCCATAAGATCAATGAGCACAATGGTAAAAATTCTCCAAATCAACCATTTCAGAATTCTCTCTAGAAATTATCCAACAATGTGTAATGATCTGAAGAAACATTTATTTATTTATTTTTTAATGGCCGGATTTTGGTATGAATGGTAAGCTTTGTAGCATTTCAATTTGCTCCGTTGCCAATCCCCTTCTCCCCAGATCCACAGAGGCCTTAAAAACAGCAATATCACAACCACAGTATCTATGAAAACCAGTCTAGTGCTACTGGAGGAGGCAGACAGTTTTTGAGCTCCCCAAAATCCCATTCCCAGAAATTTGTCATTATTTGACTTGTCTGGCAGCACTCTGGGAAAACATTCATAGGACTTGTCTTTTTTTTTTTTTTTAAGATTTTTATTCATTTGACAGATCAGTAGTCAGAAAGGCAGGTAGAGAGAGAGAGAGAGGAGGAAGCAGGCTCCCCCCTGAGCAGAGAGCCTGATGAGGGGCTCCCAGGACCCTGAGACCATGCCTGAGCTGAAGGGAGAGGCTTTAACCCACTGAGCCACCCAGGCGCCCCATAGGACTTGTCTTTATTTGACCTAATGCAACACCCATTTGAGAAAAGCTCTATCCTCAGGAGGGTGTGTAAAAAAACAATTGGTGATATTATTTAACATTGCAGTCATGTAAACTGTGATACTAGTTGGTTTTAACAATGGACTGGCAAAAAAAATCTCAAAAGAATAAAAGAACTGGGGAATTAGATGCACATAGGAAGTTTTAAAGAATTTTCACATATTTCTGAGGGATCTAGTAGGTCTTTCTCATACACAGAGCTGTGTGCATACTGAAGGAATATCTGATTTGGCCCAAATCTCTTATCTCTGGCTCACCTTAAAACTCTGTGCAGGCAGGAAATAAGTAATAAGTAAAGTTGTAAATTACTGAAAGGTTGAAGACTTGCCCTAAGAACAAAGACTGAGAGATTTACTGGTTTAAGACTTAGAAGAAATCTCTGTCAATCATTAGCAGACTATTAAGTAAACCAAGCAGAGACCACATATGACAAAGAGTACAGACTTTACAGAACTAGCCCAGGAAAGCCACTAAACAAACAAAAAGCAATAACAGCAGGAGCAACAACAACAACAACAACAACAAGCAGCAATAACAGCAAACCCTGGACAGGAAGAGGAACATGATTTCCAGAGTAGCCACATCGTATTAATTAAAATATCCAGTTTTCAAGAAAATTTACAAAGCTGCACAATGAAACAGGAAATGTTGGCCAATCCAAAGGAAGAAAACAGAAAAACAGTCTATGTAAACTCTCCCTGAGTTAGTCCAAATGTTGGACTTCCTAGAAGAGTTTTTAAATCAGCTGTTACAAATGTTTAAAAAAAATTGAAAGGGAATCATGTCTAAAAAATTAAAAGATAGTCTGAGGAAAATGTATCACTAAATAGAGATATCAAAAAAGGGATAGGCATTTTAAAAGAACAAATAGAAATTCTGAAGTTGAAAAATATAAACGCAGAAGTGAAATTCTCTCTAGAAGAGGGCAAAGTCAGTTTGAGCAAGTAGTAGAATCGTCCAACTTGTAGATAAGTCAATTGAGATTATCCAGGCTGAAGATCAAGATGAAAAAAAGAAGAAGAAGAAGAAGAAAAATGAACAGCATTTTGGAGACCTCTGGAATACCATCTGGTATACCAACATGTCAAGGACCAGCCTTGACTGAACAGAGAAATATGAGTTTGGGGGAGGGAATGAGTAAGAAAGAAACACAAAGAATGGATCAGGAGAGTCACAGCCAATGCCGAGAGACCGTTTATTGGTTTACAGCAGTTTTATATGATTCAAGCACAATACAGTTGCATGGGAGTCACCTTGATCAATGCATAGATAATTCAATAGAACAATCAATAGTACAATCTACTGGTAAATAATAGTTTTCTCATTCAGCACTGTTACACTGCATTGGGTCAGATCAACTAGCTTAAGGGTAAATCTATTTTTCTGTGCCTACTTCCTACTATGTGGTTTATGTGCTTCTGCAAGCTGTGGTTATGACAGTGCTTTAGAGCTGAACGGTGGTAGGTAGGGCTGGTCTCTGACCTGGCCCTAAGACCACAAGGAGCATGTCAGCTCACTGTCTGGTCACCACACCAGCATATATATTATGGTTGTCCCACAAGGAAAGGAGAGAGAGAAAAATGAGTGGAAAGAATATTTGACGAAATAATGGCTGAAATTTCCAAAACTTGATGAAAAACACTTAGTCTCTACATCTAAGTAGATCAATCAAAGTAGATCATCAGAGAAATACACACCAGATTATAATCAAACTATTGAAAGTCAAAACCAAAGAGAGAATCTTGAAAAATATCCAGTTATCCATATGCAAAAGAATGAATTTGACTGCCACCTCATACCATATACAGATATTAATTAAAAATATAATATTGACCTAGATATAAGAGCTAAAATTCTGAATATCTTAGAAGAAAACATGGAAGTAAATTTTCATGATTTTGGTTAAGGAATTGTTTCTTAACAATAAGTGATGAAGAAAATATGAATAAATGGGCTTTGTCAAAAGTAAAAAAAAAGAAAGAAAGAAAGAAAGAAAAAATCCCTTTAGAGAGTGCTATCAAAACAATGAAAAAATAACCAAGAGAATGGGAGAAAATATTTACAAGTCATATATATAATAAGAACTTGTTTCTGGAATATATAAAATACCTCTTACAACTCAATGGTAAAAAGAAAATTCAAGTAATACCTGGACAATCAATTTTGAATGGACATTAACCCAAATAATACATATCAATGGCTAATACGCATCTGAAAAAATGCTTAGTACCATTAATTATTTGGTAAATGCAAATCACAACCAAAATCAGATACCTCTTCATATCCACTAGGATGGCTAAAAGACAGATGAAAACAAGTGTTGGCAAGAACATGGAGAAATTGATACCTTCATACATCATTAGTGGGATTGTAAAATGGTTCATCTACTTTGAAAAACGGTTTGGTGGTTACTCAAATGTTAAACATAGTTGCATAGTTATCCTGTGATACAGCAATTCTGTACATCCAAATATTGAAAACTATGCCTGTACATAAACTTGTAGTGGATATTCATAGCAGAATTATTCCTATTAGCCCAAATGTGAAAGCAACCAAAATGTCCATCAACTGAAGAATGGCTAAATAAAATGTGGTATATCTATACAATGCAATACTACTAGGAGGTAAAAAGCAGTGATCTATTGATACAGGCTATAACATGCTTGAAAACATTATGCTAAGTGAAAGAAGCCAGTTATAAAAGACCACATGTTGTGTGGTTTCATTTATATAAAATGTCTAGGTATATCCATAGAGGCAAAAATAGATTAGTTATTGTTTGGGGGTGAGGTGGGATCTGGAGGAACTACTAATGGGCATGAGTTTTCATGTGCATGCAAGATTTTTGTTGGTGATGAGAATGTCTTAAAATTAGAGAATGGCAGTGTTGGCACAATTTTGTGAATAGGCTAAAAAAACCCCAGTTAATTGTATATAGTTGTATATATTTTAAAGAGTTAAAACCAGTTAATTGTATATAGTTTAAAGAGGAGAATTTTATGGTATGTGAATTATAAGTCAATAAAGCCAACATTGAAAGAAGATGCTTAGGGCGCCTGGGTGGCTCAGTGGGTTAAACTGCTGCCTTTGGTTCAGGTCATGATCTCAGGGTCCTGGGATGGAGTCCCACAGCGGGCTCTCTGCTCAGCAGGGAGCCTGCTTCCTCCTCTCTCTCGCTCTGCCTGCCTCTCTGCCTACTTGTGATCTCTCTCTGTCAAACAAATAAATAAAAAATCTTAAAAAAAAAAAAAAAGAAAGAAGATGCTTACAACATTTATAATTATTGAACTAATCTGGATTATAAAACCCAACAAAGGGATTAATTTAGAATGAACTTAATAATCTCAGTATAATTAGTATTTGACTTAATTGATCTTCTACCCTCATTTTACTTGTCATTCTTCTATATCCTTCTGTTCCCCAAAGTTCTCTATGGGCCCTGCTGATCACCCTGCTAGACTAGTTATTTATTGTGTCAGTGTCAGCAAAATACAATTTTAGCTTGTCTCTAATATACATGCTTTCTCACCTACATTTCTTTTACTTTGGCTATTTGTTTTAGTATGCTAATACCCAGATCCATGTGAGTTAAGGACATTTATTGTGCTTCACTGTGTACTTGCCAAAGTTGCCTGTTGTAGTCCTTTGAAATCTCTTTTCTCTCTAAACTATAATGTATTGGCAGGAAAAATTATATAGATACTCGTGTATTTTTTTTAATTTTTATTTATTTTTAAAATTTATTTTCAGTGTTCCAGAATTCATTGTTTATGCACCACACCCTGTCTTCATGAAATACGTGCCCTCTTTAATACCCACCACCATGCTCACCCAACCTCCTGCTCCTCCAAAACCCTAAGATTGCTTTTCAGGGTCCACAGTCTCTCATGGTTTGTCTCCCCCTTCTCCTTCTCCTTCTCCCAACTCCCTTCTCCTCTCCATCTCCCCATGTGCTCCATGTTATTCCTTATACTCCACAAACAAGTGAAACCATATGATAATTGACTCTCTCTGCTAGACTTATTTTACTCAGCATAATCTCTTCCAGTCCTGTCCATGTTGATACAAAAGTTGGGTATTCATCCTTTCTGATGGAGGCATAATATTCCATTGTATATATGGACCACATCTTCCTTATCCATTTTTCTTTTGAAGGGCATCTTGGTTCTGTCCACAGTTTGGTGACTATGGCCATTGTTGCTATAAACATTGGGGTACAGATGGCCCTTCTTTTCACTACATCTGTATCTTTAGGGTAAATACCCAGTAGTGCAATTGCAGGGTCACAGGGAAGCTCTATTTTTAATTTCTTAAGGAATCTCCACACTGTCTTCCAAAATGGCTGCATTAACTTGCATTCCCACCAACAGTGTTAAGAGGGTTCCCCTTTCTCCACATCCTCTCCAACACACATTGTTTACTGTCTTGTTAATTTGGGCCATTCTAAGTGGTGAAGGTGGTATCTCAATGTGATTTTGATTTGAATCTCCCTGTTGGCTAGTGATAATCAACATTTTTTCATGTGTCTATTAGCCATTATATTGTATGTCTTCTTTGGAGAAGTGTCTGTTCATGTCTTCTGCCCATTTTTTGACATGATTATCTGTTTTGTGTGTGTTGAGTTTGAGGAGTTCTTTATAGATCCTGGATATACAGCCCCTACAAAGGGCTGTATTGTCATTTGCAAATATCTCCTCCCATTCCGTGGGTTACATCTTTGTTTTGTTGACTGTTTACTTTGCTGTGCAGAAGCTTTTGATCTTGATGAAGTCCCCAAAATTCATTTTTGCTTTTGTTTCTTTTGCCTTTGGAGACATAACTTGAAAGAAGTTGCTGTGGCCGATTTCGAAGAGATTACTGCCTATGGTCTCCTCTAGGATTCTGATGGATTCCTGCCTCACATCCATAAAATATATCTATGAAATATCCACAGTGAATATCATCCTCAATGGGGAAAAGGCTGACAGCCTTCCCTTTGAGATCAGGAACTTGACAAGGATGTCCACTCTCACCACTCTTGTTCAACATAGTGTTAGAAGTCCTAGCAATAGCAATCAGACAACAAAGAGAAATAAAAGGTATTCATATTGGCAAGGAAGAAGTCAAACTCACTCTCTTCACAGATGGCATGATACTTTATATGGAAAACCCAAAAGACTCTACCCTCAAACCACCAGAACTCTTTCAGCAATTCAGTAATGTGGCAGGATGCAAAATCAATGTACAGGAATCAGTTGCTTTCTTATACACTAACAATGAAAATATGGAAAGGGAAATTGGAGAATCAATTCCATTTACTATAGCACCAAGAAACATAAGATACCTGGGAATAAACCTAACCAAAGAGGTAAAGGATCTGTACTCGAGGAACTACAGAACACTCAAGGAAGAAATTGAAGAAGACACAAAAAGATAGAAGACTATTCCATGTTCATGGATCGGAAGAATAAACATTGTTAAAATGTCTATACTGCCTAGAGCAATCTATATTTTCAACGCCATTCTGATCAAAATTCCACTGGCAGTTTTTCAAAGAGTTGGAGCAAACAATCCTAAAATTTGTGTGGAATTAGAAGAGATCCCGAATTGCTAAGGAAATGCTGAAAAAGAAAAGTAAAACTGGGGGCATCACGTTGCCTGATTTCAAGCTTTACTACAAAGCTGTGATCACCAAGACAGCATGGTACTGGCATAAAAACAGACACATAGACCAGTGGAACAGAGTAGAGTGCCCAGATATGGGCCCTCAAATCTATGGTCAAATAATCTTCAACAAAGCAGAGAAAAATATACAGTGGAAAAAAGACAGTCTCTTCAATAAATGGTGCTGGGAAAATTCGACAGCTATATGTAGAAGAATGAAACTCGACCATTCTCTTACACTGTACACAAAGATAAACTCGAAATGGATAAAAGACCTCAACGTGAGACAGGAATCCATCAGAATCCTAGAGGAGAACATAGGCAGTAACCTCTTCGATATCAGTCACAGCAACTTCTTTCAAGATATGTCTCCAAAGGCAAAGGAAACAAAAGTGAAAATGAACTTTTGGGACTTCATCAAAATCAAAACCTTCTGCACAGCAAAGGAAATAGTCAAGAAAACAAAGAGGCAACCCACAGAATGGGAGAAGATATTTGCAAATGACAGTACAGATAAAAGGTTGTTATCCAGGATCTATAAAGAACTCCTCAAACTCAACACACACAAAACAGACAATTATATCAAAAAATGGGCAGAAGATATGAACAGATACTTCTCCAATGAAGACATGCAAATGGCTATCAGACACATGAAAAAATGTTCATCATCACTAGCCATCAGGAAGATTCAAATTAAAACCACATTGAGATATCACCTTACACCAGTTAGAATGGCCAAAATTATCAAGACAGGAAACAACATGTGTTGGAGGGGATATGGAGAAAGGGGAACCTTCTACCACTGTTGGTGGGAATGCAAGTTGGTGCAGCCTCTTTGGAGAACAGTGTGGAGATTCCTCAAGGAATTAAAAATAGAACTTCCCTATGACCCTGCAATTGCACTACTGGGCATTTACCCCAAAGATACAGATGCAGTGAAAAGAAGGGCCATCTGTACCCCAATGTTTATAGCAGCAATGGCCACAGTCGCCAAACTGTGGAAAGAACCAAGATGCCCTTTAACGGACAAATGGATAAGGAAGATTTGGTCCATATACACTCTGGAGTATTATGCCTCCATCAGAAAGGACGAATACCCAACTTTTGTAGCAACTTGGATGGGACTTGAAGAAATTATGCCGAGTGAAATAAGTCAAGCAGAGAGAGTCATTATTATATCACTTATTTGTGGAGCATAACAAATAGCATGGAGGACATGGAGAGATAGAGAGGAGAAGGGAGTTGAGGGAAATTGGAAGGAGAGGTGAACCATGAGAGACTATGGACTCTGAAAAACATTCTGAGGGTTTTGAAGGGGTGGGGGGTGGGAGGTCAGGGTAAAAGGTGGTGGGTATTATAGAGGGCACGGATTGCATGGAGAACTGGGTTTGGTACAAAAACAAAGAATACTCTTATGCTGAAAATAAATTTTAAAAAACTAAAAAAAAAGACAGTCTCTTCAATAAATGTTGCTGGGAAAATTGGAAAGCTATGTGTAGAAGAATGAAACGCAACCATTCTCTTACACCATGCACAAAGACACAAAGATAAATTCAAAATGGATACTCATGTATTTTATTTTATTTTAAAAGATATTTATTTACTTATTTATTTTACAGACAGAGATCACAAGTAGGCAGAGAGGCAGGCAGAGAGAGAGGAGGAAGCAGGCTCCCCGCTGAACAGAGAGCCTGATGTGGGACTGGGATCATGACCTGAGCCGAAGGGAGAGGCTTTAACCCACTGAGCCACCCAGGCTCCCCTCTCATGTATTTTTAAAGTTTTGTTTTGTTTTTTTTTTAACTTATTTATTTGACAGACAGAAATCACAAGTAGGCAGAAAGACAGGCAGAGAGAGGGGGGGAGGCAGGCTCCCTGCTAAGCAGAGAGCCCGATGATATAGCAACTTGTATTTGAATGCTTCTTGAAGGTTTTGTCATATAGGAGTTTCTGTTTACTTAGTTTGTTGCATTGTTTTACATGCCACCTCAGATTCCTATATATTTTCTTTTAAACTATCTCAAGTCCATTCATGGATATATTAGTTCTCCAGGGAAACTATGTTTAAGTGTATATATAAGAGGAGGTTTGTTATAGGAATTGGCTCGTATGATTATGGAGGCTGAACAATTCCACAGTCTGCCTTCTGCAAACTACAGAACCAGGAAGGCTGGTGGTATAATTCAGTCTGAGTCTAAAGGGCCACTAGTGTTAAGTCCTAGAGTCCAGGGGCCAGAGAACCAGGAGCTCTGATATCCAAGGGCAGAAGATGGATGTCTCAGCTCAAGAAAAGAGAATTCATCCTTCCTCTGCCTTTTTGTTTAATTCAAGCCTTCAACAGACTAGTTAATTGCCCACATTGGTGAGGTGGATCTTTACTCAGTCTGTTGATGCAAACACTATTCTCTTCTAGAAACACTTTCCTGGAGGCGCCCAGAAATAATATTTTACCAGCTATCTGGGCATCTCTTAGCCCAGTCAAATGACCACATAAGATGAACCATTGTAACAGGTAATTGTTATATGAAATGGGCAAAGTACATTATATCCCTAAGGTAGGTAGAGGATAGTGCTTTAGGACAATAGTTGGCCATCTCTTCAGTTTGCTGGCTTTCTGAATAAAGTTGTTCTTACTCCAACATCTTGTTTTCAACTTATTGGCCTGGGGTACAGCAAGCAGAATAAGATTGGATGCGTCTCTTGCAGAATCAAGAGATGGGTTTATCTTGCTTTGGAAGATAATACAGTAAATTTATCTTATTGTATTTTAAATTCACTAAATCCAAATGTCTTTACCATAATGGCATCTAAAAAGTTCACACTACTGCCATATGGTCTTTTCTCTCATAATGGATATAAAATTGGCTACTAGGAATGAAAAGAAATAAAGTTTTCTAACATTTTATATATACAGAGGCCAAACCAAATGGCATTTGTATGTGGCTATCACTAGTAGTGTGATCATGCTGTATAATTAGCACTGTATCATGTTAAAATTTTGCCTACACTTAGGAAACATAAACTTCGTAATGTCCCTAAGAAACAACCAAGAATGAGCAAATTTTAGATCAGAGCAGGGAAATGATCAGGTCTACTTTTCTTCCTTTAGTGTCTGTTTATTGGGCTTGAGTGAAACATTGAGTAGTATATTTATTATTCAACAATAAATACATTAGCTGAATTAGGCAATAGGAGTGTCTTTTAAGTAAGAATTGGTTTTAAGTATGAATTGGTTTATACCAAAGAAATAATACTTTTCAGAATTGAGTATAAAGTGCTGATAATATTCAATAAAATTTTTCTCAAGATTTTTAAAAAATCATAATGTACTTTTATAAGTATGGAGACCAAATTATACTTATTTCAAAGACTTTGTCATTTTATAACTTAGGGAAAAATGCAAATCAACGTAAAGGAGATTTCTGAACCTGTGTTTAACTGCATATGAAATTCTGTTTATAAACAGGTGGTATTTTGCAACTCCTTTAATGACCTCAGTGTGGGGACCTTAGAATTGAAGTTTCCCTTCTTCAGGGCAAGTGAGAGTAGAAATGTCCTCAGTCTCTGCTGTCAAATATCTGTAAAATGTTACAAATGTATAACGTGAAAAAGAATTCAATGAATATACTGTAATTCTAATTGGATAACTCTAGATTTTTCTAGACCAGTTTTTCTCAACTTCGTATTATTGACATTAGGGGTTCAATAATTGTTGTAAGAGGCTGTCTTATGCATTGTAGCATGTTTAGCAGCATCTGTGCCCTCTCCTCACCAGATGCCAGCACCTCTCTAGTTTTAACAACCAAAAGTGTCTCCAGGCAAGATCAAAGAGTCTCCAGGCAAGATCCTGAGGGGGGCAAAAACACCCCTCATTCCCCTGTTCTACTGAAAACCACTCTTTTATGCAAAGCAATGATATAGCATGTTTTCTCTGATTTGGATGCTGCTGCATGGTAGAAGTACTGGGGTGAGTTATATAAATTCTTTGTAAGTTTTGGATATTAACTCCTTATCAGATATATGATTTGCAATTATTTTCTCCCAGGGATGATCAAATAGTCTTGTGTGCATAAGAGAATGGTTACATCCTTTAGTATTTCTGTAAAGTTACAGGGAGATGGGGCTGATTCTTGATAGCTGTGTAGCGTTCTGTGAGCTCTTTATCCAGATTAGAATCATTTGTAGAAAGTTAGGTTATAATTCCCCCATTGGCAGTTTCTGAAAAGGTTATTAGATTTCTACGCTCTGTTTCTACAAAGCTTTATAGTCATCACTAACATTCTCCTCAAGGTTCTTCCAGCTTCTTTCTGCTTCCTGGGCACTCCCCTCTTTCCAAAGAATACTCCCTGATTTTTTTTTCTTTTTTTTTTTTGTCATGGAGAGACTCCACTTCAAGATACTGAAATCTGTTCATCTGTTACTATATAATAAATTACTTCAAAACTTAGTAGCTTATAATAATAATAAGCTTTTAATGCCTCACAGAGTCGTGGTGGTCTGGAATTTAAGATCTACTTAGCTGAATGGTTCTAACTTGATACCTCTTGTTCTGTTGCATTCAAGTGATCAGTCCTCTGGACATTTGACTGGAATTGAAAGATCCATTTCCAAGATGGTGCTCTCACATTGCAGATAGTAGGACTCTTTAGTTCCTTGCTGGCTGATAGCAAGGGGCTCTACATGGACTACTACAGAGCTGCTTGGGAATCCTTAAGATATGACACCGGCTTCCCCCAGAGTGAATAAGGCAGGAAGATGAAGCTATAAAGTCTTAAGTCTTCCTTGTGGAAGTCATAGTTGTTATTATTGCCTAATTCTGCTGGTTGCAAAGTCAGCACTTTTCAGTGTGGGAGTGGACTACACAAGGGCAAAATACCAGGAGGCAGGCATCACTGGGGACTGTCTTGTTAGCTGGCTACTATAGTCTCTGAGTTTGTACCTCTTCTTTGCTTTTCTCTTATCAGTCATACTTTTTGCCTCTTTGTATGTCTAGTACTGTTCAATTGTATGATGGCCTTTGTGTTTAAAGAGATAATTGTGTTGAAGCTCCACGTAACCTTATCTTTTACCTGAAAGACTTTGCTTTTCTTTATTTAGCAGGTAGGGTGTGGGGTATATTCTTGAATATAGCTCAGGCCTAGCTTGGATCAGGGATGGATTGAAGGTTCGTTGAGACTCTACCTTTGAATTTTCTTTCCTCAGTTGCATCCTGTCTAGGCTTCTTATTGAGAGCCTGGCAAGTCACTGTCTCCTCCCTGAGATATAATAAATGTAACATGGGGAAAATCTAATTGCATGTTTAGGATTCATGGCATTCCCAAATTATTAAATAATCCTCGTGTTTCATGACTGTCAAAAGCTTTTCTGATTTCTCTTTCTCCCAGTAGTGTACCATGTTGTGGGCCAAGCTATCATCAGCTTGAACACAGAATTGGCAAATGTCCTCACAGAATCAGGTTTTTGGAAACCCTACTACAGAAGAAAATGTTTGGTAACAGATTTGCTTCCTCACAGAGCCTCTCCCATTTCTGATATTCTGATATTTCAGCTTATTGTTCCTCTTTCCTACAGCTCTAATGCTTGCAGTGGGAACATAGTCTGCCAGGGAACCTACTATTGTTATATCCTAATTAGAACTAGGACTCTCTGTAGTTCACTATCTCAGAAAAGAAAAGAAAGTGGGATATACTCTTTATAATTCTATAAAAAGATTCTCTGGTTTTCTCACATGTATAGTCTAACAAGGAGAGTTTCATGAATTTGTGCTCATGATGAATTTTGTGTGTGTTTTTTTCCCATTCTTTCTCACTTTGGAAAATAAAATCTTAGGTTTCTTTACTGATATTGTTTAACACTCTTGTCAATAAATCTAAGAAGTAACACCCTGTAAGGATTTTCTTTAGCCCTTGCAGAAGTTCCTCTTGCAAAGCTTGAACATCACAAAGAGCATATGGCTCTCTGACATGAGATTGATGTGCTCTGCTCCTTGTAGCTCCAGTGACAGCCAGTGTGAGATCATAGTGCTTGATTGTAATGAGACCAACCTGTCTTGGTACGCGGCAAGTACTGAACAGTTCTTCCAGCTTGAGGATGCTGTTAGCGGTGCAGCATCACAATCACAAACACGATACTTTATTATCATAATGTCTGCATATGGTTTTAGGACATATTTTTGAAAATACTAAGTTTATTCTAGAAAACGAAGTTTACTTACTGGGGCTCAAAAGTAAATTTAGTTGCTAGGCCTCAAGTCATGAAATCAGTCTTGGAAATGAGTAGCACATATTTGTCATAACTCCCAATGATTTCCAGCAGGTATGCTAATTAGAAGTCTCCTGAAGCCCTTGGTTTGACAATTGAGGTTAAGCAGCTGTGTTTAATTATGGAAACCAGAAGCTTAATATCCAAATGGGTCACTAAGGCCACACCTTAAGAATAAAGTATTGCTCATTAATTACACACATTGGAACATATGTTGTACATTCTAAGCTGCCTGATTGCTATTCTTTTTTTTTTTTTTTTTAAAGATTTTATTTATTTGTGTGACAGAGATCACAGGTAGGCAGAGAGGCAGGCAGAGAGAGAGAGAGAGGTGGAAACAGGCTTCCTGCTGAGCAGAGAGCCCGATGCGGGGCTCGATCCCAGGACCCTGAGATCATGACCTGAGCCGAAGGCAGAAGTTTTAACCCACTGAGCCACCCAGGCGCCCCTATGATTGCTATTCTTTGAGGGAATCATAGAATCAAAGAACTAGAACAGATTTTAGGGATGACCTAAGAGAATTCTTTTCACTAGCAGCCACCTACGTGTTCTGCTACTATAAGCCCAGATAGATCCTGATTGTGTCCCACTTTTCATTCCTGCCTCACACCTTCCTCCCCACCAGTGTTTATTATCTTCAACTCTACTCCATTGTATTTAACTAAAATAAGTCCCTTCTACCCTTCCCTTTCTTTCCTTCGGCCATGTTATGTAGGAACTCATATTTAACATCACCAAATTTCTTTTTCTGATATACTTCCACTATCTCTTCATGTTAACTGAACCCCAGAACCCTGCTTCTTTTATGATGATTTACACTTATAGTGTGCTTTAAGGCTTGATCTTATCTTTTTAATTACATTAATACTAGACTACTCAAGTCCTTCACATTTGTTATTTCCTCTCCTGAGGACCCCCCCCCAAAGATTTATTTATCCATTTGTGTTAGAGAGAGAAAGAGAAAGAGAGAGAGAGAAAGGGGGGTAGGAGAGGCACATGAAGAGGGAGAGAAAGAATCCTCAAGCAGACTCCCAACTGAGCATGGAGCCCTACTCAGGGCTCAATCCCAGGACCATGATATCATGACCTGAGCTGAAACCAAACTGGACAGTTGGGGCTCCTGGGTGGCTCAGTTGTTAAGCATCTGCCTTTGGCTCAGGTCATGATCCCAGGGTCCTGAGATTGAGCCCCCATTGGGCTCCCTGCTCAGTGGAGAGCTTGCTTCTCCCTCTCCCTCTGCCTGCCTCTCTTCCTGGTTGTGCTTGCTTGCTCTCTCTCTGTCAAATTAATTAATTAAATCTTTTTTTTTTTTTTTTCCCAAAGTGAACACTTTACCAACTGGGCTACCCAGGCATCCCCTGAAGACCCTCTTCTACATGCTGGATCTAGAAAGATAGGGATCATATTGTTGTCTACCTCTGAGGAGGGCACTCCTCAGGTACACATCTGCCACCATGCTGGGTTGTGTGTAGTATGCCCTTGTATTTGTTGTATTAACTAGGAGTGAGTGGTGAGTCAATAAATAAATTTTAAAATGTAGCTCATATTTACTGATAATATTTTCTCACCTTCTTTCTCTCTCCAACTTTTTTATAATTTGCCTGTCCCTTCAATGGGAATGAATTTTTCAAAAGGTTGAAAATGACCTTTAGACCACCATATTTCTAAATACAATATTCACTCATCTTACTGATTTTTCTGGCCTTTCTCTTCACCTTCTCCTTTTGCCATCATCGCCCCCTTCAGAGGCAAAGGATGTTCCCTTTAATTTCTACCTTTTCATTGTTGTTGTTGGAATGAAGTGATTCCTAAAACTCTTGGGATAAAGTTTTGCACTTTAATTGGTGCAAACTTAACATCATAGTAGCTTAACTTAACATTATAGCAGCCTGTGGTATTTTTAGTTTTATATATATTATTTTCCCTGTTAGACTATAGATTCCTTGTGTCTAATAATAATGACTAATATTTATAGAACCATGACAGGCATTTTTCTAAGTGTTATATACATAGTACCTGAGTCTTCATAATTCTCTAAATAAGGTATAATCCTATTATTATTTCCATTTTATGGAGTAGAAGACTGAGGCCAAGAGAGATTAAATAAGCTCTCAAGATCAGGTAGCTAGTATATGGTAAAGCCAGAAGTAGAATATATAGGCTCAACAGTCTATGTGGTTACCTCCTACAACCTCAGTCCAATACAACATGACCTGCATTTTACTTCTCCTTGTATTCTCAGCTGCTAGCTCAGGGCAAGAGATAAAATGGGTATGTTTTGTGGGGGGAATTAGATGTAGTTATTCATATCAGCCCCTTTATTGAGAATTGCATAGAACTAGAATCAGAGTACAGAGTCAGTACTAAAACATCTCTATATGCCTTCTTTAGCAATCTTTCCACTGCCTCTAGAACATTATAAAAGCTCTGTTTTTCTTTTTTCTTTTTTTCCCATTCTATTTCTTTTTTTTTTTTTTTCAGTGTTCCAAGATTCATTGTTTATGCACCACACCCAGTGCTCGGTGCAATACGTGTCTGCCTTAATACACACCACGAGGCTCACCCAACCTCCCACCCTCTTCCCCTCCAAAACCCTCAGTTTGTTTCTCAGAGTCCACAGTTTCTCATGGTTTGTCCTTTACTTGATATGAACCTCCTGACAAATCCTTGATATGTTATAGTTTATTTCATGTTTTTACAATTTCAATTTTAATTCGAATCACATATGTCTCTCAGTTAAATTACGAGTTAAGGCTTGATTTCTGGTTGTAGGTCTGTAATTAGTTGGGTGACCCTGAACAATTCTCTTTACCTTTCTAAATCTAATATGTTAGGCATGCAAATTACATTTAAATGATCTTCCACCTGAAATTCTTGTTATTTTTTTGTTCTGTATGTTTAGCAACCTAATACTGATCCTTAATGGAATCATTTATTTAGCAAACATTTATTGAATGCCTGCTATGTGTAAGAGATTGTAGATCATCTCCAAAGATAGGAAGACAGAAGGAGAAAATTAATATATCCTTTTATATTATCAGGTTGCATGTTTTTCTCAGAATATCCCTTGATACTCATTTGCAAAAAGTAGAGTCCAATTTGCTTTAATGCAACCCACTGAGATATCTGTGATTCCAGATTCCTCCTGGGGTTTAGATATTTATGACTTTAATTATTTTTTCAAATAGATTCATCCATTTGTACAATTCAGCTTGTTTTCTATGATAAGAATCATTTCGGTTAGTGTTCTATACACATTTGTCTTCATACTATATCTCATTTGATGTTATCTGGGTAATTATATAGTTTTATATTTAAAAATGAACTGCAGATATTATAGGAAACAAAGCCCAGCAGTAAGGACTGGGCCCAGAGGTCTTGCCTGCAGAGTTGGGGGTTTCTGTAACACAGTGAATTCCAGTGATTGCCATTACAGTGATGGCTCGATTTTATCTGTTCGGTTTTGTAGATGTGGATACTAGGTGAACGTTCAGAGCAGCAGCTTTATATTATGCCTGCTCTTGAAATCTTCTGACCTCATGTGGCATTTTTAATTTAGGCATTAATATTACTATGAAATAGTGATATCAACTGCTATTTATTGAATATATAATTACATGCCAGATGGTGTTCTAGGTACTTTATAAATATTACTGTATTTAATTATCCCAAGCCTGTAAGGTGGATTCTGTTATTCTGATTTTTCTCATGAAGAGTGTTAAGCAACTTGCCTAAGGTCACGTAGCTAGTAGCAAGAAATAGATCAGGAATTTATGTCTCATTCTGACTAACTTCGATCTGCTATTAGCCTTTATTCTAACTACCAAGTACCATTTTAACTCTTAGTTATATATTATTCCCTAATTATCTCTGTATAAATCTTGTTTTCTATCACTGATGAAAGTAGAGTCTCTGTTTAAACCAGCTTTGTGGATTTACATTTCACTTATTACATAAGCTATGTATAATTTTATATAAGAAATCTAAAATATTTTTAAAGAAAGAGATTAAAAAACATATGTCAGAATCAGTGTTATATTCAAAATTTTAACTTGGAAGTCCAAGATCTTATATATAGAAAATGCTGCCATTTCTTAAAGTGCTTTTGGAAATAATTTTCCTATGGGAACACTTTTTTTTTGTTATTTATTTTCCTGTTTAGGTACAGGAAGATAAAATGCTTTCATTTATGCACAGATAATTACAGTATTCACATAATCTTTAGAAGTCTTTAATATTATTCTTTTTAAAAATTTCTGTATTTACTGAATTTTATATCAGCTTTTCTTCCATTTTGCACTTAAACTAATTTTTGAGAGAAAGCAGCATAATTTATACCTGACACTATACAGTATTTATGAAGCCACATTTATTAAATCTTTCCAGAAAAATGCATTTAGGGCTTGTTGGCAGTTTTTCATGGTTTGGATTGATTATTCAGCATCAATTTATGGCAGTCTTCCCTCTTTACAAGTTTCTCAGTAGTCTCAGTAGTAACAAGGAAAATCCTGTAACTACATTTACTGTAGAAATTATGATTTCTCAGTCTCTGTTCATATAACGAGTTTAAGGGTCTCCTATTCTCTGTTAACATATTATCTACTAAAATAATTTACAGCTTCTTATATATCTTCTCTCTGCATTCTGTCAAAACACGCAAAACAGGGCAGCTTTTCCTTATTACTTAGTTCGGAATGTTCAAAGGATGACCGAATAGAGCAATGTGTAGATATGGGCTATGGAGTCTACATCTGGGTTCAAGTTTTACTTCTACTATTTTTAAATTGTATGACCTTGGGGCATATTAATTAACTTCCATAAACCTCAGTTTTCTTACTTGTAAGATGGGGGTAATACAAATAAGAGCTAACATTAATTGAGTACTTTGTATATGTGAAAAAGCTTTTTAAAGCTTTTTGTGTAAATACTCATTTACACATTCAATTCTGACAACAACCACATATGGAGGTATAATTATCATCTCCATTTTATAGATAAGTGCATTAAAACACAGAAGTGTCAAGTAGCTTGCTCAAGTTCTGTTGGATTGCTGAGAGGATTGTCAAATAACTAACAGAGTGCTCAACAAATAAAACACTAAAGAAAGGTATTTTTTTCAAGCATACAGGAAGAGCTCTTGGTCACATATTTGTGTACCTTTAAGAATAAATAAAAGGAGTATAGGCTGTTCTCTGTTATCTGCACAAGTACTTAGTTGTTTGTGTTAAAGATTCTGGAAATTTGACAGAGACCTGCCATCCCATTTATATATGAAAAAGTAGATGCTTCTAGGTTACGTGGCTTGGCTAAGATTTCAGAGAAAATGGATTTGCACTTCAAAGACTAGAACCCAGGTTTTCTGTCTTGACCATGGGCTATTCTTTCCTATAAGCCCAATGTGATGGCTCCTCACACTGCTATTCGCTTGTTGGCGATTCATTTTTCAGTTAGAAATATTCAAGGTCAAGGAGATGTGGTTTGTCTGATCTTTCTATTTCCCAAAAAGTGAAGACAAATGACCTTACCAGAATAACAAACTTTTGGCAAGGAAAAAAAAAATGATTTATAATTGTACTTTGTCCTACATAATCACAATTTATGTTTTGTTAAAATAATGTAAGATAGTTCCTTCAGTTGCTTTTCTCTGTGGGGAAAGTATAGAATGTCCAATTCATTAATCTTTCAAATTATCTAATCAAATTACATAAGTTAATCTTTTTATTTAGTACTTCCTTTTGGATACTATGTAGGAAAACTAAATGTCAGATCGTGACTCCCAAATAAAGGGACAGACAAAGCAGATAGCAATTAACATATCCAGGGTGGGATAAGTTTTCTAAAAATAAGAGAAAAATCAAATGTCAATTTTATTGGTTATGATTTGCTTGATGGTTTTGAGGTAAAGATAGAAATTCTACTTCAAAACTAAAACAAGACAAATCAAAACCCCCTAGAAATTTAGGGAGCATTTTTATGCATGAAAGATTACTCTATACTCAAGTTCAAAGTTATTACTCAACCTTTAAATATTATCAAACTACCCCAAAAGTAGTGAATGTTAAGGTTAACATGACAACTAGGCTTTATGTGTATAGTTTGTACCTAAGAATTCTCCAAGTTCCAAAAGCAATTGAATTGGTAGATTTATTTTAACTTTCCACATAAATACAAAGTTATACTGAATAAGAAATTTTTCTTTTCCTTCTTTTTTTTATGCTCCTTTGTATTCTTTGGTTGAGAGTTATCTTTCTCTTTCCTGTTACTTTCTCAGTATGCCTGGATGTGGATATGCGGTCTAAATCAGATTGTCGGAGGTGCTATAAGAGATGAAGATTCTAAGTGAGATTAATTTGATTGAATTAATTCAATCAAAATTGATCCCTATTCCACTACACCATATGAAAAATAAGTTGCTTGGGCTTTGAGGGTTTTTGTATTACTTTTATCTGATTCTTTCCCTGGCATTTAACATCTAACAATTTTATCTAATACAAAAACATGTATTTAGTTTTTTTCTGTATATTATAATTGAATAGATATTTATCAAATATATGGGCAAAGTGGCATAATCTCCATGATTAAGTATTTGAGCTTTGGAGCAAGATTACCTGGGTTTTCAGTCCAGCTTTGTCACTATCCACAAGACACTGGGCCAATTACTTTCTATGCCACAATTCCCTCCTCTGTAAAAGGAGGATAATTATACGTATGCTGCAAAAAGTGGTGAGGATTAGATGAGTCCGTATGTGTTAAGTGCTTACTGTAGTGCCTGGCACAGAATAAGAGGAAGTTTGCTATGATATTGATTCAACTGTAATAAGTTACCCTTGAGGTTGAAAATGTTTTTGTTTTTGAACCATTTATATTTCTTCTCTGACTTCTTGTTCACATCACTTGTCCATTTTTATTATTATGTTTATCTTTTTATCTTACTGATTTTCAAAATGTGTATCATTTACTGACATGTTGCTTTGACTATCATCAATGTCATCAGTATTTAAAATAATTAGTAAAAAAATATTAGCCAAGCATATTCAGTATCTGAGACACTATGCTAAGTGATATGCAGAATAAGGAAATGAATGACATTGTCATTTTCCTCTGGCATTTTTAACATAGTAGGGGGGAAAGTTAACATCCAAAATAATTTTGTGCAATGTGTTGTAATAGAGTTTTCCATATCTGTGATTTTGGTACATTGATAAGGGAGACATCCATTCAGATGGGAATTACTCTGGAAGCTTCTTAGAGAAGGTCACATTTTAGATTTGATTGAGATTGAATAATGAGTAAAATTTTAAAAAGCATAGGTGGATGGACAGAAGCATTCTAGTCTGAATAATAGGAGGGAAGACAGAGTAGGGAAATCAAAAGCTCATTTAAAAAACTTATTTTAAAATCTTTTTTCCACATGTGATGCTTGTTTTCTTTATGTTTTTACATTTTTACACTTATTTTTATTAACATATAATGTAGTATTTGTTTCAGGGGTACAGGTCTGTGAATCATCAGTCTCACACAACTCACAGCACTCACCATAGTGTGTACCCTCCCCATGTCCATCCTCCGACCACCCCTTCTCTCCCACCCCCCTCCACTCCAGCAGCCCTCAGTTTGTTTCCTGAGATTAAGAGTTTCTTAAGCTTTGTCTCCCTCTCTGGTTTCTTGTTTCATTTTTTCCCTCTCTTTCCCTATGGTCTTCTGTCTTGTTTCTCAAATTCCTCATATCAGTAAGATCATATGATACTTGTCTTTCACTGATTGACTTATTTTACTTAGCATATGTGACACTTGTTTTCTACAAAATAAAATAAACATTATGGTTGCTTCTCCCTTAGAGCTTTGAATCATCAGGGAAAAATATGACTGGTGCTTAACATAAGACTAAATCAGCAATTCAGACTAATGGTAGAAATGATCCATTGAATGCTGCAATTGACATTAAAAGTCTAAACCAAATCCATTGGCCTGACATAAAACACAATAACAACAGTTTCTTTTTATCAGTATTAAATAGAAAAGGTGGATTATGGGCACCTGGGTGGTTCAGTGGGTTGAGACTCTGCCTTTGGCTCAGGTCATGATCTCAGGGTCCTGGGATCTAGCCCTGCATCTGGCTCTCTGCTCAGCGGGGAGCCTGCTTGTCCCTCTCTCTGCTTGCCTCTCTGCCTACTTGTGATCTCTCTCTCTCTGTCAAATAAATAAATAATCTTTTAAAAGATTTTATTTCTGCAGAAGATGTTTAGTTCACTCTAAGCTGCTATCTCTCTCCTCTCATCTGGTCAATGAAATGGCATCCTGTATCATTTTCCCATTTTTACCAAATCCATTCAATCCATTTTCTGTCAAGTAAATAAATAATTTTTATTTTTTTAAGATTTAAGGCTCCCAAAATAAATAAAATCTAAAAAAAACCCACAAAAAACCTACTTTAAAAAAAAGAAAAGGTAGATTATGGCAATTGCAAGGATGAATATCTAGAGGCATAATAAACAAGATTTTGTTGCAAATTCACAAGGGCAGATTTGAAAAAAACCAGGTAGTGATCCTTCATATATATATATATTTTTATGGATAGTTTTATTTTTTAAGATTTATTTATTTGACAGACAGAGATCACAAGTAGGCAGAGAGGCAGGCAGAGAGAGAGGAGGAAGCAGGCTCCCCGCTGAGCAGAGAGCCCGATGTGGGGCTCCATCCCAGGACCCTGAGATGATGACCTGAGCCGAAGGCAGAGGCTTAACTCACTGAGCCATCCAAGTGCCCCTTATGGGTACTTTATATTTTTTTAAATTTTATTTTATTTTGTCAGTGCTCCGAGATTTCATTGTTTATGCACCACACCCAGTGCTCCATGCAATAGGTGCCCTCCTTAATATCCACAACCAGGCTCACTCATCCCTCCTCTCCCTTCCAAAACTCTGTTTGTTTCTCAGAGTCCACAGTCTCTCATGCTTCATCTCCCCCTCTGGTTTACCCCAATTCACATTTCCTTTTCTTCTCCTAATGTCCTCCATGTTATTCCTTATGCTCCAGAAGTAAATGAAACCATATAATTGACTCTCTCTGCTTGACTTTTTTCACTCAGCATAATCTCCTCCATTCCCATCCATGTTGATACAAAAGTTGGGTATTCATCCTTTCTTATGGCCGTGTAATATTCCATTGTATATATAGACCATATCTTCTTTATCCATTCATCTGTTGAAGAGCTTCTTGGCTCTTTCCACAATCCGGTTAGTAAGGCCATTGCTGCTGTGAACATTGGGGTACAGATGGACCTTCTTTTTACTACATCTGTATCTTTGGGGTAAATACTCAGTAGTGCAATAGCAGAGTCATAGGGTAGCTCTATTTTTAATTTTTTGAGGAATCTCCACACTTTTCCAAAGTAGCTGTATCAACTTGCATTCCCACCAATAGTGTAAGAGGGTTCCCCTTTTCTCTTCATCCTCTCTAACACTTGTTGTTTCCTGTCCTGCTAATTTTGGCCATTCTAACTGGTATTAGGTGATATCTCAGTATGATTTTGATTTGAATTTCCCTGATGGCTAATGAAGATGAACATTTTTCCCATGTCTGTTAGCCATTTGTATGTCTCCTTTGGAGAAGTGTCTGTTCATGTCTTCTGTCCATTTTTTTTGATTACCTGTTTTGTGTGTGTTGAGTTTGAGGAGTTCTTTTTAGGACATGGATATCAGCCCTTTGTCTGTAGTGTCATTTGAGAATATTTTCTCCCATTGCATGGGTTGCCTCTTTGTTTTGTTGACTGTTCCCTTTGCTGTGCAGAAGCTTTTATCTTGATGAAGTCCCAAAAGTTCATTTTTGCTTTTGTTTCCTTTGCCTTTGGAGACATGTCTTGAAAGAAGTTGCTGTGGCTGATGTCAAAGAGGTTACTGCCTATGTTCTCCTCTAGGATTGTTTTTAAAGATTTTATTTATTTACGAGAGAGAGAGAGAGAGAGAGAGAGCGAGAAAGCACACATGAGTTGGCAGAGCAGCAGGCAGAGGCAGGGGGAGAGGGAGAAGCTGGCTCCTTGCTGAGCAGAGAGCCCAACACTGGACTTAATCCCAGGACTCTGGGATCATGACCTGAGCCAAAGGTAGACGCTTAACCAGCTGAGCCAACCAGGTGCCTGGTCCTTGATATGTTTGAATAAGTAGAGTTTTTTTAACCTGGCACTATTGATAAGTTTGGGGTCAGATAAGTTTTGGTCATGAATAGCTGCTGTGCTATGTATTCTACGATGTTTAGCAACATCCCTGACCTCTACTTATTATATGCGAGTAACATTCCTCCTCACCCCAAGATTGTGACAAAAAAAAATATCTCTAGACATTGTTAAATATCTCTTGCAGAACAAAATTTGCCCCTGGTTTAGTACCACTGAAATAAAACATATAATTATTGCTTTATTTATGATCTCTTTTTACCTGTTTACCATATTCTCAGGAACTATATTGTACTTTTTTAATAGTTATAATACCAATGACCTACCACTTATTGAATATAACCATTAAAATGTTTTAAAAAATATGTGTATGTTCCGTATGAAGTATGTTGTGTAACTAGAAAAGCACTGGCTCAGAATGGTGTCGTTTAGATTGAGTTCTCAAACCAGGGCTTGAAACCCAGTCAAATGCAATTTCTGCCTTCCCCAGGAATGTCATCTTAACTGGTCAACCAGGAATTTTTTGGTCAGCACCAAAGAGTTGGCCACTGGAGCCCTTTCCATCCCCAAGAGGAAGATGAGGTACCCTGGTTGTTAAGACATCTTGCTTTTGCCCTTAAGGGAAAGCCTTGACTGAAACAGTAACTTTTGCCAGTAACTTTCTTGCCCCACCCTCCTTCTATAAAAACCTTCCTTTTTTGTATTCCTCCTAAGAGTCTCACTCTGCTTGCTAGATAGAACCTTGCTTGATTCATAATCATTTAATAAAGCCAATTACAGCTTTACAATTAACTGTTAAATTTTTGTTATTAAACAGTTCCAAAAGTGAAAAGTCTAAAAACCAAGCTGAGCTAATTTTCTTTTTTTCTTTTATTAAAGATTTTATTTATTTATGTGACAGACAGCAATCACAAGTAGGCAGAGAGGCAGGCAGAGAGAGAAAGCAGGTCCCTGCTGAGCAGAGAGCCCAATGTGGGGCTCGATCCCAGGACCCTGAGATCATGACCTGAGCCGAAGGCAGAGGCTTAACCCACTGAGCCACCCAGGCGCCCCTGTTTTTTGTTGTTGTTGTTGTTTGTTTGTTTGTTTGTTTGTTAAAGATTTTATTTATTTATTTGACAGACAGAAATCACAAGTAGGCAGAGAGGCAGGCACAAACAGAGGGGGATGTAGGCTCCCCGCTGAGCAGAGAGTCCGATGTGGGGCTCCATCTCAGGACCCTGGGATCATGACCTGAGCTGAAGGCAGAGGCTTTAACCCACTGAGCCACCCAGGCAACCCCTGAGCTAGTTTTCTGAATTCACCCATGTACTAGCAAATGCCTTCTTTATCTGTAGCAACTTACTATTCCTGCTATGAAAAATCAAGCAGGTTGCTCTAACTTAAGAAAACCTATGGAGGGATGCCTGGGTTACTCAGTCTTCTAAGTGTTGTGCTAGTGATTTCAGCTCAGGTCACGATCTCTGGATCATGAGATGGAGCCCTGTATCAGCCTCCATCCTGGGCTTGGGGCCTGCATGGGATTCTGTGTCCCTTGCTCTCTGTCCTTTCCCCCCTTAAAAAAAAAGCAAGATCTATGGAATTACATTCTTTTATAAACTTCATATTTTGAAATAATTTCAGAATTAAAGAAAAATTACAAAAATTATATAAAGTATTTCATACACCTTCATCCAGAGTTCTCAAATGTAAACATTTCACTGCATCATGTTTTTTGTTTTTTATTTTATTTTATTTTATTTTATTTTATTTTATTTTATCTTATGTGTGTGTATTTTAGAACCATTTGTAAGTTGTATACACGAGGACCCTTTACAACCAAATACTTCAACCTTTATTTCCTAAAAACAGAATATCCTCTCTTATAACCACAATGCTGTTGTCAGAACTAGGAAATTGACAATGATTCAGCACTAATATTTAATCTTCAGGCCTTATTTAAGTTTTGCCAATTGTTCCAATAATATGTCATCTAGGATAATGTGTTATATTTGGTTGCCATATCTCTTTAGTCATATTTATTTATTTATTTATTTATATTTTTAAAGATTTTATTTATTTGAGAAAGAATGAGCAGGGGGAAAGGAAGGGGCAAACTCTCCACTGAGCAGGCAGCTTGGTGCAGGGCTTGATCCCAGAACCCTGGGATCATGACCTGACGCAAAGGCAGGCACTTAACTGACTGAGCCACCCTGTTGTCTCTTTAGTCTTTTTTATTTTATTTTATTTATTTATTTTATTTATTTATTTTTAAAGATTTTATTTATTTATTTGACAGAGAGAGATCACAGTAGACAGAGAGGCAGGCAGAGAGAGAGAGAGAGGGAAGCAGGCTCCCCACTGAGCAGAGAGCCCGATGCGGGACTCGATCCCAGGACCCCGAGATCATGACCCGAGCCGAAGGCAGTGGCTTAACCCACTGAGCCATCCAGGTGCCCCTAGTCTTTTTTAATATAGAACAGTTTTGTGGGTTTTTTTGTTTTGCTTTGTTTTGTTTTGTTTTACTATTGTGGAATGATGTTTGTGTTACCCCCAAATCCCTATGATGTTGAAGCCCTAACCCCGCAGTATGGCTGTATTTGGAGATGGATCCTCCATGGAAGTAATTAAGGTTGAGTGAAGTCAAAGTGTGGGGTTCTGATCTAATAAAATTAGTATTTTTTACCAGAAGAGATATCAGAGAGTTTTCAGTCTTTTGTTCTGCATACACACAGAGGAAAGTCCATGTGAAGACATGAGGTGTTGGTAGCCATCTGCAAGCCAGGAAGAAAACTCTCACTAGAAACTAACCCCACAGATACGTTGATTGTGGCCTTCTAGCCTCTAGAACAGTAAGAAAATAAATTTCTGCTGTCTAAGCCATCGAGTCAATGTATTTTGTAATGGCAGCCTGAGCTAATACAAGGACTTTGACAGTTTTGAAGAATGCAGACCAGATATTGTGTTTAACTCTTAGTTTTAGTATCTATCAAATCTACAATCATCTAAGAGGCTATTGCGGTTAAAAAGGCAATACATGATGGTGTATTGGTGTAAGATGCTGGCAGTGGCATGAGATGATGCATATTCAGGATATATTCAGGATATCTATATTAAAGCCTATAGGCTTCTTACTGCATTAAATATGAGGCATGAGGGAAAGAGGGGAGACCCAGTTTCAACAAACATAATGAAAATCTATGATAGTTTACCACAAAGCAATTTCTATTTGGCAATAATTTTCAGCCCTAGTGGCATAATATTTTTTATGGATTTCCTATGTAAGTTTATAGAATGAAAGATGGACAGTCTGGGTGAATAAATAGCTTTCATTTATATCATATTTTTATTTTAGGATATATTTAACTTTAGGAATAATCCAAAAGCCATAAGGTAAGTAAGTTAGATGACCACTTTAAGCAATAATATTTGCAGCCAAAAATGTAAGTAATGACTCTGATTTCTCCCATTGTTCTTAAACTGATTCTGAAAGCAATTCTAAGGGAGAATTTTTTAAAAACTTCTAAGCAATGATAGCATCATTAGCAGAAGTGGTTATGTCTTAAAGATTATTTTTCTTTGAAGGCAACAAAATCCAATAATAGCCATAGATAACATAACTATTTTAATCTCTGAATATAAATATCTACTACTATTTTATTATTTTCATGTCTCCTTTCTGTCTGTGGAAGACCACATTCTTTTCCTTCATTTTTCCTGTTTTCTGGACGTAGCTATCTCTAGGGTAGCCTGATGTGGTATTAAAGAATTCTCTAGACCTACACCTATCTCTATATACCTTTCTATGTATTTATATCTCTATCTATATTATCTATACTCATATATATATACCTAGATAATGTAACTGTTATGAATAGGACTTTCTCTTTAATCTGATAATTGCTGTTCTACTATTCAATAATTTCTTTTAGACCCATGAATCTGGAAAGACTTAGAAGTCATTTACTCAAACTCTCTAATCTAGTACATGAGGAAACTGATTTTCTTCCCAGATAGACCTTTAACCAGCATTATATTACATCTTCTCTTAAATCCTATTTAGGATAAGAACCCAGGTACCTGTGTTCTGGTGGCTCACTTTCTGGCTTGCAAATGGCCACCTTATTACTGTGTTATCACAGGGCTCCGAGAATGAGCTCTGTTCTTTCTTCCTCTTCTGGTAAGGAGACTAACCCCCTCATGAGGGCCCTACCCTTGTGAACTCATGTAAAACTAATTACTTTCCTTGGGCTCCACCTCCAGTTACCATCATTAGAACTTCAACATATGGATTTGGGGGGTGGGTGAGATATACACAGTCAGTCCATAACATGTATCAGTGCATTTTCTTCCTTGATGGAGCTTATAGTCTAGTGGGGAAAACATGAGTAAAAATTTCTGGTAACCAGTGTTATATATAAAGTGTCAGACTAAGGTCCATAAGAGAGAAAGGTCAAAAATCAACTCCAGGTACAATTTTCAAGAATGCTCATCCTGAGGGAATGTTTGAGATCTGATGGGTCCTGGAGAGCCAGCCTTGGGCAGAGAAGAGACATTCAGACAAAAGGAGTTTGACTTACTAAAACCCTGAAGAGAGAGATATGGTGGTATGTTTGGGGATTGAAAAAGTTTTCCAACTAGGGCACAGAGAGAGGAGCGTGCAAGACACTGGAGCCAGAATCCAAATTTTGTAGATCTCTCAGGCCATGCCAAATGCAAATAGATGCAACCAGTTTTGAATTTTCAAACTTCACTCTGCTTGCTTTGATAGCTAGAAAACTTAAACAACAAACTTGATTAAAATGTTGGCTGAGGAAAAGAAGGATATGCAGTTTACTAATTTATCTCCTGTTTTATTTAGTTATTAATTATTTCGTTAGTTATATAGTTTTGAAGAAAAAGCTTTTTCACGTTTTATTTGACAAACCTGGAAAACACCTTAATGACAGGCAGATGTATTTGGAATGGGTGTTTGCCAAGAATTCCCCCAAAGGGTCACATTGCTAATTAATGGTAGACTGTACATAGAGCCTCACTTTGAATCTGCTTTTCCTTTTGCTACATCATTACCTTCAGAGTCAAGAGGGAAAACATCAACAAACAAACAAAAAGACTGCTGAAACCTAGAGCCCTAAAAACGTGGATCTTCTGGGCACAGCTTCCTACTCTCTGTTCCAGACACTGTTGGTGGTGGTCTCTGTGAGCCCTAGCAAGCTACTCCAGACCAGAGGGAGGAAGCACTTGTTTTCTCACACAGTTAAGCACTAGTTTAAATCTCGGGCAAATGGCAGGCTGGGGCTCTGCTCTGAGGCACCATCTGTTCCTCTGATTTTGGAAATGATTTAAGGGATTTGAAATATTCCATTTCATCGTGTGTAAAAAGCCAACTTGACAGTTCTTTTTTAACCCATGACCAATATATTCCTCGAAGACATAGTTTCACTTGAAAGGCAAGACAGGGAAACAGCTCAATAAGGTTAGTTCTGGCAGAAAATAAAGTTTTATTTCACAATGAAAATACATTTGCAAAAATGTTATTATATTTTACTGTCTCTTCCATTAAATATATTAACCTAATTGAAGGAAAGGACTTCTTTTCCTTAAAGTTGAATTATCTATCATATCTGAAGAGAAGATATGACAGCCTCAAATGTAATATTCTGTTTGTACACAAAACATTGCTTCTGAAAAATTAATAAAGGTATGTTTTGGATCCATAAGCATAATGGATATATGTACTTTCTACAATGAAAAAATTTTATGAAGAATTATATCTTAATTCTGCTCTACTGTAAATTGAAGTATGGGAAATTTGCAGTGAATTTGAAAAATGGGGATCTGTTTTATTTTACCTTTCTCCTAACTAACCTGGGAAATTGAGGCACTATAAAAGAAATATACTTTCATTTAAAAATAACTGTCTCATTTGAATGAGTATAATTTAAGATTTAACCAATGAATATGGGAAGAACACATAGATGTTTTTCATAGGGAGGGTTAAAATATTGCTTGAGGTTAAGTAGGAAGGATTGAAGCATTGTCTTGGGGGTGTCTGGGTGTCTCAGGTCATGATTGGCTCAGGTTCTGATCCCAGGGTCCTGGGATCAAGCCCCACATAGGGCTACCTGTTCATGGGAAGCCTGCTTCTCCCTCTCTGACTCCTCCTGCTTGCATTCCCTCTCTCACTATGTCTCTCTCTGTCAAATAAAAAAAATAAAATAAAAATTCTTAGGTCTTTTGCTATAGCTGCTGTATTGTAAGCGGAAAGAAAAAACTTTGACATTTTTATCTCCTTCATGGAGCAGGGGACTAAATTAAAAAATACTTTTGACTTAATATAAAATATATAAAGGGCTTGACTCTATAAATTAATTCTTAATTTTTAATCACTTTCTTTTTTCTGCAAAACGGAAAAACAATTTGCATGTTAGTGCACATGATACTCCTTAAACTCAGAGTTCTTTAAACCAACAATGCACAGAGACAGATGTTGTTTATTTATTCTAAGGACCTAGAAATGAGACTGCTTGAAGATGATGTTTAAACCATCACTAGCTAGTCAGTTTTAAATAGGCTTCCTTCCACACTGTTCTGTGAATGAAATGGTAAACATGTTGAACTTACCTATATTTATTAACTAACTACTCTGTGCTACACATGGTTCTCAGTACTACATGTGTAAAAGGACTATGACATAACACTTGCTTCATGGAGGTTTTAGTCTCATTTGGAATAAAAATACTTAAAATTTAAGGTTAAATAATCCTTCTAATTAAAAAAATCTGATTTCTTATCATAATAACATCCTGTTATAAGCTACACTTTTTTCTTCCTTTCTTTCACAGCTTTATTGAAGAATAATTGAAATACAATAAATCATAAAGTATACAAATCTGTTAAGTGTTGATATGTGTGTATACTGTGACTCCATCACCACAATTAAGATAATGAAAATATTCTCTATCCCTTTGTGATCCTTCCCTCTTGCTTATCCCTGCCTCTGACACCTAGTGATATTTTTGTCACTGAATTCTAGTTATACTTCCAAGAACTTTATTCAGTTTTAGGATTCATACTTTCTTGCACAGTTTCTTTCATTCAACATAATTATTTCAAGATTCATCTATTTTATTGCATGTATCGGTAGTCCATTTGGTTTTTATTGCTGTGTAGTAGTCCAGCATATGGATATACTACAACTGATCATCCCTTCATCTGTGGATGGCCATGTGTGTTGTTTCCAGCCTTTGATTATGATTATGAACAAAGTTGCTATGAATATCTGTGTACAATGTTTATGCTGATGTGCATGAGTCTTTGTATGGACATATGATCTCATTTTCTTGGCCAAATAGCTTCACAAGGAATGGTTGGTTGGTATGACAGGTTTATATACAAATTTTTAAGAAATTGACAAACTTTCCCTGCCCAGTACCATCCACTCCATGCCTGTCCTCAGCTGGTCCATCACTCCATGGGGAAGCACCTCGAGCATGTCAGACAAAATGACCTACAAAATTGCCAGCATCAACCAGTCTCACGGGGAGGACACAAGGCCCTGGACATTGTGGAGAAAGATGACAGACCTGATTCCCATGCAGGAGATCTACCCAGCCTTTAACCCACTGACGGACACCGGCAACCTACCTACAGATGATAGTAGAGACAGCCATACTCACTGAGACCCTTGTTGCCCTGGGTGCTGAGGGGCAGTGGTTCAGCTGCAACATCTTGTCTATCCAGGATCATGAAATGGCTGCCATTGCCAAGGCTAGCATTCCGTGTACATCTGGAAGGGTAAGACAGATGAGGAGTACCTCTGGTGCATTGAGTAGACACTGTACTTGAAGGAAGGCCTCTCAGTATAATTTTGGATGATGGAGGTGACCTCATCAATTTCATTCATACCAAGTACCCACAGCTCCTATCAGGCATCTGAGTTATTTCTGAAGAGACTACAATGGGGTCTACAACCTATACAACAAATTTTGTTGTTTGTTTACTTATTATTGACGTTTGAGGATTGTTTACATATTCCAGATATAAATCCTTTATCAAATATATGATTTGCGGCTAAAATTAACAAGTCAGGAAATGACAGATGCTGGTGAGGATGTGGAGAAAGGGGAACCCTCCTACACTGTTGGTGGGAATGCAAGCTGGTGCAATCACTCTGGAAAACAGCATGGAGGTTCCTCAAAAAGTTTAAAATAGAACTACCCTATGACCCAGCAATTGCACTACTGGGTATTTACCCTAAAGATACAAATGTAGTGATCCGAGGGGGCACATGCACCCAAATGTTTATAGCAGCAATGTCTACAATAGCCAAACTACGGAAAGAACCTAGATGTCCATCAACAGATGAATGGATAAAGTAGATGTGGTATATATACACAATGGAATACTACGCAGCCATCAAAAGAAATGAAATCTTGCCATTTGCAATGACATGGATGGAAATGAGAGGGTATCATGCTTAGTGAAATAAGTCAATCGGATAAAGACAACTGTCAGATGATCTCCCCGATATAAGGAAGTAGAGATATAACATGGGGGGTTTGGGGGGTAGGAAAAGAATAAATGAAACAAGATGGGATCAGGAAGGAGACAAACCATAAAAGACTCAATCTCAAAAAACAGACTGAGGGTTGCTGGGGGGAGGGGGGTCGGGAGAGGCGGGTAGCATTATGGACATTGGGAAGGGTATGTGCTATGGTGAGTGCTGTGACGTGTGTAAACCTGGCGATTCACAGACCTGTACCCCTGGGGATAAAAATACATTATATGTTTATAAAAAAATAAAAAAATTAAAAATATATATATGATTTGCAAGTAACTTCTCCTAGACTTTGGTCTTTATTCTGTTAGTTCCTTTCAAAGACTAGAAGTTATTCATTCTGATAATGACCAGTTTATTATTTTTTTCTATATGGAAAGTCTTTGCCTAATCCAATGTCAAAAACATTTTCTCCTATGTTTCTTATGGAAGTTTTATAGTTTTAGTTTTTACTCTTAGGCTTATGTTCTATTAAAGTTATATATATAGATAGAGATATAGAGATATATCTATATATAGATATAGATTTATATAAGTATATATATTATTTATATATATATTAGATATCTATATCTATCTATCTATCTATCTATATGTATCTATGGCTTATATCATATATATGGTGTAAGCCATAGGTTGAAATAATATTTATTTTTTAATATAGTTATATGTTGTTTGTTGAGAGTTAATTTTTGTATATGATATAAGCTATGAAAGCTATAGACTGAAATAATTCTTCCTTTTTAAATATAAATATGTGCCATTTGCCTTTCTGCACAGAATTGGCTTTGCATCTTTTTAAAAAATCAGTTCTTTCTGGACTCTATTCTTTTTCATTGAATTATGCTTTGTCTATATTGAAAAGATACTACACTGTTTTGGTTGTTGTAGCTTTATTATAACACTTCGTATCACATAGTGTAGTCCTTCAATTTTTTTTCAGGAATTAGTTTTTTATCAAGATTTTATTTTGGGGGCCACCTGGGTGATACAGTTGGTTGAATGACCGACTCCTGGTTTCAGTTCAGGTCCTGGTTTCGAGGTCCTGGAATTGAGTCTGCTGATGGGCTCCATGCAGAGATTCTCTCTCACTCTCCTCCTGCCCCTTCCACTTGTGTGCTTGAGCTCACTCTCTTTTGAAAATACATAAATAAATCTTTTAAAAAAACTTGATTTTTTTAGAGCAGTTTTAGATTCATAGCAAAACTGAGGAAAAGGTACATAGAGTTCCTTTATACCCCTGCCCCCACACATCCACAGACTCCCCTTTGTCAGCATTCCCTACCATAGTGTTGCTTTTGTTAAAACTGATGAACCTACATGGATACGTCATAACCCCTGACTGTCTATATAGTTTACATTAGTGTTCACTCTTGTGTTGTACCTCCTACATGTTTGAATACATATATAACAGCATATATCCATCATTATGGTATCATACAGAGTACTCTCACTGCCTTGAAAATATGTGCTCAACCTATTCAATCTTCCCTCAGCCTGACCCCTGGCGACCACTGATCATTTTACTGTCTTCATAGTTTTGCCTTTTCAAAATGTTATATAGTTGGAATCACACAGTATGCAGCCTTTTCAGATTGGCTTCTTTCACTTAGAAATATGCATTTAAGTTTTCTCCATGTCTTTTCATGACCTAATGCTCATTTCTTTTCAGTGTTAAATACTGTTCTATATTTATTTATCCCTTTAGCTATTGCAGGACCTCTTGTTTGCTTCTGAGTTAGGCAATTGTAAATAAAGTTTCTGTAAACATTCCTATGGACGTTTTTGGGTGGACCTAAGTTTTCTTCTTCTTTATGTAAATACCAAGGAGTGCTATTACTAGATTGTATGGTAAGAGTTTCTTTAGTTTTGTAAGTAACCTCCAAACTGTCTTTGAAAGTGGCCATAGCACTTTGCATCCCTTTCAGCAATGAATGAGAATGAATGTTCTGTTGTTTCATATCCTTGACGGCATTTGGTAATGTCAATGCTCCGGATCTGAGCCATTCTAATAGGTGTGCACTGGCAACTCATTGTCTTTTAATTTACATTTCCCAGATGACATGTGATCTGGAGCATCTTTTCATATGTTTATTTGTATATCTTTTTTTGTTGAAGAGTCTGTTAAGGTTTTTGGCCTATGTTTAAATTGGGTTGTTTTCTTACTGTTGAATTTGAAGAATTCTTTGTATATTTTGGTTAATAGTCCTTTATTAGATATGTCTTTTGTAAATATTTTTTCCCAGTGTGTGGCTTCTTTTCTCATTTTTTTTGACATTGCTTTTTGCAGAGCAGAAGTTTCTAATTTTAAAGAGGTTGAGCTTACCAATTATTTCTTTCATGAATTATGCTTTTGGTGTTATATCTAAAAAGTCATTGCTGTATCTAAGATCATCTAGGTTTTCTCCTATGTTATCTTCTAGGAGTTTTATAGTTTTGTATTTTACATTTAAGTCTATGGTCCGTGCTGAATTTTGTGAAGGACTTAAGGTCTATATTTGATTTTTTTTTTTTAATGTGGATGTCTAGTTGTCCCAGAACCATTTGTTAAGAAGACTGTCTTTGCTTGATTATATTGCCTTTGTTCCTTTGTCAAAGATCAGTTGGCTGTTTTTATGTGGGTCAGTTTCTGGGCTCTCTATTCTGTTTGATCAATTTGTCTATTCTTTTGCTAATGCTACAGTATCTTGATTACTGTAGCATTATAGTAGATCTTGAAGTCGACTCCTGTCAATTCTACAAATTTCTTCTAAGTTTTTTCATAGATGCCCTTTATGAGGGTGATAATCACCCTTTTTATTTATAGTTTACTAACAGTTTTTGTTCTTAAGAATAGAAGTTGCATTTTGTTAAATGTATTTTTTACATCTATTGATTTTACATCTATTGATTCATCTATTGATACATCTTCTTTTCATTCTGTTCATAAGATGAATTACATTGGTTAATTTTTGAATATTAAACCAGTCTTACATTCCTAGAATAACCCCTCCTTGAACATGATATAATTCTTATGATTTTTGGATTTAATATGATAAAATGTGCTAAGAATTTTGGCATCAATTTTTGTGAGAGTTATTGGACTATAGTTTTCTTTTCCTTCAATGTCTTTGGAGTACTATAGTAATGTTGCCTTCATAGAATGAATTATATAGTGTTGCTTCTTCTGTTTTCTGGTTTTCTGCACAATTGGAATTACAATTTCCTTAAATGCTTCGTAAAATGGTGAAGTCTTGTGAACGTTGAGGTTTAAGTGTGTATGGGAGAGTTTATAATTGTAAACTTTATTTTAAAAATAGATACAGGGCTCTCAGTCTTTGTATTTACCCATGTGGTATCCATTCCCAGTGTTCTTCATTCCTGTGTTGATCCAGATTTTTATCTTATACCATGGTCCTCAGAACGTCTTCACTATTTCTTGTAACACAGACTTGCTGGCAATGAACTCCTTTAGCTCTTATGTCTGAAAAAGCCTTTATTTTGCCTTTGGTTTTAAGCAAAATAGAATTATAAGTTGACAGTCTTTTTTCATTAAAGGTGTTTCTCCTTTGTTTTCTGGCTTATTTGTATTACAATGAGAAATCTGTTGTTTATCTTATTTTGTTCCCTTTTTTTTCCCCACTGTCTTCTTTCAAGATTTTATTTTTATCACTGGTTTAAAACAATTTGATTATAATGTGTCTTGGTATAGTTTTTATTTTTTTCACATCTTTTGTACTTGTGGTTTGTGGAATGTCTTGGAACTATGGGTCTATAGTTTAATTCATGCTTGGAAAATTTTTAGCAGTAGTTTCTTCAAAAAAATTTTGTCAACTCCCCTCCCCCTTTTAGGGACTCAAATTGTATGTATACATGGCCACTTGAAGTTGTCCCAGAGCTCCATGTTCCATTCCATGGGAATGGAAGTCTCCAGTGGGCTGGAGTTGGGCATTTCTCGTCCCTCAGGTCAAGTAGGCTCTACTCAAACCCATATGTTTAGGCTATGTGAACGAGTTCTCCCTTGAGGGTAGAGCTTGTTAAAAGAATGTTTTGCTGCCTTTCAAAATTGTTCATTTTCTTCTCTCTCTCTGTCAGAAGCATGAGGGGATTTTTCTCAGCTGTTCACTGGGGACCCTGGTGGATCTCTTGGAGGTAAAACAGAACAAAAGTGAGTGAATGTTTTACACTATTGTATACTGGCTATTTTTGTATTCTATAAATAATCTTAAGCTTTGTTCTGGGATACAGTTAATTTACTTGGAAATGATTTAACTCCTTTAAAGCAAGGCTTTAAAGCTTAGGTAGGATGTGTAACATTACTCAAGGGCAAACTTTGCCACAGTGGTAAGAGAACTTTTCTGAGTACTCTGCTTGGTGGTGTTTGTTTCTGGGGTTTTTTCCTTAGCTGGCAGGAACAGGAACTATCCCTGGACTACTAGAGAGGATGCCTTCTACTGCAAAAGTTGGCACCTTGCACCCCCTCTCCATCCACTCCCCTCAGTAATATGTGTGACATTCCTCAGGCACCTCTGGCTGCCCTAAATAGTTAACTTGCAGAGATCACAGTCCTACAAGACAGGAGTCTCCCTTGGTTTACCCATGTCCTAGAGATTTACAACAAAGAAGCTATCTAACAACAGCACAATCCAGAGACAAATAACTCAGTTCCTCAAGCCCTAAATAAAGTTAAATTTCTTCTAAACCCAAATCTCACTAACAAGGACACTTGATAGGAGAAATGTGAAACTTTATCTCTAGATCTCCAAGATAGTGTCGAGAATCATTCCCAAGCATATGGCCCACTGATATACATCTAAAGGGTCTCACCAGAAGATTTTTACTACTACTAATGAATAACCTTTCTCCCAACAATAACTAGCCCCTCAAGGTCCTGGAGACCTTGCTTTCAAAATTCCTTAAAACTAACATCATCCCCTTTGTCCTCACCTACCCAACTCCTGTGTATATAATCAGCCACTCTTCAGGATAACGCAGCAGCATCTCCATCTGCCCACGGGTCCTGTCCGTGAGCTCCAATAAACCACCTTTTTGCACCAAAGACGTCTTAAGAATTCTTTCTTAGCCATTGGCTCCGAACCTCACCCCACCAAACCTCACCTAGGTTCAAGAACTTCATCAGTTCCATCCAGCCTGTTGTTTTAGTAAAGTTAAGAGGGGCCTGTTATTCAGTTTTGGCCAGAAGAAAAATGCCTACATTTTTAAATTTTGTTTTTAATAGTTATCTTAATTGGGTGACTATGATTTATATGTATATAGATTTTGTAACTCAGGAGCATTAAAAATATAACTATGCAAATTTAATGTAGGATAATTTAAGAATTTTAATTAACTCTTCATATTTAAATTTTACAGAATACAAAAAAATCCTCCAATAAAATAACCAAGAAATTTTAGGAAGTATTTTCAAAACTGGACAGATCAGAGGGTTGTAAAGTAGATTCATGCTACTGACACATTTTGGCACTGTCTTTTGTTTAACTTAGTTGAAGTATATTGGGTTTGAAGTTTGCAAAATATCTGGTAAGGAGTCAGTTATACAAAGTGTTGTTTATATAAATTTATCTCCTGAAGGGGAGGCATTATCAACTTTATCACCTAAGGGTAAGAGCTAAGGCTCACAGAGCTTTTGACATTTGTTTATCTGTGTAACGGAGAGAATCAGAGCAAATAATGAGACCAAAATATTGTGGAGTTCAGGAATACTTTCTGCGATTCCACGTTGATTTAGTGGTTGCTGTAAATTCTTAGGTACATCTGTGAATTAACAATGCAAATGTAATGAGTTTAGTGTACTTGTAAAAAGTTGAGGAAGCTACATTTATGCTAGCTCCAGATTTTGTTACATGATTATGTATACTGATGTTTATAAAACCCCTCTAAGGGGTGGGACCACCCACTTTACTTTCCAAAAGGAATCAGTATCACTCTAATGTTGCTTTCCTCAAAAGTAGGAGTGAACTATCTGACTAATGGTATTTGGAAAAAAGAGTCTGAGCCTGGGTCCACTCCACCCTTTCCTGGTTTTCCCCCTCCCCTTCTCCCTCGCCATCTCTCACACTTGCTCTGATTTGCCTCTTATTTCTGCTTCCTGGGGGAAGTGGGGGATGGAGTAGTACGCAGGACCTTTTAGGTCTGCCAGACTTACTTGTCTTCTTTCTTCTGCCTCCTCTCTTGGATTCTTCAGCTCTTTGGAACTCTTAGGGAGTTATTTTTGGCCCATCCAGCCTTACCAGTAATAAGTTTGATGTTTTAAAGTTTGTTTTTAGAGATGAAAGGATCATCTCCTTTAAAAACCACAACAGGTGACTTCAAATCATATACTTATTTCCTAAGAGTGGGAATTCTCTTTGAGTAATTGTGTATTTATCAAGCCCATATCCCTAGAATCAGATTAATATTTAGCAAATATGCACTGATATATGTACACTGGTTTTATTCATATGCCAGAGATGGGGGAGAGAGACAGAGAGAGCAAGCAGAGGGAATAGCAGAGGGAGAGGGAGAGGGAGCAGCAAGTAGGCTCTCCACTGAGCAAGGAGCCTGATGCGGGGCTCAGTCCCAGGACCCTGGGATCATCACCTGAGCCAAAGGCAGATGCTTAACCCACTGAGCCACCCAGGCACTCCCAATGTTGAAATAATTTTATATAATCTAGTAAGCATCTAGTTCTCTAAGCTCTCAAGGACCCATTGTCCTAACAGTTATGGCCTTTCTTTCAGGGCCATCCTGAACACCCCCAAAATGACACCTAAAGGTTAAATAGTCGGCATAGTGGAACACTGTCAAGACTCTGTTTAAGCACTACAGCTGGCATCTATTTGGTTGTAGACCCTTGGCAAATGGGCTGTTGAAAAATATAGACTGCTACCCCTGCCTAACACATCAAAAATAAGGTAAACTTAAAATATATATTGTATATATATTGTAAAATCTAAATTGATATTATTTTCAAAAATTTTTGTTATGTGGGGGCGCCTGGGTGGCTCAGTTGGTTGGACAACTGCCTTCGGCTCAGGTCATGATCCTGGAGTCCCGGGATCGAGTCCCACATTGGGCTCCCAGCTCCATGGGGAGTCTGCTTCTCCCTCTGACCTTCTCCTCGCTCATGTTCTCTCTCACTGTCTCTCTCTCAAAATAAATAAATAAAATCTTTAAAAAAAAAAATTTTGTTATGTGAAAACCTGAATCAAATATATCATTTTTTCCTCTATTGGTACCTATAAAAATAATAGGAAATTTAACTTAAAAGAGGAGAAGAAACTAGTCGAAGCCTGCCCTTTTTTTCCCACAAAAATTTTGAAATGCCTTATAGGAAATACATATAATAGAAATACAAAATAAAATAGAAATTTGAATATTCACCAAAGTGAGATGAAACTAAAAATGTAGAATTCTAGACTTCCTGGACTATACAGTTGCTTAAGATGGGTGATAGATTTCATTCTGAGACTCCTATCAGTGAAGTTTAAAGAAATCCAACAACAGAAGAAATACAAAAAAAGTAGTTGTCACACATTTTTATATCTCTGGATGAATGATGACTTTTTAGCTTAAAATCAATACATGAAGTCATGATGGAGAAATGGTAGATTTAACTACATATAATTTTAAACATATGTTATAGCAAAAATAAAAATTCATTTTTCTTTGAGGAAACATAACAGTCCCAAAGAACTATTTCTGGGGAATAGGACAATGGGTGATTTTTTTTTTTTTTCCTTCTGGATTTGCAAAAGTTGTTTAAGAACTCAGAAGAATTGTTCTTGGTAGGTTTGTCTTCTCTTTCAAATATTTTAAATGTTTGGCAGAACAGACTTAGAAACTCACTAAGTGACCCACTTAATTCCTACCAGTTCCCTTTGCCATTCTGGAGCTTTGTCCTGGGATGCGTGCTTTTAGTAAAGTTCTACTCGATATAGAAATTACAGGTTGTCTGTTTGACTTCCAGGTGTTTTTCATTGTTTAGATATCCTTGTTACTACCTATAGCCACAGATAATTGATTTAAGCCAATGAGCATGTTCTAGGAGGACTTTGAAACCAAATCCAGGTGGTTCTGATCAGTCCAGCATCACTTTTATGGGTGAAACTGTGCAGGGGGTTATTGGTTATGATAGCTCTCTATCAAGAATATTATAACAGATAAAAGTCATTTTCAGATGGGAAAAGCATGAAGCAGATCAGCAGAGAGGAGAGAGGATTTTGTGATGCCTTTTTTTTTTTTTTTTTTATCCCTTCCCTGTAGCTTTTCAATTATTGGTTCCATACCCTCCTTTGGCCCCAGCAGAAATTCTGCCCTTCACTTTCCTGAGAAACATGTGTGTCTTTATAAGTCTCTGTCTCTATTTAAGTTAGCTGCCTAACAGTTTCTGTGAAAACATGGACCCATCAGAACTTTTGATGTGTATCTTCACCTGAGTGAAGTTGTGCCTGAGATTATAACTTCCAGCCCTGTGCCTTCATTTCTGATTGCTCCGAAGAGTTTGCCTCTGACACTCTGTCACCTACCTCCACACGAAGGTGTGCAAGTCTTGTGTTAGCTCCAATGCCCCTCCTCCTTCTGACTTCTCCATGTTACGTTTATCTATCTCATGTTACTTTTAGATTCTGATGTCTGTAATTCCCTACATTCCCATCTGGTCATACTACACGAAGAAGTGAATTAAGACATATTGAAGATGCTGGTAGAAACAGCTTGAGAAGTTTTTTCTAAATATTTTTACATAACAATGTAACTTCAGAATTCAATATTAAATTTAAGCCTCCGGTATTGTACCTATATGCCATTTGTTGTATTTTGACAATAAAACATTATTCTAGTCCATTAATTTGAAATTAATAATTTTATGACAATATACACTAATTGAATTTCAATTTATTCTATAGGGCTTAGAACATAAAGTGAGAAATCAGCAGAATGTTTTGAAGAGCGATGACCAATTTGTAATTCCTTAAAAAGATCATGTATAGAAATAATGTTTTGCTTTTAATGTATAAAATCTAACTTATATAATAGGGATCATGAGGAAAAATACTGCCATCCTGCATAGCACAGTAACGTGTTGTTATCTTGTGGGAAGAGGTCTATACAACAGTATGATAAGGATTTAATGATGGGGAGGAATCTATTTTAGGCTTTCATCACCGTTAGAATAAAGGTGGAATTTGTCTTCCATCTTAAGTCCTTTGAGTCTTTGTTCAACAATTAATGATTTTCATGGCTACATTTAACGTGACTAAGAATCTTTCAAATGCTACATACAATTGAAAATTTTTGGAGTCTTAATTTCTTAGACAAACATAAAACAATGTAGCAGCCTTACTGTTTGTTGTAATTGATGCAAAACCTAGTTTTCAGAAAGGGACCAAGGAGAATTAAGTACATTTATTATTAACATATATTTAAAATTGTTGCACCCATTGCACTGAAGATAAGTTTGCTAAAGACTGCGCCTTCCCACCCACTCTGCTTCTGAGGGGTACTAGTGCAGTAAGCTGGTGAGAGCCCTGCCTTGTAGGCACCTGTACTGCATTTATACACTAGAAACAAACAAACAAACAAACAAACAACACATCACATCCTGAAACTTAAACACTTTTGCCCTCCTAAAAGCCCATGGTAGCTAGGCAAGATGATCCTATATTAAGAAAAAACTTGTAGAGCTCAGATGATGTTTGATTGCTTTCAGCTGTTCTCTAATCCAAAGCCAGAGAGCTGCTTACTCCCTCAGGGAAAACAACTCCACAGCAACTCATTTTATACCAAAAACGATTAACTGAACTTAATTGGGCATAGCATTTAATAAAAAGAGTCTCCTTTGGGAAAACAATTTTTTATGTGTCTGCAACCACACAGCATAAAATTGCTATGATTTGTGTATGTATGTGTGTGTGTGTGTTCTAGTAACAACTTTATAAAAGTCTCCAGAAACCAGTGTAACTTCTGCATGGTGCTACCAGATTTTTAGCTATTAGAAAAGTGGTGTTCATTTCTCTTTCAATACTTCTATATGAGACTTCATTTTCTGACCAATTTACTAAATTCTACAAAAATAGAATAAATATGAATTTTGTTTGAAAAGTCTTGCTCTTTGAAGTGCCTCCTACGAACTTCTCTGTGGAGACATGGATTTCATGCTTTATTTTCTGTGGTACAGGGCAATTCATTTTTAATATATAAAAAATGATGAAAATATAAATCAACAAACGACAGATTGTGGTACAGCTTACTAGTGCTCTTCTAGAATATTATTTTACTTGCCCATTAAATTTTAAAATGTAATATTTTGCCCCAGGGTTATAATACACATCTTATTTGACATAGATAACAATGTCTACCACTATCTTGTACAGAAATATCAATTTATGCATAATTTGTACATTAATTCACCTTAGTTTAATAATACAATTGAAATAACTTTGAATTTTTGAAAATCTTAAACCTTAATTTCTGAGGGGAAAAAAAGAACACTTGAAATTAGTCTTCTTACTGTCAGTGAAGGGGTAATGTGAATACAAGAGTAGATATGAAAAATATACTTATTTGTCATTATTGGTTTTAAAACTCAATATGAGTATAGTGGAAAAGAGAAGGTTTTATTCTGATTCCCTTTTTGTGATAAATCTAAAAGCTCTTAAAATTTTGGAGATGCTATTTCAGGACATGTTGGCATAAATATTTGTAAAATTCTTGCCTTAAAGTAAGAACTTAATGTTTCTTGGGGAAAATGCATTTGTCACAGATAAGAGCATTCTAACATAATCTGTTTAAAAATAAATATAAAATGGGGACTATTTGGTGCTCTGCTGCTTTGTATTCAAATATAAATCTGAGTGCCCTGAAATGATAAAGATTTGCCAGTTCTGGAAATCAAAAGTCTCCCACTTAGGCATGGAGTCCTTGAATCAGGGTAATAACTAAAGCATGAGCTCTGAAAGAGAGCATCTGCAAAATGAAACAGATTCACCACATTTTATCCATAACTATGTCTAGGTCTAGTGAGGTCAAATGATATACTGATGATCAAAGTCATTAGAGCCTGGAAATAGTTGTAAATAGCTTAAAAATAATTTACTTTTCAATTGGTTCTTGTGCTTTTCTGTTTTTTGTAGTGAAGTATGACTACAATAATGATCTATGGAATGACTGCCTGGTTCAAATTCCAGCTTGGATACTTAGAAATTAGGTGACCTTGAACAATTTACCACCCTTTGCCTCATTTTTCTCACCCCTACCAGGGGTATCTAACAATATTTACTTCCTAGGATTGTTATACATGATTTAAAACAACTTCGAATAGTGTTTAGAATGAAAACAGTACATTCAGCTGGATAAGCCCAGTACAGGTGAATAATGGTCCTCTGTCTTTCCTAGGATGAAAAAATCCATTAAAGGCTTGGTTTATGATTTTTTTTAATACAAATTTTTTTTAATACAAATATTCAAAGGGCATTTATTTTTCATAGAATGTTGAATCAACCTAGTTATTCTTTAAAAGATGAATAGTCAACAATCCATGACATATACATACCATGGAATACTAACGACTCAAGGACAGAGTGGAATAAAGCATTGATACACACAGCAACTTGGATGACTATCTAGGGAATAGTCTAGGTGAAATAAACCAATCCCAAAGGTTAAAAATCACATTATTCCATTTATAACACATTTTTGAAATGAAAAAATTGCTAAGAGTAGGCATATGGGCTAAGCAAGGGGAGATGTGGATGTGGTTATCAAGGGCAACATGAGGGAGTCTTACAGTGATGGACTGTTCGACATCTTGACTGTGTGGTGGATGCACAAACCTATAATTGTGGTAATATTTTATGGAACTAAGTACACCATCCACACAAGCACATGCACATGCACAGATGAATATAGGTAAAACTAGGAAAATTGGAATAAGATGTGTGAATTGTATCTATTCAATATCCTTGCTGTGTTCTGTAAAATATTGTATTATAATGGATAAAGAAAATAACTATGGGGCTTCTCTATTACTTTATTTTTTAATTTTTTAAAAATTTCTTTTCAGTATTCCGGAATTCATTGTTTATGCACCACTTCCAGTACTCTATGCTATATGTGCCCTCCTTACCCACCAACAGTCTCACCTTTTTTTTTTAAATTTTTTTTTTATTTTTTATAAACATATAATATATTTTTATCCCCAGGGATACAGGTCTGTGAATCATCAGGTTTACACACTTCACAGCACTCACCAAAGCACATACCCTCCCCAATGTCCATAACCCCACCCCCTTTCTCCCAACCCCCCTCCCCCCAGCAACCCTCAGTTTGTTTTGTGAGATTAAGAGTCACTTATGGTTTGTCTCCCTCCCAATCCCATCTTGTTTCATTTATTCTTCTCCTGCCCCCTTAACCCCCCATGCTGCATCACCACTTCCTCATATCAGGGAGATCATATGATAGTTGTCTTCCTCCGCTTGACTTATTTCACTAAGCATGATACGCTCTAGTTCCATCCATGTCGTTGCAAATGGCAAGATTTCAGTTCTTTTGGTGGCTGCATAGTATTCCATTGTGTATATATACCAGTCTCACCTTTTAATAACTACATGTGAACTGCATTAGAACTGCATTTGAATCTACAACTGTCTCTACAACAATTTCAATTAAAAGTAACTTAAGGCAGAGCCAGCTTGAGATTTGTGAAAATTGTTATCTGTAATCATCTGTAGGAGATAGGCCATTATAAATTAAAAGTGAACTACTATATAGAATAAACATATATAAAATATATCAAACAAAATGACATAGGACATGAATAGAATCCTAGAATCCAAAAGACACTTGAGACATAACTTCACCCAGACGAAGATTTTGTTATTCTTTGGCAGAATAGGAAATACAAGTCTGATGGTGGTGGGTATTGCATAACTTTTCTAAATATCCTAACTTGGGAAGAAACTATATGTTATTCTGAGATTATGCCCTTTCTACTTTTTGATTTTATAATTTTTTGTCTTTTTACAAAACAATAGTTACGATAGTTTTTATGCTTTTCCTTGATAAAATAAAAAGTTGACAAACTTAAAAAAATGGAGTAGGAACAGATATGCTCCTCCCCTTCCACCAAAGAAGAGAAATGGGATAAGATAGGAAAAACAAACGGAAGACTCACCAGCAAAAATATGGCAGTTGAATGGGAAAGAGAAGTGATCTCGAATCTACAGATATATGTCAATGTATAAAGGTGAGGGAGAGACTGGGAAGCTGAGGGAAAGGTGAAGAGAAAAGAGAAAGAGCTTGGGTTGGCAGATGCTGACATAGTGTTGATAATGCAAATGAGGAAGAGCTGGACAGAGCAGCCAGGGGTTTTCCACACTGATCACATGCACAGAATTTCTCTTCAGAAAGGGTTGTTGTGTTTCGGGCGGGTTTGGGTTCAGCAAGATTGCACTGCATGTTCATGGACTCTCTTCAACAGGAACTTTCTGGTGGTCATTGAACATACTCTGTGTTTGAAAAGTTGCCTACAGGGGCGCCTGGGTGGCTCAGTGGGTTAAAGCCCCTGCCTTCAGCTCAGGTCGTGATAGCAGGGTCCTGGGATCAAGCCCCACTTTGGGCTCTCTGCTCAGCAGGGAGCCTGCTTCCCTTCCTCTCTCTCTGCCTGCCTCTCTGCCTACTTGTGATCTTTGTCTGTTAAATAAATAAATAAATAAATAAATAGCTAGCCTGCATTCTTCCAACTCAAATTTGTTCTTTCCTTACAAATTTCCATCATGTGCTTAGGGTCGGACCCTAGCTAAAAGATTCATTTGTGTTCACAAATTTGAAAGATTTAAGCTCCTGATTGAGTTCTTCTGAGTAAGAATATCCTGGGAATTTTTCTACGTTCGTTATTTTTATTGGTTTCTTACTATCACTGCTTTTCAGAGGATTGTTTAAATTATTATGGATAGTTTTAATGTACAAAGCATGTTTATGAAATCATCTGGGAAGAAGAGACACTGAAATTTTCGTCAGTGTTTTCCACAAGCTCATCCTTCACCCAGACACTCTCATGAGTAAGTGCTTCCTTTTGGATGAAGGCCACTCCTGCTGACTACCTCTTTTTGGTTTCTTCGTGCTTCTCCATCTTGCCCTTATGACCAGAGGCCAATCCACAGTAACATAACTAGATCTTTCTCCTTGCCACCTTCGTATTTTCAAACCGTGTGATGGATCATCATTAAAATTGCCCTAATTGAGATTCTTTTTTTTTTTTTTTTTTTAAATTCTGAGTACATTTGCAGGATCTGCACACTGCCCATCAGGCTATAGCGTCTCATCGAGTGCCTCCATATTTCCATGGGGTAGAGCCTGAGGACTCGTGGCAGCTGGGTGAATTCAAGCAAGAAAATGCTTCATTAAACTCAGGGTCTTATGAAGGCATGCACTCAGACACACATGTGCACATCAGTTTTCAACCTCATATCCCAACCAGGATAGCCTATATAATATATGGAGATAGTTCAAGTATTATAAAAATGGATAAAGCTCAGTTTTTCCTCCTGTATTAATGTTATGGATTTAGTACCAAATACGCATTCTGCACACAGTAGTTATTTTGGAAGTAAACTATACACTCAGAATATGGATACTTTTAGTGATACTGATAACTGGGAAGTAATATTTAGATGGATTTCTGCAGTATCGAAATTTCCAAACTGGATTTCTTCGTTTAAGAAAAATACAATTTCCAAATGAGTATATTGAGAATGAATTATACTCAGAATAGGTTTGTCATGAAATTAGCAAAGAATCTGTCAACTTTTATGATGAAGTGATAACTTGGTTTGTCCTTGTATTTGTGTGTTCGGCTTTCTCATGAGTTAATCCCAAAATCATTTTTTCCCCATTTTTGCCCTTAAAAAACACAGCCTGTTTTATTAGTAAGTATTACTTAAAATATTTTGTAAAGATTGTGTATATTGTATATTACAAATAATCTATTCAGTTGTTGAAGTCTGACTTAGTAAAATAGTTACCATGGTTATTGTTTTTCATCTACCAGAGACTTACTCTATTTTTGATCCTTATAAGACATTTGTCTACACCCTCTGCTAAAGATCACTAGGAGTGCATGTGTAGTTGAACAAGTAAGGCTTGTTTCTTCTGTAAGGAGAGAGACTACATGCCACTGAGTTACATCTTGGAGTTCTAGGGAGGACTTATCGTAGGATTTGGGCTCATGGAAGGTGGTTTTGGAGAGAGTTTAAAGATGATTTGCTTTGAATTGGATGCTATCAGGAAGTGTGGGTTATTCCATTATTTAGTATTTTAATAGATCTTATCTAGAAAGAGGGCAAGGCTAAAGCTGCAATTTATAAAGAAGTGGCAGTTACTCTTATGAACTAGAATGGGGGAATGTTGAGTTGTTTTAACAGTTTGGACAAGGTTTATGTTCAGACCTGTGCAGAGGTTGGTTTTATTTTTTGTTTTGATCCATCAGGACCCCTGAGTGGCTTTGTCTAAAGTTGATGTTCTGTAAAATTATTTACGTCCAATGGTAAAACACTGAGATCTGTTTGTGAGTTATCAGGTAACCTCTTAGCAACACCAGCGTCCAGCTAATCGTCCCAGGCCAACACCTGATGTCAAAGACAGCCCTTCTTTTTCTCACATTTATTTTCTGTACCTTCCTTCCATTACTGAAAGATAAGGGTGTCTACTTTTAAAACTATGCTGTTCACTTTTATCATTTATCATATTGCCCATGCCATGAGGAAGATTTCAGTAGAAATAATGAAGCTGGTTTGGACTCTGTGCTTAAATGGCAGAGTCTTCTGCTCAATGGTTTTCTAGTAAATAATTCTCTCTCCTAGTGATACAAGATGCATTGCTTGTCACAGTCATTTTTTTGTCATTCTGCAAGACTTTTTAAGTAGAATCAACTGGTGATAATCTACAGTGCCTTTCAATTTAGAATATTTTGACCCTAGTTGTTACATAGATTCTATATAATATAGGAATTTGACTTGATGATGCTAGAAAGGTTTAAGGAACACAGAAGCCAAAATGAGAAGATGATGTCATAAGTTTCTGGGACATCACGTAGACAAGCTGAAAGAAGACCTCTTGGGCAAACATTGATGAGTAAAGGATAAAGTTGATTTAGCAGGATGAGGAAATGTTGGTTGGTTGGTTGGTTTCCTTTTTTATGTGCTTGCCTTGCTGTGAATGTATATTCTGGAGTAGATCCCAGCTTAATAGGGGCCATGAAGATCATGGCATTATTAAAATCATCGAAGCCTTTGCAAGTCAAACTAGTCCAATTTATTTTACATTAAGTTTTCCGAGGACTCTTTAAGGCTACAGCAACGGTTAAGGATTCCCAGGCCTCAGGAGGAAAGGAAACTTTTTCTTTCTTTTCATATTCTTCTTGTGCCTCAAAACAAACAAACAAACTAAAACAGCAAGAACAATAACCAAAAAAACCCAAAACGTTTTGATACCACGTGGGAACAATACAGGATTATATACCATTTACACAGTTGTAAAACTTTTCTATTTTTCTTTTAATGATAACCAGTGCTTCCATTGCCTTGCTCTTCTATGTATGAAATAAAACCCCTTTGTATCTTCTTTCTTTTGCTGGAAAATATATGTAAGAGAAAGTGTGAACTTTGGAGCCAGACTGAGTTCAAATCCTAGCTCCACAAATCCCTGTGTGATTTTGGACAAGTTTGATCTCTCAGTGCCTCTGCTTTCTAATCTATAAAACTGGGTAAAACAGCAACTCTCTCTGTTGGGTCATTGTGATAATTGAATGCATTTTTGTACATTTATAAAGTATTTAAAAGAGTTTCCAACACAGTGAGCATTCAGTAAATTCAAAATATTAATTACCTTTTAATATTTAAAACATTAAATATTTTAATATTTAAAATATTAATTATCTGTTCAATTGCCAATAAAACATGTCAGTTTTTTCTGATTCATTATAAGTGTTACCAAACATAGTGGTATAAAACAGCAGCAATAATTTATTATTTCTCACTGCTTTGGGGGTTAACTGGGCTTTAGCTAGTTGGTTTTTACTCAGGATTTCTCATATGGTTGCTGCTGGATGTTGACTTGAGTCCTCACAGAGGCTGTTTCTGTGGTAATCCTGGTTGGTAGCTGGGAGCTCAGCAGAAGCTTTTGTCTAGAACACCTACATTTGGTCTCTGGATGCAGTCCGGGGTTCTTTCCATCATGGTGGCTATGTACCCAGGGCAATCTTCCCAGGAGTATGAGCTGGGGGCTGGAGGAGAAGCTGTATCTGGTTTTTTCTATTTCATCTCGCCCTTAGAAGTGGGTTAAGACTGGCCCATATTCAGGAGGAATTAGCAATTGATCTAATATCCTAATTTTCATAATGGCTCATATGGATTTGTAAATGATTAAAATTCATTGGAGAGCTTCAGTATCAATGCTATGTCTGAAATAATAATTTTGTCTATTATCATAAGCTGCTGTGATGGTTAAATTTTATGGTCAACTTAGCCAGGATACAGTGCCCAGTTGTTTGATCTAACTAACTAATACTAGTCTAGATCTTGCTGTGAAACTTTCTGGATGTGATTAACATATAATTAGTAAACCTTAAAATAATGGAAAATACTCTTGATAATATGGGTGGGTCTCATCCAATCAGTCAAAGGTCTTAAGAGCAAAAACAAGAGTTTTCCCAGAGAAAAATGAATTCTGCCTCTAAGACTGCAATACAGAAATCCTGCCTGAGTTAGTTCTAGCCTGCTGCCTCCCCTGCAAATTTCAGACTTGAATGTCTCCTACAATTATAAGTCCATTCCTTTAAAACAACAACAATAACAAATAACTCTTAATATACATTTATATCTATCCTGTTGGTTCTGTTTCTCTGGAGAGCCCTGACTAACACAATTGCTATTCAGCATTTTATAATTGTGACTGTCATACACCTTTAAGTACATGGTAGGGGCATTGGGTGTAGGGAATTTATATTCTCCAGGAATATGTCCTATGAATACTTATTGAATGAATCAATGAAAACTTCGTGACACTTTCCCCATAACTTATAATGCTCTTTATTTCATTAGGCTTCACTGATGGTTAAAGGACCTGAGGGTCAACTTAGTTTTTCTAAATCAACACAAAGTCATTTATATGTTAATTTATGATTCAGACTTTATCTGTATTTCAAGTGAGTAAGACTAGATATTAGAGCTAGGTTAAAAATGGCTGGGTTTGCTCTGAAAACTGAAATTGAAATATTTAAAAATGCAATCAGGCTTCTCATTTTATGCCCTAATCTACTCCATTTATTAACATGTATCCTACTGAGAAGTATACTACTCCAAATTTACATATATGACCAGATTCAGAAAGTTGAAGCATTTAGGTGTTGCATAATAGATAGTTTGAACCGACCATTCCCTTCAAATTGCCTTGCTTATCAGTATATTGCCTAGACTTTTGTTTTATATTTATTTAGATGCATCTTCCCAACATAAATCTTTTTTTTTTTTTTTTTTTTTGCTGTTCCATACATTCAATTTTATTATGAATTTAAAAAGTGATAGCTGTTTGAGGTTCAGGAATCTAAAATTTTAGGAAACTCAAGATGTGAGATGGGAGAAATTTCATTTGGTTCTATGCTTAATCTTATTAGCATACATAATTGAGACTAAACAAATCCTGACATACCACCCACCTTTTCTACATTTTTAAAAAAGATTTTGTGTATTTATATGCCAGAGAGAGAGGGAGAGAGAGAGCTCACAAGCAGGGGAAGTGGCAGGCAGAGGGAGAAACAGGCTCCCCGCTGAGCAGGAAGCCAGATGCAGGGCTCAGTCCCAGGATCCTGGGATCATGACCTGGGCAGAAAGCAGACACTTAACTGACTGAGCCCCCCAGACACCCTTGTAATTTACCCATTATCTTAGTGTTTCAGTAGAATTTCCATATGTAAGAACTACTTTATTCAGAATTTTTAAAAATTTTATTTAAGTGATCTCTACACACAATGTGGGGCTTTAATTCATGACCCTGAAATCAGGATTCCCATATTCTTCTAACCGAGAGAACCAGACACCCCACGAATTTTAAAATAGCGTTTAATTATTAAAAGGTGAATTTTTAAGGCATCATCAGGATTACGTGGATCTTAATGGCTTCTGTCACAGTGATTCCTGGATTTCCCAGATTCTATCATTTCTGAACCACCCTACATTATTTTATTTGCTTCTTCACCTTTTGCACAGTAAATGCTGCACCTGTGTGTGAGCAAAACAATCTCTCTCCCTAGAATTAGATACATTTTTGCCCAGTTTATACTCTCCAGACACATTCTCTTTTACTTTTTTCCCTCTCACCCAATTACTTATCTTCAGAATGAGACATTGATTTTATGTGCGTGTGCATGGGGGGGGGTGCAGAGAGGGGAGAGAGGGGGGTGAGGGGAGGGGGAGGGGAAGAAGAGGAGGGAGGGGAAGGAGGAGGGAGACACCTAAACACCACTAGGCTGGATTGAGGATCATTGACCTGTGGTTCAATGGCACTTTGTATTACCACTATCTTCACATTCTGTCCACATCTGTCTCCTCTCCATTCTGCAAACTTTGTGGTCACAATGTTCATTAAGTCACCAGTGCCTAGCAAAGAGACTGATGCATTGTAGACACTAGCAGTAAACGCATCGAGTCAGAGATTTTGCAATCACTTCATTCAGGTGGAGAAAAATCTTTGAAGGAAGGCTTTAGTGTTTAGAAACCAAAACCTAGCAAAGAGATATTTATAGTTCCTTTTTTTAGATATTTATAGTTCTTGAAAAACTTCAGAAATTTGACCAACTGCTAATTTCTAACATTTTTTAAAATCTCACTCCTAGTTATTACCTGAACTCAGTGTATTATTTTCATATGTTAACAAAAAGATAATGTAAACAATGAATCTGTACAGTATATGCTATTAAGAAAACTGAAAAAATGAAGAACCCATGCCATTTTTATACTATGAATGTGGCATTGAATTTTGTTATATGTCCTAAGTATATGTTTTTATTTGTGAAAAATCATTTCCGGTAATTAAGTGATGAAAAGATTATTTTTAAGATGTAAACCAAATATAAAACTATATGTATCAGTAATATGTGTATATTTTGTAAGTATATATGTATATTTGTGTATATATGTATTTGCATTATGTATCTGTGTATAAAATAGTACATACTTTATAGGATCGTTAATGAAGATTAAATATAAAGTGCTTTGTATAGGGCCTGGAACATAAAAAAAAAGTACATTTTGCTAATATTATGGTTATCAAGAATAATAATTATTTTGGGGTCAAGGCCATTATTTTTTTCCTCTTTTCATTTCTACAGAAAATAAAAGATAAAATATTTTCTGGTCATCAAAGCTAGTTATCATATAGTGAGTGACAATTCATGTTTTGGGAATCAGTGAACTGAAAGTAGCATCCATATCAGGTCAAGCTAAAAAGATTATGCATCAGTGCTTGCAGTCAAAACGCAGCCACCCTTTCTTCTTTTCTTTGGACAGAGGAAAGTTCTCTCTCTGAGGTCACAATCAAACAGGGCCTTTGCTCCCAGTGGTGATCTTGTGTCAGTTCCTCTAAGTTTCAAATTGCAGCTTTGTATCTCCTAGAACTTGAAAGCTTTTAGAAATCTTTATCTAAAATTAGTTTTCTAGTTGAGGAAACTCACCCGAGGCTTATTTTTCCTGATATATTTCATTGCTTTCCCTCTGAAGCATTTGGAGTAAGCATAGAAATGTTGGATATATTATTTATTTATTTATTTATAAATTTATTTTCAGTGTAACAGAATTCATTGTTTCTGTACCACACCCAGTGCTCCATGCAATCTGTGCCGTCCATAATACCCACCACCTGGTACCCCACCCTCCCACCCCCTGCCCCTTCATAACCCTCAGATTGTTTTCCAGAGTCCATAGTCTCTCATGGTTCACCTCCCCTTCCAATTTCCCACAACTCCCTTCTCCTCTCCATCTCCTCATGTCCTCCATGTTATTTGTTATGCGCCACAAATAAGTGAAACCATATGATAACTGACCCTCTCTACTCGGATATATTATTACTTCAACAGGTGTCTCCTTGTACACACTTGACACTCATTTCTGCATACCTTAGCATGTTTTTATTCTACCATATTTGAATTTTGAGGTGCTTACTCAAAAAAGTAAAGACAATGAGTGGTCACTATATAAAATTCTGTTTAAGTAGAATGAGTACGTTTGAGCTCTATATTTTTATTTTATGAACTTAAAAGTATATTTTATTGACTACCCTCCTACTCTTGAAAAAATTCATATTCACAGTATCTCCTCTTTATTTTTCATTAGTCTTTCCTTTGCCAATTTTTATATTTCTAAAACAGAGCTGGACTCAACCTACTATGAGATTTAAAATGTTTAAGGCTCTTTTGTGTTTCATTCTCACAAGGACCATATGAGATCATCATGTTAGGGAATAATGCTCCTCACCCCTTTTTCTGAAATAGAGTGAAAAATAGTTTAGTGACCTGACAGTGTTAGGCTTCCCCGTAAATATCATGCAATGATTTGGGCTTACATTGTTGGTCTCCCAAATATATCCATGGCATCATGCTACTTCCAATATGGAAAAAGGCTTAATGTAATTAGTAGATTCTAATTTAAAAGTAAAACATAAAAAGATAATTTAAAAATGTAGATTTTAATAATTATTCTTGCCCTGGATTACTTCATTTTTTTTTAATTCTTTTTTTAAGAAAGATTTTATTTGAGAGAGATTGAGAGTGAGAGAGAGCACGAGAGGGGAGAAGGTCAGAGGGACAAGCAGACTCCCCATTGGAGCTGGGAGCCCGATGCAAAACTCAATCCTGGGACTCCAGGATCATGACCTGAGCTGAAGGCAGTCGCTTAACAAACTAACTGACCCAGGAGCCCTTTGTTCTTTATTTAAAATTTTATTTTATTTTATTTTTTTCAGTGTTCCAAAATTCATTGTTTATGAACCCCAACCAGTGCTCCATGCAATACTTGCCCTCCTCAGTATCCACCACCTGGCTCACCCAACCTGCAACTCAACTCCCCTCTCCTCCCAAACTAGATTACTTCTTTATGTTAGTAAGAGGAAGAAGATCCAGCTTCTCCCAACATGCCCTCATGAGTTCTTCACATTCATCAACATGAATAATAGACACTATAGGAAAAGAGACCATTTCTCCAGGATAGAGAGAGGTGAAGGAAAAGAAGGTGAAAGAGGAGGATTGGCATTGCCTATCTACTCAGTTTCCTCATTCGGGAAACTCTGCTGCCGGTACTTTCCTTCGGGGTGTGTATGGTTAGAGGTCACAGTGCCCCTTTGCCCACTGACTGACTTCTGTTTGCATCTTTCTCTGCCCACCCCTCTTTTGCTCCACAAAAGAAACTGTTGACCCCAACCTACTTCATCCTCAGGGTTAGCACTAGAGATAGTAATGTCTTTTCTTATTTTCTTCCAAGGTCTACTCAGAGAAGCAGAGTTCTATTACATAGATCAACTGCTTGATATTGTTTAGCAAAAAAAAAAAAATTAGAAAAAATTGAACTGGGCCATTATTCACGACCAACTCAAATTTTTCTCTGAGGCATTTATTCAAAGAGAAACATTCAAAATCAAATTATATTTAGAATAACTGTTACATTAATTATACAAGCAACACATTAATTGCATTGCCTTCATTAATAATTAAAACATGCTGGATAAATCTAAGTCCCCTTTATCATGGCTGCAGTCTTGCTTGGGCCTCTTTCTCCTTCTCCGGAAGTAACTAGAGAAATAACTCCTCATGCATATCCTTTTAGTGTCTTTTTCTTTCTCGTATTTGAGTTGCAAAATATACCAAACTGTAGGAAACAGAGTATTGTTGTTTTTGATGTAAAAATACACTGTTTTGCAATTTGCTTGCCCCCTCACACTCAGTGATAAATCTTGAAAGATCTCTTTATGATTGAATATAAAGATCTACCTCATTCTTTTTTTTTCTATTGTACTGTATTTCATAATATGGTATTCTCTTGTTTATTGTCATTTAGTTTATTTCCAGTTTTTACTGTTATAAGTGAAGTCACAATGAGCATCCTTGAACATGACTCATTAAATTTAGATGCCAGTGCTTTTCAAGAATGTATATGCAAAATTGAAAAAGGAGGATTATAGATAGGGTACCCATAGTCTCAATTATTCTAGACATTGCTAAATTTCCCCTATAAAAGCACTATCATAGATAATATTAAATAAGCAGTACATGTTTTTCCACATTTTCAGTAACATTTGCTATACAGCTTCACATTTGTGGCAAATTGGTAAGTGAAAAGTGGTTGCATGTTAACTCTTCTTTCTCCAGGGTGGGATAATCATAGTTAAAAAAAAAAAATGCTAAACATAGTATCATGTGATTCATTAAGCAAAAATCAAATTGATTTATTAATTTTTTTTTCTTTATTTCTATTTTACTACATTATGCAGTCAGACATCTTTGTTCAGGGACTGCTTGTAAGAGTTTCTCTTTAGGACACGATTCCTTCCTTTTATCACAGTAGGGCTGTTAATTGGCTTTTGAATCTGATTACTGATACAAATCAGATCAACGGTAAAAACACTAAGCATTTTATTTCATTTGCACAGTCCATTGCCAAGAAAAACCACTGATAAATTCCCATGAAACCAAGAGATGGTCTGTCCTCCCTAGCAAGCAAAAAAAAAAATAATAATAATAATCTAGACAGTTGTAACTGACAACTTGTTAAGGAAGCCTTTCCTTACAGTCAGTCCCTCAGGTTTGGGGTTATGAGAAGAGTTAGAGCATATTCAGGCTTTTACTGTACTTTGTATTATACACATCTATCTGCTTTTACTTAGGATAAAAGCGAGAGGTGAGCTTTAGGGCCTCAAGGCCTGGCTTGAACAATCAAATCAAGTTATTTTTAGCACCAGGGATGCATCCTTGGCTTCAGTGGCTGTGCTGTGATGGTGATAAGGAGGCCCAGTGGCCCAGAGATTCAGGCTTTGAGCAGGAATAAAAAGGGAAGCCCCTATCTCAATAAAGGGTGTTAGGGAAGAAGAATGTGCTAAACTCTTCATTACCCACAGCCGTGCCAGGGCAGAGGAGAAGTGAACTCTCAAGTGTGTTCAAGGTATAAGCATTTTAGTTAAATGTTACAGTATTTATCACAGGTGAAAGAAAAATACATTACATAAAGGCCAGTACTTTTGAATGAACGAATGTGGCAGCATAATTTACTGCCACATACTAAAATTAAAACATACTAAAATTAATAGCAAATCTATATATAAGCATTTTTGTCATAAACCCTATCCATATAGCTTTGTGTGAGAATTTAATCTCTCTACCTTTTTATTTTCTCATGTATGAAATGGAGTTACTAGTAGTTTACTAGGATAGAAGAGAACATATATGTTATGTTGGGTAAACATAACTACATAAAACATAAACATAAACTACAGTTATGGATTTATTAATTTATTAATCTATAATCTATTTCACAAATAGTTACTGAGTATATATTTTGTCCAGGAAAACACACACACACACACACACACAGTAGTGTACATAATCAATTTTGGAGAAGGAATGGGGATTCTTAGCTATTATGACAACCTGTAGCAAGAATTCTTATCCTAGAGGATAAATGTAGGCTAACAGAAGAGAATGATAATTAAAGCAAGTCTAGAAGTGTGAGTTTGCTACTCAAACTAGGGGCAGCGGGCTTAAGAGAGGAGAGAGAAGTACTTCATGTGGAAAAAAGCATATATAATGTCTTAGATGAAAAATTAGCTAGGAGGTTCCTTGAGATTTTCTGTAGTTATTTTTATGCTAATTTCCAACTCTTGTATAGTAAAATATATGCATAATGCAATTCAGTATATTTGCTTTAAAAGCTTTCATTTTAGGAAAATGAACTAACATTAAAATGAAGTAATGCCTACTTGAATTATATGTTCCAGTGGCAGATAGAAGTCTTATAATATCCTTAATTCACATCCTGTTGTTATTTTGGAGTTTTATATATTTATATACATTTATTCCATTTCTTTAAAACTAAAACACCCTTTAACACTTCCAGCCTGTATTCAGTAATTGCTATATCTACAGCATTCTTTTTTTTTTTTTTTTAAAGATTTTATTTACTTGTCAGAGAGAGAGGGAGTGAGAGCAAGCACAGGCAGACAGAATGGCAGGCAGAGACAGAGGGAGAAGCAGGCTCCCTGCCGAGCAAGGAGCCCGATGTGGGACTCGATCCCAGGATGCTGGGATCATGACCTGAGCCGAAGGCAGCTGCTTAACCAACTGAGCCACCCAGGCGTCTCTATCTACAGCATTCTTAATTATTTCCTTTTCCAAACTAAAATTTGAGGTAAAACTTTGTAGGCATATTCACTTAGTAATTCCAGTTATATCCCTTTACTGGGTTATACAAGCCTTTTTGTCTTTAGGTGATACTCATTTAAAATTCATATTTTTGTGAGTATAAAAATATAGATATTATAGAACACTGACATCAGGCAGAAAAGTAGAACAATTTAAATGAGAATCAAATGATGCTACCATCCAGAGTTAGACATTGCTAACATTTTGGAACATACATTTACAATCTTAAATTTTTTTTTTTTTTTTTTTTTTGTCCTAAGCATATATGTTACTTAAAACTGAAAATACTTAGAATATGCATGAATGTATTCAGGTCTTTCTACTATCTATAATATTTTCTCCTATTAGTAAATATTCCTTAGAACTATTTTAATATATGTAAAATCTTCAACAAATTTTAGCTTACTCAAAAATACCTGTTGCTGGGGCACCTGGGTGGCTCAGTTGTTGGGGGTCTGCCTTCTGTTCGGGTCATGATCCCAGCGTTCTGAGATTGAGCTCCACATGGGGCTCTCTGCTCCGCAGGAAGCCCACTTCTCCCTCTCCCACTTCTCCTGCTTGTGTTCCCTCTCTCAGTGTCTCTCTCTGTCAAATAAATAAAATCTTAAAAAACAAAACAAAACCCATTGCTGAATATTTAAGTAGTTTCAACTTCTTACTAATTTAAATAATGCTATCCTAAATCTCTATGTATATGAATGTTTGTGTATATATCCGATTTGTTTCTGGTAATTTCCAGAAATTTCATAGCTAGATTAAAAATAAGAAGTGCTCTTGATACATATTGCCAAATTACCCTAATGTAAAAATTTATGTTTCTGTCTGGGTTTTTGTATGTTTTCACATATTTCACAGGAATAGTCACTTATTTTTTAAAATTGTCCACCATTCTGATAGTCTTCAAAATGGGTATTTGCTTAAACTTGTATTTCTTAGATTAAAAGAAAGACTCAATTTTGTTAATTTTTATTTTTTTAATATTTTATTTATTTATTTATTTGAGAAAGAGAGAGCAAGAGCAAGAGCATGAGTGATGGTAGGGGCAGAGGGAGAGGGAGAGAACTCCAGGCAGACTGCACTGAACAAGGAGCCTGATGCGGGGCTCGACCTCACAATGCTGAGACGGTGACCTGAGCCAAAATCGAGTTAGACACTTAACTGACTGAGACATTCAGGTGCTCCAAAAGACTGAATTTTAATGAATTTTTTTGATGTAGAAAAGGTATGTATAAAGTATAAAACTTTGAGTTTGGAAATAAGTATATACTGGTGAAACCATCACCACGGTCTATACCAAAAACCTATCTAACACCTGCAAAATTTCCTCCAACCTTCTTATTTATTATGACTATAATTTTTTTTGCTTTAACACTTAAGACTAACCCTTTTAGCAAAATTTTAGGTGTATAATATATTGTTTTAACTATAGACACCATGCTCTACAACAGATCTCTAAGACTTCATTTCATATAAACAAAACTCTGTACCCACTTCTGTTACCTCCCCATTTGCCCCTACGCTCAGTACGTGGAAACCCTCATTCCACTCTCTGCTATTTAGTTTCCATATATAAATGGTATATTGGAAATGGTATATGTCTTCCTGTATCTGACTTATCTCACTTAACATAAAGTCCTCTAGGTATGTCACAAATGGCAGAATTTCCTTTTATGGCTGAATGATATTCTTCTGTATATATCACTTTTCTTTATCCATTCATTTGTCAATGGACATGTAGATTGTTTCTGTCTCTTCACTATCATGAATGGTACTTCAGTGAACATGGGAGTGCTGTTATCTCTCTAAGATTCTAATTTTAGTTCTTTTGGATAAATACTCAGAAGTGGGTTTGCTAGATCATATAGTGGTTCCATTTTAGTTTTTTAGGAAGCTTTACACTGTTTTCCATAGTGTTTGCACCAGTTTACATTCCCATTGACAATGAACAAGAGTTCATATTTCTCCATATCTTACCCAACATTTACCCTTATTTTTTTTCAATAGCTATCCCAGTAGGCCTAAGGTAACACTGTGGGTTTTCACTTGCATCTCCCTGATGATTAGTGATGTTGAACACCTCATATATCTGGCATTGTCTTGGCGGAAATGTATTTTCAGTTCCTTTCTCATTTTTTATGGGTTATTAATTTTTGCTACAGAATCGTAAGTATTCCTCACATATTTTGTGTTACCCCTTTATCAGATACATGGTTTGTAAATATTTTCTCCCATTCTCTAGGTTGTCTTAACTGTGTTGATTGTTGTGTAGGAGCTTCCTAGTTTGACGTGACCTCATTTTTCTATTTTTGCCTATGCTTTTTGAGGCCATATCCAAGAAATCATTGCCAAGGCCAAAACTGAAAAGCTTTTCTTCTAGACCTTTATGGCTTCAGGTCTTATATTTAAATATTTAGTCCATTTGAATTGACTTTTGAGTTTGATGTGAATGTCTACTTTTCTAACACCATTTATTGAAGAGATTATATTTTCTCTATTGTGTATTCTTGGCATCCTAGACAAAGATGAGTTTGCTGAGTATATGTGAGTTTATTTTTGGGCTCCCTGCTCAGTTCCAGTAGTCTATATGTCTGTTTTTATGCCAGCACTATACTAATTTGATTATAGCTTTGCAATATATTTTGAAACCAGAATGTGTGATACTTCCAACTTGATTCTTCTTTCTCTACATTACTTTGGCCATGCAAGGTCTTTTGTAATCCCATATGAATTTTAAGATTGTTTTTGCTGTTTCTGTAAAGTATACCCCTGGAATTTTGATGGGAATAGCATTTAATCTGTAGATCATGTGGATAATATGGATATTTTAATAATAATAGTTTTTCCAATCCATAAATTGGGATGTTTTCCATTTATTTCTGAAGAAAGACTGATTTTCCCTCTGCATTTATTTTTCTTTTCATATGTTCTATTGTAGACTGTTTTCCCATTTTTCTTTCTGTTTTCCATAATATTCTATTGACTTACATGGTGATGTATAGTGGAAGATTTTAACATTTTTTTGTGTGTTGTATTTAAAGAAATTAGTTTTCCTTTTTTGGGGGGGTAGTACCAAATTGGAAAGTGAAGAGGTGTTTGATAAATGATGCTGGTAAATTATTTGGGTAGAAGAGTATAGGGAGAAGAGGCTTGGATCAGATATTAAATCTTTATACATTTTAAAAAGTCCACTTCAGATGGATTGACAAGGTAAATGTAAGAGAAAAACCTTATGAAATAATTAAGAAATTTTAGGATAATATCTCTGGTCTAAAATTGGCAAAAAAATCTTTTTAAGCATAAAGACTGAAAGAAATTTGTAAGGGGAAAAATTAAGATTTCACAACATTAAAAAAATTAGAATCCATAGATATAATAGTCTCTAAGAAAAGATTTCCAAGAATATGACTTACATGTAAAGTCATAATAATAATGGATGGACCTGAAAACTATAGACACTATCTCTTTTTTGTTGCTGAATAGTTGATACACTTTTCTACAATCAATACCTACTTTAATTTCATACTCAGATGTAGAACCACTTTATTTTAAGATATGATTCAAGTATAATTGGAATTTCATATATAAAGATAATCATTTTAAAGTAAATTTCATTTGTACTTTGGTGATGGCTTATTAAAGAAAGATACTGCCTTTCTAATGAACATAAGTTTAGTTTTAGAGAGCTCTTCTTTTTACTCTTTCTCGGGTCTGCAGTCCAGGTGAAAATGCCTATCTTGGATTCCAAACAAGTGTCACTCAGTCCCTGATGACTGATGACCACAGCCCCAATCTCTTTCTTGGGCTCCAGGCTGGTGTTTCCATTTCCATATTAGAACACCTTACCTGGATGTCAGACTATAAATAAATATGTCCCAAACCCAAGGAATCATTTCTTTCTCCAACCTGCTCCTTCCTAAGTATTCCCTCTCTTAGTTAATGATAACATTGACAACCTAGGTTTCTTTTCTTGGTGTCCTGCTGCATTTCCTCTTCACTGCGATGGCAAGGATCTAATCACTTCCCAATAATAATTTGTGATTCCACAATTTCCATTACACTTTAGAAATCCCCTTATTTTCGTCTTTCCCTCCCCCCATTTTTAAAAGATTTTATTTATTTGAGAGAGAGAGAAAAAACGAGAGAGGACACATATAGGCCTAGAGGCAGAGGGGGAGGGAGAAGCAGACTTCCTGCTGAGCAGGGAGACTGACATGGGGCTGGATCCCAATCCCAGGACCCAAGGATCATGACGTGAGCCACCTACACACACTCCTTCCTTCCCTTTTTAATGGTATTTCTCTAGTTTAAATTCTTCTCATGGATCACCTCACTCTTGCAAGAACTTGCTAATTAGTGTCTTGTATCTCTTCTCCAAAAACTAGTTAGATGTTCAAAAAAAATACCTGTGAAGAAACCCTTTTCATGTGTTCTAGTACATTCACAACTGTGAAAAGAACTTGAAGAAAATTTGTTCTCTATAACATTCCATATCCCCTCACACACACATTTTTTTTTTTAATTTTGGAAATTCCAAGTGTTTCTCTAAGAATTCTGCCAAGTAAGATCCAGAGATAGTTATGACTGAGTGCTTGCCAGTGATTGTGGGTGAAGGACAACAAGAGGGGAGCTTGAGAGAAGAGTTAATTAGTATTCACTTGTTTTTTCCACCTCTTGGTCTGCTTTCTCTCATCTTCTCCCTCCTCTTCTTGGTGTTAATCTTAACTCTTTCTATCCAGGAGCATGATTGCCTTTAATCAGTACATTAGCAAGGGATACACAAATAAACAAGCTAAAATTTAAGCAAAGATGGGTTAAACACTGAAATGAATCACCAAAACCAAGAAAATCATTTTAATTCTAAATTTTGTCTCTTTCTGTCTTTAGGTTTGCCATAATCAAGCACTACATAAATATAATTTACCCCTCCCCCTCTCTGCCGAAGTAAGGGACTGTCTTATTAGGAAACTGTGATTTTTTTAATGTTGATTGTTGAATAATTCTAGATTCATCATTGTAGTAAAATGTTGGGATGGATGTCTAATAAAAGCTAATGAAATCAGTGAAGTTATCTCCTGAGGTGAACAGAATACTTAGTAATTCTTCTTTAATCTCAGCCCACCCGCAAAAATTTTACAGTGAAATTATCAGCAGAACAAAAAAAGGAATATATATTTAAATATAATAAGCCTTTCAAATAGTATATTTGTTAGTGTAACAAGATAGGATCAGGAGGGAGACAAACCATAAGAGACTCTTAATCTCACAAAACAAACTGAGGGTTGCTAGAGGATGGGGGCTAGGGCTAGGGTGGTTGGGTTATGGACATCGGGGAGGGTATGTGCTATGGTGAGTGCTGTGAGATGTGTAAGCCTGATGACTCACAGACTTGTACCCCTGAGGCAAATAATACATTATATGTTAATAAAAATAATTTAAAAATTTTAAAATTTATAAACATATCAAATTATTCATAAACCAAATAACCAACTTGATAGTTAGTCATGTAGATATAATTAAAATGAAATAACCAACAATTATCATTTGTTACACTTGAGATCTATCCCTATAAGATAAGAAGTGGTGACCAGTTTAGTTAAAAATTTATTTGGGTAATAAAATTAACTGTCTTGTATGAGTTTTGGTAGAATTTTGTATGAGACTAAAGTCCAGTGTTCTAGAACATATTTATTTGATTAAAAAAAGAAATTGAAAATTCTTCAGAATATGACTTAGAATTAATTAATAGAAATTGATATTTAATTATTTTTGCTTAACATATTTCAGAAGTATATTTCTTTGGAGTAGCCATACTGGGGAGTATTGAGGAATTTATGGGACTTTCTGAAGTATTTTAAAGATAGGAAGTCCTCCTTGCCTTTCTCCCTAAAAACTGATCTTTGGTGTGTTTTTAGAGGGATGGGGATAAGCTTCACCTTATTTTTTTCTTCTCTGAATCTCATATGCTTTATCATGATTGTAACAGTTTAATTTCCTCTGAGTCCTATAACAAAACAAAAGTAAAATCAAAAACCATACAGAAGAAAAGATAGTGTTTCATCTCCTTCTTTAGACATACAAAATTGCAGGGATTCATTCAGAAGCCTGATGGAAAATTCAATATAAGAAGATTTTTAAATAGAAACATATATTTATAGTACTATAAATAACTACTATGTAATGAGAACCTGCTATGTGCCCAGCACCATGCTAAATGCTCCATAGACAACATCTCAATCCTCACTGCAACTCTTTTCAATGCATTATTTAATGAAAGTGATTATCTGACATGTGCCAAACAAACTATACATTTAAATGATTTATTTAGCTACACTTAAAACAATTATTAGATTCTCCATTTATTAGATACCAGGGCTAAAATAGTCTGCTATGGTCCCCTGATTCTTGAGAACAAATGATCACACAAAGTTGTCAGTTGAATTTAGGCAAATCTATTTCAGAGTATGCAAGGAACAAAAGCAATGGGAAAAAAAATAATAATTGCTTCAGTTTCTGTTCTTGACTTTGCCTACTCTGCCACTCCATACTGGCTCCAAGTACCATACCTAACTCATCCCCTATCCCAATAGCAGAACTCTCCTCAGAACTGTCCTCTCTAACTTATCTCTCCACAGAATCTTCACCGGGCATGTCTGCTCTGTGTCCTGTTCTATTAGAGCCCTTTTATCTACATTAACTGAGACAGTGCACTAATTGGATAAATTAATCCTTCTTTTGTGTTAATAAGAAACTATAGCTTATGGGATGCCTGGGTGGCTCAGTCAGTTAAGTGTTTGACTCTTGGTTTCCATTTAGGTAATGATGTCAGGGTCATGAGATCGAGCCACAAGTCTGGCTCTGCGCTCAGTGGGGATTCTGCTTGAAGAGTCTCTCCCTCTGCCTGCCACCCCACCCCGCTTGCTCTCATGTGTTCTCTCTCTTTCTCTCATTCTTCCTCTCTCTCTCCTCTCTCTCTAAAATAAATAAATAAAATCTTAAAAAAAAAAAAGGAAATAGTAGCTTATAAAATAATCCTTCCAGGTAACAGGTAACATTCTCTCTGAACTCCTCTTGCAATAAAGCATCATAGAATATTTGTAGGAACTGACAAAGGATGACAGAAGAACAATTTGGGGAGCGTAAAATGAATATTTAGCTCTCTTCAGAGTACACTCAACTTGTAAATTATTCATATAATAAATATCTGTTCCTTTATTCAACAAGTGGAGTATGTCCCCTTTGCAAGGCCAGTTTTAGGTACTGGATATATAATAACTAATAAAACAGCATAGTTCTCATTCAGTCCACACCTAACTCTGTACCATACTTTCAAGGCTCTGTGAAGTCCTAAGAGGTGAGTGAGATAGGGACTTTATCCTCAATGAGGTTTGCAGGCTCAGAAGCCTGTTACTAAAGGTATTTTGATGGTTTTTCCCCTTATTTATAGATTATCTGTCCCATATCTATATATGGGATAAAAAAAATGACCTTTCCTTCAGTAGCCTTCGGCATGCTTTGTTAAACAGCAGGTAGAACACTAATAGTGCTTTAGGAAACTGTCTTCTCTGATCACTCTGTTAGGAATGTAAATCATATATATAGGTCCAATAGGTTAAAAAAAAAATCAGCGATATCATTTGAGTATAAGACAAGATGGGTTGCTGGAAACTTGTGTTAAATAAAAAAATAGATTATTTAATGACATTCAAATACAAACTTAAAAACACAGTGCTAGCTAACTCAGCATAGCTGACGACCCCAGAATTTGATCTCCATGCTCCTACATTTTTATATCTGCTTGGTAAGATTGATTATGATATTCAAAAAGTTCTTTAACAAATCTATGAATTGTGGTAATATTTATGGTCCCATTAGGATGAATAACTAGAAGTGAACTTAAGTACTGTTATATTAATCTAGTCAAAAATAGTTATTTCATGCCTACCGTGTCCTGGGGCTCTATTCTAGGTACTTGGGATCATCTGTGGCAAGATAGATGAAAATCTTTCTCTTTTTGGAGTTTACATTCTATCAAGAAAAATAAATATTAGAAATGATTTTCAAAAGTACTGTGGCAAAAGAGAAAAGTAGACAGGTTAATGGTAAATAAAAGTATTTGTGGTGGTTGCAGTTTTTTTATTGAAGTATAATTCACATGCAATATTCTTTTAGTTGCAGGTATAAATCATAGAGTTTCAATATTTTTATGCATTACAAAATGATCTCCATAAGACTAGTTACCATTTCATTTCACAAAATTATTAAAATATTATTGACTGTATTCCCTGTGCTATTTATTATACCCCCCATGACTTATTTCTTTTGTAACTGGAAGTCTGTACCTCTTAATTACCTTCACCTATTTCTTCCCACCTCCACAATCTCATAATCATCAGTTTATTTCCTGTATCTATGACTGTATTTGTGTTTTGTTGTTTTTTGTTTTTAGATTCCACATATCAGTGAAATCATATGGTACTTTTGTGCTTCTCTGACTTCCTTCAGTTAGCATAATACCCCCTAGGCTGAGTAATATTTCATTATATATATAATGAAATATTATATAATGATTAATTATAATTAATTAATCATTATATAATTAAATATATACAAAATAAAATATTACTCATAATATAATCAATTTTTAATATTATATAATTATATAATGAAATATACATATAATGAATATGTATAATATTATATATTATATATAATAAATATAACTATTAATATTATATATTACATATAATATATAATAAATATTACTCAGCCTAGGGGGTATTATGCACACACACACACACACACACACACACACACACGCCATGATAGACATCAATGGACACTCAGCTTGCTTCCATATTTTGGCTGTTGTAAATAAAAATACAATGAATGTAGAGGTGCATATCTCCTTTAATTAGTGTTTTCATTTTCCTTAAATATTCAGAAGTGAAATTGCTGGATTGTAGGGTAGTTCTCTTTTTAATTTTTTGAGGAACCTACATACTGTTTTCCACTGTGGCAGTACCACTAATGCATTCCCACCAACAGTGTACAAGGTCTCCCTGTCTTCCACATCCTCACCAAGCATTATTTTTTGTGTTTTTGATAATAGCCAATCTGAAGGGTGTGAGATAATATCTCACTGTGGTTTTGATTGGCATTTCTCTGATGCTGAGTGATGTTGAACATTTTTGCATATGCCTACTAATCATCTGTACATCTTTCTTGGATAAACGTCTATTTAAGTCCCTTACCCATTTTTTAATTGGGTTGTTTGTTTTTCAGATATTATGTTATTATATTTTGTATATCAACCCCTCATCAGATGTATGCCTTGCAAACATCTTCAATTCAGTAGCTTGCCTTTTCTTTTTGTTGTTTTCGTCACTGAGCAAAAGCTTGTCCTCTTATTTGTTTACTTTAGCTTTTGTTGCTCTTGCCTGAGGAAACTGTTCCAAAAAATAGTGATAAGACTGATGTCAAAGAGTTTATTGCCTGTGTATTCTTCTAGGAGCTTTATGGTTTCAGGTTTTAAATTCAAGTCTTTATTTTCAAATTTATTTTTGTACATGGTGTAAGGTTGTGGTCCAGTTTCATCCTTTTGCACATGGCTGTCCAGTTTCCCAACACCATTTATTGAAGAGAGTATCTTTTCCTCACAGTATATTCTTGCCTGCTTTGTCATAGATTAATTGACCACATATGCATGGGCCTGTTTCTGGGCTCTCCATTCTATTCCATTGATCTTTGTGTCTGTTTCGATGCCAGTACTATATTGTAGCTGTGTAACATAGTCTGAAATCAGGTCACATAATACCTCCAACTTTGTTCTTTTTCAACATTGCTTTGGCTATTTGAGGTCTTTTGTGGTTTCATACAATTTTAGGATTTTTTTTCCTAGTTCTGTGAAAAATGCCATTGGTATTTTGATGGAGATTGCATTGGATTTGTAGATTACAGTTTTTAATGGACAATCAAGGGGAGCATACTGAAAAGTGGATTTGGGCCAATTCTTCAAAGTTAAGATGGAGTGACTATGCAGACAGTTGGGAAGTATGTTCCATCTGGGGAAAAAGCCACTTGGGAAGATTGTGTGAGGCCTGTCCTAGTGACATTAAGGAGTCCAGTCTCTGGATGAAGTGAATGACAGATAAACTAAAAGGCAAAGGGCTTTCTTTATAAACCATTTTAAGAACTGGCTTTTCTCTTAGGGAAATGGAAACTGTAGCATGGTTTAATTCAAAGGAAAAGATCTGAATTCTTTTTTTATAAGGAGTATTCCAGCTATAGTGTTGAGGATAAACTCTATGTGAACAGAGGTGAAAATAAGGAGACAAGTTTGCAAGCTATTTTAATAACCCAAGCAAAAGACAGTAGCTCATAAAATATTCTCCTGAGGTAACATGTAACACTCTCACTGAACTCTTTTGGCGATAAACTGTCAAAGTATTTCTAGCAACAGATGAATGGTTCAGACCAGGGTGTTAGCTAGGATTTTTAGTTGTTGAAAAATTGGACAGATATAGGGTGGTAAATGATAGCAACTTTGAGTTATCACCTGATGGCATGCAATTCAAAGTTCTTGTATTCTTGGGTTAGAGGGATCAAGAGTGTTCTGAAAACAGGAATGAGGACTAAGACAAGTATGTTGCCTTCAAACCCACTTGTATGAAGACTGTGTGCCAGGGTGTGGGAAGGATCATTCTGTAAGAGAGCTATCGGAAAGCACAGTCCTTGGGAAAGAACTAGATTTCGGTTTCAGAAAGAAAATAAAAGGAATATTGAGATAATAGGTTGAGAATGAATATGGAGGTTCATTGTATCCCAAAGGGTGTAATGGAAGATTTTGGGGTTGAGTAAGTAAGGATATGAGAAAGATACAGAAGAAGCAGAATGAATATAGAATTTATCTTTCAAAAGGACTTTTTTTTTTTTTTTTTTTGAGAGAAAGAGAGAATGCATTCATGTGGGTAGGGGGGTAAAGAGAGAGAAGGAGAGATTCTTCTTTTTTTATTTTTAATTTTTTCTTTTTTTAAAATTTAGTTTCTTTTCAGTGTAACAGAATTCATTGTTTATGCACCACACCCAGTGCTCCATGCAATCCGTGCCCTCTCTAATACCCACCACCAGGCTTACCCAACCTCCCACTCCTCGCTCCTTCAAAACCCTCAGGTTGTTTTTCAGAGTCCATAGTCTCTCATGGTTCACCTCCCCTTCCTATTTCCCTCAACTCCCTTCTCCTGTCCAGCTCCCCATGTCCTCCATGCTATTTGTTATGCTCCACAAATAAGTGAAACCATATGATAATTGACTCTCTCTGCTTGACTTATTTCACTCAGCATAAGCTCCTCCAGTCCCGTCCATGTTGATAGAAAAGTTGGGTATTCGTCCTTTCTGATGGAGGCATCATACTCCATAGTGTATATGGACCACATGAGAAGGAGAGATTTTTAAGCAGGCTCCACACCCAGGGCAGAGACCCACCTGGGGCTCAATCTCATGACCCCAAGATGATGACCTGAGCAGAAATCAACTGGATGCTTAACTGACTGAGCCAACCAGGTGCCCTTCAAAAGGGCATTTTTTAAAGTGTAAGGACACCACTGATGCGTATACCAGGACAACAGGCATAAAGAGGAACATGTCAGGCCCATCTGGACTCCTGGTATAAAGGTAGCCCTAACTGCCTTATGGGGTTTAGAGTGTGAGAGATGATGGGTACTCTGGAGTCTGTTTTTTTGTTTTTAAGACTTTATTTATTTGAGAGAGAGAGAGAGAGAGAGAGAGAATGTGAGCAATGGGGGGAGGGAGAAGCAGGCTCCCTGCTGAGCCAGGAGCCAGATAGGGGACTCCATCCCAGAAGCCTGGGATTATGACCAGAGCTGAAGGAAGATGTTTAATCGACTGAGCCATCCAGGCACCCATGGAATCTGTTTTTTTGTTTGTTTGTTTGTTTTGTTTTTGTTTTTGTTTTTTTTAATTTTTTTTTGGTTGTCCGGAGAGAATTTGGGAGAAGGGAAGAGAGACTCTTTAGCCGTCTTCTTGCCCAGCACGGAAACCAACATGGGGCTCCATCTCATGACCCTGAGATCGTGACCTAAGCTGAAATCAAGAGTCAGACACTTAACAGACTGAGCCACCCAGGAAGAAAAGAGCTGGAAGAAAAGAGAAAGAGTTCCAAAAGAGGGGACAGCAGGGGGGAAGCTGGGCATCCTTGAAGAATAAAAGGGCCTGTGTGCCTGGAGTACAGTGAACAAGGGGAATTAAGTCGACAAGAATTGAATGTAGTGTCTTTAAAAATAAACCTCTGCTTTTCCCATTTATGAGTTATCATCTGAACTAGAAATCTTTGGGGAATAACAGATGGTTCTATTATTGATTATGCTGTGACAAGAATGTAACCTGGCTTGTCTTCAGGCACACCAGGACGTAGGTTCATCCAAATTTTGAAGCAGGCTAATCAGAAGAAACTCAAAATTGCTGTAGACTTTCTTATTTACGTTATCCACCTGGTGGCAGTATAAGACAAGACAGGATATTTTCTTCTCTATTTGACCCGACACTGACATTTTCAGGAAGGCTGTGTGTGTGTGTGTGTGTGTGTGTGTGTGTGTGTGTTCAAAACCTTTTGCAATTTGTTAATTGTATTCATGGAATGCATCCATGCATTTTTGATTTTGTGGGAACATTTATAGACTGTCAAAAAAAAAAAAAAGAAAAAGAAAAAAAGACAGAACAGCCAGCCTAATGGACAGTCTTTTATCCAAAATAGATATAAACATTTCTCAAAATGCTAGTCATACTACCTTATAAGGAAAGCCTTGCTGCTTTATAACAAGATTATGAACAAGGTGTATACATTTAAAAATCAATTATGGACTAAGAGCTGACTCTTCTTTGGTTGTTGCCAAGTCAGCCAAATACAAATTTAAGCTTGTCTGAGAGGCAAGACTTCTAAATCGTCATGCCTTTTAAGCTTCATCTTAGAAATTTAATGCTAGACTTTTCTTAAGTGGTAGTGTCTAGACTCTATTATTTATTGTGAGATAAGCCAGCTTGGGAATCAGAGCCATCAAGGGCCTCTTGATGAGAAGTGCAGATAGGTCAATTGTCATCACCAAGGAAGTCCAGGGACAGCCAGACAGACAGGTGGCTTTCTTGGCAGGTTAGTGGAACATGGCAGGGGAAGCATCTGGCAGCAAGTAGTAGTTAAAGCCTCAGGAAATGTGTCCGTGTCTGGGAAATTTGGTAGTAATGAAGGGCCTTAACACATGAACATGGATTCAGTCCTTGGATAAGGAAGAAGAACTATTTTTAATCACAACTCTACAACTACTATGCTTAAGGGCGAGAGTTACTGCAATACTGACCAGCTCTCTCTAACTGCTTGGGATGGCCTTGGTGGAGTTGGATGTGCATTCTGAACAGATGGATGGAGGCTAGAACCAGACAAATACTGACAGACCAATACACTACAGCACTAATAATTGCTACATAAATAGTTAGGGGCTTTGTTCTGCCACATTAACCTCTGGGACCACTAGGGCTCCCTTTTGTAGTGTGCAACAGCAATCCAGATTCATTCTCTTGTCAGGTACCATACATCACAAGGACCCAAACACTCGATGGGATCTGCAGGTATTCAATGAGGACACTTACCTGAGGGAGATTGACCAAGGGGCTCAGAAAATAGGATTTCTAAAGGCCAAGAGCTAGGCAGACCTAGAATCACCAAACCTGATTTTTAGGTCTTTAATTTCCATATCACTCAGCTAAGAGAAAAAATGTTTTTCTGTAATGTATTCAGTATTATCACATCTACAGAAATTTCTGTGAAAATCTGGTGAGATGTTAAATATAAAAGGCACTTGAATGAAATTTAGTCTTACTACTGGATTTCCCTTTGGTTTGCCTTTTCCTCTTGGTACAGTGCAGGTAGGCATGAAAATGTACACAGCTGTGTTAAGCATTGTTATTAATAATAAATCTTTCCTTAATCCCTAGGCGGAAACAATCAACTTCCTTTCCAGAAGCTCAGTAGTTAATTTTCTCTTTCATTTACTGCCTAAGACTTTTGTCATTATGATGATTGTAATTATTATTAGCTACAAAAATAATCAGGGTACTTAGAAATGCAAAAGATATTTTAGGGAGGAAGAAAGGATTAAAATAGTATGTCTTGAAGGAATTCTAGGATACAAAGTTCATTTTTTACTCCTGCAGACTCAGATATATGTATGAAGTTTCCATTTTTCACTTTCAGGTAAAAAGTAATAATGGTGATACAAATTTATCTTTAGAGTGATTTTTTTTTTTTTTTAAACAGAGGGATATCAAGAGTTGTTCTGTGTGGCTTTGGCTTGACCTGTGATTGGAGCCTTTTATAAATTATACAGAAATTTTAGAAAATGTTCACTCCAGTTACATAATGTGCCCATTTGTTAAGGTCACATAGTGCTTTCTTCTAGGAAGATCAAAGTAGCCTTCAGAGAACTATCATGAAATGAGTTCTAACTCCTTTTATGCCATAAAGTGTGTGATAACTAAATAGGGGAGAAGATAACAGACACACATCGAGGACCAAAAGGTAAGGGAAATGTGGAAAAGCACAGGACAGTGGAAGGAGTGAAGAAGGGATATTTTACAATGTACTATACAGCACCTGTTAGTCTTCTCTCTATATTTGAAAAGCTGCACTTCTATGTGATAGAGAACGGGTAATTGCATATTAGGCTATCGAGTCGTGACATGATAGTTCAACGCTGTTCACTTTTTTTTTTTTTAAGATTTTATTTATTTATTTGACGGACAGAGATCACAAGTAGGCAGAGAGGCAGGCAGAGAGAGAGAGAGAGAAGGAAGCAGGCTCCCCGCTGAGCAGAGAACCCGATGCGGGGCTCGATCCCAGGACCCTGAGATCATGACCTGAGCCGAAGGCAGAGGCTTCAACCTACTGAGCCACCCAGGCGCCCCCGCTGTTCACTTTTTAAGTAGCAGTCCTCACAGGGGCAAAAAAATCAGTAACAGGTGCACGACAGTAACCTTTAACATGGAGAAAAAGAATAATGAAAAACGTCAGGGAGTGGTCAGTTTGCCGCATTGCTTCCTGTCAAGGCTAATGCATCTTTGTGATAACAAATGCTAATAATTGATCTGTCCCTTCACAGAATGTGCAAAGTTACGTTCATATAAAATAAGCTGAATTAAATGAATTGGGAATTCTATAGTCATTCTCATACTGCCTTCTTGTGTTACCTTTGAAATCCACAGATTACTAGCTACCTCTCTATGAACTGCTTTCTCTGGCATTTAAAAATGTAGATAATGTGGGTGTTTGTGAACATTTTATTTGCTTAACAACTGGCATCAGAATTAACTCGGGAGGACATATTTTTATTTAGAGCAGTGATTGCCCACTGATTACCCCCGGACAGCCTGAAGATATAATGACATGAATGATATATGTTAAAATAAACTAGTATTTTAAACTTAGGAGATTTTATACAAACTTTAGATTCCAGATTCCTCAAAAGGCCAGATCAGTGTACCCACTTGTCAAACACTCTCTGTAGCTCAGTATTACAGCTGTCCCCCTTAGACTGGACATGTCCTATTCGGTTTGCTGTGGTCCCAATCAGTTCCTGTCAGCTTCCCCGCACTGAAGCAGAGTGTCGGTTGCCATATGCCATTGGACTTGCATTGCTTTTTACTGACATACAGTCTGTGTGTTGGTTTGTTTATTTATATTTATATTTGTGTATTTATATTTATTTGTCTTATTTTTACATCCTGTTTGTTTTATTCACCTTATCCTCTTCTAGGTAAGTATATGTATTTTTATCCTCTTACATTTTAGAAAAATGCTTTTATAGAAGATAATGGATATGTTAAGGGCAAGAGCTAAAGCAAGTAGTTATAATTTATTAGAGAAAAAAAATTCTGCTTCTGTGAAGGAAGAGAGGCGAGGAGGAGGAAGATGGGGGAATATTGGAGGGGGACGATAATTCTAAGAGATTTTGTAGCAGTAGGATAAGAGTCCACTGTTGGGTGGTATGACTGAAGAAACTTCCCTGGTATTAGACAGGTCAAAGGTCATTTTAATAGTGCGGGGGATCGTGGCATCATCAACTTCTAGTGTGTGTTAGACTTTACAAGATGGCTGGATAGTCCCTTAACTGATATGGAAGCATAAAACTAGAAACCAGAGGAAACTCCAATAATATAAGCTGTCCCAGAAATTCGAAGAAGGTAGGGGGAGGCCTTTTTTCCTCTGCAAGATATAGGATGGAATTTCAGAGAGGTTTTATTTAGATTTCAGGGAGCTGGTAGATCCCTTTTCGACATGATTTTATACGATGATTTTTCTTTGGATTATAAAAACCTCGCATAAACTTAGAGTTTGAGAGCTCTGAGAAATAGTAAAGAATTGGATTCATTAAAAAACACTCATTAAAAATGAGTCATGTTATATCAACCTTTCTTCTGTTGCTGAGAGTAGATTAGGAAAATGTAGCAGACACGACATATCTGAACATCAGTGAAGCTTTTGACAAGGATTTATGATATCAAATAATAGGCTGGCAGGTATACTTGGATAGTTAGTAATCATTTGAAAAACTGTTAGCAGCTCCTCTAGGCAGATGTTTGTTGATTCCATTTTGAGCCAATGGTACCTGAAAGTGGATAGCTATAAAACTGTGAGGTTTCTGGAGCAACAAGAATCTGCTGAATTGAAGTTTTTTATTAATTTATTTGATTAATTTTATTAATTAATTTTATTAATTTATCTCTTAAGAGATAAAAATATTTCTAATCAAATTTGTAGATGACTTGAGGCTGGAAATGAAACTGAAATCTATGGCATAGGGATCTGATTCAAGTGTGTCAGTAGGGTTAAATACAAGTAAATCCAAGCTTCTCAAGTAAGATAAAATTCCATAATGACTAGTACTACTTCACAGCAGCATAGATAGAAGAATGCTTATGTGTCTTATAAAAATATAAACTCACCATGAGTTAATAGTTTTTTGTGATGGCCAGAATGGCTGTGTTAGTCTCAATCTGTTCAGGGAAATACAGCCTCTGTAACAGGTATGAAAAATTGATTTTCTCTCCCATGTCAACTCTGATTAGTGATAGATTCTGTTTTGAAGTGTTGAGGGGGACTCTGAGGCATCTAAGCTCGGGAGGAGAGCCCTGCCATCAACTAGTGACACCTGTCACGGCCACGGCATGGAGAAGTGGTGCTTTTATGTGTTTGCTGTCCTGGGTAGAGAATGAGGGAGATGGCGTGATAAGCCTCATTTTGCTCTATGAATGGTTACATAGTATTTGGAATCTTTATATTTTGTGACAGCAGCTTCCACTCTTTTTTTTTTTTTTTGAAGATTTATTAATTTATTTGACAGAGATCACAAGTAGGCAGAGAGGCAGGCAGAGAGAGAGGAGGAAGCAGGTTCCCTGCTGAGCAGAGAACCCGATGTGGGGCTCGATCCCAGGACCCTGGGATCATGACCTGAGCCGAAGGCAGAGGCTTTAACCCACTGAGCCACCCCTGTGTCCCGACAGTTTCCACTCTTAAAAATGGTGTGGAGTTCTCACAGTGGACATGTATGCTTACATTATATCATTACATCATGTACCCTACATATATGTAAGTTTTATTTGTCAATTATACCTTAATAGGCTAGAAAAATAACTTGGGTCCTTGTCATTCTTAGATGGGGATAACTGTCAGAGGAGAATTAGACCTTGGAATTGGAGATAGTGCCTTTCCTTTCAAAACCTTTTTTTTTTCTTTTTTTTCTGGTGTGTGTCAGTTACATTTCGTACTTTTCACTTATTAGGTTGCTGGCTACATATGGCTTCTCACTTTTCAATATGTTTTCATCTTTTGTAGTCTTTTGCTTTGACCTCAAACCTTCTATTCTGGTAATTTTTCTCTTGTATTAAGGGGAAAAAATTCTGTTCTTGTCCTCAACCCAGGCTGATTTTGACCTAAGGATGTTATTTTTGGTTATCACAACTAAAGAGTTGCTACTGGCATCTTGCGGCTAAAGGCTGCTAAATCTCCTGAAATGCACAGGGGCTTCAACAACAAAGAATTATCCAGTCCCAAATATCAATTATGCAAAGGTTGATGAACCTTGCCTTAAATTACTGATCCTTCTTTCTCATTCAGAAACAGTCTGGCCCCACTAGGCCACTGTTCCTCTTCTTTTGGGATCTGTTTAGTTAAAAAGCTAAGAGGAGCTGGCACAAGTTGTTCTCTTGTTAAAATCTACTGCCCTTTTGACAAGACGGAACTTCAGTTATTTCAAAGAGCTCTACTATGAGAGATGGTACAATGTAAAAGACTGAAGCAGACTTAGTTGAAATTCTACCACACCGTGGCTGTATACTTTAATTTCTATTTTTGTAAGGAAAAAAATGGAAATAATGATAATATTTACCACATGAGTTTTTTTTTTTTTTTAAGATTTTACTTATTTATTTGACAGACAGAGATCACAAGTAGGCAGAGAGGTAGGCAGAGAGAGAGAAGAGGAAGCAGGCTCCCCGCCAAGCAGAGAGCCCAATGCAGGGCTCCATCCCAGGGCCCTGGGATCATGTCCTGAGCCGAAGGCAGAGGCTTTAACCCACTGAGCCACCCAGGTGCCCCCACATGAGGTTTTTTAAGAATTAAATGTGTGAATATATATATGTATGTCTACATATGTGTGTGTGCATTACCGAAATGATTATGTTAATTTCAGACTGCATCAAGAGAAACATAGTATCAAAAATAGATTTGATTTAGACTAACATCTATTATGTAATCATTATTCATCATCCTGAGGTTCTTTTTTCTCCTAGATTAAATATCTCCATTTATTTTAACTCTTCAGCAAAGAAAATGGCTTGTGACCACTCTCACTGGGTCACTAATTTCAAGATATCCTCTAGGTCATCTTGAGATGAAAAAAATAAAGATTCTGTATTGTGTTCCAAATTTAGTCTGTTAGAACCACTTATTTATTAAACTTATCAAATAAACATTTTTTGTTTTTTCTCTTTTTTTAAGGGAATCTTAGAGTCTTAAAACACTAGACAACAATGCACTTATGAGTTAGTGATTAGAAACCATGATTTGTCACCTGCTGTCAAATATTCAGGTTTGGAGAGAACAATGGAATTGACTTGGTAAAAAAGAATAACTTTTAAGTCTGACTATGGTATTCTCCTGATCTTGAGAAACATGAAGTTACTGTAGTAAAATTTTTAATTTGAACTCATAATTTTCATATATATATATATATTTTTTTTTTGAGGTGGGGAGGGGGAGAGCTCATGAGTAGGAAGGGGGGGAGCAAAGGCAAAGGGAGAAGCAGACTTGCTGCTAAGCAGCAGGGAGCCCAAAGTGGGGCTCGGTCCCAGGACCCTGAGATCATGACCTGAATTGAGGGCAGATGCTTATAACCTATTGAGCCACCCAGGCACTTCTCAGAATTTTCTTACAGCTGCAGGGAGTAAAATTACTACCCATCCTTTAAGATCACTTGTGTTATGGGAAGGTGAGGTCTCTGGGGGGAGGGGTGCACCATGACCAATAATTCGTACTTGCTCTAGCTTAGTATTTCTGTATAAGCTAATCACTGAAATAGCTTTTGTTTTTCTTGTCTTACCATTTTCTCTAGAATGAATCTTTCTAGAAACAGAGTAATGGCATTATTAATGGAGATTTTACTTTTAAACACTATGTACTTTATGTAGTTCCATAAATAATTATTCAATTAAATGTTAACAAAGTCTTAGGACTTTAGGGAACTTTCAAATGAAATATAAATTCCTATATACCTTTAGTATCTCCTTTACATGTCAAGGTGATATCCTTTAGGTATCCTGTGAGTGAAGAGTCAGGCTGAGTTCCCTCAAAGCAGTGCCTGAGATAGGGATTTTGTACATGAAATTGACTGGAACTGTACTCTTCAGGAAAAACCTATATGGAAAGAAGTCAAGCAAGATAGGGGAGGAAAAGACTTAAGAAGATATTTCCTCATGTAAAGTGGAAATTTGGCTTGATCTACAGAGAAGCTTTTGAATCATAAACTGTCCCTACAAAATTATTTGCCCTTAAAGCAAGATGGCCACCATTTGTAACTTGTCACTCAGCCATTTCTTATTAATCACCTTGAGAGTAGCCAGTGAGGCATAATTCCCATCCGGAGGCTGCTCCCTGGTGGCAATTTCTAGAGAAGTTAGCAGCTCTGTTTTATTAACCTCCAACATTCACAGCAGGTACGGTTCAGGTACACCACCAAAACATCTACTCTAAAAGAGTGCATCATTCTTCTTAGTATTTTCAAGCCAGCTAGACTTTTGCAGCCATATCTGTGATTTAAATATCAACCTTGTATTGCCTGAACACTTAGTTCTAGTGATCAAATATTTTATGAAACATTCAAGCAAACACATACTAAAGTTGACTTAATATTTAGAAAAGATAATATAAGGAAATTTTTTTAACCTCGTATTTTCTAGAGCAATTGCTGACAAAGTAGAAAAGTTGTGAAAAAGAAGGTACTAATCTTGGAGGTACTGTCTTCAGTGCAAAAGAATGGAAAGAACGCAGTAATGACATGAAAACTCAGAACTAAATGAGGTGTATTAGTATTGTCACTTGAGTGTTTATTAAGTTTCTTAAAGTGATTTTACAGCCAGTCCTACTTGAGGAGTTTAAAGATTCCCAGAAAGAGAAGAAATCCTACATGCAATAAAGCATATTTTGGATATATCCAAAGCTGAATTGTGTAAAGATTTATAAACTAATTTATTTGACAGTCACTGCAGATGAATCACATAGAACTCTTTTTGTAAAATATTTCTTTTCACATTGCCAGACTCAGTCATCTGTGTTTTTGAGAATCTAAATGTACCACTACAATGATGGAAGAGAGAAAGTGAAAAGTTTTGTTGAGAAGTAGGAACATTTGTTTTCACAGAATTCAGCATTGATAAATCCGGAATATTTAGGTAACTCATGTTTACACAGAATGAAGTGACAAAACGTGGTTTCCCCCATGTTTCTGACTTATCTGTGCAGCCTGTGTTGGGCAAATGACACACGAGATTCATATCCTGTGTTCTTCCTTCTCATATCCTTCTATCTCTGCACCATTTATTTCTAACTCTACACTGCTTTCAAAGTTATCTTCATAAACTCCTTAAAGTCTTTGATGCTTTCCTATTACCTGTGGAATGAAGTCTGATTCTGGATGGTTATACCCCTCAGAACTGGGCATTAATTTTCCTACTCATTTGTATACACTTTATGAGCCATCCTAAACTAGTCACAAAGCTACAATCCTCTTCTGTACTTTCTTATATTAAAATGTGCCTATTTTTATTAAGCTATCATACATCCCCTGACCCACTTGCGATTCTTCAAGCTCTCCATATCCTAGGATATAATTTTTTTCCCTTTCCATAGCTAATAGGACCTGAAAGATTGACCTAATACAGGACAATACATTATCTTGACAGAAAGTAGAGAGGAGTCAGGAGGCTTTCATGTTGAGTCACAAGCAAGATAAATTGGTATAATCCAGACAATGGAGGGGTTGGAGGAGAAAAAATGGAGTAGCCTAGAAAGAATAATATTAGTAAATCCTTAAGTAGCACTCATTATACGCCTGGTACTATCTGTGCACTTCACATATGTTGATATCATTTAATTCTCACCACTCACATCACTCAGTGATCACTCAGATCCCTCGACTATGGAGTGGATAAGTTGGGATCTGAACCCAGAAGTCTGGTTATAATAGAACAATCGATACCCAAGTTAGGGAGAGAAAAGCCTCTATTTCGATTCTTAGTTTCGGTTCCCATCAGACCCATCAGGTGTACTGTATTTCTTATGTTTGAATTTTTGGAAGCTGTATGGTATATGATAAAGCCTTCTTTAGTTACACTACTTTAAATATATTTATATTTCTTTCATCCATAGTAGTCTTAGTGAGACTTGCTGATTTTCACTTAAAAAAAAAAAGTACTAATATACCTTGTAATTGAAATGCCTTTTCCACCATTTTTATCTGTTGAAATGGGATTAAAGCTTCATGATCTAGCTCAAGTCTTTCTGCTTATCTGTGGCTCTTCCTCATTCCCACCCTAAATTAGGATTGTTTTCCCTTCTCTCTTAATGAATTTCTTATTCTATTCAAGAACTAGAGACAGTCTACTTTTGGTATTTTAAGTTCTATACTTCTTTTTCCATAATATTAGTTTGAAACATATGAAATTATCAGCCTTCAAGTATTTGTAACTTGCTAAAATAGAGTTTCATGTGTTTCAGCTTAGTCTTTTGAAAGGAAACTGATCGACAGGAGGTATCTTAATCATCTTTGTACCTTGAATATCTGATAGATGCTAAGAATTAAATATTTCTTGGATATAATACAATTTTAGAAATATGGCATTATTTCCCCCAAATATTCTCCTGGTGATAACAAAGTGTTTAGAGAAATAAAGTCATCATTTTTCCTGTTTTTTTACTTCTGACATTGTGTTTATTTCCCAAAAAAAATCCTAAAGTACTTATTCAGTGTTTTTGTGCATAGATAACCACAACTGGAGACTTCAGTTTGGCTGCCTAAAATAAAACAAGCTCATACCTACTAAAAGCACATTCATAATATTTAAGTTATTATTTTTAAAATAATATCCAGGTAAATGGATCCGAATATTGCAAATAAACAAGCTTCTAGTTCTCCACGTTTATGAAATAGCAAGGGGCCACATATATGCAGTTCTTCAGAAAGTCAGAAAATGGATCTATATCAGGCAGCTATCATGGGAGATTCACAAAGAAGTGGAATGGATCATTTCTCAGGACAGGAGAAAATATGGGGGGTGTCACAGAGCAAATACAGAACTTATGAAAACTTGGGAGAGAGAACCATGTGAACAGAGTATGTAGGATATAAGGTAAGTTGGGGAGAGATGGAGGGAGTCACTTGAACATTTTAAGTAGGGTATTTACATTGTCAAATTGTGCCTTCTAAAGGGGCAAAACCCAAAATAAGTAAATTAATTGAAAAAAAAAAACCTCAGAAATTACAAGAAAATATAGAAACTCTGAGTCAAATGAAGAACTCTCTGGCTTGACTGCAAAGGATGGCGAACAGAGATTACTGCTATGTTCTGAGCAAGGACAAGGAGGTCTTTGAATAAGGATGTGGCCAGTTTAATCAGTAGGAAAGCGGATTCAAATAATATAGGAAAATATAAATGATAGAAAATGGAGATCAATCAAAGGTTGGGAATAATTCCATTTGTGTTACCTGATAATTATAGCGAAGTAACTTATACATTTAGAAAAGGGCCAGATCATTTTAAGCTCAGCTTAATTGTTAATTATGCTTGCAACAAAGTCCTTTGTGAACTGAATACTTTGTTCAAAGTATGTATACATACTCCAGAATAAATTGTTGCTTCTCCAGAGGTGCTCTTTTGAATGGAGTTTCATATAAATTAAACATTTCAGGATGCTGAGTAAAGCACACGTAATTTAGAATATGCAATAATATTAATTAAACCAAAGAAAGTAAATTGATATTGTCATACATCTCCATTTCATTTATTTTTATGAACTATATTATTAATGTTCCTTTTAAAAATATCAAATAGCATTTTATCATTAAAGTGTGTGTGTCTAGCCTGGTGGAGTCAGTTAAGGAAGGTGATTATATCACTGTTATGAGGAATAAGCTGAGAATGACAGGAGAGCCTTGTTTTGTCAGCTTCGTGGTGTGTGTGTGTGTGTGTGTGTGTGCATCAGCATTATGTGACACTCAGAAAAAGGCGTTTTATAATATATTTATATTTTTTGACCTATTTTTTTGAAGTTGAATAGACTTTCCTAAAGAGTTAAAAATTCTATTTACAGGTGTTAAAAGATATTTTTTAAAAGTGTATCAAAAATATTTATTGTACTGTTATATAAAAAGTTTCCAGTCATAAAAAAATATATTATAAAGGACTGGGGGAAGATAGGGGCAATTTTTTAAAGAATGAAATCATCAATCTCACGTAAAATTAACATGTCAAGTTCATTGAGGGAATTAGCTAAGTTCAAAGGAATTTTTTTCTGTGTGTGAGTGTTGTTTTATTTGAGTATATTTGACACGTGATGCTACATTAGTTTCATATGTATGACTTTGTGATTTGACAAGTTTATACATTATGCCATATTCACTGCAAGTATAGCTAACATCTGTCACATTACATTGCTATTACAATGTCATTGACTATCTTCCTTAGGCTCTGCTTCTTATTCCCCTGAATTTCTTCATAACTAGAGGCATGTATCTCCCTTTCCCCTTGGGTTTTGCCCAACCCCCCATCTCCCTTCTCTGTGGAAGCCATTAGTTCTCTGTATTTATAGTTCAGATTCTGTTTTATTTTTGTTTTTACTTTTTTTTTAAGATTTTGTTTATGAATGGAATCATATGGCATTTTGTCTTTCTCAGTTTGACTTATTTCACTTAGTATAATACAATACTCTCTAGGTCCATTCATGTTGTCTCAAATATCATGGTCTCATCTTTTTTATGGATGTGTAATATTCCATCACACACACCAACACACACACACACACACCACTACATCTTCCTTACGTGTTTGTCTATTGATGGACACATCGTCCTTATGTATTTGTCTATTGATGGACACTAGGGTTACTTCCATGTCTTGGCTATTGTATATAATGCTGCAGTAAACATAGGGGTGCATATATCTTTTCAAGTTAGTGTTTTCATTTTCCCTGAGTAAATAACCAAAAGTGGAATTATTACATTATATGGTATTTTGATTTTTAATTTTTTGAGGGATTTCTATACTGTTTTCCAGGATAGCTTCACCAATTTACATTGCCACCAAAAGTACATGAGAATTCCTTTTTCTCTACATCCTCACCAACTCCTTTTGTTTCTTGTCTTCTTGATTTTAGTCATTCTGACAGGTGTGAGATGATATCACATTGTGGTTTTGATTTGCATTTCCCTGATGATTAGTCTTGTTGACATCTTTTCATGTGCCTGCTGGTGATCTGTATGTCTTCTTTAGACAAATGTTCAGTTTCTCTGCCCATTTTTAAATAAGACTGTTTATATGTGTGTGTGTGTGTGTGTTTTATGTTATTTTGGATATCAGCTTCTTACCAGATATCATTTGCAAATATTTTCTCCAAATCTGTACATTGTTCTTTTGTTTTCTTGATGGTTTCCTTTGTTGTGCAAAAGCTTTTTATTTTGATGTAGTCCCAATAGTTTATTTTTGCTTATGTATCCCTTGCCTTAGGAGACATATCTACAAAAATGTTATTATGGCCAATGTCAAAGAAATTACTAACTGTGCTCTCTTCTAGGATTTTTATGGTTTCAGGTCTCATGTTTAGGTCTTTAATCCAATTTGAGTTTGTTTTTATGTAATGTGTTAGAAAGTAGACCAGTTTCATTCTTATACATATAGCTGTCTGGTTTCCCCAGTGCCATTTATTGAAAATACTGTCTTTTCCCCATTGTATATTCTTTCCTCCTTTGACATAGATTAGTTGACCATATACAAATGTGGGTTTATTTCTAGGGTCAACATTCTGCTCCATTGATTAATTTGTCCAATTTTGTGCCAATACCATACTATATTGATTACTACAGCTTTGTAGTATATATTGAAATACAGAATTGTGAGACCTCCAGCTACATTCTTTCTCAGGATTTCTTTGGCTACTTGGGGGTTTCTGTGGTTCCATACAAATTTCAGAATTATTTGTTCTAATTTTGTGAAAAATACTGTTGGTATGCTGATAGGAATTTCATCGAATCTTTAGATTGCTTTGGGTAATTTGGATATTTCTTCCATTACATGAGCATAGAATATCTTTCCGTTTCTTTGTGTCATCTTTAGTTTCTTTCATTAATGTCTTACAGTTTTCAGAGTATAGGTCTTTCACCTCTTTGGTTAAGTGTATTCCTAGATATTTTATTCTTTTTGGTGGAATTGTAAGTGGTGTTGTTTTAAAATTTCTCTTTCTGCAGCTTGGTTGTTAGTGTCTATAAATGCTACCAATTTCTGGGTATAAATTTTGTATCTTGCCACTTAACTGAATATGTTTATAATAATAATTATATATGTATATAATAATAATTTTTCATAGAGTCTTTGGGATTTTTCAATGTATAGTATCATGTCATCTGCAAATAGAGACAGTTCTTTTCCAATATGGTTACTACACATTTTTTTTTCTTGTCTAATTACTATGGCTAGCACTTCTAGTACTATGTTAAATAAAAATGGCAAGAGTGAGCCTCATTGTCTTATTACTGACTTTAGAGGGAAAGTACCAAAGAAAATCTCCAGAAACAACCACAAAACAAGTAATAAAATAGCAAATATATCTATCAATAATTACTTCAGGTGCAAATGGTTTAAATACACCAATCAAAAGACATAGGTATAAAAATGCATTAAAAAGAAAAAAGAAAAAAACAAGACCCACATATATACTGCTTACAAGAGACTCATTTTAGATACCTTGAGATGGAGAGTGAGTGGGTAGAGACAAATTTTTCACATAAATGGATGTCAAAAGAAAGCTGGAATGGCATACTTCGGACATGTCCATATGTGGTCCATATATTGGACAAATGACTTTAAAACTAAGACTGTAAAAGGAGGCCAAGAAAGGCATTATATAATCATAAAAGGAATAATCCAACAAGAAGATAGAACAATTGTAAATATTTATGCACTCAATATGGGAGGCACATAAATATTTATGCACTTATATGGGACTCAACTATATAAAACAATAATAAACACAAAGGAATTAATTGATAATAAAACAATAGTAGTAGGAGACTTTAATACCCCACTTACATCAATGGATAGACCATCTAAATAGAAAATCAACAAGGAAATGATGGCTTTGAATGACAAACTAGGTAGATGGATTTTTTTTTTTTAAGATTTTATTTATTTGTATGACAGAGAAAGACACAGCGAGAGAGGAAACACGGGCAGGGGGAGAGAGAGAAGCAGGCTTCTTGCCAGGCAGGGAGCCTGATGCAGGACTCGATCCCAGGACCCTGGGATCATGACCTGAGCTGAAGGCAGATGTTTAACCATCTATCTGAGCCACCCAGGTAACCCAGCAGATGGATTTAATAGATATATTTAGAGAGGTGCCTGCATGGCTCAGTAGGCTAAGCGTCTACCTTCAGTTCAGATTATGATTCTGGGGTCCTCGGATTGAACTCTGTATTGAGTTCCCTTTTAGTAGGGATTCTGCTTCTCCCTCTCCCACTGTCTGCCACTACCCCTGCTTGGGGTCTCTCTCTGTCGAATAAATAAATAAAATCTTAAAAATAAATAGATATATTTCAAACATTCCAGCCTAAAACAGCAGAATAAACATTCTTTTCAGGTGCACATAGAACATTCTCCATAACATATCACACATTAAGTCACAAATCCAGCCTCAGCAAGTACAAAAAGGTTGAGAACATACCATGTACCTTTTCTGACACCAACACTATGAAAGAAGTTAACAAAAAAATGTTTAGAAAGAACACAAATACCTGGAGGTGAACAGCATGCTGCTAAACAATGAATGGGTCAACCAGGAAATTAAAGAAGAAATTAAAAAAATACATGGAAACAAATGAAAATGAAAACACAACGGTCCAAAACCTTTGGGATGCAGCGAAAGTAGTCCTAAGAGGGAAACATATAGCAATACAGGTGTACTTCAAAAAGCAAGAAAAATTTCAACAACCTAACTTTACACCTAAAGGAGCTAGAAAAATAATAATAAACTAAGCCTAAAGCCAGCAGAAGGAAGGAAATAGTAAAGATTAGAGAGAAAATAAATGATAAACAAAGAAAGGAAGGAAGGGAGGGAGGGTGAGAAAGGGAAAGAGAGAGAATGAGAGAGAGAGAGAGAAAGAGAGAAAGAAACCAACCAACCAACCAACCAACCCAGTAGAACAGGTCAATGAAACCAGCAGCTGGTTCTTTGAAAAAATTAATAAAATTGATAAACTTCTACCCAGACTTACCAAAAAGAAGAGAAAGGACCCAAGTAAATAAAATCACAAATGCAAGAGGATAAGTAATAACCAACACTACAGAAATACAAATGATCATAAGAGAATATTATGAGGGGTACCTGGGTGGCTCCATCATTAAGCATCTGTCTTTGGCTCAGATCATGATCCCAGGGTCCTTGGATGGAGCCCAGCATCAGGCTCCCTGCTTGGCAGGAAGCCTGCTTCTCCCTCTTCCACTCCCCCTGCTTGTGTTCCTTCTCTCACTGTGTATCTCTGTTAGAAAAATAAATAAAATCTAAAAAAAAAAAAAGGATACCATGAAAAACTATATGCCAACAAACTGGACAACTTGGAAGTAATGGATAAATTCCTAGAAACATATAAACTACCAACACTGAAACAGGTAGAAATAGAAAACTTGCACCCGTTGATAACCAGCAAGGAAGTTGAATCAATATTTCAAAAACTCCCAACAATCAAAAGTTCAGGGCCAGTTAGATTTACAGGCAAATTCTACTAAACATTTAAAGAAGAATTAAGACCCATTCTTCTCTATTCTAAAAAATAGAGAAGGAATAAAAACTTCCAAATTCATTCTATGAGGCCAGCATTACCCTGATTCCAAAACCAGATAAAGACTCCACTAAAAAAAAAAAAAGAGAGAGAGAGAGAGAACTACATATTCTGTATAGTGAACCTGAAAGACTTCAACCAAAACCTGCTAGAACTGATAAATGAAATGAGTAATGTGGCAGGATCCAAAATCAATGTACAGAAATCTGTTGCATTTCTATACACCAATAATGAAGCGGCAGAAAGAGAAATCAAGAAATTAATTCCATTTATAGTTACGCCAAAAATAGTAAGATACCTAGAAATAAATCTAACCAAAAAAGCAAAAGACCTAGGCTTTGAAAACTATAAAATACTGATGAAAGAAATTGAAGATGACACAATGAAACAGAAAGACATTCCATGCTCATGGATTAGAAGAACGAATACTGCTAAATTGTCTATACTACCCAAACCAGGCTACACATTTAATGCAATCCCAATTAAAATACCACCAGCATTTTTCACAGCTAGAACAAAAATCCTAAACTTTGTACGGAACCACAAAAGACTCTGAATAGCCAAACCAATCTTGAAAAAGAAAAGCAAACCTGGAGACATCACAATTCTGGACTTCATTTTATATCGCAAAACTGTGGTGATCAAACGGCATGCTACAGGCACAAAAAGAGACACATAGATCAGCAGAACAGAACAGCAGAAGTGAACCCACGATAATATGGTCTGTTAATCTTTGACAAATCAGGAAAGAAAATCCAATGGGAAAAAGTCTCTTCCAAAATGGTGTTGGAAAAACTGGACAGCAAGATGCAAAATAATGAAACTAGACCACTTCTTTACACCAAACACAAACTAAATTCAAAATAGATGAAAGACCTAAATGTGAGACCTGAAACCATCAAAGTCCTGGAGGAGAACACTGGCAGTAACCTCCTCGACTTCTGCTATAGCAACTTGTTTCTAGATATGTTTCCTGAAGCAAAGGAAACAGAAGCAAAAATTCGTTATTGGGACTTTATCAAAATAAAAACTGTACAACAATGGCAATAACCAACAAAACTAAAAGGCAACCTATGGATTGGGAAAAGATATTTGCAAATGATACAGGAATATATCTGTATATATAATCTATATATAATATCCAATATAGGGTTAGTCCCCCCAAATATAAAGAATTTCTTAAAATCAACACCTGAAAAATGAATAATCCAATTGAAAATGGGCAGAAGATAAGAATATGAATGGACATTTTTTTTTCCAGAGAAGACATATAGATGGACAAGAGACAAGAAAAGATGCTCAACGTCACTGATAATCAGGGAAATACATGTCAAAATTACAATGAACACCCCTGTCAGAATGGCTAAAATCAACAACACAAGAAACAACAGGTGCTGGCAAAGATGTGGAAAGGGGAACCCTCTTACACTGTTGGTGAGAATGCAAACTGGTGCAGCCACTGTGAGAAACAGTATGGAGTTCCTCAGAAAGTTAAAAATAGAACTGCCCTACAGCATAGCAATTGCACTACTAGGTATGAACCCCAAAATACTAATTCAAAGGAATACATGCACTCTGATGTTCATAGCAGCATTATCCATAGTAGCCGAATTGTGGAAACAGTCCAAGTGTTTGCTGACTAATGAAGAAAAGAAGAGATGACATACATATACATATATATACACATATAAACATTTATATGTATATTTATATATATATGTATGTCATCTCTTCTTTTCTTTATCCCTTCATTAGTGAGCAAACACTTGGACTGTTTCCACATATACATATAAACATTTATATGTATATATATATATATATATAAAATGGAATATTATTCAGCCATAAAAATGGAATCCTGCCATTTACAACAACATGGATGGAGCTGGAGAGTATTATGCTAAGTGAAGTTAAGTTAGAGAAAGACAAATATCCTATGATTTCACTCATGTGGGGAATATAAGACACAAAACAAATGAGCAAGGGGGTAAAAGAGAGAGGGGCAAACTGAGAAACGGACTTGGAGTGCATTTGTTATAATGAGCTTCAGGTATTGTATGCAATGTCGAATCACTATATTGTATACTGGCAACTAATATTACACTGTATGTTAACTGAAATTAAAACAAAAAAATTTAAAAATGTAAAAAAAAAAAAAAAAGAAATTTAACAAATAAATTTTAAAAATCCCACAAAACCGTGGCTTGTTTTCTATGCCAAATGGAAAGAGTTGCTGGTGTGGACTTGTGGATTCTGGGTTTGCTGATGTCACAAGTTCCCTGAGCTGGAATCTGCTCCATTTTGGAGTTTAAGATGGAGTAGGGGAGAACACATCCTGCAGTTCCTCAGCTCTTTCAAACTGTACTCCCCAGCCCCCCACCCCTGTTACCCCGTATGACCAGGACTGGTTGTATACTTGAGGATCCTGAGCTTGGTGAAGTCAAAAGCTCCCTGTGAACTGGACCTTCCAGTTATGGCTCCTGGCCCTCTTCCTTAAGTGTCCAGACTCTGCTCCTGTCTGCTTCTAAGGTAGAGGGGGAGATAGTGTTTTTCAGTTTTTCAGCCCCTTTAAACCAACAGCTTTTCTTCTGTGTCCTAAGGAGGGGAGAGCTGGTGGGCATTGTGGATCCTGACCTTGCTGAGTTTGCCAGTTTCCTCTGATGATCTGACCTGCCACTTATGATGCCACAACCCACTAATTATGGCATCAAAAGTTGCCCCTGTGGCATCCAGACGTGTTCCTGTCTGGGTTTTTCAGTGGAGGCAGGGAATGTTCCTCAGCCCTTTTAAGTCCTGGCTTCTTTTTTCATGCCCCAGCACAAGTAGGGCTGGAGTGCACTTGCGGAGCCTTGGGCTGGCTGAAGTCATCAGCTCACTAAAGTCAGCAGCTCATTGAGATGACGGGACCCGTCCATTATGGAGTCCAGACCTTGCTCCTATATAGGTTTTTAAGGTGGGGTGGGAATATAAACTGTGTAGTGCAGTTTTCCATCCCTCCGACCTGGAGGGCTTTCCGTGCAGTTCCTCCTATGGTTGGTAGAGTTCTAGTGTTGTCTTTTATATGCTAGTTGCTCTTTTAAACTCTGGCCTTTTTTCTATGCCCAAGAACAGAAGAATCTTTCCAAGTCCCTCAGTGGTATCCCTCCACTGCCATTCACAGTGTTGGAGGTGGGGGTTCCCTTTCTTATTGTGTCTATGTCTTGCTGTTTTTGCCATTTTCCCTATCTTTGGTTGTTCAAGAGCTGTTCAGTCAGCCCTCAGTTCTTCTTCAGGAAGAACTGTTCTATAAATGGGTGTAATTTGATGTGTCTGTGGAGGTGAGTTCAGGGTCTTTCTGCATTGCCGTCTTGAACCAGAACCTCAGTGCAAAGGAATTTAAACAACACACAGATTATATGCAATCAGGAATGTATATACATGTAGATGCAAAATTGGTCCTATATATAGGGAAATAATTGAAATTTTCTGGGCACAATTCATTCGCAATACTATTTTCTGTAACTCAACAGATAGCTCAACCAAAATATGTAAATATATTTAATATATACAAATTCTACAAATATATGATTGTATATATAAATATGCAAAATATGTATAAAATAGCTCAAAGATAACAGATAGATGTTTCACCCATTTCAAAGTTTCACGGTTTTTCTTGACATTGAAAAATATGATAGGAATAAAAATCTTAGGAACATGGTCACAGAGACTTCCTTCTCAGAACAGACACCACAGCTCTCAACAAATCTTTCTTGCTTGGAAGTATGTAGTTCATCTTAAGGCCAAGTCCAATTCTGACTAGGAGAATAAACATTTATCACACTGTTCATTTTGTCAAAAACTGTGTTTGAGAATTTAGTGTGTGCCAGAATAAGCAGTGAGTGACTGCTTATTCGTGCTATAACAGTAAAGAAATAATATTGTGCCTGCCCTTATGGAGCTCACATTCCAGGAGGGAATACAGACAAGGAGCCAGGAATCCTATTACTTTGATGAAAAATAGGGTGATGAATACACCTTCACTGTAAGAAACAGTGACGTTTCTTAGAAGACATAAATTAGGGCAAACATGAGTGGAAATTATGCTGGTTCTCGAGAAAAAGGAAGTAGAAAGCATTCCAAAAAGAGGAGGTAGGTGGTAGAAAGTCCAGGGTATAAGAGAGCACCAAGACTGAGTTGCTTACAGAACTTCCCAGATCACTTAATGCTTCATAAATCATGTTGCCAGTTTGGCACGCAGATATTGCAAAGGCTTGAAGGAAGTTTCATGTCACTTGCCATTCTTCCTTTGAAAACATTATTAAAATTTAACTTCTAAATTGCATTATTTCTGTAGTTTATCTTGAAATGATGAACAATTTAGGGAGATTAATCCAAACATTTAGAAGTTAGGACAGTTAGATTCAGTTTAGTTTTTCCATACTGGTCTATCCTTATCCCATTGTCTGTTCTCTTCAATTCTTCCAGGAGTCCCTTAATCCTTCTACTCCATGCCTACTAACTGCTTGTTTAGGTACAAAGCCTTTTTTTTTTTTTTCTGGGCAGGGACAATTTTTTTATATCCCTATACAAAAAAGAAGCGGTGTGGGTGAGCTCATTTATTCATGTATTTTGCAGCCCAATAGCAAAAGAGCCAGTTCAGGCTAATGTTGCCAGAGGAGTAAACATAGAAGGTAGGAAGCTACATTTCAACATAAAAAAGTAATATGAAATAATGAAACTCCACTTTTCACAGTAGAGAGCTAAATATATTCAAGTTCACACACGATATTTGTATGAAGTCTCTACGGCTGTTTTTCTGATTATTATCTTCGGGTTTTCAATCTGTATGATACATTTGGTTGTATATTTATTTGGATGCAAGCTTAGAAATCAGATTATAAAACTGAGGTAGGTATTAACCTATCAGCAAATAAGTTAAACTATCGAGAAAATTGGGGGGAAATTCTATTCCATTGCAGCATAATACAGTAATTAATGACTGTAATAATGTTCTTAATTCAAGAAAAAGATAAATATTTTCAGTATTTTTTATTTATAGAAAATATGTGAGGCATTTTTTAAATTAAGTTACTGGTTGAAAACATTAGGCACATAAGTAATTAAGCTTTAACTGTCTTGGAAAATACAATGGTGATACCTCCTGATGCCCAAATAGTGGTCAGTTGTCTGTGGTATAATATGACTCTGGCTATTAATATTGTAAAACAGGTTTACTGTATTAGAGAGAAAAATTGTAGAGACTTGGGTTAACTTTGGGCTAAATGGTGAAAGGCCATTAGAAACCATGGACACATGACAGTATTCTAAATAAGAGAGCAAATAAGGAAACAAATATGGAGAATCCTGACGATGTTTAGCAACAGTAATTAGGGGGTTTCACCAATGCCTCATGCTGATTTGGAAAAGTATTTGTTGTATTTTGAAGAAGATCTGAATAAACAGGCAGCAATTATTTCAGAGACTTAGTTCTTTTGGCAGGTGGCCACCACAGCAGATTGCTCCATAAGGGTGCAGGAGATCGCTTTGTGACAAAAATGTGGTGATGTCTTGAAGAGGAAAAAAGTAAGTGTGTTGGAGTTCCGTGGTAGCTTGGTCACCATGGGGAGTCTACAGGACAAAGCACAGGTTTTAACTCAAGGTAGGCGGTGCAGATATATTTTGGTGGCAATCACTATAGCTATGCAATCACTATAGCTATAGTGATTGTCACCAGACTATCCTTTAGATATTTGATAAATGTTATATTGTATTATTTGTTTATTAAATTTAAATAAATACATGTCAAAAGTGCTAATCTGGCAATTGAGATGTTCCTATGAGAGCCCTCTCCAAAAAGAAAAAAAAAAAAAAAAGGGATATGCCCCCATTGTTCTCAAGCTGCTGTTACCCTGTGTTGTTTTTCTTCATAGCTCTTTTAATTTGCTGATAAGGTGAAGATGGCAGAATAATGTCCCGAAAGATATTCATTTCCGAATCCTCAGAATCTGTGGACATGTTACCTTACATGGTAAAAGGGACTTTGCAGATGTGGTTATGCCTTGAGTTGGGGAGATTATGTTGGGTCATTTGAGTAAACCCAATCTTATACCATGAGTCCTTAAAAACAGAGAAAACTTTTCTTTGTGTAGTGAGAAGGATATATGGCTACAGAAAGATGATCAGAGGGGTTCAGGGGTGCAACATTGTTGTCTTTGAAGATGGAGGAAAGGGGCCATATGAGAAGTTTCTACAAGCAGAAAAAGGTAAGGAAACTGATTCATAGAACATCCAGAAAGGAATGCAACTCTAACAAGAGCTTGATCTTACTTAGTCAGTGAAATCAGTGTTGAAATTTTAACTTAACTATAACTTTATAACTTTAAGATATTACATTTGTGTTGCTTTAAGCCACCAAATTTATGACAATTTTTATAGCAGCAGCAATAGGAAACAAATACTTATGGTAGATGTTGTCTCATTGTCTCCCCATTTTCCATATATACACATTAGAATGCAAACCTTAAAAGGGCATGAGATATTAATTTTCTTCAGTGCTCTATCCCTAGAATACTTTGAAATATAGGAGGTATGTGTGCAATAAACACTTATTGAATGAATGGATGATTGCATGTGAGAACCTTTTGAATAGAATTTATGAAAACCTGCTCTAATGAATGTGTTAAAATAGTCATATCAAATGATACATTTTAATGATAAGTGTGATATATTTTTGTCTACATTACTTGAGCCTCAAAAACACTTCCTATATCACATTTTACAAATACGGAAATAGATACTCACAAGCATTAAGAAATGTACACACATTCTCATTATTTATCAAGACTAACAGCAAACTAACATTTCAAAAGCAACTTAAACATATAGGAACCAGATAAGTACCATATAATTTGACATAGTTAAGAAAATAAGAAACATTCAGATAAGGAAGAGAGCTGGCATCCCAGAGATGCTTCACAAAGTGGTAGTAACTTTAGATCCATCTGTAGTCTTGCCATTACAGATCTAGACACGGGAGTCAGTTATTGCATTTGGGAGCAATCAGGATCTTAAGGGACAACCCTTCATTTATTCATTCAGTCATTCAATAATATTGCTGGGTGCTTGCTCTGTTGCTAGGTATTGATCTAGATACTAGGGATATAGCAAAATGCAAGGTAGACAAGAATCCTAGCCCTCATAAAAACCACATTCTAGTGGGAGAGGTAGAAAATTAAAAATAAACAAATAAATAAATCATGAACATGTGAAGTCTATTATTCAGTGATTAGACCTATGGAGAAAAACATGGCAGAGCAAGTTGGGAGAGAGAATGTGTGTGTGTTCTTTTAAAAGGTGTTTCTTTTATAAGGAGTTTATAAGGTATTTTTTTTATAAGGAGGCCTTCAAGGGAACTCTTCAGTGAGCAGGTGAAATTGGAATAAGACTTAAGAGAATTGTCATTTGGGAAGCAAAAGAGTGAGCTATTGAAATCCTGGGGGCAAGGGAAAGTATTCCAGGCAGTGGAAACAGTCAGTGCAAAGCCTTGAGGCACAGTAAGCCTGATGTATTTGAGGACTTGCAAGACTGTTGCCTATTTATAGTACTTACCATATACTTACAGTATTTTATTTGGATGCAAAATGTGAAATTAAAAAATTCTATGGTTTTCTACAACAGTCAGCTCACATGAGCTCTTTTAAGTCTCTGATTACCATAGCTCTTCATCCTCAATGAGATTCTGGCTTAGAAATCTTGGCTTTGCTGACGTGCAAGAAGTGGTCAAATACCAACACCAGGGATGCTTCACTGGGGTTAGAAAGGACATATTTTGAATTACTGAGTAACTGAATAAAATGACAACTATATAACTTGTGAAGGAGGGTGTAACTTTCTATAACCCTCTATACCACTTTTGCTTGGGAGAATGGCCCACTAATGGAAAGTTATTTGGGCATGGCATCAGATCAGGAGCAGATAGTGTGTCAAGAGAAATATTTCATCCTGGTCATAGTAAGGGCTAATAAACTTTTCATGAGCCAAATATATATTCAATTTCGTTGATTCATTCATTCTTTTGGATATTTACTGAACATCTCCTTAGTACCAGCACTCTTTTCTGGGCTAAGGATATGGCAAAGAAGAAAACGGTTAGAAATTCCTGCCCTCGTGGAATTATGAGGGAAGAAAAAAAAGACACATAAGGCAGTATTTTCAAAAGTAGGCTTTGGTTTTCAAAGTCTTTTATTTCAGGTTGTTTATTGAATTCTTTTCTATAGTGTCTCTATGAGTTGTAGTGCTGGATAGATAAATATTTTTTCTGTTTGGTTCCCTCTTCTATAGTTAGTATGAAGACAACTGTGTTTGGACGTGGCCAAATTTTTACACTCCATTTGTTTGTATTATGGCTTCAGCTTTGTTGATAGACATGTTCATGCTTATGTGTTCTTACACTTTCTCAGTTACTCATTTAATGACTGCCTTTTTAGGGTATGTTATTTCTAAAGATGTCTGCTCTCATCTACTACATTGAAAATATCATTTTAAAACTGAAAACAATTTATAGACATTGTAAAAATTTCAAAATACATACTGTATAAGAAAATAACTGGTTCTACAGCTAATTTATCTCCTCAGAAGTTTGGTGACTTTCTCACCTCTAAACACACCTTTTCCCCCTCCAAAACAAAAATCTTACATTCTGTTTTTCCCACAGTTAAACCATTATTTGATTTTTGTGGGATATAGGAATATTTTCCATTTATTAAAAACAAGTTCATGTCTGTATTGACATGTCAACACCTCTTTTCTCTCTCTCCTCCTCTCATTATAAAAGTGAAAGAAAAAGAAGATAATCTTAATACAAAATTTTATGGTTCTCTAACAATAGTTTTATGGGAAATTGATTTTTAAATATGTACAGCTTCTCCAAATAAGGTTATTTTAACCAAAGTTTCTGTTTTGAATTTTATTTTTATTTTCTATAATTTGTTTAAAATAGACTTTTAAAATTTCTAGTTACTTGTTATAATTAACTTTACATGAAGTCTGTGTAGTCACCAAATTGCTTCACTAGATTTCAAAATTACAAATAGCTGTCCAATATCATGAGCTAAATGAAGCTTATGTAGATTCTCAAATAAAGGTCTCAGAAATGTAAGCAATAAGAACTATTTGGCCATGGCACAGATGTTCTGATCATTACAGGAATTGTGTCTTTAATTAAATTTGTACTCTAGTGCCAGTTCAAAAACTTTGTTTTTCATACAGAAACTCAATTATACAGCCAAGAGGATGTTTATGCTCCAATGAATTGAAAGTCAAGAAGAAAAATGCCACAGTATTAATGCAAGCTTTTTATTTAAGCACTGATGTTTTTTTACCACATAATAAAAATATCTCTAAGGAGTCAAGAGTTTATTCTTCTACAATAAAGTGCTATTTAATCCAAGTGGAAATTGGCTTAAAATTTAAAACCAAGTTTTTGTTTGTTTGTTTTTAATTTTTATTTAAACCAAGTTTTTAACATATTGCTGTTTTGTATTTTTTTATCTATTTATCTATATATAGATGCTTATGATATGATGTGCTATTTTACCATCTTGAATTTATATTTTAGTTAACAAATTCTCCTTACTTACATTTGAATCATTTATACTTTCCTTTCAAGTAGCCTTAGGCTATTTATTTACTTATTAAAAATTAATTACTTATTTTAAAAAGTAATATTTTTATTTCTTTGATCTAGAATTAATGTTATACAAAGTACAGTAGATTAAAACATTATAATATTTATTTAATGCAATGTGAACAGAAAGGCTGAAGATATTGTCCACTATTCAGTTATCAGGGATGTCCATCAAACTCACAACACAGTTCTGTATAAAGTTAATGCCCTAAAACATAAAGAATGAAAACTTGACATTTTAAAATCTTAAGCTCACTGTTTACTAAAGAATGTAAACATCTCAATTGTTTTGCAGGAGTGAATTTTATTAAAATATTATGATTCTATAATGTCAAAATCTTGGGACTTTTCATTTAAATGCTTTCCATGTTAGACTTCCAGGAAAGTAAAAATAAAAATTAGAGAGAAATGATAGAAATATTTTCACAAAAATCAGAATATTTCAGTGTTTTTTTTTTTTTAATGAGGAAACTCATTCAATTGTGTTGTTAAATCCATGTTTATTGGATTGATACTTTGCCTCTTTTATTCTTTTGAGGATTTTAGAATGGAATGTTCTAGGTTCAAATGATGTAACTTTTTTTGAGCCAGTTTACTGAAGTTTCTTTGTGCTCCAGTTCCTTCATTTTATATATTTATAAGAGGAAGACCTTCCTCATATGTAAACTGAGGGCAATCCAAGCAAAGGTCCAATTTCTCTAAACCTGGCTAAAAAATTCCACACAGAAATTAAGGTGAGATAAATCTGAGAAACATAATTCATATTGGTGAAATTAACTCTTGAATCTAACTCAAGTGGTTCTAAGAGGACACCTTAAGGTGTCTCTGTTTCCAAGAATGATATAATATTGTCTAGTTACCTCCCTCCACCACCCCAGGTATATTATCTGTAACCCTGCAACAGACATAAAATGTCTTACTTTTGTATGGCATTGTAAAATGTATTCTTTGTATTTGAGGACAGAGTAGGGGGGTATTAAATTAAAAACAACCTAATCTTGTTTATCATAGTCTTACTTCTATCAAAAGGGAAGCAGTATAAATAAAGGACTTGGTTTTGTTACTGACTCAGCCTCTCTAGTACCCTTTTCTATGTTGAAGGTGAGATTTCTAAACTTGGGATTGGGGTTTTCCCTGGTTGTATTAGGCTAGCCTTCCTGGCTGGAGAGATGTACGTTCTAGAAATCGAATGATTCAAAACCCTGGGGATACTTGCAGTGTGAGCCTGGCATCCTCATCTGGCTCTAACTCTGATTCTCCATTCTCTGCTTATACTACACACAGGTTCCCCTTGGATTATGGAAATTTTATGATAGTGGTACTATTGCCTTTTCCAGCTTTGAAGCCCTTGTAAAGATCAAGATCAGTTGGCTTGCAGAATTTTGGGAAATATTATTGACCTTCAGATGCTTGCTGATATCTGGAGAATGTCAATTGCAACTCAAATTTACTTCAAAGATGTAATTTTACATAGATTTAATCATACTCACTGTAACAACCTCGCATTTAGCTCCCTCCAAACATCATATCGACCTCAGTGGCTGTAGAATTATTAAAGACAAGAGGACCCATCCTGCAAATATAGCTTTCCTTCTCCACCTCACTACCTTGCTTGTCATTTAGAGATGTGTGTCCTTGGTGGGTCTCATTTAAATTTTAACTTTCTTTTTGACTCCTGACAAATTATGACATCAGTGTCGGTCTATTAATTCTGGATAACTGCAGAGTTGTAGTTATATCTAGACATATGTCTTCCCCAGTTTTCAAGCTGTGATGTCTTTATTCCTTCTATCAAATTAGAGAAAGGCATCATCTATGTGACCGAGGAAGTTTATCCAAAAATGTTCCTATCTATAGATGTTGAAACAGCATACAAAGGAACAAGGACAAATATTCACATATTAGAATTTTAAAAGTTTAGGGGTGCCTGGGTGGCTCAGTGAGTTAAGCCTCTGCCTTCAGTTCAGGTCATGATCTCAGGGTCCTGGGATCGAGCCCCATATCGGGCTCTCTGCTCAGCAGGGAGCCTGCTTCCCCCTCTCTCTCTGCCTGCCTCTCTGTCTGTCAAATAAATAAATAAATAAATAAATAAATATTTTAAAAAAGAAAAGAATTTTAAAAGTTTAGACTATGGCTGTTTTTCAGGTACTGGCTCTGCTTAACTCTGTGGAATGGTTGGTACTTACTGTATTACACTTCAACCCCTCTGGGTATCCTTTCTTTTAGATGTATTCCAGCCTTTTGTCATTGCTACTACAAATTGTAGAGCTCACTAACCATCCATATATGTAACGATTAAAAAGATACTTTGGCAAAACTTTCTACATATTCACCCAAAACCACATTCTTCTTTGTGTTTCACTGGGGATGCAGGTAGTACTTCCCAAACTCATCTACTGTGAAGTGTGGCCATGTTATTAGCTTCCAACTAAAATATGAGTAGGAGAAATGTTTACATATGAGTAAAGAAAAAGCTCAGGCCTTTTGTGAAGCTGATATGCCTTCTCTTTACTCTCCTCTTCACTGGGTAAATGCAAACAATGTGGGGGCCTTGAGGATGACAGAACTTTTAAATGGAAGGAGCCCAAATTGAAGTTGGTAAAAAGAAGTTGGCCAAGAACCCCTTTTTGGATTATTAGTGTGAGCAAACATTAAATTTCCATCGTAATTGAGTCACTATATATTTTGGAGTTGGTTTCCTTTAATAGGTATCAACATTTTATTAATGGCACATTTTTTCTGAATTGATTTAAAGGCAACGAAATCAACTCCTATTGCCTGGTATTTACTAAGGAAATATATATATATATATATATATATATATATATATATATATATATATTTTAATTTGATAGACGTCTCAGCTCTCCCCAGGCTCTACTTTCTGATATAATCCTGAGTATTAGACTCCTAAGACTAAGAAGGCCTATTCTTGAGTTGGCACATCTATCCCTACAAGTCTCCTAAATATTCTGTGCACAGCTAACTTTCTTCTGCTGTGAGTGATTTATCTTTGCTAATTATATTCAATAACCAGTTCTAAGGATGATTTTCATTTGGGCTGAATGAAGACGTTTTGCTCAGAACCCTCATTGAGTGATCTAGGACAATGTTCCTGTAGGCATGATGTGGTCTCAAGGATGTCTGTTCACTTTAAATGAAATCTTCAAGATTGTGTGAGATGGCTTTCTACGACTTTAAATCTAGGACTCCCACTTCCTACCAAGCACTGCTGCTAGTTCTGGACACAATTGACATACCTGATATCAGTTAGTTAATGACAGACTTCTCAGTTACTTGGCATCGTGCTGCAAAAAGAGTTGTAATGTAATAAAAGATTAGACTGAATTGAATTTAAGCAAGTTGGGTTCAATAAGGGTTACCAGCATACCAATTAAGTATATTAATAGAGATTTTATTATCTCTGCTAAAAATTAGGAATACAAATACTTCTTCATGCAAGTTAAGAACTTAACTTGGATTGCTGCAAGGACTAAATAAAATCATGACCCTGGAAACCCTTCACAAATGTTATACAAATAAGTTATTCATATAGGAAGTATGGGTATAATGTTTCCAGAGTACCTCAGTATCATTATAGTATAGACTATTTTAATAGTCTGTCACTTAATGATATATAATAAATTCACAAAACGAAAGTGGAAGCTCACTCTCTCCTATTATACATTGTGGTCTTGTTCTCTATATAATCACATAATTGTTCTGGCTTTCCATCTTCACATATATTCTAAATAAACAAAGGCATAAAATGAAGGACTTTGAGTAGATGAGGAACACTGCAATGAATCCTGAGAGCCCAGTTGTAGAAAAGCAATCCCTGCAGTCTGCTGGCCTCAGACACATCTGCCTGCCTGTTCAATAGTCTTTTGGTGTACAGAATGTTGTTTTGGAGGGACAACTTTGTAGTTATACAGCAAGGCCTTCTGTTTTGGGATATGAGCTGAGACATTTTAGGAGTGACTACCACAACCAAGAAAATAGGCAGATGCTATTAACTAATCCAGTAGGAGCCATGAATAAATTACATACCATGAAAACTTCTTGCAAACTGATTTTTCCAAAGATCTTGCCTCACTTTATGCTCCATTTCTTTTAGCTACTTTTTTTTTCCTTAACTTTTTCTCTGGTGTTAGCGGTACTGAGGGATTTTGCCTTTGATGCATTTTATTTGTTTATTTTTAAAGATAAACACATGGGCTCTTTAGATGAGGCAAAAATGAGACATTCTATTTTCCACAAGTAACAGTTGAATCCTTTTATCATTCTGCATTGTAAAATACCTCCTAAGTTTAATACTGTTTATCAGTTGTCTAACCTCTGCCAATAGTACAGTTCCTGACACATAGCAAGCATTTAATATGTAATTTTTAGTAAATGAATGATAGAGTATTAGTTGAGAATTACTGTTTGCATTTCTTCTATACACACCTAAAAAAGATAAAGATAATTGTTATATCTTCCAAAATTTTCCTCAGATAAAAGGTATGTGCTTCAGATACATAGATACTTTTATAAAGATTTCCATTGAAAAATATGTCCATTCTCTGGGGAATAGACTTGAGTTTCAAATAGCAGCTTTAGTGTGGGTGGGAATAATGTACACCTCTAATTACTAAAAATTGACCTGTTTATTTGAGGCAAATATATATTTGCGTAAATAAATCTTAAATAAAATGAAGGAGATCCATTGGCAAAAATAAAACGTAGCTGTTTTGGCTGACAGTCTCCCATGGGAATGCTGTACTTCAAAACAAAACAAAACAAAACAAAACATGCAAAACAAAAGAAAAAAGACAACAGGAGATCTTTAGTATTTCTTCATATAAATGAATTAATCCCATCATGGGGACTTCACCCTGCTGCCCTTAGCCTAATTATCTCCAGAAGGACTTTCTGGCCCTCTCTCTTAATATGCTCACAATGGGGATTAGAGCTTCAATATATGAATTGAAATGGAGACACAAACATTTAGTCTATAGCATATCATTAGGGAACTGCTGTTATCACTTTAGTGAAGAAGAAATGGCCATATCATGGTTAATGGTAAGTACCTAGTTTCAACAAAGCAAGTTTCAGAAGTGCTTCTAAGGGTTGCTCACTGAGAAACTTGATTAGGATTATCTAGTGGTTTATAATTAAGAATCAAAAATGGTATAAATGTATCTCAAATTTTACAACATGAAGTCAATGGAAAATAATAGTGTAATTATCAGTGATGGAACTTGACTTATGTTAATAAAGTGGAAACATTAATACCATTGCTTAACTTTTACTGTACTTATTTTCATAACTCTGTATTTGTTGCAATGATAATGTCTTCCATTTAAGGTAGTCAATAACTCTTTTTGAAAGCTAAACTTATTCTAGAAAAAGAAATCACACACATTAAATAAGCTCTTAGATATGACAATATCTCAAGTTGCTACATTAGAAAATAAAGTATAGGACAACTAGATTATCATAAATTTTAAGTGTCTCTTCTATAAAATCCCTCCTGATTCCTTTTGTGACCTTTTGCAACATGGAGCAATTTTATGGACAATAGCTATTATTTATTCAAGATTTTATTTGTTGCAGTTTGAGATAATTTCATCTTGTTGCTTACCATCATGGTTACCACTACTTGTCTGTTACATATACTAAACCATGTTATCCACTACAGGGATTATAGCAAAATGTATACAATTAATTCTACAACCTGGTTGAGTTGGTAAACATATCTGCTTGAAAGGCCAATTATCATGATCTGCTCTTTACCCAGTTGCAGAATACAAGGAAGATAAAAATCTGAGTGTCTCCATGCCACACTTATATTAAATTGTCTTAGCAATTGTGTAAAAGTTACGAGGGGACAATAATCAAATGTCTGTTTTCTTCTAAATCTATTTTCTTTGGCCTAAAATTCTAACCTTTAAAATCATTTATAAAAAGCATATTTTATGTGAGTTAAAGTCTTACAAGAAAAAATAGTTGGATAGCTAAAACCATTGTTTTTATTAATTTCTCTAAGAGGGAAAAGATGGTAGTTGAGCTACTGAAAGTAAGAGTGAAACTTGAAAGAAATGGCAAGCTTGAAGGGAATAGAACACATTTTGCCTTCTCTTCCTTTCTTTTCTTTTCCTTCCTTCCTTCCCTCTCTCCCTCCCTCATGATCTCTCTCTTTCCTCCTTTCTTCCTCTCTCCCTCTCTCTTTTTTTCTCTCTCTCTTTCTTTTCCTCCCTCCCTCTCTTTCCCTTTCCTTCCTTCCTTTCTTTCTTTCTTTCTTTCTTTCTTTCTTTCTTTCTTTCTTTCTTTTCATAACTCAGTGGCATTCCTGTCTTCCAAATTGTTTCTTTCCCTGAGGGTTTTTTTCACATTCTCTAAAGATGGTTTAAAGAAACTTAGTTTAATTTTAATTAAAAAAAGAATGCCATATATATTTTTGAGGAAGAGGGAAGCTTCACTAGATCAAATACAGGATATTGAGTTGTCTCAATACATAGCAAGTTGATAATGAAAGGTTTTTGACATTGTATACCAGAAGAAAATAATCTTCAGCCATAGATTATCATAACTCCCATTGTTCTTGGTGATACTCTACATACTTAAGTATTTTATATCCTAGGATAAATATTGCTGAATATTTTTTCTTATGTCTTATTTCCAAACTGTTATATTTTAAAAAAAAAAACTTAATGGGGTTTTAATGGAGTATTAAGAAAAACAGTTATATTAAAAAAAAACCTTGATGGGGTCTTTATGCAGTATCAAGAAAAATGTCATAGCCTATAGATGAACTCCTGCTATAAAACCTCTACTGAACAATATAATGGCATGCAGTTCTGCCTCAGTGCTGACCAAACATCACATTTCACTTGGCACAAGCAGACATCAGAAACTAAGGAGATAAGATATCCTCCTGTTAAAGAGTAAAAGAAAATTGTCATCTTTCAAAATATGGATTACTAAAGTAAATGGCTTATGATTGCCCTAGGCATACACACACACACACACACACACACACACACGCACACACACACACACCACTTAATCTATCACTTTTCCACGTGGGAATTCTAAAGGAATTTCACAAGGAATATCACAATTCCAAAGGAATTGAAATGAGAAAATAAGAGCATCCTGATGCAAAGAAAATAAAACGGCTCATTTTTGTCACTTGAAGCCCATTTCAGAGCAGTGTGCTCTTTGCTGATGGGTTCTGTTATTACTTTGATAGTTTGTTTTGCCTTGTGTGGAAGGACACAAAATCTGGATGTCTCACCATGATCTTGCTGGCACCTTGCCTCAGGCACATTTCCTTGGAGAGTTCCTTAGATGATTAACCTGACTTCTCTTCCTGGGAACACTCCTTGCAGGACAGGACCAGCAGAGTAAACTTTTGTTTTACTTTCTTGGGTATCATCGTTATTCACAGGAGAGGGATGCAAATGGTTTCATCCTACAAGAGTCTGCATAGTGGCCATTCCTGCTTTAGAGATGATCTCTGTAAAAGAAACAGGAATCTGAACTTTTCCTTTTTGATTAATGAAAACTAATCAGTTTATTTTCTACCAGCCTGTACAATCTTGTGGGTGACTAATAGCCATCAGATACGATCAGTTTAGCCCTTGGAATAGTCCTATATGATTAGCAAAGAACTCTGACAATGATTATGAAATATTAGGGCCTTCTGAGGGCCTGAAATTTTATTGCTAAGAATAACAATTTGTAGGTTGACCAGCAAATGTTTGGTCAGTGTCTGTGTTGAATATTGATCATTAGACATATCAGGCTCTTCTCTTTTTATTCTCATTCCTTATAACAGAGACACACTACAGGTAGGTGTACATACAGACACTTAGGGGAGAAAGAGTGTGTGCATCCTCTGACACACACTAGGCCTCCTGCCCATATACAGAGATGCATTTTATACGGACAGTGAGTCTTCCATTGTTCAGTACAGCCTTGCCATTTCCTCTCCTCACTCATACCCAGCCCTAACTCTCCACTTGTCCTATGCTCCTGCCTCTCTTGTCTGCTTAAGAACAATGACTTAAGTCAGTGACGTACCACAGCAGGCATCTCTGCTTCAGAATCCTGAGTTGCCTTTCTGATTTCTGGCTCACTAATTTTGAGGCAACCATGACAACTCTGATTTACAAGGAAGAATTAATCCCCAGTTCCTCTTTGTACCCACACATCCCTCATCTTAACCAGGTTGTATGTTTTCATTAAAGGAGAAGGACAGGGCGCCTGGGTGGCTCGGTGGGTTAAAGCCTCTGTCTTCGGCTCAGGTCATGATCCCAGAGTCCTGGGATTGAGTCCTGCATCTGGCTCTCTATTCAGCAGGGAGCCTGCTTCCCACACACACACCCCTACCTGCTTGTAATCTCTGTCTGTCAAATATATAAAATCTTTAAAAAAAAAATAAAAAGGAGAAGGACATATCAGGTCAGTTTAAATTCATAACAGTTGACTGGGCCACATTGGTGTAGATACTGTGCGTAAGTGGGAGATCTCACCATTGGATTGCTCAGTTTTACTTAATGTGGCTGAGTAGGCACAGAAATTCTGAGTGGGCCTTTTTCTTCAGTGCTCCATGCATACACTTAAGGCATACAGAGCCTGATGTGTAATAATGAAGATGTGATGGTGGTGATGATCTCATCATGATAACTAATATTTACTTGGTGCTTACTATTTATGTTCCATTGTGGGAAGCATTTTACATTAACATACTCATTACTCACAACTCTAGGTACAGTGGATGGGGCTATCTCATTCCACAGATGAGAAAAACGTGCAGAGAAGTTAACTTATTTGTCTAAGAAATTGGCTTTGCTGAGATTGAAGCTAGCCATCTTGCTGCTGGTTTATTCTTGGCTTCTTTTGTCCTCCATGTCAACTGTTAGGAATATGGCAAGATTTCAAAATTCAGATTTGTAAAAGGAAAGAATATGAAACTTGATGGAGAGAGTAGAAGTTTGTTTAAATCCCAAGACTAAAATGTGTTTAGATTCAACCTTTAGCAGAGTTCTGCAGTAAGGGTATCGAGTGGTATTAGATTCTCATTTTGCTGCTATCTCTAAGGATGGGGCTTTCAGAAAGTTTATGGGAAGAATTTAAATGCAGTGGTTTAATTGACAAGAACAGTAAGTGGCCGTTTATGCCTTTGATATTGACGATCTTAACCCACAATCCACCATTATTTCTAACGCACGTAATTTTAATTGCAACTTTTTAGTTAGCATGTGACTAATTTAATGGACTCTTTTATAGTTTCCATTAATTAAAGGTACAGATTTAAAATTTAAAGTTGACTTTCTTTTCACAGTCTTCAAATATTTGAAATCTCAGTGTGTGAAGTGACCAGAGTAGGGTGACTATTTGATTTATACTTTCTTGGTCTATTGACCCTATAATAAGAGAACAGAAAAGTCATTGTGTTAAGGTCTATGTCCCTTTCAGCCCAAGACTGAAATATGCCAATTTCAGGTTATAGAATAAGCCTGATGCAAGAATATAATTTGCATGGAGGAACTTTTGATAAGGTAATCCTACCTTAAAATAGTTAGATAAGCTTGGATTTATAAGACATTTACAGGTCAGAATTGAGTCTGCTCACATTATAGTGTTTATTTATCAGATCTGTTTCTTGTCCAGCCACGAGGGTCTCATTTATATAATCTGTAAAACATGGAGAGAGGGGTTGGGAAGATAAGAGAAAAAAAAGTTTTTTAATTTATTTTGGATATTTGCCCCTTATCAACCAGGGTATCTAGAAACCGACAGATCATTTGCCTAAAAAGTTCTCAAGATTTAGAAATTCAAATACATATTTCCTTGATGTACTTTAAGGAAATATGCATTCTTTTCTTTTTTCTTTTTATTGAACACATAACCTGAGTTTGAAAATCTAATGTCGGATAGAGTTCTACATTGCTTTGTTGTTGCCAGTTTCCAGAGTATGTAGCTACAGAACTGCCCAGGAGAGGCAGGACTGAGAGTGTTTAGAGAATTAAAAAAAAACAAAAAACAAACAAAAATTCAGGAAGAGATGAAAAATCTTCATGTAGCTTTGGAGATAGTGGGGCCTCAGAAGCTGACAGTATTAAATAGGCTAGACTGGAAAACATAATTCTTGGATGCCCTGTGGTTGTTAATTGACATGGTCGTGATATCCAGAAAATACATGGCAGGATGACTGAAGTGATTTTGGCAGGAAATGGCTTGCTTAAAACTGGAAATCCTGAATAACAGGTGGACAGTAAAGGAACAGAGCCAGAAAATATATTTTTTTTCTTAATTTGACCCTTTTGTCAAACACTGGTCTTTCTCAGCCCTGTAACAAATTAGGTATAGGTATCTGGGAATCATTTCTAAACACCCACTGAATAATATGACTCTCCATTTACTAGTTAGTGAATGAAAAAAATATTGATAGATATTTCATGCTTAATTAAATAATCATTTATGAGTATAATATGTGTTCAGTACTGTGCTACATGCCTGGGACAATTGGAAAGATCCAATATATTTAGGGGGAAAGTTAGCATGCAAGCATGAAAGTTTTACATAATGGGCAGAAATTCATTATGTGGAAAAACAAATATTTAGGACATATTTTCACAGAGGAGAAAAAAATACAAATGGTTTGGGATGCATTCTAAAAGATGGCATTAGAAATCATTACATAGCAAATTTTAAACTCAACAATGTAAGTTCTATAAGGGCATTTTTTTCTTTTTTTGCTTTACTCTATGTTGAGAACCTTGAATATAACAGATATTGAATAATTATTTGTTAAATGAATGAATGCTGAATTGTTAAAACACTTTAAAACTATTATATTCCTTTTTGTAATGACATTTGGGATGATCTAATTAGAGAGAAGTTTTTCTCTTTTGGACTTAAACTTGGCAGTGAATATGGCTAAGGTTGACCAACTTCTGTCTCATATCAATTAAACCTTTCATGGGTTTTTACTCAAATGCAGACATTAATGAGCAGCTGTCCAGGACAATGATAATAATGATGATAATACATTGCCCTTAGACAATCTCCCTTAACCATGGCAACCTAAGTGCTTTACCAACAGTAATTATCATAGCTCTTATGGGAGGTAGAAAAGTATAATTAACATCATTTTCAGATACAGGTAGAAATAGAGATATTAAGCAAGCAACTTCAAGAAATGTCAGAAGTCATTTTTTAAATTATTTAAAAAATGTCAGTCTTCAAATCTTTTTTACTGAAGTATAATTAACACCTTATATTAGCTTTAAGTGTACAGCATAGTGATTTGATATTTGTATATGGTGTGAGATGATCACTAAAATAAGTCTAGTTAACATCTGTTACCATACATAGTTAGATTTTTTTCTTAGAAGGTGATGAGAAATTATGGGATTTACTGTCATAACAACTTTCAAATATGTAATACAGTATTAGCAATAGTCACTGTGCTGTATATTACATCCCATGACATTTATTATGTAATTGGAAGTTTGTACCTTTTGACTCCCTTCACACATATTGTCCACTCTCCACTCCACCTCTGGCAACCACCAATCTGTTCTCTATATCTATGATCTTGTTGTTGTTGTTTTGTTTTAAGTGTTTTTTGGTTTGTTTTATCTTTATTTTTATTTTTAAAATTTTTTTAAAAATTTTTATTTATTTATTTTACAGAGAGAGAGAGATCAGAAGTAGGTAGAGAGGTAGGCAGGGGTCGGGGGGGAGAAGCAGGCCCCCTGCTGAGCAGAGAGCCCAATGTGGGGCTCTATCCCAGGACCCTGAGATCATGACCTGAGTCACCCAGGTGCCCCCGTTGGTTTGTTTTAGACTCCACATATAAGTGAGATCATATGCTATTTGTATTTCTCTGTCATATTTCACTTAATACCCCCCTCAAAGTCCATCCATGTGGTTAAATTTCATTCTTCTTGATGACTGAATAATATTCCTGTGTATGTCACATTTTTTTTTAAAGATTTTATTTATTTATTTGACAGAGAGAGATCACAGTAGAAGAGAGGAAGGGAAGAGATCACAGAGAGAGGAAGGGAAGCAGGCCCCCTGCTGAGCAGAGAGCCCGATGTGGGACTCGATCCCAGGACCCTGAGATCATGACCTGAGCTGAAGGCAGCGGCTTAACCCACTGAGCCACCCAGGCGCCCCTGTATGTCACATTTTTTAAATCACTCATTGTCAATGGATGTTTACACTGTTTTCATATCTTCATGATTATAAATAAAGCTGCAATGAACATGGGGATGCATATATATTTTCAAGTTAGTGTTTATATTTTCTTTGGCTAAATACCCAGCATTAGAATTTCTGAATCATCTATTCAATTTTTAATTTTTGAGGATATTCTATAGTTTTCTATAGCACCTAGACCAATTGACATTCCCACCAACATTGCACAAGGGTTTCTTTTTCTCCACATACTCACCAACACTTATTATTTTTTCTGTTTTTGATAATAACGGTTCTAACAGGTGTGAGGTGATAAACTTTTTGTGGTTTTGTTTTGCGTTTCTGATGATTAATGGTGCTGAACATGTTTCCATGTGCCTATTTGCCATATATATCTTCTTTGAATAAACATTCAGTTTCTCTGCCCATTTTTTAGTCACTTTATTTATTTTTGCTATTGAGTCATATGAGTTTTTTTAATGTATTTTGGATATTTGCCCCTTATCAGATGTATGATCTGTAATTACTCCATTCCATAGGTTGCCTTTTCATTTTGTTGATGATTTCCTGTATGGTGCAGAGACTTGGTTTGATGTAGTCCCAGTTTTTTATTTTTGCTTTTGTTGTCTTTGCTTCTGATGTCAATCCAGAAATTTATTGACAAGACCTATGTCAAGGAGCTTACTGCCTATGTTTTCTTCTAAGAAGTTTCTAGTTTCATGTCTTGTTTTCAAGTCTTCAATCCATTTTGAGTTAATTTTTGTGCATGGTGTAAGTTAGTGGTCCAGTTTTACTCTTTTGCGTGTGGCAGATTAGTTTTCCCAGCACAGGATATTGAAGAGACTGTCCTTTCTCTATTATATATTCTTGGCTCTTTGTCATAAATAATTGAGCATATATGTGTAGGCTTATCTTTAGGCTGTCTATTCAGTTCTTTTGGTCTATATGTCTGAGTTTGTGCTGATACCATACTGTTTTGATTACTATTGCCTTATCATCTAGTTTGAAATCAGGAAGTATAGTTTCTCCAGGTTTGTTCCTCTTTCTCAAGATTGCATTGACTATTTAGAGTCCTTCATGGTTCCACACAAATTTTAAGATTGTTGTATTTTTATTAAAAAAATGGAATTTTGATATGGATTACATTGAATCTATAGATTATCTTGGGTAGTATAAACATTTTAACAATATTCTTCGAGTCCATAAGCATGGACTATCATTCCATTTATCTGTGTCATCTTGAATATCTTTGATCAGTGTCATAGTTTTCAGTGTATCATGTTTTTTTTTTAACTTCTGGTTAAATTTATTCCTAGATATTTTATTCTTTTGATGCAGCTGTAATTGGGATTTTGTTTTTTAAAAGTTTATCTGTTTAAAAATGCAACAGATTTCTGTATATTGCTTTTGTATTCTGTAGCTTTATTGATTTCATGTATTCTAACAGTTTCTTTGGTGGAGTCTTTGTGTTTTTTTATATATAGCATCACATCATCTGCAAATAGAGACAGATTAACATTTCTATTTCCAATTTGGATGTTTGTTTCTTTTTCTTGTCTAATTGCTCTGGCTAGGATTTACAGTGCTATGTTGAATAAAAACGGTGAGTGTGGGTGTCGTTGTTGCTGAATTAGAGAAAATGCTTTCAGCTTTTTGATATTGAGTATGATGTTAGCTGTGAGCTTGTCTATATAATGTTGAAATATATTCCCTCTATGTACACTTTGTTGAGTTTTTTATCATGAACAGATGTTGAATTTTGTCAGATGCTTTTTTTCATCTCTTAAGATGATCATGCAGTTTTTATTTTCATTTTGTTAATGTGGTGTATCACGTTGGTTTGATTTATGAATGTTAAACCACCCTTGCATGCCAGGAAAAGTCCCACTTGATCATGGTGTATGATCCTTTTAATGTATTGTTAAATTAGATTTGCGAATATTTTGTTGAAGATTTTTGCATCTATGTTCATCAAGGGTATTGGCCCATCATTTTCTTTTCTCGTAGTGTCCTTATCTGGTCTTGGTGTCAAGTAATGCTAGCCTCATAAAATGGGTTTGGAAATGTTTTCTCCTTTTCTATTTACTTGAGAGAGTTTAAGAAGGAAGTTTAGTAATAATTTTTCTTTGAATGTTTGGTAGAATTCACCAGTGGAGCTTTATTCTGGACTTTTGTTTTTTGGGAGTTTTTCATGACAGATCCAATCTCCTTACTGGTAATTGATCTGTTCAGATTTTCTATTCCTTCATGTTTAGTCTTGAAGGGTTTTATGTTTCTAGAAATTTATTTCTTCTGGATTGTTCAATTTGTTGGCATATAATTGTTCATAGTAGTCTCTTATGATCCTTTGTGTTTCTGTGGTATTGGTTGTAAGTCTCCTCTTTCAAATTTTGAGTTTTCTTTTTCTTGGTAAGTCTGGCAAGTCTAACTAAAAGTTTGTTAATTCTGTTTATCTTTCAAAATATGAGCTCTTGGTTTCATTATCTTTCCTATTATCTTTTTAGTCTCTGTTTTATTCATTTCTGTTCTGATCTTTATCTCCTTCTACTAACTTTGGGCATTGGTCTTCTTTTTGTATTTTTTTGAGATGTAAATTTACATTGAGATTTTTCTTGTTTCCTTAAGGTAGGCATTTATCACTATGAACTTCCTTCTTAGAACAGCTTTTGTTGCGTTCCATAAACTTTAGTATACTGTATTTTCATTTGTGTCAAGGTATCTTTTCTCTTTTGATTTATTTATTGACTGACTGATTGTTCAGATGTATTTAATCTTCACATATTTTTTAATCTTTCAGATTTTTCTGTTATTGATTTTTAGCTTCATGTAATTGTGGTTAGAAAAGATGTTATGATTTCAATCTTCTAGTGTTTGTTAACAGTTGCTTTGTAGCCTAATATGTGATCTATCCTGGAGAGTATTTCATGTGTACTTGAAAAGAATGTGTATTCGTTGCTTTTGGATAGAATGTTCTGTATGTATCTTTTAAGTCAATCTTTTGTCATTTAAAGCCAATGTTTCCTTATTGATTTTCTATCTCTATGATCTACCCATTGATGTAAGGGGGTATTATAGTCCCCTACCACTGTTATCTATTCCTTCCTTTAGTCTCATTAATGTTTGTTTTACATATTTTAGGTGCCCCCAATATTTTTTTTATTAAACCTTGAAATCAGTGAATGTTCAATATCTGGTAACTGTTTAAATCATTAGTTTGGATGCTATTAAGGTGATGGAAAGGAAGATAAATTTTGAGCTTTATGAATCATTGTACTTCTTGAGACCTGATTCGAATTCTTATACTAATTGATGGGTGCTAATAGGTGCTAATAGGTTAAGAAAAGTATACATCTCTTAGGAATCCTCTATGTAAGTTCATTTGGTTTGTATAAATTTAGGAATGCAGTAGTTATTCAATTATCAGGTTGAAATAATTGCTATCACATATTTGAACCCCTGCTCTCAAAGCTTTTCTGCTTTTTCTCCTTGCTTATAAAAATGGCTCCACCCTAGATACAGAGATCAATATTGATCTGTCAAGTGAATCTAAAGAACAATTAAGGTACATTGATTCACCATTAGGGTAAGCTTACTTTTGATTTTGACTTGATCTAGTTTTTCTTTTTCTTTCTTTCTTTTTTTAAAACTGTATTTATTTGTATGGGAGAGTGAGAGAGATCATGCACATGTGAGCAGAGAGAGGGGAGAGAGGGGGACAGGAGAATCCCAATCAGACTCCTGCTGAGCAAGAACCTGAGGCAGGTCTCAATTCCACCACCCTGAGATAATGAGCCGAAACCAAGAGTGAGACACTCAATGTAATGAGCCACCCAGAAGGCACCACTTGATCCTGTTTTTCACTTAGAGTGGTGAAAATGCTTCATTGGAGTGTGTGTGTGTGTGTGTGTGTGTGTGTATGTGTGTGTTTTGGGAGGGAATGTCAAGCATTTGTTTTCCTCTCCCTTTAATAGTATAGTTGTATCAGGATATATCTGATACATGTGACAGAAAAACAAGTCCAAACTGATATAAACAAAGAAGTTTATTGGCTCTTCCAAGTAAAATCTTTACAGGTAAAATTGGCTTCAATTGAGGTCAAACATAATCAAGATCCAGTTTTTCTTCCTCTCATGCTCACCTCTCATCAGTACCTTGGCTTTACTCTTGGGCTAGATGTGGTGGCAAGAGGCAGCTTCAATTATAATCTTTGAGGTTCAAGTTCAATGGAAGAGAGTATTGCCAGAATCCTCAAAGCCTCAGAAGCATTTCCATTTTACCATTTTGGCTCTGATTTTATGACCTGTTAATCCTTACCACATTAGGTTGGAAAAATTACGTCCCACTCTTGAATGTGGTGTTGGAATAAATTCTCACTGAAACCATAATACTTGTTGTAACACTATAATGTTTACCTCACTTCTAGATTTTAGGGAATTGTTCCTTCACCCAGTGTAGTGCTATGATTAGTAGAGCTACCAATCATAGTACTGCACAGTAAAAGTACCTCCAACACCCCACCCCCAGGATTGTATATTGTGTCATGGATTATTAATCATAATGCTGATTTTCCTGTCTAATGTTATTGGTCCAATGAATGACCAATGCCAAGCAAATCTGTGTCTGTTTCTGGGATAAATATATATATTAAAAGAAGAAAGTTGTCTTAGATAAGCAACAAATGTTTGGAGACAAGCTGAGGATCTGAAAAACAAATTGATAGAAACATCTGCTGGCTTTAGGCACTGAGAATACCAGAACATCCTTGGTTCTGCAGCCTTTCCACTGATTTTGTGTTTTTTTCTTTTTTTCTAGTATCCCTCCAAAGCTTTTGTTGTTGTTTGCCTAAATAAATTCTAAGTATGTTTCTACCAATAAAAAGAGTCTTTGCTCTTGAGACTTGACTTTCTTCCTGCTTTTGGTGTATAGACCTTTGTTGTACTTCCCTATGACTGAATAACTGCTTTGAAAAATTGCCTAGTAAATAGACCTTTTTAAAATTTCTATTGTGACCTATTTTCAGACTTACAAAAATTTTCTATAATAATACACGGGATTTTTTAAACCCAGATCACCCAAATTTTAACGTTTTACCATTTGCTTCAATTTTCTTTTTCTCTCCAAGTATATTACCTATGTATAAATTGATACTAAGTTGCATACATGATGCCCTTGACCCCTACATATTCAGTGTATTCTTAATAAAAATGTGTGCATGGTCTTGCATAATTGAGGTAAATTATAAAATCATGAAATTATCATAGACAAATAATAGTATTTCAAATTTTGCCAGTTGTCTCAATTATGATCTTTATAAGAAAAGAAAATTCTGGTTCATACATTGTTTCCATCAGTCATCATCATATCTTCTTAGTCTCCTTTAATCTTGTATAGTTTTTTTTTTTTTTTTTTGGTGCCTCTTTTTTTCCTGACATTTTTAAAGATACAGGCCAGTTATTTTGTATCATATATGCCACTATATATGTGATGTTGATTTGTCTCAATGTTAACGTGAACCTTGATCACTTGGTTGAAGTGGCATCTGCTAATTGCTTCATAAAGTTTGCCTTTTTCTTCTTGTAATTAATATATATTTTGTGGTATGTTAACTAAGATCCTTTGATTCCTCATTCTTCCAACCCCTCATTTTTTGCCTTCCCAGATCTTTATAAATTATGTTTTTTCTTTATTCTCATGAATATGAGTTTCTATGAATGATCATCTCGTTTATCCCACTGTGCAGTCCTCATCATCACTCATCCATCCTACAACAAATATTCTGTTTTTCATGCCCATTCTTTAACTACAGTCTTGCTATGCAGTTAGAGTGTGCTAAGTGCTCTTTACCTAGTCTTTGTTATCTTAGGCACCTTATCATTTTAGGCACCTTGTAACTCATCTGCTACATCTGTCAGATAGCATTGTATTGAAACTACCCGTATTAAAGCCTATTCATTATTTGTGGCTTTATCCTCTAAATAATTGAGTCCACCTAATTAACTGCTTGACTGTAGCAACCTCCTCCCCCAATTTGTGTGTGTGTGTGTGTGTTTTGCTTTTACAAATTTAGATCTTCCCAGTCTCTTAGCTATCCTAATCTTGATACCCCTTAATATCTTTTTCAGGTAATAGACAAATTCCAGTACTAGCTGCTCAAAGCTGATAAATTAATAAACATGCAAAATATTATGGAACAACTCTATTGTCTGGTAATAATGATGGTACTATTTCCAATAGGCAAACTTTGTATTGTACCATTTTGAAATTTGGATTTTACCATAAAATTGTGAAATCTCATTTATGTGGTTATATATATTATATGCACAGAGGAATGAGTGTTAAAGCCTGAAAGTTTCATAAACAAAATTGTCCAACTGAAGCAACAGGGACAATCAAAGCTTGTTTTGATTTCAGTTTTTGTATTAATTTCAGGACAAGATCAGAAACACTAGGATGTGGAGGAGGAGTAGGAAACACCCTTCTTCTGCTAACCCAAGAAGCAAAGTAGAACATAGAAATCAGAAAAGACTTTCTGTCACTATCACAGCAAGGAAAAGAAAAACAAAACAAAAGAAAATAAAACAAACAAGCAAACAAAAAAACCCAGTTCATTTGGGATTATTTCTATAAGAACTTAGTTATGATTCCTAAGCTGTGTGAAGTACTTGATGTTTATTATATCTACTTTTTATTTCCTCATGACAAATAGCAATACATATTTTTAGCAACAAGTATGACCCTCTGGAAAGAAGCAGAAAAAATAAGGTGAAGGATAAGGGCTCATGTTCTACAGTTGATACCGATGTTAGGAGGATAGAACAGGTTATATCCCTAAGTGCCTGAGAAAAGGCAAAAAAGGCATTGTATAGAGATGTTCTCTCTTCTCATTCTGTGTTACCCATAAATGGCCCCCAAAGGGCTTCCTGATACCACAGTGATACTTCCAAACCCAAAGGATTATGGTTTCTTTATTCATATTTGTACTTCAGCCACAACATTATCATAGATTCCTGATTCTGTGTACTAGTCTTTACAATGTTTTATAGACATTTTTCATGTTAGTTTTCCCAGCACTAGTGAAAAAGATAAATCATGTGTTTTATTTTTATAGGGTAATTGTTACTGTACAACTGAAGGGTTCTGAATACTTACTTTTCAGTCTGTAAGTTCCATGGGGACAAGTGCCTAAATTGGTTATTACAATATTCTGGGAATGGTATTAGTTGCAGAGCATGTCACCAGTAAGTATATAGTCATCTACTAAAAGGCTTGCTTAAACAAAGAGCTTGCTGGCTGCAGAGACAACATTTTGCCTTTCCATCCTTCCCCTTCAGTAAGGGGCTCAATAAATCCTATCTTTAACTTTATGAAAAGACATGCAAAAGCTTAAACAAACTTGACACATTTATTATTAAAATTGCTGAAAGAACTACTTCAAACAGGTTATAAACCAAGTCACACCAGGTCTGTTTACTCTAAACCGTGGAATTGAAGTACATACTGAAGGAAACAATCAGGGTAACTGGAGGATATTAGGGTGGTCTGTAAATTATTAGAGTTTGGAGACTGATTTTTTGCCCTTATTTCTCTACAAGGGCACTTTCCACAAGGGCATATGCCCTTCTACAAAGGTGTTAAAAAGACACCAAATACCCAAATGAATGTCTGATACTCATAACTAGTCTCTTACCTACTTGAAATAGAGTTTGCACCCAAACTTAATAGAGAGCAACCTTATCCAGTCTTATATTTTTAATTACATGCAAATTTAAGCCTTAACTGTTAATAATGTTGCCATATTATCAATATTAATAACATCCAGGCTGTGGAAAAAATGTGAAAAGAGTTTTCATGATTGACTCTCCTTTGGCTGCCCAGAGTTTAGATAGAAGACTCTGAGGGTGACATTAGCTCTCTCTATTCTCTCTTCCGGGGTTTGCTCTCAGTGTCCCCATTTGAGAGACCTCAGTCACAGGTTTGTAAACCTATTGTTCCATTTTAATCCTTCTCAAATTCTAATTAAGTTATGGTCTTAATACAAAGTAATTATATTTACTGACCTATGATTAATGCAAACCATAAAGCAATTAACTGGAGAGAGACAAATATGTGGTTAGTATCATTGACTTACTGGTCCTACGCAGAATTAACATTATCTTTGAAATGTGGGTCCTTCTACACAGATCATTGACATGGTTGTCATAGAAACTGTCTGTCTTGTTATTACTGCAGTCTCCAGGCATCTGTTCCAGGTTCAAATACTCATTGACATGTGCATTCATTTGGTCATATAAGATGTCTTATCTCAGGCACCTTTATTATCCATGAATATGCTGACTCCCTTTAAATAATGAAATACCACTTGAAAATTAATAACCAAAGATGTGTCAGAATTAGAGTTTTGGTTGACAACCGCTGACAAAGATCACTGAGACATAATTGTGGCTAGTGTTACATGGATTTATAGAGAACTATAAATTATTTGCAATAATGGTAGATAGCCCTGGGATTTAAGAAATACCTGTTGTTTGTTTTTTATTTATTTATTTATTTTTACCTGAGTTTTTACAAATATGCTGGAATATAGCCCTAAAGAGTTTGATGTTGGAAAAATTCACCCCACTTCAAACCATAATGAAATTATACAAGATCTAATCACAGATAACTAGTGAAGCTATTCAATTCTCCCTATTCAATTCCTGTTGGCTTAAATCTCCTAACTCCTTGGCCACTGCTAGGAATATTTGGCATTAGCTTTCACAGTGACATTTTGAGCAAGATAATTCTTAATTTTGCAGGACTGTTTTTAACATTTTTAGGGACTTGAGCATCCCTTTTCTTCAAATATTAAATGCCAGTAGTAGTTCTCTGCCCCAGTCCCAGTAGTTACCAATTGTGAATCCTTACAATTTCATACATTTCAAATCCATACATTTCAAATGTCCCCTACGTGTGGAGCATGGGGTGGAGTAGGAGAGGTAGTGCTACTTGTGAATAGGAACCACTGTAAAATTCTTACCAGAGATGTGTTTTCTAGACCTGCCATTTTCTCAGCAAATGATTCTATCTTGTTCTATTTAAATTGCTCAGATATGAATCTCATATTAATTGCAAACTATAAGGTTACAATTGCTTTAAGCTGTTAAGGATGCTACAAGAATATCAGGAAAAGAACAAAATGTAAAGTTAAAAAGATTTGGTATCCTGAAAAAAAAAACCTCATAAAAATAATCACTAGGATGACAAATATTAAGTAAAATAGTATAAAATAGAATAGTAAGGATTTATACTTCTCTCTGCTGAAAGTTGCAGGTAACATAGGAGTAGATAATTCATTAGAAAGAAATACAAGATAAATAGATTGCAGAACTAAGAGTCTGTGTTATGTAGAAGGAATTCACTACAGATATAGAAAAGATAAGCCCATGGGGCCTGGAGGAAATATCTTGTGGTTTTTATACCAAAGAAACTTGGATGAGTAGGTCTTTGAAGATATCTGGTAAAGAGATGCCTCATATTTTTCCTGTAACTTGAAAGTTGATGCAAGAAAAGAAACTACATTCTTTGAGTCTAGTGAATAATAGAAAAGTATTTTTCTTTTATCTATAAAAGATTGGCATATTTCATTGATTTTTATTTTTCTGCTATTGAACTGTACAATAAAGAATTGCTGCTATTATAATATAATTACTATAAAATATTTGTTTGAACAATCATAGTCTTGGTACACAATAAATACTTGACTAAAATAAGTCCAGGGGAGATTAGAAATAATAATAATAATAATAATACCTAACTCTAACATCACTTTTACTGTTTGGGAGAGGAAATTAATGTTGAAAGATATTTAAAGTAGTCCCTCTACTACTTATCTGCAGAGCCTGTCTCAAAATATTAGGATATCTACTTGGTATTAAAATATAGAATTGGGAGTCATCAGATTTCTGTGTAATTAAAGTGAAACTATTTCCTAGATAGTGCTTAGAAATGATGGTAGAGTTAGGCAGCTTTGGAATTCAAAGACCAGGGCTTGGTAGATGTGAGTTTGAGAAAATATATTTATACACCGTCTATAAGTTAGTAATGGCAAGAGAGAAGAGATGGAAAACAAAAACAAAAACTTAGTACAGGAAGAAAAAGTTCTGTCCTGTGTTAATGTTGAAGACATTAACATTTCAGTGGCCTGTATGACTAACCAGTCATCTGAATGACTAGTTTTCCATTACTGTGTTCATTACTTGGGATTAGCCAGAGAAATTCTTTGATTTACAGCTAATTTTTTACACTTTTAAGAGTTAAATTTTGATGGAACAAGTTGGGGCTAGAAACACAAACTGGATGAATAGGATGTTTTGATTAGAGTGAGATTTTTTAAAATTTCAGAAGCAGAAGAGTTGGTGGGTAGCCCAGGATGCATCACAGTGGGTGGAAGTGTGCATACAATAATTGGGATTCTGAAAAACTGGACAATGAAAGGCTCAAGGTCAGATAATTCTGTCACCTGGTCATAAGTTTAGTGACGATGGTGGTAGATACTGGAGTAAAAAGGAAAACATTAAGGCAGGAGCCAAGGTGTTTAATGAGTAAATTGTAGTGATAGGAAGTTAAACAGATGCAGAGGAAAAATGGTGGGAGATGAAGCAGTCATGGTCCAAGTGAAGTGTATGACTCTTTTGAAGTTCCCCTGCTTCTGAGCTCTGGAGAAAGTGGAATATGAGAGAGTAAGAAGACAGCACTCACAAATTCCTCATATCAAAGAGATCATATGATGATTGTCTTTCTCTGATTGACTTATTGCCCTTAGCATAATACCCTCTAGTTCCTGAAAGGGAGGGTAGGGAGTTGTTGGGGAAAGGAGGAAAAAATAAAACAGAATGAGACCTGGGAGGGAGACAAACCATAAGAAACTCTTAATCTTGGGAGACAAACTGAGGGTTGCTGGGGGTTGGAGTGAGGAATAGGGCAGCTGGGGCTGGGCTGGATTATGGACGTTGGGGAGGGTATGTGCTATGGTGAGTACTGTGAATTGTGAAAGACTGGTGATTCACAGACCTGTACCCCTGAAACAAATAATACATTACATGTTAATTTTTTTAAAGGATTAAAAAAAAAAAGACAGCAATCACCAGGGTAGTTTTGTAAAGGAAGTAGTGCTTTGACAGCAGTCTGTGAGGAAGAAAGCAGAAGTCTCTCTAGATATTTCAAGGAAGGGATTTTGTATAGAGAATTAGAGGCTTACAAAAGCAGGCATGCTACTCTGTTAATTCAAAAAATTATTACAAGGGAAAAAAAAAAAAGTAAGGAAACCACTACTAATAATCTTAACTACCTGCAGACCAGAATTAGGGGATTAACAGAAAGAAGCATCAGTTCCTCTGGATATGTCTCATAATCCACTCATCTGAATGTCAATTTACTGCTCTTCTAGCTTCCAAATTTTATATAAATGTCTCCCATTAGTGGACTCTAAACCAGAACTTTGCTTACAAAAGAGTCTGTAGGTAATTTTCCTAGCCTCCATCCCCCGTGATACATAAAATTGGCTGCATTGCAGGTAGGAATAGCCCTGGGTATGAACACACAACATCAAGAAGTATCTTCAAGTAGGATGAGTTAAGACAAGGTAGAAAAAATATCAGCCAATAAGTTAAAGATAAATGTTTATTTCTTATTGTGAGACAAGTACTAAAACAGTCAGAGGAACAAGTTTTGGAAGAGAGAGCAACAGTGGGATATTGCATCAAAACCAAGAAAACAAGTAACTTGAACTTTATGGGACCAGAAAAATTCTAGAGGAAATATATTTGGGGGTGTTAATTAAAAATGTCACAGTGATGTGAGGTATGGTAGGAATAGCTGACTTAGGTTTCCATAAAAAGGAAAAGATTTCACTTTTTCCCCCCTAAGGAAAAGAAAAACAAATCAGTTCTTCTGAATGAAATTGGCAACATGGATTATTTATGTAGCTATGGAAATTCTAAACTTCTATGAAGGTAATAATGATCCAGGATCATAATTGTGTATTAGAAATAGTGGCAACTTATGACAAATGTCAGTGTATTTCTATGGAATTGGAAATTGATTTTAAAGACTTTAACATTTTTTACTTCAAAATTCTGGAAAACATTAAGAAAACATGTGAATACCAAAGAGGAAGATACAATGAGTACGTGAATTAGATTCTATTAGTGTTCTAATTACTTATGAGTCCTTTAAGAAGACTTTGATTTCCATTCCATTGATGTGGTTTTGGGGAAAGAAAAATTGAGTGGATATGTGTTATTTATGAAGAAAAGTTTAAAACACATCATATGTTCCTATGCTCCTCCTTTTTTACTCTGTTACCAGCCCAGCCTATCTCCGATAGGGACTACTTTCTAATCTAAAGTCCCTGAATGCCAAAAGCATGGAGGAGATCTCAAGCCAACTAGTAATGAACTGACATCAAAGAACATCCATTTGTTTTTGTAACTGTGTTTTGAGATTGTCTATTAACAGTATGAATACTTTAAAAATATAGATTCTATTTTCCCAAATATATTGGACCATACAAATTTTTCTTTTTTTGATCTCAGAGGGTCTAGTAGAACCAGTTTCTTTGAAAACATGGGGAAATAGTGGTTTAAAGTTATAAACTGTGTTTTATCTTAAGGCATTTTTTTAAGAAAAAAATAATTTGGCTCCTGAATTGTTGATCTTTAAGATGCAGTAAGTGAAATTATTTTGATTACATTTCTGAACAAACTGTCTTGTGATTTAACAAGATAACATGCTATTATTACCGAACAGTAACAAGATTTAAATTATTTTTCTGATTGTTTTGCAACTCCTTTGTTCTTATTACATGGGTGACACACAAGTGGTTATTTTATGGATTGACTTTGTGACAAAACAGAAGTGAGTGGGAAAAAAGATTACATCACACGTTCCAGTCCCTCTCCCTTGAAGTCACAGATGAAGACTGGGGTCTTGAGCTAATTCTGACTGGGAGGGGTAAACATGTATAAGAACAGGGTATACTGGTAAATGGTTAATAGTTTGGGTAAAGAAAGAAAAAAGCTCTGATTTCTAGCATTTCCCAACTTCCAACAGTTACTCCTGCCACAGGCAGTTTTAAACTCTGTCATGAAGTTCCTGACAATGGAGTTGGGGAAAGATGTACATGTTTACTGGCTCTCCTGACTGTTCAAGCCAGCTGTTGTACACAACTGGAAATTAACCTAAGCCTTTTAACTGGGGCCTGGATTTCATTATGCTATTACTGAGCTGGTAATCATAGTCTAAGCCCTAGATGCCCTTAAGTATTAAGTGTAAGTTACAATGTCTCCTCACTTGCTTTTTAAACCACTTTTGCCAAATCAACATGAGAAAAGCAAGGGCCTGCTTCTTTATACTATTCAGGTTTGGTTTGGAGTCTGGAATCCTGTGGTGAATTACAGCTCAGTTTTTTAGAAACCTGACAGTGCTTGCTTTTGACAGCCCTTTCCCCTTTGGACCACAATCTTTACTTTCTACCTTCAGCACCATTTGTCTTTCTACACTAGATCAGCTGCCCATGATATTGATTCTTCTTCTCACCCTGTCTTCAAGAATTGGTTCTCATCAATCCTCATTCTGTACCACTTCTGAGTTTCACTTTTTCCATCATTGACACCTGTCCACATTTGCTTGGATTTGCCCACTTAAACATCTCATCAACTTGCTCAGTTATCCTATTGTCATGACGCTATGATTTTTTATTATCTTCAGTGACTCAGATCAGAGTGTGCTTCACCCTAATCCCTTGAGTTATAATAATTGTTGTGAGTAAATGCAATATATGTGCTTTAGACAGCTTGATTAATTGTTTTTATTAATGTATTCAAAAGACCCAAGGCAATTCAAACCTCACATTTTTCAAGATTTAATGTAGTTGGATTTCTGAGATGTAATATCATAATATAAAACTATTCAAGTTAAAAGATATCTTGCATAAATTCTTGGTTTGGTAAATAATGGGAAAGAAAAATAGAATATATGCAATATAGATAAATATAAACTTGATAAGATTACTTCATTCAATAAAACAATATGAATAAGTTTTTTAAGATTATGCAATATGTTATTTTTAAGTGTTCATTTGATATTAAAAATTCTCTTTGTTGTTTCCTGTTTTGCTAATTTTGACCATTCTAACTGGTATAAGATGGTATCTCAATGTGGTTTTAATTTGAATCTCCCTGATAGCTAGTGATGATGAACATTTTTCATGTGTCTAATAGCCATTTGTATGTCTTCATTGGAGAAGTGTCTGTTCATGTCTTCTGTCCACTTTTTGACATGACTATCTGTTTTGTGTGTGTTGAGTTTGAGAAGTTCTTTATAGATCCTGGATAGCAACCTTTTGTCTGTACAGTCATTTGCAAATATCTTCTCCCATTCCGTGTGTTGCCTCTTTGTTTTGTTGACTGTTTCCTTTGCTGTGCAGAAGCTTTGTTGGAGAGGATGTGGAGAAAGGGGAACCCTCTTACACTGTTGTGGGCATGCAAGTTGGTGCAGCCACTTCGGAGAACAGTGTGGAGATTCCTTAAGAAATTAAAAATAGAGCTTCCCTATGACCCTGCAATTGCACTACTGGGTATTTACCCCAAAGATACAGATGTAGTGAAAAAAAGAGCCATCTGTACCCCAATGTTTATAGCAGCAATGGCTATGGTCACCAAACTGTGTAAAGAACCAAGATATCCTTCAATGGATGAATGGATAAGGAAGATGTGGTCCATATACACAATGGAGTATGGATTATGCCTCCATCAGAAAGGATGAATACCCAACTTTTGTATCAACATGGATGGGACTGGAAGAGATTATGCTGAGTGAAATAAGTCAAGCACAGAGAGTCAATTATCATATGGTTTCACTTATTTGTGGAGCATAACAAATAACATAGAGGACAAGGGGACATGGAGAGAAGAAGGGAGTTGGCGGAAATTGGAAGGGGAGATGAACCATGAGAGACTATGGACTCTGAAAAACAATCTGAGGGTTTTGAAGGGGTGGGGGGTTGGAGGTTGGGGGAGCCAGGTGGTGGGTATTAGGGAAGGCACATATTGCATGGAGCACTGGGTGTGGTACATAAACAATTAATTCTTTTATGCTGAAAAGAAATTTTAAAAAAATTCTCTTTGTTAAAATAAGGTAACAAGCAGAATATATACTTATAACTATGCCTTCTAGAAGAAAGCAAACCTTGGGAATTCAGAGTAGCAATGCATTATTCAGTGATACTTACAAAAGAAGTTAACAGAACTGTGTTACTAAAAAACTTGAAGCATCTGTAACACACTATTAGAGTGTGTGACTGTAGTAATGAAAGTGGAAAATGGGTTACTTGAACAGATGTTTTAGGCTATTTGGAGAGATGTACCCACTCACCTCTGCATATATTTATCTTCAAATGGTCAGACTGACCCTGTTTGAACATGGAGAAAATCCTTTTAAAAAGAGTTCAAAATAGTTTCTGCTGTGTCCTAGCTAGTACTTGCATTATATTAAAGTTGGCCAACTGGAATAAACAAACCAAAAGGTCTGTGATTCATAAGGTTCTTGGGACGATTTTGAAATTTAATTTGAATATTGTATGGTATGGAAGCCAAATTTAACATCATGTTGTAATAGCTATTGAAGTCTTTAACGAAGAATGATATACTACATAAAATAAAGCATTGTATTATTTGGAACAGAGAAAACTGATTTATCTTTTTCTTCATGTATATGACTTTCTTCCCAAAGTTTTTCTTTAATCTGTAGGTTGTATATGCTAGACATGTTTGTTCTTGTATTTTGTGGGAGGAAATGTTACTTGGTGCTTGAATTTATGAAATACATTGCAAACATTTCAGCACATGAGAAATGGTTTACTTTAACAGTTAGTTAAGCTTTTATTTCCATTAAGGAGCTTAGGATTTAGTGAGTCCTTAATCCACACACCAATTTATTCTTTTGTTGATGTCTTAGAAATACCAGGGAAATTTAGGAATGTCATATTCATTGATTTTTGTATCCTGTGGCTTTTCTGAATCAATTGATGAGTTTAGTAGTTTTTTTGATGGAGTCTTTAGGATTTTCTATATATGGGTTTCATCTGCAAATAATCAATTTTACTTCTTCCTTACCAATTTGGATACCTTTTATTTCTTTTTGCTGTCTGATTGCTGAAGCTAAAACATCCAGTACTCTGTTGACTAAAAGTGGTGAGAGTGGACATCCTTGTCCTGTTGCTGACCTTAGAGGGAACTCTGTTCTTCCCCATTGAGTATGATGTTTGCTGTAGGTTTTCATATAAGGCCTTAATCATGTTGAAGTATGTTCCCTCTAAACATATTTTGTTGAGGGTTTTTATCATGAATAAATGTTGTACTTTGTCAAATGCTTTTCCGCATCTACTGAAATAGTCTTATAGTTTTTATCCTTTCTCTTATTTATGTGATTGATTGAAGATTGATTTGAGAATATTGAACCTCTCTTGCATCCAAGGTATAAATCCCACCTGATTGTGGCGAATGATTTTTTTAATGTATTGTTGGATTGATCTGCTAATATTTTGTTGAGGGTTTTTTTTTAAATTTTTATAGATTTTATTTATTTATTTGACAGACAGTGATCACAAGCAGGCAGAGAGGCAGGCAGAGAGAGAGGAAAGGAAGCAGGCCCCCTGCTGAGCAGAGAGCCCGATGTGGGACTCGATTCCAGGACTCTGGGATCACAACGTGAGTTGATGGCAGAGGCTTTAACCCACTGAGCCACCCAGGCATCCCAAGGATTTTTTTGCGTCTTGTTCATCAGAGATATTGGCCTGTAGTAATCTTTTTTTGTGATGCTTTATCTGGTTTTAGTATCAGGGTAATGTTGGCCTCATAGAGCAAATTTGGGAGTTTTCATTCTTCTATTTTTTTGGAAAAGTTTGAGAAGAATAGGTATTAACTCTTCTTTAAATATTTATCAGAATTCCCCTATGAAGCCATCTGATCCTGGACTTCTGTTTACTTGAGGTTATTTGATGACTGATTCAGTTTCATTGCTGATAATCAATCTGTTCAAATTTTCTATTTCTACATCTTCAATTTTAATAGGTTATATTTCTTTAGGAATTTTTTCTATGTTGTCCAATTTGTTGGTGTATAACCTTTCATGACAGTCTCTTGCACTCCTTTGTATTTCTGTAGTATTACTTGTTAATTGTCCCTCTTTCATTTGTGATTTTGTTTGAGTCTTCTTTCCTTCTTTCCTTCTTTCTTTCTTTCATTCTTTTTTTTTTTTGGATGAGTCTGGCTGGATGTTTATCAATTTTGTTAATCTTTTCAAAGAACCAGCTCCTGGCTTTTAAAATTTATTACATTTCTATACGTTAGTAATGAAGCAGCAGAAAGAGAAAACAAGAAAATAATCCCATTTGCATTTGCTCCAAAATAATAAAATACCTAATAATAAACTTAACCAAAGAGGTGAAAGACCCGTACTGTGGAAACTACAAAACTTTGATGAAAGAATTTGACAACAATACAAAGAAATTGAAAGATATTCCATGCTCATGGATTGGGAGAACAAATATTACTAAAATGTCTATATTACCCAAAGCCATCTCCACGTTTAATGCAAACTCTATCAAAATACTAGCGGCATTTTTCACAGAACTGAAACAAATAATCTTAAAATTTGTATGGAGCCACAAAAGACTCTGAATATCAAAAGCATTCTTGAAAAAGAAAAAACAAAACAGGAGGCATCACAATTCTAGACTTTAAGTTATATTACAGAGCTGTAGTGATTGAAACAATATGTTTATGTATATTCCCCAAATTCCTTTTACTTGCTACCATCTCTGAATGGACCCCTATGTCTCATTCTGTCACATTCTAATACCTAAATTCTGCCATCTTCCTCCTCTATCCTTTGACAATCACTTTCTGAGCACTTTCTCTTTAAGCCTGCCTTAGGGGAGGAAGGTCCTCTGTACTATGTATTTTGCTTTCTCATGGGACTCACCTCTTTCTTGGTTTTAGTAATCAGAAAGTAATTTTACAGAATGCAAAGAAAACATGGAAATTTGGGAAAAATTCATCTATTACAAACAAATACAACAACTATGAGTAAGAAGCAAGGGGACTGTTGTTTCCAGTGTTATTTCTGTGCATGAGAAGCACAATATTTTCTAGCATTTGAGAGCTGTTTTCTCACCGAAGATGTGTGAAGAACAAAAGGAAAGAAATGAAGAAATGCAGAAGCTAAAGTGCAGCATCTGCATAGTACTTACTCTGAGACAAGTGAGAATATGAGAGTTGTTTTGATGTTAAAAGTGACATAGAAGGTTTCCTTACCAGTGACTTAGTAACACATTTTATTAATTTCTTACTCACTTTCTTCTTACTCGATATTTATTCAAGAAGTATTTTCAGCACTTAATTTTTGCTAGACATTACAGAAGGAAATACAATTACTTAGGAACAGTTCTTGCCCTCAAGTAATGTAAAAGTAAAAAGAATAATGGTGAGAGAATAGGTTAAAATGTGATGCAGAAAACTGAATCCCATAATAAGCCTAAGATATGGGAACAATTAATAGTAGGGATGGTGAACCAAATTTTGGAGCTGCCAGCTAAGGCCACCTTGGGTAGATATTTCCAGTAACATGCCTCCACAAACATGTGTTGGTTCCTCTATCAAATGTGTTCCTATAAATGAAACTTCAAAAGAATTGTATAATTAATTATGAATACTTTCCTCATTGCTCTTTGAAGGGCTTCCACCAGTTCATTCAACCACTGAATGTTTTCATATCTTCACTAACTTGTATATTGTCAAGAAGTTAAACTCTAATATTCTGACTTCTTTTGTCTTTCCATATTTTTGTTGTGAACAAAGTTGTACATCTCTTTATCAAGTTATAAACTATTTTTTTTCTATGACAACTCTTCATGTACTCTGCCCATTTTTAGAAATTGAATAGTTTTTGGTGTAGGAAAGATATTGGGGTTCAGAATCAATGACCAAGAAAGAATTCTTGGGACTGCAGAAGGGTGTATTTTTTTTTGTTTTTGTTTGTTTGTTTAAGCATGAAAACAGTACCGACTGGTGGGCAGAAAGAGCTGTGTTTGGATGATGAGGGGGTGGGTATTCTATACTTTCCAACCAGGAGGGGGTTAGGGACAACATAAGTCTCTAAGGAATCTTGGAAACAAGTTTCCATGACCTTGAGGGTGCTAGCTAGTGTTAGGAAAATTTCATTTAATTGCTGCCTAACAAAGCCTTGGTCATTAGGTCCTTCAGATATACATCAGTAGGTCATATGCTTGGGAGATGATTACTATGTTGGGGGTTTTAGAGATAATGGAAATTTCCAAAGGAATTTTTTATGTTAAAGTAGACTCAGGATCCTGGCGGTCCAACTACAATTTTGCCCTTAGCAAAGTATTATTACCAAGGCAGCTGAGTTCCTACAGGAATGCCACTCTGCCTGCCTCAAGGACTTGTGAATGGGCTGTGAGCAGTAAGGAAATGTAATTTTTCTTTTGCCTTTGTTTCCCACATCAGTTTTGGCCTTTTCTTGTCTTTTAAAATTTATTAATTTATTTTAGAAAGAGAAGGCGTGTGAATTGGGGGGTGGGTAGCGGTGAGGGGCAGAGGGAGAGAGAAATTCCTCAAGCTGGCTCCCCTCTGACTGTGGAGCCAGATGTGGGGCTCCATCCTAGGGCCCTGAGATCATGACCCCAGCTGAAACCAAGAGGTGGCTGCTTAACTGATTGAGCCACACAGGCACCGCAGTTTTGGCCTTTCCTTAATGTTTGAAAAAACTCTGATATTTGGGAAACTTATCACATACTGTAAAATTTTCCCACAGATATATGTTTTTGACTTAATAGTTATTTTTTTTTCTGCACAGAAGCATTTTTTTAACCCACTGAGCCTTTTTTAAAAAATATATTTTATTTATTTATTTGTCAGACAGAGATCACAAGTAGGCAGAGAGGCAGGCAGAGAGAGAGAGAAGAGGGATCAGGCTCCCTGCTGAGAAAAGAGCCCAATGTGGGGCTCGATCCCAGGACCCCAGGACCATGACCTGAGCCGAAGGCAGAGGCTTTAACCCACTGAGCCACCCAGGTGCCCCATCTGCACAGAAGCATTTTTTTTTAAAGATTTTATTTATTTGACAGGGAAAGAGAGAGAGATCACAAGGAGGCAGAGAGGCAGGCAGAGAGAGGGGGAAGCAGGCTCCCTGCTGAGCAGAGATTATGACCTGAGCCAAAAGAAGAGGGTTAACCCACTGAGCTACCCAAGCACCCCAGAAGTCTTTTATTTTTATGTGGTCTAATTTACCATGTTAAGGAATTATTTCTCTATTCAGGAATTGCTGTTTGGATAAAGTATTTTATATGACATTTTCTATTAATAAGAATTATACTATGAATGTTCTTCTGTGGTAAACTCCACTCCTCAAACCAGTTAACAGTATGTAATGCAAAATTTGGAGTATCTCCAAGCTTAGCTTAATCTTTCTAAAAACTATAGACACTTCCCTCATATGTTTCTGTAATAATTTATTTACTCAGTCTCTTATTATGTATATATAACCCTTGTTATATCTAAGGAGATGAATGTAAGCTTTTCATTTTTTTACTCTTGCAAATTCTATTAATGAATTCCTAATATTGAGCTATTTGCCTATTTTATGTATTGCTGGTGTCAATTTGCTCATCTTTTATTTCATACTTTTAACATTGTTTATTTTTTTAATCATGGAATTAGCCTGATTATTTTTCAGAGTGTAACCTTTGTCAGGTTAATATAAGTATTATGCTGATTTCATAATAGATTGGTGGGCTGACTTCTCTTTATTGGCTGGATCAATTTGGAGACACTTAATATTTTTTCTTCTTTGAAAGTACAAGGAAACTATATAACTATTTAGGCCTGAAGCTTGTTGAAAGGACAGGTACTTTATAGTATCAAATTTCTAGATTCTTCAGAATAAAATCTGAGAATTGCTATTTAATATCAGGTAAACTTTAATTTATATTAAAGGGAAAATAATTTTAATTTTCAAATTTATTTTAAATGGTGTTTAAGTAATTGATTTTATAATTGATTTATATATGTGGTTTTTCTCCATTTTACAAATTTTAACTTAATTTTCTTGGTTAGTTTTTCTGAAGCTCACTTATTCAATTCTAGTTTAACTTTACTTACTTTATTGATTTTTTTCATAAAAATCAGTTCTTGGGTTTGTTTACTTTTTTGGTTATTAAAAATTAATATTTTAATTATTTAACATTTTAGTTTTTTCCTGTTTTCCCTTGGCTTATTCAGCAATGTGTTTCTTAAAGTTTTGAATTTGACTCATTTTATTTTTATTCTTTGTTTATAAAGTACTTACTTAACTATATATCCTCTGATTACAACTTTAATTATATGCCATAATATACTTAGACTTTTTTAAGCATTAATTCTTGAGATATTTTGTAAATTTTCTGACAATGTTTTGAGCAATAGTTGCTTCAGAGTGTTTTTTGAATGATTCATTTTTAGTATGTTTTTATACTTTGTATTCTTTGCAGTTTATGGTTTATAAATTTTTATGCTTTCATTATTGGTGCATAAAGGTTTATGGAATATTTTTTGTGACTTACATTGCTTAAAATTATAAGGTGGCCTCTAAAAAATCAATTTACTGATATTTAGTGTGAATTAAATCTGACTTAGTACGTAAGCCTTGGTTCTCATTTCAAATTTTTTTGCATTACTTGTATATATTATACCCAAGATTTTGTTTTGAGCATTTTTAGATAACTTTTTGTTTATTAAGTGAATTTTTTTACTTCTTGATATGACAGGAGAGTTTCTACCTATATCAGTAGTTTATTATTCTTATATTTTCTCTTTTTATTGTACTTTTAAAAACAATTGCTCACTTTTCTTCTTTTTGACTTGATGTATACACGTGTGTATGTTTCCTTTTTATGTGAAGCTTTATAATCTTCAAGTGGTTACTTTATAGCTATCTGTCAGCAGTCTTCAAAGTTTTTTGATCATATCCATTATTAGAAGAAAAAAATCCAAAGCATGACCAATAGGTATAAAAAATACTATACTTTTTTTATATGTAAAATTCTCAATATTTATATTAGATGCCTGAAAAATACATTTATCTCATATTCTAAATACAAACACCTATGGATAAGCATGGTGATATTTTATTTAAATATTCCAGGGAATTTTCTTTGTTTTTTTTTTTTTTTAAAGATTTTATTTATTTGCTTGAGAGATCACAAGTAGGCAGAGAAGCAGGCAGAGAGAGAAGGGGGGGCACTCTGAGTGGGGAAGCACCCACTGAGCAGAAAGCCCGACATGGGGCTCGATCCCAGCACCCTGAGATCATGATCCAAGCTGAAGGCAAAGACCCAACCCACTGAGACCCCCAGAAACCCCCAGGGAATTTTCTTATGTAATTTGTGTGCTGTGAAGAATACTGGATCTTAATGTAGTCATTTTAGATATTACCTATTAACTTCATACTCTAGAATAAGGTAATGCATGTTCTTATTTCTCTCTAGCTTCCTCAATCTGATGATGATGACGATGATGATGATGATGATGATTTAAACTTCACTGTCTACCACGTTATTTCTAGCTCTATTGATGGTGGCACTGTATCTTAAAGAAAATACTTACATCATTTTTAATCAACTTATTGATTTTAAATATTTCCATTGAATTTTCTTTGATCTGGAAAATGGAATGATTAGTTTATAGTAGAAACGTTTCTAACCGATCTCCACCAACATGACTTGTTATTTATTTATTTATTTACTTACTTATTTATTTGTTTGACAGAGAGATCACAAGTAGGCAGAGAGGCAGGCAGAGAGAGAGAGAGAGGAGGAAGCAGGCTCCCTGCCGAGCAGAGAGCCCAAATGCAGGACTCGATCCCAGGACCCTGAGATCATGACCCTAGTCGAAGGCCGAGGCTTAACCCACTGAGCCACCCAGGTGCCCCAACATTACTTGTTTTAAGCATTGCTTTTCTGTTCTGTTTATAAAACAACTGATGAATGTCTACTATGTGTGAAAAACTTAAATTCTAGGTGGCCCTTTTGTATCTTGCAGGAGCAGATTGTATTTCCTAAAACCAGTCTTTCATCCCATATACCCTTCCACAATCTGACCTTGCTAACTTGCCATCTTTTCTGCTCCTTTTGAATCTTTGCAGACTTAGCATTGCTCTTAACCAACAGTATGCAATGGAAATGATGTGTAACTAACTGTCAAGGGTAGGTTAAAAATAAGACCATGCATGGGGCGCCTGGGTGGCTCAGTGGGTTAAAGCCGCTGCCTTCGGCTCAGGTCATGATCTCAGGGTCCTGGGATTGAGCCCCACATCGGGCTCTCTGCTCAACGGGGAGCCTGCTTCCTCCTCTCTCTCTGACTGCCTCTCTGCCTACTTGTGATCTCTGTCTGTCAAATAAATAAATAAAATCTTAAAAAAAAAATAAGACCATGCAGCTTCAGCCTATTGTCTTCAGATATTATTTTCGTTGACTATCACTGGACATAGAAAAAGCGAGAACATCATGCTGGAAAGGCCCATGTAAATCCAGAATATCTATAAATATATTTTTTACCTTTATTTTTGGAAATCCCCTCCCCACAAGTTTTTTTTTTTTTCCTTGCTGAATAACTAGTTCACTTAGTCCCTTCTGCTGTGTAATTTCTTTCTTGATATCTTGCAGCTAACCTTTAGTTACTATCTTTATATATGTCCTGTTTTCTTCCATGTAATGTTTTAGTTCAAAAAATAGTAGTCACAATTTTTATGAGTTACATACAAGTTTTTTCTCATAATCTCCTGAGCTGCCTTTATTTTGTGACTTTTCTCTTTTTAGTATGGTCATTTTACATGGATGTTTCTAAATTACTACTTATATTTGAGTTGAGGTTGTCCTTCTGGGATCAGATAATTCATTCTTCCATAAATAATATAAGATATGCCTGGAGAATGAGCAGTTATCACCGACAGATTGAGCTTCCTCTGTGGTCTGTGGTAACTTTTTCCTCAACACTCGATTCAGTTCCCTGTAAGTTGAAAGTCAGAATGAAGCTATGCAGGTTTTTGGGGTTTTTTTTGTTTTTCTTTCTTTTTCATCTCTCTCCTAGTACATCTTTCTCTTTAGATAACAAAACTTAGCAGGTGCAGAGCTTCTTGTGACTTAGAATTTTTCCACTTTCAAGCACAAAGATAACCTGCTGGCAAAGGTTAGTATAACTGCAAAGTTCTAAAATCAGTGCAGTCTTTCTGCCATGCTATGATATTAAATTTAGTTCAGGAATCATATTTGGTCTTTGTCCTCATTTCGAGCCCTGAGCTCCTGAAACTCTTGGAATTTCCTAGGTAGGGAAAACTATAAGGGTGTCTTTGGTTATGCTGAGGAGGTGACATTAGACTGCACCTAAGGATGGATCAGTTGCCAGGGAACCAACTAGTTGATCAGAGGGTGGAGCTTTCAGTCTCAGTCCCAGATGTCCAGGATGGGAGAGGGGCTAAAAGTTGAATCAGTCTCTCATGGCCAATGATTTAATCAATCATGTTCACATAATGAAGCCTTCATAAAAACTCAGAAGGACAAGGGTGCTAGAATTTCTGGGTTTGTATACATGTGGAGATGCTCAGAGAGTGGAATGCCTGGAGAGAAGTTCTTTCCCAATACCTTGCTACTCTTTCATGTGGCCTTTCCTGAGTTATATCCTTTTAGAATAATCTGCTGATCAGTAAGCAAAATGTTTTTGAGTTTTGAGAGCCACTCTAGCTAATTGATTGAAGCAAAGAAGATGGTGTGGGAATCTCTGTTTTATAGCCAGTTGGTCAGAAGGACAGGTAACAACCTGGACTTATGACTAGCATCTGAAGTGGGATAGGAAGGCAGACTTGTAGGGCTGAACCCTTACCTGTGGAATCTGATGCTATCTCCAGGTGGATAGTATCAGAATTGACTTGAGTTGTAGGACATGCAGCTTGTGTCAAGCAATGCTTGTTAGTGTGGGTAGAATAAGTCCCTCCCATACATTGGAACTGGGTCCACTAATGCAAAACAGGGAGACATCTAGAGATAGTCCCTGCACTTTATCAGGTCCTGTTTGTAACTTTGTAGGAAAGGAGAAAGTAATAACCATTTATTTAGCCTATAATGAGTTTACCCAGGACATTCAGAGATTTAAAAAAAACTGGGTAATTATAGAGATGTCTCCAGCTTTTCCTGTGGCCCACCTGTAAAATATGTGGTTTGTACATCTAGTATTTTATTTTTCTCTTTAAAAAAAAAATAGAATTCATCATTAGCCTCTTCACCTTCTCTCATTAATTCCAAGTTCCAAGTAAAATAAATTTAGTGCCTTACTAGGCACTTTAGAACAATCTTTATCCTGAAAACTTTGTCTTATAGGGATGTAAAAACCATAGATTTTATGTTTAAATTTTACAAACTTTGCTATCTTTGGCAGTTATTCTTCATATTATATGATTTGTAATTTTATTATTTCCCATCAAATATTTTTCCCTTCATTTTGGGGCTTTTTGGGTGGAATTTTAGGCAGAAAATAAAGTTAAAATTGCTGGAGTTTCACATCACTTATTGTAAAGTCACCCTAGGTTTTCATTTTAAAGAAGTTCGCTCTGATAGTTGATTTTGAGGGTAGAGAAAGAGGAGAATGAAGGCTGGAAAATTAGTCTGAAGACCTTTAATAAGTGGAGTTATGGACTAATATATTGACATTGGTAAGAAAGAGAATAGAAATAATTGGAGACGTGGTAAAGAAGTAGAACTGCAATAATTCCATGACTATTTTCATGCTGGGCTTGAGAAAGACAACAGAATCACGCAGAAATATCAGTCTGGTGTTGAAATAAACTAAGTTAATTATCTGCCATCTCCTGGATTTAGGAGATGAGAAACAAAAGTGAGTGTGTTGTAAAGATGATGAGCTTATTATTGGAAAGGATCAACGGCTTCATTTCAAGTTGTTCAATCTGTGGTATTTTGTAATGGCAGAGTCTAGTTAACTAATATAGTATCCATTGTGAAAAGTTCATCCCGTGCTATACCAGAGAAAGAGAAATTTTCTTGAAAGGAGTCACTGTTACATAGAGGGAAGGCCATATCATAAGTATTAAGTAACCAGATTAAGTTCAAGATGGAGTCTTGGGGCACATGGGTGGCTTAGGCAGTTAAGTGTGTGACTCTTGATTTTGGTTCAGGTCATGATCTCAGGGTCACAGGATTAAGCCCCATGGTAGGCTCCTCTCTCAGTGTGGAGTCTGCTAAGGAAGTTCTCTCTCTCTCTGTCCCTCCCCCCAAATAAATAAATAAATCTTAAAACAAACAAACAAACAAAAGATGGAGTCTGTCATGCTAAACTAACCCAAAACTTAACTAAATTTCTGTGCTCTGCTCTACCAGAAAGGAGAGGCCTAGGTCTGCCAATCAAGGCTTGCTGACATACATTACCTGATCTAGCTCCAGACTCCCCTCCAGACTCCATAAGGAAAGCTACCTTGCTTTAACCAATTAGCAAATACCCAGTATAACTTCCTTGTTCCTGCTCCCCTTGATCTATGAAAATCTTTTGCCTTGTATAGTTCTTCAGATCTCCTTTCTGTCTGCTCAATTATATGCTGCCTGATTGATGAATCACTGAATAAAAGCCTACTAGATCAGTAAATTGTTTGTGGGAAATTTCCTTTTAAGATAGGAAATTCTGTACCAGGAATAGTCCATGGCCAGACTGTTGAGTAACTGGGGAAGGTAGAAACCAGGATTGGAGCCCAAGTCAAATCAACACTGCCTGAATGGAAGGTGCTTAAAGTCAAAAAACAAAAGCTTCAAATAGCAAGGAGCAAGAAAAAAACCTAGAGGGTAGAAGAGCCTCATGCTTAAACATGGCCTTTGATTTCTGAAGAGATAGGTTTGAATCTAATCTTCACCAGTAACTAAAACTTTGAGCAAGTTAGTTTACTCAGTTTTTGTTTTTGCACCCCAAAATTAAAAATTAAAGTATACTTTATAAGGTTAAGACATAAACTGTTATGCATGCAAACCATTAGTGGGTTGTCATTACAGAGGAACACTTGATATACAAATCTGATGAGGTAGCTAATCAATTATTTGAGTGTAGGGCCTGAAGAAGTAAAATGAATATTATAGATTCCTCTGTATTCTTTAACAGTTTCTATTTCAATTAGTTATGTTGGGTAATCACAATAAATGATATTTTATACCTTAATTTTATTCTTTTTTTTTACCTTTAATTTTTTATTTTTTATAAACATATTTTTTATCCTCAGGGGTACAGGTCTGTGAATCACCAGGTGTACACACTTCACAGCACTCACCAAAGCACATACCCTCCCCAATGTCTATAACCCCACCCCCCTTCTCCCAACCCCCCTCCCCCCAGATACCCTCAGTTTGTTTTGTGAGATTAAGAGTCACCTTAATTTTATTCTTAATGGAAAAGGCAATAAATATGATCTAAATATTAGCATGTTAAATTTTTCTAATTTTGAGTATTATGGTTTTTGTTTGCTCAAGTTTAATAGTAAAACGTTGATTTTCTAGTCCAAATGTGTATAGTATAATAGAAAACGGTAACTGGAGCTCATAAATTCACGCACATATTCTCATTAAATTTTCATCACCACTCTTTTAAAAGGCATTGGGTGCTATGTTCCTCTTTTCTTTTATAAAGAAATAGGAGCTCAGAATGATTGTTAAAGATTACAATCAGTTACTGGCAAAGGAAGAATTCCAATATAAGACTTCTATCTGAAAAAAATAAAGGTATAGTATCTGCTTTATGTGGCTATTGTTAGCATTAATATAGAGAAGAATAAACCTGCAAATGCGGATACACCAAGCAGAATCCCTACCACATATTAAGCATCAAAATGAACCATTCCTCCTACCTAGCTTAAATCCTTATTATTGAGTGCTATTACACCATCATTCTTAAGCTAGTGTCCAGAATCTGCGCTACAAAAGAAGCAAAACCTGAATCAAACTTTTTTTTTGTTATAGATTTAATTTCTTTTTCTTTTAAACAGGGAGAATGAGCCCAGGAGTCAGGGTGGGAGGGAGAGGGAGAGAGAGACTCTCCAGTAGGCTCCACACCTAGCGCAGAGCCTGAGGCAGGGTTGATTTTGAGGGTGAGATCATGACCTGAGCCGAATTCAAGAGTTGAACACTCAATTGACTGAGCCACCCAAGTGCCTCTGCAGTAGCTTTATTCTTCTGCATTTTAATTTCTCTTCTCTCCTTTTTTCCCCTACTTTGCTTCAGTTCTTCATTTATATTCAGTTTGCTGGCTTCGCCTCATCCCCAAACTAACTCTGATAGTAGTATCCAGTGCTTTTTGTTGTACTCATGGAAGCATAGACCCTTAAACCTAGATGACATCACATGACCACATTGTCTAATTGATTCATTTTATAGTTGGAGAAATGGAGACAAAAAGTAAAGTTACTTGCCTAAGTTTACACATTTAGTTATATTATACAAACGTGATTAATATTTAATGAAAAGGTCATATGAGTTAGGCACTAAGAAAGCTTGGCACTAATGTGATAGTTTTTATGGAATATGGAAACTGAGCCAGAGAGAAGAGACATTATTTGCCCAGGGGTCCAGGACAAGGAAGTAGCTGAGTTGGGATGGAAGACCAGGCTTCCAGATTTCACAGCCCACCCACAAATGCATGTCAGTCAAGTTTCCTGGCTCTAAGTCCTTTGTACTTTTTATACCGCCCTAGACTCCTCCATTCTGAACTCTCCAACTTCCTATTCTTTTATAGCTCTAAATCCCGGTTCCCTAAATACTGCAGTCAGGGACAGGTGGGAGATTGTTGTGAAAAGAACAGGCAGCAACATTCTTGTTTAGACTCTTTTTATATCTTTTTTTTCCCCCTACAGATTGGGGTATTTTTCTCAATTATGCATACTTATTCATTCTGCCAAAAAATTCTTTTAAGGCTGTTAAAGCTGTAGTCAATTTTCTCAGTTTGATGTTCCAAAGGAACCTGCTGTGTCTTTTTCATTCTGTGCAAAAATAGGCATGGTAGGATCCACCAGCTGCTAAAGTCATTGGATAGCTTAAAAACTTTCTACTTGTTTTCTCTATTGTTACGTTTTCATAGTTTCAGAATTTGTGCAGCATTTAATTTCTTTCTGCTTTATATTTTCCTTTAGAGAAAGAACACACTGGTGTGTGTTTGTAGATGTTGGAGGAAAACTCTCAAATGGAGAAATTATTCTTCAAGTAACCATGACCACTGAATACTAAATAATACTGCAACCTACTTAAAAAGTAAAAACAAAACCCAAATCAGCCAAACAACAACAACAACAACAACAACAAATCCTGCAAACCAGAAAGTGTAGGAAGTCCCAGAATATGGAAGTTATTCTTGTTTCTTGAAATGCAAGGATTTTTTATTATATGCTTTCTGAAGGGAATTATGACAGTATTTACCAAAGACCTGAAACTTATTCGTATCTTTTGATCTGGAGATTACATATCTTAAAAAACTACAAAAATGTATAATGTAGTATTTTTTATGAAAGGAAATAATCAGATTAAATGTTCAACAATATGGCATTCATTGACTGAATTATGATAGAATCACACAATAAAATATTATAAAGCCATTGTGACTTAATACTTGAGTTATTTATTTATTAATATGTGAAGTCATTCATAACTTTTGGTTAAGCCATAAAACAAAACAAAAAGCTTATAAAATAGTATGTACAATATCATCCCATATTTTCATTTTCTTTCTTTTTTCTTTTTCTTTCTTTCCTTCTTTCTTTTTTTTTTTTTTTTTTTTTTTTTTAAGAGAGAATGTGCACATGCAGGGGAGGGGCAAAGGGAGAGGGAGAGAATGTTAAGCAAACTCTCTGCTCAGTGCATAGCCCAACACAGGGCTTGATTTCAATCCTGAGATCATGAGCTGAGCTGAAATCAAGAGTTGGATGCTAAACTGACTAGGGCCATCCAGGAAGCCCCCACATTTTAATTTTCTTATGGCTTGAAAAAGATTCCCCTAAATTATTTGATTTTGTACAAATGTTTTATTTGTTTACTATTCTTGCTCCTTTTTTTTTTTTTTAAAATCTTTGAACTTAATCTAGTGACTTTTTGCCCACAATATTTTCTATGTGCTGGAGAAGTCAAAAGAGAATGAAAACAAATCTCATCTGTCCCTCCTTTCACGATGTTTGCCAGTTAACATCACTGCAGGTGTTAAACAACAGCAACAACAACAATGACAAGGAAATAGAAATATGAGGGATGCTAGGAAGCCAAAACACAGGATGCTTTCTGAGTAGACAATAGTAGTCCTCGTTGCCTAAACTCTAGGGTGAATTTTTTTACACAGAACTTCGTAAGAGAAGATGTTCGCTTACCTGGACAGAAAAGAAAATAAGATTGTTTCCTTTTAAATTTGAACTTATTTAGCATTGCTTTTTTTCATTGACTAGATTTTTATAGATTGTTGGAAGTTAAGCCTCCTCCATTTTTACCCCTCCAAATTTTGGAGTCATTTTTTCTCTTTTGAACCCCTCTAGCAGTGTTTGTCAACTAACTTATTTGATACCCAAAAAATACCACATTTTATGTGCATATCATCTTTTTCAACATGATGGAAAATTCCTTCAAAGCACAGAGAGTTGTTTCTCCTGACTCCTGACAGAAATTATTATGTTCTATACAAAGGCAAAGTAATTATCCATTATCTCTTTAGGGAAATGTATGTAATTCCCCTCCTTTAATTCTGTGCTCAAAGACCTTCCAGTTAAGATAATTTCTATACATATATTTTTAAATATTTCTGATAGGATAAAACTCAACCTTCATGAAACATGTCAGAGAGTATAGGGTGTGATCTTTGGAATCAGACACATCTACCTTTGAATTCTAGCTCCTGAATTGCTTATGTGTGAATTACAGTCAACGTGGAGGAATCAGTAGCAGACCTAAAATGCTGTTAGGGGAATTTCATGAAATAATCTTGATGAGCCCCTTAATTCTTTTCTTTATATAATTTATATAATGACCAATTCTCAGGATTCTATAGAGTCCAAGTAGCAGCATTTTGCCTTTGTATGATGCAATAGCCCTCTAAATGACCTCCCCATTTTCACCCTTGCTGCACTGCATTTTATTCCTGTTATGGGCTGAAAGGTATTCCCTGAAAAGCCACATGTTGAAGTCCTAACCTCCAGTACCTCCAAATGTGCCTTTCTTTGGAGAGTGGAGCTTTAAGGAGGTAATGAAATTAAAATGAATTATCTGGTCCTAACCTGACCTGACTGGTATCCTCACAGGAAGAGAAAATTTGGCAGAGGTAAGACGATGTGAAGACACAAGGTGAAGGTGGCCATTGATATGAAAACAGATCCCAATAGAAACTTAATCTGCAGACACCTTGATCTTGGACCTCTAGCTTCCAGAACAGTGAAGAACTATTTTTTTTTTTTAAAGCTACCCGGTCTGTGGTAGTTGATTTTGGCCACCCTGGAAAATTAATACAATTCTCTACTCAAATTATGGGAAACCCTTTAAAACTTTATAACGTCTAAATCACGTCAGAACTTACTGTCCCCTCAACGCACACAGCTCTTCTAATGAATTCCGATCACACTTAGAGCAAAACCCTAAGGCCCACAATGCCACAGGTAGTTTCAAAATGCAACCTGGCTATTTCTCTTACCTTACTTTCTCTCTCTCTACCAGTCATTCACTCTAATCCTACTTTACTGGCCTTCTTGCTCTTCTTCAAACATATCAAATTAGTTCTCACCTTGGATTTTTTTTTTCTTTTTAACCTGCTGTTACTTAAGCCCGAAAGATCTTCTTTCAGATATTCACATGTATCTTGTCTCATTCTGGTCTCTATTCAAACGTCACTGACTCGGAGAGGACTTCATTGACCATGCCACCTAAAATGTGGTTTCCCATCACTCTCTTTCGTTTTGCTTGGCTTTATTTCTTTTCCCTGTGCTTATTGCTGACAGATGTATTACATGCATATTCTCAAATTATTTGTATATTTACACATCGCCTCCTTCCACTATAATATAAATGGTATAAGAATAGGGGCAGCATTTTAATCACTCTTATAATCTCAGTGCCTAGAACTGACTTTGCAGAAGGTATATGCTAAAGAGATATTTATATAGTAATAAATATAACTACTAAAAGGTGTTCCTTTAGTTAATAATATTGAAGAAGTTGCTGTATTTCATTTAATGAGGATATCAAGAAAACACATGAGGGGTGCCTGAGTGGCTCAGTGGGTTAAAGCCTCTGCCTTTGGCTCGGGTCATGATCCCAGGGTTCTGGGATCGAACCCCACATCAGTCTCTCTGCTCTGCAGAGAGCCTGCTTCCTCCTCTCTCTCTGCCTGCCTCTCTGCCTACTTATGATCTCTGTCAAATAAATAAATAAAATCTTAAAAAAAAAGAAAACACATGGATTAGTTATTTTTTATTGTGACAAAACTTAAAGTAGCAAAGTGATAAAACAAACATTAAAAAAATCCCCAAATACTACCTAAATATAATGAAAAGTGTTAATTTTGTCACGTCCATCTTGTCATATCAGATTGTTATTAAAGAAATTATAGAATGGTCCGTTATAGTCATTGCTCTTGTGAGAAAATTTTATAATTCATTTGGTTCTTCTTCATAGTCTTATACAAGTACAAACTTAGTTCCGATCTTATTCTGATATTTAATAAACCAACGACCTCAGACAAATCTTTTAATACTACTGAACCTAGTGCTTCATCTGTAAACTATGAATAATAACATTGGTCCTGCCTGACACAAGGTCACATAGCAAGGTTCTATTTTAGTCATGGTTTTTGTGACCTGGGAAGCATTCTGTAATGACGAGTGGCAGTGTGGTCTTAGGGAGAGTTCAATTAAATTGGGAAAGTGCCATTTTCTGTCCTTAACGTTTCCATTGCTGTGACATATTCCTCAAACTAGCCCCAGAATTTGATACAAAGAAGTAACATAATTGGAAAATATTGTATTATTAGGTCTTAGGATACTTTACCTGGTGTGATAAAAATATTAATCTAGTGACCCTCATCAGATAATTAGCATGGAATGCATTATGCATTGCCCTTCAGGGACCTAAGAGGACTTGCAAATTTGAGAAGAAGCCAGACACTCACTGGGAAAGTTTAGCTGAGGCAAGGTCTAGTAACATCTCTAGAGAGAAGCGGTTAGAGTCACCATGACAAGTACGCAGCAAGGATGTTGTGTCACAGAGGAGTGGATCACAAGAGTAGCAGAGAGTACCTAGGGTTACAACAAGAAGAAAGGATGACAAAAATGACTTTGACTTATTAAAAATTTGCTTAGAATGGGTTGTCTCTTTTTATTGCATTTTGAGAATTCATTATTTTACATGGAGTCTACATATTATTAAAGACTAATGGTGGTTGCTGTTCAAAATGGAAAAATAACAGTTTCCCAGATTATGTTTCATTTATGAGATCATTTGTACCTTTCCTTCAGTGAGATGTGTTTAAATATAAAAATGCCTTTTTAATACCATTTAAAGCGATGAAACAAAATGTGAAATTCAGGTATATGTATAAAATTTTAAACATAGTTTTATTTAGTAATGAGAGGAAATTCAGATATCTCAATAAGATAAAAGCTACCACTAGTTTTAGAAGAGAATTATAAATAGGATTACAGTGATGATGCTGTATAATATTTTTACTTTTGTGCATTTAAATCCATGTTCATCTTTACCTCACTTATATATGTATATGCACATTTGAATATGTGACACAGTGTACCATTTATGAAGAATACAAATAATATTATTTTTTTAAACTGCCATTCATTTAACATTCTCCTGGACTTTGGTTTCAAAAAAGCCTGAATTCTAGATAAGAATTCTAGTGATGCAGAGCAGATCAGTGGTTGCCCAGGACTTGAGTGGACTGTTAAGGGGCAATATGAGAATATGGTGCTTTTTTGTAATGATAGAGAAGTTTTGTATCTTGATTGCTGTAATGAATCTATGCTTCATGAGCTCTATAATACACCACATGTGTACACACACACACACTCACTCTTACATGTAAGATGTATGTAAAAGTCTTTCAAATCTGAATAGAGTCTGAACTTGAGTTAATGGTATTGTACCAATGTCAGTTTCCTGGTTTGGGCAACGTGTTACGTATACGTAAGTAAGATATGATTATTGGGGGAAGCTAGTTGAAGATAACACAGTAATTCTCTTTATTTTTACAACTTCTTGTGAGTCAAATTATTTTAAAATAAAAAGCATTTGAAGAGAAAAAATGAAAAGTTCTGAAATCAAATTGTTGCTTTCTTCATTATTAGGTGTATGAATTTGGGCATACTATTATTCAACTTCTTATATAGGCCTCAGTTTCATTATCTGTAAAATTAAGTTAATAGTATGGTTTATATTTTATAGTATTGTTATGATTAAATCAGGTAGTATATGAAAGTGCCCAGTACTGTAAATATGTAAAGAGTGTAAAGCTGAAGCTTAACTATGGAGTTCCCTAGTTCTTTCTGGGGCTATTTTTTTTTTTTTTAAGATTTATTAATTATTTAGAGAGAAAGTGCAGGTACATGTGTGCAGGAGGTTGGGGAAGAGGGGAAGGGAGAGAAGGAATCTCAAGCAGACTCCCTGGTGAGTGGGGAGCCCACCTTGGGGCTTGAATCCATGACCCTGAAATCAGGACCTGAGCCAAAATCAAGAGCTGGATACTTAACTAACTGAGCCACCCAAGCACCTGTGTGGCTATTGGTTTTTAAGGTCTCAACTGGGAAGCTCGCTCTAAAAAAGAGAAGAAATGGATGGCTATATCTCAAAGCATTGAACAGGGAGGTTATTCTCTATATCTTGAAAAGGTCTTAGTCCTCTTAATTGTTTAGCTTCTACTTAGGTCTTTCCAAACCAATAATGTCATGAATTGTTATGTCACCAATAAGGAATTAATTCTCACTGAGTCTTTTTTTAAGATTTTATTTATTTGAGATAGAGAGAAGGCACAAACAGAGGGAGTGGCAGAGGGAGAAGCAGTACCCCCCCTTCCCCTGCTGAGCAGGGACCCCAACGTGGGGATCGATCCCAGGACCCTGGGATCATGACCTGGGCCAAAGGCAGAAACTAAATTGGCTGAGCCTCCAGGTGCCCCCTCACTAAGTTTTTACTCATATCTAATCAGTAGATGCAGGGACCAAAACTTTATTGGCTCATTTGCTTTTTAAAATTCATACCAATTTATTTAATTTATATTAATTTATACTAATTATATGTGTGCTATTTTATTTATATTAATATTGTATTATTAATGATAAATGTTATTAAATAATAATAAATTATTATTATTAAATAATAAACATTATTAATATTTATAATGCTATAATACTATTACATCAACTTATATTACCTTATATTAATACTCATTTTATACATTTCTTCAGTAGGTAACTATTAACTAATATTCATCTATTACTGTTTTCTAGTCATAACTAAATAGAGTCTATAAGCATTCAGCATTTTGGTCTTTTCAAATATGTAAAGGTAAGAGAAACAAAATTGAAAGTAAGAAATGCCCTGCTCTGAAGTCCTGTCACCCCAGCTAGATAATACATTTTTTGAGGGTAGAGACTCTGTTTTCTTTTCTACAAAGAAAAAAATAAGCACAAGATATAATGGAGCATCAACCTACAAGGGAAAGTGAAGAGGGATGGCGTCAAACATTCCTTCCCTCTTTGCCATGCTTTGATAATTCTATCTGTGTGAGTCTAGTTAAAAGAACATCACACACAGACACACACACACACACGAATATTACTCAGCCATAAGAAAAAATGAGACCTTAACATTTGCAACAGGCATGGATGGACTGGACGGTATTATGCTGAGTGAAATAAGTCAAACAGAGAAAGACAAATATCATATGATTTCACTTCCATGTGGAATCTATAAAAAACAAAACAAATGAACAAAGAAATAAATGAAAAAGCAGACTTCTAAATACAGTGGACAAACCAGTCGTTGCCAAGGGGGAGGGAAGTGAGAGCATGAGTCAAATAGATAAAGGGGAGTAAGAGGTACAAACTTTGAGTTATGAAATAAGTCAAGGAGATGAAAAGCATTAGCATAGGGAATATAGTCAAGAATGTTGCAATAACTGCTCAGTAACAGACGGTGACTATGCTTATGGCGAGTGAGCACTGAGTGAAGTATAGAATTATCAAATCACTACGCCATATGTCTAAAACTAATATATTGTATGCTAATTATACATGTATAGATATGACGATGCATCTGCACAGAGAAGAACATGAAAAGGAGAGGAGAGGTTAGGCATGTTCATTTTGAAATGAGAAAAATGGAAAGAAGATAAAATGAAAAGGGACAAAATATCAGAAAGGCATGATACTGTGCTCACTTTGTGACCATATTTCTGTATCATAAACCAAGGGAACATCCTGTGAACTTCCAAAGGAATAAATTTAGGAGCATAAATACATTTATTCTGACAGTGTATCCTAGGGCTAAAGTAGGCTTTACCATGAGAGTTGGTGAAGCATAAGAACAAACTAATTCACAAATGTTTTAGTAAATTATAGTTTTCTACCTTCTAAATGATGGACCTATATAAGGCTTATATATCTTTAAAAAAAGCATTATGTGAAGCATATAATATAGTTGATTTCAAATAACAAGTAAATAATATGCATGGGCAAATGAATCAGTTAATTTATAGACTCATGTGTTTGACACAATTTTTTGAGGTGCCTCTACTGCATGTCCTCTACCATTCTAGGAACCTGAAGTTCATCAGTACATATAAAAACTCGGGTGCCTGGGTGGCTCAGTGGGTTAAGCCGCTGCCTTCCACTTGGGTCATGATCTCAGGGTCCTGGGATCAAGTCCCGCATTGGGCTCTCTGTTCAGCAGGGAGCCAGTTTCCTCCTCTCTCTCTCTCTCTCTCTCTGCCTGCCTTTCTGCCTACTTGTGATCTCTCTCTGTCAAATAAAGAAATATAATCTTTAAAAAAAAAAACCACAAAACTCAGATCCTTGTGCTCAAGGAGCTTATATTTGAGTTCCTAGAGAAAACAGTAAATAAAATAAGTAAAATTTTTAGCATATGAGATGATTAGATGTTCTGTGGTTAAAAAAAAAAAAGCAAGGAAGGAATGGGGTTGGAGAAGATGTTCATTTAAAATAAGAGTGTCTAGGAAAAAATTACACCAAGGTGATATTTGCATAAAGATCTGAAGCAGGTGAAGGAATAATTTATGTAAACATCTGGAGAAGGAGTTTTCTACACATTTCAGAAACAGCTAAAAGACCATTATGACTGAAGCAGAGTAATGGAGAGTAGACACGGGGAGTAGTTATTGAGGAGAGCAGAAAAGTAGGTAGGTCATTTTGAGGGGTAGTGCTTCTCAAATTTTAATTTGCATGTAAATCAGCTGGGTATCATTAAATTAAGATTCTGATTTAGGAGGTCTAGAGGGTTTACATTCCATACAAAACTGCCTTCCGAGTAATGCTGTTACTACCAGTCTGTAGATCACACTTTGAAGAACAAAAGACTGAGATTTGTGTGTGCTATTGTAAGGACTTTGGATTTATTTTGACTGCTATGGGTTGAAAAGTACCCCTCAACCCCACACACTCTCTTCCCCCACCACCCCTGCCAAGGAGAACAACAACAAAATATTCAGGTGGTAAATCCCTCTGCCTATGCATATGACTTATATGGAAATAGGATCTTTGCAAATGTCATACTGTTAAGTTAAGGTCACAGTGATTGAAGAAAATAGGCATTAATCTAATGACTAGTGTCCTTATAAAGAGGGAAATTTGGACAAAGAGACACACAGTAGAAAAAGTCATGTGGAGATGTAAACAGAATTTGGAGTGATGCAGCTACATGGGAGAGAACACTAGGAATTGCCAGCAGTTACTACAGACTCGGAAGAAACAAGGAACAATCTTCCCTGAGAGCCTTCAGAGGGAGGATGGACCCACTGATCACTTGATCTCAGACCTCTACACTCTAGAACTGTGACAGTTAAGTTTTTGTTGCTTCAAGTCACCCAGTTTGTAGTAATTTCTTACAACAGCCTCAAGTAACTACTGTACTGCATGAAGTAGAGGAATTTAAGAAAGCTTGTCTGACTTGTATTTTAAAGGACTCATTCTGGCTGCAGAGATGAGAATAGGTTGAAGAAAGTGTAGGCAGTACAGAAGCAAGGGGACCATTAGGAGGCTGTAGCAGGAAACCTAACTGGATGTGGAGACATCAGACTGGAATCAGTGTGGCAGCAATGGTGCTGAGACTTGAACGTACTCCACATCTATTCTGAAGCCAGTATTGACGGGATTTGTTAACGCAGTGTGATTGTAAAAGAACCAGGGGAGTTAAAGAAAAAACCAAGGTTGGGGGCTTAACTAGAAGGATGAAGCTTATTAACAGATATAGGGAAAATAGTAAAAAATTAAGAGTTGTGCTGGCTATGTTACCTTTGAGATGTCCATTACGCCTCCAAGTGGAGATGGTGGGTAGGCAACTTGATATGTGTTTGGCATCCACTGCAAGGATTTCAGCCAGAGGCATAACTGATAATGAGTTAGGAAGAAAAATCACCATGTTTGAAAAAGCCCCTACATTTTGAGATTGACCTCAAGAATGGCAGTTATTTACTTTTAAAATATGATCTTTAGTGACACTTGTAAATTAAACTGGGTCATATATCTGACCTGTGACAGTTCTAAAGTCGGTTGTAAAGACTATCAGGAAAGAGTCGGGAGATGGTTGTTTTTCTTTCTTTTGTTTTGTTTTGTTTTATTTTTTGTTTGTTTTTTAATTTTTATTTTTTATAAACATATAATATATTTTTATCCCCAGGGGTACAGGTCTGTGAATCGGCAGGTTTACACACTTCACAGCACTCACCTTAGCACATACCCTCCCCAATGTCCATAACCCCACTCCCTCTCTCGACGCCCCTCCCCCCAGCAACCCTCAGTTTGTTTTGTGAGATTAGGAGTCACTTATGGTTTGTGTCCCTCCCAATCCCATCTTGGTTGTTTTTCTTCTTAGGGCTTGTTATGAATGGAATTTTGTCCTCTTCCAAATTCCTATGTTCAAGCCCTAATTCCAAATATTCCGGTATTTGGAAATGGAGACTTTGGGAGATAAGAGTTTTAGATCTGGTTGTATGAATGATATGAATCCCTCTCATGATGGGATTAGTGCCCTTAGAAGAAGATCCCTCTCCTCCTCCGCACCACTCCCTCCCAAGCCCTACAGTGTGAGGACACAGTGAGAAGGTGGCCATCAGCAGGCCAGGAAGAGAGCTATCACCAGAATCTGACCAGGCTGTCACCCTGATCTCAGGCTTCCAGCCTCCATTATTGTGAAAAAATAAATTTCTCTTGGTTAAGCCATGCAGGCTGATATTTGGCGATTGCAGCCCATGCCAAGACAGGCATCTTCTCCTTATAAACTCTCAATTTTCCGTATCTTTAAAGCCACTGAGATTAAAAAAAAAAAAAAAAAAATCAGTGTACCAGGGATATTCATTATTTCTTGCTAGCCTTGAATTTGATGCCTCACTGCAAAAAGCATGACCTTGCTTAAGTCTGTGTGGGTGATATTTCAAAAGATCACACTGGCCCGAGAATGTAAAAACTCATTATTTAATACTTCTGACAAAAGTCAGTCATTCAAATGTGGACCTTTTGTTCACCAGGCTTGTGGAAGAAGCAGGAATTATGTTGCATGCATTAAATATTACGTAGCATCTATTTTGGTAAGATATATTTTCTGCTTTTGTCTTAGAAAGATACATTCACCTCAGAAAGCATGTTACTGTCAGGAATTATTTACTGATGTAGTGATATAGTAATTCTTTTCATCAACATTTTAAGGAAAATCCTGCCCTTTGATGGGGACAGAAATGTGGGTAGGGGAGAAGTGTAGATGTCTATCGCTGCTTGTGGCTGGGAAGATGTTTATCTTCAGTAATAGGAAATCCATTGTTACTGCAAAGATCTCTAATAGCTCTTTTTAAGTGAAAACTGTCATTTTGATCTCTACCTGCCTGGATCTTTGTCTGTTTGTCTCACTTGGTCTAAAACTCTGACAGGGAAAAGAAACAAGTTTATTAAATTGAACCAGCCCCAATATAAGCACAGAAGGGAAACAAGCAAACAAACAAAAAACCCATCTGTATTGAAATGGGCAACTAATTCCCAAAGACAAAGCTATAACTATAGTCCTGATTCTCTTGTCCACTGCCCATAGGAAAAACAAGCAAAAAAGATGTAATCTGACCCCATTTAATTAGACTGTGTTGAACAGCAGAGATTCTACTTGTGGGAATTATTTTTCTAAGCATGGAGGATTTGCCCTTCTGTGGAATGAAGTATTGCTGAGGCTGACAAAATAATGTTGTCGTCGCTTACCTACTTGTTATTACCCAAGGTAATAGGTAAAATTCTTGCATTGTGTAATATACACTTAATAAGTCAGCTACTATTGTACGTAGCTTTTATGATTTCACGTAACCTATATGAAAACTGGAATATGCCTCGGAGTCCACATGTGCAGAGTGTCATCTAAGGAGTGTTTGCTCATCATATTGAGCTTTATTCATTTTACACCAGCAAATTATATGTGGTAAACCTCCCGCTATGTCTGGTTTGGCACAGTGCACTGATACTATACCTGTTCTGATTGTATTCAGTTAACTGTCCTACACACCTGATGCTGCATTACTGTACTAATAACAACATATCAGTTCTATCTACTTATTTTGAAAATTTTTGTGGACATTAGCTCCCTCTGAGGCTACACTTTGTTCAGATAAGATTCTTTATTTCATCCTATGGCAATGGCTATTAAGATTCTCTATGTTTTAGCACCTGGGTGACTCAGTTGGTTAAGCGTCTGCCTTCAGCTCAGGTCATGATCCTGGGATTCTGGGATCAAGTCCCACATTGGGCTCCGTGGAGAGTCTGCATTTCCCTCTATATCTGCTTATTCTCTCTCTCTCTCTCTCAAATAAGTAAATACAATCTTTTTTTTTCTTTAATTCTCCACATTTAATTTTTTCTGTATAGAGATTTAAACCAACATAGTTCCTGTCTTCCAATTCAGTGCATCTCTAAAGTGTGGTCCCTGGATCAGTAGCATGAGTGTTACCAGGGATTTATTGAAAATGTAAATTATCACGTGTACCACAGACATATTTAATCTGAAGTGAGGCCCTGGAGTCCGTGTTTTTACAAGCCTTCCAGGTGATCCTGAAGTATAGTTTGAGAACCACTGTTGCAGTTGGTTAAATCATCAAAGGAAGAGCATAGGCATGGATGTATACATCTTATGAAGCTTACTGCTTTTAGATTTTCTAAAGAGAATGAATGCGTTGAAAAACAGGTCTATCTTAGGTCCCATTAAATAGTATTATTAAGTATTAAAATGCTTCCTTTGTATGAAGTTGTTATTGACAGTCTCTTCGGAGGTGTATATATACCATGATAAACTTGGACCAGTCTCATATAGACTAACAAATAATCCAACACGTTGGGAAATAAATTTGTAGTGGTTTGGAAACTTTTCTCTGTCTTGTGCTTAAAAATTCATATTTGAAAACATATGAGAAACAGAAATAAATGGTTTAAACATTCAGTTAGCTTTGATATTAAATCAACATATGGCCAAAATTACAACCATGAACTAAATTGTGAGCCTAATGGAACTTTGTTTCCTTTTCTCTTCTGCACTTGCATAATGGACATGACCCCTAACAGCTCTGTCAATAATAGAAATAATGAGCCCTTCTATTCATCTGCTCATCAACTCTCCCACAAAGACTCTGTGAAATTGTAGGTATTACTGACTTTGACTCTTTTTGTTGCATATGTGATACTTAGAGACAGTAACACCTTGGGAGGGTCATTTAGTACTTTGAAGCCCAGTTTAAAAGAGGATTTTTTTTTTTTTCACTAAAGAAAGACTAAGACAGGAGAAGAATTGAAAATTCTTAAAATTGTCCATTTTAAGTGCACTCAGAACCTTACAACAGAAGAACAGGGTCACTTGGCCAGTGGATTGCACAGGTGGGTCCAATGGCCCTTTCCCATGGCTTCCACCTTGCTATCAAGCTTGCTTTGTCTGGTAAAAATCTCCTTGGGGTGGGGGTGGGGGAGTATGGCTTCAACTGCTTCTGCTCAGTTATGGTCTCCTGTGCCATATGATCTCACCAGGCCCTCTGGAATAATAATAAACTTTCAATCTTACCTCACACTGTGAATAACTGAGTATCATATGGTGGTAGTAATTGGGAAAAATGACTCAAACACTTCCAAAATTTGCAAAGTATTTATTGTCACTTTGGGGACCCCTGCTCTTTAAGTGCTTTGGGATACTTTTTAAAGCAACTAGTCTTTCTGGCTATTGAGCTATGACAAGCTTTCTGTTTTAATTTTTTTTTTTTTTTTGAGAAATTTGGAAGGAAGAAGAGTAAGATGAGTGAGAAAACTATATGAATATGATTTAGTTCAAAACATTTCATGGTTTTTAACTAAAAAAGTAGCAATTTCAGTTTCTATCTATATATCAGGAAAATAGGAGCTCAATTTAGAAATTAAGATATATTATAGAAAAAACAGATTTTAATATTTGTGGTATATCCATACCCGTCACTGTATTCATTTTAAAATTTAATGTTATTCCATTTATATAAAGGATTGTCATCTATAGTGTGGTTGTTTTTTTGTTTTTCTGTATTCATAGAGAATCAGATAAGAAATGGACTTAATCATTGTTAAAGAAATCAGGTCATAATTAATAACCCCAAAACATACTGATTATCAAGATGATTTATTACCAGATTTATTACCAGAACTGACTACCACTGATATTAAGTTGGAAGACTCTTAAATTTTGAGAAATTTTTTCAAGCTACAGTAACATCTTTTGAGGGTTTAAAATATTTTGTTCTTATCATCTGGAGATTGTTATTTTTACCTCTTTCAGGTATTTTTCTATGATTTAGAATTTCCCTGTTCTTAATTGAATGCAAAATAAATAAATAAATAAACCCTACACCCATCTTAACTTCCTATAAGTAACAACATTGGAAAATTAAAACAGATAAAAGACAGTATTCTGTCAAAGGGAACTTTGACACTTATTTGGAGGCATAAAGGAGACCACCAGACTGTTTCATCTTTAAAGATTCAGGTCAAATGTCACCATCCACATGAATGTCTCCCTGATTGTGAGAAAGTATTTTGTCTTTACCAACATGGTAACAATACTGCATCAGATCATTAAAAATTAGCTGCTTTTATCTGTGCAACCATCCTTCTAAGAACCTTTCAGAACTGGATCTGTGTTTTCTGATTCCTTTATTTTTTATTTTTTTTAAAGCTACAAGTAGTCGACATGGCCTTTGTGCAGAAAGTTGTGTTAAAAACATGTTTGTAATCATGATCTTAAATGTACACATCAATAAGGCCAAAATTAGATGGATTGCACAGGTGAGCATTGCCTGTGATATTGGAAATAGCATGTTAAAAGGTTATCATATTTTCAGAATCTTCTAGAATTGAAAGTATCTTGGAGAGAATTTCTTTCAACTTTCTTGAATTTCCCAGATAAAGAAATGGAGGTTTAAAGAGGCTAAATAATTTTCCTGACGATGCAAATTTAGTTGTCGGCATGTTTTGTGCTCCTTAACACATAAACTATTTAGTTAATGGTAAGGCAATTATATCATATACATGATTAGGTAATATACAATTAAACATTATTAGGTTAAAAATACTTTAATAAATTTTTCTTAAAACTGGTATATTGTTCTACTTAACACTGTCTTTCCTTTCTTAAAAATGCCTCTTTTGTACAAGTAGAATCCTATTTTTGTTTTGACTTCAAAATCATCAAACTGGTTTAGACAATGGCTTCTTACATATAAAATGGGAGGGAGGGAGTGTGCATGTGTGCACACAGAAGTCTGTGTGTGACTGTGTACTTTGGATAACCTTTTAGGAAATGCCTAAGGCATAGTTTGTAACATCGCAAAAAAAAAAAAAAAAATCAATGCAACAGACTGCATAAAAATTGGTATCAGATGTATCAGAGCCGTATGAGTCCGTATGAGTCTGAGAGGGTGGACAAAGAGGGTTATCATTGCAAGCTACTGCCCAGCAGGATGGCTTTTACAAGATAGGGATGACACAGTTTTTTTCTTCCCCTGTGAACAAAGAGCTTGTCACCTCCCCAGCACATTCATTCTCCCCTGCATGGAGTTATGTGCCCCATGCTGACTTTCAGACCTTAACCTGTAAAAATTCCCTTTGGAAATACCTTTCATTTAGATTATTTTTGAGAGAAGCTTGCAAAGGTGAGTTTAATAGTGAGTCAGTCATTGTAACACCTTACTATCCCTTTTATATAAGAGAGATGTCTTGTCTTGAAAAGCTGTATGCTTAAATCATATTGGCTTTGTCTTTCTCTTTTAATTATCATGTGTTCAATATTCATTAGAAAGCACATTTTTTATTAATATTTTTTTACCAAGAGTTTTGAGTGAGCATTTTCGACAGCTTTCCAAATCCAAGTGAATATCTTTAATATATTTATTCACTTAGTTTTCCTCGAGGTCCAGCAAGTTGCCGGATACTGTCATATCCTTGATATGTATGTGTGTGAGGACCTATAGATGTAATAAAGTTTGAACTACTTTGACTATTGCCATTAGAAGTTTTCAGATGGCTCAGGCTTCCTTTCCTTTCCTTTCTCTTGTTGTTTCTGTATCCATATCCCCTCCTCCCCTTGTGAACTTCCAACAGGGAACACTTAATGCCAGATTGTTCTCTTGGTGATGTTAGCCACTACAGGTGATCATTGCCTTGATTCATTAATTTGTCAGGTGCTGCAAAATTGTGGGTTTTTTTTTAAAAAAAATTTAATATTTTATTTATTTATTTGACAAAGAGAGCACAGGCAGGGGGAATAGCAGGCAGAGGGAGAGGGGTAAGCAGGCCGCTTATTGAGCAGGGAGTCCTATGCTATGTGGGCCTCAATCCCAGGAGACTGAGATCCTGACCTGATTAGTTAGACTATTTTATAAACAAAAACTTGCCCTCATCAAATTTTGATTATCCTTAGGGATATATTTTCTCTTTCTTTCTTCTATCTTTTCCTTTTTTCAAAAAGATTTTATTCATTAGAAGGGAGAGAGAGCAAACATGAGCTAGGGGAGAGGGGGAAGGACTGAGGCAGAGGCCGGAAGCCAACTTCCCATGGAGCAGAGAGCCCAACCCTGGCTTTCCTCTCAGGACCTGAGATCATGACCTGAGCCAAAGGCTGACCCTTAACTGACAGCCGCCCAGGTGCCCCTTCTTAGGTATACTTTCCAGAGGGAAGACAAGTGTTTGTTTGTTTGTTTGTTTTCCTCTCTTTCATTTTCTAGGTTTCACAGTAATGATTTGGTTCCCCTGCGTCTTTTCAATTTGACCACGAAGTTTGTTTATTTTAATATAATCATAAACTAATGTAATGAAATATATTTAATGTGCTTTAACTCATTGTATATATTATCTTGTTTGTTCCCAGATGGTTCTCTCTGGCCCACTAGGTACTTTGGCAGACTCTAGTTGTCTTTGATAGTTTCCTTAATTTCTTGTATGACAGGATATGGAAGACTTTTTTTTATGTAACTTTATCAGATCATTATGGCATTTATCTGCCATTTCTCCTAAGAAATGTGGTTTCTTTTAGTGAGAAATTTTACTTACTGATGTAAATTTGGATACTAGTATGTATTCATTGCTACTGAGGAGCCAGGTTTCTAGGCGTTTTCCATACACACACACACCCACACACCTATACAGTATGCGTGTATGTGTATATGTAATTATATATTGTGTCTCTCTTGTTACGTATATAATATACTTATAAGATAAAACATTATGAATTTATACTTATATTTCTAATTCTGTTTTCTGATTTAGGACAATAGGATTTTTATTCAACTTACTCATCTAAAAATTGTGTCTAATTTCTTCTAAGACTAAAGCTGGTGTCTTTAATATTACCAACATAAACTCTCATTTGGTCCCTCCCTCTACCAACAACATTCTCAGGGTACATTGCCAATGTTACCACCAAATATATAATTACTAAAAACATTTTAAGTTTATTTTTCCAGTTCTTTCAGTTCCTACAGAAGGGTATACCCGACTAAAGATGTGAAATCAAATTACCATGTCTTAAAATTAATTGGAGTATTTTTTCTCTTTGTGCTTTGTGCTACCAACTATTTATGCATGTTCACTTGTTCATATTATTCTCAGTTTTTAGGAAATGTTTCTTTACATACCTTTTCATTTATAATTAACTGGAATATTTACATTATTCTTACATAAAATTGGTAAAACAGTGTTTATTCAAAGAAATGTAGTTCCTGTCTTCATATTACTTCTACCCCATTCTCTTTCTCTCATTATATGTAAATACTTAAAAAAATGTATGGCTTACCCATTTGCATTTTTTAATATTAACAATCACTTACATAGTTATTCTTACTTTCGGAGATAAATTGTAGCACATCGCATGCATTTGTATTTTGCGTTTTTATTTAACAATATGTAGAGAGAGATCACCACATAGTGCTATTGAGAGGAATTCCTCATTTCTTTTTCAGCTACCCAAGACTGCATGTTGTAGATATACATAGTTGATTCAATTAGTTTCCCATGATGGATACTTGATTTGTTTGCAGGTTTTTTTTCAGTTGCTTATTGAATGATGCAAAAAGAAATTATTGAATAGATTGGAGTATTGTTTAGACTCTAGAGCTTTCTCATTACTGGAAAATCAGATGAAAGAGGGTCATGTTAAACAGTTTTCAAGAGTATTATGACTGAAGCATGCATTGTGGGAAACCCCACAGGACAAATGACATGAATTCTTCAACCACAAGGACAAAAATGTAAGGAAAAATAAGATGGAGACATAGATTAAAAGAAGATTAAAAGATATTTAGTAGTTCTAATGCATGAACCTTATTTTGGATCCCAATAAAACTTACAAGAAACAGTTGTGGACTGTGTGTTTGATGATACTGAGGAATTATCTTTAATGATTTTAAGTTAATTATATTTAACGATTTTAGGTATTGTGGTTATGTTATACATCTTAGCAATACATGCTGAATATTTACAGATGTGAATATATCTGAGATTCGTTTCAAAATAACCTTGGGAGGGTTGAGTTTGGTGCCAATATAGACAAGGCAAGATTAACCCTGACTTGACAAATTCTGATGCTGGCTGATGAGTGTATGGTAGCCCATTCTCTTGGTTTTTATGTCTTCTAAATTATCTATATAAATTGTTAAAAATTCAAGTAGACTTAGTTAATCAGATATTGCTTTCCAGAACAGAGGTTTATATATTATTTATATATATTTACTTTAATTTTCTCTAAGGATTCTGAAAACCTACACTTAACAAAATGATTGGCTTTTAAAATGCAAAAATCTGGCTTAATGTTTCATTTACATGCAGGGATATCTATATTAGCTTCTGGATATTATAATGAATGAAGTGTTGTCTGGGATGCTCATTAGTGTAAAACAGAAAGGAAAAGTTAACAAATAAGGAACATGGAAATAAGAATAGAGATAAATTCCAAAATAAAGTGTTCATAGATTTTTTCCACTTTTGATCATGATTTCTCCTTCCATTGGAGGAAAAAAAAATGTATGCTCTGAGAATTATGGCTTGTGTAAATTCTGGAAACCATAGGTGACTTTGAGGCTTCATCTAGGAAGAGCAAGTCAACTGCAGTAGCCCTATTACAGTTGTAGTATGTAGAGAAGGGAAATTACATATCACATAGTGATGTAATATCAATGACTTCTAAAGGACCTACCCTGGAATGTTGGATGATTTGCACAAATATTTAAGGAACTGTGGTATTAGTATTTGAGAATACTAATAGTTCCTTGGAATCTCATAGTTCCAAGGGGCTTTATCAGAACATCTTGAAGCAGAGATGAGTAGTGAAGAGGGAAAGATATGTAGTTTGGTAACTGAAAAATTGTTTTCCTGTTCTTACAGCTCATGCATAGTTTCTTTTCATGCTGATTATAGTTTACTATTTAAAGTAAGGTCATTTAGGCTTTGAAATTTTACCTATCAGCAAGCAAAAGGGAGAGGCAGGAATCAGAAATTATGGAATTGGTGGGTTGAGCTCCAACATCTACAGACACAGGGAACCTGTTTGATTTTATATACCCTTCTATCCTCCACATCCAACCCAAGACCTGGGTTATGGCAGACCTGCAATAAGTTCTGTTGCCTAAGTGAATGTGTGGATAAAGTAGAGTGGAAACTGGGTGAAGGAAAAAAATAAGCAAAAAAAAAATAAATAGATGTAAGCATTAAATACCTGGTCATCCCTCCTTTTGTTAATGTAGGTTCCATAGCATAGATGCTCATTAATATTCTCAGGATGGTTTATCCTCTGTGACTTTGATTTTAAATTTTAACTCTCCCTTCCTTTGCAGAATACTCAACGAGTGAAGCACTTCTTGAATCATGTTTACTTGGTCTAACTTTCACAGAGGGAAATTTAGCTTAATCACTTCCTCATTCATTTATCCTGTGATTTTTTTTTTTTTTCTATTTAGATTGTGACTTTGAGAATTTTGTAATTATATAGTAAGGTGAAGATAGGCAGTCAATTGAAGATGGTATTTAAAATATATCTCTTTTTATTTATATAGGAGTATTTTCTTGTGTCAGGTGAGAAAATAAATTCAGAATAACCATATTTAAATTTTGGGGCAATATAAGTGTGGAAAGACTTTTTATGGAAAATGAGTCTAGAAATTTTTGGAGGTAGCTTAGTTATAACAATAGCACCTCTGGGGGCTCCTGGATGGCTCAGTCCGTTAAGCAGCCAACTCTTGATTTTGGCTCAGGTCATGATTTCAGGGTCCTGGGATTAAGCCCCACATCTGGCTCTGCACTCAGCAGGGAGTCTACTTGAGATTCTCTCTCCCCCTCTCCCTCTAACCATGCTCACACTTTCTGTCTTTCTCAAATAAATAAATGAAATCTTAAAAACAAAACAAAACAATAGCACTTCTAGAACCTTAAATCAGGTTTCACCACTACAAATAAATCTCTGTAAGACAGACGGAGTCTATAAATATATAGTGAGAGAGTATCTTCCCGTGCTCTGAGAAATCTGTTATAAAGTAAAAACTACAAAAACCAATGAATTCTAGACACTGAAGTTAGTGAAATTACATCTGTTAAGGAGGGGAGTGCGGTAGCAGTTTTTTATTTAATATTAAAACTGTATTCGTATATTCATTCAGCAAATGTTTACTGGATACATACTGTGTGGCAGGCAGTTTTCAAGATGCTGGAGGTATAGTGGTAAACAAGATAAATAAGGTACTTGCTATAATTTTAATGTCATTCAAATTTTGGATTGTAGGATTTGGCAGGGTGGAGACAGACAAATAACAAATGTAATTTCATGTAGTGAGTGTTACGTTTAAAACAGAGTGGAATAAATGACAGAGACGGATTGGGGTAGATATTGGCCAATTGCTTTCAGTAGAGTATTCAATGAAGGATATCTCTTGAGGATTTTTTTTTTTAAAGATTTTATTTATTTGACAGACAGAGATCACAAGTAGGCAGAGAGGCAAGCAGAGAGAGGAGGAAGCAGGCTCGCTGCTGAGCAGAGAACCCAATGCAGGACTCCATCTCAGGACCCTGGGATCATGGCCTGAGCTGAAGGCAGAGGCTTTAACCCATTGAGCTACCCAGGCACACACACACACCCTTTTTTTTTTTAAGCTGGGGTCTTAGGAGAAAAGTGTTTCCCTATTTAAAGATGCAGGGAAGCAGGTGTTGACTGGAAAGTGAGTGAGGTTGAACAAGTGTTCTGCTTCAGAGCTTCTGCATTTGTTCTTTCCTCTGTCAATAAATGATTTAAGATTTGAGAGTGCACAGGATTCCAGCGTGAAGAGTCTTAGAATATGGTCAAGAGTCTTGTTTTTATTTATAATATGAGGGAATATTATTGAAGAATTTTAAGACCGTGATTTGAACTACTTTTTATTTTTCAGAGACCGTTTACCTCACTGTGTGGAAAATGGATTGAGTGGACTTGGTGAAAATAGGAAAATGATACAGGAGGCCATTTCATTGACCAGATGAGAGGAGAGAGATAGCAGATTAGAGTGAACTAGACATCTTCTGCATATATTTTGGAGATAGAGCAAAAGGTATTTGTAAATTGATTTTATTTGCATCAGGGTGGGGGACGTGGCTTGAGGCAGTGTGATACACACGCGTGCTTCTGTATTGCATTGTATGATGAAGCTATGGACAAGTAGTTGTTAGAATGGTTTATAATCAATATTTTAGTAGCAGCTCTTATTAGGGAAAATGCATTTATCTGCAATAAGGTAGGTAATATGAGAATATTACTGGTTCCCTTGAAACTAAACTGGGAGTTAGTGTCCCACCCCAGGTGAATTTCAATTAAACATTTTTAAGTTTTGACCATGTCTAAGACCCTGTTCTAAGTCCTGCAAAGATTGCCAGATAACAATCATTAATATTTCCAATGTGACAGGTGCTATTTTAAATTCTTTACCTGTTAACTCACATAATACTATATGCCTTAGACATTTGTACCTTTATTGTTGCCCCTGGTTATATATGAAAGAACTGAAATGTGGAAAAGTTAAGTGAACTTCCAAAAACCCTCAGCTGTAAGTGGTGGAGCCAGAACTTAACCTAGGCAATTTGTCCCTCAAGCAAGGCACAATAATGCCTCTCACATAACAAGATTAAGAATAGCCCGCATGTGCATTATGCTTCAAGACTGTTCATATATGTAATAAGTTAGAATCTCTCATTTTATCCTCATCTAATCCAGTTAATAGCCAGAACATATCTCTGTGTGTGGGATTTCATTTGGCAAGCTAATGTTTTTTGATTTCCTACTCTGTGATGATTGTGGCAAGTACCAGGGATAAAATGTTCCAGCCCCCCTCAAATCTTACATTCTCGGCCTGAATTTGCTCTAGTTGATTATGTAAAGTTTGCATGGTATACCCTCCTCAGATTTCCCTTTTTTGGACTATGAAATGGAAGATTTATTAAATGTTTTTAGTGAGTGATTTATAGGTAGAAATTGATTTTTAACAGGACTAAATTATTCGCCAAGCAAAGTAGCCAAATACAAGATCAAGGACGGAGATCAGGAAGTTTTCTCATGAATAGCAGTAAGCAAATTAGAAAATGCAATGATAAGGAAACTATTACTTAATTTCTTTCACATTAGTAACAGAAACTCTTAAAGTTCAGTAAACAGATAACCTAAAAATCCCAGCAGTTTTAGTATACCATTATGGAGAAAGTTTTCAAATATTAGTAAAGGGCACAAGAAAAGACCCGAATAAATGGAAATATTTACTATGTTTACAAAAGGGAAAGCTCAATATCCTAAAGATCCAGATGCTGATTCTCCCTAAATTCATCTGTGTTGTAATTTTAGTTATGATTTTAGTTATGTTACAAGTGTCAACAAAGGTTTAAAAAATACATAGTAAGGCATGAGACTAGCAATGAAAAAAATTTAAAAAGAACAACGAAGTGTGGTTTGGTCGGTCAGATAACAGTGGACCATAAAGCTGTGGAACTTAATAGTGTGAAATCTTGGTTTATGAGTGAATAAGTAACAGAATAAAAAGTCCAGATATAAGTATATGTCTGCAAGTATGTGTATATATTTCATATACACTTTTCGTATTCATAAAGCTTATTCATATTTTCATAATGTATTCACTGAGCTCAAGTAGGAGTTACACATATACAAATACACAACAAAATTAATGGGAAAAATAGTTCTATAAAGAAGGCTATTATTATAACATAAAAATATAATACTATAAGATTAATTCATAACTTATATCCTTTAAAACTAAAATCTAAATACATTTTAAAATTAAGGAAGCAAACAACAAAAGATAATTAGGAAAATGCAGATTGAGACAGGAATGCCTTTAATCTTAGAAAAATATAAACAGTTAATAGAAACAGTTTGTAGACCTGTGGGAAAATGTCTTCTCACACTCTAAAGAGGGAAATGTAAATTGAATCAGGCATTTTACAAGACAATTTGCCAGTATTATTTGAAACAAAAATTGCGTTTAATTTCCCTTCTAAGTATATATCTTTGACAAACAAAGCAGAGGAGGTAAAAGAGAAACCATATAGAGACATTTTTTATTGTAGCATTAATTGCAATACTAGAATATTGGCACCCCTCTACAGCGGGGCACGCCTCTACAGAGCACTTAAAAGGAACAAACTAGACCTGCTAACCCTTCTTAAAAAAGAAATCAACTTGGGGCACCTAGCTGGCTCAGTCAGTTAAGCAGCTGCCTTTGGCTCAGGTCATCATCAGGCTCCCTGCTCAGTGCAGAGCTTGCTTCTCCCTCTCCCTCTGCCTGCCATTCCCCTTGCTGTACTCTCCCTTTCTCTCAAATAAATAAATAAAATCTTTAAAAAAAATAAAAATAAAAATAAAGAAAAAGAAAAACTTGTAAATGCTAATTACAGAAAAATATAATTTTATAAATTAAGTTAAAAATAAACATAATTTAAGTAAAACATAAACATGTAGAATTTAAGTAAAAAATAAAGATACAAAGCTGTATATTTGCTATGGTTTGGTAAACAAAGACATGAGAAAGACCCAGTGAGGAAATACAAAAGAGGACAATGATCCATCTAAGGAAATTCCTTAGATGTTAGAACTGGTGAAAGATCCACACGTGCTGGCATGGCTGCTTCTAGCCTGCGCTGTCAAATCCAGCAAATACCCATTTTCTATGCTTTAGTCACTTGATAATACTTCTAAGAGTCTACATTGAAAACTAAACTCCAAACTTTGGGGCCATTTCTAGTTCTCTAGGAGTCTTGCCATCAGATGGATCTTGGGATGTATCAGGAGACTGTATTTACCTGCTCTCTTGGCAAATGTCTTTGCATATTTGTTTTCTGGCTATAACAAATTCAAGAAAAAAAGTAATGTAAACCTAACATCATTTCCCCCCCAATTTTTTCTACCTTCTATTTGGGCTGATGTAACAAAATGCCATAGACTGGGTAGCTTATAAGCAACAATAATTTATTTCTCACGGTGCAGGAGGCTGGGAAGTCAAGGTTCAAGACACCAGCAGTTGCGGTGTCTGGTGGAAGTGGAGTTCATGATTCATAGATAGCCATTGTCTCACTGTGTCGTCACATGATGGAAAGGAGAAGGGAGCTCTCTTAAGTCTCTTACAAGAACACTAATCCCATTCATAAAAGCTCTGCCCTCATGACTTTTTCACCTCTCAAATATTCCATCTCCAAATTCTACCACATTTACCACGTTAGGATTTAGGTTTCAATTTAAGAATATTAAGGGACATCATATTCAGTCTATGGCAATAATTAGATTGTTTTCATGATCTGGCCTATTGCAATTTATTTTAAATTACTTTAAGAGGTCTGGAAAGTTGGACACTAAAATCATAACAGTGGTTGCCTTTGGGAATGGGGGATGAGTGGAAGAGGGGACTGAAAATCAAAGTTACAGTTTTTAATGAAAAAGGTTTTTGATTTCTTATGCTTTGCTATATTGTTTTAGCTTTATATTTTGAAATAGTTATAAATTGATAAGAGATTGTGACTATTTCACAACAGTACAGAGAGCTTCTCTTTTCCCTCTCCCAGTTTCTCCCAGTGTTTCCACGACATTTTATGCTAACACTCACATAGTATTAAGGCCAAGAATTAGACATTGGTAAATGTGTTTCTAGTCCTATATCATTTTATCATATGTATAATTCATGTAACTACCAGTTTGCTATATTAAAAAAAATTAGAATGCTTGCAGTTATGTTACTTGAATAATTATTTATTAAGATATAATGGAAATCACTGTATCACAGTTCATTTATTTATTCAGCAAATATTAATGGCTATATAACTTCAGTTGTTTGTATCATAATTTAACCAGTTCTCTATTCTTAATCATTACTAGCTCATTAGATATTATACATGAAACTGAGAAAAACATAGATGTGCACATATAGTTGTACAATATTCTAATAGTTTTCCCCCACAAACATAATTATTGAATTAAATCATATGAATACTGAAGATATTTCCATATTGTCTTCCCGAAATGTTGTATTAATTTAAACTCCTGTTAGGAGTCTGAGAGTTAACATTTCATTGTAACCACAGAGGTCATGAAAATTTCATTTTTAAATATTTCCATACTTATCAGTGTTCAGCACATCACAGACACTCCAAAAATATTCATTTAAGAAATGAGCACATGAAATAATTTATTAATTTTAAATGCAAAAAAGTAACTTCTCTTAAACCCATTTTTTCCTCTGACTAGAAACAAAAGGCACAATAGTCCTTTCCTATTATAATTGAAACTCTTTTTCCTATGGATATTTTATACTTTTCCCATCTAAAAACTCTTATTTCTTATTGACTCTTAATATTAGTTCTGTATTAAAAATACTAACTTCTTGGGGAGCCTGGGTACCTCAGTCTGTTGAGCTCCCAACTCTCGATCTCAGCTCAGGTCTTGATCTTAGGTTCATGAGTTCAAGCTCCACACTGGGCTCCACATTTGGTGTGGAAACTGCTTAAAAAAAAAAACAACAAAAAAACACGCTATTAACTTCTTTTCTGTTACAGACTCTGTTAATCTTTCTCAGTTTTTAGCTTCACTTTAAATTTTCTCCAAGATATTGTTGACATAAAATGATTTTCATTTTTGTGTAATGAAAATCTAACCCTTTCCTTTCCTATGTTTGATTTTTTTGATTATTAAGTTCTTCCCAATATGAAATCATTAAATATTCACTTGATATAATCTAATTTATTTGCAATTAACATTTTAATTGAACATTTGATTGTATACGTTACTGTAGAGCTCAAACTATTTGCCCCAACTTGCTAGCCTCATATACAACACTATTTGTTGAATAAAATTCTTCAGTGCACTTGATTCCTACATATAGTTATATATATTTTTATTATGCTTTCAGTTTTAAATTTTAAGTTCTGCAAGGATGAGGACCTTAGTATAAGGTCTAATAGGTATTAGAATTAAAGCCTTTTTTTGACATAGTGTTACCTAAGCCTTATTTAAAAGAAGAGGAAGCCTCTGTGAAAGTAGAGATCCATCATGAGCAACAAGTGAATTAATAAGAGAACAAACCCTGGAGGGCAAGGAAGAATTGGATGTACTTGGATCATGATCATAAAAATGAATTCATTTTTGAAGATGAAAGAAGGAAAGCAACAATACTGGATTAATCTAAGGAAAGTAGGGGTTAAATGATTCAGTAAAGGTGAGGCCGAAGGTTTAGTTAGAAGTTTGAGAAAAAGGGAAGAATGTTTGTAACAACCCATGTCTCTATTGTGATATATCATCAGGAATAGTTCAGCTAAGATAAGAAATTTAATTGGAAATTTATAAGGCTTGATTAACCAGTTTTCTTTTATTTAAAAAAATATCTGTATAAAAATTCTATATTAAAAAATCCTCTTGGGGATCTTCCAGATTGTTGAAAGTCAGGAAATAACCATGAATTGTTATGATACAGATCAGATAAGTTTTGTTAGAAGGAAAGTACCTGGAGCCAGACTTGTTCCACTACTTGTGAATCCTTTCATTTCTACTTACATTGGATTAAGTTAATTTAAGACAGATACTATTGTAAAGAACAGAAATATAAAATGTACCAGTTGTTGAGCACTCATATTTTGGTTATATAATACAAATCTATTAAAACTGCATAAATCCAAATAAATACCTGGCTGAGGTAGATTTCACAGAGGGATGTTACATTATAAGGAAAGAATCAGTCAACCCTGCTGCCCTGGGTTGTGAGGGATGGCAGGTTATATACCTTGTGATTGGGGGGGGCAGTGACGGGAAGGGAGGTTTCAACGGAGTTTTCATATGTTAAAGGTGCTGGGAGGAGGTCTTGCCCTTGTGGCTTGATCAATGTCATCTTTAGGTCAGCCATTAACATCAAGATAGTTGGGAGATTCTTGGTGGGGTGTTATGATCTTGCTATCATTTACATTCCCTTCTTCCTCAGCCTCCTCCAGTTTCCTTTATGATGGGGAGGGAGACATTAGGGTTTGAGGAACTGAGTTATTTGCCTCTAGAAATTTGTGCTATTGATAAGGTAACCTCCCTGTTTGTAGATCTCCAGGACATCTGTAGAGCAAGGGAGATTCCTGTCCTGCAGGATTGTGATCTCTGCAAGTTAACTATTTATCGTTTTATGGCAATCAGGGTTGCCTGAGGAATGCCACACATATTACGGAGGGGAGCAGGTGGCGGGGGGTGTGAGGCGCCAGCTTCTGCTCTGTCCTCAGCCAGCCTTCTGCTCCCTCATCACTTACTGATGAAGTTCTAGAACCTAGGTGAGGTTCGGTGGGCTGAGGTCTGGAGCTGATGACCAAGAAAGAATTCTTGAGACATCTTTGGTGCAAAATGGTGGTTTATTAAAGCACGGGGACAGGACCCATGGGCAGGAAGAACTGCTGCCCTGGGGTTGTGAGAGAGAGCAGGTTCTATACCTTGTGGTTGGGGGAAGGTGAGGGGAAGGTAGGCTTCAACAGAGCTTTCATATTCGAAAGAGGGCCTTGGTGCCAGGATACCAGAGGCCTTGCTGCTTGATCAATTGTTGTCTTTTGGCCAGCCATTAACAACAAGATAGTTGGGAGATTCCTGGTGGGATGTCACAATCCTGCTATTAAGCATCTTTGTTATTGATATTTAGGTTCAGAAGAGATTTAACTATATTTACATTTCCTTCTACCTCAGCCTCCTTTGGTTTTGTTTATGGAGGGGAGGGTGACCTTAGGGTTTGAGAACTGAGATATTTGCCTCTGGAAATTGTGCTATTGATAAGGTAACTTCTTTGTTGGTAGATCTCTAGGGCATTTGTAAACCAAGGGAGACTCCTGTCTTGTAGGATTGTGATTTCTGCAAGTTAACTATTTGTTTCTCACTTAAGGCAGTCAGGGGTGCCTGAGGAATGTCACACACATTACCGAGGGGACCGGGTGGAGAGGGGGTGCAAGGTGCCAGCTTTTGCTTTGTCCTCAGCCAGCCTCCTGCTCCCTCATCATTACAACTATAAATGACACCTTATTTAAAAATGTTTCCCATTTTACAGATCAATTTTCTGACTTTTGTTTTCATTTTCATCAATAATTCTGAAGTTAAAATCTCCACATTCTCTAGGGGTAAAATGGTTTTAGCGCAATTAGATTTCATTTTCATTGTCTAAAGCACTTCATAGAAAAAGTTTATGATCTAAGAGTATATATTGATTTTGCTCTGAAGTATTCCATTGTCTGACTTGTTGAAATATTCACAGCATGTTTATCTACTTAGTTGTCCGTTAGAAAAATGCAATATTCCTTTTTGAGGAATGATTTTATACTGCTGTGCCCCCAGCAATTATCACTATTCTAAACAAACATGCTCTGTTGGCTTAATCCCCAATTCTAATACAGAGGTATACTAGAAATGATTATATGGTGTGTAAACCCAATACTCTTTCCATCGTTTTATGGCACTTGGGCTTCATGCCCTTGGAGATGGCATTCTGATGTCAAATGTATTTCTAGTTTTCCCAAGCAGCCCATTGCTTGAAGGACCAGCAGAAGGAACTCTTGTGACAATTTGGCTGAACTCATTGAAATTTCAGCCCAGCCCAGATGGTGAGACTCAGCTGTGTGGGAAACAGGTAAAGGCATCATTTAAAATGCTACTGGCAGTTTTCCTGAGCCTTGACAACTACAGGTGTTCCAGATTTCCTTTTTCTAAAATATTCTCCAAAACTTGCCAATTATATGATATTATGATTATTTTGAAAACAAAGGGACCTTTTCCCATCAGAGTGATAAGCCACTGTGACTATTTTAATCATATTGTTGGGACTCTACCTCTAAACTCTATATTACTGAGGGTGAAATTTATTTTTTCACTAAGATAAGGCTATGTAAGGAATACGGAAAATTCAATTTATTGTTCCAGCAGAGCTGTGAAAGTGATAGAACCTTGGCATGTGATACATTGGCAAGAGGGGGCAGTTATGGACTGTATACTCTAAAGTGCTTTGATCAGGCTCAGAGGGGCTTCTCTTCCTGTGTGTGTGTTGACATCACAGCCAAGCACTGAGCTATGTCAATTTTGCACAATTGAATTGTATTTGTCATTTTAATCACCAAAATTACCAGCACTATTCCAGTTATCTGGGTCATTAAACTGACTGAATTAGATTGACTCCTCTTGATCTGATTGCTTGCTAGGAAATTGATCTTCAAAGAGATAATCCTGGCATTGTGATAACAAACCATGATAATGTGATGCTAAACAGATGTGAATTGGGAGCTTCCCTCCCCCCCCCCCACCTCTCCAAGGCTAGAGTTTTTGCTCAGGAAAGAGCATGAGGATTTGTGAAGTCCTTGTGGAAATAAGAGTTTGCCTCTTTTGTGGAATCATTGCTTAATGCAAGTAGCTAGATAAATAGTTGAATAAAAATGTGAACAATCACTTTAAGTTCTTTTAATTTTCTCCTTTTTTAGACTCCCTATTTTTGTGGAGTTTAAATAAAATTTCAAGGAAATATTTCTTAGACTACTGTGTAAATATCACTTCCAACTTCAGGGAGGCCAGGAAAAAAAGGGGGGAGGATTAGTAAAATATAACCCAACAGGTGCAATGACATAAAAAGATGCTATTTGGAAAGGTATTTCTCTAGGTTTGGAGAATGTACTAATAATAAATGTTCATTTCCTGTTGATTTCTCTAAAATTGCCATTTTCCCTATGTCTTCACATACCTCATCACTTCTGGCTTGCTCTGTACATCTTCTTAATCATGCAGGTACAGGTACTGTTTCTGCTCCTGAAAGAATCCATTGCCGTCATTGTGTGGAAATTTTGTCTGCTGGAACAATCATTATTAGTCTTTCATCCTATTCACTGTAGCGACTCTTCCTACATGTGGATATGAGTGATTTGCTGCTCTACTTGTATCTTTGGGGGCAAATAGACTGTCTCTCTGGTGCTGATCCATGTGCACCTTGTGCCACCTGAGGTTAAGAAAGCACATCATTCATTTGTTCATTACTTCAACAAATAATTATTGAACCCTCCCACATGCTTTAAGTTATAGTCATATACAATACTCTTTAAATAAAGTGGCCATTATTTGTTCCTCTAACCAGAAAGCAGACCTTTTCTAGAAGTGCTCAGTTCCAGTTCAGATCAGGGCTTTATTTCAGACTGAAGCTCATAGCCAGCTGTGGTTCATTTTAGTTATCTTTGCTGGAAGAGCACATGCTTTTTTGGGGGAGTGTTTAAGAGGTCCTGACAGATGCCATTCTTCTCCACTGGAGTATTGAAGCAGTTATTGTTGTGCCAGAGTTTCTGCATCTGAGAGACCACCAAGGAGCCAAACACTGATGCAATCACATGAGGGTTTATTCGGCAAGCTTAAGCATGGGCCCAAGTATACCTGACACAGCGGAGTAGGGGCTTGGACCCCGAGCTTAGTTAAGGGAGGGGTATTTATGGGTTCCTCTTACTAAAGCAGGGTGGGGGTTTCTGGAACCAAAGCAGGGTGGGGCTTCCTGGAACCAAAGTAGGATGGGGCTTCCTGGAACTAAAATAAAGTAAAGAAAGTTCAGCCCTTGGGCACAGGGGTCTGAGGTGGCTGTACTTATGCTAATGTAAGGACCTACTTAGAAACTGTCCCTGTTCCCCTTCCGCTAGGGGGTTTACTTGGAGACAAGTCCCGGAAACCAGCTTCAGGTAGCAAAGCCCAGATACAAAGGTGGGTCAGGCCAGATGGAGACATCCGATCAGTGGGGGGTATGTATACTGTCTACAGTATGTATACTGTTACCAAGGAGTATGGCCCCGCCCTTTGGGCGCCAATCCCAATCAAGGTGTAATAGGTTGGTTCAAATGTCTACTAGGGTAAATTGTAACTCAATTGGTCACCTAGCATCACTGTGGAGTTTCCTGTGTGTGTTACAATCTCATTGGCCCCCTGTGCGTGGCCAGGCCTGACCGCATGGCCTTTGCCCTTAAAAGCTAGTCTGTGAAACAAAGAAGGGTCACCCTCTCTTGTAAGAGGTGCGTCCCCGAACATTCGGTTAGATTCTTGATGCTTGGCGTGAAATAAAGCTTTGCTTGACCTTTGCTTTGTATCAGTCTCGCTCCTTTAATCACGGACCCATTATTGGGGCATAACACTAAGGCTAAACCTGAGGTGGGATGGCCTTGATTTTTCTTGGCCTCCACATTTCCCCCTAAACAATTTAAATCTTTAAGGTTGTTGAAGGTGGAAGGTCTCATCTTTTGTAACTTCTTCCTGCTGAGTAGGGGCATAGAGTTGTCCCTACCTACTCGAGTCAACATTGGTCAGTTGGGGAATGTATAGGGGAGTTACGAAAGACAGAGGCAGCTGAGTCCAGAGGTTTAAATCAATCATTAAAGGAGAGAGGGACTGGTTAAAGTGCTAACCTGAGTAGGTCAGAACCCAAGAAATATTTTGTGATAATCTGGAACATCAAGATGGTGCACTTATGTCAGGGCTAGACTCAAGATGGTTACAGCCTTGTTTTTCTTGGCCTCCACAGTTATAAGAATATATAAAGTGACATAAGGCAAATATAGATCGAAATAGAACCTTTTCAACAGATGAAGTAGATATTCAGGTATAGCTTATATCAGCAGCTAATGAGATGCAGTCAGATTTACCTTCTCTGTTCCAGGGCAGAGGCAATCTTTATAAAATGCGTAGCAAGGAGGATTCAGCAGAGCTGAATGCCACTGGGAATGAGGCCAGGTGGGTGAGAGGAGCTTCCACTGAAGGAAACTTGAAGAGCAGAGAAGAAACATTTCAACAGAATTTACTACAACCCCTTTTCCTCTACCCATCAGTAGGGGAGGAGGAACTTCCACTAAACTTACTTACATTTTCTTTCCTTAGACATTAGTCTCTTCTTTCTCAGCTTCCATTTACAGTTAGACATTAATTCTATAAATCATTTTCTAAATGTACTTAAGCCACGACATAAATGATGCAAAGAAGTCAGAATTTGTGAGCCAAGGGTGGAACTATGAAGGCTGATGAAGCAGAAAGTGCAAAGGTTCCTTAAAGGAAGGCAGGTATGGCTAAGTCAAGGGAGCAGAGATAGGTACGGGCCACTTACCAGCTCTGTAAGTTAAAGTCAGGATTAGAGTTTGTTTTATCTACAAGGTGAGGACATGAAAAGCTCCTAAACATGTATTTGGCAAATAGTTTAAAAGAGGACAGTGCATACAGAGACTGTCATAGGAGTCATGGTGAAATAATGATGACTTGGAGTGGAGCCTATCAATAGAGGAGATAAGAAGCAATGGGTTAAGAATATATTTTAAAATTGGAACAGATTAGAAAATGGATTGCATATAGGGTATGGGAGAAAGAGAGGACTCAAAAATATATGCCAAGTTTTTAGGTTAAATAGCTGAGCTGTTTACTGAAAGGAGAAAGATTTATGGGAGGATAGATATTTGTGGTGATGACAGTATTTGTTTCAGAAAATCCAAAATTCTCTTGATTGCTTTTTTGTTTTTTTCAGGGTCATTTTGAAATACCATATATTCAAATGGAGATGGATTGGCAGTTCCATATGTATGTTTGGAACTAAAGGAAAAGCTTAAGGTAGGAGATGTAAATTGGAGTCCTCAATATGCTGATGATATGATATTTAAAGCCATAGGATTACAAAAAAAAAAAAAAATATGATTGAACTAGATCCTAAAGGCAGAGTGTTTAGATGAGACCACAGGTCATAATCCTGGTTACTTCCATATTCAGCTACTTGCCCTAGAGTTGGTATAACATAGTTCTCTGAAACCCTTTGTCCCACTTTTATTAGTTTAATATATGCATCTCTTATGGTCTTTGCTCAGTTATTGGTGGAAAAAAAAAAAACAAACTGTGGTGGTAAAGGAAATTTTCTATTGGCACATTTGAATCAAGGTGTATTAGAGCCCTTGTCTCTCACAATTGTTGTGTTGGGTCCCCCAAAAACAGGGTATCCGAATAATGGGCCCATGATTAAAGGAGCAAGACTGATACACAGTGAAAGTCAAGCAAAGCATTATTTCTCCCCAAGCATCAAGAATCAGATTGTCAAACAGACCAGTTGGGGCCTCCCCTGACAGAAAGCAGGACCCCTCCCTGCTTTCCAGACTAACTTTTATAGAGCAAAGGCCATGTGGTTTGGCCTGGTCACACACAGGTGGCTGACTGAATTACAATTCACCCCACAGTAGCCATGGAAACTAGCTCATCACCTTGGTACCTAGGAGACAGTCTGTGCCCCCACTGATTGAATACTCCACCTGGCCTGACCCACCCTTGTACTTGGACTTTGTTACTTGGGACTGGTTTCCAGGACTTGCTTTTAAGTAAGTTCCCCTGGGTGGGGGGGGGGGGTGCGGTGCAAAGTCAATTTAAGTTTTACAACAAAATGGCAGTTCAACCGGGTTGGGGCTGCTCTGGCTGAATAGGCCCTTACAGTTGAATTGTATTTTTCTTTGTAGATAATGTCCAAATCTTCATATATTTTTATATTTATTACATTAAAAAATATTGTTTCCAAAAGTTGAAAAAATTTCAAGCAAAGTAAATAACTGCTAGTGCCATCTGGGGGATAATTTTCCCAACCAGTTCCCTGGAGAGCTTAAGCAATTGTTCTTCCTGTTTACTGAATCAGCCAAATAACATAATCATAACCATATTCTAAGGGGAATCCAGCAAGTTGGATTCACTATAATATCCTGGGTGGGAAAAATGAATATTCACCAGCTTTAGTAAGGATTAGCTATACCTCCTACTGTTTTGGGTAAAATGTAAGCACATCTAAATGTCAATTTGCATTCCCAAGACATTTTAAAATGGAATGAAATAAACAAAACAAAATCTGACAACAGTTAACTAGAAAGAATATCTGCCCTTCAAAAAATGGGCATAATTAGGTAGCTTCCTTGCTTTCTGTATCATGTTCCTGAAAAGTCCATTTAAATAGTTACACTGACCAGAAATGTGATTTTCAGTTTATCGGTGGCCTTTGGTTATTGTAAAAATAGTAGGAAACATTATTCCTGGTTGGTATGCTGTAGGGTCCATGTCACTAGACTGGCTTGCTGTTTCTAGCTGTTGGTCTAAAATCAACACCAAGATCTATGTCCTAGACCACATTATTTAACATCTTTGAAATTCAATATCAACATCTGTGAAATGTAATGGCCTATGGTCATTTTTAAATGTCCTTGTTCATGGCATTTAACATTTTAACAACATTTAACTTGTGAGGGCTATTCGAAGTATAATACAATAAATGAATAAGTGAGTGGATCTAGTGTTTTCTGTGCCTGACAATTTACCATATGTTTTCCACATATCTCGGTGAATAACCCTAACAACCTTGTGCTTTAAGTACTATTATTTACATATTAAATGTAAGAAAATGGAAGCCCAAAGAGTTTAAGTAGCTTACCCAATATTGCACAATACTTATTGTAGTAATTTCTAGATTTATATAACTTTAGATTCTATACATTCTTCCTTACCAGATTTCTACTTGAGGCCCCAAAATCAAGGATTATTTTTGATGCTTGATGTTTTTAAAGACCTATTTAAGATTTTATTTCATTTTGGTAAAAACACCTAATATGAGATGTATCCTTTTAGCAAAAAATTTTAAGATAGTGGAAGGAGCAGAGGGAGAGAGAGAATCTTAAGCAGTCTACCTATCAGGCCCCATCTCAGGACCTTGAGATCATGACCTGAGATCGGATCATGTAGAGTGATGTAGAGTCGGATGTAGAGTCGGATACTTACCAGGCACCCCTACTTTTAACAAACGTTTAGGTGCACAATGCATTATTGTAAACTACAGATACCATATTATATAGCAGATCTCTAGAACTTACTCATCTTGCATAACTGAATCTTTTTTTAGACTAAGAGCTGTATAGCTATATTTTCAGACACTTGACAATGTATTTAAAATCAAATGCTAATTCCTCAATGTTTCTCACATCGGCTTCAGTGTTTCATCAAATTAAGTAAAATTTAGAATTCCTAGAAGGTCCAATTAAAAATACAAATATTATACTTCAAGAGGTTAGTATCTGTCTATTGAAAGAGAACCAAACTGGCACAAAATTACATTTTCCCAAGCTAAGACAAAGTTTTCATGGAGATTTTAATAAACTCCCATTTCTTGAGTTGAACTCTGAAGACAGTCAGCATGACCATCTTCCAGCATGATTCTACCAGAGGTCAACCCGTCAGAATCAGTGGTGGGAGCAGGCTGTAACCTAAGTTTTAAAGAAGCTACATCCTTCCCATCTAAGTCCTATTTCTGAAAATTGCATAAATGCTAAATTTTGAGTCACTGGCCTAAGTCTGGAGAGGAAAGACTCAAGAAGGAATAAATTCAATGAATCGGGAGAAAATTTCAAATAAAAAGAAAGGCTTTTGAAAAATCCCTTGAATTTTCCATGAAGCATAGAGTGCATAGTTTTCAATGTACTAGTCTATAATGTTAATAGATATGAAAACTGTATCACAATAGGCAGTGTTTGATCCCAATGTATTTCTTGTTTGGAACAACTCATTGAATTATTCTATTACCTTCATCTTCATTTGCTAAGAATTTTTTTCTTCTGGTTCTTGTCTGAATAATTTCCTCATTTTTTTTTCCCTTTAGAAAATTTAAGAAAACCCCATCACCCACCTGCCTATGACTTGAAAGATGTCATTTACTTCTCTGTTTAGTGGGAGAAAAATATCAAAGTCTTTTATTATCTTAGTGAGTTTATACCAACCTTCATAGACACTCTTTTTAAAATACAAATTCTTTCTTTGTATTTTTTTAAAGATTTTATTTATTTGTCAGAGAGAGCACAAGAGAGTGCAAAGGCAGGGAGAGCAGCAGGTAAAGGGAGATGCATGATCTCTCTGCTGAGCAATGAGCCACATGCAGGACTCCATCCCAGGACCCTGGGATCATGACATGAGCTGCAGGCAATCACTTAACCAACTGAGCCATCCAGGCATCCCTAAATTCTTTATTTTAAATTAGTTTCAGTTATATAGAAAAATTGTGAAGACGCTACAGAATTCCCACATGCTCAACATCCAGTTTCTTCTCTTAGTAACACCTGACAATAATGTGATATATTCGTCACAATAAACCACATTAAACCAGTATCATTATAACTAAACTCCATACTTTATTCAGTTATGGAGCCCACACTTAAGGAGTGGAGAATTATGCTCTACTTTCTCGAATGAGAGCATGCACATAAATTACTTGAAATTCCCCTGCATTAGAGGTTTGTCTGTTTTATCCCATTTATATATGTATCAGGCATTTATTTATACTAGCTGGACTCTTGCATTTTTCTTAATACTTTGGATTAAAATCAAACATTATTTAATATATTTACTTTAGGTTGCTCGGTCTTTGGCCATTTGGAGATTTTTCATTTAGTTTTTGTGTCCCTTTGACATCTTTAACATACGCTCATCATTGTGTGTATGTGTGTGTGTATGTTTGAATACTTCCTTACTTTCTGGAACTGTAAGATGCTCTAGGCTCATCTTGTATAATTTCTGTTTTAGTCCTGAAATAGTTTCTTTCTTTTTATTTTTTTCAAGAAACTCTGACTGAATATTGATCATAAACTCTTTTTATTTGATTGTGTCCATTTCCTATCGGCTTTAGACTCTCAGTGGTTATGGTGACAAGCTAAAAAATAATGCAATTCACATGGATCCCATGCCAAGTAAATGCATTTTTGTGTTTTGAAAGTTAAATACATGCTTTGACCTTGTTATTTCTTAGAGGTAGCCATGGATATAGTATTAGTAGATTTAAAAAATTAATTAATAAGCCCTGACTACTTAATAGTTATAGAAAAGTTTTGCTTATTTAAAGAAATTTGGGGTTCCTGCGTGGCTTAGTCAGTTAAACATCTGACTTTGGCTCAGGTCATGATCCTGCAGTCTTGGGATCGAGCCCTGTGTCAGAATCCCTGCTCAGCTGGGGAATCTGCTTGTCCCTCTCCCTCTGCCCCTCCCTGCATGCTCTGTCTCCAAAAAAAAAAAAAAAAATTATTTTGAAAGTATAAATCAAAGTTAGATTTTATATAACTAATGTTTTTTTTTTTTTTTTTTTTTTTTAAGGTTCATATTAAAAAGAATACTGACTGGGGCGCCTGGGTGGCTCAGTCGTTAAACATCTGCCTTCAGCTTGGGTCATGAACCCAGGGTCCTGGGATGGAGGAAAGAAGCCTGCTTCTCTCTCACCCTCTGTAGCTCTCCCTGCTTGTGTTCCCTCTTTCTCTATGTCTCTGTCAAGTAAATAAATAAAATCTTTAAAAAAAAAAGAGTATTTATAAATTCTCTGTGGCAGATTATCAAGATTCATATCAGCTTAAATACAAGTATAAATGTATATGCATATTCCTAAATAATACCAATTTAAAATTAGCTCAATTTTTTGGTTCATTATAACAAATAGAAATTGACATTTAATCTCTAATAGTTTATCTTTTACTTCACATTTTGTTAGAACTTTTTTGTTAATGTTTTGGAATGGTATTGATAGAAAAGTAAGATGTATCTTACTATTGCATTTATATGTATAGTCTACAGTATTTGGGGATGTTTGGTAATCACCAACATTTGTATTGTGTTTTACAATTATATTTTGCATTTTTTATTTAAGCCTCAATTTAAGTAAAAATGTCAACTTAAAGAAATAGAACATTCTTAAAATTCTGTTTGAGATTATCTAAACTTGGAAATTGGTATAGAGAAGATAAGGCAGATTTTGGCTCAGATAGAAGGATTTTCCATTGCAGAATATTTCTATTTTTCTTCTAGAAAAACAGAAAAGCAAAATCCATACTAAAAATATTAGAACTAGGCAGTAAGTCTATTTTGGTTTAAAATGTATAATGAGTCAAAAAAAATTGTACTAGCCAACACAACTTAGCTAAGAAAAAAGTTCTGGTGATAGAACAGTTACATCAGTAGTAATTAGACTCCTACTCCCCCTACTGATTTTTTTTTTTCCAGTGAGAGAAAATTTACATATAATATTCATGTTTCTAAAATATAAAATTCAGTGCTTTTTAACATATTCACAAATATGTTATGTCTAATCATTCCTTGTATCTAACTCCAAAATACTTAATGACCTCAACAAGAAACCCAATTCCTATTAGGTGTCACACCACATTTTCCTCTTCTCACAGTCCCTGGCAACCACTACTCTACTCTGTCTCCATTGGTTTGCCAATTGTGGACATTTCATATAAATAGAATCATACAGTATGCAGCTTTTTGTGTCTAGTGTCTTTCATTTTATAATGCTTTCAATGCTCATCCAAGTGGTAACATGAATTGGCACTTTATGGTTGAATAATATTTCATTATAAGTATAAACCACATTTGTCTATCTACTCATCAGTTGATGGACTTTTTTTCCCCCACTTTTTGGCTGTTATGAATAATGTTGATATGAATATTCATATACAAATTTTTGTTGGATATAGGCTTTCAGTTCACTTGGAGATATACCTAGGAGTGGAATTGTTGGGTAACACAGTAACTCTATGTGGGATTTTTTTTCGAGGAAATGTTTCTTAATGCAGCTTCACTTTGTCACAATTTGATCAGGACTATTTGAAGGTTCCAGTTTCTCTACATCCTCAACACTTAAGTTTTAAGGTAAATTTCTCCCTGTAGTTTTAATATAGTCATACTAATGGGTATGAGTGCTATCTTTTTGTGATTTTGATTTGCATTTCTCTAATGACTAATGATATTGACCATCTTTTTCTGTGCTTATTGGCCATTTATAACTTCTTGTATATTCAATTTTTTGTTCACCTTTTCATTGGGTTGTCTCAATTTATAATTTAAACTGATATAATTTGATTTATAATAGTTCTTTATATATTATAAATATTAGACCTTTATAAAATACATGATTTTCAAACACTTGCTTATTTTGTTGGGTTGTCTTTTAGCTTCTAGTACTGTCTGTTGCAGCACAATTTTTTTAATTGATTTTTTTATAAAAGATTTTTTTTTAATTTATTTTCAGCATAACAGTATTCATTATTTTTGCACCACACCCAGTGCTCCATGCAATCTGTGCCCTCTATAATCCCCCAACCTCCCATCCCCCACCACTTCAAACCCCTCAGATTGTTTTTCAGAGTCCATAGTCTCTCACGGTTCACCTCCCCTTCCAATTTCCCCCAACTCCCTTCTCCTCCCTAACTCCCCTTGTCCTCCAGGCTATTTGTTATGCTCCACAAATAAGTGAACCCATATGATAATTGACTCTCTCTGCTTGACTTATTTCACTCAGCATAATCTCTTCCAGTCCCATCCATGTTGCTACAAAAGTTGGGTATTCAGGGCGCCTGGGTGGCTCAGTGGGTTAAGCCGCTGCCTTCAGCTCAGGTCATGATCTCAGGGTCCTGGGATCGAGTCCCGCATCGGGCTCTCTGCTCAGCAGGGAGCCTGCTTCCCTCTCTCTCTCTCTGCCTGCCTCTCCATCTACTTGTGATTTCTCTCTGTCAAATAAAAATAAAATCTTTAAAAAAAAAAAAAAAAAAAAAAAAAAAAAAAAAAAAAAAAAAAAAAAAAAAAAAAAAAAAAAGTTGGGTATTCATCCTTTCTGATGGAGGCATAATACTCCTTAGTGTATATGGACCACATCTTCCATATCCATTCGTCCGATGAAGGGCATCTTGGTTCTTTCCACAGTTTGGCGACCGTGGTCATTGCTGTTGCAGCACAATTTTTAAGAATTTTGATGAAGTCTAATTTATATAGATATTTTCTTTCTTAAACTTTTTTTTTAAAGATTTTATTTATTTATTTCACAGAGAGATCACAAGTAGACAGAGAGGCAGGCAGAGAGAGAGAGAGAGAGAGAGGGAAGCAGGCTCCCTGCTGAGCAGAGAGCCCAATGCGGGACTTGATCCCAGAACCCTGAGATCAGGACCTGAGCCGAAGGCAGCGGCTTAACCCACTGAGCCACCCAGGCGCCCCTATAGATATTTTCTTTTGTCTCTTTTACATAGGCATGTCTGAGAAGCTATTGCTCAAGGGCCTAAAGATATTTCACATTTTCCTTCTAAGAGTTTTCAATTTTAGCTTTCATGTAGGTTTCTAATATCATAACAGAAACATTTGTTGAAAAGATTGTTATTTCTCCATTGAGTTGTTTTGGCATCCTTGACAAAAATGATACCTAGATGGGTATCATTTTTTACGATATGGTTTTATGGACTTTAAGTTCTATGCCACTGACTTATAGGTCTATTCTTATGTATCATACACTTGTAATTACTGTATTATTTTGAAACAGAGAAGTGTGATTTTTACTAACTTTGTTCTTTTTCAAGATCTGTTTTGGCTATTCTGAGTTTTCTTTAGTGGATCATGTCTTTGGTGTTGTATCTAGTAAGACATCACTATATACCCAAGGTCATTTAGGTTTTTCTCCTGTGTTATCTTCTAGAAGTTTTGTAGTTTTACTTTTTCCGTGTGGGTCTGTGTTCCATTTTGAGTTAATATTTGTAAAGGGTGTAATGTCTGTATCTAGATTATAATTTTTTCCCCTCCCCCTTTTCCTATCCTTAGTCTGAGCATTGATGAAACAGCTCTATTCCAAACTACATGGAATGTGAAGTGTTTCAAAAATTGTATCTACACTCAAAACTGACAAAATTATTTTAGTGTAATGCTTTTGATAATGAAAAAGAAACTTTTGAATTAAGACATTATTATTTAATCTTGAGAATACTGAAAAGAGATTCATTTAAAGTGGATACATCTAAAATCTCTTATTTAGAAAATTCACAAGTATATTTAAGGAATATCCTAAATTGGAAAGTGCACATATATTTGGAATTTTTGCATTTTCCATGTTATAAATGTTAAAATATAGAATACACTATGATATTGAATTATATATAAAATTTATAAATTTAAATCTGCATATAAAATACATAAAATATCTGGGAAATAGGTATTGTGTCCCATCAATTGTTAGTTGATTTCAGCTTATTTCTTTTTATAATTCCAGAAAGACATTTCCACTCTGAGTGTAATGTTCAGTGAATTCATAATTGCACAGTTGACCTCTGAGTTCATGTTCTTGAACATGTGTCAGTGTGGGTTGGAATAATAAGTGCCCATCTTAGTACTTTTCATCTCTTCCTTAATGTGATTTAAATGCATTCTGTTTATATTGGAATAAAAGTGTGTTGCACTACTGAGTATATCATTCTGAAAATGCAGTCTGAGTGCTATTCATTTTCAGGTGAAAACAATTCCAGCTCTTCTAGACACAGAAGCAGCTTGTCCTCTTGTAACCATGGAGACCTACCTTGGGTTTAGGGCTTTACTTATGTGTTCCATTTCAGAAGAAAATAGCTCTGAGAAGATAACAGAAATCATAGTTCAGCCTGTGGGGATGGAAATGTTAGACATTGCCCACCCAGAGTATTACAGATTCACACACACTAAATCTAAAGAGATTTAGTTCTGATACTTGATGCTTTAAGTCAACTATTCAAAATTAGAACAAAACAAAAGCAAAGCAAACTGAACAGTTATAATTATTTTTAAAATAATATACTTGAAATAATTATAATTATTTCAAGTAAGTAAACTTTAAAAGAGTTGATTTCTTCCGAAGACAAAAAGCCGTTATCTACAAACCAATAATCTCTTCAAGCCAGTTTGAAATATTTCATCTGATTCTGTAGTCCATCTGATCTTTTTTTTTCTTCCATTCATTCACTTGATTAGTTTAGAACCCTTTTTTATAATAAGATCGTTTCCATGTGTTACAAGTCACTATATGACTTTGCTCCTGCTGGTTCTCCTTCCTCCTCTCTTTCTTCCTTACATCTGCTCTTGTCCCGGCTTGCAGGGTTTTTGCCCAACTATTTACATAGCTCATCTCCCCTCTGTCCCCAATCAATTTTTGTCTCACTATCCTGATTACTGTGCTCAATTTTCTGCTTTCCTTATGTATATATATATATTTGTCAATTATCTGACCTCTCCAATTCTTACCATACTCCTTCTAGAAGGCAAGCTTTTAAGGGAAAATACCTTGTCTATTTTACTCACTAGCCTATCTTCAACACTTGTAACAGTGCCTGGCATATGAGAGGTACCCATAAGTATTTGTTGAATGAATGCATGGAATAATTTATTTTTTTAAGGATTTTATTTATTTATTTATTTGAGAAAGAGAGAGCACAAGCAAGGGGATGGACAGCCGGAGAGGGAGAGGGAGAACAGACTCCCCGTTGAGCAGGGAGTCCCATGCGGTGCTCCATCTCAGGATCCTGAGATCATGACCCGAGCTGATGGCAGATGCTTAACTGGCTGAGCCACCCAGGTGCCCCATAGATGAAATAATTTAATATCTTTATTGCCCTTTGATTATAATTACAATAATATGCAGTCAGGTTAAGGGAAAATTAGTCAGTTGTCCAAGAGTTTTCAAAAGAGTAGTGATAGGAAAACAAAAAGGATGGTAAAAATGATTTTTACAAAATAGCATAGCATCCCTGAATTGTACTTTAGAGCCTGAAAGCTCCCCTATCCCCTAAAAAAGTTCCCCATACTAGACAGGTAATAACTCTCCAGTAAGTAGGCATGTCAATTTGATACTCATTTTGCTAGATTCTTTTTAAGTTTTAATGAAAATATGATAAATTCCCGTTTTAAAATATCTGCATCAGAGAACATAATGTTATGCTTGTGGATATATTATCCTGATCCAATTCCCATCCTCTCTTCTTCAAACTAAGCTTTCTAATGATTTTATTAATTTTCTTACAGTCACAGACATTAATTCAAACATTCAGTCTTAACAACTTTGATGACATTTCTAATATTCTTGTCTTTACTTAACTTCCCTTCCCTTTTAGGTTGGCCATCAAATCATATATGTCTCAGTTTGTGGGAGAAATTACTAATTACATAACCTGATGCACATTAAAAAATCCAATCTTAAGTTTCTGCCTTCATTAACAGGATTGTGTTTCCCATCTACTCCTGCAGTTAAAGGTGGCTGTAAGTCTTAAGTTCATCCTAAGGAGATGTCCCCAGAAGGTGTAGATGCTTCCCAGGATGGTTGCTTTAAGGTAACAGACCCAGAAGGAAGGAGTTCCTTCTTTTGTACTTGTACTCTCTTATCCAGACTTGCAAATGAGGATGTGAGGATGGAGATCCAGCCACCATCTTGAGGAAGCCATACAGGAATGGTAGCATAGACTGCTATGAGGTAACTATTCTAGATCCTGAGTGTTGCCAATGGTCTTTTAAAATGAGAGATAGATGAACTTCCATCATGTGTAAGCCACCTTTATTTTGGATTGCATATTCTACTCATTTAATTTCAATCCTAACTGATACATACCTCAGATATATATAATATATATATATATATCATATATATATATCTCATATATATGTAATTTTATTGTCATTTTCTCATTGAACAATTATAATAGATTTCTAGCTTGTCTCCTTGTATCCAGTTCTTCCTGTGTATGCTGCCGGACTGATTATTTTTAATCTTGGCTCTTGTCATACGATTGGCTCAAAAGCTTTCCATAGCTTACTTTTGCCAACATGTTAAACCATTAACATTCATCTGACAATAAATATTTTCCACAATGTTGGATTAACCTTTCTTGCACACTTCAGCTTTCTCCATTCCTTCCATTTATTCTACATTGTCACCATAGTGAACTCTGTCTTTATTCCACCTGAATTCCAAGTAGGTCACCAGCTGAGGACTGCTACCATATCCATGGCCTTTTCTGACCGACCCTTTACTGTGCTCATTCTTTCCTCTGTCACTACAGCATGTTATTTGTATTTCTCCTGTAGTGCTCATCACATTCTACCTAACATTCTGGTCATTAGTATACTTTTTTTTTCTTGAGAGTAGGTTCTATTTTATTTAGTTTTGAATATCCCATAGACTGTCATACATAATGAGTGCTCAAGAAGTAATTTTTAAGTAAATGGATGGGTGGACCAATAGATGGATATTGAACACGTTTCTTTTCCAGGTTCTCACTTCATCTCACATGCTGATTCTAACACCAGTGAGTCTGTTCTTCTTGGGGCTACAATAGAATCTTTGACTTATTTCCTATTAGTCACCCTGACCATATTTCACTGTGATGCCTTAACAGTTTTTTGAGATAACAAGTAATTGAGTGTTCACGAAGTTTTTTCTCTCAGGGAAACTGCCACTGCACTGAAAAGAACGTGTGCTAATATATGTTATTTGTTTCCTTCTCTTGATACAAAAGAAAGATGAAGTTGAGAAAAAAAAGATAAAACTGAGATTTGTGCATGATTTTCCAAAGACCAGTATGGATTCTCTGGTATTTTGATTTTTTTTGATTTTATTATTTTTACCTAGAAGAAAAATGGTTTTCAGATATTACTTCTCAAAATAAAAAATACAGTGTTCCTTTAGCTTACTTGTTTCCCCACTTTGTATAGTTTTGTCCATATGATTTACCTGCAACCTCAATACTTACAGTAACTCCTACTTATATGACACATTACAGGCAATCAAACGCATCCAGGCTCATCTGGTCTTCACAGCAATCTGGTGAGGTAAAGAAGGTGAGAATGTATATCCATGCTTACCGAAGAGAAAACTGGAGCTCTGAGAAGTTGTAATTTATCTGAAGTCCCATACATGCAGGTAATAAAGGACTTGTGTTTTGATTTCTAGTCCAGAGTTCTCCTTTGCATTTCTACTTTTTTATTCAGTCTTCAGTGAAGACTTTTCTCTTGTTTTTCTTTCCCCTCCCTCCTTCCTTCCTTCCTTCCTTTCTTCTTAATTTTCAGAAGAAATGATCATATAACCAATTAGTTTAAATGAACCAAACATGCATTTCAACTATATCTGTTTGTACATAGCTCTAAATAAGTAAAATGTCTTACTTTTTTTTCTTTTTCTTACTGGAAAACAAACACAAAAACAAGTTTTCTCATCACTTTCTGCCTGCCACTATCTGTCATCCTGGTTCCAGGCACCATGATGTCTCCTCTGGACCTCTGTAAAAGCCACCCTGCATGTCTTCCTATTTCTGCAGTTTGTTCTCTAGTAGGCAGCTGTGATCATTTTAAATATGTTATTTTTTAAGTAGATCATTTAAAACAATTTCTAGGCAAGGCAATAATTTTAAATGTCAGGTCTTATAATTCCTGTTTATAAATCCCATGTGTTTTAGAGTTGCCAGACAAAATATAGAATACTCAGTTAATTGTGAATTTTAGATAAACAACACTTAATATTTTAGAAATAAGTATGTCCCAGATATTGAATGTTACATATTTATATTAAAATTACTCAGGTAATTTTTTTTAGGATTTTATTTTTATTAATGCCTATACCCAATGTGGGGCTCAAATTTATAACTTCGATATCAAGAGTCGCATGCTGTATTGACTGAGACAGCCAGGTGTCCCTCAGATAATTTTTTAAATATGTTTGTCCCCAATACAGCACAGGGCACACTTAAACTAAAAATATATTCATTGTTTATCTGAAATTGATATTTAAATAGGTGTCTTCATTTTTATTTGCTAAATCTGGCACCTTTACATGGGTTCTTTGAGAATAAAAGCAATGTTTTTATTCATGGTCTACGAGCTCCTGTATGGGGAGCTCTTTCCCATACACTCTTTCCTTCACTCTGCTTATTGTTTCCTGACAGTTTGGACCCTTCTGCTTTAGAGTCTTTGTTCTGATTATTTTTTCTGCCTAGAAGCTACCCAAATCATCTTATTGAATACTGTAAACCCTCCTCCCCACAGCATCCCTGATTCCCCGCCCCCCTTACTTTGCTCTATGTGTTTCTCCACAGCACTCATCTCCTTCTAGCATATACATTTATTAGCCAACAAATTTGGGTATTTATTGGGTGCGTTTTCTCTTTGCCTTCCCTCCCTCAAAAGAGAGGTCTATGAATGCAGGGGCCTGTGTTAACCATTGTGCCCCAGCTGCCTAAAAAAATGCTTGGCATACAGAAGACAATTAGTATGTGTTGAGTGAATTGCTAATGAAATGTAAGAATGCAAGAGATGTAAGTCAAAAGATTGCATAACAATCTTCTATGCTGTTGGGAGATGATAGAGTGTAGGTAATTATAGATCAAAAAGAAAAGCTAAAGCATCACATTCTGTTTATCATTCAAGGACTTATTTGTGAGAGGAAGTTATGTTTTTATGTAAGATACAGATCAAATGTCTTTCCATTAAATATGATGATTACCAGTCTGAATATTGCTACTGCCTAAGTGCATCATTCTTTTGTTACATGTTATTTTCTGTTGGCTTTTTAGAACTGGACTGTTTCTGTATGGCTCTATTGATGTCAGTAAAATAAAAATATTCAAATAAAAAAAGAAAAATGGGCTTGTTTGATATTTCCACTGTGATCTCCTATTTGGAAGAGTCAACATTTCTCCCCGACCCCCCCCCCCCCGCCCCAGGGCAAGTATGGCAGAACAGTCTGTACTAAATATTGCAGCTTTCAGGAAGCCCATTGTTTGTGTTCAAATATATTTGTACCCAGTAAAAAAATTATTCGTGCCCTAGATATTAGGTCTCAGTTTTAAAGATTAGACAAGATTCTTTTAAAAGCTTGCAAAGAAAATTAAAGTTTTCATAGTGGTAATGAGACAGAGAGGGAAAGAAAGAATAATAATTTGTCGGTTTCTTATTGAATGAGGTAGATTGTTGTGTCTCTGGGACATAGAATTAGATTATACATTTACTAAATGTCAGCCACTTATTGGGGGAATTGAGGTGTTCTAAAAATAACTGCTGACACATCCCATACCAATTCTTTCTTCCAATTGTCAGATACCAGTATATAGATCATAACTAATATATTCTTTATTATCACAAATACACAAAATAGTTTGATGAAATAAGTCTGCATGAGAAAATGGAAGAAAAGTGTTTAGGTGGAAAAATGAGGGTTTCCCTTCTCTGTTTTCTAAACTTGCTGTGACATTATTATTTTCCTTTGGTAGTTAAAAGAGTAATGTAATACAAAATTCTATGGCAGAATGCAGCAGGGGCTGTGGCCCATGGCTGTTACAGCTCAAAAACTTATCTGGTATGAGGCAGTAATTAACTTCCATAGGAAGAATTCTATATTCACTGATCCTTCCCAAACAAATTAATGGTAGGCCAGTGTAAGAGACAATGGGAAGAAAAAGGACTTTCAAACCTGACCAACTTAATAAAAGCCTTTTGTTTCTCTTTTAAAAGGGACATAAATCATGTTTTTCCATATCTATAAAGTTCAAGTTATAATGATTTTTATTTAAAAAGTGTATCAAAAGACTCAGAATTGTCTAAATTGGATAAATTTAGATTAATATAAAGAGAATAAATGATACCGAATCTTAAATAATAGAAATGTGGTTATCATATATAACTAAGTCTCTATTATTTATCTCTAGAGTTTTTTTTTTTCTCTTCCAAGGAAATTATCTGTTTATTCTTTTTTTCTAGAATAAAATAAATCTCATAGTTTGATATCTTCATGAAGTGTTCTTGGGGTGGCCATAACCGCATTCAATAGTAATATTTTATAATAAGGAACTTTCACTTGGGAAAACTGCATCTCTCAGTCACTTCACTGGAAAAACAAAGGCCTTGAACTAGACTTCTATAAGTTAACTTCTCTTCTGTAGGACTACTTTATATTATGGCATGTCTTCCATTGTGTTTGCATTACAAAATCCAACCAGCAACAGAAATTAGATTTTCAAATGATTCAGGCTTAAAGAAACTTTATGAATATTGGCAATAAATAGTGAAGTTTCAAGCCACTAAATTATACACTTGGGGATGTGTTATAACCACAACTCATTTAAGAAAACTGAAATATAATTGGCAAATTTAATGGAGACTTTTTTTTTTTTTTTAAAGAGAAAGGATAAAGATAAGTGGAAACAGTGTTTTTAATAAAGAGAATTCCCTCCTTGGCTTTGAGTACCCTTACTCTTATAGAAACACACAGAGGTAGCCACAAAGGGAAATATAAAGAGATAGACACAGAGAAACAAATTGTAGAGTACAAGTTTAATGTACCTAAATTAGCTATCCAGTAATTCCAAAACAGAATGCCTTACTTCTGGTTTCAAAATATTTCGAACTTTATCTATTCCATTAGTAAGTTATATCTAGAATGCATTTAGGAACGGTGGGAAGGATATGCTGTTTTAATCCATGATGTGTCTTGAATTCCATTGTCACCTCCTATTACATTCTTGACCTTGGGAAACTACTTTATAAATATAAACCTCTGCTTTTCAGTTTCTAAAATGGAACACTAATTCTTGCCTCACTCTAAACAATGCAATTCCATTGGTGTTGACGAGGTCAAACTAATTCTAATATAGCTGACACAGTGCAAACTATCTAGTTGAATGAAGACATGTGTGACATAAAGACAACATGTTTAGAAGATCTTTTAAATGTGTATGTATTTATAATGTGCATATACTACTAACTCATTAGTTACAAAAAACAGAAATGTTGAATTATAAAGAAAGCATAATCTGTATAACTTCTTTTGCTGTTGCTTTTTTTTTTTTTTTTAAAGATTTTATTTATTTATTTGACAGAGAGAGATCACAAGTAGGCAGAGAGGCAGGCAGAGAGAGAGGAGAAATCAGGCTCCCTGCTAAGCAGAGAGCCCGATGCGGGGCTCGATCCCAGGACCCTGAGACCATGACCTGAGCTGAAGGCAGAGGCGTAACCCACTGAGCCACCCAGGCGCCCCTTGCTGTTGCTTTTATTATGAATGATTATGTTATTGATTATCTGAACAATGAAAGTGAAGTAGGAATTGCCAATTTATGCTTTAGCCAAATAAACGAACAGGTTCACTTGTATCATACAATATAGTACTGCATAAAAAAATGTCATGAGGGACGCCTGGGTGGCTCAGTTGGTTAAGCAGCTGCCTTCCGCTCAGGTCATGATCCCAGCGTCCTGGGATCGAGTCCCACATCGGGCTCCTTGCTCCACGGGGAGCCTGCTTCTCCCTCTGACTCTGCCTTCCACTCTGTCTGCCTGTGCTCGCTCTCACTCTCTCTCTGACAAATAAATAAATAAAATCTTTAAAAAAAAAAAATGTCATGAATGTGGGAACTACTCTCATCCAGTGCTTGTTCCTCTTTCTGTTTTTGTTTTTGTTTTTGTTTTTTCTTCCCATGCTGCTTAACTGTAGGTGAACCAACACAGGCTTGGTTGTCATCTCCCTGATTTTTCTTCTCTGTAGTGCAGCTAGAACTGTAGTCACTACTGTGGCTGTGTGCTAGATGTTTCTATTCTATGCACCATTGGTATGGGGGGGGGCAGGTAGGGGACCTCTCCTGGCTGTCTTATCCATCTCTCCACTTATGTGTATTCTGGTCAAGAGGGTTGGTTACATTTACCATTTGCATGAACTTGTCTGGAAAGAAATTTAGAGAAGAACTCTGCTCTATTATTCAGTCCAGATTACCTGCAAGGTCTGTGTTTGCTTTCAAAGGCACATTCAAATAAGGATAAAATGCTGCTATACTTTCTTTGGTGAAATATTTTTTGAGAACTTCATGTGTCGGGATTGCGGTGGTTTGATGTAGAATCCATAATCTTATTGCCATTTTATACCATTATAACCTCAGCCTGGTGCCTGTCTTTTAGTTTTTCACCATCACATATTTTTTTAAACAGACAAATCAACCTCTCCATACCTTGTTTCTTAAAATCTTTTATTCCCAGAACTGCTACACAGTCATAAATCTCAGATTAATACTTCTAATTTTAGGAAGGGGCTTGTGGGTCTCTCAAATATTTTAGTTTCTTTCTTTCTTCCTTTCTTTCTTTTTTCCTTCTTTTTAAAAATATTTTATTTGTTTATTTGAGTGAGAGTGAGAGCACAGCACAAGCAGGGTGAGGGGCAGAGGGAGAGAGAAAAAAAGAAGCAAACTCCCCACTGAGCAGGGAGCCAGTGCAGGACTGATTCTAGGCCTCTGGGAACATGACCTGAGCTGAAACAATGCTTAACTGACTGAGGTGCCCTCAAATACTTTAGTTTCTAATGTTATTTCGTTTATTTTTCACCAATATAAGAACTTTTCTGAACTCAATTTTGCTTAGGAGAACTATGGGTAAAATAATTAATTATCTATCATATTTTTCCTTGAATAGTCCCAGTTGAACAACAACATTCTATGGTTCTGGAATAACTATTCATAATTCCCTTTTGACTCTAATTTTTTTTCTTAGTTTATATGAAAAAATGATACAGTCTCTTAGCTATAGAGAAAATGAAGATGATTCACCTAATTCCCATTGCCATATGAATGACTACAAAAGTCATACCTTTCCTTCACACAAAGAACTAGTAATACAAAAGGATTATATCTGATACTCCAATTAAACATTGAACAGAGTTTCTGGAGGAAATGTGAGTAGTGAAACAAAAGCATAGCAGAATATAGGGGAAGATGTATCTGATGTTTAGGGATAGGAAGGTGGATATATATTCAATATCAGGTTTGTTCCTTGCCCATAAAAATAGTTAGAACTCCAGATAATCATAAACATCTTATGTGCCTTGTCTTAGTTGAAGCTGTCACTTGTGATGTTTGACACTTTCTTACCCGTACCTGATATATCACAGGAAGTACAAAATGAGCCATGCTCAGTAGTAAGACTTGCACACTGTTTCTGGGGAAACCTGTCACAATTATTCACATTTTAATTTAACCATACTTCCTTAAGCAGTATCTCTGACCATGTATTGCTTTAGATAAGTTGTTTGTTATTCACTTTCAGTTTAAGCAAAGTGTTACTTATACTCTTCAGGCAAACAGTTCTGATTATAAAAGCAGAAGCTCTATGGATATCAAAGAATAATATATGTAGTTGAATAGCTATGCTTTGTAAGTAGTACACTGACAAGGGCATAAAAGGCATTGAAAGTGGAAATATTTTCCACAAGTAATGGAAGGCATGTTGCATTATATTGATAAAATGTTCATTTCTCATCCAGAATCCAAATAATGTGAAATGACAAATACACAAGCAACTTTTGCCCTCTACTTTTATGGGGAAAAGATGGATAGATGACATAAAAAAGTAGATATCAAATAATTCATTGGGTCTTTTTTATTATCCCTGCAGAAGTCATCTGATTTCTCATCATATCTATACCTATACTACAAAATAAGAAGTGATATCCAAGAGGATAATCCTATAGCACTGAAATATTTTAAGTATAAAATATTACTGGGAACCTAAAATGTATAAATTAATACAGAATATATGATTTAGTTAGAATGGTTCCTGATACATAGTAGGAACTCCACAAATGTAATTAAAACTAAAGAGTCCTTCATTCAGGGAATTTATGATATAATAAAAGGACTTTGGAGAATATACTATACAACAGAATAAATCCAGGGTAATGAGATATTTCCTCCCTCATCACAGCCCCATTTATAGATTTCATCAAACAGGTAATTGCAAGTCCAGTTTGTTACTCTTTGTTTTGTTTTGATTTGTTTTGTTAGTTGAGACTAATAAATAGCAAAGATATCTTCTATTCTGGTTAGGTCTGATTTTTATTTCACTTATTCCTTCCCCTCTCAACCCCGTGAAATTAGTTCTTCCTCTTTATGGATTTATTCAAAACCAAATAATCCGTTTTTAATGACTATAACTTAAACCTGAGGGAATTCACTTAATTTTACTATAAGTGCTATTATTTCAAGAGGAATATCACAAACATTGCAAAACAATGGAGTTGCAATTTGTGATCTGAGTAGAACATCAGGGATTTGTGGAGTCTTCTACTCCTTGGCCACTGGAACACAGCAAGTCTAGCCTTACATCCTGGGGTATAGCCTAAAGCAGAAGAGAAGGGTTGTACCCTGGTGGCAGATGGAAGTGAAACTTTGCTCCCTAAAATATTTGGGGGAAAATTAGGGAGAAATTTTGTTTTTTCTTTAGGATTTGCAAGCTAGAACTCTTTTTTTTTTTTTTTTAAGATTTTTTATTTCTTCATGTAACAGAGAGAGAGATCACAAGTAGGTAGAGAGGCAGGCGGAGAGAGAGGGGGAAGCAGACTCCCTGCTGTGCAGAGAGCCCAATGTGGGACTCGATCCCACGACCCCAAGATCATGACCTGAGCCGAAGGCAGAGGATTAACCCACTGAGCCACCCAGGCTCCCCACAAGCTAGAACTCTTAAAGATCTCTTGTCAGTAAGTTTATCTAAGGCAGTGATACATTTATTTTACCAGTTACAGCAGCTGATAATGAGGGTGGTGGCAAAGCCAGATATCAGCACTGTTTCTGTTGTCACATTGACTGGCATCATGAGCTCATAAATGCATTGAGATTAAAACATAATCTGAAGAACAAAGTGGTTTTTGGGAAAATGTATCTCTGTTTTATATTTTTGATGCATCTTTTTTTTTAATTGAATTTTTTCAGTGTTCCAAGATTCATTGTTTATGCACCACACCCAGTGCTCCATGCAATATGTGCCCTCTTTAATACCCACCACCAGGCTCACCCAACCCCCTACCCCCTCCCCTCCAAAACCCTCAGTTTGTTTCTCAGATTCTAGAGTCTCTCATGGTTCATCTCAGTTGAGTGCAACTAACTGGGGTGAAGTTTAAGATAGATATCTAATACTAGTAGACTATAACAGCAAATGACAAACTTTTTATTATGTTTATGTCTGACTATGCTAAGATTTTAAAATAGATCTTGCAGCATACACCCTAATTTAACATCTATAGGCTAACAGTATAAGAGCCTTTGGCTGGTGCTAAAAGTTCCTTAAATTAACTGTTGGCTTGAAGCCTTGCTGAGAATTCAACTGACAAGCATTTATCCTATACCTAGTATACATTATAATGGTGTCCTTAAATAATCTGCAACCCAGTTAGGACACAAAGTGCATATGCAGGAACAAGGAGAAAACAATTAAGGGCTTCATTTTAGTATGAAACTGACTCAATTGTGAAAATAATTTATGGAAAGAAAGAGGGTTAGCCATCAAAGAAGCCTTAATCAATAATGGAAGGTTTTAGTTGTCTTGAAGTTGAAGAGATCTTGAAGAATGAAGAAGTTTTATAAATGGGAGATAATTAAAAAGAGGTATTCAGGTGAGAATCACAGCATTTTTTTTCTTTTTTTGCCTTATTATTATTATTTTTAAAAATATTACTCTCAAATATTCTCTACACCCAACATAAGATGCGAACTCAACAACCTTGAGATCAAGAATTACACGCACCACTGTCTGAGCCAACCAGGCACCCTGGGCATCACAACCTTTCAAAGTTTGGGGCAGGACTAATCATTAAGTGATGGGATAATGGTTTGGGAACAAAAAGATCTTTGCAAGAGGAGGGTAAATGAAGGAAACTTCTGATTTTTCAAGTTGCCTTTAGAAATTTCTGATGAATTTATCAGTATGAGTACTTGAATTAATATTTGTGATAGCATTTATACTTTTTTGTTCCTGAATGAAACACAAGTGAGGTAGAGAAAGAAAGGAACAAGCCGTTTCACTGAGTTGAGTGGTAGTATTGGTTAGGCGTGTTGGGATAGGTTTTGGTCTCATAATAAATGTAAACAAATACTATGACTGCATGACCTATAGACCGATCAGGTCTTATCACACTCATCCACTGTTGAAAGAAAGCTTTCTAAATTCTAACGTTTCTCTTCAGGCTTTCTGCTTTAGTTAAGTGTGTGATTTTTCTCAAGTACTGAATCTAAAACAAAGATACAGAAGCTTCAAATTAAAGGCTATAAGACATTTCATCTAATAATTCTTAAAATTGAATGAAATCTTGCCAAATACCTTCATCTATAAAACAGATAAACTGTAGTAGTTCTTTTAGATTGAGAGGATAATCTTTGTCTGGTGCGGGCTTAAGTGTTTTACACACATTTTTGTTGTTGTTGTTGTTGTCCAAAATAACACTCACAAACCACTATGAAGTAAGGATTATCATCCGTGTTTTTTCCTGTGAGGAAACTGCCTTAGATACCATATCCCTAAGTGGCAAATCCCAGATATGGACTCAAATTTATTTAATGTAAAAGCTTACATTTTCAACAACTGTCTGAGTTTCTCTCCAATAAGGGAGCTTCTATAGATTAAGCCATAACTGAAAATAAGGAAATGCATGCCAGCCATGATCTTTTTCACAAGAGACGTTTTTGTCATTTTGGGGAGAATCCAGAAGGATTATATGAAGCACAATTTGGAAATCATGAGTTGGGTTGTTTTATATTATGCAATGATGGGATGTTGTCTCAGACATCTAGTATTTATTTCCAAATAATTATACTCTTCCCTTAAGTGTAATTTTGATATTAACAAGAGAATCCAAATCTAACCTTAATTTAGAAGAATTTAAAATAAAATTACTTCAAAAGCTACTACTTATTAAATACATATTGATTTTATTAATCATGCTAGAATATTCTAATTGGTTTGTTAGAATTCAATGTATAATCCCAGTTAAATATAATAAGGGTTTCGTTAAATCCCGTAAACAACTGAAAAAAAGGCTATGATGTATGCAAAGACAAGATTTGGTACTACAATGACTCAACATAAAAACTTGATGAAGAGGGGCACCTGGGTGGCTTGGTTCTTAAGCTTCTGCCTTTGGCTCAGGTCATGATCCCAGGACCCTAGAAGGAAGCCCTGCATTGGGAAGCCTGCTTCTCCCTCCCCGACTCACCCTGCTTGTATTCCCTTTCTTGCTATCTCTGTCAAATAAATAAATAAAATCTTTAAAAAACAAAAACAAACAAAAAACTTGATGAAGATATTTTGTTGGGAAATGGCTTCAAATAAAATTCATGATGTCCAGACACCATCTTTATTTTTCCTGCCTTAACCCTCACTGTTTCTACATATAAATGCATTTCTATGATCTACACTCACTTCCATATACCGTGTTATTATCATTATGATTTTTTTTTCAGAAGGATCAGGTTCTCTCTCTTTGCTTTAACATAGTTTTGTTTTTACACTACTTTGAACTGGTATTTGAAACAGGAAAATGTAGAGTGGTAAGGATTAGGACTCTTGTACAGGATGAGAAGAGTTTAAAGTAAACGTCACTAAGTAAAGACAGACATCAAAAGAAAAGAAATTCTGTTGACTTTGTCATTTTGGAAATGTTAAAAGTAAAAATAATAGTGCAAATAGCATATTTTTAAATATTTTTAAATTTAAATATGCAAATAACGTATCTAAATTTGATGCTAACCACAGTAAGGAAAAGTAAAAAGAAACAGACGATATTTATTTTAATAATTTTATTTAACCATAGATATCCAAAGCGTTATCATTTCAACATGTAATCAATATTAAAGATATTAGTGAAAGTTATTTTACATTGTTTTGCGTTATTATACATTCTTCTTTTTTTCATAAGTTGCCTTCAAAATCTTTCACTAAGAGCACTTTTCAATTTGGGTACAAAATTTTCAATGGTTAAAATGTGTTTAATGGCAAAATATTGCATAACATTTAAATTTTTAAATGCAGACTCAAACTAATTAAATTAGAATTTTAGATCTTGAGCTGCAGTGGCTACATTAGGAGTGCTAAAAACTTGCCCTTGGCAAGTGACTACAGTAGAGCTCTAGGCTTGGCTCTCCTGTCTTTACCTATATTTTCCATAACACTTATATTAGAAAATATCTATTTTGGGGGGATCTCCAGGGCTTCCCAAACCATAGTATTTAGATATGTACTATTCTATAAATGGAGGAAGAGAGTGTAGCAAAACTGAGTAATCTTACAGTTGAACATAGACTGCTGAAGAATAAATAAAAGGCTCAGCAGATCATTTCTTAATTAAAAAGCATCTTCTATTAAGACATAAAAAATTATGGAAGATCCTTTAAGACATATTAAAAATAGATTATTGCAATCATTGCCCAGTTAAAAAAAATTGAAATTTCTAGTTTGGAGTTTTTATGGTTTACCTTCACCTTTACATTCATGAAAAGTTAGACCAGTGTAGAACACAGCAGGGATATGGGTGAGCCATGAGCCTCATGAGTACATAAGACATAGGACAGAATGGCATGACACAGAAGCAGGTATGTGCACTTAACTAGAGCAAAAATACACTGCAAATGTAAACTTTAGCTTCCTGGAAATTCAAGCCCAGGGCTTATTGTGCATTCTGGCTATTTTTGCAGCTGATGAAGTCAACGCAATGGATTGTAATGAAATAGGTAAAATGTCTGCAGTGCAAGTACCTATTCAATAAATGTCCAGTCCAGACAGATGAGGTGCAAAGCCAAGATGTGCCAGGTCACCAGCTTCCATGAGGTCTGATGGGTGTTGCCATGTGAACAGCACTCTGTCAGAATATACTTGGCTGAGGACAGTGACTGTTTCCTGTGCATAAGACACAAAGTGTATTGATATATTTTGGAGCTAACCCCAGATAAGACTACTGAAAAGAACTTGCACCACTAAATGCTTTGTTAATGGGTGTCAACGTGGATTTGATGAATTTGAGGGTATTTTAGAGCACACCTGCAGCAGATGGCTTGTGCTTTTCAGCTGCTCTTATGATTTAGCTACAAGTATTTTAAATCCCAGCTGTCAGCCCATAAGCAGTGACCGTGAATGTTAAGATTCACAAGCAGCATTGCCAGTGGCAAGAACATGCTTGCTGGGGTCATCCTGGTATGGGAAAAGTGACTCAGCTAACCTCTTTGCTCTGGGTTACTTAAAGATGTCAGAAGAAGTTGCAAAAAGGAGGGCAACTTTATCCATTTTATGGTACTGCCAGAGCTATGTATAGTTCTTTCCTCCAGAAATTAGAACTTTTGCAAAATAAATCAGTAGAATGCTTTGATATAGCCACTAAAGTAATACTATTTTTAAGCCTCTTTATTTGCATAAGCCTTTGTCAGTCACAAAATATTTTTATTTTTTATTTTATTTCTCATTTTATCACTAAAATATCCATGAGTAGTAAACAGGACCAAAGTGCTATTATTTCTCTTTAAAACTGAAGAAACTGAGGCTCAGGGAGGTGTTAGATTATGTTTGTGCATGTGTGTTTTTGATGACATCCAAAATGACATCTTGAGTAAAATCATAGGGGTAATCAAACAAACAAAAACAAAAACAAAGAACCCCACAAAACCATTTGGATCAACAAATATAGTATTTAAGAAATTTCTTTCATGTAGATGTCTGGTGTTTATTTTCTTTTGCTTGAGACTTCTAATATAGTGCTATGAAAAATAGCTTAAAGGTGATCCCTAGAATGAGGAAGAACAAACCCCTACCCCTCCAAAAGTGAATCATACTATTTGAGGTAGACTTGTCATCAAGGCAACTCTCGTTTCTTAGTAACAGAATCAATGATTTTAACCTGGCCTATGGTCATCCTGAAAAAAACCATATTTCTCATCTTTCATTATACTAAGTTCTGGTAAAAGTATTGTAAGCAACTTCTAGAGAATGTCCTTGGTGGGAATATATTAGTCAGTAAACGGAAGTCATTCTATTTCTTCCAAGCATTGAATAAATTAATATAGAGAATTAAGAGCTTACCCAATTACCGGAAGAGCAAGGGAAGCAAATGTCAGGGAAACTACTAGTGATTTTCTTAGCTTGAAGTAACAAATTGGATGGTTCTTAAGAGTTTGCTAGAGATATGCTGAAATTGTGAAGACTCTGGAAAACTCCCACCAATTATCTCTGTCAGCAGTATCAAAGTGAGTTGTTCATAGGACTCACTGGGAAGCAGCTATGAGTCACAAACTTGACAAAATATCTGGCTATAATTGCCTCCAGAGATGATGATTTTTACTTTTTTTTTTCATCCTCTGAATCTCAACTAAGTGCCTTTCATTGGAAAACTGTAACCTCAAACCACTGAGAAAAGGATTTGGGGGAATGTAATGCTAACTTCTCTTTTGTTTTGCAAGAAAACCTTAGAATAAGTTGTGGTGCTATTGGCTTGTCAACAGACAGTCCAACACAGCTCACTTCTTTACTCAACTCAGCATCCATAAATGGCATTTAATTCACACTTAACTTCCAAATAAAGACCAATGCAGCACCACCCTCTACCTACCACAATGAAACTCCTCTTAAATACATGGTCCCATGCAAAGCCCCATATGTCATTTATCTACCTTGAGATTATGTTCATTGCGTTTTTCTTTCTTTCTTTTTTTTTTTTTTTTTTAAGGTCACTCACTTTTTCTTTGGTGATACTATAACTGAAGTATTGCATTACACAGTTAACTATTATTAATACACCTCATATCCAGTAGAAAGGGAATGTGAGAAGAAAAATGAAATCAGTTAAGGTGTATAAATATGTACATGTCAAGGTCAGAAGTAAAATATGCACAGCTGCTAGTGTCCTGTAGTCACACAGTTGTAGCTTACTTTTAAAACTTCATTCTTGACCATTGTTTCCTTGGCCATAAATTATTATATCAGCTGATCTTGGTTCTTTACGAGGATCTAAACTTTGTCTATTGAAATGTTTGTGGTATTTATCCTCCTGCAAATACTTCATTGTCACAGCTTTTTATTAATTGTGCTGAGTGGTTCTCCTATAATTTTAGGCTCTAGTTATACCTCTCTATTATCCCATTATCCCAGTGGTAATTCTATTTCCTCTTGAAAAGCAGGAACAATCACCCTGGCCAGAACAGTAATTCCCTTTTTTACCCTGTAGATTTAGTGGCATGAGGAATACAAAGTGACCTAGTAGAAATTTCAACATCCATTTCAAAGAAATTCTTGTTTAATCCTTTGGTAGAAAAATTCCTCTTTGGAGAACTTAAATTTCTAAAACCAGCAGAGTCATAGGGAGATGAAACAACTATCTTCCTAGTTCATCATTAAGGATACTAGCAGAGCAGTCAATCCCATTTCGACCTTTTGATTCCCAGATTCAAGTTTCCTTACCAAGGGAGAAAGATCAGGATCTACTGGCTACCATTTTCAGAGCATATAGGTGTTATCAATTGACAGTGCCATTCAGTCTTCATTTCCTAGGAGCCAAGTCCAGAGTTTTCTAACGTATTATTACTTTAGCTTCTCTTTTGTCACTTCCATTCTAATCTAATGCTAACTTCTACATCAGTGCTGATTTGTTGATATCTTTAAAAATTTAGTCCTCCTTTATGTTCTCTAAAAAACCCATAGGAAATCCATTTTTAAACTTCTAGATTAAAACTTCATATGTAGGCCTGTGTTATTAGTGTGGTGAAGGGTATAAGAAGGCTATTACCACTTAGAAAATGTTCAACTTGTGCATTCCTAAGTAGTAAATTTCACTCCGTGGCCTGGAAAATTTATGATAAATGTTATGGGGTAGCATGCATGGATATATATCAACGCCACTGAGAGAGGAGTAACAGAAAAAGAAGGAGTAAAAGCAGATGGGCATAACATGAAAATTCTCCTGATGTTCATTGGGATATCAATCATCACTCTCACTTAGGAGACATGGACACAGCATTTATTGCTCTCTCACTTCATCTTGTTATCCATACGTACATGCTTACGATTTTAAAAATCATATTTGTGTCCAAATCTATAACTGACCTTTTCTTTGAGATCCAGTGTTTTCATTTGTTCCTAGACACAAGTAACCCTTTATTATGTACTTCTAATTACGTCATAGGTTCTTATGAAGATACTATGACTTAATACTCTAGTATGACAATTACAGCATGTTTTGTGTGGTGGCTATCACACGGTACTAGTAATTGCTGGTTGAAATATTGCTAATAGTATAGGTATTACCTTTCTATACTATTATCAGAACACCTGGGCATTCCACAAACATATATTTAATACACCTTTAAAGTTCTATCTTTCTATTCTACCTTTTTACATAGCGGTCAGTTACCCGCCTATGCAAGTATTTGCATGGACATAAGTTGAAGTTAGCAGTTTTTAGGTGTTAATGCTAATGTTTGGGTCATGCTGCCTCTAAGGGTGATGAACATAATACAATTTCCTTGTAATCATGTTTTTCTCATTTTGTTTTGGAAATAGTGTATTTGCAAATATATTTGAAATAAGAAAAGTCAAAACTGAGAGTCTTAGAATAACCTGCTTCAAGCCCAGGTACACTAAATTGAAATAATAATAGTTAACTTTATTCTTATGTGTGTTGGGCACTGTTCAAATCATTTTAATAAATTTTCTCAGTTTATACTCAGATTACCCATTAGAGATGGGCAATAATGTTAATTCCATTTTACAAATGAGAAAACTAAAGCACAAAGGGGTTATATCAATTAGTTTATGTTATACTAGATTACCTCCAGATTTAGTGCTTTATTACAGTAGTCATTTATTTAGTTCACGATTCTCTAGGTCAGCAAATTGGTCAGGACTCATTTGGGGATTCTTTTGTCATGGCTGGGCACCCTTATCCTTCTGTGGTTAGTTACACATTAGATAAAATATAGATATTTTAGGAGGTTCTGCCTTTGGGCGTTGGGTAAATGTTGGCTGGGATGAGAGTGGTGATAGGGTCATATGTCTCATCAGCTAGCAGACTCCTCAGGGCTTATCTACATGCTTGCTTGGTAAACTGAAAGAGTGAAAGAGAGCAAGGCCTAGATTTGGAAGTGGCACAGTCTTGCTTCCACATTCTGTTGGCTATAGCAAGTCATGACACTGTCCCAGATTCAAGGGATGAGGTAGCATACTCCGTACTTGACTGGAGGAGATGGAAAGTTTCATTGTAATAGGATGTGGGTAGTGAGCCAAGTTTGCTGTCTAGCATTTAAAGTAGACGGGGCAGAGGAGGGAGAGTATTAGAGTGGGAAGGAAGAAAGATGGAGAGAGGGGGAAATAGCTAAGTTTATTGAGGATTCTTTTATCTATTAAACCCAATTAATTGAATGACCACTCATGATATTCTTTCAAAGTTAGAGTGAAACAAATACTAGCATTGGTGTTTTAAAGGCTTCCTTATCCTGAAATTCTGTATTTGTCTTCAGGTGCAGAAAGCATTGTTGCAAAGCATCTACAAATTAGGTGCTTTGAAAATTTTGAAAGGCTTTTACTTGGTGTGATGTTCATAGTGGCAGACAGAGGTCAAAAAACTTTTCTCTGAAAATTCCTTACCTGTAATGGCTTTGAGCCAACTCTTACTTGTCTTAAATTTACTAATCATATAGCAGATGGAGAAAAATTGCTTTGTGATTGTATACTAAGATTGTGTCATCTTATTCTAAAATTAAACATCTTACTCTAAAGAATGTCTCTCTTACTCTCAATTAAAGAATTGAGATACAAGATAAAAATACATGCTTTTCTGTCCTGATGTAAGACATAAACAGATACATGTAATACAACATAAATCTAAATTAGTATAAAGGGTACGAATAATGTAATTTAAGAGGGAAGTCTAACCTACCTTAGAGTTAGGATGTTGGGAATTTGAAGGAAGATTTCTTTGGTGCATGAGGTTTTAAAAGATGGATTTTAATAATTTAATAATCAGACAATGATGGGGATTGGAAAGGTGAAAGGTAGAAATAGTACAGAGACCGCAACTAAGTAATTATTAGATTGTAATGTCAGTTATCTCTGGATAAGAAATATTGAGAAGTTGATACAAGAGCAATGACACGAAGAATGGAAAGGAGGAAGAACATTAGAGAGGTGTAATTGGTAGATTTATAGAAATTAGTGACTGGTTTGACATGAGGACCAAGAAAAGAGGATGACTTGAGGATAACTTCCAGATCATTCCCTTGGGCATATAAAAGTATATATCTAGATTTTATGTGTATATACTACATAAGTACTACAAAGTAAGGGGGCATAGGAGGAGAGTTTCCAACAGATATCAGTATAGAGAATATTTTTGTACAAGTTAGCTCACTGCAGCATCAGAATTTTTAATAACAATATTATAAAAATATAGATATCAGTATATATAGAAATAAAGATCTAGACCAAATGGGGATATATTTCTAAAATAGATTTGTAACCTTTAGTTTTTTAAAAGATATTTTGCAAACATTTTCATAAGTATTTGTAGGCTATAGATTTGCAGCCTATTTGGCTTATGTTAAAAGCATTTTCTATCCCATTGCATATTCTAAAAAGATGCATTTTCTAATGGCCACATACTATTCTGTCACATGATGCTATTAAACTTTATTATATTCATTCCCTTTATGTTAATTATAATTTGAGGACTTGCATTTAAATCTTTTACCAAACTATCATCTAAGTAAAGGATGACTTATTAGTGGCATTTTCCCTCACCATGATCTTCTCTACAGAGCAGGATGGTAATTTTATCACTTGCTCTAAAGCTATTAGAGTGTGCCTCATCTCATGCACAGTAAAAACACTAGCTCCATCTTTTCTGAAGCTGACAGGGAGGACTTCTCCCCTCTTAGTGGTTAGATATGGACTTAGAGGAGAGAGGTTACATAGTATTTTATTTCTCCCTTTCAAGTCAACCTGTTGTAGGAAATGGACTCCCTCATGGACTCTGAGGTGTTACAAAGGTAACTGGGACCTTTATCTGGGAGTTAAAAGATGCCTATACCTGTTGTCCTCACAAGTGACTACAGTGTGACTTTTACCAAGTCACGTTTATCAGCACATTTACTGTGTATTTCATTTAACTAATACATATTGCATTTCTACACATGTACTAGAAGAGATAAAAATGACCTTTCACATCTTCTTTGTAAAAAGGAGAGAAGTAAATACTACATTACACTGAAGGACAAGGTAACAAAGTCCAGGATGGATGTGGCCCAGAAGTAACTTATATATATATACTTTTATATATATATATAATATATATATAATATATATACACACACTTTATAAATATACTTATATATAAGTAAATTATATGTGTTTATATATAAATGTATATTAGTATATATATGTTTATGTATATGTATATATCATATATACATATTTATAGGTTTGTGTAAACATACACATTTATTTTAAGACTATTTTTATATATATATGCATGTAAATAACATATATATTTACACACAGATACAAGCAGGTGTACATATAGACAGAGGGAGTCAAAGGTAACTTCCATTTTGTAAAATATTTGAATTGCTTTCCATCATTTAAATATAGGAAGATTTCACATAAATATCTAAATTTTTTATTTTCCTAAAAATCAGTAAAACCGAGAAATCCTGTTCCTGAGTCTAAACATCACAACATTTCTGTATTCCTGCATGGCAACAGTTAGATTGACCTGAGTGGCTAATGGGTTTCTAGCAGTTGTTCAGTTGTCCTTTGTAGATATATTGTTTTCATGAGCTCTCCAGTTGTCTACAATAGGTTAATTCACAAATTTTTACCTTATTTGCCTGGTTTCTGTATATATTTAAGTTTGAAAATTCAACTTCATGCCATATACTATAAAAAAGTTCATTTCAGTTCAAAGAATCTATTTTGTTGGACATCATCTTCATAGATGTAACTATAGGAAACTAAGACAATTGACTATTTCAGCTACTTCAGTCAAAAACTTTTCCATTTAGAGAAAAGTCAGCAAAATTGATAGTCTAAACCTGAGCAAATGTTTGAATGGGATAAACTATTTCTGTCAAAGCAATAAGCCTAGTAACTCTGTATGGATGCAACCTATAGTTTTATAGACACAGTGGATATTTTACTTTTGTCAGTTCTTGCCCGTCACAAAGAGTGATTATTTATGTTTGAAGGATGCTATGCACAGACTGTTTTCTCAATTTTAGGTTGGGCGACATTCTTGCCACCTATTCCATTTTAAATTTCTTAGAGAAATTAATGTCTGAGGTCTTGTTCCGATGAATCACAGATTTTAAAATCATGTATGGCCCCCAAGATATGTTTTTAAAAAGGACAATATAATAGTAACTATAAAATGTTGTGTTTGTAGAATGCACATTGATTCCAAATTTCTTTCCCTTATATGATTAATTCTCAGGTTTCCCACTAAGAACTTGTGATTTAATTATGTATGGCCATAGAAAATGCTCTTCTGGTAAATACAAGTTTTTCAGGTTGATTCTTCTGTTTCTAAGAAAATAGCCGTCCATTACCTGGAAGGCGAATTAGTCTGACTGATGATGGCAGACTACGCTGCATTGCAAAATCAGGTGTGTTTACCCTTCATCATAGCTGAGTCCGTTTATATTAATAATGAAGGCATTGATATGGGAATCAAAGGTACACTTTTGGCCTTTCATGTCATTAAATCAAGATCAATAATTCCTTATAATCTCCATAATAAAAGTGAAAATTCTAGTCAATGTTTTACTATACTGAGCTTCTTATATTGTCAAACTTTTATCCCCAAGGATTACAACTTAAAAAAAGTATTATTTTTTCTTTCTGTCTAAATCCTAGGTTAAGGGGCACCTGGGTAATTCAGTCTTTAAGCCTTCAGCTCAGGTCACAATTTGAAGGTCCTAGAATCGAGCCCCACATCAGTCTCCCTGCTCAGTGCAGAGTCTGGTTCTCCCTCTCCCACTCCCCTTGCTTATGTTCCTTGTTGTCTTTCTCTCTGTCAGATAAATAAATAAAATCTTTAAAAAATTAAAAAAAGATCCTAGGTTAAATTATATCTTTAATGGAAATAGTATATGTTATAATGATAAATGGTGTTAAGTTTTTCTCAGTATTACATTATAATTTTATAATATTTAACATGACATTTCTTACCAACTAACATTTATTTAACAGATTTCCCCCCGCTATATCCATGTTAGTTGCTACAGGAGATAAAAAAAAAAAAAAAAATGACACAATTGAAGCTCTTTTGCATCTTACAATATAAGACCAAAGATTGAAGATTACAGATAATGTTAAATTATCAAAATTTAAAAGCTTAATATTTTTTAAAAAATGAAACAATTGCCAAATACATGTTATAATTTTTTTTAAAGATTTTATTTATTTGACAGACAGAGATCACAAGTAGGCAGAGAGAGAGGAGGAAGCAGGCTCTCTGCGGAGCAGACAGCCCGATGCGGGGCTCGATCCCAAGACTCTGGGATCATGACCTGAGCCGAAGGCAGAGGCTTTAACCCACTGAGCCACCCAGGCGCCCCACATGTTATAATTTTGATTCATCCATCAGTCCATCAGTATTTACTTTAAGAAAGGATCTTCTGAATATCTGACCTCTGCATATGTCATCTCTTCTGGTTTTTCTACTTGACTAACTGATTTCTTTCACACTATTCTTGCTAGTGGTCCATAACCATCTTTCTAAAATTTTTTTGTGTTTCTTAAAGGGAACTATATTTTTCTTTGTAAATTTAGCTATCTAGGGCTTTTCAAAAACAGGGTCTCATTTTCTGCTCTAGAAAGTCTGAGTTGATAGGAAATTTTTTTAAGTGAAGTTATTTTCCTTGAATTTCACAAAAAATATAATTTTGAAAAAGATGGACCTCATATTTTTATATACTATCCACTTTGATTTATATATTCCTGGATCAAGATATATCCTTTGGGATGAGCTACAGATCCATTGTTCTCTAAAAGAATTCTCTTGATTGTGTTCACTGGCAAAATTAAGTGATCCAAATTACTATGGACTGGATCTATTGTCCTTGTCCTTCTCTTTTTTATGAACCCTCTGGAGTATAATGGTATTAAAAGACTATAATGTTTAGAATGTAAAGTATAATATTTAAATTGTTCTCCAGGAGAAATATTAGCAAAGTACCTTGAGAGCGTTATATCTGCTGGAGTAGATCTCTTTCACAATTCAACTGGGAGTGACAGATAATTTAGAAGACTTGATAGATGTGAAGATACTGCATGTGAACATTCATGGATAAGACGGATGTGAAATCCTGTATTGGGAGAGAAAGTATGTAAAGACTAGGACACACAATAAAATATATAGACACTGGCCTTTCATTTGGAAAGAACACAGCAATTTTTCTTGCTATCTTATTCTGAGCTTGCTAATTATTTTGTGAATGTTCAATCTGAAATATTGAAGCAGTTCTAACCGTTGTCCGTCTGTTTGGGACATCAAATAGCTATTTTGTCAAGACTAGAGTGTCATTAGTTGTGTGTCTCTAAATGAAAGTTCTTCATGTTAATGCTAACTGTGACATGAATAGTAAGATTGGCATTAGAGATTTCTGAAATGAGAAAAACATTCATGATTAACCTACAGAGGGTAAGAATTGGGAAATCATCTAGTAACTTCATGAAGCTATGTTGCATTGTAATTTCATTTTCATTAGCGATGAAATTGTTATGGAATAATGAGGGACCTTGAAGTGTAGGAAGTTAGTCAACTGAAAACAAAGTGCTGCGCCAGGATTACAACTTTCAGCCATTTAATAATTTATGATTTTCCTTTAACTCCTGAACTAGAATTTGGAGATGGACTTTTGTTTATTTATACATCTCAGTACTGCTGGCATACTATTTATGAACATATCAAAGGTGATTACAACTGATCATGTCTTCTTCGATCCAATTACCATGTTCTGCAGTCTCAGTTGGGAAGAGAGGAATTAATATTTATTGGATGCCTCCCACATGCCAGGGGGTTTACATGTGTTCTCTCATTCAATCTTCCCAGTGGACCAGGGAGATTGTTGCTATTATTTACATTTTGCAAATGAGAAGACTAAAATTCAGAGGAATTAAATAGAGTGGAAATGTAAATTTATGTTTGTTTCTTTTTTTCTTTGTTTTTGAGAACTGCGCCTTACGGCCTCTTCTACCACATGTGGTGTGTATGGTTCAAGTCCTCAGCCCTTCCTTCTTCAGTTCAAGGAGAAGCAGTCTTTTTAAATTTTTTTAAAGATTTTATTTATTTATTTGACATAGATGACAAGTAGGCAGAGAGAGAGGAGGAAGCAGGCTCCCTGCGGAGCAGAGAGCCCCATGTGAGGCTTGATCCCAGGACCCTGGGATCATGACCTAAGCTAAGGCAGGGGCTTTAACCCACTGAGCCGTTCAGGTGCCCTGAGAAGCAGTCTTAAGATCTGTGTAAACTTAAAAATGATGATTAATCTGCCTCTGGGCCCATGATTGTAATAAGGCCAATAAATCCTCTTTATTGAGGATTGATATGAATACTGCAGAAGAGGGGATTCTTTTGTTTCTTTGATCCTGAACCTTACAAACCACAAATCCTGGAGTTCTTCAGACAACTGTCTTTGCTCCCATATGAAGAGGTCTTACATAATGATAAAGCCAATAGAGAATATGGCAGAACTGAGAAATGGGGGGAAAAGAACCTCCTTTTGGGGCTATAATCTGAAGTCTAAAAAAGTCTGCCCATAAAAACTATGGAAATGACTTAGAGAAAACGTGAATCCATGAAATATATTGAAAAGAAGAATCATCAAATTTAGTGTTAAATGTAGAAATTGAGGAAATTCTGTTAAGTTCTGGGTAGTTTTAAAGAATAGGGAGCACAGTGTTCACTCTTTATGTATTTACTAAGTCTGTGATGTGTGAATTGTAAATGTTTTTCTATGAATTTGCAAAAGCAACATGGAAATACCAGTACAGAGATGATGACCCTCAGGGTAAACTCTATATTGGCCTTAATGTATTATAGCCTTGTGGGCTTCGGTTTAACTGTCTCCTGCTATTCTCCATCGTGTTTGAGTCTTCAAGGGGCATTATTTTTTGTTTGACATATGCGCTGTGTGCAGCAGTCCTGTGATCAGTTTCCTAATGGTTTGAAAGTGTTGATTTCCTCCGAAAAGAGTCGTTTTTACTTCCTGGAAATAGTTCTCTCAGACACCAGCTGATGCCTGATGACTCTGAATCTACCTATTTTAAAGGAGGATAATAACGCCTCCTTTTTCCTTTTTCTCCCTCCATTGTGAGGAGGCGGAAGTGTTCTTGAGAGGCTTTTCTAGGAAACAGCTGTGTAGATGATGGCAGCTGATACTGATCCTGGACATTTATCATCTCCCAACTATCAGGCATTAGGTGAGACTATCTATTGCTCATCTTCACAGCCATTTTTTAAGGTTTAAATGATGAGGAGACTGAGGCTCAAAGAAGGTCTAAATGACAGAAAGCTACATGAAATTGAAGTAAAAGGATACATGTGAGAACACCTAGTGCCCACACCGGGCAGGGATGAGGGGACAGTCCGTTTCAGCTCTGCCCTGGCCTTTGCCTCCCCTCTGCTTTAGTCTGGGGTGTGTGTCCTCCCCGAATTCCTATGTTGAGACCTAATGCCCAAGGTGATGGTATGAGGAAACAGAGCCTTTGGGAGGGGATTTTATCATGGGGGGAAGCCTTCATGAACGGAAGTAGTGCTGTCCTAAGAGGGACCCAGGAGAGAGCTGCCTTGTCCCCTTGGATATGTGAGGTTACAGTGAGAAGTCAGCCCGCAGGGAAGAAGCTGAACCTCACCAGACACTAAATCTGCCAGTGCCTTGATCTTGGACTTCCTGGTCTCCAGAGCTGTAAGCAGTAATTTCTGTTGTGTATCAGCCACCCTGTCTGTGGTATTTTTGCTCTAGTGGCCTGAGAGTACGAAGAGACCCCTCCGTCCCCCTGCCCATTTTTTCCTCTTCTCCTTGCTTCCTTTGTTGAATATTTAAAACATTTTCCATGTAGGCTTCTCTTTGTTTATTACAGTGACCTGATTCGGTGATTCGTGACATTTTTAAGCCTTTTTCAAGCCTACGTTAAAACCTATGTCAATTATTTGGTGAGTTTTACGGTTTTAGATGGAATGAGTGCTGTATATTGACCTTGTTTACCAAGCACAGGAAATTCCCAGGTATTGTAGCTGCAGTAGATCTTGCATTCACGTCAGAATGAGCTAAAGTCTAAAAATAGATTATGTTCTGTACGAAAGATTCTTCCCCAGTGCTTTCAACTTCTGTTTCTTAGAAACAGTTGATGCAGCTCAGAGACGGTGGGGAAAGAAAAAAAAAAAGCAAGAAGAGTCCATAATTCACAGCGGAAGGAAATTATATTAAATTCCTAAGGAGTTCTGACATATAACGTCAGAAAGTGCTGTAAGTCATAGTAACATTTTTATGAGGAGCCTCGCTGAAAAGTTACATATTTCAAACTTCATAATGTGACCATGGTTTACATGTTTATAGCTTTATTTATATATTTTTAGGATCTGTCTTTGTAATCCATTTTCTACAGATCTAATCTATATATAATGATTTCTAATACTTTGGGGAAATCATCTTTTGAAGTACCCTCATTTTTTCATTATATAACCTAGTTCTTCTTTAGTTAATTTTTTCCCCATTTAATTAGGATGACATCCTTCTTTAAAAAAAAAAAGCATGTCTAGAGTTTGCTGGCTGCATCAGTAGTTGTTAGTGTAAAGTAGTGGCTATAGACCACTGAACTTGAGGTCTCAGTTTGATTTGATGTAAATGTGATGATTTGTATAAATTTGATCAGACATATGCAGCTGTGAGGTGTTGGGAGGTTTGGGGGATTAATAAAAGCTCTGCTATGGCTCTCATATCTATACTTTCAGACCTTTACCAAGGCACAGAATGTGTTCTATAATTACCACTGTGCATCTGCCTTGTCTTTGAGCACCTAGAGGAGAGCAGTCATACCGTATTCAGTCTTGTGTTGCCCTCGGTGCCTCTTGTGATGCTGAACACGTATTCTTTCAAACCTCCTGGCACAGAAGAGGGAATGTGTGACCTGGGGGAGCTAAGGATATAGTTTGTAGAGGTCTGTTACTACCATAATGCTTTTGTGAAGTCTTTCGTTTTGAAAATTCACATGGTCTTGGATTCCTTACCTAAAATTTAGCCCAAGCTACTTATGGAATGAAAAATAAATAAATAAATAAATAAATAAGGTGGTTGCTTTACATCATGTGATGTTACATAAAATTGTCATGCTAGAATGTGTGCTGTATTGATCCTGAACTATATGAGGATGAATACCTAATCAGAGTGTGTTGAATTTAACTGAACTTAGCAATCTAGTTCCAGAAAGCCAGGAAAACAGAAAAATTCAGTTGAAGACAAGATGGATAGTTTTGAACCTTCTGCCTTCCTTTCAGTATTCTGTCCCTGCTTTGCTGTCATCCCCTCGTCTCCATGTCGTCACGACGTCCAACTGGCTCTATACCTTTATCATCTACTGTCAGCATTTCAGCCAGCTCTCAAGGGAGGGACTTACAATGACTATTATACACAGGCTCCAAGTTCACATTGTCAGTGCTAAACGATGTCATAGCCCAGCTGAGGGGCTATTGAAGGCAGTAAGTGTTCCAGACTGGCCCACTTTAATGGCTCAATTCTGATTTTTGAATTACAACCAGTGTTGGATAATGGCAAGAGTAGGGGCAGTGGGATCTCATGAAGCCAAATCGTAATCCTGGCTCTCTATATTCCATTTGCATACTCTTGGGCAGATTTAAGCTTTCTGTGACTAGCATTGTTTTGAGAGCTCCAGGTATTTGGTTTCATTTTTTTTTTTTCCTCATTGCCACATCTCTGAGGTTGTTTATATCTTCATTGTACACATAAAAGGGTACCTTGTCTTTAAGAAATTGTGCTGATGTCTACATCTGCAAAGTGGCAGAGGTAGAATTGAACTCCATCATTGTAATGTGAAAGCACTTTTCATGAAATGACTAAATAAGATCTTAGAGAAAATACCTCTAATTCTTTTAATACATTTTTAGTACTATTTTTTAGAACAGTATTGGAATAACAGAAAAATTGAGAAGACAGTAAAGACATTCCTGTATACCCAACACCCAGTATACTTTTTTTTTTTTAATTATTAACATATAATGTATTATTTGCCCCAGGGGTACAGGTCTGTGAATCAAGCTTACACAGCTCACAGTGTATACTCTATTATTAACACCTTACATTAGTATGGCATATTTACTGCAATTAATGAACCAATATTGACACACTACTATTAACTAAAGTGTGTAATTCATTCATAGTTGCTATGTTTTGACCTAATATCTTCTTTCTTTTCCAGGATCTCATTCAGTATGTCATATTACATTTAATTGTCATGCCTCCTTAGGCTCCTATAGGTTGTGACATTTTCTCACTTTCCTTGCTTCTGATCAATCATACAGTTTTAGAGATTGCTGGTGAGATATTTTGTAGGATTCTTTTCCATTGGAATTTTTCAGATGTTTTTCTCATTCTTAGACTTGGGCTATGGGATTTAGGGAGGAAGATCACAGATAGGAAGTGCTATTTTCATCACATTATATGAAAGATGTACACTAGCATCATGATTCATGACTACTGATGATAACTCTGGCTGAGGTAGTGTTTGTCAGATTTCTCCAATTTAAAGTTACTCTTTCCCTCACCTTCTACTTTTAGAATAGAAAATTCCAAAGTCATACACCTGACATGTACTAGTGGGGGAGTCAATGCCATGTCTGCCCTGGCCCCAAAGATTGGGTCAGGACAGACTCTTTGGAGTCTTTACTCTTTGGAAGAGCCACTCTCAATAATCCACATTTATGGAGTTGGGATTCATGCTGTCCCCCTATAGGGGAAAAGTATCTACATAATTATCTGGCATTCTTCTGCAAGATATATTGTTTCTTCTCCATTCATTAATTTGTTCAATTATTTTTATATATTGGTATAAACTCAGATACTAATTTTATATCTTGGATAATAATCTGAGTTTTTTTTTTTGTTTTTTTTTGTTTTTTTTTTTTTGCTCAAAATTTTCCAGTTTGGGCTACTGGGAACCTTTTAGTTGGCTCCTGTGTCCTTTTCACATACTCCCACATAACTCCAAAAATGTTTTGTATTTTTTATTTTTTGCTTGTTTTGTTTTTTAGTATGTTCTTACTTTCTGACATATCACACTTATCTTCTATAATTCCTTCTTCAGTCCTTGAATCAGCCATTTCTCCAAGGAGCTTCTGGTTCAGCATTAGAAATTAAGGTCTGTGCTCTTTGCTCCTGGGGTAGACCTCTCAGCTGAAAGCACAAAGAAACACATGTGTGTGTACTAACTTGTGTATATACACATGTGTATAAATATTTCTGTTTGCAACTATATGTGACATATTAAGCTAAGTTCTTACTGATGTCTCCAACTCCAGTCCATTACTATATGGATCATTCTAGTCTCTGTCCCTTGATTATTATAACACATTTTTTATTTGTTGTTGTAAAATAATCCTTTACTGAAATATTTTGCTTTACAGTTGTAACTAGCTGGGCAATCCACTGATGTCATCTGTGATATCATGAGGGTGGTAGTCATCACCATTGCAGCCCACGGACTGGGCAGTCCTCAGGATCTCTTTAATGGTTCCAGAGAGTTCTCTGGCTAAAGATTATTGCCACATTTGTTAGACAATGTTGACAATCTCATTAAAAGTATTCCCACTGCGTTTCATGTTTTTCCATTGCTTTCTGTCTCTTGGTGGTTCCTTGAAGGCTTAGATAATCAGGGCAGAGGCAGAAGGTACAACTTCAGTCTGGGCCTCTTCTGGAAGTATTCGGCAGCTAAATCCAGGGTTGAAAAGAAAAAGAAGGAGAAGGTTCTTGCTACTGTCACAAAACCAGTTGGTGGTGACAAGAACGGTGGTACCCGAGTGGTTAAACTGCGCAAAATGCCTAGGTATTATCCTACTGAAGACGTGCCTCGAAAGCTGTTGAGCCACGGCAAAAAACCTTTCAGTCAGCATGTGAGAAAACTGCGAGCTAGCATCACCCCTGGGACCATTTTGATCATCCTCACTGGGCGCCACAGAGGCAAGCGGGTAGTTTTCCTGAAGCAGCTGAGCAGTGGCTTGCTACTTGTGACTGGACCTCTGTCCCTCAACGATATGTGACATATTAAGCTAAGTTCTTACTGATGTCTCCAACTCCAGTCCATTACTATATGGATCATTCTGAATGGTCAGTTTCATTGTAATCCTCAGACCCTCCCCTTCACCAGTTGCCTTGGTGATGTCATCACCAACCTTTTTTGGAGTCAGACCCAGGGGGCCGATCTTCCAGACCAGGGCAGATGTGGCATTGACTTCCCTACCAGGGCATGTCGGGTATATAACTTTGATCTTGGGGTTGAACTTAGGCGGCATGGTAGAGGTGGCTGGTGTCAGACGAATCCAGACCCAGGATGACAACAGGCAGCAGCACCTGTGTCACCTCTTCTGTGCTGAAAGTTAATATTTGTAATACATTTTTTAATAGAACATGAGTTTAAAATTTTCTTAGTTGCTGACAATAAAGGTTAACATTTATTGATGGTTTACTATGTTTCAGGCATTGTCCTTAAGACTTTAATTGAATTCTCATTCAGTTAGAGAATGAACTTAGGCTGGGGATAGTAGACCCCCTCCTCCTTTTTTTCAAGTTTCATTTTGAACAACTTAATATTTACATTTTGAAATTTCATATTTATGAAGTGAAAGAAAGAAATTCATAGATGCTCAGTAACTTGGCCAACATCATGGAGTAGTGAGCGCAGTAGCCTGTATTCTCTGACTTCGGAACTTGTCCATACTATTGTGCAAACTAACTCCTGGCTTTCAGTCTTCCTTTGCTTCTTGTGGTGGGACTCCCTGGGATGCATACAGTTTTGGCACCTTAGGAAAACTGCCAGAGCTGAGACATTTATATGACCAAATGCATTAGAGATGCACAGTATTTTTACTGTTTCAGGGCAATGTCATCGCACATCCCCTACAACCAAGAGATTACAGAAGAGTTTAACACATTAAACTCAGAGAAGTATCTGTTTGTTTGCAACTTATTTTAATATAAAACTTTTTCTGACAGTTGCTATATTCTTTTAAAATATTGAAATTATGGAGTTTGAGAGTATGTGGACCACGGAAATTATAAAAATGAATCTTTGTAGATTAACAAGAACAACCAGAACTGCTTTTTCATACATCATGAGTGAATGTTAATGTTTATGCCTAAATAGTCAGGAGACATAATGCCTCGTCCTTGTGTGGATGTGGTAATTTTGGCTTCTGAAGTCCATGAATGAGTAAAAATTCTAAGGGAATTTCTCTTGGTCATAAATATACATATATGTATATTTATATTTGGGGTTAGGTGTGAACCTGCATTTTCTCAGCTCATTCTGTATATGTGAGTACCACTATCACTAACTTAGTGAGTATCACTATCTTATCTATACAGTGCCAAATGACTTGACAGTTCAGTTGTTATTCTCTGTTCTAGCCCTTACCAACTGTCTACGAACTTCCCACATTACTCTGAATATTTAACTTTTTTTTTTTTTAAGATTTTATTTATTTATTTGACAGACATAGATCACAAGTAGGCAGAGAAGCAGGCAGAGAGAGAGGAGAAAGCAGGCTCCCTACTGAGCACAGAGCCCAATGTAGGGCTCCATCCCAGGACCCTGGGATCATGACCTGAGCAAAAGGCAGAGGCTTTAACCCACTGAGCCACCCAGGTGCCCCTGAATATTTAACTTTGTATAAACTCTGAGCCACAGATTCTCAACATAAAAATCCCAGACAGTTATCAATTTTTTATTAAACAAAGCTTTGGAGAGCACTTTACATTTAATCTTCATGACATGGACATTATTATGAAATAGGCATTATTAGTTACTCATTTTATAAATGAAGAATGTGAACGATATCAAGAGATTTCCCTGAGTTTACACATTTCATATGTGGCAGAGTTTGTATTTAAACCAAGGTGACTTTTGCATCTCTACCTACCACTCTGTAGGGTATAAATCCATGTAAGTGGCAATAACAAGCAACCTCAATTTTACAGTGGGTAAGCTAAATATGCTTATTTTCTAATAATGTTACATGCCCAATACAGTTTGGCAAGGGGACTGTGATCTGCAGTCTCTCTGAGACCCAGGCTGCTGTAGGCTCCACAATTCTGTATTATATAGTCTGGAGCACAATGTCTTCTCAGTCACGGTGGCAGAGGAAGAGATCACTAGAAAGCTCTGTTTTCGTTCTTTTATACTTAGATCTCAAAGTGACAATCTTGTTGGCTACAACTAGTCAATGTCCCCGTCTAACCGTAGTAGGCTTAGGAAATATGTGGGGCGTAGGTAGAATAATTGGATAGTGTTAGAGACTGTGTAATGTGCCTCTCTAAATTCATATGTTGAGGCCCTAACCCATAATATGACTGTATTGGAAATAGGACCTTCCAGGAGGTAATTAAGATTAGATGAGGTCAGGAGAGTGGGGGACTAATTCTGTAGGGCTGGTGCACTTGTAAGAAGTGGAAGAGACATTTGAATCATGTAGCCAGGAAGATAACTCTCACCACAAACCAAATTTGCCACCACTTTGATCATGAAGTGATCTGAAAGCTAGAAATCCTTCAGAACTGTGAGAAAATTAGTACCTATTCTCTAAGTCACCCAGTCTGTTATTGTTATTTTGTTAGGGTAATCGGAGCACATTAAAGTGGCACCACTGTGTCTATCATAGAAGTGTGATACAAATTCCAAGGCATTGAATTAAGCTGGAAAGATGTAAAAATATTTTAAATTTAATTACTGACAAAGAATAGATGTTCAATAGCTGTCAATTTCAAGGCTTTCAAGTTACTTGGCATAAGACTAAACGTGTCTGAAATTATTGCCATTCAGTGCCTTTACTGCTTAGTTGTTTTGACTGGCATTCCCCATAGCATAGATTTTCCATTGCAGGGTGCTTTAGTAAAGCTTCTGGAGAAAAGCAGAATCACTAGTCGACACATAAAATCAACCACCATACAGGAGATAACATGAAATATTTAAGAAGGAAAGGGTTAGTGAATTTTGTAGTCATCAGCCTCTGAAAGAATCAACCTAAAGGGCAGGATAAGAGTTGTTTAAATAAGGTATAAATATTTTAATATTGATCTCTCAATTGCATTCACAAATACTCCTGAATATTTTAACATATCTTAATCTGATTATAGAAAATGGAAATAAATACAGGTGAACACATATGTTCTATGGTAATAAATATTATGCTTATGTGCCTTATATGCAATATTTGGTCATTTACCTTCTTATGAATTAGGTTTTCTGCAAATTCAGTATATGCCATTTTTTTGGTTCTAATTCATAAATACTAAACAATAACTCACAAAAGACTTTTGCAATTATCAATAAAAATTTTATAAAATGTTATTGTTTGGTTCTCTGAAAGAACAGAAATGTAATTTTGTATTTGAGTTTAACATAGTTAAATTTGGAAGGGCCCTAGTTTTATGTATTTTATGTGGTAAGTTTTGTGTATTTCTTTCTCCAGCCCTTGTACTTCCCTTCCAGGTTTAAATTCAGCACAGTTGAATAATTACATTTAAATGCTATAATACTTCTGTTGTCAAAGTGAGATTATTTCTATTCAAGTTCCCAAAAGTTCAAAAAATTATTCAGAAAGTTTTTATGCCAGACGAGAGTATGTGTATTTGTATGCACGTTTGGAATGATAGTATATGGGGAAGATTTGTAAGACTTCTTCTGCCTCATCATGCATTTTTTTTTTATTTTTAGAATTATTTTGTCTAACTTTTTAAAATTCATGTTACTGTTAGCAACAGAGGTGCATATCCTAACTGATTCAATGAAGCAAGACCAGGACAAAGGTAATAATGTAAATTAGGTTGCAGTAACAAAATATTTCAAAAATTTTATCCCACCAGTACGTAAGAAATTCTATTCATTCCCAACCTCTTAAATTTAATACTGTTTGACTTTTTTATTATTTCCAATCAAATGGATAAAAACAGTGCTCATAATGAACTTCAGTTGCTTCTATATGATGCCAAGTTTGAGCCAATCATTATATTTTATTGGACATTTGGATCCCCTCTTTGAATAAGTGACTATTTAGGCTTCTCATCCATTGCGCTGTTGAGTTGTTTCTCATTTTCTTTTTGATTTATGGTACACATACATATACAAATTCACATGCACATGCCTACAAACATAAAATCATTATTTAAATACAGAACAGCAATACTTCTGGTTATAGATGCTGTTATAGGATAAGGAAAAGTACATTAAACACATGAGTACATGTAAATTATTTTTAAAGATCTAGTAATTGAATTTGGTACTAAATTCACAAATATTCATTAGAGTCTTAAAAATACATAAATATGTATTTAAATAAATGAAGTAATAAGGGCTCAAATTCATATCAATAATTACAGTGTGTCATGAACCAAGGTTTGTGTAGTATCATTCTATGTTCCATTAGAAAATTATTATTCCCTGATAAATTGAATACTCAAATAATAATTTAGGGGTACCTGTGTGGCTCAAGGGTGCCTGGGTGGCTCAGTTGGTTAGACATCTGTCTCTTGGTTTTGGTTCAGGTCATGATCTCAGGGTGGTGAGATCAAGCCCCACTTTGGGCTCCACACTCAGCATGTGGTCTGCTGGAGATTCTCTCTCCCTCTCTCTCTGCATCTTCTTGCACATGCTCTCTCTCTCTCAAAAATGAATAAATCCTTTTAAAAATCTTTAAAACATAACTTATATTTAATTGTGAAGATTCTATGAAATAAATATCTCAGCAGTGGTGCTTGTGATGTTTTATAGAGAGGAAGCAGCTATATTCTACCAGTAGCTGTGGACATGGATTAGAAGACAGAATACCGTTCCTTATTAGTCACAAGGGAAATGGTGTATATCATGCTTTGTTTCCTCTAGTTGTAATGTATATAATGCTGATTATATTGTTAAACTATGAACTGTACTATAATACAATACTACCAATACTAGAAGTAATTAATACTTAGGATAACATTGTAAACATTTAAGCTTCAATGTGGATTAAATAAATCAAGATTAATAATTGCACTCTGAGTATAAGCTATTCAACACCAAATAAATATATTATATGGACATAATTAAAAACAACAAATGAAATCCCTACTTACTTTCTACTTTTAAAACCCAGGCTTTTCTTCTGCCAGTAAAAGTGAAGCATATTTTCTCTAAGTAAATAGGTAGGCAGTGTGAGGAGGATTGGCAATGTTAGGGGATGAGATTTTGGAAAGAAAACTGATACTACTGATGGCCCATGCAGACAAAAAGACTGAGGTTTGTTTGTTTGTTTGTTTGCTTATTTTTTAAGAATTTATTGATTTATTTGAGAGAGAGCCAGAGAACACAATCAGGGGAGAGAGAGAGAGGGAGAAGCAAGTTCCCTACCAAGCAAGGAGCCCAAAGCAGGACTCAATACCAGGACCTTGGGATCATGACCTGAGCCAAAGGTAGATGCTTAACCCACTGAGCCACTCAGGCACTGCTGGACTGAGGTCATTGTCTTCTTCTTCTTTTAATTAACATATATATACTGCATTATTTGTTTCAGAGGTACGGGTCTGTGATTCATCAGTCTTACACAATTCACAGCACTCATATAGCATGTATCTTCCCCATATCCATCACCCAGCCACTCCATCCCTCCCATCCCCCTCCCTCCAGCAACCCTCAGTTTGTTTCCTGAGATTAAGAGTCTCTGTGGTTTGTCTCCCTCTATGATTTCATCTTGTTCTTGTTTCTCAAATTCTTCGTATCAGTAAAATCATATGATAATTGTCCCTCTCTGACTGACTTATTTTGCTTAGCATAATATCTCTAGTTCCATCCACATCATTGCAAATGACAAGGTTTCATTTTTTGATGGCTGCATAGTATTCTATTGCACATATATGTAGTATATATATATATATGGATGTATACACATGAATACACATACACACACACTCCCCACATCTTCTTTATCCATTCATCTGTTGATGGACATCTAGGAGCTAAGCTCTTTCCACAGTTTTTCTATTGTGGACATTACTACTGTAAACATTGGGGTGCACATGCCCCTTCAGATCACTGCATTTGTATCTTTAGGGTAAATACTCGGTAGTGCAATTGCTGGGTCGTAGGGTAGCTCTATTTTCTGAGGACACTCCATACTGTTTTCCAGAGTGGCTGCACCAGCTTGCATTCCCAGCAACTGTATGGGAGGGTTCCTCTTTCTGGACTGAGGTCTTCTTAAGTGTTCTCTCAATCTTCTGAATAAACTTCCAAAGCAGGTATTTTGTTTTGTTTTTATGAATTATTAAAATGAAAATCAAAGAAATATCTAAGAAACTTTACCAAGGCCACATGTTTGGGATCCACCAAGCTGAGGTGTGGAAGTCACATTTGCGCTTATTATACTGACCCATAATGAGAATATTTCAGCGTCCTATTGGAAATGGCAACTCTCTTGTCTATTCTAGTGTTTATTAGAAAGAGATAAAACAATCTTTTCATAAACCAACTAATGAAGTTATTGAGATAATTTTTTCACCTTTATATCTGATGTCTGTAGGTGGGAAAAGTATGCTTCACCCCATATGTTTTAAGCATTTATTCACAACTGTTATTTAATTACATATTGTGTATGGTGAGAAATTGTTTCAATTTCACATTTAACTGAAAATTTCAAACAAAATCAAACTTACCTGATTAGTTTAGAGGAGATCAAAACATCAGGGAATGTCAGCAGGCTCAATTAACCCTCAGTAGAGTCCTGCAATATTAAATATGCACTAACATTCACTGGAGACATAATTTATAGTTTTAATATGGAAGGTTAGAAATTTAATATTGTTAATATTAAAAATTTTACTATAATATTTTTCATCGGTAGCTATATATTGGTATTGTTTTCAACTTCACTGAAATTTTTAAACTGATCTAACCAATTATTGGATCTATTCATGGTCAATTGATTATGGCAATGACTATTAAGTTTCCCCCAAATCACTTTCCTTTTCTTCTTCTGCTCATAGCTAGAGTACATTTTCAAATTAGGTGTGACTGTGTGACAACTTCTTGTCAATGATGTGTGCATGGAAATGATGTGTACCATTGCTGGACCAAGGCTTTTAAGAATGTAGATTGGCCTCCTTTCTGCTCTTCTTTCCTCTTTCCATGGTGAAGATGATAATACAGTCCTATAAGAGGACAGGCAGTGCAATGAAAGGGATTTCTTGGGGCCCTGAATCATTTCCTGAAGAACAGAAACCTGCTGGTCAGAACACAAGCTCTGGACTATTATAGAACAGTGTTCATATTGTTGAGAATTATTATACATCTTTCATTTTAATTTGTTATAGCAGTTTGCTTATCAGCTCATATATTATTTCTTACTCCCATACACCCTCTTGCTACATGAGGAATTGAAGATCTAATAGCAAATAAAACAGGGAGGTTAACAAGCCAGTCTCTGAAGCGAAATTGTGTTGAACATCTAGTCTGCTACTTAATAGCTGGAAAATCTTGGATAGTTTCTCAATTTTTCTGTTTCTGAATTGCCTCATGTAATATGAAATCAACAATGATAGTATCTACCTCTCAAACTGATATTCACCTGGTATGTCTTGTCAGTTGTAACAACAACATTAGTGTAAATATAAGAAAAATATTAAAACTGTTCAGAATATATGGGGCATATTTGACATAATGTATAGTTGCAGTTATAGCATTTATTTAATTTTGATAAAATTAGAGATACCTCGGGGTGCCTGGGTGGCTCAGTGGGTTAAAGCCTCTGCCTTCAGCTCAGGTCCTGGTCCCAGGGTCCTGGGATCGAGCCCCGCATCGGGCTCTCTGCTCAGCAGGGAGCCTGCTTTCTCCTCTCTCTCTCTGCCTGCCTCTCTGCCTGCTTGTGATCTCTGTCTGTCAAATAAATAAATAAAATCTTTTTTAAAAAAATTAGAGATACCTTCCAAAAAAACTAATTGAAACAAAGCTTTTTGCGGGGGGAGATAAGGTAGAGGCTAGGATTTTTTTTTTTTCATTTGTTTTTAACTCTTATGACCTAGGGTAAATCTATCCTATAAAGAGGAATGCAATATGAATTTCTTTGAATAAGAAGGAACTCACAGTTTCCTTTTTTCTCATCTAGCCTCAAGCAGGTTATTAATATCACCTCTTTCTCTGAGCACTAAAACTTTGTCCTACATAGTGTAAGAGACAGGTTTGCTCTGGTAAGGCAGCAAAGAGACGTATGACATTTCATTCTGATTTGCTCATGGGTTGATGGATATCTTCAGTCAGTGTACTTGACCCCAGCTTCTGCAGGATACCCACGTTAAGGAAACTTCCAACATATACCCACACATGGGTTCTTGTTACGACTGTTTAGATAATAAAACAGAATAGGGTAGACTCACTACTTGGGCAGAAACATCTTATCGCCTTAAAGAGTTCATTTATACCAACCACTGATTCCTTACTTCTTGCCTTTGAGCTTTCTCAACCTCTGTTTTATTTCTGAAATAAGTCATTTTCTCCACAATCTTTCAAGATGTCTTTTTTCTTAGGATTACTCATAAAATCTCATTTTCTACATGAAGTCTCTCTAGCAGCTTTAGAGAAACAAAAAGTATATTATTTCCCTAAATAATTATGCATCATTCCATAACTATATATTATACAATTTGTTTTTAATATAATATAAATATTAATTTGATATAATATGAATATTCATTCATCTTTCTGAATACATATATTATGTTTCTGTATGTCGGGCTAGATTAATTTACTTCTAGGAATGAGATGTACAACAGGGTTATTAGCTTCTTTCTTAGTCACATTTAAAAATTTGTCACATTTTATAGTGCTTCTTACTGAGAATTATGTCCTTTATGTCCAAGATTATATCACAAGATGCCATTGTTGTACCTTATGCTCAGATTTTGAGAAGATTCTTGTAGCCTTGAGCATTTCTAGAAATGGTAGTACTGCTTTCTACCAGGCTCAGGTCTTTTTCTTTTATATCACTTTGTGAACATTCATAAATTCTGAGATGTCAGGGCACTTGGGTGGCTCAGTGGGTTAAGCCTCTGCATTCGGCTCAGGTCATGATCTCAGGATCCTGGGATCGAGCCCCATATCAGGCTCTCTGCTCAGCGGGGAGCCTGCTTCCTCCTCTCTCTCTCTGCCTACTTGTGATCTCTGTCAAGTAAATAAATAAAATCTTAAAAAAAAAAAATAATAAAAAAATAAAAATTCTGAGATGTCTTCCTCAAGTCACAAAAGGCATGTCTTCTGATTCAAACTGGAGTCACAATGGCCATTGTTGTCAGATGTCTTTTTATGTTGGAAAATTGTGAGTAGTGTCTAAATTAGTGATGTAGTTGAATACAATGCAAATGTGGAAGAACTCCCATGAGTCAATGTCTTTTTCTATAGGAATATAAACAGAATTATTAGCAATATGGAATAATGGAAAAAAATTCTAGAAAAGCAATATTTATGCTTTCATTCATCTGTGTTTCCTTATCAAGAAGCAATGTGATATAGTAGAATATATTTTAGGTTATAAATTAACAATGTAAAAATCTGGGGTCTTACCTTATTTTACCACTCACTCAGTCTAGAGCAAATGATGTAACTTCTGGGGGATTTAGCTATCTATTCTTAAGATGGGAAGAATAAGCTCTGCTTATCTCAAACTTTGCACTTAAAGTCAGGCAATATATAACTGGCCTTCTGGAGCATTTCTTTCTCCAAGAGGGTGGTATTAAGAAAAGGATTTGAAATAATCTAAACTTTTATTCAAAGGTATTATTACAGCTAATTCTTTTCTACACCGTTTGCTTTTTTTAAGGGCAATCTGTACTATTAATAATTGTAATTCCATTAATAATGTTTTACCTACAAGCGACATTTGGTAAGAAATCAAAGATTATGCACCACATAGAATGCTTGTTGTATCAAAGTAAACCAGCTGTGGAACTTTGATCAATACATCAATATCTAGGTTTTCTTAGCTTCTATTTCTGTTGTATTCTTCCAGTCAAGGCTTGTTATATATAAAAAAAAAAATGAACAGCTAGTAACACATTGGTCTGTCATTCCGATGAACTTTAGAATGCTTAATATCATCTTGTTTAATTTCATGTTTCATAAAAGCTTCTCAATTGCAGGATCAATTACTTTCAATCTCCACATCAATCAGTCCAGATGGTTCTCATTATTTGCTAAGGATAGCTGCAAATTGAAATTTTTGAACTCATGATGCATATTGTGTTAATCCTTGATATGGAAAGGTCCTTCTGCAGAATAAGTGGAGCTGAAAAAGGTGTATTTTATAGTCACAAACTGAATGTCTTTTAAGGATTGAAAGGAACTCTTTAAAGTGTTATGCCCAGATGAATGTTAAAAAATGCAGTCTTAAGAAAAATCAAGTCACTTATGTGTTCATTGCTGAAATAAGAACATCATTTCCTTTCTGATTCTAATTTGAATTTTGATTTGAAGGTGAAAAAAAGTACTCAGGATTGTTTTGTATTGCAAAATGAGCTATATAACTTGTTCTGTAAACACTATTTGTCGTTAGACTAAAAATGTGAGTTAATACTTCTTTGTGTATGATACAGTCCTTTTATTGTCAGTTTTTCCTGAACTTAACTCACAGGTAGAATATGTTCCAACTTAAATAGTTTGAAAAATAAGATAGCTCATATATGATAATAATTAAAATTTTATTACTGATTTAACTAAAATATTTTTTATTTTTATTTATTTATTTTTTAAAGATATTATTTATTTGACAGACAGAGATCACAAGCAGGCAGAGAGAGGGGAGGGAAGCAGGCTCCCTACTGAGCAGAAAGCCCAATGCCTCCTTGATCCCAGGACCCTGGGATCATGACCTGAGCCAAAGGCAGAGGCTTTAGCCCATTGAGCTACCCAGGTGTCCCAACTAAGATAGTTTTTAATAATTTCCAGTTGGTTGCATTTTCATCTACTTCAATAGTTTTCTGTATTGAACACAATTACGAAGATTTTTACTCAATCCGATTACATTTACATAAATAGCATAATATGTTAAATTTAGAAGGCAATGAAGCCTCCATTTATTCTTAAGTTAATTAATGCATTTATTGGGGAAAGAATATAATTATTCTGATTGTTTAAGGAAGTAATGGAAAGTCACAAGAGACAAATAATAACTGAAGGGTTAATTCATTAAGAGGATGTAACAGCTGTAAGTATGTGTCCATTCTAATGTAGGAGGACCTAAATATTTAAAGCAAATATTAAGAGAATGAAAGGGAGATATAGACAATAATAATAGGGGACTTTCAACAGTGGATAGATTATCCACATGACAAATGAAGAGGGAAACAGGATACCTGAATAACACTATAGACCAAGTGATTCTAACATATATGCAACATTCCATCCAACAGCACCAGAATATGCATTCTTCTCAAATGCAGAGGGAAGATTCTCCAGAATAAATTATATGTTGGACTACAGACAACCTTAAGAAAGTTAAGATTGAAATCATATCTAATATTATTTCTGATCACAGTGGTATGAAGCTAAAAATTAGTAATAGGAGAAGAACTGAAAAATTTACCAACGTATGGATATTAAACAAGACACTCTTGAACTTCCAAAAGTCCAAGGAAGAAATCATAAGGAAAAAAATATCTTGAGAAAAACAAAACAACATACCAAGCCCAACATGACAAAATAATGGGATGCAGGAAAAGCAAAAGTTCCCAAAAGTTCCCTGCCTTGGGCTCAGGTCATGATCTAGGGGTCCTGGGATCAAGCTCCACATTGGGCTTTCTGCTCAGCTGGGAGCCTGTTTCCCACTCCCCATCCCCTGCTTGCCTCTCTGCCTACTTGTGATCTCTTTCTCTCTGTCAAATAAATAAATAAAATCTTTTAAAAAAAATAAGTTGGGAATAATTCCCCTCTTCAAATTTTTTTTTTTTTGAGAATTTGAGAAAGGATTGGCCTTACTTTTTCTTTCAATGTTTGGTAGAATTTACCATAGAATTTACCAGTAAAACCATCTGTTCCAGGTTCTTCTTTTGAGGGAAGTTTAAAAATTACTGCTTTAATCTTCTTAGTTATTATTGGTTTGTTCAGATTTTCTGTTTGTTCATGATCAGTCTTAGAAGATTAAATATTTCTATAAATGTATCCATTTCTAATAGTTTATCTAATTTGTTGGCAAGAATTGTTCATAATAGCCTGCTATAATTCTTAGCTTTTCTGTGGTGTCAGTGGTAATGTGCCCTTTTTCATCTAGTTTTGTTGATTTGAGACTTTTCTTTTCCTTCTTGATTAGTCTCACTAAAGGTTTGTCCATTCTGTTTATCCTTTTAAAAAATTAAGTTTCATAAATTTTTTTATATTGTCCTTCTAGTGTCTATTTCAGTTACTTATTTTTTTTTTAATTTTTAAAAAGATTTTATTTATTTATTTGACAGACAGAAATCACAAGTAGGCAGAGAGGCAGGGGGAGGCAGGCTCCCTGCCGAGCAGAGAGCCTGATGCTGGTCTTGATCCCAGGACCCTGAGATCATGACCTGAGCCGAAGGCAGAGGCTTTAACCCACTGAGCCACCCAGGTGCCCCGTCAGTTACTTATTTTTAATTTGTATTTATTTGAGAAAGAGAGAGAGCACGAGCAAGGGGACAGAAGAGGAAAGAGAGAATCCTAAGCAAACTCTGCACTAAGTGCAGAGCCTGACACAAGAATTGATCCCCAAACCCCAAGATCATGACCTGAGACGAAATCAAAAGTTGGTCGCTCAACTGACTGACCCATCCAGGTGCCCCTTATTTATTTCTGCTCTAATATTTACTATTTCTTTTTTTTTTTGCCAATTTTGGGCTTAGTTTGTTATTCTTTTCCTAGTTCCTTTTGGTGTTGACATCTTTCTGTTCTCTTGATTTAAAGGTATAGATTGAGGAAAAAAGAATTTGATGAAATTCCAACACCTTTTCATGATGGAGGAAAAAAAAAAGAAATTGGGTATAGAAAGAACAAACATAAACACAATAAAGGTCACATATGACTCACCCACAGCTAACATCATACAAATAGTAAAGAGCTCCTTTTTCCTCTAAGGTTAGAAATATGGCAAGGGTGCCCATTCTCACAAATTTTACATAGTACTAGAATTCTTATGCAGAGAAATTAGGCAGGAAAATGAAGGAAAAGGAAACTGATTGGTTAGGAAGAAGTAAAAATCATCATTGTCTGTAGAGGAGATGATTTAACATAGAGAAAACCCTAAAAGACTCTGCCGAAAAACTCTTAGTACTAATCGATAAATTCAGTAAAGTTTCAGGATACAAACTCAACCTATAGAACACAGTTGCATTTCTATACATTGCCAATAAAACACCTAAAAAAGAAATAAAACCATTATATTTACAATAACATCAAAAACAACAAAATACTTAGAGATAAATTTAACCAAAAAGGTGAAAATTCTGTAGGCTGGAAACTATAAGGCCTTAATGAAATAAATAGTACAAGACACAAATAAATGGACAGATATCCTGTGTTCATGGATTGTAAAAATTAGTATTTTTAAAATGCCCATACTACCCAAAGTGATCTACTGATTAGACATAATTCCTATCAAAATTCCAGTGACATTTTCACAAAAACAGAAAAAAAATCCTAGAATTTGTATTGGACCATAGAAGAGCCCCAACTAGCCAAAACAATCTTTGGCTAGGAGGAACAGTGCTGGAAGCATCAGACTATTTTGAAGCTATACCATAAAGCTGCAATAATCTAACAGTATGGTACTGGCATAAAAACAGACATATAGACAACTAGAAGAGGATAAAGAGCTCAGAAATTAACCCCTACATGTGGTCAACAAATATTTCACAAGAGAACCAAAAATACTCAGTAACAAAGGTGAGTCTTTTTAGTAGATGTTCTTTGGAGAACTGGTTTTTCATATGTAAAAAAATGAAACTACATACCTATTTTACACCACTGACAGAAATTAACTTGAAATGCATTAAAGACAATGTAAAACCTGAAACTGTACATCTCTTAGAAGAAAACATAGAGGGGGAAAGAAGCTAATTTTTGTTGGTTTTATTAATGAGTTTTTAGATATCACACAAAAAGCAAAAGCAATGAAAGGAAAAATTTAAAAAGTGGGGCTATTTCATACTAAAAAGTTTCTTCACAGCAAAAGAACAGTATTGTGGTTCCTCAAAAAATTAAAATAAAATTAAAATAAAAGAACTATTGTATGAGCTAATGATCCCACTTCTAGGAATAGAACCTAAGGAAATGAAATAGAACCTAAGGAAATGAAATCACTATCTTGAAGACATATCTACATTCCCATGTTCACTGCAGCATTATTCATGATAACCAAGGCGTGGAAAAAACCAAAGTGTCCATGGAGGGATGGATGGATGGATGGATAAAGAAAATGTGATTTGGTAATATTCCATTGCATATATGCATATAGATACATATATATGCATATATGCAATGGAATATTACTAAGCCACAGAAAGAAGGAAATGCTTACATTTTTGACAACGTGATTGGATCTTGAAGGTATTGTGCTAAGGGAAATAAGTCCGAGAAAGGCATATACTGTATGATGTCACTTATATAAGGGATCTTAAAAGGTCTCTTAGAACTTACAAAATCAAGATCTTGTGATTTTTCCAAATGTCACTGGCTATTGTGAAAACAGATAACTGAGGGAGGGGTTGACATATAGGGAAGCAGAGAGGCATGGTTGGGGTATTTTGTCATATTCTAAAGGAAAAATAGGTTGACTTTGACTAGAGTTCACAGAAGAAAAAGAGGCAAATGGAAATATTGAGATTTGGAGAGTGATTGAAAAGGAAGAACCTAGGTAGACCTTTGGGCTTGGGGCAGGGATTTCAGGGACACACTGTAGTACCATTTATTGAGAACAATCAAGAAATTTTGTTTTGCCTTGTTTCAGTGGTGGTACAGTTGAGGGGAGGATGTTTGGCAGTTAGCTTGGTTCTGGACATGCAATTCTTGAGATTTCTGTTAGTTATCCAGGAGATTTTAAGTAGGAGTTTACATGAGTCTCTTTCTTCAACTGATCTTAAATAAATATTAGATAAATGCATTGAGGTACAGTAGAAAATTTCCATTAAACTTAGATCCAGGTTCATATTGTGGTCTCCTTTTTCTTGTCTATGTGACTAGAATGAGTGTTAAAAATCTCTCTGAGATTCAGTTTTCTCATCTGTACAATGGTAGTAATAATAATTAGTAATACCTATTTGATACGCATAGTGTAAAAATCAAATATAATTCTTCACCCAAAGTAGTGCCAACACTGAAGTTATAAATTATTTGGAGTCCGAATAATATTCATTGTCTTCCATTTCATTTTCCCATTTCTGAATACATAAAACATAGAAAAATATCCTGAATCCACATGTCCATCCTATAATATTTGCAAAGATGACTCACTATATAAGTACTTTTTAAAAAATATATAATTCACCTTGAATAATACTTGTAGGCTAACATTACCAGTTTTAAAAAGAAGATAAATCAGGGTTTAGGTCTTAAACCATCAACTCAGTTCACATATGTGACATTTTTGGTATTAGTGAAAAAACTGCTGCAAAATTTTGTCTCTATGGAAGCAACTTTATTCATTTTTCCCCTAATTTTAAATATGAAGGTCTTAAGAATCACTAATTTGCTTAAAACTCTTACAGCCGGGTAAAAATTTCACCCACAAATCTGATTCATAACACCGTTACACTGACATTAAGATTTTAGGCATTTAAAAACACCTTTTGACCTATTCCATTCTGCATGAATATGAATATATTATGTACTATTGGAGGCAGAATTTTTATGGTTGTTTGTGTAGAGCTTTTGTAACAGCATATATTTTGACAGTCACAGAGAATAGAGTTGAAAATTTCTCTTGACTCTTCATTTTTTTTTAGGTACTTCAGAAAGGAAAAAAGACTTAAAGAAAAAAAAGAGATGACCTTTTATATAAATTAAAGAATAATTTATATTGATCAACACTACCCAAGAAAACAGAAGGTGCAACAAAATGACAGTTCCTAACCAAATACAGGGATGAGACAAGAGCTTGAAAACAGACTCTATAATGAATGTTTTCTTCTCTTCTGAATCTGAGAGATTTGCTGTGCTTGTAAAAATACTAAAGCCACTTTGATTTTCTGACTCATTTTGTAACTTATACTTTCAGCTTACTAGTACATGAGACCTCATGCATTTTTGTCCAGGAAGCAGGAGATGTTTCCTATTACGTAAAGCTAATGTCTGTGAAGGGATGTCAGTACTTCTGCCACATGTGGTACTTTCAGTAAACAAGACTAACTCTCTGTAATCTAAGGGATTTTAAATTTATCTTGATTAAATTATGCAACAGGCTAGAGTTCTCTAAGGTATATTAAAAAATGCAATATTAAGGTCAAATAATTCTTTTCTATAACGTTAGACAACATATTTATAATTTTTTAATTTTTTTTAATTTTTTATAAACATATAATGTATTTTTATCCCCAGGGGTACAGGTCTGTGAATCACCAGGTTTACACACTTCACAACACTCACCATAGCACATACCCTCCCCAATGTCCATCACCCCAACCCCCTCTCCCAAACCCCCTCCCCTCAGCAACCCTCTGTTTGTTTTGTGAGATTAAGAGTCACTTATGAGGGGCGCCTGGGTGGCTCAGTGGGTTAAAGCCTCTGCTTTCGGCTCAGGTCATGATCCTAGGGTCCTGTGATCGAGCCCCACATCGGGCTCTCTGCTCAGCAGGGTGCCTGCTTCCTCCTCTCTCTCTGTCTGCCTCTCCGCCTACTTGTGATCTCTGTCTGTCATATAAATATAAATCTTTAAAAAAAATAAAAGACTCACTTATGGAAAAAAAAAAGTCACTTATGGTTAGACAACATATTTAAATAAAATAACATAAGATGTTCTGTTAAGTATGAGATGTTCTTGGTCACCCATATTTGAAAACAAACTTCAAGGGGACTGTTGACTTCCTTTGTACTGAACGATTTTTCAGAACATTGTATATTGACATAACTCTTCAATGGTCAAAATATTACTTATTACTTGCGTTAGGTAGTTTTTCCCTTTTCTAGAAGTCCAACGAATAAGTCGAGTTTTGTACAAACAGTCATGTACTTCTCTCCAGAAAATGAGAGAGAAGAACTTTATTTTGACATTACTTAAAATTAAATGCTTTGTTTCTATAATTAAGATCAACTAAGACTCAGTATGTTAATTGCTTTTCCTTCCTGCCAATCTCTTCTGATTTGGTAATCTGCAGCTACCCCTGAATTTCTCAGTAATCTGTGAATGCCCTAAAACATTTTTGTACTCTCAGAACTGGTCTGGTGTTTTGGCAATTAATATTCCATAACCTATGATGGTGCAGAGTCATTTGTCTATTAGCATCTCTTATTTTTTACATTTTCCTAAAAAGGGTAGGATAAGAAAATTTGAACATTTGACTTGAAGTGGACTCAAGGCAGTGATCAGTCATGATTAATGTTATTGTCCCACGTAAGCAGATATAAAAGATTTTTGGTCACCTTTTTGCCTATGGAAAGAGGATGAAGCATGAACTCCAGTCCTTCAGACAAATAGGGCCATTTGAAATGGTGTCATTCTGTGGCATCCTACAGTGCCACACAAAGTCATAACGTTTTATGAATACTTTTGTGCGCAGTTTGCTGGAACGAGAGGAAGATTATTATTCATTTATCTTGATGAAATTCACATACATCCATGACATGATTATATAGACACACTCGTTTGGGGTTTTCTCCATCAGCCATTACCTGGTTCAGTCATAATTCCACCTCAGCCCACTCCATGTACAACTGCCTATTCTCATTGTCTAACTTCTCTTTATTTCTGCTCAGTTTCTGTTTTAATGGCTTCATTTAACTTGCTCATCTGCATTCTGCTTTGCCTTTTGGCTCACTGCTTGTTTTCTTTTCCCTGGTTTTAGAAAACTTGGCTAAATAACTATGTTTTAGCCTCATTTAGCCTTGAGAATCTCTCACAGTGTTCCTTTGGACATCCCATATAAATGGTAGCTAATATTACTGAGCACCAACTTCCCTCAGTTCTATTTCCTTATTCTTTCTCATTGCTATGACAATGAAAGGTGAAGAGTCTAGACATTTTTTTTCTGTTATTGAAGAAATGATCTAAAATTTGCCATAGATTTATAAGGTTTCAGTTAATAATTACTTCCAGGTGATCTGGAAAATGAAGGTAAACCATATATAAGAGTGTAGGCACGTTCTGTAGATCTCTGGCCATCTGTATAGAAAGCGTTGCTAAATATCTAAGTAAATATTTTTATACGAATGAATTATGTGGGTTAAAATCTAGTGAACAAAACAGAACTATACATTCATGATTTGGAAGCTTTTCTACACAATTCCTTAAAGAATTGCTCAACTGCTAATTGTTTCTGCCTTCTCTGCCAGAAAGACTAATATTTGGACTTAAAATTAAAAAGAAAACTGCGGTAAGGGAAAGTAGAATTTTTTTATGAAGTAACTATGGAGCACCCCACAGGGAGAATGAATCAGATGAAAATAATCACTGTAGGATTTTTCTTGTTAGAGAATATCCATCATGGCCTTGGGGAAAATATATCTGTCTTGCTGCTTTGTTTCTTATCCCTTTGACTATGTCAATTCCGACCTTAGTACAACTATTATCCATTCCAAGAACACGCCTGTCCCAGGCACAGCCTTCTATTGCAATTGATCTTCCCGGTTCAGTTCTAGTCCACTTGGGCTCTTCCTCTGCTCCATAACAGTCTCTCTCTCTCTCTCTGTGTGTCTGTGTGGATATACCTGCTTAAATTTATACTCTGAAATTGAGATTTCCATCTCTGCGATGCCTCTCAAATTAATCTCGAGACCCAAGATGCTTGAAGAAATCCTGAGATTTTTAGTACAGTAGGGTTGTACTCAGTTTAAATATATTTTAGAAATCCATTTAATCTTCAAATGGAATTGTAAAATGGTTGTCTATTGAAAATGATAAATGATTACAATAGATAGCAGTCCTCTTACATCACAGATCTTTGTAAACATACACTGATTATTGAAGGAATTTCCAAGTATGATTTTGTATTTTAAATGATTTTTAAACTTATAGGACAACCATTTAATATGACACTTTGTAAAATAAGATTTAACTCTACTTATATTTGTAGAAATAATTTTATATACTAATTATATATATATATATATATATATATATATAATTTCTTATTGGCTCTGTTTCTCTAGAAAACCCTAATACAGATACAATATAAAAGTTTAGGAAAAGGTATATTATAAATACTATAAATGTAAATCTATATTATTATCTGCTTTTAGGTCTATACAATGGAATAACATTAAATTTTTTTAAAAGAAAAGGTTGTGTTCAGCGAAGTTTACTTAAGGTAATTATTGCTTTCAGAGTTTCTGGCTGAGTCAGATATGAGAACATACAACTCCTCATCTTGGGGTTATAAGTTTGAGCCCCTCATTGGGTATAGAGATTACTTAAAAATTTTAAAAAAAGACTATTATTGTTATTTTTATTTTTATTATTTATTTTTATTGTTTATTTTATTATTTATTATTATTGTTAAGAATGAGTGTGTTGACTTTGGTTTAGGGGTCCTGTTGTAAGAAATACTACTCCAGGTAGTTTATGCTCCAAGATTAAGGAGAAATAAGTATGAGTAAAATATAAGAAAGGATGTTCTTTCACAACTGTTTCTAGGCATGTAGTAATCTCTTGAGAAGTACTAATTTCCCTGTATCTAAAAAGATTAATGAATCAGAAAGAATGGGGACTACTTGAATGTTCCAAATACATTCCAACCTTAGAGATTGTCAGTCTGTGATGATAATTATTATCCCATAGGAGTATAATTAACTTCTTTTAAGAGACTAGTAGAGTCCCTGAGTCATCCCCAGACATACATTACCCCAATTGCCTGGAGAAATGTTGAACAATCCACACAAAATTACTCTCAGTGAGGCTTAGAGAAAACATTCTCATAAGTGTTCGAAGAGCACCAGAATGGAGGAAACTATGGTAGAGCTTGTAGCTTGGTTTATTCTGCCTCTGGCTCTGAGGACTTCAGACCATGGTATATAGAAAACATACGATGTTAACCAGAAGTGTAACAGTTCAGAGAAATGTTTAAAGTCTTTGCTAAAAAACATTAATCTCTAAGGCCCTTCAGATTAACTGTGTTATTTTTAGTGATTTATATTTCTATAATTTTGTTTTCAGGTCCATTAATAGAGCACTTCTACTAAGTAACAAAGATACCGCTATAAGGTAGAGGCCAGGTCTCTTTGATAAGGCCTGTAAATGTTAAGTATACTCCAAGGAAATTACTTTGAAATGCCCTTCCATGTTAGAAAGAATAATTGCAAAAACCCTTTGTCTATATCACATTTTGAATTGCACAATTTTCAGTTTTAACCTGGCCACACAGCATATTTTCCTTAGAGTTGGTGAGCGTGGTAATTTAATGATTCAGATAAATTATTTTGCAGAGACATTTAGACTCAGAAATTGATTGCGCAACTTCTCTGATTATCTGAATTTTAAAAGAAACCCCGTATCCACGTTTTATTTTCATTAGTACTTTGTGACAAGCTGGTTTACCATCTCATCCTTACGACAAATGTCGGGACTCCAATATGCATTTAATTGTTTCTCAAAACAGTGTCCATTTAATTATACCCTTAGAGTTTCTACCAGTTTTTAATTTGTCCTCATTTAGATAGAGCCAGAACAATTCTCAATTAGGATGAAAATTTCTATTCCTTTCTAATTACTACAACATATAATAGTTGATGTGGATTTTTATATGACTCCTTATAGCACATTTATTTCAAAATTATATAGATTATATAGATACTCCTAAAAATGAAAAATGTTAAAAGCAGGATTTTAGCATCAAAGTATCAAAATAAACACTAAGGAAAAAATTGATTAATTCTTCAATATTTTCCTTAACAATACTAATATCTGAATAAAATTTTTAGTCACCAGAGTCTAAGAATATAGATTTTTTCCTAAGAAGAAACTTTTTGGCTTACCTAGACGTTGAATAGTGTTTTATTTAGAGCCCACTAGACAGAATCAGTGTAGGTAGTCAACATTATTGTCCTAGTGAGAGACTGGAAATGCATGTGCACTTTGTTGTCCTCCCTAGTGGAATCCTATGTTGTGGGTAGAGATATGACTAAATTAAGCAATTTCGAGACTAAACCAGTGAGACTTAATTACAGACTGATTGATTATCTAGATTCTTTTTTAAAGATTTTATTTATTTATTTGACAGAGAGAGAGAGACAGAAAGAGAGAGAACAAGGGGAGCTGGGAGAGGGAAAAGCAGGCTTCCTGCTTAGGAGGAGCCCAATGTGCGACTCCATCCCAGGAGTCATGAGATCATGATTTGAGCTGAAGACAGACACTTAACCAACTGAGCCACGCAGGAGTCCAGATTGTCTAGATTTTTGTTGTTGTTTATTAGTTTGCTTCTGTTACAGGACAAAATGAAGGTTGCCTTTTATTAGATTTCAGTATGAAATTAAGGATGGTTGTTTTCTTAAATTTTATTTTAATTCTAGTATAATTAATATTCAGTATTATATTAGCTTCAGGTGTACAATATAGTGATTCAACAATTCTATACATTATTCAATGCTCATCATGGTAAATGTCCTCTTAAAGGGGGGATGATTTTAAACAAAAGTTTACTGTCGAAGAATAACAGTTCAGGGTTGTAATGGGGTTGTTTTAGGTTTGTGATTTAAATTCCGGTTAATTAACATACAGTGCAACATTAGTTTCAGGTGTAGAATTTAGTGATTCAACACTTCCATATAACTCTCAGTGCTCATCTCATGTGCCCTCCCTAATCCCCATCACCTACGTAAACCCACCCTCCCTATTCCTCTCCAGCAACCCTCATGTTTTCTCTATAGTTAAGAGTCTCTTCTTGGGTTTGCCCCTCTTCTATTTTTTTTTCCCTTTTTCCTCTATGTTCATATGTTTTGTTTCTTCAATACCATATAGGAATGAAATCACATGGTAATTGCCTTTGACATATTTCTCTTAGCATTATACTCTCTAGCTCTATCCATATCCTTGTAAATGGCAAGATTTCAGTCTTTTTGATGGTTGAATAATATTCTGTTGTATATATATATACCACCTCTTCTTTATCCACTCATTAGTCAATGGGCATCTGGGCTCTTTCCATAATTTCACTATTGTTAATAATGCTGCTATAAATTTCAGGATGCACATATCTCTTCAAATCGGTGTTTTTACAACCTTTGGGTAAATATCTAACGATGCAATTGCTGATATATCTGAGAAATCTCCACACTGTTTTCTAGATTTGTTTGCATCCCACCAACAGTGTAAGAGCGTTATTTTTTCTCAACATCCTCATCAACATCATTGTCTTTTGTGTTGTTAATTTTAATCATTCTGACTGGGGTGAGGTGATATCTCTTTACAATTTTGATTTGTTTTTCTCTGATTTTGAATGGCGTTGAGCATCTTTTCATGTGTCTAATAGCCATCTGGATGTCTTTGGAAAATTATCTATTCCTATATTCTGTCCAGTTCTTAACTAGAGTACTTGATTTTTGGATGTTCAGTTTAACAAGTTCATTACATCTTTTGGATACTAACACTCTCAGATGTTGCTTGCAAATACTTTCTCCCATTCTGTAGGTTGTCTTTTAGTTTCATTGTTTGTTTTCTTCTCTGTGCAGAAGCTTTTTATCTTGATGAAGTCCCAATAGTTCATTTTTGCTTTTGCTTCCCTTGCCTATCTAGAAAAAAGTTGCTATCGCCAATGTCAAAGAGGTTACTGCTTATGTTCTCCTCAAGAATTTTGATGGATTCCTATCTCACATTTAGGTCTTTCACCCATTTTGAATTTATTTTTGTGTCTGATGTAAGCAAGTGGTCTAATTTCATTCTTTTGCATGTTGCTGTCCAGTTTTTCCAACACTATTTGTTGGAGGGACTGTCCTTTTCACATTGGATATTCTTTCCTGCTTTGTTGAAGATTAGTTGACCATATAGTTCTGGGTCCACTTCTGAATTATCTGTTCTGTTCCATTGATCTATGTGTCTGTTTTTTGCCAGTACCATACTGGCTTGATTACTACAGCTTTGTGATATAACTTGAATTCCAGAATTGTAATGTCTCCCACTTTGCTTTTCAAGATTGCTTTGGGTATTCAGAGTCTTTTGTGGTTACATACAAATTTTGGAATTGTTTGTTCTAGCTCTGTGAAAAATGCTGGTGGTATTTTGATAGAAATTGTGCTAAATGTGTTGATTGCTTTGGGTAGTAGAGACATTTTAGCAATACTTGTTCTTCCAACCCATGGAATGTTTTTCCATTTCTTTGTGTCATCTTCAATTTCTTCCATCAGCTTTTCATACCTTTCAGATTACTGATATTTTACCTCTTTGGTTAGGTTTTTTCCTAGGTATTTATGATTTTTATTGTAATTGTGAATAGAACTGATTCCTTGATTTCTCTTTCTGCTACTTTTGATATATAGAAATGAAACAGGTTTCTGTACATTGATTTTGTATCCTGTAACTTTACTGAATTTGTGTATCAGTTCTAGAAACATTTTGATGGAGTCTTTTGGGTTTTATATAAAGAGTGTCATCTCATCTGCAAATTGTGAAAGTTTGACTTCTTCCTTGCAGATTTAGATGACTTATTTCTTTTTGTTGTCTGATTGCTAAGACCAGGAATTCTGGTATTATGTTAAATAAAAGTGGTAAGAGTGGGCATCCCTGTCTTATTCCTGATCATGGAGGAAGAGCTCTCAGTTTTCTGTGTTTTTTTCATATATGGCCTTAATCATGCAAGTATACTTTGAGCTCTATCCCAGCCAAGCCATTGACGTTTAAAACTCCAAACTTTGGGGGACACTGGGGTGGCTCATTTGTTTAAGTGTCTAACTTCATCTCAGGTCATGATATCAGGGTCCTAGGACTGAGCTTTGTGTCAGGTTCCTTGCTCAATAAGGAGTCTGCTTGTCCCCCTTCCTATCCCTCTGCCACTCCCCCTGCTGATTCTCCTCTCTCTCAGATAAATAAATAAAGTCCTAAAACAAACAAACAAACAAACAAACAAACCAAAAAAACCCTCCAAACTTTCAGGACATGGTGTGACAGGGGCTTGTGCTGGCCTTTTGGGGGAGGGTCTTGCCAGGCTAGGACTGATGAAGGTCTGACCCATAAGGGCAGTCATGCCAGAGCACAGAGGTATGGGATTTGGAGGAAAGTAGGCTAAACAGCCAGTGTCTGATTTAGCTTCTCTCAGCATGTGTCTCTGCACCTATGCTGAGAGGCAGAAGAAGGCAATGGCATTGTCTGGCTCTTCTGTTCACAGAGAGGCATCTCTGTGAATGCTACCTCTCACAGATGCACTTTAAGAGGACAAACTTTCTATGTACCTTAGGCAATCCTCAGATCATGCTGTCTGCCCCTGCCTTGCTTGTGTGCCTTCTTTCCAGGAGGAGAGCACTTCCTCAGGGCTCTATCCTAGCCAAGCCCATGGGCCTCTGGTCTTTTGAGGTCTTTGAGACCTATTGGTTGTAAAAACTCACAAAAATCTGCCCCTTTCGTTTTCCCAGCCAAATGGCTGTGGGGAAATGTTCTCCTGTGCATTGCCCTGTGTGTTCTCTCCCTTACCTTTCCCCCTGACCAGGCCTCATCACTTTGATAGACCTCAAATTCTAATAGTTCACAGGGCAAATTTAAGGTAACAGATAGTCGATGACAGGAAGTTCTATATTAATTAAGTAGGATGAAAATTCCCAAGATATAATACAGTGTTCAGTAAGACATATTTGGGAGTACTTTCAAACAGTAGGACAAAAAAGTGGCACATTTTTACTGCCCCAGATTGCACTGATTTGATCTAGAATTGGTGTCAGTTTCTACCCATTGAGAAAGGCTTTAAAGGCTAAGACCTCCCTTTCCTCCCAATATCCCTACTAAAAAAGATAGCATTTCTCCTTTTGTCCTATTACCACTGCCTGACTGGAATCTCCACATTAAAAAGAAAAAAAAAAATTCCTTAGGTTTAAGGTGTTAAAAGGATCTGATGAATGCTAATGGTATCATGGAAGATATGAGACATTAATTGGAATTTCTGACCATTGCTGGACAATTTTTATAGTATAACATACTCCTCCTAGGACTGTCCCTCATTAAAGTAGTAATTCTCAAGTATAGGCTGAGGAGAAGAAGGACAACCCCAATCTCAATGAGACAGATGCCCCAGGTAAGAAATTGTTGCATCATATAAACTAGAACTAACATTCAGGAAGTATTGATCACTTTATTTTTATGGACTTTTCCTGGCAAGGCAAGATGAGGAAGAATTAAAATATGATTCTCACTAGTTAGGTAGCATATTAGTAAATGATAGCAACTATAACAAACTCCAGTCAGTATACTGGCTCAAAAAACAAAACAAAACAAATCAAAACCACTCATCCAAATTCTAAAATGGATGTTCTTTATAGCAGGTGATTTTCTTCCAAGTGATGTTCCAGGGAATCAGCCTTTTTTTGTCTTGTAGTTCCACTGTGATCTTGAGGATAATTAGGTTTATATGCATAAAGCCAGGAAAAAAAAATTAGAGGGAAACACAGAAAATTAATAGGGGTGACATTTTTATAAACATAACCTGGAATTAATACTCACCATTGCTACTTAGTCTTTTGGCTAGAACTTGATCTCATACCTTTTTTCCCCAAGTGCAAAGGAGGCTGGGAAATATTGTCTAGCAAATTTCCTGGATATACAATGAAATAGTGTTGGTGAGCTGCTAACAGTCGTTGCCACATGCACTAACATGAACACTGAATCTCAGTATCTAATGAATGGAGACATAAAGTAGGGAGAAATAAAATGAGACCAAATAAAGATTATTTTCCAGATTTATTGCACAGAATTCCCAGATTTTAAAAAAAAAATTACGTATTGCACTCTGTACTCAAATGTATTTTGCTATTCATACTTCCCATCAACTTTATGTGTGAAATTCTTCCAGTTTTTCTAATATCTCAACTCTCAGCTCTCAACTTAGTAACTCTGGAGATCACACAACCTGAGAACATATTTAACATACAATAATGGCAATTAGAGGAGTGACAGATAAGGTTGAATATTAGAGGAATGCAGAGAGAAGGTATTGTAAATTCCAGAAAAGATGCCTTTTTTTTTTTTTTTTTGGTTTATGAATTTGCCATCACAATGTATCCACTCAGCATATAGTGTAACATTTCAGACTACAATTTATTCACACCTGCAGTTGAGAAACAGCTGTGATATAAGAGAAATATTTGCAAATATTTCATATTGCTGTGTTACTTTGAGTAAGTAATTTCACCTCTCTGGCTTTACGTTTTCTGTAAGATAATAGAGAAACTAGATAACAAGACTTCCCCCCCCCTCCTTATCCATATTTTCATTCATTATCCTGTAAATACTTTTTTGGGACTTGTTTTTAATATAATTTCAGAGTTCTTAAATGGCCTTTTAAAATTGTATTTCAATATGAAGGGTCATGTGAGGGAATCTTTGTAAACCCTTTTCCTGTCAGAATCAAAATTGCAATTTCACTGCTTGCTGGGGGGTAAAGATAAAGGAATGCCTCTTTTACTAATGTTGGAAATCCAGTTTAGGGTATAAGATTATGGTTTTTTTGGGCAGAAGTGTATATAATTATTTAATCCACAAAGCAGAATGTTTTCATCACACACTTAAATAGACATTATTTGTATATACCAAAAATATTTCTATTAGTTAAAAATATATTGTGAATATATGTTCTGTAACTAAGTTTCCTTCCTAAAGGAGAAGGGTTGTTTTGTTTTGGTACAGTAACTGTTCCAGCTCTTATCCTGCTGAGCTCCCAGCTCTGAGGTCATTAAGCACTGAGCTGGCAGCAAACTTTTTTTTTTATGCAACCCAGTGGGAAGAATTGGTTCTTGACATGAGACAAGTAGGAATCAACCCTGAAGATATTTGACTCTTTGAAGTCTTTCCCTAAATGACCTTTTCCTTGTGCCAGTCTTACTCTTCTACCATTTTGCATTAGTTGTAGTTCTAGACTTTTTTTTTCCTGTTTTTTTTTTTTAATTGACCAAGCACTCTTCAACCTTTTAAAAAAATTAGATTGAGAATTTCATGACATGCTTTAGGAAATAAATACAGAAAGTATTGATAGAATGAACAAAGCTTTCTCTATGGTTTATTCAAGTAGACTGAGTTAACAAAAGCACCCCAAACAAGCTGCAACCATGGGCATAGAGACAGAAACAACATGCTGCACACTTGAAGTTGCAATTTGAAATCCCTTGGGCTTTCTCCTGGAGCAGAAGACATTTCTCCATAGGAAGTTCTTATCTATTGCAGAGGGAAGATTAGGTTATATAAGGGTAAAGAAACATTGCAGGTTGTAATACTTTCATTCTGCAATGCAATCAAATTTTAGACCTCCGTGTTATGAGCTCTTAAGTAGGGAAGACTGGCACCAGGGAATTTCAAAAAGAAGTAAGAAATATTTGAATATCTCCCAAGCTTCATGCCCTCTGCTATATTTCCTGCATTGAAAATAGTAGGCTTTGGATAATTGTGCATAAATATAAATGGAAGTCCACTTGTCTGTACAGTAGATTCCAAGAAAGATTTTTGAAATTAAGGCATTTGAGGAAATTATGTATTAAAGAGTAAAACACATCAGAGCTCTAAGGGGCTTTGAGATCATCCTATTATTTTATTTTATTGATGGAGAAAAGAAGGCCTAATAAAGTTGAGTGACTCTTGCCCAAGTTTACATATGGAGTCACGTGTATTGAGGTTTGACAGGTCTCCTGACTCTCATCACAAATGGTCTTTAATATTTTTTTCTAAAGATTTTTATTTATTTATTTGATAGACAGACATCATAAGTAGACAGAGAGGCAGGCGGGGGGTGGGGGAGAGCAGGCGCCCTGCTGAGCAGGGAGCCCCATGTAGGGCTTGATCCCAGGACCCCGAGATCATGACCTGAGCTGAAGGCAGAGGCTTTAACCCACTGAGCCACCCGGGCACCCATAGTGGTCTTTAATATTAAATATGTAGCAGAAGCAGCAAAAATAAATAAATAAATAAATAAAAATAAAAAAAATAAAGTCAACATCCAGTTTTGCAACCTGAAACAAGTGGCATTTTTTTCAGTAGCCACAAACATGTATTAACTGAAAAGATACGGAGTTTTGCTTTGTTTTCACCAGTCAAATGAGAAAAAGAATGAAAAATCTGTATGTTGAAGTAACTAAATACTGAGCTAAGTTACTGACTATAGCTTTGCAGAAAAAATATGAAATATGAATTTAATGTACACAGAAGTTTAACTGAAAACTAGCTGAATGGAAAAAAAAAAGTAACATCAGCAGGTCAGTTATATAAAACTTAAAGCCAAAACAAAGAAAACAAGACAATGGAGAATTTTACCATTTCATTATTCATGGAAATAATCTCATGTGGACACTGGGAACATGAAGATGTGGAGAGACAAACAACATCTTGAAAGTACCTCATAACATTTTTCTCCTGCGAATGTATAATAGCATGCATATGTGACAGAAAAATTCTTTGGATTTTGGCAGTATTCTTACAGTAACTAGCTGCAGTGGGAATGTTTGTGGGGTATCTTGACATAAACTAAACTGAGAGTAAGACAAATTAAGTGGTGTCTGTTATCTCTGAATTAGGGTAAAATATGAGTGATGGAAAGAGGGACATTTTCAGATGGTACACCCAAAAGTCTAGGTTAATAGTGGCACATTGGTCAAATTATTCAACTCTATGAGGCAAATTAACTGTTTGAATTAACTTATTCATCAGGGTATTATTCTAGAATAATCAAAAATATGAAAGAAAAAGAATACAAAGATTATTTGCCATATAGTGTGAGCTGTATTTCCATTGAACATTGAGGAGAATATATAAGGCATAAAATGATTACTATTATAATGTACATATTAAACCCATATTAGTTTGTTGGATCCTTTCATTTTTTTCTTTCCAGCAGACATCAAACTTGGGTGTCTAGATTTGGATAGTTTCACAGGAATAAAATTCCTTATCTTTAAAATCTATAAATATTATATACAAAATTAACGAGAATAGGCCATAAGCATGCTCTCGAAAGTACCATTTCATTTTATGGAATAAAGACATAGCTTTTTCCAGAATTACCCAGAATGTATTATCCAGAATGCAAAAACCTAGGAGGACATCAAACAAGTAGACAATTAAGTATATTGGTTCCTGGTGCCCCACTTTAATCAGTTTGGGCGTAGTTTAGCTAAATTCTCTGCTCAGAGGATCACAAATCTGCAAAATGTTGACTGAGGTGCACATATCTTTTTGAATTATTATTTTCATTTTTCAATTATTATTTTCTTTGAGTAAATCTCTGGTGGTGGCATTACTGTATCAGATGATATTTCTATTTTTCAGTTTTTGAGGAACCTCTATACTATTTTCCACAGTGGTTGTACCAATTTACATCCCAATCAATAGTAGTCCCTTTTCTCCACATCTTCACCAACACTTGTTATTTCTTTTTTCTTTCTTTTTCTTGTCTCTCTCTCTTTCTTTGATACTAGCCATTCTGAGTGGTGTGAAATGATATCTCACTGTGATTTTTACTCATCAATAATGTTGAGCATCTTTTCATTTGTTAACCATCTGGATGTCTTCTTGGGGAAAATGTCTATTTAGGTCCTCTGCATGGATTGTAATTGGATTTCTTTGGTGTTGAGTTATATAATTTCTTTATATGTACTGGATATTAATCTCTTATTGGATATGTAATTTTCAAATATTTTCTCTCATTCCCTAGGTTGCCTTTTCATTTTGTTGATGGTTTCCTTCACTGTGCAAAAGGTGTTTTGTTTTTATTTTTTTAATTTATTTTGATGTAGTCCCAACAGTTGTGTGTGTGTGTGTGTCCCTTGACCAAGGAGACATATCCTTAATGTCCCAGAGGAGATATATCTGATGTCCCAGAGATCTCTGCCTGTGTTCTCTTTTAGGAGTTTTATACTTTCAGGTCTCACATTCAGGTCTTTAATCCATTTGGAGTTTATTTTTGTGTGTGGTATGAGAAAGTGATCCAGTTTCATTCTTTTGCATGGAGCTGTCCAGTTTTCCCAACACCAGTCATTGAAAAGACTGTTCCTCATTGTCTATTCATGCTGCCTTTGCCATAGATTAATTGATCCTTACAGGTAAGGCTTTATTACTGGACACTTTATCCTGTTCCATTGATCTGTGTCCATTTTTGTGTAATTACCATACTATTTTGATTACTATACTTTGTAGTATATCTTGAAAATGAAAACATGAATTTGAAAAGATATATGCACCATATGTCTATTGCAACATTCTTTACAATAGCCCAAGTATAGAAGCCACCAAGGTGTCTTAAAATAGATGGATGGATAAAGAAGGTGTGGTGTACAATGGAATATTACTCGACCACAAAAAAGAATGAGACCTTTCTATTTGCAACATGGATGGACCTAGGGGGTTTTATGGTAAGTGAAATAAGTTAGAAAGAGAAAGACACATACTATATGATCTCACTTGTATGTGGATTCCAAAACAAAACCAAACAAATGAATAAACAAGCAAAACACCAGACTCTTAAATACAGAGAACAAACTAGTGATTGGGGAGAGGAAATGAGGGGATGGGTGAAATGGGTGAAAGAAAGTAAGAAATACGCACTTCCAGTTATAAAAATACAAGTCATGAAGATAAAAAGTAAGGCATAGCAAATAAAGTCAGTAATATTGTAATAATTTGTGTGGCAATAGATAATGACTACACTTACTGTGGTGAGCATTGAGTAGTATACAGAATTGTCAAATCAGTAAGTTGTAAACCTGTAACTAATATAACGTTGTATGTCAACTGTACTTTAACATCAATAATAATAATTACAATAACAAAAATGTTGGCTAGGGATGCAAACTCAACTTAAGCACATCTGAAGTCCTCTTCCAAACTCCTCAGTTGTTGGAAACATACATTTTCTTGAAGCTGTATGACTGAGATCTCTATTTTTTGGAAGCTATTGCCCAAGATTACTCTGCTCAGAGAGACACCACGCCTCTGGTCATTGACATGTGGTGCCTGTCTCTCAAAACATGGCAGCTTACCTCTCATAGGCTGGAAGGAGAATTTCTTGGGATGAAGGACTCATTCCCTCTTTATTTATTTTTTATTTTTTTAAAGGTTTTATTTATTTATTGGACAGACAGAGATCACAAGTAGGCAGAGAGGCAGGCAGAGAGAGAGGAGGAAGCAGGCTCCCTGCTCAGCAGAGAGCCCGATGCGGGACTCGATCCCAGGAGCCTGGGATCATGACCTGGGCCAAAGGCAGAGGCTTTAACCCACTGAGCCACCCAGGTGCCCCTCATTCCCTTTTAAAAGCTTTCCCAGAGTAAACTGTACTCACCCAGGATGATCTTCATTTATATTTGTTCAGAGTCAGCTGATTTGGAATCTTAATTTCATCTGCAAAATGCCTTCATCTTTGCCATTTAATATAATATAATAATGAGAGTGAAATCAGTCAACCACCTCTCACCCATACTCAAGAGGAGAGGATTAAACAGATGTGTGCCACAAGGGATGGGAATCTGGGGATCATCTTAGAATTCTGCCTATAATAGTGTACTTTCAGAAACTAAGAGAGAAAAAATAATCTCAGTGGTTGGTAAAAAGCTATATCGCCAGTCATGTATCTCTAGACATTTCTCCTTTATCTAAATCATCACTATCTGTATTGAGAAAATGAATAGATTTGGAAATTTTTTTTTTTTTTTTTTTTGGAGTAGGGCTAGTTCTCCCTTTCCTGGTTTCTCAAAAGAATGAATTATAAATGGATCCGATTGCCTAGAGGTTATTAAATCTACTGGACTGAACATACCAGAAGAAGCATCAAAGAATAAGTATTAATTATTAAAGATGTTTCTATCAAAATTCACAATGTTAAAAGACATTGTTAGTGAATTGGTTTATGACATACTTTCTAACGTCTTTCTAATGAAATTTCCTGAACTGTACAGGCTGGAAAACAAAATCATGCTACTGAGATTCCTTTGCAAGTTAAGATTGCAGAGTGATTTAGAAATATTTGCATACATTTGAAAAGTAGAAAGTGAGGGTGATGCTGGAAATTTGCTCTGAGAGTCCTGCTGGTAAGCAGGATTGTGGAGCCTTATTTATTTTCCTATTTAATGATATATTTATTTATTTCCCCGGACCCTGAGGAGAGGTGTCAGTATCTAGTCAGCAGCATCACAGGTGTTAAGAGGACTGAGTGGGACATTGTTTCCTTTGTGACCATTATAACATGGTTCTGAAACCAATAGTACTTTATCAATCATAGAAGGGGCTTTCCAACTACAGTGGTATTATAAAGATTGGGAAGAAATAGCTCTAAGGTGGTTAGTCTCTTAATTCAGTAGGTGGCTTCCTTATCACAGAGGAGGTGGTTCCTTCGGTGGCTCATTCTCTATTATGGATTGGGTAGTCTTTTCTGAAAGCACAATCTTGATTCTGTTGTTTTCCAGCACTCCCAGTGATTCTACACACCATCTCTTGGCTTTAATTAGCCAGAATGCATTCTTTGTTATTGAAAATCACCAATACAAGTAGCACTTTTTTATCTTTCTTTATCCTTTCTATTTCTGGGGAGAGAGAATCACAATACTGTGTAGAACAATAGTTTTAGTTGCTTTCTAATACTTCTGAGGCCTTTTAGATATGAATGGAAAAATTCTCTTTACTGATGATCTTTTCCTTTCAATATGAGAGATTTGAAAATGACCCCCTTATAGTATGGACCTAATTATACTTGTGCCTCAGGGCATTTGTTCTCAAATCTACTTGGTGGAAGGGAAGAGGGCAATTTGATCTTAAAGTTCAATGCCTATTAAAACAAAACAAAGCAAAACAAACAAACAAACAAACAAAAAGCACCTTACTGATAGCCCAGAGAGGTTGCATTATTGCCGGTTACAGATTCACTAGGAGTTTTCAAATTTAATGACCTTTTTTTTTTTTATCATTAACATGTATAGGTTAAATTGTCCATTTCCCCTGCAGACAAATTAATTTTCTTCTTTTTCTCTGCTACATTAAAAGTTTGGTTCCATAAACCCCAAAAATTACTTTTAAAAGGATGGATTATCCTAGTGTTTGAGAAATAAAGTTGAATCGTGGCTTCTTTTCTATGTTCCCAATACTAGCATCCTGTTGTGCATCCAAAGTCTATGCCAAAGAAAATGAAGTGAATGTAGCAGAAGAGACATTTGGGTTTAATATAATGAGGACTTCTTGGTAGAAAGTCTGTTTACATAGTGTCTACCTTAATGTCATGTCATAACGCATAGCATGAGTTAGTCTTCAGAGAATATCCAGTATTTGAATTTTGATGAAGTTCTTGATGATTTGTTGAATTCTTTGCCTTTTACCTTAAAATACATTTCATTCAACCAAACCTTATACCACTTTGTGTTCTCTCTTTAAGATCACTCACACTCTTGTAACTCTCTGTTAGAATATCTGTATCTGGCCTTAAGCTATAAGTTCTATGAAGCAAATGACGTTTACTCTAGGTCACTCAGGGAGAGAAAGGGGCTGATCCGGGATCCAGATCCAGTCAGTCTGGGCCCACAGAAGGGATCCTTAACAGCTACAAGGGGTAACCTCCCAGTTTTGACTGTCTTTGATTGTAAAACTTGAGAGTTTAGTGGTAAAAATAGACGGCATATTCATAGATTAATGTACTCTTAACCTATATTTTATGAGTTCATGGTAAATAACTACGGTTTATGGCACATTTTATGAAGCTATTATAAATAAATATACCAATGAGAATCCACATGAGACGCCAACAAAAATAATAATCATGTATCAAATTCTGAGAATTAATTTGAGTTTTCAAGAGAAGGCAAGCAAAAGAAGTTTTGAAAGATTCAGTTGGAGAACTCATTTGCCAGTAGCTTTATCTTTACAGTCTGTTTCCTCTGTTGAGTCTACCCTTCCCTTCTTATTCAGATTCCTCCACTAATGAAAATTGAGGTGGGAGGATTCTTGCTGGGGGCTATAATGACAATATTGTAAAGTAGCAATTATAGACTCAGAAGTTTTTAAAATGGTTGTACTAGGGAAGAATTCTAAAGTATTAACACTGACTAAAATATTCTCTCTTTTAAAGCATTGGCCCAAAAGGACAAGTGTAGATATCTCACAGGTGCTTCTAATTACAGAGTAGTGTCTACTACTGTCTTTTAAATAGTGTGGCAAATCATTCAGCACTTTTAAAAAGCTAGGGAAAAAAATCTCTGATTTGCTAGAGCATGAATGTGGTAGAAGTTAGAAAGCCTGTTACACATATAAATCATTTAACTTGTTATCTGAAAGCTTAACATGGACATAAAACTAACATTTTTTTCTGCTTTTGATAGTAGAACTGAATCCTGTCTCTAGCTTTACCTCCACAAGAACTCAGAGAGTACCAGTAGTCTATGAACTACATACTCAATAGTAAAAATGGAATGGAATTTGTGGAATATGGCTCATGCAATGCCCATTTTAACCTCTAACCTTTTATGTGTTTCTTTCTGTATTGTAGAAGATGGACAACTAGAATTATATATCCCAAGTTCCTTTGCAGCTAGTTTTCCAGATGTGATTTAGGTCTGAAAATCACAGGCACTACAAGGAGACTTGAATTCCAAAATGAGGGAAATAGAGAATGAAGAAGCAACAAGCACCCATTTTTCTGGCCCATGATGTGTCATAAGAATTTACAGGTATGCATTTATCACTTATGTGATTCAGTAGTTTTCTACAGCCAAGGTGGCATTTACCCAATGATGGCAGAGTGTAGTGCTATGTTTACCAGTTTTCTGATTTGCTAACTAGTTTTCTTGGGCAGAGGCAAAATGCTTCTGAGGGGTGCTGGTTTCCTGGGAAGCTCCTCCAGCACTTGCATTCCATTTGTAAGCAATGGGATATATTGGGATACTGTATCCCATCCATTCTAAGTGCATGTTCCCCCACTTTGAAGTGACACTATGTTTACATTTCTTACTAGTACATAAAATAACGATGTGTCTTATCATCAGTGCCGTTCAGATATGTGAAGTGTTGTACATTTTTTTTCTTAGAAAGAAGCCATGGAAGAATCTCTTGAAAGGAACCATGTGGAAAGGTTTCTGCAAATCTGTCATATCTGATAGGTGTATTCTTTGCTTCAGTCTTAGTCAACAGTTTATGGTATAGTGAAAATGAGTATCTGACCTTGAAAATTCTACTCTACAACATGGGGAAACACAAAATTTACAGTTTTCTCTTCTAATCTCTGTGTTCTGACCACCAAAGACAAAAATGGACTGTTGCTCAGAAAAATTATATAATTGCATATGTATTGCTGCATAAGATGTGTAGGATGTTGTTAAAAAGGACAGGTTTATCATAATTTACTAATAAGCATTAAACTTTATCAACCTGCAATCCCTGAAGAATAAATAATTCTGATTCTTAGACTTTCCCAAATTGACATTATTAAAAGCTATAAATTATCACAGGCTATGGATTTTTGTCCGTTGCCTTTTTTGAACTCTATATTCTTGGATCTGAAACATCAAGGCAATTTTAAGGAAGCAGGCTAATGTTGGAAAAATAATTTCTCTTTTCCCTCAACTTTCATTGTTAATTGATTTTTCAACCTATAAATATTCAGATTTAGAATATGACATATTGTGATACTCAAGACCCATTTGAAAAATTCAACCTTGTGCTAACAATAAAGTCACAGTTGTAATTATACTTGTGTGCTCTTAACAGTCAAAAACCAATTTGACGATTGTTAGTTGGTGTTTTACTCTTTATATTCCAGGCCTTCAAGAATTCTGTTTTGACAGAGGTATTTCTAAAATATCTTTTCTGCCTTCCTATTATTTTAAATTATATTATATTTCCTACGATACATGCTTATGCTGTAATTATCAAGCATCATGACCAAGTGCAGAACTAGGTCACTAGATGGGCCATATACAGCCATGTTGGCGCTGAAGCTTTTCTTGAAAAAGAAATCCAGTTCTAGCATATTTGTTTTCATCTATCTCTTTTTCTCTGAAGGTTGAGTTAAAAATTTGTTGCTTCATGACTTCCTAAGCTGAACTCTAAAGCTGTCTGGAAACAGAATTTGCGCATGAAAGGCTGAAGTGGAAAATGAACATTGAATAGAAAATTACCTTATTCTTCACTCTTCTTATCAGGGCCCTTTGACTCACATCCACAAGTTTCAATACCATTATTTCTGTATCATTAGCATCATGAATCAGAATGCCCTTAGATTCCTGTTTTGTTGCTCTAATTGTATAGATTGAATATTTTTCATTATTTCAAATATTTATGACAATGAATTTTGAAGACTCAGTGAAAATGTACATATTCTTTATCCTTATTGTATAGTATCAGCTTACGTAATACTAGATTATAATTTTTGTGAAGTTTTACTTTAAAGAGCAACATAGACACAAGTAAATTTATAATTCCATCTTTATTCTAAGAACAAGATTGAAAGTTCTCTAATAGATCTCTTACCTGATAGCATTTCACATTTAGAGGCTGAATAACACAGTTCATAGGTTGAATATATTAAATAACATTGAAAATTCAGGTATATAATAAAAAATGTTTTTCTAAGCTAATGCTTGCTTTCTTAAAAGTTTCTTGGTGTTCCATATGCAGCAGAAAACAATTAGATTCTTACCATATGTCAGAACTAGAATTAGATCCACAAAAAGAAATATCTAGTAACAAGACCAAGTGACATTGTTATTTCAGAAAGCCTCTATTTTGTTGAAAATGCACAAGAACAGGGCACCTAGGTGGCTCAGTTGTTTAAGCATCTGCCTTCTGCTCAGGTCTTGATCCCAGAGTCCTAGGATAGATCCCTACATCAAGCCCCTCATTGCATCGCATCATATCTCATTGGGCTGCCCTCTCAACAGGAAGCCTGTTCTCCCTCTCCCTCTGCCTGATGCTCCCCCTGCTTGTGCTCTCTCTCTCTATTAAATAAATAAACACAATCTTTAAAAAATGCACAGGAAGGATAAAACCAATTACAGTGTGTTTTCATTTATCCATAACTAGTTTCTGTTCTGTCAGTAACAAGTAGGAATTTTTAACAAATACTGTTAGTTAATTAATACAGTTCCATTATATAGTATTGAACCATAGTTTTTGATTAACTGAGAAAAAAGGAAGACAGGTAGCTATTATATTTGATTTCATATCTGCAGTTTCATAAAGAAATACTGTTTCAAAACATGGCATCAATAATAAATATTAAGTTAACTTTTATAAAGTGGTGATTAATATCTGCAAGCCACTCTAAAGTATGATCATTTTTTTTTAAACAATCACCTATTTAAATTGGGTTCAATTTTTTAAACAACAAACAAAACAAATTTTTTAAACAACAAAACCTACACTACTAAGAGCCTCTATGTACAAAGACCTTGACACATTATTCTAATTGCATTCTTTGGATGTATTCCAAGAATGGTAAGAGATATCCAAAGAATATGCACATTTTCAAAGTATTTCTAAGGGGGCCTGCATGGTTCAGTTGGTTAAGTGGCGGACTCTTGAATTCAGCACAAGTCATGATCTCAGGGTCATGAGATAGAGCCCCATGTTGGGCTGTGTGCTCAGTACAGAGTCTCCCTTGAGATTCTTTCTCTCCTTTCTCTCTGCCCTCAAATAAATAAATCAAATCTTTATTTAAAAAAATAAAAGTATTTCTATATATATTCTTAAAATCTCCACAATATTTAAATGTTACCATACTTTGTTATTTAGGAAAGATTATAATTCATAGAGATGGATGTTCCCTGACATATGTGTGTTTTTGTTCCATTGTTAGCATTATTGTTTAGCCCATAGCACTTATTGCTTTATTATTCATCTTCTCCTTGTGCTGTCTACTTATGTGACAGACAATAAGTAAACTTTCTCTTTCGAATGTCCCAGAACATTGATTATTGATGAGTATAATTTCAGTGACACATGATAGTACCCTCAGTGGTTACAAGTACTATGTCAGTGGCTGTAACTCTCCCTACTTGTTGCTGATGGCTCTTGAGAACTAATTAGAAGAATATTTTCAATCAACCCTAACTGATTTATATGGCAACATAATATTAGGCACTTAACCCTGAGTTGTTAAACAAAAGAAAGTATCTAATATAGGGTATAGATAACAAATAAGGTTAACACATTCCCAGAACGGAGGTGTTTTAGTTCTTTCAAGTAAACTAGCCAATATATCATATGATTTCATATAAGTTTTCTTTGTTATTTGCCTTGTAATTTTGGTATTGCCCCATTTGAGTTGATCCATTTGAGCTCCAGCTGATCTTAGCATTGGCTTTGATAAGTGAATCAAATGAAACACATCTGTACTGAGTTCATCAATAAGTCTGAATGCTTGAGAGTAGTAGGGAAGTGATACATGGTAGGGAAGCCAGGCATTATGAGGTCAAGAGATTAAAATGGAAGACTATTAAAGGAAAACTTAAAAACCTGAGACTGGAAATTCTGCAGTGATTGACATGTGGCTTTTCCATATATTTTATGTGCTGGATTATTGAATAATTTATCAGAAAAACTCAACACATTAAAAATATTAAAAAGTTAATTCCTATTCAAGAATTTCTATTTCTATTCAAAATTAGTATTATTTCTAAAGATATTTCTCTTATAGTTATCATTAGGTGATGTGTCCTATTTCTAATACGTTTCCAAGTTTTTGGAATCCTCTCACCCCTCAGTGAATTCACAGTGGTGTGATGGGGTCAGGAAACAAAAATCAAAACTTCATTTGTAAATGGGAAGAATGGAAGAACTCAACGTTCACTGGTCCACAGCAATCCTAGATTCTTGTAGGGCAGTCATCATCTCTGGGAGGAATTCTCTTTTCTTTTTATTCTGTATTTCCTAGCTGCCTTCTGGGGGATACTTCTTGTTCATTGCACTCCATGACATTTTTAAAATGAATGTGGAGATTATGCTCTCTTCGAGAGATCTCAGGCTAAAAGTCACTTTACTGGTCATGTAAATTTAGTGTCTCAGAGATTATTTCAACTCGGAATTGGTGACAACTTTGTTTGGCTTAAGGTTTCTTTGGTAATGAAATTCTCAAAAAAAAAAAAAAAACAATAAAATAATTCTTCTCCTCTCCCCCCTTCCTTCCTCCTCCTCCTCCTCCTTCTTCTTCTTTTTTTTTTTTTTTTTTAAAGATTATTTATTTATTTATTTGACAGACAGAGATCACAAGTAGGCAGAGAGGCAGGCAGAGAGAGGGCAAGGGAAGCAGGCTCCCCACTGAGCAGAGAGCCCAATGAGGGGCTCGATCCCAGGACCCTGAGACCATGACCTGAGCTGAAGGCAGAGGCTTTAACCCACTGAGCCACCCAGGCGCCCCCTCCTCCTCCTTCTTAACTTCAATTTATTTTTCATGTAATATTAACAAGATTTAATGTTCTGTCTTACACATCGTTCTCAAATGTGCTTTAAGATGTCAGCTGTTTAATTGAATATATATAGGAAAGACAGAAGAGCATCAACAAGGGGTGCCTGGGTGGCTCATTTGGTTGAACATCAGACTTGGGATTTTAGCTCAGATCCTGATCTTAGGGTCATGAGATCAAGCCCTGTTTTAGACTCTGTGCTTAGTGGGGATTCTGCTTGGGAATCTCTCTCTCTCTCACCCTCTCCCCTTCCCCCTGCTCATGCTCTCTTTCTCTAAAATAAATAAATAAATATTAAAAAAAATTAAATAAAAAAGAATTGTGTCAGCAAGTTGACTGAATAAGATGTCCCTCCATGGGGGGAAATGGGCCTAACTGATCACAGCATACGGACTTCGAGGTATAAGATATATACGTTCTGAGGATATAAAGTCCAGTATGATAAATGTAGTTAACAATACTCTATTATATGTTTGAAATTCCTAAAAAAGTACATCTTAAAAATTCTCACCACACATGCAAAAGGTAACTATGTGAGGTGATAGATGTTAACCAACCTTATTGTGATAATCATTTCACAATGTATACTTTAGAAAATCATCACCTTGTACCCCTTAAACTTACACAATGTTTTTTTTTTTTTTTAAAGATTTTATTTATTTATTTGAGAGAGGGACAGTGGGAGAGAGCATGAGAGACGAGAAGGTCAGAGGGAGAAGCAGACTCCCTATGGAGCTGGGAACCTGATGCAGGACTCAATCCCGGGACTCCAGGACTGTGACCTGAGCCGAAGGCAGTTGCTTAAACAACTGAGCCACCCAGGCGCCCTGGGTTTTTATTTTATTTTGTTTATTATTATTTTTTATTTTGAGAGAGAGAGAGTGTGTGAGTGGGGATGTGGGGGGAGTGAAGGAGCAGAAGGGCAGAGAGAGGATCTTAAACAGGCTTCCCCACCCAGAGCAGAGCCCAGGGTGGGCCTCAAGCTTATGACCCTGAGATTAGGACCTGGGCAGAAATCAAGAGTCTGATTCTTAACTATCTGAGCCTGTTAGGTGCCCCAACAATATTATATGTCAATTATAATGATCTCAGGAAACCTGGAGAATGAAAACAAAAGAAGACAGTAGTGGACTGCTCTCTAGTAAATTTTCACTGAATGTTTTCTCTTAAAATACATAGATATCTATATATAATATATATATGTATGTATATGCATATATGGAGGATAAAACCTGTTAAAACTTGCTTTCATTTGGCCATTATTAGTTTCTATTTTTTAAAAAATTATTTATTTATTCGTTTTATTTATTTATTTATTTTTAAAAGAGTTTATTTATTTATTTGACAGAAAGAGATCACAAGCAGGCGGAGAGGCAGGCAGAGAGAGGGGAGGAAGCAGGCTCATGCTGAGCAGAGAGCCCGATGCGGGGCTCGATTCCAGGACCCTGGGATCACGACCTGAACCGAAGGCAGAGGCTTTAACCCATTGAGCCACCCAGGCGCCCCTGGCCACTATTAGTTTCTATTAATGTTGATTGTTGCTGCCTAAAACTTTATTTTGTTTGCATAGATACAAAGAAACAAGTTAAAATGGGAAAAATGTTGCAATAAGCATATAAGACTGATCTCTGACCCACTGATGTCATGTAATTAGAGAAACGTACACACATATCAAGTCTAAACTAACCCAAGGACAACATACAAAGCAATATAAGTTGTTTAATAAATACAAATAACTCTAAACATTATTATATTTGTGTATGATAAAGAATAATATGCAAAATTATTTAAGTTGTCAGGTGGTGCTTTTTTGTGAATACATGCACAGGGTCTAAAATCAGAAGGAAACTGTCTATCACTTGCCCCTTTTGTGTCCCCGTGCAAATTGTTTCAGCATTTTATATCTCTTTCCATCTTTGAAAACTGCCTGTCATCCATTTACAATAGTATTAAAAAAAGAAAAGTCTTAATCCCTACTTTACATGCCCAGCTGTGCTCTTAAGTCAAAACATCATCGAGATGTGTGTAAATGTTCATAAGTTGATACTCTCAGGACATCTCTTGTCAGGGATTCCTGACCTTTACTAAAACAAAATACCAGATTTAAATTTATGTAGAGAAATGCCATAGCAAATGTTTCTCCCATAAAAAGGGAAAGCAGGCTGACAGAAGGATTTTCATCAGTCTTCTTGGAGTTTTCTCTTACAGATTACCAGTGCTCCCTGGACTCTCTAAATCTGGGGATCTTCTGCTCACTTCTTAAATTTCTAGTTTGTAAAGTATGGCAGGTGAAGAAATCAAAAATTAGATACATGTACTTTGTTTTGCTTTACTATAGCTAAACCAGAATGAAGCTTTTTTTTTTTTTTTAAAGCAAATCTTTAGAAGTCTAGGTAAAGAGGGAATGATTTAAAAAAAAAAGTCTATTTACAGTGTGTAAGATGGAACCTTATAATTTTGGAAATTCAAATGTTACATCCCCATTAGGGAGAATGAGATGATTTGATATATGTAAATATTGCAATTTTCACAATCAAGTTAACACATTAATCACCGCCATAGTTTGTTAATTTTGGTGAGAATGTTTAAGGTCGACTTAGCAATTTCAAGTATTCAATACAGAATTATTAACTATAGTCACTACAATGTGTATTAGATCCTTAGAACTCATCTCATAACTGAAAATTTGTACCCTTTGACCAGTTTTTCCCCATTTCCGCCATTTTCCTAGCCCATGACAACCACCATTCTTTCTGTTTCTGTGATTTTTTTTTTTTTTGGTTCTACATCTAAGTGAAAATATATATAGTACTTATTTTTCCTTAAGAGCCTTTTTTCACATAGAATTATATTCTCCAGGTTCATCCGTATTTTTTAAGTGGCAGGATTTTCATCTGCCTCTCCACCACTCCTGCACACACAATCTATATCAGCCACGTACGAGAGTTCCAGTTGTTTTATATACTGTCAACCTGTGATATACTTAGCTGTTTTAATATTAGACATTTTTAAAAAGATTTTTATTTATATTTCATGAGAGACAGGGGAGTGGGAGTAGAGGCAGAGGGAGAAGCAGATTCCCCACAGAAGAGGGACCCCAATGTGGGACTTGATCTTAGGACCCCTGGATCACAACCTGAGCTAAAGGTAGATGCTTAACCAACTGAGCCACCCAGGTGCCCCAAACATTAGACATTCTAATAGCATTTCATTTTGCTTCTAATTTATATTTCCGTGAAAACTAATGATGCTGATCATCTTTTCACATGCTTATTAGTCATTTGTACATCATGTTTTGTAAGGTGATGGATTATTCAAATATTTTACTTATTGTTAATTAGCTTTTTTGTGGCTTGTTATTGCATCATAAGAATATACTTTAAAAAAAATCTTTCTGTGCTATCAAAATGTAATTTGATAGCACAGGAAGTTTTTTTTAAAAGTAATTTGCAAATAATAGAACTCAAAACTGCTGGTTGTCTAATGTAATAATGAATTGAATATAGCAAAAGCAATGTTAAGTGTTATTCTGAATACATTTTAAATTCAGAGTAAATTTTACATAGAGTTGAGATCAGAGATGATCTGGAAGTCATTTGTTCACTGTGTCCATTAGACATTTCTGACCCTTGAATAAATCTATAGATCTGGCCACATTATGAATTAACAAGTCAAACAGAACATAATTGAAAATGTAAATGGTTCCTTTAAGGTCTTTTGCCAGGCATTAGCTTTTTGGATTTGAAAACAGTATATTTGCTATGCAGATGCTGAAATAATTTACACAATCTAAAGAAATGAATATTCAAGCACTGGGGAACTATTTACAATAAGATACAGATATTACAGAGAACTTTCTTCATTTGTTTTTTATTTTTTTTAATAATATGAAGCATACAATAATAAGTTGTATAAATTATTTGTATAAATTGTCAGAAGTGAATACTTTTTCTTTTTAAAAAATTGATGATAGTTTCTAATCCCAGTAGATATTAGGTCTTATTTATCCTTAACAAGCTTATTGCTTAGAGTTCCCTAAGGTATGTTAAACACAAAAGGTAATACCAGGTTTTAATTATATTTTTAACATTGAGGTTTTTTAATGTATTGCTTTAGAATTCCACCTGGATAAAATTCTGTAAATCAGTTTCTCTAAAGACTGATAATTTGAAACTGTCATTTCCCCCTTTAAAATGACAAAAAATTTATACGCTATTCAAGCAAATAAAAAAACAACAAAAACCTACAATAATTTTTTTACCGAGGCATCAAAATTTGACTTGATATTCTCTTTATATTAAAGCTGCTTGAGAGTTGAGGAAGTATACATTTGCATTCATTTATTTATTATTTCAACAAACATATAGGAAGCATCATTACATACCAGATACTATTGTAAGTGTTGAGAACAGTGGGATAGACTCAGATCAGTTTTTGGCTAAAATGGCTCCCTCTCTACTTGGGGGTGAGAAGGAGGAAGTCCATATTTTATTATAGCTTTTAAGTAGTCTATTCATACTATAGTAAATGCTTTTGAAAGCTAGTATACTTACATGGATTTATATGGATCCTGTTAATATACTGTTCAAGATTAGAAGTTTATTGAGATTGCTTATCCTGGGTATCTATACTTGATTGCATTAATCAGGTAAGATTTTTCTGGTTTGTAAATGTATCTGTAATGCAGAAAATGGGGGAGAACTCTATATTTAACTTGGAATTTTACATATCCCCAAAACATAATTAGTTGAAAATGCTTTACCCAACAATATAGATGAAATATTTTTCTATGCCATTTAGTATAAATACATTTAGCAACTCTAAGGACCATGGTGGGTTTTTATATAAGTCACTTGATCTTCATAGCTAAGTAATTTGTATAAACACTTAGTACAGCTAAGAGGATCATCTATTATCTGACTGAGACTTAAGTTCTTTTTTCCTAGTTCCTCAGATTCTTCTTCACTACCATATATATTTATTTATAACATGACAGATTGATGTGGGAGGCTGCTCTCTAGTTTCAGAGGTGCTTATGCACCAACCTAGAAATTCATCTTCAATACAGAAATCATGAACTCCCTCATGTAAAATTTCATTATATTCAAATTGACTTCTGTATGTATTTGAGAAATGTAATAATTTCTGTTCCAATATATTTCAAACAGAAGTTGTCGCTGTGGTAAATATATTTTAACTCCTGTTATTGTAATAAGACAGGAAATAAATACATTTAAAGAAGTTAAAAATGAAGCTGAGAAGTATAGGCAATAAAAACAGGAGTTAAATCAGGTAGAGAGATGTGCGGTTGTTACTGAGTAGAGGGAGAGGCAGCTGAGAGAAAGGAATCTGGAGGCTTGGGTTTGCATTGTCTCACATCTCTTGTTAGTGAGAGAAAACTGGATGGATATGCTTAAAATAAGCGATTTGGTCTGTGCTGGGATTAAAACCTTCTGTGGGTGCACTTAAATTCTTTAACCTAGTAGAAATTGAGAATTGCTTCATCAAATTTGCTGAGTAGATTAAACAAAGGATGCTCAATATTTTCTGTGGACCAGAAGTTAGATTAGGGAAATAGTTATCAGCAATTCTAAGTGGTAAGATTGTGGATTTTTAGAATTTTTTATTGTGGGGTGCCTGGGTGGCTCAGTTTTTTAGGGACTGCCTTTAGCTCAGATCATGATCCTGGAGGCTCAGGATGGAATCCCACATGGTCCCGGGGGGGGGGGGGGGAGGTCCCCACTCAGTGGGGAGTCTGCTTCTCTCTCTGACCCTCCCCCTCGTACTCTCTCTCTCTCAAGTAAAGAAATAAAATCCTATTTTTTTTTTTTCTTTGAGACCTCCACATACCAGGCAGGCTTATAACAACATATCTGGGATGTTCTCAAAGCTTTGGATTTTTGTCAGAATAAATAGGAATGCATTCAACTAGGTTTAATTCTATTTATAAAACTAATATTTGAAAAAAAGTGATTTTCCTAAAAAGATTGCTGAGCTTTGTTATTAAGGTTAAATTGTCTTTTTTTTTTTTTTAAAGATTTCATTTATTTATTTGACAGAGAGACATCACAAGTAGGCAGAGAGGCAGGCAGAGAGAGAGAGAGAGAGAGAGGGGGAAGCAGGACCCCTGCTGAGCAGAGAGCTCAATGTGGGGCTGGATCCCAGGACCCTGAGATAATGACCCAAGCCGAAGGCAGAGGCTTTAACCCACTGAGCCACCCAGCTGCCCCAAGGTTAAATTGTCTTTTGCTGACAAAGATTTTACAGAAAAATGTCAAAAACATACACTTTTGTGTATGTTTTGTGTATACCCTTTTGTGTATAATTTTGTTTAAGACCTGTATTGGTTTATGGTGACATGATAGAATCATCAACATACTTCCAAGTTCAGGGTAGAGGTGAGATAGTTAAGTGTTTACCAGCAGTATTGTTTTTGAATAAATTTATGCGACCTAATATTTAGTACTTCCTTTTGGAATTCATTCTTACCATTACTGGCATAAAAACCATATTAGATGACAGTATAATTAGTAGTATGAGATAAGCAAATTTTCAGTAAAAGTCCCATATTGCCACAAAAGTATTTTCAAACCCAATTCGTATTTATAGAAATTACACACTGAAAATCTTAATTATAACAACCCCGATTTTTATGGCACTGCACTTAGCAAATTCAAGATTATGCTATGGTTAATTCCTTACATCAGTGTACTTTAAACTTGTTTGTGCTGTTCTGCATTGTCTTATGTTTCTGTTGGTTTGCATGCTGTTTTAATTTTTTTTATATTATACTACTTCTTTGTTTCCTGTTTCCCTCACTGAATCCACAAATCATATTTTCCCATAGGTGCTGTTTATTTCACTGAATTTTGAGTGAGTCATTACCTCCTGGCAAGTTTATATGCCTTTTCTCTGCTGGCTTTTACCAAGAAAGCTAGAATCAAAAACTTGATTCCTTGGACTTAATGTGTGTTCAGATGTTTAACATCTAGAAGGGAGAGCATGAAACTCTTCAGTATAATGGATTGGATCTATTTCTATGTTATTTTTCTAATTATGGCATATATGCAGGAAAGGTAGAGGTGGGATTTCACTGTTTTCAAAGCTTTGGTAAAGATCTTGAAGTAGTTTCATTAAGTCCCTTGTTCATGAAGTCCCTTAGCAGACACCCTCCTAAGTATCGAGACTTCAAATTCAGTACCAAGGAATATATATTTGCCTGGGTCAATGAAAGAGGAGTGGTTGAAATAGGGATTTTGGATGGCAATTTTGGGACATGGATAGGTGTCACTACTGTAAATAATTGCATTGGATGATTTTTATATGGATGTGATGTTGGCTGCTGTAGATGCCTAGGTATGTACCTGGTATTTCTTTGAGGGAGGACTGGAGTTTCTGTAGGGACTAAGCCTGCCCCATTCAACTCTTGATACTGACAATAGATTATATTTTGACTGAAGGCTGCTTTATCCCTGGTGCTGATGCTTGTTCCTCCAGAGTAGGCCTCATGAATCAGACCTCAAACAACCTATTATCCGGTCATGTTCCACTTAAAAGTTTCTCCTCTAACTGGTTAAATTTTATTTTATGATAGGTTAAAAAAAGTTAGTTTACCATGCATTGTCATCAACATAGACTTTATAATCAACTTTATGTTTGAATTCATTTAGTTTCATAGGCTATTTGGAACTCTAAAGAACTCATCTTGTTCAAATAATTAGACTTTATAAAATTCTTTCAAGCTTATATTTCTTTGTGTGCATTTCAAGAATGTACTTTGAGATAGTAATATTAAAAAATGGGATTGTATTTGCCTTATTTACTTATTCATTTATCTAATATCAATATCAACCAAGGGTTTACCATGTTCTAGGCATTGTTTCTGGTCCTGGAGATAGAGAAATAAATGAGACAGTGAAAGCCTCGGCTGTCTTAAAAACTGGGGAAAGATGGAGGCAAACAAATAAGTATGCAAGAAAAATATGAAAGAGCAATAGCTCTGATGCAGAGAAGTAAAATAGGTTAGTACCACACTGTGCTTCAATAGCCAGGCCTGACTACTCTCGGGAAGTAACCTATGTGCTGAAGTTTGAAGGAGTTTTATATCATTCCTCAACACAAGGACATTGGCTATACCTTATCCTGTGTGACATAAAGTATGTGGAAATGAAGGAAGGAAGATAGATAAGATGTATCCTAATATTTCAGCAATATTTCTCCAACTTTATTGTGCATTAAAATCATGGATGGTGGGTGCTTTTTTATAATCCAGAATTTAGAGGGCATTCATTGGGTTTAGAGTAGGGCTAGGTTATATGAATTTTTATCAAATTCCTAAATGTTCCTTGGAATGTACTTTGAAAAACTATCTGTTATAACCCACTGAGACAAGATAGACTTGCATTTAAAATTTGGTTTGGACGTCAAGACTGATGATGCTACAGATGTACCAGAAACACACAGAAAAGTACTCAGTGGGGCTTTCTGGGGAAAGCAGGGCAGGCTTACCAGGCTCATTCAGTAATGGCTGCAGAGAGCAGGGAAAGGGAACTGATTTAGGATTCTTACGGTAGTTAGAACAGAGAAACGGTAGTTTCTTAGGATTCTTACGGTAGTTAGGTAGAGAAACTTAACTTTCTGCTGACACCAAAAGATGGAGTAGCTCAACTGTTACAGTTAGCTCAGACGTGGAGCAGAAAGGTATGAGGGAGGAGTAAGGCTTCATAACTACTGACAAGCCCCCCAAATGGAGCGAGACTTTATTGAGCATTCAAGAATAAATTGTAATAGGTTTATGTAATCTACCTTGACTGAGTTTGAAAATAATTCTGTTCTAAGATTTCCTAATCCTGTTCATTTTTTTTTTCTTTTCTTTTGAGCTAATTGAATATATACTTTGTGGTGGCACACTTAGATAATAGTTTTGCTAGATGTGGTAGATTATATTATTGTTCGGCAAATATTCAAACCCTCCCTTACCGTGGAAGGAGGATAGTACTTCTAATCCATTGATGTTGGACTTGACTGTGTGATTTTCCTTTCACAATCAATAGAAAATGGGAAAAAGTGCCATGTCCAAATGTGGAAACTTGGCCTCAAGAAAAGGCATTGCGTGTTTCTTTTCACCTCTGTGGAAGCTTACAGTCTCAGCCTGAAAAACAAACAAACAAACAAGCTTGCCTTGAATAGCCTCTGATGTAAAATGATTAATGTTTGAAGCCAACTTGGACCAAATCCACAGTTTAGAGAGCCAAGCCAGCTGAACAGAGCCCTCACCAGTCAAAATTCATCAGAGTCTTCAAATTGTAATATGAAAAGGAACCTCACCCAGCAACTTAAATGTTTATATGAGAATAATACGTAAGGGGCACCTGGGTGGTTCGGTGGGTTAAAGCCTCTGCCTTTGGCCCAGGTCCTGGGTCCTGGGATCAAGCCCTGTATCGGCTCTCTGCTTGGTAGGGAGCCTGCTTCCTCCAATCTCTCTGCCTGCTTCTCTGCCCACTTGTGATCTCTGTCAAATAAATAAATAAAATCTCAAAAAAAAAGAATAATACTTAATGCATGCTACTGAGTTTTAAGGTAGTTTATTATACAATATTATTGTAAAAATAGCCAACTAATGCTCCTGATATCTCTATGTCTATAAAGACTTACAAAGATGTATGGACCATTATATAATCACTACTCTTGTCCATTTCTTACGTGGTTCTACTTTCTCGACAGGGATCTAATATTTCTCCTTTCCATACAACCATACCCTGCTTCTCATTTATGTTTATGATCTGGAAAATAGAACTTAATTTTAAGACAGACGTGGATCTTAAATTCACGTTGACCAAATCTCTTATATGACTACAACCTGGAGAAAACAGGTAAATAAAAAACACGTGGACTAACCTGAAGTTATGTGCCATGTATATTCATTCTTTTCTTAACTTTAGCATTTGAATTCTCCTAACTCTTTGACAATAATACATTTTGGAATTTGTATGATTTCTTTTACGTTAGCATCTGACTTAACCATTTCATCCCAATTCTCCCTTTCTTATAAGCATGTTGTTTTTATAATCACAGTAGATGTTTCCCTTTCACCATAATCCTCACTTACTACTATCACGACTTCCCAAGGAAATGGGTGGAAGCTAAATTTTGCTGCCCTGATTTTTTATTTGGGGACACAGAGGTAACATATTAGACATTTTTTCAATAGCAGAAATAAATTTGATAAGGCTCCTGGAACTTATTGGCACATAATTTGTGTTCAGTTGCTTTGGTGGAGTTAGTGGGTAAATGGATCAAGCAATATTTCCACCAGGCTAAGCCAAATTTTATGTATTGAAAGTATTGGCATCAGTAAGGCTGAAGGATATTTCAGAATACAAAGAACAATGTAAGTTTACTTCTATGTGTCAGATCATCAAGATAGAGATAAAAAAGCTCAGGCTATTTTAAATATTCAAAAAATACTAGTAGTCATGATAATAAGAGCCTCCATCTTGAAACTGTGTATGTATTATGATATATAATAATAGTAAGATAGCTGTTTTTAACCCCTTAGTAAGGGAAAATATTTTTCTAACATTTTTAAATTAATAGCCTATTAAAATATCCCTGTGAAGGTTAAATCTTATTTTCAACATTTTACAGGAGAAAATGAAGATTAGAAAATTTGAATAAACTTACTGTGTCTATCAGGTCAGGGAAAGCTATGTTGTGATAATAACCCTAAAATTCACACACCTTAACATAACAAAAGTTCATTGTCTTGCTTATAAAAAAATGTTGCGTGTCATGGTGATTCTGCAGGGCAATTGCCTGTGGTATGGCAATCCAATTTTTCAGGCTAAGGGTGATTCCAAAGCCCACAGCTTCCCAAACATATGGTCCTCTGAAAAGTTGAACACTGGTTCTTAAATGCTTCACTCAGAAGTAATACATACCATGTCTGCTCACATTTCATTAGCCATAGAGTCAAGTTTATTCCCATGCTCAAGGGGATAAGAAGCACAATCTTCTCCTTTTGCTTACCAGAAGAAGAGACCCACTTATAATTGAAGAATAATGACATCTGCCATGAAGTTATCTAGATAACAAGTAGAAGAACAGGGGTTTCAATCCAAATCCATCTCTAAACTTTGTGCTCTTAATCGTTGGGCTATCTGTTATTTTTTACCATAAATTAATTGGTGAACCTTTGGGAACTCAGAACAAGTAAAGTCCAAAGATGGGAGGAAACTAAGAAACTTATTTCTTTGTGGAAATGGATTACTAAAGAATTTGTAGGACAACTCGAGATTCTGGAGGCTTAGGTATGTTCCACACATCCTACTTAAATCTCTACCTTAGCCGGTGGTGGCACCTGAGAAAGAAAAGAAAACTGTGGAAAATTTGGGAAAACGTGTATACTGAAATCATTAACATCCTATTCGAGGTTTTAACTCTGATTGACGCTACATGACTACCTAGGCAACAAATATTTTTAAGGTGGGATGACATACTCATACTAAATATGATGTTTAAAATGCACTCAGCATCTCACTTGAAAATCTCTGAATATTGGATTCAGATAAACAGTCTGTTTGGATACTTGGCATTCTGTCAGATTGAAAGGGATTCTCTTGAGGTGTTTATCAACAGAAGAGGACTTCTCTGTTAGGATAAAAAAAGTTAATTAATGATTGATTGACCTGCTGAAGTGCTTCCTGAGATACACAGCTTACCCTGGCTATGTGGTCACTTGAGAATTCTCATTCCACTTTGCTATAAAATGTATTCATTAGTATTCTAACTGCTTATTTTATTGTTATGATAGCTATGGTTGCATTTAGTTTTACTGAGCAATGATATTTAATGATATTTTTATTTTGAAAGTAAAAAAGCCTTATATTCCCACATGGTACACCATGCGAGAGTATAGCTGCTAGTCAAAGGTCAAATGAAGCAGCCAGTCTAGGGTCTAAGTAGATTTATCAGACTTTATGTATTTATTTTTAAAGAATTACCACATACAAGTGCAAATGATCTTAATTTAGTTATTTCACTGGAACGTGTTTTTAAATTTTCATTTTTTTAAGAATTTATTTATTTATTTGACAGACAGAAATCACAAGTAGGTGGAGAGGCAGGCAGAGAGAGAGGGTGAAGCAGGCTTCCTGCTGAGCAGAGAGCCCAATGTAGGGCTGGATCCCATCCTGAGATCATGACCTGAGCCAAAGGCAGAGACTTAACCCCCAGAGCCATCCAGGTGTCCCTAAATTTTCATTTTTATATCATTTGACAGCTGAGTTATTCAAAATATCAAAAACTTAAAAACTTATTAGAAAGCTATCCAGAATTATATCTATTTAAATTTTATAGTCATATGAATAAGATTGAAACAAAAATAGTTGTCAGGTTGACTTGATTGATTAGAGGGGTGTAAGGATTAATTTTTAAAAGTTTTTCATACTTATCATTTCATATAACAGGAAGAGGACCAAGAAATGTTTAGAAATAAAACTGAGGAATATAAATATTAGCACAATTTAGCAGTCAAAAGGATAAAAATACAATTGAGAAACACCTTTTCTAATTAGTGTGTGGTCAATCCTGACACTTTAAGAAAGAAGTTCACTACTCAAGAAAACATAGCATTGGAAATGGCTATCTGAGAAGAAATTTACTTTCAGTGTCAGCAGATCTATTAACTACTAATTTACCAAAACTTACATGAAGAAGTATTAAATAATGCTTGATGTCTTTTAGAAAAAGGTATGCACCTGTCAGGCTATGATTTCTGGGATTAGTCACACAGATTAATTTTTCAATTAACACATCTTTTAATATTAGATTTATTTTCCTGTAAAAATGTATAGACACATTGGTTTCTTAAAATTCATGAAATTCCCAAAGCAAGGCAGATATTTTAGCTTATTGATATCACATGCAAACAAAGAAAATGTTAAGAATGCAGTGGAATTTTGAAAATTATAATTTAATTCAAAGATCACTAGTAAAACTTTAGATTTGCAAAGCAATTTCATAGCCATGTCTATGATGCTTATAACGGAAGTTCTGCATTATATCTTTTTTTTTTAATACTTGTTTTCTCTCTCTTTCTTTTAAAGATTTTATTTATTTATTTGACAGACAGAGATCACAAGTAGTCAGAGAGTCAGGCAGAGAGAGGGGAGGGAAGCAGGCTCCCTGCTGAGCAGAGAGCCTGATGTGGGACTCGATCCCAGGACCCTGAGATCATGACCTGAGCCGAAGGCAGTGGCTTAACCCACTGAGCCACCCAGGTGCCCTGCATTGTATCTTCTGATAGATACTTTTGATGGTACTAAAAAGGGATGTTTCCTAGTTGATAGTAGAATAAAAGGAATTATTCTTTGATACATGAATATAAAAAGTATATATTTATAACACATATGTACAGTTGATATTTTAAATTTGAAAATATATGCTGATGAGTCATGAAAGCACGTTCTGTTTTCTACTTCATTTTTCAGGAGAGTCTTCAATAGGGTCTAAAAAATAAGATACATGATAATGGTTTGTGAAGAAGCATTCGACCTGTTTTTGAAATCTATTTGATTGTAGATCCAAGTAATTAAATCCACATCTGGTTCTCTTTATTATGACCAGGAAAATGTTACAGTTAGAAAACACTCTGATGTTTTCTGATTTTCAGAAAAATTACAATACTCATTTAATATTTGGCAAAGATTTCACCCTAAATGTGAATTTACCCCATATTTTTATGAGTTTAAAAAATGGTTTATTATAGAAAAGGTATAGAATGAGAATTGTTAGTCAAGCAGTCTTTGTGACATGACTGGCAGAGTGTGAAACAATATGGATCAAAACAATGTAGAAAAAATTGAGTTTTTCTGCATCAGAAGAAAAATATTGCATCCTTTGGTTCTGATGCCTTCTGCCTCTTTGGTCTTGGCTAAGTGATTTTCTGCCATAAGCCTCAGTTTCTTGATATAAAATGGATATACAACTTCTCAATGGCATTGCAAAGCATAAAGGAGACAATATATGAAAACATTCTTTCAAAATTGAAAATCATGGCACAAATTGCTATTCAAGAGAATGACTCCACTAGAATCACATCAGTTTGAAACTGTTTTTCTCATTATCTTATATTCACCTGAGTTCCATGTTGACTAGCAATACTGTTCTACTTTCTTTTGCAACCATTTTGTTGTTGTTGTTGATTTTTAGCCATTTTGGATTATTTTTTTAATTTTAATTTTATTTAAATTCAAGCTAATTAACAAATAGTGTATTATTAGTTTCAGGGGTTGGATTTAATGATTCATCAGTCGCATATAACAAACACCCAGTGCTCATCACATCACGTACCCTCCTTATAAGTCCATCTCCCAGTTACCCCATTCCCTCATGCCCCCACATCAACCCTCAGTTTTTTTTTTCCTATAGTTAAGTCTCTTATGGTTTGTATCCCTCTCTGATTTCATCTTATTTTATATTTCCTTTTCTTCTCCTGTGATCCTCTGTTTTGTTTCTTAAATTATCCATACGAGTGAAGTCATATGTATAACAACCTCTTTCTTTTGAGAAAGGCTTCTCTTGTTTTATCACCCCTATTTTTAAGCATTTTATAGTCCTACTTTACTTCTGTACCTGAAGGCATCCTAGGGAAACAGATTGAATAAGATTATCAAACAGTAAGGAATTTATAATAAACTGTTTCATGTTTTCTGTCCATTTAAATTAATTTTTTTCACTTTTGCTCCATGATTCTTTTTGTCTTTTAAAACTAGTTACAAAAAAAATTAAAATTAGAATCAGAAAAATATACTAAAGCGGATTCTTTACCTATAACTATTTCTGTACCGATTTCTTCTGCTGCTTCTATCACACCTGGCTAGTATATTTTAGGTGCTGATCCCAGTATTTTATGATTATTGTCTCATGGGATCATCATGATGAACTCATATAAAGGTTTATTTAATAATCACAATTTGTAGTCCAGAGAACTGTGGTCCAAATAAATTACCCAAGTCAAAGTGGTTACTCACACATCCACTGAGGTGAAATAGGCATTTGGAGAATAATTCAGGGGCAGGAAATGAAGGAACTCAACACATATACTATGTCCAGTGAGCAAGTATTCCAATGAAATTATTTTCAATTGTCCTCTAGCAGAAGATAACAAGTGAGTGTCATAAAACATGAAACACATGGAGTCCCAGAAAATAATCATGAGGTGATCCTATCTTCAATAATAATACAATGGAGTAGAAGCTGCTATGCAAGACAGGATGATTTTTTCAGTAAGATTTTCAGTAAAAGATCTTGAGGAAAATTAAAAAGATAGCATAATGCCACTTTTCTCAGTCCGTCGTTACCCAGATATATTTTAAAATTCTGTCTTTGGTGATACATGAATTAGGTTCACTTCTTAGATCTGTCATTTAGCTTTACAGCCTCCATCATTGATTAACTTCTCTGGCTCTTTGTCTCCTCATCCATAAAATGGGAATAATAAGAGTATCTACTAGGACTATTATGAGAACTGAATTACACAATCCATATAGCACATCTCAAAGATACTGGTCCATAATAACTTCTGCACGTGAATGTTGTAATTTACAATATTTAGTGCTAGTGACCAAAACCCTATAAATCTTCAGTTTGTTTTAGAAAATATTTTTTTGCTTTTATGGAATGGATAAATCATAGAAATAAAAGGTACAGCATAGGGAATATTATCAATGATATTGTAATGATATCATTACATGATATTGCATAGTGACAGATGATAATTACACTTGTGGTGATCATAAGATATTATATAGAATTGTTGAATCACTATGTGTTATACCTGAAAGTAATGTAACATCATGTGTCAACTTAAAAAAAAAAAGAAAAAAAGTACAAAGTTCCAGTTATAAAATAACTGCTGTGCATATAATCTACAGTGTAGGTAATATAGTCAATTAATAATATTGTATAGTGATAGTCAGTAGACCTATATTAGACCTATATTGGTGACCATTTCATAATGTATAAAAATATCAAATCACTGTTTAACATGTGAAATTAATATAATATTGTATGTTAATTATAATTCAATGAAATGAATTTTTAAAAAAATACTTTTTCCTACTTCAAAAGAGTCATAGGCTTAAAGGCCAAAATTACTGTCCTATTTAGTTTTTTTAAGATACTCAAGTGAAGACAAATCCAGCTCTCTCCCCCAAATCCCATTCTTTCAAACTTAGAGAAAACCAGCTGAGAACATGGGTCTTGTGGCTACCCTAAGGTCAGTGAAGCAGGGCTGAGTTGGATTTTACTATCTGAAGTCTTTCTTTAGACCAAATTCCACATTTGACTCTTTTTATGTGTGCTCAAGTGAATAGTCACAATTTGTAAATATCCTGTGGTGGTATATCCCACAAATTCTTCTCTCTGCAGTAAGATTCAGTCAATTAAATAACTTTAGGTGGGAAACCATAGGACAATTTACTCAGGAGGAGCAATACCTACTACCTGTATAGTTAATAATGCATTCCTCCCTTAGTCCCCACACATATTTTGAATTCTTCCTTTTTTACTGATTATCTAGATCCATATGTCTAATTTTTAAAATAAAATAAATTAAAATATTTAATTTATTAATTCAATAAAGTCATGTAATTTATTAAAATAAAATAAATCAAAATCAAAATTTTAAAATAAAAACCCAAACTCAACGTATATATGTGTGTGTATATATATACATATATATACATATACATATGTATATATACATATATACACACACACATATATACGTTGAGTTTGGGTATTTATTTATTTATTTATTAAGGTAAGAGCATTTATTAAGGTAAGGTAAGAGCAAATATATAAAAATATATATATATATTTTTTTTCCTGAAACAGTGCTCTTACCCTAATTAAAACATTGCAAGAGACTTTTCCTCACATACTTTGAAATCCACTGATGTGTGTCTCAAACCCAAAAATGAGCCTGTAAAGAATTATTGTCTTAACCTCCTCAGGCTAAACTTGCCATGCTGTGACAAGTCAGTAGCAAAAACAAATAGCAGTTTCTAGTTTTTTTATGCAACTCTAAACATAATTGTAGAGAACTGAATCAACCAGAAATTAACTTTGAATATTAAAAACAAAAATAATTCATAACATACATCAATGTTAACATGTATATATCCATAGCAAATATTAATGCACACATGGAAAATAAGCACACAAGAAAACATACCTGGGTTTCATAACTGTAAATGTACTAGAAGTTACTGTATTGTACACTTAAAATAGGTGAATTTTTTTGTTATATAAATTTTTATATCAATACAACTATTAAAGAAGAGAAAAAAAGAGGGGAGGAGTCAAGATGGCGGAGAAGTAGCAAGCTGAGACTGCTTCAGCTAGCCGGAGATCAGCTAGATAGCTTATCTAAAGATTGCAAACACCTGAAAATCCATCGGCAGATCGAAGAGAAGAAGAACAGCAATTCTGGAAACAGAAAAACAACCACTTTCTGAAAGGTAGGACCGGCGGAGAAGTGAATCCAAAGCGACGGGAAGATAGACCCCGGGGGGAGGGGCCGGCTCCCGGCAAGCGGTGGAGCAACCGCGCACAAAATCAGGACTTTTAAAAGTCTGTTCCGCTGAGGGACATCGCTCCAGAGGCTAAACCGGGGCGAAGCCCACGCGGGGTCAGCGTGGCCTCAGGTCCCGCAGGGTCACAGAAGGATCGGGGGTGTCTGAGTGTCGCAGAGCTTGCGGGTATTGGAACGGGAAAGCCGGCTACAGAGACAGAGCCGACAGTAAGCTCGCAGCTCGGTGTTACCTTGAACCGGTCGCAGGCTCGGTGAGCTCGGAGCGCGGCCGGAGGTCAGGCAGACGGGAGTAACTGGGCGCGGTTCTCTGAGGGCGCACTTAGGAGTGGGGCCCCGGGCTCTCGGCTCCTCCGGGCCGGAGACCAGGAGGCCGCCATTTGTATTCCCGTCCTCCGGAACTCTACGGAAAGCGCTCAGGGAACAAAAGCTCCTGAAAGCAAACCCGAGCGGATTACTCACCCCGGCCCCGGGTAAGGGCGGTGTAATTCCGCCTGGGGCAAAGACACTTGAGAATCACTACAACAGGCCCCTCCCCCAGAAGATCAACAAGAAATCCAGCCGAGACCAAGTTCACCTACCAAGGAGTGCGGTTTCAATACCAAGGAGAGCAGCAGAATTCCAGAGGAGGAGAAAGCCAAGCACGGAACTCATGGCTTTTTTCCTGTGATTTTTTTTAGTCTTGCAGTAATTTAATTTTTTTTTTTCTTTTTCATTTTTTTTTTTTCTCGCCTTCGGGTAAAATTTTTTTTAACTGTTACCTTTTTCTTTTTTAACGATTTTTTACTAGTTTATCTAATATATATATATTTTTTTACATTTTTCTTAGGTGTTTTCTTTTTTTAAAAATTCTTTCTTTTCTTTTCTTTTTTTTTCTTTTTTTTCTTTTTTTTTTTTTTTTTTTTTTCTTTCTTCCTTTTTGAACCTCTTTTTATCCCCCTTTCTCCCCACTCACGATTTTGGATCTCTTCTAATTTGGTTAAAGCATATTTTCCTGGGGTTGTTGCCACCCTTTTAGTATTTTACTTGCCACTTCATTTACTCTTATCTGGACAAAATGACAAGACGTAAAAATTCAACACAAAAAAAAGAACAAGAGGCAGTACCAAAGGCTAGGGACCTAATCAATACAGACATCGGTAATATGTCAGATCTAGAGTTCAGAATGACAATTCTCAAGGTTCTAGCTGGGCTCGAAAAAGGCATGGAAGATATTAGAGAAACCCTCTCGAGAGATATAAAAGCCCTTTCTGGAGAAATAAAAGAACTAAAATCTAACCAAGGTGAAATCAAAAAAGCTATTAATGAGGTGCAATCAAAAATGGAGGCTCTAACTGCTAGGATAAATGAGGCAGAAGAAGAAAGAATTAGTGATATAGAAGACCAAATGACAGAGAATAAAGAAGCTGAGCAAAAGAGGGACAAACAGCTACTGGACCACGAGGGGAGAATTCGAGAGATAAGTGACACCATAAGACGAAACAACATTAGAATAATTGGGATTCCAGAAGAAGAGGAAAGTGAGAGGGGAGCAGAAGGTATACTGGAGAGAATTATTGGGGAGAATTTCCCCAATATGGCAAAGGGAACGAGCATCAAAATTCAGGAAGTTCAGAGAATGCCCCTCAAAATAAATAAGAATAGGCCCACACCCCGTCACCTAATAGTAAAATTTACAAGTCTCAATGACAAAGAGAAAATCCTGAAAGCAGCCCGGGAAAAGAAGTCTGTAACATACAATGGTAAAAATATTAGATTGGCAGCTGACTTATCCACAGAGACCTGGCAGGCCAGAAAGAGCTGGCATGATATTTTCAGAGCACTAAACGAGAAAAACATGCAGCCAAGAATACTATATCCAGCTAGGCTATCATTGAAAATAGAAGGAGAGATTAAAAGCTTCCAGGACAAACAACAACTGAAAGAATTTGCAAATACCAAACCAGCTCTACAGGAAATATTGAAAGGGGTCCTCTAAGCAAAGAGAGAGCCTACAAGTGGTAGATCAGAAAGGAACAGAGACCATATACAGTAACAGTCACCTTACAGGCAATACAATGGCACTAAATTCATATCTCTCAATAGTTACCCTGAATGTGAATGGGCTAAATGCCCCTGTCAAAAGACACAGGGTATCAGAATGGATAAAAAAACAAAACCCATCTATATGTTGCCTCCAAGAAACACATTTTAAGCCCGAAGACACCTCCAGATTTAAAGTGAGGGGGGTGGAAAAGAATTTACCATGCTAATGGACATCAGAAGAAAGCAGGAGTGGCAATCCTTATATCAGATCAATTAGATTTTAAGCCAAAGACTATAATAAGAGATGAGGAAGGACACTATATCATACTCAAAGGGTCTGTCCAACAAGAAGATTTAACAATTTTAAATATCTATGCCCCCAATGTGGGAGCAGCCAACTATATAAACCAATTAATAACAAAATCAAAGAAACACATAAACAATAATACAATAATAGTAGGGGACTTTAATACTCCCCTCACTGAAATGGACAGGTCATCCAAGCAAAAGATCAGCAAGGAAATAAAGGCCTTAAATGACACACTGGACCAGATGGACATCACAGATATATTCAGAATATTTCATCCCAAAGCAACAGAATACACATTCTTCTCTAGTGCACATGGAACATTCTCCAGAATAGATCACATCCTCGGTCCTAAATCAGGACTCAACCGATATCAAAAGATTGGGATCATTCCCTGCATATTTTCAGACCACAATGCTCTAAAGCTAGAACTCAACCACAAAAGGAAGTTTGGAAAGAACCCAAATACATGGAGACTAAACAGTATCCTTCTAAAGAATGAATGGGTCAACCGGGAAATTAAAGAAGAATTGAAAAAAATCATGGAAACAAATGATAATGAAAATACAACGGTTCAAAATCTGTGGGACACAACAAAGGCAGTCCTGAGAGGAAAATATATAGCGGTACAAGCCTTTCTCAAGAAACAAGAAAGGTCTCAGGTACACAACCTAACCCTACACCTAAAGGAGCTGGAGAAAGAACAAGAAAGAAACCCTAAGCCCAGCAGGAGAAGAGAAATCATAAAGATCAGAGCAGAAATCAATGAAATAGAAACCAAAAAAACAATAGAACAAATCAACGAAACAGGATGCTGGTTCTTTGAAAGAATTAATAAAATTGATAAACCCCTGGCCCGACTTATCAAAAAGAAAAGAGAAAGGACCCAAATAAATAAAATCATGAATGAAAGAGGAGAGATCACAACTAACACCAAAGAAATACAAACTATTATAAGAACATACTATGAGCAACTCTACGGCAATAAATTTGACAATCTGGAAGAAATGGATGCATTCCTAGAAACATATAAACTACCACAACTGAACCAGGAAGAAATAGAAAGCCTGAACAGACCCATAACCAGTAAGGAGATTGAAACAGTCATTAAAAATCTCCAAACAAACAAAAGCCCAGGGCCAGACGGCTTCCCGGGGGAATTCTACCAAACATTTAAAGAAGAACTAATTCCTATTCTCCTGAAACTGTTCCAAAAAATAGAAATGGAAGGAAAACTTCCAAACTCATTTTATGAGGCCAGCATCACCTTGATCCCAAAACCAGACAAGGATCCCACCAAAAAAGAGAGCTATAGACCGATATCTTTGATGAACACAGATGCGAAAATACTCAACAAAATACTAGCCAATAGGATTCAACAGTACATTAAAAAGATTATTCACCACGACCAAGTGGGATTTATTCCAGGGCTGCAAGGTTGGTTCAACATCCGCAAATCAGTCAATGTGATACAACACATCAATAAAAGAAAGAACAAGAACCATATGATACTCTCAATAGATGCTGAAAAAGCATTTGACAAAGTACAACATCCCTTCCTGATCAAAAACTCTTCAAAGTGTAGGGATAGAGGGCACATACCTCAATATCATCAAAGCCATCTATGAAAAACCCACCGCAAATATCATTCTCAATGGAGAAAAACTGAAAGCTTTTCTGCTAAGGTCAGGAACACGGCAGGGATGTCCGTTATCACCACTGCTATTCAACATCGTACTAGAGGTCCTAGCCTCAGCAATCAGACAACAAAAGGAAATTAAAGGCATCCAAATCGGCAAAGAAGAAGTCAAATTATCACTCTTCGCAGATGATATGATACTATATGTGGAAAACCCAAAAGACTCCACTCCAAAACTGCTAGAACTTATACAGGAATTCAGTAAAGTGTCAGGATATAAAATCAATGCACAGAAATCAGTTGCATTTCTCTACACCAACAGCAAGACAGAAGAAAGAGATATTAAGGAGTCAATCCCATTTACAATTGCATCCAAAACCATAAGATACCTAGGAATAAACCTAACCAAAGAGACACAGAATCTATACTCAGAAAAACTATAAAGTACTCATGAAAGAAATTGAGGAAGACACAAAGAAATGGAAAAATGTTCCATGCTCCTGGATTGGAAGAATAAATATTGTGAAAATGTCTATGCTACCTAAAGCAATCTACACATTTAATGCAATTCCTATCAAAGTACCATCCATCTTTTTCAAAGAAATGGAACAAATAATTCTAAAATTTATATGGAACCAGAAAAGACCTCGAATAGCCAAAGGGATATTGAAAAAGAAAGCCAACGTTGGTGGCATCACAATTCCGGACTTCAAGCTCTATTACAAAGCTGTCATCATCAAGACAGCATGGTACTGGCACAAAAACAGACACATAGATCAATGGAACAGAATAGAGAGCCCAGAAATAGACCCTCAAATCTATGGTCAACTAATCTTCGACAAAGCAGGAAAGAATGTCCAATGGAAAAAAGACAGCCTCTTCAATAAATGGTGCTGGGAAAATTGGACAGCCACATGCAGAAAAATGAAATTGGACCATTTCCTTACACCACACACAAAAATAGACTCAAAATGGATGAAGGACCTCAATGTACGAAAGGAATCCATCAAAATCCTTGAGGAGAACACGGGCAGCAACCTCTTCGACCTCTGCCGCAGCAACATCTTCCTAGGAACAACGCAAAAGGCAAGGGAAGCAAGGGAAAAAATGAACTACTGGGATTTCATCAAGATCAAAAGCTTTTGCACAGCAAAGGAAACAGTTAACAAAATCAAAAGACAACTGACAGAATGGGAGAAGATATTTGCAAACGACATATCAGATAAAGGACTAGTGTCCAGAATCTATAAAGAACTTAGCAAACTCAACACCCAAAGAACAAATAATCCAATCAAGAAATGGGCAGAGGACATGAACAGACATTTCTGCAAAGAAGACATCCAGATGGCCAACAGACACATGAAAAAGTGCTCCATATCACTCGGCATCAGGGAAATACAAATCAAAACCACAATGAGATATCACCTCACACCAGTCAGAATGGCTAAAATCAACAAGTCAGGAAATGACAGATGCTGGCGAGGATGCGGAGAAAGGGGAACCCTCCTACACTGTTGGTGGGAATGCAAGCTGGTGCAGCCACTCTGGAAAACAGCATGGAGGTTCCTCAAAATGTTGAAAATAGAACTGCCCTATGACCCAGCAATTGCACTATTGGGTATTTACCCTAAAGATACAAATGTAGTGGTCCAAAGGGACACATGCACCCGTATGTTTATAGCAGCAATGTCCACAATAGCCAAACTATGGAAAGAACCTAGATGTCCATCAACAGATGAATGGATCAAGAAGATGTGGTATATATACACAATGGAATACTATGCAGCCATCAAAAGAAATGAAATCTTGCCATTTGCAACAACATGGATGGAACTAGAGCGTATCATGCTTAGCGAAATAAGTCAAGCAGAGAAAGACAACTATCATATGATCTCCCTGATATGAGGAAGTGGTGATGCAACATGGAGGCTTAAGTGGGTAGAAGAAGAATAAATGAAACAAGATGGGATTGGGAGGGAGACAAACCATAAGTGACTCTTGATCTCACAAAACAAACTGAGGTTGCCGGGGGGAGGGGGTTTGGGAGAAGGGGGTGGGATTATGGACATTGGGGAGGGTATGTGATTTGGTGAGTGCTGTGAAGTGTGTAAGCCTGGTGATTCACAGACCTGTACCCCAGGGGATAGAAATATATGTTTATAAAAAATAAAAAAAAAAAAAAAAAAAGAAGAGAAAAAAAGGCAGCACTTCAGTAGGAAGTCTTCAAGGAGTTCCAAATAATAAGATTCCTGTGACACTTCAACTTATCTGGACATAGTCACAATTTTCATTCTACATATGAGTCAGAAAATCCAAAAGTAAATGGTATTAAAGTTGAGTACAAATGGGTTATGATATTCTGTGTCATAAAAAGGAAAAGTTTTATAAATTCAAAACTGAAATTATCTTCTCTAGCTTAAAGACTTCAATGACTGATACTTTTTTGAAAAATTACTAATAAATAAAAATATATTACTGTTTACAAAGAAAATGTATAAATATTATATCATTTGTTTTGTCTCTAATGTTTCACATTTGTAATCTATTTTAGCTTCCTTATTTGAACTCTGGACTCATTCACTGTTCTCACTGTATCTTCAAATGATTATACTTAGAGCCCTAAACACATCAGGATCTTCTGTTAGCTTACTTTTCTTCATGTTTCTTAAATATTAATTTAATCACGAGAGCGTTGTGTATCTTCATGTTGACTACTATTCCATCTAGAATCCATAATTGTTCTTATTTTTAGAGTAATGTTTCTCCAACTTTATGTTAATCCTGTTAAACAATTTCAAATATCACTTAGTCATCTATGATTAAGTGTTTGGTTTCATCTATTTTAGACCTTTCTTAATATTCACTTGAACATTCATTTAGCTCACCAGGTAGTTTTAACACTTGTATGATTTGTTCCTCTGGCTTTAGCATTTCTAAAGATGTCCTGAAAAAAGAAGAAATTTGAACCCATAACTTTTAAATTATTTTGTTATAAAACTAATTGATTCTATATGTCCTTAAGTATTAATATTCTTTCTTTACCATATAATTATTAAATTAATTTCTTCTTTATGTGATATACTTTAGGTGTGCCTAATTTTCAAAAGAGAGTTTCTATATTTGTCCATTTGATTGTAAAACACAAGACATTATTTGTTCATTCCTACATTATTTTCTCTAAATCTAATCTATACATTTTGTCTTCATCATTTTTCTATCCCCAATGTCTCTGTCAATGAGATTCTTGCCATGTAAGATAATAGTTCTCCTACCAAATTATTCGAAATATGAACATGTACCTATAGAAATTGGCTTAAGAAAATTGTAATTAAGGGAAGTCTGTAGGATTTTTTTGAGTGAATACAGAGCTCATTTGTAAAAAGATCAGAATCAACTGGTAGCAGAAGATGGAGAGTAAAGATTCCTCAAACATTTTTTCTATGAAACTGTCATGAATGGGTGGTAGAACTACCTTATGGGCATACCTCACTGTAACAGTCAGGGTTCTCCAAAAATCCAAGCCAGTTGTGTGGGTATATACATGTGTGTACATATACACACTCAAAAATAGGGAAGAAAGGAGTTAGGGGGTTAGGGAGAGAGGGAGGGAGAGACAGAGAGAGAGAGAAAGGGAGATAGGGAAAAGAGATTACTTTTCTTTTAAGGAATTGACCCAAATGACTATGAATGCTGGACAATCCAAAATCTCTAGATGAGGCTGGCCGGATGGAGAGTCAGGCAGAGAATGATGCGTAGTTTTCAGGCTAAATTCCTTTTTTTCCCCATGAAGCCTCAGATTTTGCTCTCAAGGCCTTCAACTGGCTGAGTGAGGGCCACATTATGAGGTTACATTGAAGACAACTGATTGTAGATGTTAACCACATCTACAGAATACATTTATTGCAGCATATAGATTAGCATTTGGATAAATACCAGGATACCATAGATTAGCCAAGTCGGTACATAAAACTACATCATTCACCTCCCTTTTTCCAGTGAGAAAAGTTGTTTTATGCACAATAATCGCAAATTCAAATTTTATTGTCTTTTAAAAATATATTTAATTATTTATTTTAGAGAAAACAAGAGAACAGGGGGAGGAGGGGCAGAGAGAGAGAAGGAGAGAGAGAATCTCAAGCGGACTCCCCAGTGAGCCTGGAGCCCAACATGGGGCTTCATCTCAGGACCCTGAGATCATGACCTGAGTCAAAATCAAGAGTTGAACACTTAGCTTACTGAGTCACACAGATGTCCTTTACATTTTATTGCTTTTCAGTATTTAATCATGAGTCATTAAAAAATTGTCCTTTTATTTATTTTTTTGTAATTTTATTTTTTTTCAGTGTTCCAAGTTTCATTGTTTATGTGACACACCCAGTGCTCCATGCAATATGTGTGCTCCGTAATACCCACCAGCAGGCTCACCCAACCTCTCAACCCCCTCCCTCCCTTACAAAATGCTCAGTTTGTTTCTCAGATTGTTGTTTCTCAAACAATCTCTCATCGTTTGTCTTCCCCTCTGATTTCCCCCAAGTCACTTCTCTCCATCTCCCAATGTCCTCCGTGTTATTCCTTATACTCCACAAGTAAATGAAACCATATGATAATTGACTCTGCTTGGCTTACTTCACTCAGCATAATTTTATCCAGACCTGTCCATGTTGATATGTTGATACAAAAGTTGGGTATTCAAAAAAACATCATTTAATACCATTTTTGCCTAGAAGAAATATCATCAGGCAAAAGTTACATTAGGGAATTTAAGCTCTCTGAGATTTATTTTTTTTATTAAGTGATAGATTTTATAAATATAAATAAATATAATAAAACTTGTATGTGAAACATGTATTGTTAACATGATAGTGTTTTATTTGAAAAAATGAGAGACACAATTAAGAAACTTCAGGTGATATGGAAATAAAAGGAGTTACACAAAATCTTGAGACTGTTTTTTTTATCTTTTTGGTTTGCTTTTCGTTTATTTGTTTTTCTTTTTGTGCTGGCATTTTATGGAGCCAAAAACCTGAAAGTGGGCTTTCTGCCACATCACGCAAGCCTTCCAGATCCTGTGCAAGGTGCCCAAACATTCCATCTGAAAGAGAACTTTCAGGAACCCAAGATGATGTTTCAGCTCTTAAAAAAGTAAAGTCCAGAGAACTGACGTTCATCTAGATTTGGCTTTCTTTCCCACACTTAATGCAGTAAAGAGAATAGAAAAGAGAACTGTATACTCCATCCTCAGTTAAATTGGAATGATATGACACCTCAACCATTAAATAAAATGAAGGGCTTTCAAAATCAGTGAAATGATATGGTGGAAAAAAAGAAGCTGTATAAGGAAGGTGCTGCCAGGGCGCCTGGGTGGCTCAGTGGGTTAAGCTGCTGCCTTCGGCTCAGGTCATGATCTCAGGGTCCTGGGATCGAGTCCGGCATCGTGGCTCTCTGCTCAGCAGGGAGCCTGCTTCCTCCTCTCTCTCTCTGCCTGCCTTTCTGCCTACTTGTGATCTCTCTCTGTCAAATAAATAAATTAAATCTTTAAAAAAAGAAAAAAAAAAAAAGGAAGGTGCTGCCAGTTACAGACCCCAGAAAATGTCACAGGTACCTTTTTTTCATGGAAGCTGTCCACACAGACACACAGTACTTTCATAAATTTTTGGTTAGTGTTTTGTGTTTTTTAAAAGTATCTTTATTTTTTATTTTATTAAAACTTTATTTTTAGAGTATTTGTAGGTTCAAATCAAAATTGAAAAAGTACAGAGATTTCCCATATACCCTCTGCCGCATGATACCCACAACCTCCCCATTATCAACATCTCTTTCTACAGTGGTACATCTGTTACAATTGATGAACCTATATTGGCATATCATAATCACTCAAAGTCCACAGTTTACATTAGGGTTTGTTCTTGGTCTTTTACATTCAATGGATTTGGAGAAATGCATATATTATACAATATCATACATAATATTTTCACTGCCCTAAAAATCCTCTGTGTTCTTCTTATTCATCCTTCCTGCAACCCCTATTCCTGGCAACTGCTGATCATTTTATTGTCTCCATAGTGTTTTCCTTTCCTGAATGTCATTTAGTTGGAATTATGCACTGTGTGCTCTTTCAGATTGGTTACTTCCACTTAAAATACACATTTAAGTCCCTTCATGTCTTTTTGTGGCTTGATAGCTCATTTCTTTTCAGCACTGAATGATGTTCCACTTTCTAGATATGCTGCTATTTGTTTATCTACTCATCTACTGAAGGATATCTTAGTTGCTTCCAAGTTTTTGCACTTATGAATAAGACTGCTGTAAACATCCACATACAGGCAGTTTTTTTGGGGGAGGAGTGGGGAGACATAATTTCTCAACTCTTTTGAGTAAATACCAAGCAGTGCGATTGCTGGATCATATGGTAAGAGTATGCCCAATTTTATGAGAAACCTCCAAACTAACTTGCAAGGTGGCTGGACCATTTTCCATTTCCACCAGAAATGTATGAGAGTTTCTGTTTTTCCATATCTTTGACAGTATCTGGTGTTCTTGGTATTCCATATTTTGGCCATTCTAGCAGGTGTGTAATAGTAATTCAATACTATTACTGAATAGTAATTCAGTAATTCATTCAAAATACTGAATTCAGTAATTCAGTAAACTGAATTACTGAATAGTAATTCAGTAATTCAGTAAATGAATTACTATTACGTTTTTATGCATTTTTTAATTTGCATTTCCTTGTTTTAATTTGCATTTCCTTGATGATATCTGATGTGGAACACCTTTACATGTGCTTATTTGCCATTCGTCTATCTTCTTTAGTGAGGAGTCTGCTAATAATGTCTTTGGCTCATTTAAAAAATCAGATTGTTTTCTTATTATTGTGTTTTGATAGTTCTTATATTTTGGATAACAGTCACTTAGCAGAAGTATATTTTGCAAATATTTCCTCCTATTTTGTGGCTTGTCTTCTCAATCTCTTGACATTGTCTTTTGCAGGGCAAAAGTGCTTCATTTTAATGGCATTCAGCTCATCAATTATTTCATTCATGGATTGTAACTTTTGTGTTGTATCTAAAAATATATCACCATCCCACAAGTCATCTGTGATTTTTCCTATGTTCTAGGAGTTTTATAGTTTTGTGTTTTACACTTAGATGTATTAATTTTGGTGAAGGATGTAAAGTCTGTGTCTAGACCTATATTTTTGTATGTGGATGTCCAGTTAGTCAATCACCTCTGTAGGAAAAATTATCTTTTTTTCTTTTGGTTGCTTTTACTCCTTGGTCAGTAATCAGTTGACTATTTTCATGAGTACCTATTTCAGAACTCTTTATTTTGTTCCATTCTCCAATTTGTCCATTATTTCACCACTCTGTCTTGATTAATATAGCTTTATAGGAAGATTTGAAGTCAGGTAGTGTCAGTCTTCCTTTTCCTTTAATATTGTGTTAGTCTCCTTTAATACTCTGTTGCCTCTCTACATAAACTTTGACATCAGTTTGTTAATATCCATGAAATAACTTGATAATTATTTTTTTTGTTTTTTGTTTTTGTTTTTGCTTTTTTTTTTTTTTTTTGATTGCTTGGATTCTATAGATCAAGTTGGAAAAAACTGACCACTTGGCACCATTGATTTGTCCGATAATATGGGATATCTCTTCATTTATTTAGTTCTTCTTTGATTTCCTTCGTCAGAGTTTTATAGTTTCCCTCATGTAGGTCCTAGAGATATTTTCCTAAATTTTTACCTAGATATTTCATTTTTGGTGGTGCTGATGTAAATGGTATTGTGTTTTTAATTTTAGATTCGACTTGTTCATTGCTTGTATATAGGGAAGTAATTGATTTTGTATGTTGATCTTGTATCCTAAAACCTTATAAGTTACATGAGTTTTCTTGTTCTTTGGCTTTTTCTACATGGATGATTATGACATCTACAAACAAAACCAGTTTTATTTCTTCTTTCCTAATCTGTTTCCCTTTTGTCTCAATTTCTTGTTGCATTAACACAGACTTACAGTATGATGTCTAAAAGGAGTAGTAAGAGGGGACATCTGTGCCTTTTATCTGATAGTATTGGGAAAGCTTTGACAGTCTTACCATCAAGTATGATGTTAATTACTGGCCTTTTTTTTGTGAATATTCTTTATCAGGTGAGGAAGTTATCCTCTATTCCTAGTGTTCAGAGAATTTTTACCATGAATTGGTACTGTTTTTTTTTTCAAATGCTTTTTTTGCATCAGCTGATATAATCATGGATTTTCGGCTATTAATGTGATGGATTTCATTAATTGATTTTTTAGGCTTCATTTTTAGGCTATTAATGTGATTGATTTTATTAACTGTTTTTCAAATGTTGAATCAGCCTTGTATAGCTGGGATAAATACCACATGGTCATAGTGTATAATTCTTTTTATACATTGTTGGATTGGATTTAATAATATTTCCTTGAGGATTTTTGTATCTGTTTTCATATTAGGGATTTTGGTCTGCAATTTCTTCTCTTAGAAGATGTTTTGTTTTGGTATTACGATGACCTTTATAGAAGATGGCTTTATGGAATGAGTTAGCAAGTGTTGTCTCTGCTTCTATGCTCTAAAAGAAATTATAGAGAACTGGTGTAATTTCTACTCTAAATGTTTAGTAGAATTTACCAGTGAACCCACCTGGGCCTGATGCTTTCTGTTTTGGAATATTATTAATTAAATTTCTTTAATTGATACAGACCATTAAGATTGCCTATTCCAACAGCCCATCCCCCCCCAAAAAAGATTGCTTACTTCCTCCTATGAGATTTTGGCAAATTGTGTCTTTTAAGCAATTGGTCTATTTAATCTAAGTAATCAAATTTGTGGGCAGAATATTATTCATAGTATTCCTTTAAATGTCCATAGTAACTGTGGTTATGTCCCCTCTTTCATTGTTGTATTAATAATTTATTTTTTATCCTTTTCTTAGTGTAATTGAAGCTTACCAACTTTATTGATTTTTTTTTTTTTCAGAGAACCAACTTTCGGTTTCATTGATTTTCTCTATTGATTTCTTGTTTTTGATATCATTGATTTCCACTCTAATTCTTGTTATTTATTTTCTTCTGCTTACTTTCAATTTAATTTGTTCTTCTTTTTCTTAATGTGGAAACTTAAATTATTGATTTTAGTTATTTTTAAGTATATACATGCAATGTTATATATTTTCCTTTAAGTACTCTTTTCTTTGTAGCCTAAAAATTTAGTAAGTTGGTTGTGTTTTCATTTTCATTTAGTTTGAAATGTTTTAAGCTTCTCTTGAGATTTCTTCTTTGCCCCATGTTATTTAGAAGTAGGTTATTTAATTTCCAAATATTTTGGCTTTCTAGTTATCTTTGTGTTACTTATTTCCTCCTTCATTACAGTGTGTTCTTAGAGTAGATATTGCATTATTTCTATTCTTTTAAATTTATTAAGCTGTGTTTTATGGCCCAGACTGTGGTCTGTCCTAGTGAATATTCCATGTAAACTTGAGAAAAATATGTATTCTGCCGTTGTTGGATAAAGTAGTCTATAGATATCAATTATATCCAGGTGACTGACACTTTTATTGAGTTGAACTATGCCCTTTCTGATTTCTGCCTGCTAGATTTGTCCGTTTATGAGGCAGGGCTCTTGAAATCTCCAAATATGATAATGGATTCATCTGTTTTTCTTTGAAATTCTATTAGTTTTTGTCCCAAATAGTTTTGACACTCTGTTGTTAGAAGCTGGTTTATTTTTTGTTTTTCCCCATGAGAAGCAACGGTTACAGAGCCAAATGATAAATATCAGAGGCAATCTTTACATTAAACAATATGTTAGTCAATGCAATCAGTTTATAGTTGTTATACTTATTTGCATGTGGTCAGTATGGGTTAAAATAACATACTTAACACAACACTTGGAAATGTTTAGAACATTTCTGCCTACTTGGGCTCTCACCTATTTAATGAGAGTTTTAAAATATATCCAACAAAACTATCATATGAGATCTACAGAGGTATTCCAAAATAAAAGTAGGAAAAGAATACATACATGCACACGTATGCATGCCCACACACATACTCTAAATAGATTAATAATACCATCATGAATAAATGTTCACAGATCAAATGTTCCCACAACCAAATACCTCACAAAGAATAAAAATAAAAAAGGAGAAGCAAACTAAAATTGTTTCTAATATGAGAAGACAAATATATGTAGAAAAACTTTCCAAAGAGAGGACAAAATAATAGATGTTTACAAAAACAAGACTACTTTCTAAAAAAAATGAAAGCTGAATTAAATGAACATACATTAGAATAGATAGTAATGGACTTTGTTTTCATCCAAGTACTATAAAAAATAGAACCTAAGGTAGGGAAAGGGGGCAGGGGGATTTACTAAAATGTGTTTTCCAGGGTAGCAAGAACACTAAGAGTTCGATAATTAGAGAAACCAAATACATGATGGTGAATTACCGAGTTTCACAAGAAATATGGCTGGTTGTTTGGATGTATAGGATATCTACAAAAAGGCTGTATGGAACTACTATGACTCACAACATTCAGAGGGGAAGGAGGAGAGAAGGTTATGTACTATTTGTTTTTTTTCCTCTTGTTGTTTTTTGGTTTGTGTTTTTTTCTTTTTCTTTTCTTTTTACTCTTCTTCTTCTTATTGGCCAAATTAGGCCCATAGGGTGTTTACTCTCTTTCACTTTTAGTTTGATGCTTCATAATTCCACTAAGAAGTTTGTTTGAAACCCAGATCCTATGTCTTATGATATAGCACTTCATTTGAGTCTGGAAGGGCTGGAAGAAACCAGAGCTTCCATGAATCTAGTTCGTTGGGCTTGGATGGATACTGGAACTTTCTCAGCTCTTTTTATGGTTAGAGAGATGGAGAGATGAGTCTTCTTCTCAGGAGATGATGAAATAAAGAGAAGTATTAATTGATGAATCAAGAAGCCAAAGACTGGAAGGCAGGCACAGCCAGATAAATATGAAAGACTCATAAAACATATCCAAAAAAGCAATCTCTTTCACTATTTGTATCCAGTATCCTCTATGAAATCTGATCTTACACAAATATATGAAAGTAAGATATTCTCAATTCATACCTGAAAGGGATAGTAAAAATCTAATGCTCCTTGCTAAGAGTCAGTTGTAATGCCCTAAAAGGCTTAAAAATCGTTAAAACAAACAAACAAACAAACAAAAAACGATGAACAACAAAATAAGATCTTCACTGCTGCAGCTCTCCAAGGCCTATAAATTATCACCTCTGCCTCCACCAACCACTCTTGATTATCTGAAATCAACCTAGCTTCTTGGGGTTATTTGCCTGATGGATAGTAACCTTCATCTCCAGAATGTCTGAAGCTTTAGTTGCCTGGCTCTTGTAAAGTTGCACTTGTTGAAATTTCCCCAACTACAGTTATCATTGAAGTGAGAAAAATCAAGAGATATTCTAATGAATGTCCTGAATTCCAGGTGTGTCTTCCTGCCTTCTGTGTACTAGCAATCCTAATTTCCTCATGGTAATTGTGACCATCATCCCAGGTAGAGCAATGACTCAATTCTTTACTCTCTGGTTCCCTGGTGTTAGTTACAGATTAAGGTTCAGTCATACTCTCTCTGTCTTCCTTAGCTAAATTATCCAACCTTCGCATCTCACCACTATCCCAAGAACTAAAATCTCAAATCTATCAGATCCTAAGAATGCATGGAAAAGATACTCAAATAAAAACTGTTTAGGAAAGGAACCCTTTCATTTCTGCCACTTGTTTGTTTGCAGGCCTATATACTCTGGTGATACTGCATCATATTCTGATCATGGATACAGTGACTAGTTTCACTTTGCAGAAGAACACTCCAACAATGCAAGATGTCCTTGAGTTGTTTCTTAATCGTGCATTCAATAGCCTATTCAGTCATTCTATCAGGTCAACTGTAGAGTGGTGGCACACATAGTTAATGAGGCAATTGTTGCATCTCACAGTCTGAAGCAACCTGTAAAAATATTATACCAAAATATGAGACAATATGTAAGACCTTTGGTGGTATTTTTCCTGGAGATACTATAAGCAGAGAAGATAGACTTATATTCGCAATATGAATCATTTTGGTTTGTTAGAGTCACTGTCCCTTTAAGCTGGAGAATAATCAACAAATCTACAAATACCTGTCTTGAGAATTCAGCATCAGTCTCTTCCTATAACAAAAGGGGCACTCAACAGGGTAGTAGCTGGATTAGCTTTCATGTAAAAGGGCCATATTGTTGGTTCCACATATATCCTCCATCTCTGCCACCATAGGTTAAATAAATGGATTAACTACATAAGCATTTGAGCATTTGAAGACAGAAGATAACTAAGTCATTGTCTTTACCTGGTCATTGAGAGTATTCTCTCTGAAGTGGATAATTTTTAGGATAATTGGCATGAGACACAACTTTGTGTTTCACACACACAAAGATTGTGTGTGCCACAATCTTTGTGGCTTTTTCAACCTCATAACTCTATGCTTCCAGTTTTTAAATCTTCATTCCTGGTCTCTGATCAATCATACAGTCTATTTAATCACCAGAATTTGGTGTATATAAATCACTCATGTCTTTCTCCAGGTGTAACCACAGCTTTGTCTATTGGAAGGATTTCCCTTCAACACAATTTTCAGGGACCCTAGTCAGTGGGAGCTCTAATATGGTAACATTCTGTTTTTCACTAGTATAAACATCCATTTATTGGTGTACAAATTGGATGGAAAACATTTCCTTGTCTATTAATTGGTTATTGGAAATGATCCCTTAGCCCCGAAGTGTGAATTGATAGAAAGGCTTTGTTGCATCAGTTAATAGGCACCATTGAGTGTGAACTATCTGTTAGAGCCCAATACAGAATGCAGTGCTTCACTTACAGTGTGATACTTCTGTGCCTATTTAACTTTGTACTTCAGTGGTTCCAGTGATGTTTAGATCATCATGGACAAGCCATGTTGCTATTTTTTATTCCATTGCCAATTTCTCAATCTTTACTAGGATGTAGTACCAGGCCAAGAGCATTTTTTTTCCCCAAATAGTGCATAGTTGGCTATAGGAGGCATTTCTGGACTTCCAAACCCTAGAGATATGTGCTACAACTATAATGTTATGGTTTACAAAAGATTTTACATCATTATTAATCAACATCGATACATAAACTAATATCTTATTTGGTAGGCCATGTGGCAAAAAGACAGGACAGCTTTCCCTAGAGCATGAACCTTCCACAGAGCTTTCCTTCTTTGGATCTTACTTGAAACTGGCAGTCTTTTGTGTCACCAAATAAATAGACTACAAGAATATTCCCACGTATAGTATGTGTTTGCAAATTCACTAAGCTCTTTGAATCTTTCATAATGGTAAGAGGTATGGGACAGTGAGTGGGAGTGAGAAGTAACAACTTGTCTTTTACCTTGATGGTGATGTCCTGGCATGACTCAGACCACTGGACTCAAAAACTTTGCTAATGTCTCATTTAAATCATCATAGAGTTTATTTCCTATACTCTGGCACATCGAGTGCCATAGAAAAAAGGTGAGTGAGGGATATCTGACTGGCTCAGTGGGAAGAACATGCAACTCTTGATCTTGGGGTCATGAGTTCAAGCCCATGTTGGGTATAGAGTTTAATTTTAAGAAAAGTTAAGGCGAAAAAAAAAGAGGTGATTGTTATAAAGAGAGTACTAAGAATACAAGTGATTCTTAAATATGAAAAGATTTTCAACCTCATTTACAAGAAGAGAAATGCCAATTAAAATTATACCTTGATACTATTTTTTATCTTTCAGATTATTAAAGAACAAAATGTGTTCTTTAGAATGAGGAAGAAACAGACTCGCATATTGCTCAAGTATAAATAAGAAAAATGTCTATGACAGTCAATTTAGCATATCTATCAGAATTTCAGATGTATGTGCCATTTGTCCCAGTAATTTCTTTTCTTAGAATTATTGTACAGATAATTATTCATTTGAGAAAAATGACATATGTAAAACATTATTATGCAATTCTTTGTTTATAATTAACAGACTGATGAACGATTGAACAGTGGGCCTGTTAGATAATGCCATTCAATGGATGGAAAAAATTATATAAATCTTTACTGATTTGGAATGATAGCCAAAAATTATTTTTAACTGGAAAAAGAAAGTTACTGAGCAATGTGTAATTCATGCTACCAATTTTGTTTGCCTTTATGTTTATGAAGAATTTCTGAAACAATATTTGAGGCATTACTTTTTAAAAGTGGCTACCTCATGGAGTGGAAATTGACAAGGGCATAAACGCAACTTTTTTTTTTTTTACTATATTTTCATTTATTCTTTTTGACATTTTTACTACAAATTTACTAAATATGGACTATATATTATTCATTAAAAATCAGAATAAATTCTACCTAATTCAATTTAAATATTCACTCATATTTAATTCAAAGATTCTCCCCTCCGTCTAGCTCAGGTCTGAGCAGAGGTCTGAGGACTCATGATAGTAAAGAGGGGAAGATCTGCTCTTCATTCTCCCTTTATTTTGTCCTACTTGCTACTGGGTAAATAAAAATAAAAATAAATTGAAAATCCTATGATTTTTTGACAAATGGGGAAATTCATATATTATTGCTGGAGTCTAAATTTGTTAAAATAATGGGAAAATGGTTTGCCCATATCTGGTAAATTTTGATGAAATCTGGTAGAGTCAGTTCTTACTGGAGTTTGGACGTTATTGATCTGCTGCTGTAGCAGTTAAAACTCTGGCTGTCTCATTATTCAACATGGGCAATTACTTAAGCCAACTCCTTTGAGATGCCTGCTGTATCCTCAGAGTAAAACTAAGTGTTGTAACAAATAAACTCTGGGATTTAAATGGTGAATTAAAATATAATATCTTGCTCATCTAATAATCTAATGGAGATGTCCCTACTCAGTGGGGTTTGGGAGTGAATGAGGAGTTTGGGCCTGTAGTCATTTAAAGGATGTCAAAAGCTCTTCCCTCTTTAACATTCAACTTCTTAAGATTTCTTAGGCATCTTTGCCATTCTAACTGGTGGAAGGTGGTATCTCAGTGTGGTTTTGATTTGAATTTCCCTAATGGCTGATGATAATGGTGAGCCTGGTGGTGGGTATTAAGGAGGACACTTATTGCATGGAGCACGGGGTGTGATACATAAAAAATTAATCTTGAAACACTGTAAAAAAAAGATTTCTTGGGCATTACTGTACATCCAGTGAAAAGGGAAAACGTATTGCCTTGCAGTACTAAAAAATGCTATGGGTCAGACTTGGAAGTGGAATGCACCACCACAGCTGTATTTCACAGACCTGAACTCAGTTTAATAGGCACATATTAATGCAAGTATAGCTGAGAAATGTGGTCCTTGGCTGGTCATCAGGTTCCCATTGACAATCCCATACTACTGAAAGTCAAGTATAAAATTTTGGGACAGATACTTGTTTCTACCATATATTCCTCATCAGTTTCCATGTCTTTTGCATCTTATAGTCTTTTATTGCTAAACAGGTAGGATTGCCTTTGCCTTGCAGGCTACTCTTGGGCTAGGTGTATTTAGTATGACTCAAGCTTGGTTACCTTTTTTCTTCTTTGTTCAAAGGAATCTTAAAGTCATTTTCAAGTGGGAAAGAAAGACCAGCATCTCTGTTTATACCCCTTATAAATGTAAATGTAAATGTAATGTGTTCTATAAATGACAAAGTGTTCCAAGAACTCTTTCAGTATAATCCACCCAAATTCATCCCATGTAAATATAAGGTTCTGGCTAGATAAGTATCAAAGCTAAAATATTGCTGACACTGAGTCAGCATTAGTAATACAAGAGACTTATTTAGGAGTGGTGGATGGTAAAATGCTAGTCAAAGTTAAAAGGAAGAGGAAGCAGGACTGGGCCAAAGAAAGCCTTTGGACACTGATGCAGATCTGATATCTGTGAAAGGAAAGAATGCAGGAAGTAAGGCCGAGTAGGGAAAAGCTCATACTGCAATGCAGATCTGTGAAAGTATTGGTCAATCACATGTAGAGCACTAGAACAGAGGCTGCCAGTTAATAGAAGCCAATATTTGTCCAAATGGCTACATTCTAGTAACACACCATGATCCATCTTTGGTTGGGGCTGGACAAAAGCACATGGACTCATCTTGAAATAGGAAGCAAACTTTCAAAGGCATTAACAGTTGAAAGGTATCAGCTAAAGCCTGAATGGAAAGTTCATTTTTGGAAGGAATTTTGACCCGATACTTGCATGGCTGCTTCACCAGATTTTTCCATTACTTCAGGTCACTTTAATTTCTTTCTTTTCTTTTTCCTTTCCTTTTTTTTTTCTTTCTTTCTTCTTTCTTTCTTTCTTTCTCTCTCTCTCTCTTTCTGGTTTTTATAAAAGTTCTATGAGTAGTTCTCTTTTATTAATTCTCACTTAACTTGAAGAGTATGGCTGATTCTTTATCCAACCAGAATCTCCATACCCACACAGCAACCGCATGGGCAAAGAAGAGGATATATCACAATACTTCCATTAGAAAGCAAGCTTTTCTGGGGCGCCTGGGTGGCTCAGTGGGTTAAAGCCTCTCCCTTTGGCTCAGGTCATGGTCCCAGGATCTTGGGATCGAGCCCTGCATCGGGCTCTCTGCTTGGCAGGGAGCCTGCTTTCCCCCCTCTCTCTCTGTCTGCCTCTCTGCCTACTTGTGATCTCTGTCTGTCAAATAAATAAATAAAATCTTAAAAAAAAAAAAAAAGGAAGCAAGCTTTTCTATTTTAGGGAACTCTCTTGATTCCTAAAATCCTTTAACATAGGATGAAAATGGCTGGTGAATTTCTGGTCTTAGTAAGGTCTCAGGAGACTTCTAAACACAAAGAAAGAGGATATTGGTATCTGCTTGGCATTCTTGGAAATGGGAAAACAGTTCATTCTCCAACAATTTTGACAAGAGTCAAAAAGTGTGAAAAAAATAAAATAGGAGAAAATAGTAAAACTCATCATAGATTAGTTCAATATATCCAACACTTGGATAACTCAAATCTAAAAAAAGAAAATATAAAATGTAGAGATGAAATAATAGAAGAAAGCATACCCAAATGAATGCAGGACATAAGTCTGCAGATTGAAAGGAGACCCCTGATGCCTGGCAGAATGAATTAAAGAATTATATACAAGGGATTTTTAAAATCTCCTATGTAGATGATTCTTCAAAAAAATCTGGCCTTTAAGTTCCTTCATTTAGTTTCCTTCAATTAACTGACTCTTCACCTTATTTCAGACACAAAGTCCATGTGCATAGCATTAATATTTTAGTGTACAACTGTATTTCCATAATTTATTTTCATGCACCCTATTCTATGGTTAAAATCTCATATTTTTTCAGTTACTACCACTTTGTAAAACTCACATAATATATGCACAATGTAATATGTTTATGATGTTGATGGTCCCTAACACCATCTCCAGTTTTAATAATTTTTTAGGGAGATTCATGGGACTCAAGATACAGTCATACTCATTGCCAAAACTTATTACAACAAAAGGTTACCAACCAAAATCAGCAAAAGAAAGGACGTGTGGGAAAAATATTAAAGCAAATAAGATGCAAGTTTTCAAGAGTCCTTTCTCAGTGGAATTACGTAGAATGCCCTTAATTCCTCCAGCAATGAGTTGTGACAACATATATGGACGTTGTTTGCCAGAATCATTAGAGACTCATTTCATAAGAATTTGCTGGGGACTTGTGATATAGGCACTGTCTGCCTAGCATGTACCAAAATTTTAGACTCAGAAGGAAAATAGATGTTGAGCATAAACCATATTGTTTATATACACAGTTTAGAAAGAATGAGACACTCCTAATAGGGGAATTATGTGATCTGTCTTTAAATCCAAACTTCCAGATTCCAGTCAAGGTGTAATTCTGTGAAGAGGATTTTCAAAGCATAGCAGTCGAAGGTCTGCTGTGTTAACTCTTTTGGTTTGCACCCATAATAGTTCTTTTTTCTTTTTTTGTCATATAATTCACCCTGTTACATCTTCATATTTCATCTTCCTGAAGTCAGAGTCTTTGGTCGATCATTATAATCACTCTGGTGTACACCCTAAATATCTTATTTGCTCTCTACTTATGTGAAATTGGGAGAACAAATCATGATTAAATCCAAGTGTCTATTTTCTTTCAACTGTGTATGGTAAGGTAATACACAACCTTCACACTAAATCCATGATCCATGCATCTGTGTTTGCTGCACAGGAATTCTAAATTCCTTAGTTAATTGGTTCTCAAACTGTACTCACTGAACACATGGGATTAACACCATCTAGTAGTTTATTAGAAATAAGTTTTTATACCTCATTACCAGATGCAATGATTTAGAAACTCTGGAGGACAAGACAGAAATCTAAGTTTTAACAAGCTGTTTGGGTGATGATGATGCATGCCAAAGTTTGAGAATTACTGTTCTTGACCATTCATTTTCACAATCTCTTAGACATCTATCTTACATATTCCCTCTTCAACCCAGATCACCAATAACACTGCTCCTCTCTTCTTTCTCCAGGAACTCCCTTGCTTTTTATTTTCCTGAGAAAATAGAAGTAATTAGAAAGAGCTTCTCTAAGCTCTTTTTGTGCCCATACTTCTAACCCATGTTTATATTCCTGCCTTTGCCCCATTATTAAAGAAAACTTCATATGATGTATTTGTGCCTGGAGTTCATCCTCTCTACCTAAGTATACAGTTGTCTTTCTTTTCAGCATCAGTTCCCTTTCCACTGAATCATTCTTTTAGCATTCAAATGTGCTGTATCATCTCAAAACACCTTTCCTTGATCTCCAGAAGATTCTATTTCAATAATTCATATTATAACAAATATCTAAAATGACAATTTATACTCAATGCCTGTAATTCCTTTCCTCCCATTCTCTCTAACCTACTCTAGCTAGATTCTCTCTCTACAATTCTGCAGAAACAGTTATTATAAAGGATGCTAATGTTATCTACCTTTCTAAATATAGTGAGCAAATTTTAGACCTCATGTTAGCAAAATTTTACAAGTTGATTCAAAACCTCTTTATATTTTGTTTTTATTATTTAGAACATCTCTCATATTTCTATATGACTACTCCCTTGCATCTTCATATCTCTGCTCATATAGCTTTGTTAATAAAGCTTAATAATAATAGCAAATACCACAGACTGTAAGAGTTTTAAAACTTTAGGTGATAATACTACCCCAATTTTGCTGATGGGGAAACTGAGCCATAGAGAGGTATATTAGTTTTTCCAAAGTCACACTGTCAGTAAGAGTGGAGCCAAGATTCAAACCCAGGCAGTGCTGCAAAATAAACCATGGCTATAATCCCTAAGTCATAGTGGCTGTAGTTTAAATGGGTTCCCCAGACTCGCAATACTAATTAACTAACTTCACCCCTTGCCCATTTTTCCTCAACTTTCTTTTTGTTCTTGCATAACCCTTATCATTATCTATGACAAACAATGTCAAGAGTTCACTGAAAGCTTGCTTTGATTTTGTTTTAGGTACACAATTAAACTACATTTCCTAACCTCTTTTGAAGCTAGTTGGCCATGGAATTGATTTCTGCCCAATGGGACATGGACAGAAATTACATGCATTACTTCTAAGCCTGGCATTTGATAACTTCCATGTGCTTAGAGGTGGATTTACTGTGAATGTAGTAAAACTTAATACTCCAGGATCTATCTTGATCCAGCTTCTTTTAGGACTCATAGAGGGCTCTAGACATGTGTTTACATATATTTATAAAAGATATTTTAACTATTATCCTTTAATAAACTGGTCTCTTTCTACTCTGACTCCATCTGTCACACCTCACCTTTTGTTGTGTGTGGCTGGAGAGGTAGCACATATTTTAGGATATGAAAAGGGGAATATTGAATTAAAGCTATGAATGGATGGCTTTGGGAGAATATATTCACATGTTTTGCTTTTCTTCCCATCTATATTTATTACTATCCATATGTATAAATGGCTTTCAGGAGTTTTGATTACCCACCGTGCCAATTCACTCAACGTCATGATACAAAGATGAGGGGATAGGGTGCTATAATGATATGACTGTTTTGTGGCACTCAGCATCAGAGTTACATGGATGGAGAAAACAAAACAAAACAAAACTGGTTTGAAATGCAGGGTTCCAAAGGAAGCCCATAAAAATTATGCTAATGATCAAAGTTATAAAATTAAGTGAACAAGATTCCCTTTTTATTGAAACCTAGTCAAAATGAATTTATTCTTTTGGTAAAATAATTAAAATCAAGATACTCCCAAACATGGAAAAGAAAGGCAGGAAAATGGAAGTAATTTATAAGAAAAATACCACACAGTGTGTCAAGTTAAACTACTAAGATTTTGAGGTTTGTTAGACCAGTTACCATTACTTATTATAATCAAATATAATATCCATCTCTTTATATATATACTTTTTCCCATGTGAGCTCCATGGCTGTAGTATCTTCTGTTATTTATTTACCACTTGATCTCTAGCAATTAAAATGGAATTTTACACATAATAATTTTCCAGTACATGTTTTTTGAATGTGTAGATACATCATGGTGATATTTTAGAATGCAAAAAATAGAATATTATAGAAATTTCCAGGGAAGAAAAAGTTAACAGACTTTTATTAATGAATAAAACTCTGACTAACTGACTTCTGATCATACATGCAGAATACTACAAGACAAAGGAGTAACACTATTTTCTAATGCCTTGATGATGAATTACCACAAATTAGTTTCTTAAAACCATATATTTTTGTTTGAGAATTTCTGAAAGCCCGGAGTATATTATGCCACGTACAATGCTGAAGCCTCACAGGATGGCAATCAAGGTGTTGCCTAGGGTTGTGGTTTCATCTGAGGTTTAGGGTCTTCTTTCCACCACTGTGGCCAGAATTTAGTTTCTTGTAGTTGTGGGACAGAGACCCTCAGCTGTTGGAGACCATCATCAGTTTTTTGTAATATGACCTTCTCCAGAATATGAAAGTATACATTTTCAAGGTTAGCATGAGAGTATCTTGTTGCTTTGAATCTATCTTCAGTGAACATCTTGGACTTTTTTTTTTTTAAGTTTTCAATTCAATTCCAGTTAGTTAATATACTGTAAAATATTAGTTTCAGGTGTATAATATAGTGATTCAACATTTCCATATATCACCCACTGCTCATCACAAGAACACTCCTTAATCCCCATCACTTATGTTATTTTATTACTTGTTTTGTGGTTGTTTTTGGAGATTATCTCTGATCCTTTATTTTCTTTCATATTTTGCTGATTTGCTTTAATGGTATCTTTGGATTTCTTTCTCCTTATTCCTTGCATGTTTATTAGTGGTTTTAGTATATAGCTACAATTAGTTTTGTGCATAACCTCTTCTACATATAGCAATCTACATTAGGTTCATGGTTGCTTAAGTTTGGATACATTCTTTTCTCCCTTTACATCTTAGATACATGTTATTATATTTTATATATTTTTATGAATTTGACTGATTTTTTTACAGAAATAATCATTTTCATTGCTTTTGTGCTTCGTGCATTTATAATGCCACTTTTGGTCACTCCTTTCCACTCAGAGTCCCCTTTAACATTTCTTGAAGGGCTGATGTAGTGGTCATGAACTCCTTTAGATTTTGTTCATCTGGAAAACTCTCTACCTCTCCTATTTTGAATGATAGCCTTGCTGGATAGAATGTTCTTGGCTGCAAATTTTTCCCATTTAGTACTTTGAATATATCATGCTACTCCTTGCTGGCTTGCCAAGTTTCTGTTGAAAAATTTCCAGGTAGCCTTATGGGTTTTCCCCTTGTAAGTAAATGACTTATCTTTTCTTGCTACTTCTAAGATTTTTTTTTCTTTATCTCTTTAGTTTAGACATTTAATTATAATATTTCACGTAATGGGTCTGCTTTTGTTGATGTTGGTGGGAATTCTCTGTGCCTCCTGGATCTGAATGTTTGTTTCCTTCCCTAGACTAGTGAAGTTTTCAGCTATTACTTCCTCAAATAAATTTTCTTTCCCCTTTCTCTCTCTTTTTCTTTGGGACTCTTATAATCCAAATGTTACTATGTTTGATGGAGACACCGAATTTCTTAAGTCTGTTCTCATTTTTCGTAATTTTTCTTTCTCTCTTTGTTCAGTTCATTGTTTTCCATTACTTTGTCTTCTAGGTCATAATTCATTCCTGAGTTATTTCCAGCCTGCTATTCATTGCATCAAGGTTGTTTCTAATCTCATTTACTGTACTCTTTATCTCTGATTGATACTTTTTAACTGAATTTTATTCATTTGGAGGAGAGAGAGAGAGAGAGAGAGAGAGCAGTGGGATGGACAGAGGGAAAGACTGTCTAGCAGACAGCCCACTGAGCACAGAGGCCAACACAGAGCTTGATCCCATGACCCTGAGATCATGACCTGAGCCCAAATAAAGAATTGGATGCTTAACAGACTTAGCCACTCAAGTGCACTGGTTGATTATAACTCTGTGATTTTTCCTTTCTTTTTTCAAGTCTGGTTACTATCTTTATGATCCTGCTTTAAATTGCCTATCAGGGGCGCCTGGGTGGCTCAGTGGGTTAAGCCACTGCCTTTGGCTCAGGTCATGATCCCAGAGTCCTGGGATCTGCTCAGCAGGGAGCCTGCTTCCTCCTCTCTCTCTCTGCCTGCCTCTCTGCCTACTTGTGATCTCTCTTGTCAAATAAATAAATAAATTCTTAAAAAAAATAATTGCCTATCAGGCTTGTTACTTATATCATTTTTGCTTAGATCTCTGGCTGTGGTCTTATCTTATTCTTTCATTTGGGATAAATACCTATATCATCTCATTTTGTCTAAAATCCTGCCTGCTTCTTTGTGTTAGAAAAGCCAGTTATGTCTCCTCTTCCTGAATGTAATTGCCTTATCAAGAAGAGGTCCTGTAGTATCCAGGACCTCATGAAGCTTCAGGGAGTACCTCCAGTGTGGGCTCTGTGTGCTCTGCTATTGTGTTCTGGCTAATCATAGGCACAATCCTGCTACTGATCAGTGTGGTAGTTTTGACTTGGTCTGTTTTGGACATGGTCCGGTTCACCCCACCTTAGGCAACCTGATGGTCCTCTGGTCCTTGGAGGTCACCTTATTGAAGCCAAACTTAGTGTGGACAACTGATTGGCATACCATAGGATAGCCTAGAACTCCTAGGCCCAAGTGATCCTCTTGCCTCAGCCTCCCAAGTAGGTGGGACTACAGGTGTGTGTCACTGTGCCTGACTCTGCTGTTTTGTTCTTACTGCTCTATCCTTCAGACCAATCATTTTCAGAAGCTCTCCTTGCCTGCTATGGGTAGTTTTTGGTTCTGTCCTGAATGTGGTGAATTTTGACTAGGTGTGCTCTGGCCTGTTTATGAAATGAGACCTGTCACCACCTCCACCAGAAGTAAGACCCTGCAAAACTCTCTGGTCAGGAGACACAGTTTGGGAAGGGGTTTATGCTGATCTTCTGTGGGAGTGGCCTACTGCAGTGTGACTGAAGTAAGCATGCCTGAAAAGGCAAGTTCCACCAGAATGCAGGAGTATGGGGCTTAGTGTAATTGCTTACACTAAGTTAGCTACCCAGTGTTGGTATTACCCTGCTTCTTGCTGCTGGCTCTGTGTTTATGATGAGGAACCGTGGAGGGAAGTGGCCCTGGCCAGCTCCTTGGTTCCTGAGGGGTGTCTCCCAAGAAGATGTTTCTCAAGGACGCACCTGAGAAAAGCAAATAATCTCCCTAATGTGTGCCCCAGCTGCTCTTCAGATCTTCAGATCACTTTTTCCATACTGTATGCCTCTGTATTGTTTGCTGACCTTTTCTCCAAGACCAGCACAGTGCCTTCTGGGTTCTTACCCAGCCAAGCCTGGAAACCTTTATAATTCCAGTCTTTAAGCCCCACTGGTTTCAAGAACCCGTGAAATTCAGCCTCCTTGCCAGTGGCTGTAGGCAAATGTTCTCCATTCTCATGTGTGCTCCTCTCTCTCTCTCACCCTTCTCTGACATGATGGATCCTTCTTCTGTGCAACAGCTATGATCTGTTTCCCCCTAAACTATATCTCTGCATTTCCTACCTTCTTTGATGTGGCCTCTTCTCTCCCTTTAGTTGTAGAGTTTGTTCTGTCAATCTTCAGGTTGATTTTGGTGTATTTAGAATGATTTGATAGTTACCTAGTTGGGTTCAAGGGAAGAAATGAACCTAGGGTTCTCCTACTCTGCTGCCATCTTCCTTATTCTTGGAATTCTTTTAAAGGCCTTACCTGATACTGTCGGGGACACCCAAGATACTCTTTTATTCAATGACTTTTGAAGTCTACTGCCTCAGGACCTTAATTACATCTGTAAAATACTTCATCTATGCCCCATAAACATAACTTAATTATGGAAATGAGGTCCAATTATATTCACGAATCTTAGTCATATTCAATGGGAAGGGATTATACAAGGTAGGTACACTAGAGGCTAAGAACCTTGGGGCCATCTAGAATTTGGCCTATCAAAATCCTTCCAAAGGAATTTTTTTTTTTAAAGATTTTATTTATTTATTTGACACAGAGAGAGAGAGAGAGATCACAAGTAATCAGAAAGGCAGGCAGAGAGAGAGGGGGAAGCAGGCTCCCTGCCAAGCAGAGAGCCACCCAGGTGCCCCAGGAATTTTTTTTTTTTAACTGAAATTCTATACTTACCAAAATATCAGATGTCTTGGGCAGGTAAATGTTTAAGAAGTTTCCTGTGGGGGTGCCCGAGTGTCTCAGTGGGTTAAAACCTCTGCCTTTGGCTCAGGTCATGATCCCAGGGTCTTGGGATCGAGCCCCGCATCGGGCTCTCTGCCCGGCAGGGAGCCTGCTTCCTCCTCTCTTCCTGCCTACTTATGATCTCTATCTGTCAAATAAATAAATAAAATCTTAAAAAAAAAGTTTCCTCTGTGTGGCAGAGTTACAAAAGTAGGCTTCATGTTGCTGTTTAGGAGGACATGCTTGTGGAGCTGTCCTTCGATGATATTTGGGAGCTTGGCTTTTGGAATGTTCTTTTTGTTAGTAATTAATAAGTTTTTTTTTTTTTTAAAGATTTTATTTATTTATTTGAAAGACGGAGATCACAGTTGGCAGATGGGGGGGGCAGGCTCCCTATCGAGAAGAAAACACAATGCAAGGCTCAGTCCCATGACCCTGAGTTCATGACCCAAGACAAAGTCAGAAGCTCTAAGCCAATGAGCCATCCAGGTGCCCCAATAAGGTTATTTTTAATGGTTGGGACTGAACCCCGCTGTACCAGGATAACTAGAAGACACAGAAATGTAATTTGTGCTACAAAACCCCCTTTCCTTCTGGGAGTCTGTAATTTTGGTATTTGTAATTTTGGTATTTAGACCCAGGCAGAGAATGCCTTTGTATCCAGTCCCTTTTAAAAACCTTGTGTTGCGAGTCTCAAGTAGACTTCTCTGGACAGAACACTTTTACAAATATTGCAACATTTCATTGCTGGAAAAAGAAGCATGTTCTTTGTAGTACCCCCAACCCCTAACCTGAGAGGGAAAATTTGGAAGTCTGTTCCTGATACCCTCCAGATTTCCTGATGTGTCTTTTTCTATTGCTATATATCTGTATTTTTTCACTGTTATTTATCATATTCATTAGAACAACTACTTCTGAGTCCTGCTGTTCTTTCAAGCGAGTCACCAAATATGTGGTTGTTGTGAGTTCCTCAAATCACCTCCCATATTTATTATCATAAAAGAAAGTTACTTGAAGAAGTACCCCCAGAAAAATCGATTTACAAATCAAGACAGAGGAAAATGTATCCAGGAAACAGTGGGTTAGATCCAAAGATCAATAAATACAGGGCTCAGGATGACAACTGTGCATCAGCCTGAGAATAGTCAGTCTTAATTGAAGCCAATGAGTATAGAAAGACCACAAGTAAATATATGCTGTAATTGAGATTGTAAAAAATATGAGAATAGAAGAAAATGAAATAGTATAACAAAAATGAGGCAATTAGCAAACTTTTAGAAAATGAAAAAAATTGTATAAAAATGGCTTAATATGAGAGTAAAATGTGTTATGAATTTTAAATAATCTTTAAAGAATTAAAAATTATTGTGTGTTTTACCTTAATGGTGTGTACATCTTAATTCATGTGGTTCTGGGGTTAATTACTTTGGATGCATTAAAAAATGTGGTTATTCTAGCATTTACTAAGTCTTATATTAGATTTTATATTCCATTAATAATGCAATGTTATTTCATCACTTTAATTTTAATAGCTTTTGACTTAATGGACCAAACTACAAACTTCAATAGTTATTACAGAACTGAAAATAAATATTAAACTTCTCTATGTAAAAATAAATTGTCAGTAGCAGAATTTAGGAGATGCAACATGGAGAAAGAATAGGAATATTGGTACCACCATCTTTCAGTGTAGAAAGTCAAAACCTTCTGAAAACATTTATGGAAAAAGAAATAAAACTTTATGTTATATTTAAAGGTTTATAGTAAATGACAGAACTCATATAATAATACACATAACAAGTATTATGATGGAATCGTCTAGAGTAAGTAAACTAGATCCTGATCTTTCATGTCAGAGAATGAATACCTAGTGTGTAAGTTAAAAATCAGTTAATGTATACATATAAATTTGTATTTGTATGTATATTTGTATATATGTATTTATATTTGTAAATCTGTATTTTCAAGTGTGTTTGTGTGTGTGTGTGTATTAGAAAAGCATCAGAAATTTTTTTTTCCAATTTTAGTATATGTGCTGCCGAAGCGAGCACAGAAATTTTTTTTTTCCAAAAACTCTTCTGAAGTATTTAACATGCTACTAAGTTCATTCACTGATTATACTAAAATTTTACAAAAGGAAAATATTAATGGCAGGATGCCAATATGAAAATAAAAATTTTATCACAGCACTGGGATGATACAGAATTATTTTCTTTCTAAGTTTTAATTTCTTTGATGTTATTGCATTATCTTTAAAGGATAATTTCATGTTAAACTTTTTCAAAATTCATTTCAGAATGTTAATGCCAGGAGGCATTGTGATGCATGTGAATTGATGGATTCAATTAAGTATTTTATAGATGCCCAAGTAAAATCGAAGTAGAGGAGTCTGATTATTTGTTGGTTAGAAATTGGGATTTTATTTCAAAGAAAGATAAAATGGTAAAGTTTTGGCCATCAATTTTGTATGCTACAGAATTAATAAACTTGAAAATTAATAAACCACTTCTTTGACTACTATGTTTTTTAATTTAGAATTCTTTTATATTGTTTTTATTGCATTATCCCACCTATGTTCTATATGTAATATGAAATAACAACATTATTATTTATTGAACATACTATTCAGTATGTACTATATAGGATACTTAATATTTATTGCTCATTTAGTCTTCTAAAAACTTGTGAGATGTTTTGATCCCTATTTTATTGATAATGGAACTCAATATCATAATTGTCTTTCTTGTGTTTATTAAGTAACTAGACCACCTAACAGCTGAAATTTGGGACTAAGTTTGCCTTATACTTGTGTCTGTATTTGCCTGTCAATAAAACTACCTCCTATCTGTTTCAGTTCAGTTCTGTATTTTCAAGAAAGAATTTCTTTATTAAAACTATTATTTAACAATTTGCCACCCGTTGTTATGCCTGTTGTAGGTGATTAGAGATGCTTATGTGACTGAAAATGAATGATGTGGGGAGAAATACAGTGGAATCTCTGAGGGCTTTTAAAAAAATTAACATATAATGTATTATTTGTATCATGGGTACAGGTTTGTAATTCATCAGTCTTACACAATTCACAGACCTCATGATAGCACATACCCTTGCTAATATCCTTCACCCAGCCCATCCCTCCTACCCCCTCCCCTCCAGCAACCCCCAGTTTGTTTCCTGAGATTAAGAGTCTCTTATAGTTTGTCCCCCTCTCTGGCTTCATCTTGTTTCATTTTTTCCTTCTTCTCCTATGATTCTGCCTTGTTTCTCAAATTTTTCATATCAGTGAGATCATATAATTGTCCCTCTCTGATTGACTTATTTTGCTAAGCATAATAGCTTCTAGTTCTATCCATATCATTGCAAATAGCAAGATTTCATGGTTTTTTTTGATGGCTGCATAATATTCCAGTATGTGTGTGTTTGTATGTGTGTGCGTGCACGTGTGTGTGTGTGGTGATCTTCTTCATCCATTCATCTGTTGATAGACATCCGCATGAAAAAGTGCTCAACATCACTTGGCATCAGGGAAAAATAAATCAAAACCACAGTGAGATACCACCTCACATCAGTCAGAATAGCTAAAATTAACAAGTCAGGAAAGGACAGATCGGTGATGCTACAGAGAAAGGGGACCTCTCCTACACTGTTGGTGGGAATGCAAGCTGGTGCAACCACTCTGGAAAACAGTATGGAGTTTCCTGAAAAAGTTGAAAATAGAGCTACTCTGCAGTACAGCAATTGCACTACTGAGTGTTTATCCTAAAGATACAAAATATGGTGATCCTAAGGGTCACGTGCACCCCAATATCTATAGCACCAATCTCTGAAGGCTCTTTAATTGCTTTTGAAACCTTTTTACCATTATAGTTTTGTCTAAAAGTTACCTCTTTATACAAGTTTTACTTTGACATATGACTTTATGATACATTCAAAAAGAGGAGTTGTCTGTCAAGACTGAGCATAGAGCTACTCTTGGGATTTTACTTTTGAGTTGCTCTTATGCAAATAATTAATGTTGATAAATAAATTTACAGAAATGTGGTCAAAGTTCCTAAAGTCCATACTCACCTTATAGTTTGCCAATCCTGTTTAAAATGGACAATGTGTTCATGTATCCATACACACACTTTTAATAATAATCCAAAACAAAACAAAACAAAATAAACCTATCTGGAATGACACAACATTTAAAGCACAACATCCAGCCTTTCAAATCATGGAACTTTCAAAAGTAGGAAATGGATAATTTTCATAATTTAAAGGTATTCTGCTTTGTGGATGATATCCTTCCTTTTTACTGTAAACCCACATCTATCACATCATACTTTTGACAGTGGTAATTATCACTGACAAAATTTCTCTGCTGTGGGCAGCCAATTGTTCATCTGCTCACCACCTTCCTTGCTCATAAGAAATGAAAAAGCAATAGCCTCCCTTTCTGGTATTACTCAGTGAATAGCTGGTGAGGGACTTTTTAGGTTAGAGAAAAAAAGAGATTTCACAACATCCAAAAAAGATGTTATGGTATCCTTGGTCAATTACTACAGGTATGTTTGTCATACTACAATCTTAAGAATTAGCTTCCAATTTGACTTTCCCAGATACAGTTTTTCAGGAAGTTGCTAAATCCTTGATGACTGCAGCAAGGAAAGAAGGTATAGTTAATGAGACTCAAAAAGTCTGAAAAATGCATGGTAAACTGATAATCCATTTTTAGTGATTTGTATTTTTTTGTTACAAATACATTTTCAGTGAAAATAAGAAATCTTTTCTTGGATAAGTGACAGATGGTTTTGATGGGCAAATTTGCTTTCAGTAAATCCGTTAAGAGGAAAACAACCCCTTATGTTTCAAAAAAGTAGCAAAAGTTCAAATACTAAGATTTGGATCTAATCCCTCAGCAACTGGACTAGGAGTAAATATCCCTACTCTAATACTATCTTTTAGAAAATTCTATTTGGAAATATGTGATGTACATCTTATTTCAAAACATGTCTGATTTGTTTTCCATACACTATGCAAAATTGCTTTTGGGTGCCAACCTTCTCTGTATATTAAATATATAAGTATGTGCATGTGTGCATTTCTCTGTGTAAACGGACAATGAGAACATGATCACAAACCCAGAAGCTCAAATGCTGTTTTTATTTACATGGTAATATGGTGAAGCATATTTTTTATTCCCTTTATTTTATTTTATATTTTATTTTATTTTGTAAAATTAGAAGATATTAGAAAAATAAATAAAAACTTCAATCTTTATTTTTAAGTTATTTATTTATTTATTTGTCAGAGAGAGATTGAGAGAGAGCTCAAGCAGGGGGAGCAGCAGGCAGAGGGAGAAGCAGGCTCCCTGCTGAACATGGAGCCCGATGCAGGGCTTGATCCCAGTACTCTGAGGTCATGACCTGAGCCAGAGGCAGACTGAGCCACCCAGGTGCCCCAGAGAACTTAAATCTTGATTTATAAAGTAGCGTTAGATATTTATTTTTCCTACCAAAATTAAATAGTTAACCAACAAAATAAAATAAATTCCTAAGTGTTCTTAGTTAATAGCCTTTTGACTGTCACTCTATCATTATGTGTCCACTTGGCTCTAAATTACACAAAATCCTACTCTAGTGACTTATACTAATACAACCTTTTAGTTCTCACATAAGAAATTCATAAGGAGGTTAATCAGAGCTGATAGTGTGACATGCTGGTGCATTGGCAACTTGATACCCTTTATTTTCCAGCTTTACTAATTATAGCCCATGATTTTGGCTGTCATGATCACATTGAAGAACATGGCTCCATTAAATTAAGAGAAAGGAAAGTACCAAAGGAAGATAGCTCCTCCATGGAGTACTTCAGTGACTAATCATAGCTTCAAGAAAACCTTGGATAATATGCATTTTAGTTTTACTGCTTTGTTAATTGAAGACAAGGGAAATTAATTTGGATATAGCTTTTGAGAAGACCATATACTATCTACCATACTTATTAAATAAAATTCTATCTTTTTAATTAGAAGAGAATGAGTCACTTTCAGAAGACAATTGAATACTAGAGTGAAATGAAACTAGCTCCCTAGTGGATGTGGAAAAATGTTTTTCTCTTATTCCTAATTATAGTAGCAAATCATATATTTGTTTATATTTGTCAGTTCTTTATTCTGAACATGAATATCTATTATAGAATCATAATTACTAAATTTCAGCTCCTCAGAATAAAAAATCACCACTGATGTATCTTTGTCTTTCTTCTAACACATACCATTACTGAGGATATTAATAGGCACCCTGTAACAAGGATGGATTCAATGATTGAATATTTTAACCACTTTTAAAATATCCATAAATAATTACTCAAGATGGTTTGGAGGCTAAGTTTTATTTACTAAAACTATTATATAGTTAACTTAATTTAGTTAATAATATTAGAAAATTTAGAAATATATGAGTAACATTTTATATTCTTGATAAAATAGAGTTGAGATTAGATTTTTGGAGATTCTTTATAATTTCACCTATATTGTCTTGTTCTCAAAATAGAACCAATAATTATTAGCCTTTTTTGGCCTTCACAGACAGCTTGGTATTAATTTTTGCCCTTTCCATGTCACTGGCATGCCAAATTTCCCAAATTCATTCCAACCTTAAGACAGGAAGAGATGGGCTATACACAGAAAAATATTAGGGATTTTTTTGCACTAAAATCCTAAAAGGTTGGGTCACTGAAAATATTTAATGAAAAGATTAATTAATAGATAGACACTTTTTAAATAATCACATTTACTGTATTATTTAGTATTATGTGCCAATGCAGTCCTCTTTGTAACTGTGAATCCCCACATTTCTTTAACTCCTAAGAAAGATACATTGTGAGCATTAGAGAAAAGAGAACAATGAAACTATTTCTTCTGCCTTACTTTTACTGATTAATGGAATGGAATAGGAAAATGCTAGAATATTATGACGTAGATTTATGATGAAAATTTAGGATTCGGCAAAGATATACTTAGTGTGGACTTTTTGATTAAAGTTTTGCCTTAGGATACTTATTTTAAATTTGACTAAGCAAAACTGATCTGAAAAGGAAGATTTTGGAAGACATCACTACAGCTCATTGAAGTACCCGACTTTTTTTTTTTTTTTTTTTTTTTTTTTTTAAAGATTTTATTTATTTATTTGACAGAGAGAAATCACAAGTAGGCAGAGAGGCAGGCAGAGAGAGATAGAGAGGAGGAAGCAGGCTCCCTGCTGAGCAGAGAGCCCGATGCGGGACTCGATCCCAGGACCCTGAGATCATGACCTGAGCCGAAGGCAGCGGCTTAACCACTGAGCCACCCAGGCGCCCGAAGTACCCGACTTTATTCTCTTTTGGCAAACATGTCCCTTGGAGATAATTATGGCCATATGATTTGTATTGGCCAATGAAATGTAAGCTTGGAGTGACATGTATATTTTCTGAGTGGAAGTATTTAAGAGTTATGAATGATAATCTGTGCACTCTTTCTCTGTGCATAGCAATAGCAAAAGCACCTATTCATATGGAATGCCATGAAATCTAAGCAGCTGGGAATGATCAGTCAAAGTTAGAAGATAGATTCTCTGGAGTGTCATCTAGACACAGTACACTGAATAATTGAGAAAGAAACTTAGAAGTTCTGATCTTTTGGTGAAAGTACAATTAAACCTACCTTGGCTGAGCCTCTAGATTCTAAAAGAGAGAGAGAGAAAAATAAGACAAACGATTTTAAAGTATCAACTTATTTTTAAAAATATTTTATTTATTTATTGTTTAATTATTTACTTGCTTACTTATGAAAGGGTGAGGGCAGAGGGAGAGGGAGAAGCAGAGACTCTCAAGCAGACTCCGCACTGAGGTCGAAGCAATTCTTTCTCAGGACACTAAGATCATGACCTCTGCCAAAACCAAGATTGGTTGCTCAGTTGACTGAGCCATCCAGGCACACCTCAACTTACTCTTAGTAACACAATCTAAGGTGACAGATAAAATCTAAGCTTGGTGTAGGGAGGCAAATGAACCTTTTAAATAAACCTCAAAAATAAATCATCTCCTCTCTCCTTCTAAATCATAGGTAAAGCTGAAATCACTACTTGGAACACCTTCCCAAGAAGGATTAAGGGTTGAGGTGATGGTAAAATTATTCTGGACCTTGATGGTAGATTCACTATCAAAAAGGATAAGAAAGGACACAAGTTGACTGTGACTAGTTTATTCTTAACAAATTTTCTAATTAGGTAAAGTTATTCCACCTCCCCTGGCATTTCAGAGAATAGGGCAGAGAAAGGCCAGGAATGGGCTAGGAGTTCTACTTGTAAGAAACTAGGATAGGATAGATCCTACCTTCTGATCCAGTCATAAATTGCATTTCTATATTTAAACTTGAAGGCATGTGAACATGCTATTTCCATTGAATTAAATGGTCTTCTTTCTTTTTTTTTTATTTAATTTTTTTTCAGTGTTTCAAAATTCATTGTTTAAGCACCACACCCAGTGCTCCATGCAATACATGTCCTTTTTAATATCCACCACCAGGGTCACACAACCCCTCGCCCTCTTACCCTCCAAAACCCTCAGTTTGTTTCTCAGAGTCCACAGTCTTGCATGCTTCATCTCCCCCTCTGATTTCTCCCAACTCACTTATCTCCACCTGTGTTATTCCTTATGCTCCACAAGTAAGTGAAATCATATGATAATTGGCTCTCTCTGCTTGACTTATTTCACTCAGCATAATCTCTTCCAGTCCTGTCCATGTTGATGCAAAAGTTGGATATTCATCCTTTCTGATGGAGGCACAATATTCCATTGTATATATGGACCATATCTTCTTTATCCATTAATCTGCTGAAGGGCATCCTGGCTTTTTCCACAGTTTGACAACTGTGGCCATTGCTGCTATGAACATTGGGGTAAAGATGGCCCTTCTCTTCACTACTTCTGCATCTTTGGGTAAATACCCAGTAATGTAGTTGCAGGGTCATAGGGTAGCTCTATTTTTAATTTCTTAAGGAATCTCCACACTGTTTTCCAAAGTGACTGCACCAACTTGCATTTCCATGAACAGTGTAAGAGGGTTCCCCTTTCTCCACATCCTCTCCAACACTTGTTGTTTACTGTCTTATTGCTTTTGGCCATTCTAACTGGTGTAAGGTGGTATCTCAATGTGGTTTTGATTTGAATCTCCCTGATGGCTAATGATGATGAGCATTTTTTAATGTGTCTGTTAGCCATTTGTATGTCTTCTTTGGAGAGATGTCTGTTCATGTCTTCTGTCCTTTTTTTTTTTTTTTTTTTTTTTTTGATGTGGTTATCTGTTTTGTGTGTGTTGAGTTTGAGGAGTTCTTTATAGATCTGGGATATCAGCCCTTTGTCTGAGTGTCATTTGTGAACATCTTCTTCCATTCTGTGGGTTGCCTCTTTGTTTTGTTGACTGTTTTCTTTGCTATGCAGCAGCTTTTGATATTGATGAAGTCCCAAAAGTTCATTTTCGCTTTTGTTTCTTTTGCCTTTGGAGACATATCTTGAAAGAAGTTGCTGTGGCCAGTGTTGAAAAGGTTACTGCCTATATTCTCTAGGAATTTGATGGATTCCTGCCTCACATTGAGGTCTTTTATCCATTTACAGTTTATCTTTGTGTATGGTGTAAGAGAATGTTCGAGTTTCATGCTTCTACACATAACTCTCCAATTTTGCCAGCACCATTGATTGAGGAGACTGTCTTTTTTCCACTGGATATTTTTTCCTGCTTTGTTGACGACTATTTGACTGTAGAGTTGAGGCTTCATATATGGAATCTCTAGTCTCTCACTGGTCTATGTGTCTGTTTTTGTGCCAGTACCATGTTGTCTTAGTGATCACAGCTTTGTAGTAAACCTTAAAATCAAGCAACAGGATGCCCCCAGTTTTGTTTTTCTTTTTCAACATTTCCTTAGCAATGCAAGGTCTCTGGAAATTTTAGTATTGTTTGTTCCAGCTCTTTGAAAAATGCCTGTGGAATTTTGATCAGAATGGCATTGAAAGTATAGATTTCTCTAGGCAGTATAGATGTTTTAAGTGTTTATTCTTCTAATCCATGAGCATAGAATGCTTTTCCATCTTTTTGTGTCTTCTTGAACTTCTTTCATGAGTGTTCTGTAGTTCTTCAAGTACAGATTCTTTACCTCTTTGGTTAGGTTTATTCCCAGGTATCTTATGGTTCTTGGTGCTATAGTAAATGGAATCGATTCTCTAATTTACCTTTCTATATTTTCATTGCTAGTGTATAAGAAAGCAACTGATTTCTATGCATTGATTTTGTATCCTACTTCTTTGCCCATGTGAGTACATTTTATTTCTTTTTGTTGTCTGATTGCTGTTGCTAGGACTTATAGTACTATGTTGTAAAACACTGGTGACAGTGGGCATCATTGATGTGTTCCTGAAGGCTGTTAGCTTTTCTCCATTGTGGATGATGTTGACTGTGGGTTTTTCATAGATAGATTTTATGAGGTTGAGGAATGTTCCCTCTATCCCTATACTTTGAATCGTTTTAATCAGGAACAGATGCTGTATCCTGTCAAAAGCTTTTTCTGCATCAGTTGAGAGGACCATGTGGTTCTTCTCTCTTCTCTTATTGATTTGTTCTATCACATTGATTGACTTGCGAATGTTGAACCTCCCGTGCATTACATGGATAAATCCCACCTGGTCACAGTGGATAATCTTTTTGTACTGCTGGATCATATTAGGTAGTATCTTGTTGAGAATCTTGGCATCCATATTCTTCAGGGATATTGTCCTGAAATTCTCCTTTTTGATGTGGTCTTTGCCTGGTTTGGGGATCAGGGTAATGCTGGTTTCATAAAAAGAGTCTGGAAGTTTTCCTTCTGTTTCTATTTTTTGAAACAGCTTCAGGAGAACAAGTATTATTTCTTTTTTGAAAAGAAGAAATGTTCAAACATTCAATAGTCTTCTTTGTTATCTAGTCATCTGTTACTCCTCATTCAAATCTCAACTCAATAATCATTTCCCCAGTTAAACCTTCCCTGCCTCTTTAAATGGATCAAATTACTTTATTAAAAACTTTTACTGCATCATTTATCTCTTATGTACTTACTACACTTGTGATTTTTATGTTTATTGTGTAATTAATTATATTCATGTTTGTCTCCCTAATAAGGTTGTAAATGAATGATACTATGCTTGTTTTATCATTTATTCTTTGTGTCTAGCATGATGGAGCTGTTTCTCTCTCTCTCCCTCTCCTCCTTTCTTGTTCTCTTTCTCGATCCCTCTAGATAGGTACCAAGGTGTCACTGTCTTTCTTAAGAGATAGGTACAGATAGAGATTATAGGGGAGGAAGAAATTCTCCTCTATCCTTTTAGGATTTCTGGCTGGATCTAAGAATTAAACTGATATGAGACAAATTAACAGGAGAAAAGCATACAAATTTTATTAGAGTTTTTTGTACATGGGGACTTCAAAAGAAAATAAACACCTGAAGAAGTTTTCACAGCAGAAAACTTTTATATTTTTTTGATGACAGAACAATATGTTTGTGAAAAAATGACAATACAAATGGGTTATACATAATGTGGGGAAGTGACTGGGATATTTATAGGGGGATGAAACTAGTGGAAGGTAAGAGTCATCTTACCTTAGTTTGGTTGTTTGTACAGACCCATTTCAGTGTCAATCCCCAGTGTCTGGTGATAAGGAGATTTATTTCTTCCTGGTACAGGGGGAGCACCTTGCTCATGGGAAATACTATGGCCTGTTTTTGAAGAGAAAAGGATAGATCAGAGAGCCCTTGCATCTACCATGTCTCAAGAGCTGTTAGCTCAAAATAATAAATATGCCAAACTGACATACTTTGGGGATGACATATCCTAAATTCATCTTCAATATATTTCTCCTTCTATCTCCACATATCTCTATACATTCACATAAATATACATAAAATATACAAGTATGCATATAATACATATTCATATATCATGTATTTTTGTATATGCCAAATGTATATAGAATGTATACAGAATGTATATTAACTAAGTATTTTAAAGAAATACATTCATAATTGCATAGGTGAGATGGATTTGGAAGGCAGATGAAGTGTCTGAAAGCAATCTAAATAAAATAACCTTTTGGTAAATGAAATAGGATTTAAGAAAAATAGGAGATGTCAAATGATGGAGTGGAATAAATCTGTAAAAGTGAATGGTTTGAAAGTAAATTGTGAGGGAATACTTGTCTTCTAGTGCCCTGGTTTTCCTTGTAAGTAAGAGCACTTTGTTGAACCAGAAGCTAAGTTTCATGGTAGTGATTCAAATTGCTCTTATTATTAATTAAGTCATTATCCAAATTTGGGTGTATAGCCCATATTAAGGTGTAAACTAAGTGGCTACAAGAAAGAGACACAAAATATAATGAACAAAAACAAATAATTCCTTCCTCCTCCTTCTAAATGTGAGTAGGTCAGTTTGGTGGGGCAGTACTACTCCACAGAATCAATCACCCATGGACACTGGTCTCTTTCATTTTTTTCCCTCAGCCTTTCTTGTTGTTCCTATTGCATGAATGAAGCTGAGTAATTGCCACAGTGATATTCAGGCCCTACGTAAGGAGTGAAGATTTAAAGTCCCAAAAAACCAATTCCATTTTAATAGAGTGACTTAGAATTATTCACAGTGTGTGTCTATTAACTAGTTTCCAAGGAGGTTGGGAACTATTCTCTCTATTTGGGCAGAGAGGCAGTTATAACTCTTTTACTGAAGGAGAAATCTGTGATGGATTTGGAGAACAAGAAACTATCTGCCATACAGCCTCTTAGGAAAGACAATTCTGACTGTAAGAACCCACAGTATTATTTTAAATATAATATCTTTTTAAGTTTTTCAGAAAGCTACTTGGTCTTAAGACTTTGAAAGTAAAGAAAAAAAGATTTTTAAAGTTTTATTTCTTTCTGAAGTAATTCGGTTTTGTTTTAGAAACGTAAATAAATTTGAAATTTTTAAATGGAATTTAATGGAGAAAATAAGAATCAGAAACAGAATGATGTTTATATAAAAGTTGTGTTAATTCTATTTCATTAAGGAAGGATATTTTAAAAACAAAACAAGGCAAACAAAAACATTTTTCAAAGTTTAGATAAATTGGAAGGCAGATTTGATTTCCTCAAGGTACCTAATAGTGCAGGTTTTCTAATTCTTTTAAGCAGTTATAGGATTTTGAAAAGAAGCCTAAGGGATCACTTTGTGTGTGCGCACGTTTGAGGCAAGGGAGTGTAGTTGTTCTGATGGAAGCTGAGAAGTCTTTCTGAAGTTTTAGTTATTGCAAATATAACTGCTGAGAACATTGGTAGATTTATTTTTATATTCACTATATATATTTCACATACTATACTTCATATATATTTATGTTAAGAGTATACATGGGAATGGAGTTCCTGACTTGTAATCATATGTTCAACTTTTATAGAGGCTAAAAACAGTCAAAAAATGTTCTAAGGTTTTACTACAAATTATCCATTGAAACCATCTGGGTCTAGAGATTTGTTTTTTAAAAGCTTTTACATTTCAGATTCAAATTTTTAATATTTATGAGACTATTCAGTTAATCTAGTACTTGTTGAAGGAGGTTTGGTGGTTTGTGTTTTGAAGGAATTGGGTCGATTTCTTTACCTTTTCTAACTCACATGTATAGAATTGCTGGTAGTAGTCCCTTATTTTCTTTTTAATAGATATAGGATTTGTAGTTATATCATTATAATTTCTCTTTGTTCTTGATAATTATCTTTGCTCTGAAGCCTTTTTTCCCCGATGTTAATATAGCCACTTCTGCTTTCTTTCTTTCTTTTTGTTATTCATTTTTTTAGGGTGCACTTTTTTTTTTTAAGTAAAGTAAGTTTATTTTACCTGCAGCTCTTCCAATATAAACTGAATGTAAATGCTGATACTGAGAAATATTAGGAAGAATTAAGGATAGACGTCAAGATCTCAAAACATCATGCCTTCCAATCTATCCTCCATGAACTTCTTATAAAGTGCCATAAATTTGGCCACAAATGCTTCCAAGTGATAAATGGCTTTGCTACCCAGCTGTAGATGATGTTCATAGTAAGCAGCCATCTGGGCCACTTCCCCTTTCAGTTGTCCATCACAATGATGTAAAATTTCTGAGATAAGGCCCTTCATTATTATTTCAGGAGGAATACAATGACTTAGAAGCTCATAAAGTCTTCCACTTCAAGGAGCCTTTGTGGAGTCTGATGACTGACAATAACACCTCCCAATCTGTTTCAGGGATTTCTTGATCTGCACTAAAAGGGTATTGTTGCTCTCTGCAGGCTTCACACATAAGTAGAGCTTTACGGAGATTCCTGCAGGACTTCTCTGCAAGTCTATGAGCCAGTTGTGAAGGAAGATTCAAACCTTCCTTCTTGCACACAGTAGATAATACGTGATGAATATCTTCGATGTTGGGAGCAGGCACACGAACCCGCAGGCACCTACTGCGAATAGGTGGTACCACTTTAGATGTAGAATTGCAACACAAGATCAATCTACAAGTGGACATATACCTTTCCATGGTCCTACGCAAGGCATGTTGAGCGTCTTTGGTGAGTCTGACAACCTCTGTCAATAATACCACTTTAAAATCTCTTTGAGAATTTGTTTCAAGTTGCTGTGATCATGCCACTGTTTTCAACATCTCCTGAATTACTACCCGGTCACTATTTCCAGCATCCCTGGGATTCACTTCAAGGTGCTTCAATTGCTCCCAATAGTGCTAATTTCAATTTTCTTTTTAGATGGAGTTGTGATGGTCTGATGTTCAACTCTTAATGTTTCGACTCCAACACCATAAAGTTCACATAGAATACACATAATTCTTGTCTTTTTTCCAGCCCCTGATGGTCCATACACTAAGAGATGAGGAAAATCACCACACTGCACCAGGTTGCGCAGCTGGGCCGCCTGCTCCTCGTGAGAGTCCAGCCTTCCCAAGGAGCAGGGCCGGTATTTGTTCACCCAGAGGCTTATGACCGCTGGAACTCCCGGGATTAGACATTTGAAATTCCCGCGTGCGGGCGCTCCCTCGTTCGGGAAGCGGAGATCTACCTTTTTTTTTTTTTTTTTTAAATCTTTTAACTTCCAACATATTTATATCATCATATTTGAAGTGAGGTTCTTGTACATATAGTTGGGCTTGGGCTTTCTTTGGTACACATTTCTTTTGAATACAGTTCTTTTTTTTTTTTTTTAAAGATTTTATTTATTTATTTATTTATTTGACAGAGAGAGATGACAAGCAGGCAGAGAGGCAGGCAGAGAGAGAGAGGGGAAGCAGGCTCACTGTTGACGGGAAAGCCTGATGCGGGGCTCGATCCCACGACTCTGGCATCCTGACCTGAGCCGAATGCAGTGGCTTAACCCACTGAGCCACCCAGGTGCCCCCTTTTGAATACAGTTCTTACCGGTAAATGTGTCAGGATATTAAAACAATTTCACCAGTGTAACATGCAGGAAGATTGAGTGACCTCAATCTGAAATTATAGTGTGTGCTTCATAGAGAATCACTGAGAGTCATTTATGGGCATTTTTAAATTTAGTGGAATAAAAGAACAACCCTTAAGAATTCAGATGATATATATTTATTTAAAATCTTAAATGTGGGTCAAGGCTATGTTGAGCCTCAAATTTTTCCAAAATTAGTCATTAGTGAATTTCACAACAGTAAGGTAAAATGCAAGGACAATGTGGGACATAAAAATGTACTAATGCTATAGTAGAACTCAAAGAAATTAGAAAAAAAATCCTTTAGGATCACCTTCATATTTTTTTTAGCGAATGTTTTTCAGATAGAAATATTTAGAAATTATATATATATATATATATATATATATATATATCATATGACTATCTTTAAATTTTTCCTTAATTACAAAGAATTACATTAATCATACTTTCTTCGAGCACACAGTTATCATTAATTCATGCGAGAGCCTTCTTCTATGTATATATGCATGTATCTATGTGTCTATGTATTTATCTTTGTATCTATCACCTGTCTTCCCTCCCGCTTATCCAATTCTATGAATAGAATTTTCATTCTCTTAATATTACTTTTTAAAATTATGTTCAATTTGCCAACATATAGTACATCATTAGTTTTTTTAAAATATTTTATTTATTTATTTATTTTTATATAAACAAATAATGTATTTTTATCCCCAAGGGTACAGGGCTGTGAATTGCAGGGTTTACACACTTCACAGCACTCACCATAGCACATACCCTCCCCAATGTCCATAACCCCACCCCGCTCTCCCAAACCCCCTCCCCCCAGCAACCCTCAGTTTGTTTTGTGAGATTAAGAGTCACTTATGGTTTGTCTCTCTCCCAATCCCATCTTGTTTATTCATTCTTCTCCTACCCCTTTAACCCCCCATACATCATTCATTTTTGATGCGGAGTTCAACATTTCCTTAGTTGTGTGTAACACCTAGTGCTCATCACCACACTTGCCCTTCTTAATACCCTCACCCGGTTATTTCATCCCCCACCCCTTCCGTTTTGTAACCCTCAGTTTGGTTCCTGGAGTCTAGAGGTTCTCATGGTTTGTCTCCCTCTCTGATTTCTTCCCATTCAGTTTTCCCTCCCTTCCTCTGGTTCTCCACATTATTCCTTATATTCCACATATGAATGAAACCCTATGATAATTGTCTTTCTCTGCTTGACTTATTTCACTTGGCATAATCCCCATCCAGTTCCATCCATTCTCTTACACCATACACAAAGATAAACTCAAAATGGATGAAGGACTCAATGTGAGATAAAAATCCATCAAAATCCTAGAGGAGAACATAGGCAGTAACCTCTTTGCCATTGGCCACAAAAACTTCTTTCAAGACATATCTCTAAAGGCAAAGGAAACAAAAACAAATATGAGCTTTTGGAACTTCATCAAAATCAAAAGCTTTTGCACAGCAAAGGAAACAGTCAACAAAACTAAGAGGCAACCCACAGAATGGGAGAGAATATTGACAAGGGACATTACAGATAAAGGGTTTGTATCCAAAATCTATAAAGAACTTTTCAAACTCAACACCCAAAAAACAAATAATCCAGTTAATATTACATTTTAATAAAAGTTGTGAATTTTATAAAAAATTTATGTGTAAAATGTTCAAATATAAATTAGGATAATGCAATCATGGTTAAGTCTTCATATGGTTGCCTTTATACTATTTTACATGAAGTTCTAATAGTTTGTTCTCATTTTAAGGTTCTCAGTTAAATAATTCAACTGGAAACTCTCATATTACAGATAAAAACTTAAGATACATCCCAACTGATAATTCTAGACAAGATTCTTTGAGTAAAGAGAGCAGAACAAATATGTGCTACCCCTTATCAGTGATTGTTATGATTTAGTTATGATTAGGAGGGTATCTTCCTAGTCCCAATACAACATAATAATAGAAATCAGACACTGCAACAAGTGATTTATATGGATATTCTTATATAATTATTACAAAAATCCCATGAGTTATTTGTTTTTATTATCCCTAGTTTTTGATAAAGAAACAAGTCTAAAGAATAATTCCATAATCTGAATTTTTAACCAGAACTCTAGGTAATTCTATTATAGGTGGTTAGAATTAAATTTTTTTTAAGATTTTTATTTATTTACTTGAGAGAGAGAAGGAGAGGGAGAACGTGAGAGAGAGTCAGAGAGAGAAGCAGGCTCCCTACTGAGTAGGGGCCCCCCCAATGTGGGATTTGAACCCAAGACTCCAAGATCATGACCTGAACTGAAGGCAGTCACTTAAACCACTGAGTCACCCAGCTGCCCTGGTAGTTAGAATTATATGAAGTGAGTTATGTCATACCGCCTACACTAGGATTATTAATATGTGCATGTGCAGTATATTTTTATGTTAAAATATTTTATATTATACTAGATTCTATAAATTTTTCTTTTCAGGTTCAATTAAAGTTGCTGTAGGAAAAGTATGCTTGTATAACAATGAGAGATGCATTCCCTTAATAAAGAAATATATGATAAATACAATGGAGAAAAATGCTTCCTTAAGCTTGAAATATCATTGTACATTCAAACAATCTGTAAATTATTTTTGATGTGGAATTTTTTAAATTTTAGACATATCATTTTGTCATAATTTGAATATTTAAAAAATGAATATTATCCTTCTTTGAACAATACCCTAAGCTTCTTGATTCTCAATTAGTGCTGACCTGTCAAATTGTAACTATAGCATATTAATCTTCTTAGAGTGGATAAACTGCTTATGAATAGGCAACATTTACAAATCAGTTTCGAAAACCCAGTATTTATTTAGTTTAATTAATTTTTTTGGGTGGAGGTTCATCTTTCATTTTAAAATTTGTTTTCAAATTTCATGCATATTTCACCAGAACAAACAAATCACTTGTATTTTATTTTCATTAGGAACCACGATTTTTCTTCATTAATTTTCTTCAGAAAGACTGACATTATCTGAAGAATAAAAGCAGCAGAATTTCTTTTGACTCATCTTACTGCTTTTTCAGCAGAAGATTTTTCTGACGATCTTACATTACAACTACACCTTACAACTACACCTGTGATGTTAATTTGGAAAGACAACATTTGCTCCTTTTGGGTAAAGGTTATGTTTAGGATTGGCATCCTGGGCTTGTTATTCCTCTTCTGCAATGAAAAAAACAAAAAAACAAAAAAACAAAGTTGGGATAGCTGGCTGTCTCAGTTGGTTAAACATCTGCCTTTGGCGCAGGACATGATCCCAATATCCCGGGAAGAGTCACCCATCTGGCTCCCCGCTGAATGGGGAGCTTGCTTCTCTCTCTCCCTCTGCTGTTCTCCCTGAATGTGCTCTCTTGCTCTCTCTCTCTCAAATAAATAACTCTTTTTAAAAAATAAATAACATAGCAAAGTTTAATATATAGGTAAGGTATTTATAAGGAGAAATAAAAACAATATTATATAAATGTAGGAAAGATTGTTATTTAACCTTAAAGATCTAATAAAGTTTACTGTTAGAATTAAGATGGGTAAAAACCAATGCCTTAAGCATCCTTAGGGGACAAATTTAGGATTCTTAATGGAAGAGTTTCTGAAGAGAAAATGCACAGGTTGAGGTTCAAGTTTGCCATGCAAGCTGATGGAGACAGATAAGCCCCATGCCACTTCTGATTAGAGACTTACGAGCAGAGCACCCACAATTAACTGCAGATCAATTATGACATCAAATCAAAGATATTCCCAATAGCTGATGGTGAAAAATGAGGTATGGTAAATGGAAGAATATATTCTGTTTTCTTTGCTTAAGCAGAGAGCCATTACAACCTCCATTTTTTCTGTGAGAAAAAAAATTTGAGTTTCTGTGAGAAACTTAATATTTGCTTCTATACATCTTTTCCATTTTAGTAAGTACTGTATAAAAATAAAAGCATTGTATTGTCAGATTCTTCCCAGTCCCACACATATTTAGAAACTGAATATCTTCAACTGGTATTCTTTTCTTTACTTGGTCTCTGACCAGATCTGAACAAGGCAAGAGGCAAGAGGCAAGAGGTTTTTATTTTTTATTATTATTATTTTTTCCCTTCCTACATTCATCGTAATCTTTGTATCCTGCACTCCTGGAATAAAATAGTACCTTTCTTTCTACTGAGATATCTATTTTGTCCATGTTCTGTTGTGTTTTCTCATTTCATTTTCTGGAGTTCTGTTAGACATTCAAGTTCCAATTCAGTTTACAGAAGAAAACCAATTTCATGAGGGCAAAGTATTTTAAATTTTTGTCTTACATCATACCTCAAAAAGATATATTAGTTTTTCATTCATAGTAGATGGCAACAAATGTTAATTGAATGAATCAACAAATGAATACTGATGTTAGTCCTCTGTGCCTTTATATTTTTTGAGTGAAGGTCTTAGATTCCATTTTTTAATCCAGGCCAATACTTTTTTAAAAGCTCTCGATCACATTTTTCTCTCCCCTGATTCTGTCTGAAGGTTTTTGTTCCAGGCAGAGTGAATGACACAAAATACCCATCTAATAGAAAATGTTATTGTGGGTTTGCAAATTCTGCTGCCACATTTTAACCTCCAGACTGTATACCTAAGGGGCATCAAGTAGCTAGGATTAAGTACAAATTTGCCTTATTCCTTTGCCACGTATAAATTGTTAGAACATAAATTACTGGAATGAGGCTTGGTTTTATAATAACCCACATCGGGATTCCAGTACTGTGACATTGTAATTGTGTTGTGTCCATAGGCAGTTTTCTTTATTTGATTCAAAAAAATCATTGTGTGCTCCAATTCACTAGGCAATGTATCATCAGGATGAAAGATATTGTCATTATCCTCTAGACTTTAATATATAATAGGAGAAACCATCACATAAATAAGTGATAAAAAAGAGAGTTTTCAAATCCATAATAGTAATTTAACAGAGGATTATAAGAGGTCAAAAGAAAGGACTATTACCCAGCCTTGGGAACTTCCTAGGTGAAATTATATACCATATGAAATTGCCAGCAAAATATAGCCCAAATATAAACATTTCTTGCTACTTTCAGGGCTAGCATGCTAGTGTAGTCTAAGCCATCATCATCCCTTCTTTGAAAAAAAAAAGTTTCAAATTTGTTGAACTTTACTTTATCACCCCAACAACCACATTAATCTTTAAAATATAAATTATATCATTTTCCTGTTTAAAATTCTCCAATAGGGGCGCCTGGGTGGCTCAGTGGGTTAGGCCGCTGCCTTCGGCTCAGGTCATGATCTCAGGGTCCTGGGATCGAGTCCCGCATCGGGCTCTCTGCTCGGCAGGGAGCCTGTTTCCTCCTCCTCTCTCTCTCTGCCTGCCTCTCTACCTACTTGTGATCTCTCTCTGTCAAATAAATAAATAAAATCTTTAAAAAAAAAATTCTCCAATAGTTTCCCCCTGTACTTCGAATGAAAACACTATTCCCTATCATGACCCTCACAACGTTGGCAGAGAGTGCCCACCTGTTCACTGAACTTACCACTTTCTTCATGGGCCATACAATCAGATGGCAAGTCCAAAATTCACTTTCAGTGATGTGTGGCTTTATGAATGTATTCTAGGTGATAGAAGTTTAGCACAATATGAACTTGGAAGGCATGTGTTAAAGATGATGCTATTATGGGTACCTTCAAGACTTTATGGAGCAATAACACACTTCTTCCTTCCTCCCCACTGGCATATCAGGAAAATGGGTTAATTTATGGAGATTTCAGGTTTAGCTGTGAAATCTGCTAGAATTGGTTTAATTAACACAAGGCCTCCACTTGGTATCTTCTCTTCCTGTCTCTCCCTCATCTTCTACCACCATTACCCTTGTCCACTCCTAAACATTCCTTCCTCCTATACATTCAGCATCCCAAATTTGTTCCTATCTCAGAACTTTCCATTTATTCTTTTCTCTATTTGGAATGCTATTTCTCAAGACATGTAAGTGGCTTATTGCTTACTTTAATTTCTGACCAAAGTCATCTACTGGAGGCTTTCCCTGCCCACTTCTAACTTTATTTTTATTTTTATTTATTTATTTTTTAATTTTTAAAGATTTTATTTATCCGTCAGAGGAGAGAGCACAAGTAGAGGGAGCAGAAGGCAGAGGGAGAAGCAGGTTCCCTGCTGAACAGAGGAGAGGCGGATGCAACACTGGATCCCAGGACTCTGAGATCATGACCAAAGCTGAAGGCAGATATTTAACTGACTAAGCCACCCAGGCATCCTTCCACTTTTAAAATAGTCACCTTTCCATCATGCTCTATCCCCTTCCCCTGCTTTATTTTTCTTCACAGCATAATAGAATTAGAATCTCTTCATAGTATTTTATTTATTTTATATTTATAGTATAATTCCAGTTAATGTAATTAGACTGTATATCTCTTTGCTTCTTATTTGTCTTCCTTACTAGATTGTAGTTCCATGGTGCAAGAGCACTCTAGTTTACTATTTCATCCCTAAAAGTGTACTTTTACAGGGTAGGCAATTGATGATATCAGTTGTGTGGTATTGAATGAATATTGTTTAGATACCCAAGATACAGTGATTCTTGCAGTAGGAAGATCCAGGGCATGGCTTGGGAATAGATGCTTAAGGTCAAGTAGATGTCATGGCAAAGAACATGAGACTTTCTGTATTTATTAATTCCAAATTATTTCTTGAGCACCTGAATAATATGCGATAAATTATGGGTATAATATCAAGCAAGGACTCTTATCCTTACAGAATTTGTATGCTAGTGGAAGAGACAAAGGACAAACAAATAAATTTAAGAGGTAATAGGTGGTTTTTGCTGGTAAAATATCCTAATGAGAGTTTTGTACCACATGCCAATGTTTTCATTTTAAGTAGAAGCAGAAACCCAAGGGGAGATCTAATATTGAAGACAGAAATAGGAATCTATTAGCCTTAAGAGAAGAAGAGTTTTTAAACCAAGTCTCCAATTCTAGGTTAGACGTCTTTCCAGCTAGACCATATTGCTGCTTGGGCTGGTTTTCTTCTATAGGAAGAGTAGTAACTAGAGTTTTCTTCACATGGTGAAAAACCACTGTCTCTAGAAAAAGACATCATGTCTGTTTATTGGGTAGCCTAAGTATCACAATCCCAAGATGTCAATCATAACCTGTAGTGAAAATTTGTATTTAGGGAGCCACTTCTAGGCAGGAAAGAAAGCTGCTATTTTTGGAAATGGAAAAATTAGATTAAAAACTGAAATAGAAATAGATATGGATGTGTTTATGTTTTTCTAACTAGATGTGACTGCTACCTTGTCTGTGTGTGTGTGAGACCTCTCATTCTGCCTTCTCTACTCATTATGTTAAAGACTTGCCTTTTAAACCTTGATTATAGATTTTGTGTTATTTGAGTGCATGGACTACGATGAAAGCATTTTTTAAGTGTGCATTTCCAAACAAGCACACTACACATAATAGATAAAATTATTTATTGAAATGAATATTTATTAAAAAAAATTGCCCATATTCTTCAATACTCTTCAACTCAGATTTTTTACCCCTCCTATATTTAATTGAAGTGAAAAAAAGTAAAATAAAACTTCTATTTCTTTAGACTTCTTTTTCCCCCGTTGATTATATATGTGTGGGTGTGTGTGTCTGTATAAGATTCTTTTTTTTTTTTTTTTTTTTTTTTTTTTGTGGTTCTGGCTGGTAGTCTCTATGCTAAATTAAGCAGAAAGTAGTCCTGCTGTGAAAATCTGAGTTGCAGGTGCAGGAATTCAGTGCTTAAGTAAATGTAAGGGAATTGGTGATACCCAATGGGTAATTGGAAATGTATTCACTTCCCCGTGGGTTTTAAATATGATGTAATGGCACTCAATTAAGAATGTGGATTTAGAAAGTTCAGAAGGAATTTAAACTTTTTCAGGCAAAATAAGTTTGCAAGAGTCTAGTCCCATGAAGAACAAATTCCTATTTTCATTTTTTCCTTTAGGTTGCTTACTTTGATAGCATCATCTTTGGAATTATGGGTGATACCAGACCTATTCCTCCACCCTTAACTTCCATTACTTATGAATGCATTAAAGAGAATAGTTGGAAGCATCTTTCTTTGATAAGTATATTTTAAGAAACTTCAAAATCCTTACCACATTGTCAAATTTGGATTTCAGACAGAATTGAGTGATACTTAGTTTGGACTTTATATGATGTGAAGTAAAGTCTGCATATAAAAAAATCCAGAACTAGCAAAATCAAAACCACCAGATAAATAGTTTTTAGTAAGAGTTAATTGTGAATATAAAAACAGTTCACAAACTGGGATCTCTCAAACTGAGAGGTGAATGAGGCTCTGAGATATATTGCTGTAAGATGCAATAGTGAAAATGCAGAGGCCATTTATTCTTTACAATAATTGATTATAGCATTTCAGTTTGTCTAGTGATTAGGAATTGGTTAAGGTGTTTACCTCATGCCATTTTTCAAGAATAACTTGTTTCATTTATGATTTTCAGAGACATTTACAAGAAGTGGCCCAAGTTAAATTTCATTTGTTGTGCAGAATATGTTAAACTGAGTTTTGCTTATGTAGCTTGAATGTTTTTGTCTGCTCAGGGAATTTCCAGGTTTGATCTCTGTTTGGTATTTTATATTAGAACACATAGTTCTTTTAAAACATTAGCAGCACCATGTCATAAACAACTGGAAATAAAGAACTTGAAACAACCTTTAAGTTTTCATTTGTGTTCATCTAGATTAAGAATGCCATGTAAAAGAACCTAGATGTCCATCAACAGATGAATGGATAAAGAAGATGTGGTATATATACACAATGGAATACTATGCAGCCATCAAAAGAAATGAAATCTTGCCATTTGCGAAAAAGTGGATGGAACTAGAGGGTATCATGCTTAGTGAAATAAGTCAAGCGGAGAAAGACAACTATCATATGATCTCCCTGATATCATATGACCTGACAGCTATCATATGATATCAGGGAGATCATATGATATCATATGACTATTATATGACCTCCCTGAGGAAGTGGTGATGCAACCTGGAGGGTTAAGGAGGTAGGAGAATAATAAATGAAACAAGATGGGATTGGGAGTGAGACAAACTTGATTAAGTGACTCTTAATCTCACAAAACAAACTGAGGGTTGCAGGGGGGAGAGGGGTTGGGAGAAGGGGAGTTATGGACATTGGGGAGGATATGTGCTATGGTGAGTGCTGTGAAGTGTGTAAACCTGGTGATTCACAGACCTGTACCCTTGGGGATAAAAATATATTATATGTTTATAAGAAATAAAAAATTAAAAAAAGAATGCCATGTAAAGAGAGATTTAGAGTGCATCTGTAAGAAATTTGAGACAAATGAAGAATTTTAATGTTATACTATTTGAGAGATGGTAGTAGATTATAATATTTTACTTTTAGGGTGATACCAGTCTTATAGCATTGTAGAGAGTAAATTATGAGGAGAAGACTGGAAGCAGAGAAACCAGAAAGGAAAATGTTGTAATATATGTGAGTAATGTTAAGAACTTCAACTAGAATAGTACTATTAAAAAGGATATTAAAAAAAGTGGCACGGGTAGGGGCATCTGGCTGACTCAGTCGTTAGAGCATGCAACTCTTAATCTCAGGGTTATGAGTTCAAGCCCCATGTTGGGTGTGGGGCCTAGTTAGTAGACTAATTATTTAAATGACTAGTTAATTAATTAATTAAAAAATAAAACTGGTGTAATTAAGAGATGTGAAGATTGTAGGTTAGGTCTACTTATGACTGGATGTGGGGTGTAGTCTGACAGCTACCTCATAGTCACTACATCATGTGGTGAGGATTGAATGTTACACATTATTAGTTGAGTATTAATGAAATGCCTGGGACAGGAAATTTTCAGAATGTTTATAAATAATATTAAAACTAGTAACCTATATTAATACCTATAATAGTGACGACGATGCTGCTGACAAGTAGAGGTCCATTTTCATGAAATGATTATTATATATTCAATATAATATCAAGAATGTGTATATTAAAATATTTTGAATCAATGTATCAATAACATCAAGGTGTGTGTATGGGGGAGCACTTCAAGAAGGATGTTGTAATAAATGTCAGCAAAGATACAGGATTTTAAATAAGAATGTATGCTGAGAATTATCCATTACAATTAGTGACAAGGTTATTGGAGACTATGGCATGAAGTGTTGCTATGAGGGATTGGGAGCAGAGGCCACAAGCTGTTACCTGAGGCATGTCTTAGGACCTGAGGTATAACTGTTTCACTGTTGTTGTTGGATCATTGCCGTGCCTACCAACTCACCGTACACTTTTGGGATGACTGTCTATTTGCCTACACACAGTCTTAGAATTGTCATAACTTTCAAAATAGCCTAAAAACTTGGGCTTAGAATTTAGCTCACTTAGTTGTTTCAATAGGGAATAGCAGCTACAGTTGAAACAAAGAGATGGTACCAGAAATTTGCATCTCTCAACCTTGTAACCCAAATCCTGTATTTTAGATATTCTGAGATGTCCTGTAGTTTGTGATTAATTACCACTTGCTGCCTCCAAGCATGGGAGAAACACATCAGAGACTTTCTCTGCAGATTTTAGCAGAAATGCAATTTGTGAGTTGGCACAGTCAGTTTTAGAAGCTTGAGAGCTCTAGTCATCTCCACCTCTGTTGAAAAATACCCTTTATGACAGTTTTAAATGGTGTGTAAGGATGTTGAACAGTAACTGTAGACTATTTTCAAATAGCTGAGATTATAAATAGAAGCGAGATAGGGTATAACTAGAAGGATATGTAAGAATAAGATCTTTTCAAAGCAAATAGGACTTGAGGATGCTGTGAATGTTTTTGACACATTAATTAGAAAGTCGACCATATTTTCATTATCAGGAAATTGTAAGTAATGACATTAAATTGAACTAATCTTGTCATTTAGCTTTTCTCCATATCTGTTAAACAAGTTTATGCAAAATGGTCTTTTATACCCTCTTTATATTAATTTCTAAAACTCTAATTATGCAGGCTAGCTTTTTTTTTTTAGATTTTATTTATTTATTAATTTGAGAGAGAGAGGAAGAGAGAGGACAGATGGAGAGTGAAAGGGAGAAGCAGAGAGCCACTGAGCAGAGACCCCGATGTGGAACTCAGTCTTAAGATCATGACCTGAGCTGAAAGCAGCCATGTAACCAACTGAGCCACCCAGGTGCCCCTGCAGGCCAGCTTTTATGTAGAAGAAGTAATCCACTTAATTTTGAAAGTTGTAAGAGATTAACAACGACACATATATATTTGACAATACAGGTGATATGAGATTGTTCCCTTACTGCATATAAATTATATTACATTAAGCTCTTATATTCCCCCCTGAGTTCTCTTGGGATAAAAACTAGGTCAAGAGTTAAATATGAGGTGGTACAGTCTGCTAACTGTTCTACTCTTGGTTTCCGCTCAGGTCACGATCTTAGGTTCCTGAGATTGAGCCCTGCCTCAGGATCTGTGCATGGTCAGCATGAGTCTGCTTGAGATTCTCTCTCCCTCTCCCACTGTCCCTCCTGGTTATGCTCACTCTCCCTCTAAAACAAATAACAAACAAATGAATCTTTTTTACTTTTTTAAAGATTTTATTAATTTATTTGACAGAGAGTAAGAGAGCACAAGCAGGGGCAACAGCAGTGGCAGAGGGAGAAGCAGATTCCTCACTGAGCAGGGAGCCCAAAATGGGGCTCAATTCTGGGACTCTGGGATCATGACCTAAGCCAAAGGCAGCTGTTCAACCGGCTGAGACACTCAGGCACCCCAACAATACAACTTTTTTTTTTTTATTTTTTAAAGAGTTAAATATGACTCTTTTTGCTTATTAACTCATTTAATTTTCTCCAATTTCATGAGAGATTACTGTTGGCTATTTAAATAATTACAATGTTCATAGGTTGATGGTATTTGTGGCAATGATTAGGGCATTTTTAAATATGATTTTTCTTAATGTGTTATTATTGACTTCAGGTTTTTGAAGGTCTCCTATAGACACATTGTGAGAATAGTAAGAGGTGCTTAGAAGAGTAGCATCAAAGTTAATAAACTGAAAGTATTTAAAAATGCTTTCAGAGTAAGCAGAATCGCTTATGCAAAGAAAACTTGGTATGTTTTGTCTTGATAAGGTTTTTTTGCTCTATAAACTTATTTGACACGGTTGAAACTCATAAGTATAATTAAGCAAAGATCTTTTTCGTTATACTTGTTATTTCACATTTTGTTACACACCTTTGTATGAGTATACTGATTTTGATCTTCATTGTTATGGGACTGTTCAGAAGTTACTGAGGGTAAACACTGTACACACACGTTATATATTTCTGATTTATTTACTTAAGAATATAGAACTTAAAAGAGAAAGAGTAGTTGTCGCCTTTTACTTGATCTATGTTCCATGTAGGACATAATTATTGCAGATGGCTCCTGTTCAGATATGAGCCATTTCTCAGTTGATAAAGCCAAATTCTTGCTACATCACATGCCTTTTATAATCAGGCTTACATTATGTTCAAGAACAGCTAAGGCTATCTATCTGTATGCTTCCATTTACAAATATTTTATAAAAAAGTATTTTCAGTATTGGCTTAGATATATCCATACTCAGAAAATGTTAGATGATTAAGTTTCAGGGGCGCCTGGGTAGTTCAGTCAGTTAAGCGTCTGCTGTCAACTCAGGTCATGATCCCAGGACCCTGGGATAGACCCCTGCATCAGGCTCCCTGCTTAGTGGGGAGTCTGCATCTTCTTCTCCTTTGCCCTGCCCCCTACTCTTGCAAGCTCTCTTTCTTTCTCAAATAAATTATCTTAAAACATTTTTTTCAAGATGATTAAGTTTCCAAGGTGTCCCTGAATAGTCCTACCTTCTTATGCTAGTTTCTCAGCAAGCCTGAAGTTTCCCCATATGTTAATGTGTAATATACACATACACACTCACACATACATACATGTAGTTTAACTTGTGGATTTGTCTGTCTCTCCTGGTTGAAAAGAGGATGAAAGATCAGACTCCTTATTAATACATTTGAATATAGTTAGAATACTACCAGTGTATATAATACAGTGCAGAGGCCAACCTTAGTATAAATTGATTTTCATTATTATATTAATGTATGTGAGAAAGTGGTAGGCTTTTATTTTCCTCTTTGTAGAAAAGATTCAGATCTTTGACACTAATATTACATTTCATAAGGTTACATTTTTCTAGTGATAAATTGGATTCAGCTTTAAAATCTTTTTATTCAATTTAAAGTACTTTGTGTTTTATATTTCAATTGAGATAATATATAATGTTCCTTTTTCAACTCCTGTAAGTATTTTTCCAGACATTTATTTAGCATACAATGGCCTATGCAGAGTAAAGGATTGATTAGCAGTATAGAATATCCTAAGAAGTGGACAAAGTATCGTTTCTCTTTTAAAATAAAGTGCTTAATTAAAGTTCCAAGCCAAAATGAAGTGCTATTTTTTTATATATCCAGTTTTATGTCACTAGTTATTCTAAGCCATAATGAGAAATTGATACAGCTTTTCATTATTGCTGCTTTCTTAAAATGAACACTAATGTGAATTGATTTCTTTTTCTGTAATAAGGTTTTATTTTAAGCCAATAGGTTGCAAACTCAATGTAAGGCATGGTGAAACTAAAAAACATTAAAATAAAAAGTGTAAAATCGATTACACTATTTTAATCACTTCTATTATGCATAAACTTCAAAATTGTACATTACCGTGTTCATTGTAAGATAATTAAAATCATTTTACTAACCTACACTAAAGAATTAAAATGCAAAGAATAGAGGTAAAATAAGAAATTGTCATCCCTTTTCTTCTAAAGTGAACTTGGGTCCAAGGACCCTTCCAGGAATATGTGGTGGGACCTTAGGTTGACATTCAAGTCACATATTCAAGTGTTCAGTTACACAACACGGAATGAATAGGATTGCCCAAACTAGAGCTAGGTATGACAGAAACAAAAACAGTACTGTGGATCTAAAAAGTCTTAAAATCCATAAGTGAATAAACTGATAAAGTTAAATGAGCTTATTTGCTGTAAATTTCAGTACAGGATATCCTTATTTTTCTCATGGAACATTATAAAGAAATGGATTTGGATTTTCCATATAGTTTCATTTTGCTTGATTTGCCAATATAACTTCTTGCCTAATAAGCAATTTAAAAACAAACATTATAGATGTGAAATTTATGTTCTCAAATGCCTCAAAAGAGGCTATTTATATAAAATATAGCTAATACATATTGTATGGTAACCTAATACAAAACTATTAAGTGAATTTAAGGGGTACAAACAATTGGAAAACAATATTTCTATTAGCTTTTTCATCAAGCATTTCAGTATTCTTTATGTCATGCCTCTGCATTTTAATTGAACGAACATTTCCTATGTATCTGTTATACACCATTACTGTATGACTCACAATCAAGTAAGACATGTTCCTACCCCAGCTCTGGGATTGGAAGGGAAACAAAATGCAATTATATATCATAATCCAGTTTTCTAAGTTCTATCACATCAATATAACATCATAGTGTTAAATGGACATAAAAATATGTAGGTATACTTGAGGTGGCTAAAATATTAGTTTAAGAGCTATGAAGAAAGCTGATATTGTACTACAGTCACAGGTGATATGAAATGTAATAGTGGGCAAATACCTGGCTCAGATTTTGTAAAGTTGTAAAACTGGAGAATTGAACAAAATTTTCAAGCTCACAGGCTAGTGAGGAAAACATAAAACAGCCATAATACAGTGTGGTATAATGTTATATCCAATAAACACAAGTCTCAAGGGATGAAGAAGGAAGCAAGGTCAGCGTGTTAATTATCTCTACCTGGCAGGTCCATTAGGGCCTCAGTGAAGGATGTAACAAATCCAAGTGCATTATATTTAGTTTCATTTATTTTATGCCATCAATATTTCCAAAATGCGAACATTCTAGGAGTGAAAGTTCAAAATTTGGAGACCGGTTTGAGTCTACCTGCTGCTTTAGTTTCTATATAAATAACATTCCAAAACTTGTTAATTCTAATCATGCAACTTGTAAAAATTTGCCGACTTTCTTCTGTATAAAGACACAACTATAGTTTACTTTCTCTCAAATGATTATAGATTTGACAACTTGTTAATTTGTTCATAAACCTTATCCCGGTTCTTTCTTTAAAGCCTTGTAGACTTCCCTTCAGTCCTTTTACTAGTTATTTACATTAATAGAGAATATATTTACTATTCATTCACATTAATTACTATTCACTTACATTAATATTATTGTTGTTTTATTTGCTCCTATACCAGAACCCATAGGACTGCCTTTTTGTCTTTTTAACTGTTGCATAACTCACAGTAAATATATACTGCATTTTATATAGCCATTCATTTACTGGCAGTTCTTTAATTTGTCCTAGGAGACAATTAATATCTTTTTACATGCTTCCTTATGTACAATCATCATATTTTCCTGGGAGTAGATATAGAGGTCTGGTATTACTTTTTATAATTTTTTTTTAATTAGCCTTATGTATCTACCCTTCAAACTATCCACCTCAATTTAAAAACCTTGGGGTGCCTGGGTGGCTCAGTGGGTTAAGCCTCTGCCTTCAGCTCAGGTCATGATCCCAGGGTCCTGGGATTGAGCCCCGTATGGGGCTCTTTGCTCAGTGGGGAACCTATTTCCCCTCTCTCTCTCTCTCTCTGCCTGCTGCTCTGCCCACTTGTGATCTCTCTCTCTCTCTCTGTTAAATAACAAATAAAATTATTAAAAAATTTAAAAACCTTAATCAGTCATCAACAATGGATGATGCCAAATATTTATTTTTCCAATATGGTACATAAATGTTTGCCCAAGTTAGAGTGACAGCAAAATATATTGTCCTAACTAAGAATCTTATAAAGGCATAGGAGGTGCTATTAATAATTTTCCTAGGATTATAAGTATAAGCAAGGATGGTTAGGGGCAAACTAGAACATACTGTCACTATCATTAGAACTAAATTTCTAAGGGTGCCTTGGGTGGCTCAGTCATTAGGTGTCTGCCTTTGGCTTGGGTCATGATCCCAGAGTCTTGGGATCAAGCCCCATATCGGACTTCCTGCTTAGCAGGAAGTCTGCTTCTCCTTCTCCCACTCCCTGTGCTTGTGTTCCCTCTCTCTCTGTGTCTCTCTCTGTCAAATAAATAAGTAAAATCTTAAGAAAAAAGAACTAATTTTCTAAAACTCAAATTTTATCACTTCAATAACTGCTTGATAATTATTTTTAATCTTTATACAACAGTATATGTAAATTCTAATTCTTTTACCTAAATATATGGCCTTTCATGATCTGAAAGATCCCTAATGGACCTGCCAGGTAGATCTTTTGTTCTTAAGCTTCTACTCCATTTTTCTATCTAATAGAAGTGACCTAGTTGCTGTCATTCCTAGGTTCTTCTGGCCCACTTGGGTTCCTTCTACATCTTGACTTCCTAGTCTGTTTTCCTGTCTTCCTGTTGATTTCCTACATTTCCTTAAAGATCCGTCCTTGTTCTACATCCTTCCAGGAGCTTTCCAAACCCTTCCTATTCAGAATTGCTTTACTTCTTATTCTATTATATTTTATCATCTATTACTCTTTATTTTTATATCCTCCTCTTCTGCTCTAGAGATATGTCATGGAGGCAGGATGATAAATATATGTGAATAATGTGACATCATGATTAAGATAATGGACTTTGGACTTGATTCCCAGCTGTGGGCAAATTGCTTAATAACTTTGCAACTTAGATTCCTCACAGGCAAAATAGGGGTAATTGTTTCTATTCCCTAGGATTTTCACAAGGGTTAAATACATAACATATGTAAAGCATAATTTAGATACAGTGCCTAATATGTAAGTACTGTATCTTTGTAAATAATACAGTTTCTCTTTAATACTGGTTTTTACCTGTAGTTAGACATTGGCTTTCTGAAATGCTCTCTTGCTCATGCACTAAAAAAAACTGAGCTGAATCTACTAACTACTGTTTCTGAATTAGCTCATGGGGCAGCAGAATGTAGAGTTAAAAGTTCAGTTCTGGGGTAGGATTGACTCAAGTTGATGTCTTGAATCTGCTACCGAATATCTGTGCTCTTAATCAGACTAGGTTTTTTTTTTTTTTTTTTAATTTCTTTTCTATCCTTTCTAAAATGCAAATAATAAAACTACCTACTTTGTAAGATCGTGGCAACAATTAACGTATGGCAATTTCTAACATAGTACCTTGCTGGTACTGGGCTTGTAAATACCAACTATTGATACTTTACTGCAAACAAGGTGGCTCTAGATCCTTAAGTGAAAATCCCTTTCCTCACTCTAGTCAACCAATCAACAAATTGACTATTTTCATTATGTGAATGATTAGACTTGAAAGCTCATTTGTAAGACTCACTGAAATCTTGTTTTTAATATGATGAAACAAAATGTAGTGATTTAACAGAAATTTTCTCATGTTTTTCAAACCAAATCCAATAATGAGGGGTTTCTCAATTATTTGGACATTACCAAATAACATTTTCAAAGGAAAAACTAATTCTGAGTAGTACTTCAGAAGTCCTCTTGAAATCATTTTCAGATTTCCACAGTATTACAAGAAATCTAAATAAATCATGCCCCTCTTGGTGTGCTTGTGGTATGGGTGTGTGTTGTGGTTTCTTGGATTTGATATAACTAAATTATATTTGCTACATGTGCCATTATTACAAAGTGATCAAAAATTTTATTTCTCAAAATTATAAATTAAATTTAGTAGTGAATTTTATTTGAAAATTAATTTTAAGATTATTCACATTTAACTCTCATTTTTATGCTTTAAAGTATGTATCTTTACAATTACTTTTTACTATGGAGAGTAAAGGTAGGTTTTGATTAATGTTGATATTTTAAGCATAATAATTATTAAAAACTTAAAATTATTTAAAGGAAATTATGTTACAGGATATTTTAATATAGATTAGGATAAAAGTGACTGAATGTAGGGACAAACATGTCCATAGAAAAAATTTACCTGTTTTTGAACTTATTTAGAGTAATACAGTATACTTCTGCTTGATTTTTTTCATGTAATATTGTGACTGTGGATTTATTTCAGTTACCAGGGTAGCAGAATATTGTTCATTTTCACTGCTGTAATATTGATAGACATTTTAAATTGTTTCCAGTTTGAGGCTATGAGACATATGGATGAAATACTTATTCTTATGAATATTTAATACACATGTTTATTCATTCTTTGGAGAGAAGAATTACTTGCTATTAGATTTATGATTGATTTATGACTTATAATTTATTATGATTAATTATAATTTATAATTAACTTTAGATTATGAGTATGATAACTTCAGTAGATAGTATCAAACAGTTTTCCAAAATGACTGAGCCATATACTTACCTATGAGACGTTTATAAGGAATCAAGTTACTTCACAGTATCACATATTTGTATTATCATTATTTTCAGTTTTAGCCATTTTGTGAGTATGCTTCAGTGTGAGACTGAGATTTTAATTTAACTTACATTATAGGTAATGACCTGAATCCTTCTTTATATGGCTTGTTAAAATTTGAATATTCTTTTTCTGTAATTTGTCTTTTTTCAAGTTGTTTTGCTTAAGTCATTTATACATATTTTAGATATTAATCCTCTATTGGTTATATGTATTTCAAATGACTTTTTTTTTCAATATGTGGCTTTACTTCTCAATTTCTTGATGCTATCTTTTGACAATGAGTTCCCAGTTTTAATTTTTGCATTTTTTCTTATAAGGTTAGTGATTCTTTTGTCAGTTTTAGAAAAATCTGTGTGCTCCCAGGCCATGAAAGCATTCTTTTGTGCTATCTTATAGACATTTTATAGACATTATGTGGTTTTATCCTTAAAATTAATATGTGTGTTCTACTATTTATGATATGAGGTAAGAAGTCATATTATGCTTTTGGATATACACTGGATCCAAGACTTCTTACTTCTCTTCAGTGCCATCTTAGTAATAAAACAAGTGTCCACCTATTCTGGAGTGTTCTGTTTTATCAATTATTTTGTCTATCTCTGAACCACTATAACAAATTCTTAGTATAACTCTATAATAAGTATTTATATTTTGCCTATGGGAACCTAAACTTTAGCCTTCATCTTCAAGATTATCTTGATTATTCTTTTTCATTTGTATTTCCTTGGTATTTTAAATAAGATTTTCAAAGGAAACATACTGTGATGCTAATTTGGGACTACAATCTATATATTAACTGGGTGGAAATGCAATATTCAATGTTTAAGTCTATGGCCATTGAACGGTCCAACCCTACAGACTTCAGAATCGAGACTGAAACATTGACTAGTAGGATTTCATTTCTGTAAAATTCAAAAACAAGTAAAATTAACATACAGTGATAGAAAACAGAATAGTGTTTACCTCTTGGAAGGAGGACTGACTGAAAAGCAAACTTTCTGGGTGGTAGGAAATTTGGTGGAATAAGAGAGACAAATGTATTTTAATATATTTTAAAGTTTACACCAGTGTGCATACATTTGTGTGTTTTATTGGGGGATGTGGTTTTTAAAGTATATTATTTAGTGATTCATCACCTACATATAACACCAGTGCTCATGATTAGTGCCCTCCTTAATACCCATCACCCATTTAGCCCACCCCCCACCCACCTTCCTCCATCCACCCTCAATTTATTCTCTGTAGTTAAGAGTCCCTTATGGTTTGTTTCCCCTCTCTCTTTTTCCCCCCTCCCATATGTTTGTTCATCTATTTTGTTTCTTAAATTTCACATATGAATGACATTATATGGTATTTGCCTTTCTCTGACTGACTTATTTTATTTAGCATAATACATTCTAGCTCCATCCATGTCATTGCAAATGGCAAGATTTAATTGTCGGATAGCTGAATAATATTCTGAGAATATATATATATATATATATATATATATATATATACCACTTCTTTATCCGTTCATTAGCTGATGGACACTTGGGCTCTTTCCACAGTTTGGATCTTAGTGATAATGTTAGTATAAACATCAAGGTTCATGTGCCCCTTTGAATTAGTGTTTTTGTAACCTTTAGGTAAAATACCTAGTAGTGCCATTGCTGGGTCATAGGGTAGTTCTATTTTTGACTTTTTGAGGAAGCTCTATTCTGTTCTCCATAGTGGCTGCACCAGTTTGCATTCCCACCACTAGTGCAAGAGGGTTCCCCTTTTTCCACATCCCTGCCGATATCTGTCAACTTCTAACTATATTAAAGAATTTTGTAAAGTAGTTGTGCACTATCTCATTTAAACAATAGTACGAAATTGTCTCATTATTGTTCTATTTAAAAATCATTAAAGAAGAATAAAAACAAGTGAAGTTGATATTGATATAGTAAAAATCATACTCCAAACCTAATCCAGCCAGATAGTCAATGGCAAAACATAAGTAACATCTTCATCATAATCAGCAGAAAGGTGACATTGCCAAATACCATAATAACATTTTTTTTTATATATTAGACAAAACAATTTAAGGGAAAATAATGAAATAAAACATGTAAAGTAGGAGCTAATATTTCACACATAATTATAGGTAATATGATTATAAACCTAGACATCTAAAAGAATACCTGGAAATAAGTGCACAATAGAACCACCTGGAAACAAACAAACAAACAAATTGAAGTCTACATTTCATATCAGCTCAAATGAAATAAATCTTTGAAGGCAGGGCTCTTGTCACCTGATTTTGTTTTTGTTTGCTTTTTCTTTTTGTTTTTCCCTTCTTTTTAAAAATAATTTTTGCTTGCTTTATTTATTTTGTAAACTGCTATGGTCATGTCATTCTAGAAAACTCTAAAGACCAAACAAGGAAGGTGCAAGTTCTGTCAGAGACAGTTTAGCTCACTCTTGATGTTCCATGCTACACTACTTAAATAGCTTTATTAACTAAATGATAGAAATGAACCAAATTTTCTAAGGTATCTAGAGTAAAATGTAGGGATTTTTTTCTTATTTGATATTAAGATCAAAATTTTAACAATTTCACAAAGTTATATTAACATGTTTTGTTTTTTATATAGAACCTAAATTTGTATAGTCTGACATTTGTATTAATATTTCTTAGCTACTTAACAGAAATTCAATATTGATGTTGATAAACCTACTGATTTACTAACATCTGACACTGAGATTTTAGCATAAGCCATATAGAGAAAAATGCAAATCTTTTGGTTTTACTCATTCTTAAAGCTTCCGTATAATATTGTTATGATCTCTGAAACTATGATTTAATATCTTATAACACTGGTTATTTCACTGGAAATGTACTAGCAAATCTATTCCAAAACAAATTTCAGTCACATTTTTTCCATTCTTTTCTTCAGTATCTCGTTTTAAATAATTAGTTCAGAGTTAAATAATTAGTTCAGAGTAGATGATCAATAGCATTTTCCATATTTTTAACTAGTCACAAACCTGTTTTATTACCCAAGTTCTTGAATTAAATACCTACAAATCCTCATTAGGATTGAAATTAATTTTTCTCTTAGGAACAACAATGCTTTGAGACAAAATGGTTTGTTTTGTTTTCAGAGGAATTTAATATTTGGAGTTTTGAATAAATGTTATTTGTTTTGGGGCTTAGAATTACTTTTGTAAAAATTTTGAGGTTTGTAAAAATATTTGAAGAAAAAGATCTCTCTTTGCAGTATTTATATAATGAACAGTTAAAAATTGTATTTAGATCCACAAACCAAATTTCCATTTAGATGAATTTTCAAAATCCTTATTACAGCTGTGTTCTATCATGCTGATTTTTTTGTTTGATTAGTAACACATTAATTGGATGAATATTTTTATAGATCTGAAAAAGATATAACATTGGGTACATCTATAAAAGAGAAATGTAGGGCTGAATAATTTTCTTACTAATATAGTCTCACAGTTACAGTGATTTTTCTGTGTACAGAAAGTAAAGGGGAAAAAAAATCTCTAGGGTAAAATTTACCTCCAGAGCCTTAGCTATAATTTGGGGTGAAATTGCTACCTTTGCAGAGTTCAAGACCTAGGGGAAATAATTTCTACCTGGAGAATTTTTTCATTCCTTTCAATTCATCAGTAGTACTATTGATATTCACACTCATTAATAAGGAGTATGCAGAAGAGGGAGATGGGTGGAGTGGAAGATAAATGATCCTATTTCTCCTCTCATATTGATAGTTTTGAATCTTTTTTCTGCTTGCAAACACCTTTCCTGAATTCTGTCCCATCTTATGGTTTTTCCAAGTAGCTTTTCATGGAAAATGGTTACAAATGCAGGGATACCAGGCAAATAATAAAGTATGTCCAAAGCAACATAAGACAAGCAGCAGGCTATAAAAATTGCATTCCATTAATGATATTATGGTTAATAATAAATTATGTTCAATATGTTAAGGCTTAGGCTATTCTGATTTTTAAAAAATATTAAATAATGCATTCTTTATGTAGAATATATTCAAGGTTATGTTTTTTTCCTAGTGGAGTCAAAACGAAATAAACAAAAACCAGAGTCAGAAATATTTATATTCCCTGGCCACTTTTAACTAACATTAAGATAAAGCTAAATTAAGTAAAATGTATAAATTGTAACAGTTAATTTCATGTGTCAGTTTGGCTAGTCTATAGTGGCTAGTTATTTGGTCAAACATTCATTTAGATGTTTCTGTAAAGGTATTTTGTATATGTAATTTACATTTATAATTAGTTGACTTTAAGTAAAGGAGATTCCCTCTATACTGGGTGGGTGGGGCTCATTCAATCCTTTGAAAATCTTTTTTTTTTTAATTTTTTTTTAAGATTTTATTTATTTATTTGACAGACAGAGATCACAAGCAGGCAGAGAGGCAGGCAGAGAGAGGGGGGAAGCAGGCTCTCCGCTGAGCAGAGAGCCCGATGCGGGGCTCGATCCCAGGACCCTGGGATCATGACCTGAGCCGAAGGCAGAGGCTTAACCCACTGAGCCACCCAGGTGCCCCAATCCTTTGAAAGTCTTAAGCACAAAATCTGAGGTTTCCTGAAGAAAAGGGATTCTGCTGTTTGCAGCCTTCTGGCCCACCCTACATTTTTAGAATTTGCCAGCCTCCCATCATTGCATTAGCCAGTTAGTTAAAAACAGTAGTTGTCTTTTTCTATCACTCTCTTGAGAGAACCCTGAGTAATACATTAATCCTCACAACAAAGAGATGGAGTCAGAAACTACAGGGATAAGTAAGACCTTTGAATGATGTTTGGTTGATTTTTTAACCAGCATTTGTTGGTGGACTAGTGTTTAGGAAACACTGATCTAGCTAGTCCTACCTACAGTTTAGGTTTAGAACCAAAATTTATAATAAATATTAGAACTACATTATAATTATTTCATGTGATTATAAATTATAACTAACATGTTATACTTAGTTTAAAAGTTGTAAATCTGTCTCTAGTTTATCCACAGACAATGGGTTAGCATCTCCATTTTTCATTCCTTTGTCAAAAGTAACCCCATGGCATTATTCATAATAGCAAAACAGTAGAAATGACTTAAATGTCTCTGGACTGATGAGTGGATGAAAACATTATAGTTCAATCATCCAGTAGAATATTATTTAGCAAAAAAGGAGTGAATTATTTATATATGTTACAATATGGATGTACTTTGAAAATATTATTCTAAGTGAAAGTTAACAACAACAGCAACAAAACACTACAAAGTAAGTATGGAGAATAGAGAAAAGAAAGTTAAAAAAAGGAAAGTTATCTACAACCATGTCATCCTAATGACCCTAATGTTAACAATGATTCAACTCCAACAGAAGACAAAGGCTTTCAGGAAGGAGGGAACACCCTCTTCCTCTACCAATAGGTAAACTGAGGATCAGAGAAAGGACATGACTTACCTAACATGACACAGAGGGTTGGTGAAAGAATTAGGATTAGGGTGTTTCAGATCAACCAAATAATAGTTTATAATATTGGTGGCTTTTTTGTAATTGTGTAAGAAATATGTAAAATTTGAAAATACAGAAGAGTCTGAGGAGCCATCAAAAGTCAAAAACACAGGGGCGCCTAGGTGGCTCAGTGGGTTAAAGCCTCTGCCTTCAGCTCAGGTCATGATCCCAGTGTCCTGGGATTGAGCCCTGCATTGGGCTCTCTGCTCGGTGGGGAGACTGCTTTCCCATCTCTATCTGCCTGTCTCTCTACCTACTTGTGATCTCTGTCTGCCAAATAAATAAATAAAATCTTTAAAAAAAAATCAAAATCACAACTGTGAGATTTGAAAAAGTACCTGAGCTGGATTTGATCTAACAAAATTTTCAATGTTGAATTACAACAATGGATTCCAGGGCTTGAAAGACCACAGATTTATAAAAGTTTGATGGTTGACTAAGGGGAATACAAAATGACCATGTGCCCATATTTCTAAGGCCAATATCACGTCAGTGGAAGGGATCTATGCAAATAAGAGGCTCTGAAGTTTGATCTGTGTTATCTCAACTAGAAATTGGCTTTTGCACAATTTAGTAGCCCATGTCTGCAATATTACTTTGGAGAATGATGCCCAAGCCACTTTACTTTATAAAATATATATAGCTGAAGCAGAGTATTAATGAATAAAATAAGAATTATTTTTATGTGAACTTATGACATTAAAATAAGTAGTTCACTTGAATTAAGGAGGTTCAACCATAAAAAAACAGTATACATTAGGCAAAATGAAAAGGCAAAATTAAACTATATCTGCATAATAGGGAGCATACTACATACAAACTTATACACCCATACTTACACATTTTCTTTTATCAAAAAGAAATCAATGAAACATATTATACATTTAAGTTGATTTATTTAACTATTGTATTTTATTCACAAATTGTATTAGCCAATAATGGAAAAATTACTTATGATCTGTAGGCATTTTTCTTCCTTTGTAATGTTAACATAATCATGGGTTTTCACTATAAACTTGTGCATTATGTTTTTTAAAAGGAAATACTTATATATACATACAAAGCTGCTAGCATAATGTGAAATAAGTCAGAGAAAGACAAATACCATATAAATTCACTTATATGTGGACTCTAAAAAAGAAACAAATGAGCATCTAGGTGGCTCAGTCAGTTAAGCATCTCCCCTCCCCTAGGCTCAGGTCATGATCCCCTGGGTCCTAAGATCAAGCTCCACAATGGGCTTCCTGCTTACCAGGGAGCCTGCTTCTCCCCCTCACTATGTAACTCCCCCTGTTTGTGCTCTCTCACTCTCTTTCTCTCTCTCTCTCAAATAAGTAAGCAAAATCTTAAAAAAAAAAAAAAAGAAAAAGAAAAAGAAACAGACCCTTAAATACGAAGAACAAATTGGTGGGTGCCAAAGAGGAGACTGGAAGTGAAGATGGGCAAAATAGATGAAGAGGATTAAGAAATACAAATTTTTAGTTGTAAAACAAGTAATTCATGAAATGTACAATATAGGGAATATAGTCAATCATATTTTAATAATGTATGCTGACAGATGTTCACGATGCTTATTGTGGTAAGCCTTGAGTGATGTATAGAATTGTCAAATCGAAAGAAAGATAAATGCCATATGATTTCACTCAGGTGGAATTTAAGAAAAAATAATTATCAAAGGAAAACAAAAGAAGAGACAAACCAAGAAACAGATTCTTAACTATAGAAAACTGTTGGTTACCAGAGGACAGTGCGGGGGAGGGATGGATGAAACAGGTGATGGGGGTTAAGGAGTGCATTTGTGATGAGCACAAGGTGTTGTAGGAAGTGTTGAATCACTCTATTGTACACCTGAAATAATGTAACAGTGTATTTTAACTATATTAGAATTAAAAATAAAGAAATAAATGTAACTATAAATTTAAGCTAGGCATATGGCTACTTGGAATAAAGACTGCATCCCCCCTTGCAGCAAAAGAAAAAGTAGTTGAATCAGTATGCTATACATCTGAAACTATTCTAACATTATAGGTCAATAATGCTTCAAGAATCTTTTATGAAGATTTATTTATTTTAGAGCAAGAGCACAGAGGGGAGGGGCAGAGAGAGAGAGAGAATCTTCAAGTAGACTCTCTACTGAGCATGAAGCTGGAACCCCACAAGTGGCCCAATCCCAGGACCCTGAAATTATGACCTGAGTCAGAACCAAGAGTCTGATGTTTAACCAACTGAGCCATCCAGGTGCTCCTTAACTGAAAAACTCTTAATATCCTTATTTTCCTTTTAAAGGTCAAATATAAAAGATGCTCAAGGCTTAATTCAACATGGTCTTCTTTTAGAGAACAGAAAATATGTATCTTACTTAGCTAAAAAAAAACTAGCTTTTTAACTTTTGTAATTTATACATAGAGGTATTTATGATAGTTTTAGTGCTTATTGAAAGTTTACTATTAACATTAATCTGCTTATATAAAATTAATAATATAATGAAATAACTCAGGATTTAGTTCTTGAATAAGTTCAGAAGGAGATTGTTGACCAAAATGTTAAGTGCATTCATCTCTTTTCTAAAAGAATTATTTTTAAAATTTTATTTTATTTAAATTAAATTAATTAACTTACAATGTATTATTTTTAGTTTCAGAGGTAGACTTCAGTGATTCATCAGTTGCATATGACACCTAGTCCTCATTACATCACATGCCCTCCTTAATGTCTATCCCCTAGTTACCCCCTGCCCCCAACCCCCACCCCTCCAGCAACTCTCAATTTGTTTCCTATAGTTAAGAGTCTATTATGGTTTGTCTCCCTCCCTGATTTCATTTTATTTTATTGTACACTCTATTCCCTTATGATCCTCTGTTTTGTTTCTTAAATTCCACATATGAGTGAGATGATATGATAATTGTCTTTCTCTGATTGACTAATTTTACTTAGCAAAATACCCTCTTGTTCCATTTATGTCATTGCAAATGGTAAGATTTTGTTTTTTGATGGCTGAGTTTTATGTATATACATACATACATACATATATATATATATATATAATCTTAAGAATATGTAAGTATATATAATATGTAAATTTTTTTAATATAAGTAAAATCACAAAAAAAGAAAAAGAAACAGACTCTTTTTTTGAAGATTTTATTTATTTATTTGACAGAGAGAGAGCTATCATAAGTAGGCAGAGAGGCAGGCAGAGAGAGGGGGATAAGCAGGCTCCCCACTGAGCAGAGAGCTCTATGCAGGGCTCAATCCCAGGACCCTGAGATCATGACCTGAGCTGAAGGCATTGGCTTAACCCTTTGAGCCACCCAGGCACCCCCAAACAAGCAGACTCTTAAATACAAAGAACAAACTAGGGGCTGGTATATACAACTTCTTTATTCATTCCTCTGTTGATGGACATTTGGCTCATTCCATAGTTTGGCTAGTGTGTACATTGTGGCTATATACATTGGGGTGCAGATGCCCCTTTGGACCACTATGTTTGTATTTTTTGGGAAAATACCTAGTAGTGCAAATGGTGGGTGGTAAGGTAGCTCCATCTTTTAACTTTTTGAGGAACCTCCATACAGATTTCCAGAGTGGCTGCACCAGTTTGCATTCCCATCAACAGTGTAAGAAGGTTTCCTTTTCTCCAAATCCTTGCCAACATTTGTCATTTTCTGATTTGTTAATTTTAACCATTCTGACGGATGTACAGTGGTATTTTATTGTGGTTTTGATATTTATTTCCCTAATGCCAAGTGATAATTGAGCATTTTTTCTTGTGTGTTTGGCCATCTGTATGTCTTTTTTGGAGAAATGTCTGTTCATGTCTTCTGCCCATTTCTTAACTGCATTATTTGTTTTTTGAGTGTTGAGTTTCATGAGTTCTTTATAGACCTTGGTTACTAATCATTTATCAATGTCATTTGCAAATGTCTTATACCATTTCATAAGTTATCTTTTGGTTTTATCAACTGTTTCCTTTGCTGAGTGCATTAATCTCTTACTTCTTATTTAAAATAGCATCATTTGCTTAGAGATAAATGTCTTCAAAATCCAGTCAATTAATTTTTAAAAATAACTTCAACCTATGGTTTAATCATTAAGAGTCTATCTAGATTCCATTTCAATCTTTTCAAAAAAATCATCTCCCTGAGTATATTGACAATTTGTTGACATAATTTGACAAATTCATTGATGACTTCTATTATCTGTATCTTCTTGTACATTTTTCAGCATATCTGGTAAATATTTAGTACCATTTATTGGAATTTTGAAAAACATACTGTTCCCCTGATTTCTTTGGTCTCTCTATTCAGTTTCTTTTATGATCATATGATCATTTCTTAAAATTGCTCTCTCCTGGGCAGTTCCTACAATAGTTGTAAGATGAAGTTAGTAGTAATGGTATTACTGATATGTGTTGCATACTCTATAGATATATGGAGAGACAGAGACAAAGGGAGAAAGAGAGAGTGACTTTACTGTGTATACAGCAATTTGTTGGTCTTTTTTTTTTTTTTAAAGATTTTATTTATTTGACAGAGAGAGATCACAAGTAGGCAGAAAAGCAGGCAGAGAGAGAGAGAGAGAGAGAGAGGAGGAAGCAGGCTCCCTGCCTAGCAGGGATCCTGATGCAGAACTCGATCCCAGGGCCCTGAGATCATGACCTGAGCTGAAGGCAAGAGGCTTAACCCACTGAGTCACTGAGGAACCACAATTTGTCAGTCTTTACAAGCATTAATTTATTATAAGAACTATGTAATAATTCTTATAAGAACTATATTAGAATTTGGGAGCCAAACTGAGGGTTACAGAAGGGAGGGGGGAGGAGTATGGGGTATTAAGGAGGGCATGTGTGGTGATAAGCACTGGATGTTAGATGCGTGATGAATCGCTGAACGATACATTAAAAACTAATGATGTTCTATATTCTGGCTAATTGAACATAATAATAAAAAAGAATCATAATGTTATGACTGTCAATGAGGAAGCTGAAGGCTATTTGGGTTGTCCACATTCATACATATATGCACATAGGGTTAACTAGGTAGCAGGATTTGGAACACAAGTCTTCCTGACTCCAGGTCATGGAAATTAAACCAAGAGACTTTATTGCCTCAGGATGCATCATCTAGTTTTCCCCAAATTCAAAATCTTTGTTTACCATGAAACACAATCCAGAAATCTAGAAAAATATTTTTGTGACATCTCCAATTTTGACTTGATTTTCATTTATGGGTTCCTATTTCAATATATGTTGCTGTAATTCACCTAGTTTTTGAAGTGGCACACATAGGTCTCTTATATCACTTCCCCAATTCAATCCCCTTCTGGTCAGATATACTGTGGTTTTTTTTTTTTTAAGATTTTATTTATTTATCAGAGAGAGAGACGGAGAGAGAGCGAGCATAGGCAGACAGAATGGCAGGCAGAGGCAGAGGGACAAGCAGGCTCCCTGCTGAGCAAGGAGCCCGATGTGGGACTCCATCACTTTACAGATAATTGTCTTTCTTTTCCTTTCTACTACTGTAGAAACATTTCTAGATAATACAACCTCTGTCTAATACATCTTCTACTCTATTGTTCTGTCCTTGCCTTTTTAAATTCTTCTTTAACCAACAGGCAGAAATTATAAAACAACAACAACAACTGAGGGTTTTGGAGGGGAAGGGGATGTGGGGATAGGTGAGGCTGGTGGTGGGTATTAAGGAGGACACATATTGCATGGAGCACTGGGTGTGGTGCATAAACAATGAATTTTGGAACACTGAAAAAACAAAATAAAATTTTAAAAAAGAGAGATAATTTTGCTCTGTTGCTCATGTTCCTATTGTTTCAAATTACACTTAGAAAAAAATCCAAATTTCTTTCTTTCCTTTTTTTTTTTTTTTCTAAGATTTTATTTGCCAGAGAGAGATACCGAGAGGAAGAGCACAAGCAGGTGGTGGCAGAGGGAGAAGCAGGCTTCCTGAGCTGAGCAGGGAGCCTGATGCAGGGCTTCATCCCAGGACCATGAGATCATGACCTGAGCCAAAGGCGGACACTTAACGCACTGCACCACCCACGTGCCTCAGAAATTCCAAATTTCTTAAGATGACTTCCTAACCTGAAGTTAGGTTACCTTAATCTTTGCTTGGAATTACAAATTGTATTATTCTTCCTCTTGATCATCACATGTCATTCACTGTGACTGTATTTCTGTTCTTGAAACATGCCAAGCTTCATTCAAATATTGGGCTTATTTATTTCTGTTGCTAGAATATTTCCCCCCATGTTTGTTGCTTGGCTAGCTCCTTCCTTGCTTTTTCATATTTCAATTGAAGAAGTCCTCCCTAACAACAAAATTGAAATGATCTTTCTGCATCTCCAATGTGAATTTTTGAGCACCTGTTTAAAATTATATATTATTTCTTTTTTAAAAGAATTTAAAAAAATTTTTAATAAACATATAATGTATTATTAGCCCCAGGGGTACAGGTCTGTGAATCACCAGGTTTACACACTTCACAGCATTCACCATAGCACATACCCTCCCCAATGTCCATAATCCCACCACCCTCTCTTGACCCCCCTTCCCCCAGCAACCCTCAGTTTGTTTTGTGAGATTAAGAGTCTCTTATGGTTTGTCTCCCTCCCAGTCCCATCTTGAATAAAATTCTTTATTATTTCTATATGGATTCCAGAATAAGCCCAAGAAACTCCGTGAAATAGTGAGTGTTGAACTTTCTTTTCCCATTTCTTATAGTTCTCTCCAACACTCCAGTTTAATTCAGCCAACACCAAATATTACGTATTTGTATATTTCCCGATTTTTCAGCCCTGAGTACTTGCATGTAGATAACTAAGCAAGAGCTTTGGGTTTTTATTTGTTTGTTTTGTTCTGTAGATTGTCTGTCTATGATCCATTTCTATAAACTCCTTAAAGAGAGAAGCCTGTTAATAAATGGGTATAAAATTTTAGTTATACAGAATGATTAAGCTCTAAAGATCTGTAATACAACATTGTGCCTATAGTTAATAATAGTTTATCGTATACTTAAACATTTGTTAATGAGATAGATTTCAGGGCACCTGGGTGGCTCAGTCAGTTCAGTGTCCAGCTTTTCAGTCTTGCTCAGATCATGATCTCAGGGTTCTGAGATCAAGACCTGCATCAGGCTCCATGCTTAGCATTCTCTCTCTCCTTCCTCTGCCCCTCCCCCACTCACACTCTCTTGTTCTCAAGGGCTCCTTATTTAAAACAAACAAATAAATCTTAAGAAACAAGGGATAGCTCTTATGATAAGTGTTCTTATCACAATAAAAAGAAAATTTATTCTTATTCTATGTTTGGCAAAATGTGTGGTACAACACAGGAGACTGATTAACAAGACTTCATGAATTTCTGTATTACTAAATGCCATCCCTAAATTATAAGGTCAGTTGGGAGGTAGCCTGTCTATCTTCCTCCTACTCCATCTTTTGTGTTTACCAAGAATTTTGAATATATTTCTTATTGTTCATGGATTCTAACTACAAAGAATAAGCAAAAAGCTTAGAAAAATTTGTCATTACTAAAGAATTGGGTGATGTTCTTAGAATGTGGAGTTATTATTGAGAAATTATTTTAGTTGCTTTTGAGCTTTGCTGAAGAACAATCTGGACCAGTGTTGAGCCCTTTGTAAGAGAGCTGTCATGCAATTATCATCCTCCACTCTGTACATTGTATTTTTGCTCACTTGATTGTTTCTTTTGATAGAAAGTTCTTAAATTCCTAGAAACACAGAACCTACCGAGAATGAATTATGAAGAAATAGAAAGTCTGAACAGACCAATAACAAGTAAGAGATTGAAGCAATAATTGAAAACATCCCAATAGTGAAAACTACAGAACTATATGGTAAATATGACCATTTAAATAATTACTGCCAGTTCTTCTCAAACTCTTCCAAAACATTGAAGATAAGGGAACACTCCCAAACTCATGTTATGAGCCCAGCAACACCTGACCAAAATCTGTAAATGGCTCTACAAAAAAGAAATTTACAGAACAATATCCTTGATAAACATAGATGCAAAAATTATCAACAAAATACTAGCAAACTAAATTCAGTAGTACATTAAAAGATCTATATGCTGTGACCTAAGATTTATCCCTGAGATCCAAGGATTTTTCAACAGATGAAAATAAATTAATATGATACAACACATTAACAGAATGAAGGATAAAAATTATCTTAAAAAATGAAGGTGAAGCAAATAAAATTTAATAAGCTTTCATGGTAAAAACTCTCAAGAAACATAGAAGGAATGCACTTCAAAATTATAAAGTCTGTAATGACAAGGACATAGCTAACATAATAATCATTAATAAAAAAGTGAAGCCTTTCCTTTAAGATAAAGAACAAAGAAGGATGCAATTTTTAAAATTTAAACTTTTTAAAAATTTTTTCAGTGTTCTAAGATTCATTGTTTATGCACCACACCCAGTGCTCCTTGCAATATGTGCCCTCTTTAATACACACCACTGGGCTCACCCAATCCCCCCACCTCCCTCTCTAAAACCTTCAGTTTGTTTCTCAGAGTCCACAGTCTCTTATGCTTCATCTCCCCTTTTGATTTCCACCATCTCCTTTCTCCTCTCCTTCTTTCAATGTCCTCCATATTATTCCTTATGCTCCACAAGTAAGTGAGACCATATGATAATTGACCCTCTCTGCTTGACTTATTTCACTCAGCATATTCTCTTCCAGTCCCATCCATGTTGATACAAACAAAAGTTGGTTATTCATCCTTTCTGATGGAGGCATAATATTCCATTGTATATATGAAAGAGCCAAGATGCCCTTCAACAGATGAATGGATAAAGAAAAATCCAAAAAATCCAGTCAATTGTATTTCTATCCTCATATTTAAAGTTATTCTCTTTTAACAGTATAGAATTGATATTTTGAAGAAGGACAAAAGGGAAGAGTCCCTGGTATTCCCTGGGATGGTAGTTGGAATAGTTAATGCCTGCTCCTGTAAACCAGCCTGGAATATTGTACAATTTATAGACTTTGGATAGAGTGTTCAGAATTGTATTACCTTAGTAGTGGGGAATAGTTAGACATAGTCGACATGTTGCTCTGGTACTACCTAAAAAATCTTAAAAGCAAGACCCAGAAGATCAAACTGATGAAATTTGAAAGTTTTTTGGGTTTGTGAGTGAATGGACAAGAAATATTCTTGAGATGTTTTTGTTGCAAAAAGGTGATCGTAGTATAGCGCAGGGACAGGACTGATGGGCAGAAAGAGCTACACTGAGATTGTGAAGAATGACTGATGATAAACTTTTAAGTGTGTGGAGGGAGAGAAAGGTAGAGATAAAGTAAGTTTCTAAGGAATTTTGAAGCAAGGTTTTCAGGACCTTGAGGGGCTAGCTGCTGTTAAGATAGGGTTATGGTTAAGATAAGGCTTCAGTCTTTAATGAAACATAAACATTAAGGCACTGAGGTGGCCATGAGTTCCTTGAGGAATGGCAACACTGCATGTTCCAGGTATCTGTCAGTGGGCTGCAAGCTGTAGGGAGATTTAATTTAAGTTACATTTCTCTTGCTTTTGTTTCCCTTATCAAAACTGTATTTAAGTTACTTAACTATATCCCAGAACAAAGTGCAGAAAGGGGAGTACAAAAATATCCAGCACCCCAAAATCTGAAATTCATAATGGCTGGTATTCAATTAAATTACCAAGCATGCAAAGAAGTAAGAAAAAAAAAATCAATGGAAACTGACCAGTAACTGATTCATGAAATACACTCGTTTGCTTTCAACATATTCAAAAGTTAAAAGAACAATTGAACATCATGTTTTTTGCCAGAATCACCATAACAAAATACCACAGACTGGGTGGCTTAATCAACAGAAATTTATATTTTCACAATTCTGAAGATTAGAAGTCCAAGATCAAGGTGTCAGGAAGATTGGTTTCCGGGGTGCCTGGTGGTTCAGTCAGTTGAGCATCTGACTTCTTCTTGGATCATGATCTCAGAGTCCTGGGGTTCTGGGATATCACTCCTCATCTGGCTGCATACTCAGCAGGAAATCTACTTGCCCCTCTTTCCTCCCCCTGCCTCTCCCACAGCCTCCCTGCTTTCATACTCTGTATCTCTCTCAAATAAATAAGTAAAATCTTAAAAAAAGAAAGAAAGAAAGATTGATTGTTTTCTGGACTTCTCTTTCTGGCCTGTGGAAGGCTGTCTTCTCACAGTGTCCTCAAGTGGACTTTCCTCTTTGTGCATACATTCCTGATGTCTCTTCCATTACTACTTGTAAAGACATGAGACAGATTGGATTAGGGTCCACCCTAAAGACCTCACTTTATCTTTTTTTCCTTTTTAAAAGATTTTACTTATTATTTATTTGACAGAGAGAGATCACAAGTAGGCAGAGAGGCAGGCAGAGAGAGAGGAGGAAGCAGGCTCCCTGCCGAGCAGAGAGCCCAATGGACTTTCCTCTTTGTGCATACATTCCTGATGTCTCTTCCATTACTACTTGTAAAGACATGAGACAGATTGGATTAGGGTCCACCCTAAAGACCTCACTTTATCTTTTTTTTCTTTTTTTAAAGATTTTACTTATTATTTATTTGACAGAGAGAGATCACAAGTAGGCAGAGAGGCAGGCAGAGAGAGAGGAGGAAGCAGGCTCCCTGCCGAGCAGAGAGCCCGATGCGGGACTCAATCCCAGGACCCTGAGATCATGACCTGAGCCGAAGGCAGCGGCTTAACCCACTGAGCCACCCAGGCGCCCAGACCTCACTTTATCTTAATTAACCTCTTTCCAGGTTCTATCTACAAACATATTCACTTACTGAAATGCTGGGGGTTCATGTCTTTTGCCCATTTCTCAATTGGGTTATTTGTCTTCCGAGTGTTAAGTTTCATAAATTCTTTATAGATCTTGAATACCAGTCCTTTATCTGTAACGTTATTTGCAAATACCTTCTCCCATTCTATTGGTTGCCTCTTTGTTTTGTTGACTGTTTCCTTTCCTGTGAAGAAGCTTTCTATCTTGATGAAGTCCCAAAGGTTCATTTTTGCTTTTGTTTCCCTTGCATTTGGAGACATGTCTTGAAAGAAGTTGCTGTGGCTGTCGTCCAAGAGGTTACTGCCTATGTTCTTCTCTAGGATTTTGATGTATGCCTGTCTCATATTGAGGTCTTTAATTCATTTTGAGTTTATCTTTATATGGTGTAAGAGAATGGTCCAATATCCATTTAGGGAGACTCTATTCTATTCCATTGGTCTATGCGTCCATTTTTGTGCAAATACCATACTGTTTTGGTGATCATAGCTTTGTAATGTAGCTTAAAGTCAGGCAATGTAATGCCTCCAGCTTTGTTTTTCTTTTTCATCATTCTCTTAGTGATTCAGGGTCTTTTCCAGTTCTATACAAATTTTAGCATGCTTTGTTTAAGCTTCTTGAAAAATTCCAATGGTATTTTTATAGGGATGGCACTGAAATTGTAGATTGCTCTGGGGAGGATAGACATTTTCACAATATTTATTCTCCCAATCCACGAGCATAGAATGTTTTCCAATCTTTTTGTGTCTTCTTCAATTTCTTTCATAAGTGTTCTGTAGTTTCTAGAGTATACATTCTTTAGTGTTCTGGAATAAGTAGTGCCACAGTAGTGCTGGGGCCCACCTAGATTTCAATTCCAGTTCTAGTACAAATTTGTGAAAATTTAGTATCTTTGAAGACTACATTTTGATTACTAATAAGAATAATTGAACTTAACTCATAAACTTGTAATGTGGATTAATAAAGTGAAATTATTTTGATTATTTTGGAAGTCCAGTCCAATGTTTGGTTTGATAAATTTACTTTCCCTTAAAAACTGGGATAAAAATGTCCAGAAAAAAAATATCTTCATCAGGTAACATAAAGAACATTAGGAAACACATCATGATTTTCATGTAAGGGAAATAGAGAGTGCAAGTTATAATAATACTTATATTGTTATAAAATCTCAAACATACAAAGGAAGCTTCAACTTTTCAGAAAAAAATATAGTTATCATGTTACTTGTATAGTTAAATTTGTATAGGTTTTTTTGTATCTTCAAAAAATTTTTATGAGGAAAACATGATAATACTAAAAAGAAGCAAGAAATAAAGTGTATTATAAGAATTAAGATCATGGGTAATCACTGTAGTGGACAAGTCTTCAAAAACAAAGAAATAACTAGATAAATCTATACTACAACAATTGCCCAATAAAATCACAGTGAGTTACTAAATTTGATAGAGCTGAGCAGATCTCCCCCTGTCAGAAGAACTAATATATTACCTTAAGCTTGAAAAGAAAGGGGTGATCCTCATTTTGTTTGTGGAGTTTAACAAATAGCTAATTTGAACAATTCACCTGTAAAAGTCAAAAGCTTAACCCCAGAAATAGAAGAGTTGAAAGAGCTAAGGTATTTTCAGCAAATATTAACTTGAGTTAGGTAGTGCTGAGTTCAAAACCAGACATAAGATGCTGGCAGACCCATAGCAGTGGAAACATAATAATCATTTGTAGAAGGGAAGACTAGGGTCTGCACTGGCAGAGGTGCCTAATTGTGGAAAATTCAGAAGTAAAGAATTTAACAAATATAATCTATAGGTCTGGGAGTGATGGGATTTCTTCATTAATGGTGAACAAATGAAAATAATGGAAGGCCTAAAGCTTGGGCATCCATACCCAGAACTACCTAAGGCTTTGCTTTTATGTCCTATCTTTTCACAGTAGATCAGGACAACAAACTTCCCCGGTAACGAACAACTTTAGGAATCCATAAAACATGACTTATTAAGAGCCTTTCATTTGGTCACATTCCCACTGTTAGTGTCAACTTTCAAAATGAATAATAATATTCCTGGTCTGAGGAACATAAGGGAAAGCAATGACTCAAGCATAAGATGCCAGATGGAGTCGTGAAGAAAATGGCGATAAGCCTCCATATACTTGTGTAGAGCAGTACACACTGTGGTACCTTGGGGTGAGGTAAAGATGCTAGGGATCTGAGAGCCTGCGGTGTCAAATGTGTCATTTTTAACAACATGACCGACACGTGCGGATATGTGTTGCAATCTTTGGCCTTCCGTTCATGAGAAAGAGGACTAAAACGAGATCACAGTAGTACTATTGTAATCACAGTATATGTGGAGGCCATGATTTTTAGCAGAAATGGTGTTTTTTTAAGGAAGAAACTTGATGGAAATGGCAATGTTTGGGTGGTAGCCAAGAGAGAGGTCATCTAGGCCATCTCCTGGCCTGGTTCTATGTGTGGTGTGAGGGAAATAGTCTTATTTTGAGACGTTGGTAAGCATTCTGCTCAGTTGAAACTGGGAGGAGACGATGCATCCAGGCTGATGACAAACTTAGTGTTCTGAGGATACAAGTGACAGGACTTATTAAGGAGAGGAGATATGGAAGTAGGAGCTACTTAAGGACTGATAGAACTTGTCTTAGGGATGAGGTGTTCTCGTTAGAAATGCGAGAAGGTATGGTAGTCTCTGGGTAACTGTTCTTTGTCACCGCAGCTTCCTGGAATCCTTCCTTAACACTGAATTACGTTCTTACATTTGGGAGTTTCGATTTTCCTCTTAGTTTCTTCTATCTGATTTTATCTGAATTTAAAATTTGCAAAATTCCCTGTATTTGTGGGATGTACTTTAGCATGTAAATCTATTTGGACTCCAAATAAAAGTCATCTTCAAATAACTGTCCTTAATCATCCTATGTAAGTGACTGTGCTGCAAGAATGTAGTTAAAAGAATATCATTCTCCTATCCCAAGTAAATAATACATTTTTGTCCACATATTAAAAAAGTTAGTGTTGTTACCAGACTTTACAGTTACAGCTTTATAAACAGCCACCATATTATCTCCCTTATGGTACATTACTTAGTAAATAAGTGTTGTAAACATTTACTACAATTTACAATTTTAAGCATGGCTTTTTAAAATATCTAGCTACCTTCTCATATAATATAAATATACAAAGGGAATTCAATGGGAGCACTTGGGTGGCTCAGTCGGTTAAGCGTCTGCTTTCAGCTCAGATCATGATCCCAGAGCCTAGGATAGAGCCCCAGGTTGGGCTTCCTGCTCATCAAGGAGTCTGAATCTCCCTCTACCTTTGACAGCTCCCCCTGCTTGTGCTTTCTGTTCTCACTATCTCTCTATATATAATAGAGAGATTCTCTCTATATATAAATAAATACAATTTTTAAAATAAAACAAAACAACCCCCCCCAAAAAAAGGAATTCAATAAATGTTGTTTATCTGTCACTGTGATATAGGAATTCTCCAAATATCCTCAAATGTTTTCTTTCCTCATTTCTCTGAATGCATTTATTTATACACAAATATCATTTTAGTAGCAAATCAAAGGTAATAGATTAGTAGCAAAAATCAAAGGTAATAATTCTTAATGTAACTGAAGACACAACAGATTGCTTGTGCTATGTGGATACATCCTATATCCATTTAGCCCTGGAAGTATGCTTTGTGGGAAAAAAAATTTGATTCCCAGACCTCAAGCTGAACAGTCTTTGAAACTAGAAGCTGACATGTGAAATGATGAAATATGGGCCAATAGGCCTGGGAATTCTCTTTATTTTTTATTTCTCCAGAAAATGCCTTGGGAATTTTTTTGTTGCTGTGTCACTTTCAACTTGGATAGCCACTAGGGAAGAGTTAAAAAGAGATCTTATTTAAGCCAATGACCATCTTTCTTATTATTTTATTCCATTGTCAACTGTTTCTTCCCTTTGGGAGATCATTCTTACAATTTATTCTTTTGAGTTGTAGTTAAAAAACCAGTATTTCTACTTGAGGAGTTACATAAGAATTTCATATATGCCCAGAAACTTCTTAAATTTTTTTATTGTATTCTTTTAAATGAATAATTCTTCTAAAATATGTGTATTACCATTTACTGAGGACTTTCTAGGTGGTGAAGTATTGTACTAAATGTCCATATGTTTTCCTTTTTTTGAAGTTGTGGTTGTCAGAAATGCAACTAAGATTAGTTTAAGCAAAATTGGAAATATACTGGCTCAAAAAATCAAATGAGGCCTGAGGATCCAGGCTGAGGTAAAGACAAAGTTAGAGGAGAGACTCATTGATAACTAATATCTGGGATTTAGCAGTTATCAATAGTCAGGCTCAATTTCTTAGCTCTACTCTTTTATTCCTATCAGATTCTATTTCCCTGTAGAATGAGTTTTGCTCTGTATGACAGGGAACATAGTCAATGATAACTCCTGGTTTTCACAACTTTTTATATTCGACTCCCTGGGCAGAATTCTTTCTTCACTTTATTTGAAAATACCCAAGAAAAAACTGTGATTTCCCTACTCTGTCTGATTCAGACCCTCCTCCTATAAGAGAAATCAGTGGTAATGGTAAGTAGAGTCTGTGTCAGATATTATAAAATTGAAGATTCTTATTTAATCATGAATTTGAATGGAAAGTAGGGAGGTCTTTGACTTTAAAGTATTGGGTCAACTACACATAACTGTATAAAAATTAGTTCATACACATTTTTAATTACTTACTACCCTTTCTCTTTCTGTGTTGTCACTTTTTTTCCACATGGAAACTTGAGGATCACAGAACACTAGGCGATATGTCTAGGAACATATTTCTGATATGTAACTGAGATTTGATTCACATGGCTGCCTTTAATGTTCATGCTTTTATCTGCTATAATATACATGTATAAATATTAAAATTAAATGCCTCAATAACGCTACTCTTTTAATCCTGGTCTTCTAAAAACTAAACCTAAGGCAAGGATCAAAGTGCTCATAACTCATTTGGAAGGTGCACAACAGAAACACAAGTGAAAAGTGAAGGGATGTAAGGAAAGCTAATCGGTGCAAAAAGTTGTATTACTTCCTACGTTAATGCTTCTTAATGAGCTGCAGTGAAGAGAGCATGTCACAATCAGGTGCACTGACGGCATACAGAACTTCTCAGGAAAGACGACAAGGAGCCACTATCTTCTGGAATACTCTGTGGAGAAGAGGAGAGAAGGCAAATGTCTCTGTCAAAATCCTTCTTTTCTCCTATTTTCCATTGGTTAAACTTCACCTCACTGAAAATTAACTTTCCCATCACATATAATTTGCATCATATAATATAATGTCATTATATATATATATATATATAATATACATCTACATATATATAATGTCATTCAATGACAGTTCAAGATTTCAAATACCACAACTGTTGTGACTGCATTTCATCTAAATTTGAACATGTCAAGAAGACACAGAAAACAAAACAAAACATGGAGTGTAGCTGGTTGCTATGCTCTGATGTCTAAGAACAAGGGACTATGCCATGGTATGGCAGCATGGTCCAGGAGGTGAATGATGCATTCAGAAAGAGGCAGTTAAGGGAAACAGAAGAGGCACACAAGATTTATCAAATAGAGTCTATTTCTTGCATCACTGGAATCACTTATGTCCTCCATTATATAGAGATTCCATTTTAAAATATTGATCCTCCAGGCGCCTGGGTGGCTCAGTTGGTTAAGCTTCTGCCTTCAGCTCAGGTCATGATCTCAGGGTCTGGGATCCAGTCCCGCATCGGGCTCTCTGCTCAGCAAGGAACCTGCTTCCTCCTCTCTCTGCCTGCCTCTCTGCCTACTTGTGATCTCGATCTGTCAAATAAATAAATAAAATCTTAAAAAAAATACTGAGACTCCATTTTTTAAAAATAAGAATAAAGATGTAAGAGTGCCTGGGTGGTTCAGTCAGTTAAGCTTCCAACTCTTGGTTTCAGCTCATGTTATGATCTCAGAGTTCGAGGGTCAAGCCGCACATCAGGCTCCATGCTGAGTTTGGAGTCTGCTTCAGATTTTTTCCCTTTCCCTCCCCCTCTGCTCCTCCTCTGCTTGCTTGCATGCACATGTGCACACTCTCTTTTCTCTAAAATAAATAAATAAAATATTAGAAAAAAAATAAAGATGTCCTCACTTCTTCCCTCAGAGGAGAAGGGTACCATTCTTCAAGTTAGAGGTCAGTTATAATCTCTTGGAAGACTCTAGTAAGAAGGTTAGCTATCTAGTCTTGAAGTCATAATTAATATGCATCATTTTTTTTTCTCATCTACCCATTCTAGATTCTCCTCATCTTCTGCTAATATTTTAGGTGGTCTGGCTTATGTTACTTAGATCTTAATTCTTAAGCTTTAGAGTTCTTCCTTCTGCTGCACAGGTTGTATTGTGTTTGTTATTATTGCTTATTGGTGGCTCTGGCTAAACATGAAAATACAAAGAGAAAAATCAGCATATCAGATGGTTTCTGGACATATTTATCCTAGAGTTTATTAAACTCTGGTTCCTTATGTGATCAGGATCTATTTTTTCGGCTAGAAGTGTAAGTCCTTTATTCACATGTTGTTCCACAACACGAAGAGCTCAAAGTGACCAGATAGTAGTCACAACCTCCAGTTTAGAAAAACCTTAATTTTAATAACCCTTGGAGGGTGTATTATCTTCTCAGGAAACAGCAATTTTTATCTAGCAGAGACCATGATTGTAGAAAAAGGAAGCAAAATTTCCACAAGCAGATTAAGAGTGTGATAATGTGATATGGTTTAACTGTGGGAGGGACTATTCTTCATCACAATTACAGTTCCCAGGCCAATGCATTCTAGCACTAGAAGACATAGTAATATATATATCTATCATTGGTTCAATCATTATATTGCAACCTGAAGGACAGTGTCCTAACTCAATATTATTTTATCCCACATTGGGCATGTTGATTGCTTTTAAGAAGATTATTCCATAATTCTAATAGATCAATTGTTTCTGTTTCATAAGCCCATTGTCACATGTTTTTGTTGTAATACAGATCCCTTGGACTTAGGGAATGTGTGTGGTAGGTGCCATATGAATGAAAAGGCTTTTAGTAACTTCTGGGATAGTGGTGACTATAAAGACATTGTAATTAATCAAGGAAAACCTGTATCTAGATATTAGACCAAATTCTGCAAGGCTAAACTATTGTCCTCTTCTTTCTTCTTCTTCCACTGCCCACTTTAGTGACATTTAGAAAATTATTCTGCAGTAGAATATTCTTCCAAGAAATGGTGACTTATTAGATGTTCAACATTGGTATCTGCTGCTGGTCAGTCAGGTACTCACCAGTAGTAAAACCCAGACAATATCAGTGTTGGTAAGGAAATGGAATGATTAAATTTATGTATGTTTATATGTATGTATGTATATATGTCTATATATGTATTTAGAAAGCATGTGCAGGAGGGAGGAGAAACAGAGGTAGAACGAGAGATAAAGGGAGAGAAGCAGAGAGAGAAAAAATTAGAATCCCCACTGAGTGCAGAGCCCAACGTGAGACTCAATCTCATAACCCTGAGATCATGATCTGAGGTGAAACCAAGAGTTGGACACTTAACCAAATGAGCCATACAGACACCTCTGGAACAATTAAAATTCTTACATACTGCTGGAGAAAATATGAAATCAGACATTAATTAGAAAAATATTTGGCAATTTATAATAAAGTTAAATATACTCCTACTCTATGATCAGCAATTCCACTCCTAAGTATTTATTCAAAAAATATAAAGCTTATATGTGTAGAAAGATTTGAAAAGACTATTCATAGCAGTTCTACTGATAATAGTCCCAAACCAGAAACAACAAAAGTCCATCAACAAGAGAATGATTAAATAGATTGTGATCTATAATGGAATACTATTTAGCAATAAAAAAAGAGTAGAGGACTGACATAATATCAATGAGTTTCCAAAACATTATGTTGATCAAAGAAACCAAGCTCAAAAGATTACATAAATAAATTACATATATCAAATTCTATAGCGGTCAAAACTAATCCATAGTAAAAGAAAGTAAATCTGTGGCTGTCTAGGTCTAAGATTGTTGGGGGTATTGAAATTGATTATATAAGAACTTTCTGGGATAAAGGAAATATTCTGTATCTTGTTAGGGTAGTGCTACATGTGTACATTTATAAAAGTCATCAAATGGTACATATGGAATCTGTGCATTTAATTGAATGTAAGTTATATGTATGAAAGGATTAAAATGAAAAATGGGGTTGTAAATTCCAGCTAATTCTTGCACTGGACATTGCTGGCTGGGGGTGGAGAGGAAGAAAAAGAATATTACATCCATGCATCTTTTTTTAATTGAGCTGTAGGTTATTAAACTCATAGCTCTCTGATTCACCCTTGATTTACACTGAGGCCCATGGGTTCATAGCTTTTGACCCCATCACTCCGAAGCCAATCTCACATAAAACCAGAATTCTTAACTGGACATTTCTGTAGTAACAAGAACAGTGAATGTGATTTAAATGGGGAATAACTTAAAATTGGCTTAAGCTCATAATTACTCCCTGCAGTATCTGTAAACGGAAAGAGGAATGGTTCATTAATATAGAAATTATTATTGGATAATCATGATTGTTCATGGAGACCAGAATATAATTTTAAATGTTCTTTACTTTGCATACTGAATCTCTAATCAGTCCATCCAAACTGAATCTCCTGAACATCTTATTTTACCTTTCATTCCTTTTCCTAGAAGAACCCATCCTCACCTCCATTGTCTACACATGTCTGTATAGTGTCAGATATGCCAGCAACTTGTGGGGGCACCTGGGCGGCTCAGTTGCTGAGCATTGGTTTCTTGATTTGGCTTAGGTCATGATCTCAGGGTCCTGGGATTGAGCCCTAAATCAGGCTTCCTGCTCAGCAGGGAATCTACTTGAGGATTTCTTTCCCTGTCCATCTGCCTGCCATCCCCCTCCCCTACCTCACTCATGTACACATATGTCTCTCTCAAATAAACACATAAATATTAAAAAAGAAAGAAAGAAGAGGAAGGAAGGAAGGAAGGAAGGAAGGAAGGAAGGAAGGGAAGAGAAGAGAAGAGAAAGGCAGGCAGACCAGCAGCTTGTGCCTTAGACATCCTTGGCTGGGGGTGGGAAGGTAAGCAAGAGATTTTTCTCTGATGTGGGTGACAAGAAGGGGAACTGGAAGGGGGTTTTGTATTCTTCAGGTTTTGTATTCTAACGGGGTTCATTAGTCCTTCAGAGTGAGAAGACTACAGGTCAAAATACCATTTTCTTCCTAATTAACAACTAATTTCTATACATAACTCGGTGTTTTTGTGTCAACAGAGTTCTTTGCTTTCTTTTTCTATTTAATCAAAATCTGCTTCCTAAAAATGATGGAGAAAGCATTAAAATAATGAAGGGGGTTGAAGTGAGAGTTAAAGGAAGAAAATTCTGTATTGCTTCACTTATTCTATAATAAAAAAGCTTTCAGGTAAAATGAGGTTAAATGATTTTCTATTTGACATATCTTTGAGGCTGATAAAGAAATGACATAGAATTTATTAACCTCAAAAAGTTTTTGTAGCATAGGTTTTGCTTTGTGTTTAAGAATTTTAAATGCTTGTCTAATGTTCTAAATTCTGAATGTGAATTTTTCCATCCAAACTAGAAATTGGGTTTATAATGTGAAAATATGGAATTTATATCCATATTTGCCAACATACTTGATTCCCAGGTTCCCATGATGCAAGTAAAACAAGAATACTACCACTACTTTTCCATTCTATATCAAACTGGTATGAATATTAAGCAGGATATTAATAAGATAAATTACAGGTTTTAATTTGATGGTTACTAACCAGCTCCTTTTAATTTGCTTACCTGACCTATCTACTGAATAATATAAAATCATGGATAAAGGTAATATCTATAGTATAGGAAACTGAAAATCAATTAATGACATTAAAAGCCTGGAATGAAATATTGCTCGCTGAGAAATTGTTGACTTCCTACTTAAGCCTATATATTGAAAAAGCAGTAGAGCCAAACTGCAAAAAAGACAATGACAATGAGTGGCATCATCATCTACTTATTCAAATCAAATATTTAAAGAAAATTATTAGCTCCTTCTTTGAGTTATATATTCAACCAATCACTTAAGTGTATGATTTGTATCCTTAAGTAGCCCTAAAATCTATTCACCTATTTCCATTATCAGTTACTACTTCCATCACATTCCTTGTCCGAGTTGTTAAAGAAGCTATCCAAACATATTTCCTGACCATAGTTTTATCTCATTAAATTATTCTCCATTTTGAATTCACCACACATTTAAAAATATTCTTGCTAAATCCTTTACATAAGCTCCCCATTTACTTAAAGATAAAGTTAAAATGAATCTTTCATGATCCAGTAACTGCTTATTTGAAAAATCTTAGCAGGAAGCTGTATTTTATCTCCTCATGAGTTTAACAGACTACCACAAGCACTGATGAAAACTTGCTAATGATTATTTTAAAGAATTTCAGAACAAAGGATTCAGAAACTACTGATTTTTGGTTGTACATATTACTATTATTAATTAGATTTCAAAGTCACTTTTACAAAAACAAAGCATCTCATGAGTTTATAATCATTCTTTGCTTAAAAAATGGCATCCTATGAAGTGAAGCCTTATGGGCACAGTGTGTGTGAACCATATAAAATCCATGCTTGATTCTTTGGTTCCCAGGGTCAGAAACACTCATATATGTAAAAGTTTTTAAAAAACAACACAACCGGAATTGAACTGTCCTCATTGGGGAAGTTCACACAGGCTCCAGGATTTCAATCTTAGCTGCCTGGGTTTGAGTCTTACCACAGTACAAGCAACTCAGGTAAGCTTACCTGTATATATTAGCTTATTCATCTATAAAATTGGAATAATAAGAACATTTACCTCACATGATTTTTAGAAATTTAGTTAATCTATATAAAGCATTTAGAACACTGCCTGGGAAGTGACAATTGTTGATGTTATTAAATCATGTGTATTTATATATAACCGTATATAACTGTTTACATGTATAAGCATTTTAAAGAACATGATAAATACATCCAAATCTAAATATTCATTTTAGTCACACTGTCAGGGGAATTTGACAGCATGGGTCATTCTTTACTTCTTGATGTATTTTCTTTATTTGGCTTCCAAGGCAGTTCCTTCACTTGCTTTTCCTATTTCTTAGGTTTTTCCTTCTCAGTTATTATTGCTTGTTCCTCCTTATCCTTCTTATTTCAAAAAGTAGAGATGCTCTAGAGCTTTGTTTTGTTAAATTGGAAATAAGCCCTCTGTGGAGAGGAAATAAAGCTGGGTTCTCTAATTCTCAGGCTCATTATATTAAGCCAACTCACTTAACCCTATATAAACTGTCTTGACATTTTAGAAGAACCAGACCTTTTTTGTAATTAGAAGAAACTGAACATAGGTTTTTAGGTCTAGTGAAATATAACAACCATGGGTATTTATTTTAGAGTGTTAGAGAAGAACATTTTGCTGTGTTTATCTCTAAATTTTATTAATCTTTCTGTGTCTTATGTTAGTCAAAGTATTTGTTTCCGCAGTAAATACTGTGATGATGAAAGTAAGAGTAAAGCCTAGGAAGTGGAAATTATTTTTTATTTTTTATTTTTTCAATTTATTTATTTTCAGAAAAACAGTATTCATTATATTTTCACCACACCCAGTGCTCCATGCAATCTGTGCCCTCTATAATACCCACCACCTGGTACCCCAACCTCCCACCCCACCCGCTACTTCAAACCCCTGATTGCTTTTCAGAGTCCATAGTCTCCCGTGATTCACCTCCCCTTCCAATTTACCCCAACTCCCTTCTCCTCTCTAATACCCCTTGTCCTCCATGCTATTTGTTATGCTCCACAAATAAGTGAAACCATATGATAATTGACTCTCTCTGCTTGACTTATTTCACTCAGCATAATCTCTTCCAGTCCTGTCCATGTTGCTACAAAAGTTGGGTATTCATCATTTCTGTTGGAGGCACAATACTCCATAGTGTATATGGACCACATCTTCCTTATCCATTCGTCCATTGAAGGCCATCTTGGTTCTTTCCACAGTTTGGTGACCGTGTCCATTGCTGCTATAAACATTGGGGTACAGATGGCCCTTCTTTTCACGACATCTGTATCCTTGGGGTAAATACCCAGGAGTGCATTTGCAGGGTCATAGGGAAGCTCTATTTTTAATTTCTTGAGGAATCTCCACACTGTTCTCCAAAGAGGCTGCACCAAGTTGCATTCCCACCAACAGTGGAAGAGGGCTCCCCTTTCTCCACATCCTCTCCAACACATGTTGTTTCCTGTTTTGTTAATTTTGGCCATTCTAACTGGTGTAAGGTGATATCTCAATGTGGTTTTAATTTGAATCTCCCTGAGGACTAATGATGATGAACATTTTTTCATGTGTCTGATAGCCATTTGTATGTCTTGATTGGAGAAGTGTCTGTTCATATCTTCTGCCCATTTTTTGATATGTTTGCCTGTTTTGTGTGTCTTGAGTTTGAGGAGTTCATTATAGATCCTGGATATCAACCTTTTGTCTGTACTGTCATTTGCAAATATCTTCTCTCATTCCATGGGTTGCCTCTTTGTTTTTTTTTACTGTTTCCTTTGTTGTGCAAAAGCTTTTGATTTTGATGAAGTCCCAAAAGTTTATTTTCGCTTTTGTTTCCTTTGCCTTTGGAGACATATCTTGAAAGAAGTTGTTGTGGCTGATATCGAAGAGATTACTGCCTATGTTCTCCTCTAGGATTCTGATGGATTCCTGTCTCACGTTGAGGTCTTTTATCCATTTTGAGTTTATCTTTGTGTATGGTGTAAGAGAATGGTCGAGTTTTATTCTTCTACATATAGCTGCCCAGTTTTCCCAGCACCATTTATTGAAGAGACTGTCTTTTTTCCTGTTTTGTCGAAGATTAATTGACCATAGAGTTGAGGGTCCATATCTGGGCTCTCTACTCTTTTTCACTGGTCTATGTGTCTGTTTTTATGCCAGTATCATGCTGTCTTGGTGATCATAGCTTTGTAATAAAGCTTGAAATCAGGTAACGTGATACCCCCAGCTTTATTTTTGTTTTTCAACATTTTCTTAGCGATTCGAGGTCTCTTCTGATTCCATACAAATTTAGGATTTTTTGCTTCAGCTCTTTGAATAATACCGTTGGAATTTTGATCAGAATGGCATTAAAAGTATATATTGCTCTAGGCAGTATAGACAATTTATCAATGTTTATTCTTCCAATCCAAGAGCATGGAATGGTCTTCCATCTATTTGTGTCTTCTTCAATTTCTTTCATGAGTGTTCTGTAGTTCCTCAAGTACAGATCCTTTAGCTCTTTGGTTAGGTTTATTCCCAGGTATCTTATGGTTCTTGGTGCTATAGTAAATGGAATCGATTCTCTAATTTCCCTTTCTGTATTTTCATTGTTAGTGTATAAGAAAGCCACTGATTTCTGCACATTGACTTTGTATCCTGCCACGTTGCTGAATTGCTGTATGAGTTCTAGTAATTTGGGGGTGGAGTCTTTTGGGTTTTCCATATAAAGAATCATGTCATCTGCAAAGAGAGAGAGTTTGACTTCTTCATTACCAATTTGGATACCTTTTATTTCTCTTTGTTGTCTTATTGCTGTTGCTAGGACTTCTAAAATTATGTTGAACAAGAGTGGTGAACATGGGCATCCTTGTCTTGTTCCTGATCTCAACGGGAAGGCTGCAAGCTTTTTCCCATTGAGGATGATATTTGCTGTGGGTCTTTCATAGATAGATTTGATGAGGCTCAGGAATGTTCCCTCTATCCCTATACTTTGAAGCGTTTTAATCAGGAACGGATGCTGGATTTTGTCAAATGCTTTTTCTGCATCAATTGAGAGGACCATGTGGTTCTTCTCTCTTCTCATATTAATTTGTTGTATCACATTGATTGATTTGGGAATGTTGAACCATCCTTGTAACCCAGGGATGAATCCCACCTGGTCATGGTGGATAATCTTTTTAATCCTGTTAGCTAGGATCTTTTGAGAATGTTAGCATCCATATTCATCAGTGATATTGGTCTAAAATTCTCCTTTTTGGTAGGGCCTTTGCCTGGCTTGGGGATCAGGGTAATGCTGGCTTCATAGAAAGAGTCTGGAAGTTTCCCTCTGCTTCAATTTTTTGAAACAGCTTCAGGAGAATAGGTGTTATTTCTTCTTTGAAGGTTTGGTAGAATTCCCAAGGAAATCTGTCAGGTCCTGGGCTCTTGTTTTTTGGGAGGTTTTTGATCACTGCTTCAATCTCGTTATTAGATATCGGTCTATTCAGGTTGTCAATTTCTTCCTGGTTCAGTTTTGTTAGTTTATATTTTTCCAGGAATGCATCCATTTCATCTAGGTTGCTAAGCTTATTGGCATATAACTGTTGATAATAACTTCTGATGATTGTTTCTACTTCCTTGGTGTTAGTTGTGATCTCTCCCTTTTCATTCATAATTTTATGAATTTGGGTTTTCTCTCTTTTCTTTTGGATTAGTGTGGCCAATGGTTTATTGATCTTATTGATTCTTTCAAAAAAGGGAGTGGAAATTATTTTAACAGACTTGAATTCGTACTGCAAGAGAATAGTGATAATTCTGTATAAATCTCTTTGCTAAAGTGTTTTCATGTATGACTTTTAATTTGCATTATAGTATAGGCATAGTATAATCACGTTTCACATAGGAAATTTAACTATGTGTGACTAGAGTAAAAGTAAATCAAGGAGGGAGGGTGGAAGATAGGAGTAGGTAGAGAAAAATGAATATAAATGCCTGAAAGTAAGTGTGATTTGGGAGCTTTGAATCCAACTCACAAGTTGCAATTTCAAGTACCTAAATATCTCTCATCTCTCATAATGTAAGTTTCTTGCTTGTTGCTTATTTATTGTTAAAACTGGTGCTTAACCAAAGAAATAGTTATCCATCCCAACAGTGAAGGTAAAGTTGGCTGTATTAGCTGTCTATCTTCAAATAATTTGTCATAAAGGAATTTTGGGGGAATTTTTGACCATTTGCAAAGTTTGCCTTTTCTGTTTTCTTTAGAACCAATCTTGTATGCAGTGCTTATCTCCATGGATTTAGATCTAATGATCACAAGAATATCTTTGTAAACTGAATGTCAGCTGTTCATTTCTGTGCTTATCTGGTATTTTTGTCTTTTGACGTAACCCAATGAAAGCCAAATTATAGATTTTAAAATTATTCACTTAAATGTAATATTAGAAAGCATGGCAATACAGCCTAAATTTGTTTGCTATCTCTTATGACCATGGTACAACTGCAACTTCTTGGCAAAGCATAGATTTAATAACAATTTCAGTTACAAAATAATGCCAAGAGTGTTTTAACATTTTGTTTTTTGAGATTTCCAACAATTACTAGCACATACAACAATACAAACACATATGAAGAACAAATGATTTTTTATATTTATATAAAATATTTTGCCGAGTAAATTAGACATAGTATTTGCTATAAACTGAATTATTGTATCCCACAAAAAATCATTATGTTGAAGTCTAATTCCCAATGTGATTATATTTGAAGGTGGTGTCTTTGGGAGGTGGTTAGTGAATGGAGTTAGCACCCTTATATAAGAGATTTGAGAGAGCTTTCTCTCCCCATGATGTGAGGATGCCTTAAAAGTCATACTTAAAACATGTTAGCAAAGAGATTTATGCAGAATTATCACTATTCTCTTACAGTATGCATTTCCTTCTATTAAGAAATTTTTACTTCCTAGGCTTTCATCATCACTGTATTTACTGCCAAAACAAATACTTTGACTAATATAAGACACAGAAAGATCAATAAAATTTAGAGATGAGCACAACAAAATGCTCTTCTTTAACGTAAAAACCCATGCTTGTTTATATTTCACTGGACCTAAAAACCTGTGTTCAGTTTCAACTAATTACAAAAATTTTTGGTTCTCCAAAAATGTCAAGACAATAGATATAAGGTTCAGAGAAGTGGCTGATTATAATGGGGCCAACAATCGGAGAATCCAGTCTTGTTTCCTCTTTTAGAGGGCTTATTTTAAATTTAACACACAATTTTTTTCATACTCTTTCAAGAAAACTCTCCTTCCGTCTTTGGTGAGAGAAAATACGATCTTTTTTTTTTTTTTTTTATAAATATTTTATTTATTTATTTGACAGACAGAGATCACAAGTAGGCAGAGAGGCAGGGAGAGAGAGAGGAGGAAGCAGGCTCCCTGCTGAGCAGAGAGCCCGATGCAGGGCTCGATCCCAGGACCCTGAGATCATGACCTGAGCTGAAGGCAGAGGCTTTAACCCACTGAGCCACCCAGGCGCCCCGAAAATACGATCTTTTGAATATATAAGCCTTTTAGATTGAAAACTAAAAAAGTCTATAAGATACTAATCTGTAGTCATGTTGAACATTTCCCCAAAGCAAGATTTCCCTAATGTGTATACACCTTAATGTGCACTTTTCTCCACTGTGGTATTGATTAGACTGGATATCAGAGACTAGATATCACTATGTAAGTGAATGGCTTATATTGTAAATTGAAATGTAAAGGTAGCACAACAAAATTATCTAAAAGTTTAATGGTACTAAAATTATTTTCAACTTTCTTCTTCCCTCTTCTTCCTCTCTGTTGACTTTAAAACTAACATATCTTTGTAATCAAATTTTACTCATTTGTTTATAGCTTATGCTAATCTAATTTCATAGATAAATTAGTTTTCCAGTTACCTGTAGTGATAGAAATTAATATTTATGAAAGTCATTTTTGAGTTAGGAGGTCAGTGTGAGGAAGTGGGGGGAAAGCTCGAGTTGATCTGAAACAACCTCTTATAGTGAGATAATACAGACTTTGGTGTTTGAAGGCAGGGGTTCTAGTAGAGACTCTGCCATCAAATGAATGTGCAAAGAAAGTTCCCTAATTCTTTGCACATATTTCATTTTTCTGGTAAAGAATGTAGATACATATTCTCTCTTGGAACACTTTTTTAAGACTGTTTTAGAAAGGAGTGCTTATAAAATTGTGGGCAGTTATTGTTTATAATATACTAAATTTGCAAGCTATAAAAATAATTACAGAAAGGATTCTTATCAAGTCAAGTTGTAAGAATTGCGGGCTGTTGTTAAGGGATTACTTAAGCAAAATTTTCTTCCCTAGAAGACAAGAATTGCTAATGACAGGTAAAGTTAAGAAGGAAAGGGATATTTTGGATGTCCTTCAAATATAGAATGCTAAATGCCACATTTGAATTAGGAAAAAAAATGATCATTTGTCACAGAGTATTCCATGCTTTGTGAGCAAGTAAGAATAAAATTCTATTTTTCCCCATGTGAGATAAATATAAGAATGTTTTCAGAACAAAATTAAAAATAGCATGCAACATCTCTGAGCCCTTTTTCTAGCGACTGCCATTTTCTTCCACTGTCTATGAATGGGATTCCTTGCCTTCTTTTCCCAGGATCTGTCTTTTCCAGTATTTAGGACCAATATTAACCTTAGGCAAGAATGTTTAAGAACATGAGCTTGGGAGCTACAACATGTATATGTTATCTTGCATTTTTAGTAATATCTGTATTAGTCAATTTTGCTGCATGGACAAAGGGTCCTTAAATCTCACTTACTTACATGAGTAAGCTTTAATTTTGTAGCTGGAAGAGGCTGTGACTTGGCTAGGGCTGTATCTCTCCTGCAGGACCCTAGCAGAAGGAGCATCTCTCCATGTAGTGCATGCTCTTTTCATGGCCCCATTTTAAGGCTCACGTTCCATCTTAAAGCTTTCACTAGATTTGTGTTATATCATGTCTGCTCACTATCCACTGGTCAGGATGTCACACGGTGTGCCAAAGCTCAGGCAGGAATACCTTCTCTCCTCGTAGGAGGCATGACAAATCACATGGTGAAGGGAAGGGTGAGGAAATCTTACAGGGAAGAGAGCGAGAGAGTGATTGTAAACAAAAATGTAGGAGTTTGCCTGCCAGCTGTCACCACATGTTAGACTGGCCTATTTGTCTGAACCCGCCAGGTGTTAATTTACAACAACCACTACCAACCATTTGAAACTTACTGAATAGAAAATCTTCCAAGTTTAAGTAACCGAATGCATTTTTTCATCTTCGTCCTGGTAGGTCTCTCCCAGCTCCTGTCTTCCCATCTGCTCCCTGGTGTAGATAATATGCCTGCATTGTCAGAAACATTGTAGGTGCTGCTTTCTCTCTTTTCGTACTGTATCTAGTCATGCCTAATATCTGACTGCCCCTACTTTATATGACTGGAACTTTTCCTCAAGCAAATTGAGGGAGGAGAAAATGATACCAAAGGCATGGGCCATACACATATAAGAGATTTCAGGGATTTTTACTCTAATGGGTACTACAGAGCCAAGAGAACTATACATTGATGGGTCATAAAATTTATTCACAGTTGGGGAACCTGGGTGGCTCAGTGGGTTAAAGCCTCAGCCTTCAGCTCAGGTCATGATCCCAGAGTCCTGGGATCAAGCCCCGCATCGGGCTCTCTGCTCGGAGGGAGCCTGCTTCCTCCTCTCTCTCTGCCTGCCTCTCTGCCTACTTGTGATCTCTGCCTGTCAAATAAATAAATCAAATCTTAAAAAAAAATTTATTCACAGTATAACTCAGATGTACATTGAAGATAGGGCTCTTTAATATTTTCTATAATTTATGTGGTCTTCTTCATAATTTTTTTTAGTAATTGGGAAAATAATTTTAGTCTTAGTTTAAAATATTCTAATCTAACAACATAAATAGTCCATTTTCCATTTAGCTGGAAAAAAATGTTCAGTCTACCATAGTTTTTAGTATTCTACTCCCTCTGATTTTCTCTGTTTTTTTCCAAGTTGAAACCACTTTGAGCTGTACTGCCTTGTTTCCAGTGTGTGTGCAGGTAGATATATAAGAGAATATTTATAGAAGCATTGTTTGTAATAACAACAAAACCCTTTAAGAAGGATTAACCTGAAAAATTGATACGTTGTTTGCATATTTATACAGATGTATACTATGTATCAGAGAAAATATGGAGTATAGCTACCTTTATTCATGAGGCTTAATGCAAAAACATAATGTGAATGAAAAATGCAAGTGTTTGGTGGGATTCTGGGAAGATGGTAATGTTAGCAGCATGATTTTTCAATCCCTCCAAAACCCTGAGTTGATAATAGAGCAAATAGCACAAGAAGAAAAAAAAATGTTACTAAGTGACAAGGTATTATCACAAACTCCAACAGAAGGGCAGGAGGGGACAAATCACGAAAACTCGTAAGACCTGCATATCATTATCTGTGCAGGAAGGAGGAGGCAGAAATGGTGAGGTGTCTGTCAGACCTGAGAAAGGGAGAACTTCAAATAAGTAAGATATATTTGCTGAAAAACATAAGGAGGACAATTAAGAAAAAAAGCTGGAACCTGGAGGGTTTTTACCCCTTCCAATACTGGGTAAATGCATGAAAAAGAAAGGGGCTGAAGTTGTGGATTCACAAAACTGACTGCTACTACTCCCAACACAGAGTCCCACAGTGATGAGAACTTCCTAGGAGTAGAGTAACAATTGAGAAGTTACAGAAAGAAAGAGAAGATCTAGACCAAAATTGACAGGGATCCAAGGTCTAGAATTCTCGTGAGCAAGCCATCAAATATTAGAACAATACCTAAAAACAGAACTAAGCATTTATTGGAGATACATAAGATTTTTAATTTTGCATTATTCTAATATTTCAGGAAAGTTAGTTTCATATAAAAAATAAGTAAGGGAAATGAATCAAAGTCAAGTCCTATGCAAAATTATTATAAGGAAAAGAAAATGAGAAGCAAAATAACATCCCTATAGAGAGTGAAAAGAGTGCCCAAAACATATCAAAATTAACCTGTTAGTTCAAAATGAGCTAAAATATATTAAAAGTTGTATGAGTGGTGCCTGTGTGGCTCAGCCAGACTCTTCGTTTCGGCTCAGGTCATGATTTCACGGGTGGTGAGGTGGACCTTCACAATGGGTTCTGCTGTCAGTAGCAAGTCTGCTTGAAGATCTCTCCCCCTGTCCTGCCCCTGTTCACATGCTCACTCTCCCTCTCTCCTAAAATTATACAAGGTATGATCAAATCATTAATTAGGATTTTTTTTTAATTTAAAAAAAATTATTTATTTTAGAGAAAGACAGAGAGCACATGACTGGAGGAGGAACAGAAGGGAGAAACTTCAAGCAGACTCCTCACTGAGCGCTGACCCTGAAGCGGCGGAATCTCAGGACACGAAAATCATGACCTGAGCTAAAAACAAGAGTCGGTTCTTAATCAACTCAGCCACCCGTTAATTAGGACTTTAAAACATAAGAGGTAAGTGAGAGATCTCAGGAAAGAAATACAATAAAGAAACAAAATTCCACAAAGGAAGCATAAGGAACACGGAAGTAAATAAATAAAGCCAATAATATCTTAAGAGAAATACAAAGTGAAACCAGAGGGAATGTTTAAATGGGAATGGAAGAAGAAATGTGACAGAACTGTAGAGATAGTGATAAATATTGAAGATAGGCAAAGAAAAGGCAAAAACCTAATTCAGGGAACAAATTATGCTAAAATCTATAGTTCAAGAAAAGTTTCTTGAAATAAAATTAAACTGGATCTACATTTCTAAAAGTAGAGTATAGCTTAAAATATCTACTTGAATGGCCAACATCAAGATTTGCATTCTTTTTCTTGATTTTAAAGGTAAAATATTATTTGGACATATAATAAAATTACAGTATTATTGAAATTTGACAGCAGTACTCCATGCCAGGTGAGAAAGAGTAACATTTAAGATAGTTAAGGCAAGTACAAAACAAGCAAATTTTTTTTTTTCCCCCCAGAAAAGGGCACTGATGAATTGTGTTTAACATGCAAGATTCTGGTAATATTGTTCTGTTAGCTGTCTGTGAATAATCAACCAAGAATGAGATTGAATATCAAAATGACTAAAAATATTGTCAAAGGATAATTGAAAAATATTTTTGAGCATTAATTTTATAATTGCTTATAAAACTAAAGCTGAATAAGGATGAAGGGGGAGAGAATATATGTAATGGTTATGTGTTAAAGTAATGTAGATACAATGCAATTTTTTAAATGGAAGAATAGGGAAAGCATATGCAGATAAACCTTTGAAAATTTTTCAGTAGGCAATGGTGGTGGTAGAATTAGTGTCAGTATTGAGAATAGTGTGTGTCACATGGGGTAAAGCAAATGAGTAATTATGGGTTGTTCTAATTTTATCATACCTATCATTCTCAAGTTCCAAGATTCCTAATGTAGAATAAAGGAGATTAGATGTAGGAGAGAAGGTAGTTAATTAGAAACTCTATAATCTTTTATTTGAATTGAAAATAATAAGATATACTTGTTTACATACACACACACACACACACACACACACACACACACACACACAGTCTCTCTTTCTGTCAGCCTGAAAGATCTAGAAACAAATGAACACTTTAGGAACAATGAAGATATTCAGCTCTTGCTAAATATGATTTTTTGTTAAAATAACCGAGTCCTTGACAAAAATGGCCGAGTCTGAGTCATCTTGTGGTGATACATGGTGAGAAAACCATCAAGGGTTATTAGGGTCATGTCAAAAAGAATCAGTTACTCATTTGGAGAGATTCTCACTGGCCAAACATAGGATGATTTAAGCTTAAAATTAAATACATGTAGTGGATAAAAAGACATAAAATATATGAGTTTGCAGTGTTATGACAAACAGTCATTTGATGAGGAAGATGATAGGAAACCAATTTTAAATGGAAGTCTATTTTAATTTAATTTATTTTATTGTGTTATGTTACTTATCATACAGGACCTCATTAGTTTTCGATATAGTGTTCCATATTCACTGTTGGCATATAACACCCAGTGCTCCATGCAGTCCATGTCCTCCTTAATACCCATCACCAGTCTCACCCATTCACCCACCAATTCTTTATTTGAATATTAAAAATGTAAGGCAAATGAAGTTATAATTTTGATATACAGAAGACATGTGGCATTCATGGTCTAATCTAGAGGTAGATAAATACAACTTTGATGCCTTTCTATAGGAAAAGAGTGTATGCTAAAAACAAATACTCTATATTAGTTGAGTGGGTTGAATTATAGCTCCCCAAAATTTATGTCCACACCCTAACTTTCAGGACCTATAATGTGACCTTATTTGGAAAAAGGGTCTCTGTAGATGTGATTAAATAAGGATTTTGATGTGAGGTCATCCTAGATTACTGGGATGGTTTGTAAGTCCAATGACAAATGTCCTTAAGAGAGACAACAGAGAAGAAATAATACAGAGAAAAAGCAGACTGGAGTTATATAGCCAAAAGGTAAGAACTCCTGGAGCCACTAGAATTTGGAAGAGACGGGAGGATTCTCCCCTGGAGCTTTCCCAAATTGTTGAGCCCTATAGATACTGATACTTTCGATTTTAAGTGTCTGGCATTAAGAACTGTGGAATAAAAAACTTCCATTGTTGTAAGCCACCTAGTTTATGGCAGTTTTTGGCACCAGCTTCAGGAAACCAAATGCACACATCATACATGGATTTTTATGGAACGAACTAGTTTCTAAGTCTTCTAAATATAGGATGTAATAACAAATGTCAGCAGGTTTTTAAAATATAAATATAATCCAGTAGGCTTGTTGATTTTTATACCTTGAGTAATGTTGTTTCAGTTTTCCTATGGATTACATTAAAACTCATAAAAATATTTCATATTATAGTGCCAGAATTCATATCAATAATCTGTAATACAGGGATTAATATATCGTCTTAAGTACCAGTAATGGGATGTGTTTTGCTAATTTAGAAATTGGGTTTGTTGTTGTTAATAAAATCAGTCTATTTAATTGACATCTGCTTTTCAACTTTTTGGTTTTTTTAACTAAGAAAGAATGCTTTCTGGGTATGCAGTGGGTGTTTTTGGCCTAGCTAGGAAAATTTAGTGCTTGAAAAGTTCACAGCAATTTTCTTTATGGTTCACATGTTACTGGTAGAATGAAATCATCTAGCATATGGCTTTTGGAAAAGATACACGTAAGCAAACAAAAGTACTAAATGTCAGAGTATCCTCATCTTAGCACACACATACTTCCAAAACATATGGAGAAAGATAATAAAAATGAAGTTCATATGATAAATTAAGAAATAAAAATTTCTAATTGTAGATAAATCAAGACCAGTTTTGCAAGAATTCTTTTAATTTGATTTTTTAATTACACAAAAGCTAGTTCTTCCTGTATTTTTCAATGAATAGAAATAATACCTCTTCAGTAAAGTCACATGAAATTTCAAAGTATTTATTAGTTTGGTAATTGTATTAGGAGGTAGAAGGAATATAAGTTCTAGTGCTATTTTTGAAATGGATGATTTTTTTTCCAGAATATGACATTAGTTTTCTTACAGATATTTGAAACCAAGTAATCTTCTTTTTTGTTTTTCACATTTATCAATTCAGTTCATATTATATTCTTTCTGTGCATTTAATTTCTCTTTCTGTAATTTGCCTACATGGGTTTATAAAACAGATGTAAGCAGATATTACATAAAGGGAAAAGCCTGAGAAAATAGTTTTTTCCATAATTGATTTAATCAGAAGGGAACTCTGAAGATGAAGTAAAGGAAATAACCCTGGACAGGAATGAGGATGTGGATTTCTTTGGAAGAGCTGTTTTTCCTAAAAGAAGCAGGATTTTATAAAAGACTATTTTTCATTTCAGAATAATAGAAAATTCTCAATATGTCAGCATCATTGTAGCTTGAAGACATTGGCCCACAGTAAAGAGAAAAGAGTAGCATTATTCCAGGAAGATAATTTTAATTAAGAGAAATAATTAACAGAGTTTGGTTAACCTAGCAGTGTATAGCCTCAGGACAGAAAAAAAATGCATACACTTTTATTAATGTTAGAGTTTTATTTAAAAGGACAATCTATTGGATGAAGGCATTCTGATTATTTTAAACATTTTTTTGTTCTGTATTGACTATTTTTATATGTTCTCTACTAGCTTTTACAATCCACAAATAACTAAGTGTCTTGATTATTCAGGTTCATGTGACTGATAATTTCTGGAAAGCTTAAAGGATTATGTATAAATCAGTCAAGATTATAACCCTAATATAGAAGGATTGTATGAGGATTTTATCCTTAAAAATAAATAGAATGGAAAGTATTCCAAAGACGTATTATTGTTGGCTTAGCCAATCAAGATTGACATGATGGTTAATTTGTATCCATCTTATGAAATAGTTTCTTTTTTCTGATATCCTTGTATTCTTTTTAAAATTTCTAATATTCAGAGTTTCCTTGAAGAATTATCAATGAATTCAAAGTTTGCAGTGTCTACCATGAAGACAAGGCTGTGTTAAAAAACAACAACAACAACAACAACAACAAAAAACAGCTGATCAAAAAGAGAAATGTGAGGCTCTACACAGTAAGGGAGTCATTACCAGTAAGGTTATCATCAAAACTAAAAGAAATAGAATACTAAAGGAGAAACAATATTAGAGTCAGAAGACAGCCAGGGGGGATAGATAGATAGGTAGATAGAAAGAGATGATTGGATTAATTTACCAGATTTGAGGACACAATTGAGATTTGAATCACACTTCTTCGGCATAGTCCACTTTTCCAGTTTTCTAATAGAACATTCTTTATCATTTTTTCAAAGACAGTATTTTTAGGGCAGTTTAAGTTTACAACAAAATTAAGAGGAAGGTGTAAAGATTTCCTGTTTATCCCCTGCCCCCTACATGTATAGCCACCGCAGTTATCAACAGCACTCTTCAGAGAGGCACGTTTTTTTCCCCCCAAGAATGAACCTACATTGACACATCATTATCACTCACAGCCTATAGTTTACATTATAGTTAACTTTTGGTGTTGTACATTCTATGGGTTTGGACAAATGTCTAATTATATATATCCATTATTACAATATTGTATACTATGTAAATATAGTATTTTCACTGCCCCCCAAATTCTCTGTGCTCTGCCTATCCATCTTTCTTCCTTCCTCTATCTCTGGCAACCACTAAACTTCTTATTGTCTGCATAGTTTTGCCTTTTTAGTATGTTACTTAGTTGCAATCATACAGTATGTAGCCTTTCAGTTTGGCTTCATTTATTAGTAATATACATGTAAGTTTTGTCTCTTTTTTTTCCTCATGGCTTGATAGCTCATTTCTTCTTAGCAATGAATAATATTTTATTGTTGGATTACCACAATTTGTTCATTCTTTAACCTACTGGACCTCTTGGTTCCTTCCATGTTTTGGAAATTATAGATTAAAATATGTATGGATGTACATTTATATGCAGGTTTTTGTGTGGACATACATTTTCAGATCCTATGGGTGCTTATTAAGGAGCACAAGTGCTCGATTGCATGGAAAGAATATGTTTAGTTTTCAAGAAACCACCAAAATGTCTTCCAAAGTAGCTGGAACATTTTGTATACTACTAGTAACATACAAGAGATTTTGTTGATCCACAGCGTTGCCAGTATTTGATGTTCTCAATGCTCTGGATTTTGGGCATTCGGTATCCCATTGTCTTGACTTGGATTTCCTTGATGATTTAAGATGTGGAATACCTTTTCATGTGTTCATTTGTCATTTGTATATCATCTTTGGTGAGGTGTCTGTTAAAGTCTTTCACCCACTTTTAGATTGGCTTATTTGTTTTCTTATTGTTGCATTTTAATAGTTTGTTGTATACTTTGGATAACAGTCCAAAAGAACTGCTATTTTTGCAGATATGTAGTTTTTCCAAGTCTGTGGCTTGTTTTTTCATTTTCTTGTTAGTGTCTTTCATGGAGCAGAAGTTTTACATTTTAATGAAATCAAGCATTATCAATTATTTCTTTAATAATTGGGTGTCTGGTGTGTCTCTAAAAATGTATTACCATATCCAAGGTCATTTATGTTTTCTCCTATATTATAATTTAGGAGTTTTACAGTTTTGTGATTGATTTTGAGTTAGTTATTTTGTGGAGAGTTTAAGTTCTGTGTCAAGATTTGTTTGTGGATATTCAGTTGTTTTGGTACCATTTGTTGAAGAAACTCTCTTCTCCATTGTATTGCCTTTAGACCTTTGTCAACAATCAGTTGATTATATTTATAGGAGTCTATTCCTGGACTCTCTGTTCTGTTCCATTCATGTCTTTGTTTATTCTTTTGCCAATACCACATTGTACTTGCTGGTATTTTGATTGGAATTACCTTGAATCTGTAGATCAAATGGGAAAGAACTGTCATATTGACAATGTTGGATTCTCTTATACATGAACATTAACTATGTCTCCATTTATTTAGTTCTTTGATTTTGTTCATCAGAGTTTAATAGTTTGCTTCATATAGATCTTGAATATGTTTTTTTTAGATTTATACCTAAGTATTTCATTTTTGGGGAAGGTGCTAGTATAAATGGTATTCTGTTTTTTATTTTGAATTCTTCTTGTTCATTATTTATGTATAAGAAAGAAATCAAATTTTGTATATTAAACTTGTTTTTTACAGCCTTACTGTAATCACTTATTAGTTCTAATTTATTCATAGATTATTTTGAATTTTCTACATGGGCAATCATGTCATTTGTGAATAAAAACTGTTTTATGTCTTCCTTCCCAATCTGTATGTGTTTTCTTTTCTTTTCTAGTAAATTATGTCCTCCTTCTGGGGCACCTGGGTGGCTCAGTGGGTTAAGCCGCTGCCTTCGGCTCAGGTCATGATCTCAGGGTCCTGGGATTGAGTCCCACATCAGGCTCTCTGCTCAGCAGGGAGCCTGCTTCCCTCTCTCTCTCTGCCAGCCTCTCTACCTACCTGTGATCTCTCTCTGTTAAATAAATGAATGAAATCTTTAAAAAAAAAAATTATTTCCTCCTTCTGTTTTTCATAGTTAGCCTTGCAGGTCTATCAGTTTTTGTCTTATGTAGTTTGACACTCTGTTGTTTTGTATATACATGCTAAGAATTGTTTATGTTTTCTTGGAGAACTGACCCTGTTGTCATTATATAATGATCTTGTTTTTCATAACTTCCCTTGAAGACTCATTTGTCTGAAATTAATATGGCTGCTTCTGCTTTCTTTTGCTTAGTGCTAGCATAATTTATTTTTTCCATCCATTTATTTTTAATTCATATATTTATTTATTTTTAGTGGGTTTCTTGTAGACAGCATACAGCTGGGTGGTGTTTCTGTGCTCACTCTGATAATCTATCTTTTAATTGGTGTGTTTAAACCAATTATCAAAATAATTATTTATATAGTTTAATTAATATCTACCATGTTTGTTTCTGTTTTGTATTTGTTGCCCTTGTGCAATCTTCCCATTTTTTTTACTATACTTTTCTGCCTTTTATGGTTTTCCTTGAGCATTTTATTTGATCCTTATATGATTACATTCTTATCATATCAGTCATACTTCTTTCATTCCCTTTTTTAGGGGTTGCCCTAGAGTTTGCAATGTACATTTATAACTAATTCAAGTCCACTTTCAAACACATTAATGCTTCCCAGGTAGTGTGAGTACTTTATAATAACCAAATAATCCTTATTCGTTCCTCTCATACCTTGTATCATTGCATCATTCATTTTGTTTACATAAAAGCATACACAATTGCATATGAATACATATATATGTATAAAATCAAGTATATTATTTATAATTTCAAAATACATTTAATATTTTTATTTATGTTATAGTGATTTTTTATCTTTTGTATTTCTTTTTTTTCTTTCTTAGGGTTTCTATATCACTATGTCCATTGCCCATTTGTTCTTATATATTTCCCATTTTATCCATTAGAGCCCTTAGCATATTAATCATAGCTATTTTAAATTCCTGGTCTGATAATTCCAGCATCCTGCAATGTCTATTTCTGATCCTTGTTCTGTCTCTTCAAATTGTATGTTTTGACTCATGGTATGCCTTATAATTTTGTCTTGATAACTGGACATGACATACCAGATAAAATGAATTATTGTAAAAAGACCTTTAGTAATGTGGTGCTGAGAAGTGAGGGGAGGGGAAGTATTTCATAGTCCCATAATCAGGCTTCATTCTTTTAGTAAGTGTATGTCTGGGAACTGTGAACTTCACATGTGTGTCTCAGTGTTTTTCTCCCTTCTCAGGTGGTACAGGATATTTAAGGCTGGACTTGGATATTTCCCTTTTCCTATGTAGATACAAGTATTGTCTGGAATTGATTATTTTTTTCATTGGATCGATTATGTCTCATAATACCTTAGATTAGGCTCTGGTAATCAGTTTCTTCCAGGGGCAGGCTTTGTTAAGAAGAACATAGTATTCTGATGTACTTTAAAATGGCTTCTTTTCTCCTCCCCCAACAGAAGCCCAAAGGGATTTTTTTTATGATGTTTATTGTGAATAGTTCAGCATCCAGAGTTAAATCTCACAATACTATGGAGGCTTCATATGATTGGGTCCTCTGGAGATTATTATTCTCATCATTATCAGTGCTGATAACATTTTCCATTCAATCTATTTTAAGAATTTTGGGGAAAACCTCTAAGAAGCAGGGATTAAAAACTGCATCTATAACTCTGTAGACATGTAAACATCTGTTCGTCCAGTCATTACTCTGTAATCAGGAGTATAAGCCTATAACCCAAATCTGCCCTACTACCTCCTTTTTAAATGTGTCAGAATTTCCTTCCTTTGTAAGATCAAAAAATATTTCATTTTGTGTATGTATGTTTTATTTATTTATCCATCAGTGGACACTTGGGGTACTTCCACATTTTGGCTTTTATAAATAATGCTGCTGTGAACATGGGTGTACACATACTTGTTTGAGTTTCTGCCTTCAATTCTTTTAGGTATATACTTAGAAGTGGAAATTCTACATCATATGTTAATTCCATTTTTTTAAATTTTTTAAGGAACGGCTTATTATACATATATGTAGACATATATGAAAGTATTCCTTAATAGTAGGTTGTTATACTTCAAACTCTAAAGTAATCACTAAAATTACAAAATGAAGAGTTATAGCTAATAAACCAGCAATAGAGATAAAAAATATAAAAATGTACAAAAATGACAGATAATATAGAAAAAAGAAACAAAGTACAGATGGGAAAGAGAAAACAAAAAGTAACAATAACTAAATGTAACTACCCCACCAATGATATCAAATGTGGGTAGCTTAAATACAACAGTTGAAAGGTAGAGATATTCATGTTACATAAAGTATTTTGGCCAAACTATAAGATTCCTACATGACACAAACTTTAAATATAGAGAGCAAAAATAAAGTAAAAGGACAGACAACTACTATAATAACAGTATTATTAAAAATAATGGCAGTGCTGTACTAGTCCTTGGTGAAGTAGATTTCAAAGTAAAAAGTTTTACCAGGGATTAATAAAGCTATTTAATAATGAAAAAAATCAGCCATTCGATAGGCATAATAATCCTAAATGTTTATGAACCTGATAGCAGAGCATCCACATACATGAAGGAAAAACTGGTATAACTGCATACAAAAAAAAAATTCACAATTATAGTCAGTAATTTCAATTTCTATCTCTTAATAAGTGACAGAAGGAGAGGAAGAAAATAAGAATATACAAGATCTGAAAATACTATTGTCAATAGCATCAGAAAGTGAAATGCTTGGGAATAATTCTGACAAATGATGTGCATGGCATGCACACTGAAGAGCTAGAATCGTGAAAGAGAAAAAACGAGACAGTAAACAAATTGAGGGATAAACCTTATCAATATCTTGGGAGACTCAAATTGCTAAGATATTAGTCCTCTCCAGTTGTGCTATAGACTCAACACAATCCTAAATAAAATGCCAGCAAATGCTTTTGTAGAAATTTACAAGCTGATTTTAAAATTCATATAGAACAGAAAGCAGAAAGGCTAAACATTTTGTAAAAGAGCAAGTTTGAACTGCTATCCAGAATATAATGAGTTATTATAACTCAGTAAGTAAACATCCTACCCAGTTAAAAACTGGGGAAAATATTTAAAGTGGCACTGAACCCAAGAAAATACAAGGATGACAAATAAGCATATGAAAAAAGTGTTCAATGTTGTAAGTAATTAGGAGAATGCAGTTAAAACCACAATAAGATAGCACTACATACATATTAGAATGACTAACCATATCAAATGCTGATGAAGATATGAAGGAACTAGAACTTTCAAATACTTCTAGTGTGAATGTAGAATAGTACAACTAAATTATGGAACAGTTTGAAGTTTCTTAAAAAGGTGAGCCTACATTTATTCCGTGGTCTGGCCATTCTACTTCTAAGTATTTACCCAGAGTAAGTGAAAACATATGATCATACCAAGACTTGAACATCATGGGGCACCTGGGTGGCTCAGTCAGTTGAGTGCCTAACTCTTGGTTTTGGCTCAGTTCATGATCTCAGGGTCCTGAGATTGAACCTTGTACTAGGCAGCATACTCAGCACAGAGTCTGCTTGACTTTCTTTCCCTCTCCCTCTGCCCCTCCTCCCTGCTCTCTCACTCACTCTCTCACTTTCTGAAATAAATAAATCTTAAAAAAATACAAAGACTTGAATATGAATGTTCATGACAAATTTTTTGCAATACCTAGAAATTAGAAACAAAGGATTAACTGGTGAATAAATTCACAAATTTATATTGATAATTTAGAATAATACTCAGAAATGAAAGATGGACTATTGATATATGCAACATGAATGAAACTCAAAATAGTTATGATGAGTAGAATAAATCTAACTAAATATAGTACATACTATATGATTACATTTATATAAAAATATAGACAATGAAAACTAATCTATAGAGATAAAAAGTACATCAGTGCAGGAATGGAGCTAGAGTGTATTATGCATCCTAGAAGATTTTTATTGTTGTATTACAGAAGTATAATCATTATATTTTATAGATCTGTGATGTTAATCTTAGCTACTATCTTGTTCGATCACATGTATTTGTTCCATTCTTTGAGAACATTTACTTTTATTCTATTTTGATTGTTTCTAATTTATCAAACTTTCACCTTATGTGTAGAGAATCCTCTGATTGCTTTGTATCATCATGTCTCAAATTCCATCTCATTTATTTAGATTGCATTGGCTTAGTTACATTTTAATTCTTCTGCATTAAGCTGGAAGAAAATATTTTGTTCAACCAATAGGTTTAGTACAGGTAGAAGTGATAAAAAAAAAATGTTCTCTAAATAATTTCTCAGAGAGGTCATTGTGACCGAGGATTATTGTATTCTCCATGATTACTCAGCCTGCACCATGTGGCACTAGCATATACTATCAGGAAACAGGTTGTTTCTGCTTGCTTCTTGACATTGGAATGGTCTGACATTTGACATCTTGCCATTTAATTGTCTAGAAAATTTTCAGCTGCAAAATTTGTCTTTTAGCATTTTACTGAACCCCTGAGACCTAAAGTTAAATATAATGACTTATTTTCTGAGCTTGCTTCTTTTTGTTCAAACTGGTTCTGTCTTTCCTAGAGAAGTGTTAATGTTTCTTCTTTTTTTTTTTTTTTTACTTCAGATATGTACCAGATAAATATACTTTTATTTTTTAACAAGTGTAGGAGAGATGTCAGTTAAAATTATTGTGAATAATGGACTTGATTTATGACTCTGGGAGCTAGAGTGTTGGTGTATGAAAGATAAAGACATTACAAATGGCATTTAATTTCAAAATTTTATCAAAATAAGTTTTTTTTTAATTATTTATTTTTTTTATTTTTTTTAAATAATTTTTTATTTTTTATAAACATATATTTTTATCCCCAGGGGTACAGGTCTGTGAATCACCAGGTTTACACACTTCACAGCACTCACCAAAGCACATACCCTCCCCAATGTCCATAATCCCACGCCCTTCTCCCAAACCCCCTCCCCCCAGCAACCCTCAGTTTGTTTTGTGAGATTAAGAGTCACTTATGGTTTGTCTCCCTCCCAATCCCAAAAATAAGTTTTATTGTCACAAAATGATTGGAGGTTTGAGAAGTCTGAATATTATCTTGAACACAGAATTCTTTAACAGAAAAAAATATCCTATAGTTAAGTCTGTATGTCTGTTGAAAATTATCCTTTTCATAATATTTTTGGTAACTGCTATTAAAAGCCTACTCTTCATAAGTCAACTAATCTAAACTCATTTACTTCTTGCAAGTAAAATGAACTCACTTTATTTTATAATAAACTCATTTTATTTTATATTTAAAAATATTTTATTTATTTATTTGTTTGTCAGCAAGAGAGAGAGAGAGCACAAGCAGGGGGAGCAGGAGGCAGAAGGAGAAGTAGGCTCCTCATTGAGCAAGGAACCTAATGTGGGACTCTGGGATCATGTTCTGAGGCGACGGCAGATGTTTAACTGACTGTGCCACCCAGACATAACTAGAATTCATTTTAAAGTAGGGTGGAAAGTAAGAAAACTTTTTGCCCAAGATATTTCATATGCTCATAAAATATAAACTTAAGTAGTTATAAAATTAATAATTTTCATATAAAATATTTCAATAATTTTTTCCAAGAAGTTATGACTTGATCCATCAAATTCACTTCTGGGTATTTATCCAAAGGGGACGAAATCACTAATTTTAAAAGATGGTTGAATTTCCATATTCATTACAACATTGTTTAAAACAGCCAAGAAATGGACACAATTTAAGAGTCCCATTGATGTATGAATGGATAAAGGAAATATATTTACATATATATATATATATACACACACATACATACTTACACACAATGTTTATATATTTATGATATATAAACATATATAATATATAATTATATATAATATGTAAATATACATAATATATATAAACATGATATATATTTAATCTCTCTCTCTCTTGAAGTGATACGTATATATCACTTCAAGACTTAACCCTGAAATCTTCTTATAACAAATACGGCTTGGTCTAATCCCTTTCCTTCCAGCTTGGAATGGATTAAACCTCAAAGGTGACTTGGAAATCACATGTAGATAATGGATGACTATCCATTGACTCTGGACTCTCAATGACTGCATTGAGAGGGACAACCCCACCATCTCTGAAGTACACCTAGTACTGTGATAAGAAGAAATACTTCTATTCTGTCAAATCCACTATATATTTTTGGATCTTTTTCCTGAAGTAGTTACTCTATCACACAAAGCCAGAAGACTAACAGACAAAAAGTTTATCTTAACTAAATATCTTAGAATGAATAAATACCTACTCCAGCAGTCAACATTATATATTATATATTATACATAAATCTGTGGACATTCCTACTGTATTTATGAATATAAGAAAAATGAAGTCTTTAGCAGTATTCCTGGTAATTGTTCTAAAATTTCTAAGAAATAGTATTAAGAGGGCACCTGGGTGGCTCAGTGGGTTGGGCTGCTGCCTTCGGCTCAGGTCATGATCTCAGGGTCCTGGGATCGAGTCCCGCATTGGGCTCTCTGCTCAGCGGGGAGCCTGCTTCCTCCTCTCTCTCTCTGCCTACTTGTGATCTCTCTCTGTCAAATAAATAAATAAAATATTTTTAAAAATAGTATTAAGAAAGAAAAGCTAAATATGTGGTTGTTGGAAAGAAAAAGTAACATAAGTCCATGATATTATTACTTAGAAAACTCAATGGAGAAAAATTAATAAAAATAAAACATTATAACTTTTAAAAATAAATATTAGAATTATAGTTCTACAAATATTGAAACTACTCAGAAAGCATAAATTAAATTATTTCATTTGCACTAAAAATAAAAATTTTCAACACTTAAGTATAGGCTTAATAAGAATATATCTTGAAAGTTTTGGAAAATAGTATCTAGAACCTATTTTAATAGGTATGAAAATTGTCTCAAAGCATATATTAAAAGATGATTTAAAAAACCCTGAAGAGTTCAAATTGTAATAAAGTCCGAGATGCATTGTATTCCTATATGAAAGGACTGACCAGTGTAAGAATGCTTATTTTCCATAAATCATTCTATAAAGTGAATGCAATTAGTGTCAAGGCAGCCTGCATAAATTTTGGGTATCAGGGATATGTAAAAAATCAAATGGAATAAAATATAAGTGAGATGGAGAAACTATGAGCTTCTAATTTAGTAGAGTGCAAAGTATTTATTTCTTGCAAGCAGAGCAGATATAAAGCAAGGAAAATTCTTATATGGATATTAAAAATTATTTATTATTCTGCAGTAAAGCTCCTTACAACAAAGCAGCAGCAATTAGAGACATATACAAGTACACAAGGTCTGGGGTATAACATGGAAAGAATGAAGTGTATAGAAACATTTTGCTGAGACAAGAGAAAGGGAAATTAAGGAGTCAATCCCATTTACAATTGCACCCAAAACCATAAGATACCTAGGAATAAACCTAACCAAAGAGACACAGAATCTATACTCAGAAAACTATAAAGTACTCATGAAAGAAATTGAGGAAGACACAAAGAAATGGAAAAATGTTCCATGCTTCTGGATTGGAAGAATAAATATTGTGAAAATGTCTATGCTACCTAAAGCAATCTACACATTTAATGCAATTCCTATCAAAGTACCATCCATCTTTTTCAAAGAAATGGAACAAATAATTCTAAAATTTATATGGAACCAGAAAAGACCTCGAATAGCCAAAGGGATATTGAAAAAGAAAGCCAACGTTGGTGGCATCACAATTCCAGACTTCAAGCTCTATTACAAAGCTGTCATCATCAAGACAGCATGGTACTGGCACAAAAACAGACACATAGATCAATGGAACAGAATAGAGAGCCCAGAAATAGACCCTCAACTCTATGGTCAACTAATCTTCGACAAAGCAGGAAAGAATGTCCAATGGAAAAAAGACAGCCTCTTCAATAAGTGGTGCTGGGAAAATTGGACAGCCACATGCAGAAAAATGAAATTGGACCATTTCCTTACACCACACACGAAAATAGACTCAAAATGGATGAAGGACCTCAATGTGCGAAAGGAATCCATCAAAATCCTTGAGGAGAACACAGGCAGCAACCTCTTCGACCTCAGCCGCAGCACCATCTTCCTAGGAACAACGCCAAAGCCAAGGGAAGCAAGGGCAAAAATGAACTATTGGGATTTCATCAAGATCAAAAGCTTTTGCACAGCAAAGGAAACAGTTAACAAAATCAAAAGACAACTGACAGAATGGGAGAAGATATTTGCAAACGACATATCAGATAAAGGACTAGTGTCCAGAATCTATAAAGAACTTAGCAAACTCAACACCCAAAGAACAAATAATTCAATCAAGAAATGGGCAGAGGACATGAACAGACATTTCTGCAAAGACGACATCCAGATGGCCAACAGACACATGAAAAAGTGCTCCATATCACTCGGCATCAGGGAAATACAAATCAAAACCACAATGCGATATCACCTCACGCCAGTCAGAATGGCTAAAATCAACAAGTCAGGAAATGACAGATGCTGGCGAGGATGCGGAGAAAGGGGAACCCTCCTACACTGTTGGTGGGAATGCAAGCTGGTGCAACCTCTCTGGAAAACAGCATGGAGGTTCCTCAAAATGTTGAAAATAGAACTGCCCATGACCCAGCAATTGCACTACTGGGTATTTACCCTAAAGATACAAACGTAGTGATCCAAAGGGGCACGTGCACCCGAATGTTTATAGCAGCAATGTCCACAATAGCCAAACTATGGAAAGAACCTAGATGTCCATCAACAGATGAATGGATCAAGAAGATGTGGTATATATACACAATGGAATACTATGCAGCCATCAAAAGAAATGAAATCTTGCCATTTGCGACAACATGGATGGAACTAGAGCGTATCATGCTTAGCGAAATAAGTCAAGCGGAGAAAGACAACTATCATATGATCTCTCTGATATGAGGAAGTGGTGATGCAACATGGGACTTAAGTGGGTACGAGAAGAATAAATGAAAGAAGATGGGATTGGGAGGGAGACAAACCATAAGTGACTCTTAATCTCACAAAACAAACTGAGGGTTGCTGGGGGGAGGGGGTTTGGGAGAAGGGGGGGGTGGGATTATGGACATTGGGGAGGGTATGTGCTTTGGTGAGTGCTGTGAAGTGTGTAAACCTGGTGATTCACAGACCTGTACCCCTGGGGATAAAAATATATGTTTATAAAAAATAAAAAATTATTAAAAAAAATAAATAAACAAAACAAAACAAAACAAAAGAAACATTTTGCTGAAAATGAAACTGAGAGTTACTTTCTACAGAGATATTAGGGAGAATATAATCATTTTATACTAAAAAGCACTCAAGGTTTAGCTTTGTAAAGATATTTAAGAATCTCTGAGTCTGCCCTCCAGAGTTTTGTAGTGATGGGGAATGTCATGGCTATAAAGAAAACAGAAGTACAATGACAATTCATTTAATTTAATTGACATTAAAATGATTCATCAAAAATTTGGATCTTGGGGGTGCCTGGGTGGCTCAGTGGGTTGAGCCGCTCCCTTCGGCTCAGGTCATGATCTCAGGGTCCTGGGATCGAGCCCCACATTGGGCTCTCTGCTCAGCGGGGAGCCTGCTTCCCTTCCTCTCTCTCCACCTGCCTCTCTGCCTACTTGTGATCTCTGTCAAATAGATAAATAAAATCTTTAAAAAAAAAATTTGGATCTTTAAGGTAGGTACTACTTTTCTAAAACTTTAAAGATGAGTTAATTTGTAAATCTACATTTAAAAACCTAAACATACATTAAAAGAATCATTCACATTTCCCAGGATGGAAAACTGCAGCCCTAGTAGGTAAAAGAACAAGTGAAATGGGAAGCTGGGTGGCTCAGTGGGTTAAGCCTCTGTCTTTGGCTCAGGTCATGATCTCAGGGTCCTGGGATCAAACCCCACATCCGGCTCTCTGCTCAGCAGGGAGCCTGCTTCCCCCTCTCTCTGCCTGCCTCTCTGCCTACTTGTGATCTCTCTCTGTGTCAAATAAATAAATAAAATCCATAAAAAAAAAAGGAACAAGTGAAAGTCTGGTTTGTAAGGTAGAACGAGGGGAAAAAACATCTGCTCATTGAGCTAAAGCTGTATCCATGTTTAGAAGAAATAATAAGAAAACTATTCTTTGCTTCCTGGTAAGATAAGTTAATAATCCAATCAGGCTGATTTCTTCAAGGCAAGTTTTAGCCAGACCGAGGTATAGTTCAGAAAACTACTGACAAAGACTGATTTTAAAGCAATGCATATCAGCAGTACAGAATATTTAGGGGACCGTTTCTTTATTTTGGTGAAGGTTTATGGGTGTGTACATGGCCCTATTTCCAATCCAAGGATCTTGCAAACAGAGCAGATATAAAAGATATCTCAGGCAGGAGGAAAAAAAAATGTTCACTGTATCACATGTAAAGGCTTTAAAAAGGTTCTTTCTATGTCAACCAACAGATATAGAAATTGCATAGATAAACTCTGCTGAACCATTCAGTAAATTATACTGAACTATTCTAATTACCATTTAATGACTACTCTTAAAATTGAATTTATCAAAGATAAGTAATACTGTCTGTGTGATAGCTGGAGAGAAATTTTGATTGTGGATCGATTTCCTTTATTTGCTGGAATAAAAACACGTTCATTGACGGAGAAGAATCCATCTAAAGATTCAGTTTGGAGCACTTCTAATAACCATGCTTTCCTGGGCACTTTGATTTTTTTCTGTATAATGTTTATTACTTTTCCTTATTTATGTCATTTCTTAGGGATCCACTCACAGTTGTTTTCTTTTCTTTTTTTTTTTTTTAAGATTTTATTTATTTATTTGAGAGAGAGATAGTGAGAGAGAACATGAGCGATGAGAAGGTCAGAGGGAGAAGCAGACTCCCCGTGATGCTGGGAGCCCAATGCGGGACTCGATCCCAGGACTCCAGGATCATGACCTGAGCCGAAGGCAGTCGTCCAACCAACTGAGCCACCCAGGCGCCCCTCACAGTTGTTTTCTTATATGAAATAAAAGTTGGTATAATAAAACAAATCTTAAAGAAACATTTTTAACATCTGGCTTTTAGAGTGGTTTGACTGCTTAGTAGCTCTTTGATTGGGTATGTAACCTGAATTCTCTTGGTTTCTGAAACCCAAGAGAATTTTCCCCATTTATAAAATGAGAACTGCCCACCTATCTCACAGTACTATTGTAAAGGTCTATTGGGATAACGGTTAGGAAATTGTTTTGTTAATCATAACATGCTGCATGATTACAAGTAAGTAGTGATATTTTTAACAGTGAGTCTGTCCATATGACCTTGTGCCTGCATCTCTCAGTGGTCCCAGACTGCTTGTGTTCATCCATCCATTGGCCTCTGGAGAGTCATGCCTGATACAACCGATTATTGTTGCAGGCTTTCTTTCTTCTTTCATCAGCTTTGAGACACTTGGCTCCAAATGGCAATTGCCTGCTCCAGTGGTCTGCCGAAAGATACAGTTTCCCAGCAGTCAGTGTCTATGTAGCTCTGTTTGAAATTCTTTCACAGCAAATCTTAAGAATGTTTCATCAATCTTCCCTGCCGACAGTGATTCTTCTGTAGTCCAGCACACAGGAAATGAGGAGGTATCTTGCTGGCATGGAATCTGCACACACGTGTCCTGCCTAGAGGGTCTGTGCTGCAGCCTGTGGAGTTGCAATATGGTTGAACTGAATTCATTGTAAGAAACCATTCTAGCCTATCTTGGCAAGTTCATAATGCCACACTTGGCACGTGGCATGTGCTAATTTATGTGCTTCTCATGGGCTCATGAAGCCTAATAATGTGTTGATCTCACTATGGATATTTAATTAAGTATTTAATTTAATTGCAAATTTATATAACAAAACGGTAAACATTAGATTGTAGAAGATTTTATCTTGAACTTGGAGATAATAAAAGTAACTAACATTTACTGAGCACTTGTTATGTGAGATATTTTAAAGCACATTATATGTCGTAAGTTATTTTTATTCCCTCAGTCTATTATTATGCAGGTTTTCTGATCAGGGGTTCAAGGAATGCACCTCAAAGAGCTAGCAAAGAATATACCCTAAATTTGAACCAGGAGGACCTGTCTCACAGGTCTCACTGTCAGACACCTCTGACTTCATTTGAACTTCTTTTAATTTATTCTGTGGCAAGAGAGAATTAGGGTGTCAGAGCTGTTTCTGGGACTAAGGGTCTTAAATTTATGTGAATGTATTTGAGTGTATACTTTGGAGCATTAAAATGTGCAATGCCACTCATCTTCTTAGGGAAGTTATCTCATTCTTTTGAAAAAGGTTAAATGAAATAGTGCATAATAAAATAGTATAATAACATAACCACTGTAGCACTCTAAAAAGTATCATTTAGGGGTGGTTTAGATACACATTTAAGTCAGACTGGGATAGGGCTCTCTCTCAATTCAGGAAGAGCAGCCAGAACAGCCATCAGATTAAACACCTTAACATCAGTGGACCTAAGGGATTGGGATGGGGAGTTTACATGGCTTGGGTTAGCAGCACAATCTGAATCTCTGTATAACATCAAGTATAACTGTATTCTCATATTCTCTTATGAGAATACAGTTAGAGAATAGTAAAAGAATACAGTTAGAGAATACAGTTAGAGAATAGTAAGAGAATACAGTTCGAGAATAGTAAGAAAATACAGTTAGAGAATACAGTTAGAGAATACAGTTAGAAAATAGTAAGAGAATACAGTTATGCATCACTTTTCAGAGGCAGAGCTGGTGCTGATAGCTGCAATCATGTTACTGGGTTTTCCATTATACAACAGACCAGCTATCAGCACCAAAAGAGAAGAAACATAAGGATTATTTTGGATAATGTGTGAACAACTTTCAGCTTTGAGAAAGTGGGGTGGGGATGGGGGGTGGATTTATTTAGCTGGGTTTCCAATGCTGGAGCTCTCAAATGTAAAATCAATTTTCTTTTTGCCTTTTTATCTTATATGAACTATACATTTTTCAAAATTTTCTTCTGGATTAAGAAACCAACATATATATATATATATGTGTGTGTGTGTGTGTGTGTTTATATATGTATACACACTCACTACATACACATATATATGCACATATATGTATATACATATACATGTATATATAATTTTATTTATATTTATTTATATATAAATAAATATAAATATTTATATATATAAATTTATATTTATTTATATATAAAATATATGTATTTATATTTTGCCATATTTATTTCCTATATATTTCATTCATATATATATATGAAAATGAGAAAACCTACATGCTATTTGGCCTATTTTCTTGTTTTTGTATTGAATTGGATTAATTTATCCAGCAACATGAAGCTATATTATAATCACAATTACTTGTCATGATAGTTTATTTTTTGAAGATTTTATTTATTGAGAGAGAGAGAGAACATGGTGGGGGGTAGCGTGGATAGAGACAGAGGGAAAGGGAGCAGGAGAAGCAGACTCCGAATTGATCAAGAAGCCCAAGACCATGACCTGAGCTGAACTGAGCCAAAGAAGGAGGCTTAATGGACTGGGCCACCCAGATGCCTCTTACCTGTGATGATGTTTAAGAATAATCCACTTGGAAAAATAATAATAATAATAAAAATAATAATCCAATTGAAAAAGATCAAAGTATGCAATCTTCATACATGGAATAATATTTAGTATGAGGAAAAAGTTCTTTTTAAATCAGTAATATTACTGACAATTGGATATGAACTTGAATATATTTTTGTTTTTCAATAATCTCAAATATGATTCAGGACTAATAGTGTTTGCTTTTGGATATAAGTTACTGTTACTTTTGTTGAAACTTACTTAGGTGTTACTTATCTTTTTCTTACATTACATAGAAGATGGTAAATTGAAATGCAGTATCCTAATGCCATTATTATCTCAATCACCAAAGAAATAAATAATAGAAATAAACTATATAAGCATGGGACCTGCAGCAAAGTTGCTTACACTGTTCTTTGAAAAGGGATTTGTTTTTTTTTAAATGTTTATATGCTTTCTCTTTCTCACGTAGAACATACAAAATAAGGTAACCTCTTTTCAGAGAAAAAAAAAGTGTGCAAGGCTAAGAATTACTAATGACGAAGAATTAGTAATCTGTCTTCACTTCCTGAATTCATAAAGTAAGTGAAAATAATTTTCAATTCTATTGATTTTCTAAGATGGGCAAGACTGTATCATTAAATAAGAATGGGAAGAGTTTTGAAGCTATTATCAAAACTTACAAACTCTGTCAATTCCATTCTTTTTTTTTCTTTCTTTCTTTTTTGGAGGGTGTATAGAATCAATTGCTGTGGGTACCTGAACTCCATGCTTCATGGAGTTGTAAGGAACACTTGAAAACAATAAGATAAAATTAAGGGGACCCTGGGAGGGTGGGTTAAGTCTCTGCCTTCGGTTCAGGTCATGATTTCAGGGTCCTGGGATCAAGCCCCACATTGGGCTCTCTGCTCTGCTCCGCGGGAAGCCTGCTTCCCCTTCTCTCTGCCTGCCTCTCTGCCTATGTGTGATCTCTCTCTCTGTGTCAAAAAAATAAAATCTTAAAAAATATAAGATAATATTAATCAGATGTGCCCCTACATAAGTTAAAAAGCTATGGGGCTTTAGAGAAAGGAAAGGCTAACTTTGGTTGGGTAGGGTCTGAGAAGTTTATCTGGAGGAGATACCCCTTGAGCAAGAACTTGATTAATATGGATTTCCCTTGTAGCTATGGATTAACCATCTTTAGTAATCATATAGGTATTATTCAAAATCAATCGATGGAATTATAGAGAACATCTAAACCTACATTGGAATACAAACACTTTAAAAACAAAAAAAAACCTGTTTTTTTTTTTTTTAGCACTAATGCCTCTAATAAAGTAATAATACCTCTAATAATGTAAGCTGTGATGACCACAGAACTTTTTTAAGCCATAGTGTTTTCTCCTTCATTAAATAGAGACAAAATACCATCCTGATTTATATTGCTGGTGCTATGCTGAGTCACTTAGTACAATGGTGGTGTCGGCAAGACATGAATTACAAGAATACACACGGTAATTTATAGCTTGTCACTGAAATTAAGATTATTAATTCAATTTGTATAATACATCCAGTGTGAAACAATATTTGTGGCTGTTAAATAAAAAATAAATAGAACAAAGCCATTAGAGTCAGAAGAGAAGAGTACAAAATTGGGATACTTTCAGACTTTATGAATACTGTTATAGTACACAGAATTATGACACCCCTAAAATGTTTTAATCCCCCAGAATTTGTGAACATGTTATATTAAATGAATGAGGAATTGAAGTTGTGGATGCTAACTGGTCGACCTTCATGGTCTAGTTGCTTATTGGCCAACCTTCATGACTTAAGTCCTGGATTATATGGATGTGTCCAATGTAACCACAAAGAAATTTAAATGTGGATGAGGGAATTAAAAGAGTCAGTGTCAATGATATATAAAACAGACTCAACTAGCCATTGCTGGTTTTGAATACTGGAAGAGGGACGTGAGCCCAAAAAAAGTGCAAAACCTCTGGAAACTGGGAAAGACAAGAAAGCAGAGTATTGCCTAGAGCATCTAGTATATGTGCTGCCGAAGCGAGCACTGCCTAGAGCATCTAAAAAGTATCAGCCCTGCTGACACCTTGACGTTAGCCCAGGGAGACCTGTTTCAGACTTCTGGCCTTCAGGACTGTAGCATAATAGTGTGTTGCTTTAAGCCACTAATTTGTGGTAAATTTTTATGGAAACCATAAAACGAAAATACAATGTCTGTCTTTTACACCATTGTGTCCCCAGTGTCTAGCAAACTACCAATACACAGCATTTGTTAAATGAAAGAACAGCCAAATAAACTCATTTGTTTAATTTTGAAAGTATCACTTTCTGTCTTAAGGCTCAGTTTGACCCACATGCTTTGAAATGTCTCCCTCCCCTATAGTTTTACAATTCCTTCTATTTTATTAGATATCACCTTGAGTATTAAAGATAATAATTTGAAAAAAGAATAGTAATTTGGTCTTTGGAGGCTATACCACAGTATTTGTTGTTGCCTTTGAGAAATCATTATATAAGTACACTTAGGTATACAAATTCACTCAAAAATATTGTGCACTACATGGAAATACCATTTGGATATAATCTATAGTCCAGACTGTATGTGACAAAGGGCTCCCAATATCCCTCTAAAGCACCAAAGATAGTCATAAATGCTACATGGCTACCATATCACCTATAAGACCATTTCCCACAAACCTTTGTGACTTATTATGCTAAGTAACTTATATCACTTAGCATAATCCCTTCCAGTTCCATCCATATCCCAGTTCCATCCATATCAATCAGAAACCTTCCCTTCCCCCAAAAATGAGTCCAGGGCCAAATTGCTTCCTAGGGGGATTCTGTCAAACATTTTTTCTTTTTTTTAAATTGTGTCATGCTAGTTACCACACAGTACATCATTAGTTTTTGATGTAGTGTTCTATGATTCATTGCTAGCATATAACACCCAGTCGTCCATGCAATCCCTGCCCACCTTAATACCCATTACTGGGCTCATCCATCCCCCACCCCACTCCCTTAAAGAAAAAAATAACACCTATTCTACCAAAGCTATTTAAAAAAATACAAATGTAAAGAAAACTTCCAAAATTGCTCTATGAGGACAGCGTTACCCTGATCCCCAAAACAGATGAAGACCCCATCAAAAAGGAAAATTATAAACCAATATCCCTGATGAATATGGATGCCAAAATATGCAAAAAGATCCTAGCCAATAGGACCCAACAGTACATTAAAAGGATTCACCATAACCAAGTGGGATTTATTCCTGGGATGCAAGGGTGGTACAACATTCAGAAATCAATCAAGGTGACAGAGCACATTAATAAAAGAAAAAAGTAAGAACCATATATGATCCTCTCAACTGATGCAGAAAAAGCATTTGACAAAATAGAGCACTTTTTTCCTGATTATAACTCTTCAAAATATAGGGATAGAGGGAACATATCTCAATATCATAAAAGCCACCTATGAAAAGGCAACAGCAAATATCATTGTCAATGAGGAAAAAACGAGAGCTTTTCCCTTAAGGTCAGGAACACGACAGGGATGCCCACTCTCACCATTAGAGTTCAGCATAGTACTAGAAGTCCTAGCTTCAGCAATCTGACAACAAAAAGAAATAAAGGGCATTCAAATCGATAAAGAAGTCAAACTGTCTCTTTTCACAGACGACCTACTTTATGTGGAAAACCCAAAAGACTCTAACCCCAAGTTACTAGAACCCATACAGCAATTCAGCAATGTGGCAGAATACAAAATCAATGCACAGAAATCAGTTTCACTTCTATATGCTAACAAAGTAACTGAAGAAAGAGAAATTAAGGCATCAATTCCATTTACAGTTAAGTAGCACCAAAAACAGTAAGATACCTAGGAATAAACCTAACCAAAGAGGTCAAGGGTCTATAGCTAAGAGTCTTAATCTCTTATTTAGGAATGGTCTCTTGAGAATGATTTTACAGCATCTTTTCATGGAATAGTAACCTACTCCCTTCTTGTTTGAATTGAATTTCTCTTGTTTCCATTTATTACCCATTTTCATCCATGATTTATCCTTCAGTGGGATTCTCTGGCTTAGCTATATTCCTTATTCCTAGGGCATACAGTAATAACAGTCTGGCCAGAGTTTCCCATATGCTCCACTCCAGTGAAGGTGTTCTAGGATTGGCCAAGTGAAAATTGAACGACTGCCCCTGATTCTTAGTAATTTAGCTGCTCTCACAGTGATTAGCCCTAATTTGGCTACTTACAATGAAGTTCAGCAGCTTCTGTTTGTCATTTGGTCACATGGGTATTTAGAGTCCTGGATTTATCTTATTTCCTAAGGAAGAAATTGTCACATAGTCATCAGTGTATTATACTATGTTATTCTTGAAGATAATAAAATTGGAATTCTTTAGTGCCAGGTTATAATAGTATATTGGTGAGTTCAAATATATTTAAGACAAAACTATAAATGTATACTGAATATCTTTAAGACAAAACTATAAATGTATACTGAATATCATTCCATGAAAATGCAAAGTGTAACTTAGTAGAATCTGAAATAGAAAAGGAAGAGAAGACATTTGCCAAGGTTGTCTTGGTGCATCAATAACCTTCAGCCTGTTGCACTTTCTTGAACAGTTTTGCCGTACAGCGTATGGATGAAGCAATCAAGGGAACCACCTTGTCTAATCCTTGATATCTACTGCTATGGATTGAAATGTGCTCCCTCCCCATCATTCATATGTTGAAGTTCTAACTCCCAATGTGGCTATATTTAGAGTTAGGACCTGTAAAGGGGTAATAAAGGTTAAGTGAGGTCATGAGAGTTGCGTCTTAACTTAATATGATTATAAGAAAAGGAAGAGGCACCATAGTTCTCTGTCTTTTGATGTGTATACAGAAGATGTGTGGGCCTAAAATCAATCAATTGATTGACTTAATGGAACAAAGATGACCTCTGAACAAGAAAGAATTCTTCCGGCAGAGTTCTATAACTCTTCCCTGGATGTCTAGCCTGCTGGCCTAACCTACAGATTTTGAACCTATCAGGCATTCACAATTGCATTAGCCAATTTCTTAAAATAATTTTTTTTTCTATATACATCCTATTAGTTCTGTTTCTCTGGACAACCCTAAGTAATACACCTTACAAAATAATATGCTATTTGGCAGCATTTACAATTAGTGTTGTGCCCTCAAGATCATTTATTCTTAGACTCCACACTAGCAGGGATTTATCAAGAATCTGCTACTTTCTCTGGTGAATACCTCAGCTTATTTTTTTTTTTAAAGTTTACTTATTTATTTGTCATAGAGAGATAGAGCGAGAGAGCAAGCACAAGCAGGGAGAGCAGCAGGCAGAGGGAGAAGCAGGCTCCCTGCTGAGCAAGGAGCCCAGTACAGGACTCCATCCCAGGAACCTGAGATCATGACCCATGCCTAAGGCAGATACTTAACCAACTGAGCCACCCAGGCATCCCTACCTCAGCTTTTTATCAGAATACACTGTGAATTTCAGGGTCCCCTGATCATGGCCCAGCTACTTATATTTGGGGTGCTTAAAAGTTGTAAGTGAGTTATTTTGCAAGTGATTGTATCTTCCTCCCATGTGACATGGCATGGTCCTAGTTCCCTCTTACAGAAATCTGGCTTTCAGCCTGAATGAATCCTAATAATAACCTTGAAATAATAGTGATCGCTAACTTTTCTTTTGCTTGCATTCTCTGATTATCATCTCTTGGGTAATACCTCTGGGTATAATTCATTTATTCCTTATTCCATTGGTAAGACTTGCCCACTGTAATAGCTTTAAGACTTTACCACCTCATACCAAGGATGTATAGAGAGCATCAAACTAACATAGTATTTCCAAACTCATCCCTTTTCTTACCAAAGAATGCCTTTGCCATTTTAATTCATGATAAAAGGTAATCCTACAGCTTCCACTGATCTTTTTAAATTATTATTATTTTCTACAACAGAGGTTTAAATGTCAGAGCAGACTCTGATGATAGATGTCTTCCAACTCAAAACTTTAATAATGATTCAAAAGGTAGAGCAGCAGACACAGATTAAACAGTCTTTTCTTAGAGGAGTGCAAAACTATTAGATACACTTTCCAAGTTTTTCTCTTCTTCTTCTTAAGATATGTTTTAGTTTCAGATTAAAGGGCATGCTTTAAGCATGACATGTGAAAATGCTGTTTACAAACTGTGTCATTTCTATTTTGTAACTTCTCCATTTTATACTCCCTTAAGTTACATAGATAGGAAAAGCCTTATGTGAACCCTCCCATTCTCCATCCAGCCATGCCCCATAAACACATATGTTCCTATTTAAAGGTAATAAGCAATCTCAAAAGACTAGATGGATCCTGAAAAAAATATTTCAGTTAGGGATTTCTTGGCTTCTTTCTTTTAGCAAACATCATTGATTTGTTTATATGGAGGTATGGGTATCAGCACTTTACATGTGGTCTTTCCTCAGACTATTCTGGTATACGAAAGCGTGAATTACATATCTCCTGTTAGTCTCTTGCATCCCAACAGGAAATATTCTTGACCTTTATAACAGTGGAAGGACATAGATAAGAAAATTCACCACCAAAAACAATAAACTTATTTTTGTTAAGATTCACCCACAGCTATTTAGAGAACATTAATTACACTTGTTAAGTTTCCATTTAAAAAAAAAAATCCAAGAACTGTGTAACTTAACTTTTGAATCTTAATTGATAGAAAGATTTTAATTCTCCCTTGTGGCGAATGTTTAAGGAAAGCCGTTGTTGACAGGCATGGGTTAGTTGAAATAAATTGACCTTATTTTATCAAGTTAACAACATTGTACAGCCATTTCCTTTTAGAACATAGAAATTAGAATTGTATGTGAAACCTGTTGCATATTTTGAAAATATATGGCAAAATGTAAGATGTTTAAAAATTTTTCCTAGTAACTTGGGATGTGTTAATTTGTGTAGCAAGCCAGTTATCCTGAAATATTAAGAATGCATGCATAAATGATTTAAAAATTAATTGCTCAATCTTAAGTAAAAATGTATGAATAAGTAGTACAAATCCTTTGTCCCTTTTTGTGGTTATGAAATCCTGAGAGTCATATGCTACAAATAGATCCCCCTACATTTTTAAAAGTATAAAAAAATTTACATCTCAAGTGAATACCTAAAAAAGTACATGTTTTATGATGCTTTAAAAATTATAAAGAACTAATAACTCATGTATTCTTATATTTGCTTACTAAATATTTAAGTTACTCAAGAAATATTAAAATAATCTCTGATAGTAATCACCAAAATTAAAGTACATTTCAAATACTTATAATTCTGATAAAATTTTCTATTTGTTATTTCACAAAAATATGTTTTTTTGTTTGTTTTGCCATGAATCAAAGAAAAGTCAGCAGTTTTTACAAATTACCGTTAACATACTGTCTGAATGAAAACAGACATTAAAAAATATATTTTAACAGTCATGAAAAACCCTACAAATGTAATGCTTTGTCTTGGTTAATATTACAAACATTTAACTTCTATAGCTACAAATAGAAGACTTGATCAATTTAAGGTATTGCTTAGAATAAACTAATAAACCAAAAATATCTTTTGAGGAATACATACACATGTTTTTTGTTAGTAAGCAAAGTAGGTGGATACCAAATATACACATTTATACCCATAAGCTCTTTCCCACATATACAGAAATATACAATGAACTAGATTCTTTAGAAAGTCTAAATCATTCCCCACAATACTAGTTGATACTATTACATTGGAAACAACAAAATACATGCAAGGTATGTCATGTAGAAAGTTTATTTAATTTATATTTATTTTTACATTTTGAATGCCACAAAAGTTATGAAGCATTTCCCTCCCTCCTACCTACTTCAGGAAGTCAATAAATGAATAAGAAGAACCAACATTTAATGAGATGTTTTATGTTGAACACTGTATCAAGTCTTTTGTAAGCCTATTGTTATTTCTTATGAAGTCTCAATGGCATTATTATTGCTTTCCTCCCTCACATTTTTCAGATGAGAGAACTGTTCAAAAATGATTAAATAACACACAGTTCATAAACAGAAGATAAGCATTTAGATATAATACTTAAGCTACTATTGTACTGGCTCCTAAGCAAAGAGGAGGTCCTAATTTGTCTCAAAGATGATTCTTTATTTAGATAATAGTTTGAGCCCTATGAGTACTCAAATACTATGAATATCCAATATTCAGTGAACTGAATGACACATATGTATAAGTGTAATATAACTATTGTCATTACCACTGTAAACTTTAGGAAATTTCCATTGCAGAAGTTTTTATGTAACCTCTCCTTCTTCATTCATTTGAATGCAATTGCAATTACATATTTCTCAATGATTGTTTACACTTGTGAAATAACAGAACCAATTTATGGCTACTTCCCTCAGCATCCCATTACAGTTCTCCATGCTAGTCATGATTCAAAAATTGCTAAATCCTGGAAACACTATTTATACCTTATCCTGAGAGCTTTCTACATAGCATCTGAGGCTGCTAATCAATCTTCGTTTTCTAAAATAATATTTCCCCCTGGTTTCCTTCATGTTACACTGTATTGATCTTCCTACACTCTGTATCTTCTTAAGGCTTCATTTACTGTGCCTATTTCTTATTCATAACAGGTTAATGTTTTGTTTTTGGTTTTGGTTTTTGTCTGTCTGAAGCCTTTGATTGATTCAAAAGTTGGTAAACTTCTTGTGTAAACAGCCAGGTGGTAAATATCTTGGGCTTTGTAGATCTTAAAGTCTCTGTTATGAACACTGAACTCTGCCATTGTAGAGCTGAAGCAATCATAAACAATAAGTAAATGAATAGGTGTGGTTGTGTTCTGGTAAAACTTTGTATAATTTGGTGGTGGGCTATATTTGGCCAGTGAGTGGTTTACCAACCCCATTTCCAGCTTTAATACTTTGCCTGCTAATTTTAAACATTGTCATGGCTTTGAGTGTAATCTGCTATATCTATGTTAATATTCAATAGCTGTATACTGAATTGTATTTGCATCTGATCATCTACACTTAGAGTCTTACTTTTTCTTTCCTGTATTTTATTGAAGAATATTTATTTCTTTTATATAATTTCTTGGATACTGTGCTATGTCCAATTATTTATAGAAATAACACATTCCTGTTTTCAAGGACAGTATATTTAATGAGAAGGTAGAGGATCAACTACTAATCAAGGAACTACACAAATAATTACATTGATTTAAGTTATTATAACCAGGTATGCCCATTAGGCAGTTCAATATTATTACTACTTCATGTATCAGCATATAGAAAGCAATAAAACTTGGTGGATGGGCAAGACCACTTTGAAGTGAGAATAATTTGGAAATATAAACCTACATAAAACTAATAATTAAAATTGGATTAGAAAGGAGAAAAAAGATAAAGAGACTACATAGGAGATAATCAAGAAAGAAAAATTTTTTAAAAAATAGAAGAATGACTATTGTAGATGTTAAGGGAAGAGAAGCATTCAATAAGGAGTCAACCTTAATCCATTCTGAATTATATGTGTGTGTGTTTGTGTGTGTGTGTATGTGTGTGTGTGTGTGTGTGTGTGTGATGGAATATTACTCAGCCATCTAAATGGATAAAATCTTATCATTTACTTCAATGTGGATGGAACCGGAGGGTATTATGTTGAGCAAAATAAGTCAATCAGAGAAAGACAATTAAATGGTTTCACTCATACATGGAATTTAAGAAACAAAATAAGATCATAGTGAAAGGAAAGGAAAAATAAAATGAGATGGCATTAGAGAGGAAGACAAATCATAAGAGACTCAACTATAGGAAACAAACTGAAAGTTGCTGGAGGGAAGGTGGGTGGTGGAATGGGGTAACTGGATTATGGACATTAAGGAGGAAATGTGATATAGTGAGCACTGGGTGTTCTATGCAGTTGTTGAGTTACTGAGCTCTATAACTGGAATCAATGATACGCTATATGTTAACTAATTGAATTTAAATAAAATATGTTAAAAATTTAAAAAGTTACTCAGAGTCCACTGTCTTACAAACTGGGGGTTTTGGAGGGGCAGGGGTTGAGGGGTTGGGGTGAGTCTGGTGGTGGGCATTATGGAAGGCACGTATTGCATGGAGCACTGGGTGTGGTGCATAAACAATGAATTCTGCAATATTAAATAAATTAATACATTAAAATAAATTAAAACAAATAAATAAAAATTTTTTAAAATTAAAACATTAATAAAGTGAGGGCTGAAATGTTCTATTTTATTTAATAACAATGATTTCATGCATAACTGTGTAGCATCTAAAACATTTCTTTCAACCAAGGTTAAGAAGATAGATCAATCTTTTTACATCAATTCTCAATTCTTTCCCTATTCTACACCTACTTCAAATGACCAGATTTTTTATTTCTCACACTGTCTTTCAGTGATTGTGCTTTCCACCTGATTCCTCAAATAAGAAATTGGGAAGGGGCGCTTGGGTGGCTCAGTGGGTTAAGCCTCAGCCTTTGGCTTGGGTCATGATCTCAGGGTCCTGGGATCGAGCCCCACATCGGGCTCTCTGCTCAGCAGGGAACCTGCTTCCCCCTCTCTCTCTGCCTCTCTGCCTATTTGTGGTCTCTGTCTGTCAAATAAATAAATAAAATCTTTAAAAAAAAAGAAATTAGGAAGATATTCCTAATGTTTTAACTTTCTTCACATCTCACAGGCATTCAAATGTGAGATGGTCAACTATACATCTCTAGCACCCCTTCAATTCATTCATCACTCCCCATCTTTACTTCCACCAATGTAATCTAACACAAAATGTATCTCTCTTCACCTAGTAGGACATTCTCAGGTTCATTCTCCTCTTCATGAGCTAGAATGTTTATGTCAAACAAGCAGCCTATTGTTAATTTTGCATATAATCTCTCAATTATTTTCAACAGTTATAAGTATAGATAGATGAACTATATAATGACTCTCAAATTCCAAAAATTATATGATAATATTGACAATATTATCAGACAAAATTATAATATTATGTTCATTCAATATACAAAATATTTTGGGGAACAATTCGCACCTTTAATTTATTAAGTTCTATTTAGGAACATTTTTTAAAAATTTATTCAGATTTTTTTTTCCTCTTGCTAAAAGGTTATATTTTTCTATATATATAAATGCATAATGTTTTTAAAAATATGTGTATCATATATTTATTTTTATTGTGAACAAGGATTCTTATTTGTTTTTATTGTATTTTAAAATATATGTCTGGTATGAAGGAAATATACTAGAATTTTGAAATATTTACTTTTCATTGATCCATTCTAAGAACACCAAGTAAAGAACTGAATTCTTATAAATTCCTGGTTGATTTTCTTTATTGTGTGTGTTTGTGAGACAGTATCTTTTGCAAAATGATTCTTTCTTTTTTTCTATAATGATATGATCACTACTGCTTTACATCTTATTTCAATGACTTGTCAATATATGATTTAAAATTTTATAATTAGCATTTTATATAATTTTAATTTTGATCTTTATTATTCTGCAAATCCTAACCTATTATCATGTTATGTACAATGTGTTATCTTAAATACATACAAAGTGTTACCTCCTTTTAGTCTTATATTTTAATTTTTAAAGTTTGCATCCTAATGTAAATGCTTCTTATTTTCATGCTCAATACTGTTTCCCAAGAATGCAAAACCACTTACATGTATCTAACATTTTATTATTATTTTATTCTCTCATTGCTTTCTTATTTTAATTCTGTATTAATGCTAAACTTACAAGGTATATAAAATATTTATAGAAATAATAACAAGTTCAAGTAAAAGTAACAATGTTTTAATACTTTTAGTGGTTTGTTAAATAGTTGTTGCCCGATCTATTGAAATTAATTTTATTTAATTCTCAGAGACTTTTAATACATTCATTACGCCAGAATACTTATTCTAGAGATTTTGTTCCAATTCACAATGATATTCATATTTTGCTGTGAATATTAAAAATATATTTTTAAACTATTGCTTTTAAAATTACTTGATGATAAGGTTCTAGTCATCTAGTTTTCCTTTAGTTATGACTTTTCAGCAGTCATCATATAAACATGGGAATGCTTGCAAAGAAAAAAATTAGTTAACATATATATAATGAAATTTTATTATATGAAAGTCTAATAATGTTATTTGATAAAAATGATCATTTATCAATTTTAATTTTCCTATGTTCTTTTACATATTAATATATTAATAATAAAAAAGTCCTGGAGACTGGGTTCAAATACCAGTTATATCATATTCTCTATACATTGGGAAATATTACTCAAACTGTGTCTCAATTTCTGCATTAGTAAGTTAAGAATAATAGTAATGACTAGTGTACAGACTTATATATATTAAGTATTTAAGATATATAAATTTCCTAAAATAATACCAAACACATAAAAAGTATTATATAGTTATTTATTAAATATAAGTAAATACATTTTTAAAAATAATCAATATGAGAATATTTCAAGAGTTTTAAGGGATTTTGTAAAGGTCAACAGCTTGCTCTGTGTGACTATAAGGCTTAAAACAAGGCACACTGGTATCACATTCATAAGCTTTTTAACATGAAGAAACATTTCATTTTCTATTAGTACATGAGAACTAAATTATTTTAAAAGTCATACATAGTTGATCTGTTGTTCTGTAGATATGTTGTTTTATTTTAAAAAGTTGTTGGGGTGCTGAGTGGCTCAGTCAGTTAAGTGTTCAAATCTTGATTTCTGCTCAGGTCGTGATCTCAGGATTATGAGATGGAGCCCCACAACAGGCTCCACACTGGGCATGGAGCATGCTTCAGGCTCTTTCTCCCTCTCCCTCTGCCTCTCCCTCCCTTCTCTTATAGGCATGTTCTCTTTCTCCCTCTCTAAAAAAGCAAAAAGATTTTTAAAAGATTTAAAAAGAGATAAAAAATAGTTCTTAAAATTTTACTTATCCATCATCTACTGTATTTTTATAATGAAAATATAATTGGTGTACCATTATATTAGTTTTAGGTATAAAATTATTTAATATTGTATTGCAAAATGATCATTGCAGTATGTCTAGTTAACATCCACTACCACATATAATTGTAATTTTTTTTCTCATCATGAGAAATTTAAAGATCTACTCCCATAACAACTTTCAAATATACAATAATTATAATGAACTATAGTCACCGTGCTGTACTTACTACCCCATAACTTACTTATTTTATAACTGGATGTTTGTACTTCTTGACTCCATTCACTCATTTTTCCCACCATCCACCCCCTAACTCTGGTAGTGACCAAGCTTTCTCTGTATCTATGAGTTTATTGTTATTGTTTTTAAAATTCTACAGATCAGTCATATCATACAGTATGTGTTTTTCTCTAACTTATTTCATTTAGCATAATGTCCTTAAGCCCTACCATGTTGTTGCAAATAGCAGGATTTTTTATGGCTGAGTAATATGCCATGGTGTGTGGGTATAACATTTTCTCTACCCATTTATCCATCGGTGGACACTTAGGTAGTTTTCATGTCTTGGGTATGATAAATATTGCTACAGTGAACATGGGGGGTACAGATAACTTTTTTTGAGCTAATGTTTTCATTTCCTTCAGGTAAAACCCAGTTGCTGGATCATATGGTAGTTCTATTTTTAATTTTTGAGGATCCTCCATATTGTTTTCCATAGTGTCTGCAGCTATTTACATTCCCATCAGCAGTACAGGAAGATTTCCTTTTCTCTACATCTACAGCCAGCACTTGTAATTTGTTGCCCTTTTTATAATAACTATTCTAAAAGGTGTGAGGTAATATTTCATTGTGGTTTTGATTTGCATTTTCCTGGTGATTAGTGATGTTGAGCACCTTTTCATGGACCCACTGTCTATTTGTCTTTTAAAAAAGGTCTATTCAGATCCTCTGCCCATTATTTAATTCCATTGTGTTTTTTCTTTGCTTTGTTTTTGCCATTGAATTTATGGGTTCTTTATATAGTTTGATGTTAACTGTTTATCAGATATATGATTTGCAACTATTTTTCCCCCCTCTGTAGGCAACTTTTTCATTTTGTTGAAATTTTCTGTGCAGAAATGTTTTTAGTTTAATGTAGTCTCACTTGTTTATGTTTGCTATTGTCTTTGCTTTTGGTACCAAATCCAAAAAATAATCACCAAGACCGAGATTAAGGAGCTTACTGCCTATGTTTTCTTCTAAAAGAAAAATGGTTCCCAGTCTTACACTCAAGTTTTTAATCCATTTTGAGTTAATTTTTGATATGGTGTTTGATAGTGGTCCAGTTTTCTCCTTTTGTTCATGGCTTTCCAATTTTCCTAACCCCACTTACTGAAGAGACTCTCCCCTCTCCATTGTATATTCTTGGCTCTTTTTTCATAAGTTAATTGACCATATATGTGTGGATTTATGTCTGGGCTCTCTATTCTGTTATATTAAACTGTGTGTCTGGTTTTGTTTTGTTTTGCCAACCATACTGTTCTCATTAATATACCTTTGTAATATGGTTTGAAATCACAAAGCCCCAGCTTTGTTCTTTAAGATTGCTTTGGCTATTTGAAGTCTTTTGTGGTTCAATATAATTTTTAAGATTGTTTGTTCTATTTCTGTGAAAATGCCAATGGGGTTTTGTTAGGGATTACTTTGAATCTGAGGATTGCTTTGGGTACTTTTTCAATTTCTTTTATCAGTGCCTTATAGTTTTTAGTATAGCAGTCTTTCAGTTTCCTGGTCAAATTGATTCCTAGGTATTTTATACTTGTTGTTTCATTTGCAATCGGAATTGTTTTCTTAATTTCTCTTTCTTATAGTTTATTAGTGTATAGAAACATAACAGATTTTTGCATATCGATTTTGTATCCTGCAAAGTTATTTAACATTTTTAGTTCTAAGAGTTACCTTGGTGGAGTTTAGGGTTTTCTGTATGTAGTATAATATCATCTGTAAATATAGTTTTAATTCTCTCTGACTTGAATGCCTTTCATTTCCTATTCTTGCCTAATTGCTCTAACAAGGACATCTAATAATTTGATGAATAAAATTAGCCATAATTAGCATCCTGGACTTGTTCCTGAACATAGAGGGAAAGCTTTCAGCTCTTCACTGTTGGGTATGTTAGCTGTGGGCACATCATATAATACTTTTATTATGTTCCATCTATACCCAGTTTCTTGAGAGGTTTCTTTTTTTTTTTAATCATAAATTGGTGCTGAATTTTGTCAAATACTTTTTCTGTGTCTATTGAAATGATAGTTATGATTTTTTATCCCCTTGTTGCTTGATCTATAGATTGAGTTTTCTTTAACTTTTGAAGGATAATTTTAATAAATATTAAATTCTAGGTTGGTACCGTTTTTCTTTGAATAATTTAGTATTTTACTTTACTCTTTGTTTGCTTGATTTCTTATAAGAAGTCTGCTATTGTTCATATCTTTTTTTCTATGTAGATTAGTTTTTAAATCCTGTTTTCTTTCAGGAGTTTCTATTTTTCTCACTTTCCTGCGGTTTGAATATGCTATGCTTAGATGTAGGGGTTTTGTTTTATTTTGGGTATTTTTTGGGGGGTACTTATACTGCTTGATGCTCCCCAGGCCTCATGGCTTTATGGTTTGGTGTCTGTTACTGATTTTTGAAAACTCTTGGCTATTTTACTTCAAGTGTATCTACTAATTTGTTCTCTTTATTTGGCTTCTGTTGATAACAAATTACATGTAAGTTACAATTTTGAAATTGTTCCACAATTCTTGGGTTTTCTGGTGTGTGTGTGTGTGTGTGTGTGTGTGTGTTATTTTTTCTCTTTATACTTTTGTTTAGAAGTTTCTATTTACCTATCTTCAAGCTTACTGATTATTTCCTCAATCTTTACTATTCACTGAGAGATCATTGAAGTCATTCTTCATTTGTCTTAAAGTGTTTTATATCTTTAGCATTTCCTTGAAATTCTTTCTTAGAATTTTTATCAGTCTGTTTATATTACCCTTCTATTCTTGTATGTTATTTACTTTCCCTTTAGCTCTCTTAACCTGTTAATCCTGGTTGTTTTAAATTTCCTCTCTAAAAATTCTAAAATATGTTTCATATCTGAGTCTGGTTCAGATGATTTAAATTGTCTCTTTAGACTGTGTTTTTCTTGCCTTTTATATGCCTTGTAGTTCTTTGTTGAAAGCCAGACATGATGTATTGGGTAATTGAAAATGAATTAAATAGACCTTCAGTGTGAGGTTTTATGCTAATTTGGCTAGGATTTGGGCTATGTTTAATGTTTGCTATAAACTATAAGTGCCAGAAGCTTCACATTTCTCTATTGTCCCTTTTTTGTCTTTCCTGTTGTTTTTAGCTTCCTTAACAACTGCTCCTCAGAGAGACACAGTGCTTTGCAGCTCTTTTAACTATAATTCACTGGCATTATTCTGGAGAGGTAAGGTATGGGTGAAGAGTAGTGTTGTATAATTTTGCATATATTATATGTGTGTGTGTGTGTATGTGTGTGTGTGTGTATATGCACACACACACAAACATATATAGTGTGTGTGTGTGTCTATGTGTGTGTGTGTGTGTGTGTGTGTCTGTGTTCCTGGGCTACAGCTATCACAAGGATTTCTTACACACCCCTGCTACTTCCCACCCCAACCCCATCCCTTAGGGAGACAGAAAGGCTGGAGGGACATCTTTCACATAGTTTAATCTCTCTCTTCTAGTTAGAGCCATAAGGGGATCTTTCTTGGCTCTTTATCATTAGAACTTGGTGGAATAAAACTCATGAAGGATTCAGGGGTATGGACAGGGAATTGATTCTATAGGTCTGAAGAGTTTCTCATTCTTAAGTGGTCAATGCTAAACCTCTAACAATGCACAAAGTTATCATTTAACTGTTTATCATTTTATAGTTTCAGTACCTTCTGTTCAAAGTAGGCAGATTTTGGCTGTGACTTTGGATTCACCTGTGTCTTCATTTGGAAAAATGGTGATTTGTCCTATGACTTCAGTTCTGTGATAGGTTCAAGAGAAGTCACCGATATTGTTTGTTTGTTTGTTTGTTGCCATAAATATAATGGTGTCTTTATTATCCTTTTTTTAAAGATTTTATTTATTTGTTTATTTATTTGAGAGCGAGAGAGAGTATGAGAGGGGGGAGGGTCATAGGGAGAAGCAAATTCCCTGCAGAGAAGGGAGCCCCATGCGGGACTCAATCCCAGGACTCCAGGATCATGACCTGAGCTGAAGGCAGTCACTTAACCAACTGAGCCACCTAGGTGCCCCATGGTGATGTCTTTAAAGTTTTCTGTACATCAAAGTGGAAGTCCTTGTATTTAAAATATTAATAATAATAATAATAATAATTTTGAAGAATTTTATACAGATATTTAAATAAGTAACATATAAATCATATAATATAAAATTAAAGTGTTGCCCTTGTAGCCATCAGGTAATTTAAGGAATACAGTGATATCAATATTGTAGAAGTTTTGGGTACATTGCTCCTTCAAGTTCATATCTGCAACTACTTCACTCAGAGGTAACCACTACTCTCAACTTCCCTTGCTTTATATATAGTTTTACTATATCTATACATATCCATAGCAATATATTGTTGGTGGGTCTTGTCAGGAGAATATATATTTATATTTATAGATAAGCTTTTGTTCTTAAAATATTTTATTGTTTTATGATTACTGACCTTGAGTGCTACTATTAAAACTTCTATGTAAAAACTGGTGCTACAGAACAGACTGTAGTAAACATAAAAGTTACATTTAGTAAGTTTTGAAAATGTCAAAAATTGTGTTTAATTAGTGCTGTGAGAATATTAGATTCACAGCATGGATTCTAGAAAAAGTAATTATGGCCTAATTTATAAGACAGCTTAACAAAAGCTCAAAAGAATTGCCATGATTTTTTTTCTACATCTTCTAAGATATTGATATATTAAATTATTACTAATATTAAAGGTATGTGTTTATATCCCAATATGTAACTAATTAGGAGATGGCCTGATACTTTATCACCAATGCATTTTATTTCATAACTAAATTTTTCTTACTATTTTAATAGTTCAATCTTCAATTTTGACTAAAGTCTCTGATGCCAAGCTGTTTATATTTTACTCTAATACTCCTTTTAAACTTATTCTAATCTTTAATAGTAGCACCAATGGCTCATTCCCTCCCATTTCAACCATCTCCTTTTTTGGTCAATTATTTTTGATTTCCTGTCCTTCCCTTGCTCCATTTTTTAATTTATTTCTACACTGAATGTTTAACTCAAGCTCCCAACTTCTCTTGTCTCATTCCTTATAGCCTCCTAACTGGTCTCCCTGCCTACACTAATAACTCCCAAAATCCAATCCTTCCCTGGGGCCAAAGTGATTTTTCCCCCAAACTGAAATTTAAAAAGAAGCCTCATCTATGATCTAAACCGTCTGCAACTTTCCCAACACATTTAAAACACATAACCTTAAATTACCTTGCCATTACTAATTTCTCTGACTGCCTCTGTTTCCAGTACATTCTTTACCATTATAATACAGTCCAATTAGCTATACATTTCTGGTCCTTGGATCAAGCAATATAATTCCTACTTTAAAGCCTTTAAAGTGGGCTTTTTCATATGCTTGGAGGAGGAGTCTACCTTTTAAATTTTAGAGTGCTTAAAAAAAAACAAAACTCAGTGCTGACACGCTCATGTTGTTTGAGCTCACTTTAAGTGCTACCTCCACAGAGTTCTCTGATTACCTGATCAAAAGTAGCTGCTCAACCACTATTTATTTACATTACAATGACATTCACTTATTTTAATTCCATGGAAAGCACATGCCACTACTTGATATTTTTTCTTGATTATTTCACAAAGTTATATACTTATAACATATAAAGTTACATACTTATAACATAAAATTATATACATGTAACTTATATAAAGTTATATATATTTATTGCTTATTCTTCCACTAGACTATGAACTCCAGAACTATAGAGACATTTTTTTATTTTTTCTTTGTTTATTCCCAAAAGTTTTAACAGTCAATTAATGAATTTTGTTGACTGAATATTAATTAACTTAATTCTTCAGTAACAATTGTCTTAAGTAAAATTCTTCCAGAACAGATGCTGAAACTAGAATTTGAGTGAAAGAGATTTTTGGGAGATGATTTCGGGGGAAACTATTTAAAAAGTAGAGAATTCAGATTTAAAAAAGGAAGAATCCAATACTTAATGTAGTGTTAAGGAAAATAATCATGCCCCAAAGAGGTCCATGTCCTGATCTCTGAAACCTGTGATTATGTCAGTATGTAAGCCTCAAGAAAGAGCTTTGTTAAATTTAATATACATAGAGAAGAAAAGGGGGTAAGCAGTGAGCCTAGGACTTCAATGATACTGATAAATGGATTCAAGGACCAATTTAATCTAAAAATATTCATTAGAATTTTGGTTTTGGATTCTGCTAGGTAAGACTCTGTTCTCCTTTTACATATATGACATCCGTATTTGGCAAAGGGACAACTGACCAAAAATAAACATATACTGCAACAAATAAGGAAATCATGAGGAATGTTTTCCAAAGCCCTGACTCCCAGAGAGAGGTTGAATGTGTTCCTTTTATTTAGGGTTAGAATGAAAATTTAGATAGGGAATCCTTATCATTCGGTGTAGAGGCAGGCATAAGATCACACATAAGCCTTAGAGAAAAATGCCTGTACATACATGGTATGTTAATATAAATTAGTCTGAGGCTCCTCCTTGGGCAGAGAGTTTAGTATTATAATGAGGTAAAGGTGATGGTAGGTCATTCCAGAGGTCACTCCATGGTCTATCTGCACAGTGCAAGTCAGGTTGAGCTCAAACTGTCTGGATGGTCTGGGTCAGTGGAAGTTTTTTTAGTACAGTCACCATTGCCTGGGGGTTGGTTTTGGGTTTCATTTGCCTGAGTAAGAGGAAAGCCAGAAAGAAGAGCTTAGAGGAAGATGAAAGGCAAAGGTTAGTGATTATAAGCCAGCCAGTGGGAAGTAAACGCCAGGTTTTGGGGTCTAGCATGTGACAGTATTGTCTTAAATGAAATAAAATTCTAGGAAAGAATGGGTTTTCTCTTCATGTCCATGTAAAATATTTGAAGAAGTAAACCTTAACTGTTATCCTTTCTAATAACCCCACACCTAATCCATCAAAAACAGTGTTGGTAGTAATTTCAAAATATTCAAGCATCTGAACACTTTCATCACTTCTAAAATGAATATACCTATTATATATACTTAATATATTTTATATGAAGTGAGGGACTTTAATGTTTTTCCTACTGTTTGAAAGATCAGGTAAACAAGAGATAACTCACTTTGACAAAGCAATATTATCTCAAATGTTAACTCCTACAAAGAAAAATTTTATTTGCTGTCATCTAATTATAAATATAGGATGAAGACTGAATGAAGCCCTAGTTTAGAAATAGTATAAACCATGTTGTATAAGAAATGCAATAAAATGAAATTAATCATAAAATAATATACCAAAAATTTTACTTGGAAATAGATAAAGTAATACCTCTATAAATACTCTATAGTTGAAGTGAATATTAGTATTGTAGTAATAATTATTTTATTTTATTATTTTTTTCTTTATTATGTTATGTTAGTCACCATACAGTACATCATTAACTTTTGAAGTAGTGTTCCAAGATTCATTGTTTACATATAATATCCAGTGCTCCATGCTATTTTAAGAATAATAATAAAGAGAATGCTATCCAGAAAATAACTGAGCACATGCAATACCTATAGGAAAGCTATGTATGCTTAAGCATTTTTCACTACTGAGGATAAAATTATGGACATTAACAAGTGCATTATTAGACTCAGAAGAAAATATGCTCAGAAGAAAAAGGGAATGTAAAGAGGAATAAAGTAAAATTAAAAAGTTGTTAGAATGAAGTAGTCATTTTGGTTTATTTTAGAAGTGCAATAAGCAAAAACCATGAGCTGTGATAGTTAGATTTATATGTCAGCTTGCCTAGAAAATGAGATTTTGAGATATTTAGCCAAATATTATTTTGAGTGTGACTGTGCGTATGATTTTGAATAAGATTAATATTTGGATTATAGGCTGAGTAAGGCAAATTGTCCTTCCTAATGTGGATGGCCCATATCCAATCAGTTGAAGACCTGAATACAACTAAAAGATTCTCCCACAAATAAGAATTCCTCTCGGCCTGTTGACCATCCTCTCAGTCCTCTCCTCTCTGTGAGTCCTAACTGGGATTATCCTTTGGGCTCTACTGGGTCTCCAACTTGCTCGCTTCAGGTTTTAGGACTTCTCAATCTCCATAATTACATAAGCCAACTTTTTTATAATACATCTTATGAGAGAGAAAGAGAGGTGTGTATTATATATTTGAATATTTTATAAATATACACTTTTTCTCTTTGGAGAACCCAGACTAATACATCTACTTTTCTAATAAAAAAGAAGAAAATACAATACAGAAAATTAAGGAAAAAAAAAAGGTAATATAGCCATCAACAAAGAGGAAATTAGCAGATTGGAAAAGGATATTTTATTAAAAGGGTCCTCTTTCTGCCTCCCTCTGTTAACTCAAAAAGTTTAAAATATTGTTTAAACTGTTAATCAAAATCAAACCTACACTCCAGGCTTTTGTCCTCTGATGAAAGGCAAGGATCATCAACTATTTTCAGATAATATTCCATAAGCATTGAAGTTCATATCTAATTATATATAATATATATTATAGTTATATATAATTTCATTTTGTAATCATTAGGCACTATTGAAATCACAGTTACTAAAAAGAAGTAGCATGCAAAGGGACAGCAAGAAGACATTCCAGTCTGTCCCACTGGATGCTACAGCCCTCCCGGGATGGACTCATACCCTCTTCCAGGTCCTGCCCATAGGCAGGAGGTAGACCCACACCTGGACTTGATCTGTCTCTAGTCCGTCCCTTTGCTTGTGGTCATTAGGTGGTGCCATCCTGCTGTCTTGTTTACCAGACCCTGTACACTCCTCAGTTTTGTTTTGTGATTGGTTCCTGTTTGGTTCTGCATTGGTCTCCTGTGTATTGTTCTTCCCCCGAAGAACCCTATTTTCTCTTCTGCCGTCTCAAACTGAGAACCAACTTAGACTATTTTTGCAAAAATTCCTGGGCAATGCCCACAGGCAATACCTCTTGTTCCAGTAGGACCAAAGGCTCTGGCCACATGTCAATGAGTTGCATAGATACTTCTTACTTGGAGGGTCAGGGGCCCAGAAGATCAGGGGGGCCTTTTTGACCTCTGAATCTAGGGCAAGTGTACTTACTTATGGGTCACACTCTTTTTTCCTTTTATCATTAGGACAATCTTTTGGCACACCTGGGGCCTACCAGTAGCCCAGGTAATTTTTTGTTTAACGGACTCTGGACCCTTTCAAAAGGATCTGATCCTTTTGAATTTTGCACAGTGCCAGATTTAACCCCTTTTGATAAAAGGGTATTTGCTTCTGATTACATGAGTATGGTGGAACTTCTGTAAATATGTTTTTATAATTCTGTGTAATGTTGGTGTGCCCTAAAAGGAAACCAGTCCATGGAAGCTGCTGTTCTCTGTATAAAGCCATGATGGAATTCAGAATGAACCTTGGGGTTTGGGGGGAGGGGGAAGTTGGAACAAGTGTCTGTTCCTGAAGGCCAGTCTGCTCCTCAGATTTTCAGATTCTTTATAAGTTGCCACTGCTAACACAAGAACAAAGTGTGTGACTTGTTAATGTGCATCATGACAGCATTTAAGACTGATGCTAAACCTCAAAAATACAAAAAGGGAAATAAATATGTACTTTAAAAATAGCTGAATTGGGAGCTTCTGACTCTCAGTTTCAGATCAGGTCATGATCTCAGGGTCATGAGAATGAGCTCTGGGTTGGGCTCTGTGCTCAGTGAGGAGTCTGCTTCTTTCTCTCTCCCTCTGCCCTTCCCCCCGCTCTCTCTCTCTCTCTCAAATAAATAAATAAACCTTAAAAAAGGTAAAAGATAAATAAAAATAAGCTGAATTAGAGGTAGACATGATAATAACTTTTCAAATTTGAAAGTCCTGATAAGCACATATCCCTAACTACAGATATATACCTTTCCTGTGTAGGGTGAGCTGAGCCAATATTGTAAGCAATTCAAATCTATTGTATTTGTTTCAATGTTTTTAAAATTGCTCACAGAAAAGTATGAACTTCACTCCTTCAGTACTTCATTATCTACATCTGTTGCTAAGAATTGAACATATAGTGACATGTAAAACAGACATGATTCCATACCTTCACAGCATTTCATCATTTTAAAGTCTAACAGTGAATGGGTGACAGGGGGAGATATAAGTGGATGAGGGGTGGGGAGGTATATTGGGAGAAAGAAGAACAAGAGAAAATAAACTAGGTGCCCCTAAGGTTTGAACTACATGCCGTTTGTCAAAACTCCCAAGGTAAAGCAAAAAATACAGGTCTTGATTCATTAATTGTTATTAGGTTTATTGTTATACTGCTAAAAGTAAATTAGTTAACTCTTAGATGAAATTGATCAAAACTGATGACTGGGGGTGGACTGCTAGTGACGAGTCATTCTGTCTGACCCTAATTAGCTGTCTATGCCAATTGTTTATCAAAGTCAACTGTTTATCACACAAAGTCTACTTGTTTATCAAAGTCAACTTAATTTGTAGAAATAAAACCAAATAAAGTATATCACCTCCATGTCTATAGAGTTTCTCTGTCAAACTTTTACACAATTTTATTTTATTTTAAATTTCCCCTCAATTTTATATAATTTATGATAAATAAGAGCAGTATAGCTACATTTTTTTTCCTATTATGCTTCATAATAGTAGTTTGAGGTTGAACTGAGTCATCACTCAGTATCTGGTTAGCATAATAAAAATGCCATGGAATTAAAAAAAAAAAGTTAGGGGCACTGATTGGCTCAGTCAGTTAAGTGTCTGACTCTTGATTTTGGCTCAGGTGGTGATCTCAGTCATGAGATCAAGCCCCATGTTGGGCTCCATCCTCAATGGGGAGTTTGCTTCTCTCCTCCGTCTGCCCATCCCCCTGCTCTCTTTCTCTGTCTTTAAAATAAATAAACAAATCTAAATAAATTAAAACAGGGAATTTAAGAGATTATCTTTTCTTTTGTCACCATTTCATAGAAGTTAAGATTGAGACCTAAAGAAGTAAAAGGTTTAAGGTTTTGTCAAGAGTTTATAGAGTGTATGGAGAGGGATGCCTGGGTGGCTCAGTGGGTTAACCTCTGCCTTTGGATTGGGTCATGATCTCAGGGTCCTGGGATCGAGTCCCACATTGGGCTCTCTGCTCTGTGGAGAGCCTGTTTCCCCTCTCTCTCTGCCTGTTTGTGATCTCTCTTTCTCTGTGTCAAACAAACAAATAAATAGATAATAAAATCTTAAAAAAAAATGTGTGGAGATTGCCTGCATAGGAAGTTTTTGGGTACTTTAGATAAAAATGCAGAAATGTCTGTTCATGAGGTATGTTTAAAAGTCATTGGTATTTTTTAAGAAACACATGCTGTGTAATCAATTTATATTTCATAGATATAGAGCAGTCTTTGTAATCTTGATTGCAACAATTTCCTACAAGCTATGGGTGGCACTATTTTTGACTTTTGATGCTATGAGCTTTGTTGTACCTGGTTGACTGTTTGTTTCCTTAGTAGCTGGTCTCAGTATCTAAGACAAAAGGGAAATGAATTTAAAATTCCTGTGATTTGGTAGCTCCTGAGTAAGCTATAAAGTTCAGCCAATAGTCAGAAGGATCAGGATGTTAGGGAGGAGACGAGACTTGAGGTCAACTTCTGGGTTAGAGTTATTGCTGGGGAGCATGATGATACTAGAACTAACTAGGTCAACACAAAGCAAAGACCAGCAGTTAAAATCTTTCTGTAAATGCTTCATACCATCTCTAGCTTCAGTCCTAATGGATGTTGAACTCTTGGCTTCTAATATACTCAAATCATTCTATTGAAAAAAATGTCTTCAATGATATATTTGGGATTTATTCTTTGTGCATTGTATTTTTCTGTAATCTCTAGACTAAATTATTTGATCTTCAATAAGAAAAGTCATTGTTGACCTATGTACTTGTGTTAGAAATATTATTTGATTACTTTATGTTGATGGAAGTTTCTTGTTTTAATAGTAATATACCATGGGTGACAGTAGATCAACAACAGTAAATAAAACACTATCTGAATCTCCTGTACAATAAATTGATTTTCCATAAGATCCTATTTAAATTCTCATTCTAGGAATAAACCGGCAGTATTTTATAAGGCAAACACCATCATATTTTAAGAAAACAATCTTAGTTTCTTAGAGAAAGAAAAAGACACAAAAGAAACATTATTTGATGCAAAGCAGAGTTTTACTATTGCTTTCCAGGTCAGTGGTTTTATACAGTACAAGAGAAAATTCATCACCTCTTGTCATCCAGTTCAATTGCAGACAGCCATGGCCTTGGTATATACAACAACAAAAAAGAGACTTGAATATTTTCTGGAATCTAAGTTCAAATCCTATGGAGAAATCATTCTCAAAATGTTTTATTTGTATGTGATATTTATCAATATGATTGTTCCCAAAAAAGTGTTTTCATAAATGCTTTTGATCTCTCAATTGTCACTTTTAAAGGATGTACAATTCTATGATCTGCTTTTTTCTCCATCTGTGTAATCATTCAATTTTCATTTACTAGAAGATATTTTATAAGAGTGCAATAGTTTGGGAGTAGCAAAGATGAAAGGAAATTGACTTTTTGGGATTATAGATATCAAATACTGGTATTATGAAGCCAAAGATAATAAATATAAATAGGAAATTAATATATCAAATTGAAAAAAGAATGTTTATTAAGATCTAAATTGAAAGGATAGTTCTTTAAGGAAATCAAAGAGATTTTCTTTATGTAAGCTTGGAAGTAAAGATCTTCAAAGATATCTGCTTTTAAACAATTGAATTTTCTACGTTTATAAAGAAAGAATAATTACATTTACTGTTTTAACATGTGAAGAAGTTAGGTAAAACTACTTATGATTCTTCAAGCACTATGGAAATTTTAAAATTACAATGACTGTAATTATAATTATATAATAAAATGTTGATTATTAATCCCCATAATTGCATAGTATTTACTAATTTCTAATTATTTTCCACTTTTTTTATCTCAAAATTTCACAGAGAATAATTCTGCATTGCAGGAAGTGGAGTAAGAATAGCCATTTTCAGTTAATAGAGGAGATTTCAAGACCAGTTTGAAATTGTTCTTACCCAGACCAATGAAAATATCCATTGTGGGACATGACCAAACATTTAGTTTCATCACAAACCACCAATTCTAATGTGCATTTTGGTACTGACAAATGGCCAAACATCTCTGCATTCCCCTTCCCAATAAAAAAGCAAATTAAAAAAAATGCTTTGGGTTTTTCTTTTTTTTTTAATGGTTTTTTGTTGTTGTTTTGTTTTAGTATTGTTGACACTGTATGTTACATTAGTTCAAGGTGCACAACATAGGTACTTAACATCTCTGTATGTTATCTTATGCTATGCTCACCACAAGTGTAGCTACCATCTGTCACCATATAATGCTATTTCACTATCACTGACTATATTCTCTATACTGTGCCTTTTACTCCCATGACTTATTCATTCCATACCTGGAATCCTGTTTCTCCCACTTCTCTTCACCCAATTTGCCTATGTCTCCACACCTCTTCTCTGGTAACCATTAGTTTTTTTCTCTGTATTTATAAGTTTGATTCTGCTTTTTCTTTGCTTATTCCCTTGTTTTGGTATATAGATCCTACCTATGAATGAAATTATATGCTATTTTTCTTTCTCAGTCTGGCTTATTTAACTTAGTATAATACCCCCTAAGTCATCCATGTTATTGCAAATGGAAAAAAAAAAAAAAAACCTGCATCCTTTTTTATGGCTATGTAATATTCCATTGTGTGTATGTCTGGGTGCATGTGTGTGTACACACATACGTTATAAGATATGGTATTTCTATCTTTGATTTTTTGAAGACCCTCCATATTGTATTCCACAGCAGCTCCATCACTTTACATTTTAACCAACAGTGCACAAGGGTTCCTTTTCCTCCACATCCTCACCAACTTGTGTGTGTTTTTTTTTTTTTTAACATTAGCCATTCTGAAAGGTATATGGTAATAATCATTGTGGTTTTTATTTGCATTTCCCTGTTGGTTGATTATGTTGAGCATCTTTTCATGTGTCTGTTGGCCATCTGTATGTCTTCTTTGGGAAAAAAATTAATGTCTATTCAGTTCTCCTGCCCATTTTTTAGTCAGATTATTTGGGTTTTGTTTTGTTTGCTTTTTTTTTTCTTGTGTTGAGATGTATAAATTATATATTTTGGATATTAGCCCCTTATTGGGTACATCATTTGCAGATATATTTTCCCATTCAGTAGATTGCCTTTATAAAATGTGATTTCTTTGAGTATGATATAGTGTCCTTCCTCATCTCTTATTATAGTCTTTGGCTTAAAATCTAATTGATCTGATATAAGGATTGCCACTCCTGCTTTCTTCTGATGTCCATTAGCATGGTAAATTCTTTTCCACCCCCTCACTTTAAATCTGGAGGTGTCTTCGGGCTTAAAATGAGTTTCTTGGAGGCAACATATAGATGGGTTTTGTTTTTTTATCCATTCTGATACCCTGTGTCTTTTGACAGGGGCATTTAGCCCATTAACATTCAGGGTAACTATTGAGAGATATGAATTTAGTGCCATTGTTTTGCCTGTAAGGTGACTGTTACTGTATATGGTCTCTGTTCCTTTCTGATCTACCACTTGTAGGCTCTCTCTTTGCTTAGAGGACATTTCCTTTGCTGTGAAAAATCATTATTTTGATGTAGTTCCAATGATTTGTTTTTGCTTTTGTTTCCCTTGCCTTAGGAGACATGCATAGAAAAATGCTCACCAAAATCTTAAGATACCCAGAAATAAGCCTAGCCAAAGAGGTAAATGATTTGTACTCCAAAAGCTACAGAATACTTATGAAGGAAATTGAGGAAGACACAAAGAAATGGAAAACTATTTCATGCTCATGGATTGGAAGAATAAATACTGAGCAACATACACATTCAATGCAATTTCTATCAAAATGCCATCAACATGTTTTACAGATCTGGAACAAATAATCCTAAAATTTGTATGGAACCAGAAAAGACTCCAATAGCCAGCAGAATATTGAAAAAGAAAACCAAAGCAGGGGACAACACAATACCAGATTTCAACCTCTATTACGAAGCTGTAATCATCAAGGCAGTATGGTACTAGCACAAAAAGAGACACAGTGCTCATCAGCGAGTCTGTTTCTCTCTCTCCCTTTGCCCCTTAACCTGCTTGGGCTCTCTCTCTCTCAAATAAATAAATAAAATCTTTAAAAAATAAAAATAATTTTTAAAAAAGAACATATCAAAATCAACACCCCCAAAACAAATAATTCACTCAGGAAATGGGCAGAAGACATGAACAGACATTTCTCCAAAGAAGACATTACACATGGCCAACAGACACATGAAAAAATGCTCAACATCATTTGGCATCAGAAAAATACAGATCAAAACCACAAAGAGATACCACATCACACCAGTCAGAATGGCTAAAATTAATAAGCTAGGAAACAACAAATGCTGGCAAGGATGCAGGGAAAGGGGAACACTGTTACACTTTTGGTGGAATGTAAGCTGGTATAGCTACTCTGGAAAACAGGTTCCTCAAGAAGTTAAAAATAGAGCTACCATATGACCCAGCAATTGCACCAGTAGGTATTTACCCCAATGATATAAATGTAGTGATCTGAAGGGGCACCTTCACTCCGATGTTTATAGCAACAATGTTGACAGTAGCCAAACTGTGGAAAGAGCTGAGATGTCCATCAACAGATGAATGGATAAAGAAGTGGTGATATATATATGTGTATATATATATATATATATACACACACACACATATAAATATCATATCTAAAATTTAAAAAAATAAATAAACTTCCCCCAAACTTGGAGTCAGATATGGTCATATAACTTTTTTTTCTCTCTCTTTCTCAAGAACATATGGGCAAAAACGACATGTCTAACATTCAGGATGAAGCATTAAGCAACAGTGCATGCTTCCTCTTTTCTTGTTCTTTCTTTCTTTTTTTCTTCCTTTCTTTCTTCTTTCTTTCTTTCTTTTAAAATTCTTCCCCTTGATATGGTGACTAACATTGTTACAGATGGTGGCTGTTCTTTCAATATGGAGTGATAGATTGATATGATAAGCAGAGCACCTTGCTACCCCACATGTATGTGGAACATGCAGTAACATTAACTTTTTTTGGTGTGCAGTTGTATGAGTTTGTATAAATCTGTATAAATACCAGTATGATTAGTATACTGAAAACTGCCATCATTTCCAAAATTCCCCTCTTAATTTTATTTTGTAGTTAAACACTGTCCCTTACCCTAACCCCTGGAAATCAATATTTTCTCTGTTTCTAAAGTTTATCTTTTCTAGAACATCATATAAAATGGAACCATATGGTACATAACATTGGAGACTGGATTTATTCATTCAGCATATCTTTCAGATTCACCCAGGTGCTATATGTTATTGGCAGCTTATTACTTCGCATTGTGGAGTAGGTCTTCCATTGTATGAATGTACCACCTTATCCATTAACTTAATGAAGAACATTTTGATGGCTTCCAGTTTTTATTTTTTTGTGTAATTTTGAATAAAGATGGTTTCAACCTTGTTTTAGGTCCTTGTTTGAAGATAAATTTTCATTTCACTCCTGTATACAGCAGTGGAATTGCTGGGTCTTATAGTAAGTGCATGTGTAACTTTATAAGAAATCCTTAATCTTTCCTAAAGCAGTTGTACAATTTTACATTCCCACTGGCAACATTATAAGAGTTGCAGTTGCTCTCTATCCTCAACAGCACTTAATATTGTCAGACTTTATGAATTTAGTTATTCTAAATAATGTACAGTAGTATCTCATTATAGTTTCAAATTGCATTTCCCTAATGACTAATAGGGTTAAACATCTTATATACTTATTTTCCATCTGTACATCTTTTTGTTCAAATAACTCCTCAAGTCTTTTGCCCATTTTTTTTTTTTTGAGAGAGGGAGAGTGAGCACACATTATTGGGGGAGGGGCAGAAGGAAAAGGAAGGGGAGAGAGAATCTCAATCAGGCTCCACACTCAATGTGGAGCTCAATGTGGGGCACAATCTCATGACACCAAGATTATGACCCGAGCTGAAATCAAGAGTTGGAGACTTAACTGACTGAGCCCTTCTTTCAGTCATTTTTAAATTATTTACTTTCTTATCATTGGATTTTGAGAGTTTTTTACATATTCTGGATATATATTTTATTAGATATGTGATTATAAATATTTTCTCATTATCTGTAGCTTGTCTTTTCATTCTCTTTTTATTAACTTTCATTGAACAAAGGTTTTAATCTTGAGGAAGTCTAGTTTATTAATATTTTCCTTTTAAGGAAATATCTGTCATTGCCATATCTAGGAATTATTTGCCCAACCCAAGTTTATAAAGATTTTATTCTAGGTTTTCTTCTAAATATTAATAATTTTATGTTTTAAATATATGTGTGTGTGTGTGTGTGTGTGAGAGAGAGAGAGAGAGAGTGTGTGTGTGTGTGAGAGAGAGAGAGATTTTTTTCTTTTTGAGTAAGGTGTGAAGTGTAGATAAGGGCTCATTTTTTTTTTATTTGAATGTACAATTTTTCCAGTAGTATGTGATGAAATGAAACATGATTTATGCACTGCTTTTGCACCACTGTCAAAAGTCAATTGACCATATTTGTATACATCTATTTCTGGACTATCTATTCTGTAACATTGTATCTACGATTTTTCCAAGACCAAACTATTTTGACTTTTATTAGTTTATAGCAAGTATTAAAATTGATTATTGTATATCATCCAGCTTTGTTCTTTTCTTAAAACTGCTTTCATTTCTCTACTTTCTTTAACATGGAATATAAGTTTTAGCAGCAGCCTGTTGATACCTCCAATAAAGCTTTCTGGAAATTGATCTGAATTGGGTTAAATAAGCATGTCAATTTGTGAAGAATGGTTGTGGAAACTGCCATCTTCCAATATGTGATCATGATATGTGTCTTCATTTATTTAGGTCTATTTTGATAGCTTTCATTAGCATCTTATAGTTTTATGAATATTGCAAATAAGAAAATTTTATTTCTTCATTTCTTGTTGGCTAGACTTTTCTTTTTCTTAAAAGAAATTCCATTATAATATTGAATGGGATACTTGAGAGTAGTTATCATTCCCTTTTCCCCAATTTTAGGGGAAAACCATTCAGTCTTCCATCGTTAAGTATGTTTGTTATAGTGTTTGTTGGTTTATTTGTTGTAGATGTCCATTATTAGATTTACTGCTAGTTTTTATCATGAGTGAATGTTGTATCTTACAGAAAACTTTTTTGGATCCATTGATAAGAAGATATATTTTTCCTCTTTAGTTTGCTAATACTGTCAAATATGGAATAATATGATGAAGTGGATTTTGAATGAACCAGCTTTGTATTTCTGGAATAAACCCAACTTTCTTTTGTTTTGTTTTCTTTTTTCTTTCCTTTTTAGTTGTGGTAAGAATTCTTAACATGGGGTATAGCCTTCTATCAATTTTTTTTCTTCAAGATTTTATTTAAATTCCAGTTAACATATAGTGTAATATTACCTCCTAATAAGATTTTAAGTATACAGTATTGGTAACTATAGACACTGTGTTGTACAACAGATCTCTAGAACTTATTCATTTGGACTGATGGAAACTGTATACCTCTTATTTAATTTTTTTTCAGTGTTCCAAAATTCAATGTTTATGCACCATACCCAGTGCTCTATGCAAGACATGCCCTCCCTAATACCCACCACCAGTCTCACCCAACCATGCACCCCCATCCCTCCAAAACCCTCAGTTTGTTTCTCAGTGTCCTGTCTCTCATGGTTTGTCTCCACCCCCAGTTTCCCCCAACACACTTATCATCTCCATCTCCCAATGTCTTTGGTGTTATTCCTTATGTTCCACAAGTAAGTGAAACCATATAATTGACTCTCTCTGCTTGACTTACTTAACTCATCATAATCTATTCTAGTCCCATCCATGTTGATACAAAAATTTGGGTATTCATCCTTTCTGATGGAAACAAAATATTCCATTGTATATATGGACCGTATCTTCTTTATCCATTCATCTGTTGAAGAGCATCTTGGTTCTTTCCACAATTTGGCGAGTGTGCCCATTGTTGCTATGAACATTGGGGTACAGTTGGCTTTTCTTTTTACTACATCTGTATCTTTGGAGTAAATACCCAGCAGTGCAATTGCAGGGTCATAAGGTAGCTCTATTTTTTAAAAAAGATTTTACTTATTTATTTATTTGACAGACAGAGATTACAAGTAGGCAGAGAGAGAGAGGAAGAGAAGCAGGCCCCCTGCTGAGAAGAGACCCTGATGTGGGGCTCGATCCCAGAACTCTGGGATCATGACCTGAGCCAAAGGCAGAGGCTTTAACCCCCTGAACCACCCATGTGCCCCAGTAGCTCTATTTTTAATTTAAGGACTCTCCACACTGTTTTCCAACGTGCATTTCCAAATGCACTAACTTGCATTTCCACCAGTAGTTAAGAGGGTTCCCCTTTCTCCACATCCTCTCCAACGCTTGTTGTTTACCATCCTGTTGATTTTGGCCATTCTAACTGGTATAAGGTGGTATCTCAATGTGGTTTTGATTTGAAGCTCCCTGATGGCTAATGATGGTAAACAATTTTTCATGTGTCTGTTATCCATTTGTATGTCTTCTTTGTAGAAGTGTCTGTTCATGTCTTCTTCCCATTTTTTGACATGATTATCTGTGTGTGTTGAGTTTGAGGAATTTTTTATAGATCTTGGATTATCAGCCCTTTGTCTGTAGTTTCATTTGCAAATATCTTCTCCCATTACATGGGTTGCCTCTTTGTTTTGTTGACTGTTCCCTTTGCTGTACAGATGATTTAATATTGATGTATATGTATTTTTTTAATTACTTTAATTTATTTGACAGAGACAGGGAGAGATGGAACACAAGCAGGAAGAATGGAAGAGGGAGAAGTAGGCTTCCTGCTGAGCAGAAGCCTGACACAGGAATTGATCCCTGAGCCCTGGGATCATGACCTAAGCCAAAGGCAGACACTTAATGACTGAGTCATCCAGGTGTCCCACTTTATACCCTTTGAAATACAATTCCTCATTTATTCCTTCTCTCATCCTGGCCCCTAGAAACTACAATTCTATTTTCTGCTTCTTGAGTTTGACTATTGCAGGTATCTCAGATAAGTGGAATCATGAAGTGTTTTCCTGCTTTGCAAAATGTCCTCCACATTCATCCATGTTGTTTTCTATAGCAGGATATCCTTTTTTTTTTTTTTAAGATTTTATTTATTTATCAGAGAGAGAGAGAGGGAGAGAACAAGCACAGGCAGACAGAATGGCAGGCAGAGGCAGAGGGAGAAGCAGGCTCCCCACTGAGCAAGGAGCCCGATGTGGGACTGGATCCCAGGACGCTGGGATCATGACCTGAGCCGAAGGCAGCTGCTTAACCAACTGAGCCACCCAGGCGTCCCACCTTTTTTTTTTTTTTTTTTAAAGTTGAATAATATTCTTTTACATTTATATACCACATTTTCTTTATCCATTCATTGGCTGATGGACATTTAACTTGTTTCCTTATCTTGGCAATAGTGAATATTGCAGCATGTGAGTGTAGACTGTCTCTTTGAGATCCTGATTTCAATCCTTTTGAGTTTATTACCCAGAAGAAGTGTTGTTAGATCATATGGTAGTTTTTTTGTTTTGTTTTGTTTTTAAAATTTTCTGAGGAACCTCCATACTGTTTTTCATTGAAGGTGCACCATTTTATATTTCCTGGCATAAAGACAGACATATAGATAAAAGGAATAAAATAAAGAATTCAGAAATAAACCAAATATACTTGATCAACTGATCTTTGACAAAGGAGCCAGGAATACATAATGGGGAAAGGATATGGTGGTCAAAAAATGGTGTTGGGAAAACTGGATATCCACATGCAATAAAATAAAATTAGACCCTTATCTTGTACCATACACAAAAATTAACTGAAAAAAATGGATAAAACTCTTAAACATTAGAACAGAAACTGTAAGACTCCTAAAAGAAAACATTGGGGGAAATATTCTTGGTATTGGTCTTGGCAAGGATTTCTTGGATATGATAACAAAAGCACAATCAACCAAAGCAAAAGTAGATAAGTGGTATTACATCAAACTAAAAATTTTCTGCAAAACAAAGGAAATAACCAAAATGCAAAAAGGCAACCTATGGAATGGGAGAAAATATTAGTAAATGCTTTATCTGGTAAGGAGTTAATACACAGAGTGTATAAAGAATTCCTACAACTCATTAGCAGAAAAGAAAGATTAAAAATAAAAACAATAAACTAATTTAGAAAAATGGGTGAAACTGAATGGACATTTCTCTAAAGAAGACATACCAATGGCCAACAGGTATATGAAAGAATACTTGATATCACTAATGACTGGTGAAGTACAAATCAAAACCACTTACTTTTAATTATTATAATTTTTATATATTGCAGGATTATTTCGGAAAATTTTTTGTTGAGTATGTTTGAATCTATGTTCGAAAGGATATTGGTTATTTCTTGTTCTGCCTGTATCAGGTTTAGTATAAACTTAATATTTTCTCTCCTTCTCTTTATATTTTCTATAAATAAACATTGGTATTACTTCTTCTTTTAATGGTTAATAGAATTTGTCAGTCAAAATATCTGGAAGTTTTAAAATACAGATTCAAATATTGGAAGGTTTTAAAATATGGATTCAAATTTTAAAATGTTTATAGGAATATTCAGCCTACCTCTTTGGTTGTATTTTATTATATGGAAATATCTCGCTCTCAAGAAAATTACATTTTATTGGAGAAATAGCTTGAGGATATAGGCCCTTACACAACAGTATGACAGAGCATACTGTCATACCATATATGACAAGGAAGCATAGTCTGGGTCTGGTGCACAGTGGCATCATGGTCCTAGATATGCTCCACTATATAGCCAGAATGAATGGCAATTCATTCAAGATATTGAACAGATCCCATTATATAGTAGGAAAGACCCAGAAGAAACTGGAAACTGGAAAAGTTGTAGGATCTTAAACATATGGTCCGTGGTTCAGAAAATCTTTTGCTCATAATAAAAATTCAGTGTATAGTGATGTGTTTGATATAAAAACCACACTCAGACACTAAATCAACATTGGTGGGGGGGAAGAGAGAGTGGCAACTGGGAACATATTTCATGCCTGCAAGTTGCAGTAGACACACTGGAAAATGAGCCATGTTAGAAAAAAGACCCAGATCTTACAAGTGTAAATTCTTAAGCTCTTAATGTACTTCTTTCTCTGACAAATTTTTTTTATTACAACTAAGGTGGGCCTGATCTTACTGGCAAAGCTTTCAGGATTATAGATTGGCAGGGTGAGGGAAGAAGTTATAGAATCAGAGATAGACAAAATACTGTTTTCAGAATTTAAAAATGAATAAAATATTATATCAAGGAAATCAGTTAACTAGGGGATTTTTTAAAATGTAAAAGAATTTAAAATCAATTAATATTGCATAAATTAAAGTCACAATTAAAATTAAAACACTATTAGTTTAAATGAACTGAAATATCGTAGAAGTCCAATAATTTTGCCAAGATTTATTTCTGAGGCAAATGAGAAGCCTTGGTACTGAAATAAGAAAGGACTTATAAGGGATATATGTGCTGAGAACACTTAACATGCTGATATATGACATAATAAATCCAGCAACTTGGGAAAGTCCCAGGTAGAAGCAAAAGTAAGCAGTAATCTTAAGACAAAACAAAAGTTAAAAACTGTAAAGTGAACTCAGGAATACAACTGAAAAATACATAGATGGAGTGGGTTTGGAAAAGTTGATAAATGTTTATCCTGAAGCAATGAGTACAGGTTGGATGACAGAAGTAACACAATACATAGTGGTTCGTGGATAGTCATCACAATGTTTGGATAATTCTGGTTAGTTGCAATATTATGAAACAATAAAAACAATAAGACATTTGGAAGCTCTTAAATCTTAGATGAAGGAAGGTTGTGACAAAGACTTTCCTTGACCAAACCTTCAACAGTATCGCTGGTGCCCTCTTTTTTGACTTGCCTCATCCTAAGGACTTGTCTACAGTTTTTTGAGCCCCAGTTTAGCAAGAATCTGCTAAGTCAGATTAGCAAGAATGTCCATATTCTTGATGTCTCCTCTTAGTAATTTTCCATCTACTGAGCATTCCTCATTTTGTTTGTTGACTATAAATCACCTGCTGTCTTTGCTGTATACAGAATTGAGCCCATCTCTGTCTCCTATTGTGATAATCTTTGCACCCTATTGAAATAGTCCTAATTCAGATTTTCCTTACAATTTTAACAAGTGTCAGAATATTTTTTTCTTTAACATATGACTTCAGTTCAATTTTCTAACTCTAAGTGTACTCAAAAATGGTCTGATGGAAGAAAAAGATCATATAACTCTTTCCATAGTCTGATCTCTAGCATTTTTCTAAATGCCAGGATAAGACATACATAGAAGAAAAATAGATTTGATAGAATTATAAATTGTTAATTCTGAGCTATGAAAATGAGAACAGTCTGTACAAATTTGTGGTTACTGACACAAAATTTCCAACATCAATAATGACCAAGTATGACAGAACCAGTAGTCTACATAAGTAGGAACAAAAGGACCTCTTTTACTAACCATAAAGTCTTAAGCTTTGTTTTAATATTTTGTTGTGCCTCTTTTTCCTAGAGTATTTCCCATTTTTTCCTACATCTTTGGGCTCTGCATCCAGAACATTCATTATAGGCTTTATATACAGAATGTTGAACCAAATAGTTATGGTTCCTGCCCTTTGCAGCAAGTTAAAAGAGGTTTTGTACTTGATTTCTCCAATACTAGAAAGAGCTACTGGTATGGGAAAGAAAATCTTGGTAATGTGGAAGCCAGATTAAGAATGTGTATTTAAGAGGAGGGGATGATCAGTATTTTCAATTCCTGTTGTTAGGTTTCATAACTGGAGAACAGTTGCCCTTTAGGTTTTACAAAGTGAGATGATAATGGTCTTCTTCTTCAAAAAAAATATTAAAGATGTTATTTATTTGAAAGAGAGAGTGGGAGAGAGAGAGAGAGCACAAGTAGGGTGAAGGGCAGAGGGAGAAGCAGAGGCCCTGCTAAGCAGGGAGCCTAATGCTGAGCTTGATCCCAGGCTCCAGGATCATGAACTGAGCCAAGGGCATATGCTTAACTGACTGAGACACACAGGTGCCCTGAGATCATAATAGTCTTAATGAGATCAATTTTGTCAGGTGGTAGGTGAGAAAGCTTAATTGGAGTAGGTTTATGAGAGATGAAAGGGAAGAATTGGATAAGTCAATATAGACAATTTGAGGGATTTTGTTGTGGAGGTAAACACAGATATGGGGCAATAGTTGATGGGCACAAGTGGAGAAGGGAGTCAAGAGGTAGTTCATTTATTTGTGATGTATTTGTTTTAAGAGGAATAACACCAGCATGTTTGTAAGGTGGTAGAACTAATACAGCAAAGTGGAGAAGACAGTCATGTAGCATAAATCAGGGAGAATTGCTGGAGTAATATCTTGAGTACATGAGAAAATCTCAGGTCTACTGCATAAATGACATGATTAACAATATAATAAACACATACTTATGCCATCTATGATAATTGCAGGAAAAGTAGAGGAATTGGGTGGACATTTTGAGAAATGGAGGGATAGGGTACAACGTGTGGACATTATCTAAGGATATTCTCAGTCAGTAACCAAAAGCTAATTTAGAATGAGTCTGGAACTTTGGAGATTTCATACAAAACAAGATTAGAAGACATAAGTACTACAAAGGCTAAAAAAGGCTTGCCTTCTCTCTTCCCACCATTCCTTCTAAAACCCCCAGTCTAGATGTGATAAAAACACGACAAACAGAAAGCTTGAGTCTCTTTCCCTCTCTGTATCTTTCTCTGTCTGTCTCTCTGTCTTTCTCTGTGTGTCTGTGTCTCTCTCCTCCTTTCTTCCCTACCCCAGTCACAATGAAGAAGTAAAAAGAAAGTCATCAGATTTACCACATTTAGGATTTGTGCTAGATTACCACCATCTAAACAAAGGGCAGTAACTCCCTCCCCAAGGGAGTTAGGAGAAAAGGTAGGGCAAAGAGTTCAGGGCCATGATACCCATTAAAGGAGAGAAATATGGAAGAACAGTGGGCAACGTCCAGACAGGAAGATCTATAGTGAACATCTAGTAAAACATCCTTGAATAAAAGGATTTTGGCCTCAGAAGAGTTATCTAAGCCACTTATTTTTACTATCATCTTTTAGATACCAGCCTACTTTATTTACTGATACCCATCCTAGATTATGAAGTCATATAATCAACTAAAAGGAATATGTGGTTTTTTTTAAAGATTTTATTTATTTATTTGACAGAGAGAGATCACAAATAGACAGAGAGGCAGGCGGGGGGGGGGAAGCAGGCCCCCTGCTGAGCAAAGAGTCCAATGTGGGACTTGATCCCAGGACCCTGAGATCATGACCTGAGCCGAAGGCAGGGGCTTAACCCACTGAGCCACCCAGGCGCCCCGGAATATGTATTTTTTAAAATGTGAAAGACTAGCTTGTCTCTCCCTGCACAGATTTCTTACCTCCTGCATGATGGCTTTAAAAATAATTAATTTTTAAATTAAGGAATTAAAAAAAAATAATGTGAGCTTCCAGTATACAAAAATGCCTTTTCTTTACTAGACTTAGAAGGAAACATTTTGTATTTTTTCCCTTCAGACACATCAACTTGACAGAATGTTAACTTTTGTATATAAAATTGATTTACATTCATAACCACACTCATGAGATGGCAGATCATTTGAAAACAACTAAGTAAAAAATTGATAACTACTATATTTGAAGGCTTATTCAAAAACAAGTTGTTTGTTAAAATATAGTAAACTCTATTATCTGTCCTCAGAAGTGCAAAAAAGTCTTCTGTACTTAATCCAGTTTCTTCTCTGGAGCTTGTTACATTTCAGATCAAGATGAATGTTTCTAGTTCTCTAAATCAAAGCAATCATTTCAATTTTTCTGTATTGTCTCCAGGGGGAGGCAGAATAATGCTCTCCTCAAAGATGTCCACACCCTAATCCTTGCAACTTATCAATATGTTTCCTTACATGGCAAAAGTTACATTGAAGATGCAATTAAGTTTACTGACCTGGAGGTGGAAAAACTATTCTGGATTATCTTTGTAGACCCAATTTAATCACATGGGTTGTTTAAAAAAAAAAATACTTAGGAATAAACCAACCAAAGAGGCAAATGATCTGTACTCTGAAACCTATAGAACACTTATGAAAGTAATCAGAGAGGTCACAAAAAAATAGAAAAGCATTCCATTCTCATGAATTGGAAGAACAATGTTAAAATGTCTATACTACCCAAAGCAGTCTACACATGTAATGCAATCCCTATCAAAATACCACGAGCGGGGTGCCTGGGTGGCTCAGTGGGTTAAGCCGCTGCCTTCAGCTCAGGTCATGATCTCAGGGTCCTGGGATCAAGTCCCGCATCGGGCTCTCTGCTCAGCAGGGAGCCTGCTTCCCTCTCTCTCTCTCTGCCTGACTCTCCATCTACTTGTGATTTCTCTCTGTCAAATAAATACATAAAATCTTAAAAAAAAAAATACCACGAGCCAATGAAGACATACAATGGCTAACACATATGAATACATGTTCATCATCACTAGCCACCAGGGAGATTCAAATCAAAACCACATTGAGATACCACCTTATATCAGTTAGAATGGCCAAAATTAACAATCAGTAGACATCTTGTGTTGGAGAGGATGTAGAGAAAGGGGAACGCTCTTATACCATTGGTGGGAATGCAAGTTGGTGCAGCCACTTTGGAAAACAGTGTGGAAATTCCTTAAGAAATTCAAAATAGAGCTTCCCTATGAGCCTGCAATCACACTATTGGGTATTTACCTGAACGATAAAGATGTAGTTAAAAGAAGGACCATCTGTACCCCAATGTCCATAGCAGCAATGGCTACAGTCACCAAACTATGGAAAGAACCAAGATGCCCTTCAATGGATGAATGGATAAGGAAGATGTGGTCCATATACACTATGGAGTATTATGCCTCCCTCAGAAAGGATGAATACCCAATTTTTGTATCAATATGGACGGGACTGGAAGAGATTATACTATGTGCAATAAGTCAAACAGAGACAGTCAATTATCATATGGTTTCACTTATTTGTGGAGCATCAGAAATAACATGGAGGACATGGGGAGATGGAGAAGAGAAGGGAGTTGGGGGAAATTGGAGGGGGAGATGAACCATGAGAGACTGTGGACTCTGAAAAACAATCTGAGGGTCTTGGAGGAGCAGGGACGTGGGAGGTTGGGTGAGCCTGGTGGTGGGTATTAGAGAGGGCACGTATTGCATGGAGCACTGGATGTGGTGCATAAACAATGAATTCTGGAACATTGAAAAGAAATTTAAAAAATAAATAAAAATTAAAAAAAATGCCACCAGCATTTTTCACAGGGCTAGAACAAACAATCTTAAAATTTGCATGGAACTACAAAAGATGCCAAATAGCCAAAACAATGCTGAAAAAGAAAAGAAAATCTGGAGGCATCACAAGTCCAGATTTCAAGCTATATTCCAATGCTGTAGTGATCAAGACAGTATGGTACTGGCACAAAAAAAGACACATAGATCAGAGAACAGAACAGAGAACCCAGAGATGGATCTACAACTAAATGGCCAACTAATAATCTTCAACAAAGCAGAAGGAAGACCTAACGGAAAAAAGACAATCTCTTCAACAACTGATATTTGGAAAACTGGACAGCAACATGCAGAAAAATGAAACTGGACAACTTTCTTACACCATATACAAAAATAAATTCAAAATGAATGAAAGACCTCAGTGTGAGAGAGGAAACCATGAAAATCCTACAGGAGAAAACAGGCAGAAACCTCTTTGAACTCAGCTATAGTAACTTCTTCCTTCACACATTACCAGAGACAAGGGAAACAAAAGCAAAAATGAGCTATTGGGACTTTATAAATATAAAAAGTTTCTGCACAGTGAAAGAAACAATCAACACAAATAAAGGTAGCCTTCAGACTTGGTGAAGATATTTGAAAACAACATACCTCATAAAAGATTAGTACCCAAAATCTATAAAGAATTTATCAAACTCATCACCCCAAAACCAAATAATCCAGTTAAGAAATGATCAGAAGACTGAGTAGACATTTTTCCCAAGAAGACATACAGATGGCTAAGAGACACATGGAAAGATGCTCAACATCACTAATCATCAGAGAAATCCAAATCCAAATCATGATGAGATATTATCCCATACCTGTCAGAGTGGCAAAAATTGGAAAGACAAGAAACAACAGATGTTGTTGAGGATGCACAAAAAAGGGGAGCTCTCTTGCAGTGCTGGTGGGAATGCAAACTGTTGCAGCCACTCTGGAAAAGAGTATGGATATTTCTTTAAAACTTAAAAATAGAGGGGTGCCTGGGTGGCTCAGTGGGTTAAACCTCTGCCTTCAGCTCAGGTCATGACCTCAGGGTTCTGGGATCGAGCCCAGCATAGGGGGGTCTCTGCTCAGCAGGGAGCCTGCTTTGTCCTCTCTCTCTGCCTGTCTTCTCTGCCTACTTGTGATCTCTGTCAGTCAAAAATAAATAAAGTCTTTAAAAAAACTTAAAAATAGAAATATCCTATGACTTAGCAATTATAGTACTATGTATCTACCCAAAAGATACAAAAATACAGATTTGAAGAAATACATGCACCCTGTTTACAGCAGCATTATCAACAAGAGCCAGAGAGGTGGAATAATATTTTATATGAATATTATTCAGCCATCAAAAACATTAACATCTTTCCATTTGCAATGGATAGAGTTAGAGTGTATTATGCTAAATGAAATAAGTCAGTCAGAGAAAGACAAATACCATATTATCTCACTCATATGAGATGAACTTATAGGATTTGGAGGAAAAAAAAAAAGGACAGAGAGAAACAAACCATAGGAGACTCAAATATAGAAAACAAACTGACATGGTGAGTGGTGTGAAGTGTGTAACCCTGATGGTTCACAAACTTCTACCCCTGAGGCAAATAATGCATTATATGATAATAAAAATAATTAATAAAAAATAAAAAAGAGGGGCACCTGTGTGGCTCAGTGGGTTAAAGCCTCTACCTTTGGCTCAGGTCCTAATCCCAGGGTTCTGGGATCCAGCCCGCATCAGTCTCTCTGCTCAGCAGGGAGCCTGCTTCCTCTCTCTCTCTCTGCCTGCCTCTCTGCCTACTTGCAATCTCTGTCTGTCAAATAAACAAATAAAATCTTTAAAAAAAAGAAAACAAGAAAACAAACAGGGTTAATTGTGGGAACTGGCTGGGGCATGGGCTAGATGGGTGTTGTGTTTTAAGAGGGCATGTGTTATAATGAGAACTGGGTATGTAAGTGATGTATCACTGAATTCTGCTCCAGAAACCGATATTGCACTTTGTGTTTAAAAAAAAAAAAAAAAAAAAAAGGAGGAATTTTCCAGGTTGACAGAGAGAAAGATGTGACAAGAACCGAAGATCAGAGAAGTATAACAAGGGTGGCATTCAAGTTGGAGGAAGGGCCCATGAGCCAAGCAATGTGGAAGGCCTCTAGAATTTGGAAAATGAAAGAAAATGGAGTCTCACCTTGTGCTTTCAGAATGGAATATATCCCTCTGACTCTGATTTCTGCCCTATGAATGTTCTGTTAGACTTCTTACTTACTTACATAATTCTTACCTAAACCAATAAATTTGGTAGGTAAAGCATTCCTAAGGTAAGGGTTACCTCTTAATCCTGGCTTTTTTTTTTTTTTTTTTTACAATAAGAACAAATGTCTTGTATTAAGAAGAAATACCATATATAAATGGTTTATGTTAATAAATTAAGAAGTTATATTTTTTTTAAATATTTTATTTTTATTTATTTGACAGACAGAAATCACAAGTAGACAGAGAGGCAGATAGAGAGAGAGGGGGAAGCAGGGTCCCCACCGAGCAGAGAGCCCGATGCGGGCCTCGATCCCAGGACCCTGAGACCACGACCCCAGCCGAAGGCAGAGGCTTTAAACCACTGAGCCACCCAGGCGCCCTAAATTAAGAAGTTCTAATTTACATTGTGAGATATGCAATTCCTCAGGATACCTTTAAAGATTGGGTTCCCCTGAGTCATTTTAAATAGAATGTTATGTTTTTAAATGTCACTTCTTTTTTAAAATTTAATTTATTTTTTTATTAAGTTATGTTATTCATCATACAGTACATCATTAGTTTTTGATTTAGTATTCCATGATTCATTGTTTGAGTATAACAACCTGTGCTCCATGCAATATGTGTCCTTCTTAATACCCATCATCAGGCTAACCTACCCCCCACCTCCTCTTCTCTAAAACCCTCAATTTGTTTCCTGGAGTCCATAGTCTCTCATAGTTCATCGCATACTCCCAATTCCCCCCGACCTCTGCCTTCTCTTCCCCCCTCCTTCTTTTAATGTCCTCCGTACTATTCCTTACGTCCCACATATAACTAAAAGCATACAATAATTGACTTTCTCTGCTTGACTTATTTCACTTAATGTAATCTCCTCCAGTCCCATACATGTTGATGTTGGGTATTCATCCTTTCTGATAGATGAGTAATATCCCATTGTGTATATGGACCACATTTTTATCCATTCATCTGTTGAAGGGGATCTTGGCTTCTTCTATAGTTTGGCTATTGTGGATATTGCTGCTATGCATGTTGGGGTACAGATGGCCCTTCTTTTCACTACATCTGTATCTTTGGGGGTAAATACCCAGTAGTGTAATTGCTGGGTCATAGGGTAGCTCTATTTTTAACTTTTTGAAGAACCTCCACACTGTTTTCCAAAGTGGCTGCACCAACTTGCATTCCCACCAACAGTGTAAGAGGGTTTCCCTTTCTCCACATCCTCTCTAACACTTGTTGTTTCTTGCCTTGTCAATTTAAAAACAAACAAATAGAATGTTATTTATAATACAATATAACTATGTGGACATTTTCTGTATCTCACTGATTATATAGATAACTAGATGCAAGTAAGTTTGTTTATATGAAAGTCTGCTTATGCTTAGAAATATTTCTCATGCACTGGATTGGTATTCAACTTATCTGCTGGGTGGATGAAGTATTAAATAATGGAGGGGCAATAAGGGGAGTGAATGAATGAATGAATGAATTGAAGATTTTTTAAAAAGATTTTATTTATTTATCTTGAAAGAAGTTGCTGTGGCTGATGTCAAAGAGGTTACTACCTATGTTCTCAGGATTCTGATGGATTCCTGTCTCACATTGAGGTCTTTTATCCATTTTGAGCTTATTTTTGTGTATGGTGTAAGAGAAAGGCCAAGTTTCATGCTTCCACACATAGCTGTCCAATTTTGCCGGCAGCATTTATTGAAGAGACTGTCTTTTTTCCACTGAATATTTTTTCCTGCATTATCAAAGATTATTTGACCATAGAGTTGAGGGTTCATATCTGGACTTTTTAGCCTGTTCCACTGGTCTGTGTGTCTATTTTTGTGTCAGGTCCATGCTGTCTTTGTGATTACAGCTTTGTAGTAGAGCTTGAAATCAGGCAACATGATGCCCCCAGTTTTTTTCTCTTTCAACATTTCCTTAGCAATTCAGGGTCTCTTCTGGTTCCATACAAATTTTAGGATTGTTTGTTCCAGCTCTTTGAAAAATGCTGGTGGAATTTTGATCGGAATGGCATTGAAAGTACAGATTACTCTGGGCAATATAGACATTTTAACAATGTTTAATCTTCCGATCCATGAGCATGGAATGGTCTTCCATCTTTTTGTGTTTTCTTCAATTTCTTTCATAAGTTTTCTGTAGTTCCTCAATTACAGATCCTTTACCTCTTTGGTTAGGTTTATTCTCAGGTAACTTATGGTTCTTGGTGCTTTAGTAAATGGAATTGATTATCTAATTTCCCTTTCTGTATTTTCATTGTTTGTATATAAGAAAGCAACTGATTTCTGTGCATTGATTCTGTATCCTGCCACATTACTGAATTAATGTATGAGTTCTAGTAATTTGGGGGTAGAGTCTTTCTGGTTTTCCATATAAAGTACCATGTCATCCGTGAAGAGAGAGAGTTTGACTTCTACTTTGCCAACTTGAATACTTCTTACCTTTTTGTTGACTGATTGCTGTTGTTAGGACTTTTAGTACTATGTTGAACAAGATTGGCAGCCACTTGGAAAACAATGCAGAGATTCTTTAAGACAACTATCATATGATCTCCCTGATATGATGAAGTGGTGATGCATCATGGGGGCTTAAGTGGGTAGAAGAAGAATAAATGAAACAAGATGGGATTGGGAGGGAGACAAACCATAAGTGACTCTTAATCTCACAAAACAAACTGAGGGTTGCTAGGGGGAGGGGGGTTGAGAGAAGGGGGTAGGTTTATGGACATTGGGGTGGGTATGTGCTTTGGTGAATGCTGTGAAGTGTGTAAACCTGGAGATTCACAGACCTGTACCCCTGGGGATAAAAATATATTATATGTTTATAAAAAATAAAAAAATTAAAAAAAATAGAGTGTCCCTATGACCCTGCAATTGCACTATTTGGTATTTACCCAAAAAATTCAGATGTAGTGAAAGAAGGGCCATATATACCCCAATGTTCATAGCAGCAATAGCCATAGTCACCAAACTGTGGAAAGAACCAAGATGCCCTTCAATGGATGAATGGATAAAGAAGATATGGTCCACATATACTATGGACTATTATGCCTCCATCAGAAAGGATGAATACCCAACTTTTGTATCAACATGGACAGGACTAGAAGAGATTATGCTGAGTGAATTAAGTCAAGCAGAGAGAGCCAATTATCATATGATTTCACTTATTTGTGGAGCATAAGGAATAACACAGAGGATATGGGGAGATGGACAGGAGAAGTGAGTTGAGGGAAATCGGACAGGGAGATAAACTATGAGAGACTGTGGCCTCTCAGAAACAAACTGAGGGTTTTGGAGGAGAGGAGGATGAGGGTTGGGTGAGATTGCTGGTGGGTATTATGGAGGGCACGTATTGCATGGAGCACTGGGTGTGGTGCATAAACAATGAATTCTGAACACTGAAAAGAAATTTAAGAAAAGGAGAAAAAATATTTAATTAATTTATTTGACAGAGAGACAGAGAGAGAGACAGTGAGAGAGGGAACATAAGCAAGGGAAGAGGGAGAGAGAGAAGAAGGCTTCCCACTGAGCAGGGAGCCTGTAGGGGGCCTTGATCCCAGGACCCCAGGATCATGACCTGAGCCTAAAGTAGCCACTTAACCAACTGAGCCACCCAGGTTCCCCTGAATGGAAGATTTTTAAATTATCTTTTATAACCATAACTTAAAAAATCTCTCCCTAACTTCTGACTCATCTTAGAAAGATGCAACAGATTGTGTCTCACCAGCAGATCTCTTTTCCAAAATCTAGTATCAAACCCAGGAATAGTCAATAAATAAGTTTTGTTCTAGTCACTCATTTATATTTCCTTTGGTCAAACTAACACTATATCACCACTCAAGTATATGAATTTATCTCCTGTGTTCATTATTTTTAATGTGATAGTTATTAAATTATATAACATAAAGATTGTGAGAGTAAGGACAAATCCATAAGTCCATTAATATATGGGTTAATGTCTATGATTACTTAAATATTTACTTAAGTTACTTTAAAGTTAAAATGTAAGAGATTTTTCTAAGTAGAAGGGAACCACTACTGAATAATATTGTATTTTAGAATATAAGATACCTGATTAATTATATATATAATCTCTTCCCAGTAGGTCTCATCTTAGGCAGCATAACACACTAAAGGAATATAAACATCTAATGAAAAGCTGATATGTCAACAATACCTCTTGAACTTAAATTTATTTTCTTAAAATCCTTTTGTTCTTGTCCATACATACTGTAGGATTTTTATATGGTTGAAGGCATATTTGATCATACTATTTTATTATTTGATTTATATTTAATGGTATTTATTAGATACCTGTGATTATACATGTATATAAATTGTTCTCATAGCTTCTGACAATTTCATATTGATTACTAAGATAGGATAATTTATTATTACTTGCAGATGGTAATTTAGGTTGGTCAGGTATGAAAGTCAATATAAAACTCTATTTTGAAAATTTTATATTCTATAAAGCATCATTAATGTGACCAATATTTTTGCCACTGGCACACAAATAGAATGTGTGCTCATATCGGAGGTTAAAGAGAATGCTCTGTTTTCTGCTTTAAGAATCAATATGTAACAAACTAAAATATCAACAGCTGGTTTCCTCCTGCCTCTCAGGAGGCTTCATGGCTATCATAGATGACTTATGTGTAGATTTATGTGTTTTCAATTAATGTCAAATAATCTGAGTATTGTTTAAGATTAATAAAATTAGGACATTTTCAGCTTAGGGATGGAAAAAAATCACACTAAAGCTAAGTATAAAAAATCTTATATTTCTTGAATTTTGTGTGTCTATGCAAATCCTCCTCTCTATTGGTCTGAATAATAAAAGAAAAAACTAATTGAACTTAGAAATTCAGAATCAGAATAAAGTAATAATAAATGTGCAATGATGGGCACAGCATTTAGAAATAAATACTGCCAAAGGCAAATCTATCATATGTCTCTCTAGCCACCTCACTATCTTACTTAAAAACAGAATCAATATAAAACATAAAGCAATCTTCTGCAGATGGACTTCAAAGTCCTCTCTGTTTTTTCTGCCATTTCTCAAGAACAGTAATTCCCACTAATTCCCATCATGCAGCATTTACTCCACTCATTCCATTTTTTTCCTGGTCACCTATTGATACTCCTCTGCTATTGAAGCTTTTGTTGGTTTTATCACATCTGCAGGAATATGAAAAGCAGTGCTGAAGTATATTTCTCTCCACATTATTGAGCCTCTTCAGAAATGCTCAGGCATAAAAGTGATATTTATAGATGCTTTTACTCATAAAATAGGGAAGGACTAGTTTTCATTTTTATAACTTACATATGTATGAGCATATTTCCAAGTTAGATACATTAATGTGACAATATGCGGATTTAACTCTACTTTTGCTCTGTAAGAACAAAAATTAGATTTTATTCATCTTTGAGCTTCCATTGTTTAGAAGAGTGCTTTGCACAGTGTTAAAAGCTATAACTTTGTCAGGAAAATGTATGTACCCACTTAGCATGAGACCATTGTTTCAATAATTTTAGTCACATTTATAGAGCAATTCTTTGAGATGAAAGAATTAAATGTTTTGTGTCTCAATTTATTTTACTTTCTAAATAGATTCAACAATGTTATTTTTACAGATTTTTTTCTAGTGAAAATTTTTGCATCTTTACAACTATCCTACCGTTCCTAAGTTTCTGGGCCCTTCTTTAATGTGTTCCAGATGAAACTTTTCACTTACGAAGTAAAAGATTATTGTATTCTTTGACTACATCTGTATAAGTATCCCAATGAACCCAGCACATTTTTATTTTCTACTGAATTTGTGTTCCTTTAAGAAAAACATATAAAGACACTGCTTATGTTATAGTTGTTTTCTCCATTAATTTTCATGAAATATTTATGCATAATATCTTATTTGGTAACCCAGTTGCCTGATGAAATTCTGCTAGAGTATGGTTGACAGAAACCTTATCCCACATTGATCTTGAAGTAATGATTTGTAAAAGATAATTTCGATATGCTTTGACAATGAATTTAATCAAATGTACATGACATTGCTTTTCAATCCCTCAACATTCTATATACTGAAGAATTGTTCTTGCAGATAGGTGAACAAATTTTTTTCTTTTTATTTGACATTCTTATCATGTCTAGGACTATAACTACTCTTGAGAATGCTGAATCTAATTTTTACTTGTTCAAATGTTCATGAATCACTCATTTGATTGTAATGGCTGATAAAGTTGAAAAGATGATTGAATATTAAACCCAAAATGTAAAGGAATCGCTTAATGTTTTTATGGCTCATTTTTTCTATGTAATGGGTACTAGAAGAATACATAAATAAAACTGGTCAGAATGTCCCAAAATATTGGTAAGAAAGCAATGTTTTGTGCTGATCTTTTCCCTTCCATTTTGTGTTATTTCATATTTTGACTGCCCTTCAATAGATTCTAAAAGTACTTCTTCAGCTGATTATTCTTATCTCTTGAGTACTTATTTTATTATATAATTCCACATTATAAATGACATATCTCCATTTGGGAATACTTTTATTTGGGGGTTCATGGACGACTACATGTGGCACATGCTGTTAGCAAAGCAGATTTATTAGGCACTGGTAAAAGTTTCTATTAACACTGCACAGTCCTTGATCCAGTGGAGACTGTCTTCCCCTTCTTCCTCCACTCCAGTCTGTCCTCTTATCTCATCCAGCAAAAACCAGGCAAAGGAAAGGGGAATTTGGCAGAAGATTAACAGCACCTGCTTTGACTTCTTCAAGGGTGACAATAAAATGGACTACAGCTAGTATTTTTTAAGGGTTGTATTCTTCATAGGGCATCCATTTTAAGCATTCAGTGTGCATGTGCAAACCTATTTTTTCTCCTTGCTACCAATCTCTGTGACCCCTACTGATAATAATTATCACAAACCTTGGAAGTAAAACACTGGAATGATACTTCTCCAACAATCAAAATTCATTTTCTATTAGAGCTATGTGTACAGAAAGGAACTCAACTTAGATACTGCACTAAGAAATTTTTAAAAATTGAAAAATTACAAAATAAACAATGAAAAAAACCAAACTTTTTTTCCTCAAAATTTTTATTTAAATTACAATTAGTCTACATGCAGTGTAATACTGATTTCTGATGTAATGTTGATGAGCACGGGAACTAGTAAAAAGTGGTTGCTAGCAAGAAAATATTTTTTTGTTCTCATTCCAAAGTTCTGGGCATTAAATTCCTTTCTATGAATTTAAATTCTCATACTATGATTTATTGGGAAAGCATTTCTACTTTTAACATATCAAAGAATCTAATTCGTAGTTAAAAAGTAATTTTAAGTTTTCTTCTAGTGAAATAGACATAGGAAGTTATGTTGTCTCTGAATGACTGTTATCCACAATATTATTTCACTAAGAAAGTTATTTTGTTTAAATAATTAATAACTTAATGTTATCTAATCCTCTGCGCAGGATCAATAAAAGGTGGGTGGAGAGCATTTTGTTCACAAAATCATTCTATATCATTTGGAAATCAATGTAAATATAGTTCATTTTCAAGTTATATGAGACAATATTAAAATATGTTGCAAGAATTATAGTATCACAGAAGAAAGACTAAAAGTATAAGCCATGAAAGTTGGGGTCAGTCTTTTCAGAATAAAGGATTTTGAGCTGGGTTTTAAAAACTAGTAGTTGGGCATATGTAACTGACTCTCATTAGTGAGTCTAGAGTAAAGAAATCAATAATTAGTGGTACAAAGATAGCTAGAAAGTTGTGGAAGTAGAATAGTTACAAAGTTTCAGTATTTTAGGTTTGGGTATTTTATGTTGAAATCTTGTGGAAATCAATTTTAAAAATTTTGGGTGATTTTTGTTGGAACAATCAATAACACTAAAAGGCAATCTTCAGAATGGGAGAATGTATCTGCAAACAACATATCTGATAACGTATTAGTATCTAAAATCTATAAAGAGTTTATCAAACTCAACACTGAAAAAAAAATAATCCACTCATGAAATGGTTAAATACTGGAATAGACATTTTTCCAAAGAAGATATCCAGATGGTCAACAGAGACATGAATAGATGCTTGACATCACTCATCATCAGTGAAATAAAAATCAAAACCACAAGGAGATAGCATCACACACTTATCAGAATAGCTAAAATTAACAACACAGGAAACAATAGATATTGGTGAGGATGCACAGAAAGGGGAGCCCTCTTACACTGTTGGCTGGAATTCAAACTAATGCAGCCACTCTGGAAGAAAGTATGGAAGTTCCTCAAAACGTATTTTAAAAAGTTAAAAATAGAACTGCCCTATTCCTCAGCAATTGCACTGTAAGGTATTTACCCAAAGGATACAAAATTACTGATCTGAAGGGATAGATGCTCCCCAATGTTTATAGCAGCATTATCAACAATAGGCATATTATAGAAAGAGCCCAAATGGCCATCAACAAATGAACAGATATGTACACTAGAATATTACTCAACCATCAAAAAGAATGAGATATTGCCATTTGCAATGAAGTGGATGGAAGTAGGGTGTATTATTCTAAGTGAAATACGTTAGTCAGAGAAAGACAAATACCATATCTCATGCATGTGTGGAATTTAAGAAACAAAACAGATGAACATAGAGGAAAAGAGAAAAGAAGAGGGGCAAACCATGAAACAGAGTCTATAGTTAAGAGAATAAAATGAGGGTTACTGGAGGGGAGGTGGGCAGGGGAATGGGTTAAATTGTTGAGTGTTAAAGAGAGCACTTATGATGAGCACTGGGTGTTATATTTAAGTAATGAATCACTAAATTCTACTCCTGAAACTAGTATTATACTATATGTTAACTACCTGGAATTTGAATAAAAACTTGAAACAAAGAAAAATAAATAAATACAAAAAAATAAAATTTTTATGAAAAATAAGAACAAAGAAGACTAAGGTGTGACAAAAGAGGACAAGATATTTAATATAAAAGTGTCAAAGATGCAGAGTTCTGGAAAAGTGGGCAGCTGTCGTATGATGTAGAATGTTCTCACCATGTCAAATATGGTGGGAAATTAGTGTCTGAGAATATCCTGGTATATGGAGCAACCAGAAGTTTACTGTATCTTTACTCATAAATATTTTTAACAAAGTACAGTTTAGATTTCTATGAAATATATAGACATTCAAATTTTCATTTTTATAGATGACTTCCTTTGGTTTTCTTTCTGTTTTTTCCATGGTCACTGATTTTTCATGGTGGATATTTTAATCCTTTTGCATGCCGTCTACTGCTTCATGCCGTAGAGGCCATTCATAATGTAAATGAAAGCAGAAATGTAAGCAAAATCCCTATCCCTGTTTTGGTTGACACTGTTACTCTCTTCATTATAGAGAGAATCCATTATTCATGTGTGCTCACTGTACAATCTCTCCTGTCCTCCTATAACAGCAGCCCAGCTTTTAAAAAATTTCATACTATTCCTTTACACAATTATATAATAGGTTTGACTTCATCATTAAAGTATGCTTATACACTAATATTAAATTTTAGCTTATTTTACCTCTTTATTTAAGCAGTATTCCTAATAGGACACATTTCTACAAGGTAATGATTAGAAATCAATACAGATATATTTTAAATATATTGACAATTATAAGGTTCCCACAATTTTTATCTTCACCAGTAATTATAAGGGATTCAATTTCCCCACTTTACCAGAGTGCTTATTCTCATTCCCTTTTAAATCTTTACTGATGGGGGGGCGCCTGGGTGGCTCAGTGGTTAAGCCGCTGCCTTCAGCTCAGGTCATGATCTCAGGGTCCTGGGATCGAGTCCCACGTCGGGCTCTCTGCTCAGCGGGGAGCCTGCTTCCTCCTCTCTCTCTCTCTCTGCCTGCCTCTCTGCCTACTTGTGATTTCTCTCTGTCAAATGAATAAATAAAATCTTTAAAAAAAAAAAATAAATAAATAAATCTTTACTGATGGGATAAATGTTCTGCCATTGTTTTAACTATATCTTTGACTTATAGTAGGAATTATTCTTATTGAATATTTTATTTTTCTCCTTTTTTGAAGTGTCTGTGTCTGTTTTGTATTGATTTATAGGAGTTATATGTGATGGGTATAAATTCCTTATTTAGGTCATAATTTAAAAAAAAATTCCAAATTACTGTTTGTCATTTAACTTTTACTTGTTTATTAATTTTAGTATTATAGCAATTTTTATGTAGAACACATATCCTTTTTTAATATTTTTATACTTCTTGTGTCCCTCTTCTAATACTATATATATCTCAACTATCTGTTTATTGTATTTTAAAAAGATTTATTTATTTATTTGAGAGCAAGAGAGAGTGCACAGAGCTAAAGTGAGAAGCAGACCTCCCACTCAGCAGGGAGCCCAATGTGGGGCTCAGTCCCAGGACCCTGGGATCATGACTTGAGCTAGAGGCAGACTCAACCAACTGCACCATGCAGGTGCCCCTTAACTACCTGTTTAATCTTTTAGAACTTTTAAAAAGCTTATTTTTATATTAATATTATAAATCCATCAGGCATTTTAATACTTCCAAAAATGAGGCAAGGATATATTTTAAATATTAATTTATGATGTAGATGTTATAAAAAGATGACTCACTTCCTATATTTCTACATGTACTTGGTCTTGAGTCTAGACTTTATGTTAATGTATTAATCTGATTATGTATCTTGATGGTAAAATGATTGTATATTGTTTATCATCATATAGAATATATTTTAATATTTGAAAAAAGCACTTCATCATTTTCAGTAATCACAGACATTGAGGTTTTTCTCACATATATATTCCACCACATTAATTTTGAAAAACATAAAAATACCCTTGTTATTGAGATTGCAATACATTTACAGATTTGTTCTTTTAATTACTACATTACTTATCATAGCATTCTGCCATTTATCATTTTTTTCTGTTCCTTAAAAACTTTTATAGCTTTCATCATATAAACAACTTATTATTTTTTTACTAGATATTTTCTATGCTGTTATACATTAGATGTTATTTCTATTGTATTTAAACAGGTTACTACTGACAGAAAAATATTTTATTTACACTACTATGGCATACAGACAGGAAACTTTCTGTTGTTTTCTTACTTTTTTATGTATGTCCCTCTGTTAGTACTTATCTCTCAGTTGTACCCAAGATTAGGCCAAAATCCCTTTGAAGAGTTCAGTCTGTGACTAGAAATTCTACCTCTTCTTTTGAAATAGAAGACAAATACCCCAGAAAAAAAGCAAAATAAGACTGTAAGGTCAGATGTATGATACTGTAATGGAGATTTCTTTTTAAATAGTAAAGTAATACAGAAAATGTAAAATATCAATATTTATGTGTGTATATGGAGGGGTGTGTCTATGTATGTTTCTAATGTGTGTATATGTGAGTAGTAATAGACATATAAACATAAATAAATCTTCCTATAAATTTACTTTTCACATATTCTCATAGATTCTTCCACATAAAGTCTTATATTAAGCCTTCGGTTAATATTTGTTTAAACAAAAATACCCAAGAGAAACAAAGTTCTAATTTCTTGAATTCCACATCATAAACAGCATATATTTTTTGGTGTGTTGAAGAAGACTGTCTGTGGTTTACCTGACATGAGTCTGAAGAGTTGGCTGAATACATCCCCTGAAAAACTGAGTGTAAAGTTTAGTGAGCTTTATTAATATTTTCCCTGTCTCTCTCTCCCATATGATATGGTGTTGACTATGGGTTTTGTTTAAGGCAGTGCCAAAAATGATGATAGAGGACAGTTGTGGAAATTGGGTATTTAATATTCCATGGGTTTGACTATTGTGAGAAATGCGAAAGTTGCTAATCCTGTAGTGATTTTTCGTTCTGCTGAGGTGCAAATTCAATTTGTAAATGCTAGGAGGTGGTGTGACAGCAGTTGCCACTTAGCTAGTAAATGAACATACAGTAACAAAGTTTTTTGAATGCAAGACTTACTTTGTGTGAAGGATTTCTCCTTGTTGGTTTTACAAATTAGCATAATCAGGTAACTACTTTTATTGCTATCCTCTAGAAAAATCAAGACACACACATGCACACACACACACACACACACAGTGGCAAAGTCTGTTTAGTTGTTACTGAGGTCCTCAGTGAAGACTATTTTGTCTTAAACTGTAAGATAAACTTTTCACCTATTCCCAGTGCTGTCTTCAATGATGCTTGTCCATTAAAATGTAGCTATATTTATTCATACCGTGAGAGTCATAGTCCTAATTTTAATTACTAATTCAACTTGTCATGTATTTGGCATTATTTCCCATAGCACATCATGCTGTGAAATAGTCATACAGAGCTAATTCTTTTTAGTCACATTAAATTGGAGTAAAGCACAGAAGCATGTAATTTCATATAAGAACTATAAGAATCAAATGCTAAAGAAACTTGCTTTCCCTTACATAATTCACTTAAGTGATTTCCTTCTATTTATTAAGTCAAATGTCCCACACACGGCCTCAGAGAAATAGAATTCAATAATCATTTATTCAATATAATTGTTCTCATTGACTTTTGCCCAAGGCATATTTCTAGCTATAAGTGTTAAATATTCTAATACATATATCCAAGAATTAAAAATACTACAGATGTACCAGTGTACATAGGAATTACTCAGTGAGAGTAATGTATAAATTAACATTAATATTAAATCTCACTGTATTTAGACTCTAATCCAAAAAAATAAAATCCAAAAGGGTCATTACCATGTTCCAGCAATTTTTTTTTATTTAAAAAAATTTTTTTTAATTTAATTTTTAAAATTTTTAAAAAAAATTTTAAATTAATTTTTTTTTCTTAGGGAGGGAGAGAGAGGGGAGAGAGAAAGAATCTTAAGTAGGTCCCACACCAGTGAGGACCCTAAGGCAGGGATCAGTCTCACAACCCTGAGATCATGACCTGGGCTAAAACCAAGAGTCAGACACTTAACTGACTGAGACACCCAGATGCCCCAATGTTTGCTGAATAATTTTTAAAACCAAAAATTCAAACAGCATTGGAAAGTTTGATTTCCAGTCACTGTAAAAAAAAAAGTCATGATACTAAAAATCATGAGCATTTGTGGTAACAGAGAGAGATTGTTGATATCTTCACGTCTGTTGATGCTGGGCTTGGAAAAAATGGAAATTCTGAAGAGAAATTAATTATATAAAAATTAAATGTAATAAAATCCATTGATCACTATCCTTTGCTTTTTCTTTGTTGATCATTCAAATAAAAAAAAAAAGTTCATATCCATGATTGTTTGTTTATATTTTAAATATATAGCTTAATTTCATCATTAAATATTTTCATTGGGCATAATTTATTATTCACTAAATTTTACTTGGCTAACTCCTATTTTGTACTTACCATAATGCATCTTTAAGTTTTCCCTCTGAGAAAACATTTCAACCACTAACTAATCAATAAATAGCCAATAAATCTAGCCATGTCATTTAGAGAAGCAGCCAACGTCACTCTAAAATTGGGATAGAAGTTAGTGGAAATACTTAATGAAATCAATATGACATCTTCATTTCCAACAAAACACTGAATCCAACTTGTTTTTTAGTACAAGTATCATCTACTTCTGTGTCATTGTATGGTACATTTGGCCTTTTGAGAAAATTCTACTGACTATTTAAAATCTTGTGTTACTTAGGTAAAATTGGATTTAGAATTGCTTAAAAGCTGAAAGTAACAGATTTAAGAAAAAAGAGGACTCAGAATATATCAAATATGGCAGGCTTAATTTAGCAAAGAATTAATAAAATATAATCTCTAATGAAAATCAGAGATAGTAGAAATAACTTAGCTGAAAGCAGACCGTTGCTATAGTAACGAGATACATTCACTCTGGTGTTGATTGAAAGGAACATATCTCAGAATTAACATAGGCCACAGAGGATGGTATCTTTGGGAATCTTTCTGCTTGCCAACTTTTCTGTCCTAGTACAAGATGGAGAGATTGAAGGTCAGGATGAATAAGAAGATATTACAAATGAGAAAATTATTTTTGAATCCAGCAAATACTAGCAGAAGGTGACTCTGAATCTATGTAGTTCAAGTGATGAGGCAAATGCTTAATCGATGTTTAAAAGTTGAGCTGAGGTGGCAAATAGATTTCATCTTGAGGGCTATCCTTAATTGATTTAGTTGTGGATGCCTGAAATGGTAATGTGGCCATCTATTATACATTCAGTATAAAAGAATGTGGTGGAGAGATGTTACTGATCCTGAGGGATGAAGATGCAAGGATTCCTGTTGTCTGCTTTGGGGACATGAGCCAGGGAAAGCACACAAGAATGAAAGGGCTCCTCAACAATGAGAACTAGCAAAACTGAACTAATATATACATAAGATTCTAAAAATCCAACCAATGTAGTATAATCCAATACTTCTAGCCTGAAGTTATCCATATCCAAAATAGAAGCATATAAACACCCAAACAAAAAAGAAGAAATTTCTTGTTTATTTAAAAAGAGAAAAAGTATAAAAAATTACCTCACTTGGACTACCTATAGGTTTGTAGCTACAAAATCAATTGCTCTAATTTATAGTGTATGTTTGTGAAAAAAAGTTAAAATTTTTTCTCTTCGTGTTATCTATTGAGAACACATTTAGTAAGTTAAATTACGTTTTACTTACTTAATTTGATTAGGAAGTTGACTTGTGTCTCAGTCTGCTAAGCCTAGTCATCAGAAGACAGAGAGAAAAAGCCCAACCAAATAAATGACTAAACTACATTCTATTTAGAACAAAAATACTTTCCAGAGAAATTTTGAACTCTGGAGGGATGGGCAAGTTTTTAGGGATTTGTGTATTGGGATATTCTCTAGTAAGAATATTTGTATTGAATTTGCAATAAATAAATTTTTTATTTGGAAAAATTATATAATAATACCTTCCAAATATTTTCCCATCTTTCTTTCTATGAAGATAATGTAAACTGTGATATATAAAGCAGATAAATTCAGAACTGTCCTGGTTGATCAGGAAGGGAGGACTGGGTACCTCAAAGACTCTTTTGCCACCACTCCACCCCACCTTGAAACAGCCTCTGGATAGGCTTTGTGGCATCTCTTTATGCTAAAAGTCATTGGAAAATAGTGACCAACTTTTTTCTATACAAATTTCAGAGTAGTTTTTAATAACTAGAGGTATGAAAATCCAATAGTGGCTTCCTTTTAACTTCAAAACAAACAGCAATTTAAGAAAAAACACCAAAAGTGGGCCTACTGTGTGAAGAATTTCTGGACATGGAAACAACTTAGAGTAGGAAGAATCAGAAGTCTAAAGCATTAGTCCAAGGGTGATCTAAATCATAAAAGTGGCAATATTAGGTGAGATGGGGGAGAGCCAGGACAGTGGACAGGTCAAAAAAGTATTTGGATGGGGGGATTAGAGTATTGGAGTGCTTTACTGGCAATGGGAAAGATAAGGACAAGGGACAAATCAAGAAAGAAGACTGGATTTTTGGCTTGACAGTAAAGTGAGAGTGGTGTTATTCAATATAAGTCCAGATATAGTAATTTCAGTTTGATATATGCTGAGTTTTTGAGGTCCACGAGGACCCTCAAGTGGAGATACTGGTTAGACTGATTTATAGGTCCATGAATCAGGAAAGAGATGGATATAGACAGACAGATACCTATCGAATGGAATCATAGTTGTGTTATGTGTGCACTTATATACATATATACATATGTATATATGGATGACAATTGAGGCCATGAAGATTGATGAGATCAGTCTGAACATGAAGAGTGAAAGTGGGCAGAAAAGAGAGGGAGAGGAAAAGGAAGAAAGATGAAAGAAGACAGTCTACAGAAGAGCACTGAGGAGAAGCATGGGAAGAAGAGTTCATCTAGAAGAATAAAATTGTTGTCACATAATATATTCCTCTGGCACTATTCTTAGACAAATATCTTTCAAATGTTTTTGAGTATAGTTGAAACACAATGTTACATTTGTTTCAGGTGTACAACATAGTGATTCAAAATTTCTATATGTTATGTCATCTTCATCACAAGTATAGCTACTGTCTGTCACCATACAACACTATTAGAATATCATTGACTATAATCCTTGTGTTGTTCCTTTTATTCCCATGACTTGTTCATTCCATAACTGGAAGATTGCACCTCCCACTCCCCTTTACCCATTTTGCCCAAACCCCCAGACCTCTTCCCTCTGGCAGCCATTGTTTTGTTCTTTGTATTTGTAGGTCCGATTTTGTTTGTTTGTTTATTCACTTGTTTTCTTTTTTAGATTCCACATATAAGTGAAATTATATAGTATGTGTCTTTCTCTGACTTATTTCACTTAGTATAATACTCTGTAGGTAAATTCACGCTGTTGTAACTGTTGAATATCTTTTTAAAACTTCTGCTTTACTACTAAATTTTTAGTATCCAGATGTCATATCAATATCATTTACCTTTATAAACATCAAGAAGAAAAAAGAAATTGGATACTGCAATTGAGATTATTGGAAAGCTAGGGTTATAGCTCCATTTGTAGATAATCCAGATTCAGACATGATTTATTCTTGCTTTGATTGGTGAATGGAATTGGAAATGTTATTACATATTGGCTTTTTCATTAAATGTAACTCAAAATCCAAAAACTATGACTGCCATAATATATTATAACCTAATAAAGGTATTTAATTAATCCATAAAGACAGTTCAAAGTGAGAAAAACTAATCTAGAAATGTATCTTCTGAAAAGCAATTTTATTTTGGAAAAAATCTGGGAGTAAATGAAGTAAAATTTGAATTGTATATTTTGAAGAAATTCTATATGGCCAAAGTCTTATTTAGAAGAAAATTGATGACTGTTCACATAGTTTTAAAGGACAACAGGAAAACAAATAAATACTTAACCAAAGATTATTAAAAAAAATAAACTTGCAAGGGAAAAAAAGGGAATAAATGAAAAGAGAAATAAGAAGAAAATACATAAAATTTAATTTCTTTAAAATTATTTTAAGTAAAATGAGCCCTAGGAGTTTGAGGCATGAGATTTCCTACAGTGCACCAGAATATGCTTCCCAGGTATCTGTATTACATTCTTAAATCCTATTCACATGATCTCTACACATGATATGGAAATTTGATATTATTAGCCCTTTCTTGCAGATTAAAATACTGAGGTTAATAGGTGTGGAAGATGCACAGAAGTAGTTAACGTAACAACAGATTGCATTTTGGTGTGTTAAATCCAAAAACTGTGATCTTTCCACTCTAAGATGATGGTCTCCAGCCAACATTTTGCTAAAATAAAAAATCCAACTACATAATTTCCCCACTTAATATCTTCTAATTTATTATTTACCTTTTTAAATTGTTATGGTAATATTTGTTTCTAGGTTTGTACATATTAAGGCAATATGGCACATATAGGATAATATCAATGATAACATTAGTATAAGTAGCTTCTACCATTTTGCATATGCATTCATAAAATACTATAGCTCAATAGCTGAGGGCTGAAGTCAAGGAGAGGAACCATTACCAGCCTACGACATGGCAGAGAACTGGGTAAATTACCCAAGTTGGGTAAATTACATGTTTTGACCTCACTGTCTCCCCATCCTCTGGTAACCTAAACCTAACTAGAAGTGGGCAAGAGAGCTCTAATTAACTAATCCATGGAGGCTGTTGTTCCTAGGGCACAGAATAGAGAGGAGAAGAATAGAAAATGGATCAGGAAGGGCAAATAAAAAGTGTTCAACACAATTGCTAATTACAATTGTGATACTCTCAATAGTTTATGAACTTATGATGTCTTTTCATATAATTCACCAAAGACCACCTCTTAACATTCTTTGAAAATAAGCTAGCTTTAGAACCTTCTTTTATTCATTATTCTTAAATTTACATAATATAATGAGTTCACTGATCATACTCTTATCAGCGCATTGAATTGCCATAACAACCATTCATTTTCAAACATATCTTGCATGTTTCTTTTAAATTTCAGCTGCATAATTTCCACTTAACCTCTGTATCCATGTTGCTCTTTCAATTTCCATAACTAACTTTCATTTTCTCTTTTGGGTATTGTTCTGCCTATGATTCTGACTAGTTATATTCACTTTTATTTTAAATTGTAACCTGTCCTGTATTTTTCTCTTTGTCACATTAAAAAAATAGTGAATCTAAAACAAAACAAATATTTCAAAAGATAATTTTTCACAATCACTTTTTTTAGATAACTGTAATGAAATATTTTGATAGAAAATGTGCTCTAAAAGATGCACCATTTATATGTCACATCTATTTCCTAGTAGTTTGTTGTAATTCTTTAGTGTCCTCAGGAATACATTGAGTGTCAGCAAATTAATGCACATATTTTCTCTTTATAGAAATTTTAATATATATCTGTATATTATATCTTTCCAACATATGTGTTATCTCAATGTTTTATAGGTGAATAAATTGAGACTCAGAAATCCTAAATGTATTGTCCAAGATCATAAGCTAAAAAATAATAAAATAACAATTCCATCCAGATTTAATTTTAAGATGAATATACACAGATTTTTTTATTCACTTTTAGAGTTTAACATATTAGTACGACTTCCATTTTGGTATGATAAGAAAGTCCCGAGTTTCTAAATATTTGCTAAAAGAACCGAATGCTCTTGGAAAGAAAAATAGCAGGCATATATTTACCTTATCACTCTTTACAAGAAAATAATTGAACAGCAGAGAGAGATATAATAGGTCACCTCAGTAAAGGACAACATTTACAAGAAACCATGACATGATAAGAACAGGGATATTGTGAGCTTGCAACTGTTGTCATCCATCAAATTGGGAATAAAAATAAGGATGAGATTTAGAAAAAGGATATGCACAGGCAAAATGGGTTTAAATTATAAGGGCTTTCTAAAGCTTTTCACTGAGCTTTCCTTATAAAGTATTTTTTTGAGCATCAAGAGCAATTAAACAAATAACCCAGCATCACAGGTAGGGCAAATGCAAATGACTCAAGTCCAACAACAGGGGGAAAACATCATTTCTGTAATAAAATGGAAATCTCAGGAATATTATGAAAGGAACCAGAGCAGCTGCCTTTGAATTCTGCCAAAGAGACAAATGCTCTTGGAATAGCCCCTTGCACTGCTGGTGCCTGAATCCCAAAAGGGCACTATTGTCATGCCATTCCACTTATATTTTATTATTTTACTCATAACCACATTTTACTCAGACTACTGAAACTTTCACAGAAATTAAATTCCATGTGTTCACATTAGGCTTTCACCAGCAACTCCATTCTATACGAAATACTCTATTCTAACAAGAATCCAACCTAGATTTCACTGAAAATATTCCCTCCTTAGCCATCTAAATGTCATTTTTCTAATTTAGCACTAATATTTTAAAAGACAGAGGTCTCCATTTTACATACTATATTTAAATACAAGCCTATAGTCATTAGTCATAAAAAGTATTTAAATAAAGTAATACTTTGAAAACATGTATGCTGAGTATGGAGTTATATTTATCAAGAATAAGTACAAAACCCCATGTTTCCCACATGCGTTCACTGTAACTACTTCAAATTAGGACTAATTATTTTCTAATAGGGGAAAAATCCCCTATCATATTGTTTTAATCAGTGAACCAGAAAGATTAAAACAGAGGATAATTTTAGCTTAATTTTCTAACCTGTGTTTATAAAATGTATTCATAGTATATATTTTTTCTTGTTGCTATTTCAAGGTGATATAAATTTGAATGAAAAGACATAATCATAAAAAGTACAGAATTCTAAGCCCATAATTCAAGAAATTTAGAGTAATTCTTAGTTTTTACATTATAATACATACACATACACATGGTATAAATGAAAACATTAACTTCTTTGACCCTTAAGTTATTCAGGAAATCATATGAGTTGCCCTGACATTAATGCCCGCCAGAGTGAGAAATACAGTATGATAATTCAGGTCATGGGTTTTGGAACCAGACCTCCAGGTTCAAGGTATGTGTCTGCCATGTAATAACTGACAAACACTGGCAAGTTATTTAAATTATCTGTCTTTTTTCTGCAAACCATGTATAACATTTGCATGTGTATCATAGGGTTGTTGTAAGGATTAAATAGTTAACCCTGCAAAGTACTTAGAACACGCTCTCTTGTTTATAGTAAATGTCCCATAATTTCTTTTCAAGATTAATTTCCAGCTGCATGAGTACATAACTTTTCATGTATGTTGAGAAATGCTTGGCAAATGTTATTTTCTCAGTCCCTAATATGATTTTCTATTAAAAATATGATTGGGTTCTTAACTACTGAGACTTTCTGGAACAGATAGATAAAAACAGGTACAGTAAAAGCCATGTATATGATGCACCGAATTGGGAGCGAGTGAAATGGGTTCAATTTCTATCTCTACGCCTTATATCTATGACTCATAAGCCCTGATTCTTTCGGCTTACATCCTTATCTGGGGAACTATAAAGGGAATGCTGATAAGTAGATGATACATTTATAATAAATCTAAAAGTAGGAATTTTATTAATAAAGAAATTCATAACATAAAGTGGATTTATAAAGTAAAAATAATGGAGTTAGATGAAAGAATTAATTATCTTGGTGTTCTGGTGATATTTATATAATTTACTTCTGTTTTTTCACATCATATTATGAACTACTTGGTTATTTAACCATATAAAACTAAGAAATGATAAAATCATTAAAAACATAAAAGTAGAAAATAGCCATTTAAATTCATTACATAAATCAAAGCTGTAACTTTAGAAGATTTATTCTGGATACATAAAGACAGAAGAAATTTATAACACATGCTAGATACTTAAAACTTAAATGAGGATTTAAGTACCTGAAAATACTTTAACATTTTGATACTTAAAAGTTTTAATGTGGATAAACTCACAATTACATGAATATAGATCATGAAATAAATCTTCATTGCTTGCAGGTTTAGGACACACCTTAAAGAAGAAACTGATTTTTCCAAGTAGTTTGTGTAGTTTGTATTTGTATCTCAATATCTCATCACAGTAATAATGATTAGTCAATTTTTGATAAAATAAGTCACAAGGAAAAAAATGGCATTGCACACACTTAATATTTTCTTATAATAATTTATTTTGAAAACACATCTGATTCTATATTTTTTCCTTTGTGTATGCTTAATAAATAAACCATGTTACTCCCAAAATATATTAGGAAAAGAAAACAAAATTTCTGATTACAGAGACATTTATTATGTCTACTCTGAATACAATACAATTTCATTCTTAGTCAATTTTTGCTTAATAGTGCCCATTTCTTTTAAAAGTTTATACTAGTCCACTATCAATTAATCAGTCCTTAAATATATACTGGCTCAGCCCTTTAAATATCATACACAAACATTACATTTAGAATAATTATTGCCTAATTTATGGTAAAACTGAGTCCCTCTTTATCTCAAGTCTAGATTACATATGCTTTATGGCTTTAGTGAGTTTCAGTGATATTTAATGGCCATGAAATATGTGCCATGGAACAAATACAAGTGAATTAAAGTAAAATAACACCATCTAGAATATCAAAGTTACTTATCTTGAATTAAAGAATTAACTGCAGATACAGAAATAACACTTCCTTTGGGATTTATACTACTTATTTATTGCTATGTAACAAATCACCTCTCTCCCATTAGTGGCTTAAAACAAACATCTATTATCAATTTCTCACAGTTTTTCTGAGTCAGTAATCTGGGCACAGTTTCACTTTGTCTTAAGGTCTCTTGCAAAACTGTAACCATGAGGTCTTACATGAAGTTTCATTTCCAAGCAGAACTGTTGGCAGAACTTAGGTCCATACTAGGTGCTGTCTAGCACCACCAGCTCTTTCTCTGTGAGCCTCTTTGTAGAGTACCTTACAAGTCAATTGTTTTTTGTTTTTCCACTAGAGTGAAAAAGTATGAGAAGGGAGAGCAAGACAGAAATCAGAGTATTTTGTAAACTTACCTCAGAAATAATATTGCATTATTTGCTCTCCTCATTAAGATCCAATAAAATGAATCCCTAGATCCAGCAGACATGAAAGGGAGAGAGCATTTACAAGGACATTGCAGCCAGGAGGTGGAGATTATTTGGAACCATTTTAGAGACTGTCCAGCACAGAACTGCAACAAAATGGTTGGTAGTGGATATTTAAATTTTGGTTTCATTTTATAAACATTCTTTAAAAGTTATAAAATTTATTTAGATTATTACATTAATATTAAAGATACTGGAAAATTAGGATTCTAGCCAGTTTTATATTTTGCCACAATTTCAAATAGATGAAATGATGCCTTCTTAATACTTTCCATATCCATTAGAAACAATCACTTGGGCTCCAGTCATTACCCATAACTGCTTATTTCACGTAATCATTTTATTATTACATAGAAATAGCCAGAATTACAGGTTGTAAATAATACAGAAATTAGTATTTCATAGATACTTTATAGATTTCATTTTTGGTTTCTTTAATATTGTTAATTTGTTGGCTTTGCTTATTATTTTAATTTTAAAGTAAAAATTATGTGGTAATAAGTAGGTTCTACTAAATTGTCATGTTATGGTTGTTTTTCTGAGCTGAGACAGTGTAAAGTATCTTAGATAGGTTTTATTGATCCTAAGATATCTAATATCTCTGTTTATACATGGAAGACAAGCTTTAATTTATGGTTATCTGAAAATAGCCCAAATCTTGCTGTATTTGGGGAAAACATAATTCTTATGGCATTGCCAAAAGAAAAATCCCTCATGTCATCCTAGGAACCTATACTTGGTCCCAGAACTTTTCAAATATATAAAATATGAGTATTTGTAATACATGATATTATTTTTAGGCTAAATATTTTGCTTTGCTTAGTTTGTATTTTTTAATTTTAATTTTTCCCAAATGACAAGCAGTCTGCATTTTGAAAGGGTTTAATGAAACTTTCTAAGACCTAGTAGGAGTTGTTGACTATTTTTTTTTCTGTATTCAAGCCCTTAGATTTGAAGGATGTTTTTTGTTGTTTTGCTTTGTTTTGTTTTATCCTGAGCAGCTGGATGAGAAGTGGAGAAATGTACTGAGATGACAAACTCTACACATAAAACAAGTTGGAGACAAGGTCTAGAAAAGGTTATCTTGACTTAAGATGTGTTGAATACAAGAAGTTTATTAGATTATCAAGAAAAATGTTGAATAAGCAATCTTGACTTTAAGGAAAAAGATACAGGCAATCTTCACCACATAAATGACATGTACAGTCATGAGTCCCAACAGCATCATTTTAAGTATCCCCATATATAGAGCAGATGGAGAAACAAACAAGCCAACTGAGAAAAAACACTAGTAATAGTAGTATTAGTAGAGGACTGAGAGTGGCATATGAGAAGCCAAGCCAAGAATGTGCTTCAAGGAGTGCCTGGGTGGCTCAGTCCATTAAGTGTCTGCCTTCAGCTCAGGTCATGATCCTGGGGTTCTGGGATCGAGCCCCTTGTGGGACTCTCTGTTCAGTGGGGAGTCTGCTTTTCCCTCACCCTCTTCTCCCTGCTCATGTGCTCTCTTTCTCAAATAAATAAATAAAATGTTAAAAAAAAAAGAATGTGCTTCAAGAATGTTATACATCAAAGAAAGAAAAAGAATGTTACATATCAAATATATTTCAATTTTAAAAAAGCTAAAAACATTTTAAAAGAATGAACAATTGCATCTTTTTCTACCTGTAGGTACTAAGAATAAGACTGAAACTTGATCTTGAATATAGTAATAAAATATAATTATTAACACTGGCAAAGTATATTTCATTGTATTAAAGAGGCCAAAATTCTTCTTGGAATGGGCTCAAGACAAAATGGTGACAATAGTATAGATAAATGTGTTTGGAAATTTTGGTTTGAAGGGATTAAAAAAATAGTAGTTATTGTGGGAGTTCTAGTTATGAGGATTTATACAAAATGTCCTCTGTACACAGCAAGATGAAGGACATTTGTTACTGTGTCAGAAATCCACCCCCCACCCCAGTAGTAGTGAGGAATACATAAATGGAACATATTCTTCTGAAATAATGAGTGGAAGAAAGATAGAAAGCCTAGAAAACTTTTGAGGGATAATTGTTTGAGTAAATCAGTGAAATATAAAGGGAATAGACAACAGCAAAAATATTTAAAAGAAGCCTGGTTCTTTAAAATGCTTAGTGGTAAGACTGAGCCTTCTTCCAGGATCTGAAGATGAGCACTCTTAAGTCCTTGCATGGACAGAAAAGATAAAATTCAATAAATGCACAAAAATCCAAATGGAAATAGCCAAACCTAACTAAATAGTTGTATTCTTTCCATGCCATTGGGTATTTACCAAAGAAACTTAAGAATTGGGAGAGAGAACTATTTTGCTTAGTTTCCCAAGAAATGGATAAAAAAAAAAAAGCTTGAATCTCATAACAGAATGTTTACATACATATCAGATATTATTTGTTGTTGACTTTAAAATCACCAGAACACTTTATGATTAAAATTTCCAAACTACCCAAAGCAATCTACACTTAATGTAATTCCTATCAAAATGCCAATAGCATTTTTCACAGAACTAGAACAAACAATCCTAAAATTTGTGTGGCACCACAAAAGACCCCAAATAGCCAAAACAATCTGGAAGAAGAACAATTCTATATTTCAAGATATATGACAAAGCTGTACTAATCAAAACAGTATGTACTGGCACAGAAATAGACACATCAGTAGAACAGAGTAGAGAGCCCAGAGATAAACCCATATTATATGATCAATATGTCAATTAATCTATGACCAAGGAGGTAAGAATATACAGCAGGGAAAGACAGTCTCTTCAATTAATGGTGCTAAGAAAACTGGACAGCTGCATATAAAAGAATGAAATGAGACCACTTTCTTACAACATACACAGAAATAGACCCCAAATGGATTAAAGACCTAAATGTGAGACTGAAACCATAAAATCCTAGCACATAACATAGGCAATAATTTGTTTGACATTGGCTGTAGAAACATTTTCCTAGATATGCCAAGGGAACAAAAGCAAAAATAGGCCAGGGAAACAAAAGCAAAAATAAACTATTGGGACTTCATCAGAATAAGAATCTTTCACAGCTGCCAATCTAATATTTTTACCATTGTATGTTACAGACTTCTTTTCCCGGGCTGCTTGGCAGCTGACTTATCCACAGAGACCTGGCAGGCCAGAAAGAGCTGGCATGATATTTTCAGAGCACTAAACGAGAAAAACATGCAGCCAAGAATACTATATCCAGCTAGGCTATCATTGAAAATAGAAGGAGAGATTAAAAGCTTCCAGGACAAACAACAACTGAAAGAATTTGCAAATACCAAACCAGCTCTACAGGAAATATTGAAAGGGGTCCTCTAAGCAAAGAGAGAGCCTACAAGTGGTAGACCAGAAAGGAACAGAGACCATATACAGTAACAGTCACCTTACAGGCAATACAATGGCACTAAATTCATATCTCTCAATAGTTACCCTGAATGTGAATGGGCTAAATGCCCCTGTCAAAAGACACAGGGTATCAGAATGGAAAAAAAACAAAACCCATCTATATGTTGCCTCCAAGAAACACATTTTAAGCCCGAAGACACCTCCAGATTTAAAGTGAGGGGGTGGAAAAGAATTTACCATGCTAATGGACATCAGAAGAAAGCAGGAGTGGCAATCCTTATATCAGATCAATTAGATTTTAAGCCAAAGACTATAATAAGAGATGAGGAAGGACACTATATCATACTCAAAGGGTCGGTCCAACAAGAAGATTTAACAATTTTAAATATCTATGCCCCCAATGTGGGAGCAGCCAACTATATAAACCAATTAATAACAAAATCAAAGAAACACATCAACAATAATACAATGATAGTAGGGGACTTTAACACTCCCCTCACTGAAATGGACAGGTCATCCAAGCAAAAGATCAGCAAGGAAATAAAGGCCTTAAATGACACACTGGACCAGATGGACATCACAGATATATTCAGAATATTTCATCCCAAAGCAACAGAATACACATTCTTCTCTAGTGCACATGGAACATTCTCCAGAATAGATCACATCCTCGGTCCTAAATCAGGACTCAACCGGTATCAAAAGATTGGGATCATTCCCTGCATATTTTCAGACCACAATGCTCTAAAGCTAGAACTCAACCACAAAAGGAAGTTTGGAAAGAACCCAAATACATGGAGACTAAACAGTATCCTTCTAAAGAATGAATGGGTCAACCGGGAAATTAAAGAAGAATTGAAAAAAATCATGAAAACAAATGATAATGAAAATACAACGGTTCAAAATCTGTGGGACACAACAAAGGCAGTCCTGAGAGGAAAATATATAGCGGTACAAGCCTTTCTCAAGAAACAAGAAAGGTCTCAGGTACACAACCTAACCCTACACCTAAAGGAGCTGGAGAAAGAACAAGAAAGAAACCCTAAGCCCAGCAGGAGGAGAGAAATCATAAAGATCAGAGCAGAAATCAATGAAATAGAAACCAAAAAAACAATAGAACAAATCAACGAAACTAGGAGCTGGTTCTTTGAAAGAATTAATAAAATTGATAAACCCCTGGCCCGACTTATCAAAAAGAAAAGAGAAAGGACCCAAATAAATAAAATCATGAATGAAAGAGGAGAGATCACAACTAACACCAAAGAAATACAAACTATTATAAGAACATACTATGAGCAACTCTACGGCAATAAATTTGACAATCTGGAAGAAATGGATGCATTCCTAGAAACATATAAACTACCACAACTGAACCAGGAAGAAATATAAAGCCTGAACAGACCCATAACCAGTAAGGAGATTGAAACAGTCATTAAAAATCTCCAAACAAACAAAAGCCCAGGGCCAGACGGCTTCCCGGGGGAATTCTACCAAACATTTAAAGAAGAACTAATTCCTATTCTCCTGAAACTGTTCCAAAAAATAGAAATGGAAGGAAAACTTCCCAACTCATTTTATGAGGCCAGCATCACCTTGATCCCAAAACCAGACAAGGATCCCACCAAAAAAGAGAGCTATAGACCGATATCCTTGATGAACACAGATGCGAAAATACTCAACAAAATACTAGCCAATAGGATTCAACAGTACATTAAAAAGATTATTCACCACGACCAAGTGGGATTTATTCCAGGGCTGCAAGGTTGGTTCAACATCCGCAAATCAGTCAATGTGATACAACACATCAATAAAAGAAAGAACAAGAACCATATGATACTCTCAATAGATGCTGAAAAAGCATTTGACAAAGTACAACATCCCTTCCTGATCAAAACTCTTCAAATTATAGGGATAGAGGGCACATACCTCAATATCATCAAAGCCATCTATGAAAAACCCACCGCAAATATCATTCTCAATGGAGAAAAACTGAAAGCTTTTCCGCTAAGGTCAGGAACACGGCAGGGATGTCCATTATCACCACTGCTATTCAACATCGTACTAGAGGTCCTAGCCTCAGCAATCAGACAACAAAAGGAAATTAAAGGCATCCAAATCGGCAAAGAAGAAGTCAAATTATCACTCTTCGCAGATGATATGATACTATATGTGGAAAACCCAAAAGACTCCACTCCAAAACTGCTAGAACTTATACAGGAATTCAGTAAAGTGTCAGGATATAAAATCAATGCACAGAAATCAGTTGCATTTCTCTACACCAACAGCAAGACAGAAGAAAGAGATATTAAGGAGTCAATCCCATTTACAATTGCATCCAAAACCATAAGATACCTAGGAATAAACCTAACCAAAGAGACACAGAATCTATACTCAGAAAACTATAAAGTACTCATGAAAGAAATTGAGGAAGACACAAAGAAATGGAAAAATGTTCCATGCTCCTGGATTGGAAGAATAAATATTGTGAAAATGTCTATGCTACCTAAAGCAATCTACACATTTAATGCAATTCCTATCAAAGTACCATCCATCTTTTTCAAAGAAATGGAACAAATAATTCTAAAATTTATATGGAACCAGAAAAGACCTCGAATAGCCAAAGGAATATTGAAAAAGAAAGCCAACCTTGGTGGCATCACAATTCCGGACTTCAAGCTCTATTACAAAGCTGTCATCATCAAGACAACATGGTACTGGCACAAAAACAGACACATAGATCAATGGAACAGAATAGAGAGCCCAGAAATAGACCCTCAAATCTATGGTCAACTAATCTTCGACAAAGCAGGAAAGAATGTCCAATGGAAAAAAGACAGCCTTTTCAATAAATGGTGCTGGGAAAATTGGACAGCCACATGCAGAAAAATGAAATTGGACCATTTCCTTACACCACACACGAAAATAGACTCAAAATGGATGAAGGACCTCAATGTACGAAAGGAATCCATCAAAATCCTTGAGGAGAACACGGGCAGCAACCTCTTCGACCTCTGCCGCAGCAATCTCTTCCTAGGAACAACGCAAAAGGCAAGGGAAGCAAGGGAAAAAATGAACTACTGGGATTTCATCAAGATCAAAAGCTTTTGCACAGCAAAGGAAACAGTTAACAAAATCAAAAGACAACTGACAGAATGGGAGAAGATATTTGCAAACGACATATCAGATAAAGGACTAGTGTCCAGAATCTATAAAGAACTTAGCAAACTCAACACCCAAAGAACAAATAATCCAATCAAGAAATGGGCAGAAGACATGAACAGACATTTCTGCAAAGAAGACATCCAGATGGCGAACAGACACATGAAAAAGTGCTCCATATCACTCGGCATCAGGGAAATACAAATCAAAACCACAATGAGATATCACCTCACACCAGTCAGAATGGCTAAAATCAACAAGTCAGGAAATGACAGATGCTGGCGAGGATGCGGAGAAAGGGGAACCCTGCTACACTGTTGGTGGGAATGCAAGCTGGTGCAGCCACTCTGGAAAACAGCATGGAGGTTCCTCAAAATGTTGAAAATAGAACTGCCCTATGACCCAGCAATTGCACTATTGGGTATTTACCCTAAAGATACAAATGTAGTGATCCAAAGGGACACATGCACCCGAATGTTTAAAGCAGCAATGTCCACAATAGCCAAACTATGGAAAGAACCTAGATGTCCATCAACAGATGAATGGATCAAGAAGATGTGGTATATATACACAATGGAATACTATGCAGCCATCAAAAGAAATGAAATCTTGCCATTTGCGACAACATGGATGGAACTAGAGCGTATCATGCTTAGCGAAATAAGTCAAGCAGAGAAAGACAACTATCATATGATCTCCCTGATATGAGGAAGTGGTGATGCAACATGGAGGCTTAAGTGGGTAGAAGAAGAATCAATGAAACAAGATGGGATTGGGAGGGAGACAAACCATAAGTGACTCTTAATCTCACAAAACAAACTGAGGGTTGCCGGGGGGAGGGGGTTTGGGAGAAGGGGGTGGGATTATGGACATTGGGGAGGGTATGTGCTTTGGTGAGTGCTGTGAAGTGTGTAAACCTGGTGATTCACAGACCTGTACCCCTGGGGATAAAAATATATGTTTATAAAAAATAAAAAAAAAAAGAATCTTTCACAGCAAAAGAAATCATCAACAAAACAAAAACATAACTGAATAGAAGAAATTTTCATGTAATCGAATATTGTGAAAAACTCATGTATATAGTAGGAATTGATATGTGATGAATGAAGCTTCATAATTAAGTAGTGAAATGATGGGTATTTTAGTAGAGGTTATTAAGAAAATGTGCATAATCCAGATTAAAAAAAAAATAGAATAACCAGGGACACTTGGGTGGCTCAGTCATTAGGCTTCTGCCTTAGGCTTGAGTCATGATTCCAGGGTCCTGGGATCTAGCCCAGCATCAGGCTCCCTTTTGAGCAGATAGCCTGCTTCTGCCTCTCCCACCTTCCCCCCAGCTTGTATTCCTTTTCTCCCTGTCTTTCCCTCTGTCACATAAATAAATAAAATCTTTAAAAAAAAAAAAGAACCATATGGTTGAGCAACCCCACCTCTGGGTACATATTCAAAGGAAATGAGAACAGGATCTCAAAGATGTCTCGAAAATTGAAAGATGGGGCACCATCTTTGTTTGTTTGTTGGTGTTGGGTGGCTCAGTTAATCAAGAGGCTGGCTTTGGATCAGGTCATGGTCCCAGGACCCTGGGATCTAGCCTCACGTCGGGCTCAGCAGGAAGCCTGCTTCTCCCTTTCCCACTCTCTCTCCTTGTGTTCCCTCTCTCCTGTGTCTCTCCCTGTCAAATGAATAAATAAGATCTTTTTTATAAATGTGATAGACAAAGTCTCCAAAAAACTGATATCAATAAGGAAAAAAAAGACATATACAATTTATAAAAAATAGATAAAACTTATCGTCAAACGTATGAAAAAATGTTCATACTCACAAACATAAGCTCTGGATACCTAGAATGATACCTATGAACCAAATGGGGAAAAGTTTGTAATTGAAAGTAGGATGTTCCCATCTGTCATTTTAATGCCTCCATGGCTTACAATAGGATGTTTGAGATATAAGGTGTTGAAACTGGTGGTTTGAACTGGGAGTGGACTTTAAAATATGCTGCAGAAAGACACATATATATCAATGTATTTGTTTTATTTTGTTTAGGAAAGCTTACTCTTGGCAGCTGGTTTGACTAATTCCCTGATACCTGCTTGCACATAACAATATTCACAGCTCATTAAAAGTAAAAAGCATGACAACACATTCTGTTTCTGATGCTGGAGCAAACAGATACTCTTATACATCATAAACCTTAAAGCTGGTGTCTGTTGTATTAAGCTGGGTTCTCCAGAACCCAAGATAGAGTTTGACATGCAGGCAATAAAAGCTGTGAAAAAGAGGGAGAAAGAAGATTTGGACAGAACAGGAAGAAATTCAGCTTTGATGCAAACAAACAAAATCTCAGCCAGCTCACAGGAAGATCTGGAATATAGATAACTCCCAAGATTTTTTTTTTTTTTAGGAGCTGAAATGGAAAGGACTTTACATCCCTTCCTTTTTGGTTATTAAATATGAAGTTCCCTGGAAATTTTTTCTGCAGTTGAGTTAGATCCTAACACTATTAATAGTTGGAGTCTGCTGATAGCTGGGGCCACAAATCCTTCTTTGATCTGCAATCTGAGAAATACTATTTCCATCACAGTGTTTACAATGAGAATAGGAATGAGGATGGAAATTAGTAATAAATAACACAAAAGAGGACGAATGATGGTAATGTGCCTTGGTGCAAAGAATATCCTTAAGACAACTATTCACATCTGAGGTTATTTACAGGCCACAGTTTAGTCTTAGGTCAGCCTTTTCCTCTTTGGGAATCACATCATTTCCCTGAGCCTCCATGTCTTAACTGATTTGTAAAACAGCAATAATAATATTTTTCTCATTAAAAAAAACTCCTGAAGCACATGGTACTTCTATTCCCTTTGAATCTTGAAACTTTATTCTATGCAATAAAATATCAACTGTTATACATGAACAGTTACTGGATATACTTTTAGTTAAATGTAGTAAACATATTAGAAGTATGATTATGCTATTAAAAGCTGACAATACGAAGGCTCGGTTAAAAAAAAAAAAAGAATTTAGATATTGGAAGAGAACTGAAAGCTCAGTGGAACGTATTATCAGGCAGATTAGATACCAGGTTCAGAGAAGTCAAGTAAAGTAGAAAGATTCATGATCTAAGACATCAATTTCACATGGGAATGCAAGATGGCACAGACACTGGAAGTTTGATTATTTCTTACAAAGCTAAATAGTCTTACCATCAGCTCCAGCAATCATACTCTCTGGTATCTATCCAAAGGAGATGAATACATCTCCACATAAAAACCTCCCCATGGGTATTTATAGCAGTTTTATTTGTAACTGCCAAAACTTGGAAGCAATCAAAATGTACTTTAGTAGTAAATGGATAACATCAACTGTGGTATGTCCAGACAATACAATATTATTCAGCACAAAAAACACAAACAAAAACAAAACAAACAAACAAAAAACTGACAAACTATGAAGAGACATGGAAGAAAATGAAGACATCATGTGAAGCTTACATACTTTATGATTCCAACTCTATGACATTTCAGAAAAGGCAAAACTATGAAGATAGTACCTGTTACCAGGTATTAGGGGGAGAGAAAAATGAATAAGCAGAACAGAGAGGATTTTTAGGGCAGTGAATATACTCTGTATGATACCACAATGGTAGACCTGTGTCATATATTTGTCCAAACCCACGGATCGTACAACAGCAAGAGTCAACCATAATGTAAACTATGAACTTTGAATGATAATGATGCATCAGGGAAGGTTCATCAAGGTACTACTCTGTTGAGGGATGCTGATAATAGGGAAGACTATGCATGTATGGAGGAGGAAGGTATATGGGAAATCTATGTACCTTCCAGCCAGTTTTAAAGCTCTGAACCTACTACCGTTTTAAAAAGACAAAGTCTGTTTTGAAAAAAAAAAAAATGAACATTAAGTAAATTGGGAAACAAGATCTTCTGTGGTGTTTGTGTTGTTGCAGAGACATTTTTTGGGATACTCTAAAACTTGCCTCTAAGTGGAAAGAAACTAGTAAGGTCTCTGAATCAGCTTGTTCAATTCATGGTTATAAAGTCGCTTCTAAGTCATCCAGTGTGACACTCTTGATGTGGGAATAAGGAAACTGAGGCTAAGATGGTAAGTAGCTTATACCAAATGACAGCTATTTTATGTCAGTCTTCACCATATGAAACTTTAATGTTTCATATGAGAAATGTCAACATCATCAGTGACTGTTTTAATAGAAAATCAGGTGTGAATGTATACTAAATAAGCAAGTTTCATTCTTCATAGTTTGGTGAGGGAACTTCATTTCCCCAAATTAAGGGGCAATCTAAGGCTATCATAATATTAGAAGTCTAAAATTAAAATGTGGTATCTATAAATTCAGTATTCTTTCAATTTTTATATATTTGATTTCCCATAATAGAAATGAACATTTCTTCATTAATAGAGGTCTGGGGTCAAATGTATTTGAAAAATAAAATATTTTATACAGCATTTTTGGAGATTTATCATATATGTAAACACAGTAAATCTTCTGGGAAATCTGCAGTTAAAATATCTGCTTAAATTTGTATAACCCAGAGTTTCCCAAAATTTTCGAGCGTGAAACATTTTCTTCAGAACATGTTTTATATTATTTAATTAAATATAAGTATGGCAAAAGCCAAACAATCCCATGTTTTTAAATCTTTATGCAACTCTGTTACTTATGTTAGAGTTTCCAGCTGAGTGCCAGAGGTCTAAAAATCCAAACTTAATTTTTCTAACTTTTTGAAACCTTAAGGCATTGGATATCTTTAAACTATGATTCTCTACAAGCCATATCTGACTACTCTGTTATATATCCTTTTTACCAATTTTTATTTCTCTCACACATTATATATTTCTCTGACAAACATATAATGTTTCACAATAAATAATTATTGAATAAATATCTAAAGTTATTGAATAAATAAAAGGACATTATGCACTTCTCTTAGCTTGGCATATATTCATTTCTTGCCTAACATTTTTTTAATATCCTATTTTTATACTGTCAAAAATTATTCTTTAACTACTAAGTTTTTCCCATACTTTTCCTTCTATTCTTCCTTTCCTCCCTTAAAATGATAAATGCTAAAACAATAGAATACTTGAGATCATATAGGAGGATTGTACTTTATCTGGAAAAGCAGGTACGATTTTAGTTTGACCCTCATATTAAACTTAGAGATTCATATCACTATTGTTCATTAAATCATTGAAGTAATGGTAACTTGCAGAATACATTCTAATAAAGCTACACATAACCACACTTATAATAATAACTGTTACTCTATGTGACTGTTTCTAATAAAAAAATAAATAAATTAAAAAGACCTTGAGTAAAAGTACAATTAAGTATAAGCATGTTTTTCTTAGAAATCTCTTTTTCTGGGGCACCTGGGTGGCTCAGTGGGTTAAAGCCTCTGCCTTCAGCTCAGATCATGATCTCAGGATCCTGGGATTGAGCCCCACATTGAGCCCCACATCAGACTCTCTGCTGAGCAGGGAGTCTGCTTCCCCCCATTTCTTTCTACCTGCCTCTCTGCCTACTTGTGATCTCTCTCTCTGTCAAAAGAATAAATAAATTCTTAAAAAAAAAAAAAGAAATCCCTTTTTCTTAATAACTTTATTTGCTGCAGTAATTTAAAAATAAATATTTTCAGGGGTGCCTGGGTGGCTCAGTGGGTTTAATCCTCTGCCTTCCACTCAGGTCATAATCCCAGCGTTTTGGGATTGAGCCCCTCATTGGGCTCTCTGCTCAGTGGGGAGCCTGCTTCCCTTCCTCTCTCTCTGCCTGCCTCTCTGCCTACTTATGATCTGTGTCTCTCAAATAAATAAATAAAATCTTTAAGAAATAAAAATATATGTTTATAAAAAATAAAAAAAATTAATAATTCAAAAAAATAAAATAAACTGACAGCTAAAAAAAAAAGAAAATAAATATTTTCAATCAAAGGAAGTAGGAAATAGTGGAATTGATGGTTTAAAAAAATGATAGGATTATGGAACCTGAGAAGTATTTACTATTTGAACTGCTTTTTAAGTAAAAGATATTTTGTCATTGCAAACTAATATAGCATATCTGCATTAGCTCTCACTTAATGAAGAGACATTTAGTTTTGTAAAAAAAGATTTCTTACCAAGTAACACTTTATTTGTTATATAAACAATACTAATTCTAGAGCACTTAAGAAGAATATCATGCTTTTTAAGTGATCTAGGATTTACTGATTCATCACTTGCATACAACACTCTGTGGTCATCACAACTGCCCTCCTTAATCCCCATCACCCATTGAAAACATCCCCCTGCCTACTTCCCCTCCAACAACACTGTGTGTTCTCTATAGTGAAGAGTCTGTTTTATGGTTTGCCTCTCTCTCTTTTTGTCTCCTATGTTCATCTGTTACATTTCTTAAATTTCACATATGCATGAAATCATATGGTATTTGTCTTTTTCTCTGACTGACTTATTTCACTTATCGTAATACACTCTAGCTCCATCCACATCATTGTAAATGATGAGAGTTCATTTTTTTAATGGCTAGGTAATATCCTGTGTGTGTGTGTGTGTGTGTGAGTGTGACTTCTTTATCCATTCATTTGTCAATGTACATTTGAGTTCTTTTCATAATTTGGCTATTGTTGATAATGCTGTAATAAACACTGGAGTCCGTAAAAAACAAGCAGCAACCTCTTTGATATGAGCCATAGCAACTTCTTACAAGACACATCATTGGAGACAAGGGAAACAAAATGAAAAACAAAACAAAAAGCTATTGGGACTTCATCGAAATAAAAACTTCTGCACAGTGAAGGAAACAATCAATAAAACTAAAAGGTAATCCCCTTCTCTATCTTTGAGAAGCAGAGTGCTTAGTATTGGTGGGTCTTAGAGTCAGATTTTTGAGTCTGAGAGTCAGATACTAAGGGAGGGAGAAACTAGACAAAGAATGAGGAGAAAGGTGAACTGGAAATTAATGCTCAGATGAAAATAATAAAGATGTGGAATTGAATGAATAATGTTATGGAGTTTTAGCCTTACAAGCTCCAAATCCCTACTTCTGAAATACGTGATACTTATCACACAGGATGGATGACTTGTAGGATTCATGAAATTGGGATGAAATCATTTTTTTATTTTAAATTATGGAACTGATTTTTACTAGTGTATGAGTTGATTCTTGATGTGACATTTTGGCATACTAACACAGTCAGTACTAGGTAATAATGCAGTTTCTGCCTCACTTGTTTTGTTCATTGCTATGAAATAACTTGGACAGACATAAAATAACATTTCTGTAAAAAGTATACTTGTTTGCATAAATTAAACTATATTATGGTAGGTTTTTATGATGTATTCTTCTTCCTTATTGAGTTACTCTTATTTTGCAAAAACTTAATTTCAGGATGTTGAAAGACATGGTCCTTCTTTGATTACAGAAATTCAAGTTTGTTTATTTGTTTTTCCAGTAAAATCCAGTAGCAATATGGGGATAAGGCAAAAGCATGTTCAAGAAATACTATGATGTAATAACACATGACTAATGGAAAGTATGGATTCATTTGAAGGCAAACAATATTAGGAACAACTGAAAAGTAGATTTCAGAAGATAATTAACACTGAACTACATGGAAGAGCAATCACTTTTTGAAAAGCCCTTATTAGGGTAAACAGAAATAAAAGAAAGTTTCACAGTAGGGAAATGAATATGATATACAGTATAAAAATTAATCAGACTGAGAAGCAATGTTAAATAAGTCACACAGATGGTAATGAACACAGTATGCAGAGTCCCTGGTAAATATGAAATGAAAATAACAATTACTCTTAATAGCAGACAGGAGTGTAGGCATGAGCTGCGATGGACTTGAAAAGAGATGCAATATCCCAAGTCTGTTTGTTTGTTTTTTTAATTGTAGAATATATGAAAAAAAAAGGAAGATACAACTTATTCTATAAACATTGCAATGAAAAATACAATATTCATATCAAAAGACAATTGAAACATGCTTTATGGCAAATATAGAAAAAAGTATATATTTAAAATTTTCTCCCAAGTGTCTGTATTTTATTTATTTTAATTTATTTTTCTTTTAGAGGGGGAGATAGAGAGAGAGAGAGAGAGGAAAAGTGGGTGAGGGGTAGAGGGAGAAAACTCCAAGCAGACTCCCGGCTGAGTGCAGAGCCTGATGCAGGGCTTGAACTCACAACCTTGAAATCATGACCTGAGCCCAAATAAATAATTTGATGCTTAAATGACAGGGCCACTCAGGTACATCCTCAATGTGTGTATTTTAAAGACACTGTTGTTACTGTGACAATGTTTATAGTACAAATGCAACACGCATTAATGTAAATAATAGAAAAAAATAACTTGGGAAATAAAACAAGATAATTTCAAAAGTACTCAGTAGATTTCAAAGACCTAAGATGAAAAAGCACAAAACATATCATTTATGACCTTTTATTTTTTAAAAAATTACACTTTGGATTGAAAATATCTTTGATATAGTGTGTTAAAATACATCATAAAATTTAATTTCTCCTTTTTCTTTTTACTTTTTAGAAATGTACTTAACAAAAAATGTGAAATGAAATAGGTAGCTCTAATTATATTTCTGTTGGACAGAGATGATACAGATGGGGGTTAGAAAACCATGATGTAGTTTCTTGGCACATAGTTTTATGTACTCTTTAAAAAATAGATTTATTTTCATGACACTAAATTCAGGCCTTGACCGGGACAGCCAAGAAACCAACAAAGGCATCCTAGTAATATTTTGGAGATCAAAAAATTGATTATTTATTTACAACTTAGATTTGAATTTTAGCCCTACCACTAAAGGGCTCTCTGATTTCTTCAAATTCTCTAAGCCCATATTTTTCATCACCTATTTAAAAAGCAAAACAAAACAAAACCAAAAAATCCTTTTGGTATTATATGATTATTGGTTGAGGGTTTTAGTCTTTAAATAATAATCAATTCATAATGCATTGAGTTCATGTTAGGAATTATTATTATTATCATAGACATTATTGTTATTAACATTAGTGAAAACCTCAGTGAATACCTGGAATGGCTGGCAGACTCTCTTCATACCTTTCCTTTCTTCCCCCCATCAGTGTTATGTAAGGCACAGCAGGGAAATCACCAGCTAGAGCATGAAGGTAAAGCAATTTTACATTCATCTTCCCTTCAGAAGGAAATATTGAAATGTCAGTTGCTGTGATGTCTTATACACTATAAAATCATTTACTGTCCATTGGGATTATGAGACCTGGTGATGCGTTGCCTTTTCTGAATATAACGTCCCTGAGAGAGTTGTTGTAATGTGGCCATCTGTTCGGATATCATGGCTGAGATATATTTTAGAAGACTATCTTTCTTTTCCCCTGTTTCTCAACATAGGTATTTTTACATCCATAAACCACTGTCTTAAAGCATTTTTCTCGGAGCACCCAAAATGAGTGCAATGGATTTAGAGTCAGGAGACCTAGTTTCTATTCCAGGCTCTGCCACTAATGAGTTCTGTGATTTTGGGAGAGCTGTTTAATTTCTCCTGCCCTTAATTTCTTGCTTTAGACAACAAAGAATTTGAACTGAATTTTTTAAACATCATTTTCACATATAATTGCCTAAACTTTTTCATCATGTTTGAAATGAAAATGTTGTGTTATTCTATGATTTTTTCCTGCAATCCCCTGATATTACCTGCTTTATGTCTTTGTCATTTATTGATTCATTCAACAATTAAATGAGACCTTGGTTCAGATAATGTTCTAGGTATTAGGAAAATAATAGTAAACAAAAATATATCCTTTCACAGAGTCCCTGGGTAGCTCAGTCAGTTAAGTGTCTGCCTTTGGCTCAGGTCATGATTCTGGGGTCCTGGGATTGAGCCACATATGAGGTTCCCTGCTGAGCCCCACACTGGGCTCTCTGTTCCAAGTCTGCTCCTCCCTCTGCCTCTCACTATCTATCTCTATCTCTCTATCTCTCAAATAATAAAATATCTCTCTCTCTCTCTCTCTATCTCTCAAATAAATAAAATATTTAAAAATTATATCCTTTTGAATCTTATAGTTTGGTGGGAGAAATAAACATCAATCAAATATCTAAACTCACACAAACACACATGATGTAATTGTGACTGGCCATGCAGGCATAAAATTTGGTGATATGAGAATAAAATAGAAGTATGTGGCTTTGTGGAGGAGGTAAGTGAGGATATGTGTGTGCATAAATAAATATTCTTTATTTCCCTTTTAGAACATGTATTCTAATTAATGCACTATTTACTCAATTTTTGAATCTAATTCTTATTATATTCCAGGCACTGTTTTACATACCTCAGTTTACAGGAATGAATAAAAACTTTATGGAGTTTACAGTGTAATTAAAGAAGCAAGAGTAAATAATCAAGAGAGTTCTGCTTCTTCTTAAGATGTAGGAAGCAAGAGAATATGATTCCCATCCTAACAATTCAGAAAAGGCAAAAAAATCTTCAAAAGCACAATGTTTCTCAGTATAGAAGACTTGTCAAAAGACAACTAGGGGAGCTGAATTTCAAAAATGATAAACTTCTCCCAGGAGCAAAGGGACAAGTGAATTCTTTCATTTTTGTCAGAGCAGAGAAGCCACAGGTGGCTTCAGTAGACGCATTGAGAAATCAATGAAAATGGTGATGAATTACTACAGATCTAGTTGGGCTTGCCTATGGGTTTAGAGTAACTATAGCCACAGAGATGAAGAGGGCTCTTCCCCCAGGCTTCCTCTAGATGCTCAGGAAAAAGACAGGGCAAGAAGACAGAAGAGAATCCTCTCAGTGGTACAGGCATGCATGAGATGATTTTCAGCCATGCTATCTGCTCCTCTGGACCCGGGAAACAAGTCTTTAGTCGCTGAGGTGAAGGTAAGGGCAACAAATGCTCTCAACCCTGTAGTCTTCATGGGAGTGGTAGAAGCAAAATCTGTGTAATAATAGGAGATTCTCTTTGTCCATACCATAAATCAGGCAAATATATAGAGTTTCTACAGGAAAGGTAAAAGTCTTTTGCATCAAGGTAAGGTCCACAAAAACTCCTTGGACCCTACATCAATAAGAAACAGAAGTTTTGCTATTACTTAGGGAGGGGAAGGTAATACTTCCCAAAACCTGCTACAGTCAAGATTCATTCTATTAAATTCTGGCAATACAGGTGTGTTTCAGTGTTGAGTGTATTAATTACATACTTATAAAAGTAGAGACACATTTAAGAATAGTATGTGTTACACATTCGATGAAATAAAAATGCAATAGCAAAATTTGGGTAAACTGAAAGAGAAAAGAAAAATGGGCAAAAGACATGAACAGACATATCTCCAAAGAAGACATATGAATGGCTAACAGACGCATAAAAAAACATTCTATATCATTAGCCATCAGGGAAATTCAAATCAAAACCACATTGAGATACCACTTTACACCAATTAGAATGGCAAAAATTGACAAGTCAAGAAACAACAAATATTGGAGAGAATGTGGAGAAAGGGGTATCCTTTTTACTGTCAGTGGGAATGCAAGTTGGTACAGACACTTTGGAAAACAGTCTGGAGGTTCCTCAAAAAGTTAAAAAATAGAGCTACCCTATGACACAGTATTTGCACTACTGTGTATTTACCCCCAAAATTCAGATGTAGTGAAATGAAGGGACACATGCACCTCAATGTTAACAGCAGCAATATCCATTATAGCCAAACTGTGAAAGAAGCCAAGATGCCGATTTTTTTTTACTTTATTTTTTTAAATAATTTTATTTTTCAGTGTTTCAAGATTTATTGCCTGTGCACCACACCCAGTGCTCCATGCAATACATGTCCTCCTTAATATCACCACTAGGTTCACCTAACCCCTCACCCCCATCCCCTCCAAAACCTTCAGTTTGTTTCTCAGAGTCCACAGTTTCTCATGCTTCATCTCCCTCTCTTATTTCCCTCAATTCACTTTTCCTTTCCTTCTCCTAATGGAGGAGTTCTTTATAGACCTTGGATATCAGCCCTTTGTCCGTAGCAGCATTTGCGAATAACTTCTCCCATTTCGTGGGTTGCCGCTTTGTTTTGTTGACTGTTTCCTTTTCTGTGCAGAAGCTTTTGATCTTGATGAAGTCCTCAAAGTTCATTTTTCACGTTTGTTTCCTTTGGAGACATGTCTTCAGAGAATTTGCTGTAGCCAGTGTCAAAGAGGTTACTGCCTATGATCTCCTCCTATGATGGATTCCTGCCTCACATTGAGGTATTTTATCCATTTTGAGTTTATCTTTGGGTATGGTGTAAGAGAATGGTTGAGTTTCATTCTTCTATACATAGATGCCCAATTTTCCCAGCACCATTTATTGAAGAGTATATTTTTCCCTGCTTTTTAAAAGATTATTTGACCATAGAGTTGTAGGTCCATATCGGGACTCTCTAGTCTGTTCCATTGGTCTATGGCTGTTTTTGTGCCAGGACCATGCTGTCTTGGTGATCATAGCTTTGTAGTAAAGCTTGAAATATATAAAGAACTTCTCAGACTCAACACACACAAAACAGATATCATGTCAAAAAATGGGCAGAAGACATGAACAGACACTTCTCCAAAGAAGACATACAAATGGCTATCAGACACATGAAAAAATGTTTATCATCACTAGCCACCAGGGAAATTCAAATTGAAACCATATTGAGATACCACCTTACTCCAGTTAGAATGGCCAAAATTAGCAAGACAGGAAACAATATGTGTTGGAGAGGATGTGGAGAAAGGGGAACCCTCTTACACTGTTGGTGGGAATGCAAGTTGGTGCAGCCACTTTGGAGAACAGTGTGGAGATTCCTTAAGAAATTAAAAATAGAGGTTCCCTATGAGCCTTCAATTGCACTACTGGGTATTTACCCCAAAGACACAGATGTAGTGAAAAGAAGGGCCATCTGTACCCCCGTGTTTAGAGCAGCAATGGTCATGGTCACCAAACTGTGGAAAGAACCAATATGCCCTTCAATGGACAAATGAATAAGGAAGATGTGGTCCATATACACTATGGAGTATAATGCAACATGGACTGGACTGGAAGAGATTATGCTGAGTGAAATAAGTCAAGCAGAGAGAGTCAATTATCATATGGTTTCACTTATTTGTGGAGCATAACAAATAACATGGAGGACATGGGGAGATGGAGAGGAGAAGGGAGTTGAGGGAAATTGGAAGGGGAGATGAACCATGAAAGACTATGGAGTCTGAAAACAATCTGAGGGTTTTGAAGGGACGGGGATGGGAGGTTGGGAGAGCCAGGTGGTGGGTATTAAGGAGGGCACGTATTGCAGGAAACACTGGATATGGTGCATAAACAATGAATTCTGATACACTGAAAATAAATAAATACCAAAAAAAAAAAAAAGCTTGAAATCAGGCAATATGATGCCCCCAAGTTTTGTTTTTCTTTTTCAACATTTCCTTAGCAATTTGGGGTCTTTTCTGGCTTCATACAAATTTTAGGATTGTTTGTTCCTCCTCTTTGAAAAATGCTTGTGGAATTTGATCAGGATGGCATTGAAATTATAGATTGCTCTGGGTATTATAGATATTTTAACAATTTTTATTCTTCAGATCCATGAGCATGAATCTTTTTGTGTCTTCTTCAATTTCTTTCATAAGTGTTATGTAGTTCCTTGAGTACCGATCCTTTATCTCTTTGGTTAGGTTTATTCCAAGGTATCTTATGGTTCTTGGTTAGAAATACACAACAGGCACTGGACCAATGGAAAAATAAATTTTAACTATTAAAAGTATATATTTAGGGGCCTTTAAATCCATTCACTTTGTTTTAAAAAAATTACTATAATTCATCTCCAGACTTGTTTTCATTTCCTCAAACTTAAAATCCATATGCATTAAACATTAACTCTTCATTACCCCTCCTCCCAGAACACAACCATTCTATTTTCTTCTCTATGAATTTGACTTCTCCAGGTACCTCATGTAAGGGGACTCATACAGAATTTGTTCTTTGTGACTGGCTTATTTCACTCATCACAATGTCTCTAAAGATCATCTCTATGTAACATACATCAGAACTTCTTTTTTTTTGAGGCTGAATGATCTATGGTATGTATGTGCCTCATCTTGTTTATCTATTCATTTTTCTTTCTTTTTTTTTTTTTATAAGGGAGAGAGTGGGGAGAAGTGGAAGGACTCTTTCATTTTTTTTTTTAAAGATTTTATTTATTTGTTTGACAGAGAGAGATCACAAGTAGGCAGAGAGGCAGGCAGAGAGAGAGAGGAGGAAGCAGGCTCCCTGCTGAGCAGAGAGCCCAACGTGGGACTCAATCCCAGGACTCTGAGATCATGACCCGAGCCGAAGGCAGTGGCCCAACCCACTGAGCCACCCAGGCGCCCCTATCTATTCATTTTTCAATGTATATTTGGGCTGCTCCTTTCTTTAGACTATTGTGAATAATGTTGCTGTGAACATGGGTATATAAGTACCTGTTGAACACCCTGCTTCAGTTCTTCTAGGTATAAACCCAGAAATGGAGTTTCTGGATCACATGGAATCAAATGTTTAGTTTTTTGAGGAACCACCATATTGAATTCCATGATGGCCACACAATTTTACATTTCTACCAAGAGTGCAAAGGGTTCCATATCCCTGCGAACACTTGTTACTTTTTGTTTCTCTGTTTTCATAATAGCTATCCTGTTGGTTATGAAATGGTATGTCACTGCGGTTTTGGTTTGCATTTCCCTAATGATCAGTGATATTGAGCATCTTTTCATATGCTTAATGATCACTTTTATATCTTTTTGGAGAAATGTCTATTGAGGTTCCTTGCCAATACTGCAAATGAGTTTGGTATTTTTTGTTCTATAGACATAGGAATTCCTCATATATTCTAGATATTAACCCCCTTTTCCAAGGCAAATATTTTCTCCCATTTCATGGGTTGATTATTCACTCTTGATAGTGCCGTTGGTATACAATTTTTTTTTTAATATTATTGAGGTCAAATTTATCCTTATTGAGGTCATATTTTTTTTTATAATTTTTTTTTTAGTGTCAATTATTGCCAAATCCAATGTCATGAAACTTTTCTCCTATGTTTCCTCCTAGAGTTTTAGTTCAGCTTTTGCATTTAGGCCTTTGATCCATTTTGGCTTAATTTTTGTATATGAATTGAAGTAAGACCCTACTTTCATTTTTTTGCAAGTGGATATCCAGTTTTCCCCACACAGTTTATTGATGATTGTCCTTTTCCCATTGAATGGTAATGCCTTTGCCAAAAATCACTCAATTACATATTCAAGGGTTTATTTCTGGGCTCTCTATTCTATTCCATTGGCCTATATGTCTGTATTTATGCCATACTATACTGTTTTGATATTTGCTATTTTGTGTTGCTTTGAAATCAGAAAGAATGAGACTTTCTTCTTTGTTTTTCTTTTTTCAGATTGTTTTTCTATTTGAGTTCACTGAGGTTCCACATAAACTTTAGGATGAATTTTTGTACTTCTGGAAAAAAAAAAATCATTGGCATTTTTTTAAAGATTTTATTTATTCATTTGACAGATATCACAAGTAGGCAGACAGGCAAGCAGAGAAAGGGGGAAGCAGGCTCTCTGCCAAACATAGAGCTTGATGTAGGGCTTGATCCCAGGACCCTGAGATCAGGACCTGAGTCAAAGGCAGAGGCTTAACCCATTGAGCTACCCAGGCGCCCCTCATTGGCATTTTAATGGGAATCTCATTCAATCTGTACATTGCTTTGAGCACTATTGACATTAATAATATTAAGTGTCCCAAGCCACAAATCTGTGATATCTTTTTATTTATTCACTTATATAATTTCTTTGTTATACAGTGTACAAGGCTTTCACTTCCCTGGTGAAGTTTAATCCTGAATATCTTATTATTGTGATGAAATAAGTTTAATCATCCTTAATTTCCTTTGTGATTGCTTTTCAATAGTGTATAAAATTGTAACAGAATGTTGATTTAGTATCCCACAACTTCGCTGAGCTCATTTATAGATCTGTGTGTGTGTATGGAATCAGTAGGATTTTCTACATATAAAATCATGTTGCTTATGTACAGATATAATTTTATTTCTTCATTTCCAATTTAGATGCTGCTTCTTTCTTTCTCTTTCCTTTCTCTCTCTCTTTCTCTCACTCATTCATTCTTTCTTTTAGATTTATTTATTTTTACTGAGTTACACTGATTAGGACTTCTAGTTTTTTGTTGAATCCAATTGGTGATAACAGACATCCTTGTCTTGTTCCTGATTTCTGAGGAAAATCTTTCAGTCTTTCACCATAACACATGATGTTAGTTTGGGATTTTCATGCACAACCTTTATAGTGTTGTAGTTTTCTCCTTTCTTTAATTTGCTGAATGTTTTTTATCCTGAAAGGGTGTTGAATTTCGGCAGTTGCTTTTTTCCACATCAGTTGAGCAGATTACATTTAAAAAAAAAATTTTGTTTGGTTAACATGGTATATTTCATAATTGACTTGAATATGCTGAACCATTCTTCCATCCCAGGAATAAACCTTGTTTGGTTATGTTGTATAATCCTTTTAATAAGCTGTTAAATTCTGTTTGCTGGTATTCTGTTGAGAATTTTTATGTTAACGTTCAGTGGAGATATTGGCCTGTAGTTTTCCTTTTTATGCAATGTCTTTATCTGCCTTTAGGATCAGAATAATCCTGGCTAATAAAATACATTTGGCTGTATTGCCTCCTCTTCAATTTTTTTGGAAGAGTTTGAAAGTAATTGGTGTTCATTGTTTAATCATACAGTAGAATTTGCCAGTGTAACTATGTGGTCCTGGGTTTTCCTTTGTAGGGAAACTTTTGATTACTAATTCAATATACTTACTAGTTACAGATGTATACAGAGTTTCTATTCATGATTTAGTATTAGTAGGTTGTTCTAAGAATTTGTCTATTTCATCTAGCTTATACAATTTGTTGATACACAACCATTCATAGTATTCTTGTATAGTCTTTTTGATTTCTATCAAATTGGTAACACCAGTCTCTTTCATTTCTGAACTTAGTTATTCTAATATTTTCTCTTTTCTTCTTAAGCTGTCTAGTTTAAAGTCTATCAGTTCTGTTGATCTTTAAGTAGAACTAAATCTTGGTCTTATTTTATTATTTTTCTGTTCTCTTTTTTATTGATCTTTTTAATTTTTCAAAAATTTTATTTGTTTTTTTTAAATTTCTTTTGGTGTTCCAGAATTCATTATTTAATTTTTTAAAATTATTTCCTTCCCTTTGGTAGCTTTTAGTTTAGGATACTCTTCTTTTGTGGTTAATTCAGATATAAACAAATGTTATTGATTTGTGATCCTTTATTTAAAATATAAGCATTTATATCTATAAGATTCTCTCCCTGTTTTTACTGCTTCCTATATATTTTGGTATTTTTTGTATGTTGCTTTCATTTTCATTTGTCTCAAGACATTTTAAAGTTCCTCTTGTGATTTCTTCTTTGATCCATCATCTAAGAGTAAGTTATAAAATTTCTACATATCTGTGGATTTTCCAGTTTTCCCATCTGCTGTTTATTTCTAGTTTCCTTCCATTGTGACCAGAAAAGATACTTTGTTTGATTTCAGTCTTTTATAAATTATTAAGTCTTGTTAAATGGCCCAATATATGGTCTATTTCAGACAGTGTTCCATGTGCACTTGAGAAGAATGTGTAGTTTTTCCTTTGTTGCATGGAGTGTTCTGTATGTCTAATTGGTCTACAGTGTTAAGTCCTCTATTCCCTTATTGATCTTTTATTTAGCTGTTCCATCTACTATTGAAACAAGGGTATCAAAGTCTTTTATTACTTCAGAGCTTCATATATCTTCCTTCAGTTCTTACAGTGTTTTCATTTATTTAAGAGCTCTGATATTATTGTATATGTTTATAATTTCTGTTTCTTCTTGATGAATTGATCCTTTTATATAATTAGGTCTTTTATGTATGATGTCCTTTATTTCTCTCTTGAAACAATTTTTCACTTAATTTTTTGCCCTTGATAATAATATAGTCACCATTAATCTCATTTGGTTACTATTTGCTTGGAATATATTTTTCTATCTCTTCATTTTTCAACCTATACTCATACTTAGATCTTAAATGAGCTTCCTATGGACATTCTGTAATTGTATCTTTCTTTTTTTTCATTATCCTGATCAGTCATTTTTAGTTTGAGGCATTTAATTTATTACTTTAAATGTAATTTTAATTATGGAGAGGGGTGATTTACTATTGCCACTTTGTAATTTGTTTTTCTCTATTTCCAATAGATTCTTTTTTCTTTTCTTCTCTTTTCTTTTTCTTTTATTTCTTTTTTTTTTTTTTTTTGTCCTTCCTTTCCATTTATGTTTCCTTTGTATTAGGTTGAAATTTTTGTAGTGATACATTTTGATTGCCTTCTCATTTCCAACAATGTATATTCTACAGATATTTTCTTTTGTTTACCATGGGAATTATATATAACATTAAAATTATAACAGCATATTTTAAACTGAACCATTTAACTTTTTAAATATTAATCACAAATTACATCTTTATATTAAATGTATTTATAATTTGTAATTATCTTAGAATAAATGTATAATTATTTTCTTGTATTTATCTTTTAAATCCTATAGAAAAATAAAAAGTGGCATTAAAACACATAGCAATAATATGGTTCTTATATTTGCCCATATATTTATCTTTATTAGAGAAATTTATATTTTCAGTGGCTTTGAGTTACTATCTAGCATTTTTTCCATTTCAACTTAAAGAACTCCCTTTGGCATTTTTTTGCAGATCAAGTCTAGTGGTTATAAATCTCCTCAGTTTTTGTTTATCTGACTATGTCTTAATTTCTCATTTTTGAAATATGGTTTTACTAGATATTGACTTCTTAGTTGACAATTTGTTTGTTTACTTTCAATGTTATAAATATGTCATCTCACTGCCTTCTGACCTCCAAGTTTTCTCCTGGGAAATCCACTTATAATCTTACTGAAGATTCATTAAAGACATAGCTCAGTTTTCTCTTGTTCCTTTCAAGATTTTTTTTTTTATTTTGGTCTTTTGATAATTTGATTACATTGTATCTTGACAAGGGTCTCTTAGTATTTAGCATATTTTGAGTTTATCAAGCTTCTTGTGTTTAGTATCAACATTTTCTCTCAAACTTGGTAAATTTTTGGCCATTATTTTTCTAAATAAGATCTATAACCCTTCCTCTCTTTTTCCTTTTGGGACTCCCACATTGCATATATTGGTCCACTTCATGGTGTTCAAGAAGTGCATTATGCCCTATTAAACTTGCTTTATTCTTTTTGTTCTATAGACTCAATAATTTCAAATGACTTGTCCTCATGTGTATTGGTTCTTTCTTTTGCTGATTCAAGGCTGCTGCTGAATCACTCTACTGAAATTTTTTATTTCATCCACAAATTTGTTTGGTTCTTCTTTATATTTTCTGTTAATCTGCTTATATTTTTCACTTTATTTATACATTGTTTTCCATGTTTCCTTTAGTTATTTGAGCATATATTTTTAAAATATTTATTTGTTTATTATTTGAGAGAGAGAAAATGCCCAGAGGTGAGATGGAGGTAGACAGATTCTGAAGCAGACTCCCCACTGAGTTTGGAGCCAGGTGTGGGGCTTCAGAAACAGTTTCTAAAGATTTATATTGTACTTTGAGTAGGCTATATTTTTCTGTTTTGTTGTATTATATATGGTATTTTATTAAAAATTGGTCACTTGAAAACACAGCCATCTCCCTAGTCTTTGTAAACCTGCTCTGTGCAGTTGAAGGCCTTCCCTAATTCTAATTCTTGGGATCAGTCCAGAATGAAGGCTGAAGGTCTTGTCAAATATATTTTGGACATGCTTTTTTTCCTTAGTTCTTTGTGTGTGTGCATTTTGCCAATTCCTAAGTATATTTGGGTACTTTTAATGGTCTTAATTTCTCTGAGTCTCAACCCTACTTCTCAGGGCCCTAACTATTGCATTATAATCATTTACCAGTTATCTCTTGTTTCAGGCATCTTCAGGTTTGTGATCATCCTGTGACTTTCAGTCCACTGCTTCCACGGCATTTTCTAGTCTGAGATGTAAATTAGGAGATGTAGAGACCAATCTTTCCAGAAGCTTCAAGACAGATTAAAATGCTATGATTAAATCTGTTCTGTATGGTCCCAAGAAGTTAACGGAGGAATAGGCCTCCACTTCCATTTAACCACAATGTATTGGGAGGAGGAGGGCCAAGGACAAGTAAAAACACCATAAAATTTCCTACCATTTTTAACATGGTTTTTTCATGGTGAGAACTTGATTTGGTTGTTGTGGATGTTTGATTTCCAGAGATACTATAGTTATTTTAGCCAGTCTAGTTGTTTTTAAAATATATCTGTGGGGAAATGGGGAGTTGGAACTTCCAAGTCTATCATACTGTTGATTGAGTATTCTGATACTTAGATTCTTGAAAGGTGTTTTTACCGAGTATACAATCTTTGGACTTTCCTATCTTCTTTTGCATTGTTTCACTACCTCTTGGTTTGAATATTCTACATCTTTGTTTTCTTTCCTTTGAATGCAATTGGTATTTTTATCTGGAAGATTAGTGATTTCTATTATATTCCTGGTACCCTTAAACTCTAATAGTTACAAAATTATGTCTCAAGATTCATCATTTGGATGAATTACACAATATGTAAGTGCACCCTTTGAAAACATTGATTCAAGCATCTTTGAATTCCACAAATTTTTCTTTAATTATAATTCCAAACATTAGTTCAGTTTTATTTTTGTGATTTCTTCTTAAGATAGTTCAATGATACAGGCATACCTCAGAGATAATGAAGACTTGGTCCCAGACCACTGCAATAAAACAAATGTTACAACAAAGTGAGTCAAATAAATGTTTTGGTTTTCCATGCATATTAAAAGTTATGTTTATACTATACTGTATTCTATTTAAGTGTGCAACAATATTGTGTCTAAAAATGTACATTAAATAAAAATATTAATTAAAAATACTTCATTGCTAAAAATTGTGTTAACCATTATCTGTTTTTTGCTGGTGTAGGGCTTTGACTTGATGTTGATGGCTGCTGATTAATGATGGTGGTGGTTGCTGAAGGTTGGAGTGGCTGTGGCAATTTCTTAAAATAAGACAAGAGTGAAGTTTGCCACATTGATTGATCTTTCCTTTCACAAATAATTTATTTGTGCCATATTATGTTGTTTGATAGCATTTTGTCCATAACAGAACTTTTTTCAAAAATGAAATAAATCATCTCATACCGTGCTGCTTCTCTATGAACTAAGTTTATATAATATTCTAAATCCTCTGTTCCTGTTTTAACAATTTTCATAGCATCTTCACCAGGAGTAGTTCCCATCTCAAGAAGGCACTTTTTTTGCTCACTCATAAAAAGCAACTCCTCATGTGTTCATGTTTTCTTACGAGGTTGCAGCAATTCGGTCCCATATTCAGGCCCCACTTCTCATTCTACTTCTTTTGTTATTTCTACCACATTTCTTGTTACTTCCTCCACTAAAATATTGAACCCCTCAAAGTCATCTATGAGGGTTATAGTCACCTTCTTCCAAACTTCCATTAATGTTGATAGTTTGACCTCTTCCTAATAGTATCTAGAAGAGTGAATACTCTCCAGAAAGTTTTCAACTTACTTTGCCTAGATCTATCATAGGTATCACTATCTATAGCAGCTACAGCCTTATAAAATGCATTTCTTAAATAATAAGACTTGAAAGTTGAAGAGATTCTTTGATCTATAGGCTGCAGAATAGATGCTTGAGTTAGCAGGCTTAAAAACAACATTAAGCTCATTGTACATCTCTATCAGTGCTTGTGAGTGACCAGATGCATTGTCAAGAGCAGTGATATTTTTTGAAAGGAATCTTCTCTCCCCGCCCCCCCACCCTGATCAGTAGTGGACTTAAAATATTCAGTAAACCATGTTGTAAACATCTGTCCTATCATCAGTCCTTGTTGTTCCTTTTATAGAGTACAGGTAGAAGAGACTAAGCATAATTCTCAAGGGCCCAAGAATTTTTGGAATGGTAAATGAGCATTGGTGTCAACATACTAGTCACCAGCTGCATTAGCCCATAACAAGAAAGCCTGCTCTTTGAAGCTCTTAAGCCAGGCACTGGCTTCTCTCTAGCTCTGACAGTCTACAAATATAAGTCTGTTTCACCTACATTGAAAATCTGTTGTTTATTATAGCTACCTTTGTTAATTATCTTAGATAGATCCTCTGGATAACTTGCTGCAGCTTCTAGATTAGCATTTGCTGCTTTACCTGGCAATTTTATGTTGTGCAGGCAGCTTCTTTCCTTAAATCTCCTGAACCAAATTCTGCTATCCTCAAATTTTTCTCCTGTGGCGTCCTTACCTCTCTAGGCTTTCACAGAATTGAAGAGAGTTAGAGTCTTGCTCTGGATTGGGCTTCGACTTAGGGGAATGTTGTGACTGATTGATTTTCTATCCAGACCAAACTTTCTCCATATCAGCAATAAGGCTGTTTCACTTCCTTATCATTCACATGTTCACTGGAGTAGTCCTTTTAATTCCTTTAAGAACTTTCTGTTTGCATTCACAATTTGGCAGTTGGATGCAAGAAACCTAGCTATTGTCCTCTATTGGTTTTCAAAATGTCCTCCTCACTAAGTTTAATCATTTCTAGCTTTTGATTCTACAGTAAAAGACATATGATTCTTCCTTTCACATGAACACTCAGAGGCCACTGTAAGGCATTAAATGACCTAATGTCAATATTATTGTATTTCAGGATATAGGGAGACCTGAGGAAAGGGAGACAGACAGGGGAATGAGGAGTCAGACACATACAACTTTAACAATTAAGTTCACTGTTTTATATGGGTGTGGTTTGTAGCACCACAAAACGATTACAATAGCAACACTGAAGGTCACTGTTTACAGATCACCACAACAGATATAATGATAATGATAAGATTTGAAATATTATGAAAATCATGAAATTGTGACATAGAGACATGAAGTGAGCATGTGGTGTTGGAAAAACAATGCCAATATACTTGTTCAGTGCAGTTTTGCCACAAACCTTCAATGTGTAAAAAAATGTAATATCCGCAAAATGTGACAAAGTAACCTATAATAAAAAGATGTGTGGCTGTACATATGATAGGTCTCTGTTCCCTTTACTAAATGTATGGCTTTCTCTCATCTGTTTTTACTCAATTTTCATTGTGGTTCTCTTCAAATTCATTTATTATATTTTAGTCAAATCATTCTCTTTTGAGATTTTTAAAAGGTAGACTTTGTTTTTGGATATTTTCTCTTTCTTGGGATTTTTTTCTTCAGTTTTGACAATTTGGTTTCAAATTTCTGTGCATGTGTGGGTGTGTGTATTTGTGTGTTTTACGCTTTATTAAGAAATAATCCATATACCACATAATTCACCAGTTTTAAGTATATATTTCAACAGTTTTTAGAATATTCACAGAATTCTATAACCATCACCACAATCTAAATTATGAGCATTTTCATCATCCCTACCCTCCCAAAAAAGGAAAAAAAAATAAAAAGAAAGAAGAAAGAAACCTGTGCCCATTAACAGTTACTTTCCATCCATCACCCCAGCCTAGACAACCAGTAGTCTACTTTCTTTCTCTAAACACTTGCCTAATCCGGACATTTCACATAACATTTATATGACTGGTTTCTTTCACTCAGCATATTGTTTTCAAGGTTAATTCAGTTTCCTTTTTTTTTTTTTTTTAAATTTCTTTAGTTTATTTGTGATCCATTTATATTCTGAGTTGTTGACTCCCTGATTCATAGTGTCTTTCATTTTTTGTTTTTTTCTATTACTTAGTGTTATTTAGTTTACATTAGGGATCTGTATTGTAATTTTTCTCTGCTTTATAATAATTGCTGCTGTGTATTTTCATCACTGACAGCTTTGACAGTCACTTTCTATGTATTTTTAAAGTATCTTTTCTTTTTCTGAAACATTAATTAGAGTTAATTATATGTAGAGTAGTCTGAGTGGTTTGAATGTCTCACTAAGATTCTTAGTTCAAGCTTACCATATTCTGATGGCAAAGTGAAGTTTCTTTACTAATTGCTGTCCTTTTCCTATGTGTGTTGAGAATAGGAGAGATGTAGAATTTCTTCTGATGCTATGATCTTATTTTGTTTCTGAAAATTCCACATATTTTTATAGCATTCTTACTTCTATCCTTTTACCACCACACTACCAAGTAATGTTTCCTCTTCATGTGAGCTCTATTATCCCCCAAAGTGCTGTGTTCCCCATTACCTTTGACTCTATATGTGTTTCAGTCCTCCCCTTTTGGTTCCCTAGTAAACATTGCTCTGATCCACAGGTATTTCATGTTTCAGTTTTTTCTCACTCAGGGTCAGACTTTCTCCTTCAAGGATGATTCTATATGTGTTCTTCTACTGAACAACATTGTTGCTCAATCTGTTTCATCAGTAACCTTCCTGTACCTCTTAGAAAAGGTCAATTGAGTAGGCTATACTAATTTTGGATATTTTCCCCCTTTTACATGTAAACTACAGTTTTTAGCAAACTGTAACTCCTAATTATACTCTGGCATAGGTTATAGTTAGCTTTATTTATTTGAAGGTTGTGTGGAAAAACTTAACATTTAGAAGCCAGTTATTATACTATCCAATATTTTCTTAAACAATGGGATAGCTCCAAGGTGCTTGGGTGGCTCAATAAGTTAAGTGTCTGACTCTTGATTTCAGCTCAGGTCATGATCTCAGGGTCCTAGGATCCAGCCCCATGTTGAGCCCCATGTTGGACTCCGTGCTCAGCATAGGGTCTGCTTGTCCTTCTTCCTCTGCTCCTTCCTTGCACACTCTCTCTTTCAAATACATAAATAAAAATCTTTTAAAAAATGGGATAGTCCCCCTCATTTTTCCCCAAAACTAGTAAATTCATTGTGGTAAGTAAACTAAATAATCATGCAAACAGTAGTTTTATCTAATTCTTTATGTCATTATCTAGCATTTGATTGATTTTACTATCATAAATAAAAACATTACAGATTTGATCTAAGTGTCTGAGGTAGAGATTACTAGTACTCATCATTTTATCTACTTTCCCTTTTCCTATACAGAAGAGACTGCATGTTCGATATTTATTTTAATTAGATGGGATCATGTGGTATTTCTGGTCATTAAAATGTGAGTGGAAGAATTGTGTTTTTCTAGGCCAAGACAGAAAATAAATAAGTAGAGAGTTTTATTTTCTTTTTCCCTGCCAGAACAATAATGATAAAGCTTCACTTTATCATTAAAAACCATAAGATGGGAATGGCTTGAATCATGGAGTTTCTACAGCTTTTGTTGAGAAATACCTGAAATCACACTGAACTTAGAATGCGCAAGAAATGTACTTTTGCTCTATATAGTCAGTGATATTTTGGTGTTGTTGTTGTTTTCCTATAGCATAAGACTAGCCTACTTTGACATAGATGGATAATTTAGAGCTTGAAACAACCTCCTCAGAGCAAAAATAGATTTCCAAGTTTCCATATTTCACAGAAAAAAATATTTTTTCCACATAACTCAAAAAATCATTAAGCTATTCAAGTTCTTTAGTAGAAAAAATTAAAGGAAAGTGTTCATACATAATGCAATTAGGAAACTGAAAGCTTCTCGTATCCTTCTGAAAGTTATATTTTACTCTATATAAACTGTCAGTAAATGTCTATATAAAATGTCCATAAAATGACATTCTACTTAAAGTAGAACTATGCTACTTTATTTAATATCTTAAAAGAATGAACAGCCCACATATTTACATATTAAGTTTGGTAAAGGAAGACTTATTGAAAATTGGACATTTGTAATTAATACTTTATAAGATCTTTGCAGACCTTCAAATTTGTGAAAATATAAAACATATAAATCCCCTCATGAAATATTATATTATTTTAATGATCATTTAATTTTCAAAACAGCAAAGTATGAAATAATATTAATTTAATCTCAACAGCTTTAACTTGGCATTGAATTGGTTTTTTTCTAGTAAAATGAACTATATTTTATACCTTAATGTATCATTATTGTAGTTATATTAATTATGAACATCAACAGAATTGGCAAAGCAAAAACAGTAATGATAAATGATTGTAATTGCTGCTGTATCTTATGAGTGTGTTCACCACAAATAGCATGAAAGTATATTTAGAAACAGATTTTCTTCCATTACTGAAAGGTGCAGTTCTAACTGAACTTTATTTTGCCTGAGGCTTATCACTTTGTATTTTCTGACTTGGTAGGGAATACTCTCTCAGTTTCATATTCAACTGATGCCTACTTTCCCATTAGCTTCAAATTATGCAAATTAATAGGCTTCCAAAAATTCTTGAACCAATCATTGCTCATAGAATTGGTTGCTTTAAATGCTGTGCTGGGACCTTCATCACTGATGGTTACATGGAAACTTTTTTTTTTTTTTAATAAGCTTCCAACTAACTTCTTCCCAAATTATATTTGCATCTGGGATTACATGTTTCCTCTGCCCATCTTCATACCACACATTATCTTCTTAACTGCCATAAGTTATTATCTTTTAAGGTATGAACAACTCTGTACAGGCTGGAGCATTTTATAAAATAACATATCTATTTCTAGATAGAGTTATCTGAGATAACTACATAGAGTTATCTAAGTCAAAACCAGATTTATCAAAACTGTATTCAGTATTTTATATATCTACATATCTAAGTTCCAGTTAAGGAGCTTTCTTTTCATAGTTTAATTTTCATATCTTGCAAGAAGCATTATCCTGCTCTTCTAGGTGGTTTTCAAGAACACATATTATTATTTATCATTTATTTATTTATTTTTTACTTTTAACCCAGAGTACTAGATATGGAATGCATAGTTGAAATGACCAAAGGTCAATTTAAACACAGATGCTGTTCGGTTTCACTCATTAGTTAAGTGAAACAATCCTATAATAGAAACTCCACAAAAATTACAAATAAATATCACAACATAAACACACATGAGTGAATAAAAGAATTCTTTGGTCTTTGCCCAATACTAAAACATTTGCTTTTAATCTCCCTGAATACCAAGAACATACTGCATTTAACATATTCTTGTAATACCAGTTGGATAGATTTCAAATTACTCTCATACCTTCAGCAGGGAGGAAGAAACAGGTAGGCACTCATTTCTGTTCTCTAACTCCAGGCCACACCAACACAAACTGGTTTATTTTACCTATTCTACATATTTGTTATACATAAAGAAAAGGATACACAATAATTAATTAAAGATGAAACCACTATTGAAACAACAAAAGGGCTACCAAATTTTAATTCATTTGGAATCTACATTAGTAAATATTGATTTAAAAAGTAAACTACTAACCTTCCCCAAAATTTGATCACCAAATGATAAGGAGCTAATATAAAATATATTTGAGACTGTTCTCTTGCAGTCAAATGTTTTAAAAACATTTAGTTAGACTATTTTTCTCTGTCTCATATCACTAAGTAAGATCCAAGTAAGAGAATCAAACCTCCTGATGAGGCTTCTATTTTTTTTTTTTTCTTTTTTTCTTGTGCAGGGCAGTCTGTGAGCTAAGCACCCTACAATCTGAAATTCTTCTTCAGAATCTAATATGCTAACAATCCCATTTGCCATTTACTATAATCAGACATTTGTGGGACTTTTGTTTGTTCGTTTGGTTTGTTTTTTAAATATTTTTTTATTTATCTGACACACAGAGAGAGAAATCAAAGTAGGTGGAGAGGCAGGCCGAGAGAGGAGGAAGCAGGCTCACTGCTGAGCAGAGAGCCCAATGCAGGACTCGATCCCAGGACCCTGACATCCGACTTGATCTGAAGGCAAAGACTTAACCTACTGAGCCACCCAGGTGCCCGAATCAGAATATTTGTAAAAGTGTGTAAATATATAAATCAATGTGTTCAGGAATATTTTTATAATTCTCATAACTTGTCCCTGAGATTTGAGTGTCTAATTTTTAGCAATATATTTTTCAGTCATATAGGTTTGTTTCTTGCCAAACCACCAAACTTGTATCAGAATTATCTCAGAAACTTTATAAATATTTAGATGTTTCTCTGATTTTTTATATTTTTTAATATAGCAGTTTGGGAGTTGTATTGTAATATTTTGTAAGTTCCCTCAAATGATTAGTCTGAATACCAATATTTGAGGAACTGCTCTGAACAAAATTCCATCCATTTGAATACCATATCAGGAATCAGAAGAAACAGCATCAGTATAACTAGGCATTCGAAATTTTGTTTTCATGTATATATCATAGGCCCTCTTTTTTCTTTTTTTCCATGGGCCACTGCCTTTAGAGTTTGAGAGTTTGGCAGTCTGGTCATTCCATACTCAGTTAATAGGTTTGGGTAGAGCCCAGAATCTTCAGGTATAACAGATTCCCTAAGTGAATCCTTACAACTGGAGTCTTTTAATAATGAATAGAAGGTAATTTTCTATTAAGTGGATATTCTGATTTCTTATTATTCCTAATATTTCCCTTAATTTCTCAAGGCAGATGATTTTCATTATCCTGTATCACACCTCACACTTGACTATGTTTCCCCACCCAGTAATAAGCTGGAAGTCATGCCACAAAACTAATTCTGGAGACTGTGTGAAGGGCTACAGAAATGAGAAGAGTGAATCTTTTCTCAGATTTACAAGTGCTCTTTCTTCCAGTAAAGAAAGGAAAAGAGGAGGGAAAAGGGAAAGGAGATAAATTTCATATACCATCTACTTCACATATTAAATCCTCTGCATAACCCACTCTTTATTAACCCATGGTTTGCATTTGAGAATTCAGAGTTGCCAAGAGTATAAGTAACTTGGCTAAGTTCGTAAAGCCAATAAATGGCAGCAGTGAGATACTAACCGAGATCTTTCTGATGCCAAGTCGCAAGAACTATTTTATACAATGCTACAAAAAAGTATGGTAGTAATGGTTGAAGAACAGAAAATTTTATGTAACACTGAAATGGATTCATTATTTGATCATTCTCTTGGTAAGACTTGTGCTGCAAATGTGGAGAATTTTGTTTAATACCAACATTAAAATCTGCAGCTTTTTAAATTTTTAAATTTTTAAAATATATTTGCATTTTTAGATACCATATTGTTGGGTCCACAGCCCTGAGAATTCAGAGGAACAATAAAATGGCCGCCAGGCTGCCATCTTCCCCCTACCCAGGACTATCCCTGCCAGAAGGACATCTGTCAAGGACATGTCACCCTGAGTTAACCAAAACTTATGCAAGAAACAGAAACCAGCTTTGGGACTTTCCAACCCCCAAACTCTAACCTTATCAAATATGGTTATGAGCCCCCGCCTGGCCTTGGCCCAATAAAAGTCACTCAATCCTTTCCCCGGGCACTCCCTGACTCTCCTCTCCTGAGTCGTGGAACCTCGCCCGAGGGCACCTTTAAAAAACCTTTCCTTGCACCTCTGGCCTGGTGTCCTGTGTATCTCACCTGTAAAACCTTACATATATTATAAAAAATAATTATTTTATTATTGGGGTATATTCCCATTATTGGAGTAAGAATTTTAAGGAAACACAAGGCTAGTTATATTTCAGGAAATTCGTGAAAGATGAATTTGAAGGGAAAATGTGAAACACAATTTGTAAAAGATGTTCCCAGAATATTAGAGAAATAATAAGAAAACCTACTAACTTATTTTTAAAAATTTTTATTATTTATAGCTTTAGAGAGGGGAAGAGAGGGTGGAGGGATAGAGGGCGAGAGAGAATTTTAAGCTGGCTCCATGCCCAGCATAAAGCCCAATGTAGGGCTCTATCTTCCAAGGGTGAGATTATTACCTGAGCTGAAATCAAGAGATGCTGAACCAACTGAACCATTCAGATGTCCCCAAATACCTACTAACTTTAATCATAAATATGTAAGGTCCCTTCCATGCTCATTTTCTATCATATAAGCATATTGGGTATAACATAATTAAAATTTACCAAATTACACAATTATGATACAAACAATCTGATATAACACTTGGATTGCCCTGATAAAGTATATCTTGATTTTATGTTTAATACTAAAGTTCAACGCGAACCTAGTAGGGAGTGCTCTGTTTGAGGATATTATTTAAACCATCTACAAAGACACATGTAGATGGTTTAAAATTTATTTTTATTTTTGTATTCTTTAAGATAATGTTTCTATATTAAAAATATTGACATTGTGTAAGTCTGCTCAGATCAATAACTTTCATTTATTTGTAATCCACATTGGATGAAAATACTTATGTGGCTCTATGGCTGCAGTCAGACTTTGAAGCCCATAAATCATCTGCTTCATTTTTCCTGTCCTGAATCACTTAAAGCTTTCTTATTCTCATTTTCTCTTATTTCTCCCTCTATTCTATTCTTCTTATCTCATTTTGTTTTTCATATTTCTGTCAATTTTCTTAAAGAATTATGTTTAAAAGAGGGATGCTACATTGACAACAAATGGGAACTTCTATCAGCAGACACAAAATGTACTTCAGCTCTTGTCAGTTCTCATCACATTGACACTGTCAGGTACAATGCAGTCACAATAGTTGAGTTTAGAAAACCTCAGCCATAAATCCTGACAGTGGTATGAAGATTGGTTTGTGGAAGAAGTCTGTAAGTAGAAGCCTCTTCACATATGAAGGGGAAATCTTAAAAAAATTAAGGTAATGGTAACTTTAATGGAAGAATTTCCCTGGTGTACACCCCTTAACCATAAAAATCTAATGTAGATTAAATGTGAAGGCTTAAAATATTTTCATTTTAGTTTAAGTTCTCTGGACTCTGTTGATTGTTGCATCTACATCTTGTTTCCAAACTGACTGCATTATATCTGGCTATTGTAATTATCTTTATAGCACATAGTCAAATACTATGCTCATTTAGCACCCAAAAGAGATAATCATATAGGATGCTGAGAATTAAATGGATATCATTTTGCACTGAATGGATTGTTTTAAAAAGATTATTTTATGTTAATGTTTAACTCTTTACATACAATTTAAGGTATCATCATTTTATTTTTATTTTTATTTTTTTTTTAATTTTTTATTTTTTATAAACATATATTTTTATCCCCAGGGGTACAGGTCTGTGAATCACCAGGTTTACACACTTCATAGCACTCACCAGATCACATACCCTCCCCAATGTCCATAATCCCACCCCCTTCTCCCAAACCCCCTCCCCCCGGCAACCCTCAGTTTGTTTTGTGAGATTAAGAGTCACTTATGGTTTGTCTCCCTCCCAATCCCATCTTGTTTCATTGATTCTTCTTCTACCCACTTAAGCCTCCATGTTGCATCACCACTTCCTCATATCAGGGAGATCATATGATAGTTGTCTTTCTCTGCTTGACTTATTTCGCTAAGCATGATACGCTCTAGTTCCATCCACGTCGTTGCAAATGGCAAGATTTCATTTCTTTTGATGGCTGCATAGTATTCCATTGTGTATATATACCACATCTTCTTGATCCATTCATCTGTTGATGGACATCTAGGTTCTTTCCATAGTTTGGCTATTGTGGACATTGCTGCTATAAACATTCGGGTGCATGTGTCCCTTTGGATCACTACATTTATATCTTTAGGGTAAATACCCAATAGTGCAATTGCTGGGTCATAGGGCAGTTCTATTTTCAACATTTTGAGGAACCTCCATGCTGTTTTCCAGAGTGGCTGCACCAGCTTGCATTCCCACCAACAGTGTAGGAGGGTTCCCCTTTCTCCGCATCCTCGCCAGCATCTGTCATTTCCTGACTTGTTGATTTTAGCCATTCTGACTGGTGTGAGGTGATATCTCATTGTGGTTTTGATTTGTATTTCCCTGATGCCGAGTGATATGGAGCACTTTTTCATGTGTCTGTTCGCCATCTGGATGTCTTCTTTGCAGAAATGTCTGTTCATGTCTTCTGCCCATTTCTTGATTGGATTATTTGTTCTTTGGGTGTTGAGTTTGCTAAGTTCTTTATAGATTCTGGACACTAGTCCTTTATCTGATATGTCGTTTGCAAATATCTTCTCCCATTCTGTCAGTTGTCTTTTGATTTTGTTAACTGTTTCCTTTGCTGTGCAAAAGCTTTTGATCTTGATGAAATCCCAGTAGTTCATTTTTCCCTTGCTTCCCTTGCCTTTTGCGTTGTTCCTAGGAAGATGTTGCTGCGGCAGAGGTCGAAGAGGTTGCTGCCCGTGTTCTCCTCAAGGATTTTGATGGATTCCTTTCGTACATTGAGGTCCTTCATCCATTTTGAGTCTATTTTTGTGTGTGGTGTAAGGAAATGGTCCAATTTCATTTTTCTGCATGTGGCTGTCCAATTTTCCCAGCACCATTTATTGAAAAGGCTGTCTTTTTTCCATTGGACATTCTTTCCTGCTTTGTCGAAGATTAGTTGACCATAGAGTTGAGGGTCTATTTCTGGGCTCTCTATTCTGTTCCATTGATCTCTGTGTCTGTTTTTGTGCCAGTACCATGCTGTCTTGATGATGACAGCTTTGTAATAGAGCTTGAAGTCCGGAATTGTGATGCCACCAACGTTGGCTTTCTTTTTCAATATCCCTTTGGCTATTCGAGGTCTTTTCTGGTTCCATATAATTTTAGAATTATTTGTTCCATTTCTTTGAAAAAGATGGATGGTACTTTGATAGGAATTGCATTAAATGTGTAGATTGCTTTAGGTAGCATAGACATTTTCACAATATTTATTCTTCCAATCCAGGAGCATGGAACATTTTTCCATTTCTTTGTGTCTTCCTCAATTTCTTTCATGAGTACTTTATAGTTTTCTGAGTATAGATTCTGTGTCTCTTTGGTTAGGTTTATTCCTAGGTATCTTATGGTTTTGGATGCAATTGTAAATGGGATTGACTCCTTAATATCTCTTTCTTCTGTCTTGCTGTTGGTGTAGAGAAATGCAACTGATTTCTGTGCATTGATTTTATATCCTGACACTTTACTGAATTCCTGTATAAGTTCTAGCAGTTTTGGAGTGGAGTCTTTTGGGTTTTCCACATATAGTATCATATCATCTGCGAAGAGTGATAATTTGACTTCTTCTTTGCCGATTTGGATGCCTTTAATTTCCTTTTGTTGTCTGATTGCTGAGGCTAGGACCTCTAGTACGATGTTGAATAGCAGTGGTGATAATGGACATCCCTGCCGTGTTCCTGACCTTAGCGGAAAAGCTTTCAGTTTTTCTCCATTGAGAATGATATTTGCGGTGGGTTTTTCATAGATGGCTTTGATGATATTGTGGTATGTGCCCTCTATCCCTACACTTTGAAGAGTTTTGATCAGGAAGTAGTTAGATAGCAACACTTGATCTCAGATGTGTTCTTTGTTGGTTCCTTAGTGGGTCTCTACCTTTATTTTACCTTATCATTGTTGAAATGGGATTACAAATCACCCCAGCTTCTGCCTATATGAATAGTCAGATACAATAATGAAACAATTTTCTTTGAGTAACAGAAAATGGTCAGTAGTCTATGATAGTGAAGCAGTAACTATGATTAGTGTGTGAGGTTTTTAATGATGTCTCTGAGCATAGCTAAAGAATCAACTTACTACTGTAATAATTTTTCAAGACAACAATTGATTGTATTAGTAATTTGAGGAGCAGTTATTACATGAGTGGCCAGAATGTCAGGATATTTGCTTATCTCTAAATCAGTGATGACATGTGAGAAGGTACTCTTACACTGGATTGTGGAATTTATAAAAATAGCACAAAAACATAGAAATTGTGAAACGTCGTCAGCATGAAGGAAGGTTAGAGCAGGCAAGGAAGTATTAATTAGCAAACAGGCTTCTTATTTTAAGCTTCTCTCCCTTAGGTTTCCCTACCTCTTCCTTCACCTGTCTTGATTCTGTTACTTTAGTGTGACTTCCAGCATTATGTTTTGGCATGACTAGGAAAATATTCACCCATACACATAATTTTATAAGTTAAAGCAACTACATCATTGACCAGAACTATAAGAGATAGGGAAGCCCCGCAGCTTACCTTATAGAATTTGAAAACTGCCTTCAAGGTATAACTTTTGCAACTGATAACACAAAAATCTTTGCCCTAAACCTTAGATCTAGTGCTTAGACTTGGGCATATGGTTGTTTTCAAAGGCATTTTAACTTATTAGTCCTAATATATGTTTTATTTTTATTTTACAATTTACATATATAATGGTTATAAAAAAGGAACAGGGTAAGATGTAGAGTATGATTCAGAAGCTGACCAACTGGCTGCCAGCTTTATTTTAGTAAGTGAAGTATGGTTTCCTATGTCATTTCCCAGAGTAAATGATGTATGATAAAAACCTGTAGGTGACTAGATGCTAGTTTAGTGAAGAGGCTGAGGCAGATGGATTCTAAAAAAAAGAACAGCATATACAGATGTCAAGTGAATGTATATAGTTAAAGAGTATAGTACTTTTAAAGAAGAAAACAAAACTCAATATTGCTAAAGAGAGCTTAGGATAAAGAGTTCTTGAAAGATGTAGCTAAATAGATACAAGAAGAGCAAGCAAAGAAACCAAAGGAAAGGATTATGATTTGACTTACTCTAAGAACAATGGAGGGTTCATGGGTTTTCAACAGGGAATGAAATGTTGAAAATGTCATCCTGTGCTGGAGAAATTGATGATTTTCCAAATTTGGGACCCAGGGTCCTATCTGCTTCACACCTAGCATTACTGAGTACAGGAAGTTGCAGTGGTAGAATGAGAGATACCAAAGCTACCATGACTGTCAGAGATTATGTGTACAAGTTTGAGGCCAAAGTTCTGAAGAACAAGGCTAAAGACTGAAAGGCCAGAGAATTAGGCTGTTAAAACTCTGAATGTTGGAAACAAAACATTCTCTACTCTGTTTTACTAATAATAATCTTTTCTTTCAGAAAGAGGCACTCACTCACTTGACATGGAATTCAGTTATCACACCCACATAGATGAACCTGTAACCTGAACTAGCCAGGGTATCCATAATAATTAGCTCACAGGTAGACATGAACTAAGCAGACACAGTTATTTGGGGGCAATTAAGACGGATACCGAGGGAGGAGGTTAGCTTTTATTATTCCTTAATTGTCAGCTAAAGCACCATTGTAAATCTACAAGTTTAAGTAGTCATTTCTGTCATAACATAAAGATAAATTAACTGATTTTATGTAAGCTGGTTGGAGATTTAATGCTATCCTTTACACCTGCAAATATCCTAACTGATCTGTGTATTAATGAAAAATATTTATTGGTATCAGAATATAATAACACTTAATGGATTCTAAATATATGCATAATGTCATGCAACTCTATGTATATATGGTGTAACAGGATAACTCATAATTTACAAAAGAAAAATCATAACCAGAGTATATTAATTGGAGACAAAATATTAAGATCACATAGCTAAATGTGTCATATACTGAAATGTAGAGATAAGATGAACTAACGCATTTTAACAATTTAAAGTCATGTCCTAATGCTGTATACAAATATTTAAAGCACATGTGAAATCCATAAAATGTATTGTGTGTTTAAGAGCCTTCAGTCCAGCCTTTGTATTGTTGTCCAGTTTTAACATTAGATCAAAAATGCTTTGTCCTGAAGCAGAACAACCTTACAAATGTTATTTGCATTCCATGTAAGATTAGTGCAAAAGTCTTAGGATTTTCTGAGTCTTTTGTAAAGATTGCTTTAAAGGCCAAAGTACATATTTCTTTGTTCCAGGTGACATACCTTGTTCTCACTCATAGATTAAATACCATATGCCAACTTTGTAATGATGCATGCAATGAATATGCCTGGACAATTCCTTAATTGTTTGGTCAGAAGAAATACACTGGAAAATGTATGTTATAATATCAACATTATCTTATGTTATGTATTTCCTAAAAGAGTGAAATAAGGAATATCATCCTCAATACACTGAATAACATCTAACATGGTATTCTACCTGTATAATTCATTAAAAGTAATAAAAACTATGTGGACGTTAATAATTATGTATTGCATCATCTGTGCTGGAGATGACTGCAATCCACAAAACTATTTACCACTTTTACTCAAGGCTAATATGGAGCCACTGACAATTATATAGATAGGAAGCACAAAAGTAATTTAAATATACTTTTAAATTTTAGGTAATTTAATTATATCTATTAGTAATTACTAATAGATTTATTATACAGAAAAATAACATTTTTAGGAATTCTAAATTTTTGTTTTGTTTTGAAGTCTTCATGGAATTAGTTTAATGGTTATGAGTATATCATACACCTATGATTCAGATAAATGGAGTTCAATTAATGACAAATCATTAGGGAAACCCAAAATGTCTTGTTAGTTTCTTTGTTTGGAAATGCCAGTGGGCCTGGCAGGTCTCAGAATGCACAGATTCTGAGATGAATGCCTTAAGGCATAACATGCAAAAGGAGGCCTCTGCCTGAAGGGGGGCCAGAGGTACTTGACCTTCTGGGGAGCTCTGCTTGTCTCTCTCTCACTGACTCAAGGAAGGAGACTCTAGGAGATCTGGGAGCTGAATCCAAAGCCCTGATAGGGCATACCATCGTTCCATTTGATGTCCAACAGGACAAGCCCATCTGTCTGGACCTCTGTCTGTCAATGGTAAGTGCCACTCACAGAGATGCCTGCTACTCAGTGTCCCTGAAGAAGGCACATGGGGACCTTTCACTATTATCCCAATGATATAATACCATGTGGGTGTTCCCTCAGGATCACCACATACCCTCACATCAGCATCAAGTCTGAACCTGCATCCGGTCCAAGAGCACAAACCTGCACCTCTCCCTCCAGCTATTGTCTTTGCCACCCTTGCCTCCCTTTTTTGCCCTAAAAATTTACTTCTCACTAGACATACCTGGAGACATTTATTGTTATCACAAAGGAGAGGGGGAGTACTTCCCTAGAGCTCAGTTTGCACAATGCTGAAGAAAGGGCCAATTTTCAATAAAGCAGTACCTAAAAAGTGAGATTTGCAAATGGGTAATTGGGCAAAGTTGGCAGATTTTGCCTGGTTCTCTGTCTCCTGTGATAAATGGGGTGGCGAGGCAGATTTTAGTACCTATATTTAGCTAGGGGTAAAATGGCATCCCTCCCTACCACTAAGCTAAGATCTAAATGGCTCCAGAGAACATGGTCAAAGCAGGAAGGAGCAGCATCTCAAAGAATGGGGAATTAGCTTGATCACTTGTTGATCAAAATTACTTCTCAGGGGAGCAGAAACAAAGGGACTCCAAGGTGGAATTTCCCTTAACACCTACCCATGTTGTCCCAATTGCTGTTACATTTCCGTTAGGTCCTCAGGAGCCAGTCACTGGTTGGGAAGGTGGGTAGAAAATAGAGTTTGGGAAATCATGAGTTCTTGCCAAAGCTGAAGAGCCTGGGTTGTGTGGGTGTGGTCATTTAAGTCCTTGAAAAGGAGCCCAAGAAGCTGGAATAGGTTGTCTGAGGCCCAAAAAGTGAAGAGGAGGATCTCTCCACTGGGAGCATAGGACTAATACTGTTAGGATGTCAGAATGGACATCCTAGGATGGACAGAATAAAGTACTTTCTTTCCAAGCACAGGCCACCTTCCCTTCTAGAAGTGGCCAACAGGAGGAGCTTGAGGTCCAATTTGGGGATGGAGGTTAAAGTCAAGAGGAAAAGGAGGCTATGAAGTGACTTTATTAGGTTCTGACAGCTCAGATGAGAGCATCTCTCTTATGCCAACTGATCCCCATGAATAAATACCATTAATTAAATAAAAGGGACTAAAAGAGCAGCCAGAGACATAGTTTCCAGATCAAATTCTCACTGTCTCAGAGATGTGTGTGCACGCACACACGCACACACACACACTGCACACACACACACACCCGAAGGGGTAATGAGATAATCCAGGATTGGCTGCCCCATCCCAGGAACATGTGGGATTGGCAGCCTGACTGAAGATTGCCACCCACGGTCTAGCACGGTGGTGGAGTACAGAGTGGTGGAGGCCAGCAAGGCATGTGTGGTGGAGAGTGGCAGTTAGTGAGGACTTTGAGGCTGCTGAGGTGGTGGCGCTGAGGACTCTGGCACCAGGATCTGGACTTTCAGATTTTAGATATGGAAGGTTTTTCCAGAAAGCTGTCCAAATGCATGAAATTCTCCATGTGTAGTACATGGAGATCTTATTCTTTGTCATGGGAGAATTTCACGTCAAACACAGCTGGTGGGGGGGCGCCTGGGTGGCTCAGTGGGTTAAGCCGCTGCCTTCGGCTCAGGTCATGATCTCAGAGTCCTGGGATCGAGTCCCGCATCGGGCTCTCTGCTCAGCGGAGAGCCTGCTTCCCTCTCTCTCTCTCTCTGCCTGCCTCTCCATCTACTTGTGATTTCTCTCTGTCAAATAAATAAATAAAATCTTAAAAAAAAAAAAAAAAAAAAAAAAAAAAAAAAAAAAAAAAAAAAAAAACACAGCTGGTGGGGACACACCAACTCCCAAAGCGTGTTTTCAGTCCTGTGTGTGGGGTGGGACCCTGTTGCTGATGATATTGGCTGGCGGACCTCTCGCATTACTACTGCAGATGCTGGCTGGTTTTTCATTTGGCTGTTACTGACTACAGCTGGCACAAGTGGTAAAACTTTCACTGCTCCTCCTCTCAGCCTGGCAATGCTGGTTCATAATCATGTTCTTCTTTTTAGGGGAGATGAAATTCTCTAAGGTACTTGAGCTTCAGTTCCTGGATGTGCTCACACTGTGCCTCCTCCAAATCCTGCCACATGCAAATGTACTCATCATGTGGGTCCTGGATCTCTGCCTTCACCTGCAGCTTGGCATAGAGCTTCTTGTTTCTTGGTTATGATTCCACCATCTGCTGCATGGATGGAACATGGAGGTGTCCTGGAGCTCCTTGGTCTCCTCATCTCAGATAATCATCTCCTGCTCATGGCATTTCTGCTTAACAATTGCCTGAATCTTCAGTTCCAACAACAATTTTTTTCCTGTCCTTAATCTGCAGCTTGGTCTCCATGGCCTTGTACTTGACTCTGAGCAGCTCTATAGCCTGCCTTTCCTGCTGTAGATCTTCCAGGATCTTCTCCTCTGCCAGAAGCTTTTAATTCTCTTCATTCACCCAGATGAAGACATCCTGGATGGTCACCTTCTCCTCCTCCAGCCACTCCTTCTTCCCCTGCAGGTAATTTTCCATATTCTTATCTAAGGCTAGCTCCAAGATTGACTGGAGTGGGTGGCGATTGTGGTTGTCATCCTCCTCTTTAGTCACCAAAGTTTCAATTACTAGCCATTCATCATACTCTGCCAGGCTGACAGCTTTTTTTTTTTTTTGGTGGTGCTCTTCTTCCAGAGTCACTTTGCCAGTAACCCCTTTTTCTCCAGCTGGTTCTTCAGATGAAGAGTTTTTTCCTGCAGAAGTGTGTCCTTGGGGGTACTCATTTATTTAGGGCATTTTTTGAAATACTTGGCTGATTGGTAAAGTGCAGAATAGAAGAATAGAGAGGTTCTCACAGTAGCCATAATACCACACCCAGTGTGGCCACCATGATGGTTTTGGTGTTCCTTTCCAAAGATCCTGGAGCAGCGAAGTTAGCTTAGAGTCCTGGTAGGGGACGTGGGTACTCCTGTTGCTCCTCAGTGGTTATGTTGCCAAGTCAGACAGTAAGAGGTTGATTTGGGAGACTTGTTTTGGCTTCTCTGTTACTACCACAACCTCCACCACCACAACTACTTGTGGACTATGTGGCTGTCCTTCCAGCCATGTTGGGGCCTGCTTTGTTCTACATCTTACAGCCAGCCATGTCTACCAGGTTGATATTGCCCAAATGGATGTGTTCCTGACCATCAAAGCCATGTACATTCTGTAGTGATGATGAAGATGGCATGGGGTGGAAACTGACCTCATTCATATGTGTGCTGCCCACCACCTGGGTCTGGTTCCCTGGGTTTATGGCAAGTTAGATCTCCTTGATGTTCTTGGTGATGAAGGTGAAGAGGTTCTTAATTTAGATGCCTATCTGGGTTTGACTTCATTTCTGGCCTCTTACTGGGCTCCTGGGTGAACAGGTCTTGAAATTTGGGTAGATTTGCATGCAAAAGTCATGGGTCAGGTATGTTGGTTCTATGAGCATACGGAATGGGTAAAAATGTGCTCAAAGGCATTGGGGATGACCCTGCATAGTTCAGGCTCCACTCAAGTCCCCTGCCTGGTGTCAGTCTTGCCAGTTCTCATTTGACAGTAAGCAAACATCATGCCACTGAAGCCCTGAAGTGGCCCCTGAAGTCGCCAGGGGCCTCATGGTTTCAACAGATAAGTCTGTGTGTTTGGAAGTGGCATCATACATGGTATCAAAGCTAAAAGTGTTGGATAACTTCCCTATAGTAGAATGGAGGTTTTTCAGGGTCACTTGTCTCAGTTTCACTTCAGTGATCAGGATCTGCTCATGAAAAGCAGCCTTTTCTTTTTGGCTAAGGTAATAGCACTGGGGTATGAAATTTAAGGCCTCACTGGCTTTGAGTTTACTGGTCATCTGCTCTGTTCTTCCTGCCCTCAGCCTACTTCACAGCCTTTGCTGTCCTACTTTTCTCTCTAGGTCTGGATTAATAAGACCTTCCCCATCTTCAGACATTAATCTTCATTAGGCATGTAGCCTCCTAGGCTGGGAGGTGGCTCTGCCACTGCTGTGGTTTGGGCCTCCACAGCTCTATGGTCCTTGCTTTACCAGCTAGGGAGGGAGAATTAGACAGAATTCCTGGGCAGCAGTGGGACTATGCCTGCTGAATGATCGTGCTGGAACCTACTCCAAGATGGGGCAGAGGGAACACTGCCATAATCAGCTATAGCATCAGTAAGATTAGTGAAGAGGAAAATGGGATGTGGTTAGGCAGCAAAAATGTCTTCTCCTTCTCCTCTCAGGGTCAATGGCAGGGACTGTTGGTCCTGGAAAGCCAGAGGCCCCAGTCCTCTTGAGGGCAGAGACTCACAAGAAGTCCAGTCCCCAAGCTGGGATATTATTTAGTGCAGCCAACATGGTTGCTTCTGCCTCTGTCTTCCCCACCACTTCCATTGGAGAATGAGAGAGAAAAAACAGAAGGGCATGGGGCAAAGAGCAGAATGTCAAAAGATACCTAAGACCTTTTTTTTTTCTTCTTTTCTTTTTTTTTCAAATTCAAATAGCCAACATATAGTACAGAATTAGTTTTTGATGTAGGGTTCATTGATTCATTAGTTGTGTATGACACCCAGTGTTCAGCATGGCATGTGCCCTCCTTAATGCCATCATCTAAGATATTTTAAGGAATTCAGTGTGCTTCCAGAAAACACAGAAAAAAAATACAACAAAATCTGAAAAATCACTACACAAACAAAAGAGAAATTTAACAAAGATAGAAATTGTGAAAAAACCACACAGATTTCTAGAGTTGAAGAATACAAGGAATGAACTGAGAAATGCAATAGAGAGCATCAACAGTAGAATAGATCAAGCAAAAGAAGCAATGTATGAATTGGAAGGCAGGACCTTTGATATTAACCAGTCATTAGAATTAAAAAAAAAAATAATAATGAAAAATAAAAGTGAAGAAATGTGTTCTATGGCATACCACCAAAAGAAACAATCTGTGAATTACTAAAATCCCAGAAGAGAGAAAATGAGGCAGAAAGCTCACTTGAAGAAATAATGTCCAAGAACTTCCCAAATCTGGGGAGAGATTTGGATATCCAAATTCATGAAGCTTATAGGTCCCCAAATGAACTTGTCTTAAAGAAATCTTTTCTAAGACACACTATATAATACAATTGTTAAATGTCAAAGACAAAGAAAGAATCTTAGGAGCTGCAAGATAAAAGAAGTGTATAGCTTACAAAGTAATCTACATAAATCTACCAGCAATTTCTCAGCAGAAACTTTACACACCAGGAGAAAATAGGATGATATAAAAAGTATGAAAGAAAACAAAAACAAAAACAAAAACAATTGCTGACCAAGAATACCATATGCAGCAAAGTTGAGCTTTAGAAAGGAAGGAGAGATAAAGACAAAAGCTGAGAAATTTCATCTTTGCTAGTGACCTATCTTACAAGAAATGCTGGAAAAAGTTCTTCATTCTGAAATGAAAGGATGCAAATTAACAACACAAAAACAGCTGAAAATACACAACACACTGGTAAATGGTAAGTATAGAGTCAAATTCATCATACTGTAGTACTGCAATGTAGAGGTATGTTAACCACTTACCTGTAGTATAAAGCTTAAAGGACAAAATTATTAAAAATAACTATGGCTACCTAGAATTTGTTAATGAATACACAACATGAAAAAAGGTAAGTTATGGAAATCAAAACCATAAAGGGGAAAGTAAAAGGGGGAAATTTTTGTATGCAGTCAAAGCTGAGTTGTTAACATAAAGTTGTTGTATCTATTAGGTGTTTTAATATAAGCCTCATGGTAACCACAAAGCAAAAACCTACAATCAATGCATAAAAAAGAGAAAATCAAAGCATACCACAATGGAAATTCAGCAATTCATAATGAAGACCAGTAAGAGGGAAGGAAGGAAAAAGAAAATTACAAAACACTAGAAAACAATTAGTTAAGTCCTTACTTATCAATAATCTCTGAATGCACATGGAATGACTTCTGCATTCAAAAGGCATAGGTTGGCTGGTTGGATAAAAAGCAAGACCCAACTATATATTGCCTACAAAAGACTTACTTCAGCTTTAAAGTGACATGGGCTGAAAGTGAAGAAATGGAAGAAGATATTCTATAGTAGTGAAACCAAAAGAAAGCAATGTTACCTATACTCACATAAGACAAAATTGGCTTTAACTTAAAGCTGCCACAAACAACAAAGAAGTTCATTTTATAATGATAATGGGGTCAGTTCATCCAAGAGGTTGTGATAGTCTTAAATAACTACGCACCCAACATAGGATCATAGAGAGAGAGTAAATACTAACAGATCTAAAGGGAAAAATAGACAAGTATAAAACAACAGTAGAAGACTTCTATGTCCCACTTGTAACAATGGCAAAAAATGTATCCATTTTACCTAAGTGTGGAATCAGTAAAGAGCTAGGCAGAAGACAAGAATGTCAAATTAATTCTTAAACATGTAGATCTGCGCTCATCCTATGAATTTTTGAAAAATGGAAGAGGGGAAAAGGCTAAAGGATGCTTATGTAATTGGCTGTCTCAAGAAGCATTTTTAATTATTATCTCCTATACTTAGGCTTAACCATAGGTTTATTAGTAAAGGACTTTTCAAAAAGACAGTGACATATTTGACCTTCATGCAAGAAGTAAGGAAAATAGAAAATAGATGCTAAGAATAGTAACACTGAATACACAGAAATCAGAAATTACTGATAGTAACGAACAGTTAAGATATTTGAATGAAGCATTTAAGAAATGAAATAGAAAAAACTCTGTCCCCAAAGTGCCAGACTCACATATTTGCATAATTGAATTCTATCAAAGCCTTATGAAAAATATAATTATATTTCTATTCAAATTCTTGAAACTAGAGAAAGAAGGAAAGCTTAAATTATTTTTATATAAATCCATGGTATCATTAATAACAAAAACTGACAAATATACAAAAACAATAATTACCATTACCAAACTATTAAAATAAAATATTAGTAATTACGATCCATTGGTATCTTAAAAGAATAATACATCACAACAAAGATGTACTCATTAAAGAACTGAAAACAGTGTGTGGAGCCCCTGGGTGTTCAGTCAGTTAAGCATCTGCCTTCAGCTCCAGTCATGATCCCAGGGTCCTAGGATCCAGCCCCACATTTGTCTCCCTGCTAAGCAGGAAGTCTGCTTCTCTCTCTACCTTTGCCCTTCTCCCTCAGTTAATGCTCTGTCTCTTGCTTTCAATCTCTCTAATAAATAAATAAAATCTTTAAAAAAAAAAAGAACTGAAAACAGGAGCTAAATCTGACAACCTTGAGATCATGATCTTAGCCAAAATCAAGAGTCAGATGCTTAACTGACTGAGTCTCCCAAGTGCCCTTGTTTCCTTAAAAAAAAATATATATATATATATATTTTTTTTTCCTACTGATTTGAGATGTCTTAGTTACATCCTGAATTTTTATATATGTTTTCATTCATCTCTATATTTTTTATTGTGTTCCATTGATCTGTCTGCTTACTTGTGTGGTAATTTCACACTTTTAATTTCTGTTTTAATTACATGTAGATGTATTATGCACTAGTCCACCTATTTTGGTTTTTTTTTTTTTTTTTGAAAAACTGTCCAAGATAGTTGCTTGCTTATTTTTTCCCCATGTGAATGTTAGTATGGGTTTCTTTAACTCCATTTTCTAAAAGTTTGTATTTTTATTTAGGATTACTTTAATTTTAGAAAATTAATATAAAGGACCTGAATCTTTATGACATTCCATCTCTGTCTGGAAGATTGCCCCAGAAAAATATATGTCAATTCTCCTCTACTCTCAGTTGCTTAAAAACAAATACTAGATAGTCTCATGAATCTGAAAGACTCTTGTTCAGTGATTCTAGATTGGGTTGTTCATGTGTGGCAGTACACTTCTCATTAAAGTCAACTAGGGTTTTCTTAGGGATTCTCCTTATTCTCCTTAGATAACAGTATTAGCTGGATGCTATGTTCTGAATGTTACTTTCTCTACAAAATTCACATGAAACTGGACCAAAACTGAAACTAGACTACTTTTGTAGGCCACACACATAAACAAATTCAAAACACAGGAAACCATAAAAATTCTAAAAGAGAACACAGGCAGTAACCTCTTTGAAATTTCCTTTAGCAACTTCTTACTAGATATGTCTCCTAAAGCAAAGGAAACAAAAGCAAAAATAAACTATTGGAACTTCATCAAAATAAACACTTCTGTACCGTGAAGGAAACAATCAGCAAAACTAAATGACAACCTGCAGAATGGGGGAAGATATTTGCAAATGGGGTATCCAATAAAGGGTTAGTATCCAAAATATAAAGAACATAAATTTCAACATCCCAAAAATGAATAACCCAATTAAAAATGGGCAGAAGACAAGAATAGATGTTTTTCCAAAGAAGACAGATGAGCCACAGACACATGAAAAGATGCTCAAAATCCCTGATCCTCAGGGAAATACAAATTAAGACTATAATGAGATGTCACTCAAACCTGTCCGAATGCCTAAATTCAACAACACAAGAAACAAGTGTTGGCAAAGATGTGGACAAAGGGGAACCCTCTTGCACTGTTGTTTGGAATGTAAACTGGTGCATCCACTCTGGAAAACAGTATGGTGGTTCCTCAGAAAGTTAAAAATAGAACTATCCTATAATCCAGCAATTCCACTATTAGGTATTTACCCAAAGAATACAAAAACAGTAATTCAAAGGGTTACACGCACACTGATGTTGACAGAAGCATTATCTACAATAGCCAAATTATGAAAACAACCCAAGTATCCATTGACTAATGAATGGATAAAGAGGATGTGTTATATGAATATATATATATATAGTACTATATATATATATGTATAGTACTATATATAGTACATGTATATGTATATATGCATACCTATATGTATGTATAACATATATGCACACACATACATGCATACATACAATGAAATATTAATCATACAAAAGAACAAAATCTTACCATTTGCAATAACATGAATGGACCTAAAGAGAATTTTGCCAAGTCAAGTAAGTCAGAGAAAGACATAAACTATATGATTTCACTCAAGTAGAATTTAAGAAGCAAGCAAAAGGAAAATAAAGAGTTAAGCTAAAAAAAAATTATAGAGAATAAACTGATGATTACTAGAGGGGAGGTGGGTGAATGGGTTAAATAGGTGATGAGAATTAAGGAGGGCACTTGCTGTGATGAGCACCAGATGTTGTATGCAAGCATTGAATCGCTAAATTGGGGGAGTACATTATGACTGCTTTGAGGCGATGGCAATAGTGTAAATGCAAGAATAATTGAATATTGGATCAAACATTCAATATACCATGGGCTGCGCTCTTCATCTCAATTATTCATATCGTTTATACATGTAAAACATACTCCTCTCCGTTCCAGGACAACCATATTTTTTATACAATTATGGCATCAGGTTTGAAATGTAAAGTATTGTGATTTACTTCAGATCTGAATGCAGTTCTCTTACTCATATTATCTGTACTATACATCCTGTAGATAAAATGGATGTATAGGGAAAGAATACACACACAGTAAACACTCTCATTTTAAAAAGGAACAAAGATTCGTAACAGCCACTAGTCTATATCAATTTTAAAACACGGGCAAATTGTTAACAGGTACTCAAACTCTTGGGTACTGGATAATACTTGAGTAGGCATTTAATTCTAATTCCTCACATTGTTTCCCATATGCATTGTTTTCCAAGGCTTTTGCTTCACATAATGAAAATGATCTTTCATTTCTATCTTACATGTCCACTTCTGAGGAATACCTTGGAACACACACCCTTTTTGGTGGCCTGCCAGAATTTTCAGCCTACTTCCTGCAAGCTGAAACTGTGGGGTACAGTTCAAGGCATTTATTTTTGGTCTAGATTAACACTGTTTTGCTCATATAGCTCTTTCTGAAACTTTGTTGAATCTTGTATGTCTGAGGACATCCAATTCTGAGGACAATCTATATTCACAATTAATTCTTCAAAACATGTCTTTCTTGTTGGACTTAATTGTACTTAATTGTTGGTACTTTAATTATATTGGGCTGTTCTGGTGCTTAATTTTTCTTGGGAGGCTCATTATCCCACTTAAAAAAAAACACACACATTTTTTCATGTGTCTGTTGGCCATCTGGATGTCTTCTTTGCAGAAATGTCTGTTCATGTCCTCTGCCCATTTCTTGATTGGATTATTTGTTCTTTGGGTGTTGAGTTTGCTAAGTTCTTTATAGATTCTGGACACTAGTCCTTTATCTGATATGTCGTTTGCAAATATCTTCTCCCATTCTGTCAGTTGTCTTTTGATTTTGTTAACTGTTTCCTTTGCTGTGCAAAAGCTTTTGATCTTGATGAAATCCCAATAGTTCATTTTTGCCCTTGCTTCCCTTGCCTTTTGAGTTGTTCCTAAGAAGATGTTGCTGCGGCTGAGGTCGAAAAGGTTGCTGCCTGTGTTCTCCTCAATTATTTTGATGGATTCCTTTCTCACATTGAGGTCCTTCATCCATTTTGAGTCTATTTTTGTGTGTGGTGTAAGGAAATGGTCCAATTTCATTTTTCTGCATGTGGCTGTCCAATTTTCCCAGCACCATTTATTGAAGAGGCTGTCTTTTTTCCATTGGACATTCTTTCCTGCTTTGTTGAAGATTAGTTGACCATAGAGTTGAGGGTCTATTTCTGGGCTCTCTATTCTGTTCCATTGATCTATGTGTCTGTTTTTGTGCCAGTACCATATGAAAAACTGCTCCATATCACTCGGCATCAGGGAAATACAAATCAAAACCATAATGAGATATCACCTCACACCAGTCAGAATGGCTAAAATCAACAAGTCAGGAAATGACAGATGTTGGCGAGGATGCAGAGAAAGGGGAACCCTCCTACACTGTTGGTGGGAATGCAAGCTGGTGCAGCCACTCTGGAAAACAGCATGGAGGTTCCTCAAAATGTTGAAAATAGAACTGCCCTATGGACCCAGCAATTGCACTATTGTGTATTTACCCTAAAGATACAAACGTAGTGATCCAAAGGGGCACGTGCACCCGAATGTTTATAGCAGCAATGTCCACAATAGCCAAACTATGGAAAGAACCTAGATGTCCATCAACAGATGAATGGATCAAGAAGATGTGGTATATATACACAATGGAATACTATGCAGACATCAAAAGAAATGAAATCTTGCCATTTGCAACAACATGGATGGAACTAGAGCATATCATGCTTAGCGAAATAAGTCAAGTAGAGAAAGACAACTATCATATGATCTCTCTGATATGAGGAAGTGGTGATGCAACATGGGGACTTAAGTGGGTAGGAGAAGAATAAATGAAACAAGATGGGATTGGGAGGGAGACAAACCATAAGTGACTCTTAATCTCACAAAACAAACTGAGGGGTGCTGGGGGGAGGGGTGTTGGGAGAAGGGGGTGGGATTATGGACATTGGGGAGGGTATGTGCTTTGGTGAGTGCTGTGAAGTGTGTAAACCTGGTGATTCAGAGACCTGTACCCCTGGGGATAAAAATATATGTTTATACAAAATAAAAAATTAAAAAAAAAAGTGGTTAAAAAAAAACGAGCTTAAAAACAGAAATAAAAACATTTATGATGGTGGGTATTAGAGAGGGCATGGAGTGCATGGAGCACTGGATGTGGTGCATAAACAAGGAATACTGTTATGTTGAAAATAAAAATTTTTTAAAAAGTTTAAAAAAAAATTACACACACAAACAAAAATAAACAAGCAAAAAAACCCCACTCTCCTTGAATTAGTATCTAGCTAGATTATGGTACGATCATACTGTTAGTAGAGAGGCAGAGAGGGAAGTGATCAAACAAAGTAAGTCACTAGAGCAATCATAATGTCAAGAACTTTATACTCATGATGAAGGCATAAGATGGATTGACATGTCATAACAGCTAAAGAACTGGTACCAATAAGTACATATCATGATAGCCAAAACATGCAGTAACTTTCCAGTCTTTTAATATTTTGGGTTCTTTATGAGTACTTTAAAATTTTACACAAAAAACCTTGGGCGCCTGGGAGGCTCAGTCCTTAAGCCGCTGTCTTCAGCTCAAGTCATGATCCCAAGGTTCTGAGATCAAGGCCCCATTGGGCTCCCTGCTCCGCAAGAAGCTTGCTTCTCCCTCTCCTGCTCTCCCTGCTTTTGTTCCCTCTCTCTCTGTGTCCCTCTCTGTCAAATACATAAAATAAATAAAAATCTTAAAAAAAAAAACAAAACACCTTATATGTTTGGGCGGAGTGGTTTATCCCTAGATATTTCAAATTGTGGCTAGTGTGTGTGTGTGTGTGTAAAAAAGTGTTATTATCAAATCATGGGGACAGGACAGAAAGAGCTGGTTCCCTGAAATTGTGGGGAAAGTAAAGACAAAGGGAAGTTCCAAAAGGATCTTAATTTGCAACTTGTTGATATTTAAATAGAGTTTTCTTTTACTGTCTTCCACCCAGTAGAAATGAAAGTTGTTGATTTCCAATATTAATATACATTATATTGCCCCCCCCTTTTTGTTTTTTTGCTTTTAAGAGTTTCCTCTTTTTGTAGTAATTTTCAGTTTCTCGTCTTGTGTTTTCCAATCATATCTTCTATAGAGGATGCTCTGTGGTGGACATTAATATGAGAGACAAAGATTCTCACACTTTATGCCAATGTGCATTGGTCCAATTACATACTTCTGCAAATCTCCTTGAATGCAATATTTTAATTTTCTTTTTTCCATGCTTCTGGCCACGTAGTTAAATCATTTTCAAATTTTCATGAATCCAAGTATGATGATTAATTTTAGTCAGCTTGACTGAGTCACAGGGTGTCCAGATATTTAGTAAAACTTATTCTTTGTGGGTCTGGATAAAATTAACCTTTGAATAATTATACTGAATAAAGCATATTTCTCTCTACAATGTAGGTGGGCTTCATCTAATCCAATGAAGGCTTGAGTAGAACATAATTGTGGAGTAAAGAATAATTTGCTCTCTTTGTTTGTCTTTGAGCCTGGATATTGGTCTTTTCCTGCCTTTGGACTCATATTACAGACTAGAATGTATAGCTTTGACTCTCCTGTTTTTTAGGTCTTTGAACTGGAACTATTCACTATCATAGATCTACAGCTTGTAACCTAAGATCTTGAAACTTTTCAGTCTTTATAACCATGTGAGTTAAATCCTTATAACCAATATCTTTATATCTATATCTGTATATCACCTATACATATGTATATCACTATGCATATATATCACTATATATAGATATAAAATGTAAGGATAGAGTAATTGTGCAAACTGTAAAAGGAGGCAAAAATTAGGAGTTATACACTAAGCTTTAAACCAAATATATTCTAATATTGATGCAAATCCAATTTTAAAAATGTTCAGTAATGGTAAGATGTAACCACATACAAGATTTTAGACATTTATAATCAGAAAATCATGTGAAACACTTCCAATTATATATATATATATATATATATATAGAGAGAGAGAGAGAGAGAGAGAGAGAGAGAGAAAGTAATCATAGAATAATAGCATAAGCACTTTGGACATAATTTTTCAGGTAATAAAAAGTATAAGAAAGATAATATCCTTCATTCTGCATGCTAAGATGTTTAAAGATAGAGGTCATACCTGTAGAACCAATAGAAAGAATAGTATTAAAAGTTACCATTCTCATGGCTGTGCTAGGTTCACTGATTATTGGCAGTTCTAGAGCAACTATTTCAGGTACTGTGTCCTGGATAGTGTTGTATGGAAATCTTCCACAGATGCTAACTATTAATAAGGATTTTTGTCTCAACTAGTTATATCTGATGTTTTGTAGATATTTGCCAAGGAATTGTATAGTTTAGAATTACCTTATTAATAATAAGAGGCAAGAGTTAAAAATGAATTTAAAAACTTACTCCATGAGGAGGGCCAGAGTGGCAGAATTGATTTAAGTGTCCAGCTCTTCATTTATCTCAGGTCCTAATCTCTGGGTCTTCAGATCAAGCCCCCCATTGTGCTCAGTGGGGAGTCTGCTTGAGATTCTCTCTCCCTCTCCCTCTACCCCTTCCACTTGTATGTGTGCATGCTCTCTCTCTCTCTCTCTCGCTCTCTCTCTCTCTCTCAAATAAATAAATAAATAAATACATCTTTAAAAACTTACTCCATGGATCCATTATAAATAGAACAGGACTAAAACCTAAAACCTAAGTGACAGTGTTGAAGGATGGCCAAATGAACAGAGAAAGCATTGTCACTGCTTATAGAAACTGTGAATCATTCTGGAATATAATAATTTCAGTACAACTTTTATTGACTTGTTTAGTGCTTTTCTGATATTTAAGCCCTTCCATATCATTTGCAAAAATCTTTGTCATTTAGAATTTTTTTTTAAAGATTTTATTTATTTCTTTGACAGAAAGAGATCACAAGTAGGCAGAGAAGCAGGCAGAGAGAGAGGGAGGAAGCAGTCTTCCTGCTGAGCAGAGAGCCCAATGTGGGGTTTGATCCCAGGACCCTGGGATCATGACCGGAGCTGAAGGCAGAGGCTTTACCCACTAAGCCACCCAGGTGCCCCTGTCATTTAGAATTTTATCTTTGAACAAAATCCATTGAGAACATCTATTCTAGAAATTGAGTTAATTAAATTTTAAATGGTGAATAAACTATAACTAGAGTTAATAGCATTCAATTTTGAATTAGAATGTTACCTTGTAGATGGAGATATAGGTAACCTATTCACTATTAATCAAAAATTTTAAATAACTTTCAAATTATGCAGCATAGAAGGTGAGCTCTAGAAATTCTCTCTATTTTGTAGAGATTTCCTTCACATTATTTGAGAAGTAGAAAAGTAAAAATTGTACATCAAATCAGATGTTTAGTTAATTTGTATGTAACTTTGTCTTTCTGGGACTATCCATAAAATTACTTTTCGTTTTGTTTTGTTCCAATTGTTAAGTTGGATTACATCAAAAATCAGATTTAAATAAAAACTTAAAAACATAACTTTTTTGTATTGTAGAATATATTTAGATTACTTACAGAAATGTCCTCTTTTTAAACTTGATTGAATCAAGTTAAGTTTTGTTTTTTTTTTAACTTGAGAGAATAAAGAGCTTAGATTAAGTATTACATTTTCATGTTTTATTAATTTTCTGGGTAAGGATTTATAGCAGCCAATAAAAAGATGTAAGGGCAGGAACTGAATGTAGTATGAAGTGTTTAATAAGAGTATTGCCTCAAGTCAAATTAAAAGAAGAAATAATTTCCCTTGATTTGTTTTGCATACTTTGCATACTTCGTTTGCAATTTCCACTCATTTATAAATGTCAGATATATTTATTAAAAACCAGTTAATGCATTTTGTTTTCCTCCTAATGTAAGATTGTTGATTAAGAAATGAGAATGTCTTATCTTAACCAAAAGTGTCCTTTGTATGTATTGGTCGGATGCATAGACATTTTTTGAGTTATATAAATATTTTCTGTAATTTTGAACATTGTTTTCAAGGCTGATGTAAGAAAATGTATTTCTTCCTTCTCTAGTTCAAATCATTTAGTCTTAATTTGACTATAAATCATATAATTATATGTGCAATTTATAGATAACTCTGTTGTAAGTATTACTTTTACATAGATTTGTCTTATCTTCCCGACAAAATATATTTAATTTAATACTGACTTTATTTTGATTATATGGCTTAATTCAAGGAATATTAATTTTATTATTAAAAGTGATGTTGGTCATTATGTAGCTTTCATAGATATTATACCTTAAATGCATAGAGATAATCAGCAGAATTGTGAAAATGAATTTGCCAGCCTGTGAGCATTAGTGAATTAGAGCTTTGATTTATAAATGGTATTTGACATCACATCTGCTTGCTACATTGTTATTTGTGTCCCAAGCCACAAGTTACTTGTCAACCATCATATATGATGTGTAATTAACAGAGTAAATGAACAGACCTATGTGGCATAATGTCACAGTACCTTAAAATATATGTGAATGTTTAATATATAGACCATAAACATTTTTGTAGGAATGAGCAAGTTATGTTTTCACTTTTGACACTTTTAAAAAGAAAGATGTAAGATTTCATACTTTGGGAATTTTCCACTAAACTTGAGCTATCTGTGTGCTATAATTATGGTAACTAGTTTACATATTTTTAGCTATGATGTGATATTTTGAACATCTTCTGACATGATACACATGCAGGGCATCATTACTCCCTTTACAGTAGGGTAATCTCAGAAGTGTAAAAATTCTGGATAAGTATTTTAGAATAACAATATAGGCTTCCTGATAGGTTTTTAAATACCCAGTATAATTATTAGAACCAGAAAAAATTGCATTACTAAACCTATTTTTAAGGAAGATTCAGATGTGCTTTCTCTAAATGGCTGGAGTTCAGGGCTATTTGAATTAATATGCATTATACATACTCTTCAGATTAAGCTAAACAGCCTGGGAAATGGATGGCCAATGAACCACTTTATCTGTACTCTGCAGGTACCTTGAGTAGTTTCCCACCTGCAGCATAATTATAATTCTATTTTGATGTAGGCAGTGCTACAGTAGTTAAAATCATTTTCACTTTTTCCCAGAATATACCACAGAGAAATGAAAGATAATACACCTTATTTTAAAACAATATTGTTTTCCTGAATTTAAGCAGTACAATGTAGTCATAATTCAGGAACAGCTCATGTATCCTTCAATAGAAAAATGAACAATTGCTGTCCATGTTGAGAAACAGGAACAAAATTAAGTAGACATCATGAGTGTCCCTCAATATTTTGTTAATGAGATTGTTTTCATGATTTTCTAAATCAAAATTAGTTATTCAAAAATGTTTGGTTTCTTATAATATGTTTTCATTTGATTTTTTTCTACACATTTAAATGGAATATAGGTTTGAAACATCTTGGAAACATATGGAAAAATGTATCTTGGCATTAATGATTTAGACTTTGGAGGGAAATACATGCTCTCATGAATTTATATTCATATATGTGTATATACATATGCAAGTATTCAACATATATTCAAATTTGATTTAAGTAGTTTTGTTTTTAAAAGTACAATTAGGAGCTTCACTATTTGTTTTTAAAAGTACAATTAGGAACTTCACTATTTGTCATCAGAATGGACCCACAAAGATATCCAGAACAAAATCCCTGGAATTTATGAGTATGTTATATGGTAAAGGATTTTACAGTTGTCACTAATGTTATGGACCTTAAAATAGGGAGATGATCTCATATTATCTTACTGGGTTCAATCTAATCACACAGTCCCTGAAGGCAGAGAACTTTGCAAAGTGAAGTGAGAAAGATGAGGTAGCCAGAGAAGTGAGAGATATTTAAAGCACAAGAGGGGATCAATGCACCGTTGTTGGAGGAGCAACTTGGAAAGCATGAAGAAGAATGCAGACAATATCTAGGACCAGAGGAAGTGAGACTTGTATTACTTTGCCCTAGAAGAAAAAATTTATTGCCTGTTTTCTATCCAAAGCTGTAGCCCCCTCATATAGGTTCCTATCATGTGACAACCATACAAGTGTGGCTTTCAGATAACTGGTAAAAAGAGAACCAGCTGTGCCCTGTGAAACTGGCTCACAGTCTCCAGCTGAGGTTGGCTTTAGACTGTACTTGAGCTTGCTAGCCTTGGCCTTCTAGGAAGTCCTCATCAATGACTGAGTACCATGGATATACAAGAACTTGCTGTTGTGATCAGTTCAGGACTCCATACCGTGGAGCTGTACTGTGCTTTGAGGCTCTTTTTACCCAATGTTCCTTCACCCATCCCCCTTCTTTCAAAAATATAGGACCTGCATTACAGTCTGAAGGCTTTTCTAGCCTATTCTTTCTTCCTCTTGCTTTTAACATTCATAGGCATTATCCCTCAGTAAATCTGTATTTCTAATTCCACCTTAGTATCTGCTGCCCAGGGTACCTATCTAACACATAAGATTAATTTATTAATTTTTCTTAGTTTTCTTTTTCTCTAGGTGGTTTTCTGTGACTTTGAAGATATGTGCTTTTCTTGGACTAATTTTTTTCTCTTTTTTATGTGGCTTAATTTGATCATTTGTAAGATACTGCTATGGCCTGGCTATTTCCCCTCAAAATTCATATATTAAAATCTAATCTCTAAGCTGATGGTATTAGGAGGTAGAAGATGATTAGAGCCCTTATTAAAAATGCCCACAAAGCTCCCTTACCCCTAAGACTGTGTGACCACACAGCAAGAAGTTATTGTGAACCAGAAAGTAAGCTCTTACCACAAACCAGAATGTGCTAACACTTTGATCTTATACTTCCTGTCTCCGTATCTGTTGTATATAAGCTACCCAATGTATGGCATTTTGCCTGTGCTGAAACAGAGGGGTATTTCAGGATTTATTGTGGTATTTGGGGGGGGGGTGAGTTAAATATATGCATGTAATGATCAGCATCAATTTGTGTAAATCTATTTTTTCTTCAGGATTTATATATTCATTTAACCCATGTGTACTAAGCAACTATTATAGGTTATAGTCTGTTCTAGTGCTGGAACGTACCAATGGATAGTACAGACAGAAACTTTACCTTTTTGAGTTTATTTTATTCTACTGAATGGAAACTATAAATAAATTTAAAGATAAATAAAATATATTCTATTTAGATGCTCTTAAGTAATATGGAGAAAAATAAAGATAGAGATGAATGGGTCCAGAGTTTCCTGATCCTCCATCAGGTCATAGGAAGTGAATTCAGAGGCTCAGAGATAACTTGGGAGCTGCGCATCTATGTTTCAGAATTGATGTAAACAAAGATAAAAGGCACCATGATATTAGTAATGATGTTCACAAATAAAATAGTAACCATGGTATTGCTAGTGTTGTAAAGGGAAAGGAGTGATAGTCTAGACAGAAGTACACAGATTAAGTAGTCCAGCATGAGTCTATGCTTTCCATATATTCACATCTTAAAGACTCTCAAAATTACTTTTATTTGTTCATGACATTTTATTGATGCAGGGCTTTTAAAAACCAATGGCTAAATTTGATGTATGATGAAAAACACAGATATCCTGTATTTCGTATTTAGCTATTATCTGTAGGTCTCTTCATTAAACTAAAGTTTTCCAAAATTCTACATTTGTAATGTTCTAATTTTGAGATGCTTGGTGATTTTTGCTGTTTTTGATCATATTACCATGTGTCCATGGAGTAATATCTAAATACGTGGTAATCTTATTTCAGTGGTGCTTCAGAATTTAAGATTTTTGGAGATATATTAAGCCACATTAAACATTCACATTTAATTAAAAAGCAAATATGTGATAACATCAAAACAAAGAAATGAATTCAGATGACAGATGGATTAGCATATAAATTTATGAATTAATAAATAAGCAAAAGCAGAAAATTCACATCTTACACCTCTACGTAGAATATTTCTTCTGGCACCAAATGTAAGATACATTTGGATTTCATCAATATTAGAATATGTAAAATACATGTTTATATTGCCTCTATATAAGGTTAAAATCATCAATACACCTTGGGGCCTAATCATGCTAGTAGCACATGTGTCCTAAAAAGCAAAGGATGTCACTTTATCACATCAGTTGCTTTTTAATGATTAAATGCAGAATTCATGTGCATGTATTTGCAATAGATTGGATCCACCTAAGACTATTTACTTCATTCCTCTGCGTCTGGGGAGAACAATGCTAGAGGACTGACATTACCTAGCCTTAATATTTGGTACAAAACTGCAGTAATCAGGACAGTATGTTGGTAAAAGAGTAGAGAGATCACTGGGCTAGAATAGAGAGCCCCCAAAGAGACCCACATAAGTTTAGTCAACTGATCTGTGACAAAAAAGCAAAATCAACACCATGGAGTAAAGATCATCACTGCAACAAGTAGTGCTGGAAAAATAGGACATGTACATGTGAAAAAAGGAATCTGAACACAAACTTTATAGCCTTCACAAAAATTAAATCATAGTGCTCACTTTGGAAGCACATATACTAAAGCTGGAAAGATACAGAGATGATTAGCATCACTCCTGTGCAAGAAGGACATACAAATTTATGAAGCATTCAACATTTTTGGAAATAACAGCTGTTGGTGAGGTTGTGGAGAAAGGGAAACCCTCTTAACTAGAACTACTCTATGACCCAGCAATTGCATTTCTAGGTACTTATTCAAAAGATACAAAAATTCCAATTCAAAGGGGTACATGCACCTAATGTTTTTAGCATCTCTATCAACAATAGCCAAGTTATAGAAAAAGACCAAATGTCCATTGACTGATGAGAGGATAAATAAGTAGTGTGTGAAACACACACACACACACACACACACACGTTGGAATATTACCCAGTCACCAAAAATAATGAAATCTTGCCATTTGCAGCAACGTGGATGGAACCAGAGAATTATGCTAAGCGAAGTAAGTCAGTCAGAGAAAGACAAATACCATATGATTTTGCTCATATCTGGGATTTAAACCATTTTTTTTAAAGATTTTTTATTTATTTATTTGACAGAGAGAAATCACAAGTAGATGGAGAGGCAGGCATAGAGAGAGGGAAGCAGGCTCCCTGCCGAGCAGAGAGCCCGATGCGGGACTCGATCCCAGGACCCTGAGATCATGACCTGAGCCGAAGGCAGCGGCTTAAACCACTGAGCCACCCAGGCGCCCTCATATCTGGGATTTAAGAAACAAAACAGATGAATGTTGGGAAAAAAACAAAACAAAACAAAAGAAGGAGGCAAACCATAAGAGAATCTTAACTATAGATGATAGAGGGTTGCTGGAGGTGGGTGGGAAAATGGGTGGGTATTAAGGATGTGATGAGCACTGGGTGTTATATGTAAGTGATGAATCACTGAATTCTCCTAGAACTAATATATTACATGCTAACTCCTAGAATTCTAGGAATTCTCCTAGAACTAATATACTACATGCTAACTCCCTAAAATTTAAATAAAATTTTGAAATACACAAATAAATCATAGACCTAAAAATGCAAAGCTTTAAAACCTTGGGTTTGGAAATGATTTTTATTTATTTAACTTATTTTAAAAATATATATTTTTTAATATAGTTGACACACAGGGTTACATTACTTTCAGGTATACAATACAGTGATTCAGCATCTCTGTATATTATGCTCTGTTCACCACAAGTGTAGATACCTTCTGTTACTATATAATGCTACTACGATGTCATTGACTGTATTCCCTATGCTGTATCTTTTATTGGTATGACTTATTCATTCATAACTGGAAATCTGTCTCTCCTACTCCCCTTCACCCCTCCTACTTCCTCTCTGGCAACCAGTAGTCCTTTGATTCTGCTTTTTGTTTATTGGTTTATTCGTCTTTTTAGATTTCACATGTGAGTGAAATCATATAGTTTTTGTCTTTCTCAGTCTGACTTGTTTCAATTAGCATAATACCTTCTGGGCTTATTCATGTTGTCACAAATAACATGATCTTAGTCTTTCTTTTCTTTCTTTTTTTTTTTAAGATTTTATTTATTTAATTGACAGAGAGAGAGAGATCACAAGTGGGCAGAGAGGCAGGCAGAGAGAGAGAGGGGGAAGCTGGCTCCTTGCCAAGCAGAGCCAGATGCGGGGCTTGATCCCAGGACGCTGAGATCATGACCTGAGCCAAAGGCAGAGGCTTAACCCACCAAGCCACTCAGGTGCCCTGATCTTAGTCTTTCTTAAGACTGTGTAATATTCCATTATATATACGAACCACATCTTATCTATTCATCTATTGATGGATATTTAGAATGTTTCCATATCTTGGCTATTGTAAATAATGTTACAATAAATAATGTCTATATCTTTTTTGAATTAATATTTTTATTTTTTTTGACTAAATACCTAGTAATTGTGTTATTGGATCATATAGTAAAGGTCCTTTTTTTTTTTTTTTAAGTTTTCTGAGGAATATCTATAATGTTTTCCACAGTGTCTGCATGAATTTTCATTCCACCAACAGTACATAAAGTTTCCTTTTTCTACACATCCTCGTCAATACTTAAAGTTTATTGTCTTCTTGATTTTAGTCTTTCTAACAGGTGTGAGGTGATATCTCATTATGGTTTGATTTGCATTTCCCTGTGATTAGTAATGTTGAGCATCTTTTCATGTGTCTGTTAGCCATCTGTACGTCTTCTTTGAAAAAAATGCCTATTCAGGTCCTCTGCCAATATATTAATTAGATTGTGTTTAATTGTACAAGTTCTTTATTTATTTTGAATATTAACCCATTACTAGATATATTAACCCATATTGGATATATCATTATTGGATATATTGGATATTGCAACTATCTTTTCTCACTCAGTAGGTTGACTTATATTGGTGATGGTTTCCTTTGTTTTGCAAAAGCTTTTTTATTTTTTATATTGTCCCAATAGTTTATTTTCACTTTTGTTTACTTTGCCTTAAGAGACACACATAGAAAAATGTTGCTACAGCCAATGTCAGAGAAATCACTGCTTGTGTTTTCTTCTAGGACTTTTTTAAATTGTTTCAGGCCTTACATTTTAGTTTTTTATCCATTTTGAGTTTATTTTATCTCTTTCTGGGGTTTGAAAGTGGTTTAGTTTCTTTTTGTTTGTTTCTTTTTTTGTTTTAAAGATTTTATTTATGTATTTGACAGAGAGATCACAAGTAGGAAGAGAGGCAGACAGAGAGAGGTGGAGGCAGGCTCCCTGCTGAGCAGAGAGCCCGATGTGGGGCTCGATCCCAGGACCCTGAGATCATGACCTGAGCCAAAGGCAGAGGCTTAACCCACTGAGTTATTCAGACTCCAAAAGTGGTCTAGTTTCATTCTTTTGAATGCAGCTGTCCAGTTTTCCCAGAACCATTTATTGAAGAGACTGTCTTTTCCCCATTGTATAGACTTTCCTCCTTTGTCATAGAATAATTGACCATATAAGTGTAGGTTTATTTCTAGGCTCTCTGTTATATTTCATTGATCTATATGTCTGTTTGTTTGTTTTGTCAGTACCATACTGTGTTGATCAGTATGGCTTTGTAATACATTTTGAAATCTGGAATTGTAATAGCTAGAGTTTTGTTTTTTTTTTTTCTTTTTTTCTTTCTTTCTTTCTTTCTCAAGATTGATTTGGCTATTCAGGGATTTTTTGGGGTTCCATAAAATTTTTAGAATTATTCTAGTTAGAACTAATTTTAGTTCTAGAATTATTAGTTCTAGTTCTAGGAATGGTGATGACTTTTTAGGTGAAAAACCAAAGGCATAATCCATAAAAGTAATAGTTGATAAGCTGAGCTTCATTAAAAAATAAAAATGCTCTGCAAAAGAAACTGTCAGAAGAATGAAAAGAAAACAAAACAAAACAAAAATCAAAAAACAACAAGCCACAGATGGGAAGAAAATATTTGCAAAAAACATACTTGATGAAAGACTGATATCCAATAGATACAAAGAACTCTTAAAACTCTATAATAAGAGAATTTACAGCTCAAGTTTTTAAAAAAAGGCAAAACCCTTAAACATTTCAGAAAAAAGTTAAATAGATGGCAAGGAGTGTATGGAAAGATGTTCCATATCGTATTTTATCAGGGAGTTGCAAATTAAAATAGTTATGTACTACACACTTGGCCTAAATGGCCTAAATCTGGAATTCTGACAATACCAAATGTAAGATTATGGAGCTATAGGAACTCGCATTCATTGCTGATGAGAATACACAATGGGACAGCCATTTTGGAAGACAGTTTGCTGGTTTGTTACAAAATTAAACATACTTTTACCATAAAATCTGGCAGTTGTGCTCTTTGGTAACTACTTAAAGGAATGGAAAACTTACATCCAAAAATAAGCCTGTACAAAGATGATTATAGCAGCTGTTTTCATAATTGCCCAACCTGAAAGCAACCAAAATGTCCTTCAGTGGTGAATGTGTAAATAAACTGTGGCACATCCAGACAATGGAATATTATTTAGCACTGAAAAAGAATGAGCTATCACATCCTGAAAAGACATGGAGAAAACTTAAATTCATATTACCAAGGGAAAGAAACCAATCCAAGAAAGCTGACTTCTAGTTCCTTCTAAATCTTTGCCATTATGGAAAAGGAAAAACTATGGGAACAGTAAAATGTCAGTTGTTGCTAAGGGTTTGGGGGAGAGAAAGGGATGAATAGGTGGAGCAGAGGATTTTTAGGGTAGCAAAACTATTTTGTATGATAGTATAATGGTGAATATAAAAATTATATATTTGTCAAAACCTATTGAATGTATAATACCAAAAGTGAACCCTATGTAAATTATGAACTTTGAGTGATAATGATGTGACAATATAGGTTTAATTGGGTGTAACAAATGTACCATTGTGGTGGGGGATGTCGGAAAGGGGGTGGCTATGCACATATGGGGAGAGGAGTTCTATGTGAAATCTTTCTCCTGCTTGATTTTCTATAAACCTAAAACTGCTCTAAAAATAAAGCCTATTAAAAAAGTACTGAATGAGCTAAATTAATAGAAATTATCCAATTTTCACAGCAGAGATAAATTGAATAAAAGTAGACAGTATCAGTAAACTGTCAGATGCAATATAAAGTGTTCTAACAAATCAATAGGACTAGAGGAGAAAGAAAATAGTGAAAACAAATTTGAAGAAATAATGGCTGACATTTTCCCTAATCTGTTGAAAAACCATTTCACAGTTTCAACTTCAATAAAATCCAAGAAAGATAAATACATATAAATTCACACTTATAATTGAATTCCTGAAAATCAAAGATAAAGAACAAATAAGTACATAAAAATCCAGAGGAGAAAGCATAACTAAATACGGAGAATGATAAAACTGACTATACAAAGCCTCAACAAATTTCAGTATTTAATTCATAAGGAGTATATTATCTCATCACATTGTAATTATATTAGAAGCTAATAGTTAAAAGAATATTGAACTGTTCTTTTATATTTGTAAATTAAAGAAATGCTCTTCTATATAACATGAGTCAATGAAAAAATCATGACAATTCAATATTAATTCATGCTATATGATAACTAAATATTTTGAAAATTTTCCTTTATTTCATCAGATCACTGAGGAAGTTTATGTTAATATCTGTTTTATTTAATGATGTCTAATTTCACTAATTTCTTCCTGTATTAAAATGAAATACAATTGACATATACTGCAATGCCAGTTTGCCACAGTTTGCCTTTTGTGATTATGCTTCTTTAATTACATTACCATAATGAATGTGTAGTCAACTAAAAAGTGTTTTAATTTATTGAACCATGTTATCAATTAACAGAAAGTGCCAGGATAATAAAGTAGCTGATTCTGCATTTTTATAGAAATCTTGAAGACAAGGCTCTTCCTCTCATAGTATAATTCATCCTATTCATCTTTCCAACAGCATATATGTCATCAATGAATTTGATTTCTTGGCATATAGTATTGAATTATCAATGGCTTGCTTACTATGCTCAGGGCACATATTGATGGTTGGAGCAGAAACACAAGACACATGAATGAGTTCAGAAACTACAGAGTCACAAATAACTGTCTATGAATTTAATTTGTTGGCCTACAGAGGTATTAATAATTAAAAAACAAGATAATATTGAGTTCTTGATTAATACCACAAATTCAATTTAAATATTCATTCATTTTGTAACAAGAAATAAAAGCTTTGTTTTTCTGTACTTAAAAGTCAGATAACTTACTTTTAGAAAACTTTCAATAAAAATAGAAATATTAGAAAATAATGAGGGTGTTATCATAATATTGACACTCACTAAAAGCATGCTTTATTTCTTTTAATCCCACCAGTGGCAGATTAGGATTTCCATTTTATGGATGAGAAAATTGTGATTCGTAGAAGATGGTGAAACCTGTTAATGAATACAGAGCTAATAATAACAGACCTGGGATTCAAACCCTGGTTTAGATGCATGAAATTATGCCACACCACTTTGAAAATGTTAAAAATTGATATGTTATTATTCTATTATTTATCAGTTTATACTTAGGTTTAAATCTTTAACAAATTGAGGTTAGATTACCTCATTGAATTAGATTGCCTCATTGCTCTCTGATAGATATATAATATAATGTAATATAATATATAATATAATATTAATCAATGAAGAACTTAATATCCTGGTAAGAAATGAAAGATAAGAGAGGATAGATGGTCACAAAGTTTTAGTACTTCATACACTTCAAAACCAGTTAATCGAGTTATAAAAATAGGGATTATATAGAATAGATTTCTGATTTTCAGAAATCAAACATATAAAAATGACAAGAGACAAGTGTAATTTTTTTTAAAACATTAAAAAATCTACTAATAAATATTAGGACTTTGGCTGATGGCCCTAATGGTTTCACTAGGACCAGATTTAAACTGTGGCAATAAAACTAGCAAACAAAATAAAATATATGAAGTAATTATTTCAGACACTGGACAACAGTTAATGCAGGACTGTGATCCCTGAGAAGAGGGAGATAAATGCGGTATGACCTATAATCATCCTGCTCTCCTCTTGATGCCATTTTCTAGGACACATTACAAAGAAGGGAATCAAGCTGAGCAAGAGAGCCTCACTGAGTGAAGGAATTAGTAACAACAGTTAGGGGAACTGAGGTGCTTGGACATTTCAGCATTCTTTTCTGAGCACAAGGGATCTGTGTAGAAAAAGACCCTAGAGTTTTGCAGTCATGGTCACTAGAGTGTTTGCTGACTACTAGAGGCACATGAGAAATGTCAAACTTCCAAGGACTAGACGAAGAACAACCCAAGTTATAAACTGAAAATTTCTGGACCTCAGTACAAAATAAGATGTTCTGTCCCTAACCAGAGAGAATGGAAACATCCTGAGTTAGAGTATTCCTAGACAGCCCAGATGAGTCATGACTTAGTAGTGAGAGGGAGTGCTCTGAAGTGAAGGCTATTTTAGATCCACCTGGGCAAATTTTAAGAAACAGAGGTCAAAATAATCAAAGTACTCAGCATGTAACTTGATTTCTGGGGGAGAACAAAGCATTGTATTTTTTTAACAGAAGACATATATACAGACACTGAAAATATCACATTTACAATGTTAACATCCAATCTAAAAGCTTTTATGCAGGCCAAGAACAAGAAAATGTGACTTGAAACCAGGAAAAAGAAATCAGTAGGGAAATAAAACTATAGATGACAGAGATGGTAGAAGTAGCAGAAAAAGATAATTAAAAGGAACAGAACTTGTAACTATGCACAAGTAGTTAAAGAACTCCTGATTTTTTCACCATGCTTCATCCTCAAAGAAACTAATTTCTTCCACATTAATTTATTTAAGCCAATTTTGAAACTTACATAAATACAATAAAATTGTTTATACTTACTTGTAACTGATCATTTTACCTAATGTTACCTCAAAGTGATTCATTTTTATTGAATGCTGTTTCTCCTCTATTGAGGCATTATATTACATTATATGAATATCTCACAATGTATTTATTACTCTATTACTAATGGCTAAGTGAAATATTTTCAGCTTTGGCAACTGTAAATAATATTGATATAAAAATTCTTGTGCATGTGTCTTTATACAAAATGTGCATGTTACTTTTGGGTAGCAGTAGAATGGCTAGGGTTGGGGATGCTGGAATATTGGATGTGTATATATTTACATTGGTAGATGCCAAACAGTTTTCCAAAAAGACTGTAACAATTAAAAATTACAACTACAGTGCTTGGGAGTTTCAGTTGTACATATCACACCATCCCTTGTTTTTCTCAGTTTTTTTTTTTTCCATTTTGTAACCATTCAAAATGGATAATATTCTTCAAGTTTCAGTACATCTCATTATCTTATTTTTGTGGTTGTAGGATTATCTCATTGTCCTTTTAATTTATATTTCCCTTTTAATTAAAGAGCTTGAGGATCTTTTGATATTCTTATGAGGATATAAAGTGTCTGTTTCTTTTATAAAGTGCCTGTTCAAATATTTTGCTCATTTTCTCTTGGAAAGATGAGAGAGTTTATCCTTTCTTCCACTTATTTATAGGAAAACTATTCTGTGTATGAGTTCTTCAGAGACATGTATTGCAACATCTCACCTTCTGTGAATGTTTTCACCATTTAAGGGAATCTTTAATATACAAAATCCTTCCTATCCAATAGGGTGCAGTTCATCAGTTTTCATATTAATGTGATTTTGGCTTATATGTATGGTTTAAGAAATCTTTGCCTACCCCAAGTTCATGAAGACATTTCCTCTTGGGGCCCCTGAGTGGCTCAGTTGAAGTGTCTGCCTTTGGCTCAGGTCATGATCCCGGGATTCTGGGATGGGACCAGGCATTGGGCTCCCTGCTTAGTGGTGGGTCTTCTCCTTCTCTGTCTGTCGTTCCTCCTGCTTGTGCTTGTGCTCCCTTGCTCTGTCTCTCTCTCTCTCCCTCCCTTTCTCTCTGTGTCAAATAAATAAATAATCTTAAAAGACATTTCCTCTTGTTATCTTTAAAGGTTTAATGATGTGACTTTTTTAAGGTCTATGATAGATCTAGGATTCATATCTGTATATCATGGAGAGTAGGGTCAAGGTGTACTTTTTTCCCTTGACTCTTCACTAGATCTAGAACTTTTGTTGCAAAGACATTGTTGCTTTGTTTGAAATCAAACAAAGATTTGTTATAAATCTATTGTATAAATATAAATAAAATAAAATAAAAATAAATAAATTTGTTATGAATCTATTGTACTTGTATAGGTCTCCTTCTAGACTTTACAGGGTGCTTCATTTGTCTATTTGTCACTCTGTATTCTATTTTTCCCCACTTTACTTGTTCCCATTGCCTTAATTATTGACATTTGTAATAAAAATTCTCCAACTTTCCTCTTCAAGCTTATCTAATCTTTTTGTCCTTTGCATTTCCATATGGACCTTATAATCAATTTCTTTATCAACTTTATAGTCCATTTTAATCATGAAACTTGAAGGGATTTTGAAATTTTATTGAATCAAATAAGTGAGTTATAGGGAATTAACCATTTAACCTTAACTTCGTCAGTGTGTGGTATGCATCTGATTTAAGTGGACTGTACACATTTCTCTCTGTAATGTTAAATAGTTTAGGATATATGCCATTCAATATTTTGATGAATTTAGTAATTATTTGATACTTATTGATCCTGTTATAAGTAATACCTTTAATTGAGTTTTCCAATTTTTTGTTGCTATTCTACAGAAATAAAATTGAGACTGAACAGTTTTATTTCTGAAAATAAACTGTGATTTGAGACTTAATGTCTAATTAAATTATTGTTTAAATATATTGATTCTGCCAGAGTTTCCTTTCAAATCAACAGAAAACCCAGAATCACCAAAATGCATTTAATTGGAGAGTAAGAGATGACACTGCATGATTTCCTGACTCCTGAGTTCTGCTTGTTCAATGTACAGCTTCTGGATCCATAATGAGTCATCTCATACAAGTCAGAGGATTCATCAAATACTCATTCTGGAAAGCTGTACATTGGAGACTGTGTTCTTCTCATTATCACATTTAGATACATGTCTCAGTGAGTTTATATGAGATAAATAGTTTAATTTTAAAAAGTGTTATTTGAAAAGCAAATGCTCACTATTTAAATATAGACATTTTAATAATAGTTTAGCTATAGAATTATTCATTTTTATATTATATTCATTCTATTTTTTCACTTTGAGTCAATCTCTATTATTAAGATCTTAACAGCAGGTATCTCTGTGATACTACTTTCATGATTTTTGTGATTCCTAAAATGAAAATATTAAAATAGAGCTGAATCATTGCCAACCGCTGAGTTAGATAATGTAAGCTTTCATTTCACTGGAGTATTAAATAAAAGGCAAGTTCCCATACCTTATCATACTACCTTACAATAGACGCTTGTAATTATTTAGCACTATTATTTAAGTTTCTTCTTCAGCTCCTGATTTGATTTTACAAATAGCACATTTTCCCTACACATAATAAGTCCTACCAGTCTAATTTTTCTTTTCTTGTTCTATAGAGAAAGTAATGGCCCCTCAGAATCACAGAGAAAACTTTAAAACTCTATACACTTTTTGTAACTATCATCTTTCTCTCTCTTGCTGTTTGCTTATTTTTTCAGTTCTCTTAAAAAATTGAATAAATTTGACATTTATTGTATAAGTTTAAGGTGTACAGTTTTTTACTTTGCTATATTTATGTATTATTATATGACTACCAATGTAGCAATATTTATCACATTCCATTTTTTCTATAATTTTACTAGCCCTGGTATTTCATAGTTGAGGAAGCTCTTAAAAGGTATTTTTATAAAGTAGTCTTTGGGAAAATATTTTCAACCCATGGCAAAACTCCAATTCTACCTACAAGTCCTGCCTTTAAGGAAACAGTTGTACAAAATAAGTAAACATACGTGTGAGAGTCAAGAATAATTTACAGCTGGACCTGCTGTATTTTACCACCTGCTGTATTTCAGACACCATTACCTAGAACCCATTCTCTCCAATGTGCATGGTCTCTTCCAACCTAGGGACACTGGTGAAAGAATAATATTTGCAGATTCCATGGCTATAGATTTGAAAACATTATTTTTTCTAATTGCAATTATTTTTTGATAAAAGTACCAGGTGGTCATATGGGTGCAATTCCAAAAAATACGTTAAAGCTTAGCATGCATTCATTTAACAACCCTAATAGCAGAAGATCTAAATTGTTTCTCAAGCCTGAAGCTAAAATCCTTTAAATTTGAGTTCTCTTCATGGGTTTTCCAGCATCTTTTCTATTGGATATTCTATCAAACATCTTTTTATTTATTTATTTTTTATTTTTTTAAAGATTTTATTTATTTATTTGAGAGAGAGACAGTGAGAGAGAACATGAGTGAAAAGAAGGTCAGAGGGAGAAGCAGACTCCCCATGATGCTGGGAGCCCCATGCAGGACTCGACCCCGGGACTCCAGGACCATGACCCAAGCGGAAGGCAGTCGTCCAACCAACTGAGCCACCCAGGGGCCCCCAAACATCTTTTTAAACTTAATAGGAACTTCTCTGAAGATCTGTGGCTCTACAGATAGTGTTATATCTTAGAAATCATTATAATTGACAAATTGGATGGCATAGCTTGAGGGCTTCTTTAAAAACACACATTAAAGAAGCATGATTTACTTTTCCATTTCTACTTTTTAATTGATGAGTATTTGCAGAATTAATTGGCAAGGATGGCTGACATTTGCCTAGTTTACACCTTTGTCCTCTGGCTTGGATCTAAAAGCCAGCTAGTAGGAATGGCTTATTAAAGAATTTGTATATATGTTCTTCATATGATGAAATTAGATTATTTAAATTATTTAAACTTTTCTATTCTTCCACATGATATATCTTTAGAGAAAGCAGTTTATATGCCATGTTGAATCTACTAGCAACAGATATTTAAGTCAGTAAACATATTAGAGTGGGGAAATAAACCAAAGGGATAATGAGAAGTCTTGTGTTTCCACATCTTAGTAAACTACACGTGGCCTTGCATAAATTATTTACTACCTGAATTTAAGTTCTGCATTTCTGGAATGAAAATGATATTAAACCAATCCCATAAGCTTGGCTTGAGAAATAAATTAGAAAATACTTGTAAAATGTTTACTACTTTTTGTGGCTAATACCTATTATATGCTGTATAATTATAGACATTACTACCAATATGGAATTCTCATTTTAAGTATTTAAAATTTTAAACTTATTATTCTCTGAAGAGCTTACATTATTTAACACTTTTGTTGCTTGGATTTGAAAATGAGAACTATTGTTTTAAACTGATAGTTGATTGATATCTTTGCATAATTAGGACACTAAATTTAGAGATATTTTATTCATAAAAATATATTTCTGTACATACTCAGCATGTGCATTATAATCAATAAATAATATTTGTTAAATTAACAAATTGGCAAGTTGAGCGTGAGACATAAAAGTGAAAATAATTTGACTTCTTCTTTACCGATTTGGAGGCCTTTAATTTCCTTTTGTTGTCTGATTGCTGAGGCTAGGACCTCTAGTACTATGTTGAATAGCAGTGGTGTCAAATTATCACTCTTCACAGATGATATGATACTATATGTGGAAAACCCAAAAGACTCCACTCCAAAACTGCTAGAACTTATACAGGAATTCAGTAAAGTGTCAGGATATAAAATCAATGCACAGAAATCAGTTGCATTTCTCTACACCAACAGCAAGACAGAAGAAAGGGAAATTAAGGAGTCAATCCCATTTACAATTGCACCCAAAACCATAAGATACCTAGGAATAAACCTAACCAAAGAGACACAGAATCTATACTCAGAAAACTATAAAGTACTCATGAAAGAAATTGAGGAAGACACAAAGAAATGGAAAAATGATCCATGCTCCTGGATTGGAAGAATAAATATTGTGAAAATGTCTATGCTACCTAAAGCAATCTACACATTTAATGCAATTCCTATCAAAGTACCATCCATCTTTTTCAAAGAAATGGAACAAATAATTCTAAAATTTATATGGAACCAGAAAAGACCTCGAATAGCTAAAGGGATATTGAAAAAGAAAGTCAACGTTGGTGGCATCACAATCCCGGACTTCAAGCTCTATTACAAAGCTGTCATCATCAAGACAGCATGGTACTGGCACAAAAACAGACCCATAGATCAATGGAACAGAATAGAGAGCCCAGAAATAGACCCTCAACTCTATGGTCAACTCATCTTCGACAAAGCAGGAAAGAATGTCCAATGGAAAAAAGACAGCCTCTTCAATAAATGGTGCTGGGAAAATTGGACAGCCACATGCAGAAAAATGAAATTGGACCATTTCCTTACACCACACACAAAAATAGACTCAAAATGGATGAAGGACCTCAATGTGCGAAAGGAATCCATCAAAATCCTTGAGGAGAACACAGGCAGCAACCTCTTCGACCTCAGCCGCAGCAACATCTTCCTAGGAACAACGCAAAAGGCAAGGGAAGCAAGGGAAAAAATGAACTATTGGGATTTCATCAAGATCAAAAGCTTTTGCACAGCAAAGGAAACAGTTAACAAAATCAAAAGACAACTGACAGAATGGGAGAAGATATTTGCAAACGACATATCAGATAAAGGACTAGTGTCCAGAATCTATAAAGAACTTAGCAAACTCAACACCCAAAGAACAAATAATCCAATCAAGAAATGGGCAGAGGACACGAACAGACATTTCTGCAAAGAAGACATCCAGATGGCCAACAGACACATGAAAAAGTGCTCCATATCATTCGGCATCAGGGAAATACAAATCAAAACCACAATGCGATATCACCTCACACCAGTCAGAATGGCTAAAATCAACAAGTCAGGAAATGACAGATGCTGGTGAGGATGCGGAGAAAGGGGAACCCTCCTACACTGTTGGTGGGAATGCAAGCTGGTGCAACCTCTCTGGGAAACAGCATGGAGGTTCCTCAAAATGTTGAAAATAGAACTGCCCTATGACCCAGCAATTGCACTATTGGGTATTTACCCTAAAGATACAAATGTAGTGATCCAAAGGGGCACGTGTACTCGAATGTTTATAGCAGCAATGTCCACAATAACCAAACTATGGAAAGAACCTAGATGTCCATCAACAGATGAATGGATCAAGAAGATGTGGTATATATACACGATGGAATACTATGCAGCCATCAAAAGAAATGAAATCTTGCCATTTGCGACAACATGGATGGAACTAGAGGGTATCATGCTTAGCAAAATAAGTCAAGCGGAGAAAGACAACTATCATATGATCTCCCTGATTTGAGGAAGTGGTGATGCAACATGGGGGCTTACGTGGGTACGAGAAGAATAAATGAAAGAAGATGGGATTGGGTGGGAGACAAACCATAAGTGACTCTTAATCTCACAAAACAAACTGAGGGTTGCTGGGGGGAGGGGGTTTGGGAGAAGGTGGTGGGATTATGGACATTGGGGAGGGTATGTGTTTGGTGAGTGCTGTGAAGTGTGTAAACCTGGTGATTCACAGACCTGTACCCCTGGGGATAAAAATATATGTTTATAAAAAATAAAAAATTATATTAAAAAAAAGTGAAAATAATAACTGTATTCAAAATTAAATGTTCTGAAAAGAAACTGATGGGAATAGAACACTAAAAACTCAGACTTTCACCTATAATCTATAATATTTATTTTAGAAAATAGTGTAAGAGTTCACCTCTGTGCTAAGAAGCAAAAAAAAATATGGAAAAATAGTACCAGATTAGATGAGGAACTCAGACTTTATTTCATCCCATTCCTCCACCCCAAGCTTTTCCATTAACTATCCAGGTCTGCATCTTCTACAAGTGCTTTATTTGTATAGGTTTAGTCTCCTCATTTGAAGAAACAAAAAGAAAAATATTTGTTCTAAAGATTTCTAGGTTAACTTTTGGTCTAATATGTTTATGATAAATTTTCTGATTAGTGATACTGTGGTCTAGGCATATGTTATCGATACCAAGGGTCTGGTAAAAGATGAAGAGAGATAGTAGCAACAGAGAAAGATTTGCAGGAGAATATACAGGTAATCAGATGAGAACGGTGTATAGTTGATAATTTTTGTTGAGAAAAAGAAGTTATTCTCATGATTTCCAAATAAAAGATACAGGAAATAAAATCTCCAGAGCTGATTATAATTTTATATTTGACTATCTTTAGCCTGTGGGAAATATATAAGTTAAAAAATTAGAATTGCAAAGTGACTTGAGCAAAATTCAGTTAAATGATCTGTACTTCAATTTCTTCATCAGTAAAATGGGAAGAAAATATATACCACTGAGTGAGCATGAAATAAGGTGATCTAGATGATGCCGATTGGTAACTTATGAGAACTCAACGGATACTAGCTATTATTCTCCCTCTCTAGATTGTGAATTTTTTTCTTTTGTGGGGTGGGGGTGTGGGTAAGAGGGAAATTTGATTTCATTCACCACAGTTATGGGGTTTCAACACCTGTCCCATAGCAGGCACTCAATAAATGTTGTAAACTCACAGGCCTGGCTGTCAGAATTGGTAGATTTTACCTCTGGTTGTTCAGCCTTTGAAATTTTCATGATTCTATTTTAGTCCGTATGGAATTGTGATTGAGACTGTCAGCCAAGACTAATGAGAATACGGAGAAGAATTTTTATTAACTTTTAAATAGGTTCCCAGTCTTTCTGGAGAGCCGCTGGTAGTGAGTCATCAAGCTATTTCTGCATGGCTATCAAGTCTGGGTTTAGAATAGAATCCTTGGTTGTGACAAGCCTCATTTATATAACATTTTATATAATGTTAAAATGATATTTCAATTCATACTGTATTCAGAAAAAAAAATACTTATGAAGAAAAGAGCAAAGGAAGCTAAGAAAAAAAAATGTTACTATTGGAAAATAACTACATATCTTCATGAAATAGATATAATTTTCAATAATATGTTGTCAAAGAAAGGTATAAATTAGGAACTAGCACACTCCTATTCTGGTCTGGGTTAATTAATAACTATCTTGGGCAAATTTTTATCCTATTGGAAGCTTAATTTTCTTAAGAGGAAGTTGTCTTTTGGTTTTGTTTTGTTTTTAAGATTTTATTTATTTGACAGAGACACAGGGAGAGAGAGAACACAAGGTGGGTGAGTGGGACAAGTAGGGGGAGTGGGAGAGGGAGAAGCAGGCATCTTTCCAGGCAGGGAGCCTGATGAAGGGTTCCATCCCAGGACCCTGGGATCATGACCTGAGCCAAAGCCAGACGCTTAACCACTGAGCCACCCAGGCACTGCAAGAGGAAGATTTTTGAACCATACTATCTGCAGTATCCCTCAAAACACTGAAAACAATTCTTATTGTATTCTTTCCTCCCTTTGATAATCATGACCACTATTTGGTTCAGAAAAATTTTCAGGCTCTCAGCACAACTACATGTTCTTTTTTTTTTTTTTTTTTTTTAATTTTTTCAGTGTTCTAAGATTCATTGTTTATGTACCACACCCAGTGCTCCTTGTAATATGTGCCCTCCTTAAAATCCACAACCAGGCTCACCCAGCCTCCTACCCCGCTCCCCTCATATTCTAAGCTTACACCTTCTAATTTTATTTCTAATTGCCACTAATAAAAAAGATTTCAATTTGTGTATTGAGAGACACTGTTTCAGGGCTTCTAAAACTTTGTTTTTTTATCCCCCTATATTCATCTGTTTTGTTTCTTAAATCCCACATATGAATGAAATCATATGGCATTTGTCTTTGGTTTCTAAAACTTTCAACCATCACAATAAATTGACTTAGGAATATGTTAGGTAAAATAATTGATTTGTTCGTTTTATGGTTAGTGTTAGTGATATCTTGGAACAGTCATATGAACATAGACTAAATTTGAACTTGTGGATCTAGTTACATTAAAGCAATATAAATGTTTTTTCCTTTCTTGTTGGAATCCAAGGTCTATTACTGTATTTTTTTGTATAACACACTGAACTCTGGAGTGATAGCCCCTGAAAAATATGATTTTTATTTCAGAATTTAAATCCAAATGAATATTTTAAAAAGTCACCAAAATATGGTATACATAATATAAAATATGAAAAAGTCAAATTTAAATATTTTATTTACTCTTTATTTGAGAGAGAGAGAGAGAGAGAGCAAGAGAAAGAACATGAACCAGGTGAGGGGAGAGGGAAAAGGAGAAGCAGGCTCTCCACTGAGCAGGGATCCCAATGCAGGGCTCCATCCCAGGACCCTGAGAACATGACTTGAACCAAAGGAAGACACTTAACTGAGTGAGACACTCAGGTACCCCCAAAAGCTAAATTTATTAGAGAGAGAGCTACATCTGTCTGGTACCATCCAGATGTACTCAAGGATGATAAGAAAATCATAATTAGAATGATTTGAGAGTAGTACTGGCTGAAGCATCTCTGAATGCTAGCCAGTTCACCTGGCTCATGACCAAACTACAGGATCAAAATAACTTTAGTTCCCAACTCAGCTGGATATTGTATTTTACTGTGTAAGACATTCACAATTATAACTGGAGCTTAAGGTAGTTTCATTTAGATAATTAGTACACACAAAAACTTCTCATTGAAACAAGCTGTATTCTCTTTAAAAATGATGTCTTCACACCGTAGATGTTTTTATAATGAGCATAGCATATACTTTATGTTACCTGGAGTTTAAAAGCAAACTTTCCAGGCTAAGTAGAATAAAGGGTTCCTGGAAAGACCATTACTGTCAAAGGAAAACAAATTACTAATCTGAAGTATCTCATTAAAGGCAACCATACCTATATTGACAACATCAACAAAATATAGTAATTAAATCAGAAATGGTGTTCCTTCCCATCCTTATCTGAACCCAGCTAATCACATGTCACATACACCTAATTTTTGGCTGACCGCTCTTTCCTCTGCCATTCAAGAAAGCATTTTGGAGGTAAGTTTCTAACTTGTTATTGTAGGAAAAAAACCAAAAAACAAAACACCTCACATTTTTTCCAGTTAATTTTATCTATGTATTTATTTTTGTTAGTGAATTTTTAATTGCGAGATATATGCTTAGAATAGTGAATAAAATCTAAATTAACAGGTTAAAGTGCAATATAAAAACATGACCATTGGGACGCCTGGGTGGCTCAGTTGGTTGGACGACTGCCTTGGGCTCAGGTCATGATCCTGGAGTCCCGGGATCGAGTCCCGCATCAGACTCCCAGCTCCATGGGGAGTCTGCTTCTATCTCTGACCTTCTCCTCATTCATGCTCTCTCTCACTGTCTCTCTCTCAAGTAAATAAATAAAATCTTAAAAAAAAAAAACAAAAAACATGACCATTAACCTACCATGCAGCTCATAGATTAAAAACTTTCTAATAACCCTGATGCTTTTTTTTTTAAAGATTTTATTTATTAGAGAGAGAGCATGAGCAGGGCGAGGGGGAGGAGCAAACAGACTCCCTACTGAGGGTGGGGCCTGAGGCAGGGCTTGGTGTGGGGCTCTAGGTGAGCTTCTTGTGGGTCTCAATCTCAGGACCCAGAGATCAAGACCTGAGCCAAAGTCAGACACTGAACTGTCTGAGCCACCCAGACACCCCACCCTGATGCTGATTTTTATGATCACATCTGCCTACCACTCCTTAAAGTAATCACTATGTTGACACTTGGATCATATTTTCTTTTTGTTTTAGATTATTATGTATTTATATTATATATATATTTGTATGTTTGTATTATATATTTGCTGTATATATCCCCAGTATATAGTTTTTCTGTCTTTGAAGTTTATACAAATGGAATTAAACCATATACAATGTTTGTCTTTTCCTTCACCATATTGTATTTGTTAGAGCTATTTATGCTATTACAGAACTGTCTTTCATTCAGTTTTATTGTTTTAACAATGATATCATTCATTATATTTAGATATTATTATTAAATATAATATCAATCTGAGTTCATTATTGATGGAGCTCTGTTATGAATCTATGTAATCTGGCTCTAAGTACTGTACTATTAATAATTTTGATATACACCATCTGATTATTTCATAGTATAAAATAGCCTGTTTGTCCATTCTGCTATTGCTGGAGATAAGTTGTCTCCTGCTTCTCCTATAATAAATAACGCAGTTATAGGGTTCCCTGGGTGGCTCAGTTAGTTAAACATATGACTTCAGTTCAAGTAATGATCTCAGAGTCCTAGGATGGAGCCCTGCATCGGACTCCCTGTTCAGTGAAGAGTCTGCTTGTCTTTCTGTCCCTCCTTCCTGGGTGCATATGTGTGTGCTCTCTCTCTCACAAAATAATCAATAAAATCTTAAAAAAAAAAAAAACAAATAATGCAGTTATACATGTTTTTGTACAAATATCCTAGTGCAAATGTGTAAGAATTTGCCTAAGGTATGACTGAAATTGATAGGTTGTTAGATATGTGAGAAGGCAAATTTATTAGATGACTTCAAACATTTTCCAAAATAGCAATAACATTTTATACTTTCAATAGTGTATGAGTGTTCTCCTTGTTCTACATTGCTGCAAAATTACAATTTAAATTTTTTTCACGTTAGATATGTGTGAAATAGATTTACTTTGTGATTTTAATTTGAACTTTTGCTAACTGGTTGACATCTTTTCATTTGTTAATAATCTAATTGGATTTCTTCTTTTGTGAAGTGGTCATTTAAGGCTTCTGCCTATTTTTAAATGTGTTCTCTCTCTTTTTTCTAATTAAGGGTAGGAGTTTTCAATATATTTTAATTATCAGTTTTTTGTTGGTTATGTATATTGCAAACATTTGCTTACAGGGTTTTCTACATTGCCTTTATAGAAGAATGATTTTGTAGTGCTCTTGAATACTTTAAGCTTTTGTAGTTAGTAATTAAGTTTGCTTTAAGAAATCATTTGTTACCCTGAAATTGTGAAGATATTCTTTATATTCTCTAAAATATTCATAACTTTGCCCTCCACGTTAGAACTCTGATGTGCAAGGAACTGGTTATTGTATATGGTGTAAGGTAGGGACACAATCTAATTCTTTTCAAAATGGATATATCCAGTATTCTAAGAAGCTTTTTATTTAGAAGTCTACCTTTTATCAGTGATTTCTAGTGCCACCTCTGACCATGTTTGCATGGTACTGTTTCTGTTCATATGTCATTGTCCTTGTCAGCACCTGTTCTTCAAGGGCTCCTTGGCTATTGTCAACCATTTTAACCTCCAAATAAGTTTTCTTTCTTTTTCTTTTTTTTTTTTTAATTTTATTTATTCCTTTGACAGAGACAGATCAGAAGTAGGCAGAGAGGAAGACAGAGAGAGGAGGAAGCAGGCTCCCCACCAAGCAGAGAGCCCGATGCAGGACTCAATCCCAGGACCCTGAGATCATGACCTGAGCTGAAGGCAGAGGCTTTAACCCACTGAGCCACCCAAGCTCCCCTCCAAATAAGTTTTCAACTCAACTTTCAACTCAACTTTTCTACTTTTTCTGATTTATATTTTAAAGTAAATATTGTACAACATAGGTGCCATTAACTAGTTTTAGTAACTAACTCATGACATATAATCATGGTAAGGGATATCTCAGCATCTGTCTTAGACCATTTGGGCTGCTATAACAGATTATCAGAGATTTGGTGACTTTTGAACAATAGAAGTTTATGTCTCATAATTCTGGAGTCTGGAAAGTCCAAGATCAATTATTCAGCAGATTTGATCTGGTGAGAGTTTGCTTCCTGGTTCATAGCCGGCCATTTTTTCACTATACTCTCATTTGACTGAAGGGACAAAGAAGCTCTCTGAACTTTCTTTTATATAAAAGTCATAATCCCATTGATGAGAACCCCATCCTCATGATCTATTCACTTCCCAAAGGTCCCAACTGCAAATACCATATCATGTTGGGTATTAGAATTTCAATATATGAGTTTTGCAGTGACACAAACATTTAATCTATAGTATCCCATTCCTGGTCCTCCAATTAATGTACTTCTTGCATGTAAAATATCTTGATTTCATCCCAAGAGAAAAGTCTTAACTCAATTTATTTATTTATTTAAAAGATCATTTATTTATTTATTTGTCAGAGAGAGAGAGAGAGAGAGCAGTGAATGAGAGAGAAAGAGACAACATGAGCAGGGGGAGCACAGGCAGAGAAAGAAGCTGGATCCCAGGACCCTGGAAAGATGATCTGAACTGAAAGCAGACATTTAACTGACTGAGCCACCCAGACGTCCCTCATTCTAGTATCAACTTTAAAATCTAAGTCCAAAGTCTGATCTAAATGTCATCTAAATTAGATAGAGTTGAGATTCAAGGCATAATTCATTGTAAAACAAATTGTTTTCCATATGTGAGCTTGTGCACCCAAACAAGTAATGTGGTTTAAAATACAATGATGTGACAGACCTAGGCTAGACATTCCCATTCGAAAAGAGAAATAGAAAAGAAAAAGGGGTGACAGTTCCCTCTAAGTTTAAAACCTAATGGAGCAAATAGCAGTTAACTTCAAGGCTCAAGAATTTCTCTTTGTCTTGATGCTCTGCCTTCCAAGCCTACTGGGACAGAGGTTCCACCTTCAGGACACACTCTGTGGCAGTCCAGATCCCACAGCAATCTGTGAAGCCCTGACCCATAGTTTTAGGTGGCTTTGCCTCCACAGTGGCTCTATTCCTGGGTCCTCTCCACATGATATTTCTCTAAAGTGGTCCCATTTGTTAGCAGGTCTGTGCCAGAGTTGCACATCTATGGTTCCAGGGAGCTCTGTACTTAAACCGGTGTGGAGGCAGCCATGCCCACAGGGCTCATGTACTTTGCTTAGTGGAGGAATAGTGCCACACTGAAACAGATAGTGTTTACTGCTTGCACGGTGACCTGTGCTACACCAGGGCCTGCAGGATCCTCACCTTGGAGTGGCAAAACATAGAACCTTAGGCTAGGGAGCATGTGATGTGAGGCAGTGCCAGGTCAAGCTCACTGAGATTCCATAGGCACTAACAGCACCCTCCTCATCATGTGAAATCACTTTGCTTCCTTGGTGCTTGCACTCTGGGCCTGTGATGAGTGGTAACTTTGGTGACTTCCAGGGCCATTCTTCTGTCGTCTTAGAGAGATATGGGTTCTGGTTTCGGTTGAAATAGGGGATCCATACTAATCTCATCAAAGGATCCTTGGATAATAAGGATTATTATCCTTAGTAGGTTTTTTGTTTTTTGTTTTTGTTTGTTTTTTGTAACATAGATAAGCTGAGAGTTTTCCAAATCTTTGCATTCTTCCTTTTTGATTAACAATTCCATCTGTAAATCATTGCTGGGTTTTGGGTTTTTTTTTGTTTGTTTGTTTGTCTGCATTGTATTGTAAATAGTCAGGGAAAGTCAGTCCACACCTTCAACACTTTGCTGAGAAATGGCTTTAGCTAAGTATCAAATTTCACTGCTCACAAGTTCTGTCTTCCATAAAACATTAGAACACAACACAATTGAGTCAAGTTCTTTGCCATTTTATATCTATATCCGTATCTATATCTATATCTGTATCTATCTGTATCTATCATCTATATCTAATCTATCTATAATATCATTGTTCCTCATCTCTGAGACCTCATAAGAATGATCTTTACCACTCATATTCTTAGACTGTTGAAAATTACCTAGATATTCTCTAAGAAGTTCAAAGCTCTCTCTTGTCTTTTCTTTCTGAGTTCTCATCAATATCACCTTTAAATATCCATTCACAGCAATGTAAGCTTTTTCTAGTATGCATGTCAAAACTCCTCCAGTCAAGCAACTTTCATTTTTTTAGGTATTTGTGTTACAGCAACACCCTATCTCTCAGTACCAGTTTCTGTCTCAGTCCATTCAAGCCGATATAAATAAATACTACAGACCAGGTTCCTTATGAAGAACAGAAATTTATTTCTGATAGTTCTGAAGGCTGGAAAACCAAGATCAAGTGCCAGCCAATTCAATGTCTGGTGAGAACCTGCCATTTTTTAGAGAACAGCCATCTTTTTGCTGCTATCCTTGCATGGTGGAAAGGTCAAGGGATTCTCTGGACTCTCTTTTATAAGGGCACTGAACCCATTTATTAGAGCTCTACCCTAATTACCTAATCCCCTCTCAAAGGCCCCATCGCTTCTAAATATTATACAGTGGGTATTAGGATTTCAACATACAAGTTTTGAGAAGATACAGATATTTAGTTTGCAGAAACATCAAAACCAAGTACTACTTTGTTTAGAGATGTGATTCTTGGGAGATAATTAATTTTAATGTTTTCTCGTGCTGCAATATTTTCTTTCCTTCTTACTGAACCATCTTGCAAATATGATCTTATACATGAGAATGACAAATTCATATGGAGAAGTGATGGAGTGGTAGCTTATGCAAAATATAATTAAATGAAATTTTATGAGACTATTAACACTGCACTCATTGGCTACAACGTTTTAAATTACTAAGAATAACCATGAAGATTTAAAAGTACCCTTTGCTTGACTAAACTTAATACAATTGTCTCTTTGACTTTAAGCCCCTGACCTCCCTTTTCTTAGAGCATTTACTTTAGAAAACTTGTAATCATGAATTCTTTCTCAGCCCCTTTGATATGTAAACATTCTCTCAATCTCTTGAGAGTTTAACAACTCAGGAAGGTCTTTCTCAAGGACTTGGGAGCCATCTTTTTTGTTGTAATCACATCATTTCTGTCTGTCTCTGAGGAATAGTAGAAACCTAACCTGGTAAGTACCAAGTGGCAAACACAGGTGGCCCAATTGCATTGGCCAATTTCCCTCTTCCCATTCAACATCCTTTAGTACTTTTTCACTGTCTTATAACAGCACTAAAAAACCCATCAACATTTTATTTCTGTAAAATTGATTTCATTTTTTCTACCCCATGGTGGTAGATTTAAAAGTCTTCCATTCCTGCTTAACTTGTCTGGTCTAAATTTTCTTTGACCAGAGAATATTTAATAAAAATAAAATGTTAGGAGCAGAAAATTACAAATATATATATATACACATATATATATATACATATATATATATGTACACACACACACACACATATATATACACATATATATATACATTTATTTGTTTTAACTTAATGAAGCAAATTTATAGGGAAAATAACTTTGAAGTAGTTGAATATAGTTAAAACTGAGAAATTGAATAAAGAATTTGTCTGTGACTTACCAGATTCTAATGCAATTTGTAAGATGCTACAGATAATACTAACTCAGGTCTGAAAATAAGTTCTCTCCAGCACTGGAAGGCTTTTGCTAGCATACACAGCTCTAGTCTGCAATATCACAGAGGTTAAAAATGTGCAGTTTCATCAAGGTATCAATATTTGTAAGAAAGATGAAACTGGCTATTTTTAACTAAGGAGAAGATCAGGGAATCTTGTCTAAGGATCCTAGCTCATGAAATAACTTAGCAAAGACTAATGCATTTTCAGTTAGATTATTTTCATATTGACAAGCAACTTTCTACAAGTATAGGGGACGGGGTGTAGATAGCTTTGAAATTGTCATGAGATGAGTATATAATAATTTCTTTGTTTTCAGTAGCCTTTTTAACATTTTGTTTGTCTTCATAAAGTTATACTCACTGATATACTGTAAATGTTTACATTATTGGCTCTGGGTGGGTGGGGGGGGCCCCTAATTTGTAGCTTTTGCTGGTATCTATGGTGTAAACATCCAAGTGTCCAAAGTGATACCATGAAAGAAGTTGTTGAAAAGAGATATGCCAAACAATTCTTCTAAACATTTATGAAGCCATTCTCAGCATCCCTGTGGTTACAGATGTAATTTAACATTAATGAATTATCCACTTACCTTCACGTTAGTTCTGGTTATCCCCCTTTCAGACAGTAGACTGAGTTACTTTCTTGTCCTCTTGTGGTTGAATGAGGCCTTGTGAATACTTCTGGTTAGTGAGTGATCCCAGAGGTGGTATGTATTGCTTTTAGTCTGGGGTATTTAACTGTCTTTACAATATCTCCCAGAACTCTTTTCCTTCTTCCAGTCATAATCGTCTTCCTGATAATGTCTTACCATCACCTTCAGTCCTAGAGTAAAGACAAAAACAGGAGGAACAAAATTGATCTATGGTAGATATGTAATGTGAATGAGAAATATTTCTTACATTGAACCACAGAGATATTAGGATTGTTTTTGATATTACAGTATGATGTAACCTATCCTACCTGATAAACTTATTATCAGTGATTATAAAAAGGTCTTTCCATTCATATATTTTGAAACACTAAATGAGCTTACATGAAACATTGCAATTTAATTAAAAAAAAAAAAAAAACTTCTCCAAACACCAATTTGATACAGTCAACCTGCTCTATTCACTTGAGACATTCTGATCCTAGTAGGCATTTTTTCATCTTACCTTTTTGCCAAAACAATCAATTTGAACTCAGTGTTACTGTTTTAGTGATTCAAGAGAGAGAAAATGTTTTTACTTACTTATCTTCACCTGTTAAGGGTTTATATTCCTCTATGTGGTTGGATAGTGTATGGAAGTATTAGTAATTTAATCAAACATTTTGCTTAATATTCTATGATGTAAATATAGAGCATGCTTGACTTGTTTATGGCACTCACCAAAGCTGAACAACATAAAAGTAAATAAGGGCTTGTTAATAAGGAGCTGTTATCCAAATAGAAATCATGAAAAAAATTAAAAGATAATGACAGTAAACTCATACTAGTTGTATTCCTGACTGATTTAGGAATAAAATGGATTTTGGAATTTTCTGAACCAAAGAAAGTTCAAATCAAGCAAAATTATATCCAATAAGCCTGAAGTTTTTTAGGTATAATTATTATCTCTGTTAATCAGGCCTTCTAAGAGCAGAGATCACCCTCTTATCAGCTTGGGGACAGTGATGAGTATCTAAGCTGAGGGACATAACCATTGGGTCTGAAAATTGTCATACTTCAAATTGCATGATTTTGTCACAGGAAAATAGATTTACACAGCAGTTATTGTTCCCTTCTCCAAGTAATGACAGTTTTGGCAAAGAATAAAGCAGAAGGAACTAAACCTAAATGAAGCGTTTTATTTATTTATTTATTTATTTTTACATTTCATTTCCTTTAAATTTAATTAATTAATATATGATGTATTATTCATTTCAAAGGCAGGGTTCAGGGATTCATCAGTTGAGTATAACACTCACTGCTCATTATATCACGTACCATCCCGAATGCCCATCCCCAGTTACTCCATCCTCCCAATTACCTCCCCTCTAGCAACCCTCAGTTTTTTTCCTATAGTTGAGTCTCTCATGGTTTGTCTCCTTCTCTAATTTCATCTTATTTTTCCCTCTCTTCCCCTATGATTCTGTTTTGTTTCTTAAATTCCACAATGAGAGAAATCATATAATGTCTTTTGATTGATTTACTTTGCTTAGTATGCTAAGCATGCTATCTTTTATTTCCACCCACATCATTCAAATGGTAAGATTTCATTTTTGATGGCTGAGTAATATTCCAGTGTATATATACACCACCTTTTCTTTATCCATTCATCTATTGATGGACATCTAGGTTTGTTCCATAGTTTGGCTATTATGGACATTGCTGCTGTAAACATTGGGGTGCTTGTGCCCCCTTGGATCACTATGTTTATATCCTTTGGGTAAATACCTAGTAGTGCAATTTCTGGGTGGTAGGGTGGTTCTATTTTTAACTTTTTGTAGAAACTTCATACTGTTTTCCAGAATGGATGCACCAGCTTGCATTCCCACCTGTATTGTAAGAAAGCTCCCCATTCTCCAAATCTTTACTAGCATTTGTTGTTTCCTGACTTTTTAGTTTTAGCCATTCTGACTGGTGTGAGGTGGCATCTCATTGTGGTTTTGAAGTGTTTTTTGTTTGTTTGTTTTTTCTTCAATGCCCTTCATGCATACAACTTGTTTGTAATTAATGAATATATGAAAGGTATGTCAGTTCCATATAAGCCTCTTTGTATATGTGTTAAAGGGGTAAACATGAAAAAAAAAAGGGGGGGGTCTTCATACAGTCCTGTGATAGTCAAAGCCAATACTAAAGACTGGTTTTAGATGTGGTAGCCTGAAAACATTTTCACATACTTGTTTGATGATAATAAATACATTTTAAAACAACTGTATAACTTTTAGGTAAAGGTATGAAGCACACACTTGGGTGAATGTGTTCTTATCTTTATAAAACTCTTAGTGATGTGAAAATAAAACTTTTTTTAAAAAGATTTTATTTATTTATTTGACAGACAGAGATCACAAGCAGGCAGAGAGGCAGGTAGAGAGAGAGGAGGAAGCAGGCTCCCCGCTGAGCAGAGAGCCTAATGAGAGGCTTGATCCAGGACCCCGGGACTGTGACCCCAGTGAAGGCAGAGGCCTTAACCCACTGAGCTGTAAGTCCTGTGCTTTTATAGAAATACACTTGTTAGAAAAGATTCAGCAATATGGTTAAATTTTAAAAAAGTTAGATTACAAATAAAATATAGTAAAGAAAAAAAAAGATATAATAAAGATCCTGTTCTTATGTATATTGCACAATAATGAGTGTAAAGAGTTTTAACAGCTGAAACAGAAGTTTGTATTAATCAAGAAAACAGAGAAAGATCTTCAGATGAATCTAATACTCCAGAGGAAGGAAATGTGGAGGACTTGTAATTGACAAAAAATAAAGAGGATAAAAAAGGGGAGCCAAACTCTTCACAATGTAGAGTCTTTATTTTGGGTGGTAAAAAAATTATATTGAATTCAGACAAACATTTGGAAACCTAACATGGGACAGACACTAAGGCTAGGGTAGAGGGGATCCCCTGGAAAGAGGCATGTTTGAGAATCCCCAGGTTTGACACGACCAAAGTAAATATTAAAACATGAAACTAGCATTTATTAAATGCCTGGTACTATTCTTTGTCTCCCAAAGAACCTTAATAAAAGCAAGTATATAATATTGACATTACATTAATTTGCATTGCTAAGATATAAAATAGCTTTAGCTACCTGTTCTACAACTCCTCTCTCTCTGCAACATGCACAAATTCTTTGAGAGATCTACTGAATTCAAAATTTTCTTAATGAATTATTTTTTTGTGTGGAGGCCTGACTTTCAAATATGGATTGGTAGATTACAGAATAGAAATGAAATTTTGTAACAAAGTATTATGTGGCGTGTGGAATCAAGACAAAGGTAATCATGGGAATTACAACAGTGTTTCAGAGTAGCTCACAGACATTAACAGGTCCAAAGATGGCTTACAAAGATCTCAAGACTCAAAAAACAGAACAAAACATCAAACCATCTCCACAGTTGAGTGAAATCGTATAGTATTTATATGTTTCTGATTAATTCACTTAGCATTATGCCCTGTATGTCAATCCATTCTACTATAAATGAAAGATTTCATTTTTATGACTAATATTTGTTCGTGTGTGTGCGCGTGTGTATCACATTTTTATCTAATTATCTATCAATTGACAGTTCGGTCGCTTTTATATCTTGGCTATTGTAAATAACATTGCAATAAACATAGGCGTGTATATATCTTTTAGAATTAGTGTTTTCATTTTCTTTGGGTAAATATCCAGTAGAATTACTGGATCATATGGTAATTCTATTTTTATTTTATTTATTTATTTATTTATTTTGAGGAACATCCATACTGTTTCCTATAATGGCTGCACAAATTTGCATTCTCTCTGACATTGCGTGGGGAGTTTCTTTTACTCCACTTCCCCACCAATATTTACTTCTTATGTTTTTGCATTTAGATATTCTAACAGGTGTAAAATGATGTCTCATTGTGCTTTTAATTTTTAATTTTCCTGACGATTAGTGATGTTGAGCATCTCTTCAGGTGTTTTTTGGCCATCTATGTAGAACTTAAAAAAGAAATGAGCAAAGAAAAAAGGAGGTGAAAAACAGACTCTTAAATATAGAGAATAAACTGATGGTTGCCAGAGGGGAGGTAAGTAGGAGGATGGGTAAAACAGATATGAAAGAGTAAGAGTACACCTATCTTGATGAGCACTGAGAAATATATAGAATTGTTAAATCATTCTATTGTACACCTGAACTAACATAACACCCATGTTGATTATACTTGAAAAAAAAATAACAGAAACAAAACAAGACATAAAACCCATCTCAAATGTATATAAAATGTTAATTATAGTAACAGCTCTAGGCAGTGAGATTGAGAATGGTTTGTATTTTAATTTTAATTTTTTTTTTATTTTTTAGATAGTAAACATGGAGATCTTGTGTATTTTTCTATATAGAAAGCTTTAGAAGTTACTGCAAATGAATATAGACTCACAGTAGCAGTAGCAATTAGGAAATAAAGCATTGCTTTGTCTCACTAAAGTTGTATTTTATGTAAATCTGTGGTTTATTTAGAGATATTTTTCCCCTTTTCATTAAAGATGACCCATATACCAGTAAGTCTTTCTTAACTATATGAAATTTATTTTATTCTAAAATGAGTTTTGCCTTATTCTGAAAAAAAAATTTTTTAAACGTTCACATTTAGGGGAGATATTTGTATGCTCAAATTGTAGCCCACTAAAAATCATAGGTAATAACCATAAACTAACAGAAAAGCAAGATCAAAGCATAATTTGTTGAGAAAGGAATTATAATTTTATGAGAAAATGTGTTAAGGAGGAGTCAATGGATTGTGCAGAGTTTCTGTCTCACTATTAATTTTCAAGTTTGGTGCATATTATATATCCTTATTGTAAGAATGTTATTGGATATATTTCCTTACAACATATATTATTTTTGAGAATTTATTTAAAAATGATATTTTAATTTGTAGTAGTCAAAAATTAATATTATTTGGGTAATTTAATTTTTACTTTAACAATTTCATATGAACTGTATTCAATTTAATAGAATGCATTTTAATACATTTTTGTTTTTAGTGTAGCCAACACCTGATAGTTAGATGATGTCAAAGATTCACAATTCTCATCTGAACTAATGAAAATTCACTAATAGATTCAGATAAAGGGTGTTTGTGTGTGTGCATGTGTGTGTGTGTGTTGTGTTATTGGTAAATTAAGCTTGGAAAATGCAAGTAAAACTCCTCTCTCTTGATTTGAATTTACCTAGTTACAGACAAAACATTTTGAGAATGGTTTCCTTCTTCACAGCGGGGAGAGGGGGAGTATTCAGAGGGATTCTTACCACAAAGATAATCAAAATTAGAAGGGATTAAAAACTCTGCTTGGGGAGTAATGGTTTAAGAAAAGAAAAAGAAATTAGAATTTGATCATAATTGCCTGATTTTAATGCAAAAACCAGATGCCATGCATGGCTCAGTGGATTTGGACTCTCACTGATAGCACCACTTAGGTGGGATGTGCCTTTCTTCATGTGTTTTTACATGAATTGAGAAGAAATACACATTTTTATTCAAATGTTATCTTTCTGTTTTTAAAAGAAAGAGAGAAAAGTGAGGGCATGAGCAGTGGGAGGGGCCAAGGGAGAGGGAAAGAGAATCTTAGGTAGGCTCCAGGCCTAGCAAGGAACCACATGCCTGCCTCTGTCTCCTGACCCTGAGGCCAGGACCTGAGCTAAGTCAAGAGTCCTCGCTTAACTGACTGAGCCACCCAGGTGCCCCAATCAAATACTATTTAATTCCATACCCCTCCAGAGGACTGGGCAAGGGAATGAGTACTTGTTAAGGAAATGATTGGTAAGGTGAATAAAAATTCTCTGTGAACCTTACCCTAGCTCATTATTTTCAGTACACTGGGCTTAATACCCAAACCTGAGATCAACCTGACACTGGATGTGTGCCCATTCAAGGAAGATAATAACCTACCAAGAGCCCTGCCCTACCTTTATGGGGCTGCTTTCCCTATATCAACCACAACTTCTTATTTATCTTTCAGAACCCCTGTAGGACTACTCAGCTGTTGTCTCCAGAAAGCTGAATTGAGTCATACACTACAATTTTACCTTGCCTTCTATCTCTCACCTCGTGTAAGGGCAGCCATGTTATTCACCAACTCATCCATAGTGATTATATAACAAATGATAGTATAATAATATCCTAAATATGACACAAGTAATAAAATAATTCTCAAAGTTGAGGAATATGAATTCCCCAATTATTTTAAGTTACAGAAATAATTTAAGTATAAAATATTCCTTCTCCCCCTAAAAATTAAGGTTTGAAATGAATAATGTTTATCATTTTTCTTCAGTTTCTTAATCTGGTCAGGTCTAGTGATATCAGCTCATTTCTAAGACATTTATTTGCTTACTTATGTATGTATATATAAATTTGTGTATGTACGTATGTGTGTGTCTTTATGTATTTATTTATAGAAGCAGTTGCACCTTCGGCTTATTCCAGTGAACCGCCTCCAACATTAAATTGAATCTCACCTAGGTTTCTCTAATTCCCTATTTTCTTCCAGTCAAATGACTGTAGTTTCAGAACCAAAAAATTGTATTCTGAAAAGATGAGCTGACTAGTCATGTTATGATGCAAGCAAAGTCTGTAGTCTAACTGGTTTTAAGAAGAATGACAGAAGGCTCAGAAGGTCAGTTGTGTCAAGTGTTTGGAACATTTTAAAACTTAATGTAAGGGGCGCCTGGGTGGCTCAGTGGGTTAAGCTGCTGCCTTCGGCTCAGGTCATGATCTCAGGTCCTGGGATTGAGTCCCACATAGGGCTCTCTGCTCAGCAGGGAGCCTGCTTCCTCCCCTCTCTCTGCCTGCCTCTCTGCCTACTTGTGATGTCTCTCTGTCAAATAAATAAATAAAACCTTTAAAAATAAATAAATAAATAAATAAATAAATAAATAAAACTTAATGTAAGAAAGTCCCCTACGAAGGGACTTAAGCATACATTCCAGTGCCCGAAGCTAAGGAACAGTATCCTCTGGGCATAGATGTTCTGAAAGGATAGCATTTGAAATATGTTTTTACATTCTGTACACATACAGATTCTTGTATGAGTCATTAGCATCTGAGACTACTTTTTAAATGTACAATTATGTCACCGTGTTAAGTAGGCATGGCTAAAATTCTATTCCTTCCTCAGTTAATATACTAGAATATTTCAGCGCATTTGATTCCAGTATTCTTTTTTAAAACTGTTTTTTTAGCAAACTGATCCTGAATTGAGTAGAAACCCTTGTCTGAAACAGCTTTTATCCTTTTATTTGAACAGGGAAACTGTATCTATAAAGACAATAGCTCAAGTATAATTCATTTCCTTATTTTTCCCCTTTAATATCTCATTCTATTATTATTCTATTTTTTCTACTCTTAGAAAAAGAAGTATTTAACTTTTATATCACAGTGGCTGCTGCTGCTTCTGATTGTAATTCCATATATATTTTTTTAATCCTAACCTTGTGATGGTTTTGCCCTTGCCTTTAAGTTTAATTCAGTTGTGTAAGGACATTCCAGATATTCTTGAACTGAAGCAACTATTGATGGTTATATTCAGGGACCCAGTGGGGATCAATGTGTTTTCTTTCAAGTGGCATTCCTCCAAATGTGGACTTTTTCCAAATTTTGAATTTTCTAATACTTGGAATATAACAGAAATGTCCATTTCTTCAGAATCTTTTTTTTTTCCACCCGATCAATGGGGTGTACTAGCAGTATTCCTTTTTCCAATCTGATCTGCTCTAGTTTTTTTCTCCTCTCAGGTATAAAGAGTTGTATAGATAGATTATAGATGGATGGATGGATGGATGGATAGACATATAGACAGAGTCATGAGCAGGCCATGAAGGTGCACACAAGTTGTGTCTTCCCATAATGTCAACTTTACTCAATCATAAAGCAAAGTTAATCACAGTTATAAAGCTGGTTCAGGATTCCAAACTCAATGACATTCACCATATGATTAAACTTGGCTTCTTACATAGCACACAGAGCAGGACAGAAGACAAACCCCACAACAAACAAGATAACACAAGAGTTCCGGAAGTTCACAAACCAAACGTGAAGTCAGTCTGGGGGTGTGCAGTTGAGATAAGGTCTCTGTCTGGTCCAGCTCAGTTCTCAGCACTTACTGCTCCTGATGTTCAAGCCGTGAAGGATCTTGATTCTGTTCAGAGATCATTTGGGCAGACCTTCCGTAGCAGTTGCCTTTTTTAAGTGTTCAGACATAGGGTGTCAGGTCTAAAGAGTCTGACAGTTTGCTATAAAAATCCTGCACTTTTTAAGGAATTTAATTTGTCTTTGGGCCCTGCTGACCTCTGTTTCTGCTTGTTATCAGTTCTGGGGTGTCAGTTGTTGCTGGTCCAGGCAATATCTCAGAGCTTCAGTACATCTAACTACTTGGGTCATTGTTTAACACAGGCTCCTGCTTGATATGAGACTCCATTTTGGATGGATAGATGGATAGAAAGGAAGAAAGAAAGTAAAGATAATTTTACCTTAACACAATCTCACCTCTCTCCTACTTCAAATGTTTGCAAGTACAAAGTGTATCAATCCCTTTTCTTTCCTAAAATAATTCTCCAAATATGGTCATATTTAGTCTTCATTAGTAAATCTTTATGAATATAATAATTTCTTCATCTACCCAAATCATCCATTTTGAGACAGATTGTTTCAATCATCATTTATCTGTGTAGAATGATTCTACTTTTCACGTTTCCAAAATGTAAACTCAATTTCTTCAATTTGTGATTTGCTTTGTGTGTGGAAACTTCTCTATGGTTTCCTTTTGAAATCTAATTACATAAATTCATGGGTATGATTTCATAACATCTTAAAGATACTGCATCAGCCTGTTTTTAAAATAATGCTTGTATCCAGACCATACTAGGGTTCTATTTCCATTTATGTTTATTCAGTATGGTTTTCCAATGCATAATCATTGTTTCCTAAAAATATTTATCATATTTCTCTCTGATATGTTAAAGGGATAACTACAAATAATTTTGCAGCAATATATTCCCACTGACCCTGTGAGATTCATCCTTCTTTCTTCTTTGTTAATCTCTTTTAGGCTCCAGTCATCTTCATTTACCAATTTGAAAAAAAAATAATTTCTGTCTTCATGAGACCCATCAAAAATGCCATAAAGGGTATTTTTTTCCCTTTTATATTTGTCTAAACTGGTGTTTGAGATTTTTACCTTTCCCCTAAGGAGAATCCTTTCTTTTTCTAACACAATCAGTTTGTTTGCTTAATTTCTATTTCCCTTTTTCACTACTGTTTTCATCCTGAATTCAAGAAAAAAAAAATCTTCTTGAAATACATATTCCTTTTTGAATCATAGAACAAACTTGATTCTCACAGTCATGCAGACTCATATCTTTTCAATAACCTTCTTACTGTTTGCATTTCTAATAAAACCCTAAAGATTTACTTCTTTTCCAAACACCTGAAATGCTATGCATTTTTTTTTTAATGCTATGTATTCTTAAAAGATGGTCTCTTCTCTCATTGTCTTTATGTGTTCAATGATAAAACTGGTCATAATCTGTGATGAAACTCCTAGACATATTGGCAGATAGGTCTTATAAATCTGTAGACTAACGGCAGTTTTTACTGCCACTTTTCCATGTCTAGTCTGAGATACAATTGCTCACAGGGAAAAGAAACCCAGTTTGGGAAAGTTGTCCAGCCATTGCCTGTCACTGACTAATAAAATCATTAGGCAGAACCTTTTCCATTGGGCAGCATCTTGCTTATTCCACACAATTTAAGGAAAGGAAAACAGTTATTCCTCAAGATATTTTGTAGCTATCTGCTGAAAAAAAATTATGTGATGAGTATCCAAGATCATCTCAATGACTATGACATAAAGAACACCTTCTAGAGTTGTACTGTGCACAGCCAATACTGAAGTCCTTAATTACATTGACTTTATCTGATTTCGTGGTTCAGATACTAGGTGAAGTCCTTAATGAGATTATTCTTTTTCTTTTCTTTTTTTAAGATTTTATTTATTTATTTTACAGAGAGAGAGATCACAAGCAGGCAGAGAGGCAGGCAGAGAGAGAGGGGGAGGCAGGCCCTCTGCGAAGCAGAGAGCTCAACATGGGACTAGATCCCAAAACCCCGGGACCATACACAGAGCCGAAGGCAGAGGCTTCATTCAACTTACTGAGCCACCCAGGTGCCCCAGTGAGATTATTCTTAATGAGAAAATAGAACACAAATTAACCACACCTGTGCTCAAAAGCCCTTCACTCCAGGTTCTAACCAACTGGAAGCATTTAAAAAAAAAAAAAAAAGGAAATGCCAACAGATAAGAAGATGACAGAATAGGAAGATCTAAAGTTTGGACTCCACTCACTGAAGCACTATTCTGACATCTTTTTACAAATATTTATTTATTTATTTATTTATTTATTTTTGAAGCGACCATTTAGTTGGATCAATTGAAAACAACGACCGTGGAACGCTAGAACCTGTTTGGACACTTATAATAGTCAGGGAAGTACTTAATGAAAGGAAGACTGATATCCTTTGGTAAGAGACTGGTGTTCATAAACCAGCTATCATAACCCATTCCTTAGCCTCCTGTGATGACAGAAGCCCAGAGTTCTGCAGCAGGTGGCTAGTGCCAGGGTGGGCATAAGGACTTGTCCTCCAAGAATTTATGGTTGTGCTTTTGGTTTAGTCTGGAAATTCCCTGAGGGAGTGTAAACACCTGATTTTGTTTCCTCATCTTGGGGTTTTGAAAAGGAGTTAAAACTCTTATAGATTGAAAACTTTAAGACATTGCTAATAGAAATTTTAAACACCATAACTAAAAGGTTTAAATATAATCAATACTTAAATGTTTAAAGACATCACATTTTCATGGATTGGAAGACTTAATGATGTTAAGGTTTCAATACTATCTAAAACAATCTACAGCTATGATGCAATCCTTCTAAAAATTCCAGTGACATCATTAATAAGGGAAATGCAATCAAAATCATACTGATATGACTTTACCTCTATTAGGATAGCTACTAAACGATGAAACTGGGGGTGCATGGGTAGCTCAGTAGGTTAAAGCCTCTGCCTTTGGCTCAGGTCATGATCCCAGGGTCCTGGGATTGAGCCCCACATTGGGCTCTCTGCTCCGCAGGGAGCCTGCTTCCTCCTCTCTCTCTGCCTGCCTCTCTGCCTACTTGTGATCTCTGTCTGTCAAATAAATAAATAAAAATCTTTAAAAAATAACAAAAAAACAAAAAATGATGTAACTGGAAAATAAAGGTGTTGAGGATGTGAAGAAATAGGACTCTCATGCATTGCAGGTATAAAATAGTACAACCATTGTGGAAAAGAGTCTGGCTACTTCCCAACAATATACACAGAATTACAGTATTATAAAAACACTCCTTCTCCTAATTGCTTATATAGTCAAAAGAATTACAAACAGGAATGCAAACTTGCACACCTGTATTCCTAACAGTATTTTTCAAAACAGCCAAAAGGATGGAAATTACCCAAATGTCCATAAGTCCATCAATACTTAAATAAATTTTTAAATGGATTTTAAAATATAGGTACTACTACTACTATTTCACACACACACACAGACACACACGTATAAATGGAATATTATTCAGCCCTAAAATGAAATGAAGTTCTGATATATATTATAATAGGGAGAACCCTGAAAACATGCTAAATGAAATAAACCAGACACAGAATCACAGATACTATCTCAAACTATTTATTTATATTGGGTTTCTAGAATAGGCAAAATCACAGAGACAGAAAATAGGATAGAAGTTACTAGAGGATGAAAGAGGAAATGGGGAATTATTGTTTAATGAATATAGAATTTCTATTTGGGATGATGAAAAATTTCTAGAAATACATAGTAGTGATGGTTACACCACATTGTAAATGCACTGAATGCCGAGAATCGCATACTTGAAAATAATTAATGTAAAAAATGTTAAGTATGTTTTACTGCAAAAAAAAAAACAAAGTTTCCATGAAAAATATCCCTCTGTACCACAACGAGGTAACCTTTCATCATTTTCTTCTACAACCTTCCCTAGAATTTCTTCTCACTTTTATTTAAGCGATAATTTAAATATTCTCATATTTTAACATTAGAAAAGTGATAAGTGGTGCTAATCTCAGCAGCAGAGAAAAAGAAAAAAAGATTCCCAAGTACACAAACAGCTATACTAATTAAGCTGTATTAGATGTGGAAATCAAGATATGGAAACCACACACATAGTTAAGCAAGGGTCTATAGGTACTTTCGAGCTGAGGGAGAAGACCCATGAATGGACAGACTTGAAAAGGGAAACTCCCTCCCCCTATTCCAGAAGGCTGGAATCCAAATTTTAATGGAGAAATTGTAGTTCTGCCCACTGGATATCAGATATATTTACTAATTTGCCTAGGCCAGAACTTGGTCTAAAATCGGTGAGCAAGAAGCAAGCAACCATCCAAAGATCAGGAGAAGTGCAGCTCCTAAGCTGCTAATGGTGTAGGCAGACAGGAGTGGATGTTTGGAGGGAAACCTCTGGACTACAGGCAAGCAATTCGGGAACAGGAGAAGGAATTAGGGTGTCAGTGTGGGTAGGAGAGCTTTGGGGCATCAGTTTCTGCGTCAAGAGGGCCATAAGAAAGTGATTACTAGGCCACATCGGACAGCTGTGTCACCAAGGGACTAGGCTCTCTGGCCTCAAAGCTTGGGCAGAGCTCCATTCTCATGCTCTTACCTCCACACCAGAGACTCAACAGAAAACTAGGGCTTGCCCTTTCTTTTGCAATGTCGCTCTAGTGTCCTCTCCTGAGAAAGCTTAATATCGTGCTTAAAGTAATTCTGCAAATTACAGGACAGCATATATATTTCTATTCATATATTTAGAGCTGAGAGGCAATAAATTGATGATACACACAGATGTATGGCAAAGTTTCCTGCATTCACCCGGATGCATCTTAAATAATAGGATTGGAGAGTGAGATAGGGAAATGCGGTGATTCCTTTTTGGCAACAGATTTAAATGAATGTTGAGTGTTGGAACTGGATTAGCTACGTCGACACAATGATGCCAAACAAGGAAAACAAGTCCTTATAAATGTTAGGCTGTCACTAAAGTCCTGATTAGTTAACTTTTCCTCCTTCCAAGGGCAAGAATAGGGAACACATGTGAAAAATAGGCCAGGATTGATATTTCTGATTTATTTTCTTACGCTCTGTGAAAATGTTGAAAAAGGAATGTTTTCCCCCACTGACTTCAACAATCCTTTGAAGTTTACATGGGTAATAATGTTCACGTAACAAACTTTCTTCATCTTCAACTTAAGCCTAATTTTACAAACTCAAGGCTGTTTCATAAGGTTTAGAATAACCCAGATTACAAAGAAAGCATTTATTCATATGAATAACAATCTTAGGTAGTACATTATACAAAAGCACCAGTCAACTTTTTTCTTCTTTGATACTATTGTAGATCAGATTCTTAATTATAGTTCTGTGAGAAGTAGAGGTAACTTTTGTGATTTTTAAATTTCTTTTAAAGATTTTATTTATTTATTTGACAGAGAGAGATCACGAGTAGGCAGAGAGGCAGGCAGAGAGAGAGAGAGAGGAGGAAGCAGGCTTCCTGCTGAGCAGAGAGCCTGATGTGGGGCTGATCCCAAGACCCTGGGATCATGACCTGAGCTGAAGGCAGAGGCTTTAACCCACTGAGCCACCCAGGCGCCCCTACTTTCGTGATTTTAATTGTTCCATACATTATAATGAAAATCTGATGCATCAGTAGCATTTTCTGTGCACGTGACTTGGAGCTAGAAGGAGCAATTTATGAAATAGACAAAGAAATTATAAAAGATTGGAAGATAATGTGCACTAGGTGCTTAAATTTTAAAAAGATAAAAATGGTATGAACAATTTGCTTTTTTTAAACTTTTATTGAAATATAATTTACATACCATAAACCTATAATTCAGTATCTTTAGTAAACTTATAAAGCTATATAACCAAAACCATTATCCAGTTTTAGAACATTAAGAACATTTCATCCCTTGTGTCTATTTTCAGTATCTACTCCCACCTTCAGCTCCAGGCAACTACCAATCTCCTTCTGTCTCCATAGATTCAGTCTTTCCAGGAAATTCAATATAAATGTAATAAGTCTTTGTGCCTGGTTTATTTAATTCAGCAAAAGGTTTTTGAGTTTAATCTATGTTAGACCATGTAGCTATATTTTGTTCCTTTTTATTGCTAAATAGTATGCCTTTGCATAGCTATGCAACATTTTGTTTATCCACTCACCATTGATAGCCACTTTACTGTTTCCTGAGTTATTGCTATTATAGCATCATGCTATGAACACACATAAACTCGTTTGTGTGGATGTATATTCATGGCCCCTGGATTAGAAATCTAGCAGTGCAATTGCAGTCTCTTATGACAAATCTGCATATTAAGGAACTGTACCTACCAAATTGTTTTCAAAATGGCTAAAACTTTTACATTCCCACCACCAGTATTTGAGGATTCCAGTTTCTCCATAAATTCCCCAAAACTGTTGTTGTCAGGGTAATTTTTAAATATGGCCATTCCAGTTTTTAATTAGTGATATCTCAGTGTGGAGGAATGGAGGGTAGCTTAATAACAGCCTTATTGAGATATAATTCACATACTATAAAATTGACACTTTTTAAAGAAAAAAATTATTTTTAAGTAATCTCTACACCCAACGTGAGGCTTGAACCTACAACCTTGAGATCGTCATATACTCCACCGACTAAGCCAGCCAGATACCCCTAAAATTTACACTTTTGATATATTTTAATATATTAACAGAATTATACAACTATCACCACTATCAAATTTTGAAGCATATTTTATTGCCATTCAAAAAGCTCTGTACCCATTAGTGATTGCCTTTTTCTCTCCACCTAAACATACCAGTAGACTTCCTATTTCTGTTGACTGCTCATTCTGAACATTCAGTATAAAGGGAATAATACAATATGTGGTTCTATGTGACTGTCTTCTTCCACTTAGTACAACGTTTTCAAGATTTATCCATGTTGTAGCATGTACACTACATCATTTTTATTGCTAGTTAACATTCTATTGTATGGATATGCCATATTTTATTTATTCATTCATCAGATAATCAACATTTGGATTGTTTTTAACTTTGGTTATTATGAATAATGCTACTATGAATGTTCACCTACAAGCTTTCATGCAGACATACAGTTTCGTTTCCCTTTGGTATATACTTAGAAGTGAAATTTCTGGATCATATGGTACCTAACTCTATGTTTAACAGTTTGAGAAGCTGCCAAACTGTTTTCCAAAGTGGATACACTATTATGTAATCCCACCCAAATTTAAGAGGTTCTAAATTCTCTGCATTCTTACCAGTATTTGTTATTGTCTCTTGATTTTAGGACTCTAGTCTGTGTAGAGTAGTCTCCCATTGTGGTTTTTATTTGCATTTCCCTGATAACTAATAGTGTTGATCATTTTTGTATATATCTACTGAACACATATGTATCTTTTTGGGAAAATTATCTTTTTAAGTCATTTTTCTATTTTAATTGATTTTTTCATTATAAAGTTGTAAGATTTTTTTTTTATTTTTTAGGTATACAATTCCTTGTCAAACATGTGATTTCTAAAAGTTTTCTTTTATTACGTATTGTCTTTCACTTTCTTGAGTGTCTTTGAATCATAAAAGCTTTTAATTTTGGTTTCTATTGTTTCTGTTGTTGTTGTTGATACTTATGCTTTTGATGTTTTATCTAGGAGGGCCTTGCTCAATTCAAGGTCATAAAAACTTACTCCTATGGTTTCTTCTAATAGTTATGTTGTTTTCATTCTTACATTTAGGTTTCCAATCCATTTTGAGTTAATATCAGAATTTGTGTTTATTATGTAAAGAAGGTGTCTGAATTTTTTTTTTTTGCACATGGACCCAGTTATTATAACACCATTTGTTGAAGAGTATTTCACCACACCAATTGTCTTAAAAAGCTTTATTAAAACTTAATTAATCATAAAAGTGTGAATTTATTTATGAAGTTTCAATTTTATGCCATTGACAGATAGCAAAAACCAGTTTTGATTCTTGTAGGTTTTGTATTATAGTTTGAAATTGGAACATATGGGTACTCCAGAATTCTTCTTCATTTTAAAATGTCTTTAGAAAAAATTAAAAATATTTTAAAAAATGATAAAATGTCTTTGGGTATTCTGGGTCCCTTGCACTTCCATTTTAATTTCAGAACCAATTTCTGCAAATACATGTTATTATAGTTTTTACCTTAATTTCATTTTTTGATTTTTAATTGCAGTATATAAAAATGTTGACATTTCCATATTGAACTTCTATCTTGTAAATAATAATGAACCCATTTATAAATTCTAATAGGTTTTGAGTGCATGTGTATTCTTTAGGACTTTCTATATGCAATATAATGTCCTTTGCAAATAATGTTCATTTTAATTTACACTTCCAATCTGAATTCCTTTTATTTCTGACCAATTTCCATGGCTAGAACCTGGAAATGGTAAAATGGGAATGGCGATAGTGGATATTTTTGCCTTCTTCCTGATAGTTTTCCAATATCCAATTTTTCATCATTAAGGATAAAAAATATGGAATTTTGGTAGATTCTTTTTTTTGGGAGATTGAAAGACTCCTCATATATTTCTAGTTCATTGAGAGTTTTAATATGAAAGTGTATTGGATTTTGTCCAATGCTTTTTTTTTTCACATCTACTGAAATGATCATTTATTTATTTGTCCTTTCATTTATTAATAAGATGTATTACCTTGACTAATTTGTTGAGTGTTGAACCTATCTTGTACTGGTAGGAATACTTCTTCTTGGCTATGAAGTGATATTCTTTTTATGTAGGTTGCTTACTTTAGTTTTTTAACATTTTATTGACTATTTTTGCATCTATATTCATAACAGATATTGTTCTCCAGTTTCCTTTTCTTGTGATATTAGCATAATACTGGCCCCACAGAATGAGTTAGGAAGTGTTTGCTTTTCTTTTTTTAATTTGAGGAGTTTGTGAATGATTGGTATTGATTATTCTATTGAAGTTATTTGGACCTTAGCTATTCTTTGTAGGAGATATGAAAATTATTAACTCAATCTATTTACTTTTTACAGGTCTGTTCATATTTTCTGTTTATTCTTGAGTTAATTTTGTTTGTGTCTTTTTAGGAATCTCTCCTCTTTGATTCATGTTATACACCTGTTGGCATACAATTATCCATAGATTCTTTATAATCATTTTTAATTCTGTAAAGTTGGTTGTGGTGTCCCCTCTTTTATTTCCAATTTGAATCTTCTCTTTCTCATTGTTTCTTTTAGCCTAGCTAATTGTTAAAATTTTTAGTCCTTTCAAATAACCAACTTTTTAGGTTTGTTGATTTACCTTGTTATTCTACTCTCTAACCTTTATTACTTCCTGCTGTATCTTGCTTTGAGTTTAATTTGCTCTTCTTTTTTCTAGTTTCTTCAGGTGAACAGATAGCTGAATGATTTAGAATATTTCTTCCTTTTTAATAAATGCATTTGTAGCAGTAAATTTCCCTTTATGCACTGCTTTAGTTTCATCTAGTACATGTTAGTGTGTTTCATATCCCTTTCCTGTATCTCAAATTTTCTAAATTTCTTTATGATTTATTCTTTGACCTATTAGTTATTTAGGAGTATGTTAATTTCCATGTATATGAAAATTTCCCTAATTTTCTTTTTAAAATTTATTTCTAATTTTATTGAATAATGTTCCAAATTCATAGGAGAGAAGTGTATATTCTGCTCTTTTTAGATTATTTCATAGATGTCTTTGTGATTAGTTGATCTGTAGTGCTATAGATCTTTTACTTCTGTATGGATCTCTTGTCTATTTGTTCACCTTTGTAACTAGAGTGTTAAAATCTCTAAATATTATTGTTAAATTGCTTACTTTTTAATTATGTCAGCTTTTATTTCAAATACTTTAAGGCTCCATTTTTAGGTGTATATGTGTTTATAAGTATATGTCTTCCTAAGGATTGATCCTTTATCATTATAATATATCCTCCTTTGTCTCCTGAAAGTTTTGTTTTAAAATTTATTTTATCTAATGTTAATGACTTTATCCCTTTATTAGGTTCTGATGGCATGATATATATCTTTCCTTCCTTTTGCTTTTAAACACTTTGTTTCTTTAAATCTAAATTCTTTCTGTTGTGGAACATATAGTTGGATCATTTTTTTAAAAATCCACATTGCTCACCTTTGCATTTTTATTTGAGTGTTGTATTCTTTCTCATTAATGTAACTACAGATAATGACATTTTACTCTTTGTTTTCTCTATGTCTTCCATCATTTTGTACCACTATTCTTCCATTATAACATTTTTTGTGTGTTAAATAGATATTTTGTAGTCTATAATCATAATTTTTTGTTGTTTAACTAATCATTTTGTCATTTTTAATGGTTGTCCTGGAGATTACAATTAACATATTAACTTGTAATTTATAGCTTGATAACAGCAACTGAATTTCAATAATATAAAAAGAAGTTGCTTGGGGTGCCTGGGTGGCTTAGTGGATTAAGCCTCTGCCTTCAGCTCATGTCATGATCTCAGGGTCCTGGGTTTGAGCCCTGCATCAGGCTCTCTGGTCAGCAGGGAGCCTGCTTCCCCCTCTCTCTCTGCCTGCTGCTCTGCCTACTTGTGATCTCTCTCTCTCTCTGTCAAATAAACAAATAAAATCCTTAAAAAAAATAAAAATAAAAAAATAAAAAGAAGTTGCTCAAATGTAGTTCCATTGGTCCCCCTTTCTTTGCTACTGCTATCATACAAATTATATCTTTATAAATTATAGAATAATCAAATCATTTTTATAATTATTGTTTTATGCAGTTGACAAATCAAGATAAGTAATTAATTACAAAATACATTTGTACTTTCTTTCATATTTGTCTATGTAGTTGCATCTATGGGTACCCTTAATTTCTTCCTGTGGCTTCACATTTCTGACTCGTTTCTTTCCTTTCAGCCTGGACAATTCATGTAGAATTTCTTGTAGAGCAACCTAAGGCAAGAGCACCATTATTCTTCCTGGAAGTTTAGATTTTCTTATGAATAAACTCTTCTGAATTTGTTGTTTGTCTCTGGTTGATTTCCAGATATCTGTAATATCTGTTCTTGACAGTTTTGTCCAATATTTTCATTGTTTTTAGGAGATGAGGTATTTACATGTATTCGTTCCACTATAGTCACCATATGTTGATCTTAATGAGATTGATTATGGATTCCAATATAAATTAAAATAAAAAGAAGTTATTCAATATATCTCTGGCTAATGGGTTTGTTTCTAAAAAGCTTTATTATTGTTGAGTTTCTAGAGACAAATATTTCAATAAATAGGTACTATGGTAAAATTTTATAAATTTTATAATTTAACTAAAATAAGTGAGCTGAAGTTAATATAATGAGAACTTATACTTCAATGTAGAACACTGGCCAATATCACCATGAGGAATAGAAAATTCATTTTTTTTTAAAGTATGTATGTATATAAGTGTGTGTATATGAATTTCACAGTTTAATTTATACAAAAAGAAAAGGATAAAAATGCAAGTTCAAATTTAGACATTGCCCACGCATAATATTCACTACCAGAGAGAAAAATACAATAATACTCATAAATTGGTTATGCCAATTATGTATTATAAAAAGAAGCTTCATTTTGACGATTCTTTAAGATTATTTTAAACATCATCTTCTGCATAAATTCCTTCCTAAACCCGAATTTATTAGGTGCCCCTTTTCTTTGGTACTGTAATTCTCTGAATTTATTTGTACCTTTATTATAGTGCAGAGTTTGTAGTGTTTAATTCTACACTGTGATTTCTTTGAAACACAGAACTATCCTTATGAAGCTGATTTCATTGTGCCTGACAAAGCACTTGGCGTATATTAAGCACTCAATAATATTTAGGTGAATAAAAAAATATTTAGGTGAATCAGTGAATTGCCTAGTTTATTTAACCTTACCTAGACCATGTTTTATAGAATGTCATACTGACAAAAATATTCCAAGGAAAAACAGAAAAGGGCTACATAGTATAATATATTCCAGATAGTCACAATACCCATGACTGTGCAAAAAATGCTTAGAAAACTTGAAGTAATAAAACTTTACCTAACCTTAGCACAGTGTTTCACAAAGATTCTGGAGCCCGTTTTATTCTTAACCCCTCAGTAAATTTTGAGTTACCATGGTTTGATGGGAAATGTTAACCTAGGAAGTCACTGGGATCAGCCTCTATGAGTATTTGCTGAAGTTCTATCTTTCTGTTCTTTAAGCCTGAAAAAGTCTGCATTCTCTGAGACTCTGTTCTCATCTGTAAAATGAAGTTGCCAGTGACTCATTAAGTTCTTGAGTGCATTAACTGAAGCAATGATAAATATATGTTGAAGAACTGATTCCTTTATAAACATCCATTTTCCATATTGCAGGTATGGCGTTCTATGTTAACACACTAAAAGAAAAGCTTCAAGACATTTTGGTATTCTAAGAAATGTAAACCTCTTAAAAAATATAAATGATTCATTCAGGCATACTTCAATGGAAGAGGTTTAGAGAGGGGGGAAATCTGAATTATTAAAATAATCTGTCTATAACCTCTTATTTGGAAATCAGTATGTCAAAATTATACCAGTCAATGTTGTCTGAAGAAATTCACAAATAGACACAGCGAATCCTTATCCTTATTAAAATAGATTTTTAAAGACTGTCTCCTAATAGTGACTTATTTAATTGCTAGACTCTTAATTTCTCTGTTGACAGCTAAAGATATCCTTTCCATAAATCTGGATCTAATTATTAGCTTTTCCTTCTACTACTACTTAAAAAATAATCAAACAATATATACCCATTATGTGACAACTCTTTAAATTTTTTTTGGCAGTTCATTTTATTAAGTTTGGCAGCTTTCCTGATGATTTTCCTAATTTATTCTTTTTTCTGGGTGGTCTGTTTAAACATGGTAAATATGACATAATAAAACAATGGGAAGTTAAGATTCAATCAACATCTTGCAATATTTTGTAAGATAAGATTTTGTATTTTCTTTCCTTGAGAAGAGCGCATCTTATACCCTCACCCATGACAGAGGTGAAATTGCCTTTCATTCATGTGTGAGATCTTCCAGCATGCTAGAGGGGCAGATTGCCAACTTTATATCACAAGATTTGAAATTACACTGGAAATCACAATGTCTCTTTTCTTGACAGAAGCAGCAGGGAGCATTGGCCGGTTCATGCAGAGATGGAGACCCCCTACCTGTAATGCCTTAGATTGATTTTCAGAAAATTTCTTCCTTAAAAAAAAAAAAAATAATAATAATTGCCTGCTATACTCTCTGTCCAGTATCCTTGCTTTCTGTTTTTACCACCCCCCCTTTTCCTACTTTCTATTTACCTTCCCCTAACTGGGAATGCATTCATTTCAGTTATGTTGGGATATTAATTATAAAAGTGCCGTTAGTTAAGTGCAGGCCAACCTAGACATCATGATGATTTTATGCTATTTGCATTAACAGAGAAATATTACTAATAGCTTTGTATTCTCCATGAATATGACCTAAATTGACAGCCGTTTTCCTGTCTTTTAAAGGAAGATTCATTATATTTCATTATGTCTAAACGCTGAAATTATCTCATTTTCCAGAAAGAGCTCATCGAGTTCAAGTAATTACATTTCTTCTTTAAGAAGAAATATACTAAGGCCTCTCTGGATTCCAAATTAATTAACAAGTGGCTGAAAGAATGAAAAAAAATGAGTAAGATATTTATGAAAAAACAAACCAAGCTTTATTTCCTAGATACGTCACACATAAGTTAGTAACATTCAAATAGAGAATATTTATTAAAGAACATTAAAATAAAGAATATTAATCCTGAGTTACTCTTGAAAGAATAGAAAAGCATGCTGTGATAAAATAGAGCAGATGGTATCTTTAAAGGCCTTGCTGTCAAATGGTCATGAGTACAGAGATATAGTATCTGCCTCCTAAACACACACAAAGCTTCTGAGAAATTCTGGATAAAGCATTCAGAAGCGGGTTATTTCAAAATACTTTTTGGTTTTCTTGTATCCTAAGCCACATTGAACCAGAATGAAACAAATAAGAAAAGATATGGTCTATAAAGACAACACATATAAAATCAGACAAAAATTATAGAAAATTTAGACATTTTGTGTCTGTATTTTCTAGAGTTGGATACAAAGACAAATAAATATACATCAAGCTGTGACTTGATCTTTCTTTTAGTTAGCATATTACTGCTTTTGAGAATTGTACTTCAAAAACAGTACTGACATGGGGCGCCTGGGTGGCTCAGTGGATTAAGCCGCTGCCTTCGGCTCAGGTCATGATCTCAGTGTCCTGGAATCGAGCCCCGCATCGGGCTCTTTGCTCAGCGGGAGCCTGCTTCTCTCTCTCTCTCTGCCTGACTCTCCGCCTACTTGTGATTTCTCTCTCTGTCAAATAAATAATAAATAAAATCTTAAAAAAAAAAAAAAAAAAAAAACAGTACTGACATTTTATTCCCATTCTGCATCAAATTTTGTATCAGTTTTTTATAAAGAATGAATATTATGTTTAAAATTTAATTTGGCACTATTGAAATTAGACAAGTTGAATTTTCAGGAAGAATATACTGAAACAATGGCAGAAAATAAATATATCTGATTTCTATCTCTAAGAATTGTAGGAAAGCACAGCAGCTGTACCATATCTCTTTACTGCCAGATGCCTGTATGATTTTCCACTAACAATTCTAATATAAATATAGTTAAATGAATTATCTTCTAATATAAATAAGCATAGGTCATAACATCAAATTGCATGCCATATGTTATTTTTTAAAGAAAAGCAATATATGGATTCTGTAAACTTGGTTCTTGACATTTCTATGATTTCTTTTTTACTCTTGGGGAGCCTAGAAATTAATGACTAACTCCTACATATGAAGGTTAAATGCTTATTAAAGGGTTTGCTGGGCATCTCAGGATGGCACTAATGATATTTTAAAACTAATCCTAATAAAACTTGGTGATATTACATTTAATTTGTTAGTCTGTTCTTCCTTTAAACTTTGTTAATTCTATCTTGGTTGATTTTTATTATACATTATTTTGTTATTTTCAGTTATGTCCTTGAATGTTATTTTCACATACCGGTAGGGAGTTAGAAAAAAAGAAAACCAATCATAAAAGAAAATGAGGGATTATTTTCACATATCTTTTAGTTGAGAATAAAGCTAAATTGTGTGGCAAAAATAGATTTTTTAGGCATGTTGTAGTTGGGAGAAGTATTTCTCCTGTATGAAAGCATAATTGGCAGATAAAATAAATGTTGTTTACGAAATGTAATTTAATGACATTACAATTTACTGTAGACTGGAAAGATCCTAAAATGAAAGAGTGTATTTAAAAAAGATTAGGAGACATACATGATAAGATAAAATAGAAGAAAGAAACATAAATACCCAGATATTTAATAATGAAGAAAGTGGCAGTGTTGGAAATTGGCAATATTTGTAGTGATACAGGATGATAATTTACCAAATTTATAAAAGAAACAAATCAGCATGCAGAAGTTATATATCTTGGACACTGTTAAGTGTATTAAACTTTCTTCATTGAGAGTAACAAACATTTATCTGGCCAGAATATTTGTAGCATATGTAATGAAGGAAGTTAACAAAGGTTACTTACATTCTGAATACAATAACCCTTTCTCAATTTAACAACTCATTTTATTTCTACTTAAGTCTTGATTCTATTTCTTAGACATAATACCGGACTCTGGATTTTTATTTTTGTCAACAACTGCAATTAATTCTGTTCTTTTTGTTCTCTGGTTATCTTGAGGGGGGAAAAGAAAAACAAAAACCAAAAACCCAGAACACTCAATCCAACATTTCTTCAAGAATCTGATTTATAAGCACTCATTGCTGTAGAAAATAGATATTTATCAGCTCTTTGAAAGAGATAGGTACATGAGGCATTATGTGATGGCCTAATCACAGTAAGTTCAAGGTAATGATATTGAACTCTTTATGACTCAACATCACGTTTATAATATAGTGTTATTTAATAAATGGTGAAGAGTTTTAGGTTAAGTATGTTGAACAGAAGTAGTTGAACCAAATTCGTATGTTCTCTTCCCTCAAAAGATGAGATAAATGGGCGTGCCTGAGTGGCTCAGTTGGTTAAGCATCCAGCTGTAGACTTTAGCTCAGGTCATCATCTCAGGGTCATAAGATCAACACCCATGTCAGGTCCCACATCAGGCTCCATGCTGATCTTGAAGTCTGCTTAAGATTCTCTCTCTCCCTCTCCCTCTGCAGCTCATAGGCACATGTGCTCTTTCTCTGAAAAAAAAAAAAAAAAAAAAAAAAAAAAAAAAAGATGAGCTAAACATCCATTTGGTTTTCTTCTTCTTTGTACAATTTTACTTTTTTTTTTTTTAATTACTCTTTAGCCCCACACAACTAATTTTGGTTTTAGATGAGATCTGTCATTATTTTTCTGTTCAAAACACTGCTTAGGCATGTGGGTGGACCAGTCAGTTAAGTGTCTGCTTTCGGCTCAGGTCATGATCCCAGGGTCCTCAGATCAAGTCTCACATCAAGCTCCTTACTCAGCGGGCAGCCTGGTTCTCCCTCTGCCTGCTGCTCCCCCTGCTTGTGTTCTTTCCCTCCCTTTCTGGCAAATAAATACATAAAATCTTAAAAAAAAAAAAACACTTTGCTTAATATTACACAGACTAAATAACAACATTATTAAATAAATTATTCTATCATTCCACTAATTTGATAAGTTTTTCATAAGCATTAATGCAGGTATTACACATAGTAGATTCCACTGGTATATATTCAAATCTATCTTTTTTATGTAATTAATGTTGCTTCCATAAAACAAAATGTATTTATTCTAATCTTAAACATGTATTTAAAATTTTATTTCAACAGAAAGCTGAAGGCAAATTTCACTCAATACAGAAACCAAATCTTCCAACTTGATATAAAATACCACATTAATCAAAATACTCCCAATTTGGTATAAAATATAGCTGTGATATATCATGACTGAGTTATGTTTATATTAGCAAAGCAAATGTTATTAAGCAGTAAAAACAAAACAAAATAAAACAAAAAGGATAAATATTTTTCAGCATGTTAGAAAAAATAAACATGGAGATAATAATTTAATAAATGTAGAAAAAATGCTCAAACAGTTCCACATCACATTCATTGGGGCAAAAAACATAAAATGGTAATTATTTGCAGGTAATAAACTCATGAACTTAGAATATTTACATAATATAAAATAAATTTTAGAATCAATAAATAACATACATTTTGTTGAAAAAAATTTAAAATCAATTTAATTTCTATTCAAGGGAAACTAAAAGCCACAAAGTAAATTTTTATAAGAAAGTTACTATGTATAGTAGGATAAAAATACCCAGAATAAATCTAACATTAATGTACAATAAATATATAAGGAAAATTTTTGAACTTTATTGGAAAACTTTTAAAAACTGTAAATGAAGAAAAATTACAAGGTTCATTGATAGCTAATCAATACAGTTAAAGGGATCAGTTCTCTTAATAGTGTTAAAAATAATTAAAAACTCTCTATCAGATATGTCATTTGAAAATATCTTCTCCCATTCTGTACTTTGCCTTTTAGTTTTGTTGATTGTTTCCTGTTAGTGCAGAAGCTTTTTTTTTTTTTTTTTTTTTTTTAGTGCAGAAGCTTTTTATTTTGGTGGCATTGTAATAGTTCATAGTTCACTAAATTGTGCACCTGAAACTCATATTACACTGTACATTAACAGAAATTTAAATAAAAACTTGAATAATTAAATAAGTTAATAAATATGTGAAAAAGAAAAAAAGGAATGGAAAAGACACCCATAAGAAAAATGAGCCAAGAACAATCAAATTTCAGAAATAAACACCTGAATTGCTCATATATGCTTAACCAAATACTTAAGCTGCCTAGGAGTAAGTAAAACAAAATTTAAAATCATGTTATGACACCAATTTATACTTTGGCATAGGATAAAAGTGTTATAAAATCAAGTGTTGATGAGGACATAAAAATGATGTGAAATTCATGTGTTATCTATGAAAACATTACAAAGATTAGTTGATATTAGTTATTAAAATAAGTACATGCATAAATTAAGAATCAAGATCTTCTGCTCCTTTGCATTTATCTCTTAATATTTCAAGCACAGATTCATAATGAAACATAAACAAGTAAATTCATTATAATGTTTGTGGTAAGAGAGAATTAGGGGAGCCTTAGGAGTCCATTACTGGGAGAAAAAAAATTAAATGTTGAGAATCCAGTCAGATGAAATAAAAAAATGTCAAGCAATAGAGAGGATATGTAATTTTCCCAGCATTACATGATTTCTAAACAGGGAAGCCACTATAAAGTCCTGTCATATCATTTCACAGGTTGTACTCTTAAATAGACTTCTAGAAAAAAAATACAGTGTTGTGTGAAAATGTAAACAAGGTGATGAGAAATACAGAGAGATACCATTTGTATAATTAAAAACAAATATATACTCAAACCAACCCTATATATTTCTTAAGGATACATATAAATGCAGGAATATTAAATTCATAAGGAGTGATGTAGATGGATGGGAGATAAAGCATAAAATATTCAATAAAATCATACAAATGAGTGTTCAAGAAGCTGTTATGTATTATTAATAGTTAATATTTATTTTTCAGAGTCTGAAATATGTATCAGCAATCTATTGTTAAAATTTTTTCTGATTTTGGGAAACCCTCAGTTACATAAAAGGAAAATTCAGCATATACTCAAATTTATATTAAAAGTAGTTAACACTTATATAGGCCATGGATCCCACTATGAGTTAGAGACAGTTTTATGATAGATGATAAGTAGATGATGGATAGAAAACAGTGATATATATATATACATGATACTGTATATGTTCACACACACACACACACGTTTATTCAGAACATTAGTGCTATTAAAATCTTCATTTTTGTGATAAGGAAATTAAGGCCTCAAGAACTTAAATCACTTGTCCATATTTACACAGTGTGGTAGTCTAAATAATGCCCCTAGAGATGTCCACATTCTAATTCCTGGAATCTGTGAATATTGCCTGAGAGGGCAAAGGGGTGAATATCTAATGGCAAAAGATGTGACTAAGTTAAGGATCTTGAAATGGGTTAATTATCCTAGATCATCTGGTTGGACCCAATACGGTCACAAGGATCCTCATGTGTGAGGTAGGGGTGTCATGGGCAGAGAAGGAAGCTCTGGGAATTCCGGAGGAAGATGTGATGACAGAAGAAGAGAAGTCAGACAGATTTGGTGCTGTTACCCTAGAGGAAGGAAGGGGCCACAAACCTAAGAATGCAGGCATCTTCTGGAAGCTAGAAAAGGCAGAAAAATAGATGATAAATCTATTTTAGATTTCCAATCTGCAGAAATTTAAGAAAATAAGCTTGTATTATGTTAAACCACTAATTTTGTAATAATTTGTTGCAGCAATGAGAGACTAGTAGAACCAGCTAGTGTCAGAGCCACATTTCAGTCTTATGTAATATTCTCCAACCATACCTATCTCAACCCAGTAATTTGGGAGATTCTTAGATGGCACTTTACAAAATTATGGTGAATATATTTTTCAAATGAAGTCCTCCAAAATCTTCTGATGACTCATCTAAATTTGACCTTTGTAACAACCAGTGGAAATCCCTAAACCATTGAAATAAATCACACTAGGGGCGCCTGGGTGGCTCAGTGGGTTAAGCCGCTGCCTTCGGCTCAGGTCATGATCCCAGAGTCCTGGGATCGAGTCCCGCATCGGGCTCTCTGCTCAGCGGGGAGCCTGCTTCCCTCTCTCTCTCTGCCTGCCTCTCTGTCTACTTGTAATCTCTGTCTGTCAAATAAACAAATAAAAAAAAAAATTAAAAAAAAAAAAAAAAAAGAAATAAATCACACTACAGCACAGAAATTAAAATATCTCTCTTTATCATGTACCAAGGCAGCATGCACTACTCACTTTCCAGATTGCATCTTTTCTACTGATAATTGAATATATGGTAAGGCATGATATTGAACACACCATCGAACTCCTCCACATGTGAAAAGTTCTGAGATAATTCCTAAAAATTTGATCAGTGGCATTTCAGAACATATACTTAACTGCAAAAAGTGCAAAGAAACAAGAAATGGTTTATTTAAGAATATTTCTGGCTTATTAGTAAAATGTCTGGCCCGTATTAGACAGTAGTTTTGAATAAAAATTGTGACTTTTAAAATTATCTTCAGTGAAATTAATTTAGAAAAATTCATGTCATAAATCTGCCTTCATTTCTATTGTCACGTAAATCTTTTATTTCATTTCACATATTAGAGAAGAACATGCTGCTATAATTACAGCTATTATTATGAATTTGAATTGTGTTATTTTTCTTATCTATCATGTGGAGCTAAAAAAACAATGATTTCACTTGAGTAAGTGCTAAGGCACTTACAATAGATGGGCACTACATTAAATGTTATAATATACCAATTTTCATTAAATAACCCTGGGGCTTCATTTTTTAAAATTATTATCAGTTAAGCTAGGAATTACAACTTTCTGTTATTTTTATATCCATCATAAAGACTAAATTTGGAGTTAGAAGAAATGCAGTGTACTGCTTTAAGCCACTTTTGAGTATATACATTGATAGGAATTTTCTTTAAGCACAGTTTATAGGAAAGGAAATTTGAACTGAAAGGAAATTGACAGCCATGTCTCTGAGTATCATGAGTGCCTTGGTTATGAGGGACTGTTTGAAAAATGCTTCTTTCCTATAGGCTATTCATTTATTGTCTTAGGTCATGGGTAAGTACCTAGCTTTTTCTGCTTGCATGTAAATGATCAAGGTCATACACAAACATAAATGCATAGAGAGATTTAGTGAGAGGTCATGTAAAGGTCTGAAAGAGCTGGGGATGCTGCAAAGAATTTTCTTAGGTAAATACAGTCTTGGGAAATTCTTAGGGCCTGAACTGAAAACGAATTCTTCTGTTACCTCCCTTTATTCCCATTTGGAGTTCTGAAGTTACCAGACATAGGCCTCTTAGAATTAAATTGCTCAGGGGCGCCTGGGTGGTTCAGTGGGTTAAGCCTCTGCCTTCAGCTCAGGTCATGATCTCAGGGTCCTGGGAATCAAGCCCCACATCAGGCTCTCTGCTCGGCAGGGAGCCTGCTTCCCCCTCTGCCTCTCTGCCTACTTGTAATCTTTCTCTCTGTCAAATAAATAAAATCTTTAAAAAAAATTAAATTGCTCAGATTAAGATTTTGTGGACTTTATATGTAGTGCAAGCACATAGCTCAAATCTCCTTAAAGATAAGACTGTAGTTTGAAGTCTTCACATGATAATCTGATTGTTTGTGTTTTACTTCCTGAAACTTAGTAAAAAAATATAGCTTGTTATCTGTCTTTTCCTGGGAGCTAACTAAAGATGAAGCACTTTAAGAGAGTCTTGGCATTATGTAGGGAGTCTCAGTCTCAATTCCTCTCATCACATCTTTGCATGAGCCAAATGTCTTGTCTCCTGGACGGTTCCTGTGTAACTTCCAGATCTTCAACTTCCACAGGACAACTAAAATTTAAATTTCACCACTCTGGTTTTAAATGACCTTTAAATTTTGGTACCTGAAGGTTTTCTTTGTTTTTAGCTCAACAATAAACTGAAAGGACAGTTATTGTATTTATCCAGGTTTTTTTTTTTTCTCTATATGAACCCCTGAGATAGTGTCAGTATTAAAAAATAGAAAATGTTCATGTAGGCTCATTTTTTAACCAAAATTTGTGATTAATCATTTTAGTATAACATTGTAATTTAGTTTGATAAAAGTAGTAGCTCCCGATTTTTGTTAAGTATTTAAAATATTTATTCATTAAGACTACCTTTTAAATAATCTGCCTAGGATATATCAGGTTACTTTTCTTTTTGTTCAGCAAAATTATTGACTCAGAGATCTTCATACAAAATTTATACCAATTTGTTATAAATAATTGTGTTTACTATTTGCAGTTTCTCAGGCCTTTTTGTTTTTTTATTCTCAGCCCTATTAATCTACTTCCTTCCAGTTTGTTCTCCAAAACATATAATTCTGTGGGATTCCACATTCTGAATTAATCCATGGTCAATGTCTGCTTTACCCTGAGTACCACACCTCCATCTTCTGAAAAGACAAACCAATTATTCTTAAGGAAGTTCTCATCATTTAGCTGGCAAGGTTTCAATCAACAAGTCACTATTACTGCACCAACTAGCGTGGTCAAGTGACAGGTTGATTACCCCATAACTTCTGCCACAGTTATTTTTCTAACATGAAGTTTTGCTTGGAGAGAAAACTTTTGTTTTCACAAATAATACCAGAACCACTGATAACATCTTTATAAAACATACATAATGCCTGCCTAAAATTAAAGCTAATAAATTTTAAGCCAGAGCTGAAAAGACAGATTTGTGATATTATGTGACTATATGCATAAATCCAGGCCCCTAAAAAGAGATATTTTGAATATTTAGCATACATTAGCCAAAAAATGACTTTTTTAAAGTTAATTGTCTTTAATTCACTTTTTAAAAAATAATTCATGCTCTATTTGTCAAAGAGAGAGTGAGAGCATGAGCACAAGCAGGGGGAGTGGCAGAGGGAGAAGCAGGCTCCCTGCTAAGCAAGTCCCTGCTGGACTTGATCCCAGGACCCTGGGATGAAAACCTGAGCAAAAGGCAGTTGCTTAACGACTGAGCCACTCAGGCATCCCATCTTTATTCACTTTTTAACCAGAATGACAGAGGTCATGCCTAAAGTATTCTAGATTTACCTTTCTTCCATGAGTCATATCCACAATTTCAATTAAGAAGGACATTTATGGGGCGCCTGGGTGGCTCAGTGGGTTAAGCCGCTGCCTTTGGCTCAGGTCATGATCTCAGGGTCCTCGGATCGAGGCCCGCATCGGGCTCTCTGCTCAGCAGGAAGCCTGCTTTCCTCTCTCTCTCTCTCTCTCTGCCTGCCTCTCTCTCTACTTGTGATCTCTCTCTGTCAAATAAAAAAAATAATAAAAAAAATCTTAAAAAAAAAAAGAAGGACATTTATGACTACTTAATTTATAACTGCATCCCAAATATCTACTCTCAGGTACAGCCATGAATAGCCAACTGCAAATTTATTGTGTTCCTATTTTCCAATGGTCCCTACCTCATGAAATGGTATTTATATCTATTCATGTAAGCAAATTTAGGAATCACATTTGGCATATTCTTAACCTTGAAATCCCATATCAAATAGAACACCAGTTTTCATAATTCCACCTTCTTAATAGTTCTTGTATTTGTCTGCTTTCTCAATCCCCTTCTTAATAGTTCTTGTATTTGTCTGCTTTCTCAATCCCCAAGGACACCATACCAATTTATCATGATATAATTTTCCAAAAGATTAAAACATTGCTCTTTTATAAATATAAACTGAACACATGTCAAATATTTCATTCAACTCACTATTTGAGGGAATAAGACTGAAAAACTGGTTCAGAGAACATTGGGAAGAATGAAGTAATTAGAATCCACCAAAAAAGACATTATAAAGCAGATTTGCTGAGTTACAAAACTCCTGCAAGGGTATAAAACTATAAAGTTTATAGTTCTTTTCTCTACTAAACAAATTTATAAGGTAGCATATAATTCAATTGACTCTGAACTTTTAATAGTGAATATAAAGTCAACCTAAATACATGCCCTTTGATAATTAAATAATGCTTGTGTGAGTTTATCATTTTGCCTAAGTATCAATTTAAAATGCTCTTTTGAAGCATTCTTCCTATTTTGATCAAAGTAATTACCAAGGATTATTCTCTAGCACAAAATGCTATTCCTATGTTTTAATCTATTTGTGTCCCACAGTCAAAGCAAGGTCATTTTAGAAATTACAAAAAATTATCAGTTTACTCTGTTCAACTCTCAGTGTCTGCATTTAAAACTATTAAGTGCTTTCTTTAATGCAGCCTACAAGATGTTGCCATTTTGGAGTTCCCCACCATTCACATTTTAACTCAAAACACCCTCACCTTCTCCCTTGCTGTGTAATTCAGCCTCTTGGAACTTGGAGCTTGCATTTAATCTTTTATTATACCACATTCCTTCCAAGAGTATAAGAATATAGAGAAAAGTATACCCTTTCCTCTGGGGCAACACCTTTGCCATCCTCTACCCTTCAGCCTTGTAATGCAGCTGAAAGGTAACTCTTTCAGACTGGTCTTTGTGAGGCTCCAGCCTTAATCAGGTTCTTTATTATGGGCTCTCACTGTGTTTTTATTTCTTTCCTTTAGAATTACCATCTCAGTTTTTAATTATACATCCATTAGTAGGTATATCTGGTCAAATGCGAATATAAATAGGGAACTTATATATTTAAAATCTCACATTTGATCGCTGTTCTGACAGTAAATAATAGAATGAGAAACACAAAATCGTGTGTGCCAGTATTTTATGTTCAACTGTTAAATGATACTCAAGATTATAACAGAGGCAGTATAAATTATGTCAGATTCTTAGTATTTTAGACTATAACTTAAATGCCAAATTAATAAATGTATAATTATTTACTTTAATATAAGAACTCTGTAGTTTTTATTAGATTTCCATTAAATTTTTTGTTGTCATTGTTTCTGGGGTGCCTGGGTGGCTCAGTCCTTAAGAGTTTGCCCTCCACTCAGGTCATGATCCCAAGTCCAAGGATCAAAACCCCAGCATTGGTCTCCCTGTTCCATGGGAAGCCTTCTTCTGCCTCTTCCACGCCCCCTGTTTATGTTCCCTCTCTCTTTCTGTGTCTCTCTCTGTCAAATAAATAAATAAAATCTTTATTTAAAAAAATAAATAAAAATTTATGATATAGTGTCCTTCCTCATCTCTTATTATAGTCTTTGGCTTAAAATCTAATTGATCTGATATAAGGATTGCCATTCCTGCTTTCTTCTGATGTCCATTAGCATGGTAAATTCTTTTCCACCCCCTCGACTTTAAATCTGGAGGTGTCTTCAGGCTTAAAATGAGTTTCTTGGAGGCAACATATAGATGGGTTTTGTTTTTTTATCCATTCTGATACCCTGTGTCTTTTGACAGGGGCATTTAGCCCATTAACATTCAGGGTAACTATTGAGAGATATGAATTTAGGGCCATTGTATTGCCTGTAAGGTGACTGTTACAGTATATGGTCTCTGTTCCTTTCTGATCTACCACTTGTAGGCTCTCTCTTTGCTTAGAGGACCCCTTTCAAGATTTCCTGTAGAGCTGGTTTGGTGTTTGCAAATTCTTTCAGTTGTTGTTTGTCCTGGAAGCTTTTAATCTCTCCTTCTATTTTCAATGATAGCCTAGCTGGATATAGTATTCTGGGCTGCATGTTTTTCTCATTTAGTGCTCTGAAAATATCATGCCAGCTCTTTCTGGCCTGCCAGGTCTCTGTGGATAAGTCAGCTGCCAATCTAATACTTTTACCATTGTATGTTACAGACTTCTTTTCCCGGGCTGCTTTCAGGATTTTCCCTTTGTCACTGAGACTTGTAAATTTTACTATTAGGTGACGGGGTGTGGGCCTATTCTTATTGATTTTGAGGGGCGTTCTCTGAACCTCCTGAATTTTGATGCTCGTTCCCTTTGCCATATTGGGGAAATTCTCCCCAATAATTCTCTCCAGTATACCTTCTGCTCCCCTCTCTCTTTCTTCTTCTTCTGGAATCCCAATTATTCTAATGTTGTTTCATCTTATGGTGTCACTTATATCTCGAATTCTCCCCTCGTGGTCCAGTAGCTGTTTGTCCCTCTTTTGCTCAGCTTCTTTATTCTCTGTCATTTGGTCTTCTATATCACTAATTCTTTCTTCTGCCTCATTTATCCTAGCAGTGAGAGCCTCCATTTTTGATTGCACCTCATTAATAGCTTTTTTGATTTCACCTTGGTTAGATTTTAGTTCTTTTATTTCTCCAGAAAGGGCTTTTATATCTCTCGAGAGGGTTTCTCTCATATCTTCCATTCCTTTTTTGAGCCCGGCTAGAACCTTGAGAATTGTCATTCTGAACTCTAGATCTGACATATTACCAATGTCTGTATTGATTAGGTCCCTAGACTTCGGTACTGCCTCTTGTTCTTTTTTTTGTGTTGAATTTTCCCGTCTTGTCATTTTGTCCAGAGAAGAGTATATGAAGGGGCAAGTAAAATACTAAAAGGGTGGCAACAACCCCAGGAAAATATGCTTTAACCAAATTAGAAGAGATCCAAAATCGTGAGGGGGGAGAAAGGGGATAAAAAGAGGTTCAAAAAGGAGGAAAGAAAAAAAAAAGAAAAAAGAAAAGAATTAAAAAAAAAAGAAAACACCTAAGAAAAATATAAAAAAGAAAAAATATATATATTAGATAAACTAGTAAAAAATCAAAAAAGGTAACAGTTAAAAAAAAAATTTTACCCGAAGGTGAGAAAAAAAACCAAAAAATGAAAAAGAAAAAAATTAAATTAACTGCAAGACTAAAAAAAATCACAGGGAAAAAGCCATGAGTTCCGTGCTTTGCTTTCTCCTCCTCTAGAATTCTGCTGCTCTCCTTGGTATTGAAACCGCACTCCTTGGTAGGTGAACTTGGTCTCGGCTGGATTTCTTGTTGATCTTCTGGGGGAGGGGCCTGTTGTAGTGATTCTCAAGTGTCTTTGCCCCATGCGGAATTACAACGCCCTTACCCGGGGCCTGGGTGAGTAATCCCCTTGGGTTTGCTTTCAGGAGCTAAAAGAAAGAACAAGAACCATATGATACTCTCAATAGATGCTGAAAAAGCATTTGACAAAGTACAGCATCCCTTCCTGATCAACACTCTTCAAAGTGTAGGGATAGAGGGCACATACCTCAATATCATCAAAGCCATCTATGAAAAACCCACCGCAAATATTCTCAATGGGGAAAAACTGAAAGCTTTTCCGCTAAGGTCAGGAACACGGCAGGGATGTCCATTATCACCACTGCTATTCAACATAGTACTAGAGGTCCTAGCCTCAGCAATCAGACAACAAAAGGAAATTAAAGGCATCCAAATCAGCAAAGAAGAAGTCAAATTATCACTCTTCGCAGATGATATGATACTATATGCGGAAAACCCAAAAGACTCCACTCCAAAACTGCTAGAACTTATACAGGAATTCAGTAAAGTGTCAGGATATAAAATCAATGCACAGAAATCAGTTGCATTTCTCTACACCAACAGCAAGACAGAAGAAAGGGAAATTAAGGAGTCAATCCCATTTACAATTGCACCCAAAACCATAAGATACCTAGGAATAAACCTAACCAAAGAGACACAGAATCTATACTCAGAAAACTATAAAGTACTCATGAAAGAAATTGAGGAAGACACAAAGAAATGGAAAAATGTTCCATGCTCCTGGATTGGAAGAATTAATATTGTGAAAATGTCTATGCTACCTAAAGCAATCTACACATTTAATGCAATTCCTATCAAAGTACCATCCATCTTTTTCAAAGAAATGGAACAAATAATTCTAAAATTTATATGGAACCAGAAAAGACCTCGAATAGCCAAAGGGATATTGAAAAAGAAAGCCAACGTTAGTGGCATCACAATTCCGGACTTCAAGCTCTATTACAAAGCTGTCATCATCAAGACAGCATGGTACTGTCACAAAAACAGACACATAGATCAATGGAACAGAATAGAGAGCCCAGAAATAGACCCTCAACTCTATGGTCAACTAATTTTCAACAAAGCAGGAAAGAATGTCCAATGGAAAAAAGACAGCCTCTTCAATAAATGGTGCTGGGAAAATTGGACAGCCACATGCAGAAAAATGAAATTGGACCATTTCCTTACACCACACACAAAAATAGACTCAAAATGGATGAAGGACCTCAATGTGAGAAAGGAATCCATCAAAATCCTTGAGGAGAACACAGGCAGCAACCTCTTCGACCTCAGCCGCAGCAACATCTTCCTAGCAACAACGCCAAAGGCAAGGGAAGCAAGGGAAAAAATGAACTATTGGGATTTCATCAAGATCAAAAGCTTTTGCACAGCAAAGGAAACAGTTAACAAAATCAAAAGACAACTGACAGAATGGGAGAAGATATTTGCAAACGACATATCAGATAAAGGACTAGTGTCCAGAATCTATAAAGAACTTAGCAAACTCAACACCCAAAGAACAAATAATCCAATCAAGAAATGGGCAGAGGACACGAACAGACATTTCTGCAAAGAAGACATCCAGATGGCCAACAGACACATGAAAAAGTGCTCCATATCATTCGGCATCAGGGAAATACAAATCAAAACCACAATGCGATATCACCTCACACCAGTCAGAATGGCTAAAATCAACAAGTCAGGAAATGACAGATGCTGGCGAGGATGCGGAGAAAGGGGAACCCTCCTACACTGTTGGTGGGAATGCAAGCTGGTGCAGCCACTCTGGAAAACAGCATGGAGGTTCCTCAAAATGTTGAAAATAGAACTGCCCTATGACCCAGCAATTGCACTACTGGGTATTTACCCTAAAGATACAAACATAGTGATCGAAAGGGGCACGTGCACCCGAATGTTTATAGCAGCAATGTCCACAATAGCCAAACTATGGAAAGAACCTAGATGTCCATCAACAGATGAATGGATCAAGAAGATGTGGTATATATACACAATGGAATACTATGCAGACATCAAAAGAAATGAAATCTTGCCATTTGCGACAACATGGATGGAAGTAGAGCGTATCATGCTTAGCGAAATAAGTCAAGTAGAGAAAGACAACTATCATATGATCTCCCTAATATGAGGAAGTGGTGATGCAACATGGGGGCTTAAGTGGGTAAGAGAAGAATAAATGAAAGAAAATGGGATTGGGAGGGGGACAAACCATAAGTGACTCTTAATCTCACAAAACAAACTGAGGGTTGCTGGGGGGAAGGGGTTTGGGACAAGGGGGTGGGATTATGGACATTGGGGAGGGTATGTGCTTTGGTGAGTGCTGTGAAGTGTGTAAACCTGGTGATTTACAGACCTGTACCCCTGGTGATAAAAATATATGTTTGTAAAAAATAAAAAATCATATAAATAAATAAATAAATAAAAATTAAAAAAAATAAATTATTTTGTTTCTTCTATGTATTCTCTTATGACAAGCACCATAAATTTTTTTAGTAAATTGCATACATTAACGTGTAACATTGCCTTAAGCTAATGATAAGTTTTCTTTTTTCCTTTTTTCTTTCTTTTTTTCTTCTTCCCTTTCTCCCTCTCTCTTTGTTTTTTTTTTTTTAAGATTTTATTTATATATATTTGACAGACAGAGATCAGAAGCAGGCAGAGAGAGAGGAGCAAGCAGGCTCCCTGTTGAGCAGAGAGCCCAATGCGGGGCTCCATCCCAGGACTCTGGGATCATGACCTGAGCTGAAGGCAGAGGCTTTAACCCAGTGAGCCACCCAGGTGCCCCTCTTTCTTTGTTTTTCTCCCTGTCTTCCTTCTCTCATTGTTTCCTTCCTCTCTCCCTCCCTCCCTCCCTCCCTCCCTCCCTTCCTTCTCTTCTGTCTTTCCTTCCTCCCTTCCCACATATCTCTTTATGGAGTATCCTAAATTCACTACACTGTTCTAAACACATTCATTTATAGCACTGTACTTATCCACATACAAAACTAGTTTTATTATAAACAACTTCTGTAGTTGAGTCTTCACGGAGTATATGAAATGCAACTCTTATGTTGAACACATTCTTTCATTAAATAACATCTTTGCCTGGATGCAACAGAATTCTGTTTCTTCTAGTAGCATCATCTTTTGTTGTGACTAAATGGACTGTATTCTATCCATGTACCAGAATAGTGAACACATCCTTTCAAAAAAATAACACTGTATTTATTCACATACACAACTAGCATTCTTAGAAACATCTTTTATACATGTATCTTTTCATATTGTTTTTTATGTGCCACTCTGTGGATATCACATTATTTTAATCTAATAATACTATGTGATAAGCTTATTTAAACTCAACTTCTCAGTGCATTTTTCTGTTGAATTTCATGAATGTGATGTAGCACATACTCATCTCTCATATTCTGGAACAGTAGATGAATGGTCTATATTTTAAATGAAAATGCATACATATTCATCAATATTTATATGAATCAATATAAAACAATTCAATTATTGTGGAAAACATAAATAAAAACCAACTGAAATTTTATCCACAGATAGATATTGCTAACATCTTTATAATTTTCCTTGTGGATATGTTTCTACATATGCATACCATTTTCATAAATAAGATAAGATTACTGGTGTAATCCAATGACTTTTAATAAAGTACATTTCTTAATTTATAATAAGGTAAAATATATGATAGTTAAAATCAAATGGCATTACACAGCTTTTAGAAAAAATTCAAAAGAAAAAAGAAAATAATTAAAACAAATCCCTTGCCTCTTTTTTTTTTCTTATTTCCTAGCTGTCATCCTCAAAAGTATGGCATTCAGCTATTTTAGTTGTGTTCTATTCTCTCCATTTCCCACTATAGATATGCCATATTTTTATTGAAATTGTAATTTATTTAAATTAGTAGTATTTCAGACATTCTTAACTTGGTGTCCAAATATACCCATGAATTGAATTCAGTAAATCTGTGAACTTGGATGAGGAAAATACTTCTATCTTCATCTCTAATTTCTATCTAAAAATCAACATCTTAAAATATGAATGTAGACAAAGAACCCAAATAAATGTTCTAAGAGAATTGTGATTTTTATCACTGACAGAAATCATAAATATTTTTAAAATCACATTCTGTTTGTAGAAATTTCAGTGTATTGAGTATGTTTACCACTAGTTATTAGGTCTATGCTTAATCTCATATGTGGAACTAATAAAGAAGCACATATATAACTGCACCATATTCTAAATAATTTATAAACTATATTTAAATATAACTACTTTCCTGTTGTTACCCATCTATGCTATTTTTCTGCATTTGAAAATGTTATTCTGAGAAAGGGTCCATAGGTTACACTAGACCTCCAAAACTGTCCATGCCATGCAAATGTTAAGGAAACCTGACTGCATTATTACCATATAAATTTTTTACAGCTGAATTGATAGAATAGATTTACTTTTCTTGCTACTTTTTCCAAAATAATTTCTCTAAAATGCTAAGCTCTGTGCCTCTCAGGGTTTGGGATTTATCAGGTTACCCCTTTCTTTAGGATCTATGCCCTCTCAGAACATGAACTTGCACTGTTCTTTTAAATCCAGTTGCAAATCCAAATATGTGTTGACATCATTAATCGAGTCTGCTGTGTCTTTCTACTCTTGTTTTTTTTTTTTGTCTTTGTTTTGTTTTGTTTTCCTTTAAGCATACACAAACACACAGAGGCACATATGGTCACAAAAGATTCAATTACCTTTATTTAAGTTGTGTTTTTTGAAGAAAAAGAGATTAATGCTTTCTATCAGTCTTCTCTGTTTAATTGTAATTCATTAATATTCAACTGTCTGTTGCATGCATTTTCTCGTGTTAATGAATGAGCTACATTATCATTTTAATGGCTACTTAAAATTTCATAATGCATGTACTGTCATTAAATTAACCAATCTCTATGATGCATTTATGTGGCTTCCAAATAATGCTATTTTTAAAATGGTGTGATGAATAAATACTCTTGTGCATATATATAATTTTTCATTCTGATAATCTTACTAAGTTAAATTCCTTAAAAATATTTTTCAATGGAAAAGAGTGCACATTTTCTAGCTGGACTTATACTGACTTTTCCATTTATTTGCACCAGGTCCTTGAACAAACTTGTGAACTCCTCTGAGTATTTTTTCTAACATGCATAAAAAAGCTACTATTAGTAGCATTATGTTATTCGGTTGTTGGTGTTGGTTTTGGGGATGATATACATTCATTTTCTCATGAAGAGTAATTATTATTAAATCTGTTACTGCAGTAATAATAATTGGTTGTATAATAATAATAATTTTGTCAAATGGTGTTCCAGAAAGCTTATATATTCAACTAATTTGACAGCATGTTTACTTTCCCACATTAATTCTGGTATGAGATTTACCCATGCTGCTTCTTTAGTAAATTGCTTAATAGTTTTGTCCATTTTTTTCTATTTTTTCAATTCTGTTCCTTATTAATATATGAATGCTTTAATATCTTTCAGTCTTTGTTGTCATAAATACTATTTCTAACATTATTATGTTTTTCAAAATTTCAAATGACTATTTTGCTATTTTGTTTTGTTTTTGACTTTATCATTTTCTATTGCTAAATATTTACAGGTATTTTTATTTTCCTTTAATGTTTTATGGTCAATTAATAATAACTTTTCCAAGTTCAAGGTTAAAAATATCTTTGCTACTATTTTGTTTTATTAATTTTATGATATTAAATTCTACTTTGGAATTATTCAAATTGTTATTACTTTTACTGTAAAATAAAATGAATGATAGAGTTTTATTTTACTTATTATTCCAGATGACAGAAATGTTATCCTAACACTGATTACAGAATAATTTATCTTTATTCCACCAAGTAGGAGTTACATCATAATTATATATTATAGAAAGCATATATATTATATATTATAGCATATGTATTATATATTATAGTAAGCATCTGTTCTGTTGCAGTGATTGAAATATAGGGCAGAGGACATGACTTCCCTATTCAACATCCATCACTGCCTTTGGTATTGTTAACATTTTCCCAGTTATGCTCACAAGGAAAGATCACTGTGAGGAAAGATCAGGATATGAGTCATAATAGTCCTAAATCAGTTACTATCGTGCAATTGTTGTGCTAGTGTTTAGACAAAAGTTAAGCATGTAACACGCTCCTGGTAAATGATACATTGAAGGAACCATTACAAGAAGAAGTTTTTCTTTTTACTCACACCTTTTCTTCATGTTTTGTTGTTGTATAATTATATATTTGCTGTCCTGGTAGACATATTATAATGATGAAGAAAGGGCCAGACTTACTGAGACACAGATCCATGGCTAATAAAGAAAAAAAAATTAAACTGTTCACTTCTGGGGGCATCTTAAGTAAATAATAGAAATCATCATCACTTAAATCACTCTCAAGCATTCTATTGCTTGCTGACAAACAATACAGTTATTTTATTCCTATGCTGATACCAAACTTTAATTATGAAGACATCAGTATGATTCAATATCAGATATGAATGACTTTCTACAATTTATGCTTCTTAATTTTGTTGTTGTTCTCACATCTCACATGAGTATTTTTGAAAGACTTTTGACATTTTTTTAGGTCATAAAAAGACTTTAAATAGTGTATTAGGAACTTTGAATAGAATTATAGTGAATATATTTGTTGATTTATGAAGAATGAATATTTTTAGGACATTTATATTTTCTGACCAGGAATAAAATATGATTCTCAATTATTAAAAATAGGCTCTTAAGTAAATTAGTAAAGTTTTATAACTTCCTTCATATAAGCTATGTTAAACATATCAAAAATTTCTTTTGATTTTTGTATAAGTTCTAACTAGTTAGGTGACTTATTTCTCATATAGCTATTGCTTTATTTTCTATGTTTCACAATCACACAAAAATAACATCCACACGTAATTATAAATTCAACCATTCTTGTATGATCGTGTTTCATCTTACTGTGTTAGTGAGTACTTCTGCATTAATGTTAAATACCAGTTAAACAATAAATTCTCAGTTTTATTCCTGATTTCATTGGAAATGCTTTGACTATATTTCCATTAAGCAAAATTATGTTTTTTATACTGAGGTATATTTTTGAAATCATTTCAAGGTATATCTAGATAATTCTATTTTGCTATGGGTTTTTAAAAAAATTATAGGGATGCCTGTGTGGCTCAGTCAGTTAAGCATCTGCCTTCAGCTCAGGCCATTATCTCAGGGTCCTGGGATCAAGCACTGAATTGGACTCCCTGTTCAGTGAAGACAGTGGGGAGTCTGCTTCTCCCTCTCCCTTTGCTCCTCCCTGTCCCTGCTGATGCTCGCTCTCTTTCTCAAATGAATAAATAAAATATTTTTTAAAAAATTAATATATTTTGTTATGATGAACCTACATGTTGTCATGTATTTATCCATTATAATATTAAAGCGTATTAAGAGATGTTTCTAATATTGAGTCATTTTTGCATTTCTGAAATTATTATGCTGTTCTCATTATTTATTTTATTACTAATTGTATTTACTATTTATTCTATATAACCTACTATATAAATATGATATAACTTACTCTATTTTATGATAACATATAGTAGACATTATTTATATTATTTTCTGTTTAATACCTTTTATTCATTCAGTAAAATAATTATTAATATATAATTCTATTTTCTGACTTTTCATATCACTTACTGATATTGCATGCTGCTTGAAACCATTTAGAATAAAATTTCTGCCAGCCTGAAATAATCAGAATATGTAAAAACCTAGAATTTTTAGAATAGAACTTATTTTTAGAGCAGTTTTAGGTTTACAGAAAATCTGAACAGAAATTACAGAGTTCCATATATCCACCTCTTCACAGATCCACGGTTTCCTCTAATATTAACATTATTGGTGTAGTACATTTGTTATAGTAGATGACACAATATTGGTAAATTATTCTTTTTTGTTGTTGTTATTTTATTTTTTTTATTTATTTTTTATTTTTTTTTTAATTTTTTATTTTTTATAAACATATATTTTTATCCCCAGGGGTACAGGTCTGTGAATCACCAGGTTTACACACTTCACAGCACTCACCAAATCACATACCCTCCCCAATGTCCATAATCCCACCCCCTTCTCCCAAACCCCCTCCCCCCCGGCAACCCTCAGTTTGTTTTGTGAGATTAAGAGTCACTTATGGTTTGTCTCCCTCCCAATCCCATCTTGTTTCATTTATTCTTCTTCTACCCACTTAAGCCTCCCTGATATGAGGAAGTGGTGGTAAATTATTCTTAACTGACGTCATAATTTACTTTAAGGGTTTACACTTTGTGTTATACCTTTATGAATGAGTGTTTTGATAAACAAATACATATTATTATTATCTATAATTATGCATCACACAGAATATTTTCACTGCTCTAAAAATCTCCTGTGCTCTACCTAGTCACCCTTTCCCACACTTTGAAACTCTTGGCAATGACTAATCTTTTTATTGCTTTTGTTGTTTTGCCTTTTCTTCTTCACCTAAAAAAAAATCTAGTTTTATTGAGCTATGCAATGTTAAAGCAAAAATTAATCTGAACCAAAGTGCACTAAGAATGGAAATGTGTATGTATATATGAACATGCAGGACTATTGAGTAAACTAATGTGACCAACACAGTGAGGCCAGAGTGTTCTTATATGTTCTTGAATCCACCATCAGCATTGGATCCTATGTGACATATGAGTGAGAAATAAAGTTTACCTCCATCATTCCTATCTCAAGAATCCCATGTCCCTTTTTCTCTCAAAACTTACCAGCATCTAACAAAAATAAAAATATTGCAGTGCTTTCTGTCAAACTTGTAAGATATTTACAGTTAGTAGAGATGTTTTGTAGGTTTGCCACCACTCAGTCTCCTTATTCAGATATAGAACAAGTACATACTGAGAAACAACTATGGTTTGGGCACTGTGCTAGGCTTTAAAGAGGAAAGATATAGAAGGTGGAAATAAATTTAAATACATGAAACTGTTTTATCTAAAAAATGATATGGAAAGGATATTTCCTACAGAACTTATCATTGAATTATTTATATCATATTATATTTTCTAAATTTGTTTCATGTATTTCTCCTCAAATATTGTCATAAGCTTTTTGAGAGTTTAGTGTACATTTTTTTCTTACTTTTTTAATTGCATCTGCCCTGGTGTTAAATATTGATAGATATCAAAGTAATACTTGGTAATTTTTGTGGAATTACTTCTTTTGAATATGAAAAAACTGTCACAATAGTTTATTGATATTTTTACTTCTAACTTATCTATCTATATAATTATTTTAAAGTATTTTATGATTAATATTCTCTGTGCCTGAAAATATTAAATATAAAATACAAAAACAAATTTTAAAACTAAGTTAACACTTCTTCCTTTATCACATGGATCATAATTCAGCCCATGAATTTGAGTTGTCATTAAAACACAGATCAAGGCTCCTTTATAGCCTGGTAAATAGCAATACAGTCAATTATAGTGCTAAAAATATTACTGAGATTTGTAGAGTGATTGCCATATGCAGACACAGGACTATAGATGTTACCTGGATTATTTTATTTAGTCCTCTAAAATCTCTTCAGGATAAATTTATTTTCCCTACAGACAAGAAAATTGGGGATTATAGAATTTAAGAAATTTGCCGAATTTTCTCTGAGAACAAACTCAGTTTTAACTGTTACACCATCTTCCATCATAACTTCTGTTTTTATAGATGACTGATTCTCTTATCGTACATCAACAGTCCTTTGGCTGTACCAGTCCAATTGGACCATACCCCTTGGTCAATCCCTTCTACCCCCTTATGTCATCACCTCTCTTCCTGGTCTTACAGTATCATAATCACTCTGTTGTGTCTACTTTCAACCCCTTGGCCCCTCTTTCCCTTTAGAGTCCTGGAAAAATTCAAGCTCTAGGTATATTCGACACTTCCCCTGCTCTGAACGTACCCTGGGAAAATGGAGTGCAGGAGGAGAAAAGTGCAGCCATGCTATCAGGGCTCACTTTAAATTCATGATCACTAGTTGAAGTCATGCTCTCGTGAGATGCCAGGTAACCTTATTTCAGCTTTCTTCTGCACTGACTCTCACACTCCTCCAAAAATAAATTTCACATCTTTTCCTCTCATCACATCTCCAAACTCCACTCCCAGTGTCCTTTTCAATGAATCATATTTAGTCTTTCTAACTAAAAAGTTGGGAGCCAATAGAAGAGAACTTTAACACAGTGCTCCTGGCACAGTACCCATTTACTTGAAGCTGTGTAGGGATCTTTTCATTCCCTTCTCTTAACAAGGTTAATGCATCTGGGCTCCTAAGACAAACTTCTCCCCTTGTGCCCATTTTTCTATGCTTTCCTTCCTATGAGGTCATACGTCTAGCAATTCCCTGTGTCTCTCCTCGGCCTACTGGAACTTTCCTAACAACACCTAAACCTGCTTTAATTTTTCAAAAATTTTCAAAACTCTCACATGTCCTAATTTGCTCTGTGATTTGTCACCATGTTTCTATTCCCTTTATCTCAAAATCCTCAAAAGAATCACCTGTACTCGATGTCCCAATTCCTCTCTTGCCATTCTTTATTGCAGCTATTTTAATAAACTGTTTTCCCCTACTATACCATTGAAATGGCTTTGCAAAAACATCCGTGGCCTTCATATTGGCAAACACTCTATCTTTATTGCAGTTGACAGAAAATTGGACATAGTTAATCATCTGTTCCTCTCTGGTAGGTCTTATTTTTTCACTTGGCTTTCAGATCATCTATCTTACTGCCTTTTCCTTCTAGGTCTCCTTTGCTTCCTGTGACTTCTTAGTTGGGGAGGGTTCCAAGGCTGGGTGACTACACCTCCTCTCTTAACCATCTACATGTACTCTTGGTGATCTCACGAAATTGCATTTCTTTAACTATCATACCTGAGTTGATGTTCCTATAGTTTCTATCACCAACCTAGCACTGTTCCTTGAACTCTCAGATGATATATTCAACTATTCCCTTGGCATCTGTTAACCGTGTCAGAAAGAAAATTCTTTTTCATTTCTCTCGAACTGGGCCTTCTTCATTTAGTCCTTCCATTTTAATTATGTACTACTCCATAATGTTAGTTACTAGGGCCGAAACTTAGGTTCACTCCTGAGTCTTCCCTTTTTCTCACACCCAGGGTTCAGTCCATCAGCAGCCTATTTGCACTACTTTCAAAATGAATTCAAAATTCTACCATTGCTGAACAGGTCCATACCTATTTCTTTTTACAGTTTGCCATCATTTCTTTTTAGCTTATTATTGTTACCTTCTGATTCTCCTCCCTAATGTTCCCTTGTATTTATCTTTGAAACATGACAGATAGAATGATCTTTTACAAATTCATTTTATTTATTTATTTTTTAAAATGTTTTATTTATTCATTTGACAGAGATCACAAGTAGGCAGAGAGGCAGAGAGAGAGAGAAAGGGAAGCAGGCTCCCTGCGGAGCAGAGAGCCCGATGCGGGGCTCGATCCCAGGATGCTGAGATCATGACCCGAGCCAAAGGCAGCGGCCCAACCCACTGAGCCACCCAGGCGCCCCTACAAATTCATTTTATACTATAACTCTTTCAGATACCTATCCGCTAGTTCTTCTCAGTATCAAACAGTGAAGACCAGGAGTCTGTATGGACCCTGCCCTTCACCACACCGTTTACATTTCTCCTTTTATTTCCTCCACTTCCTATACTTTTCTGTTCCAAAATTGGTCTTTCTGCTGTTCTACTGTAAATCTGCAGCTGATAGTTCTACTTTCAGAGTCTCCCTTTTACAAACCAAGTATATACAGTCCCCGACATATGAGAGGTCAACGTACAATTTTTCAACGTTACAGTGGTGTGATAGTGATACACGTTCAGTAGAAATCTGTCTTCAGATTTTGAATTTTGATCTTTTCTTGGCCTAGCAATATGTGGTAGGATACTCTGCCAATGCAGGGCAGGGGCAGCAAGCCATGACCCCAGTCAGCCACATGGTCATGAGAGTAAATATCTGATACATTTACAACTGTTCTGTTTCCATACAACCATTCTGTTTTTCACTTTCAGTGTGGTATTCAATAACTTAGATGAGTTACTCAACACTTTATTATAAAATAGGCTTTATAGGCTGATGTAAGTATTCTCATTTAAGGTGGGTGAGGCCAAGTTATGATCTTCAGTATGTTAGGTATATTAAAATGCATTTGCAGCCTAATAATATTTTCAGTTTACAATGAGTTTATTGGGATATAAACTCATCATTAGTTGAGCAAGATCTGTTCATCTTATCCCATCCCTCCCTTGCACTTTCTCTGTAACACATTCACTACATGTTACATACATTGTTTACTGTGGTAATTCCCCTAGTAGGGAAGTGTTTTAAAAACAATAAAAAACCTGTATAATATTAGTGCAGATCAATCATAATGAATGCTTTATATGTCTATCACTGGAATCCCCTGTTTTGTCAGATGTTAATCCTAGAGGCTTTACTATCTGGAAGCTGTGGCTGGGGAGATCTTCAATATGGTTAGGGTAGCTAGGAAAATGAAGGGCTAGATGTGACAAAGTAGCGGATAATGAATTAATTTGCTGTTTCGAAAATGGATATGTCAATATTGGGATTTTGATAGATTCCTGCCTCACTTTGGGGTCTTTTTTCCATTTTGAGTTTATCTTTGTGTATGGTGTTGAGAGAATCATTGAGTTTCATTTTTGTATACATAGATGTCCAATTTTCTCAGCACCATTTATTGAAGAGACTGTTTTTTTTTCCACTGGATATTGTTTCCTGCTTTGTTGAATATTATTTGACCATAGACTTGAGGCTCCATATCTGGACTGTCTACTCTGTTGCATTGGTCTATGTGTCTGTTTTTGTGCCTGTACCTTGCTGTCTTGGTGATCACAGCTTTGTAGTAAAATTTGAAATCAGGCAATGTGATGTTCCCAGCTTTGTTTTTCTTTTTGAATATTTCCTTAGTGATTTGAGGTCTTTTCTGGTTCCATACACATCTTAGGATTGTTTGTTCCAGCATTTTGAAGAATGCCAGTGGAATTTTGATTGGGATGGCATTGAAAGTATAGATTGCTCTGGGCAGTATAGACATTTTCACAATGTTTATTCTTCCAATCCATGAGCATGGAATGCTTTTCCATCTTTTTGTGTTCTTCAATTTCTTTCATGAGTGTTCTGTAGTTCCTCGAGTATAGATCCTTTACCTCTTTGGTTAGGTTTATTTCCAGGTATCTTATGATTCTTGGTGCTTTAGTGAATGGAATTGATTCTCTAATTTCCCTTTCTATATTTTCATTGTTAAGTATAAGAAAGCAACTGATTTCTGTGCCTTGATTTTTTTTTTTAAGATTTTATTTATTTATTTGACAGAGAGAGAGATCACAAATAAGCAGAGAGGCAGGCAGAGAGAGAGAGGGAAGCAGGTTCCTTGCTGAGCAGAGAGCCTGATATGGGGCTTGATCCCAGGACCCCGAGACATGACCCGAGCTGAAGGCAGAGGCTTAACCCACTATGCCACCCAGGTGCCCCTGTGCCTTGATTTTGTATCCTGCCACATTACTGAATTGTTCTTTGAGTTGTAGTAGTTTGGGGGTGGAGTCATTTGAGTTTTCCATATAAAGTGTCATGACTTCTGCTAAGAGAGAGAGTTTGACTTCTTCTTTGCCAATATGAATACATTTTATTTCTTTTTGTTGTCTGATTGCTGTTGCTAGGACTTCTAGTACTATGTTGAACAAGAGTGGTGAGAGTGGGCATCCTTGTCATGTTTCTGAGCTCAGGGGGAAGGCTGTCAGTTTTTCTCCATTGAGAATGATATTCACTGTGGGTATTTTATAGACAATTTTTATGAGTTTGAGGAATCTTCTCTCTAGCTGTATATTTTGAGGAATTTTAATCAGGAATGGATGCTGTATTTTTGTCAAATGCTTCTTCTGCATCAATTGAGAAAGCCATGCGGTTCTTCTCTCTTCTTATTGATTTGTTCTATAACATTATTGATTTGTGAATATTGAATCACCCTTGCATCCCAGGGATACATCCTGCCTGGTCATGGTGGATAATTTTTTTTATATATAATTTTTTATTTTTTATAAACATATATTTTTATCCCCAGGGGTACAGGTCTGTGAATCACCAGGTTTACACACTTCACAGCACTCACCAAAGCACATACCCTCCCCAATGTCCATAATCCCACCCCCTTCTCCCAAACCCCCTCCCCCCAGCAACCCTCAGTTTGTTTTGTGAGATTAAGAGTCACTTTTTTAAATGTACTGTTGGATCCTATTAGCTAGTTATCTTGTTGAGAATGTTAGCATCCATATTCATCAGGGATATTGGTCTGAAATTTTCCTTTTTGACAGTGTCTTTGCCTGGTTTAGGAATCAAATGCTGGTTTCATAGAAAAAGTCTGGAAGTTTTTCCTCTTTTTCTATTTTTTGAAACAGCTTCAGAAGAATAGGTACTATTTCTTCTTTGAATGTTTGGTAGAATTCCGTGGGGAATCCATCAGGTCCTGAACTCTTGTTTTTTGGGAGGTTTTTGATCACTGCTTCAATCTTGTTACTAGATATTGGTCTATTCAGGTTGTCAATTTCTTCCTGTTTCAGTCTTAGAAGTTTATAGTTTCCAGGGAGTATCCATTTCTTCTAGGTTGCTTAATTTATTGGCATATAACTGTTGATAATAATTTCTGATGATTCTTTCTATTTCCTTATTGTTAGTCCTGATCTCTCCCCTTTCATTCATAATTTTATTAATCTGGATCCTCTCTCTTTTCTTTTGGATTAGTTTGGCCAGTGGTTTATGGATCTTACTGATTCTTTGAAAGAACCAGCTTCTAGTTACATTGATGTGTTCTACTCTATCTCTAGTTTCTAACTCATTGATCTCTGCTCTGATCTTAATTATTTACCTTCTTGTGCATGGGGTTGGCTTAATTTGTTGTTGATTTTCCACTTTTTTAAAGTATAAAGAGAGTTGGCATAGTCAGGATTTTTCATTTTGTTTTTGTTTTTGTTTGTTTTGTTTTGTTTTTTTTTTTTTTGAGTGAGGCTTGGATGACTATGTATTTCCCCCTTAAGACCACCTTTGCCTTATTCCATAGGTTTTGGACCAATGTGTCTTCATTCTCATTGGTTTCTATGAATTGTTTAAGTTCTCTTTTGATTTCCTGGTTGATCCCAACATTCTTGAGCAGGGAGGTCTTTAGCTTCTAAGTGTTTAATTCCTTCCAAACTTTTTCTTGTGGTTGAGTTCCAGTTTTAAAGCATTGTGGTCTGAGAATGTGCAGGGAATAATATCAGTCTTTTGGTATCTGTTGAGCCCTGATTTTTGACCCAGTATGTGGTCATTTAGGAGAAAATTCCATGTACACTCAAGAAGAATGAATATTCTGTTGTTTTAGGGTGGAATGTTCTGTATGTATCTATGAGGTCCATCTGGTCCAATGTGTCATTCAAAGCTCTTGTTTCTTTTTTGATTTTCTGCTTAGATGATCTGTCTGTTGTTAAGAGTGACATGTTCAGATCGCCTACAATGATGTATTCATATCAATATGACTCTTTGTTTTGTTTAACAGTTGTCTTATGTAGTTGGATACTCCTGTACTGGGGGCATAAGTATTTACAATTGTTATATCTTCTTGATGGATTAACCCTTTAAGGATGATGTAGTATCCTTCTATATCTCTGATTACAATCTTTAGCTTAAAATCTAATTTATTTGAAATGAGAATTACTACCCCATATTTCTTTTGAGGCCCATTGGCATGAAAGATGGTTCTCCGTCTCTTCACTTTCAGTCTGGGTGTATCTTTAGGTTCAAAATGTGTCTCTTGTAGACAGTATATGAACAGGTCCTGTCGTTTTATCCAGTCTGCAACCCTGTGCCTTTTTATAGGAGCATTTAGGCTGTTCACAATGAGAGTGATGATTGAAAGGTAAGTTTTCATTGACATCATGTTGCCTGTAAAGTCCTTGTTTCTATACATTATCTCTGTAACTTTCTGTACTATGTAATTTTTGGACCCTTCCTTATTTTAGAGAACCCCCCACCCCCTTTAGTATTACTTTTAGTGCTGGCTTAGTGGTTACATAATCTTTTAGACCTTGCCAGTCTTGAAAGATCTTTATCTCTCCATCCATTTTGAATGTCAGCTTTGGTGGCTAAAGTATTCTTGGCTGCATGTTCTTCTCATTTAGTGCCCTAAATATGTCTTGCCACCCCTTTTTGGCTTGCCAGATTTCTGTGGACAGGGCTGACTTAATTCTGAAGGTCTTTCCTCTGTACATAAGGAATCTCTTCCCCCTAGCTGTCCTTAGGAACTCTTATCTGAAATTATGATTCATGAATTCACAATCAAGTGTCTGGATGTCTTTCTAGACTCGTTGATCTTGGGAGATGACCTTTCTGCATCTAGGACATGAACATTTGTTCCATTCCCCAGATGAGGGAAATTTTCATCCAGTATTTGTTCAACTCTATCTTCTAGTCTTCTCTCTTTCTCCATCCCCTCAGGGATCCCAATAATTCTGACATGGGTACATTTCATGGCATCATTTATTTCCCTGATTCTGTTTTCAGGGCTTCTAAGTTGTTTGTTCCAGGCCTCCTCCTGGTTCTGCTTTTCTGTCAGTTTGTCTTCTAGATCACTAATTTAATCTTTTGCCTCGGTTACCCTAGCTGTTTGAATATTTAGATAGATTGGACTTCCTTAACAGCATTTTTTTACATCCACGGGATCAGCTCTCACTTGCACTCTTAGAGATTCTATGTTGTCACTAATGGTCTTCTCCAACCTAGCCATTGCCTGGATGATCTTTACTCTGAATTCCATTTCTGACATATTGTTTATGTCCATACGCAGTAGTGCTGTGGGAGAGGTCGCAGTCTCTGAATTTTTCCTCTGTTATGTGTTCCTCCTCCTACTCATAATAATCACTTTTTTAAAAACCCATGTCAAACATTAAACACTTAGTCAGAGGTAGAATTTCTGATCTTAAAAAAAAAAAATAGCACAAGAAAATGTGCTTTGAACACTAACACTTTTTGAGTTAGTGGCCTATAGTCTTCCAGACCTAAAATTCCTGTAAGTTTACTGATAGGTTACATTCTGAAGAACTTTTATTTTTATTTTTTCCAAAACTACATTAAGGATTAAGATGAACAAACTTCATGTAAAATAAACTATTTTTGGAATTGTGGCAATTCACCATTTGTGAAATTAGTGCTTTCAACTGATTGTCGGTTGTTTGTATTTCCCAGCAATAGATTTTTTATCTGTTCTTAAAGCTTGCAGTTGTTGAATTATTTTGAGTTTAAAAAAAATTTTTTTTAAGTCAAACTTATATTCTGAAAGTTAATTAAAGTATTTTCATTTACTTGAACATGATGCTTAACTCCTTTTTTTCCTAAAGCCTACCTTCCTTTGTTTATTCCTTTCTGCAAGTAGCGCAGTAGTCCTCAGATAATAACTTATCTATCATGGACCTCTTCTATGTAGATGGCACTGTTTTGCTTGACTTGAAATCCAAATAGAAGCTTTATAAAAAAACAAATATTATTAAATGTAAAGTAGGTGAAATACTTGCTGTTTTTCAACTGTAAGGGAAAAGATTGGGTTGGACTGTCTACTTATAGGAAGAAGCAAAATATGCTATTTTTATTTAAATTTGAACCCAGGAAAAAATTGCCTAATATGTATGAGGAGTACAGTATACAGAACAAAATACTAGTGTTTAATGACCTGTTGCATACATACTAAAATTAATTCCATTTATATTTATAATGCTCAATGGTCATACTTTTCCAACAGTGATCATTTCAAAATACTCAAACTACTGTATGATAAATTATTATAGGTAAAATAAATTACAATGTTTTAAGAAGAAATATGTTTTGTTATGGCCAGTCAGAGGTTCCATTTTTGGTAAATACATCTCTGAAATCATATTTTGAAATATCACCTGGCTATGTTCAAACATTGTTATTTTTCATAACCTTCTCACATATTACTATTTCTGTACTGGATACAACTCTAGTGTTCATAAATCTTCATATATATGTATGTATATCTTCATATATCTTCATATATATGTATATATATTCATATATATGTATGTATATAATATATATGCATATATTATATATCTTTATCTTTCTATATAACCTATGTAATCAAATTTTATAATGTTTACTAAGTTTATTCCTTTGTTAAAAAATTCAATTAGCCAACATGTAGTACATACTACTTAGTTTCAGATGTAGTGTTCAATAATTTATGAGTTGTGTTTAACACCCAGTGCTTATTACATCATATGCCCATCACCCAATTATCCCATCCCTCACCCACCTCCCCTCCAGCAACCATCTGTTCATTTCCTATAGTTAAGAGATTCTCATGATTTGTCTTCCTCTCTGATGACTTCCCTTTCAGTTTTCCCTCCCTTGCTTTATGAAGGGAGTTTTTCTTAAGTTTTTTTTCTAAGTTTTTTCTCTGAGTTTTTTCTTAAAATCCACATATGAATGAAACCATTTGATAATTGTCTTCCGCTGATTGTCTTATTTCACTTAGCATAATATCCTCCCGTTCCATTCATGTTGACCTAAATGGTATGTATGCATCCTTTCAGATGGCTGAGTAATATTCCATTGTATATGTATGCCACATCTTTTTTACCTATTCATCTGTCAGAGGACATCTTGGATCTTTTCACATTTTGGCTATGGTGGACATTGCTGCTATAAATATTGAGGTGCAGGTGCCCCTCCAGATCAGTCCATTTGTATCATTGAGGTAAATACCCAGCAGTATAATTGCTGGGTTATAGGGTAGCTCTATTTTTCTCTTCTTGAGGAATCTCCATACTGTTTTCCTGAGTGGCTGGACCAGTTTGCATTCCCACCAACCCTGTGTAGGAGGGTTCACCCTTCTCCACATCCTTGTCAACATTTGTCATTTCCTGTGTTGTTAACTTCTTTTGTGAGGGAGTACTCAGTCCTATTTTCAAGTTATTTTCTAAACAGCTGCATGATGCTCTTCTGTATATTCAAAAAAGCTAATATTGATTATATTTTGGAATTATTTGTGATATTTGACTTATAATATTTCAAATTCCACAATTCTATACTCCCCTCTTTTCAGTACTCATTCTTGCAGCACTCTCTCTAGATTTTGGGTCAGAGAAATTATAGTTAAAGTCCTAAAAGTACTACTAGCTGAATGCCACAGATGCGTTCTAGTTCCTATGGATCTAAATTTCTTCTCTTGTAAAACAGAGTAGAACTCCTCTTATAGGGTTGTGAAATATGCAGAATTCAACAAATTATTATGCTAGGTACAAAATTTTCAGTCTATCTTATTCATAAATGAAAATTTAGTAGAGTAAGTTATAGATAAGAGGCCATGGCATTAAGCAGAATAAGGACAAAATGGATATGTGTCTAAGGAAAGTCCATTTTTAAGGACCATGGCATTAAGTACATAGTACCCTACAGTCAATAATTTGTGGAATTTATCATGAGATATTGATGTGTTAAGTTTTTCACACTAGTTATTTATAAGAATAATATCCTTGCTATACACTTATCTGTAATATAAACTTAAACTGTGAAACAGAACATGTGTATTATATTTTGGTTAAAAATACCATTACGTTAAAACCTACTAAGTTTTCAGGAGCATTTTTTTAGAAGATTTTATTTATTTATTTGACAGAGTTCACAATTAGGCAGAGAGGCAGGCAGAGGAAGAGGGAGAAGTAGGCTCCCCACTGAGCAGAGAGCCAAATGTGGGGCTTGATCCCAGGACCCCAAGATCATGACTGAGCTGAAGGCAGAGGCTTAACCCACTGAGCCACCCAGATGTCCCTTCAGGGACATTTTAATATCCTTCAAGTTTTCATGCTGGTGAAGACAAAAACTAAACATAACTAATATGATGATGATGATGAGGAGGAGGATGTTTTAATCTTTCTTGCTACTTTTCCTATTTCCCTCAATCTTTGGCCATCAACTTAATAGGAAAAAAAAAAAAAAGCCAGAAATATGAGTCATAGCATGGTCTCCAGGGACTCTTGACTCCTTTCTGAGTAAAAGACAAATTCTTTCCATTGTCTGTAAGATGATACAAATGGGTAACATCTCATTTGTCAACCTTTGTTGTCCTTACTTTCTAATCTCTCTTTAATATATTTAATTCCAGACCCTCTTGAATAGAAAACTAAATCCTTATCCTCATGGAACTTAAAGTGGAGCAAATTTAGGCAGAGAAGAATCATTGAAACAAATAAATACTAAGATAATTTTATATAATGTATCAGTTAAGACTATAGTTAAGAATATAGTATTGTACTTGAAATTTGCTTAGAGAATAGATCTTGTGTTCTTACCACACACACACTTACACACACACATACACACAATGGTACCTGTGATATGATGGATTTGTTAAATAGTTTTTGGTTATCATTTTACAATGTATCGAATCATCATTCTGTATACCCTTAATATATACAGTATTTATTTGTCAATTATACCTCAATAGAGCTGGAAAGAATAAATTTTAAAATGCCATTCCGATCAAAATTCCACCAGTATTCTTCAAAGAGCTGGAACAAATAATCCAAAAATTTGTATGGAATCAGAAGAGACCCCGAATCGCTAAGGAAATGTTGAAAAACAAAAATAAAGCTGGGGGCATCACATTACCTGATTTCAAGCTTTATTACAAAGCTGTGATCACCAAGACAGCATGGTACTGGCATAAAAACAGACACATAGACCAGTGGAACAGAGTAGAGAGCCCAGATATAGACCCTCAACTCTATGTTCAATTAATCTTCAACAAAACAGGAAAAAAATATACAGTGGAAAAAAGACAGTCTCTTCAATAAATGGTGCTGGGAAAACTGGGCAGCTATATGTAGAAGAATGAAACTCGACCATTCTCTTACACTGTACACAAAGATAAACTCAAAATGGATAAAAGACCTCAACGTGAGACAGGAATCCATCAGAATCCTAGAGGAGAACATAGGCAGTAATCTCTGCCATATCAGCCACAGCAACTTCTTTCAAGATATGTCTCCAAAGGCAAAGGAAACAAAAGCAAAAATAAACTTTTGGGACTTCATCAAAATCAAAAGCTTTTGCACAACAAAGGAAACAGTCAAAAAAACAAAGAGGCAACCCATGGAATGGGAAAAGATATTTGCAAATGACAGTACAGACAAAAGGTTGATATCCAGGATCTATAATGAACTCCTCAAACTCAAGACACACAAAACAGGCAAACATATCAAAAAATGGGCAGAAGATATGAATAGACACTTCTCCAATCAAGACATACAAATGGCTATCAGACACATGAAAAAATGTTCCTCATCATTAGCCCTCAGGGAGATTCAAATTAAAACCACATTGAGATATCACCTTACACCAGTTAGAATGGCCAAAATCAACAAAACAGGAAACAACATGTGTTGGAGAGGATGTGGAGAAAGGGGAACCCTCTTCCACTGTTGGTGGGAATGCAACTTGGTGCAGCCTCTTTGGAGAACAGTGTGGAGATTCCTCAAGAAATTAAAAATGGAGCTTCCCTATGACCCTGCAAATGCACTCCTGGGTATTTACCCCAAGGATACAGATGTTGTGAAAAGAAGGGCCATCTGTACCCCAATGTTTATAGCAGCAATGGCCACGGTCGCCAAACTGTGGAAAGAACCAAGATGGCCTTCAGTGGACAAATGGATAAGGAAGATGTGGTCCATATACACTATGGAGTATTGTGCCTCCATCAGAAATGATGAATACCCAACTTTTGTAGCAACATGGACAGGACTGGAAGAGATTATGCTGAGTGAAATAAGTCAAGCAGAGAGAGTCAATTATCATAGGTATTCACTTATTTGTGGAGCATAACAAATAGCATGGAGGACAAGGGGTATTAGAGAGGAGAAGGGAGTTGGGGTAAATTGGAAGGGGAGGTGAATCACGGGAGACTATGGACTCTGAAAAACAATCTGAGGGGTATGAAGTGGCGGGGGGGTTGGGAGGCTGGGGTTCCAGGTAGTGGGTATTATAGAGGGCACGGATTGCGTGGAGCACTGGGTGTGGTGAAAAAATAATGAATACTGGTTTTCTGAAAATTAATTAATTTAATAAAAAAAATAGGAAACAAAATAAATCTTTAAGGAGAAGAATCAGGTCCTCTCAAGAAGTGCTATTTGAGCTGAAAATTTAAATGTGGATAATTTAGAAATAATGAAACCCATGGCAGAAGTGTGTGGGCTATAAATGGTAGAAAGTCGAGATTATACTGTTGTGTATATTTTGTTGATGCTTTAAAAATCACGTGAAATAAATATAAAACCCCTCCATTTTAATTGTTTACTTTACAATTTCAGGATAATTTGTAGTTAAGCTAGTCAGACTCTTCCATCAGTTGTAAGATATTTTAGAGTCAGGAGATTGCATAATCTAAAACTTGTACAGAAGTTTTTTAAATTTGGAAGCCAAACACCAAGTGTGCAAAACTGAAGTGGACATCATATCTATAATATGTTCTTAGCATTACATGTCTTTTGATGCAGTCATGATAAACACATGTCTCACGAACATGCATCTGAATTTTTCCAACTATTTGAATAAACAGATTTGTGCTCTAACCAGGGTGTTCTTGTAAAACTTTATATGAATGGACATATCCAGGTCCTCATTTTTAAAAATAGATAGTTGCAGAGCTGTAACATTCCATGTCAATGACACATTTCTAAGAAGTTTGAATGCATGCTCAGAGATAACTAAAAAATCTTTATTCTGAGTTGACCTGGTAGCTGAAGTGGACATATTCATTGTCTATTTCAAAGTTTAATATAAATATATTGAAAATTTTTTTAAAGATTTTATTTGTTTATTAGACAGAGAGATCACATGTAGGCAGAGAGGCAGGGAGAGAGAGAGGGAGAAGCAGGCTCCCTGGCAAGGAGAGAGCCCCATGTGGGGCTTGATCCCAGGACCCTGGGATCATGACCTGGGCTGAAGGCAGAGGCTTAACCACTGAGCCACCCAGGCGCCCCAATATATTGAAATTTTGACTCACTTTACTGGTGAGGTGATAATAATAAATAGGAAAAATTATATTACACTTTTACATTTAAATTTGAATCAATGAAAATATCCTAATGCTAAAACACTAGAGGCTCCCTGAAACACATTTTATTTTTTATTTTATTATTTTTTTTTTTAAATTTTTTATTTTTTATAAACATATATTTTTATCCCCAGGGGTACAGGTCTGTGAATCACCAGGTTTACACACTTCACATTTTAAAAATTACTAGTGTATGTTAACTCCCTTTCAGAAGACTTTGTCTTTTTTTTTCAAAAGCCACACAATTCATTCTATATTATTTATCACCCTCAACTTTAGTGCCAGTAATATATTGGAAGCTAAATTTCAATAGTCTATCACAAAATATTTAGGAATAAGTCAACTATGACTTAAATTGCTCAGTATTTGTGTGACTGTTTCAAATCACTAAAATAACGTTGAAGAACTTCATTCTCACATGCTATAGGAATATGCAATAAGCTGACAGAGTTTTGATTATTGTGCTTACAATATAAAATTGTAGCACTTAAGTCTGAACTCCACAGCAATCTTGAATGCAACCTACTGTCCTTGAAATATTAATAGAGTTAAAATTACAAAATTTCCTCCAAGATGAGCTTTTGCTATTTCTATCTGAATATCTGGGGATGTGTCTGTTATTCTTCCAGAATACTGTGAAAATGCCTTGAAGAGGCAGATGTCTCTAAGGGGACTTGAGAACTTTTCAAGAGTTATGTTTGCAAGGTTTGAGTGGATCAGTGTGATATGACATCCTGTTTCCGATTATTCACAAATCCTTTCTCATCATAAACTAAAGTATGCTAAGCAGTCTTTAAAAACATCATCTCAGTAAAAGTTAAAAAAAATACATACAATGTTGAATAGGTATTTTCTATTAGCACTTCAGGGATTGGATTCTTGAGATGCTCCATCTGGTATATTGAAAGTTTATACAGAATATTGTACATGTTTCTGTTCTAAAAACACCGAGCTTATACTTATAAATACAACTATAAGAACCATTTTAAATAAATAATTTCTGGAATAAATCCTTACAATCCTTACAATTACAATGTAATTCTCATGTGTCAGTGAATTCAAACACAGAAAGTTAATGTGGTTAACTTATTAGTCTGTCTCTCCCACATTACTATTGAATGCATTGTTTTTACTCCATCCCATAAAAATAACACTACTCTATTTTTTGTGGTATTTTCATTTTATTTTATTTTTATTGAGTATAGTCAACATATAATGGTACATTCATTTCAAGTATACAACAATGTTATTAGCAAGTCTGTATACTGTTCTGTGCTCACTACACACATAGCTACAATCTGTCACCATACACTACTATTACAGATAGTATCACTGGCTGTATTTTCTGTATTTTCTGTTTCATTCCTGTGACTTATTCATTCCGTAACTAGGGGCCTGTAAGTCCTACTTCCTTTCACCCATTTTGCCCATATCCCCACCCCTTCTCCTCTAGCAAACGTAAGATTGTTCTCTGTATTTACGTGTCTGTTTCTGCTATTCTAATTAGAATAAGTCAGAAACTTGTGGTTTTTTTTTTTAATTTTTACATTAAAAAATAAAATAAAATCATATTTTTAAGTACTTAGACAAAAATGGAAAATTGAATAGTTGGTTAACAGGTATTTCAGGATTCCAAGAAGTTAATTTCAGTTCTGGCTCCACTAAGAATATATTTCTTGCCTGAGCTTTTTAATGTTTAAAAACTGGCCCTTGCAAACTGAATACTAATTTTTTTTCTGAATACTAATTTTTAGATAGTTTTATTTTTGAGAATGATATTATTGAAAAGTTACTTGTAAGGCTTGTAGTTTGATGGAGGGGTTATCTACTGGTCCCATAATTCAGAGACCTTCATTGTCTCTTTCTTCTAGCAATTATGAGTTCTTCTACAATGGGTAAATTATTTTCAATTACACACTTTTAAGAATTAATACATTGGAGAAACTTTTTTTTTTAAAGATTTTATTTATTTATCACAAGTAGGCAGAGAGGCAGGCAGAGAGAGAGGAGGAAGCAGGATCCCTGCTGAGCAGACAACCTGACATGGGGCTCCATCCCAGGACCCTGGAACCATGACCTGAGCGGAAGGCAGAAGCTTTAACCCACTGAGCCACCCAGGCTCCCCGGAGAACCTTTTTTTTTTTTTAAAGAGTTATGCAAATGGAGAACTACATAAAAAACTAATGATATTGTATGGTGACTAAAATAACACAATAAAAAAAAAGTGTGAAAGGTAAAAATTAGGCAAAAGAATGACTGCATGTCTTTTCAGAGTCAAAGTGAAGTATTATTCACAGGCTCATCTAAGAATTATTTGACTTTGCAGAGAAAAATGCCTTTGATTCATTTAATATTTATCATTAATTTTGAACCAGACTTTCCAAAATAACATAATACCCTGAAGATTTTTGTCTGGTAGAAATAAAAATTATCTGAAAAATTATTTCAAATAACCCCAAAAGTTACCATTTCATTGTCTTAAAATCTGATTAACCAGTTTTTTTTTCTGATTAACCAGTTTTATATCTTAATTAATAATCTTTCTAGAATTCATATTTCAGTGCTTACACTTACTTAATCTGTCAAAATCTCTTTTAAAATAAATTTACTATCATGCAGTTACCATCATTCTTAGGTCTAGTATTTTGTTTTCTTATAACTTCCACATTGTAAGGAAGTTATTTTTTCTTTGTAACCATAGAAACTTTACTTAAAATACTCTTCTAACATGAAATTGTATGCATTTTGGGGTCATCCACACTGGTGGAAAATCCTTGTTTCCTACTCCTGATTTCCACGGGACACATTTTCCCTAGAACATTGAAACTCTCTTCTGTGTACCCATGCCCATGAAGAGGTGGCAGTTCTGACTGTCAGGTTTGGACAAAAGTAACTAGTTATGTTTGGTTCTCACATTCCCCTTGGGATCCAGCTGCCCATAGGTAACATATATGTTACTACTCCAGGGGTATGCTATCCCTTACTATGTGGAAAACCGCTCACTTACACATGAGCCTTCCTTCTAGCTAAGTCTTTAACAGCCATAAAGGGAATATTCTAGCCTTCATCTAATACTTCTTGATTCATTTTTATTCATTCAAAATTCTGACAGGGGAGTTGTTAATCATATTGGGTAAGCCCCTCAGAATCTCAAGCATTTTTTAATAATCTATGCATAAAATATTATCTCCCATAAAAAAATAGCAGGGTAACTGCTACAGTGTTCTCATTCAATTATATTGTTGTAAGTCTCAGAATTAATTGCCTTAGTATTTCTTCAGGAAGCCAAATTAAATTCAGTGTGTATTAAAATCATATTATATCTATAAGAAATAATTAATTTAAAGAATGCCTCTTTTGAAAATAAAATGAGATTAAAAATTCTATAAATATTAAAGACTCCGTGAAACCAATCCTCTACCTGACTTTTTGACTCAGTATTTTCTGTAACTAGTTGCTAATTGAAGTCCATCAAAACAGTTGTACAAGGAAATTTAAAATTAGTGTATTCCTATTTAGTCCAGAGGGCAGCTATTACCTAAACAAAAAGTTATTTTTTTAATATCCCAAAGCTTGCAAAAATAGGCTTAAAAAATACAGAAGATGAGGTTACAATTAGGATAACTGAGACTATAGAGTTATTGGCAGGTTGAAAGTTTTCCTCAGAATATGAAGTTTTGCCAAGTGTTATCATTAGCCCTTAAAAACAAACAAAAACAAAAAAACAAAAACAAAAACAAATAAACAAAAAAAAAGTAAAGCCCCAAATATGCCTAAATACAAGTTACATTTATCAAATTCCTTCCATCCATTCTAGAGTAACATATGTTCAATACATTACAATAATAGCACATTACAGTAATACACTGTAATAAGAGAATATTACTAAGGAGTCATGCAGCAGGTCCATGGATAGCACTGTTTGATTTTAAAATTCTCACTGTAGGGGCGCCTGGGTGGTTCAGTGGGTTAAAGCCTCTGCTTTCGACTCAGGTCATGATCCCAGGATCCTGGAATAGAGCCCTGCATCGGGCTCTCTGCTCAGCAGGAAGTCTGCTTCCTCCTCTCTCTCTGCTTGCTTCTCTCTGCCTACTTGTGAGCTTTGTCTGTCAAATAAATAAATATAAAAAAAAACTTTAAAAAATCAATTTTAAAATCCTTACTATAATCTCTACATTAGACACAGTTATTATCCATATTTTAAAAATACGTATCCTAAGATGTAGGCAATTTAAGTAAATTGTCCAAAGGGGCTGCACAAGTTCTAAACCCATATATGTCTAAGTACAAAATGTTAATTCTCATGAATGATACTAGACTGCTTCTTTGGTATGGATTCCTCTACAGTAAATGTCTAAGATCACAAACATCTGTAGGGAATCATCAGAATCCATTCACCTTCCCCAGTGGCTGCTAAAGGGCCCAGGATTGCAACCTGGAAATACCTCAAGAAAGTTGGCTCAATGCGGGACAGATTTTGACCATGTACCTGAGATAGAAGAGAATTGGCAAATTCTTTTTTCTTGCATACAGTATCTCTCAAGATGCCTATTAAATTTTGGTGACCAAACATTCTTGTTATAAAACTGGCCAGTTCAGTAACACACTTTGTTATATTTGCGCTCTTTCAATGCCTGACATTCCTCTTTCCCTTCCTCTGTTCCCCTAGGTCTTCACTCTCTAGGAAAGTGCAAGCACTTTATTTTATACCTCAAGTTCCGTAATTTCTAAGGAATTTGGGATAAAATAGTGCTTTATCATCTTATCAGTCCTACGATACCAAAACAGAATTCAATACCCCATTAGTTATACGACATCAATTCTAAAACTCCAGGATTTGTATGCATACATTCCAGCATAAAATGTTGAATGAACGGATATCTACACACACCTATACACAACAAATAAAATGATAAATGGGGTGTCATGATACTAATAAATAAACTAACATTAACTCAATGGTTATATTTTTGTGTGTATTTGAAATCATGCTAACTGTCTCACATGTCATTTAATCTTTCCAGCAAGTATGTGAAGGAAGTATTAAATTATCATTTCCACCTATTTACAATGAAAAAAAAAGTCATTTAAAGATGTTAAATAACTACATATTCTCTGTTTCATTCTCAAAAACTTTGGTCACTAATGGAATGAGATTTAATTTTGTCCCCTCTTACCTTATCTTCCCTTTTCCTGCCTTTAACTAAGCCCTAATCATTTACAGAGATGTTTTCTTAGCATTCTGGAACAATTATATACTCATAGGGCTCCAAATTCAATTACTGATGTGCAAAATTATAGTATATCAAGAACGACAAATAGATTTTGGATATTTAGCAAATTTAGCAAATACACAATCATGAAAATTATTGAAACTTGTCTTCATGATTGTGTTTGGATGTAAGAAACTGTTTATTTTTATTCCTCTTCTTTTTGTATTTTTTCGATAATAATTCAAATGGATGCCTGGGGTCAATTAGGGGTGATTCTACACCCAGAAAAAAAAAAAGAGAGAGAGAGAGAGAAAAAACATTCATAATTATCAATGTGGTTCACTTTTTACAATTCCTTTATTTTTTATTCCACTTGTATTTGAAGACAACTAATATGCAAAAGGTAAACGCAATATTTTATCAAACATCAAAGTGGCACAGTAGTCTTTCCATATTCATTTTTACTCACATTAAATTTAAAGCATTCATAGATAGTCGTATTATTAAGATACAGTATGGGGTGCTATAAAAATATTCTCTAAATATAGTGACTATTGGGAAAAAGGTTTTGCTTCTTTATAATGTAGCAGTTCAAGCATAAGTCTGCCCTCAGATGGTGGCTACATAATGTATAGGATTTAGGCATCTTCAATCTTGTTGTTATTACTAAGCCTTCTCCTTGTCTCCTTATCTAAAGTTTATTTATCTTTATTCTAATCCAGTAGGAAGGGGAAAAAGATGGAAAAAGAGAAACAGCATGTGTATTTCTACTCAGGACGTTTCACAAAGGTTACCATTGTCACTTTTACTCACATCTTATTGCCAGAATTGGTTACATGGTCAGACACACGTAAGAGATTTAAAAATGCAATTATTTCCTGGCTGATCATATGCTCAATTAAAATTTCTATCACAATAAAACTTGCAAATATAAGTTCTAAGATCTGTCACATTATACAAAGAAAACAATGGTAAAACATTCAATTCTGAAGATCAGCGAAACCCATTTTACAAATTTTAGGGAAATTTTCAATACTTGCATCATTCATTAGAACAAATTCATTCTACAGATGCAAGCTCTGAGTTTTTCTTGAATGAAACTAGAAAAAAATTATAGCCAAAACAATTATAACAATGACAATAATAGGCTTACACTAAAGTCATTTTATAAAAGGATATATAAAAACTACTAAACAAAAGATAGCTGATAAGGCTATATTGATACTTTATGACAAAAGCAATAATTAGAAATAAAGAGGTAATACATAATGAAAAAAATTTCATTATTAGATGACATACATTTAAGTGCATGTATGTACTTAATTCCATGGAATATGTGAAAACCAAAATTGAAATATAAAAGAAAATGATGCATGGAATATGTGCAAGCCGAAATTAGAATATAAAAGAAATTGAATTATCTATCTTCTTAGTGGAATATTTTAACGCACATTTCTCAGCGATTGATAGATTAGGATGACATTAAATCAATAGGGATAAAGCACAACTGAATAGCACCACTAATGAATTTGATAAATTGACATCAAATGACGTCACATGATGCTGCCAGGAATTTAATACTTTTTTTTTATTGTAAGGAGAACATTTACCAAAACTGATTGATTGCATTCATGACTATAAAATGTGACATAACAAATTTGAAATAATTTCTTTTATATATAAAATATTGCCTTGGCACAGTACACCTGAACTAGAAAATAATAGCAAAAGAAAATTAAAATAATCTTATAAATACAGAAAGTTTTTAGAATTACCTAAACAGCTAAGAAAATATATAGAACCAAAGAAAAGTGATAAAATAGTTAAATTTTATACAATGCTTAGAAATTCATATCTCTGAATATTTATATTATAAAATAAAAATGCCTCAGTATTACTGGCATACTCATCTAAGCTAAAACCTTGAAAGATCAGATTAAGAAACCAAAATAATGAGGAAAAGAAATGGATAAATGTAGAAATTATAAAATAATGAAATTAAAAAATGACATTTAATAGAATTGACAAATTCATGTTAGTTCTTTGAAGAATAGGTTAAATAGATAAAAATAAGGCAAGATTAGATTTTTTAAAAGATTCTATATATGTTAAGAGAGAAAGAACAGGAGCAGGAGGAGGGACAGAGGGAGAAGAAGAAGTAGGTTCCCCACTAGGTAGGGAGCCCAATGTGGGGCTCAATCCCAGGACCCTGAGATCATGACCTGAGCTGAAGGTAGATGCTTAACAGACTGAGCCACCCTGGCACTTAAGTACTGGATTTTAAAAAGAGTATAAATTAATAAATATTTAGAGGAAAATACTGGATTTAAGGAAAAAAATAACCTATAGATTATAATAGGGTATTATGAAAGTAACTTGAAAATATTAACAAAAGGATGCATATGCAGAAATATACCATTTAATAAAAAGACTTATTAAAATAGGAAATATGAATAGTACTTTTACCAATACTAAACTAATAGCATAAAAATCTGCCCATTAGAAATAAACAGAGGCCGGGGCACCTGGGTGGCTCAGTGGGTTAAGCTTCTGCCTTCGGCTCAGATCATGATCACAGGGTTCTGGGATCGAACCCCGCATTGGGCTCTCTGCTCAGCAAGGAGCCTGCTTCCCCCTCTCTCTATGCCTGCCTCTCTGCCTACTTATGATCTCTCTCTGTCAAATAAATAAATTCTAAAAAAAAATAAAAAATAAAAATAAATAAATAGAGGCAATTTGGAGTTATGCCAAGTCTAATAAAATATTCAGGAACAAATATTTCTAATTTATTTAAAGTCTTCAGAAAGTAAAAGGAAACAAGATTAAATATTCTCCACCTTAACTTTGATATTAGTTTTTATCCCCAAACTAGCCAAGTTCAATAGAAGACAGAAACTCTCTGTTCCAGAAGACATGTACAATATTAGCAGAATAATTGCAAAAAGAACAGTCAAAAGAGTCTAAATAAAGTAGTTTGGGGCTGTGCCTGGGTGTCTCCGTCAGCTTAACATCTGCCTTTGGCTCAGGTCATGATCCCAGGGTCCAAGTATTGAGCCCCACATTGAGCTCCCTGTTCAGTGGGGAGCCTACTTCTCCTCCCTCTGTTCCTCCCCCTGCTCGTGCTCTTTTCTCTTTCTCCCTTGCTCTCTCTTTCAAATAAGTAAATAAGTAAGTAAATAAGTAAATAAATAAATAAATAAAATCTTTAAAGATTCTTGAAAAAAAAAAAAGACAAAAACCTTGAACTAACTCAAATGTCAGTACTATTCAAAAGAATAAATACTTTGTGGTAGCTGATCAAAATAAATCTAACAGCAAACATGAATAAACTACACCAATGATTTTTAACATACCTGACACCTGTCCACTAAATGCTAATAGTATTTTTCTGTCATAGTGAGAAATAAAAGCTTCACAGAATTCCAAAGTGCTCCTTAAGTGGTGACCTGACTCTCATGACTAAGAAACAAAAATATTTAACTGCATGCATTAACAGAAACACACATTTTAAATGTATATGGTGATTGAAAAAAGGAAGTTAATAAAGAATATATATGATTCTATTGAAATAGTTTAAGAATGGAAAAACTATTGCAGTTGCTTAAAAATGGATAAATATGTGATTAAAATAGAAAATACACAAAGAATCAACAAATTTTTCATGGTAATGGTTAACTCTGAATAAAGAGAGAAAATATGATTGTATAAGTGTAGGAATACAAGGGTTATGTATGTAATGTTCTCTTTCCTCATCTAAGTAGTGAATGCACCTAAGTAGTGTTTACATAAACTGTCATATGTTTCATAAATTCTTCTTAGGTATGATATCCAAAGTTCTATGATAAGGAAAAGATCTCAAGTAGAGATCATCTCTGCTGGTTGAAAATTGTTTCAGGCACATTTCATGTGGAAGTTTGGGAGAAGGAATGAGAAAATCCAAAAGACACCAAAGAAGTCAAATACATCCTGCATGAACAATTTTTCATAAATACTGCATAGAGAAATATCTCTTCCTTAGATTATCAGATTATTAATAGATTTATTAGACTAGACTAATAGACTAATAGATTATTATTAGATTATTAGTAAAAACTAGAAGTCTTTGCAAAATTTCTACAGCTAAAGAAAAGGAAGCATGACCTTGAAGATGCAGTGAACAATTATACCGCTGACACGTAAAAAAATTAAATGAAGGAAAGGCAATCCAGTTTTAGAAAATAACTCTACTTTGTCTATGTAATATTCTCAATAAATAAAAGATAAGATACAAAAATAAATGATAGAGCCTAAGATCAAAAGTGAGAAAGTTAAAACTGTTTCAGACTAGTATTTCTTCCTAAGTACCCCATTGGAAGCACACCAGAAATTTGATATATGGTATTTTCAATTCAAAATACTTTCTAATTTCCATTTTTATTCTTTGACACACATATTGTATAGAAGTGTATTATTTAGTGTCCAAATATTTGCAGATCTTCCAGAGATCTTTCTGTGATTTATAATTTTATTCTACTTTGTCAGAGAACATACTTCATAGAACTTGAATCCATTAATATTTATTGAGATTTTTTATGACCTGTAGGGTGTTGAATTTGGGAAAGAAATTCTGTATCCAACTGAAAAAGAACATTTGTCTTCTGCTGTTGTTTTATGGAGCATTCTTTAAATCTCAAGTAGGTTAAGAGGTTTTTTTACTGATGATTTTCATTCTATTTGTTCTACCAGCTATTTAGAGGGAGAAATTGAAATCCCTCACTCTTACCATGTATTTTCTTCTCTCTCTTTGATGCTCTATCAGGTTTTGCTTCATGTATTTTAAAATTCCATTATTAAATGCATAAATGATGAAGATTTATGTCCCTTTGATGAATTGATCATTATCTCTGTAAAATGTTCTTTTTTTCTCCACAGTCTACTTTGTCTGATAGATCAATATAACCTCTCCAACATTCTTTTGATACATCTTAAAATGTTGTATTTTTCATCTTTTTACTTTTAACTTATTTGTCTGTTTATGGAAAATGTGCTTTATAAATTATATACTATAGGAAGGAAATAGTTGGGTTTTGCTTTATTATCCTGACAATTTGTCTTTTAATTGGGATATATATTTAATGTGATAATTGTTAGAGTTATGTTTATTTTATTTTCTTAAAAATGTATTTATTTATTGAGAGAGATTGAACATGCAAGCATGAGCAGGAGAAGTAGAGGGAGAGGGAGAGAGAATTTCAAGTAGACTCTGAGCTCACCACTGATCCCTACATGGGGCTGGATCTCACCACCCTGAGATCATCAACTGAGCTGAAATGAAAAGTTGGTCTCTTAAGAGACTCTGCCACCCAGGCAGAGTCTTAGGGGTATGCTTAAATTGATCATATTATAGAGTTTTTGATTCAGCTCATGTGTTCTTTGTCCACTGTCAAAGTGGACTCTATTTTTGCCACTTCTAATTTAATTGACTGTGTTTTATGGTCTATTTTCTCTTTCTTGTTGGTTTAAGTATACTCCTTTGTTTAATTAGAGCTCATAGCAAATATCTATCTCTAATTGGGAACTCTGTAACTTCAAGCGATATCATACAGTTTCATATATAAATAATATGTTTACCAACATATTTTTCTAGTTTTCATTACTTGACATTTATGCTATTATTGTCATATTTTTTTTACTTTTACATCTTTTACATATATTATGAATGCCACACTGCATTGTTATTTTTGGTCAATTATATTTTGAAGATATTTAATTTCTTAAAAAATTTAATTAATTTACTCTTACAGGTACTACCCTGATACTCTTCATTCATTTGTGCAGATTCAGATTTCCATCTGATATCATGTTCCTTCTTCCTCAAGGACTCTCCCTTTTGTGTTTTTTATACTTCTGCTGGTGATGAATTCTCTCAGCTTCTGTGCCTCTCAAAAAGGTTTTGTGTTCATATTTTGAATATTTCACTAGGGATAGAATTCTAGGGTGACAGATTTTCAGTATGTTAAAGATGTTCTCTGTTGTCTTTTCACATCCATTGTTTCTGATAAGAAATCTCTCAGTAATTTGATTATCCTGCAACATTATTTGATTATGGTGGTCCTTGATGAAGTGTTCTCCATGCTTTTTGTGCTTGGTATAGTTGAGCTTACATCTATGAGTATATAGTTTCTAATAAACTATTGCCAGTAATTCTTCATGAATTACTGCCCTCTATGACTTGTTAATCTCTCCCCATTTGACTTATAGCCTATGAATTTGTTGTATATGGAGAAAAAAAAGATCCTCATTTCACAGTCTTTTATAATAGAGAGTATCAAATGAAAAGAAATTGCCTTTTTTCAAAGTTTATTAAATTTTACAAGTAGTAATTTCAGATTTAATATTTTATTTGAGGGACTTTCATCCAATTCACTAGGGAACAAAAAGCAAACTAATTTTATTTCTCCATTAGATCCCATATTTCTGCCATTCCAATACTGAACTAACTATAAGTAAGATCTTTCGGGGGCACCCATCCTTCTATAATTTTATACCTGTGTTTCAGTGGATATTTCTACATCTTTTGCCTATGGAATTGCTTTGATCTGTGTAACTTCACACTTACTCTAGAGCCAAAGTGAGACCTCTGGAAGGACTAATGAGTCTCTCTGCAATCCATATGAATCCAATTTATTTCCTCTATGGATATCTCCTTGAGAATTTAAAGAGAGAATTTGATGCCTGAAGTTAGTCATAGTGAACATTTGGAACCTCAGGCAGAACTCAGATTTCCTGAAATTTATTGTAGTTAATATTCCTCCAATGAATGTCTAAAAACACATATTTATTTTTATTCTTTTTTGAGTTGGGATGTGGGCAAAGGGAAAGGAAGAGAGAGAATTTTAAACAGGCTTCATGCCCAGTGTGGAGCCAGACAGGGGGTTCGATCTCACAACCCTGAGATCATGACCTGAGCCAAAGTCAAGAGTTAGACATTTAACCAACTGAGTGATCCGGTGCCCCTAAAGACGCATTTAATACATTAATTTAAACCATCATTACCCACCCACTCATAAGAAGGGTAAGTGTATTAAAAGCCAGTCTTCTAAAGTATCACCCTTCCTAAGCCCCTCAGGAAATGTTTTTAATAAATATATTCCACATTTTTTTCTGATTATTAAATGAAATCATCTAGAACTTCTAGAGAAAGTGTTTTACTAGTTCAGTTCCAGTTACTATGTATAGTAGATAATAATAAAGTTAGAAGTCTATAAAATTCTTATTTGATTACTCACTTTTGGTTGCTAAAAAGATACCATAGACTAGAGTGCTCAACAAAGCAAACATATTTCTCACAGCTCTGGAGGCTGGAAATCAGAAATTGGAGCGCCAACATGTTTGGATTCTTGGTCAGGGCACTTTTCTTGGATTATAGACAGCAACCTTCTTACAGGACCATGGCTGAGAGATTATCTCACTTTAGTCTCTTCAGACATGGGAGTTAATCATATTCATCAGAGTTTCACCCTCATGACCTAATTACTTTCCTTCAGGCCTTACCTCCAGATAATATCACATTGGTGATTGGGCTTTAACATGTGTATTTTGAGGGTATACACACTTTCAGTCTATAGCATTATCATTGTTGTCTTATTTCTTTTTTAAAGATATTATTTATTTATTTATTTGACAGAGATCACAAGTAGGCAGAGAGGCAGGCAGAGAGAGAGAGAGAGAGGAGGAAGCAGGCTCCCCGCTGAGCAGAGAGCCCAATGTGAGGCTCCATCCCAGGACCCTGGGATCATGACCTGAGCCGAAGCAGAGGCCTTAACCCACTGAGCCACTCAGACTCCCCTGTTGTTTTATTTTTGATAAGTTTTAGATATGATATGATATGAGAATTATAACTCTCCAATCACCTGGAAAATTAAAAAGTTATTTAACTGTAATCATATATTCTTTCTGGCAAATAAATCAGGTTGTGCATTTTCAGTAGTACTAGTGATGCTATTTGTCTTGTCTTATATTTCCTGACATTTGGTCTACCATATAAAATAAAGCTTTTAAAATAATTTAAAACAAATTTACCATCAATTGTCTTTGTGACAGTAACTTATATAAGTGGATTTTTATTGAAATTGAAGATCTTCACAGAATATAAGTGACCTTTACTTGTCATCATCATAAAGAATTCATCTCATTGCTGTTTCTAGTTCTATTTTAATAGTGGGGAATGACATAAGAAAAAGTGAAGAAACTGTGAAGTTAAGAGCTGTCCGATGGCGATAGTTTTAAACAACGTTCTCTTTGACCTTAGATTTCACAACCCTATTTTGAAGACTGGAGTTGGGACAAATAAACCATACTACTTGAAGAGAAGAATTTACAGTTAATTCAATTCCCAGATATCTGTTTTAAACATACACATTCAATCAGTAGTAGTTATATTTGATTAGTGAATTGTCTGGAGCAATAATAAAGAGCATTTGGACATTTACATATTTGAGCAGGGTAAATTAATAGCTATGACACGAACACTTTCATGATGCACACTTTGAAATGTTTTATTTAGAATATGAATATTACACTTTCTAAAGCAGTCAAAGAAAATATAAGAGAAAGCAAACATTGTATATTCTGGGACAAAATTTGACCCTAATCCTGATCTAAAAGAAAAAACAAACAAACTATGAAGAACGATGTGTGGAATATGCCCATACTCATAGAAATGCATTTCTGGGAATAAATGGTTTAATTGTTTGTTTAAATCTTTCATCACTTTTGTTTTATAAAGTCACATCCTCAAATACAGAAGCTGTGGATCTAAATCACAGTTGTCAGGGCTCCTGGGTGGCTCAGTTAACTAAGGGTCTGACTCGTGATTTTGGGCTCAGTTCATGATCTCAGGGTCCTGGAATCAAGCATCATGTAGGGCTCTGCATTTGGGAGGGAGTTTACCCAAGATCTCTCTTTCTTTCTCTTCCCCTCTTTGCTCTCTCTCTCTCTCTCTCTCCCTCAAATAAATACATAAATAAAACAAATTGAAATTGTCAAATGGTTATCATCAGGAAAAGGATTTCTTACTTAAACAATGAAACTAATTAATTAAGATTTGGTAATATGATTGCTATTGTTAAACCCCAAAGCACACAAAAAGAGTTCTCTTTACAAAACAAGTATCTCCTTATAAATGAGTCAGTATTTTATGTTTTTCTTTCAGTACCATCTATGAAATCTAGTTATTGGAGATGAAAACCCTGCCAGAGAATGATAATATTAAACCTAGTAAGTAGAGACCCGAAAGATAAGCTAGAAAGTGAAAGGGATTAGTGTGTGACTGTAAAGGGAAAAGGAAAAGAGTATTATTTAGATTTCATACCATGTAATTCAGCAGGAAAACATCTTATAGTTCTGTCCATAATTATTTTTTAAAATATTTTATCAAATTAACATTGTGCAATTAAGTCTGACTTTCTCACCCTACATCCAAGGCTTTTGGATGTATGTTATAAAGGTATCATTGTAGCCCAGATGTGGAGATGTGGACTGTTAGGACAGAGGCAAGAGAATAGTTTGCAAGAATTGTACTAGAAGATAAAAACTGATGTAGGGCTAAAATGGGAATGAAAGAATGCCAAGGACCCTTTTCTCCACTGAAGCAACATTAAGCTGGCAATTACTGTCAGAATCAGTTTTACCAACTCTGGAATCTAGTCAAATATTGATAAAGCCCAAGGAATGCTTATTAAAGGTAGAAAGTGATACATTTTGATAAGGTAATATTGGCATTTTGATTTGCATGTCACTCTCCTATCTCCCATCTCAGAGGTGCCTATATGGATGGCTGCCCATTTTCCTGTATATCATGCTGGTGCCAGAGGAAAAAATATGGACTTTGTTCTCACGTAATCGTGCTGCTTTGTTTTGAATGTCTGGCAGTGTCCTGAGGAGAACAGCTCGGGGTCCTATGTTATTCTTCTCACCTTAGAATTTGCTTAGGATTAGAACTTCTTTCTGTGAAGAATTTGTCAAAATTAGTTACAGGTATATTTTCACCCAAAATGCTGGCAGTACCAATCTGTTATGCATAGGACAATGGAGCTTCTTCTAGCCATAGCACCACATGGAACCAGGTGCATTACAGACTCATGGTGTGAGGAGTAAGACCCTTGTCACAGATGGCATTTACAAAAGCAAGGTTTGACTCCAGGGGTGATGGAAGAGAAGGTTTATAACAGTTGCCCTTATGTCTTGGACACAATCAAGCCAGGCTACAACAGAAAGCACACTAAGAGGTAGAAAAGTTACAGATTAGTGGAGACAAGTATGCTAAGAGACTTAGATCACTTAGAAGGTTTAAAATAGATACAAAGAAAGATTAAGTCTCAGCATACGTGTCTAAATTAATTAGTTGGTAGTGGATGCATGGAGTATTATATCAAGAAAGATCTGAAGCCAAATATGGATGAAGAAGAAATGATTGTCATGGCTGATTAATAACAGATAATAAAGCATGGAGAGGAGTCTTTATTAAGAAGCACAGTTTGATACATATTTGATATCCCTGACTTAGGACATTTATTAAATAGATGCTTATATGTGTTCACTGTGTACAAAGAGCTGCAGTGTGAGGCACTGGATTATCAAAAGTAAAAATCATAGTCTTTACCATGAAAAATTTAGGGTCCGGTGTAAAAACATACACAAAAATAAAGATTGACAACTGTATGCCTTAGTTACTGAACAATGTGCAGTAGGAAAAAGGATATGGGAACTACCCATATACCACCTAAGAGAGAAAAGGTTAGCTTCGTAGAATGAGTGATATTTAAGAGAATATATAAGCATAAACTAGACAAATTAGACATATTTTAATACCTTGCCCTGAAAAATTGAAATGGTTTCTATTTTGTGCAAGTAAAACCAAAGCTTTATAAAAAAATAAGTTACATAACAGCACATTTTACCAAGCTAGATGAAATATTTTATATCATCAAAGAATTATATACCCTTATTAAAATTTAGAAATACAGATTTTTTAATAATTTTAATTTTAAATTTTAAAAATATGGATGTAGAAACAATATACAATAAAACAGAAACACTATTTTAATAATTAATTAAATAAAATATTTAATAATTATTTTATTGAATTTAATATTCTTTTATATTCTTCTGGTATTCTATTATGATAGAATTCTTTTATATTCTTTTATATTCTTCTGGTATTCTATTATGATAGTAAAATATTATTATAATATTTATATGCATTTTATTTATGTACAGCTTTGAATATGTCCTTGGTTAACTTTGAATAAGAAGTAACAAAACTTTATGGACCTTATTAAGATGTGTTGAAATTGCTCTCAGGAAAACTGGACAGAATTGTATTCTATCTGGAGATATGTTATAGTTTTGGCAATGACCCAAATTCACAGGAATTGATTATCATTAAAGCCATCACTGTTACATGTTTTGAACTATAAGTTATATCGTATTGTTTCACTTGGAACTTATTAATAGTATGATTAAACAGCTTTAATATAATTACATGGCCTTCATAATCTTCTTCAATGAATATTACTTTACATATTCTACACCTTTTTACATTTGATGGAGTTTTGTGATTAATTTGAAAGAGATTTTAAAATACAGAGAGACACATTAATCCTTCTTTTTCTAATGTAGAACTGCAAAAATTTCTAATGAAACTCTAAAATAAGGAAAATTAATTTAATGTATTGTAACCTTACATACAACTTTATCCAAAAAATGGTTTGATAATAGAAATTAAGCAAAGACTTTGGAGCTGCATTTAATATAAAAATTTTAAGCAGTTCAAAAATATCAAAACTGAAGGATAACATTAAAGAAATGTTCAATAAATTTCAAAACAATTTCACATTTACCCTCTTATTTTGTTTTGTTTTATCAGAATTCCTTGTTGTGTTCAAGACCATTGGAATGCTGTAGCATTAACAATTTTAAAAAACGCACCAAGCAAAAGTTAACATGGAAGCCTTACATAAACTGTCTTGAAAGTGAAATTTGGTTTATTTTCCTGAGTAAGGAATAAGGGGATAAGAAAAGATCTGTCAGACTAACAGCAGGGGGATACTTAGTACAAAGTCAGACAAGACAAATGGTGAAAAAAAACGAACAATTATCACTCCAATTATAGTCTGGAAGGTGGAGTGGAGAGAGTAGAAGCAAACACACAGCAAATGACACAACCTTCCAAGTAATTCTCCAGTGGTATAGCTGGAGTCCTTTCTCCTCTCAGTACGGACAGATGGAGAGGACTAGGATGGCTACAGGAGCCAAAAGATTGAAGAGGTTTGTTTTGTTTTGGGTGTTTTATTTTTTTTTTTTTTTTGCTTGTTTGAAATTCCAAGCTTCCATTTTTTAAAGTCTTTGGAGTTGTAAATAATTTGCTTGTTTTATTCTTTTCTTTGCTAATTTCTATTCTTTCCCCACTTTTTCAGGCAAATAGGTCAGGTTAAAAAATTTTATAAAAATACAATTATTTGTGAATACACTTGTTTAATTATAACATCTTTTTTAGATGAGACAATGTAACCTCTTTCATACTCTACCTCTAGTACCTAACATAGTGTCTGTCACAGACACAGAATTTCAATAGAATTTACTTTGTACATGAATCTGAATTGTTATTATATATGGTAGTATGGGAAGTTTTTCAAGTTGGGTAGTATTAGCCACATTATACCTAAGATCTTTGTCCCTTATCTATTGTTGATATTTTCTTAAAAAAATTATTTTTTTAAATTTTATTTTAATTAGATTAATTAACATATAGTATATTATTAGTTTCAGAGAGGGAGCTCAGTAACTCATCAGTTGCATATAACACCCAGTGCTCATTACATCACATGCCCTCCTTAATGCCCATTATGCAGTTCCCCTAACCCCCAACCCCCTCCCCCCATTCACCCCCTCATCCAGCTTTCAGTTTGTTTACTCTAGTTAATAGTGTTTTATGGTTTGTCTTCCTCTCTGATTTCATCTTATTTTATTTTTCCCTCCCTTCCCCTATTATCCTCTATTTTGTTTCTTAAATTCCACATGTGAATGTAATCATATGGTAGTTGTCTTTCTCTGACTGACTTATTTCCCTTAGCATAATACCCTCTAGTTCCATCCACATGGTTGCAAATTGTAAAATTTCATTTTTGATGGCTGAGTAATATTCCACTGTGTATATGTACCAGATCTTTCTTTATCCATTCATCTGTTGATGAACATGTGGGCTCTTTCCATAGTTTGACTATTGTGGACATTTCTGCATTGTTGGTATTTTCTTACCAGTACATAATTATTATTACTAACATGTTCTGGTAGCTTTCTTCAAATTTCTTCAACTGGTGATATTTCAACTGGGTATTTTCTGTATTTACACATTTCAAATTGCTTGAGGATATGTTTTGGGGAAAGTACCAAAATCTCACTCTTACAGTAGAAACAAATTACCTTTAAAAATTACAACTGATCTGCAAAGTGATTTTAAAAGCCTAGTTAAGTAGAGCAAAGTCTTGTTATATAAAGCAAATATTGATAATTGATTTTTATCAAATAGTGGAATAGATTTTCATTCAAATACAATATTAACATGAAGGAAAAATTAATACTAAAATATATTATTCCAAAATTGATTGATAGTGGCATGCTTTATTTCCACACTATATAGTCTTTTCTTTAAGAACAACATTCTTGGGCGCCTGGGTGGCTCAGTGGGTTAAGCCACTGCCTTCGGCTCAGGTCATGATCTCAGGGTCCTGGGATCGAGTCCCGCATCGGACTCTCTGCTCAGCAGGGAGCCTGCTTCCTCCTCTCTCTCTCTCTCTGCCTGCCTCTCTGCCTACTTGTGATCTCTCTCTCTGTCAAATAAATAAAATCCTTAAAAAAATTTTAAAAAAAAGAACAACATTATTTGCTTTATGACATTGATACAAATGATTCCATTTTTTTTCCTATTATTCATTATGGATAGAGTAGTATATCAGAAGTAGGTGAAATACTATTAGATTTGAAAGAGTACATGCACCCTGATTTTATAGCAACACTATCAACAATAGCCAAACCATGGAAAGAGCTGAAATGTCCATTGATTGGAGAATGGATAATAAAGATGTGACACATATATACAATGGAACATTATTCAGGCATCAGAAAGAATGAAATTTTGCCATTGCAGTGATGTGAATGGAGCTCGAGTATATTATGCTAAGCAAAATAAGCCAGAGAAAGACAAATACCCTATGATTTCACTCATATGGGGAATTAAAAACAAAACAAAACAAAAAAAAAACAACAAAAAAGAGATAGACATGTGGGAAGGGGAAAAAAAGAGAGAGAGAGAGAAAGAGGAAAGCAAACTATAAAAGACTCTTACTGATAGAGAACAAACTGAGATTATATGGAGGGTGGTCAGTGGGGGATAGGCTAAATGGGTGATGGGTATTAAGGAGGGCAATTGCTGTGTTGAGCACTGGGTGTTTTGAATAAGCCAAATGCTGAATCACTAAATTCTACTCCTAAAACCAGTATTACACTATATTTTAATTAACTAGAATTTAAATAAAAATTTGAGAAAAAGAAATATATGGGGCCCAAGTACTCTAAAGACTTTCATAAATTTAAATATAGCTATTAAAGCCTGCAGCCATCAAATTAATCTTACATTCAGTGTTCACCTGAAAGGAATGGTGGTTCAGATTTTTCCTCATGTTACAGTTAAATGTCATTCCCTTCAATAGTAATTGTCAAATCTAGTGTGTTGTCTTTCAGTTTTTGGTCTTGCATGCAAGGTGCTTAAAAGTTGCTATCCTGTCCTAACAAGAAGTAAAATAGCTGATCAAATTGATCATCGGTTTATCTTGGATTTGAAATGATAGTGAGGCCAGAGAGCAAACTCTTTCCTCTAAATTGAAATAATTGGGTGAATATTAGTAGTCAGTTCTTACTAGAGCAGAAACCTCTGCATGAACCAGTGGCAAAGTCAGAAAATATATACCATAATTGACAAATTGCTGGAGCTAGGTGTAGAGAGATCTGAGAGTTAAAAAATTCAAAGGGACTCAATAATAGTGCTCCCCCTTCCTTTTGCAACTTTTATTTTCAGAAACTAGACAAAATTCTCACATCAAGTATTAGAGAAAATCCCATCGTGCCAGAGCCTAACTGATGTAGGAAAGAGAAGTATCCAACTCATGCCAGATGTACCCTTCCAACTGAGAAAAGGAAAATATCTAATTCTAACCCCTTTTAATCATCCTCTTCCATCTAAGAGGGCATAAGTTTCCTTTGCTGTGCAAGGATTTTTTGCTGTTTATCTTGATGAAGTCACGAAAGTTCACTTTTGCTTTTGTTTTTCTTGCCTTTATAACATGTCTTGAAAGAGGTTGCTTGGCTAATGTCAAAGAGGTTACTGCTTATGTTCTCCTCGAGGATTTTGATGGATTCCTGTCTCACATTAATGTCTTTCATCCATTTCAAATTTATATTTGTGTATGGTGTAAAAGAATGGCTCAATTTCATTCTTCAGCATATGGTTGTCCAATATTCTGAGCACCATTTATTGGAGAGAGTCTTTCTTCTATTGGATATTCTTTCCTGATTTGTCAAAGATTTGTTGGCCATAGAGTTGAGGGTCCATTTCTGTCATGTCTATTCTGTTCCGCTTATCTATGTGTCTGTTTTTGTGCCAATATCATGCTGTCTTGATAATCACAGTTTTGTAATATAGCTTGAAGTCACATATTGTGATGCCTTCAGCTTTGGTTTTCTTTTTCAATAATCCCCTGGCTATTTGGGGTCTTTTCTGGTTCCATACAAATTTTAGGATTGTTTGTTCCAACTCTGTGAAAAATGTCAATGGTATTTTGATAAGGATTGCATTGAAGGCATAGATTGCTCTGGGCAGCATAGACATTTTCATAATATTTATTCTTCCAATCGATGAACATGGAAGGTTTTTCCATTTCTTCGTCTCTTCCTCAGTTTCTTTCATAAATGTTCTATAGTTTCTAGAGTATACATCCTTTATATCTTTGATTGGATTTATTCTTAGGTATCCTACGGGTTTTGGTGCTATTGTAAATGGAATTGATTCCTTAATTTCTTTTTCTTCAGCCACATTGTTAGTGTATGGAAATGCAACTGATTTCTGTACATTGATTTTGTTGCTAAAATAAAAGTTGCTAAATTGCTGTATGAGTTCTAGTAATTTGGGGGTGGAGTCTTTTGGGTTTCCCACATGAAGTATCATATCATCTGTGGAGACGGAGTCACAATAAAAAGATTTTCACAGCAAAGGAAACAGGCAACAAAACTAAGAGTTAACCTACGGAATGGGAGAAAATATTTTCAAATGACATAACAGATGAAGGACTGATATCCAAGATCTATAAAGAATATCTCAATCTCAACACCCCAAAATCAAATAGTATAGTCAAGAAATGAGGAGAAGACATGAACAGACACTTTTCCAAAGAAGACATACAAATGGCTAATAGACACGGTAAAATATGTTTAACACCACTAGCCATCAGGGAAATATAAATCAAAACCACAATGAGAAACCATCTTACACCAGTTACAATAGCAATGATGAGGATGTGAAGAAAGGGGAACCTTCTTATACTGTAGGGAAGAATTTAAGTTGGTGCAGCCACTCTGGAAAACAGTGTGGATTTTTCTCAAGACATTAAAAATAGAGCTACCCTATAATCCATCAATTGCACTACTAGGTATTTACCCCCATAATACAGATGTTTTGTGCACTCCAATGATCATAACAGCAGTGAACACAATAGCCAAATTGTGGAAGGAGACAAGATGCCTTTTGACAAATGAATGGACAAAGATGTGGTTCATATATACAATGAAATATTACTCAGCCATCAGAAAGGATGACTACTTACCATTTGCATCAACATGGATGGAACTGGAAGGAATTATCCTAAGTGAAATAAGACAAATAGAGAAAGGGAATTACCATATAGTTTTGCTCGTATGTGGGACATAAGGAATAGCATGGAGGACCATGGGAGAGTAGAGGAAAACTGAATAGGAAGAAATCAAACAGGAAGACAAACTATGAGACACTCTGGACTCTGGGAACCAAACTGAGAGTTACAGAAGAGAGGAGGTAAGGGGATAGGATAACAGGGTGATGAGTATTAAGGAGATCATGTGTGGTGATGAGCACTGGGTGTTGTATGCAACTAATGAATTGTTGAACACTATATCAAAAACTAATCATGTACTATATTCTGGCTAATTGAACAAAATAAAAATAAATTTAAAAAATAAGAAGGGATAAGAAAACTGAGAAATGATTATGAAGTTTACAGTACAGAGCCATAGGTTCACTGAAAGACTAAGATCATAGGACTATAGAATGTTTCACTTCCCCCCACCCCCAACAACTTACTGCTACATTACTAAAGGCCTATTTTTTTTAAGATTTTATTTATTTATTTGACAGACAGAGATCACAAGTAGGCAGAGAAGCAGGCAGAGAGAGAGGAGGAAGCAGACTCCCTGCTGAACAGAGAGCCTGACACAGGGCTCGATCCCAGGACCCTGGGATCATGACCTGAGCGGAAGGCAGAGGCTTTAACCCACTGAACCACCCACGCGCCCCTACTAAAGGCCTATTGACAATAGTTCCTTGTCCCCAGTACATCTGATTAAGAAAGAAATTACAAGGCACATTGAAAGGGAAAAAACACATTTTAAAAGACCGAGGGAGCATTAGGATCTGGCATGGCAACAATATTGGAATTATCAGACTTTGATTAATATTTTAATCAATCTAGTGGATAGCGTATGCAAGAGTGGATGCAGATGGACAATGTAAACAGAGAGATTAAAATTCTAAGAAAGAACCAAAAGAAGTACTAGAGGTCAAAAACACTGTAACATAATTGATGAGTGCATTAATCTGTTAATCACTCAATTCAACATAGCTGAAGAAAACATTTCTGAGTTTGAGGATATTTCAACAGAAATCTCCAAAACTGAAAAGCAAAGAGAAATATGATTAAACAAACAAAAACAGAACAGAATTATAAGAACTGTGGGACAACTACAAAAGATGTCATGTATATGTTATGGGAATAAGACGAGAGAAAAGAAAACAGAACAGAAGAAATATTTGAAACTATAATGACTGAGAATTTCCATAAATTAATGCCAGGCATCAAATGGCAAATCTGAGAAGCTCAGTGAATACCAAGAAGGATAAATGCCATAATAATCTTACGTCGACATAGCATATTTAAACTGCAGAAAGAAAAAAAAAAGTTTGAAAGAAGTCAGAGTAAACATCTTAAATATAGAGTATGAGGGTAAGAATTATAACCAATCTTTCCAAAGCTATGAAAAAAAAAATCACCAATCTAGAATTCTATGTCCTGTGAATTATCCTTCAAAAATGAAGGATAAACAAAAACTTTCTCAAACAAACAAAAGTTGAGAAAATGCATTGCCAAAAGACTTGCTTTGCAAGAATTATTAAAAAAGGTTCCTTTTTAAAAAAGATTTTACTTCTTTATTTGAGAGAGAGGGAGCACAAGTGACAAAGAGAGTAAAGGGACATAGGCAAGCAGACTCCCCACTGAGCAGGGAGTCCCATGAACAGCTCAATCCTGGGACTCTGGGATCATGACCTGAGCCAAAGGTAGATGCTCAACCTACTAAGCCACCCCGATGCCCCTGTTTCTTATTCTTAATTGATCAAATAGAACTGTAATAATGAATTCAATTATGTATGTTTATATATGATAGAAATGAATGACAGCAGTGATCCAAAGGACTACAGGGAAAAATAAGGATTATTTTGTTATTATGAGGTACTCACATTACCTGTAAAATGGTATAGCATTTTTGAAAGTATACTTGGATTATTTTCGTAAGTGTTTATTACAAACTCTATGGCCATCACTAAAATCAGCTTTAAAAAAGGAGTATAACTATCATGCTAAAAATACAGAATCATATAAAATAATCTATTAAAACCAAAATGTCAGAAAATAGTAGAAGGCTATATAATAGAAACAATAACAAGAAATAGAACCAATGAACATGTATCACGAATAGAAAGTGTTAGCAAATAGGTAATATTAATCTAAATACATCAATAATCACTTTGAATGTCAGTTGTCCAAATGTACCAAATAAAACACAGAGATTGTTAGATGTATCAAAAGCAAGACCCAAATATTTATCATCTACAAGAAATGCACTTTAAATATAAATACAATATAGATTAAAATTAAATGAATAAAGAAAAATGTCTCATGCTAATACTAATAAAAAGAAAACAGGAATAGTTATATTAACGTCAAATAAAAAGGACTTAAAGCAGAAGGCAGTATAATGAAGGGCATATGATATGTAATATAAAGAAGACCACAGTTCTTAGCATGTACGTACCTAACACATGAGCCAAAAACTGATAGAATTGTGAGAAGAAATAAATAAATCCACTATTACAGTTGGAGACTTCAATATCATTCTGTCAGAAAGGGACAGATCCAGCTGGCAGGAAAATCAGTAACAACATAATAAATCAACAAAACCATTAACTCTATGTAATTTGATATCTATAGACTACTTTATCCAACAGTAGTAGAGTATACATTTTTCTCAAGCTTACATGGAACATTCATCAAGCTAAAACACATTCTGAGCCATAGAATATACCTTTAAGAAATTTAAAAGAATAGGTCAAACAACACCTTCCTTTGGAATATAATGAAATTATACTAGAAATCAATAAAATAAGATACCTGGAAAATCCCCAAATACTTGGAGATTAAACAATACACTTCTAAGTAGTATTTGGGTCAAAGAAGAAATCTCAAGAGAAATTTAAAAATATTTTGAGCTAAATGAAAATGGAAACACACTCATTAATATTTGTAAAGCAGTGTATAAATGGAAATTTGTAATATTGAATACATATTAGAAAAATAGAAGAATCAAAAATCAAATATTTAAGCTTCCGCCCTACAAAACTGGAGAAAGAATAATAAATTAAATCCAAATCAAGAAAAGGAAAAGAAATAATAAAAGAGCAGAAATCAGTGAACTTCAAAAGAGCAAATCAAGAGAGAAAATCATTGAAACAAAAAACTGGTTTTTGAAAAGATCTATAAATTCAATAAGCTTATAGTCATGTTAACTAAGAAAAAAAGAGAGAGGACAAAAATTAATAATATTAGAAATGAAAGAGATATCAATACAGAACCTGTGAACATTAAAAGCAAAATAAAGAAATATTATGACCACCTTGATACCCACAAATTTGACAATGTAGTTGAAATGGACCAGTTCCTTGAGAGACACAATCTGTTAAAACTCAAAAGAAGAATGAGACAATAAGCAAAATATTATTTTTATTAAATATATTGAATAAATAATTAATAATTCTCTAAAATATAAATCATACACCATGACCAAGTGGAATTTGCCCAAGATATGTGAGATTGAATCAACATGTGAAAATCAATTAAAGTAATCCATCACATCAACTATCTAAGGAAAAAAAACAAACATAAGATCATATCAATAAATGCAGAAAAAGCATTTTAAAAACTCCTAACAGTCATGTAGCAAAATCTCAGTAAACTGGACGTAAAGGGAAATCCTCAACTTGATAAAGATATTTATAAAAACCTACAGTTAAAAACATACTTAATGATGAGAAGCTAGAACTTTCCCATTAAGTTTTCCCCTTGTTTGCCTGCTAAGACCAGGAACGTATCCCCCATCACCACTCCCTTACAACACTGAACTATAATTCCTAGCTAACACAGTAAAACTAGATAGAAAAAAGGACTTAAAATGAATGAAAATTATTGATTGGGAAGAAAGCAATAAAACTGTCCTTTTGCCCAGATGACATGATTATCTATATAAAAATTTTTTTAAAAAATCAACAAAGCCTCCTGGAACTTATAAGGGATTATGGAAAATTTGCAGTATATGGAATTAAATATGAGTCATTTTCTTTCCATTATGCCAGCAATGAAAAGTGGAAATTAAAAACACATTTCCATTTATAATAGCATGGAAACTTAGTTATAAATCCTGAATATGAAAACTTAGATATAAATCCAACAAAATAAGTATAAGATCTACATGAAAAAACCTGTTAAACTTTGATGAATGAAATTATGGAAAAACTAAGTAAATGGAAAGATAGTCCATGTTTATAGATATGAAAATTCAATATTATAAAGATGTCAGTTTTTCCTAGAATGATCTATAGATTCAATATAATCATATTCAAAAACCTAGCAAGATTTATGTGGATATCAACAAACTGATTCTAAACTTTACATGAAAAACAAAAGACCCAGAATAGCCAACATAATATTAAAGAATAAATTTGGAGGACAATACTTGACTTAGACAATTACTATAAAGCTACAATAATCAGGACAGTATGGTATTGGTGAAAGAATTGAAAATAGATAACTAGAACAGAAGACAACCCAGAAATAAAACCACATAAACTGATTGGCAAAGGAGCAAAGGTACTACCAACAGAGCAAAGAGAGTCTTTCAACAAATGATGCTGCAACAATAGGACAGCTGCATGCTAAAAAATAAAATGAATCTAGATATAGAAATTACACCTGTCACAAAAATCAACTCCAACTGGATCACAGGTCGCAATATAAAATGTAATATTATAAAGCTCCTTCGCAATTACATCAAAGAAAATTTATATTACCTTAGATTTGATGATGACTTTTTAGATGCTGCACCGAAAACACCATCCAGGAAAGATAGAATTGATAAGCTGCACTTCTTTAAGAATTAAATAAATTCTGCTATGTGAAAGACATTGTCAATAGAATGGAAAGATAAGCAACAGACTTGGAGAAAATTTTGCAAGTGGAAATCTAATAAAAATTCTCATCTAAAATATAATAAGAACACTTAAAATTCAATAAAAATGAAATGAAAAATCCAATTAGGCCAAAGATCCTAATAGACAACTCACCAAAGATATATAGATAGAAAATTAGCATTGAAAGTAGCTCATTACCCTATGTCACGAGGGAAGTAAAATCAAAACAATGAGTTGTCACTATCTACCAGTTAAAATGGCCAACATCCAAATACAACACCCAAATGCTTATGAGGTTATGGAGCAACAGGAGTTCTTATTTTTGCTGATGGGAATCCAAAATAGTAGAGATACTTCGTAAGACACTTTGCTGGTTTCTTACAAAACTAAACATGCTCTTACAATGTTTTCCAGCGATCATGCTCCTTGGTATTTAGTCTTTGGTACTGAAAACCTATATCCACACAAAAACCCCCACATGTATATTTATGGCAGCTCTGTTCATAACTGCCCAAACTTAAAAGTGACCAAAATGCTTTTCATTAAATGAGTGGATAAACTGGTATATCCAGAAAACGGATTATTCAGCACTAAAAAGAAATGAGTTATCAAGTCATGGAAAACTAAGTGCATATTACTAAGTGTAAGAAGCCAGTCTGAAAGCCTACCTACTAGATGACCCCATAATATAGGATTCCAAAAGGCAAAACCATAGAGAAATAAAAGCATTGGTATTTGAGGCTGGAGGGGAGGAACGGATGAATAGAGCACAGAGAATTTTTAGAGCAGTGGAACTACTCTGTATGTTATTATAATGATAGACATATGTCATTCTACCTTTGTCCAAACCCACAGATCTTGCAATATCATGCATGAACTCTTAATATAAACTGTGGACTTTGTGTGAAATAATGTCAGTATAAGTTCATCAATTGCAACAAATGCACCACTTTGGTGTGAGATGTTGATGGTGGAGATGCTGTGATTGTAGGGGGACAGGGAATATATAGAAACTCTCTGTACTCCTACCTAGTATTGTTATGAACCTAAAATTGTTCTAAATGTAGACTACTGGGAAAATTAGTGTGTTTGGGATTCTATTGAGAATCTGTTTAGTACATGCTCAGAGATTCAGATTCAGTAGACCTCAATTGAGTCAGAAATTTATATTTTAAACAAGTACTGTGTTAATTCTGGTGAAAGACTTCTGGCAAGCACACATTGAAAAAATCTGATTTTGGAGCTTTTTAAAAAACCCACAACTGAATTCATTTATTTTTAATAGTGTTTTTTCTTATGATGTAAACAAATGTGAAAATTTCAACTGATTATTGGAAGACTTGGGACGAGGAAAGGAAGACAGGGTATCTGGGCAGTATTGGTTAAGCATCCAACTCTCAATTTTGGCTCGGGTAATGACCTCACAGTTGTGAGATAGAGCCCTATGTCTGGCTGCATAATGGTGTGGAGCCAGCATAAGATTCTCCCTCTTCCTCTGTCCCTAAAAAAAACAGAAAGGAAAATAAATTATTCACACTGTGCAATTTTTTACAAATTTTTTCTTCAGAAAGTTGTTCTCTAACATGTCAAGAAATGGGACAGTTTTCAAGTTACATATTTCAAGTTATATAATTAAATATGTTATATAATTAAATATTTTTTTTATTAAAGGGCACGCAAACTTAGAGTTGTGAATAATGTATGATTATTCCTGTAGGAAATGCAGCTGTTTGGTCTCATTAGCAAAATTTCCACCACTGTAGATTATCTGCAACAGATTCAATTTCTTTAACTCTACTTTTTAAACTCTAAAACCAAGAATAACAGATATCCTTGAGTAGGATTCCTCTTCAGTGATATGGAGTGCTCATTCATAAAGCACGTGATCCTTTCCTACCAGAGAAACAATAGGAATAAGAGAATTTTTAATTTGCATCCCCATTTGAGAAACTCCAGGAGCTGAAATATGCATAACCTTTCTGGATCTCACATTTAGAATGATGGAAAATATAGGAAGAGTAATGGAAATACATTTTTCTGTTGACACGGAGAATTTAAATGATACCCTTTTACATTGTTTTAATCCCTTGTGTACAAATATCACTACTATATATCTCATTACTCAAAATCCTGATTTATCTCATTGATAAGAATATAATCCCGGATAATTGGCTGGGCTCTGGTATTCATTTTTTTAGGAAGGCCTTATTGTAGTTTGTTGGGAAGATAATGGATATGAGTGAGTTACATCCCTGCTACAATTATAGCTCTTCGTGTGTGTGTGTGTGTGTGTGTGTGTGTGTGTGTGTTAACATTTAGGATTGATTTTCCTCTGTAGATTTCTGTGTGTAAATGCTCATTTAAAAATAAGTTAGGATACTATATATGCTACCTTGCATCCTGATATTTGCACTTGGTTTCTAACTGGAAAAAAAGTAAATCTTTTTTAAGTTGAAGTATAGTTGATATACAAAATTATATTAGTTTTAAGTGCACGGCATAGTGATTTGACAATTACATATATTACAAAATACTATGATAAGCATAGTTACCATCTGTTACCATACAAAGTTATTACAATAGTATTGACTAATTCTACGCTATGCTTTTCATCCCCATGACTTATTTATTTTTTAACTGGAAATCTGTACCTCTTAATCTCCTTCACCTATAGCAACTCTACTTTTTATTAGATTAATGGACAAGAAATTTTCTTACTGAGTCATAATTATACCATTTGAAAAAGAGGAATGGTAATAATTACCTTTCAGGATTACTAAGAATAGTACAGGTAGTATATATAAATGCCTAACCACAGTAAATGTACCTAATATATATAGTTGGTGTTACTCTTTACATTAATGTTTATATCACCATCCTAAAACATTATAATCAGATATGGGCATTTAAAATTTTTTATAACTTTAAAAAAATAAAGAATTAAAAATTAAACCTTGTTAAAAATGCTTTACTATGAAACAGGAATAAATTGATGGTTTTCATATTTTCAATAGTAATAAGCATTGTGTGACCTTATGACCATAGTATCAGCATAAGTGTATGAATGTATTGTGCAATTTTGACTTTAAAAATTATTTAGTTTCCTTTTACTCAGTGGCACAAAGATGCTTGTTTTGCTTATGATGCCTGTTATAAAATGCTTATTAATAGCAAGTGTCAAGTTTGACAGCACTTGGTGTACACTCTACATTAGGTGGTCATAGCAATAACAAGCCAATAGATCTAAAAATGGTGTAATAATTGCTTGTAAATAATTTACAAGTGGTTTGTGTCAGTCAGCATTCAGATTGATGTTAGCATGGGGAAATACTACATTTATCAAACATCAGTGGATTTAGATATTTTTATTATAATTATGAATTTTTGTATTCTATTCTTTAAATACTGTCATTATCAATTAATTCAAATTTTGTTGAGAAAATGAGAATGTATGTCTTCACATGGATCAAGAGGTATAACTCCATTATCATGAATTTAAATTTTTAAAACATGGGAAATCAAAACTTTGGTCAAGAAAAAGGAATGGGTACAATATGGCAGCACATGCCTTATAGAAAAAATACTATTTCCAACTGTTCAATAATAACAAACATCCTTCCCCTTTAATTATATTTCAGGAAGTTTCCATTAAAACACACACACACACACACACACACAGACAGTTGAGTCTATGCTTTAAGATCTCAGATGTTGCTATTTTAATGCTTCAGCTTTTGAATAATATTTTTAAACTGATAAGACACTAAACTACAATTGATCTTAGCCAAAAGACCAAGAAGATATTGCATAATATTTTTAAAGCCGAAGTTTGAGTGATTAACATAAACAGCTTTAAAAGATTCTAAAATGCTCATTATTCATTTTCCTATAATTAATTATTAGTACACCAATTAATATTTAATACTGTTCTATAATTTTATTTCACAAAATTTTTAATAGTTTGAAAAAATTTCAAGTTCTTCCCTCTCAATGAAAATGAATTTAACATATGTGGCAGCAAAGAGGTGCACTGCTTGCTTACTTTTCCTTCAAGAAAAAACCTGCCATTAAGGTGTAAACGGTGTAATTCGCTGACAGACTCCATCTGTTAGTGGCTCCAGGACCCTCTTTCTTTTTCTGCTTTCAAGCTGAGGATGTACTCTCTCCAGGAAGCCCGAACCCAATGCCTGAGCATGGGCCTGCCATTTCTGTCTAATTTAGGTCTCTTCTAAGGGGCAATCTGCTCCAGTCATTGTGACCAGGTTAGCTGGGATTAGGGCAAACTTGCACCATGCATGGAACTTTTCTCTGAATAATCCTGCTTTCTCCCTCTCCCCTTTTAAAGGTGTCAGGTTCCCATGGCAATCCATGATTCATTCACTAACCATCCTTCCCCCATTCATTCTCTTTCTGTCTCTCTCTCTCTCTCTCCCTTTAAGATTTTATTTATTTATTTGGCAGAGAGAGAGAGAGAGCATTAGTGGGGGGAACAGCAGGCAGAGGGAGAAACAGGCTCCCTGCCTAAGGCAGATGCCCAAGGACTGAGCCATCCTTGTCCCCCTACCCTACTCTCTTTGATCTTTTAAAAGTATAGGCTTTATTCTCACAATAAATCCTACTCTTCTAACTTCTCTGTGTTTTCTTCTGGGAAGATACTGACATAACATATTTTTATATAATGCAACTTTTTTTTTTAACTTTGAATTTACATTCCAGTTAGTTAACACACATTGTACTATTAGTTTTAGGTGTACAATATAGTGATTCAGCATTTACATACAACACCCCAACACCCAGTGCCCATCACAAGTGCACTCCTTAATGCCCATTTCACCAACCCCCCAACCCACTTCCTTTTAGCAACCTTCAGTTTGTCCTCTATAATTAAGTCTGTTTCTCGGTTTGTCTACCTCTCTGTTTGTTTGTTTTTATCCCCTTTGATTTTAAATTTTGTTTTTTAAATCCCGCACATGAGTGAAACCATATGGCATTTGAGTTTCTTTGGCTGACTTATTTCATTAGAATAGTACTCTCTAACTCCATCCATGTCATTGCTAGTTAAAATAAATGCAATTTATACAATTAATTTTGATTCTTTAATAGATTTAGCAAACTTTATTCATGTATTCTGAATAGATTATAAGATTCGAGGAAATTCCCATAAATTGATAGAAAATTTCTCTTTTTCTTCTCTTTTTTTCTTTATTTTGGAACATAAACATAGAAAGTGATTATCTCAGTCTCCTCAGGCGGCTATTTCAAACTAATATAAAGTCGTAGCTTACAAATAGTAGAAATTTATTTCTCACAACCAAGATCAAGGTATCAGTAGATTCAGTGTCTGTGAAGGCCCATATCCTGGTCCATGGACAACTGTCTTTTCACTGTGTCTTCATATGGTGGCTAGTGGGGACATGGGGTCTCTCTGGGGTCTCTTCTATAAAAGTACTAATCTCCCAGACGCCTCACCTCCAAATATTATCCCACTGAAGATTAGTTTTCAACATATGAATTTGGGGATACACAAACATTCCGTCTATAGCAATTCTGTTGCATTATTAATTTAAAAATTCAAATGCTAAGTAATGTCCATGTAAAACAAAACAAAATGATCGGGTATATTATATATATTATAAATATATATTTTAAAAATATAAATAATAATAAATAATATATTATAAAATAATATAATATTTCATTGCCTAAACAAAAATAAAATATCTTAGTCCACTATTAACCAAAATCTTGGACATTTAACCCTTGGCAAAGTATGGAAGGTATAATAATATATGTGATTTGATAATTGCTAAAGCACTTATAATATTACTTTATATTATATTATTATATTATATATTATTTAATTATACTATGTAATTATATAATTAAATATATAATATAATCATATTAATTATAGTAATGCTCATACATGAATTCAGTCTACTTTATAATATGATATTATACAACATTCTTATATCATTTATCTAATAACATTATACAAGAGGTAATCAAATTAATATAGTCAAAGTCTGAAGAAATTCTGTGACTTGATTTAACCAATATGTAATTATATTTCAGATCATTTGAAAGCAGGAAAATAATATGAATGCATCATTACATACATTACTATATAATTTAATCTTAGTACAATACTCTATATGTGAAACTCAATAATCTAGCTCATATTTTGAAAATATAAGTTTAACATGCTATTCAAGTAAGTCCCTCTTCAGTATTCTTAATAATTCATCAACATAATTCATGTACCAAGAACATTTTTCCTATATGTATATTTATAATTAAAATGTGAGTAGTTATGCTGATAATTACACATGATAGAACTATGTGATGATAGACAACAGGAACATAAAGCCCTAGGGTTTTGTTTAAATTTCATAAATTTCATAAAAATTTAAAATATACATAATGCTTATTTCACTTAATTTTTGCCTTGGTATTAATAAGTATAACCATCATATCTCTTTAGTTTTCATGTAAAAATAATCTCCATACAGTTAGAAATTATTATATAACTATGTCCTTATTTATTTATTTATAGAACTTCTAAATATAATTTTGTTATTTTTGGAACTTAAGTCTATGTTATTAAACTGCACTGGGGAATTGACATGGTCAGGCCCCAATGAACACTTTTATCAATATTCAGAATGTTTCCTGCTACAAACTTTCAATATATTGAACTAAATATTGTTGTTTAACCAAAATATTGTCTTCTTGGGGTGCCTGGGTGGCTCATGACCTCTGCCTTTGGCTCAGGTCACGTTCTCAGTTCCTGAGATCAAGCCCCACATCGAGCTCTCTGCTCAACAGGGAGCCTGCTTCCCCCTCCTCTTTCTGCCTGCCTTTCTGCCTCTGTGTCTCTCTCTCTCTGTCAAATAAATAAATAAAATGTTAAAAAAAAATCGCCTTCTCATATATGGTTAAGTTTATGTAACTTGGTAGAGTAGGTAACTTTTATCTCTTCTTTCATTCTGAAGAAACTCAACCTGCAATATAGTTGACTGATAGCTTCAACTTCTTATTGGTAGTTTGGTCAAATCAGAACCATTTGCAAAAAGATCAAAGTGGCTCCACTCTAAAAAGGTAATATACAGCTAATCACTGTCCAGATTTATTATGACCATGTTTTAAGCTACATTTCAGTTATTGCTGTCAATACAACTTTTCTAAGAGAGTATTAGCACAGAATGTGATAACCAATCTTGTCTCCTTAAGATAATAAGCAACTAGTAAGTGTTGATTTATTATGACCACGTTTTAAGCTACATTTCAGGTATTGCTGTCAATACAACTTTTCTAGGAGAGTATTAGCGCAGAATATGATAACCAATCTTGTCTCCTTAAGATAGCAAACAATTATGTATGTGTTGATCACTTTATTTCTTATAGTAAGAAGAAAAACATCAATTTACAATCCCTGAACATTTATTTTGTGTCACTCACTTTGTTAAACCCTTTATGTATATTTTAATACTCATTTGGAGTGCTGATAAATAGTTATTATGATTTTAGTTTTATATATAAAGAAAAAAGAAACTGGTAAATTGTGTTCTGGATATAATGGTCTTGTAAAAACCGGGCAGAAATTTAAGCCTCATTTATCCAATTCCAAAAATATGCTCAGTATAACAAAACTATGAGATCATAACTCACTTAGAATTAATTCTTTCATTAAAATAATGTAAAGTGTCCAATGTCAAGAAAAAAATGACACAAATGCTTCAAACTGAAGAGTCATTTTCACTTATGTAACAGAAATAATGATGTACAATGGTTGATATATATTTAAAACAACTTAACAGGCTGACTACAAACAATTTTTCAGATCGCTATATGTCTCAAACAAATTATTTAAATAGTTACAAAATAACATTTTTAACACTCACCTCAAAAGGACAAGAAATGACTTATCCTTTATCTTTAAAATACACATATTTTGTATTATAAAATTACTAATACAATTGATGAATATAATATTTAAAGAATTGGTTTTGAACACTTTTTCCCTTTATGTTGTTAATAATATTAGCTATCTTTTGTTAAAATTCCGAGGATTTAGTAAGTCTATTCTATCATATTATAAAGGAAAATTCTTGATTTATCATCCTTATTTTTTCCAAGTAAGAGTTTCCTAGAATTGTAGAGGATTTCATATAGCAAATTTCTTTTTACATTCATTTCACCAATCCATTCTGAAATTATAAGATTCTTCTACTCAGATAGATTAGAGGCAAGCATAATTTGACAATCTTCTGTTATGTACTCCGATTTAATTACAAACATTAGATTTATAACTTCTGATATTTCTTTTGAACTTCTAACTCAGCTCCAACCAATAACTAATTTTATATGTAGTGGGATTTTTGTCTGTCCGTCAGTCAGTTGCACAATGCCCTAATAAGTTTCTCAAGAAGAGAAACAGCACCTGGCATCCAGGATCTTGTTTATTATACAACTCCTCAATAAAAAGACAGGACTCCTTGGCAGAATAGCTGGTTCTAGGACGGGACAGGAAATATATAAAATAAAATAAAATAAAATAAAATAAAATAAAATAAATAAATTAACTAGCTTTGGGTTATAACACAAAGTATAAAATAATATAAATGAGTCCATATTAATAGAAATAATTTAATTAGGAAATAAAGGGAAAAGAAGAGACAAATATTTTTTAAAGATTGATTGATTGATTGATTATTTGAGAGAAAGAGAGAGAGAATGAAAAACAGAAAGAGGGTAAGGGGAGGAGCAGAGGAAGAGTATCTTCACGTAGACTCCCCCATTGAACGTGAAGCCTGATGTGTGTCTTGAGCTTATGACTCAAGATATCATAACCTGAGCTGAAACCAAGGTTTGGATGCTCAATCGACTAAGTCACCCAGGGGACCTGAAAAGACAGATGAATTCAAATAATTTATCGAGATAATTTGCTCTTAATGAAGTAGTGCATAACTCTTTACACTTAAAGTTGAGTTCCATATGACATTTTCCAAAGAGTAAACCATGAAAAAGTGGAAAACAAGAAACTATACAATGAAAAAGTCAGGCAAAAACTACCTTAGCCCAGTGATCAAGGTTAACATCAACAGTGATAAGTCATGTTGACAGTATGTACACCTGATATGATATGATGAAAATGACACTTTACCTCTGTTGTTTTACTTCCAAAAACATACACCCCAGTCCAGTCATTTTTAAGATATTTGACAAGACCCATCTGAGGATCATTGTACAAAATAATAACCTGTTCCTCAAAACTATCAGGGTCATTAAAAAAAGTCTAAGGAACTGTAATGAAGACCACATGAGGCATAAATGTAATGGGAGATCTAGAAACAGGGTAAGTCCACTATGAAAAAAACTAAGGAATTCTTAGTTTAAGGAATTCTTTTTTTTTTTTTTTTAGTTTAAGGAATTCTTAATAAACTATGGACTTTAATTAATAATAATGTCTCAATATTGGTTCATTAGTCATAATAAATGTGTACCATATTAATGTAAGATGTAACAGGGGAAACCAGGTGCATAGTATGTGGGAACTCTCTATACTATCTTTGCCATTTTTCTATTAACCTTAAACTGTTCTAAAATAGTTCATTTAAAAAAAATGAAGTAAAAGAAAACATCTTATTTGGCAACCAAAAGTTAGAGAGAGAGGTGGAGATCAGAGAGAAAGAGAAGAGCAATGGATGTTAATATTTTCCTATTTCTGTATGTCATTCATTCATTCAGTTAGTATTTACTGAATATATATGCTATGCACCATACACTGGAGCAAGTAACAGGAGTACGAAAATGAATCCATTGATCTGAGCTTTCTCTGAGTAACTTTATGATACCTAATTAAGTCTTTCCTGCTTTAGGACCTTCTTTTGCCTGGAAAAAAAATGAGGTAACTTATAGGTACTAATCAGGATGCCCTACAATAACGGTAATTGGCAGAGAGAGGACCAGGAATCCATCACTCCAAACTCTATGCATTTTACAATACATCTCAACTCTCTTTCACTCAGAAATCCTACTAAACCCAACAATGTATAAATTTTCTGGCCAACTTTATGTCTTAAAAATTTCCTCTGATTCAAAAATGTTGGTATAATAGAGAGAGAGAAAGGAAGAAAGACCTTCATAAGATGTTCATCCATAGGAATATCCTGTGGGATTTTTCTCTCTCCTTGTCTCTGAATTCAAATGATCTTTGAACCAGAGATAGAAGAGAAATAAAAACCAAGAAATGGAAGCCAAAGTTCTAGGCCTTCTGAGCCTCATGGCCCAGTAAAGGCAGAACAGTCAGGTTAAACTGAAAGTTAGGCTCCTACATTAAAGTTCTGAACAGGACTTCTCATGGGACTGAAGGTAGGGATAGCACTTGACCCCCACTTCTAAAAAGAGAATTTAAAAAACGACTACCTCTTAGCTGATGAAAAATACACTTTTTTATAAGTTGTGAATTAAAAAGACAAAAATTTTTAAAATCACATATTCATACATAAATGAATTTTCGTAATTAGATTAGCCACTACCCCAATATGCCCAAAAGAATGTCAGATAAAACTATGGAATCATTATGTACAATGTGGCTAACAGGGATAGAGGGATTAAAAAGAGAGTGGGAGATACTTCCACTCAGAAAGAGGTTAAATACTGTAATTTTAAAAATAAAGAACTGGAAATGTGGGGCACCTGGGTAGCTCAGTCAGTTAAGTGACCCACTCTTGATTTTGATCAGTTCATGATCTCGGGTTTCTGGAATCAAGCCCAGGATTGGGCTCCCTGCTCAGCAGGGAGTTGGCTTAAAGATTCCCTCCCTCCCCCTCTGCTCCTCCCCCTGCTTACTTTCTCTCTCTCTCAAATAAATAAATAAATCTTAAAAAAAGAACTGGAAATATAATTAAAAGGTCAATAATGTGATTAGGATTTTATTCCAGAAGTAATTCATTTTGTAGAAAAGCTTTAAAATATTTTAAGTGAACATGTTTAGGGGATATATGGGGATTTGAGCATATATTTAGGGGATATAAGGAATAATGATTAATCAAAGTATAACTTCCCTTTAGAAAAACTAGACTTATTTTACAGATGAAAATATATCAGATGGTATATAAGAAAATAATTATAAAAATATGAAATGAAAAATAAAATCATTGAAATAAAAATAAAGTAGATATCAGAATCCTCAGTACAGAGAAATAGTGAATCTGTGAATGTCAAGAAAATAGAGAATTGCTTCAGAATAACTAACAAGAGAAAAACAAATTTAAAAAGTAGAATAGCTGGGAGATTTAAAAGTTGGATTGAGGGGATTCGATGATTGCCAAACAGGAGTTCTGGAAGAAGAAAATACAAGTGATGAAAAACAATATTTGAAGGAATAATTATTAGGACTTTTTAATAACAAAAATATCTTCAAACCATGGGGTGCCTGTGTGGCTCAGTTTATTGAGTGTCTGACTCTTGATATCTGCTCAGGTTATAATGTCAGAGTTGTGAGATCAAGGCTACTTAAATTACTAAAAAAAAAAACCCAAAACAACAACAACAAAAACAAAAAAATATAATAAAAAAAATGTGCTCAGAGGTAAAGTTTGGAATCCAAGATGCAATGAAAAGTACTAACATTGATAAAATATGGTGGTGAATGTGATTAACTCTTGACTGAAGGAAAAACAATGACAATTTCTTGATAAATTGGAGTAAAATTAAATTTTAAAATAATAAGTGGGGTTAGTTTTTAATAGGTAAAGGACTCTAGGCTTTCATCTAAAAAGTGCAAACAAATGATGAATAACTTTGGTTATGCAATTGTATAAGCCAATATGATCCTAAAAACTTAAAGATAACCAACAACCAAACAGAAATTTGTTTGCAATTAAACAGAGGAGTAAAATCAAGTAACATAAATATTTATCAAAGACAGAAAATGGTAAGGTGATTAAAAAAAAGTTGGTACATAGAAAATATGAAATAAGGTCCTGAGAATACTTTCAAATATTTAAGTAATCATAATAAATGCAAATAGTAATACATAATTTAAGTTTGAAATTTTAAAGCAACTATATATATACATCTTTAAAGAGATATCTGAAATTTATAAAGAAACATTCAATAATATACTGGCAAAAAAGTCTATAATATGAAAATAGTATGAACACAAGCTAAAATAACTGGGCAGAATGTCTTTTATTATAAGGAAAATTACTAATGGATGCAAAATGAACAGTACTTATAACTTGAAAATGTTGCTAATATGTAATAATGAGTTAATACACCCAAAATCTATGAAAATGAAATGTTTTGAACAACAATGACAGAAATTCATAATGATTATACTGGGCCAATTTAATACATCCTTTTTGAGGAAATGAAAAACCAGCAGATAAATTAATAATTACATGGACATTTTGAGAGAAAAATGTGTCTGTCTTGAGCTAAGAAATACATATATATAACATATTTATAGAATTTCATTTGCAAAATAGGTCTGAAAGATTTCTTCACAATTGTGAAGAATGAGAATTTAATGAATATTCTCTGCTCACATTATGATAAATTAAAAATCAATGATGAGTTTTCAAGAAATCATCTTTGGAATCTTCAAAATGATAGACTACAATTATATAAGTTAAAAGAAACACATTGTAGAGGAGAAAAGACAATACATATAAGAACTCACGGGATATAGATAAAAAGATATTATGAGAAAAATGTGTATTTATAAATTTTTAAAAAATATAGTTTTAAAAGCTTTTTTTTAGTTATCTAACGACTATAATTCAATAGGTAAAAAATAAGAGACCACTGCTATCAGAATTAAAATTTTAAAAAACTGAGAAGGTAATTGAGGATAAAATTATAATTAAATGTAAAAGAACAATGAAATAGTAAAATATCAAGATAAATAGGATACAAAGTCTTACTTTTAAGTAAGACCCTCAAAATGCATAAAAGTATAGTTATACCTAATATATTTGAAAATGTAGAGGAAATAGATAGTATCAGGGAAAAATAAAGTTTTCCATAATTTGGAAAGCGCCTCAGTGTCTCAGTCCATTAAGCCTCTGCCTTTGGCTCAGGTTATAACCTAGGGTCCTGGAATTGAGTCCTCCATTGGACTCCCTGCTCTGCTTCTCCCTCTCACTCTGTCCCATCCCTCACTCATGCTCACTCTCTCTCTCTCTCAAATAGGTAAATAAAATCTTTAAAAACATCAGACAAATCTGAACGAATCAATATATATTTAAACCATTGCTTAGATGATGCATAGAATTTTTAAATTTTTTAAAAATGAGGTTTATAGAACTTATTTTATAAAATGTATTTAAAGAAGAGTGAGTGAATGTTCTAGCTAAAATATAATGAAGACAAAGCTAGAAGGTATTATAAGTGAACTTGAACCTTCATAATGACAATATTAAAAAGTAAAGCTGGATGAACTCTTCTAGAATAAGACATGAAATCATAGCAACCAAGTGAGTGAATCTTGACTAGATCTTAATTTGAGATTAAGACTGAGTTCACGCACTGTCACACAAACAGTAATAGAACCTATTAATGGGGCAAATGAGGAAAGTGTGTATTGAGTGGACAGTGTTACTGTTGGGTTAGGTGTGATAATGGTAACCTGACTTTGAGTAAGGATGTCTTTATTCTTAGGGATATGTGCTGGATATGCAGAGATTATGTGTCCTGATATGTCTGATTTATTCTCCATTGATTCAGTGAATAGATAATATTCAGATATAGTATATAATTATGTATAATTATACATATTTATTTTCATTTAATTTATACTATAAATTCATTTATATTATATTATAAATTTATATCAAATAAATTTACAATAATCATTAATAGAATATATAGTCATAGTAAATAAATTTACAATATAACTTATTTATGTTTATATAATAATTTATATATTATTTATTATATATAATATATGATATAATATATTGTTATATATTTATATTAAATTTATATTATGAACTCATTTATATTATAATATGATATATATTATATTATATTATATATTATATTATATAATATTCAGATAATATTCTATAGTATTCTACTCAGCAGTAATAGAGAAATAGACAAATAGGCAGAGAAATGGAGTGAAATATAGTCATTTTTTTCAGTTTAGATGAAAGAGTGTATGAGTGGCTATTGTATTCTATATAGTATATTTAAACTTTCCATAGTAAAATTTTAGAAAAATTTAGTATTCTAAATACCAATTTAGTATTCTAATTCTAATTCTAAAACTCTATTTGGATAGAAATAAAACTATGAATAGAGAACACTTTAGTAAATTAATGTATTCATCATTTTCACATATTCTGAAAAATTCAAAGGCTTCAAGTAATGTACTGGAAGGTTTGTTAACATTTTATTACTTTCATTGAATATTTGGATTCACTTTTTAGTTAATTTAGTTATATGATGATTGAATCTCTCCTTCACTTAATAAGATGCAAAAGCAATGTTCCTTATAAAATCTATGAATCCTCAGAAATTACAATTTTTTTTATTTGACAGAGAGAGAGAGAGAGAGATCACAAGTGGGCAGAGAGGCACTCTCTAGAGAGGGGGAAGCAGGCTCCCCATTGAGTAGAGAGCCCAATGCAGGGCTCGGACCCAGGACCCTGGGATCATGACCTGAGCCGAAAGCAGAGGCCCAACTCACTGAGCCACCCAGGTGCCCCAGAAAATATAATTTTAATTGGTTAATGTATTTTGTGATTTAGTGAACAAGTTACAAGGTTGTTTAACTCATCTGACTTCCTCAAACTCTATTGTAAATTGGTAATGCCTGTCATTACCAATCATTGATTTATAGCTTGAAAGCAATAATTTAAATGTTGGTCCTTTAATTCAAGGGCAAAAAAAATAAAGACTGTTGATGCTTTGACTTCAGAAAAACAGACTGTAGGGCCTGGAGGGAAAGCACAAGTTTGAATATTTTACACACTCCTTTTTCCCAAAACACTGACTGCTCAGAATTTTAAATATTAATTTTCCCTCCATTTTCCTTTTTAAAAATAGAAGTCCTTTTTTTCCCCCAATGGTAAAATGTGACCATGATTTTTTTAAAAAATCAATAAAATGTAATTTAAAAAGGTGAAAATCCCCCATATTTTTACTCCTGAGAAATGGGTTTTGGCAACCTTATCTGATTTCCTACAGGAATTGACCCATCATGTTCTAAAAACCGTGTCTTGGGATTTACAACGTAGTAAATTTAGATATAATCTGATTAGCCTTATGACAAAACTTAGTGACCACTAAAAACACAGTTTTTTTGGCTTAAAATAAGAGCACTTTCCTCTTATTTTTAGAATCTTAGATATGCCTGTAAAACCATACCACTCACAGTTTGTATAGGACTAGAACAATCAGTATTTTAACATTTTATAATAAATTATTCATTAACTGCCTAAACCTGGTGTGTAGAGAGCAGTAAACTAGATCATCAAATAAAGTTTCAAATTATATTATTACTGGTGTGCTTATATTCTTTTTTATCAGATTACTTAAACAATTTATAATTTTTGAAAAAATAGCTTATTTTAACTATGAAAGTGGTTAGTTTCAGTTACCTTTCTATAGCAGATGCTTTCTAATATACAGTGGCATAAAACATAAATATCTGCATACTTTGAATTTAATTCTACAAGTCTGTATATATGTATTTTCCCAAATCTCCCTAGCTCCATTTGTTTAATTGTCTTCCTTCCAGGCACTCACCACCTGTCAAACCATCTGATAATATCCAAAATTTTCTGTATTCTTTACCCCAGATCTCTTTATACAAAGGAGAAAACCAATTATACTGCTTTGAGGGAATATTTGCTCATCACTGTCCTTTAGGACCACACTGAGTGAGGCTATAATATGGTATAATGCCTTGCACAAAATATTGAGCAGACCCATTTGTGAACCAGACCCCATTTTTTTTCTCTCTTTCATCAGCTTATCATAGTGGGTCTGAAGCCAAAGATGTGAGCTGTGAAACACACTGTTGCATCAAAGATAAGTGTACTGGTCCATATACACTAGGGAGTATTATGCCTCCATCAGAAAGGATGAATACCCAACTTTTGCAGCAACATGGATGGGACTGGAAGAGATTATGCTGAATGAAGTAAGTCAAGCAGAAAGAGCCAATTATCATATAGTTTCTCTTATTTGTGGAGCATAACAAATAGCATGGAGGACAAGGGGAGATGGAGAGGAGAAAGGAGTTGAGGGAAATTGGAAGGGGAGGTGAACCATGAGAGACTATGGACTCTGAAAAACAATCTGAGGGTTGAAGGGGCGAGGGTAGGGGGTTGGGGGAACCAGGTGGTGGGTATTATAGAGGGAATGGATTACATGGAGCACTGGGTGTGGTACAAAAAACAATGAATACTGTTACGCTGAAAAGAAATCAAAAATCAAAAAAAAAAAAAAAAAGATAAGTGTACTGGGATAGTGAGTTACCTTTTGTGAAACATTTAGTGTGCCTCTGGATCTGCCCAGGACCACATACATCATTTTCATAAAACAATAGATTGCTACTGCATTCTCCTGACCTTAAGGCTTGATCACTTTAACAATACCAATTCTGTGATGGACAATTGTAATTACACAGTCAGTTATCTCCCATGGTCAGGCATTTAGTCTCTACTAAGTGTGAGTATCATGCCAGAAGCTGCCTTTCAAATGGTGAGTAATTTTCAGCCCAGAAAACACGGCATTCCTCCAGAACCCTGAACTCTCCTTTATGGCTTCCTGGGAACATACTACATTTAGTTCAATGGATGTCTCTTAACACCACTGGATTAAATAGTTCATAGAGTCCACGACAGGACAGCTTAATCAAATCCTGGACCTGTGGCAGAGTCTTCTCTTATTTTCTTCCCTCTCAGATCTGGGATACAATGGATCAGAGAAGTATTCTCAAATACTGTACATCTTTTCTTCTAAAAAAAAAAAAAAAAGAAAGAAATAAAGAAAAGAAAAAGAAAAAAGAAATAAAGAAAAAGAAAGGGGGAAAAAAAAGCTAGTGAGTTCTGTGCCATGTTTTTAGTGCTGTCCTTTATTTTACCTTATCAGGATTTCTTCTCATACCCTAATTGTTAACCCTAAAACCTACACTGATGTGTTATTCCATTGAAATTGAAATTTATAGGGTTTATTTTGCACTGTCTCATATGCATGTGTCTAATTAGGGCGTGAGGAGAGCTTGCTGCTCCAGCTTAAGCAGGCCCAATTGACATTATGTTTGTAGTATAATGGGTCACTTGTATGTGCTGTGAAGTATTTAGGAATATCAGGCTAGATTCATGGGACTTAGAGCTAAAGTGTGATAGCATGGATGTTGACTAGCTCTGTAAATATAGTCAGTGTGAACTGTCCTGATCTTTCCTGATCAGAATTTAAAAAAACAAAACAAAACTGCACATATCAAGTATTAAAATTGTGTTGTTCTACTTTAGTAAAAGATGAAATGTAGCAAAGCAATTGATTTCAAGGCTACTATTTGGTTCATTTAACATTATTAGTCCCCTGTCATTTACCATATTCCATTCAATGTTTGATACTTTTGAATTATATTATAGACATAAATTGTAGAGATTCTGAATCCTGTTACATTCATACAGTAAGTGTTATTTAATTTGTTTTAGCAGATAATTTTCATGGCAAAATTTGAACTAGAAACTGTTTTGGGACAGCAACTCTGCCTTGGTTCATGTTTTTTTTCTTTTTTAGCAGAGTTAACTTTGAGTCTAATCTGCATATTCATAGTTTGGGAATCTGTTAAGATACTGGAAACCAGACATGAAGGATTCCTTTTCCAGCTCCTACCTTTCCAGGACACCCCCATTATCCTCAGTATCCATGGTGTACTGGCTATAGTTTTCTGATTTCCCAGGCCAGGAAATCTGTAAGTGCACCATGATCCCACCTTCATGCTGAGATTATGGTGCATGCCATGCAATCTTCACTTAACCAATCTGGCTGAAAGTTGTGGGCTCAGGTACTTATTTATGTAGTCTCCTGTCTCACCTCCTCCAAGCGAGTGTGCACTCTTCACCAAAGTCTGCGCCGTTACTCACTATTTAGTTTGCTATGTGAACCAGCTTCTGAGTTCAGGTCTTCTGTCTGTAGTTAGGTCTTTTTGAGAATTTTCTGCATACACAGAGCTCTGGGCCCTGTCAGAAGAGTAAGTAGAAAAAGATTGTAGGTTCTCACTTTTTCACTTTCATTTTTGGAAAATACGCACACTGCATGTAGAATTCTGGATTGACGGATTTTTTTGTTTGTTTGTTTGTTTTGTTTTGTCTTGTTTTTCCTTTTACTATTTAAAAGATGTGTAGTTTGAACTGCTTTGCCATTGCAGCAGAGGCTCAGCCAGATCAGTGTGAAGGTCTGGAGCTGGGGTGACCCATTTGGGGTTGTCACATTTGAAGCAAACCACCCAGGTGTCCTCTGTTGCCTAGCATTGCTCATCTTTCTGGTCTCACTACCACTGTTTTCATTAATAGTTGCCATCTACTTATTTTTAGTAACTAGAAAATTCTATTTCACTTTCTTGGTCATGTCTCTTTATTTGTGCATTTAAAATGTTTTGGGGGTGCTTTACAGGGAAATTTTTGTTGTGTTCTCTAGTTGAGATTTTGAATCCAAAGAAAACCTTTTTCAGAGCTATACAATTGGTTAGTACAAATGGAAACATAAAGCTTACACAGTATTGCTTTCCTAGTAGTCAAGTTGTCAGGAACCTCAAATTTTGAAACATAAATGGGAAACAAGAAGTAAGTAAGACAAGAATATAGCTTTCAGAAAAATTTCTCTTTGTCAGAATTCTTAACAATTTAAACTTATTTAGGCTGTTTTTTGGTTTGGGTTTGTATGCCCGTTTTGTCAGCTGCACATTTCATTTTGGGGATGTGGAAGTATGGAGATTGAAAAAAAATATGTTTAAACTTATATCCCTTATCTTTACCAGAAAACAAATTCAAGTTACAATGAAATAAACTTTAATTTAGGGAAATAAGTGCTGCATTAATTTAGTATTGTAAATAAATAATAAAATAGCAAGCAAATATGTTTCTATATCTTTGATTCTTTCATGGGAAGATTTCAAAATGTTTCTCACTTTATTGTAATTGACTTTTACCAAATGTTTTTCTACCATCATTAAAAACACCACTGACTGCATTATGTCATAAAAGAGAGTTCTTACCCTGTACTTAATGTGCACAGGATTTTTCATCCCTGTGCTAAATGTGCGCATCCCCAAAATGGAATTTTTATTTATTTATTTCTCATATAATAATTTATTATAAATTATTTGTATTTGGAGGGAGAGGGTAGAGAGAGGGTGGTAGGGATTTGGACATTGGGAGGGTATGTGCTATGGTGAGTGCTGTGAAGTGTATAAACCTGGTGATTCACAGACCTGTACCCCTCGGGCTAATACATTATATGTTTATAAAAAATAAAAAAATAAAAAAATATATTTGTATTTAATATTTATTTCTCACATAATTTTTAAATCCAGCAACAGTATTATATTTTTTAAAAAACTACTTTTAATCAAATTCTAATGATCATTTTTAGCAAAGTAGTTTAGGCTCTGGCTATTTCTGTGTATAAAAAGGATGTGGAAAATTGAGATTAAAATTTTCTATTCCTAAATATTGCATTTTGTCTAAATATTCCTTTTTACTGCTAGTCAAAATTTATTTTAGTAATTTTGTTTTTTAATTCATACATCTACTTTATAATTACAGACAATATATTATGTTGCCTTGACATGAAGTAGAATAGAAGGTTCAAATTATTTTAAAGCAAGTATGAAATTTAGAAATACAAAGAGTTCAACAAAAGAATATTATTTTTGTATTAAGAACAACTTTTTGTTTTTTTCAGAAGATTTCCCCATGTTTTTCATATCAGTATCTCTAGGATATTGGGCAAGTAAACTAGGTCTTTCTGCTCTTCCATTTCTTGTCTGCAAAATGGGATTAATAATCATAATTCCAGCATACTTTTATTACAGGAGAAAAAGACAAACCTTATAATCTTGATTTATTTGTACACCAAAATACATTGTTAATACAATTTCTAAACCCATAACTTATTTATTTAGTCAAGTAATATATTGGAATTTGCTATTCAATTTTCCTTTTCCATTTGATGAATTTTATTTCTACAAAACATGTTAATCCTATCACACTCCAGCTCTCTTTAGCAAATATTTGGTCTATATGTATGTCTTTATTTCAGAGAAAGTAAATTCTGGAAATAGAATATAAATTATAAAAAAAAGAGAAGTTTTAGTACAATGAGATTTCATCACCAGGTGCCTGTTTCATGAGAGGTACTTAAAATTTTAAGAAATATGTAAATGAATAGAGTATATTTTTTACTACAAACTAAATACATATATATATATATATATATATATATATATGTAATCTTCTCTTTGTGCCCCCAAAACCAAGAATTCCATGAGTTTCTCCTCATATTGATGAAACATCTCATTTTCATCTAACAAATGATAAAGAAAAAGTTATGATAAAATACAGATAAAGTTAGAAGGAATTGGAGTCAGCTCAGGTCAAGCCGTGTATCTGCTTGGGATTCTCCCTCCTTCTCGCTCTTCCCCTTCCTCTGTTCGCACCCATGAGCAGTTTCTCTCTCTCTAAAACAAATAAAATCTTTACCCAAAACAGGACTAATATTTAGAAATAACTGTGGAAGTGCACCCGAGTGACATAGTTGTTTAATCCTCTAGTTCTTGGCTTCGGATAATGTTGAAATCTCAGGGTTGTGAGATCACCACATCTCAGGCTCTGCACTCAGGGCAGTGTCTACTTAAGATTCTGTTTCCCTCTCCATTTTCCCCTCCCCACCATGCTCTCTCTCTCTCAAATAAATAAATCTTAAAAAAAATTCGTTGAATATTTTGAATACCAGCCCTGAGGATAAATTATGTGGCAGTCAGAAAATTCAATTTTAGGAGAAAGTGAAGGAAATCTCAAAAGGCATGGCATAATCTTCAAAATGTACTCACTAGGGAGAACAATATAATATTCTATATAATATGTAATATGTAGTATAATATAATAGAATATCTATATCACTATGCAGAGGCCATATATATAACAAATAGTGGTTTCAAATATCAACTCTTAATTGGCTGTCACAAAGAAATATACTTTGATTTGAAGGAGTTAATTGTAATGAGTATCTTCTCAATTATGAAACTGTGTACCATGCTCCAGTAATAGGTTTTTTTTTTTTTTTCCAATTCACATTATGACAATAAGTTTAGGCAACATTTAACTGTCTTGCTAATAAAATAATAATAATGACATAATTATTTGTAAATTGAGATGAACTATTGAAATTTTAATATACAAAAGGTAATCGAGGATATTGTGTTTTCTTAATAACTACAGGAGTATAAATATAAGGTTATATTGTAAATGGAATAAAAACAAAATTTGCTTGCCATTAGAACTCAGATAAAAGAAGCAAAAAAAATTGTGTATATAAGGAAAAGAGAGCATATAACAACAAAGCAAAAAGTAGAGACAACATTTTAAGAATTAAATAAAGTATGTTAAATTTTCCTTTCAAAAAGTTGATAAATCAGCTTATAATAAAACCAAGAGTAGGGGCAAAACTTCCAAAAAAGCTGAGTGAATAGCTGAGCAAATCCTTTACACAAGATTAATAATTAAGCTGGACAAATTTGGCTAAAAGCAATCATTCAAGGACTTTGAAAAATAATCAAAGCCATGCAACAAATTGAGAAGTATTTCTTCAAGAAGTTTCCTGAGTTTTGGTGGGAACAGTGGAAATTGTATGGTATATTGACCCAGGCCTGTTCTCATACCCCCCATACATCCTTAGCTTTGTGGTATAGAAGTTCTACCAGAGTATGTTATTCTAGAGGAAGCTGGGGTTATTTGTAGCAGAGCATAGAAAGTTCATGTCCAAGAGTGTTGTCACAAACAGCACAATCAGTGGCAAACAATCAGAGAAGGCCAACAGGTCAGGTAGCCTGACACTAAATATTTAGGTACGCAACACAAGAGCAGATCTCAAAAGAATTTCAACAAGAAAATCTCAAAAACTAAAATGACAGCCAAAGCAAGCCTTTATAAAATCTAACTTATCACTGGTAGTCTCAGGGGCTATCTGTGCAAAGCTGTATGCATGTTCAGGAGAGACCTGAGAGGGTCTTACTTATATCTACATAAAAATGAGGCCATGTGAACACAGAAAATAAAGGCTAGAGAAGCCTTGAAAATTACCTGGAATTTGGCTGCACTCCTTAACCCACACCCATATTTATTAATCAATTAGGAATCCTTCCTTGCTCAAGGTGTTTAAGCAAAACATCTGCCTACTAATTGCTGATCCAGTCTGCTGATCTAGAGGTGACTCCTGAAGCCATGTTTAAAGCAAACGTAAGAATTAAAAGGAAAGGAAAGGGATTGGAAGGGAAGGGAAGGAAAGAAAGAAAGTGAGGGAGAAGGGGAGCGAGAAAGAAAAAAGGGAGAGGAAGGAAGGAAGGAGGAAAGCAGGAAAGAAAGAGAAAAAGAGACGGAGGGAGGGGAAAAGGAAGAAGGAAGGAAAAAGAAAAGAAAAGCAGACATCAGTTACATAGTGAAAGGAAAATAGACGAAGCGGTCTTCTGTCAAAATACAGGGAGATGTATGATCTGCTACAGATTTTACAGAGTTTCTTGATTGATGTCCATTTTTGAAGTTAAATTGTTAGAAAAGCACGGGAAAATAGGCCTTCACACTAAGCTAGCTAATTAGGAAGCTGGTATTTTCCATGAAACAATGGGATGTCAGAGAGAAAAATCAGTATCTATTGTCTGAAACAAAACCCAGGATAAACTGGCCTTTTTGTATTTACTAAGCCTCATTTTGCCATAGTAGTAGCTGCAAAGAAAAGAAAATGAGCAATATTGGTCTGTTAGAGCAATTATATATTATAACTTAAATTCAGTGAAATCAATATATCATTTATGATTGCAAGCAACGTGTAGAGACCATTTGTTGATACTGGATAAAAATGTTATGTGGATGCTATTCAAATGACATGCTGATATATTCTCTCCTTAAGTCCTATTTAAAAAAAAAAAATAAGAGAATCACAAAATAGTGATGATGGAATTATTGCTATTCTGCTGCTTCCTGAAATCACACACCACTTTGTTGCATTTTGCAGTCTACCACTTCCTCCTAGCCCTCTTCCTCAACTTCCTGCCCTCCTCCATTCCTTCTTCTTCTTCTTTACGGATTAAGATTTAAAGGTGAAGTTGATTGACTCAAATGTAACCCATAGAACTTTGTAAGATGGAGAATTGGGAGACTTTAAGAACATAATTATTTAATGTTCTCTGATCAGCTCAGTTACACCCATTATGCAATGCTGATTATTTACAGCATCTAGTCATTGACTTGACTGCTTACAGCAAAATAAATGGATTACAGGATTATTTGCTTGTAAGAGATGTGAATTGATATGCTTTGTTTTCCCAAATGACCTAAATGAAATGTTTGGTGAAGATTTAAAAGAAAAAAAAAAGATAACATTTGATTTTAGTTAGAAAAAAAGAATATTGAAATCATTCAAAATGATATCACATACCACATAATGCTACCAAATGCACTTAAATGTAAACTAATTTTATTTATGCAGTTATCTAAGCACTTGATAATAAATGAGGGGTGCAATTTTTGAAACTATCAGTTGGTTGAACTCTACCTTATCTGTCCTTAATACTTTATAACTTACCATGATACTGTTATTTAACCACCATTAACACTAAATCATGAGTAGGAAAGATATTGTTATAGTGCTAATTCATAGCAGAGAAAATTTGGACATTACATCTCTTTGTCAATATCATACAAGTAATGACTGCAACTCTTATACTTCTTATTAAAGTATTTCCCAGCATTTTCTCCATCTCTTAGTATTCTGGGTGTACACAAAATAGATAGTATGCAAAACAAGGCATTAGGAAGATTTAAAACTAAAAAGTTTATTTTTAAAATATGCAATTTTAATATACAAAAATGATGTTCAAATGCTAATCATATCAATTAGTATTCAAGGATCAGTAACTCTGGATTATTCCATTTAATAAAGGAAAATAATAGTCTTATAATAAATATGTGATTGGAGATATAGACTTATTCATAAATATCTTTAGAATGTGCATTTCTGGTTTGCTTTCACATAAGCTATTTTTTATTATTCTGTGTATTTTAGAACTATTATCAGCACATTTGGCACTTTGGTATGAACTATCACTGTTCACCTTCTCTAGACACATGAATTTTAAGAAGTGGACAAATTTGTCTGCAAACTTTAAATTGAATATTATCATTAATTTTATCATTTTATCATATAAAAAGTTATGTCTATTGTTAAGTTTTATAATCTGAGGAAAATAAAAGTAGCTTATTTCAATATTTAATGACTTGATTTAAAATTTGCTATTCCTAAGAGAAAAATGAAGGGGGGAAATCAGAGGGGTAGATGAACCATGAAAGACTATGGACTCCAGGAATCAAAGTGAGGATTTCAGAGGGAAGAGTGTTGGGGGAAGGGTAAGCCCAGTGACGGGTATTAAGGAAGGCATGTATTGCATGGAGCACTGGCTGTTATATGCAAACAATGAATCTTGGAACACTACATCAAAAACTAATGATAGGGGCGCCTGGGTGGCTCAGTGGGTTGGGCCGCTGCCTTTGGCTCAGGTCATGATCTCGGGGTCCTGGGATCGAGTTCCACATCGGGCTCTCTGCTCAGCAGGGAGCCTGCTTCCCTCTCTCTCTCTCTCTCTGCCTGCGTCTCCAACTACTTGTGATTTCTCTCTGTCAAATAAATAAATAAAATTTTTGAAAAAAAAAAAAACTAATGATAGGCAGTATGATGACTAACATAATAAAAAAATTTTTTAATAAATAAATAAATAAAATTTGCTATTCTGAAGGAGAGGCATAATTTATCTAACCCCCCCCAAAAAAGGTACTAATTTTCAATTTGGCTAAAATAATATGAAGCCCTTGAAATTAATCAGTTTCATTGATATCTGGATCAGTTAAGATGCTATTTCTGGTAACTCAAATGGTTTTTACAGTACGGATGTATGGTTTGTACACAGAAAATTCAGAAGTAAGATTGAGGCAGGGCCTAAAGCTCAGTCATTTAAATTTACATTCTGGAGCTGGCCTGGCAACCACATTATTTTATTCTAAAAGTTCTTAGCCTGGAGGTTCTAGATGGTCACCAGCTGCAATCTGTGGAAAATAACTCCTCCTTTGTATGTAGGGACAGAAAGGAGTTCAAGTCTGTAAGTCCACGTGGATCTGTCACTTCAGAGGATCACTCAAAGTTTATGTATCAGCTGCCGAACCTGGTTGTGATGAAATGCAATAGTCAGTTCTGATATTTTCTAGGCAATCACTGCTCTAAGTTGATTTAAAAAAAAATTGCCATATGATGCATATGACATCAGGGAAAGAGATATGCTGTGACATTGAAAACTTCAGACCAAAGTGGTGTATATACTAATAGACAAGCTATTACCTTGATACATTTATATCAACCACAGCTCCCCTCTTTGGAATGGGTTAATCTATCCAAAGGGAGGGCTTCTATAAAGTGGAGAGGGCTAAAGAATGCTGGAAAGGCAACTGAAAAATTCACTATTATATTTGAATGCCATACTAGGAAAATAACTCCTCACAACATTAAAAATTAGATGACCTAAGCAAATCCACAAATTTATTATATGGAATTTGATCGGTTTCCTCTGTTTTACACAGAAGACACTATCTGATGTCTGTACTTCTAATAAGAATCAGAGGCCGAAATTTCCTGTGCATAGCATACCATCATAATTAAAACAAGTCTATGACTAAATTACTTGCATTCAATCACAGCTCTATTATGTGTGAGGCAACACAGAGAGAGTTGCTTAAAATCTCTGCCTATCAGTTTCTTCATTTCTCATACATAAAACAGAACTAATGTTAAAACAAGGTATGAGGGTGTACCTCATAGAGGTAGTATGAGGTTTTAATAATTGATAACAATTCAAATAATTGGAAAATTATAGCAAATATTATTAGATAAATCTAAGTTTTTTTATGTATTGAAGTTAATCAGCTGTCATTATAAATGCATGATGTGAGGAAAACAAAAACTCTAAAGTTCCTTTAGTGAATGTTAAGTCCTAGAACGTAAATAATTGAGGTCCAGTTATTGTATCGGTGTGTGTATGTATGCATTATGTGTGTGTATATGGAATGAAAATAGTTGGATTATCTAGTAATTTGAAGTGGAGCTTTATTTCCTCACATAATCTTGAAATATTCAGAATTATGAAAACAAAATAACAACATTATGCACAACTAGCAGAAAAATATTTGGTTTTTTTAATGAAAATATAACAGGCTTGTATTGAGATACTTATCAGGTTTGCCTTATTCTACTAGCAACCTCTTGCAGTGCAGTAATTTTTTTTTTTTTTTAAAGGAGATCACAATGCAGCCTTCCTCATTAATCCGAGACCAAACCCATGACTACCATTAATAACAGCTTGTTTGAACCCATTGGGCTAATCAGATGGAGCAGCATTTTAATGTTTTAAGTATTGGATTATGTATTTTTATGTTATTTTAAGTATTGGATTATGATTCTTACATTGGTGCTGGCAGTAATAAAAAAGGAATGTCTTTTGGCCTGAAATGGCATTATCCTATTACTATAATAGACCCTGTCTATGTACACCTAATATGATTGCTCTTTATATTTAAATAACTACTGGTTTTAATGATTTTTATTGAATTTAGGAATTATCTTAAAAGTTCAGCTTATACATTTTTATTCACTGATGAATATTTATGACTGTAACATCAGTATAAGCTCTGAATGACTGTTATGCCTTTAAAACTATAGTCTCATTGATGTTTTTCTTGGATGCTTTAAACATTTTCGACCACAGTCTTCTGGCGTATACTACCCTTGAAAAGAGCAGACCTTGAAAAGTCTGATGCCAGTCAGATTCAGAAGGCTGAATTATCATCAAAGCAGCACAAGAGGTATATTAGGTGATGCTTATGGAGAACAAGTGAGGACTGATTCCTTGTGAGCATTTCCTGCAAAACCCTTGGGGATAGCAGGGCAGCTGAAGATGAAGCTCTAGCTTGAACTCAGTGATGAGAGTAAAGCAAGGCACACATATTTTCTTTCCTCTACTCTCCTTCTACTTCTCTTCTCAAATAGAATTAGAATTTTGGAAATAAAAACTATAAAAAGAAGTGTTTTATTGGGGCGCCTGGGTGGCTCAGTGGGTTGGGCCGCTGCCTTCGGCTCCGGTCATGATCCTAGGGTCCTGGGATCGAGCCCCACATCGGGCTCTCTGCTCAGCAGGGAGCCTGCTTCCCTCTCTCTCTCTCTGCCTGCCTCTCCATCTACTTGTGATTTCTCTCTGTCAAATAAATAAATAAAATCAAAAAAAAAAAAAAAAAGAAGTGTTTTATTAAGAACTATTGTTTTGTGTGTGCCGTACTTCCTGACTTTCCTAAGGCAAGCATAGAGAGCTAGTTTCCTGATAAAATCTTGAGGAAGAAAAAGAGAAAGACAAATTTAAAAATGATAAGACTTAATATTTGAATGTATTATCCCTCCTGATAATATGCCGGTATTACAAAGTATACTTGGGTTTATAGGCAATAATTATTAAGTCTTATTAAAGACTATTTTTGAAAGATAACTTTTATTCAACAGTGAATAACACGAATTAGCAAAAAAATGTTATCAGGTTAAATGGATGATACAATGTTCACTGGAATGATTAGAAGAGTGTGGAGTATTATAGATTAGAAGTAATTTGGTAGAGTTTCAGAAAATGGTTAAAAATTTTAATGAATGAACATTAAATGCAGTATGTTTGGGGAGAATTATTATAAAAATCTACCCTTAAAATCTATAATAATGCATTTAATTTGATGCTAGAGGGGGCTTTGAGTCATTGTAAGATTAAATGAAATAATGACTAAAGTATTAAAGCACATCACTAAAGGGATTTTATTCTTATTATGCTCAGAAGAGACCAGGGAGGCAGCAGCTTGATAAAGGAAAAAATAAATAAATAAATCCAAAAAGTAAACAAACAAAAGAACCTATGTGATGGGAATATTCTTGAAAATAGTACACAGCTATTCATGATAGAGTGACAGAGCACTCCTTGTGTATTCCTTGTATTCTGATTGTTCTGGTTCAGCTCTCATGGTACTTGGGATCCATCAAGTGGCTGAGGAAGTGGAAAGAGTGCAGACTGCCTCAAAACCATGACCTACATAGTCCAGCTGTGAGGGAAGCTTACCCTGTGTCAGCAGGATGTAGAGAGTGGGAGGAGGCTTCTACCACTTACTTGGTTACAAGAGGGGCCACAAGCCCTATCATTTTTATTATGGCAGTTGTCACTCTAAAGATAACCTTGATGCCATGACTCAGAATGTGTGTCATCTAATTGTAAGCAAAGTTAGCAGCCATTTAGAGTGAAAACCACAGGAAGTTTTTGTGTGTGAAAGAATTTTGCAGGATAATAAAAATATAGCGTGATTATATAATCTAATCTGAAAATGTTAATGAAATGCAAAACATTAAGTTTTCTGCAGTCATTGTTATACTTCAAGATTAACAATGAGCTCATAAACTCAATTTGAATTTTGGAACATTTTTAATGGTATTTATCTTTAAGAATTAGATGGCAATTTAGATTCTAATTGCTTAATGATATAACGTATATGCAGAAACATTCAGAAAGGAAATGACCATTTTCTATTTTTTGTCAGTAAAGTTCTTCAGTCTTTGTCACTAAGTGAAACAATAATAATCACCACAACATTGAAACAGCTACTCAGTGTTAGTAATATATGATTTTTTTTTTAAAGATTTATTTATTTATTTGACAGAGAGAGATCACAAGTAGGCAGAGAGGCAGGCAGAGAGAGAGAGAGAGGAGGAAGCAAGCTCCCTGCTGAGCAGAGAGCCCGATGCGGGACTCGATCCCAGGACCCTGAGATCATGACCTGAGCTGAAGGCAGCGGCTTAACCCACTGAGCCACCCAGGCACCCAGTAATATATGATTTTATGCTATTATCATTTATTATACCTTAACAAAGCGCTGGCCCAAGATGAGATTATAGAACTGATCTCATCTTGTGGTCACTTTTTCTAACATCTATAATATGAAATGATGCTATATTCAGAAGCAAATAACATAACTGGTACCTCTTTGTTCTTCATGAGAGTAGACTCACCAGCCACATTTGGTACATAAAGTCCAGATGATGTGCTCTGGTATCTTAGATATTCTTTTGAATTCATTATATCAGTGTCACTTGTTTGCAGTATGTGTGCTACATCTCTCCTTTTTGCCAATATAAAATGGTCATCTGTGTGAATAGTTAGGATAGGAAGTAACCTAACTCCTCTTTCCTTAATTTCCTCATCTGTCAAATGGATCTAATAATAGTACTAATCTCATAAGTTATGAAAAGATTAAATTAGTTGATACAAGTAACAAACTTAAAACGATGTCTAAGATGTAATAACCATTTAATAACTATTAGGTTCATTTTTATAAATTGTCAATACTTGTGGGCTTTATATTTCCAGGCAAGATTTTAGGATCCCGGAGGGTTCTGAGATATAGTATTTGTAGCAAATGTGCCAATCATTTCACAATTCAAGATTTTTTTTTACATGGGGTTATTTCATATATGAAATATAAATATGTGATTTTACACTGTGGTGTGCAGCACTCTATGTATTAAATAGTCAGAAGCTCAGAATATGGACTTGGTTTCAGAACCAATAACAGAGATCAAAGATACAGAACTGATGGAAGGTAGATCAGAGGAGTATTTTCCTGTGAAGAACCCTCACAAATGTTGGCACAATGTTTGATGAAATTTTCTGTTGAGAACACTCACAAAGGTTGACACAATTTTTGATAAAAGTCACATATTTTTAACTAAGAACCAGAGCATAAAAAAGAGTAGCTGTAAGAGCTGAGGAGCGTGTTCAGGACTGTGCATAAGGAGACTTAAGTTATGGTCCTCTGGTCCTCTCTTTATCATAGTATGTGGATTATAAATTCTGTCATATGTGGTTCTTGGGGCTGATGTGCTCACTAAGACAGACAATGCAGGTGAATGTGCCTCACAAGAGAGGTTGTCCTGTCTCTGTGATATTTCTAGAACTGCTGTACCCACATTACAATTAACCTAAGGAACAAACCTAAGTGAAAATGGCAGCATAGGAAGGCATTGTTGAGCTGCTAAGTTAATCATTTATCATTTAAAGCAATTCATTTGGAATTTTTACATACATCTGAAAACATCCTGTCCTTATTTAGTAACTATGCCATAGGAAACTTCTCTACCTACCACTGGGAATGTTAATTTCTTTCTTAGTATCAGATTAGATCACACTCAGAGAGCAAGACCTTGACTGTCTATTCACTCCTCTATCCCTCTTTCTAAAAACAGTGCCTGTCATTTCCTAAGCACTTAATAAATATCAAATACATCAACAAATAAGTGATGCACCAAAGAGCCAAAATTTAAATCACATTTGTCTAGCCACTCCCCAGCTCTCAGTTTATTTTCTTTCATTAAGATTTACTATTATGGAGACATGATTTGATTTTATGTCCTTAACAAGTGCCAAGCAATATATATAATATATAATATAGTATAATAATATAATATGTCAAATATATACCCTGTATTTGTTATATAAAGTATTGTCAAATTAAAAAAAAAGGTTTTACTTAGTATTGCCCTTGTAAAAGATGTCACCATTAATAAGGAAGCAGTAATTTTTTTAATAAGTAATAAATTTTCCAGCAGCATTTGATGGAAGGAAGAGTAAAAGAAGGAATAATCTGAATGTTTACTTTGTACTATGTTACTTGTTTTGAACCATGTTATCCTTTTTAATTATCACAAGCAAAACCTTTAAAATATTTTTTTAATCTTGTATTTACATATAGGAAGAAAGATTAGGGGTGTTTTGTCAGATACTCTGTTACATTCTAAGCAATTACTGAGCCAGAATTTGGACCCAGGTTTATCTCACTGGTATACTCAAGAATGTCTTTATACTATTATGCACCCATAAAGTTTTGCTTCAATCCTTTTTGTTCCACTTCTATTATTTATTGCATGTTATTTTTCTGTTTTGAAATGAATGTCATTTATCTTGTATCTTCTGTTGAAATCCTGCATGCTTTTTGATATTCAATGTGAAAATTGTCTTCTCCAAGAATAACTCCATTGGCTTACAATAATTCTCACATTGTGTCTATTTTAAGGGTACAGTCAGAGTCTTACATGATTTATATGATAATAGAAGAGCCAAAACTAATACTCTTTGTGAGAGAAAAGATTATCAACAGATAAGAAACTCTGAGATGAATTGCCATCTAAGATACAGTATCCTAATAAAATAAATTGCAAATTTCGAGAGTGAGCTAAAATGAAAAATAACCAAACAGAAAGCTTAGAACTGAAAATAATAATGTAGCTAATATTATATATATGTTTATGTATTTGCATACTATGCAAAAAATCAACCAGTATTGGGCGCCTGGGTGGCTCAGTGGGTTAATCCTCTGCCTTCAGCTCAGGTCATGATCCCAGGGTCCTGGGATGCAGCTCCACATGGGGCTCTCTGCTCTCTGCTCAGCAGGGAGCCTGCTTCCCTCTCTCTTGCTGCCCGCCTCCCTCTCTCTTGCTGCCTGCTTCTCTGCCTACTTGTGATCTCTGTTTGTCAAATAAAAAAATAAAATCTTAAAAAAAAAAAATCAACCAGTGTAATACACCACAGTTTGAACAAGTAAGTCAAAGAATGTTTTTAGGGCAGTGAAACTATTCTTTATGATGCTTTAGTGATGAATGCAAGATACTCTGCATTTGGCAAAAACTGTAGAACTTCACAATATGGGCCTTTAATGAATGGACATTTAAAAATGATGAGGAAGAAAAACATGATCATATAATTTTATGCAAAAAGCATAGTTGAAACAATGGGACGCTTGGGTGGCTCAGTTGGGTGAACTTCAGATTCTTGATTTCAGCTCAGATCATAATCTTGAAGTTAGGAGATCAAGCCCTGGGTCAGAGGCTCCACCCTCTGCAGGGAGTCTGCTTGGGACTCTCTCTCTCTCTCTCTCTCTCTGCCTGTTGTCCTGCTCTCTCTCTCTTTCAAAATAAATAAATCTTAAAAAAAAAATTAAAAAGAATCTACACTAAACCTACAGCTAACATTGTATTATTCATGGTGGGAAACTGGACAGTTTCACCCTACAGTTGAGAATAAAGGACGATTGGGGAAGTAGGTCCTTTTTTACTCTTCTACATTGTACTAGAAATCCTTGCAATAAGGCAAGGCAACCAGATAAGAAGAAAAAATAAAAGATATGAATACTGGGAAATAAATTAAATGTATGTCTTTACAGAGGATGTGGCAGGGAAATAAATTGTCTTTGTTCAGAGGTCTATGTAGAAATATCCAAGAATACACTTGTATTAATAAGAGTATAGGAAGGCTGCAAAATGAAAAGTTAAAACGTGAAAGTTAATTGCTGCCATTTATGTCAGCAATGAAAAATTAAAATATAAACTTAAAAAAATAGAATTTACAGTATCACCAAATAAAGTAAGTGCTTTGGTATATAACTAACTAAACTTTGGTATATAACTAAACTAACTAACTAACTAAATAAAATATAAACTTAAAAAAATAGAATTTACAGTATCACCAAATAAAGTAAGTGCTTTGGTATATATATATATACATATATGTACATATATATGTATATATATATATGTTTATTTATAGAGAGAGATATATATTTAGTTATCTCTCTCTCTCTCTATATATATATATATGTATATATATTTAGGCTGTACATAGAGAAAACTATAAAATTAATTAAATAAATATCTAAATTAAAAGAGAAGTTCTATGTTCATGGATTGGGAAACTGAATATTGTTAAGATGTCAGTTCTTCTCCCCATGATCTATATATTCAAAGCCATCCAAATCAAAATCCAGCAATCTTTCTTTTAGATATGGAGAAATTGTAAATATAGAAAAAAAATATGTTCTAAAATTTATGTGAAAATTCAAGAGATCTAGAAAAGCTAACACAGTGCTGAAAAACAAAGCCAGAACTCTGTGACCCAATTTTAAAACTTACAATAAAATTACTGTAAAACTATAATCTACTCATTTGGAATTAGTCAAAAGAATGAGCATACAAAAATTGAATAGACTATAAAGTCAGAAATATATCTCACAAATATCCAACTCACCTTTCATCTGGAGGAGCAAAGAAATTCAATGAAGAAACAGTTCATTCAAGTGTTGGTTGAGTAACTCATGTTACTCAAGTTGTTACTCAAGATCATAGATCTAAATGTAAAAAAGAAAACTATAGAACTTTTAGGAGATAGCAGATGTAATCTATATGATATGAGATTTGGTTAAGAGTTTTTAGATACAACACCAGAAGCATAATGTATGAAAAAATAGTAATAAATTGGATATTATTAATGTAAGACACTGTTAAGAAAACCAGAAGAGAAACCAAAATCTGTAGTAAATATTTGCAAGACAAATATCTGATAAAGGTTTTATTTTCAAATTATACAAGGAATTCTTAAATCTCCTATAAGAAAAGAAACAATCAGATTAATAAATGTGAAAAAAATCTGAACAGACACCTTAGCCAAAAAAAGTATATAGATAAAAAATAATATTGAAATATTCTCAGCATCATTTGCCATTAGAAAATTGTAAACTAAAGCTACAAAAATAGACTACCACACACCTATTACAATGGTTAAAATTCAAAAGAAAATGACAATACTAATTTCTGGCAAAGAAATGATGCCAAAGGACTCTTATTTATTTCTAGTGCAAATACAATGTGATACAGACACTTTCGTTGACAACTGGGAATTTTCTTCCAAAGCTAAATATAGTCTTACTATATTTCCACCACCTTTATTCTTAGATATTTACTCAACTGATTTTAAAACTTAGATCCACATCAAAACGTATATGCACATGTTTATGGCCATTTTATTAATAATTATCAAAAGATGGTATCAACCAAGATGCCCTTCAGTTAGCAAACTGATAAATGGATAAGTTCATACATTGTAATATTAATCAACAATGGATAGAAATATAATATCAGACCATGAAAATACTTGGATAAATCTTAAATGCCTATTTGTTAGTGAATGAGTCAGGCTGAAATGGCTACATACTTTATAATTCATATTATATAATGTGCTGGAAAACACAGGACTATACTGACTGAAAAAGACAGAAGGGAGAAGAAAATGTTGAATAAGTGAAGCACAGGGAATTTTTTAGACCAGTAAAACTTTTTTATGATACCATAAGGGTGGATACATGACACTCTGCATGCCACAAAAGCCATAGAATTTTACAATACAAAGAGAGGACTTTTAATTATAGAATTAAAAAAAAAATCATTCAAGGGTTTAAGGAATTCTGGGAAGGAATGAAGAAGAATAATATACTCTTATGATTACAAATGTGTAAAACAACCTCAGTGAAGAGAGTGGAAAGAAATTTGCAGACAATAAATTTGGAAATGGACATATGAATGCACAATAATTTATACATAAGCACTGTACTCTATTGGGTTATCCACTGTAATTCCACTCCACATGTGTACTGAATTTGAACAGTTATGTAAGTGGATGTTAAATGGTAAGAGCCAGGTTCCTCATTTTTACAGAGGGAGGTTACAGAAAAGGAAGGGAAGAGGTTAGAGTAACTTACCTGGTAGTGAATTAAAGTTGGAGATATCAGTATGAATTCACGTTTAATACAGGTTTTTATACACAGAAATACTTAAAAATATGTGAATATGTACAGGTTAGTATATTTGGATATATTTATTTGGTATGTAAGCTGAGATAACCTAGAAACATTAAAATTCCCAAAACAGTGAACACATCTAGCATCCAGATCTTGGTTACAATTAATACCATCCTATGATTAAAGGAATCATAGTTCCTTGGAGAAATAGCAGGTTCTATAAAAATTGCCTGGAGTACCTTATAGACCCCAAAATAAGAAAGTGCTTAAAAAAAAGATTGGCAGAAGAGCCAAATGAGGGAGCTCTAAATGGCCAAAGGTGAAACAATTTGGTCAACAAAATATAGTAATGTTGCTTTAGAGTGCAAAATAGGAATTAAATACCCATTATTTATACAGATAAAAATAAATGATTGAATACAAATAAATGTAGATGAAGGAAAATCTCCTACACAGAATTTCAAATAATTCATGTAAGCAGCTTTCAAGAAGGCGAAACACAAAACTCCCACTACTTTGTTTTAATTTTTTTTTTCAGTTTTCCAAGATTCCTTGTTCATGTACAACACCCAGTGCTCCATGCAATATGAGCCCTCCTTAGTATCTACCACCAGGATCACCCATCTCCCACCACCCTCCCCTCAAAAACCTTCAGTTTATTTCTCAAAGTCCACAGTCTCCCATGATTCATTCCCCCCACCAATTTCCCCCAATTAACTTTTCCTTTTCTTCTCCTAATATCCTCTATGTTATTACTTATGTTCCACAAGTAAGTGAAACCAATCATAATTTACTTTCTCTGCTTGACTTATTTCACTCAACATAATCTCCTCCAGTCCCATCCGTGTTGATGCATAAATTGGGTATTCATCCTTTCTGATGGCTGAGTAATATTCCATTGTATATATGGACCATATCTTCTTTATCCATTCGTCTGCCAAAAGGTATCTTGACTCTTTCCACAGTTTGGCGACTGTGGCCATTGCTTCTGTGAACATTGGGCTACATATGGCCCTTCTTTTTACTACATCTCTATCTTTGGGATAGATACCTAATAGTAAAATTGCAGGGTCATAGAGAATCTCTATTTTTAATTTTTTGAAGAATCTTCACAGTGTTTTCCATAGTGGCTGCACCAGCTTGCATTCCCATCAACAGTGTAGGAGGATTCCCCTTTCTCCACATCCTCTCCAACATTTGTTGTTTCCTGTCTTGTTAATCTTTGCCATTCTAATTGGTGTAAGGTGGTATCTCAATGTGGTTTTAATTTGAATTTCCCTTATGGTTAATGATGATGAACACTTTTTCATGTGTCTGTTAGCCATTTGTATATCTTCTTTGGAGAAGTGTCTGTTCATGTCTCCTGGCATTTTTTGAGATAATTATCTGGTTTTTTGGTGTCAAATTTGAGGAGCTCTTTATAGATCTTGCATATAACTCCTTTGTAGTGTCATTTGTGAATATATTCTCCCATTCATGGGTTGTCTCTTTGTTGTTGACTGTTTCCTTTGCTGTGCAGAAGCTTTTTATTTTGATGAAGTCCCAAAAGTTCATTTTCATATTTGTTTCCTTTGCCTTTGGAGACGTGTCTTGAAAGAAGTTGCTGTGGCTGATGCTGAAGAGGTTACTGCCTATTTTCTCCTCTAGGATTTTGATGGATTCTTGTCTCAAGTTGAGGTTTTTTCAATGTCATCCAGATCTGGCATTTTTCAAAGTGCTGGAACAAACAATCCTAAAATTTGTTTGGAACCAGAAAGGACCCCAAATCACTAAAGAAATATTGAAAAGAAAAACAACCCTGGGGGCCTCATGTTGCCTGATTTTTTGGGGGAGAAGAAGGGAGGGAGGAAGGGAAGAAGGGACAGAGAGAGAGACAATGGACAAGTGGAGAGGAGGGTCAGAGAGAGAGAAAGGGAGAAGCAGACTCTCTATTGAGCAAGGAGCCTGACATGGGGCTCCATCCCAGGACCCTGAGATAATGACCTGAGCAGATGCTTAACTTACTGAGCCAACCAGGTGCCCCACATTGCCTGACTTCAAGCTTTATGACAAAGCTGTGATCACCAAGACAGTATAGTAATGGCACAAAAACAGACACATAGACCAATGGAACAGAATAGAGATCCCAGATATGGACCCTCAACTCTATGGTCAAATAATCTTCAACACAAAAGGAAAAAATATCCAGTGGAAAGAAAGACAGTCTCTTCAATAATGGTGCTGGGAAATTGGACAGCTATATATAGAAGAATGAAACTCGACCATTCTCTTACACCATACACAAAACTCCCCACTCCTTAAGTGAGGGTTGTGCCTAATGACTTTATTCTTAAAAGTACAGTATGGAAAGGAGTGTGGAGACTACACACTGACAAACACTACCTCAGCCAGGTGATAAAAATCAACATAAACAGTGACAAGTCATGAGGATATATGTAATCTTATGATGAAAATGTTCCTTTTGTGGTCTTTCATCTAAAATTCATAACCTAGTCACATAATGAGAAAAACATGAAACAATCCCAATAGAGGGATATTCCTAAAATGCCTGACTGGGACCCCTCAAAACTTTCAAGGTCATCAAAAACAATGTAAATCTTAAAAACATCAAAGACAAGAGGAGCCTAAATTTAATGTGGATGGAACAATGGAATGGAAAAATGATGTTCATAAATACCTTAGAGAGATGAATAAATTGTGGATTTTAGTTAATAATGATGTATCAATATCAGTTCTTCTTTATAAAAACATATCATGCTAATGAAACAGTATAGAATATAGGAGCATTCTTAGTGCTCCTTTCATATTTTTCTGTACATCTAAAACTGTTCTAAGGTAATATGTTTATTTTTAAAAAAAGAAAAGAAAACTTCAAATCTACTACTTTCAATTCTAGCAACACAATTGCTTCAATTTTATTTTCTAAAACTGTACCCATAATTTTGATTGAACTTGCATATTTCCAATTTGTTATCCATTCATTTACAAACTATTATTAAAACTGAATTAATTTTGTAACTGTTTATCTCATCCATTACACATCATTTGTTATTATTACTCCTCTCAGAGTATAATCATATTTTTAGTTTCTGGAGATTGATTACTTCATCTCTGACAATTAAATCTAATGACATTTATATTACTACTGTATCTCATTGTCATATCTAGAAATACTAAATGAATAATATAGGAATTATTTGAATTTCTCATTTCTGTTTTAGAAAAATACTTTTTAGTTAGAATATCTTTCCCAAATTACCTACATAGACTAGCTATCTTATGAATATACAAATTAATCACCACAGTGTGGTGATCTGATATGACTGTATAAATCAAAGACATCTTTTGCAGAAATTTAACATCCAAAAAGTTATGTTAGTTCAATACCAATGAAGTGATTAAGCTCAACAACTACCTTGAAGTTTATTATTTTCCCAATATACCAGAACAAAGAGCTAAAATTTTTGACTTGGTGAATTTTAAGTTCCTATATGGCTATAAATATCTATGAGTCTATGGATCACTGAATGGTGAGGTAACCCTACACAATTCCTTAATTACTAATACTGTCAGATCTGAATGGCAGAAAACATCAATTTGTTTAACCAATTAGAAATTCACAAGTAACAAAGAAAAGTGGTAATAAAACTCTATCAGCATGAGGTTTTTTCGGTACAAGACCAATTATCTAGCACCAGGGCAGTAAGTAGGGGGTTTCCCAGAAAAAGGAAAGCAAAATATTTTCCAAGCTTTCCACAGCATATTTGCACTTCACATCACATAGGTACAATTGGTAAAAATTTGATTCAATTAAAAATGAGTTTAGTAAAATGATTATTCTGGTCTGTGTATAGAAAGTATTTCAGAATTTTCACTGTGATAATCAAACAACAAAATCTTTGAAAGGTACAAAACAAGTAAACTATATAATGCATATATATAATGTCTTCTGACATCTTAGCTTTCACATTTAGGGTAAATATTGAAGTGAATATAGTTTACTTTCAAATCTAATTATCTTTGGTGATAATGTCATATATTTACTATTATTAACAATAAGTTAGCAACTTATTTTAATATTATATGTCCAATTTACATTATAAATAATTGAATACGTTAATATTTTCATGCTTATATAGAATATAATTTATTAATTAGTTGAAATCATTGATAATAATATTAAAATTAATAACCTTTATTATAGTACCTTTCATCTGAGACACACAATGGTACTCTATGTGCTGGGGAAGAGCTGTGTATATATAATTTAATCCCTGCAACAGCCCTACAAGATAAATACCATTATCCCTATTTTATATATAATAAAACTGTTTAAAATGATCAGTTCTATGACTTAAGGATCAAGGGATAAGATAAAATAACTCTTCAATTTCAGGGATTCAGAGATTCAAAGACCATATAGTAAAATATAAATATGAAGATCTCCCAATGATAAAGACTAAGAGAAATTTTGTTTGCCTTATATGAGGTAACTGCATATTTCTGTCAATTATTTCTGTGTAAGTAGCTTTGTATAATGTGCACAAGGCTATCAAAAAAAATTTAACAATAAGAATAAACTGCATTTTTGACAAGAAATAAATTCATTGAAGAAAAAATAAAACGAAAAAATCTATTCCTACAGAATAGATTCTTTTAGAAAAATCAATGGTTATAATTGGCTAATTTATTTTAACATAGAATGTACACTAACATCTAAAATGCACTTGGAAAATGATTACTTCTTGTCATGCCTAAAGGTTAAGTGTTGTCAACAGCTCTCTGTTTTATTTTTCAAGATCTTATTTTCTGCTGCCAAGTAAAGGGAAAAAAATAATAGAAAATAGTTTCAGTTCTTTTCCTCTCTTAAGTTTACAATAAATAATTTAGAATGATTCCCTATGGTGTAACTGTTGGCAACTTAATAATCCAGAGATAAACTGTTGATTCATGGAGTTGTGGATACATTGTTTTGTGTTTAATTTCAATAAAAATAATAGTGTTTGCCAGATGTTGTAAGGCAGAAAACCTTGCCAAAAACCAATGGAGGAGAGAATGTCTGTAATGATCTCCCTTGACAGGCCATGCTTGAGTATCTGAAAATTTCACAAGAAAAATAGGAATCCAGGAAAAACCCTGTCCTGACTAAATTTGAGGGATTCATGTTAAATGGATTCTAAGTACTATAAATAAGTCATGAGTCATAACTAAATATTAAGCAAGGAGCCCTTCCTGGGCAGTACACAAGGCATATGGGTAAGCATTGAAAGAGCACAAGTTGTTATGTCTCTACAAATGAAACTTTAAAACAAAAAGCTGTCAAAAGTGCATATTCAAGAAAAGAATATTTTATACAATGAATTGTATTTTTCTTCTTTAAATATCTTTAAGCCCAATTATTTTTTTTCTCTTCTTCAAAAAGGCAATTTTATGTACATAAAGGGGTCAATGTTTTTGATTTATCAAGAATGAAAACAAACAATTTTAGGCTGTTCATTTAATTATGGTTAGACATTAGGGAATCTGGGTGTCTCAGGCGATTAAGTGTCTGACTTGATTTCAGCTGGATTATAATATCAGGGTTGTGAGATTGAGCTCCCACATCAGGCTCTGTACATGCTTAAGATTCTCTCTCTTTCTCGCTCCAGCCTCCCTACTCTATAAGTAAATTAACAGAATAAAATAAAATAAAATAAAATAAAATAAAATGGCAGGCTTCAAGGAAATAGAGTGACTGCAGATTTGGGAAGTGATAGTAGTGGAGAAATTTAGGAGCAAAAAAAATAAACAAGAGAGATAGATGGTAGATAGATAAATAAATAGATGAGGGCATGTACATGAAGTACAAGTCAAAGAGAAAATGATTTACCAAGAGTTTGGGCCATTTGCAATAATGACTATTTGAGTTTCCCAATTCCCAATTTGTCATACCCATCCTTATAACAAAAAGAAAAAAAAAGATACTTGTTTTAGAGAAATTCCCCTCAAATATCTGTCTGTGTAACAATTAAAACAAATGTCTGGCTACTCACTTAAGATAAGAATTACACACATTTCTAGTACCATTCCCAAAAATCTCTTAAATTTGAGTAACAAAGTGCCATCAGTATCTTTTTTTGGTGATCTCAAATGTTAGTTATTGAAAACCCTCAAGACTCCACTAAAAACTACTAGAACTGATAAATGAATCCAGTAAAGTCACAGAATACAAATTTAATATACATAAATCTGTTACATTTCTATACACTAATAATGAAGTAGAAGAAAGCTAAATTTAAAAAACAGCACCACTTATAATTGCAACAAAGAAATAAAATACCTAGGAATAAACTTAGGAGGTGAAAGAACTGTACTCTAAAAACTATAAAACACTGATGAAGGAAATTGAAGATGATACAAACAAATGGAGAAATAGTCCATGCTCATGAATTGGGAGAATGAATATTGTGAAAATGTCCATACTACCCAAAGCAATCTACAAATCTAATGCAATCTCTATCAAATACCAACATCATTTTTCACAGAATTATAAAAAAAAAATCCTAAAATTTGTATGGAACCATAAAAGACCCCAAATAGCCAAAGCAATCTTGGAAGAGAAGAACAAAACTGGAGGAATTACAATCCCAAATTTCAAGATATACTAAAAAGCTTTAGTAATCAAAATGGTATGGTTCTAGAACCAAAACAGACATATAGATGGTGGAACAGAATAGAGAGCCCAGATCAAAAACCACATTTTCTCAGTCAGTTAATCTATGACAAAAGAGGCAAGAATATACAATGGGGAAAATATAGTCTTTTCAACAAATGGTGTTGAGAAAACTGGACAACTACATGCAAAGGAATGAAACTGAACCATGTGCTTACACAATGGACAAAAATTCAAAATGGATTAAAGACCTAAATTTGAGACCCGAAGCCACAAATTTACTAGAAGAATTCATGGACAGTAATTTCTTTGACATCAGCTGTAGCAATATTTTTCTAGATATGTCTTCTCTGGCATGGGAAACAAAAGCAAAATTAAACCATTAGGAATATACCAAAATGAAAATCTTTTGTGCCGGGAAGGGAATCATTAACAAAACAAAAAGACAACCTAGTAAATGGAAGAAAATATCTGCAAATGATAAATCTGATTAGGGTTTAATATATAAAATATATAAAGAACTTTTACAACTCAACATCAAATAGCCCATATAATCCAATTAATATTGGGCAGAACGCATGAAAAGACAAGTTTCCAAAGAAGACGCAGAGATGGCCAATAGACATATGAAGAGATGCCGAGCATCACTAATCATCAGAGAAATGCAAATCAAAATAATGAGCTATCACCTCATGCCTGTCAGAAATGCTAAAATAAAAAACACAAGAAATAATTGTTATCAAGGATGTGGAGAAAAAAGAACTCTTGTGCACTCTTGATGGAAATGAAAACTGGAGCAGACACTGGAAAACAGTATGAAGTTTCCTCAGAAAACTAAAAGTAGAATTACCATGTGAACCAGTAATTCCATTACTGGGTATTTGCCCAAAGAAATGAAAACTCTAATTTGAGGGGATATGTAAAGATATATGCACATCTATGCTTATTTTGGCATTATTTGCAATAGCCAAGTGCCCATTCATTGATAAATGGATAAAGAAGATGTGGTACACACACAAACATACACACACACACGGATCCATAGAAAAGAATGAAATTCTGCCATTTGAAACAGCATGGAGGAATCTAGAAGGAATAATGTTAAGTGAAATAAGTCAGTCAGAGAAAGACAAAAACCATATGATTTCACTCATAGGTGGAATTCAAGAAACAAAACAAATGAACAAAGAAAAAAGAAAACAAAAAAAGCAGACTATTAAATATACTGAACTGGTTGCCCAGTGGGAAGGTAGGTGGAAGATTTAGGAGAAAGAGAGTATGATAAAAGGTGGAATTAATTTAAAAGTTGTTGGAGCCCTCAATGTTTATAGTAAAGTGTCAAAAGTTTTAATTAAATAAATCAAAAAATCATGTTAATAGTAGTATCCATTAGATCTATAAGCAACCTGAAAACTATCCACAGTATTTGAAGAAAAAAGCACAAGCATGGGAAAGCAAAACAAAGTAACCATAGACTGTATGGGAGAAAATATAATTGAAGTTAAAAAAAAAAAACCTGAAATAAAAAGTAGGGATTAGAAAACAAATTGTTAATTGATAAATAAAGATACCATATTCTAGATACCAATCAGGGAAACAAAATTCTATCAGGAAAGAATGTAATACAGAGATTTTGGTAATTACAGAATAATTAAAACATCTGAAAGAGTAATACTCAAGGAAAATGACACTAACTTGCAGGAAGTTAAACAAAGCAAGAACACATGAAACGATAAAATATCTTTTTTTTTAACTTTTTATTTATTTATTTAACAGGCAGAGATCAGAAGTAGGCAGAGAAGCAGGCAGAGAGAGAGGAGGAAACAGGCTCCCTCCTGAGCAGAGAGCCCGATGTGGGGCTCGATCCCAGGACCCTGAGATCATGACCTGAGCTGAAGGCAGAAGCTTAACCCACTGAGCCACCCAGGTGCCCCAGAAATCATCAAATATCTTATTTAGTTTCAGCAATAAAGGAAGATTTTCTCAGAATCTAGAATTAAGACTGTAAATAAGGTTATCATATATTGTGGTTGGCTAAAGACAATCACACTTACCCTGTTTTCTGGAGGACATTTAATTTAAAAATTTTTAAAGATTTTTCTTATTTATTTGAGACAGAGCAACAGCAAGGGGGAAGAGCAGAGGGTGAGGGAGAAGGAGAAGCAGACATGGGGCTTGATCCTAGGACCATGACCTGAGCTGAAGACAGCCACTTAACTGAGAGAGCCACCCCAAGGACATTTAAAATAATTTTCTGCTCATTCTCAAAAAAGTTCCCAAATAATCATACATATTATGGCTACCCTAATCCCAAAGGATATTGGAAAATAGGTATCCTTCCAGAAAGCAGAAACAGGGATTGCAAATTGTCTACAGAGGCTTTCATATCACTGATTGTGTAAGAATTACATGTTATTACTTATCAGAGAATATAATAATAGCATGGAGTAACAAATAGTAAATGTACGACATTACTGTTTTTCATCAGGTGTTCATTTTATTAAAGTTGTTATCGTCTATCATTAAACATTTGGTGTTTTTGTGTGATGGATAACTACTGTTTAGTCACAGACTCTGGGGCATTACCATGTATCACCCAGTCATCTTGGACTTGGTCGTGAATGCAAAAGCTGTTGAAATCTTAGGTTATCTCTTTATGAGGAGGGTATAAATATATTTTTCACAAAACTGAGCATTTCTTGAAATGTACCAATGATAATTTTTTGGCATATAATTCCATATGTACAAAAGCACATGTGGAATTAGGCTACTAAAATATTTGATTCTGGTTCACATCAGTTTTTCCTTCACTGTATAACATTTTTTTGCACTACTTGTGGTTTGGGGAATGATCACTCAGCCACATATCTTTATCTAAATATTTATATCTATGTCCAATCAATATAAACACATAACACATTTTTTAGTTCATTCGTATTGGACAGACATCGAAGCTGTTTCTACATCTTGGCTATTATGGATAATCTCATAATGAACATGGGAGGGCAAGTATTTCATTGACTTCATTTTCTTTGGATGTATACTCAGAAATAGTAATGCTAGATCAAATGATAGTTCTATTTTAATTTTTGGAGGGATTTTCATTCTCTTTCTATAATGGCTGTGCCAATTTACATTCCCACTAACAGAGTGCAAGTGTTCCCTTTTCTTCACACCTTTGCCAACACTTGTCATCATTTATCTTTTTTTATAATAATCATTCCAACACGTGTGAGGTGATATCTCATGGTTTTGATTTGCATTTTCAAGGTGATTAGTGATGCTGAGCACCTTTTCATGTATATGTTGGCGATCTGCACTTTTTTGGAGAGATGTCTATACATGTCCTTTATATTTTTTTTAATAGGGCTATGTATGTTTGTGTGTATGTATTTTGAGTTGTAATTTTTATTTTAATATTTTTAATATTAATCCCTTATCAGATATTTAGTTTCCGACCCTTTTCTCCCATTCCATAAGTTTCCTTTTCCCTCTGTTATTATTTCCTGTGTTGTGCAGAGTTCTTTTAGTTTGATGCAATCCCAATAATCTACTTTCTCTTTTGTTCTGTACTTTTTTTTCCCCTTTTTTAAAATAAGTTCTTATTTATTTATTTGAGAGGGAGAAAAAGAGAGAGCATGAGCAGGAGGAGGGGCAGAGAGAGAGAGAGAGAAGCAGAATCTCTTCTGAGCAGGGAGTCTGATTCAGGGTTTGAACCTAGAAACCTAGGATCATGACCTGAGCAGAAGGCAGACACTTAACTGTCTGAGCCATCCAGGTGCCCCCCGTTCCTGTGCTTTTGGTATCAAATTCCAAAAAAATGTTGCCAAATCCAATTTCAAGATTTTCCCCTATATTTTATTCTAGTGGTTTTACAGTTCTGTGTTTTACATTTAAGTCTTTAGCCCATTTTGAATGATTTTTGTGTATGGTGTCAAATAAGTTTCTATTTTATTCTTCTGCATGTGTATATTTTTCAATACTCTTTATTGAAAAGACTATCCTTTCTTCATTATGTTCTTAGCATATTTCTTAAAGATCAATTGTCTGCAAATGTGCAGATTTATTTCTAGGCCTTCTATTTTCTATTTTGTGTATATCTCTCTTATGCCAATACTACCTTTTTTTTTCCAAATATGTCATTTATTTAATGTTCTTTAAAAATTATCTTTAAAGTATGTGTTTTGATTACTGTAGCTTTGTAATATGTTTTGAAATCAGGAACTATGATATCTTTAGCTTTGTTTTTATGCTCAAGATCGCTTTGGCTCTCTCTTGTCTTCTTATAGGAGCACTTAGACCATTCATGAGGGCTCTGTCCTCATGACATATTTATTTCCCAAAGTTCCCACCCTCCAAATTCTATCACACTGGAGATAAATGTTTTAACGTAAGAATTTGGGAAGGACACAAATTTTCAGTCCATAAAATCTTCTCATTCCTATTTGCCAAAACAGAGCCTTGAAAGTTACTAACAAAGTCTCCCTTTTGGGTTGTTAGGAACCTCCTCTGAAATGGATTCCTATCACTAAATGAGCAAGTCCATTCCCAAGTTTAGTGTCAGATGGACTATTCACGTTTCCTACCTTTAAACAGCGATCTCGAGGTAGAGCAGACAATAATCTTGTCATTGTATTTGGTAGTGTTAAGAGTCCAGTGTTTCAGGAGCATGTGGTGCCTTAGTTGATTAAGCGACTGCCTTTGGCTCAGGTCATGATCCTGGAGTCCCAGGATCAAGTCCACTTCCAGCTCCCTGCTCAGCGGGGAGTTTGCTTCTCCCTCTGACTTTCCCCCTCTTGTGCTCTCATTCTCCCTCTCTCTCATTCTCTCCCTCTCAAACAAACAAATAAAAACTTGTAAAAAAGAGTCCAGTGTTTTAAAAAAAATTCTATTATATTACAATAAGCAAAATTCAAACATCATTAGATAACCTAGACATGAAGTGAATAATCTCTTTCTTGATATATATCATTCATTATTAAAGTGACTGATTTACTTAATTTAAAAAAAAAAGTGTCAGTGTTTTAATATTTGACAGCTAACAGTTTCGAAGCCACCACATTTCCTCTTCCCCTTCTCCTCCCATTTCTTTGCAAACTCCTGATACCTGAAGCCTCTTTTAGACATGCTTGGGAAGGCTGGCCTGCCCCACAGAAAGCCTCATTATGTGAATAATCATTTCATTCCTTGTTTGAGTATGTGTGATATCATTAGTCTCAACATTTGAACCAAATTCTGGCATAGTGGGTCAATCTGACATCTCTCTGGTGATTATTATGATAGAAATGAAGAATGGGTAAACCTTGTGACCATTTCTGCTTTTGTTTTCCTGAAATACCCATATTATGCCATTAAAAGTCTCAGTGAACCAGAGACACACTGAGTTTTGGATAGTCTTCATGGAGCACGGTGATGTTCAATAATTATCTCTGAGTTCTATGGCACATTTTCTGTCAGCCAAAAAGCATGTACTCTATTACATATTTCAAAAAATGATCATTCTTTTATATAGAGATTTCTTCTATTTTGAATACTATCTTCTTAAGTTTAGGAGAATTGTCTTGATTTTTTTTTTTATACCCTTACCCTCTTTTATTCTTTTTCTTTCTTTTACATTCCAATAGCTTCAAAATGTATTTATATAGGGCCACCTGGGTGGCTCAGTGGGTTAAAGCCTCTGCCTTCGGCTCAGGTCATGATCCCAGGGTTCTGGGATCAAGCCCCACATCGGGCTCTCTGCTCAGCGGGGAGCCTGCTTCCTCCTCTCTTTCTGCCTGCTTCTCTGCCTACTTGTGATCTCTGTCAAATAAATAAATAAAATCTTTAAAAAATTGTATTTATATATATCAGGTTTTACCCAGCAACTACTCTTAGTATACTAGGTATATATTCAACACATCTAAAACTCAATTTAAATCCTATCCCATATAATTTGTCTATCACTCCACAATTATTAAATGATAAGTTTCCAGAAGTTACATAGGCTTGAAAACCTAGGAGTTATTCATCTTCATTCTAATCCTTGATCTGTGTACTTCAGTGCCCTATATATTTTGCTTCCTAAACATATTGATATTCCCCCATCTCCACCATCATCTCCCTGGTTTAATTGTGCAACATAGCTTATTTGTACCACTACCAAAACCATTCCTAAATTTAGTTTTTCTCTCTTGGATATCTTCTTCAAGTTTTATCTCATTTAGTTAAAATAAAAATTAAAAATCAAAATAGGTCATTCCATTCTTCTGCTTGAAATCTTCCAATACATTTTTCACATCAGATATTTTTAGAGTGAAAAAGAAATGAACAATGCCCCAATTAAAATAGGAATTTTATCTAATGTATTTAAAAATTCAAGATGGAGCTTGAACTGAGATATAACAATGCTGTCAAGACCTAGCTATTCTCCAACTCTTTGCTCTCTTCTTTTTCTATAGGCTTCATTCTCATTTTTACATGCATAAGATGGCTGTGGCAGCTCAAACTTATATTTCTCTGTGTTCAAATCAGAAGAAATGAGGAAATTCTTCTTTCCAGAGGTTCAAGCAAAAGGTTGAACGTTGATGGATATGATTAAACTAGTGAGATACCTTATGCCTAGTTCAAGAAAATGGAGACTATTGAGCCTTATGAACTGTCAGGGAGATTCATAAATGAAAACTGGGACAGCTGACAGAATTATGGAAAAAAGATTCTAGAGAAAAAAATCAATTAATATCAGATTATATTTGATTGTTGTTCTCAGAAGGAAAAAAAAAAGTTTTTCACTATGACCTGTAAGAATGTCTATGACCCAGCCCACAGTTTACTCACCATCCTTCCTTCCCATGCTCTACTTATACTGAACTTTCCTTTAGTCTACAGAACACTATATATTTTTTCACCTGGTATGTGTACCCCTACCCATATTCTGGGTTTTTTGCCCCCTTCTCTTTTGAGTTTTAGCTTAAAAATAATTTTCTCAGGTAAACTTTCTCTGATTGTCTTAAGTCCCTGTGATATTTACGTTTATGATACTCTACTCATTTCCTACATGGCATTTAATACAGTTTTTAAATAGATTTTTACATTAATATTTGGTTAGTAAATATTCACACTAGCTCATAATTTAGTTAGTTAAAGGCTTTATCTCTCTATAATCGTTCTAGTTGTCCAATGCTAATCTCATTTACTGGACATATAAAGTGCACAATATCTATATTTTATACAAATTCCCCTTATATTGATGAATGGCTACAAAATTGTGATTTGAATTCATTTAAGCCCATCTACTGAAGTTTTCATTTGTCCTTCTTTTAAATTTTTTTTTAATATTAGCTAATTTATTTTCAGTATCAGTAATTAATCTTTTGAGGTCTAGGGCCCAGGAAAACAATACTAATTGATACTGAAGAGCTACTTAAGTTACTCTGGAGTAAGGTTCATTGTTCTTTCCATATTAGAAAAAAAAAAGACCATTGTTTTTCAGTCTGATTTTCTTGGGTTGGCTTGAAACCAGGGAAAAAGAAAGGAAGACAAAACTTTTATTTATATATAAAAGTTTTGTCTTCCTTTCTTTTATATATTTATTATTTATATATATATTATATATATATAAATTTATATATAAAATATATTTTATTGTATATATTTTTATATATTTTATATTATATATATATATTTTAAGTTTAGTAGACAGGTCATTTCAACAAAGCAATCCTGGTCATAAAAAGGTCAAATACTTATTTTTAAATTATTTAAAACAAGCTATTAAAAACTGGTTTTTATAACAAAAATTCTTAACAAATCTATAAAGAGAACTAGAAATCAGGCACTAGTAATACTCTGATCAGATGCCTGCTTTTCAGAGATGAAGTCTCCAATCAATTGTTTCAGAATGAGCAATACTCAACAGCAGCCTGAAGCCCTTAATTGTAAACAAGTTTCTATTGTTAGCTCAAACTAAGAAATAGAATAAAAGCGATCTTAAAAACATACATTTGATTTTTATCATTTTACATGAACAGAAAAGGGGAAAGGAAGCCACAGTTGGCTGACATTCAGTAAAGTAATTTAAAATAACATTGAAGGACTATTTCCACATTCACACAGAGAAAGAGTCAACATTTTGGTTTTTATATATTTAAATGGCATATTAAAAAAAAAAACAGGACAAGTGTAGATATAAAGTGACACAACGTACCAATTACATTTTGTAGTTGAGTTTATTGTGATTGTAAATCTGTCACTGACATCAACTTTTATACAAAAAGTCATTATTTAAAAGATACAAAAAAAAATCTCTTTAGTATATGATGTGAGTACTTTGTTCATATTCCCACAGTCCATCTGTAGCTTTAAGGTTCAGATCCTGTAAATACATGGTGCTTCCTACTTTATCTATTTTTTTTCTTTTTGTTTGACAGCATTTTATAACAAATTCTATAACTTGAATTTAGGCAGATTTCTGTGATGAAGAAAGGCTGATTACTTCCCTTTGGTTTGTTCAAGGCATGGTGCCAAAGAAGATGTATTTCCTAACTTATTTACTCAATGAAAAGAAAGCTTTCTGGAGAAACTGCTGTCAAGTTGAGTTGTGAATGGTGAACTAGACTAGTGGGATGTGTGTTAGGGGATGAAGAAGACAGAGCGAGAACATCCCAGCAATACAGTATGTGAGGCAAGTCAGATATAGAAAAAACACAAATGACATCCTTCGGTTAAAAAGTGTAAAGTATAATAGTGGTCAAATCACACAGCATCCTCCATAACTTTATTTTAAAAACAGTAAGCATACTTTAAAAAGAGGATTCACTTGTATTTTATAACACTCTATGAGTAGGATAGCTACTGCAAGTCTGAGAACAAGTGTGGAGACAGAAAAATCAGCAAATGGATGCTTTTAATGATCCAGGAGAGTATTTAGAATAAAAACAGTTAGAGAAGAGTTAAAAAGAGACAGAAGCTTTTTTAAGATGAAAACTCAGTAGTGGTTGCAGATTATTTTTGCCTCTGTCATAGTTCAGAAAAAGAATGGCACTCAATTTGCAGTAATTAAGTGGATGATGACATAAAGCACAGGTAAAACAGTAGCAATACAATTTTTTTCATTCCGGGAGAAATTGTAATTATTAAAATTTAGAGTTGCATGCAAAATAAAGAAAACATGTCTTCATTGGCTGATAAATCCAGATTTATAATTTTATAGGCACACTAGGTATAAATATTTTGAATACCCATGTTCTAGAATGAATAAAACAAACATAAAAATTATAACTCAGAACAACCAAGAAATTCTTTCATACACTTACTCTTCTAAATATATTGTATTTGTGCTTATAATGCTATACTTTTTCTTTTCAATTAAGATCAGGTACAGTATATGACATGTATTAGTTTATCTTGTCTTAATTTGAGATTTTTATGTAGATCACAATAATAGGTGCAACCAGTGTAATTATTAAATAATAGCAGAAAATGAGCCATGAAAAACAGAAAACTAAATAAAGCAGAAAAACATCAGCAATCAGACAACAATAAGAAATAAAAGGCATCTGAATCAGCAAAGAAGAAGTCAAACTTCTACTCTTTGCAGATGATATGATACTTTCTGGGAAGACTCAAAAGACTCTACCCCAACACTGCTAGAACTTATACAAGAATTCAGTAGTCAGGATATAAAATTAATGCACAAAAATCACTTGCATTTCTATACAGCAATAAGCAAAAGAAAGAGAAATTAAGGAGTTGATCCCATTTAAAATTGCACCCCAAACCCTAAGATACCTAGGAATAAATCTAACCAAAAAGGCAAACATCCATTGGTGGAATTGTACTTCAGTATTTCTGTGTTCTCCAAGATCTAATTTTCCCATCCTGATAAAAAATTTTGACCAACTAATGGCTTTGTTCTTTTCCTGCACTGGATATTTTACTCATGTATACAATCTGGCACTTGCTCTTAACCCCCAACACTGCTGCGAAGAAGAGACTTCAAGTCACTGCTACATGCTTACCTTACAGCCCCTTTAGATATGAGGATTTTCTTCTCAAATGTGTTAAATATTCTGAAGTGATCTCACCAGGGGATGCAGAGTCTTTTTGTTCAAAATATTCAGTTCTGTCCCTATAAAAGAATGTCTTTGGAAGCACAGATGACACTGCCATTGTTAGCATATGTGATAGTTTTAGAATTCAAAAGTTTTCTTCGTAAGATATGTTAGCCCTCCCCTTCCATCTCCTAAATAAGGAAATCCTCATTTTAGGATTCCCATGTATCTAGGTGCCTAAGGAATTATGAAAGAACTTGATTTGGGAAGACATATAGGTGTACCTTTGAAACCTTAGACTCTAAAAGCATCATTCTCCAAAGCACAATGTCACAGTGACATTAAGCAATTTGCCCAAAGTCACATATTTGTCATATGAAATGTTGAAAATCAGACTCAGCCTTTTCTTCCTCCAGAGCCTACAGTCTTACCATTATACTAGGCTGCCTTGAGTTTATTGTGTGTAACATTATTTTCATGAGAAGCACAAAAATTAATGGGGTTAAAAGATCTTATTTGGAAATACTAACCTACCGTATCATCCTCTTAAAGATTAACATTGATCATTATTATATTAAAATTTAGCAGTCCTCTGAGGATACTGCTTCTCATGAAAATGTCCCAAGGCATGTATTTTTTCCATACCTCCATACCACTGGGCTTGTATTTGCGGTCATCCTCCGTCTTACTCCTCAGTCTTGCTTCCAAGTCATTCTTGCTCCTTTTCTATAAAAATACAGACTGAATTTCATCAATGGTATATATAAAAACCTCCCATTCCTACTTTTTGAGCAATCTATAGATCACAAGGACAATTTTTTTTGAATTCTATATTCATAAAGGTAATGTTTCTAATACCTTGGACTCAGTGCCTGAGTGCCTTGTTCCAGGATAATTTTTTCTCTCCGAGTTCAGCCATGCATTGTCATTCGTTCATCTCGTTTATTTTAAGTTACTGCAACCTCTCAAGTATCCCATTCTATGTCACTAACCCACTAATATTCCATCTCACTATCTTTGTACATTCATTCCTATAATATATAGACCCTTTTGAGACTTACAATACAGAATACATATTACCTCTCTCTTTCCCATACCCATGTCTTCTCTTCCTACTTATAAAATTAAGATTCCCTGGTTCATGAGGATGAATAGAATACTACTGTTCTCTTGCTTCGTGGATATTATCTGAAAAAGGAAAACAAATCCTACCTATGGTCAATTCCTATCTATCTGTGCCTGAGGCCACACCAGAACTGATAGTGGTTGGAGAAAAAGTCACAATTATGCCGATGGGTCTTGTTTTAAAATCAGGATGATAAATTTCACATAGGTCCTAGTGTTGCTAACTTTTTAACTCTCTTTTTTATCTTGGATTTTTTTTTTAACTCTCTCTTCTTAGTGTCACACTCAGATCATGATAGTTCTGTTACTTTGAAAATTAAGGGTTTCTTTATTTATTTGAGAAAGAGAGAGCAGGAGTGAGCCGGGGAAAGGGCAGGGGGAGAGGGAGGGAGAGAATCTCAAGCAGACTCCCCACTTTGCAAGGACCCTGACTCAGGGCTTAATCTCATAACCCTAAGATCATGACCTGAACCAAAACCAAGAGTCGACACTTAACCGGCTGAGCCACCCAGATGCCCCTCTGTTACTTTAAAAATGATATAAGCAACTAGAATATAACCTACCATAGCAACTCACCCTACTTGTTTGCATCAGCGTCCATGTATTCTGCCTTCATTACTGCTGCTGTGGGTGAAATATTATGCCCTTTATCCACCAACCTCTCTAATTGGGCACTAGAGCCCGTTTCCTGATACCTACTTAGGGCAATGGCTCTAGCAATTCACCCCTGATTCCCATAATCGAATTTTTAGTAGCTACTAAACCATTCTCATCAGCATAAAAGCATTCTGAAAGTTCTCCTTCATTCAAAAACATGAACCTTTATTCCATATTCTCATCCAACTACTGCCCTATTTTGTTTTCCCTATAGTAAAATTCTTTCAAAACTTATCTATGGGTGCTCACGCCAAATTCTCTCTTGCTTCCTTTCTGAATCCTACAACTTTGCCAAAGAACTCTCTTCAAGATTAAAAATTGCCAAGTTGATAAATGCAGTGGTAAATTCAAAGGATCAGTTTTAACAATTAGGTGCAGCTGGCTGCTTCCCTGCTCTTTGATGCCCACAGTAGTAGTAGTAGTATTTTTGCCTTGACTTCCTGGATACTGCACTCTACTGGTTTTACTTACTTTTCACAGTTTCAGGTACAGGTTGCTAACCTCTAACAGTTGGAATGCCCTAGGTTTTAGTCCTGAAATTTTTCTGTCTGTCTGCATTTACCACATATTACAATACCACCTAGATAAAAGCATTTTAAATATTGTTTATACACCGACAATATCTAAATTTAGATCCTGAACCCAGAATTGACCTTTGAGCTCCAAGTCAAATATTTATTTAACTACATACCAGATGGACTTGGATATTTAGTACATATATTAAGTACATGTGCAAAATGAAAACCTGTTCCTCCCCCATTTCCCTTTGACTTCTTCATCTCCGTAAGTAGCAAGTCTCTCCAGTTGCCATCCAACGATTAGCTTGCCCTTAAAAATGCATCCAATCTTGATTATTTCTCACACTTTCCATCCATGAACATCTCTTGCTTGGATTAGGGCAACAACTCCTGAATAGCCTATTTGTTTCTACCCTCAATTTATTATTCGTTTTTTAAAAAAGAGATACTATGAACCCTTTAAGTTATAAGCTCAGCCATGCCAGTCCTCTATGAAAGATCTTAAAATGGTTTTCTATCTCACTTATGTTAAAAGCAGAAATCCTTACAGCAGCATGGAAGATCCTACCTATTTCTCCATCTAGTCTGACCAGTGAGTGTCCTGGTTTGCTTGGAACTAAGGTAGTTCCTGAGATACGTTGGTTTTGTCAATTGCTTCAAGTTACCTTTCAGTCTTTCAGCCAATTTTTCTGACTGCACAATTAAAATCATAATGTCTCCTTTATCTGGAACTCTGTGTCCTTTCTTGTTCTATTTCATAGCAATCTCCACAGCATTTATCAACCTCTCCCTTACTTATACTTTAGACATATTTATTTTTTATTGTTACTTCTTAATATGAATTTAAGCTCCACAAAACCAGGAATCTTTTTTTTTTTTTTAGTTAAAAAAAAAACACAGTTTGAATTCCTTAGTATGTAGAACATTGTCTGACATAATATCTATTTGATATGTATTTACTGAAAAAAAGATGTATGAGTCAGAAACATTTTATTCAGTAAAAAAGATACTTTTTAAAATTTAGGACCTTTTTAAATTAAAAAAAATAGGTATTATTTAAATTCCAGTTAGATGACATACAGTATTAGTTTCAAGTGTACAATTTAGTGATTCAACACTTAAGTACAACACCCACTGCTCATCACAAGTGCCCTTCTTAATCCCCATCACCTAACACTAATTAATTAATTAACTAATCCATTTCCCTAACCCAGCACCCCTCTGGTAACCATTAATTTGTTCTCTATATTTAAGAGTCAGTTTCTTGGTTTGTCTCTCTCTTTTTCCCCTTATGATCATTTGTTTTATTAAATTCCACATATGAATGAAATCATATGGTATTTATATTTCTCTGACTTATTTTGCTTAGCCTAATACTCTCTATCTCTAACCACATTTATGCAAATGCCAAATGCCAAAACTTCATTCTTTTCCCACCTCTTCTTTTTCCACTCATCAGTTGATGAACATTTGGATTCTTTCCATAAGTTGACTGTTGTTCATAATGCTGCAATAAACATCAGGGTGCACCTATCCCTTCAGATTAATATTTCTGTATCTTTTGGGTAAATACCCCGTAATGCAATTGGTGGGTCATAGGGTAGTTCTATATTTAACTTTTTGAAGAACGTTCATACTGTTTTCCAGAGTGGGTACACCAGTTCTCATGTCCACCAATAGTGTAAGAAGGTTCCCTTTTCTGCATATCCTTGCCAATGCCTGTTGTTTCCTGTGTTGCTAATTTTAGCTATTCTGATGGGTGTGAGATGATATCTCATTGTACTTTTGATTTGTGTTTTTCTGAAAATGAGTGATATTGAGCATCTTTTTATGTGTCTGTTGGCCATCTGGATGTTTTTTTTGGACAAATGTCTATTCATGCCTTCTACCCATTTTTTAAACTGGATTATTTGTTTTTTAGGGGCATAGAGCTTGATAAATTCTTTAATATGTTTTGGATACTAACCCTTTATCAGATATGACATTTGCAAAAGTCTTCTCCCATTCCAAAGGTTGCCCTTTAGTTTTGTTGACTGTTTCCTTCACTGTGCAGAAGCGTGTTTATTTTTTTAAATGTCCTTTCCCTTTATTAGAATAAAATTGCCCCAAAACAGGCTTTTTTCACAATTTTATTTATTTCTACCAACTTTCTAACATATAGTGAGCACTCTGAAATAATAGTTTACACATTTAATTTTGGAATTATATGATCCTTAGTTTTTGATTTCATTTTTAAGAAATGTTCATTTGTTACAGACAGGTGATAGATAACCACAAGTGATATTAAAGGTGTCAGGATGATCTAAACCTCACTGGAGAATTGTGCTCATATGTCAGAGATGAAATTGAATTCTTGGCCCTACATGCTAATGGGAAAACCACTAAGCTTTTGCAAATGGAGGTAAAACAACCCAGATTATGCTTCAGAAATGTATTCTTATAACAATTTATAAAAATATGTGGCATAGGTAAAAAGAAAATAGAAATGTATTTCAGGCTCTGTGTGAAGGCAGTGAGACTGATATGCAACTTGGAGCATACACAACATTTAACACATGAAATGCCAAATATTGCCATTCTTAGAGAATTTTGTTCTTGGGGTATCCATAAATTTTAATTACAAAATAAAACCACACCTATGGAAGGTGAAGAAAATTTTTAAATCAAAGACATACCAGGTGTAAAAGAAACATTAATAGTTGGAATTGTGTTTTTGCTTCTCTAACTGGTGCACTTATGGATACTTGTGGTTATTAATGATTAGTTATAACAAATACTTGAAATTACAAACACACATATATACAATATAAGAACTGAGAGCATCTATTTAGTTATACCATCAGGTAAACAAATCTTCCTTTTACAGTGATCTTACTGAAAACACTGACTTTCATTATAAAATAGAATAGATAATACAACAGAGAGAAAGATACTGAAAATTCATTCACTAATTAAATATAATGTGAGGCAAACATCTTCTTTTTTAACATTCACTTATTAAAAACATGTGATACTCTAATCAGGCACCTTACTAGGCAATGTGGTCCCAATAACAATGTGAATGTGCTAAACACCTGTAAGAACTATGTGGTTCTCAGTGATATTTGGGCCAGAGTAGGAAGAAATTACAGCACCAAATGTATTATAAAAGCTGATAGTCTAGCAACATACAGAAAAGGCAGTGGAAGCTTTCAGGAGGAAATGGCTTTCAAGTTGCAGTCTGAAAAAATAAATTAATTAGTATGCTAAAGATGAGAGAAGAAATAGGAGGAGTATAGTAAGAAAGAAAGTGTCTTGGTTAGAGAGAAAAAGTAAGTATCTGAATACAGATGGAGCCTAAAAATGACTTCCAAAAGTTGAAGTAAATAGTAAGCAGAAAGACAATGAATAAGGGGCACCAAGTTATTTTATTTTATTTTGTTTTATTTTTTGAGGTGAAAGCAGGGTTTATTGAAGATGTATCTATATATATGGAGAGAGAGAGGTATGTATTAAGTGTCCAGGAGACTCAGAAAGGAAAACAGCATAAGCCTTGTTTTTGTTTGGAGTCTGGGGTTTTTATTAATAATTGTGGTCTAGTGCTGGACCCACTTAGGCATCCAGGAACTTGTCAGAACAAAGACAAGTGTCCTTTATAAATCATTCATTCTCTAAATTCAGAGGTCTTAGGGTCAAAGTGTTTGGAGTCAGTGGTCTTGGAAAACATTTATGATGACCCTGCCCTATTACTCTTAGGATGTTATCTACTGTATGGAAAGACTCCAAAGATATTGCTTTTTTCTTTACAAGGAGGACATACATTATTTGCATCACAAGGCATGTGTACAGTGGAGTATGAGTGCAGGTCCCAGCAAGAATAAAAGCCAGAACAAAGGGTAAAAAAGGCATTTTTATGGGGCCCCTTCAGTTTCCCTGTCTCATTCCCCCCATAGGATTTGTATCCTCCTAATCTTAAGGGATGTTGAAGGGATAAGGTCCCATCTTTTGAAACTTCTTCAGGCTAAAAGAGGTTGTAGACTCTATCCATTGGGAGGCATAAACATTCCAAGCTATCTCATTAAATGAAGGACCTCTAACTGCCGACTATTTGATTTGGAGGTATACAGAGGCCTCATCATCAGAATAGGATGCTTCCTACAGATTTTCCATTGAGATAATTTGTTCAACATATTTATGCAGAACATGTAATGACAATAGGCCCCACAGCAAAGAAGAAGACCTAAGCATAGCTACTATTACTATTACTAAAAAAAAAAAAAAAAAAAAAAAAAAAAGGTTTTCATCAAGGCCATCTGTATCCCCTAAACCAGGAAGAAGTCCAATCATTAAAAGAGCTAGAGGAATCATACATTGCTTTAATTTAGGTATGTGTGTCTGTTAAAATTTTGGATACATTAGCAGAGTCATCTGAGATATATACATAACATATAATCTTTATATTAACATAATAATTTCCTCTTTAACTTGCAGTCAGGATGTCAATGGCCAATAGATTTTAGATGGCCACTTTTCAAATTTGTGGGTGACCTCATGTTGGGTTTAGTTAAAGATGGCCACTGTGTGATTGACTCAAGCCTCTATTTGTAACTTCACATCAATAGAGGTAGCTCCTGGGACGTATATGGGTATGGGATAAAACCATCAAGAAGTCCCTTTGCCTGATGTCTAGCTTTAATAATATCCTAATTATGAGGAATCCCTGGCAAGTGAGAGATGATGGGTCTTGGAAGATAAGGGCATCCCTAAGTGCATTCTCCAATCCCATTATTAGGAATGTGGGACCATCCATGATCTCCACGTTTTCATAGATAACCCCTTGGAGTAAGGTACCTTCTGACTCTTAGGAGTAGTTTTGCTATCCCAGCCATATAGAATTGATCAATACTATAGCTTAGTTATACAATTGTTGAGGAGTCCATCCCATTATCCAGCTGTTTAGTAATCCTATGCCCATGGGGTTCCTTTTATTATCCCCACAAAATAACAAACCAGAAGACTGTTTATATGTGAGCTATTATGGCAATCTCTCTGAAGTTTAGCACACATGTAGCCTGGGCAAACAGGAGACATTTAAAGACATTAATCAAAACTAGAATCTAATGTCCATAAGGATATTATTGAAACATAATTTTTCTCTCTAAATTCATCCTTTCCAGAGATTGCCAAGTCAACTGATTCATTTGTAAAGCAAGACGACAATCTTGGCCTAATTGTTTACATAAGCTCAGCAAGAAAACTGATGGGTCATTTAGATCCTTTAAAATCTGCTTTGCTGGAACTTTTTATAAGGAATCTCTAGCTTGAACTTTCAGTAGCCTCTCAAGGCCAGAAGCCACGCCAAATACTTATCATCAAACTTGCCTGAAATACCTGTGGATATAGGTGAATTCTTCCTTTAGGTTCCCCAAATATTTTGAGGTTTCCTATACTGGCCAGGAAGTGGCATTCTTTAGTCACTTGACAAGCCTCCTGGAACTCTATATGCAAAGTATCTGGCTAATATTTCCAAGGAGCATTATTGGCTCCATAAAGTCATTTGCATTTTACCCTGAGTGCAATGGTCTGCCACTGATGGATTAAGGAATTAAATAATGTTATCCAATTTGTACTTGCAAAAGATTATTCTAGCTGCCATGCAAAATTTATCTATAATTTATTTTATCCCTTGTAATATTAAGTATACAATTAATAATAATCATTAAATTAATAAAATTATTAATTTATTAATCATATCTTAAGTGTTGTCCTTGGCTACACAAAGTATTGTTCCACAAGGAACAAAATAGACATGAGCCATACCCTTGTGAGTTTTTGCATTTGATAGGATATGTTAAAGGATGTCCAGCTTTTTGGGAATTCAGATATAAACTCAGGATAGAAGGTAGAAGGTATGGCTAAAATTGCAAACTTGCAAGTCACTTTCATGAAAACAATTAGTAGAAGGAAAGGCAATCATCATCAACTAATCTGTGTCTTACAGATTTTTGTTAAATATAAAACACAAAGCAATGCATCCCAGTTATATGCCTTTACAAGGAATCAGTTTTTCTAAGCATATTAAATATAAATCCGCATAATATTTTAACAGAAACCAAATTCCATTTACACATCTATAGTAGCATGCTGAACAACATCTTTCAGTAGACACTCTTGAAATGACAATGTCAAACACCTCTTGAATAATAATTTGTGAGGCAGATTTATGGTGTTATGATTTGTTGTAAATGTCAGGAGCTCTAAAATATCATTACAGTACATAGATGACTTTCAGTAAGCTAGTATTTGATGTGAATCAGATGAGCTATTCAGTCCTTTTATACCAAATAACCAATATGTGCCATTTATAATAGAAATAGTGCCCATTTAACAATGAACAAATAAAAATGATTGGAGATTTGGGTAGACCAAATTCTAAGCACAACCTCATCATGTAGTTGCCACAAAAAATGCTGTATAAAATACCATATGATTTCAAATGTAGAATTTAAGAAAGAGAACAAACTAACATAGACAGGAAAAAAAAAAAGAGACAAACCAAGAAACAGACTATTAACTATAGATAACAAACTGATGGTTACCAGAGGGAGGTGGATGGGGGGATGGGTTAAATAGGTGATGGGGATTAAGGAGGGCAATTGTGATGAGCACCAGGTGTTGCATGTAAGTGTTGAATGACTAAAATCTGCACCTGAAAGTAGTATTACACTGTCTGGTTAAAAAAAAAAAAAAGATAACTAAAAATAGGCTGATTTTGAAGTAAAGTTCACTCCATCAAGGACTTTACTGGTTGGTGGTAATAAAACTTTATTAAATCAAACTTCACTTCAAAATATATACTTTTCTATAAATGAAAAAGAAATAATGCTATGTAAATAGTTGACTGCAATTTCATGGTCCTATAAGATGATTAACACTCTAAAAACACCCTATAAATATGATCAAAACACAAAGCAATATGGGAAAATGATTAATTTTCTTATGTTATTTGGCTGTTATAAACATTTTTTATACTTGAAAGGGAACCCCCTAAAAAATAGAAAGAATACAGAAGATCAGTTCACTTATTAAATAATTACTTTGTAAACGTCTCAGCATAGTAAGTACATCATGTAAGCCACATTTAAAAGATGTCAGCGATATTCTCTGATGGTTTGTAAATGATAGGGAAGCACAGTAAATAAGATGGACTGGGAGAAGAAAGAAAAGTATGTTAAATCTTATTTGAATTACATAGGTGATTGTCAAGTACTTTTTTTTTTTGAGAGAGAGAGCACATGAGGGCAGAGTTGGAGTAGGAAAGGGATAAAGGGAGAGGAAGGAAGAGAATCCCAAGCAAGCTCCATGTCCAGTACAGAGACTGGCACGGGGTTCCATCTCAGGTCCCTGAGATCAAGACCAGAGCTGAAATCAAGGGTCAGACACTGAACAAACTGAGACACCGGTGCTCCAGATGTCAAATACTTTAAAAAGGATGACATCCTGCATTTGATATCTAAAATGATCTGCCTTAAATGTTCAGTATTAGGCTCAGAGGTACATTTCATTAACAACTGAATTGTTTAAGAAAGACTAAATGCAATTCTCTGGTATATCGCCATCTTTTTCTGTTTATTGTTTGTTTGTTTGTTTAAAACTTTCATTTATTTTTTAAAATATTATTAGTATCAAATGTTAGTGGCCTAATTCATTCCCTGATATTATAGGAAACTCATTGCTTTAATGGCTTCTGTAACACTGATGAAATGAGAGCATTTTGAGGACAGAAACCATCAGGCTTTTTTGTTGTTGTTCACCACAGGGTCCCTAGCACTCAGGTGAAGAATCATATTTATTCCTATCTTTACTATGTCAATCAGATAAACTATATTATGATAGTAATGCACAACTCCAGAAAATTCACCAGCTTATAAAAGTAAAGACTCAGTTCTCGTTCATGCAATGTGTTCATTCTAGGTAACTGTCTATCTAGTCCATGCAATCCTGTCTTTGGATCCTCTGATGTAGGCGAAGCCTCTATCTGGAAAATTGTCAATCTCATGATAGAGGGAAAAGTGATGAAGCAAAGTATGAACTCATTTGAAATATTCTTCCCAGAAGTGTCCACATTTGATTGGTCATAGTAATGCACAATGCAGTGTCTGAGTTCAACATGGTGTACATCTGTAACTTCCCCATGAAAAGGGGCCTTTAAGCAAACCATCGTATTTCATCAACAGTAATAGTCTACCACATTGATTGATAATGTTCTTTGCCAGAGGTCCCACTGAACAAAATCCACTTAGGACTGTAGCTCACAAAGACTATTCTTCAAGTTAATATATATATATATATATTTTGAAAACTTGCTCAGTATATATATATATATTCTAGAAACTGAGCAAGTTTTCAAAAGCATTAAGCTACACCTCATAAATTGTCATCTCTTTTTATGTTACTACAGATTCTCATGACCTCAGATAGGCTTGTTTCATGATTTAGTAAGCCCTGTTTTATATAACTTGTGTTTGATACCTGGCTCCCAAATTTTGCCTTCCTGTGAATGTGTACCTTTTTGAAAATTTTCTTATAACATTTTCTTGTGAATTCTAGCTTTATGACCAATAATTCTAGGATCAAATTAGAGGATGTTTTTAAGTATGGGCTTTGCCACTTAGTAATTGTGTGACCTTGAGCATGTCACTTAACCGCTCTATTCCAGTTTCCATATCTGTAAAATGGGATCTGGAATAGAATATGATTAATGAGATTATTTTGAAGATTAAGAAATTAGTATTTGTAATATGAGAAAAAAAGTTAAGTAAGGTAAAGATATCTTAATTTTAATAAATTTTGAAATTGGACAATAATAATTGATTTATTTTTAGTTTAATGTTTCCTGAATTATCTAAATATATATGCATTTTTAAATTCTACTACAATAACTAACAAATTGTAATAACTGGAAGGAAAGCCAAGTTACTGTCTCTGGTTGATTGTTTTTTCAGAATTTTAAAGTCATAGCACAAAAAGTTTGAGAGACAGCAGCTATAGATGCAGGCACTCATTTGTTCATTGAAAAAACATTTATTGTGTGCCTTACACATGCCAGGAAATTTGAAGAAGATTGGATATGCTGTTTAATAATAAGTAAATGTTACTATTTGGGGTCCCCAAGGAATTTACATCCTTATGGGCGATAAAAAAAGGGCATCTACACAAAGTACAGTATGTGCAAAGATAAAAGAATTGAACACAAAAATTACACCAAGATTTGGAGTGTGTCGGAAAAGGAGATTTTCTTTGCTGACACTTTCTTCTGTTTATTTACTCTCAAAACCAAATCCTAATACAAAAGTAGTCCATGACATTAAATCTTATTTTCTATAACTGGATCAAATATTATTGATGTAAAAGGAGCACCAGGGTGGCTCAGTCAGTTAAGTGTCCAACCCTTGATTTCAGCTCAGGTCATGAACTCAGGTTTATGATACCGAGCCCCTCATCTGGCTCCATGGGGGGATGGAGCCTGCTTGAGATTCTTTCTCTCCCTTCTGCTCCTCTCCTCCTTCCCCTGCCTTCTTTCAAATATATATACATATATACAAAAATATACAATATTTAATATATACAAATAAATATACAATGTATACAAATATATATATACATAATTATTCTTATTAATCACAACCTATTTTCTTTGTCCTACTCTTATTTAACATTTTGTAGTAACTGGTATTTCTGCTAATAACCATTTATTAGTTAACAAATTCCCAGATTTTGCTTTTCTTTTGTCCATAATTAATCAACACTGAGATTCCTTCCCATATTCTTTGTCAACATAGGTTTATATTTGAATGGATGGAGTCATCAGCTGTATGAATTTATAAAACTTTTTTCATTGGACAAAAATATAAGATTTATACTTGACTATTGCCATCATTTAATTCATAACTTTGTTGAATGATCATAAATGGAAATGGTATTTTAGATTAAAAAATCTATGTTTAATCATCTATATTTTTACCACAAAATCTAAAAAACTAAAACAGTACATCACCATGGCAACTCAGCTTTCATCAAGTCTGCTGCAGGCAACATCCTAAAGAAAAATATTTCCACATAAAGCCTGTTACATAGCATCTAACAAAACAGAAGTCTGCATTCAAAGAAAAGCACTTCTGATTTGGAGCCAAGATTTCTGGAATAGTTTGAATTATAGCAAAACGTCTTTATTTCTCCACACATTAGGAATGAGGCAATTAGTATAACACTGGCTTGCCTTTTCACTTCTCAGTATATTTTTGATGCCTGGATATGGAGATTGGCCTAGTACCTTCATCTAATACTTGCCAGCTCAGCATTTTTAGAATATTTTCATGTTTTTTATCATAAAAAATCCTTATTTTACTTTTGTTTCCCCTGAAGAGTACACGTTGAAAAATTCAGTAAGTTTAGTTTGATCAAAATAATGGGAAAAATATAAACTATTCTGTGTTTTGAGTATAGAAAAGGCATTGAGATTTCACATGATACATTCTTTAACAAATGAAATCCACAGTTCTGTTTGTGTATACCTTAATACCCTAAGCAATTATTGAGCCAGTCTTTGCAATATAGTTGAAATACAGTTGTAAATGTTTATCTTAATGAAACACCTCTTGTTTAAACGTTTCCATTTTTTTTACTGCTATGCCTTATCAATTAAACTTGTGCTATAAATGTTGCATGAAGTCTTTTAAATTAATTTTACTTTATTAAACAATGGACATGAATTTACAATTCAAATATTATTTTTTAAAAAATTTTATTTATTATTTGACAGAAAGAGACACAGCAAGAGAGAGAACACAAGCAGGGGGAGCGGGAGAGAGAGAAGCAGGCTTCCCGCTAAGCAGAGAGCCTGATGCAAGGCTGGATCCCAGGACTCTGGGATCATGACCTGAGCTGAAGGCAGAGGCTTAACAACTGAGCTGCCCAGGCACCCCTGACTCAAACATTATTAAATCTTACAGTATATTCTTTACCACAACTCTCTCTTACTTCTCTCTCTCCAAAGGCAATTATTTAGACATTTTTTTGTTTTTCTTTTTTCCTATATTTACATGTATTTTTAAGTCTTAGTATAAAACATGTACACAACTGTGTTTTCATTAATCAACAATAAACACATCCCTATTGACTTACTAAAATGATAGAAAATAAGTCTTATTCTTGCATTCATTATGCTGCACGTTACCCTCCCTTCTTCCAACAGTTGTATTGCATTTTAAGCCTAAATCTATTTTTAGTGATCACACTATTATGCTTATAGAAAAACAGCTGAACATCAAAGTGTAATATGATTTCATTTTATTCTTTCTAGGCATTTCCTCAAGTTACTACTTGTCATTTATATTCATTATCTTTGATTTCTTTGAAATTTTTGACTATTCATCCTCCACTCCCAGTTGTACTTCAGTAAATGTTTTTACAAGGGTCATTATACAACCTAATAAGTCAGGTTCTTTTTTTCCTTAGAGACAACTGAGATCTCCATTCTTCTATGTAACTGGTTTGCATCTAGGGCTAGTTCATTATAATCTGAGAAATACCTTTTCCTTTCTCTTGAGTAGGTTGTATTACAGTTGAGGTCTTTTATTTTATCCTTTTGTTAGAAGACGTCTTCTAGAATCTTCTGTAAAGTTTTTTTATCTTGGTTTAAATTTGATATCCTGGGATCTCCATTTCACCATCTGTATAGTAGTTCCCTAGGACTGATCTAACAAAGTGCGAAAAACTAGGTGACTTAAAACAACAGAAAAGTTTTTTCTCACAAATTGAAGGCTAAAAGTCTAAAACCAAAGTGTAGTAGGTCCATACCTCTAAATGTTTTAGGGAAGAACCCTTCTTTGCATCTTCCTACCTTCTAGTGGTTGTGATAGTCCTGGGTTTTCCATAGCTTATAGACACATTGGTCCAGTCTCTTCTTCAGTCATCTCATGCCTTTATTCTTGTGCTTCTGTATCCATTTTCATATGGTCTTCTTATAAAGATAGGAATCATTGGATTTTTTTTAAACTCTAATTCAGTACGACCTCATCTTAACTTGATTTCATCTGCAAAGATGTGATTTCCAGGTAAATTTTCATTTACTGGTACTAGAGGCTAAGACTTCAACCTGTCTTTTTAAGGGACACAATTCAATCTGCACCTTTTTTTTTTTTTTATTCTATTTGTTTTCTATATGCTTCAGTGAGAAAGCCTTAACTGACCATCCTATGGAATATTTTAACCACAACCATCCAATGTTCTTTACTCTGTTTACTCATTTTTTTCCTTTTAACATTTAAAACCCTGGAAGTGTTAAAAAATGCTAAATTTATGACTTATTTCACTTAGCATAATACTCTCTAGTTCCATCCATGACATTGCAAGGGGTAAGATTTCATTTTTTGATGGCTGCATAATATTCCATTGTATATTTATACCACATCTTCTTTATCCATTCATCTGTTGATGGACATCTATGTTCTTTCTATAATTTGGCTATTATGGATATTGTTGCTATAAACATTGGGGTACATGTGTCCCTTTGGATCACTTCATTTGTATCTTTGAGGTAAAATACACAGTAGTGTGGTTCCTGGGTTATAGGGTATCTCTATTTTCAACTTTTTGAGGAACTTCCATGCTGTTTTCCAGAGTAGCTGCACCAGCTTGCATTCCCAACAGTGTAGAAGGTTTCCCATTCACCACATCCTCCCCAAAATCTGTTGTTGCCTGACTTGTTAATTTTAGCTATTTGACTAGTATGAGGTGGTATCTCACTAAGGTTTTGATTTGTATTTCCCTGATACCCAGTGATGTGGAGCACTTTTTCATGTGTCTGTTGGCCATTTGGATGCCTTCTTTGCTGAAATGTCTATTCATGTCTTCTGCTCATTTCTTGATTGGATTACTTGTTCATTGGATGTTGAGTTTGATAAGTTCTTTATAGACTTTGGATACTAGCCCTCTATCTGATTTGTCATTTGCAAATATCTTCTACCATTCTGTCAGTTCTCTTTTGGCTTTGTTGACGTTTCCTTTGCTGTGCAAAAGATTTGATTTTGATGAAGTCACAATAGTTCACTTTTGCCCTTGCTTCTAGGAAGAAGTTGCCTTTAGCAATGTTTCTAGGAAGAAGTTGCTGCAGCTGAGGTGGAAGAGGTTGTTGCCTATCCATCAAGGATTTTGATGGATACCTGTCTCACATTGAGGTCCTTCTTGTACTTTGAGTCTATTTTTGTGTGTGGTGTAAGGAAATGGTCCAGTTTCATTTTTCTGAATGTGGCTGTCCAATTTTCCCAATACCATTCATTGAAGAGGCTGTCTTTTTTCCATCGGACATTCTTTCCTGCTTTGTTGAAGATTAGTTAGCCATAGAGTTAAGGGTCCATTTTTAGGCTCTTTATTCTTTCCATTGATCTATGTGTCTGTTTCTGTGCCAGTACCATACTGCCTTGATGATTACAGCTTTGTACAAGAGCTTGAAGTCCAGAATTGTGAAGCCACCAACTTCAGTTTTCTTTATCAACATTCCTTTGGCTATGTAGTGTTTTTTCTGATTCCATACAAATTTCAGGATTTTTTTTTCCATTTCTTTGAAAAAAGTTGATGGTATTTTTATATGGATTGCAGTATATGTGTAGATTACTGTAGGTAGCATAGATATTTTCAAATATTTGTCTTTCCAACCCATGAACATGGAATGTTTTTCCATTTCTTTGTGTCTTCCTCAATTTCTTTAATGAGTATTCTATAGTTTTCTGAGTACAGATTCTTCGCCTTTTTGGTTAGATTTATTCCTAGGTATCTTATGGTTTGGGGTGCAATTGTAAATGGGATCAACTCCTTAATTTCTATTTCTTTTGGTTCTTGCTGTATAGAAATGCAAGTGATTTTTGTGCATTGATTTTGTATCCTGACACTTTACTGAATTCTTGTATAAGTTCTAGCAGTGTTGGGGTAGAGTCTTTTGAGTCTTCCACATAAAGTATCATATCATCTGCAAAGAGTGGGAGTTTGACTTCTTCTTTGCTGATTCAGATGCCTTTTATTTCTTTTTGTTGTCTAATTGCTGAGGCTAGGACTTCTAGTACTATGTTGAATAGCAGTGGTGATAGTGGACAGCCCTGCCATGTTCCTGACCTTAAAGGAAAAGCTCTCAGGTTTTCCCCATTGAGACTGATATTTGTTGTGGGTTTTTCATAGATGGCTTTTATGATACTGAAGTATGTAGCCTCTATCCCTACACTGTGAAGAGTTTTGATCAAGAAAGGATGCTGTACTTTGTCAAATTCTTTTTCAGCATCTATTGAGAGTATCATATGGTTCTTATTCTTTCTTTTATTAATGCATTGTATCACATTGATTGATTTGCAGATGTTGAACCAAACTTGTAGCCCAGGAATAAATCCCATTTGGTGAGGGTGAATAATCCTTTTAATGTATTGTTGGATCCTATTGGCTAGTATTCTGATGAGAATTTTTGCATCCGTGTTCATCAGGGATATTGGTCTGTAATTCTCCTTTTTGATAGTGTCTTTGTCTGGTTTTGGGATCAAGGAAATGCTGGCCCCATAAAATGAGTTTGGAAGGTTTCCTTCCATTTCTATTTTTTGGAACAGTTTCAGGAAAAATAGGTATTAATTCTTCCTTAAGTGTTTGGTAGAATTCCCCTGGGGATCCACCTGGCCCTGGGTTCTAGTTTGTTGGGAGACTTTTGATGACTGCTTCTATCTCCTCACTGGTTATGGGTCCGTTCAAGTTTTCTATTTCTTTTTCTATTTCTATTTTCTATTTCTATTTCTATTTTGGTAGTTTATACATCTCTAGGAATGCATCCATTTCTTCCAGATTGTCTAATTTGCTGACATACAGTTGATCATTATATGTTCTTATAATTGCTTGCATTTCATTGGTATTCATTATGATCTTTCCTCTTTTATTCATGAAATTATTAATTTGTGTCCTTTCTCTTTTCTTTTTGATAAGTCTGGCCAAGGGTTCATCAGGTTTATTAATTATTTCAAAGAACCAACTCCTACTTTCATTAATCTGTTCTACTATTCTTTTGGTTTCTTTTTCATTGATTTCTGATCTGATTTTTATTATTTTTCTTCTTCTGCTGGGTTTAGGCTTTATTTGCTGCTGCTCTTTCTCCAGCCCCTTTAAATGTAGGGTTAGGTTGTGTATTTGAGATCTTTCTCATTTCTTGAGAAAGGCTTGTATTGCTATATACTTTCCTCTTAGGATCTCCTTTGCTGCATCCCAAAGATTTTGAACAGTTTAGTTTTCATTTTCATTTGTTTCCATGAACTTTTTAAATCCTTTTTAGATTTCATGTTTGACCCACTCATTCTTTAGTAGGATGCTTTTAGCCTCCATGTATATGAATTCCTTCCAACTTTCTTCTTGTGATTGAGTTCTAGTTTCAAAGCATTGTAGCCCAAAAATATGCAGGGAATGAGGCCAATGTTTTGTTACCAATTGAGACCTGATTTGTGACCCAAGATGTGATCTATTCTGGAGAATGTTCCATTTGCACTAGGGAAGAATGTATATTCTGTTGCTTTGGAATGGAATGTTCTGAATATATCTAATATATTATAGTGAAGTATATAGTGAATATACTAATATATTATAGTGAAGTCCATCTGGTCCAATATGTCATTTAAAGCTCTTATTTCTTTGTTGATCTTTTGCTTAGGTGATCTGTCCATTTCAGTGAGGGAAGTTTTAAAGTCCCCTACTATTATTGTATTATTGTCAATGTGTTTCTTTGATTATGTTATTAATTAGCTTATATAATTGGCTGCTCCCATGTTAGGAGCATAGATATTTAAAATTCTTAGATCTTGGGGTGCCTGGGTGGCTCAGTGAGTTAAACGCTCTGCCTTCGCCTCAGGTCATGATCCCAGGGTCCTGGGATCGAGCCCCACATCAGGATCTCTGCTCAGCAGGGAGCCTGCTTTCTCCTCTCTCTCTCTGCCTGCCTCTCTGCCTACTAGTGATTTCTGTCTGTCAAATAAATAAATAAAATCTTTAATGGATAAACCCTTTGAGAATTATATAATGTCCTTCCTCATCTCTTATTATGGTTTTTAGTTTAAAACCTAATTTGTCTCCTCAAATAAGTGCCAGGTGGTGGGTATTATAGAGGGCACGGATTGCATGGAGCACTGGGTGTGGTGAAAAAATAATGATAGTGTTAAGCTGAAAATAAATAAATTTTTAAAAAATCTTTTTAAAAAAAGCACCTAATTTGTCTGATATAAGGATGGCTACCCAGCTTTCTTTTGATGTCCATCAGCATGGTAAATTGTTTTTCATTTACCATGGTAAATGGTAAATGGTTTTCGATTTCCATTTTTACTTTAAATTGGAGGTGTTTCTGGATCTAAAATGAGTCTCTTGCAGAGAGTATATCGATGGGTCTTGTGTTTTGTTTTTTGGTTTTTTTGTTTGTTTGTTTCCCAATCTGATACCCTGTGTCTTTTGATTAGGTCATTTAGCACATTTATATTCAAGGCAACTATTGAAATATATGAATTGACTGCCATTGTATTGCCTGTAAGGAAACTGTTACTGTATATTGTCTCTGTTCCTTTCTGGTCTATGTTACCTTTAGGCTCTTCTTTGAGGACCCCTTTCGATATTTCCTGTAGGACTGGTTTGGTATTCACAACTTCTTTTAGTTTTGTTTGTCCTGGAAGTGTTTTTTGTTTTGTTTTGCTTTGTTTTGTTTTTGTTTTTGTTTTTGTTTTTCATCTCTCCTCTCCTTCTATTCTCAATGACAGCCTAGCAGGATATAGCATTCTGGGCTGCATATTTTTCTCCTTTAGTGCTCTGAATATATCATGCCAGTCCTATCTGGCCTGCCAAGTCTCTGTGAATAGGTCTGCTACCAATTTAATGTTTCTATTGTTATAGGTTACAGACCTCTTATTCCAAGCTGCTTTCAGGATTTTCTCTTTGTCTCTGAGATTTGCAAGTATTACTCTTAGATGATGGGGTATTAACCTATTTTTATTGATTTTGAGGGGAGGTTCTCTGTACTTCCTGGATTTGGATGCTTGTTTTCTTCCCCACATTAGGGAGGTTCTCTGCTATAATTTGCTTCAATATACCTTCTGCCCCTCTCTCTCTTATTCTTCTGGGATTCCAATTATTTTAATATTGTTTTGTCTTATAGTATCACTTATTCCTCAAATTATCCCCTTGTGATCCAGTAGTTGTTTATCTCTTTTTTTCTCAGCTTCTTTATTCTCCATCATTTGGTCTTCTATATCACTAGTTCTTCTGCCTAATTCATCCTAGCAGTAAGAGCCTCCATTTTTTTATTGCACCTCATTAATAGCTTTTTAAATTTCAACTTGGTTAGATTCTAGTTCTTTTATTTCTCCAGAAAGAGATTCTCTAGTATCTTCTATGCAATTTTCAAGCCCAGATAGTATTTTTATAACATCATTCTGAACTCTAATTCCAACATCTTACTAATGTCTGTATTGATTAGGTCCCTGGCAGCTGGTACTGCCTCTTGTTCTTCTTCCTGAGATGAGTTTTCCATTTTGTCATTTTGTCCAGAGAAGAATAGATGGATGAGAGAACAAAATGCTAATAGTGAAACAACAATTCCAGAAAAAAACATACACTACACAAATCAGAAAAGCCACAAAACTGGGGGTGAAAGAAAGAAAGGGGGAAAAAAAAGAATATGATTAGGTTGGTGACTTAGAACAGAGCCACGCACTAAATTTTGGGTGTATTTTGGTTTGTTAGAAGAAACGGCCTCCAAAAATTTTAAAGAAAGAAAAACTTAAATGTATAAAAAAATAAGGATACATATAATGTGGGATAGAATATGACTGTAAAAATGAAAATTTAAAAAAAAACTTTAAAAAAGAATTGATAAAATAAGAAATTGGTTGACAAAAAAATTAAAAAAAAATAAAAGGAGAAGAGAATGTGATCAAGCAGGAAACTAGAACAAAGCCATACACTAAATTTAGGGTATGTTTTGGTCTGTTAGAAAAAACTGTATCCCAAAATTAAAATATATATATATATACATATATATATATATACACACACACAAATAAGGTTAAATATAATGACAGGATAGAGTATGACTATAAAATGAAAATTTAAAAAGATTTTTAAAAAGGAATTTATAAGATGTTGCTTGAAAAAGGAAAAAAGAAACATTTAAAAAAATAGAAAAAGAAAAAATAAAGAAACTTTAAAAATTAACTTTGAAAGACTAAAGAATCATGGGGGAAAAACATGAAATCTATGTGCTGTATTCCCCTAGAGCTGGAGTTTTGCAATTCTTATTGCTCAGTAAACTTGGTCTTGGCTGGAAGTTCTTGCTGATCTTCTGGGGAAGGGACCTGTTGCAGTGATTCTCAAATGTCTTTGCCCAAAGTGGAATTGCACCTTCCTTGCCAGGGACCAGGCTAATTAATCTGCTTGGGTTTGCTCTCAATAGCTTTTGGTGCCTGAAATCTTTTCCTACAGCTTTGGAGGACAATGAAAATGGTGGCCTCCCAATCTCTGGCCTGGAGGAGCCAAGAACTTGGGACCCCTCTCTTCAGTGAGCCTTCAGAGAAAAGCAGTCAGTCACTCATCTCCTCCCAGTTATCTGGCCACAGTCTGTACTCACCCAGCCTTTGACCAACATCTCTGTCTCTGGGACATGTCTCTGTTTGGAGTTTCCAAACTCATCAGATTGCTGAGGTGTGCTCCCCTGCTTCTTCTCCCTGGGGAAGAAGCAGAGTCTTGCTGGAATTGCAGCTTGTCAGGTCCCTGATCAGAGATAAGTGGCCCAACTCTCCTACGGATCACAGTTTATGGCAAACTCGAGCTGAAAGCCCACTCCTCAGCTCACTCTTTGTGGCTGGCTTCCCTGCTCCAATACTTGGGAGCTCTGCCACACTTGTCACCCCCAGTCTTTCTGTAACCCCGAGGGTCCTGAGATCACACTGTCCTGGCAAGTGTTCCACCCCCTTCTTAGCCACTGGAGCAATGTCCTTCATCAGAGCAGATTTCTAAAAGTTCTGATTTTCTGCTCCAGTGCTCTATCACTTACCAGTAGCTGGCTGACAGAGGGTCCCTCCCCCACAGTCTGTCTTCCCAAATATTGCTTTGGATTCACTTGTCCACATGTCCTACCTTCCAAAAAGTGGTTGCTTTTCTATTCATAGAATTGTTGCTATGCTTTTCTTCAATTTCCTGCTGAGTTTGTTGGTGTTCAGAATGGTTTGATAACTATCTAGCTGAATTCATTGGACCAGATGAAATTTAGGTCTCCTATTCCTCCACCATTTTGCTCCTCTCCTAAACTCAACATACTGATTTTAAGAGTTTATTTGAGCAAAAATCTATTTGAACCAGGCAGCACCAAACTAGAAGTGGTTAGGAACACTCCCTGACAGTAGACAGGGAGAAGTTTTATTTAGAGGAAGTACAGAAGAAAAGAAAGGAAATTACTGATAGGCTATAGTAACTAAAACCCTACTCTATTTCATAATTTTGAGGCATTTATAGGCTTAGATTTTGGTTTTCTAACTTTGACCACCATGGCATTAGAGCACATCAGTCTAATGGCCTCCTTATGTAATTAATATATTATGTATTTTACTTATTTATCTATTGTTTATTTCACTTCACTAAATATTTAGTTTCATGAGGACAAAATTTTATTTTTTGCTTTGTTTTCAATTCTGTGTTTCTAGTGTTCTGAAAAGTCCCTACTAAATATGAGGAATCTGATATAGTCATTGATAGACACACCAAATAAATAAATACATGAATTAAAGTTTGTTTTTGTTTCCTGTGCTGGAGACTTGTCCTTGATACTGGAAAATTTTCCAGAATGATAGAATGATTTAGGTAATTATTTCCTTTCATCTACTTGTGTTCTCTATTACAGGCACTGGACCTCCTTTTATCTTTTGTTTTCTATTTATTTCTTTTTTTTTTTTTAAGTTATTTTTTTTCTCTCTCTCAGGGTAATTTCTTCAGCCCCAACTTTCTTTTACTGACCTTTTCACTCCTGTTTTCCAATTTTTGTTTCTCTAAATACTCCTTTTAAGAAGTATTTTTCTTGTTTCAAGGGGAAGTATCCTGTCTCATCTCTGTGAGAAAGTGATGATAAATTTGTTGATATTTTCATTTTCTTCTGTATTATTATTTCCTCTAGTGTACCTTCATTTAGTTTATTATTATTATGTAAATTTTATTTTTCGCTTTGGATGTCTGTATTTAGAGTGGAGAAGTTGCTTACTGCAATCTTTTAAGTACTTTAATTGAACATCATCAACTTTTGCTTTCCCTCTAGATTTTTTGGGGAAATTCTGATATTTGTGTCTTTTGAGCTAGTCAGTTTCTTCAGAAAGTACTCTGCTGAGCTCCTGCCTAAGGATGAGAGATCTGGAAGGTAAGTGAGTGAAGATGCTTGAAAGTCTCAGGATTCAATATTTGTGAAACTAATTATTTCCATTCAGGATTCATGGTCTCAACTATTAGTGGTGCCTCCCAGTCCAAAAACTGTATTGTCCTTGAGAGAGAATAAGCCACCTCCTGTCCACTAGAGTGCTGCCAGCACATCTGGATATCTAACTACTAAGTCAATCTTTCAACCTATGTCCTTCATTTTAGCACACCTCATTCACAGTTCTTTGGTTTACTGAGGACTCTGAATTATATATCATGCGGGTCTTGACTTTCTTGAAAACCAAGGATTTGACTTCTAGGGGCTGAGTAGTTCAGTAATGCAAATCTATCTGCTTTTCATTTTCCAAAATTTGGTTGTTACTGTTTTCCTTATTCATTCTTCTTAGTGGCTTTTTTACAATCCCTTTTTAGAGTTTAGGGGAACAAAATTAGATGCATGTGTTCAACCTACCATCTTCATCTAGAAGCAACCTATTCTCTTTTAAGTATGTTTAGATAAAACTAGCATAACTTTGTCATATTCAGAAAGACATATTCTGCATATTGGATAAAAAATACTTTGAATGCTAATAATGCATTTTTAATACCAAATAGAGTACTGTTTAATTCTCTAATATACAATAGCTCATTTGCTCTTTGGTGCAAATATTTTACATAACTAAAATAAATAATGCCATCATTTCTGCTAAAGAACACAGGAAACTGAAATTCAGCAGTGTTAAGAGGACCAGAGATCAATTGGACAACAAAGTTGATAACAGTTCTCATAATCTCAAATATACAGATGTCATTTGAACAGGAGATTAGGGGCACAAATCTTTCATTCAGTCAAAAATCTGCATATAACTTTCTTCCCAAAAAAATGTTGACTACTAATAGCCTACTGTTGATGTATTACCAATAACATATGCAGTCAGTTAACACATATTTTGTATATTATATATTTGTATATTGTATTCTTATAATAAAGGGAGGTAGAGAAAAGAAAATGTTATTAAGAAAATAATAACAAAAGTAGAAATATTACTGTACTGTATTTATTGAAAAAAATCTGTCTCTAAGTGGACCCATGCAATTCAAACCCATGTTGTTCAAGGGTCAACTGTGATATCATTTTCCATCATGTAATGAAGCTTGAAATATTTTAATCTTTATTATAATTCTTAGGAATCCATTCTGAATAAACATATACATTCTTACATGAAAGTGTTGTCTAGGAAAAAATTGTTTTTCATGCAATTTCCCCAGCAATTAATTATATATATTTTACCCATTACTTGTCTCTATAGAAAAAGTCCCTGAAGCAGAACATGAAGAACTCTCATGTACAAGATTTATTTTTCTTAATAAAAGATGTGAAGCTGCATAAAATTTACCCTGTAGAGATTTCTCAATTATTGGCTTGTAATAGCAGACATTAAAAACTATATCCATGAACCTGAAGTCTCTCATAGAGGTGCTTGTTCAAAGTTCAATATCATTTTGTCAAAAAAGCTAATTCACTGCAATACAGAAAGAAACCAGCATCTTACACTGTGTTTTATCTTCTTTTTATAATTTCTTCCGTTACAATATATCTTACCATCCTATCAACAAATGTGTGTTTATGTGTGTATGTATGTTGAAATTCAACCCTAGTACTCTGTTATATTTTTATAAAGCTATAACTGAAGGATATTTTAATAAAGGTATTGCCGTGACATCTGTCTGTATCCCATTAGTTCAATCAACATCTAGTCCTTTTTACAACATTAGATTGAAGATGCAGGATAGTGTGCAAATAAATCATCTAACAATGGTCAGAAAGGATCTAGATTTTAAATTCCTGGATAGGAGGTGGTAGGAAGGAACCTAAGGAAATGCATATTTTTTTGATAAACTATAATGTGTTACAAAACAAAGGGCAATCCAAAGGTTTTTGGAAAAACAAACAAGTAAGCAAACCTTGATATCAGTTTTTGTTAAATGAAGGTAATTCTGTTGCTTAGTCAAAATAGTTGTAGAAGTTCAAGGCTGGTATATCAACAAATACAATCAATCATCTACTAAAGCATTAGTAATAGCCAATAGAAAATAAAACAGAAAAGACATTTAGGAATATTAAAATCAGTAAGGAATCTGGCAACAATACTAACAATATATTAACAATGAATTAAAGCAAAATGTATTAAAAACTTTTAAACCATTAATGAAAATAAAGAGGCTTATCTACTGAATTATTTGTTAAACAAAATCCCAAAGAACAAAATATAAAGGGGGAATTAGCCTATATATGCATATGCATGTATAATTTGTCAAAAATAAAAAATATTCTGTACATAAATGCAAAACTAAACAAACAAACAAAAAAAAGCCAAGGAATAAAGTTGAACAGAAAAACAGCAGATAGGGAGAAATATTCATGATGCACACAACTGATGAAACTATTTAGATACTTGAAGCCTGGAATAGGGTCATCTGGATTGTTCAGTCAGTTACGAATCCAAGGCTTGATTTCAGCTCAGGTCATGATCAGGGTCTTGAGACAGAGCTCTGCACTCAGTGCAGAGTCTGCTTGTCCCTCTCCCTGCGTTCCTCCTCCTGCTCTTTCTCTTTCTCTTGCAAATAAATAAAGAAATAAAATCTTTAAAAATAAATAAGTAAAACATAAAGCCTAAAATAATTAAGCAGAAAACCAATTAAGCCAGGAGAAAAACACGAAAAACCATCTGAAAAATAATTTATAGAGTAGAGCCCTGAAAGATCAATATGCATTTGAAAAAGTAAGGAAAAAAAAATGCTTAATCTCGGTCATAATCAAGCAAGTGAATAGTATACCAGTGAGTTTACTATGCGTAGTAGAATGGCAAAAGAAAATGAAGTTTGATAACGTTACTGGTGAAGAGAATTACAGATTTGTTCTAACAGATTGAAACCAATTTAATAATATCTCATAAAGTTGAAAATATTGATAACCTACACTTTAAAACTTATTATTTTCATCATTTACCTTTAAATACTTCAAAATATTTGCAAAAAAATATTTAAAATATTAGGAGTAGCATTTTCTGTAAAAACCAAGTATAAAATAAAATGATCACAAACATAAGGTTAAGATAAGTCTACATTATTGCTATGATAGTATATAGATAGTGGTTTAAATGAATGAACCAAATCTACATACAGCACTCACCACTTTCAGAATCATGGGTTTAATTCAATTGGCAATTTCTACAGTAATGGAGATAGCAATTTGGCTTACAGATTAATACATGTACAACTCGGTTAGATATTATGATAACTTAATTAAGAGTTAAAATTGTAAAAATTGGGTGAGAAGTTACAAAATAAATACCCTTAGTGTGAGAGGTAAATGGAAATGAGCAGGCATGAAACAGTGAACATAAGTCACATACATATTTATTTATAAAATAAACTAAGTTGATAAAAATCCATTTTGAGAACAAAATATTATTATATTTTAAAGTTAAACATATGCATTCTCTATGATCCAACATTCCAACACTGAATTATGCTCTTGGAGAAACTCATACATACATGCTCCAGACAATATGTACAAAATGCTTACAGCATCCCTGTTGACAATATAAAAAAGTTAGAAATAGGATCCAGCTTAATCCCCTCCCCGGAGCGGCGGCGGTGGCGGCGGCGGGGGGCGCTGAATGAGAGACGCCTACTGCTCGGGTCGCCGGGCGCTACCCTAGGCGGTGGTGGCCGGCAGTGGTGGCGGCGGTGACGACGAAGCCTGAAGCCGGCGTCGTCTTCCCACCTTCGAAGCGACGGCAGCGGCTGCACAGGGATGTGAATGTCAAAACTATGATTTCAGAGGGGAGGAGTCAAGATGGCGGAGAAGTAGCAGGCTGAGACTGCTTCAGCTAGCCGGAGATCAGCTAGATAGCTTATGGAAAGATTGCAAACACCTGAAAATCCATCGGCAGATCGAAGAGAAGAAGAACAGCAAATCAACCACTTTCTGAAAGGTAGGACCGGCGGAGAAGTGAATCCAAAGCGACGGGAAGATAGACCCCGGGGGGAGGGCCCGGCTCCCGGCAAGCGGCAGAGCAACCACACACAAAATCAGGACTTTTAAAAGTCTGTTCCGCTGAGGGACATCGCTCCAGAGGCTAAACCGGAGCAAAGCCCACACGGGGTCAGCGTGGCCTCAGGTCCCGCAGGGCCACAGAAGGATCGGGGGTGTCTGAGTGTCGCAGAGCTTGCGGGTATTGGAACGGGAAAGCCGGCTACAGAGACAGAGCCGACAGTAAGCTCACAGCTCGGGGTGACCTTGAACCGGTCGCAGGCTCGGTGAGCTCGGAGCGCGGCCGGAGGTCAGGCAGACGGGAGTAACTGGGCGCTGTTCTCTGAGGGCGCACTGAGGAGTGGGGCCCTGGGCTCTCGGCTCCTCCGGCCCGAGACCAGGAGGCCGCCATTTGTATTCCCGTCCTCCAGAACTCTACGGAAAGCGCTCAGGGAACGAAAGCTCCTGAAAGCAAACCCGAGCGGATTACTCACCACGGCCCGGGTAGGGGGAGTGTAATTCTGCCTGGGGCAAAGACACTTGAGAATCACTACAACAGGCCCCTCCCCCAGAAGATCAACAAGAAATCCAGCCGAGACCAAGTTCACCTACCAAGGAGTGCGGTTTCAATACCAAGGAGAGCAGCAGAATTCCAGAGGAGGAGAAAGCCAAGCACGGAACTCATGGCTTTTTTCCTTTGATTTTTTTTAGTCTTGCAGTTAATTTAATTTTTTCTTTTTCATTTTTTTTTTTTTTCTCGCCTTCGGGTAAAATTTTTTTTTTTACTGTTACCTTTTTATTTTTTAACGATTTTTTACTAGTTTATCTAATATATATATTTTTTCTTTTTTACATTTCTCTTAGGTGTTTTCTTTTTTAAAAAATTCTTTTCTTTTCTTTTTTTTCTTTTTCTTTTTTCTTTTTTTTTTTCTTTCTTCCTTTTTGAACCTCTTTTTATCCCCTTTCTCCCCACTCACGATTTTGGATCTCTTCTAATTTGGTTAAAGCATATTTTCCTGGGGTTGTTGCCACCCTTTTAGTATTTTACTTCCCCCTTAATTTACTCTTATCTGGACAAAATGACAAGACGTAAAAATTCAAAACAAAAAAAAAGAACAAGAGGCAGTACCGAAGGCTAGGGACCTAATCAATACAGACATCGGCAATATGTCAGATCTAGAGTTCAGAATGACAATTCTCAAGGTTCTAGCCCGGCTTGAAAAAGGCATGGAAGATATTAGAGAAACCCTCTCGAGAGATATAAAAGCCCTTTCTGGAGAAATAAAAGAACTAAAATCTAACCAAGTTGAAATCAAAAAAGCTATTAATGAGGTGCAATCAAAAATGGAGGCTCTAACTGCTAGGATAAATGAGGCAGAAGAAAGAATTAGTGATATAGAAGACCAAATGACAGAGAATAAAGAAGCTGAGCAAAAGAGAGACAACAGCTACTGGACCACGAGGGGAGAATTCGAGAGATAAGTGACACCATAAGACGAAACAACATTAGAATAATTGGGATTCCAGAAGAAGAAGAAAGAGAGAGGGGAGCAGAAGGTATACTGGAGAGAATTATTGGGGAGAATATCCCCAATATGGCAAAGGGAATGAGCATCAAAATTCAGGAGGTTCAGAGAACGCCCCTCAAAATCAATAAGAATAGGCCCACACCCCGTCACCTAATAGTAAAATTTACAAGTCTCAGTGACAAAGAGAAAATCCTGAAAGCAGCCCGGGAAAAGAAGTCTGTAACATACAATGGTAAAAATATTAGATTGGCAGCTGACTTATCCACAGAGACCTGGCAGGCCAGAAAGAGCTGGCATGATATTTTCAGAGCACTAAACGAGAAAAATATGCAGCCAAGAATACTATATCCAGCTAGGCTATCATTGAAAATAGAAGGAGAGATTAAAAGCTTCCAGGACAAACAACAACTGAAAGAATTTGCAAATACCAAATCAGCTCTACAGGAAATCTTGAAAGGGGTCCTCTACGCAAAGAGAGAGCCTACAAGTGGTAGATCAGAAAGGAACAGAGACCATATACACTAACAGTCTCCTTACGGGCAATACAATGGCACTAAATTCATATCTCTCAATAGTTACCCTGAATGTGAATGGGCTAAATGCCCCTTTCAAAAGACGCAGGGTATCAGAATGGATAAAAAAACAAAACCTATCTATATGTTGCCTCCAAGAAACTCATTTTAAGCCCGAAGACACCTCCAGATTTAAAATGAGGGGGTGGAAAAGAATTTACCATGCTAATGGACATCAGAAGAAAGCAGGAGTGGCAATCCTTATATCAGATCAATTAGATTTTAAGCCAAAGACTATAATAAGAGATGAGGAAGGACACTATATCATACTCAAAGGGTCTGTTCAACAAGAAGATTTAACAATTTTCAATATCCATGCCCCCAACGTGGGAGCAGCCAACTATATAAACCAATTAATAACAAAATCAAAGAAACACATCAACAATCATACAATAATAGTAGGGGACTTTAACACTCCCCTCACTGAAATGGACAGATCATCCAAGCAAAAGATCAGCAAGGAAATAAAGGCCTTAAACGACACACTGGACCAGATGGACATCACAGATATATTCAGAACATTTCATCCCAAAGCAACAGAATACACATTCTTCTCTAGTGCACATGGAACATTCTCCGGAATAGATCACATCCTCGGTCCTAAATCAGGACTCAACCGGTATCAAAAGATTGGGATCATTCCCTGTATATTTTCAGACCACAATGCTCTAAAGCTAGAACTCAACCACAAAAGGAAGTTTGGAAAGAACCCAAATACATGGAGACTAAATAGTATCCTTCTAAGGAATGAATGGGTCAACCGGGAAATTAAAGAAGAATTGAAAAAAATCATGGAAACAAATGATAATGAACATACAACGGTTCAAAATCTGTGGGACACAACAAAGGCAGTCCTGAGAGGAAAATATATAGCGGTACAAGCCTTTCTCAAGAAACAAGACAGGTCTCAGGTACACAACCTAACCCTACACCTAAAGGAGCTGGAGAAAGAACAAGAAAGAAACCCTAAGCCCAGCAGGAGAAGAGAAATCATAAAGATCAGAGCAGAAATCAATGAAATAGAAACCAAAAAAACAATAGAACAAATCAACGAAAGTAGGAGCTGGTTCTTTGAAAGAATTAATAAAATTGATAAAGCCCTGGCCCGACTTATCAAAAAGAAAAGAGAAAGGACCCAAATAAATAAAATCATGAATGAAAGAGGAGAGATCACAACTAACACCAAAGAAAGACAAACTATTATAAGAACATACTATGAGCAACCATACGCCAATAAATTTGACAATCTGGAAGAAATGGATGCATTCCTAGAAACATATAAACTACCACAACTGAACCAGGAAGAAAAGGAAAGCCTGAACAGACCCATAACCAGTAAGGAGATTGAAACAGTCATTAAAAATCTCCAAACAAACAAAAGCCCAGGGCCAGACGGCTTCCCGGGGGAATTCTACCAAACATTTAAAGAAGAACTAATTCCTATTCTCCTGAAACTGTTCCAAAAAATAGAAATGGAAGGAAAACTTCCAAACTCATTTTATGAGGCTAGCATCACCTTGATCCCAAAACCAGACAAGGATCCCACCAAAAAAGAGAGCTATAGACCGATATCCTTGATGAACACAGATGCGAAAATACTCAACAAAATACTAGCCAATAGGATTCAACAGTACATTAAAAAGATTATTCACCACGACCAAGTGGGATTTATTCCAGGGCTGCAAGGTTGGTTCAACATCCGCAAATCAGTCAATGTGATACAACACATCAATAAAAGAAAGAACAAGAACCATATGATACTCTCAATAGATGCTGAAAAAGCATTTGACAAAGTACAGCATCCCTTCCTGATCAAAACTCTTCAAAGTGTAGGGATAGAGGGCACATACCTCAATATCATCAAAGCCATCTATGAAAAACCCACGGTAAATATCATTCTCAATGGAGAAAAACTGAAAGCTTTTCCGCTAAGGTCAGGAACACGGCAGGGATGTCCATTATCACCACTGCTATTCAATATTGTACTAGAGGTCCTAGCCTCAGCAATCAGACAAGAAATTAAAGGCATCCAAATCGGCAAAGAAGAAGTCAGATTATCACTCTTCGCAGATGATATGATACTCTATGTGGAAAACCCAAAAGACTCCACTCCAAAACTGCTAGAACTTATACAGGAATTCAGTAAAGTGTCAGGATATAAAATCAATGCACAGAAATCAGTTGCATTTCTCTACACCAACAGCAAGACAGAAGAAAGAGATATTAAGGAGTCAATCCCATTTACAATTGCATCCAAAACCATAAGATACCTAGGAATAAACCTAACCAAAGAGACACAGAATCTATACTCAGAAAACTATAAAGTACTCATGAAAGAAATTGAGGAAGACACAAAGAAATGGAAAAATGTTCCATGCTCCTGGATTGGAAGAATAAATATTGTGAAAATGTCTATGCTACCTAAAGCAATCTACACATTTAATGCAATTCCTATCAAAGTACCATCCATCTTTTTCAAAGAAATGGAACAAATAATGCTAAAATTTATATGGAACCAGAAAAGACCTCGAATAGCCAAAGGGATATTGAAAAAGAAAGCCAACGTTGGTGGCATCACAATTCCGTATTTCAAGCTCTATTACAAAGCTGTCATCATCAAGACAGCATGGTACTGGCACAAAAACAGACACATAGATCAATGGAACAGAATAGAGAGCCCAGAAATAGACCCTCAACTCTATGGTCAACTAATCTTCAACAAAGCAGGAAAGAATGTCCAATGGAAAAAAGACAGCCTCTTCAATAAATGGTGCTGGGAAAATTGGACAGCCACATGCAGAAAAATGAAATTGGACCATTTCCTTACACCACACACAAAAATAGACTCAAAATGGATGAAGGACCTCAATGTGCGAAAGGAATCCATCAAAATCCTTGAGGAGAACACGGGCAGCAACCTCTTCGACCTCTGCCGCAGCAACATCTTCCTAGGAACAATGCAAAAGGCAAGGGAAGCAAAGGAAAAAATGAACTATTGGGATTTCATCAAGATCAAAAGCTTTTGCACAGCAAAGGAAACAGTTAACAAAATCAAAAGACAACTGACAGAATGGGAGAAGATATTTGCAAACGACATATCAGATAAAGGACTAGTGTCCAGAATCTATAAAGAACTTAGCAAACTCAACACCCAAAGAACAAATAATCCAATCAAGAAATGGGCAGAGGACATGAACAGACATTTCTGCAAAGAAGACATCCAGATGGCCAACAGACACATGAAAAAGTGCTCCATATCACTCGGCATCAGGGAAATACAAATCAAAACCACAATGCGATATCACCTCACACCAGTCAGAATGGCTAAAATCAACAAGTTAGGAAATGACAGATGCTGGCGAGGATGCGGAGAAAGGGGAACCCTCCTACACTGTTGGTGGGAATGCAAGCTGGTGCAGCCACTCTGGAAAACAGCATGGAGGTTCCTCAAAATGTTGAAAATAGAACTGCCCTATGACCCAGCAATTGCACTATTGGGTATTTACCCTAAAGATACAAACGTAGTGATCCAAAGGGGCACATGCACCCGAATGTTTATAGCAGCAATGTCTACAATAGCCAAACTATGGAAAGAACCTAGATGTCCATCAACAGATGAATGGATCAAGAAGATGTGGTATATATACACAATGGAATACTATGCAGCCATCAAAAGAAATGAAATCTTGCCATTTGCGACAACATGGATGGAACTAGAGCATATCATGCTTAGCGAAATAAGTCAAGCAGAGAAAGACAACTATCATATGATCTCCCTGATATGAGGAAGTGGTGATGCAACATGGGGGCTTAAGTGGGTACGAGAAGAATAAATGAAACAAGATGGGAGTGGGAGGGAGACAAACCATAAGTGACTCTTAATCTCACAAAACAAACTGAGGGTTGCTGGGGGGAGGGGGTTTGGGAGAAGGGGGTGGGATTATGGACATTGGGGAGGGTATGTGCTTTGGTGAGTGCTGTGAAGTGTGTAAACCTGGTGATTCACAGACCTGTACCCCTGGGGATAAAAATATATGTTTATAAAAAATTAAAAATTAAAAAAAAAAAAGTTAGAAATCATCCCAATGCATAACTTAGGATGAACATACATACATTTTGGTATATTCTCTGAATGGACTATTATACATGAGCTAAGGTGAATAAATGATTGCTACACACCACAACATAGATGATTTTTAAACTATAAAGATGAAAATAAAACAAGAATAAGTGCATCAAATTCCATTAGTGTAATGCCATTTCTACAAAGCTCAAATATAAACGGTATCAACAATACTTTGCTCAGGAATACACTTACAAGAAATTAGCATGTTATATATAAAAGTTGACAATAATAAAAGCATTTTCAGGCTAGTGGTGACCTCTGGTGGGGGAAAGGCAAGAGGAAGGTGGTGAGGATGGGTACCTAAGTGGGTACAAGTTGTTGACAGAGTTCTAGTCCTTGGGTTGGGTTGATGGTGTCACATGTGTTCATTACAATATTGGGGTTTGTGACTTGCGTAGTTACTACACATATTATTTTTATGTATGAACTATTATATTAATAGACTAAAGGAATATAAATCTCTGAAGTAAGTACAAGAAAAGATCAACATAAAAATGTTTCAGAAATATGTGATGTTTATTTGACTTGTTTATTTATTTGTTTCTAAATAACTTTTAAAAAGAACCAAAACATGCATTTGACATTTATTCAAATAAAATGTCTTTTGGAGGCCAAAATAACAATATAAGATGTGAGAACTGACACTAAAAAATGTGAATGGCTATTCATATGGAATATTAATTAAATTTAGACTGTACAGCTTCAGATATGCTAACTAATAAATAGTATGAAACTACGGGAGGGATGAGGATAAGTACTTTTGTTTCACACAAAGGAGATTAGACTTTTAAACAATTAGAGCTACCCAGTAAAATAGGAGCCTTCTTAAAAAACATAGATATAGTAATGTGTTACCAAGCATTTTAAAGTAATTTTTATAAAGAAGTTAGATTAAATTTCTCTCCAAATCCAAGAATAGATATTCTTATGAGTGTTCCATTGCTTTTGTGAAAATATGTTGATAATATCTCCTTATTTTTTTGTAGCTTAGTAAGAGAAGTCTTGCAATCTGTAACTAATTGTCTGAGTTTAAATGTAAACTCTGCCCTTTACTAAATGAACACATCTATATCCATTCATTCTTCTTGAAAATAATATTACCTATTGTAAAGATTGGTTTGAATAACAAGTAAAATAATCCATTTGATATGCTTTGCACAGGGGTTAGCATATAATTATTGCTTAATACAGTTTGAATTCAATCATTATTATTATTTTATATTAATTATCAAATATGTTGTCTGTGCTAGCTCTGGTGACACTATGATCATTAATAGATCCTACTTTCATTGCAAGACTTGTTCTTATCTCCTAGGAGAAACACAGAAATTTTAAAAATTGTAGGACTTAAGAGGTGTTCTAATGAAGGAATTACAGGATGCTTTAAGAACATACAGGATGTAGACAAAATCTTGACCTCAGAAAGCTTCCTATCTATATTGGTACCTGCAAAATGAGCAGAAATTCATGGGGAAAGAATAAGAGAAATGTAAAACACAGAGGCACAGTAAACACAAAGGCTGTGTGATTAGAGAACACATAATATTCAAGAAACTGAAGAAGTCGGGCGCCTGGGTGGCTCAGTGGGTTAAAGCCTCTGCCTTCGGCTCAGGTCATGATCTCAGGGTCCTGGGATGGATTCCCGCATCGGGCTCTCTGCTCAGCAGAGAGCCTGCTTCCTCCTCTCTCTCTCTCTGCCTGCATCTCTGCCTACTGTGATCTCTGCCTGTCAAATAAATAAATAAAATATTAAAAAAATATATTAAAAAAAAAAGAAACTGAAGAAGTTTAGTAATTCAGGAACACATATAATAAGGGAGAAAATAGCCAGGCTAAAAAGGAAATCAGAGGTTATATCAAAAATGACTTTGAAAGCATTTTAGAGTATTTTTAATTAATCACAGGGTCCCTGGAAATACATTGAAACTGTTTTATTAGATTGTTGAATATAATCAGATTTGCCTTATAAGGATAGTTTGGATTTTCTTCTTGGAATTGGATCTGAAAGAGCAAGTGTTCAGGCCGAGAGAATAGTTCAGGGCTCTTACATTAAACCCTGTGATAGATGATGGTAACCTGCATGGAATAGTGGTAGGGGTAAGGAAGACAAGTGGCAGTATTTTGAGAGATAAAAGGAAGTTATAAAAAATAAGACTTGTGATTGACCTTGACGGAAAAGCAGAAGATGAAGTTAAAAATAGTGCCTAAAGTTTTGACTGGTAAAATGGATAAGCTCAGGGCTTTCACTTCTTAAAAATAGCTTTGTTAAATAGTTATTATTTTGTAGTAATAAAATAACAAAAAATCTGGACTTACTCTGTATATGTAACACTATCAAGGCATTTAACATAAAATATTTTAAAGTCCGAATTTTAGTCATTCTAGTTAGTAAGTCACAATTACTGTGTTAAAATAAACTGTAATAAAAATTATGTCTTATACATCCTATTTTTATTGAAATAAAATTATGGAAGTTTAAATGCTGCTTTATCCCAATGTCTTCTTTTCTATAATGTGGTCCCTAGATTTGAAAAACTGTCATGTGTTATTTTAAACCTTAAGTAGGATTTTTGCTTTTTTCCCCAGGTTTTCATTTTGAAAAACATCAAGCTTACAGAAAAGTCAAAAGACTAATTAATACAATAAAATCTATTTGATCTTCACCTTCACCTAGGATCAATTGTTAATATATTGTCACATTTCATTTTTCTGTATACATGAATGTCCATGTATGTTTTTGTAAGTACTTTTTTGTATATTCTTTTGCTGAGTCATTTGAATGTCACTTTAAACCTATCAAAAAAATTATCCAAAACTTCTAAAAAGGCAAAAGATGTTACCAAGTATTTCTGATTAAGGCTGGGTCTGATTTTTCTCTTTTCTTGGCTATTTTATAACTCTATAGATGTTGTTCACTTGTAATTTGTTTTCTCACACAAAGGCATACAAATAGAAAAGCATACATAGATGGAAAATAAAAATAATAGCTAATAAACAGGAAAATTCAATTCTGCTGCAGGTAACCTCTAAGCTGATCCCAAATAATTTTTATCCTTGCTTCCTGCTATTCATACTCTTCTAAATACGGAATGCATAAAACATGATGAGATGTCATTTCCCAGATTAGATCACAAAGTCTGGCTTCTGTCTTGGTGGCTGCTTCCCTCTCTTGCACTCCTCTCTTTGAGGGAAGCATACTGGTATACTTTGTGCTGCTCTATGAAGAGGTCATGTAGCAAGGAACCAAGACCTCAGCATAGTGAGGAACTAAATTCTTCTAACAATAATGAAGCTGCTCTTGGAAGCAGATACCCCCTTTCCTGCTGCAGCCTTGGCTGAAAGCTTACTAAATCTTGCTTGCAACCTTCAGCCACACACACTAATCTAAAGTGATCCTAGTTTCTTGACCCATAGAAACTGTGAGATAATAAATATTTGTCTTTTTAAGCTGCCAAATTTGGGGGCAATTTGTTGCACAGTATAGATAATGATATAGACTTTGATACCAGAAGTTGGGTGCCTTCTTAAAAAAGATGTGGGATCGGCTTGACACCTGGGTGGTGAGTGGATAGAAGAAGGATTTTGAAAAGCATATTATAGAAAATCAAAACTCTCTGTAATAGACCATTTTGTAGAAATTGACTTTGATGATGATGCCTGTGATGATGCAAAGGAAATGAGGAATGCTATTGAACACTGGAGAAACAGAGAATCTTTTGTATATAGTAATAGAAAAAGTAACAAAAATATCATCAGCAGAAATACAGAAATTAGAAAATGTTTCTAATAAACTGGATGACTTATCTAAGTAAATTTGCAATCAAAGTGTTAAAAGCTCCATCTGGTTATATCTTGCTACTTATAATAAAATATCAGGGGACAGAGACCAATTGTAGGAAGGACAGTTAAACAAACAAACAAAAAAAAAAGGAAGCAGGACTTGATGGTTTTGAAAACTGTAAGCCTTCCAGATTAAAAAAAAGAAAAAAAAAACTACCAACATTTAGAGGACTTCTAAGACAATATTTAATTCAAAAATTGTCAGACAAGGGGTGCCTGGGTGGCTCAGTGGGTTAAAGCCTCTGCCTTCAGCTCAGGTCATGAACCAGGGTGCTGGGATGGAGCCCCGCATCGGGCTCTCTGCTCAGCAGGGAGCCTGCTTCCCTTCCTCTCTCTCTGCCTGCCTCTCTGCCTACTTGTGATCTCTGTCTGTCAAATAAATAAATAAAATCTTAAAAAAAAATTGTCAGACAAAAATGTGGTATAGAAAAGAAGCTGAGGGTAAAACTGCAAATTGTTTTGTTAAGGCCTCAGAGAGATCTAACATGCTTTCTCAGAGTGTGACTATTCATTCACACAAATGGACTTTTATTTTTTTTAAAAGATTTTATTTATTTATTTGACAGACAGAGATCACAAATAGGCAGAGAGGCAGGCAGAGACAGAGAGAGGGGAAAGCAGGCTCCCCACTGAGCAGAGATCCTGATGTGGGACTCCATCCCAGGACCCTGGGATCATGACCTGAGCTGAAGGCAGAGGCTTTAACCCACTGAGCCACCCAGATACCCCAACAAATGGACTTTTAAAGAGTTTAAATGGAGTTAGTCACAGATCCTCTCAATTAAAGGACAAAACCTTCAAGAAGTTTAACAGGTTATCTGAAAGATTTTTTTAAAGCCTTTTGTTTAAAAAGAGTAAGATCTACTAAGACTCACAGAAAATCGAAAAAGATTTTGAGAGATTATATTTCGGAAACCCTAAACTTGGACCAAAATGGGACAGTTCCAAATGGACCACAGTTCCAAATGGAAACAGCCATCAGATCTCCAAAATTCTGCTGGCAGGAAGCAGGCAGAAACCACTCAGCTTCAACATGTTACCATTCTTTCATGAAAAAGGAAGAATGTGCAGAAGGTGGAAACAAGGACTGAGCACAGAGCCCGGAAATCTGAAAGATTTTTCATTGACCTTATGACGTAATCAAGATAACTTTGGCATTTTCAGAGCAGGATTTCAGAACCGGTATGAATCAGTAACTTCCTTTACCTCTCATTTTCCCCATTTTTAAAATAGCATCATCTCTTATCACTCTCTGTTTGTCCCACCATTGTACACTGGATGTGTGGGAACAGATCCTTCTCTCTTTAATTCTATAGGAGAACAGCTCAAGAGGAACTATATGCAAAGAACTGAATCTATACTTAGACCTAATTTAAGATAAGAGATTCTGGATATTGAAGGAATGTGTAGATGCTTTGAGGGCCAGAGGAGACACTGTGATTGACAGTCCTCAGATGACTCCCAAAGTTCCTTATTTCCTGTTCCTCATGCCCTTGTGTATTCCCCACCTCTAGAGTGTGAGTTGTACTTAATGATTCAATTCTAAATACTAGAATATAGCAAAAACTTAATTTCATCAAGAAGAGCCAGGTCTAGAATTCTGACTCCGTAGAAGCTGTGAGATAATATTTGTTGTTCTGAAGTAAATTTTGACCTACTTTGTTACACAGTAGAAATAACTCATATAGATACAGATGTTGAAATGCTGATATAAAAGGAAGTTTGTAAGTAGGAGCATAAATAATCAAAGCAATAAAAGAAATAAATTTGCTTTCAAAGAAGAGACTAAGACTTGAATCTTCAGATTTGACAGAGACCCCAAAATGTCAAGAATGAAAGGGAAAAGAAACCCACTTAGACACGTATTAGAAATTTTTGATAACCAATCAAATTTTTAATTTCTATTAAGTTATAAAAACATTAGAAAAGAATGAAAACACTTTTGCAGAGTGCTAGGACTTAGAAGCTTTACTTACCATATTCATCCAGGAAAGTAGTAAACATGTGTTAAAACTAGATACTAACCCAGAAGTAAGTGAACTATATTCCAGTATGACGGCTGAACAGCAAATTTATATAGTACTTAGGATAACATAAAGCAGAAAATGAGAACAGCACATTAGTAAACTGTCTTCAGAAAGATACAGATACTAAATTAAGTACTTTATATGATTAAGAATGTGAAAGAGCTTAAACATAAATGCAAACTTCTATTTTGTCAACTGAAATTGAGAAAGTGAAGAGTAGATGCTCAGAGACAACAAAAAATATTATGCAAGAAAATTATATTTCAAATAGAAAATGATTTGAAATGTGGCATGATTTAAAGTAATTGATCAAACATAAAAAATGGGATGGGGGGTGCCTGCATGGCTCAAAGGGTTAAAGTCTCTGCCTTCAGCTCAGGTCAGGATCCCAGGGTCCTGGGATCCAGGCCCGCATAGGGCTCTTTGCTCAGTGGTGAGCCTGCTTCCTGCTCTCTCTCTCTCTCTGCCTGCCTCTCTGCCTACTTGCAATCTCTGTCTGTCAAATAAATAAAGAAAATCTTAAAAAAAAAATCTTAAAAAAAAAAAAGAAAAAATGGTATATTCTAAAATGGTAAAGCCAGACCTTTACTGATTGGATACTTTAGCATAAATTATTCAATTTCATGCATGATTTTCTTATGTATAATACCTTTAAATTGACAATATAACATGTGATAGTAATTTTCACTATGACATGGATTTTTTTCTAAATATAACATCATTTTTATAAGAGATTAGACTTACAGATCATTTTTGCCTACTAATATCTCCTAGAACATCATCATGAAATTGAACATGAATAGTGACCAAGATGGCTTACTTCTATGAATTGGTTAATGAAATTTCAGTATGTATCAAGTTTTACTTTTTAATTAATTGCTATTTTTTTCATGTAATTTTTATTTTTTAGAATCATGGTTTTTTGGCCATGCATTTGTACTACTTTTAAAATTAGGAAAGTGAGCATAATTTTTAATAAAAGCTCCAATTATATGGGTAATTTAACAAAATAAACACTAAGACTTTGTACATAAAATATCATTTGGTTTGGCTCTTGATACGATTAATTGATATGATCTGGCATTCATCCATATTTATATTTTGCTGTTACAAAAGTATGTAAAATATTTAATATTGTTAAAACTTCTTCCCTTTTGCATTATTTTAATTTTCTGTGTCAAAGGGAAAATATGTAAAATAGCAAATAAATTTTGATATGCCTTAAAGATACAAAGAATTGGGGGTACCTGGGATGGCTCACTAAGTTAAACAGCTGCCTTTGGGTTGAATCAGGATCCCAGGGTCCTGGGATAAATCCCCACATTGGGCTCCCTGCTCAGTGGGAAGCCAGATTCTCTCCATCTGTCTGCAAGTCCCCCTGCTTGTGCTCTTTTTCTATCAAATAAAATAAAATGTTAAAGAAGATTTTATCAAATAAATATTTTTATTTAATATAATCAAATAAATATTATTTATCAAATAAATAAATAAAATCTTCTTAAACATTTTATTTATTTATGTATTTGACAGAGAGATCACAGATAGTCAGAGAGGCAGGCAGAGAGAGGGAGAAGCAGGTGAACAGAGAGCCCAATTGGGGCTCAATCCCAGGACTCTGGGATCATAACCTGAGCCAAAGGCAGAGGCTTTAACCCACTGAGCCACCCAGGAGCCCAAATAAAATCTTTAAAAAAAAAAAAAAGTTAGAAAGAAGGAAAAGTATAATGAACACTATGTACTAACATGAAACAAAATAATGTAGTGAATAGCCTTCTGAATATATTTTTATTTTTAATTACTAGCATACTATTTTATTTTGCTCAAATTTGTTTCATACTTCTTTATTAATGTTTCATGGATCTTACCCATCTCCTTCTTCTATTTCTGACTATGTAGGTATACTTAAACACACTCAGAATCTGGACCTACAATGCAAATAAGAATATAAACCAAATCATCTACCTTTAAGTATTATCTATTTAATTAATATATTTTTCATTCATATACTGCTTTTTCAAAACTTCTGTCTATTCTTCCTGAATCCGAAATTAATAAGACCTCTGAACTCTTGGGTTAAATAAAATGAATAAAATTACAAGGTGATACATATGGCCAAGGGGTTGTTTAAATATTGGCACATTACTAAACATTTCAGAACTCAGTTTGGCCCTGTTCCCAGGAATCCTGCTGCCTGTAGTACTAAAGAAGGGCAGCTACTATAGAATGGCATCCATCACCTAGCAACTAACTGACGCAATAGTATGCTAGGGAATGAACAGAGCTGTCTCACCAAGATTAGACACAGAAAGGGAAAAAGCCTTGAATGTTACTTTTCTTCCAATGCTGTCTTAATCACAGAGTATCTTACTAAGATACTAAGTAATCTGTTTGTACAGTACAGACGTATAGTCTAGCACTGGCCCAAAATTCAGAAAAATCAATTAACAAAATAAAGATAGTCACTGTTACACTTCTAATTCCACTCAGTAGGAAATCTCTGTGTGTGATTTTTCCTCAAAATATGTTTGTTTGTTTGGCTAGTTGCCAATTCATTTATGTATGTATTTAAATGAAATTTATTTCATTTTGAAATAATGAGATAAATGTCATTTTGAATACCTGCTTTTTAAAAGGTGTGCAAAATGTATATTGCAAAACAAGTTTCTGTGTAGGACACTTCTGTTCTACTTCTCATTTCTTTGTCATCATCCATGGCCATATTTGATCAGTAACTGACAGTTTTATGCAGGATTCAACAAAACTTATGTTCCAAGTGTCTAACCTTAAGCTAAAGCTGGCTCTCTTTTACCATAGTTGTGCCTACTAGAACATCACAACCCAGGAATGCAGAGTAATAATACCCCACAGGCAATGCTCAACCAATGGGGGGGGGGAGTGTGAACAGGAGGCAAAGAATAAATGACACCCCCCTCCCCAATTCATTGTTGAGCAATTCTGAGAGTCATTCTCTAGGCTCCACTACAGGCCCAGGAGGAACTGAGCCCCAGTTGCCCGTAATAGTGACCTTATATTAGTTTTCCTGCCTTAAGTTGCTTTAAGATAGGTGGTAAATAGTGCAGAGAACTCAAGCTAAAACTGTTAGCACTGGAAGTAACCTTGGAAGCTGATATCTAGAATGGGATTTGGAGAATAAATCATTTAACAGACAGAAACAAGGAACCCATTTCTGATGGGAAGCAAATGGTGATAATACCTGTATATGCTAGCACCATAATGACTAAAACTTCCAAGGTGTTGATATCCAATGAGGTAGATATGGAGGATAAAGCTGGTAACGCTTTGGGCTGTGAGATAATGAAGGCCTTAGGTGTTAGATAAGGAAAGTGGCGAAACTGACAGGCTTTTGTCAACTACTTTAGAAGTGGGGGTGTGGGGGGGGCGGTGATGGAATGACAGGCTCAGGTCAGTTAAATATGAACTGGTATCACTCAGAAGGCCTCCAAGGTAACTCTGAGAATATTGTCAACTCTTGCAGCTGTAGTAACAATTCTGCTGAAAATATGTCCCAGGATTCATTTGAAATGTGCCACACCACGGAGGAGACTTATTTTGTACGTAAAAAGATTTCTTATTCAAAAGTCTGTCTTGATGAAAAAAGAGTGGAAACCCGATCTCTGGAATCGGGAAACTGGTTTGAATGAACCACAAAATCTTGAAACCACAGTTTCCTTTGAGCATTATTGAAACAGAGAAAACCCCTCATCCTTGTTAGATGATTACAACCCCAACTTGTGTGTGGCATCAGCAAAGGGACAGCTTAGGCAGCTTTGCAAGATGATGCTAGTCAGCCTCTGAATCTTCTACTGCTTGCTCTCCTTGCTTCTAGACAATCAGTCAGAGAGGAAGAATTTAGTCTGTGTTTTAGGAGAAAATAGTAGTTGCTCTAAAATAATTGCAAGACCTAGTCACTATATATATTTTATCTATTTATATATTTAGGCAGGAATTGAATGAACGTATATAGTGTGGATCATGTGGTTTTGAACCAAGGTACAAGTATAGAATAAAGCTGGATGGAGGAGAATTTATTAACATGGAAGCACTCCCCCATGTGTTAGGGATTAACTTCCTGGCAAGTGTATCGGGAATTTATCCTGATAAAACTGCTGAAATGGGTTATTGACACTAGGATGGAAACTTTGCCTAAAACTAAAGAGATGAGAATGATATAACTGCCCTGGCAGAGAATTGAGGAAGGATTTATAAATTTTGTATGTTATAGCAAAGGCCCTCCACTTCAGTGTGAACCTTGGGAGATCCCCAAGGGAGATCACACAGAGAATGAGGAATGTCCGGTGAGAGGGTTCCTGACTTTGTTGATAACCTTGTCTTTGGCTGTCCTTCATAGGCTGGGATCAAGGGTAGGAAAATCACCACTGAAGTGGGTTCCATATCTTCAGTAGGAATGAAAGAATTTTGAATGGCTGAGGCTTGTTGTCAATTAAATATCAGAGGTGGTACAAATATTATTATTCTAATGGTCATAAGTAGTAAATATATAATAACAAACAGGGAATGGATATCCCATTTGCAAATTTCAACTGTGTCTGTGAAATGAAAACAATGTGAAGTAGCTATATCTGTAAATTTTATTTATTTTTTAAGAAATTAATTTTTGAATTAGTATTTATCTCATGGGCAGATGTACAGATTTTATTGCACTTTAGTATACTATGCTTTATGTATATTTTAAATGTCTTTATTAGACTATTTTTATAAAATATGTGCATCAGTTAGGCTAGGCTAGGATATTGTACAGTAATATCTTAGAGATACATTATGGGTCAGAAAAGGGTAGTGTTCAAGTAGTTCCTTACATATCCATGTTGACTGAGGCATATTTTGACACATGCTTCCATATTACAGATTTAGAGGAAGGAAGAATACATGTATAATGAACTAGCTTTATACACTTCTACGCTTATATAAACGACCCTTTATAACATCTGCTTCTATTTCATTGGCCAAAGTATGTCACATTGATGTCCTTGAGTTCAGCAGGGTGAAAATGTATACTCCTTGTCATCAGAGGAAAGAGCTATTATTGAAAAGTTGTGTATAGTCATTAAATCTATCTATCTATATAGATTTATTTTCAAAGTAGAGCTAAGGCTGAAGTAAAAACAAACAAAAACCTGAAAGTACTTTTGATTTATAAATACATGTCTTTTTTGAGACAAACACAGCAGGGGTTTAAAGGACTGATATAGAGTTAACTATATAGCGATAAAATATGAAATGAGTAAGTGCTGAGAGTATAAATTTGTTTGGGTATTAAATAAAGGGCAAAGGATCAGAAACTCCAGGCCTGCAATATCTTATCCACATTTCCAAAACTGAAAGAGCTCTAAAAACCAGTTGGCATGAATATTTATACACTTTACCACAGAAGTACTAATGTATTTGATTAAAGAGTGCTTTCTAATATCCACCAAATTCTGAATTCCAAAACATAGTTTTTCTCCAAAACTTTGGACAAGGTAGAGTAAACTCTGCATTGTCCTGGGTCAAAATCATGTTTAGGATGGAGCTTGGAAGGGTAATATGGAACAAAGTAACCAATGCCTCCTTCCTACGGTGTTAGCTCAAGAACAGTATGTCTCTCATTGAAGCTTCTCCTTTGGCATAACCCAGAGTCACAAGAAATATGTGGTATTTGGCCACAGCTTCGTATATTCCTGCGGTTGATAGTATAGAATATATTAAGGGTGGAACGTTTCTTGTTGGCAAGCAGATAGTGTGAAGAGTCCCGGTGAGGGATATACCTGCAAAAGCTAATGTAGACACAAGATCCAGTCCAATGGGAGAGAGCCCTCTGCCTTCCATGGTGAAGTAGATAGATGAAACTTTCCATGGTGAAGTCGATGGTGAAGATTCTCTTGATATTTAGGCAATTTGTAAAAAGGAATTGGGGAGAGCTCTTGATATTTAGGCAATTTGTAAAAAGGAATTGGGGAGAGCAAGCCTTTTAAAGGGAAATAAAACAAAACGCATGTAGACAATTTGGACTTTGAATCGCTATTTAACATAAAATAAAATAATTATTGTAGTAGTTTCAGCGTCTTGTGTGTGTGTGTGTGTGTGTCTTTTTTTTTTTTTTTAACCATCAAAGAGATGTTATTTCTCTAACTCTGAGCTAGAGGTGGCAGGTTATATATAAAAGAAAATACAAGAGTATTTTTAAAATCTATACTTATCTGCATAATATATCATAATGAAATCTAATACATTCCTTTCAAATTTTCCAATAAATATTGTGTTTAGTTGTAATTCCAGTAATTATGTGAATAGACCTGCTAGAATCTATAAATAGCATTGGCAGTCCAAGAGGTTTAAGAAAAAGATCAATTTTCTTAAAAATTAAATGTTATCTTCAAATCTTCAAAGTTTTTGCATTGTACTGATATCTATAAATCCTTAAAATCTTGCCTATCTTACTTTGTCTGACACATCTTTCATAATTTAGTTTTCAGTTAAGAATTGACTCCGTAAAATAATAGTAAAGACTCAGAAATGTATAGGCTCTGAAGAATAGCCATCAACTGTTTTTATTACAGATGGTCTGTTGATAAAGAGTATGTAAACAAGACTTCAGTTTACTGGCTTCATAGTGACCAAGGCTGATAGATCTGTATTCATGTGTAGATTTGTAGGGTGTCCATATAATGGCATAAATAGTTTTCTGAAACCTTGGCTCCCACTGGTACTGATACTCCTATCATTCAGTTGCAGTGGCAGGAAAGCTGCAGGAAGTCTCCAGCATGACAAAGCTTAATAGGCTGTGAAGGAAGAAAACACAAATGTTTTTGAAACGAGAGCCAACCAAGGAGAAAGACTTCATCTGGAAAGACTCGATATTTAAGGCCACTGTATAAGTTTCCCAAAGGAGACATCTTAGTAACAGGTAATCATTAGTAACCCTCTAACATGTGAGTTCAGGAAATGAAAATGCTTCTGCCTGATCTAGAGTTAGTCACTGATGTACTATTCTTGGTGTGTTTATTTAAGTAAAGCAAACTGTATTAGTTTGCTATTGTTAATATAATAAAATATCACAAACTCAATAGCTACAAATATCAGCACATTTCTTTATGTTACGGTACAGGTGGTCTGAAGTCCAAAATTCATGTCCGCATGAAATGGTAGCGGATGAGGGCTCTAAGGTGAGAATCTGTTCCCTGTCCTTTTGAACTTCTAGAGGGTGTTCTAGAAGCCCTAGAGGCTAACTTCTAGATACACCCAGAGGCCAAATCTCTTGGCTTGTGACCCCTCACAACAATCCAACCTCTTGCTTTAGTCATTCTGTCTCCTACTACTACTCTGATGTCTCTCTCTCTCTCTTTTATTTTTTTAAGATTTTATTTATTTATTTAACAGAGAGAGATCACAAATAGAAAGGCAGGCAGAGAGAGAGGGGGAAGCAGGCTGCTGAGCAGAGAGCTCAATGTGGGGCTCAATCCCAGGACGCTGAGATCATGACCTGAGACAAAGGCAGAGGCTTAACCTGCTAAGCCACCCAGGTGCCCCTGATGTGTCTTTCTTAAGTAAGGACCATTATGATTATACCAGGACCACACAGATAATACAGAATAGTCTCACCAACTCAGGATCTTTAATTTAACCGTATCTCAGATTCTGAGGATTAAAGTGTTGATATACTGGAAGCGGTAGGGCATGATTATTCAGCCTACCACACAAACCAAAGCTGAGATGCCATATCCACATATTATATTTTTTTAAACTCTTAATTTAATCATATTTTCACCTTTCTGTGAAATAAATTTAGGCTTAAATGCAAGTTTTCCCCATTTACAAGGCATGTGACAAAGGGAGACAGTAATGGACACATTGGAGTTTCTGAGTCATCATCTATCAGTTATGATGGTTGAAATGAAAATTAAAATCTTGTTTTGTTGTTTTCTATGTGTTCAATGATATTCTCTGATATTACTATTATTATAAAAAATATGGAGAAGTCATAATATGTCCTCAGGAAGTGAACTTACACAGGAAGAGAAGGTAGCTCTCCAAAGATTTTAGTAAGGAATATTGTATATATTCCTCAGTTGATGCTGAACTTAGTATTTTTCAGGAGCTACCATGAAATTCCAACTTTGGGAAAATAGTTTACTATTTATTTTTAGTACACTAGCTCTTCATTCCACCTTCCTAGAAATTCATTTAGAGATTTCACATTTATATATGGGCTTTCAAGAGATTAATTTTTTAAAGGAGATTAATTTTTTTTTTTTTTTACAGATTTTATTTATTTCTTTGACAGAGAGAAATCACAAGTAGATGGAGAGGCAGGCAGAGAGAGAGAGAGAGAGAGAGAGAGAGGGAAGCAGGCTCCCTGCTGAGCAGAGAGCCCGATGCGGGACTCGATCCCAGGACCCTGAGATCATGACCTGAGCTGAAGGCAGCGGCTTAACCCACTGAGCCACCCAGGCGCCCCAAAGGAGATTAATTTTTTAAAGGAAAAAAATAACTAGTAGGACAACATAGGAAATATATGATTACTATACAAATCTTCAAAGTTTTCGGTGTTTTTTTTTTTAAGATTTATTTATTTTAGAGAGAGAGAAAGAAGGAGAGAATGTGAGCAGGGAGTGGGAGGCAGAGAGAGAGAGAGAGTCCTAAGTAGACTCCAAACTAAACATGGAGCCTGACATGGGGCTCAATCTCATGACCCTAATATCACGAACTAAGCTAAAAGCAAGAGCCAGACATTTCACTGATGATGCCATCTAGGTACCCCCTCAAACTCCTTTTGTAATTCCATGCATTGGTGGATGGCTTTAGATTTCTCTACTTGCTATTTTTAATATCTAAATAGGAAACATGCAGAACACATGTCCAAATCAAAATCTCGGTTGTAATAATTAAATAACGTGACACGTATTTATGAAAGTTTTGTAGTAGATCAAATGACAGAAAGGAGAGAAACTGCCAGAGAAGAAAGTAAATTTCCTTCACAGCTATCAAAATATATTCTAAAGTTACTATGATTACATGGAACTAGAAAAATCAAACTATGGAACAAAATAGCCCAAAGCAGATTCATTTATATGTGAAAAATTGTTTTAAAAGAAGCAGCATTATAAACCCCTAGAAAAAGGAGGGAACAGTTATGGGATAGTTGGGTTATCTGGGGCATATGAATTGGATTCTTACTACAATACTTACAGAACAATGAATTTAAAATAAACTAAGGATTTAATGTGAAATGAAAATTTTTGAATATATAAACAATTTAGAAGATATAGGTGCATGTTCTATAGATATAGAAGGATTTCCTAGGCAAGACCCAAGATATAATCATCATCAAAGGACAGACTGATAAATGTTATTTATCAATCTTGAATTTGTCAAAAGATACCATAAAATATTTTACATACACACCACAAGTTAGGAAAATTATCTCTAAAGTATATAATCAAAATTTTATTAAACTAAAAATATAAAAGGAATATATATATATACATATACATATTATATATGTATATGTGTGTATATTTATATATATATATACACACACACATAATTATCAAGCCAATAGAAAAAATAAATAGAAGTGAATAAATATTTGGCAAAAAAGAAAATATTAATGACTAATAACATGAAAAGATATCCAAACTCATTAATAATCAGAAATCTGCAATTAAGACCACAGTATTTATAATACTACTCCAATTTGAAATCAAAAAGGCTTGATGGGACACCTGGGTGGCTCAGTGGGTTAGCATTTGCCTTTGGTTCAGGTCATGATCCCAGAGTTCTGGGATCAAGTCCTGCATCAGGCTCCTTGCTTAGCAGGAAGCCTGCTTCTCCCTCTGCCTGCTGCTTCTCCTGCTTGTGTGCTCTCTCTCCCTTCCCCGTCCCCCGACAAATAAATAAATCTTAAAAAAAAAAAAAAAAAGGTGCAAACAAAGTGCTGATAGTAGCATGGAACATAATGCAGAGAAGTTTCTGGGTGGAAACATTAACTGGTATAATTTTGAAATACAGTTTAAAATGATACATTAAAATTTTAAAAATGCCTTTATTGTGACCCAACAGTTTCATTCTTAGTTGTATATCCTGCTAGAACTCTTTAAAAATGTGCACCAGGAGAAATGCACATAATTCCACACAGCGTTAACAGCAAAAAACAGCTAAATGCTTTTTAGCTGTGTAATAGACAAATTGTGGTAAACTCACAGGATGGAAAACTATAAACTCTGGGAATGAATAAACTACTACTATTTAAGGCAACAGGGATAAATCTTAGAAATACTGTATAAACTGGAAAAATAAAAGTGGAAACATCACAAATGAGCAAAACTAAGCATCGTGTAATTAGATACTCACAAAAATATGGTAAGCTATCTTAAAAATACAGGAATAATGAAAATTGGGATTATCAGTGCAATGTCACCATGTGTCAGAGGAGTGTTATTAAGTGAGAGCAGGGAGTTTTCATCAATGATAGCAGTGACTTCGATGGAAGTTATACAAGTATGGACATTGTCTTACCCATAATCACTACTCACACCTAGCTTATATCAATTCAGTTTCTTGGTCATACTAGCCACATTTAAGAGTTCAGTAACCACATGTGGCTAATAGTCATTATATTGGACAGAGCTGATTATAGAGCATTGTCATTATTGCAGGAAGTTATATTAGACAGCACTATTTTCTGTATAGCCACATATTCATTAAGTTTTTTGTTTTTGTTTTTTGTTTTTTACAATAGGCATAACATAAATACTTTTTAAAAAGATTTTATTTATTTATTTGACAGAGATCACAAGTAGGCAAAGAGACAATCGGAGGAGAGGGAGAAGCAGGCTCCTCACTAAGCAGAGAGCCTGATGCGGGGCTTGATCCCAAGACCCTGGGATCATGGCCTGAGTCGAAGGCAGAGGCTTTAACCCACTGAGCCACTCAGGCTCCCTAATAAATACTTTTTTTTTTTTAAAAAGATTTTATTTATTTATTTGACAGGCAGAGATCACAAGTAGGCAGAGCGTAGGCAGAGAGAGAGGGGGAAGCAGGCTCCCTGCTGAGCAGAGACCCCCCCCATGCGGGGCTCGATCCCAGGATCCTGGGATCATGACCTGAGCTGAAGGCAGAGGCTTTAACCCACTGAGCCACCCAGGTGTCCCCCTAATAAACACTTTTAACTGTATTACTTTTTGGCTTAACAATCTGTTTCTTTAAATCTACTTTGAAGAAGTACTCTGAAATGCAGATAAACATTTTTGTTTTAAGATGTTATTTATTTATTTGACAGACAGAGATCACAAGCAAGGAGAGAGGCAGGCAGAGAGAGAGGAGGAAGCAGGCTCCCTGCTGAGCAGAGCCTGATGCGGGTCTCCATCCTAGGACCCTGGGATCATGACCTGAGCTGAAGGTAGAGGCTTTAACCCACTGAGCCACCCAGGCGCCCTTCAGATAAACATTTTTGCACAAACACGATACTTGCAGGATTATGTAAGTTTGCAAAAAAGAAATAAAGACTTTGATATATAACCAAAAGCAAAGTAAGGCAATTATGACAGCTCAACAGAAATTGTAATAAATAAAAAGCTATTTAGTAACTTGAAAAACTTCTAAAATAAATCCTAAGTTTGAAATAAGGGTACGGTTAAATTATTTGTTATATCTTAACTATGAAAATCAGAATAAAAAACAAGTTGGGTTTGGGGTGCCTGGGTGACTCAGTTGTTTAAGCCTTGGACTTGATTTTCTCTCAGGTCATGATCTCCTAGGCTGTGAAATCCAGCTCTGTGTTACGTGTGTAGCTGGATTCTCTCTCACTCTCTTTCTCCCCACTAGCACCCTCCCTCACTCACCTCAGGATCTCTCTCTTTCTCTCTCTCTCTCTCTTAAAAAATAAATAAATAAATAAAAAGTGGCAGCAAAAAGAACAATATAAATTATACTAATTATAACATGAAAACAAACACCAGTATGATGTTTCATATGAACTAAACCCTGTTTCAATTGCTTTATGCAAATTAAATCCTGCATCCTCATAAGAACACAATTTTATAGTTACCATCTTTACTTCCAATGTATAGGAACATGAAGAACAAATGAGTAGTATCACTTGCCTGTAGTCACACAGCTAACAAGTGTTAGAACTGGGATGGAAACCGAGGCATTATGACTATCAACTTCAGAAGTTTAAAGTTGTTACTATGATTTAGTGTGATTTTATTTTGTTTTTACTGTTTCTTTTAGGGGTGTGTGTGTGTGTGTGTGTGTGTGTGTGGTGTGTGTGTGTGTGTGTATGGGTACATGTATGTGTATGGGTACACATGCACACATGTTGTTTATGTGATCTGTGTAAGTAATTTAGAAGGAAAGATACAATACAATAGAACCATTCTAGTGTAGCAAGCAAAGTGGAGGCAATGACCATGGTAGAGGGAAAATGGAACACTGAGATTCCTGATGTAGAACTTGAAGCAGTAAAGCATAACTCCAGAGGTAGTAAGAACAGCCTAGCGTGGAGATTAAATGAAGAGAAACTGTTCTTGGTGTATCAGGCAAACAATCTGGACTGATAGAAAGACCAACAAAGATTTTAAAAACGCCAACTTTATTAAGTTCTGAAATCAGTGACTGCAAATGATATGGGACTTTGTCATGTCTATCAACTAATCACAATAAAATAATAGAAACAACAATAACAGCAAAATGGCCATAAGAGCTCTTTTTAGTAAATAAAAATTTCGTAGTAGCCATGATTTGTCACAAGATCATTTCTTTTACTAACCCCCTAACAATTGTCTCTGTTTAACTGAAATTTTAAAATAATTCTGTTCTTATTAAAGAATGAAAGCTTGTTTATGTCAGAGAGCATGGAACTTTGAATTTAAAAATCTAAGCTAAATACTCCATTGTATAGCCACTCTTTATCCATTTGTCTGTTGAAGGGCATGTTGGCTTTTTCCACAGTTTGGTGACTGTGGCCATTGCTGCTATGAACATTGGGATACAGACAGGATGAATACCCAACTTTTGTATCAGCATGGATGGGACTGGAGGAGATTATGCTGAGTGAAACAAATCCACCAGAGAGAGTCAATTATCATATGATTTCACTTACTTGTGGAGCATGAGGAATAACATGGAAGACATTGGGAGATGGAGAGGAGAAGTAAGTTGGGGAAAAGCAGAAGGGGAGACGAACCATGAGGAACTGTCAACTTTGAGAAACAAACTGAGGGTTTTGGAGGGGAGGGGGATGGGGGTTAGGTGAACCTGGTTGTGGCTATTAAGGAGGGCATGTATCACATGGAGCACCGGGTGTGGTGCATAAACAATGAATCTTGAAGCACTGAAAAAATAAAATAAAATTTAAAAAAAAACAAATAAAAATCTAAGCAAGAATAATTTAAGAATTACTTATAATATATAATCTACATTATAACATTTGAGTTTTTCTATTATTTTTGTGAGTGTCATATATATATTTTTAAATGCTTCTTTTATCTTCTAGTTCAAGAACCTATATATAATCATTTTTACATATTCACAGTCATTCTAGATTATCTGTTCTCTTTGAATTTTTATTGAAATATATATTTAATACATATGAAATATATCACTGTCAAGTGCAAAAATCATAAAGATAGGTGTAATGAATTTCACAACTGGAATATGCTCTGTGACCACAACCAAAAACAAAAATTCTCATCATGCAAGAAGCCCTCATTCAGATATTACCCACTTTTAGGTAATAATAACCATGAAAATATTTATCATATATTTCTTTAATTATTATTATCTTTCTTTAATTATTATTTATGTTTAATTAGTCAACATATAGTACATCATTAGTTTTTGATACAGTGTTCAATGATTCATTAGTTGCATATAACACCCAGTGCTCATCACAACACGTGCCCTCCTTAATACCCATCACCCTGTAACCCCATCCCCTCACCTACCTCCTTTCTGTAACCCTGTTTGTTTCCTGGACTCCTAGTCCTCATGATTTGTCTCCCTCTCTGATTTTTTCCCATTCAGTTTTCCCTCTCTTCTCCTATGGTCCTCTGTGCTATTCCTTATCATATCTGATTTGAACTTTATATGAATAGAATCATATAGTACATAATATTGTGTCTAGCTAGTTTTATTTAATATGCTATTTGTTAAAGTCATATTTTTGCATATAGTATTAGTTCCTCCTTTTTGATGCATGTATAACATTATATTGTGTGAAAACACCACCTTTTATCCATTCGAGCTTTGATGGTTACTTGCGTAGTGCCCAATTTTTTACTATTACAAAGAGCACTGTTATGAAAATTCATGTATGTGAATTTAGAGACCATATGTATGAATTTCAAGTTTATAGGATATGCATATGTTCAGCTTCAGTAGACACCTGCAGACACAGGTGTCCCAAAGACTAATAAAGGTTTAAATTCTTGCGAGCATGATAGTTGCAATGACTCCACATTTTGCTAACACTTGGTATTGCCTTTGTTTTAATTTGCATTTTCTTATAACCAATAAAGTTGAGTACCTTTTCATATATTTATCAGTCATTTAGATATCCTTGTTTAAGAAGTGCCTGGTTAAGACTTTTTTTTTTCAGTTAGGTTTTTTAGCCACTTCAGTACTGACTGGTAGCTGTTTTATATATAAGGGGGGGTCCTTCATCAAATTTATTAGTACATGTATCTTTTACTTTGTAGCTTGCCTTTTTACTTACTTTCTATTATCTTGTGATAACAAATTAAGAATATAAATTCTCATTTTAATATAGTCTATTTATAATTTTTAAAAACAAATCCTTGACGTCTTCATTGTCAATCATTTGTCCTCATATGTTTCTTCTACAATTTTTTCTTCTATTATAACTCAAATTTGAAATTTATCTGGAGGAAATTTTTCCTTGTAATGCAAGTCCTATTGACAAATAATGCTCTCAGCTTTCATTTATTTGAAAATATCTTTGCTTTGCTTTCATTGTAAAAGGATATCTTTATTGACTATAAATTTCTAGGTTGGCAGTAATATTCTTTTAGCAATTTAATAATGAAATCCACATTTTCTGGCTCTCTTGGTTTCTGGTGAAAAATTAGTCCTTCTCTTAATTTTTGCTTCCAGAATATATTGTTCTCCTTCCATGGTTACTTTTCAGATTTATACTCTGCCTTGTTCTTCAGTAGTTTGATCAGAGTATACCTAGATGTGTTTTGCTTTCATTTGTTTTGTTTTCTTTGCAATTGTTCTTCATGGGCTTTCCTAAGCTTCCTGAATTTGTGGTTTGGCATGATTTTAAAAACTCTCAGATATTGTAACTTCTAATATTGCATTTACTTTAATGTCTTCTTTTCTTAGGACTCCAATTACATTCCAGTTACATTTTCAATGTGCCTTAATTTCTTCTCATGCATTTGTTTTGTTTTTCTTCCTTTCTATTTCTATGCGTCAACTTAGGTACTTTCTATGGATGTGACTTCCAGAGTACTAAATTTGCATTTTGCTCTGACTAATCTGTGTAATAGACATAAAGATGAACCTACCAACTTCTCCTTCAAGCATTAATTTGTTGCCCTACATGACAGCAGTCAGCCCATCAGCACCTTGAGGCTTAACTCAGCTTCAAAGAATTGTCTGGCCAAAAAGAACACCTTTCTTGGAGCAGCTTATAATCAATGACTGATGGCACAGGTATAATGGCCCAGTCATTCTGGCTCAAAGTGGGACAACTCTGATGGGCCATATGTGTTCCAGACTTCCCTAGTGGTTTGAGCAACATTTTTCCATGCTTGCATAGCAAATTGCTTTTCCATTATTCTCAATCCTGCTTCTCTCTCTCCATTCCACATGTGTGAATCTCTAACAAATACTCTGTGCACAAAAGACCATCTCAGCATCTTCTTGAGAAATCAACCTATGATCAGTGATACCGTGAGTGTTTAGAGAAAGCAAATTATGATGTTTTGGAGATGCATTACTTACTGTAACCTAGCAGTGAGAATTATCTCTATGGTAGTATATGGAACACAGGAAACTCCTAGAGCAATAAAGCAGTCCAATTTTGAAAACCACCAATAGGTGAATCAGGATGGCATACTCAGTAGTCAGTAAGGCATTAGTTGGTACAACTTATTGGATGTTTGAAAAGTAGAGTGTAAATGATAATTGTACAGATATTCATATGCAGGAAAAGACAGTGAAAGTTGCAGGCAATTAACAGACTAGTAATAGACAAGTGGAAAAGACAGAGGACCTTCCTAAAGTTTAGAAAGAGACTCATATCTGCAATGAGAGGGCAGAACTGAGTACTAGTCTCATAACTTAACAGAGCAGCGGGATGCCATAGAGGGTTAAACATCTAATCAAAGAGGTCTCTTCTCGGGGTCAGGGTTCTATTTTGGGAAAGTATGGGACCATGCTGTGTTTGGCGATGGGACATCTGGTAAATTTTACCAAAGAACTTAACTTCCCAGATTTCTGTTTACCCCTTGACCATGCTGAAGTGCTCTACTCCTTCCTGTTAAGAGCTAGCATGCCAGTTTATTTGACAACAATGCAGAGGCTTCTCACCTGCATGGAAACATGTGACCTCCACAAAATATGCTCATTTTCTACCTTCTAAACACTAACTAACCTTTAATTAAGGCTATTCACAGCACAACCCAGTCAAGGTCATGCTGAACCTGATAAGGGAGGAAAATAAATTATCCCTCAGAAGAGCTGAACACTTGGCTAGAATATATTCTAAGGAAATGGGAAAGTATATGCATGAATAGATTCCAAAAATTTTTGAAAAGAGGGACAGAATTTAAGTTTGGGTAAAGGAGAGTTTATTGATTTGGGAGCACTTAATTGAGATAGAGTTTAGCACCAGATGCTTCACACTAGCTTCAGGAATGCCTCCTAAAACATGAAAAAGAAATGACCTCATTGAGCAAAAGTGAAATACCAGAATTGTTACAGCAGAAACTAGAGAAACATAGCAAAAAAGGTTTAAGTTCATTTCTGGGTTTTCTGCTCTCCTCCATTTATCTATACAACAGTTTTGTGCCAATACCATACTATCTTGATCACTACATCTTTGTAATATAACTTGAAGTCTGGAGTTGTGATGTGTCCAGATTTGCTTTTCTATTTATTTATTTAGTCAGTTAGTTGGTTTATTCAAATTTTATTAACTAACAGATAGTGCAATATTGGTTTCTGGAGTAGAATTCAGTGATGCATTACATGCATACAACACCCAGTGTTCATCACAAGAAGTGGCCTCTTTAATACCCTTCACCCATCCAGCCCATCCCCCAAATACCTCTCTCTTCATCATTGCTCAGTTTTTCCTCTGTTCCTAAGAGTCACTATCACCTGCTTACTTTTTCCAAGATTACTATGGCTATTTTGAGTCTCTTGTGGTTCCATATAAATTAAAGGTTTGTTCTAGCTCTATGAAAAATACCCGTGCTATTTTGATACGGATTACATTAAATGTGTAGTATAGATTTTGTTTTAAGATTTTATTTATTTATTTGACAGAGATCACAAGTAGGCAGAGAGGCAGGCAGAGAGTGAGAGAGAGAGAAGCAGGCTCCCTGCTGAGCAGAGAGCCCGATTCGGGACTCGATCCCAGGACCCTGAGATCATGACCTGGGCCGAAGGCAGCGGCTTAACCTACTGAGCCACCCAGGTGCCCTGTAGTATAGATATTTTAACAATATTTATTCTTCCAATCCATGAACATGTTTTCCATTTCTTTGTGTCATCTTCAATTTCTTTGATATATGCTTTATAGTTTTCAGAGTTCAGGTCTTTTACTTTGTTGGTTAGGTTTATTCCTAGGTATCTTATGGTTATGAGATCAATTCCTTGATTTATATTTCTGCTGCTTCATCATCAGTGTATAGAAATGCAACAGATTTCTGTATGTTGATTTTATATACCGCAACTTTACAGAATTCATGTATCAGTTCTCGCAACTTTTTGGTGGAGCTAGTCAGATTTTCTACGTAGAGTATCATGTTGTCTGCAAATAGTGAAAGGTTGGCTTCTTTCTTGTTCATTTGGATGACTTTTATCTCTTTTTGTTGTCTGATTGCTAAAACTAGGACTTCTAGTACTATTTAAATAACATGGTGAGAGTGGACATCCAAGTCTTTTTTTGATTATAGTTGAAAAGCTCTCAGTTTTTACCCATTGAGGATGATACAAGATGTAGTTCTTTCATATATAGCCTTTATTATGTTAAGGTATGCCTCCTCTATCCCTACTCGTTGAGGGTTTTTTTATCATGAATGGATGTTGTACTTTGTGAGATGATTTTTATGCATCTACTGAGAAGATCATATGGTTCAACTGATTTTCAAAAAAGCAGGAAAGGAAAAAATGCAGTCTCTTCAACAAATGGTGTTAGGAAAACTGGACAACAACATGAATAAGAATGAAACTGGACAACTTTCTTATACCATTCACAAAAATGAATTCCAAATGGATGGAAGACCGAAATGTGAGAGAGGAAACTGTCAAGATTCCTAGAGAAGAACACAAGCAGTAACCTCTTTGACATCGGCCATAGCAACTTCTTCCTAAATGTGTGTCCTGAGGCAAGGAAAACAAAAGTAAAAATAACGAACTGGGACTTCATCAAGATAAAAACTACTACATAGCAAAGAAGACAATCAGCAAAACTAAAAGGCAACTTTCAGAATCAGAGAAGATATTTGCAAATGACGTATCTGATAAAGGGTTAATATCCAAAATCTCTAAAGAACTTACTAAACTAAACACCCAAAAAACAAATAACCCAGTTAAAAAAATTGACAGAAGAAGATGGCGGAGAAATAGCAGGCTGAGACTATTTCAGCTAGCCGGAGATCAGCTAGATAGCTTATCGAAAGATTGCAAACACCTGAAAATCCATCGGCAGAGGAGAAAAACAGCAATTCTGGAAACAGAAAAACAACCACTTTCTGAAAGGTAGGACCGGCGGAGAAGTGAATCCAAAGCGACAGGAAGATAGACCCCGGGGGGAGGGGCCTGCTCCCGGCAAGCGGCGGAGCAACCGCGCACAAAATCAGGACTTTTAAAAGTCTGTTCCACTGAGGGACATCGCTCCAGAGGCTAAACCTTAGTGAAGCCCACGCGGGGTCAGCGTGGCCTCAGGTCCCGCAGGGTCACAGAAGGATCGGGGGTGTCTGAGTGTCGCAGAGCTTGCGGGTATTGGAACGGGAAAGCCGGCTACAGAGACAGAGCCGACAGTAAGCTCGCAGCTCTGTGTTACCTTGAACCGGTCGCAGGCTCGGTGAGCTCGGAGCGAGGCCGGAGGTCAGGCAGACGGGAGTAACTGGGCGCTGTTTTCTGAGGGCGCACTGAGGAGTGCGGCCCTGGGCTCTCGGCTCCTCCAGGCCGGAGACCAGGAGGCCACCATTTGTATTCCCATCCTCCGGAACTCTACAGAAAGCGCTCAGGGAACAAAAGCTCCTGAAAGCAAACCCGAGCGGATTACTCACCATGGCCCGGGTAAGGGGGGTGTAATTCTGCCTGGGGCAAAGACACTTGAGAATCACTACAACAGGCCCCTCCCCCAGAAGATCAACAAGAAATCCAGCCGAGACCAAGTTCACCTACCAAGGAGTGCGGTTTCAATACCAAGGAGAGCAGCAGAAATCCAGAGGAGGAGAAAGCAAAGCAAGGAACTCATGGCTTTTTCCCTGTGATTTTCTTTAGTCTTGCAGTTAATTTAATTTTTTTCTTTTTCATTTTTTGTTTTTTTTTTTTCTTGCCTTCCGGTAAAATTTTTTTTTTAACTGTTACCTTTTTATTTTTTAACGATTTTTTACTAGTTTATCTAATATATATATTTTTTCTTTTTTACATTTTTCTTAGGTGTTTTTTTTAATTCTTTTCTTTTCTTTTTTTTTTTCTTTTTTTTTTCTTTCTTCCTTTTTGAACCGCTTTTTATCCCCTTTCTCCCCCCTCATGATTTTGGATCTCTTCTAATTTGGTTAAAGCATATTTTCCTGGGGTTGTTGCCATACTTTTAGTATTTTACTTGCCCCTTCATATACTCTTATCTGGACAAAATGACAAGACGGAAAAATTCAACACAAAAAAAAGAACAAGAGGCAGTACCGAAGGCTAGGGACCTAATCAATACAGACATTGGTAATATGTCAGATCTAGAGTTCAGAATGACAATTCTCAAGGTTCTAGCCGGGCACGAAAAAGGCATGGAAGATATTAGAGAAACCCTCTCGAGAGATATAAAAGCCCTTTCTGGAGAAATAAAAGAACTAAAATCTAACCAAGTTGAAATCAAAAAAGCTATTAATGAGGTGCAATCAAAAATGGAGGCTCTCACTGCTAGGATAAATGAGGCAAAAGAAAGAATTAGTGATATAGAAGACCAAATGACAGAGAATAAAGAAGCTGAGCAAAAGAGGGACAAACAGCTACTTGACCACGAGGGGAGAATTCAAGAGATAAGTGACACCATAAGACGAAACAACATGAGAATAATTGGGATTCCAGAAGAAGAAGAAAGAGAGAGGGGAGCAGAAGGTATACTGGAGAGAATTATTGGGGAGAATTTCCCCAATATGGCAAAGGGAACGAGCATCAAAATTCAGGAGGTTCAGAGAATGCCCCTCAAAATCAATAAGAATAGGCCCACACCCCATCACCTAATAGTAAAATTTACAAGTCTCAGTGACAAAGAGAAAATCCTGAAAGCAGCCCGGGAAAAGAAGTCTGTAACATACAATGGTAAAAGTATTAGATTGGCAGCTGACTTATCCACAGAGACCTGGCAGGGCAAAAAGAGCTGGCATGATATTTTCAGAGCACTAAACGAGAAAAATATGCAGCCAAGAATACTATATCCAGCTAGGCTATCATTGAAAATAGAAGGAGAGATTAAAAGCTTCCAGGACAAACAAAAACTGAAAGAATATGCAAACACCAAACCAGCTCTACAGGAAATCTTGAAAGGGGTACTCTAAGCAAAGAGAGCCTACAAGTGGTAGATAAGAAAGGAACAGAGACCATATACAGTAACAGTCACCTTACAGGCAATACAATGGCACTAAATTCATATCTCTCAATAGTTACCCTGAATGTTAATGGGCTAAATGCCCCTGTCAAAAGACACAGGGTATCAGAATGGATAAAAAAACAAAACCCATCTATATGTTGCCTCCAAGAAACTCATTTTAAGCCTGAAGACACCTCCAGATTTAAAGTGAGGGGGTGGAAAAGAATTTACCATGCTAATGGACATCAGAAGAAAGCAGGAGTGGCAATCCTTATATCAGATCAATTAGATTTTAAGCCAAAGACTATAATAAGAGATGAGGAAGGACACTATATCATACTCAAAGGGTCTGTCCAACAAGAAGATTTAACAATTTTATATATCTATGCCCCCAACGTGGGAGCAGCCAACTATATAAACCAATTAATAACAAAATCAAAGAAACACATCAACAATAATACAATAATAGTAGGGGACTTTAACACTCCCCTCACTGAAATGGACAGATCATCCAAGCAAAAGATCAGCAAGGAAATAAAGGCCTTAAATGACACACTGGACAAGATGGACATCACAGATATATTCAGAACATTTCATCCCAAAGCAACCGAATACACATTCTTCTCTAGTGCACATGGAACATTCTTCAGAATAGATCACATCCTCGGTCCTAAATCAGGACTCAACCGGTATCAAAAGATTGGGATCATTCCCTGCATATTTTCAGAACACAGTGCTCTAAAGCTAGAACTCAACCACAAAAGGAAGTTTGCAAAGAACCCAAATACATGGAGACTAAACAGCATCCTTCTAAGGAATGAATGGGTCAACCGGGAAATTAAAGAAGAATTGAAAAAAATCATGGAAACAAATGATAATGAAAATACAACGGTTCAAAATCTGTGGGACACAACAAAGGCAGTCCTGAGAGGAAAATATATAGCAGTACAAGCCTTTCTCAAGAAACAAGAAAGGTCTCAGGTACACAACCTAACCCTACACCTAAAGGAGCTGGAGAAAGAACAAGAAAGAAACCCTAAGCCCAGCAGGAGAAGAGAAATCATAAAGATCAGAGCAGAAATCAATGAAATAGAAACCAAAAAAAAAAAAAAAAACAATAGAGCAAATCAACGAAACTAGGATCTGTTTCTTTGAAAGAATTAGTAAGATGGATAAACCCTGGCCAGAATTATCTAAAAGAAAAGAGAAAGGACCCAAATAAATAAAATCATGAATGAAAGAGGAGAGATCACAACTAACACCAAAGAAATACAAACTATTATAAGAACATACTATGACCACAACTGAACCAGGAAGAAAAGGAAAGCCTGAACAGACCCATAACCAGTAAGGAGATTGAAACAGTCATTAAAAATCTCCAAACAAACAAAAGCCCAGGGCCAGATGGCTTCCCGGGGGAATTCTACCAAACATTTAAAGAAGAACTAATTCCTATTCTCCTGAAACTGTTCCAAAAAATAGAAATGGAAGGAAAACTTCCAAACTCATTTTATGAGGCTAGCATCACCTTGATCCCAAAACCAGACAAGGATCCCACCAAAAAAGAGAGCTATAGACCGATATCCTTGATGAACACAGATGCAAAAACACTCAACAAAATACTAGCCAATAGGATTCAACAGTACATTAAAAAGATTATTCACCACGACCAAGTGGGATTTATTCCAGGGCTGCAAGGTTGGTTCAACATCCGCAAATCAGTCAATGTGATACAACACATCAATAAAAGAAAGAACAAGAACCATATGATACTCTCAATAGATGCTGAAAAAACATTTGACAAAGTACAGTATCCCTTCCTGATCAAAACTCTTCAAAGTGTAGGGATAGAGGGCACATACCTCAATATCATCAAAGCCATCTATGAAAAACCCAACTCAAATATCATTCTCAATGGAGAAAAACTGAAAGCTTTTCCGCTAAGGTTAGGAACACGGCAGGGATGTCCAATATCACCACTGCTATTCAACATAGTACTAGAGGTCCTTGCCTCAGCAATCAGACAACAAAAGGAAATTAAAGGCATCCAAATTGGCAAAGAAGAAGTCAAATTATCACTCTTCACAGATGATATGATACTCTATGTGGAAAACCCAAAAGACTCCACTCCAAAACTGCTAGAACTTATACAGGAATTCAGTAAAGTGTCAGGATATAAAATCAATGCACAGAAATCAGTTGCATTTCTCTACACCAACAGCAAGACAGAAGAAAGAGAAATTAAGAAGTCAATCCCATTTAAAATTGCATCCAAAACCATAAGATACCTAGGAATAAACCTAACCAAAGAGACACAGAATCTATACTCAGAAAACTATAAAGTACTCATGAAAGAAATTGAGGAAGACACAAAGAAATGGAAAAATGTTCCATGCTCCTGGATTGGAAGAATAAATATTGTGAATATGTCTATGCTACCTAAAGCAATCTACACACTTAATGCAATTCCTATCAAAGTACCATCCATCTTTTTCAAAGAAATGGAACAAATAATGCTAAAATTCATATGGAACCAGAAAAGACCTCGAATAGCCAAAGGGATATTGAAAAAGAAAGCCAACGTTGGTGGCATCACAATTCCGGATTTCAAGCTCTATTACAAAGCTGTCATCATCAAGACAGCATGGTACTGGCACAAAAACAGACCCATAGATCAATGGAACAGAATAGAGAGCCCAGAAATAGACCCTCAACTCTATGGTCAACTAATCTTCGACAAAGCAGGAAAGAATGTCCAGTGGAAAAAAGACAGCCTCTTCAATAAATGGTGCTGGGAAAATTGGACAGCCACATGCAGAAAAATGAAATTGGACCATTTCCTTACACCACACACAAAAATAGACTCAAAATGGATGAAGGACCTCAATGTGCGAAAGGAATCCATCAAAATCCTTGAGGAGAACACAGGCAGCAACCTCTTCGACCTCTGCCGCAGCAACATCTTCCTAGGAACAATGCAAAAGGCAAGGGAAGCAAGGGAAAAAATGAACTATTGGGATTTCATCAAGATCAAAAGCTTTTGCACAGCAAAGGAAACAGTTAACAAAATCAAAAGACAACTGACAGAATGGGAGGAGATATTTGCAAACGACATATCAGATAAAGGACTAGTGTCCAGAATCTATAAAGAACTTAGCAAACTCAACACCCAAAAAACAAATAATCCAATCAAGAAATGGGCAGAGGACATGAACAGACATTTCTGCAAAGAAGACATCCAGATGGCCAACAGACACATGAAAAAGTGCTCCATATCACTCGGCATCAGGGAAATGCAAATCAAAACCACAATGAGATATCACCTCACACCAGTCAGAATGGCTAAAATCAACAAGTCAGGAAATGACAGATGCTGGCGAGGATGCGGAGAAAGGGGAACCCTCCTACACTGTTGGTGGGAATGCAAGCTGGTGCAGCCACTCTGGAAAACAGCATGGAGGTTCCTCAAAATGTTGAAAATAGAACTGCCCTATGACCCAGCAATTGCACTATTGGGCATTTACCCTAAAGATACAAGCGTAGTGATCCAAAGGGGCACGTGCACCCGAATGTTTATAGCAGCAATGTCCACAATAGCCAAACAATGGAAAGAACCTAGATGTCCATCAACAGATGAATGGATCAAGAAGATGTGGTATATATACAAAATGGAATACTATGCAGCCATCAAAAGAAATGAAATCTTGCCATTTGCGACAACATGGATGGAACTAGAGCGTATCATGCTTAGCGAAATAAGTCAAGCAGAGAAAGACAACTATCATATGATCTCCCTGATATGAGGAAGTGGTGATGCAACATGGGGGCTTAAGTGGGTACGAGAAGAATAAATGAAACAAGATGGGAGTGGGAGGGAGACAAACCATAAGTGACTCTTAATCTCACAAAACAAACTGAGGGTTGCTAGGGGGAGGGGGTTTGGGAGAAGGGGGTGGGATTATGGACATTGGGGAGGGTATGTGCTTTGGTGAGTGCTGTGAAGTGTGTAAACCTGGTGATTCACAGACCTGTACCCCTGGGGATAAAAATATATGTTTATAAAAAATAAAAAATTAAAAAAAAATTGACAGAAGACATGAATAGACATTTTCCAAAAGAAGCCATCCAGATGACTAATAGATACATGAAAAGTTGCTCAATATCACTCATCATCAGGGAAATATAAATCCTAACTACTCTGATGAACATAGATGCCAAAATTTCCACCAAGATACTAACCTATAGAATCCAATGGTACATTAAAAGGATTATTCACCATGACCAACTAGGATTTATTCCTGGGCTGAAAGGATGGTTCAACATCTGCAAATCAATCAGCATGATACATCACATTAATAAAATAAAGGACAAGAACCATATGATCCTCTCAACTGAAGCAGAAAAAAGCAGTGGACAAAATAAAATACCCTTTCTTAATTAAAATTCTCCACAGTGTAGGGATAGAGAGAATATACCTCAATATCATAAAAGCCATATACAAAAACCTCCCTGCAAATATAATCCTCAATGGGGAAAAACTGAGAGCTTTATCCTTAAGATCAGAAACACAACTGGGATGTCCACTATCACCTTTGTTGTTTAACATACCACTAGAAGTCCTAGCCTCAGCAATCAGACAACAAAAAGAAGTAAAAGTATCTAAATTGGCAAAGAAGTCAGACTCTCACTCTTATCAGGTTACATGATACTTTATGTGGAAAACCCAAAAGCCACAACCCCAAAATTGCTAGAACTCATATAGGATTTCAGAAAAGAGGCAGGATATAAAATCAATACACAGAAATCAGTTGCATTTCTACACGTTAACAATGAGACAGAAGAAAGAAATTAAGGAATTCACCCCACTTACAATTGCACCAAAAATCATATCCTACCTAGGAATAAACCCAACCAAATGATTGTGCTCTAAAACCTATAGAACACTTGTGAAAGAAACTGAGGAAGACACAAAGAAACGTAAAAACATTTCATGCTAATGGTTGGAGAGACAAATATTGTTAAAATGTCTATGCTACCCAGAGCAATCTACACATTCAATGCAATCCCTAAAAAATGCCATAAACATTTCTCATAAAGCTGGAACAAATAACCCTAAAATTTGTATGGAACCAGAAAAGACCCTGAATAGACAGAGAAATGTTGATAAAAAAAATCAGAGCTGGTGGCATCACAATTCCAGACTTCAAGCTCTATTATAAAGTGGTATTCATCAAGACAGTATGGTACTGGCACAAAAACAGACACATAGATTAATGGAACAGAATGGAGAACCCAGAAATGGATCCTCAACTCTATGGCCAACTAATCTTCAACAAAGCAGGAAAGAATATCCAATGGAAAAAAGACAGTCTCATCAACAAATGGTGTTGGGAAAATTGGACAACCAGATGTAGAAGAATGAAATTGGACCATTTCCTTATACCACACACAACAATAAACTCCAAATGGATGAAAGACCAAAATGTGAGATAGGAATCCATCAAAATCCTTGAGGAGAACACAGGCTGCAACCTCCCTGACCTCCACCACAACTTCATGCCAGACACGACTCCAAAAGCAAGGGAAACAAAAGCAAAAATGAATTATTGGGACTTCATTCATATAAAAGCTTTTGCTCAGCAAAGGAAACAGTCAACAAGACTAAAAGGCAACTTACATAATGGGAGAAGATATTTGCAAATAACACATCAGAAAAGGGCTAGTGTCCAAGATATATTAAAGAACTTATCAAACTCCACCCAAAAAACAAAGAATCCAGTCAGAAAATGGGCAGAAGACATGAACAGACATTTCTCCAAAGAAGATCTACAAATGGCCAGTAGACACATGACCAAATGATCCACATCACTTGGTATCAGGAAAATACAAATCAGAACCCCAATGAGATACCATCTGATACCAGTCAGAATGGCTAAAATTAAAAAGAAAGGGAAAACCAAATGTTGGCAAGGATCTGGAGAAAGTGGAATCCTTTTATACTTCTGGTGGGAATGCAAACTGATGCAGCCACTCTGGAAAACAGTATGAAGTTTTCTCAAGAAGTTAAAAATAGAGATATTGTACACCCAGCAATCCCACTATTGGATATTTACACCAACAATACAAATCGAGTGATCTGAAGAGGCACCTGCACCCAAGTGTTCATAGCAGCAATGTCCACAATAACCAAACTATGGAAGGAACCCCGATGTATATCAACAGATGAATAGATAAAGAAGAAGTGGTACATTTCTATAATGGAATATTATTCAGCCATCAAAAAGGATGAAATCTTAACATTTCTGTTGATGTGGATGGAACTGGAGGGTATTATGCTGAGCAAAATAAGTCAATCAGAGAAAGATAATTATCTTTTGGCTTCACTCATAAGTGGAGCACAGAGAATCATAGGGGAAAAGAGGGAAAACTGAATGGGAAGAAATCAGAGAGGGAGGTAAATCTTGAGAGATTCTTTTTTTTTTTTTAAGATTTTATTTATTTATCAGAGAGAGATGGAGAGAGAGCGAGCACAGGCAGACAGAATGGCAGGCAGAGGCAGAGGGAGAAGCAGGCTCCCTGCTGAGCAAGGAGCCCGATGTGGGACTCAATCCCAGGACGCTGGGATCATGACCTGAGCCAAAGGCAGCTGCTTAACCAACTGAGCCACTCAGGCGTCCTGAGAGACGCCAGCAAACTGAGGGTTGCTGGTAGGAAGTGGGTGGGGGAATTTGGTAACTGGGTGATGAGCACTAAGGAGAGCACATGATATGATGAGCATTGAGTGTTATATGCAACTGATGAATTACTAAACTCTACATGGAAAACTAATGATGTTCCATATGTTGGCTAATTGAATTTAAATTAAAAAAAAAACTACAATAAGATATCACCTCACACCAGTTTGAATGGCTTAAATTAATGACACAGGAAACAATAGATGTTGCCAAGGATGCAGAGAAAGAGCGACCCTCTTATACTCTTCCTGGGGATGCAAACTGGTGCAGTCACTCTGAAAAACAGTATGGAGTTTCCTCAAAAAGTTAAAAATAAAACTACCCTAAGACCTTGCAATTGCACTACTAGGTAATTTACCCAAAGAATACAAAAATACTGGGGCACTTGGCTGGCTTATTTAGTATAACATGTGATTCTATATCTTAGGTTCATGAGTTTGAGCTCCCTGTTGGGCATAGAGCCTACTTTTTAAAAAATAAATAAATAAAAAATAGAGGATACAAAAATACTGATTCAAATGGATACATGCACCCCAATATTTATACCAGCATTATCAACAATAGCCAAATTATGGAAGGAGCCCAAATGTCCATGGACTGATGAATGGATAAAGAAGGGGTGATGTGTGTGTGTGTGTGTGTGTGTGTGTGTGTATTTACTCAGCCATAAAAAAATAATGAAAGCTTGCCATTTGCAATGACATGGATGGATATAGAATATATTATGCTAAGGGAAATAAAGCAAAGATAAATACCATACAATTTCACCCATGTATGGGAATTTAAGAAACAAAACAGATGTGATTATGAACCTATGGGAGGAAAAAACAGAAATAAACCAGAAAATAGACTCTGAACTATAAAGAACAAACTGAGGGTTGATGGAGGGAAGCAGGTGGGGAGATTTTTTAAATGGGAGATGGATATTAAGGAAGAACTTGTGATGAACACTGGGTGATGTATGGAAGTGCTAAATCACTAAACCATACACCTGAAACTAGTATTACACTGTATGTTAACTGGTATTTAAATAAAAACTTGAAGAAAGGAAAAATAAATATGTAAATGAATAAGCATAGAGACAACAAGGATAACCACAGAAATGAGGACAACAACAATAAAAATCCCAACGAGGTGGGCATGCTGGAGTAAACGTGGAATATAAGCCCAAAGGACCCAGCAGGTTATGTTTCAGATCTTCTATTTTTCACCGAGGCCATAAAGAATGTGATGGTGAGAAGAGCATTGATATTTACTAAAACGCTTGTTTATGAAAGGCTCTTTGAGGTGAGAAGTGAATGTCAGAGAAGCTGTTCCATGACAAAGCTTACTGCTAACAACAAAGAATAATAGGGCTCTGAGAAGCAGAACATAGCAGACACAACATTCACCAGTCACAGGGTCAGAATGTTATTTAAGGAAAACTGACCCACAGAAATGGTGTCACCAGGGGGTGTCACAAAGGCCAACCAATAACGATACTAGTTGGCTTTTTCCATAGAAGAAATAAAAGATAAATGACCAGGAAACTAAGGGCAGTTGTCCAGTTAAAAAGTCACATCTCTTGCCCAGTACCTAGATGTGAGTCAGTTTTCAGATCAGAAAACAATGTACTAGAGAACACATTGAGATTTCTAGCAAGCATACCAGTCAACTTTTTTAAATGACTGTATTCAACAATCAAAATTCATAGAATTGTATATCCAAAAGGGTGTATTTTACTGTCTCTGAATTATAATACAGTGAAATGTTAAACAGAAAATGTAATTCAAATTATGTCCTATCCCCCCGCTATCAATATTTTAAAAATCTTCCAGTGGCAACACATTACTTTTTATCTACTCAATTGCATTTTCTAGACTCCACTTTACCTCTTTTACTTTACCTCATATACTATTCTTCCCCTTGTGCTCAGGATTCCTGTCTCCCTGGTTCTTCAAAGAGCCTGGCTTTCACTACAGGGTTTAACTACTTGCTAGTTAACCCCTAAACAACCATAACATATCAACTTAAGCACCACATACTTTAAAGAAGCTTTTCCTAAACTCCAAAATCTAGGAAACTTTCTTTGTTATGAGATTGCAGTGAATCAAACATCTTTCATATAGAGCACTTACCTCAGTATATACTTAAATATTCATAAGCATGCTTATATGATTAATGATTTTTCTTCCCACAATAATCTATTTAATTATTTAGAGTGTGTGGGGGGGTCAATTTTCTTTTCCAAAGGCTTTTAACTCCAGCATTTAGCACAATGTGTTGAATGAATATATTTCAAATTATAGAATAAATGGATAAATATATATTTCCATCATGTGATTTTCTATATTCATTTTTAAACAGTATTGGGACTTATTTCTTTATGTTTATTTCATGGATATTTTAATTGTATCAAATTTACTGGATACCCTTGTATCTCATCATGTTAAATAGTCAGTAAAAGTAGCTTTTTAAAATAAATTCATTACAATAATTACAAGTGTCCTTTTGCACTTATTCCACTGGAATCATGGGGTCAAATGAAATGTTCAGTTGGCATTCTATCTAATTTGACTCTTAAAGCACAACCCAACGTAAAGTAGACCATTAAAATTTAAAATATTCATTAAATCCAACCACTTTAGTTGTAGGATAATTGACCTTTTAAAATGTTTGTGGAATTAGCTATGGCCAATTTAGGTATAGTTCTGAGAAAGTATTAGATGACTTAGATAAACATAAAACACTAGTAAATAGCATTTTATGCAAGCATTCACCATTAGTTATGTTCTTATACCTTTCATCTTATGTGTTTGTCAGAACATAAAATCTAGATGGTTCAAATAGCCATCTGTCACATTTCATGAAAATTATGTCCATTATTATTTCTACTCCTGCACATCTGGTTGTATTTCTTTTCTTTTCTTTTTTTTAAGATTTTATTTATTTATTTGACAGAAAGAGAGATCACAAGTAGGCAGAGAGGCAGGCAGAGAGAGAGGCGGAAGCAAGCTCCCTGCTGAGCAGAGAGCTCAATGCAGGGCTTGATCCCAGGACCCTGAGATCATGACCTGAGTCATAGGCAGAGGCTTAACACACTGAGCCACCCAGGCACCCCATCTGGTTGTATTTCTATTATCACAAATATTTATTTTCTCCTTATACAAACCTTAAATAATATTTACCAAGGTAAAGGCAAAATGCAAATAAGCATCATAGTAAATTAATGATTGATTATCAAAATTTGAGAATAATCATCTGGCTTTAACTTACTGTATTACTCAAAGTATTAAATTATTAATAAATCAGACTAGAGATGTGTGGACATAAAATTTATGTTCAAAGTAGTGAGATCAGAAAACTTCCTTTCAGTTTTAAATTTGATTAAATGCACTTGTTTCATGAGTTATCATATAAATCAAGCTGTGTATGTGAGATATATAAAAGCCTCAAGTGGAAAAATACAATACATAAGCGGTCATTTTTGTCATTATTCCCTGGGAACCCCCTCACTGTCTGACTTCCTGTTCTCACAGCTAAATAGATAAATACATCTAGATGTAGAATGAAAAGGAATAAATCCATAACTTAGGTTGCCTATAAAAACTCCATTTAACAGATGACTATTGCCCTAAAGAAATAAACAGGCATGTGTGACACATAGCAAACCACTGATTCAATGTTTATTTAGAAAGAAAATTAAATTATATGGCAATGTTCTTTAAACACATGTGGAACTCTGGATCAGGAGGTTAACATATCAGGTCTTTTATGTTTTTTTTTTTCATGATAATTATTTAATGCATTTCAAATTGTTGCCCTGAACTGGAGACCCAATTTTTTGTGATATAGTAGAGAATTCAAATTAATCGAGATAATTATTTTCTTATGGCAAGATGTCAGATTAATTAACATTATTACCAGCCTATGTTACACGATATTCAAATATATTTAAGAAGGCCAAAGAATGGGGCAAACTTCCACCTATGCCCTTTTATCTTAGAGAGTTAGGTTTTAACTTCTTGATTAAAGGAAACTTTGTTTTCTGTCTCCCCTCTATATTACAATGCTTTTGCATAGTGACTAGCATGATAAAGTTTCCATAATTACTTGTTAAACCAGTCAGTAAAAGTGAATGAGTCACAAAGTGATATAACCAAAAGTATAACTGAATGAGGAATTTAATCACTGATTGAGGAAAACCAAAAAATCCATTGGAAATTAACAGAGGGTGAAGACATTTTGAAATACTTTAAGAAATCTGCTTGTTAAAATCCTGGGGGCAGAAAAATGGGTTTAAAGTACAAGGTGTCAAAGAAAAAAATTAAGGGAAATATCCTGAATCAAGAGGAATATGCTAGATTGTTTATGGAAACAAGGATAAAAGTTCCAGTTATTTGATTTGATATTTAAAGGGGGAGAAACCTTGAAATGGGAGAAATTTGGAGATAGGTTAGAATTCTTAGATTCTTGTATCGCTCACTATATAGTACTCACCTTCCCATCTATCCACATATATAAAAGTATTTGAAAAAGGAAATGCTAGAAATACTAGAAATGCTGCAGTGTTTGTGTCTGGGAGGTGAGATAATGGTCATTACTTCTTTCATTATATTATTGAGTATTCTCCAAAGTATGTTCACTTTATAATCATATAAATTGTTCATGATTTTCTCAGATGAAATAAATCAATGAATGTTACATTTAGAAGATCAAATTACTTCCATGATGTAGATAAAGGTAAGTGATATGCTGTGGAGATAACAATCAGAAAGAGTTGACAAAAGAATGACCAGAATCATACAAAATTTTAAAAAATAATAATAATAATCCTACAAAATTAGACTAAAGAGTCAACTTGATTTTGTTATTACTAGTGTATCAGCAGTGATGTGTTATTTTCCAAGTTAAGAACACAGATATTTTCTAAGGAAAGTAGACTTCATGGAAAAAAAGAGGGAGATATGAACAACAGGACTAGAAATATGCATTTATAGCTCATAGGCAAAGTTTGGTATGGGGATATAAGTTTAAAAACGTGCTCTTTTATTGATTGTTTATTTGAGTGTACTGGACCCACAATGTTACATTAGGTTTAGGTATACAACATGATAATTCAGCATCTCTGTATGTTATGCTATGCTCACCTCAAATATAGCTGCCATCTATCACCATGCAAGCCTGTTGTCGTATCACTGACTGTATTCCTGTTCTGTTCCTTTTATTTCCATGACTTATTAATTCCCTAGCTAAAACTATGCTTTCTTATTCAACCAGTGTTTCACAAGTTTAAACATTTTTAATTAGTGTTCATGCCTCTGTGAAGAATAGGTTAGCTTAGTGTGTCACTCGACAAGGTTGCAACCGAACTATCATTTGGGGCTATAGTTTCAGAACACTTGACTGGGACTGAAGGATCCACTCTAATTTCACTCACACTTGGCAGGAGGCTTCAGTTGCTCATCATGTAAGACTTTCCTAAGGGCTGACAGCAACGTGGACAACTGGATTTTCCCAGAGTAGTGATCTAGGAGGAAAGAAGTGCATGCAGCAGAAACAGATGTCCCAGGGTCTTTTATAACCTTATCTTGGAAGTGACATACCATTACTTCTGCAAAATCTGGTCACCCAGACCCACTCTGATACAGCATGGGAAGTGATCATACAAGGTCTGAAATACAAGAGGGAAGGATCATGTGGACTGTCTTGGAGGCTGGCTACCTCAATACTCAAGTGTTTGCACCCTCTGTCTCTGCTTATGTTAAAAACCAGATATCACTTAAAATACTAAGTGTGTCTCATCTTATGATTTTGTAGGACTAACAAGTCTCGTTTCATGAGGAGTTTGAGGTGTGCGCCACCTGTGCCCATGGTAGGCTGCCCTCTCTATCAGGATCCAATAGCATGTCAATCATTGTCTTTAAAAAACATTGACTTTTCTGCAGCTGATGTAATGGACTTACTTCTGAACCCCAGTGTTCTGGGTATGATTCTCTTATGAATATTGTCTCCAAGTCCATATAATATCTTTTCTCACCATTGGTCACCAGCAAAACCAAAAGATCTGCCAGGTGCAATGGTTGAAGGGGCAGATCTGCTTGCATCACAGCTTGGAGCTGATGCAGAACAAATTTCTAGGCTAGGCTCCACTCATAGCTGTTAGCCCTTTGTATACTTTTGTAGAGCCAGGACACTTTTCCTAAATGTGCAATGTACTGTCTTTGAAACTCTCAGAAGCCAACAGGAATTGAGCTTTCTTCTTGGTAATAGGAGATGTGAAAGGCAATAATCTTTTAATTTGGAAATACCCCAGCATTCCTCTGAAAATTTGTCCCCTAAATATCTTACAGCTATGACCTCTTCCACTGCTGTATTTTGGGGAGAGAGGCAGACAACTTGTCTCTTTAGTTCATAGGTTTCCAGATTAAAAGGAATATATTTGGGAGCTGCACTTAAAGAACAAAACCTGAGGAGCTGCCTCTCTACCCGACCTGTTTCATGTGAGGACATTCTAGATTTTATCTGATTCTGTAATGAGACAGAACTTTTGTGGCCTATGAAAGTGGATAAATTAATTTTGCCTGTGGGATTGAACATGAATTATCTTTGGAGGTCTGAGGGTAAACTGTGCTGGTCAGGCTCTCATTTGGCTCCCAATGATCTCTGCCTCCTGCTTTTAGTCCTTTTGTGTGTTCCCTTAAATAGTCCCTTCTGTGCAGTCACATTACATAGGGTTGACCTGTGTAAAACACTAGGATGTTGCAAAAAATCATGGGGCGTGACTTCTGAGGCTAGGTCGTAAAAGACCAAATGATTTTCATTTTTCCCTCTTGAAGCTGAGAGCTTGTGCCAAGAGCTAGAGAGGAACCGAGGCTTTATTCCAGGAGTCACATGAGTTCGCAACCTTGGTAGCAGATGCTTCAGCCTCAGTAAAGCTTTTCAATAACAACAGCTCTGGACAACATCCCAAATACAACTTTTTGAGAGATCTTGAGAAAGAATTACGCAGCTTAAGCCACTCCTGAATTCCTCATCCACAGGAATGTAGAAATAATAAATGTTTATCTTTTTGAAGATGCTAATTTGCTCAAATGTTCATAATTAAATGGTAGAATGACCTAAACCTAGCCTGGAAACAAAATCAGTGAACTTTATTCTCAGATGAACCATCTGTAATATTTGGCAGCACATCTAATTAGGAGATCTGGGATTCAGTGGGACTCACTACATATATACATATCAATATATATTGATTGAAGACTCCATCGATAGGCTTATGAGTTATCTGATCTACTGCTATTATAGATGTTAATTAAATCTGAACTAGAGCTGGAATTATTCTTTTGGAATGAGTTTTTTTTTTTTTCCCTCATAAAATAGAAAGAGCCAATAATGTTCCTTTTTACACAACATAATTTCTAAGAATTGGTCACAAAGAACAAGTTGAATTTCAAAGTTTCCTTTTTTTCCCCTAAGGTTGAGGGGGAATGAAAGCCAACTCTCAAAACAGATGGGCATAAAGGATATAGTAAGCTTTAAACCATAAAGCAAAATTTTTAACCATATTAATGACTGTCTTTCTATATATAAAAGCCTACTAGCAATGGCATAAATGATACTGAAATACTATGAATTTTTGCCCAAAATTCTGAGAATAAGAGTAGTTTGGAGACATAATTATGCAGCCTTCCTTGTACTGGAGGGAATATTGTTACATGCTAGAATGGAGTCATAGAATCTTGTAAATTTTATGTGGATAGATATCTGAAGGCAAATTAAAAAATCTACAAAATTCCTTTGAAGGTTCAATCTGCCCAAAACACTTTAGCTTTTTATTTTTCTTTCTTACAGAATGACTGAAACTTTACCAAAAATGACTTTGTTTTGTTTGTTTGAAAACAAAAGAATGAGACAACTAAAATTCAGTTTAAAGCATCTCAGGAAAGATTTGGGATTTTTAAATAAGCATTTTATCACCAGCCCTAGAAAGCAGTACAGACTCAACTGTTGTTTGCTTATATACAAACAACTGAAAGCTAAAGTTTCCCCCTTGTCTCCCTCATTTTCCACTGAAGCAACAAAACAGGAGAAAAGAGCAAATATTGTCCATTACTCTACACATTCCAGTGTGATGAGCTAGCCCGCTGATGTGAGCCAAGCCCTGCCATTACCAGCTCACACTGAGGACTTAAGGAAACTATTTAAAGAGAGAGGCATTTCTCTGGAGAGGATTATTGGTGGGTTATGATCTTTTGACTATGTCAAACACAAGAAAGTGAACAGGGGCTCTTTGCCCTCAGCACAGGTCAGTACAAAAAAGGGATTTATGCCATATATCCTCTAATGCATTTTGAGTTTGCACCATACCTGAGAACTATAAAGGGTAAAAAGTTTCAGGCTTAGGGAAAAGTGAGGAGGAGTGGCTCTGGCGGGAGCCAGCTGCGCTTCCAGACACTGGGGAAGGGTGCCTGTGTCCCTGCATATTCTGTGTGTCACATGAACCACACTGGGGCCTTTTGAAATTAACGCCAACCAGGAGTCATTCATGTCTTGCATGAGGTGTGATAAGATGCTGGTTGTAGGTTATTATGCACATTACCGTGTGTGTGTGTGTGTGATACACATGCGTGTTCACTTTTGTGGGCGTGGGGTGGAATTTAATAAGGCCAGCCAGAGAAGATTGTCAAATCTTCTGTCAAATTGATCTGTCAAAACTCGCAATTAAAAAATAAAGAAAGAAAGGAAGAATGAATGAAAAGAGAGAAACACACACACACAGATTAGCATTGAAACTCTGCTATAGCTAGAGGACATGTGATCCAGATTATTTTGTGCCAATCAATTTGGGCCCTTCCCTCATTTATGACTTGCCTGCGCTTTCAGTTCCAGTCCAGGGTTTTAGGATACTGGCTAGGAAGGGGGAAGGAGTAAGAGATAACTAAGAAGAATACTTGCAAAGTCAACCCCAGCCCTCTTCCCCACCCGAGGCCTCACAGTCTAAAGGAATCTCAAGCTAGCAGAGAGGTGCAGCTTCAGTGTTCAATGACATGGAGTGTGGAGACGAAGCTGGTCTGGATATTTCTATTTCACTATCTAAGAGTGGGGAAAAGAGTCCCAGAATTGCCTTTATAACCAAATGTCTGGGATGCAATAGTGCACTGATTGGGTTTGAAAATACATGAGGAAGAGTGGGAAAAATAAAATTACTTTCTGATTCTACCTTAATGGGTACTCTTACTACACAGAACAAAAATTTTAGGTCGTACCAAATACATACTAGGGGCTTCAGAAACACAGTTCTCATTATTAGTTATTACTCCTACTCAGTATCTTTGTGGATATAAAATTTCAACTTGTAAAAACAAGCATAATCTTTCTTTTTTTTTGAACCATGGGGGACATGAATATTATTCTGAAAATGACCACAGCAAAATGCTGATGTTTTACATGCACTAAACTGCATCTTTCATGTTTAAATGTATTTTTGTGCAGATGGAAAGGTAATTGTTTTGGTTTGTATTTGTTTTACAAAATGGGCATTAACTTTTTCATGGGATGAAAAAGATATCATTCATCATAAAAGCTGTTCTGATATTGTTTTTATTTACATTAAATACAATGGAACAGAATGTGGTATCTACAAAATGTAAATGTTAAGGAATTTGCCTCCTGACCAAAATCCTACGAGTGATCTTTCAGGACTTACCATAGGCAATGATATGGCACGGCCTAGCAGGTGTCCTGGGGAGAAGCTGAACTCTGCACTGTGAACTTGACATATAGCCACTGCATTCCAGTCTCTAGAGGAAGTTTCAGGCTAGAACTCTGGCCTGCCAACACCAGCTAAGCTCCTAAGTATCTTTGCATCTCAGCCCGTGTTTCTTCACTCTGAGGCCTCCTTATCAGAGGTCTCTAAGACAATTTTTTCCATTCTAACTCAGTGTTTTCTAGTGCTAGCCATTCCTCTCTCCATCTTCTGGCTCCTAGGGTCCCTGAAGGACCTTTGCCATGCATCTTTGTTTGGTGCTCCTCAGCAGTAGGAATATTTGTCTCACCTATGCTGCATGTCACCTGACCCTCTTCCATTACCATTCTGTGGGGGGAAATGGAATGCTGGGGAGCTGGTGCCTTTCCTTTTGGCCTCTTGCTGTCACACAGAATGAATAAGGCTTTATTGTTACTATCAGTTTAGCTCATGATCCTGACTGACTATCTCCATATCTGGCAAGCTCTAGAGATACAGCTTTCATTAGATTCTCAAAGGGGACTTTTCCCCCCAAAATGTTAGAGTCTCTTACTTGGTGAGTCTTAACCAGTCTAGGAGCTGAGCTTTTTGTCTAATAATAAAAATGGATTTGATTAAGTATCTCTCAATCGTAATGCAATATGTTTTTCAAGGTGCTTGTTGAAAGAGTCAAGGGAACCACTGAAATAATGAAGTAGGTTAAGAAGCGTAAATAGTAAAGTCTGTGTTTCACACAATAATGAATATGTACAGAGCTCAGGACTAGCACATTACTTTTTTAAATCTTATTTAAACACTAAAACAAAACTATGAAGTAAGTGTTATTTTATTAAAAAAATATAAAGCAAAGAGTGGTTGGGAATTTTAACCATATTATACAACCAGTATGGTGTTTGTCTCCAAAATCTTCTTACTTAACCATGCTACTACCTCCTATGGATGAGGGGAAGAAAACGTAGACCTTTAAGAAATCTCCCGTCTTATGAGACCAAGCCTTAGCCAGGATATATCATTCATTTTGTTATTTACTTTAGCAGATGTTATTTACTTTACCGAGGTCTAAGTATTCCTTACAGCTTTTGTCTTCTTAATTATCACCCACTCAACTGTCTTCCATCCCATAAACATTTTCTCTAATATTCTTTCATTTAGGCCCATCATGTTCTCTAGGGAAGTGGGTCACTTTTCTTGTTTATTAAACCTGATGATTTGTTTTCCTGATGCTAAATAATATTGTATACCCAACAAAACACCAATTACCTTTAAAATCACAGAATGCACTATTTCCATTTCCACATCCTGCTATAGCTACCTAGTAATCTTGAAGGTGACCAACACATTGATGTACACCATGAATTATCACTTTTTGAAAGTGACACAGTTTCTGCTATATTCTATTATATTCCCTCCTCCCAATAATTTTTAAAACTGTAAAAATATTAGACACTTGAAAATATGAGTCACCAATACCTGCAGAAAAAAGTGGTATCTTGGTTTAATATATAAAGCCTGGGCCTTGGAGTCAGACAGACAATGATGCTAATCCTAACTCTGGCCTAGAAGAGCTGCATGATTTTGGAAAGGTGTTTACTTCTCTGTGTCTCTATTTCTTTCCCGTGAAAAAAGGATTATTCTCACTTCACAGTTATTTTGGAAAAAAAAAAATAAAAGCATAAAAAATTCCCAGCTCATTCTTTGACAGGTAATAATATAAAGGTCCAACCATTTTTTTTTAAATATATTTTTTAAAGATTTTATTTATTTATTTGACAGGCAGAGATCACAAGTAGGCAGAGAGGCAGGCAGAGAGAGAGGAGGAAACAGACTCTGTGCTGAGCAGAGAGCCCAATTCAGGGCCCGATCCCAGGACCCTGAGATCATGACCTGAGCCGAAGGCAAAGGCTTTAACCCACTGAGCCACGCAGGCGCCCCAGGTCCAACCATTTTTTAAAAAAGATTGTATTCATTTATTTGGCAGAAAGATAGAGCACAAGCAGGGGGAGTGGCCTACAAAGGGAGAGGGAGAAGCAGGCTTCCCCTGAGCAGTGAGCCCCCTGTGGGGTTGGATCCCAGGAGCCTAGGATCATGAACTGAGCCAAAGGCAGATGCTTAACTGATTGAGCCACACAGGCACCCCCAGGTCCAACCATTTTCGATAGCTAGGCTTGTGTTAAGAGTTTCATACCTTTTATCTGATTTGATTTAATCCTCACAGGAACATTATGAGGAAGAGAATTGTTTCTTCCTCATTTATTCATTTTCTGAAGAAAGGAATATGCACAATCTATTTCTAATGCTTTTGTCAAGAACTATGCAGACTGGATTGTGCCCCACCCCCCAGTTCATATATTGAAACAGTAACTCCCAATGTTACTGAATTTAGAGATGGGGACTTTGGGAGGTAATTAAGCTAAGATGAGGTCATGAGAATAGGATTCTTAAAATGGGATTAGTAGCTTTAAAAGAAAAGGAAGGGGCAGAAGTGCCTGGGCTGCTCAGTTGGTTGGGTGGCTACCTTTGGCTCAGGTCATTATCCCGGGGTCTTGGGATGGAGCCCCACATTGGGCTCCCTGCTCAGCAGAAGGTCTGCTTCACTCTCTCCCACTCTCCCTGCTTGTGTTCCCTCTTTCGCTGTGTCTCTCTCTGTCAAATAAATAAATAAAATCTTAAAAAGAAAAAAAAAAAAAGGAAGGGAGAAAGGTTTTTCTTTCTGCCATTGAAGGCATATTAAGAAGGTGGCTTCCTGCAGATCACAAAGAGGGCCTCCACCAGACACCAACCTGGGGGTGCCTTGAGCTTGGATTTCTAGATCTTGATCTCAGCTTCCAGAATGTTAAGACATAAATATCTGTTGTTTAAGCCACCTAGTCTATGGTATTGTGTTATACCAGACCAGGTAGATTAATACAAGCTAAAATTCAGTATCTTAAATAAATATCATTATTTAAAATAGTAATCATTATCTGATTGCATAAGTTTATTCTAGCAATTGAATTTCAGTTATCAAGTTCTATATTTTTAATACCTCCATCAAATAACCATTTCCTTTTTCTCTTATGCATTGTTGTTCTTTAATAATGCCATCTAAAATAATCCCTTTCTTTTTCTTCTTTTCTCAAAAGGGACATTACATCCTAAAGCTCACTGAATACCTAATTGAACTAATATAATAATGTGAATAGAAGGGGATTAAGTTTTATTCCATATACTCTATACTATTTGATTATATTAGTAAGGAGAGGTTTGTACCACTTATTTTATTTTTTAAAATTTCATCATGAAACACTTTATGTTGTAGTAGAAGCACATTCTTATTCATATGTATATATAGAGATCGAGCCTGTATATATATATATATATATATATATATATATATATACACACACATATATACGTATATATATATACCCATATCCACATAGATCTATGAGTTTTTCTCATAAATATTCATGCATATATTTTTTTCAAAGTTTACTACTTTTAATTATATATAAAAATGACCATTAATATTCAGATTATTTTTTGGAAAAATGGCAATAGTCACCATTTTAATGAAGCTGCAAAAGAATAATTAGACTCACAGAATTTTGATTCCATAAATGTTAATCCAGATTACATGGCAGGTCAACTGCCAAATTCATTGACACTGATTCAAGGTTTTTTAAAATCATATTTTATCAAGTTCAGTAGAGATAAAAATTTAATGAGGAACACTGAGTATATTTAAAATGCTTTGGGTGTTTATCCAACTTTAATCTCTCATCATGTTCTACTTTTTGGAAAAAAAAAAAAAGATAAATAGCTTTTATATCTTGGCCATGCTTTAGGCTAGAAGAGGCAAAGCATACTGTTACCTTAGTTACCTCTAGAGTACGATTTGAGGTCAATGACATTAGATATTAGTTCAAATCATTTACTCTTTTTAAAATATATTCTCTAAAGATAATACATGATGTATGTATGTAATGCTGAAACCTTTAATCTAAAATATAGGTAATTATTTTAAAGCCAAAGTAAAGCATTTTAAAAGAAATTCAATAATTAATGTCCATATCCTCTTTTCACTATATACTATAATTTAAAGAATGTCCAAAAAATGAAAATGAAAAGATATTTACCACAGCCTTTAAGAAAAATTTAAATTATTAATTCAATTTATAAATACAGTATAGCATTTTGGATAAGAACACAAAAACCTAACAAGGGTCCAGCTAACCACAAATATCCAGTTAAGCACTTGTTGACTAACAACAAACAAGTTTTCTTACTTTTTGTTTTTGTTTATTTTATTGAGCAAGTTATTTAATTTTTCTGGAGCTCAGTGTCCTCACTTGTGAAGTGGAGATGATAATGATGGTTACCTCATGGGTTAGGTTAGATGATTAAATGAATTTGAATATGAAAGCCATTAGAACAGTAGCTTGCACATAATGTGACCTAAATGTGTATCCACTGTCTTTATAATTATCAACCTATCGCTGCTTAAATCTGAGGTTAAAAATCTTATCTTTCTATACTTTTATGATTTTTATGTCTCATCCTAAATCTCCGTGCTAATAATGCCAGAAATGTCCTCTTCTGGTCATTATTTTAGATGGTTTGCTTTGAAGGATTGGTGTCAGTATATGATTGGTGTATATCCTACTGACCTGAGGCTTTTGATGTGCTTGTCAATCTCATTTGAATCTCATGATTTCTCTGTCTTAAATATTGATAAAGAAAATCTGTCTTAAAGGAAAAAATGTCAGCTTAACATCTCATTCCGTGAGATGAGATGATTCTATCATCTCATGAGATGGTTCTTTTCACACCTCTTCAATGTGGTAAGAAATACTAAAAAAAACTTCTTTCTCATAACATTTCCTAGACCTTCTCTCTGCCCTTATCAATGTGCAATTTATTCAGCTATTCTACTTAAACAAAACATTCTGTAGTATTGAACAGTTTGGAATGACAAGACAGAGATACCATAAATGCATCTGTAGCATCCAAACAAATTCAGCCTTGAAACTTACTCTTCTCTGGACATGAAATTCACAATTCACTCTTCCATTCTGTTATTTTTGAAAGTTCCAACCCTTCAGACATCTTTGGCTGACTCCTTTCTCAACACTATTTTTTTGTTTTTTTTTTTTTGTAAAGATCCCATGGTGTTTCAACTTCTCTAATGAAGACTTTCTATTTCTTCAGATATTTTAGTTACCTCTTTTTAATTCTACATTTAAGGTCTTTGGTCCATAATCTAATTTAAAGACATAAATATTTTGTATAATTACAGTTATAACTAGATATATTTCAACAACTGTCCAATCTCATCAAGCACATATATCAGTTTTTTTTAAGATTTTATTTATTCCACAGAGAGACACAGTGAGAGAAGGAACACAAGTGGAAGTGGGAGAAGGAGAAACAGGCTTCCTGCCAAACAGGAAGCCCAATGTGGGGCTTGATCCCAGAACTCTGACCTGACCCAAAGGCAGGCGCTTAACCACTGAGCCACCCAGGTGCCCCCAAGCACATAAATCAAATGATACATGTTCTTATTCTCTACTTTCTCTGTGAGAGAATTCTGTAGTAGTTTTACTAGTTTTCTGGAAATTTGGTTGGAAAGATTGACTGAACAGGACATTGATCACACTGGCATTGCTTTTCCAATTGCCTTCTGCTCATTTTACACAATAAGAATTGACTTGACTCAACTACAAACTCAATGCTCATTTGAATGGTGTGGGGTTACCTTACTTCTACAAAATGTCTTGACTTTGGCCCCAGATTGTACTTGGTCCTCTCTGCTTTCTCAGGACTCTTCATCTCCAGCTTCCCCCAGCTTGTTTCCTCGTAAGATATTTCACACATTTTCTCCCCTCTCTTAGCCCAGATGATGCATGTCTGGTTCTAGTGAGACTGGAGCAGTATTTTAATTTCTTTTCTCTGTGCATTCTTTATCTGTCATAGCGTCCTGATTCAGTTAGGCATTCCTTTACTGTACTGAAGAACCAACGCTCAATAAAATACAAACCAACTAAAACCGAATATTATTCTTGTTGTTCTTCTTTGGGTCCCCTATCAAAATGTTAATTTTCCTCAGGAATAATGGATAACTGAATCATTGGAGAGGAGCCGAATAGATGAAAATCAAGAAAGAAAGGTGCAATGATTCAGAGTTCAAAGTATTACTTGCTATACAGTGATTTATGCCTCTAGCATCATGCCTGTTCTGTGAAGTCCACCAAGTTAGAAAATGTATATCTGCATAGCCCAACTAGCACAGTGCCTGGCTGGTTGTGAGAAGACACAAGGATCCCTGCATTGAATAAACAAAGTTAATCTGCATTTGTCTAATTTGTCTAATAAATATATATATAGATATATATTTATTCTTCCATTTGAACTTTGAAATATTTTTACACATTTTAAAAATAAGACAGAATGGAATGTATGTATAAGAGCAGACTTAAAACCTTGTGATTTGTAAAGCCTTATTGATTCAAAGACAAGGAACGTCTTCATCAAATTTTATAATAAATGAAGCTCAGTAGAAAAGCTGTTGTGTGCTGTCCTCTCCTGTATTTGCAGGAAGCCAAGAGCTTTAATTAGTGGAATGTTTTGGCAGCTATTCTTCCCAATGATGTTTTTCTTTGTGGTGTCTGATTGTCTTGTCCTCTCCTGCTTAGCCAACACTGAAATAAATGGTCGTTGTGTGCACAGACACAGAGCTCCTACTGCTCCTATTGGGACTTCCTCTGACCATAATTTACTTATCATTTGTCTTCCTTCTTTTCCTTCTTTCTTTGTTCTGTCTGTCTTTCTGCTTTTCTGTCTCTATGTCTCTCTGGTTCACTCACTCTGTATACACACACACACACACACACACACACACACACACACACATACCCTATTGGTTCTGTTTCTCTAGCAACCTCTGACTAATGAAAGAATAAAGTAATTATTGTGCTGCATAAGAATTTTGCATTTTAGCAATGTTATGTATTTTGACTGGTCTCTTAGCAAACGTGGAATCATAAAATCTAAAATGGGAGAGGAACTAATTTAGCACTCTACACTGTTACAAAGTATAACAATAAGAGCCAAATGATTCACATATATTATATATAATCTTCACAAAAACCCAAGATAATATTATCCAATGTTATATATGAGAAGATGAAGCCCAAAGCCCAAAGAAGTTAATTTCTCCAAGATAACCTGGGTAGCAGTTGCTAAGTCAGTATCTAACTTAATACTATGTGAATCCAAAGACCACTCACTACCTTTCTGTTAGATTTGATGACATTTCTTTAACGTAACTCCTAAATGCTTGGATATTTTTTTGTGATGCCAAGGACATTAAATGGCAGTTATATACATTTTTTTAAGGCTCGTTAGAAAGATCTTCCCTGTTTTGACTGGGATCTTACCATTGTTTTGCCCTCAGTAGTTACATTTTCTGGTCATTGCTTTAAACACTTTCAACTAGGAATTTGGCTCAAATTATTTCCCTTTCTTTCTCTTTTTTGTTATGTTTTATTTATTTATTTGAGAGAGTGATTATGTGTGTGAAAGAGAAGATCATGAGCAGAGGGGAGGGGCAGAGAGAGAAGCAGATTCCTCACTAAGCAGAGAGCCCATTGCAGGACTTGACCCAGGACCCTGGGATCATGACTTGAGCTGAAGGCATACTTTTAACTGACTGAGCCACCCAGGCACCCAAAGTATTTCCCTTTCTTAAAGAAGTATTTTGGTCATAAGAAACAATGTCCAGATTCCTGCCCTCCAGATTTTTACTGATACTCTCTGGGTAGCTCTCTACTGGTTTGTGGCTTCTTATTTCTAGGACCAGGGATAAGAAAGAAGATGTAACAATTGGGCTTTGTACAGTTTGAGGAAAGATGATTGGAGGTTTTTAACTGTTTGACTTGAGGAAAATGGAGAATAATAAAATAGATCATTGCCTTAAAAACATGTACAGGGGAAAATACTATGCTTAGGCATTAACTTCATTAAAAAAGAGGAACCTAATGACCAGGGGATCACCAGGGAAATTTAACATGTGTGACTACATTATAACAACAATTTAAAATGAGATAAATAATAGAGTTATAAAATGTATTTATAATTTTCCATTCAAGCCAAATTTTCCCTTTTATTACTTACATAAAAACAAAATGAATATTTTATATATTTTTTGTTTTTCTTATAATCAGTTTTATCAAGAAAAATATGCATCTGATAAATCATACAAGCTTTGGTGGAAAGTTTGACAAATGTGTACACCAGTATCATGACCACCTCAATCAAGATTAAAAAAAAAAAAACAACAAAAAACAGGAAGTTTCCTCATACTTGTTTACACTTAATCTCACCTACTCTTCACCTGGTAACTATTAATTTAATTTCTATCACTATATATTAGATTTACCAGTTTTAAATATTTATAAATGGAAATAGGTAGTACTAGCTGATATCTGTCTTCTTTTAATCAGCATACTTTATGTGAGATTCATTCATGTTATATTTAAGAGTTGATTATTCTTTCTTATCATTGAGCAGTTTTCCTTTGTGTTAATATCTTACCACAATTTGTTCATCATCCACCTGTTGATGGAATTTGAGTTGATTACATTTAGAATGTTATAAGCAAATTCATTATAAATAATTAGGTGTAAGACTTTTTGTGGACATATAAACAGACTGTAAGTCCGCTGGGTGGACTGGTTCTATACTAACTGCCTGACTAACTTTATAATAAACTTACAAATTGGTTTTCAAAGTAGTTGTACCACATTCACACTATGATGGACCAAATTGCCCCATGTCCTTGCCAACAATTTTTATTTTATCTATTTTTGCATGTGTGAGATTAGAATTGGATTATTTTAATTTCATTTTCCTGATCTCTACTGGTTTTGAATATACTTTTAAACACTTTGTTGAGGTATGATTGATATTCAGAAAACTGTGCATAATTAATGTATACAAATTGATGAGCTTGGAGATAAGTATGAGTCTTTGAAATAATCACCAGTCTATACCATAAATATATTCATTGCTCCCCAAATTTTCTCTCATCCTTTGTTTATTATAATTATTTCTGTGATAGGAACACAACATGAGACCACCTTCTTAGCAAATTTTTAAGTATGTATATAATACAGTATTATGAACTATAGGCTCTGCTGTACAGTACTTATTCATCTTGCATAAGTGAAACTTGTATCCATTGAACACATTTTTATCTCATTAGCCATTCATTTATTTTCTTTTGTGAAGTATCTGTAGAAGTTATCTGCCCAGGATTTACTGGGTTGTTTGTCTTTTTATTATATGTAGGAGTCCATTATACATTGTAGACAATGTCCTTTGTCTTATATTTGAAATCTGAATATTTTCTCAACTGTAGTTTGCTTTTATAGTTCCTTATTGGTGTCATTTGAAAAGATAATTAAAACATTTTTACAAGGTCTAATTCATTACTTTGTTTTAATAGTTCTTTTTATTGCTATTCCAATTTTGCAAAGCTTTTTTTCTTATGATTTCTTCTAGACGTATTTCTGATTTCATTTTTATGTGTAGGTCTATGACCAATTTAGAGTAAGTTTTTGAGTATGGTGTGAAGCTGGGACTGAGGTTCTTTTATTACTATTATAGATATCCAATTCTTTTATCACCATTCATGGAAGAGTATCCTTTTTGAGAAGAGTATCGTTTCTCCTCTGAATTTCCTTAGCAGCTTTTTGGAAAATCAATTGTCCAGAGACATGTGACTCTCTTTCAAGGTGTACAATTCTGTTTCCTTGATCCTTATCTCTTTTCATCATTGTATCACCGTTAATGTCTGTAGCTTTATAATCTTGAAATTGGGTTCTGTAAATCCTTCAACTTTTTTTTCAGGTTCACTTTAGCTATTCCAGGTCCATTGAATTTTCCTCTCAATTTTTCTAGCTTATCAGTCTTTCCAAATAATAATCCTGCAATGGTTGTATAACATTTATAAGCCAGTTTGTGGAAAATTTACATCTCAACACTACTGAATTTTCCAATTTATGTACATGATATGGAAATATTCAGTCTTACCCTTAATCTGATGCTATCTGATATTTCAATAGAAGTTCTATGTAAAATTGACATTATCTTCTGTTTGTAATTTTCTTAGTGATTTTATCATGAATATGGAAGATTTCAGATTTAATTTTATAATGAGTATGTTGAGTTTTGCTTCATTCATTAAGATGATCATATGTTTTTTTATCCCTTATTTTGTTAAAATGCTGACATAGGTTGATTAATTTTCAAATGTTTAAGTAAAAACAGTAGGACATAATATTGCTAGTTTTATATATTGCTTGATTTTATTAAAATAAAAGTTTGTTGAAGATTTTTACAGCTATGTTCTTTAAGCATATGTGTCTTTGTTTTATTTTTGTAGTGTATGTATCAGGCTTTAGTTTCAGGCTTATCCTGACTTCACAGTGAGCTGAAGTGTGTTCCCTCTTCGACTTGATGAAAAAGTTTGCATAAAAATTTACCTGAAATTTTCCCTAAATTTTATTTTAGTACTCTTGAATGAAAATAGGAAGTTTTACTTTTTTCCCTTTCCTTTTTTTCAAATTTAATTTTATGCATTTTTCTTTTTTTGAAAGAGAAAAAGCATGTGAGTGGGGGAGGGGCAGAGGGAGAGAGAATCTCAAGCAGGCTCCACACTCAGAACAGAGTCCAACATGGGACTTGATCTTAGTACTCTGAGATCATGACTTGAGCTGAAATCAAGACTCAAACACAACTAAGTCATCCAGGTGCCCCCTCCTTTTCCCCTCTAAATAAAAATCCCATTTGTTTAACAGATACATGATATTCATTTTTAACATGTGTTCTTGAATTATGCTTGCTAAATGTGTTTTTTAAAAGAAATGTGTCTATGTCAACTCAATTGTCAACTAAATTGCTGAATTGTTGAACAACTAAATTAATATATTTTTCATCATAATCCCTTAATTTGTATAACATCTATAGTGTTCATTTCCGTTCCTAATATTAGTAATACGCATTTTTTCTCTTTTTTCTTAATTTGTTGGAATGGTTTATGAACTTTTATAACTGTCTTATTTTATTTTATTTATTTCTGCATCTCCTATTATCATCTGTAATGTCTATAAAAACATGGAAATCAATCTGGTTGATAGCATTGATCAGGTGTTCTTGTGCTTTACTGAATTTTGTCTACTTATTTTATTACTATGAAATACATGTTAAAATCTCTCAAAATGATTGTTAAGTTTTTCTCCTTTCCCTTTATTTTATACATTTTTTCTCTATTTTGAAGCTTTCAATAAATTATGTCTTCCTGATGGATTTATGTATTTATCATTGTAACATACTACATTCTGTTTCTCAAAGTCTGCTTTGTATCATTGCATTCTCCTTCACATAATCTTCCATGTGTCTTTTGTTTACTATCTTATCTATGTTATCATTTATTTCCCTTCATCCTATTTTTGCTTTTACATTTTAAAGTACAAATGACAAAGATTCCCTCCTTGACCAAACTTTAGGCAGACTCCTCTGAGCTCTCTTTTTGATTATGTCTCAGGTTTAGTAGCTGTCCTGCCCTTTACCTGTCCAACTCAGTTTTAGCAGAGATTCCCATAAAGTCGGTTTAACAAGACTCCTCCCATCCTGGATATTTGATCAAGTTCATCATCCCCACTATTGAGGTCTGTGTCTTTGACCTATTGTTAGCAATAATCCTGTTAGGACAATTCATCAAGACTGTCCCTACTTTTTATTTGTCTTCTTAGTAATTTTCCTTCCACTGACACTGTTACTCTGCTCATTAGTTATAAATCCTCAGCTGTCCTTGCTGTATTCAGAGTTGAGCTCAGTTCTATACTGAAGTCTCCCTCCCATATTGCAACAGATCAGATAAAATCTGTTTTGCCTTTGCAGCCAAGTGTCTGGTATACATACATCTGCACATATTGTAAGAAGTTTATAGTAAGGACTTCCTTCTACATCTAGTCTGTTACTTGTAGTCTTTCAATTGCAGAAATTAGTCCATTTATAATATATTTATAATTACATCTTATCTTTGGTTTTCCATTTGACTGTTCTACTTTTATTTCTCAGTTGCTACTTTCTTGACTTCTTTTCAGTTAATTTTTTTCTTTTTTCAGTATCCCCTTGCAATTTCTCTATTGGCCTTTTAATATTTATTCTATCTGTCTGTCTGTCTATCTATCTATCCATCCATCCATCCATCTATCCTTTTCCCCCATCACTTAGGTATTTCATGATGCATTGTTAACTTATTAGAATCTACTTAGAATTAATAGTGTACTATTTATTCCCACATGTTGCTTCACTTGAGAAATCACACATTTGGGGCACATGGGTGGCTCAGTCTGATAAGAGTCTGCCTTTGGCTCAGGTCATTATCCTGAAGTCCTGGGATTAAGCCCCATGTCCAGCTCCCTGCTCAGTGAGGAGTTGGCTTCTCCCTTTTCCTCTGTCCCTCCCCCTCCTCCTTTTTCTTTCTCACTCTCTCTCTCAAATAAATAAATAAAACCTTAAAAAAAAGAAATTATACATTTTATTTCTCACATCATATAAAATTTTCATATTTGTAGCACTTGCAAACTATACTTCCATTTCCCTCACACTCTTCTTGCTATTATAGTCATATAGTCATTTGAATATATGCTATAAATCTAATTTTAATGCTATTACTTTTATTTAAAATTTAGTAATCTTTTAAGGAAATTACATGAAGAAAAGGAATTTGATTTAAAAATAAATTCCATTTATTAAGCAGTTTAAAAAGAAATCCAGAAGTACATATTTCTGCACAAACCAGTTACAAAACTCAAAAGTGTTGCTTATGCACTTGTTTTAAGATTCAGCTTTTAACTTTGTAAATGACATCTGAGAGACTTGGCACTTCTCCATTGTATGTTTAATTTATTTTTACTCTGTTTTGATTAAGAGGAAGTAGAAAAGATTTTCTGGCATTCTTAGTCACTTGTTACATTTGATGAAGTTATGATTGCAATTTCTCAGATAACAATTCTGTAAAGCATCAAAGTTCCTAAACCTAAAACTAATTCTTGAATACATCATTGAATTCTTTAATATCCTTAAAGCTAAAAAGCTGTACATTTGCCATGCTTTGTTTTTCTTAATTTAGTTTTCATTGAAGATTTATTTGGCAAGGTATAGAAAATTTTGTGGACTTACATCAAGTTTGTGAATGAGGAATTGTTTAGAAAAGACTTTAAATTATATTAAATAATAAATTATGTACCATTCATGGTACTCTTCTTTCTTAGGTCTGATATTTCATTTTATGCCATTTCTTAATAATTTTTTATGGTTAAGTTCTGCTGGTTACTAATTCTCCACTTATCTGATAATCTTCATTTAAAAAACACTGAAAAAAAATTAAATTAAAAAATCCATAGGAAAATATAACATGATATTTATACAAATATCAACAGTAGCTAACACATACTGAGCCCTACTACATATTAGGTGATATGCTAACTGTTTATATAAAAATAAATAAATAAAAATAAATTTTTTACAGGATAATTTTATTGGGTATAGAATTCTAGATTTTTTTGGGGGGGTCTCTTTCAACATGTTAGAGATTTTATTATGGTATTCTGGCCTTTTCAGTTTCTGGTGAGAAGTTTGTATATTGTCTCTTTTTATTTTGGATGTTTTCAAGATTTACTCTTTATTTTTTGTTTTAAGCACTGAAAAGATCTGCCTTTATGGCATTCTTTTTATTTGTCTTTCTTTGGGGTTAGTTGAGGTTCTTGGATCTTAAATATTTTATGTAGGTGAGAAATTACTCTCTGTAAGTGTGACATCAGACTTCATTGTTCACAACTGTTTTGTTAAGGTCAAAATTTTATATTCTTGTGTTCTAATAATAATTATCTATAGCATAACTAGCTATCACAGAGAATATTAACACTATTAAAAACAATAATTTGAATCATTTAGATTTGAAATTAGTCTTTAGCACAACTGTTCAAGTACTTATGTGGAAATATATTATTAATAGTTTTTTAAATCTTTATATCACTTTGCAAAATTTTACGGCAAAAGAGTTACAATTAAGAATTATGACTCTTTCTTTATTTTTTTAAAGATGTTATTATTTATTTATTTATTTAACACAGAGAGAGTGATCACAAGTAGGTAGAGAGAGAGGGAGAAGCAGGCTTCCCGCTGAGAGAGAGCCCATTGCGGGGCTTGATCCCAGGATTCTGGGATCATGACCTGAGCTGAAGGCAGAGGCTTTAACCCACCAAGGCATCCAGGCACCCCTCTTTATTGTAATTTTAATATATAGAATGGATGAGACATTAAACATTCAATAACATTTTATTGATTGAATTACAATAGAATGTCAAACTTCTCTAACTCATAACTCTCTAATCTAGGACTATGCCATTACCAGTATGAGAAAATAAATCATAATCAAACATGGTTTCTCACGAAACCATTTTACCTTTAAATCAAGGGTGTTATATGTGCTCATTGTTGCTTACTGATTTTGCAGAATATTTTGTCTTGATCTTCTTATTTAGCTCTGTGCATAAGAGATGACCTAGCATCAGACTATTTATTCTACTATCAATCTTAGAAAAGAGCCTTTTGTGAATGTTCTCAGTATCTATCCTCTGTGATTCTGGAAAGAAGTAAGTGGCACTGTCAACAGAAGAATAAGGGTGTCTCTAAGCAGCCAAGTCATTAGTACTCTATGTCATTGTTTAAAAATTCAGAGAAGTCTTATTTTCATATGCAGTGATTTGGGACCAAATCTTCAAGAAATGTATCTGAGCCACACCCTCAATATATTGTTGCCCTAAAGCCTTCCTCCATCCTCACTCAATAAAGCAATAAAGAAGTTCTGGGGGCAGACTGTGGCACAAAGCAAGCCACTTTCTTATCTGTTCCAATTCCTAAAATACTTCTAGAACTCTTTCACCCCAAAACCCAGTAATATTCTGGAAGGAAAACTGGAAAACTTTAGTATGAAATATGATTGATGTTCAAAGTCTAATTAAGAAATTCAAAATTTTAGCTAAACGTATTTTTTATGAAAGTATGATGAAGTACCATACAATAAAGTGATATTAAATATGTGACTCCTTTTCTAAAAGAGTATGCAGTTTATTATCTGTTTTGCTACGAAAAATTTTGAATTTTAAAAAAAGAGTTATTTGTAATTTTAGAGAAAGAGAGAGGGACTGGAGTGGGGGCAGAAGGGAGGGCGAGAGAGAATTTAAGCCAGCTCCATGCTTAACATGGACCTTGATGCAGGGCTGGATCCCACAATCCTGAGATCATGACCTGAGCTGAAATCAAGAGTTGGATGCTTAAATGACTGAGCCACCCAGGTGCCCTGATACATTTTGAATTTCAGTAATTTTTTTTTAAGTGTGTAGTAGAGAAAACCTTCACATTAAAAGATTTTAATTCAGTTATGACATAAATAAGTCACAGGGATGACTTACAAATAAGCATAAGGTATATAGTAAATTGTATTACAATAACACCATATGATAATGATAGTAGCTACACTTGTGGTGAGCATAGCATAACTTATTGAATCACTGTGTTGTATATCTGAAACTAATGTAACATTTTGTATTCAAAAAATGTAAAAGGGATGCCTGGGTGGTTCAGTCCATTAATGTCCAAATCTTAGCTTCAGCTCAGGTCATGTTCTCCTGGATAGTGGGATCAAGCCCCAAGAGGCCAGTGATTCACTCTGCACTCAGGGGGGAGTCTGCTAGATTTTCTCCCTCTGCCCTTTACCCTCCTGTGTGCACTCTCTCTCTCTCCCCCTCCATCTTTCTAAAACAAATAATCTTTTTTTTTTTTCTGAATTGCTGTTTAATGTACTATAGTTTGGATACCATCACACATTATGTAGATGTATGGCATCAAATGGATATGGTCTTTGCCTCTCAAGAGTTTCCAGTTGAAATGATAGCAGCCCTCAACTTTGTGGATACATGCTCACAAACGTAACTAACACTTCCAGCAAGATGGGTCATTTAAGAGTAGATGCTAACAAACCCACAGAAGGGTACATTTTGAGAAACTCATGTCTCCATGTGAGCATTCTTTTTTAAGAATGATTTTCTTTATTAATTTCTTTTTAGTGTAACAGAATTCATTGTTTATGCACCACACCCAGTGCTCCATGCCATATGTGCCCTCCATAATACCCACCACCTGGCTCCCCCAACCTCCCACCCCCCGTCCCTTCAAAACCCTCAGATTGTTTTTTCAGAATCTATAGTCTCTCATGGTTCATATACCTTTCCAATTTCCCTCAACTTCCTTTTTAACAAATGTAAAAAAGATAATGAAAAATAAATAAAATAAAGGATTTAAGATTATAAGTATTAATGGAAAATACAATGACACAAAATAAAATTAAAAAGGTGAATTAACTTAGAGATAAATTCTTAAATTATAGTATCCGCTTTTGATGATATATATATGATAATCAGAAAATAAACTTTTACATATGAGAGAATATGAAAAAATGTATAATAATTTCTTCTGTGAATTATACAGTTATACTTCCAAAATAAGAAAACTGATATTAAAATTTCAAATAAGGGACTAAATCCTAAAAATAACTTATTTGTGTTTCCTCCAATTTAGCATAGAGTATATCTTAGAAATAAATATGCAGCATTACGGGCCAGAAGAGTGAAGTCGAACTTGATTTGGGCAAAATCACCCATATTAGTTATAATCATATGGTAGAAGCTTCAAAAATTCAGGTTAAATATATTTCTGAAAGCTCAGTTACATAATGCTGAGACTTCAAGAATGATAAGCTTAGGTAATTTTCCTTGCACACTTTCTTCCATTTTTTGAATATAGCTTACTAGGCAAAGGGTTTTTTTCTATTTATTTTAATATCCTAGGGTACATTATACAGAGGTCATTTTTAAATGCCCAAGATAAAATGCAATTTTTTGGAAATAAGTTAAAAAGTACATTTTTGAAAGATGCTTTTAAGGCTATCACCCTTTTATATAAAATGCTGTGAATGGGCCAATTTAATAGATATATTTATTTTGCAAGGATTATGATTTCCAAAGTAGATATCATAGTTCAGAATTTTAAAAAATCTAGAAATTGGGGGATGGGAGGAATAATAATTAGTCTTCATCTCACCAAAGAAAATCACTAACTTTTTATATCTCTTTATTATGTGGTTATAAATAACCCTGAGAATATCATAAAATATTTTATAATTTTACTTAATATTACAAAATAAGGTCTATAACAACTTATAATTTTCAAATATTATTTCAATAATATTTACTACTCTAATGCACATATTTAGTGAATACATGAAATTATCCACACATACACACATACACATTTACTACCATTTTGCAATACTTACCACTTATGTGTGGAGGAGAAAACACTCCAGAATTTAGAAAAAAATCCATAGAATTCGGGTATACAAAGGAAAAAAAGAAAAAAAGGAAAAAAACCCTGTGTACTGTAATGGATAGAGACTATTTTATGTAGAGAACATAGATGGTATAAAATTTGAGTTTCTTAGAAAAGCTCCTGGTACTTACTATCCAAAGTTAATCAAATCTGGGAACAAGTTGTATGGTGTACTGTTCCAGAATGGATGCAGGGGCCTTTAGTCCCCTGTATCTAACTGTTTTAACTCTCCAAGGCACATTTACGTATAATTTTCATTTTCTTTAATGGTGGATGTCAAGCTCATTCATCTTTGTACATGGTCTAGTGGTCTAGCAACTTGATTGCCACATTGTAGAATTTCAGTAAATGCCTGAGGAAACATTACTCACAGATAACCTGTCAGATAGAGAGGACAAATGTCATTATGCTGATCAGACAAAAGAAGAAAGTGAGTACAGATATATTTGATTTACTCAGGAACACACTATTTGTTAATGGCAGAGTTCAGACAAAACAAAACAAAAACCAAAAACACTAAGGTTCTATCTTCTAGCCTGGGGATGTTTCCAATATAATAGAATTTGCCCTTCTTGTTGATAGAATTTTGTGCAAATATAGAGCTTTAGATAAAGTATAGGCTACCATTCAGCGTTTCTTTTCTTTTTTTATTTTTTTTTCAAGGAAATATAATGTAATTCTGGCTCTATTTCTATCAGTATTAATAACAGTTGAACTCATTTATACAGGAAAGTTAATGCATGTTTTTAAACATACTTGGAATTTTGTGTTTTAATCAGGACTGGAGGGTAATAGACAGAGACTACTGCATGAAAGATGTTTATTACAATTCCTCAAAAAAGAAAGCACACCATGCCTTGTAGAACTAGCAACAGGGTTGATCAGAAGGCCAATGGAGCCAGGAAAAAGCAAGGGCCAGATCTTTTATTGTGGTTTTCACTGGAAGGAGTGGGTAATGCTGTGCAAGTTTAGGATGAGATAGTTTGAATAATTCCAGTGGGCTCTATCTATAGGGGCGGTCTCTAGTTGTTTGATACCTGACCTTCTGGTGATTTGGGTCAGGGGCAAAGTTGGCATAATATGTAAGAGTTTGAGAAAGTAAATGATTGGTGTTATGGATTTAAGATTGTTTATTTACACATCAGAGGCATGCTCTCAGGTAAATTGCTATCTCTAGGAATTAGCTGGCTCTGGGAGGGGCAATACCTCTGTAGGGCCATGAGGCTCCATGATACCAAAGCATTATATAGTAAACAAAACAAAACAAACAAACAAACAACAAAAAAGACAAACAAAAAATAAAACAATAAAAACCATGACCAGTTTATGTATGCAAAAAACATTCTCTAAATTCCCAGATTACTTAGGAAATTGAAGTTCATCTTACATATAAGTCTCTAGATCTGTCTTGATCAATGGGACAAATGTCACTTTAATAGATTCCTAGGACTGCCATAATAAAGTACCACCACTGGATGGCTTAAAAGAACAGAAATTTATTGTTTCACAGTCATGGAAGTGAGAAGTCCCAAATCAAGATGTTGAGAAGGAAAGGCTTCTTCTGAAACCTGTCGGGGAGTGCCCTTCCTTATTACTTCTTAGCTGCTTGTGGTTTATTAGGATCCTGGGCTCTTTGGCTTGCAATGGCTTCACTTCAGTGCCTGCCTCAATTGTCACTCAATGTTCCCTCTCAGGTATCTCCCCTTTGTCTCTTTCTTCTCTTCTTCTTCTTCTTCTTCTTCTTCTTCTTTTTTTTTTTTTTCTCTCCTTGAGATTTTATTTATTTACTTATTTGAGAGAGCAAGAGAGAGAGAGAACAGGAGTAGGTTGGGGGTTGTGGGCAGATAGAGAAGCAGACTCCCCACTGGGCAGTGAGCCTGATGTGAGGCTCCCAGCACCTCAAGTCATGACCTGAGCCAAGGACAGATGTTTAATCAACTGAGCCACGTAAGTGACCCATCTTCACCTCTTCTTATAAGGACACCAGTCACATGGCATTCAGGGTCCTTTGTACTCCAGTATGAATTTATTTTTGACTAATAATGTATCTTACTTCCAAATCTTGTTCCCATAATCTTGTTATCAAATAAATTCACATTCTGAGCTAATGGGGGTTAGAAATGCAACATATTTTTTGGTGGACACAGTTTAATCTGTAATAGGCACTATTCACTTTTCTTTTTTTTCTGTTAAAAAAACAATTTAAATGACAAATAAATTATATGTTTGTACTTTATAATGGTCTTCTTCTCAAATGACACCACTAGCTATCTGTGATTTATGAAAGAACAAACTTAAGTTTACATCCAACAATAAGAGTATATTTGAGGTGGGCATGGGACTTAAATAAATTGCCTTCCTACTTTTACCTAATTCTTTCACTTTAATGTAAAACTAATTCTAAAATTTCAAAAATCATACTTTTCATTAACTACCTCTAGTACTAGAGAGGAAGTTGATATAACTTTAATGACTAATGTCTAAACTTATTTTGAAAACCGTCATTTAACAATGTGGAGTCATTGTGACTTTTCCTATAACAAGATTTAATATGGATGGCATATTCAGCAAATTTCCATAAAATATATATAAGCTTCTAATCTGATGACAATATCTTTCAAGTTACTAAGACAAATGACCATATAAGAAGTAACCTCACCACTTAGAAAGAGGCAATAAGAGAGTACTTCTGCCTTTTTACATGCATTGAGGAGTGAAATTTCATCTCTTTCCTGTGCAGCAATATGTAGATAGAGTTTTAGTCTGTTATAAAAATGAGGTTAAGTGATTTACCTTATATTGCAAAACATGACTGTCAGAGTTACTAATTTCCTTATCAGAGCTACCTTTATAATAATTCTACTAATATTCTACTTCTTCTGCCAAACTTCTCATAATTCAACTGGGATATACTTTCTATAAGGTAGGAAAATAGAAATCAATACAGATAAGAGCACTTTAAGTTGATTACCTCATGATTTACTTACAAAATCATTCTCTCTCATCAAGTATCCTTGATAGTGTGGACTCTCAGCACAAATATTATCATATATGAGTGAAGAGAGGATGTTAGTCCAAATCAGGAAACTTGGGTTTTAGTTCTGACTTTTTCTCCACTAAGGAACTGTGTAACATCCAACAAGTCATGTACCTTTATGAACTCTGAGTTCCTTAATTGTCAACTAGAGACATTAGATCAATAATCTTTGGAACTTCATTAAGTTCCTGTATTCTATGACTGTGTAATCTTTGGTTATTACCAACTGTAATATTTGATGTAAACTAATATGTAATTATAATCACCCAAACAATTTTGCACTTTAGAAATTAACATAATAGGACTTTTTAAACTTAACTACTTGTAATAGCTGTGCTTGTGTCTTTGGCAACCTGGGAGATTAAATAAGTCATGAGAGTTTACTGACAGATTTCTTATGTTTATGAAGTATGAGCATTTGAGTTGCAAAGGACATCACTGCTACAATAATATGTTGAGATTCTGGAAGTTTCTGATTCATAGTAAGTGAATTTTTAAAATTAGCATATTAAAATAATATTTTATTATATTAAAATAAATTTATATTTTAATTAAAATGGTTTAAAACTAAGTTCTGGAGTCAGACTGGTTAAATTGGATCCCCAGATCTGCAACTGTTTAGCAACATGACCTTGTGCTAAATGAGAAACACTTTTTAAACTGATCAAATATTTAATCGTTTTATCAGCTTGTTTGCACACAGTAAATTTCAGCTTTTTAGATATAGCTTATGAAAAATTCCATTCATTTAAAAACAAAAAAATTGCAAGCTAACCTTATAGTGACAAAGAGTAATTCAGCGGTAGCACGGAGACGAGATGTTGTGGTAGCACAAGTGGGGAAACTGATTCACATAGCGGGTTATAAATATTTTGGGGTGAAGAATAGATTTGTTATCTTGATTGTAGTGATGGTTCCATAGGTAAATGTAGATGTCAAAAATTACCAAGTGGTGTATTTGAAACATATGTGATTTATGATTTATTTTATTAATTATGACTCACTAAGACAGTTGTTTAAAAGGACTAGTAAATGAGCATGCTATCATGGACATACTCTAGATGGCTAAAAAACCCGTAACTTGCCTATATCTTTGCTAATGCCAAAGAATTAAGGAATTTTTTTCTGAGAGGGACACAGACAAAATTGAGAAATTTGATGGTGGCTGTTCTCTCTAAGCCAGTAATGATAACAAGAGATTTTATTACAGACTGAGCTCAGCTCCCTAATAGTTGTGGGGATGGTAAAATCCAGAAATCATGGAAGCCAAGTGGTGGCAGTTAATGATCAGAAAAATGATAGGTCTGATGAAAGGCAAGGGTGAATAGCAACTAGGAAGTTCTAACTCACAGAGATACAGGGAGACAGTTAAAAGAAAATGGTGTCCCCAGAGGCAGGAGAGAGGTAGCCAGCAAGAGTGGTGATGAATCCATAAAATCTGAAGAAAGCAAGAATGGATGATCAGGAGGCTGAGGTAACTTCCTCCCAAAGTCACAATGTATTGTTCAGTTTCCAGAATGAGCTGGTTTTCCTGATCCAAACCTATTAACTGGAAGAAAATTCAGGTCCCCAGGAAGAAAGATTCTATAATTTCATTGCAATATATCCATAATGAATTTGCAACCTACAGCCATTTAGTTAGTTGAGCATACATGAAGGCAGAGACAACACTGTTTCAAGTCCTGCTGGGCTGTTCATATTAATATCCAGGACCCAAAGCATAATCATGTTTTCCCTATTAGAGCAGAAGTGTGAAGAGGACAGGTAAATGGAGTCCTGTGCAAAGTCTGGCATGCTGTTCACCTACTGGTACATGCACAGGTTATTTTTTTAATCTTGGAATGTGTAATAGGAAAGGAGATAGTTGGTAATTTGCAGATACTCCACTTTGGCTCATTTGCTGGTAAAGTAAAAGCTGCTGTGTCAGATAGTCTAAAGGGATACCTCTAAAACTAATTCATTCTTCTGGAGAAAACACATTTTCTTTTTTTAAAAATATTTTATTTATTTATTTGACAGAGATCACAAGTAGGCAGAGAGACAGACAGAGAGAGAGAGGGAAGCAGGCTCTCTGCCAAGCAGAGAGCCCCATGCAGGGCTCAATCCCATGGCCCTGAGATCATGACCCGAGCCGAAGGCAGAGTCTTAACCAACTGAACCACCCAGGCGCCCCATGAGAAAACATATTTTCAAAATAAAATAAATCCCTAAGAAAACTACAGAAATTGGTGCTATCTGTGAAGAGGTAAAAGATGAGGATGAATAATAGTGACTCCTATCACATCCCATTTAATTTTATCATCCTGAGCCTTTGAAACCAAGATGGATCTGGAGCATGATGGTGTATTACTGCAAAGTTAAAGAAATATTTCTTGTACAGGAGATTATCACAGCTTAAGGTGCATTGTATCTATCAAGAGAGAGGCTCAGAAACAGTTCAGATCCATATGTGATAGAAACCATATTTATTTACACCTGTCCTAGGGCATATTAATGTACCACTCTCTGTTATAAAGTTAAAAGCACCTGTACCATCTGCATCTTCTGCAGAACAACATATTAGAACAACATTGTCTCAAGACAATGACTTGAACTGTCTGAGCAAGAAGGATAATGTATTAACACTACAAATAATTAAAGGTGTATCTAAAGGTGTATTACATTAATGAAATTTTGATGCCCGGTAGTCTGGGGTCATGAGGACATCTCCCTCTAAAATAAAGGACAGATTATTTCATGTCACCCCTCACACAACTAACTAAGAAGCACGATGCCTCGTAAGTTTTTTCACACTTTGACAATGCACCTCCCTACTTAGAAATGCAGCTCCAGCTCAATTACTGACTTCCATGGAAAGTTTCTTGTTCTTTGTAGAGTTCATAGTGTAAAAAGTATTGTGTGGCTGCAGGAAATGCAGTTCTAGCTCTTATCTCACAATATCTAAAAGGCCCTATAATTTTACATATATTTATATATGTATGCACACACATATATATTACATTGTATATAATATATATTACATTGTATATAATATATATTACATTCTATATTATAAATATTATCTATTAAATTATACATTAATATTTCATTGTATATTATATCTCATTATATGCATATATATATTTCTATATATAGATGTCTATATATCTATAGATAACAGCTATAGATTATCTGTATCTATATATATCAAGAAAAATTACCATGTTTATTTTGGGGGGAAATACTAAGAGGAGAACCAAAATATAGAGTTTTAAGGTACTGGAACAAACTCATGTCCTTTGTAGCACAGAATTATACATCATTAAGACAAACAAACAAACAACCACAATAAAAACCTGACTTGCTACTGGCACTGTGAGAGATGGAGTCCCTGATCAGGGGAAGAAAGTAATCATGTAGCTCAAATTGTCTTCAACATACTGAGTTATGTCAGATCTGACAAATCATAAGTTAGGGTGCTCCTAGGAACAAAACATTATAAAAATGGAAGTGATATATCTAGGATCAAGGATAAGTAGGGACAAAAGTCACAACAAACTACACAAGAAGATGGCTACGACCTCCATGTCATCTACCACTTTGACTATGACTTTTTGTGTGTGAGGTCCCTTATGATGAGCTAATGAAGGAAGAAAAGTTCAAGTTCTTTTCACAGATTGGGAGTTTGTATAATAGAACAAGCTGAAAATGCATAATAGCTTCACTCAGGTGTATCCATGAAAGAGAGACTTGAGGGGAAATTCTCCCAGTGGAAGATTCTCAGGAAGAATTTTTGGTAATCTACTCTGGGTGATATGAAAAGTGGTTAAAATTAACCCTCATGGGTAGCAGTGAGCAGCTTGGCTATTTAGGCAAATGGAGAGAGAAAAACTGGATAATTAGAAGGAGATTAGATGAGGACATACATGGATGGACTGACGGTAGTGGGAATGGAATGTCAAGATTTATGTCTTACACGCTAACCTTCACTAGACAGCATCCACCATAGAAGCAGTAAAAACCAATCAGCCAAATCAGCCAAATCAGACAATCAGATAAATTGATTTTGCCAATTAAAATGACCCAGCTTATGTCATTGCACCCCACCCCCAGTGCTGGCACAATGGCTGCCATAATGGCAGGTATGGAGGCCATGCATAATTCCAACACCATAGCTCATAATCATAACAATTGATCTAGGTATTATCCTTGCCAGATGTCTAGCTTGACACCAAAAAAGACCAATACGATAGCGCACATGAGAAAGTAAGTTATTACTTAGAGGCCAAGGATTGCATTATTTCCCTTCCAGCTTAGCCGGGACAGAGATTTATCTTGCTTAAAAATAGCTTTTTCTTTTTTTTTCCAGTAAGACCTCAGGCAGCACCATTCTTAGAGAATTACAAAATGTTTAATGCATTGACATGGAATCAATACATTAGAACAGTGAATCCACATTATAACAAAGAAGGTGTGGCATTGTTCACAAGACCATGGCCATTCTTCCTACCATTTACCACACCCCATCCTTAGGAGTGACAGAGCAATAAAACAGTCTTTCAAAGGTACAACTAAGACATTGCTTAGAGGTGACATGGTGCAACATTGTGACACTATCCCCTAGGATGTTAAAACTTCTTAAATTAACAATGGTATATTACTCTGCTTCTCCAATAAATAGGATGCATGGGTCCGGGAACCAAGGGTAGAAAAATAAGTCATTCTGTTTCCCATCACTGCACTCTGTCTCTCTTCACTTTAGTGGTTCACCTGGAGAATCCTTAATGGCTATCTTCACAACTTGGCAAGTTTAGAACGGAAATACTTGAAGTAGGGAAAATGGTTAGTTACTTAAACATTGAACAATAGGTAAGGTTGGTCATGATAGGCTTCTAATACCATGAAAGCCAAAAGGTAAGGAAAGAAATTTTTTTCTTAGAAGGGATAATTTACCCTGATCATTTGGAAGATTTAGATCCTCTAATATACACTGGAGACAGATAAGCTTACATTTGGCAAACTGGTGATACATTAGGATATTTCTAAGCACTCTCGACAAATTTTGACTTTAAATAGACAAGTACTGCTGCCGTGGGCTAAGAAAAGCGTAGAAACTGTGGATGTTAACAAACTTAAGACCTTTTCTTTTGAATCAGTAAGCTTTTGGTAGTTTCTTACTGCAGCAATATGAAATTAATGTACCATCTATTTCTCTTTTACTCTGTAGAGATATAGAATGAAAGAGCTGTCTTTGATGCTTTTAAAATATCTACCATAGTTTATGCTATGCAGGAGATAATTAAGAAATGTTCACTTTTCATTCATATTAGATAATTAAAAATGTTAAATTTTCTTCCGTATTTTTTATAAGAAATAAAGTGACAGTTTGTATTCTGTCATTTCTAAGATTTCTAACTTCTCATTTATGAAAATTTCCAAGTATCTGGAATAAGATAAAGATCAATGTTAGTAAAAAAAGCCTTCTCATTATTTTTTAAATGATCACTTTGTTTAGGACTCAAAATAAAACAATTCGTTTGCTTCTGCATTGGTCATTTTTAGATATGAAAGTTTAGAATTATTGATGAAATTTACCTAGCAGCTTTGGCATACCTCTACCATATACCATAGTAACTATACTTTTAGACATTTATCCAAAATACACAAATATATATATATGTGTGTGTGTATGCATAGATAGATAGATAGATAGATAGACACATATAAGAATGTTCAGAGCAATCATTTTTATAATAGCCTAAAACTGGAAATAAATCAAATGTCCATCCAGTGGATACTGGATCAGCAGATTATAGTATAGTCATACAATGTATTTCAGCAATAAAAAATTGGAACAAACTAATTACTTGCAGCAAAATGGGTGAAACTCAAAAATATGTTCAGCTGGGATGCCTGGGTGCCTCAGTTGGTTAAGTGGCTGCCTTCAGATCGGGTTATATGGCAGGCTCCTGGGATCAAGTACCTCATCGGGCTCCTTGTTCAGCAGGGAACCTGCTTCTCTCTCTGCTTCTGCCTGCCACTCTGTCTGCTTGTGCGCACTCTCTCTCTGACAAAGAAATAAAATCTTAAAAAAAATATATGTTCAACAAAGAAGGTGTTTTCTTGCATACATACATTGTTATTTTATTTATATAAAGTAAAAAAGCAAAATAAAAATCTATGATTATATAAATTAAAAAATGATTGTCTGAATGAGGAAAGAATTTCACCATACTTACACAAGTATATAAAATGGTCGACTATCGTACAATTGGACAATGGATGCAATAAATTTTCATTGTAATGTAAATTTACAGTGACATAGGGAGCAAAGGGAAGACTTTAGGGGACTTGTAAACTTTTTCTCAATTAGTTAAGGTTATATTGTGTTGTACTTCATGAAAACCTTTTTATTTATTGACTTATGCTTTGTGCTCTTTTCTGTGTATATGTTATGTCTCCCTTTCTGTATTTACGATTAAATTATAAACATAAAAATTATATCATGTATATATTATATAAAATTTAAAAATAAAGTTTAGGGAGCAGGTAAATATAGATATTTTTAAAATATTAAAATATTAAAATATTGTCAAGTAAAATACAGACTGTGGTCATTGTTCTATGAAAACAATTAGAATAGTTACACAGAAATGTGGTTATTTCAGAAACAGTAAAAAATGACACTGATTTAGATTTCTCATACATAATATGGAAGTGTAGGAAAGAACTTATATGAATAATTTACAGCATTACATAGCGCCAAATGAGATTATGCATATAAAAATATTTGAAAGTTGTAAAGCACAATATAAATGTAAGGTATTATCATCTTCTTCACCAACTGGACTTTTAAAAAGTAGTCTTTAACAATGAACTTCATCAGATTTCCCAATCTGGTGAAGTTCCCACAAAACCAATCAAGATTGTCAATAAAAATAGCAATTTATTAGTGATCTGAGAAAAAGAATTGGGTCTCTGGGTATACAATGAGACAAATATTTGAGTTAGACTGACACTGGACATAGGTCTTTCTGGGAGTAATAACATTTGACAGCCACATTGTATCTGCCAACTGAAATTAGACATACCCAGAATCAGTGAGTAAAGACAAAGTCTCTGTTGAAAAATACACTCTTCTTCACTGTCACATTTTCTTCCAATGTATCATCATTATCATCATCATTACTATCAATATTGCCCTTGCCCTACTATTGTTTGTTGGATACCTAGTAACTTTACATATGTTCTATATGGATTATATAATTTCTACAATTCCAGAGTGACTACATTCCCATTTTCTTAAAATTGTCACTGTTCACTGCATATATATTGATGAGACACTCTGTGATTGATGAGACACTCAACCTCAACAACACAGATATTTTAGATTGAGTAAGTCTTGGTTGTTGGGAGAGGGGCTGTCATGTGTCTGTAGAATGTTTAACAACATCTCTGTCCTTGACCAACTAGATGCTGGTAGCACGTCTACCTAATTTGTGACATTCAGTAATGTCCACAGACATTGCCAAATGTCCTCAGGGAAGAGGGGATGCAAATCCATGCCCCTCCACCCTGTTGCCTGTACATTAAAGTAGCCACAACCTAATGCTAGTTAGGTTTCACAAAATATATATATTTTTTTACTTTTAATCAGAAGATCTGGTTTTGATTCCAACTTTGCTATTATAATAGTTCTATGATGTAGGTTAATTATTTAGTTAGGTCCTTACTTTTTTTGACTGAAAGTAATAACATAAGTCTTCCTGAGAATCGCTTTCATTTTTCAGACTTACTATAGAAAAGTGTTTATGTGTTCCCTTTGTAAATAAAGTAAATCTTTACCTATTACTTTATAATAAGTCACTATGTATATTCTCCTTGTAAAACATTTCTCAATAACAATGACTTTTTTTTCTCATTCTTTTGTTTTTATTACCATCAAATACACTAGAATGTTCAGTCCATGAGAGGCCAGCCTTGTCTGTCTAGATAACCACTTGGAGCCCAGTACCTCACACACAGAAAAGTAGCTACATAGAAATCCTCAATATATATTTAGCATATAATGGTTTAATTGTGATACTTTATGGGAAAGTAACAGAGTAGTTTTTACATTGCTGGTGCTCACTAAATGCCATTACCTTCTTCTCTTGTGTTATTAAAGAAAAATGAATCTCAAAATCATTTCCCTGGTAGAGAACCACTTTGTTATTACAATCTGGAATAGGATATGTGTTAGGCTGAGTAATGGCTTCCCGAAGATGCCCATGTCCTAATCCCTGAAAGGTTTTTTTTTTTTTTTTTAAGATTTTATTTATTTATTTGACAGAGAGAAATCACAAGTAGGCAGAGAGGCAGACAGAGAGAGAGAGGAGGAAGCAGGCTCCCTGCCGAGCAGAGAGCCCGATGTGGGACTCGATCCCAGGATCCTGAGATCATGACCTGAGCCGAAGGCAGTGGCTTAACCCACTGAGCCACCCAGGCGCCCCTAATCCCTGAAAGTTATGAATATGTTTCCTTACTTGGCAAAAGGGACTTTGAAGATGTGATTAAATTAAGGACCCTGGGAAGAGGTGGGAAGAGTATCCTGTGTTATGCCCATAAGCTCAAGTTTATCACAGGGCTCTAAAGAAAACTAGAAGATGGAGGCAGAAAAGTGGAAACCCAGACATATGGCAACACAAGAACTCAACCCCAAATTTCTGGGTTTGAAAATGTAGGAAGAAGGCCTGAGCAAACGAAAGTGGGTGGCCTTGAGAAACTCTTGAGGCAACAGGACATCCTTTCTCCTAGTGACCCCAGAAAGAACACAACCCTGTCAATAGCTTGATTTTACCCCTACCCCAGACCCCTTTTAGACTTCTGACCTTGAGAACTGTAAGAATATAAGTTTATGAGATTTAAGCTGCCAATGTTGTGGTAACTTACAGCAGCAATTAAAACTAATAAAAAATATACTCTATGTATATGTGTTTTATTTTCTTTTCTCATCATCTCATCTCTTTAACAAAAATAACAAAAGTTTTTCACATTTTTTGTCCTTTGCTCTTTCACTTTAATGTGATGCTTACTCCTTGAATCCAGGAAAGTGGAAGTTTCCTGGCATAGGAAAACCAGTTGTAGGGTATAGAAGGTATAAATTGGTTTATAATCCAATTGTACAAAGTAATCACTCTATTCATTAGTTAGTCAATATAGTTGACAACTGCTAAGTACTATCATTCACTATTCACAACGAATATAAAATATATAACAGAGTTCCTTTCTTTTACAAATACAAACTCAGTGGAAAGAGGAAAGAGGGAAAGAAATGGACACTTAAAGAGGGAATTTTTAAACACTGTCAGATACAATAATGGAAGTGTTCCTAAAGCTCTGTAGGGACACATACCTCTTTCTCAAGACATCTTTTAGAGAAAATAGATACATACTGGCTTTCCTTTGTAGCACATCCTTTTAAAACTTAATGAAAGGCTGAGTAAAATCTATTCATAGGGAATTAAACTGATTCCCACAATATAAGGAAAAGAAACATCTCTTTTCAAGAGGCATTAAATCTACTCTCCTTAATAGAGAAACCAAGATTAAAAGAGGTGAAAAATGATGAGAATGACCTTTTAAGTTCTAATCACACAAATAAATCAGTGCACTGGTGATGAATTCATTAATTTTGATTAAACACAGAACTATGAAGTCATTTGAATTAATTCAGTAATCACCATCAAGAAGAGATGCTTTAGAGCTTGATACTGAGCAGACCCTCTAATTTGCACTTTGACCCAGTCTTAGGGAAATGTGTACTGAGATCTTCAAGGATCAAGTGTGAAGTTCAACAAAAGACCTATAGAGAATAATGAGGCCCTAACTTGCCCCCTAATAAAGATAGCATCAAGGTTAGCCTAATTTTTGGGACAACCAGTGGTTTTATTTTTAAGTTAAAAGGGGTTTTATTGGCAGCAATACTAGAAAGTCTTAAAAGCTATGCAGGGAATTTTGAGACCCTCCAGGCTCAGCATGTAGGACAAAGGAACAATGGGGCTTTAAATTGCCAGATATGCCTTAGCTGGTAGTAAAGCCAGCTAAACTATAAAATCATTTCCAGATTCTGATTATTAAGTACACCCAACTCAACCCAAGGTCAGTGGGTCTGAAGGGGAATGAGTTATTAGTAAGGAGCTCTATGTATGGTTATAAACCCATTCCCTGTAGGAAAATAAAAAGAGCTTTGGGATTAAAATTTGTAAGACTATATAGCTAGTAGTAATAGCAGAAACTACTAGCTATTTCTCATATAATTTTATCAAAATAAATGAAAACAACTGTACTCCCAAGTGGTATGGCTTTCCCAGTCACAATGTTAAAAGGTAGGTGTCCTAATATGACAGGAATGCTATAGTGTCAGAGGATCTTCATGACAACCCCTTACAGAAAATCAGAACAGCAAAAGAGCTAAACCCTATGTTCAAAGTATATATTTTCATATCATTTTTAACTTCCTTTGGGTTCCAACCATGAATTACCATAACAAAAAATGGAAGAATAATTTTCATATTGAATTATCAAAAGTTTTCCATAGAGTAATAATTCAAAAAACAAACTTGTTATGATTTTAATTATTTTTGTAAGAAAACACAGAACTTTAAATCAAACATGTCATTAAAAGCCTTATTCATTAACAAAAGCACTTAATTGAATTAATCATTTTATGTACTACCTGGCCCATGAGTAGGTTGGGATGAAGTTGAGCAGGTTACCTGCATACAACTCAGACTGACTGACCCTTTGAAAATTATTGTTTTCAGAATAGGATAAAAATCACAGTAATCCAGTGGCATTGAGAAATAAAGCTCATTTTTATCTTTCACTTTGGAAACCAGCATTTTGACTATTTTTGGGCAGATACCCTCTGAGTATTGATGAAGGGGGAGGAAAAAGAGGGACTCTTTAATTCAGGAATTTAAATAAAGTTAAGTAGATTTTTTACACCCTCCAAATTCCAAAATTAAACACTCACATACACAGAGGATTATTCAGTAGCCTATACTGTTGCTGTGCTGTGCAGAAATATTTTCCACATGAGTTACAAAGGCTATCTCATGGGATTCTCATATATATTTGCAGTTCCTCAAACTAACGCACTCCATTAACCAGGGAGACAAGCAACTGAGTGATGTCCACTGTGGTGTGATCTGGTTTCCTTTTGAGATGGTGGATGTGTTTTTTAGTACTCTTTCTGCCTAGAATTCATACACCTCAGACACCTCAGACATTCAGACACCTCAGTCTTTGCCTACAGTTTGTATCAATTAATTTCCATGAAAGGCTTTGCTCCTCATTCGTACTTCTGCAAATTTTTTCTTTCTTGCTTTATTTATTAAAATATGTGTATATTTTGCTTTTTGGTAGGCCTTTTAACTGTCTTTATATTCAGTAATTTTCTTTTTCTATATTTTGCCAGTAAGTTATCTCCTTGCTCATCAATAGAGTGTTTTATTTTTCTCTCTCTGAGAGATGTTCACCTCATAATTTTGAGTTCATTTTGAAAATCAGACTCCTGTTGTGAACCATCTTAATAATTCTTTTGTAACAGCTAATTTTCCCCTTCTTGCAATCATCATGGTTTCAGAATCCAGCAACATCCAATCCAATATCTTTATAAATGGGGTAAACACTTATTTTATTCAATGGTAAATATTTTAAACTGCTATTTTTATATAGTTGTGTACATATACTACCTTTTTTTTCCTCTTTATTTGAATTATTTCTAACATCAAGAAGAATAAATGCTGGAAGGTAGAGCTTCTATGTCCTACATAATCCAATTATGTATTTCTTTTACTGTAAAGGAAAAATCACATTTTTTTCATTTTTTATCCATAAATTTCATCAGTTTTATTGTATTATCATAGATTACCTTTAGTTTTCTGAAGTCAGTATACATATTACATTGGCAATGACCGTGTTAAAGAAAAAAATAATCTGATAATAAAACAGCAAGACTTATTTAAGACTTATGATAGGCTGTGGACTCTGCGAAACAAACTGAGGGTTTTGGAGGGGAGGAGGGTGGGGGGTTGGGTGAGCCTGGTGGTGGGTATTATGGAGGGCACATATCGCATGGGGCACTGGGTGTGGTGCATAAACAATAAATCTCAGAACACTGAAAAAAATAAAATTTAATTAAAAAAAAAGACATGATAGACTATCACAACAAGGGAAGGAGATGGGGCTCAACTCTAAATACAACAATATTAGTGGGGATTTATCGTTAAGGAGCAGATGAGGGGATCAGTAAGTAGAATATTACTAAGGGGAGACATTAAGGGTAGGCAGAATTTTTGCTTAAATGATCAAATGGAATTATTGCTCAAGGCCCGTCATGGTGATCAGGTATCACCTTGGGGATGGTAGGGATGAGGAATTTGAAAAGCTGTTGAGGGTGATCAGAAATCAGGGGTGGAGGGGTTATGTTTAAACTGGCTTAGCAGGCTTCTTGCTAAAACTCAGCTCTGTAAGGACAAGGGTAGACAAGAAAGTCCAAAGGTGAAGCCTCTTTGAAAGAAGGCTCAGAGGAGCCTGACTAATGTTTGATCAGGGAAAGTCTTTGTCGGTTTTCTTAAAAACTTTTACTTGGTTACCAACAGGCTGTATCTTGTTATTTGCCTCTGCTTATGCTGTTCAGAACACACTGGTTTTCTTAGTATTTATTGAGTGTATCAGGCATGTCGCCCATCCAGAAGCTTTGTGCTTGATTTTCCTTTTCCTGAACTTTTCTTCCCCCGCGTATTCACATGTTTTCCTTTCTTACTTCTACAAGATCTTTACTTAAGTATCAGCTGTCTTAGATTAACTCAGCCTAAAACTACAAAAGCCATACATACCCTTAGACTTCTCCCTTTTTTCTGCCTTTTCTCCTTAACACAGGAATTACAAGGATCATATAATATATGTACATGTAATACACATTTATTATGTGTGTATCAGTTTCCCTTATTTTCTCTTCCACTTACATGACCTTTTCTTGAGGGTGGGGATTGGAGCTCTTAAATTAGTTTGTGTAATCCTAGCACTAAGACCTGTCCTTAGAACTATATAATAGAGAAATTGTTCCACAGATATTTGTTGATGAGTGAACATACACAGCTTGGATATAGTCCTTTCTTCAGGGTAGTTATTTAACATCTTGTGCCCTAATTCTTATTATTCTTTTACATAGACCTTCCTCTGCAATTGCATATATAGACCATGCTCCATACTTTTTATTATTCCATAGGTAGGCAATCTTCAACTTGGAAAGTGTATATAATTTTATAGAAACAACATAAAATCTAGAGTATTCATATTAGATATTAGGTATATAGTTCCTCTAGCTTACATAATTTTCAAAGAAAACTCCGATGATTATAAAGCACTTCTGTAGCTTTAAACTAGATTTACCTGTTTCCTTTCATCTAAAGCTACAAAATTTGTGAGGTATGATTTAGTCATACCTCATTGCCATTTAAGTGACTAATATAATGATCACTGAAAAATAGATTCACGTATACCACTATTGATTCTTTTTGTTTTTTTTTTTAAATATTTTATTTATTTATTTGCCAGAGAGAGAGAGCAAGCACAGGCAGGCAGAGTGGCAGTAGAGGTGGAGGGAGAGGCAGGCTCCCTGCCGAGCAAAGAGCCAGATCTGGGACTCAATCCCAGGATGCTGGGATCATGACCTGAGCGGAAGGCAGCCACTTAACCAACTGAGCCACCCAGGCATCCAATATACCACTATTGATTCTTAAGAACACAATAAAAAATAGTTATGAAGAGGAAGGAAAATAAGAAGTTATAAACAGAAGTGTCAGTCTTACAGGCAAAATTCTGCATATATTAGAAATTCTGTGAATTTTCTTTTAGTTCTTAACAGTATACAGAATAAAAATGATCTAATAGGATTGTGATATTCATCATGGGTTTTCTGGAGACCTCAAATAAATTGGTCATTATCTATTCATTAACTAGGAAAGATGGCCTGAGCAGCATGGAGAAGAGATATTTGGAGCTAATTCATCCATATTTCATTGATTTATATAGAAATAATTTCTTCTTTTCCAAAGCAAGATTAAAAAAACCCTGACGGAATGGAATATAATTATATATCCTCACAATCATCTCTGTCACTCATATTTCCCGTAACAAAATTAGCAGTGCTCTTTCAAACTAATTAGAAGGGCAAATAAAATTTCATATATCTTTGGGATTTTACATATTTTAATAGCATAATCTGTATTATAATTTTTATAACACTGAAAGAATTTTGTTGATTTTAAAAGACTAAATTTCCAATTTATACATGTGATATCATTAGTTTGCTTATATGTGATTAACTTTCTAACATGTAATAAACTGTTCTAATGTCTTCTCTGTTAAATGCTAACATACGTAGTACTTTCAACATGAGAACATCATATCCACTTAGACATTTTAAAAGACTAAATAAGGTTTCCATTAGAAATGTCATAGTGTCCCCATAGATTATTATTCCTAGAAATTTGGTTACTTGTTATTGTATTAATCTTACATATCAGTGAAAGTTTAGAAATTGGAAACTTCCTGGTTCCAATTATTTTTTGTTGATTAGAAGCAGAAACAACAAGAACACAAGCTTAAACTAAACAAAGAACAAAAATAATACCCCCCCAACAATAACTAAAACAGAAAAACAAAATATTTATTTGGGTCTCAGAATGGATAATTTTTTAACTGTATTTATTTAACCAGATCAATTTGCTGTGAAAGGTGAAATTTTATACAACATATACTTCTAACCACTACGCTCAGGAGCATGCCATTGTCATAACCTAAAAAGTTTTTTGCCCATGAAAACTCTTATTTAAAGACTCTTTCCTTGGAGCACCTGGGTGGTTCAGTCAGTTAAGTGTCTGCCTTCAGCTCAAGTCATGATCTCCTGGTCCTCCAATCAACCCTCTGATTGGGCTCCCTGCTCAGCAAGGAGTCTGCTCCCCCCCCCACCTCTGCCCCCCAACTTGAGCTCTCTCTCTCTCAAATAAATAAAATCTTAAAAAAAAAAAAAGACTCTTTCCTCTATATTTAAAAGTACACTTGGGCGCCTGGGTGGCTCAGTGGGTTAAGCCGCTGCCTTCGGCTCAGGTCATGATCTCGGGGTCCTGGGATCGAGTCCCGCATCGGGCTCTCTGCTCGGCAGGGGCCTGCTTCCTTCCCTTCCCCTCTCTCTGCCTGCCTCTCTGCCTACTGTGATCTCTGTCTGTCAAATAAATAAATAAAATCTTTAAAAAAAAAAAAAAGTACACTCATGTACCCCATCTAACTTTGAGAGAGAGAGAGGGAAAAGATACACGCACACACACACACACACACACACACACACACACACATTTGGCCTCTTATAAATAGTCCATAATATATTAAAAACCAATACAATCTTGATTAATGGGTTTATTTAGGAATAACAGAGAATGACCACTGGGAATAAGCTTTAACAAAACCATAGGCAAACCCAGAGAACAAAGGCACATGCAGAGAACCCATAGTACCTCTTTTATAATGTAAAGTGCTGGGGGACGGAAATGTGTTTTTGGTGGAATTGTAAAGGGGATCAATGCCTTGATTTCTTTTTCTGCTGCTTCATTAGTTGTGTATCAAAATGCAAGAGATTTTGTATGCTGATTTTGTATCCTGCACTTTTATTGAATTTGTTTATCAGTTCTAGCAGTTTTTTGGTAGACTCCTTTAGGATTTCTATGTATAACATCATGTCATAAACAGAAAATTTGACTTCTTCTTTGCAGATTTCGATGCCTTTTACTTTTTTTCTTGTCATCTGAATGCTGCGGCTAGAACTTCTAGTCCTGTGTTAAATAACAGTGCTGAGAGTGGACATCTCTGTCTTATTCTTGACTGTAGAAGAAAAGTCCTCATTTTTCCCCATCAAGGATTATATTAGCTGTGGGGTTTTGTATATGGCCTTTATTATGTGGAGGTATATTCTCTCTATACCTACACTGTTGAGGTTTTTTGTCATGGATGAATGCTGTACTTTGTCAAATGCTTTTTCTGCATCTAATGAAAGGATCACATGGTTCTTATGTTTCTTTTATTAATGTGATGTATCATGTTGATTGATTTGTGAATATTGAACCACCCTTAAAACCCAGAAATAAATCAATGTATGGTTGGATTTGTTTTTCTTGTCTTCTGGTTTGTCAAGTTTCTATTCAAAAATCTCCAGATCACCTTATAGGTTTTCCCTTGGAAGTTAATGACATCTTTTTTCTTTCTTCTTTTAAGATTTTTTTTTTAATCATTGTATTTTGCTAATTTAATTATAATATGTCTTGTTGTTGATTGACTTTTGTTGGTTTTGATGGCAGTTCTCTGTGCCTCCTGGATCTGGACAACTGTTTTCTTCTCCAGACTAGGGAAGTTCTCAGCTATTACTTCATCAAATAAATTTTCTGCCCCCCCCCATTTTCTCTCCTCTTCTTCTGGGCCTCCTATAATATGAATGTTATTATCTTTGATGGAGTCACTGAGTTCCCTAAGTTTATTCTTGTATTCCATATTTCTTTTTCTGTCTTTTGTTCAGCTTCACTGCTTTCCATTAATTTGTTTTCTACCTCATTAATAAGTTCCTCCCATCTTCCAGCCTGCTGTTCATTGCATTAAGCATGTTTCCAATTTTATTTATTATACTCTTCATCTCGGATTGATTCTTTTCAAAATATATCTGTGGTAAGGGTTTCATTGAAGTCCTCTGTGCTTTTCTTAAACCCAATGAGTATCTTTATAATAATTATTTTAAGTTCTCCATAATCTGTTTCACTTAGATCCCTGACTGTGACCTTATCTTGTTCTTTCATTTGGGATAAATTCCTTTGTCTTCTCATTTTGTCTAAGGCTCTGCTTTCTTCTCTGTGTTAGAACAGTCAGTTATGTCTCTTGCTCCTGAAAGTAATGACCTTATCAAGAGCAAGTCATATAGTGCTCAGAGCCTGGTTCTTCAGGGAGTGTCTCCAGTGTATGCTGCCCATCCTCTGCAGTTGTATTTTGGCTTATGATAAATGCTAATGGGAATAAAGTTAGTTATGAGAAATAAGCTGATCAGTGAATTTTGAGGACTACTGATAGCAAAAGGGATTTCAAGTAGGCTTAGTAAATGGGCTGTTATTTTTCTTAAAGATTTTGTTTATTTATTTGAGAGACAGAGTGAGCCAGAGAGAGAGAGAGAGAGAGAAAGATAGAGCATGGGGAGGGGCGTAAAGAAAGAGAGAGGCAGACTCTCCTGCTGAGCAGGGAGCCCAATGTGGGGCTCAGTTGCAGGACCCTGAGATCACAGCCTGAACCGAAGGCAAATACTCAACTGACTGAACCACCCAAGTACCCCTGGGCTATTGATCTTTTTCATAGCCTCGAGCTCTAAGAGAATTTGAGACACTGAATAGTGGACTGTGACTTAATTTAGGTGCTTGGGATATTTGCAAATGGATAATTTTACTAAAGATATTAAGTAACTGAAAGTAGTCAATTACCTGTGATACATCACCAGTTGCTTGGAAAACTTCTATCTAAAATTGCACCTATCCAAAATGGGCTCCACTTGACTGTCATGTGGCATTTCATCTCTACCTTATGTTTCATAAATAATCTTTACCAGGAATTCACGTTTAATGCTACATCAGGTAATTTAGCAATTGGTCACCTTCCTGCTGGTTTTATTTCCTATGCTTTTTAAAAACATGTTTTCTTAACCAAGGCTTATTTATACAAACAAGTCCCCAATGCAACATCATATTTTTAGCTGTGAAAACTGTTTTTTTCTTATCAGCTCCTTTCAGGCACCCAAAGTCTTAACTGTGTTATCAGACCTTTGCCTAGATTTTTTCTACATTAAACTATGATGTCCAGTCACCATCTAGCATTTCTTTACCTACTTAAATCTCTGCAGTTGCATTATCTTGGAATTCTTGTCTTTGAGCATTGTCTTCATCTCAAGGACTCGCTTCTTCCTGTATACTGCCAGTGCCAAGTGCTTCTTGATGCATGATAATCTCAATACAATGCACTTTTCCTTAAGCATATACTCAAATACCTAACTGCTGTGCCACAGACACAATCAGTAAGAACAGAGAAAGGTCAAAATGCTAAAGTAGGGAGTCCACTGCCATGTTAGGCATTAACACCCTTGTTAGTTAACATTTTAAAGTTAGTGGAGTTCTCAGGGGCAGAGTTCTGAGGCAGCTAGAAGAGGGTATATTTAAGAGGCTGGGGGGGATCAATTTTTTTGCCAACTGATATGGAATTTTTGAATTTGAATTATTTGAATATTTAGTCCACTGATTTTGCTACACTAATGGTTAGGAATAAATATCAGTCCTACAATTCTTGGCTAAGTAGTCTACTCTTTAATGACCTGTGCTGGTTTACTATTTTTTCTCTGTATCTAATTTTGAAACTGGCTTTTCTTCTACAAGAAATCATGTTATATGTATGCTATAGACTGAAAGTTTTTGTTTCCCCAAAATTCTTATGTTGAAATACTAATTTCTACTGTGATGGTATGAGCTTTTGGGAAGATATTAGGTCATAAGAGAAAAGTCCTTATGATGGAATTAGTGTCCTTTATAAACAAAACCCCAAACCCTCACTCCTGCCATGTGAGAACATAGCAAGGAAACAGCCATCTATGAATCACAGAGCAGGTCCTCACGAGATACCAAATCTTCTGGCACCTTGATCTTAGGCTTTCCAACTTCTAGAACTATAAGAAATAAATTATAAGTCATCCAGTCTATGGTACTTTGTTATAGCAACCCAAACTAAGACAGTGTAGTAATTCTGAAGCGTTTTTATATTACAAAGTATCAAAAGACATCATGCATTGTGTATGTGTGTGTGTGTGTGTGTGTGTGTGTTATATGTAATATATTTTGAGCTACATCAATTAATTAAGTATACAAAAAGTACAGCTGAGGGTATGGGCAAGGGTTTAGAAGAATAAGAGACCACATTGTAGCGTAGGATGTCTAGGGCAATTTGTAGAAGAAGAAGTTGAGAGGCTTTGAAGAAAGAAATTAAATAAGCTAAGTGAACTCTATGTACAGGAAACCAAGAGTTTTGGCATGGGGTGAAGATATCCATGTCTTATTAGTAGACACTAAGTAGGAGGGTCTGGTTGAAATCAAATATCATTTTATAAAATGGTAAATGATATATTTAGAGATTACAATTAAAGCCAAATTGTGTGTGGCTTTTAATAGCAAATTAATGAATTAATTTTAGTTTGTAATTTTATTTTCAAATTCCATAATTTAAAATGAGTCATGAAAATTGTGAAGTGATTTTATGAACAGTGGGTTAGGGCAATTAATTTGGAATGTGACACAGAAATATTAATGGCTGTCAGAAGATTGTTAAAGTAATTCAGCAATAGTAATAGAAGGAGATAAATCAGACAGAAGAGAATGTTTTCTTTGTGATTTCAGACCAGGAAAGGCAATGTCATAGATGACTCCTAACTCCACCTGTAATTAGCTCTAATTGTTATGGTAGTAAGAAAGATAGAACAGAAGATATTTCACTATAATCCTTGTGGACTTTATGTACTGGCTTTGTAGACTTTTAATTACTTATGCTATACAAATAATAGAAAGCACTGGCAAATGAAATATGAAAGCTACCTTCTATATTCTTAAGCTAGTTAGGACATGCATTTGTAAATAATGCTTATCCTATCATAAACAATCACTACAATGAATCAATGATTATTACAATGGTAATAATTGTAAAAATAAAACAGTAGCAATTTTGAGCACTTATAATTTATTATGCACTGTTTTAGGATTTCATGATTCATAGTAAATAACACATTAATTCTTACTGTTCTATTAGAATAATAATGAGCTCTTATACCAGTAAAGAAACTTTGGCACAGAATATTCTAGTTAATCATCCAGTGTTGCATAAGCTATAAAAAATAAACAGAATATGACCAAACTAATAATGATCAAATCATCTATGTATAAGAAAAAGACTTAAATTGCCTTGAAATTCCAGGCCTTCTAAGTTATACTGTAAAATGTTTCTAGTTTTAAAGACAAAACTGAGAAATAAGTAAGAATATTATCTGGATTCCCAGGATGTTTTCTCTGTACCAAGTACTGTAACATTTAAATGTAGATATAGAGGGCATCTGGGTGGCTCAGTTGGTTGAGTGTCTGTTTTCGGCTCAGGTCATGATCCCAGAGTCCTGGGATCAGTCCCCATGTTGGGCTCTCTGCTCAATGGGGATCCTGCTTCTCTCTCTGCCTACTGCTTCCCCAGCTATGCTCTCTCTCTGCCAAATAAATAAATAAAATATTTAAATGCAGATATAGTATTTCCCATCTATATTAAATACTATATAACTATAATATTTATATATTAATTTTAATAGACATTTTGAAATGTGTAATATTAAATATTATAATATTAAATACTACATTACAACAACATATGTTTTATATTTTTCTTCCTGAAACTTTTAATCAGGGGCTTTTATAAAAGAAAAAAGTTGCCCAAGTGGTTTCTTCAGAATATTATTAAGAATTATAATAATATTATAAAAATATGCCCAAATTTAACTCATTTTCTTACTCATTCCAAAATTATACTTACACTTTAAAATAATTTAGGTAGTAGAACTCTGATCTTGTACTTATTGTAGCATTTTAACTTTTATTTATGTCAATGCATAAAAGAATCTCCTTTTTTCTAAACATATTCCTAATGCTCTTGGACTTTGAAGATGAAGGCTTAAATAAACATCCATTTTAATGACATGATCTTAATAATTTCATATGTGTTTTTTCCATTGCTTTGTGAAAAAAGAAGAAACCACAAGCAAAGTTTATCAATACAAATGTTATGGTTATCTACATTTATTTTATCTTTTTTATAGGAAAGACTTTTAATAAAAATGGTATTTGAATCAATTGTCTTTTTAAAAAAAACACTTATTAAACCTTTTAATTAAATACTTATTAAACACATATTATCACCTTTTCCCTAACACATAGAAACAGATGTGTATGACACAGGGAAATGTAAATGAAAGTGATACAAATAATAATGTTCATAGCCTTTAGTTATAAGATTTTATAAAGTTTTTTTTAGTTATAAGATTTTTTTAAATACTCTTACAGTTTTTGAGTCTTACCTGTAGTGAAAACTTGAAAACCAACACACTGTAAAAATCATGAGAGGAGGCAAGTATGTCTTCAACCAATAAAACAAAAAGATTTAAAAAAATGAACACATTGTCTAATACCAAATTTCATTAAGGAGATGATGAAAAAACTTGATGTTACTTTAAAGACTACATTCCAGGGGTGCCTGTGTGGCTCAGTGGGTTAAGGCCTCTGCCTTCAGCTCAGGTCATGATCCCAGGGTCCTGGGATCGAGTCCCGCAATCGGGTTCTCTGCTCGGCAGGGGCCTGCTTCTTCCTCTCTCTCTGCCTACTTGTGATCTCTGTCTGTCAAATAAATAAATAAAATCTTTTAAAAAAATTTAAAAAAAAAGACTACATTCCATTATCTTTTGAATTACAGGGTTTTGAGACATGTGCTCTTATTTATATTTTTTTTACCTCTACATCTTATTTTTTTTTCTCTCTCTACCTGCTTTCAAGTTTTTTCTGCATCAGCTTTGTTCAACATTCTGATTATGATCTGCCTTGGGATGATCATCTTTGTGTCTTTCTGTTTAGAGTTCTTTGAGCAGCTTAAACCTGGTTACATTTTTTTTTCTTTTTCAAATTTGCTATTGCCATTAATATTAAATATTTCCCTAGAGTTTACTGATAAAATATCATTATTTTCCAATTACTTTTTCTTTGTACTTTATTTTGGGTAGTTTACAGTTCCATGCCTTTAACTTCACTGATCCTTTCTTCTCCTGTGCCCAATCTGGTATTAATCTTGTATCTTTTTTTTATTTTCTCATTTCAGAAAGTACTTTTTACATTTCAAGATCTACTTGGTCTTCTGCCTTATACTTGACAGTTCTATTTTTATGAAAGTCATGCTTTTCTCTTTATTTCTGTAAATATTTATGAGACTTATAATAGCTTTTTTCCTTATTCTTTTGGGGTTTATTTATTTATTTGAGAAGAGTTGACACACAATGTTACATTGGTTTCAGGCATACAACATAACGATACTACATCCCTGTAGATAATGCTACGTTCACCACAGTGTAGCTACCGTATGTACCACAGTGTAACTACCACAGTGTAATTACACCACAGTGCAGCTACCATATGTAACCATTCAGTGCTATGCAGTATCATTGGCTATTCCCTATGCTGTACCTTTTATTCCCATGACATATTCCATAGCTGGAAGCCTGTATTTCCCACTGCTCTTTACCCTTTTGCCTATCCCCCGGTACACCTCCCCTCTAGCAACCATCCTTTTGTTCTCTTATTTATAGAACTGATTCTGCTTTTGTTTATTTATTCTTTTGTTTTGTTTTAGATTCCACATATGAGAACTAATATGATATTTGTCTTTCTCTGTCTTATTTTGCTTAGCATAACCCTCTAGGTCCATCCCTTCTTCTTTTGAAGTTCAAAGAATTGAATTGGACTAAAATAAACAAGAAAGAATATATTTGGTGATAGCCCAAATAGTCAGAAAGTAGCATTCTTATTTTAGAGGACATATTAAAAAGCACAGTTTAAAGAAATATAAAACTCTTGATAATTGCTCAAGTAACTGTGTTAATAGTATTCAATTGTTGTTTGACTCTGATTTGTAATGTGACTTAATAATTTTAAAAAAACTGGGGTGCCTGGGTGGCTCAGTTGGTCAGGTGTTTGCCTTTGGTCAGGGCTGTGATCCCGGGGTCCTGGGTTTGAGCCCCATGTCAGGCTACCTGCTCTGTGGGGAGTCTGCTTCTCCCTCTGCCCCTCCCCTGCTTGTGCATTCTCTCTTTCTTTCTCTCTCTCTCTAACTTACTCTCTCCCAAATAAATAAAATCTTAAAAAAAAAAATTCAAAGAAGCTTTCATATATAATGTGTGTATATAAGCACATACATATTCATATATACCTCAGTTTCTATCATACACAGTTCAGAAAATAAGTCCTGAATAGATAATATATCAAAATGCTTCTTTAAAAAAGCTATAAATGTATATGATTTTATTTTATTTTTAAAGATTTTATGTATTTATTTGTTAGAGAAAGAGAATGAGCACAAGCTGGGGGGGAGCCTCAGATAGAGGGAGAAGCAGGCTCCCTGCCCAGCAAGGACCCCGATGTGGGATGCCATCCCAGGGCCCTGGGATCAGGACGTGAGCTGTAGGCAGATGCTTAACTGACCAAGCCACCCAGTTGTCCCCAAAATAAATGTACCTGATTTTAGATTCTGATACTAAACATCATTTCTGCATTTAGAAATTTATTTCTACTAATTTATTTTTCTCATCATCACACTTACTAAATATTAGGGGTTTTTTGTTTACTTTTCAGATACTCATATGACAGGATGTCCATATGCTAAGAGTAGTGAGAGGAAGGAATGAGAGTAGATGGAATATGGTCCCACAGGCAGAGAAGTTGGCCTTAGAGAGAACCATGGATTACCCATTTGGAGTATTGAGAGAACATGTGCATATTTATATATAATGGTTTTGTAAATGTACTTTTAGGAATGCATGACATTTTTCTTCTGTTCTTTTTCTCAGTGAAATTAAAGTGTGAACATAGAACATGCACAAAAATACAGTGCAGAAAATAATTAACGCTGAAGACCTGAGACTGCTGTCTTGAGAAAGATCTGTTTGCAGAGTTGTTCTTTTACTAATGATGTTTAGAAACTTGAATCATGGGAGCATTCATAACTAATGAGACTGGCTCAGAGTATATAAACTCTACCAAAAAAAATGTGACTTTCTGCTAATATCTATTTCCTATTAAGAGTCTTCAAATATAGTACATGCCAAACAAAGGATGCCTATATGAAGAGCCTGCAGTAAAAACTCTGGACAGAGTCTCTGATCAGTTTCTTTGGTAGAAAATATTTTTAAGTGTTGTCACAACTGGTTACTGAAATTAAGCACATTGTGTGACTCTACTAGGAGAGGACTTCTGCAAGCTTGTACCTGGTTTCCTCTGGATTTTGTCCCATGTGCATTTCCCTCTTGCTGGTTTTGCTTTGCATCTTTCAACATAATATGACAAAGTTGTGACTTTTAATGTATGAGAGTCCTGTGAGTTCTTCAAGCAAATAAGCCTGAGGTTGGCCTTGGAGACCCCTTACTAACACGCACACAAACACACACACACACACACTCATGTGTACACACACACAAAGACACATACTATATACGGTTAAAATATTGAACAAGTTGGGTCAATTATTTAACCAATTTATGGTGAAAGATCCCACTTTCTATCATTTTTTTTTTTATCAACTGTTGACGTATCTATGAGTATAGGATAAATAATCATCTTTAAATATGGCGAAAGGGCCATAAGAATCTCAGAATTTATTTAGTTTTTTCTAAATTCCTAAAAAATACAGATATAAGGTATGGTAATAATAATTTAGAATTAGTGAGATCTTAAGGTTGAATTTGAAGAGTCTATTTGGGTTTCTAATATACTATCTGGTTAATTGGAATTAAAGCTAATTCAAAATGAAGTATTAGAAATGTTGGATAAGAAATATAATATAAAATTATTTTGTAAGGGATGTAGAATGTAGAATCAATCTAAAAAAAAGAATAAATATTTTTAAAAAATAGAACTTTAATGAAAATCAGAAGCCTTGTAGGAAAAAGAAAAAAAAAAACTATTGATATTTTAAACACCAGTGTAGAGATAAAGAATTAATGAACTGGAAAGTACATTTAAAGTCATTCTCAGAATTCAGGACATAAAGTGAAAGCAGTAGGAAATATGAAATAGAGGATAAATTACATAGAGGATAGAATATATATGAAATCAGAGTCCTGAAGTAATAGAAAAGAGAGACTGTGAAAGAGGTAATATTTGAAATGGAGTAGTTCCAAAATTGATGATAAACTAATTTATAGTTTCAAGAAGCACAGCAAACACTAAGCAGTATAAATAAAATGAAATATATTGTAAGACATATAAGAGTAAAACTATAGAATGTTAAAATCAGAGTTATTTTAAAATATCCAGAGCATATAGGCATTTTATCCTTAAAAAATAAAAATCAATACAAAAATTGTCAATAGTAGTACTGAAAGTTAGAAGACAGTAGAATAATATCAAATTTTCAGAAAGAAGGAAATTCTCACACTATATCATCAGCTTAATGTTAATTTATATATTAAAGTGAAATGTAACGGTTTATACTAAAATAAACTAACAATTTGCTATGGTAGACTTGCTAAAATAACTTTTAAAGATGGGTAAATCAAAAAATTGTTAATGAGGGGCACGTGGGTGGCTCAGTGGGTTAAGCCTCTGCCTTCAACTTAAGTCATGATCTCAGGATCCTGGGATAGAGGCTTGCATCAGCCTCTGTGCCCAACAGAGAGCCTGCTTCCCGTGCTCTACTCTCTCTGCCTACTTGTGATCTCTGTCTGTCAAATAAATAAATAAAATCTTTAAAAATGAGAAAAAGAAAATGGTAAGTGATACCTGAGAAAATATGATATTCAATAAATAATCAGAAAGAAAATGATGATAAGTAGGTGAGTAATTATAAGAAAACGTCTACTGTATAAAACGAATGATAATGTCTAAATTTGGAGGGGAGAAGGCAGAGTTAACCAAAATGTTGGGCAGTCCTAACTGTGAAAAAGAACAGAGATAAAAGGGGTTAACAAGTTTTAAGATACATAAGAAGTCTATATTTTTGTTTTCCCTTAAGTTTGTATGTGACATTATTAAGAGCAATCGATAAACAACAGACATACAATAAATTGGCATGTAACTGTCATTCAGCAAGATGAAATGTTTTGCTATGCTTCTAATATTTGTTGAATTTAACAAATTCAGATACTGCATCAGTATCATTTATATCATTATTTGAAGTGAGTTTCTTGTACACAGCATGTAGTTGGATCATGTGGGTTTTTAAGTTTGCCAATCTCTGACTTGTAGTTGGTATGTTTAGAGTATTTACATTTAATGTAATTGTTGATTTCTTAGAGCTTGAGTGAGGCATTTCATTTTTAGATTTGTTTCCTTTGTTCTTTATTTGTTTTTACTTTTTTATGTTTTCTGTGGTTTATTTGTACTTATTTTGCAAATTCAGTGTTATTTACCTATGTTATTTCTGAGTATATCTCTTTGTAAAGATGTTTTATAGTTGCTCTATGCATTACATGATGCATGCATAATTTACCACAATTGTTTACATTCACCATTTTGAGTGAGGTATAGAAAACTTATGTCCCTTTTGGTCCCTTTACATTTTCCCCCATTAAAATAATTGTCTTAAACATTTCTTCTACATACTCAAGAATCACATCGGATGGTATAATAATTTTTACCCTTCCACAGTCAAACGTAATTTAGAAAACTCATAAGTTTGTTGTATTTAGTTGCATTTTCACTTCTTATATTGTGATTCCATCCTTTTTGATATTCCATGGTTCCTTCCTTTATCCTTTCCTTTCCATCTTAAGAAGTTCCTTTAGCTATTTTTTTTTTAAAGATTTTATTTATTTATTTGACAGACAGAGATCACAAGTAGGCAGAGAGGCAGGCAGAGAGAGAGGAGGAAGCAGGCTCCCTGCTGAGCAGAGAGCCCGATGCCGGACTCGATCCCAGGACCCTGAGATCATGACCTGAGCCGAAGGCAGCAGCTTAACCCACTGAGCCACCCAGGCACCCCAATCCTTTAGCTATTCTTTAGGGGAGCTTGTTTGGGAACAAATTCTCTTGTCCCAGACCTGAGATGAAACTACTTGAATTTTATTGATTAACCCATAGGCTTATTGTAGTTTGAAGATCAGATTTATTCTGAAATAAATAAGTAATGATTCATCACCTTGTCTCTTTCCAGATCTGAGGAAGTGTCACAGAGACTAAACGAAACATGGGCATCTTGAATTGTTTCTATTCTCCTCTCAGTAGCCAAGCCTCTATCAAAAGGTCTTTGGGGAAGAATGATGTATTAGAAACAGGTAACAACTCAATGTCTTTTAATTTTAGGGGCAAATTTTATTATATAGAGAATTGGGATATCTCTCTTTAATAAATCTGGATGATATGTGAATGGAGATCCTCCTTTGTCACTGCTTTCATTGTTTTTACTTAAGGTTTTTCATTACCAGAATTGTTATCATGAATAATCAGAGCTCTTTGAATTTTTATATTAGTATAACACCAAAAATATGTTAATACTTCTGTGCTTTCAGATCTTGTTCCAAAACAGTCACAAGACTATTATCACTGAAATCCCTATTGCTGCCAACTCAGTAAGTCCCTACTTGACTGAGGTTCCACTTTTATTCCTCAATATTCTAGAACTAGATTGTTTGGACTTTACTTTTAAGTTATATTCTGGCTTTTTGAAAAATGGTTTCTCTACTAACTGGTCTTTGGTCATATTTTTCTTAAATCCTGTTCTTAATTTTTTAGATATTTAATTATATAGGGAATCTCACATGATCTATAGATTAGATATAAATCATTTAATCTTTGAAATAAAGACCTGGGAATGAGTGAAAGCAATCAGTCTTGACTGAGGATAGATCATTGTGCTCCTCTCCTGTTCATAATAGACATCAGACCTGGATCCCAGAAAGTAAATTGGTAGGTTTGAAGGTGTATCAAATTTCCACATTTTTAAAACTTAACTCTTCCTATAAAATAGCACCTCATTTTGTGATATAAGGATTTTGTCTTGTATTCTATACCATTCTTTTAAAAACTAACACATGAAATATTTTTATAAGTATTTACTACAAGGGAATAATTTAATTTAATTATTAAATTAAATACCTTTAATTTAGTTTAGACTTGTTCAGAAATATAGGGTAGATTCATATTTCTTCATGGCCACATTTTAAAACCTGTAGACAAGTACCTTGGGAGCATTGTTAAAGATTTTCAGTTAAACATGACTGCTGGACACAAGATTCTTTTTATTTAACATGGTTATTTTACTTTATTTCAGTTTATTTAACATATTTATACATGTTAATGATGTAGTAATTCTCATTTAGTCAGACCCTAGTTCTATGACATTAGTTTTATGATTTACCATTATCAAGTATAAGTATGGCCTAGTATATTCCATAATATTCTTCCAATCTAATGGAAAATATGAACTTTCTCCTTGGATTTAGATATTTTTAAGTATCTCATGTTTTAAAAGCTAATTAAATACAAAAATGTAGTAAAAAAGATAAAACTATTAAACTACATTTTAACAATGAGCTACATATCACCAAAAGAGGAAGTTTCAAAATTACTCGACATAACAAATTAAGAGTATTTTTCCTGTCAGTGAATGCAAATTTTGAAATTCTTATATTGCTTTTTACACAGAATAAATTTAAGTAACAATATTTTACCAGAATTTGCTTTGTTAGCTTTCTAATTGCAAGATCTTTGGCCTTTAGAGAGTTGAAAACTCTGAGAGAGCTGAGCATATGGCTTATTAGAAGGTGCACACAGAAAGAACTCAATGGATGGGACATGCCTAGTGTTTCTTTAAAGGTGGCCTATCTCCCTCTTTTGCACCGACATGATTGACGTTGATGACACCCAACTGTAATTTTCCTTTTTAACTTGGATTTCTAAGCAGAGTTTCTCCTATTTTCCAGCAGAGATACTACAAAGTAGCAAGCATGACGATATTTCCCTTACACAATTCCAGATAAAAACTCAAGATTATAGTATACATTTATTTGATTTCCCTTTTAAAAAATATTCTATCAAAGCTAGATGATGGCTTTAGTCTGTCACGCTCTCCAACTGATATATTTTGATTCCTTTCTTTCAACTGCATGTTTTAATATATTTGCTCAGAGATCAAGCAAGAAAATAGCAAATGCCCAAAGTTTGTCACTCAGTTTGGTGTATGGAACTTTCAATCCTCACTACCCACATATCTCTTCTCTAACACAATGGCAAACATAAGCTAAACACTTACTAATAGTGAAAACAAAAGGGAAACTAAATGCTAGACATTATTCATTAGATAAGTAAAATTTTTGTAGGTATTTCTCATTGTCACTGGAGAACGTTTTCTAATGTTTTTTGTTACTGTCTTTGGAAATAATTTTGTATCAAGTCCAAAAGTGACTTTCTTACTACCATTCCTTGTCTTAATCAAGGAAAGTCAAGCTCTCACCATTAGATATGATTCCTGGAAAGTGATCCTATGAAGATCTATACTTATGTTCAGTTATGCACGTCAATCAAAGAATATGCCTTTCAATAAGAGAGCATGGGAGGACTCTTTAGCACCTTTATACAACCTTTTCTAAATATAATTTCTCTCTAAGCTTTTGATAGGTCCTGGAGTGCAGACAACTTGAGTTTATATTTTCTGACAAGTATTGTAAGTGCTTTTTTTTTTTTCTCTGTAAGTTATGATAGAATTATATGCTTTATAAAGAAAAGAAGTATATAGGGGATTTGACATTTTTTAAATAAAATCTAAAAACTTGGGGAGACTTAGAAAAACCAGAATTAAAAGCTTCATACTGAAATATATAACATATGAAGGTGTGTTCTGGGTTCAGACCTTGGCAAGTATCAGTAGCAGGTTTCATTTCTTTGAAATTCCAATTAAAATGTTTATAAGTACTGAGGAAAAAAAATGTGAATAAAAATTGCTATGGCACTAGTAACTAAGAAAAACAGATAAAGACTAAACCTGACAAAGGAAAGCAGGAGTGTAATTTTAATGCCGACTGAAATAATATTTAAGGTAAAAAAAATTGGTATTATGAAACAGGGATTATTTTATATTAATAAATATAATCCTAAGCAAAGATACAATGGTCTCCGTCTTTTATCCCTGAATAGCAGAGTAGTAGTCTTTGGCACACTGCTATCAATCTTTGTTAAATCAAGTACATTAAAAAAAAAAAAAATCAGTTAAGCCTTGTTTTAAAAAATTCAGATAAAAATCTGAATGAAAGAAAACAGACATGGCATATGTGTTAATTTTTAAGTAGAGAAAGGGTGATATATGAAGTTCTTATTATCTTCACAAGGTTAGAGTACAGAGAAAAATAAAGGTAGATTTCCTCAATGGTTGAAAAGCCCAAATCCAGGCTTTATTTTGAGTGTATGAACACTTACTAGGCAAATAGACATTTGGGGAATATTTGCACTGAATTATATAGGACGGATAAGAGAGGAAAGAGCTTGAAAGGAAAATCATAAAGATTCTATTGCAATGGTGCTTATTCAATGGTGAGGGCTGATACTATGGGTTATTGAAGATCTGAAAAATATTGTAAAGGGAATCAGTGGTAGACTGCAATGGAGTACATGAGACTAGGAGGCAAAAATTTTTTTTTTCCAAAGATTTTATTTATTTATTTGACAAAGAGAGATCACAGGTAGGTAGAGAGGCTGGCAGAGAGAGAGAGAGAGGGAAGCAGGCTCCCTGCCGAGCAGAGAGCCCGATGTGGGACTCGATCCCAGGATCCTGAGATCATTACCTGAGCCGAAGGCAACGGCTTAACCCACTGAGCCACCCAGGCGCCCCTAGGAGGCAAAATTCTATAAATCAATGGGAAAAGTGTGATTTTTGGTTCATAATCAGGAATCCATTTTTATTACAATCAGTTCCCACCAAGTTCAGTTCTGATTCACCTACAGATCTATCTTTCTCCAGACCCTGAAACATCTATATCTGATTCCTTTATCCTGTTAGAAATTAGGCAGGGATGAGAAGTTAATTTGGCCAGTGAATTCTTCAGGGTCTCATTCATTTAACTGCTAGGAAACCACATGACACAAGATGAAAAGCATTTTTTATATGATAACTTGCCACAGCTGTTTCTCACCAATTATCCCGAAGATACAGACTGACAAAGATGCAATCCTCTTGAAAATAATTCATAAGTTTACTACTAGAGGGAGCTGAAAATAATTTTAAAACACACTATTATATGGTAACTATATTTAACTCTTTGAGGAACCATGAGACTGTTTTCCAAAGTGGTGGCACCATTTTACATTCTCATCGGTATGCATGTATGTATGAAGCTGCTGATTAAAGTACCACATTTATTTGCCAATAGTGGGTATTATCTGACTTTTTGATTATAGTAATTTTAGTGGGTGTGATATTGTATCTCATTGTGGTTTTGATTTGCATTTTCCTAATGATTAAGGACATCAAAATGTTGTCATGTGCTTAATAGCTATTTTGTTTATCTTTTTTGGAGAAATGTCTATTCATATCCTTTGCCCCTTTTTTTGATTTGATTGTTTGTCCTATTATTGAGTTATAAGAATTATTTATGTATTTTAGACTTGGACCCCTGATCAGATATGTGGTTTGAAAATATTTTCTCACATTCCATGGATTGTCCTTTCTTTTTTGATTGAGGCTTTTGAAGCATTCCACAACAGGTATATATCCCAAATAAATGAAAATATATTTCCATAAAAAATAGTGCACAAATGTCTACAGAGGCATTATTCATAATAGCTCAAAGTTGGAAACAACCCTAAAGTTCATCAACTGATGAATAGATAAACAAAATATGATATGTTCACACATGGAATATTATTGGTAAAGTATTAATATATGCTACAATATGGTTGAATCATGAAAACAAAGAACCACGTATATGTTGTATATGTGTATGTGTGTGTATATATATGTATGTATATGTGTGTGTGTGTGTGTGTGTGTATATGTTGTCATTTCAGTGAAATGCCCAGAATAGGCAAATTTATAGAGACTGAAATTACAATGGTGATTTCCTAGGCATGGAGGACAAGAGGATGATAGCTAAAGAGCATGGGGTTTCCTTTTCAGGTTAGGAAAGGTTCTAAAATTGACTGTGATATTGATTGTACATATCTGTAAATATGCTGAAAACCACTGAATTGCACAGGTTAAGTAGATGAATTGCATGGTATATAAATTGCATCTCAATGAAGATGTTTTTTTTTTAAAAATCACATAATCAGATTGTGGTTATCTTGATCTGGTTTTACCTGTGTATACATGGCTTGAAGTCATTAAATAATGTGTGCTTACTTAGTTCTGTACTTAATGACCTGTGGGTATATGTAAGCAGATCTGCTAGACTGATTGAGTCTATGACAATTGCATTCAAAGTTCTGGTTCCCAGTGTAGAAAGGAGCACAACCCACTCACAGCAAGAGCTGTTAACTTTCTGGGTATTATGGACATTTTAAAAAACTATTTAAATATTTAAAGCTCCCCAGAATAATTGTACCAAAGCACATTTTTTTCCATATAATTTACTTTATTATGTCAGGAAAAAAATATCTTTTTCAAGCACAGGTACAGAAAAATATGGCCTTCACACTTGTTTATTTTTTCTTATAAAAATAAGTTTCCACTGCCTTAAAAAAAAAAAAGACAGTATTCTGCAAAAATACAAAATCAAGTTTGAATTCTGCTAAGAAGGTGATTACTTGAATCTTTGGTTCTGCTTTTATAATGCTGCATAATAAGAAAAATAAGAATTAATAAGAATTAAAATAGTATCTCATACCACATACTTCTGTTTAGAACAAGCACATAAATACCTCAGGACACTGACAAAAATCAACTTTCACATGAGCAATTTTCAAATTAAAGAAGGAAATCAACATATAAACGTTTTGCTTATCTGGCTCATGTAAACACTGAAACCAGCCATAGACTTTCTATAGTTAACAACTTTTCGAGAGTAAGAAAGTCCTAGTTTCTGACCAAGAAATACTTTTCTAACTTCTAGGATCAATGCTTCTTAAAGAAAATTTATCTACTATAATCTTCTAAGACCCAATTAAACATTAACAGGTCCTTCTTCCTCTCAATAAATCTTCCCTCAGCCCCAAGAATAGCTCATCATTGTTTATTTCTCCTTAAGTATTTCCTAGATGCATTGCACATATAAATAGTGACGAGTGATTGTTCTGGTCTCTCCTTACGTGTTCTCCTACCATGTATAAGAAATCAGCCAACTCCAATACATGATAGAGTAATTAAGAAAATGCACTTAACTCCATGATCTTTCCACAAGCATCATATCCCCTTAAACCATAGGTCCATTTCCAAGTGGGAATTTTTTTCCGATTTCATGGATATAAATCTCAACCAGAATAAAGAAAAAATAAATGAAATAGGTTAGAATAAGGAGTAAGAGAATAACTGTCAAGAAAAGAGGAACAATGTAATAAAACAAGCATAGAGATCAAAGCTAAAAGAGGGCAGAAATGAATATGACATGTGTTTCTCTCTGTGAGAGTTACTGCATTACCCACTTTATTTTTCCATTTTGTACAGAGAAATCATAATGTGAGTGAGAGCTTTTAATAAGACTGATTGAATATGACCCTAAATTGTTCTAAAATACCTGAAGAATGAAAGGATTGAAATACTTTTGAATGGAATTTAGGAAATGGAAAAACTCTGATCTTATAATTAAAATGTTTAAAAATGTTAAATTGAGGAATCATCTAGCTATGCATGTTTTGGTTTTTAATTTCTTTTTTCAAGTTTCGCCACCACAAAAGTAATCCAAAATACAATTGGAGAAAGATTAAGTGTATTATACCTTGACAGAAAAAGACTCTTCTGGGAAATAGTAGGTGTTTTATTTTGTATTGCTTTTTTATTTGACTTTGCTTTTCTGAGTTACTGAAATTGAACACTCAGATATGCAGAACAAGCAGTCAACTTCTTTTTAATTAGGCTTACGGATGACCCCTAAAATAAATGCGCATGGATACAAATGATTAAATGATCTAGAAAAAGCCATTGATGTAAAAATGTTACTTGGGACTTAGTCAACAAAGAAGGAAATATTTGCATACTGTGACACCAAAAGCATGTTTGAAATATTAGGAAACTTAAATTTTAAAAAGAAGTTCCCTTGTAAGCCTGCCACCATAATCTAACAATGGTTTTCATTTTTTTATTTATTTCCCAATATTAATCATATGTAAATTCATTTTATATCACTATAATTACGTGTGCTTGTATGGATAGGTTCTTAGCTAGCTTTTTTCCAACAAGTCTATTATTATGTGAATAATTTTATTGTAATTTCCTACCTTCATATTTATATTCCTCGAGGCTCCATAAAATGACCTTGAATGGAAGCATTTACTCTACAATTTACTGTATAATTTCCTTATTGTTAAGTGATTTCCATTTATTATATTACTAGGAAAAATTCTTTAAGACCATATTCAGACACAAAGATTATGTTTTCTTAATAGTTGAAATTCATTTGCCTCTAAGCATGTTTCAGACATTCTAATGGTGGTACTAGGAGCTACAACTGAGATTATTTTATGTGATGTCACCATTGTTACTATTGGGAAAGAGAAAGTGAGCAGCTCCAAGGACCATAGCAAAGAAAGCATTGTGGATCCTGAACGGTCACCTAGATTTACATGTTAGACGTTCATATTAGACGTGTTTTGGTTAAGTGATAGAACTAGACCCAAACTGACTTTTTAAAAAAGTGGTATTTAATTGTTTCTCCTATTGGAAGCAAGAGTCTAAACAAAATATTCAAGACTAGTTATTACTCTCTCCTACTCCCAGGGATGTTTTTTGCTGTTTTATTTGTTTTGTTTTGTTTCCCCTCTCATGGTTCACCCTGTTTTCAGTCAAAAGGTAGCTCTATTTTCATTGTCTCAGTACATTCCTAGACCTCTAACTATACCACAAATTGGCTTTGGATCATAGGCCCACTGTAAAATGTAAGCAAGCTGACTCTGGACAAAACATAAGGACTGACAGTGGTTAGGTAGGCTGTTTCCAGAAGTAAATTGCTAGACTAAAGATTAGATGCAGGAGAAGCAAAAACAGTGAACGCACACCTTCTGGTCCTTTACACATTCTGTTTCGCTTCCAGTGCATTCCTCACATAGTTTTTTACATGAAAGTACTGATCATTTTATTGTCTTCAAAATCCTTCATTTACTAGATCATGTTTTTCCATTTAATAAATCATTTTTATTCAACAGATCATTTTCCAAGTTCTTAGACAGGTTGCTACTATCCTTCATATTGAGAACTCTAGCAATAAATCCAGCTTCATTTTCAGCAGTTCCTTGCCCTGTATTCTACATCTGGGCTGCTATACAGCACATTTACCTGCCCTGCTCTTTCCACCACTTACACCTTACTTACCTCCATTCTCATTACACTATTATGCATTCTGGGGCAGGAGGAGAGGTGAACATTCTGTGAAATCACTGATTCAGAGAGCTCTGCTCTTCTTCTCTGTCATTAATGAATGTATAATGATAAAAGTAAAAATTTCTGCTCTTCAAGGGATTCAGAATAAACTCTCTACCATCCAGTAGGCTCACTGTGGACTGCTGGCTCCATTGCTTTAGTCTTCCAGCCTGTCTTGCTTCCATCAGGTTTTGAAGCTTGTCTGATCACAGTCTTTCTATTTTTGCAATTCCTGTCTCTTATTTGAGAATTTCTATTACATTAACTTGGCATTTGACTCAGGTCAAATCATGAATTCTGCCTCTGTTCTGTGAAATGACTATGCTTTCTCAAACTTCAATTTAGATTTTAATATGGTGGATGATAGCATTTAAATGCTTCAATAGGTTTTTAAACCTCTGAATTAAAATATTTATTATATTAAAAATATCAGATTGTTTACCTAAAGTCAAGTCTTTATCCTCAAAGTAATAAAAAATTCTTATCAATCCATACCATGTTATTATAAAAAAATGAACTATAGAAAATCATCACAGGCACCTGTTTATATGATATATGAATAAAATAAGCTTTTTCCAACCAGCTTAGATTACTTATTCTTTATTATCATTAATGATTATATTTGTATTCATTTTCTGTCTACAGAAATGAAAAATTATTTTTACAAATCACATGTAACTGTGAAATGCTTTACAAATGGTATTTTTCTTACCATGATAATTTATATTCCTTTTAAATTAATTTTTATTGAAGGCAGTCATATATTAACAGAAAAAGTTAAGCTTTTTTAGAAAAAAAATTTCTCTAACTTGTCAAAATCTATCACTGTGAATAGTTTTGTATTATTTCCTGGGTTTTATCTATTTTTTTTCAAATTTCAACTTATTTAAGTTTTAATTTTGAAATCAAAATAGTTACTGCAATACATGAATATTTTATAAATGGCATACCATTATATTTTTATAATTCTATAAGTTAGATATTTATTGTAGTAATTACAACATAAATTTTAAAATCAATTCTAGGTCCATCACTCACATTTTTTGTACCATAAGAGGTATCTCATACACACACACACACACACACAATATATGTAGCACATTTATAGTCCAGATATATATGTATACATAGAAATTTAAATCAAGGAGGTGAAGTTCTTTATACAAGGTCATAAAATGAGATAGTTTCAGAGTTCAAAATACAGTTTATATTTCCAAATTAGTTGAATCTCCCTTTCATACTGCATGTTTCTTTTCAATCACAACAAATAATCAAAGAAATCTACATTTTTTAGCAATAGACATTTTAAATGTTATTTGTTATTCTCTGTTGTATTTCATTTTACCTCTAAATATCAGTGGCTATGAACTGGACAAACTGAAACTATCTACTTGCAGCTGAAATGCAAGGTTTGGCATAATCTAAAATAAAGTGAGTTTGAAAATCCAGAAGCACTCATGTCTTCAGTTGCCTCTTATTCTGTTACTCTTCTCTTTCTCTCAGACACACAAACACATGTTTATTCACACATTATGTGCACACATACACACTGTAACTATAAGAACTAATCTTGATAGCATATTTACTTATTTTTATTTTTTAAAGATTGATTTATTTGAGAGAGAGAGCGCGCAGGGGGGAGGGTCAGAGAGTGAGGGAAAGAGAGAATCTCTAGCAGACAATAACCTCTAACCCAGGTGTGGAGCTGAGTGAGGTAAGGCTCGATCCCATGACCCTGAAATCAGGACCTGAACCAAAATCAAGAGTTGGACACTCAACCGCCTGAGCCACCCAGGGCACCCCCACGTGCGTTTTAAAGAAATTCCTTAATGTCTTCAAATTCTCATTTAAGATATTTTCTCTGCTTTAATAACTTAACCAACTGTATGGCTTTGAAGCATTTCATTGATTATAGTGACAATAATCATGACTTGCAGGTATGACAAAAGTAATGAAGATGACTCTGTAGTGATTCTTATAAAGTAAAATATAAGAACCATTTTTGGATAGGGCAAAATAATATGTCAACCTAATTACTATATTAGCTCCCATCATTTTTGTAATCTTTAGTTTCCTTTCCAGGTAAGTTTATTTTAAAGCAGTTGCATATATTTCAGTATAGCATCCAGTTTTGCCAAGTTGTTGTTTTAATTAATTCTATATATGATTGGAGAGTAGAATATTATAACATTGTAGATTCAGATAATTAAAACTATTACTACTTTTAAAATGCTTTATTGATTATGCCATCATTTTTCCTAGCTGTAAAACTCTTTGGTCACATGAAATAAAATTCATATTTCATAAAAGAATTACATTTTAGGGGTGCCTGGGTGGCTCAGTGCGTGAAGCCTTGGGTTGGTTCAGGTTGCGATCCCAGAGTCCCAGGATTGATCCTGGCATTGGGCTCCCTGCTCAGAGTAGAGTCTACTTCTCCCTCTGCCCCTTACCCGACTTGTGGTTTCTCTCACTCTCTCTCTCAAATAAATAAATAAAATCTTAAAAAAAAAAAGGAGAGAATTACATTTTAGAACCAAATATAACAAGAAGGGAAATCTATTTTAGTATGTATCCACATTTACTTATATTATAGAGTGATTTGGGAAACTGATTTCCTGAAATTATTCCAATACTCTTTAAGAGATTCAATTTTTCTGCTTTGAATATTCAGCATCTAGCATAAGTGATCATGTTTTTGGTTGTATTCTCCAACTTATTCTTTCTTATTGCATTGCATATACATATTTGGATTGGTAATCTGTGTTTTTCTTGGAGTCTATGTAACAAAGAGGCTGAAAATTTTACCAGTGCAAAAATATAAAAGGACCTTTTATCATAACAGGGATTTAGGTATCCATTTTAGGAAGCATGTTCACCTATGTTTTAAATTGATTTTAGTTTGAAATGAAATATTCTTTAGACCCATTAATAACTTTGTTTAGATATATTTGTGCACAGAAAATGTCAAATGCTCTTTTATGAAAGAACAAAAAAAAAAAGAAAAACAAAACTTCACTAGCCTAATCTTTCATTTTTTTCATATTTAGAGTATCTTGAAAATAGTAGAAATGTAAAATTAGAACTGTAACATGGGATTATAGTAGAAGTTTGAAACTGTCTTTTTAATATGCTTGCCAAACTTTTTAGGTTAGGCTGATTTATATCGATATCCAGTGCCCAAACAGGAAATCACAAAACCACCCAAGGGATCACTAAGTTAAAACTCAGATTGGAAGAGTTGTAAATCTATGCTTATGCAATCATAATTATTGCTTTAGGTATATTTTTTTCATATGTATGTAGTTGATAGTGATGATAGTTCATCCTGGCCAGCAGGCACTCTTCTCAAACTGCCATAACTAACACATAAATACTTGACCCACTTCTATGATTTGGAATTAATTTCATGACAAGTTATTCAGAGGAGTTGTATTAATCTTTGCTAATATCTAAAATGGCTTGAGCTGCTAAACCTATGAGTAGAAACAAACAACTTGGACCCTACACTGACATTCTTTAAAACAAAGTCAGAAAATCTGTGTCCTCCTTCACATGTTATTTTCATTTGTGAACTGGAGAGGACAGTTATATGTGCACACACAAGGAGAATGTTCATTGCATATCAGTCTTAATCAATGAGTAATCAATAAAAATAAGATATAATTAGATTGGAAAATATAGATAGCAAAAGATTTGCAAATAGCAAAATGATTTGTGGAGAATTATGTTATCTCATATATACAATTTTGGACATATTATGTTTCCTTGTAACTATGCATTTTTTCTCTCTACAGGTAGGAAAATTATTTCTCTATGTAAACTGTTTTCAGTAATTATTTATCTGGTTTCTACTATGTGCAACCTAGACATTTATCTCACAATGTTCAGTTGTGCAGGGTAATAAGGCCAGCTATTTTTGTGACTTTGTATAAAACAATTGAAAATTGCTAATAGGGATCATGAAGACCTCAATCTTTACAGGAATAAAAATGTTAGGAATGCGAAGTCATACTTCTCCAAAAGGAATCTGAGTAAGTGCCAGTATTAAAATGGTAAGCCAGTCTCAAAATCACCAAAGCAAAAAAGAAATTTCAACCCAAGGTGAAGTGTACCACCACTTGCCACTTGCCAGAGTTCTGTCCTACTGTGTAGTCACCAGCTGACTGTTTTATAGGAAGTCATAGACTTTGAGGTGGGAACACCAAGAAAGAACCCAACCCCAAGTGACCATACTTGGTCATTGAACTGAACAAGACAGGCAGATAAATAAAATTACAAGAAAGTATTTATTTCATCACTGTTAACAAAGGTAGATCAAAGGAAAAAACAAAAGTCAAATCCTACTCACTGGTAAAATGTGAGGCAATATTTATTCACGTGTGACAGAGCCACATTTTTTTTTTCTTTTGGAGAAATTTTTTTTTAAAGATTTTATTTATTTATTTGACAGACAGAGATCACAAGTAGGCAGAGAAGCAGGCAGAGAGAGAGGAGGAAGCAGGCTCCCTGCAGAGCAGACAGCCTGATGTGGGGCTCGAACCCAGGACCCTGGGATCATGACCTGAGCTGAAGGCAGAGGCTTTAACCCACTGAGCCACCCAGGTGCCCCTCTTTTGGAGAAAATTTTAAGAAAAGAAAGGAAATAGAAAAGCCAGAGCTAATTTTCCAAAACTGCATGTAATGAGAAAATAATACTTCTATATAAAGTAAGGCAGAAAAGTAGGGGAAGAGGAAAACAGGTAATTTTCCTAAATGTAATACACTAAGATTTCTTTAAATCTTCAGTAATTCTTTCTCAAAAAAAAACCAAAATATTTGACCAATTTTATACATTCTTCTGACTGCTAATTTTTGCATTCAAGTGTCTGATTTACAGTAGTAATGGGCTACATAGATTGAGCCTAAAAATCAGGTTACCAGAATGAATTTGGATATTTTATGTTAGGCAAATTCATTTATGTTGTATTTATTCGGCATGTTAATATATAAAGAAAATTAGGGTGAAATTAAATAATAATGCTAATGAATAATCTGGAAAAAGAAAATAGATAGGCAAAATAGTAAGATTCAGATGGTCACCTAAATGTAAGTAGAGTAGAAATCAACGTGGTGTGATATGTTCACTGAAGAAATTCTCAAAAAACTTAAATCACTTAATGCTTCCTGGAAAATGCAAGTGAACCTTCATCAAAAACACATTCAAAACTTCAATGAAGACCCAAAGAGAAGAATACTGAAGAGATTTTATTAATAGAGTAGGTTATAGAGGTCACTATTAAGTCTCATTTTAATGAAAGGTAATCTCAGCAAAAAAGTAAAATGTGCAAAGAAGTGAATGTCTGAGATTGTAATGGAAAAAGAAGCTTTATTTGCATAATGATTGCCATCTATCCTATCTGCTGCTTTCACATCAAAAGAGCAAAACTCATCATTTAACTATAATGAGGGACATTTCAAAGATGCCAATTTAGTCAGTATTTAAATTTCTTTTTCAGATAGCAAGTCCGCTTGTCATAAACTACTATTTGCCAAGAAGATTTTGAAGATATAGTGACTTTTTAGATGCTAAATCAGTTGATGTACACAAGTGGGAAATAAATTATACAGGAAGTGATATGCAATAAACATCTCTTTCTCAAAAGAGGATGCACTCCATAATGTATGCATGTACTTCCATTCAGTGATGTTTGTAAAAGTAAGACATAGAACTCAAATGCCTATCAGTAGATGTCTGGTTGAATTAACCATAAAGTATCTATAGAAGGTAATTCTACATTGGTATTTTTTATAAATGGAGCATCTTCTGCATTTTCAAATGTGAAATGAGACCCATAATACATTGTTAAATGAGCACATAAGTTATAGAACTGTGCTCAGTGTATCTTTCCATTTAAATAAAAAATTTCAAAAGGTAAGATAGATGACGTGATGATGATGATGATGATAGGTCAGTGGGTAGATGAAAAGATAGATAAGTCAGAGTTAGTGTAATATAGACAAAATTTGAAGGAGATACTGATTTTGATTATGCATTAAAAAGATGAGGGAACAGGGTTCACTCAAATATTATTAGTGGTTTCTGCAGAGGAAGTAATGTTAAAGAGGAATTATATGGGGTCAGAAATTTTTAACTTTTTATATTATGCATTTCAAAGCATCTTTTTCCCTATGTAATATATGCAAATTTTGTAATATGAAAAACGAAAAATGAAATTAACAAGTTTAAAATATCTATGAAAACTGTTAAACCTATGACCATAATTAATGCTGATTTAAAAAATATATATGTTTTCAAACTCCACTTTATTCTGCATTTACAAAGCAGAGACTTCACAGAAGTAAATGCTCTGATAAAAGTAGCAATCCCTGGGGGGTGCCTGGGTGGCTCAGTGGTTAAAGCCTCTGCCTTTGGCTCAGGTCATGATCTCAGGGTCCTGGGATCCAGCCCCACATCAGGCTCTCTGTTTGGCAGGGAGCCCGCTTCCCTCTCTCTCTCTGCCTGCCTCTCTGCCTGCTTGTGATCTCTCTCTCTGTGTCAAATAAATAAAATCTTTAAAAAAAATAGCAATCCCTGAAAGATCAGGGTTTTGAATTACCATCTAATTCCACAGTCTTTGTATTTTTCTCTATGCCATGCTCTGTTGAAGTCATTGGATCCATCAGTTTGATTTTCCTCATTTAGTACAGAATGATTTATATAACTGTACTGCAATCTGGAAATTATGTACATGTAAAAGTATTGAGAAACTAAGATATATGGTGTGTTTTCCTGAATTTTAGAATGGTTTTAGAGTTTGATCATTATTTGCATAGTGGACTTGAGCTTAAAATGCACATTCTAATATAAGTGGAACAACACAGTATCATAATTGACAAAATATATAAATTACTAATAAATAAAAATATATAGAAAGATATTTTTAAAACCTATCAAAGAATATGGTGTTAAAACATAAGTAACAGGGGCGCCTGGGTGGCTCAGTGTGTTAAGCCGCTGCCTTCGGCTCAGGTCATGATCTCGGGGTCCTGGGATCAAGTTCCGCGTCGGGCTCTCTGCTCAGCAGGGAGCCTACTTCCCCCTCTCTCTCTGCCTGCCTCTCCATCTACTTGTGATTTCTCTCTGTCAAATAAATACATAAAATCTTTAAAAAAAAAACATAAGTAACAATATTTCTCTTTATTTGTAAAACATATTTACACTTTTTTATGTGAGAACATTTTAAAAATTCCAAAATTGATAAGCTTAAATATATAAGATTTTTAATCTTTGGAAGCTTACACATGAATTTCAAATAACTTCAACTTATTATAATATTGAGCTTTGAGTCATTTACTATTATCCTAAATATTTTTCATCTCTGAAATTCAGGTATACATCATTCTACTCATATTCATACTTACAGAAACACTCTTTCTTTCCAGAGAGGCCATTTATAGAAGGGAGATTTTTTTCAGCATAACTTAACAACTATTTATCGGACAGATGGTATTTGCTGACCTTCTGCTATCTTTTGCAGATAGGTGTCAGTTCTATTGACACCTTCATCAAATACACAAAATTCAGTGGCAAAAATAGTATATGAATTTTACCATTTGGCTTTTAGAGTTTTGATTTTCATATTGCTGACCCATTTCACATTTAAAGGACTATTTAAATATTCCATATCCATATTATACATATGAGCTTTTCTACCTCTTTCTCATGTTTGTGCACCATCTTAACATCATAATGTCCAGATGTATTGCAGAATTTTCAACAGACATGGAAATAGAATACTAACTTCACTCAGTTGAATTCAAAAATAGATCCCAAGTTCTTACATGTTATCATTGTTAAATCTGTTAGAAGTATAATTATGTTGCTCCACTGCACCAAGTGGTATCTCATCAGTCCACTTGATCCTATGTTATTCCATGCCAATTTTGGAGTGCGGTCCCAGTATCCTGTAAATGCATTTTCCAGAGCTACCAAAACCCTCAATATATGCTCTCTGCTAATGAATCAGCAGAACTATGTTTCCATGACAACCTAGTTTCCAAAGCAAACCACCATCCATTGCATGATGTGAGAGTAAGTGAAAGAAAGTGTGTGAAACTTCAATGAAGGCATTTTTTTTTTCACATGATAAGATTTTCTTCATGGTTGTGTAGGTGATTTGCAATTTTATTACAGAGATGTTATCAAATATGTCTATAAAATACCATCTCAATTTAAATGGGAAAGTAGAAATCTGATGGATTGGGTTTATGAAAAAGTCAAAGATCTCATGGTTGAGAAAACTGACCATTATTCAATTTATATTCTACTTTTTATTGTCCCCATTTCTTCTTGGCACCTTTAGTTTTAGTATGGCAAATATGGGGTAATATTTCAGAGTGCCCCATTTTTTTCAAAGCAAGGGTTAAGAGTTTTCTATGTATATATTCTTGTCATCCATTTTGTGAAAAGCAGTTTTTAGCTGGCATGCACACAAAATCAATTATTTGATAACTATTGATAACAATTATTGATAACTATTTGATAAGTATATAAATCAATTATTTGATAACTATTATTTGGTAACTATTTTTAAAATTATGTTATGATAGTATCTAGTCATGTGCTATAACAACTGGATTTTTTGCCTGGGTGACTGTTCAAATAGATGAATGCATTAAATGTTCATAAAATCAGGCGTTCATCTGCATTCTTTCCTCTAGCCAGGCTTAGCAAAAGCAGTCGGGATATGAAGAAGAACAAATACAATATTTTGGATAACTGATTATCCAGGCTGCAGAGTTGGCTCTGGAACTCTCTAGACTGAATTACTTCCAGTCTTGTGTCTCAGCATATTTGTTTTACCAAAGATCAAATATTAGTAGATGTACTCAGTGAAATTATTACTAATGTGAATATACAGCTTAATTCTTTGTAGGGTTAATTTATAGATTAATACTGAAATATACAATCAATTCCTATGTATTCCATTTTACTCCTTCCATTAAGTAATTAAATTGAGGAAGATGTTTCCTTAATATTCAGATAGCAAAGCTTCATAAAGAACAACACTGGAATTTGGCTATTTGAAGAGACCTGCATGATCATTTTTTTTTAATATATTTTTTTTAATTTTTTTTTATAAACATGTATTTTTATCCCCAGGGGTGCAGGTCTGTGAATTGCCAGGTTTACACACTTCACAGCACTCACCAAAGCACATACCCTCCCCAATGTCCATAACCCCACCCCCTCTTCTCCCAACCCCCCTCCCCCCAGCAACCCTCAGTTTGTTTTGTGAGATTAAGAGTCACTTATGGTTTGTCTCCCTCCCAATCCCATCTTGTTTCATTGAGACCTGCATGATCATTTTAAATTACATTAGATTTTGACTTTAAGTCAACAGGAGTCCTTTCATATTGTTCCAGTTATTTTCTGTGTCCCCAAATGAGTCATTTTCAAAGTGCTTTTAGACATCAGATTAGCAACCATTATGATTTTATTTCAGTGAATTCTTGCTAATTTCTACACCTTACCAAGTGTGGGAGGAGTTTGACATTTTGCTGTTTCAGAAGGCCTCGTAAGAAATATTCTTCCTTCAACTTCTTCATCTTTGTATCACCCACACACAACTTAATTGGTGACTTTATCATAGAGGAGCTACCTGTTAGAAATGATTTCATTTTGGATTTTTTCCCCTCTTCTTACAAAGTGACCAGTGATATTTAAAAGTATGGCTGCAATATCAGCCACAGTCCTCGGTAGTAGTTCAATAGCAATATCGGAGAAGGTTCCACAGCTGATCCTTAAAAAAATTACATATCATTATTATGAGAAATAAATCTCTGTGGTTTTAATTTTCCAATTTTTTAAAGATTTTATTTACTCATTTGACTGAGAGAGAGATCACAACGAGGCAGAGAGGCAGGCAGAGAGAGAGAGAGAGGAGAAAGCAGGCTCCCGCAGAGCAGAGAGCCCAGTACCCTGGGATAATGACCTGAGCTGAAGGCAGAGGCTTTAACCCACTGAGCCACCCGGGCGCCCCATGAAAGTAATTTGATTTAACATAGTGAAATAAGTACTGGAGTGCACAATTTTATCCAGAAATGATTTGTTAACAGTCCTTAATGCAAAATATGCAATGTGATTCAATAAAAACCTCACTCAAGTGAAGTTATTCCCTACATACTAATTCATTCATGTATAGTTGTCCTCTTGTTTTTTCTTAGATTTTTTTAAACAATTTTATTATCAGGGTGAAGGAAGTATCAAGTTGTGAGACTCATCTAATGAATCTATGCACTTATTGTAAACTTTGTTCCATTTCAGTCATTGTCAGCACAGATGTCATTATACTGATGGTATGCTCTCCAATACATTTCTAACAATTTTATGTCAAAATACACTCCAAAGAGATTGAGTGATTTACTCCCTCCCTAACAATACCTGAAAATATATGTTTCCCTCAGCTGTGGCCAAAATTATGTGATAGAAAGTATTTACTACTGAAAATTATGTGTACTGTAGTTCTAAATAGTATTTCTCTTATATAGATGAAGCTCCACATCTTTCCATAAGTTGAAAAAATATATTTCTATTTTTGCCAGCTATCTGATTATGTCCTTTGCCTATTTTTCCATTTAGGTTTTGGTTTCCAGATATTCATTCTTGTGAAGCTATCTTGGTAATGCATAGTTTACAATTCTCAATTGTATTCTTTCAGTCAAGCAAGAAGTGAAAGATACCTGCAATATAATCTGAATGCAGAATTTTGTTAAAAAATTTTAAGTTTTACTATAAAAATTTTCAAAAATGTACAGATGAAGAGAAAAAACTGTATAATTAAATCTCTGTGCTCCACCCCCAAAAAATCTATATACCCCTTACTAGCTTCAGCAATCATTAATATTTTGATAATAACTTTTCTTGTTTTCTCAATCTCCAGAAAAACACTGATTGAAACCCTTATTCACATCCCCTGTAGTTGTTTTTAATCTGTGTGTGTGTGTGTGTGTGTGTGTGTGTGCTGTTGTGGTTGTTGTTATTATTTATTAAAAGGAGAATCCAGGCATCATGCCATTGTTTCCTAAATGCATTAGTATGCCCAATAAAGACGTGTTTAAATAAATCAGAAAGTCATTAACAATAAATCTTTAATGCTATCTAATATACATACCTAAATTTCTCCAATAGTGTCAAAGGTGTCTTTTTACTGTTGATTTATTCAAATTAGGATCCATAAAGCACATTTTTTTTTGATTGGCCATTCAATTCTCTTTTATTTTCTTGCAGTGTCCCCACAGTTTATTTTATGGTACTTGAATTTTTGGATTAAAAATATTTAGGATGCCCTGTATTCTGGATTTGACTGATCAGTTCCTACTATAGTAATTAAAGAAAATCTACTAAACAATACATTCTTTCAGCAAAGAATCTACTAAACACCATATACTTTTAGCAGTCTTCACATGGGATTTTTTTTTCCCCAAGAAAGTATATACTGATTGGTTTAGAAGTCCTAGAAGACATTCTTTCTTTAGTAGTGACAAATTTTAGCCAAATATAATTGCCAAAAGGCAAAGCAACCACCCCAAAACTATTAAATATAAGTTTAACAGAAGATGAATATAATCTTATGAAGAAAACTAGTATAGAGATTTTAAAACAAAAATTAAGAGCTAGACCAATTTTGGAAATTGGAATTTATTGTAAATACCCAATTTTATAAAAATCAAGACCCTATGATGTGTGGTAAATTATTAGTAGCAGAAAGTATTCATTCCATTAAATTTCTTGATTTTGCAAGATAAATTTTAAAATTTTTAAATTATTAATAATAATACTTCGTGCAGGTAACTACAAAACACAGTCAGCACAAATAACTGCCTATTTTACATTATTACATAACTCTCATTTCTGGTAAAAATTCTACTTATATTATTTTCCCACACAGAACTTGGTGAGTTGACTCTAAAATTTATATGGAATAAAGAACAACTAATAGGCAAGACGATATTGAAGAAGAGGAAAGGGAAAGAGGGAAACAGACTTACTCTTTTTTTTTTTTAAGATTTTATTTGTTTATTTGACAGTCAGAGATCACAAGTAGTCAGAGAGGCAGGCAGAGAGACAAAGAGAGAGAGGAGGAAGCAGGCTCCCCATCAAGCAGAGAGCCTGATATGGAGCTAGATCCTAGGACTCTGGGATCATGACCCAAGCCCAAGGCAGAGGCTTTAAACCCCTGAGCCACCCAGGTGCCCTGAAAGAGACTTATTCTAAGGGTGAAATGTAAAGCTGTAATGATTTAACATGTGGTATTTGGTAAGTAGACCAATGGATAATTGTATAAACCTGAGCCATACATCCACATGTATGGAACAATGGGAAAACAATTAATAAATGATTTTTGAGAATCTATTTTGATGAATTTCTTAAAGTTAAAACCATTAAAACTTAAAAACATTTCTACCATTAACTGGGAATTTATACTTAAATGAAAAAAAGAAACCACAAAAATTATGTTAAATTTGTTTTAAAAAGGCATGAAGTAGTATCTTTTCACATTGACATGTTTGCAGAGAGATCTCTGGAAAGTAAGCAAAAAGCTAACAACTTTTCTACTTAGCTGGTATAATATCTTAGTATATGGAGGACAAGTGTGGGAAGACTGTTATATGCATTTTTAATTTATGACATTTTATAGTCTACCTAATAAATACTCAGCAAATGAATGCAAAATTTTAGGAAATACAGAAGGGAAATCTTACTGACATTGGGAAGGAAAGATCTCTTAATCAAAATGTATAAAGCTAAAACTAGAAAAATATCTGCTTAAAGGAAAATATTTTTAAAGAGTAAGTATGGAATTTATCTTAGTGATGGTTGCAAGACTTTGTTAATTGGCAATCACTGTGTTTAATAAAATTATTCTCACATATTTCCTTAATTAATAGCCCTGGGAAACATCCAATCAGTTTCTTACTTTGTGCGCTCTTTGAAGAACTACCCAAAATTTGTTTGATTTCCACCAATTTTTCACTTATATTAACATGAGGATTTACGAATAAAGAACCATGACATAAAGCGCATGAAGTTCTCACAGGATTTGTTCTGCAGAGAGTAATGCAGACCTACTACTTTATGAAACATTCAGTGCCATGGCTTTTTAAAAAATTTCTTTAACAAATCCTGTTTTGTACGACAAGTTGCTTCAAAATTAAGAAGGAATTGTTCTAGGATTGTGAGAGTAGATTTTTATGCACAACAGACCAGAACACTTCATAATCTGCCAACGGTGATAATTATACAATCAGGGAAACTCTAATTGCTATCAGCTATACACACCCCCCACATCCCTGAGCAGCATTTCAGGTAATGAAGAGCAACCATAGGACATCAGAACAATAAAGCTCATTTTTCAATAGAGCAGCAAGATATGCAGCATGAATATCACAGATTCTTAGAAACAATAAACAGTGAACACCCCTGTATCTGCAATCATCTGTCTTATGATTGACAGGGATTGAAGTAGCTAGAATCTTAATACGTTCCAGAATTTATAAATGAGTTTACAATATCCATTCTCTCTATAACTACAAGTAATCAGCGATATCCCTCATCCATATTTGGAATATTATACTAAATCTTCGTGTCCTACTCCTTTATTTCCTCAAGTCTTCACCTTCCTTAAGTTTAGTCTGCCTGTCAAGGACTTGCTAGCTTTACTGTATGACTTCTTGAATGAGCGACTATTTCTAGAGTGAGGGCCAACTGGAATTTTTTCAAAAGCTGCCGGTCTTAGAATTTGAAAACCATGACAAAAAACCTTTCAGGTGATGTGATACAGATTTTTCCAAATGATCTTTCTTAGGGTTTTCCAAAAACGCAACTGCAGGGAGTCCTTGAAGGCATAGAAAATACTATAGATTGTTAAGTAGGCAAGGCTAAGCCCTTTCCTTCTACTAAACATGCACTTGTGGCTGCTTTATCAGAAGCCATCTCCATATTTATGTTTTCAATAATATTCTATAAATAAGATCATTTATTTCATCCAATAATCCCTGCTTTTATGTATTGTTATTGTTATTAATGGGAATAATATTGAGCCTTGGTTTCCTTATCACACACTGTATTTAATGCTTTGGATCTGTTATCTCATCTGGCCTCACAGGAAACCTATGAAATCGTTTATTATTCTTAAATTTAAAAATGAGAAAATCAAGACCCAGTAACTGATTAGCGGCAAAGAGTGTTCGTTTATTGAACTTTCTGAGTATGCAAGGTGAATTTTTATTTTTTAAAGTATTAACAGTAATCCATTATGCAGATAACTACAGGAAACAGTTTACAAAGGTAGCTGCCTATCTTACAATATTACTGATGCTCAGATCTCATCATCCATGATATTATAAAATTAACTGAAAATGAAACTCCTTAAACAAAGTTAATGATGTTTAAAGTAGCTATATACTTGAATTTGTCAAAAATTGATTGTTCGGGGGCGCCTGGGTGGCTCAGTGGGTTAAGCCTCTGTCTTCAGCTCAGGTCATGATCCCAGGGTCCTGGGATCGAGCCCCACATCGGGCTCTCTGCTTGGCAAGGAGCCTGCTTCCTCCTCTCTCTCTCTCTGCCTGCCTCTCTGCCTACTTGTGATCTCTCTGTCAAATGAATAAATAAAATCTTAAAAAAAAAATTGATTGTTTCGTTAAGGATAGAATCAGGAAGGGTTGAGGAGGAGAATACTGGTATGCTCTTTTCCAAAAGAAAAAAAAAAAAGACTTATTTGACTTTTATACAAGAAAATTTAAAGAAATTTCATTGAGATGTCCCACTTTCCCTCCACGTTCTTCCTCTATCTCTTCCTCTTTACCTGTTACTTTACCACTTTTTTGTATGCCTTTCACTTTAACTTCTCCATTTTTCCCCCTTTCTTCTTCCCCAGTTTCTTTTTTCTTTCCTCTTTCTTTTGCTCTTCTTTCTTCCTCCCCTTGTTTTTTTTTTTTTTTTTTTTTTTTACGTATTGTGCAGGAAATAGGCAAAATGATGGAAAAGGTCTCCGCCCAAGATCTGAAAGATCTTACAAAGATCTTTGTAAGTGGCTTTTTTTTCATTGTTAAATATCAAAAGTTCTTTGTATATTTTGGATACAAGTTTGTTTTTTTTTTTAATCAGATATATGTTTTGCAAATATTTTTTTCCAATCAGTGGCTTGTCTTTTCATTCCCTTATAGACCCTCACTAGCTAAGGTTCTCAGTTCTTGGTTGCTAGCGTTAGAAAATCAGAAGAGGGTTCCTTGCTAGGATGGTATGGGAAGAAGCTTATTTGTCCAAAGCATTGTGAGATTGTGGAGTAGAGACTGACCAATTCTGAAGCAATAGAATGAAGGTTGGTTCTTTCTTTGTCTTTCATTTATTCATTCAACAGATATTTTGAGAGCTAAGAGGTGACAGAACACATATACCATGTGGATAATACACCATATTACTAGTTAAGCAAGTAACTGAAGGTCTGTTTGTCCCCATTTGAGACATTAGATTGCTGTTTTACCTTACTACTAATTATATCTTTCACATGTTCTCCAATGCTAATACAATTTGCATGATCCCAAGAATCTGAAAACTAATGGGTATCATTAAAAGTAGGGTTTTTTAAAAAGATTTTATTCATGTATTTGACACAAAGAGAAAGATCACAAGTAGGCAGAGAGGCAGGCAGAGAGAGAGGAGAAGCAGACTCCTTCCTGAGCAGAGAACCTGACACTCAAGGCTCCATTCCAGGACCCTGTGATCATGACCCAAGCTGAAGGCAGAGGCTTAACCCCATGAGTCACCCAGGTGCCCCTTAAAGTAGTTTTTCTTTCTTCTTTGACACATTGTTATAAGCTTGTACTGTCAAATATGGCAGCCACTAGCCACAGGTGGCCCATAAGCAAAAAAATATGGCTAGTCCAAAATTGACATGTACTATAAGAAGTGTACTTGTTATCAAAGACTTAGTATGAAAAAAGTATTATAAAATATTTCATTCATACATTTTATATTGATAGTTTTATATTAAGTTTTGGGTATAAAGATGAAGTTATATAAAATATGTCTTTTTACTTTCTTTATCATGGTTACTGAATCATTCAAAATGACTTACGTGGTTCATGTTATACTTCTCTTGCACAGCACTGCTCTAAGAAAAGTTTATATTACCTTTTATGTTTTGCATGTCCCAGGAAGATCTCTGTAGTAAAACATTATTCTCAATTCCATATCTGTGCGTGTAAAAATTGTCTTTGTGTACAAAATTGCCAAAGAAATGTTAAGGTCTAAACATTTCTGCATTTATTTATGTCCTCAAGTGATACTGATAGATTAGACAAGCATAATTTTCTGTATAAAAATAGTTCTGAAGTTCTCTAAGTAAGAAGCTTACAGAAATGCACAGGGATCTAAATCTTATTCCATTCTGCAGCCTGTCATTTAAGACCATGATGCATATTGGTTTGTATTTCCCAAGGTCCTAGTCTTTCACTGAAGATTTTCAATTTAGTCCAGACCAAGTCAGTAACTATTTGTTAAATTTTTCACAAGTTCCAGTGGCCATTTGCCAGATTCTGCTACAATGAGGCTCTCTCCAATTCTGCTACAATGGGGCTCTCTCTACAATGGGGCTCTCTCACCATTTGAACAATGGTGCAAAGGATATTTTGGGAGAGGATGTAAGTGCATGGTAATAGTTCCCTGGCATCTCCTTAGCTTCTCTAGGAGGTAGAGCAGAAGCCAACCAAGTCCTGAGAGTCATATCAGTAACTAAAGATCTCAGAGGTGTCCCTACTGATACGTGAAGAAACCCCAGAGTAACTTATTTCTAAGTTCTATTTCTACTATAGTATAACATTTCCACGTTTTAGAAAAATGCCCATAAGTTCCTGGTGAATATAAAACCCTCTTTTATAGCAATGGGATATAGTAAAAGCCAAAGTTACAGAAGTTACAAAAATCTGGGTTGAATGACCAAAGTAGTCACATTTGTTCACTTTAATCTTAGATTAGATTTCTTAGGGCATTATAGCCTTTTCAGGTTGACTTCTTTCACTAAGTAATATATATTAACTATTATTCCCTGTCTTCCTTGTGGCTTGACAGCTTATTTCTTTTATCACTGATTAATATTTATTTAATGGTTATACCACAATTTATCCCTTCACTTATTGAGGGATATCTTAGTTATTTTCTGTTTGGGGACATTATGGATAAAACTGCTATAAACATTTATAAACAGACTTTTTTGTGGATGCACATTTTCAACTCATTTGGGTAAATATCTAGGAGAGTAATTTTTGAATCATATGCTAGGAATATGTTTAGCTTTGTAAGAAACTGCCAAACTGTCTTCCAAAGCGGCTGTATCATTTTGCAATTCCAGTAGGAATGAGTAAGAGTTCCTGTTGTTTTATAGCCTTACCATCATGTTGAGCATCTTTAGATATGCTCATTTGCCATCTGTCTCTTAATTGGTGAAGTGTCTACTCAGATATTTTGCTACTTAAATTAATTGGATTGTTTTTTTTTTGTTGAATATCAAAAGTTCTTTGTATATTTTGGATACAAGTTTTTTTTTTTTTTTTAATCAGATATATGTTTTGCAAATATTTTCTTCCAATCAGTGGCTTGTCTTTTCATTCCCTTACAGAGCTGCTTCTGCAGGAAAAGTTGTTTAATAAAGTCTACCTAATTTCTCTCATTGATCTTGCTTTTGCTGTCTTATTAAAAACTCATCAGTAAATCTGACTTTACCTAGGTTTCTCCTCTTTTCTTCTCAAGATTTTATAGTTTTTCATTTTACATTTAGGTTCCATGACCCATTGTCAGTTAATTTTTGTGAAAGCTGTAATGTCTGTCATGATTTTTTTTTTTTCTTTCCGGCATATGAATCTCCTATTGTTCCAGCACAATTTGTTAAAAAGACTATCCCTTGTCACTTGACTATCTTTGTTCCTTTGTCAAAAATCAGTTGATTCTGTCTATACAGAATTATTTCTGGGCTCTCTACTCTGTCTTATAGCCATTTGTATCTATTCTGCCATCAACAGAATGCTGTCTTGATTGCTGTAGCTTTAAAGTAAGTTTTGAAGTTGGTTAGTGCCAGTAGTGTCATTCCTCCAACTTCATTCTTTTATTCAGTATCGTTTATTATTCTGTTGTTGTTTTGTTTCATTTCTGTCTTTCCACACAATTTGAGAGCCTGTTTGACAATATACACAAAATTGAGATTGCTTTCAATCTCTATGTCATTTTGGGTAGAATTGACTCCTTTACAATATTGACTCTCCAGGGTATGAGCATGGACTATGGAAATATGCCTCAATTTATTTAAATCTTTGATTTGTTTCATCAAACTTTTTATACATACAGTTTGCATACATATATGATTAGATTTATCTGTAAGTACTTCATATTTTGGTGGTATTTTTAATGGTACTATGTTTTTAATGTAATTGTTTATTGCCAGTAGATAGAAATGCAATTAACCTTAGTATATTCACTTGTACTTAGCGATTTTCTGTAACTGTTTATTGTCAGAAAATATTTTTTCGGATTCCTTGAGATTTCATACAAAAACATGTCACCTATGAACTAAGGCAGTTTTATTCCTTCCTTCCCAATTTGTATAACTTATTTTCTTTCCTTCTCATCCTACACTAGGACTTCTATTATAATGTTAAATAGGAATGTTCACAGAATAAGTCACAGCTTTGTTTCTTCTATTCTCAGGGCAATGTATAACGTTCTTACCATTAAATATGTTGTTAGCTGTAGTGTAGTGGTAGATGTTCCTTAACAAGTGTGGAAGTTCCCCTCTATTCTTAGTTTGGTGAGAGTTTTTATCATGAATAAGATTTGGATTTTTTAAATGCTTTTCCTGAATCAATTGGTATAATCATATAATTTTCATTCTTTATTCTCTTGATGTGGAGGTTTACATTAATTCATTTTTTTTTTTTAATGTTGAGCCAGCCTTGAATACTTGGAGTAAATCCTACCTGGTCAAGATGTATAATTATTTTGTACATGGTAAGCTTTGATTTGCTGATTTTTTTTGTGAATTTCTCATCTATACTCATGAAAAATAATGGTTTGTAGTTTTTCTTTCTCAAAATGCTCTTTCTTATAATGTCTGAATTTGGTATTAGAGTAATGCTGGTCTCCTAGAATAATTTTAGAAATTTTTCTTCTACTTCTGTAAGGAAGATATTCTAGAGAGTTGACATCATTTCTTTCTTAAATATTTAGTAGGCTACCAGACAATCCAGTTGAGCTTGGTGTTCCTTTTAATATTATGAATTATTAATTCAATTTCTATAATGGATATAAGCCTATTAAAATTTTTTCTTTTTTTTTTTTTTTTTCTTGTGTGAGCTTTCTTCGTGGGTAAGGAGGAGAAAGGACAGAGGGAGAGAAAGAAAGACATATCTTAAGCAGGCTCCAAGGTCAGCATAGAGCCTGACCTGAAGTTCAGTCTTCATGAGATCATGACGTGAGCCAAAATCAAGAGTTAGACAGGACATTTAACAGATTGAGCCACCCCAGTGTCCCCTGTAATTTATGTTGACCCATTGAGAAATGGGTCTATTTTATCTAAGTTATCAAATTTGTAGACACAAAATTGTTCTAGTGGTCCTTCATTATCCTTTTAATGTCCATGAAATCAGTAGAGAGGACACCTTTTTCCATTTCTAACAATAATAATTTGTAGGGTTGTTTTCTGTTTTTTCATGCTTACCTTAGTTATAATTCTATCAATTTTGTTAATCTTTTCAAAGAAACAGCTTTGGGTATTGCTGAACTTCTTTATTATTTTCTTATTTCAGTTTCATTGGTTGTTGCTGTAATTTTTATTTTTCCTCTGATTGCTTTGGGGTTAAATTTCACTTTCTAATTTCCTAAGATAGAAGTTTAGATTATTGATTTTACATGTTTATTTCCAATATATGCATAAAATGCTATAAATCTCATTACTTTTGCTGCTTCTATAGTTTGACTTGTATTTTCACTTTTAATTTTGTTCAAAATATTTTTACAGTTTATTTTAAGATTTCTTTATTTATCCCTGTGTGATTCAAAATTGTGTTATTTAATCCCCAAAATATTTTGGGGTTTTCCAGGTTTATTGCTGTTATTGATTTCTAATTTAATTCCATTGAGGTCTGAGAGCATACTTTGTATGATCCAAATAAGTTCATTAATAGGATTTAGGCCCAGATGTAGTCTATCTTGATAAATGTTCTATGTGAACTTGAGAAGAATATGCATTCTGCTGTTATTGGATGACATAGTCTATAAATGTCAATTTGATCCAGTTGGTTGGTGGTGCTGTTCAAGTTAACCACATCCTACTAATTTTTAGCATACACTATCCATCAATTACTGAAAAGAAGATATTGAAGTCTTCAAGTATAATAGTGTAACTACCCTATTTCTCTTTGCTTTTCTATCAGTTTCTGCCTCATATTTTTGATATTCCATGTTTAGATATACGTATGTTTAAGCATTATTATGTCTTCTTACAGAATGACATCTTGTATCTTAACATAATTCTCCTTTTTATTTATAATAAATTTGCTTGTCCTGAAGTCTGCCTATGCTGAAATTAATAAGGTGGTTCCACTTTTAAAAAAAAAAATAATGTTAGCATGGTATATCTTCCTCTTTCTCTTTACTTTTAAATTATATATGTCTTTATAGTTAAAGTGTTTCTTGAAAACCACATATAGTTCATTTTTTTAACTACTTTAATGTTTTTTGTTTTATAATGGGTTTACCTAAACTATTCACATTTAATGTTATTATTAATATAGTTATATTAATATTTACAGTATCTGTAACTTTTTATGACACTTGTCATTTGTTTATTGCATTCCTTTCTTTTTCTGTCTTCTCTGATTACTTGATGATTTTACCTTACTCTATTTTCATTACTTTAGTGCTTGCCCATATTTGCAAGAAACATTAAAATAATCCAAGTCCCTTTCAAATACTATACAGCCTACTGCGTAGTAAAAACACATTAGTTCCATTTCCTTCCTCCTGTCCCTTTTGAAACTGTTGTATTTCATTTAACTTATCCGTAATTTTTAATAACCCAATACATGGTTATCATTATTACTTTAAACAATTATCTAAGATCATTTAAAAATAAAAGCATAGGGGTGCCTGGGTGGCTCAGTGGGTTAAAGCCTCTGCCTTCGGCTCAGGTCATGATCCCAGGGTCCTGGGATCAAGCCCCATATTAGACTCTCTGCTCGGTGGGGAGCCTGCTTCCTCCTCTCTCTCTGCCTGCCTCTCTGTCTACTTGTGATCTCTGTCTGTCAAATAAATAAATAAAATCTTTTTTAAAAAATAAATAAAAGCATAGATTTCATTTTATTTTCATTTATTCTTTCTCTAATGTTCTTCCTTTCTTTGCCTCGATTTAGCTACCAAGTTTCTGACTTATATATTTTTCTTTTCTTTCTCCCTGAGGAACTCTTCCCTGTGCCCCGCCGAAGAACTTCTTTTAGAATTTTTTGCAAGGTGGGTCTGCTGGTGATTACTTCCCTCAGTATCGCTTTGTCTGAGAAATTCTGTATTTCTCCTTCACTTTTTGAAGGATACTGAGCATACAAAAAAATTTTTTTTCAATACATTAAGCATTTTACTCTATTTTGGTTGTAAGTTTTCTGATAAGAAATCAGCATTAATTCATACATTTGTTTTCCAATAGATGAGGTGTATTTTTCTCCTGGCTTCATTTATAGTTTTTCTTTTTCTGTAGTATGAATATGATATACCTACATATAGATTTGTTCTGTTCTGTTTTGGTTTTTTGTTGCTGTTGTTTTATTTTGTTAGAATTTGCTCCATTTTGTGTTTGATGAGCTTCTTCAAACTCTTCTTTGGTATCTGTTGTGAATTTTGAAATATTCTCTGACATTTTTGTATCAAATATTTTTCTCTTTTCTCTCTCTCCTCTTTCAGCTATTGCATGTATGTTGTGTCTTTTGAAATCGTACCAAAGTTTTTGGACATTCTGTTCTGTTTTCATTAACTTTCTATCATTGCCAAACTTCAGTTTGGGAAGTTTATACTGACATGTCTTCATATTCCCTGATTTCTTTCTCAGCTCTGTTTAGTCCTCTAATTATCCTATAAAAGGCATTTTTCATTTCTATTAAATTTTGTTTTGTGGTATTTTTTTTTAAATTGAAGTATAGATGACACAATGTACAACACAATAGTAATGCAGCAACTCTGTATGCTATGCTTTGCTCATGCCAAGGGTTACCGCCATGGATCATCATCACACTTTACAATGTTACTGATTATATTCCTTACAAGATACCTTTTTTCCTGTGACTTACTTCTTTTATAACTGGAAGCCTGTACCTCCCATTCCCCTTCACCTATTCTACCCATCCTCCATCCCCTAACTTCTGGCAACCACCTTTTTTTTTTTTTTTTTTCCTGTATTTGTGGGTCTGTTACAGTGTTTTTGATTTCTAGCAATTTTTTTTTTTTTAGTACCCATCTCTTTATTATGCTACCAACCTATTGTACATTATCTCTTTTTACTTAGTGCCCTAAACATATTAATTATATTTGTTTTAAATATCCTGTCTGACAATTTGGGTTTTTTTTTTTCAATGTTTTAAGTTTTTACTCAAATTTGAGTTGGTTAACATATAGTGTAATATTAGCTTCAGGAGTAGAATTTAGTGATTCATCACTTACGTATAATGCCCAGTGTTCATCACAAGTGCCCTCCTTAATACCCATCACCCACTTAGCTCATACCCCTACCAACCTCCCTCCATCAATCCTCAGTCTGTTCTCTATAGTTAAGAGTCTCTGTGGTTTGCCTGCATCTCTCTTTCTTTTTATACTTTCTTTTCTCCTATGTTCATCTGTTTTCTTAAATTCCACATATGAGTGAAATCATATGGTTGGTTGTTTTTCTTTGCCTGTCAATTTAAATTCTGTGTCATTTTGAGTCTGCTTCATGTCTACAGATTGCAGAGGGTTTTTTTTCCACTTTTTTATCCTGCCTTGAGATATTCTGTTAGAAGCCACACTAGGTGGTATCAATAATTACAAATTATTATGAATATAATTATAACATGAAGTGAAGGAAAGAAAGACTGATTTAGAGCTGACTATGTAACAAGCACTTTTTTTTTTAAAGATTTTTTTATTTATTTGTCAGAGAGAGAGAGAGAGCGCAAGCACAGGCACAGAGAGTGGCAGGCAGAGGCAGAGGGAGAAGCAGGCTCCCTGCGGAGCAAGGAGCCCGATGTGGGACTCGATCTCAGAACGATGGGATTATGACCTGAGCTGAAGGCAGCTGCTTAACCAACTGAGCCACCCAGGCGTCCCTGTAACAAGCACTTTTAATCATTGTACCTGTGTTGTCTTTTTCAATATTCAAAGTAAATTATTATCTTCCTTCTACACATAAAGAAAACTCAATTCTAAGATATCAAATACCAATGCTCATACAACTAGTGGGCAATGCAACCTAGATTGCACTTTTCTATATGACTATATAATACTTAATTTATAGATACATGTCATAAGAAATCAATAAAGGGGGGGGGCACCTGGGTGGCTCAGTGGGTTAAGCCTCTGCCTTCAGCTCAGGTCATGATCTCAGGGTCCTGGGGATCGAGCCCCACATCGGGCTCTCTGCTGCTTCTCCCTCTCTCTCTGGCTGCTTCTCTGTCTACCTGTGATCTCTGTTTGTCAAATAAATAAATAAAATCTTTTTAAAAAGAGAGAGAGAAAAGAAATCAATAAAGGTCATCTCAGTTTTAGAAAAAAAACAAATGTAATTCTGCAGGATAGATAAGAAATAATATTAAGCTTTCAAAGACTAAATTAATCAATGACATTAAGCAAATGAGAATTTTTTAAATTAAAAAATAAATAATGGATTTTGTCAAGGTCAAATCTTCTAAAAATAAAACCTCAAAGGAGAACTAAGCTTATAATATTTATGATAAATATAACCAATAAGTATAATAAATGCTTGTGCATTTATTATTTTTATAAATTCTAAAACTAAATGTTAACATTCCAGAAAATGTTGAATTATCTAGCTATGGAAAGCAGGGAAAAAAAAAAGAAGAAAAGAAAAGAAAAGAAAAAAAAGGGCTTATTCTAAAGTTTCATGAAAATTTTACTATATCTAGTTCTCAGCACCTTACTATATCTACCGCTCAACATCTATCTAGAGCTCAAAACCAAAAAAAAAAAAAAAAAAAATTGTTTGCTTTTATTTGCATGTACTTGATACACAATATTACATTTGTTTCAGGTATAAAGTGTATTGATTTGACAAGTTTACACATTATACTATGCTCACAAGTGTAGCTACTATCTGTCACCATACAATGCTATTACACTATCATTGACTAAATATTTTTAACATTGTTATGACCCAGAGACCACCAGACCTGGAAATCTTTGAGTTTCTTTTCCCACAATTACCAGATAGTTTTATTTTCTAAAAATTCGAATATACTGGGAGTTGAAAAAATGCAAATATCACCAAGTAAAATAATGCTAATATAGGAAAATTTTGAAATCCATATTGAATCATTTATTGATTATTTATTGAGCACATACATAAATAGGATACCATTTGATACAAGACCTACTACTGTATTTAAATATTAAAATACTTTGGTTTTTATTTTATTTTATTGTTTTTTTCCAAATGACACATAATTTTCCAAATGGTACAGATAGGTACTATAATAATTCACTAGAATGAACAGTGGAGAGTAGAGTGAGCATATAAAAAACTATCATCATTGAATGACATATTAAAGAAATTAAAGAGCATCCTATAAAATGTGGTATACCTTTTAAGTTGTTCTGGTTAGGAGGATGACATGATAAACAGGAAAACATGATGCTATGTAAATACTGATCAAGAAGGGTTATTCAAGATGGATTGAAGACAGCCAGAATGAAAACAAGAGGGCAAGCAAGAAGACCAGATGTGATCCAGGCTTCCAGTGATAGACTTGAACTAGATTAGTACAAATAGGAAGAGACAAAATTAAAGTATATAAAGAGAAGGGGGGGACAAACCAAGTAACTATTTCTGGACGAAAGTGAGAGTAAAGAACAATTGACAAACCTGAGTTACTGAGAGAACAATGTCACCTCAGTGGAAATCTGAAACTCAGATAAATTCAATCCAGATTAACAAGCAGACCTTTTCATTAAAGTGTGTCTATTTCCTCACAAAATTCAAATCTAGTACAAGCATTTTTTTAAATTTTTATTTATGTTCTTAAATTTCTTTTCAGTGTTCCAGAATTCATTGTTTATGCACCACACCCAGTGCTCCATGCAATCCGTGCCCTCCTTAATACCCACCACCAGGCTCACCCAACCTCCAATCCCCCGCCCCTTTAAAACCTCAGATTGCTTTTCAGAATCCATAGTATCTTGTGGTTTGCCTTACTTTATTTTTTTTTTTTATTAAATTAAGAATGAGTTAGAGAACAGGTTATATTTATATAAATAGATGTTTTTTTATGACCTGATAGACCTACCAACATGATAAACAGGGAAATTTGGGAGGGCAATAATCAAAATATGGTAGAAGATGTCGGACATCTCCTAAGAACTCCTAAGAAACCAAAATCACAGCCTGAAGAAAAATCATTGAGCTAGACCAAAGCATAAATCCTAATTAAATTAAAAGTAGAAAAATAAAGCCCAAGCTTAATCAGAAGAGATCATGCCCTCTAGGCTTCTCTTTACATTATTTTAGAAAAGAATCCACTTATCAGAATTTAAGTTTTAAACCAGTATTATGCTTGAGCAGACATACTTATCTAATTATAAGAAAATAAATTATATCAGAGATTAAAGTGGGAAATTAATAATTTGAATTTTTAGTAATTTATATTTTCTGTTTCACTGCACTTTCGTAATGCATTTCAAAAAGCTATTACAAAAACAGGCATATGATATTTGTCTTTCTATGACTGACTTATTTCACTTAGCCTAATCCTTTCTAACTTCATCCATGTCATTGCAAATGGCATGACTTAATTCATTTTTATGGCTGAGTAGTAGTCCATTGTATACATACACTACAACTTCCTTAGCCATTACTTAGTTGATAGACACTTGGCCTTGTTTCCATCATTTGGTTATTGTAGAATAAATTTGCAGTTTTGTGGTTATTGTAGAATAAAATTCATATTTTCTGTGTCAATACATTTCAGAAAGCTTTTACAAAAAATTATTTTGAATCCTTGTTTAAAAAAACCGATAGAAGTATAAGATTTAGGTGCTAGAAATGAACTTTCATTTGAAAGTGTTTAACAGATTTGTAACTCTTGCTGCCACAATAACTGTAGCATATATCTATTTTTTTATACATTAAGTTTCTTACATAGAAAACATAAATGCAAGGATGCCTGCTTGGCTTAGTGGGTTAAGTGTCTGCTTTTGGTTCAGGTCATGATCCAATGGTTTTGGGATTGAGACCTGCATGGGGCTTCCTGCTCAGTGGGGGTCTGCTTCTCCCTTTCCCTCTGTCTCCTCCCCCAGCTCATGCTCTGTCTCTCTCTCTCTCTCTCTTTCAAATAAATCAATAAAATCTTAAAATAAAATAAAATGTATATGCAGTTTTATTTTAGTAAATAACCCCAAAAGTTCAAATAGTTTCTCCAGAGTTCAGTGTTCTTTTTTTTTTTTTTTAAGATTTTATTTACTTATGTATTTGTCAGAAAGAGAGAGAGAGAAAGTACACAAGCAGGCAGAGACACAGAGAGAGGTAGGCTCCCTGTCGAGCAAGGAGCCCAATGCAGGAAGACCCTGGGATCATGACCTGAGCTGAGGGCAGCAGCTTAACCCACTGAGTCACCCAGTCGTCCCAAGAGTTCACTGTTCTTAAGAAGTTCTCCTTGTTTAACCACCAGTGGTATTTTTTTCTTCCTTGTATTCAGATACCATTAACTAATTAACTAATTACTTCACATTACTGCTTTAGAAGTTGTGAATATACATAGAATTTGGTCCAGCTGAGTAGCTGGTTTTTATTGGAATAGAATGCATGACTAGATCACAAGAATGTAGAATACAGTCGATACACTCATCAGGAAATTTTTACATATACACACAATTTAAGCAAACATTGGCTTCATCATTCACTGGGTACTGAACCAGATACATAGCAAAACTGAAACAAAGCAAACAAACAAACAAAAACAGCTCTTTGAGAAATCCCTAGCTCTTCTGGCTACTTTAATTCATGATTTCCTTCACTGCCTGACGGCATAGAATATTTAACCTACTGATTATTCTAATTATAACTATGGATCTTACTGTAAATATTTAACATCCTTAGCCTAACATCTAAGAAGTATGTTTCAATAAAGGTAATTTTCAAGACTTGGTGGGACACATCTAGTATTGGTTTATGAAAGAAAGAATAGTAGGAAGATTAATCCCCTATTCCTGCACATCAAGTTCTAGACCTCCTACAAAGAACCCTTGCAAATGTAAGTATATTATAAAGCAAAATATCTGCAGGTGCCTGTAGATATGGATACTTTATAGAGACATAGGTATAGATATATACCTATGATATAAATAGATACATAGATAGACACATAGATTCTATTTTCCCAAGCATCATTTTTAATTAAATTCCAGTTAGTTAATATACAGTTTAATATTAGTTTCAGGTGTACAATATAGTGATTCAACATTTCCATACAACACCCAGCGCTCATCACAGCAATTGCACTGCTTAATCCCCATCAGCTGTTTAACCCATTCCTTCACCAACCTTCCTCTGGTAACCATCAGTTTATAAACATATAAACATATATTTATCTTTCTCTGACTGACTTATTTCACTTAGCCTAATCCTTTCCAACTTCACCCATGTCATTGCAAATGGCATGACTTAATTCTTTTTTATGGCTGAGTAGTAGTCCATTGTATACATACACTACATCTTCCTTAGCCATTACTTAGTTGATAGACACTTGTCCTGTTTCCATCATTTGGTTATTGTAGATAATGCTGCTATAAACATTGGTGTGCATGTATCCCTTTAAATTGGTATTTTTGTATTCTTTGTGTAAATACCTCATAGTCCAATTGCTAAATCATAGGGTAGTTCTATTTTTAAATTGTTTGAAGAAACTCCATACTGTTTTCCATAGTGGCTGCACCAGTTTGCATTCCCACCAACAGTGTCAGATGTTTCCCCTTTCTCCACATCCTCATCAACACCTTCTGTTTCTTGCATTGTTGATTTTAGCCATTCTGACATGTATGAGATGATAATAAAGGGTCACTATCCAAATTACACAAAGAACTTATAAAATTCAATACTCAAAAAAAAAAAAAAAAACAACCCAATCTATGAATTTTTCTAATGGGTTAGTGACAGATTCAAATCTCTTTACCTGACTAGGTTCTATTCATCCTGGGAAACTCATCAAGACAGACTCTTAAATGCCAGCTTGGTTTTGCCATATATCCTAGAAACCTTTATGATCTACCATTCTGACTCACACCCACTACTCCAAACTGATGTTTAATATATCTCTATCATATTTTTATCATACATTAAAAAATTCTCTTATAATTGCTTTTGTTTTTTCCTCTCTTCCACTAGAGTGAAAGCTTGTCAATGTTAGAAATTTGCTCTATTCATCCACAGTATTTAAGAGGGACTGCTACTAAATAGGTACTCAATTTTTTGAAACTTAGTATCATGTCTACCTCATTTATAACAAACTATCTGATAATTTCAGTCCAAATATTTCTCTCTACACTGAATCACCTGTTATGTGGACCATATATTTTGATATTTGCTCATATGTAACCTTGTATCATTATTTAAATGTTTTACATTTAGCTTTTCATATAACCAGAGTATAAGCTCTCAAGGTCAGAGTTCAGCTCCTTTATTCCACTTTGCTTCTAACAAACAGTATTATGCATACAGATATTCAATAAATAAACACTAATGATAAAATTTTTAGTTATTTCTTGTGTACAGATTTTTAAATTTTTTATTTAAATTCAATTAGCCAACATATAGTACATCATTAGTTTCATATGTAGTGTTCAATAATTTGTCAGTTGCTTATAACACCCCATGCTCATCACATCACATGCCCTTCTTAAAGTCCATCACCCAAGTATTCTATCCTCTCACTCATCCCACTCCAGCAACTCTCAGATTGTCTCCCATAGTTAAGAGTCTCTCATCATTTGTCTCCCTCTCTGATCACTTCCCATTCAGTTTCCCCTCCCTTACCCTATGATCCTCTGCACTCTTTCTTATATTCCACATATGACTGTAACCATCTGATAATTGGTTTCTCTGTTCGACTTATTTCTCTCAGCATAATATGCTTCAGTTCCATCCATATCAGTATAAATAGTAAGTATTCAGCCTTTCTGATGGTTGAATAATATTTCATCGTGTGTGTGTGTGTGTGTGTGTGTGTGTGTAATCTCACCTCTTCTCTATCCATTTATTCACTGTCAATGGACATATTGGTTCTTTCTATAGTTTGGCTATTATGTACATAGATGCTATGAATGTTGGGGTGCCCCTTTGGGTCACTTTATTTGTATCTTTGGGGTAAATACCTAGTAGTGCAATCCCTGGGTCAGAGGGTAGCTGTATTTTTAATTTCTTGAGGAAACTTCATGCTGTTTTTCAGAGTGGCTGTACCAGCTTGCATTCCCACCAGCAGTGTAAGAGGGCTCTCTTTTCTCCATGTCCTTGCCAATATTTGCTTTTCCCTGTCATTCTAATTTTAGCCATTCTGACTGACATAAGATGGTATCTCCTTGGGGTTTTGATTTGTGTTTTCCTCATACCAAATGTGGATCATTTGGCATGTGCTTATTGGCCATTTGTAGGTCTTCTTTGGAGAAATTTGTGTTCTTGACTGGATTCTTTTTTTTTTTTTAGTTTTTAGTTTGATAAGTTCTGTATAGAACTTGGATACTAGCCACTTATCTGATATGTCATTTGCAAAATCTTCTCTTATTCCATAGGTTGTCTTTTAGTTTTGTTGACTATTTCTTTTGTTGTATGGAAGTTTTTTATCTTAATGAGTTCCAATAGTTCATTTTTTGCTTTTGCTTCCCTTGCCTCTGGAGACATGTCTAGTAGGATCTTTATGCGGCCAACGTGGAAGAGGTTTCTCCCTGTGTTCTCCTCTAGGATTTTGATGGATTCCAGAATGGAAATTTGAGAGGCTAGACCCAACTCTACCCTGAAATTTTTCTTAGTCATATCAAGTTAATTTTTTGGTCTTCATGTTTTGTTCATGTAATGGATTACTTAGATAGCTCTCACTTCCTTTCTTACCATGTAGTAGTTTTATTTTAATAAGACAAAACATAGGCATTGCTTCAATTGTGTTTCCCACTCTTATAATACTATGTGATGTTTGTATGCATGTGTTACTGTGCTTGATCACTCCAAACAATATACAAACATGAGATAATTTCTTCCAACTTTAAAAAAAATAAAGAAGACTTTCACTTGATTATGTTAATCTGACCAGCTTACCCTTTGAATCAAAATTGATTTAAAGAATAATGTTAAAAAAAAAAAAGAATGATGTTTATTTAGTTTCTGTAACTCTTCTCTTCCTATCCTATGTTTGACACACCATAATCAGATCATGTCAAGGTCATCAAAGAAGTTTATTGTTGATAAAACCAATTGTCAGTTCTTGATTTCCATAATATTTGATTGACTTTTACTATTGGTTACCATCTTTTCACTTGACCTAATTCCATATTTCTTGGTTTTCTTTCTTTCTCACTGACTTCTTCTCAGTCTCCATTGTTGGTTCCTCCTTTTTCTTACATGGAACATCTTAATTTTGCAGTGTTTCAAGTACTGATAGATAGTACTTGTGCCACTATTTTTCTTTATCTACACTTATTTCCTTGGTGATCTCAGAACCACACACTCATGACCCCCAAATGTGTATCTCTGGCCCAGGCTCCATTCCTGAATTCTAGGCTCAAATTCCAGACTCAATATTTCTATTACATTTTCTCATAGAAAGCTCAAACTTAGTATCCCCACTAGTTATCTTTTTTTTCCTTTTCTTTCCAAACTTGCTCTCCCATCAGCCATTTCCTTCTCAGTTCATTGAAACTCTGAGGTCTTTTTCTTAATCATCAGTATTCCTTTTAATAAAATTAAAACACAGTTTAACAAATATGTATTGAGTAACAAACACTTCAGTATGCTAGAAATGTAAGAATTCCTTATTCCAGCCCACTGGAACCTCATCTGTGGAACCCTACTGAAGAAACCAAACCCAGGGAATTTCACCCATGAAACCCCACTCGGGCTCCTGACTGCAGCCTAATTGTTTTGAAATTTATATTACTGAATGCTATATACAAACAAATAATTAAAGGGATTCCAGCCCAGAGTATGACTAAAAGCACAAATCAATGATGATCAGAAGTTAAGTCTAAAAGTTTGACAGAAATTTTATAAGTGAACATTTATATGTAATATTTAGTTGAACATTTTATTTAAAAATGTTATATATAATTGAGATTTTTATAAGTTAAAATCATCAAGAATATACTGAAAAACAATTATAGGTCAAATACTGGGTTAGGTGCTAAAGTTGTCATAAAAGTGAATCCAATGTGATCTTTGACCTCATGGGGAGAAAAAATAGGTTCATCTTTATAACAAATAAAACAATGAAAGAAATGGGGCACCTGGGTGGCTCAGTGGGTTAAGCCTCTGTCTTTGGCTCAGGTCATGATCCCAGAGTCCTGGGATTTAGCCCACATCAGGCTCTCTGTTCAGTGGAGAGCCTGCTTCCTCCACTTTCTCTGCCTGCCTCTCTGCCTACTTGTGATCTCTGTCAAATAAATAAATAAAAATCTTTAAAAAAATAAAACTATGAAAGAAAGAAAGTTGAAACTCAAGAAAAGGAAACTTACACTCTTCAAGGTTACATGGGAACCAACTATTAAAAAAAAGAAGAAGAAAAATAGTGATCAGTGTGCCTGGGTGGCTCAGTCAGCTAAGTGTCTGTCTTCAGCTCAAGTCATGATCTTAGGGTCCTGGGATTGAGCCCCATATTGGGCTCTCTACTCAGCGGAGAGCCTGCTTCCTCCTCTCTCTCTGCCTGCCTCTCTGCCTACTTGTGATCTTTGTCCACCAAATAAATAAATAAAATCTTTAAAAAAAAGAAATAGAATTAATGAGGATATTTAAATGCTTTATCAATTGAAGAAACAAAAATAACAAAATACTAGCTTAGGAACATAGGAAAAAAAGAACATCTTCTTTTCCTTTATGATTTGTTTCATCCTAATTACTTTTAGAATTTTAACATTTATCTAAGAGGAAATAGATAATGAAAAGGAAGATCCAACAGAGAGAAAGATATCTCATTGAAATATAAAAGATGGCATAAAATAAAAACACTGTAAAAAGATTAATTTTAAAACAGAAAAGAACATGTTTTAAAATAAAAATGTAATGAAATTATATGCAAGATACAAGTATTTTAATATAAACCAGAAGAAATGTGATAAAATTTATGTTAAATAATCTTAAAGTTCTCAGCCATAGTCAATATAAAATCTTCACTGAAGACTCTGGTAGGTTGAACACAGACAAAAGTTGGAAATTGCCCAGGTAAAGTATCACTGATACACTGACAAAGCAATTTCTATCTGAAAAAGCAAGGAAGCAACAGGAGGACTATGGTAAAATAACGTTTTAGTGGGTTTAATTTTTCTAATACTTTCTGAGGTCAGGTATAATGAGAAATGTCCTTCTGTTTTGTGTAATGACCTCTTTTTATTTTAATTTTTACAGAGTTACTGACTAAGAATAACAAACGTTTTGTGCTGGAGATGTATATATATTTTGTATTAAAAAAATTCTAGTACAATAAACCCCAATGTATTGCCCTTATTTTCAAGGGATTAAACACCTAATGATATTTACTAAAAAATATACAAATATGTTGCAGTTTTCTAAAATGGACAAATATTAAATAACATCATGGAGATTTTTTTTCTGCATGAAAGAGAAATATCAGGAAATCTCCATAAATAGGAGAAAGCATACACTTGAAATCATGGGTTATCCCATGAATAAAACTCAATTAAATGTTAGGTCCATTGGATATAATCATTATAACCTTGGGACAAACTCATTGCTGATGCTAGAATATTTTTCAAAGAGTCGAAATATAATATTTGTTTGATATTTTTATCCATTATATAATACCACAAATTTATTTCTTCTCTTTTTTGCAAATTCAATAAGAACTTATTTCTAAACATTCAGTAGTGATATAATCATAGCTAATTCTGTAATTATACTGAATTATATTCTTTTTTTACTTTTAATCAAAGTACGGTTGACATACAATGTTATATTGGTTTCAGGAATATAGTGATTCAATGTTTATATATATCACAAAATGTTCACCACCATCAGTGTAATTACCACTTGTACCATACAAAGTAATCATAGTGTTATTGACTTCATTCCTTATGCTGTACTTTTTATCTCTTTATTTATTTTATAACTAGAAGTTTCTATCTTTTAATCTCCTTTGCTTATTTTGCGTTTCCTCTACCATCTTCCTTCTGGCAACTACCAGTTTTCTGTATCTATGAGTCCGTTTTTGCTTCCTTGTTTTGTTTTGCTTTTCAGATTCCACATCTAAGCAAATAGTATTAAAAAAAAACAGCAACACAAAACACAATTGTTTAAAGGCAACAAAATAAAAAAAAATTAAAAGTACAAGTGAATTTTCATCTTAGAACAAAATGTTCAATATCCAAAAGTATATATGAAGAAGGAAACATCAATATTTGTCTCAGGAAAAAAAAAATTATAAATGAATGAAATTCAAAACCCATAGAACTGGTATCATCAACTCTTATTTTATATTTTTCATTTTGGAATACTGTTTTAAAAATATGATTTAATTGAAATTATCTAAAACATTTTAGTGTTTCTTTGCTGTTTTATGGGGGTTCAGTTTAGAATACTATTATGTAACCTATCCAGTAAATGCTGACCAGAAGGCTAGTTTTGCTTTCCAGATTTTTTTCAGCTTCTAACATATGCTAACACTGGGAAGTTATCAAAGAAAATAGATGCAGTCTTGCTAAATCTGAGAGTGATTTCAAAATCTGGCCAAATACAATATAACATTAAAATTTAAATATGTTTTTCTTTCTTGTTTTCAGTCTACAAAAGAAAAGAGGACAATATTTTTCAAAGTGATATAAAATATATAATTAGATACAGAGTTGGCAACATGGCATTTCTTAGAGTGAAAGTGCTTTGAATCTCACTTGACATAATGGGAATGAGAGTAACATATTTATTATTTATCCATTTGTGTGTTAGTTGTGCATTCTTTTATGCGTGTGCCATTATCTCAGTGCAAAAGAAAAAATAACTATAAACAATCAATCACTCTGTGTCATAGTCACCATGTTCATTGCTGAGGATCGAAAGATGGCCATGCCCCAGTCCACCTTTTCAAAAAGCTCACACACTATTGTTCTGTACATCCTTCCTCACAGGACTATACTTAGAAACCCTCTGAAGCTGTGCTTTTATTGTCTGACTACAAAAATGGATGAAAATGCATCTGTTTCAATAAGATTCATATTTACACTGTATAGGTAATGTGAAAATGCAGAGCTAGAGGGGCGCCAGGATGGTTCACTCAGTTAAGTGTCTGCCTTCATCTCAGGTCATGATCCCCATGTCTTGGGGTCAAGGCCCCAAGTGGGGCTCCCTGCTCAGCAGGAAGCCTGAGCTCACTTTCCCTCTGCAGCTCCCCTTGCTTGTCCTCTCTCTCTCTCTCTCAAAATAAATAATTAAAATCTTAAAAATAAAAGAAAAAGAAAAAGCAGAGCTATCACTGCATTTCCACGTTACTTGTTAGCCTATCCTCACTGTGCTCACATTATTTCAGCTTCATACTATGTAGAAATATTGAGTCTCATTAAGAGGAAGGGCTAACCATTTTTAATACCCATTTGGCAATTCATGGCATAAAGAGTGAGAACCTAGCTTATTGATTTTTTGTCTGTCATATAGTTTATATTTTATATGTTTCCTTTTTTATTTCTAAGGAAGAAATTAGAGTCCAACTGTCAAAAAATTAGGGTAAATACCTTGTTTGAAAAACCATCTGGTGAACTTTTTAAGCAATGTCAGTGACAAAAAGAAAATCACTTTTGGGGTTATTTTCCCTGTGAAATTCCAGGTTTCATTCGCAATTTACTTCAAAGAAATCGCAGAAGTGATGATTTTGTACAGAACATGTGTGATAAATTATCCATAGTGCTCCAGCCTCCATGGAAATGGGTTGACAATTCCCAAGGAAATTTCTTCAGAAATGAATGGGACAGAAAGCTGGGAGATTTTGTATTAACACATAATAATGTTCCTCTTATTAGAAACTTGTGGAAATTTAGACTCACACATGCAAGTGCATACACATACATGCACACACACACACCACTTTTACTCACATGTAGTGAACATGGAGCACTTTACTAATTGAACTGTTTTCCTATTGCTGCATGATAAGAACAAATTATCATATATATAGTGGCTTAACACAAAACAGACTTATTATCTCATAGTTACTCTGAAAAAAGAGTTTGGTACAGGCTAGTTAGGTCGTCTCTTCAGAACCTTACCAGGTTGAAAACAAAGAGGTTTCGGGTCCTCTTCCAAGCTTACTGCTATATGGAGAATTTAATTCCTTGTGGCTGTTGTGGGACCAAAGTACCTGTTTTCTTGTTGGCTGGTGACCAGACAACTCTTAGTTCCTGGAAGCTGCCCCTAAGTCCTTCCCACATGATAGGCAGGTTACAACTCGGTTGTTTTCCTCAAGGTCAGCAGGAAACCATCTCTCACTTTGAATCCTTCTGAACTGTTTCAGAGTTCAACTGATTAAGTCAAGCTTAATCAGGATAATCTCCCCTTTACTTAAGTCAAGGACAAGTGATTTGGACCTTATTTACAGCTGCAAAATCTCATACACCAACATACACATGTATCCCATCCTGTTCTCACATTTCAAGATCAGAGGATACACAAGGCTTGTAGTCCTAGAGCCCACGTTAATAGTCTTAACCACACTAGTGTCTGGCTCTAAGGTATGTTATCAGACATCAATACGCCCTTCACAAAAACAAACGTTAGCAACAAATGTAGTAGAAAAAACAAAATCAAATTATAGTCTCTTCATTTCATCATTGTGACATCTTGGTTTTTATTTCATGATCTTTAAGTCCTCTCATCTAAATTAATAATTATTAGTACTTCCTGTGAAGATAAACTAAGTTACAACATATAAAGTGCTTTGTAAGAAATAAAGGAATCACTACACCTAAGGAATAACAAATACACACATGCACTTACATATGTACTTTGTGTGTGTAATAACATATTCTATATATTATATATGTCTTATGTGTATATATGCATAATATATCTAATACATATGAAATAAATATATGTGCATATATATGAATTTATGGTTGTATGTTTTTTGTATATATACTATTTAGTCAGATGTTACTAGTTATAAATCTGTGTAGAGTTCCATTGATTTGAAGAAGTCTTTAATATTAACAAAAATGGCTTTAACTATATAAGCCCTATTTTCCATTTTTTGGTTCCCTTGTTTTACCACTATGTCCCATTTGAATCATATAGCCTTGATTACTTCAATTTCAGTATCAAAAGGAAAAACATGTGTATTAAAGACTTTTTCCCCTCAGGGAATATTTGATTCCTCTGTAGAACTTTGCTGTGTGTGAAGGCTTTATCTATCCTGAAATGGAAAATCCTTTCAAGTCTTATCTGGTCCTTACAATGAAACTCTTCTAGGTGTTGTTCCAAACTTAAAGAGTTCCAGGAGTTGTGAGTTCTATTAGATGGAAAGGTCATTACACTCATAGAGTATGTAGCTTCAGGAAGTGCTATGGGTCCAGGGCTGCAATGAACAAGAGAAAACCATTAGGGTGAGAATACCCTTGAAATAATTTTATAATGTATTGAAAATTTAATTCATAAATCAAAATCCAAATCCATGAATCACTAATGACAAATTGCTCATTATTTATATTGCAAATATTTGCTTTACACAATAAAAATTTAAAAATAAAATAAAACTTTATATGAAGAAAAAAATATTTGCTGTAATATGGTTGGAGAAAACTGTTAATTCCGAGTTTAGAGAACAAAGACTATGTATCAGTGGTTAATATAATTTTCCCTAGCTGGGACCTCTTGTCCAATAGATTCTTAGTCATAGAGCAGGCAGGGAGTATCATAAATTTCATTTGAAAAACAGAATTATTACACTTTAGAGGGTATAAGTGAACACTTGCCCCTCCAATCAGATGAAACAACTTGCTTCCTGGTAGTATTAACTACATGAAATAATTCAGCTCTTGGAGAAACGATAGTGTAAACCACAGAGGATTTTACCATTCACCTCATATTCCAAAGTTTTATTAATACAAGGACCACAATAGGCCTCTGTAGCTTCTACTCAAATCTACCAACTCATTTATAGTAAAAAAGTTGGGGGTCAGGGGTTGTTCTTTTAACAACACAAACATCTAAAATGCACCAACTACTTCTGTATAATGACAAATGTATTTTAATATTCTTAAATGTATATAATAACTTGTAAAAACGCTTAAAAATTCATCAGTCATTTCTTTGTTTCTATATTCACATCTTACCTATTAAATTACTTTGCAATCTGTTAGAAAAGTATACAAAGGAATGTTAAAAACGTAAAGGTGATCATTCAAAAAGTAAATCATCAGTGTGCCTGAGTGGCTCAGTGGGTTAAGCCGCTGCCTTCAGCTCAGGTCCTGATCTCAGGGTCCTGGGATAGAGTCCTGCTTGGACTCTGCTCAGTGGGAAGCCTGCTTTCCCCTCTCTCTCTATCTGTCTCTCTGCCTACTTGTGATCTATCTCTCTCTGTCAAATAAATGAATAAGAATCTTAAAAAAAAAAAGTAAATCATCATCAAAACTATGTCATTAATTTTTAGATGCAACATATTTTATGTTTGATTAAGAAAACTATGTTGTCAGTAAATCTTTCAGATAACTTTTTAAATTGGAATCTTCAAAGGCCCCTCCTTTTTTTTTTTTTTTTTTTTTTTCAGATAACCGCATAGTCTGTGCCAGCATAAAGATTGGTAGTACAGCATTTTCTCCAGTATTTCTTCCAAGCTTCTGACAACCATCCTACAAGTTTTGATGTTGGTCCTTTCTTTTTTGTTGTATGATAAATAGTCCTTTTTTATATATCTCAGTTACAAAACATGATGCAGCTTAATCTACTTTCAGGTTTCTTTTCTGGGTTCCAAAAAGCACTTATTGTTATTCAGCAAGAAAATATGGGATCACTTTAATTGTGCCAACAGCAGATATTTGCTTCACTGATATCAAATTTATTCCCCTTCACTGTTCCCATATTAATTTCCAAGTAATTTTACATCTCAGTAGTCAATCACGCTATTTTTGTAGATAGTTTTAAAGATAACTAAATATAAATATGTGACACCAGAAAGTATATGGTACCAATGACGTATGCTACCTAAAATATGAAATTATATGACAAAGGTCATGCATGAAAAGGTAAGAACAGCTCTGCCATGACTTCCATTTGACTGTTATTAGAAGATGCCATCAATGAAGAGACAAATTTTGATTCCAGAAATGTTTAAATGATGTAAGTATTAAAAATGATATAATATTTATATTCTTCGATCTAACATAGGGAAAATAAAAATAAGAAAACCATGATTTTAACTAACTTCAGAAAAAAACAAAACAGAAACAAAGTAAAATCATAAAATAAAGAAAGCAGAAACTAAATTCAAAGCTATTAGTGTCAATAATTGGGAAACAGAGAAATACAACTATTAAAAGGAGAGACTTTGAGATCATGTTTAAAAAATAGAACTCAATAGGAGCCAAAATGACAGAAGATGAAAAACTAAGAGACAGAGGATAAGAAGTAGAGAAAACTGCTATAGTAGTGCTATACAACTAAAATAGATTTCACCAAGGAAAGTGTTTAAAGTTATAGCAAACATATTATTTCCTTAGGAAGCTAATATTCCACAGGCATCTTTAGTAGGAAATATGATAGCAGACCCAGAACATCCAAAAGAACCAACAACCATACTATGGAAATCAGCAATGATTTCAACAAGATGAACAAGAAGGCCAATTAGAATATGGAAATCAAAAATCAACATCTTTTCTCTATCCAAGCAATAGTCACATGGAAAATAGAAATAGAGAAACTATATTCTATTAAGCTAACAGCCAAAATAATTGAGTACCCATGAATAAATCTAACTATAAGTGTGTGAAACTTTTTTTTTAAGATTTTATTGATTTATTTGACAGAGAGAGAGATCACAAGTAGGCAGAGAGGCAGGTGGAGAGAGAGGGGAAGCAGTCTCCCCACTGAGCAGAGAGCCCAATGTGGGGATCGATCCTAGGACCCTGAGATCATGACTTGAGCCAAAGGCAGAGGCTTTAAACCCACTGAGCCACCCAGGTACCCCATAAGTGTGTGAAACTTTTATGCAATATCTACAACAAGATGTTGTGGGTAACAAAGTTAGTGGAGGAGATAAAGTTTCAGTTAACAAAGACCCAACCAATTTGATCTAATGTTGGTGACTTCTATTATGGGATGAAATATTTGGTCAAATTAGGGTGATTGGCAACCTTGAATTCAGGCCATGTGCAGACCAATGGTATGTAAGTAGTGAAAATTATAAAAAAAAAAATGGAGTATCCCTGTTATTTCTTACCACTTCCAGCCAAAAAAGAATGGCTAGTCTGAAAGCAGATCACAGACAATATGGCTTTAATAATGAAAAGCACTCTTTAGCAATCTAAATTGAGTAAGAGTCCCACAATTTGGGATTTAAAGTCTCAAAATCCAACTTATTCTGTAACTCAAGGTAAAGCTAATATTAGAGGATCAGCCTTATCAGGAATTAAGATAAGGCACAAGACTTTGCTTTTTTTTCTTTTTTCTTTTTTTTTGGTCAAAGTAAAAGAAAGAACCTTCAGTAAAAATCCATTTAAGAATCCAGTGTTTTCTCTCTTTTTATGTTAGGTGTTCTTGGCAAATAACTTGTTTTACTTTTGAGATTGCTAAACACTGATGCTGGACCTGATGCTGGACCATAGAGTTGATAAAGCAACTCTATGGTATTTAGGCAAAAGCTTTTTATGCAGTGAATATATGTGGGAAAAGCTTATGTTTGAAGGTTAAGAATACAAAGGGCAGATTATGGCAGATTCTAGGATGGTTGCCCCAATCCATCCTATTTCCAACCTCTTTTCCTCCTTCCAAATCTCAGTTATTAAGGAAGGGAAAGCTAAGCATTTGCTCTGTTGCAGTTAGGGGTAGCCACATTAGAATTCTTGGTAAAGGACTGTAAGATGAATTTTGTGGAGGAAAGCATTTGCCTATTTTAAATTAAAATTAACAATAAAATAAAAGAATAGCAAAAACAATAGCTATTATGCTTTACCCAGACATTATCTTTGAACCCCAGTGTAATGTCTGATGCTATGACAGTCATCCACACCTGTCAATAATCTTAGGGAAAGGCCAGGAGAACGAAAAAGCTGATAGCTCCAACATTTAAATCCTCTAGATTCCATGTTATATAAGAAATATTTTTTAAATCAATCTAATTCAGTCTTTTTCCTATGCATTTCCCCCAAATCCTCTCCAAGGAATTTCAAGTTGCTTTTCCCTTAATTATTTTCCTCTACCTTCCCTCTAAGCTTCCCTCTATGCCCAAAACTTTAGCAGTTAAAATTAATATTCTAGTGTTATCAAGATCCTTACTGTTTACACAGTATTGTATACATATGTGTGTATATATATCTAATCTACACATCTACCTCTATATAATCAAATATACATATATATTTACATATAAATATTAAACTCAGCAAAATGAAATTTACTTACAAAGATAACAGAGGCTACTCCTCTATTGCCATAAATGGCACATCATTTAGCCACAGTGCCACACATATGAGCTTCATTTAAAACTCTACATTTTTGTCTCCCTACACATCCAACATTAATTTCTATCCATTCTAACTCCAAATATATCTCACACCCATTCAGTTACCTCTTTCACCATCATCCCCACACCCTTTGGAATGTCACTTCTCACAACGAATACTCCTGCAACTTCTTAAGAGGGCTCCTTGCCTTTACCTTTATCCTCTCCTAATTCATTATCCACCTAGCAACCAAAGTAATCTCATGAAATTTTAGGATGACTGTATCATTCCTCTACACAAAACACCTCAACACTTTCCATTGTTTTTATAATAACATTACAAGAAGATTTCCAAAGAGGGTAACTCATGCTTACCTCTCCAGTCTAATTTTTTGACTCTCCCTCATTCTCTGATCCATACCCATGTTAGTCTTCTTTCAGGTTCCATATTATCGTCCACTTCTGTGTTTGTCTTAGACTAGGTACTCTGGAAACAGACACTGAGATGGAGAGTTGCATGTCAATGATTTATTGGTGAGTATTCTAGGAGGGTACACCTAAAAGGAAATGAGGCCAGCAGAAGTTGGGAAGAGAGAAAAGCTAATGAACAATGACAGCTGAGGTCTCAGCTCTTTAATTATGATGTCTCTTTAGGTTCCCTCAAGTCTAACCTCCCGGTAGCAAGGAGGTTAGATGTTGGTATTGCCACATCTACTCATAATGAGTGGTTCTTTGGGAATTAGCATAATCTTAAGCAAGACGAATTTGTGCAGCCGATGGAAATTTCCAGGGAGGGATACAGTTTTGAGACTTAGGTGGTAGATAATTCTAGCCGGAGGGAGATAAAATGTGTTAACTCTGAAAAAGGTATCAGAGGGTATATTTATTTCTATATTTTTATAGATATTATTTCCTTTAATTCAAACACTTCTCTCTTCCCTCACAAGTTCTTTATCAAGTTAACCTCTATTCATCCTCAAGTCTCATATACTGTGCCATTTCTCATACTCTATCTTCACTGACCCCAATTCTTGATGGGGCTACCTTTTTCATGCTTCAATAATATAATGTAAAATCTCCCAACCATAGAACTTATTGAACTATGTAATGATTGTCTACTTATTAAAGAGCTCTGTGAAACAGAAATTGTCTTTCTTACCTCAGTGTTCCTAGAGCCCAGAATGATGTCAGACAATACTTAGTGCAAAAATGAATATTTGTTTGCAGAATGAATGAATTTCACACTTATTTTCATGTTTCACTGAGTTTGACATCTTACTGAGAAAGAACCCTCCAAAATAAGGAAAGTAAGTAAGAGAGAAAAAGAAAGTAGTAAAAACTGGGTACTCTTTTCAAACGGTTTGTGAAGAAGTTCCAATTTTTTTTTTCTTATACTAGACTCCTTGCCTTCTACTAGCAATATTTTAGATAAAGCATATTTTATTTAACAATATGTAGATTATTTTGACTTAACAACTTCATCATGTATCTATTCAGCTGAAAAAAATTAGTAAAGTCATGAAATCAGTGTTGTGCTTGCTTTTTTTCATGTTTTCTTTATGAATATTAGCCATTTATATAAGCTACTATTTCCTTTGTTATGTAGAGTAATATAAGAAAGCACCTTGGGTATCTGAAAGCCCATGGGGAAATTAAGACCTACATTCTTATAAAATCTAAGACATTCTTAATTATTGTTAGAAAATATCATAGATGCTGAAGGCAAAGTTAAAAATTACTTAGATTGGGGCGCCTGGGTGGCTCAGTGTGTTAAGCCGCTGCCTTCGGCTCAGGTCATGATCCCAGGGTCCTGGGATCGAGTCCCGCATCGGGCTCTCTGCTCAGCAGGGGGCCTGCTTCTCTCTCTCTCTCTCTCTCTCTCTGCCTGCCTCTCCGTCTACTTGTGATCTCTCTCTGTCAAATAAATAAATAAAATCTTTAAAAAAAAATTACTTAGATAAAGGCAGTATAAGTAGATATGCTATTCTCTATTTAGCATAGCAGTATATGTTAATTTTCTGTGAATTATTACTAGGTACATGGGTATGCAAGTATAGTCAAAATGAGAACAAATATTATGAACTATACATGTTGATCTCCTATTAATTTCTTGAAGGGTTAACATTGTGTTTAACTGCCCACTCATACCAGTATGTGTCAGAGCACCTAGCGAGTTATTAACTGCTTGTTGCATTGAATTTTAGGTATAAAAAAATAACAATTTGCAAGATAATCAGTGATTTCCTGCAAATTACAATTATGTTTAAATACATATATGATAATAAAAATTCAAATGTCTCATATTTCCAATAATAGTAAACATACTCTATTTTAGAGGACCTAATCCAAACAGGCGATTTTTTAAACCAATAACAAAATTTTAAGCAATATACTTCCTAGTAGATTTCCAAGGAATCTGGGGGGGACAAGATGGCGGGGAAGTAGGAGGAGGTGCCTTTTCAACCTAGTAGATTTCCAAGTATAAACTGAATGCCTATTAAAGCTCTCTGCAGATGTATTGCCTTCCAGCATAACCTCAGAAGGCACCATATACAACTGCAAGCCCACACTTACTTGTTGGCTTAGAACACTTCTAAGAAACATACTTCAAAAAGATGAATGACTATTTTAAATTGTTCTTCAATTCTTTACTTGCAAACATAATTTTCTTAATTCTCCAGTCCTGATTCTTAAGTTGTCCAACAGAGACTCTATCAGAGTGCCTTAGTAATCTAGAATTTAATGCATAGGAACTGCCAACATAAAAATGATTTTACTTCCTTACTTTGCCCTGAGGTAAACTGCTTATAAAATTCTCACTTTCCCACTGTCCTTGAATAATAACATTATTAGCCATAACTATCTAGTCTGCTATCCTAAAGGATGGAATATGAGTAAGTTTGTAAGTCTATAAGGCATTATATTAATGGGGCTCATTCAAATACAAAGTTAGACATGACAGCATTAGTGAAATATAGAAATATTTCAAGGTTTTGTTCAACATTAAAGATCACAATTTCTATAAGCTTATGTTCAGCAAAAATTCATCCCTACTATTGTAGCATTCATTTCATCATTTTGTGTAGTTAATCTTGAAAATTATTTATAGCAAGTCTTGAAGTTATTTATATGTTTGTATTTGCCTGTAGCCTACTTAGAAGCATATATATGGTCATGCACAGAAAAATTATGTAACTTACAGAAATTCTGCATTAAGACAAAGCATAATGATAGGAATTAGAATACAATAAAATCCCCATTTTTTGCTACTTTGTGAATGGACTTGATTTTAATGATATTTATGCAGTAACTCTTAATATTACCATAAATGTCTTCATACCTCTTCCCAAAACAAAAGAAGAACTAGGTAGGTAGAAAAATATGTCCTGCTAAACTATTTATGTCTTGGGTGTGTTATCAATCGCTCTTCAAGCTTCGTAAAAGCTAATTTTTTATATGTCTTTGACCCAGACCATGTGTTTAGCATTCAGTCTTCTCTCATTCAATATTCCAAATAGTTCTTGGAATGGAATCTGACTTTTCTGTTCATTCATAGAAACCTAAGATTTAGATGGTATGTTTGATTTTCCTAACTTCACAAAAGCACTATACACTATAGGTCAGAGCCAAGAGTTGACTCAAGGTACCTCCTACTTATAAATTTGTGTTGTTCACAACTATGTTATACTGCTTAAACTTAAATTAACAGTTCAATTCTATTCAATTCAATACCATCTAAAACTCTTGTGTTTTTACATACACTAAGGTAGAGATAAGAGGTAATAGTAAGATTTGGGTGTAATATCTAATGATTTTCAAGCAAGTCACATTCAAAATGAGTCTTATTTTTTTTTCCGCCATTCCTTATGCCAGTTGCCTGTGAAACATTAAAAATTAAAACTTGAACAAATTTAATAATAATCACATCTTTTTGTATAGTGAGAATCACAGAATTTATAATAGGAAAAGGAAATAAGTCTTCTTTAAAAACCCAGCAATCATGTTTTTTATTACACTGAGTAATAATTGCTCTACATTAAATAAGACTGAATTTGTCTTACATTAAATGCATCCCCTGATCTCCAGGTTATTTCTTTGTGTGCTTCTTATGTGTAACATAAAAATGTTACTCTTTTCATATTCAACATTTTCATGAAATAGAAAAAGAGTGAATTGTGTATTGAGAGTGAAAAAAAGCTTTTACTGAGTTATTAATAATGCTACTGTGAAATTTTTGCATATTACAAAAATTTGTATAATGACTTGTTATGTCTAATTTTAAATTCATAGATGTAATATAGATTCTGTCCAATGGACAGTAATGCTTAATTTTTTAGAAAAGTATATTAAGAAAAATCTATGGAGTTATAATTAGATCAAATTATGCATATCAAAATTAAGTCCTCTATTTACACAACAGGTATATATGTTTTAGTCTTCCATGAGTTAGGCATATTTGTCAGTGAGTCAAGTAATGAATAAAATTTTACACAAATTGTAATTAAAATGTTGACTCCCTATGAAGCAATACAATGTGCTCTGAGAAAGAACGAGGTATAATGCGACTTGGTCAGGGACATTAGAGAGGCCACCTTTAGAAAGAGATATTTTAGTTGAATTTTGAATGACATGTCTTCCTCAGGGCACAAGAATATCAGCACTGTGGAATGCTATTTACAGCCACCATATCTATAGAAAGACCTTATTCCCACATGTACCTTTAATGGCTACCTCAAATTATAAACTTAACATCATAGGTGCCTTGAGTCAGTCCTGTGACCTCAAGACCTTGGTCAACCATCTAGCTCACCAAACAATGTGCAATTGAGAGGATATGGGGGGGATGGGTACTGGCTAAAAAAAGTCTATTGGAGGGGATCCAAGAATGACTAAGTAAGTGAATTGGAAATGAGGAGTAAAGATTACTCCGAACCTAGAGGTAACAAAACCCTTGAGCATATAAAGACTTTATAAGAAAATCTTATTTTATTCATGTAAGAATTTTATTTATAATCATAGATTATATAATCTATTATAGTGATCATTTATAATCATATAATCATACATATAGTCATGGAGGGATTTTATTCATATTTATTCATGGAGGAATAATCCATGTGACCTATAATTTGTATAAACACATTTTTTCTCATATAATTACATGCAGTATTATAGAACACTTAGTATTACTATTCTGAAGGAAGAAAAATTTAAAACAATAAACATATTTTAAAATACAAACATATAAGCATTGACACTTGGCAGTTTAAAAACTTAATAAAAATAGAGCTACTCTATGACCTGGCAATTGCACTACTACTGGGTATTTACCACAAGGATACAGATGTAGTGAAAGAAGGGCCATATGCACCTCAAAATTCATAGCAGCAACATTCACAATAGCCAAACTGTGGAAAAAGCCAGCATACCCTTCAAAAGACAAATGGATAAAAAAGATGTAGTCCATATATGCAATGGACTATTACTCAGCTATCAGAAAGGATGAATACCCAACTTTTGCATCAACATGGATGGGACTGGAGAAGATTATGTTGCATGAAATAAGTCAAACAGAGAAAGACAATTATCATATGGTTTCTCTTACTTGTGGAAAATAAGGAATAGCATGGAAGACATTAGGAGAAGAAAGAGGAAAATGAAGGGAGGGAAATCGGTGGGGGAGATGAACCATGAGAGACTGTGGACTCCAAGAAACAAACTGAGGGTTTTAAGAGGGAGTGGGCTGGCCCAGTGATGGGTATTAAAGAGGACATGTATTGCATAGAGCACTGAGTGTTATACATAAACAATGAATCTTGGAACACTACATCAAAAACTAATGACGTACTATATGGTGACTAACATGACATAATAAAAAGTAACAGTAATAAAAAAAGGAAGGTGAGTGTATTTTTCTTTCTCTTTTTTAAATAAAAAATAGGAGTTTTGAGGCAGCCTGAGTGGCTCCGTGGGTTAAAGCCTCTGCTTTTGGCTTGGGTCATGATCTCAGGGTCCACATCAGGCTCTCTGCTCAGCGGGGAGCCTGCTTCCTCCTCTCTCTCTCTGCCTGCCTCTCTGTCTACTTGTGATCTCTGTCTGTCAGATAAATGAATAAAATCTTTTAAAAAATAGAAGCTTTAATTGGTGATTATCAATAGTCACAACTTAATATTTCTCTATACAAAGTAGCAGAGATTTAATAGGATTAATTAGTATTTGTATTAATTTGAAAATTCAACAAAAAGACAAATCTGTAAAGGATGTAAACAACTCATGATATAAATTACAAAAAAAGATGTTCATCCTGCTGGAAAACTAAATAAGGGCAAATTATAACAATAAAAAATAACACTTCAGATTATATATTGGAAAACATAGAAAATTGTATATCCACTATTGACAAAATGCCAAGGAACTGGGCATTTGAAGATAATGCTAGAAGGATTCTAATGGATATCGATTAGCACTTTGAAAATAGAATCTTACCACTAATCATAGTCGAGTGTGCAATTTAAATTTTAGTTTTAAATTCTAAAAACAATCCAATGTACACACACACACAAAAATAATTTCTAACATAATATAATACAATAATAAACGTTTACAACCATTTTAATGATACAGAAAGAAGATCACAATTCATTCTCAGTTTGAGAAAAATATATTTGTTAAAAATGCATAGAAGACATGAAGTAAAAATGCCAAGAATAAAGAAAAACTGTTATTTTTGTGGTGGGATCACAACTGTTTCATTTTCATTTTCTGTTAAATGTTTGGAAAAATATAATTTACCAATAAGTTTTTTTCTTAGTATTCAAAGTAGGTAGAGCCAAATTCAGGCTCTTCAGAATTAAAAAAATTGGCATATGGTATAAATCTAAGCACTGTTAAGAGCTTAGATTCCTGAAGAAAAACGAATTATGTATTTCTAAAGCTTGCATTGTTATATTCATTTGCACAATGTGTTTTTCACAAGTGGTGGAGAAGAAACAACCTTTATACTATTCCCAGCCTGAATCTCTAAGGACAGTGATAAATCCACCAAGCAGGGAGGCAGGACAGTGTTTTGCTTGTGAACCTCGTGGTAGTTGGAAGATTGTACAAGCTTCTCTACAAGGCACTTAGCCTTATGGGACCTTAACTGTCTGATCAGGAGAAGTGCATAATCACGTTAGCCTCAAATATTTAAACAAATTGCAGGCAAATATTTAAACAAATACTTAAGGCATTATGCAAATATGAAAATCTATTATCATCATCTCTGAAAATGTATTCAGCAACTTATCTGGTATTTTCGTTGACACAGCCAACTGTATACCATCTCAGTTGTCTTCGAATCCTTGTTGAAGTTGAATCTTTGCTGGTGAGAAGTTTTGTCTTTATTCATTAGTTAACCTACAAACTATGCTATTTTTGTTGTTGTTGTTGTTGTTTCTGTGCAAATAATAACTTGAAATCCAGGAAACAAAAAGAAAAGAAGTATTGTAGGCTAAATAAACCCAGAACCATGAATATTACTTTCTATGGCAAAAGGGTCTTTGCTGATGTGATTAAGTAAAGATTTTGAGCTGGTAAGATTATCCTGGATTATCCGGGTAGGTGGGATATAATCATAAGGGTTCTTGTAGGAAGGAATGAGAAGAGCAGAGAGCTGGTAAGAGAAGCAGCAATAGAATCAGGTGCCAGGAATAATGCAAAAAGGAGGTCACCAGTCAAGGAACACATGTGGCTACCAGATGCTAAAACAGCCAAGGGAAGGGCTCTTCTCTAGAGCCTACAGATGGAACCAGCCTTGCCCTCACCTTGACTTTAGCCAAGTGAAACTGTCTTAAAGACTTCTGTCCTCTAGAACTGTAAGAGAACATAGATTTGCTCTGTCTCAAGCCACTAAGTTTGTAGTCCTTTATTACAGCAACCATAGGATACTAATACATAAAAGAAGGTAAGGAAGGACAGAGAGTGGGAGGGAAGAAAAAAGAAAGGAAAAAAGAACATTGCCACAGCAGCTTCTAATCTAGGAATGACATAGACAAACCAGCAAAGAACAATTCTGTGAACTTTCTGGCTACTGACCACAGGGATTACAGTGTAAACATCAGCTTACATTTAAAATTGTTTTGTGTGCTATTTTAGGTAGCTTGTATCTCTATAGGAAAAGAGATGGTCAAGCCCATTTTATGTTTTTTAAAAAAAGTTCAAGCTCTTTCTTGATGAAGTGGTTTCTATGGAAACAGCCTTCAAAATCTAATATAAGGGAAAAAGACAATATTTTCAGAGAGCAAATTAAAATGAATTCCAGTAGACTTTAAAATGGTTTAAAATTCAAATGTCAATTTTAGCACATGGGAAATACTTAAATAAAATATGTTCTGTAGAGATTTTTATTTTATATTTATGGGCCTATAATGAAAAGCATAGTTTCTCACCAAAGCAACGTGTACTGTGTCTGTGGGTTATTTGGCCATGATATATATTTCATCTTTATTAGATTTTCCTAGTTTTCATGAATTCTAATGCTAGTTTTAGCTACATTATCTCCTTTTCTTTCTCTCTTTTTTGTTATTAGTACTCACTCAAAGTGGGTTTTGATTTTAGCAAGTTTGCTATGCAAGTATATAAAAGCTTTATTAGCACAATGAATTGCATACTAAAAAGCAGAACACTGTAGCATTAAAATCTCTTATTTTATTACTTTGAAAATATTTGAAGGAATTTTTCTTAGTTTTCCCCTCAAGAAGTCCTCCTACCCCAAAACACTGTTCACTCCCAAGATTTCTACAATTCTGACATCACGAAGGTGAAGACTATTTTTGCACGTATCCTTTTAAAGCAATAGATTTCTGGCATTATTGTGGAACAGGCTGAATGTTGTGTAGCATGGCACCAAATGAAAATGGTTCCTAGCTGCTAGATAAAGATAAAATATCTGCAACCACGTGCACTGATCCCATAATTGAAATAACTTAATTAAAAGCTTGTTGAGCTCCTTATCTCTGATAACCTACGTCGTAGTATCCAATATCTTTTCTTTTTTAGAATGGGAAGGAAAACTGGTCTAAAATCAGTCTAGGATAATTTTATCTTAATCTTTTTCAGTAATTTATTTTTCTCAATTGAATGCTTCACACAAGTATTATTGACAAGATTTCACAACCCTGTGATATATCTAGGGGGTCTTTCACTTTCTATACATAGATCATTATCATCAACACCATAGCTATCTTTAATTGCATTTAATTCTGTGTCAAACATCCTGCCTCAGGATTTACATGCTTAAATTATCAACAAGTAAGTTTATTTTTTAATCTTTATTTTACAATTAAAAAAAAAAATAGAGGTTTGGGGCATTTATGGGCATGTCCAAGATTATGCAGTTAGTAAGAAAGAGCCTGTCTAATGAGAGTTAAGTTTTCTTCAGCTTCGGAGCCTCGTAGTTTCTACTGGGACCTGGTATGTAAACAGAGGGAAAGGCAGCATGATGCCAGCAGAGAGAGCATGGAGAAGGAGAAAGAGCAGCACAGATGAAGAGGAAGCACTCCAGCACTCCAGCCCTGAGGCAGCTAACGTGAGGTTTCCAGAGCAGAGGGTTAGCAGCAGAGACTTACTATGTAGCTATGTCGATTTCTTTCTTTCTTTTTTTTATTTACTTACTTGTTAGTTTTTTGTTGTTGTTGTTTTGTTTTGTTTTAATTTGTCAGCATACACAGAGGGAGCAACAGGCAGAGAGAGAAGTAGGCTCCTCGCTGAGCAGAGAGCCCAATGCAGGACTCATTCCCAGGACCTGAGATCATGACCTGAGCCGAAGGCAGAGGCTTAACTGACTGAGCCACCCAGGTGCCCCTCTTTCTTTTATTTCTGTTCTTAAACCTACAAATACCAAACGCTAGAACAAAAAACAAAAAACAAAAAAACAAAAAAAATCCTTATTTTAAGGTATGTTCTAGAGCTCCTTAATATATGTATTCATTACCACTTCAGAAAAAATGATTTGGGGAGAAAATCACATAGACTAAGTTTTGTTAAATGACTCGAGGAGAGATGTGGAAATGGTCTGTGTTATTACTTCATGGTTGTAATAGTAGGTCTGTTGTTTGGGAAATATGATTCAGCTTTACTTAAATGGATTTTGTATGTATACTGTCACTGACCACACATTTTTAACAAATATTCTACAACTCTTTTAGTAATTTTTTAAATGCATAATTGTCATGATCAGCTCATTTAGTTAAAGTTTACACTGTAAAATTATCCAAAGATGAAGGCAATAGCATCAACACGAACACACGCACACACACATATACACATACACAAATGCTTCTTTTACCTCAATTATAAAAGCTATGCTAGGAGAACTATTGATACAACACGAAATAAAGTTAAACAATCCCTCTATTTCCTAAGGCAAATGTAATGACTGTGATGCATACAGGACATTATACTCTGCAAGCATGCTGAGATATAGAAATCATTGCATTGTCTCTAAAACATTACATTGTAAACAGAACAGAAAGAAATACTTCCTGATACTCATCTGGTGCTGAATGTGACAAAGGTCATAAGAAATGTGTGAATAAAATCTTCAGTGTCCTCAAGAACCAACATATAAAACCAAAACTTCAGTACAAAGGAGTATTGAATATATCAAAATATATGAACCTTAAATTCAGTTTTCCTGATTTCCAAAACTGTTAATCCTGATTTCCAAAACCATTCTTCTTATAATTAGATTCCAGATTTTCCTGAGTTGGAAAAATACGTAAGCTTCGCTATAGACTTCCTTACAAACAACCAAAAACCATGACCACTTTTTTCAAGCCTCTCATCAATGAAGCCCAAACTCCTGTTACAAAAGGTATGGGCAATAGCCCTATTGTAATTGTTGGGGATGCAGCATAGCAGGGATCTGTGTGGCCCCAAAGCTATTATAACCCCACTGTTCAGACCCAGGGACACTGTGCTAACATTTCAGCTCCCTTGACAGGAAAGTGCTCTCTGCCACCTAAAAAGGATTCATTCAGGTAATCAGACCCTCAAAAGAACCTTTAAACCAGTGAGTAAATGAGCTCATCTTAAAGCGTCCAGTTCATTTCATGATATACACTAGATCTTATTTGAAGTTAAAGGATTAGTCAGCTGTTAGCATGTTGCTACTTCTCAAAAATGCCAAAGAAGTAACATTTTAGTGGCTTATAAATGCTAATAAAAATGTAGTGTTTCTTACAAACTGTATATGTATTTTTCCTGAATTAAGCCACAATTAGAAAAAAGGTTCCTTGCTGTTGACCTAAGATAGTCTGCTCTTCAAATAACTGGACTTTTTATTTTATGAAGAAAACCTGAGCTAGGGAAATAAAGGATAAATCATGTCATTTGGTTTTATTTTTTTCATAAAAGATAATGCTAAGTCCATCGACAATGAAATTCACTTGATTTTTAAATTATCCTTTCTATTTTTAAGCATAATTACTACTGCTTTGTCAAAATAGTCTTTTAATCATACTTGTACCAAATTGGGATTATAAAAATATAAATTACATATAGTATAAGCACATATTAAAAATACTTTATGTTGATTTTGAATAAAGTAGGTAAACAAAACAAGTCCTTACCATTAGAAATGTGTTTCTAAAATACTGCATTTGCACATGCTCAGAATAATTTTGAATTCATTTTGATTAGAGCAAACTGCTTATTCTCAAGATGTTGACAGACTTTAAAGATTTCCACTTTAGTGGTTTACTGTGACATCAATGTTACATTACATTTCATGCAAAAATCTGTTTCCTTAGCAACAGGAAGCGAACTGCTCATTTCAAGAAAACCAATAGAAAAAAAAATTTTTGTTTAATGTTAAATACTATAGCTTAATATGGTTAATTATACCAATATGGAATATAGTGGTAAATTAGAAAGATTTTAAATCCTTTGTAATCAAAGTGTGAACTACTGCACTATATCAATAAAAATATGCAAAATCTTATTTTAGGGCACAAAATCAAATGTGTTTCCATACATACAGAACATAAAAGAACAAACATATTATCAATGAAACTGACACTAACTTTGCATCCTTGAGCAAGAGGGTCATTTTACCATTTTTGAGAATATAGTTTTACCTCTGTAAAAATAGATGGCATGGATTAGATTGTTTCCAATGTTCTTATTGCTCTAACAGTCTATGTTTTTATGATTTACAACTCTCAAGTTGATTGGTGAAGACCTGATCTGACCTGCTTTCTATAGATAACATAATACCTCCCACTAGACTATAAAACAAATGTGAGCATAATAGTTATATGCTGCTAGAGAAGCAGAGTTAGTATCCACTCTGTCTCTACTTAGATATTTTCTAGTGTGTTGCACCATGACCAGGGAGTTAGGAGTTGATAAAAGAAGACAACATGGAATAGTATATATATTCCATCTTGGAAAATGTTGATGTGCACAGATCTGATACATTTCTGAGTTCCCTAAGAGGATCCCTGATATTTGGTACTATTATGAACATATGGAAATTCTGGGGAGCTTGTAAGATCTCCCTTCTTCTTTTATTTTACCATGAAAGAGGTGAAGAGAAATGGGGTCATGTGTCTTTGCATTTCTTACTTTGATTGTGTTCTTTTGTTTCTTTTAATCTTTGGTTAATCTTTATACTTTTTTCATATTCCAATAAAAGACCTAACTGGAGCTGCCTTGACTTTGGGAAGGACCCCTCCCTCTTTTGGATAGCAGCCACTCTCTTGGGACTTGATCTCTTCAGTAGATCAAGTAATCATTCCTACCCCACCCCATTCAACACACAAATAAGAGAATGACCAAGGAAAAATAAAGCTGGCACATTATGCAAAACAAGCATCATCTTGTACACTATGTACATTTAAGGAACTATCCAAGTTATGTTATAATATCTAAATTCAATATGAAGCAGTTGATGAAAAGAAATAAAAGTGATTTGACAAATCGGCAAATTGTTACAATATCCTTAGGAAAATAATTCTAGAAAATCGAGTACCCAATATTAGTCTTAGATGGTTATCAAATAAAAATGTGTTTGTATATTGTAAAATGAAAAAATGCAGGATATTATTACATATTACATATAAATGAAAGGTAAGAAAATAGGAACAGTAATAGCATAGATTTTGAGTCTTCTTCAAACAGAATTCAACAATATATAGAAAGAATTATATATCATGACCAAGTGGGTCTTACTCCAAAGATGCAAAACAGGTTCAATTTTTTAATTGAGGTACAATTGACATATAATGTATTAATTTCAGATATACAACATAATGATTCAATGTTAGTATATATTACAAAATTATCACCAAAATATAGCTAACTAATATCCATCACGATAACATAGTTGCAAGTTTTTTCCTTGTGTGGAGAACTTTTAAGCTCTACTGTCATAGGAACTTTCAAATAAGCAGTACAATATTATCAACTACAATCACAATTACTAACTATAATCTGTACTTGGCAGGATCAATTTTTTTAAATCAACCATTGTAATCCATCATATAAACAGGCTAAAGAAGAAGGATTACGTGATTATTTCAACTGATACAGAAAAAAAATTAACAAAATTGAACACCTATTCATGTCAAAAATTCTCAGAAGAATTGAAAGAGAAGGGAAATTTCCTCAATATGATAAAAAGCATCTATGAAAAGCCTACAACTAACTTGCTTCTTGATGGTGAAAAGTTAAATACTTTTCCACTTCTATTGGCAACAAGGCGAGAATATCTGATCAAACCAACTTATTGAGCACAGTTCTTGAAGTCCTAGTCCATGAAATCTAGGGGGTGAAAGGAAATAAAAGTCATATGATTTTCAAAGAAAAAAAATCCCTATTTGTAGACATAACTGCTTACAAGGAAAACTGCAAATAGTCCAAACAATAAATCACTAGAAATAATCAGTGAGTTCATTATAGTCATAGGATACAAGATAGGAATATAAAAATCAATTTCAGGGGGCGCCTGGGTGGCTCAGTGGGTTAAGCCACTGCCTTCGGCTCAGGTCATGATCTCAGGGTCCTGGGATCGAGTCCCGCATCGGGCTCTCTGCTCAGCAGGGAGCCTGCTTCCCTCTCTCTCTCTCTCTGCCTGCCTATCCATCTACTTGTGATTTCTCTCTGTCAAATAAATAAATAAAATCTTTAAAAAAAAAAAAAATCAATTTCAGTAATCTATCCATGAAAATGTAGTCACCAAAATTAGACTGAGAAAGACAAAATACCACATGATTTCACTTACATGTGGAATCTAAAATAATAATAATAATAATAATGAACAAGCATGCAAAAAACAGAGCCAGACCCTTAAATATAGAGAATGAACTGATAGTTGCCATAGGGAAGGGGTTGGGGGAAGGATGGCCAAAATGGATGAAGGGGAGTGGCAAACATAGGTTTCCAGATAAATCACAGGGAAAAAAGACACAGCACAGGGAATATAGTCAGTGATATTGTAATGGTGTTGTATGGTGACAGATGATAACAAGACTTGTGATAAGTAGAGAAAAACATATAGACACTTGAATCACTATGTTGTATACCAGAAACTAATGTATCATTATGTGCCAATCTATTTACAAATAAAAAAAATTAAACACCATTTTGTATCTGCTAAAAAATATTATACCTAAAAGGAAATCTAATACATCAAGTGCACAGTTTATATGCTGAAAACTACAAAATGCTAAAGAAAGAAATCCAAGATCTAAATAAATATGGACCCTTAACATATTTATGAATTGGAAAATACAACAAAGCAAAGATATCAATATTCTTCAAATTGATATTTAAGTTTAATACAATTGCTGTTAAAATTCCAGCAAGATTTATGGTTGGTATAGACAAGGTTTTTCAAAAATTTATATGGTAAAACAATAAAACTAGAATAACAAATAATTTTGAAGAAGAAAAATAAAATGACAGTGAATGCCCAGGCTGTCTGATTTCAAGACTTAGCAGGTAGCTGAAATAATCAAAAATATGTGGTATTGGTGAGGGCACGGAAACATAGATAAATGGAGCAGAATAAAGAATTTGGAAATAGATCCACACAAATATACAAACTGCTGTGTGGTTTTCAGTAATTTTTTTTTTATTTTACAAATAGTTTAGCTTTACACGAAATTGCAAATATAGTACAAAAAGTTCCCATATACCCAACACTCTGTAACCCTATTATTAACATCTTACATTATTATGGTGCATTGGTTACAATTAAGCAACCAATATGATACATTATTATTAACTAAAGTCCATAGTATATTCAGATTCTCTTTAGTTTTACATAATGTTCTTTTTCTATTCTAGGATCCTAGTAAAGACACAATATTAGATTTAATAATTATGTCTTCTTAGACTTCTCTTGGTTCAGACAGTTTTTCAGACTTCCATGGTTTTTGATAACTTTAGTAGATTTGAAAGTACAGGTCAGATGTTTTGTAGGACATACCTCAATTGGACTTTAATGATCTTTTGCTCATAATTACATAAAAGTTCAGTGTTTTGGGAAGAAGATCAAAGAGGCAAAATACCATTTTCATTGCATCTTATCAAGAGTATATAGGTCAATATAATTTAACACCGTTAATATTAACTTGACTCATCTGGCTGAGAAATTGATTCTCCGTTTCCTCTACTATAAAGTTACTCTTCTTATTCTTGTTTTCATACTGTATTAGTCACCATGTGCAGCCCACACTTAATAAGTGGGGAGTTATGCTCTCCTTCTTTAAGAGTGGAATATCTACATAAATCACTTGGAATTCTTTTGCACAGATTTCTGTTTTCTACTGTACTTATTTAGCTATTCGGTCATTTATTTATAACTGTATGGACTCAGATATTTCTTTTTTACTTTAGATTAAAATCCAGTACAAATTTATTTATCTTGTTCCCCAAATTGCTCTAAAGTTTGCCATTGTAAGTTGTTTTAGTTGACCATCTTGTCCCTTTGATATACCCCAATCATTGTAAATTTTTTGTTTGATTGTTTTTTGAGCATTTCTTTATATTCTAGCACTATGAGATGCTCCAGACTCATTGTATATTTCCTTTTCCATTACTATCATCAACCACTTCTCCATAGAGCTGCTTTTGTTGAAGAATGGTATTAGAAACTAAGATATGTGTGCTGAATATGCTTGTTGCTTCTGGTGTACCATTGTTCCTAGGTACTCACAGCTGATGTAGTAAGAAATTGCATGCATGCATGTATATAACCTATGTATATAAACAAATGTATGAATAGTTCTGTACATAACCATCTGCATGCATATTAACCTAAACCTGTGTTCATACTTCATTTCTCAAACTTGAATTATCACATGGATGATTCTAGATTCTCACCCCTGCTTATTTGTAACCTCTTACTCCAACAATGAGAAACTTGGCCTCCACGACCTGCCATCCATTCACATAATTGTTTCTTTACAGGATACAGTTATAGAAGTATCAAATTTGTCAACCTGTAACTCTATGGGAAACACTTTCATCAACTCTAGTATTTGTTTTTTCTTTTGCTTTTAGTTTTACAAACTCCACTGGTTTTCAAAGTTATTTTTCCACCTACCCCCGTCAATAAGGCAGTTTCATACAGTGGGAATACAGTGGGATTTTTTCCCAACATTCTGAATTCTATTCTGAATCTCCAGACCTCCTTAATTTATTCCTTTTACAATCTCCCTTTCTTAATCTAGATTAAAGTTTTTGAACATTACCATTTTCTAACTTCCTAAAGAGCTTTGATATTTATTCCAGGATAGATCTGCTGAGAATGAATTCTCTCAGTTTTCCTTTGTGTGAGAAAGCTTATATTTCTCCTTCACCTTTAAAAGATAATTTCACAAGATAAAGAATGCTAGTTTGGTGGAATTTATTTTTTTCAGCACTTCAAATATTTCATCCCACTATCTTCTTGCATGCATTGTTTATGAATAAAAGTACATTGTAATTCTCTTCACTGATCCCTTGTAGGTAAAGTTCAGCTTTCCCTCTGTCTTCTTTCAAGATTTTCTCTTTGTCTTTGTTTAAACATTTGAATACATACATGGTATTCAAACTAGGTATAGATTTATTGTTGTTATTTATCCTGCTTGGTTTTATATGAGCTTCCGATGTCTGCAGTTCTGTATCAGTTATTAATTTAGAAAATTCTTAGCCATTATTGCCTCAGATATTTCTTCAACTCTGTTCTTTCTTCTCTTGTGGTATTACAATTATATATCTTTTGCACATTTTGAAATCATGCATGATTTTGGATGCTCTGGCCTGTGGTTTTTGTTTGTTTTTATTTTTAATTTGCTTTTGCATTTCAGTTTGAGAAGTTTCTACAGACCTTCAAGCTTACTTATTCTTTCATTGGCCATGTTCAATCTACTGATGAACCCAACAAAGGAAATTTGCATTTGTCTTTTTTTTTTTTTAATTTCTAGCCTTCCCTCTGACTTTTTCTTAGAGCTTCTATCTCTCTGTTGTTATTCATCTGTTCTTGCATGTTGTGTACTTTTTACCTTTAGTGTCTTTAACATAGTAATCATAACTCTTAAATTCTCTGATCAGACAAAATTTGTGTCACATATGAGTATACTCTGATATTTGCTTCTTCTTTTACACTGCAATTTTTTATTATTTTTGTGTATGCCTTGTAATTTTTTTGAAAGCCAGATATGATGTTTTGACTTATAGCAATTGATGTAGTCACTTAATGTGAGGTTTTATGTTAATTTAGCTTGAATTAGTTTTGTGTTTAATGTTTTCTGTAGATGTAGGTGCCAGAAATTTCAAATTTCTCTGTTGTCCTTATTTTTGTCTCCATTTTTTGACTCTCGGTTTTCTTAAAAATTTCTGCTTAGAAGGTGCATGGGTGGCTCAGTGGGTTGGGCCTCTGCCTTTGGCTTGGGTCGTGATCCCAGGGTCCTGAGATCAAGCCCCGCATGGCATCCAGCTGTCTGCTCAGCAGGGAGCCTGCTTTTCCCTTTCTCTCTCTGCCTGCCTCTCTGCCTACTTGTGATCTCTGTCTGTCAAATAAATAAATAAAATCTTTTAAAAAAAATTCTGCTTAGATAAAACATGAGTCTTAAAGCATTTTTAACCTATATTCATGGTTATTATCTTGGAACCCTATTTGTATGGTCATCAGGTGTGGGGAAGAAGAAAGGTTCTGGAAATTTGTTACAAAATTTGTCTTCTAGTGGGTTTTTATATCTGGACTGTAAACTTCAAAAGTGTTTTTCTGGTAGGATAGCATCGCTCAGCCTCTTAAGTAAGACAGTAAGACTAGAGGAGGAGAGAGTAATGAAGAGGAGGAATGCCCTTCCTCAGTTCAAAAAAAGACTGGTAAAGTCATTTTCTCTGAAGAGTGGCCCTTTCTTACAGACAATTATCTGGGTATATTTCACAGTCATTGCTCTTCTCTTTCCCACCAATACCAAGGGAATCTTTCTTGAATTTTCACTGTGAGTACCTGCTGGGGTTCCTGGAGATCAAGCCCAGGAAACTGTGACCTATAGTCATTTCTCCAAATAATCCATACCCAGCCTCCAGTAATTGATCAAAATTACAACTTACATGTCACTACCAGTTTATAGCTCTAGTAGCTTCTGCCTAGATAAGTATATTGTGGCTGTGACAGTCTGGATTTGCCTCCCCCAGATCTCAGTAGTGTTTTGCTGGCATCTCATTTTTCCGAGAAGTCCAAGAAAAGTCATTGATTTTCCGGATGTTCAGATTTTGTTGTTGTTTTATTTTGTTTTGTTTTGCCATTAGGGCAAAGGGACAACTTCCAAGTTCTTTATATGTCTGAGCTAAAACTAGAATTCTTGCCCAGTTAACCTTGGACAAAGATGTGAAAACAGTTCAGTAGAGAAAAGATTGAGTTTCAACCAGTGGTGCTGGAGAAAGTGGATATTTATATGCAGAATATTAATCTCAACTTTATTCTCACATCTTACACAAAAATGAACTCAAAATGTATCATGGTCTTAAATGGCAAAGTTAAAACTATAAAACTCTTGGAAACAACATAGGAGAAAATATTTTTATATAGAGCTAGACAAAAAATTCTTGATACCAAAAAGTATGATCTATTTTTAAAAATCTTGTGAATTAGTCTTCATTTGAATTATAAAGTTTTGCTTAAGAGTCAATGAAAAGTTAAATACTATAATTTTCAAACCATATATCCATCAAAGGACTAATGTCTAAGGAACTTTCAAAATATAACCATTGAAAAAAAGCAAAAATCCAATTATAAAATTGGCAAAAGTCATAAAAAGATAATTTGCTGAAAAAAAATACATGTATATCAAATAGCATGTGAAAAGATATTTAACATCATTATCCATAAGGGAAACGCAAATCAAAAGTACAGTAAGATGTCTCTGCACACTATCAGAATGGCTGAAATAAAATGGTGACCATGAAAAATGCTTGTGAGTATCTAAGGAAACCAAATTATTCATGCATTGTGGGTGAGAATATAAAATGATATGCCTGCTCTTGAAAATATTTTTGAAGTTTCTTAAAAAACAAAACATTCCATTTTTCATAGAGGCCATCAGTTGCCCTCCTGGGTTTTGATTTGAGAGAAATGAAACTTATATTTACACACACCAAAAAAACAAAAACATACACAAATGTTAATGTCACCTTTCTTTATAATAACCCTAAACTGGAAACAACCTAGGTTTCTTTCACAGGTGAATGGGGTAACCAAATTGGGGTATGTTCCTATTATGGAATACTACCAAGCAATAACAAGGAACAAACTATTCATATATGTATTACCTGAATGAGGCTCCAGAAAATTATGCTTAAAATTCCCAATACTGGGGCGCCTGGGTGGCTCAGTGGGTTAAGCCGCTGCCTTCGGCTCAGGTCATGATCTCAGGGTCCTGGGATCGAGGCCCGCATCGGGCTCTCTGCTCAGCAGGGAGTCTGCTTCCCTCTCTCTCTCTGCCTGCCTCTCCATCTACTTGTGATTTCTCTCTGTCAAATAAATAAATAAAATCTTAAAAAAAAAAATTCCCAATACTGAGAGGTTACATGCTCTATTATGACCTTGATGTAACATTGTTGAAATGAGAAAATTACAAAAAACAAATTAGAAATGGAGGACATATGACAAGAATTAAGGATAGGGTGGAGGCAGAAGCAAAGTGGCAATTAATTTGTATGGAATGACAATGAGGAGATATTTTTGTGGTGATAGAAAGTTTCTGTGTCTTGACTGTTCAATGTTAGTAACATGTTTGTTATATTTATTATCATTTTGCAAGCTTTATCACTGGGGAAAATTGGTAAAGGGCCCATAGATTCTATTATTTCTTACCTCTTCAAATAAATCTACAATTATCTCAAAATGAAAAAGTTTAAGAGTCTTTTCTCTTAAGTTTGTTTTAATTATTTATTTTTACTTCCAGAAATTATTTGGAAGAGCAATCACTGCATCTAGATAGTATGTGACAATAACTGTTTTTCCTGGTATACTTTGAGACATTAAATCAAATTAATATCCAATTTAAAGCAGGCCTATAGTTGTTTTATTTTACAACCTATGTTAAAAAAAAAAACTTGCAAAGGTATTTAGAGAAGCAGTTTTTGTTTTCTTTGATGTCACTGATTCAAGCTGTTATATTTAGATAGACTTTACAGATATTGTGAGGTGTTGTTATCACTTCTTAGGACTGAAGAAGTGATAGAAAACCTGAAGCCTGTAGAATAAGTTACTTCTCTACATAATAATCTACAGAGAGTATACACTATTATCAATCATGAATAGTGATTCCCATATCAATGACTGACAAGAGTGTTACTTGAATATTGTTTTTCATAATATTCAATTACTTATTTGTCATGTATTTGTTACCCAGAGGCATATGTGAATCAGAATTTCTTTACATAAGTTAAATTATGCAAATATACTTTAGAGCACATAGGCTGTTATATTTCCCAGTCATAAAATTGCCTTCAGGCTTCAGGTCAATCATCTTGCTTGGAAAACTTTCTTGTGATTTACAGGAGGCATCACATCTGTTTCTTTGCCTAAAACCCAAGAGGCAGTTGCTATATTAGATAAAATACATTTAAATTATTGACTGTCAGAAAATTTCCCAGTGTAATACTTCCCATAGTCTGAAACCATTTCTCATTTTTTATTTAAATGTAAATTTCATGGAGTTAATCTGAATGCAGAATCACATGAGCCTATTACTTTGCCACTTCTGAAAACAGTGAATCTTAGGATTTGGCACTGTAAATCAACTCACAGATAATAATTTAGCCAAGGTCCATAGTTGATAGAGAGGGAGGCTGAGAATGAGTGCTCTGTAACTTGCCCCAAGCCCTAAATTAGGCAGAGTAAAAAGAGAAGTAGATCATGAAAACAGGGTACATTATTAATATGACACACTGCAGAAATTTTTGTATCTCTTTGTGCAATGAAACTAAATAAGAGAAAGAAATCTTCCAGCTCATAATATCACTATTAGTTTAATTTTTTTTTTTCATTTGGAAAATTTCCTAGAATCCTCTTATATCATATCCCATTCCTCTCTTTAATGTGTCTGTATGGTGCTTTTATGTAGAAATCCACCCTATAACACAGACAACTGATGGATTGACTAACTGATTTTAGAGAACAAACACATTTCTTACAAAATGATGAAGCCCTAATCTGCAATGTGCTGATATTTGGGGGTAGGAGGGAATTAGAATGAGATTATGTCATGACGGTGAGCTCCTGTGATGAGATAAGTACCACTCTAAGAAGAGGAGGACAGATCGTCATTGTCCCCATGTGCAACATGGAAGAGTGGGCACGGAAGCACACAGTCAGAAGGCAGCTGTCTGTCTACAAGCTAAAACAGATTTTTTAAAGAGCAGCTTTGCTCACCCTTGCAATCTTCATCAGACAAGTCCTTGAGGAAGATTCCCTGAAATCCTTGTTCTCCTCAGAGCCCAATTTGAAAACTACTGATCTGTATTATTAAGCAATAAAAGAGCATATTAAAATTCAGCCTTAATAAAGGCAATGAACACGCATTCTATGAAGATGTAGCTTAAAATAATATAGGCTAACATAGAATTTGATGACTGGAAATTCATTGCATGGTTCATTTATTTTTAGTGGCCTGCTCAAGGACTAGAGTAGGACTCAGTAGCATGTCAAAAAATGTGTGAACTGGTTGTAGAGCCTTGCTCTTTCTTGTGTTTATAGACCTGCAGAAGATCTAAGAGAGGATGTAACAAGACTTTGGCTGAGATGGTGCTGGAAGAGGTGTACCATCTTTCAAAAAGATCTTTCCACACATACTTAAAACTAGAAAGTCATTTGTGTCATTAATCTTCTCTTTTAACTTAAGTGCCAGTCTATGCTATAAGATAAATAATTGCATTATGTTTATTTGTTGAAAAAGATTTTCCCTCATACCTGAGAGTCAGAGAACTACACAAGTTGATTTTCTATTCATGTCACATAGAATAAAATATGCAAAGAAAGAGAAGAAATTAACAAAAGAAAAATTGGAGCAATAAAACTAATAACAATTCCAAGATTTATTACTTGGACGGTATACAAGATTTTATAAATATTCCATCATATTTTAAAAGATTTTATTTAATTTGACAGAGAGATCACAAGTAGGCAGAGAGGCAGGCAGAGAGAGAGGGGGAAACAGGCTCCCCGCTGAACAGAGAGCTGGATGCCGGGTTCAATCCCCAGACCCTGTGACCATGAGCTGAGCAGAAGGCAGAGGCTTAACCCACCGAGCCACCCAGGTGCCCCTAAATATTCAGTCATTTCAATCAGCAGTTAGCATGCAGGATACCTGTGACTTTCTTCTTCACTCTAAGGCAAATTTTACTGATTTTCCATGAAGTTGTTAACAAAAATCACAGCTTTTAAAAGCCTTTGTTTCTGATATAAATATCAAAATACCTGTTGGCTAATAAATATGCTACAGTTTGACCTATATGTTAGTAGGTTCAAATAAAATGGGACTTGGAGTAGTCATTGGCATATTTCTTAAAATAAATTTGTATAAAGTGTTATTATTTAAAACATGTGTAAAACATGTGTAAGGGGCACCTGGGTGGCTGTGGTTAAGCCTCTGCCTTCAGCTCAGGTCATGGTCCCAGGGTCCTGGGATCGAGCCCCGCATCGGGCTCTCTGCTCAGCAGGGAGCCTGCTTCCTCCTCTCTCTCTCTGCCTGCCTCTCTGCCTACTTGTAATCTCTGCCTGTCAAATAAATAAATAAATCTTTAAAAAAAAATGTGTAAGTGTTGGGGTGCCTGAGTGACTCTGACAGCTAAGCATTTGTCTTTTGGTTTCTGCTCAGGTCATGATCCAGGATCCTGGGATAGAGCCCCGTGTTGGGCTCTATGTTCAGTGGACAGTCTGTTTGAGGATTCTCCTCTGCCCCTCCCCCTTCCCCTCTCCCTGTCTCTAAAATAAATAAATATATATATATATTTTTTTTAAGTGTGTCAATATTGAGAAGTTGATGTTTAAAAAAAAAAAAAATCATTACCCGGGAATGAGCAACAATACTAATTCTATACTATTTCAACATTTTTCATGTCTTGTATATAATCCTAGCTACATAAAAAGGGGGAAATCTTCATTCTAAACTTGTTGAATGCATATTTTGTAAATATCTGCTACGTGTCAGTCTTCACGCTGAATGCTGAGAAAAAAAGCTCTCATGTGAAAAGGTCCTTATTACTTGTGTTTAAAGAGGCTGAAAAGATTTAAGCCTGTCCTACCATAGAGTGATGTTTTATAAAATTAGTACTTTATTGAAAAATTAATACATATTATGATAATGCTTTGCTAATATAGTAGGTTCTTATACTAAGACTCAATTAAGAAAGGGTTACATTTAAGCACAGGACAAATGAGTTAAATAGTTGAGTAAAGTGCTTGCATTAGCAGAAAAGAACATGAAGGCAAACTGAGCCCTTGGAGAAAAAGTCCAGGAGTTCTTCAGGAGAGAGAAATATTAAAACATACATACAGGAAAGTGATGGCCTTTTCTTGGGATGGGTAGTGTTTATATGAGAAGTCTTCGTATCTTCCCCTCAATTGTGTTGTAAACCTAAAAGTGCTCTAAAAATATCTCTACAAAATAAAAAAGAGAGAGAGAGAGAAAGAAAAAAAAGGAAAAGAAAAGAAATGAAAGAGAGAGAAAGAAAGAAGAAAAGAGAGAGAAAGAAATGTATACATAGTATTATAAATTGGCATGGGATTATATAACCACTTTGGAAAAATAGAAACATACACAACAAATAAATGCAATCAAATTAAACATCAATAACAAACCCAGAAATAAATTCACCCTCTTCCAGACATTTAAAGACAGAAATCTGAATAAAGATAAACACAAAGTGATGTTGCTGAATTTCTAGAAGTCAAAAATAATATTTAAAAAATGTCTGAATTTGTTGGATAATGCTAAAGAAGTACTCCTGTGAAGATTCACAGTTTCAAATATTTCTACCACTAAAAATTCAGAAAGACTAATGACTCACAAGTGTATATCTTTAGCCCAAAACCTTGCTAGAACTTCAGACTTGTACTATTCAATATAGACATGGCATACTCCCATTGATGATTATGTCTCTCATTCTTAGCCCTGCTATAACTGAGGTCATTGAAAACACCTCCCGTAGCTCTCCCCATCTCAGGTAGTCCACTGAAACACCCTTTCTTCCAGTCACTCAGGTCTTAAATTCTTCTTTACACTCCACATTTTTCAGCAAATTCTATTCACACCCAGAGTTTAAACACTTCTCAGTGTATGGGCTGTCATTCTTCTGGTAGAAATTGACACGATTTCTTGTCTGGATATTCACATAACTTCCTAACGGGTCTATTCTTAGCAGAAGAGCAGAGTGATTCTTACTAAGTAGGATTGATTATGGCTCCCCTCTGGTCAAGTCGTCCAAAGGCTAAAAGCAAAAGCCAAACCTTACTAAGCCCTCTATGATCTGGCTGCTGTCACCCCATTGAACCCAAGTCCTCTGAGACTCTCTGCTTTGCTCACTCTGCTTCCACCACATGCTTCTCCGTGGGATCTCTTGCTCAGAGCAAACATACACTCACATCAGGGACTTTGAACGTATTCTTTCCTATACCTCTATATCCACATGATTATTTCACTCATGTCTTTCAGGTCTTCAGTCAAAAAGTCACTTTTTCAAGGATGCCTTCCCCGACCTCTTTAAGGCAACATGTTAAACCTCCAATTATTTCATGTTATTCTCTGCTGCATTTTCTCTCTAAATTTTATTGTTAGGTATTCTTGGTATATTTGGCTCATTTCCTTTAATCATTGAACATCTCAACCACTGAAATGTAAGCTCCTTGAAGTCAGGAGATTTTTGTCTTGTTCTCTTTGCTGTAAAACAGTGCTGGCACCTAATATACATTGAAGGGATATTTGTTGAATGAGTACATAAAGGAATTCCATGTATATATAAATTTCAAAAACAAATAGAAGTAAACCACTTATTGTTTATAAACAATCATGAATATGGTTTAAATACAAAGAAATACAATAAATTATGAACAAGTGTCATGCCAGTAGCTACCTCTGGGAATGAGATAGAGGAATATATTAAAAAGTCCACAAGCTGCTATAAACATTGGGGTACAGATGGCCTTTCTTTTCATGACATCTGTATCTTTGGGGTAAATACCCAGGAGTGCAATTGCAGGGTCATAGGGAAGTTCTATTTTTAATTTCTTGAGGAATCTCCACACTGTTCTCCAAAGAGGCTGCACCAACTTGCATTCCCACCAACAGTGGAAGAGGGTTCCCCTTTCTCAACATCCCCTCCAACACATGTTGTTTCCTGTCTTGCTAATTTTGGCCATTCTAACTGGTGTAAGGTGATATCTCAATGTGGTTTTAATTTGAATCACCCTACAACGAACGAATGGATAAGGAAGATGTGGTCCATATACACTATGGAGTATGATGCCTCCATCAGAAAGGATGAATACCCAACTTTTGTAGCAACATGGACGGGACTGGAAGAGATTATGTTGAGTGAAATAAGTCAAGCAGAGAGAGTCAATTATCGTATGGTTTCACTTATTTGTGGAGCATAACAAATAGCATGGAGGACAAGGAGAGATGGAGAGAAGAAGGGAGTTGGGGGAAATTGGAAGGGGAGGTGAACCCTGAGAGACTATGGACTCTGAAAAACAATCTGAGTGGTTTGAAGTGGAGGGGAGGTGGGAAGTTGGGGGAACCAGGTGGTGGATATTAGAGAGGGCACGGATTGCATGGAGCACTGGGAGTGGTGCAAAAATAATGAATACTGTTATGCTGAAAATAAATTAAAAAAAAAAAAGTCCACAAACCACCCAGCTTCAAAGATATTGGTGATGGCCCTTCTTTAAGATGGGTAGTGTGGACATGATATTTATTACTGTTATAATTTGTACTGTACATTTACATTATATAACTATTTTGATTTTTGAATTATTTTGTAATAAAAGAATAAAATGGATGGGGCATAATAGAGGAAAACAGATCCAATACAAATCATTTTAAAGTCAGCACATTCTCTTCATATATAGGGTCAATTAGCCATCAACTGTATAAGTCAATTCTTGGTGATATCTGGGAAAAGATAATATAAAAGGAAAAACATACTCATATGTCTTAAAAATGAAGTAATGAATAGATTTGTATTCAACACTTAAATATGAGTAAATATATATAAATATCTGATTCTATGTATTTTTTAAATATCCACACATATATTCCCCCCAGAAGCTTAACATTTCTGAAGAGCAAGTCATGTATAGTGAAGTGATAAAAAATATATCTCATTAAAAAATATATGGATCACAGTCTAAGAAGCAACATGGCATGTACTTTAATGCATTTAAATAAATCCACTTAGTTACTTGGTTAATAACACACTTCATAAACCGATTTCCTCCTTAGAAAAATTACTGAAGGCAAGATAATTTAGAACTAATGTTTCCAAAATAAATAACTTTAAATTGTACAAAGTATTAAAATATTAAATCTAATTAAATAATGACACATTTACAAATGTTCCATAATAGTACAATGAGTTTCAGAGGCTTGGTTTGTGTTAATATCTTTGAGTGCTTATTCTTTATACAAATCACAACTAAATAGATTTCCAGAGAAACATCTGATGTGTGATTTATGCAGATTATTTGATTCAATTTCAATTAAGTTGCTTCAGCAATTTAAGCAGATAATTTGATTAGCTGAAAATGTTTTCCTTCACTAGGATTTATGACAACTTTAAATTAGTTCCCCATTGTAAAATAACTTTATTGATTGGTAGCATATCATGAGGTATTTCCTCAATTTTAGCAAGATGCATTTTTTGTGTACTTTAGACTCAAGTCATGTATTACGTGATTGAAGCTCTTGACATTCTATTTATACATTATATAAATTTATAAATCACAAACTATGATAGACATTATAGCAATAGAACCATAATATATGATCTAAAGTCTCTCACCTTTGGCTGAAAAATTAAACTTGATCTTATGTCTAAAATAAAAGGGAAAATAAAATTTTATGTTTGTAAGTTATGGATCATACTTACTTACACAACCTCTTTGGTAATTATTGGTAGTCATTTTTAAAAAGAAGGTAATTGGAAGAACCCCAATCTGGCCTACTTTTTTTCTTTCATGTGTTCAATATCTGAGATATTTTTTAAAAAGAATATAAAAATGTATGGTTTTCACTGGACAATGGGATAATAAGAACATCTTTTAGAAAGTGTGATTGTGGGCACCTGGATAGCTCAGGTGGTTAAGCGACTGCCTTGTGGCTCAAGTCGTGATCCTGGAGTCCCCAGATTGGGATCCAGTCTCCATCAGTCTCCCTGCTCAGCAGGGAGTTTGCTTCACCTTCTGACCCTCCCCTGTCTCATGCTCTTTCTCTCTCCCACTCAAATAAAAAAATAGAAATTTAAAAAAATTTTAAAAAAGTGCGATTGACATTAGCAAGGTTTTTATCCGCAGTTCCTAATCCAGGGTCTGTCAGTTCTGAACTGCACATAATAAAGACTATGTGTAATGAGAACTATGGAAAAAGAGAAGTAGACTGCAGTCAGCTTTATGAGTAACTGTATACCTCCTTCCTGAAAATAATTCTAGAGCTCAAAATCATTATTTTTGGAAAAAGATTATATCACTGCTCTAATGTGATAATGTGCTATTTTGATTTTTGTGTTTTAGTTGCATTTCTTTATTTTTTATTTTGTTTTTAATGGGAAGGGCAGTGGCATAACATACTCCCCATTAGACTTATCATGAATCCATTCTCAGTCTCTCCTTACAGAAAGGTGTCATGTCTGAAATCCACACAATTGAATTTTTACATGTCACTACTAGAAGTAAAAAGTAAAGGCAAGGAAATAAGCAGCCAGATAGGAAAAACCCTGAGGGCTCTTTGAAGAAGAGACCATTCCAGATAAATTACTCTGGCTTTTTAAAGAAACCCTCATCTCTGAAATGCAAAATCTGCCTAGCCAGTTGAGAGGAGACAGAAGAAAACTGGTGGTTCATTGTCAGCACTTAAAGATTTATACTTTAAAAGTTAAATATACTAGTACATTGATTGATTTATTATTCTACAAGTTAATAACCACTTTACCCAAGTCTGTTCAAAACGACATTTTAAAATGTCACTAAAGTCATTTGGTTAATTTCAAATTCTATTTTTCAAATGGTCCTGGCCACATTTGTCCTCTAAGAGTCTTAACCTAAACTCTACTCAACCCATAAAGGAGTGATCCTCTGCCTCATCATTTTGTTGTTGTTTCCTTTTTTTTTTTTCCTAGAAAGTGATCGTAATAACTTGTATAGGTACAATATAACATAAATATTATAACAGAGGTTTTATACTCCATATTGTTTAATAATTTGCCAAATGTGTAACTCTGCTATTAAAAACATCTTGATTCAACTGTTAACTACTTTGCTGGGTAGAGGGGAGGGAAAAACAGCAGGTTAATTTGTTTTAAAAAAGCTAAAACTAATAAGGGCAATAACATACCAATCTAAATTAAATTTGAGAGATTATGCATGCCTCATTTTCAGTAGTATATGATGGATGTAGGTTTATCATTAAAATGACTACAGTTTTCCATGTTCACCCTCTAGTAATGTGACCATGCAACATTCATGAAGAGTTGAACCTGGTTTGACCCTATAACCATACGCCTTGTCCAACAGAGTGAGATAGAAGGGATGATGTGCCAATCTGAGCCTATATTTCAGATGCTTGAACACTTCCATTCATTTTCTAGGAAGCTTGGCAACGGCATATAAAGACGCCCAGAAGTCAGGGCAAAGGGTAAGAGATCACAGGAAAGAAGGCTAAGGAACTTCAGAACAGGCAGCAACCTCAAGAAGCCAACCTATCCAGTTAATTCATGGCTAATCTATAAATGCTTTGGAGTGAAAACTTTGACTTTTAGTGGGCAGCTTGCCACTCGGAGTAAAAGCCGACCTCTCTCAGCCTCCATTTCATTTCATTTCATTTAGGGGTAATTACTTGACCAAGTTCCAGTCAATAAAACATATAAAAGAAATATTTATTTAAAATACACGACATAGGGTGCCTGGGTGGCTCAGTGGGTTAAGCCGCTGCCTTCGGCTCAGGTCATGATCTCAGGGTCCTGGGATGGAGTCCTGCATCGGGCTCTCTGCTCAGCGGGGAGCCTGCTTCCCTCTCTCTCTCTCTCTGCCTGCCTCTCCATCTGCTTGTGATTTCTCTCTGTCAAATAAATAAATAAAATCTTTAAAATACACAACATAAAAAGGAAAATTTTAAGAAAAAATTTCTTGTGAAATCTAGTTTAGAGTTTAAGCCTTTCATTCCTCAGTTGCTCTGTTTCCTAGAATCTGATTTTGATATCTGGAATTCCAGATACCATCTGGGACCATGAAATACCCCTGAGGATGATAATCATGTGCTCAGGAAAGAAAATAGAAGCTTAGATTCTGTCCAGTTCATCATTATCACATCAACATGTCTTTTCATAAAAGAGAAGTAAATATATATTTTAATTGAGCCTTTGTTAAAATATCTTTTTTCTTTTTCAAATAATTCCAATCTTAATTGTTAACAAATATTATTATCTAAAATATATAGGGAATACTTGCAAATCAATAATTATAAAGCAAACAATGCATTGGAAAAATTAACAAAGACATTTAAAACCAACTCATGGAAAATACAAATCAAGTGGCTAATACCCACAGAAAAGATGTTTCACCTTACTTTATTTTCTAAACAAGATTATCCAATAAAGGAACCAGAATTCCCTGCAGAGGTTGATTTCGGATGTGGACAGAGAACATACAACATGATTCTAGAGCAACTTGTGGCATCAGAAAGTAAAGAAGTAATTAAAAAAAAAAAAAAGATGGAGCCATTTTTCAAAATAAAAACTAAAACATAGATACATCTGAAAGAGCTCCCAGTGGCCAAATCTGTAAAATTTAAACAGCAAAAATAATAATAACATTAGATTAGAACTTAAGCAACAAAATAAACATGGAGTCTGCTTAAGTCTCTCCTTCTCCCTCTGCCCTTCCTCCCCACCCCCAGCTCATACACACACTCTCTCTCAATTAAAAAAAAAAAAAATTCTGTGTATAGTTTATATATAAATGTTTGTTTCTTGCTTCTGAATGTCCACTTAGTACGAGGTCTTGAGAGGATAAAACATTGTTGTAAGAAATTAAGAGCTAAACAAATTGAAAAAGTTTCATGTTCATAAATAGGAAGCTAGCTAAAAACCTAAAATATTATGAAGATGACTATCCTCCCCAAATTTATCTACATATTCAGTGAAATTTCCCACGAACTCACAGCTGTGTTCTTTACAGAAACTAATAGGCTAATCCTAAATTGCATATAGAAATGAAAGGGATTCAGAATAGCCAAAAAAAATAAAAAAAGGAAGACCAAAATTGATGATTCACTCTTACATCTTCAAAACCTATTATAAAGTTACAGTAATCAAGATAGTGTAGTACTGACATGAGAACAGACATAAAGACCAATATACAGTTGACCTTTGCACAATGGGCTGGGCAAGAGGTTAAGGGCACCAACCCCTGTGCAGTCAAAAATCTGCATATAACTTTTGACTCTTCCAAAACTTAACCCCTAATAGCCTGCTGTTGATCAGAAGCCTTAACAATAATACAGTCACTTAACATGTATTTTGTATGTTACATGTATTATAAAAATTATATTTTTGAAATAAAGAAACTCAATGTTATTAAGAAAATGATGGGACACTTGAGTGGCTCAGTCACTTGAGTGGCTCTTGATCTCTGCTCAGGTCTTGATCTCAGGTTGGTGAGTTCAAGCTCCATGTTGGGCTCCATGCTGGGCTTGGAGACTATGTGGAAAAGAAAAAGAAAAAGAAAAAGAAAGAAAGAAAAGAAAAAAGAAAATCATAAGGAGGAAAAGCTCCTTAACTTTAGTTTTTCTTATTCATTTAAAATTTGACATCCAGGCTGAATAATTTTCTTGTTATTTCCTAAACAGTTCAATAATGCTTTGTTTTAGGAAAGAAAATACCAAGGCCAGTATTCTCATGACCTTCATCAAAATTCACTATTACACTATCATATTTTAAGAATATTATGTGAGTGGGTCAGTCAGTTGAGTATCCAACTCTCGGTTGCAGCTCCTGTCATGATCTCATGAGTGGAAGTATCAAGCCCCACTTTGGGCTCCACATTCAGTGAGGAATCTGTTTGAGATTCTCTCCCCCTGCCTTTATCCTGAGCTAGTGCTCACCCTCTCTCTCAATCTCTCTCAAGTAAATAAAGAAACATCTAAGGAGTACTATAACAGAAAAAAATGGAAATGAAGTTTATAAGTATAGTTAATCAAGATCTAAAATTAACGTCATTTGCAAGTAATACTTTTTTTGCTTAAAATTACCTATTGCAGTGAGATGTTTAGAAACATGATAAATAGAAAAGGTGTGCTTTGATTAATACCAATGATAAAGGGTGAGAAATGTAATACTACATTATGATGTGGATGGAACTAGAGGGTATTATGTTTAGTGAAATAAGTCAGAGAAAGACAATTATCATATGTTCTCCCTGATATGAGGAATTTGAGAGGCAATGTGGGGGGTTTGGGAGGTAGGAAAAGAAAAAATGAAACAAGATGGGATAGGGAGGGAGACAAACTAGAAGAGACTCTTAATCTCACAAAACAACCTGAGGGTTGCCAGGGGAAGGGAGAGGGTGGTGGGGTTATGGACATTGGGGAAGGTATGTGCTATGAAGCATGTAGATCTGGCGATTCACAGACCTGTACCCCTGGGGCTAATAATACATTATATGTTAATAAAAAATAAAAAAAATTTAAAAACAATTATTTACTTAGCAATAAGTAAATTACAAATGTGAACATGAATATAAGGTAATATCTTACCAGAATACTTAAGAGAAAATTTTAAAAATTAAGAAGATGTATCATTCTGGTAATAAACTTAGCATTGAGTTAATGCATATTTTCTGCAAAATAATCAATAAATGTATTGTAATTAAAGTAAAAATTCTAAACTTACCTTTTTAAGAGCCTCAAATGCAGTGTATTCTCTAAAAAAAAAAAACACAAGAATGCAATCATGATGACACATACTGAACAAGTAAAATATCAAATAAACACATTCTGTGAGTAGTAGCAAATAGACAATAAAGTGTGTCAGTATTTAATGAGTTTCTCTCACATTGTTTTTTTCTCTTTCTTTCATGACTGTTTTATATAATCAGTTACATTGAAGGTTTGTCAATCAGAAGGCACTTAAGTAACTAAATGTGTTGCTCTCTAAAGTTTTGAAAATCAAGTGTATTCCCTATATTTAAAGTGGTAATGATTTAATGACAAGAAGGTAGGTATAAAGGAAACACAAATGAACTAAATAAACAAGAAATACTGCAGAAGACCAATTTCACACTTTTGTTGGCATGGGAATCTGAGTCATTTAGATCATGTCATCACTTCCAACTGCAAACTCTAATTCTTGTCTTCTTTATCACTAAGCTATATAAAGATCATTAGTGCCTTACAGTAAATTATAATATTATCTTGATATAGATAGAAGACAGATAGATGGTAGAAAGAAAGGAAGAAAAGGAAAGAAAAAGAATTTCATTCTGATAAATACCACTGAACTTCTCTAATGTATCTAGAATTCTAAAGGAGTTTTGCAATTATGATAATTGAAGTCTAGCTAATGCACTAACACTGAAGATTAAGGGTCCTTCCTAAAGAATATGTTACACTACCTGATCTCTAATTTTAATAGTATACTTATACTCAAATTATTTAAATTAGAATCTTTTAACTAAATTAAAACTAAGTCATTTTATTTAATACAGTAAAAATCAATAGTTATCAGGTATCTGAGTTTTAGCTAACAAAAATTACATTTAAAATAACATAAAGTAAGAACCCAATAGCTTTTGCATTTTGTCCTCAGATATGTTTATATATCAGAATATATCTGACAATATAGTCATATCAGCATATACTGACCATAACATAATAAAATAAGAGCAAACTTCTAGAAAACTCCCTACTTTAGCCATCAGAGTAAGATTATTCACACCTGAAGCGATACAGATGTAGAGGTTTATAATATCTCATCAGTATAAAAGCTATTACCTTGGGAAACTTTTAGACATTAAAATTTGTCATAAAAATTGGATAAAACAAGAGCATAAAATAATCATAAAACATAATTTCCTTAGATTTCATTTGACTTTGGATCAGTAATTGAATTTATCAGGAATTCCAAAATTTGAAAGAAAGGGATAGAATGAAATAAATATATTTTGCATGTTATTGATGCCTGTGAAAACTCTTAAAATTTAATTTTAACTTTGAAACTAATTGTAGGCAAACATGAAGATTTTTAAATAAATATGCTGATCATGTAATAGCTTCCATTGCCCTCATGGGACTAATAAGGACCAGTATGTCTCTTGCCATGCACTATCCCCAAATATTTTGTTGAGTTACTTGTAATTTTTTAATGGAAGAAGAAATATTTAATTTTTACCTTTTTTTCCAGGAAAAAGGGTGAAACTTCTTATCTATCACTTCTTGCAGTGTCCTTCTTAGAGCTGAGCATCAAACCTATAAAGCTATAACATTCTCTACTTAGTCATATTCCTTTTTTCTCTGAATTATGTATGGCAACTCTGCTTCCTGAGTCACAGGGTCTATGCTTCATGTTTTTCTCTTTGATTTCTGTCTAGATCTAGGTTTCCCTAATACCCTTCTGCAGGTTCTAACTTGTAATCTTTCTTCCTACTGAGAGAATAGAAGCCAATCATTTCTTGATCTGTCAAAGCATCTATTCTTTCAAGCAAAGCTAACCATTTTCACCACCTGGAGTAGGATAATTCCATTCCTAAGCCACTCTTCTGTATGGTCAAGATCACACACAGATTCAGCTTCTGCTTTGGGTTAATATAATTTCTATTTGATTTATCATGCCTTTTGTAGTTTTCTTAAGACCCTAACCTCACAAATTTCCTTTCTATTACATGCTATGAATTATTCTCTGGCTTAAAAAAATAGTATTCTTCAGTTATTTTCACAATCTTGCATATGAAACCACTTATTATAGTCAGGGCATCAAAAGGAACTTTCACAATTGCTTTATTAATTTGTATTTAGCTAAAAACAAAAGCATCTCTCAGTATTACTTGCAGTTTGACTTATGCCTTGCTTGTTACCTTTTACTAGATCGCTCTTGTTCCGGTCATCCTGTCTGACCCAGTGGCAATTAAAACCCTGTTCTCTCTTTGTTCTCTTGATTTCATATTTTAAAGCAGGGGTCAAAAACCTTTTTCCACAAAGGGTCAGATAATAAATATTTTAGATTTAGACAATGTGATCTCTGTCGCAATTACTCAACTCTGCTGTTGTAGCATGCACGTAGCCATGGACATAATTAAACGAATGAGTGTGGCCATATCCAAGAAAACTAAAAGAAGCAGAGGGCCTGATCTGGGCTATGTACTATAGCTTCCTGTTTTAAAACACTGAAATATAATCTGACATCCAAGATTTCAACCCTTCTGTGTTATTTTAGGGATGTATTCAGCTGGAAGCAAAGAACTAGTCACACCATCTCTCAAAAGAGAGGTCTTTACACCTCTTGAAAGGCCTAAATTTGCTAAAAGTTTTTCCTCACACAGGATAAAGTCCAGAAGAAACTGATCAGTAGTACTAAACTGGCTCAAAATTTCATTGTGTATGTAAATTTCTAGTTCCACATGTCTATTTCCTATACAGGAAGAAGGTAGAAAGGCAAAAGGCAGAAGAAAATAATCTTTTTAAAGTGTTTCCTCCTCCTCCTCCTCCCTTCCTCCTTCCTCAAAAAGAAATGACTTTTTAAAAAAATATTTTATTTATTTGAAAGAGAGAGAGTCATCCGCGCAGGATGGGGGGAGGGGCAGAAGGAGAAGGACAAACTAGTATCCCACGGGGCAGGGAGCTTGATGTGTGGCTCATTCCAGGACCCTGAGATTATGACCTGAGCCAAGGGCAGATGCTTAACCCACTGAGCCACCCAGGCACCCCTAAAGTGCTTTTCTATTAACAATTTGTTTACATCTCATAGGCAAGACCTGAAATCACACAGCAGCTTAATTACCAAAAAAAAAAAAAAAAAAAAAGGAAAGAAAGAAAGAAAAAAAGAAAAAAAGAAAAGAAAAATGTAGCTTAGGGTGCCTGGGTGGCTCAGTGGTTAAGCCGCTGCCTTCGGCTCAGGTCATGATCTCAGGGTCCTGGGATCGAGTCCCGCATCGGGCTCTCTGCTCAGCAGGGAGCCTGCTTCCTCCTCTCTATCTCTCTCTGCCTGCCTCTCTGCCTACTTGTGATTTCTCTCTGTCAAATAAATAAATAAAATCTTAAAAAAAAAAAAAAAAAAAAAAAAAAAAAAAAAAGAAAAATGTAGCTTACTTCTTTTTATTAAGTTAATAATTTGAACCCTTATTTCTTATACTAAAATGAGGAAAATGGTATTAGATAAGCATCTAGAAGTGGGCACCACTCTTTTCCCAAAAAAAGTAACTCTTCTCTGAGGAAAACAGCATTCCATCTTTTGTATCTCTTTCACATTTTCACTATTTCTAATGAGAATGATCTTCAGAATATTTTTTCTTAAACTAGCCTCAGTTCCACAGAGTCCCTGGGTATATCTCGTATTTAGAGAGAGCATTTTGCAATATCAGCTTTTTACATTACTTCTTATCTTTTGAATTTATTATAGTTTTTTAATGTTTTTTATTCCTTCACTCAATAACAAAAATGAAAGATTCCTCTCATTTGTGAGAGATCTTCTTTGGTTTTCATCTGTTTACTGATAAAATAATCTTGATTTTTACTGGTCTACATTCTGGGTCACCGAAATCTGAAAACAGATGCAGAATCTATGTAAAGAGTGGTCAGGAGCCTATTAATGTCATATCCTGGGCAAAGAGAGTATATCAGAGTTTTCCTTCTTTTCCTGGAATAGAGATCAAACCTGATGAAGAGAAACAGGATTTGAGACAGCCAGTATGAATCTGTCCCCTCATATTAGTACTACTTACCTGAAAGCCCTTAAACTTTTAAATTTTGGTTTGTAACCCTAGTAGACACTATCTGGGGAGGACTTAATTTTATCCTACACTATTGGGTAAGAAATTGAATAAGATTGAGGAGGGGACTAGCTAGTAGTGAAATGTTTTTTATTTGCTAAACCTAAAATTCCCATACACAGAAACACTGTGTTTTGAGAGGAACTTCTCCTAGAATTTAAACAACTTTTATTTTTGAAAACTAAATGCCAACTCAACATCTATTGCTATAGGTGGCATTATCATCTTGAAATACTAGAATTTCTTCTTTAAAGATAAGACTCTGGGTTTGTGCCTATTTTCTTGTCCAATAACTGAAAATAGGTCATATAACTGCTAGGAATAGAGAGACTGATTCAGAGCACTTCTGGCAGGACAATATCAGCAAGAAACCATCATTTTTCTCTTTTGAGAAATTACCCAAAGTCATCATTTAAAATAAGAAATAGTTATGAAAAGATCGTGTTAATGAAACTGGGTGATAGATAAAACCCAAATGACAAAATAATTGGAATGGCTGCCACTGTTTTCAAAAACAATGGTTATCAATCAGGAAAGAACAAGGGGTTACAAAGAGAATACTACACACCTACAGATCTCAGAAAAAGTCATTAAAGTATATCCTAGGAAGCAAACCTCACACTTCCAAATTGAAAAAAAAGAAAAAGCCTAAATGCTTTTTTTGGGACACCGGGTGATCATCAAAATCTTCCATAAATCTAGCTAGATTTTTGAGAATCAGAATAAATAATAATAAGTGAGTAATTTGACATAAAACCCACATTGGTAGTTTGGTTCTGGTATAAACATCCACATCGGAATAATAGAATAGAGAGTCCAGATACAAATGGACATAGAAAGTCCCTTTTCAAATCAGTGAGATTTATTATGGTTCTTAAAAGAAATTTTGTTAGATTAACAAAGTTGATTTTTCAGGGAAAAGAGTAAATGTGCGTTCTCACCTTATACTAAACACCAGGATAGATTCTGGGTGGATTAAATTTCATTGTAAAATTTAACATCATAACAATATTTAAAGAAGCCATAGGATATTTGGGGAAGAAAAGTAGGCAGAAACCATGACACAAAGTATGACACAAAAGTTAGAAATCACAGAAGATAAGGCTGATTAATTTGACTAAGTAAAAAAATAATAAAATATTGCCCAACCCATCATATGCAAAGTAAAAGGACAATAAATTGGGAAAATATTGCAAGTTGTATCATTAATAAAAAAAAATACCTTTAATATATAAAATGTTCTTACAAATTAATAATACAAATAACCAAAAGAGAATTGACAAAGGACAGTTCAGATAAAAGGGAGTTAAATGGCTTTCAAATACCTAAAAAGAAGCCCCACCTCAATTCTGATAGGAAAAATACAATTTAAACTATGTTAAGATAAATCCTTTTACCAAATTTCCAAAAACTAAAAAAAAAAAAAAAAAAAAGTAATACTATTTTCAAAGGTGTGGAGAAACAAATGTATCTATTAGTAATTAGTACACAGATTATAACTAATTCCTTTGTGCCTTTCAAACTGTGAACCAAGTGAATTTATCATTTCTTCAAAAACATGTAAATATAATATTTTTAAAATATCTAGAAAAAAGTTACAGATGCACAACAAGAAGCTTTCTGAGCTATTTAAGATTGACTAGCCATGTGTTGGCTTCTGCTGCCAATCTGTTTACTTGGACAGGGAGGAGACCTCTGAGCTTCTGTCCATTTTGTGATGAGACCATGGTGAGGGGTTGTGACAATGTGCAGTGAAGACCCTAATCCTTTTAATGGATGAAGTAGGAAGCAGCATGAGTGTCCTTTGAAGTTTTAGGCACTAAAACACTCAGTTTACTCAAAAGGTCCAAGTTTTTATTCAATCTCCATACACAAGATGGCTAAAAGTCTGATTTTTATGAGCACTGAATTTTAATACACCGTTACTCAACAGACAAATAGGAATGAATGTCATTTTCTTACAACAAAGATTCACTTTGAGTCCAAGAGCAAGTAAAGTGATAAGGTTAGAGGGAAAAAAAACGTTCCTTTCAGTATTCATCAAAATAGGAAGAGGGGACCAGAAAACCTCTTTCTCTATAGACAAATCTAACAACTGGATATAGATACAGAAATAGAAATTTTTTCATCAGGGCTCCTGGGTGGCTTAGTCGTTAAGCATCTTTGGCTCAGGTCATGATCCCAGGGTCCTGGGATCCAGCCCCACTTTGAGCTCCACATCGGGCTCCCTCCTTGGTGGGAAGCCTGCTTCTCCCTCTCCCACTCCCCCTGCTTGTGTGTTCCCTCGCTGGATGTGTCTCTCTCTGTAAAATAAATAAAATCTTAAAAAAAAAAAAAAAAAAGAAAGAAAGAAAAGAAAAAAAAAGAAAAGAAAAAGAAATGTTCTTCATCCCCCTTACTCCAATAATATTTAATTTTGCTGAGGAGATGATTGAGGAAAGTCTGAGTATTTTTCTTGTAGCTAACATAAAGTTTTCTGCTAGATACCTATTCGATTCTTTCATTATTCTTAAAATTCAAATGCTATTCTAAGGAATTTGTTATAGTCAATCTTGGCTGAACTCTTGGAAGTAGAATGGACTCTTTTATCTTCAAACTCATGTCTTTAGCCAGCCCAATAAGCATTATTCTATTATGTTCTATTTTCTCTCTGTGGGACTCCTTCTCAGGTAAACCATGTCATCACCAGCTTGGAATTCTGTTGTCCTTTTTCTTCCAATCCTTCTACTGCTTTCTACCTCTGTACAATTTTCCTCCTTTCGGGGAATTTTCTTGAATATTCCTCTAAGTATCTGTCATGGATGAGGTTTCTTATACTTCCGACTCTCTCTGCTAAAATGTTAAACCATGAATAATAGTCTTACACTCATTTAGCTATTTCCATCGCGGAGTCTGAAGTAATCATGCCATAGGATTGTTACCTGCCCTTTACTTGTTTATATGCGTGTTATAGGTTAAAGACAGAAATCCCAGAGAATTCTGACCTCTTCTAATTGGTTACCTAATTAATTGCTTACTTAATTTACCTAATTGCCTGTTATTATGTCATTAATTTTCCTTGTTCTTGGCTTCCAGTTTGCTCTGTGATTTCCACCCAGCCTCTGACTCCCAGTCCATCACTTCATTACTGACCTCTAACAGTAGGTGTGCCAATTTAATTTCTGAACTAAACCTCTCTGTCACTCCTAATACTGACTGGCGTCCCCATGATCCTGACTTCTTTCCTAGTTATTAACATTTCAGAATTCCTATTGTCCCACTAAAACAGACACTTACATTAGTTTTCCATTGCTGCATAACAAATTACCACAAATTTAGCAGCCTATAAAAGCATGTGTGTGCTATCTTGGTTCTAGGGTCAATGTCTAGACATGGACTAATTGTATCTTCTGTTCAGGGTCTCACAGGCTGAAATAAAGTGGGAGGCTGAGGCTGAGAAATCATCTTGGATTAAGAGCCCCCATTCAAACTCATGTGGTTGTGGGCAGAATTAATTTTCTTGTAACTATAGAACTCATATTGTCCTGTTGCTTCCAGACCAGCGGGAGGAACCCAGTCCCTTTTTAGAAGTGCTGCCTGATTAGGTGGATTCATCCTGGATAATCTCCCTTTTGATTAACTAAAAGTCAACATAAGACCAGGGATCTTAATTTCTTCAAAATTTCTTTACATTTGCCATTCTACATAATCATGGGATTGATAACCCTTTATATTCACAGATCCAATCCATGTGCAAAGTGTGCTTATTACACAAGAGTATGGGTACTTGGGGGTCATCTTAGACTTGATCTATAAACTTAATGCAATCTCAGTAAAAATCCCAGGAGGTCTTTATTGAGTTTGAAATGTTGTTTTGTTTTGTTTTGTTTTTAAGTAAGGAAATGTAAAGTATCTACAATAACCAAAATACCTTAAACAATGTGGTATTCTCATAAACTGGTTTATTGACAAATAAATTATTGAAACAGAAATAGAATTACAGGGGCGCCTGGGTGGCTCAGTGGGTTAAAGCCTCTGCCTTCGGCTCGGGTCATGATCCCAGGGTCCTGGGATCGAGCCCCACATCAGGCTCTCTGCTCAACAGGGAGCCTGCTTCCTCCTCTCTCTCTGCCTTCCTCTCTGCCTCCTTGTGATCTCTGTCTGTCAAATAAATAAATAAAATCTTTAAAAAAAAAAAAAAGAAATAGAATTACACAATTACACGTATGTAGTCAATTAATTTGGACAAAATTGTTGTAGCAATGAATAGAAAGGGAAAAGTATTTTCAACAGATCGCATAGGACAAACTGAAAAAATAAACTTTGAAGACTACCTCACCCCATACATAAAAATGCTAGTTTATGATGGAGCATGGATCTAAATTTCAAAAGTTCAAATGTAAGACTTCTATAAGAAAATTTAAGAGAATATGTTCATTGCTTTGTGGTAAAAACAGGAAACAGAAATAAAGTAAAACAGAAATAAAATAAAAGGAACAGAAATAAATAAAAGGGAAAAGAACTATATTTCATAAAATTAAAAAGTTATACTTATCAAAACACACTGTTAAAGATATGAAAATTCAAGGCACAGACTGGGAGAAATAATTTAAATACAAGTATCTGACCAAGGAATTGCATTTATATATTTCTGTAGAATATACAAAAAACTCTTAAGTAAATAAGACAGCTCAATAAATTATAGAGAAGGCAGCCACTTTACAAAAAAAGGTATGCCTAAAAACTAAGCTGATAAAAAAAGTGATCAACTTTATTAATCATCACAGTATTATAAATTAAAAGGTGTAAAGACATGTAGTTTCAAAGCCATTAGATCAGCTACAATTGAAAGTAATAGCCACAACAAAAGTTGGCAAAAATGTTGAGCAGCTGGTGGGAGTAAAAAGTTGCAAAATCTTCTTTGGAAATTATTCAGACAATCCATTTATGATTAATTTATTTTATGCCTATTGTCCAGTGACTCTACTACTAGATATGTATACAAGAGAAGCAGAAATACATGTTTATAAAAATAAGGGTAAGGGTATCAGAGTGGCTCAGTCTGACTCTTGGTTTCAGCTCAGGTCATGATCTCGCGGATTGTGGAATAAAGCCCTACATCAGGCTCCCCACTCAGCAGGGAGTCTGCTTGAAGATTCTCTCCTGTCCCTCTCTCCACTTGCATGCACGTGTGTGTGCTCTTTCTCAAATAAATAAATAAATAAGCCTTTAAAAAATAAATGTATAAGTACATTTATGTTATCTTTCTTTGTAATAGCTATATATAATTTGGGTTGGCAACCACCCAAATGAAAATCAACAGGTAAATAAATAATAGATTATGGTATATTCATAGAATATAACACTACTCAGAAATTAAAAGGAATATAATACATAATGATATATACAACAATATGGATTAATCTAAAAATATTATGTTGAGGAAAAAAAGAAGCCAGATACACACACCTACACAAATCAGTTATATGATTTCATTAACCTTGAGTTTAAGAATAAGAAAACTAAATTATGTCAATAAAAAAAATGGCAGTGCTTTTCCCTGGGAGCAAGAATTCACTGGAAGTGGGCATGGGGGGCTTTTTGAGGTGATGACTATGTTCTCTAGCCTCTTGAAGTATTAGTTATACTTAGATACACAATTATATATATTTGCCAAACTCAGGTGTTAAATACCTGTGCTCTTCATCATATCTATTTATACTTCAGTGAGACACAGAGAGAGAAATAAATTTAGAAACAGAGAAAGAGACAGAGAAGCAGAGAAAAATAGTGAGACTCTTCTGCTTCTCACCATTGTTATGTAAATATGTAATATCTCATCTTTTAAACCTGAAATTATACTGATACAAGTTAAAAGATATGATGGAATCCATATGCATGTATATATTATTTATAACATATACATATATTTTAATATATTAAAATATATAATATGTAAATAAATAAATGTGGTGCTTCCATAAATATGTCTATTCAATGCTATCAGAAACATAAAATGAGCCATATAAAAAATAAAAATGTACAAGGTTTCAGTTTTCTTTTACAGACTAGAATTCAGTATGATTTAAGATTTAAGAGCCATGAATTTTTTGCCTCTATTTCAAAAATGTAACTACTGAACAAACATCATAATTCTGATGTCTTTGACTGGTTATAAAGAATATGTGGATAACTGTGTCATCTAAATTAATACCTCTGAAACATCGTTCTGATGTAGGATATTTGGAGAACTAGAAGCTCAAAGTGGAACATTATAAAAACTCTCCAAAATGAATGCTTTATATAGATACAGAACATACTGGATATCGCCTCCTGATACCTTTGACATGATTTGTAAAGCTCGGGTATTATGAAGAAGGCACCATCTGCTTTCTCTTTTTGGTTTCTAAGCATATTTGAAAAATAATATTTGGAGACAAAATATACTCTCAGGAAGGAAGGAAGGAAGGAATGGGGAAGGAAAGAAGGAAGGAAAGGAGGAAGGAAAAGTACAATGCCTCTAGACAAAGTGTAAGAGAAAATCTTTTACAGTAGTGCAAAGAACAAAGGATTTGAGATAAGGATATTGAGGCTTGGCACTCTTCCCCTTGGGTGGGGAGAAATTGGTGAGAAAGCCAAACTGTCTTGAACTAATGATAACTCTTAATTTTAAGTCGAATTTCAAAATACCTTGATTCAAAATATTGTGACTTTTAGATATAAACAAAAATGATTAAAATGAGTTAAGTCCAAGAGAAAGCAGATGATTCTATGAGGCAAACTGGCCCATCATTGTTCTAAAATGCTTAAAGTGTATATTGTGTTTTGTATGAATATTGTCATCTCTTAGGATTTTACTTGTGATAATTTTAGGATATAGGTATGGGGCAGAATATAAGAAGAATATGTTAATGTCTATAGTTATGGACAAAAATTTAAGAAGTTATTTTTACCCATCACAATGCGATGCCTCTCCTGACTGCCAGGAATGTTTTCTCCTTTGAGATTTTGCATTGGATAGTCCCACTTACCACCAATAAAATTACAACCCCACTTCCCAACCAGACCGATTACCCTCCATATCTTGATTTACTCCCTTTTTTTCTTTAACCTTGTTGCCTTCTAACATTCCACATAATTTACAGTTTTCTGTTTATCACTTATTGTGTATTTCCTATATAGAATTCACTTTTTACAAGGGCAGAGAATTTTGTCTGTTTTGTTCCTTGAGAAACCTCAAACATCTTGAACAGTACCTTCTCATATTGCTCATCAATAAATACTTGCAAAGCATTGAATAAATGAACAAGTCTATTGACAAGCAGATATATTACTAAAATCTATTTCTATATTTTTGCATATATAAATAAATGACAATATATCTAGAGGAAAGGTAATAATGATGAGATTATATTAACATAAACATTAAGTAGTAAGAGATTGTGTGCAACATTAGGATACTGCAGATGACATGCTGTACCTTCTGGATTGCATGTTTGTATGTATATGCAATAGCGTATTGTTAAGAAACATGGGTGCTCACTATATGGTGCGTCACCTTGGTACAGATAAAGTAAGCACTCAGGGCTGAAGATGTAGGGTCAAGATTCGACCTCTCAGCTCTGATATTGATGACTAGTCCCATGACTTAAACATAGCCTTTACTAATTTGGGCTTCCTAGCATTTCTCAGAGTGTCCAGCATCAGACACGTTCTTTAAATGAATGATTGAATCCATGAATGTTTCTTCTAAACATGAAGACAGCACGCATATGTGATCCCAATGCTCTTTCCAGCCCTGAAGATCATATTTTCTCCAAAAACATGTTTTTGTTATTGTTATGAAAATGTTAATTTAACAATATTGAAGGCTATTACATTGGAGAAATTGTATGATCACAATTCCCGCAGGGGTCCAGTTCCAAGTTTTGGTCAAACTCTGCCCATTTAGAAAGACAGGTCCCTCTAGTGAAGACAGTAGAGCTGTGGAACCAGATAGACCTACATTAAAAGCTCACCATTATCACTGACTAACCCTATGACCACCCTGAATATCACTTTACTCAATTGTAAATGAGCTAATTAAGATCTGCTTCAAAGGGTCATTGCGAAAATCAAATCAGGTAATGTATGTGAAGAACTCAGCCCACAGCTTGGCATGCAGTAGGTTGCTGTATATATGTTAGACTCTCTTTTCCTATTTTCCATACCCCTGGTTCTTTCTCCCCAGTTTTATTGAGATATAATTGACACACAGTACTGTTAAAGGTGTATAGCCTAATAGTTTTACTTAACATGTATTTAAGTTCAGTTCATATCTGTTATCTCATGTGTATTTTTTTTTAAAGAAAAGGTTGGTTTTTTTCCATTGTAACAAGAACATTATCATCTAATCTCTTAACAGCTTTTAAATATACCATGTTGCAGTGCTAATAGTCATTATATGTTACATTCCCACTACTTATATATCTTGTAACTAGAAATTTGTGCATTTTGATCACCCTCCTCCAATTCATCCTAATTCACTTTTGTAAAATTATGTTTCTTTGAACAATTGATTTTTAATGATTCTCTTTGAAAATGAGTTATCTCTATTGAAAACCTGAAACATGTCTTTAAATTACTGAAAGCACATTTATGATAATTAATTATAATAAAGCAAGGCCTAATCAGTTCTAATAATTCCATCCTGCACTATTTGAAACACTCACTCATTATACTTCTCTCAGATGCTTTTTTTCATAATTACCCTATTTGTTTCAGCTTACACATTCAGAAAAAAAAAAAAATGTCAGCTCATGTATTGATTCAATCCAATGTATTTCTGAAGTGCAACAAATTGGAAGTTAACAACAGCCACTTTTTTTTTTAAGTGCTAATAGTATAGTACCTGATTCACAGACAATGACTTGCTGATTGTGTCATTATATTTGGACTGAAGAAACTAACTGCCAATGATATTTTGAACCATTGGAAATCTACTTGCACATTCACTCACGGTTTTCTGAATTCCAGCCTATTTAGCTCTTTTTGTATCTGTGTGTACATGCCTCATGTATTGAAGGATTATTCATTTTTTATCTTTGCTCCAAATTTGACAACCAATTTGTCTTCAGTATTCTAAGTACACTTAAAATCACCATTGTATGGGGTGCCTGGGTGACGCAGTGGGTTAAGCCTCTGCCTTCAGCTCAGGTCATGATCTCAGGGTCCTGGGATGGAGACTCGTATCGGGCTCTCTGCTCAGCAGGGAGCCTGCTTCCCCCCTCTCTCTCTGCCTGCCTTTGCCTACTTGTGATCTCTCTTTATCTCTGTCAAATAAATAAGTAAAATTTTAAAAGTTATAAAATTTAAAAAATAAAACCACCATTCTACAATTTCTGAGTACACTAAAATGGCTGTGAAAAGAAGAAGAGGACTTAACATGTATTCTTTTTTTTTTAAGATTTTATTTATTTATTTGATAGAGAGAGATCACAAGTAGGCAGAGAGACAGGCAGAGAGAGAGAGAGGAGGAAGCAGGCCCCCTGCTGAGCAGAGAGCCCGAAGCGGGACTCAATCCCAGGACCCTGAGATCATGACCTGAGCCGAAGGCAGCGGCTTAACGCACTGAGCCACCCAGGCGCCCCAACATGTATTCTTATATAAGGATATAGCAAGTCCAGATAACCAGATGATTTTAAATTAGTAATTTTTTTTTTTTTTTTTTTTTTTTTTTTTTTGTGAGAGAGAGGAGAGGGAGGGTTGGGAGCAAAGGAAGAGAATCTTAAGCAGGCTCCAAGCCCAGTGCAGAGCCAGATGTAGTTCTCAGTCTCACAACCCTGAGATCATGACCTGAACTGAAATCAAGAGTTAGGTGCTTAACTAACTGAGCTACCCAGTGGTCCCTTAAATTCATAACCTTCTGCTTTTTTATTCCCTTTAACACTGACAAGAATGAGCATATGGGCAAGGATGCATAATTTATGAAGCACTTGCCTATATATTGCCTTATGTGATTGCCACCTCACTCCTGAGGTAGACAGCATCATTATTCCATTTTCCATGTAAAGAAAACAGACTCTCAGAGAAATTAAGTGACAGCTTGCATTATATATCTTATAAACAAACAAGTTAGAACTAGAGCTCTTGTCTTCAATTCCATATATTATCACAATTAAATCATTCAATATCCTCTCTACTCCGTCCATCTCAGGAGAGTTGAAATAGACTACATTAACTACATTAACTGTATCAATAGTCTTCTTCCATTAAAAAAAAAAGTTGTCAATCAAAGCTATTGAATTTTTATACATTAAAACAAGAAAAATGTAAAATCATAAAAATATGGTCCCACATGAGGAGTATAACCATGTCGTAGAAAACTTCATTAAACTAATAAAGCAAAATTTAGAATCTTAAAAGATGGATTTTGGAGTCGAAATCTCCAATTGCAAAGATTAAATTGCATTATCTTTTGACATAATCTTTCTGCTGTCCATTGTCCTCTATACAGCTGCTTATTTTAAATATTACTCACTTCAAAATGCCAGTTCTCAGGAATAGCCCAGCCTCTATAAACTTAATTCACAGGACAAATAGGGCAGAGGTAGAGTTTGAGCTCTGCAGGCAGACATATGTGGGCTCCTGACTCTATAATTTACTAGCAGAATAATCTTAGGCAATTTACATGAAACTTATAGGCCTCATTTTCATCTTCCAAAAAAATGTAATAATAAGTTAATATTTAAGGTTTCTGTTAAAAACAAAAGAAAACTTCTACTTAGTTTAAGTAGACAGGTTTTAAGGGCTTACAAAATCCTATGGATGGACAAAGAAGCCAACTCTAGGTTGAATTTTCAGGAAAAAATCAGGCCCCAGAATCTCACTACTTCTCCCACTATGTAAAAAACTGAGTCAGAGTTAAGCCATGGAGTGAGGAAGCTGCTGAAGACAGAACAATGTGATTATGTACCTCATCAAAACAGATGTTTGTCCCACTTAACTTATTTCTACAGTCTAGTCAAGTGCAAGTCTATTAGATTGGCAAACTTAACAAAATCCAGAAAGCTCATTCCAAGGGGGCTCCTAAAAGGTAAGATTTTATCCTCCCAAAGAAAACACAAATTAGAACAGATGTTAAACCAGACAATCTATTGTGTCTACCACAATAGTAATATATACTTAGGAATTCTGTTTGCCTGATTATATGAGACAGTGTACATGACATTCTTATACTGTTATTTATATACAAGACACTCCAATCATTATTAGCTACATGATTATTATTTATGCTTTGCCATGGTAAATGCCAATCTGATATGTCCAGAGACAAGTGCCTTCTAACCTGTCACCTGGTACATAGTCACTGAGTAGATTCCAAGACCTCGTATCTGACCTACAAAATCAGGATCTCCAGAAGGACATCTGGAAATCTATCTTCCAGGAATTCTTATCAGAGAAATTTGCAAAATGTTTCTCTAAATTTTAAAGTCTAGAAGACTAGAAGAGTGTTGTGTTTTCCACTGGAGCAAAAGTTTCAGTTCCCTGCTTTGAAGCAAAACTACCCCTGCAAATAGAGAAAGAGCATGAAAATTCTATGCCTTTGACAAAAATAGTTTCACCATGAACCTTGAAGCATGAACAGTAGAAAGAATTTCATGGAGCCACCATAGAATGCCAAGCTGGAGAACAGGGCATCTTCCTGTGTGACTATTTTCTATGTCATGGGCCTGGAGGCAGATATAGGCAGTTTGTGTAACACTGAAGCCTGTACTTCCAAAACTAATTAATGAATAAAGATGAAAGTTGATTTTTAATTCTAACTCTTTTAAACCTTTGCTTCTAGGTATAGAAACAAAGACAATCACATGACAAATAATGAAGATTTTATTTATTTATTTAAGAAGAGAGAGGGGGAGAACATGAGCCAGGGGAGAGGCAGAAGAAGAAGGAGAAGCAGACTACTTGCTGAGCAGGGAACTTGAAGTGGAGCTCAATCCAGGAAGCCTGTGTTCATGACCTGAGCTGAGAGCAGCCACTTAACAACTGAGCCCCCCAGACGTCTCTCGGATGACAGATTCTATATTATGTTTGCATATACTCTTGGAAACTCTCAAATTGGCATAAACTATAAAGAGATTAAAGGCCTAATTAGAGATAAGAGTAAGGTGCCCTTCACGATTTGTGGCCGCAAGCTCTGTGGTAATACTTGTAGTATCAAATACCTACTCTTTTACTCTTTTTTTTTTTTCTCTGACAGCCAAAACATCAGCCTTGTCCTCAAATGGGCTGATCTTGCGGGTGGGCAATAACTACCCACTATGATTAGAGCTATATATTTCCTCATCTGTGTCCAGAAAAGGAAAAAAAAAATAAGTTTTTATTTAAATTCCAGTTAGTTCATTTATAGTGTAATATTAATTTCAGGTGTAGAATTTAGTGATTCATCATTTATATACAGTACCCAGTGTTCATCACAAGTGCCCTCTTTAATAAGCGTCACCCATTTAATATCCATCCCATGTCCACCTCCTCTCTAGCAAACCTGTTTGTTAACAAGAGTTAAGAGTCTATTTTATGTTTTACCTCTTTTTTGTTTTTTGTCCCCTATGTTCATCTGCTTGTTTCCTATGTTCTGCATATGAGTGAAACCATATGGCATTTGGCTTTCTCTGACTGACATATTTTGCTTAACGTGACACTATCTATCTCTGACCATGTTGTTGCAAATGACAAGATTCCATTCTTTTTGATGGCTGAGTAATATTCTATTCTATGTGTGTACCACCTCTTCTTTATCCATTCATCACTTGAGGCACATTTGGGCTCTTCCCATAATGTAGCTACTGTTGATAATACTGCTATAAACATAGGGGTGCATGTATCCCTTTGAACTGTATTTTTTTATCCTTTGGGTAAATCCCTAGTAGTGCAATTGCTGAATCATAACATAGATCTATTTTCAACTTTTTTAGGAACCTTCATACTCTTTTTCAGAGTGGCTGCATCAGTTTGAATTCCCACCAGCAGTGAAAGAGGATTCCCCTTTCTCTATATCCATCAACATCTGTTGTTTTCTTTGTTGTTAATTTTAGCCACTCAGAGAGAAATGAGATGATATCTCATTGTGGTTTTGATTTGTATTTCCCTGATAATGAGTTATGTTGAGCATCTTTTCATGTATCTGTTGGCCATCTATATATCTTCCTCAGAAAAATGTCTATTCATGTCTTCTGCCCATTTCTTAATTGGATTTGTTTTTTTGGGTGTTGAGTTTGATAAGTTCTTTATAGATTTTAGATACTAATGTCATTTGGAAATACCTTCTCCCATTACAAAGGTTCCCTTTTTAGTTTTATTAATTGTTCCTTTGCTGTGTAGAAGTTTTTCTCTCAATGAAGTCCCAATAGTTCATTTTTGCTTTTATTTCCCTTGCCTCATGAGATATACCTAATAAGTAGTTGCTATGGCCGATGTCAGTGAAGTTATGGCCTGCGTTCTTCTGTAGGATTTTGATGGGTTCCTGTCTTAGATTTAGGTTTTTCATCCATTTTGAGCTTATTTTTGTGTGTGATGTAAGAAAGTGGCCTAATTTTATTTCTTTGCATATTGCTGACCAGTTTTCCCCATACCACTGGTTGAAGAGGTTATCTTTTTTCCATTGGCTATTCTTTCCTGCTTTGTCAAAGATTAGTTGACCATACAACTGTGGGTCCATTTCTAGGTTTTGTATTCTGTTCCTTTGATCTATGTGTCTGTTTTGTGCCTATACTGTCTATAGCTTTGTAATATAACCTGAAGTCCAGAAATGTGATGCCTCCAGCTTTGCTTTTCTTTTTCAAGACTGCTTTGGCCATTCAGAGAATTTTGTGGTTCCATACAAAGTTTAGGATCGTTTGTTCTAGCTCTGTGAAAAGTGCTGGTGGTATTTTGATAGAGATGGCATTATCTATGTAGATTGTTTTGGGTAGTATAGACATTTTAACAATTTTGTTCTTCCAATCCATGAGCATAGAATGATTTTCTCTCTCTCTCTCTCTCTCTCACTCTGTGTGTGTGTGTGTGTGTGTGTGTGTGATCTTCAATTTATTTCAACAGTTTTTTATAGTTTTCCGAGTATAGATCTTTTTCCTCTTTGGTTAGGTTTATTCCTAAATATCTAATGTAAAGAGGATCAATTCCTTGATTTCTCTTTCTGCTGCTTCATTACTGGTGTATAGAAATGCAACAGATGCCTGTATGTTGATTTTGAATTCTGCAACTTTATTGAATTCATATATCAGTTCTGGCAATTTTTCTATGGAGTTTTTGGGATTTTCTACATAGCAAATTATTTCATCTGCAAATAGGAATATTTGACTTCTTCCCTGGCAATTTGGATGTATTTTATTTCTTTTTGTTGTTTTATTGCTGAGGCTAGGACTTCCAGTATTATGCTAAAGAACAGTGGTGGGAGTGGGCATCCCTGTCTTATTCTGACCATAGAGGAAAAGCTCTCAGTTTTTCCCTATCAAGGCTGATATTAGCAGTGGGTTATTCTTACATGACCTTTATTATGTTGAGATATATTCCCCTTGTCCCTACTTTGTTGAGGGTTTTATCAGGAATAGATGCTGTTCTATGTCAAATGCTTTTTCTGCCTCTAATGAGAGGATCATATGGTTCTTATCTTTTCTTTTATTAAAGTGGTGTATCACATTGATTGATTTGCAAATATTGAACTAGCCTTGCAACTCAAGAATAAATCCCACTTGAGTGTGGAGAATGATTCTTTTAATATATTGTTGGATTCAATTTGCTAGTATTTTGTTAAGAATATTTGCATCCATGTTCATCAGGGATATTGGCTTGTAGTTCTCCTTTTTAGTGGGATATTTGGTTTCAGAATCAAGGTATTGATGGCCTCCTTGAGTAAGTTTTAAGTTTTCCTTCCATTTCTATTTTTCTGACTATTTTGTGAAGAATATATATTACCTCTTTCTTTAAATGTTTGATAGATTTCTCCTATGAAACCATCCAGCCCAGAACTTCTGTTTCTTGGGAGATTTTTGATTACTTTGCTTGTTGCCTGTCTGTTCAAGATTTCTACTTTCTCCTATTTCAGTGTTTGTAGTTTGTATGTTTCTAGGAATTTATCCATTTCTCTAGATTGCCCATTTTCTTGGCATATAAATTTTTATAATATTCTCTTATAACTTCGCATTTCTATGATGTTGACTGTGATTTCTCCTCTCTCATCTGTGTTTTTATTTATTTGGGTCCTTTCTCGCTCTCTCTCTCTCGCTCTCTTTTTTTTTTTTTTTTTTTTTTTTTGGTAAGTCTAGCTGAAAATGCCTTGCTAACATAAACCCAAATCTGGGATGCCTGGGTGGCTCAGTCAGTTAAGTGTTTGCCTTCAGCTCAGGTCATGGTCCTAGGATCCTCGGATCGAGTCTCATATCAGGATCCTTGCTCAGTGGGGGAGCCTGTCCTCTGCTTGCAATTCCCCCTGCTTGTGTTCTCTCTCTCTCTCTCTGACAAATAAACAAGTAAATTTTTTTTTAAAAATTAAAAACCAAAAATAAAATAAGATAAAACAAAAAAAATTTTTTAAATAACCATATAAACCCAAATCTGCTATTCAATGGATATGCATACAAAGGAGAGTCAATCCCATCAGTATAAGAAATTGGTTATAAGTAAGTATCAGACTGATGGGGTTAGTCTGATGGGGTTCCAGATCATCATTTAGTAGTTTTTAGATCTTGCAAAATTTACTTTGTCACTCATAGCTCCATATCTTTAACCATTCAGTTTAATTTTAAATTTATACAAGGCAAAACATATAAAGCACTTAGGCAGAAGGAGCTCCTTTCTCATAGCAAATGCTCAATTCATAATGGATATCTGTTATTGAGTGACCCAGTTGGGTGGAGGTCAGTGGCATGGGTAGTGAAGGAATTCATTCAAAGAAGGACAAAAGAGATAGAATTTATTGAACATACCTGGCAGGCAAGACATCAAGGGAGAGACTATCTACCAGGAGGCAGTGAGGTGGGTGGGGGACAGTAGTTAAGTGCGAAGGTGAAGAGGTATGGGAACCTATGGAATTTTCCTTTTTTGGTACCTGTGTCCCAGTGTAACTCATCCATTGGCCAGCTAGTGTTTATGGATATTTTGAGATGGGTCACATAATGGGCCTGTTTGTTCAGCCCAGTGGCCACTATGGGCCCTTTACCTTGCTCAGGTTTCCATTGCTCAAGTTGGTTGCCTAAAAGTGGCTTCTACATTAGTATTATTTTTAAATACAAAGGACTTTTCTCTTTTTTTTCACAGTAATAATTACTTACAATCTGATCCTGAAGTTGGCAGACCCTTCTTGAGCTAATAGGCTCATAAGCAGATTCAAGATACTGATTTAAAATGCATGTTCACCAGGGGTACTGGTGAGACCTCTCCTAATTCCTTGTTCAGGCTACAGCTAGCTATAGAGGGCTTAGTGCTTCAGGACTTTGACTTTGGAAGAGTTTCCTGGAAGTGTCCCTAGGACCCATTTGCTTTTCCATTATAATTGGTAGCACCTTTTAGGGCTATCTCAGTCTTCTTTTAGTTGTGTTTGTGAATATGTACTTATGAATGTGATTAATGCCCCAGGAGGGCTCTTCCAGTTGTATATATATTTGAGGATATGGCTGGATACTTAAAAAGCATTTAACAAGTAGTGCTATGGGACCAATAAGCCCTGATAAGCAAGCCAAATGAGCAGCTCCCCAAACAGTGGGAAGATGGTTGTCTCATCTATCTAAATACAAGTGATGTGCCTTAGCATCTTGGAATCTGAGCCTCCTTTCTTAGACGACTTTGTTGATGGCAACACATGGGACCAAGAATTTCTGATGATCAGATTTAACTATGTCTTGGAGCAAGCAGTATACCACTTCTACCCATCTGGGGAAATAGTTCTACTCATTAAAAAGAAATTTCCATGAGGACTTTAAATTATAAATTAGAACTTTGAATGAAAACATTTCTCAAGGGAAATTCCTAAAGTATTCAATGAAGTTATTTACTGGTCTGTGGTCTAATGTTCCTGCAAGAATTTTCTGGAACAAATAGTATTTTCATGTGGATGAAGACTGCCTTAATTCTTATTCCTGGTAGTTAAGCTATATGGACATAGGAGTATCTATTTTCAAATATTACTACTGTTTTTTAGTATAAAATACACAGATGTGAACATGATATAATGTGAAAGGTCTGACCATCATCCAACCCATAACTGGAAATACAACTCTCCAGGATTTATCATATCACTAAGTTCTTATTTGTGGGGAAGCTGTCCCTAAGTAGCCACAGGCCTAGGATGAATTCTGCCTTCAAAACACTGGGATAAGCCAATGACTTAAGCCTGTGACTTCAGAATCTGTGAGTTTTAACTAGACACCTAGAGATTTGTGCTTACATGCAATAAACAAACAAATGTTCTTATTAAAATACATTTAACCCCATATTAGCATAATATTCTTTTCACATTTAGAATACCAATTTCAAGCCCATAAATACAAGAAATGAAAAGATTCATATTCCCAGGACATCAAAACCCAGTTATCTAGACCTAAAGTAATGTAAATGAAGCTGTTGAGTCTGTCATTTGGTGGAGGAGAAGCATCAGTTTGTTCACTCTCTTTGCATTGTGTGATATCTAAGCTCTATATTTATGATGCAAATGCTAGTAGGCAAAGTGCAACCGAAATCAATATGATTTTGCTTAGTATTCATTCAACAGATGCCATCTGTACAATATTCTTTGGGATGGTGTTTAACAGAACTATGGAAAGTAATGACTCTTCGAATATAAATGACACTTTTGATTTTAACTGAAAAGCAATCCTAAGCATCAAAGAAGTGCCAGTTATACCAGTTCTGAAGAAAGTTCTATGTATTTATAGAACTAACAAGACCCGGGTATGCTTACAAGATGAGTGACCTACTGTTGTTGTATCTGAAAGAATTGTCAGTTTCAGGTACCTCCATAATACTGTACAAGGAACAGACAGTCTTTAAGAGAATTTTCTTAATATATTTTTTATTAACATATAATGTATTATTAGCCCCAGGGGTACAGGTCTGTGAATTGCCAGGTTTACACACTTCACAGCACTCACCATAGCACATACCTTCCCCAATGTCCATAACCCAACCACCCTCTCCCTACCCCCCTATCCCCAACAACCATCAGTTTGTTTTGTGAGATTAAGAGTCTCTTATGGTTTATCTCCCTCCTGATTCCATCTTCTTTCATTTATTCCTTTCCTACCCCACAAACCCCTCATGTTGCCTCTCAACTTCCTCATATCAGGGAGATCATATGATAGTTGTCTTTCTCTAATTGACTTATTTTGCTAATACATAATATCCTCTAGCTCCATCCACGTCACTGTAAATGGCAAGATTTCATTTCTTTTGATGGCTGCGTAGTATTCCATTGTATATATATACCACATCTTCTTTATCCATTCATCTGTTGATGGACATCTAGGTTCTTTCCATAGTTTGGTTATTGTGGACATTGCTGCTATAAACATTTGGGTGCACATACCCCTTTGGATCACTGCATTTGTATCTTTAGGGTAAATACCCAGTAGTAGGATTGCTGGGTTGTAGGGTAGCTCTATTTTCAACTTTTTGAGGAACCTCCATGCTGTTTTCCAGAGTGGTTTCACCAGCTTGCATTCCCACCAACAGTGTAGGAGGGTTCCCCTTTCTCCGCATCTTCCCCAGCATCTGTCATTTCCTGACTTGTTAATTTTAGCCATTCTGACTGGTGTGAGGTGATATCTCATTGTGGTTTTGATTTGTATTTCCCTGATGCCGAGTGATATGGAGCACTTTTTCATGTGTCTTTTGGCCATGTGGATGTCTTCTTTGCAGAAATGTCTCTTCCTGTCCTCTGCCTATTTCTTAATTGGATTGTTTGTTCTTTGGGTATTGGGTTTGAGAAGTTCTTTACAGATTTTGGATACTAGCCATTTGTCTGATATGTCATTTGAAAATATCTTCTCCCATTCTGTAAGTTGTCTTTTGGTTTTGTTAACTGTTTCCTTTGCTGTGCAAAGACTTTTGATCTTGATGAAGTCCCAATAGTTCATTTTTGTCCTTGTTTCCCTTGCCTTTGGCGTTGTTCCTAGGAAGAAGTTGCTGTGGCTGAGGTCAAAGAGGTTGCTGCTTGTGTTCTCCTCAAGGATTTTGATGGATTCCCTTCTCATATTGAGGTCCTTCATCCATTTTGAGTCTATTTTTGTGAAGATAATTTTTTGTATTATTTTTTAGATGAGCCACCATGCCACTCTTATTTTTAATACATTAACTCATGTCCAGCTTTGCTGAAACAAATACCCTACCACTAAAGATATACTAGAATTTCTCATTTTGGGGTACATATAAAAAGCAAAACAAATTAAAAAAAAAAACAATAAAAATGACCACCAAGTGGTTGGCTGACCAAACCAGCAACTCTGCTGTTATTTTAGGCTTATTTAATGAAATCATAGAAAAGCACAGCTTGAGATCTGAATCTTAAATTCTATATTATAATTACACATGTCCTCTATGCAGAATTTCTATTGACACAAAGGAATAAAAGGGATCAGTCGCTCTGAGAAAGTATTATCCAGAACAACAGGGAGTCTCCTAGCAAAGATCACCTTTTAGAGGAGTTCAGCAGCTGACAGAAATAACCTCTCTAGGACCCATGAGCAGCAGGAAGGAGCCTGTGGCCCCAGCATGAATAAGAAAATCCCCAGGTGCATCAGCTGGAGACTGTCAGCCAACAAACTCTGTAATGTGCTCTCTCTCTCTCTTTTTTTTTTTTTAATTTGACAGACAGAGATCACAAGTAGGCAGAGAGGCAGGCAGAGAGAGAGAAAGAGAGAGGAGGAAGCAGGCTCCCTGCCGAGCAGAGAGCCCGACACGGGACTCGATCCCAGGACCCTGAGATCATGACCCGAGCCGAAGGCAGAGGCCTAACCCACTGAGCCTCCCAGGCGCCCCTGTAATGTGCTCTCTTGATAAGAGGATTGAGCACTATGTCCTCATGATCACCATAATAATATTTGATTTTTCATAAAAATCTATTATTTTAGTTATTTAAATTACTTTTTACTTTTATGTTGTATAGAAATGTCCTTTACTCAATGACTTTCTAAGATAGAAATAGTTGAGCATATAATTTTTTTTTTTTCTGTGTTCAAAATGGGTCATGAACACAAGTGACCTATATAATTCTCCTGGTCAAACTGAACTAATCTTCTGGGAATTTGTTTTGTTTTGTTTTGTTTCCCTTTCTGCCACAGTGCCAATAACATAATTTGTATACATCAAGTAATACAGAAGATCCAAATGAATGATTCCTAAAATGTATACAGTGATGAGCACTGACAAATCATTTTCCCCTGGCTTGGTTTTAAAATTAGCTACAAAAAGGCATAGAAGATGGGAAATGAAATCTGGGACTTGGCAGCCTGTAAGGGAAAAACCCCTATTTACTTTTTAGGAGCTTGAAGTCTCAAGCACATTTTTAAAATATTCTCAGAGTTGATTGAATAGCAAAAAAAAAAAAAAAAAAAAATAGATTTCCACAGGTCCACAACTTGCCAAAGCTCCTGACTTTTTAATAGCAAAGATGTCAAAGGGGAGGTTTGAAGATGCTAGCAAGCATATTAGATAAAAGCCAGTAGATATGTTCACATTGTATCCAAGGTAGACATGCTGGAGATAAAATGAGCTGATACATTTAAGTGCTGTGCTATTTACAGCTCTGTAACTAATATAAAACGGTATAGAGTTCACTGGGTTTGGAGTGTGAATTTGCTTAAAAACCACAGCCCATCTCCAGAGCTGCCTTCCACTTGTTCAATGCTGTCAGGGCAGGAACTGCTTTTCTGTGTTCATAGGAACTTGTATTCCATTTTGCCATTTGAAATCCAGTTGCTGTCTAAAAGTGTCTCAATTCAGTGAGTGCCAGTGAACTCCTTGAATTGCTTTCACTTTCTAATGCATTTACCTTTTAGGCCAATGAATTAGAAAGCCAATGTAATCCCTTTGAATACATCTTTTAGTGAGCATTGTGTTCAGTGGTCAAGGCCCATCTACGTAAGCCTAACAAGAAACAGTTATTAAAAAATCATAAAGTAAGTGATTCACTCACATTCATCATTGATGTCTTCTTTATATATGCAGAGTGATACATTTTATTTCATGTTTTTTTCTGTTGGCTATTATCAGTTTGCTTGGATTTTAACAGCTTTTAACACCCTTCCCAAAAATAAAGGGTAGTTAATGTGGTTCTAATGTGGTTGTCCCTTGAAAAAAAAGATATTCTTGCTTCTCAAGATTATAAGAAAATGAAATTCTATAAATATATAAAACAAATTATTTTCAATGTGATTTTGAGTCTATTGGCAGCTGAGAGTTTTTACATGCATTATTTCCTTCTTTCCTTCTTTTTTTTTTTCTTCCTTCCTCCTTTGTCCTTTCTTTCCTTGCTGAGTAGCTACCTATGTTGGGATTATGATAATACCTCATTCATTCACTGAACTCTATACTACCCACTAATGTTTTGGCTTAAAAAAATCACTTTCAGGGATTCCTGGCTGCCTCAGTGGGTTAAGCATCTGCCTTCAGCTCAGGTCATGATCCCAGGGTCCTGGAATCGAGTCCCACATCAGGCTTCTTGCTCGGCAGGGAGCCTGCTTCTGCCTCTAACTCTGCCTGCCTGTGCTCTCTCTCTCTCTCTCTGACAAATAAATAAATAAATAAAATATTTTTTAAAAGAGAGAGATCGTTTTCAAATATTTTATAAGAATAACCATTTTAAAGTAATTGCTCACTTGTGCATCTAAATGGTTCGTTGAATTTAAAGCAAAGAAGCAGGAATTCAGGTCTGGATTTTTTTTTTTTTTTTTTTTGTTTGCATGTTTATCCCCTGTCCTCTTACTCATCTATAACTGTAAGTTTCCTCAATGAAACTTCTCTAAGGCTCTGAGTAACTCTTTTGAAACCCATTAAGTTAAGGCATTGATAATTTATGTATACATCTATTTACCACTTATTTATATTAACTAGAAAGAATAGAATATTGAACTTTTAAAAAAATTTTATTTATTTATTTGATAGACACAGATCACAAGTAGGCAGAGAGGCAGGCAAAGAGAGGAGGAAGCAGGCCCCCTGCTGAGCAGAGAGCCAGATGTGGGGCTCAATCCCAGGGCCCTGGGATCATGACCTGAGCAAAAGGCAGAGGCTTTAACCCACTGAGCCACCCACGTGCCCCTAAAATATTGAACATTAACATTAGCACAATGTCAGTTTTTGAATCAGATTAAGCTTTGGAAAACCAGACCAAGATAAATTAAACTAAAACCAGTTTAATTTGAATGTGAAAGGAAAGATCTGTAACTTGGTGCATCGATTTTTCATGGCTATAAAAGCAGATTTCTGCTCTTGTTATGTTTTAAAACAACACACATCTATTACCTCATATTATCATGAATCAGGAGTCTGGAAAGGCTTTGAGAAATCTTCTGCTTAATCTTCGCAGACTACAAATTAAAATGTCGGCAGGATTATGGTTTTATCTGAGGTTCTGGATCCCATTCCAAGATCATGTGCTTGTTGGCAGAATTCAGTTGCTTGTGGTTATAGGACAGAGACGCTCAGCTCCCAGATCCCCTGCAGGCTTGCTCTATGATGCTCTTGATGAGCAAGTCACATCATGGCATCTTGCTTCTTTAGGACCACTGAATAGTCTCTTACTCTAGTCTGGAAGGAGGAAATTTTATATAACATAAGATCAAAGGAGTAACATCTCACCATCATCGCTTTTTCCAGATAAGTAGTTTAGTGAATGGGATTACATCCTTTTGCTATCTTCTACTGACCAGAGGCAAAATCCCTACAAAAGGACAGAGATCATGGGGCCACCTCAGAATGATATTTACCATACCTGGCTTATAACTGGAGAGATTTTAAATTGCCAGGGGGTGTTTCAGCTGGTTAGTTAGAACAAAATGTGAGAACAGGAACAAACACTTATTTCCTTTATACCCTTTGTCTGTGGTTTATCCTGAGGTTTTTCATTTTCATTTGTATAGTTTTAATTCCCCTATTTAAAAAGTCATTTTCAGGGGCGCCTGGGTGGCTCAGTGGGTTAAAGCCTCTGCCTTCGGCTCAGGTCATGATCCCAGGGTCCTGGGATGGAGGCCCCGCGTCGGGCTTCCTGCTCGGTGGGGAACCAGCTTCCTCCTCTCTCTCTGCCTGCCTCTGGGCCTACTTGTGATCTCTCTCTGTCAAATAAATACAATCTTTAAAAAAAAAAAATAAAACGTAATTTCCAGGGGCACCTGGTTGGCTCAGTCATTAAGCCTCTGCCTTTGGCTCAGGTCAAGATCCCAAGGTCCTGGGATCAAGCCCAGCATCAGGCTCCCTGTTCCACAGGAAACCTGTTTCTCCCTGCCCCACCTCTCTGCTTGTGTTCCTGTTCTCACTATGTCTCTCTCTGTTCAAATAAAGAAACAAAAAATTTTAGATGAATAAATAAATAATTTCGATACCTTTCCCAATCTTGCTATTCTTTTCACTCATACAGTAGAATAAGGATGTTGTGAACTCTTATTTTTACAAGTGAAGAAATTGAGTTTCAGAGAGGTTATTAACAAGCTCAAATGCTCTTAGGTAATAAGAGGTAGACCTGGCAACTATTTCAGATGTTCTGGCTTCTGTTCATAATGTGATATCACATATCACAAGCATTACGTCTCTATAAAGTTTGGCTTAATGGACCTGGCTATTCACAGACCTGTACCCCTGGGGATAAAAATATATGTATATAAAAAATAAAAAATTAAAAAAAAAGTTTGGCTTAATGGGTTTTTGCAGTGTCCATAAGGACTATCTTAGCATCCCCTAATTCCACATATAAGAGACTGATTGCATAACCATGTGCTATGTACAACAGGCAAATTAGGTTAGACTAGATGTCCACAAATACACAGAGATGGGAAAATATTTTTAACCGATATTTCCTGATAATAGGGATATTATGGAGTCACTGTCATATTTTCTTCCATCTCTGAAACTAATATAAAGCTTTCCCTGAGATGGCATATTGAGATACCAATCCAGATATTGATGTACTAACAAAAAAACAAAAACAAAAAAATTCTAATAAGATCTCTGTTTTTAGTATTTGTTTTGTTTTCAGGATCTATTCACTAGAACCATGATAAAAATTTCAGAAATTTTACTGAGTTTCAAATCTCCCTTAATAAAATATACCAATTTTGTCATGGTATATCCTTATTACTTATTACTTTGAGTCAATATGCTCCATATGAATAACTATAAGAGTATTGGGAAAAGTTGGTTGAAAAATAAATTATGTCTTTAAAATAAAATCCAGAGTAGAGTGAAATATCAGAGTTATCAGCTGAAGGTTAGAACCCAAAGGTAAACTAGAATGAAAAAATTAAAAAAAGCATAGCATAACATATAAACTTGTTGAACCACTATGGTATATACCTGAAACAAATGTAGCACCATGTGTCAACTATATTTCAATAAAAAATTAATAAAAGGTGAATTAGAATGCAGAAGTCAGAAGAAAGCAGGTTAGCATTATTGTTAGCTGGAACTGTGTCCTTATATCCCCAATCCTACTTTCCCAGCCTGAGCAGAAGAGTTCCCTGGTGTGCTGAGCTTCCTTTTAAGGCCCAGATTTAGACAAACGAAGCTCCACAAGCCATAAACCAATCCTAACTCTGTATCTTTTTACACTGTGAGCTACCACATGGTGGGAGAGAAAAATGAAGGCCAATCAGAACATGGGTAGAAAAATGAAGAGAAAAGACTATTCATGACTCTGACCTTTAGTTTCTGAATTATCCTGGTCTCTGGTAAGAAACCTAAGTGATCATCATTGAATATCACCAATTGGATTCTTTCTTTCTTTCTTTCTTTTTTAAAGATTTTATTTATTTATTTGACAGAGAGAAATCACAAGTAGATGGAGAGGCAGGCAGAGAGAGAGAGAGGGAAGCAGGCTCCCTGCTGAGCAGGGAGCCCAATGTGGGACTGATCCCAGGACCCTGAGATCATGACCCGAGGCGAAGGCAGCAGCCTAACCCACTGCGCCACCCAGGCGCCCTGGATTATTTCTTGAAGAAGCAAAGTTTGGGAATATAAAACATAGCTTGAAGAGGGACTGGAAAGAGCCTTTTGCCTGCAGCAATGTTATATTAAATATATCAAAAGCTGCAGAACACTAGAATCAATAGAGATATTGAAAAAAAAATGTGTGGAAAAGGATTATGTTCCTAAATGGGTCTAGAAATACAAATTGAAACAACAATGAACAAATATAATTGCTTTATAAATTCTATAATGTTATTGTATGTTTCCAAATATGTGAAATCAACTTGTTTGGTTATGGACTTTTTCTTGAAGAACCATATTATTATCTCATTAAACATCAAGGTGTCTGTCAGGTAGTCTAAGAAGTAGGGGCTGAGGGACAGTTATTAGTCTTGCAAGAGTTTTTTGGGGAAGGTGTTGCTTTACAACCTTCTCAGGAGCTCCCGGGTATATCTGAAAACAGCCCCTATAGGTGTAGGGTAGGGAGACACCAAAGAAGGAGGCAGACCACTCTAGATTAGTAGGTGGCAGCTTTAATAAGCAAAGCAACATAATTATGAGTTTTGTCCTGGGTGGAAGCAAGACTAGTAAGTTTCTGCATTCACCTGCGAAATTGTAAAAGTTTAGACGGAGGCTCGAGCTGGGTTCAGTCATGTATACCATCAAGATAGTCTCTTGGGGTGCCTCGGTGGGTCAGCAGGTTCAGCCTCTGCCTTCGGCTCAGTTCAGGATCCCAGGGTCCAGGGATCAAGCCTCAGATGGGCTCTCTCCTCAGCAGGGAGCTTGCTTCCCCCTCTTTCTCTGCCTGCCTCTCTGCCTACTTGTGATCTCTGTCTGTCAAATAAATAAATAAAATCTTAAAAAAAAAAAAGTCTCAACACCTCATTTCTACCTTAAAGTTTTATTCTTGGGGCAGCTTTTGGGAACGGGGAAAGCAAGCAGAATACAGATTCCAACGACAAGGGAAGGGGTTAGAGAGCCCCCAGTTGCCTGTGTCCAGCTTGCACAGGGATCAGTGATCATGTCTTCTTGATGACCTTTCCCACCAGGAGGCAGTGCTTATGAGGGGAATAAACGTAGAAATAGCAAGACTGGTAAGACAGAGTGTCAAATTGCAATGAAGATAGAACTCTTCACCAAACCACAGGCAGCTCTGGAATCAAAATCGCTTGATAGAAGAACACCATGTTGAAGAAAATTGCATTGTCTTAGTGATTCCACTATGCTCAGTAATTGGCTGGGGGGCTTCCTAGAAAGAGCGTAGCTATAACCTGAAAGCTGAGCAGTTGAAGGTATTAATAGCTAGAGGCTGTCATCTAACGGTACTGCCTACCACCAAACAGTGGGTATTACATGATAAGAGATCCAAGTGGTTTATCTCCAGGACGTCCACAACTGGTACTTGAAGGAACCCAGAGTAGAAAATTCTGACAATGACATATTCAATATGAATAGGCCCAATCAATCACTGAGGCAAACTTAATTGTGTGTATAAGTGAGTGTGTGTTTCTTTCTCTCTTATTAATGCAGCAGTGAAGCTGCCAACTAGTATTCCTGAGATTTGACAGAATATAGAATTTCCTCCTTTGTATATTCTTGTCTGCAGAGTGGGGGAAAAAAAATGACTGTCTTTATTGTCAGTGAACACCTAGAATGTTTATCTTAGACTTGGATGTGGTCTCAAGATACTATAGTGCTTGGTTTCTTGCTTTCATGAAGATAAGGCATTAGGATCCCTCTTACATGAAGCAGCGGGGTGAGGACTAGAAGGCTTAAAATAATACAAAATATCTGGGATAAGACACTTTATATCAAAAAGACCACCTAGGAAGGGATCTTTCTGGAAATCTATTCAAACTCCCACAGACGTTTAAGTGTGTGCTTCGATTACAAATAAGAACTTTGTTGTATTTTAGGTTTAGCTCCGGAAAATCTGTATCACATTGGTTTCTGAATTGAAGGAGATGGATGGGAGTTTTTACTCAGTCTTGCCCTTAGTTTTCAGAGTTTTATTTGTAATGACCTGTGAGTCACTCCTGGCTTGGCCTGGAGGTCAACTAGAAATACCAAGTGTAAAATGTAATTATTTAAGAGAAGATGGCAACAGTTTATGGTAGTTTTATAAGAATTTAGCTTTGATTTTTGACATGATCCAAACATACCCAGAAAAAAAAAAAAATCAAGCAGTGTTGTTTATGTCTACTATGCTCTGTACTCTGTATTTATTATGTGTATAGCATACCCTAAATGTCTCCTGTTATCTGTAATGAGATATATAGAATCATGGATTGATAAAATTTCTAAAGATGGTTGGGGCAGGAAAAATGTCATTATCTGGGCACCTGGGTGGTTCAGTGGGTTAAGCCTCTGCCTTCAACTCAGGTCATGATCCCAGGATCCTAGGATGGAGCCCCACATCGGGCTCTCTGCTCAGCAGGGAGCCTGCTTCTCCCCACCCCCTCTCTGCCTGCCTCTCTGCCTACTACGTGTGACCTCTCTCTCTCTCTGTGTCAAATAAATACAAAATATCTAAAAAAAAAAAAAAAAAATCCCAGGATCCTGGGATCAAGCCCTGCTTCTAGCTCTCTGCTCAGCAGGGAGCCTGCTTCCTCTTCTCTGTCTGCCTCTCTGCCTACCTGTAATCTCTGTCTGTCAAATAAATAAATAAAATCTTTTTTAAAAAATGTGATCATCTGACGATCTTCCAAACTAACCTGTAAATTCCAATAAAATTTTGTTTATAAAAACATAATGGGCCAGATTTGGCCTGTAGGTCACAGTCTGCCAACCCTGCTGAAAGTAATTTTTAGTGTTTGGAAACATGGAAGCCATGCCTCTAAACTTTCTTGGCTTCTGAAAGCTGATCCTGTTACTTATTTATAACCTTACATTCCCAGAAGCTAGCATGGCTATAATCTGACAATGTCTAGAGATCACGTTTCAGCTGCTGAAAAGATCTTTTAATTTTGTAGAAAATACAGATCAGAAGTTCTGGGGGAGATCAATTGGGAGTATCCACTTTTTGCTTTAATTTGTCATTCCTTATGCTGATCCCCACAATCCTACAGTCCCTCTCCTTGCAGAGAATAGGAATTCTATGATATTCAAGCATGCATCCTTGTCTGATACACCAAGCAGAGAGGAGTGGACATTCAGGTTTGGTCTATTTAATTGAAATCGCTGAGGCATAAAGTAAGTAACAGTTTATAGTCTTCAAATGACATCTGAGAAAAAACCTGACTTAAAATTTGCATGTATTAAATCTGGAAAGCTATAATGGATCCTTAGGGTTAATGGTGACTTGAGACAAATCCAGCACATCTTACATCTTCCATGCATAAAAATGCAGGAAAATATCTATCACTCTGTGCAGGTTCACTAACATTGGTAAGCAGAATTTAGAACTCACCATCTGTGTTTCCACTAAGGGAAATTGTATTCCTTTCATATACAAGGGTTTCTAGCTTTGAATCACTGACAGCATAATGCCATTTCCTTGTTGCATGATTCATCAGCTTCATTTAATTAAACTGAAATCACAGAAGGTAGGATTCAGCCAAGCACTGTTTGTCCCTGAACCACCATTCTTCCCTTGAAGACCCTGACCTAAAGTGAGAACAGAAGGCCAAGCATCTCTTTAGGATTACAGTTACTTTTTGTTTCCCCGGGAAAACAGTTCCAGGTCTTTCTACATAAAGAGTCCACCTTATAGAAATCTAATGTAATTCTAAACGATGCTGTCTGAAATTTAAAATCCCCCTGTTAAAAGTGTCCTGAATAAAATTTACTGCTGTTACAGAACTCTGAATGCATAGATTCTGCTTGACTTCTGTTGTCCTTTTATTTTTGAGGAAAAAAATCATAAAAACCATTGGCACTATATCTTTGCCTGATTTGGAGTTTACCTGTTCTACATGCATTTTCAAAATTGGCACTAATTTTGTGCAACAAGAAAAGAGATACTTTTATTCAGGAGTAAAGGTTTAGGTAATAGTGAGTTGCTACAGTGTTTATTTCTGGCTTTCCAGAGAGCTGGTAATTTAGTAGCAATCATGTGTCAAATAACTTATATGTGACCTAGTGTTTGATATCTTTCTTAAATAAACCGTGTGAAGGAGCTTTATCCTGATTTTGATGCTAAAGGTATTGAGGACCCAAGTGTTTAGTTGCCTTGTGCAAAGCCATACAGATAAGTATCAATGTCACATTTTAATACCAGCTCTGTTTGGTTTCAAAGTCCTTTATTTACTTATTTGTTTGTTTTTGTTGTTGTTGTTTTTCTTCATTCCTGCTATTTCATGCTTGGTTTCCCTGATATGGGGGACTAAGGAACTCTCCCAGGTTTAACTTTTGAATCTATCTGGGTTAGGAAAGGAAAGGAAATTGTGCTCATTTATCTTCATTTTTCTGAATTTCCATGCCCCTTTAATTATGCACTAAATAAACAACCTTTATACTACACATTGTCTTAAACACTGTTCTTTGATTTTTGAAAACTTCTCAACAAGCACTTGTTAGTGGCTAAAGGGTCTGTATCTATTTGTGTGTATAAATTTGTGAGTCTTATTTTTTAATACACTTGGAAAAACCCACAAAGTGATTGCCTACAGAAATAACTTCAAAGTAATAACAAGGAAAAAAACAAATATTCAAGCTACAAAATGATTACATGAATCAAAAATATGGCAGCATTGTAGAATTAGGAAAATGTATGCTGTGATATATGAATATGATAAGAGAATTTTAAAATGATACTGATCATTTTATTTCCCCCTATACTCTTTTGGAGCAATGTTTAATGTATGTATTCATACTGACTTTATAATTATGTGCCTGGCTGTGACAAATTGTCTTCCTTATATATGAAGATTATCCGAGTCCTCACTAATCACAGTGTCCTACAGGAAACCTGGAGACTATGGAGTTGATGGAGTCTTATCACCTTAGCAGAGTACCTGCACAGTACAAGTATTTTTATGTGAGCAGTACAGTCCTTTTGTTTTGCTTCTCTATACCTAAGTGTAAATTGAACTGAGAAAGCAACAGAATGGATTTCAAATTTGCTTAACCAATATTTTCTAATGGTAGGTTTTTAAGAACCAGAATAAGTTATTCAAGGATGTTACGAAATCCATTTTCTCTTGAAAAATCTAAATGCCAGGCATTTCTACCAGAATATATTTGAACAAAATCTACCAAAAACAAAATGTTGGCTTTAGGGTCCTTTCTCCATTTTTGACTCATTGAGTTTCTCCCCTAACAATTATTTGAATAAAAGCAGCATATCTGAGTAGCCATTTTTAAATCTTGTTACAATTTTTATATTCAATTTTATATATCAGCTTTGTACTAAAGACTAGAAAACAGTATTGTATATTCATGCATTTCACTGCAAAAGGATTTAAGTCATCTGCAGAGCCTTCTTAAATCTGTTTTGAAACAAGATAGAATATAAATAAATACATTAATTAGAAAGTAGAGAAAATCCTCCTTTGGTCAATTTGTTTCATTTTAATTGGTATTAGAAATGTTTCTACATAAGGAGTTTGAAACTAATGAAAAACATACTTTGAAAGAAACTTTAAAAAACATTGCACTTATTGATTTGTAACTATTTTGAACTGTGGTTATATTGTCCATGCTTAGTGACATAGCAGAATACCTTTAATTTAATAGGAAAGAAGGAAATCGCAAAAGAATCTTGGAAACATGGTTTGGTTCAAACATTTATCCTGTTATTGAGACAAATTTTCTAGAAGTTCTACAAGAAATCTAGTTTTACCCACTCAATTATTGCAATCCTTTAACTAGTAAGCAACCAGGGAGGCCAAAAATGAGGAAAGGATGAAATGATTAAAAAAAATTGAATTTAAATCTCTTAACTTCAAGAAAAGTTTGTCTTCAAAGTTCATGAAAACTGATTTGATCTTTTCTGCTAATCATTCCAGTTAATTTTAAGAAGTTAGCTAAACATAATTGATAGGAAAAGAAAACACAGGATCTGGACAGAGATATCCAGAGGGGATGCTCAGAACAAAAAAATCACACTATTTGGTAATCTAAGACACTTACATGTGTAATCTGGTCATGGTGTATCATGCAAACTATATGAGGAACTATTCTTGGCAGACTCTTTCTTTTGATCCACATAAAGTATTATCTTGATAGGCAAGAAGAGTTAAGAAAGCATAAAGCCTCGGAAAGTCCACCTTCCAAATGGGAAAGTTTCCCCAAATTAATGGACTTATCCTACTTCTGATAAAGAGCACCCAATGGAAAGATGTCTTATTGATTTGTAAATTCTGTCCTTCAAGAATTGATGGAGAGAGAGAGGGTTTCTTGAGTTTCTCTGGAGATAGGAAATCAGTAGTCTCTGTGAATCTCATTGTCAACTCTGGCCCCTAGTATTTTCTTCAAAATATAAGAAGGCCTTATACTCAAGGACCACTTCAACTTTTTACTTGTCTTACTGATTCTATGTTTTTACTTGGGAATAAAGAGATATCTAATTCAGATCCTCAAGACTTTATGAATGTCTATTTGAATTTTCCCCCAAAACAAAATACTAACAAAAATAAGCCCTACCACAACAAATAAAACCTCTTAAATGGGTCAATATCATGCTTAAATTATTTTATCTCACTATGCCAACATATCATCCCAGAAACAATACTGTCACCCATTCCATATCATCAGTCACTGAACTGAGGGGCTAAATCGTCCAATCAAATACTAAATGGAGGTATACAATGTATAACAACAACACAAAGAGATGATAATGAAAATGATCCCAAATCTGACTCTACTTTTATCATTCTAACAATTCAACTTCTTTCATTATGAACCAATGTTCATAATGCTTTACACCTTAAGTTGACAAACATAATAACAAGAGTTTCCGGTTTTTAAGCTTTAATTCTGAGCCAGGCATTACATTGATTTGTAATATAAATGAAAGAGGGAAAAAAGGAAAAGCCCAACAAAATCTTCACAACCCCACAAACCCACCTTTGTTTATATTCACACCCCTCTACTTCACCCCCAACAGACTAGATTATACCCTTGTATTTGACCATGTAATTTCTTCTTCTCCTAAAGGAACCAATGAGAGAGAATAAGGCAGGGGAGTTTGATGGTCCCTGGGTCAAACCCAGCCTCAGGCCTATTTAGGTATGGCCCACAGAGCTAAGAAGGCTTTTTACATTTAAAAAAGTATAAACAAAAGAAGAAGGAGGAGGAGGAGAATATGCAACAGTGATTTTACCTGATCCACAAGACCCAATATTTATTATGTGGCACTTCCTAGGAATATTTGTCAACGTCTGGATAACTAACACATTGTATTTGTTTCCTAGTGCTGTTGTAACAAATTGCAGCAAACTGGGTAGTTTAAAACAACAGAGATTTATTCTCTTACAGTTCTGGAATTCAGAAGTCTGAAATTAAGGTGTCAGCAGGATCCATTCCTTTTGGAGGTTCTGGGGGAAACTCCATTCCATGGACCTCTCCTAGCAGCTGGTAGTTGCCAGCAATCCTCGTTCCCTGGCTTTTAGATGCTTCACTTCAACCTCATACAGGGTATTCTTCCTGTTTTGAGTTCTATTTTCTCTTCTGATAAACACACCAGTCATTGGATTACCCACCCTAATCCAGTACCACATCATGTTAACTAATAACTGAAGACTATTTCCATAAAAGGTCACGTTCTGAAGTTCCAGGTGGACATGAATTTGAGGGAGAAACAATTCAATCAGTATAGTCATTTTTAATTTTTTCTAGGTTTAAGAACATAAAAAACATTCTTTTTATTGATATAAGAAAATCAAGGTAGCGTTCTTCACCCTGACTTATAATGAACTTACTTTAAATATTCATTTCCACAGACACTGAGTGCTAAGTAGCTACATAGTTACTCTGTTATAACTCCAAATTTTCAGATGTACTAATTGTCATTTTGGTCAACAAGTGAATTAATCAAGTTTTTTTGCATGAAAAACATGTATATAAGATTAGGTCTCTTTACCATGGAGGGAGTTTCTCCAAACTCTCAGTATTCAAGCCTCAGTATTCAAGCTTAAGGCAATTTTATTGTTCTTTATTCATGTAGCTATTGAAAGAAGTCTCATGAAGTCATTAAAGTATTTACTTGAAAAAAAAAAAAACAAAAAACTCCTAACTACTAGTTCTCATGGGATAATGGAAGGCATCATGAAAAAACTAAGTAGTGAAAAAAAAAGGAATATTGTCCTGTTTTCTATATTAAGCAATAAGAATTACTTAATACATCTTAATAAATTTACAATTACAGAGATCTTATAAAAGGAGGTTATGAATAACAACATAACTCAAAGGAGAATCATTGTCATAATGACTTATTTAGATACCAGATAAAATAAATATTACTATCTTGAAAGGTCAGGAGTGAGACAGACTAAAAATGATAAGTATTTTAAAATAAAAATACGACATAAATATCTTGATGTTTTGCATATCAATTTTAGACTATAATTTAAATTGGATTCCAAAGATTTTTCTACTTACACCTTTTAAATGTGAAGCTAATAGCATTTTCCAATTATAAAATCTAAAATACCAAATGTGTTCTTCTAAAAATATGGATAGCTTCTAGTATTCCCAATTTTCATAGTATCCTTATGTTGTTCTTCTTTCATAAATTGATCACTGTTTTCAGGACCCAAAAAATTAAAAATAAAAGATTCAATTCTCCCTGATAAAAATAAGGAAAGAGCCTCTTCCCCCTTCCCCTTTTCTCTTATAGCATTTACTTTAGGAAACTCATTAAGTGTAACTTGTCTCTTTGAAATGTATATAGATATTTTTAAAAGCTAAATAACTCTCTTGCCAACTTTAAGAACCAGGAATATCTTTCCCCATGAATAAAGAACCAACTCTTTGAAATGCTATCAACAAGAAAGATTGTGTCCTTTCTCTCCAAGTTTCTGTGGGGAGAGTAGGAACCTACCTGCAGCAGGTGCCTTGCTCCAAAGCAACCTCTTGTCAGAAAGATATGAAAAGTTCATTTTTTTTGGATAAGGTCAATAAACTAACTCTGATGGTCATCTCAATTATCAGATGAAATTAGGATGGACTGTGTATGACAAGTGGCTCTGCCAAGTCCTCTTACTTAAACACTAGTCATTGTTGGTTTGGGGAATGTGTATGTAACAGGTTGTATCTGTTTGGCTCTACAAAAGGGTGAGATTTTTCTCTCTTTGCAGTCTTTTAGCAGATTGTAATGCACATTACATTGTGGCTTAATGCTTATTTAATAACAAAACTGTTTTCTTTCTCTTCTGCCTCTGTAGAGAGGTTTTTCTGGGTTGGGAAGAAATTTTGTTTTTAATTCTATTTCCCCCAAATATACTATTCTAAGGAGTCCATGCCTCTCTGAATTGCCATCCCATAAAAAATGGTGTCTATTTTATGCTCTCAGATATCACCTATATTAACAGATTGGCTAGTAGGGTTTTTTAAAACTTTAAGAATGTAACTAAATATCTCTTCTTCAAAAGTTTGATTCTCTCTTTCTGTTAAAATAAAACTTTAAATTGATAGTATAAACTTAGCCTAGGATTTTGTTCAAAACTTGAGAAAAAATATTTTAAATTACATTTAAGTTTCCATTTAAAGTTTAGGCAATTTCTGATATTATTTTTTTTCTTCTACTATTAATTTTGGAGTTGCCTGCTACATACGTAATTTGTAAAGTATTACTAGTATTGAGTGGTTTTGCTTGTTAACTCTTCATTTATTACTTTTGCCTGTAATAGTCTTCACCATGATCAGTAAACCCTGCAATTATATGTAAACCTGTGTATTGATTATCAATATCACAACAACTAAATGCTTGTCAAAACACTAATGGCAAGAGACTATGTGATGCTGTGACACCACAAAGACAATTACAGAAATACTGCCCTGTCTACTCTTCAAATGATGATAGGCCTCCATTGTCTTATAGAGAAAAAAGAAGGAGCATTTTACTTTGGCTTGCTTCAGAGACTTGCCCCCTCTTGCTTCCAAATGTCTGTAAAGTCAGCCTCAATATACAAGATTCTTATTCTCTTAAACAATGACTGGTAAGGCAGGTGACAATTTCTTGGTACAACTGTCAATTCCTCTTACCCTCATGGACTTTTTGTTAGACTGGCTATTCAATTAATTAAAAAATAGTAGATTGGTTAGAAACTGTGTTGTAGATTTACTTTAAAGATTCCTAGAGCCAATACATCATCAAAAATACAAAGTCTATCAAATACATATTCAATCCCAGCTATGACATTTACTAGCTTTGTTAACTAGAAGAGTTACTGAATTTCTCCTCTCATCTGTTTCCTCAAAGCAAAAGAAGAATAATAATAACTCTTTCAAAAAGGCTGCACTTTAAAAAGTCTTGTACAATAACTGTACATTTAGGTTTTTTGCTAATGGCTATGTATTGTTTATTGTCATTTCCTATTGGGCAGAAAGAGCTTCTAGGGCAACTCCCTAGTGACTGTTGATTTTCTCTTATGTTAAATGCCTACAAAAGAGTACTTTAGTTATGCATTCAGAATGCAAAGGACTATATAGAATATTGGCATCATCAACAAAGAAAAGGTAAGAGAATTTTCTTCTCAATTTTACTTGAACAACTAGGTAAAATTTATTTATGCCACTGTGAATTCTCTACTTACTGATGCATTTTCAAGAGAATAGTGGAAGATTTCTCTTATCTCCATCTAATTGCAGTCTTTGTTGTTAATCCCATTATAAAACAATTGTTGTAGTTGGTATCCAATGGCCTCCCAATGAACCATGCTTCTGATATTCACACTCTGGCTTAGTCCCATCTTGAGTTGAATTTGGGCTGGTCCCATGGAACAAATAGAATGTCCGGATAGTGAGTTCTAAGGCAAGGTCAGAAGAAAGCTTGCAGTTTCTACCTGGGCATCCTGGGAAGCATACTGGGTGAAGCTGGTGACCTTCTATGAAGTCTGACTATCCAGAACTGCTGTGGAAAAGCCAAAGCTACTCATGTGGAGAGGCAATATGGGAAGAAAGAGATGCCAGCCAGTCTCCAGCTGTTCTAGCCATTCCTGCTTAAGTGCCAGGCATGTAAGTGAAGAAGCCATCTGGATGTCCAGCCCAGTTACACCTTCAGATGACTCCAGTACAAACCTGTGGTTTCTGACTAAAACCACATTTGAACCCTGAATGAGAACTATTCAAGTGAATCTGATCAACCTACAGAACCATAAAAGACAGTATTATATTTTTAAGTGTTTTTAAGGTGATCTGTTACATAGCAATACAAATAGAAGTCATTTTTATACTTAATTTGAAAAAAATGAAAAAATATGCCTTTTATTGGTTACAGTATGTAATTGTAATCTGTAAATACTTTAGACTGATTTCTTGAGAAACATTTAAGAATAAAGCCAAAACAGAGACAAGCTAAAACATAGATGGAGAGATAGATAGATAGTTCAATCAATCAATCCACACATAGGTTAAACATCCTGCCCAGGACTTCGGATCTTAAGACGGTGTTTGTATTGAAATGTATCTCCCCAAATTCATACATTAAAGTCCTAGTCCTCAATACTCCAGAATGTGAGGATCATTAAAGAAAAGATTAAGTTAAAATGAGGCCCTTAAGGTGGGTCCTAATCAAATCCGACTGGTATCTATACCAAGGAGAGATGTGGACAAGCAGAGACAGTAGAGAGGCCCATGCACCTATCTTAAGAGACTGTTAATCTCATGAAACAAACTGAGTGTTGCTGAAGGGGCAGGGGAGAGCTAGCGTGGTGGGGTTATGGACCTTGGGGAGGGTATGTGCTATGGTGAGTGCTGTGAAATGTGTAAACCTGAAGATTCACAGACTTGTACCCCTGGGGCAAATAATACATTACATGCTAATAAGAATAAATAAATAAATAAATAAATAAATAAACAAAATAAAACAAAACAAAACAAAAAAACAACCAACCAAATGATGGGATCCATGATCAAAGGAGCGAGATTGATACAAAGTGAAGGTCAAGCAAAGCTTTATTTCGAGCCAGAACTGAATCAAACCAACCGGCTGGGTCCATCTCTTAAAAACAATGACCCCAGCCTCAAAGACTAGCTTTTATAGAGTAAAGGCTATGTGGTTAAGCCTGGCCAATGAGATTTTAAGACACAGAGAAAGTTGCATAGTCATGCTAGGTCACACGCAGGTGACCAATTAAATTACAATTTACCCTATAGTAGCTATTTGAACTAGTCTATCACTCTGGTCAGAATTGGCGCCCTAGTTTGGTGCCCAAAAGGCGGGGTTTACACTCTTTGGTAGTTAGGGACATAGTATGTGTGCTTTATTGATTGAATGTCTCTCTACCTGACCTGACCCATCCTTGTATTTGGGCTCTGTTATCAGGGACTGGTCGACCATATTTCACTGGTTTCCCAGACTTGTTTTTAAGTAAGTTCCTCTGGGTTGGGGACAGGGGGCAGGGTCAGTTTAAGTTTTACTGCACAAACAACAAAATGGCTGTTTAACCGAGATGGAGTCACTCTGGCTAATGAGGCCCCTACACCAACCAACCAACAAACAAAAGAAACCTACCCTGCCAATGCCCAATTCCAGCCTTTGGTACTGTGAAAAATAAATTGCTGTTTTTGCAGAGACCAAATCTAAGGTATTGTGTTATAGCAGCCCTAGCTGACTAATACAAATGTAAAATAATGTTTGAGAGTCAGAGTATGCCACAGCTAATTAGAGGGGTGCCCTTAGCTGAAGTATCCAGTATTAGCTGGTGTCCAAAGCCTCAACTGTATCAGCCTCTACAGTGGTTCTGCCTTGCTTGTGAAGGTTCTGGTTTGACACTCTCTGTCAGTTCTACAAACCTCTGAACATACTTTGAATAAATCCCCTTTTCAATCCAAGTTAATACGATTTCGTTTCTGTAGAGCTTTTTTGTTTGTTTGTTTGTTTTTTAAGATTTTATTTATTTATTTATTTGACAGAGAGAGATCACAAGTAGGCAGAGAGTTGGAGAGGCAGGCAGAGAGATAGGGGGAAGCAGGCTCCTTGCTGAGCAGAGAGCCCTATGCAGAGCTCCATCCCAGGACGCTGAGATCATGACCGGAGCCCAAGGCAGAGGCTTAACCCACTGAGCCACCGGGGTGCCCTGGTTTCTGTAGTTTTTAACCAAGAGAACTAACCATGAAAGATCCCTGTTTGAATGTTTAGATGAGTCACAGTAAACCACATAAGGTAAGGGGGTTCTCCACATAATGCTTGTGGGCACTCTTAGAACAGGAAGTTCACAGGGTTACAAAAATTCACTGGTAGAAAAAGAAAAGCATCACATTTGGTAATAATATGAGGATACAAATTTTGCTTAGTGAGATATTTAGATAGTGCTGCAAAGTAACAATAATCATAGCAATAATAATAATTATTTTTATGTTAAGCAGGAAGGGGCTGCCATATGCTTGTGAATGTCTCTTTGAATAATAAATTACATGAGATCTTGACAAGCTTATTGCTTTGGGAGTAAACTTGTAGGTCATGAAATTTACAAAGGCTGCTTTTAGAGAAAAGCAAACCTGTGTTTAAATCTGATTATATTGTCTAATAAATTTGACCTTTACTATGTCATTTGTCTCATCTATAAAATGGGAATAATGTATTTTATATACAGTTATTGTAAAGATTTAAAGAGGAATTTTATGTCAAACATTAGTCATGGGGGCACCTGGGTGGCTCAGTGGGTTAAAGCCTCTGCCTTCAGCTCAGGTCATGATCTCAGGGTCCTGGGATCGAGCCCCACATCAGGTTCTCTGCTCAGCAGGGAGCCTGCTTCCTCCTCTTCTCTGACTGCCTCTCTGCCTACTTGTAATCTCTGTCTGTCAAATTAATAAATTTAAAAAATCTAAAAAAAAATTAGTTATGGGATACAACAGAGTTCATCTGTTTTCTTATTTTCAAGTCCATGTCCCTTTTAGAGGTGGGAGGAGGATGTGGTTAACTTGCCAAAAAAAACAAATTTAGTCCTTTCTGAATGTAAACAGTTTATTTCAATGTAAAATGATCCCTTACAGCAAATTCAGTCAATTCAAACTTAACAACCTAGCAGGGATAATTCTCTCCACTCAACTGGTAACTTTTCTTCTATCCATTTCCCTAGAAAGACTCCTGGATATCTGCAAGCACATAGGCGATCCCGTGGCAACAGGGATGGGGGAGCTTGTTCTTGGGCTGGTTCTTCCACTCCCTGATCTGCTGTCCTCAAATCTGGATTCCCCAAGAAATAGATCTTCTCCTATGCTGTTGCTGAGCCAGTTCACTTCTGCTGATTGTTCTAGAGAGTTTCCATTTGACATAACTTCAAACAACAGGTCTCTGTGCATTACCAGGGCTTGTCATCTGCCCCCACATCACGGATAGTAGCTCCAAGACAGCAGTTACAGGCACTCTACTGTGTGCTCATACCATTGCTGTCTGGGCTGTCATCTTTGTGATGCCTCTCTCCCTTCATCACAACCCTTCCAGCCTATTTCTTTTGGTTCCTCTGCAAAAAGAAAGAAAGAAAACTGTATACCTTGCTTTCCACAAGGAACCAAGAGGAAGCAGTGAGCCAAGCCAAGGTGGAGTACTAATGTGGACCCTCTTTGCAAGTGGAGTGTGCTTTCCTTCCTCCTCCACAATGGCTGTGATGGACCACTTTGGAAGTGGTCTACACATCTTGAGTTCAAAGAAGGTGAACTCAAGTAGGCTAAAAAAAAAAAAATTTCTTTTTTTGAGTCTCTCACCTCCATCTTGCCTGTGTTCTTTCTATTATTCTGCGTGCAATTCAACCCAAAATGGGGAGTAAAGGAAGAATCAAGGATGTTCTATCATCTGACTTCTTATCCTCTCTTTTCTTATTTCTTTCAATGTCTTAAAAGTGCTCATTCTTTTTGTTCAGTGGGTGAAAATTCCCCTCTGTCTCATTTTGAGACCTGTATTCATTGAGACTTAAGCAATCTTTAGGGGCTCGACATTTTTTTTTTTCCTAAAGATCCTATCTATTCACCCAACAGACAGAGATCACAAGCAGGCAGAGAGGCAGGCAGAGAGAGAGAGGAGGAAGCAGGCTCCCTGCTGAGCAGAGAGCCCGACGTGGGACTGGATACCAGGATCCTGGGATCATGACCTGAGCTGAAGGCAGAGGCCCCAACCCACTGAGCCACCCAGGCGCCCCAGGGGCTCGACATTTTTGATGTAAAAATGAAATCTGGTGAGCCTGGGTGGCTCAGTCAGGTAAACATTTGACTTGATTTCAGCTCAGGTCATGATCTCAGGGTCCAGAGATAGAGCTCCAGGTGGGCTCCACACTCCACCCTCAACGCAATCTACTTGAGATCCTCTCCTTCGCCTCCCACCACACTCTCTCCTAGGTGCACATTCATGTTCTTTCTCTCTAAAATAAATAAATAAAAATAAATCTTAAAAAAAAAGAAATTTGAAAAACCCTTTGTCTCTCTACACAAAGTCTGTCATTTGATGCTATTATCTTGCTTTACACACACACACACACACACACCATATTTCTTATAAGTTAACAGCTGATTACTGAACCCCCACCCCGCCCCTGTGCTTTCTGACTATGAAAATTCTAGTTCTCCCTTAGGCATTGGATGATTGGATGACTTGGGTAAAATATAAGTTAGATCCTTACATGGAAAAATACTGAAGAAAAAGGATATTAATTTTTTAAAGATACTATTCTATTTGATGAATAGGAGAAATATTTATAGTTGAAACTGTATCTTCCATTTATTCTCCCATTCAGTCCAGAAAAATTTGTGTTGAACTCCCACTATATGCAGTCACTGTGTTAGAAAGTTGGAGAATAAAACAGGAACAAAATGGAAGTAGTCTCTGGCCTGATGGATAAGGCAATCATAGAACAAGCAATTAAAATTATGATAAGGATCACATAAGGAGAGATGTAGAATAGCTTTGAAATAATTGAACATTTCTTTTAGGATTCTTTTGAAATGTAGAAATTTTAATTTACTTATCTTATTAGCAGAGTCAATTATAAAAATGATAACAAGTCCACATTTCCCCCCAGACTAGTAAGCCTTTCTATTAATGAAGAATATTTCATTACCTGAAGAAAACTTTTAAATGAAATATAATTTTTTTAATTTAGCTGAATATAAATAAAGGATATGAACATATTTAGGGAATGACTCCTGTGAATTGAACAAGGAACACATTAAAATAGATTGAATAAGTTTGTTGTGGTGAATGTCTATATTTGCATTTTTATTAACATTGTCATTTAAAGTCGTGATAATTAGACTATGCCCATTAAGGCAAATCTGATTTATAGATTTATAGCCCTTAAAGTGTATAATTTTTGATGTTTAGACCAAAAAAATTTGGTTGCATGGCAAAAGTGTTCTCTAAAGACAAAAAGAAGCTGAGAAATGAGAGAGCCAACTAATCTATCACCATCCAGAACAAACACGCACTTGTGTTCCAACCTGTTCTTTGTCTAACACTACGCAAATGGAACAAACATGCAATGATGAGACAGGTTATAAGACCATAGTATGCCATGTTTCATCACCTCTACCTGACTGAGAATGCAGCTGTATGATAAATAATATCAACGGATAGAAATAATTTTATGCACCGTTGCTTTGATTTAGGATTCTGAGTCCCAAAGATGCTGTACCTCTCCAACATACAGAAAGCTTTCTGGTTTAACTTTGACATAATATTTCAAATATATGGGGCTTTAGTGGTATCAAAAATCATTTCTATCAAAGTGAAATATATACACCTTTCTCTAGAAGAAGAAAAAATGCTAACTGCCATTTACTAAGTGCTTATACTGTGTTGGGCCTTAATATAAAGAATATTATATACATTATGTCATGGAAGCATCAACAGGCCCTATGAGGAATAATTATCCTCATTTTTCTAATGAGAAAGTAAGTTTTGAAAGGTTAAAAAATTGCTGAATAGTATAGACAAGTTAGTAGCAGAATCTGTCTGATTTCCAAGTACATACTTTTAACTGCTAATTTTCTTGCACATACTTTGTTAAGGCCATACTTCATTGGAATTGCAATTTGTTTTTTCAAATACCTATAATGTTCACAATCTTATTAAAATGCCTTGAAAAGTAGGTAAGCTTAAAAGGGCAGGTATTTTACTTTTACTCCCACTTTATATAGATGAGAAACTTCAGGATAAAAAAAAAAACATATGTATTTTGTATGACACACACACACACACACACACACACACACAATTTACTAAGTGGTAGCAGCTAGACAAACCATGACTTTGGGACTCAAACTCACTTTTTTATTTACTTGTTCATTGGTTTGACTTTGCCTCACACACATTTTCTTTGTTTAGAGGAGAGAAGCCAGGAAGCTTGGGCTTTCATGCTCTTTGAACAAATTCAAAGGAAGGCAATAAACACAACTACATGGAAATGAGAAGGGAAAAAAATAACTTTTAACATTCATGCTCCCTCTCTAAACATCTTGTACTCTGCTCTTCCCCAAATTGTAACCCAACTCCTTGATACATGATCTAAATTTTCTCCAACACCTGAAATTTAAATACTACCCAAAACCTAAACTATTGACATTTTTATAGGTAAGAATACCATAGATTTCTCTCTTTTCTTCCATTTGGTAGGATAGCCCCTTTATCCCAAACTTATGTTAAGCTCTGGAGATACCCTAAAAATGGGGGGGGGGATTTAAAAGGAGTCATAAAAGGTAAAACCCTATTTTAGAGATGTCTCTAAAGAGCAGCTTTCTCATTGGCCTGCAAGAGCTTCTAGTGGGACTCTGTCACCTTGTAGAATACAGGCACAGTCGTGAGAGGGGGGACCTACTTGCCTCCATCTAAACAAAAAGGGTCTTTGAGTACACGAGGACCCTGACTGCAGCATTCAAAGCTATCTAAGATTTTCTGATCACCAGGACATACCTAACTCCTCACAGTTCCTGACACAGAGTAGGAACTTGACTGAAATATAGCAAAACTGGTAACAGAAGGAGCCAACTTGCAAGTTCAGTCCATTGTAAGAAGGCTAGGCACAGAAGCTTCATACTCGTGGTCATCACCAAGAGGCGTTTTTTACTCAGCAGTTTACTGAGCATGTCACACCCACCCCATCACCACAGCCCATGATTTTCTTTTTGTTCAAGTCCCTGGGAGGAATTTTTCAGAACCCTAACTCTGGAATAAGAAGAGAAATCCTAAAGGAAAATGTTCCTGACTTGGGGAACACCATCTCACTTTTTACCTAGAGGTGTTTATTGGAATAAGAGTATTTGGTTGTGTGAAAGAAAACAGTTTGAGACCTTTTGCCACTTAATACTGGCTGAACAAAGTCTTAGCTTCCCTCTTCTAGGAAGAAGCAATGAGAAGGAGAAACCTCCACAAAGTTTGCATTGGTGGGGAGCCTATCCTGATTGGATATGAAGATAAGCAAATGCGCAAGTTATACAAGTTAATGAAGTACCGAAGAGGTCTTCAGTAGGGCTGGTAAATCATTGATTTTGAAGAGAGGTTTCTTGGGGTGCCTGGGTGGCTCCCTCCTTAGGTTTCTGCCATCAGCTTAGGTCATGATCCCAGGATCCCAGGATTCCTGGGATAACGTCCCCTATTAGGCTCCCTGCTCAGCAGGAAGCCTGCTTTTCCCTCTCCTCTCCCCCTGCTTGTGTTCCCTGTCTCCCTGTGGCTCTCTGTGTCAAATAAATAAAATTAAAAAAAAAAAAACAGGTTTCTTGTACACAAGAAATATCTATTACTTTTACTTTAAATGGAATAAGCTAGCCATTTTCCTTAGCAAATGGATGATGATGATAACAGAAAAAAATATTAAAATCCCACTACTGTTAAACTTTTCTATTAATATTTTGTTCCTTCATTTCTAGATGTGAATATGAGAATTGCAACTGCCTATGAATAACTATTATATCAATACTGTAAGCTGTCACAGTGCAATATTATGATTTTGCCCCAATTACACACACAATTTTATTTCAATGGCTGAATATAAAATGTGTCAATTTATTGAATTTCCCTTCTGAATTTAGAACTGTTTACATTTACAATAAAAGCAAGTTAATAAAATACTGAAATTTAGTAAGTTGGCTTTCAACCTCGTTTATGAAATATTAGCAGTCACTTCTGGTGAATTTTTAAACTATAAATATATTTTTTTATTTAAAAGTCTGAAACAAAAAGGAAAATTTGGCATTTTTTGTTCAAGAGAGTCTTCATTCATGTTGGAATGGTTCTGTATATGAGGCACCCTAAAGAAATCAAACTGAAACTTAGCAGTTATCAATGGGCTCAAAAATTTTTTTAATAAAATACTTTATTTGATTTTGACCAAATATAACCCTATCAATCTATATTAGTTACAAAAACAAAAACTGATTCAATTAAATCCAAACCTAACATTCACATCATATGTTAAAAAATGAATTAATCTTAAATTCTGTGGTAAACCTATTGATTCCATTCATATTATTCAAATCAGCGAGATACCATAGGCTTTAGTGTAGTTAGTGAAATCGGTTTTTGTTTTTATTTTATAAATGACTTTGTAAATGTTTTTATTTTATAAATGATTTTATTTTGTAAATGATTTATAAGTGATTTCATAAATGAAGTTGCCTGCTTATTATATAAGCAAACTTATATAATGTTTTAAAAATTCCTGTTAGTGTTCTGGTTATGATTTTAGGCCCACCACACACACACAATATTTAACTTAACTTGGCACTTAAACACACTTTTACATCTTTAAACAGATACATTTAATTTTGGGGGAAAAAAACACAGGAGGTACAAATTTCCAGCTCATAAAATAAATGAGCCCTGGGTTTATAGAGTACAGTATGGTGATTGTGGTTAGTATTACTGTATTGCACATTTGAGGGATGTGGAAGAGTAGATTTTGCGTTTTCATCACAATAAAAAACATTTGTAATTATGCGTTGTGGTGAATGTTAACAAGACTTAACTGTGGTGATCATTTCTCAGTGTATGCATATATGGAATTATAATGTACACAATTGAAATTAATATAATGTGGATGTCAATTATCTTAAATTGTTTTAAAACTATTAAAGAATTTAATAAATTTTTGCTTTATAACTTAGAAGTTTTAACGCCTTAATAAATGTCACTTTGCCAATGTTATAATCCAAGGACATCGAGAGGTAGACACTTATTTGTGAATAAATTTTTTCTTTTTTTAAATTTTTTTTCTTTTCTTTTAGATTTTTATTTATTTATTTGACAGACAGAGATCTCAAGTAGTCAGAGAGGCAAGCAGAGAGAGAGGAGGAAGCAGGCTCGCTGCTGAGCAGAGAGCCCGACGCGGGGGCTCGATCCCAGGACCCTGGGATCATGACCTGAGCCGAAGGCAGAGGCTTACCCCACTGAGCCACCCAGGTGCCCGGTGAATAGATATTTTAAATAAGTACTCAAGTACTCCCCTTTTCTATTATTTAGATGGACTCTAGGCTAGCATGAATGCTGGAAATTTATAAGAGTTAGATGTGGTTGTGTGTAAACAGAGTCATCTACCCTCAAACAGGAAAGGAACATCCCTTACTGTTTAGCTGCAAATCAATGCTATTAAGAAAATGCCCTCCAGAGCAAAAAAGGAATGGATTTGAATTCTGACTTTTCTTTTAATAGTTTTTTTGATATTGAAAATATAGTTAACCTTTCTATGCCCATTTCCTTATATGTATAACAAGAATGCTTACTTTCTATGATTGTTCTGAGAACCAAACAAACGAATAATTATTGAACCTTAGATCAGTGAAAGGCACATGTTAGGTTAGGTTGAAGCATATGAAATTGTCATTTTTATCACTAAAAAAAATGATTACATATCAGTAATTTCATATATCTCAACTGAATGACATTATTATTGTCTGCCTAGCTACCTACCACTCATTACTTAAGATTCAGAGCAATGGCCCCTTCCTGCTTCCTCCCAGAGCCTCCCTAACCCCATGCCCTCTGCTTTCTGGGGCTAAATTCAGCTCCACATCTCTTTTTTGCTACCATAGTGCAGAGTGTATATCTCTATTAAACCTTCATCATGAATATTCTCCTGTTTATTTCTCAGTCTTGAAATACGTTTGTCAAGATTATGCTTTTTATTTCTGTAGTCCTAGCACTTACCACATATTTCATATGTTAACATATAAAAATTATATTAGAAGTGACAGTAGCAATATTTTTTCTTCTCACATTGCCATATGTTTCACACCCACCCTGAGAGCTGATCCCGAAACAGGCCCCTGGCCTGGTTTGCAGACGGCTTCCTGTACACAAGGGACCGCTTGTCCAGCCACTTGGGATGCAGAGACACAGCAGAAAGCAGCACAGGCACCTTTGCTAAATGCAGAGAAAAGGACAATATAAAGGAGATTGATCCCAGCCTTAGAACTGTCGGCAAGACAATCCTCCAGAATGAATTCGCTCTTTTCAAAAAGTAATTTCCTGGATATAAAATTATGGCTACAGGAGTCATGGGAGATTTCATGCAAGCAGAGGGAGCTCATGATTTCTCCTACAGATTTATTGTCATGCAGTGAAAGACAAACACAGCAATAATACAGATTTCTAATCTTGAATACAGGGTGCATTCCATTTCTAAAAGAAGAGAAAATAAAAGACCAAAAGGACACAAGAAAACAAGAAAAAAGGGAAGGGAAGGAGGGACAGAAGGAAGGAAGGACCGGAGGGAGGGGAAAAGACAGAAAAGAAGAAGGGGGCGCCTGGGTGGCTCAGTGGGTTGAAGCCTCTGCCTTTGGATCCTGGCATCAAGCCCGGCATCACATCAGGCTCTCTACTCGGCAGGGAACCTGCTTCCTCCTCTCCCTCTGCCTGCTTTTCTGCCTGTCAAATAAATAAATAAAATCTTAAAAAAAAAAAAAAGGAAGAAGAAGGAAGAGAGAAAAAATAAATATAAAATTAACAACAGAGAAAAGGATTTTTCTTTTTGCCATGTGTGCATGTATCTCACTGTGAACATGATGATGACAGTATCCTGAACAGAACAGGAATATAGATTAGGTTCTAGAATCTTCACGAACTTGGTTTGAATCATGTCCTGGCCAGTTATCTTCTATGTAATTTTCTGCAAGTTACTTTCCTCTGTATACCTCAGATGTAGCTATACCTCAGATATACATACATGTATCATACAGTAGCATAGCATCACCAAAGGGTTCTGCTTCACATATGTGGGTATATATGTATATACTTGTGGATAAATATATAGTATGATACAATAAATATATAAATGGGGATTATAATTATAGTACTACCTTATAATATCATAAAGAGTAAACAAAGTCACATGCACAAATTACTTAACACAATTCCTAGAATGTAGTCATGCTTCAGTTAAAGTTTACCACTGTGTGTAAGAGGCAACACACGTTCAAAGTTATGTATATTTTAAGATACAACAACCTTGGATGGGAATATTTTCAGAGACTATCAGAGACTATTATTCAAAGGATATTTCAAAATGGTGGTTTTAAAAAGTCCTAACAACTATTATTTTATTATGTATGATTATAACTCTTATTTTAGAAAGTGTGAACATAAAAGAATTTAAATTCACATTTGGTGAATGACCCTTGGGATAGTGTAGAACTTGGCACATAAGCCCATAAGCAGGAACTTAAACAAGAAAGATGTTGATTTCCCTCTTACCTAACTATATAAAAGAACCAAATCTGATTTAGAAGCTCTGCCCTGCTGGAGATCCAGCTTCTCTCCACTTTCTTCTGCCTCTCACAGGATGTTGCTGCTATTCATTTGTTAGTCAGGATTAGCTATCTTAAATTAACAAATTAACCCTGAAGTCCCAGAGGTTTAATGTAAATAGGGTTATTGTCTACTCCAGCAGCAGCATATCCTCAGCAAAGGGTTTTTGCTCAAAAAAGTGACTCAGGGACATGGGCTGATGGTGATTCTACCATCTTATAGCAACATCAAATGGAATATGTCTTCCCTGGTCACCCTGGCAGAGGAAGAGAATGCAGATTGTCGCCAGGGTTTTTCTCTGCCTAAGCAGGTTAGTGATCTTTCGGTCTCTTCCCCTCAGAAGTAGGGGGATAGGGAGGGGCTAATGGGGTTATAGACATTGGGGAGGCTATGTGCTATGGTGAGTGCTGTGAAGTGTGTAAACCTGGCGATTCACAGACCTGTACCTCTGGGGCTAATAATACATTATATGTTTATAAAAAAGAATTTAAAAATTATGCAAAAAAAGAAGTCGTCATTTGGTCCTACCTGATGACAAGGGCTTGGGATATGGTGGGGATATACAGAATGTTTTGTGAACATTTACTACCTCTGCTGCAGATTCCATTTTCTAAAAGAGCTTGCCACCATAGTTTCTATCAGCCATTGGCAAGAGATCAAAAGGAAAGTGGAAGGTATTCTCCTTTTATTCAAGAACAAGATCCGAGAAGATGAGCACATGCCTATATTCACAAGGCATGAACCAAGCTTAGTGAAGTGGCTATACCTGCCTAGGAGGAAGACCATGGAATACGGGGTCTTTATTCTGATACCCATGTATCTTGCTAATGTTTAAGGGTTCCCTTATTTGGGCATCTAGGTGGCTGAGTTGGTTAAGCGTCTGTTTTATGCTAAGGTTGTGATCCTAGAATCTGGGATTGAGCCCCACCTCCTGGGCAGAGGGAGAAGGGGTTCCCTGCTCAGCAGGGACTCTATTCTCCCTCTCCCTCTTCCCCTCTCCCCTGCTCATACTCTCTCTCATTCTCTCTCTCAAATAAATAAAGCCCCTTTTTTTTTTAAAGGGGGTGCTCCTACTTTAAAAAAAAAAAAAAAGGAGAGAATGTATACTGAAATAAGAATTCCAGTCCCAGGGGTGCCTGGGTGACTCAGTTTGTTAAGCAACTGCCTTAGACTCAGGTCTTGATCCTAACCTCCCACCATGTTTGAGTCCTGCATCTGGCTCCCTGCTCGACAGGGAGTCTGCTTCTCCCTCTGACCTCTCCCCTCTCACTCTCTCTCTCAAATAAATAAATAAAATCTTAAAAAAAAAAAAAAAAGAATTGCAGTCTCAGCCTTAAAATTTGTGGGCAAAATTATATAATAAGTTCAGTTCATTTTTAGGAAACATTTGAATATCTGGATTCTGTTATAAATAAAAATTCACAATTCGAAGCAATCTTAAAGTACTTCCTATGTTCCACCAAAATAATATTTTAAAATCAATAAGCGGTCGATTGATCTATTGAAATATCCTCTTTTTTTTTTTCCTCTTCACAAGGAATTTCTTCTGAATTTACTAGGTAATGTGCAGGCTTTTAATGACAAGAAATCTTTTGGATGTCAGTGAACTAAAGTTGAATACAGATTAAAGGAAAATGAAACACAGATTTATGGTTCATGGTTTATCTTTCTTTGCAGTTACACAAGGAAAAACCAGTCATCCATTAACACGGCTCAGCAGAGTTTTGATGGCTTCTTTTCTCTCCCAAGTAAGGCTCAATTCTTTAAAAGACACACGTTTGACAGTTCCAAGAACTAATGTTCCAGTCCTGTAATTATATCAAAATCAATTTAAGAGAGACAGTTGCTGGTTGTTTTCTTTTTTGACTTTTTTTTTTTTTAAGACAAGACAACCATTGCCAAAGCCCTTTGTCTGGTTGAAATTCATCCTTAGATATCATTTTTTTAAAAAATATCTTTATCATGGGGCCATCAAGGGATTGCATCAAAGCTAATTAGTGGAAATTTTATTATTATGCTTACCCTTACAACCTGAAAGAATATTTCAGGCAGTGAATATTTCCTACAGGAAATCCACCTGGCTATTAAGGAGACCTATTCTTTCCTGTTACAGGTAACTTCCTTGCAGACTGACTTGCAGTGGACTGGCTTCCTTCAGCATGCCACCTGTCTTTAGTGAATGAATTGATTAGAAATGTGTTCTAGTTAGCACAAAAAGTTATAATTCTAAGGCAAAGTATTATTACCTTAAGTGTGCAACTCAGTTTATGTAACTCTCTAGGTTTGCTCAGCCATCATTTTCTGCTCTATGTTTGTGATGAACCTCCAAGATTGTCTGGAATTATCTTCATTCTGATAGGTTTAATATTGGTGAAAGGAAGTCCCTCTGGGCTTTAATGCCACCTTGTGGTGAGACCCACACACGGGTAGCTAGATTCTCAAGCTATGGCTCTTGGAACACCATGTTGTTTATCGACATGAATGGACAGCATTTCACCACACATCTTCAGCTATACCATTTGCTTTCTACCATGTGTTCTCCGGTGAATACCATAGAGACCGGCTTTGAGATGGTCTTCTCCAAAAGTTGCCCAGTAACACTGGATGACAAAACCTAGAGCTCTGAGTGTCAAGAACTTTACGGAGTGAACCTGGCCAGTGGAAGGTAGGATACAGGAACTCCGCACACAGTAATTGTCTCAAATGTCCCTCACGCTGAGTGACTTGCTGTGCTCATTTCTGGCTATATAACCAGCTCAAAAATACATCCTCTCATGTGAGGTCTTTCTTCCTCCATCTTCACCTCATTTTACCTCACTCCAGTTTTCCTGGGATTTCACTCACCCATAAAATGTCAGCATTTAAGTTTTCACTTCAGGTTTTGTTGCTTTAAGAGAACCTAAAGTGAGACATCCATAATTTAAATATTCCTAATGGGAAGTAAGGATACCTACATTTCTCTTTCTTTCATTTTCATCTCTTCTTTTCTCCTATATTCCTTCCCTCTTTCATCTCTATTTTTTAATCTCTTATTTAAATTTTGTAACTCATATTTAGGCTATTCTACAAAGTTAGAAAGGGCCAAAACAAGTTTATAAATACTTGAAGTAAATGTAAGTTATTACATTTTTTTCCTTTAAATGGAGCTGATATCTTAAACAACCTCCAGATAAATATAAATTATTGCTGTCAGTAGAGAGAGCAGCAGCAGATCACTTAGGAAAGTTACTGTCAAGCTATGGGGTACTGCTCATGAGAAAACGTTGTTTATGTGCTCTTGGCGGACATGAAAGTTAACACATTAATCTATATTGACATTTTTCATATTTTTGTATTTCTATTTTTTAGTTTTATGGTTTTATTAACAAAATATGACATGCACATAAGCTGTCTGTCACATATTCATTTTCCTCACTGCACAGCCTGGCTTTGGGATTGGTGACTCTGATAGTGGCTGCTCTTTCCACAATGGCTTTGCAGTTCTTGGAGGAGACATTGTGAGCAATCTCTGCACAGGGAGATTTGTTGCACATCAGATGTACTTCAAGCTCCTTAACATAATGGATTGTGAACTATGGAAAGCCACTGGGCAGCATGTGCTTTGTTTTCTTGTTGTTCCTGTAACCAGTGTTGAGTATCAAGATCTGGCCCTTGAATCTTCTGCAACCCTATTTTTAGTGCCTCTCAATTTCCTCCAGTTGAGGTTAATTTTGACATACTCATCTCACTGGTGCTGGAGAATATTTATTTTTAACCATTGGCATTTAACTATAAATGTATAAAATGTAATTTTAGGGACTAAAGAGACCTTGGCATTCACTTAATTCTAAAGTCAATTATTATATAAGGCAATTAAGTGTCTTTTGAAGACATAGTAGCTTCCCAAGTTCAGATTCAACTAGACCCAGGTCATCATCTTCTTCTTCTTCTTCTTCTTTTTTTTTTTTTTTTTTTTTTTTTAGATTTTATTTATTTTTTTTGACAGAAATTACAAGTAGACAGAGAGGGAGGTGTGAGGGGGCGGGTAGTGGGAAGCAGGCTCTCTGGTGAGTGGAGAGCCCAATGCAGGGCTCAATCCCAGGACCCTGAGAGCATGACCCAAGCCAAAAGCAGAGGCTTAACCCACTGAGCCACCTAGGCATCTCTAGACTCAGGTCTTCTGTATCAAAGACCAAAGCTCTTAAGTTACTTGTAGTCATTTTGCTATATGCCTCACCTTTAATGTTCTCTCTACTCTGAATTTTTAGAACTAGAACTAGAAGAGGTAAATTAAACAAATAAAACAACAAAGAAATCTAAGAAACTGAACAGAAGATTTTGAAACTCTTGTTAAAGAGAGAGATTTAATTTATTTCTCCCTTTAGAGAAATGGCCCATATACTCTTTCTAAACTATGTACTGAAAAAGATAGAGTTGTGGATTCTAAATTATTTAAACTGTGTCTTTCTGGAGGCATGGCTTTAAACCGTGGTTTCTGACCTAGGCTGCTCTGGAATGTTTGGGAAAGTGTTCTTTTTAACCCATACTTACACTCTGAGAGATAGATGGTTTTCAGAAAGTCTTCCATATACAAATAATGAATGACATCAATTAGGGAAATGTAACAAATTTCTGCTTGCTTATACATGTTTTCTAGCTAAGATGAGCATGTGCAACCCTAGCCATGTTTGTTTGTTTGTTAAATTTTGTTTATTTTCTTTATAAAACAAAATTTTGTTTTTTATTTGAAAAGTAAAACACAGTAATGGTATGAAAAACAGACAATATGATTTTTTAAAGATTTATTTATTTATTTTGAGAGAGACAGAAAGCATGAGCGGGAGCGACAGTAAAAGAGGGAGCAGGAGAAGGAGAGAGAATTCCAAGCAGACTCTGCAGAGCCTGACATAGGGGTAGATCCCACAGCCCTGAGATCAGGACCTGAGCTGAAACCAAGAGTTGGAGGCTTAACTGACTGTGCATCCAAGGTACCCAACAATATTATTAAGATAAAAGTTGAAATAATACTAGTATCTTGCAACCCAGAATTGGCCAATATTAAAATTTTGGAGTTTCTCTTTCCAGATATAATTTTCTATTCATATGTATTATTCATTTTTACAAACATGAGACCTTACTATAAATACAATTTTAAGTTGATTCTTTGATTTAAAATATATAAGGTACATATTGACAAGTCTGAATATTCTTCCATACATTCATGCTAAATGCTTTAAAAATATTCCATTGTATAGACTACATCAAAACAGAAAGGAAAAACAATATATGTTGTTATATATATAATTTAGATAGATAATTGTTATATATATATAATTTAGATAGATAGATAATTTTTTTTAAAAACAAAGAAGTAAACACTAGACTTTGAAAATTCTTGTTAAACCAGTAGATTTTATTTATTTCCATTATGTAGAGGAAAAAAAATTAACTGATTTTCTTTCTTTTTTGATGTGTCAGTTAAAAGATGTATACATTTATAAGACTTGTAATATATATATCTTTTATGAAAATAATAACAAGAAAAGTAGCTAATGTTGACTTCATGCTTATGGCAGGCCAGAGCCATCACACTGATCAAAGTTACATATTTTTATTATCCTTACTTTACAGAAAAAGAGCAGAGACTCTTGAATAGAAGTAACTTGCTACTTAGTTCTTTTATCTTAAAAATTTTGTTTAAAGTCAGGTTTAGTTATACATGTCTGTGTATGTATCACAACAGTCCACTTCTTTTAAATAGTTTGAGAGGTTTTTACAAATGTACATTGTAAGGACCTATTTTATATTTTTATATTTTAGCCAGAGGCTTCCATTAAGGTTAAACAGTAACCTTGTTGTTTAACCCTTAAACTGTCCCTGCTCCCCTCCCCCCAGGGGACTTAGTTAAAAACAAGTCCCGGAAACCAGCCTCAGGTAACAAAGCACAAATACAAGGATGGGTCAGGCCAGGTGGAGACATCGATCAGTGGGAGGTTGCATACTGTCTCCCTAGCTACCAAGGAGTATGGGCCCTGCCCTTTGGGAGCCTTTTGGGCACCAGTCCTAACCTAGGTGAAATTGTAATTCAATTGGTCACCAAGCAACACTGTGCAGTTTTCTCTGTGTGTTAGAACTTTATTGGCCACCTGTACGTGGCCAGGCCCAACCACATGGCCTCTGCGCTTAAAAGCTAGTCCGTAAAGGAGAGCAGGGTCACCCTCTCTGTAAGAGGTGCAGCCCTGGCCGGTCAGTTTGATTCTTGATGCTTGGTGCAAAATATATCTTTGCTTGACCTTCTCTTTGTATCAGTCTCGCTCCTTCAATCATGGACCTGTTATTGGGGCATAACATACATGTCATGTCAATACTACCACATTAATGTATAGAGCATTTCTTTCACCCCAGTATGTTCCTTTGTCCCATTTTAAGGTGAATCCCTGGTCTAGGAACTGATAGGCTGTCTCCACTTGCATTTTCAGATGCCATATAAATAGAATTATACAGCATGCAGTTTTTGTGTTTGGCTTCCTTACTTAGCAGAAAGCAACCAACATCAATGATGTTGTTGCATATATCAGTACCTCATTCCTTTGCATTACACAGCATTCCTCTGTATGGAAGCCCCATGCCTTATTTATCTACTTAACATTTGACCAAGAGTTTCTTTACAATTTTTTTGTGATTATTAATAAAGAAAGGGGTTTTTTTTGGTACTTTAAAAGATTAATTACAAAAAGAGGTATATTGAAATCTCCAACTATAGGAGCGCCTGGGTGGGTCAGTGGGTTAAGCCTCTGCCTTTAGCTCAGGTCATGATCTCAGGGTCCTGGAATGCAGCCTCATGTCAGGCTCTCTGCTCAACAGGGAGCCTGCTTCTCCCTCTCTCTCTGCCTGCCTCTCTGCCTACTTGTTATCTCTCTCTCTCTGTCAAATAAATAAAATCTTAAAAAAAAAAAAAACAAAGAAATCTCTAACTATAATTGTGAAATTATTTGTATTTCAGTTTTTGCCTTGTATACTTCAAACTCTGTTATTTGATGCATTTATATTAAAATTATTTTGTCTTCTTGATGAATTGACTCTTTTATTACTATGTGCTATCTTTATCATTGGAGTATATTTTGTTCTAAAGTCAACTTTCCTGGTATTAACTTTCTTTTAGGGTTTTATTTAAATTTTAGTTAGTTACCATACAGTATAATATCAGTTTCAGGTCATATCAGTGTATTGTCAGTGATCTAACACTTCCATAAGCACCCTGTGCTCATTTCAAGTGTTCTCCTTAATCCCCACCACCTACTTAACCCATCCCCCACCCACCTCCCCTCTTTACCAACATTTTGTTTGTTATAGTTAAGAGTAAGGTACACTGTATGTTGAGAAAGCAGGTCTTTGAAACTCCTTTTATAAATCAATGATTCATTCTTAATTATAAAAAAAAGAAAATCTTTAAAAATTTAATTATGTAAAATATTGTAAAATCTAAAATAATAACAGATACATATGAAATTTGAAAATTCATGGAAGTATTTTGGAAAAATAAAAAAAATTGCAAAACAAAGTAAGAAAGCGTACTTCATTGCTACTTACATATAGGCATAAGGAATATTTTTGGATTTCAAAATAACAATTTATTGGACGATAAGGATGTTACAGAGATTATAGCAGGTATGATCATAGGTATCCTAGACAGAATACAATAAAGAACAAACAGATAATATTTAAATATGTACATATGTAATTATTTCCAAACTTATTAACTAGCAATTCTGGAAAACAATACACAACACATATTTTGTTAATCATCAGTGATGATGTCATTACATTACATAGTCTTCAGAAAAACTTCACTCATGGGGACAAGAGTGAGAGTGAAAAAAAGCAAATCATGCCTTAGTATTATATATATATTTACATCTCACAGACCTCCTGAAATGGTCTTAGTCATCCCTAGGACCATAATTTGATAACCACTGCCATAGCGTTCCATTTCCACTTTTAACAATTTTATAATTTTTTATCCTTTTTAAGATTTTCTAAAATTTATCTTTGCAAGAAAGAAAGAGAGAGAGAGAGAGAATGCACAATTTGGGGGCACCAGGGAAGAAACAGACTCTCCAGTGAGCAGGGAACACAATATGGGACTTGATCCCAGGACCCAGGAATCGTGACCTGAGCTGAAGACAGACACTTAACTGACTGAGTTACCCAGGTGCCCCAATTTTTTTTTTAAGATTTTTATTTATTTATTTGAGAGACAGTGAGAGAGAGCATGAGAGGCGAGAAGGTCAGAGGGAGAAGCACACTCCCCATGGAGCTGGGAGCCTGATGCGGGACTCCATCCTGGGACTCCGGGACCATGACCTGAGCCAAAGGCGGTTGCTTAACCAACTGAGCCACCCAGGTGCCCCAGGTGCCCCAATTTTTATTTTTAAAAACCAATTCCTGGTTACCATTTCTTCTATTAAATTTTGTCAGCTAAAATAACTGGCAGGATTTGGCCTAATTTATACCAATCTGGTGAATTCCTCCTAGGAGAGCACTATGAAGGTGAGAACACTTTTTACCATGCTCCCTGAAAATAAAGGCATTGTCTTTGGCTCTACCCTAGATATGCTATATATTAGGTTTGGTTGGATTTAGATTATGCAGAGATCCCTCCTGTACTTGCTCATCAAAAGTTTAATCACCAAATTTTCCTTCAAAAGCTTTTATCATAGATCCCATGAGTAACTCAAAATGGTGAAATATTTCTGAAAAAATGAGATTTAGAGTCAAGTGGCAGACTTAGTATCTCAACTTCATAACTCGATTCAGTTTATTTTATTTCTATAAGCCTCATTTTATTAATTTATGACATGGGAATAATACTACCTCTCAAATGGATATTTTGAGTTAAATGGGCTAATATATTTAAAACTTTCATAATTTTTTAAAGATTTTTTTTATTTAAATTCAATTAATTAACATATAATACATTATTTGTTTCAGAGATACAGGTCTGTTATTCATCGGTCTTATATAATACCAGTGCTCATTACAATACATACCCTTCTATGTCCATCACCCAGATACCCCATCCCACCACCTACCTCCCCTCTAGCAACCCTCAAAACTCATAATTTTCAAAGCTTTGTAATACTGCAATGGTTAATTATGATTTTTGCCCATATTTTATTATTAACAATTGCATATATTGGTCAATAATGTAAAAGAAACTAAAACATTCATTAAAAGTTTATTATTCAGATGTGTCATATAAAAAGAGCAAATAGCTGATTGGCTAAAATTGAATTTTCACACCTTTTTGATGTTACAAATCACAACTTCGTGTTGAAGAGGCATTCATTAATTCAATAAACACTTCTTACATACCTCCTAAAAGCCTATCACACAGTTTCTCTTAATTTGACCACTGTACATATGGCAAGAAGAACCTCTCCAGAGATATGGGCTGAAGTAATATATTTTACTTTTAGCTATGTGAGTCTTTTACTAAGAATGAGAATTATTTTTGTGGTAGAAAAGTATTTTTTAAAAAACTATGTAGAAATAAATGTTAACAAATTATTTTCCCCCTGGAAACAGTGACAATTGCTAATTTTAAATTTTTACTATATGGCCAACATTGTGCTAAGAATTTGGACATATGTTATCTCCTTATCCTTCAGAAAATTTAAATACATAAATATCATCATAATTCCCATTTTACAGTTAAGGTTATTCAATCTCAGAATAGTTATGCTTCCCCAAAACTGAACAAGTAGATAGCTAGACTCTGTCAGAATTTTTATACCATTACAGAACACATATCACTCCAGAGCCTATACTCTCAGTTATGTATTGCTTGTAATTAGTAATAATAGTAATAGTAATAGTAATAGTAATAGTAATAAATAATAATAATAATATCATTACTTCTTTTTGGTGTGGATATAATACTTTTAGAATTATTCATACCACCACCCTTGTCTCTCAACATTTTAAAATAATAATTGATAGTATAGTTCTTAAAACACTGTATATAAAACTTTGGGTTAATTTAGTGAAAAAAGTCATTTGTGCTGCATTAACTTTAGAACTGGTTTTACTGCCAAAGATGGGATTTTTATTAGCAAAAAAAAAAAAAAAAATTCAGAGGCAGTGTTTTATTTTGCTGGAAAACATTTGTACTAATAGCTAAAGAAGGCAGTGACTTGTTCTTTACCTTTAAATATGTGGATCTAAAATTTGAGTACACAGAATGGTTTTGAGGTTTCTATTTTTTTATTGCTGAGAAAAAGAGGAGTCAACACTCTTTTATTACAATTGAAAAATGTATCTCAGTTTTCTCTATAAGAAGGAGCTGTTTAAATAAAAATGTAAAAAAAAAAAAAAAAAAGAAGTAAAGAGCATTTAGAATCTCTCCCTTAAGAAAAAAAGTAGCTCTTTATTCTTCGGAGAATTTGTGCCAATCTGGCAGAAACAAAAAAAGAAATTTTTTGGATCATGTAACTGAGAAGTCCAGAGGTAGAGGGCTGCCTTCAGGCACAGCTTGATGTACTGGCATAAATGACATTCTTAAGCATCTGCTTTCTCCTCACCACTTGGCTTAACTTGACTCTTCATGCCATGGCTGTGCTCTCTAACAGGCTTAGAAAAACTAGCTGTAGGTGGTCAAAGCTTTATATTCTTTCAGCTTCAATTCCCTTAGGAAGAGGCAATGTTCTTTCCAATACAGTTACCATGAAAATCTTATTGTATCTCATTGATTTAAACTGGATACCAACCTTCAACACAAATGTATAACAGGAGAATGTGAGTCACCAATTTTCTTAGGGCTAGGTCATATGATTTTCTAGAAGCTGACCCTGAGATCAATGTTCCCTCTTAGGCGACTAAGGCAATACTATACGAAACCAAAAAGGAGGATGGGGATGGGAAGGAAACAAAGCAAGGGTGTGATTTCAGACAGAGTCCAGACAGAGTGTGTTTGAGGCACTATCCACAAAGATACGTCTTTAATCTTTCTTGCAATTTACTCCTACACTTTTCAATTCCTGGACACAAGTAAACAGAAGCTCCAGACCTCCTGTGTATGAGGTCAGAGCTGGGTATGAGGGCGAGTGGGGGTGTGTGCGCACGCGCGTGCACATGGAGCTGTCCAGGGTCCTAAGGGCTGTCCTCTGAAGAGAAGTCTTATACTCCGGCCACTGGAAGCAAATGCAAGTGGAACCTGGGCAGGGACACAAAGAAACTCAAAAGGATTGGAGCAACAGTGTTTGCTGCAAACCCTAAGGTCATGGAATAGCTAGGGATTTTGCCCTGATGAAAAGAAGAATGCAGCTACCAGAATATGGGTAAAATGAATGCTGCGTAGTACAAAACAAGAGCTGTCCACTACATTCTCCAAGCTAAATTTTAGAAACAAATCAAAATATTGTTTAATAAAATATTGATTTAAGGTGCTGTGAAGTGCATAAACCTGGCGATTCACAGACCTGTACCCCTGGGGATAAAAATATATGTTTATAAAAAATTAAAAAAATATATTGATTTAATGGTTAATTTTAGAAATCTTGGTTTTATGTTTTAAAGGGCAGTATTTAGAAAATTAAGCTACTGTTGAGGAGTGGAATGAGCACAAGATTTAGGAAAATGTTCTGGTTTCACCCTCTCATTTAGACTGTAAATTTGAGCAAATCAATTAACCTTTCTGAGCCTCAATTCCTTTACCTGCAAAGTGAAAATTAAAATAAGACCTCCAGCACTAGTTACAATGAAGATCAAATGAGATAATGAATGCAAAAGAGATTTTGTAATGGTTACACTGCTTGGAAAGTTAATGGATCCACCTTGCCCATTAAGGTGTAAATGTCGGAAGGCCAAGACCTTATCCTCCTCAACTATTCTGTGTTTAGCCCAATACTTATACTTACTTTATCTGAGAGATTTAATAAGGTAACATATTTCTGGCAGGCAAGATTTTTGCTTTGGTATTTATATATTCATAGACATGACCATCTTATACCAAAAAATATTCACTTTAATAGAAATATAATAGACTATTTCAGATTTTTCGAGAGAGATAGAGTGCACACATGAACACACAAATGGGGAAGGGCAGAGGAGGGTGGAAAGAATCTTAAGCAGGCTCCACACTGTGGATCACCTAAGGTTGATCCCAGAACCCTATCATCTGAGTTGAAATCAGGAGTCAGATGTTTAACTGACTGAGCCACCCAGGTACTCTACAAGACATCCTATATACTTTTTGATGAAAAAGAAACAAAGACAATGAGGCAAGTGCTTTTTGATTTTGTATCCTCTGTCTTAAGGCATTATATATTTCTGTTTTATTGAGCAGGAATTAATGAGGCATAAATTCCAAATACTCAAAATAACTAACAGTCATTTGCTGTCAGAGTAGTAGTCTGGTTTCTTTGGAAAATTAAGCTTATGTGAGTCTAAAAGGAAACCATTAGTGTTTTGCAGAATTAAAACATCACCAAAGTGGTCTTAAAGAAAGGAGTAAGATATAAGGAAGTGAGGAGAGAGATAAATATAGGTGAAAGAGATTCTAGGGTATGAAGAGTGGCTAATTATCTAGACTCCAGAACCAGGCTACCTGGAGTTATTAATTCATTTTTGTGCCTCTACGTGCTCTTGCTCATCTATAAAAGGGAACAGTAATAGTATTGCTCTCCTAGGTTGAAGTGGGAACTAATTGTTTTAATACATTCAAAACACTTTATCAAAGCTTATGCCTTATTTTACCCTAAAAACTTGTTGTTAACCTAAAATTACCATGGGACAAAAGACATCAGACACTGTAGTATCCGCAAGTATTAACTGCAGAATACATGAGCACCTATAAAAGCAATACAAATTCAATACAAATTAAAAAGAAGAGGCCTTATTCTCTCCATGTTTAAAATGACGGGAAAGATTTCCCTCCCCCTCTACTGCCTTTTTTCTTTTTTTTTTTTTTTTGACACTTTGCTTAAGAAAATTTGTAATTGTAAATTATTTCTCTCTCATGAATGTATGTAAATCATTTTAAAAGTTAAGGAAGAGTTTTGTTAGCTGTATGAATGCACAGGGATTGCTTTCTCAAGGACCTGGGAATGTAAACATCCAAGAAAGATAGGATCCAGGTCTCGCAGTTTCTGTGGGAGGACAGGAGATTAATTTCAGCTGGCTTCATATTACAAAACTGTCTTCTGTTACAGGGATATAGAATGTTTATTTTTCCTTAGAGTAAAGCCAATTCACTAGCATAGGTGGTCACCCTAATCACCAGGTAATCAATCACACATTATCACACTAAGTGTGTTCTTGATGTGGTCAAGCCCTTTTACTAGAAGATTAGCTATTGTTTACATTGAAAACACATATGCAATAGGTTATATCTTCTTGACTATATGAAAAGATAACTTTCCTTTTTTATCTTTGCAATCTGAGCAGACTGTCTCTCAAGCACATCACATTCTGATTGAATGCTCATTCAGTAATAAACTGTTTTCTTTCTCTACTATATTTGTGGACAGGTTTTCCAGATTAACAGAAGATTTTGCTTGCAATTATATTTTACCAAAGTACCTTTCTCTTTATAGGTGGACCAAGAGCTACTTGGGCATTTATAGCTTTAGAGAGAGCGACGACAATCTGCAAACAGTTCTGGATTTCTCCCTTACTTATGCTTCAATCATTTTTTTTCTCCTCTGCGTATAAAGCCACAGTCACAAAATCTGACAGATCCAGGATTCAGAAAGACAGTCTTTCTAAAGTGTTAGTAAAGAACTAATCCCTCAGAATCACTTGTTCTGTTGATAAAAGTGAAGATGGGGAGCCACTGCTTCTAACTTTGCCCAAATTTTACTGGCCTTTGATTACCAATCCCATGGATAAATAACTGTTCCAAGTTTCAGTTTAATCATCATAAAAATGGGGCTAGCAACACCTATTTCTCTGGGTTGTTATGCTTAGTAAACCTTCGGATGCAGTATGTTAGTCCATTTTCACTAACACTGTGTTGTGGATTTGCTGTCCTTGTCGTTATTCTTTGTGTTTCAGTCATGATAATCTGTGATTATCACTGAATTTCTTAGTTCCACTAAGGACATCAGTGATTTGTGATTGTTAATGCCAAAACTGCTACTTAAAAAAAAAAAGGACTTCAAAAGTCTTTAAAAGATTTCTACATTAATATAAAATATATCCAAGAAACTACTTCAAATCAACAAGAAACCACAGTTCAATACATTAGAAAAAATGGACAAAGAACAGGATTAATTTACAGAACAAAACCCCAATGGCTAAAGCTATATGAAAAGACAATTAACTCCTCTGGCAAAGAGAAATGGCAAGATCATAGGGATATACCTTTAATCAGACTGGCAAACTGGCAAACCCTATGATAAATATCAAGGGTTGTATAGTAGATAACAAGATAGTGATCTGGCTGCATTCCTCTTGCAATGAAAACTGGTATAAGAATTTTGGAGAGTACTTTAATAGGATGTAGTAAAATTTAACATGCATGTATAGAATGACCCAGCAATTATACTCCACATACAAACTGTACAATCAAGCCTCAAAAGAGAATTTTGTAGAATGTTTACTGCATTACTGTTTGTAGAAGCAGAGTTGGAAATAATCCAGGTGTCTCTAACAAGAAAAAGTTACATAAAATGTAGTTAGTATGTATTATAGAATGGTATGCAGCAGTAGTCGTTGGAAACAATGAAGAGCATTTTTACACTCTTGGGGACAGATCTTATAAATGTAGTGTCAAGTGGAAAATCAAGTTATGGAAAATAGATCTACATCAAAATGCAACACATATAGAGGCAGTGTACATAAAGGTAGGTTAAAACTTCCAGATTCAATAGCCACATTATCTGGGTACAATTTCTTGTTAGCTGTGTGAGCTCTTGTTCTTGTTAGCTCTTATCTGTAAATTAGCTCTTATCTGTTATCTCCTTATCTGTAAATAAAATAAAAAATGATAGTATTTACACAATAAAATCATTGTAAGAATTAAGTAAGTCAGTATATGAAAACTTTTTTAAAGATTTTATTTATTTATTTTAGAGAGAGAGAGAGAGAATGAGTAGGAGTTGGGGGTAGAGGGGGAGAGAGAGAGAGAGAAGCAGATGCCCTGCTGAGCAGTAAGGCCAACCTGGGACTTGATCCCAGGACCGGGAGATCATGACCTGAGCCAAAGGTAGATGCTTAACCAAATGAGCCACCTAGGTATCCCTGAAAACCATTTTCAAGGCTGAATAATTCTTAAGACTTTATTATCTATTTTAAGACGTATTTAAACATGCACATATTCCCAACAATATTGCCTGTTTTTCAAAAGATCTATGCAATTTCCTGGTGATATATGAACATGAGAATCTATTTACGGGGAGGATGGGTATAAAATAAAATAAAATGCAAGAAATAAATAAAATATAATATATCATATGAGAGAAGGCTTGTAAAGATTGATGATGATAGAGTCCATGAATGGAAGCGCATGATGAACTAAAATTCTCTACTGAGGTCTAAATAAAACAACTCTGCTATTTTAGTAACTTCAACTGTATTCAGGCTTTTTTATGACAACTTACCACAGTTAGTTAGAATACAATTTTTGTACAAATCCTTAACAAAATTTGCATTTGATCATGTATCTAGAGAACAATATCTTAAAACCTTCAAGGAAATCAAGTAAAGACACTCATCAAAATTCAATGTTTCTCGGTCTTACCACAACAATATACACATACAAAACTTTTGATTGTAAAATAAGCTATTTTTTAGTGTGTAGAAAGGGAAAGGGAAATTCTGGAGTGTAAGCTTGTAGTATTTTTTAATAGTTTTAACACTAGCACCTAGAAACATGTCTGACACTTCGATTCTCAGTTATTATCTGTTGAGTGAATGAATAGATATTATAATCAGATTCTCACTCCTCTCTTACTGGTGGATTTCACATGCATATTTAAGAGCTTATTCTTTCCTAGGGATTCAGTGATAACTATTTCACCAATAACAAATGTAATCATAATGCTTTATGATCTCTTTCTCTTCATGCCTGTGCTGAGTTGCCCAATTAATGAAGCCTGACAGATGCCTATGTAGTTGCTTTCTGTCCCCAGGCAACTAACAATGACCCTGGTAGCGTATTAGAAGCCTTTGGATGCAACGGATAGAGTCAGCGTTTTGTTTTCTGTCTCAAGCCCATTATCTAAAATGGTTAAAGTGAGGCCCCAGGCCTGAATTCAATAGCTCCCCATTCCCCTCTCTCTGCCAAGTGTACAAAATCTGCATGAAGAGATTTCTGCCAGAGCATTTTGATTATGCCCTCATTTCATCCTGAGCTTGTCAGGAGCTATAACAACTTGTTAAAATCCTCATCAGTATTTTTTCCATGGTTGAGAAGACTCTATTCACTACGATCTCAGTGAGACTTAGTCTCATGATCTCCCCCATTTATGCTTAGAAATGCCTATGATGGATAGGTGCCCCCTGCCAGACCAGTGCCCTCAGATATTTAGTGGGTGTGAATCAGACCAACGCTTATGTATTCCATATCTCAGGGTGCAGTGTTCTGGGCCCCTCTCTTGTCAGTTGCTCAAATCTTGGCCATATCAACTCCCAAGCAACTTCCTTTTCCTGCCTGCCTGATTCCCATACTAAATTGTGATTGGGTGTCTGCATGTTAACATGACAAATCGTCTGTGTAAATGTGTTTGCTATTTTCTTTTCAATTATCAAAGATTAGCAACCCCAACAGAACTCTGTTAATTAAAACAGAGTATATGACAGTGAGTGAATATGTTTATGTCTTGAGTTGTAACTATAATAAGCAGTGTTTTGTTTTTTTCTGATGAGAATATTTATTGTCCTGAGTACTGGAAGGACATAAAACTCCAGGTCCTTCCCTTTGAGTCACTTCAATAATATATAATAATAAAATGTTGTTTTGTACTGTATAAAACATGTCATCATTAACAGACCCTTTATCTCCTCTTATTCTTCGTTTTTATTAAGAAATTAGACCTTGGTTTTGAAATTTCCTCACTGCATAAATCTGACAGTATATAAATTTATCATATGTGTCTTTAATATGTGTCAAGTACTAATTGTGGAGTGATAGCAATGATGAAAACAAATACAGCAGTAATTATAGGTTTTAAAGTTGAATATTATGTTTTTGGATCAACAAAAAGTGTTATGGGCATATCTTAATTTCTCTCCAAGTAGATACTAGCACTACTTATCACTAAGGATTGCTGTAAGAATTAAATTTGTTACATAGTAAGTGCTCAATACAAGTTATATATGATGTCATTGTATACCACAGTGCCATATACTGTATAAGAGAAAATAATCAGAACAGTTTTATATTAAAATACAATAACAAAACAAGTATAATGCATGGTAATAATATTCATTCAGGGATTACATTATTGATAATAGTGGAGAATAATATTTACTGTTTCCTGTGGGTTTCCTTAAAGCTAGCCAATCTAAGCAATTGATTTTATCTGTGAATATGCTAATCAAGGCTTTAAAGATTTATTTATTTATTTTAGTGGGGGAGAGGAAGAGGGACAAAAAGAATCTCAGGCAGACTCCCTGCTGAACACAGAGTCCACCCAGGGCTTGAACTCAGGATCCTGAGATTGTGACATGTACCAAAACCAAGAGATAATCACTCAACTAACTCTGCCACCCAGGCATCCCACTAACCAGGGCTTTAGAGTTGAAATTTCATAACAAAATCTCCTTCTGACATCTCTTGTGGTGGACATTACCACTGGTCATAGAACACAATGCCCATCTCGTCATGCTATGAAGGAAAATAACACGACAGATTCTTTTCCACATTGTATTGCTTAACGCAGTTTGTCCTTTTTATTCAAAACGAAGGTCAGAATTTTCAATAATCAGGATGGATTTTGTGCTTTTTTTCATTTTCAGTTAGAAAGCTGTAAGTAGTGTCTTTTATGCTGATGTAGTTATATAGCCTTTGTTTCATGTACAAAAATTCAAGCTGCAAGATTTATTTTATGCACTCATTTGTTTATTTAATGTGCATTATAAATTATTCTGCCACTATATTATCTATTAAATCAAATTGTTTGATGTTTACACAGTACTTGCTATCTCAAGATTGCAAATAATTTCTCAGGCAACTCATGGGAAGTCAGAGAATCTCTATGAAATAATAAATCAAATATTTATGACTAATGATATTTCAAAAAATACATAGTTGATATTTTTGAATTCCACTCCTGAGAAAATAAAGATTTCAGCAGGTCGTTTTGAACAAGCACAGTTTCACTTTACCACAGCCAGATCCGTATATGAAATTGGAGGGCATGGTGAATTTAGAAGAGATTTTTTTCATATTCCCCAAATCTGATGAAAATACTGCTTTTCTATAGTCTCTTAAGTGATTGCAGTCGTGTGAATTCTTAATGATTTCATATGGACATCTGGGACTAATAGAGCTCAGAATTTGGGATTCAAATATTTGTTGTGTTATATATCAACTTGTAACAATCCAAACTGGTGGAACCACATAGTTTACTACTCAGAAAAAAAAAAAAAATTAACAGTTTTCTGACCAACCTCAAGAATGGTAGCAAATTGTAAGATGAAATAACTCTTTTTTAAAATAATAACTTTTTAAAAAGATTTATTTATTAGAGAGAGAAAATGAGTGGGGAGAGAGACTGAAGGAGAGGGAGAAGCAGGCTTCCCAGCAAGCGGGGAGTCCAATCTGGGGCTCAATCCCAGGACTCTGGGATCATGACCTGAGCCAAAGTCAGACACTTAACCAATTAGGCCACCCAGGTGCTCACATTTTTTTCTTTTTAATTTGGGTCTTGAGACAGGTGATATACTGCTGAACAGTATAGATTTTGAAGCCACACTACCCACTGAGAATTCTAACTTATCACTGCAGATTATTTATATGTGCATCAGATTCCTGATATCTAAAGTAAGAATAATAACAGTGGTAATTGCATGGGTTATTCAGAAAAAACACATGTAAGAGTGATAATATAAGCACTCAGAATAAATTTTGATATCATAAGCCAACATGAAGAACAAACTAGAAAAACTGTTTGCAATAAATATGGTGATAATCAGTTATACTAATTTTTCTCACAAATCTATTAAAAGATAACTCAAAGAAAAGAAAATACATTGATTATGGGAAATACAAATTTCACTAGTAAGCAAACAAATATATATTGAAAACAATAAAATACTTTTTTATCTTCTAAAGTAGCATAGATACAGGAAAATACAAGAACACATTATGCAGGAAGTTTACACTTAAAAACATTCTTGCATTTATATTGCCATTTTGGAAATCATTCTGGCAAAACTTATCATGTAAATTAAAATATTTTTATTATTTGACCTAAAAAAATACATTTTGTAATTTTGTTTTTAGGTTACAATAATTTTAGGCAAAATAATAGTGTAACATAATTTGTAACTGTGAATTTTTTGAAACAATATAAAAGTACACAAGTAACTGTTAAGTATGTTAGTTTAATTTCAATTATTAAAATGTATTTTGGAAAAATATGAAATGCTTATGGGGAATTATTAGTTTAGAAAAGAAGTCTCTAAGGGTAGACTATGTGCTATGCTCATATAGATACATGGCTGAGAGAAAGACATCAAAATGTCCGAGTAATAGTTCATTGTGTATATACTATCTCTTCTTTAACCATTCATCAGTTGATAGACATTTGGATTCTTTCCATAATCTGGCCAGTGATGATAATTCTGCTATAAACAGCAGGGTGCATGTGTCCCTTCAAATCAGTATTCTTGTACTTTTTGGAATAAATACCTAGTAGTACACTTGCTGGGTCATAAGATGACTCTATTTTTTTAACATTTTTTTTAAAAGATTTTATTTATTTATTTGAGAGAGCAAGTGAGAGAGACAGAACATGAGAAGGGTGGGGAGCAGAGGGAAAAGGAGAGTCCCCGCCAGCTGGGAGCCCGACATAGGGCTCAATCCCAGCACTCCAGGATCATGACCTGAGCTGAAGGCAGGCGTTCAACCAACCGAGCCACTCAGGTGCTCCATAGAGTAAGCCTATTTTTAACTCTTTGAGGAATCTCCATACTATTTTCCAAAGTGGCTGTACCAGTTTGCCTTCCCACCAACAGTATAAGAGGGTTCCCCTTTCTCTGCATCCCTGCCAACATCTGTTATTTTCTGTATTGTTTATTTTAGCCATTCTAACTGGTGTGGGGTGATATCTCGTAGTTTGATTTGTATTTCCTGATGATGAGTGATGTTGAGCATCTTTTCATGTCTGTTAGCCATCTGGATGTCTTCTTTGGAAAAATGTCTATTCATTTCTTCTGCCTAATTCTTAACTAGATTGTTTTGAGGGTGCTGAGTTTGATCAGTTCTTTATAGATATTGGATACTAACCCTTTATCAGATATATTATTGGAAATATCACCTTCCATCCCAAAGGCTGTCTTTAATTTTGTTGATTGATTCCTTCGCTATGCATAAAACCTTTTATCTTGATGAAGTCCCAATAGTTTATTTTTGTTTCCCTTGCCTTTAGAGATGCATCTTGCAAGAGGTTGCTGCAGCCAAGGTCAAAGAGGTTACCGCCTGTGCTCTGCTCTAGGATTTTGATGGGCTCCTGTCTTACATTTAGGTCTTCATCATTTTGAATTTTTTTTTTTTTTGTATCATATAAGAGTAGTCCAGTTTCATTATTTTACATGTTGCTGTCTAGACTTTCCCAAGTCATTTCTTGAAGTGACTTTCTTTTTTTCCATTGGATATTCTTTCCTGCTTTGTCAAAGATTAGTTGACCATATAGCTGTGGGTCTATTTCTGGGTTTTCTGTTCTGTACCATTGATCTATGTGTCTGTTTCTGAGCCAGTACCATACTGTCCAGAGCATTATAACTGCCTCCAGCTTTGGTTTTCTTTTTCAAGGTTGCTTTGGCTATTCAGTTCCAAAGTGGTCCCATACAAAGTTTAGGGTGATTCAAGCTCTGTGAAAAATGCTGGTATTACTTTGATAGAGATTGCATTAAATGTGTAGATTGCTTTGTGGAGTATAAACATTTTAACCATTTGATCTTCTAATCCATGAGCATGGAATGTTTTTCTATTTTTTTATGTGTCATCCTCAATTATTTCATGAGTGTTTTAGAGTTTTTAGAATACAAATCTTTTACCTCTCTGGTTAGGTATATTCCTAGGTATCTTAAGGATTTCGGTGCAATTGTAAATAGAATCAATTTCCAATTTCTCTTTCTAATGCTTCATTATTGGTATGTAGAAATACAACGGAGGTACCCTGGGTGGCTCAGTTGGTTAAGCATGGGACTCTTGATTTTTGCTCAGGTCATGGTCTCAGGGTCATGTGATCCAGCCCTGTGTCATGGCCATGCTGGCCATGGAACCTAAGATTCTCTGTCTCCCTCTCTTTCTGCTCCTTCCCCCACACTGCCCCGCCACCACTTGTGCTCTTTTTCTCTCAAAGAAAAAAAAAAAAGGCAATTGATTTTGTGTTCTGCAACTTTACTGAATTTGTATATCAATTTTTTGGTGGGGTTTTTTGGGTTTTCTATATAGACTATCATCTCACTGAAAATAGTGAAAGTTTGACTTCTTCTTTGCAGATTTGAATGCCTTTTATTTCTTTTTGTTGTCTGATTGCTGAGGCTAGGTGCTGTGGTAAATAACACTCATTTGTGATTCTGTTTATTTGGGTCCTATCTCTTTTCTTTCTGAAAAATCTTGCTAGGGATTTATCATTTTTATGATTTTTTTCAAAGAACCAGTTCCTGGTTTCATTGATCTGTTTTGCTCTTTTTTCAATTTCCCTATCACTTATTTCTGCTCTAATCTAATTTCTAATCTAATTTCCCTTCTTTGGCTGGCTTTAGGTTTCTTTTGTTGTTCTTTTTTTAGCTCCTTTAGTTGTAAGGTTAGCTTGTTTATTTGAGATTTTTCTTCTTTCTTTCTTTTTTTTTAAGATTTTATTTATTTATTTGACAGAGAGAGGAATCACAAGTAGTCAGAAGCAGGCAGAGAGAGAGAGAAGGGGAAGCAGGCCCCCTGCCGAGCAGAGAGCCCGATGCAATGTGGGGCTCTATCCCAGGACCCTGGGATCATGACCTGAGCAGAGGCTTAACCTACTAAGCCACAGAGGTGTTGGAGACTTTTCTTGCTTCTTGAGGTAGATCTGTATTGATATGTTTTTCCTTCTTAGAACTGCTTTTGCTGCATCCCAAGGTTTTGGGCCATTGTGTTTTCATTTCCATTTGTTTCCATGTATTTGTTTTTAATTTCTTCTTTAATTTCTGATTGACCCATTCATCTTTAGCAGGATATTCTTTAACTTCTGTGTATTTGTGATCTCTCCAATTTTTTTCTGGTGATGACTGCAAGTTTCATAGTGTTGTAATCAGAAAAGATGCATGGTATGATCTCAATTTTTTTGTACTTGTTGAGGCCTGATCTGTGATCTAGTATTTAACCTATTCTGGAGAATGTCCCATGTATACTTGTAAAGAATGTGTACTCTGCTACTTTATGATGAAATGTTCTGAATATATCTGTTAAGTTCATCTGGTCCAGTGTGTCAATCAAAGCCATAGTTTCCTTGTTGATTTTCTGCTTAGATGATCTGTCCATTGATGTAAGTGGGGGTATTAAGGTCTGCCACTACTGTTGTATTATTCATGGTTCTTTTATGTTTGTCATTAATTTTTTATGTATTTAGATGATCCCAAGTTGGGGACATAAGTATTTACAATTGTTAGATCTTCTTGTTGGATAGACCCTTTTATTATGATATGCTACCCTTCTTCATCTCTTGTTACAGCCTTGGGTTTAAAATCTAGTTTGTCTGATATAAGGATTGCTACCTCAGCTTTCTTTTGACATCCATTTGCATGGTAAATATTCTCCTTTACCTCACTTTCAATCTGCAGGTGTTTTATGTCTAAAATGAGTCTCTTATAAGCAGCATACAGATGGAACTTATTTCCTTTCTTTCTTTCTTTCTTTCTTTTTTTTTGTTTTTAATCCATTCTGGCACACTAAGTCTTTTGATTGGAGAATTTAGTCCATTTACATTCAGAGAAATTACTGATAGGTTTGTATTTACTGCCATTATATTACTTGTTTTGTCATTGTTTTTGGAGATTTTCTCTGGTCCTTTCTAGTCTTTGTCACTTTGATTTTTCTTTCCCACTCAAAGAGTCCCCTTTAATATTTCTTTCAGGGCTGGTTCAGTGGTCATTAAGTCCTTTAGTTTGTATTTGTATGGGAAAGTCTTTATCTCTACTCCTATTCTGAATGACAGCCTTGCTGGGTAGTATTCTTGGCTGCAAATCTTTCCTATTTAGCACATTGAATATATTATACCACTCTCTCTTTTCAAGTTTCTGTGGATATATCTGCTGTTAAATATAGGGGTCTTCCCTTGTAAGTTAGAGACTTCTATTGTCTTGCTGCCTTTAGGATTTTTTTCTTTATCACTATATTTTGGAAATTTATCTAAAATATGTTGTAGTGTTGGCCTGCTTTTGTTGATTTTGATAGGAGTTCTCTGTTGCTCCTGGATTTGGATATCTGCTTCCTTCCACAGATTAGCGAAGTTTTCAGCTATTATTTCCTCAAATATACATTCTGTACCCTTTTATCTTTCATCTTCTGGGACTCCTGTGATACAAATGTTATTATATTTCATGAAGTCACTGAGTTTCCTAAGTCTACTCTCATGATCCATGCTTTTTCTCTTTTGCTCAGCTTCATTATTTTCCATAATTCTATCTTCTATATCACATATTCATTCCCAGGCTTCTTCCAACCTTGTGGTCATTACATCCAGTCAGTTTCAAATCTTGGTTATTGCATTTTCCATTTCTGCCTGATTGTTTTTTAGCTCTTTTATCTCTGTGGTAAGGGCCTTTTTGAAGTCTCCCATGTTTTACTCAAGCCCAACAAGTATCCTTATGACTATTTATTTAAATTCTCCATAGAGCGTATTTCTTATACTTGTTTCAATAAGATCCCGGGCCATGACCTTTTCTTGTTCTTTATTTTGGGATGAACTCCTTCATCTTGTTGTTTGGTCTAGGTCTCTGTCTTATTCTATGTGTTAGAAAATCCATTGTTTTTTCTGTTCCTGAGAGTAATGGCTTTAAGAAGAAGAGGTCATATAATAATGTTCAGGGCCTGGTGTTTCAGGAAGTGTCTTTGATGTGTGCTGTGTGCACTCTGTTGCTGTGTTTTGGTTGTTCTAACCCTCAGGTCAGCCATCTGCTGAGGTTCTCCTTACTTGCCGTGGGTCATATTTGGACCTTGCCCAGCCTTGCCCAGAGTGTGGTGAGTTTTAACTAGTTGTGCTTTGGGCTGTTTATTTTTTTGTTTTGTTTTGTTTATGTATGTATATATATATATAGATAGATAGATAGAGAGAGAGAGAGAGAGAATGTGCACACATGCACAAGTGAGAGGTGTGAGGAGAGGCATTCCGAGAGGGAGAAGCAGCCTCCTCACTGAATAGGAAGCTCAATGCCGGGCTTGATCTCGGGTCCCTGGGCTTATGGCCTGAGTTAAAGGCAGACACTTAACTGACTGAGCCACCCAAGAGCCCCTAGTCTGTTTATTAAATGAGACTTGATGCTGTTTCCACTAGAACTGAAGCTTTGCAGAACTCTATGGTGTATAGACCATATACACCGTATGGGGGATTGGTGCTGATCTTCTGGAGATGAAGCCCTTTGTGCTGGTCCTTAGGTACACTTTCCCAAGTAAAGCAGTACTAGCAGAGGACAAGGGAGATGCACATGATGTAAGGATGTGAGGCCACCACTGATGGTTCTGTGTTATTTGCTGAACTTGGTTTATGCCAGGAGTGGGGGAGAGAAATGGTTCCAGCAGCTCCTTTGTCCCTGGAGAAGATAGTCTGTGCTTGCTGCTCTCAGGGAAGCCTTTTCAGAAGAGCAAATAATTTGCCCTCAGGCATCCTAGATATTTGTCAGATCACTACTTTCAATCTCTGTCTCCAGGTTGCTTGCCTGCCTGGAGCAGTGTTGTGCACTTTGGGTTCATTCCAGCCAAGCCAGCAGACTTTAAAAACTTCAGACATTAGGGATCTGGTGTGGTGGGGACTTGCACTGGTCCACTGGTGGATGGTCTTGTCATGTTAGGACCAATGCAGGTTTGACCCAGGAGGGCAGTCATACCAGAGTGCAGGGGCATGGACTTTGGAGAAAAGCAAGCTACATAAGCAGTTTCCAGGTTAGCTGTGCTCAGTAGGTGTTTCTGTGCCTAAACTGAGGGGCAGGAGAAGGAAATACTGTTTGCTAGCTCCTTTGTCCCTAGAGAGGCAATGCTACCTCTCACAGATGCCCTCTAAAAAAGTAAAGTCTCTAGATGTGTGCCTTAGGCAATTCTCAGATCTCACTATCTGCCCAGGTTTGCTTGTTTGCTTGTGTGCCTTCTCTCCAAGAAGAGGGCAGTATCCTCAGGTCCCCACCCCAGCCAAGCCAGGGACCTCTAAAACTCCAGTCTTTGAGCCCTACTGGTTGCAAAAATTCATGAAAATCAGCCCATCTCATTTTCCTATCTTCCCAATGGCTTTAAGAAAGCATTCTCCTTGTGCATATTGCCATGTGCTGCTCTCTCTCTTGCTTTGCTCTAGGACCAGGATTCCTTCTCCTTTGTAGCATCCATGATCTGTTTCTCCCCCAAACCATGTCTCCACAATTCCTACCTTCCTCTATGTAGCTTCTTCTCTCCCTCCAGTTGTGCAGTGTATTCTATCAGTCCTCAGGTCTATTTCTTGAGTATTTAGAATAATTTGATAGTTATCTAGCTGTGTTTGAGAGACAAGGCAAGATTAGGGTCCTCCTACTACTAAGCCAGCATCTTAGCTTCTCCATCAGATCTCATTTTTAATCCATATATTTTTAATAATAACATCTGAATATCATGTCACTGTTTAAAAAATTGTATTTATTTTCAAAATGGTCACTATGGATTCTCTGTAAATATCTTAATTTTGAACTTTATTTATATATTAAATTATTGATTTTCAGATCATTTTATTAATCATAAATTGAAATTCAGAAAAGTAAGATAAGTGTCCTTAGGTAACTTGAACACATAAATGGTAAAACTGAAACCCTGGGTATTCTGATGTTAAATGTATGTGTCTTGCGTTCTACTATGTGGGTGCTTCTCCTCTCTTATGTGTAAGAAATAAAGGGATAAGAAACAGATAAAATATTATACCCATTTTGTTATTTATTCAACAAGTATTCATTGAATATAATTAGCATCAGACCTTGTGATAAATATTGACATTGAAAAGTAAATCACTATCCTAAATACATGAATGTTGAAGTTTTTATGGTGACAGGCATATAAAAATATAGGAAATGTCATCCTGGATGTATGTGCCAAATACATACAGGAAACACTACCATGGAGGTGTGTGCCAAGTACAATAAAAATATAGTAGATTCATAAGACTGTCAACCTGGGGATTCAGGGAAGGGTTCATTAAAGTGGTAATCTATTAACAGGATTTCACCAGATTGAAGAGGCAGTAGAGGAACAAAGTTTCAAATGAGGTGACTCTTTAGAGAACAGTAGGCAGTCCTCTAAGCTGCAATTACAGTGGACTGAAAGGTTATACATAAAGCTGGGACATAAGCTCATGTGGAATTACAGGTGATTCAAGTGAGATTAAAAAATATGGAGTAGTGAAAAGTACATTAGCCTGAAAAGTAGAAAGATTCAATTCCAGTATTACCTTTCTTTTATAAGCAATTATGGCAAGTCTTTAATGTGCTAAACACTGTACTACTTGCAGAGCTTATGGAAATTAACAAGAACGAATAAAAGCCCTGCCCCAATGGAGTTCATAGTACAGTGGATAAACATACATTTTTAAAAGTATTTACAATACATATTATAGTTGCTAAGTGGTATCTGGAAAAGGGGTTGGTATATGTAAGGAACTAAGGCAGTATGCAGGAGCTATTAGTGGCATTCAAGTTCTGACCTCTAATCTGTAGGAGCTAGATTTAAGGGAAAAGTAGAAGTCCATTTAGAACAAGAGAATAGCATTTGCAAAGTCCAGAGGCACGCAAGAGCATGTTGAGGTCAGTAATGGGTAGTGAACAGCCCTTGAGAAGGAGAGATAAGAGTTCAAGCAGAAAATCAGAAGTGGTCAGATGAGTCACAGTCTTGTAATGGAGTTAGAGGTTACTTTAAGGCAATGGTAAACCTTAGGGATTTTATGACATCATTGCGAAGAATATATTTTTGAATGATCACTCATTTATCAATGTGGAGATTGGACTGTAAAAGGCAAGTCTAAAGGCAATGATAACACTAACTAGGTGGCATAGTGAAGAAGAGAAGAAATAGTGGCAGTTTTAAGTCACTAGGGTCACCGAGGTAGGGAAGGCAATTTCACTTTATCCTCTTGAGCCTCAGGTTCATCTTCTAGCAAATAGAAATGTTGAGTTGTATGGACTCCCATTATCTTTCCAATGCAAAAATTCACCCCAGAGTGTTCAGCTCATGGACTACAATGAAAGGAGCATCTCATTCCCACCAGGGGCATTCAGAGAGTGGTGCAATGGAAATCTGACTTACCACATAGCTATGATGGTCTAAACTAGAAGAGTTTGAAAGAAAAACAAATAAAAAAGCAGCCACAAGAGAAGTAGGAAAGCTAATAAAGTGGATGTCTGGTGGGAACTGCTTCACACAGGCTCAGTTGTGAAGATTCCTAGGGGAAACCAACACACTAGAACAGTGTGAAATTTTTATCAGAAAACCCCAAACCACATGAACACTCTTTCCTTCTACTTTATGCACAAATGTCACACCAAAGTGAATTCATTCAGATTTGGGGACTATTTTCCCCTTAGCCCAGGAACCTTTCATCTAAGCAAAAAAGAAAGACCTGTTACCCTGTCCAGAGAAAGTGCTCTCACCAGGTTGATTGTGTGCTTGCAGTCTATCAAGAAGAAGAGATTTGATGTAGGTGTTTGGCTTTTCTGTATTACCACATGGAAAATCAGAGCAAGCATTTTTTAATAATACCTGAAAGGAGAACCAGGTTCCTGCCCTTCGTGGTGGGAATGGAGAAAGAACTGGATAAAAGTTCTCAGTTAGCCTTCCCATTCTTACACAACATTCCCCAACTCTGTTGCTACCCTCCCCATCATTTATGGCCTTTCCCCACAAGAGGTCCATACACTTTTCTTTTCACCTGGTTGTCAGTATTTCTTTGGTTTGGTGATCTACAGGGCCCACCTCCACTCTGAGGTGCCTCTTTTGCAATCTGCCCTGTACCTACTCATTCTGTTATGACCAGATATATAAAATCGTTAACTTCAAAGATCTTTAAGAATCTGATAATCCAACTACTTCTTCTTACTGCCATAACAACTGAGTTGGGAGTCTATGGCATCTTCTGCCTTATCAACCCTGTTCTGAACCAGGACTGAATAAATGTGAAAATGATGCTACATGCTGAGTCACAATACTGATTAAGGTTCCTTTCTTCCTTTACCAAGAAGGCATCCTCTTTGCCATCATGCTGAATTTAACATAGGGAAATAAAATGGTATTTTTCTGTTTCCAAAACTTTCTATTTCACATATTAGTGTTTTTCCTGAATGTTAGAACTCATTCTGCCCCTATCTTCATGGAATTTTACCCTGGGGGTTAAAGGTGAAGTTCTTGATGAAAATTAGTTCAGAAAAGCATTAATGTATATAAACATTAGAGATAATTGATATATTTATTCCCTATATCCCATAAAGTTTTATTCACTCTATTTTTTCACTCATTTTTTTTTTAGGGCTCCTCTTGTGCTGTTCACTCAAATATCTCATTACATGCCTGTCTTCTTTTTAAACTGTAAGCAACTTGATGGCAGAACCCATGCATTCTTCACTTTTATATTTTCAACCTCTAAAATTGTATCCAGCAAATAGGGCTCAGTGAATATTTGTAGAGTGAGTAAAAAAATCGGTTTTGAACTGAAGAGACAGTGTCACCTATATTAAATAGAGGTAGTATAAAAATCATGCAAAAATACATATGTCGATGAATTTCATTTAAGATAACTTTAGAGCTTTGGTGTTAATTAAGGCATGAGAAAAATTTGAAAAGTCAATTTATGCTACTTTTACATGCTTCCAATTTCTTTATATAAAACCAGGAGAAAAATAGTAAAAGAAGAAAATCATATAAATTGTGTATTCTCTCATTTACTAAAAATAGTATGCAGTTTTAAGAGTTAGTGACTTGAAGGGACACCTGGGTGGCTCAGTCGGTTAAGCTGCTGCTTTCACCTCAGGTCATGATCCCAATATCCTGGGATCGAATCCCACATTGGGCTTTTTGCTCTGCAGGGAGCCTGCTTTTCTCTCCACCTCTGCCTGCCACTCTTCCTGCTTGTGTGCTCGCTCTCTCTCTCTCTCTCTGAAAAATAAATAAATAAAAAATCTTAAGGAAAAAAAAGAAAAAGAATTAGTGGCTTGAACTGGCTCGTCATTTCTACCAAAAGAAATTATATATCTATGTAGGGTCTGCAAAGAGTTTCTCTGAGTTTTAATTTGTATAATATAATCATGAGCATAGTCTTCAGCAAAAATTGTATTACATAAACTAACTTCAATTTCTACATTTCCAACTACTTTTTGTTCATTCAAGGCTGACATAAATTTTTTGACAATGGAGGTAGATGTGTAGTAAATGGAGTTCTCATACATATAGTAACATTTTGCTCTCACACATATAGTAAAATTTTGCATACTGTAATTCCAAGTCTTCTTATGCTTGAATTATTGCTATTACATAAGGAAGACAAATTCTTGAAGACTGAGGAGGCAACAATTTATTTGTTCCCTGTATTTGGTGTTAAAAAGAGACTTGTATAAATGATTATTAAGTCACTGACTTGGATTGCCTAATACATACTGAGCCATCACCTACAAGCTATAATCTGAAGGCAGTGAAGATCCTCACCAGCAGACTGCCTAAATTTGCCTTTGCATATCATCAGAAGAATTTATCCTTGGATGTCTCCTTTCTCAAGGCAATAAAGAATCCTTCTGTACAGTTTTCACATGTGAAAATCTGTTTCCTCTAGCTTTGCCCCTGCTGCTTAAGGGCCCCATCAACAAACTGGGAAACATCTTTCTGTAGAAATGATCTAGAAGAAGATTCTCCAAATGTATTCTGTGTAATACTAATTTGATTAGATTTTCCCTTTTCAAAAGTGGAAAAGAATTCTGTGATCAAATAGTTTAAGAAAACTGATTAGACAGGTTCCTTTGCTGATGGATTTCTTAGGAGTTTAAAATTCTGTTATGCATTATCTATCCTGAGAAAAGAGATCAAGAACATAGTGTTTTCCAACCTTAATGACTACAAACTTTACTCAACTCTAACACATATTGTGGAAATAGTATTCTGTTAAAAAACACTTGCAAAAATTGCATTCATGCCAATGGAAATGGAAATGAAAAGAATAGTCCATTAGTCAAGAAAACCAAAATGAGTTCAAAAGTTAAAGTCTTCTTCAGAGAAAGAGAATACATTCAAATGATAAAAAAATTATAATTTTATGCAATAATGACAACCAAATACAGTAAAATTATTTTCTTTCTGTGTTATGTTCTGTATTTGTCTTTTCTTCCATAGTAAGAATCCTGGTTCCCAACAATACCTGTGTTTGTTCATTTTCTCAGTCCTGTAATACAACATGGTTTCATTTGTTTCTATATTCCAAAAGAATATAGTAGCAATGGAAGTACTCCCAGTGAGTATACCTCACAGCTTGTCTTGTAGATACTGCTCCTCAATAAACACCAAGCAGGAGTACTTAGGTTAATGGCTGATTACAAGATAATTCTAGAATATCTTACTGAGCCAGAAAGTACACAATCACTCAAAAATGAGGGGTCATGTGCAAATGACACAAGAACCAACTTGATGAATTTCCCACTGACCAAAGCTGGAAAAGAAAATCTTCAAAATAAATAATGACAGTATGGATTAAAACATAATGAGTATTTTAAACAAGTACTACAAGGAGCAGAGATGTACAGGAAGATAAGATATATATGTGTGTGTATGTGTGTGTGTGTGTACTATTTATAGTATTTATACACACTTACACATACATACACAGGCGATCCTTGAACAACAAGGGTTTGACCTGGGTAGTGCACTTATTATACAGATTTTTTTAAAAAACACAAATAAGTATAATACTTATTTAGAAAACAAGCTGTGAGGTGTACTCATGGTGACTGTAATTCCATTGCTTCTATATTATTTTAGAATATAGAAATAGGAGGGGTGCCTGCGTGGCTCAGTCTGTAGAGCCTCTGATTCTTGATTTTAGGGTCATGAGTTCAAGTCCCATGTTGGTCATGGAGCCTACTTTAAAAAAATATAGAAACAGGAATTGTGCCATGTGTATTGTAGGATTGAGCAAATGAGCAAATACATTGATATTGTTGGGAGCCAGTGTTTATTTTATGGAAGAAAAGACACATAAATACAGACTAGGGAAAGAAAAACCTTACTGTATTTACTTAGCATTATCAGCATCAAGGGATAACTTTTGTCATTTAAACATATTTTCTCTTTTTGATTTTCTTAATAACATTTTATTTTATCTAGCTTACTTTGTTGTACCAATGCATAAAAGTGTTGGTTAACTTTGTTATCAACAAAACTTCAGGTCAACAGTAGGCTATTAGTAGGTAAACTTTTGGTGAGTCAAAAATTTTATTCATATTTTTGAGTTGACAGGACATTAGCATTCTTAAACCCTGTGCTGTCAAGGGGCCAGATACAACTAAAGTTACATGGGGAGTATTTTCTTATAAAATTAAAAATAACTGAGAAGAATGATATTTTCTCTTATATACTGTATGCTAAATATTTTAAGGGATTTACTTCTTCATAGTTTTTTAAATGAGTAGTTTGCTACTACCCAAGGATGTATGAAAATAAATGAGAAGAGATTTGGTCAATGAATTAAAAAAAAGCCACAACAAGCATGAAAGAATTCATAAATCACATATTAACACTAAAAACCAAGGAAACAAATAAATTCAGGGAGGAGGGAAAAGCTCTTTTTTATAGTAGAATGCCAACTAATAATTGCCAAAGACCGATGTGGTCCAAAAAAATCACTAGTTTTTGCAACCAATATAGTAAGAATAAATTTAGGTGTTGCATGGGTGGCTCAGTCAGCTAGTTAAGCAAATGAGCCTTGATTTCAACTCAGGTCATGATCTCAGAGTCATGAGATCAAGCCCGGCATCAGGCTCCCTCTTGGGCATGGAGTCTGGTTAAAATTCTCTCTCCATTTCACCTCTCCCAGCTCATGTTTTTTCTCTCTCTCTCTCTTTCTGTCTTTCAAAGAAAAAATAAATAAATTCAGCTCAGGATAATTTTTCATACTATGTTTTTCTACATTACCTTTGGCTTAATTCTTTGTAAGTGAAACCAGGAGTGATAATGACCAAGTGTAGTTCACACAAATATAAAAGGAGGTTTTATAGAAAAGATATGTTAAAAGTCTGGATGCAGTGTTGCTGGCTTTTCTTTTCTCCCCCCCCCCCCGCAAAATGCTGAGTTAACAATGCTGAATTTCATGTGAGTTACAATTCTTAGCAATATTTTAGCCAATTATAAATCTAGTAGTATTCTCTACTTCTGTCTCTAATCTTCAGAATCTTCAACTCTTTTCTTGAAGAGTTCTGAAGTACCATATGTTCTTTCTCAATTTTTATTTTTGTATTTCAGCAAACTGTTGGTAACATTAAAATATAAGATTGGTATTTTACCTATAGATTCTATTTCTCTTCTTTTTTTAATAGTTGTTTTGTTAAGGGACGCCTGGGTGGCTCAGTTGGTTAAGCAGCTGCCTTCAGCTCAGGTCATGATCCCAGCGCCCTGGGATTGAGTCCCACATCAGGCTCCTTGCTCAGCAGGGAGCCTGCTTCTCCCTCTGCCTCTGCCTGCCATTCTGTCTGCCAGTGCTTGCTCTCCGCCCCCCCCGATAAATAAATAAAATCTTTAAATAGTTGTTTTGTTAAGATATTTCTTTCCTAACTACCAGATATAAAGTACTTTTCCTCTGCTTTATTTTTTTTAATTGGTTATATTTGCTAAGTTGATGAAAATTAAGGAAAAGACAAGGAAGCAATAAGGAAACCTATCAGAAATAATACTAATCTTATAAGAAAAATTCATAGCCACATTTTGAATTTATCAATTACTTTCCCCACGTTGAACATTTTTATTATACTGACTAAAAACATCACATAATTTTCACATTCTAAAGTAATTAATGACATGCCAGATGATTTTGTCATAATAACTAACAAAATTTTAAGTTTTTATAATTAAGGGCATTTTCTTTTCTTTTCTTTTTAATATCTCTTGTTTCCTTCTTAGTTTCTGGGAAAATGCAAGTATGCATCATGAGCCTAGGAGATAGTTTTGACTTGAGATTAGAAACTAGAAGTTAGTTATAGAAACAGAAATTCATGTGGCAATTTTTTGATATGATTTAAACTTTTGTGTAGGCAGGTATCCTGTCATAATGGACATTTGTTTCATCACTACTTGAAAGCCTAATTTGAGGGGCACCTGTGTGGCTCGTTCAGTTAAGCAGCTGCCTCGGGCTCAGGTCATGATCCCAGACTCCTGCGATCAATAACTGCATCAGGCTCCTTACTCAGCAGGGAACCGGCTTCTCTCTCTCTTTCTCTCTCTGCCTGCCACTCTGCCTACTTGTGCTCTCTATTTCTCTGTCAAATAAATAAATAAAATCTTTAAAAAATCTAATTTAAGATAATTTTTGATACTACAGTCATAAACTGACAAATAGGAAAAAAACATCTTATCTCAGTATGGATAGTTTATTAGAATTGCTAGATCATTCTTTGATTTACCAGATTTCCTTGTCTTTCCTGGAGTTGGGAAGTCAGACATCAAGATATTTAAAAATAGATCTCTATAACTATAACTAGAACATGTGTTATAAAAAACAGCTAATCTACATGTTCTAACATCTAACTTGTGGCTCATAATAACTAATATCATGTAATAATAGTTGTTAGGACTCAACACTGCTTTAAATAATGGAAAATCTGATTTGCAAAGAAAATACAAACATTTTCCATTAGTGTATGTATATCCAGAACCAACTGGATATACATTTGCACTTCTTTGGGGGAGGGGAAAAAACAGCATGAATAGTTCTGTTCTTCATAATTTAAGAATTACAGCAGATACTGTGTAAGTTTAGTTTCTTGAAATATGAATGTACCTATCTTGTAAAAGATGTAGGTAGAAAAAATTATGTCAATTAACTTAGCAAGATATTGCAAGGATAAATTAGTCTTCTTTTAAATGACCCCAAAGCAGTTTTTTTCAAGGGAGAAATATAAATGTTAATATCAAATTTCACTGATGTGGAATTAGGAAATGCTGTCTGAATTGCTGATAAATCAGAATCTTTGGAAAATTAAAGACAATCAGCTTCTACGAAGATAATAAAATATGAAGAAAATAAGTGGTATTGACACATAAGGATGGTTTATCAGGACCTGCATTGTTGATTAGATCACAATTATAATTAGATTGGACATTTCACATTCTGAAAAAGATAAAAGCAAGAGCTAAGCTTTATTTATTTATTTATTTATTTACTACATATGAGAGAATTAACCTAGAGCCTGATGTATATAGAAGGAACAAAGTGAAAGTTTCTGCCTATATAAATGGCCAAGTGAAAGACATAATGATTAACAATGTTTAAGGAGTTTGTTTCAATTGAACAAAATGGCTCACAAATTACTTTTCCTCCTATTATAATTCTTTTTTTTTTTTAACATAAAAACATTTGGTAAACTCTAGCCCCATATATTGACTGTCAAGGAAATTAGAACAGGCTTCATCTTACTTAAAATGAATACTAAAAGAACATAAATTCAAAAGGATTTGTTGAACACCAGTTCTGGTTTGTAACATTATGGTTTTATATGTTAAAAATCCTATGTAAGAAATACTTAACCTTGGTAATATTTCAATAAAATGTTTAGGAAAAAACAATCAGGGAATACTCATTGGATTTAATCCACCATTGTTATGAAAAATCAAGGAGAAAAATTAAACAGAATGAAGCATTACCAACTGCAGTGGAGAGGGGGAAAATAAGTAGTTATTTTATGTAGGTCAGGGAAGGCCTCTTTCATCAGGTGACATGTGAACAGTGACTTGAAGAAAGTGAGGACGCTAATTATGAAGATATCAGAAAGAGGACTTTTTAGGCAGAAGAAATAGCAAGTACAAAGTATGGCCTGGAGTATGTGTCTTGTATTTGAGCACATTGGAGCTGAAATGGAGAGAATGAGGAAGGGACAGAAGGGACAGAAAGTACATAGTCTGGAACATAGTACCAGGTCAGTCCATGTAATTTCATAGCTCATTTTACAGATTTTGGATTTTCCCTTGAAAGAGATGGGAAGCCATTAAAACATTTCAAGCAGAGGACTACAATGATCTGATTACTTACATTTCAAAAGGATCGTTCTGACTGTGGTGTGGAGAATAGAGAGGATGCAGATGAAGCGTCTGTTCAAGCCAGGCAAGACATGATGGTGACTTGTCACCATGGAGAGAGCTTTGGAAGTGATGGGAAGTAGCCATAAGAATTTTGAAAAATTCTTCAGGAAGAACCAGCAAGATTTGTGCTTAAGCTAAGTGTTTGGTCAGGCACAAACCCAAGGCATTTAGCCTGTGCAACTAACCAGAAGGATGCAGTTATCTCCTGTGAACATGGAGAAGACAAAAGAGGGACCATGTTTAAGGAAATGGAATTCAAGAAATTGGGTCAGGCTTATGACTTCTAATGAAGAACCAAGGAAAGATGATGATTTGGCAGCTAACTATAGAGTTCAAGGAAGACATATGAATTGGTCAGCCATTAACATTTAGACTGTTTCCTGGATGAAATCTCTTAGGAAGTGAGTGACTTAGTAAAGAAAATATTCTAACAGTTAAAATCTAAGTATAAACTCCTATACCTTCAAAGCAGAACACAAGATTAAAGTTCTTTCATCAAAGACCTATCAAGTCTTACACTTGCAACAATTGAAAAATAAGGATATGTCTTGAAAATAAAGGAATCATTTGTTTTTACACTCATTATGACTTGTCATTTATTTATTCATTCATTTATTTATTTATTTATTTATTTATTTTAAGAATTAAAAAGAAATGGAATGTATCTTGCCTCCACAGAGAGAAAGAGAGAACTATGTGTGAGGAGTTTGGTTTCTGTCTATAAACATAAGGGTAATTTTTTCAGGCCCAACCATGGGCAATTACAAAGTCTCTACATGGCAGACCTTATGGGGAAGGCTGCTGTCCCCATATAGATTTGGGGTACAGCCACTGTACTGCAGTTTCTGGAGGGAGTTGAAGTCAAGAGTTCAGGGCCCTGCTGTCTGGTCATGCTCTTCTCGTATTGGCATTACTAACTCTAGGACTTTCTTTCCTTATGTCTATATCTTGAGATCTAGGGCAGAGGTCTTCCTCTGCCTCTGTTGAGACCACCTTATAAGGGAAGGAAGAAGAAAACCTCATGGCACTCTTACTCAGGTTGACCCAGTACTTTTCTGCCCCTAACCTTTTTCTCTGGTCTCCTTTGAACCCCAAAGTACATAAAATTGCCAGTTCCTTTTGTTCAAGACTTCCTCAACAGTGAGCCAACCCAACACTTATGTCTTTGTCTTTGTCCAGTCACCTGGCACTGGACTGATGTGCTGTCGGGATGGGGAAACAGAGTGGGGGATTGACAATTTTTCCCCCTTTATACTCTTACTTAAATTATAGCAGTAAGTAATTAAAGCCTTTAAATTTTTATTTTTGGTTTGTTGTTTGAATGGACTATTCCAACACCAGTGGCTCTGTTCTCTTTCTCAGTTCAGCTGAGCTCTTGACAGTGTCAATCATCTATTTGTTTATATTGTTTTATCAGAACAAACTCAATATAATTTAGTAACATTGTGTAGATTAAATTTTATCAAGGTATTTTTCTACATTTGAAATATATTATGATTTCAACATTTCTTGAAGTTCAGTTAATTATTCCAAAAATTCCATAAGCACTATTTTTTATAGGAAAATACTGCTCTGGCCTTCTGTTAATGCTTATATGTTCCCACTGATGCCTTGGCAAAAAAAAAAAAATTATAAATAAATCATAATTTACTCACTAAGATCTTTCTCCTGCTAATTCTTTCTAACAGCATTATTAATAATTATATACCCAATGAATTAATGGTAAGCCATTAAAACTTGGTTTTATACAAATTACTTGAGTATGACTATATTTAATTTTCTCAAACTTATTTTTATTGCTTGTTTAGCACTATAATTGATAAACAAAATTTAATCTACATAAAAATTTGTCATTACTGAACATATAACATGTTCTAAGATTCTCTTAGAAAGACAAAATACCAAAATTCAGTTAAAGCCAGTTCATTTTTATTCTAGATATGTAGAAAAAATTACTTATGCATCATTATGAAAAATGAAATGTGTCTATTAAGATTACTTAGCTTTTACTCAGTACTTCATGTTTCAAAAGAATTATAATATTATTTAAACATTATTCTTAATTCCATTTTTAATGTGGTTGTTAAGACTCAAAAGACCAAAATATCCTACACAGGACAAGTATAGTTCACTGAGATTTATGTAGAGAAGATTAAATGGGGATAGGTATAAAAAGATGGTTCTGCTTTCAGCTCTGGAACTTGGTAGCGAGGCAGTCTACCGAAGTCAGCGAACTTCTCTGAATTCCAATTTTCTTAGCTCTAAAACTAAATGTCAAAACACTATTTTATTTCAGGAATCAAATAAGTTGGTGTAGTTTAAAATGACATGTATTATGACTACTCAATCCTTCATTATCTTTATTACAATATTAGATTTGTAGAATTTTTTGGTGAAATGTATTGGATTGCTTATGTGGTAATAGGTCCACGGTACCTAGGCAAGTTTGTAGTCTTCCTTTTCCACTTCTCAATACCTTCAGCTCTCCTCCATTTTGCTTCCTTGCTACCCCTAAGAATGATCTCGGATAGTCCTTTATCTGAAGGAGATTTGCTCTTGTGGGCCCTGTCTCTTCTCTCAGACAGAACCCTTTGTCTCTTTCCTCACATCCCACAAGGCTAAATTATCTGGGCTGGCCAAAGCGCAAAGTCACTAATCAGAAGGGAATGGTGCTGTGGTAGAAAGAACTCTGGAATTAGCTCTGAAATGTTTCAAATCTTTGGTCTTCAGTAACTACTTTTCTAAATTCCAGAAAATAATTAGTTCTTGTTTTCTTAACTGCGCAGTAGGGTTAGTGATAGTCTTTAGCTACTTTTCACATATGAAGAGCAAATGAAATAAAGTTCCCTGCAGGGTGCCCTGTAAACAGTAAAAAACACAAAAAGCAAGTAGATACTGCAGCTCCGATTAAACGTATCCATGCCAGTGGAAAGAAGCCAGTGATGAAACTCTGAAAAACTTCCATCATTATGAAAAGGTGTTTGAATGTGAGTGTTTAACAGAGGCCTTCCAGAGGTAAGATCTGTTCTCTCTTGTTGAATTGAAAGGAATGGCACCAAACACTGCCTAGGAATGAGATACATTTAGTGAAGAAGGTGTTATGTGTATCATTTACATATTAAAAAATGGATAGCCTTAAAATAAAAAAAAAACCCTGATAACCTAGGTGTACAAATATACCATTTAATTACAACATATACAAGTTTATTTTTAAAAAAAAAATCATGCAAGGTAGATATGGTAATGGTAATTCCTTTGGCATCACACCCAATAAATCTCTTGCGTACATTATCCCATCATAGCTTTCTCCTTCCTGGAGAACCCAACCATCCCTCCATACATTTACATGTGCCACCCTACCACGTCACATACATTACTTCAAGAAGGTCACATTTAAAAAGTTAGATAAATATTCCTGTAGTTTGGAACCAGTAATAGAAATAAGTTATTGACTCTCTGGTGAGATGAGGCTATAGTGTTACTCTTAACAACATCAACTGAATTTGAAATTGCTTGATGGTTCTTAATTTCTAAGGTTAGGTCTTATGACTTCAAGTGTTTCTATACTAATTCTCAAGACTAATAGATATCATGCTGCGTCCAGAAAAAGTTTCTGAAACAGAAATGAATAACACATGGTTTTTCATATATTGGAAGGACTTTGATTCAGATGTTCAAGATGATACTCAAAACACTTGAATGGTATTTAATTGTTCTGGAACTAGTAAATGGAAAACTCAAGTGGTTTATTTAATGTGATTGGGTAATAGGAGGTGGATAGTGGTCTATTTGACTCTAATTGCACATGTTTTCTCAGTGTATATGGAAACACTAGTTGTACTATATGTTAAATGATTAACATTAGAAATACAGTCAGCATTTCACAAAACAAACAAACATAACAAAATCTTTCCAACAGAAAATTGTCTACATACTTCTGAGTATATATCCATCAAAATTCAATGTTGAATATTTTATGAAGAATTTCTTCATTTAGTAGAATTGAAAATTAGAAGTGATTCATGGAAAAGTTGGTGGAGGCAAAAGAAGAAAGTTAAGTCCAGGTTTTTGCTTGTTTGTTTGGGGTATCCTATAACCATTGAAAGCCATTGTGAAAGAAATCACATTTAGATTCCAATTAATCTGAATAGGCATTAAAACAATAGCAAGATTCTTGGGGCGTCTGGGTGGCTCAGTGGGTTAAGCCTCTGCCTTCAGCTCAGGTCATGATCTCAGGGTCCTGGGATTGAGCCCTGCATCACGCTCTCTGCTCAGTGGGGAGCCTGCTTCCCCCTCTCTCACTGTCTGCCTCTCTGCCTACTTGCGATCTCTCACTGTCAAATAAATAAATAAAATCTTAAAAAACAAAACAATAGCAAGATTTTTTGAGCACTTTGCAATTATCACAAACAGGCTGATGATTCCATTTTTTCAGTTTACTAGAAGAGCTTAAGTTATTTATTTATTTATTTATTATGGCTTTTAAAAGTCTTATTTCATTTATAGGTGCTCTCATCAATCCTGAGGACAAATTGTCTTCACTTTATTAGTTTCACTTCACTTCTTTTACCTATTAAAGCACATTGGGAATGTGAATATGTTTGTATCTGTGGTATTTCAGCAATATGGAAATAAAATATTGTTCTAAAACAATACCATTTGAGAACATAATCCATTATGTATACAATATTTTACATTGAGAGCCACTGTTCCTAGTGTTTCTGTGTCTTAATTGTTAACTTATTTTACTTTTTATAAAGGTAACCACGTTTCTTTCATTTTTCTCTATATCAAACTGTGAAAGAAGGAAGCACACACACAAACATGCATTATCATTAGCCAGGCTAATCTAACTTCAAGTCTTACTCTGTCATTTACCAAAAATGTTACCTGAGCAGATAACTCTACTACCAAAACCTTCACTAAATCATTTTACTTTTTAAAAATTTTTAAAAATTTTTTTGAAGATTTTATTTATTTGACAGAAAGAGACAGCAAGAGAGGGAACACAAGCTGTGGGAGAGGGAGAAGCAAGCTCCCCGGTATCATTTTACTTTTTTAAATTTTTAAAAATACTTTACTTATTTATTTGAGAGACAGAGAAAGGATGAGAGGGAGAGAGAGAAACCTGTTGAGGGAGGAGCCCAATCTGGGGCTCCATCTCAGGACCCTGACAGAGATCATGACCTGAGCTTAAATCAAGAGTTGGTTGCTTAATAGACTGTGCCACTCAGGTGCTCCTTCACTACCTCATTTTAAAATAACATAAGAAAGGATGTCTGGATGGCTTAGTTGGTTAAGTGCCTGCCTTCAGCTCGTCATGATTCTAGAGCACTGGGATCGAATCCCACGTCAAGCTCCTTGCTCAGTGAGGAGCCTGTTTCTCCCTCTGCCTGCTATTGCCCCTGCTTGTGTTCTCTCTCTCTCTGACAAATAAATAAAATTCTAAAATAATAATAATAATAATAATAACAACATAGGGAAACTCTAGAAATTAAATGAAATAATGTGTAATATATGTATATTTATATACATACACATCTCTATAATAAGAAAATATAAAGAATGTTTCATAATGTATTTAATCCATGTCTTCATGATTTCTGTGAGGTATTGGTAATCACAACCCTTTCGGATTTTCATCTCAGAAGATCCTGGTGATACATAGCCAGTAATAATCTGTCAGTCATGGAATTATGTCTGCTAGAATTTCATATAAAAGGTATTACCAACACCTATGTAACAGGCTTGTAGTTTTCTTAGTTCCTCCTTTTTCCTAGATTTTAAATAAATTTTGTGGAAAAGTCAAATAGAGAAATTAAAAAAAATTATTTCTAGTCTATTCCTTGAAATGTAAAATAATTCCTTGTTACATTTCTCTGGCTCCAGTGCCTTTTCTTCTTGATTCACATTGTTATTATGATAGTTAGTACTTCCATGTCAATCTTGGGCATTCTTGTTGCCTTGTTACTGTTGTGTGATTGTACAAAGTACTTTAGATGTCTCAAGTCTTTCTTTATCTTATGTTTTATCTCTCTTACATTTCCAAAATTGATTACGAATTATCTTTTTTTCTCACATGTTTTATCAATGCTTTTTCTTCTTTACTTTTTAATTGCTTGCCTGTGTTAATCCACTCAGTTCATGTCATGTTATCAATTTATAATTTTCTGTCTTTGTCATTTTCCTCCATCTTGTTTTTTCTTGCATTTGTTATATTATTTGATTGATTTTTTATTCAATCATTTTCTTTTTTTCTTGTTGGTAATGATACATTAAATACTGTCCATTTACTTGATTAATTATATCTTGCATTCCATACGTTTTAAAGGAAGTTTTTTACACATTTGTTGCCTTATGATCAGGGTATAATTTAGCTTTTCTGTCTTTGAACCATTATTTCAATACTTTTTTTCAAAAAATAGTTATTAATTTCCTCTTATGTGGCAGCCATTTTGGACCTTGTCTTTCTGAAGTTTACAACATAGAAAATAGACAATCAATTAAGCAATAGATCAGTATTTGTGTACATATTTATAAAATTTACTGCTTATGATAAATGTTTCAAAGTGAATAAATGGGACTCAGGTCAGTCAGATATTGAGAACAGAGAATAATTGTGGGGGGTTGCACATTTATAGAGTAATCAAAGGATGACTCCTTTAGATTACAATTAAGCTTAGATATAAAATATAAGAAAGGGACAACAAAGCAGACTATAAGGGAAAGAATAGTCTAAGCAAAAATAATAAATTTTGACAAAGTTCTTAGTTATTAACATCCTAGGGTCTTTGGAATGACACTAGACAACCTTATGATGTTGGCAAGGCCGTATGTTATATGACTTTCTAGTAAATGAGTAACTGAATGAATTTATATTAATAAACATACCTCAAGTTGTGTGGATATCAGATTGCAATTAATAAGAGTGAAAGGGGAAACATCAGAATATTGAGCCAATTTAAGAGTTCCAGAGACAATGAAGAGATTGTGTCTATGAACGCACAGTGGAACTAGAGACAAATAAATCATGAAGGTAGAAACAACAGGTGTATGTGTTTTCCCAGACTATTGAAACACTTATTAATTTAAGTACCTTATTTAGGATATATGCTTTTCAGTTTGCTACTCTATCTACTAATACCAGTGTTGGGCAGGCTGCTTCAGAAATTGTACATTTAAATAACCCCCCTGGCCTAGAAGGCATTTAAATTAAGATATGTATCTGAATAAATGTGAGTTTCATGAATGCAGAGAGATATATATTTAAATTAAGATATGTATCTTAATTTAAATATATATCTCTCTGCATTCATGAAACTCACATTTATTCAGATATGTATCTTAATTTAAATATATATCTCTCTGCATTCATGAAACTCACATTTATTCAGAATTAGAGAGATGATATAGAATAAATATATAGGTAGTAACATTATTATCACTAAAAAATCCTAGGTTCTATCACTCAACATTCCTTCATTTCTAAAGAAAGAAAGTTGCAGTAGTTACTATTACTGCCTAAAATACATTAAAACTTAGTGCATGAAACACTACTGTTGGTATGCTCTCAGTTTTTATAGATTAAGAACTCAGATATGGCATAATGGGGATGATTTGTCTTGATTCCCCTGTGTCTGGGGCCTCAGGGAAGATTAAATGGTTAGAGGCAATTCAATGCCTGAGGACTGGAATTAATCTGGGGATATCTTCACTCACTTGTTGAGTAGTTTGATTCTGTCAGCTGGGACGTTGGTTGGCCTAATGGCTAAGAACACCTACATATTATCTCTCTCTGTGATTTCTCTGTGTAGCTATTTTGGGCTTCCTCAGAGTATACTAGCTAGGTTGTAGGACCGAATACCCCAAGAGAACTAGGAAAAAATTGTATTACATTGGAATGCTTGTATCATTACTTCCATTAGAATTACAAGCCTTTCCAGATTATAAAGAAATAACATAAGTTCTGCCTCTTAATTGGAGGAAACTCAAAGTCACATTGTAAAAAGGACATGTGCATTTGGCAGTGTTGTTGCAACCATTTCTGAAAAACACAATCTACCTTGCTACTGATACAGTAAATAATGGGACTCTGGAAGCATAATTTGCTTTATACAGGACTTGCAAAGAGCCAGTCACATCATTACTCCATTGCATGTTTCATCTTAGTTTAAATGTTATTTTAATTTTCATCTTGATAGCTTAGGGTCATGGTTGAAAACCATACCATTTAAAGGCCATTAGGAAACACATTTTTCAGAATAGCCAAAGAAGCATTTCAACTTATTAGCTTTCCTATGATGAATCATAAAATGAATCAGCTTTATACTAGGAAGTCAGCATGGCTCAATAAACTAATCAATGAACTAAGTCTTCAACATATGGTATACACACTGTACTCCCCCCAAGATATTTTAGGCTCATTAAAATGGTCCAAACCAGATGCACGTACAATTTTTTTTTTAAGGCAACAGTGAAATCCTTACCAAAAATGATATTTTTGCAAACCCTTTGAAAGTCCTCACAGTATATTTGTATGCATTCTTGAATGTCTACTTTCCTTACTGTTCAACAAATCAGTCAGAATATATTGGAAAGACGATGTATTTCCTGTTAAAAAAAAAACAAACTAGGGAAACCTATAATATAATTGGCCTCTTACAATTACGTATTGATTGGTAAAAGTTAAGGAAGTGATAAAAATATTGAATTGTGGCTCACATGGAGATTGATACTAATGCATTCTTCTTCTAGCATATATTCTGCATCATAGAATATGAAATACAAGTGTCATGAGAGGCATATTCAACTAAGCACACGTGTCTGTCAATAATAACTTGCTGCAGGCAAGTCACTGTGTTAAGTGCTTTCCTTCCGTTGCTTCGTTTAATGCTTGCAATATGCCTGTACAGTGTCTTTAAAAATAGAGACCTATTATTTAACTCGTAAAGACCAGAAATCCTGGGATAAGCCGTTTAAGGCTTATTAGACAACTCAGCAATGCTGTAACTCCTGATCTTCCTATGCATCAACTTTTATACCTCCAGGTCATGTGTCTAAATTTGAGGGGGGAAGAAGGGAAAGACCCAAAGCTGACGGATCTAGGGACTGAAGGTATACATCAGCTTCATATAATTCTTAACAAGAAAATGAAAAGTTTGCTGGAAGGAACTCTCAAGTAATTTCTTGCACTTAATTAATGGGGATTGGATCACATGGTCACCTTTAAATTATTTTTGAAAAACATGAGGAGACAAATATTTATTTTCTTCTTTTGGATCTATAGGAGAGCAAGGCTGGGGGAAGAAAGGAGCTGTGAATATTCTTTTCGGCATTCACTTCACGTTGTCTACTACACATTCTATGGAGTCATTGCATTTATTGTCATCCATGATTTACAGTTGAGATGAGGGTGGTTGGCAGGGTGAAGTAGTTTCCCCAGTGTCATATGGTCAGTAACTAGTGGAGCTGGACTACAAACTGGGCATCTAAATGCAGAGTCACATTTTCAACTGCTATACAATGCAGCTTCCTGTTACCACCCTGGATCAGAAAGTCATTATTTCAGGAAATCTCCTTTTCTTCCTTTTTTTTTTTTTCTTTTTTAAGATTTTATTTACTTATTTGACAAAGAGAGAGCCAGAAAAGGAACACAAGCAGGGAGAGAAGGAGAAGGAAAACAGGCTTCCTGCTGAGCAGAGAGCCCGATGCTGGGCTCGATCCCAGGACTCTGGGATCATGACCAGAGCCAAAGGCAGACACTTAATGACTGAGCCACCCAGGCACTCCAGGAAATCTCCTTTTCATAACTCTTTCCCCTCACATAATCATCAGAGCAGATATTAATAATTTTGGGTGATCTGAAAGATGCCCAAAGTTTCTATAAAAGTTATCTTTATTAAATCAATTAAAATATCTTTATTAAATCAATTAAATAAAGCAATCAATTTTTATTTGTTTTAATTTGATTTGATTTGATTTTTTTTTTCAGTATTCCAAAATTCACTGTTTATGCGCCACATCCAGTGCTCCATGCAATATGTGCCCTCCTTAATACTCACTACCAGGCTCACCCAACCTCCCACTGCTTTCCCATCCAAAACCCTCAGTTTGTTTCTCAGAGTCCACAATCTCTCATGGTTTGTCTCCCCCTCCTCTGATTTCCCCCAATTCACTTCTCTCCATCTCCCAGTGTCTTCCATGTTATTCCTTATGCTCCACAAGTAAGTGAAACCGTATGATAATTGACTCTCTCTGCTTGACTTATTTCACTCAGCATGATCTTTTTCCGTCCCATCCAAAACAGAAAGGCTTATAAGTATAAGAAATTTGTGTGTGGTCACACAAAAATAAGGGCAGGCTAAGATTTGGTTCCAATTCCACATAATTCCAAAGCCCTTTTTTTGTTTGTTTGTTTTCATTTTGTTTGTTTTTACTACACAAGAGTTACAATTTTCCTAAATATAATGACTGTTCCAGATGCCACCCTTTTATCCACTCTGAAAGGAAGATTTGAGAAGCAACTTATCATCTAGTTATCTATTCATCACCTATCAATCATTCTTTCATCTACCTATCTACTAATAGATACATATTTAATATGGTGGGAAAACACAGAGTATAAAACTTGCCAGTTTAACCATTTTTTAAGTGTCCATTTCAAGTGTTAATTATATTTATATTATTTTGCAACAGATCTCTAAAACTTTTACAGCTTGCAAAATCAAAATTCTATGCCGATTAAACAACTTCCCATTTCTACCATCCCATGACAACCACCATTCAATTTGTTGTTTCTGCGAATCTGACCACCTTAGATACCTCATATTAATGGAATCTGCAGTACTTATCTTCTGGTGGCCGGCTTATTTCACTTAACATATTGTCATGTTTCCTCCATGTTGTAGCATGCCACATAATTTATTTCTTTTTAAAAGCTGAATCAGATTCCATTGTATGTATATACTATGTTTTCTTTATCCATTCATCTGTCCACAGTCATTGAGCTGCTTCCTCCTTTTAGCTATTGTGAATAGTGCTGCAATAAACAAGAGTGTGCAAATAATCCATTTGAGATCCTGCTCTCATTTCTTTTGGATATGGATAGTATTATTGGGTCATTATAGAAATAATTTTAATTAATAAAATGATGAAAATTGCTTTTTTTTATCTACCCCTGCATCCTTGTAGTTTTATGTGAGAACAATTAACCTGTGGCCTTTGACTCTCCAGTTACATAGATCCATACAAATAATCTTGTTTCTCCAGATTTTTAGACCCTTAATGAAATCTTCTGCTTTTAATCCCATTCTGGACATGCATGTCTTGCTGATTCTATCCTTCAATGTCAGTGACTCCAGATGAAATGCACTTATAGTAATACTTTAGGCATTAGGCTGGGTGTGTGGAACTTAGATGTCTAGAGAAACAGTTTTGTAGTGTGTAGAGAGGACTGGATCTAGGTTGGGATGCCTGGGTCTAATCCCAGCTGTACCACTCATTTTCTCTGTGTCTCTGAGCAAGTATCTCAACTACCCTGTGCCTCAGTTTCCATTTATGTGAATTGGGATAATAATACAAGCTAATTCTTGGAATAATGTAAGGATTAGGCTAGTTACTATGAATAAAGCTCCTAAGACAATATCAAATGAACATTATGTGCTGGCTGTATTACTTTTTTATTGTCCTAGTATTTGTTATTGCCCACTCATTTTTCATTCTCAGAAGCCATTCTATTTTCCAAGTCCTCATAGAAGAACATGGTTGTTAGTCCCACCATAGTTATTCAACGTGCCACTTGCAATTGTCAAAAGTGGTTAAATTAGAATTGAATTAAGGTGTGTTCATGTTGAATCATAAATGTTCAGTTGCAGAGCCAGCCAATACTACTGATACATTTTAATGCTCAACCTTCATTCATGATTGAATTTTATAAATAATTCTGGGCACATAGTAAAATCTCAGTGTATATACTATTTTATTCTGCTTTATAACAATTATCAAACTCAGAAAGTATGTCATATTCATTGTGATCTTAGCAAGAAAGGAAAAGCTAGGCTCAGATTTTGCCTTTCTTGGCCCAGCTCCTTTTCATTCATTCAAACTGTCAAGATAAAAATATTGTACAGTGGAGACAAAGAAAAAGAACAACACTAATATTCACTGGAACTTTGGCAACAAGTGTCCGTTAAAAAAAATCTAGCAAATTAGTCCTTGACTTTTAGAACAAATATATACTTAGAAATTTACTGCACCACTGTGCCAAGAATTTTACCTGCCAATAACAGAGAAAATGGAGCTGGAGAAATGGAGAACCTTCTTTGATGCATGGGTCAAGCTTGCCAAGGCATCTTGGTCCAGTCATGGCTATTGACCCTGCAGTAGGAACTACAGAACTCAGAACTGCCTGCGTGCTTCTAACTCTTATTTTCTAGATAGATAGAAAATAAATATATGACCTTAAGGTGCATTAATTGTAAGCATTTCTGAATCTCCCAGTAGTGCTCTCAAATATTATTCTGAGTATGTTCCATTTCTCCTCCAACTCTCTCTAGCAGTCTGCTCTCTGCTCTGTGTCCCAGAAAACTGACTGTAAGGATTAGATCAAAGTCTCCCTTGACCTCTGGGTTTCAGTAGGGTTTGCCAATGATGAGCAAAGGGAAGCAAAGGGAAAGAAGGGAAGAAATGTTGGTGAGATATTTACTCTACAGATTCCCTCCAGCAGAGTTGCCATGAGATGCCAGTGCCCTTCTGCTAAAGGTCACAGTGCCTGTCAAATGTCCTTTGGCCAACAGCTTTTTTTCTAGCTTTTTGCCTCTTCCCTTCCCCTTGGTCCTTTAGCACCTGCTACTTCTTCTGTAATTAGTTTCAGGATTGTAGAAGATGCTTGGGTTTTTTTCTAACTCTTATCTATTCATAAAATGTTCTTTTATTAAACCCTTCTCAAATCACACAATTCAAATATCCCATTATTCTCTTTCTGGGATCATGACTGGAAAACACATCAGAAACACTGAGGTGAAAATACATTTTCTTACAAAAAGGGGACCAGAGTTAAGGAAGATGAGAGGGATTATGCATGCTGTGCAAATGGTTCAAATTCTTTTATAACATGCCTTAACATCCAAGAGTTTACACTTGAAACAAGAATTTATAAGAAAAAGCTTTGACCTTAATGTAAGATGTTTACTAGGTCTCCCCCACTGTCTCATTCACTGTTGTCTTTATTTGTCAAATGGAGTGCTTACTATTGGTCTTTCATTTCCCATAGATTTTGCTAATGGTCAGCTAAGATCATTAATATAAGAATACTTGTGTAGTAAAACAGTATATTAATATTAATTATTTATATCAATGCAAAAGGAGGTTTTCAAAATTTTTATTATGAGTATAATCTTTTAAAAAGACAAGTAAGAATGAAGAATTGAAATGTTAGCACACTAAGTTGAAGGTTAGAAGCTAAAAATAGTAAAGTCTAAATTTTAGTTTGAATATAAGAAACATTAGTAGTATACTTGAATCAATTTTCAGAAATTTGGTTTATGCTAAATGATGAGTATATCATGACTAAGTTACTTCTTATATAGTATTATCTTAAAGAAGTGTTCTGATTTTATTCAGGGTGTACAATTCTTTACAAACTACTTTTGGTGACTATTTGAAATGTAAATTTTAATAATTGAAGTGCACATCCTGAAATGCAGAGGGAAAGTACATGAGTAATGTGCACGGTAAATTAAATATTTATTCCAGTGAAATTATTCAGAAAGGGCTGCTTAGATTTTAATACTGTGAAAAATGTTAAAAGCAAGATTTTATTTTGACATAAACAATTTTAATGAGGAAACATACTTGTTTTCTCACGGGGGAAATATTAAAATTGCTTTAATATTTGCATTAATCATTTTCTTTTACTTAAAGCATCTTGTGTCAATTTTAGTGGCAACAGCAATCTTCTCTCTAGATTAATCTACTTTATCTACTTCAAATAGCATTGAAATAATTTTGAGGAAGTGTATATTTTCATTAATAAAATGTATTAACAATTTTTTTTTTTTACAAATTCTACATAAAAGAACTAGCCTCAGTTAATGTCTCTTTGAGAGGGGCTGAAACTATAAAGTACAGTGAAGAGTAATTTAGTGCATTGTTTCACATAAAACTCTTTTTAACTAAGATCTTTTCCTTTTAAATTAAAACTTAAAAACGGGAGCTTGGGTGGCACAAACAGTTAAGCATCTGCTTTTGGCTCAGGTCATGATCCCAGGGTCCTGAGATCCAGCCCCAAGTCTGGCTCCCTGCTCTGTGGAGAGCCTGCCTCTCCCTCTGCCCCTACCCCAACTTTTGCTTTCTCTCTCAAATAAATAAATAAATAAAATCGTTTTAAAAATTAAAATAAAAAATTAATAAAATAAATTTTTAAAGCTCTGACACCTTTCTAAATGTCACAAGTAAAGTTATCCCAAATATAAGTTGGCAAACTTTCTCTCCAAAGTGCCAGAGAAAAATATTTAACCTTTATGGGCCATTTGATTTTTGTTGTACCTACTCAACTGTTCTATTATAGTGCAAAAGAAACCACAGACAATACATACATGAATGTGACTGGCTGTGTTCAAATCACTAATGTTGTAGCAATAATGTGCCAATTCCTTTTCTAGAAAGTCAACAGTCTGTATTATATTTGATTGGATGGCAGGGGAATTTTCCAGAACACTTTTAGTACATATTTAAAACATTTCAACTAAAATGAAGTCCACATTTGAAATTAGCTGGTAGAGATCATGTTCTTACTAAAAGAGTATTTTTGTGTTTTAAACAGAACTGAGTAGGTTGTGTTTTAGGTCTAAATTTCTCTTTTGTGAAGGAAATCTGTTCTAGTGTTAGAATATGAACAATCATTTTGTCATTAGAGTAGTAATTGAAAGATAAGTGTCTCTAAATTTAATTTCAGGTTACAGTCATATGAGCTTAGAGAATGATTCTAATATACTGAGCCTTGGTTTCCCCATCTGTTAAATAGAGCTCTTTGCTCTGAAAACTGCATTATTAATATAAAATGCTTAAAGTTCCAGACAATGGCAGGTGCTCAATAAACATTAAATATTCATCATCTTTAGTATTTTATAGAAACAGCATTGGACCTGAAGGAAAACTTCTAAACTTTTTTTTTAAGACCTCTGCCACGGTGGCAGAAAACAGAGAACTGCAAGGGTGAAGCAGAAAAGACTCTTGATTTTCTGGCTTTTAATTCTCTGTCACTATTTCCTCAAACTAAATAAGACCCTTTCGTGGTATGGAGTATTTGGAATGGCCTGGGTACTAATCATTGAATAAATATTGGTCTCATTGACTCACTTGGGGAAGAGTATCTGGCAGTTCATAGTAGGATGAAGTCACAGGTTGTTCGAATAATCCAGAAATTCATAGTCTTTGTAGTGAAAATCATGCATAAATATGAACTATCCTTACCTACCTTTTATAATTCAGTTCGTTTTCAGATCTATCAAAGAGAAACCTTACATTTATTTACTTCATTGAAAAAATGTGAAACAACATTGATCAGAAACTAACTTCAATGCTTAAGTCATGATTATATACTGTGAAACAATAAAGGGACATATCTGTAGAAAACTATTTTTAAAAAAAAACACATTTAAGAGAATGTAACACTTTTTTTTTCCATTACAAGTTATTGACTTTATTTTGTACTTAGAATCATGAAAATACAGAATACTTGAAAAGTCGAGATACCTTTGCCACATACTCACAAAAGGCTCCCCAAAATGATAAGGCAGAAGCAGACAACAGAAGCCATTACAATCACAAGCCATAAGACTTTATTATATGAAGTGACTGGATACACTTAATAGAAGCAAATAGCTGTTATTACAGTGACTTATCAAGTTCCAAACTATTTCCATTTAGGTCAGCCTTATCTTTAAATTCTGTTAAATTAGACCTTTGTGTTTAACTGCTTTACAGTTTTCATAGGCTTAATCTTATCTATTCACAGATTCAAACTATTCATGATCCAGGTACATTTTATGGTCCACAAATAAAAATTAATTTCCATATTTTGAGACAAATATTTCAGAAATTGAGACTCTAAGTCAACTTCCTGGATTTTTCTGGTACTACAACAGCCTAATTCTTTTGCCAGTTTTTCTCCCTCCTTTGTCCAAATACATTAATTTTTTTTCCTTTCTCAGTTAGAAAGAAAGAAAATTATTTGATAAGAAAGTCCTTTTAATGAGAAACATATTTTAATAATAGTAATAATAATTAATAATAATAATAATCTGGAAAGACCTGATTGATGATTTGTATTTCAGGAAATTATCACACACACAAATAAGAAGAAAGTTCTGCAGTATTCATAATGTCTCTTTTCTACTTAAGTAGTTTCTGAACTCTCCATGAATTCAGAATATCACCTAGCCCCCTGTGGTTTGTATTCTTGCCTTTTTACCATAGGGCTTGACCTATCTTTATTTGTCTCATCTTTAATTGCCTCTGTATGCATCTTAACTTTCAATTAAAATGGAAATTTTATTTGTGCCCATGCTTCTGTTTCTTTATTCAAGCTGTTTATTCAACTGGAAGTGTGATCTCTACTTAACCTCACCTGGTGACATATTGAATTCTCAGGCTTCCATCTGTAGAAACTTTCCCAGAGTTAGCCTCCCTCCCATAGATTGTATAACTAACCCTCTCATTATATGTTTCTTGAGAGTTCATCTTTATATATCCCTTGCTGTACTCTATCCATAGAAAGTGCTGCATAAATATTTTGTATTAGGTTATTTTTTTTCAAAATGCAAAGAAAAAAAAAAGGCAGAACTAACATTATATTTACTAGAGCAATATGAACAATAGTGTTTGGAAACTCCATTTGGAATCTTTTTTTTTCTTTTAAAGATTTATAGATTCATTTTGAGAGAGAGAGAGAAGGAAGGGCAAAGACGGACAGAAGAAGACTCCACACCGAGCACTGAGTCCTACTCAGAATGTGGACTTTTCCACCCTGAGATCACAATCTGAGCTAAAACTAAGAGTAGGATGCTTAACCCACTGTGCCACCCAGGCATCCCCATTTGGAGTGTTTTTGATAGTGCCTTGGTAATGGTTTCTGTGACTTTAGAGTGGCTTGTCAAGGGCTTCATAAGAGTGAAAAACAATGACCATTAGAAACATCGCACCAAGGATCTCTGGTCTTCATGTGGAAAGGCATTGAGAAGTAAATTTGATGATGTAAAGAAAAATACCTTGGTCAGAAATTATCTTCAAAAATGTTTTTGGTGGGACAAATGTTAACTCATCAGATATCCATTGAATCACTTCAATTCCAGTGGTAAGTAACATCAAGGAAATAATTGACAATGTGGTATCTTGCTACAGGAAATTTTCCAAGCGCAAATGGGCCCTGGTATAGTAGTTTGATAATTTTATATGTATGTTTATTCATTTATTAGGTGCTTATTCAATTATTGGTTATTAATCTAAATTTTACTTGAGCAAGGGATCCTATCCAACTCTCCTTTTGTGTAACCAAAGTACAAGATGCATTTTGTTGTAACATATTGACTGGGGGGGGGGCACCTTAAGCATTAGCTTTCAGCTCAGGTCATGATCTGGTGTCCAGGATCTACCCCTCCTCAGGGTCCCTGCTCAGTGGCTAGTCTGCTTCTCCCTCTCTCTGAGCCCCTTCCTCCATTTGTGCTCTCTCTCTCATTTGCGCTCTATCTCTCTCTCTCTCAAATGAATACATAAAATCTTTTAAAACAAAACAAAGCATATTGACTTGGAATACAATTTCACGTTTTACAAGTATGGGTCTTTAGAGGTGAGAGTGCTATCAATCATTCTTTTTGATGCTACATCATTGGCAAACATGCCACCCTCAGTTCAGCAAAATTGTAGCATATTCTAAGACTATAAATTAATGTCAGATATGGGAACACTAAAGGAAAAAACAACCTGGTGAGTGTATAGTTACACACATTTACTGTGTTTTAGCCTATAGTTGATCAGTTTTAGTAAGTCCTTAAAGAAAGCTTTGTCTTTAACTTAAAAAACTTCCAATAAATTGATTTCTATTTCATTAAAACTTCATACTTAGTTAGATTTACTGAGGAATTTGTCCTTTCTCTACCAAATTCTCAGGGAGGCTAAGTTTTTGGGTTTTTTTTTTTTTTTTTTTTTGCTTGTTTGTTTTATGGTTTTTTTCTTTTCTTTTCTTTTTTTCTTTTTTGTCTTTCTGCCTGTATTTTTTTCTTCTTTTTTTCCCTCAGAAACTACTTGGCATTTTAGGAATTAATTTCAAGTGTGCCTAAGTTTTTCTATGCAATTCAAGAATAAATAAAATATTATTTTATTTATTGCAATTGTAAACTCAGGAGAATAAAATTGTTCCAGTCACAATTTCCCTTGTCAGAACTTGTAGATCTTGGTCACATATTTAAAGGATTAATCTATGAATTAACGTTTTCCCAGATGATTCTAAATCCTTCTGCTCCATTTATCTTTCCTAACCTTTATATCCACTTCTTTGGTCTGTTAGTGTTGAAACCACTTAAAGCAGCTAAGAAGCACAAATTCCAGTGAGTCCAATAAATTCAGATAAAACTCTGAAAGGAGGATTTTTTAAAAAGTTGTTTCTTAACATGGTAAAACTTCTTGGAAGAAGAGAGGGACAGGAATTAGACTGTATTCCCTTTAAAAATAAGTTCGATTTGATTTCTTATAAAGAGAGTCTATCCGTATCATCACCTTTTTATTCTTATTTTTAGAAATACTATGATTTGTATCCCTCTCTTTCTGACCTACATATTTAAATAAAGCTGTTTAAAATTTCACTTGCTTTGTAAACAAAGTGCTTGTTTTGATGATCTATACAATGAATGTATGTAGTAAAGCATCTTTCATATTTTTATTAATTTTATTTCCACTTGTTAATATTGCCAACATTTAAAGCCAAGTTAATGGAACACCAATGAGAAAATCAAAGCTATTTATATTAAGCATTTTAAAGTATTTTAAAATACAGTCATGCTTAGTTGAAGAATCTCAGAATTAAAATTTCCTGCATGAAAATGAACAGGTTATAGCTTAGAACATGGAAATAGCCATAATACATTTTAGTGATGTGTTTTATTTTCATGGATACTTCATTTTCCATTTATCCATAAAGCAATCTTCACATTATGAATATCCATCAATACTCAGTTATAAAAATGAATGCATGAATAATTTCTAAGTGAATATATACATGGCCAAAGTTTGATTTGGCTCTCCATTCAAAAAAAGTAGTGTCGGTGGATATTGGGGCATTATCACTCAATTCATGCTTACATTTTTTTCAGAAAAGTTTATAATCAAAGTAAAAAAAAAATCTGACATAGCTGAGGAATGCACAATGAAATGTATTTAGATTTTTTAAAAACCCTATATATTCTATAAAGATAAGCATAACCATGCCAGAGCCTCATTCATGTATTCACTAATCATGTGGGGGACTACTGCATTAAAAACTAGTATCAAATGCACAGGTGCTAGCTCATAAGCTAGCTCACATACCATAAGATGAGTTTGAACACAAAACTTCTTATCCTCATACTTGCTCTTGGCAATGGAAACAATTTTTAAAGGTTATCTCCGAGATCACTTTGGTGATTTCCCAAAAAATTAGGTGGTGGTGAATGAATGTGGAGTTCTTATAAACAACAGATGGGTTTAACTATTTACAGGAATGTAGTGATTAAAGTCTAAATTTAACTCTCCTCGTAAGGAAAGAAGCATTTAGGAAACTACCAAACAACAGGCTGTACACAACAGTGTGCCTTTCTCTGCTCCTGTCTCTAAGAGTGTAGAAAGCTGCGGCACTCATGTTCCTCAGAGGGACCTCGAACAGAACTCCACTTTTAATGTGATCTTTGAGCCTGCTTTCATTTTTTTTTCTAAGAGAACATCATAACAATTTACAACATAGATATAAAATGGACAGTGTAGGAGCTGGCAAAGACAACATGTGACACACACCTAAAACTATATTTCTAGGACACTTTTAGTCTGGCAATTATTAATAGTACATATTTAAGACCATATCCTCAATATGAATGGTTACTCAATTTGCTAGATAATAATTCTTTTCCCACAATGAGTGAATACAAGCACTGTTCTTCATTTTTTTTTTTTTTTCAATTTAGGGAACATAACACTTTTGTAGAGCAAAAAAAAAAAAAATCAATTCTTTCTGTATTTAATTTCAGTGTTGGTAGGTCTAAATATTTCAGTGTTAACTTCTTCATATTTCATAAATACTGTGAGTCAGGGAATAAAATGGTTAAATGTAACTTCTTTTTCATCTATATTTAAAATATAAATTACTTTGGTGGTTTTCATCCTAGTTTGTAAATCACCAAAACTGAAGTAACTACAATACTATTTAATATTGTGTCAGGAAATGGATTCGATTAAAATACAGATAAAAATTGGTCTTTTAATAAGGTAATAATTGGTCTTTTATTCTAATTTAATTTGTTCTTGGGAGTAAAACATCTGGATATAAATGCCAGGAAATCTTGGCTTTATGGTTTTAATTAGCTCTATTCTAAACAGGGCATACAAATAAAAACTAAGAAAAAAAATCAAAATAACAACATTTTCTAAGCAAAAAATTACTACATAACATTAGGCACAAGGTTAAGTTCCCATTACAAACAACGATAGATTATATTTAAATAAAATATTACTAAAGTTATTAAAGTATTCCATCTTTAAAATATGAATCACAGAACTTATGAATTCAAAATCCTAATGGGATACAAGTAAAATAAATAAGATTAAAGTAAAAATATATAATAGTATTTTACTATACTTAATTCTGCAACTAATCTCTTTTACATATACTTAAGTAAATTAAAATGAAAGCTGCTACTTTATTTACCTATAAATCGGTAGAATAGTTACAATGCTTTTACATTTTAACCATTGGTTTCTCTGCATTTTAAATTTAAACTTCATATTACTGAAATGCAATAGATTATATTGGATTTAGTTAAACTTCTTACGATTTTTACCTGGTAAATAGAACTTATAAGTAAAGATAGCCAACCCAATAAACCAGATTGAACAGGGCAAAAGCTGTTGGGAAAAATATTCGAGAATAGGAGTCAATTTTAGCAATGCGTATGTGTATCCTTCCTTCCCTCCATGACCCCGTTCTGCAGTCTTCAAAGCAACAGAAGAAGCTGGCACAATCTTTGCCCTCCAAACACTGATACCCATAATCCTCTTCTCCATGGGGCAGAGAAATGTTATTCATTGGAATCAGAGTGGATCCAGGATGGAGTCCAGGGGACATCTGAGTAAAATAATAAATGAGTTTTGAGGAAAAAAATATAATAAAGATCAATTTGTCTCCTCGAGGCAAACCCTAAAAGACTGATATGCAATAAAAATAATCTTAGTTTACAGAAATCAAAGACGTATTCAATCCTAATGTGTTTTTAGATTATAATTTACTTTGTAAGACATAACTTACAAAGACCACGCAAAAAAAACCCCTCATATATGCAATACATTTTATAGCTTTAGAAAATCGACCTACCAAAATATTGTTAATCATGAATCTAATTCTAAAACAAAAATAAAGTCTATATTTCTCTATTTGACACTGAAACATTCACAATGCTATAAGTATCTGTCTGCCGTTATTATATTATGTAATTTATTTATTTTAGTGATAATGAGAACAAATAGCAAAGATGACATTTTCATAATGCAGAATAGCTCTGAGGAGCTGTGAATGAATAAAAAACACATGGGTTGGGTTTGTAACAGTGGATAAGGCATCATATTTTGGAGACAGAATATGCAGGAGTTAAAAACTCAGGTTTGAGAACAACTGTGTTCTAATTTGACTTTTTCTACCAATATAACTATACTCACAGCTAGAATTATATTAACACCTAATCTTTGTGATGGCTGTGATGAGTAAATTTCAGGGCTTATTTGAAAGACAACTGCTCCATCTTGCCCAGTTATAATAGTTATTATTATCAGGATTATTTGAGACACGTATCAAATTAACTTTTTATGATACCAGGTTCTGAATAATACTTATATAATAAAAATACGTTAAAAAATATTTAGAAATCAAGCAAGTCTAGGATACCATGAAACGCTAAAGAAATCACTTTGGAGTCAGTCAGTCTTGGACAGAAATCCCAGCTCTGGCCAGGAAAGCTATGTTGCTCTGAACAGAAAATGTTAGTGCTCTTCATTTTATCCCTGTGTCTTCTCCTTTACAAAAGTCACAGTAATACATAGATCCATTAGATAATTAAATGAGATGATGTACATAAAGCAGAAAGCAAAACATTTTAAACATAGCAAGTATTCATCATAGGTAATCTTTTTGTCATTTTCATTGTCATTGACAGTGTTGATGCCTGAAGAAGAAATACTACCATTTGGTATAAAATACAATCTTAAACAAGGAACAATAACAATCTGGACCTCATAAAAAATGCTACTGGAGGAAAAAAAAATTAATGAACTCTCGAAAAAATGGCAATTAAAACATTATTAAAGACTGTAGCTTTAGTAACACTTCCTTCAGAATTCCTGCATATTTTAGGGGTTATTTTAGAATGTGAATCTTAAGATATGGTCCATATATACAATGGGGTATTATGCCTCCATCAGAAAGGATGAATACTCAACTTTTTATCAACATGGACAGGACTGGAAGAGATTATGCTGAGTGAAATAAGTCAAGCAGAGAGAGTCAATTACCATATGGTTTCACTTATTTGTGGAGCATAAGGAATAACACCGAAGACATTGGGAAATGGAGAGGAGAAATGAGATGGGGGAAATCGGAGGGGGAGACAACCCATGAAAGACGGTGGACTCAGAAACAAACTGAGGGTAGGGGTTGTATGAGCCTGGTGGTAGGTATTATGGAGGGCAAGTATTGCATGGATCACTGGGTGTGCTGCATAAACAATGAATTTTGGAACACTGAAAAAATAAAATAAAAAAATACAAAAAAATGTGAATATTACAACTTGTTATAATTGGTGGCTTTTTATCTAATCACTAAATATAATGCTGAGATTATTAAAATTATTTTAACCTGACTTTAAATTCTTCCTAATGAAAATATCTGCAACATTGTTTATCCTGAATTTTAAAATAAAGAAATTTCAAGGCCATGAAAATTAAACATTGTATGGAAAAGTTTTTAAAAATTAAACACAAAAAATAATTTAAAAAAATTTGTGTCGATATTTAAATCCATTTTGTTTCAAATCCAAACCACTAAATATTAAAATTCAGTCAATGTCAAAGAAGCCAATAATCATATTTAGTGATATTTTAAAAGATAAATGCATCACACAAGTCACAATAATAGAAACAAAATGTGCAGCCTGAAGATAAGGAATACATCCTAAACACAAATAAATTCATTACTCTACGTGCCTGGATGTATTATAAAAAGCAGAAGTAATATATTATTAAATGTTAATGACATATGTTTTGAGCTTGACACTTGGGGATACTTGACTAGACTCCGAAATTTTAGTGGAACACTAAAATCATGTACAAAATGAGGCAAATTTGTATTCAGTTCCTTGTCACTTAATACTTAAATAGCATATGTTCAAATGCTAATCCGAGTGAAAATTGATTGAAATACAAGCTTGTTAGTTGGCAATTTCAAGGTTATACGGCACAAAATGCGTTCCATATATCACTTAGCACTGCCATAAATAAAAAGATGGTGGGTTTGTTGGAAGATATCAGTTGTGCATGAGGAAGATGATTAAACTAATATTAGAGTGTCCGAAGGTGGAGAAAAACTGTGAGTGGTTCATTTTAAAACTGGACTAATCTCTGGTGATCAAAATCAGGGAGAGCTTCTATTTCAGTGACACTTCCAATTGACAATTTTCCAGTTTCCTGCTTTCCCTTCAAAACACCACAAGTTCATAAAGTGAAAGAAGCTACACTTTAATGAATGGTGGATGTGAATAGAAATATAACTTCATAGGTGTTGAGAAAAATGTCCTGAGCTGACGCAGTAGCAATAAAATAAAATATTTTATTTGACACACAGATAATGACCTGGTGACCACTAATGACAGAGTAATCAGAAGAATATACATATTCCAAACCTTATTTATCTGAAGTGCAACTGTTTCATTTCTCAAGTAAAACTCCTATTGCCCCCCCAAAATAGCAAGCATTGAAAAAAAATAAGAAATAAATCAATTTAAGTAATATAAAAAGAAACTACATAACTGAGTAGGATTTTCTTTTACCTTAAACAATATAGTTTTGAGACTATACCATTTGTTGCTATTTGAAAAAGTCACTAGGAATATAAATGAATTTAACATTTTGTGAAACTGATCCCATTCACATTATTAAAGATATATTTGTCTGGCTATATGTTATATACTACATTATTTATATATTAAAGGTTTATTTATTTATTATTTGAAGGGGCACTAGGGGCAGAGGGATATAGAGAAAAAGAGCATCTCAAGCAGATTCCCTGCCAGCACAGAGCCCAACATGAGCCTCAGCCTCTAAGACTATGATCTGAGCAGAAATTGGACAGAAACCTACTAAGTCACCCCGCTGCCCCCCACCTCTATTTTTTTAAAGATTTATTTATTTATTATTTGAAAGCGAGAATAAATACTACATTATTTATATACTAGTAATAGATTTAAATATACAAAATATATTTCAAGCACCAAGATACATTAATGCTGAAGAAATATTAAGTAGCAAAGAAAATATTTATGTTAATTAAGTAGTAAAGAAAATAATTATGTATGCATATTTGTGTATGTTTGTATATTGTAATTATTAGTTGTATCATATACTAATATCATCAATGTTATTAAATATTAGTAACATTAATATCAAACATTATTAGGTCATGTTACCAATATTATGAAATGCTGACTAATATTTCTGTTATTAATTTCCCATTTAAAACTTTGTATGGGAGAATGCAAGCCTGAGCACAGGTTTTCTCCACTCCACTTTTATAAAATTCCAAAAACTACAAAATCCACATCAGTGTTAAAAACAGAGAGGAAGTGGACTTTGAGCAGCCAATAGCATGTCAGAATTTGTACTGTCTTTGAAAGACAAAGAACAGGTGAAAATAGGCCAACATTTCAGGAAGCCACATTTCAAAAGAGGCTCAGAAAATGGAAACTTTTTTTATCTTTTTAATCTCCATTTATTTTTAATTTAATTTTTTTCAGTGATCCAAAATCCATTGTTTGTGCACCACCCCCAGTGCTGCATGCAATACATGCCCTTCTTACTACCTACCACCAGGCTTACCCAACCCCTCAACCCCCTCCCTTTTAAAACCCTCAGTTTGTTTCTCAGAGAAAATGGAAACTTGACTGTGGGAGCTATTGTTCCCACCCAAGACACTTCAGAAACACTGTAATGCAGGATGAATGGGGATGATAAACAGGATGGAAAACATGACGTTAGTTAAACGTCTATCTCCAGAAGAGCTATTGCTGTTTGAACCACTGCTCATCTGTGCATATAAAGAAGCGATGCTGACAGGTCAGAGTCTACTTATGTTTAGAACTCCGTAATTCTAAAAATAAATAAACAGATAAATTCATGCCTCTCCAGGGAGGATTAGGGCTTATGAAGCTGATATTGGAATGTTCTAGTGATATCCTCATCATCACTTAGAATGTATGTGTGTATGTCTGGAAGCAGTAAGATGTCACACATCCCATCCACACACATGAGAATGAAATGTGACAGTTGCACACTCAACAGTTACAGGCCAAGCTTGCAGGGCCTACTGGTGAAAAATTACAGAGAACTTCCAAGGTAAACTAACAATACAAAAGAAAAACATGAAGACAAAGAGTGAAGTGAAAAAAAATATATATATATATAATAGGGTTTTTTTTTTCCCAAATATTTATTTATTTGACAGAGGAGACAAAGAACATGTGCACACAAGCAGGGGAAGCAGCAGGCAGAGGGAGAGGGAGAAGCAGGATCCTGCTGAGCTGAGAGCCTGACATAGACCTCTATCCCAGGATCCTGGGACCATGACCTGAGCCAAAGACAGACCCTTAACCGACTGAACCACCCAGGCAACCCTAAAAAGTTTCTTTTATAATTTATATTCACTGTAGAAAATATTTTCCTTCTGAAAAAGTATGAAACCAGTCATGTAATTGAACTAATTCCCCTATAGTATCTTTGTTTACTTCTGATTTTTAACTTGTATTGTACTTTATGTATAGTATATTTTTCCATAACTGGATTTAAAGATTGATGAAAGCAAACAAACAAACAAACACATACTATTGTTTTGTGTGTGTGTGTGTGTGTGTGTGTGTGTGTGTGTGGTTTTTTTTTTTCCTCTCCAAAGTGCCTTGTCCATGGTTAGTGAAATAAATTTCCATCATTGTACACTTTAACTAAATTGAGAGAATACAATAAGTCAGTCTGTCCTCAAATGGATTAAAACAGGACCCTGATATAGGTATGTATAACATGATTTTCTGAGACTCCTAATCATCTACGGGAGGAATATTCTAGTCTCAACATGACTACTTTTTAATTAATAATGAGTAGCTTATCACAATTACATTTCTATGACCTTTATCTGTTTCATAGTCTTGATTTCATCCTTTAACTTTCTTAACTTCTTAGATTTAAAAAAAAAGGTATTGACATATACACAATTGAATCATATTCTTAACAAGTATAAATAAAAACACAATAATATGTATTAGATGGGGTGGAAATATGGACCAAATGAAAACATCATTGATATTCACAATACAAAACAAAGAGAAAGATCTGGAAAGAAGGATCAACGGAAGGAAGGTGGGAGGTAAGGGGGGAGATAGAGAGTGAGGCAAAGAGGAAGAAAAGGGTCTAATATATCACATGCACAGTAAGGTAAAAAAGCATTTTTATTAATTTGTGTTTTTAAAAGGATTCATGGAAGCTCAAAACCTAAATTGGGACACAGCCAAATATTATCTCTTTTTAAAATAAATTGGAATCTTCTGGGATCCTCAGTTAAGCAGTCAGACCTCAAGAAGTTGATTTTGGTGTGGCTTAATGAAGACATGTCGATCTTCCAGTGACTCTAGTCAAGGTCTTTTTTTTTCTGACTTACTGCCATACGCTATCTAGAGAACAAAAGGAGGAAATGCTAGGTTTTAAAGTATTCAGGATTTTGAGCTTAAGAAAGAAAATGTGGACATGGAAGGAAGAAAGAGAGGAGGAGAAGAGGAAGAAGAAGGAGGAGGGAGGGGGGAAGGGTTAGGGAAGAAACAAGAGGAAGAGGAAGAAAACAGAAAGAAGAAGAACAACAACAACAAAGAAACATTTGAAAGGAAGATGAACCACGAGGCACTCTGGACTCTGAGAAGCAGAGGGTTTGAGAGGGGAGGGGGTGGGGGGATGGGTTGGCCCTGTGACGGGTATTAAGGAGGGCAAGTATTGCGTAGAGCAATGGGTGTTAGACACAAACAATGAATCATGGGACACTACATCAAAAACTAGTGATGTACCACTGTCTGGTGACTAACATAACAAAACAAAAATAAAAATAAAAGGAACAAAAAGAAAGAAAGCGTGCCAAAACAAGAACCTTCAAGACTTGTGTGTTTGATTGTCCTGGCTAGCAGAAGAAAATGCAGATTCTACCAATCATTAACTAGAGCACTTGAGACAACAAGCAGAGCTGTTTATTCTTCATAAAAGTGCATTCTGATTTACTTGATTAACAAGACCAGATGGTTGAACACTGAACCGAGCAGGGAGTCAGATTTGATTACTGATTTCAGTTTTTCAATCAAAACGTCATTTAGTATTTAAAGAACTCATAAATCACATAACTGAACAGAAAGGAAAGACTATAGAACTTTATTTTGGCTCTAAAGAAAATACTTTTTTGTACCCAGGTAGTCGGTTATATGTACCAATTTAACTTTGGATGTTTGAAATTTAGTTTTTCAAAGCTCATATTTATTTTTTATTCCATATTTTTTTTATCTTTACTGTTTGCTTCCTGGGCTTGATGCTAAATTTTAAATACTTAATATAACTTTTTTTTTCTTAAATAACTATTCTAGAACATTGTGTAGGACACGGGTGTCCTTAATAAATATTTGGTGAATGAAAGATTAAAAAACATCATAATTTTAAGGTTTGTACTCCAATGTTTAAGGTTTCTGAGTAAATGTGACAGTCAAACTGATCAGCTATAGTCCCAGAATAGACACTTGGTTGAGTGTCTTTGATAATATAATAATAATATGTACATTATATATTCCTAGAATGAAATCATAGAATCTGTATGAGCTTGTAGATTTCCTGATTTTATTCACAACTTCTAGAAGTAAAATTTTCAATAGCTATGGAGGAGTAAATCATGAAATGGAAAATTCAGGGAGGGTACTTTGCTTTGATTAAAGGAAAACAGTAGAAAACCTGAATTTTTATTTTTATTTGAATTTATTTTTACTTAAAAACGTAGCAAATGGATATTCAAATTGACATCATTGCCCTCAGATGGTTTGTCCCTTCAGGGGCTACAATATGTCCCACAGATAAACTAAAATAGGATAAACTGAGAGAGAGTCACAGGCTAATTCTGCAATGTAAGCTATCAAATGTGTACTGCCAGCAATGTGCCCTGTCCTCTTGGAATACTCTGGGAAACCAAAAGCTAATGCACATAGGGTTTGGTCCTTGGAATATAACATGGGAAGTAAAATATGATTTAAGAATATGTCAAAGTTTTATAAAGAAATTAATGAAAAATGGGAGGAGGGATGGAAAGCATCACATCCTAGAACTTACTAAATTAGGAGATAATACGGAAAATTCCATGCTTTATTATATACGCTCTATGGCAGGCTTACAAGCTTGCCACCAAGCATAGCTGTTGTATATAGTTCTCATTTATTGAGGAATTTGGGAACAAATCTGCTTTGAAAACATTTGCTGGAATCATCAATAAAGTGCCATTTTGGTCAATATTGAAAAACAGATGTTTGCTTTTCTGAGTCTTTTGAGAACAGGAATATAAAGGAAGGATTACAAACGTCAGGCACCAGAAAAGGCCTTGGTATGAGTCTTGGATTTTTCACTTCCTCAGACTGTCCTTGTGCAAATTACTGAACTTGTACTCATAAGAGCACAAATGAAATCATGCAGGTAAAACACCTGGTATACTCAGGAAGTGTTGGATATTATTTTCAGGTTGTTGTAATTGCCATTAGATATGAATTTATAATCGATCACCCAACACTTAAGTATCTTAGAATTAATAGAACCAACTCTAATATATCAATTTGATGTTATACATGTTGAAGTAGATATAGGATAGGGAAGGGGGAGTAAGGGCACAGAAATACATACAAACCAAAAACACTTTTTAGCTATGGCTTTCAAACGCAGCTGAATACTAATATTAAAGAGGGTTCTTTAACTCTAAAAATAAAGCAATGTTTTGGGCCCCCTGTTTTTAGTACCCAAATCCTAAGAAGCAAAATAGAATCAAAGAGAGATCTTAAATAATTGTTTTAGGTACAAAGAATCTGCCATTGAGGAAAAATCACAGCGTAAGAAACCACTCTTTGAAAGGGGACCCAAGAGTCTTTTCGAAGGGGAAGTATTAATATATATTTTTCCTGGTGGGCAATGACAGAATAGTCATTAAAATCTTATGCTGAGTAAAATAAGTCAAGCAGAGAAAGTCAATTATCATATGGTTCCACTTCTTTGTGGAACATAAGGAATAACAGGGAAGACATTAGGAAAAGGAAGGGAAAAATGAAGGGGAAAAATTGGAGGGGGAGATAAACCATGAGAGACTGTGGACTTCAAAAACAAACTGAGGGTTTCAGAGGGGAAGGTGTTGGGGGGATGGTTTGGCCTGGTGAGGACATGTATTGCAGGGAACACCTGGTGTTCCATGCAAACAATGGGTATTAAAGAGGGCAGGTATTGCATGGAGCATTGGGTGTTATATGCAAACAATGAATCTCAGAACACTACATCAAATCTATAGATGCACTGTATGGTGACTAACATAACATAATAAAAAAGGAAGGAAGGAGAGAAAGAAAGAAACCTCCAGCTTCATCTTAATGCGATTTGGCTTTTGTTAGAGTATCTCAAGAATCCCTATTGGTCTAAGCAAGTAGAACATGAGTACTCAAAACAGTATTTCAAATAGTAAGTTGCTGTTTATAAAAATAGAGATTTTTAACATACCGAGCTTTTATTCTTTTGCTTTTTGTCTCTAGTGGTCTTTACTTTTTTGTTGCTGGTAAAATAATGCAAAGTGCCATATTCCATCAAGGCTGCAAAAACAAAAATGAAACAAACAGAAACAAAGAGATCCATCGCAGTCACATAAGAAACCTTAGGTAAGGACTTCCTGGCGATTGTGCTCAGAGTTGTCATAGTCAGAACTGTAGTGATACCTGTGGAGGGAGGGGGAAGATACAAAATAAAACATAGCAACCCATTTTTATTCTTCCATCTGATTTGGCAATGTTGGGAGTAGAAAGAAACAATGGAAACAAAAGGATATGATTACCCGTGATTTACAGAAAAAATGATTGGTAACCATAGCTACCTTACTTTCGATGTGATCTTTGTGTCTGCAATGAGTTTTAATCATCTACATTTGTGGACTACAAGTCGCTGACTCTGCACACTCATTTTTCCATTCTTCATAGCAAGAGACTCTCCAATTTTTAGCTGGCATGAGGATAAATGGAAGAACTTCTTTGCCACCTTTGCTCAGCTATGTGTGGACACAGGCTGAGATCTAGCCAAGGAGAATTAAGTCAAGAGTGTAAACAGTGTCCAACAGATGGCATTAAAAATGCAAAAAGGGCATCAAAAGTTTCAAATTTCCAATTGTAAAGTAGATAAGTCATGGGGAGGTAATGCAAAAAGCATGGCGATGACAGTTAATAAGGTTGTGTTGTATATTTATAAGTTGCTGAGAGTAGATCTCCAAAGTTCTTATCCCAGGAAAATAAATTTTGTGACTATGTATGTTAACTAGACTTTTGGTGCTGGTCATTTTGCAACATATACAAATATTGAAACATTAGGTTATACTCCTAGAACTAATACAATGTCAATTGTATTTCAATAAAAATAAAAGATGGCATTAAAGAGATGGAAAATGCCTGGCTTTCCTTCTTCCTCATAGCTTTCTCCATGGAATGCAATGGCCAGGGCACCGACAGCCATCTTAGAACATTATATAATCATGAGAATTAAAATCATCCACAACACCAGCAGAAAACTGGAGGGAACCTGAGTCCCCCACACTGAAATCGCCTTTTGACTACATACCTCGGGACTTCTCACATGAAAAACAAATACTCTTCTACCTAATAAGTTACAGTGATTTGAGGTTTTCTACCACACATAGTTAAAATTAATCTAAACTACAGTGTTTCCATATGCAGTAACTTGAATTAGCACTATTTTTTTTTTTTTAAATCTCAAAGTTTAAGCAAAAAATACTGGCTAGCTTATGTCAATGGCTAAAAAAAAAAAAAAAGCACAGGGAAAATCTTTATATTTTAAAGAATCTGGCATATAAATTGGGTATCTCCCTGGGCCTCAGCCCTGTGTATGTATCTCTGTATACGTCCTTGTTTCTCTTTCTTGTGGTACTTACAACTGCTAATCTTGATACTCCTAAATCACAGCTGTACAGGACACATCTCTCCTTACCTAAACTGCTGTAATTCTCATTCTAGGTCCACCAAATATAGCTCCATGAATGGAATTATGTACTCTTCAAAAAGTATTTAATGTAATGCAAAACTCTTCCTAATTTGGCCAATTATTTATACCGTGGCAACATCAATGATGAAAAAAAAAAAAAGAAAGGGTCTCTTTAATATAGTGAAGGCAATACTACCTTTATCTTCATGTCTCCTTTGAAACATGCCCTAATAATTCCTCTTATGCACTTGTCTTTTTACTTGTATCATCACGTAGGATTGAAAAAAAGTGAAGACAGGGGTATGATGTATTGGGAGTCATGGTGACAAATTTAAGTTCAAATTCTGACTCTTTTTTTTTTTTAAAGATTTTATTTATTTATTTGACAGAGAGAGATTACAAGTAGGCAGAGAGGCAGGCAGAGAGAGAGGTGAGGAAGCAGGCTCCCTGCTGAGCAGAGAGCCCGATGTGGGACTCGATCCCAGGACCCTGAGATCATGACCTGAGCTGAAGGCAGTGGCTTAACCCACTGAGCCACCCAGGCGCCCAAATTCTGACTCTTTTATCTATTAGCTCTGTGACCTTAAGGAAGTTTCTTAACTCCTCTGTTATACCTGTGGACACAGCAATATCTTGCTTAGTTCTTATAAGACATTTATACATAAGATATTCATTTTATTTATTAGATTTTAAGGTAGATACTTAGAATATTAGTTTTATATCTTCCTTTCTAATATTAGCATTGTAAAGCTATAATTTCCCCTCTAAGCAATGTTTTAGTTGCATCTCACAAATATTTACATATTAAATTCTAATTACTTAAAATTTAGGAATATTTTTAATTTCCAGTTTGACCCAAGGGTTATCTAAAGGGTCATTTTAAAATTTCCAACTAGATAAGGTCATTCTTATCTATATTGTTTATATTAATAATTGTTTTTTAATTTTTAGAAAGGGGGCAAGAGAGAAAGAGTGAGAGAGATTGAGGCATTGAGAAAATCCTAAGCAGGCTCCATGCCCCCACCACAAAGCCTGACTTGGGGCATGGGTGCCACAATCCTGAGATTGTGACATAACCCAAAATCAAGAATCGAATACTCAATGGCTTGAGCAACCCATATGCTCCTATTTATATTAATTCTTAATTTACTTCCATTTTGGTCAGAAAATATACTCTGGAAAATTTTGGTCTTTTAAATTTTATTGAGATCTAGGTTAATGCTCCATATGAACTTGAAAATACGGTATATTCTGTAGTTAGGTGTAGTCTTCTATAAATATCAATCAGGTCAAGTAGTTGATAATTTCATTCAGATTTTCTACATTTTCATTGATTTTCTTCCATGTGCTTTTTCTATCAGTAATGAAAAAGGATGTTAAAATATCCAAATATGATTACAGATTTCTTTTTTCCCTGTTGTCTCTGACAATTTTTGCTTCAATTATTTTTAAACCAAAAATGATAAAGGCTAGGCATATGGTAACTGCTAAATGATCTCCATGAATAAACAAGTCTTTCTTCTTCCTCACCTAATGCTCTTTTTTTTTCTGGCAACTTACTAAATCATAACATTGTCATAGTCAGACAAAAGTAGATTTCCAAATGTATTCCTGGCTTCCATACTTATGTCCCAATTTACTAAAAAAACACGTAAAGATAATGTGTGTTTTGATTTCAGTATCAATGACTGCATTAAATTTCACTTTATTAAAATACTATTACATTCCTATTCATAAAACAATGAAAACTAGAGCAGAATTTAGCTTTCAGACTTTTTTTTAATTTAGTAATTATTATCACAGTGTTAGCTTAAAAATTGGTGGATTTCCTCTTAAAATATCTTTGAATCCATGATAATAAGAAAATTTTGTGTTATTAAGCAGATTCATGTATATTTCCTGCTCAAAATCCTACATGTCACATTGAAAATAAAATCCAAAGTCCATAAAGTAACCTACTAAACCTACATGATCTAACAGTTAGCCATATCTCCAATTTCATTTTTCTCTTCTTTATAGTCAGTTCTAGCCATAGCTGTCTTTTTTCTGACCTTCAAGCATGATGGCAGGGAAGATCCCATTTTAGGACCCGGTGGTTCTCCCTGTCTGACCTATCTTTCTACCACATATCCACCAAGCTAGCTCCCATGTTATACTGGGTCTCTGCTACCTCCTCAAAGAGGTGTAGCCTGACTCCACAGGATAAAATAGCAAACATCATATTCACATTCACAATCTCCTGCCATTCTCTTGCCATTTATTTTGCTTTCTTTTCATAGCCTTTATTACTCACTGATGTTATATGCTCTTTATACTTGTACATTACCTGCACATCCCACTAAAACATAAATGCCATGAACATGGGGATTTTATAGCTACTGTTCACTGTTAACACTGAAGCACTTAGAACACTGCCTGCTTCATAAAAAAAAAATTTGGCAGATGTTTGCTAAAACACAATGTGGAATAAATAATCTCTGGAAATTGTACTTCCATGACATATATATTCATGTTTGTATTTGTGTGCATATACTCGCTTAAAAATTTTTGAGCTCCAGATACATAGGGTGCAAAACTGTAAGAGATATTCTTCAAGTTAGATCCGGCTATGACTTATATAAATAATATGCTAATATTTAAAAATATTAATTCATATAACAATATAATTCTGCAACTGGCTATTCCCTTTGAAGATAAGATAGCATGGTTTCTGGCTTCATACAAATATCATGGTAGAAATAATCTATTCGAATTTTCTTTGGGAAAATATGACAATAATGTTCAAAAACAAAAATATAATATTCAAGTCATACTCATAGTATCATACAAAGAATCTGAAATAATTTATTTACATTGGAACATAAATAATTTGAAATAATAATAGTTTAAATAGGAAACAAAACTCAGGTATTGAGTACATTTTATTCACTAGCTGTAAGTACACTTCTCTTTAGACCCCCCAAGGGACTGCATTTTCAAATATAGAGCTGGGTGCCTCAGGCTTTATCTTGCCACTTCTATATGATTTGCTTTTTACTGTATTTATTAAACGGAGTTATTCACCAGTGTGATTCATGTCTTGCACTTATCTTGGGAATGAAATTGATCGATAAGTTATCTTTGTATATCAATACATAAATGGAAGTTATTTTCTTTTAAACAAACGCACAGTAATTAGACACATTTTCTTATATGGTTTTGATTATTGCAATTGATTGCTAAAGAAAGAAACCAAAAGTTTATTTTTTCAAGTATGAATTACAAATTGCCCTCTTAATCAGTGTTATTGTGCAGACAACTCTCAAAATATTCATAGACTAATTACACATTTTATAGATTACAGAAGCCCAGAAGTTTCTTGCCCCTTTCAGTGACTTGCCCTTCAGAAAAGTTCACTGTTGATTAGCACCATTGTAAGAGCAGGAGATTTCAAAGCCTTCTAAACACACATTGGTCAATAAATGCTGGCTATCAGTAAGTCAGCTAAAAAATAAAATCAAATATTGATGAACAGTGATTAAAAATATAGACCAAATTGAGATTCAGGGATTATGTATGGGTTTTGTTTATTAATTCCTGCTGAGTGTTTATGTTTCCTTTGAACTCCATTAGCAGGAAAATTTTAAATTCTTTGTGATTCTACTTCCTGCTTGTTTGTCATATAGTCATTTCAACATTTTATAAAGCTCTAGAGTACTTGTAAATTTTTGCTTGATTGTAATGTAGAGAAATATTGTAACATATTCAATGATGAACTTTCTTCACACTAAAATGTTTTAACAGTCCCATGATACTATAGCATAATATTCATATCATACCAAGTGATGTTCTTGCCGGTACTGCATCTTTATTGATCCAAAAAGATACCCAAGAAAGAACAACGGTCAGGATACATGGAATGTAGGTTTGAATAGTGAAATATCCCATTCGTCTGCTCAGGTCAAAAAAAATTGTCATGATAACATAATCCCCTGGAAGAAAGAAGTTTTATTTTTGCTATTAAAATACATAAAAATATAGATTCAAACCTATAGATTTAAATAAAAAATCATTCATTGATTGGCATTTCCTTCTTACCAGAGATTGTGTGAGAAATTTCAGTTGAGTTCCGTAACCCTACAAATGCAAACTGATATAATCTCCAGTATTTAGGATCAGCCACTTCTACAGAAGGTTTTTTCCACTTATACTCAATTTCATTTTTAGGGTACCCATCTAGGTAAAAATTAAAATAAAAATATATAGATTACCAAGATTCAAATCTTTTACTGCTTCAATACCAACATCATTCCAAATTCATTTTTATATTATAGTTATATCAAATATAGAAAACATGGCATAAAACATGGCATAAAATAGTTTGAAAAATCATATAATGATTAAATAATGATAATCCATGTAACTCCACTTAACTAAAAAAAAATAGTATCATGTTAGTGTCTAGGGAAACTCAGTGTTCACTCTGATATAAAATTCCATCTCATAAATAGAGGTAACCACTAACTTGATTTCTGTGAAATCCTTCCCTTGTGTTTCTGTTATTGATTTTCTGATATGCATTTCTGAACCATAGTTTATTTTACATTCTATTTGAATTCTAGATTGTTGCCATACAAGATGTATTAATTTATATTTTACTTATTTTGATATGATATTTGTAATAGTCACCCATGCTGAAGTATCTAGCTTTAGTAAATTTTTTCCATTATAAAGATGTTCTCAAATTTATCTATTTTATTGGTGTAGACACCTATAATGTTTCTTATTGGTCAATAATAACATTACTACTAGTAACATTACTATACATACTCACAAAATTCATGCATGCAAATTTCTTTGGAATATATATATATATATATATATATATGGAATAGCTGGGGTCATGGGTTACATATAATTTCTATCATCTCATAATAATTTATGAGACAGTTCCAACCTTCTTTTCATAAATAGTATATCAATAAATTTTCTCAGTAGCCAGAGTATGAAAGTATACTTGGGTTCAATTCTTATTTAACTTGATATAGATATTTTTACTGGTCTGTAAGCATATTTTATTTCACATTTCTTCTGATTGTGAATGAAACCTAGTAATTTTTTCATATGTTTATTGGATTCCTAGGTTTCCTCTTTGGAGAACTGCTTGTTGAATCACATATCCCTTTATTGGGTTTTCTCTCTCTCTCTCTCTCTTTTTCAGTCTGAATTAGTTTTATATCCTGAATACAAGATCATTATTATTTGTGTTGAAAATGTTTTTTCATCTTGGAAGTTTCTTAGCATGGAGGTGACTTCTCTCAAAAAAAATAATTTTTTCCTGCCACATTTCAAAAAAATCCACAAGGATTTTTCAGAGTAATCAAGTGAATGAAATTTGGGCTGCAAATTCATGTGAGTGTGGGTTTGTAATTATATCCTCTCAAGGAGTTACTTCACCCTAGTTTGCTGATTGCAGAGTCAACTTTTCTTTTAGACATTAGTGGTTTTGTGTGTGTATGTGTGTGTATACACATCTGTGTATATAGGAGAGGATGCTTCTTCATGTTACCCTAAGCATCCAGCCTTTGTAACCCAGTTGTATGTAAAAAATATGTTCTATTAGAACTCTAATCCACAAGGCTGTCAAAGTCACAGCTCAAATTTACCTTGTTTGGCAAATGTCCTTGGGTCAAAATTGGCTATAACCTTTCTGGCTTCATTTTTATGCTTCAATATCTTCCTGGGGATTTCACTTCTACATTTTTGAGAAGATTTTTTAATAACATACAGTTTTAAATTGTTTTCAACAAAAGTATTGGTCTATCACATTATAGAAACAGAATTCACTATCAACTTAAAACATTTCCAAAACATTGTACCAGGATCACCTCATCAGCCATTCAATGAAATAGTACATCTCTCCTCTAACTTATTAAAAATCTGTTCCCTCTTTCTTTTTTCACATCTTCTTTTTGTTTCATAGGGCTCTAACCATCCTGCTTTTCCATATTTTGTATTCTTTAGATTATCTTTATCAATGCAGTAGAATATAGTCATACTATATAGGAGTATGGGCACAAATAAAAATAGCTCGTTATTTTTCTATTCTAAATTTCATGATGTTGACTTTTAAAATGGGGTTGTATTGAAATCTTTCGAATATATTTGTTGTGAAGTATTAGGTATAGAAACCTTAATTCTCAGCTGGATCTGTGTTGAATATCTGAAAAGTTAGCTATGATTATTATGTTTATGTTAGTGATAACCAATTACATTCACAGGGGCAGATTATTAATTTCTAGCAATGACAATCAAAGCCAAAGAACTATCACACTAAGAATTTAGTCATGGTGGGCACCTGGGTGGCTCAGTGGGTTAAGCCGCTGCTTTCGGCTCAGGTCATGATCTCGGGGTCCTGGGACCGAGTCCCACATCGGGCTCTCTGCTCAGCAGGGAGCCTGCTTCCTCCTCTCTCTCTCTCTCTGTCTGCCTCTCTGCCCACTTGTGATCTCTCTCTGTCAAATAAATAAATAGAATCTTTAAAAAAAAAGGGGGGGACAAGATTTATGTTATTAAAAAAAAGAATTTAGTCATGGTGTCTAGGAGGCAAGTATAATAATCACTTCATTTTCAAATATTTGCATTTCAACTATTCCTTGAGTGCTTGGGTTAATCAAGTCTTTGTTATGATTTGGGTGTTTTATTCATTGAGAAGTTAATGTTAGAAAATTAAAGCAGTGAGATAGATTATAAATTTAAAAGGACATTTTAATGAGACAAAAATCCTTAAGAAAAGTCAAGACAATCATTAATAGAAACAACAAGAAATAATTGGGAATTTTGTAAATGATTAAGTAGGATAATACTCGAGGATAATATTAATTTGACTCGTGAATACACAAAATATATAGTGAATAAACAGTAGAATGTGATATATGAAAAAGTCAAGTTTCAATAGAATGAAAATAGTAATTTGTGGATATAGGCAGCAACACTTTTTAAACTCATTTTACATGGTTTCAAGACTTGTTCAATTATATATTATCTAGAAAAACATTTTTATAAAAATATATGTAAATGTTACTAAATATGAAATAAAATCGATATTCATACAGAAAGATAATAATTATTTTCTTGGAACAAAATACTTTTTATATTCAAATTATTTAGTTCTAATCATTTCTCTGTGTTTCAATCTTTCTTTTGAATAAAATAAATTATTTCTACCTAGGCTTTTCCAATTCATTAAAGTCTTTGCAAAGGTTTGCTATTCGTGTAGTAAATATTATTCACCAAACCAATCTTTGAAACATATTTTAAAATCCAATGTAATAAAGATAAATCTTGCCTCAGGGAGATGAATAAAATTTGAATCAATATTCTATTCATAGCAGTGTTAAAACATTTGAACACAAACCTATCTTCAGGACTACTTCATTTAATCAAAATAGGAAAAAGATACACGGATAAACCCAAAATTTGTAAGATGATATAATTAAAAATATATGCATTTATTGTCACTTTTTAATTTAAAAGCAAGAAAAATAGGTCATTTGTAATTATTTTATTTGAGAGACGAACATAATCCATACTCCTTAAAAATATGTTATATTTTGTCTCATTTTATTTTACACTTTTTTTTATAAAAAGTTTATTTATTATTTGACAGAGATCACAAGCAGGCAGAGAGGCAGAGAACGAGAGGGGGAAGCAAGCTCCCTGCTGAGCAGAGAGCCTGATGCGGGGTTCGATCTCAGGACCCTGAGATCATGACCTGAGCTGAAGGCAGAGGCTTTAACTCACTGAGCCACCCAGGTGCCCCTATTTTTATGCTTTTAAATAAACAGAATCTAGAGCTAAAATTCTATAAAATTATCACATATTTTGTCACTTACAGCTTGAAAATTCCAGTGGACAGGAATGTTCATCCATGGGAAAGTTATGAAGCTGAAGGTAACATTCTGCATTAATTGTCAATCTATCCAAATGAAAAAAGTAAATATTAAATAATAGGAAATAGTTTAAAGCATTAAAAATCATTTGTCTAATTTTCAAGAATTATTTTGGTCTCTAATAACAAACTGTGATATATTAGAAAATAATAATAATTGTAATGTTTCGAAGTTTTAAGTGGTAATGTTATAGCATTCACAAGTAAGAAAATTTTAAGATTTTCCTCTCCAGCTAACTAAGCTGCCACTATACAATTTCTGTTTACAGTTTAAATTTTATACTTCAGGATCACAACAAACATACACATGCAATTAAGAGAGCATACATGGTTAAGGATGGTGATTGTTTTCCATTAAATTTTCATAAACTTCTTTCCATTAAGGATGATTCTTAATAAGATTAGGATGATTCTTGATAAGGACATGATGATATGTTCAAGACAATGAGTCAAATAAAATTGAATCTTCATTTAATCCTTTCTTAAGAATGTTTTACTACATTATTGAATTTTATAGCAGGATTGGCTCCTAGAGAAAATCTCAGTCAACCATTTGCATTATGGATTAGAACACATAATGTTCACACCACACTCTCTTATGTTTCAGAAGAGAAGGATATCAAGAGGTTTTTTGTTGTTTTTTTTTTTCCCCTTTGCTTTTAGTGCCTTTCATATACCAGGTACTCTGAGCTTAAAAAAGAAAGTTTCCAAAATATTCTACCATTTTAGATTTTAATGTATGAAAGGAACTCAACATTTCTTTCTTTGTAAAACTGAAAAAGGAAAATTTGTGAGTTGATCAAGTATTAGTATGGAAAATAAATTAGAGCAACTACATTTTTTTCCATAATATTACCTTAGAGTATATAGAACTCGTCCGTCATTCCAAATTCGAAGCAGACGATTAGGAGTTGTTATCCAATGTGCATCAGATTTTCTTGAGTTTCTGAAGAACGTGTCAGGAATCCAAATTTTCCCTACCATATTGCTGTTAAGCATAAGCACTTTCATGGTACTGTTGAATTTTAAACGACTGTCAAACCAGGTTTGGGCAAAAATTATATCTATTGTGTATTCCTGAAAGATAAAAAGAAGGGTAACAACCTATAATAGTAAAGTCACTATTCTAGATGTTTTCTTCAGACATTTAATTTTTTACATTATAAAGTTTCTGTAAGTAAATATCTCTTAAACTCAGTCCTTTCAAAAAAAAAAAAAAGTATGGCATTATCTTAGCCTTCCTCTTTAATTTTTTACCTGAGACATATAAATAAAATTCAAAACTCCTACTAATAACTAGGTTATTACTTATATTACTTATATAACTGCTTCCCAGTCACACTGTAAATTTTACTCAAGATTTTATAATACATGAGATATAGTCACTAGATATAAAAACAAATTACCTTAATGTCAACAATTATATTAATTTTGTGATATTTACATGGAGCTAAAGCTTTAAAAAAATCACAAATAAGTACAGAATCAACATGCAAATGCTTACCAAATTATCTAAAATACCTTATATTGTCTTTTATCCAAAAAATCAATTACAAGTATGTGGATTCACTATCTTCAAATATTTCAAACAAATCACACACACACACCAACACACACACACCCACACACACACACACACCCTTATTAAATGTGTATAACATTCCAAGCACTATGTTAAACTTTGCATGAATCCCATCCTTAAAACCTTACTTACAACCCTGTGAAATAAGTACTGCTATAATCTTTATTTTAAAATCATATTTGGGACACCTGGGTGGCTCAGTTGGTTAGATGACTGCCTTCGGCTCAGGTCATGATCCTGGAGTCCCGGGATCGAGTCCCGCATTGGGCTCCCAGCTCCACGGGAATTCTGCTTCTCTCTCTGACCTTCTCCTCGCTCATGCTCTCTCTCACTGTCTCTCTCTCAAATAAATAAATAAAATCTTAAAAAAAATAAAATCACATTTATTGAGCAATACAGAAGTAAAATAATTCTCCCCACATCATAGAGGTAAATAAGCAGATGATAAGGAGACTGAGTCACCACACAGACTGAATCGCAAATCCACATCCACAACAACCACATATAATGGTGGTCCTAGTGGGGCCCGATGGGTGCCAGGCTTAGAGCATAGGCTGTACCCATTATCAGCAAGTAACTGTAAAGAGGAAATTGTGCAGTAATGAGAGAAGCTTCAAGGAAGTGATTAGGTATTATCTACTTTTATACGCTGACAAAATCTTGCCATATTATAAGCATTAAACTTGATTTAATAAAATTAATGGATAAGAATGCAGTAATTACCAATGCTATTGAGGAAAGTGATTATAGTATGTGTGTATAACTGTGATATTAAGAGAAATAAAAGAGTAAATTGAAAACTATGAGTATGATATAAGTTACTTCTGGTGGGAGAGATCGGTTGCTCACTCCTGATACAGTGCCAGCAACTGACCAATTTACATGGGTGGACATACTCAGTGTAAGAAATGGAAGTGTAGGGCACCTGGGTGGCTCAGTGGGTTAAGCCGCTGCCTTCAGCTCAGGTCATGATCTCAGGGTCCTGGGATCGAGTCCCGCATCAGGCTCTCTGCTCAGCAGGGAGCCTGCATCCCTTCCTCTCTCTCTGCCTGCCTCTCTGCTTACTTGTGATCTCTCTCTGTCAAATAAATAAGTAAAATCTTTAAAAAAAAAATGGAGGTGTAATTGGGAGTTTGACAAATGAATAAAGAAAGGTAAGGAAAATAATAAACAGACTGGGGTCAACTTGTTAATATGGAAGTTGTGTCAAACCCTAATTTCCAAGCAGGATATTTATAATTGTAATTTACAGGACTAGAATAAGAGAAAATGGAATAAAGAAAAAATAGAGACTGGAAAGGAAAAACTTCTTTTGTGTGTTTTGTTCTTTTTCTTTTTCTTTATTTATTGAATAAATTTGACATGTAACATTATGTAATTTAAGGTGTACAGCATACAGCATACCTAAAGCTACTTTGATACATTTATATACTGTAGTCTGATTGCCATCATAGCAATATTTATCACATTACATAATTATGGTATATTACTGTCTATATTCATCTCTCCTGTGCATTAGATCTCCATGGCTTACTTACTACTTATAAGTAGTAAATACTTATTTTGCAAATAAGGTTTTTTTTTTTTTGCATTCTGCATTGCTTAACAGTAGTAAGTACTTATTTCAGGTTTGTATCTTTAAACACCATCATCTTATCTGTTTTGGTTGAACAGTGTTGCAATTCGGGAAATGCATATACATATTAATAATTATTTAAAACCCAACAAAGCCCTAGACATTATGTAGTTGAGTATGAGATGTGCTTATAAAGGGGTTAAGCAATATAGATAAACTACTATGAATAATATGTCCATATTATAATGTAACATGTGATTATTCAGTAATCTCTCCATATATTTAGCCTCTACTTTGTGTCATTGAACATGACACAAAGTCCTTAAACACAGAAACACTTGCATCGTGATCCCCTCCTGAAATAGTCTTGATTGCCATGAGGTTGCCAGAATAATTTAGGGAGAGAGATGACTAAAAGTTAGTTCTTTCCAACTTAGTATGGAATGGCATAGAATCAAACTGTGCTGTGGAATAGAGGCTGAAGGTACTTTGCAACCAGGTAAGCTCTATACATTCCATTGCCAACAACTTGCTGAAAGTCTTGTTCATAATTCAAGCTGAGTCATACTGCAAAACATATCTCATAAGACATAATGATGAAGTATACTTATTCTGTAAATACTTAATCATCTTATTTAGTAACATTAGTGGATTGGACATGCATTTAGGTGAGCCAATGTACCCTCATAAAATATCACGGGTGTACTTTCTCACTGAATCTTGTGGAAAATCCTTGGACAGCTTTACAACAGTTATCTTTAACCCTTATTTTTACGTCCTGCTTCTCAGGCCAGATGTCTTTTCTTTGAAATAAATCATAATTTATCTAAAAAACCATTCAGAATCTAGCAGTGTAACCTCTGTTAGTGACACACTTTCTGGTTTTAATAGTAAATGCAAATAGAAGGAAGCCTTATACTCATTCTACAGTGGATCCTAAAAAGACTATTTAATAACTTTATGTGGCAGAATTACTTTGTACTTTTGTATGAAATCAAACAGTAGAAACTGCTTAAGATAAAGGATGTGGCTTACATAACTGCTAGAATTATGTCTTGGCAAAGATCCAACTTTGGTTGGTAAAGGAACATCATGCTACCTGATAGGTATGCTTGGCTGCCCTGTTCCTAACTAAAAGGACATTAAAGGCTGCACTTGAGAGTGAACTAACATGTATAGGAGTGGGGTTTAGCAAGTAGAATCCTGCTTAGCAGCTGATAGGATCTTTCTTAGAATACCTGTTGATAAAGTGTTAATCTCCATTGAAAGAATTATGATTTCTACAGAGCAAACTCTGAGCAGAGTCTTGGGGGAAACGGGAAAATTTCCCTACCCATAATTATTGCCTCAACCTAGGACCAAGAAGAGAAAGATATAGAGCATGTTCTTGATAATCCAACCTTCCTAAACCCTTTGCAGATGCTAATACTTCCAAGCTCTTTTAAATTGCTAATCCTTAATAAGTGCTTCACTGAGATAAGAAGGTCATTAAAGTTTGTGCTGCTTTATATGTAATCGAAAAATCCAATTTCATTTACTCATTTGTATTAGTGTAACTTCCAGAAAATGCTCAAACTGTGCTATTGTTCCTCATGTACTTCTTTAGAGGTTATAATTATCTGTATAAGAAATAAGCAAAGGAAACATGAAAGGGAGTCTTCACTTACTCAGGACAATAAGTACCATGGCGTCCAGTATAAGTATTTTGCAATAAGGACCAGGGCATTTAACATTCAAGTTCCAATGTACGTTATGATACTTTGTTTTCTTGCTAGTTAGCTGAGAAAACAGCATGAGTGAATAAAGGTGAAGAAATGAGTCATCTTGATTTCTAAAGCTAAAGTTTTAGCTTTAATGTAAATATATATTATTATTTAGAATATTAGCATCTGAACTACATAAAGACTTTATCATTTTACTTTAATTAAAACCAGGATTTATCGGGACGCCTGGGTGGCTCAGTTGGTTAAGCAGCTGCCTTCGGCTCAGGTCATGATCCCAGCGTCCTGGGATCGAGTTCCACATCGGGCTCCTTGCTCTGCAGGGAGCCTGCTTCTCCCTCTGACTCTGCCTTCCACTCTGTCTGCCTATGCTCGCTCTCACTCGTTCTCTCTCTGACAAATAAATAAATAAAATCTTAAAAAAAAAAAAAACAGGATTTATGGAACCACCAAGTAGCCTTTGAAGTTTTCCAATATGGACATGGACTAACCCCCACCTATTCTTTGCTGCATATTAAAAGTGAAATAATTGTCACAATAGATCAACATTGTCATGAGGTGATTTCTAAGGCTTCTGGCACATAAATGTATAATATCTGTGTGATTTTTTTTTATTAAGTTCATGAAGATTTAAAAATATGTATTTAAAGAGAATATAAGCCGTCTTTGAAAGTAATTAAGATCAGTGACAGTGTTCTGTCTCTCCCACCAAAAGGCAGGAAGAGACAAAGGCAGGGACGAAAGGCAGGGACGCAAGAGAGGTGCGTGATACTCCCCCCCACCCCCCAAGTGGCCCCATGGAGAAACGACATTTGCTTTTGATCCCAGATGTGTTCACAGTGGACAGAAACACATGGACGGGCTCCACTCGGCGTGGGAGCTAGAAATACGCCAGCTCGTCATGCTTGGCCTTGTTGGTCTGATAGCTGGACAAGGCCAAGGGCTTGTTTTCGTGTGGGAGACTCTGAAATACTCGAAGGTGCACAAACTCCTCATCAAATCAAAACATAGTTGACGAATGTGTGTGTCCCATAGTCTTCTTACTACATGGTTAAACTTGCAATCATGTACATGTCTCACATTTAATAGAACTAGTTAATTCAATATTATTGTCTTTCTACTAATGGAAACTTTACACAAAATGCAGACCTGCCTAAGGAATTAAGATAAGTGCATAATCTCATAATGAAATTTGTTTAATCCTGATCTGGTCTTCACACCATGGCATTAATTTCTCCTAAACTAGCTATTCCCGTGCACAAAATAGCATGCTGGGCCAAATAATGGTTTAGAGTACATTAGATACTAAGGCTACGGATATATAAAGAAAGGGTACAGGCACAGCTAACCCACAGTACAAACACGTTAGTGGTAAAAGGGCATAAGTGGCTGTTCCACTTTGCTCAGTTATTATAAAAGCGCTGGTTCTTGATACTAACAGAATATGGTAAGTAAAATCGTGGTATTATTCTATTTTTCAAATAGAAAAAGAGATAAGGAACAAACATGATTTATCAGTATAAACCATTGAATTCATCCAGAAAAACACTGAGAGATATTTAAAAAGTAGACATGAATCCTGGATTCAGTTACCAAACTTTTGGGATCTTAAGTTTTATGTCTCTAAATGGAAATTTCCAAAAGAACATAGCATCATGTACACTCATCAATTAACTTTTTAACAAATATTTTTCAGTGTTTAAGTTACTTCTTTGTCATTCTGGGTTTACAAAGATGAAAGTGGATTCTACCTGTTATAAATACACTAAATATAAAATAAAAATTAGAAATTAATAAAACCTAGGAAAGGTACAGTTAAAGAGAAATAGAAACAGTAGAGGAAACTTTAGGAAGACTTTATGACAGAAGTTGTATTTAGCCTGAACCCTGAAGGATATATGAAATTCAGATAAATGCCGGGGTCAAATAATAGAAGTGGGGAGGAAGTACAGGTGGTAAAATGTAGGGCATAATGGGTAAAAAGAATGTAAGTCATAGGTAATGAAAGGAATAGTGTGTTTTCTGACCATCAGGGAATGTGCATTCCTCCGATACATAGAAAATTCTAAATCTAGAAGAGTTTTTGAAAACAATTATCTAAAATTACCAATTACCTATATTGACTCTGGAACCTAGATAGAGCTCCATCTCCTGTATTGCTGAACTGAAAGTCTTAATATTTTATGTGTTCATTTTATGTACTATACTTAATCATGCATTTCCTATTAGATATTCATTCTATAATATTCAATATACAACTTGAAAGAGTAAAACATCAAACTTAAATAATCACAGCTAAACCTTACAAAGGATTCAAATTTTAAAAATTCCCAGTCCTCAAAAAGTTTATAATACACTAGAGAAAATAGAATTAGATTCTAGATGTATATAACAAGTAACCTAAAATCTGGGGTGGGAGCAATTCTTATGAACCTGTTTCAGTCAGGGTTCTCCAGAGAAATAGAAGCCATAAGGGGCACCTGGGTGGCTCAGTGGGTTAAAGCCTCTGCCTTCGGCTCAGGTCATGATCCCAGGGTCCCGGGATCGAGCCCCACATTGGGCTCTGTGTTCCGCAGGAAGCCTGCTTCCTCCTCTCTCTCTGCCTGCCTCTCTGCCTACTTGTGATCTCTGTCTGTCAAATAAATAAATAAAAACTTTAAAAAAAAAGAAGAAAGAAAGAAATAGAAGCCACAAGATAGATGAATGGGTGGATAGATGGATGGACAGACAGACAGAAAGACAGAATAAATAGATTTATCTTAAGGTTTTGACTCAGAAAATTGTGAGGACTTCAAAGGCAAAAACTTGGAGGGAAGGCCAGCCAACTAAAAAACAGAGACGAGTCCTTATTTCGGTCTTGAGTCGGAGACCAATCTGGTGGCAGAATTTCTTTATCCTGGAGGGACCTCAGTCTTTTCTCATAAAGGGTTATCCGATTGAATGAAGCCCATCCACATTTTAAAAGGACGAGCTGACTTACCCAAAGTCTACTGATTTTCACATCTAAAAAATGTCTTCACGGTAACTTCTAGACAAATACCTGGGTACCATAGCTTAGCCAACTGAATGCATAAAATAGACCATCACAGAGATATAACAGCAGGGATAGACATTCATCATTTCGGGAAGTCTTAAAAAATTATACATGTGTGTATTTGCTAGACAAATTAAAATGACTAATTTTTGTGGTATGAAGAATCATATTTCCCCTGCTCATGTTTCTGTGTAAATCTACACTCTTCATTTTGCATTTTTAGTCACTCTACCTCTCAGAGAAGTCTGTTCCATATTTTTCAATTGGCTAAATGTTATATATATATATAAATTTGTTAAGAAATTTTTGTCTGTTTTTCATTCTCTGAACTCCAAGGTTGATCAGAATAATCTCTCAAAGTCTTAATGGAAAGTTGGAGTCAGTAGGTGCACAGGAGTGCTGACAAAGCCAGGAGTCCAGATTCTTAACCCTACTCTATATTCCCACTTTAATCACTAATTAGATAGGTTTGTTTGCCTGTCTTCTATGCATATTTGCCAATGGATTCAGAATCCATGCAGAGGGATAACAATAGGAGATATTTTGTTCCTTTCAAATGCCAAATATGCTTCAGAACACATAGACTGCCATTTTTTGCCCCATACAGATATCCACTTGATAAGAGGTTCTCAGATTCAATTTTGGCATTGCATAAAGGTAATAAAATTTGGAATTCTATTATTTTTATTAATTAATTTATTTTCAGAAAAACAGTGTTCATTATTTTTTCACCACACACAGTGCTCCATGCAATCCGTGCCCTCTCCAGTACCCACCACCTGGTACCCCAACCTCCCACCCCCCGCCCCTTCAAAACTCTCAGGTTGTTTTTCAGAGTCCATAGTCTCTCGTGGTTCACCTCCTCTTCCAATTTACCCCTTTCAATTGAAGGACTCCCAAATTAAGTCATACGATTTATGTTTATTTATGTCATATGTTTTGCAAAGTAATTCCAAAATGTTACCTGCCTTAAAATTACTGCATGGGATCAAATATACAATATTGCCTATTCCCTGTACCATTCGTAGGATAATAAGAGTTGTGGCTGTCCTCATGTAGGGCATCTAATATTAGGACGAGAAAAGTCTTGGGCATGTCAATAATATCTCTATCAATCTACCATGAGAAATCCATTACTTCAGATCTTCAAATTTTAAACAATGAGGTCCTCTGGGCATTTATAAATTTGTGAATTTAACCTTCCACAGTTAGATGTGCCTTGAGAAGTTTCATCAAAATTATGTCCCATTGATACTGAGTATCACATGAAAGGACAATTTCTTGAAAAAATTCTAGGAAATTCTACAATGCATAGGCATCAAAAGGATGTTTATGCCATTCTGCTTTTCTGAGATAGATATGAAAGAGGCACAAATACACACATGAAGCGTGTGCCATCTGCAACACAGGGAACTGAAGTGAGAAACAAAAAACAATCTAGAAGGCCAAAGAAAGGCTTTCTAGATTCACCATAGCTGCATCAAGCACAAAGACAAAAACTTAAATGGCTGGAGAAAAAGCACCCAAGTGAAGAACCTAACATATAGTCAAGAGAAGTCCAAATTTTTTCAGTATGGAAATTTGGAGTACTCTGAGTCCATGAGTTGAGAATGCATTTAGAAGGGGGCAGTTTAGTGTAGTGATTAAAGATGAATGCTACCATTGGGAAGACTTGGGGGGGGGTTGAATTCTGAATATAACAATTTTTAGTTGCTTTGAGTGTATTTCCCAGCTCTTTATGGCTCACTTCCTCCTTTTGAATCCCTGTTGTCCATAGTATATAATATTCTTGCAAATATTTAACATAAATTACTTAAAACAATGATTTCACACACAGCAAGTATTCTATAATATTATCATCATAATAATGAAGGAAAGACTTCATATCATTTTTAAATGGGGCAACAGAGCTTTTGCAAACATTCCCATTTACAAAGATTATGAGACACAGCCATATAATGACTCCTCTGGAAGACATGAACATTTTATAGACATAGTTTTATTTTTGAGGAAATTTCTTCATGTATAGAGACAGCCAGTTTCAATACCAAGATTTTAAGTCATAAAAATGACCTATCTTCTGGAAAGCTATAACTATTCATATTATTAGCTCATTTGCAAAATTTGTATCAGTTAATCAGTTTTGTTTCATGAAATATTTGGCCCACTCAAAACTTGGGACACCGAGTCTTGTTTTTCTCCCACTTCAGGGGCCACTCCTTCTCAGTCTCCTTTCCTAGTTCCCCTGCCTCTTTCAGATGCTATGCAATGCAGTGCTTCAATTGAATAACAGTCCCCTTCTCTCCACTCTCAAGATAATCTCATCCAATCTCATGACTAAGTATCATATATGTAGTCTGAAGAATGCAAAAGCTATATTCCAAATGCAACTACTTCCCCTGAAATCCCAACATGCATGTATGACCACCTCCTTAATGTTTTCATTTGGATAGCTAATAGACACCTCAACCTTATAATTTTGAAATAGAACCTTTGATCTTCATTATCCTCAAAAAAAAAAAAATCTCTCTCTTCTCTGTTTCATTAAATGACAAGTTTTCAGTAAAAAAATCTTGGAGTCATTCTTGATTCCTCTTTTTCTCTATAATTCCACTCTGGTCTTCAAAATACCTTGGCATCACTGTTTTTAAGTTACTTACAAAATCTGACAAATTCTCATTTGTTTCACCATCATCAGCTTTTTCCTTGATTATTGCAATTATTTGTAACTAGTTTCCCTGCTTCCACAATTCACTTTGTATAGTTTATTCTTCACTCAGAAGGATAATAGTCTCACTGAAAATATTAAGTCATATACTGTTCTAATCAACACTTTTATATCACATTCCCATACTCATTCAGCCAAAAAAAAAAAAAAAAAACTCAATATCCTTTCAGTGTATTAAGGATTCCAAATGATCTGAACCCTAATTATACCAACTTCTCTTACCTCTTTTAACCTTATTAATTTTACTACAAACACTACTGATGCACATTCTTACCTTTACTCCTACTATTCCCTCTGGCAAAGCACTCTCCAGTATCTGCCTGACTTCCTCCTTTAACACTATTGATTTCTATTCAAATGTTCCCTAATGAGTGATACTTCCTTTGGCTGCTACATAAAATAAAACTTTACCCCCATCCTGACTTTTCCTATCATGTGCTTTGCCTCATTTTTCTTTATCCATTCATTACCACTTCATATGTTATATATTTACTTATTTTATAGTGCCTCCCAACTAGAATGCAAGCTCCATGAGGGCAAAGGGTATTTGATTTTTTCAAGACTATAATCTGAACTCCTTTTTTTCTTCACTAAGCATTCTTCTTTTATTTATTTTTTATTTTTTTATTTGAATATAATTGACACATAATGTGTCAATTATATTGTCACACAATATCAGACTAATGGACACACATTAGTTTCAGGAATATATCATAGTGATTCAACAACTTTATGTGTTATACCCAGATCACTGCAAGTATAAGCTACCCTCTGTCACCATGTAATACTATTACAATACCATTGACTATATTCCCTATGCTGTACCTTTTATTCCTATGTCTTATTCATTCCATAACCAGAAGACAGTATCTCTCACTGCCTCCCTGCCCTTAGCCATTTTGCCCAACCCCTACAACCCTCCCCTCTGGCAACCCTTGTGCACTATTGGTGGGATTGTAAATTGGTACAAATTTAGAAATAGCACAGAGCTTCCTCAAAAAATTAAAAATAGAAATACAATATGATCCAATAATTCCACTACTAGGTATTTACTAAAAACAAAACAAAACAAAACAAAAACATACACACCGAAAACAGTAATTTGAAAAGATAAATGGACCCCTATATTTATTGCAACATTATTTACAATAGCCAAGATAAAGAAGTAGGTCAAGTATTCACTGACAGATGAATGGATAAAGAAGATGTGAAATATGTGTGTGTATCACACAACACACAACACACTATGAAATGTTACCCAGCCATAAAAAGGATGAAATCTTGCCATTTGTGACAATATGGATGGACCTAGAGGGTATTATGCTAAGTGAAATAAGACAGAGAAAGACAAATGCCATATGATTTCACTTATATGTTGAATCTAAAAAACAAAACAAAAGAATAAACAAACAAAAAGCAGAATCAGACCTGTAAACTCAACTCTTAAAAATATTGTCTGGCATATAAAAGACCATAAATAGTTATTTATGGGATAAATGGAGATACATACATTTTAATCCCTGCTGTCTATAATGCATTTGAACTAATCTTCAAGAATTGGGCCCAAAACTCATAAATTCATGGCTGAGTTCATAGTTACATAGGTCTATGATCTAAACTAGAGTTATACAAATACTTTTACCTCTGCAATTTGTGAGAGAAAGTTACAATCTAATTGGGGAACTTATAAATACACAGCATGACATCTGGAAAGAAATAATCTTCATGGTTACTATTAAAAGCATGGTAAGGAATTCTCCACAACACATGACTGATACTCAAGTGAGGACTCTGCTTCCTAGAGAAGGCCTATCACCAATGAACATCTGAGTTCCATCTACATGGGTAATATTTGCCATTGATTGGTTCAGTCCTAGATAGCTAGATTCTTTGTTCCGTGGTCTTAGTGTGACAAGTATTCCTGTATCTGTAGTTACATTGTATTAAAAATATATTCTACAAAATTAGTATACTTGAAATTTGTTAAAAGGATAGATCTCAGGACGCCTGGGTGGCTCAGTCAGTTAGGCATCTGACTCTCGGTTTCAGATCAGGTCATGTTCTTGTGGTTGCAGGATTAAGACCTGTGTTGGTCTCCTTACTCAGAGTGGAACCTGCTTCAGATTCTTTCTGTCTCTCCCCCTCACTCTCTCTCTCTCAAATAAATAAATAAAATCTTAAAAAAAAAAAAAAAGGTTAGATCTTAAGAACATTCACCATACATGCATGCACATACACACACAAAGAAAAAGAAAAAAGGGGACTATGTGAGGTGACAGATATGTTAATTAGTTCAATTATGGTTATCACTTCACAAGGTGTATGTATATCAAAACATCAAGTTTTACACCTAAAATATATACAACTTTTACCTGTCAATTTTACCTCAGTAAAGCTGAAAGAAACATTTCTTCTTGTTAAAATTAGTCTTCTTATCTAAGCAAGATGGAACATTATATCTGGAAATTATACATTTAGAGAGAATTGGCATGTCTCATGTTTTAAATTATTTATATTAATTACCACTTTATAGACTCTTTCCATTGTCCATATTCTCAATGCAGAAAATGAATTTTCTGGCACTCAGTCTGTTGCTAGAATAGCATTGTTTGTGCTGCTTTAGAAGCTCTGACTGCCAGTATTTACCTCAGTCATTTGGATATAATTGTGCATATCACAAAGCTGAAGGTTCTTATGAGAAAATCCAAGGTTTAGCACACAATTGACAGAATTTCTATTATAGAAATTTGTCATAATTTCCATAATCACAAAATATCAAATGTTAAGACATTTAAATAAGTCTTTTCTCCTTCACATTTTAATTAAATTGCAGAGCAATTGATATTAGTTCAGATTCACTGCCAATCTAAGACCTAAAACTTCAGTATTTTATTAAAATCCCTTCCACTAAAAAAAATCTAAAAATAACACGTTGAATGAGAGCAAAGGCATTGTCTTTTAATTATATGTACTATTTTAAATACATGTCAGATAATCAACAAAATGGTTCCGGATATATCAAAGGAAGGTATTGTAGTGAGAAGTTGTGATGCAGTGTAAAGAACACTGGATGGATGGAATCCGGAAATCCTACCATAGCTCCAAATCTGTGATTTTCTAGAATATAATGCTGACCAAGTTTATTCTGTCTCACTGGAAAAATGAAGGCACAAGGCAAGATCGTTATTACTGTCATCCTGAGCTCTAAAGTCTGGTGATCATGAGAACATTGTTGATCATGAGAATGTTATAAAATGTTAGAAATTAATTTTTTATTATGTTATGTAGTCACCATATGGTACATCATTAGTTCTTGATATAATGTTCCATGATTCATTATTGGCATATAACACCCAGCACTTAATGATTTAAACATAAACAAGGATAAAGGCTAAAATGGGCAAGATGTCTTTCAATGATCCTTCCTCATAAAAATACTTCTGAAATATAGGTGTTTTTGTTGCTTTCATTTAATCCCACTTAATTTCTACTAAATTGATTGTTGAAAATGGTTTTAGGAAATGGCCATGAAACTTGGTTGACTAGAAGTCCTTGAAGGCCATTTCAGCATTCTGATTCCAAGTCCCTGTCAGGAATTACTGAATCAGAATCTCCTGCAGCGATGACTGAAAATTTGGATCTTTCTTATAAAGAAAAAAAGTGTTATTTTCTTATATAGTTTGGGTTATAAAGGCCTGGGAATTTTTCACAAGATTCTATCCCTTCCTCAATGCATTTATATATTATATCCATTAGTTTTCTGTATAGCAAAAAAAAAAAAAAAAGTAAAAGAGAGAGAGAGACATCCTTGTTATACAGAATAATAGATCTCTAACTGTGAACCTCAAGGCATTTAAGCACTTTTTGCAGTCAGTCTACAGATGGGAAAATTTATGTACCATTCCTTCAAACTGAACCATGTAGACTGCCATCTCTCTAATTGTAAGCTCCCTCTATTAATCAGCATATGAGAATATGTGTGTGTGTGTGTATTTAAGAGAAGTTTGTTTTTTAGCATTCAACTAAAATGTGTGATTCTACACAATTTTAGAATGTAGTCTTCTATAAGCCTGTAATATTAACCCCTTGAAGTTACCTTAGGCCATGTCAAAGTACCAGTACATGAGGAAAGCTGCTTTTTCTTAGACATTTATTGTTTTGTTATTTTTTTTATATTATTAGCAAAGCATTAACATTAGTCACTCTCGTCCTATAAATAAATTTCATGTTGAGGTACAAAACAATTAAGTTGTCTATTAACTTTGGCTTCAGTATTGAAAGTCTCAGGTAGGTACCATATAACCCAAAGAATACAATTTCAAGCAAAAGGGTAAAAGAAGAAGAATCAAGAGTATCTGAGTCAACTATCAAAAATTAAATAGTGACTTGAAGCAGCTGGCAAGAAAGCAAGTCTAAAACCAGCTATTAATCACATATGAAAGTCACAAGTTGAAACAACTATCATTCTGCCAGAACTTTCCCTTTTAAGCCTAGCCTGAGGCCAGATTTATCAAGCCATAGGGGCTCATTCTACAACATTCTGTATTTAGTAATTCATAAAGGACTCAAATTGGAGCTAACCTGGGAATCTCTACCTTGAGGCATATCATTAGAAAAGAATTCAAAATAGACACCTCCAAAATCTGACCAAGATGTACCAGAGATCTCAAAGGTGTTTATATGCATATCCTAAGACAATAGTTATGGGTAGCCAAAGGATTTTGATAACATTACTTTTAATTACAACAAATTGGAAATATTCCAATTGTTAAATAATGGATGATTTATATATTACGGTACAAATATATCTCCTAATATTATGCAATACTTTATAATTTTTTAAAAAAGTAATTAAGTGGAATAAGAGTCATGATATAATAAAAGGAAAGATAAAAAATTACAAATTAGTATGTATAATAGAGCGTTGATAAAACTATGCACATAAAGATATTAAAATGATAGTAACAATGTTTACCACTGGGTAACAATAATTTAAATAATTTATTTTTCCTTTGGCCTAAATGGAATTTCTTTTTTTTTTTTAAAGATTTATTTATTTATTTGACAGAGATCACAAGTAGGCAGAGAGGCAGACAGAGAGAGAGGAGGAAGCAGGCTCCCTGCTGAGCAGAGAGCCCGATATGGGGCTCGATCCCAGGACCCTGGGATCATGACCTGAGCCGAAAGCAGAGGCTTTAACCCACTGAGCCACCCAGGAACCCACTAAATGGAATTTCTAATTTTCCCATATTGGACATGTATTTCTTTTTTAAGAAGAAAAACATATATGATTTTTTTTAAGAAAAAAAAACTATAAGGTCACCATGTGTAACTTAAAATAAGTATAGGTTCGTACACGGCATTCTTCCTGGCATTTCCCCTTCTGTTTTGATCTGATCTGCATTATTTAGTCATCCTTCCCTTAGGTTTTATGCTTCTCTGAAGGAAGGAGGTCATATCTTTTATAACTTAGCAGCCAATGCACCAACTGTCACAATACAGGTAGTAAATAAATATAAGACAAACAAAATCACAAAGTAAAAATTAAAATGTAGTTGTTTACATCAAGAAATAATAAAATTATTTTAATAAGTTTTGAGATTGAAAGGTTAATTTAATTTTCTAATCTTAGAACTTTAGCTTCCTTTGTATGGGGCAAATGAACATACTGGATCCAAGAAAAAGAGAGATGAAAATAACACTCATTCGTTTATAATTTTTAATTTTATCTCTCCTAGTGCTGAATCAAAAAATACCTAAATTTTACACTGTTTTAAGATGAAGCTTGTGAAAAGAAATAGATTTTAGAGTATCTAATGCCAAAAGAATTAACATAATATGCAGAAATAAAAAAATTAAATCCATGGAAACAAGCCTTAAGATATTCTACAATCCAATCAAATAAACTTAAAATCCTTAAATATAAATGCATGTTTTAAATACTTTAATTCATCATAGCCAAGAAAGCAAAAACTCTTTGTCTTCCCTCCATTAGCATATACAGATTAATTATCCAGATACAAAAGTGTATATATACATGTATTTTCCATGCTTTTGCTGTTTCATAATTCCTCAATTTAATATACTTGGTGAGAAGGTCCTCAGTCTCATAATATACTTGGTGAGGAGTGACTAATTCCTGTTAATATAGTAAAAGAAATAAACAGGGTTTCTTTGACATGTAGGAACTATGCCCAAGGCATTTTCTCCTTGAATCCTGAAGCAGCAGGGACAAAAAAGAGAGAGAATGACAGACAGTGGGGGAGAAAAACCAGTTGAACATTAGCGCCAATTGCATGAAACACTGAAAAAATGTGTTCCTTGCAGTGTAAGAAATTTTTAAAGAAAAATCTCTGTGTGGGCACCAGCTTTCTCAATATATCTAGAATATTTAAATACTAGTTATATGTCTGGGGAGTTTATTATCAAAAATGAGTGATAAGATAAAGTAAAAAAAGACTTAAAATTCAGTCCTCGCCATTTTTACACAGATTGTTAACTATACCCCCTCAACATCACCCCCTCCACACACACACATTTGATACTTGGTCGACCCACTTAAATGAATGGAACAAAATTTGATGGCTGGGAAATCCTTTATTTCCATTCCATAATGAATCATATTTATGACTTTTATAGTTCTACGTATATTTTCGCTTAAGAGTGTTTTGTTTTGGGACACCTCAGTAGGGTTAGTCAAGCCTCTGCCTTCAGCTCAAGTCATGGTCCCAATACCTGGGGTTCAAGCCTCAGGACCTGGGCTCCTTGCTCAGCAGGGAGCCTGTTCTCCTTCTGCCTACTCCTCCCCGTGCTTGTGCTCACTCTCTCTCTCTCCCCCTCTCTCTATCTCTGACAAATATATATATATATATATATATATTTTTTTTTTTTTTTAAAGAAAGAGTGTTTTGTTTTTCTTTTATAGGGAATATCTGGATTTTCCTTTTCTGGTAAAAGGACTCTGAAAGGGAGGATTATTTTTAAATATGCCTATATTAGCCATGAGGAAAGCGTCCTGGTTTTTGCCTAGTTTACTTAAGGGTTTGTGTCCTGCTAAACACCTTGTAGTCATCTCCAGCCAATAGTTACTTTGCAATTCAGCCCAGCTGGTATCCCAGCTACTTTATAAGTTGTGCTCCTCATCACTGGCGCCCTGATTCCTCTGCTCTGCCCCTGTTCCCAAGACCAATGGCGATTTAAAGCAGGAAGAATCTATTCAACTTCAGCTCAGTACTCTGGAACTATGTGATGTATCACTCTGGTAGTTAGAATGATACAAAGTAAATTCTTCAGACATGACCTGGGACCTCATTCTTTTTTCAGGTTTTTAATTGAATTCCAGCTAGATAACATACAGTGCTATATTTGTTTCAAATGTACAACAGAGTGACTCATTTCCATACACACCTGGTGCCTATCACCTATTTCACCGATCTTCTCTCCTCCTCCTCTTTGATAACCATCAGTTTGTTTGTTCTCTATAGCTAAGAGTCTGTGTCTTGGTTTGCTTCTCTCTCTCCCTCTCTCTCTCTCTCTCTCTGCACCCACCCCTTTGCTCATTGGTTTTATTTCTTAAATTCCACATGTGAGTGAAATCATGTAGTATTTACCTTTCTCTGTCTAACTTATTTTGCTTAGCATAATACCTTCTAGATCCATCCAGGTCATTGAGTTTCTCTCTCTCTCTGGGCCCATGATTTCCAAATGCTCCTATCAGTAATCTCTTAATATTGGACCATATAAGGGTGTACCAGTTTCTATAAGTAAGCCCATGTCCAAATTATACCTGTAATTTTCTTCCTTATTTTTTATTGCCGGAAATATTCAGAAAGGTTTTTGTTGTTGTTGTTGTTGTTGTTGTTATGTTGTGTTTTGTTGGAAAGTTTTATTTAAGTGTTTTGTGTCACCTTTTAACCAACACCAAAAAGAGAAAAATAATTTTCCCCTTCCAAACAGGAGTGTCATTTCAGAGAGGACTGGGCATGCATATTGAGAGCTGGGAAGGGTCTGCCTCCCTAGGCTGCTCTTCCCAGCCATGCTACCCGGGGTTGGATCGCCAGTCCAAGGAGTTCACTTTCTGGGAGCCCTGGGAGACCTTGGAATGAGTGAGGGAGCAAACCCCGATCCTGCAGAGAAGGACTTGGTCTCTTCTGAAGGTAAGGACATGAGTCTGGTGAGGCCTGGTGGTTCCAGAGGGGAAAGGAGAACCAGAATGTTCCATGGAAGCTCCAGGTCCTCCAGGTCTGTAAAATACGTTTGCTGGAAAAATAAGATGCTTTGAAAATTTCTGCAGTCTGTGTTGTCCACCTACCCATGAGAAAACTACTTTGTTGACCAAAGATGGCCGGAGGAAGGAAGCAGAGGCTGGAGGCAGGAACTGGTCTGGCTCCAGTGGAGGATTCCAGAAGGGAGTGAGGCAGGCACCAGTCTTTGGTTTCCTAGGTCCTCTTTCTGGCAGCTATATAGGCTATGAAGACCCCAACCTACCTGGCCCTTGAGATGTGGGCTCCCAGGCGGTGGGCAGTGCTGAAAGAGGAAGGCTGGCCATCTGTCATAGGTTGGAGGGTGCCCAGGCCATGGGTGCTCAAAAAAGTGTGCCCAAAGGGAACAGGGCTAGCTGGAGGAACAGGGGTCCTGGGGACGGCCTGCCTGCCAAACTGGCTAAGGCACAGTGGTCATGGTTGGCACAGATGTAAGCCAATTTTAACCATCAGGGGGAAATGAAGTTCTGCTTTGGATGGCGTGCAGCAGGTGTGCCATGGGACCCTTGGTGAAGACTGCCATGTCCTCCCTGTCATAGGTCTCATGGTGCAGCGCACAGGGGACTGTACCTGGTTACTGCGGTAAGCATAGTCCACCATGGAGACATTGTCTCGCTCACAGCCTACCACCTTGTATCCAGGCCCATCGCCATACAGGATGGCAGTGAAGGGCTTCTTGTCTGTATCACTCACCATGGGGGCCAGACCAAAGACAGAGTTGCCAGGGGGTGCACCTGCCAAAGATGAAGACCTGGGACTGGTCCACAGTGACAATGGTCAGTGTATTTTCCAGAGAGATCATGGTGAGTGTCTACCCAATTGCCTGGTCCATTTCTACCTCCTCATGCAGAGCCTGCTTGGCCCTTTCCTCCAAGTTATACCAGGAATTTTCATCTATTGCTGTTTCTGTACGTATTTCCCTTATGTATTTTTTTATATATAAGGCATTTATTTATTTATTTATTTATTTATTTATTTGGTGGGGAGAGAAGACAGAGGAACGGAGAGAGTGAGCATGAGGGGTAGGGAAGGGGGAGGGCAGAAGGAGAGGGATAAGCAGACACCCCGCCTAGCAGGAGACCTAACGTGGGGCTCGATCCCAGGACCCCAAGAGTATGACCTGAGCCAAAATCAGACTCTTAAGTGAGCCACCCACGTACCCCTTATTCCCCTTGTGTTTAGCCTTCTTAGTTACTCATAAATTCATGTTGGATTCCCAAGATGCCTTATTGATTTTGACTTGACTCAGAGAATTGCTATGCCCCTTGAATGCTGTTTTAGCTAGTTAGAGGGTAAGCTGCAATTGTTTTATTATCTTGAAATGCTTACCCAAAAGAGTAAAATCACATAATTTCTCCAAAGCCCCCAAAATTAAAAGGTTAAAAAACATTTTAATTCCAGGTGAATAACCTCTATTAATTATCTTTGCCTTCAATTCTGATTGTATATTTTTTCTGTTTATATTTAAGATTGCTTTTTACTATTATCTTTTAAAAAATTTAAAGTCCAGTATAGTTAAGATACAGTGTTATATTAGTTTCAGGTGTATAATACAGTGATTCAACAATTCTATACATTACTTAGTGCTCATACATAACCCAGAGTTTTAATTAAAGCACATGTAGTTGAACGGCCTTTACCCAAAATTACTTTATTCTTGTTCAGTCCTAATTAATGCATCTGTTATTCATTTTGAATTTAAATTCTCAAATTGTAAACTATAGAATTAATCTATTTATTGACTAAATTATACATTTATTCAATGTTCAATGATTGAATATCTTTTTTTTTTGATAGTGACATGAAGGCTGAAGTCATTAATCTAACCTTGAAAAAAAGTAAAGAAAAGCATATCTTATTATAGAATAATCTTGTTTTAGGTCTTATCAGTAATCTAAAAAGAAATTATTTTTATGTAGTCAGGCTTAAAAATAAATAACTATCTTTCCTGAAGCCAAATTTTGGCTAATTTAGAAAATAAACCATTAAGCTAATACCTTAATTTTGTTCCTTACCAGTAACTTAAGTTGTATTAATTATTAAGGGGAGGGGAACCTATCCTCTTGGTTGCTTAATTACACTCAAATCTGCTTCCTTGATTATACTCATATCCAAAGTAATTTTGTTCATTTTATGAAAGCTGAATTCTAATTTTCCTACATTGTTTAGTTAAAAGTCTTCTAGTAAACTGCTCCTTATTTGTCCCTAGTAAGACAAGGTTTCTCTTTTAATAAACACTATCAAGTATTCTATGTCTTTTTCTCTTGTTTGTGCTTTAGTATCACTAGTTTTAATAGCAATTTCATTTAATTAGCTTTTTAAAAAACTATCACTGGCCAAGGTTAGAAGTGTGCAGTTTGCCTACTGGGAAAACTAAGTCTTTGATACTATGAAACTTTGATACAGGAAGATCATCACAGAAGTTTCTCAGTGGCCATTCTTGATAAAGAATCTCTGGAATACTAATACAGCCTTGAATCCTATTTTTTATTTTAATGACCATGTTTTTTAAATGAATTTATTTAAATTAAAGACAAGAGCCCAAGACTAAACATATACAATTCAGCAAATGTAGATGTCTATAAGCTCTAATGGGTTTATCTTCTTCATTGGTTAATTGGAAATTAAACATTTTAACATTCTCGTAAGGAGAAAATTAGCATTTTTAGTGATGTATCCCTTTATAAAATCTCACATTTGCATAATGTTAAATTAACATACGCAGCTATATAGAATGCTTTATCTTTACAGAAGTCAGCAATTTGTTTAGGAATTCAATTGCGGCAGAGCAAATACTCAAAAATGTATGGGAACTTTCCTTTCCTTTGGTTTCTTTGCCACTGTTTAACCTCCATTTTCTTGACAATGTTGCTGATTCTTCTATCACTTCAGATTCATCTTTCAGGTCCTTAAATGTATGTGTTCCTTAAGGTCTGATATTTATTCCTTTTTCTCTTTCTTTACTGTAAGACTGTTGTTCCCATCTCTAAGAGGTTCAGCTAATTTCTGACAAATATTTGCTGTAGCTCTAACTTTCTCTTGAGAGTTCCTCAGTTCCGATTCTCAAATTCAACTTATTTCCACAGCCAATTCATATTCATTTGCAACAAGGAGACAAAGATGGCAGTTGTGCTGTGGCCAAAATGCCATCAGTACAGTAGTTGATGAGGCAGCTGTGAAAGTTAATGACAATCATGTGACCATCATATTAAGTAAAAGAAAAAATGTGGCTGACAGTAATACTGTAGGAATCAGCACACACAGCCAGTTGTTAGGCATGATGGCTATTCAGATAAAAAAGAGTTTAAGGCCTATAAGAAAGGGATGATTTCACTGTTGTACTAATGAATAAATGAGGTAAGAGAGAAAATCAGTTTTAAAAATTATCTTTGGATGGTGTTTGGGGCTGAACAGTATCCCTCTAAAATTCATATGTTGAAGGCCTAAAGTCTAGTATCTCAGACTATGAATTTGGGATTACCTCAGAATAGAAGATCTACTTCCCAGACTACAGCAATTACTTAACTGGTGTCTCTAACCCCTTAATGGTCTTGTCTATCTTCTACACTGTTAGAAGTGTGATCTGTTAAAAATATAAATTCACCTATGATACCTTCCTGATGAAAAGTTTTCATCATTTCTCTGATCTAAGGGGATACAGTTCATAAAACCCACACTTCCTATTATGGCTAAGAAGAGCCTCCTTAATAAGGACCATAAGCATTCTGTCAGTCTCCCTTACTTGTAATTTATGTTCATGTTATCACTGGAAGTTCCCCTGATCTTATCAGGTTGTTGCATTCCTACATGATCTTGTGCATGCCCCTGGCTCTTACAGTAAGTCCTTTTCCTTCTCCATTTTCCCCACAGTCCTTCTAGTTATCTCTTTCCAGATTTCTTCAGGGATCTCCTCTTGATGGATCAGGTGATAATTTTTCATGCCTTAACATAGTTCCTACAAATACAGCTCACTGGAGTAAAAGGCTACATGTTCCTAGATAAGGGATATTTTAGCCCTGGTCCCTGAACTTGGCATATAGTCATTTCAGAGTTGCCCTGAATTCTTTCAGGATAAGTTATCAGAATTTGTCATATATTCAGTCTATTATTGGGTGTATATATTCAAGAACTCCATGGCAGACAATTATTTTTAATGCTCATCACTCACCATATTTATGGGATCCACTGGTCCAATGCTGTTTACATAAACATCAGTTTCAATTACAGTGGGCCTCACTGCAAAATAACAACATAAAGAATAGTAAAAAATAAGATCAGAGGTTGTGTTAAGTAAATCTTAGCTTTAAATAGATCTTCATAAATAACATTTACCACTTAAATAATAAAATATTCTTCATTAGGAAATGAAGAAACATCACCCATTACAAAAACACAAATGTCTTTTGAACATTTCAGTTCACAAGTCAATTATGTATGTAAAAGTCAACATTTTAAACTAAAGACATTTTTTTAAAGATTATTATTTTTTTAATTTTAGGGGGAGAAAAAATGAGCATGAGCAAGGGCAGGGGCAGAGGGAGAGGGAGAATTTCGAGCAGACTCCATGCTAAGTGTGGAGCCTGACTTGGGGCTCTATACCAGGACCATGAGATCATGACCTGAGCTGAAATTAAGAGTTGGATGCTTAGCCAACTGAGTTACACAGGCATCCCTAAAAACATTTTATGAGACTGACGCGCTGCCTACTGTGCTAAGGAGGCACCTCCTAAAAACATTTTAGCATACAACATAAAAATGTTATAAATATCTAAATCCTTTATTAAAATTAAGGAAATTGATTTAATAATTTGCTAGGTAATTTGCTCTCTGCAATATGCTAGGATTTTAGAATTTGAATGAATATTAGTATCTAAGGATTATGCAATTCGACTTAATGCCTATCAGTTGTGTGCTTGTAACTGTTCAACAACCTTTCTTCCATAGTGGATCCGGGGGAAGCCCTGAGGTGTAGCTTTTGCTGATACCCATGGGTAAATATTCCCACAATGGCTGGTTTAAGGATACAAATGTGAAGTCACTGAATGCAGAGTTGGGATAGTATCTAATAAGTAGCTATCGTGAGCCAGTATAAGCATGCTCTAGCACCAATGGGACTCAAAGCATGGTTATGAGGATTAAAGGAGATAATGTCTGTAAAGCATTTACCTTCATGTCTGATTCTGATTCTTACGAAGAGCTTCATAAATATTTGTTCTTACTTCTTTCTCCCCTGTTAACAACATTCCTTTAGGTGGTTTATGTTGGCTCCAAACTTAGGTGCATTTTTATTTAAATTTCACAGAGTATATTGTATAGATATTTCTATGGATTTCATCTATTGTGTTGTATATATAACCATTTGTGTTTTCCCAGTTCATCTTAAATGGTATATACTGTATGTCAGTTATGTTTACAGTCTGTCAAATGTGTAGTGCAGAGCAGCCTTTTAAATGTTTATCAAATGACACGATTTATGAATACCTGTAGTACCACCATATTAGATGATGATTTTTTTGTTTATTGTTTTAACAAATATTGAAAATATTTGTTAAAATATTTGTAAAAATATTTTTCAAATATGAAAATATATTATTTTGCTTTATTCCCCTGTCCCACCAAATAGAATATAAGGGGTTCATTTATTAATGTAGCAAATACTTATTAAAGTGTCAGTGCAAAGGGTTCACAATGTTGACAAGAAGAAAACCGTTTTATGAAAAAAAATTCATATCTCAAAAGAGATTTATTTAGAGATGATGCAAACAAAAAAAAAGCATATAAGCCTCCTTGTAGATTGAAAGTTTCTATAATAAAGGGCACGTTTAGTAACACTTACTCAGTTCTCCTTTATAAATTGTATCTGATTTCTTATTTCTGGACTAATATTTATCATTCTTAAAACTCAGACACATGTTTGACCTGGAAGGACACACTTCCCCCTCTAACACATAGTTAAGCCTGCCTGTCAGAGTCTCTATTCAGTCCCAAGTCCCCTGTCTTCGAAACTTCCAATCTGGCAGATTACCCATGCTGGCAAGAATTCAATGGAGAACTTGAGGTATTTTGAAAAAACAGTATATAATTTTACAATATATAATATATTATAAATATATATCCTTTTGCAATTATAAAACAAATTACACTTAGAAAAACATTAAAATATTTGCATAGTTTGGTTTTCTTTGAGTAAAGATTTTATTACATGGTATATATATATGTTGTTTAGCTAGAAAAGTAAATAAGATTTGTCAAAAATAGCTTTCGTTTGCAAAAGTATAGGTCTCTAGACCTACATAGTACATGACAATGTAATTCAATCTGCTAGACAACAAATAGATTTCTTAAATAAAAGTATGTCATATGATTTATAGCAGGCTTTATAATTTAATGTAAGCTGATGACATCTGAGATGACTTCCTTTAATTGTCATTTATTTTTTATTGTGAATTGAAGCCAATAAATATCAGATAATTATGCTAGTTTTAGCTAGATTTATAGAATGGATTTTATGAAAGCTAATTAATAAAAAAACATAGGTGTATTAGTTCCATTTGTAAGTATATTTATTTCCAGTTATAAGCAATTAAGTGTAACATACCAGACTTATTTAATTAGATTTTTTTCTGTTCATCTGATAAATCAACAAACACTGAACACCTCTTTATTGCATGATAGTAAGGATTGAATACTGTCTATGCAGATAAATAAATGATACCTGGGGGCCTTTTTATTTGTAGGTCATACTTTTCACATTTATAGTATAGAATGTTTTAGATATGAGTCATCTATCCTAGTTTCCTAATACCAATATTTCCTTAACCAACCAGGAGACAAATATATAACATTAGGGAAATATAAACTCTTACATTAGGGCTGAGCCACATTGAAATATTTCATGAGTAACAGATAGGGATAGGATAGGATAGGATAGGATAGGATAAAAGAAGAATCACATTACTGAGTGCAATGTAGAGCATTGCTGTTGATGAAGATATTCAATAAATAACTTAATAAATATATATTTGTAAACTATAAATATGTCCTTAATTATTATGTACTCCATTTTTTAACTTGGGACTGCTGGTATTTCATCTAGTTCTTTAAACTTCAGCCCCAAATAAGCCTGAAAGCAAACTAAAATAGGTCAGATTAATTTTAAAACACCAGCTAGAGACTGTATGCTTCAAAATATATACTAAAGAGGAAAACAACAGAAAACTGTCATTGTTCCTTAATAATGACTCATTACCTTTTATTGATTCATCCTATGAACAATACTTGTGGCTGAAATCATTTAAATACAGGCTTCTTGGTAGAGTGAGTACATTTTCTTAGCTCTGTAATTTTCTCAATACAAAGTTTGTTCAATTGGAGGATTTTAATAATATTTTAAAAAGAAAACATCAGATTTCATTCAAAAATAAAAAAGGACACTAAAAAGAAATTGTCATTCCAGGTTCATTAATGATCTTTAGGATAAGGACAGAGATTATGTTTAATTCTTCAACGCATATGGAGATGAAAGATCTCCTTTTTTTTGTGATAAACAATGATGGGGAAAAAGTATTACCATAACAAATCACATTTTTGAGAGATGGAAAGCAGGTAGAGAGGACACTGGATTCCTTTTGCAAGGTCTCTTTCTGCATTGTGATTCTAAGTACTTTGTTTTAAGTATCTCAACAAAATATAAGATAAACTCTCCGTGGGAGGTAGTGAATATAAGAAAGAATGGACATTATGAGCAACTTAAAGATAATGCAGAGAACAGTAAGAAGAATCAAAAAATAATTTAAAAAAAGAAAGCAGTGAGATCAATGAAGTTTCCACACTCAATATCCACATAGCTAGGGCAAAATTGAAGACAGCCAACTGTAGAAATAGGTAATCAGTTTTTAATCCGAAGATACAAAATAAAACAGATTTTAAAAACACTTTCTTCATAATTATGTTTAACCATGCTTTCTTAGGTGACATTCAAATTACTCTAAGATATCTTTAGCAGATTATGTAGGTTTGGGGTCACTTTTGCATATTAATTCAGATTAATTAATTAAGAGTAATTAAAAATTAACTCAGATCAATTAAAATCTCTAATTCTAGAACGTAAGTTTAACAGTCTTTTCTATTGTAACAGAATAGGCATTAAAAAAAAAAATAGTCCCACTGAGTCCTATATTACCATTATAACACACAGTTTTTGAAAGAACCATAACCAATATGTTTTTCTTGCCCTAGAATAGACAGCAAGTTTTCTCAACCCAAATATACCACTTTGGGTCCAGATACTTTTTCCCAGGCCTTGCTAACAAGGAAATATCAACTAACACTCACCATCTCCTTCTGCAGGTTACATATGGACACATAGATATTTGGATACATATGGATAAAAAGGTACATATTGGATATATAAGTTCTTAAGTGCAATATAATGCTTTAGCCAATAGATTCTAATACACAAAGCCTGAAACCATACTAACACAAATTCTGGATAGAAAAAAAAATTGCCTCCACAGAGCTCTTCAACAGTTAAGTAATTTATTACTTAACCATGCTACTATGCATGTTACATATGTCTACTTAAATTTAAATAGAAATTAAAGTAAAAATGTGTTCTCTTAGACATACTAACCATATTTCATGTAGTCAGTGGCCAATAACCATTATCAAGTATTCAATACACATACATAAAAGAATTTTAATATATATATTTAATTATCTATTTTAATATAATACAAAGCAATTTATACATATATTTGATTAAATATATATATTTTTTTCTTCTTTGGAAATGTCTTCTTAGAAAAATAGAAGATGGGCCTCTCATTCTATAGTTAAACTTGTCTTTAGGTAGCAGACTTAGTCACCTGCTCCTGCTCCTATATCTGGTGGGGGAGGGGAGAGTGAGAAAGAAAGTTAGAAAGGAACAATGGGATCTAAATAAACACAATAGAATACTACGCAGCCATTAAAAATGAAATCTTGCCATTTGCGAGGATGTGAACGGAACTGGAGGGTATTATACTAAGTGAAATAAGTCAATCATGGAAAGACTATCATATGATCTCTCTGGTATGAGGAATTTGAGAGGCAGGGTGAGGGTCATGGGCGGAAGAGAGGGGGAAAAAATGAAATAAGGTGGGACCGGGGAGGGAGACAAATCATAAGAGACTCTCAATCTCAGGAAACAAACGGAGTTGCTGGGGGGTGGAGGGCAGGAATCAAGTGTCTGGATGATGGACATTGTGGAGACTATGTGCTATGGTGAGTGCTGTGAATTGTGTAAGACTGATAAATCACAGAAGTAAATAATACATTATATTAATTTAAAAAAAGAATTAGGAAAACAAACTAAAACAACAACGACAAAAGAATAATTACACTAAAAAAATAAACAAAGAATAGCAAGCGGGAAAATCAAAAGAATGTAAGTGAGATAAAGAGAGAACTCAGAGGAAAAGTGGCAAACAGGCGGGAGGCAGATTCTGATTGATTAGCTTACATGTCACTGAAACCCACGCAGAAGAAAACTAAAGCACATGGAAGAGAACCAAAATTCAACACTAGAGTGGAGAGAAGAAAGGAAGGAAGGAAGGGGAGAGGGAAGGAGGGGGAGAAAGAGGGGGGAGAGGGAGAGGGAGGGAAAAGAAAGAAGAAAAGAAAGGAAGGAAGGAAGGAAGGAAGAACAGGGAGGAAGGAAGGAGGTACAAAGAAGGAGAGAGGGAAAGAGAAAGAAATCCCACTTTTATTTATTTGTTTGTTTGTTTATTTATTTATTTATTTTTAAAAAGATTTTATTTATTTATTTGACAGACAGAGATCACAAGTAGGCAGAGAGGCAGGCAGAGAGAGAGAGGGGGAAGCAGGCTCCCTGCCGAGCAGAGAGCCCGATGCGGGGCTCGATCCCAGGACCCTGAGATCATGACCTGAGCCGAAAGCAGAGGCTTTAACCCACGGAGCCACCCAGGTGCCCCAGAAATTGCACTTTTAAAAGACACATCAGTTACCTAGAATAAAAGTTACTCAAAAAGAACAACTCTGAGATAATTAGTGTATTATGAGTATAGTGTAAGTATTCAACTGAAAAAAAATATTCAAAAGGCCTCCAGGCATGAAAAGATGAAATAAATTATGAGGGCAAAAGAATTGGATTGGCATCAGATTTCTCAAAAATGATACGCAAGCAAAGAACTTTGAAATAGTCTGATAAAAGGAAAACAGTGAAGGAAAGCACAAGTCACATGTAGCCAATCTGTCCTACAAGCATCAAGTCAATGGAAAAAAGTTTTTGAGACATAGAAACTTTTTGGAAAAGCTACTAGTTTAAGACAGGACTGGAAAAACTTCAGAAAAAAGACCAATGGTGAGTATTTTGACATATGTCAAGGCAGATTAAATACTAAAACAAAGATTGAAACAAGAGACTGAACCTAATTTACAACTGTTAGAATTCCTGTAAAGCAGAAAATATGTTGACTAAAAATAATACAGCAAAGGAGAGGGAAAAAATAGAAAAAGCTCACTGTTCTGTTCACAGTAGATGGGGTTTAAGGGATACCAATGACAACTGATCATCAAAAGAGCAAAAGGTTAAAAAAAAAAAAAAAACAACCAGGGACTAATGCCATTGGGAAAGTTAAAAATATGAAGGAAAACTAGGACAAAACATAAAACTTTCAAAATACTAAACTAAAAGTATTATTAAATGAAATCCAAATAATCTATATCTCAAGCAAAAACAGAGCAAATATAACTAAAGTATTATGGAAGTGTTGAGAACAAACCTATCAGTCATATCCACAAATGAAATGCAATTAATTTCTCCATGAAAAGAAAAAGATGTTTTCATTTTATCTCACAAAACAAAACCTAATGATATAGTGCATACAGGAAGCACAGCTAAAATGAAGCGATTCATGAAGGCAAAAAATTAATGGGGAAGGCAAAAAAATACCAGACAAATAGAAACAATAAGAAGCAGCAGGAAATGATACTTCCAATGACACATAATTTAAGTCAAAAAGCTTTAGATGTGACAATTAAGGTCTCCTTTTTAATGGTTAAAGCCACAAGTAATTATGAAGATATTAACCAAGATATTTCTAAACTAAATAACAAAGCAGCTACGTTTATGAGGCAAAATCTACAAAAGAAGCAAGAAAAATGGATAGGAACACGATAAAAATTTTGTACTCAAATACAAAAATGAAACATGAATATCATTCATGAATACCAATGCAAAATACTAAATAGTACATTAGCAAACAAAATACAACACCTCATTAAGTATATACTACAGGATGCAAATTGTTTCAATTAATATAATATACCATATTGATAGATGTAAGAAGGAAAAAAAATCATAATTATTTTCAGAAATGCTAAAAATGCCTTTGACAAATTTTAATACCAATTTCCTGATTTAAAAACAAAATCAAGGGGCACCCGGGTGGCTAAGTCGATTAAGTGGCTGCCTTAGGCTTGATGACGATCTCAGGGTCTGGGATCAAGCCAGGCATCAGGCTGCCTGCTCAGTGGGAAGTCTGCTTCTCCTTTTGCCCCTGCCGCTCCCTCTGCTTGTGTGTTCTCTCTCTCTCTCAAATAAATAAAAAATATATTTTTAAAAATATTTTACTCAAAAAAGAATAAATAAAAATTAAAAATATAAAAATAAAATCAACAAAGTTGAGGGAAGATTTCTTTTTTTGTTTTTTTTTAAAGATTTTATTTATTTATTTGACAGAGAGAAATCACAAGTAGATGGAGAGGCAGGCAGAGAGAGAGAGAGAGGGAAGCAGGCTCTCTGCTGAGCAGAGAGCCCGATGCGGGACTCGATCCCAGGACTCTGAGATCATGACCTGAGCTGAAGGCAGCGGCTTAACCCACTGAGCCACCCAGGCGCCCGAGGGAAGATTTCTTAATGTAAATCTTTGTAGGACAAAACATTAGTCATTTTCATTAAGATCTAGAAAAAGGTAAAGTTACAATCTCCACCATTACTCAATATTATATTAGAGATATTAATACATTCTATTAGATAAGAGACATCAATTAGTTGCATATGAATAAAGAAAAAAATTATCTATCTATTATCTTGATAGCATATTTCAAAAAGTCAGATAAAAAAAAGTCAGATAATGCTTAAATCATAAAAGGTCAGTAAGCAGGAGGGCAGTAAGGTATAGAATAAGCATTCATAAATCAATAAGATTGATACACAAAACTAATAACCAGTAGAGGACATAGTTGAGAAACTACCCTTTATAGAAAGGAAAAAATTAAATACTTAGGACTCAATTATAAAAATGTGAAAAACCTGTATGAGTAAATCTTTAAGATATTCCTGAAAGATACAAAATAAGTATGAAGAATTGCAAAGACATGTTCCCATATTCGATGAACAATGTTATGAAGATTCTGATTCTCCCATAGTTAATTTACAAATTTAACACAATCCCAATAAACACACAAGTTTTGTGGGTTTTTTTTTAAGATTTTATTTATTTATCAGAGAGAGAGAGGGGTAGAGAGTGAGCACAGGCAGACAGAATGGCAGGCAGAGGCAGAGGGAGAAGCAGGCTCCCTGCTGAGCAAGGAGCCTGATGTGGGACTCGATCCCAGGACGCTGGGATCATGACCTGAGCTGAAGACAGCTGCTTAACCAACTGAGCCACCCAGACGTCCCAGTTTTGTGGGTTTTTTCATGAAGTTAAATTTATTATTAATAAAGCCATATATTTTATGAAAAAATGTAAAATTAGGGTTTCTGGGTGGCTCAGTCAGTTAAGCATCTGACTCAGGGTTGTGAGATGGTGCCCCATGTGGGGCTCAGCCGTGGGTGTCAAGCCTGCTTAAGATTCTTTCTCTCCCTCTCTCTGCTCCTCCCACTCTCTCTCTCCCTCTCCAAAAAACCCCCAAAACTCCAAAAAGAAGCAAACAAAACAAAGAAACAACAACAACAAAACAGAAAAACTGATAGGAAAAAACAAAACAACATGAAACCACCAGGTGGAACCAGTCTTACAAGACATTAATACAAAATGTTTTAGCCTCAATGTACTGTTTAAGCTCTATTATTAATATAGTGTAGTGACAAATAGAAAAACAGATGAGAGAATGGAACAGAAAGATCAGGAATAACCAAAGTTCACAAGAAAATGTAATATATGAGAAAGTGGATGTCTCAAATAACAAAAGCAAAAATTGATTTCATTCATAAATGATGCTTAGCAAACAGAAAAGCCACTTGGTAAAGATAAAAATTAGATTCATACTTCATACCATAGAATAACTCCAAATGGATTAGGGAATTAAATATAAACAAATAAAATCATGCAAGTACTAAAAGTAGACATGGATGAATTCTTCTCAAAGTGGAATATAACCAGTGATACTTGAGCCAAACTGTATTAAAAATGAATAAAATAACCATTGAAGGAAATAGGAAAGATAAGAACTTAAGTTGGTTAACAATATTTTAATTATATTCTGTAAAACTGAAGATGAAAATAATTGTACTTGAGTATTTTATTCCAGTTAATTTATTTTCATTGTCAAATGGCATGTTAAAATTTTAGAACTCCATTTTATATTTACTGGAATTGAAAAAAATAAGAAAATATACTTTGGATAAATCAGAGCCAGGTGTCTCACTGTTGATAAAAGGAATTACAAATAAGGAAATAGAAAACAGTAGAATGAATCCCATGGTGTTTAGTTCGGAAGCAGAGCTGTCAGTATGAACTCATGGCTTACAATACATGTAAAAAGGGATAGAGATAGAAATATAGATCATTGTGAATGTGTTTGTAGAACATATATTTTCTACTTCTCCTCACTTGAAATGCTTAAGAAGCACTAACACCCAATATTAATGAATATACCTACTGCCCTGATCTTGATTTCTCAATACCTTGGAGAAATGGTGAATCTCACTGCTTGGATCAAGATGAGCCAGGAATATCTTATGAACTAAAAAGTAAGGATGTGGGGCGCCTGGGTGGCTCAGTGAGTTAAAGCCGCTGCCTTCAGCTCAGGTCGTGATCCCAGGGTCCTGGGATGGAGCCCCGCATTGGGCTCTCTGCTCGGCAGGGAGCCTGCTTCCCTCTCTCTCTGCCTGCCTCTCTGCCTACTGGTGATCTCTGTCTGTCAAATAAATAAATAAAATCTTTAAAAAAAAAAAGTAAGGATGTGATCAGAAAATGATGGAGACATATGAAGGGACACAGAAGCCAAACTATTGGAAGTTTCAGTGCCAAATTTATTTTGAGCAACATAATAATGATAGTAATGGGTTATAAGCTATAAAGTAAAACATATATGAATAGATAAATATAAATAAAAATAAAACATAAATGAATAGATAAATAAATGGAGGATAAACACAGCTCTTCCTTATAGTACACTTACAAATATTATGCACAGAAGGAGTGATGATGAGTCACCACTAGGCAAACAACACAGTAATAAATACTGTTACAGATAATAATCATTGATGGATACTAGCTTAATGGACAAACATGGGCTGAGAAACTTTTACGTAGTTGACCATGCTCCTGACTATATCTCCTCATAACATATGTATTAATCTAGAAGGGGAAAAAATAATAACTTTACAGTGGAGAAACCTACATGAAACCACACTAACCAAGTGTTAAAATTAATACCACCAGTAATAAGATATGTTCACATCACATACCTCCTAATACAACACACTGAAAGGGCACACAATCAGTTCTTGTTATCCTTAGCAAAAATGTATCAACTCAGCGGAGTAATGAAAATACCAAACAAACTGACAGACATTCCACTGGCCAGTACTCTTTAAAGTTATCAAGTTTATGAAACATACAGGAAAATAGAAATTATATCAGATTGGAGGAAAATAAAAAGACATGAGAACAAAATACATTGTGTGATCTTTGTTGAAATTCTGAAACAGATAAGACATTAGTGAGGCACCTGCCATATTTTGAATAATGTTTCTAGAGTAGTTAATGGTATTCTGGATATTATTTTCTTGATTTAGTTTAGGATTTCTATGGTTATATAAAATGTTAACATTATGGTTAAAGGCTTTGTGGAAATTCCATGTATGGATACCATTTTATTAAGGCTAAGTGTTAAACTTTAAAATTAAATAATTAAAACAATCTAAGAAAACAGCCCATTGCATATGAGGAAATTAGATTAGCATAATAAACCAAATGTTGTAAAACAATGAAATTTAAGAAGATTTTTCAGGGCCCTCAGGCAGCTCAGTCGGTTAAGGGGCCAACTCATGGTTTCCACTCAGGTACGCGCGCCCTGCTGGGCTCCCACACTGAGTAGTTTCCTAGTGGATTCTCTCTCTCCCTTCCTCTACCCTGCTCCCATGCATGTGCTCACTTTATCTTTCTCTCTCTCTCAAATAAATCTTTAAAAAAAAGAAGAAAGTTTTTCAACAGAAAAAATTGACAAAGCCAAATTTTGATTTTATGATAACACTAATAGAATTAAGAAAGTCTTTCAAGATTAACTCATAAATGAAAGAACAGATTACTAATATCAGAAATGATAAAGAGGTAAAAAGCTCAGATGCTCAGATACTAAAAACATCAAAAAATCACAAAAGTTATTATGAAGCAATTTAAAACTAGCAAATTTGAAAATTTTTATTCCTTAAGAGGTTGTTTACAAAATTATTAAACTAATTAAATTGTTAAAAATTCTTCCCCAAATTAAACTCTAGGCCAGCATAACTTCATATAATTCTCTAAATATTTAAGGAAGAAATAGCACCCATTTTACACAAACTCTTTCAAAGATGAAAAGTGAGGGAAAACAATTCATTTGTAGAAGTTAGCATGATCTCGGTTCCAACACTGAAAAACACATTATAGGAAGTTAAATAAATCTCTAATGTCCTTCATCAACATAGATGTAAAATTCCAAAACAAAACATTATCAAACTGAAACTAGTGATATATTTTAAGGTTACCGTATCACAACCAAATGCCATTTGTTACGGAAATGAAAATTTGGTTTGAGGTTTAAAAATCAGACAGTTACTTACAGAACAAATGGTAAGCAGAATACGGGGCAATATATAATTGATATGATTATTTCAATAGATTTACAGAAATTATTTGAAACATTAAGAAGGAAAAAAGAACTCCAGCAAAATAAGAAGAGAAGGATTTACAAAGATTGTCTTAAAAAAAAAAGCCTATAGCAATCATACCTAATAGTAAAATATGAATTGCTCTCCCTGATATCAGGAAAACCCAAAGCTATTCAAATTTACTCCAGTCTTAGCCAATGCAACATGACATGAAAAAAGTATAATTTTGGAAATAAAACAAAATATTTATTATTTACAAAGAGACACACTATTTGCAATGTAGTCATTTATAAGTTATTATCTTTGTAGAAAATCTAGCAGAATATAACAATAAACAATTAAAAGTGAGAAAGAAATTTCACAAGTTTCCTGTAGACAAAATAAATATGCAAAATAACTTTTCTATATACTGCTAATATAAAATTAGAAAATAAAATTTAAAAAATCTATTTACCCTTGCAACACAAATTCCAAATATATAGAATTAAATCTAGTAAAATATATTCAATACTTCTTCACAGGAAACAATAAAAATAAATGCATAAATAAAGAAATATATGATGAATTTGAATATTAATTTAGTATAATAAAAATTCAATATGGTAATGATTTCAATTTCCCCATATTGACCATAGATTTAATGCATTCCCAATGAAAATGTCGGCTGGTTTATAATTTGAGTTTTTTTTTTAATGTCATTAGGGGGACTTAGAAGTTAATTATTATAAAACTTATACATAAATGCAAATGACTAAGAAAAAAAAGTAGGATTACCTACACTATTATAGGTTTATAATTAATTAAGACAGTGCTGCATTTGTACAAAATTAGAACACAACTTACCTTTTAAATATTCTTTTTTATGAAATACCACTCAGCTTTTCAGGTAGTTTTATCAAAACTTGGCTGGTGTACCCTTTATTGTAGCAGTTGTAAAATAATAACTTCAGAAATATTTGTATGCCTTTCTTCCCACATCAGACAGAATTTCTCAACAGTGCCAATTAAATAATTATCAAACCTAGAAGTCTCTGACATACATCAGATACTCAAGGAATATGAACTGTATGATTAAAATAACATCAGTAAAGTAGGTTTCCACCAAAATAAGGTCAGCAAAATCCCAACATAACTCAAACTTACCTCCTATATCTGGGCGAAGTTTATTGTCATAGCCTTGAAGCAATGAGTTGAGAATTTGTGTTATATCTCCTTCATGAATCCTTGGTGCCAAGACCCAGGTTTTGTTCACTGTTAAATCCTCATCATCTTCGTCATCCACTTTATCAACACTAAATAATTAAAAAAAAATTGAGTGATAAAAAGTTCAACCAAATTCTGTACTGAAAAACACAGTATTAGATAATCATAATTCCTATAATTCTGTTAGGAAATATTAAGATGGGAACAAGCATTAATAGTATATAACATTCAGTAAGGCTAATGCTTTCCTCCTATGAACCATACTATTATAATAATACTTAAAAATTAAGAATTCAATACAAGAAATGAAACATATAATATTGAAATAATAAATTAAATCTTGGCCACCGCAGCTGTTTTTAAAGGCGGTAGAGATTAGGCACTGAAAATGTGAATGGCAGTCATAGATTTGTATAGTACACACTCTGTATAACTGTATATAGTGACTCTAAACCACCATACCCAAAAATACAAAAATAAAAGGTAAATAAATACAAGAAAATTTGTAACAACTGGTGAGATATTTAAAAATGCATGTGTAAAAAAGAAGAATAAAGGAAAAAGTATTGAACACATCTATGATTCTTCCCTTCAATTCAGAAGAACCCAGGTATCACATTCCAAGAATTTGTCAGAGATTGTCTTGTCATCAAATCATGAATGGGTGACTGACCTGCCACATTTTATGGAGAGGGGCATGACTATCAAGTTTTATGACTAGAAGTGAGACTTCAGAAATCAAGTAATGCCATTGCCTTTATTTTATAAATGAGAAAACTGAAGACAGTAGAGAACTAGCCATTCACAAACTCACTTATTAGCAAAGCTGAGAATCGAGTCCTAACTCTCCAGTCAAGGCTTCTCACTATACCATTGTATTTAACAAGCATATGGATTCAGCTTAACTCTGCACTGTGGTAGAAAATGCAGCAATAGAGATGTTCATCTACAATTCATCAAAAGTAAAGCAAACTACTTTTCTCTTTATTCCTCATAAAGAATGCCATCTTCAAATGAGTATGATCATCTTAGACTGAACACCTACTCTAGTACATCTCAGTCCCCCAGTGAAAAGGGGTCCAAAGACTAAACACTTACATTAGTGAAGTCAGGTAAATCCAAAATATATGAGTTATTTGTATATGTTTCAGAGATAAGCTTCCCTCTAGCAGTAAACATGCAAATTTGATTTAATATCTTGAGTTGATTTTTCTACAGTATCCTTTTAGATTTCTTCTGCTTTGCACATAAAACATCTTAGCTAATGCAGCGCTCACTGTCTTTATCCTTCTTAAATTCCACCCCCCTCCAGGGGTGCCTGGGTGGCTCAATCAGTTAAGCAGCCCACTCTTGATTTTAGCTCAGGTCATGATCTCAGAGTCCTGAAATTGAGTCCTGCTTCAGGCTCCCAGCTTAGAGGGGAGTATCTTTTTTTTTTTTTTAAATTTTAAATTTTTTTATTTTTTATAAACATATAATATATTTTTATCCCCTGGGGTACAGGTCTGTGAATCACCAGGTTTACACACTTCACAGCACTCACCATAGCACATACCCTCCCCAATGTCCATAACCTCACCCCCCCTTCTCCCAACCCCCCTCCCCCCAGCAACCCTCAGTTTGTTTTGTGAGATTAAGAGTCACTTATGATTTGTCTTTCTCCCAATCCCATCTTGTTTCATTTATTCTTCTCCTACCCCCTTAACCCCCCATATGGCATCTCCACTTCCTCATATCAGAGAGATGTTATGATAGTTGTCTTTCTCCGCTTGACTTATTTCGCTAAGCATGATACGCTCTAGTTCTCTTCCTCTCCTTCTGCCCCTACCTCTACCCGCATGCACGCGCTCTCTCTCTGTAAGTAAATTAAATCTTTTTAAAAAATGTCCAGTTTTATTAAGATATAATTGACATATATTATACTATAAATTTAAGATTTACAGCAGAACGATTTGGTATATACATATATTGCAAATCCACACTTTTATCCTTAAGGAGTACAAATTAATATTATAAATTACATCTTTACCTTAAAGTATTTGCTACCTCATTTTTCTCCATAGAATTCTATGGATAGTTATTATCAGCAGATAGTGGGGTGGGCTATTATTCTCAATATTTCTTCTCTCCTTCTTGTCAGAGAATTATACTTTTCACTCTACTGACTTCTGACTTGGTCATGTGACCTGAAATGTTCCTTCCTTGCTGTGGAGGATTATATTTCCCTGTTCTGTTGAACTCAGGTGTGGCCCTGTGGTTTGCTTTGGCTAATGAGTATGTGTGACATGCATCACTACTAATCAGAAGGTTTAATGGCAGTGCACAGTTCACCGTATCATTCTTGTGCTTCTGCCAAAAGACCAGCCTACATAAAGATTTCACCATTACTTCACTCCCAGAGTGAAGACAACATGGACAGAGCCACAGTTGACCCACAAGGGACATGTAGCCTGAATGAGAAATCAGCACTCAGGGTCATAAGCTGCTGAGATTCGAGGGTAGTGTACTACCACAGTACACAACCTAAATTCATGTGTGAACACTTATGGTACATTAAGTTAACAGGTTTTTAATGAAGAGCTTATTTACATTAATTGTCCTGCCATATTTAACTTTAAAAAATATATAGTATAGAAATATAGCTATATGATTTATTTAAAATAATTTATTTCCTATAATAAAATACATACATACACATACATGCATTCATTCATAAACGAAAGCACTGAAAATACTGAAGTATAAAGAGTCCCTGCTGGAATGTCCTCCAGGAAAGTTATCTTATCTAATTAGAATTGCTAAGTCACTGGCAACAGCCCAAATTTTAGAGCATCCATTTAGCTTTAAATCCCAGTTTTATAGAATGAAACATCTGGTGGTTAGAGGCAGGCCAGTGCACATATAAGCAGTGATCTTTCTTTGAAACATGATTGTAGTTAAATGGAAGTTTCCAGGGGAAAAAAAAAATAAAAAGCTTTTTCTATTTTTTAACAGTAACAACATCCTGATAATCCAAAAGCGCATGCTCATAGTGATTTATATTCCCCTTTCCCCAGCTAGCTCAGAGGTTAAGATGAGAATCTCAGTGCTACCACAAAGCTAACTGTCCTCATTTTTGGTAAAAATAGAAAGGAAATCTCATTATAGTTAATTTTTTCTGCATCTTCCCTCCAAGCTTTCTAAATTACCTTCAGAATATTCATTAATTACATTAAGATCTTATTGGTATTATTTTGGGTAATGAAAAAGTACTTGTTGTAATTTAAAAATAATTCACATAGTTTATCTGATGCCTTAATATCTTTTACAGGCTGGAGGACTCTTGTAATGTTTATATACATTGAGTGGCCATTCATTTGGGGGAAAGAAGTATGATTCTTATGTAACACTGAGACCTTTCTTGACTCATGCTCAAGGATTTCTTTTAAATAACTTGAAAAATTTTAATTTTACAATTAATGGAAATGCATTTAGACCCCTGAGTATAAAATTTTAATAACTGTTATTTTAAAGATTGATGTTTTTTATTGTTACTAACAAAAGCTGAGTGCTTATATGGCACCATTAATTTCTTACCATGTGTCAGGAATTGTGTGCTACATTCTTTCCACATTTTATTTCATTTAATCTAGAATAATCCCATGAAATAAAAATTAATATTTCTAATTTACAGATGAGAAAAAATAGATGTATAGGGTTTCCAGGATATACCTTATTAAATAACAGAACAGAGAAAATTAACTTAATTTGAAGGCTGTTTTCTCTCTCACACATTTTTTTTTTGGGGGGGGAAGGGAGTTTCCACAGTATCGTCTCATTTTATCTTTAATAAAAAATCCAGGTGGTTGGACTTGGACTGTGAGTTTTCTAATTCATAAGAATACAGCAACACTTACGGTAGGTAATTAGTACATTTGGATTGTGCGTGGATAGGATGCTAATCTCCATCCTTGAATTCCAAAAGGTTGGAATAATAATTTGGGGGAATCACACACACATTCTCTGATGAAAAAGACTTAATAACATGTGTGTTTAACTTTCAATCCAATGTTTTAATTCATTTATAAGGGTAATATCATGTACCGCAAAGACCAAGTTGTATTCCTGATCTAAATTACCTTATTTTCTAATAAAGGAGAAAACTATTTAAACAAATGATAGAGAAAAACTATCATATGCGGGATGCCTTGGTGGCTCAGTCATTAAGCATCTGCCTTAGGCTCACGTCAAGATCCCAGGGTCCTGGGATAGAGTCCTGGAGTCCTGCATCTGGCTCCCTGCTCAACAGGAAGCCTCCTTCTCCCTCTCCCACCCCCCTGCTTGTGTTCCCTCTCTTGCTATGTCCATTTCTGTCAAATAAATAAATAAAATCCGAAAAAAAAAAAGAAGAAAACCATCATATGCAAAGATGTTTATCACAGTATTATTTATGATAGCACAAATTTTAAATACTAAAAGTATGTTTAAGTAAATAATTGTGTAACCCTATGATTTATGGATGTATGTTTAACTGACTTTGTGAATAGTCTACAAAAATAGAAAATTATTTTCATATTTTAATGTTATATGAAAAATAACATACAACAATTTATTTTTACCAAAACCTATATGTAAAATGGCTGAAGATTTAATGGAAAAGCGGCATAATGAGTACACTAAGAATTCTACACTAGCAGAGCTGCAGAAAATTGAATTTTGTCTATATGTTAATATGTGTTAGAATCTTTTTGTAGAATTTTATAATATAAGTACATGAAAAGGAGGTAATTTGTCATTAATGTCTACCTAAAAATGAGTTGGCTTTTCTTATAAATCAGATAGTATTTTGAAATACATTTCTTTTTTTTTTTAAGCTTTTATTTGTTTATTGGACAGAGAGAGATGCAGTGAGAGAGGGAACACAAGCAGGGGGAGTGGGAGAGGGAGAAGCAGCTCCTCGCTGAGCAGAGAGCCCGATGAGGGCCTTGATCCCAGGATTCTGAGATCATGACCTGAGCCCAAAGGCAGACGCCTAATGAATGAGCCACCCAGGCACCCCTGAAATACATTTTTAATCATAAAATTAAATAATTAAATAGAGCCTTTTATGGAGAGAAGCAGAGCTTGATGCTCTGCTAAGAAAACAACAGTGACAGCCCTGAAAATTCGCTACTTACTTCTTCCATGGGAACAGAGTTAACTGATATCCCAGCTGCAAACTTTCCAGACCCGAACTGCATGGGCACCAGACCCAAGTTTCCCCCAGCAGCTTTCAGCAATAACGGAACATAGAAGCAATAACTGAACATAGAAGCAGTCCTAGGACCTGTCCATTCCTGCAGGACTAGGTAGGGGCTTCTCTAAAGGACAACTCCTGTTACATAACTCTCACTGGCCTGGTCAACACTTTATTGGAAGTGCCCAGGAGTCTGAGACTCCTCTGACACAAACTGCTCTCCCCACCCCCCAGTCACCCGAGAGCTGTCAGACCACTACTATCTGAGGCCCATCTCAGCTTACTTCCACTTCCTCCTATTTATCTTACACAGCATTTCTCTGAAAAATCTCTTCCACGTCTAACTCATCTTGGCATCTGCTTCTTCAACATTTCTGCTTCTCACGCTTTTTTAACGGACAGCACTAATTATTTACTAAAGAAAATTTTTGAGTCACCTACACCAATGTTGGTTTGTCTTTTTTTGCCTAAGCTATTTTAAGACATGACACAAATCAATCTGTTTATATAAGTTATTGTATGTGAAAAATTACTTTAATGAACGTATTACTCTTCTTAATAAAACAAGCAAACGTTTTTAACTAGTAATAACAAACACAGGCTAAGTAAAACAAGGTATGTTATACCATATAATTATGAAGAAAATTCATCTTTATCGCTAGAGAAAAATCATATAAGTCTATAGAGCAAGTCAATCAATTAATATAAACTATCTTTCATAAAAAAAAGCTTGACATTCATCAGGGTTTGCCCAGGATGGCTTTGGTTTACACCTGTTGTCCTAGAACAATAATAGCACCCTCTTTCACTCACAAAATGGCCTCATTTGGAAGATAAATTATATAGCCAAACTTTATATAGTTCATATAGAGGTGACTGCAAATGTCCTGGTTCTGACACCTGGGGAAAACTCTTCCATTCATCTGTTTAAATGATGGAGAAGAAACTCCAAAGCCAGGCCTCATTTATGAGCTGTTGCTCATAGAAGATTAGTATTTATTTATAAATACCAGATATGTTTCTATAAGCATAAGTCAAGCTACAGGTTCTAGAAGAGAAACATACCCCTTTTAATGTTTCTGAGTAGAAGATATCCTAATGCCAAAGCCTACAGGAGCTAGCTTTTAAAGAGTAGTTAGAGCTATTGATTTTAGATCTGAAATTAAAAGTTGAGAAAAACACAGTAAAGAATAAAAAAGAGAATTTTGTTTTCTTTTTTCCTTTAATTTCTAGCTGCTAAATTCTTTTGTACAGACCTTTTTTCTATAGTTGTAGCTCTGAATCATTTTTATTATTTGTAAAAGTTAGTAGGGAAACAAAAGAAGTAAAAGTATGACAGGATTATAGATCTGAACTTTCAGAGTTTTAGAGAGGTGAAATGATAGTCCACTCAATTGGATGATTTTTTTTTTTTTTAACACAGTGGAATATAGGATCCATCAGTTAACACACATAGAGGTGAATACTTAGGAAATTTGAGGAAGGTAGAGGGAGCCTAGCCCCGAATATTAAGTAAATGTGTTCCACCTTGTGTTTCCGAAATGTCCAGGGCTTACCTCTCCCATGAAACTGATCACATTGTATCTTAATTAACTACCTTATTTATTTATGACCTTCTCTAAGCTCTTCAAAGACAAGGGTTAAGGTTTTCAGTGTGGTATCATTAGTACATAGCCCAATGCCTAACACATAGTAGGTGTCCAATAAAAATATTCATTGAATAAATGGAAAGAATATTAGATCTCATCTTGCTATTTGCAGCTAAAATTACAGTGAATCAAGGAAATAAATAACTAAAAACTATAACTGTTGGCCTTAATAGGAGAATTTATTATTATAGGTAATCTAATATAAAATTAATTAAAAAAAGAAAGTACCTTTCTGAAACCAGAACCAATCTCTCATAAATAAAAACAAATTTTTTTTCACAGTAACAATATGGCTTATACAATTACTAAGAGGAAATGTAGTAAGGTAGGTACAAGTTTTATGTGAAAAATAAATGAAGAATAAAAAAACAGAAAAAAAGGCAAAGTAAACATTTTGGCTATTAAACAAGATTGTTAATATATTTTCCCCAAATTAGCTTATAGAATTAATGAAGTTTTAATTTGAATCCCATAGTTCAGACATTAGAGGTTAAAATAATTATAACTAAGTACAAGAATCAATATGGGAGTTTACAGAAATTAATGAAAAAGGGAATTGTTAGGTGAAATTTGTCCTGCCAGAATTAAAAAAAAAAAAAAACACATATTTTAGAGAAGAGAAAATAAACCATAATTTTCATTAAGTCTATTAAAAATGACAACTGGGTTGAAAATATATTAAAATAAACACTGAATTCTCTATTGTTCCAATTTATATATATAGATCTTGACAGAACAGAAATTAGTCTTAGAAACAATATAATTCTTCATGACATTCATATTCTCTAAGCCTTCGATGTTCTTATGCATCAGATAAATTCTATAAGTGGGCTAAAAACTTTGTAAAGTGGAGGCTGATTAAATTAGAACACATATTAAAAGATCTTAAAATTAAGTTGAAGAAGGAAATGGCAATTAGTTCCTTTGAATGCAGAAAAATATGCTTTTATTCTAAGTCTTGGGATTACAAAATGAGAGATTAAAATATTTTCATTGACATAAGGATACCTTCAGACCCATTCACTTAAAAAGAAGAGAATCCAAATGCATAGAACAAAAACAGCAAAACTATCTTTCTAGTCATTCCAGGTGTGACAGTTTGAAGGTTTTTCAAAAAGAACTCTTACTAAGGAAATGACAGACACAAACATACACTCATAAACCACCTGCACAGAACCACAAATTAGTTTATAGAACATACATGTCAGAGTAACACTTAAATTTAATCTAGCCAATACGGTTACTTTGTTCTAGTCAATATGGCTATTTTGTGGAAAAGCCAATCTTTACACAAAACACTCTTCTTCCTGTGTTGGAAGATTATTTTGATAATTATACATAACTAGGATGAGTGAGAGTTGAGTAATGTCCCTGTGGTTAAGCAATTCACAAACTGTGCAACCACAAGTAACAGTCCTAGAAATCTACTCCAATATTAACTTGTCCAGAATCTGATTCTAGCAGTCTTAAAGCTACCTGGAGAACCAAATCACCTGATCATACCATATTAAATGGTATGATCAAATATTAAACTATTTATATTAGATTAACTATATTCCAATCATAGACTTTCTGAAATGCCCAGGTAGTTGCAGGTTAGAGTGCTTCTCTCTCCTTAATGCCTAGCACAATCTCTACTACTGTGTTACTCAATGTTTTTGTCTAAAAATAAGGAGAAATTTTAAATCTCAAAATACATTTTATCTGGGAGGAAATGGATTCCTACAGTTTGGAAGTTCACTATTAAACTAAATGATACAGACTACAACAGGATGTTGCTATTTTATTTATTTATTTTTTGATATTTTATTTATTTATTTCAGAGAGAATGAGCATACGAGAGAGAGAACATGGAGTGAGGGGCAGAGAGAGAAGCAGACCCCCCCCCCACTGAGCAGGGAGCCCCATGGAGGACTGGATCTCTGGGACACCAAGATCATGACTGGAACCAAAAGCAGACAGCCAACCAACTGAGCTACCAGGCACCCAGGATGTTGCTATTTTAATGCCACAGGTTAGATGACCAGAGTAAAGGATCTTTCAGAAGATGTAGGAATACAGTTTTCAATTTTAAAAGACCTATTAAACTGTGAGACTCTACTGCTGGCCACAGACTAGTAATGTTCTCTCTCTCTCCAATCTATCTGTCTCTCCTTCACTAATACAAGACAGCTGACAGCATTCAGTCTTTCCCCAGAGTAGCAACTGATGCCTGCTTCCTTGATGTCCCCATGATAGCTCATCTAGAATTCTGAGTAGCAAATATAGCATTTTATAACCAACATAAACTACTAGAGTTCAGATTCTCTGGAGACAGGGACTCTGTCTTCTTTGTCCTGTGCATCTAGCATATATTCTTACATATATGCCCCGTATTCAGGACACAAACACTATTAGGAAACGATTCTGTCTTACTTACCACTGCATCTCCAGTTGTTAGAACTCTGCTTAACACACAGTAGGCACTGAGTAAATATTTGTTGAATGAATGCTAATGCTCAATAAATGTTTACTGAGTGAATTAATAGCTAAGACTATTTCCTGAAACATGAGGCTTCAGTTGGTTAAACTATTTTAGTACAAATAGAATTAGATTCTGAGATATTTAAAAATAGAAAGAGACATAAATTTCATCTGCCTCCGACAGAGTACAAGAACTCTAACAAGCTTCTGCTTGAAGAAGTCTAGTGATAAGACATCCATTATTTTGTTAGAGGCCTTTAGTGTTGAAAGAAAATCTGCCTCCCCATAGCTTTCCCTATTCACTTATGGTTTGTTTGCTATACCTATGTGTAATAAATTCAACCATGATTTTATATAGCATCTTTAAAAATAAGTTGCTATCTGAGTCCTCAAAAAAAAATTCTCTGAATTCCAAATTATTCCTTTTAACTCTTTAACCTATGATATTCTTTTTAGATCAAGTGTTCCACTTTGTTGAAGTTTTTCCTAAAATAATTAATCTAGCACTACATATAATATTCCAGATTATGTGATAGGTACACAGTAGATTTTTATGCTTACTATGCTTCTACCAATGACATCGTCTGTTCTTTCCTTTCCTTATTCTTAACATCCCTCTTTTCATTTTTTTCTCATTCATCTAGAGTCATGCTATTTGCTGTAACTTATATTGCATTTGTAATCTGAGAAGTGTGAAAGAATGCAGGCTCTGGGCATAAAACACATGGACTTGAGTCTCGGATTCAGCATTTAGCAGCAATAAGATGTTCAGCGAGTTCCTAAAAATTGCTGTGCCCCAGCTTTCCCATCTGCAAAATGGGGAGAACAGTATTTAAGCAATATTATCTCTACATACTTGACTGGTTACTTAACTAAGTATAACGTTCTAGGTTGAACATTTATCTTTATAATTTTGGAAACATTTCCCCCATAGTCTTCTGGTACTGTGATGAGAAATCTCATGGCTCTCTAATTTTCTTTCCTTGATTGAGATCTTTTCTAACAGCAGACAGTTCTGTTCAACCTTGGAGTTCTGAGTGTATGTTTCCTTACTGTGACGACAAGATGTTTTGGTTTGAGTAATACCATAATCTAGGCCTTGGCAGTGAGTATAAATGACATATAGGTAGTACTCATGTCTAGTCTATTCACCACTGTAAACCCAGCGTGTTGCACTGTGTATGGCTTGTAACAGGTATTCAAGAAATATTTGTTGATTAAAAGAATGAATGATCTCTCTGGAATCTAAAACGTGTCTAATAATGCATAAGGATTCAAGGACTTTACTGTAATTGAGACAACTTTAACCAGTATAAATAATACTAGAATCACTGTAATTCTCAGAATATCTGTTGTTATATCTTTTCAGTTAAAATTTTAAGTGCTATGTACTTGGCACAAATTTTCTCTCTTGGTCTTGAAACAAGCTGGAAAGGAGAATGTCATTTCCATTTTCACAAATGAGAACTCTCTGCCTCAAAGATTTTCCTGAAATCACCCTAGTGGGAAATGGTGGAGCTAAAACCAGAATTTACATTCTAATGGCCAAGTCCAGGATTCTCAAGTGGTACCTGGTGTATATGTGAATTATCCTCCTGAGGCCCATACATTTAATTTATGCCCACCTTTCCTCTTTCTCTCATGATAGTCATTTATCATATTTTGATAACATCTCAAGAGCCTTTTTTCCCAACTTTTCCACCTTGCTTGTCTCCTCTCCTTTGGGACCCTGCCATCATTAATATTTTCTTAGACAAATTCTAATCACCTTTATATAACTATAAAATATTAGATTAGCCTATTTCATGATTGAATGAAAAGTCTAACATCTGCTTTTATTGCTTAGGCAGAGGTATGTCTGATAGTATATAATGAAACAAAATAGAAGAGGGATATAGCTAAAAGACTATATACACAGGGGATTTTTCTATTATAGTATTTGCATTTTAGTTCCAAAAGAATTTTGTCCCTTGGTTCTTTGAATATTTTATTGTCATGGAACATCATTACTCAGTAATTTTGTCCTCAAGTTTGCATCAGTGTTTTATTAGAAAATTAAGTCAAAACTCTAAATGCCTAAAGAAAAATCATTCACTACCACCTCCACAAAATACATTATTGAAATTACTTGAAAATAATACATTTTATAAAGGAAGTGTATTTGAATATTTTCATTTGGGCAACTGACTGTTAAATTGTACAATTATTGACTCATGAAATTGTTTGGAAAAAAACAAGTTATTTTCCCTGGGCTCTCTCAAATATAACTGCTTAGTCAAAGCTTATCATAAATTACTTCTTAGAACAACTAAAGCCTCCAAGCACTTTTTCAACTCTCCTTAAAAATCTGATTAGAATTAGATTTTTCCAACGTTATAAATAAGTCAAATCTAGCTAAGAAATTTTAACCAACTTCTCAAGATGCCATGGAGCCTCACGGAGAATGAAACACAGGAACCATGAGTACAGCTTTCAGTTACAACAATAGGATAGGCTTTCATACTTCAGCAATATAAAAATCAATAGTGTCTCTCCTCTATGCATTTGATGGAAACTAGTGAGGAAACAAGCTATTGTCTCTGATTAAATATAAGAAATAACAAATTTCAGTTTGGTAAATTCCCAAATAGGTGACTTTGAAGATTTATTTTAGAAACCAACATAAGAAAACAGAAGTCTCATATACAGAACCATTTATGATTAGTTTAAAAGAAAGGCCCTTCCAAACAAGGAGAAAGGGAGATGAAAATATAAATGTAACTGGCTTATCCATGTTGACACCAGTTATCTCCAGCTAAATATTAATAGGGTAAGAACTTCACCACACCTGTAACTACTTTAAAGTGAAGATATAAACTCTCATCATGGAGGCTCTGACAGCTAATTATAACAGAAACATATAAATTTATTTTTGAATATTCTTTTATTGATTGGCCAGAATATTCCAAATTACTTACACTATTATGATAAAAATCAATTATTTATCTATTTTAACTGCATAACACTTCTCTCTCATGGACTCTTCCATATGGTTAAAAAAAAAAAAGTACATGAAATTCTAATTAGAATTTTACTCTTTAAAACTGCAAAGAAAAACCAATAGAGCAACCATTGAGTTGTTTTATGTTTTAGTTCAAATCTAAAACATATTGATAATGAAAACTTGTAGAAATCACAAATGATCTATTGCCTTTCATTTTCTAGATGAATTAAATGTTTAAAGAGGGTAAGGAGTCTTGACACAGATCATGTCTCCAGACTTCCAGAACCCATCTGTGTCAGCTATACTACATAACTACCTCTGAACAGCTTGAAGAGAGTTCTGGAGCCAATTATGAAATTGTAATGTAAATATCCTCAAAACCAAAAGATGTTATGACTTTATTATTTCTTTAAATGGTTTGTTTTAGATATTTCAGTGATCAGCTTGTCTATTAGGTTCCAAGGGAAACTTGCAGTTATAATGGCAAAGGAGCATACAGGTTGTTATTTCAGAAACCCACTGGGTAAATCTGTTTTTACTTATGAGAATACAGATTCATTTGTAATATTATGAAGATGCATGAAAACACTGACACATGATCAGCCAAAATATCTTCTATAATTTGACATTATATTCAAAGAAATAAGTGATTATGATATGACTTATATGCAAGAAATAATTAGTCAGTAGTATGTTTGTGTCCATGCAGAATGAATTTAAGTTTCTAGGGAGAAAGGTAAATAAACTAAAACTGTAATACTTTAAAAAATCATATGTAAAACATTTTCTGGCAAGTCTAATATTGCTTAGCATACTTTAATCCATTCTCTGTTTTTGGAGAGAAGATATAGTTGTTCTATCTGCTGATAAATATTCACTCTAGCTATGTAGTAAAATTAATCATAATAATTTTGTTTTAGTAATGATGCAACTAGTTATAAAGACATGTTTCCATCTGCATAGTGATTGCGTTTTACTCGAGTTCTAAACAGTATCACATAATACAATAATATAATGTTAAATGTGCATTCATATAAAACACAGTTACATGATATGAATAGTATGTCCAAGACCATAATAGAGTCTGTGTCTTAATATATTTTAACTCCTTTCAACCACTACTCTTATATCCAGGTGCAATACCTGGGCATTTTATTTTTCTGTCAGAATGATTTCAAAGTTTTATTGGAAGATATTACAGCCAAAGGAGCCCAGATCCTGTTCCTGTTAAACTGGAGGCTTGGGGTTGCTAATGTCTCTCTCTTTGTCTCTCTCTCTTTCTCTGTCAAACACACTTACACACACACACACACACACACACACACTCACATTCAAAAATTATTCAGATAGCTCAATAAAATATACATGTCATCTCTAACATAAATATAACACCCTCTTAACCCTGGTTTTTAAACCATATTTATAATCTCTCTCCAAATAAAACTTTCGGTTTTTCCAGAAGAGCAAAATAATAATAATAATAAAGGGAAAAATCAATATTTACTTATAGAAAAGCATCATACATACCATGTTGTGTAACAAGTCTCTAAAATAACTTTCTCTTTAAAATGCAGAATTATCCAGAAAGTTCATCAATGATATTCATTGACTAAATTTAGTACCAAAATCATTTCTACTCCCCATCCTAGGAACTGAACCTTTACTAGTTTCCACTGTGTCAAGTCAAACAAGCCAAAGCAAAACAAAACAAATCCAAAACTGAACTGCCTCCTATGCTTTCACACACAGGCTCATCTCATCCTATCTGAAAATAAGTGTATCTAACCAGAAAATAAAACGATGGTAAAATATTGCGCTTGTGCCCAGAGAAATGCAAATTACTTAACTTAGAATGATTTCCAAAAGAGAAAGAAATGAGGGGGAAGGGGGTTGATCCCAAAGAATAGTTTTAAGTCCTTGAATTTACTCACCAGTTTCCCAGATGCAGGGTCAGTAACAAGAACATGAGCCTCACCACTCTACTTTGACTCCACAGAAGAAAGGGAGAGAAGAGAAAAGCTTTCCAAGAACCCATCAGGATCGCTTTGGCCGCTCAGTTCTCCAAGAGAGGACTTTTTCTCCACCTCAGCACCAGCCAGGAGAGTACGGTGGGGATTAGTGTGGCTCGGCAGTACACCTCCCAGCCAGGTAGGATGCGACTCCCAGCGGAATTGAGCCGGGGAGCCAATCAGACACAGAGGATGCTGGCATAAATTATCTGAAAAAGAGTTGGACCAATCTACGGCCCAAAGAGGCGGGGCTTCTCCTACTAGAAATCGAGCCCAGTGGGGAAAAGGGCTCCGTTTTTCCCAAAAGAAAAACAAACCTCTTCTCTCTCTCAGCCTCAGAGAAACGTTTGCGTGGCCTTGACAGATTCCCTCCCTGGGGAAAGAAGCTTCCTTCTCCCCCCTGGCCTTCCCTCCTGCCTGCCACTATTTCGGGGGTCCCTGCCTCTTTTTCTCCCGCGTTTGAATTCGGAGTCTGCCTTCCCAGAGAGACGCGTGGCAAGCTTACACAGTACCTAATCTGTTTTCCCCAGGCTCACGATGGTTCTGCTAATTTTTGTTAATTATCGTTGTTAATTGTGAGTGTTGGGCGTTGTCTCATTTCGCTTTGCAGTCCCGGTACCTGGCACAGTGCCCGGCACAAATGAGCTCTCAGGAGATGCTGAATATCTAATTGAATGAATGAATGAATGAGCGGGCTCGGTGCATTCCTGATAATCACGTTTCCACCCCCCTTCCGCTGCCTTTATGAGTGAAAATATTGGCAGTCTCCTCTCTCAGGGCACTAAATCATGCTCCGGAATAATGCCTGGCAAGAACTATCTCATTTTACAGAAACATAAAGAAAAATTCTATTTTAAAATGGTCCTCTTAGCCACAGGAGCTGAGACCTCTTACATGGGTAATCCTTGCTCTCTGCTCCCTCTCCAGTTGCCTTCCCGTTTGTTGAGCTCCCGTGTTTGGTACCTAACTTCAGAGGCTCTGCTTTGAGTTTGCAGCAGAGCCCAACAGTTGCCATGGCAACCAGAAGCCTCTGGCAGCCTGAACAACTGTAGAGGCAAGACAGTGGTGGTGCTGGTTGTAGAAACAGGCTGTCTCTGCCCAGCCATCTTCTGCCTTTATGCCTTCCTCAATCCCTGCTTCCCACTGAAGCCACCTGGAGGTGAGGTCTTTGGTTGTCTTATTAGTTACCCCACAACCCCTTGCAATTGACCAGTTTCAGGGTGAGCAGGCAGATAAAAAGAGAGTATTTGTCTCCAGGCAAATAATTCAGGGCAGAAGAAACAGTGTTTGTGCATAAGCGTAGGGTAACTGTTGCTACCTTATCTTCTGAAATCACTTAAAGGAACTGGATGGCAGTAACAAGGTTACAGATATTTCCTGGCCCAGAATAACGGTGCAGTGCCGGGCTTTTCTCTCCTCTCTGACTGACTCTCCATCTTTTTAGTCTCTGAAAATAGTATTGACCTCCTTGTTTTCTTCTCCTACTAAACATTAATTAGGCAGCATTATTCTTTTCAACAAAGCATGTTAGTCAAGGTAACCCATACCAAATAATTTATTTAACAAAAAAGTTTCATTATAATAGATTCTGAGGTGAATAAATTTAGTTAAAAGTTGAAGTCAATATAAATCTGAGTAGACTTTCTTTTTCTGCTTTAATTAGGAATGTGCTTTGTATAGTTATTTAACTGTTTCATTGGATGCCCACACTAATTCACTGATCTGATTAGCCAGGGAACTAGAAATTAATTCACTAGAGGTATGTAGTGAATAGCAAACACTTGCCTTGTTACTCTTTGCATTATGCTAAGATTAGGTAAGATTTTTGCATATTTTAATGGGGATATGATACTGCATAGTGTTATACAATAGTAGTCGATAGTTCTTCCATCAAAAATTCTTTTTTTTTTAAGATTTTATTTATTTATTCGTAAGAGAGAGAGAGAGTGAGAGTGAGCACAGGCAGACAGAGTGGAAGGCAGAGTCAGAGGGAGAAGCAGGCTCCCTGCGGAGCAAGGAGCCCGATGCGGGACTCGATCCCAGGACGCTGGGATCATGACCTGAGCCAAAGGCAGCTGCTTAACCAACTGAGCCACCCAGGCGTCCCAGGAAGCACCATCAAAAATTCTTAACAAGGTTTCACTCTTATTGTTATTATATATAACTGAAAGAAGCTGAGAACAGTTAAGTGAAATTAATGAAGGAAGGGTGAAGGATATACTCTTGCATGATTACACGTTGCCTATTTACTCTTACAGAAGATAAAGGCCTGGAGTAATTTCCAGACTGGGAAATTTCCTGTATTTTCCAAACTCTAGATTTTTTACAGTTTTATGCTGAAATATTTTCAAATTTATCTCACTCCTTTCTTTCAAGCAATTTTATCTATTTCTATCTCTTTGATTTTTTTAATTTCCTTTCTATAATATATATCTTCTGGAAAACTGACCCAATTCTGCTGCTATTGTTAATTATAATTCCCCATAAACTGAGTAAAAGGGATCTGGGCCCTCCCGAATCCGAAGAAAGAATAATTATTTTGAATATCAGCCATGTCTTGGCCCTAATATTCTGTTTCATTTGATTTTAATAAACCAGATTGGAGAGGTGACATATATTGTGAGTCCCAGAAAAAGCCGAGTAAGTATACTATACTTAATCAAACAAGCATAGTATCTCACAAGATAATACTCAAGAAAAAACAGATCAGGTGTCATGCACAATTCCACTTTCTGAGGCCAGAAATTGCTATAGGTGAGGAACTGCAGAAAGATCTCTGTCTTCCACTGTGGCAGTCATTTCCAACTTCAGTCATTTGACCCCATGAGCTATTTATCAGTATCTGGAGATATTTTCCATTGTCACAAATTGGGGGGTGTGTTGTAAGCTATTGGCATCCAGGAGTAGAGTCCAGAGTTGCTGCTACACAGTCTAAAGTTCAAAAGAAAGCTGTCCTACAACAAAGAATTAAAATTGTAACAAAGTTCAAATTGTAGATGAAATGAAGTTGAGAAGCCCTGAAGTATGTATGAAGGAGATAGGTAACCAGATGCCACTGTAGTTGATGATTCCTTTACACCGTCTTTGAAGTCACAATTCCCCTCCTCCTTCCTTTGGTAGTGTGAGCTACAACCACCATCACTCATTTTGTATCTAGCTGCAATGACTATCAGCTCATGGTGCACAGGAAATTTCTGTCTTCCAGAATTTGTTCAGGTATTATCTTAGAATAAAGTGTTTGAGATTCCCTATTAAAAATACAGAGTCATGGGCTTCTGTCCAGACTTAATGAATTAAGATTTTCAGGAAGAACCTCTGGAAGTCATCAGGCATCAGAAAGTTTGAGAATCATTGTCCTATAATAATCTCATAATATAACCAGTGAGACAGTGACCTGATTATGTATGTGCAACCCTGGCCCCCAAAAAGTCAGGTTTCGACATGATTCATCTGGCCATTATTAATTTATTTGTTAAAAATATGCATTGAAAAATTCTGATGTCAGACATTAGGATGCCTGACCTTAAGGATAAATTGGTGAACAAGATTTACAACTTTGTGCCTCAGTTTCTTCACTTATAGAAAGGAAATAAGAATTATATTTAGCTGATAGGGGCACCTAGATGGTTCAGTGGGTTAAGCCTCTGCCTTCAGCTCAGATCATGATCTCAGGGTCCTGGGATTGAGCCCCACATCAGGCTCTCTGCTCAGTGGGGAGCCTGCTACCCCCTCTCTCTCTGCCTGCCTCCCTGCCTACTTGGGACCTGTGTGTGTGTGTCAAATAAATAAATAAAAATCTTTAAAAAAAAGAATTATATTTAACTGACAGACTTGTTTTAAGGATTAAATGGATTAATATATGGGATCACTTTAAACAGTACATGTATATTAGAAATTACTAAAAAATGTGAATGGGTAAAGAAGATGTGGTATTTACATATACAATGGAATACTATGCAGCCATCAAAAGAAATGAAATCTTGCCATTTGCAATGGCATGGATGGACCTAGAGCGTATTGTGCAGAGGGAAATAAGTCAATCAGAGAAAGACAATTATCATATGATCTCCCTGATATGAGGAATTTGAGAGGCAGGGCAGAGGGTTGTGGGGGGTAGGGAAGGAAAAAAATGAAACAAGATGGACTGGGGAGGGAGACAAACCATAAAAGACTTTTAATCTCACAAAACAAACAGGGCTGCTGGGGGGTGGCGGAGTAGGGATAGGGTGGCTGAGTTATGGATATTGGAGAGGGTATGTGCTATGGTGAGTGCTGTGAAATGTGTAAACCTGGTGATTCACAGACCTGTGCCCCTGGGGCAAATAATACATTATATGTTTATACAAAAATTTTAAAAAGGTCATTGTGGTTAACTCACTGAAAGTAGGTTTCAAATCTAATTCATTACTCCAGCTCTAAGCAAAATGCTTGTCATCAAGTAGTTATTTCTAGTAGCTATAGTCTAATAGGGGGAGTGGAGAGTGTTGGGGGACACTTGTTCTCACCCCACCCTCAACGTTATCATGATACCTGGTTTCTCCAAAACAAGAAGACACTAGCATTCTGTTCTAGTTCTCCCAGAGCACTTGTACTTCAGTCAAGACAATAACAGGTTCCTAAATTTATTCCTCAGTATCATACTTGTTTTGTCTTGTCAGATGCTCCTCCTTTGCCTGGTTTTTATTCTTCCTGGTTAAATTTAGGGCTCATCTTTTCCCCCAAAGCCCTTATTGATTATTTACTCCATACTAGCCTGTCCTATATTAATAGTTAAATTCTACTGAATGTTTACTATGTATCAGCAGGATTATACTTAACAGTTCTAAATTACATGTGCATATAGTCCTCTATTTACTTAAAGCAACAACTTTATATGGGTAACATAGAATATAATACCATTTTTGGCAAGTATCTGGATTGCGATCCAAACCTTAAGTTTTGTGCTTTTAAATTTTGTACTAAAGAGAGTCATAGTGCTTATCAGACCTCATATTACAATATGTGTATCTTCACCTTTCTCTCCCTAGAGTGCAACACAATGAAGGCAGAGATTTCATTTATTTTCATCACCCCCTTTGTCCAAATCAGTGGCTAGCAAGTAATAGACAATAAGTATCTGCAGAAAAAATAAGTATTCAATGTAAAATCAAATGAATAAACACATTAATGGCTTTAATCCTTTTTATATATTTCTGGAGCCCTTACAGGATCTTTCTTCAACACCATCAGTCTCAAGTGCTCATCTCTAAGTAGAAGAAATCTAGATTTTGTTGCTTAATTTATTTCTTCCCATGGTACGATGAGAATTAATTACTTCTATTTATAGATCAATATGATCAAAATTAACAAATCAAGTCATCTTTATTTATATAATCAAGTTATTACTTGAATCAAACAGAAGAGAGAGCCAGCACAAAGAGATTTCAAGACTGAAGGCACCGACTCTTGTCAATCTGTTCAACCTTCTGAATCCTGTATGTGGCCTCTGAAATGCAGCCAAGAGAGGGAGTTCAGAAGCTGATCCTTGGTGGCAGATGGCAATGGATCTATAGCTTCTAACCCTAAGTCCGTCCCATTTTTTTTGTTTGGTTCTGTATTGTAATTTTTTAATAAAGATCTTATTTATTTATTTGACAGAGATCACAAGTAAGCAGAGAGGCACACGGTGGCGGGGGGTGGGGTGGTGGGGAAGCAGGCTCCCTGCTGAGCAGAAAGCCCGATGCAGGGCTCAATCCCAGGATCCTGAGATCATGACTTGAGCTAAAGGCAGAGGCTTTAACCCACTGAGCCACCCAGGCACCCCTGTATTATAATTTCTTAATACGGCTTTCCGTTGCTGGTTATCTCTACTTTTTCTTGTTTCTTCCATATTTTCCATTCTATCTGATTTCCCCACTCATATGCAAATATGCTCATGTATAACATTAAAATATGCATCTATACATATTAACCATGTCATTTCCCACTCTGTCTTCCATGGTTATCACTTTCTCCCATTAATAGCCATCCTTCCCTACTTCTTCAACATTCATCACTCACCAAACTCTATGGTCTGCCTTCTGCCCTCATGACACCAATACCTCTATTTTGCTGGATCCAGTAGATGTTCTGCTTAGTCAGCTTGTATGATCTTTCATCAGCATTTGATCCAGTGGGCCATTTCCTCCTTCTTAAAACACTCATACATGTCATGGTACTATGCTTTCCTGGTTTTTCTCATGCATCTTTAGCTAACTGTTTTTAAGCTTCTTTACATATCTTCACATTCTTTACATCTTTACATGTTTGTTCTATCTGGTCTCAACGTTGCTCAAATATCAGTTCAACTTCTTTTTGCGTCACACTCTCACATGCAGCAAACTCATCTATTTCCCGAGCTCTGTATCTATATCTATATTTATATTTATATCTATATCTATATATAACTTTTAAAAAAGGAAAGTGGCACTTGGTTAAACAGTTTTTTAAGCACCTGACTCAATTTCAGCTCAAGTTATAATCTCAGGGTTGTGAGATCAAGTCCCACATCAGGCTCTGTGCATAACAGGGAGTCTGCTTGAGATTTTTTCTTTGCCTCACTGTCTGCCCCTCCCCACTCTCTCTAAAATAAACAAACAAACAAACAAGTAAATAAATAAATAAATAAATAAATGGTCTTTAAAAAAATAAAAAAGGAAATGATTCCCTTCAAATCACATTGTAAGTCTGGAATTTTTACTGGGCTTCAGACACGTATATCCAACTAGTCAAACTGAAACCTCACAGTTTTTCTAGATATACACATCATCTAATATATTTTGAACTCTTTCCAGATCTTATCTCCAGTCTATTCAGTGTAAATAGATTGCAGTGACTCACAGTCTCATAAATAAGAAGGTCCTTGTTCAAACTTAAGATTGTCTACTATTGGGGTGCCTGAGTGGCTCAGTTGGTTAAGCTGCTGCCTTCAGGTCAGGTTGTGATCTCGGGGTCCTGGGATCGAGCCCTGCATCAGGCTCTCAGCTCAGCAGGGAGCCTGCTTCCTCCTCTCTCTCTGCCCACTTGTGATCTCTCTCTCTGTGTCAAGTAAGTAAAATATTTTTTAAAAAAGTTTGTCTACTATTAATTGTGTAAAAACAAGAATCTTATTCATTTTTAATACCTTAGTTCCCACAAGATTACATAAAAAATGAAATTAGTCAACTTATATAAAACTCTTAGAACTGGGATGGGCACACAGTAAGCATTAAGTTAATCTTAATTATTGCAATTGTTATTACCATTTTCCAACTTCTTCTATTTCTACTGCCAATTAATCCAAGCAGCCATCCTCTTTTACTTGGACTACTAAAACATCTTCCATTTCCAATCATACCAACCTCTGATTTATTTTTTATATAATCACCAGTTGGTATAAATTGATTATGTTCTGTGCAAATAATTCAGTGATTTCCTAGTGTTGGATAAAACTGTAATATTTGCATTATGGCCTTTGAGAACCTCTAGCTTCTGGTCCTTCCCTTTCTCCCCTACTCCATTTAGTACCCCTATCCTTTCTTCAAAGTGTTCCAGCCAGAACGACCCTTTTTTGGTTTTTTCATTGTTGTGAGTCATTGATATCTTTGGGGTTTGCAGGTGATTTACCCATACCTGGATCACACCATTCACCCTTCACCCTTCAACTGATTATTGTCCTCTTTTCAGTCAGCTTAACTGGTACATTTTCAAGCAAGCCCTAGTTCCCCTATTTAAATTAAGTCCTCCATTATGCCATCCAATAGCACGCAGTACTTTTCCTTCCCTTTTTTTCCTTCCCTCGGTACTTTTCCTTTCCTTCCTCAGTACTTTTCCTTCTTTCCTTCACTTGCTATATTTTATAATTCACTGATTTATTTGATTTAAGAAATAGTCACTAAGCACTAGGGTTTCGAGCATTCTTCTATGTACTAAAGATGCCGTAATAAACAAATCAGTTTCATGCCCTCATGGAGCTAGTATTTTGTTGAGCTTCCTATAATGTAAATTGCATATATCTTCATTTTTAAACATATTTTCCATAAACATCTGTTTAATTTTTTCTGTTATTTAGGCTGTCACTCCTTGATAACAAAAAATTTTATCTCTTCCTCTTTTTGCTCACTGTCCCCAATTATCTGGTATACTGCCTCATCAGAGCTATTTTCTGAAGAAGTGAAGGAAGGAAGGAATGGAAGTACATGAAAGTTGGAATTACATCAATAAATCTTGTAAACATCACCAATCACATAATTAAGTTATATTTGCAAAAAGATGAAATGTAAAATTAGGTGACATGAATTTAAATCCTGTCTACATTATTTTCTGTGATTTTTGGCAAGCCATGACATCTCTCAGTTATTTCACTAACCTAAGGTTTCTTAGTTGGAAAATAGAGATGACAATTACTCCTACCAAAATGGATATGAAGGTTAAAAAAATAACTTTAGTATTACTCTTTGTAAATCATTAAATAATATAGAAATATTCGTTGTTGATATTATTATTATTATTTGATGATTAATACAAAATTATGGTAAATAAAGAAGACATGACAAAGAAGTACAAGATATCAAGAGCTAAAACTGATACAGTCCCGTATTTCTCTAAACATTGGATATCTTAAATTATTTAGATATCTTAACTTATTGAAAGCCTATAACAATCCTGGGAGACATTTACTACTACAATTCCTTTGTAGTGGCGAAACTAAACACTAGAGATTTACTTCCCCACATCACGTAACAAGTAAGAGGTAGAGCAGAGATTTAAATCTAGAGGTTCAGGTTCCAGAGTCCATGTGTCTGACCTGCTATGTGGTATTGCCTTTTAGATGACCAATAAGTCATGATCTCAGCTTTGAAGGAAATCATCCCTATGTCTGCCAAGACACCTCTCCCCTCTCGGGTTAACCAACACTGTTATTTCAGTGACTACATACTAGGGCATCATTATTGTGAAAACCTTTCATATTTTATTTTAAAGGGCCAGCCCATAAAAATGTCAAAGGTGGAAAAGAGTTTTGAAGAATGACCCTCAAGCAGCCATGTTTCAAAGGAATATAGTCCTGTTCAGGATATGAGACACTGACAGGAAAGAGATCCAGCCCTTGGAGATTCATCAAAGCCTGACATTTAATGAAAAGCCTAAAGGTCTTGATGGAGCTTTATTATATCAATTACTCATAGAGTCTAACATATTTTATTTTTAAGAAATGCCTTGCTGGCAGGACTGGCATTGAAATAGTAGCCCCAGAACATCTTTGAATGGCCTTATCCAATACCTAACTCCCTTAACATCCAGTTTATAGACCACATTTTGTCTATTTGTGTCGTTTTGACTAGCAGCTAAAAAATAATATAGTTTCTTATGGCCATTAAGGTCCAGAGGTCCTTCAAATGCTTATTTCCCCCATATTGTCTCACTATAGCCCTTGGTTCAGCAAAAAACATAACAACTACAGGTAAATACTGGAAAACCATGTACAACCCTCAAGTCTCCTCTTAGCTGTGTGATGAGGTGCCATGCATGCCAAAAGGATTATTTTATTGACATAAATCTGGGGAGTCTTTATAAGTATAAGTTCTAAGTTTTTTGGATTATGGTGGAAGGATTATAATGTTGGATTGTCAAAATGTGTTAAATGAGCCCATGTACTAAGCAAAGATTTTGCATCAATATGCTAAACAAGGGTCTGAGAGTATTTGTAGCAGTTTGCTCTAAAGGTTGATTAAGCCTTTTACCAAAAGGTAAGGAATGATGATGTTACAGTATTTTTGATACTGAAAAATAGGTATCCAAAGTTTTGGGAAGAAATGGTTGTTAGCATGGATTTGTCCCACTCACCAACTCTAATCTATGCACCTCAGTTTGTCCAAGGACACTTCCTTAGCCTTAATGTATTCCTCAAGGAATCTCCAGCAGCCAAGAAAAATTCTGGGGTAGCTATTACCTGTAGGCCGGGGATGACAGTGGCAAATGGTGCCATTGAACTGGATTCCCAAAATCCAATGGGGATAATGGAATTCCAGGATTCCCCATATTCAGTGGGTATGATAAAACCCCAGGACAGCAGGAACTGAGTGACAACACTTAATCACTAGAATTAAAGTTGGTATGGTTACAAAAATGGAAAGTATAGGCAGTACAGTAATCATTATGGTTTGATCTGTAGAGGTCCTTGTTGTTAGTCAACTGATCATGGTATATTTAGGACTAAAGCAGATGGTCAGTCTATAGAATCTTATTGATTTGTATAGTCAGAAAAACATTAGGTCTGCTGAAGAGAGATATCATTTGATTTCCACAAGATAGTCCAAGCCCCTCAACCTATTTTTACTCTTGAGATAGTTTTCTGGACCCAGAGTCTCTTAATAAAGGGGATATTGGATTCCTTGAAAAAGGTTAAGACCACACAGACAAAAACTTATTCTGTAAATCTACCTCTTAGCCTTCCTCCAAGAAATGTGGCCAACATTTATCAAAGTGACTATGTATCGTAGAAGTTGCCTATCTAGACAGTGAGGCTCTAAGGCCCTAGTTCTAACTGACAAGCAATTCCTGGAAATCCAAAATGTAATGTAGTCCAGTAAACAGACATCTATAGAGATAACTGAATGTACGGTTTGGTTACCATAGTAGGCCTGTGTGCACCTAAACTCATCATGTGATTTTGTCCCAGCTATAAAATACATGGTTATGAGCACGGACCCAGCGACTGGCAGAAAACCAGATTAGTTCCTTGGCTAGTAGAGAAAAAAACAAGTAAAGGCCATAGAACTACCTTTATCTACCAACATAATAAGATGTAATACCACACTTCTACCACATCAAGGACTTAAAAGGTGAAGGAGTAGTGCTTCTTAAGACATACATATTCAGTTTGTCTAGATGGCTTATGTCAAAGGTAGACAGATGTGAAAGAATAACAGTGGATTATAAAATACCTAAGTAGGTAATTATTCCATCTCCTGACAGGTGGTATTTAGCAGATATTTTATTGGTGAAAACATTATATAACATATAATATTTATATACATTATTTACAATATATATTATTATATTATATTATTATATATGTATATATAATAAAATTATATATATACATATATATAATATATTATATTATATATTATTTACAATATATAACATATAATTTTCTGACTTTTAGCAGAGGGTCAGCAATACACTGTTGCTGAGGTACCTCAGGACTGAATCTAACAACTGTCCTGAGGATATCATCTAGTCTAAAGGCACTTCAAAAAAACAGGTTTTTTTAATTGTATAAGACAACATACTGTTCCATTACATAGATGACACCATAATGACTGGACCTGGTAAAAAAAAGAAGGAACTATTCTAAACACCTTAATGAGACACAGGCTAACTGAAGGTGATAAAGGATTCGACAAAAATTAAGGGCCTTACAACATAAATGAAATTTCTGGCGTTTCAATGTCCTGGACATGTTCTGATATCCCTTTGGAGGTGAAAGTAAATTTGCTGTGTCAAGTTCTTCCTATTATTAAAGAAAGAAGAGAATGTCTCTGGATTTTGGAGGCAACATATTCCTTATTCAGGTTTATTAGTCCAACCCATTTGCCAGGTAAACTTAAAGTTTGTTCTTTATTAGGGTTTTTATAATTTTTTATCAGCACTCAGAAAAGAGAAAATTCAGCAATAAGTTTAGATTATTGCATAAGCTGCTTTACTACTTGGGCCAAAGGATACTACAAATCTAATTATGTTCAAAATGATGGTAGCAGATAGGGATAGTGTATGGTACTGATGGAAAAACTCTTCTTAGTGCATCACAAAGTAGACTTTTAAGATTTTAGAGCAAAGCAATGCCGTTCTCTTCAGATCATTATCTTGTTTTAGATAGAAGTAGACTCTGACTTGCTACTGGTCTGTAGCAGAGAATGAGCACTTCCCATGAGCCACCTAGTTATAATACAACCTGAGCTACCCTTCACCAATTGGATTGTTGGGCATGGACAGAAGTCTATCATCAAATGAAAGCAACGCACATGAGATCAGACTTGAGTGAAACCTGAAGCCATAGATTAAGTCACATGAGCTAATGGCTTAGACATCTACAGCCCATAATCCAGCTCCATTACCCCTCTCTCTCGATTATTATCCTTAGAACCCCATTAGGAGTTTCCTATGACTAGTAAGTGACAAAGGAAAAATCAAGCCTTATTTACAAGTGACTCTCTAGGATTGACTAGAAGCACCCCAAAGTAGAAAACAGTAGCTCCATCATTTCACTTCATGGTGCCTCCAAATAAAGTGGGGAAGAAAAGATCTCCCAGCAGGCAGAATTTAGGAGTAGTACACCTGTTCTGTTGATTTTTTTTTTTCTCCTTAGAATGAGAGATGGTAAGAGGCAGAACCCACACTGATTCATAGGTTGTGATTAAAATCAGAGATTGGAAGGAACACATTGGAAAAATAGTGACAAAGAAGAAATGGAAGAGCTATCTGGGTAGATGTCTCTGAATGAGCACAGAATATCAAGATATTTTTTCATCCATCTATGAATGCTCAGAAAGGAGTAGTTGCAGCAGAATAAGATGTTTATTATCACATGAACAAGATGATATGTTGTCTGGCTTTCAGCCTCTTTCCCCAAACACCCTGGTCCTTACAGACTGTCTCTCACATAAAGTGAACATGGCAGCAGGGATGAATGTTATGCCTAATACCAACAGCATAGATTCAACAAATATAGTCTGACTTACAGTTTTCCAGCTTTTTTTTTTTTTACTTTTTTTATTATGTTAGTCACCATACAGTATTCATTAGTTTTTGATATAGTGTTCCATGATTCATTGTTTGCGTAAAACATCCAGTGCTCCATACAATCCATGTCCTCCTTTTATCCATTTTACTTATTTATTTGAGAGAGAGAGAGAGAGAGAGAGAGCTGGGGAAGGAGCAGCGGAGAAGCAGACTCCCTCCTGAGCAGGACCCTGGGATCATATCTGAGATAAAGGCAGACACTGAACCGACTGAGCCACCCAGGCGTCTAAACAATTTCCCAGCTTTTTAATAATAGATACTAATACTCAGTCCCCGGTATGGTACCATTTCCCAAGGGCTTTAACTAGCGGCCTGGGAATAAGTTGATTAAATAGGACCTTTCCAAGGATGCCATTTTTTTTTGCAAGCTAGCTGAGTTGTCAAAGTGGGAGGTTGTGAAAAACACCCCAGTTTACAGTTTTCCCTTTCTCTATTGCTATGCCTGATGACCTCGTCATTTTGGTCCTAACCACAAAATTCTACAGAGGGCTGACTCATTTTTAGCAAAAGTTAAAGGTCCAAATTACAGTCTCTAAGAATACTTGAAAATAAATAAGGTCTAATGTGTTGATTCACAGTATTGAAGTAAAATCTTTATGGGCAGATCTCACATGACATAGCAATCATCATCAGATATCTACATCTATTTTTCTGTACTTCTACACTGTATTTGTGTTCCATTTATAGCAGTTATTTTATATTATGTTGTTTGTCACTAAATGGTAAAATCTCTATGGCAGAGACTCTCTTTTTTGTCTTTATATTCCTAATATCTGGCTATAGTGGGCACACTGTACCTGTTGAATCAAAAAGGGTAAATACTATAGAAATGAGAACAATATTTAAGTAATAAGGACACAATTAAGAATTGGAGGCTTGTCACAGACAGGTATATAGGATAGGATATGTAAGGGTTAATATGAGGAGAGATTTCTCATCAGAACTAGTGATGGTACAAGGATTTGATGCAAGTTGAGCCTTTCAGAATCGTGTATACTGCATTTTTTTTTTTTAAGCAAAACAAGACTTGAAAGTTTATAAGGGAAATTGTGTCAAATTTCATGGGTAAAAAAGGGGAATATATTTGTCTGGATATACAGGGAAGTGGCATAGTCCAGGAGAATGAAAAATTAATTTATGAAGCAAATTATAAAGCAAAGAATATAGAAACAAATTTATAATAAAATATTTTATAAGTAGAGTAGATGGGAAGGAACAAATTTCCAAACATATATGCATATTTTAAATATTTCTCTAATATTTAATATTTGATTAATAGTGCTGATTCTTAAAGGTCTTTATAGTATTAATATCAGTGATATTTTCCCATCAAAAAATTATGAACATCTGTGCGTTAGTCTCTGAAAATTATATTTTATTTTATTACTATATTATTAGTTCTTTAAAGTCAGTATTTCACTTGGTAATGGTTTCTTCCTTCTTATTGTTAAAGGCATCTATAAATTATTCTGCCCAGAACAAATGTTTAAAATTGTTATAAAGGCATGGAATTTACTGCCATGGTCTTTATCATCATCAATTTTTTGCATTAAAAGCATTAGAAGCTTAACGTAAAGAACATGTTAGATAATCTTGTGCCTTTATAAAAACATTGAAAAGTAACATAGGCTTTACTAATTTTGAACCATATTTCCAAACCTGCCTATTTAACAGAAGAACCTAGTGGAGATCTAAAAATAGAAATTCTGTACAATCTGATTCAGAGATTCAGTAGGTAAAATCCTGAAATTTGTATTTTTAAGAAACTTCTCATAAAAAATGTATATATGTATATACATAATATATATAAAAGAAACTTCTCAGTAGATACATTAAGTAAAGGCTATGAGAACCTGCATAAAAATCACTAAATACAATGTTAAAATGTAATTGATACATATTTCTTCAGTGATTATACAAGTAAACTACTGCTTTGCTGAACTTATCACCTTCTCAAGAACGTTAAAATAATTCCAAGAACTTAGGAAGTATTTATGAACCATTATAATAGTTATCCTTCTCTTAGGGTTTGATGGTCTTATAATGAAAGGGTAGATGGGATTCACAGTCTCTGGAACTTCTTCTTACACAAATAAAATATATGTTTTGTTTTGTTTTGTTTTGTTTTGTTCCTGGGAAGAAGTTTCACCTCATTCTCATTGATTCAGCAAATATGGACTACCTACAGGGATCCTTACTTACTCAAAAGTTAAGAGCTATTGGCCTAAAGTACCCATATAGCTATTGATTTGCACGTATGCTGATCTTCCTTCTAGACCTACCACCAACATTATTTAAATTTTAATCATAGTGCAATTACCATGAATTCATATATCCTTAGAATAAAAAGGGTAAGTATGATCAGGAAACAAAGTCAGACAGTAAGACTTATCCACACTAATTTACACATGGAATGCCACAGAAGTTTTGCTTTGTTTTTCATAAAGGAATTCAAAATAGAAATTGGTACTTTGAGATAATTTCATCAACATTAACCCTCTTCTGTAGTTCAGTTGCCTGCCTTATAAGAACTTTCTGCTGACAGGGCGGAGGAAGGTCATAGTTTTGATGTCCTTCTAGTCTATGTTACTTCAATCTGTCTAGTAGCTGCTGTCTTTGTGGGTTTAAAGTTGTTTGGTCAACCAAATAAGAACACTATAGATTGAATTGATCAATGTCACCTTGAAGGGAGATTAAAAGCTCTTTTCTGCAAGGCAGTGAAATACAAGAGCTAGGAGAGAAAGTTTACTAATATGCTGAATAGCAGAACTAAGTTTTGAAAAGCCTAGATGCAGAAATTAATATAAAGAAACTATTTAAGTTATTTTAAATCATGGTAATTGAAATGTAATTTGCAAATGGTAAAATTTTCTATTTAGATGTACAATTACACAAGTTTTAACCAATGGATACAATTGTGTAACCACTGTTGCTGTGAAGACGTAGAATATTCCCATTATTACAAGTTTCACTATGCACCTTTGTAGTTAGTCCATGTCACACCTGGCCCTGAAAATCACTGACTTGATTTCTACATCTATACTTTGCCTTTTGCAGAATGTAATATACACAGAACTGTAAAGTATGCGATCTTGTATGTCTGTGTCTTTCATTTTCCAAAATAAATTTATGATTCTGCTTTATTAAGTGTTATCAATACTGGTTCCTTTATTGTTAAACAATATTTAATTGTGTGTCTGTATCAAGATTTATTTATTCATTCACCAGTTGATGCATATTTTTTCTTTATGCATATAGTTGCTGCTATAAATGTTTGTATATAGGTCTTTTTCTGGATATATGTCTTCATTCCCTCAGCTAGATGCCTGGGAGGGGGCTTCCTGGTTGCATATTATATTATTATAGTATATTATTTATATTATTTATATCACTTTCATATTGCATCTATATCATGTTATATACATAATAAGTGCATCTTAAATATTATACATGAAGTGCTAAATTGCTCTCCAAAGTGGTTGTACCATTTTGCTTTTCTGCATTCAATGTATGAGAGCGGTTCTACATCCTTGTCAACACTAAGCATTGCCATTTTTTTAGTCATGCTAATATGTATATAATCAATCTCATTTGGGTTTTGATTTGCATTTCCCCAATAAATAATGAACTTCCTGAGTGTGTTTGTTTGCAATCTATGTCTCTTATAAGGAAAAGTCTGTTCAATTCTTTTCTACCTTTAGTGGATGTATTATTGTTATTATTATTATGAATTATGAGAGTTCATACAAGCCTTTTAATGGATATAAACATATTGTGCTTCATAGATGCCATGTTTTGTACAAATTGAAGTTTTGTGACAAGTCTGCATCAGGCCAGTCCGTTTGTGTTATTTTTCCAACATTTGTTCCTTTGTGTCTCTGTGTCACGTTTTGGTAATGCTTACAATATTTCAATTTTTTCATTATCGTTATATTTGTTATGGTGATGTTACTATTGTAATGGTTTTGGGGAACCATAAACCATGCCCATATAGGATGACAAATTTAATTGATAAATATTGTGTAGGTTCTGACTGCTTCGCTAACTAGCCATTCCCCCTCCTTCCTCCTCTGCTCAGGACTCCCTGTTCCCTGAGATACAGCAATATTAAAATTAAGCCAGTTAATAATGCTACAATGGTCTCTAAGTGTTTATGTGAAAGAAAGCTGTATGTCTCTCCCTTTAAATCAAAAGCTACAAACGATTAAATTTAGTGAGGAAGGTATGTCAAAAGCCAAGATAGGTGGAAAGCTAAGCCTCTTGGGTCCGCTAGCCAAGTTGTGAATGCAAAGAAAAAGTTCTTGAAGCCAACACAAAGTTCTATTCCAGTGAACACATGAACGATAAGAAAGAGAAACAGCCTTAACTGCTGATATGGAAAAAGTTTGACTGGTTTGAATAAGAGATCACCAGTCACAATATTCCCTTAAGCCAAAGGCTAATCTAGAGCATGACCCTGGTTCTTCTCAACTCTGTGAAGGCTGAGAGAGGTGAGGAAGCTGCAGAAGAAAAGTCTGAAGCCAGCAGAGGGTGCTTCATGAAGTTTAAGAAAGAAAGCCATCTCCAGACCATAAAGGTGCAAGGTAGAGCAGCAAGTGCTGTTGGAGAAGCTGCCGCAAGTTATTCAGAAGATTTAGCTAGAAATAGTTAAGGAAGGTAGCTACACTAAACAACAGATTTTCAGTAGAGATAAAATAGCCTTGTATTGGAAGAAGATGCCATCTTGGACTTTTAGAGCTAGAGAGGACAAGTTAATGGTGGCTTCAAGGTTTCAAAAGATAGGCTGACTCTCCTATTAGGGGCCTAATGTAACTGGTAACTTTAAGTTGAAGCCAAGGTGCATTTACCATTCCAAAAATTCTAGGGCCCTTAAGAGTTATGCTAAGTCTGCTCTGCCTGTGCTCTTTAAATGACACAACAAAGCCTGGATGACAGCACATCTATTTATAACATGGTTTACTGAATATTTTAAGCCCACCATTGAGATCTGCTGCTCAGAAAAAAGATTTATTTCAAAATATTACTGCTTGGGGGTAGCTGGATGGCTCAGTTGATAGAGCATGTGGCTCAGGGTTGTGAGTTCAAGCCCCACATTGGGTGTGGAGATTACTTAAAAATGATATCTTAAAATATTCTTGTTAACAGTGAACCTAGTTACCCCAGAGCTCTGATGGAGTTATATGAGATTAATGTTGTTTTCAAGTCTGCTAACACAGCATCCATTTTGCATTCCATGGATCAGAGAGTAAAAATTTCAACTTTAATGTCCTATTATTGGGTGGGGGCATGGGTGAGCCTGGTGACGGGTATTAAGGAGGACACAGATTTCATGGAGCACTGGGTGTTATATGCAAACAATGAACCATGGAACACTATATCAAAAACTAATGATGTACTGTATGGTGACTAACATAATAAAAAATAAATGAGAAAAAAATAAAGTCTTATTATTTAAGAAATATAAATTTTGTAAGGATATAGCTGCCATAGATAGTTGATTCCTCTAATGGTGAGTAAATTGAAAATCTTCTGGAAGGATTCACCATTCTAGATGCCATTAAGAACATTTGTGATTCATGGTAAGAGGTCAAAATATCAACATGAACAGGAGTTTGGAAGAAGTGGATTCCAAACTTTATGGAGAACTTTGAGGGGTTCAAGACTCAGTGGAAGAAGTAGATGTAGATGTGGTAGATGTAACAAGAGAACTAGGACTGAAGATAGGACTGAGTTGCTGTAATATCATGATAAAACTTTAATGGGTGAGGAGTTCTTTCTTGGGGATGAGCAAAAAAAGTGGTTTCTTAAGATGGAATCTACTTCTGGGACACTTAGGTGGCTCAATTGGTTAAACACCCAACTCTTAATTTCAGCTCAGGTCATGATCTCAGGGTCCTGAGACAACTGGGTCTGTGTTCAGCACAGAGTCTGCTTGAGATTTCCTTTCTCCTGGTGAAAATGCTGCAAAGACTAATAAAATGACAACAAAGCAATTAAAACATTACATAAACATAGCTGATAAAAATGCCAAGATTTGACAGGATTCCAATTGGGAAAGAAGTTCTACTGTGGGTAAAATGTTATCAAATAGCATCACATGCTAGAGAGAAATTGTCCACAAAAGAAAAAATAGATATAGAAGTCTTCATTGTTGCTTTTTTTTCATTGTTGTCTTATTGCCACAGCCACCCAACCATCAACAACCACCACCATGATGTCAGCAGCCATTAACTGGAGGCAAACTTCCACCAGCAAAAAAGTTTACAACTCACTGAAAGCTCAGATAATGGTTAGTGTTTTTTTAGCAACATAGCATTTTTTAAAATTAAGGCATTTATATTGTGTTTTTAAAACATAATTATATTACACACTTAATAGACTAAAGTATAGTATAAACATAACCTTTATATGCACTGAGAAACCAAATAACTCATTTAACTCACTTTATTACAGTAGTCTGGAAACAAACCTGCAGTATCTCTGAGGTATGTCTGTATAAAATTTGTAAATATTTTCTCCAATTATGTAGTTTGTCTTTTTATATCATTTAGCTCTTTGAAGACCAGAAATTTTTAGTTTCAATGAAGTACAGTTATCAATTTGGCTTTCTTTTATCGTTTCTGCTGTGTGTGTCCTGTCTAAAAACACTTTGCTGATTCCAAAGTCAAAAGGATTTTCTCATATGACTTCTTTAGAAGTAGTTGTGGTTTGTGGTTAATTTTATGATTCAATTTGTGTTAGTTTCTATTTACTTTGCAAATTATGCATCAAATCTTTTTTTGTGTGTAGATATCCAATTGGTGCATCGACATTTTTTGGAAAGACTATTCTTTTTCCATTGATTTTTTTTGTCATTTTCTGGTGGAAATTAATTTGTAATAAATGTGTAGTCCTATTTCTGGACTGTTTAGTCTGGTCCAGTGATCTTCATGTCTATCCCTATGCCAATATCAAACTATCTAGATTACTGTAGATTTAAATCTTGAAACCAACTATTGGGAGTTCTACTCTATTCTTGGTTTTCAAAAATTCTTTGATTATTTTAGGTTTTTTACTTACCTATAAATATTTTAGAATAAACTTTTCAATCTATAACAAAATCAAATCGTACCCCAACCCGTGGGGAAAAAAAAAAAAAAAAAAAAAAGCCCTGCTAGGATTTTGTTTGAAATTGCCCTGGATCCACAAATCTATTTGGGATCATTGATATTTTAACAATACTGGAAGATACACTTTTTTTTTTTTAAGATCTTATTTATTTGACAGACAGAGAGAGAACACAAGCAGAGTGAGTGGGAGAGGGAGAGGCAGGTTTCCTGCCATGCAGGGAGCCCTATGTGAGGCTTGATCCCAGGAACCTAGGATCGTGACCTGAACCAAAGGAAGCCACTTAGTGATTGAGTCACCCAGGCACCCCCTGGAGGATATACTTTTATGTGCATTTCTGTTTTTGCTTTTTTGGTGTTTTTTTTTTTTCCTCCAATGGTGTAATGAGGCAATAATTGTCATCTGGCTTGCATTATTTCTAGTCAATACATTTAAGACAATTTCTGTATTTTTCTTGATATGTAAAGTTTCCTTTATTTCCCTTGATTGCATTCATGATTTTCTTTTTTTATTTCTCTCCCCACATTTTGAATAAGATAGGTCCAGGTAGGTGGGGTTTGATTTGTTCTCTTAACATATATGTTGATAGGGGTTCTATGCTTTTCTTGGACATTATCTCTTCAAATATTTTCTCTGCACCCCAATTCTCTTCTCCTTCTGGTTCTCTACTTACACATATGCTTGCCTGTTTCCTATTGTTTCTCTGCTTGGGATTCTCTCTTTTTTCTTTTCTCTCTTCTTTTGTGTCAATATAATAATAAACCCGTCAAAGGAATTATTCATCTCCAAGAGTGTTTTTTAAAAATTCTAGCATTTTTATTTTACTTTTTTAAGTTAGCCTACATTTTGTTAAATTTTTTCATATGTGTATAATGTCTACCTTTTTAAATCCTGTAATATTAATTTTAGTTGTTTACTTATAGTCAAGTATCAGGCCATTTCTGAGTCTGATTTCATTGATTGCTTTATCTCTTGAAAATAATTTTAATATTTTGTTTTATATTTTTGTGTGCCTTAATTTTTAAGTAAATATCAGAAATCATATATACAATGACAAAGATTAAAAATAATATTTATTATTAGAAATAGGTATACTGTTAAGTAGGGGATGTGCTTATTTAGTTCATAGCTGAACTCAATTTGGGTTTTGTTATTGGTGTTGGTATCTTCAGGGATACTATGATGGTTAATGCTATATGTCAACTTGACTTGACTAAGGGATGACTACATAGTTGATAAAACATTTTCCCCAGGTGTTTCTGTGAAGATCATTCCAGAAGAAATCAGCATTTGAATTGGTGGACTGAGTAGAGAAGATGACCGACCCTCACCAATGAAGGTAGGCATTATCTAATCTGTTGATGACTTGAATAAAACAAAAAGGCAGAATAGGGCAAGGCACGATTCATCTGCTTTCTCTGCTTGAGCTGGGACATAACTCTTCTCCTGCCCTTGGAAGTCAGTGCTTCTGATTCTTGAACTCTGGGGCTGAAAGTGATACTTTGGGCCTTTGGACTCAGATTAAGATTTGCACCATTTGTTCTCCTTGTTCTTGGGTTTTTGGGTTTGAACTCAAACTGCACCACCAGCTTATGCCTCCAGCTTGGAGATAACAGATCATGGGAGTTTTCAGTCTCCGTAATAGCACAAGACAATTTCTTATTGTAAATCTTTTCCTACACATCTGTATATGCATACCCTATTAATTCGGTTTCTCTGAAGAGCCCTGGCTAATACAGATACATAATTTTCAAATCCCTCTATCACTGGGCTGTTGTTACCTTGTATATAAGGCAAGGAGTACAGTGCTAGTCATTTTTTTTTGGGGGGGTGTTTCTGCTCCTTTTCCATCTTTAGTCAGTTTTGCACACCTGCACCCTAAGTAGGATCTTTCTATACATTTTTGTCTTTTCTCAGGTGCCAGACTGTTGTTGCTTGAACTGCCTGCAGTGCACAGATGGTGGTTTGCTATTTCCCTGGTCCAGTCACAGTCTTGACTAACCCTGTGTTACTAGACTTTGGAGTAGAAATTTCTGTGCTTTATTCTCTTCCTCCTCTTGGCAGCCAAACTCTTCCTTCTATATATGGTTGGTCTTGGGACAGTGTTTCCTGTCTTTTCCCAATGATACTAGATGTATACTTTATCATACATAGAATTCTAAGCCTCAGTCCCCTATTCCTCTCTTCAGGGGTAGAAGTTTTTGCTTCTATTCCTCCCCCAGAAGCAATGTCTTTCTCTGCATCCTGATGTGAAACTGTTTTCTGCCTCTTTCCTAGTGGTGCTGTCTTTTAGTTTGCAGGAAAGAAGCATCCAGGAAGACAGTCTGGGCTTTGAGCCCGTCATCACCATGTCACCCTCTGGCCTCCTATCATTTCATGTTACAAAATATAACTTTCTCCATTTTTTTGTTTTGTTTTGCTTTGTTTTTATCTTGTCCTCAAACTTCCTTGTGAAAATAAAGTGCTATTAAGAAAGGCTTTCTAGGGACGCCTGGGGTGGCTCAGTTCGTTAAGCAGCTGCCTTTGGCTCAGGTCATGATCCCAGCATCCTGGGATCGAGTTCCACATCAGGCTCCTTATTCCGTAGGAAGCCTGCTTTTCCCTCTGCCACTCTGTCTGCCTGTGCTCACTCTCTTTCTCTCTGACAAATAAATAAAAATAAAATCTAAAAAAAAAAAAAAGCTTTCTAGTTAACATGGACTCCCGTTTTATCTGGGAGCCCATAGCTATTCCAAACTGGTGTGTTAGCCTGAGTTTACCTGTAACTATTCTTATTATTTATTTTTTTTTATCGCTTCTTACTCAGTTGTATGGTGATATCCTTCTTCTAAACTGCCAAAAGTGGAACAGTTCTGTGTCCCCTCTGTCCTCTTTAGGAATTGCTTTATGTAGTTGCTTTTAACCTTAGTAGTCTGATGGGCTCAAAGAAAGTATTGATTTTGTAGATTATTAATCTTTTTCTTGTTGTTAGGGTAGTAGCGACATTCATTGCAGCTTCCTACATCCTAAGCAGAAATGAAAGTCTACTATTAGCTGTAAAAAAATAATTATACAATGACAGAAAAAGTAAGGATTGGAATGATTATAGTCCATATAAAAAGAAGTCAAAACACCACAGCTTTTATGTAAATGCATATCAAAATTTAATTAATAAAAGCCTATTTAAAGAAAAAGGAAAACAAAGTTTAAACTGAATGTCGAAGTAATGAAACTACATTTGTACATTTTAATTCTGGCTTTCCTACATAAAGAGGAACATTAAAAAATGAAAAGTTATGACATTTGAGAACAATCTAGGAGACTAAAGCATTAGTGTATGACACAGGTTGTTTAGGAGACAAATTAGAAATCAAATTAAGTAGCAAAATATGATAGCTATCTTGGTGTAGCTCCCTGTGGAGAATAAAGCTGGTACTTATAAGTAGAAAAGTGAATATGTATTCACTTAATAGGAATTAGTAAAAAAGAGAAATGTAGTTTGAGATAAATGTTTTATTTATTTATTCATTTTATTTACTTTTTCTCAGTTCTTGTACTTTTCTAAATATGTGAGTGTAAACAAATTACTTAACCTCTCAGAGTTCAATATGCAGATTTGTAAAATGGAGACAAAAATATCAAATGGACACATTGGTTTGCCAAAGTATTTTTCCAATTTAAGACATGCTTTGAAATCGTTGGTTATCATTATTACCAAAAATTGAGGAAACCAACAATGAAGGAATGTATCATTTAGGCATACTCTTATGTACTTTACATAAATTATTCCATTTAAAATAAATTTATAAAGTTTTTGCATTTTAACCATTCTATCATCTAGTTTCTTAGATTATTGATCTCTGCCTCTGCTCAAATTCAGAGATTCATCACCATTTCTGTACCTAACTACCCCATCTCTGAAACTATAAATCGGTATTTAATACTCAGATCAGAAATATATTTTGTGCTGCTTGTCTCCTTTTCTTTGAGTTTGTCACTAGTGATTCTTCTTGCCATTAAAGTATTAAGAATTAAGATAGAAATTTGTGAGTCCATGAGAAAACAGCCAAGGATATATCTCAGTATACTTAATGAAGACCATAGAAAAGGAATACATAGAGTCTTAATGATACAAATATGTATTGTCTAACCCTGTTGATCAGAGCTCAGTGTTCTTTGTAAAGGTGTGATGTCAAAGCCATGTGAGAGGATTTACTATTGTGCTTTACACACAAACACCAATTCCATAGGATTTTATTTATTTCCAAAAATTAATTCCAAAAATAGTTATAGTTGACTTTTTTAAAAATAATTGACTCTTGAAAGATGGGGGAGATAAGGCCACCAACCTTGTGAGGTCAAAATCCATGTAGACCTTTTGATTCCATGAAAAATTAATTACTAATAACCAACTGTTAACCAGAAGCTGATGTTACTGTTAACATAAGTAGTCAATTAATGCATACTTTGTGTTATGTATTATATGCTATATTCTTACAACAAGATGAAATCAAGTAAAGAAAATGTTAAGAGAATCATAAAGAAGAGAAAATACATTTACAGTAGCATGCTGTATTTATTGAAAAAAGTCCACATATAAATGAACCCATATAGTTCAAATCCATGTTGTTCAAGGGTCAACTGCATTTGATTCAAATAAATGAAAATGAAAATACTGGATTCAAGAGACTTGAGGTTCCTATCTTGTAAGGATTCTTAAAGGCTTATGTGTTCTATGAATTTCCAAGAAGGGTCAGCTGAAATCTCCATCTTCATTTTGTTGTTTTGTTTTGTTTGTTTTCTTAGACTAGCTCAGAGCTTAAAGATTCTACAGAATGTTTTACAAAACACTTTATTATATTAAAAAATGACTTCACTATAGTGTCTTCTCTGTATATTTCCCACACAAACATTTGATAGTTTTGGAACACTGGTTTAGCATTCAGTGATTTGACTTACTACACAAATATCTTTTATCTGAGATAAGAAGTAGATTTCACAATTGAAAAAGAAAATTGAGACCTGGGGGGGGAAAAGCTGTATCAGAAAAACTAATTGAAAGCTTCTAGAATATTTGAAAGAAAAAAATTAGTTGAAATTAGATATTATTCTAAAATTTTTGCAGACTCAAAGTAAGCTATTGAGATTAAAAATTATGTCAGTATGTAAAATTAATAATATGTGCCATTAAAAGAACAATTACTTTTTAGTAGTATTTGTATTAAATCTCTTTGTATAGATTTTTCATTTCATTTAATCCTTAGAAGAAATCTTCTACTTTAATAGTATATTTATTTTATAAACAAAACAGAGGAAACTCAGAGAAGTTAAATAACTTGCCCAGGGTTACACAGCTACTTAATGGCAGAGTTGGTATTTAAATCTCAGATCTTCCTAACTCCAGAACCCTACTGTTTTCCACTATACTTCAAAAGGGTTTAAGTAGCTGCTTAAAGATAAGAGCATATTTGCTTCATTTACGTAACATGATGCCAGCAAAACATCAAGGAAGGAAATTGCAAATTAGATACCAATGGTAAAAAACCATTCATTTCTTTAATCATAAGAGAAACTTGAGACTTGAATACCCCAAATAACTAAAACCATGTTTCCTACCTATATTTAAAGATATTTTCTCAATCTTTCCTTTGTTCACTCTAATTTATTAGATGCGTGGGTTCGTTAATAGTACTTTATGATTGCAAATTAAACTCAGGATATCAGGATCTGCTAATGAAGAAAAATCAGTCTCACAACATCAGCTCAAGTGTCTTTATTATAATGTCTCATTAAAGAGATCATAAGCTTACTCAAAGACAAGATTAAATAATCACGATGTAGCAGAGGTGAACATACTTTATCAGGTATAGAAGTACAAGCAGTAAAGTTGACTGCAGTGAAATACTAAAAAATAAAAATCATTCATATAAGCAATATGTGCCATAGTCTCTGAATCTTTAAGTCACTGTCTGGTAATAAAATAGATGCTTGGTAATATCTCAAAGATATTTGAAGCTAGTATTATATAACTCAAAGCAGAGAAGAGTTCTGTCGGGTTATGATATTTCCTTGTAGGACAATTTCCAATGAAGTCTGCAGCAAATTCTGATAAATTAAGCTTACACTGAGCTTCACCTTATGCATTACATGTGATATTGACTAGTACACGATTAAAAAGTCAGGTCCTGAGCTATTGTTGATGATTCACTGGGAGTGTCATTTGTGCAAATGGGAGTTTTGTTTTATGTTGAACAGAGAAACTCTTGTAACCAAAGGGATTTAAAGTATAACTCATCTCTAGCTACCAGACAAAAGAACATTGATACGTTTGGGAACTCATGGATTCAATGCAGGCTCAAGAGACAAAATTATTCAGATCGGAGATAGAGATCAGTCATTACAGTGACAGGGAGAAAAGACTTCAGTAACAAGAGTCTTGAAGTGAAATATAAACATTTCAGAATTGACTGGAAGGGGGCACCTGGGTGGCTCAGTGGATTAAAACCTCTGCCTTTGGCTCAGGTCATGATCTCAGGGTTCTGGGATCGAGCCCCACATCGGGCTCTCTGCTCCGAGGGGAGCCTGCTTCCTCCTCTCTCTCTCTTCCTGCCTCTCTGCCTACTTGTGATCTCTGTCTGTCAAATAAATAAATAAAATCTTAAAAAAAAAAAAAAGAATTGACTGGAAGACATGGAAAAGAACATGGTGAATGCCAGAAAAAAAAACCACAACAACAACAACAAAAACTAGAAGACAGCTTCTTTTTTATTAAAAAAAAAAAAAAAGTAAATGTTATTTATTACTTAATGCAGAGAAACTGGAAATCAATTTAAAAAGTCATCCTCCTTTTGAGTTCACTGGATAATAATGATATAGTAAATCCCATATACTTTTCATAAATGAGTGTAAACTTAGTTATGCCTAATAAATCCTTTTGTCAACTTCAAATATTTCTGAGTTAAAACAAAGATGAAAATTCCTCAGTACCATTTCATATAGATATATGAACCATGTGGATATTTTCTGAATGTTAGAATTAAGATTCTTGTTCCCAGAATGAAGAAAATCAGGGATAAAGTCTCTTTCTCGAATATTTCTGCCATAACAAACTTTAATTCTATTTGAGTATTATACCCCTCACAATAACATTTACCTCTGTACTCTGAAAAATTTATATTCTCTGCTTATCTTTTAAATAAGCTGAGATTTTGGAGGTAAGGAAATTGTGTATTATCCATCTTCATGTCTCTAGAGCTTAATATAAGCATGGAATACAATGAGTAGGCTCATTGAAATAAGCAATTAAGTAGAATGAATAAAGACTAATACAAAGAGAAGCAATATGTCATTGCATACATAGGACTGGAACATGGGTTAAGAATTGGTCTTAGATGGTGATTCTGGCATTAATGTAAGCATGTTTTAAGGCTTGATTCTGGCATTAATGTAAGCATGTTTTAAGGCTTAAGTTTCTGTGTTTGACATTGTAGAGCTTGAACTAGATCAGTTGTTTTTAAACATTTGGTTTATTTTTTATTTTTTGTTTGTTTTTAGTTATAGAGTCCTGTTCTCAGAAGAAAACTTGCCACAAATCCCAATACATAAACAAAGGTGAAGACAGAGTTGAAGTGGATAAATCAGGGGCATAGGTAATGGAGCCCTGCCTGCTTCTTCCATTGTTGTTTTTTCTTACATGTACCATTCAATGATAATCCTTAATCTCTTAAATGAGAATTGTAAATAGTCTAGTTGAAAACAACCTTTCTACTACATGATCTTTAAGCAATGGGTAGATTAAAAAATACTGTATTTGTAAAATGTGTTTTAAATAATAAAATATATAATATACAAATATAAATCATATAACATTAAAATGTTAATAATTTATAAATAAAAAAGCTAAATTAAATATATAAAATATAATAATGTAGCTTTTATAATTAACATACAATCACCATACCCTATTCTTGGCACGCCTGCTGTGATTGAGCAATTGTCAGGATTTCCTACATAATCCATTAAAATGATCAATATGATGTTAAGAATGTAAGATTTCTCTACTTACTTTTAAATGAATTTGCTCTCAGTCTTATAATTATGTGTGACCCCTTTTAATATACCTTCTCTTTAATGTCTAACCAAGTTGTAGCTACTAAGGGAGTATACAAAACAAGAAAGTTAATTCAATATTAAAGACTCTTTTTCAAGTGTGGTTAATTTGAATTCCACAATTTACTCTTCAACTACTTTATAAGACAGTTTTCTTAATCTAATTAAATCATTGCCATACTCATGAATTTAATGAATGTACAGTTCTATAGTAAACGTTTCCCTAAAAAATCCTTAAAATATTAATGAAAAATAATTTTAAATTGTTATTACAGGTTTGTCATTATTTAAAAATGGTGCAGGTTGTGTTCTACTTGATAATGACTTTGTAATCTTGACTTGAATGTGATTACAGATATTTAGTTCTTTCCTATTATTAATTTTTATTTTAGTAGTATGTCCTGATGAATAAAATACTTAAAAATACTATTTGACTTTTATGAAAATGAAAGACAAACATTTTTATGAAATTATTCACTGCTAAAGAAATAGAATAAAATCTTTCTCATATGTTTCAGATGTAAAATTTAAACCTAACATAGGTTTTATAGTTTATATCTGTGAATTAAAAAATTATTTTGAATAAGTCTCATATATTCCTTTTCTACTTATATATTCAGCAAGAGAACATTAGTGTAAAAGATTCAGGTAAACACAGCCCTGACTTTTATGGAAGCTATATAGTAAACAGAAAACAAAACCTCAGTTAATAATAATAATACCTACAGTTTTTTTGACACTCTTCTAATACTTTTAAAGATGTTAAACAGAAAGGAATTTAGTAATAAACTTAAGGTTTAAACCTCTTGGGAAAGACTCCCTAAACCTCTTCATGACGAGGAAATTTTCAGATCAGAAAGCCATTACTGCAATTATTAGCTGCAAGGCAACTGATTTATAGTTATAATCAGAAATTAGGAATTACCCTCTAGCATGTTGGATTCAGAGCCATTTCACTAATCTCCTAGAAGAAGAAGAAAAAAAAATCCTTTGGACCCCTCTTAGCCCAGTTAGTTTAGCTCATTTCCAAATTCAAATCTCACACTAATTCATCTGGTTGGCAAAACTGAAATCAGAAATCAGGTCCTAATACCTAGGAAACTGGGAAAGATAGTTTCAGCACATTTAAAGGAAATTGGAATAGTTTTTCAAGTGGACCAGTCTACCCCAAATACTGTTTTTGTGTACTAAGATGGTACATTATTTTACAAATTGAGATTGCTTGGTTCAAAAATTGGATCAAGGCAGAGGATCAAGGAAACCTATATATCTCCTCCAAGCCTATATATCATGAATTGGTATAAATATTATTTTTGTTAAAGGAAAACCCCTAATAGCCCTGGAAAACAAAAGTACACCATAAAGAAGCCATGTATTTTGGATAGATAATTTTTAAGAGCATAATGAAGAAGAAAGAAGACTGATGCACACCTACCACAATGCAGAGACAAAGCAAGCCACTGCAAAGGTTATTATAATTCCATGATATTCCAAAATTAGCACAAAGAAATAAGGGATGGAGAGGAACTCCTTAGCCAATTCTCAGAGTTAGTATTTAATTAATAATATACCTTCCCTTGAATTAAATGTGTTACAACAGCATTGCTGTCTAAAGAGTTTTATTAGCGTGTGTGTTAACAGGGGTCAGAGGTGGGGGAGTGACTAAAAGAAAAACATAAGAGAGCCTAGAAATTTGGGACACCTCAAAAAGTCAATATCCCAAGAATAAAATTCTCTTTATTCTGGCAATTAGGAAGGCACATAACCATGCTTTCTCTGCTTCTCCCATATAGTCTCGAGTAAAACCTGCCAGGTAACACTTCACCTACTTACACAGAATATAAAGACAGCCTCCCTCTCCCTGTCCCAATTCTGGGATAAAAGTTGTTTGGGAAATCAACCTATACCACTTGAATGGATTTATATAGGTACATTAAGTACCTATATAAAGAAATCTGCATTTTCTTTCTTAATGTAATAAATTTTCTAGAATTTTGAGGTAATTCATAAACCTAAAGAAAAGGACAAAAGTGAGTGACCAAAATAACTGAACCCAGAAGAAACAAAACAAGTCAGAGAATATTCTGAGTACTAGATATTCTCAGAGAAGTTAAAATATATATATATATATATATATATATATATATATTCAGAGAACATACATGTGCACATGAGTTTGGGGGTGGGGCAAAAGGAGAGGTAGAGAGAGAATCTCAAGCAGGGTGTGATTTCGCCACCCTGAGATCATGACCTGAGCCAAAAGCAAGAGTCAGAAGCTTAACTGACTGAGCCATCCAGGTGGCCCTCCCAGCAGTGTTTTGGAAAAATTAATCCAAGAAAAAAAAGGCTGCTTGGATAAAGAAGAAAATATTAAACAATATAATACACTTATAATTTAAAAATAGGGATAAGATGGATTTGGCTAAAAATAAAATTTATTACCTGAAAGGAAAAATCAGAAATTTTTCAGAACTTAGAGCATCAGTCCAAAGGAGATATTTAGAGGCTTAGCTAATGTGTTTGCCTGTTTTCCTTAAGAAGAGAATTAAGAAAATGGAAGAGGAGAAATGTATGTTGTTTTTGTAGTGGCTTTTGTTTGTTCTTGCCCTTGTTTTATTGTTTAAGGGGTTAATTTCCCTGGAACTACTCCTCCGATTGAAAGGATCTATCAAATGCTGAGAAGCAATTATTTTATTCTTTCCTTTAACTCTGACCTATTAACAAACTGACAAAATTATAAAAATCTGAAGATTAAAGAAGTGTTTAAAAGATTTAAGAGGAAAAGGAAATATTAACTGTAAAGGAATAAGAATAAAATTTGCACCAAATTTCTCTTTTCAACACTAGATACTAGAAATAGAATAATGTCTTTAAATTTGTGGAAGAAATTTATTTTCAACTCAAAGCTGTATTCCAGTAATAATTTAACTTTGGAAGATGAAACATATTTTCAGTCAAAAATTACTCTTCAAATATTAATTGTTAGTTCATCAGCCTTGTCATTTAAAGAGTTTTGAAAGAATTCAATGAGAATGTAAGGCAGAATTTTTTACAAAGCAATTTAAATAAAGAGATAGATATAGAATACAATAAACATTAGCTACAATTTAAAATGTTTAAACCTGTGTTTAAAATCTAAATTACCTCTAAGCATAATGAAAGACATTAAACTATCAATCACAGTCCCTATTTTAAAATGTTTGATGATTATGACATAAAATCTCAAAACGATTAAAGTAATCACATATTATGACAATATGGTTAATTGCAGGAATGAAAAGAGGGTTAATTTAATTATTCTTCCTGAATATAGTTGAGAAATCCCACTTAATCTTGATAGATATTGAAGAAGTACTCTAGAAAATGTAACATGCATTTGTAATTACAAAGAAATGGTCACAACTTTAGATTTAAAAGTAAGTTATTTAGTTAATAAGAATATCTATCAGAAATCTATCAAAAACTTCAAAAGTACTGCTGTAAAATTAGATACATTTTCAATTATGTCAAGGACTAGATAAGAATGATGTTGTTATTCAGTACTATTCTAGAAGTATTTTTTAAATTGACTATATTTTTTAGAGCAGTTTAAGAGTCACAGAAAAATTGAGGGGAACTTGAAAGTAATTGATAAGATACACATTGTATCTATTGAAAAGGAAGATTTGTAACTCATTAAGTGTATCATAGAAGCTGATGTGTAAACTCTATAAGAACAAGGACTATATTGTCCTCAGAAACTAGAAATTTCATTGCATATAGCAGTACATAATACGTAAGTGTTAAGGTGACCAGATAAAATAATGATGCATAAATATTGATAACTTTTCTATGCAACATAAAAATAGCAACAAACTTACAAAAACCTAGGAATGAAACTTACAAATGTGTAGTGTCCATATAAAGACATTGTTGACACTTTAATTAAGGATGTCTAAGATAACTGGAATAAATTAGAATATTTTATATTCTAGTATAGGAGATCTTTCAATATAAAGATGTGAATACTACTAAAATTAGCTTATAAATGTTAAAAAATACACTCAAATTGAAAGATAATAATAAAGGTAGGCAATGTAAATTAAAGCAGTAGTGGTATCATGTTTCACAAATTAGATGCACAATAATTTTTGAAACTTTATTAATGCTCTTTGCAGATATAGTTCTAGTAATTTCCAACATGGAATCTACAGGTAATTATTTCAAGATGTCATGCAACAAGGTTAAGAAGCAAATTTTTTTTTATAAAATATTTTAAGAACGTGAGAAACAATTGCAGACAGCATTTGTGGACCAAAGAGATAGTGTGTAGAAGTAGCACTGGGTGGAGGAATGGCTAGGTATGCCTGGAACAATATAACACTAAAAACTAAAAACTGAACATAAAAGAAAAAATAAAAGGAGAAAAAAGTAAGTGAACAGAATTCACTTTTTTTTCCTAAATAGAAAATCTTTTGTATATTTCAAGGAAATATTATGTATAATTAATAAAGTTTAAGTAAAAAGTCGTAATATGGAACACAGGGAAAAATAACCTTCCCTTTACAGGTATAGCCAATATGGCAAACCCATAAACATAACAGAAGTAAAAACTGACCTAACACCAAAGAGAAGGCTCCGATACTAAGAATGAGCAAGTAGTAGGACAAAAAGAGACACATGATAATGGCAACCTAGAGGATAAGAACCACTAACATGGTTAGCCCCTAGGGCTGACCTAAGAAAGATAACAGAAATTATTGATGTTTAGGTTGAGAAATAACAAAAATTTTGAAGATACATGAAAGTACTAATGTGGTTACATTATAAAAATAGATACATATATAGTACATTAAATTGAAACAAAATAACAACAAGCATGTTCTATATATGTATGTATGTATATGTATGTACATGCACACACACACAACTAAAAACATTGTCTTCATTAAAAAAAAAAAAAGGTTAAAAGGTTTTCCTATCCAGGGTTTGTTTATAAAAATGAGAAAGAGAAAGAAGAAGAAAGAAGATAGAGGATGAGAATTTGAGAGAATAAGATTAAAATACAAATATTTATGTCACAAGAGCAATAGCTTGGTGGATTGGGGCATTGACATTATTCTCCACATCACCTGGAATTTAATACATACTATTAAGTGCTGATCTACCATTTATAAATATGGAAACTTCAAGGAACTTTTCCCAGGTACTATTCACACAGCTATAATGATCAGTATTTTTCTTTCTTTTTTTTTTTTTTTAAAGATTTTATCCATTTATTTGACAGACAGAGATCACAAGTAGGCAGAGAGACAGTCAGAGAGTCAGGGGGAAACAGGCTCCCTGCTGAGCAGAGAGCCTGACTCGGGGTTTCATCCCAGGACTCCGGAATCATGACATGAGCTGAAGGCAGAGGCTTTAACCCACTGAGCCACCCAGGCACCCCAGTATTCTTGATGAATTGGATTAACCTCCATGTTTTTAGGGCAGGTGGAAGTATTTAAAGACACATATACTTTTTGAAATTTTAACACATTAATTGGTATAAACACAAATCTTGCTGCTGACACTACTATATTTTAATATTCTTTATTGAAGATAAGCAGTGACAATAGAAAATGTAGAGACTCTTCATTGTAATGCATTGTTCTTTCCATCTAAAAGAAAGCAGAAAATAGTTATCAGTGTTATTTGAGCAATCAATTTGCTGGCTGTTAATTGTCTATGAAAAGACTTGATACTTGACTAGAGATCTATGTCGCTTGACACATAGCCTTCATCTCTAGTTTGGGTGCATGTCATGAAAGAGCATTTATGGATGAACAATGAGAAAAACGATCGAAATTTAGGAGCTTTGTGGACAGGCTAGGGTGGAGGAAAGGGGGGCAGGGAGTAATTGCCCCACAGCACAGAAATTTGATCAGGTCTGAGGAAGTAAAAACAGGCGCAAGTTAGGCTTCCAAATACTCAGGAGAGCAGGAATTCAATCTAAGAACTCTGAAAGCTTACCATCTTCATGATTGAACACCATCTCTAACGTGGAGGAAGTCTGTTCTCTCTGTATATTGAGCAAGGGGAAATCTGGGTCTTCGACCAATAAACCACAGGATTCACCAGAGCTGAATCCTGTCTTTGTCCTTGGTTAATGCCAGGAGAAGGGAAATGATACAATTGCTTTATAATTCCTCTCTGAAAGCATTTACTGTTATGTTAGATTTAGTTAGCTTTTTTAACAATTAAGCTTACTGGCATTCCTACAAAGACAAGATTAATTCTACTTTTTATGCCTACAACCCTGGAAGTGGAGATCAAGACATCATAAGCAAATGCTGGGAAATCTAGACCATCAGAATGATCTTCCTGATATCCTTCATTCCACCAGTTGCTGGCTCAGAAAAGCAGTAAACCAACTCCGACCTATTGTGTCTACACCTACAGGCTATTCCTTCCACTATAAGATCTTAACCTTCAAAAGAGACACAAAAGGAGAAAACAAATTATTCAAACTTTCTGCCATTTTTTTCAATGTTTATGAGAATCTACTCCAGATAATTTGGAAAGCTGAGCAATGATGCCTCTCAGATGTAGAATTATTGAGCTTTCTTCTACTCGCATAGTCCCTGACTCAGAGCTTATTATGTCTCTTCTTAATCATATTTTTTCATTTTCATCCAGTTGTTAATGATTATTAGCTAGTGCATCTCATTCATTATTTAATTTTTTCATGGTTTAGACTACAAGTTGCAATTTTTAAAGAAAATGACATGTAATTGGATTACTTCATAATGCACACCTGATTGTATTGAGATTTTCTTATATATTAAATTAATAGTTTACTTTATAGGAAAAAATAAAAATTAGTTTTAGTCATCTCTCTAAAAGTTTCAAAATCAGATTCTACTACCAAATATTTTATAAAAATTAACCTGAAATTATTATATTTTAAGGTGATCTGGAAAGAGAAAGAAGGTATGTGAAGACTTACTTTTTAACCTTTAGAATTTAAGTAATTGGGCAGTTGGTCTTTGTAGACTGAGAATTTTCTTTTTTCTTTCCACGGGCCTCCCAGATTCTTAGAGAAGAGAATAGACTGACTCTGCTCATAAAATACCTGGGACTTTATCTTTGTTAATTCTGCTTTTCCTGCTTCCAGCTTTGTGCAAGAGAGTGGACAAGGCATGGTCCTCCCCAATGTGCAATTTTAGCTCCCCACACACCTGCGACAAGTTGACTTGAAATTCTGCTTATGTTCATTTTGCATTTCATGAATTCTTACATTTGATGAATTCTCCTCATCTTTTTCAATCTTTATTTTTGCAGCTAAATTTACCACCACATCTCCCGTTGTTTTGTTAACATAGAAACTCCATTTGCTCAGTAACAAATGCAATCTCTTACCACTTTATCTTCGTTGTTTCCTCTGACAAAAACAAATGTCTTCCTTCCTTCCTTCCTTCCTTCCTTCCTTTCTCTCCCCCTTTCCTTTCTTCCTTTCTTTCATTTTTCTCCTTATTTTATTTTATTTTATTTTTTATTTTAACCATATGTCTCTTCCAAAAGAGATTTTGGGGCTCTTTTTCATTCTTCTCCATTTTGAGATAGTATCACACTAAGATGGAAGTCACCTTGCTTGTATAATTATTTATAAACACCAAAAGGTGAAATCTGGGCTTTGGATAGAACAGATCAATTCTCTTCTTTAACTAGTTTTCCCAAAAAGAGATCCTGATACTACTAAATTTTTCTGAATATTAGAAAATATAAAATCTTTTTTTTTTTAGTCTCAGAACATACTTATTTAGAAGTTTATCATTTCTGAGTGTAATTCTTACATAAATTCTTGCTAAGGTGACAATTTTCAATGTTCTTTTTTAAAAAATGAAAGTATATTAATTTTTAGAATTAAATTAATAAATATCCATTAAGTGTCATAGATATTTTGGGAGGATACAAAACATTCTTTGTTTGAATATAAAATTTAGTTACAGAAATAATGTGTAGAGGCAATACAAAGGAATTTGTAATATCTTCCAATAAGTAATAAATACCAAATTAAGTTTATGGGATAAAAGTTATTTAAGGATTTAGTGAGGGAAGAAATTCCTTAATATGAAACTTAACCAGCATAAAGAAAGACAAATCCTTGCAAGGTCACTGGTCAGCCACTGACCCCTTTGATGAAGTGGGGATATTTGGTTCATACCACTTGGATATAGAAATATGGGAGAGATTTGAGGGTAGTCTTAAGAGCACTGTCTCCTAGTATTGCTGTGCTTGTTTTATTTGTACAGAGTACAGACAGGAGATTTACTCTGGTGATTTAATGCAGAATTAATAAGAAAAGAGGGATGGACTACAGTAAGTCAATTAAAAGTTACTGCAGTAATTTCTGTGAAAGAATAAAGGTCAAGATTAAAGTGATGGCAGGCAGAAATGTGGCAGAAATTGTCAGACTTTGCTTATTTTCTGGATACAAATGGCCAGTTTCATCACAGGAAAAGTCAAATACAGAAATAAGTTAAAGCCCAATCAGGTTCAGTTGCTTCTTTCTGTCATTTCTAAGTATCATACACAATTTTGAACATGAAAGTATATAAAATTGGCAAAGAATCCTCTTTTATGAATCCAGAAGATTGTTGTGGGAAAAAATGGACACTTCTAGAAGAGTACCAACTATATCTGACTGTAGTATGTGGCAGTTTATTAGGCATTTGGTGAATATGTATAAGCATGTAGCTGTAAGAAAACATGGCATATATCATATATTAACACTGACATAACAACCATTTTATGGCATATATATGCATATGACTTAGTGTTTTATTAATTTGTGAATGACCAATACATACAAACCCACCTAATATGATTATTTCATCCTAGAAGAAATAGATCACTGATAATTTAGGGCTTTATGATTTAATTAAAAACTGTAACCCTTTGGGGTGCCCGGGTGGCTCAGTTGTTAAGCATATGCCTTCAGCTTAGGTCATGATCCCAGGGTCGTGGTATGAGTCCCATATCAGGCTTCACGCTCAGCCTGGAGTCTGCTTCTTCCTCCTTCTACCTCTCCCAGCTGCTTGTGCTCTCTCTCTCTCTCATGCTCTCTCTCTCTCAAATAAATAAACAAAATATTTTAAAACTATAAGCTTTTGGTATATGGAATTGTTTAAGCACTGTATTGTACACCTGAGACTAATGTAACACTGTATGTTAACTATACTGGAACTAAAATAAAATAAAATAAGAAAGAAAAAAAAGAAATTATAATCCTTTGTGAGTGAGAGCTTTTTATTAATGCAGTAATCTGAGAATTCAATAATTCAAGTTTTGCACAGTTAATATTGATTTTAGTCAAGTTTTAAATTACTGCTTAAAATAAACTAGTTAGAGCCTTGCCAGTTAAAAACTAAAGAATGAAGAGTGCTCTCTATAAGAGTGCCTACCATGCCCCTGTACTGTACTAACCATATAGTCATTATCAGGTTGAATTCTCTCAACAACCTTGAAGACTAGATTTTAATAAACATTGTCATAAATCACAATGATTAATTATTTATTCTTAGGTACTATAACACAGAGCACCATATGTGTATAGTCTTTTTTGTGTGTGTTAAAACTACTAATAATCATTTTAATGTGTAACTTTCTCTATGCTTTTAAACTTACATAAATGCTGTCCATATACATAAATTATATTTTTCCCAAATGATATATCAGTCATAATATGCTAATTTATAATTAGCATCATTTATATAATTATAATGCAGAAATAAACAAGAGCAGAATTGGGCAATAGGTACATTTCTTAATGTATGTTCTATATGCAATCTAGGTCAGCAAAGAGCTCTGTTCATTGTAGTCACTCAGAGAACTGGTCTGACAAGGATTCCACCTTGACAGTTCTCAAGTTCACTGTAGAAGAAGGAATAAAGTAGAATTAACTGTGCATTGAATTTTAAGGCTTCCATTTAGAAAAACGCACATTACTTTAGCCAAAGCAAGTCACACGGCCACATCAAACTTGGAAGAAAAACTAAATATACAGCACAAAGATAAGTGAAATAATTTTTCAACTTGACCTAAAAATGTTTGTGTATGGGAGTGACTCAAAATAATTCACCATGACTTAAAATAATACTATTAAACATTTTGAAGTATTGTATTACATAAAGAGCTAAAATTTGTTTATTTTCTGGGTAGTAGTGTAATAGTAAACAGCTTGCAATCAATCTGAGTGACACACTTTATCTAATGGATTTGTTTCCCTTATAAAAAATCTGTAATTTTTTTATTATTGGAAAAATAAAGATGAATTAGATTCTACCTTTGGCTCAATATTGGGCAAAAAGACCTAAAATCTCTTCCAAATGACCACAAATCACAGTGAAGTAGTTGAATTATTTATAAAGAATAAGTTCAGAAAATGATATGAGATATTTAAATATACCTTGCTAAATAATCCCCAAACAATGTTAAGATCCCTAAATTTTATAAGAAAATCTTCTACATGACTTGATAAATACTTCCTTCAAGTCTACCAGAATTTTAAGTCATCATTTTTATGGATGCATTTAACCACCGTTTATGTACTGACCTCATTTTCTCAACAACCTAAAGCCTCTGAACACTCATTCTTTTCCAGAAGTAATTGTATTCAAAGTCTGTGGGGAAAGGTTAGCACAATCAAAATGAATATATTACTTTAAATTTTATATCTCCTTAGCTCTCTGATTCACTACATCTACCTTTTAAGCTCTTGGCCTTTCAGCATCCCTAGACACAAATTCAAATAATGTGTAAAGGATATAACACTGTATGTAGTTTGTGTGAAATAGAGAAACATCAGATTTTTCATAGAAATGAATAAAAGTTCTGAACAAGTAAGGTGGCTATAATTTTTGAGACACAAAAATCTTTTTCTAAGTCATTGGGAAAGAAAGTTAGGCAAGTCAATTACTATTATATATATATGAGAGAAGGAGAGGGAGAATGAGAAAGTTTCACTCTTCAAATCACCTGATGAACTTAGAGTCTATTATACGAGGCTAAATATTAATTCATTGGAAGGTTGTGCTTAATCTGCATGTTAAATATGGGACCTTTAATAAGAGGAAGAGAGCAGCAGATTTACATCTATTGAGCATCTACTATCTTTTAGGCATTATGGGAGGCACCCGGACAGGTAGGTAAGAGGGAAGTTGACAGGATATGTATGTGTGTACAAACACATATATATGTAATATAATATATAATAAGTATATAAGTATTATATGTACATAAATACACATATATGAACTTGGGTGATATACTTTCTGCCTATGCTTTAACTTTCTCATTTATGGAAGGAGAATACTAACATCTACCTCATTGATTTACTGTGAGGATTAAGTAGGGTAATTATCAAAAACATGTAAGTAGTCTCTTCTTGTCTGTTTATTAAATGTCTCATTTTGGGGGTGTCTTGGTGGCTCAGTCAGTTAAGAGTCTGCCTTCAGCCTAGGTCATGATCCCATTGGCCTGGGAGCTGACCCCACATTGGGCTCCTTGCTCAGCGGGGAGCCTACTTTTCCCTCTTGCTCTGTCTCCACGAGTGCTTGCTCTCTCAAATAAATAAATAAATTATATTTTTTTTAATTTTAAAAATAAATGTTCCATTTTATGGTTATTCTTTATTCATTCATTCAACATTTTTTTTTTTATTTTTTAGCACATTTCAGTTTCCAAATACAGTGCAGGCCCTGGGGATTCCTTGTGTAATAAAACATATGCAAAGTCAATATTTTATTGACTTTATACACTTAAGAAAAATCATTTGTGAAACTTTTGATTTCATGATTTCTACCCTATACTTTTGGTGATTAATTCTTTGAAGGTATTGTCCAAATAAATTGTCCTTCCTCTGTTGTTTCAGTGAAATAACTACCCTAATAACTTTTGCCTTTCATAATTTTAGAGATATAACCTCATTTTAATAGTGAGTAGTGCCAAAGCATCCAATAAAGATACTGTAAAAAAAATATATAGAAAAGGGAAGTTTCTATATTTATCCACAGATTTGTTATCTTATTCCTCAGTACAACCAGTTTTCCATTGCTTATGGTCTGTATCACCTGGACATAGCCTCTGACTTACTGTGGTTCTTTTTAAATCCTAAAAACTAACACAATGCCTACAAATCAAATAGCAAAACACAATTCATTATTGTCTTTACAAAAAGAAACTAAGTTTCCAAATATTCCAGGAAAAAAATATATTTTTAATACCCAGTTTTGAATTAATGAACCAGAAGCCTACAATTCCGGAATAGATGTCTGAGACCAGAAGTTACAATGGGGTCTAGTGTCCAACCCCTGTTTTTGCCATCCCTTTTTTCTACTTTAACTCAAATGCCTCAAGTTGCCAATATTGTTAAAATAACTGTATTTTGAATAGGATAAGTTTGAACACTATATCCAGGAGTTATAAAAGCCAACAACACAGAGGATCTAAAATATGATCTAAATCTGTTATCTAAATCTGATCATGTTTTTCTTACTAAAATGTACTAGTCTAGCTGTTCTTATTAAAGTTTGTCTAGTAAGTCCCCATCTTAACCTTCCTCAGAACAGTAACTTGAACTTTTAAAATATTAAAATATTATCCCAGAATACTGTTAACAAGATTATTGCAGATTATGCTGTTCTAATCTTCAGTAGTCTTGAGAGTAATTTAGGAATTTTTATAGTCTCCTATTTGGACAGAAATCGTTTTGTACTTCTTCTCATATCATCCTTAGAAGAAGCACAAATTGAGCACTAAAATTTTCAGATAAGGAAACCAAAGTTTATAGAACCTGATCATGAAATAACCATGGTTAGTTAAAGGTCAAATTTGAAGAAAATCTCAGATTATGGAACCCTACCTTGTAAAGTCAGTTGATTAGTATAGATTCACAGTTTATTCTTCTCAAGCACAGTTTCACTTGTTCTTTGGCTCTTCCGGTTACAAATGCAAAACAATTATTAATTAGTCTCTAGGAGGTCTATCAGTCAACTTTGACTCTTATTAATCTCCTGCCCTACCCTTCCTTGTCTCCAGGAAATCATCTTGCTTCTGATTTCTCAAACTCACCTAGCAGTGTCAACCTTTCAATTTTTTCTCTTTAGCTCTCACTGTTCAGAATGCTCTCTCTTTGTAGAGCTAACAACTTTTCCTCCTCCACCTTCAGCCAACCCAGAAAATATTTCCATGATTCCAATGATGCTTCCTCAAAGTTCCCAAAGCACCTGTGAATTTTGTTATCAAAGCATAAATCTCTTTAAAGTGACTCAGTGCCAAAGTTTCAACCACTGTGTTACACCTGACTCAAGGACGAGTCTGTGTCTCATTTGCTGTTGCAATTCTAACATCAAATTGAACCCCCAACGGGCACTAAATAAATGTTAACATGACTATTTTGGTGTAGGGATGTTCTATCCAATACATTTATTCAGAGAGTCTGCAATAAATAATTACTATGTACTATGTTGTATAAAAGAACACACAATTTACAAGCAAATAAAGTAGTTCAAAAGTGCTATGATGGGGTTAACTTAAGAAACAATTGCCAGTATAGAAGAGATATTTCTAAATAAGTTTTGGAATTCAGGGAAGGCTTTGACAAAAAGGTGATACTGAGTCTCAGGTTAAAGGTGTAATATAGTTCATGATCCCTTTTCTGAAATCCTGGAGCCAGATGTGTTTCCTACTTCAGAGTTTTTCACATTTTAGAAAGGTAATGTGATGGTTATATAGTGTGTTTTTTGTATAACATCCCTGATGGGATTTGAACAGCACTCAGCATTTAAAATATTTCTATTTCAATAGAGAAATTTAAATATTTACTATAATTAGTAAATAATAGTATCACATTAGTTCAAGTCAGATCTTGCTTCCAAATAAGCATAGGGCAGGTTGGGTCCGATTTTCTTGCCAAATAAATTCCAAATCTCTTTTTTGTTTCGAGAGCCTTTTGGATTTTAATAGGAAATAGATGACCTAGGACCTAAAAGAAGAGCAAACATCTTCCAGGTTCTTACTTTTTGGCAGGCACTGCCACTGTTTATGATTAAATCATTATTACAACCTTGTAAAGGATGTACTGTTTTGTGAGGCAGAGAGAGATTAGGCTCACAAAGAGACTCAAAATCACACAGCTGAGTGACTGAATGAGATTTGAAAGAAGGCAGTCTGGTGCCCGAGGCCATGCCTTTAACCACACACTGAAACGTCTTTCTGTAAGCTATGTAAACAAAAGGAGTTGACAACAGGGTAACAAGAAAAGGGAAATAAATGAAGAGGGAAGCAGGGCAAAGCACATTCTAAACCATTATTCCCAAAGTAGAGAATAAAAAGCTTTATAAAGCAGGTAACAGAATTAGTATCTTATGATTTATTTGGCATCAAATAGGCAAAAAAGGCAATGGGGTGTTAGGAGATAAGGTGCAGAACTCAATGAGCTCTATTCCAAACATTGTAAGTTTAAGTACCTATACGTTATTCCCAGGGAGAGGTTGCAAGTATGTGGCTTGGCATAGAGTGTAAGGTGAATATGTTGATATGAGGCTATCGGCAAAGGAATAGTAATTAAGCAAAGCAGGTTAGTGATACCCAGACAAAATATGGTTCAAAAGAGAGAAAGAGAAAAGAATAAATTCCTCAAGAAACAAATTATATAAAAGATCAGAGGAAGGAGAATGCTAGAGAATCCTAGAAATAGCACAAAGAGAAAGACGATATCAGAAGACTGTGATGTTCTAGATTCTAGATTTCCTGAAAAAATATAAGACAATAAAAATATATGACAGTTCACTTAATAAATATTAAATAAAACCCCCAAGTAATATGGAGATGTTAAATATATCATCTTTCTTAATAAAAAAAATTGGTCAATAAAAAAATAGAGATTAATATTATAAAATAACTAAAAACACAAAGAAAAAATAAATTATAAGACAAAAGAGCACAGTGTAAAACTGGTAGTTAAACACTCCTATTTTTTTTTTATCAAAAAGTAGTATTAAATTGAGACTGTGGAAATATTCTGAAGCTAATCTATGGTAATAGATGCCCAATGTGGTAAAATCAATAACCATTGACATTTTTATATTTGAATTTTATAATAATAAAATATGAGTTTTACATTGAAGACAGCACAAACATATAGAGATATACCATGCTCATGATTTAGAAGGAATAATGTTATTAAAATGTTCATACTACCCAAAGCTATCTACAGCTTCAAATAGGATTTTTCAAAGAACTACAACAAAGAATCCCAAAATTTGTTTGAAGCCACAGAAGACCTCAAATAGCCAAATCAATCTTAAGAAAGAATAAAATCGGAGATATTACCATCCCAGATTTCAAGATATACTGCAAAGATATAGTAATAAAAAGTGTATTGTACTGGCACAGTAATAGACACATAGCTCAGTGGAATAGGATAGAAACCTTAGAAATAAGTCTCTGCTTATAGGGTAAATTGATCTATAATGAAGGAGACAAGAATATATATAGGGGAAGAGTTAGTATCTTCATTAAACAGTATTAGAAAACTGGACAGCCACATGCAAAAGAATAAAACCGGACCACTTTCTTATACTTCATACAAAAATAAACTCAAAATGCATTAAAGACCTAAATGTGAGTCTTGAAATCATTAAACTCTTAGAAGAAGGCATAAGCAGTAATTTCTTGGATATCAGACTTAGCAACAAGTTTATATGAGAATATGCCACCTCAGGAAAAGGAAATAAAAGCAAAAATAAGCTATGGGGACTACACCAAAATAAAAAGATTTTGTATAGCAAAAGAAGTCATCGATAAAACAAAAAAGTAACCTAATGAATGGAAGAAGATATGTACAAATTCAATAAGGAGTTGAAAGACTCAACAAGGAATTAATAACTAAAATGTATAAAAAACTTATACAACTCAACACCCAAAACACAAGCTGATTAAAAACTGGACAGAGGGGACACCTGGGTGGCTCAGTGGGTTAAAGCCTCTGCCTTTGGCTCAGGTCATGATCCCAGGGTCCTGGGATCGAGTCCCGCATCGGGCTCTCTGCTCAGCAGGGAGCCTGTTTCCCCTCCCTCTCTCTGCCTGCCTCTCTTCCTACTTGTGATCTCTGTCTGTCAAATAAATAAATAAAATCTTTAAAAAAAAAAAAAACTGGACAGAGGACCTAAATAGACATTTTTCCAAAGAAGTCAAAGATGGCCAAGGGGCACATGAAAAGATGCTCAACATCATTAATCATCAGGGGAATGCAAATCAAAACCACAATAAGATATCACCTCACACCAGTCAAATGACTAGAATAAAAATGACAAGAAATAACAAGTGCTGGTGAGGTTGTGGAGAAAAAGATGCCCTCATCCACTGATGGTATGAATGTAATTTGGTGCAATCAGGGTTGAAAATAATATGGAGAGTCCTCAAAGACTTAAAAATAGAATTTTCATATGATCCAGTGATTCCACTACTGGGTATTTACACAAAGAAAACAGTAAGAGTAATTTGAAATGATATATGCACTCTTATGTTCATTGCAGCATTCTTTACAATAGCCAAGGTATGGAAGCAACCCAAATATCCTTCAATAGATGAATGGTTGAAGAAGAAATTATATATATATAACTTTATATATATATATATAAAATGAATGGTTACTCAGCTATAGAAAGAGTATGTAATCTTGCCAATATGGATAGACGTAGAGGATATTATAGTAAGTGATATGTCAGACAGAAAAAGACAAATACTATATGACTCCACTTATATGTGGAATCTGAAAAACAAAACAAACTAAAAACAAAATAAAATAAAAATAGATTCATAAGTACGGAGAACAAACTGGTGGTTGCCAGCAGAAAGGGTAGTGGGGAAGTGAGTGATATACGTGAAGGGGATAAGGAACTACAAACTGCCAGCTATAAAATCAATAAGTCATGGAGATGGAAAGAACCACATAGGGAATGTAGTCAATAATATTGTATTATGATAGATGGTAACTAAACCTAACCTGGGGAGCATTGTGTAACATATACAATTATACTTCAGTAATAAACATTAAAAAGTAAAATAAAATAAAATAAAGCCATGATAAAAAACAAAGAAAGTGCTTATTAAAATAAGTCAGATGGTTACTTATTTGGTTTCATAATACATATATTTCTATCAAATTCTAGCATTATGATTAATTTCTGGCAAATAATACTCATGGTAAAAAATAGTCAAGAAAACTCACTATAAGTCTCATTATTTAATATTTTTGGAGCTGAACTGTCCAATGCCATTGTCAAGAGGGGGGAAAAAAGAGGAATATATCTGAAAAGGAAAGAGACAAAAATATCAACACGTCCAGTTTGACTACATAATTGGAAAATTCTAAATTATTAATGGAAACTATCAAAAATAAGCTAAGATATTTAAAAATGATTTTTGACATTAAGTTATTTTAGAAAAATCAGTGGAAGTAAACAACTTTTTGAAAAGTATAAGAGGGAGGGTGGGTTATGGACATTGGGGAAGATATGTGCTATGGTGAGTGCTGTGAAATGTGAAGCCTGATGAGTCACAGACTGTACCCCTTGGGTAAATAATACATCATATGTTAACAAAGATAGATAGATAGATAGATAGATAGATAGAATAATAAAAAGTATAAGAAAAATATTCCATTTATAAAGTCAAACATGAATGTAAAGTTCAGTACATCTGCTGAACTCTGCATAAAGATCTCTAAAAGTAAAGCTTTATTAAAAGACATAAAAGAATTAACTAAATCAAGTCCATTATTCATCAATATAACAGCAATATTGTTATAGAATAAATTATTCATAGATTAATATGGCATATTATGACCCTATTAAAATTACCAATAGGGTGCCTGGGTGGCTCAGTGGGTTAAAGCCTCTGCCTTCAGCTCAGGTCATGATCCCAGGGTCCTAGGATTGAGACCCGCATTGGGCTCTCCACTCAGCGGGGAGCCTGCTTCCTCCTCTCTCTCTCTGCCTGCCTCTCTGCCTACTTGTGATCTCTGTCTGTCAAATAAATAAATAAAATCTTGAAAAAAAAAAGTTTAAAAAATAATAAAATTACCAATACAATTTTTTTAAAGATTAAAGAAGCTTAGTGACTGAGCCACCCAGGTGCCTCAACAATACTATTTTTATTTAGGGAAACTGTTTCTGAAATACATTTGGAAAAATAAACATTTGGAAATATCCAAGAAAGTTCTGAGTACAAGAAAAGAAAATAGTGGATAATATACCTATAAGAGAGTAGATGCATGTATAAGTCCACAGAAATAAAAAAGTATTTTCTTTTGATACAGAAGAAAATAGACAGATTTATGAAATGGAACTGAGATTTTAAGCAAGAATATGAACTGCTCACAACATCTATTATGATAAAAGTGGAATTTAAAGCCAGCAGGTAAAAAATGCATTAATCCATAAATAGCACTGGAGCAACTGAGATCTTTGTGTAACAGCATTTAAAAGAAGAAGAAGAAAGAAAGAAAAAGAAAAATCTAGAGAGCCAAAGAATTAATACAAAAAATGCAATAAGGAAAAATAAAGAAGGAAATAAAGATGCAAAAACACTTGAAAAAAAAGAAAAACACCATATATGTTGTTCTTCTATATCAGAATGGGAAAAGATTTACTAGCAAGGCATAAATCCAAAAGATAGAAAGAAAAAGACTGATAAAATTTAGTTTACATAAAATTTTAATATATTTATAGTAAAACCATCATAAGCAGACACAAATGCAAACATTACACTGAAGAATCTATGGTAGGCAGAATTCTAATATGGCTCCCAAGATTTCTAGTTTCTGAAAACCACAGGACTATACAATTCCTTTCTCTTTAAATGATTGTGGAATTTGTGATTTGTTTATAACTGATAGAATATAGCTAAGGTGAATGGATTTTACAAATTTAATTAAGGTCTAGATGGTTGACTTAGAGTTAACCAAAAGGGAAATGAGTCTAACTTGATCTAAATGTGAGCCATTTAAAAAAAAAAAAATGCAGACATTCCCTGTACAAAGAGACACAAAGCACCAGAGCTTCTCCACTCCACCTAGAAGAATTGAGCTCTCTAGTGTTAAGAGGATCTTAGAGAGGCCCAAGGGTCAGGGACAATGGGTAGACTCAGGTCCTAAATCTGTGATTGACTTTGAAAATGTTACTTTGGGAAGTGAGACTGAGATTCCGGATTATAATTATAAATTCTTTTAACCTGAAATGTTTATTACTGCTTATATTACTTTCATAGATGATTTTAAGAACGTATACCTGAGGAGGGAAGTAACTAGAATCAGTGCATTTGGACAACAGTATGAAGAGACTATTTGTGAAAATAAGATTTTAGCTAAGACAATAATGAGATAGAAATGAGATATTTCAGGACTGGTAGAAAAAATACAGGAATATAGAGTTTGAAAATAAAACAAAATGGGAAATGGTCTAATGAGAGCCCCAGGAATGAAGAAAGTAAGCAAGTGGTATGAAAATAATTCAATGCTTCATCATTTGGCAACCAGTCTGTCTTACCACTCAGGGGAGATGCACGGACCTGGACAGGGTGGACCTATGGCCCATCTTGAAACTATTTTCCAACATTTTTCTGTATGCCTTTTTCCCCCTAGCAACTTTGTCACTGATGTCTTCCCAGAAATCATAGCACTGAATGAGAAATTAGACTAGAGTATGTAGTCCAGCGATTTCCCATGCTGTGTTGAAGGAGGCAAAGAGAGCTCTGACTTAGACATAGTGATTCTCAAGGGAGAATAAAGGTCAGAGTCCACAGTAATAGAATATAGTTGTGGGGAAGTGCTCAGCAAGGAAAGGTATTTCAAAGAGCTGCCACATTTATAATCTAATTTTATCCTTAAAACATCCACGAGATAGATAAGCTAGGGCTTACTATTTTTGTATTTCAAAGGAGGACCTGGGTGCCAAAAGGATAAGTGACCATATTATATGACAATTTGTGTGCACATTTTGGTGGTTTCTATCTATAACACTGTGTGAGAACTGAGAGTTTTGCATGGTTCTTCTGATGATCAGAATACTTTCTGATGGTTCTGGGAGTTTTAAAGGATTTAATATTTTCTAAAACTTCATCTCTCTTACTACTAAGTAAAATTTTGTTTTCCAATCCAAAGATTTCTTGACAGTAGTTATTTCTGTAAGGAGAGGATTATAGATGATTTTTCACTTTCCTCTTTTCTTTTTTCATTTTTTTTCAGTCACAGTGCATGTTAAGAGACTTCCTGACAAGATAATCCTTAAAAAATACACCATGTAACATGAAATAACTTTTATAAAGTATAACAAGTCTCTAAAGAAGACCAGAGTAAACATTTAAAACAAGATAGGAATAGCTTAGAATCCTGGATACAAACATGGTCTCTGAAACCAAACTATTTGCGTCCATATCCAAGTTCTGTGTCACATAACAAGATAATAAATATTTGCCACTGATGGCAATTAGGAAAATGTTTAAGGTACACAAACTTTAGCATCAGTACAACTTGTTTTGAAAAACTGGGCTCATTATTGTTGCAGCTATGACCTTCTTCAGTTGACGAAACCTCTGTAACACCAGTGTTTTCATGTATAAAAGGAATATAGCACTTTGTTTACATGTTTTGTCAAACTAATAATGACTTCTATTCATTATTAATTAGATTATTGGTCATTATAAATGATCATTACTTCTATCTTTGATAATCACAAAGTCTAATTAAACTTTGTGACATAATGATGTTTCTAAAGAATTATTTTGTACATTACCATGACTAGGTAATTCTCTGACCCAGCATTAACAAAATAATTCAGAGATGTCTGAGATGTAAATATAATTCTGCCAAGATCAATGAGTAAAACTATTAGCAAGAGGACAGTTTTCTTATTAAGCAACCACAAAAAGACAGTAAATGTCTTACATATTCACTTAGCTTTGATGAAGAGATCCACAATCTTTTGCCAATGATATTTCAGTAGAAATGCACAATTTATTGATTAATCTCAGAAACCCCCTATATACTGAGAATGAGTAGTATCAGCTGGTCTAAGCCACTTATCAACACCCACTGTCTTTTTCATTCAACAAATATTAACTGTATCCTTGCCATAGGCCAATCATTGTTCTTGGGTCTGGAAACACATCAGTAATGAACAAAATAGAAAAATGTATTTTTCTTCTCCAACTTATAATACAAAGAGAAAAATAAAATATAAATACATAAATAAGGTCATCTTGGGTAGTTTAAGTACCATGAAGAAAGTAAAACGGTAATTTGAAAGTTGGGATGAAAGGTAACATATTACACAGGTAGTCAGGGAAGACCTCTCTAGTGTGATGACATTGGAGAGGAGACCTGTATGACAAAAAGGAAAGATGCTGGAGAAGACCAGGGAAAGAATATATTGCAAGCAGAAAGAGATACCATGAGCAGTGTAATAAATGAGCTTGAGAATGGTGTAAGGTAAGATTGAAGCAGTAAACAATAGCCAGATCCCATATAGTCTTGTATAACTAGTCAAACCTAAAGGTTAACTCTCTTTGAGTTTCTGAACAGCTACGTGAGCATTTTGCCTGTTAATAGGGATAACTAGTTTCTGGAGAACTCTATGTTGGCTATGACCCAACAGAGCAGTAGGGATGGGACCGTTCATTCAAGTGCCACCATATGCATTCCGTTGAACCAGACTTTGTTTCTTTAATGCTGCTACAGCTGGTTTAAAGATGTCAGGTATTTTGCTTTGCCTATAGTTTGTTTCAAGCAAAGTGCATTATTTTAAAATCCAATAGCTAAATAAGTAAGTAATAATCTTTAGCTCTGTGGGTGAAAAGTTTGAGGCTTAAAGAAAGTTTGTTTTGTTCTCTTTAAGTATCCCATGATTATACAATAAATATGATATTAAATATAAGGTATTATATTGTTGTCTCCCATATTAGGGACTAAAAATATTTCTTTAACAAGTCCTAAATCGTAAATTTAACTCTTTAAGAAATATGGATTTATCTGGAATGCCTTAAGAATAATTAGAGGAATAGGGAGACAGAATGCCGTTTCTTCATTCTCGCTTCTCTGATTCACTCATAGGTATGGCTTCAAATAAGCCCTCAATATCACAGCACTAAGGCAAAGGACTATCCATTGAAATGCTGATGAAAAACAAGGTAACAGCAGGCTGGTGTTCTCCCCTCCACAATTTTCCCACTGTTCCAAGGCAAGAGCCTCTCAGGAAAAGAGCATTTTCCCCCATAATGGCTTTTACTGGCAATAGATGTTGTTGTATGTGACTCATTTGGGCCATGCTTTGTTGGTTGCTAATCTCCCATTTCATTGGCTTGCTACACATGGATAAGTTTTCTTTCTCTGGTTATAGTTGAATAGAATGAGTTAATCTTCTAATTCTTTGCCCTTGACCATTTACACTATTTATACCATTTACTGATTCGGGTCCAAGAGTATGAGAGAAACTGGGAAATCTATTAAGCAAATTTTACTCCTCTTTCCATGCATACCACGAGGCTACATTTCCTATCTCACATTGCAGACAGGTTTGGGGATTTATCTATTGCTAGTCAATGTCATCAAAATGTCAGCAAAAGAGGTCTCTTTTCCTGAACTACAAGTGTTCCCAGGTGCAAATGACCACCTTGTCTCAGCTGTCAGTGTGATGAAGATAAGCACTGCAAAGCTAAAAGTGATGTATTGGAGATGGTAGAGCCCCAGGTGAAGAAGCCTGGATCCCAAATTATCTTGTGGAGAACCACCATTGATCAAGAGTATCCATATAGAATGTTGTGTAAGAAATAACATTTTTCTTATTTCTGAGCCATTTTCTGATAAATTTATTTTAGCAGTTGTTGTCTTAAGAAAACAACAAGTGTTGTATTTTGAGTCAGGAGAAGACGACTTGGAAAAGTTGGTTCTTTCCTGAAGTATCAAATAAAGTGATGTAAACAAGTGAGAAAGTAGTTCTAAGAGAATCTTAAACATCTAAATGTTCAGACGTGCAATGCTTCAGTGATAGTCTTCTTTTAGGAAAAATAAATCTTTCACACTAGCTACAAAGTCCTCTTATAATTATCAGACCATTGACTTCCAGGGAGATTTAATAATAGGTAATATTGGATTTTCAGAAATGAAAAAGTTGAACAAATTATTAATAACATTTGTTTGGTTGAGTAAGAAATAGGTTCACCTAACTAAGAAAATTATGTTTTACTTTTAATTGACTTCTAAACTCTTGAGATCCTAATTTTACATATTGGGATAGTAAGAGATTATCATATGCATCTCCAATAATATTCAATGAAAGTACTATATACAGTATTACAGTTGTCTTTGAAAGGGCTGTTTATGATATTTGGTTGGGGATGTTACATGCTCCTCTTATTTGGTCTTTAAATTGAAATTTAGTCGCAGTTTATAGTCCATACACAGTCATATCTAAAAAGTGGTATCTTACATAAAGGCAGTGAAATGGTACAAGATGTCATTAAAAAGAATGAGGGTTTAAGGGCAAACTAAAACCATAGGCTGTAAATTAGTGTTGGAATTGGTCATTGAGAGGATGAGACCACTGGCTGACCAGTGAGCTGGACCTGTGTTTTCAGAGGCTCCTTCACCCTCCCCTGTCCTTGGAATATACGTCTCACCTACTATTCCCATACCAGCGGCTGTTTCAAATCTGTCTTGAAAAAGTAAGGTGTTGTTGAGATCATCTGGACTGAATATGTGACTGGACCTAGGTAAGACCACTATATATATTTTTAAGTTTCTGGTGGTGAGGGGCAGAGATCTGCTGTATTTATGGATGTTCAAGACAAGTCTCATTGGTAAATTCTCTTGCTTACTAAACCTGCCACTTACCAAGCTGCAAAGTTTTGCCTCCTCTGGTCTCTCCTTGCCCTACCTGTACAAGGGCCAGTTTCAGATTTCACCAAGAAAACTCCCGAAGTTCCAAATCAACAATTCGACTTTCTGATAATATAGGGAAGTGATATGGTTATTCTTTTCTAACTTGTATGTCACAATGTAAAAGAATGTAAAAATGAATTGAAAATAACTTTGCTACATCAAGATTATTTATACCACACAGAGCCTAATTAGTTCACACAAGACAATATTATTTGGTAGTAGGAAGAAATTGATAAGGGACCCAAAAGGTAATACAGCATAGTAATTTAAAAAGTTTTAAAGTTTGAGAGGAGCCTGGGTGGCTCAGTTAGCTAGGTGGCTGCCTTTGGCTCCAGTTGTGGTCTTGGGGTCCTGGATTGAGCCCCACATGAGGCTTTCTTCTCAGCGGGGTGTCTGCTTCTCCCTCTCCCTCTGTTTTTTTAACTAATGAAATCACACATATTCTGAGGCTAAGGTTGTGATCTCAGGTCTTGGGGTCCTGGATTGAGCCCCACATGAGGCTTTCTTCTCAGCGGGGTGTCTGCTTCTCCCTCTCCCTCAGTTTTTTTAACTAATGAAATCACACATATTCATCCATAATATTGATGTAATTTTTTTTGTTCTCAGTCCATCCATTACTCTACATTCTTATTCCCAATCTGTACATGCCTATGTATGTACTATATATACAAAATATAATACTATATAGTTATTTTGTCCAACCTATTCTTGATGCATATTTGATATTAAGCATGTTAGACAATTAGCTAATTATTCCCGACAGCTGTGATTTTTAAAATATTTTTTTAAAAGTTAAAAACATATTTTGGGGGCGCCTAGGTGGCTCAGTGTGTTAAGCCTCTGAGGCTAAGGTTGTGATCTCAGGGTCCTGGGATCGAGCCCCACACTGGGTCTCTGCTCAGCAGGGAGCCTGCTTCCCCCTCCACCTCTGCCTCTCTGTGATCTCTCTTTCTCTGTTAAATAAATAAAATCTTAAAAAAATGTTAAAAACATATTTTTGAGTACCTTAAAAAACTATCAAAAACCTCATGTACAGTTTAAAATACATTCAGTGCAAACAAATCTATTACAAATGGTGGAATGAGTCTTGGCATAGCAATATTTTGATCTGTGGAAATCAGAGTTGTATTGTATGGTCTTCTATTTCAAACTTTCAATAAATAATCATAAAACTTCAAGATATTCATCTTAGAAATTGCTTGACTATAAAAGGTTTATTCTGACATCTTATTCAGAGATGCTGTATTATTCATGATATGTATAGAATTAGTTTCTTTAGCCCTGAGGGATTGTAAAGAATCCAGATCATTCATCATGATTAAAGAGAAACTGAACAGCTAAATCCTTAAATACATGTGACAAGGAATAAGGCAACCCCTCTATGTTATCCAGGATATTCGTTGGCTTCCTGCCAATGATGTTCAATCAGATGGGGACTTCTGACAAGATGCACTGCCTCTGAATTAGAAGGTCCATATTATCGTTCTTGATAAAAACACAAATGTCAGTTGAGATGGCCCAACTGTTCCACCCTGCTGAGATTACTTTTCCTTTATAATTCAAATAAATTTAATATCTCTACATCCACCCACTTGGACATCTAACACCCTTCTTTTATCTTCAGATTCCTGCCTGTCAGGTGCAGGCAGATTTAAAGAAACTGTTTTTCTTCTCATCACCCCTGGCCCCACTTGTTTCTTCTTTTAGGTCATATTTGGCCCATCGAAGTATTTTGATTAAACAAAAGTACATTTAACTTAAAAGGAAATATCATTCTCCATTAATGCCACTCTGGCTGTTTATATCAATTGTAGCTTTAAATTGCCTTTCTTTCTTTTTTGCTTTCTTTCTCCATTGCACTAAGTCTTTACAATCCTTTATAGTAACAAAATTTGTAACACAGTTTAAATTCTGCCATCAATATATTTATTGCTTTCTTTAAAGTTAGTTTGAGAAAAACTCCTAATATTAGGATTAATGGACTCCTATGGGTGTTTAGTTCTTGGTAGACTCTTCAACTTCAGAAATCCCTGGAATGGTTTTCAAAACATTATAGTAAATGTATTATTAAAGACACGCTGAAATAACCTACTGGGATAGAATCACAATTTTATTATTTATTAGCTATCAGCTGGGTGACATTTGGTGATTAAACTATCTTCCTTACCTAAGGAGTGGAAAGAATAATGGGATATAGTCCATAGAGTTGTTGTGAGCTAATTTATGTAAGGCAACACCTGGCACACAATAAGAACCATGTATGCACTGGTATTAATATTATAATTATTACTAAATGCTTCTAAAATACAATATATAAACATTATTTGTGAAATTCCAAACTAAAATAAAATCAGAGCAATGTGGTCTTGGAACCAGGAAGGTTTTTGACTTCTACCTCCACTCTTCAACAGCTATGGAACTTCAAGCTATTATATAAGCCCTCTGGGCTTCAATTTCCTAATCTGTTAAATGGGCACAGTTATTCCTAACTTGTAAGTATGCTCCCAGGGATTCAATGATACAATTAGTGACATGCTCCAACAAGTATATACAAAACCTCCAATAAATATGTTTCCCTTACTTATTCCTTTTCTTTTGGTACCTGAGTGTGACTTTTATAATACTTTACAGTCACTTGACAAGGATGAAACAACCAGTGTTCAAGGTGTTAGTAGATTAGAGGTAGAGAGACAAGATGAATCATCACTCTAAACATGTCACATTTTATTCTATACTCCTGCCCAAAAAAAGCAACAGAAAAGCATATAGTGTGGGATCTTAAAAAGAATGAAATCTACTGCACAAATAAAACCTGACACATTTCATTCCTGACAGTTTCTCTACCACAGCAAGAACTATCTTTACACTCAACCAAAAAGATGGATATAACTCAGGTGTGTAAATTTATAAACATCATGAGACTAGTTAAAATAAAATTCAAGCAAACACTTGAATCACAAGGATTAAAACTTCTTTCATTTCAGATAAGTGCAACTGAAAATATCATTTCATCTTCCAATTATTTTCCTTGCCAATAGTTGCAATCATTGTAAAATACATAATTTGGACAGAACAAAAGGAATGGTCAAAATTCCAAGAAGCATGGTGTTTAATTTTTATGTGATAAAGCTATTGACTTTTAAAAATACACTGCTAGGAATTTCATATATATAATCATTTGTTGATTTCTTATGCTGAGGGTAAAGAGGGTTAATAATATTAAATTGTATCTAAAAACCTCTTGTGGGGCGCCTGGGTGGCTCAGTGGGTTAAGCCTCTGCCTTCAGCTCGGGTCCTGATCTCAGGGTTCTGGGATCGAGTCCCGCATCGGGCTCTCTGCTCAGCAGGGAGCCTGCTTCCTCCTTCCTCTCTCTCTGCTTGCCTCTCTGCCTACTTGTGATCTCTCTCTGTCGAACAAAAAAAAAAAAAAAAAAATCTTTAAAAACCTCTTGTAAGTGTTCACTTATTTCAACCAGAACCAGAGAACTATTTTTCTTTTTTATTTTCTAAAACTATAGCTAATGTCATTTCTCAAAGAGGAAAAAAAAAAGAACAGAAATAGGTTTTGGGGGCGCCTGGGTGGCTCAGTGGGTTAAGCCGCTGCCTTCGGCTCAGGTCATGATCTCAGGGTCCTGGGATCGAGTCCCACATCGGGCTCTCTGCTCAGCAGGGAGCCTGCTTCCTCCTTTCTCTGTCTGCCTGCCTTTCTGCCTACTTGTAATCTCTCTCTGTCAAATAAATAAATAAAATCTTTAAAAAAAAAAAAAAAGAAATAGGTTTTGGGGTCTCAGGTTTCTCTTTCTTTCTTTCTTTCTTTCTTTTTTTTAGATCTTATTTATGTATTTGACAGATAGAGATCACAAGTAGGCAGAGAGGCAGGAAGAGAGAAGGGGAAGCAGGCTCCCTGCTGAGCAGAGAGCCAGATGTGGGGCTCAATCCCAGGACCCTGAGATTATGACCTGACCTGAACCCAAGACAGAGGCTTAACCCACTGAGCCACCCAGACACGCCTCAGGTTTCTAAAGTGTTTTACTAATGAAGAATCTTTACATCTATACTACATCCTTACAATATATCATTTCCTTGATATATTTAGTACCAAATATAATTGTTCTTTAAATATCTTGAGGTTGAAACACAACTGATAACAAAATATAGGAATTTGAGTATCTAATGTAATAGAGATCCAAACCAATTTGTGATTCCATACTAATGGGACTCTTGTTCCTAAAATTGTTCCAGATCTGGGTTCTCTAGGGTTGAACTCAACATGTAAATTCCATTTTCTGTCTTTCTGAAACTACTGAATTAGCATATTTATATGGTATAAGTCTAGAACCAGTTCATCTAGCTAGGGGAGAAGGTCAACTCAAGAATGTGGATGAAGTGGAATAATTTTAATATTTCAAGTTTTTCCAGTTGTACATTTGTTAAAGACATAGTGATCCTTTTGGTCTTTTTCTTTTTGGACACATCCATATGTATGCTTCTTTTGTAAATTACAATTTACAATGTTCCTCTATGCTAGGGCTTAAGAATTCACTTCCATGTCTCAGGCACATTTTGTGCCCATTCTTGAAAGCCAGAAACAGCGAATTAATCTTAGATATTTTTCTCCCTTTAAAACCTGTATCTAACCAGAGATCTATCCAACTTCCTAATTGGATCTCAAATCTATTTATGTCATCCACATCCATTGCTTCCAGGGAATAATAATTTTCTGATTATTCCTAATCTCTAACTCTGGCTCAGATGGCAGTAAGTTCCTTCAGGTCCTCAAGGACTTCAATTATTTACCCCTTTGAACTTTCTCCCCACTCCAAGTGTATGTGTATTCACCTATGCTCTCCATTTTATTCAGTAGTGCAATTTTTATTATTCACCCATTCTTGAAAGAAAGGGAATTAATCTTAGATACTTTTCTCCCTTTAAATATATTTAACCAGTCATTGAGATCTATCTAACCTCCTAATTGGATCTCAGATCCATTTATGTTCCTATTTCCAACATCTACTTGAAGAAACCATTTCTTGCTACAAAAACAACTACAAAAATCTTTTCAGTGATGTCATTGCATTCAGTCTTCCCCACCCCCTTTTCCCATTATCTACACTATAACCGAGTGATTCTAGAAAGAAAAATTTCACATATTACCATCCATAAACCTTTACTATCTCCCCAGAGTACATAGGATAAAATCTAAACGTCCTAATTTGGGTAACAAGACTTGATGACTTGACCTATCCTATCTCTCCAACACAAAATCCCATTACTTTATTCATTTATATTCCAGCTACATGGTATTCCTTTTGTTCCCCCTTTAAATTCACATGCTTTACACACTATCATTCTAAAGTATCCTCTTGTTCCTTCCTAGTTCCTACTTGTATCATTCAATTCTTAGTCCAGATGTCCCTGCCTCTAGGAGCTCCTTCTTGAACATTGTTCTCCACTGTTTACTCCAAAACCAGTGTGATGAGGAGACAGTCAGAAAATTGCAACACAATCTTCCCTGTAGGGCTATTGTAGTGATAAAATGACTGCCTAAATTTACTGTTAATTTAATAACTGAAGTGAAAAAAATATTTCTGCAACTTAAATTATGTTTTACCGTAAGAGTGATATTAATAAATAGGAGTCGCCATTTTTTAACACACTAGATTATAGTGCTCCTGTATCCCTCATTAAATGAATCTAATATTACCAAAACCAAAATAAGAAAGAAAAATGAGAAATACATATAAACAGGTTTTAGCAGAGAAATGAAGCTCTTTTTGCCAAATTGCTTAGGTTTAGATCCCAACTTCAATATTTTCCAACACTATGAATGTGGGAAGTAGCTTAATTTGCTTTGAATTTTAGTGTCCTAGACTGAAAAAAAAAGTGATAAAAACTATCTTATAGAGTCGTTATGATAATTAAATAAGTCAATACACATAAAAAATTTCCTATAATAGTGTCTGGTATATTGTGATCATCCAATAAATGTTAGTAGTAGTAGTAATAGTATTGGTCGTAGTTTTTAAGAGGAGTCCATTCTTGTCAATAGGAGCAATTTAGAACATTTAATGTATTTCGTAAATGAATAAAATCCACTATCTCTGGAAAAAAATTTTTGAGCTAAAAATGAGTAATTACATAAGTTATCCTTTTCACAGAGGGTCTTCAATATTACAAATGAATCTAACTCACTGTTAAGTAGTTTTTATTTCTAGAAACAGTGACTTGGTACAGAAAAGTATTTGAGAATTTCATCAACTTTATATTTTGATCAGCATGATTCTTTCTCCAAAATCTTTTTTTTTATTGTATAAAATTATGGTATTAGATTTGAAAATCCCTTTCTATCATCATAACAATAATAGCAGCACATCTGAGAAACATTAGCTTCAAGTGGAATGGATATAAAATCAAAAGGCTATTCTTATTTAATATAAAAATAATTTTCAACAGGCCAGCTACCGCTTCAATAACAATTCATAAAACCTATTCAGTTACGTGATACACATTTTAAGAGCTTAATTGTACATTCTAACTGTTCATCTATTTATTCTTTATTATGAGCTATAATTATAATCCATTCTTACCATGTTGTGAAGGATCTAACCCCCTGATTATGACTTCATCTTCTGCCATCCTACCCTGTTCTAACCATAGTGTCTTCTTTCCTTTTCTTGAATAACCTCACGCCCTCCTCCACTTTGCACATGACAACAATTCTAAAAGCGCTCATCACTGAAAAATTTCTTCTCATCTTTCCTGTCTTCTCTTCAACATCACCTCATAGACTATGATTTTGGCCAAATTTTATTTTTAATTTTTTTAAGGTTTTATTTATTTATTTGACAGAGATCACAAGTAGGCAGAGAGGCAGGCGGGGGGGGGGGCAAGCAGGCTCCCCACTGAGCAGATAGCCTGACACTGGCCTCAATCTCAGGATGCTGGGATCATGGCCTGAGCAGAAGGCAGAGGCCCCAACCCACCAAGCCCCCCAGGCACCCCTGGCCAAATTTTAGAAAGCAATTTTCTCCACCCATCTTTTCTATATTTTCCTCTTTTCTATCTCTAGCTTTTATTTTCTTCATGCCATTTAAATTGCAATTTTAACATTTCTTTTCTGTTATAGTTTTTCTTTCTTTATGGAAGTTAAACCCCACAAAGGAAAATATGGTTCAGCCTTTCACTCATTCACTGCTCTATCTCTACAGCCTGGAATGTTACCCAATATCTAGGATGTGCTCAATAAAAATTTTTCAGTGAACAAATTAACCCATAAGTTAATGTGATTTCTTCTGAATACAAGAAAAGAAGCATGGCCGGTAACAGATAGCTGAAGACGGGTGGCTTTTTCCACATTGTTAAAGACATCATAGATGTTTGTCATCATGAAACAACACCCAAACTGACTAAATTGTAAAATCAGAAGGAAAGTCAGACATAATCAAAAAATATATCTGGAAATATAATTTTATTCTTTAATAAGATAATTGTTTCTAAACATAAAAGCAGAAAGAAGACATAAAATTAAACTCAGTAGATTTAATCACATACAACTTAAAACTTTAAAGATTTTATTTATTTATTTGACAGAGAGAGACAGTGAGAGTAGGAACATGAGCAGGGAGAGCGGGAGAGGGAAAACAGGCCTCCCGCTGAGCAGTGAGCCCTATATAGGGCTCCATCCCAGGATGTTGGGATCATGACCCGAGCTGAAGACAGACACCCAACAACCAAGCCACCCAGGCACCCCCCCCAGTTTTTTTTAAACAAAATAAATGCAAAAAATATTCACAATATGTGTGGCATGTGAAAGGTCAGTTTTTAAGTTATAAATGTGTTGTTCAGATTAGTAACAACAATGAAACTACATCAAAAATGAATAAGTAAAGAACCAGAAATATATTTAATATTTAATATATAAACTAGAAAGCAATAATTGAGTTTCTGCCATGTGCTGTATTTGAGACAGTGTGCATATGCTTTACACACACATTGCCTTATTTAATTCTTATTTAATTCTTCCAATAATCCTGTGAGGATAGGTATTATTATTAACTCTATTTCATAGAAGAGGAATTTGAAGAATAGATATTAAGGAATTTGTTCAATATTACACACTTCAGAAATGGGACATAGATTTAAACCTAGAACTATCTAAAAAAGAAAAAAAAGTTTTAAGTTGCTAAGAACTCTGGTAGATGACAATTCCAAAATAGGGAAATATAAAAAGGAAAAAGAAATACAGTTCCACAAACAATTAGAGAATGCCCCTCTTGTCTCTTATCACTTCCTTCTACTTCCTGTCCCATTTATCTGTCCTTCTTTTGAATAAAACTCTGAAGAGCATTCATTCTCCTTATATCCAATTTCTTCCTTAATGTTTCTTTCTTAAATCCACTCACCTGGTTTTGATTTTTTCACTTTTCCAAAACTACTCCTGTCCAGATTGCCAATGACCCTCACTTGGCTAAATTTGTGGTCAATTTCCAGTTATCATATTATTAGAGCAGGCTGTAGCATTTAACAGAGACAACCACTCCTTTTTCTCCATTACTTTCTATATACACTTGGTTTTCAGGATACAGCACACTCTTGATTTTTCTATGTTCCCAACATTATTCTTCTAATTCTTTTTTTGTTGTTGTTTTTGTATGTTCTCCTCATCAGTCTTTTAATGTGTGAGTACAGCAGGCTTCAGTTTGGAATTTTTATCTTTTCTACCTAGATTCCGTCCCTTAAAGAGCCACCTGGTTTCATCATCTATATGCTCACAATGCTCAAGTAAATATTTCCATACTAGACCTATGCCCGAGACATTAGATCATATATAACTTCATAACTTCATGCTTGATAGCTCTACCAAGACATCTGATGTCTTTTCAAACTATATCTACAATAAACACACACACACACACACACACACCTCTTCTATCCTCCTTAATCCCCATATCAAATGAGAGAAGCTCCATCTTTCATCTGCTTAGATTACAAAAGAACACTTGAATCACTCTTCTAAAAGTTTTTCATTTATCTTATCGTGGTAGGAGCACTTACCATGACATCTACTCTCAACAAATTTTTTTCAGTGTATATATTATTGTTGACTATAGGTATAATATTGTGCAGCAGATGTTTAAAGCTTATTCATCAACTTTATACCCATTGATTAGTAACTTCCCATTTCCTTCTTCTCTTAGCACCCAGAAACCACCATCTACTCTTTGATACTGTGAATTTAACTATTCTTCATATCTCATCTAACTGGAATAATACAATATTTAGCTTTCTATGACTAGCTTATTTCATTTAGTATAATATCCCCAAGGTTCATTCATGTTGTCACGTATTGTAGAATTTCTTCCCTTTTCAAGCCCGGATAGTATTCCATATATGTATCTGCCACGTTTCTTTTTCCATTCATCTGGAAATGAATATTTAGGTTGTTTCCACATCTTGGCTATTATGAATAGTGTTGCAATAACCATAGGGATGTCCATGTCTCTGCAAGATCTTGATTACAATTCCTTTGTATAAATACGAAGAATTTAACTTAATTCTATAAACTTAACTCTATTACCTCTATTTCTCTTAAACTCCACATCCAACTTATCCAGAAATCCACTTGGCTACACCTTTGAAGAATATCCTGAAATTTGAGACCTGTGAATTTACAATTTTCACTAAATTTGGAAAGGTTTTAACCATTACATCTTCAAAATTGTATCTGACCATTTCTGTTTGAAGTTATTGTACAACTCACCTCTATTCTTCCAGTTAAATTTCTTTTTCTCTCCTTATTTTGGATAGTTTTGACTCTGACGTCTTCAATGATTTTATTTGCCATGCATAATTAATCTACTGTTACCCATTAATGTCATTAATCCCATCTAGTATATTTTCCATCTCAGTCAACTCAGTCATTGTAGTTTTAATTGCTAGAAGTTTGATTTCGATCTTATTTGTATCTTCTGTGTCTTTACTTGACCATTTGACCAAATGTAGTACTGTTACAATGTTATAATGTCTTTCTGCTGATTCTAAAGTTCAGGTCAGTTTTTATTGATTGATTATTCTCTCCATTGTGAGCTGTGTATTACCACCTTGAGTAATATTTGATTGAATGACAGACATTATGAGTTTTGCCTTGCTAAGTGCTGGATATATTCGCATTCTTAAACATCTTCTTAAACTTCACCCTGGGATGTAGTGAATTTACTTGGAACTGGTTTGATTCTCTCAGGTCTTGCTTCTGTGATTTTGTAGGCAGGTCCCAAGCAGGGCTGTCTAAGGCTAATTATCTCCTAGTACTGAGGCAAGATCTCCCTGAATTCTCCATTCAATGCTACGTGAATTGTGAACATCTCTAACCCAGCTCATGAGACTAGCCATTTATATCAGACTGTGAGAGCAGAGAAAGTTTCCTTCTGTCTCTCTTTCCCCAAAGTTGATGCCTCACACATTTGCTCTGATGGGTAATTTTTCAGAACACTCAGGGTACCCTCTACAGATCTCCAGAGTTCTCTTCCTCTGTGTGCTCTCTTACTTCTGCTAGTCTTTCCTGTGAATTATAGCTGGGTTAGTTTCTCCAGCTTCAGTTCCTCGACTTACGAAATCCTTCAGGCCCTGCTTTAGTTTCCCACCTAGGCTACAGCTCCTGTAGTCTCTCAAAACTATCAGCCTTACCTCATTTTTTGCCTGTTTCTCAGGGATCATTGTCCTCCATTGCTGGATATCTATTTTTTTTTCAAAAATCGTTGCTTTATCTATTTTGTCTGATTTTTTTTTGAAAACTTCAGATGTGAGGGCAAATCAAATCCTTGTTACTTCAATTGGAACAGCTGTAAAAGTCATCCTGTGGATTTTTTTTAAAGGGGGAAAGAAAAAAAAGAGATGTGATATTTCAAATATGGCTACATAACACATATATATATTTCTTAATACAAGTAAATTCTTGTGCATTTTTCTTCTTTAAATTATTTCATATACCTTCACTTTCTTAATTACTCTTACAATTTAAATTTTGCTAAGCTATCAAGAAGTTTACATTCATTTGAATAAATTATAATTAATGGGAAATAAAAAATATTACATTTTCTTACCTTCAATAGATAGATCAATTACAGTCGTTCCTCAGAGATAGGAAAAATATATTGCTTGCTGCAGTCTAACATATAGAAATAATTTTGTGATAATTAAAATTAACTTTCATTAAGAAATGGTTCCTGTCACCTCATCTTGAGATCTAATATTGAATGCACTTGAATAATTTTCCAAAATCATGCTCAATTTAAATTATTTCATAAAATCCCAGTTGGACAAATATAAAAAATGATGATTAATTTTCAATCAGGAAAAATACTGCCATGTCTTACTTCATTTGACAGATTATTGAGTCAGAAAAATCTTAAAGTGACTCCACATAATCCTCTTTTTTAATGTAAGCTTGTCTGCAAAGTCAGAAAAGAACCAAACAACACAGGCAATAGAGATAATGCAAGAAGATGAAAGTTAATGATCTATTTTGATTCGTGTTGAGACAAATTAATGTTTTATGGACAAAAAGTAGTGCTTTCTGAGGATTCAGTAACACTTGAAACAGAAAAATAAGTTAATTTGGACTCAGCTTGTATTTCAGCTTTGCAAATTATTTAAATTTTCTGAGCAGAAATATCCACATCTATGAAATCGCAATATTAATTCAACCTACAAATTTGCTGTGAAAATTAAAGGAGATAATGCATTTTTTTTCTTTTTCTTTTTTCTCTTCTTTTTCTTTTGCAGAGTTTTATACATGCATGCTTATGATATGGTCATTCTGAATTATTAAATATTTCAATACCTATATTAGTATATAATATACAATTAACTGAAGCATACTATGAATTGTAGGAACCTGAGAGTATATCTTCACAATGCAAGATTTATTTTTTAAAGATTATTTATTTATTTATTTACTTACTTACTTATTTTATATAGATAGTGTGTGTGTGAGCAGTGGGAAGGATAGAGGGATGGGGGAGGGAGAAGGAAAGAGATTCTCAACCAGACTCTGCACTGACTGTGGAGTCTAATGCAGGGTTTGATCTCATGACCCTGAGATCATGACCTGAGCTGACACCAAGGGTCAGACACTGAACTGCCTGAGCCACCCAAGTGCCCCAAGTGAAAGTTTTATTTTAAATTTAGTTCCCCCAATTAGGTAAACACTCTTCTAATATGAACATTCAAATGTCATTCTTCCTGTCAATGAACACTTAGAACATATGTTATTTTAGTTTGAAACTGATGTTTACAATTTAATAAATAAGCAACTGGCATTCAGTGGTCTGCACATTGGAGGTTCTTCATGATATATATACTACATATACTACAGAATATGCTATAAACTATAGTATATTTAAGCTATCATTAAATCATATTATATTATATTAAATTAAACTATAAACTATAAATTAAACTATAAATTTAATAAATTATATTAAATTTAATTAAACTATAAACTTTATTCAAGTAGAAATAAGGAACTTGAAAAAGGAAATCACTCACAAACAAAAGACAACTACAAACCATGGGACAGAGTTATCTGTGGATATAATAGGCTAGGTAATCTGAAGAGAATCTTAATATAACTAGATCCTATGTAAAACATTATTATGAATGCCTGGGAATCCAACATGGAAGAAAAAATCTCTATAGAATATTTCCTCTACCCCACAAAGCAAACACAAATAAATACCAGTAAGCTATAAGGTGTGGAAGCCTGAAGGGAATACTAATATTAGCTCAGAGCCTCAGCTTTGAATCCTGGTTAAAGTGGTAACACTAAACCTGTGTATGCTATATTAATAAGAGACAAGGTCAGCTCAGAAAAGTAGAACCCCTGGAGACCTGTGAAAGCAAATACAAATTTTCTCTAGAATAAAAGATATTCAGCATGGATCCTTCTGGATTCCCACATATTAAAATGAAAAATGTTGAGCTCATAAGCAAAAATATCAAGCATATAAGAACATGGAATTACTAGGGCCAAAGAAACAAATATATTGATGAAACATTTTTTTTTAAAGATTTTATTTATTTATTTGAGAGAGAGACAGTGAGAGAGAACATGAGCGAGGAGGTCAGAGGGAGAAGCAGACTCCCCATGGAGCTGGGAGCCCGATGTGGGACTCGATCCCGGGACTCCAGGATCATGACCTGAGCTAAAGGCAGTCGTCCAACCAACTGAGCCACCCAGGCGCCCTTGATGAAACATTTTTAATTAAATTAAATTCCCCACAATACTTTAGATAGTAGAAAAGAAAATAGAAAATAGAAGTAGTTCTGTAGAAAACATTTTTGAAGTAAAAGATAAAATCACAAAAAAATCAGTAGGAAACCACATAAAAATGAAACAAAATAATTTTAGAAACATACCCCATAATATTGATATAAAAACATCAATGAATGAGTTAAACAACAAATTAGATACAGTTGATGAAAGTTGTATTACACTGAAAGATCAGGAATTTATTCCAAATGCAAAGCAGTGAGGCAAAGAGAGGAAATTATGAAAGAAAAATATGATAGAAAAGATAGAATGTGATATTCTAACATTTAATCAGACTATTAGAAAGGATATTAGAGAAAATGAGAGAAATCTGATAATTTAAAAAAAGATGAATAAACTCTACAATGGTGAAAGATATGAATTCGCAAACATAGAAAATACAAGATATTTTAAGCAGGATGAAAAAAAATATATATATATATAAACTGGAAAACTTTCAGGCACTAAGGGATGGTCCTAAAAGAAATCAGTAATATTGAAATCAGACTTCTTACCAGAAACAATGTAAGTCAGAGAACATAGAAATGGTCATGTAAAGTTTGAGGATTTTTTTTAAAGGACAAACATACACTAGTAGAGTAAGGATGATATGAGCATGTTTTTGGAAGAGTTATTGCCTGTAAAATTATATGAAAGTGTTTTCTATAAAATGTAGAAAAAAAGGGAAAAAGGAAATGAATTTGGAGAAGATGTGCAATTACAGACAGGATAGCTATCCACTAAAAGAACAAAAATAGAATGCATAAGAAAATTGAATTATAAACTCTAAACATATAAGAAGGAAAAAATAGGGACACCTGGGTGGTTCAGTCTGTTACGTGTCTGTCTTCAGCTCAGGTCATGATCTCAGGTTCTTGGGATCAAGCACTGCAATGGGCTCTACCCTCAGAAGCTAGTCTGCTTCTCCCTCTCCCTCTGTGATGTCTCTTGCTTTCACTGTCTTGAATAAATTCACAAAATATTTTTTTAAAAGGAAAAAATAGACTATTAAAGGATAAAATGTCAGGTATTGCAAAAAAAAAAGGTAGAGAAAGAGAAAGAAAGCATAAGAAGGAAAGGACAAATAGAAATCAATAAAATATGAAAATAGAAATTAATACAAATATAGTTTTAGGAATGCTAAATAAACAAAAATAGATTAAACTTAATATTTAATGACAAATTGACAAAGAAGTTTAAAAATATCCAGCTATATGCTATTTAAAATTAACTCATTTAAAACGTAATGATAGTTAAAGGTATAAAGTCAAAAGATGAGAAAATGTTAAATCAGAAATAATGTTCACACAAATGAAAATTAAATCTAGATAACATATGTTAAGATAAAAAGTTTTATTAGGGATAAAAAAAGATCACTACAAAATTGTAAGATAATTATTTTACCAAGGAGATATAGTAATTCTAAACGCATATGCCCCTATAATAAGATTATCTTAACTGTAAGAAGGTGAAAATTGGTAAAAACTACAGGGAAAATGATAAATGCACATTCACAATTTTCTCCGTTATTGATAGATAAGGCAGAATTTTTATAAATATTTCTAAATTTTGAATAATAAATAAAATAATTTAAAAATCTTATGAAAAATGAAGGAAACCATCAACAAAATGAAAAGGCAAGCTACTGAATGGGATGAAATATTTGCAAATAATATATCCAATAAGGGTTATATGAATGTATAAGGACGTTATACAACTCAACACCAAAAATAAATAAATAAGTGATCTGATTTAAAAAGACAGAGGGCCTGAATAGATATTTTTCCAAAGAAGATATACAGATGGCCAAAAAACACATGAAAAGATGTTCAACATCGCTAGTCATCAGAGAAATGCAAATCAAAACCACAGTGAGGTATTACTTCACACCTGTCAAACTGGCTAGAATCAAAAAGATAAGAAATAACAAGTATTGGTGAGGATGTGGGGAAAAGGGACCCTCCTGCACTATAGGTGGGAATGTAAATTGGTGCAACCAGGGTGGAAAACAGTTGGAGAATCCCCCAAAATTAAAGATATGATCCAGTAATTCCACTACTGAGTATTTAACCATGGAAAACAAAACACTACTTTAAAAAGATATATGCACCCTTATGTTTATTACAGCATTGTTTATAATAGTCAAGATATGGAAGCAACCCAAGTGTTCATCAACAGATGAGTGGATAACGAAAACATGGTATGTACACACACAATGAAGTATCAGTCATAAAAAGTCAAAAAAATCCATTTGTAACAACATGGATGAAACTCGAGGACATAATGCTAAGCGAAATAAGTCAGAGAGAGAAAGACAAATACCTCACGATTTCACTCATATGTGGAATTTAAAAAGCAAAACACACAGACAAAGTAAAAATAAAAAAGGGGAAAAAAAAAAAAAACAAACCCAGACTCAAAATACAGAAAACAAACCGGTGGTTGTCAGAGAGGAAGTTGGTAAGGGGATGGGTGAAATAGTTAAAGGAGATTAAAAGGTACAAACTTCCAGTTACAAAATAAGTAAGTCATGGAGAAGAAAAGTACACCACAGGGAATACATAGTCCACAAGACTGTAGTTATGTTGTTCGATCAAAAAAAGTGACTATACCTCAGTAGTGTACAGAAATGTTGAATCATTATGTTGTATACTTGAAACTAATTTGACACTCTATGTTAATTATATCTCAATAAAAAGTTAAGGAAGATATAATAAAAAGGATGACATGGAAAAGGCTTTAAATAATACAAGTAACAATTTCATTTGAAAAATCGTATGTAGAACTCTCCACACATTTAAAAAATAAACATTGTTTTCACACACTTACTTATAAAGCTAGTGACAAGAAATCAAAAAGAAATCTGCATCAGGCAGAACATCTTTCTTCAACTTAAGTTGGAAAGTCAAAAACAAAAAATAAATAAAAATTCCTCACTATTTTGGAAATTTTTAAAAAGTATATTTCTTGGTAACTATGGCTAAAAAAATAAATTTTAAAAGAAATTTAAAATTAAATATAATGAAATAATGGAAAATACTACACAGAAAATTTGTCAGAAACAACCAGATACAGGTTTTATCAGGAAAGTATTAAGGATGGAAAGAATGGCAAAAACTTAAGGGTGTTTGCCAGGTATCGTTATCATAAATGAAGCACAGGGCCTAGATCAGTCCAAAAGAAAATCAGGAATTTACTGCAAATGCAAAGCAGAGAGGCAAGGATGAGGCTGGTAGGCCATAGCTCTTAATGAAGGTTAAGAACTTTGTAGATACTCAGGAAGAGTTGTGGAGAATTTGAAGATTGTTGTCTGAGAGTAAGACGATTGAAATTGAATTTGAGATTTTCTAACTTCTCTTTCTGAAAAGCTGTTTTCCCCTGCCCAGGTTAAAAAAGGACTGGGCAAAAAGTTGGGACAAATTGTCTTCTGTAGTTGCAAATAAGATAAAAATTGTTTAATGAGAAAGTTTTAAACATTTCAAAAAAATAAATAAAATGATCTTCAAAGAGACATGTTCCCAATGGCTACACACAAGGTCTTCTTGAAGTATAGAACTACTACTGCACAAAGAATTATTTTAGAAATTAGTATAAACATACAGTGCTAATAAAGATATAGGCATCCCTCATCACTCAAACTCATGTGAACTGACCAACCTAATAGAATTATATTTTTTGGTAGATTCTTATGGAGGAAACGATATCCTTGCCTATCTAAATTCTTTTTTTTTTTAAGATTTTATCTATTTATTTGACAGAGAGAGACCACAAGTAGGCAGAGAGGCAGGCAGAGAGAGAGAGGAGGAAGCAGGCTCCCTGCTGAGCAGAGAGCCCGATGCGGGACTCAATCCCAGGACCCTGAGATCATGACCTGAGCCGAAGGCAGCGGCCTAACCCACTGAGCCACCCAGGCGCCCCACCTATCTAAATTCTTACTACCTCTATTCTCCTTGATATTTGAAATAGGAAATCAAATATATTTTTGTGGTAAGAGAATACATCCAGGTATATATGTTACAATTTTCTTTATATCTTCAAACTAAATGGGTTTTTTATTTAAAATTTTGTGCTCTCTTGTTAATAAACCTCAGTAAAATATTTTATCATTTCTCTTCACATTTATTCTTTACATCTCCATTTAATATATCTGACTTATTCATTGATGCCCTGCTGGCTTCAGTCTTAAAAGTTTTCTACTTCCTCAAACGTTTTTAAATCATTTTACTTTGATTTTTTATTTGGCTATGTTTTAAAAGACAAGTTTAACAAAAACATAAAATATACATTAAAAAAAAATCTATGTTTCTGAAATTTTTTTCATGCTAAATGGCTTCTAAGATTTCAAACAGCCGCATATGTCAGAAGTTATTTTCAAAGAGCGGTGTTTAATGTGCAGAGGTGGTCAGGCTTGGCCAAGATCGCTGCTATTAATGGGCATCTGCATCTCTTTTGTGTTTCCCAGGTGGGAGAAATAGCATAATAGCATAGTTCATTAGCATCGCCAAGTGATTTAAATTGGATAGGTTATGAGCATAATTTCAGTCGCTTGAAAATGTGCAAAGAAAGATCATAAATTGTAATGTATGATTGTGGGAGTTAATTTCATTCTGAGTGGAATTAGGATTCTTGAAACAGACATAAGCTTTAACCTCCTTGTTATTTCCACTAAAGAGAGAAATCAGAAAAAAAAAAATCAGTACAACATACACATCGTAAAGAATTATGGACTTTGAGAATTAATTGAAGGCATGATTTAAAATGAGCAGTGGAACTCACAGGCATCCATATAGGCCATTAGCCTCAGACACATTGAACAGAGCCCAAAAGATAGACTGTCAGACTAAAACGAATATACTTCATTTAATAGGCATCATTCCCTACTCTTTAAACATAATAATTTCTTTAATTTAAAGTTCTAATGAGGCTTCAATACAAAAACTAACTCTGGGAAATATAAAAATGATTCATAGAAAGAGAAGAATAAGAATGATTCACGGGTAAAATATGCCCTGAAGGGTTTTCAACAGGCAGAGATGAAAGGAAAATAAGGTACATGCCAACGAACAGGGAAATATATACAAAGTCACAAAGAAGGAATATATACTACCCACTGGGAGGTCAGGAAGTCCTCCCACTGCAGAAAGAAGAAAATGCTTGAAGGAAAGGACAAAGAAAAATAAGATCTGTCATTTAGGCTATGGTCATATTATAAAGGATTCTCTCTTTTTAGTTTGAATTTTATCCTTGTGAATTGGTTAGCTATGAAGCAGTATCCTGATCTGATCAGATCTGGATTTTGGAAGAATTTTGGAAGTTGGAAGATGAACAGGAACGGAAAGAAACAAGGTAAGAAAGTCATTCAGTAGGCCAAGGGAGGGAGACCGTGGCTAAGAGAAAGAGTGGCATTGAGATTTTTTAAAAATGCGGGCGGGGGAATTAAAGGGCAGCTTCAGAGAAAGAAGCAACAATTTATTTTTTTCAACGGGACACAAGAATTGATGAGGGGTTGAAGAGGAAAGTAGAAACAAAAACAGAGACAACAGTGACTATAAGCATTTTTTGTTGTTGTTGACCCAAATGGTCAATAAGATGGTCCGTACCTAAGATACCTTTCTGAGTGGGTAGTTCTACCACTCAGATATTCACATTGTGGTTGTCGTGAGAATTTTCATATACATGAAAGTGTTAATAACAGGTTTCCACAAAGCCTTTTGGATACCACTCTCTTTGAAATTTCTTTTTTCAGAGAAAACAAAATGAAAAACAAACAAAAAACAAAAATAATTGGGCAAGTAAGGTAAATAGAAAATCACTTCGCATTCAATAAAGAACGCTGGCAGTCAATTGTATGTTGCCCCCGTGAATCTATTTTGGGAAACTGAGATGTTGACTACAAATATATCCCAATAATTACACTATTATTTATTAACAAAAAATATTACTAAAGCATTCAAAATGTGTACAAAATGTTGTCAATGGGCTATACAAGTCAGAGACCACATCTTTTAGAGACTACTAGGGTACAAAGCTTTATAAAGGAACATCAGCCTTCTGAATTGTTTCTCCTTTCTCCCACATTATCAATAGGCACTTACCAGTGACTGCATGGAGATGGACATTTGGGGGTTGATTTGTAAATAAGGAGCTTCATATAATCTATATTAAAGTTTATCAATCTGAAATAAGGGTGCCAAGGCAATTAATGATTGCCACCATCTTCACAAAACCACAGATTAATTCCTTAAAGTTATGCTCTTCATTCATCACACAAGCTCTGGAAATTACCAAAATGATGATGCTACAAAGTTACTCAAATATCCTTGGAGAAGATGTTATGTGAATGCATCATATACCTCAAGGGAACTACAAGTGCCTTCATTAGTCATTTCTTTATAGGCAATTATGTTTCTGGACTTAAAAATTGCTTTATTTTTTTTTCAAAGATTTTATTTAATTATTTATTTGAAAGACAGAGAGAAAGAAAGAGCTGAGTGGCATTGGGGGGCAGAAGGCGAGGGAGAAGCAGACACCCTGCTAACGCCAGGCTTGTCCTAGGTCCCTGAAATCATGACCTCAGTCAAAGTCAATGCTTAACGGACTGAGCCACCCATGCACTACCAAAATTGTTTTATATTGTGTACTGGAAATGTTTTTCTCCTTATACTGTAAGATGATATTAATGAATATAAAACTAAAAATTTAATCCTCTTATCTGCATTTGTTCCTAGGTTTCCTTGACCATCATGTAATAAAATTTCTTGAGCATCTACTAAAAAAATTATATCTTTTTTAAAAAAAGGTTTTAGTGATTCATTTGAGAGAGAGATCATGAGCGGGAGGGGCAGAGGGAGAGGAAGAAGCAGGCCCTCAGGTGAGCAAGGAGCCCGATGTGGGGCTGGATCCCAGGACCCTGAGATCATGACTGAGTGAAAGGCAGACACTTAACCAACTGAGCCATCCAGGTGATCTTAAAAAGCTGTTTATAAGAGGAAAATCATTTTAATAGCATCATTACATTTTAAAACAGCTTCAAAATACAGCTAAATGAGTTAACTCCATGAAACATGAGCAACTTGTCAGATTTTTATTAAAGAGGGAGGTGGAGTAAAGATCTTTATCTTACTCAGGATTTGTACAAATCAGTAAAATTCAGGGTATTTTATATATCAAAACCATGCAACAGAGGTGCTTGGGTGACTCAGTCCTGTAAGCATCGGACTTTGATCCTAGCTCAGGTCTTGATCTCAGGGTTATGAGTTTAAGCCCCGCATTGGACTCCATGCTGGGTGTGGCGCCTACTAAAAAAAAAAAAAGAAAAAGCAAATGATAAAACTGTGCAACAAAGAATCCAGTACAATTTGAGGTTGTAAGAATCTAGTTTAATAAGTTGTGGCTGAGTTAACTGATACATCCCTCCTCCTGGGCAATTTCCCCTTGTCTCATTTATAATTCACTAGGCTTTAGATATTTACTTCATGAGTAATCCCAAAGACTATAAACAGACAGAAATGTTATCAAACATGTATATAAGCAAGATTTTCCATTATTTCCACTGGAAATAATGCCATCCAGTGCTGCATAATAACAAAGCTGTTGCTTATGTCCCTTCCTTAACATCTTTCTGATGGTATGACACTGGGCAAGTTACTTAGCTCCACAGTGCCTCAGGCATCCCACTGGTAAGATGGGCATAATATTAGAACATGCCTTGTATTTTCTATGGTATTTTCTATGGTATTAAGTAAGTGGATTCATGAAAAAATTATTTGTGCAGTACCTACCGAAGTAAAACTAGCTCAATAATGTTAAGTATTATTGATAAGAACTGAACTGTGCAGAAAGGAAGAGAAATAAGACAACTTGAAAAGCAAATAAAGAAATGGGTAAATCTGGATTCTGGTAGACTGTATGGGGAGGCTGATAAGAATAAAGACGTACTGGGGCACCTGAGTGGCTCAGTTGGTTAAGCATCTCACTCTTGATTTCAGCTCAGGTCATGATGTCAGGGTCATGGGATAGAGCCCCAATGTCGGGCTCTACTCTCAGATTCTGCTTTTCCCTCTTCCTCTGCTCCTCCCCCTGTGCGCTCTCTCTCTCTCTAAAATAAATTAAAAAAATATATTTTTTAAAAGAATGAGGATCTCTCCACAAGAGGACTTGAGAGCAGAATCAGAAGCTCACTCAAGGCCAAGTTGTTTGAGGAATTCATTCCCAAGCCAGAATCTGGAAATCAGAATCTGTTGACAACCAACCACCTCATGATGGAAGATAATCCCAAATACTTCCAAATGTATGCATCTGGTAACTTCAGTGGGGATCATAGCATGCTGGGCCAGCTTTACCCTAGGATCAAAGTAGAACTGGAGATACGCCAATAGAGATTTCCCTGTGAGCAAGTTCAGCAGTAGAAGTATTACCTCTGTTACACATTGTTCTGATTTGTGGACTCCGACATACTTCTCCACTTTTTAAATTTAAATATCAACATATTTATACACAGTAAAAATTTAAAAACTCAAGCTATCACAATTAAAAAGCCTAAGAATTAACCTCTTGCTAGTCTCTATAAGGCATTTTCGCTAATTACAAGGATGATGGAAACTTCATTTAAAATCAAAGCTTGGACCACTTAGGCAAGTCTGCCACCTAAAAGTAGATGCAGGATGATTCTTTCTTCTACCGTTGATATATCCTCTGAAACAGAGAGGTTTCAGAGATACAGAAAGTCCTGTAATACTATATACTATACATACTAATTAATTAATGCTAATTTAATATATTAATATTAAAACTATTCATTCTTAATTAGCAGCTTCTCATATAGTTGAATGGGAATTGAGAAACAGAAATGACACTTGTACACTGTACTATGAAAATCTTAATTCCCAAATCTTAAGTGTTTTGTTTGGGTGAGGAGAGGAAGATCTGTGGTAACAGTGCCTTCAGGCGAATGGATTTAGAATAATAATAATGATCACAAGAATGCCAATGATTTCTAACATTGATGGGATAATCTATGTTTACTGGGAACTGTATGTTATCTAATTCAGGAAGTGTATGATAATGAATATAAACAGCATTAAATGTATGGAGGAAATATAACGGGGATGTGACTATGTTATCGTTAACGAGAGCAGTAAGTTATGACTTGGTGAAAAATAAATGTGTGACTTTTTTCTTTCTAATCTTGTGATAGAGAGGTGGGGGATACAGGATTGCCACCAAAAAGACTCTCAGGAGTCCACTTGTGACCTTGGTAATTTTACCTTTATCTAATATCTGATCCAAAAGTAAGACACTGTCAACAGATAGTTGCCAAATCCTCCCAGGGACAGAATCTAAAGTAATAAAAATGTGAACGTTATGTATAAAATCACAATCATGATGCTAATCTATAATAACAACACAAAACAATACAAAAGCAAAAACCTTCCTACTCCATGTGTCTTAACACATCATCACAATGTAGACTAAATGAGAAGGCAGATACTGATGAAGAGTTAGCCCAGTGCATAAGTAATCAGAACAAAGGAGTATGATAGATTGAATATTAGCTTAGATTGAATAAAGCTTACTTTGCCTGATGCAACCATCTGGCAGTAGGAATAATTTTGCCCATGGGGCACCTGGGTGGCTCAGTGGGTTAAAGCCTCTGCCTTTGGCTCAGGTCATGATCCCAGGGTCCTGGGATCGAGTCCCGCATAGAGCCCCACATAGAGCCCCGCATCAGGCTCTCTGCTCAGCAGGGAGCCTGCTTCCCCCTCTCTCTCTGCCTACTTGTGATCTCTGTCTGTCAAATAAATAAAATCTTAAAAAAAAAAAAAAAGGAATGATTTTGCCCATATTCAAGGACCAGGATATTCTGTTGTGTTTGCTAAGTCTCTTTCTTCTCTGATAGAGCTCAGAGGGGAATTGCAGTCGTTTACCTCTAAGGATCTCTGTTTATTAGGCTTCTGTGGCTAAGAACACTTAGGTTTTTAATTTTTCTGTTTTGAAATATTAAAACTTGTAATCAGGTTATATTTCTAGTCCATAAGACCTGAAAGATGTTTTGTCATGTGCATGACATGAATTTGAAATTTCTTTTTTGACTTTTGTGTTTAGCTCTCAGAGAGCAGATTTAAATCTTTGATTTTCTGTACTTTGAGATATTGGGCTACATACCTAATTGAGCCCCTAAATTCTTGAGTTATAGAAAAAAATTCTGATTCTAAAATATACTATTAAATCAATTTTCTGATTAGTAAAATGTCTTTCTGCTGAAATATTCAGTGTGCCATATGTGAGTTTACTATGTAATTCTTAGAATAGCCTGAGAATGATAATTGGAACCACATAAAAAGTGAGAACACATGCAGCCGTGATCTGCTTGCTCGGAAGCTTGGCGAGACCAATTCCATTTTTCTTGACTTTCAGTCTGCAATTGTTATACCATAAATAACTTCTCTTTTCTTGTATATTATCTTTAAATATGCATACACACTCATCCCATTATTCTTAACTTGTGTGAACAGCTGGATTCATTACAAAAAAAACAGAACTTTCTTTTTCTTCTACAGAGAATGAGATGAGAGAATAAATTAAAACATTTACAACAATGTGGTGGCAAATAGGCAAGATGTGGATGTCTTTCCTGGCTCTGTGTTCCAGTAGCTACTTGTTTCCCAAGCGTCAGAGTGCCCTGCTCTTCTTAATGAAGCCCAAGTGTTCTGTATGGCTTGCCCTATAATTTTCTGGACAGAGTGAGCTGTTGTGTGTGCCAAGGGAGAACTACACACTTCATTATCTTTTCAATTGGCCTGAAAATTATTTGTTTAAAAATCTTTCCCACTGCCACTTTTAGAAGTGTTTGCAAAAGTGATTGTTATAGATTTCCCTCTAATTATAATTTCAGACTCGCCTCGCATTCATTCTGTCCTATAATTCCGTAAGAAACTGAACTTGGGAGTTTAAAATTCACCTGTCTTCTGTGGCTTTGTTTCTTTCCCAAGAGTTGCCCCATCATTATTCATTGGTATTTTGGTTCACAAACTGCTCTCTTTTCATGCATTCAATCATTCGCTTTTCATTCTCATGAGAGCACTTCGCAGAGCATCTTCTGAGGGACAGATTGTACCATGCTCTTAATTTCTCCCTTCACTACCCACAAAATTATCACATAACAGCACAGGAAATTTATCCAGTACAGCACTCCACTGCTGATGTCATTTTAGCTTGAGGAATGCTATAATTTTAGGGTATTTTTCTGCCACATTTGCCTAGTGTACATTTCTAAAGCATTTCATCATTTAGTTCTCTAAACCTTTCTACGATTTCAAGTCTTATAGAGAGATTCAATTGTTGTCTGTATATAGACAATTACATTTTAAAAAAATTCTGACCTAGACTCCTCAATCTTCTTATTCTACATCTCAATAACTGCTAATGAACAAGCCAATGTGAAATACTTTCGACTTCTGATGTTGTATTTTAATGTCTGATACATAATTTTTTTCTCATCAAAGAGATTCTACTTCCCACAGTTATCCCTTATTTCCTAGTCTTCTTGCGGTATGGCCGAAAGAGTTATCCCTGCCTTAAAGAACTGGCATCCATCATCTCAAATCACTTTCTTTTTCAAGCTAGTTTATAGTCATGAGCTCAAAAGGTAGCTCTCCCAACCCATCTACCTACATTAGGAGTAGCAGGAAGGCATCAGAAAATGAGAGCTACGTGAAGTCCCTTCTTCTCCTGCTGTTTCCTAACTTCCAATTAAAAAAAAAAAAAGTCTGCTCACATATAACTGTGATGTTGTTATTGTTTTTTTTTTTTTTAATGTTGTGGTTTCTTTGGAGCCGAGTTTATTTATACCACATTTGAAATCAATGTTTTATGAATAATTTGGTAGAATTGTTGTTAACGTCCCTTACATCGTGCTCTAAGGAGCCAGGCTAGACAGAATGTTCATTTTTCAGACTCCTCTGCAGCTAGAGATCTAGATTTGATCAAAATTCAGCCAAGCAAACAAACAAACTCACACAAGATTTGAAAAGTGAATGCCTGGAGAATGGAGGGCATTTCCCGTTTCTCTTTATTCTGGGGAAGCATAGTCTGGAAGATTTGGAAGTTTCTCCACCAATATTAGCCTTAGCTAAATGTTCTAACTCTACAGGACTTAGAAGCAGGGCACAGAACTTTCCCTAATCTGGATTGTGGAGAACAGCATTCTTATGCATCTGGTCATAATAGTGGATACTATGGCTTCCTGATTATGAAAGAGAAACTAATTTTCTTGGTAGCTGTCCTATAGCACATCTTTGGTAGACTCTCCTAACCTAGACCTCTATACTACTCATATCCTATAAGAAATCCATTCTTATTCTTTTGGTCTACATCTTCACAATGATAAAATAACTGGTGGCAAGAGTGTTTGAAAGTAATAGATTATTAAGGAAATAAAAATTTGGAGTTGATGAAGTGACCTGGTTCAACTTTAAGAAGGCAGAGTTCTTACTACAATGAGTTGGGCTGTGGGTAGTCTATGACATACAATGGTAAAGGGGTTACTTGAATGCTGAGCGGTGGTATATGGTAGAAGTCATAGACTTTGGAAAACTATGACCTATATTTAAAATCAAGTTCTACTATATACTAATGGTGTGATATTAACCAAGTTATTTAATTTATCGGCCTCAATTTCATCATCTGTGTAATAGTAATAACTTGTCTTTGTTAAAAAGCTAAACAAAATATTTAAAGTGCCTAGAAAGGTGTCTGGTAGGAGTGCTTTTGTTTTTGTTGTTGTTGTTGCTGTTATTTTAAGTATCATTGTTATTATTACTCTTATTGTTGTGGTGGTGGTTTTTTGTCATGAACTCTGAAGTTCACAAGTTAATTAGCCACAGTTTTCTGATTTTTTGGCAGAAGTCATGAGACTCTCAGGTCAGAGACAAAACTCAGTTTTTCACTCATTGACAACAGCCAGCATATCATCATGTAAGCATCCATTTCCTGAGCCCATTTCTTACAGAGCCACAAAAAGACATTCAGGAGACACTGTACACACAATGGGTTATATTACAAGAGAGGAATTTAAAGTTCAGGGAACCTATTTTTATTTATTTTTTTTTGTATGGGGAATGAGCCTGGCTTTTGTCAAAGAGAGAGACATTACCTTTATCATACTTATGGCAAACTGGACTTCTCAACTGTCTTTATCTTCCAAGGCTGTTTACTACACAAACATGTTTGAAAAGATAATTTGAGGCAAAGGCAGCCAGTGCCTTCGCAAATGTGCAGGAATGTGAACAGCCCATAGAGAATTATTTCAAAAAAGATCTTTTCCTTGCTTCTGTACTGTCTTGGCTTCTGGTGAATTTTTCCACGAGTATATACAACTTTATTGATTCCTCTGATAAATCTGACTGATAGAGGCTTGGATTATATCTGTTCACTTTATCTCATATAGCATTTAACTAAGCCTATTATCAAAATGCCTTTAAGAAACAGGGTGAAGCAAACCCACAGTATTGACCACAACAATGGTCTTTCTCGGGTTCTCAAACTCAACCAGATAAGTAAATCCTGTAAATTGTTGGGGCCCATCTTAGGAAGCCAGGAAATTTTCTTTATAAGCTTTTGAATTAACCTTTACTCTTGTCCTGAGGCATTAATCTGTGTAGAACAGAATGTATTAACAATCCCCTACGCTGCCCTGACCTCAAGAAGGACGTTTAGGACTATTTTCACATCTCTAACAACCCCAGCCAGGGAGTTGAGGGTGACCTGGATGTCTTTGTGGGTCAAGATGGTGTCATTGATCACTTCAAGTAAAGTCAGGAACAAATTTTCTACTACCTTGTCTAATTGGGTGACTCTGATAAACTGCCCTCAGGCTGCATATAAATAATGAATCAGTTATCTCTCCAGGAAGCCCCCTTGAATTATCAAGGATAACCTCCTTTTGGAAAAAGTTCGGCAGTCTAAAAGCTAAAGGATCTACTGGCAATGTTTCTTTAAATACCTGAAGGTCTCTAAAGTACAATTTACCATGTTTTAAAGAGAAAGAGCAAGTTAGTGCCCAGTTTCCATGCAAGAATTATAGTCCTGGAGCTCACATGATTCCCTTGAGAAAAAGTGATATTTGCAATTGTCAGATATCTCCAGATGGGACCTATGTAATTTGAGAGGGGCACAGGATGGCAGTGCCTCCGATGTGGCTGAGAACAAAATAAACATGAAATGGCCAGAAGAGGACGACAGTTACGATTATGAAACATAGCTTCATCATCAGTTGGCAGAGTGTGAACAGAAGTATATATTCACAATTTATCTTCCCCTATTATACATATATTTTCTTTCTGTTTCTCTCCTCCTTTTGTCCATTTTCACATGGCATATGGTATTGGAGATGTCAATATAGAATTATGACTGCATTAATGAAAGGTTGAGATTGAACACTTTCCAAAGAAAATTCCAAAGGCGTCTAGAAGTGTTTCTTCTCCTGGGGTGCCTGGGTGGCTCAGTCTATTAAGTGTCGGTCTTTGGCTCAGGTTAAGACCCAGGGTCCTAGAATTGAGTCTTGCATCTGGCTCCCTGCTCAGCAGGGAGTCCCCTTCTTCCTGTTTCTCTCCCCCTCCCCTTGCCCATGCTTACCCTCTCTCTGTCTCTCTCTCAAATAAGTAAATAAAATCATTTTTTTAAAGATTTTATTTATTTGACAGACAGAGATCACAGGTAGGCAAAGAGGCCTCCCTGCTGAGCAGAGAGCCCATGGGGGGCTCGATCCCCAATGGGATCATGGGATCCCATGGGACCCTGGGATCATGACCTGAGCTGAAGGCAGAGGCTTTAACCCACTGAGCCACCCAGGCATCCCTAAATAAATAAAATCATTTAAAAAGTATATATATATTTTTTCCTTTTGGAGAGTTCTTGAATGTATTTTTTTTGCTGTTTGGTGATAATTTTGTTGTGTTTTGTATGAATTTATTGTTATTTCTATCTTTTAAAGATTATTTTTGTAAATTTAAGTATGAGAAGGGTGCTTGTGGAAATAGTATAGCCACACTGTGGTTAATATCGTAAAGTGATAGACAGTGACTTCCTATATTTTGAAAGTTTGAAAGCTCTATCTTATATAACCCAAGTTCTGGATGATTTATGTATGACCAGTCAAATGCAATTCTGTGAGATTTGGAGACTGACACAAGATGAAGACTGTGCTTCTCTCTCAGCTGTTTCTGTGGGCAAGCAGAATTAATAACGTTGGTTGATTTTATGGTGGCAGCAATATCAGACATCCCAGTCACTAACTGGATAGATGTTAAGAGACAGGACCCAATGAGAATGTAGCTGGTAAAACCTGTATGTAGCACAAGGTGGTTCTGGATCAGGAAATATCATACCAGGGGCGCCTGGGTGGCTCAGTGCATTGAGCCTCTGCCTTCTGCTCAGGTCATGATCCCAGGGTCCTGGGATCGAGCCCCGCATCAGACTCTCTGCTACTTGGGGAGTCTGCTTCCTCCTCTCTCCCTCTGCCTGCCTCTCTGCCTACTTGTGATCTCTGTCTATAAAATAAATAAATAAAATCTTAAAAAAAAATATATCATACCAGCTCCCCTATTAGCTCTGGTGTTAAGGATCTTGAATCAGTGATTTCTTAATCATAGAACAGATAACAGCTTTGTTGGCCTGTTCCTCCCCAGTATAGATACTGAAAATTTTTTCTGAAAATTCATCCCCTATTCTGTTTTATTAGCTTTCCTAACAATTCAATAGGCAATTTGAAATGCTGTAATAAGTCATCTCCTGCTTAAAATTCCTAGAAAGACTGTTTTCTACAACTGAGATATGGTTCATGTAGTGCCATAGGTTTATTCCCCCCCAAATACTTATTTATAAAGTATACACCTTTAATAAACTATGTATACACCCTATAAACTATGACCACAGATCATGTAAGCATACCCTTCATGTTCCTATAGATTTTTTTCCTAAAATTATATGCAATATTTTGGATTCCTTCACACCTAAAATCAAAACCAATTCATTTAGATTTTATGGCTTTGAGTAATTGTCTCCTCCAGGCACTGACTTCTTAAGTAGTTTCATATTTCAGTGTTTATGGAGTTGCAGTTTTTCCATGAGCAGTTAATTACAAATGAAGTGTTTTTGTTTTTGTTTTTGTTTTTTTAATAGTATATACTAACACGGTGGCCCCAGCTGCATGTTGATGTATAAAATTTGAAGATGTTTTCTAGGCATTTATCTCTTTATTAAGATGAGTCTGCTTTGCTATTCAATTGAATAATAGATGGCACAACTGTCACAGACAATTATGCAAGATTGAATGTTTCGGCATCATTAAGATGAACTCACTTTCCTTTGAGCTTTCAAGTAAAATCTGGCTGAAGTCAATTGCCAGAGTTTCTTTTTAGAAATTTATTCAGTCAAGAAATCTGTTCACATTTATTGAGCGTTTAGTATATACAAAGAACTGAAGTCTGCAATAGAACATAGAAAAACAATAAACAGAACATCATTTTAAAATGGTGACATTCGCTTTCCCATGCTGTTTCTTATGAATGAAACTATATACAGAAAATGAAGCAAACAAAGAGTTTCAGCCTGGAGGTTCCCCATGGGCTAATGTGATTTTTGTGAAATACTATTAAATAGGTAAGGTATTTGTGTATTTATATTAATTCCTTTCAGGGCAAGAAGATTAGAGAATCACTGTGTAATTTAATGGCAAAACCATGGAATTTGGAATTCAATATATTAAAAATGCAGGGTTTTTTTTTTTTTTCGAGACAAGGCATTTGGCCTTAGCTCAAAAGAAACTATCCAGAATGCAGCACAGGGAGTTAAAGACATGGAAAACTAAAAATAGAGATTAAGGAATATGAAGGATATAAGATTTAACATATATCTAATGAACATTCCAGAAAAGGATGGGAAAGAGAAGAAAATTGAAAGAATGATTTTTAAGGATACAATGACTGAGAATTTTCCAGAACTGGGAAAAGAACCCATAGATTTGAAGAATCTCCCTGAATTGCCCACACTTTGACATAAGATGGGCATAATCCTTAATCATTGAGATTATTATAGATTAATGGAGAAAACGAATATTGGTAAGTGTGGGCAACATAGGAGCCCACTGGTAAGCATGGGGCCATGCAACCATTCACAAGTTTTCCACAAATGTGACTTGCATTTCATGAGTAGTCTAGATCAGTGGGAGGGGTGTGGAAATAGTACTAGCTCCATAGAAAAACAGAACTCCTTCCCTCTAATGCAATGTCTATTTGTGAAGTACCTGAAAATCGCAAACAAAAAATGATGTAGACCCTAATTTTGCCCAACGTAAATTTAAGAAGTGTTACAAAAGCTTGTCTATGTCTTGTTAAAATAATAAAATAATAAATTACAAATTATTATCTAGTGTGTCAGATCTCCTTTTGTTAAGATATTAGCTAGAACTCCATCAGATTTAAAGTACTGACTGGGGTTGAGTATTAGAAAAATTATAATGATGTATGCTTAATAATGATGTATGCTTTAACAAATCATTAATAGTGACACCCTGTATAAACAAAACCTCATTCTTCTGAGCAGAAAGTGAAATGATAAAATCATGCCTTCAGAAATTAGTACTGTACTACTTTGAAATATGCTAATCAAATAACTTCCATCTATATTAAATATTAGATGTGACCACTATTCCTGTATCAAAATTTTTCAAATTGTATAGAAAGTACCCCAAGTAATTATGTTTGAGTAAAGAAGCAGCAATATATCATGTGCACATTTAACTGTAAAATTTAATATCAGGTAAATGGACAGTTCAGGTTTTTGAAAACAGGGAAGACCAAGTTTTCAAATCTTGATTGCTTCTTCCCTTTACACAAATTCCAGCAGTAGTTATTTTGTTACTGTCTTCTGCTACTGTCTCCCTAAAATAAAATTGCATTCCCTTCTCAAAATGTCATTTCATCTAGTTTATGTAATGTTAGTGTTACCCAGCATGAATTATGAGCATAATAGATAATGAAGACAAGGAAGGTTTTCCAGCTCCTTCTTGGTCATCAGTAGGGATTATATTTCCTTCGCTTTTAACACACGTTCCAATTCCACTCTGCTCATCTCTTAACCTTGTTTTGGCACTGTTCCTGAGGTTTGAATATGTTGTTTATAATTTTTCTGTAGTATTCTTGCCAGAATAATTTCTGTGTGACATTAAGCTTCAGTCTCTATCTAGTCCTGGAAACAGAAGGCAAAACTTCTAATTCCATAGAAAGCACTTTGATACCTCCGTTACTCCCTTTCTGAATTCTCTCTAGAACAAAGATAACATGAAAATTTTGTCTTCTTATATATAGAATCTAAATAAAATAATTTAATTAAAAAACTAAATTCATAGTAGCAGAATAGAATGAGGATTAATTAGAGGCTGGGATTTGGTGGGAAAAGGGGAATAAAAAATAGAGTGGTGGTTGCCAAGGGCTAAGAGAAGGGGGTCATGGGGAATAATTGTTTAAAGGTATAGACTTTCAGTTTTGTAAGATGGAAAGATCTCTGGAGATAGATGGTGGCGATGGTTGCATAAGAATACAAATAAACTTACTATCACTAAACTGTAGACTTAAAATGGTTAGGGTAGTACATATAATGTCATATATATTTTCCACAGTAAAAAAGTTGGAACAAAAGAGAACAGCTATGAATATTTCTCTCCCATGTTGTGTGATGAAAACTTAATTCTTTTTCACTTTTCCAACAAAAAGAAATTTTTTTCTATCAGAATATAATTTCTAATAAATTTCTTTGGTGATGAAAAACATTTGTCCTCTAGGAGGACGGCACATCTGCATCATGACCCACTTACCTGAATCACCAATCTCCTCCATACTTCTTGAGGGACAAGGCCGTGAGGAGTGGTTGTCAGTGTCATAAAGTAGAGGTCTTCTCAGTCCAATGTAAACTTACATCCCAATGTAACTTTGACAATGGAGATGTCAATGACAAAATCTATGAGATACGTGTGTTCTCTACTCTCCTACATGTTCATTAGTTGTATTGTTATGTTATATACATGATGCAGGCATATGCATCTTAACAGCGCAGTTACAAATCCTAGCATCCTTAAGTAGTTGATTTGTATTGATTGGAAAATACAACGGTATATAGAAGCATGGAGAGCGATCGTGTTTTTATTGTCCTCTTCTTTTTTTAAACATATTTAAAAATTCCGTTTTATTTTTGGAGTTTTCCAAAGTATATATTTAAACAATCTCAATTGAGTGTAACAGCCAGTGTTTGAGGTTTATGCTGGACCTTTGCCCCTCTTCAGTGGGCACTGCCTCTCTCCCTGCAGAGGGGTGGGCCCAACAGCTGTGCTTATCTTTTTAACTTATTTATTTAGATTTTATTTATTTGACATAGAGACACTGGGGGGGAGAAAGCAGGTGCACACAAGCAAAGGGAGCAGCAGGATGAGGGGGGAGCCCAGACAGGTGGGGCTGGATTCCAGGACCCTAAGATCATGCCCTGAGCTGTAGGCAGCAGCAGACGCTTAGCCCGCTGAGCCACCCAGGCACACTTCATTTTGACTTTAGATGATGCACCTGACTGAACCAAAATGTTCTGATTAGACTATTTTACTCAAAAATTTGAATTGAGCTACTCAGGCACTGAGTTTCTGCTCAGTGAAGTCTGTAACCCTCTCCTACCTTCCCTGATTCCAGGGGCTTTAATGCTTACTCTTAGATGTCACATATCCTTTTGCTGAGTTCCTTTTGTGCTACAATAGGTGGAAGTTGCGCGTGCTCTTAGTGAAAGGATTCATGGAGAAGATGCTGACTTTTAGTAAGGAGACACAACTTCCAGTAAAATACTCTACCATGACTTCACCACTACCTTAAGTTACCCAGAGGAGCTAAAAAGTGCAATATACATAAGAGACTCTTAATCTCACGAAACAAACTGAGGGTTGCTGGGGGGAGGGGGGTTGGAAGAAGGGGGTGGGATTATGGACATTGGGGAGGGTATGTGCTTTGGTGAGTGCTGTAAAGTGTGTAAACCTGGTGATTCACAGACCTGTACCCCTGGGGATAAAAATATATGTTTATAAAAAATAAAAAATTAAAAAAAAAGGAATGTCATGATCAATATGAAGTAAAGTTTAAAACAAGGAAAGGAACTAGAAAATTATAAATATTTTCTGCTCAGGTACAGACTCCGTTGTCTAGAACCAAGCGGAGTGTGAGTTAAGTCTTAGGGTGATTCCCTGTGCACACCCATTGTGAGGTGTCCCTGTAAGCTGACCGGAGGGACAGTCCTGATGACTTTCAAGGACTGATAAATTCTTCCATTTTTACATTTATCTGACATTTCAGGTGCCTTTTAGTTTGGAAATAAGGATAACTTTAAAATAATAAGTGTACCCTGGGGCAAATAATAAATGATAAGTCAATAAAAATGATTTATAAAAAAATAAATAAATAAAACAGTAAGTGTAAAAGCAATTCAAAACTGTTAGTTTCCAGTTATTAGTTTCGATGTTTTTATTATTCTACATGTTAAGGCATAATTTAGAAATTCTCTACTTTTATTATTTTTGTTAATTTATGGAGGAAATATATAAGATTTTAAACCATTAATGGAATAATGTGTTCCACAGGAGTGAATTTTCCAGGTAAGTGGACACCAATTAATTAAGCTTCTACACTAGAGAAAGGTTAAATTTTGAAAAAATATTCATTTACTTAATTTCTTAAACCAAGAACACTGGATATAAATCAACATCTTCTCAAGGGGCAATTGAGGGATTTAGTGCTATTTTTACTGCTTGCTTCTTTTGGTTCCACTTTTCTAGTTTTCTGTCTGAATCGGAAAAACTTCAAGAGTTAGTATTGACCACAGACTGGAGACTATAAACCTTTTTCCATGTGGCAGTGTAACAATCTTCAGGGACTACTATTATTTGAGTCTCATTGCTTTCTCAGCAGTTTCCCTGGATTTACATTTTAAAGGTGGGACACAACTTTCAACTCCACAGAAAGCCCTTTGGAAGCTCAGTCATTTCTTTTCTGAATTCTTCAGAGCAGAGGTGACACAAATGCTTCCATTTATAGCATGTTTTCATCTACACGAATCTGATGGAGCCTGGACTATAAATTGAGACTGGGGAAACTGGCTGAATGCCATTGAAGAATGTAGCATTTTGCAGGCTATAATTTTACTGAGATGTGACCTTGCGGCTGTAAATACTCACCTCAATATTTAAATTGAGGGTGTATGTTTCCTTAGGAAAATAGTAGCAAAACCATGGTAGTTTAAATAATTTTTCCAAATATTTAATTATAAAACACAAGGTGAAAATGACACATGATATATATTGATACATACACACACACACACACACACACTCATATTGTTCATAATTTACTACAGGATACATATTATAGGATTCAAATTAAGAGTAAGAGTAATTCTAGTTCATTATTAAATTTTAAAAATGAATACTTTGGGGGCACCTGGGTGGCTCATTGGGTTAAACCTCTGCCTTCGGCTCAGGTCATGATCTCAGGGTCCTGGGATCTAGCCCCACATGGAGCTCTCTGCTCAAGGAGGGAGCCTGTTTCCCTTCTCTCTGCCTATCTCTCTGCCTACTTGTGATTTCTGTCAAATAAATAAAATATTAAAAAAATGAATACTTTGTTATATAAGGTTTGAAATCGTCACTTAAATTCACTATATTATATGAAAAATTAACTTGTAACATTCATTTCATTTTTTGCTGTTTCCTTTTTTCCAATATAGAGGAAACTAAAAGCTATAGACCAATGTTTTTTTTCTGAAAACTCTTCAGGTGAGGGGCTCCTGGGAGGTGGTTCAGGACTAACTCTTGATATAGGCTCAGGTCATGATCTCAGGGTTGTAAGATCAAGCCCCTGGTATGTCTCTCTGCTTCGTGGAAAACCTGTTTAAGATTCTTTCTTTCTCTCTCTCTCTTTCTCTCACCCTCTGCCCTCTCCACCTCGCCTCTCTAAAAAGAAAACAAAAACAAAAACAAAAACAAAACTCCTCAGATGATTTTAAAATGTGGGTAGAGTTGAGAAATATTGCATGGGAACTTACCATGTTTATAAAAAGTGTTTTGCTATTATATCTTTTTGACATTTAAAAGTATTTCATTTCAGTGATATTTGCAGTAATAATCAAGAGCAGGTCATTTAAATAATATTGCATTCAATTAAGAGATTAAGAAAGCTGCAAGATTCCCCATTTACAAACAGAATGATAAACTTGAGTCTATCTAACAAAAACAATCTTATTTATTTTATGCTTTCAGGTAAATGTGAACTTTTTATGATAGAAAGTAGCCAGTTTTCCAGGTGAACTTGCTTTCCATATCACCACTTTCTTAACATGTTGAAGGAATCAATGTTAGCACTTCATGAAGCCCCCCAGCCCCCCTAAAATTTCAGGGTAGCTTTATACTTTCCTGGTCACCCTGTGACTTTTGTTTTAAAAATAATTTAAGAAATTAATATTTAAAATCACTATTACAAAATATCACTGTTATATCCCAATGTAAAAAAGTCACAATAAATTCAATTCTTGTAAGCAAACATGTATAAATGACCAGAGTACAAAAAACACAATTTGCAGATCAAATATATTTAAATTAATTTTAATAAATACAAAAAGATAATGTTTAGCATTAATTTGTGTGTGATTGATTAGTATTTTTTTTTAAACAGCAAGCATAATGACACATTCAATAAAGGCCAAATTATCTTACATATGTGAAAAATAGTGACTTTTCCCAATTACAACAAGGTCACAAATTACAAATATTATTAGCTCTCGAATGATATTCTCAAATGAGAAAACCTACCATACAAGTATATTGTCACCCAGAAAATTTCAAATTTCACCTTATGTGAATATTCCAAGTTTAGTGTTGGAGCTGTATCATGCATTGTCTATGCATGTAATTTTATTATTAATATGTAACAAGGGGAAAACATTTCATTCCTTTCTGGGTTTTTTTGTTTTTTTTTTTTTTTCAAATTTAGCAACAAATATGAAGCTTTCATAAGTTTTCATGCATGTCAACTCTAAAGGGAATATTTCATGGAAGGTCACATTCCTCATTTTAGAGCACACCAAAACATGAATTTGTATCTGCTCAGAAGAATCTTAAAGAAAACTGGATACCAACAAACTTGAAATCAATTACAGAGCAGGCACCTAAGATCAATAAATAACTGAGGACTTATCCGTGGATGGTAAAGTTTAATTCATAAAAACTGTGGCTCAAAGTTCAGTTTCATTTAAGCCATTCTAATCATACATTAAACTTCTTCACACATTATGCAGAATTCAAAACACAGCCAAGTACTTCAAATACTACGCTGAGTATTTTAAACATAAATATGGGAATGAATCTATCAGCCATTATTTCTAAAGTAATTCAGTATCAAAATCCTTTGTTTTGCTTTCCTAATATCATTTGTTCTCACAAATGAACTTTGTGGGAAGTAGTTATATTTATACAATAATCTAGACTGGAATTTGACAGCATGTCATGGTAAAGTAAGTCTTCTAAAACGAAGCATGAAAAACTGAAATTCTCACACCAACTGAGCTATTTCAACACTAACAATCCCAACTCTGGAATGTATTTAGGGTCTGTTTAGACTTGTTTCTATAAATAGTAACTTGCAACAAAAAGATGAAGTCAATACATAATTCTTTAAGTCCAATGAGTTTAAATGTCATGAAACCAACCATGTGGCAAATAAAATAAAACCTCTCCAACACCTAACAAAACTGGCAAAAAGAAAAGAAAAAAGAAAGAAAGAAAACAAAATAGTGTGCTTAATTTTAAGCATTTTTATGCATTATCATTACATATGGTTCAAAAAAGAAAAATGTAACATACTCCTAGAAACTAAATTGTAACCAATGTTTGTGAATAACCCAAAAATGGGTTCTTGGTTGCTTTATAGTTCAGTGTTTCCTTGGTTTTGTCTTATAGAAAAGCAGACGGTAGACTTTTCAATGGATTGATGCCCCCCAAAAGGTATGAATATAAATAAGAATTAAAGCAAAGAAAAATACAGCTTTTTTTTTTTTTTTTTACTTTGTCTAAAATACGTGTTAAACCAGCATGTCTGTGTATATATAGAAATTCTAAACTTCCAGAACTTCAAGAATCACACAGTGATTTCCGGTTGTTGTGAGGACTGAATGAGGTATTCTATGTGAAGGGCTTAGAATACTGACTAGGACGGGATGAGCTCTCCACAAGCCATTTCAATTCAAAAAGGTATGAAACTGACCAGTCAGTAATGAATATAGATAACTAGGCATTTGGCTACAATCAACCACATATTTAATTTAATGAAATCTTTCGCAAACTTCCATTTACAAACTTGGAATTCAAAGATTTTTCTATCCTGCCTTACAAGCGAAATTGGGAAATCAATTTGAACCAAGTAGAAATACATCAGAAAGATGTTTACAACTTTATAGGAAGGATATCTCCAACCATATGTATAGCTCAAGACTAAATTCCAACTAATAAGTCTGTTATGGATCTATTGAAAAAAATATTCTATTAACTAAGTTAATAAGAGTTAATTTGAGATTGGACCCATTAATAAAATAAATTGTTTAGATTTCATAAAATCGTCTGAATTTCTCAAAATGTTCTTTCATACCTGGAAATACACACACACACACACATACACATACACACACACACTTCTAATCAAAGGTAAGAACTTATTAAGGATTCTTTGGGAACTATAAATTGGAACATCTATTGGTTGTTCTTCCCTACTGGTCATATTAACTGATATTACATATTAACTACAACATGGAGAAAGTGATTTAAAGTGGTGTTATAATTATTTATATGAGAAAATGTTTTTCATGTATACAAATAGAATATTTCAACTAAAGAAAGTTGAAAACAGTGATATAAATATGTCTAATATTTATATATCTAAGTGATTAAGAATTTCCAAGAAAAACATGATACAAAATTCTTATAATAGATTTTGAATATTTTTTATTACTTTTCCCACATGCCTTCACATGAATTCCTTCTATTTTAGTATTTTAATCATGATGCTTATCATGATGGAATCATAACTGTTAAACATTTGTGTATATATTTATGCATATTTAATTTTTCCCTTTTCTTGGGAGTTAAAAAGGGAAAATCCTTTACTAGGTTTAATTGGCAACATCCTCATTTTTTCTAGTGGATTTTTCTTTTTGATATTTCTTTTCCTGTTTTTGAGGTCCTAAATTTGTTTTTGAATATGATGAAAATATGAGTGATTATACTAATGGAAAATATTAGTATCTTTTATACAAATGCTTGTTAAAAAAGATTATGGATATTAAAATTTCATTAAATACTGGATTTCACCTTTTAAAGCATGAATTCAATAAAGAAAAATGATTATACTTTGTCTTGTCCACACTATTATGAGTAATTTTGATACAGTGTCTCTGTATTCCAAGCATGGATATCAAAAATAACCACAGCCCTTCTCAGTTTAAATGGTATGCTTCTCTACACTCTGAATTAATAAGAGGGAAACCCACAGTACCATGAAACCTCAGTTAAAAGGAAAATTAATTCACTACAAGGTAGCGATGGGTCAGCTTGATTCCCTTGAAATTCTGAAATTTTTTATACGAATCTTGTCATTTGCAACAACTGGATGGAACTAAAGAGTATTATGCTAAGCAAAATGAGTCAGTCAGAGAAAGACAATTATCATATGATTTCACTCATATGTAGAATTTAAGAAACAAAACAGAGGGGCATAAGTGAAGAGAGGGAAATATAAAACAAGAGGAAATCAGAGAGGGAGACCAACCATACGAGATTCTTAATCATAGGAAACAAACAGGGTTGCTGGAGGGGAGGGGAGTGGGGCAGCAATGGGGTAACTGGGTGATGGACATTAAGGAGCGCATGAGATGAATGAGCACTGGGTATTATATGCAACTGACAAATCACCGAACTCTACCTCTGAAACTAATAATACACTATTAATTAATTGAATTTAATTTTTTTCAAAATAGTAAATAAATGTACTACAGGGTAGCAATGGGTCAACTTGACTCTGTTGAAATTCTGAATCATTTTATATGAAAAAAAAATCTGCAAATTGCTTCAAAAATATGCAAATGCATGTAAGAATGTCAGAAAACTAACAACAGGGTCAACCTATACAGTTTGGTGTTTGGTAAATTTATTATTAACAAATCTATTAATATGGTCTCAGATTTCAAGTTAAATAAATAATAAATCATTCCCTGTTTCACAGTTATTGTCTAAGACATCAAGAATGGAGCATTTGAAAACAGTCTTAATGGCTGTTGAAGAACCATGACTTTGCAGAAGGTGACTTGACTTACTTCCCTTCCCCTCCCATTGAAACGATGACAGGTCATGCCAAAGTATGGTAGTGACAGAATCCACAGAGCTTTGGCGCTCCTGTAGTATCTATAGTACCATGGTAGAATTCAGTTCCCTAAGCCAGGAATATAGAAAGAACCAATCAGAATTAAATACTGATTACATCATATATATACATATGTATATATATGTACAGATATATGTATATGTATACACACATATATCTATTAAAGAAAAATACGAATGAAATAATAGAATCTGTGTTCTTTTTAAATAAACTATGGAATATTTAAGAAAAAAAATTGGAAACGTCACTCAAGGGGATCACTTATTCAAACCTGAGATAAATTCGAGAGAGATCCCTGAAGATTGCTGAACAGTAACACTGGCATTTTAAAAATCACTGACGTTTAAAATCATTACTAAATAGTTATATTTATTCCACTTTTGTATTAAAAAATAGCAACATGAATAGGAAGAAAAAAAACAGCTACTATCTTAAGCACACTCATGATCTTATAGTTCGTTAGAACAACTCTCAGTGCTATATTAATTCATGGGTTCCATTTAGCCTTTGCTCTTAGGTTTTTAGAAGAAGAAGGTACACTTTATTTTTCAACTAAATTCTGTGGGTGTGATATGAGTGTTATTAACACCATCCCCATGGTATGGGACATAATAGGAGGTATAAAAATATTTGTTGTAGCTGAATCAGAGTAGCAGCTATACAATAATGAGACTATATCTCTGTATATGCACATGTTCTTATCTACATTTTGTACATACCGTGACCCTTTACGTCAATGTACAACTGCCTAAAAGAGGCGTCATGTTATGAGCCAAAGAGACCTCTGTTAGTATATTAAAAATGTATTACCTGAAAAATTGGACTCATTTTAATAAATTCATGTCACTTCTATTTTGCATCTTTAAAATGGTTTATGGAAGGGAGAATGATCATAAACACTCGCGTTCTATAATTTCAAATCATTTTAAATGGAGCGTCCACCCACTCTCCTGCAAGACCAAAAGCTCCCTTTGATTTATCTAAACTTCAAAAGATTAAGAAGTACATAAAAAAATATAGCAAAGTGGAGAAATAATGGAAAATCCTGATCTATGTTCTCAGAAAATCTGAACTGTCAGGATGTTATTAAGCTCAGATAAGAGTTTGGCCATTAAAACTAAAACTAAGGGTGACAATAAGAACAACTTTTCTGGCCCATCTACCATAAATGTTAAAACAAAACAAAACAAAAAACCCCAAACAAATAAAAAACTGGTGCCATCAATGTAGGTGCAGCCCTTTGTCAAAGGTAAAGATGAGTCTTTTCTGTTGTCACACAGAAACTGCTATTTACAACTATTTTTTACATATGTACATATTTATAAATTTATAACTTATGGTCAAACATGAAGGGGGAAATGCAAAATTTAACAACAACATTTTTAAAGTGCCTAATAATGTATACCGTACAAAGCATTTTTATTGCTTGCCATCAAACACGGTGCACTCTCTTTGACTCTCACGCACTTTCCTAAACTCTACCAAAGATCCAAGTTATATTTAAATGTGTAGGAAATAGGATCTCATATGTTAAAACTATTTAGATGACAAAGAAACTGTAATTGGAAGGGAATTAAAGAAATACATTTATTAGCTCATGTAATAATTTTATTTTATTAAGGATTACGGATTACCTTTAGTGAGGGAATTTTTAATGTCAAAGCTGTCTCCACGGCAAATTCTGTTAATAAGATGCATTTGTGACCTTGGTATTAATACAGTCATGCAAAGCACATAATAGAATCACACTAAAACAAAGAAAATGAAAAAAATTTAAACGAGGCAAAGGAATAACAAGTTTTGCTGTGATTTTGCTTATTTCCATAAGATACTCCTTTTATTTGATTTTATGAACATACTTACTTATGCACTATACTGAAATACTGTACAAAACTGCAAGAAATGCCACTATTTGACTACTTATGTTTCTACAAAAACACCATCATAAAGGTGTATCTATTAGTAAAAGTCAACTAATAACTGCTAATGTAGATGTGAGTCAAAAGGTTTTCAGGTTTTCCAAAAATGTTAAATCTAGGCATGAGACACAATTGTTAACTTCTATTAACACATTTCAGGGGCACAGAGTATATTTTAAAATATTAAAAGAAAAATGAATTTTATCCATTAATAATTAGTAATCATATAAAATTGAAAACTGGTTTCTAATTTAGTTATTCACGTGCGTTCTAATTTAGTTAATCAGTGTGTGTGTGTATGTGTGTGTGTGCACGCGTGCGCGTGCACACGCACATGCTCATTTACGTATGTGCGTGTGAACTAATCCACGATCTGTTGGTGATGCTTTAAAGTTTCTGTTTAAAAATGTTCAACTCTTACCAAAACCTCTTCTGGTATACAAAGCTGTTGTAAATTTGAGTCAGTGAAATTTAAAGTTGCAATTTACAAAAGCAGATTTACATTAATCCTGATCTGAAAGTGCTGCTTCAAGACAGAAAAAAGTGCCAATTAACTGCCCTTTCCTTTGTAATTAGTGGCTTCTGAGTCCTGATGACGAGAAGCCTTAAGGCAGAATTTGCAGTAAACAGGAAAGAAGAGAATCGTTTAAGTGCTCATCTAAACGCTGGGACACCTATGAATTCTCATTGGCGGGAGTTTTTGGCACAATTTTCTGATCGACATGAATGTTGCTTTACAGCAGCCAAGTGGGATGCTTTTTCCAGTCGCCAGCACCAAGAAAATTTAGCTGATCAATTTCAATACAACACATACCTGGAAAGAGTAAGATACATTTGTCTTTTTTTTTTTTTAATTTAATGTAGTTTCCAATGATTAAAATAATCTGTAGGATTTCAATTATTACTCTCAAATAAACTCTGAGGCTAAAATGTAATGACTGTGACATTCTGATAGTTACTAAAGTCTAGGCATAATTAACATCCTGTCAGGAGTGATTCATAATTATTTGAGCTTGTCATGCGGTAATATGTTGCTATAGATGCTATACAGAGTAATTAAAAGCTGATTTCAGATCCTAGTATTTTCTTCTGATGTGTGCTAAGCTTCCAATTACACTAGCAGGGTTTCCGAGCACTCATGAAGGGAACAGATGTGGCAGATACGAGGTTCTGTGATTTAGAAGAATTCATCTTGGAACGACAGTGTTATCTTACGTTATAGTTAGGCTACGGTAGAAAATAGTCCTAATATTTAAGATCTAAATCGAAAGAGTTCATCAAGTGTGGTATAGGAGCCCCATTTTCATCACTAGTAGGGAATAAACCAGGCCACTTTAATGAGAAAGCCACTTTAAATGAGTTCCTAGGGTAAATCTATAAAAAAGGCAATGGCTCTTTGGGTATGGGGTGCTTTCTGCCTGCAATTCCACAAGTTAGCAAATGCGTGTCTCCGTTCGAGGTCTACTGGTAAGCTATATAGCTATATACATACTGTACATATTGGTTCACAAATTAGCAGTTATTAGTCAGACTGTACATAGCAAAACAAAGTTCTATGTTGCTATACATCCCAAAGATACTTGTGTCCTGATTCAAGGACTGACCCCTAATACAGGTTCTCTGTTTAAATACGTAGCCCAGTAAACTAAATTAAATGTACCAAACAAAACTGGGAAAACTATTCTAGACATTCTGTCAATTTTGCTAACGCTGTTGAAGGTTTTCTTGGCTTCCGCTGGCTTGTTCTCCGGCTTCTTATTGGGTTCTGGCGTGGTTGCACTCTTGGAGATGGTGGAGAGAACTGGGTCTTTTGAAAGATTCGGGGCATAATTGGCAACAGCCACCGCATAAGCATTGTTCTGTATCATGACAGAGGCTTTTTCTTTTTTCTATTGAAAAATACAAGAATTAACACAATGTGGGTTGAGCCTGCCATTTAACATTTTCCAAACTCCAGTTCAAATTCTGAAGAAAAGTATTTTGATAAACATCATTATCCATTAGAAAGATAAAATTTAGGAAAATAAATAAAAGGAGTCCTGAAACCATGAGGAAAGCTCCAGAGTAAAATCAGTGATACCATTTTCCCGGAGAACCATATTTGTTGTTGTTTACATGGAAAACAAACAATCAAAACCACGCATTTAATAAACGATACAACATTTTGACTCTTCAGTTATTCAGATATTTGTTCAATGGATGAGAGAATGAATAAATGAAATGTAGAAATATTTTAACCAGAGGAACGATCATCTACAATGACCACATTTTCTGAATAAAGAAATTTAACTTCTTTAACTAGATAACAGGGTTTCTCATTTTCGTGTCAAACACTTTACTAATATGATGGGAAGCGAACTATATACAGTTGGCAGTGAAATAAATACTAAAAATCTGGGACAAAGATAAAATACAAACTTTGTTTTTTGCCTATCTCATGCACAACCTGCTTCCCTTCATAATCTCCATCTACTTGAATATGACCCACAGTTATCTCCTGCCTGGACTAGACAACATGCTTCGTGCTCTTCCAGCTTTCACTTGACCTTGTCCAACCATAGACACACTCTAGTCACAGGTTTTTTTTTTTTTTTTTTTTTTTTTTTAAGACATCAGTGGGATCATGTCACTCCTCAGCTTCAATCTCTTGAATATTCTCTCAAGGAACTTAGAATAAAACAGTAGTTCTTACCATGGCTTCTTTACTTCATTAATTATACACCAGTCTCATGAAATAACTTCAGTTTTCAAGAACACTTCCTTGTTTTCCTTGTTTGATGCCTATGGCCATGCTGCTTCCTAGACTGGAAGGCTCTCCCTCCAACACACTCTTCATGTGTTACATTAGTCACCATCGAGGGTGTCATTTGTGAAAAACTTCACTACTGGATAGGAGGTAAGTTCTATGCCAATTCCTATGTTACAAATTCCAAAATAGAGGCTAAAGAAGTTTCCTGACATAACCAGGTCTCCTTCCTATTAAGTGGCTGAACGATCACACAAACTCAAGTGCGTGTGACTTCTAAAGTTCTACTTTAAGCATCATACTGTGTGACTTTCTCTTTGAGGAATCTATCTGAAACCTGGGAGTACACTTTTTCCTACTTAGATATCATTTAAAATAATATCAAATTGCCCTTAGAATTCAGACTTTGGGGATGTTCGTTCACCTCTCCCTACTTCACCTTCTAGTTCAAACAAAACAAACAAAAAAAAACCCACAGGGGATAATTATACAAAAGCCATAATGAACTGTTGTGAGAATTAAATGAATAAACAAATATTCAAACCACATACAAAAGCACAGCCTATTAGTGGAGAGCAGGAACAGTTATAACTCTATTACAGGCTAAACAAGATTATTGGCTTATAAAATGTATAGACAATATACATAAACATTGCAAGCAGGACCTCAAAAAAGGTGTCTTGGAAGAGGGACATTTAAGTTAGGTCAAGATTTATGGTGCAAGGCTTAGACATTTTGACAAAGAAACATGAATGCAAGCATCCTTTGTTGCAAAAGGAGCCTATGGTTAAAAACTCTGTACTGACTCTTACCAACCCCCTTCTTGCCCAACGCAAATAACCTTCAGTTGTATATAAACCCACAGTTGGTGCTAAAATTATTTAGCAAACTCTGAAGCAGACACACTAACAAATCAGAACAGGTCCTCTAACTAATCGGGATGAATATCTGCTGTAAATACCCAGAGGGCTGTACCAGGATGTACCAACAAATATCAACCCTGCATGTTTATATGCTGGTGTGTGTGTGTGTGTGAGTGTGTGGTGTGTGTATGTGTGTGTGTGTTTAATCCCAATGCTGAAGATACTACAATAAGCGGTGTTAAAAATAATTTTAATGTATGTGTGTAACTTTTATTGACTTAACCACAGAGAACAAGATTTCATCATATTTCTTTTTCATCGCTCAAAGTATGGCTTCAATCTCTGAATGTAAGTATAAAGTTGAGAGACAAGCTCAGTACCTGACAAGATGATGGCTTGACTTCACAATGCTCTCTTGGAACTTGGAAACTTGATTATTTTCAGAACCAACAGCAAGCAAAAGTGCAACAGTCATGAGTACTAGCTTTAGTCAAAAGCCAGTGGTGGACACCTGTAATTTCTAACCAGTGAATTAAATGAAGCCCAGGACACCCTCATGGTCCTAAACCTTCTCAATTCCTAGCCACAGCCCACTAAAGACTTTCTGGCTCAAATCTTACAAAGTCTTGTTTTAAAGGATAAAATAACTCCCTTTAGTCCATTTGAAAGTAATTGTCACAAATCTGCAGTAAAACAAATTGTTCTTACCTATTTAAGATTATTAATATCATGTATATAGAGAAAAAATGCTATTGAATTCATAGATGACTTACAGTCCTTAGATCTGCTAAACCAGAGTACACAGATTAAGTCCACATAATATATTCTATTACTGTTCTGCTGGTGATAGTATTAAAACATATTTGTACTCTAGGCCATTACTAGAAGATACTACCTCACTCTATTCATTATTAACTTCCATTAAAAAGAACCAAACTGATATATGATGTTATAAATCCTCTTCAAGTATCATACAAGCCTCTGATCAAGGCAGACCATCAGCAGGTTGAGTCCTTGGGACAATGATTTTGCCTCTTTGAGATTTTTACTTTATTCAATGTGACCCTTGGCCTACACTCAGACCGTCAGAGCCTTGGAGAGAAATAATGCAGTGAAGACTATCATTTTGTTAACTGTTCACACCAGTACTAACTGCCACAAGATAATTTTTTTTAAGGTTCATGTCCATATATAGAGTTTTTTTTTTCTTTCGAGAATCAGGCCAGGTTCCAATAGTTCACACTACCTAATTTCTCATAGTCTAATTTGATTATTCTGTATTTCTGCTTTAAGTCTCTTAGGTAGGCCACTTCATATAAGAATAAGGCCAGGTATGCCTGAAAATATAAGTAAAGAAATCAATGTTAAATGTGAAGAATGAAAACAAACAGAAGGAGAATGGGGGACATGAAGGCAAGTGGACACTGCAAATTTCTATTAATTTTAAGTAACTGCTAAGGCTTTTGTAACCAATACATGGATGATTGACATAATATCTCTCACCCAAATTCTTACCTGTTATATTTCACTAGGCTTCTCTATCACATATTCCATGGGTAATTAAAACATAAAATATCCAGAAATGAACTGGGGTTACTTTTACTCCCAACCTAATTCTTTATACCTCCCTATATCCCCTAACTTGTGAATGATACCACAGTTGAGCCAGGAAATGATAACCAACACACACTGACCCCCTAGACAGATCCATTTTATACTACTCAGCTCAAAATCGCTTCTTATTGCAGTAAGTACGCCTTCCATGTGTTTTCATAGCACACTAGTGTTTGTCTCAATAATGGAGCGTATACTTTTTTCATTTATTTTTTCTTCTATTTAATCGTGAGCTCCTTGAAAGCATACACAGTGCAATGCAGAGCTCCTAGCATAGTTCCTAGCACAGAAAAGGTTTAAAAAATGTTTACAGGGAATGACATGTACAAGAATGATTAGTGTGATCAAAAATACATATTTAGAAGATATATAATATATAAAACATGAAGTATTTTATAATGTAGGCATTTATTAAATTCATAAAAACTAGATTCCCATAGTATGTCCTACAATTCTGCTATGTAATTATCTTGAAAGTCCTCAATTTTATTATTCCACATGTCTGTGAAAGTTGTTTTACTATAATTGGACTCATATAACTGGAAAGGGGGAAAATATGGCTAAACACAAAATTGGTAACATATATTTTTAAACATTACTGGTGGAAAGATTAAAATATGCTACTATAGAATATGTTGATGATGCTACTGAAGTGGAATGAAAATGAAATATAATGCATACTACTTAAATTTTCTATTTTTTAAACAATGTTTTATAGGGTTCAGAATATTGAGTTTATTACTTTGTTAGAATGTCTGAATATGTATTTAAGATTTCAAGTGTGGAAAATTCCTGATTATACAAATCAAAATGTCTTGATTTTTGCCCCATGGGGCAAACCAATCTCAGCTTCCTTAGAGTATTAGATAAAATAATGTGTTAAATAACTTGAGCAAATGTTCTATCTAAAATATAGCCATCTATTAGCAAAGTGTCCTGGGATACAAATAAAAATAATAATCACATGGTTTCAGAATTGGAAAGAATGGCAGAGATTGTCCTTAGGATCAGGAAATGGAGCTCTCATAAATGTAATACTAAATAAGACAGACTTTGGAAAACACCCAAGGTAGCCAAAAGTGGCAACTCTATGCTCTTACTATATACACCATGTTGCCTTTTTAGTCTATTGTGGCTACTATCCATTAAATGTAAAGCAGCAACATGCTCCTTGGTCCGATAATGCTGCTATTAACTGTCTGCTAACCATCCTGACTGAGAAAAGTGATACTTACAGAAGATTGTTTGAAGGTTATACAGTCCATCCACTTCTCTAAGTACTCTAAAGTCTTTCCTTGGATTAAATTGGGCCATGAGAAAGCTATATACTTGGACCATATTAGTTTAGCGCCTTGAAGAATTGCCTTCACTGAGTTGTATGTTAATGTAATGCCTTCAGCTTTTATTGAAGGGGACTACAAGAAACATCAATATGAAATTCATTACTGCCTTTATTGGGAAAATGCTGACATTACTTTCAACAGTACCCAACTTTCCCTAATATAAAACCCATATGATAGCGGTTTATATAATTCAGTGTAGGAAAATAGTTTCCATAAGAAAATTTATACTTCCATTTTTTGATTAAAAAAAAAAAAAAGATAGTAACTCCCCACCACCCCATGGTTTACTCCAGGAGCCAAGAAGTTCAGAATTTAAAGTTCCACTTCTCTAGCTATGGATTACACTTAATGTTCTGGCCCAAATGGTGTACATACTTATATTCTATTTTCCTTCATCCTGATATCCTACTTCTACTTATATTTTATTTTATAATAATTTAAGCACATGCATTCTTTTCGTAAACTGCCTGAAATGCTTTTGGAACAAGGCTGGATGTTAAAAAAAAATGCAAACAAATGAATAAAACACTTGACATGTGATGTTTTCTATGAATTGCATGGTGTGAATCACAAAACAATGGCACATTTCATGTTAGTTTGGTTATTACAATGCTAAGTCTGTGTTTTAAGTAATTTAATATCTAGTGTGTTTCCACAGAATATGCTTTTTTTGGCCAGTGTAGAACCACTGACTCAGATTTAGAAATGGAAACAATCTCAAGAGACTAAAGTCATTTATTTTTAATTTAATTCAAATAAACTATGTGCTAACTGTTATGCCAGTAATAGAGAAAATGATGAGTAAGACATAACTATTATTCTCTTAGATCACATAGCCTACTGTTGGAAACAAAAATGTTTGCAGTAAAAGTATAACTTAATCAGGTTACACAAAAGGAATTTGTATTGGGTACTTTAGAAACATATCAGGGGTGGCAATTATATTCATTTAGAAAGTTTCAATATTAAGTAAAATCAGGTGGATATTAAAAACTAAGTAGGGGTTCATCCGTTAGGGAAGGAAGGAGGGGGCATTTTAGTAAGAAGGATCAGCACATTCTAATGTCACAGAGATGTGCAGGGGCATGGATATTTGGAGATGTTTGTAATGGCTAGAGGGAGAATATGAGCATGTAATTTAGCTCTGTGTTCAATTTGGATGCACCACTTATTAGATGTGATCCTGGGCAAGTAACTTTATGTTGATCAATCCTATAGTTTCTCATTACTATTTTTTAAAGATTTTATTTATTTTTATTTATTTGTCAGAGAGAGACTGTGCAGGCTCAAGCAGCAGGAATGGCAGGCAGAGGGAGAAGCAGGCTCCCCGCTGAGCAAGGACCAGACTTTAGAATCAATCCCAGGACCCTGGGATCATGACCTGAGCTGAAGGCAGATGCTTAACCCACTGAGCCACCCAGGCATCCTTAATTTCTCATTTCCAACACCGAGATATTCCCAGCCACATAGTAGTAAGTGTACAGAAATTAACAGTAGTATTTCCTTAATTCAACATATATATATAAATAAGCTTATAAGAAAGGTACGTACTTGGGCCATATTTAGCTGAACAGCTTGAAGAACTCATTAAAGAGTTCAGCAGTTAGCATTAAGAATTCAACAATTTCTTAAAGAGCTGAAAAATGAAACGATCAGATACCCATTTTAGAAAGACGATCTTAGCTCTAATGTGGAGGATGGATTGGAGGGAAATAAGACTTAAAATAATGGGAGACAGTGAGGGCATAGAGACAGTAAAACAGGCACCATCTGATGGCAGGTTAGTTGGTAAAGGATACTTCCAAGTTGTTGGTATGTGAAATTAGGTTTTGCCATAGATAAAAAAAATACATACATACATACATACATACATACAAACATAAATACATACATGCAGGCAGGGAAAAGATAGAAAATCAATTTAGAAGGCTTTCTTTTTGTCTTTCTTAAAAAAAAAAAAAAAAAAAAGACACCAAGATTGGGATGTTGTATTCATGTAGAAATGCCTACAGAACAGGTTTGATATATGATCCTGGAAGTTAAAAGGAGGGTATGGGGTGCAGTTGTAGATAATATCTGTGGAAGATGAGATAAAGGCAGGAGCTGCAGATTTGATTGGGTTCTATTTCATTCCTTCATCCCATACTTATTAAACAACGAATATTCCAGGATACTGTGAAAGCGCCAAGGATAAATGATTTATTGAAATAAATGTGGTCATTTTTATAATGATCAGTGAAGGGAAGGAGACATAAATATGTAATTAAAAACTGTGATAAAGGATCTAATGCAAAAGGGCAGGGTACGATACGCAATTACAATTGGATCAAATCATTTAGGGGACGCAGGGTTCAGAAACTTGCTGAAGATGGACATTTGTGCTGAGGAAGTATAAGGATTGTCTATTTGGGGACCATAAATGGGTAGACAGTGTGCTTAGTGTTGCAGATATTCCCACAGATATCGTCAGTAAGACACTTCAAGTAAGAATCACATCGTGATTAATAAAGAGAAAAACAACAATAAAATAAAGACAAATTACTGTTTTTGGGGATAAACAAGGGCAGATGCTAGGGAAACTGGATCTTCTCTGAACTCGGGCAGAGACTCTCAGAATAGAATGAATAGAGGCAGCTGCCGGGATTTGAGGGCACGAGGTTGATATTCTGAGGCTTGTTTCAAAGAGGGAAAGAGAAAATGCTGCTGACTTGGGCCCGTATGGGGTTCTGAAACACAGCAGTATTCAACGGGTCCAAGGGGATCCCTTGAGAAAAATGAAAAGTTATTATCAGATCTGAATATGTGGAGGTTATTGGTATTCTTCAGTTAACAGGAAAATAAATGAAAAGGAAATCAGATTATAGTGGGCTGAGAATTAAACTGAAAATGAGAACACAGACATTGTAAGAAATGCTTTCAAAAAGCCTGAATGGAGAAAAAAGGATAGACTCTGAATGTGGGGGGGATGGGTCACAGAGGATCTGGAGAGAGTTTTGGTTTCACTTCCTGTTAAGTTACGCATATTAAGCATACTCCTTAACTGAAAGGAAGGAGGTGGTAAAAAGGAGAAGATGGCTTTGAAGAAAGGAGAAGAAAATACTGATTGTTCAAGCCTAAGAAGAGAAAAAGAAAGAAAGAGATTAAGAGCTGGAGTGGACAAATTAGTCTTGGCCATGTGGAAGAACACTGGGTATCAGGGAAGGTTCCAGAAGAACTTGGAAAATTTCACAAGATGATACTTTTATAAATGCAAGGGCACAAAAACTGGACTTGGGTCATTTGATCCAGCACCACATTTTTAGGGTGATAAGGTTTTGTTATCTAGTTTCACCACCTGAGGCTAAAAGTGGTATAACATCTTGTCCAAGATCACAGAGCAGAGTAGGCTGTGTCTTCTAACAAGAGGGCTCAAATGCAGCTTGAATATAGACTGAGTGAACTTATGTATTGGCATAAACTAACTTTAAAGATCATCAGAGCACAATTTACGCAAAAATCTTATGTTAAAATCATCTTTTTTCAAACATACATTAGTGATATGTGTCTTTGAGATATTATTCTTATGCCACAATGTAATATTTGCTAGTTTACGAGTGCTTAAGGACTTATCATTTGCTCTTTGGATTGATGGATAATTTAACTGCATTTGCTTATGATACCAACTTCAAAAGCAGAGGGCTTCTACTTGTCTGATAAAACTGGAAGGATGCCGATATGGGCAGTGGATAAAAACTCTGTAATACAAGAAAATTACCATTTTTCCACTTAAAAATTAAATCTAAGGAAAACTAAAGCAGAGGTAGCTGAAAGTAGACTATATATACTGTAATCTTTTTTTAGGCAGATAGGCTAGTTTGGGACACTCTACTTCATCTCCTTTCATTTTTAAGGACCTGGTTATTTCTAAGCTAAGTTTAGGAAGCACCTCCCAGAATTAATTTGAATCAAAAAATTGGGTTGAGTACTCACTCACCATGGTCAAGTTCTAAAATCTTTTCCATGAAGGCAAAGAAGTCTCACTGGTGTTGCATTGCCAGACTTAATAAGGAAACTCATTTATTCTTTTATTCAACAAAAAACTTTGCCTAGCAAGTACCTGCCATTGTGTTTGGCCCTTTTAGTTATGGAAAAGTGATTAAGACCAAGCAACAAGTTGGATGTAATATTCCCTTTAACTTAACCATGAACTTGAACCACTTAGAACTGAAATAATATAGAATTTATTAGTTATTTTCCTGCAGATTAGGTTGGAACATCAATGATTTTGTCCTAGATTTGTCTTTACTCTGTGTGATTTGGTATGTGGTTTGAATAAATTCAGTATTCATTAGTACCAAGTTATTTCTTTTAGAATGCATTATCAGGAATGTAATTTTTGCATTTAAAAGTACCTCTATTTTCTGAGTTCGGGGAGAAGGTATTTTATTTGATATGCCAAATCACAATGTCAATTTGACTGTCACCCTCAGAGCATTAAAAAGTGACATATCAATAAATATCTATTCCGAGCATTTATACCACAAACCACTATTTTTCTTTTGTGACAAATTTATAAATATGTCTGGCATTTAGTAATATAACTAGCATTTAATCTTCAAAAAAGTTAGTATGAAAGTGCATGTTTAACTAATATAACTAAAAAGAAATAATTGCATAGACAGTAATGAAAAAGCATTACATTATATGGAAAATGAAAACATAAATCAACAACAAAATGTAATGGAAATTCTGAAATAGCCTTGAAGTTAAGCATAGAAAGTTAATCAGATTCCCTTTAACAATTATTCAGTGGCTGTTAGTATGCAAAACATCACTTATAAAATGAAATAAACCAGCACTTATTAAAACTGACACAGTTTATAAAATTTAAAAAAAAAGAGTGAGACTTTTAAATGATAACATCAACCATTTATATGCTTAAACTGAAATATGGTCTTAGAAATAAGAAAAAAATATTTAAATAACTGATAAAGAAGTGAGATCAGCAAGTATGTTATTCCAAACTTAATGGAAGACATATTTTAATAGATATATTGTTAAAAAGAAGCCCTCCAAGTAGAACTGAACTATTAAGAAAACTGTATGTATCTCATTGTGATATATCCAGACCTTCCTCTTAATGCAGATGAATAATAATCTATAAAATAAATGGAACAGCTATTATATTAATGGTCAAAACTCCCACTAGCTTCAGTACTTGCAATCTAAAAATGGACACCAATAATTCCCAAAGAAATTAATCTTCAAAACAAATAACTCTCATAGACTACGTGAGCAACTTAAAATTTCTAGGCATTTCACACCTAGTTACTTATTCCATATAACATGGGAGGAGAATAATGTTGCTTGAACTTTTATATCCAAGCAACAGAGATGGGGGATAGGTGAAGAGTAACTCAACCCACTGATAGGGTCTGAAATTCTATAACAGGTAAAGTTAATGCCAAAGCAGTATGGTATTTAAGAGTATTAATTTAATGGCCAAATAGATCTGCATTTAAGTATACTTATTAACCAGTTGTGTGAATTTGGGCAAGTAAATAACTTCACCAAGTCTCAGCTTCTTCATTAGAAAACTGAGAGTTAAAAAGAGACCTTAATCATAAAATTTAAAGTTTACATGATAGAGCATATGCCAAAAACTTAGCCCAATGCCTTACACACAGTCAGAGCTCAACAGATGCTGGGGAGTTTGAACAGAAGTAATACACAAGCACTCCTAAAGAATTTCAGGCAAGAGCATACTTTAAAAGAAATCTGTATGATTTATATATATCTATATCTATGACATAGATATAAAGATACAGATAATTTACATTCACATGTTCTTCATGTCCGTTTTTAGGAACGTATCTGTTACAAGCTAAATCTGTTAGGGGATTCTCTTAATCATGGTGAGAAGGAAGTTCTCACTTACCTTGTCATTTACTACACTCTTCCCATCCCAAGCCCATCCTCTTTTGGTGAAGTAGTTAACAGTTGCAAATTCAATTAGGGCAGAGAACACAAATGCATAACAAACAGCAATAAACCAGTCCATGGCAGTTGCATAGGCCACTTTGGGGAGGGAATTCCGAGCACTGATGCTTAGAGTTGTCATTGTTAGAACAGTTGTTACTCCTGCAGAAAGATAGGAACAAAAACATGAATGGATACTAGCAAGACAGAATTGAAAGTATTCTTTTTCTCAAAGTTACTTTTGCTGTCAGTTCTATCAACTAAACAAACAAACAAACAACAACAACCAAAGCTGGAAGAACAGCGCAAAGTTAATTATCACAAATGGCTATTTTAATTCTTGAAGTAATAACTCTGAAATGTCTTGTTTTCATTTTTGTTTGTATGAATCTTTTTTCTCTTTTTTAGTATTGTTAAGGTTAAAAACACGGCCGATTTTGAAAGTAGGATTTCCTATGAGGAAAGCAGTTACTTTAAATTGTGCCATTATGCATTAACATTATTTTTTTAAAAATCTTAAACAAAACCTCACATGAATTTGTTCATCATTTGTTTAAATCATGCTCAGCAATGGACCAATCATCCACACCAGTGATCACAATGGAACTATGATTAAGAAGTTCTTTATCCAAGTATAGCTACCTAAATACGAAATTAATTCTGGATCACTTAGCATTGTGAAGACATAATTTATTTCATAATGAAGCTTAGAATCTATAGAAAATAAAACAAGAAACTAAACTTCAAACTTTATAAAAATGCAAATCACTACTTTTAAAGAATATTTTATGCCTCTGTTGGTTGAAAAAGTAATTTAGTCCCTTTCATTGTAAAGCTTTTCTGCCAGTAGTCAGGGAAGTCGCAATAATTAAGTAAAAAGAAAGCAATAACTCAGGAGGTAAGTTGCAATATCAGCTGTCAAAATGTCTGCAATTACCTGTTTTATCAGAGATCCAATAGAAGTTTAATCACGTACATTTAAAAGAGTTAAAATGTTAAAGAAATGTTCATATATTAAAGTTTTATTGTATTGTATTCTTTGCTTTCCCTTAGGATAAATAAAGCAGCTTTTTCTTCTCATCTACAACAGTTAGTAATTCAAAACAGAAAATAATTCTATTTAATCATGAGTGAATGCATATAGGAATATGATGGAAGTAGTAGCAATAAAAGACAGAAAAATAAATTAGGCTCACCTACTGCTAAGTCAATATTAAAAAACACATCTACAAAACACGTTGCCTTTCATGCATCAAAGTGAAAGGTTTAGATTGTGAGGATGTTTTCTTTTGCGAATTCGGTACATTAGAATAATTAAATAGAAGACATGATAGATACAACCACATACAACCACAACTGAAATCATATCCTCCTTCAACCCCTATATGAGTGCCCACACGCTCACACACACACATACTCACACACACCCATAATATAGCAATGCAAATGACAAATCAATATATGGAAATACACCTAACTTCACTAGCAGTTAAGGAAATACAAACAAAGAGATAATGACATACCTTTCTAAAACCATATAGTCAGCAAAATGTTAACAAACTTTAAAAGATTTATACTATGGTAGTATTGAGGAGAATGTGGGATAACAGACATCCTCTCTGAATAAGGATTACAGATTTATGTCATATCTAAGAAACTGTTACCTAATCCAAAGTCATAAAGATATAAGCCTACATTTTCTTCTATGAGTTTTACACTTTTAGTTCTGACATTTAGGTCTTGGTCCATTTTGGCGTAATTTTTATGTAAAGTGTGAGGTAGATGTACAAATTCATTCTTTCGCATGTGGATAACCAGTTGTATCAGTGTTATTTGTTGAAAAGACTTTTCCTTCCCTATTGTTTTTTGAAGACTTTATTTATTTATTTGACAGATAGAAATCACAAGTAGGCAGAGAGGCAGGCAGAGAGAGAGAGGAGGAAACAGGCTTCCTGCTAAGCAGAGAGCCCGATGCGGGGCTCGATTGAGCCAAAGGCAGAGGCTTTAACCCACTGAGCCACCCAGGTGCCCCTTTTCCTTCCCTATTGAATGGCATTAGGATTGTTGTTGAAATCAACAGACCACACCACAGTGACTTCTTACTATGTATGTCTCCTGAGGCAAGGGAAACCAAATCAAAAATAAACTATTGGGACTTCATCAAAATAAAAACTTCTCCACAGTGAAGGAAACAATGAACAAAACTAAAAGGCAACCTATGAAATGGGATAAATTATTTGTAAACAACGTATCTGATAAAGAGTCAATATCCAAAAATATATAAAGAACTTATCAACTCAATAACCCAAAAATGAATAATACAATTAAAAAATGGGGAGAAAACAGACATTTTTCCAAATAAGACAAACAGATGGCAACCAGACACACAAAAAGATGCTCAACATCACTGATCATCAAGGAAATACAAATCAAAACTATAATGAGATATCAGCTCACATCTGTCAGAATGGCTAAAATCAACAACACAGGGAACAACAGGTATTGACAAGGATATGGAGGAGGAGGAACCCTCTCACACTGTTTTTGGGAGTGAAAACTGGTGCAACCACTATGAAAAACAGTGTGGAGATTACTCAAAAAGTTAAAAATAGAACTACCCTTTGATCCAGGAATTGCACTACTTGGTATTAACCCAAAGAATAAAGAAAAACAAAACAAAACAAAACACTAATTCAAAGGGATACATACACACTGATGTATACAGCAGCAAGATCTATAATAGCCAAATTATCGAAACAGCTCAAATGTCCATCAACTGATGGACACACACACACACACACAGAAATATTATTCAGCTATAAAAAAGAATGAAGTCTTACCATTTGCAACGAAAAGGTGGAGCTATAGAGCATTATATTAAGTAAAATGAATCAATCAGAGAAAAAGAAATACCATGTGATTTCACTCATATGTGGAATTTAAGAAAGAAAACTAGCTTAGGGGAAAAAAAGAGAGAAGCAAACTAAGAAACATACTTTTACTATTGCACTACTGCGTATTTACCCCAAAGATACAGATGTAGTGAAAAGAAGGGCCAACTGCACCCAGTGTTCATAGTAGCATTGGTCACAGTTGCCAAACCTTGGAAAGAACCAAGATGCCCTTCAATGGACAAATGAATAAGGAAGATGTGGTCCATATATACCATGGAGTATTACGCCTCCATCAGGAAGGATGAATACCCAACTTTTTGTATCAACATGAACAGGACTGGAAGGTATTATGCTGAGTGAAATAAGTCAAGCAGAGAGAGTCAATTATCATATGGTTTTGCTTATTTGTGGAGCATAAGGAATGACATGGAAGCCATGGGGACATGGAGAGGAGAAGGGAGTTGGGGGAAATTGGAGGGGGAGATGAACCATGAGAGACAGTGGACTGTGAAAAACAATCTGAGGGTTTTGGAGGGATGGGGGGTGGGAGGTTGTGTGAGCCTGATGGTGGGTATTATGAAGGGCACATATTGCATGGAGCACTGTGTGTGGTGCATAAATGAATTCTGGAACACTGAAAAGAAATTTTAAAAATACATAAAAATTAAAAAAAATATTCTCCAGGGTAAGCCTAGGGCAGGAAAAAAAAAACAACTATGACTCTCAAAGAAAGAAAGAAAGGGACCATAGATATATGGGCTTGTTTCTGCACTTTGAATTCTATTCCATTACTCTGTAAATTGATCCTTACCCAAGTTTCAAACTGTTTCGATGATTATAGCTTTAGAATAAGTGTTGAAGTTAAGAAGCTTGAATCCTCCCAATTTCTTAGTCCTTTTCAAGACTGTTTTGGTTATTCAGGGTCCCTTGTATTCAATTCACATGTGGTTTTATAATAAATTTGCTAATTGCTGCAAAAAAGATTGCTGGAATTTTGATATGCACTACATTTAAGCTATTGTTTTGGGCACGATTGCCATCTTAACTATATTAGGTCTTCCAATTCCTGAAAACAGAATACCTATGTAGCCTTTATAATTATATATATATAAATGTAAATATATTTACATATATATGTATTATATATGCATATAATACATATATATGTACATATATATATTTTATATATGTAATCTATTTAGAGTTTCTTTTATATCTTTTAGCAACATTTTATAATTTTCAGTGTACAAGTATACAAACCTTTCACCTGTAAATTTAGATTTATTTATAGATATTTAATGTGGATGTTAATGTAAATGGAGATATAGTCTTAATTTTCTTTTCAGATTGTTCAATGCTAGTGTAGAGAACTTCAACTGTTTTTTGTGTTGGCCTTGTACCCTGCAACTTTGCTGAATGTATTAGCTTTAATAGTTTTTATGTGGTTTACCAGGGATTTTATATATATAAAATCATGTCATCTAAAATAGAGTGTTACTTGTTCCTTTCCAAACTGAATGCCTTTTATTTGTTTTTCTTGCCTAACTGCACTGGCTAGAATAGGCAACATGAGGTTGAGTAGAATTGATGAAGGCAGACATCCCTATCTTGTTCCTGATGTTGGCACAGCAGCTTTTAATCTTCACCTGTAAGTATGATGTTAGCTGTGGGCTTTTTCTTCCATCCACGTGTATCAAGTTGAGAAAGTTCTTTTTCTTGTGACAATTTGTTGGGTTTTTTTAATCATGAAAGCATACTGTGTTTTGTTTTCCAGGGTTTTGAGATGATTGTGTGTTTTTTCCATACCCCATAAATTCGTTGTTTACATTGATTTGATTTTTGTATGTTGAACCAAACTTTCATTCCTAGGATAAATCCCATTTGGGGTCATCATACGTAATCCTTTTTATATGTGGCTGGTTTCAGTTTGCTAGTATTTTGTTGAAGACATTCTATATATCTAAGGAATATTGATCTGTAGAGTTGGTTTTTGTTGTTGTTTTGACTTGTTATTTCTTTGTCTGTTTTTGGTTTTCTTGGTAAATGGTGCTACAGAATGAGCCAAGAAGGTCCCTCATTTATATTTTCAGAGTTTGAGAAAGGATGGCGTTAATTCTTTTTTCAATATTTTGGTAAAATTCACCAATAAGACAATCTGGCCTTGGACTTCTATTGATTTTTTATTGTTGCTCATTTCACAGCTTTACTTGCTATAGATTTGCTCAGACTCTTGAGTCATTTTTGATAATTTGTTTTTTCTGGAATTAGTCTATTCTAGGTTATTTCATTTCGGGGGTAAACAATTGTTCACAGATTCCCTTAGAATCTCTTTCATTTCCATAAGGTCAGTAGTAATGTTCCTTCTTCTTAAATTTAAACTTTTGAGTTTTCTCACCTTTTCTTGGTCAGTCTAGCTGAAATCTTGTTCAATTTTGTTGATCTCTATGGTAGTGTGTTGATTTTCTCTAATATGATTTCTATTCTCTATTTCATTGATCTCTATTCAAATTTATATTAATTCCATTCTTCTTGCTAAGGGTTGTGTTTGCTTTTACAGAGCAAAGGCAGAAGCAACAAAAACATTTCCCCATAAATTCTTTTAGTGGCATCTCCCTGGTAGCAACTTTTGCACTAGGGAATTCTGAGTCAGGTAATATACAAAGACCAGCTTCTTGCGAATGTCTTAAGTGAAGACAATACTTCCTGAAGGGACTCCACTTCCCTCCCTCTAATACCAAGAGACTTTTAGTTGGAATGTCTTACTCCACTATTTTTGTGGGTATCTACTCTTATAAAGCCCCGGCAATTCTTCTACATGGGACAGAGTGGTATAAGATACTGATTAACAGCATTGCTATGTCCTCAAATGAGCTTGTAGTTGGATTGCCTGGTTTTGGATCCTGGCTCCCCTACTTGCTATTTAAGGTGACTTTGAGCAAGTTCCTCAACTATTCTCATTAATTTTCTCAACTACAAAACAATTATAAACTGACAAGAAACACCTTCTTCAGAAGTGTGCTGTGAAGGTTAACCATGCATTTGGCACAAAGCCTGGCACACTATAAGTACTCAATAAAGGTTAGCTATTTTAATTCTTCTTGTTTTTGTTGTCATCATTACTGCTATTACAAATCTATCTTACTGAAATGACAGCAGGAAAATACATAGTGATAAATGACACACAAGGTTCTTTACATGAACACACCTGTAAAAGTAAAAAAGTGGGAAACACTGGCATATTCATTGATTGGGAAATAGTTTAATAAATTGTTGATTATCTACACTAGTAATACCACAGTATTACAAAGAGTAAAGCAGGGCTATTTGTTGACTGCAAATATATGTATAATACATGCTTAAAACATGATTCAGTTTTCATGAAAATATATACATTTAGATTTGTGTATCATTACAGATATACCTGCATGAGCTTAGTAAACAAAAAATAATATAACAAATGAAACTCCAATTATCACCATGGGGAGAAGGTATTTTGTGATATGGATAGATGAAATATAAAATGGACTTATACCTGATTTTTTATTGTTTATTTCTTTGGTATTTTACCAGAAAAACATGTAAGGATACAATCTAAGATGGTAGTATTGGTATCTTTGGGACAATTAACATTGAAAGAATCCATTTTTTCTTTTTTCCCTGTAGTGAACTTGCTTTCCTTTTGTGATAAGAAAAAAAAAAATACAAAATTTTTAATTTAAACAAGGGATACTTGACTACATTTAACATTTGCAATTCAAGTGTAAATTTCTGGGAATGATTGATGGATACATTAATGCTAATTTAAAGAAAATCTATAAAAAAATGCAAGTTTAAATTAGGTAATGAAAAATTTAATTATGATTCTAATCTACACTGTTGGTTTAAAATTAGATCTGGGTCTAGTCATTCAAACCAATAAAACATTTTATCAATTTTAATATGAATCTATCTACTATGAGGCAAATTTTCATCATATTCAAATCTTCCCCATAAATAAATTTTATTTTCTTTCATCTGATTTTATAAACTTGAGAATAAAATTGTTAACATTGACCATACAGTTCTACCTCTTTTCTTCCTTTCCCTTTTTTTCTTTTCACTGAAAGGATGTGATTCTCATATGCCAGCTTTTCTGCCTGATAGTTCAGCTTTGCCTGTTCCCATCACACTACAATAGAACTGGGCATTATATAAAGAGGTGCATTTACCTGGAAAGCTCATAGACCTTCCCCATGCCTGCCCCCTTCCCAACAACGGGCATTTTTCTATACCTACTAGGGTCTCCAAAAGTGAATATTCCCGCATTTTTTAAACAGACTATCTCCTTATCTTCTGTGTGTGACTGCCATAAAGCAATGCTTCCTGGGGAGGCTTCAGTTTCTTTTTCAGTAAAATAGAAGACAAGTATCTTAAAGTGCTTTCAGCATTAAAATGCCATGCATATATGCGGAATATGCGACCATCCCCCATACAGAGACAATATTGCACATAGAGCTCTTTGATACTCTGGTTTTATTCTATGTTAATATTTCTTACCGAGGTGTAGGTGCCAAAGTCTCAACTCATAGTGGCCAAGCAAATTGTGCCAAAGTGAAGGAATGCCAAGTGTTGGGTGCAAATATGCTCTGACAGAATAAAATCAAATCAGGGAAAGTGACTGCAGCACAGAGACTGACCCTATGAGCTCCATGGTCAGATGTCTAAATCTTAATCTTGTACTCTTGGGGACAGTCCCTAGCCCCTTTGTTCCACAGTATCCTCACTGATGAAATGAGGACTAAGAATAGTGTTTTCCGGGGCACCTGGGTGGCTCAGTTGGTTAACCATCCGTCTCATGATTTTGGCTCAGGTCTTGATCTCAGGTTCATGAGACTGAGTTCTGTATCAGGCTTGGGATTCTCTCTCCCTCTCTCTGCCCCTCCCCCTGCTCATGCATGCATCTGTGCTCCCCCTGCTTTTCCTACAATAAATAAATAAAATCTTAAAAAAAAAAAAAAAGGAATAGTGTTTTCCCCTATAGTGTTCACATAGTGACCAAATGAGTTACTACATGTAAAGCAGTGCCTCTATTGTAAAAAGATTCCTCAGTGCATGTGCAAAAAACGTATTACTCTGGAAGCAAAGTTAAGACAGATTTACATCAGAGAAATAAAATGAAATGGAATGCAATCTTCCTTTAGACCTTTATCCCCATCAAATGCTTGTGTGTGAGTGTTTGCTGTTGGGGAGTCAGGTGGAAGTTAGGAAGAAGTTTCAGAAACCAAACAGGCACAAAACTGCCAGAGAACACAAATGTAAAATTGTTTGATACCACCTGCTGGTTACTGCTAGAAGTGGCAGAAAAAAACAGACATTCTGATAAAACAAGTGCTAGATTTAACGCTTACAAATCTAGTATGAATGCACTATGAAAGGTTACAATTTTATTTTATTTTTAAGGTTGCAATTTTAACTCATAACTGTGCTACATCTGAATGATAAAAACGTTGAAACTTCAGGTTACAGACAGAAATTAGAACCTAGATGACGTATCTTGTCATAAAACCTAATTAAGTCCAACTCCACTAATTTGAAATTTGTGAAAATTTAGAAACTATCAATTATAATCTAGAAGAAGGTGTTTGAAAGTGTACTTTTAGTGTGCACAATACGGTGAAGAATTATATATATTTTTTTCTTTTTGCTTGCCTGAATGTATTCTGGATATAATAAATTAAAAACTCATATCCCTCTACTCAACCCTTTTCTTCCTGATGTCCTTTTCTCAGTGAAAGGCCCCTATGATCTAAAACCATTTGCATATTGGAAGTTGAAGTTGCAGTTGACGCGAATATTTTCTTTGTTGGGGTAATTTGCCAGTCTAGGCAACATACTGTTTTCTCTACCGTGGATCTTTCCCTTCTTAGTCATCTCTCTTTTTTGACTTAGCTAATTCCTATTTCTTCCCTGAGTAAATTATTGAGAGTCTACTAAATGCAAAGTATTTTATGGGCACCCAGAACACATCAATGAACAAAAGAGCAAAGATTGCTGAACGCTTCTAAGGCTACAGTATACAGCATGGTTTTATCCTTTTGCAGGATTTCACACCCGTAAAGGCATCTGTGACCTAGTCTTACACATACTTCTATCAAATTCTTTCATGTTGGTTTACGTGACTGTATCCCTCAGCAAACTATATGGAGTAGAGACTTGTCTTCTCACCCAGTGGTAAAGGGTGCTCAGTCGAAAGCAAGAGTTCATTAAATAGTGTTTAAATAAACTAATAAATATTTACTGAACTACTCTCCAGTGAACGGTCATTGATAAGCATTCATTTATTAAGGTAACTGTAAGGAATTTATTCCTTCTCTTCCAATGGAATTCCTCCTAATTCCTACATAGGCATTTTGTCCTCATTTTGTGCTGTATATGGTAGAACTATGAGCGCAATGTGAGCAAAACCAAAAAAGATAAAAATATATATTTTTTAAAAGAGCGCAAAAAAAACTAATATCACAACAGGGCAAGGTCTATGATGAACTGTAATCCTGCGATCTACCTAGACTGCGAATCTGAGTTAGACTTCTCTAAGGAAATAATGGGAAAAGTTAAAGCAGTCACAAGGCAAGGGAGTATAATACTCGACTGGGGAAAGAACATGCACAGGAAACCAGGGACATGAAACATGGCATTTAAGTGGAACTGAAAGAAGCCTGCTAGGTGGGAAGACAGAAGATAAGAGTTGCATGGGAGATGTCCATACTCCCGTCTCCAGCAATTCAAGAGAATGAGTATTTAAGTGTCCCTACCTGTACATGATGCTTTAAGCAGCACTTCTTCCAGGTTTAAAAAAAAAAAAAAAAAATCTTAGTTATGTCTCTCTGAATGTGCCTGCCTCTTCACAATTTGGGATGGCAGTTTGCCTGTCACCTCGATTCTCTTACAAATGCAGTAAAAGTCTTTAATTTTCAGTTTGTTCATCTTTCTCTTGTTGCAAGGATGAAAGTGACAACTTGCAAGCTCTTCATATGTCAGTGCTGAAACCTGAAGCCCAGTGCCTCGATGTTAATACAAGTTTTTTTAAAACAAGATTTTTTTTTATTAGTCAAATGTCTATTTTTTCTACTTCTGAATTTCTTTTTATTTTTTAACTTTCTTTTTTTTTTTTTTTTGTCAGAAAGAGGGAGCACAGGCAGACAGAGTGGCAGGCAGAGGGAGAAGCAGGCTTCCTGCTGAGCAAGGAGCCCGATGTGGGACTCGATCCCAGGACGCTGGGATCTTGACCTGAGCCCAAGGCAGCCGCTTAACCAACTGAGCCATCCAGGCGTCCCACTTCTGAATTTCTTTCTAGTTGTGTTCTGGGTAGTGGAGTTGGACAGAGCATCAGATAAACTGAGGAATATTTCACAATCAACATAATATAGGCAACCTTCTGGAACTAATGTCAGCAAATGACTGATAGTCAACTAAACAAATTCCCAGATCTCTGAATTTGACCAGCATAATTAAATTTGAAACACAGGTGCTCTAACAGTCCACTGTGTTCCTGCTAGCTGAATCTTAGAAAGGGAGCTTTAAAAGCATATAAAAATGAATCAAAATGAATCATAATATGGGAGTATTGCTATAATACTGTTGTATCTACATCAATTTAAAACAACTCGTGAAAACTAGAAAAACTGAAGAAATCAACCAAATTTTTAATCTTTTTTACCTGATTTATTCAGTCAGCTTACCTAATCTTCTCCCCCTCCCCAAACTGGCTCGATTATATGTTTGGCAAAACTATTACCTCTGAAGTTTGGCCAAATTATTTAATACTTTCACCATAGGCATAATCAAAATTATATTTTAAGATTGAAAGTAAGAAGAAAGTTCACACAGTAATGGTACTAACCTTAATTATATATATATATATATATATATATATATATATATACACACACACACACACACACACACACACACACTAATTGTTAAATTAGTAATAGGTTAAAAACTTTCATGGATATAGACAAAAATTTATTTGCCATCATTATGAATGTGAAGTACATACATAAAAATGTTCAGGAACTCTGGGGAATTGGGAGCCTCAAGCTATAATGATCAGTTAATATTCCAAATCTAGGTTGAGTGCGCCTTCTGTGTTTTCAGAGAGCACCCTGCATATTCCTAGAATATTACATACTGTAATCTTTGCAATTGTTTATCTTCCCACCTCCTCAAACAGACTACAACCTCTGTGAGGTTAAGGATCATTCTTGTTCACTTTGTATCTGAAAGCTCTAGCATAGCTCTAGCCTGGCACATATTTTCAAACTGAATGAATGAATGTGGTTTAAGAAGCAAATAGACCTATTTGTGTGGATATAGATGGAGAAATGACTGAGTATATTTGTGTGTGTTTGGAGCTAAATACATAAAAATAGCCTGATGCCAGCTATTTTTTTTCTGGAATTCAATGACTAGGGAAATGGATGCCTTGTAGTATTTAAGATTAGAGCAAAGTATGACCATTGCAAGTGTTTTTATGTAAACATTTTATGCGCTCAATAACCCTATTCAAAGCATTGTATGTAGAAGTGCACAAATATTATATAGAATATAATTAGTGTGTATAAATAAAATATATATGTAAATATATATCATATTACATATAGATAATGTTACAGTTAAATCTTGGAAAAGGTATTAAGCGAAGCACCAGGGAAAAACTATTCTCTGGAGTGAGCAGGTAAGAAAGCAGATAAAATACAACAAAAGCCTCCAACTTTCATTTGACAATTTTGGTATAAGGCATACACGGGCATGACGGCCCTGATACCAAAGACCTAGGCTTCCTCTTTCTTACTTCTCTGCCATTTAGAAGGTATTGCCCATATTCTGGACGTTTGAGAGGGCTTGCCAATGCCTGATCTACATTCCAGCAAACAGACAGGGAAAGGAGAGCCACACCCTTTCACTTCAGGGGCATGCTTCTGAGCTGAAGCCCACAAAGGGAAAATTACACATCTAATTTCTATTCCTAGGTCTTTGAGAACTAGTCATCCGACTACATCTAGCAGTAAGACAGGAAAAGAACGTTAGTTTTGATTTGGTGTGCCCTACTAGAATCAAAATTTCTAGTCTTCCGCGACTCACTAAAAGACAATCATCTCTGACAGATGCAGGCTTGTGACTACCCAGAAATTTTCCTATGAAAATTTAGGAAAGGAAGAAAGGAACGTTTTGTATTTATTGACTTTCTAACATGCCAAACTACATGATAAATAAAACGAAACCAAATCGGCAGACACAGGCCTCTTGCTAGCCATGCCAGTGTGCTTCCTGTGCAAAGGCAGCTTCCAGGAAGTCCCCAGCCCCACTTTCAGATACCCGTTTAGGTAGAGATTTCACAGCTACTTGTTTTCCATCCATCTTTTAACCACTCTTCCGGTATTCTTTTTGTAGGCTGTCCTTAGGCACTGGTCACTGAATTGCTCATATTCCACAAAGCAATGTATTGCTCTTCTACTTGTCTTAGTTACTGCTCTCTCTTGGCAGGAGCATTTCTTCCCATCTCCTAACTTTCTCCCATACCCAGAAGATCACCAAGGATATATCTCATAAGCTCCCAGTCCAAATATCTGACCATCTCTTGAATATCTCCACATGGACTCAGTAAAAATGTACTGAAACTTCTATATCAATTCTTTTTTTTTTTCATTAAAAATGTATTCAGTCCACTACATACCTGTCACTTTGTTAGCTGTGTGTATAAAGAAAACCATAAATTAAATGCTCAAGGAGAATAGAGCCTACTAAACAATGCAGATAATTGGTAGGCATGTTTTACAGATAGTATAACAAGTGATGGAGAAGGTATGGGGTGCTCTAAGACTCCCTAAGGATACCTATCAAGATTTTGGAGTAAAAGAAGGCTTCCTGGAAGAAATAATGCATAAAAGGAGATTTGAAGAGTCTGAGGAATATGCTAATGAAGAAAAAACATGTTTCTAGGTCTCATGTACATCAATCAATATAGCAAAAGGAGGGCTCGCAGTGGGTGAGGCTTGGGAAGTCTCACAAAGACCTTACAATCCTGTTAACAGTTTCAGCAGTGAGTACAATACAGAGTCACAGAAAGATTTCATGTAGGAGAGGGTTATATCCTAAACTGAGTTTAGAAAGATCACTTTTGTTGCACTGTGTAGCATGGAATGAGAGGGTAAGACTAAGGACAGGGAGACCAGAGAAGACTTTTTTTTTTTGTAATCCGACAGAGATAAGTCCCGCAGAAACCTCAAATTTTAAACATTCACAACTGAACCAAAACCTATCGTGTCTTCTATAATTCTCTGTTACTTAGGGAATAACATTACATTTATTTAGCCACTCAATTAGAAATCTAGGCGTGTTCTGCAATGACTACATTTCTTGCCTCTTCAGATTCACTGTGCCCTGCATATTTTCCTTCCTTAATGTCTCTCAAATCTATTAACTCTCTCCTCCACCAATATTTATTATCCTATTTTTATTCCTTTATTATTTCTCACCCAGATGATGCCAATAATCTCTTAACAATCACCCTGTATCGTTCATACCATCTAAATCTATTTACCCAATATGCCTCATAATCCTTTAACCTAAGATCAAGTATGTCAATTTTATTCCTTTGCTAAAATACCTTTCAAGCAGCTTCCTTGGCTTTAGCATGGAATGTAAAGCAGTACATGAACTGGTTTCATTCTAACATCGTTATAAATAAATGAATCCCACACTTAAGATATACTGGTTAATAACTGGTTGTTCTCCATATGCTTCATGTTGCTTTTGATAATTATGTGCCTTCTGCTTAGAATATGTCCTTTTCCATAATGCTAATTTGCAAGACTTGACATGATTCTTCTTCCCTGTGGGCTTCTCTGAAGGCTCCTTCCTCAGATATAATTGTTTCTTCTTTTTGCTCTTTCCTTATTCTAATACATTTCTCTCTTGGCATCCATAACCTTTTACTTCACCTACTTATTTACACACCTGTGTCACTCCTCCACACTCTGAGTGGCTTGTGGGCATGTGGCTCATTGTGTCCTTTCAAATGCTGCTGCTGAGGGGCACCTGGGTGGCTCAGTCAGTTAAATGTCTGCTTTGGTTCAGGTTGTGATCCTGGGGTTCTGGGATTGAGCCCTGCATGAGGCTCCCTATTCGGTAGGGAGTCTGCTTGTCCCTCTCCCTCTGCCTCTCCCCCTGCTTGTACACTCACCCGCTCTCTCTCTCTCTCTCTCTCTCTGTTAAATAAATAAATAAAATCTTTAAAAAATCAAAAATAAATAAAATGCTGCCGCCGAACTCAGATTCTGGCAATAGTGCATACTCATTATCTGTTGATTCACTGATTGAAAAAAACTAATTTTAAAAATTGAACAGTAACAATGGTGGACCATATTTATAGTTCTATAGGAAAGACACAAGTTCAGAATCTAGTAAGCTTTAAAATAAAACCGAGGTTTAATCAGAAAATTATAATATAAATGTGATTTAAAGATAGCATAAATCTTTTGCACATAAGTCTTATGTTCTTATATTACCATAAATCGGATAATAAAATGTAGGCACTGAGAAGTGCCTACTATAGGTATTATTGTCATCCTCATTTGCAGTTGAGAAAACTGAGGTCAAGGGAGTTGAGCACCTTACTGAAGATCATACTGTTATCAAGTAGGAGAAGTGGGATACAGACCTAGCAGTCTGTCTCAAAAGCCCATACTACTAGACTATACTGCCTGATCTATAAACAGTCAATTTTATGTCTATATCATGTACTTTTCAGTATCATGAATCCAACCCCTGCATTCTACTGCTGAAGCCCTTATGATCTTAAGAAACATTAAAGTTATATCATGCATTAAAGTATTGAGAAGTGGCTATACACAGAAAAATGTGCACTATAGTCAGGCAAAGGTCTGGATTCTGCTTCTGCCTCAACAGTTAGGTGACTTTGCTAAGCTTTGGTACCTTCCCCATCTGCCAAATGGAAATGATAGTTTTTATAGATGTTGGGGGGATGGTACAAGTATATATGCCCAGCACATAGAATTGCTCAACAAATACTACAGGCTCCCTTCCCTCTCTTTATTTATTCCAGCCTCAGTGACTTTATCTCTAAAATGGGAATTATAATACATACTTTATAAGCTAGAATGTTAAATGATATATGCAAATGTCCCATTTAGCATCTGTTCAATAACAAGCATAGCTTCCCTGTTATTGCGGAGTTTATTAGGCCCCCAAAGTGTGGATAAAGAAGCTAAGAATCCAAACCAAGGACGCAAGAGTCCCATCTAGTGGTGGTTTAAGTAAAATCAAAAGACACACGGATTACACTGCTTAAATGGATGCCTAGAAAGCCTTGGGCTATTTTAGTTATTCATTTCCTACCTTGAGAAATAGCCCCATGTGGCTTACACGAGAAGAGAAAGGAAAGCTTTAGGAACTGGGTTCCCTCCATCCTTCCACTGTTCCAAAAAAGCCCGAGTCTTCTCAGTGTGGATCTTCATATTTCTGGTCTTGTTAAACTCATCATCTTCATGACTGAACTATGCTGCTTCTAGATTTCTAAAAGGATATGTTTGAGCTCCTTTGATAGATTTTTGCTATCAAATCAATGCGGTAATGTCATTATGACTTAAGACCAATCTCTTGTAAGAACTATCCATCAATCATGCATCTATTCTATTTGAGAAGTGAATTCTAAGAAGTCTAGCATGGTTCACATCCAAACTCAAATAATGTCAGGAGTGAGATGGAAGTTCTGGATTAATGTAAGGCCGGATCTAACAATAGCTGAAAACAATCTGCCAGGAGCATCCCTCTAGGATCCCCGTAATTCTACTCCATTACCAAGAAATTCCAGTCTGGTGTCACTGCCAAATGTCGCGGTAGTTATTACAAGCTGCATGTTGGTGTTCCCCTCAAATTCTTGTGTTGAAATCTGGTCCCCAGTGTGATGAAGGTAGAGCTTTAGGAGATGATTTGGTCATACAGATGGAGTCCTTTTGAATGGGATGAATGCCCTTATAAGAAGAGGCCAAGAGCACCTGGGTGGCTCAGCGGGTTAAAGCCTCTCCCTTCTGCTCGGGTCATGATCCCAGGCTCAAGGGATCAAGCCCTGGATCAGCTTTCCGCTCAGCGTAGAACCTGCTTCCCCCTTCTCTGGCTCTGCCTGCCTCTCTGCCTACTTGTGATCTCTGTCTGTCAAATAAGTAAATAATTAAATAAATAAGTAAATAAATAAATAAGAGGCCAAAGAGCTAACTCTCTTTTAGCCACGTGAGGACACAGTGAGAGGCTGGCAATCTACAATGGAGAAGAGGGCCCTCACCAAAACCCCACCATGCTGGCATCCTGATCTCAGACTTCCAGCCTCCAAAACTGTGTGAAATAAATTTCTATTGTCTACAAGCCACCCAGTCTATGTACTATGTTGAAGCAGCTTGAACTAAAACAGTAATATTCTGATTTCATGAATTTAAAAGAAAATAATATATTCAGTATGATGACAATAAGACAATAAAAGAATAGAAGACTACATAAAACACTATCCTGTATAAAGTTTCCATTGTTATCAAATCCTTTTACTATTTCTGTCTTGTAATTGCATTGCCATAAAGTGCTGGGTGGCTGTTCAAATGTTAATAGTCCTGGTGATTTCTTATAGCTCCCTGAGGTGATTTAACAGGGAAGATAGTATGTTATTGTGATGAATAATGCATTAATAAAAATATTTTATCACAAAAAAAGTCACCCAAATGGAAATCATTTCCTTGAAACTTTAGGATATTTGAAAATAAATAACAGCTTTAATTTTTTTGATAGTTTAAAACCTAAGGATAAATATGCACTCAAAATTTTGCTATAGTGAAACTAAATATTTAATGACCCAAACCAGTATGAAAAGTAAAATAATCAGAGTAGAAAAGCCATTATTTTCCATTTTGTTATTTCAATGCTTAAGGGAAGAAAAAATTATATTTACAAGAAAATTAAAACAAAACAACAAAAAATGAAACCCTCCTCTTGAAACACGTGGATTCTCTCTCATACATGCTATCAGGTTATCAAACTTTCATAGGTGAGTTCTAAAACAAAGTAAATTGAAGAGAAATAGTTTTATAGACTTCAGTCAAAAGAAATAATCAAATTCTTCACTTAAGATTAAGCAAGAGTTTCTAATGACTAAGGTGATGCTATTTTAAGAAGCTCTACTTTTTAAAGACCTGGATTAACCAGGTTAATTTTGCTTAAATATTCAGAATATTACACCTGGAAGGACTGAACTTTGGAAAGTCATTTAATGTATTAGTTGCTGTACCATAATCGGATTTCATCAACTTCAGGGCAAGGAATAGGGCAAGGAATCTTGCCTCAATAAGCTCAAGGAATACCTCAATAAGCAGCTGCTGATTCTAACAGTGAACTAGCACATTAAAATCTGAAGGTTCACCTCCAGTTCTGATCTATGTTTAGTAAGCCTGACTCTCAAACAGAAATTACCCTTGTGAGAAGCAATCATCCAGCATAGTTCTGACTTCAGGCGCTAAAAGAAGATGGAAAAGAAGAGGGAGATTGTCTGACAACACAACAGTGCAGTAGTAGGACACCCATTGGAGTCAGAATGCTGCAAGGTCAAATTCTTTCTTTGTTACTGACCTGCTGTCTGGTAATGAAATAGTTGCTTATACCTTCGGGTTCCAATGTTCTTGTCTGAAAACAGGGCATAATTAACTTTCCTAACTGGAGTTTTGTTTTGTTTTATTTTCAGAATTAAATAATGAGTAAATCTGAAGTGCCCGAAAGCATATGACCAACAGACAGTGCTCAGTAAATGCTATTATATAATTTTTTTTTCCTCATTATTATGAGATTTCAGTGCAGAAAACAGGACTGGATAACCTGTCCTCGTGACTTGAATGGTTATGACTGTACTGAAGTGATACTTGCACATCCTGGGCAAAATCTAAAAATTTAAAAAAAAACAAACCAGACAAAACACTACCATATACTTTTAATTCTTTTTCCCTGCCCTCACTAGTAATTCATTTTCATCAATCAAGCTTAACCAGGCCACCTCTATTCCCGAAACAACTTCTAAATCTGCCTCTAGAGTAGAACTGGCAAGGCTTTCTAATTTTCCTTGCCATGGTTTATTAATGTATTTTGCCTCCGTCACTTTCCTAATTGGCAGTGGCTGACTGGGATGTGTCCCTGACAGCGGGAAGGAGGGCGGCCGGTGAGCTGGCAGCTTGCTGATTAGCATGTGCTGCCTTGTGCCAAAGTCAATACTGGGATGCCAGGTGTGCCTCCCGTTAGCACTCTGCAGCCCAAGCCTCGGGGAAGGCAGGGATCTGGAATATGTTTTGCGGAGACTGTGTGTGCCCCGCACCCGCTTTCTGTTCCTTGCTTTCATGTCCTGTTACCACCCAGGTGTTCTACTCCCGATGTCACCTTCTCGCTACTTTCCAGGTAAAACCATCTATGTCTCTCTCCTTCCAAGACTGGCCCAAGAGACTTTCTGATTTCCTGTCTCTTATTTATTTATTTATCTATTTTATGGTGGTTTTTTTGTTTTTTTTCAGCTTTACTGAGGTATACATTGACAAATAAACTTGTAACATATCTAAGGTATACCATGTAACAAATTGATATACATGGCGGAAGAATTCCTGCCAGAGAGTTAATTAATACACCCATCACCTCACATCTTTACCTTTTTCCCACTTTTGGGGTGAAAACAGTTGAATTCTGGTCATTCGGCAGATTTCCAATACAATACAGTAGTACCAACCACAGTTGCCGTGACACACATGAGCTCTTCCTTCCTTATTCATCTTATAACTGAAAGTGTGTGCCCTTTCACCAGCTGCTTCCGATTCCCCTCACCCGCCAGCCCCTGGCAGCCAGGATCCTACTCTCTCTGTTTCTCTGAGTTCAAGTTTCTCTTGCTTTTGCTTTTGATGTTTTGTCCAGCCCTTGTGGAATGCTCTTTCTTATCTCTTCATGCCTTGATCACAGGCTGCAAATTCCAGCGTCCACAGGGAGTAGGCGGGGAAAATACAGAGGTAAGGAAGGCACCAGGGAGGGGCAGGGGCTGTGGTAGACGAGAGACTGAATGTCCACAGTGGCTGCCACTACTCATTTCCACTCGTGTGTTGTCCCACAAGAATACGGGCCCCTGTTTTACCAAATTTTCTGATTTTTTCAGACAATGAAAACTATTAGCATCTATACATACAAATGTGTCCACCATTATATATACTATGAAGTATACATATTACACATACATATACACATTTATACATATAAATGTGTCCACCATTATATATACTATAATATGAAGACAATAAAAGAGATATTCTATATACAAAATCTATCCTCTTTTATCCTATGTGACCCGACGGTATTCAGCAGCTGGTTCAGACAAAGTAATAAAAGAAAGTGTTTTGTATACACATATGGGAAGTAGTTGAAACTTGGTGGAACTGGAGATCATAAACTCTGGCTAAAGGAATTTAAATTCAAGAGAGAAACACACACATACACCACTTGGATTGAGAGAATATCTTACAGTATCTTTGGTTCTCAGACCTGCTATTTGTAGAATATACAAAGTACACAGTGCAGTGGAAGTCTATGTTTACTCAAGACCTCATTCGCCTCGTGCACATGCTGTGTCATGGGTCCTCACAGCACACGTGGTAGATGTGGCAGCTGGCACACGTTTTACATGCATTTACAGTGGAGAAAATCCTGTTTAGAAAGGCTTCACACTTGCTTAATCTAGAAGTGGAGACAGGACCTGACAGAAGCTCTCTTTGCTCCTGAAGCAGTATTTTCCAAACACGTAATAAGCACTCAATAGTGTTAATTGCTTTATTATTAAGGGGGGAAAAAAAAGGTCTATATTCAGATCTAGTCTACTTCAGAGCACGATTCTCTTTATTAATCGGCAGCTCGCTTATTATTAGGGAATTTTCTGCCAGACAGATGACTGGTCTCTCAAAGTTTTAGTGGAATGTTTGTCTTATGTACTGATTTTACGACCCCTTCGGTCTGTAGCTGTGTTTCATAGACCCGGTGCACAAAGCCCATTCTGTGTATGGCTTTCTAGAACTAAATGAAGAAGCTCGTTTTTCACCACCGATTCCATTGTAAACAAGACGTTTCTAATACTGAATGACTTGCCAGACAGGCTGGCAAGGGGGAAGAAATACGGCACAGTAGGACTAAATGTTGAGACAATGATAAAGGAAACAGAATAAAGGGAAGGTAAACATGTGGGAAGGGAGGGAGAAAGTGAGAGACAATATTGATAAAGGCACGAAGTTATCAGAAGTACTGATAACTCAAAATGATAATTTAATAATTAGATGTCTAAAATTTGATTTCATAATGTATATTGTATGTTTAATTAAAAAAAATTACCCTTACCCTGAGAGAGGTCTGGCCTTTGCCCTCAGCTTCTGGGAGGCACTCTCTAGGCCTTGGAAGGATATACACCTGAGAGGAGTGACTTAGTTTGCCTGGGGGCTGTGGGCCAGCCAGCTTGTAACAGTTGGATTTAGAATGTTTTGCTTTTTTTGTTTGTTTGTGTTTGTTGTTATTTTTTTTTTTAAGCAGGCCACATCAATTTATCCTCCTAAGCAGCTGGAAAGTGAGGTCAGCCACAAGACCAGTCAATCAGGCCTCCTGTGACAGAGCCCCAGCAAAGACTGGACACCAAGGTGCTGGTAACCCTGCCTGGTGAGCAATGCTCTGTGCCTATCTTCACACATCTGTGCCAGGAAAGTAATGTTGTCCCATCACTCTGTGTGAACAGGACAATGGAAGTGCTGCCTCTGAACTTGGCCCGAACTCTATGTGCTTCTTCCCCTGGTTGAATTTAGTCTGTATCTATTCACCATAATAAACCGCAACTGTGAGTGTAAAGCCTTTCAGTATATTCTCTAAGTTACAGTGAATGATTAAACCCGAGGGTAGTTTTGGGAACCCCCGATCTTATAATTAATATCAGAATGATTGCAGCTCTCTGTACTGTGTTCCTTCTAAACACAGTTGGCTAACCAATTGTAATGGATAATTTTCATTTATTTATTTTTTTCCGACTAGTCACTCAACCTTCTTTTGCAAATAGTCCTCTAACTTCCAAATTTAAACAATTAAGGAACTACCTTCTAGTTTATATGAAATTTACCTCTTTTGAACACACAAGCGTATATGCTTATCTACCTATTTATCTATCATTTATCTATTTAAAATATTTTGCAATTACTTATTGTCTCAGTTTAACTTCCTTATTTTCTATCACTTTAAAGAGAGGCTGAAATAACTGCACTTCTGGAATTTAAATTCCAGAGGGGGAGACAAATTATGTAAAAATATTTTTCTATAACATATTCAAAGATGGTATGTGCAATGAAGACAAAATTAGAGTAGGCTGGAGAACAGAAACAGGATTGGGAAGCAGTTAACAATTTTAAGTTAGACTGTTAGATAGTCTGCTTTGAAAAAAAAAAAAATGAGAGTTTAGAAATTCTCTGAGGAAATGGAAGGAATGAGCCACACAGGTATCTGGAGAAAAAAAGAGGTCCAGGCAGAGAGAAGGGACAAAGCTCATAAGTGAATGACTGCCATGTCCATAAGGAAGAGGCCAGTGTGGATGTTACAGGAAGAGTAAGAGACAGGAAGGGTAGCAGAACTAGAGGTTGGAAGTGGAGGGAGTTCACACTGCATTAGGACTTACTGACCTCTGAAGGGCCTTTCATTTTTACTCTGAGGATACTGGTGAGCCAATGGGCTTAGAGAATAGGTACGACATGATCTGTCCTCCATTTTGAAAGTATCCCAATGACTACTACATTGGAAACAAAGTCCTACAGGAGTGGTAGCAAGAAACAGTAAAAAATCGATTACATCATTATGGATTGAATGTTTACATCCCTCCAAAATTCATAATTCATATATTGAAGCCTTAGTGTTTAGTGTGGCTATATTTGGAGATGGAGTCTCTAAGGAAGTAATTAAAATTAACTGAGGTTGTAAAGATGGGGTCCTGATTCAGTAGGATTGAGTAGGATTAGTGTTCTCATAATAAGACACAGCAGAGGGCTTTCTCCCTCTTCTTCTCTCCCCTCCCTCAACCCCATGTGCACACACCAAAGAAGGCCGAGTGAGGACATAATGAGAATGTAGCCATTGATAAGCCAGGAAGAAAGCTCTCACCAGAAACCAACCCTGGTGGGCCTTGATCATGGATCTTTAGCCTTTAGAAGTGTGAGAAAATAAATTTCTGTTGTTTAAGCCTCCAAGTCTGTGGTATTATGTTATGGCATCCCACACAGAATAAGACATCCAGTGATCAAGGAGAGAAATGATCGTGTATAAGCAAGGTCATAAGTTTTGAGGAGAGGACTGAAAGTTCAAATGTGTGCATAGTGAGTTTGAGCTGTATATCGGAAATCCAAGTGGGGATGTAAGGAATACCACTGGATGGAGATGTCGAAGGGGAAGGGGTCTGGACAGGAGCTATAAATTTGGTAATAATCACATGAAAATTATACTATGCCATAATGGGGTCACCAAGTAGAAAATACAGAGGAAAGAGTGGCTGAATATTGAGCGTAGAGCCCTCTGATATTTAAGTGGTCTGAGGAAGAGTATGGACCTGCAAAGGAGACTAGGAACAGATACATCAAGAGTATGTGACTACCTTAGAAACCAAATAAAGAAATTCTTTCCAAGAAATGTCCTCTCATTTAGCGGGAGGAAACTACCCTGTCAAAGCCTACTATTAGATCAAGTAAACTAATCTGAGAATTGGCCACTGGATTAGCAATGATGGGGACCTCGACAGGTGTCATTTTGGAGACAAAAGCTTGATTTGAGTGGGTTTGAGAGATCGGAGGAGAAGAAAAATTGAGGACAGTAAATAAACATAACTCTTGCAAGTAAAACTCCTAAAAAGGAGAGCAACCAAAGAAGCTAGAAGCAAGTGGTTTAGTAGAGTCGTGGGAATCTGATTTGAGGATTGGATAAATAACAGCATAACTCTGTACTTCTGTTAGGATGATTATGGATCGCAGACATTGCTGACGTTAGAGAGAATGAAGAGGATTGCTGGAATGATGTCCTTAAAGCAGCTGAGATGGGATATCTCCCAGTGCACAGGTGGAAGGGTCAGCATCATAGAGAGATGTAGTCAAGCAGCGTCTGTGCACGTAGACGCTTGAATAGATGAGGCTATGGGATTCTGGGGAGGTTCTTTCTAGTTGCTTCGGTTTTCTCAATGAAGTAGAAATCAAGATCATCATCATAGAGCTAAGTGAGATATAAATGAGATACAAAGAGCAGAGTGAGAATGTGTGAGGAATTACTTCTGACAGAAGCTTTCCTTTTGGAACTACTCCTTCACCATTTGTGCAGTGGATCTGACAATACCCACTGGCCCAAGGAGTGGCCTTGCTAATAATTGTGTGCGTAGCCATAAAAATTGCATCAGGGATGAGAATGTGAACCTGTCTAACCAATAAGACTCAATTATGGGGCTTTGAGATGGGATGCACATCTAAGATGTGTTTCTTGTCTACACCTATACAAGGTCATGGTTAATTGAGAATGAAGTTAACAAGTAGGCATAAGCCAGCTTGACTTGGGGTTTGTTTCACTATAATTAAAGGAGCCTTGACTAAAATGAACATACACTGGTGTATTACACTTCAATAAAGGAATATGAAAGATTCCTAAATTCCCTTCAAACAAACCAAACACTAATATGTCAAAGACGCTGGATTCCTGCCCAGATCTGTCTTACCCAGGGGTTTATAGAGTTCAAGATTCTTGAAATATGCCACCTTGGGAAGTGATTACTGCTACTCAAACTAAAACAAGATCTGACCAGCCTTAATGTATATCTTGACAAGAAGGAAAGAATTAAGTAGTAGGTGACAAGCAGTAAAATAATAGCAAATAATTACATAGTACTTAACTATGTGCCATAATTACTCAAAGTGTTCCGTGTGTGTGTGTGTGTGTGTGTGTGTGTGTGTGTGTCTGTATTCCATAAATAGCCTCGTGAGGGAGATATCATAATTCCTATTTTATAGAGGTACAAAGAGGTTAAACAAAAAAAAAGTGCCAAAAGTGACCCAATTTATTAATGGCAGAGCCAGATTTTGAACCAAGATCCTGTGGTTCCAAAATGTGTGCTTTAAATTTTATGGCCTTTATAGCAAACAACTGTTTTTTTCTTATGGTAGCAGAACCCACGAACTACCAATCCAATATCTAATCAGTCTGTAATATTAGAATACTGAATTTATTTCAGATGGCAATTTCTCAGAGTCTCCGTTAGGAGACCAAGTTGGGCTAAATATATATAAATAGAAATTACTGAGAGGGACTTCTGGGAAAGCTTATTAATGGCAAACAGAGAGCTGAAAGACGTCTTTTGTCCTTTTTGCTTAGTCCTTTCTATTTCCTGGATATGAATGTGATCGCTGGAGCACCAACAGCCTTTATGGCCTATGAAGCAAAACTCCATGCTAAGGATATCAAAGGAGAAAGGCAGAAAGAGACTGAGTCGCTGATACCCACAGTGTTGCCACACTAGTCCTGGACCACCTACTTGCAGATTTATTTTACGTAGAAAAAACCTTCATATATTCAAGCCACTCTATTTGGGGTTCCCTGATATAAACAGTCAAACTGAATAGTGGAAATATATAGAACTAAGAAGAAAAATGAGCAATCCAAACATATCCCTTTTGGAGTTTTACTTATTCCAAAATTCACACAAGATAAGTAGCTAAGGCCCTTGAATATGCCATGAATGATGCATGAAATAAAAAACATAAGAACTCCCTGTACTCTTTTACCTGACAAACCTAAACCCTAACAGCTATTTATTATTTGATTTTATTTTATTAAAAGGATTTTCTTTATTCATTTGAGAGAGAGTGGAAGAGAACACAGCAGGTGGGGGGGCAGAGGGAGAGGGAGAAGTGGGCTCCCCAGTGGCAGGAAGGAAGCCTGACGCAGGGCTCCATCCCAGGACCCCAAGATCATGACCAAAGGCAGAAGCTTAACTGACTGAGCCACACAGGTACCTCTGATTTTCGTTTTTAACAGCTAAAATTCTCTATTCCATGCTGAATATATTAAATGAAAATATCAACACATACTTCTTATATATAAGCTTATTCATACATTCACATGTTCATATATAAACTTAGTCATATATTCATAAACTTATCCATAAATTTGAAAAATGATTTGGATTCAAATATGGAGATAATAATCATCAAATTCGTTATGATTATTTCTCATTTATATGAAGTGCTGTAGGGTGTTAATCAGCTAAAAGAACCAGGGCCACAATTTCACAAAATGAGGGAACGTCTATGTTTATACAAACACAAAATGAAGCTGGTATATTGAAAATGCACCCCATCTGCTTACAGGAGCTTTGAAAGCACAAAAACCTGAAGTATAAGAGTAAAAGTTTCCCAAGTGCTTTCTTATACTACTAATAACAGAGGGCAGTTACCTCATCAGGAAGACAAGCTGATGACTTACCCAGACATCTCTCTACAACAGTGTTGATAAATAGATGCTCAGTAAGTATTTTGAATGGGGCATGAAGACCCAGAGAAAGTCAAAGGAGGCTTCTATCATAAGATACATAGGCAATCCCTTTGAAAAAAGATCTTTGGGGGAAAAAAAAAAATCAAGCTGGTTCCCCAGCCACAAAATAAACACAAAATACAAAAAAACTGAATAGTAAAACCCTATATAATGGAACAAAGTCTTCTGATATAACAAATGTGCATTAGAATTTCAACTCCCATGCCTATTGTCTTGTTTGCTCTGCTTTCTTATTCTGTTCACCGTGTGAAACCAGATCTCAAAGGTTGAAACATTTGACATCTGTCTCTTGGAGCATATTAATTTCTTAACTGTAGTCATGTTTTACCCGGGTGGGTTATCCACTGCAGAAAGTCTTACAAGCATGAGGAGGGCAGATGATTTAATGATCGCTCACTAGATTGTAAACCTGACTATGAATTCAGAGAGAGAAATTTGAAGAGGGTAGAAATTTGGCTTAGGTAACTGCTGTGTTATCAGTCAGACAATGTTCAAATCAAAAACAGACAGGAAACCGAAAGAGGAGATGAGGGTGTGGAGTATGATGGCCAGGCAGCTTTCAAGGACCATTCCAGGCAAGACGTAAGATTTTTGTTAATCTTTTACTTGCACAGACATACACACACATACACTCAAACGGAATTTTATTTCTTACAAACTTTATGCTGAAAAACTTATACAGTATAATACTAATAATGCTCTTACCTACTGGTTTCAATCAATATGAAAATCTGACTTTTGGATCCCTACACCTGTATTGTAAATAATTCATATGAAATTTATACATTCAAATATAGCCTGGATTTTTAATTTTATATATGTTACTTTTCTAACCAATCCTTCATTTGTTTTATATTTGTTATTGTCCAATTTAACAGCCCTGATACTAACACATTTTATTCATTCAAAGTTAAATATTTATTCATTTAATCCTCTCTCCTCTGTATTTGAGGAGAGGCCAATATTTACTATTGGCCTCTTTTAACTTATGCTGTGAAATATCTGTCTTTATTTGTCTCAATAGTTTAAATTTTCTTCACCACCTTTGTTAAACAAATACTTCATTATTTTATTTCATCTGACTTGTTGAGTCAATATTCCAGAATGATCTAAATTTATATGTAAATATATAACATCAATTATGTAATTTCATCTTAACTTAAAACTTTTCTTCTGTATTATTTGTGCTCTGAAAATCACGCAATTTTATTCTTTAAACCATCTGAATGGAAATTTCCTCTTATTTCTGGCCACATCATTTTTTTGGTGCTGTTTTTGATTTAAAAATTTGCAATTTTTGAGTGGATATCTGAAAAGATACTTCTGAGTCTAAATCCTGGGAAAGCTTTGATGCACTCATTCCTTGCTTTTTTTTTTTCCCCCAACTCATGACTTTTTAGAATTATTTCACTGAGGTGAAATTCATAAATATACAATTAACCATTTTAAAGTGTACAATTCAGTGGCATTTATGCATTCATGAAGCTCTGCCAACCACCATCTCTCTCTAGTTTCGAAATTTTTCATCACCCTAAAAGAACATCCTATTCTTACTAAATAGTAACTCCCAATTTCCCCTGCCTCCATCTACTAGCAACCACTAAACTGTTGTCTGTCCCTATGATATACCTGTTCTGAATAATTCTTATGAAAGGAACCATACAATATATGACCTTTTATGTCCACCACTTTCACTTAACACAATGCTTCTGAAGTTCATCCACATTGTCCACATTGTGGCATGCTATTAGTACTTAATCACTTTTATGGGTGAATAATATCCTATTGAATGTGTAAAGCACATTTTAGTTATCCACTCATCCATTGGAGGAAATCTAGGTTGTTTCTACTATAAGGAATAACGCTGTTACAAACATTTGTGCACCAGTTTCCTTGTGAACATATGTTTTCACTAATCTTGGATATATACCTTAAGGTGGAATTGGCGGGTTGTATGGAAATTCTGTTTAACTTTTCAAGGAATGGCCATACTGCTGTCCACAGAGGTTGCATCATTTTACATTCCCTCTAGCAATATATAAGGGTTTCTATTTCTCTGCATCCTCACCAACATTTATTTCTTGTCTTTTGTTTAATTATTATTATTTTATTATTGCCATCCCATTGTGTGTGAGAAGTATTTTATTGTGGTATTTGTGTTTCTTTAATGTCCAATATTGTTTCATATCATTTTATGTACTTGTTTGCCATTTGTATACTTTGTTCATAAAAAAATATTAAAGTCTAAGTGGGTACGAGAAGAATAAATGAAACAAGATGGGATTGGGAGGGAGACAAACCATAAGTGACTCTTAATCCCACAAAATAAACTGAGGGTTGCTGGGGGGAGGGGTTTGGGAGAAGGGGGTTGGATTATGGACATTGGGGAGGGTATGTGCTTTGGTGAGTGCTGTGAAGTGTGTAAACCTGGTGATTCACAGACCTGTACCCCTGGGGATAAAAATATATGTTTATAAAAAATAAAAAATTAAATTAAAAAAAAATTAAAGTCTATTCAAGTTCTTTGCCCATATTTTTAAATCTAGCTTTTGTTTTGTTTCTTTTTGTTTTTGAATTTTAAGAATTCTTTATTTAGTCAAGATATTAAATCCTTATCAAATATATGATTTATGAATATTTTCTCCTATATATAATGTCTTCACACTTTTGAGAATGTTCCTTGAGGCACAGAAGTTTTCAATTTTAATGAAATCCAATTTATTTTTTCATTGTTACCCATGCTTTTGGTGTCAAATCTAAGAATCCATTGCTAGAGCTAAGATGGTAAAGATTTCTGATACGTTTTCCTCTCACAACTTTCAAGTTTTAGATTTTATATTGAGGTTATGTATCCATTTGTGTCCAGTGCTGTATATGTCCAACTTCATCCCTTTGCATGGGAGGGTCATTGAGCTTCTGGTATCCTTGCTGAAAATCCCACAGAATAGTCTTAATGCACTCATTGAAAATCAATTCACCATGAATACTTGATTGTGTTTCTTTCTCTTTTTCTTTTTTGGTAATTTGTGAGACAGAGGGAGATAGCGAGCACAAGAAGGGGGAGCAGCAGGCAGAGGGAGAAGCAGACCCCCAGCTGAGCAGGGAGACCAATGTGGGACTCGATCCCAAGACCCTGGGATCATGACCTGAGCCAAAGGCAGATGTTTAACTGACTGAGCCACCCAGACATCCCTTGAGTTTGTTTCTATCCTGATTTTATCCTATTGATCTTTACGTCTATCCTTATGACACTACTACACTGTTTGATTAATGTAACTTTCTTTGTACTAAGTTATGAAACTGGGAAGTGTGAAGTAACCAACTTTATTTTTCTTTATCAATATTATTTTGACTATTTGGAGCCTCTTGTAATTCTATATGAATTTGAGGATTGGCTTTTTCCATTTCTGCAAAAAAAGAAACTTTTTTTTTTTTGACAGATATCGAATTGAATCTATAGATCACTTCAGGGATTGTTCTCATTTTAAGAGTACTGTTTTCTAATCCATGAACATGGGATATCTTTCCCATTTGGTTAGGTTTTTAATTAGGTATTTAATTAGGTAATCTTTAATTTATCTCAGCAAAGTCTAGTAGTGTTCCATGGACAAGTCTTATACATAATTGGTTAGATTTATCCTAGGTATTTTATTCTTTTGGATGCCATTGTAAATAGAATCATTTTCTTAATTTGCTGTTGAGTTATTCATTGATGGTGTTGAAAATCAAACTCATTTTTGTGCCTTGATAATGAGAATAGCTAATGTTATATAGCATGTATTAAATGGCAGGCATTGTTCGAAAAGTTTTACATATTTATGCTTTCTGAATACTAAAATGGGTTGCTCTAGCCCATAAGATAAAGGTACACTGTATTAGCATAGCATACAAAGCTGTTCTCTTTAGGTTTTAAACTATAATTCTATCTATTGTGTCTACACAGACACTGAAATAGCTGTCACTGAACACACTATGTGCTTTCATCCCTTGATGTTATGCGTATTTGATCCTTTTAGGCTAGGATTTTTGCCCCATCTCATCTGTCTGAGAAACTCCCACTCATCTTTAAAGCCTTAGCCCAATAACTTTAACAGAGGGTACTCACTGAAAATACAGCATTTTAGAGGGGAGTTGGGTGGGGGAATGGGTGAAATAGGTGAAGAGGATTAAGAGCATACTTATACTGAGCACTGAGTAATTGATGTATAGAATGGTTAAGTCACTATATTGTACACTGAAACTAATATAATGCTGCATGTTGAATATATTGGAATTAAAATTGAACAAAAATTTAACTAAAAAGAAAGAGACTTAGCTCAAATGTTGATGAAGCTCCTTAATCAGCTCTCTTGTTATCTTGCAACTTGTATGTACCTGTTTTATAACCCATTAATCTGTGTTGCCATTATCTTTTCTGCCTATCTTGTTGCCCTTCACTATACTGAACTAGCTGGATGTAGAAACTGTATTTTACATGTATTTGAGCTCTAGGGCTTGGTGCAATATCCAATACACTGGATTTTCCATAAAAGTTTCCTAAATGAATGAAGGTACCAAACACAAAAAAGACAATCTACTTTGCACAAAATGTGCTCAGCCTAGTTCCTTCATCCAAAAAGCAGTCATTCCCCTACATTTTTTTTTTCTTTTAAGATTTTATTTATTTATTTGAGAGAGAGAGAGAGAACACGCACCAGTGAGAGCGTGAGAGAGAGCAGGAGCAGGAGCAGCGGAGAGGGACAGAAGGAGAAGCCAACTCCCACCCCTTGCATGGTTTAAATCAAGAGAATTAACTGTTATTAAACACACTAGTGGTAGTGAATGAGGAGTCTCTTTCTCTTTTTCTTCTTCCCTTTCTCTCTCTAACCTGAAACACGAAGATCCTCTTTGTCCATCTAAAAACAAGTCAGAGCAAAAATAAACATGGAAAGCCGAGAAATATGGTACTGTTATACGCCAAGTCAAAGCCTCTAAGAACATTCCCCTTAAACTGGCATGAAAACAAATGATGGAAAGCAAAATGAGAAAAGAAGCAAAACAGAAAGAAGACCCAAATGTATTTCCAAAAGATCTGAGTAGTGTTTATACCTTTTCTTAATAGTGTGGCACGAACTCTGTATTTTGCCTCTGTCAGCCTCAGCTTCCTCGTCTATAACATGGAACCAACATGCCCTGCCCCCCACACCACAGATTTGTTGGTGTGAGTCTCAAGAGAGAGAAAGCGTTTGAAAGTATGCTACAAAATACAATGTGCTCCACAAGAGTGTGTAGCTGTTCACTCACCGAACACAGTTCTTGCAGGCACAGATTCTCTGTTAAGCCAGAATGACACTTGGGAGAGAATGACAGTCATGATGCAAGGCAGATATGTCTGAATCACAAAATACCCAATTTTTCTTTTCAAGTGGAAATGAGCTGTCATTACGGTATATTCACCTAGAAGAAAAATTTAAGAAGCTTAAGGAACGGTAATAGTCAATAGTTTGAACATTTTGGAAATGGAACGGATTTGAGAAAGAACAATCCCCGGTTTAAAAAAAAAAAAAAAAAAGAATTTATCACATATACGACATGAGAAGTATAAACCACTAAATGCCTCTTTAGCACAGCAAGAATATTTAAGAGAATTTTAATATTACCAAGAAACTTGCATGACATGTCCAAGGCATGACATTTGTTTTTCTCTCCCGGTCATGCCTACTGAACAAAAAGATACAGGATTCGCAAATGCTCTCTGACCATGAATTATCTTACTCATATCTCTCATCCACACTGGTACCAACTTCAAGCCTCTGCTTTGATTGTTCGAATTCTCTGGTTTTTTAAAGGGTCAGTCTCTGGCCACATCTCTAACCCCAGGCTTCGGTCCAAATTTTCCACTTTTGACCCTGTCACTATTCTGAATCTCTCAATTGTGTACATCGACTCTAATCCACTGTTGTCATTTCTATCCAATCCCGAGAACCTTTCCTTTCTGCTTCCCGGGGGTTAGATTTGCCAGAGATAAAATCATTAGTTCAACATGGCAGCTTTCTTAGAGGAGTGGGATCCTTAGGAAGGTCATCAGCTTTCCCGCACCCACCAGTAGTAATGATCCAAAATTCAAGAGTTGAATAGTCACAAACTATTCTGAATAGGAGGAAAAGAATTAGAAAATTAGGAAAACCATGACACTATTTGATGATAAAATTGGCTTGTCTGCAAAGTAACACTTTTTTTGAATTGACAGTATATTTTAACCCAGTGTTTCTCAAACTTTATGTAAACCTCCTTAGAATCTCCTTGGATCTTCTTAAAATACAGATCTTAATTGAGTAAGGAGTCAGGTCAGAGACAGTAAATATCTAAAAAGCTCCTACAATATATGCTGCTAGTTCCTGGACCCCAAGAACAAAACTTTCTAAGCAAACTAACGTATTTTAGTGAATTGAACCCATCGATTTTCTTAGAAACTAGTTTAAGAATCATTTTACTAACCTGTACTGGATTTAATTGTTTCTTTTCCAATTGATTGGCCCAGCAGATCATACTGATTTAACCTGGAGCCATCAGGAGCAACTTGTACTGAATCAGATGCATTATAAGTCCAAATATAAGTGACCTCTGAGGTTGTGTAGGCATCTGTAAGAAATCAGAAAAAAAAATTAAGCACTTTAGTATAAATCATCAATAAAGTACAATGTCAAGGGTTATATGTTGCATATAATCACTATTTATTATAAAAACTGATTTTACAGATACTATTTTGTATAGTAAATATATCTCTGAAATTTACAATTTTTAACATGAAGAGTATGAAGTAGATCAAGAGAGAAAATCATGACCAAAGAATATTTTCAGTGCAACCACTGAGAAGTGAACAGCAAATTTCTCTTCAGAGCCTGCAAAAATCACTGGGTCCTGAGATGGTTAAAACGTCCACCATAGTTTCAAAGTAATATATAAAGACATTATAGTACACAGGTTGTAAATGCCTAAAGCCCACTTAAATGGTTTATTTGGAAATAGCAATCACTCATGAAATAACATTTATAATTCAAATTGATATTACTCTCTGGGCATAAAAGGAACTTATTATCATATGAGAATACTGATGAAATGCAATCTTTATTTTAAGTACAATTTTCGTAGTTCGTTTCATAGGTTTTTCTTCAAAACCTCCACCTAATTAAGAATTACATGACTTAGCTATCATGATACAATGCATTCTATTAAAAGAATGAGAACTAATTGTTGCAGAACATGTAAAAATAAACCAGAATGCTATAGTTTCATCAAATACTCCTTAAAAATGTTCATTTTAAAATTAATGCACACAGACCTCATTGGACTATACTTTCATAGCACCTCCATTATGGATTGGCTAGAGATAAAACACTTACAGACCAAGTATAACCTTCTGATTTATCTGGCCGAAGATACAGAACTTAGTGGAAGTTAGATAATTCTAGCACTAGAATTGTCTTAGCTGCTCTCTGGCTCTGGCATTTCCTTTAAGCCTGGATGTCCCGGAGGGGAGCAGCTGACCTCTCCATGCCGGAAGTCCCTCCACAGTGGAATTAACAGCCAATTCTTACTATAGTATTGTCTTTTTGAAGAACTTCTTTGTACTTTTGCTCATGAGAATGTTTAGAAGTATTAGCTACTCCTGGTTCTTGAGCAAAACTCAGTATCTAGGACGCCTGGGTGGCTCAGTTGGTTAAGCAGCTGCCTTCGGCTCAGGTCATGATCCCAGCATCCTGGGATCGAGTCCCACATCGGGCTCCTTGCTCCGCAGGGAGCCTGCTTCTCCCTCTGACTCTGCCTTCCACTCTGTCTGCCTGTGCTCGCTTTCGCTCGCGCTATCTCTCTGACAAATAAATAAATAAAATCTTAAAAAAAAAAAAAAACTCAGTATCACAGTTACATTCTCAGTTTAAGGACTAGCTGCTTCCAGCAATATCTCTGCCCACTAGATCTCTAGGACTCTGGGAAAAGTTCATTTACAGGCCATATATAAGTCTTCCGGTTTGATAACTTTGTTCTGGGGTGGACCTGCTACTTACATTTGTCTGATGTTGACAGATCACAGACCAACTCACACTTAAGCATCAGTCACAATAAAGGGAATGTTCATGAGTTTGTGTCTTATTGGCTGTGTGTCTTAATGACATACTACAATGTTGTCTGGTTTCTGCATGTTACTACTAAATGCTCCTATCAGTGAAATACTGTTTTCATTGTACACATATTCACCTATATCCATAATTACATTCTGTGAAACAATTTTTTTGAAATAGAACTCTAAAAATATGTAGATGTGTGTGTATCTTTATAAATGTGCATATATATATAGCAAATATAGTCCTATAGTTTGCATATGAATGAATTCTAGTTACTCTGGGATCTAAATTTGTATTCATTTCGATTAGTTAATCATTGGCGATTCTGCTGCTATGATTAAATAAGGGACAGTAGTAATGTGAGTAACTAGCACCCCATTTGCACATTATCAAGTGGGTTTTTTTCTATGAATAAGCATTAGTAGTTGTGAATATCAATAAATTATGAACTTTTTTAAAGTATAATGATTCCACTCTTGAATTTTGATGTTTATTTTTAAATATAAATAAGAGAAAATGAAACCCTACCAAGGCAGTGACCTTTTTAAGAAACTAGTGAGACACCGAGGGGCAAGGACTCTATCTTGTTCATAACTACAGCGCTTGCACCTGGCACAGGGCCTGTCACCCAGAAAAAGTTCTGTTTGTTTTTGTTAGATTAATCAATAAACTCTTCATATTTGAATTACGTCATTTACTTTTACGGAAGATGGAATCTGTGGAGGAGCCCAAGGATATGCTAAAGAAGGTAAGTGATCCTGCCCATGTCCTTTAAAAAGGAATTATAGCATTTGATTAGTTAACTAGGAAGATGATTTTTAGATTTTGAGACTAGTAAGAGAAAACAGAGCAGAAAGTCATGCAGCTTAGAGGCATTCCCAGTCCACCAACACACATATAAACCAGGAGACCACTGCACTATTTTTCAGTAAAGTATAAAGGAGAGAAAGATAGTTTGGTTTACAAATTTCCCTATAAACTCCACCTCTAAATTAGATTTTCATTGAATAATTTCATTTAATTCTGTTAAATAACCCATTTTTCAGTCATCATCTGCATTAAACATCAACTCCATCCTGACGGATTCTTAGTATTTGGTAACCAGAAAAAAAAAATTCCCGAATCCTTTTTATTAATTTTCATCCCAAAAGATGACATAATTTCTTTTGGATCAATGCACAGAACCACATCCAGACTCCCATTTAAGAAATTTTAAATCATGTTAAGCAGCAAGAAAATACATAAAGATGTGAGGCAACAGAAATAAAGCAAAACAAAAAGGAATTCAAAATTATAAACTTATACAAAAGATGCATCTTTAAGAACAATGATAAATTTCCAGAAATTCTATCACTTTAGGGGGCTTTTAAGCAAGAGAGGAATAAAAAACTAGAAGGCAAAGCCATCACAGCTTCTGATAGCTTCTGTTGTGTCAGCATTTTAAGGCAGTTTAAAGCTTGGGTTGGCTTGTTAATATATTACAACATGCTAATACCCATACTTTTTAAATTTTATTAATATTTATTTATTTGCTAGAGACGGAGAGAGAACTGGGGGTGGGAGGAAGGGAGAGAGGGAGAATCAATCTCAAGCAGGCGCCATGCTCTCTGAGAAGCCTTGAATCGGGATTTATCTCAAGACCTTGAGATCATGACCTGAGCTGAAATCAAGTCTAATGCTTCGCCCACTGCACCACCCAGGGTGCCCATAAAGTCCATCTTTTTAACACTTAAATATCAACCACTTATTATTGGCAAGGATAAATAGAAGAATATACAAATCAAATTGTTTATTCAATGTGTCAGAAAATAAATGAAGAAAAATAAAAAGCAACTACTTAGAGAATGCTTAACAATAAACTTTGTTTTCTGTATCACTTCTAGATACAGAAACTCACACATACAATATTTCACTACTCTGTAGATACACTACAAGAGATTTTTAGATTTTATTTAAACTATTTTCAGGCATATTTATTTCATATTCAGAATTAAGACATCACGTTATTTATATTTGTTGCCTAATGGCACTAACTTGTCCAGTGAAAAATTCTTTTCCTTCTTATACCATGACTGCATTTTGAATAAATCCTTTCATTGGTTATCAAGGCTTTTCAATTTTCTCTTTAATGCCATTTATGTGATGCAAATGAGTTTCTCTCTGCTGCATCTGCTGTAGATTTTCTCCATGATGTTTACGTCGTGTAACACGATTGACTATCTTAAATAATTTTGGGAAAAATACCAGTATTGAAGTGATAGTTTCCATGACAATAAAAGAAGGCTTTGTAGTTAAACAAAGAAGAGATTCTCAAAGAAAATTGAGAGCTGACACCTTTTGTAAGAATAAACAGAACAAGACTGAACTTCTCTTTCCACAAAACTATGGTCATCCAAATCACTAGAGGAGTTTGCATTCATCTTAGCCATCATTCTCTTTTCTTTCACTTAATACATCTGTGGAGTGAAGGCCCCTATTCAATCACGCATATTTTTAACCAGGTGAGGGAACTGCCTTTCTGTTCAAGTGAATGAAAAGTCAAAAGGTGCCCCGAATGGATAAAGATGGGGATAATAAAAAGAGCAAGGTTTCTGAAAAGGTCAGGTGATGGGACATGCTAACACCAGAGAAACTGTTCCAGCTGTGTCCGTGAATTTATTGTGAACCTGCCCTAAATGTGGGCCTGGGGAGATGATTCGACCTCCCTTCTTTTCAATTATTCCGGGAGAGTGAATGCTTCCACTTGACATACAAGATACAACCTCAGTGACCTAGAGAATGGCCAAATGCACAGAGCCTTTTCTGAAATATCTTAGGTAAGCAGAAGATATAACAAATCCAGTTACTCATTTCCTTAAAATTTATTTTAGAAAATTAAAAAAAAAAATCCTTCCATTATTTGGAAAGTAGGAAGATAATTGCACAGAGCCAGCTTCTGTGCCTGCCATTTGCAAAAGGCTTAACAAACAATACCATCCATCCTTTACAGTTCATTCTTAGTTACCAAAAAAAAAAGAAAAAGAAAAAAGAAAAAAAATTGCATTTTTAAGGACCTAGCGCTTGGAAAAGAAAGTAAATGACATGGTCTTGACCTTCACAAGCAGCTCCTGGATTACCTTCCCATGAATAAAAACGCATGATATTCTTTAGTGGCAGTAAAGTGATAATTTAAACATCATGAGTAAAATATAATGATATTTGATGGGGCGCCTGGGTGGCTCAGTGGGTAAAGCCTCTGCCTTTGGCTTGGGTCATGGTCTCAGGGTCCTGGGATGGAGCCCCATGTCAGGCTCCCTGCTCAGCAGAGGGCCTGCTTTCCCCTCTCTCTGCCCACTGCTCTGCCTACTTGTGATCTCTCTCTCTCTCTCTGTCAAATAAATAAATAGAATCTTTAAAAAAAAATAAAAAGAGAAAAAAATATATATAATGATATTTGAGAGTGCCATAGGGCTAGACAATTAGTTCCTAGAGGGAAATCAGCAAGTCTTTTACTTCTATACTTTTCTGGGCAAATATTAAGCATTCCATAATATTAGAAGGAACTATACGGTAAGCAATGATGTTGACCACCCTTGACTTTACAGGCCCAGAACATGTACCTTCATCCCCATACTTACAGCTGCCAAATTTCAGAGGACATGAATGGGCATCCATAGGAAAATCCTCCAGGTGCATTGGACATTCAGCTTGAACTGTAAGCCTAGAAGCAAAAATTTCACTCTTTGTTTAAGTAAATTGACAAGTCAAGATTAATCACTCCTCCCTGTTCTCAATAGCATCCAGGATAAGGTAGGACTTTCCTTATAGCATTGAATTAGGCTAATTCACATGTAAATGTTCATTTAGACGATCCTTCAGAAGACATTAGCATATACAAAAACTGAGCTCAAATAACAATATTTATTTACAAACATTTGGAACTCTGTGGTTTGTTAAGAACTAAAGAAGTTTTTTTTTTTTTTTTTTTTAATTAAGAAGTAAAGAAGTTATATACACATTTTTGAAGGGCTATTTTCCCATTAACATTCACTATGACATTTACGATCCCGGGGGAAAAAAAAGAAAAAAATTCTCTATCATGAAAAGAATGCTATTTTCCTTCTTCATGTCCTCAACAACCATAGAACAAAACTGATACAAGAATTCAATACTAGCTCATAGGCGTTTCCTCCAAAATATGTCAACTGTGAAGGAGTATCACATATTATACATACTATATACAGGTACATGGATTTAAATATAAAAGTAGATACAGATAGTATATAGATATGCCTCTTAGAAATACCATGTTGAAACTAGACTATGGGCTAAATTATGGACATAAGCAATGTATTGTTAAATAAATATTGTTTTTCTATATCTACATGATCACATTAAAGAGTAATCACAGCAAAAAAAAAAAAGAATCACAGCAAACTTGTTATAAAGACAGTCATCATTTATTCCATTTCACACACAGGTAAAATGGATAGAAATGGTATTAAACTGAACTTAGAGAAGACTCCTATGACAAGCAAAACAAATGTGGCCAACAATTTAATTATTATGTATACTTCTAGGAGAGTATTTAAGTAGAACACCAAGAAATATTTTCCAAAACTGTATGTTCTCTGCCAACATTTTGTTTAAAGCCAAAATTTCCCATCATTGTCTTAATCCACGGGAATATTCAAAGTGTAAAACCAATAGGGATATTGCATCTGGATTATAAAATTCAGAGAGAGAGGCATAGAATTGCTAGCACTTCCATTTTAGGCAAGGGCCATTTAGTAATCAGTTCTCAAGAATTTTTTCTTTAAAGATCAGGATTATATTTTTGTCGCTTTTTAAATAACTTATACAACTGAAATCTACCACCTAACATTTCATATGAAATAATAACACATCAAATGTTTAGAACACATATCTAATCTATATTTAATGCTAATAAAAATTACCCATGTTTTAAAGCCTTTCTTAAGCATTTAATTTTTAGGTTATACATCACTTTATTAGGTTTGTGATTGTTTTCTTTCTTATATAAGTAACCTATTTTAAAAGATTAATTTATGAGTAGAGTTAAAATGTAGTAGTTGCTATACTGTAAATATAAAATATATACTGTATATATAAATATACAGTCAGCAACTGTGTATTTAATTTTTTAAAAAAAGATTTTATCTATTTATTTGAGAGAGAGAGAGAGAGAGAATGGGCGGGGGAGGGGCAAAGGGAAAGGGACAAGCAGACTCCCCACCAGACTGGGAACTTGATACTGGGCTCTATCCCAGGACCCCGAGATCATGACCTGAGCCAAAGTCAGATGCTTCCTTGACTGAGCTGCCCAGTCTGCTTCTTTAGATAATTTTTTAAAGGTTGAATCATATGAAATTTATGCTACGTGATACTATTTGACTTACAAAATGGCAATTTATATTGTTCAATCTAATATATATGCTTATGGTATTTGTAAACCTCATTAAATAAAAACTACCTCTTGAAAAAGTTTTTTTTCTTTAGATTAACTTTATAAGGAGGATCAAAATATCAAGTAAAAGCTTGCTTAAAAATCACTTAAAATGTTGATGCATATCTGAAGAAGTACTAAAAGTAAAATTACATGACGGTATAAAGGAAACTTTAAATTATGACATTCAAGCTGCACTTAATTAAAATGTAGTGTGAAAAAGAAATAGACAAAAACAATTCTTAATAGTTAAGGTAATGCTTATGTTTTAACACTCAGATGATAATCAGCCTCATAAACACTATTTTATCTTATTTTATTTACCTTTTTAGAGAGAGAGAGCATGTACAAATGTGCATGAATTGGGGGAGGGGCAGAGGGAAAGAGAGAGATAGGGGGAGAATCTCATTAAGCGGGCTCCATGCCCAGCACAAAGCTAGACATGGGTTTGAATCTCCAGCCCTGAGCTCATGACGTGAGCAGAAATCAGGAGTCACATGCTTGACAGACTGGTCACTCAGGTGCCCTGTTTTATCTTAATTTAATATCTAGGGTTTTACGAAGCATGCCTCAATAATCTGTTATAAAAATGTTCAATTTGTGATAATACTTGACAAAACTAGGTTGGTTGTTTAATACATGGATTTTCAGTACTTAAGTGCAATATATCAAACCTGAAAGCTTACCTCATTGTGTACAGCAGAGTCCCATCGTCCTGGATTCGAAGAAGCTTATTTGGCATTGTCATATTATGAGCGACTGATTTCTTCCCATTGTGAAAGAAGGTATCAGGAGTCCAGATTTTGCTAGCCATTAAATTGTTAAGTCGAAGAATGTTCATAGGACCTTTAAATTTTAACCGTTCATCTTTCCATTTTTGTCGAAAGAAAACATCAATTGTATATTCCTGAAATAGAAAATAGAATTCTTTGGAAAATAATAACTGTTTCAGACATAAGGTCACCATAAAATTCCAACAAAAATAGTAATAAAAAGAGTGTAAAAAGAGAGACTACTATACTGAGAGAAGAAAGTTTTGAAAAATTATTTCTTTATCAATAAATGTTGCCACTTACAATGAGATAAGCGTGTGTATATATACAATTAGCCACATATTATGAAAAGAAAAGTTTAAGTCTACTTTACCCTGGCCTCTTTCAATCGAACAAGGTCTTAAACTGCTTTCCTGCATCCTAGAACTTAGGAGTAAAGGAGAGGGAGCATGCTTGGGAGCAGGGTCTTGGTTATTGTTCTAAGTAGTTTATCTCAAGAAAGGGTAAGCAGGCAGCCTTCTCAGTAGTGAAAAAAAAAAAAAGCAGGAAAAAAGAAACAACTATTAAACATACTGTCAAATATGTATGAGTCATCATCTGCTGTTGCTAAAAGAACTATAAAATATCATATTTCTTTTTTAATCCTAAAAAAATGGTGAGATACCATATTGCTAGCAAGAATGTATTAGTGGATGATAATTTCAATAGAGTTTATTTTATAAAATTTGTTGTAATAAAAATACTTAGACAAGTTACTGTAATCATAAAAATACAAATATTTTACAAATAAATGCCCTCAGGTTAAAATGTACTTATAATATTCATACAGATGAGCTAGTGGCCAATTCCTATATTACCACTGTTCAACACTTTGAGGTTGCTTAATCAATCAGTATGACTTTCTCACCTCCTCTTTCTCATTCCCCTATTCCCAGCCTTTCTCTCTCTCTCTCTCTCTCTCTCTCTGTCCTTTTTAGAATAGACTGTATACATTTTAGACACAAGGTCCAATTCACAATTGTGAATAATACTGATAATCTATTAGATGTTAAAATTTTTGTCAATGTGTTTTTGTGCAAACACTTACATGACAGATCATCAAAATACTCACTCACACACTTGAGAATGGAAATTCAGAAACGATCCTTTGAGCCCAAAGCCACAGTCATCATATTTGAAATAAACACCTTAGCAATTGGCAATTTCATTCAACCAAAATTATGCATTTGAAAAAGGATAGATTAAAAAGGCCATGTACTTATGAAAATATCAAATTATTTGTACAAACTTTAATCAAGTAAGTGATTCCAGTGATGTCTCAAAAACTGAATGGATGAAGAAAATAAGTATCAGCCATAGGTCATGATATATGAACAGGAAGTAAGCGAAGGCTCTGGGCTGTGTCCCTGATCCTTAGGAGACAATTTCATGATTAAACTGATACTCACTCTCAGTGGTTTAGTCCTAATTTTAAAATGTTCAATTCTGTATAGATGTAACTCAGTTTTTTAAAAAAACATCTAGATTGAGAGGTGAATCTTCACTAAGTGTTTATGCAAGTGTTTCTTTCCAATTATGGTTCCCTCAAGTCCAAGCCTAATGTGAATACCTAAGGCATTTATTTGTCCAGGAAAATTGAATGCATTTTACAACTTTCTATAAAACATCAAACTCAAATTTTCCATTTCTGTAAAATTATGATAAGTTTTATCTGTTTCAGAAGCTGTTGCTAAGGCAATCATTTCCTGCAGATTTACCCTATAAGAGATACACAAGGTTTATAAGCAGGAAGCTTCAGGTGAGTTCTTTTTGAAAAGTGTTCTCAGGAAAACTGTTTCTGAGCATTGATGGTGTCCTAGTATGTCTGTCAACCTGCTGAGAATGATCTGTGCCTCTTCTCTCCCACCCACTCCACCCAGGTACTCACATTTTGTTGTAGGCAATTTTAACAATCCCCACTTCTTACTACTTCTCACCTAAAGCAAGTTTCTTACCTGCCTGAGTCAGGAACTACTCCTAACCACACTCTCAGTCCTTTGAACACCCAGAAAATACATAGCCAGATGACTGTGTATCTTCATTACTCGTAAAGTGTTCTATTACTGTAAGATTCCATGCTGCAATTGTATGTTTCTTCCTCTGCCTCTAGACATGCTTGCAAATCTTCACAAAAGGCACCATGGCTTTCATCTGTGTATTATCTTAGTTTGTTTTCAGACATATATGAGAGTATAAAGAATATAATAAACATCTTGTAACCATTGCCAGCAGAAATGCCACCTCAAATATTATTGAAGACTTCTCTCTCATTTATTCCTCCTCAATCACATGGCCCTAACTCTCCGAGGAAATAATTATCTTGGATTTGGTGTTTATCATTCCCATACAGGTGCTTAAATATTTACCACATAAATATATGTTTCCATATCACATTTTCAACATTTATGTAAATGGTATCATATAGTGTGTATACTTTCTTGACACTAACTTTCTTAGCTACATTATTGAAATTCATTCATGGTAATTTATCTAGTACTTTGATTCATTTCCATTGCTACATAGCATTATCTTTTGAGAATATTTCACAATATTCACCCTTTTTCTATGTTCTTTTTTTTTCCCATTTCCAATCTGTTATATAGCAAGTAATACTGCTACAAGCATTATTATACTACACTTTCAGGACAAAGACCTAAGAGTTACTCTAAACTAGATCAAACTTTCTTTGTAAAGGGCCAATTAATAAACACTGGAGGCTTTACAAGTTATATGGTATTACAACCACCCAATTTTGCTACTGTAGTGTGAAAGTCTTCACTGATGATACATAAATGAGTCATAGTGGTTATATTCCAGTAGGTCTTTGTTTATAAAAATAGGTAACTGATAGGATTTGGGCTGATGGCCCACGGAATGTCCACCACTGCTGTAGAGTAAACCTACATGTGGGAATACCATAATGTATTTTATGTATATCCTCAACACAACAAGATATTTTCAAATTGAAATCCTAGAGGTCTGTACTCATGAACTCTCTTGTTTCTGTACAACTTGATATAAATAGAATATTTCATTATAGCCATTGTGATTAGTGTAGAATGGCTGATACTTCTACCATTGATTTCTCTATTGACTAATGAAATTTAACATATTTTCATGGATTTATTAAACACTCTACTTTTTATGAAGGGTCTGTTTATTTCATGTACTCCATTTCCTCTTGGGTTGTCTTTTTATTATTGAGTTATAGAAATTATTTACATTTTCTGAATATAAATATTTTAAATATTAAATATACTACTCAGTATATTTACTACTCAGTAAGAATTATAATAAAGATTATAAAAGTATGCAAATATCATAAATACATCCCTGTACATTTCTTCTAAAGATGCAGAAGTTCTGCTTTTTAACATTTAGGTTGTGGAATTATTATGTATGAGAAAAAAATTCAACATTGTTTGTTGGTTGGTTTGTTTGTTTTCAACTTCCTAGTACTATTTATTGACTGATACATCTTTCTCCACAGATTTGTAATGACATTTCTCTGATGTATATATTGTCCATACCTATGTACCCAGTGTCCATGTTTCTGAGATTTCTTTTCTTTTCTATTGTTTATCTTTCCCTGCATTAATTCCAAAGTCATGGTTACTACAGTTATATAATAAGCATAATTAATAGTATTTTCAGTATTATTCAGTCAAAGACAATTTTTAATTCCTATTATGGCTTTTCTTTTTCTTTATGTAGGAGATACGTGAAGTACGTTTGTATTTCCAAATGTATTGGTTTCCTTAATTATATTTTTGTCATTGATGTATAATTTTGCTGGATTTTAATAAGAGACTATGTTCTGAAGATACCATTTCCAATTTATTAAAAATATCTTTGGATATAATGGTAATTCAGTCCATTTAGATTTAATGTGATTACTTAAATATCGGACATATCCCCAGACTGTATTGTTTTAGCAGTGACCATTAAAATTATGAAGATCGAAGGGATCACTTATATAGATGTGTCATGATTAACTTATAAAAATAAGGAGGAAAAAATTCTAGAAAATTAAAGAAAATGAATCACTGAAGAGCAGAAATACACACACACTCACACAATAGCAGGAAAGAAAAATAGCAAACTCAGAAAAAAAAAATTTAAGAAGCATGTAGAGATAAACAGTGTCAAACAGGGGCGCCTGGGTGGCTCAGTGAGTGAAAGCCTCTGCCTTCGGCTCAGGTCATGATCCCAGGGTCCTGGGATCAAGCCCCGCATTGGGCTCTCTGCTCAGCAGGGAGCCTGCTTCCCCCACCCCCACCTGCCTCTCTGCCTACTTGTGATCTCTGTCAAATAAATAAGTAAAATCTTATAAATTAATTAATTAATTAAAGCAGTGACTGAAGCCTTGCTAATAGAGAATATAAAGAACCATGCTGGCACTCTCACCGCCCCCGTAAGTCAATGCTGGTCGTAGAGGTAAACCACTCAGGAATGGTCGAGTGACGTCTCCTTCAGCTGCTCTCAGTGTTTTGTGATTTAGAATCAGGTGAGTTTGCAAGTTATAGAATTTAGTTTTGATTAAACTAACTCGAACAAAAATAGACAAATGGCTTCAAAAGATCATTGCTAAATGACAGCACGGATTGAAGAAAACACTAATCATTACGCAAGCACAAGTGAACAACAGCAGCGAACAAGGAGTATCTGTGCCTAACCTGAGGTCTTCATTAGCCACATAAAGGATGGTGACCTAATCAAGTCTTACAAGAAATCTGCAAAGCAAATTTATAATTATCAATGGGGCTATTTAAAGTATGAGTTTATAACCACTGTTTCCTAATGATGACATTCATCTTAAGCACATATTGTACCCTGGAATAATGGTTACTGTGGCATAAGGCCATTGCAAGCAGCAAGTTCTTTTAAAAACTAAACATTCAGACCATGAGGAGAAGCATCGAGAATTGGTGGATGACTTTTTAAAAATTAGCGTGATGGTTCAGTAACCAATAGCCAATGACAGATTTCTTAGATTTGAATTTATGTATCTTTTTCACCCATAAGTTATCAAAATAAATATCAAAATATAAATTTAGAATCAGATCTTTGATTGTTATTATTTTAAAGTACTTAGATAAATTTTTAAATAATACAGTTAAATAGATGAATTGCTAAAATATCATCATGAATGACAATCTTAAGTGAGAGCAAAAATAAATCTACTTTATTAATAAATATCATTATTTCTGAAATAATGATATGCATCTTACCTTTTATTATTCCAATTTATGTGTTAGTGTTTATCTTATATTTTAATGTATTAATAAAAATATACAGGTAAATAAATAAATACAGTTGATTCACCAGTTTTTGTGGTTTTGTTTTCTAGATTAAAATGGCAGGGTAAGGAGTATTTCAGTCAAATAATATTTATTGCATATCCTTAAGGGTAACAGGATTTCCAAATTATTTGCACTTGATTTCCTTAAATGCATATAAAATGCATATTCTCAGTATTTGAAAAGATCTTTTCCTGAAAGATGCCTTAAAATAAACCTCAGGCTTGCCATGAGTGTATACTAGTAGACTAAGTCAATGCTTTATTTGTGTTGCTAGAAATACAAAAGAATGCAATTTCTTCATATAAACTTAAGACTTGGACCCATGAATTGAGATTCTAAAAGGAATAAATAACAACAAGATCAACTACAAAATCCCTCAGGGAATATACAAACAACTAAGAAGCGAACTTAGGAAGACACCAAAAAAATCACAAAGATGGATTAGCGCGCAGCTATGCCACAGTCTATGCTCCAGAGACATGACTCTGACTGTTGGGTGAGACCAACAAGTTGAAGAATCCACATGCTTCAGGATTGGAAAAATTCTTTAAAGGAAACTTATCCAAATTCTCCTTTTTATAGCTGGGGTTATAGCTAAATTGCATCAGTTTCCTGTCTCCAAGCTTGGTAGAGGCAAAACCCACACAAGGATACAACTTCCAGTCCAATGTTTTAACTACCAATAAGTATTATTTCCGTATTTGGTACTTCAAACAAAGATGATTTCAAAGACACGTTCACTTAGTGAAGGCAGATTATTTTTTGTGCCTGATTACATTAATTATAAGTCAATGCATGTAGCCAATTTCTGAAGAATTCTATCTATTCACTGAAACATAACCAAGTTACAGGACTGCTCTGGGGATGATTTCTTATTTACTTTGATTTACTGAGCATGTTTTAAAGTACCAAAATTTATTTCATTTTACCCTTTTTGCTAAAAAAGGCTAGTCTCCTCTAAAGAAATAACACCCTTGGAATATACAAGAATGGTTAAGCTCAGACACTTCCAGTTGTTACTCAAAAGGGTATGAAAAGTACATGTAACCCAGTATTAGCATTGCAAAAATTGCAAAAAAAAAAAAAAAATGGAGAAGCTTTAGAACAGAGCAGCAGTGTGCCAGTCAATCCAGTTAATACAAGATCATAAAACCTTATTATGCAAAGAAGCTCACACAAACAGATTCAGAATACCACAGCTGCTGCAATCTCTGACCACTGTTCAGGTAAGGTGTCTAGGTTTTCTCTTTGGAACTAGGGGCTGAGCAAGTTTCACAAACAAATTAAAAACTGATACTACAGAGTCAGAATCTGAGAGTAGATTATTAAAATATATCTAATAAAATATTCAAAATGATGAATAGCTATAATAGTTCATTGCAATTTGCTTAATAGAATTTTTAAACTTCACAATAACTGTATTAAAATATGCAAAATATCCTAATTTCACAGGTGAAAAATACCTCAGAAACCATACCTATTTAAAGAAGGAGATAGAGAAGGCCAAGCTTTGAATTCAAGTGTGCTTCGTAACACCATTCCCTTTTTGTTACATCATACGTAAAAAACAATCCTTGAAGGCAGGACATCAGAGTGAAATTGCCATCTTTTATAGACCAGTTAATAGATGTTAGTCATGGATTGTGGAAGGTTACAGGGAGAATTTAGTTGCAAAGTTGAGAATGGAGTTTTAGAATCTCTGTCGAAGTCTTCTTCCCACATTGAAAACTGACTTAAACATTGGATCAAAAGATAACAAAAATAATAAATCAAGTAATTTAAAATAGATGTTAAGAATAAGAACTTAGGCTCTGTGGTTGGGTTGACTAGGGTACATGACCTTGAGCAGGTTTTTTAATCTCACTATTCCAGATGACATATCTATAAAATGGTGACAATAATAAAATCGACTTCTTCTTATAAGGACAAAGTGGATAATATGTACAAAGTTCTCGGAAACAGTTTGGACATTAAGGAAGGAAGCTTGATATAAATCACCTTCAAAATATGTTTCTTCCCCCATTGCCCATACTCAACAACAGGGCAGTGAGACAAGTGAGGGACACCCAGCAGCAAAAGGGTCATGACATAAAGTGCCAACAGCACAGGCTGAGCCACACAAAGTCCATTAAGGAATAAGCCACCTGAGATTTTGGTGTTTGGGCAATAAAGAGGTCACTGAGAAGATATCACAAATGTGATCCATGGGATAACCTGCCTTTGCGGCTATACAAACGGCCCCAATTGCCAAGAGAGAACCACCAACAGAACAGGCTAAGTAAAAATATATTGTCCTCCATTTTTGTCATCTCCCTTTCCCTTGCCTCAACTCCGGCAGACCCAAAAAGAGGAGAGGAAGAGCAGATTACAGCCTTTTGCCCACTGCACATCGCTTAGCTGTGAACATGGCCGTGAAAAGGAGAGAAGATCCAACCAGCATCAAAGACTGATGTTTCAATTGGCCTGCACCGGACTCTTTGATATTTGAAAGTGAACAGAAAGCTACAGGATGCACTCAAGTTATTGTCACAATGTTGGGGGTGGGGAGGGAGATCCAAAAATGAAGTGTTGTTGAATTTGATCAGCTGAATTTCTAAAGCCCTTGGGATAAAGTCCAAACACTTTCTTGCAGCGTCCAAGTCCCAGCATGATCCTCCCCACCCTTTCCTCTCTAGTCTGGTGTTCGGCAGTACGCACCCTCCCACTCCACTCTGTCTGGAGCAATACTGATACTTCAGGGCCTCTGATGTGTCCTGTTCCAACCAAGTCCTGAAACTCACTGATCTCTGCTTCAGAGGCTCTTCCCTACCAGTCCCTACATCTGGCCAACTTTCATTCCACACTAACAAGGATTGTGATCACCTTCTTCAACGCTGTAACACCAGTATCAAACAAACTGCCCGGAACACAGGAAATAAACAACAATTAGTCAATGAATGAATGAATGAGAGGCATCATTAGAAATTAAATGTAGTAACAAGGATTCTGGGCAACAAGAACTCTAATTCCCTAAAGAGAAAGGCATCAGCAGAGGCATAGGGTAGATAAGCTCTCAGATATCTTATGGCACTCACCTGCCCGCAATACCTTAATCCTTAAATTAAACAATGTGAAGTGTATAATGTTTGCATGTGTGTTTTTGTGTAACTATATTAAACTAACCACAGTAGTCTTTTAGTCTGTACGGTGGCTACATTTTAAAGAATGTTGACACTTATCAAAACAGCTATGCCATTAATCAGTCCTCTGGTAAAAGAGATCTACTGTGTTTTAAAGTTTCATTTGGAGATGGTTTCGCAGCTTTCTTTTTTGGGCAATTGGCCATAAGGCCTTTGTGATCCGGCTCTGTGTTTCTTTCTAGCCTCATCTCTGGATGACATCCTCATCCCACCCCACCCCACCCCACCCCCCACCCCGCCACCCCCCACTCCCACTCCCCACCCCCCGCCAAGATCCTTTAAAGCATTCTGGGCTCAAGTCACACTGAATTTTTGCATTTTACTAAATTCAACCAGCCTTTCCAGTTTGTGCTAAAACACTCCCCTCATTTGTCCTCTGTAGTTATCTTCTTTTCCTAGAAACCTTCTCAGATATAGATATCCTATACCCACATACCCTCTGCTACATAGTCATCCATAAATACTTCAATAAATGCATGATCCCACTGTTTCAAAGTTGATAACTTTTCTTAGCTGTTTCCCCACATCACTGTGAACAACTTGAGGACAAGCACTGGTTATACTTAGGGATTTCAGCTCCCACACGGCGACAGACACAGAGCACGTACTTAGTAAATCTTGTTGAAATGAGCAAACACAACTCACGCCTTGTAGTAGCTCACACAGCAGTAAAGAAGAAAGACGTGAAGATTTTTATAATCCAGTATGCGAAGGCATAAAAACGTGAGTACACCATGTGGTGGAACACAAGGACAAGGACTAACCCTACTTGGAGTAGCCAACAAAGACATTGGAGAAGATGAAACTTGAACTTGGCCTTGAATAAATGAAAGATCTCCAGTTGGCCAACGGGGGAAGCATCACAAGAAAAGTGAAAAACATCTCCACAGAGTTGTTAAAGATAATGGCATGTTCAGAAAACAGTGAGTTCAATGCAATCTTTAAAAAGAAAAACCTCACTGATGGTTATAATGCCTTACAGCTACTGCCCTCTGTCTCGCCTCCTCTCCTCAACCATGTTGCTTAAAAATGTTGCTTCCACGATTTCTCCATTTCCTCACCTCCCACATGCTCAACCCACTGCAATCTGGTTGCCTTTACCACGATCAGCAAATACCTCTGTGTTCTTAATCTAATGATACATTTGAATCCTTTTCTTGGCTTTTCCATACCATGATATCCTTGCTCTGTCCCTACATTTTCAGTGCTCTCTTGCATTGGTATTGGGCGCCTGGGTGGCTCAGTGGGTTAAAGTCTCTGCCTTCGGCTCAGGCCATGGTCCCGGGGTCCTGGGATCGAGCCCCGCATCGGGCTCTCTGCTCTGTGGGGAGCCTGCTTCCTCCTCTCTCTGCCTGCCTCCCTGCCTGCTTGTGATCGATCTCTCTCTCTGTCAAATGAATAAATAAAATCTTAAAAAAAAATCATATTCTCCTGGTGTGGTAGGAAACCATTGGGAAAATCCTCACCATGGCATATGATACTTTCTGTGTCTGCCAACAATCTACATGTAATGGTAACCCCTAAGAAAATTTATGGGAGTAGCATCAATAGACAACATCTATTATTCTTGACTAGGGAAAACAAATTCTGTGGGACACCCCCCAGAACAAAGATTCTACCCTTGAAACTTGGAGAAAGAACATGTGACCTCTGCAATTTTAATTTTTAAAAAATCACTCATGTTCAGAAATTATAACTATTTATTATTTAGTTTATAAAAAGGAATGGGGGAATGTTAAAGAGTGCCCTCCTCTGTAGGAAGTCAAGAGAACTATCACCTGAACCCCACCCTCTTGCAGGAAGGCAGGATGGAGTCAATCTAGTCAAACTGCCTTTATTCGCCCTCTTTTCTGAAACCATTACCCCACCCCCTAGGTTAGATTTTACTCTGGGCAAAATCCAAGAGTCCTCCCCATTACCATATAAATAATACCACCATCAGTATATAGAATCCTACTTTTTTTTTTTTTCCCAAAATTTTATTTATTTATTTGACAGAGAGAGGTCACAAGGAGGCAGAGAGGCAGGCAGAGGGGTAAAGGGAAGCAGGCTCCCCGCTGAGCAGAGAGCCTGATGTAATGCAGGGCTCCATCCCAGGACCCTGAGATCATGACCTCAGCTGAAGGCAGAGGCTTAACCCACTGAGCCACCCAGGTGCCCTTACAGAATCCTACCCTGACAGAAAAATGTAAGTGATACAAACATCTGACTATGGTTCATCATTGCATCTGATAAGGAATAAAAGGCAGTGATTTCTAACTTGTGTTGTTAAGGATCGAAACATGGTCTGTTTCAGAAAAGGAAATCCTCCTTTATGTTGACAGACACCTCCAGTCGCTTCATGGTCTCCTCTAAAATCTGTTTTATTCTCTTGTATTCTAGACTTGCTGTGAAAGTACAATGACCATTTCACCCGAAATCTCTTTCTTGCACAATGTTATACATGCCCATGGTTTCAACTACCATCACATGGCCCCCATGCTTCCCTCCCAAGCTCTGCCTATAGGTCGGCACCTAGACATCACTGATTAAATCTCTCACAAAGACCCAAACTCAGTGTATCCAAAACATAAGTGCTGGCATACCCCACGACTAGCATACCCCACGACTAGCAATTAGACTGGCATACCCCATGACTAGCAATTACGGTTCCACAGGAACCCAGGAAGGAATGCAGGAAACAATCCAATCCAAGTGTCTATGAGTCACATTTTAAGGGACAATATTAAAAACTCTAAGAGGATACTGGAAAATACTGACTAGCTGAATGCATGCTCTCAAAGTCTAATTTCTATCCTTCCAAAATATTAGTAACCTTCCAGTCATCAACTTCAACAGGCCAATTTTGATGTGGGTTAAATGACTACTTGTGGTAAGCAGTATTTGCCATGTTTATAACAGGTTTCCTTATCTAGCTACATTTACAAATGACGACTTCTGATAAGGGTTAACACCTAAGTCCAGTGTCAATTTTTGACCAAATGTCAAGATCTAATAACTAAGTCTCCCTATGATGTTAACTGCCAAAATACAGAATACCTCAAGAGCTTCTGGTGAGTCTAAGAGATAATGCACTCTGTTTTCAAAGGGACAGAAAATGATTAATCAAGGGGATTTAAGTGATCAATAAACCAAAGTCATAACTTAATCTGACAGCCTGCTTCTTAATAGCATAATGGGAAACTCAGGTTCAGAAATCTGGAGGTGATTTCAAAATTTGCACTGTTTAACCCTAACAGTACTGCAAGAGATTACCATTTAGACTGGGGTTTTTAGTTTAGGTTTTAGCGCAGTTTTAGGTTTTAGTTTAGGTTTTAGCTATACCACTTATGCCTAAAGACCATGCACACACAGTGAAAATGTTTACTAATACGGGAAAAGATCTAATATAGAAACTAAGGAGAAAAGAAAAAGCAAAAATAACAGAGGAATGAGTTATAAATTGCTCAAATGCACTTGCCTATTGAAAACTTGGTCAACTGTCAGCTACTAGTACATTCCCAACTTTAATTACCTTCTTACTCATGAATTTTTTAGATGTTGAAATAAAAGATTTTTAAACTTAATTGCAGACACTGTAATTAGAATCTTTAATTATAATTTAGATCTGCAACTTTCTTTGGACAATTACACTAGTTAATGATTCTGAGATAACAGAATGTCTAAGCGTGTGTGTTCCCTTGGTTCTTAATTCTTTTTGCTATGCTGCTTTTTCCTCTCAGGCTAATGTCACAACAAATCTACATCACTGACCTGAACAGGATGTAGAGGTTTGGGTCTTTGCACACTGCATAGAAATTAGTGTATTAGCTAAGCTATTAAAAGTGAAATTAAATATATTCTTTAATTTTTTTCTCATAACCAAGCTGCTTCTATAAGGCATGAGTTAGATATCTTCATGTCCATGGGGGCGCCTGGGTGGCTCAGTGGGTTGAGCCGCTGCCTTCGGCTCAGGTCATGATCTCAGGGTCCTGGGATCGAGTCCCGCATCGGGCTCTCTGCTCAGTAGGGAGCCTGCTTCCTTCTCTCTCTCTCTGCCTGCCTCTCAGTGTACTTGTAATTTCTCTCTGTCAAATAAATAAATAAAATCTTTAAAAAAAAAAAAGATATCTTCATGTCCACTTGCACATATGGTTAATAATAATGTGTTTTCCTTCCACATATAATATATTTCATTTTCTTTAGAGTGTCACAGATAAGTTTCACTTCTGGGCCATCTATACTAACATAAATTCAAATTTTTCTCATTTATTTATCTTGCTTTCCAGCAAAAGTAATATCAAGATAGAAAGTCATTATATTTGGTGATGATGAAGACCAAATCATTTCTTGTTATAAAATGTATATATGTTTTTAAGTTGAGTTCTGTCTTGCCTAATAGGTTCACAATATGAGTGTGTGTTTGTGTGCGCACACGCACATGTGTGTGTTACATGTATATAGAGGTTAGTCAACTTTAATTTCCCCCAGTTTCATCTTTCTTCTTAGATTTGGACAAATAACAAACAATACCTGTTGAGTGATGAAACTATCTCTTGTATCTCACTCAAAATCCTTCCCATATCACACAGTATTATGGATACCAATTACTAGTGTATTGTCTCTGAGCTCCAAATGCAGACTCCTTTCCCCTTTTTTGGAAGACAGCTCCGTGTGTGTGTGTGTGTGTGTGTGTGTGTGTGTGTGTGTTTTCTTTGCTTGTTTGTGATGCTTCACCCCAAATGTAGATGCTGCCTTCTGCATATAGTAGTTCTGCATTACTTAGAGCTTTCTTTTACCCTGTTTTATTATTAAAGCACCTTGTTCTAGTTAATAATTCATTTTATTAGATCTTCCCTGTTCAAACTACATTTATAGATCCTTTCTTCTGATTGGACTCTGATTACAAAGCACGTGCCCCCTTGATGGTTTTGCAATTCGTAAAACTTCCTCCAAGCCAGCTACCTAAGTAAACAAGGTGAATAAAGATGTAAGTAATGTAGAAAATCTGACGTGACCCAAAGAATTCTATAGGACTGTGTTAGGCTAGGTAATGCAAGGGAAATGAATCATTAGGAAAAAGGTCTGGCGCCTTCGAGTGTTTCAAGAGCCCACCAAGATGTTAAGTATGTACTTCATCTAGGGAATATCCCTACATACAAAGTGCACCTGCATATTACTCTTTCTCTCCCTCTCTCTTACACACACACACTCACACACACACTACAAAATAGAAAAGGAAAACTAAAAAATCAAAGTAGTTTTTTATTTAAATGTTTCCAACGACAACTCTACTTGAATACAATTTAACCCAGATCATTTGGATTGTGAGTGCATTTTAATGTTTAAAACAATGTGTAGCAAGGTCCTCCCAGATAGGAAGCAAATTTGGAGCTTGCTAAAATTTTTTAAAGTTCTCGAGCTTGATTCACTGAAGAGGGCAAAACTTTTAATTCAATTCAGACCAAAGAGTTTTAAGTTTGTTCTGTTGCTAATGGCCGTATACCTAACAACAGCTACCAGCTTTTTACTTTTATTTTTCTGTGCATCAGCTTATTAATAAGTATCCTGTTTTTAAGAATGACAGCAGCAAACAACCACAGACCCATAACCCTTAGAAGCATGATTGCCTGATAATGACTGTTTCACTCACACATGGTCCTGTCCTAGCTCTGGGGCAGACTGTCCTTAACCTCTGAGTCTTCAATTTCACATGTCAGCAGTCCCTGTGCTGCCTTTCAACTTGACATCAGTGGATTCCTTATGTTGACTGCTAGGCTTTCGTTCCTGCTGCAGAATTATAATGCCTTTCCCATTTCTTTCTTAGTTGATTTTTTTCCCAGAATTTACAATTTGCAAAAACAGATACATTTCCCAACAAATGTCTGCAAGGAATTTCTACATGGAAGTACTTACTAAATGATCAGTTTCTTTTCTTTTTTCTTTTTTTTTTCTACACTTCAGCTTTACTAAGGTATAATTGACAAATAAAATTATAAGCTATTTAAAGTGTACACAGTAGTGATATACATATACATATACATTGTGAAAGCACTCCCCCATCTAGCTAATTAACGCATTCACTAACTTATATTTATCTGTGTGTGTGTGTGTGAAAACACTTAAGCTCTACCCTCTTAGAAAATTTCAACTATACAATACTGTGATATTAACTATAGTCACCATGTTTTACATTAGATCCTCAGACTTTATTCATCTTATAGCTGAAAATTTGTACTCTTTTACCAACCTCTCCCTACCACCCCACCCCACCCCACTTATCTACTCTCTGTTTCTGGGTTTGACTTAGAAAATTCATATTTCTGATGTAGGTGATATCACGCAGTATTTGTCTTCCTCTGTTTGGCTTATTTCATATAGCATAATACCCTCAAGGTCCATTGTGTTGTCACAAATGCAGATTTTAGGTTTTTCCCATGACCAAAGATATTCATATATATAATATATGAATTATATATGTATATATCTGTATAATATATATAGTGTTTCCATATCTTGACTCTTATGAATAATGTTGCAATGAACATTGGAGTGCAGAAATCTCTTTGAAATCCTGTATTCATCTCCTTTGAATATATACCCAGGAATGGAATTAATGAATCATATAATAGTTCCCTTTTGGGGGCACCTGGGTGGCTCTGTCAGTTAAATGTCTGCTTTTGGTTCAGGTCATGATCTCAGGGTCCTAGGACTGAGTCCCTCATAGGCTCCCTGTTCCGTGGGGAGCCTGCTTCTCCCTCTCCCTCTTTCATTCCCCCTGCTTGTGTTCTCTTGCTCTCTCTCTGTCAAATAAATAAATAAATAAATAAAATCTTAAAAAAAAAATGAGTTTTTAAATTCTGAGAAACCTTACCATTTTCCATAGAGGCTGCACCAATTTATATTTTCACCAACAGCGCACAAGTGTTCCTTTCTCTCCACATCATAAACAACACTAATCTCTTGTCTTTTTAATGACAACCATACTTGACAGGTATGAGGTGCTAGTTCATGGTGTTAAAGATTGACATTTTCCTGAGGATTGGTAGTACTTGGTGCCTGAGATGTGTCTGCTGGCTATCTGCATATCTTCTTTGTAAAAATGTCTGTTTGGGGATGCCTGGGTGGCTCAGTGGGTTAAGCTTCTGCTTTCAGCTCAGGTCAGGGTCTCGGGGTCCTGGGTTCAAGCCCTGAATCGGCTCTCTGCTCAGCGGGGAGCCTGCTCCCCCACCCCCACCCCGCTTGCCTCTCTGCCTACTTGTGATCTCTGTCTGTCAAATACATAAATAAAATCTTAAAAGAAAATGTTTGGTTTGTCTTCCTTTTTTAAATTTGATTGTTAGGGGTATTTTTTTTTTTTTTTTTTTTTTTGCTACTGAGTGGTGTCAGTTCTTTATTTATTTTGGTTATTAACACCTTATCAGACATATGATTGGCAAATATTTTCCCACATTAGGTAGGTTGCCTTTCCATTTTGTTGATGGTTTCTTTTGCTGTGAAAAAGATTTTCAGTTAGATATAGACCCACTTCTTTATTTTTACTTTTGATCTCAGATCCAAAAAAACCATTACTAAGACTGATGTCAAATGGCTTCTCTCCCATGTTTTCTTCTAGTGGTTTTATGGTTTCAGTAGTTCTGTTCAAGTCTTTAATCCATTTTGAGTTGAAGCTACCTGCTTTCTAAATGTGTTAGTAATCGACCATAAGATCAGAACAAAGAGGATTAGACTAATCCATTGTCACCATTGGAAAAAAGTCACCTTCCACATTTTGCCAAAAATATATGAGTTTGTCCAAAATCTCCAGAAAACAAACATTTCATATGTCTAAGAGAAGTATATGGTTTTCTATTTTTGAGTTTTTAGGTAGAATAAATCCCTTTGAAAAAAAAATTAAAAATAAAACCCAAAACATTAAAGGTAACTGAGAAACTTCACAACACAATATAGATTCACAACACTCAATGTTGTGAATGAATAATATTCACAACACAAGATAGACAACACTGGAAATTATGATATTTTGGGTCCTATATTATTTGCCTTTCTGTTTTGGCTGGTAATAATACACCAAAGGTAACCATAAAAGAAACATGTATATACGATCTTGCTAGTTTTTCAGTGTCAGATGAAATTCTAATTCTCATTGACTCCACATAAAGGTTAGGTGCTCTTTCTCGCTGTGTCTTTCTAATATTTGGGAGATTCTACGGAGACAAACAGAGCAAATACATTGTCTTTTCAGTTAATAGTGTTTGGAATACATATTCTTACTAAATATGTCTCCGTCACCTTTTAAGTTCCTGTACACTTAACACTGACCTACGGAAAGAAGCAGATGAATATTTCAGATCACAAAAGAAGATACCACAAAAGAGGAGGAAGGATTATGTTGAAAGGATTTTTTTCTGTTGTTGTGGAATTGTGGTTAAGGCTAAGAGTTAGGAGGGGGGGGGAAACACTTAAATCTTCATATTAGAATCTGAAAGAACTTCAAAGACCTGCTAGTTTAGTATCAACCAAGTCACCAAAGTTGGGGGTCATTACCCCTGTGCCACCTTACAGTTTGAGCCATCCAAGTCAATGTAAGAAAAGGACCATGAAGCTGGAGAAGAGTCTCTGGCAGAAGACAAAGCAAATGTTTTCAATGATAGAAATGGCATATCTGCTTCCTAAAGGAAAGGTAAAGAGGTCCCATATATTGGCTATGTTTACTGATGCCTGCATTCAAGGAAAACTTAGTTTTTGTGTGTTTATCCCAGTGAAAAGCCACCAAACTCTGCGTCCTTCCCCTTGGGCTGTCAGAGAAGGGGGGTAGTTGGGGAAAAGTGACATGATAGAGGATGACCAGGCAAAGAAAGTATAAGGGCATTTCCTCGAACTTTCACTTTCTGGGCCATAAGGAAGGTGGGTAGAGTCTTTCAACAAAAATTTCTATTCCTGAGAGCTATCGTTAGCAATAGAAAAGGAAAACCAAATACTAAAATTTTGATGCTTAATTGATAATTATCTATGATGTTTCTAGCCTGCCAGTTTCTAACCCAAGAGACCAACTTCCCCCTCTTTACCCAACTCATTTTAGAGTAAAGTAAATACCAATTCCATGGAATCCAAGAATGTCAAGATTCTGTTTTCTTTAGATTGAGTTATATATGCCTACTAGGTAAGCATGTAGGTGTTGTATGTGTTTAGGGAATGTGAAAAGGACCCCACCTCCAATAAAAGTTTTGCATTTATAGCACTGACCATGAGCACACTGTGCAAGGAGTGGTTGTCTATGAAACTATACAGATTTTACTTATCAAAGTCTAAGCAGGTCCTTCAATCATAGAAAATGGTTCTCAGTGATATAATTATTTGCATTTCACTAACGGTTTACCACACTGTAGCTACATAGGCAAACTCTGAAAGAATATAAAATGGGAAGGGTTAATATAAACACTCAAGGAAGAATAGTGTACCACTGACAGAAACAAGTATCCTTAAGTCTCCAAGTATTTGGATCGATTAGGCATGAGACAGACACATCGTTCTATAACACTAAAAATATTTTCTTATTCTAACCTCCCCCCATATAATGGGAACATAATATGAAGTAAAAATACTATTTAATGAAAAACTCACCATATCTGTATCTGAGACAGGGCCAAAACTGGTCACGTAGATGTTAGTGAAGACTTCAGTAATACTGTCTGATACGAGAAAAAGAGATTAAATATAGATAATATATAATGAAAGCCACTGAAAGAGAGGGGTCAAGTACATGGAATGACTAGAAAGCTCTGTGATACTTAAGAATATTGGTTTTTACTTTCTTTTCAACTTTCACAAACAACAAAAATTTCTATAATGCCCAATTATTTCATAGATTCTCACAATCCTAAATGCTAAATTCCCGGAAGCATTATGGCATTTTTACTTGGAAACTATACCTGATTTAGAGCATTTTGTCTTAAACATATTTCTGAGAATTAATAGTTTCTCAGAGTCTGTGTTAACTGAACTAGTTTACAATAAATTTACTACCAGTACTAAAAATAAAGTGCAGTTAGTATGGTTGCTATTTGATATAGTGCTAAATCTGGTTTTTAAACTACATATTTCAGATGGTACTTCATGATGGTAGAGGTTTAGTTTGTAGATTGTAAATTAGTACATCTTCTCAATAAAGCACAGAAATGAATTGTTATTTGTTGGAAATAAATATAATTCAGATTAACATAAAAAGCTTCATTATTCAGTGACATAAAAATAAAAGCAATTAACAGACATTAATCACAATGGATTATTTCCATACAAACTTGTCTTTAAAGGTATTTACAAATGCATGAAATGTAAAGATTTACTTGAATTAGATTCAAATGTTATGTAACTTATTAACTGTAACACAATTAACTGGATTGCTCTTTTTTAAAAAGATTTTATTTATTTATTTGCTTATCTCTCTATCAAATAAATAAGTAAAATTAAAAAACAAATTACCCAGTTAACAGAGAGAGACAGCGAGAGAGGGAGCACAAGCAGATGAAGCGGGAGAGGGAGAAGCAGGCTCCCCACTGAGCAGGGAGTTCCCTGTGGGACTCAATCCCAGGACTCTGGGATCATGACCTGAACCAAAGGCAGATGCTTAATGACTGAGCCACCTAGGCACCCCTGAACTGCTCTTTTAACCCCATGATTTAGATCTTTTAAGTAAGCCAAATAGTGATGGAGGAAAGGCTCAAAAGGACTTGAAAAGAATAATTCTTCCAACGTACTTATAGAAAAAAAAATACATCATTAATTTCTATCATCATGAACTGAGTGTCTCATTTATTATCAAATTTGTAATTCTACAGAAGAAATATCACAAAATATTTTTTCATATTGTACTGGACACTAATTCAGAACCATAAAAGAGAGAGTAAACTAAGTCTGGGTATATTGTATCCAATACGACCAAAATAAAAAGCAAAAAGGATTTTGAAATAACAGAGCAGACTTTGAATGCTTAGGCTTCAAAGTCTTGAAATATAGTAATCTGCATGACAATCCTATGAGATAGGTTCTTTCTCTGTTATTATCTCAATATCTACATGTACACTTATCTATATACAGAAAGGTAAGGAAGTGTGCTTAATGACCCACACTTGGTAGAGTGAATACAGCCAGGTTTTAGAACCCAAGCAATCTGGCTCCTAAGCCCTAAGGGAAAACCAAAGCTAAAAGTGTTTTCTCATTAACTAAGTATTTCTATTCACTGTATTCATCCTAATACTCTGCACCAAAAAAATACAGTGCTCCAAATAAATATATTTATTCAGCTTTATTATTTTCTATTCTATTTTATTTTTAAAACTATTTTCATGAAATTCTATCATAAAACTCATCTGGGAAATAAATATATTTATAAATTTTACCCTCAGCTGCCAGCTGCCCCCCAAGACCTGCCCAGAAAATCAGTTTCGTGGGCATTGTAGCTTGTGCAGTCTCATACAGCTCTGTGCTTGGAAAAGCCCCAAGCTTGCTTTAGTGTCCTGTTTTTCTCTTTTAAAATTCTTAATTATCTTTTGAATAAAGGGCCCTGCATTTGCATCTTGGACTAGGTCCCACAAATCATGTAGCTGGTCCTAGACGTGAATTATATACGCTATTAGAAAGAAATTATGAAAATGGGACTCAGGTTTGTTTGCTTTTTCCTCTTATTCATACCAAATCAATACTGCCACCCTTACTCAATAAACAATTGAATAAAACTTTAGTTATTATAGATATTGATTTAAAATGTTCCAGTGAAGAAAAATGGAAATGCTGAGGTAGTCTTCACCTAAAATAGAGGCAAATGAAATTACTCTCCTTAGTCTGAAGTAGCAGAACTCGAGAAGAGAGATGACAAAATGTGGGAATATATTCATGCTGAGGATATGAAGAATATCCATTATATGCCGAATGGCAGGTAAAGGGTATGGAAGGTTGTTATCAGTACCTTGTGGCTGCAAGGAAATGGCAGCTCAGAATCCAAAGAGAAAAAATAAGATTACCCTCAAAGCTCTAAGCACTAAGAGCGACACCTAAAGACACAGAACACAGATATGCAAAATTACCTTAAATAAAGGATTTCATGGTTTATCAACTTCATAAGCACAGTGAAAGAATGGAGGCGTTGCAAGGAATATTCTCCAGCTATGCAAGTTCAAGAAAAGGAAAATCAGCAAGACAAACACTGACCATGAATACCCAATAGCTAAGAGACTTGAGAAAGTGATTCTTGGTTATAGCAACAGAGGAGTCAACAATCAACATGACTTAGTAAAATATTTTAGGGTGAGGACTACGGATATTTGGTACATCTAACACAGTTTCCTAAGGTTCTATTTTCAAAATGCTACGTCTGATTATGATTTGGCTTTCCGTAAGAGAAGAGAAGGGAAAAGAAAGAAAGGGAAGGGCAGGAGAGAAGAAAGAAGATTTTAAGCATTTCTGAGATTTGGGGATTTTGTGACACTAATCTGTCGAAGGCCGTAGTATCTTCTGGTTAATTGTTGTTTCCCCATATGGATTTAGAACAGGGTTAAATTGTGTTGCTAATTAATACCTGTTATAATATTGGGAGCCATGGGACAGGTGTCTGTCACAGACTAAAGAAATGTACTAATAATCTGGCGGCAGCCTCACTCACGGAGGAGTGAGTACTCTCCACTTTAAGTACTGTGAGTGACCTTCTCAAATCCTGATCCCATGGAGTGGACTCACCTTACAATGTCCTGACTGGGGACCTCCACCTTGGCTACTGCCACTTTCGTTTGTCTTCTGGGTTGATTGTCTACCTGCCTTTAAGTTGCTCTTTAAATGTCCTCTCCTCGGAGCAGAGGTTCGCTATGGCCCTGTATAATGTAAGTCTGCTTTGGTTATTTTCTCCCTGACACTTCCTTTTCATAGGACTTTTTAGAATTTACCATTATTTTCATGCCTTATTTATTTATTTATTTACTTATTTACTTATTTTACTCACTTTCTGGTTTTGTTTATGTTTGGTCTGTATCCCCAACCAGGATTCAGATTCAAGAAAAAGACAAGGACTATGTCATTTCTGTCCACTGTCCAATCACCAGTGCTTATTAGCACATGTCTGCCCCATATTAGGTTTCCTATATTTAACAAAAAATTTCTAACTATAGTTCATGTAGAATGTAAACCTTTTCCCAAGATATTTCACCTACACTGCAAATACCATGAATCGCAGAATGAGTACTGTCATTAGTGAAGACAGAGCCCAAATTATCCATTGACACAGGGAGGTTGAAAGCCTGGGGAACTGGATCCCAGTGAATAAAATTTATTTTTTTAATTAAAAATAATTTATTGCCAAGAAATGCTAATCATCATCTGAGCTTTCAGCGAGTTATAATTTTTTTGCTGGAAGGTTCTGGTCTCAGTGTTAACAGCTACTAACTGATCAAGGTGCTGTTTGCTGAAGGTTGGGGTAGGTTATCTGAAGCAAAAGAAAAGAATATATTAATGGAAAACACTATTTCAGTGGAAACCAAAATTCAATTTTTGAACAAACAATAAGCGGCTTTTAACATAAATGTATACCATGAGTTACCTCAAAATAATTGTTGGTAAGCTAAATTCTTGGCTTTAGACATGCCAACAGCAAAATATGCAGAAGAGAATCTTCTATATAGGTTTTTTCAAGGCAAAAACACCAGAAGGTTAATAATAAGTAGTTGAGGAGAAATAAGGGCTGCATGTAGTAAAGGTGGGTTTCTAGGATGCCTAAGAGCCCTTGCCTTCTGCCGTCTGCCTTCAGCTCAGGTCATGGTCCCAGGGTCCTGGGACCTAGTCCCCCGCATCAGGTTCCTTGCTCAGAGGAGAGCCGGCTTTTCCCTCTTCCTGCCACTCCCCTGCTTGCATTCTCTCTCTCCCTCTCTTTGAGAAATAAATAACAATGAAAATAAAAGCATCAGAAAAACAACAACAACAACAACAACAACAGGTGTGATCTTTAGGAACAATCATCAAATTCAGGATTTGAAAGGCAATTATCACTGGGGAGAGAGGAAGGGAATAACCTTCTCAGGGTTACAGAGGGGGTTTCTAATGGTTTCTAATGTATTCTATTATTTTCCTTTTTTTAAAATTGATCTTAATTTTGGCAAATTCTAAGATTTGATGAAACTGGTCATCAGATAAATCATACTATTCTCTGTACTCTTTGGAATGTTTGAAATACTTCATAGAAAAAAAATAATAAATGGCCCTGAAGGATATCTAAAATGAGCATGTAAATAATTTCAAGAAAGGCTTAGGAGTGCCTGGGTGGCTCAGAGGGTTAAGCCTCTGCCTTCAGCTCAGGTCATGGTCTTAGGGTCCTGGGATCAAGCCCCACACTGGGCTCTCTGCTCGGCGGGGAGCCTGCTTCCCCCTCTCTCTCTGCCTGCCTCTCTGCCTACTTGTGATCTCTCTCTCTCTGTGTCAAATAAGTAAATAAAATATTTTTTTAAAAAAGAAGGCTTAAATTAATTGGGAAAAAAACACTGTTCTTCATTAGGTAATGCTGCATACAACAAAATTAAATTGTTATTTAAATTTTAGTTAACATGCAGAGCTATATTAGTTTCAGGAGTAGAATTCAGTGATTCATCACTTACATATAACACCCAGTGCTCAATCACAAGTGTCCTCTTTAATACTCACCATACATCTACCATCCCCCACTCACCTCCCTCCATCAACCCTCAGTTTGTTCTTTATCATTAGTAGTCTCCTGTGGATTTGTTCCCCTTTCTCCTTTTCCCCCCTTCCCATATGTTCCTCTATTTTGTTTCTTAAATTTCACAATAAGTGGAATCATTTAGGTCTTTCTTTGATTGACATATCTTTTAGTATAATATATTCCAGTTATATCCACATCACTGCAAATGGCAAGAGCTCATTCTTTTTGATGGCTAAGTAATATTCCATTGTGTATATATACCAAACTCACTTTCAAAAATCCTTTGCAAATAGTCCAGTCTGGTTCATGAATACAGTTAATATGTGTAGGCAGGTTGGGGTAATATGGGGTAGGAAGTTTGTAAAGAAAGAGAGGATGTATCAAAAGAGACCCAGTGTACCAGAATGTTGAGAATATTATATCTCTTTCTGTGGCCCCAGGGCAATCACTGAAGGACTTCAGGAGAATCTTACCCGCAATGATACTATACTAGAACTGTTATGTTACATTTTAACAGAGGGAAAACTGAATCAGAGGAGAGTGATGACAATGTACCCAGTTTGGAAGATGTTGCAATGGTTAAAGCAGAAGAAAAAAAAGAAAGTGATAATGAGAAAAGAAAAGTGTAGAAATCAAGAGAATAAAGTCTGGGTTGTTTTTTTAAGTAGTATGTTAAAAGATACTGAAATTAGCCCTTTTGCTTAACTGGTACAAATGATGTGTAAAGCCTAGAAATGAGCAGTTGTGTAGAATTGCCAGGGCATTAAACTAAACATAAAACATGAAAGATGACTAGAAATCATACACCTTGACGAGGTCCATCTTACCACCTTTTTTTTTTTTTTTAAGATTTTATTTATTTTTGGAGAGAGAGAGAGAGCATGTACGAACGGAGAGATGGGAGAGGAACAAAAGGGGAGAGAAAGAGGGCATCTCAAGCAAACTCCACACAGAGAGCCGAGGCTGACTCCAGGCTTATCTCCCAACTCTGGGATCACTATCTGAGCCAAAACCAAGAGTTGGAAGCTTAACCAACTTAACCAACTGAGCTAACGAGGTGCCCCCTAAATTTTCTTCAAATCTTATTTTATTTTCTTTAGCTTTTTTTTTTTTTAATTATGTTCAGTTAGTCACTGTATAGTACATAATTAGTCCCTGATGCAGTATTCAACGTTTCATTAGTTATCCTATTTTAAACTGCAACTGTTTCACATTTCTCCCTGGCTCTATATGTTCATTAACTTATTATGTTTACTGTTTAATGCCTATTTCTACTAATAGGGTAGACACAAGCCACATGTGGCTAATTAAATATAATTTCAATTAGCTAAAATAAAATATTTCTTTCCTTAGTTATACTAGCCATATTTTATCCCCATCCAACTACTGCTACCACATTGGATAGCCAGGATGAACATTTCTATCATCACAGAGACTTCTGTTAGATAGTACTGTCTATATCTTCCCACTAGAAGTAAGTTCCATGAAGACAGGGACTTTTGTTTGCTCAGAAAAGTAAAGCCACAGCACAGAACTGATATTGATACATAATTGATAGATTTTTTTTGCCAAATTAATGAACAAATGAATTATCATTCTTAGTTCAGTCATTGAAGGTAGATACAGCCTCTGCTATCACAATGCTATAGCATTAGAAGAGAGATACTATGCAAAATCAAATAAATACACAATTACTAATTATTATGTAATATGTAATATGTATATGCTATGCTATGTAATATGCTATCAGAATATGTAAGAAAAGGCTCCCTCTCCTAGAAACTCTTTATTCACTTAGTCTCTGGAACACCACAATCTCTTGATCTTATTCTAGCCTTACTGGTTGCTTGACTCCTATACCAGCTTCCTGTTAATATTGGAATGTCCCAACATTCAGTTTTTGGTCCTCTTTATTCATACTTCTTGATTGATTTACTTCAAGGACTCCTGAAATTCTTTTTTGAGTCAGAGCATTCTTCTGAAGTCTAGGCTCCTATACCTAACTGGCCAATTGACGTTTCCAAATGACTGATAGATTCTTAAACTCATCATATCACAAACAAAACTGATTTTTCTCTCCTAAATCAATCACACTAATGAATCCCTATTGTATCAAATTGTTGTTCCAGTGCTCTGGGCCACAAACCTTAGTTTCATCCATAACTTCACTGTTTTCAACAGTAAGTCTGGTTGGCTCTCTAAGATACCTATAATCCAACAACTTCTCACCTCTTCTCCATTACTACTGTTGCTTTATGTTTTGTTTTGTTTTAAAGATTTTATTTATTTATTTGACAGAGAGAGCAATGAGAGAGGGAACACAAGCAAGGGGAGCAGGAGATGGAGAAACAAGCTTCCCAGCAAGCAGGGAGCCGAATGCGGAGCCTAATCTCAGGACACTAGGATCATGACCTGAGCTGAAGGCAGGGGCTTAACGACTGAGCCACCGAGGTGTCCATCCATTAATACTGTTAAAGCTACCATCATCTCTCTGTAGTAGCACTGCTTCTACCTATTCACACATACAGTCTCCTTTTTATAATAGCTTTCCTGAGGTGTAATTCACATAATATAAAACACACCTTTTTAAAGTATACAGTTCAGTGGTTTTTAGGATAGGGTTGTACAACGTCACTACTATCTAAACTTTGAATATTTTTATCATCAGAGAGAAACCCTGCATAGATTCCTTATCTTCCCTCCCTCCACGCTCTGACGACTAGCAATTCAGTTTCTGTTTCCATGGATTTGCTTATTCTGGACATTTCATATAAATGGATTCCCTTCTATTCCAAGTTTATAGAGAGTTTTTTTTTAAACAGGTGAATAAGGAGGTCTTGAATATTGCCAAATACGTTTTATGAACTATAAATATGATCATGAATTCTTTGTCCTTTTTCCTATTATTACGGTATATTACCCCGATTTATTTTCATGTATTAAAACAACTTTGCATTCCTGGGATAAGACTCACTTGGTTTTGGTGCCTAATTTTTTATATGTTGCTGTACTTAATTTGCTAGTATTATTTTGAGCACACATATGTCTGTGTTCGCAAAGCACATTAGTCTACAGTTTTTTTTTTACAAGGTCTTTGTTTCATTTTAGTTTCAGAGTAATACTGGACTAATAGAATGAGCTGAGAATTCTCTTCTTCTTTTAAGGAGAATTTATGAAGCATTGGTGTGAATTCTCCTAGAAGTGTTCAGTAAGATTCATCAGTGAAGCCATATAAGCTTGTGATTTGTTTTGATGGAAGTTTTATATTATTATTATTAATTCTATCTCTTTCCTTATATAAGTCTATTCAAGTTTCTGTTTCTTTTTGTGTTAGTTTTGGTAATTTGAATCTTTCGAGAAAGTTGTCCATTTCTTCTAGGTTATTTAATTTGATGCCATACTAATGCAATATAAATGTATTTCCCTACAGTATTTTTGTAAGACCACAGCAGCATTATTTACAAGAGCCAAGATATGGAAGCAACCAAAGTGCCCATCAACAGATGAATGGATAAGAAAATGTGGTATATATAGAGAGAGAGTGTGAGAGAGAGAGAGAGTGTGTGTGTGTGTGTGTGTGTGTGTAATGGTGTATATAATATATATTTGGAAGGCAGCTATGCTCACCACTATACCACCAATGCATATAATAAATATTAGTGTATACACAAACACACACACACGTAATAGTATATTAGCCATAAAAAAGAAAGAGCTGACCATTTGCAACTGCATGGATGGACTTAGAAGGTATTATATTAAGTGAAATAGATCAAAAAGAAAAAGATAAATACCATATGATTTCATTTATGTGGAATCTAAAAAGCAACATGAACAAACAAGACCTAACGGACTTTCAAAACAGAGAACAAACTGGTGGTTGCCGGAGGGAAGGTGGGTAGAGGGATGTGCAAAATAGAAAAAGGAGATTAAGAGGCACAAAAAAAACCCCAAAATCAAAACCAACCAACCAAACAAACAAACACTTTGTAAAAGAAAATGAGCCAGGAAGTGAGCCAGGAAGGAGAATCCAGAAAAATAGTGGAATCCAAAGTAGAAGAGAATATGGTGGCCCGAAGATGAGAGGTAAGAGCGTTACAAAGGCAGGGAGCCTGGGTGGCTTATTTGGGGAAACATCCAACTCTTGATTTCTATGCAGGTCATGGTCTCAGGGTCATGAACTCAAGAGTGGTGAAATCAAACCCCACGTGGGGCTCCAAGCTCAGCAGTCAGTGCGGAGTTTGCTTGAGACTCTCCGTCTCCCTCTGCCTCTCCTGCTCATGCTCACTCACTCTCTCTTAAATAGTTTTTTTTTTAAAGAGTGTTACTAAGTCAATTTAAACCCTTATGAAGAAGAGAGTGGTGGGCATTACCTGCTGCTGCGAAATCAAGTAATCGGAGCTCTGAATAGTTACTGCATTTGGAGACCTCGGAGGCATCAGTGGAGGAAAAAATGTGCACAGAGGCCAGCACAGAGTGAGAGAAGAGGAAAAGGCTAGAGGGATTGGAAACAACTCTTGAGGAGTCTGATTGCGAAGAGGAAGAGAACACTAACAACAGAGGAAGGTGAGGGAGAAGAGAAACTTCTTTGCTTGTTTAAGGTGGAAGATGTCTGAGCATATGGCAACACAGATGGAGGGACTGGAGTAGAGAGAAAAAAAATTGGTGGCAGAGGAACATTCCTGGGTAGGCAGTGCATGCATTAAGGGACTGACAATGCATACAGGGAAGGAAGGAGGAGGAGGAGGAGGAGGGAATATCCTTGATTATATCAGGAGTGAATAGAAAGAGTGTGGAAATAAATTGAAGCAGGTGTTTAGGTCTGGTGGCAGGAAAGTTAAGGACATAACTTGTCTTAACACAAGTACTGTGCGAAATATCTATCCATCACTCTTAGTATACTAGATAATGATTTCAAGTAAAAAGTTTGATATTTAAATGACTATATTAACCACATTTAAAATAGTATATATCCACAGAAGACCAATGTCACATCTGCTGCCAGTTCTTTGTCTATATGCCCTTGGCAATCACAATTGTTCTACCTGGCATGAGGTTCTGCAGCACTAGTCTTTGATTCTCTGCCTGGGGGCTTTCCCTGGCTGTGCAGGGCAGACTGGAAGTGCAGAGAAGCTCATACTCCTGAGAACAAGCAAAGACTGATGGGAGTTGGAGGAAATAGAACTCAGCTTTCTCTCCTTCTTAGTGGAGACAACTCTAAGGCATGTCCCACACCCATTTCCTAGAGGACGTCAGTGGGAGAGGAGACCAAACCCCAGTAGTCTTCACTCAATAACTAATATATGTACCCTGTTTTGGCTCCCCTCCCTCACTGGGTCACTTAGCCATCTCCTCTCCAGTGCCTCCTGATAGGACTTCTGAAGTCAATGCACATGGTACTGTCTGCTTCTGAGAGAAACCAGAGCTAAATGCAATCCTTATTCAGCTATTCTAAGAAGAAAAAAATGATAAATGATAATAATTAAAGACTCAGGAAAGATACTAACTGTATTCACTGGAGTTAACCATCTAAGCAATAAGCTACATTGTCTTCACTCCTGTTATCTGGATATTAACAGTGATATTAATAAGGACATGAACTTACAATATTAAGAGCAAAATCAAATGGTGGAGGATATCCCTTCAAGAAGATCAGGATACTAATAAAATTTTGCTTATCATGTATCATAAATAGAATGTTACACATATATCTTAGAACAAGTTAGTCATTGCCGTGTTTTGCTTCAACTCTCTCAGCAACAACAAAGACATTTTGTTTCCTGGGATGATTCCCATAACACCTACATGGCCATTTGTCATTATTCAATTTTGTCCAAGCCAAAAAATACTTATTAAGTGACTTCTGTGTATATGGCACTTAGTGTTCCCTATTAAAAGCTGGAAACTTTGAATTTGATAATGTAATTTGTTGCCATTCTACCACAGAGAATTGTTGCACCTTGCCCAATACCTTCCTTCCAGTAGGCACTCAAGATATGTTTAATAAAAGGGAATGGCAAATAGTACAGGGTCAACAAAGTGCCTACAAAAGTAGGAAGAATTAAGAACAGTAATAAAATCAGTATGTACTGTGTTTCAGTACAATCATAGTTCATTAAAGTTCTACATTTTGGTCTTTGATTCTTTGTGATGAATCAAAATATGAAATATCAACATATATTAAATATACAAAAGGAGCGCCTGGGTGGTTCAGTGAGTTAAATCCCGGCTCAGGTCATGATTCCGGGGTCCTGGTATCAAGTCCCACATCGGGCTCTCTGCTCAGTGGGGAGCCTGCTTCCTCCTCTCTCTCTCTGCCTGCCTCTCTGCCTACTTGTGATCTCTGTCAAATAAATAAATAAAAATATTTTTAAAAAATACACAAAAATTCCTCTCAGTGTAAGATTTCTAGTGTTCCTAAATTGTTGCTTCTTTATATATTGTTTGTTCTTGTAGTTTTGTTTTATTTCGATTTTTTCCTACTAACGAAAATGGATTTATTTAAAGAGCATAGCTCATTTAGGAATCCTGAACAAGAAAAAAAAAAAAAAAAAAGAATTCTGACAAGTGTCAAGATGACTATAAGCTTGTGAACAGGATACAAAATGTCCTTAAAGAATTAACTAAATACATCCCATCATGACAGTCATTGATTCTGAGTTGCAAATGAATCTGAATTAAAATCACCACAGGTTTTATTTATCCCCAAAATGGTTTTGGCCTATTCTGGCCCTTAGAACCATCACCAGGTAGAACATTGTGGTGTCTCTCTCTTTTTGAAATGTCTTTCTTTAATATCCAATGACTCAGCTTGCTCTGGTGAGGAAACTGTGAAGACACACCTCTCTCCCCAAGGCACTAGTAAAGGAAATCAAATAGGTAAGGGAAAGGGGAGACTGAAAAGACCCTGATTCCCATCAGTTTAGTGGGGCCATTCGGCCCAATTAACAAATAACTAACTAAGGGTTTCCTAAGTACAGTCCAGAGACATCCACAGGCTGACAGACAAGGGAGAGAATGTTTCCAAAGGGAAGTCATATGTGGTACCAGAAGCAATTTATGTTCCTCGAGGTAATGTTTCATGAAGCAGTAGCTACATGTTCAGTCTGGGATTCTGACAAGCGAAAGACAGAAGACGTGCTCCAACATATCACTTCTACTACTTCAAGTTAGATTCTCTTGTGGTGAGATTCCAGTAATCCCATCTTTTCAAATTGTGAAAAATGACATCTAGAGCACATGGGATATGCTAGAATACTAAGAGTCCATATTTCAGTCTGGGCACAGGCTATTATAAATCTAGTATTCCTGAGTTAGTAACTTGGAGCTTATTAGTTGTTCTCCAAGTACCGATAGATGCCAGATTAACAACTAACTTGTGAGAATTTAAAAATGAAAACTATGCTCATATAAATTTACATTTTGCTCCCCAAATGCATATAAATAAGAAAGGATTCTCATATCCAACATAAAATAAAGATAAACTTCTATCTTTTTAAGATAATGAATTATTTTATGTCAACATGAATTGAGAATTCTTAATGCACTAAGAAATATAATTCATACATATTGCTATTATCAAGGGATTGAAAAATCTTACTGTATTCATTTTCTTTAGTATACAAAGGTATGTAAGTCAAAACATGCCAATTGACCTTATTTTGTGATCTCTTACCATCCCCACAGAATACTGCTGTCGACAGTAAAATTATGTTCACCCTGAAAAATGACTTTTCTGTTCTTTGTTTACTATTTTGTAGAAGGGAAGCATTTAAATGTAATACAAGTATAACTACTGGAAAATACAATCCAATTTCAAAAGCTCATATTGAACACGACTTTGAAATCTGCAAAATTCCGCCTCTCTATTTCTAGTCTTGGTAAAAGGTACCACATCAGTTGTCAAACTCTTAGACTCAGTCTGACTTTCTTACTCATATTTTACATTTTAATTGTTCACCAGGCTCTGTCAATTACATTTCCTACATATTTCTTGAATTTGACTTTCCTTCCCAGCCTCACTAGCAGTGGCCTTTGGAATGGTCTCTTTTAGTCCTCCTGCCTCCCATCTTGCCAACTCCTATCTATTTTCCATGATTCTGTTAAAGTACTCCCTCCTAAGTAGATATTGTGTGATGTTTTTTCTCTGATCATCTGATCAGACCTTTTTCAGTGACTCTCCTGTACCTACAGATCAAGTCTGAAGATTAGAGCATGGCACATAAGACCCTTCATGATCGGTCTTTGTCCACATTTCCATCCTGATTCGGTATGATTCTACAGTGGCTACCTCATCCATGTCATTTTCCATCATTTCTTTGTTCTTTTTCCACACTTCCACTTTCCTGTATATAAACTGTCTTCTCAATTAAATCTTGTTCTTAAAAAAATAAGCTCAGATAACACATCCTCTGTAAAGCTGTCCTTGCCATTTCTGGGGTATTTAATTAGTCTTTCTGTTGGTTCCAGAAGTTTTTACTCCTTTGAATGAAATAATCAAATCATCTTGTACTTTCAATGCATGGGAAGTTATCAGATGGTCCTGTGTTACCTCCACTCTGTTCACCACTCAAAAGCTCCCAGCATTTTGTTTTATATGAGTAGAATGGAGCATCACAGATAATCACATAATGATATAAAGCAACATCCTGAAAACAATCATTTATCATTCACTGTTTGCTATTACGTAGTTTATATTTTCTTTAGAAATATGAGTAGGAAATTCTTCTCAATCTTCTTGTTCAACTCTAAATGGACAGTAGGTTACGATCAAGGATAAGGCCATATGAATCCTGACACTATTAAACAGGAAATACATCAAGTTTCTCTTTATGCTTTAGATGATCTGAAATAAGTTGCATGTAGGAATATTATGATGGTGGTAAAATTGCTGAATTACATTAATCATATATGGAACAATTTTAAGGCAAAGTTTTAGTTTAGATGCTAAAAACATTAGATCATTTGCTTTTTTTTTTTCCAAGAAGAATGCAGTTCTCACATTCAAAAATCCAACATTTTTCATCTACAACATTCCAAAGTTAAATGCATGGGGAGCCTTGCTGGCACTATTACAAACCATTGCTATCTTTCCCGGAATCTCCTGGATCAGCCTCAAAAGAAACTGTACTTCTAACATAGAGCTTATTGATATTCTAATTTGATGATAGTATCACTTTTCTTCTTAAAAATAAATTTGGCTTAAAGTAGTGTAGAAGGAAAAAAGAAATCTCCTAAAGTAATTAACTTTATCACCCATCACTGGATGCTGTTTCCTGATGGCATGTGCACTGGAAAATGTTATGATTACTCTACACTAAACCTGTAATTAAGAACTTTTAGAACGTACGTAGCAACCTTTAAGACCTGTCCTATCTGTTGAATTCCTATTGTGTGATAATAAAAGGAACTTACTGCCTATTAAGCATTTACTGTAAGCCTGGTCTAGGATAATTTTATAAAATTACCCTAGTCCAGGATTTTATAAATATATATTATATATATATATATATATATATATATATATATTTTGATCATCCTATGAGCTATAAATAATTATATTCAATTTATCCTTCACCTAAATTCAATAGCTGAAACATTTTTCTCTGGCTTACATCTCATCCTCCTAACTACTCGAATAGTAAAACATCATTCAAAAATACAAGGATTTTTTTCATTTAGCTTAAGACTGTTTGGTATCTTCAGTAGTGTCAGTATAATCGAACCATATACATTTATTACACATCTGTCAGACACCAGCCTTAAGTTACATATTTAGAGAGATATAATAGTACAGAAATAATAAAGAAACCTGTCATCTAATTAGGTAGTCAGTGTTGGTTTTATGCAAAACATAACATCATTGAAACGTCAGGATGAAAACTTTATATAGATATGTATGTGACACACACACATATACATTTTTCATCCTATCATATATATCATATATGTATCTTATCATGTGTATATACACATACATGTCCTCTATAAATGTGTGTATTATATATTGATATAAATATTTTAACATGTGTTATAAGTATGTGCATGTGTGCACACATATAAATATACAAATTTTGATGTTGAACCGCCCCTTATTTAAATCAAAAGACATATCACTCTAGCTTAAATCTGGAACTTCTGAAGACAGCTACATGTAGAAAGACATGGAGAAATGGATAAGTGAATTTTCTTCCCTTTCTCCTTCCTTTCTTCTTGTTTTTCTTCCTTCAAAATGAAACATATTTGTGTGCCTGTTACTCTATGTAATTCACTTAGATAAAAGACAAGGAACATAGTATGTAGCCATCATGGTCTTGGAGGGAAAAGCAACAAATAAATAGAAGTGTGCATGAATGGTAAAAATCATCAAACCTGCTAGGTTTGGTATGAGGAGGTCAGAAGTGGGAGTTGGTAAGGAGAGAAGCAGCAGCACTGAACTCAGAGCTGGGGAGGCAGAGAAAGTTTTATAAGCCATCCTTTTATCCACAGAGCATCCTTCTTTTTACTTATTTTTCTTTTGATCTCAGGACTTTTCTCTTCCATCACTTGAGCTCATTTTATTGCAATCTCACAGTTGCAAGATAAGAAGAAAAGGCAGGATAGCTATTACGTTTTTCTAAATAATTATACTTGGGTAGGCCAATTTCAGGAAACCTTGATTTTTACCTTAGGAGAAAATCCTAAGAAAGTAGATTACAGCATAGGATTTAGACCTCAAAATGAGTGCAAAAACCGGAAGCAGAAGGAACATAACAGAGAAGATTCACTAGATGCAAGAGAGAAATGAAAGGACTTTAAGAAGTTAACTATGAAATTAAAATGACGACAGAATTTTCTGGTGGTCTTTTAAAATTGTTTTAGATGCTGCCTCTAGATGTGGTCAGGAAATGCTCATTTTAATTTAATTCAAGTTCCCAAACTCAGCATTCTTTGCAATTCACAACATTATTTTACTTTGATCTGTTCCAGATCTGTCCCTGAATCCTAATTATACATCAAATGTCTACACATTCAATTACAATTACACATAAAAATGTCTACACATTTTTCAAACAAAAAATATTTTTATTTTAAACCATTTCTACTAAAAATTTTTAAGAAATACCAGAATATTTTTACAATCAAAATTTTTAAAGTCAGAATATTGAAAAGAGATCTATTTGATAACATTCAATACTTATGCAAGAAAAATCGACCTTTCAAAAAGAGCAACTAGAGACCATGCTTGAAATCAGAATTGGATTTACTATTTGTTAGGGTTGAGCATACCTTTAACTTCTCAGATCTGATCAGATCTCTCACATAAATTTCTATGTAAGATTCGAGTCACTTCATTCCTCTTTCATTTGCACTTAAATTTTATCCTTTTTCCTTTTATCCTCTGATACAATGTTATGAACAGTTGATTTTCCCCCAACCTACATTCAGTTTCCAGCACCACTTCCTACAAAAGTATTTGTTATATAAATTTATAAGTTGATAAACTTGGGATTTTACCAGAAAACGATTCCCACTGTTCACCTTTACTTATTCTGGTCATTCCTGGTAGTCCTTTTTTAAAGCGATGTTTCAACTCTCCAGATGGTTTTTAAAGGCAGCTCTGGTTCAACCCCAGCTAATAGATCAAAGAGATCCACCCCATGTTTGCCTTCCCTGAGCTCAGAAGTAGGACTCTCAGCCCTTTGCTGGAAGGGCAGAGAATCACTGATAAACGAGCCTTTGCACCTTGTGCAATAAAAACACATCCAGTTTATAGTGACAGGGACAGTTATAGCTAAATCAAGGTATTTCATTTATGCCCTGATACTCCTCACCTTCAGGTCTCCTGTCTGGAACAGACACTACATTTCTGAACTCTATTTACAACTGTTGAGATTCAACATTCTGCTTATATTTGTGACTCACTGATTACGATGACAAAACAGAAATAGTAAGTGAGCTACATAATTTATTTTTCCTTTGGTCTTCCCAGAAATAATGTTTGCTTCTCCTCTCAGTGTGAAAGTTTTTATGTATCCCATCTGTAAATGTTCACAAGAATATAAATCCAATGCAGAAATGAAATACATCATTTCCAGAATATACTGGGCAGTTCTCTTTAGTTCCTAAGAATATATCACCACATAAAGAGAAGAACTGAAAACCCCTTTTGCCCATGTAAAAAGAGATTTAGACTTTTTAGGACTTCCTTATTTGGGTAATTGCATCCAGTGTCCACACTCATGCATAGTACTTGTCTCCATGTGGCCAGAAAATAAGGCCAGATCATTACCAAGGCTCCTAACAAAGGAGACTATTTCTGCAATCAAGAAGGTTTAGTGCATTCGTATTAATTTGGGGGAATGTCTGTAGCAGAATGCCTGGATCAGACAATCTGATGGGGGACAAAGAGTCAGGGATGGAACTAGATCAAGCTGTAAAGTAAAGAGGTTTTCTCTGGAAGGCCTCACTACTTTTTCATGCCTAGTATTTTCTCTGAGCAATAGAGTTGTCCCCATGCCCCGCAAAGGTTGAACAACTATTAACTTGGCACCAAATTTGGGCATACCATTTTCACAGTGCTGTGGAGGATGAAAAGAAGCACAAGTGAGTTCACTGTTCTTTTTTAAGTGCATAAAACAAGAAGCCACAAATTGTAAGAAAATGAGTCTTATATTTATTATAATCATTCTTGATGGTCTTGATGGCCAAGACCTGGTAATTATTCTTGACTTCCAATGTCCACATCTGTCCATGAGGAAATCTGATGGCTCTGTCCTCAAAATATCCCAAACCCTGCCCCTGTAATGATCCCTGTTGCTACCTCTGTGGTCCAAGCCATCTTTGTCTCTCACCTGGATAATAGCAATGCCCTCTTAACTGCTCTCCCAGATTCCATCTTTGCCCTCAGTCTACTTTCATCACCTCACACAGAGCAGACCTTCTAAAATGTAAGAAAATGGATGGAATCATGCTACCATTCTGCTTGGAACTCTGAAATAATTCCACATTTCACATAGAGTAAAAGCCAAGGCTCATCTAATGTCCAACAAAGCCCTGAGCAATGCAGCCATCCTCTCCATTCCATATCTAACTTCCTCTCCTACTAATTTCCCCTGCCATCATCTTGGCCTCTTGCTCTAGGTACACTTTCACCTTAAAGCCTTTGAACTGACTGCGCTTCTCCCCACCCTAAAGTCCTCTTTACCGACCTGTCCACATAGGCGACTCTTTGAACCTTTAAATCATCATTGGAATGTCAACATTTCAATGCAGCCAATATGAAGGACCCTGTATAAACTGGAAAATGCTCTCTTACTCCCAGTTTTCCCACTATCCATACCCCCTGCTCTACTGTTTATTTTTATTTTCTCCAAAGGATTCATCACTTAACAGCCAGATTCCATATTGCATTTATTTACTAGGTTTATTTATTTCTGCTCTACTCACAAAGATGTCAACTTAGGAGCAAGAATCTGTTTTGTTCACTGATGCATTCCAATGGATTAAAACAGTTGCTGGCTATACTCAGAACCCAATAAATACTTACTAAACAATGAATACATTTATGAAAGAAAGCATTAAAAATAGCTATCTTTTACTGAATGCCTACTATATGTCAGCGTTCTGTTAAATGTTTTGCACTCATCACCTTGCCTTCTCTCACAAAACCCCAAATGTGGGGTAAGTACTATTCCACCTCTTAGCAAATGCAGAAACTGACATTTAGAAAACTTTGTTACTTGTCGAAGGTTACACACCAGTTAAGTGGCAGAGCCAGGATTGAAACTCACATCCAACACTAAGACTTTGGATATTAGCACTCTGATATGCTGAAAATAGCAACTTGATTCACTATACAGTTCTGCATAATCATAAGATCTGTTAGTGTAGAAAAGGATTTAAGCTTTGGAGACTGGGAAGCAGAAAGTAATTATCAAGTGAGAGGTTATTCCCAGAGTCTAATCCTAATTTACAAAAATTTGTAAAGATACTGGCACAGATGGGCGCCTGGGTGGCTCAGTGGGTTAAGCCACTGCCTTCGGCTCAGGTCATGATCTCAGGGTCCGGGGATCGAGTCCCGCATCGGGCTCTCTGCTCCGCAGGGAGCCTGCTTCCTCCTCTCTCTCTCTGCCTGCCTCTCTGCCTACTTGCGATCTCTCTCTGTCAAATAAATAAATAAAATCTTTAAAAAAAAAAAAAAAGATACTGGCACAGAGTTTTTTGTTGTTTTTTTTGTTTTGTTTTGTTTTGTTTTTTTAATAGAAAAGGGCTAGAAAAACACAAGGAACATGAGTGGATTTTAATTGGTTATCCTTTAAATTCATTTCATCATATTTTGATTCTCAATTTTCTCTTGGTGATTACTCCTAAGCTTCTCTAATGCTTGACCTCTGTTCTTGACCTTCAATGAATGCAATACCTATACTTGTCCCTCTTCCTGTGCACAGTAGCTCATTTCAGATTTGCATCTGCCATCCACTTCTGCCCCATCTATGTCAGACCTGGCACCACTTATGTCTTAGATTCCAAAATTCTTTGGAGGAGAACAGGCCTGGATATAATTACACACACTAACTCGTTTTATACGTTCCTTACAGGCAGCCATCAACTGAGTAGACTCTTAATATGTGCATTCTGATAAAAATATCCTGGTCTACTCCCTTCGGAGGCACCCTCCACCCACGCCAACACTTCACTTTCTTTCTCATTTGCCTGGTGAGTCATATCAGTACTGGCAATTTATATTAAATGCTTCAATCCCAAATTCTTGCTTTCTTTTTTTGTCTGTATTTTCTTAACCTGAATAGTCCTTCTAATTGCAATTGTTCACGTCTTATGGTATAAACATGGAGGAAAGCACAGCAGTCAATAGCCTCCTAGCATTTTAATACGCTAAACAATATTTTTGAGGACTAAACATCCATCATGCTTTAAAAATACTTCAACAGATTGTCTTTCTAAATGGTGCCTTAAACAGCAGTTGTCCCTTTCTTTGCAAGCTCAGTGAAGAGATAATATATCCTTTGGGGTCAGGCTCTGTTCCATTTTCTCCCCAGTAGACCCCTTAACTGCAAATAACTTTTCTTAAATGGATTCTCAAATTTCTTTTTAAATCAAAGTTATTATTAAATTAAAGAAAGTAAGAGAAGAATTGTTACATGTACAAAGCATTCACTTTAGCACTTCCTGCAGGGTAGTTCATTTAAATACATAGGATTCCCAATGTTCCCACTGCCAAACATGCCCCCCGAGCACAAGAACCCTCAAATAAGCAAGACTATGCTAGGCACAGCACTACCAGAGCCCTATTGGAAGAAACTGTGTCACAGTCTAATAGGCTACAAGTTTTCTGCCTTGTTTTCATTTATTTATTATTTTCGGCATACTTTAAAATACAGCGGTCAATTAGAATGGCAGTTCAACAGTAAGACTCTTAAAGGCGCTCTCTAAATATATGCTTCATCAGCTTATAAGACCACTTGGAACTAAATGTAGTTAAAAAGAGTTTCATTTACATTTCTCTTCCATTATTCTCATAATGGCACCGATGTTTTACCTATTCCAAGAGCCATGAGTACTCATCTCCAGCTTCGTTGAACCTTCTGGGATGTAACATCTCTTGCCTCCTATAAGGCTTCAACATCATGTTCCCATTTGCTATTTGGATCACGGCCTCGGTGCCCCAGCCCACATCAATCCTCAAGGAAGAATACCACTTTCTTTGAAATGCACCCTTTAAGCTCCTAAAATCAATTTCCTCAACCAATGTTCTACTGTGCTCCTCGCATATCTTTTAATAATTCTGAAGTTCTCCAAAAATCAAAATCCGTTTTCCTTTGTTCAGCTTGTAATCTCTTTTCCCAAGACCTCTGATTTTATCCTGTCCAGTCCTTCTCTCTAAATCTGCCAAAACCAGTCCGCCAGCCAATTTTCTGAATTTCTTGAAATCTCCCCTTCAGGGAGAAGGCCTTTTTACCATAACTGCTGCTTTCTTCACACTCTTGCCCAGGCTCAAAGCATCTTGCAGTTATTATTATTATGAGGGGTATGGAAAACCCACTGAGCAGAAAGCGCCCACTACTTTCCAGCTTCCCAAGTGGATGGCCTGGAATACTTCCTCTTCTTGATGTTTATCAGGCAGTTACAGGGGTTGGTGGCAGCTATATGAGGACAAGTAAGCCTTAGAGAGATTTATAATCTGCATATCAAAATCACCGAGATTTATACCAGCCCTGGGTCTGCAGAGATTGTCATAGGAAAATCAGGGACAAATCTAATGGTTTCAGAATTAGCATAGTCTATTTTCCTTGGGAGGTGGAAGATCCAAGACCACATGGCTGCCCAGCAGACGCTGGATCTAGTCTTAGGGAGAACGCTTATTTCCCAATCTTCACATTTTCATAGACCTTCCCTTCCCTAGAGGGAACAATCCTGAAACAACACTTTTTAGCTCTTGTGGTGAGCGTAGCATAACATATAGAGATGCTGAATCACGATGTTCTATGCCTTAAGCTAATACAACATTCTGTGTCAACTATATTTTAATATAATAATGATGATGATGATGACGATGATATCTAAAGTAGCCCACTGGGGTAAAAGAAAGAAAAAAGAAATAACACTTCTAGCCCCAGTCACTACTTGTCCACATCTCCCCCGAGAGACAAGTAATTTTTATGACACGTGAGGTCAGGAGAAGGAATTGAACATGTCATCTCTGCTACCTTCTCAGGTTTACCATCTACCTGGCCCAGAACTGTACCCCATGTTCTTCTTTTTCTCCATGATTTAAACATACATCATGCTATGCTGGTCATCTGCAGACAGAGGTGACAGTGTCCCTTTCTGGTTCTATGTTTTGGGGTTCTACATCCATGAAACAGTGGCCAGGAGTATGTGTCTGCATCCTCGGGCCCAAATACTCCCTGGGGTGAGGTATTAGGGAAACTGAGAATACCCAACATCTAAGCCACATTCTCCAATCTAGGCTTGTCAGTAGCAAAACTGGCACTCCATTTTCCATGTGGCTGCTTTTTATGTCTAGGTTCTATTTGATTTGGGGTTTAGGAAGGAAATAAAAGAATCTTCATGCTGGCCTCACAGACCCTCAATAGCTGGAAAGGAGCAATTTTACATGCTTTTCACCCAAAATGTTGAGCTTCTCTTGACTAGTGCCTCACTTTCCTCAACTGTGCATTCAACTAGTATCTGATGAGCACAAACTAAGTTCCAGGCACTGTTCTAGGGTCAGAGGTCATACAATGTCTAAAATGTCTGCATTCACAGAGCTTTCGTTCTGTACAACTGAAACAGTTCACAGGACTTAAGGTCAGTATAAGGATTACTTGGATTAGCATATCACACGCACTCACAGTGGTGCCTGGAGTATAGTAAATGCTCTGTAAGTGACGATGATGACGATGATGATGACAATGAAGATGAAGACCATGACGACGATGACAGTGATGACACTCTGCTTCAGTTAAGGAAGCAGTGCCAACCCTAACTGAACAATTCCCACTACTAAGGGATTCTTCTTTCTCCGTGATCATCTCTGAGCTTCAGAAGCCCTAGGATGTAAGGATGCTTCTCAGGTGAAAATATTTTATAACTTCTGACTTCTCACCTCCACTTGCAAACCCTATACTCAGATCCTTAGAGGATACCGTTGTTTAATACGCCATGCTGTGTGGGGAGGAATTTTTTTTTTCTGACTTGGAAAAGTGATGGTGAAGACCTCAGTGAGGCCTTTCTTTGCACAGTTACTGGCTCCCTCCGGTTGTTTTTGCCACTGCACACACAGGTCATTAGGCTTCCGTGGATTTTATCCTCTTGCTTCTCACAAGCTTCATCCCAACCATAGAGCTCGAAACCCCCTGGGCCTCGCATCTCGCCCAGTGCTTCTGCACATAGAATTATATCATCTCTTTAAGAGTGTTCCAATTATTATCTCAGTTTTACACCATTTGCTAGTGAGGGATTCCGGGCGTGTTTGCTGGCTTGGTTGTAGAATAGAACCAACTATACAAGCAAACTCCTGACCTTAGGTCCACGTAGAGCCACTGTCTCCCATGCAACTGATCTAGATGTGACTCAGACAGAACTCTCTGCACACCCTTCTATCAGAGTCCTTTTATCCACATGCCACGCTAGTTATGAGGATCTTATGTACTAGCTTGGTTGTTACAATTTGTCCATCTGAATTCTTGTTTAACCATCTGTGACAGATCTATTTATCTCAGCCACACTAATGTTCTGTACAGAAGGATTGATGAATTGTGTTCACAGGTAATGGATTAACTATCAAACACAGCTCATTTCTTCATCCATTCTTTCAACCGTCAAGACATATGTTGTTATTTATGAATGTTGTGCTCTGCAATTTTGTCTTCATTTTGAACCAGGAAATCGAAACTTGCAGAACTTAAATATTACAGAGTATAAGGGGTCATAAAGATAATAAGTAGTGAGGCATTAACCAAAATATGTTCCTCCTAACCCAAAGTCTATGAAACTACAGACACCAATCTGCAGAATTTTATTTTTAAAAAAAAGAACTGGCCATTCATGTTTTAAATTCTAATGAAAATCACTCTCTGCAAATATAATTCCTTATGAGAACTAACACTCTCTGACACATTCTCCCCACTTAGTTGTGAAGTCTAATGCAAATCACTCATTCCAAATTTAGGGAGATATTCTTAAACTAAACCTTAATGGGACTTAACATTTCCGACAATTTTGGGTCCACATTTTATTGTGGCAGCTTGTGATACTTATTATATTTTTACTCTGTAGGACCGAGACAAAGACACTGGCGGTCCTGTCAAATACAATCAATAAGTATGCTACCTTCCTCAACTCGGTTAAGTGTTGGTTACGTTAAACAACATATCCACAAGTGCCTGGTTCTAATATATATTTTAACAAACCAAGTAATATTTGGAAAACAACCGATGATCCTTCTACTGCTCAGAATCTACTTTTTTTTTTCTTTTTTCCAGAAACCATTACCTTCAGCATGGAAGAACTCCTCACACAGTGACTTTTATTTGTAGATTACAATGCAATGCTATGTGACAGCAAGAGCAGTGGGATCTCCACTCACACCCCTGAAAAGACAGGGGTGGAAGGAAGGAAACCAACTGATGAAGAGTCGCCTCTCCTGCCCTCCTAGTTCTGGGGGCAACGGAATTAGACACAATGCCCTGTAGCCCTTCGGGAAATATGATACACTCAGGAAATCCAAAAATAATATAAATGGCATTCCTTAAGGCTTGAAAAAAGAAACTCCATTTAAAAAAAAAAAAAGCGTTTTGCATGGTAGAGGTTAACTTACATTCTATCTAATAAGAAAAGCACAGTTTGGAAACAGAGCTAGATTCAAATCTTTAGACGATATCATCACAACAAAGCCATAAAAAGCTACTAAGCAAATGATTTTGGGATTGTTTTGAAACTTTTAATGACGAGTTAGAAGCATCTGCCATATGGTTGCTGGTCATTATTAAGAAGAGAGAAATTCAAGTCTTAGCAGATTTACATGTAGTGAAACTATGGTTTGCTAAAGGACAAAGATGACGATGTTAAACCAGCTTATTCAATGATTAACATTTACTGAGTGACACTCTCCAGAGCATGTCATACTCAGTGCTGTGGCGATAAGACAGTCAAGAAGACTTAGTTGCTATAGTCAAGAAAGTCATAATCTTCTCAGGAAGCTAAGGCATGTACAAAAATAGCCACAATTCAGATTTTGCCTGTTTAAGTCAAAGTCAGCCGTGTTTTCCACCAAAGGTCCCTAAGTCAGAAGAAACCTTTGAGCAATCCTTGGCCCCCCTAGTCTAACAAATTATATATGCACTCACTGCAAAACATACTCAAAATCGGGTGTTTTTAAGGATGAATAAAGGGGCAGTGGGTAAGATGTTTGCTAAAGGATGGATAAGGAACATAGGGAATGAAAGAATAAAGTATTTCGACAGGCCAGAAAGGAGACAGGTGGCAGGGCAAGTGTTAAAAATCTGCGGAGACACTCATAGGTAAGCATTAATGGGCTGAACTAGGAGATGTTTACACTTGCAGAGGTATAGCAAGTGTGAGGTCTCCAAGCTAAGAAAAGACTTTAGAAATATGAACACGTACTGGCAGCTAAATCCCTGGGAAGAGATGAGACCCCCATCAAGAATGAAAATGGGAGGAAAAAATATCTACATGTATTGAAGGAAAAAGAGAAGAGGTCATCAGAGAGAAAAGACGCAGAAACACACTAATACTAACACAACAAGATAATGGCATATTTGAGAATATATAATGACTTTTAACTAATGTAAAGACAAATTTAGCAGTGGAACACTTAAAGAAAAAAATATACCTAATTATATAGAATAACTAATGTGTAGTAGTTTAGCCTTTCAGCTATAAAGTTAATATTCTGAGAATATTTCATAAAATATTTAATAAAGATGCAAAACCATTAACAATCTTAAAATGGTTTCCAAAGGCATTTATTCAATATAGGCAAGGATGATAAAAATAAAAATAATTATTATGAATTATCAATAATGCACTTTAAAAGTCAGTCATTTCAGAATATGTAATTTTATTCAGATTAATGTCAATTTTGAGCAACAACCGACTTCTAAAAAAATTGTTGAACCCAACTCAACTTTCCCATAACAATTTTAAAGGAAAAAATGTTTTCACACATAATGGCTTAAAACTATAACACCTATAGCTAATAATCTTGCCACACAAAAAATAAAGTGCAATTTCTTTATCTCTTGCCAAGGTGGCATAAAAAAGATATTGTGTAGATCAAGTATCACATCAATGTCATATCTCAGCCTATAGGTGGCATGTTATAATCTCCATGAAATTCCATTCCTACACAAAATTATGGGACATGTAAGATCCCAAAAATGGGAATCAGAGAAATCTAAGTTCAGATCAGAGTTATGCACTAAGAATTTTGTGGACCTGCACACACTACTTAAATCGTATGTGTTAGCAATTTTCTCAGAGATGGGGTTTAGAACACTAATCTCACAGTGTTTTCATAATAATTAAATGAAATGATGTTTGTAAAGTATACTGCATCTGGCACAGGTTAAGCAATTTTAAGAAAATGTTGTATTTTAACTAATTAATTGCAATTGTATTAATTTTTATGCATAACAATTTATTCTGGCCTGAAACAACACACGTATCTTTGTTCTGTAGGTCAGTAGGTCAGAAATCCAGGTTGGTGTAACTGGGTTACAACAGAGAACTGGGTTCTCTGCTAAGGGTCTGAAGCTTGAGTCAAGGTGTCAGGTGACTGGGGACAGATCAGCTGACACACTCATTCAAATTGTTGACTGAATTCAGTTCCTTGCAATGGCAAGACTCCACATCTTCTAGTAGCCATCCACATTCCTTGCGATGTGCTCCCCTCCCCCAGTGGAAAATCGTTTCCCTGTTAACTCCCTAACCTGTTTCAACTCTCCCTGACTTCTCCACCTCTGACCTCCAGAATGAGATTTAAAGGGTTTATAACATTAGATCAAGACCACCTGAATAATCTCTCTTTCTTAAAGGCAAAGTACCACTCATCACGCTAGATATATTCATTGTCCCAGGGATTTTAAAGGACTTATAAAACCTGCTGTAGGAATCATGGAGGACATCTTAGAATTCTATCTACCACAGCAGTTATGGTAACAGTCTTAATAATTGTCTATTGCATAATACTTTCAATCATTTTTAAAAAATGCCATTTTTAAGATTTCAAGAAATAGGGAATTATGATTAGAAACTTAATAAAAGCCCTTATGTTGTCATACCATCAGTATTTAATTATATTTATACAGAGGAGATACAACATATTTATAGGAATTTGAATTTCTAAAGAAAAGCCAGAAGAAACTAGAATATCTTTTACCTGCCAGCTCATGTTTTCCCAGAACACCTTATTTTCCTGGTTTGTTCTGCATTTCCAGAGACATAATTTTGAAAGCCAGAAATTCTCTTTCATTCAGCTCCAATGTGTGGCAAGAAATACCATGCAATTTACAGATTCTGACAAATTTCTGAAGTTTGATTCTAAAACAAACTTCTACTGGAAAGGCATCTCATAAAGGAAAAGTTTAATCATTGCTACCCCCAGGGTAAGTAGTTAAAAACCATCCAGTTTCATGAATGCTCTTAAAATAATAGCTACTTATGTCCTATTTTTAAAGGCTCTCTCATTTAAATTCCTTATTTCCTAAATTGTGAACAAACCTCCATGTTAGCAAAAATCACAGAGCAACTAGGAAGCTGGTCACTAACGGAAACCTACCACATGCCAATATTCTTATGGGAGCACTGTACACATATTGTCATTGATTTTTTTTTTAACAATACTGTCAATACTAGTTATTTTATTCTTATTTTACCTCTGAAGAAACTGAGGCTCAGAGAAGGTAACTAATGTGTACAAAAACCACATAAATAGAACCTTCTAAAGCCAGAATTCAAATCTAGGTTTATCAGACTCCAAAGCCTGATCTCTTTCCAAAGTATACTCTACTGCCTCTTCAAACTAAAATGAGTCAAATGGTGAAAAAAGAAAACGCACCTAAGAAAAAGATCTCTTGCATTTAATAATCCTTCATTTATTTGGCTTTCATAGACTTATACCTTTGCACATGTCCTATTCTTTAAATTTAACTTACAAGAGGCCAATCAAAGCTGAAATTTGTATGAATGACTGCACCAGTGCTTTAATAACTGTACAAAAAATCTAAGGACCCATATATTACAAAGCAAATAATGTTTATCTACCCAAACCACATGGTCATCTTATGTCCTCATTAGCTATTCTTAAGCATAGTAACAGTAACAATTCTGACTCACATCAAGTAAGGGGTAAAACCAGCAGAGTGAAAATCAAAGATTCTGGCTTTCATTTGCCAGCGCCCTTTAGAGATTTTCTACTAATAAATGTTCTTTCTGTCTCTTCATATCTTCAACTCAGATCCACGCCCCAGATATATGTCAATGTCAAGGCTGACCAAGAAATGTGATAATAAGAATCCCCCAGCAAATAAATGAGAAGTGTTGCAAACCATCCTTTTCTTTCCTGCAGTACTTACCCAGGGGCTAAGGGTTACACAATTGTAATAAACAAGGACCCCTTGACATCCAGAGCAGAGATATCCTCATAGCCCCTTTGTTGGATCTGGGGGTTCTTAACTTCTGATTTATCAGACAAAGTCTCTGGAGAAAGATGCATCCGTTGGAATGTCCACTCTTATCACAAAATAATTACGTGACAAAGAGCAGATAATTGGTCTCTGGATCTCTTTTTTTTACCAGGAAAGTGAGGATCATCAAATCACCTACCTCACGACACTAATAGTGAGTACTAAATCATAGGTAAAGTGCTTAACTTATTACCTGGCACTGGAAACATGTTAGGTATTATTATTATTAATTTATTACAATTAGTAATACTTTATAATATTTAATCAGATAGCCTCCACAAGACAACTGAGAAATTTAAATAGATTGCTTGAGGCTAATAAAGGTTTTGCATAACCTCAACATAAAAAAAAAAAAAAACACGCTTTTAGACATAGGCTCCTCAAGCTTTTGAAATGCATTTCTGTCATTTTGTGTTTTGTTTCTGTCCTCTGCAACTGTGCCCTCCCCCACCCCCGACCCTGGGCTTTTATTTCAGTGTTAGAAGGCAGTGCCAGGTGCATTCGTTTATTTTCCTGTATTAAGTCCAAGCCCATTCTAATGGCTGTAATTTTATGTGTTACTGACTTCCACATTCAGCCCAGCCACTATATATCCCATATATCAATCAACCTTGTTTCTGAGAAAGATGACTCATTGTAATGGATGTCACAAGTTCTGAATCACCAAAATTTAAAGGTAAAACTGATTGATAAATGGCCACAATGTATGGGAGAACCCCAAATCAGTAGCTGTCCTAAGGAAGGCTTTATGTATTTTTATGTATAGGAGTGTTGGATTCACCTAAATAGTCATTGACAAATAATGAATTCTAGGTACTATGCCCGCCACTGAGGCCACAGGAATGAACCAGAAGGACAAGGCTTCTGCTCCTCGTCCATTTAATTCCACTCTCCCTGGCAATTACTGTCACAGAGGCTTGACATTTCAGGCTAACACTTCAAAGATGATCTCCTCCTCAACACCTGCAATGCAGGCTATGGTTTTGCAGCCCAAGTGGCAAAGCTCCTTATTCCTGGGAGCTAGGAAAGTCTCGGAAGGTATATCAAGTCCATTTGTCAAAAAAAAAAAAAAAAAAAAGGCATAACAAAGCATAAAAAAAAAAAAAAAAGCATAACACTTAACTAATAAACATGCTACATATGTGATACACAAAACACAGTTCATGGATTATATATCTCAAAACAAGATATGGCCTGTGCCACCAAAAGGTCTATGAGCTGCACTCTAGAAAAGGGTATTTCTGGCTAATTATGGTAGTCATTAAGCTGCCAAGTCTCCTTCTCCAAGTGTATTTCTTTTTTTTTTTTTTTTTTTTTTTTTTTTTTTTTTTAAAGATTTTATTTATTTATTTGACAGACAGAGATCACAAGTAGGCTGAGAGACAGGCAGAGAGAGAGGAAGGGAAGCAGGCTCCCTGCTGAGCAAAGAGCCCGATGTGGGGCTCGATCCCACGACCCTGGGATCATGACCTGAGCCAAAGGCAGAAGCTTTAACCCACTGAGCCACCCAGTTGCCCCTCCAAGTGTATTTCTGAGTTGTACTTCCCCTCACCCTGGAAGTTAAGCAAGTCTATATACCTTCCTTTAAAGAATCAGAGCCGAGGTGACATAGTATTTAAGGAACACTGTGCTTCAGACCATGTGTCCTTTCCCTGACACAGTAACCAGCAATATTTTCAAGTGGTGGAAATCCACCAGCCTGAGACCTTAAATAAGGATGATGTACAGGAAAGCCCAACCCCTACAGACCAGACACATCCACCCTCAGTGGACAGTGTTGGGTCATAAGCAAGATAAATGAGAGAGAAATAAAACTTGATGTTTTAAGCCCAGAGTTGTTAGCACAGCATAAGCCAGTTAATGCAGACTAATTAATTTAAGAAACAAACCTACATCTCTGACCCAATGAAACAGCTAGCTCAAAAAAGTAGGGCAAAGAGCCCCTTTTTAGAGTTATTGAGGAAAATGCTACCAGACTCATCTGGTTACAGACTGATCTTACTACACACACTGATTTCTCACTTTTAACTAAAAGGACAGAAACAAAGTACTATGAGAGAATGGAAGAAGACACCGTCATTTTTAAGCAGAAACCCAAAGACACATGATTCCATCCAGTGAATCCAAACAGACACTTGCATCAGAATCAAGAACATTTGATGAAATGCGGATTCCTGGTCCCAAACCAAAGCCGACCAAATTTCTGAGGATCGGTTAAATTTGTATTTAACAAATTCTCCAATTGAATCCTTCATAACCTTTTTTTTTTTTAAGTCTTTATTTATTTATTTGACAGACAGAGATCACAAGTAGGCAGAGAGGCAGGCAGAGAGAGAAAGAGGAAGAGAAGCAGGCTTCCCGCTGAGCAGAGCGCCCAATACAGGGCTCCATCCCAGGACCCTGGGATCATGACCTGAGCCAAAGTCAGAGGCTTTAACCCACTGAGCCACCCAGGCATCCTCCTTCATAACCTTTATAAAATATCTTGGTTTGGGACCCAAACCTGTAAACTAATAATACTCAGGTGTGTTTTGTTTAGGATACACAAGATTTGGTTTGTTTTTATTTGAATTAGAATTGGTTGGCCTTTAAAAATTAAGAAACTTCTCGTAAGAATTGGTATTTCCACTTTTGAAAAATAATTGGAATATCAAGCAACTCTTATCTCAAACACTTATATGGTAGTAATCAGATAAAAACTCAACCGCCTTAGCACAACCATATCCATGCCTCAGGTCTTGTCTCCATAATGTCAACTCATTTTTTCATTTGACCTGCTCAAGGCAGTAATAGAATTTGGGTACCTTTATTCTGATTTCTGTTATACAGGCTGGAGACTGTGCTCTGGAAAGTGAGAAAAAGGAAAATCATTGAAGACTGTTGAGCAAAAGAATTGCATAATGAAATTTAACTAAAAAATAGAAATCTGGCAATATAGAAAATAGGATAGGGCTTTGCACATGCAAGTGGTTTGCTGGGGAGAGGGGAGTGATGAGTGGGGGGCGGTGGTGGACAGCACTTTATTTACTGGCCGAGTAGGTAACCTGACCAAGCGATATGAACTAAATGAGATCCCTAGCTAAATGTGAAGGACATACCACCTTTAGAAAACTCAGTTTTAATTGTTATCATCAATTCAATTTATATTTCAATTTCAGTCATCAGTTCCATCCTGGGTTCACCAGAGCAGCAATTTTTAAAGGAGAAGATGGAAATCCACATTTTTTATTGGAAATGTCCTGATTTCTAAATGCCTTAAGTTATTTTAACCAATCAACTGGTTGTTATCTACATATTAAAGGATGGCAGAATTAGAGTCAGGAGACTGGAAAAAAGGGAAGGGGAATTTGAAAAACTTTTTTCAATGAATTTTTAGCCCTTGTAGATTGACAAATATGGACTCCATTATGAACCACAAGATGAAAAGCAACTTTAGGTGATAAAATTATGAATTTAGTTTCTGGAAGTTTAAGAAATTCATATGTGAAAGGATACAGTTCATCATTAATTTATCATTTTTCAACAGGTATGACAATTAGTAACCTACATCCTACACGTGGTACTGGGGCTAGAATAAGAGACAAGAAGTCTCAGATCTCTGCCTGTAGAGATCTTAGATCCCTACAGATGGAACACAGAGTTACAAAACACTACACTCGTGTTATGCCAAGTGTGTAATGGATGATGTGTTCCACAGAAATGTACGTGTGGGGACGCCTGGGTGGCTCAGTTGGTTAAGCAGCTGCCTTCGGCTCAGGTCATGATCCCAGCGTCCTGGGATCAAGTCCCACATCAGGCTCCTTGCTCGGCGGGGAGCCTGCTTCTCCCTCTGCCTGCCATTCTGTCTGCCTGTGCTCGCTCTCTCCCCCTCTCTCTCTCTGATAAATAAATAAAGATCTTTAAAAAAAAAAAAAGAAGAAGAAATGTACGTGTGCGTACACACACACTAAAAGGCACCTAGAAAGTAGCGACATCTGAGCTAGAAACTGAAGAAAGGATAACCTATGTCCTCAATAGAAGCAAAAGCCTCTGTAAAGGCTAAAGAAAGCCAAATGCACTATAAAAATAAAAACTGAGACAAGGAGAGTTGATCTAAACCACTCAGCGAAAGGTAATGATTTGTAGCAAGAAATGAGTAGAGAAAAGTGAGAAGAGGCCAGAGTCTGCAGAGACTACCTTAAGTGGCCTGGACTTGCTCCTGAAAGCTGTGGGTGGTCAGAGAAGGGAGTTCATGTGGACAAGGACAAGCAAATCCACGTCAGAGAACAGCTTCAGGACCAGAGATAATCTACATATGGGTCCATATTTGAGGATAAGGAACTGAATGAGATTGTTCTGAGAAAATCATTAAGGGATAAGCGGTAAGTCGTAATTGTTGAAAGTACAGGGGGCGCCTGGGTGGCTCAGTGGGTTAAAGCCTCTGCCTTCAGCTCAGGTCATGGTCTCAGGGTCCTGGGATCGAGCCCCACATCGGGATCTCTGCTCAGCGGGGAGCCTGCTTCCTCCTTTCTCTCTCTGCCTGCCTCTCTGTCTACTTGTGATCTCTCTCTCTCTGTCAAATAGATAAATAAAATCTTAAAAAAAAAAAAAAAAGAAAGAAAGAAAGAAAGCAAGTACAAAACCTGGGGCGGGGGGCACATGTAAGAAAAGAGAAGATGAAGAGAAACCAAAGAATGAGATAGATAAAGAAGCGGGGAAAAGACCAAGACCCGCGAACAGGAGTGTTTCAAGAGGGGGTAGATCTGTAATATCAAGCAGGGCGGAGAAGTCACAGAGGGTAGGCTTTGAACAGATGCTGCCGTTCATATCACCTATACAGAGAGTGGAGAGCAATGCTTAGGAACATAAACGGTGATATTGGTCCATACAGTTTTGTACATTTATCACTATCTCACCGTAACAATCACTTCCTAATCAAAGCTGACGCAGCTTTAAGAGAAGCTTTAAATTGAAATTTTCATGCAATGGAACTACCCAGTTTTGTACAAACTCCTAATTGCTGGTGGTTGGAAGACCAAACAGCCTTTGTACGTTCCTTGGCAGGCCAGACTTCAGAGGGTTAGTCGCCTTATTCTGCTTGCTCGTATTCAGGCCCACGCTCTGCCTATTTCTCCACAATGAAGAAAAAATTGGTTTTAGATTTCTGTTCCAAGAACCTTATTTTCTACTCTATTTGCTTTGAAACATGCCACAAAAGATGAGAGAAATTTTAGATGGAAGGGACATCGCGGGTCTTAGCTACAGTCTCCTCCTCTTCGTGTTTTAGAAACTGAGGCACAGAGATGTTAACTGGCTTGCTCAAGGTCATAGAGTTTTTATAAAAATAAAGGGGTTTTTCATATATAAATGGTGGTTTTCATGCTTTTATACACTGCCTTACCATCACAGCCTCCCTGATCATAGAAAAAGCCTTTTCCCTCTTAGTGCCTTTTAAAATTAAAATAGAATCAGTTATTTAAGAATTTAGGTTCCTCCAGGATTATAATCTGGTCTCTGGCAGGCACTCAAATACAAACTATGTATAATACATTTTAAAGGAAATCACATTTTTCATCTGTCCAAAAAGAAAATTTTGAAGCATCTTAAATAGAAAATCTGACAAGAAGAGAGCTCTATTATTTTTCTCTCCTGGAGATTACACACATGACAAAATTTTATTTATCACAATACTATATTTAAGGATTAAATTTGTTGTTGTTGTTTTTTTAAAGATTTTATTTATTTATTTATTTATTTGACAGGCAGAGATCACAAGTAGGCAGAGAGGCAGGCAGAGAGAGAGACAAAGGGAAGCAGGCTCCCTGCTGAGCAGAGAGCCCAGTGTGGGGCTCCATCCCAGGACCCTGAAATCATGACCTGAGCCCTGAGCCGAAGGCGGAGGCTTTAACTCACTGAGCCACCCAGGCGCCCCTAAATTTGTTTTTTTATAATCAATTATTTATACTACCTTAGTTTACAACCTTCACGTCAATATTATTTTTGCCACAACTAGTGGCAGAGTACTAGTAAGTACTAGTAAATAAGTACTAGTGAGTACTAGTAAGTGCTAGTAAGAATGTTGTAATACCCAACACATTTTAATCAAGCCGAGTTCAAATACCAACATAGAATAGTCAGAGATCAGTTGTTTTCAATTAAGCAGGAATATGTTCTTATTTACAGAATATGGCAGAATTATAGTGTACTGATAACTAAAGAAATTATACTTAATAATATGCAGCATAGTCACAGGAATTAATGGTCAAACTAATATTTACTAGCAATGTTGTAAAAGCATATCATAAAGAATAAATTTGTCTATGATTATGTTCTGATAAAATGAGGTTTATTACCACAACCTTTAGAAAGAGAAATTATGGGGGTCCCTAGGTTGTTCAGTCCTTAAGCATCTGCTTCCAGCTCAGGTCATGATCCCAGGATCCTGGGATCCATTGATGGATCTGGCTCCCTGCTCAGTGGGAAGCCTGCTTGTCCCTCTCCAACTCCCCCTCCTTGGGTTCCCTCTCTTGCTGTCTCTCTCTCTGCCAAATAAATAAATAAAATCTTAAAAAAAAACATAGAAATTATGAATTCCTAATTGACTGTCAGAGTAAACCATGACTAATAGTGGTAGTGATAGTAGTAGTAGTAGTAGCAGTAATAATAATAATAACAACAACAACAGCAGCATTTACTGAGCAAAGAACCTCTCCATTGCATTATATATTTTACAGAGGCCCCTAAAGCTTGTATAGTATGGTAGCCTTAGCTAAGTTTACCTCTCGGCTATTCAAAAGTGTAGTCCAAGGACCAGCAACATTGATATCACCTGGGGGCTTATTACAAAGGCAGCAACTGGAGCTCCAGACTCTCAGACTGCATCAAAATCTACATTTTTTTTTAAGATTTTATTTATTTATTTGACAGATAGATCACAAGTAGGCAGAGAGGCAGGCAGAGAGAGGAAGGGAAGCAGGCTCCCCACTGAGCAGAGAGCCCGAGCCCAGAGCCCGATGCGGGGCTGGATCCCAGGACCTTGGGACCATGACCTGAGCTGAAAGCAGAGGTTTTAACCCACTGAGCCACCCAGGTGCCCCCAAAATCTACATTTTGACACTCATCACTAACCAGGCTATTCATATGCAAATTATAGTTGTAAGTACTTCAGATAAATCAACTAACCATTGGAACTAATGTTTTCCATTTTACAGAGCAGGAAATTGAGGCACAAAGAGATTAAGTAATTTTTCTATTAGCATCAGTAGATGTGACTGGTATTGCTAGAAGCCTACAGAATATCAAAGGCATCTTCCTTCTAATAGATCTCCAATTTTCCCAGATGTTCTCCTAGTTTGAAATTGCTACAGAGATAAACGTGGAAATCAGCTGCAAGAGCTGGGAAGGTTTATTTTTCTAATAAAAGGAACTAACAAGAGCTAGTGCCATCCCTTCCTTTTATTCCAGGCTTTACCGTGGACAGGATAGCTGGAGCTGCAGCAGCCATGTTGGGATTGTGAGGTGACAGCAGGACAGAAGCTAATGCTAAGGAAGAGGAAGTGGAAAAACAAAAAGTCTGGGTTCCTTAAGTTTTTGATGCCATCACTTAAAAGCTTAGTCTTCATGTGAAGCCACCTACCTACAGACCTTTTTTTTTCCCTTTTTATTTATTTATTTTTTTTGCAAGAAAAACTGACCCCCAGTGAAGTCACTGTCAATGGGTTTTTCTGTTAGTTTCTGACAAACACATCCCTAACAGACATAGGCTATGATAAATATTATTTTGCCTGTGTTTCATTGTTTTATTCCAATGCTTGCTCCCTCCTGTATTTCTAAATGGCACCAAAATTGCACTATAAAAAGCCACTTGGCATTACTGTATCTTCTTCTAATGTCTTCAAACAGAAGTGGGTAAAGTGTGAGACCACCCTCTCAGACCAAGTGGATAAAATTATAGAAATGACAGATGACAACACAGTTCCCTAAAAGGAAAGGATCTGAAGAGACATCTGCTTTCCACCCCACTAACTTTCATATCCACTCACTTAAACATGCACCTGCCCACTTTCCTTATCTGCTGATAGGTTTGGCTTAACCTCCCAGCTGTTCCAAGCAGGAACTGCAGCTGCTCTCTGCATCTGGTGGCAATCAGATGTCTGAGAGTAAGATGCCTATATTAGAAGCTGCCACCAAAAATGACAAAGTCTAGATCGGGCGTGGCAGCAAAGGAGAGTGACAAAGACAGCAGCAGTGTAACAAGCAGAACTCCATCTAAATGTATGTATCTCTGGGGCACGCCTGGGTGGCTCAGTGGGTTAAAGCCTCTGCCTTCGGCTCAGATCATGATCCCAGGACCCTGGGATCGAGCCCTGCATCAGGCTCTCTGCTCAGCAGGGAGCCGGCTTCCTCCTCTCTCTCTCTCTCTGCCTGCCTCTCTGCCTACTTGTGATCTCTGTCTGTCAAATAAATAAATAAAAATCTTGAAAAAAAAAATGTATGTATCTCTAAGTCAGCAGCTGGGTCCCATGGGACTTTCATCAGCCCCCTATTTCACAGATAATAATGTAAATCCTAAACGACCCACCCTGCCCACTGAAGTTATGAGTCATACTATCAGTTTGGTGGTAGCCAAAAACACCTTCAAGAGCACTTCAGATTATCTAGGAACCTTGAAAGAAGGGAAGTCAAAAAGAATTCTGCTACAGAAATACTCTCACTGCTTTATCTTCCTGGTCCTTTAAGAATTCAGGCACTATGACTCGATTTTGTATGTTTTAAGAATAATGAGTCATTTTTTTTTACATTTAATCTATTTTAAATGCCGACATGCTTTAATATAAGCACTACTAATCATGTGGTTCTATATATAGTTTCTTGTTAGTTATCTTTGATCCTGCAATTCTGTTATCATTATTAAGGCAGAAGCTACTCAAGACGATGAAAGGATACTTAGCTTTAATTTTTAGTTATCAAGGGACTTACTGTTCTCCCAGGAAGGCTCCAATGATGACTTCCTTTAAAATGTCTCTACATTCACTCCCGTTCCTTTATGACATTTTCATCACCTCAAGCCACCTCACTTCCTTTCTTAAGGGTCTATAGTTTCTCTTCCTCCTGGATCTGTTGGATGATTCTTATGCCATTCTACAAAGCACAGTCATCAGCTTCACATCTTTTTTTTTTTTCTTTTTTGCTTCAGTGATTATCCTCTTACATGCCCTAGATAACTAATTAAATCTACCCTACCATATTCCCCTCTACCCGACCTGAACACCAGCCTTGCGATTCCATTTTCTTTTAATTAAGCCTTCCTCTCTCTCTTGGTATCCAAACTTTAATCTTCCATGTAAACCAGGCTGGCATTTTAGTCCACTGTTTTCTTTCTTGAGAAACTGGAGTGTTTATGTAATCGTGGTAACAAAAATGAATTTGTTCCATTTACCCTAATTTTCTGACTATGGCTGATTTGCTTAATTTTTATTGTAAAGGCTTCTGAAGAGTTCATATAATTGAATACATTTGGACTCTCCAACCCAAATATCTAAATAGTAACTCAGCATCTTCTGCTTCTAAAGCTAAAATCTTCCTATGAGTAATTAGAGGTAAAGTGGACCTCTCCCTTTTTTATTTTTTATTTCTAAATCCTTTTCTAAAAGCTCCCCATGGCATTCCTTTTTCTCTCCAAATTACTCCTCCATCTCAGGTCCGGAGGTCTTTTCTGTCCTGGAAAGCTTGTAACACATACCATTCTAAAAGCACCCAATCCTTTTACCTTTTTAATAAAAGCCAAATGTCTCCGTAACACTTATTGAAATACTGTAGGTATCCCCATGAAACATAGTCTAAATACAGGTTTGGGAATGCTATGAAAAAACATTTATAATTCTTATCCTCTCTTCAACTTTCTTTAATCCTGTGACATAACTCTACTCTTCTATTCAGACACAAAATCCAATTGTACTCCTCATTATATCATATCCTGAAATATCCCTGAAATCTGTTACAATTTACTAACCATCTCCAGAAAATAGCTGAAATAGCAGTATCTTCTTTTTGACATACATTTTTCCTGTGGGTACTATATCAGAAGAAGAGCCATACGTTTTCTTTTATTGTGTTTTAAATCAAATTAACTATCCCCTAACTAAACACATCCTCCAAGAATATTGAGATACGTTTAAGGAGAAAGAATGTCACCATGCATGCTTCTGGAACAATCTTTGTGCTACATTTGGCATTCATTCCCAGGGAAAAAACAAACAAACAAACAGGGAAAACAAACAAACAAGCAAACAAAAAAAACCTAGCATCTCAAATGGCTAATAAAGACACTTTCTAAAATGATGCTTTTATGACAGTATACTTTTTTTTAAATTTTATGTAAATCCTTTCGTTTTAACATGTTTTAAGCGTTGAAATAATAATATTGAAATAAATAAGAAGACACCTAAGAAACATAAAATAAAAATTGACATCATAGCTTATGTCAAACTAAGACGGAGATGGACTCATATTTCTATAAACAGCTTTTGAATCTTTTGAAAAAGTATAATAAAAACATACAAAGATATCAAAACTACTATTTAATCAAAGTTTCTTAAAACGCAAAAAACTATGGAGAATTTGAGGTATTTACATCTCATCATAAGTGATATCCCTAATATGATGAACTTCTATATAAAGTATGTTTAGACTTAAACATTAATTTAATTCTTATACATTACTTTTAAATGATAAGATCTGTACCCCAAGGGATGAGGTATTTCAAGTTACAAACAAGTTTTCAGTGTTCTGTATGGTGCTAAGACTATTAAAAATTCAAAATAAATAAATTTAATACTCATTACATTACTATCATGTAATTTATTTATTTTATTTCACAAGGAATGTCTTATTATTATTTAACTCATCTCCAGCTCAAAAGAAATTAAAATAAGGAAAAAATAATTTTCTTTAAAAAGAGAACTGAGAAATGTCTAGAAATTTCAACTGGAATTAACACTTACCTTCCTACCTCTGAGAATGCTACTCTTAACGTAAATACCTTTAACACAACAACCTTCTGCTACGCACCCAAAAAGACATGCTCTCTGGATGTTATATTCCTCTACAGATAAAATTCTCAGCCTGACAGTAAATATATCCAAAATCACTCTTCCCACTATGAGAAAAAACAATCAATAATGTTCAATAAAGAAAACACAGGGTGGTTATACAGTATTTTTAATTAAGGAGGGGGGGAAAAAACAAACAATGTCTAGGACACTTGAAAGCCAGAAAGAACTAAAGTATGGTGTGATATGAATTTCTGCAAAATCCCGGTGTTAGTCATCAAAATATTTTCAGAATTTAAAATAAGACTCAGCAAATAGTTGGCCCTTAATAAGAAATAGTTGAATACATGAACCATGATTATAGATACAGTACTTGGCCAACTCCAGTTATGTGGTACAAGAAAAATGAATTCTTACTTCTCTAAACTTCAAGAGCATGTTCTTATAATGGAACACATGTTGCATTATTTCAAGCTATTTTGAGAATTATAGTGTATCTATCTTATCTGTCCTCCAAGGGACTTCAACCATCAGAGACCAATATCGCATCCTGTATATCTTTATATCCTGCAGAATGTCTGGCACATCATAAGCCTTCAATAGACATGAGTTAAGAAACAGAATACGAGAATAATTTAATTTGACTCTTTCCCTGTTAACACATTGAAAAATAATGAATTGCTGCCTGGCCAAGCTGTTCACTTGGCCATCTCCACTACCAATATAGATTTCTACAATATGATTGAGCTGTAGCAATCAAAAAATAACACTGAAACAAATGGATCTGTCATGCCTATGGTCCAATTTATCCACTGTGTTAAGGAGGTAAAAAGAGAAACGCCGATTGCACCTGAGCTTAAATGCTAGTGAGAAAACACAGTGAGTGAGGCATGCTTATGCCTGAAAAAGCAAAAATAATAATCCCGCAGAATATGACTGAGGGCAATGCTCTTCTAGAAGCAATGATTGAGAAAGAAAAAAATAAAAAGCTAACCAAGTATATTTTAAGGTGAAAACAAAGCATTAGCATTGGTTTATGAAAACATGAGTAGTATTCTCTTGGTCATTCCTTTCAGTGATGTCATCTTGAATTCTGCTGGAGAGATGCTGTTTGGGAAGAAAGTGTCACCATCTACTCTAATGTATACCCTTGCTGCCATGTATCCAGTCTGTCTTTCCCATAAAATAAATCACAAGCTATAGCAAACCGAGAAAGAATTCTGCAAAACTACCTCAAGCTAAAGAGCCTGTCTTAATGCCGTTCTCTGATGGGCAGTGAACAAGCAACACAGCATTAGAGAGGATGTGCAGAAATGCTAGGGCATTCTTTAGTCTTGCCTCAAAATATTAAAAAGAATCCAGAAAACTGTACCTAACATTACCACTTCTAGCTTAAGCTAGCACGCACTGGGATGAAGTCCATATTATTTCAATGGAAGAGAGAGAGTAATACAACAAGTCCCAGACAAAACTAAAGGAACTGATTTTTGGAGGTCAGACCCAGAGACTCCAGCCTCCCCTTTCTGCCTTTTACCTTTTGTGCCTCCCACAAAGTAATTTTAAATAGACAGGAAGTGACATATGATAATGAACCTTGACACTTTTATCAAAAGTACTTTTGCACACCTGTGTGAAATCTCCCCAACTTACTTGCATTTTCTCAGTCGTGAAATAATCAGATGCAGCTTTCCCTGTGATCTTTAGGCAAACTCAAATGGGTGGAGAACATGGTGGCCGAGAGCAGAAAAAGGCTCTGAAATCTTCGTTTGCCAACTACAGCTTATTCTAAAGGTTATCGTACATCAGACATTGTAGGGAACCCCAGAAGGCTGAGTCAGGAAGGAACAGGGGATATTCTCAGCTGCCTCAGGCTTCTCTGGGAACATCAGCCCAAACCACAGCTGCAGAAAGAGAAGCAGAATGCCAGACCTCACAGCTTTCCAGAGAAGGGGAGGCCGTAGACCTGGAGTTGACTCTGCCTCTATCTGAGACCAGATCTTCTTAACATTCAATCTCTCTTTTCCTGCTCATCTTGCCACACACTTTTTCCATGCCCCCCGTCAATTCTATGTACAGATTTCACACTATTCTTCCTGTTTTCTTTCAGTCCCAATGCCTCCCTCACCTGTCACCTCCAAAGACACTATCAAGCATTGGACCCATACCCCGCGGCTGCAAGACGCAATTTTCGCCCTTCCCGTACCTAGCCCAATCCCAGGGAAGGTTGATGGACACACTTTCGGTTTTCTATCGCTAAAATCACTATTAATGTCACATAGTAAGGTTTAATTCTGTAACTATATCTTTTCTCCTACAGGCAAATGTACTCCCACGAACTGACGATGCCACATTATTACATGTCATGGTAATAATTACAAAGAGCGACACATAGGTCATACTTCTTCTGTGACCGGCTTTGTTTCCAGAGATTCTGTACATATAAAAAGGGGTGTCCACAAAATGATACTGACTGCCTAAGGAATATACAACCTCTCCTTTCTTTGAAACGGGGTATGCGGGGGCCCCTGGGTGGTGCTGTCAGTGAAGCATCCTCTTGGTCTCAGCTCAGGCCATAATCTCAAGGGTCCTGAGATCGAGCCCCGAGTCAGGCTCCCTGCTCAGCATGGACTCTACTTAAATTTCTTTCTCTCCCTCTGCCCCTCCTCCATGCTCCTTCTTTCTCTTTCCCTCTATTTCAAATAAATAGGTAAATTAAAAAAAAATAAAACTGGGTTATGTGTGCTACAAATTTATCATTGTTTAAGAAGTCAAAGCTTTTATACATGAAGTGAAATACTGGGTGGTACTTTCTACTGCATTTTATGGCTACTGCTTTTAATAGCTATAGCATTGACACTTACATGTATGGAGTCCTTAATCTGCTTGCCATACACTCTCCAAAGGATTTAGATGTCCCCCAAAAATTAAATCCCCAGCAAACCAATAATAATATTTTTACTCCCATTTTACAAATAAAGAAACCAAAGCAAGGAGAGATTGAGTAGCATGATGAAAGTTTTGTAGTTATCATATGGTGGCAGCAGAATTCAAACCCAGAGGGGACGGTATCTAGAGGCCCTGATCTCAAGCATTACTTTATAAAGTAATATGATGTTATTTTGAGGTCAGAATTCCCCTTAGGTTGTGGAAGAGATCAGATTTTTCTATATTAATTTATCCCACTGAATAGCCTATGTTTTATTTTTATGAATTTGAGAGTTGTGCAATTCATAGAAACGTGTTGTCATCCATCTCTCTACAGACTGAAGGGAAACATCTAGGAGCGAAGTTGGAAACTGACCCTCAGACTTTATAAGCCTATGATCTGACATCGTATTTTTCATGGTTTTAAGCATAACGTTTCTTCAAAGTTTCAGAGTATAAAACAAGAGCATGGAAGGAAAAAAAAAATCTATCTGGACAATCTCCTCAAAACAGCTTTTCCAAATGCAGTTAAGCATGGTACTCAATCTAGATTTTCCAGATTGAATCTATAATTTAGATACCAAGCCTTGTCATTTCTAATAGTTGTCACTGTTGAGCATTGTGGATGTTAGCTGTCATAAATGTACGAGGCCTGTCTACACATTCATTTTTCCAATGACCCCATAAAATTGGTCCAAACAACAAATGCTGCTCTCTTTATTCAGTTAATAATTTGAAAGCCTCCTAAGGAATATAAAAGCCCATGTGTGGTCTCCAAGTTGTTAGCTCTAATGACTAAAATGAAGACAAGAGGAAAAATTAATTCAGTTATTAGTTCTAGCTAATCTAAATGCATGGTCTTGGTAGATAACATATCAGGACAAGCCCATCTCAGGTTTCCAGGCTCACAAAGAAGGAAGCCTACCAAATGCACAAGACCTACCAGTATTTTCCTGGCATGTTTTCAGAGGGCAGTACCTCCTAAGATGTTCTTCTAGAAGAATTTTCTGCATATTTCTGACAACACTAACACTTATCAATTGCATGTCCCATTATGCTTTCTCAAGAATTTTGATTTACTTCAACCTCATCATATCCTTGTGAAATATAGAGTAAGTAGATCCTCTCCTGTCACTTCACAGATGAGTAAATTAAGTCACAGATAGGATAAATGAATCACCCCAAATCACACAGTTCAAGGCAGAATCACAGCTGACATTAAGTCAGGATTTGAGTAACTGGTGTAATAATAGCTCTAATTCACCAAGATGTCAGCCTAAAATATGCTGATGCTAACACTGGAAGGCCGGTGTTTTAATTAAATGATAACTGCTCCACAGATCAAAGGATCGGGTTAAGTTCTATAGTCAACTCTTTTTATGATAGTACAGTAAAAATAAATAAAATAAAATGAAATGAAATAAAATAAAATAAAGGAATAAAATTATAATTCAATCCAGAAAGATCTGGGAGCCTACTATTGCAAGGTACTGTTCTAGATGCTTGGGATAAACGATGCATCGATCAATCAAGCAACAAAATAGACACCAACCCCTGACTTCAATGAGCCTACATTCTAGCAAAAAAGAGACACAAGTAAGCATTCGACATAATAGTGATAAAGAAATAAATTATCTTAGATAATAAAGGATACTAAGTACTAAGAAGAAAAAGAAAATAAATGAAGCTGTATAGGTGGGATCAGAATTATTAAGAGGCAGATAGATTACAGTATTTACCTTGTTGGTCAAGGTAGGCCTCACTGAGAGTGTGAGGTCAAATGACACCCAGGGGAGAGGGAACAGCCCGGGAGAAAGCCCTAAGGAGTATCCTTGTGCGTTCAAAGAAAAGAAAGGAAGCCAATGTGACTGCAGCAGTGTTAGCAAGAAGGTGGGTTATGTGAGGTGAGGTCAAAGAATAAGGAGACAGACCGTGCAGGGCCTTGGAGACCACCACGAGGAGCATGATTTTTATTCTGAACGAAGTAGGAATGACTGCAGAATTTTGAGCAGTTGAGTGGCATGATGTTAACTTAAATTTTAAAGAGACACTATTATTAATCATAAAATATCTTAAAATTTTATCACTTGGTGTATTGTATAATCCTTCTCATATATATGAATCTCAATTTGCCATCCTCTTTTCAAGATAAAATATGATTATTGCCATTTTCCCAAAGAAAATACCAAGGGTCAGAATGCCTAAGTAACTTGGCTACGGATAAAATCTAGTAGTGGTAGAGCCAGGTGAAAAGAACGATTTTTCTAACTCGGAGTCCAAAACTGATTGCTCTTTCCTACATACTCATTTACATTAAAGTTATAAAGGAAAGAAAATAATAATTGAGATTAATTATCCAGATTTTTCATCAACAGAGATGTTCAGCTTGATATATTAAAATGGAATCAAATGCTTTTTTCCTTCTTTTTAATTTCTGGGACATAATGAGGCAAGTAATTTCCTTGGGCTATTTGAAATGACATATGAACACGTAGGCTAAGATTTGGGGATGCAGAAGTAATCATAATTATTTAAATTTACAACAGTACATTTAGAAAGTTTTTGAAAGTCTTCTAGGTACTGTTATTTATTAGCTCGCTAGTATATGCCAGTCGCTGTTCTAAATTCTTTGTATTTACTATAGTATTTCATATTCATCGAATATTTTAAGAATGGTATGAGTCATCACACTTTATAGGTGACAGCTGTGGACGCAGAGAGGCTGAGTATTTAAAGGTCCTATGACTGCTCGGTACCAGAACTGGGATTTTACCTCAATCTCCGCAATCTAAAGTTAGGTAGGTCTTCACTAAGACACGCTACGCATGATGCCTGACACATCACCTAACAATTCTAACTAAAAGGTCAGCTAAATATGAATAGCACCATTTTTCAGATGATTAACTGGTCCTAGAAAAGTTAAGCAACCAATCAACATTTATTTGATAGCCCCAATATGCAAATCAATACATAGCTGCTGAGAGCACAGAAGATTTATGATACAATATCTTGCCTCAACGAGCTTACAATCTTGTTAAGGTAACAAGAGACACACAAAAAGATAATAAGTATTCCAAGCTAGCACATAACAAGTTCCAAATGAGATACAGAGCCAACAACCGCTAGAGAAATTCAACAGAGAGAAAATTGAATCTGGGTGCTTCAATTCAGTTAAGAAAGATCTTTACTAGAGGACCAGGGTTGAGGTGGTCTTTATAGAAAAAGAAAGGTTTCTATCCTCAGAGAGGATGAGAAAAATACTTCCAATGAGAGGAAATAATTGGATCCAAGGCCGAGGGAGCAGATAGGAATAGATTATCAAGAGAAAGTGAACAAATGCGATTGAAGTGCAGGATGAATGAGAGACAAAATAGAAACGAAGTCCGGGAAATAGAACGGAGAAAACCTCGACTGGCAAATTAGGACTCTAAGGGAAGAGGGAGGAACTCGATTTTTGCTGGATCGCTACTACGTGGCACCAGTTTCATACACACTTTTTGTTTCTATAATCCTCTCAACAACCTTATAACGCAGAAAGGTAGATATATGATGACCGCTTTATATGAAAGGAAACAGAAATTATCTGGCCAAGACACAGCTTTGTGTGTGGATGGAAGTGAAATTCCACCTAGATTTCTCTGCCTCCAGGTAGATTTATTCCTGCCACCTACCGAAGGCAAAGAGCCATTGAAGGTACATGATCAAGAAGAGAGAGCAGTATGTGGAAAGCATTGTAAGAATAAAAGAAAACAGGGTCGTCTGGGTGGCTCAGTGGGTTAAAGCCTCTGCCTTATTAGGCTCAGGTCATGATCCCAGGGTCCCGGGATCGAGCCCTGCATCGGGCTCTCTGCTCTGCGGGGAGCCTGCTTTCTCCTCTTTTCTCTGCCTGTCTCTTTGCCTACTTGTGATCTCTGTCTGTCAAATAAATAAATAAAATCTTTTTTAAAAAAATAATAAAAGAAAACCAATCTGATTGGGAAATATTAACACGTGTACAATATCAGAGAAGGAATAGGGAAGGAAGACACGAAACAAAAAGAGCCATTTAACCCAAATAATAGAGTGACAGGGTCCATATTTGAGTAGTGACAATGGAAGTAAAAAGGAATGTAGGAGATACCACAAAAGAAATATGAGCGCTAACTAGCAAGACCCACGTCCTGAAACAGGCAGATTCTACCCATCCCGGCTCCACACCCACAGTGTAGATATTTCCTCTAAAAATTCACAGATACAGAACCCAAGGTCTACCTCAAATATTAAGATTTTTGACAGTGTATTATTTATTTTAAGAAATAAAATCTATAATTTAGGAAAAATATCTGCCTTACGGCAATCTACCTCTTAAACCACCATCATGAATTATGACAGCTTTAAATGAAAGGAAACAGAAATTATCTGGCCAAGACACAGCTTTGTGTGTGGACATACGCTGGACATACGCTGGACATACTTCTACCATGTAAGTGTGGCAATAGCTCATTGTCATACGCTGACATTGAGAGTGATCCCTTCTATCCATGCTCTTTAGAAATATTAACTACTAAAGAAATATTATTTTTCTTTTAGTTTTTCTTTTCAGAAAATTAAGTGTGTGTTAAACAATTGACTTTGCTCTGAATGATACAATGGGCCATATTTCTGAGTATTACTGCTCCCTGTACTTCTTTTAAAGTGAGAGAGAACTCTCAGGGACTCTAGTAAAAACTAACAGCATTAAACGGCATATTATTTAGCAAGATGGGTCTTTTCTGACTTTTTCTGACTCCTGGACTCTCCAAACCATACAATGGCAAATATACATAGCATTAACCACCACCTACATTTTTCAAAGAAAGTATTTACATAAACATCTAGGCATTTAGTCAATGCACATCTTTATCAGCAATTTCATAATACGAAGTTGCCAGTAATAACTTAACTATATAATCTTTGATTAGTATCAATTGTTCGACTATTTTTTCTTAATTTTTGATAAATGGTTAAACTAAACATCCAAATAAGTATAACAAACATGTGATAAATGTGTGTATGGAGATATATAGCTCCTGTTATAATTGATGAGTAATAATATTTTGATTCAGAATCCTTTAGGAATTATACATCTACTTTGCCTTCACCTAATCTCCTTACCTAGCTAAGGATAATTAGAGGATAATTAAAATTTAACACATTAAAAAAATTAACATTTTAGCCAAGGCTAATTCTTCATAGATAAAGAAAGATTTTCTTTTCTGAGTTGAAAATCAGTATTTAAATTTGAAATCAAATTATGTCACAGTTCAATAAATATAGGCATACAGCTAATATATAGCTAAAATGTCTTTGAAATTTTCAGGAATGTCAAACCAGTGCTACATTTTAGAAATATCATATGTATGTGTAAAGAAATATCATCATAAAATCCTAAACTGTGTATTTGCTGAAATACAAGCCAGATGTGTTTTTAATGTGCCTTAATTCTTCCTATGTATACTGCTGTGAAAATAGGCATCTGTAAAATATGAAGATACTATACAAGCAAAGCTTCCCAGTAATGTTTCATTTTAATGTACTTTAACTTTGAAACACTTAGCTATTAGAAATAAACTAATTTAAGAACTTTTCATGCAGGAAGTCTGGACTCTATATGACTTTAGGCTTTCTTAAAAAATATGTTAAATACCTTGTATGTGCGTAAAAGGATTCCTAGATAATATTTACTTCATATAACTTACTACTATTTATGATTTTTAATACATGCATTCATATATAAAATGTATTAGAAATTGAACTTCACCCCTGACATTTAAAAGCATTATTTTGTGAGAGTTTAAAAAAAGTAAAACTACTTTTACCTCCCAGTCCTGGTCTAAGCCGATTATCGTAACCATCCAGAAGTCTGTCTAGAATTCTTGTAAAGATGGTAATGTTATTTTTAGCCTCATCTTCTTGGATGTTAGCCAGCACCAACCTAAACAGATAATTTTACAAACTGATATATATACATACACACACACATTCACATATACATATGTGTGTTGTACAAGTGTCAACATGCTTTTCTTGCTTGGTTTGAATTTTAAGTCTCTCTAAGTTATTAGGGCGATCCCTTTTCTCCTTTTATCACTTCTATAAATACCAGCGTATCTGTGGAGGAGATAAACGTGCTGTTGAAAATGGACACCAAATACTAGATTATCAGAAAGTTTGATGTGAAAATTATTTCAGGTTTCTATCACTTAGCATTCAGTATAGAATACAACTGTAGATGACTACATGCAGACACTATTAGTAATATTATTCTGCATTAAGAAAGGTACAATAACCAAAATGACTCCTAAAATAATACTTCAGTGATCTGAATAATAATTAGAAAATAAATCGCCTCCTTAGGGGCAGAAGATTTCTCTATCTTCCTCATAAATGCTTTTTTTTTTTTTCTTTATGTCATTTTTCTCTTTTAAACCAAGATTATTTTCTTACTTTGGGTATACCTCCACCCAATGGCCAAGTGCAATATAGACATCAGGGAAACTCCACTGGCTGTATTCCAGGCTCCGCTGTAGCCAGGCGGAGGAGGTGGGCTCTGAAAGGAACAGGAACACACACACGGGGCTGCAGAGAGCCTTGGAGGAGTACCCCTCCTGACTGGTCTCTGAGGAGAGCGACAGGGATTGCCTAAAAATTAAAGTGCCTCGCTACTTTTGTGTGTGTGTGTGTGACAAATTTGCGGAAAGAACAAATGGTCTTAAAATATCGCCAGAAAAGGGTTAGAAACAGTGATTTTCTCCATTATTTCTCCATCAGAAAGCCAGAGACCTGATTTTGTGACATCCAGCAATTTGGTGCAGAAGCAACTGGATGCATAAAACAGAATGTCCCTTTTCACTGCCATTTTTTTCCCCCCAGAATGATTCAGAGATTTAAATTACTGGCCCCAAAAAAGAATCATTTATATAATAGAATAAAATACTGGCATGAGCATTACTGGTCAAATATAGAACAGAAAACTAGTAAAGGGAAACATGGTTAAGCACTGAGGATCTTCAATGATTATTAACTGGCCATGGTGTGTTCACTCCTTTCAAATCAAAGATTATACGTAATTGCATTCAAGGTGTAGTGTATAAAATATCACTGACAGAGTCCATTTGCATTTAACCACTACACAGCTAGTAAATAAAAATAGTCATGATACATTAAAAAAATTGGTAACCAACTTCAAACAAATATTGTCTTGAGGGCTGAGAAAACATTGGAACACTGGTATAAAGGTAAACATTTAAAAATTATGTAAGCAAATTAGTTCACCAAAACTCCAGCATCAAAAGTTTCTATATTACCTTAAGCTAATTTTAAAACCAATAATTACGTTAATCATAAAGTTCCACATAGAGGTTTTCACTGAAAAGTGTTATTTGATCACATGTCATATTCTTTTTCTAAATTCAATATTAAGATGTTAAATGAGGGGCTATTTTCCAATTAAAAACAAGCCTTATGAAGAGATTTCTTCTTAATTCTAGAAAGTATTTTCATACTTTGACAATTACTTGGACAGGAAAATGAAAAATTAAAAAGGAAATAAAGATATAAAAAAGACATTATTTTTTAAAGGAATGGTTACATGAACATTCTTATAACTTTTACATTTCAAGTCCTCTAATATTTTGAAAATCATAACCTAAATTTAGACAGTAAATAAAAAATACCCAGTGATGATAAAAATCAGAAAAGAATATAATTAAGATGATGTTATTGAAAGCAATAAAAATTAATTTCATGTTTGTAGAACATAGGCAAAACAAAATTAGTTACATGTTTAAAATAAGTGCTGTTTATGGCAGTAACCATTTTAGAAATAAAAGATCTCTAAATCAAGAATATGAAAAGTTGATTAATAAATCAAGCTTTTGTTTTATTGTGATTGTGAAGTTGTATACTACCTCCACCTAGAGGTTAAAAACTCACACATCCTTTGGGTTTTCTATGTTGACCAAAAGAGTCAAGACCATTAAAAAAAAAAAAAAAGGTGAAAGAAAGAAAGAAGAAAAGAAAAAAGGAAGAAAAAATAAATCAAATCATTTTAGTATGTGCTTTTCTGTTTGGCTTAAAGAAAAACTGTTGGCTATTTTACTGAATCTTGGTGTTATTATAAATAACTTAACCACTTCAATTCCTTGCAAGAATATGCCATTCAAAAGATGTTTTCTTTTTTTTTTTTTTGCAGATTTTCTTTTCTTTTTAAGAAAATGTTTCTGATCACTTTCATATTGTATCACTAAAAACAAGAAGCAGTGAACTTTTTACAGCCTCTTCCACTCCATAGTTCAATTTCCTGATACAACCTTTTTTCATTGGAATTGACTCTTCAAAATACTTCAGCTTCTCAAAGGCACCCCCAACACTGATAGCATTCAAGAAACACACCGGTTACCCTGAATTCAAGAAGTCGAATACAATAAATAAATGTCTCACCTGGCTGGGTCCCACACCAAGAAAACAAGAAGGAGCAACTGCACGTTGTAGGTATTTAATTTCGTCTTCATTGCCGCTCTTTGTAAAGCCATGCAAGAAAAATAAAATACACTTAAAATGACATTCAGTTGCACCATCCAAATAGCCCCAAAGAATGTCAAGTAAACTGAGAACTGGAGTTAAGGCTATAGAATTATTCCAAGGGAGCAAGGGTACGGTGTGATGAGAGGGGGTGACAGTGGAGGGGGTGCGGGGGGGGGGTTGTCTTGTCTTTTTCTTTTTCTTTTTTTTTTTTTCTCTCTTGACAGCAAGATGACCAAATAATCAGACTTTGCTCTGCCAGGAACTTCCCCAGCCCCATCGTCAGCAAACTGTTTTGTGCTCACACACACGTAATAACAACACGCGGGACCCTGAACTGCCACAAGAGCTACAGAAGAGAATGGGTCAGAGGGGAGAGTGAAAAGGGGGAGGAGAGATGGGTACTTGGTGCCACCACCTCCGCTGCCAAGACCACCCCCGCAAGCCCGGCGGGGAAAGCCAGGGGCGGCCAGCCCACTTTTTCCATTATTCTTTTCATCACAGGGTGCTGCGGTCCTCACGTCTTCCCTTCTTCCCTCCCTCTAAAATAATAGAAAAGAAAAGAAAAGAACCTCCCTTCCTTCCCCGGGCACAGTTTGCCCAAGACCACGTCTTGGAGGCAGCCAGCCGGGTTGGGATCCACCGCTGCGAAACGACGCGTTTGCCAGCTGTTGGGAGCCGAGGACCACAGTCGGAGCAGGGGCGCGAGGCTCCCGGATCCAACCGCGGCCGGCAGGCAGCGGCGAGCTCGGTGTGCAAAGTTGAAGACTGCAACAGAGCCAGGCTAACGCGCTGCCTGCCTGCCGGCCGGCCGGCCGGGCGACCGTGCGTCTCGGCTCTCACTGTAGTTGCAGATAAGCTTCTGGTGAGGAGGATCGAAATTATTTTTTTAAACGTGCCGGGGAGGAGTAGGAGACCTGACCCTCCCGGGTTATGGGAGCATGGGAGAGTGGGGCGGGGGAGACGAGGCGTGCACCGGAGGCAAAGGCAAACGGGAAGGGGTCCCGGCTAGCACCGACGTGTGCGACCTTACCTGAAACAGCCAGCAGAATCGCGTGTTTTCCTCCCCGTGCCCTGATCTGAGCAGACAGGAAACTTGAGGGAGAGCGAGAGAGCGCGCGAGTGAGAGCGAGCGACTGCAGCAGCCGAGCGAGCGGGGAGCGATGGGCTAGTGGAAGCCGGAGCGGAGCGCGGAGAGCGGCGGCCGCCGTGCGAGGAGTAGATGGAGGCACAGGCGTCCGTAGTGGCGCTGATGGGCGGAGGAGGAGGAAGAGGAGGAGGGGAGGCGTTGGCAGGAGCGGGCGGGGTGGGGGGACGCGAGCCGAGGCGCGGTGCGCGCAGGCTGTGGCGGGCACGAGCCCCACGCCTGGAGAAGGAGGAGCCAGGCCCGGGAGGAGGGCTGACGAGGTTCCCCGGAACGCAGGGACCCCCACACCCGCCCGGATCCGGGGTAACAGCCCGCCCCGCGTCGGGCACCTGCAGCGGCACAGCCCCCGGCGGCGGCAAGCTCCCCGGCGCGCCCCGAGCGCTGCTCCCCGCGCCCACGCCCCGCCGGAGGAGCGGAGCCCACGCGCCGCCCGGGACTGCTCCCCGCGGCCACCCGCCGGGGCTCCCCCGAGGACCCGAGGTTCCTGGGGCGGGGCGGGGGTGTAGCTGCCAGTGGGTGTTGGTGCGGAGTCGGGAACGCAGAGTGTGTGTGACGCCCTAGATCCCAGGGACCTCGCCCTGCCTCCCGCCCCACCAACCTCCCCTGGCTCCGGAGCGACGTGGCTGCTGAGCAGAGGTAAAGAGGTACCACTCCCGCTGGAGGGCGAGGGGACTCTAATCAGCCTCTACTTAGTCATCAGCGCATCCACGCAGGATCAAGTTCAGCGCATGTTGCGTGGAGTCAGACAGCAGGAAGTTTCTTTGATTTCCTGAGCCGTCTTGATATACCACTCATTCCTTCACACTTCAGCAATCAGGACCCATTTCCCCTCAAAGCTCTGAGGGCTGGAGACCTCCCTCCAGCGGGTCAGTAAAGTCCATTTGCAGATTATGCACCTTGGGAAACCTCTGGCTCATTCTGGGCAATTCTTTTTCCCAACATCTTTTCACGGGCGTCCTCCCTACGTGATGATCAAACTCAATCAACAAAGCTCTAAAAAAGTTTACATTCCAAGCCCCCGCACCCACCCCACCCCACCCCACCGCAGCAAAAAAAAAAAGGTACATCCTGTACTTCTACTACCTCTGCAATTTTGGGGGGAGGGGCTAAGGGGGGTTGCGCAGAGAGGAGATGTAGTCTAGCAGGGTTTGAGGTTTCCCCGCTATAAGGCTTTTGCTGGTAAAAGAACCTGTTGTAATTCCATTCCCATAGTACACTTTCAGTATTGTGTTTGATCTGTCTCATTTCTCTTCTGTTTTATCTGAGGCGATAAAATCCAAACGTGCAACTTGAACAGAAAAAGAAAGAAAAAGAGAGAAAGACATTTTCCTTTTTGTACTGCACATAAGACAGAATGTTATGCACACCCTACTGAGGCAAGACAGAGCAGGTGTTTATCTCTTCAAGCAGTTGTTATGAATGTTAGACACTTAAAAGAGGGGGGGGGATAAGTATGCTGATATGTTTTTCTCATATTACATTCAGAGTCAATATGTGCCAAACACTTCAATTTCGTTAGTTATGAACCAAAAATTCAGATGTTTTTCCTAGATGGTGCAGTTTTCATAACAACAGACACTGCTAATCTACAGTAAATTTTAGCTTTGCTTTGAAGATTATGTGAGGAGAGTAAAACCTTTACATTGTAAATATTTCAAGCTGTTCTTTTTAACCTATTAATCACCACTTTCTGAATGAGCATTTAATATGCTACAACCTAAACAAACATTTGCTCTCCTATTTAGCTGGCTCTGTGAAGAATGGAACACCACCCAGCCTTCTCCATCATTAATATTCCCTTCCTGACTTGCCCATTGCAAAGTCTAATTGAAATTCACAAAGATAAAAAGCATGCCATTTAAAACCTTGCAACTAGGGAATCTAAAAGTCTTCTACTTGGTGTGAACACTTTACTTCCTCCTGTAGTTTCCTATTTTCCATTTCTATGAATCAATCTTCATTAAGATCTCTATCACTTTGCCATTTCTATTACTACTAAATTGATTATATTTTTGATCATGGAAGTTGAACAGCTTATGGTTTCTTCCCAACCTTAACTCTGTGCTCCACAAAATTTCTCTTTTACGAATGCCACAATTTTTGTAAATATCCTCATGGATTATTTTCATATTTGCCAGTATAGTTTCTTTTTTCTGGGTTTTCATGCTGAATTATAGATTTTAGTTTGGTTTCTTTTATCTCAAAATTCATGGCTACTTGAATGATTTAGTCTAAAAAAAAATTAGGCTTTCCCATTAGCACCCTTAATATAAATTTGTAATCTCATTGTCACATGACCCATTTACCTGGAACGTCACAAAATTCAAGCTATGTGGGATGATTTTCACCATTTTTTAAAAACTATATGTTAGATCCGTCTATTGATTTGGGTATGAACTTACTTGAGACAGACTTCAGTAAAAACTAGATTCCAAAAATTCATTATAAACCATAATTTTTAATTCTTCCCCACAAAATGTTTTGCAGTGTTACTGGAGTTGGATATCTGTGATCTGACTTCAAAGCACATTAAAGGAGATGGAAATCAGAAATGCTTATTGCAGGCAGTGAACCCCTACTTCAGTTGCTGTATCTATACTGATATATATATACTGCTGTATCTATACTGATATTTCACTGTGTTGCTAGTCCAGGCAAATATCTTCAAGGATCGTCCAGCCTTCACAAATGTCCAACAGATCCTATCTGATTTCTTTCTTCTCTCTCTGTGTTGGAGCACAGTGCACTGCCTGCGATTTGAGAGCCAGCCTGGGTAGGTCGTGACTAAGCTCTTCCTACCCACTCCTTTTGGAGCATGTCCTAAGGCAACCAATCCTGTAGACAAATTGACAACTAATTGGTTGCCAGTAAATCTAAATTTGTTTCTGCCCAGGCTAGGGCAGTGCAAAACCTTCTGTCTGAATTTGTCTGGATTATTCTCACACAAATGGGATTGGGAGGTGGGGGGTCACTTATAAATTCCTTATCCTTAACACCCTAGTCTCTAAGAAGATTCCACATGAGGAAAAAGAATAAAAGAAAGACAAGGAATTGGGGGGATCTTGGTTTTGTCTGACTTTTCTTTCCTGATATTTTGCAATATTGCATGTTTTTAAAATTCATTAAAAAACTGTGTTTTGGGAGGCGCCTGGATGGCTTATTGGGTTAAAGCCTCTGCCTTCGGCTCAGGTCATGATCCCAGGGTTCTGGGATGGAGCCCCGCATCTCTGCTCCACGGGAGCCTGCTTCCTCCTCTCTCTCTGCCTGCCTCTCTGCAAACTTGTGATCTCTGTCTGTCAAATAAATAAATAAAATCTTAAAAAAAAAAAAACTGTGTTTTTGAACAGATATTTTGGAGAACTTCCCTTTTTAGGGCCCAGCCATATAGACTCATTACTATTGTTCCAGGGAACTATTACTCTATATGCCTTAGGGGACCTCTTAAATCCTAAAGTTCTATAGGCGGTATGTGTGTAATATACATTATATTTGTGTAATATACATTATATATTTTATATACATACATACATGCATACATATATACAATATTTATCTGTAATAAAAATAGGCATAAGGATTTTAATGAGAGGAGCATTTATATAATGCATCTCTACAAAATGCATTTAGCCACACTAACATAATTCTTTTTTAAAGATTTTATTTATTTATTTGACAGAGATCACAAGTAGGCAGAGAAGCAGGCCGAGAGAGAGGAGGAAGCAGGCTCCCTGCTGAGCAGAGAACCCAACACAGGGCTCTATCCCAGGACCCTGGGATCATGACCTGAGCGGAAAGCAGAGGCTTTAACCCACTGAGCCACCCAGGAGCCCCTAACATAATTTAATTATAGTGATTTTTATACACTTTGAAGAGAAGTACAAGAATCAACAAGAATAGCCTCTCGATGTATTTATAAATTTTTAAATATTGCATGTATTCTATATAATAAATTTATATACACTTTAACTGCACCTTCCTATCTGAGTCATCCATTTGAATGAGAATATAAATTTGTGAAAAATTAAGAACTAAAGCATACATTTTCCTGTTTTCGCAGAATTAAATATTATCCTATACTTTTCCTCACAATGCTTTACTAATTTCCAAGTTTACTTGGAGTGTAAGTCTGTTCTCATATATTCATCACATTATCATTAAAAACAAAACAAAAACTAGAAAAAGTATCCATTTGGTCAAAACCGTGGGTTGGTCAAGCTCCATTTTGCCCTGGGAGTTGAGTTTAGATGGATGGTTCTAATATGTCCTCTCGGCTCCAAGCTTCTGAAAGAAGAAACAGCTGGAAAGTGGGAGTAACCAGCCTTATAAACAAATAATTCCAAACTACTCTGTTACATTAATGTATTTAGGTCACATTTCATTAGAACTAAATATATCATGTACACTAGCTTGGATGAACTCTGCATATTACCTTCTTCAAACAGAGTATCTCTGTGTATAAAGTAATTTTGCAAATCCTTATCTAACTTGCAAATCAAATTTATCATGCTTTCAGGATATCCTGGTGGTTTCTGAGATTTTAAAGACTACTTACATCAAACAGTTATAAAGAGTAATTTGTAAGGAAACCCTTCTGCCTTCTTTTCATGAAATTACAGATAAAATTTCTTTTCAAGTTTTGAACTACTTCCTAAAACAAAGATAACATTCCAGTAATTCAAAAAAAATACATATTGTGCATTTCATGAAGCTATGTGATTGGCAGCTTTTACCTGGGAGGTGTGTTTTGTAAATAATACTCATAGTAATGGAAATTATAAAAAATAAACCTGTAATGTCTTCATCTGTATAACAAAATAGATCTCATTCCACATATTTTGCATGTATTAATTGACTTAATCTTAATCCTGACTTAATCTTCATAAGTTAGGATTAGGTTTTTATTATTCCCATTTCATTGGTGAGAAATCTGAAGCACAGAAAGCTTAATCTGGCGCAGGGTCTTACTGGTAGAGCCAGGAGTAAGAGCCCAGTAGTATAGCTCCATAATCTCCATGCTTAATTACTATACTGTGTTACCTCTATGTTACTCCATGACAGCCAAACTTCTAACTTCTTATGTGCAGTCTCATCATTGAAACTTTGGATGAGATATTTAACTCTTAATGTGTTAATGTTATGAAAGTAGTGAGTTATCTGTGAATAACAGCCATATATTCATTCAACAGGTCTTACTGAGTGTGTGCAAATTACAAGACACTCTGTTAGGTACCACTCTGGATACAACGGTGATTAAGACATGGCCCCTACCCTCAGAAAGCATGCAGTATCATATGTTGTTAATTACAAACAAATTAATAACCAAAGCTTATACATGTACTCTAAAAACTTTTGGATGTTTCCAAAACAGTACTATCTTTACTAAGGAGTAACATGCAGCTTAAGAAAAAGAATGCAACACAGGGAGCTTTACGTTTAATTAACAATTTATAAATCTAGTTGTTCCCATATAATAATTAATAAATGAATTATCATGAAGAACATAATTAAGCACTTTCTATGATGCAAAACTCACTTAAGGACTCCCTGGACCAGGAAAAGTTTATGTCTAGAATGAAAAATTTTCCAGTTCATATGGATATTTTCTGAATAATAACACCTCATCAGGTAAAATTATGCACAAGAAGTCAGAAACAATAACAACAACAGAATCAGAGAATAGAGGGGATCCAGGACCCAATCTGGGCCCATCTACATATGTTTCAAGTGGGCTAAGAGTGATCCTAAATGAAGAATTATTTCAGTATTATTATTTTTAGCATCAAAACTGTTCTATCATGAGAAGAAGAGAGAATATATGTATTGTGAAGAAATAAATGCAAAATATAATCAGGCTATGAGTATTTCATGGTCAGTCAAAGAAACATGAAAGAGAAAATAGAAACCAATTATTTCTTTTTTTTTTTTAAGATTTTTATTTATTTATTTGACAGACGGAGATCACAAGCAGGCAGAGAGGCAGGCAGAGGGAGAGGAGGAAGCAGGCTCCCTGCTGAGCAGAAATCTCGATGCGGGACTCGATCCCAGGACTCTGAGATCATGACCTGAGCCGAAGGCAGCGGCCTAACCCATTGAGCCACCCAGGCATCCCAGAAACCAATTATTTCTAAGAAAAAATGAATAATGCCATGGCAAATTAATTATGGATATCAAATGATTTTAAATAGTAATATATAGATCATTTCTCCTTGCTAGAGACCTTTTTGTATTTGCCAAAGGAACTTGCTCTTAGATGCACAATAAATAATTGCTGATTTCTTCATAGACTTAAGCACTTTGGAATACAAATTGGGAGCCTTGGTACCAGAGTTAAAAATGGCATGACCTTGGGCCATCTTGGCTATAATATCTACTGGAAAGTCTCAAAGCTCTGTGTCTAATAGCTCACTGGGTATTCCCAGTAGTTTTCTTTTTTTTTTTTCTCAGAAAGTAACTCCTCTAATGTTCTCTGTTTTACCACCATCCCCCCACCAAAATCCTGAAAACTGGGAGTCATTCCAGATTCTTCTTCTCAACACATACACACATAAACCACCACCACCACCACCACATTTGCTGTTGCAGAGAAAACGCCCCGTATCTATCCATTGTCTCTGATCCATTCTCTCCATTACCAATTCCATGCTTTAGCTCTGTCCTCACTTGGACTATGGGATTAACAATAGACAGTAGAATAGACAGTAGCCTACTGACTAGTTTCTCTGCCTCCAATCTCTGCTTTCTCCAGTTTGTTTTCCACAGAACCAACCTGAGTATCCCCAAACCAATTCAATAGTGTCATTCAGTCATCCCAAATCCTCTCTTGATAGAAGTACAGCGTGTGAACTTTTTTGCATATCACCACTGACGACTATTTTTATCTCCAGCCTCAACTCTGCTCTTTCCGCACACATTTTTTTTTTTTTTTTAAGAGAGGGAGAGAGAGAAAGAAAGAATTTTAAGCAGGCTCCATTCCCTGTGTGGAGCCCAACACGAGGCTCCATCTCACAACCCTGAGATCATGACCAAAATCAAGAGTCAGACACTTAACCAACTGAGCCACCCCTCTTTCCACACACATGTACACCTGTGCATATGCATGTACACACACACCTTCCATTATCAGCTGTAATGTCTCAACACCGCCTTGCCCTCTTTGCTCCCTACACACGAAATTGTTTATGTTTCTCTCAACAACCAAATATTTCATGCCTCTATGCTTTTGTTTCTCATTGTCCCCTTCAACTGGAATGCCACTTTCCTACTGTTCACCTGGCAACACTTCAAGCCTCAGCCCTATAAACTATTTCTTACCCTTCCAGATAAAATTGTCCACACCATCTTTTGTACTCCTGATGAACATAGCACAGGCAAGTAATATGAAACCCAAAGACTATCCCTTTAAATTTATTCACTAACTTTTCTATCTTACCTCATTAGCCTGTGAGCCCTTTAAAAGCATTGAGCCTCATCTTAATCATCTTTTCCTACTAAGTGTCTAGCACAGAACCAGGCATATATAATCTCAAGAAATTCTTGAGGAATGAATGAAAGAAAGAAACAATGCATGAACAACCTAATGAATAAATCCAAGAACACATGAGTGTCTGTGCCTTTATGTGTATATGAGAACCACACTACTTTCTTTCTTCCAAGGAAATGAGATGCAGTAGAAAATAGCAGTTGGAGTTAAGCACTTGGACTCTCATGCTAAACGCAGGTTCAAATCCTAGTTCTACTACTTACTTGTTATGCAACTTTATATTCATTCTTCAGCTTTGCTATGCTCATTTTCTTACCTACAGAGTAAGTGTAACTACAAATCCACATCACATGGTCTTTGTGAATACTCTGTGAACTGATATTTGTACACGGGATGACACATGGATCATAGACAATACCTCACAGTGTTGGCCGATATTACAGAAGTATTTGAAAGTTGTTAGGTCACTGCCCTGACATTTAATAGTTGACATGAGTTACACTCCTTGCCATAAAATTTACTGAATTTTTACTCATCTTTTTCTGTATGTTCCCATCCACTCTTTCCTACTAACATTCATGTTCCCACCTTTGCAGAACAATTGGTCAAACAGTCCACAAATACCCACATTCTCTTACGGTGTCTTTGTTTTTTTTTTTTTTTCCATGAATACATTGTTTCCTTTCTTCATACTCTCTCTCTCTTTCTTTCTCTCTCTCTCTTTCCCATGCTCTTTTTTTTCTCCCCCTGCCCTCTTTTTTTAGTATACCATGCCCTTCTTTTTATTCTAGACATAGAAAGGTGAGTGTCAACATTGCAAAGGCCTGGGCATCCCTGCCTGTGTTTCTGTGTGTAGGTCTCTGTATAAATCATGCTATCAAATCCACTCGAGTGTATTTTATTGATTCATTATATGAATTGAATGGCAAAGTCAAATGACTTTCTCCTTTGAATTGGCTACTGGTTTGCCTACAACAAAGAAATTGTTATACTTTGAATCTTCTGTTTAGAAGAGATCCACATCTGTAATATGCAGAAAGCCAAAGTCAGCAATCCCCACTGAAGCTTCCAGCTATCTTGATAGTCAACCCTAGATTAAAATCTGGTTACCAGTTGTTCTTCCTTTTTTTTTTTTTTTTCCTGTGTGTGACTTTCAGGTATCCAGTATCCTTATGCTACTCAGTTGGAAACAAGAAATAAAGGAAGTCTTTGCATTATGAGTTAGGAGGTAACAAATTATCTTTCAAGGCTGGTTTTTTTTTTTTTAATTTGTTTGTTTCTTTCTTTGTTTTCAAACTCCTTGAGGAGAACATAGACAGCAACATCTTCCACGTCAGCTGCAGCAACTTCTTCCTAGGAACATCGTCAGAAGCAAGGGAAGCAAGGGCACATATGAAGTATTGGGACTTCATCAAGATCAAAAACTTTGCACAGCAAAGGAAACAAACAACAAAACCAAAAGACAACCAACAGAATGGGAGAAAGAATTTGCAAATGACATATCAGATAAAGGGCTAGTATCCAAAAACTATAAAGAACTTATCAAACTCAACACCCAAAGAACAAATAATCCAATCAAGAAATGGGCAGAAGACATGAACAGGCAATTCTGCAAAGACATCCAAATGGTCAACAAACACAAGAAAAAGTGCTGAGCATCATTCAGCATCAGGGAAATACAAATCAAAACCACAGTGAAAAATCTCCTTACATCAGTCAGAATGGCTAAAATTGACCACTCAGGAAATGACAGGTGTTGGCAAGGAGAGAAAGGGGAACCCTCCTACATTGGTGGTGGGAATGCAATCTGGTGCAGTCACTCTGGAGAACAGTATGGAGGTTCCTCAAAAAGTTGAAAATAGAGCTAGCCCATGACCCAGCAATTGCACTATTGAGTATTTACTCTAAAGCTACAAATGTAGTGATCTGAAGGGGCACGTGCACCTGAATGTTTATAGCAGCAATGTCCACATTAGCCAAGCTATGGAAAGAGCCTAGTCCACCAACATATGTTCATATGTGACATAGATATATATATGGGGAGACTTTCTTAAAGATCTTGAAATCACAGAATTTATAGTTGCTTGTCTAAGGCTGAACAAATTGGTCTTTGGTAATATCTGTGCTCTGTGTCCATCTCTCAATGGCCCTTCGTTTTTGTTTTGTTTTTGTTCTTGTTTTTTCCTACACCTGAGCATCCTGAGGAATTGGGACAACTGACAGACAGACCTGAATCTCTACCTCATCCTTTCCTACTGAGGCCAGACATTGAAAACAGTGGTAATGGGGGTAGGTAGGGTGGAAGATGGGATGATATTCATTGAATTCCAAAAGGAACTCTCATTGCCAAAACATTCAATAGGTCCCAGAAATAAAATGGAAAATGATAAAAAGAGAAGGGATGAGGAAAAAGGCCTAAACTGGATAGCAAGTGCTAGATGTTAAAGTTGAAGAGAGACGAGTAGTAAGAAGATTCGTTCTGAATAGAAATTGTTAGGGATCATTCTGCCTATGTCTATGACATAAAGAAAAAATAAAAGAAATCAACTCTGATCTAAATATAGAGTTCAAGGGGCGCCTGGGTGGCTCAGTGGGTTAAAGCCTCTGCCTTCAGCTCAGGTCATGATCGCAGGGTCGTGGGATCGAGCCCTGCATCGGGCTCTCTGCTCAGCAGGGAGCCTGCTTCCCTTTCTCTCTCTCTGCCTGCCTCTCTGCCTACTTGTGATCTCTGTCTGTCAAATAAATAAATAAAATCTTTAAATAAATAAATAAATATAGAGTTCGAAAATTTTAATGCCATTTCCAGATATTTCCAACAAGACAGAAAAGGCCAGTTAGTCATGGATTTTAATGTGAATTATGTTGTCATTACACAAGTCACTGGAGCAAAAACTTCTAGGTTCAAACTGCTTTCAGCTAGTCAGTCAACATCATTCAAATACTAACCATTGCAACAATTTAACATTCAAATTATGAGAAGAAAAATATGTAAGTTTTTAATAAGCTCTCAAGGGACCAGAAACTATGATTTTTCTCTCTTTTTATCCCTTATCAGGCTTCTCATATTGTAAGTGCTCAATAAATGTTAATTGAATGAAGAATAAATGAGTGGGTAAATAAATTAATAAATTAACGCAAGGATATGTCAAAGAGCTCATAAATGTTGTTCATGGTAGCTCATCTTTTCTCCCCTTATACATTTTGACCTTTCTAGCCTATCCTCCATGCAGTGGTCTTAGTGATGTCTCCAAAGTACAGATCTGTTCATGTCACTGCATAACTTAAAAGCCTTTAGATATTTCCTATTTGTCATAAGGTTAAGACCAGAGCCTTATCATGAACATCGTCCTGGATGCCTTGACTCCTGCCTGGCCTTGAACCACTGTTTTCCTTGCTCCATGAACAGCAGCCTTTCAATTCCTGGAATGTGCCTGAACTCCTACTGTCATTTCTCCTCCTGCCATAAGGCATTGCAGCACATGTTCTCTCTGCTGGAAAGCTCCTCCCCACTCTATACACCTGTTCAGCCTTCATATAAAAAATTAGAAAGCACTCCCTCAATAAGACTCCCTGACATAGTCCCTACCCACAGTCTCTATTAGATTCCTTTATTAAATGAGCTTTCTCCTGGAGAACTTGTTTCAGTGTTTTTTTTTTTTTTTTTTAATCATTATGTGTGATTATTTGACTAACATCTGTTACCCAACTACGTTACATGTTCCAGGAGTTCAGAGACGAAGCTTATTTTTACTTAGCATTGTATCTCCTGCAATTAGTACACTGCCTGTCTTAGAGTAAGCTCTCAATAAATAGTTGTTGGGGGGGGGGGGTGAAGGAACAATTAAATGTATAACCAACACAGGATTAGATGTATAATGTCACTCTGAAAACTAGCATCTCATATCCCTAAAAATAAATGCTGCAGTTCAGTAATTTGGATTGTTGCCACATTCATAGAATCTATGGAGAACCAATGGCTGAAGACCATGGCATGAGAAATCAGAAGAGGGTACACTTTGTTGATACCAAGGGGGTGGGAGGCATTTCAATCAAGGTGGACCAGCAAAAGGAAGTGAAGAGAAAGATAACCATGTAGTAACAATAGAGGTCAATGGGATCTTGACTTCAGAGGATAAGACCAGATACATGTAATTCCCAGCGTTCAAGAACTGAACATTCTAATAAATCTTGCCTTAGTATTATCTGCTTAGGGTGAGGTGATCTATCCTTATTGAGCTAGACTGCATGGCTAATTAGCAGCCTCATATGAACCATGTGGATGCAAGTTCAGGCAATATTCACTAAGATCTTTGTTGTGAAGGTGTTATAATAGATGAACTATAAGATGCCTTGTATTAGTTATGTATTCTTAGTTTGTAAAAATTCTCCTTATCTAATTTCCCCAGGAATTTTATTACAAATGGTAATTACCCTTTTGTATCAATTTTTACTAAATCCTAACCGCTTGAGTCAAATGAACTGCTCATCTGTTCTATATCCTTATCATTCCAAGTATATGTTCAGAGAAATGTATTTTACCCACCATAAATATATAACTAACTGAAAATTTGCACATTTGTATGTACATATATTTATAGCATGATCCGAACTAGTCAATTAAGACTCAGGAGTTAGTAAATAGCTGTTGCACAAATCTGTTCTACCACCTGCTTTTGTATATGAAAGTTTATTGGGTCATAGTCATGCACATTCATTTATGTATTTTACTCTTCTGTGCTATAGTGACAGAACCGAGTAGTTGTGACACAGTCCGTGTAGCCCACAAAGCCCAAAGAATTCCTTCCTGATCTTTTAAGACAAAAAGCTTAACAATCTCTGAACTAAGTAAGAGAGTAAGAGAGTCTCACATTAAATTCCATAACAAGATGGTTCTTTTATACCTTCCTTCAACAATTACTATTTGGAAGGCTCCTTTCTAGCTCCTGTGGAAATACTGCTCAATTAGTATCCAAAAAATGACAAGGAATTAAATAATTACCCTTGTTTTTCCAAAAGAAAAATTAAAAATATTTGTATATATAATTTATACAATGTAAAGCCAACTAGGGTCGGCCTTATTTTAAATTAAAAAACAAAACAATATAAAACAGGTTCACCACCTCTTCATAAAATAGTTTTGTGAAAGAACGTGTGATTTGTACCAAAAACTAAAGTAAAGGTATATCATCTGTATGTATGCCCTTCCCTTGTCCTCTGATACATATCATCTTCTGCTCAAATCATCACGCTATATTGCCAAAATATGTTCACCCATCTCCTCAGGTGGAATGTGAACTCTTTAAGGACAGAAGCTAATGATTTATTTCTGTGTCCCCTTCTGTATAGCACAGTAATGACTTTTCAAGAAAAAGTTGTTGAAAGAATGGATAAATGGATATATCGATAGATGGCTAGGTCAAACAAACATTGATATTCGGCATGACTGTACAAGCCATCTGTCATAAGATGCTGAAACAAGTTAGCCTGACAGGTGAAAAAATATGTTCTGTGCAGATAAACTCTTTCTACTTGATAATTCTATAAATACTCACTTTGATGGAACCTGTCCATTGTTAACCTATACTCAGTGTAGGAATTCCTTGGTGTTTTAGTGCAGTTTGTCTTGTGTCGCAGGATTATCCTAAAACATTTCTACTTAACTTACAAAGTGCAGTAAACCAAGCAATAACAATTCACAATGATTGAAGTTTTATCAAAGTATATGAAAGCAGAGATAAAACAAAATTAAATTAAACAAGAGCAGATTGAATTCTTTATTCTGGTATCATTTCCTGCCAATTGTCAAGCAATTGATTCTTTTCAAAATCGAATTCTAACATGTTGGTCTCTCTACGGATGAATGTGAACTCTTGGGCTTTGACTTTTCTACTCTTATCTGGTAGAAGTGATGGATATCTAAATAAAACAGGGAAGTGGCTATGGAAAGAGGGATAGATTTCCTTCAAATATACAGTAGGAACACTGATTGGCTACATGTAAATATTAGTGTAATGACTTAACTATTCTTCTTTTTTTTTAAATTTATTTGACAGACAGAGATCACAAGTAGGCAGAGAAGCAGGCAGAGAGAGAGGCAGAAGCAGGCTCCCCATTAGAGCAGAGAGCCCAACGTGGGGCTTGATCCCAGGACCCTGAGCAGAAGGCCTTCATGACCATGAACAGAAGGCAGAAGTTTTAACCCACCGAGCCATCCAGGTGCCCTGACTTAACTATTCTTAACACTAGGAAAACATTTGGGGGAAGAAGCAAGGAGATGCTATTTTGTTCCTAGATAATTTTTGTAGGTCCTTTAACTGCTCCCAAAGGTGGATCCCACCCCAGGCTCTGAAAAGAACTAGAGTTAAATAATATAGAATGTCCTGGAGCCATAATTTGATAACAAGACCTCTCAAGTCTTCTGATCTGTCCTTTTATTTTTTTTTAATTTAAATTCAATTAGGCACATATAGTACATCATCAGTTTTTGATGTAATGTCCAATGATTAATTAGTTGCATATAACACCCAGTGTTCATCACATCATGTGCCCTCCTCATTTGTCCTTACAATTGTAGTAAGTAATAGAGTTCTTTGGTTGAGACTAATTCCCAACCAATGCTTGGTTCTAATAAATTGGATCCCACTATTATTTCACACCTGACTCCTGCTTGGCTCCCTCTTTAATATCTCCTCTCTTTAAAGAGTCAGTTACTATTTTGTCTTTCCTAGTCCTCTGGGGACCTTATATCACAATTTTGAGCTCTGTGTCCCCCTAGCTCTGTACTCATCTTTAATTTCTTTCTTTGCCTTTTCTTTGGGTTTTATCTAACAGTGAAAAAGGGTTTGGCCCATGAAATAGCACAATCCTAGAAAAGGCTAAGGAATCCTAATGGATAAAGAAGAACACTGACTTGAGAGAATTATAGGCCCAAGTGTTAGGAGATCTTAAATGCCTTCCACACCTATTCTACTATCCAGTTCTACCTGGAGTATGTCTGATCTACAAAGCTGAATAACTTCAAGATTCCATCAACTATTTTTATTAAGTCACCTAAGACATTACTGAAGAATCCTCTCACCACCACCATCCCACCAACTAGTTTGCTTGTTGTATTTTCTGGATGTAATGAACTTTAAATAATTCAGTGTAAGTGCTATGACATATATGTATGGACAAGTTAAATTTAACTAACCCTCTAGAGAGAGTTAATTAGCCTAAGAAGTGTCTCACTGTCAATCCGCCCCTTTGGGTTAATTAATTTACATTGGACCTATAGAAGATAACCTTTTCTTGGAGATAGTAGTGCAATTGGAGATATGTGAAAAGTAAAGAGGAGTATAAAATCCTTGCAGGATGGAAGTATGAGAAGACGACGTGCAACAACATAACCAATGCCCTGAAAGCAACATCCATCTCCAGGACCTTTCATCTGGAGACCATTTTCCACTCTTCCCGGTCACACACCCTGCAGATCCTGCCATTACCACCTCCCATGCCTCCCTCAGAGTGAGTGTTTTTCAGGGATGAGGCTCATCTGTGAACCTGAGGGCAAAAGAACAAACCTGTCTTAATTAAGTTTAAAAAGTTGTGCTATTATGCCTGCTTGTTAATAAATGTCTTCTGTTTGGCAGATTTGGGCTTAAGATATGTTTTCACGGTGACTTAACGTCTGCTAGAGAGGTGGCAGGGTGGGCACTGCCTCTAAGCAAAGGTGGTTCCTGATGTTTACCAAGAAAAACTGACTTTCACTAAAGGACCGAATTGGTTTTGGCACACTTGAGTAATTTGGAACTGTTCAAAGGAACTGTAGAGTTTGAAAATGAGAAAACAAGGAGTGAGCAGCTGGTGTTTAAGAAAACGTTGCCAGGGCTTTTTAGTTGGCATAGGGCTAAAGGTAGCAATAGTGACACAAGTTGGCTGGAGTGGGTGCAGAAAGGGAAGGCTTACTCACATCTGAGTCTAGGCTCTTAAACTTGGACAGGGTCTCCCCGGGAAAAGAAACTTAGCACATATATAGGAGAGTTTGGGGCAGAAAAGTTGTTTTATTTCTAGAACACTTGCAGATAATATGGAAAGAAACTCTCGAATATGGTTGTTGGTACACAAGCCAGAGCCAAAGATATTTTAAGCTTTAGTGTCTTTCCCCAAAGAAGGCTCACCATGGCACATGCTAGCATGAGTAGGATTGAAGCTGAAAGATGACAGATATATAGCCGCAGACCAGAGCTTCAGAAAGATGAAAAGTTAGCAAGTCTAAGCTACAGGCCAAGAAATCATTAGATACTATCAGATTCTCTACTGGGGGGAGGGCATGATTAATGAATCAATAACCAGGATTGGGAAGATTAGAACAGTGCAGGAACAGGAAACCAAGCAGAGTCTTACACCATCTGACCTTGGGAAGGTCTACATTGTCCCCACGTGCAGATCGACATTTACATGAGTCTGTTCAGAGAAGATTGATGTTCAAGTGCCTCATTCCCTTCACTCTCCATCATCTTTTTACCAAAAAGCAGCAAATAAAATTAGGAATGTTTCTGTTTTTTTGTTTGTTTGTTTTTGTTTTTGTTTCTATTTGACTGAAACTCTGGCTTCCATCACTGGCTGCTTAGGAAAGAAAGATAATATGACTTTATTTTCATCAATTACTTTTCATAAAAATTCTACCATACTTCCTATGGTAGAAGTAGTAGGGTTTATACACAATCCTTTTTAAAATTAAAACAAACTATCTCTAGTCATTTTTAAAAGATTTTATTTATTTGATAGAGAGAGATACAGAGGGAAAGGAGCACAAACAGAGAGAGTGGGAGAGGGAGAAGCAGGCCTCCGACTGAGCAGGGAGCCTGATGCAAGGGTGGTGGGAGGGGCGGTCTCCATCCCAGGAGCCTGAGATCATGACCTGAGCCGAAGGCAGACACTTAACTGACTGAGCTGCAGGCACCCTCGCTGTTGGTTATCTTTATAAAGAACTTTTCTAATTGAATTTGCCAAACCTGTCCATCAGCTTCATCCCAGTAGCAATGGAGTAAGTAATGTTAAAGAGAGAAATAGAAACAAATATATAGAGAGATGGAGCTCCTTCGCCATTTTTCGGTGGAGACAAACTTCTCCATTTTTGGTTAAACAATACTAATTCACATTTATTGACTGTACATGACACTGTATGAAGAACCTTATATATAGGATCTCACCAGTTTCTCTGAACAGCCCTTGCAGCTATTAGCTCTGCTTTAAAGATTAGGAGAATAAGGTACAGCCTGGTTAAATTACTCTAAGTTATTCATCCAAAGTGATAGAGCCACTCAGCTCTGTATGATTGCTTCATACAGTAATCACAGAACCCAGGCTGTTTTGTGGACCCCTTCCTCAATAAAATAATGATAATAGTAGTAGTAGTAGCAAACAATAAAATAAAAGCAGTATTTTCTTAATAACCTAAGTATAAAGACAATTATTTTCCAGCCTGGGTTCATTATTACAGATCCATTGTTATGATATTCAATTGTTTCTTTCTGATTTTAAGAGAAATTAAAAGTAAAATATTTTGTTGAGTCTCTGGGGCACCAGGGTGGCACAATAGGTTAAGTGACCAGCTCTTGGTCTTGGCTCAGGTCGGGATCTCAGGGTCCTGAGCTCAAGCTCTGCATAAAGCTCTGCCTTCAGGGTGGAGTCTGCTTATGACTCTTTCTTCCTGGGGCATCTGGGTGGCTTGGTGGGTTAAAGCCTCTACCTTTGTCTGGGGTTATGACCCCAGGGTCCTTGGATCCAGCCCTGCATTGAGCTCTCTGCTCAGTGGGGAGCCTGCCTCCCTTTCTCTCTGCTTGCTTCTCTGCCTCCTTGTGATCTCTCTCCGTCAAATAAATAAAATCTTTAAAGAAAAAAAGCTTTTCCTCTTCTGCCACTCCCTCTTGCACTTTCTGTCATCCTCTCTCTCAAATTAATAAATAAATCTTTAAAAAAATATTTTGTGAGTCTCTAAACAAAACAAAGCTAAACAAAACCATCGGACCATGTCTAAGAGTTATACTGGCCATACAGACGCAAGTGTCAACCTTAATGCCTATGAAGTGAATTCAGACACGCTGTTCCTTCACTTACTTCCCTCATTCTGACCATCACATCACCAGTCTCAAATTTTTTTTCTCACTTCTCCCAAATTAAAATAATAATAATAATGTAACAACCTTATCTGTCTGAATTATATGAGTTAGTAGAACTCTGATTTCTTTGTTTCCACAATATAAGGCCTCTGAATTAATTCAGGAATTTACCAAGAAAGTTGCACAGTGTTTGCAATGCTGCAAAGTGAAAGGAAATGCTTTGTTCATAATCATTTGAACCTTAAAGCCATAAAGAACAAAGAGGCCTAACCTATCTTTATCATTCATTTCTGTATTATTGAACCAAAACTGCCTGCAGGTGCATGTGGCTATTTAAAGGGAATTGTAAATCGCTTTCATATCTTACTAATGTAGTGAGGATGTATAAATAGTTGCACATGGCAGATAATTAGTTTATGCCAACACATTATTGTGCTTACGAGCATCTGGATATCAACTACTTGGCAAAGGAGCCAAAGGAAGTTATTGCTAACAAAATAAGTCATTTGCAAAACGCTGAGTGGCGAATATTTAAGCGACAAAAGGAATTTTTTAAGCTTGTGCTAATGTATAAGATTTAAGTTAACAAAATTCAGAGAAAGTAGCTTGACAATTAAGTAATGGTTGTGCATAATATGAATGTTTCTTGAAACCAGTTTTGTTTTCCTTTCATTCTTATAAAATAATAGATGAGAACAAATGCATATAGATACACATACTATACGAATTATGCTTTTCCTACTTTACAATATGTTATTAGAAAAATATTAGAAATCTATATATCACACCTTTAAAATTCTAAAAGAAACTAGGCTAAATTGGCATTCTTTCTTTTGTCAGGCAGTCTGAAATCTGTCTGTCATAGAGTGGGCTAACTTGCCTATAGTGCCCATAAACTGGGGCTCTTTTACCTGTTATATCCCATGTACCGCTCAGCTTGAAAGCTAATCAGCCACTTTTTGCTACTCATTGCAACAACCAGACCACTGTCTTCCCTAAACACCCAGCTTCTCTGAAGCAGGTGTCTTCACAGACCAGCCTCTTACCCCTTCTTGTTGCCTTTATCCTCTTACCTCTCACTCCTCTTTTCTCTTACCTCAGCTCCATAATTCCATAAATATGTGACACCCACGGACCCCAGTGCCCCAACATTGACCATACGCTCTCGTCTTTTCTCACCTGACTCCAATTCCACGATGCACCCGCACCACCACTCCTCTGCGCAGACCCCTTCTCGCTCTGTTGAACTAATTTGCGAAGCACCCAGTGTTTGTTGAACCCAACTCTTAACATATTGGTCTAATGTTTAGGCGCCTGAGCAGCTGCATGTGGTTAGAGAGACACATGTCATGACCAAAGCCCTCAAGCAAGCCCCTGGAGCTTGAGGCTCTCCTGTATTTCTTTAGGCAGGTTTCTCTCTCTCAGTCGGCTCCATGGTGACTCCATTTGTCTGTCATCGGATCTCCACGATTCCTTTACACTCACCCTCTACGAATTATTTTATTTCTCATTTCCCAGGAAAATAGAAACAAAGAGATTAAGACAGAACTTTTATATTCCCTCACTCCCAAATCTGAAATCCTACACACATACTCGTATCTTCTACCTGGGCACCAGTCCCCATTCCCCCCATCTACTCAAAAGCCTAAAGTCACTCATTTTCCCCATTTGCTTTCCAGGGTGAATTTTTCCCTGACTATAGTCTCATTCTCATCAGCAGACATACTATATTATAACATATTTCATTAAGCGTAAACAAGAGCCAAAACCTCCTCTTAATCTTACATGTGTCCCTAGCTACTGCCTAATAAACTTGCTTCTCTTTCAGTAATACTCAGTAAAAGATGTCCGTACTCAAAGTTCCCACTACCTATATTCCCATTTTTCCCCCCCTTGGACTCATTTTGACTCCACTCACATTTACAGCAAGAGGTTGGGTTAATGACTCCTGTGGTCTGCACATGGCCATATGCAAGGTTCACTCACTCCTTAGTATTCACTTAATTTCTCAACAGCATCTGGAACAGTTGCTAGTTCCCATCTCCTTGAAATGCTATCTTTTGACAACTTGGTTACCACCTTGTCCACTTATCCTTCTCCTTTCCTGGCCATTACTTTGTCTCCTATGCTGGATCTTCCTTAACCCTACCTCTAAACTCTATTCTCAGACTGTATTTCTTCACTCTCTCTGCTCACTCCTTAGGTGACCTCATTCATTTGTGGCTTTAAATACCATGTATCCACTGCCTTGCAATTCTATATCTCTATTTTAGGATTATTCCTGAATTCCAGATTCAAAGATCTGGAATTCAGAAATCGCCATTTATTAGTAGACTGTGGGAGGAACACGTTTGCAGGATTAAAACCAGGAGTTGAGTGTTGGACGTGATAAACTTGCTGTGCCTATTAAACAGCCCCCAGGCGGAAATGTCAGGTAAGTATTTAGATCTTTCCCTGACTATAGTCTCATTCTCATCAGCAGACATACTATATTATAACATATTTCATTAAGCGTAAACAAGAGCCAAAACCTCCTCTTAATCTTACATGTGTCCCTACTCTTTAGTCTAGACTTACTCTGTTGCTTAAACTACGAGAGCTGCTGCTGAATGTTCTCTCTGCATCTGTTCTTGCCTCCCTACAGCCTCTCCCCTACACATCCACATCTCTGTCCAAGAGATGCTTCCACTTCTAGCCCTAGCCTTGTGGGATCTATGTTAACTGGACAACCTGCCCTCAGGTGATGTCCTCATAAGATAATAAGTGGGCATCAGATCTATAAATAGATCATGCTGACTAGTATTAAGCATTTCTCATTTTAAAGTCAAGGTTTTTTTTAAAGATTTTGTTTATTTATTTAACAGAGAGAGACAGTGAGAGAGGAAACACAAGCAGGAGAAGAGGGAGAGGGAGAAGCAGACTCCCTACAGAGCAGGGAGCCCTATGCAGGGCTCGATCCGAAGATGCTGAGATGATGACCTGAGCCGAAGGCAGACACTTAACAGCTGAGGCACCCAGGTGCCCCTAAAGTCATTTAAAATAAATGTGACTTTTAATTAAAATAACATATACATGTGATTAAAACCCTCAGTACTACAGAGATGTAGACTGAAAATCTAAACCCTGCATCCCACTCCTAGAGGTTCATCACTTTGGAGGCAACAACATTTAACCTCTCCCACTGTTTCCTCTAGTGGTTTTTCCTCTATGTACAAACAACATGCACAAACCGATATTTTTCTGATTATCTGATTCCAAATATTGTCCACATAGTTTCTGCTATGAGGATTTAGGTCTCTTACTACTCAACCCCATCCCTCTATCTCATTGGTCCTATTTGGTTTTATCACTATTTCTAGTTGAATGAATAAATAGTACATACACAATTATGGCTAGGTAAATATTTTGCTCTAGAGAGCCAAGCAGGGTAATTCTTACTCCATTTTTTTTTTCTTTTACAGTATTTTCTTTTTCCCTAAAGTTTTCATTGTCTCGCACTTTCTTACCTATATCCTCAAATGTTGTTTTCAAACACTCATGATATCCGTAATTCTACTGGGACTGTCTCTCTCTACTTCTTTTCTTCCCCTCCTAAAGACCTCCCTGCTGGATTCCTCATTCTCTTGGTCTAAACTGAATAATAAGATTTGAGACAAAATACTTATTTAAGACTCATCTGATCACATATAACATTGAGAGAGGAAAAATCTTCTGTATAACATGGATGGTTATTATGAAGATTAAATGAGCCATAGAAGAAAATACTTTATCAGCTATAAAACCCTAAAAACGCATGGTGATATTATTTTCATTATTAAAATTACCATTCTTATGTTGATTTGTCAAAATTGACTTCACGAATGCAAGATACTAAATTTGAGCCTTCAGAAAGAAGGAGCTCTTCCACCAATAACTCTCCTCACCAGAGCTGATGAGTGTTTGGCTGGGAGGCAGCATAGTGTGTCCAAAGGAGCGCAGCCTTTGTATTGAGAAGACCTGGCTGGCTTGGAAACGGGTTTTTCACAAATCATCATTACTTAAGACATTTAACTCTTCCACCTCTCACCTTCTTTAACATGCTAGAATAGCAATAGTTTTTATTTAGCTGGGGTAACACTATCTGCTGTAACAGATCCAGTGTCAGCAGTTTAGTTTTTTTCTTCTACATCTAACAGTCCGATGTGGTTGTTTCAGGTTGGTGGAACCTGGAATTAGACGCTCTCTCCTAGGCTATGTACAGACCTGCGCTTTGCCTACTCTGTGACATTGCTGAATTTATGCAGCTGCACAAGGCAAATGAGAGTCCAGAGAATGGGGCACGTACTGCTTAAAAGCCTTGACCCATACGTGATAAATCTCACTTCCACTCATTGCATTGGTGAAAAATAGTCACAACCAAATATAAAGACTGAAGGGGACTGAGAAATACAGTTTCTACCTAACCAACTACTTTTCAGCTACTATGTTCTGTTACAAATGAAGAAATACAAATTTTGGTGGACAGCTCGCTATCTTCTCCATGCTATTTCACAGGTGCTTATGGAGATAAAATCTGGTAATACACCTAAAACTGTTTTACAAACTCTAAGCTGTAATTAAAATACCAGCTCCATGTGTGAGTATGCACGTGTGTGTATTAAGTGTGAATATTCCATTATTAGGACCACACCGCTGACTAAATAGCAATCCAAGAATAACTGGCCTTGATCAATTCAGCGCAACAGACATTCATTGAGCATCCGTTACATGCCAGGCACTGTGCTAGGCATCCAACATCAATGAGGAGATAATAGTTTCTGCCCATGAACCTCCTGTAGGCAAGAACATAGGGAGAGATACAAGGAATTAGTCCCAGTGCATGACAACTATATCCATACATATTCAGGAAGCTATTACGTAGTGTGTCATTAGGAATTAAAAAAAAAAAAGTGTACTTTTGGGAAATAAAATAGGAAATACTGGCACTAACAGAGCTGGACTGATTTCTTTAGAGCACAACTTCTTTTGCATTGTGAATATCCAAAAGAAAACAAAAATACGAATTCCTAAACTTCTCTGATCACTGGCATGCACTCCCACTAAAATCTGGTGGAATGTTGCCATTTGAGAATTTGATGAGTAGAGCATTTTCTTTAATGATTCTCTCACAGTCCTCTCATGAGTTTAGGCACATAATAAAATTCACCTGTAAATATTGCTTCTATTTTCTTGGGTGATTTGACTTGATTTTTGGATGGAAAACTGATTTTTTCAGCTAAGTATTTTGGAAAACTTTCTCATTTAGGACACTGTGGGAAACTAGAAGAAGCACCATCTGTTGACACTGGGACATCAGGCTCCCAAGGATGGGAATTCGAAGAGTTCCCTTTTGGTTTCTTATTATTTATTTAATATGTATCTTAACCCTCTCTTCATCTTCTTTTAGCTTTTTGCTCCCTGAGGTATCAAGTCAAAGCTAACACAATATGTTCAGAAAAAAATAATTATAAAGGTTTACTATATTAGGGAGTTTCTAGAAGGACAAGCTCCTGACAAATACTATCACTTAAACACTATTATTGTTCACACTGTTTGCCCTAAAACTCAGTCATGTCTTCAGTCCTGTTCAGTAAAATGTCAATTGTAATTACCCCCAAGCCACTTCTATCTGGCTATCCATTTTAATGTGTAATCCCCAGAATTTTGTTGTTGTTGTTACTGTTTTTGTTGAGGATATAATCAAGAACCATTTGGTTCAGTGACAAATTTTACAAAACTGATTTGTTAAACTCTATTGGAAAAGACACTCAATTTTTGTTATCTCTTATTCAGGATTTTTCTTTTCTTTTCTTTCTTTTTTTTGTTTTTTGTTTTTTGTTTTTTGTTTGTTTGTTTCCTAAGTAAATTTGGGGTTGTTTGTTCTGTTTTTATTTTTAGGAATATTACACAGGTATCATTGACATCACGCTTAAATGAAACCAGGCATGTGTTTAAATGTATTTTCAAAATAGTCTTTCTACTGGGGCACCTGGGTGACTCAGTGTGTTAAAGTCTCTGCCTTTGGCTCAGGTCATGGTCCCAGGGTCCTGGGATTGAGCCCCACATCGGGCTCTCTGCTCAGCGGGGAGCCTGCTTCCTTCTCTCTCTCTCTCTCTCTCTCTCTCTCTCTCTGCCTCTCTGCCTACTTGTGATCTTTCTGTCAAATAAATAAATAAAATCTTTAAAAAATAGTCTTCCTACCTCTTACCTAACAGACAGTAAAATAACTCTCTGCAGCGTTCATTTTTATCATTTCCTTTCATCAGGAGCAACCATCTTTACTGAGAGCTGGTCACTGACTCCTGTTGTAAAAAGAGAACCTGGACTTTGCACAACCTCTAGTTCCTCCTTATTATGAGAGGAAGTTCTGTGGGAAATTAATCTGATGATTCTCTGAGCCACTGATAAGCAGCAGTAAAATGCAGGACAACTTGGTCAGCCCGATGGAGCCCTTGCTGGGGCGTGTGGGGGTGATAAGCCCAGGCAGATTGAAAGCACTGGCCAAAACTGAGGGCTGAACACATTTCCATCTCTCCAAGACAAGCTCCTCGGTGACTGTTTTCTTTTCTTGAGAGACTGTCGTAATTATAAACACTACTTGACATTTGCAAAACACCAGGATTTTTTTCATTTTTTCATTTCATTTGATCTACCCTGGGGAAGGCAGATGATTTTACCCCCAATTTATAGCAGAAGAAATTGAGACATGAGCAGATGAATTGAGACAGTTTGGGATGTGGTGAAATACGCAGATTTTATCATCAGGCGGAGGTTAGCTCACGCCCCTATTTGGCCATTGACTATGCGTTTCACCTCTTTCTAAGCCTCTCTCATGTAGAAAATGAGGACAACAATATTTATTTGGAAGGGTTGTCAGAAGGATTAAATAGGATAGTATAGTGCCTGTCTTAGAGCAAATAGATAGAAATGGGAACTATCTCACAGGAGACTCATAATAAATCTAAGCTTGAAGCTGGGCTATGCTTTCTTTACTAAATCACGTAAAAGTTGGTTAACACAGATTTTCAAATAAAAAAATCATAAAAGTCTGCACAATTCTCTACCCAACTAGACACAAATGCATTCTATTCTGAGAATTTGAAAATGACACAGGAAATGTTTTTCCTTTATAGTTCTTTCTGCCATTTCTTTCTTCTTCGGAATCAATTTTCTCTCCTGTTTTTAAGAAGACTCAGCTGTTTCATTTTGTGTTTTCCAAATAAGTATATTCAATTACATTATTTATGTTATGTCTTTCAAAATTAACAAATAAAAAACTGATAAATATTGGTAACTGTACATTGTTAAAGCCAAATTTGTAAAGTGCACTTTACATATTTTAAATTTAACTTTAAACTTTACTCAAATGAATATGTAATAACAAGAATAAATGCATCTATAATGACAAAAATAGGATGAAAGTTTCAAAGACACAGGTCAACTGATTCTTCAGTTCTTTCATCATAATAAGCTATTTTTGCTGGGTTGTTTTGCAGCAGCATTGGCTCCTTTAAAATGAAACTAATCAATTATTAGGGCTCCTGGCTGGCTTAGTTTGTAGAGCATGCAACTCTTGATCTCGGGGTCATGAGTTTGAGTCCCATGTAGGACCTGGAGCCTACTTAAAAAACAAACAAACAAAAATACCTTCATCAATTATCCTAAGCCAGAAATAAATACCGACACATAGATACCAATATAATAAGAAAATCAATGGTAGGTATAAAAAATTAATTTTACAGTGCATCTAATAAAAATGAGAGGCATTTCTTAAACAGGTTTAACTTTGAAAGCATACACATGCATTTATTTGTGAATATTTGATACAGAGATGCAGACATATGGCATTTTCTTTGGATGTAATTAAAGTTTTACATTGTCTCTTACACGAATCATATCCGAAGTACATCTTTTTAGTTCCAATTTGTTTCTTTTTGTTTCTTTCTTTGTGCTTTTATTTTTGCATCTTTCCATTCCTCCTTTTGCTCTACTCCTTCCCTTCCTTCAGTTTAGTGAGAGCTTGAAGAGTCAGGGGAAGCAATCTGAATTCAAAACATGATTATAATTCAGGACTTGGCTACAATCCTTCTTTAATCTTTATAATTTCATCCTAGTTTTTAGTTTTCTCTCCAACACCAAAATCTCAGACTTATTTTAGCAATCCGTATTCATCAGTACCTAACAATGCAGTAAATTTTGTTTTCATAGTATATCAATTTACAAATATCTCATCAAATTAAATATTGCCCTGATAAGTATAATTGGAGAAACAGTCTAATCTAAGAGGAAATAGAAGGGTACAGACATTGAGGAGAAGCTTATGGCTGTGAGTGATTGGTGACTATTGTTATTAGTCAGTGTATTTTAAGTAGACAATGGGGAACACTGGAGCTATTTGTTAAGACACCCGAGAAGAAAATATTTAATATAATTGTTTTCAGAGCATTTATAAATTATAACAAAACTGACCTTAATAGATACAATGTCGTCAGAGCCTGAGTCCTAATAAACGTAACAGACATTGACCAAACCTCTGGGCCGTTTACTGTACAGCTCCTCAGCAATGTTGCAAAGTAAGGAGCTAAGTGTGAGCTAAGTTAAGTGATTAACTGATGGAAGCAAGAACAGCACATCCCACAATGGACCATTTAGACATCGCTTCACAATTTGGGGAGATGGAATCTGGTCCCAGACTGAATATTTCTGTACATAGGTTAGATCTCAAGATCAATCTCACTTTTGGGGTGTTTATAGACAATGGAGAAAATCATTGAAAGCAAAAAGGAAAATAGGTTCTTACTAGATTTTGCTATTTTGTTTTCCTCTCCTTCCTCTCTTCTCCTTTCTTTTCCTTCTCTTTGTTCCCCCATTCTTTCTTTTCTTTTCTTTTCTTTTTTCTTTTCTTTTCTAATTCTCTGACAGCACACTCTCCTGGTTTCCCTCAACAATGGCCTCTTCTCAGTCTCCTTTGCTAGATGATCTTCCTCTTCATGATCTATAAATTTTGGAGCGCCTCATGTCTCTGTCCTTTTACATCTCTTCTACTACACTGAATCCTAGGTGAGTTCATCTGAATCTTTATATCAAAGGCACTAATGACTCCTAAATTTAAACTTCCAGCTTTGCCCATTTCTCTGAAATTCAGGACAGTGCATTTGGGTCTCTAATAATCCTCATTAACTTAGTGTCCAAAGATAAAGTCATGATTCCTGCCCTGCTCAAAACCGGCTCTTCTCTGCCTTCCTCCTGTTCATCCCACAGTGTGTCCTATCTCACTAAATAACACTGTCATTCTCCCAGCTGCTCAGGCCCAAACTCATACAACCACTCGTTATCTTCTCTTTTTCTCAGCCTTGACCTAATCTATCCATATTTCCCCTTGGCTCGCCTTCATAATAAATCGGGAAACTAACCATTTTGCATTCATTGTCCAATTACTCTCCTAGTCCACTTGCTATCATTCCATGCCATGCCTGGATTATGGCAATTTGCCTTCTAATTTGTCTGTTTGCACTCTTGCTTTGTTCCCATTAATCATTTTTTTAAAAATTCAGAATAATCATTTCAAAAATAGATCATAGCTTTCTATTTAAAACCATCAGTAGTTTTAGTTCCTATACTATATTATACTATATTTAGTTCCTGTACTATATTCCATCAGTTCCTATACTATATTAAAATAATATTCAAATATACCAATATATGGAATGTGTATACAGATCAGAATAGTATCCTTACCATTACCTTCCGTCCTATAATGTCAGATGTCCAAGACTTCTTGACCTCAATTCTTACCATTCTTTCTTCCACCTACTCTTCTAAAGCCACAAGATTCTTCCTACTATTTCTCAGGCATATAATGCTTGCTCTCCCTCTAGTCTGCTTTTGCTAATTTCTCCTTAGAATATTCTTCCTCCAGATGGGGCATCTGGGTGGTGGTCTGTTAAAAATCCAACCCTTGATTGAGCTCAGGTCTTGATCACCAGGGTTGTGAGATCAAGCCCCATGTGGGCTCCATGTCCAGTGGAGAGTTTGCTTGAGATTTTTTTCACTTCCCTCTGCCCCTCCCCCTGCTAGAATGCATGCTTTCTCTCTCTCTCTTTCTCTCAAATAAATAATTTAAAAAAAACTTGTCTCCCAGATACCCACTGCCTCTGATAAACTAATATCACCTCAGAAATGTGACCTGATTACTCTCTCTAAAAATGGTATCTCTTGAAACTTTCTGTCCCTTTATATCTTGTACTTCTCTTCATGACATTTATCACTACCTGACATTATGTTATATATCCATTTGATTATTTCCCTACTGTCTGCTCTCCAAATTGAATGTAAGCCTTATGAGGATAAGATTTTGTCTACTTCATTTGCAGATGGATGCTAGAACCTGGGGCAGTAGCTGGCATATACTAGATATTGAATAAATATCATTTGAATGAATGAATGAATGATTCCAGACATGAGAAAAGACAGAAGAATGGGTATTCTAATAGTGCCTCAGACTACAAAGAGGAAAAACCTTGAATAAGATGGCCTTGACTTCTCACTGTTATCCCCTTTTATGAAGGGTCTAGCATAAATCCAGTTCTAACTCTGTATCCTAAGTGGCCCAGAGTAAGGAGCCAAACATGAGTGATACATTTCTAGTGGACATTGAGCACCCAGTGTGAGGTGGATTCTTGGCTGAATATTGGGCACTCGGAGATTATTTAGAAACAGTCCTTGAGTTCCAAAGGTTTGAGGTTGAAAAAAGCACAGAAATAAATATAGTGCCCTGTGCAAAGTGAAATAGAAGTATGAACCCTATAAATACTTTGTGGGGCCCAAATTGGGAAGGTCTCATTCCTGTGCTAGATAGAGCTGAGATGCAGGAGACTTCACAAATGATTCTTGTTCTAAATTAATCTTTTAGGTAAACTCAGTATATAATATATGTCTTTTAACTTCTTCTAAGTTGACTTGATGAAGAAAATCATAATTTATTTGTGATTATAATTTATTCTATTGAAATGTTTATTTTTAATTAGTATTGTTCTCCTTGACAGATTAGAGACAAATAGTTTTTCTATCAATCTAGCCAAAGGAAACGTAGAAAAAGAACACCATAGTTAGTGAGGCAGAAAGAATGTCAGACATCTTACGTCATCAGAGTTTTAGTTTTTGTTCTCTCTTTTATTTTTAAGATTTTATTTATTTATATGACAGAGAGAAATCAAAAGTAGGCAGAGAGGCAGGCAGAGGGAGAGGGATAAGCAGGCTCCCCGCTGAGGAGAGAGCCCGATATGGGGCTTGATCCAAGGACCCTGAGATCATGACCTGAGCAGAAGGCAGAGGCTTAACCCACTGAGGCACCCAGACATCCCTGTTCTTTTTTTTAATGTTCACACAAAATTCACTAGGCAAATCTGAACATTTGGTGACTTTGGGTGTTGTATGTATAAGGTTCTGCTCAATTAAGCAGATGATATAAGTTGAAACAGACTTTAAAAAGCAAGAAATGAAGAGTGAAAATATTTTAATGACTTTTTAAATAATCTTTGAGAAAGAAATGTTTTTAGAAGCAGTTGGTCAGAAACAAAATTATTTCCCAGTGGTTTGAAAACAACACCAAACTATATATATATTTTTCCTACATACTCAACTTAATTACTTTGTTTATACATTTAACATAAAATTTCTATAAACTGATGGAGATAGTATATATGAACCTAATTAGGATCACAATATAAAACATGCATTTCAAAACTGTTTCCTCAATTCCACTTCCAGCACACACATACAAAGGCACATGGCATAAACCCACACACATTTTATCTGGTTAATTGAAATATGTTTTCAACAAGTTTTAACTTACAATGAGTAGAGAGGGGTGCTAGAAAACTCACGAAATCGCTTAAATTATTCTGTACAATCTTTTAGCTAATATTGACAGTTTTGGCATGTAAAACCAAAACATCCCTTTTCTACCATTAAAGATTAATTTTTAATTCACATAATTCAAGTGGAGGTACACATGTTCAAATTCACCCTCCAGTATGACTGACTGACAATGGAAAACTTCTAATAAGCAGATTTTGACACAGCTTTGGGCCTCTGGAAGAAGGTCTAAAGATACATAATTAAAAGAAAAAGAAAGAGAAAGAAAGAAAGAAAGGAAGGAAGGAAGGAAGGAAGGAAGGAAGAAAGAAAGAAAGAAAGAAAGAAAGAAAGAAAGAAAGAAAGAAAGAAAGAAAGAGAAAGAGAATGGAGAGCTGGGGATGACTGAGCATAAGATCTCTCTAATTTAGAAGTTGGCTTAGGAAGTCATCAAGTCTAAAATTTATTATTTAAAAAGGTGCCCTGGAGAACCTTAGGCATAGTTATAGCCAATATTTAATGCAACCAATATATGTAATATATGGTCATTAAGACTATTAAAATGTTCTGGCAGAGGACTCCAACCACTGATTAGCTGGATGGTATCCCCCCGAGTCAGGATATGCATTGGCCTGTTCAATCCTTTGAAAACAAACATTAGAGGGGCACAGTATTCACCTGAGACAGGTCATTGGCTACTGTCATGTTCGAATCTAAGCCCCACTGCTGCTTGTTTTACTAACAGACATTTCCACTTCTTATACACTCAACAGCCTCATTTTTGTTCAAATATCCATTTGCTCACCTCGTGTGATCAGAATTCTTCCAGAACGAAGGCAAACCAGGTAGCAAGCAGTATTCTTCTTCTTTACATCTATTCATGTAGAAGTGAACATGTAATCCAGTTTCAACTAATAGGACAGAAGAAATCTGCTAGGGGCTATTGGAAAAGCCTTCTTCACGCCTAAATAGATTGACCAAAGAAGAAATTATTCTATTTCTCCCACTTAACACTGTGGCATTTTTCAACAAAAGGATGAATCTATAACAGCCATTTTGCAATTAAAAAGAAACTCAGCCTAAGGGGATTACATTAGTAAGAGGCATGAGAACAGAAACTTGGAGAAAACCTTGTCCAAGATGACATCACTGGCTTACAAAATTAACCAAATCTGAAACTATTCTACCTGAACTTTTTTTTTTCTTTTTCCTTTGGTATGATTGCTTCCTTATTATTGAAGCCATTTTGTTACTTGCAGACAAAACCACTTTACCTGTATAAAATCAAAGGGAAGGATCATGCACAGCAATAGTTTTTAAGATGCATTATTCAGTTACAAGAAGGCAAAGCTCTTGGGTGGCTCAGTCAGTTAAGCTTCTGACTCTTAGCTTCGACTCAGATCATGATCTCAGGATCCTGCGATCCAGTCCAACATTGGTTTCCTGCTCAGAATGGAGTCTGTTTGTCCCTATCCCTGTTCCTACCCTCGACTATGACTCTCTCTCTCACTCTATCTCTAAAATAAATAAATAAACAAATGAACAAACAAACAAATAAATAAACATTACAAGACGGTACAAAATTATTCACTCTACTTCAAACTGAGATTCCTTTATTCCTAATTCATACACCGAGTTGAGGATATACATTGCAAACATGTTGCAGTTACTGAATGACTCAGCCTGGCAAGTTTCCTGCTGCTCTGAGCACCTCTTGTCAAGTATTTATACCAGAAGCACAAGCACATGTCTTCAGCAGATATTTAATTATATATTCATTATTGAAACTAGGGATCATATAAAATATAACGTAAGTCTAAGACATGTTCTCTGCCCTTATGATGCTGACCATCAAGATTAAGAGAAAAAAGCATATATATATATATAATACACACACACACACACATACACATATGTGTGTATATATAGAGAGGAGAATATCACAGATAGCATAAAACCAAATGCTAAATAAATGATGTCAAAAATAAATCCCACAAAATAACAAGAGAAAAAAGTAAGTATTATCTTTAGCACTCTGGAGAGGGGATGGAGTTTATATTAGGCCTATTAAGACAAGTAGAATAGGCGATCGTAAAGGAAGAGGAAAATTTTTAAGTGTTGTTATTGAACTCTGCAAGGTACTATTAGAGAAGACAGTTACTTAGGTTTGGACAGAAAGTCATGGCCAGCTATCAGGAAGGTCAGAGGCCTGTCCTGGCAGCATTCCACAAGAAGCTGGATTAAACCAGACAGGCCCAGAATGGCAGACACCGTGGCAGAAAACTCCTGACCAAATTAGCAAAAAAAAAAAAAAAAAAAAAAAAAAGTGCAAAATCCTGCATTCCTGCCCCAAGAAATCAATATTCTGCCCCCTGGTTCACAACTATCCAAAAAAGAGACAAACTTAACCTCCAGGGGGCGCAGCTCTCTCTTGAGCACACTGACTCACACCTCCAGAGTGCCCTTTTCTCTTTAAGTAAACTTTCCCACTTTCATTACTCACCGCCATGCTGCGGGTCTGTCCTTGAATTCTCGTGACAAGACCAAGAACCTCCGGGGAGTCCTGGCTGTGGCAAGGCCCCAAGGCCCGTGGTGTCCCCAGTTCACTGCAAAGCAGTACCGTGTGGATTGAGAAAGGTACGTTCAGAAGAAATAAAACAGAAGGTTGATGTAAGAAAGGAGTCAACCCTCAGTCTGTTTTTTGAGGTTGAGTCTTTTAGGGTTGCTGGGGGGAGGGGGGATGGGAGAGCGTGGTGGGGATATGGACATTGGGAAGGGTATGTGCTATGATGAGTGCTGTGAAATGTGTAAACTTGGCGATTCGCAGACCTGTACCCCTGGGAATAAAAATATATTGTATGTTTATAAAAAATTTAAAAATTAAAAAAAAATTATGGAAAACAAAATAAAACAAAAAAGGAGTCAAAAATAAAAGAAACACACAAATTTGGATTAACTCAGGAAGCCTTGAACATCAGGCTAACTAAGAAGTCTGACCTTGAGGGTGCCTGGGTGGCTCAGTGGGTTAAAGCCTCTGCCTTCGGCTCAGGTCATGATCCAGGGTCCTGGGATCGAGCCCCATATCAGGCTCCTGCTCAGCGGAGAGCCTGCTTCCTCCTCTCTCTCTCTCTGCCTACCTCTCTGACTACTTGTGATCTCTGTCTGTCAAATAAATAAATAAATAAAATCTTAAAAAAAAAAAAAAAAAAAGAAGTCTGACCTTGATCCTGTAGCTAAGAGAGTAATTAAAGATTTTGAGCAGGGAAATATAATAGTGAAAGAAAAATCTGATGCTTCTGTGAAGGACTGGAAAGGAAGAACTGGAAGCAGGATGCAGTGAACAGGCTGTTACAAAAATCTCTTGAGAAAAGGCTATACTCATAATTCACATCATTAAGCATAGTTGTCACTGAATAGAACTACATTGACTTGAGGTTGACAATTCACTAAAATAAGAAAACCCCGGGCAAGGTATTTGATACCATGTAGATTGATAACAAGATATTGATTGATTTTTCTCAGTCTTCTTGCAATAGAGTTTCCTGTTCAATGTGGGAGTCTCTCGTTGATACAGAGAGAGCAATGGAGATCAGTGGCTTATGGTCCTTCATTCCATTGTTGCTGTTATTTTGTGGTTGTAGGATCTGCCCAGAGTAGTCAAGGGAAATGCAGCTCCATTGTTCCATAAACAACAGGAATAACCTTCATTAACCAAGTTGGAAAACAAGGATGTCACTGCTTCTAGCAGGATTTTTGTTACTACTTATAGTCCTTAATTATGAGATTCATTTATTCAGCCTTTGATTACACAGTCTTTAATTATTAGGTTCATTTATTCATCCAAGCATTTATTCATTTATCCAAGTACTTATTCATCCATTTATACTTATATTCAACAAATATTTATTGATTTCCTCTTCTGTGCTAGCTATTCTGTGCTTATTACAAGAGATACTTAAAAACATGAACAAGACAGCCCCTTCCCTCTCTGGAATTCTGTCTGGTTAGGGGAGTATGCCATGAACTTTAGGCTATTATAAACTGTAACTCTTATTAGTTTTATAATGTGATCAATACAGGCTACTTGAGAACATGCAAGAAAAAATAAACCCATCCCAGAAATATTCTCAGAAAAAAAATGCTATCTCTATTCTATTTCTATCACTAGTTAGCTATGTTATCTTGAACAAATTAATTAATCTCTCTGTGCAACACTTTCTTTGTTTATAAAATGGTACTTCCTTTATGAGGTTATTATAAAAGAAAATTTCGTATACCTCTGTGTGTGTGTGCGCGCGTGTGTGTGTATGATTGTTACCTATCAAGCCACTCAATGAATGTTAACAATGATTATCAGTATTATCACTATTTTATCATTATCATTATTATTATTCTGAGTCATGAAAATGAGTAAGGGTCACCAAAGAAATGAAGCAGTAAGGAAGAGAGATAAAAAAGAGGGTCTAATTCATAGGTGGACAGGGGGAAATTAAGAGCAGAACTTAAAAGAGAGGACAATCCTTCTATGATATCTGATAATAACAAATTTTTGGAGCAGCAGCATTTTCTCTCAGTTTGAAGCTTATTGCCTCCTCCTCCTTATCTTAGTGTTCCCTGTTTCCCAAACACCAACATCTGTATCTCACCATGCTGGAGCCACCAAAGCATGTTTCACCATGTTTACTATGTGGTGAGAAAGTAATTTTGGTTCAGTTAACCCAAACTCCCATTGGGTAGATACCTGAATGCTCATAGTAATCCTGTATATTTCTTTTTATTTTTTTTTTATTGAGCTATAAGTGACACATATAATTATATTCATTTCAGGTATACAAAATAATCATTTGATATTTATATATAGAGAGAAATGATTACCACACCATGTCTAGTTAACATCCATCACCATCGCTAGTTTCTTTTCTTGTGTTGAGAACTTTTAAGATCTACTCTCCTACTGTGTAATGCTTGTAATCAGATTTCTTCCAACTAAAACTATAAATATCCCCAAATTATATGCAAATATTTGTCCATATGCACTTTTTACTTTTTCTTCCTAAAGAATAATGCTTTTCAGGGATGCCTGGGTGGCTCAGTTGGTTAAGCAGCTGCCTTCGGCTCAGGTCATGATCCCAGCGTCCTGGGATCGATTCCCACATCGGGCTCTTTGCTCTGCAGGGAGCCAGCTTCTCCCTCTGACTCTGCCTTCCACTCTGTCTGCCTGTGCTCGCTCTTGCTCGCTCTCTCTCTGACAAATAAATAAATAAAATCTTTAAAAAAAAAAAAAAGAATAATGCTTTTCATTATATTCTCAAAGGGGTCTATGAATCCCCAAAATTTGCTTTTAAAATGAATGATAATCCTTGGCCACCCTTTACCACAACTGTAGATACTGCATAATTTTCTACCAACTTTAAATTTATTTATATACCTATTATACCTATTTAGATTTTCAGCTTGTGGTATCTTCTGGGGCATTGAATTCCACAAGGGGACTTCCATTATAAAAAGCAATTATTTCCATTTTCTTGTACGAAAAATTTGTCAAGCACCAAGCTATATCCATAAGTTCTAGCATTACAGGATCTTGGGAACAAGTCCCCAGTGAGAAGCAAGTTATCTGTAAAGAAAGACCTTTCTTTTCTTTCTATTTCTCTCTAATCTGTTGTAGAGACACACTGTTGAAAAATAAAATCTTAAAATGCAAATTTCTATAAAATTTTCTACGTGCACGCTCTCAATTGTTTGTACTTATTACAGATCAGTAACAATAATTCATAAGACCAGTACCAGTCATTGGACCACACTTGGCACAGGACCATTACAGAGCACTGGAGATGGAATGAATGATTTTCTAGGCACATTTGAATTTCATAAGTGAGTTGGTAAAGATTGAAAAGCCTACATATCTCAGAGAAATTATTATTTTCTATTGTGGCAAAGAGCACATAACGTGAGATCTACTCTCTTAACAAATAAGTGTACAGTCCAGTATCGTTAAGTATAATAAATATTGTGTCATATAGAAATCTCTAAAAATTTTCTATCTGGGGAAATTCTATACCCATTGAACAGCAATTTCCTCATCTTCCTCTCCCCTCAGAAATAAATTATTTTCAATGATAAACATTCAGTCTTTGAAGGACATGGGAAGGAAGGGCAAGTTCTCAGCTCCATCTTAATGTGCTTATGGAATAACTAAATCAGATCACATGTCTAATCAAGCGAGAGGACTCAATAAGAATAATGAATGCAATATAGTTATTTCTCTTTCCCTTCCCCTAGCAGGTCTGAAAATATCAAGATGATGGGAGTTACTGCGTTCTTCGTTTACAGAGAAGATCAGCTATTATCCCTATGCATAGCCTTCATTTTTATGTTTTCTTTTTAAAATAAGGATCTTAATGCACTTCTGCTTCAAATAAATTTTCTTCAATCATTTTATTAAGATCAATACTCATATAAGAATATATGAAAAATTAAGTGAGGTTTCAAGGTGTTTGCTATGTAGCCAGACAGAATGCTTAGAAATAAGTCCAACAGTCCCTGTTTGGGTGTCTGCTTTGGGGTGCCTGGGTGGCTTGGTGGTTTAAAGCTTCTGCCTTCTGCTCAGGTCATGATCTCAGGGTTCTGGGATTGAGCCCTGCATCAGGCTCTCTGCTCCGCTGAGAGCCTGCTTCCCCCTCTCTCTCTGCCTGCCTCTCTGCCTACTTGTGATCTCTGTCAAATAAATAAATAACATCTTTAAAAAAAGAAAGAAAGAAAGAAAGAAGTCCAACATAAGGCATTGTAGGACCAGCATTTATGAGGCATGCAGAAAATAGGAACTAAAGATGCTAAGTAGGGAGAAGAAACACATTTTTCTTATGGGCGCAGATAAAGATAATGTGAATAACTTCTTATTTGCATTGCTTTAATATTGAAGTTATCCTGGGCATTTCAACCTTTGTGGGGGAAATGATTTCACTATTTTCTATTATGAGATACACATTCATTGTGCAATGATTCAGAAACTATAAACCCAATATGTTTAAGGGCAGAGGCAGTAAGAATGAAGATGCTAAAATGAAAAGACAACTAAGGGGTCAGATCTTAGAGTTGTTCTGGAAGGTCGCAATTTCAAAACATGTACCTCATAAATCAGCAAAAGAGAAAAATAAAGTGTCTCTCTCTCTCTCTCTTTTTAAGAGAGAGAGAATGAGAGTGGGAGCTTGGCTATAGGGGGATCAGCAGAGTGAGAGAGAGAATCCCAGGCAGGATCCATGCCTGACGTGGAGTCCATCGTGGGGCTCAGCCTCACAAATCTGAGATTATGACCTGGGCCAAAAATCAAGAGCCAGATGCTTAACCAACTGAGCCACCCAGGTGTCCCATAAAGTGAACAAGGTAGAGATTGGAGAAAATGAGATAGATCATACCAATTTTTCTACACAAAATAGACAATATTGAGAAATCATTCTTAGCTTTCAAAAGAAAGAGAAAATGTGGAAACAGGTAAAGAAATGGGATGGGCAGGTGAAGGAAACAAGGAGTATTTTAGAATAATTGTTACAGTGAACATGTTGGCAAATGACCAGGATAAGAATAATGTTATTTCATTCAGAACCCAGCTAAAGCCAAATAGCACAGTTCAATTCTTAGAGTCATCAACATTGAGAAAATTCCCTGATTTGATTATGGGAGATTCCCTGAGTCATTTTTTAGTGTTCCCGAGGCAATGGAAACTTTGTTTTTTTTTTTTTTTTGGTATATAAAAATTCATAAAATTATGCTTGCATTCTTCTGGGAAAAAAAAACATACAATACAATTATATAAGTGTAGGAAATGACTCAGAGTCTGTATCCCTGAGACTATAAACCTTGATTGTGAAATAATGTATCTCTTTCACTAGATTTCATTCAAGGCAGACTTAGATTCCTGTATGATCATGATGATCAGTTTAATGAAAACTAATTCACTGCATAAAAATCAAAAGCACAATTAAAAATTCAGTTCTCTCTTTGGATCTTGTCATAGCCTTTTTACAGCATAACCAGAAAGACCACTAGTTTTAACTGCCTGCTGACTAAGTTCTATCTGTCCATCCCACCAACCCTTCAAATAAAGGATACCACAAAAATTTGGGTTACTATCTTCTTTTCTGTAGCTCTTTTGTCTCCTGTATTTTCAGATTCTGTTAATGTCATTGTTGTTCAAGTCACTCATGGTAGAAGTCTTAGAATGATCTTATTCTTTCTTTTGTTTGGGCATTCACAGTCAATATGCTATCAAATTCATTTGATTTTACAATAATAATAATGAAATAGGAAATATTTCTTGAGGACTTTCCATGAGCTAGGCCATATGCTAAATACTTGGTATTATTTTGCTCAATCCCCATCTTTATACAAATCCATAAGTAGTGGCTATATTATCCTCATTGATAAAATGAGGTAAAGATCAGAGCAATTAAGTAACTTTTCTAAATCTACACAGCTGGTAAGGATGGCAACAAGTATATGAATTTGTGCTCTTGCCAATATACTGTAGTCCACCGTGTAGATGCACTTTCCTTGATTAGTATTTCATCACTTTTTTATGCCTTCTAAACTTTTGTAAAGACTGTTGCCTGCAGATCTTTCTCCAGTACTTTCTTACTATCAGATCATGAATATCTTTCCACCACTTAATAAAAGCAACTCAAGATATATAGCCAAAGGGTCAAAATCTTTCATACGCTGGATCTAGTTCACCTGTTCAGTCCTATCGTCCCCCATTTCCATCCATATAACCAGTCCTCTAGCCAAGTTACAATGTTGGTTTTCCTTGAGAAGACCATGTCTGAGCAGAAGCCAGAAGTGTTGAGTGCTTCAGAAAAGGGGGAGTCCTGCCTGCAGGAAACTAGGGCTAAGCTGAAAGGCATTTGTGTCCAGAATACAGAGGTATTTGAGTCTCACCCAAATAAGTTTGACTGCTGGCCTAGAGTCCAATAAGTGTGACATTTGGTACAGGTTGGGGTGGATAGACAGATCTGTGTGTGTTGAGGGGCATGGTCACTATTTTTGCAATGTTTTGATGGTATTGTATCTAAGAATACAAGTTATCTTTTGTTTATTTTTGGTCTGCATCAGCCTGATGAAGGAAATTAGAAAGTGCAGAAGATCAGTAAGATTAGGTTGCTTCAAATAACTCAGTGGTAAATGTAGACTGTAAGATAATCTTGAACCAAAGCATTTAATTTTCTCAAGATTTTAAGAGGTATCAGGGTGAGGGAAATGTCAAAAGAACTTTAAACAAAGCTAATAATATAAAATTGTTTTCAAAAGGTGAAAGTAATAAGTAGGAGGAGTTGTTTTGTTAAAATAAGGTAGCCAAACTAACCTATTTTGGGGTATTTAATAGGACAGTAAATATAGCAGATATTCATTAATCAATGTGGAAATTCAACTTAAGAAATTCTTATCATTCAAAAATATTTTTGATCAATTTGATCACACCTTCACTCAACTTTCTTAGAACTATCCAAACATGAGGTGCCCATGTTTGCACATTTTGTATACTTTCATATAGTATGTGATATCAAACAAAAATAACAAAATATATCTATTAATCGTTAGGCAGACTCACATTTTGTGTTCCAAACAATGACCCATGCATATTTTTCTCTTAGGTTTACTAAAAAATTATAAACACAATGGTAGCTCTCATTAAAAGAACATTTCAAAGCATCAAATAGTTTCCATTGGGTGATTCAAAAAATAACTTCTATACATTATAGAACAGCATTCCCTATCTTGCATTCCATGCATGTGAGAAAGAGGTTTGAAGCCCAGAAGTGCATGTATTTGGAAGACAGAATTCGATGGGCATGACATTTTCTAGCCAGATAAAAATACACATGCATATGTCTGCATGACTCATTCCCCAAAACTCAAAATTGCTGGAGAGTGGGTGTAGCTATGAATATTACTGCACAATGAAGTTTTCAAAGAAAAAAAAAAACAAATTTGGCTGTTTTCAATCTTCCTGGATAACTTTAGAATAATTGAAATTTCAATTAATAAAATGCCCAAATGCATTAAAGACATGTCAATTACTAGAGAACAAATGGGCGAGGAATGCAAAACCAAAGTGATAACTGTTCTATAAATGCACATATTTTGTCTGTCTGTCTGACTACATTTTTCCAAACTTAGGGCATGTCTCAGCCAGTAAATTTAAATAAATAATTTATTTTTTCATCAGTACTTCAATTCCATTGTTCATATCAACTTGTAAAATCTGAATTGTCCACATAGTTTGTTTCAGTTTCAACACATCTTTGTAAATTGTGACTTAATTATTAGGTGTGAATGATACAGGTTCCAGTAAATAGGAAAAATAATAAAGCCATCATTTTTTTAGTGTTTCCTTATGCTGGGTACTGTGGTAAGTGACTTCACATGTATGAGCTATTTTAAACCTAAAAGAAATACATATGAACTTCTTAATCTCCTCCTCCCCCTCCTCCTCCTCATCTTCTTCTTCTTCTTCTTCTTCTTCTTCTTTCTTCTTTTTCTTCTTCTTCTTCTTCTTCTTCTTCTTCTTCTTCTTCTTCTTCTTCTCCTTCTCCTTCTCCTTCTCCTTCTTCTTCCTCTTCCCCTTTCCCTTCTCCTTCCCCTCCTCCTTCTCTTCCTCTTCCTCCTTCTCCCTCTTCTTCTTCACCTTCTCTCTCTCCCTGTCCCCGGCCCTCTCCTCCTCCCCCTCCCCTATTCCCTTCTTCTTTTACTCCTCCTCCTCCTCCTCCTCTTCCTCCTTCTTCTTCTTGTTTCAGGTAAAAAAATAAAATAGCATAGCGTATTACAAAAGCTAGTAAATAACATAGTCAGTCGTCAGTCCCAGGTTTTTCTGAAGTCATATTTTGTCTCTAAATTAGTGCACTAATCAGCATGTCTCAGAAAGAACTATTTCAATTTAACAAAGGTCGCAGGGCTCCAAGCATTCAAAACCGGTGGCCCCAAGATGCAAGTTTTTCAAGATGAAAACAATCAAGGTCTGAAAGACTCAAGAAGAAACTTTGCAAGTCCCCCTAACTGCCTAAAAGAATTTAGATAGAGCCCCTGCTCCAAGACAGGAGCTATCATCTGAGATACCTAAAACATAACATGAATAAAGAATGGTAAAGAGGAAGGAACTTAGCCAAGTTTGTTTGTTAAAATTCTTCTCTATCTCCCACTGTTTCTGGATGACCCAGCAAACATTTGTTTACTAAACATTTACCCTTTTTCTTCTTCCTATGAATTGTTTTCATTCTCTTTGAAATCCCAGACCCCTATCTCTTCTCCTTGGTTCAGGATGCCATATACATCTCATATTGCCTGACTATCTTTGGAAGTTCACATGTTTATATGGATTCCCTGTGCATATATAATGTAATTAAATTTGACTTTATTCTCTTAATCTGTCTCATGTCAATTTGATTCTTAGATCAGCCAGAAGAATCTTCAAGGGTAGAGAAAAAATTTCCCTCCCAGTGGAGGGAAATACAGATGAGAGGAATGTTATAAAAGCTTGTCTTCAGGGGTTCAAACATGTATGTGAAGGTTAGTCTAGAAATAATCACATATTTATATAATTAAAATTTATATAATTAAAATTTAATCACGGCATATTCCCATTTTATATAAATTGTCCAAATAGTTCACTCAACTCTAATGTAGCAAAACCAATATTATCATTTTATTTTTTACACAAAGTCTCATACAAACATAGTAATGTACAGAAGTTGTGTAGGAAGCTTGTTGTTGAAAAGTTTATAAATGGACTAAATTTTGTCCATAACAGAGCTGAGTACACATATTTTTGTCTTTGTATACCACTTCATAGAAATTTTTGAAAATTGGGTGGTTAATAAAGGTTAAGTCCAGCCATACCAATAGTGAATGAACCCATTTCATGAAGACATGGCTATGTGAGGGAGACAGAATAAGAGAAAGTATAGAAAACAACAGCCATGTTTCATATCTGTGTGTCTTAATAGCCAATAATCAGCCACTGCAGCTTTTGCTGCCATTATTGATTATGAAATTGGCATCGTGAACCATAAATGCTTTGCTTGCTGTCCTGCCATCCATTTTATCGACTTAGGCATAAGTGAGCTTTAATCAGCAGATACTTGCTTTGTGCACGTTGAACAAAGCAAAAAGCAAACAAGAAAACAGCATTTTACTTTTCTCTAATATTTTCTGTGCTCTTCTTACCTAGCCTCAAAGGCCTCATTCACAAATTCACAACTCTGTGCATTTTGCGACCTGTAAAATGGTTCACGTTGATCTCACCTCCTCTGATTTCATATAGCCCAATTTATCTAAATAATACATGTGGTCTTTATTATTTGTCCGATTTGAATTTCCCAATTGTATCCCAATTGTTCTGCTTTTCTCAGAGAGTAAATATTGCCCAGATGGTAAATAAAGGCTCATTAGAGTCAGGATGTGTCATATTAATTCATTTACTAGTGCGTGCGGTCATTATTTCATTCATTCAAAAAAGATTTATTATCATGAAATCATTCAGCACTACCACAGCTTTTTTCCTATTTTAAATTAGAAAAAGTCTCTTAACCACCCTGAGCTTCAGTTTTCTCATGCCTCATATGTGGCCTATCAAAGTGAATTATAATTATAGTAAAATTTAAATGAGAAAATTTCTGGAAGAGGCCTACAACATGGCCTGGAAGGTTCTTAGCACATGGAGGTTTCTGCATTTCCTTGGGTAAGACCTTAGCAAATGCCGAACTGCTTGTTAACAGCTGGTTACTTCCAACAAAACAGGCAAATAAATTTTCTGTTTAGATGTAGTCATTAATTTCTTTAACTCCTTAATAAGAGTTACGGGCGCCTAGGTGGCTCAGTCAGTTCAGGTGTCTGCCTTCTGCTCAGGTCACGATCTCAGGTCCTTGGATGGAGCCCCACATCAGGCTTCCTGCTCAGTGGGGAGTCTGCTTCGTCCTTTCCCTCCAACCCTCCCCCATGCTCGTGTTCTCGCCCTCAAATAAACAAATAAAATATTTTTAGAGATTAGAGCTTAAAAAATGAAAACAAATTTTGTTTACCTCATATATTCAGGAAAATATATCCAATGCATTGTAGGAGGTAGTTTTGGAAAGGGAGAGAAGGAAGTACTTGAGAATCTGGGATGGGGGGATGACCTCAAAGAGGAATGGTACCTTGCACCGACCCAAGATGACTGTAGGCCTGGGCCTGGGCTGTAGGATTAAATTCAGCTCTGCTCCTGAGAAACTGGGGAGGGAGCAGGAAAAGCAATAATCAGTAACAAAACCAAAGGTGCCTTCATCTTGTTTACAGGCATCAAGAAGATCAATAAATTTTGCATATCAGTATGTGAGTAACTACGTGTAAATACGTGTAGTTTATAGAGTTTATCTAGCTGTTTAGCTGTCTCGCTACCTAACTAGCCAGCTACCTATCTACTTATCTAGCTGTTCATGCTACTGCTGGGGATGAGTGACACACGGAATTCAAATGACTATCTTCTTTAATTTGCACAGCTGCATCAGGCTTGAAAATTACTCTCCACCTTTCCCACAAATGGCATGTATGCAAAACCTTACCTCAGTCTCCTCTGAACAACTGTGTACATCAATCTTACTGAGGAAAAGAATGATGTCTTCTAAGCATGGACTTTGAACTACAGAGTGAAATGTACAGATTTCATCACAAAAGAGAATTTCTACATATATAAAATACTTTAAAAACCTACCATGACTTGAAGACAGGAAGTATTTTCTTTTCAGGACTTAAGTTATGGGGCACCTGGGTGGCACAGTAGGTTAAGCCACTACCTTCGGCTCAGGTCAAGATCTCAGGGTCCTGGGATCGAGTCCTGCATCGGGCTCTCCACTCAGCGGGGAGCCTGCTTTTCTCTCTCTCTCTCTCTCTCTCTCTCTGTCTACTTGTGATCTTTCTCTGTCGAATAAATAAATAAAATCTTTAAAAAAAAAAGAGGACTTAAGTTATAAGCGTCAGTGGAATTTATTTATTTATTTATTTTGAAAGATTTTATTTATTTGACAGAGATCACAAGTAGGCAGAGAGGCAGGAGGGTGGGGGGGAAGCAGGCTCCCTGCTGAGCAGAGAGCCCGATATGGGGTTGGATCCCAGGACCCTAAGATCATGACCTGAGCTGAAGGCAGAGGCTTTAATCCACTGAGCCACCCAGGTATCCCCTATAAGTTTTAGTGGAATTTAATTATTTATAATGGGGAAAGCAAGCTATCACAACAATCAGAGTGGTATGGTCCCTGAGTTAAGATGATTCTGAACCAGAAAAGATTGCATTTTGTGTAAAATGTAATAATGATGCTATTTCATATCTTTATCAGATTTTTAAAGCCAAACATCCATGATCTACATTCTCCTATTGATAAAAATTACCTCACTTATCACCTTTACAAAAAAAAAAAAAACCAACCTCCCAGATTTCTACTCTACTTAAAATTATTTAAGATTTACCTTTCAGCAGAAAAAGAGTGTATATTACAGGGGCAGTAGTAGAATATTTCTGAGAAGAGTTTTCATTGTGACTTTTTTTCTATGCTGCCCTTTTAACACAGAAAATCTAGGAGACAAGACACTGAAAATGCAGAGCCATGTTAATTGGTTCTCACATGTTAATCAAAACGACATCTTAAATATCCTCTTTCAGAGTACAGAGAAGTCACTCACACTCCACAGAACGTACCTTGAATAATGTCACTTTAAAATATTTTTTAAATTTTGCAATTTGACACTGTGCCTAAAAATTTTCGGGGACGAGTCAAATTTAAAACAATGCCTGGTTAAATACATAAAGACCATAGCATTGAGGCAAAATTATATACGTTTTAATCCTTAGGTTATTATCTTACTTTTATTGTCTTCTTGCTTTAAAAAGATGTTAATGGGGTGCCTGGGTGGCCCAGTGGGTTAAAGCCTCTGCCTTCTGCTCAGGTCATGATCTCAGGGTCCTGGGATCAAGTCCCGCATTGGTCTCTCTGCTCAGCAGGGAGCCTGCTTCCTCCTCTCTCTCTGCCTGCCTCTTTGCCTACTTGTGATCTCTGTCAAATAAATAAATAAAATCTTTAAAAAGCTTAAAAAATAAATAAAAAGATGTTAACTGTGTCTTTGTATAATTTTAGTGATACACTAATACAGAGAATATATTCTTTTACAATGAATATAGGCCTTTGTTTAAGCATAAAAATTATAAAGAAATTATTTTACCACAAATATCATAAGAAGTCATGTTTTCCCTATAAAATTATGACTTAACATTACGGAATTCTGTTTTTAAGAAAAGTTGTCTATTTTTAATATTTGACAGTAAGTTGTATGGGAAATTTTGCACCAGTGTGTCCATGGAGTAGTAAGTTTTAATGTAGTTGCAATAAAAAGTGATTTGCTAAGATTGGAGCATTACCAAGAGAAGGCTGATGTATGTAGTAAGAAAACTAGCAAGAGGCCTTGACTCAATGGTCTAGGGACAATGTTCCTTCTCAGGTGCCTGAGAATACAGACACAGATGCCTGGGATTCACGCCTGAAGACTTCCATTCACCAGACCTTGTCCAGATGATTCTTCTGTAGGTTGTCCTTTGACCACAATTTTGAGAAACACTGCTTTAGAGTCTGACTCTCATCCTGAGAAACTCAGAAATCTGGGTAAGTTTTCAGTCCATCAAGTATGGGTGTGTCTGTCTGGAGTATACTCAAGTGCACAGAAAGCAATGTATAGCAGACCCTTGAATAATACAGTTTGAACGGTACACGTCCACTCATATGCAGACTTTTTTCAACACAGTCCAGTACTGTAAATCTATTTTTTCTTCCTTATGATTTTCTTAATAACATACTCTTTTCTCTGTCATACTTTATTAAAAGAATACAGTATATAATACTTATAAGATGTAAAATATGTACTTACCGACTATATTATCAGGAAGGTTTCTGGTGAACAGTAGACTATCAGCAGTTAAGTTTTTGGGGAGTTAAAAGTTAGACACGAATTTCGACTGCATAGAGTCAGCACCCTTAATCACCATGTTTTTCAATTACATAACAAAATGCTAACGTATTAATTAAAATGAAAACTATAACTCATGCAAAGCAGTACACTTAGGTCACTAAGGGAGGCAATTATACTCAAAAGCTGCCTACAAAATGCAGACTCGAAACAAAATAATTTATAGGATTCAAATAAAGTGACATCAAGGTATTAATTGATCTCACAAAAGATATTATTGTTAATTATGCAGAATGGTTTGCTATCTTCACTTTTAAAAGAAATATGAATACATAGAAAGTTACAAAGAACACAATACTCCATATATCCATCACTCAGAATTAACAAACGCTAAAACTTTAACATATCTCATTCTTAAATGCACGAATCCCTTGATAGTTAAATTTATGTAATTTGTATTACACATAGAATATAGGCACATAGTCGCGGCTGGCGCGACAAATGGACCAGGAACATGAGAGTAAGAGGATGAAGAAAAGAAGTTAAGAGACAAAGAGATGGAGGCAGGAGGAGCACCGAGGAGGATGTCCAACAGTGCTAAGTTTATTCAAAGCATTAAGGCCATATATATAGTGATAGGAGAAATGATACACCTGTGTCCAGTTAAACAACCATGAGTTCCCATAATAAGTTTCACATTTAACTATAAGCAGACCTCGTGACGCCAAAAGGCTGATGCTAGTACAATTGTTCTGTATTGGTACAGCAAACCTGAAAGTAATTTATGAGCAGTAGTAGGGCAGCAAGGACCAGCAACGAACTTTTGACCCAACCAAACTGTTCTCATTTGTTTAGCAAGCGTGTGGGAAGTCACGTAGGCGAGGGCACAGTACATAGCACAGACTCTTTCTCCGTGCTACTCAACTTTTCCCGTCCTAAACCTTTTGTTAGGTCATTTGGACTTTAAAGGAGGCACAAGTCAGGGCCTGGTTTGGTCCTCGTCTCCCACAGCACATATCGTTCCCTAGCTTATAAAACATTATCGATGAGGTCCCTGTTAAAAACCGCTTGGCTCCTTCTTCTTTTACAGTATATAGCAAGATGTTTTCTTGCATCATGCATAAGCTGTCAGGAATGATGTTCACTTACATGAAACTACTGAAAGTCTGTTGCCATCCCGCCATTGTCAGCGGTGCTGCCGCCTTCCATCTAAAATGTATCCAGGGATATTGATAGGGGCTTCCTCAGTTTAGCAGCCAGGAGGATATTTTACATTTGTAGATACAAACAACTAATATAGAAGGAGAATATTACATTAAAAATTACAACTTACAACTCATTTTAGAGGCATAAACAGTAAGGATAAAGCAAAAGAGAAATAGATATTTCATACTTCAAAAAGAAGCTTACACTGCAATCAGAAAGACAAGATTGATATCTAAGAGGATATATAGATGAAGGCATGGAAATTAACATACCTGCTATGGCTCTAAAATAAAGCATAATAGCCTAAAATGGAGATCATTAAGGAAGGCTTTTTGGAAGGGGAGGTGAACCATGAGAGACTATGGACTCTGAAAAACAGCCTGAGGGTTTTGAAGGGGCGGGGGGGGGGGGTAAGAGGTTGGGGGAACCAGGTGGTGGGTATTAGAGAGGGCACGGATTGCATGGAGCACTGGGTGTGGTACAAAAATAATGAATACTGTTACACTGAAAATAAATTTTAAAAATTAAAAAAAAGAACAAAGAAATAAAATAAATATAATAGACATAAAAAAAAAAGAAAAAAAATAGAAAGGCTTTTTGGGACAGGGGGATTTTGACCTGAATCATAACAGTCTGGCAATAACTAGTGAAGAGGAAAAGGAAGATGATCTTTGCTGGGAATGATTCCACAGAAGTGAACATGAGCAAGCCATGTGTAGACCATGTCACAAGAGCACCTAGATTATGGCTCTTGAAAATTACTGAAATTTTAAAAATGGATGAGTTGATGGTCAGATTTTAACAACAGACTTTTTCAAAATGATCTTCACAGATTAGCTTTCCTTTAATAGTATTTTGAAAAACATCAGCATTCTGTTGGATATTAATGCTATAGCCCTTCCCCTTCAAAATAATAACATAATCTATTTGGGAAACTGCTCTACACCCTCTATACCCTATACCCAGACTCTATACCGTCCTGGCAATTTACAGTGAGGATTAGCATACTGTAGTTTCCGTGAGGTTGAGTAGGAAAGAAACATCTTTACATTCGTTCACTTTAGTACCTGAACTCTTTCATAAGAGTAACAATATCAGGGTTTGGAAACACTTGCAAGAGATAGTGGGAATGAGTACAGATTCTTGAACAAGTTTGCAGCATAGTGAATATCCTTCAGAGGCTGGGACCTGGTCAAAGTAATCTGTGAAGGTAGAGAGTGGAAAAGAAGATGGTGTCAGGAGGAAAGCCTTACTGCGGCGTGAGATAGTGAGGGTGAGACATGCATGGTGCAGAGGAAATTAGAAGAGGTGAAATCTGAGAGACAATGAGGCAGATGAAAAGAACATATTGACTGCTTGGATATAAAGGGATGAACAAAAGGTAGGGACAAAAACAGCTATGAGTTAATAAAATCTACTTACTAGTTTTTTTTCTTTTCATTGTCTTTAAAAGGCAGAAAGGGCTTAAAGAAGTCAGTGGGGGGACACCTGGGTGGCTCAGTGGGTTAAAGCCTCTGCCTTCAGCTCAGGTCATGATCCCAGGGTCCTGGGATTGAGCCCCGCATCAGGCTCTCTGCTCCTCGGAGAACCTGCTTCCTCCTCTCTCTCTGCCTGCCTCTCTGCCTACTTGTGATCTGTCAAATAAATAAGTAAAAATCTAAAAAAAAAAAAAAAAAAAAACAAGTCAGTGGGGGCAAAAATGAAGTTCTAGGAGTGAATGTCTAAAAAATATTATATCAGGGTTTTTTTTAATTGTAAGTTCCGGGAACTCAAAGGAGGTTTTAATACTGAATTTAGAGAACATATGGACTGAGGAAAATATATCTCAAATACATATGGAAAACATACACTAAAATTTATAATTCATGTATTATTGTTCATAGAAAAATATTATGATTAATTTTTCTCAAAGTCTGTGATGCCACAAAATGAAAGAAAAATGTCAGTTCCTTCTCTATCCACTGCCAATACTGGCTTCCCGTGGAATGAAAGTAAGAGAAGCCAGGCAATAGTAATTTCAATCACCTCAAGATTGATTTATTTTTCAATTGCAAGTTCAGTCTAGTGGAAGGTGTTATAATGGCAGCTTGAGATCCCCAAAGTAAAGCAGAACATGAGAAGCAGTAATTTAAACTGTTCTACAAGTAAGGGTCTATCTTGACCTAGAGAATCACTATGGGCATTCAATTATTGGACTCCTCTTTTGTTTATACTAATGCTATTTAACTTGAATCTTGTCTGTAGAGTGAAGGGTCCTTTATGTAATTTCTATCCGTGCCTTCAATAGACAAAATATACAGAGAATTATCCTTCAGTTACAATAATGTGACATTGGACTATTGTCACTACGGTGCCAAGGAATGGTGAGGCATTTATGTAGATGAAACTCTCAACAGTGGGTACATTCTTTTACCACTTTCCAGAATACTTCCACATTGTTATCTCATTTGGTATTTAGCATTAACATTATGTTTAAAATTGTGAAAATTGATGGAGTGCTTTCTCATGACTCTGCCAAACACTCTGTTGCTATATGCTTTAAACCAGGAGTTCTTCATCTTGGATCAGTAGCACCCAGGGTGTCTGCAAATTGACAAATAGCTATTTTTTTAAATTTTCCATTTCTAATTAATAAAAAATATGAACTTATTTTGAATTATCTGAATGATCATCATAATTGGACATTAATAAATTTCCATTTCTGCTTTGGAATTTGGATTTGCAATCACCTGCTATTTACCCAAGTGAAACCCTAAAATAATAACATTTAACATTAAATGAAATGCTTCTCAAACTGGAGTTCAAAGGCTGAAACATCTGCAGCTATATTCTTGGAATGTGGAATACTTGGGTTTGGGTTTCCATTTCAGGGAACGGAATCCACTGAAGCTAGTTTAAGCAAAAAACAATTTAGTACAGAGAATTATTAACTGGTTTGCAGAATCAAAGCACTATGTAATTCATTTTTGTGGGTCCATTAGACGCAATTTTTAGCATAAGGGACATAGTCAATGAATATTCACTGAAGAGATGAACAGATACTCTTTCTTCTCTCTTGTACACTCAAAGTTCATTTGTGCAAATGGCTAAATGAATGAAAAGACTTAACTATGACCATGAAAGAAGACTGGAAAGCAATACTGTCAGACATATTGTTGTGGATTTCTGTATTATTTATTGCAATTAATCAATAAAGATAAAACATAATCCATAAAATTTTCATGAGGGAAGAGGAATTCATCATTTACAATTAGGTGGACTCTATAGGCAGTGGGAGTGATGGGGGCCACCTCGCTTCACATCTCATTCACAGACTGGATAGTTTGGGATCAAAGCATTAAAGACAGCTAAGCCTTCTACAGCCGGGGTTGACATTCAGTTGGCAATCAGAGGGATGAAGGTGTTTATGGCCCAGGCCTAGAAGTGGCGCACATATTTATTCCCTCCCATTGATAGCATAGTCACATGGCTCCAGCTGACTACAGAGGAAACAGGGAACACGGTAGAGCTGTTTATTTTATACCCAGGAAGGATAGGAAATAGACTTTAATGGACATAGCTGACTTTGTGACAGTGTTGGAAGAGAAACAGTAACATCTGGTTTATAAAAATCATTATGGTAAATTGTACTCTGAATGCTGTTTTTGAGAGATGTTCCCAAAGAGCATAGACAAAAACATCTTATCTGTCAAAGTAATGATGATAAGAATTTAATATCATTCTGGGACCACCAAGTTGGGTTTTAATATTTCTTTGAATGATAAATAACAGTTTGTGAGATGTATATTTTCTCACATATAAACAGAAATATTTATATATTTCTCACATTGCATCCAAACATTTTCCAAGGAGAGCAGGTCACGTTGCCACCCCTCCCCAAATGAGGTATTTTTTTTTTCCTTTTGGACATGGAATGCACCCCTCCTCTAACAACTGTATTCCATGGGAGTGTCATTCAATTATACTAATACTAAATTTTTATCTTTAAGTGTGGACCCCTTGAAAAAGAAGATTGATGTTGAATCTAAGTGGATGTATGTAAAACAAATAGATGAGAATTATGAGTTGAAAGAAATGTAAAGGCAGGGGACATATAGACATTTAGAGAAAGGGCAAGATTCCTGTAGCTGCCCTACATCTATGGAGTTTGCTTCCTTGTGCATACTTTTATTTTTCTGAATGCTTAAGTCCAGTAAACTATTTTTTGACAATAGCTGGTTTTATATATTTTGAAAGATGTTATATGAATACATATTATAGGAAAAAAACAGAGGAATCAGAGACAACATTCCCAAGACGAGAACATGAAGAAGATGATCAGGTCTTCATTCTTAAGAATAATGGATTGTAAGAAACTTCCTTTTTGGTTAAGCCATGGAGTCTTATCTGCCCTCCTCTTAGCAGTAAAGAAGGTTCAGAAATCCCATAGGCAAAAGGTTAAGTTGCAAAAACTCAGTTTCATTTTGACCTCCAAGAATATCTAACTTTCTCCCTTGGGGATATGATTCTTATAACATAAATTTGGCTATTAATAATATTTTAAATTTATATTGATGCATTTTATCTTTATAATATTTCATTTTTACAACCTGATTACACAGACCTCTCTCCATCATTTTCTTTGTTTCTTAAAAATAGTAACATTTCTTATTTCTCTTTTCACAAATCAGATATCCAATAAATGAATGCTGTTGGTGTTGGTTAGGTACACGTTCATACATTTTGTCCAGTCATCCTTATATGGTCAGAAAGATAAAGCATTATTAGTGGAACTATAAATCATGGTTTTTCAAAGAAATTCTTCTTAATTATTTTCACTAAATTTGCTTACAGTTGCATATTTTCCTTCAAATCATGTCAGATATAAAAACCACTGAATTTTTTCATCACTGGCACAGTTAAGTCCAAAATGCAATTGTCAGCCAATGACTAACACAAATTAGGGATTTTGCTGACTAGTGAAGCTTTTCCCAGAAGGGATTTGGATTTCCACTGGGATTCTTCAAGATGTCAATGTGTATATAACATTACACATTAAAGTTATAATTAAAACATTTATTGCTCATTCAGTCTTTCTATATAGGTCCTTTGCTAATCATTGTCCAATGTTCTAGGATAGAGCAGTGACAGAAGACTGATAAGGAGTCTGCATTCATGGATTTTTAGTTCTCACAGACAATAAGAGTATAAATAGACAAATAAAATAAAGGAGATAGTGTTATGTGCATGGAGGGAAAAAGAAGCAGGAAAATGTGATCGAGACTGACTGTGATAGTGTAAAACATTACACAGAGGAGTCAGTAGAGATCTCTCAAGGGATGACATTTTGTACTAAGATCTGAATGACAAAGCTGTCAGCCATATGAAAATCTGGAGGAAGGGCTCTCCAGGGAGACTCAAGTGTAGAGGCTACAGGGACAGAATGAGTTGGGTTTATTTGCAGAGAGAGAAAGGGAATGTGGCTAGAGCCTGGAAAGAGCGGGAGAGGACTGGGATATGAGACTGGAAAGGAAGCCAGCCCTCTCTTTGGTAGTGATTCCCTCATCTCTTGTGCTAGACTGGAGGCCTCCACAGAGAAGGCAGCTTTTTGCACCTACTCATGTAAGAATATTCTTAGTGATTCTACATATGAGTTACTTTTATTTTTATTAATTTTTCCAATTTTCCCCAAATATGCCATAATATCTATTCATTGTCAAAATTTTAGAGAATAGAAGAGAGTATTAAAAACTAAAAAAAAAAAAAAAAAAAAGCTTAAATCCCAAACATTCAAGTAAGTACTATGACAATTTTGTTTTCATGCTTATTTTCCCAAAGTATTTAGGGCAGTGGGTCAGCAAAGTCTCTTTGTAAAGGCCTAAATAGTCAACATTTTCGGCTCTGTAGGTTGTATGATCTCTGCAGTGACTTCTCAACTCTTCTGTTAAATCTGAAATCAGTCAAAGACAAATGTAAATGAAGGTTCATGACTGTGTATCCAATAAAATTTTATTTTATATTGAAATTTGAATTTCAGATAATTTTCCTATACCACCAAATATTATTCAACCATTTAATTATGTTAAAGACCATTCTTAGCTGGTTGGTTGTATAAAAGCCAGTAGCTAAGCCAGCTTTGACAAGGGCCATATTAAGCTAACCCCTGGTTTAGATACATAGGTATGTAGATAGAGCTATATCTATAGACACATAAATGCTATTATAAACAATTAAAAAATGAGACCAACATTATATAGCTGTTTTAGAAAATGTTATCTCACTAATTTTCTCATTCTATGACAGGTGAAAGGAATGCATTTCCCACCTCTTTTGTAGTTACCCAGAACCAAAGGTTTAATCAAGGTTACTGGATTGAGGCACTGAAGATTGGGAGTGAGCTCTGAAACCTCAGGTTGATCTGTGTGGCAGGGCCACCACATGGAAGCTGACTGAGGCCCCAAGAGCACCGATGAACCCACAGCAGATGTTGCATGAATGAGTAATGAATCTTTATTGTGTTTTAAGCCTCTAAGCTGTTATTTTACTTTAGCAGAGCCTCGTCAGAATCATACAATCTTGGGCGCCTGGGTGGCTCAGTGGGTTAAGCCGCTGCCTTCGGCTCAGGTCATGATCTCAGGGTCCTGGGATCGAGTCCCGCATCGGGCTCTCTGCTCAGCAGGGAGCCTGCTTCCTCCTCTCTCTCTCTCTGCCTGCCTCTCTGCCTACTCGTGATCTGTCTGTCAAATAAATAAATAAAAAAATCTTTAAAAAAAAAAAAAAAAAAAAAAAAAGAATCATACAATCTTGTTGATATCTGACTTCTAGCCTTTAGTAATGCATTCTGAAAGATCATCTTTGAAGGCACTGTCTTTACAGCAATATAACATCCTGTTATATCAAGGTACACTATGATATAGATAACCAGCCATCTAATGAGTTGTCAGACTGGAGTTATTCTCCAAATTTTTCCCAATATAAATTCAGCCACAGTGAAAAGACTTTAAGTACATATTCATACAGATATCCTCCATTTTTTGAAGATTTATTTATTTTTTTATTTATTTGAGGGAGAGAGAGAAGGAATGGGGGAGTGGGGTGAAGGTTCGGGGGAAAAGGGGGGAGAGAGAGTCCTAAGCAGACACTGCTGAGTGAGGAGCCTGATGAGGACACAGAACACGATCTCAAGACCCTGAGATCATGACATGAGCTGAAACCAAGAGTCAGATGCTTAACTGACTGTGCTACCCAGATGCCCTGAGCGACCCCCACTTTTTTAAAGTTTGTATCACACCACTTTGCTTTCATAAAAAACCCGCATTATTGCCTGTTTTTGCTGACCCAAAGAAATCCGGAGAGGATTTTTCTTTTAGGATACAAGGTGAAAAGCAAGAATGTTCAACATTCGTTTTGCAGCAAGCTGCCATAGAGGCAATGTGCACCGCAAATGCAAGAGGGGCCCCGCTAAGCTCCTTCCCTGGGAACCACACTCAGCATCTGAGCAGTGAGCTGCTGTAGCTTTGAACTGTGTCTGTGAGCATCCGTATTCTATCTCAATTTATTTTGTGCATCTGAGAGCAAGAGGTGTCCTAAGGTATCAGAAAAGCCTCAGAGAGATTATTTGTGGGGTTTCCGAGTGCTCAAAATTTTTTCCATGTAAATAAGATTCTTTAATTTCTGCCCTTTCGTTTTACAAAAGCTTTCATAAGCATGTTCTACCATCAGGTCGCAGGAGAAACCTGTATTTTAATTTCATTTATTTATGAACTTGAGAAATGTAATCATAGAAATAAAGTAATGAATATTTTAAGGACCTTTTACATATATATATATATATATATATACACACACACACACATATTCCCAAAGTATTCATCATATAGTTTGTGACATTTAAAACTCTTGTCGGCAATATAAGTTCTATAACCATTTTATTATCATTAGTCAATATTGTTTTTAAATTTTGCTTGATCTGATAATGAAAATGGAATTTCTTCATACTAGTTTGCATTTCTTCTAGTAAGGTTGAATTTTTTCATGTTTGTTATTGGTCTCTTGAATTTCTTTCCTCAGTTTGTAGGTCTATGGCCTTGAGTCACATATTGATTCCCTCTGAACCTTGATTTCCTTTTCTATCAAACAAAGGCAATAAGAGGAACTATCTCATGAGAATAATTTGAGGCCTACATTAGACATTAGACAATAAGTGTAAAGTATTTAGAGAGTACCAAAGTCCACACTTCAGAATATCACATAACTCTCTTTCCTTTCTTAGAGGATGTATTATCTACTATATTAAAAATTAACTATTTTTATCTTATTAGATTAATAATATGCTGCTTAAATTTTTCTTTTTTAAAAAATCCCATGTGTGTTTAATAACAAGTAATTGTTAGGATCTGTTACTCAGTTTCCTCATTTAAAAAGTAGAGATACATATAGTACTATTATTACTTACTATGATATGGAACAGACCATAAAATTAACATTACAAAAGACAATGCAATTCTTTAAAAGACCCGTGTCTTATACCTTCTTTATACCACACTGTAAGTTTTTGATAGAGATCAAGTCAACAAACGCAAAATGCAAAAGTGGATTGTGGAAGAGGCACCTGGGAGGCTCAGCTGGTTAGGCATCTGACTCTTGATTTCAGCTCAGGTCACGATCTCAGGGTCATGAGATGAGTCTCATGGCAGCTCCACACTCCACCCAGCATGGAATCTGCTTGAGATTCTCTCCCTCTCCCTCTGCCCTTCCCATACTCACATGCACTTGCCCACTCTCTCTCTTTCTGAAATAAATAAGTCTTTTTTTTTTTAATAGATTGTGGAAAATTAAGATTTGGTTACAGTAATGTCAAGGAAAATTTGATGTGTGATTAGATATGTGGAAGTATATATATTTCATAAGGAAAAAGGAAGAATGAGGAATGTACAAACACCCTGCTTTTTTATGCATACAACCAATTGAGAAGATTTTGATTGCTTGTCCATAAAGTTGATAGGAAAGGAAAGAATAACAGCAATAACAGACAGTCTATACAAAAAATAACTAGAAACTTGGAAGCGCATAGGATTGTGGGATGTTTATTTGCGTGCCCAACTACTCCTCTCTAATAAAGTCAGTAAAAAGGGGGATGTGACAGAGTTGATAGGATTAGCGTGTAAGAAGGAATTTAGCTTGTAAAATATGTAAGAAGTTCCTACTTCTTATAATGCCATAGGAAAAGCAGAAATTTCTCATAAGCTGAGAAATTTGGCAGAAGTGTAATTTGGAAAGAGGCCATAAAGGAAGTTTCTTGGGATAACAAAGGATATCACTAAAGCACATACTAATTATCAGTGCCCAGTTATTTTTAGGTGAAGTTTCCCTTGGAAGGTCTGCTCCTTTCTAGATATATCTGCCAGTCAGAAGAGAAAAAAGAGGGCAATCCAGCCTCTGGGAGGTCCCCATTCTCACATATTCTAGCTTATATACATTCTCTTGTGTTGCTAGATTGTTTATCTGAATGTATTATTTTTAATATCACCCGATCTTTCATTAGTTCCTTTATTCAACAAGCATTGATTTAACACTATTCTATGTCAAATATTGGGCTACATATCCTTAGAATGTGTCTATGACTAATAATAATACTATAAAATGTTAAATTAATATATATTATATACAATAACATATAATAGTTATATATGATAACTGGTAAGAACTATTATTATAGTAAACTTTATAGCAAACTTTACAGAGTACTTACTATGAGTCAGGCTGGGAATTTTTCTAAGCATTTGATCATCAGAAACACAAAATGACAAGACAAGTATAATAATACCCCTGATTTAAAGGTGAGTAGATGAGGCACAGAAGGGTGGGTAACTCTCCTAAGTCTGTAAGCCGGTAAAGGTCATAGCTAGCATGACTCTAGTCTTTGCCTCTAGCCATCAGGTTGAAGATGCGTTTGAGATGAGTGTGTGCTCTCAGAAAACTTACAGACTGGTACAAGGAACCAAATCGTTATAATAAAGCATGACAAAAGCTACACTGGGGTATATTTAAGGAGTTATGAGAACACGTAGGAGAAATATCTAACCCAAGGAATGAGAACAGAAAAGACCCCATCTAAACTGAAGCCTGAGGCATAAAGTGTAATAACTGGATGCTGCGATAGAGAGCAAAATGTTCCAGCAAGAGGAAACAGCAAGAAGGCCCTAAGATGAGGGAGGATAAGATTTGAGAAATGACATAAAGTTCACTGGACCTGGAGGAGACAGATGATGAGGTTGAGCCAAAAGGTTTAAGATAACAAAGTCCGGATGCTAGAGCTACAGACCCTGTTCTTCTCTGACAGGTCTGTCCAAAAAGGTAACGTCTGACTCACCTTCCAAAGCCCCACTTGTGATAAAAAGTGCATGAGTATCTGATGGGCCACAAACTTACCAGGCAGAACCATTCCCAGCAGACTTCGTGGGAAACCTGACTCTCTACCTCAGTTCTTTGCCTTTTCTTATAATCAATAACAGACAATCTTTCCTTTGAAAAAAAGTCTGTAAAGGCTTTTGCAGGTAGCTTTAGAGCTAAGAGAATTAACCTATAATGGTAAACAAAGGATGAGTTACTAGAACAGAAAGAAATTCTAGGAGAATTGATTAAGAGAGTGAAAGTTGAAAGGCCCTTTTAAGATGTCAGAAAGTGAGTGAAAAGTTAAAAGTGACATGAAGAATGATTTTTAAAGGGGTTGAATAAAGACAAGGCTTTCAAGAAGAAAGCCAATAGTCTATAAGACTGCAGAAATATTTGATGGAGAGAACAAGAATAGAACAGCAAAGGAGAGAAAATAAGTTAAAGCTAACATAGCAAAAATCTAAATACAGGTGAGAGAATCTGTCTATACCATCAAGGTAGAAAGAAAACTTCAGACAAGAATAAAATACCAGAGAGAAAACATGGAATATGCAAAGAAGAGGAAATCAGGATTGATTTTTAACATATTAAAAATAGGCAATAAGATGGTGCAGAAAGAGAAATGAGAAATCAAGGAAATATTCTTTAAGAAAGAAAATCATGTTCTCCTCTAGAATTCTGATATATTCCTGCCTCACACTGAGGTCTTTTATCCATTTCGAGTTTATCTTTGTGTGTGGTGTAAGAGAATGGTCGAGTTTCATTCTTCTACACATAGCTGTCCAATTTTCCCATCACCATTTATTGAAGAGACAGTCTTTTTTTCCACTGTATATTTTTTCCTGCTTTGTTGAAGATTATTTGACCATACAGTTGAGGGTCCATATCTGGGCTCTATATCCTGTTCCACTGGTCTATGTGTCTCTTTTTGTGCCAGTACCATGCTGTCTTGCTGATCACAGCTTGAAATCTAGGCAACATGATGCCCCCAGTTTTGTTTTGTTTTTTCAACATTTCCTTAGCAATTCAGGGTCTCTTCTGGTTCCATACAAATTTTAAGATTGTTTGTTCCAGCTCTTTGAAAAATGTTGGTGGAATTTTAATCAGAAAGGGGAACCCTTTTACACTGTTGGTGGGACTGCAATTTGGTGCAGCCACTTTGGAAAACAGATTCCTTAAGAAATTAAAAATAGAGCTTCCCTATGACCCTGCAATTGCACTATAGGGTATTTACCCCAAAGATACAGATGTAGTGAAAAGAAGGGCCATCTCTACTCCAATGTTCATAGCAGCAATAGCCACAGTCATCAAACTGTGGAAAGAACCAAGATGCCCTTCAGTGGACGAATGGATAAGGAAGATGTGGTCCATATATACTATGGAGTATTATGCCTCCATCAGAAAGGATGAATACCCAACTTTTGTATCAACATGGATGGGACTGGAAGAGATTATGCTGAGTGAAATAAGTCAAGCAGAGAGAGTCAATTATCATATGGTTTCGCTTATTTGTGGAGCATAAGGAATAACATGGAGGACATGCAGAGATGGGGAGGAGAAGGGAGTTGGGGGAAATTGAAGGGGGAGACAAACCATGAGAGACTGTGGACTCTGGAAAACAATCTGAGGGTTTTGGAGGTGGGGGGTGGGAGGTTGGGTGAGCCTGGTGGTGGGTATTAAGGAGGGCACATATTGCATGGGGCATTGGGTGTGGTACATAAACAATGAATTCTGGAACCCTGAAAAGAAATTTAAAAAATAAATAAAAATTTTTAAAAAAGAAAGAAAATGGTACATCACATAAAACAGAAGTAATATGTGCCAATGCCAAAGAATTAATCAAGAAGTTAAAATTTATTCTACGGCAAACCTATCAACTCAAAAATTGCACAGACTGATTAAAGCAGAATTTGATGTTTCTCTTGGGTTTGATATTTGATGGTTCTCTGCGAAGTCTTTCAGCTCTTTAAACAAAAGGAATTCTAAAAAGCCTTTGGATTAAATGTGTATGAATAAAAGGTCAAAAGGTCAGCACAAGGAAAACTATCAATAATATTTACAAAGGAGAGAAGAAAAACATTAGAATCCAGAGACCAGGAACATAACTGAATACTGATCCCAAGACTTACATAGACATCTCGCTGCAAAGGTTGGCAAGCTTAGCAGAAAGCATGACACACAGGGCAAATGATATGTCAAGGATCCAAAAATAGCTGATTGTGAATTTCAGAGGAGATCTGAAACAGGCCAAAATAGAGAGGTGGGGAAATTATTAAAGATTAGTTTATTCAAAAATATGGCTTTGATGATTAACTACACTAATTCTTTCTTTAAATCTGGATCCAAAATAATGTTTGCCAGATAAGTTCCTAAAATAAGCGAGGATGTTATATATCAAAGTGACCCATATTCTAACACTCAATGGGTGGGGGAAGAAATAAATTAATGTGACAAGGAGGTGAGACAAGTCTACCCACACAGTCCTCTATTTTTGTGTGTGCTCTGCAGACCCTTTCAAAAGAAAATAAATAACAAATCGGAGAGGAGACCAATGGAAATGATTAAAAAAAAAAGAGATGCTATCAGAGGTTAGTTATTAAGCCTAGGTGCCTTATGCAGATAACATCATTTGACAATAGCGGACAAACCAAAGATGAGAATATTTAAAATCTATAAAGGGTACTCCAGGAAAGCTGTAGCAAGAGGCACAGTGCTATCAAATGAGACAGAAAGAGATAATATTGAAGACCTCAAAGTGCAGGCCAGGCCACGGGCAATGCTTGACTTGCTTGGGAGAAGAAGAAGACACAGAATGGCATTTGTGTCATGAAAGTAAGAGAACAGAAGATGAAAATAAACAGAGGGGATTGGACCATTATCGGGAACCAGGATACATATAATTAAACATTGCGAAGTGCCAATTCATTTGCACATAACAGCTCCCACCCCTGCCCACAGCTCCTTCATTAAGGAGTCATTTGAAAGTCCTCAAGGCACAACAGGGGCAAGAAAACTTAATGGGAGCGTTCATATTTCTCATGAGAGGATGGTCAATGTCAAGGCATTTCATCAGTCAGTGTTTTTGTCTTTCAAATAAACGAAGTGAGAATGTGGCAAACCCTGGGCCAGTAGATGGTGCACAGCAGGGTGGAAAGGCACCCATTTTGGCAGGTCCAGAGCCCCTTTGAAACCAGGTTCTACCATCTCAGCTGCAGGGCTGAGCCACTGACCATCCCACTGGAGTTCCCGTTTTCTTATGTCTGCATCCTAAAGTGACGGTGAGAATTAGACAGAGTGATAGATGCAAAGTGATCAAATACATCTGTAGACATTAGCGGAGGTAGAATTTTAAAATCTAAAGATTTAGAAAGGGGGAATGGGAAGACAACCTTGAAATAATAAAACAAAATTGAAGAATTTAAACTTAAAAGGTTTAGACATATTTCTAGGTAGCTACTAGAAATCACTGTGATATGGAGTGTTTCACAAAAATCAAAAACAAAGAAAGCACCTCCCAAGCATGACCACAGACAGCTTCTGGAGACACTTCTCTACAGGCTAGGGGTCGGGGGATGCTGGATGGGGGTTAGGGATGACTCAACTTCAGTCACAACGTTGGGGCATCATTCAAAGAGAATATGGGAAATGCTCTTCAGGGGATGGCAGAAAGGGTAAAGTATTACTCATTCATTCATTCGTTCATTCATTCATTCATTCATTCATTCCCTCACAGATTTGACAATTATTTACTGTGCTAGGCATAGTGAAATAGTTAAAAGAACTGACAGGGAAAATAAATTATGTAGAAAAATAGAGGAAGAGCATCACACACATTTGTTTTTATTAATTATATTATGACATGCCAGATGGTGATTATAGGAAGGTAAGAATCTATCTCCAGATATTTAGGGGACTCCTGGCTGGTTCAGTGTGTAGAACATGTGACTCTTAATCTCAGGGTCTTTCAGTTCAAGGCCTGCACGGGGTGTAAAGTTTATTTCTAAAAAAGGAAAGGTGTTCATGCCTTTAGTTAAAAAAAGAAAAAAAAAAAAAAAAGGAAGAAGAAATTTAGGGCACTACATACATGACACAGCCTCATGTGAAATTCCTGTTCTGACTTTCATAAATTTGAGAGAAGGTTTTAGTTGGTCTGACTCAACCTGCCATTCGCACTTGGAAAATAGGAGGGAGGCATGATTCGCAGAGGTTTTTTGACTTGCCTTTGAGCTTCTTGGAGAATCTACAGTTCATAGCCTTGATGGAAAAGGAAGGGCAGAGATGCATGAATTTAACAATGGTTAACACTCCTGAGCAATGTCTAAGAGGCCAGCTCATTATGAATAATGCATAAATAAACTTTAAGCTATTCACTTTATCTTTGATGTAAAAAATCTTTGAAAGGTGTAAATCATGAAAATTATACAAGACTATTATTTGCTACTAGTCTAAGAGCTACATGACTCTTTCATACTTATCTGTACCTATAGAGCCATCACCCAGCACAGTGCCCTGCACAGAAATGGTATTTCATACTTGTGGAACTTAATTAAGTACCTGTTTGTCTTTCAGCGACCCTGTTTACTTAAACCTTTACCATACACTTTGTAAATGTATTTCACAGATACACTTAGACTGATAAATTAAATCCCAGAGTGTTCTTTCAAAAATATTAATAGCTAACAAGAGGAAGCCGAAGTAATATTGTCTCTAGTCTCTAATAGAAACACTAAGAAATATCTCTCAAAATTAAAAAAAAAAATTAGACAAAATAGTGACTTGTCAGCCAGGCAACATAGTTGAGTTAATCCAGTAAGAACCTCTTTAAGGATTTCTTCCCACCGCAGCAAAACTAAACAAGAAAAAATAAAACAAGTATTACTGTATTTAAGAAATACTTATAATGTCAACATGACATACGGTTTCTATAGTTATAATGTTGCTATCACTCAGCAAGTGGCTGAATAAATTAGAAATAGAGCACAATATTATTCATTTTTTAAAAATAACGCAACACAAAAGGTTGCCAAGATACTGAGCTTTTATCATCTCTAACGCTTGTTCTCCTGGTTACTTTTGTTCTGTCTATCCTAAGTGACAATGTTTGTTGCTATAGTTAAATCCAATTTTCATTTTTAGTGCTGTTGCATGCTGCTTAGATGCACAAAAGGATAACAACATCATGTCTTCAGGCAAAATTCCTCTATCAGGGTGCAACTTAAGCTTATTTCCGAGTAATTTTTAAAAGTCTAAATGACATCAAGAATGCTTAGTTTGTGCCCAGTTTTTTTTCAGGCAAAAATATTTTCTCACTTTTCTGGTAATTGTGTTATGGGTAGAGAATTCTCCTTTTCACCCTTATGTATTATTTCTATATGGTATGTTGTATGCAGTGCTGGCTGCACATTGAAATTTTGCCTGGTAAGGGTTAATAGTTAATAGATCTCATCTTCATAAAGATTTTATCATTGATCATGGTTTTAACAACCTTAAATAAATTCAGTTTACATATTCAAAGAATCTATAGCTTAAAGGATGGACCCACACAACTAAATTGCAATGCTTATTGCTGGGAAGTGGAATCTATGGGGAGGAAGGGAAAATTTTTATTATATATGTATATACATACATATATATGTAACTAAAATCAATATATATAGTGACATAAATATATATATATCTACATATGTAACTCAGTGATATAAATATATATATATATATATATACCTATAAATAGCTATATATACAATTCAGATCAAAAGCGTTTTTCTGTACTTTTAAAACTCTCTATTAAATGGCTTTTTTGCTTCAGAAAAATAGTAATACATGTTGAAAAAATACAGTTTGAAAACTGGCATAATCAGGGTCTAAGATGCTTAGGAGACAAATCCCTCAGTATTGAAGAAAGAGGTGCAAGTCTTGGAAATAGGAATTAGCAAATGGCATATGGGTAAAGAAGAAAGCAAAGCAGTGAGTAATGATAAATCAGTTTTTAGCTGATATATTACTCTTTTTAATTCCCTTCTCCATGCCTTTCGGTATTCCAGCCTACCGTCAGGAAATATTCATGCTTCATCATTACTGTCCATCATCTCTTTCAAGCCTCAGTTCTCAAGACATGTGTCCATCACTGTTTCATGAGATGACTAGAAATGCCTTTTTTGGGAAGTCTATCCTGAATAATCCCATCCTATTTTAAACACCTGTACTTAGTTTTAAAAAATCAACTACAGAGATTCAAGGTTAGAGAAAATCCAGATTCATGTCAGTATTTGTGTGCCAAGGTGTGATGCAAATGCCAACATTTAATGCATCTGTGAACTACATCTCAGGGCAACTTCATAGAATTGTAGGGCTTAAACCAAGAAAGATAATGGTGTCAGTGTGTCCTCAGATTGTATATACACCTTTGAAGCGTTATGACTGCAACAGTGACATATTCAAACTTATTCATAAAGACGACCAAAATGGTTATCATCTGGAATTCTGAAGAAAATGGACATATTTAATTGAAATAAAGAAGATTTAATAAATGTGATCTCTTTTTTCATGTATTTGAAAGATTTCATGTGAAAGAAGGAATAGAAATGTTATTTGTGTTTCCAGAGTGGGGAGGAGACAAAATAGGTTCTCAACTCAACATGAGAACTTTCTAATAACTAATGTTAAAGAAAAATTATCCTGACACTTATTAAAAATGATAAGGAAGAACTTCATCAAGATGATTGCAAAGGGGGTATTGAACAGGGGAGAGCGATTAGGTTCAACTCCAAATACAGCAAAGGCAGTTGGGGATTTATAGCCAAGAAGCAGAGTGAGGAGGGACAGTGGATAGAAATTCACTAAAAGGAGACATCAAGAATAGGGGAATTCTTACTAAACTTCCTTAAGAGGATTCTTATGGAAGACAGAGAGAGGGATTATATATAAAGGGTGGGGATGAGGAATCTGATCAGCTCTCAAGGGTGATCTGTCAAGGTGACATCCATCAAGGGTGGGGATTCTTGACAAACTGACTTCACAGAATTCTTGTTAAAACTGGGCTTTCTACAGATGGGCACAGAGACCTAATTGAGAAGAGGGCTCAAAGGAGCTTAACTAAAGTTTAGTCAAAGAGAGAGTCTTTGTCAATAATGGTTATACTAATGATAGTAATAATATTATCTTTTTAAACAAGTGATGACATTGAGTCATACAGATGTTAAACTTCCCAAGGTCACTCAGCTAGTGAGCTGGGATTCAAACTCAGAATGCAATAACCCTAGAGCTCCAACAGTCCACCATGAACTCTTCCACCTGTATCTTAGAAGAATCTGCTTTATAAGATGAAAATCTTCTTCTCAGAGTTAGCCTTCAGCTATGGATTATTTAATCGATGATACTAAAGAAGAATTCCTTAATCGGACAGGAGGAAAAGTGATTGCTTAGGCACATTCTAACTTTAAGTGATGATTGTTTTGATTTTTAATCTGGGCAAGGAGGTATCTCAAAATAATCTAACTTTTCTCTACATCCTTTTCAACACTTGTGTTTTTTTGGTCTTTTTTTTTTTATCATAGCCATTCTAATAAATGTAAGATGATATCTTGTTGTTGTGGGGAACATGATGACTATAGTTAATTTTTGTAACTATAGTTAACAATATATTGCACATTTGAAAGTTACTAAGAGAATAGATTTTAAGAGTTCCCATCACAAGAAAAAAAATGTGTAACTATATGTGGTGATGGATGTTAACTTGTCTTATTGTGATGACCACTTCACAATATGTTGTACATCTGAAACTAATCAAGTGTTATATCTCAGTTATTTCTATCTCAATAAAATAATCAATGCATATATACAAGCCTACAAAATCTAACATAACACCCTCATTTTATTTTTTAATGTTTGTTTCTTGTGAAATGTGATTTAATCAGTAATTTTTCAGAGAAATGACAAGATTATTTTCTTATTGAACTGTATCTGACATGCAATGCTACATTAGTTTCAGGTGTACAACATAGATTTGACAAGTCTATACATTGTTTTCCACTCACCACAAGTGTAGTCACCATCTGTCACCATACAACATATTACAACACTATTGACTATATTCCCCATGCTACATCTTTCATCCCTGACTTACTCATTCTGCACTTGGAAGCCTGGACCTCCCACTCCCCTTCACCCATTTTGCCCATCCTTCCATTTCTCTTTCCTTTGACAACCATCAACATGTTCTCTGTATTTATGGGTCTGTTTCTGCCATTTTTTAATACTCTCATTTTAGAAGTGATAAAACTGAAACTTAGAAACATAAGATGAATTGTTCATGATCACATCGTAGGTTTGTGACAAAACAGATAATAGGTGATATCCACGGACTCATGTTCCCAAGATTGTGCTTGTCTATTATTTTTGTAATGATCAAATCCATACCCATACATTTTATTGACTAATTTTCCTTTAACAGTATTTTTTTTCATTCTTGCAGAAGTGCAGGAAAGTGTAGTATTGCCCAACACAACCAATACTAAAGATTCTTGGCTTTCAAGATCCTCAGGAGTCTGGTCTTTAACTCTCCTTGGGGTGGACGGATTTTATTCAATGTTAGGAAAAAGAGTAAGCTGAAGGATTTTTCCACTAAAGTATTATTAACTCCTTAAGTGGTTCAAGATATCTGCAATTTGAAAGATGATCTACTACTCCAAACGAGGCTAGAAGAGGAGTTTCAATGGGGATGACTTTGCTATTTAAGTAAAAGGAGCTCTTTTGGGGATAGAAATATCTATGACCTTGCAGAAGAAATGAAATGGCTCATCTTCCTGCATACTTCCAAGTTATTGATCCAGAAGCCTAAGAACTACATGTACCACATTTTTAAAAATTACAGCTGACTCTATTGGTAGAAATATTCACAAATTCTTCTCAAATCTAGCTGTACTTAGATTATTTTATTCTCCCAACGGTTATACAATGCATGTATGGAGAGGTTTTGGTTCCAATCAACTGTGTCAATAGGAAATTACTGGAGTTTCCTCTACCATCTCATCTACCATCTCCTGGAGTCTGGACAACTGGACAATTAGCATAGCAGAGCTCTGCACAAGATACAACCACATAACATCTGCTACTGGCTATTCAGTTTCATGGACCACTAATCAGGTAACCTGAACATCTAGGTTCAATTCCACAGACAAACTCTTCAGGCCTTCTCTTCCAAAGTGAAGTATGGTAGTTTATGAAACTAAATTATTTAGATAATCTTGGGGAAAAGAAACAACTAAGAACAATGGTGATGAATTTCATTTTTCTTTATTTTGTACTTAATAAATAATGTATTATGTTTTGACGAAAATCCAAACATTTGCTGGTAATTTCACAGAGCTGGATTGAAGTAAACACAAATAATTTGCAAAGTGCCTATTGGAAAGATGGGAGCTAAAATGTTATTTTTAATTATAGCTTAAATTATTCCTAATAACTTAAGCAAGAACAGGAATAATACTGAAGAAAAGCTTTTACAACATTGTGACAAAAGATTACAAGTTAGGCTTTGTTCAAATATGTGACTCATAGGAACACGGGATAAATTATGCCTTTCCAGCCCTAGTGATGCTCAGTTTCAAAGCTAAAAGATGCTTTATATTTTGGATGGGGTGGTGAAAGGGCTGCACAGGAGCTTTGTTACTGCCTCAGGGAACCGGTCCTCAAAAGTAATAGGGAAATAAGTCTGAAGCATTCCCTATGAGCAAACTATTAGTGTTTCTAGATTCAATACAGGGAGTGGACTTTGTGCAGAGAGTGGAGAAATCAGAAAGTCAGTCCAGAATAGAGGCATGTCTCTTGGACAGTTAGATTTCTCTGATTCTTTCTTATTTTTTATTTTGAAGATTTTACTTATTTATTTGACAGAGAGAGCGAGAGAGCATAAGCAGGGGGAGCAGCAGAAGAAGAGGGAGAAGCAGGCTCGCTGTCCAGCAGGAAGCCTGATGCCGGGCTGGATCCCAGGACCCTGGGATCATGACCTGGGCTGAAGGCAGACACTTAACCATCTGAGCCATCCGGGTGCCCCAATTTCTCTGAGTCTTGTGTTATGCTTTCTTCAGGAATAATTAGAGAAACTGAGAGGACTTTATCAAATGCTAAGTGTGTATAGATGCTGTTATTTTCAAAAGAATGTTGCTTGGTAGAAAATCAGTTAGCAAAGTGGGAAGAACACCAAGTTTGGAGTGAAAGGATTGTCTAGCTTTGAGCTCCAGTTCTGCCATGTTCTATCAGAGTAACTTTGACAAAATTAACTTCTTCCCCCTCTCTTCTTTAGTTTAGCTCACTTGTAGAAAAAGAAAAAAAAAAATCAATAGTACATTTTACACAGTTTGCTGTAAAAATCAAATGAGATACTACAGATGAATCATAAATGGTGAAGAGTTATGCTAAATCACTTACTGGATTTTTTTTAATATAATTTTTTATTTTTTATAAACATATATTTTTATCCCCAGGGGTACAGGTCTGTGAATCACCAGGTTTACACACTTCACAGCACTCACCAAAACACATACCCTCCCCAATGTCCATAATACCACCCCCTTCTCCCAAACCCCCTCCCCCCAGCAACCCTCAGTTTGTTTTGTGAGATTAAGAGTCACTTATGGTTTGTCTCCCTCCCAATCCCATCTTCTTTCATTTGTTCTTCTCATACCCACTTAAGCCCCCATGTTGCATCACCACTTCCTCATATCAGGGAGATCATATGATAGTTGAGCGTATCATACTTACTGGATTTTTTAAAGTATTTATTTTATTGTGAAATGTTCCAGTATTCGTAATGGTAGAAACTAGAAGGGATATATGTATCTAATGACATTTTGTTTAAAATGCTGCTAGCCCCCTCATTTTGCTTGAAATGGTCACACCTACTTTTCTTTGTTTCAAATTCAGCACTTACCGCACTTTCCATTTCCATTCTAAATGTAGTGGCTTAGGACACTGATTCTGAATCCAAACTCATGAGTTTGACTCTCATTTCTGACACTTACTAGTGACCTATGTTAATTAATCTTATTTTGTACTTCCTTATATTTCTTCCCTATAAATGGAGATAATAATAACACTACTTACCCCACTACTTACTTAATTTGGATGATTTATTTGGAGGATTAAAAGACACATCTGGGGTTATGGACATTGGGGAGGGTATGTGCTTTGGTGAGTGCTGTGAAGTGTGTAAACCTGGCGATTCACAGACCTGTACCCCTGGGGATAAAAATATATGTTTATAAAAAATAAAAAATTTAAAAAAAAGACATATCTGTCACATTCTCAGTACAACACTTCACACATAGTAAGGAACCAACCCTGTTGGCTATTTTTATTATTTTCACACCAGCTTGATGAGGCAAATAAAGTAGAAACACTCCTAAAGGCAACTTAATCCTCCCACCTGTGTTCCCCAGCCCATCCATTTCTCGTTCTTTAAAAACCGTGCTTCTTCTTATTCCTTTCCCTTTTCACCTTTCTGAGAACCTTTGATGTTTAATGTTTCTTGTATGCTGTCTTTAAACTTCATAAATTTCAATTCTCCATCACTAAACAACTCTTTGGATAGACCATGAGAATTGATGTATCTAACAAACTTTCTCTATCCTCTATTTTCTTGCCTTTCATGCCTCAGATGATCCCAAATAAACTATCTTTGGAGGGAATCAACCTGTGATAATACTTATGTGTAGTATAAATGCATACCCAACTTCTTGATTCTATAGCTTCTCTGTCTCCTTCAAACCCCCTAACCATAACTTCTTTCTTAATCTTTATTTTTGCTCTGTGTTATTTGAGAAGATGCCTTCGTTTTCTTGGTTTCAGTGATAATCTCTATGAAAATGACTCAAAAATTTCTATCACGTGACCCAATCCCTGATCCAACATTTTACTGTATGGTTCATCTCAAAAATAAAAAATAAAATATTTACTCTAAACACCAAATTTTCACTCAAAATTAGCCCTTTCTTCTAATATACCTATCTCTGTTCATGGTTTTTTCATTGTCCCAGTTTCTTAGATTTGAAACTATAAAGTTACCTTTGACTCATTCCTCCTCTTTATTCACTATATTCTATAAATATAGAGAACTCCATAGTTTTTCTTATAAAGAATTATTTTGTTCTTCACCTTCTTCCTAGCTCCACTGTTATGGACCACATTTCAACCATAATCAAATGACAATTACAGCCCTTTCTTTATCTTTTCTAGGATTTCTGTTGGCTTCTCACCCATTTTTTCTGATTATAATTAACAGCCAAATTAATTACCATTACATGGGTTTTCATATTATGAGTCCCTGACTGAAAGCCTAAGTGTCCATCAGTGTTAATATATCAAATCTAAACTCCAGTGCCTAGTTGTCAGATTTCCCATTACCTAAAAAAGACCTACATACAAATGTTCATATCTCATTACTTTGTGACACACCTGTTCTATTCAGGTTTACCTCTTTAATGCTCCCAAAAACATTTTGCAGCATTCTTTACTCATATCTGCTACTGTTACATGAGGAGGTGTTTCTTCTACCACCAGTACAAATTCTACCACTCTCTATCAGTCAGCTTTGTATAAGATATACTAAGGCAACAAACAATTCCTAGTTCTTAGTGGTTTACAACAATAAATCTCACTCATGCTGTGCTAATCTCAATTGCTCTGTGATTCTCTACCTAATCTCTATGCTAGTTTCAAACTGAGAGAGCAGTCTCACCTGCGGCAATGACATTCTTCTTGTGGAGGACGCAAAAAGCAAAATGGGAGGGGTTGCTAAAGCTTTTGCTTAAATTGTAGCATTTCACATCTGCTCACATTTCTCCAGACAAAGCAAGTCACTTGGTGAAGCTTGTTGTCAGTAGGATGGTCAGTAAACTGGTCTGCAACTGAAGGGTTTTGATGTGTGCATATTACAACACAAAAAGGATGGCTTTTCACATGAACAGGCACAGAAAATCCTATGGCCAAGCCCGATGTCACAGAATTAGGATGTACTTCCATAAACAGGAGCAGTTAATACTTTGAAAATGTATAAAGTCTACTACACTTTACTCTCTTTGTCACAAATATTTGTTTTCCTCTCTTTTGCCCACAAAATATACTCATGGCCTCCTCAAGAAAGAAAACTCAACACATAAGATCAACACTCTAATCTTATGATATTCTGTATCTATATCAGGTCAGGCCATGGTTGCTCTTGATTTATATAACTATGAACTAAAAAGACAAATTATATGCCCACCACATACCTTATGGTAGTCCAGGGATATAAAAATACTGGGAAATATTTACATTTGGGAAGGAAAAAATAAGCAGCACGTGGCAAGGATGGGCCAACAGTAATGTTCAACAGTTGGTAGAGGGAAGTTATAAGGCATGCTACCCTGGAGAGGAAGGGAGTTCTGAATCAGACCCTGGGTCTACCCCTTCAGACCAGTTCCCTGGTATACTGTTCCCTGTCTTCTCCAGGGCCCACTGACTTGTTTCATTTATGAATTCATGGAGTACTAGTAATAAGTGTTATCACATTTTGTATGTTTATTTTAAACATTTTCATCTTATTTCATGTATATTAATATTATCTCTCTAAACAATTTTAACTCCTTCATTTAGTGGTACTGAATCTTAACAGTGCTGCGAATGCATAATAATGCATGTAATAGCATTTAGGGAAAACTACTAAAAGTACAGTAAAAAGACATGACCATTTGATTCAAGCTGACTCTTCCCAAGGATAAGCTGGTCCACCAAAAAGAGTTTCAAAAGTCACACTTTTATAAGAATTATGTATGTAACAAAGGGTGTGCAGGTGTATGTAATAGGCTGATAGTCACTTTTTTTTAAGTGCAGATATGGCCATTTGACTGTGGGTCTCTTGATTTCATGCATCTTTTATAGGCCTGGGTTTTGTTTATGTTTTTATTATGGAGATGTTATCGTTACAGGAAGTCCTAGCAGCACTCAGTAAAACATTAGCAGTCAGTTGTCCCAGCACCTGCCTGGCCCTCACCTTATAATGTGGCTTTGAGAACCAATAACTTTATCTAAGCCTCCATTTGTAGGTTAAGGAAATGATACTCTACTCTTCAGTGTCCCCAGGCTGTCATCAGACTACCTAAGGGAACATAATCAACTGAGTCCTTTCCTGTTTGAATAAAGAAAATTTCATTGTGATTATTAAAGTCAGGCCTACATGAAAGCTGTAAAGTAAGCAGGTTTAGGTTCTCTGGTCTCTATATGTTCTTACATGAAGTTAGGAAAGAGGGAATACTTAATAAGTAATTATGTTTGGTTGTGTTAGTCAGGAGATGATTTTGGACAATGAGCCATTCATGATCTCCTCTGCAATACCATCCAAAATACTTCTTGCCACTTAAGCAGCATTGAAAACTGTCTCCCCACACAATCCAGTGAGATAGATGCTAATAACTGTTTCTGGTTTAGGTTTGGTTTGGGGTTTTATTTTTAGAGGGAATGGGGCAGAGGGAGAAGGAGAGAGAGAATCTTAAGCACGGAGACTGATGCGGGGCTATGAGTCACAATTGTGAGATCATGACCTGACCCAAAATCAGGAGTCTGATGCTTAACCAACTGAGCCACCCCAGTGCCCCAGGAATTGTTGATCGTACAAAGACTCTACTATACCTTAGAATTTAGAGCAAGCTGTGCTGCAAAGCAGATGGATTGTGAATCTGAATCTTCTCTTCTAATTGGAGTCTTCATAAAGTTCATATTTCTCATAGCTGTGTTAGCTCTTAATGACATCCCTTAATTTTATTCTGCCCTCTACTGTAGAACATACATATAATATCTACTATATTCTGGGTATTACCATATTTTGAGATGGTGTGGAGATTTTCCAGTTTAGCGTCTTATGTTGGCAAGTCATATAAGAAATGAGAAAGTTATCAAGCTGGTCTACAACTGAAGAGTTTTGATGTGTGCATATTATGCATGGGCAAAACACAAATGGACTTCAGATATTATGAGATGCCAAGAAGCCTGGGCATCTAAACTCTAAATCAGTGGCTAGCACTTCCTATCCTGAAGTGCTAACAAAAAAAATTAACACTTTCCAAGAGATCCACATTAAAAGTCAGCCTTTTGGTTAAGGATGCTAGCTGTTTGTTATAAGGTGATACTAATAACAGCTCACATTTGTTGAAGGTTTACTATATATCAGGCATAATTCTCAGCACATTGCCTGTATTAACACATTTAATCCTGTAATAGCACTGAGGTATGTACTATTATTATTTCCATTTTGAGATGAGAAATTGAAGCAAAAAAAAAATTAAGTAATCTGCCTACAGTTATTCACTTAGGTTCCAATCCAAGAAGTTTGATCTTATAGCATGTGCATTAACCACTATGCAAAATAGTTTCTCCAGGGATCACAGTTATTTTGAAAACAGGAACAGAGTAACTGCTACAAGCCTGAATATGGTGTTGTCATGGCGGACTGATGTTCATTGCCATCCTCTTTAAGAAAGTCTTGTTTTCCTAGTCAGATCTGAATCAATGGCCAGCCTATTCACAGGGCCTCACGGATTTGTGGCATATATAAAATTCCCTGGAGTCTATGAGCCAGATCGTCTTCTCTGCATCACTGGAGACCAGGGTATGATGAAGACACCTGAATTGATAAAGAAAGAATAGATTTTCATAGAAGAATTAACATTTCCTTTCATTCATTTGAGACATCATCATCTGAAATATGTAACAGTGATTAGTTTTCTATTGTATACGTGATGGTAGAAACTCTGCAAGGCAAATTCATAGTGTAAATAAGTTTTAAAGGAAATATTTAACACTTAGAATAGTAATATGCACATAGAAATTAGGGATTCTGATATTAGTTACAGGTTATTAGTTACATTCTGATATTAATTACAATCTTATTGCCACCCCTCCAAACTTTATTATTATTACTTGATCCTTTAGTAAATGTTTGTCCCAGATTTCTAACTTCCTCTTCATTCTAGAACTCTCTACTCATTCACTTTATATTTGTTGCTATCTGGTAACCTGACATCTACTATTTTTTTTTAAATCTCTGAAATATATATCTGCTCTGATTATGTTATGTCTACAATCCATCTCTTCTCTTCTTATCTATTAGTATATACTTTGTAGCCAGATTTTGCTTCTCCAGCTCCTATACCTATTTTATTTTTTAAAGATTTTATTTATTTATTTGACAAACAGAGATCACAAGTAGGCAGAGAGGCAGGCAGAGAGAGAAGGGGAAGCAGGTTTCCTGCTGAGCAGAGAGCCCGATGCGGGGCTCAATCCCAAGACCCCGGGACCATGACCCAAACTGAAGGCAGAAGCTTTAACCCACTGAGCCACCCAGGCGCTCCTACTATAACTACTTTAAAAATTTGTTGGAAATGCAGAATGATGTGATGCCTCTCAGCATTTTCATATCAGGATACACAGAAGAAAATGAGTGTGCCTAAGAATTTGTACATTGTTTCATTCATTCATTCAATGAGTACTTTTTAAGCACCCACTCAAAAAATCTGTCTGTCTACCAGGCATTCTTGCAGCATCAAGATACTCCATGTGCACAACAAATCCCAGCCCTCTGGTAATTTTACCAGGGAGTGAGAATTCTTCTTCAAAGGGATCCGCCTTTCATTAATGTTAGTTTTTCTATTTGACACATTACATTAGGTCTGCTACTCCAACCATGGCTCTCAACCAGGTAACAGTTATGACAAATTGCTTCATTATCCCGAGGTCTCCACTTTTGCCCAGTTCAGTTCTGACCTCAATAATGCCACTCACAATTCTTGAGTCTTGTGTATGTCTGACTGAGTTTTGAAAAAAGTACAGCGTTCTCTCATGGCTGGTGATGAACAAGTGGCTGTCATCTATGCTGATATAAACTGGATAAACTTCATAAATTTGAATCTGGCAAAATAAGTGTTTGAGGATGCTTTCTTAGCTCATGTTGTCTTCTATTGCCAAGCTTGGTTGGGCAACATCAAAACTGGAAGAAAGATCTCAGAACAGTCAGATGCAATACTGAAAGACGTTGTAACCATTTTTTTTTTTTTTTTGGCTGGTATTGAAACTTAAGTTCCTATGGATTCAAATAAAATACCACTTGCTTTTGTCATTGTTTCTTTTAGCAATCATTTCCATTTGTAAAATATATATTCTCATATTCCTAACATAGAGTAATTATGTTAAGAATAAAGGTTCCCGGGCACCTGGTGGCTCAGTGGGTTAAAGCCTCTGCCTTCAGCCCAGGTCATGATCCTGGGGTCCTGGGATCGAACCCTGCATTGGGCTCTCTGCTCAGCAGGAAGCCTGCTTCCCTTCCTCTCTCTCTGCAGCCTCTCTGCCTACTTGTGATCTCTGTCAAATAAATAAATAAAAATCTTTAAAAAGGAAGTTCCCTATTCCTTGGTTAAAAAAAGTATCTATCTATCTATCTATCCATCTATAGTCATGTAGCATTCTTTGAGGAAAACTGAAGAACACTGTAGCAGAATGGATGGTGATATCGAGGACGATAGCTATTATTTTAGATTGAATAAGGCAGGAATAGCCTTCTGTAAAGGTGAATATTCAAACAAATGCTTAAATGGAATAAAGAACATGAATCAAGAAATAATCCAACAAATGATAACATAATAATAAGGAAAGTAATTGAGGGTGATGATATGAGTATTATACACATGGAGTCTGACATATAATTTTGAAAAGCCTTGCTGTTTCTTGATAAAAGTTTCTATTTGGTTGGAGGGGAAAATTGTCCACAGTCATCAAGTGAGAGGAATGTAAACAAGACAATTCAATGTGTGAAAGTCTATTATTTTAATAGTTTAGTATTTTTATATTAAATTAAAAATGTATACAGTGACACAGGTCCTCCCTCTACTCTCCAAATGTCTTTTATATGCACGGAACAAACATTTTAAGAACAATACCTTAGGCAAGCTTTAAAATTTGATAAAACAACAAAAATAAAAATACCCTGTGCTAAAGGGTAACTATATTTTAATCAATTTAGCAGTGACTTGAATCACAGGGAAGAAATGGCTGTCATAGATGTCTTGTCCATGAAAAATATTGTAGAAAAATATATCATTAAAGCATGAAGAGAATTCCTCCATAAATTTCCACAGTTGAAAAACAGAAACTATGATGTAGAAGAGTTAGCTTCACCATTCCCTTACTTAATTGTTTCATATATTTTTAAGATTCAAAAATTCACTGGAGGTTCCCTTTATGCCTAGGATGTGGAGCTCTGGAGAAAGCATTGCCACTATCCTGATAACAATGAGAAACAGCTAAGCAGATAAACCACAGATTAACTTTTCTTCAACACATCAGGGAGCTTAATTCCCAAATCAGACAAGAAACCTGAAATCCAAGGAGAGATGGGTTCCCCCAAGGGGGAAAAAAAACTGGCTTATCACAGATTGTCAGAGTATTAGAACAGATAGCACCACTACACAAGCAAGGAAGAAGAAATCAGCTAAATTATTCACCAATTTATAAAGGCTGGATATAGGTTCAAATCACTCCAAAGAACCTTGGAACTGTTAAAACAAGGAAATTTATACCTGTTTGTAGGCCTTTATCCATCAATGGACTTCCACTGGGGGCTAATAAAAAGATTGGAGACAGGTGGAGATACAAGATAAGGTCTCCTTTCTAACTGGCAGGCATGAAGAAAGGTATTGTCTCTGCCTAAGAAGCCACAAAACCCCATCTTTTCTTTCTTTCTTTTTTTTTTTTTCCTCAAAAGCCTTAGGTCTATCACTCCCAGACACTAGTAAAAGCCCTCTTCCCCAGGGGTAGTGGCAGCTAACAGTTCTGAGCACAGCATCTTACACCAATACTAATGGAGAGGTCGTCTACATCTGGGGAATGGCAAAAAGCTTTCTGATGCGTAAGTCGTACCACAAATACAACTCACAGTTTGACTGTCTATCATGGGAAGGAGGAGTAGGTACATTGAGAGAAAACTACTTCTGATGCCAGATGGAGCTTACTTGACTTACAATGAACTACACCACATAAGAGCAAGCATGAAGTACAAGCCATAAGAGTCTAACCTTGGGGGAGGAGCAAGAGTAGCTTAAGAGAACACCACTGTATCACAGGCTTATAGGATGGCTAAAACAGAACAGAAAACAAACTTTGAGGGAAACCTTCTACCATTCATTCATATTTATGTTCTCCAATCATAAAATAATAACATTGCCATGGGCATATACCTGGCCTTCTAGATTTCCAGGAATATGTCAGAGTTTATCAAGTCCTTATGGCCCAAAGCATCTCAAAACCCAGACTCTCCTTCCAAATTTTTGGTTAGTCTATTGTTTGCCCCAACTGGGTTTGAGCCCCAGGTCTGTCCGACTCTCTGCTCAGCAGGGAGCCTGCTTCTCCCTCTTCTCCTGCCCCTCTCTCCTGTTCATACTCTCTCTCCCCCGCCCAAGTAAATAAATAAATCCTTAAAAAAATAAAATACAAATAACATACACAAATTTGTGTGATGTGGCTAATCAACAGGAAAATAATACTAAATGCTGATTTATAATATGTCATAAAATGATATTAATTTTCATCTTAAGAAACTAGAATGAGAAGAGCAAATGAAACTCAAGTTAAACAAAAGGAAGAAATAATAAAGCAAAGGTAGAAACAACAAACTTGAAAGCAGAAAGGCAACCAATAAAATGAATGAAATCAAATGTTAATTACTAAAAAAATCAATATAATCACTAAGCTTTAGCAATATTTGAGAAAAAAAGAATGTAAAAACAAACAATATTATTAAGAAAGAAGGGAATACACCAGCAGGTCACCTTATTATTTATAGGTTAGTGAGGGAATGTTATAAACAACTTGATGTTCATAAATTCTGAAATTTATTCTAGATAAAATGGACAAATTTCTTAAATGGCACAATGTACCAAATATTACTCAAGAGGCATATATTACTAGAATAAGATGTTTTTCTATATATAGAATGTAATTATTTATTATGTTTATTATAATATAGTTCTGTACTTATTAAAGAAATTGAATTGTAAGTTAATAACTTTCTACCACCAACAACCAATAAACAAAAACAAGCAACAAAAACAATTTTATGGGGTTGGTTCAGTGGGTTAAAGCCTCTGCCTTCGGCTCAGGTCATGGTCTCAGGGTCCCGGGATTAAGCCCCACATTGGGCTCTCTGCTCAGGGGGGAGCCTGCTTCCTCCTCTTCTCTGCCTGCCTCTCTGACTACTTGTAATCTCTGTCTATCAAATAAATAAATAAAAATCTTTAAAAAAATTTTTATGTCCAGACATGTCACTAGTGAATTTTACCAAAGATATAAAGAAGATAACATCAACAGTATAGAAAGCCTCCAGAAAGTAGAGGGTAAAGAACACTTCCCAATGCACTTTACAACTCCAGGCTTACACTGATACAGAAACCAGACAAAAATATTGCAAGAAAAGAAAGCTACACAGCAACATCCGTCAGGAATATAGACATTAAAGTCTTCAAAAAACAAAATACAACAAATCAAATCCAGAAATATATAACACATCAGGGCATTATCTCAGGAATGCATTTTCACATATTAAAACAAATCAATTTAATTTACTATTTAATAAAGTGAAGAAGGACAACATATAGCCACTTCAATACAAACAGACAATACCTCTGATATAATTCAATAATTCCTTTATGACAAAAATATCTTCACAAACTAATAATAGAAGGGAACTTTCTCAACCTGATAATGAGCATCTACAAAAGCAAAATTAAAACAAAACATGATAACTGAGTAAATGCTTCCCCTCTTACATCAGGATCAAAGCAAATGTTCTTCTCTCACTGTTCTTAATATCACAATAATGGTCCTAGTGTAATAAGGCAAAAAAAAAAAAGAAAGAAGAGAGAAAAAAAGGAAGAAAGAATGAAAGAAGAAAAACTCAACTCACGTACAACTTGATGTTCTACGTAGAAATAGCTTAAAAAGTCTAGGAAAAGTTACTAGTGGCATAAATAAATTCACATATAATGAGGTATAATAACAATATGAAAAAAATCAATCTTATTTCACATTTAAGTCTAATTAGAAATTGAAATAGTTATTACCAAGCATAATTGTTGCAAAAATATTCAGAAGTATTTTTCACATTTAAATATATTTCCAGAATATATAACATATATAGTATATATAATATATAATTATACACTAAATCACTAAAATCAAAACACTAAATATATATTGTGTTATAATAAATATATAACAAAATATATAATAATAAAACAGTAAATATAATAAAACATTAAATAAATAAATAAATATATTATATATATAAAATATATAAAAACACTAAATAAATAAAAATATATATTATATATAATAAAACACTATTATATATATATAAAATAAAACATGATAATATATATAATAAAACACTAAATCATATAATGAATATTATATATAATAAATAATAAAATATATAATAAAACACTAAAATCAAAAACAAATGGAGAACTGTATTCTGCTCATAAATTGAGTCAAAACTGTTACTATTTCAATCCTCTCCAAGTTTATTTTCACATTCAGTTTACTTCTAATTAAAATTCTAAGGTAAGTGAAATAAGTCAAGCAGAGAAAGACAATTATCATATGGTTTCACTCATATGTGGAACATAAGCAACAGCACAGAAGACTGTAGGAGAAGGGAAGGAAAACTGAATATGAAGAAATCTGAGGGAGACAAACCTGAGAGACTCTGGACTCTGGGAAACGAACTGAGGGTTACAGAAGGCAGGGAGAAGGGGGTCACCAGGTGATGGGTATTAAGGAAGGCACATGTGGTGATGAACGCTGGGTATTATACACAACTAATGAATCGTTGAACACTACATCAAAAACTAATGATGCACTGTATGTTCTTTAATTGAACATAATAATAAATAATTTTTAAAAGGCCAAACAAGGTATTTTGTTTATTTGCTATTTGCTTTGTAGAGATCAAGAAGCTGTTATTAAAATGTGTATAGAGAAGCAAAGGAACTAGAGCAGCCATTAGAAAAAGAAAAAGAAAGAGAAGAAAGAGAAAAACAGTGTTATAGGAGGAATCACACTACCTAATTTTAGAATTAACTATAACTGAGTGAGTATAATATTGGCAAAAACATAGACTCCTAGGTCAAGAGAATGAAAAAATCCAAAAATTGTTACCCATGTATATAATCAGTTAAAGAATCAAGGCAATCAAATAGAGAAAAGAAGGCATTTCAACAAATAGTGCTGGAGCTATTCAACATCCATAAGCAAAACACAAAACAAAATAAAACAAAAACCCACCTCAAGTCATACCTTGTATCACATACAAAAATTAACATAAAGTACGTGCCCCTTTGGATCACTACGTTTGTATATTTAGGGTAAATACCCAATAGTGCAATTGCTGGGTCATAGGGCAGTTCTATTTTCAACATTTTGAGGAACCTCCATGCTGTTTTCCAGAGTGGCTGCACCAGCTTGCATTCCCACCAACAGTGTAGGAGGGTTCCACTTTCTCCGCATCCTCGCCAGCATCTGTCGTTTCCTGACTTGTTGATTTTAGCCATTCTGACTGGTGTGAGGTGATATCTCATTGTGGTTTTGATTTGTATTTCCCTGATGCCGAGTGATATGGAGCACTTTTTCATGTGTCTGTTGGCCATCTGGATGTCTTCTTTGCAGAAATGTCTGTTCATGTCCTCTGCCCATTTCTTGATTGGATTATTTATTCTTTGGGTGTTGAGTTTGCTAAGTTCTTTATAGATTCTGGACACTAGTCCTTTATCTGATATGTCGTTTGCAAATATCTTCTCCCATTCTGTCAGTTGTCTTTTGATTTTGTTAACGGTTTCCTTTGCTGTGCAAAAGCTTTTGATCTTGATGAAATCCCAATAGTTCATTTTTGCCCTTGCTTCCCTTGCCTTTTGAGTTGTTCCTAGGAAGATGTTGCTGTGGCTGAGGTCGAAGAGGTTGCTGCCTGTGTTCTCCTCAAGGATTTTGATGGATTCCTTTTGCACATTGAGGTCCTTCATCCATTTTGAGTCTATTTTTGTGTGTGGTGTAAGGAAATGGTCCAATTTCATTTTTCTGCATGTGGCTGTCCAATTTTCCCAGCACCATTTATTGAAGAGGCTGTCTTTTTTCCATTGGACATTCTTTCCTGCTTTGTCGAAGATTAGTTGACTGTAGAGTTGAGGGTCTATTTCTGGGCTCTCTATTCTGTTCCATTGATCTATGTGTCTGTTTTTGTGCCAGTACCATGCTGTCTTGATGATGACAGCTTTGTAATAGAGCTTGAAGTCCGGAATTGTGATGCCACCAACGTTGGCTTTCTTTTTCAATATCCCTTTGGCTATTCGAGGTCTTTTCTGGTTCCATATAAATTTTAGAATTATTTGTTCCATTTCTTTGAAAAAGATGGATGGTACTTTGATAGGAATTGCATTAAATGTGTAGATTGCTTTAGGTAACATAGACATTTTCACAATATTTATTCTTCCAATCCAGGAGCATGGAACATTTTTCCATTTCTTTGTGTCTTCCTCAAATTCTTTCATGAGTACTTTATAGTTTTCTGAGTATAGATTCTGTGCCTCTTTGGTTAGGTTTATTCCTAGGTATCTTATGGTTTTGGGTGCAATTGTAAATGGGATTGACTCCTTAATTTCTCTTTCTTCTGTCTTGCTGTTGGTGTAGAGAAATGCAACTGATTTCTGTGCATTGATTTTATATCCTAACACTTTACTGAATTCCTGTATAAGTTCTAGCAGTTTTGGAGTGGAGTCTTTTGGGTTTTCCACATATAGTATCATATCATCTGCAAAGAGTGATAATTTGACTTCTTCTTTGCCGATTTGGATGCCTTTAATTTCCTTTTGTTGTCTGATTGCTGAGGCTGGGACCTCTAGTACTATGTTGAATAGCAGTGGTGATAATGGACATCCCTGCCGTGTTCCTGACCTTAGCGGAAAAGCTTTCAGTTTTTCTCCATTGAGAATGATATTTGCAGTGGGTTTTTCATAGATGGCTTTGATGATATTGAGGTATGTGCCCTCTATCCCTACACTTTGAAGAGTTTTGATCAGGAAGGGATGCTATACTTTGTCAAATGCTTTTTCAGCATCTATTGAGAGTATCATATGGTTCTTGTTCTTTCTTTTATTGATGTGTTGTATCACATTGACTGATTTGCGGATGTTGAACCAACCTTGCAGCCCTGGAATAAATCCCACTTGGTCGTGGCGAATAATCTTTTTAATGTACTGTTGAATCCTATTGGCTAGTATTTTGTTGAGTATTTTCGCATCTGTGTTCATCAAGGATATCGGTCTATAGCTCTCTTTTTTGGTGGGATCCTTGTGTGGTGTCCACAATAGCCAAACTATGGAAAGAACCTAGATGTCCATCAACAGATGAATGGATCAAGAAGATGTGGTATATATACACAATGGAATACTATGCAGCCATCAAAAGAAATGAAATCTTGCCATTTGCGACAACATGGATGGAACTAGAGCGTATCATGCTTAGCGAAATAAGTCAAGCAGAGAAAGACAACTATCTTATGATCTCCCTGATATGAGGAAGTGGTGATGCAACATGGGGGCTTAAGTGGATAGGAGAAGAATAAATGAAACAAGATGGGATTGGAAGGGAGACAAACCATAAGTGACTCTTAATTTCACAAAACAAACTGAGGGTTGCTGGGGGGAGGGGGTTTGGGAGAAGAGGGTGGGATTATGGACATTGGGGAGGGTATGTGCTTTGGTGAGGGCTGTGAAGTGTGTAAACCTGGTGATTCACAAACCTGTACCCCTGGGGATAAAAATATATGTTTATAAAAAATAAAAAATTAAAAAAAAATAACATAAAGTAGATAATAGACATAGAAGTAAAATGCAAAAATATAAGATTTTTTGAGGAAAATTTAGAAAAAAAATTTTTTTGCAACCTTGGATTAACAAAGATTTCCTGGATAGGCCACTAAAAATATGAATCATAAAGGAAAACATGGTAAATTATTCTTCATCCAAGTTAATATTTCTTTCTTCAAAATGTGTTTGAATAGGAAAGGACAAATTAACTACTGGAAGAAAATGTGAAACAACACCTTATGCAAAGAAATGGTGCCCAAAATACATAAAGTTTTGTTTTTGTTTTTTTTTTTTTAATTTTATTTATTTACTTGAGAGAGAGACAGTGAGAGAGAGCATGAACGAGGAGAAGGTCAGAGAGAGAAGCAGACTCCCCACGGAGCTGGGAGCCCGATGCAGGACTCAATCCTGGGACTCCAGGATCATGACCCGAGCCAAAGGCAGCTGTCCAACCAACTGAGTCACCCAGGTGTCCCAAGTTTTGTGGTTTTGTTTGTTTGTTTAAAGAGAGAGAGAGAATGTAAGTGAGGAGGGGCAGAGGGAAAGTGAGAGAGATTCCCAAGCAGGCTCCATGGCCGGCACAGAACCCGAAGCAGGGTTTGATCTCATGACCCTGAGATCATGACCTAAGCCAGAATCAAGGGTGGGTTGCTTAACTGATTGAGCCACCCAGATGCCTTTTCTTTTTTTCTTTCTTTTTTTTCCCCCCCTTGAGGAGGGAAGACACTCATAGCGATAAGAAAATAAGGTCACAGTTAAAAATAGGGTTTGGAACTATCATATGTTCTCCCTGATATGAGGAAGTCGAGAAGCAATGTGGGGGGTTTGGGGAGTAGGAAAAGAATAAATGAAACAAGACAGGATCAGGAGGGAGACAAACCATAAGAGACTCTTAATCTCACAAAACAAACTGAGGGTGGCCGGGGGGAGGTGGGTAGGGAGAAGGTGGCGGGGTTATGGACACTGGGGAGGGTATGTGCTATGGTGAGTGCTGTGAAGTGTGTAAACCTGATGAGCAGTACCCCTGAGGCTAATAATACATTATATATTAATAAAAAATAAAATAGGGTTTGGAGAGCTGCTTCACAAAAGAAGATAAATGGATGATCCATAAACACATGCAAAGATGTTCAACATTACTACTAATAGAGGAATGCCAGTTAGACCTATGATGAGATAGCATCACATGTCTCTAGGAATAGATAAAAATGATGAAACAGCAGTATCAGTTGTAGATAAGAGTGCTAATCTACAGTTCTCATATATTGCTGGTGAAAATGAAAACCAATCACCATGGAAAGCAAATTGGTAGTATCTTATAAAATTAAGCATGTATTTACCATCCAACCCAACAATCCTGCCCCCCGAGACAATAAAAACAATGTTCACTCAAAGTTCTGGATGGCAGAGATATAGTGGTTATAATCACAATTACCTAAAGCAGAAATGCCCTTCAACTAGTGAATGAATTATCTGTAATACTGCTATCCAGTAGAATACCTCTCAGTAGAAAGATCAATAAAAACACAACCAACTACTGATCCATGCAATAACATAGACAAATCTCAAATGCATTATGCAAAGTGAAAGAAGCCAGACTCTCAAAGTTGCATACTATATTATTTCATTTCCATGACAGTCTAGAAAAAGTATAGATAAGTAGTCGCCAGTTTCTGACTTTGGGCAGAGGAAAGTGACTACTAAAGAAAATAAAGAAATTTGGCATGTGATAGATATATGCTGTGTCTTGATGATAAGGTGGAGATATTCTTGCAGCTGTATACCTAAGAGTATATTTTACTGTAAGTACACCTCCATGTTCTTGATTGATTCATTTATTTGTAAAGATTTTATTTATTTATTTGCCAGAGAGAGAAAGTATAAGCAGGGGGAGCAGCAGGCAGAGGGAGAAGAAGGTTTCCCACTTAGCAAGGAACCTGACACAGGACTCAGTCCCAGGACTCTGGGATCAGGAAGTGAGTCAAAGGCAGACACTTAACCAACTGAGCCACTCAGGCATCCCATGTTCTTGATTTAAAACAAACAAAATGAAGACCCTTACTGGAAAAGAGTGTGGGAAAACCCACGAGAGTCAAGCAAAAGCATGGTATGTTCCTTGACGACTTTGGAGCATATTTTTCATTGTTGGAAATGTGAAATGGTAAACTGGGGCTTTGCTGAAGTAATTCTGAAATATATTTACATATATTTAAACAGAGGATCTCTAGAGATATCTGGTGATCATGAAACTCAGGTTTCAATTCAAGTTGGAATTCAAGTTCAGTGACTTATTTGGCCTACTTTATTCTGATTTCTACTGTCATTTTATGTCTAGATTTTCTTGGAACATCTTTATTTATGCCTTATTTAATTATTAATAGCATTCTGTTTTCCTCTTCAAAGTGTCTCTTTTTGAGCCCTAATCACACGGTCACCCTACTTACATAAAAATCCTGACAGATACAGGTAGAAGAACAGATTTCTCCTGATGGAGTTGTGAGGAAAAGGTGAGGTTCATGCTGAGTTCTCTTGGAAGAGAATGCTGTGTCAGTCTGAAGTTTAATCTTATAGTTTCAAAAAAGCAAATGTGCAAGGTTATGTACTCAGTGTCTTTAATACACTATCATACATCAATTAAAAGTTTGCTGAACATGCTACAAATCTTGGTCAGCACTTTTTTCCCCCAGCAATTTAGTTACTTTCTTTAAATAGAGAAATGAAACCATTAATGAAAATGAAGTCTAAAATCATATTTAGCACTGGCACCTCTCTATTCCTATTCCATGGAGCATCAACAGAGAGCCAAAAACAAATGAACAAATAAAACCAACAACAACAAAAAAGGAAGGTGGGGTCAGTCATAGAGAGCTCTCCTCCAGGGTTTAATAAGATCAAGTTACAGATTCTTTCCTGTTCTTAGGTCATTGCTCCAAGGGCAGAAAGAAAACACAAATTAGTGTTGCACTTAAACAATTCATTAAAAATTCCTTTGAGAGGGAGGCATGGCCCCATTTTGTATCCTACTTTGTGCCTTAAAGAAGTAAAATGAACTTGGAACCATTACTGAATTCCAATGAAGCTGCTCTGAGATTCACAGGAAAGATGACAGGGTGAGTATTTTCTCCCCACGACTGGACCCAAAGACAAAGTCCAACGAGTGAATTAGATATTGCCTTTTTTTTTTTTTTGATAAGAAGGTGAAAGATAAAGCAAATTAAACTACTGGGGAAATTAGAAATCAACCCATAATTTTTAAGACTATTTTAAAGACATTTCTTTGAGAAGATATTGACCCCATTTCTTTTCTTTGGGTCTTATTAAAGCATACAAAATATTGAACTTACTTCCTCTTCTAGGACATAGTAAATCTTATTAGCTTGGAAAATTAATTCTCCAAATCCCTGTGTGAAACATCTGAATTTTTCTAGGTCTAAAGTAGCCATAATTCAAACTGCAGTTTGAAGAATTAGATAACCATTAGTAGAGCAGTTAATACTCAGGAAAAACTGGCATAATTCCAAAGCCATGTTCACATTGAAAGCTCCATTTGGGATATTTTGTTCAGTGTTCAGTTAGTCCAAGTTGTGAAGTAGGAGAGATACATAATTTACCTCAAGAAATAGGTGAGTCTTTTTTTTTTTTTAGCAAAACAGATATATAGTTAAGTGTTCCAGAAAATGTATTGAGGAAGCAGATCTTGGAAGAAAAATTATAATAGAGGGAGATGACTAAAATCTGTGCTAATTCCATCAAAAGCAGAATTACTTCAATACTTGGATTCTAATACCTGCTTGGGATCTGGCCTTGTGGGGGAAAAAAAAAAAGAGAGCACTTTTTAATTCTATAAGAAAATGCATGGAATAAATCCAGTAACTTTATGCCATGTCAGTTAAGGGACGTGACAGTATTTGACAGGGGGATCAACATTCTTTCAATAAATAAGCCTTGGCTTTATATAAGTTCTCCCAATAACAAATATTGCATGTTAACCTAAAGTTCTTCCTAAAATGTCACTGTAGGATTCGGTTAAAATATTGTTTCATTCTTTAATAAAAACGTAATATCAAATTTGTTGTCTAGCTTCCTTTACTTACTTTTGTATTTTTTGAATTTGATTTTATGCATTGGGTTAGATTATTTTGCTTTGGATTTTGTTATTCCATTTTATATGTATTTTGAATTTTAGACTCTATTTATATACAGAGCTCATTTTTGTAAAGTGTAGCCTGTTTATTCCATAAAAAGATAAAGAAAGAAAACCAAGAAATATACTCTTAACTATAAAGAATAAACTGATGGTTACCAGAAGGGTGGTGGATGGGGGGGACAGGTTAGATAGATGATGGGGATTAAGGAGGGCAATTGTGATAAGCACCAGGTGTTGTATGTAAGTAATGAATCACTAAATTCTACCCTTGAAACTAATATTACACTGTATACTAAGTGGAATTTAAATAAAAATTTGGAAGATAGATAATTAACTAATTAATTTTGAAAAATATTTGGATAAAATATGAACAATATTTATTATGATTTTATAACCTAAATATTGATTAGGTTGCCAAGTGAGTCTTTTCTCTGCTTAGCAGATTAAATTTGTATTTATTTCACTTGGTCAAAAAGTAGCAGTAATAATGGGATATCAGAATTTGTATCAGATATTATATTTATTTATGAAAGCATCAAGGGATTTTAAAATCTTCCTAAAATCCAAGATTTTAACATTTTGACCTCAATTCAATGTTAGTTCTATGAGACTGTGAATATATATTAGTGCTGTATGACTTATGACTAAATGTTTTAGGAGAACTTCCAAATATTCTCTACTGTGTAAGTATCATCTTAATCAGATCACAACAAACAGACACATAATTCCATGTGCCCAGCATGTTGGAACACATGCTCCGCGATAAAACGGAATAAAGCTAACCACCCCAGGATCAGAAAAAGTTCTAAGCAAGCTTCCAGAAATAAAGACAGAGAAATTAGGTGGTAGCATGGAATATAAAACCAGACTAGCAAGAACTTAGTACCAAAATGTATCAGCAGGAATCAAAGACACAAGCACAAAGCATGGATCTCAGAGATGACTCCACTATTCAAGGGGAGTGAGGACTAGATAAAACAGCACCAACATCCCAGGAATTATCTCAGGATACTAAGTTAGAGATAGCCAAATTTCAAAAAATTTGACAAAAAATTGTCAAACTGCTAAATCCTGCTCCAGCTGAGAATATTAGGATCTCTACAGAAATGACAAGTAACCATCCGTTCCGTACACCTATATATACCCTGGTGGTGAGAAGCAGAGCTGGAACTTTGGTGAAAAGATATATTTGTTTCACTTGCACAATTTCTACTAAACCAATTCACTAATCTTGATCTTAGAACTCTTATTTCTCTAATACAAGAAGAGGTTATCCTAAAACATAGAGCAATGGACCTTGGCAAATCCCAAATCTCCACCCTGACACTGCATAGAGAGCCAGGTCTGTTTCTCACTATGCAGAGTGTGTGAAGATGTGAGAGGGAAGAAGAACTTCGTGAATTAATTTTTTTTAAGATTTATTTATTTATTTGGTGAAAAGAAGGCAGGCAGAGGGGGAAGCAGGCTCCCTGCTGAACAGAGAGCCGGATGCGGGTCTCGATCCCAGGACCCTGGGATCATGACCTGAGCCGAAGGCAGAGGCTTAACCCACTGAGCCACCCAGGTGCCCCTTCATGAATTAATTTAAGTCATCCCTACAGTTACATAATATCATGAAAAGGAGGGCCTAGAGCTACAATAAGTGTCCAAAGAAATAAATTGTTCCCAGATTTGAGAGTAATAATTAATTTCTAGGTAGGATGTAAATTATTTCAATTGGATAAGTGGAATAACTAATACATTCTTTCAATTGTTATGTCATTAATGAAACAAATATTTGAATAAAAGCAAACTTCTTACAAGAAGTAGTTCAGGAAATAGGTGATTAGGGTAGAGGAGGGGAAAATGGTAACTTCCAGTGAGAGGGAAGTAAAATAGACAAGATATAATAATATTATTTGGGGAAACAGTACCAAGAAGGACTTCCATATTTCTGACTTGAGGACCTGTCTGGAGTCCTCCTCTGTGGGAGATTATGGAAAGCAAGAAGACTTAGGGGAGTAAGTAATCATGAGTTCAGTTCGGTCTGTATAAAATTTGAAATGCTTCTAAAAAAATCCAAGTGTAAATGTCAAGTAGGCAAGTAATTGTATAGATCTATAAGTCAGAAAAAAGTCTTGGCTCAATATACAAATATAAAAACTTTCAGTTTATGGATATTGATTGATGTTCTAGAAGTGGTTGTGTGTGGGGAGGTTAGGCTAAGAGAAGAAAGTAGGAAAATACTCAGGAACTATGATATTTAAAGATCTTATGGATAAAAACAGCCAAGAGATAAGGCTGAGTAGTAAAGACATGATAAGAAGAAAACAAATAGGAGTGTATTATGGAACACAGGATCATATTACTGAAAAATTAAGTAATATATTAAATTATGATTCCAAAAATTTCCTTAGCCAATATAGTTTTATTGAAGTGGTTCTGCCACATTCAATTCAATAAATTGGATTGGAGTGGGTTAAAGAGTAAATCTAAAGAAAATGGAAGTACTAGGCAGCTCTTGAGAAAGAATGTTTTCTCTATTTTAAGCATGGGAAAAAGGAGGATGGCTGAGGATTCAGAGAGGTATTTATGTTTAGTGGTGGGAGGTTGAAGGAGTTCCAGAATGCTGGCTTTTACTTTCTACAGGAAGTAAGAGAGTTCTGAAACTGCTTGGTATGGTGAAGTAGGAGAGACTGGGAGTCTGGATAGAAGGGAAGGAACTGAAATTGTTATTGTGGAAAGTAGGACAATTAGCCAAATAGCCAAATGTCATTTAAGATTTAAACAGTGTTTATTTTGGTGAACAAAATATGTGGATAGTCTCATTCCAGTTTGGTTGTGTAGTCTCCTTCAGCAATGGTCACCTGCCCAGGTGGACACGCAGAGAACAGTTGGGCTCATTGTGACAGAGGCAAAGAGTTACAGATTTGGGAGACAGTGACCGAAATAAGGGACTAGGGAGTCTAAGCAAAACACAGAAGGAAGTGAAGGAAGGGAGTGGTGATGGGTCATGAGAAAAATGAAAAGTCAGTGAGTTGAGAATCTCAGTGAGGCCAAAGAAAGAAATAAAGAACTAGTTAAACAAGCAGTCTGGAAGATAGTATGTTGGGGCTTGAGAATGGGATGTTTCCAGTGGAAGTGGAGGAGGAGTTAGGGGGCATTAGGGTGACTGTAAGAAGGTATGATTAGATGGTTGAGTGATACTGGAGATGTTATTCACATTGAGATGCAGTGGGAATGGAGGAGTTGGGGGACCACACACCAAAGTCTTCCCTGAGTGTGGATTTCATAAGATGAGCTAATACTATCCAGAAACGAGCAGAGAGGGCAATACAGATGGGGAAATAAAAAGGGATTTCACAAGCTCATAGTTGAGAATTAGTCTGCAGTGGAATCTGTGTTTTGTAAAGTACTTGCTTAAGTACTTTAAGTACTTACTGTAGAGGAAGCAGTGTCTTCAAGAGAACAAGTTGGAGGAAATAGGGAAATGGAGTAACTACTTAAAATTGAGGCTGACATCAAAGAGTTAGAGGATTGTGCTGCATAGGTAGTAGAAGAATGTTCAATCTAAAGCATTTGGGTCTAATTTGCTATATTTAGCATTTGTTTATTTATACATGCAGAGTATAGGATAACAGAGCCAAAATCTATATTACTCAAGAAGCAAAGTAATCAGGCAAATTGATGGACTTTCCTAATGTGAATAAAGAGGATTTCAGTTTCAGGCAAACAAACAAACAAAAAAAAAAAACCAAAAAAAAAAGGAGCTTGAAATTTAGGAGAAGGGGAAGGAGAAGGAGAAGCAGCGGGAAAAGAATGAAGCCCAGTGACTACATTTTCTCTGACTTGACCTTCAGATTAACGAAAAGTACATTTCAACAATCACACACATGCCTTGAATTGACTTCTTTCCCGGCATCACCTATCTTTTACAATCTCCTGTTTTTATTTCCAGGGGTGTAAGTCCTTGCTTTATTTCTCTGACATACCAAATGTGTTTATTATACAGACAGGATCTAAGTGTTCTATTAATTCGGTTTCTTCGAATGCAAAGTCTATTTGTTGAGTTTGTTAATGTTTCATTAGCTTGGATTTCCTTAAATATATGGTGATTAAATTTATTGTAACACATATTTGCAGCATTGTCTACAGTTTTTGAACTACAGCTTCCTGAAGCACCCATGGGCCTCACCAGGTGAACTCAACAATCTATGTTAGCTCTATTTCTTTTTTTTTTTAATTATTATTTTTTATTATGTTATTTTAGTTACCATATAGTACGTCATTAGTTTTTGATGTAGTGTTCCAAGATTCATTGTTTATGCACCACACCCTGCACTCCATGCAATACTTGCCCTCCTTAATACCTACCACCAGGCTCACCCATTCCCCATCCCCCTCCCCTCTAAAAACCTCAGTTTGTTTCTCTGAGTCCACAGTCTCTCATGGTTGATCTTCACCCTCTGATATCCCTCCCTTCATTTTTCCCTTCCTTCTCCTAATTTTAGCTCTATTTCTAATGGTAGTCAGGAATTACAGGTGCTACTTTCCTTCTTTTTTTTTTTTGTGGGGAATTCATTTCAGTTTCTTGTTTGTTGATAGTTCCCTTTCTTACTTTCCAGCATGATATATGCTTATTTATTTTAATAAAGTTTCTATTGTTTCTGAGCTTGACAGATATGGAGAAGACAAAGTATGACTATGGTATATTATTTTGAAATTAGAAATCTTTAAGAAAATTATACATATACCTAGAAGTGATTCATTAAATATGATGAGAACTAGAGTTTTTTCAGTGCCACTTATATTCAAAATAAAAGATTAATTAAGGAAAACATTGCCCAGTTAAAGTTATTATCTCATTAAAAATTGAAATTATTATTGTCCACTCATCTGGTGAGTCAGTTTTTCAATCATATTATTTCCAATTTTCTATAAATGCAGAATCGTGGTATGTGCTTATTGGTTTCAAACTTCTGCTACTTATTTTTAAAATTCTAAGAGCTTATTAGATTTTTGTTAAGATTTGTTTTCTCATTGAATTATGCATTTGGTTTCTCTCCAAGTCTACTTAATTTGGTAGAATGTCAGGAATTATACTCTATTATAAGATAAAATAAAAGCAGCCTAAACTATATCAGGAAAACAACTTAATTAGCTCATGAATATCTTTTTTTAAAAAAGGAAATTATATCTGAACTTATTAGGTTGCACCTAACCAAAGAACCAAGCAAGTGAACGTACATATTTTCACACAAACAATATACATCAAGCCCATAGACAATAATCTATGTTAAAATTCTGAAATGAAAATACTTCAGATATACTGATCCATAGCTCCAGATCTGCCTTTTTCTTCTCATAATCATGTATCTATTGCATTAAAAACATCATTATAGAAGGAATCACAAACATTATATCTTTCTTGACAGTTGCAGCTTATTTGGAAACTAAAACCCCACATAGCTATGTAGAAATGTTGAAATATTTCAGAAGTGAATCTAAAACTTAGCACCACATAACACTAAAATGTTGGGGTCATATGGATTTTTTAATATTTCATATTTTAAATCCTTACCCAACAAATCAGAAAAATCTGAAAAAGTGGCATTACTGTGAATTAACATATGACAACTGGAACTTAGAATCATCCGAGAGATTGCCCAAGGTTAGAGATTGGTTAATGGTAGAATAAGGGTTCAAATCCAGTTGTATCCAATTTGGAAGCAAATCCAACTTTGCTTCTAGAACCTGGTATTCTCCTATAACACAGAGTACACAATAGCCAGGGCTTAGACTATTTCTTACTCAAGCCCTATATTCCAATAATGCACACACACATACATATACCTGAATGACTGTAAATATGTGCTTATAACTATTGCTGGGGTAAAACACTAGCAGCATGAATATATGTGCATGAATGTGTATACGTAAGCATACAGAGTCATATATTCAAGGAGTTTTATTTATTCATATAATACTTCTTGAATAACTAATGTGCATTGAGCAACTTACAAATGTGAACCTAGCTCCATCTTTCCTGTTAGCTCAAACTATCAAAAATTGGGGACCAATAAATCTTAATGCTAATTTTATGTGTAACAGAAATCTTCATTTGTGAAAAGGAATTAAGTATAATATAATCCTAGGGGCTTGAAGTTTTTGTTTTATGTGTGTATCTTATTACAGTATTTATTTTTATCTTTCTTCCAAGTATTTTTGGTTAGAATTTGAAGTAACACAAACTTTTTCCAGAAAATTGTTTTATTGCTAACTCTCAGTTAAAACTTTCAAAAGGGACTAAAAGGAAAAGTCATGCCAGAGAGCCTTCAGAAGTCCATTCATGTATGATACCCAGTTTCCCCCAATTATTATCGTTTGCCTTCTTGTACAGAACATCCTGCAACATTTGCCAAGTACCTTTCAGAATTAGAATCAAAAAATAAAAGTGAACCTTAGTGGTTTTGGCTCATGTAGAGTGTCCTCAGTAACAGCTCATGGCTTTGATTTGCCCCAATGGAATGTTGTTTCCGGAAAGAGGGTGCATGAATCACTTTTATGCGCTAAGCGTCTTTCTCTGCACATCACCTTGCATTATTAATGGCTGATCCAGTTTGGTGGCTAGAATTAGAGTACTTTCTAGGGTAAGGTTAAATTCAAGTAGCTCTCTTATGATTTCCTATAATGCCAACCGTAAGTATTATTTAAACCCAGCATTTCATTTCTCTTTTCCATAAATTTGAATATATTCTTAATTTCAATGTGAACTTGTGGAACATAGTTTTTGCACTTTTGATGCAATACTTTACAACATGGGCTTTTGAGTCAGACACACCTAGATTTGATTCCTGGACCCATCATTTAATCTTTATAACCTTGAACATGCTAATATCTCTAAAGCATAATTTCCTAGTTTCAAAAATAAGGGATGAAATGACCTATCTTATTGGAATTATTGTAAGGATGAAAAAGATAGTAAAAGCTCCTAGTAAGGTTCCTGGACATGTAGAAAGCCTTTAATAAATGATAAGTATAATAATTTGTCAGACACTGTTACATTAAGCAATCAACAATAAAACAGGATAAAAATTCAAGTTCAAAAATACCATCACAGGTCTAAGTTAACATTGCATAATAATTTGTTTTTATTTTCTTGCTTTTTCAAGTTTAGAGTTATATTTTATTTTCATATTTAGTGAACAGTTATTGATTGGATGCTGCTATATGCGTGACAATATGATAAACACGTGGGGGCTTTATGATTCAAGCATTAAGGGGTTTAAATCTATCTGAAAAGGAAAGATCAGGACATACTGAAGCTGTGAATAATGCAAATTACACATACACACATGTCGCATTGTGTAATAAGGAGAATGAATATAGGCATTAAAAAGAAGGAAATGAATAAAGTTGAAAATTTAATATCATCAGAAAAGGTTTGATAAAGGTCTTAGGGACCTGCATATGATCTTGAAAGGCAGTATTAATCTCTACAGCAGCTGGGAAATGGTTAATTTGTACAGTTTATGAAGGAATGAATATGTTTATGTGTAGGTCTTCTGCTCTTGTTCCAGTACTTTTTAACTGCAATATATTGAGGGAGTAAGCCTTCAAAACCTTCTTGAGTCATTCATATAAATACAGACAATCCTATCTTATTGCATAAGGCCATTTTCATTTATAGATATAAGGACTATAAAGACTTTCTTACATTCAGCCATCTCAATGACTAATTCCTGCATCATCAGTTTCAGTAGTGTGCTACAGCTGGATTCTACAAGTTGTTCAATGTCTCAAATCCGTGTTCAATGTCATCACATTGGTAGCCTGAAGAAAGCCATGGTTGGAGTATTTGCACCATGGAGACAAACAGACATTACAAATTATGGCTTCTTTTTTTTTTTTTTTTCCTGAAGGGTCAATTGATAAACATTTTCTAGCACAAGACTCTTTGTAATAATGAATTTTATACAATTCCACTATTAAAATGGCTAAACGTATAAAATTATTTTTCTAATGTCACATAAGTAGACTCTAAGTGCGATAGAGAAATGTCAAAGAAATAACAGTCTTTGAAAGAACGTGATGAAAATGGAAGAATTATTTTCTACCAGATGATTCTGTCATAAGTAAAGAGGAACAATTTTGATATACAAAGCATGTGGAATGAGCAATTGTAGTAACTTTTGTACTCTATGTATGTAAATTCACACAAAATAAGTGGAAATAACATACCACGAAAGGATAAATTCTATCCCAGGAACACAAGGACAGTACTGTTCAAAAAAAATCTATAAATCTACCCTGTTACTCACCAATTGGTGGGATACGAAAATAACAATTACTTCAATGGATGAAGATAAAGTATTTGAGTAAAAGTCTTAGTAATTAGGTACAATGGGATAATGGCATATGCAAACCACATATAGAAAAATTCAATATTTTCTTTTACATAAGAAAAATGATAGTTACAAATTGTAATCATTACATATGACCAACAAAAATGTTTGATTTTATAAGTATAAATATATACCTGAAAGATTATCCTGCAAACATTAACCAGATTACACATTGTGGGTGATTTTTATTTATTCTTTAGAATTTTCTTTATTTTTAAAATTTCTCTACAGTGAAACATGAAGACTATTTGATTATGAAAATTATGAAAAGATAATATAGATTTGATTCATAACAGCAACAAAAACTTAATATATCCTGGAGTAGTTTTATTTTTTTAAAGATTTATTTATTTTAGAGAGAAAGAGAGTGTGTATGTGTGTGTGAGTGGTGGGTTGGACAGAGGCAAAGAAGCTTCAAGCTGCTTGAGGTACCTTGCTGAGCACAGAGTCCAACTCTGGGCTCCATTCCAGGGCTCAAAAGATCATGACCTGAGCTGAAACTCAACAACTAAGCCACCCAGGTGCCCCTCCAAGAGTAGCTTTAAGTAAGAAGAAAGTAAAATTAGATCAATCCTCACTATGTAAGAATAAAAAGGAAGAGTAGGAGAAGGAAGGGAAAGAAGAAAGAGAATCTGAATAAATAAATAACAAAATGAATAAATAATGAATAACATTCAAATAATATTCAAACTCATATTCAAATTTGAATTGAATTCAAATCCAAATATGAAATTCATATTCAAATAATATGAATAAATAATAAAATATGAATTTTACTAAAGTGTGGCATGAGACAAGACTAGAAAGAAATAAATAACTTCATCAGTAGTATCTTTGCAGTATGACCAAATGTGTTTTGTTTTTATTCTACATACTTGAAAAAATATCTTCCTATTTTTTAAGGCATGCATGAATTATTTCAACTTTATCTTTAATATTTAAAGAAAAGATGTTATATAGTTTACTTTTTCAAATGTCTTAGGACTTCTGGCAGGAATTCTCCTCAAACATATTGCATCCCCAAAGTTTTTATATATGCCTGATCCCCCACCATAATTTAGGTCTTAGAGGTGATCCTTTACTGTTTTATCTAATATGAAACAATAATAGTAGATATTCGTGCATCATTTTTTCTTTCATTGCCCTTACCACAATGATAAGTACTTATTAACTTAGTTATGTACATGTTAAATGTCTTTCTCTCTTCCTTATCATCAACTCCAAAAGGGGATTCACCTTTTCTGTTTTATTCACCAAATAAAATCAATTGCCTAGCACAATGACACACTAGGTAGGAATTCAATAAATACCTTTGAATGAATAAATATGTAAACCAGCAAAGTAAAATTGTAACAGAGTTTGGAAGTATAATTGAAAATCTATAAGGATACAATAAAAATTGATTTTCTGGAGCAAATGGTTGCAAATTTATCATCACAAAATGGGCCATTAGTGTCCAGACTTTTTTTCTTTTTAATACTCTTTTGTTACTACTTTTCACTGAGATTTGCTTTTCCTAAAACTGAAATATAGGCATATCATATGAGAAAAGAATAAATAATTGTTTTTGACATAATGCAGGCACCAGAACCAGCACTAAGGTGAGGCCCTTGAGGCATCCAGGGCCCAAGGTGACAGGAGACATTCATGCCCAGGTTCGTGCAGGCCTCAACCCTGAGCCTTCATGAACCTGTAGGTGAGTGACTTCTTAACTTTTGTACCCTAGGGGCCTCACTTGTCTCGTTCTGGTGTCTCTGTTAATTTATCTATTATTTATTCTTTCTATAAACTTATCCTTGAAAGAAAAAAGAGCGCATCTCCAGGCTACTTCAGCTTGCCAACTGAAGGTCCATAAATGCCCCTCCCTTCATAGGTAGATTTCTTTCCATTTGCTCACTGCCTGCTGGACTCACATAACAAAACTTCCATGTTAGGTAGAACTACCTATTTCCTTTCCTCCAATCCCATGCTGCTAATTGTGACCAAGTGTACTGGCTGTACTAAACATTTTTGTTATCTAACCTTAGCTGGTCTGCAACGAGACTTGCTCGTTCTTTTCTTCTTCATCACTGTGTGCAGGCCAGAGATTACAAAGGAGGTCTTGAGTCTCTGTGCATAGATACTTTTCTTTGCCTTCACTTACTTAATTTTACCTACTTCCTAACATTTAAAAATGCCAATTTCACATAAAAATCCAGATGTATAAAATCTCAAAAACAGAAAACAAAACACATTTTTTAAAATGTTATTTATTTATTTATTTTATAGGAAGAAAGAGAGGATGTGCCCCTGCATGAGTGCGGGGAGGGGCACAGGGAGAGGAACAGAATCTTAAACAGATCCCGTGCTGATCAGGGAGCCCTACATAAGGCTTGATCTCACAACCTTGAGATCATGACCTGAGCCAGAACCAAGAGTCAGATGCTCAACCAACTAAGCCACCCAGGTGCCACACAAAACACATTTAAAAAAAAAAAAAAAAGGAAAGAAAGAAAGAGAGAGAGGGAAAGAAAATATGACAAGAGTCTTTTAACACATGACTCTAGTCATCTTGAGCCTTCTTATCATTCCACTGGAATAAATGCCTTTCTTAGAAGCTGCCAATGAGCTTACTACAGACAACATGTTTCTTCCCAGTGCTCAATTAATTTCAAACATCTGCAGCATTTTCCAATGATACCTAGCCCTCATATATTAAAACTGATGAAATATTGACAATGGGATGGGGAGATCCCCCTCTCTTTCTAGCAAATATAGGTTACTGCTCAACTCACTCCAAAAAAAGGACAAGATCCCAAACCTTTCCACATCACGTTTATAGACACAAAACCTTCAGTCTGAAAAATGTCCCTGCCACACTCCAGTCACCCTTAGCACTGGTATTATTCTTTTTATTTTTAAAAACATTTTAAAAACTTACTGTAGTATGATTACCATGCAATGCTATATTAGTTTCAGGTGTCCAATATAGTGATTTGATAATTCTGCATATTACTCAAGGCTTAACGTGATACACAGTCACCATCTGTCACCATACAACATTATTACAATAGTATTGACTATATTCCCTATGCTGTACTTTTCATATCTATAAATTATTTATTTCGTAACTAAAAAGTTTTTTAAAGATTTTATTTATTTATTTGACAGACAGAGATCACAAGTAGGCAGAGAGAGAGGAAGGGAAGCAGACTCCGTGCTGAGCAGAGAGCCCAATGCGAGGCTCGATCCCAGAACCCCGAGATCATGACCTGAGTCAAAGGCAGAGGCTTTAACCCACTGAGCCACCCAGGCGCCTCCTCTAACTGAAAATGTTTACCTCTTAATCCCCTTTATCTATTTTGTCCATCCTCTTACCCACTTCCCCTTTGACTACCACCAGTTTGTTCTCTGTATTTAACAGCTTGTTTAGTTCTTGTTTGTTTTTCAGATTCACGTATAAATGAAATCATATGGTACTATTATTTTTATAGTACTGCCATTCCTCTAAAACTTCACATGTCCTGTCTTTTAAAAATCTGTTCCACAGGGAGATGGAGAAATTTGTATCCTACGAAATGAATATATACCACACACACACACACACACACACACACAGAGTTTACAGTATAGATAAATAGATTCTGTGAATAACAAAGTGTGAAAGTTGAGAGCCTTGGAGTTAAAAACTCAGATTCTACAACTGGATCCCTGGTTCAAATTTCAGCATTACTCTTTCCTATCTTGCTGGCCAGGAGTCACACTCATAATATCTTTAACGAAGTATTCTTCCAGCCAACAACCTTTGGTGTTCTCTCCAGAACATGCTTTTCTTGCATTTTTCAGTGTGGATAAGCTGAGAATTTTCTGAATATCCAAAGTCTGTTCCCTTTTTGCTTAACAATTCCTTGTTAAAATCATCTCTATGCTCTTGCACTGTACTATAAACAGTAAGAAAAATCCATTTTGCACCTTTGACATTTTGTCTTAGAAATCTCCTTAGTTAATTATTTAAGTTGATCACAAATAGGTCCTATTTTCCAAAAAAAAAAAACAAAAAACAAAAAACAAAAAACAAAACAAAACAAAAAAAACACTAAGCACAATTCAGCCAAGTACTTTGCCACTTTATAGCAAGGATCACCTTTCCTCCAGTTTCTTGCAATGTTCCTCGTTCCCATCTGAGACCACATGAACATCACTGGTAAGATTTCATACTTCTATGAACAACAGCTTCTTCTACCAACAGTTTCTTCAAGTCAATCTAGGCCTTTCCAACCTGCATCTTATAACTCTTCCAGCCTTTCCCCATCCCACTTCCACAAAGTCACTTCCATATTTGTAGGTAGTTGTTATAAGATCTCCCTACCTTTCAATACCAAAATCTGCATTTGGTTGCTAGGGCTGTGTTAACAAAATACCAGCCACCAGACTGGATGGTTTAAACAACAGAAATTTCATTTTCCAGAATTCTGGAAGCTGGAAGTCCAAGATCAAAGTGTCAGCAGATTCGATTTCTCCTGAAGCTTCTCTTCCTGGCTTGGAGACAGCACCTTCTTGCTGTGTCCTCACATAGTCTTTCCCAATGCATGTCCATTCTTTGCCTCTCTTCCCATTCTTACAAGGACACCAGACTTATTGGATTAGGGCCTTATCTTATGATTTAATTTAACCAATTGCTTCTTTATAGGCTCTATCTCTAAGCAGTCACTAGCATGTACTGGGTATTAAGACTTCAACATATGAAATTGCAGAGTACATGATTCAGTCCTAACACCTGCCATTTTCTTCATTTAATTTTGAGACCTTCCCAGGACAATGAGGTATCTGTTTACAAATAAATCTGCTCAAGTCCTCATAGTCTTCAATGAGGCTATCACGTAAAGAGGCACTTGAGGGTCACAGACACCCTGTATCATCGATGCTGCTGTTCTCCACTGCTTCCGAGCCCACAGTGATGCCATCCAGATACCTCCACCCTAAATAAAATACTGTAATGATCTCCCATGACAAAACAACACTACGTTCCTCAGTTCTTGCTGGGGACTGAATCCTGATAAGCCCTGTGACATTTGTCCAAATTGGGAAATCTTTTTTTTTTTTTCCCTTGATAGGGTTCAAAGCAGTCCATGAAGCTAGCCTCAGGAACACATGTGGATCCCTTCACCTTGCCTTTGTGATAGATTAAACTTTTATTGATAATTCTTTATTATCCTACATCTACGTCTATGCTACACCTCAAAAAAATATACTTCTATGGGGCGCCTGGGTGGCTTAGTGGTTTAAGGCTTAAGCCTTAAACTAACTCACCACTAAGCTAGTGGTGAAGTCCTAAGCCTTCAGCTCAGGTCGTGATCCCAGAGTCCTGGGATCGAGCTGCGCATCAGGCTCTCTGTTCCACGAGGAGCCTGCTTCCTCCTCTCTCTCTGCCTGCCTCTCTACCTACTTGTGATCTCTGTCTGTCAAATAAATTGATAAAATCTTAAAAAAAAAAGTATACTTTCTTACTTCTTGATATTAGGCTTGACCACATGACGTGCCTTGGCCTATATGTGATATTGACATATGTAATAGAAATAAAAGCCTTGCACGGTTTGTCTTATTGCTTGTGGTTCATAAATCTTCCATGATGATTTTTTGTAATAGCTGATGTCCCATCAACTTGGTCCCTAGAACAAACTACGTGAAGTAAATATAAGCCCTGAAACCCCACTGATAACCTAGAACCATGCTTAGATTATACACAGCCAGATATAGCCTGCCTAGTGGAGCCAGCTTAGATCAACAAGCCATTCAACCTCCTGACCTGTGAGCATGAGAATAAATGTATATTATTGGAAGCCACTGTATTTTAGGGTGCTTTGTTATGGATTTTATTGTTAATAATAACTGTCTGATATAGTATCCAGGGAAAGTGTACAACAGCTGTCCTTCTAGAAATTCCATCCATCATCATATAAAATAAATGAAGCCAATAGACAATGGGGGGGCCATCTGTTCACCAGTTTCTTAGATATACTCAGATCCTAGATTTCAGTTTAAGAGACTTTAAATCATAGTCACAGTTTGGAAACTCTGTTTCATGTAACCTTACCATTAATTATGGATTTCTCACTTTTCATGGATTCATCGGTCTTATTAGGGCTGGAAGTCACATAGAAGCCACACCATAACTCTCTCCAATTGATGAAATATTTGAGACCCAGAGAAAAAAAATTATTTACATGAGGCCATACTGTAAGACAATGACAGCACCAGGGGCAGACCTTGGGTCTTCTCCTCCTAATCCACACTCTTCTGTTACGATTCTCACAATGTACTTGACAATTAGGAAAACTATTTGTGAAAGATTTTTATTAAAAGCATTCATAGTGGTGGGGTGCCTGGGTGGCTCAGTTGGCTAAGCAACTGCCTTTGACTTAGATCATGATCCCTGTGTCCTGGGATCAAGGCCCACATCAGGCTGCCTGCTCAGCGGGCAGCCTGCTTTTCGTTCTACCACTCCCCTCACTGGGCTTTCCTGATCTCTCTCTGTCAAATAAATAAATAAAATCTTAAAAAAAAAAAAAAAAAAAGAGCATGGGGCGCCTGGGTGGCTCAGTGGGTTAAGCCGCTGCCTTCGGCTCAGGTCATGATCTCAGGGCCCTGGGATCGAGTCCTGCATCGGGCTCTCTGCTCAGCAGGGAGCCTGCTTCCTTCTCTCTCTCTCTCTGCCTGCCTCTCGGTGTACTTGTGATTTCTCTCTGTCAAATAAATAAATAAAATCTTTAAAAAAAAAAAAAAGAGCATTCACAGTGACATGACAGTGAACTTGTTCAGGAATTCCCTGATTATATCATGAAATTATCATCTTATTTCTACAGTTTACTTCAAGGTCAAGCTTAGATAATTTTGACCCAGATTTTGAAGTGAAACTTCACTGTAAATGTGTATTTTAGTGAGAGTGAGATCCATGAAGAATAATGAACTAGACCAAATATTGAGATCTATAAAGTGCTTGAAAACCTCTGAATAGTCATTAATTTAAATCTACTCATTCTCCTTGTTAAGGATTTATCTAGAAAGATGAACTGAAAGGCACCTTATTAATAGTACTTGTGTCCTTTCTATTGTTGAGATTTTCAACCACTAAGGAAAAATGTTAGAATTCTGGGAGGGGGAATATTACTTATATTATTTGAGGGGGAAATTTAACAATACTTGAATGTAAAGTTTGCATCTGTGCGATGAACTCATTTCTTGTTATTATATTTTTCTGAAAATTTTGAAAATATGTGCTAAAACTTCTGGAGACATAGTAATGGGACAGGGAAGCAAAACTGTTAAGAAGGGCTATATGTATTTTCAGACAATATGAAAGTTTCATTTTTGCATGTTTTATTTTCTCTCTCTTCTTGCAAAGCAATATATCGTTTTTGAGGTCAAATTCCATAGTTATACTACCTGTATTTGATTCTGGGTTCTGTCAATTATCATTTGAACAGTCAGGGAAATTTGCTCACCACTTTGTGCATCTGTTTGCTCATTTGTAACCTGAAGGTGATAATAATAATACCTGTCACAGAGAGTTCTTTAAAGATACTAATTCATTCTATAAGTATTTTTTTGTAGAGTGCCTACTATCTACATTGTTTCTCTAGATACTTGAGCTACATGAATGAACAAAAGTGGCAAATATCTCCATCATAAAACTTACATTCTAAAAGGCACAGACAATAAAAAAGAAGTCAAATAAATGAGTAATGATATATGGTGTACTTGCAACCCATAAATACTGTGGAAAAGAATAGAAGTCAAGCAGGGTAAAAAGAATCAAGAGCTCTGAAGGAAGGGGTAGGTTGCAATTTAAAAGAAATTGGTGGGATAGATTTCACTGAGAAAATGCCTTTTGAGCAATGACCTACAGAATGTGATTGCAAAGTCTAGGAGAGCATTCATAGCTGAGGGAATAATTTCAGGTGTCAAAGGCTCCTAAGATGGGAGCAGGAGATTAATGAGTATGGAAACCGATGCTTAAGAATATTAAGTGACTTGATCCAGTTTGGATGAATCTAAATGAAAGGGTATTTTGGCAGTGTGGAGTATAATGGATAGCATGGGGAGAATATTTTCAGTCATGAGGACACTAACATACTTAGTGTCTCCCAACTTTCCCATCAAACCCATTCTGATAATGTATATAACCTATAACAAGTGAATAAACCTGTTCCACTCATGAATATTCAAAATGATTTGAGATCATGACCATGCCTATATTTGAATCTCTCAAGGTTTGGTCTCAGAGGGGAGAACTCAAATGATCATGCGTACAGGGGCTCAGCAGCCCTTTGCTTCCAATAAACACTGCCTCTCACTGTAGCCGATAGTCTAAGATGTCCTCAATTATCCACACCTCCTGGTACTCATGCCAATCTGTTTTCCCCTCCCTTTGTGTGCGGGTGGGACTTGTGGCTTGCTTCTGACCAAGAGAATACAACAAAAATGATGGAATATACATGATTACATGTACATGATAACATTATATAAGATTATAATGTCCATCTTACTAATCTCTCCCCTGCTGGCTTTAAAAAGCAGGCTGCCTTACTGAGAAAGCCACATAACAAGGAACTGAGGATAGTCTCTGGTCAATGGCCAAAAAGAAACTGAAGCTTGCAATACAAGCTGTGAGGACTTGGGTACTGTCAACAACCATATGAGCTTGGGAAATCCTACCCTCCACAGCTGAGGCTCAGATGAGAACTCAGCCCTGACTGACACTTGAATTGTAGCCTTGTAGATGCCCCAGATAAGCTTTACTCAGACTTAACCTACAGAAACTATGAGATAATACCTGTATGCTATTTTAAGCCACTATGTTTATGGTAATTTGTTACATAGCAGAAGACATCTAATTCTCTTGTCCACTTTACTACAGACCCATTTGAAATAAGTTATACAGAAGCAAACTGAGGCAGTCATTGTATGACTCAGAACAGCTTCTAGAGAGAACATGCTTCTGAAAGGGCACATGCACCCGAATGTTTATAGCAGCCATGTCCACAATAGCCAAACTAGAACCTAGATGTCCACCAATAGATGAATGGATAAAGAAGATGTGACACACACACACACACACACACACACACACAATGGAATACTATGCAGCCATCAAGACCCCCCAAATCTTGCCATTTGCAATGACATGGATGGAACTAGAGGGTGTTATGCTAAGTGAAATAAATCAACCAGAGAAAGACTTTTATCATATCTCACCGATATGAGGAATTCGAGATACAAGGCAGAGGATCATTGGGGAAGGGAGGGAAAAATGAAACAAGATGGAAACAAACCATAAGAGACTCCTAATCTCAGAAAACAAACTGAGGGTTGCTGGGGAGGCGGGGAGGGATGGGGTGGCTGGGTGATGGACACTGGGGAAGGTATGTGCTATGATGAGTGCAGTGAATTGTGTAAGACGGATGAATCACAGACCTGTACCCTTGAAACAAGTAATGCATTATATGCTAATTTTAAAAAAGAGAGAGAGAGAGAGAATCTGCTCCAAGGAGTATAGATCACCAAAGTCTGCAGCTACCACATTTTGGGGATCTACTGCAGTGTTCTCACTCCTCCCCTCCTTCCAGGCTGCTCTTGGCCAATGGCTGAACAATGACTAGTGATTTTAGAGCTGAGACATTGCTGCCCAATGTGGGACTCCTCTAATGATGAATTTTCACTCTGGACACTCCATCAACCTTGCTGACACTTTCTCAGAACAATATAGGAATCAGAGTCTCTTCTTTCTTTTACTTTCTCCTTCAGAGTGTCAGACGAACATTGTGATCTGAAGCCTCTCTCTGTCTCTTTTATTTTTCTTTATTCTTCATAGGTGCCTCGCCCCCAAAATCCCAGGCCTTTCTAGTTCTGTCTTGCCGTCAGCTTCCCCACAGAGCTCAAACTGACATAAGGACCTTTTGATAGTTCTACGATTTTCCTTCTCTGGGACTTCAGCCTCAAGCCAGGCTAGACCGGCAGTCTCAGATCCTAGGAACCACGTGAGTGGTACAGCAACATTCATCCACAACACTGCTATTCCCAAGAATCCACCTTGACTCTGAGCATGTTACTTCTCTGAGGCTGCTTTCTTTTTTTGTTAAAATGAGACTGTTGAATTATATGACTTTAAATATTTTCATTTCTCCTTCTACCTTCACGAATTGTAAAAGGAGAGAAAACACTAAAAATGATTTAACAAATAAAAATAGTGGGGAGTGTAGAAAAGAGGGGGGGGGGAGAAAACAGGTAGAACCAGTGTAAGGGCCTAGAAGAAAATAATCATAATTCTGCATTAGCCATTGAAAACCGCTCCTGGTTTACAACCAGATATTTGTCAGGTTTAAATATTTGGATCTAGTTTGATTCAGCTGGCATAGTTAACATCCGGCTTGTTTTAAGCCATTGTAGCCCTTTTCTAGGGATTTCAGGCTATAAAATCCCAAGGGCTGTGTTTAAGGTGAAGGCCAGTTTCCTGTTCTTTTCTTATTTTTTTTCCCTGTGTGATCCCCATGGACCCAGCCTGCTTTTCCTTCCTCTCTGACTGTTAACATTAAACACCCTTTCTCATTTGCCTCCTTAGTGGTTTATCTTTACTCCAGCTCAACATTTTCTTGGTATGCTCAAAGACAAATACATGCTTTTTGGTATGAAGGTTTTTTTACTTCAAATCCCTTTGGGGAAACAGAAGAACAAACAAAGGGAAATTCAAAGTTTTAAGAAATCTTATGAATTTCATAGAATCACTGCCCCTGGTCTATTTCACCAGCTGCTGTGACATTTATGATACCAAAGGCACACCAGACTCTAACTCTCTTTTTTGATATTTCTTCCAGCCTCCATTTCCCTTAGATATTTCCCTTTCTCTAAATCAGAAGACCTTCTTCTCCACAAAGTACCTTCTTATTGGTAAAGAAGGTGAGATTCTAGACAGAAATAGAAACCTGTTCATAAAATCTGTCCATTCAGATACCCACTGGAATCAAATGTGTGCTTGTATATAAATAGAAAAGAGGTATTGAAGGATAATATTTTCCAAAAGTGACCACAATATCTCCCAACAAGCATGGTCTTCTACATTAATAGGTGATGTTACCACACTCCCTTTGAAAAGTGGGATCTATGTTTTCCCCTTGAATCTGAGTCAGCTTATAACTAACTCAACCAGTAGAATATGGCAGAAATAACATAATATAACTTCTAAAACTAGGTTCTAAAAAGCAGTGAAAATTTTGCCTTGTATTTGGACATTTTTTATGGTGCCCAGAGTGGCCACATAAAATTTCTGAATACCCCGAGACCAGTATGCTGGGAAGAAATCCATGCCATATGGAAAGACTTTTTGAAAGTGCTCCAGTTGAGGGCCCTAACTGACAGCAAGGAACACCTGTCAACTAAGAATGAAGATGCCCAGAAACCATTTCAGCATCCAGCAATACAGTGCCTTCACCTGTGGTTGGGTCTTTCTAGCTAAGGCCTCCATATGAGGGACCTTGTCTGGATTTCTGGATTTCTGACATCCAGACTCTATAAGCATGATAAAATGGCTGCTTTAAGCTGCAGGGTATTGGCATAATTTTTTTATGATGGTGTAATAACCAGCACATGGATGGAGTCCATTCAGTTCAAATGGGGTGCTGTTAAGTGATTGTCTCCACTGGCTGCCTGGATCACCAGGACTGCTCCCATTTTTTTGTTTGTTTATTTGTTTGTTTTAATTCTAAAGCCAGGTTTTTAGCTTTTTCTCATCTCATAGACTCCTAATAAATCATCTTTTCATTTAACTTGCCTAAGGCTATTTTTTCTTGCTTGCCACCAATAAATGAACGCTGATTACACGTTTCTTTGCACTGATACTGTGCTAGTGAAATACACAGGCAAGGAAGCATGGTTCCAGTAACAAGAGGAATCAAGAGGTCTACCCCCTCCCCCAAACCTCCATCTCCTCCAGATATTGGATGAAATTTCTGGCATGGTACAAGGTTTTTTTTTGTTTTGTTTTTCTCTTGTTTTTGTTTGTTTTACTTTAGATATCCAAAGTAAATGGAATGCAAACCAGTTGCATTTTAATGGAAGAAAATTATCAAAAGACCTAAATTAGATAATATCTTTTACACTTTGAATTCAAGAGTTTTTTCCAAAGTTAATAATTATAATGTTTCCATACATGACTTTAGTCCACTGGTTCTGTTAGGAATTTCTTTTCCATGTAATATAATACACATGTAAAAATCTAGCTTAATTACTATATGAAAGTTCTTCCAAAAAACAATCTTATGTTATCTCAGTTAAATTACTCCTTTGACATGCAGAAATATAAAACTAAGTATAAACTCATATTTTTTGATGCATTTCTTTGATTATTTAATAGGTTGTTTCTGCTACTGAGGTCAAAATAAAGCAAATTGATTCACAATAAAGACTTCACTTCAATTATAATACAAATACTGTTTCATGTTTGTCATATTGTTTCCAAATAACTTGTTATATTTATACTTATGTCACTAACGTACTTTTACTCATTTATTTAAAATTTTTTATTATTATTTTTGATTATTTTATGTTAGTCACTATACAGTACATCATTAGTTTTTTGATGTAGTGTTCCAGATTCATTGTTTACATATAGCAACCAGTGCTCCATATAATACATGCCCTCCTTAATACCCATCACCAGGCCAACCCATCCCCCTACGCCTTTTCCCTCTAAAGCCATCACTTTGTTTCTTGGAGTACACAGTCTTTTTTACTTGATTATTTGTTTTTTTTTATAGATCTTGAATACCAGCCCTTTGTCTGTAGTGTCATGAACAAATATCTTCTCCCATTTTGTGGGTTGCCTCTTTGTTTTGTTGACTGTTTCCATTGCTATGCAGAAGTTTGTATCTTGATGAAGTTCCAAAAGTTCATTTTTGCTTTTGTTTCCTTTGCCTTTGAAGACATGCCTTGAAAGAAATTGGTGTGGCTGATGTCAAAGAGCATACTGCCTATGTTATCCTCTAGGATTTTGATGGATTCCTGTCTCACATTGAAGTCTTTCATCCATTTTAAATTTATCTTTGTATATCATGTAAGAAAATGGTCAAGTTTCATTATTCTGTATAAAGCTGTCCAATTTTACCAGCACCACTTATTGATCTTTTTTCCATTGTATATTTTTTCCTGCTCTGTCAAAGATTATTTGACCATTGAGTTGAGGGTCCATATCTGGGGTCTCTACTCTGTTCCATTGGTCTGTGTGTCTATTTTTGTGTCACTACCATGCTGTCTTGGTGATCACAGCTTTGTAATAAAGCTTGAAATTAGGCAACGTGATGCTCCCAGCTTTATTTTTCTTTTTCAACATTTCCTTGGTCATTTAGGATCTTTTCTGATTCCATACAAATTTTAGGATTGTTTGTTCCAGCACTTTGAAAAACGCCATTGGTATTTTGATCAGGATAGTGTTGAAAGTATAGATTGTTCTGGGCAGAATTAACTCATTATTCTTATTTCTGCTTTAAAACTATAAATGCTTTAAAGTCAACTGCAAAGACAACAGCAGGCTCAGTTGAATTAATATTGCAAATTATTAATTTATTGTGATAAATTGTGATAGTGGCACTATACAAAATGATCTACTTCAATGTGTTCTTGCTTCAGTGTGCCAGATGAAAATATAATTTTGCCAAAATACATTTTATAATGTAAATTATTTGTATGATGTATCATGATGTCATTTTGTGTGAGGGTATAATTAACATATTTGTCTTTTTGTCAGTAAAATAGTATCAATCAGCAAATTTAAACATAGGCACACACTTCTAATGAAGTATTCACCTATAATGTGGTTCTCTACTTGAAAATATATTATTCATCAGAACATATGATACCAGTTGTCTATATATGTCTATATCTATGTGTGTGTAGATATACAGACTACGTTTATGGTATGGACATGTGTGTGTGTATATATGTGTATGTACATATAAAATATATTGTACTTATCTATAAATATTCTTGATTTTTTTCCTATAATACAGTTAATTTACTTCAAAATATTTAGTCTTTGTCTGGTAGGATCAGAAAAGCATTTAGTTTAAGGCTAATTTTGCCTCATTCCTGAAGCAAAGCTTGTCTGAGTCTGCTCCTTGATGCCTCATGAATTATGGGGTTCATCCAATTTGGCTACTGGGAACATGTATGTTTCCTGGGCCATGTGAATTCTTGGAACTCTTTTTTTGTTACTGTTTGGGGCATTTTCTTGTTTCCCCAGCCTAGGTCAGTATCTGGATGTAAAACCACTAACTGGTATCAGCTGAAGACTTGAGTCCAGAACCTTCAGCAGATCTCCAGAGCTCCTTTTCTGGGCATGTCTCCTGTCTACCAATCTGCCCTTTGAACTCTAATCCTTCCCATTTATTGACTAAAACCAACTTCCAGCCCCATACCCTCAATGCAGGGAAATCACTGGCTTCTCCCTGGTTTTTCTTTTCTGTACTGCATCCTGGAAACTCTCTCCAGGTGTTATGCTGCATCAAGTATAAGTCTTACCATGCTCAAGAATCATTGTCTCTTGTCGCCTGATACTCAATCGTGACCCTATTGTTTCTTATATTTTGTACAGCTTTTCAGCTGTCCCAAGAAAGAGAGTATATCCAGTCCCTGTTACTCCATCCCAGCTGGTGGCAAACATCATATGATATCAGTTTTTAAATGAGATAGGCAATATAGCATGGTGAAGGTAACATATACTGATGATCTCTAGTATTTAAATTTGAATATATTTAAGCTCATCAAAGTAAGTAATTAGAGTTCATTTTATACTTAGGAAATAAAAGAGGTAATTACCTCCACAGGATTATTGTATTTTACTTGCCAACATTAACATAAGTCAGAAAAGACACTTTTCTGTGTCCAATGTTCATTTGTACTATTTCCTAAGCAAACTTAGGTTTAATGCTCTTGGATTATACTCTTTTAGCCTAAGTGTCTTTCATTTCACAATATGTTTACTTTTTATGCTTTGTTAATTAACTAAAATTAAGTTATACTATGGTCTAACCACAAAGACTTTGTGTCATGGTATCCGTAGCACATTCTGAAATTGATAGTTATATGGTCTTCCCCATGTCAATAAATCACCCTGCCCCTGAAGTAATCTGGGGTTTTCCCACACCAAAAGACCAATTAACCATTTGGTGATGAGTTATATTCAGTTCAAAAAATGTTTATTTAAATTATTACTTAAGAGTCTTGGCATAAATGTATGCATTTTAAGTGATTTTTTTTTGGAAAAACATTGTATCCTATCCACAGAAATGATTCTTTTTCTGACAAAAAAGCTAGCCAGCAGAATATTCAATGGATAACTGAGCGTATTAACAATATTAACGAAATAAAGACAGATGGCATTTTTACACTTTTTAAATATAAACCTCTTTTATTAATGCAACAGTCCTATCATTTGATGTAAAACTTCATTTTTTTAAATATAAATTCTCCTAGTACTCTTACAGACAGATGAAATGACTCCATAAGATAATATTTTTATACATATTATGATGTTGGCACTAACTAGGTTGAGAACAATTAGAAATTCATATTGAATATTAATGACCTGTTTTTAGATTTGTATTTTATTGCTTTTCCTTTTGTTTTCAAAGTGACAGAATCTTCCATCTCTTTCTCTGGATAATTTTCCCTAATATAAACTAATCCCTTAAAATTGTTTTTTTTTATTTATTTTTTTAATTTATTTATTTTCAGCATAACAGTATCATCATTTTTTCACCACACCCAGTGCTCCATGCAATCTGTGCCCTCTATAATATTCACCACCTGGTACCCTGACCTCCCACCCCCCCCCACCACTTCAAAGCCCTCAGATTGTTTTTCAGAGTCCACAGTCTCTCATGGTTCACCTCCCCTTCCAATTTACCCCAACCCCCTTCTCTCTAATTCCCCATGTCCTCCATGCTTTTTATTATGCTCCACAAATAAGTGAAACCATATGATAATTGACTCTCTCTGCTTGACTTATTTCACTCAGCATAATCTCTTCGAGTCCCATCCATGTTGCTACAAAAGTTGGGTATTCGTCCCTCTGATGGAGGCATAATACTCCATAGTGTATATGGACCACATCTTCCTTATCCATTCATCCATTGAAGGGCATCTTGGTTCTTTCCACAGTTTGGCGATGGTGGCCATTGCTGCTATAAACATTAGGGTACAGATGGCCCTTCTTTTCACTACATCTGTATCTTTGGGGTAAATACCCAGGAGTGCAATGGCAGGGTCATAGGGGAGTTCTATTTTTAATTTCTTGAGGAATCTCCGCACTGTTCTCCAAAGAGGCTGTACCAACTTGCATTCCCACCAACAGTGTAAAAGGGTTCCCCTTTCTCCACATCCTCTCCAACACATGTTGTTTCCTGTCTTGCTAATTTTGGCCATTCTAACTGGTGTAAGGTGATATCTCAATGTAGTTTTAATTTGAATCTCCCTGATGGCTAGTGTTAAAATTGCTTTTTGAATTCAATGTCTAAAATCAGGAAAGGAAAAGCAGCTTATGTTTCAATGATTTTTTTCTAAAGGGGCCTGTTTACTATAGGAAACACTATCTTTTAAATATCCTCTGAGTTCAAATGGTATGTAGCAGCCTTACATCACCATAAAATGTGAATTCCTTCTGACGTTTTGAATATCATTTCTAGGAATAAATGCAAATTATAAGAACTAACATTTATTGACAATATATGTCAGGTACTTTTATAAACTGTTTACATGTGTTGTCCTATTAATTCTCACCACAATCCCATGAGGTGAATATTATTACTTAGCCATGCATGAGAAAACTGAGTCACAGAGGACCTAAATGACTAGCCCAAACTCCATTTTGGTAAAGAGATTCAACTCCAAGAAAACTGAGAGGAGAACTCACATACTTAGTAATATATTATGTACTATAATATGCAAAGCATATAATCAGAGAGGCAAATACCATCTACAGAGAGGGTAGACAGACAGAGCCAAAAGTGAATAGATGTTCATTGCTGTATTGTCTACGCTAATGCAAAATTGGGAAAATTAGGGAGGATTAGTTAAATACATTCTGAGATCTTCACTGAAGGCCCACTATGCAATCAGCAAGAATGATGATGAGTGATAGATTTGCTGACATGATAACATCTCTTTCATATATTTCTACAGGGGAAGTAAAACATTATAAACAGTATATATTATCTTGTTTTCGCAAGTATATACAAAAATAAAAAACAAAACAAAAAGAGTCAAACATAAACAGTATTATTATCTTACTTTTTAAGTATATATAAAAATTAGAAACAACATAAAAAGAGTCCTTGAAGAATCCTCACCAAATGACTAACCAAGATTATTCTTGAGATCTCTAGGGCTCTTGGTGATAAGATAGTTTATTTACTTCCCTCTTCTGCTTTCTTGATTTTTATTTGTCTGTAATAATCATGAATTGCCATGAGGGAAAAACTTCAACAATGCAATTACAATTTCTTAAAATAATTAAAATAAAAATACTGTCTTTGAATATTTTCAAGATATGGTAAAATTCATACTCAGAAGTTAATTTCATACCTTACTCTTTTTGAAGAAAATATAATTAGGCATTCAACACCAGATGTTTGAAGAAAAAATAAATTAGAAGAAAAAAGGAGTAAGAAAATTATACACATAAAAGGACGAATCAATACATTTGAAAATAACATACATTTATTTAAGGAACATGGGATGTAATATTTTATGTTTTAAAAAATAAATAAAAGTGTGTTTTAAAAGGGAAAATACCACAAAAAATATTAGATTTTCAAAGGAAAATGTAAATAAGGAGTGTGGAGTATGGTAGTTAACTGTGGTCACAGGTGCCAATCATACTGTTTATAATGTTTGACTCTTTTTGTTCTGCATTCAGTTTCAATACACACAAGATGTGTGATTTGGGGTAATTTACTTTACCTAATTTTTCTTTAGCTACCGAACAGGGATTAATAATAATCCCTCTCTAGTATGGTTGTTTTGAGGGTAAATTGAGAAAACATAAATAATGTTATAATCTATGCTAATAACTTAGAAAACCTTGACAAAATAATTGATTTTTCTGAAGTAAAGATGATTCAAGAGGCAGAACAAAAATCAAAAAGCAAATAATCTACTTTTCAAGGATCAATTTATCCTCTACCTCTTTGATAAACTCTTCCCTTTTATCTTGCCCACATAGCTCTTTCTTTTTTTTCCTCTAAACTGTAACTTAAGTTTCATTTTTAAACTACCTTTACAGTGGGACGCCTGGGTGGCTCAGTTGGTTAAGCAGCTGCCTTCGGCTCAGGTCATGATCCCGGCGTCCTGGGATCGAGTCCCACATCGGGCTCCTTGCTCAGCAGAGAGCCTGCTTCTCCCTCTGCCTTTGCCTTTGCCTGCCACTCTGTCTGCCTGTGCTTGCTCTCTCCCCCCCTCTCTCTCTGATAAATAAATAAAATCTTTAAAAAAAAAAAAAACTACCTTTACAGTAACTGCAGTAGGCAGAATAATGGCCCCTCAAAATGTCCACACTTAAATTCTCAAAATCTATGAATGTGTGACCTTACACAGCAAAAGGAAACTTGGAGCTACGATAAGGGTTAAGAATATTGAAATATGTTACCTTGGATTATCTAGGTGAAGGCGATTAACCATGTGAGTCCTTAAAAGTGGAGAACCTTTCTTTTCTGATGTCAGATGGTGATGCAATGACAGAAGAAGGGTCAGAAAGAAATCTGATGTTACTGACTTTGAAAATAGAATAATGGAACCCCAACAGGATGCATGTGGACAGATTTTGGAAACGGGAAAAGACAAAGAAATCAATTCTTTACTTAGAACTTCCAGAAAGGAATAAACGCTGAGAGACATCTTTATTTTAGCCTGCTGAGACTTCAAAGCTACAGAACTGTAAGATAATAGATTTGTGTGTTTTCATCCATAGTTGGTGATAATTTGTCACAGCAGCAATAAAAAAAAAAATCTATACACTTATATTGTGATACACTTATATTGTGATGTTCACAATATAATAATACACTTATATTGTGATGTTCAATTAAAAACCATGCACATAGGGGCACCTGGGTGGCTCAGGTGGTTAAGTGTCTGCCTTCTGCTTAGGTCATGATCCCAGGGTCCTGGGAATGAGCTCTGCATTGGGCTCCCTGCCTGCTTGGTGGGGAGCCTCCTTCTCCCTGTCCTTCTCCTGCTCCCCCGGCTGTGCTCTCTCACTCTCTCTGTCAAATAAATAAATATTTTCAAATAAATAAAAATAAAAAGCATGCACATAGCCTTGACTTCTTGCTAATACAGGCTTTCTGAGGCAGAGTGTTCAACATTTCTGTCAATAACTTTTAGCATCCTGCCTGTTGTTTGAGAATACATGAAAGTGCTTGGTATTTATCTGATTTGATGCTTCCCATATAGTACCATTCTCTACCCTCTGTTCTCCTTCTCTCTATATCCAATGAACTCTAGTAGTCTGTGGGAAAAGTCATGCAGGGTCATATTAGATAAATGTAGTTAGGTTTTTAGTTATGGAATTTGGGACTAGCATATGCACCTGAAGGACAAAGTCCCAGAGTCCTTCTAGAAATAGCTTCCCCTCAGACAGACTCTGCCACCTGAAATATTAATATAATAATCATCTTTTATTCTAATCACAAGCATTTCTCCCTAATAGCACATGATTGCTTTAGCTGCTTGCTTTAATTACCACATAGATACTTATGTACCACAAAGACAATACACATGACATGTAGACTACATCATTTTCTGGAGAGAAAGGCACTGCTGACTTATGTCAGACAGTCATTATCAGATACCACATTGGCTGGGCTCAAAAGATAGACTATTAATAGCAAAACAAATTATATACATTTAGAAAGGGAAATGTAAGTGGTGAATAGAAGAGAAAATAGTTCTAGAGCTTTATGGGACCTTTATATAAATTTCAAAAGGTTTAATGTAATTTGCACATTAACATTACATATATTTGAAATATATCACTATGATAAAATATTTTACAGTTATTTTCAAAATATTTAAAATTATTTATATTAAATAACAAAACAGCCTGAAGTTAGTTATAACAATGTATACTATTGAACTTGGCAGGTGATCTTGAAATAATTTTGTCCAACCTTTCAGCTAAAGCAACAATCTATTCTTTAATATCTTTACCTATTGGTTTAGGTTATTATTTGTCTGTTTATTTAGTTTTGTAAAATTCCAAAAACTTGAGAATATAAATGCTCCTTAGTAATTCAAACTGCAAAGAGAGGAAGTGAAGAAGTTCACAAAGAAGGCATTGCTCTTTCATTTTCAAAAAATTTTATTAGGAAATTTTGGGAAGGAAGAGCATAGCAACTAGACAAGGACTAAGATTTAAAGAAGTTTTGGTGACACTATGAGTCATCTTAGAATATTTATAGCAGTTAGGAGTGTTTGAGGTCAATCTCTGTTACTTATGTACTGTGTGACATAGAGAAGTTACTTATTTTCCCTCATCTATGAAGCTAGAAAAAAATTTCATAATGGAATGGAAAAATCTTATAAACACATTGCATCTAAATATGATTGTTCTCTCCAAGGTCTTTTGTTAGGTGTCAAGTTAGTATACAAAATTTTCTGTTCTTCAAGTTACAATGGTTTATAGTCAGTATTAAATTTATTTCTTAATGGCAAAAACAAGTCTGCTTTTCTTTTCCCAAGGAAACAGAAGTTTAAATTCAGCACTTAGAAGTCCTATATGTGATTTCCTAGAGCTTTTCCAGAACAGAATTAGTAAAAATAAGCTTTTATAACTTATCATTTCTTTCAGTTTTGTTTTTTTTTTTAAGATTTTATTTATTTGACAGACAGAGATCGCAAGTAGGCAGAGAAGCAGGCAAAGAGAGAGGAGGAAGCAGGCTCCCTGCTGAGAAGAGAGCCCAATGAGGGGCTCCATCCCAGAACCCTGGGATCATGACAGATAAAGACAAAGGCTTTAACCTACTGAGCCACCCAAGTGCCCCCTTTCAGTTTTTAATGGAAAGCTACTCCATTTGTGAATAAACAGGTTTCCATTTAAAATAATCAGTAAAATTCTAAATTGATGACAACATTTATAGTAAATCCAAGGCATTCAGATTATTAGTTATCTTAAAGAATGACTAAAAGTTTATCAAAATGTTATGGTAAAAGTGAACTTATTTGTTCATATCTACATTCTCACTAAGAAGAATGAGAAAAATCAGCAAAAACTAATGTGTTTGATGATGGTAAAGCATTCCCAAGGCAGGGAATTCTAAGGCCCAGATCTGGGAAAGAAAGAAATCCCAGGAAGATAAGTCCAGAATAAGGGACCATATTTTCTCCAGACAGCAAAAGCCAATTATAGAAAAGATCACTGGGGACTGAGAATTCCAGCAGAGCATTGGAGAGATTCATGTACAACAAGGACAAAAATGGAGTCCAGAGGCCACTAAGGATGGGAGGTAAACACCTCCAGATTTGGTTCATGACCCAAAAGGTCTACATTTTATGTCTAAGACAAAAAGGGAAATAAAATTTCTGGCATTAAAAAGAAAAATGAAGACAAAAAAAGGAAAAAGAAACACAATAAAGAAAAAAAGTATCAAATAATAAATTGATACATTGGAGATGGATCTACAATGCCGAATGCTACAAATACAATGTTGAACAAAAGAAGCCAAGTCCCAAAGAGCATGCAATTGATGATTCCATCTCTATGTATTTTTAAAATATAAAAAAATAAAAAATTTAAAAAAAAAGGAAATTAAGACACTCAAAAACAGGAATGTATATGGGAGAATTGAAAAACCCACACCGGATAAGATACATTCTAGACAAAGACCTGAGAAGACCTTAACCTTTCATCTTGTGCTGATCCTAAGTGTCAAGGCATGTCCAGCTAAGTAAAGGACTTCCAGAGAAAGTGTTAAAAAAAAAATAGATTTAAGTAATCTATACTTTCATTTTTTTATAAAGATTTTGTTTATTTATTTGAGAGAGACAAAGATGGTGTCAGAGAACATGAGTAAGGAGAAGGAGAAGGCAGCTCTCTACTGAGCAGGAAGCCTGATGCAGGACTCGATCCCAGGATCCCAGGATCATGATCTAAGGCAAAGGCAGAGGCTTCACTAACTGAATCACCCAGGCACCCATAATCTATACTTTTAGAAGTCAGGATAATAATACCTTTGGCAGGAGGGTCGCAAGTGGAGTTACTGAAAATAATGGAAATACTCTATTTTCTTACCTAACAATACCTTTGCAGTTCTACTTACCTTTTTAATAAGTCCTTTAGTTGTACATTTATGATTCATTCAATTTTTCTGTATATATGTTTTCAAACAAATTGAAAGGAAAATAAAACTTTAATAGAGCAATTGGCAATGATATCATTCTACTTAAAAATGACATTAATGGGGGAACCTGGACCTGGGTGGCTCAGTGGGTTAAAGCCTCTGCCTTCGGCTCAGGTCATGATCTCAGGGTCCTGGGATCGAGCCCTGCATCGGGCTCTCTGCTTACAGGGAACCTGCTTCCCCCTTTCTCTCTGCCTACCTCTCTGGTGACTTGTGATCTCTTTCTCTGTCAAATAAATAAATAAAATCTTAAAAAAAAAATGACCCTAATGTTCTAAAGACCAACTGATGAGTCTTTGTTTTTCTATAATTTTAGAGTCTTTATCAATACGGAGCATTATCTACTCTACGTGATTAAAGTCTTACTTGTTAAACACAAATAAGATCTTGCCATACCCTACTCAAAACTCCCAATGATCATCTTGTCAAATCCATAATGTACAAGGCTGTAATTGGTGTGGTCTCTGCTTATTACTCTAACTTCATTTCTTACTTCTCATTTTGCTCTAGAAAAACTCTAGATTCCTCACCAAACCTCAAATGCACTTAGTCAACCTTTATTTAAGGGTGTTTGTATTTTTTTGTTTAGCCTGTCATGTTTCTGCTTGTTCCTTTGTCTTTTCATGATGTCACTCAAGTGCTACTTCCTCTGCAAGGTCATCTTTGAAAACTTTATTTTAAATAGCACTCCAACCTCCTAGATACCTTCTCTTTCCTTTTCCAGTGTTATACATTCATTCTCTTAACACTTATAACTGATATTATGTTACATGTTTGTTTGTTTAGGTGTTAACTAGCACAAGGAATTTACCCATTGCACATCACTTCCTTGTTAACCTGAAAACCATGCCTGGCATGGAGTAGACATTCCACATGTTGTTGTGAATGCCTAAATGAATCAACAGATATTATACATGAGTTCATTGTATTCTGCAAAGAGTTGCAAGAAGATGTGAAGACTTTAGTACAACTTACCAGAACAAGACACTTGTACACCCTAGGATCACCAGTATTAAGTTTAGTAAATTATAAGCAATTTGTTTTCACAAGGGAAAAGATGTTAAATTTATTTCTAATTGAATTTCTATGAACTACAAAACACAGCAGCCTTTGTTAACAACGCTCCAACTAACTGCTCACATTTGTAAGAACAGCTCACAGCAACTCCTCCCCACCACACACACAAATCTTGCTGAGATAGGATTATTCACAGTTGTTATTTAACTTTATCTTTTCTGAGTACCAAGATCTTTACCCCCTAACCTAAGTGTCCATAATACTCAGAGTTCTCCAGAGAACTAGAACTAAGAAAAAAAGCACGCGCACTCGAGTGTGCACGCACGTGTGCATATGTGTGTGAGAGAGAGAGAGAGAGACTGTAGTCTATCTATAAAATGTATAGACAGAAGATGTCAATAATGATAGAAGGTAGACAAATGATAGATGATAGATGATAGATAGATAATGAACAATTGACTCACATTATTACAGTAACCTAGAAGTTTCATGATCTGTCATCTGCAAACTGAAGCCCTAGGAAAGCTAGTGGTATATTCCAGTTGGTGTCCAACAGCCTGATAAGTGGGGGGGCCAATATGTAAATCATAGTCTGAAAGCAATAAAAGATACAATGAAATGTCCCATCCCAGGAGTGAGGCAGAAAAAATAAGGGGCGAATTCCTTCTTCTTCCATCTTTTGTTCTATTCAGGCCATCAAGTATTGAATGATGCCCACCTATATTGGGGAAGGCTATTTAGTGAGTTTATTCATCAAATGCTATTCTTATCCAGAAACACTCTCACAACCATACTGAGAAATAATGGTTAATCTGGGCATCCCATGACCAATCAATTTGACACAAAAAATTAAGCATCGCAGTGTCCTCATATGATCATATCTGTTAGGTCTCTTTCAAGTCAGGAATCAATAAAAATAGCAATTTTTAGAATGGCAACATAAATTGAGGCACACTATAATCATATATGTCTAATTTGCCCACTATATATATATATATGTATATGTATATATATATATATATATATGTATATGTATATGTATGTATACACACACACACACACACACGCACACACATATAATTAATGGAAGGGGGATATACAGTCATCCCTGGTTTCTTATGGAGGTCTCCAGTGCCACATTATTTAGAAATAAATTTTGTCCCATCTGAATGCTCTCTCTAGTGCATAGTTTTGCTATAGATCTTCACAGTTCATGTTAAAATGTCTGTTTCCTGCTTCAGGGATGGTCCATGTTAGAAATTATGAACATGGGATTTGGAGTGAGTCAGAACTGGCATCAAGTTTTGTTACTGAAATTATTGATTGTTTATATAATTTCTCTAAGGTCTAGTTCCCTATTTTAAAAAATGGAGTTGATAATTGTACATATTCCCTGATTGTCCATGAGGCTTAAAAGCATCAACATGTGAACTATTCAATTCAGTACTTAGCATATACTAATCACTTAACAAATGTGAAATAGTACAAAAAGCAAAAAAAAAAAAAAAAAAAAAAAAAAAGCAAAAATGAATAATTACATATTTATAGAATAAAATGATGTAATGTATAATTTTATGTGTTTCCTCAACATAAGACTTTACTATTTGACCTTTTATTCGTAAGGGAGACTTTATTTTTTCTAATATATTCTGCAATTTTCTTTCTTTCACCAGATTTCTCTAGGTCATCACCAGCCACTTTATGAGAATATACTATTTTATTCAATCAACAATAAGCAAGAGTTTTAATTCCCTTCTGAAGAAAGAATCCCTTCTTGCTTGGCAAAAACCCTTCCCATGTTTCAGAGGAATTCCCACCAAGGTACTCTCTGTGTGATGCCATTAAACTTTCCCCAGGAAACCAACCACAAGTCAGGGAATTCCTAGTTCATCCCTTCATGCTCCTTGTCCGGGTTGCCTGGACTCCTATACACATGAAACATACTCTCTTCTGCTTGGTTTTTAGCCTTGTATGGCTACAGGTTATTGCTACTGCATCAGATTTGCCCAAAGTCTAGTTATGTCATATATTTTAAGACTTGGAATGTTAGCTCTTCACTGCCAATGGCACCACCTGAGGCCATTGTGTGATTCAAGCATTTTTATCTCCTCCTGCTCTTTTGCTTTGAAATCAGTAAGGTTATGTGTAATCAAAGAACAAATATGATCACTCAAAGGAATTAGTGGCTGGTAAATTTAGAACTAAACCCTCATATGTGACTTCACACAGAGATTGTTTTTCATCTTTCTCTGCATGTCACAGAGCTCATCTAAATGAGAAGCACAAATGTTTTCAAAGGCAACTCCAATCATAGCTGAAAACTGTGAAATAATGATAAAAAAGAATCCTTTGGTGTATTATCTGTTCCACGCACCTGACTTTTCATTGCACTAAAGATACATTAATGGTGTGATTGGATGTTTAATGATTTTTTTTAATTGGACAGGGTTACATCTTTTGGAAAAAAGATTTTTGAATATTCCTGATAGTTAAATGTTAAGCACGTGGAATTAAAGACAAGTTAATCGCATTCATGGAAAATCTACTATAAGAAAAACTTTATGGTATGTTTTATGGGAATATAAGGAGAATGTCTTCATCATCTTGAGCTGCTGTAACAAAATAACACATAAACTGAGTAGCTAATCAACAATAGAAATGTGTATCATTCTGGAGGCTGTAATTCAGAGATCAGCATGGTCAGGTTCTGGTGAGAGCCCTCTTCCATATTTCAGATTGCTAACTGCTCATTATAACCTCATGTGGTAAAAGAGAGCTAACTAGCTCTATGACCTCTTCCTATAAGGACACCAAACCTATACATAAGGGCTCCACCCTTGTGACCTAATTATCTCCAAAGGCTCCACCTCCAAATACCATCTTATTGCAATTAGGATTTTAATATATGAATTTTTGAGAGACACAAATATTGTCTATAACAGATGACTAAAAATAGGTGTTGATCTCAAGGACTTAACTACTGAGTTATAGATAATTAAGGCATAACTCTGGAACCATAATCCTTGAGTTGCTTGAGGAAAATCCTACTGCATAAGCCTGGGCCTACGGCATTCATTGTGTCTGGGAAATATGCCACATTGAGTAGAAAATAATCCCTTTTTGCAAATGTTATAACTCAAGGTAGAAAAAAGGTTAGGAGAAAAAATTTCAGAAATTAATTCAAGAAATTACATGTGCAAACTGAAATTTAGCGAAATCTCCATGTTTTTGCCACTTACAGTTTCTGAGGAGCAGAGATTCATTCAGCCTAGCTTTACTTCTAGAGCTGTTAGGACACGTGTGTCCCTATTATCCTGCTATATTCTCACTGAGGCTCAATTCTTGCCTCTCTGGGACCCATTATTGATTCCATTGCATTCATACATTCTTAGCTCCATGCCCTACTCTCCTGAGGCTACCTTTATATGAAGTTTGAATCTTATCTAGAGCATACTTTTATTCTTTTGCTTCAGTCTCTTGTTCCACATTGTTAATATTTTTTTTTTCCTTTTCCCTTGGTAGCCCTAGTGAAAAATATGAAGTTCAATACCACATGAAGCTTTAGAAAACACCTTACTGGAACTATTACTTATGACGTGACAGTTGGCTTTTAGCAGTGCATCTTATGCAAACATTAATATCCATAGGAAGAAACCAGTAAGCTTCAATTTAAACAAAATAAAATGAAATAGAACAGTATTTGAAAGAAAATTCCATGTTATCACAAGAATGTGCCTAGTGCATTTGAAAATGATTGATTTTGATAATAACTAGAAGTACCATAAGTTTAATAAAGAAAGACATGTCTGTGTCTGGATTGATCCAGAACTGTCTCATAGATTGCAAATAACCTGAGTTAGTTTCTGAAGATAGATAGGATTTAGAAAGTGAAAATGATTGGGAAGGTTGTTCTAGAAGAGGGCAATCTGTGATTAATGATGGGTGTATAAATGTATTATAAGTGGAGCTCCACTAAAAATAGTAGTGTGTGTGCAGCTGAGGTCTAGTTCCATCAAAATCTGGGTCTGGATCCAATTCCTCCCTTCTATGGGAGGGAGTGTATGGAGAATGGCAGGGTATTGGAAATATGTGTGTGTGTGTGTGTGTGTGTGTGTGTGTGTGTGTGTGTGTGAACACCAATAAGTTTCTCCATAAGGTAGTGGGATACTGTTTCATTGTGCGCCTCTGTGCTGACTGTGGGGATTGGATTCAGTTGCAAAGTAATAAAAGTGTAGAGAAAGGAATATTACTATATTAAGGGATAAGCTTTCAAATATATTCCAAAGAACACTGTTAGGGGCTTAGGGGAAATCTCATTTCACTTGCTAACTTTTCTAATGCAGGTCAGGTGTATAACCTGTCTCCTGAGAGGATAACAACATGCTGAATAAGACTGAGTGAGAACAGCCAACACTGGGAAGAAAATAATCACCCTTCTCTTGCCTTTTTGTGTTTAACAATGATGTGAAGGCTAAGTGTTTAGCCTAAGTAGGTGTTTATTGATGTCATTGTCATTGCAAGTATAAATATGAAATGATATGCTTGCCTACATTGTCATTTCTAGTTAATTTTTGGATATAGATATATGGCAACCAGGGCTGCTGGTGCTATTATTTTTCATGGGGACTTGGTAGCACTTTGCATTGATCTATCTGCTTTATAACTTTTATGTGTACAGATTTTCCTTCTTCCTGATTCTTAGCCTTCCATCTCCATCTCTAGGATAACTTTTTTCCCACATGTTTTCTCCCCATTCCATTCGATAGTCTCATTTATTCATTGACTCGTTCATTATTCATTCAATGAGGAAAGTGAGAGACCTTATCAAGAGAGAAGAGAACAGATCCAGGAGAAAGAAAGAAAAATATCCCTCTAAACCCTTTCCTTTGGGCTCTAGAAATTCTATTTATTTATTTATTTATTTATTTTTAAAGATTTTATTTATATATTTGTCAGAGAGAGAGTGAGCAAGAGCGAGCACAGGCAGACAGAGTGGAAGGCAGAGTCAGAGGGAGAAGCAGGCTCTCTGTGGAGGAAGGAGCCCAATGTGGGACTCGATCCCAAGATGCTGGGATCATGACCTGAGCCGAAGGCAGCTGCTTAACCAACTGAGCCACCCAGGCATCCCTGGGCTCTAGAAATTTTAAAAGCCTCATGCTTTCTGCAGAGACTTCCAGAAAATAAGTTTGTTGAACAAAGAAACTACCAATCATAAGGAAAATATCATTATTATCCCCTTACATAAACAAAGAAAATGGCAAGAAAAGCAGATTCAATACCATCAGGAATGATGAGTCCTTTTCAAGAGGGTCTTGCTCTCTCATGAAGGGATGCAATCTTTCTGTCTCTAATGTTACTAGTACAGTGGTATAGAGAGTACAGATTTCCATATCTGGCATTTTTTTACATGAATAATTGAAAGCCCATACCATTCTTTCATCTTGTTTTCAATGATCCTTGAGAGAATGAGTGGCCATTATATTTTTCTGCAATAATCACAATGTGTAAGTTCCTCTCCCTGTGGCATAAAGGAAGCCTGTGTCATGAAACAAACACTAACCTAGAAGTCTTAACAGTCTAGGGTCAAGCCTTCTGCCATTTCTTAAGTATATGACCCTGGAGAGCCATTCACCACCTTTTAACTCCAGTTTCCATCCCTGACAAAGAGAATGATCATACTTATGTCTTAGAATGACGTGAAGTTTAAGTGAAATGGATGTGTATGGACACACTTTTTTATAGTTTTAGGTGTTATTGTTATAAGATTAATACATTAATCATATTTTTTTAAAAAATTATAGTTGATATATTTCAAAATACTTAGAATTGGTGACTCCTAAAAAAAACTCTTAAATAAGGAATACTGTAATTGCAAATAATTTTAATCATTTTAAGAAGCTCTAGTATGTTGCCCAAACCCCAGTAAATTGGTTTTAATTATTAGTCAATGAAATGAGCAAAAACAAATGATAAAAAAATTAAATGGCTAATTCTGCCTTTCAGTTAAAAACATGCCAGTGGCCCGGAAGCACACTATTACAGGAAATGAATCAATCTTAGCAAGGCTTTTCTTGACATATAAATAGACACATAGAATTCCATACTTCAGATGTAATCTCATCACCACAGTGATGACAACTAATAATCCTAATATGGCTATCAGACTGAGTTGTTAAGTTACAAAGACAGCAGTGTGTTGTGAAAACAGCAGGAGTCTTAGAACCAGACATCCACAGTTTCCATATGTGAGTTATTTAACACTGGGCATGTTTTTGACCTCTTTGTCTGGAGGGGAATGCCATTTCCCACTCCAGGCTTCCAAGAGGTGGTATCTTCCCTTTGCATACTCTGGCCTTTCTCCACTTCCTCAATCATTCCACCGTAGTAAAAGTGAATTTGACATAACGAATAGGTTATTTGGCGGAGAACAGCTACACACCTGATTTGATGTCACTCTTTTCTCTTTTGTTATTATTGTTGTCCTCAAAAAGCACACATTCTCCTTCATCCTGTATGTTGCCCATAATCGGGAGGGCAAATCTGCTAGCTCTGAGGTTCAGGATTAGCAGGAGCACTTGGCTTACCTATTGAGACCCGGTCTTTTCAACCAGGTCTCCAGTATTATTTTAACCTCCATTTTGAGGCCTGACTCCCCCACCCCACCCCCCGCCCCCAGCTTCTTCTGATTGCACCAGGGTAAGGGAGGAACAGTAATAATTTTGTGGTGGCTTTGTTAAGACCCCAACATTAAATCTATGAGCCAGAAATACTGAAAATTAAAACTGGAAGAATGGAATTTGGGAGAGCAAAGTATACACATGGAAAGCCTTGGTGGTTGATGGATATGTAATTTGTGCCTTGGTGCTCTGACTGTGGTGATTTATGGAGGTCAGTTTTAGGTTCACATGAGTTTTTACGTTCTGTGATTGACTAAATTGAAATATTTTAACCCAACTTCATGGTATTTTGACTGTGGTAGATGATTGTAGCTTGCAGGTGGTTTTTTCTCATTTGTTTGCTGGTTTGGGTTTGGTTTGGGGTTTTTTGTCCAAAAATAAATGGCTTTGTTTTCCTGGAGACAGACATTTAGACAAAGGTCCCTGGGCCTCAGGAGAGATATTGAAGAAGGGATGGCAGTGAGAGGCGATGGTGAAAGATGAAATCAGAGCTAGAATGTGTGCACCTCAGCAAACTGGGACGGAGCCACTCAGTTCTCAGCAGAGGTGCAGAGTCTGGCAAAGACACAAAGCTCCAGGGCTTCGAAAGGGCAGAGTTCCAGATTCATGAAGCTGCAGCCTCCTCCTCTTTTTCTTTTCTGGCTGAGGCAAATGTTCCATTGCAAGGAAGAGTACAGGCCTCTTATTAGTACAAGTATTCGTGAGAAATACAGTATTTGCTGCTTCTAAATTGTCAGGTAATGCCGTTCTGCATGTGTCTCTAAGCACTACCAAGTTTTTAGCTTTAAATTGTTACTGCCAGATATCTCTGGATCAGATGAACCCCATCCTCTTCTGCACATAGGACCAAGAAAATAAGTATAGAAAGACAAATCATGGCAATCGTCCACAAACTCAAAATTGTTCCCTACTTCACAGTTTCAGGCTGACATTAAATTGGTTAACTCCAGGTTGGGGGCAGAAAACTTTGCTAGGAGGCAGGTTTCTTGGCAAGAGGCACTGGAAAAGTCCACTATGGCAGAGGAGTGAGAATGAATATTTACAAGAAAGTATGCACCTGGCATCTGAGCTGCCACCTTTGCAGACTTCTAAACTTTGTAAGCAGGCTAAGTGTCTCTCTCAGAGACAGGAGCCTGGGTGCTTAAATGGATTATGCCCTCAGAAATGTGATTACACGTCACTAAAATTCACTTCTTGCTGGAAGAATCCTCCCAGTTGTGTTTAAATTCACATGTCATGGATTTAGAACACCTGGAATAGACTGACTGGTATCCTAGCAAGGCTACAACCAAGAAAATTTTCTCATTTATTCAAAAGGAGCATCTTCTTTGGTCTTTGGCATCATTAAATATTGGATTCTGGGACCTTTTTTTTTTTTTTTTCCCTTTCTTTCTTTTGAAGAACTGTTTCTAGAAGTAAGGATTGACTTGTTCCCTTAATTTGAGGAACACGATGATTTTTATGTCTTATTAATTTTTTTGAATTGTTTAAAAAGTGAAGTCCTACAAACTGCAATTGAGCTAATACAACTTCTCAGACCATTAAAGGAATTTGACCTATTCCAGACAGAAACAGTGCAAGCTGTAGTTGCTGATAGAACCCAGATTTACTCAAGCATGAAGAATCATTCCACTTCAGACGAAAGCAGTTGGAGAGGATGCACTTCTATTTCTCAAAATTATGATTAAAAGGGTAAGAATAACTTGATTTCTTGAGTAAGAAAGTAAAAAAAAAAGGTGGATTTTACATAGACTTAAATTTCTTTCTGCAAAATTCACAAGGACTGTGTATTCAAATGTTAGCATTCTGATATTGGCATCTTTGGAATATCTTAATGGCATTTAATCTCACTGCAGTCTCTAATAAATTATGTTGTGTGGCTGGGCATAATACTATTGGGTAAGAAAGAGAACAGAGTGTGACTCAGGCTTTGGGGTTGAGTGCCCTTGGATTGGGTTTAATTAATACATGATTTTGATCCATTCTATAACTTTGGAGGCAAATTTTATATTATCCACATCTGATCCAAAGAAAATGCTCAAAAGAGAAATGGTTAGTATGTGTGAGTGACATCTTAAAATATAGAAGATTGTCCAAATACACTGCTGATCACTTCACTTGAGAGACAAGGGCCAAACTCCCATTTTGTTAAACTTCATACATTTATAGGGAAAAAAAGGTGTGGCAACTCTCTCCTCCATTCTTGATTTCTATGATAAAAGAATTTCTTTGACATTTTTCACCTCTTGCACTTTCTCCTCCCCTTCATTACTCCCCAGAGAAAAGTAGTAACAACCATGCTACCTGTGTTCAAATCTTGCCAACACCTCCTAATAACTATGTGACATCAGACAAATTTATTAACCTCCCTGTGCCTCCATTTCTCACTTCTACAATGCAGACACTAATGATTTCTGATTTTTGAGGTCACTGTGTGGATTGAACCAAATACTATATGTAAAGTGGTTATAACAATGTCTGTCCACACAAAGCACTGTTTTACTATTAGCTATTATTTGTCAAATCTGTTTTCAGGGGCACCTGGGTGGCTCAGTGGGTTAAAGCCTCTGCCTTCGGCTCAGGTCATGATCCTAGGGTGCTGGGATCGAGCCCTGCATCAGGCTCTCTGCTCAGCAGGAAGCCTGCTTCCTTTCCCCTCTTTCTGCCTCTCTGCCTACTTGTGTTCTCTGTCAAATAAATAAAATCTTTAAAAAAAATTTGTCTTCAATTTTCTTTGAATAATACTTGTTTAAATTTTGAAGATTGCTTGTGTGTGGTGCATAAACAATGAATTTTGAAATGCTGAAAAAAATAAAATAAAAAATTTTTAAAAATGATTGAAATAAGAGGGAGACTATTTTTTTCTCACTGTTTATATGTTAACAATTCTCATTAAACCATGACTTAGTATGTCCCCTTGTTCGTTATCTGAACATGAGAATGAGCAACATATAAATTATTCAAGAACATTTGTGAACAGGAAATTCTGGGAATATTGAGACTTTAATATAACTATTCTTCCCTTTATTACCAAATCAAAATTATCTGAGATGAATATTTAGGAGAAGATTCTAGATCTGGGGTATAGGAGCAGGTATGAAATAGATAGCCAGGAGATTGGTAGAGACAATGGATTAGGGAATTCCAGTAGAACTTCCAGATAACATTAATGACCTACTTGAGACTAGTGGTCACGAACAGGAAGTGATAACAAGGCTCAGGGGAGGTGAGACTAGACGAAGAATTACATTTATCCAGGACAAGTGGGTTTTTTTGTTTGTTTGTTTTGTTTCTCCTTTTGTTTTTTCAAAGATTTTCTTATTTATTTGACAGAAAGAGATATAGTGAGACAGGGAACAGAAGCAGGGGGAGTGGGAGAGGGAGAAGTAGGCTCCCCACTGAGCAGGGAGCCTGATGAGGGGCTCGATCCCAGGACCCTAGGATCATGACCTGAGCTGAAGGCAGATGCTTAACCAACTGAGCCACCCAGGTGCCCCAAAGACGGGTGTTTTGGGGTGTTTTGACAGGCAAGTATGATGGTCTTCACACCACCACTGGCAAGATGAAGAGTGGTCTGCAGAGCCTGGTGAGATTCTGGTAAGATGCTCTGGTATTCCTGGTAAGTTCTCCTAGTAAGACTACCACAGCTTCCTTCCAGGCCCCTCAAATTAATACTAGCAAAAAGATACTACTAAAATATCAAAAGATCATTATACCATAACCAAACCAGGATAATTTCTGTAATGTTATCATAAAATTTGTCAATATAGTTCACTACATCAGTGCATTTAGGGATACAATTAATACACCATGTAATACATATGTTAATCTTTAAGAACTTCTTTTTTTTTTTAAAGATTTTTGTTTATTTATTTACTTGACAGAGAGAGATAGAGAGAGAGAGATTACAAGTAGGCAGATAGGCAGGAGAAAGAGAGGAGGAAGCAGGCTCCCTGCCAAACAGAGAGCCCGACGTGGAGCTTGATCCCAGGACTCTGAGATCATGAACTGAGCTGAAGGCAGAGGCTTAACCATTGAGCCACCCAGGTGCCCCTCTTTAAGAAGTTCTAATAAAATTATAAATTGGGATGGAAAAAAATTACAAATTGGGATGGAACAAAATTACTCAAATATAGTAAAGTTTTCATCAAAATTAAATATTACTGTAGATAGACGCCAAAACCATTTCATTTAAATCCAAGACTCATGTGGGGATAGGCACCATCACCATTATTTTTCAGTGTTGCCTCAAAGTTTCCAGAAAATGCAATCATGCAATAAAATAAAGTGATATTTATAAAATATAATACTTATAAAATGTAAGTAATAAGACTCATAGGTTATTTGATTTTTTAAATAAAAACAAAGCTCCCTTGTTAAAAAATAAACTGATAGAAAAATAAGACATAAAGTTCCTGCACATTTGACAAACAAAAATCAGCAACTCAATGATGTTTCTGATTTAGCAGTAAACATTTAGAGAAAAAAAGAAGAGAAAACATCTTCCATTCATATTAGCTACAAAAATTATAAAATGTATGTGAATGCAAATAGTAAAGGCACGGGATCTACATGTATATCTTATTGAAAAACATAAAACCATATCATAGTCTTGAATAGGAAACTTTAATACCATTAATATGCCAGTTGTTCCAAAATTAATGAGTGCATGTTAATACCTTTCTCATAGAATCCCAATTGAGCTGAACTTCTGGGGAAGAAAAGGAGTTTGAAAGAAACTGACAACACCTTATACTTTATATTAAAAAATAAATACTTGGGCGCCTGGGTGGCTCAGTGGTTAAAGCCTCTGCCTTCCACTCAGGTCATGATCGCAGGGTCCTGGGATCGAGTCCTGCATCGGGCTCTCTGCTTAGCAGGGAGCCTGCCTCCTCCTCCTCTCTCGCTCTGCCTGCCTCTCTGCCTACTTGTGATCTGTCTGTCAAATAAATAAATAAGTACTTAAGAACCACCGAGATAATTTTGGAACAGAAGAGTGAACAAAAACTTTCTTATCAGATATCACAACACATTATAAAGACTGTAGAAGACATCTTGACATTGAAATGGAAAGTAAAGCAGTGAAAACAAGCTCGAGGTTGCAGAAATATATCCTCATATATATGAGAATATAACATATGGAAATTGTTCTTAAAATGTTACAATCAGCATTACCATCTTTAAGATAATCACAATCATCATTGTATGATGCCAGCTATCATTATCATCATCACAACATAACCTCCCAATACATAATTCCCAGCATTGAGTAAGTTCATATCAATATTATTTGAATAGAACTGATACAATAGTGAGACATCAATAACTAGCTGCCTTTTATTTTTAAAAATCTGGAGAACTTTGTGGAGGTTTTTGACTAGTTGTGATATATTTTAGATAAGTGAGGTAACACATCTGAACACTCTTTGCAGATTAGAAACTACTTATGTAAATGTTATATTTGGCCTTAACATTACTTTATATCTTGCAAGGTCAGAGCAATATAAAATAGTGATTTACAGTACATATGACACACACACTGGTAAAGTGCTAAATCACTCTTCTTTCTGTAGGAAAAAATAAGATAGTTTTACATTTCTATGTGTTCAGGCAAACTCTGATGGGTGAGGAATCAGGGAAGGGGCATTGTTAATATTCTCAAGAAGACCAACTCTCTTTTGGTAAAGATCTATGTTTATCTAGCTTCTGTGAGAAAAGCCCTGAGCCAAGGTTTACATTTATATATTTGACTTCAAGGGACGTACAAGCTCACATAAGGTGAACCTATAACCTGAATGATCTGCCTTGATTTCATTAATACCATCTCATTCCCTGTGCATTTTCTCAGAGGTAGTAAAAGAAAGTAGAATCTGTTTTACTTTTGATGAGACCTTTGAAAACCCTGGGGAACGGTTTACAGGTGGTATTGAGGTTTTTTCTTTGGGTTTTAATGGCCCAATGTATTAAAAATACACATTATAGTCTAATTTATTTAGGATGCTATTCCATTTCTTCAGAAGTCAGGGCACTGGATACATTATTTTATGTTTTAATAGATAGGATTCATTATAGTAGTAGTGACTGGGAAGTGAGGAAGAAATTTACTAACTGTTCTCTAAGCATTTTTAAAGTTTATAAATTCTATGTGCATTTAATCTAGCACATTTGGGAGTATAACAAGTACCTTACTTTCCTGTTTTGCTTCTTCTTAACTATGTGCAAAGTCTTAATGGAGAAATAATTTTGAAACTTACATGTTAACCTATAGGGGCAACACCATAGCTGCCATTAAGAACAATATGTTGATCATTTTTTAGTGTAGCACTTTCTGTCTGTAGTTGAGAATAAAGATCATATAAAGGAAAAATAAAACCATCTTTTTATTACAAACTGTCACCAGGACATTAGCTATATATTTTAAAAATCCAACTTGTTCTTTTATTCTATAATTTTGCTTCAGATTGGATCTAATATCAAATATCAACAAGAATTGAAATATGAGTGCTTACTATGTGTCATATGCATAACTGCTTCTACATGTGTTGTTTTGTTTAATATGTACTAACGTCCTGTTATAACCCAGTTTACCTATGATAAAACACAGAATCAGAGTATTTTACATAAAGATTTGCAGAAATCAACCAAGAGTAAATCTGTCTGGTTGTTTTTTTCATAAAAATTGATTTGTAGTCCACTGAGACATCTAAAAAAAGGTAGTGTTCTTTTGACACTCTCTTCTTGAACTTTACAAATAACCATGGGAGGGGAATCGAACATGGATGCAAAAGAAGAGCCTGAACTCACCTCCTCACAAGGACATACCAAATTTATAGCTCCATGTGGAATAATTTCCACTGAAAAAAAGCTGAACAGCTTCTTCTACAAGTAGGGATAAAAGGACCACATTGAGATGAGTAGGAAAGATACAGATAAGGTCTTGCTTAAAACCCCAATCCAGCTCATGGTCACACAATAAAGAGGGAACTCACAGTTATGAAGCTTCTCTCCAAGAAGTGAGAGGTTTGTGCCCCCACATCAGGCATCCCAACCTTTAAGACTTGCATCAGAGAGACAAGTCTGGCTTTGGAAACAAACAGGTTTACGTCCACAAGGTCTGAGGGGGGGCTTTGGAGATTGGAGATATTCCTTTTTTTTTAATATTTTATCCATTTATTTGAGAGAGAGAGAGAGAGAGAGAGAGAGAATGGGAGTGGAGGACAGGGGCATATGGAGAAAGACAGGCAGACTCCCCACTAAGCAGGGAATATAACCTGGCTGGATCCAGGACCCCAGAATAATGACCTGAGCCTAAGGCAGATGATCCCAAGGCAGATGCCTAACTGACTAGGGCACCCAGGTGTCCCCAAGATATTCCTTTTGAGGGACTTGTGCATGGACTCCTTTGTCCTGGAATTCAGCACAAAGGCAATAGTCTGAGAAGTAACAAGATTATAAGTGAAGGAGTTACATTTGCTAATTTTGAAGGGTGGGACCAGTAGAATTCTGACATTAGCCTTGAACAACACACTAGATGAAATGGACTTAGTAGGTATTTACAGAACATACCATACAAAAGCAACAAAATACACATTTTTCTCAATTGCATATGGAACATTCTCTAGGACAGATCACATACTAAGCCACAAAACAATTCTTAATTTAAGAAGTCTGAAATTATATCAGGCATCTTTTCTGACCACAATGATATGAAACTAGAAATCAATTACAATAAGAAAACTTGGAAAAAATCACAAATATGTGGAGATTAAACAATATGCTACTTTAAAATAAAACTCACCACTCAGAAAAAAATGTAAAAAAAACCCATACTATTAACAAATAATGGCTCAAGGATGAAATCATAGAAGATATCAGAAAATACCTTAAAAGAAGTGAAACTGGAAATATACCAATCCAATCCAAGTCTTTGAAATGCAGAAAAAGCAATTCTAAGAGGGGAGTTCATAGTGATACTAGCCTATCCCAAGAAACAAGAAAAATCTCAGATAAACTAAATTCACACCTAAATGAATTAGAAAAAGAAGCATAAAGCCCAAAATTTGTAGAAGGAAGGAAATAAAGATCTTAGCAGGGGGAAAAAAATAGAGAGACTAAAATCAAAACAAAAATAATAGAAAAGATCATTGAAACTGATACCTAGTTTTTTCAAAGGATAAACAAAATTGACAAACCTTTAGTTAGACTCACCAAGATAAAAAGAAAGGTGTCTCAAATAAGTGAAGTCAAAAATGAAAGAGAAGTTACAGCTAGCTCAACAGAAATACAAAGGATCATGAGACTACTATGAACAATCAAAATGCAACAAACTGAATAACACAGAAGAAATGGGTAGATACCTAGAAACAACATTTTTCAAACCTGAATCATAAAGAAATAGAAATCCGAATATACTGATTACCCGTAAGACTGGATCAATAATCAAATATTTCTCAACAAGCAAAAGTCCAGGACCATTCAACTTCACTGGTGAATTCTATCAAATATTATAATATTTCATAACCATCCCTCTCAGATTCTCCTAAAAAACTGAAGAAGAAATTCTTCTAAACTAATTTTATGGGGCCAGAATTACCCTAATAGCAAAACCAAAGGTAATACAAAAAAAAAGAAAAAAAAGAAAAAAGAAAAAAGAAAGAAAGAAAATTACAGACCAATATCCCTGCTGAACATAGCTGCAAAAACTCAACAAAATATTAGTTAACCAAATTCAAAAATATGTTAAAAGGATCATACATCACGATCAAGTGGCATTTATTCCAGGGATGCAAGAATGGATCAATATCTACAAATCAATGTTATACAACATATTAAAAAAATGAAGGTTAAAAATCATTTAATCATCTCAATAGGAAAAGCATTTGATAAAATTCAGCATCTATTTATGATAAGAAAAACACTCAGCAAAGTAGTTATAAAAGGAGCACACTTCAATGTACTAGTACTAGATACTAGTAAAGCTAGTATCACACTCAACAGATGAAAAGATGAAAGCTTTTCTCGAAGGTCAGGAATAGGACAAGGAGGCCTGCTCTCACCGTATTTATTTTATTTATACAACAGGGTATTGAAAGTCCTAGCCATGACAATTAGGAGAAAGAAAAAGATAAATAAAAGCATCCAAATTGGAAAGAAGAAAACAAATCTGTCACTGTTTGCAGTTGATATGATACTATATATAGAATATCCTAAAGACTCCATCAAAAGACTGTTAGAACTAATAAATGAATTAAGTAAAGCTAGAGAATATAAAATCAATATATAAAAATATGTTGTGTTTCTATAAACTAATAAAAATGAGTAGAAAGGACACAAAAGGAAGATAGAATAGATGAAAGAACGTCAGAAAGAGAAATTAAGAGATCAATCCCATTTATAATGGCATCAACAAGATAAAATACCCAAGAATAAATTGAACTATAGAAGTGACAGACCTGTGCACCAAAATCTATAAGACATTCATGGAAGAATTTGAAGACAGAAATAATGGAAAGATATTCCATGCTTAATAGATTGAAAGAATTAATACTGTTAAAATGTTCACAGTACCTAAAGCAGTCTGAAGATTCAATGCAATCTGTATCAAGGTTTCAATGACATTTTTTCACAGAAATAGAACAAACAACTTTAGATAGCCAAAGCAATCTTGAGAAAGAAGAACAAAGCTGTAAACATCAAGCTTCCTGATTTCAAACTATTTTACAAAACTATAATAATCAAAATGGTATGGTATTAGGTGCCTGGGTGGCTCAGTGGGTTAAACCTCTGCCTTCGGCTCAGGTCATGATCTCAGGGTCCTGGGATCGAGTTCCACTTCGGACTCTCTGCTCAGCAGGAAGCCTGTTCCTCCTCCTCTCTCTCTCTGCCTGCCTCTCTACCTACTTGTCAAATAAATAAATAAAATCTTTGAATGGATTTGGCAGAAAAATAGATGCATAGATCTATGCCACAGGATAGTCTAGAAATACACCCACACATATTTGGTCAATTGATGTAAAAAAAGAAACCAAGAATGTGCAATGGGGAAAGGATGATCTCTTCAATAAATGGCATTGGAAAGACTGGGTAGCCATGTGCAAAAAATAAAATTAGATGACTATCTTTCATCATTTACAAAAATCAACTAGAAATGGACTTAAAGACACGAATTTAAGACCTCATGCCATAAAGCTTCTAGAAGAAAACAGGGTAGTAAGCTCCTTGAGAACAAGAGTCTTACCACTGGCTTTTTGAATCTGACTCCAAAAGCAAAGATAAACAAGTGGGACTACATCAAACTAAAAATCTTCTGCAGAGCAAAGGAAACTGACAACAAAGTGAAAAGGCAATGTACTGGACGGGAGAAAATACTTGCAAGTCATATATCTAATAAGGAGTTTATATCCAAAATATATAAAAAACTCAACTCAATAGCAAACAAAACAGAAAACAGTCTAATTAAAAAATAGGTAGAGGATCTAAATATACATTTAAAAAAAAAAAGACATACAGACGATCAGCAGACATGAAAAGACAACACTGCTAATTATCAGGAAAATGCAAATCAAAACAATGAGATATCCCGTCACACCTGTTAGAATGGCTCTTCTCAAAAAGATGAGAAATAACACTTGTTGAAAGAATGTAGTGAGACCCCTGAGTGGCTCGGTCTTTAAGCCTCTGCCTTCAGCTCAGGTCAGGATTCCAGGGTCCTGGGATCAAGCCCCACATAGGGCTCACTGCTCAGCGGGAAGCCTGTTTCTCCCTCTCCCATCCCCCCTGTTTGTGTTTTGTCTCTCACTGTGTCTCTCTCTGTCAAATCAATAAATAAAATCTTAAAAAAGAAAATGGATGTAGAGAAAGAGAACTCTTGTATACTATGGATGGGAGTGTAAATTAGTGAAGCCACAGTGAAAAACAGTGTGGAGATTCCTCAAAAATTAAAAGAATACAAAAACACAAGCTTGAAAAGATACATGCACCTTGTTTTCATTGCAGTGTTATTTAATAGCCAAATACAGAAACAACCTACATGTCTATCAGATGAATGGATAAAGAAAATGTGTGTGTGTGTGTGTGTGTGTATTCCATCATGTCCCTATGTGTGCTAGAAATTATATGATTTTAGTTATATGTAACATATAAAAACAGAATTAATAAACAAAAAAACTTTATAGATATTGAGAACGGATTGGTAGATATCAAAGGGAAAGGCGATCGGGAGTTGGATGAAAAGGATGCAAGAGTTCAATCATATGGTGATGGATGATGATTAGACTTACTGTGGTGATCACTTTGTAGTATATACAAATACCAAATTATTAGGTTGAACACCTAAAACTAATATGTTATACACCAATTTGAGCTAAAAATGAATAATCATACATTATATAATGCTACAGTAATCAAAATAAATATAAATATTTATTTGTGCTACAGATAATCCTGCTGTGGGAAAACAGTGCACAGTGCATGATGTACAATACTTACTCAGTACAATGTTTACTTGGTATGGGGACTCATTAGCAATGTCTGTGAAAACCAGCTTAGGAAAAAATTATTTTAATATAACAAAAGTAAAAAGATTTCTGTAAATCTTATTTTCATGGCAAGGGAAGAAAAATTATTCCTTAAGCAAATTTTTATTATTTTGTTGCTTTTTTTTTTTTTAATTTTTAATTTTTTATAAACATATATTTTTATCCCCAGGGGTACAGGTCTGTGAATCACCAGGTTTACACACTTCACAGCACTCACCAAAGCACATACCCTCCCCAATGTCCATAATCCCACCCCCTTCTCCCAAACCCCCTCCCCCCGGCAACCCTCAGTTTGTTTTGTGAGATTAAGAGTCACTTATGGTTTGTCTCCCTCCCAATCCCATCTTGTTTCATTTATTCTTCTTCTACCCACTTAAGCCTCCATGTTGCATCACCACTTCCTCATATCAGGGAGATCATATGATAGTTGTCTTTCTCTGCTTGACTTATTTCGCTAAGCATGATACGCTCTAGTTCCATCCATGTTGTTGCAAATGGCAAGATTTCATTTCTTTTGATGGCTGCATAGTATTCCATTGTGTATATATACCACATCTTCTTGATCCATTCATCTGTTGATGGACATCTAGGTTCTTTCCATAGTTTGGCTATTGTGGACATTGCTGCTATAAACATTCGGGTGCATGTGTCCCTTTGGATCACTACATTTGTATCTTTAGGGTAAATACCCAATAGTGCAATTGCTGGGTCATAGGGAAGTTCTATTTTCAACATTTTGAGGAACCTCCATGCTGTTTTCCAGAGTGGCTGCACCAGCTTGCATTCCCACCAACAGTGTAGGAGGGTTCCCCTTTCTCCGCATCCTCGCCAGCATCTGTCATTTCCTGACTTGTTGATTTTAGCCATTCTGACTGGTGTGAGTTGCTTTTATCATCAGCATCCTCATCATTATCAATTAAAGCAGTCTTGATTATTAAAATATTAGTTGCAAGTGACAGAAACATTTCAGCAATCTATTTAAACAGTAACAGGAGGTAAGTACTTGGCTTATATAACTGTAAAGTTCAAATATGGTTTTCAAATAAAGCTGAATCCAGAGATTCAAAGTCTATCAGCAAAGGCCTTGCAATTTTCTCCTCATCTCTCATTTCTACTTTCTTTTTGGCCTCATTCTATGTTTGATTCTGTCCACGTGGTAGCAAAGTTGTCTCCCGAAAACTTGTGGCTTAAATGGTCCCAGCACTTCTGTTTTAGAAGAACATTTCTTACCATATAGCTAATGTCAGTCTCCACAATATGTTCTACTTTGACCTCCTTGAAGCATGTGTGCTGCACTTGGGTTTTTCAGATAAGGGCATCCTAGATCTCATGCTCACTTGTGTGGAAAGTCGTCAGGGCTGTTATTGAAAATGAAAGAAAGGAAATAGAACTTGAACAGAAAAAGCAGTATTATAAAAAATTATGAAGAATGTAATACATATAAAAATGCATAAGATATATGCTCCATTTTTATAATGTAACTTTTAGAGTAACAGGTCTAGTACTAAATTCTCATATCTTTCCATTTTCTCATCCAAATACCTACACCATATTTTGTTTCCATGTGTAAATACATTTTAGACCTAACAATGCAAGATAATGAGTAAATCTGGTTAACCATGTGTTGGGAGGGAGGGAGGAGGAGTTGGGAGACAAAAGGTCCATGTAGTTAGTCACCAAGGAAAATATTTTTAAGTTGGGTGGCCCATTATAGAAAGTTGAATTCAGAATTGAAACACCCACACAGTTTCATTTCAGAAGTACGCAAGGAAATAAATGTGAATCTAGAGAATTATACGAGGCTATCCAGGAAAAAAAAATATTTGAAAATGCAATGGAGTTTAGTGAAATGGTAGGAGTTTAGTTAGAGAAGTTATGTGTCAAAGCAAGCCATATAGAAGGATCTTGTATCAAGAGAGATGGGAAGTCAAAGTTTGGGATTCTTTCATCAAAAAGAAAACAAGTCTTATTTAATATTTATCAAAAGATTGAGAAGTAACATACTGAGGTATTATCACTTGTGCAATGTTCTAATGTCATTGTTAAAAGAAGTTTCTTGTCTTTAAAATGAACACATGAAAGAAACATTTTAAAAGCAAATAAGGTAAGGTTCATCCTCCAATATTGTCCTCTTTTTTCCTTAGGGTTTTCCTGAAGACAGAATTAAGCTTTCAACATCCACAAAAAGTTATTTATGTCTTCTAAAAGTACTAGGTAATATCTTTTTTTTTTCCAAGAGTTTTTAATGACATGGTGCAAATACAGCAACAGTAATCACTCAAGGAGAGATCATTCACACTCTTGTATATGATTTTGTAGGAAACTTCACCCATGTAAGGGAAACAGCTTCTTAAAAATTTGGATTTCGAGACAAATCTGAATTATCTGAAGAGTGACAAAGTCTCCATTCATTTGTGATTCTACAGATTACTTTTGTGGGATAGGTGGTATATGAAGAATGTGTGGTATATACTTAAAATGCAAAAGTTTGCCACAAAACTTCAGAATTTTAGCACATTGCCTAACATATGTGCCTTGTTTTTCTTGTTCAAGAACAAGTGCCAGAATCCTGATAATATAATTATCTCAAATATTTCAGCACATGATTTTACTGAGCAAGTCCATCGACCTAGCAGAATTAAGTCCTTTATCTCAAGTATGGAACTATTAATATTTAGATTTTATTAATTCAGAGTTTATTTTGGTCTGTTAAAGAGATTGACATTTATTATGATAGTTTTAATGACAGAATCTTTGTTTTCCTTTCAATTGGTCTTAGGTCAACCGCTTTATAATTCATGAAGTCCTCCACCTACGAATTGAGAATAATAGGACTGCTTATATCCTTAATATAAAGAATAATAGATCTCAAGTTTCCTAACTTTCCTTCTTGTCTGGATTTATCAATTTTCTCATCCCACATTGATTTATTTAAAAACTACTACATTCCCCGTACATATGCCTACAAATATTATTTCAGTTAGCCACACTAAGAGAAATTGCAAGACAAATTTAAAAAGGAGGGAAGTCAGACTAACTTTACTCTCTTCTGTCTTTCAGGTGAGAAGAACCCTTTAGGCAATTTCTTCTCAAATACCTTCATTTCCTTATCTAAGGGAAGGACCTTTGGTGGTGCTCTGTATTTTCCTTTGACTCAGAGAATTTTGATAACTTTCTATTATGATGTAAATCAAATATATGTAATTGTTTGAGTTATAAATTTTTACCTTTGTTCAATTAGCTATGAAGGCTTGAATTTTGATAGGTATATATTAGACACAAATGCATTTCAATTGGTACTTGTTTCCAGGATTTGGTATTATATGGTCTCCTGGGAACATTTCAAGTATAAGTTCAAGTGTTATGTGTAATAAGAAGCCAAGTTCCCACAGAATTTAAAAAAAAAAAAAAAAAAAACACACAGAAAATAAGATGGCATTCCCAAAGAGAAATGTCAAAAGTTCTTCCTTTCTCCCTCTATTGACCTTCACCCTAATTTTCATGGTAACTAGAGGAGGTGTAAGATTGGGAGGTAATATAGAAGATATTTTCTCTGCACAAGAGCACAGCCTATGTAACTGGATAAAAGATCTACTCCTATAAGTTGGGCTTAGGGTGTGCAATTATCAGTCTCCAAAATGCCAGTAGCCTTTCAGATATTTACCGTCTTCACATACTCAGAACCATACTGGCATCACAACTCTTAAAGTGGCCTCTTGGAAATAGTAATGCCTCTAATAAAGGTATGTGCAAAAGTTGCTATGGAGTAATTGATTCTTTAGGGATTAGAAAGGCTCAAAAGAGAAAGTACCATATTGTTTGGTGATGAGAAGCTTACCGAGAAGAAACAGTGGGGAGGCATATTTCAGGTCTGAAGAACACATCTGCTAAGTGCATTAAACACACACTAAAGCCAAATGAGACTTCATCAGTTTCAAGATGAACACATTTTCTACCTTTTCCCCCATGAATGCAAACTGAAACAACAATTTTAATAAACTTCTTAATTAACATTCCATTTCATAGGAAACTAAGAAACATTTGGATAGTTTCATATAGCACATTACACTTATTAGGAAAAAAAGGTAATTTCAAGAGACAGGTGGGATAATATGATAGTCAAGTATAGCTTTGTGTTCTTAAAAAGGAGAATCCACTTTTTCAGGGTTTCTAAATAAAGTTCAAAAAAAAGTGAATATTTTATCCAGACTTATTGAAGAACTGTGTTTACAACTTGCATGTATCTATTCACTAGGAATTGATTTCCTCTTGCTTTCCATGACAGCCTGCAGTCTTGGACTTCATTTACCTGACTTCACTTATCCTACACTCATAGTTGTATCTAAGTGCCTGTTCCCACTCACCTACCTACCTAACACATACCACTACATGTTTACTTGCCTGTTGAGAGTTGTTTTTTTTTTTTTTTCATTTTATTGCCTTACCTATGCATTACTCCAGAGTTAGCACTTAACTTTAAGACCCAGTTTCTTCTACAGACCACTGTTATCTTGGACAATCATGTAGAGAAAGGTGTTCCATAGAATTAATCTATTATCCTCTATGGTCTATAATTAATGGTCGACTACAGATAACATTCTCTTATAAAAGCAACTATTTTTCAACCTTATTACAGTATTATTAAAGTGATAAAATGTAACATTATAGTGACCTATTAGGGCATATCAGCTCAAACTTATCCGCAGGAATGCAAAGTACATAAGACGATAAATTTCTACAATAATCTCTAGCTTATTTGTTTCTTGTGTTTCCTTTGCTGTGATCTCACTCCCTTCATGATAGGAGAATGTGTAATCATAAATCTGTGTTGGCTGTAGTGTCAAAGCAAGATTACACTGGGGGAAGAATCAAGTTTCTGCTCTACTGGAGCCGACAAAGACAGTAGCATCAATCTGACCCTTTTATAACCTCATTCTGCAGGCCTCACTTCCCCTCATCTCTCATAGAGAGTGTGAGCAGACCCACCTATCATGTTTTTACCCAATAAAGTGGCATGTGTTTGCAGAACATCTTGTTTTCCTCTTATTCATATTTTGACTTGGCATTTATAGCAGTTGGGTTAAAAAAAAAAAAAAAGCCACAGTCTGATTTGTCTGCAACAGACAGTCTAATTAAATTGGAGGGGAGGGACAGATGCACAAAGCTGCTGAACTGCCCATAATACAAAACATGGCAGCTTCAGTTTGGGAAAATCTAGCAAGAGGGTGCCAATGATTTCTGCTCACTGAACTAGCTGAAGTATGTAATTATGTTAAGTTCCCTTATTTTAATTCCAATTTCACATATATCGCTGATGCATTTGGAAAGAGCTTAGAAGGCCATTATTTGGGTTGTGATAAAAGAATCATATACACATGACTCACAAATGCTGCGATTTTTTTCTGACTCAGATTTTTTAATATCGAGAGTGTTATTTTTACAAAATAACTATTTATGCATGGATTTTTTTCATCGATTAAAAATTCTCCCTATATGATTCAAATATACATCAGTTCTTTGATACTTAAGAACTGCATGCAATCGAGATCTCCAACTGCTGTTTGTAATATTGAAAAGCTGAAGTAAACCTTTATGAACATGAACTGTTATGAACAGAAGCACAAACTGTTTGCATCTCTATGGCAAATCCTCTGTCAAGCTGTTTTACAATCTGTACCATCAGTATAATATTGTTCTTTCAAATTGCAGTGGGCATTCACGTTTTTACATTAGGACAAATGCTAATCCCGCACTGATCATTCCATCTGACCTCAGAAGTTACAGAAGCTATAGGTATCACCAGTTTTCAGTGTTAAAATATGTTTACCTATGAGTAGGTAATACATGTTGCATTCAAAATTCACTTTTTTCAGAATAATTTACAAGATTTGTGCTTCCATTTGAATATGAGTTTCAAGAGAAAATTGCTATAAACTCATAACTTAAAAAAAATCATTGAAGAGCTGGCAATACATGAACCTCTAATTGAAATAAAATTCAAAAAGTATTCAGTCTTTAATATGAGAGAAAACATTTATATCCGTTTTATCCTTAACTAAATAAAACAAAGAGCAACAAAAAAATTAGTCAAGAAAATGTGATTTCTGATAAAGAAAGGAAACAGTCAATGAAAGCAGACACAGAAATAGCCCAGATGGATGTTAAATTAAATGTCATAAAAGTCCAAAAATTCTAATGGAAAAAGTGTACAGCATGAATGAGAAATGGAAAATTGGAAGAGATATATGGAAGCCATAAAAAAGGAGTGATATATATGATAAATATATCATGAGACTTAATGTAAGTAAACCTTATATTTAATGTTATTAAAATATAATATAAAATATATCCCTAATAAAAGAGAAAATAAGGAACATTGCCATGATTTATCTTTAACTTTTATTCAAATACAATAAATCTAAAAAATAACTATGTGACACCTGGTTAAAGATGACAAGTTTAACGTAAGCAATAGCCTCCACTCTTTCTTGAAATCTTATTTAAAAAAAAAATTATTTGAAAGACAAATAAGCTCAAAGAACAAAGAAAAATTCTGGAAGCTGAAATCAGATAGAAAAGTAGTAATTGATTAAATAGATCTAAAAAATAATGAAATATTTGCAATAATGCAAATAATGCAATAATGAAACCTGAGAATCTCTTGGATGACCCAATGCACACCAAAGAATCAATGACTCAGAAGTTGGCAGTACCAAGTACTCATGGAAGTTGGAATAAATTGGCAGAATAATATCAGGAAGGTCAGTTGAAATTTGGTTTGGACCTCCCAGATCACCTGTCTTCTTCTGCATAGCTAAGGATCCACTACATTACACACACACACACACACACACACACACATACACATGCACACATGAACACCTCAACTAAGCAGATAATTGGTTGTTTATTAACAGGGGAGGAACAGTTAGAATATCTCTGATCTGATTTGAAGACCAGAGTACTATACTAAAAACAAAGAAATCAAGGGAAATTTAAATATAAGGGTGCCCCGGTGGTTCATTTGGTTGAACAACTGCCTTCAGCACAGGTCATAATCCTGGAGTCTCAGGATTGGGTCCTGCATCGGGCTCTCTACTCAGTGGGGGGTCTGCTTCTCCCTCTGACCTTCCCCCTCTCATGCTCTCTCTCTCATTCCTTTCTCTCAAATGAATAAATAAAACCTTTAGAAAAACCCCACTAAATATATTATCTTACCAGGATCCCAGAAGTGAAAGCCATAATTTATGTCCCATAAGCCCCTTGAAAGAGTTGTCCTGGGAGTCTGGCCAGCCCAAGAGAAAAGTCCTTCAGATAATAACATCAATAGCTTCTCTAATAATCAGCACTACCAGATTACTCAGGAAAAACCAATGGTCTTTTCTATATGCATAGAGCATCCAACCAGTTTTTAGTACCCTTTTTAAAGTACTAATTGGTGGTCAAAAATGAATAGACATTTAAGGTACATTACTATTATGAAATACAAAAGCCAAGAAAATCAGAGACAAGTAACATGCGCACACACACAGTCTTAAATATTTTCAGAGAAATAAAAGAAATAAGAATATACTATAAATAAATAAATAAATAAATAAAGGAGACATTCAGAGAACAAAGAAGTGAGCTCTTGGAAACCAAATATATAATATTGGAAATGAAAAGATTATTAAGAAATGGAAGATAAAGTTGAGAAAATCTCCTAAAAAGTAGAACAGGGAGATTAAAAAAAAGAAAAGAAAAGAAATAAAATGACATAGGCTAGAGGACCAAGCTAGGCTTCCTAACATCCTAATAATAGGTGTTTCAAAAAGAAACACCAGAAAAAATGGAGGTGGAGGAAGAAAGAACAGCAAAACAATTCAAGAAAATATTCTAGAGCTTAGATTGGTAAAATTCCACATTTAAATATTCACCTGGCATCCAGTGGGTAAAAATAATTCCACCCAGTAACATTGTATAAAATAGCCACACAAGCTGAAAATATACAACTTTAAGGGTAACATTGTAAATGACATGTAAATGAACTTTCTTTCACATGCTCCTCCAGTAATGGGGAGATGGATTTTTGCAGTGAAGACCTCCTTCTCAGCAATGTATGTATGCCATTGTGAAATTTTAGGAAGCAGGATAAAGAGAAAATTCCATGAAATTTCTGAGAGAAAGAGGCTTCATATAAAGGCATCACATTCTCAATAACAATACTGGAAGCTAAAAACAATGGAGAAAAATCTTAAAAATTCTTTTATGGGGCACCTGGGTATCTCAGTCAGTTAAGCATTTGCTTTCAGCTCAGGTCATGATCCCAGGGTCCTGGGGTCCAGTCCCACATCAGGGTACCGGCTCAGCGGGACGTCTGCTCCTTCATTTTCCCTCCCCCAGCTGTGCTCTCTCACTTACACTCTCAGATAAATATGTAAAATCTTAAAACAACAACAACAATAACAAAACACCTCTTTTAGGACAAAATGCTTTCCCAATTAGAATCCTATAAGAAATCAAAATATTATGAACATAAAACAAAGATATTTTCATATATTCAAGCTATCAACAAATTGTGCTGAGAAAGCCCCTACGCATCTGATCCAGCAAAATCAGTAAGGAAAACAGATATATGGAAATTATGAGATTAGAAAACTGGAGATCCAAATTAAGAACGAAAACAGAATTCTTAGTGTAATGATATGGGAAAATACCAATATAAAAAAATCAGACCTAAGAATGAACAAGTCTAGATCAGAACAAGAAACTTCTGGAAAGCATTTCTTCAAACACATGAAATTTACAGAAGAACTAATGTAACTAAATGAAATAAAAGGAGATTACAAAATTAGGAAACAAACCAGGGATAATAAGTGATACATGTTTAGAAAACTAAGCAAACATGTAAAAGGGCAAATTTTTAACTATAAAGAATGTAGGAAAATCTGCACTACAGATATTATGGGGTTTTCTAATTTAACTATTTGTTGAACAACTAGCATCAGGATTTATGGTAGCTGTATAGATGTGCATGAATGGCTTCCTCAGTTCTTGATAAGCACTTATATCCTGCTGAAAATTGTTGACTGGCTGGTCAGTCATTTTGCTTAATTCTTACCAGCCCCAGTTTCTGAAGTAGGCCCTGGACCCCCAATCCACAGACATCTTTGGCCCTATTTGACCCTGGACCACGATAATGCTACTTAAACTGATTTCAAGTATCCTCCCTACCTAGAACTTCTTAGTTCTTTGAGTCCTGTAATTTGGACTATGGTGGCATAATTTTGTGGATAAAATCTTTGAAGTGGTTGAGAGTCTGCCAGTAGTAGACTGCTTGGATAAGAGCTTACTACTTCTATGACATTAGGCAGTTGCTTAGTCGGTTTATTGGTTTATAAAGTGGGATTAAGAGTACCACCTACCCCAGAGCGCCTGGGTGGCTCAGTGGGTTAAGCTGCTGCCTTCGGCTCAGGTCATGATCTCAGGATCCTGGGATCGAGTCCCACATCGGGCTCTCTGCTCAGCAGGGAACCTGTTTCCCTATATCTCTCTGCCTGCCTCTCCGTCTCTACTTATGATCTCTCTCTGTCAAATAAATAAATAAAATCTTAAAAAAAAAAAAAAAAGTACCACCTACCCCATAGGATTAAATGTTAAATTAAATCCATGTAATGAGTTTATTGTAGTTGCTTGGCATTTAGTAAGTTCCAAAGAGAAGTTAGCTATTATGTCTATTATCTTCTCAGCTCCAAATCCAAAGGTCCATCATTTCCCTTGAACTCCTCAGATTCTTCAATAGTCTGGGACACTTGGTTGCCAGTGCTTCCAACTACCTGGCCACATGGAGCTTTGAAGTCGTTATGTAAATGAAACTAGAGGGGCTGTCTGTGGCTTTCCAGACATCTTCAAAACAAGAATGCCTGGATTTAAACAGCCAGCTTGGATTACATATGAGGAAATGATTCCAACACTTATGAACACCTTCTATAAAAATAACAAAAAGACAAGACCATGATCAAATATACTGAGAGCAAAATAAAATTCCAAAGGTATGACTTTGGCTTTTTATTTAAATATGTTTTGATCCTGTAAAACATTCAGAAAGACACAAACCTGAACAGAAGGTAAACATACAAAGAAAGTGGGAATAAAAAATTCTGCACCAATATGGAAAAAGAACATGAGAATAAACATAAATTTTTTTAAAAGATTTTATTTATTTATTTGACAGAGAGATCACAAGTTTGCAGAAAGGCAGGCAGAGAGGGGGAAGCTGAGCAGGGAACCTGATGAGGGGCTGGATCCCAGGACCCTGAGATCATGACTTGAGCCTAAGGCAGAAGCTTAACCCACTGAGCCATCCATGTGCCCCTAAACATAAAATTTTAAGAATAAACATAAAGTCTTCTAACTGTAAGTACAGCATAAATTTACACAGATAATTGAAACACTAATAATCTAAGATGTGGCCATAATTTGGTTGTACCTGCATCCTCAGAATCCTGAAGTATCTAAAAAAAAAAAAAAAAAAATCTAAAATATCTGTGTTTTGCTTCTAATTTCCGTTTATCATTGCTTTACTTAAAATAAGACACTGAGGATAAGCAACAAGGAACTATATAAAGGAAAGGGTGCTAAGGATCTAAGAAACACAAATGTTAACTTGTGTCAAGGTGTCTCAAAGGATATTTTTGCATCTGGATGCAATTCTAATTCCAGATGATGTACTAGTAAAAGATGCATTATGGCTTTTTAAACTTGAATCGCAACTCATTTGTCTAATTATTTAAACACTATGCTCTTATGTAATACTAGAAACATTTATTTGATGAGTTAATGAACTATACTTTCTTTCCTCCTCCACTGATGGATTAGAATACAAAAATCAGCCTGAGACGTAAATGAAAAGGGTACTTAGACTGCCATCTAGTACACATTTTTTTGTATAGCATAATTTCCAAAGCTGTTTGAATAACATCTCTAGCACTGGAATAAATATAGGCTTAAGCACAATTGCTTTTTTTAATGTTTTGAAAATTGTATATGAGACGTCCTTTTCACTCTGACCTAAATTCTTGTCCTAAATATTAATTTGTGAATGTTCTAATCTATACATCAATTTATTAGTACTTCATTCACTTGGCCCAGATGTAGAATTGTAATCTGTTAAGGATTTTCTTCAAAGGCCTCATTTGAAATATTCTTACGAACCTGTTATTTTCCTTCTTTAGGAAATATACAAAGATTTGAGCCACGAGTAGCTCTCAGCATTGAACATACTTTGTAAAAAGTATTTACCTTTTTCAAAGAGAAGGAATATTTTTTTTAATTGGCATAAGAATAGTTACGTTGATGATTAAAATTAGGTGGAAATATTTCCATTAACAGTTCCCCTGGACTATGTTCTGGTATCTATTTATAAGCCTTTTGCCATTAACCATATAGGTTCATGTCTGCTCTAGCTCCGAGAGAGAGGGAAGACAGAACAGCAGGAATTAGAAGACACAAAGGCTCCCAAACAGTGTATCCAAAATGAACAGAACAAAGCAATACCTCAAGACCTACTGACTTTAACACTTGATCAGTAAATGTTCAAACTTGGCATCAGATAGGAATAGACTATAATCCCAAGGACATTTAAGAACTGAGCAGAAACTTAAAGTCATTCACACATCTTTGTAGCTCTTGCAGAAAATGAAGAAATGTTCAACTTTGTTCCAGGATTAAAACAAAAATGATAAAACTTGATTGACTTGTTGACAGGTTATCTTGGGCTATTCAACTCAATTTAATCACACACATTTTTACGGAGCTCCCTTTATGGGTCAGGAGATTTAAGAACAAATGAATCATAGCATATCTCATGAACAACTTACCATCTGTTGATGATACAAATATCAGCATTTAGAAAACTTTCAAAAGACTTAATTGTAATAAGGTGAAAAACCCAGCCTTGCCAGTTTCCTGTAGGAGGTTAAATAATGACCTGTCAGTTATACAGCTAAAAAGATTCCTATATCGAGAAGAAACCTGGATATCTTAGATGCCATTTTAATGCATTTTCTCTGGTTTTGTTATAAATTGAAATATTTCAATACTAAATAAAAATTAAAGGTAATAGAACATTGTATTTCATTAAGAAGTACCATAGTTTTACTCAATGGCAAAGCTTCAAATAACCAAGTACCTTAAAATATTAATAAATCAGGAAATAAACTTATTTTTTTCCTGTAATCTCTGCATTGTAAAAAAAAAAAGTCAAAATAAAGGCACAAATTATAACATATAACTGTAACACACACACACACACAAATGGAAGTGAACAAAGCATTCAATTCAATAAATATGGACAGAACCCATCTGTATTATTCAATTCCTCTATAGAATAAAATTGAATGCAATTTCACTTGTTCCAACATTAGATACTCTCTTAAATTGATGTGAACGCCGTATACCTACCCTTTTTCTTCTTTCACTTCATCTTCTCCATGCAGTTCTCTTTATAATAAATATTCCTTAATAGTCAATAGACCACCCATGTCAGGTCTCTTTTGACTGTGTTTCTAGTTGCCTGCTGTATTAGTTTGCTTGGGCTGCCATAACAAATTACCAAGACTGCATGGTCTAAAGAACAGAAATGTATCTCCTCAAGTCTAAGATCTGGGATCTACAGAGTTGGTTCTGAAGTCTCTCTCCTTGGCTTGTAGATGGTCATCTTATTCTGATGTTTTCACACAGTGTTTCATGTGTGTCTATGTTCTAATCACCTCTTATTATTAAGACACCAGTCATATTGGATTAAGGCCCACCTTGAAGACCTCATTTTTGACTGGATGACTGGATTTCTGGTGACTCCTAATGCTTTAAGATTTTCTCGTTGTCCAGTAATCTAGCCTCTTTAGAAAAATGTTCAACTTCAAGGAAGAAAGTTATTCATAAATGGAATAAATATAGGTTGTTGGCTTTATAAAAGAAAGGAGTTTATGAAAATTAATAATGATATTTTATCTGTTTTTCAAATCTATAACTTCTTTTTTCATACATATACATATATTTTTTTAAGATTTTATTTATTTATTTGACAGACAGAGATCACAAGTAGGCAGAGAGGCAGGCAGAGAGAGAGAGAGAGGAGGAAGCAGGCTCCCTGCTGAGCAGAGAACCTGATTCGGGGCTCGATCCCAGGACCCTGGGATCATGACCTGAGCTGAAGGCAGAGGCTTTAACCCACTGAGCCACCCAAACATCCCTCTCTTCATATATTTTTAAGAATATCTAGAGTCATATCTAAAGTGTTTCCCCCTTCGTAAAAGTTCTATTTTGTAAGTCAAACCTATGGCCAAATATGACACATAAACCAGTTTATGGAATACAAAAGGGAGACAACTTGTCCCGCTTACTAATTCACACATCTATAATTAATCCTGGGCCTATGGGAACTATATATTTCATTGCAAATGTACATTCAGGAATATTTATTATCACATGCTCTGAAAATATAAAAGAACTATTATGAGGAACCTTAACCATTCCCAGTGCACTAAGCACTATAGGCCAAGAAGGTGAGCAATCATGTTCAACCACTCTACAAAATTATTTCAGTGTGAATCCCTGCTTACCTGCTTTCTTGAGATTTCAAGTTCTCTGCCCTGTGTATGCTTTGAATTTTGACAACTCATGGGTGCATTAAAAGAAAAAATTAATAAATTTTTAAATTTTAAGGTTCACCCAACATTTAAATTATTTTTATCAAAAATAAATATATATATTTTTTATTTTTGATAAAATATACTTGGAAAATTCAAGTAGCTGGTCATTCATTAGAAGTCCAAAATCCTTATTTTCAGTATATTTTAATCTTATGTTATTGCCTGTATTATTGTTAATGATTTAAATGATTTGGAGGCATAGGAATAATGTTAAAATATTATTTTTAAGATTCTTGAAAGTTCCTGTGTCCTTAGTATCCCTAATCTTGTAAATCAAAAAAAAAAAAGTTAAACATAGTCAATTAAAATGAAGAATTGATTTACATTAATTCTTGGAGACTGAGAAATATCTAAGAATGTGATGTGACTAAGTTAGTTCTAATAATTTCTAAATTAGTATTATTAAGACTTAGAGCATTTATGTTAAATAGTTAGTTGAATATAAATGTATTAATTTTTATTGGGCTATATATCCAGCAATTGATTGAGGTTATTATATCTAGGTTTGCTTGTTTCATCTCATTAACTAAATGTCATCATAAAAATATCCTAAGATAATAGAACTTTGAGCAAGTAAATATTCCTGTGGGTGTAAAATAGATGTCTCGCACTGGCAGTTGGATTTTGTCTTACATGTATTTCTTTTAGTTGGTACAACTAAGATAAAATAACTGTTAGTAGGCACTAATTATTATTTGAAGATTTTGAATAAAACTCCATATTTGTGACTTCATTTGAAAAATTGTGTATCTTAGAACAAAGGTCAACTTCCCTACATGGTGATGGTCAGATGGAATTGAGCAGGTCGCTTTTCATTTAGGCACAACTTATCATTGAGTAGAATATTCATTTAACTAGAAAAAATGATTCCTTTAATGATTTGTGTATAATAAATATAGTTTAAAAAGGTTTACACAGTTCTTAAAAATCTTTAAGTTATTCTTTTCCCAAGGGGCTTATATGAGTTGCTTATATAATAGTTCTTTAAATGTATCAGGGGGAGAAGTATTAACGTGCATCTTGCTGTGGTTAGAATATAGTAATCAACTCCGTAATATTACCAAGTCCATTGGACAACATTATGTGAAGGTGAAAGCCATTTTGCTAAGGCACTGACTGATATCTTTAGCCTTCAAGTGAAGACCCATCTAGTATTGTCAATAAAATAAGATTTGGAGAGTCTCTCAATATTATGTTTTTTTCATTAAAAACTTAAATGAACTTATTATCTTACAGCTAAATTTTTAGAGTGTAATAGTTAAGACTAAATATGTAAGAAACTGGAAACTTAAAAGAGATTTCTAAAAGAAAGTTGAAATAACACTTTATATCGATAGTTTTGAGGAAATGAGAAAAGTTTAATACTTAAAAGAATATTTGAAAATCTGATTAAAATATACTAAAATAACAAATTCAGAGAGAAAGATGTATTTTAAACCATGCTTTACTTTTTTTTGTATTTTTTTAATCTTTATGTTGATAACTGTTAATATTTCTTTTTTTTAATTTTTTATTTTTTATAAACATATATTTTTATCCCCAGGGATACAGGTCTGTGAATCACCAGGTTTACACACTTCACAGCACTCACCATAGCACATACCCTCCTCAATGTCCATAATCCCACCCCCTTCTCCCAAACCCCTCCCCCCAGCAACCCTCAGTTTATTTTGTGGGATTAAGAGTCACTTATGGTTTGTCTCCCTCCCAATCCCATCTTGTTTCATTTATTAAATAGAAGAAAGAAAAGAAGGAAGAGAAAGGAAGGAAGAAAGAAAGAGAGAGAGAGAGAAAAAAAAAAGGAAGAAAGAAAGAAACAAACAAACAATGAACGAGAGACAGAGAGGAAGTGACAGGGAGGAAGGGAGGGAAGGAAGGAAAAAACGAAAAGAGAAATTATGAGACAGAATCTCAGTAGTAAAAGTGACCTGAGAAATCATCACCCTCAACCACCTACCCACTTAATAAAAGAATGCTTTCTGGAAAATGGTAAGGCCATTCCTAATGAGGAATAACATACAACTGTTATATAGGTTAATAAATTAATAAATGTTAACATTAAATTAAAATCTTCCTTTCTTCTGTGTACAGGTCAGCCCTATTTTGATCTTTGTATCTGTAAAATTAGCAATTTTTCAATTTGCACTTCATGGTGTAGACATAACATCAAAGAGTGTACTAATTCTGGTTTGCTTACTGTTGGAGTAAGTCAGCTGTGTTGGAAGTATGGCCTGTATCTTTCAGGTACTTTGTCTTCTGGAAATGTTAAGACATTATCTCTAACTATGCTCCTGTTAACAGGAATCACTGCTATTGAGTTTCCAAATTATTCAACTATTTTTTATTTGTTTTACTTATCTCTTTATTTATTTTTATCTCTCACTCCCCCCAATCTCTGCATAGAATCATTTCACTATTTCCTTCAGAGAAAATGTGAAAAAATTGTTTTGCAAGTTTTAAAGTGAGTAAAACCTGGAGTTAATCCAAGTTCCATTAGATCATACTAACCAGCTAATTAGTGCACCACCTTTCATTACCCTTTACTAGAAAAACAATGTGATCAAATATTCACAACTCCCTTTCAAACATTAAATTAAGGTACTACTGTTACGTAAGAATTTTTCAGGTAGACCCAAATATCCATCCTTTCTCTACTGTACATCTAGAGATCTCATTCAAAAAACAAACCTTGGGGCACCTGGGTGGCTCAGTGGGTTAAGCCTCTGCCTTCACCTCAGGTCACGATCCCAGGGTCCTGGGATTGAGCCCCCGCGTCGGGCTTTCTGCTCTGCAGGGAGTCTGCTTCCTCCTCTCTCTCTGCCTGCCTCTCTGCCTACTTGTGATCTCTGTCAGATAAATAAAGAAAAAAAATCTTAAAAAAAAAAAAAAACCTTTTCCATAGATATATTCATGAATGTGAAATTTAGTAAGTCAAGCAGTAGTGGAAGAAAAAAAAAAATGTCTTTTGAAAAGTCCTGCCTGATATAATTTATTCAAGGCTATTTACCAAATATGTTGAACTATTTTTTTTTTAAGATTTTATTTATTTGACAGACAAAGATCACAAGTAGGCAGAGAGGCAGGCAGCGAGAGAGGAAGAAGCAGGCTCCTCACCGAGCAGAGAGCCCAATGCGGGGCTTAATCCCAGAACCCGGGGATCATGACCTAAGCTGAAGGCAGAGGCTTTAACCCACTGAGCCACCCAGGCGCCCCTATGTTGAACTATTTTAGAAGAAAATTATTACCTTGTCATTTGGCTGTTTGCCCAAGAGACATAATCTTGGCTTGAAACCCCTAGAAATTTCTAATATAGGCTTGTAGTTACCGCTTCCTGTGGAAATGATGGTAGACTGAATTATTGTTCTCAACATTTGCAACCCCACACCTCCCTTAATAGTGTGATAATACCTGCCCAATGCATAATGAATCATTAATCTCTGCCTCGTTGATTTTAGGCTTGACCACGTAATATACTCTTGACAGTGTCTTGTGTTACTGTCCCATGCTATGAGAATACCATGTCCCAGATAGGGGTAGATTCTTCAGCCCAGGACCTAAGATAAAAAGACATTTTGGACCAGACTTACCACTGGTCAAAAGCCTGGATCACAATCACAGTAGCCCTACATACTTTATGACACTACAGAAAGAAATACATTTTTTGTGCTATAGCCCCTAAAATCTGGGAGTTGTTTGTTACATAGCATAGTCTAGCATCAGGTGATTAATGAACTAGCCAGTAACTTCGATCATAGTCTCCAGAGAGGTTTGTTATCCCCAGAAAGGGTCAAGAATTAGTGTTATATAATATGCCATGACAGCACAAAATGATGTGGATATTTAGAAATTCTCTGCTATATTTCTTCATGATATGCTGCCAAGCTAGATAAGCTTGGTTCCTCCTGGGAAGAGATTTTCCTACAGGTTCATCCTAGGAAAAGATTTTTGCATTAATCACGCTTATTATTTACTTTATCCTCACAATGTAGGAAAGTAAATTATTCTACTGTTTTAGCCTCTAACTTCTTCATCAAAGTCTTATTTATTCTCTGCTAAAATCTTTTTTATATTCTGGATTTCTAATTGACAAGGGTTAAGAACTAGAAAACTGTTATTATAAAAATCGCATCCCAATCTTCTCCAGGTATTTTAAAACAGGAATTACCATTTAAATATTTGAAGAATACATGTTTTATCTTCAACTATATATTCCTTAAAGATGTCACACATACTACTTATCTGCTGTTCAATCACTCAATGCCCAGATTCTTGAAATTCCTGGACTCCTGTAATTTGCAAGATATACAGATTCATCAAGCAACCCTCAACTTCAGTGACATGTTGTGGATGACCACACTGAGGTTCAGAGAGGTTAAAGATGTAACTAAGCTCTCATAGCATGTCAAAATCAGAACTCAGACATTAGCCTATGATTTGTACTCTTAATCTACTCACTGCTATTAGAACATGCTGTGATTCAAAAGAACGTGAATAAATAGCCTCCAGACAGACTTGAGCTTTAGTAGGTAAGCAGAATTTGTGAACATTCAGGAATTTTGTCATTCTTAATAGGCCCTTACCAAAACTCAAGATCTGGATTATATGAGGGTTTGAGATCCAGAACGTTTAGAGTCCTAAGAAGTTTCCCTGTGACCTACTCTCTATTTATTATTCTTTAAGAATTCTTTTTTTTTCTTTTTTATGTACCGGTCCATGAGTCATTATTTACATATAACACCCAGTGTTCATTAAAACACATGCCCTCCTTAATACCCATCACCCGCTTACCCCCTCCCCCCAATCCATCCCTCTGAAACACTCAGACTGTTTCCTGGGGTCCATAGTCTCTTATGGTTTGTCTCCCTCTCTGATTTCTCCCCCTTCAGATGTCCCTCCCTACCCCTACAGTCCTCCATGCTATTGCTTATGTTCCACATATGAGTGAAAACATACGATAATTGTCTTTCTCTGCTTGCCTTATTGCACTTGGCATAATCCCCCCCAGTTCCTTCCATGTCAGTGCAAATAGTGAGGCTTCATCCTTTCCGAAGGCTGAGTAATATTCTGCCTCAGTATTTCCTAACTAGCTTCTGGGTATGCATTTGGTGATCGTGAGTATATGACAAGTAAATATATGACTCAAAAGTATAATTTCCATCTCCAGAAGTCAAATACATGCACAGAAAATTCCTGAGAAGCCATTTTAGGTATCAATCATCACTTCCATCTACCTTTGTGCATAATTTAGTCATCAAAAAAAACACATAGTTCAGTCAAATTAATTCAACGGTTTTCAACTGCCTCAAATATACCAGGCACTCTATTCTATGGAGAGATACCGAGGTGAATAAGTATGGCATTTTTTCTCAAAAATGTCCACATTCAAAAATAGACACCCCTAGATCTGAGAGCTAGTGTGGAACTTTTCCTGTGAAATCATATAATTTAAATTTTTAATTTACATAGACGTAGTCATGAAGACTACAGTACACTAATTTCCCTCATGAAACGTAGAGCTATGACCCACTGCTTCTTTTTATTTGAAAAATCCTGCCATGATTGAAGACTCATCCTGATGCCAGTTCTATCAGAGGGTGTGGCATTCGTTGCCAAGGGTCACATTCTTTACACTGCTTTGAAAAGTTGAATGTGATTTTCATGCAAAACATACTTAAATGTTATATTAGCATTCCTCAAATGCTTCCCCTTTCCATCTGTGTTGATAAGCATTCAAATATGTCCACTAAAGACATTTTTACATTATTTTCTCAAATGTGAGCCAATTTTAATTCAGCAGGCAATTATTTTGAGTGAATGGAAGTTAAATACGTGACTTTTGAGCTAATTTACCCTGGTTAATATTAATTCCCGGCAAGGAATCGCTTTAGCAACTGTAAACATGAAGGAGTTTATGGCCCCATGTGCCTTCCTACAACACTCACTGCCACAGTGATGCCGAACTTGAACTGCCATCCTCCGGGAGAAGGAGAGCTGAGCCATCAATGAAACATTCTGCTCCCTTCGTGTAAAATACATCTTATTTTCTCCCAAGACTCCCTAGAATGAAGGCAGACAGTAGGGATTGAAGCAATTCATGGCTGCAAATTTAAGGAAATGATAAAAGACACATTTCAAAGTGCCAGATCTGTGATTCATGTCTGTTACTTCTTTTAAGATGTGGCCCACAATTCACCTTTTAAAGAAACCTTTCCTTCTATTCCCATCTGTGAAAAAGGTGACCTTATAGTTTATTGTCTAACTGGAACACTGTTAAGAGTGAAATGGGGCTATAAATAATAGGGTTGGGACAACAGGCATAAACTGCACTGTCCCTTGCTAAACGGGGATGGATGGCTCCCCTATCCATGAAGTGAACACTATACCTCAGGATCTAATGGGATTTACTGCAGGTTTTACTTACTTGACATTCAGCATATGCTACTGGGTGTTACTTCTTTTTTATGTGTGTGTTCTGTGGACTTGAGTGGGTTTATATTATCTTTTGAGAGGAGAGAGAATGGTTTTCACTTGCTTATTTCTCCAGATCCTAACACAAACCTTACATATAGGATGCACTCAGTAGATGTGTTTAAGGCAGTGCTTGAACAGAACTAATATTTAATTTATGTTTGCTGAAGGAATCTGTTTTAGGGTTCTTAGGAGACACGGAGCCAATAGTTTCTGCAATATATACATGCTTATACTGCTCATATATTGATAACATATATGTTTATATGCTTATAAACATATATGTGTGTATATGTCAAATTAAAATGTATATATATACATATATATGTATGTCTTTATGTGTGTATATATGTGTACACACACACACACATACACACAAAGATATTTATTATAAGGGATTGGCTCATATGATTACGGAGGCTGAAAAGTACTAAGATCTGTAGTTGGTAAACCTGGCAACCCAAGAGGGTCAATGTGAGGTTCCAGTTTGAGTCTAAAGGCCTAAAACCCAGGAGAGCTCATGGTATAAATTCCAATCTGACAGCCAGCATACTCAAGATTCAAAAAAAACAGAGTTTTCAGTTCAAGTCCAAAAGCAGGAAAAGACTGATAACTCAGTCTGTCAGGAATTTCTTTCTACTTGTGGGAAGGTCAGGTTTTTTGTTCTATTCAGGCTTTCAACTGTTCAGATGGGCCCCCACCATGGGGAAGGCAATCTTCTCTACTCAGTCTACAGATCCAAATGTTAATACCATACACAAGCACCCTCACAGACACATCCAGAATAGTGTTTGACCAAACATCTGGGTACTCCGTGGCCCAATCAAGTTGACACATTAAATGAACCATCACAGAATGAATTGCATATTTATAATGACAGTGACTTCAGTTAATACTATCATATCTTTATCCATACAACTTGATTTTGGCTAAGTATAGAATAGTTTATTTTTACCACAGGATAATAATCTTCACTACTTCCACTGGATCTCCTCAAAGTGCCTAGATCTACCTATTAAAACGAGTGATGATAGGAACTTAAAAACTGTAAGGAGACAAGGGGAATGGCAAAGTTTCTGCCTTCAGAGGCCTGAAGTCTTACTTGGAAGAAGAGATGAATACACACAAAGGGTGACTCATAGTAGAGTCAGGAAGTCATGTAATGTCTGTAGTATAAACAGAATACAGCCCAGTACGTCAGCACGCATGACAATTTGCAGTTCTGGAACTTATGTTTGAGAGACTTCTATAGCATTTCAGAAAGACCTGTGTTTCAATCCAGCTCTGGGAATTAACAGCTGTGTCATCTTTGACTTACAGACCTTCATCCACCCTGCCATAAAATATTAACAATAATAAACTGTTGTTATAATTTTTAGGATTAACTGAGTTGTGGGACTGTCACATAGTAAGCACTTCAGTAAATTATTATTATCATAATCATTGTTGCTGTTGTAACATTATCATTATTATTATATCAACAGTTTTGATTTTTTTTTTAACCTTTGTCTTTCTGGAGTTTATTTTCTAGGTAAAAAATAGGGATTGAAAGGCATTTTCTACCTTCATTAAGTTATGCTACTAACATTACTTGGGTGACTTTGGACAAGTTATTTAACCTCTTTTATCTTTTTTTTTTTTTTGCCAAGACTTTTTTTTAAATTAATTTTTAATTTTTTAAAATAAACATATAATGTATTTTTACCCCAGGTCTGTGAATCACCAGGTTTACACATTTCACATTACTCACCATAGCACATACCCTCCCCAATGTCCATATTCCTACCACCCTCTCCCAAACCCCCTCCACCCAGAAACCCTCAGTCTGTTTTTTGAGATTGAGTCTTTTGTGGTTTGTCTCCCTCCTAGAACAAATAATTCTAAAATTTATATGGAACCAGAAAAGACTTCGAATAGTCAAAGGAATATTGAAAAAGAAAGCCAAAGTTGGTGGCATCACAATTCCAGACTTCAAGCTCTATTACAAAGCTGTCATCATTAAGACAATATGGTACTGGCACAAAAACAGACACATAGATCAATGGAACAGAATAGAGAGCCCAGAATTAGACCCTCAACTCTATGGTCAACTAATCTTCAACAAAGCAGGAAAGAATGTCCAATGGAAAAAAGACAGTCTCTTCAACAAATGGTGCTGGGAAAATTGGACAGCCACATGCAGAAAAATGAAATTGGACCATTTCCTTACACCGCACACGAAAATAAACTCAAAATGGATGAAGGACCTCAATGTGAGAAAGGAATCCATCAAAATCCTTGAGGAGAACACAGGCAGCAACCTCTTTGACCTCAGCTGCAGCAACTTCTTCCTAGGAACATCGCCAAAGGCAACAGAAGCAAGGGAAAAAATGAACTGTTGGGATTTCATCAAGATCAAAAGCTTTTGCACAGCAAAGGAAACAGTTAACAAAATCAAAAGACAACTGACAGAACGGGAGAAGATATTTGCAAATTACATATCAGATAAAGGGCTAGTATCTAAAATCTATAAAGAGCTTAGCAAACTCAACACCCAAAGAACAAATAATTCAATCAAGAAATGGGCAGAAGACATGAACAGACATTTCTGCAAAGAAGACATCCAGATGGCCAACAGACACATGAAAAAATGCTCCACCTCACTCAGCATCAGGGAAATACAAATCAAAACCACAATGAGATACTACCTCACACCAGTCAGAATGGCTAAAATTAGTGAATCAGGAAATGATAGATGCTGGTGAGGATGCGGAGAAAGGGGCACCCTCCTACACTGTTGGTGGGAATGCAAGCTGATGCAACCACTCAGGAAAACAGTGTGGAGTTTCCTCAAAAAACTGAAAATAGAGCTACCCTATGACCCAGTGATTGCACTACTGGGTATATACCCTAAAGATACAAACGTGGTGCTCTGAAGGGCCACATGCACCCAAATGTTTATAGCAGCAATGTCCACAATAGCCAAACTATGGAAAGAACCTAGATGTCCATCAACAGAATGGATAAAGAAGATGGCATATATATATACACACACACACACATACATACATACAATGGAATACTATGCAGCCATCAAAAGAAATGGAAGCTTGCCATTTGTGATGATGTGGATGGGACTAGAGGGTATTATGCTTCATGAAATAAGTCAATTAGAGAAAGACAACTTTCATATGATCTCCCTGATATGAGGAAGTGGAGATGCAACATGGGGAGTTTGAGGGGTAAGAAAAGAAAAAATGAAACAGTTTTGATTTTTGAGACTTGCTTCTTCATATCTTGCCATTAATTGTGGGAAAGGATTATTGTGAAAAGGAAGTGCTATAACATATGTTGAAATATTTAGTTAACTTAAAAGAGTACACATTACTTATTGGAAATATTACTGTCATTGCTGTGAATCAGGGTGGAAATAGCCCATAGATGGCACAGCTGTGTCTTTATCTAAAAGTATTTCTCACTGAAAAGTGATTGAGCACATATTAAAGAAAGTAAGTAATTTTTTAAAAAGTGATTGAGCTGATAAATGACTCAAAGAACTGTTCTCTTAAATGTTTTCATTTTTCTGCTCTATTCTTTCTTTGTATTATTTTTTAAGAATACATAATTGCATATGAAACAGAAAATGTCCAAATCTGAGGTTGCAACATCCAGGGGAATATATGCAGGAAACTACTGGAAGTAAACATAAAAGGAGGGAGATACTTTCAGAAGTGATCCTCACACAGAAAGATTTTCTCTTTTGGACAAAAGCCAAAAAGGGCTATATGACCCTTCCTCTCATCACATAATTTTCAGAAAACTCCTCTCTCTTAGTGGAAAGTAAATATGAAAATGCACATATACAAGAACCAATTTCATAAAGGCTGTGTGTTAGCTAAAAAGAAATAGAAATAGAAAAGACACAGACAAAAAGCTGAAATTTCTTCCAAGACTGAACTTTGAGTAGATTCAGACAAAGAGGCTGAGCATGTGAATTAGAGTAGAAGCATGGAATATAATCATGGAATCATTTAAAGCCACACCTGCATGCAACCTCAAACCATCACAAAAGAGAGCAATGTAGAACCAGGAGGTGGAAAAGAGAGTCCTAATAGGAGCTGAGCAAGTGAATGTTGAGGGTCCAGTTTAGTCAAAGTGCAAAGTATAGTTAGGATATATATTAATTATAATTTGGTGTTTTAATTATAATCTCAAAGATTTCATTTATTTGAGAGAGAGAGAGAACATGGGGAGGAGCAGAGGGAGAGTGACAAGCTGATTCTGCTTTGAAGCAGGGCCTATATTCCTGGACCCTGAGATCATGACCTGAGCCGAAGGCAGAGGTTTAACCCACTGAGCCACACAGGCACCCTTCTGTGCTAATGTCTATACTTAAGGGTACCTGAAAAGATGCTTTGGAGGTCATGAGAGTAAAATGGAAACAAAGTCCTGTGGATTTTCAAAAAATAACTTTCCTTTATTTTTTTTTTCCTGAGTTTCCAGACAGATAGGATAGTGGGCAGTGTAGTTTGCATTCCAAGTCCACGGATTGGGTGGAATGATGTGATTGTGAGATTGTGAGATTGATTGGAATACAAAATGTGGCCAGAGACGCATTTTGCTCTTGCACCATACATGTCATTTTAAGGTTCATCTTTTAAAATATTATCATGAAATACTTGGGCATAAAAAGGATAGACTATATTATAATCAATACTTATTTTCCAATCACCCAGTTTAAGGCATGACATTTCAACTTTTCTCCCCTGAGGAAACTCCTCCCCAGCATGTGATGTTTTTCATTTCCATTTATGTAGTCTTTTACTATACATGTCCCCATGAACAAAATATATTATTTTGCATACCTTAAACTTTAAGAAAACATCATAAGTATTATGAAATGTTCTCTTTTTTCCACTATAGGTAATATACAATGTTATATTAGTTTCAAGTGTGCAATATAGTGGTTCCATAATTCTGTACATTACTCAGTGCTCATCATAGTAAGTGTCCTCTTAAGCCCCTTCACCTATTTCATCCATCACCCCACCACCTTCCCTCTGGTAATTATCAGTTTGTGCCCTACATTTTAGAGTCTATTGTTTTTGTTTGTCTCTCTTTTTAAAGATTTGTTTATTTGTTGTGTTTTTCTAAATTCCACACATGAGTGAAATCATATAGTATTTGTCTTTCTCTGACTTATTTTGATTAGCATTATACCCTCTGGATCAATCTGTGTTGTTGTGATGGCAAGATTTCATTCTTTCTTATGGCAGAGTAATTTTCCATTGGCTATCTATATATGCGATGTCTTCTCTTTTTTAAGATTTTATTTATTTATGGGGCACCTGGGTGGCTCAGTGGATTAAAGCCTCTGCCTTCAGCTCAGGTCATGATCCCAGTGTCCTGGGATCGAGCCCCACATCGGGTTCTCTGCTCCATGCAGAGCCTGCCTCCTCCTCTCTCTCTGCCTGCCTCTCCGCCTACTTGTGATCTCTGTCTGTCAAATAAATAAAATCTTAAAAAAAATTATTATTTATTTATTTGACAGACAAAGATCACAAGCAGGAAGAGAGGCAGGCAAAGAGAGAGGAAGGGAAGCAGGCTCCCCGCTGAGCAGAGGGCACCATGTGGGACTTGATCCCAGGACCCTGGGATCATGACCTGAGCCGAAGGCAGAGGATTTAACCCACTGAGCCACGCAGGCACCCCTGCAATGTCTTCTTTATTCATTCATCAATTAATGGACACTTGGGCTGCTTCTTTATCTTGGATCATTGTAAATAATGCTGCTATCAACATGGGGGGTACATGTATCCCTTTGAATTAGTGTTTTTGTATTCTTTGGGTAAATACCCAGTAGTGTCATTGCTGGATCATAAGGTAGTTCTATTTTTAACTTTTTGAAAAAACTCCATGCTATTTTTCACAGTATCTGCATCAGTTTGCATTTCCAGCAACAGTCCACAAGGGTTCCTTTTTTTCCACATTCTTACCAGCACTTTGTTGTTTCTTGTGTTTTTGATTTTAGTCATTCTGACAGGTGTGAGGTGATATCTCATTGTAGTTTTGATTTGCAGTTCCCTAATGAGGAGTGGTGATGAACATCTTTTCATGTATCTATTGGCCATCTGTAAGTCTTTAGAGAAATGTCCGTTCATGTCTTCTGCTCATTTTTAATTGGATTATTTGGGTTTGGGGTGTTGAACTAAAGTTCTTTATATACTTTTGGATACTAATCCTTTATCAGGTGTGTCATTTGCAAATATCTCCTCCCATTCCGTAGGTTGCTTTTTAGTTTTGTTGATTGTTTCCTTCACTGTGCAGAAGCTTTTTTTTTTTTTTTTTTTTTTTTTTGATGTAGTTCCAAAGTTTTTGTTTCTGTTGCCTCAGGAGATATATCTAGAAAAATGTTGCCATGACCAACATCAGAGATATTATTGCCTGTGCTCCCTTTTAAGATTTTTATGGTTTTAGGTCTCACATTTAGGTCTTTAATCCATTTTGAGTTTGTTTTTGTGTATGGCCTAAGAAAGTGGTCCATTTTCATTCATTTGCATGTCGCTGTGCAGTTTTTCCAACACCATTTTTTAAAAAATTTGTCTTTTTCCCATTGCATATTTTTGCCTCTTTTGCCAAAGATCAACTGACCAGGTAATTGTGGGTTTATTTCTGGGTTTTTGATTCTGTTCCATTGATTTTTTTTTATCTGTTTCTGTGCTGTATCCATAATATCTTGATTACTACAACTTTGTAGTATATCTTGAAATCTAGGATTATGATATCTCCAGTTTTGTTTTTCTTTTTCAAGACTGCTTGGCTAATTGGGGTCTTTTGTGGTTCCATTCAAATTTTAGAACTATTTGTTCTAGCTCTGTGAAAAGTGCTATTGGCATTTTGATAGGGACTGCATTAAATCTGTAGATTGCTTTGAGTAATACAGATATTTTAACAATATATTTGTTCTCTCTATCCATAAGCTTGGAATGGTTCTTATCTTTTATTTATTTTAGGAGTACATAGTCAATGAGTGTATGTTGTGATTAGTTATCATTGCTCATACTACCCTTCACACATCTCCTTTTTCAGAGTTGCTAACATTCCTTTCAACTATTCAACTTTAATGAGTTAATCTCAGTGAATTCTATACCAAATCATTTATAGCAAGTAAGTCATATTTAAGATTAAAAATCTCATACTTTCTTCTACATATAGCTGTCCAGTTTTCCCAGCACCATTTATTGAAGAGACTGTCTTCTTTCCACTGTATATTTTTTTCCCTGTTTTGTCGAAGATTATTTGACCACAGAGTTGAGGGTCCATATCTGGGCTCTCTGTTCCCCTGGTCTATGTGTCTGTTTTTATGCCAGTACCATGCTGTCTTAGTGATCACAGCTTTGTAGTAAAGCTTGAAATCAGGTAGCGTGATGCCCCCCGTTTTATTTTTGTTTTTCAACATTTCCTTAGCGATTTGGGGGCTCTTCTGATTCCATACAAATTTTTGGATTACTTGCTCCAGCTCTTTAAAGAATACCGGTGGAATTTTGATCGGAATGGCCTTAAAAGTATAGATTGCTCTAGGCAGTATAGACATTTTAACAATGTTTATCCTTCCAATCCAAGAGCATAGCATGGTCTTCCAACTTTTTATGTCTTCTTTAGTTTCTTTCATGAGTGTTCTGTAGTTCCTCGAATACAGATCCTTTACCTCTTTGGTTGTGTTTATTCCCAGGTATCTTATGGTTCTTGGTGCTACAGTAAATGGAATCGATTCTCTAATTTCCCTTTCTGCATTTTCATTGTTAGTGTATAAGAAAGCCACTGATTTCTGTACATTGACTTTGTATCCTGCCACGTTGCTGAATTACTGTATGAGTTCTAGTAGTTTGGGGGTAGAGTCTTTTGAATTTTCCATATAAAGAATCATGTCATCTGCGAAGAGAGAGAGTTTGACTTCTTCATTGCCAATTTGGATACCTTTTATTTCTCTTTGTTGTCTGATTGCTGTTGCTAGGACTTCTAATACTATGTTGAACAAGAGTGGTGAGAGTGGGCATCCTTGTCGTGTTCCTGATCTCAAAGGGAAGGCTACAAGCTTTTTCCCACTGAGGATGATATTTGCTGTGGGTCTTTCATAGATAGATTTGATGAAGTTCAGGAATGTTCCCTCTATCCCTATACTTTGAAGAGTTTTAATCAGGAACGGATGCTGGATTTTGCCAAATGCTTTTTCTGCATCAATTGAGAGGACCATGTGGTTCTTCTCTCTTCTCTTATTAGTTTGTTCTATCACATTAATTGATTTGCGAATGTTTGAACCATCCTTGTAGCCCAGCGATGAATCCCACCTAGTCATGGTGGATAATCTTTTTTAATGTGCCATTGGATCCTGTTTGCTAAGATCTTGTTGAGAATCTTAGCATCCATATTCATCAGTGATATTGGTCTCAAATTCTCCTTTTTGGTGTGGTCTTTGCCTGGTTTGGGAAAGAGGGTAATGCTGGCTTCATAGAAAATTCTGGAAGTTTTTCTTCTGCTTCAATTTTTTGAAACAGCTTCAGGACAATAGGTGTTATTTCTTCTTTGAAAGTTTGGTAGAATTCCCCAGGGAACCCGTCAGGTCCTGGGCTCTATTTTTTGGGGAGGTTTTTGATCACTGCTTCAATCTCATTACTAGGTATCGGTCTATTCAGGTTGCCAATTTCTTCCTGTTTCAATTTTGGGAGTTTATAGTTTTCCAGGAATGCATCCATTTCATCTAGATTGCTTAGCTTATTGGCATATAACTGTTGATAATAATTTCTGATGATTGTTTCTACTTCCTTGGTGTTAGTTGTGATCTCTCCCTTTTCATTCATAATTTTATTAATTTGGGCTTTCTCTCTTTTCTTTTGGATTAGTGTGGCCAATGGCTTATCGATCTTATTGATTCTTTCAAAAAACCAGCTTCTAGTTTCATTGATACATTCTACTGTATCTCTGGTTTCTACCTCATTGATCTCTGCTCTAATCTTGATTATTTCCCTTCGTATGTGTGGAGTTGGTTTGATTTGTTGTTGATTCTCCAGTTCTTTAAAGTGTAGAGAGAGCTGGTGTATTCTGGATTTTTCAATTTTTTGAGAGAGGCTTGAATGGCTATGTATTTCCCCCTTAAGACCACCTTTGCTGTATCCCATAGGTTTTGGATTGAAGTGTCTTCATTCTCATTGGTTTCCATGAATTGTTTAAGTTCTTCGTTGATCTCCTGGTTGATTCAAGCATTCTTAAGGAAGGTGGTCTTTAGCTTCCAGGCATTTGAGTTCGACCATTCTCTTACACCGTACACAAAGATAAACTCAAAATGGATAAAATACCTCAATGTGAGACAGGAATCCGTCAGAATTCTAGAGTAGAAAATAGGCAGTAACCTCTTCGATATCAGCCGGAGCACCTTCTTTAAAGATATGTCTTCAAAGACAAAGGAAACAAAAGTGAAGATGAACTTTTGGGACTTCATCAAGATCAAAAGTTTCTGCACAGCAAAGGAAACGTCAACAAAACAAAGAGGCAACCCACAGAATGGGAGAAAATATTTGAAAATGACAGTATGGACAAAAGGTTGATATCCAGGATATATAAAGAACTCCTCAAACTCAACACACGCAAAACAGACAATCATATCAAAAAATGGGCAGAAGATATGAACAGATACTTCTCCAATGAAGACATACAAATGGCTATCAGAGACATGAAAAAATGTTCATCATCACTAGCCGTCAGGGAGATTCAAATTAAAACCACATTGCGATACTACCTTACACCAGTTAGAATGGCCAAAATTAGCAAGACAGGAAACAGCATGTGTTGGAGAGGATGTGGAGAAAGGGGAACCCTCTTACACTGTTGGTGGGAATGCAAGTTGGTGCAGCCACTCCAACAGTGTGGAGTTTCCTCAAGAAATTAAAAATAGAGCTTCCCTAAGACCCTGCAATTGCATTACTGGGTATTTACCCCAAAGATACAGATGTAGTGAAAAGAAGCACCATCTGTACCCCAATGTTTATAGCAGCAATGGCCACGGTGGCCAAACTGTGGAAAGAACCAAGATGCCCTTCAACGGACGAATGGATAAGGAAGATGTGGTCCATATACACTATGGAGTATTATGCCTCCATCAGAAAGGATGAATACCTAACTTTTTTAGCAACATGAATGGGACTGGAAGAGATTATGCTGAGTGAAATAAGTCAAGCAGAGAGAGTCAATTATCATATGGTTTCACTTATTTGTGGAGCATAACAAATAGCCTGGAGGACATAGGGAGATGGAGAGGAGAAGGGAGTTGAGGGAAATTGGAAGGGGAGGTGAACCATGAGAGACTATGAACTCTGAAAAACAATCTTAGGGTTTTGAAGGGGCTGGGGGTTGGAGGTTTGGGGAACTAGGTGGTGGGTATTAGAGAGGGCACGGATTGCATGGAGCACTGGGTGTGGCGCAAAAACAATGAATACTATTACACTGAAAAGAAATTTAAAAAAAAATTCATACTTGCTTTTGATCTTGAGTAAGTAATTTGGGGGGAAATAGTAACTACTCCAGTGGGTATTATAAGGTTAAAAAATATATCTTGGTCTAGCAGAGTGAGTGTAATTTCTTAAAGGATAGTGGTAAGCTATTTTTATTACACTAATAGATCCTTAATTCAAAGAGAAAGAATATGGAAACCTTATATCATTCCAAAATATCATCCCCTGGTTTGATTTTCATCTTTTCATCTTGTTGCCTCCTCCTGTTCTTTATCCTTTACTTCATATCACTATGAGAGGCAGAGGAAGAAGGAGAAGAACTTAAAAAGGACTTTATCTGAATTGATTCAGAATTTATCTTCAACAATTTTGCCAGAGAATGAAGAAAACACAGATAAATGTACAGATCAACCAAGTCAGTAGAAAGTGAGGACTAAAAATTGGATCAACAAAGAGAAGTGATAGAAGGAAAGGGTAGATAAATGACAAACCATATTTGCCATAACATCTGAGGTTGACTCAGACCTTAGCTGGGAAACAAATATCCTAGATGCACCACCCAGCTCTATAAACATTACAAGGTGTCTTTACATTCAGGTGTTGGGATTCAGGTACAGGAAGCTTCTGGAGAAGCAAAAATATGTTCAGTTTTCTATGAATAATGGTTTGACAAAACCTCATTGTGTTCCCCTTGGACTAAGACTATCATCTGGGTACACACGTATAGGTAAATTCTTTGTGTTATATTTTTGGTTTTTTTAGCCATTAGAACATAATTAATTAGGTTCAGAGTGGAGGAGAAAAATGATACATAACAGGATATTTGTTCAGCTCTCAGTTAGAAATGAAAACTTGGTCTAACCATGTCAACTGCAGGGCTTTGGTTTCTTCACTTACATAATTTAAAATTAGTAACTATTTTTCCATAGTTTTATGATATTTTTCTGGTAGCAGTGCAGAATTCATCTGTATAGGAAATGCAAACTTTTGAAGGTCTTTGGTCACTCAATCTGTGGCTAGTGACTCACAATATTTAAAAGAGAGTACCACTTTAGTTCTGAATTAACCAAATGAACAGTTACTAACCTTTATTTTCGCCTCCTGCAGAATCCTTCTGATAGAATAGACAGTTTTCCTAACACTCAAAACTACTAATTAGAGTAAATTCCTTTCACATTTCTATCTTAGGAATAGATGAGCATTAAAAAGTAGAATTTATTAATATGATTTTCTCTTTGCCATTAACTAGAAAATCTTTTTGTTTTTCCCCCTTATTAAAAACTGTAAGCTTTAATTATTTCTATCTCTTAATTTAAAACTATATTCAAACTGGCAATTTAAATTTTCCCAGATTATTACTTTCAAAAATTAGATTAAACATAAACCTTTCTTCATATCAGGAAGTTCCTGTTGTCTGAAAGTCATTATTAAGAATATGAACTCTCATAGTGCAGTTGATATAGGTATGGTAGAAAATCAAACTGCCATTGCTTTGGCCCTGGAGATATTTTCCAGACATAACTTTTAAGTGCATTCCTTTCATGCTTAGCTGTCAAACGCATTTCTTCTAAAACAGAGGTCAGGAACAAAATTCTGATTCATTGAGAAATGGCTGTTTCACCTTCATTTCTCGTACACTTTCAGCTGTTCTTGCTTCAAGCTCCCCTCATGGCACACCAGAATGACTTGGTGAGAAAGAATGCTGTTTCCTGATACATCCTATTCCAAGTAATAAACTTCACATCTAGTCTTGTCTGCATCTTCAAAGCGCTTGGTAAACATTAAATAATTAATCCCCACAACACATTTGGGAAGTAGGCATGCATTATTATCACCGTGACAAAACTGGAGGCTCCCTGAAATTAAATGAGTTGCCAGAGGCTACATATCAAGTTATTATCAGAGCTAGAATGAGTTTCTGCTTCCCACTTTCATTTTAAGACCTCACCAAGTCCTCTCCTGTGTTAATAAGTACCCAAGTCCACTTTCTACATAATTTCCATTGGATCAACAGTGTGTTGCAAATATAATTTGAATATTTAATAATTTTGGACAGGGCAAATTGAAGTTTTGTAACCAGCCATGCCATGAAATAGATTTTATTTCAGCTTGTTCTCAGAGTGACCAAAAGATTTCACCTTTAATCAAGAGATCAGATGATGGCTGCCCAGGAAGGAAATGATGATATCTTCAACAAGTTGGGTAGAAGATCTGTGTTTAAAAATTCTGTTCTTAAAATAGGACATATCATATTTTTACCATAATAGGTAGAATGGACTTTTGGCAAGACCAATGAGTATGCACCAAGGAAGTTCTTGGTAAAGTTTAAAAATGAAAGAAGCATCTCTATTAGCATTTGTTGAACACTGAGTCCTTGCTAAGAACTGTACGTGGCAAAGAATTAATCATAGTTGAAACCTCATGGGTTCAGGCAATAGTCTTATTAATATTCGCTTGTAAGTTGCTGCGGTTGTACTTGCTAATAAAATCCCCAAATGAAGGGCAGGTCACTCCTCTGGCAATCTCTACATTTAGTATCTCAGAATGTGTACGTTCTGAATCTCCCAAGTTAAGAGCTCTACAAGACAGAGCCATGCCCTGACACTTATCACAGAATTAGCAGAATTTTGCCCTCATCATGTCCAGCTGATAAACAGCTTTTGGTGAGCTGAACTCATGTTTCTGGTCTGCTAATTGGCCAGTTAGATTCATTTGGTGCTGCTGAGCCTCTAAACAAATTAAGGTTAATTGGAATCAGAAATGGATCAGCAACCTCAGTACTCAATCTGTTTAGCAGTTCTCTTCAACTCATTACTTGCCTTCTTTTAGTTCCACGCACCATGTATGTGCCACTCATTCTATCTGCCTCTATTGTGACTCTACCTTATTATAGAATGTTTCAGAAGGCAGTATTTGGGGGACAAGCAGCGTATTACAACACAATTGGGATCAACACATCTAAGATATACCTTGTGAATTTCTTATTCACATAGCTTTTCCAAATATGTCTATGTAATCCCTTAGGACTTTTCATTTTGTTTTTTGGAGTCCTCTTTCAGTAGAATAAAACTTAAGACTTGGAGAGGACCTCAACATATCCAACTGATCTGGCTCCCAGTCAGAGATTGTATTAAATCCATTTTGTAGATTAAGTGAAGGAAACTTGAGTAGGGTAAGAGCTTTCCCAAAATTTCTATACTTAGGGCATTAGTAACTTCATCTTCTGCTTCATAATTTAGTGACTTTCAACCATGCCATGTTCCCTCCATACTATTTCTAATAGCTAATATTTATTGGACGCTCACTGTTCCAAGCTATGGTGAAGTGCTTTGCATGCATTATATTAATGAATTCTTACAACAAGCTTTATTCCCATTTCATAAGGAAGAAACATCCTTCATTGAATTAAGCCGATTGCAAGTTCCCTACTCCATATTTAATAACACTAATTGAACAGAGAGAAACTGTAAGCAACTGTAAGCAATCCACTAGCTACAACTCTGAATTAAAATTACAACTTTGAGAGACAGCTCTGTGGTTTAAGAAATTGATGTAGATTCCATTCAGACCTCAGCAATGGGAAAGAGTGAACAGAGTGACCATTACTATCCATCAGAGTCCCATTAAATAGTATGTTCTTGCTATCCTAGATTCATTTTAAAAAATAAGTAATTAAAATGTATATAAAGATGAGGATTATTTTATTAACTCCCAAAGTGAGAATTTTTTAAGTTACTGTGGTAATTAATTATGATTCAGTTCTTCTTGGAAGAACAAAAGCAGCTATGTACAATAATAAATTCTATGATAACTGTGTGTTGGGGCTCCACATATATTCAACACTCCTTTCTTTGGCACTGTGATATTCTGTTCTCACTGCTCTTCTCTTTGCATTTCTTTATATCCCTCACTAATATCTCCTCAGACTTCTCTCTTCAAACACCTCAGTCACCTATTCTTCTCAAGAGCATTTAGTTAGTAGGTTAAAAAATACTGAGGCATCAGCCGACGTATCTTCTCTGCCACTAACCATTTCTCTGCCCACTACACCCTGTTGTATTAATGAAACTCCAGAAGTAATATAATGGTATTGACCACACAGAGTTCTAATAATGTGGGTTTCTTATGTAGTTATTTCTAATATTTTTCCAGGATAAAAAATATATATAAAATACCAAGCCAGTTTCTTTCCTTATTTATTCTCGGATACATTCTGTCATATTCCTGGTCTAACAGTTCAAGTGTTATGCTTCCTTTGAAAAACTTTTAAGCTTAAATTATAAGATTATTAAGGGAATTTTAAGACCCTCAATTGATTTTTGCAAAATTTAAAATTGTAAGCCTTCTGACTGTCTTAGGGTATGATTCTCAAACATTTTTCACATAAGTAGGACTATTAAAATTGTAGAAATTTCTGAAACCCACTTCCAAGAGCTTTAATAAATCTGGTGTATGTCTGACAGTGACAATCTCCTAGATGCGTTTAACAGATTTTTTTTTAATAGAGGAAGACTTACAATTAATTCTTTGATTTTAAAAATTAACAGTTAATTTATTAAGATAATGAATTCAGAAATCCAAATTTCCCTTAAGATTTTAAAAATAGCTTTTTGGAAGTATAATTGGCATATAATAGATTGTATGTATTCAAATGAGTTATTAAAGTTTTGGCATCTGTACACACCCATGAAACTATCACCACGTCAAGATGGTGAACATATCCCTCAAAATGTCCTCATTCCCAAGATAACACTCCTTCTCTCCATCTCTGCACCTTTCCTCCTATTCATAGGCAATCACTGGTTTGCTTTTAGTCATGAAATATTAGCAATATTTCTCAAATATTATATGAATGGAATCATATAGAATATATTATTGTTCTTTTATTTTCAAGATGGAGAGGTATCTGACGTCTTTCATTCAGAATAATTTTGAGATTTGTCCAGGTTATTTTTGTATTAAGAGTTCATTTCTTTTCATTTCCAAGTAGTGTTACATTGTATGAATATACCAAAACTGGTTTATGCATTTGCTTATTGATGGACTCTTTCCAGATTTTGGCTAAACAAATAAAGATGAAATAAACATTTGCGTACAAGACTTTGCATGTACATACGCTTTCATTTCTTTTGTGTAGGTTCCTAAAGGTGCAACAGTAGGGTTATGTAAAGGTTGAAATTTTGTGAAATTGCCAAATTGTTTTCTATAGTGATTGTACTATTTCATATTACCACAAGTCACATATGAGATCCAGCTGCTTCACATCCCTCCTGGCACATGGTAGGTCAATATTTTAAATGTTAAACTAATTCTAATTCCAGTAAGCATGTAGGAGTTTCTCACTGTGATTTCCATTTGCATTTCCCTCTAGCTAATGATGTGGAACTTTCATGCAGTTCTTTGCCCACCCATATCTCATTTTTGATGAAGTATCAGTTAAAATCTGCTATACATTTTTAAATTAGGTTATTAACTATAGATTTCTCAAACATGTCCTTTGTCAAGATAAGATTCTCTTCAATTTTAATTTCTGAGGTTTTTTATCAGGAATCAGTTTTAATTCTTGTGCATGTCATCTAATAATTTATCTATGGATAAAATTTATTTATTTATTTATTTATTTATTTATTTATTCTGGATCAGTTTTGAGTTTTTGTCCCATTAAGGTTAGTATTTTCCTGTGTGTTTGCATGTGTGGTGATTTCGAATTAGATACGGAAACTGAATTCTGTCCTTTGGATGCTGAGTATGTTTGTACTCCAAGACCCATTTTTGACCTTTGTTATAGGAAGCCACTAGGTTACTTGGAAATGATCCAATCCCTTTAGGTCTGCTTTAAGGTTTGTTTGGCAGGACCAGGGTATAGTCTAGGGTTAATTTCTTCCCACTAACAATGCAAGAACCTTCTTAGTAATCTACTCCTGCCCTGTGAATTGTGAGGTTTTCCACTCTGGTTTTTGGGAACAGCACTGTTCTGGACCTTATGTGAGCTCCGAGTATTCCTCCCTCTAATCCTTTTAGACGGTTGTTCATCTGCCTAGAATAGTTTCCTCACCCATGTGTGCTGATCAGATCTCCACTGAAAACTCCAGGGAATCCCTCCATGGGCCATTGACTGTTTCTCTGGGCAGCAGCAGTCTTCTCTCTGGTAATCAGCCCTGCAAAATGTCACTGCTTTGACCTCCCTGGCTCCCACTTCTGTCTCCTTAACCTGGAGAGATGACAGGGATGTCTTCCTGTGCTGCAACCTCAAAATTTCCTCCTGGAAATAATCCAGTGTAATCAAAGGGCTCACCTTACTTGTTTCCCAACTTTCAGTGGTCACTGCTCTTCCTTGCCTTGTGCCTGATTTCTTGAGAATGGTTGTTTCATAGTTGCTTGCTTTTTCAGTTGTATCAGGTGGGAAAGTATTTTTGGTCCCTGTTAGACCAAGTCACTCATTAAACCTTTTAAATCAATTCACTATCTTATTCCCTAGGTACAAATCCAGCAAATATCTAACCACCACTTCAAAGGTAGCTTTTGATTAATATTTTGCCCAAATATTTTGATATAAATTTTGCCCAATTTATAATTATATTTAGCTTCCCCAAAACACTTAATCATATTTATCATTTTTTAAATTGTTTTACTTTTCTTTTCATTTTTCTTTTTCTTTTTTCTTTTCTTTTCTTTTTGTTGTTGTTGTTGTTGTTGTTTTAATGTAGGTTCCATGCCTCGTGAGGAGCCCAACACAGGGCCTGAAGTCATGACCCTGAGATCAAGACATGAGCTGAGATCAAGAGTCAGATGCTTAACCAACTGGGCCACCCAGGCATGCCTGCATTTATCATTTTAAATAGTCAACTTTTATATGAAATTTAACTATCTCACTCTGAGCATTCTAAATGGAGATGTAAAGGATATTGGTGTGCAGGGATTACCAAATTTATGTCCTCACACCTTAGGATGGTGGGTACAATCTAAGCTCTTGTGTCCTTGAGAGCATAAAACAAGAAAAGAGTGACAAAAGCTCTTCTAACAAGCAAGAATCTCACAAATTCTTAAGTAATTCCTTTACACAGAGTATGTTAGACTTCTAAATATAGTAAACATTAAAAATTTTTAAATCATTCTCATAGTTTCCAAAGAGTAGAATGATATTCTTACTTTCAAATTAAAACTTCAACCTAAAATTAATTCTTTAAATATTTTAAATTGAAATTACAGATGGGATAGTATAATATAATAAAAATAAAGAAATAATCAGTACAAGGACTTTAACATACCAAAAAAACACAGAATTTTTTTCTTAAAATAATATAAAATTCCCAATACTGTATATTTGATTTGCTTAATCATATGAAGTAAACCATTTATCTTTGACAAAAGATATATACCCAATAAAAAAAACTGTTCTACTTCCCCAAGCAAACTGAGATTTACTTGTCTGAAAAATGAGGTTGTATTTTGACGAAAGAAAGGTTTGTCAGAAACTCAGGAAGTGGATTTCCTCCCCTCCCCTTCCCCCTTCTCCCTTTCCCTTTGTTTTCTTCTTTTCTCTCAGGAGAAACTGGAAAATTCTCAAACCTATATGCTAACTAAACAGACTCCATATTTGTAAGGGTGTTTGCTCTTGACATTCTTCCTTCCCTATATTCAAGTTATGCATTAATCTAATTGGTCCATCTGACCTGAATCTTTCAGTCTTCAGTTAGTTTTAACTAATTCTTTTCTGATTTTGCAGTTCCTTGGCTCTCTTAAGACATTGTATTGTCTTCTCATCTATCTCTGAAGACACTACAAAAACATTCCCTTGAAGAGGTTTTGCAATGTTTCTGAGTTTTACCATTTGAACTGTGTAGATGGAATTCCACATTCTCCTTTATTCTGGTCTGGCAACCCATAAATTTTATGTATATTTTAAATTAGTTTCCATTGGGTTTTGAGTGTCATCCTGGCTTTGTCTGACTCCACAGGACTACACTATAATCATATATTCAACAGTGTCTAAGAAACTACACATTTTAAGGCGTATTAACCAGTTTCTCTGCCTGGGTTTACTGATGTTCCATGATTGCACTTTAAGTTGTAAACATGCACTAAACCCTAAAAAATAAGTTTGTTCCATATTTGCAATATGACTGGCTACTTTTATATACTTAATGTACATATTTTTATCTAATAATATTTTGTGAAATTATATATAAACAATTTGCAATTATAAGTTATATTATATAAACATATTAAACAGTATTTACAAAACACAGATAACCTCGTTTCCAGTTATGAAAGGTTAGTAACAATAAGAAGAATGAATATTTCACTCCAGGATCAACTGATATTCCTCTAAATTACACTAAATACAAGCAGTCAGAATTAATGGCCCCTGTGGTCAGGGTTATAGAAAAAGTCAACAGTATATTTGCTAATATGCTCTAATAATTGTTTATGTTGCCTTTGCTTAAACAGAGTCCAGAATTTTAGTAATATCACTAAAACATGACCGAACTGGAGTCCATGATAAATAAAGTGGGTCGGGTCATATGTTGAATTTGTTAGGCACAACTCAATTCCTAAAGGGACTCTGTAACATTCTTAATCATGCTTCTGCCCATTAGGAAGCTAAGGTGATTAATAATGAATATATTCACTAAAAATAAATATCCGGTGGTGAGCTCCCACCAATTGTTTACCTTCATACTTAAACACCTACAAAATCACCTAAAAAACAGAGGTCATGCACATCTTGATAATTACTCAAAGAAATGGCCTTCAGATATTTCCAAGAATTAAAAAAAAATACCTTGACTCTTTAGGCAATGTGTATATTAAATGTCTCCTCATTCATGAATTTAACAAGAAAGCTATCACTGGAGGGAGACAGGTTTTTTTGGTTGGGAAGGTAGAATTGTTTTTTTGTTTGTTTGTTTTAAGTGATATTCTTTCCTTCCCTTTTCATATAACCATCTCTTCCTAAGGCGGGGTGAAAACAAAAAAGAGAGAAGAACCTTCTTTTCTACCATTTGTTTATCCAGCAAGAAGGAAGACATTACCACTTAATATCAAGGGAACAGTCAAAAACATTCTGTAACTCCACTTTGTAATACAATCACAGTTTTTAGAAGCTATTCACCTTAATAATTGGTATTTATAATGTCACCAATCTTTGAAAATAACTTCTCGGTAACTATTGGAAAATTTATTTATAGTAGGAGATTAGAGTACACCAAAGATATATGTATGGATTCCTTCCTGGAGTGTGTGTTTTTGTATGTATTTTTTTAATGTTCGAAAATACTGAATATTTTAACTTCATTCATCTACCCTAACAAGTTTTAACTGATTCTCTTCTATACAAAATATTGTGCAAGATTCTGTGGTGTAAAAGGATTAAAAACCGAGTCACTTGCCTCAGGACCATGTAATCTAGCCAGGACAAATGGAATAAATCTGGAAAATGAAAAAATGAAAGTGGTTTGTGATTAAATTTCAAATGAGTGGAAGAGTCATAATTCAGTTTTCCTTTTCCTTCTATGATTAGAACAAAGTGGGTGACTATAAAATAGTTTAAATTATTAACCAAACATCACACAAAATAGAACCTAATTGGAGATTATTCCCCAAAATAATCTTTTAATAGGTATACACTTCAGTTACTTTTGGAATTTCTTTGTTTTTTGAGAGTGGAGGGGATCTCCAGGGATATCATAAGAAATTAATTTCATTATTCTACACTTATATTTTAAGATCAAACTATTATTATTCTCGCTATTCAAAAGACTGCTCTGAGAGTCAGGCAGATCCTATGGTCTCTGGCAAATTATTTTAGCTCCTCTAAGCCTGTTTTCTCAGCTAAAGCAATATTAAATATACTTAGCAAACTGAAGATTTATAAAAACTAAATATGAAAGTGTTCATGAAGTACTAAGTGTAACACTTACTACACATAGTAGGTGCTCAATCAACATTATTTTTTATTGTTACTTTTTTTTGTAATTTTCTTTTTTTTTAAGATTGTGTTTATTTATTTGACAAAGAGTGAGAGATCACAAGTTGACAGAGAGGCAGGCAGAGAGAGCAGGGAAAGCAGGCTTCCTGCTGAGCAGAGAGCCTGATGTGGGGCTTGGTCCCATGACCCTGAGATCATGACCTGAGCGGAAGGCAGAGGCTTTAACCCACTGAGCCACCCAGGTGCCCCTTTTGTAGTTTTCAAAAATCATATGTATTTAAATGTATTTTTGAAAAGGTGAGCATCTTAAAAAAATTTCTAGATACTTCCTAAAAAGGAAATCTAAAAAGGTTGAGTATTGGCAGCATTGTCATAACAAGTTTGCTGCCATTTCTGAGGTACTTGCTTCCAAGGAGGAGAATGGTTTTTGTATTCAATACTTTACAAAACATCTGAGGTAATAGTAAACAAAAGTGATTATTTAAATTATCTTGTCACTGTGCCTGAATGCATTGGCAGGTCAACTTGAAGTTTCTGTTAGTTGAACTGGAGAGTCAGTAAAATAGCTATCTAGTCCACAGCCAAGTCATTTCCTATTGTACAAATCATTTCCAATCTCTAGTTCTAGACCTACTAGGTTCACGTTGTATATCTGTTATAGTCCTGACTCTCACTGCAAGGAAGGCATTTGAATGAAAAAAAAAAATGAGTTTCTGCTTGATTTTGTTTAGTTACTATGGGAAGTAAATGGCATCACAGAGGGACCTCACGTACATATCACATGAATTATTTGGCACTAAATTTTTTAACTAGTTTTTTTAACAACTAGGAGATAGGTAAGACCAAAATACCTTCAGTCTACATCAGAGTTTCTCAATCTCATCACTACTGAAGTTCCAGGACAGATAATTCCTCATTGGGTGGAGAGAGAAGGGTGGGCTTTCCTGTGCATTGTAGGAGGTTTAGCTGCATCCCTGGCCTATAACCAGTAAATGCCAGTAGCACTCACCTCCCAAGTTGGCAATAATCAAAAATGTCTGCAGATATTGTCAAAGTGCCCTGGAGGAAAAATCACTCCCACTGAGAATTGCTGGACTACATAGTCCCAAATTCTCGAGGAGCAACCTCTTCTCGAGTATCCAAATATATATCCTCAGATCCCATCAGTTAACTATAGGGAAAACCTGGAATTAGGGTTTCCAGTTGCTCCTGATTCTAGCAGCAGCCTCAGCCTCCACAATGACCCAGCCCCTAGGATCACCCCAGCTCCCTATACTTGTCAATATGGACAATTTCATTCTTTAAAGTACCACTAAACCTAAGGCTAATGTGTTTGACAATTTTTATAGAACGTTGATATTCATAAGAGAATAATCACATCAAAAGACAAGAGACAGGGGGGAGACAAGATAGCGGGGAAGTAGGAGGAGGCGCTGTTTCAACCTGTACCCTAAAGTGAGCTGATTACCTACTAAAGACCTCCGATCACCCATGAAATCAGCCTGACATCAGAATTATATATGTCTGGATCTCTACAGGGGCACAAGATGCCAGTGGGCAGGTAAAATGGAGAGGTAACGTCTGACTGATATTGAAAGATAAACAAAAGGGGGAGGGAGCCACCCGAGGCCACCAATTGGAAAGTAATACCCCAATATGAGAGTGCCCTGCTTTTGGGGACCAGCATTAACTTGGAGTCTGGTTGAAAGTACTCAAAAAGAGCAAAAAGGATCACAGGTGGATAAGGACAGGGACTTAAGTCCCAGGACCCAGGACAGCCTCCCCTGATGCTGAGCCAGAGAGAGTGCAGCAGAGAAACCAGGTCTTAGTCCCTGAACTGCCAGCATGCCAAAGAATGCGTGGGGTCTGGCTCTTGTGAGGGGCTGGGAGCCTCCCCAAATGGCAGAACACTGAGCTATGCTAACAGAGCCTGAGACGTGCACACTCCTCACCCTCCCCTGAGAGAGGTGTGCGAAGGCCCTGCCAGCTGCTCTCTAGGACCCGCGCCCTGCTCTCAGAGCCTGAGATGCACGACCCACACCCTCCCTGAGAGAAGTGCCTGCAAGCCCGGCACTCTTAGACCCAGAAAGACCAGACACTCACAGCCTGGGCCAGCGGGAAAATCTCAGTGTGCAATTGCTGGTTGAAACCTCTCTGGCAGTCTGGAGCTGCCCAGACAGCAGCCACTGCCATGGTTTGGGGTACAAGCAGAAGATCCTGCATCCCCCAGGACTGCGACTCAGAACCTGCTGTGCCAGTGGCCGAGGGGAATTTATATGAACTCTGCAGCACCCACAGGGGAGCAGACTGAGGCTTCTCTCTGAAAGGGAGGTCGGGGTGCAATTTGCTTTCCTCTAAACCTCCAAAAACCATCAAAAGCGGTCAAGGTGAGAGAAAAAAAGTGAACAAACATAAAAACCTCCAGAGATAAAAAGCCTGAAAAAAACAGTTTCCTCAGAGCCGTCCTCCTTGAGGGGGGCAGGAGCACTTTACTCAGAGAACATCACTGACTGAAAACCCACGTGGCAGGCCCCTCCCCCAGAAAACCAATAAGGAAAGAAAAAAAATAAAATAAAATAAAAAAAGACTACAAGAGAACAACCACCACTACTTCATAAATACAACTTTTATTTTTAACTCGTTCCCACTATTCTGGTTCATTTTTCTTTAAATATAGATAATTTTTTAACCTATTGACCACCACAGTGAGATGTCCAGTACATCAAATTCCATAATAACCTCCTAACCTGAACTTTTTGATACATATACCTGTGTTTTTCTTTTGCATTTCTATTTTTTAAATTTTTTAAATTTTAGTTTAGTTTAGTCTAGTTTATTCCTTTTTTATTTTTATTTTCTAATAGTCACATAGAGTTAAATTTCAAGGTAATCCCCTTTCCCCAATCAATGCTACCCCTATAGGTAAGCCATTTTTTAATCTCCCTTTATTTTAGGAAAGTTGAGACCTTTAACAAAAATATCAAGATACATCCAGGAAGAATCAAAACAACCTTCCTTGCTCACACTGAGAATTTATAATCACTCTCCCATCTTTTTCTTCCACCAGTGTTTCTGTCTTTTTGTGTTTGTCCTGATAGTATATAAATCTAATACTTAGGGTTCTTTTTGACGAGGTTCTTCCTTTATTTGCATATATTTTTTTTCTCTTGTCATATACTTTTATCAGTCTGTTTTTGTTTGTATACTTCATAAATCTTTCCTTGGGGCCTATTTGGGCTGAACCCTCTCTTTTATCTTCCCTTTTTTTCCTCTCTCTCTCTTTCTCTTTTTTTTTCTTTTTCTTTTATTTTTTTTTTCTCATTTGGGTGGGGAATCCTGATTGCTCAGAAGCATTCCAGGGTGCACCTTGATTGCACTATGGTTGATACATGCTAATGTATCATGGTTGATACATCCATTCAGTCATCTCTCACCAAAATGACTAGGAGGAGGAATGCCCAACAGAAGAAAAATATAGAGGATGGGACTTCTGCAACAGAGCTAACGGCTATCGACACAGACAATATTTTGGAAAGGGAATTCAGACTAACAATTATCCAGGCAATAGCTAGGTTGGAGAAAGCCATGGATAACCAAATGGAATAGATTAGGGCAGAACTGAAAGCCACCAGGGATGAGGTTCACAATGCTCTCAATGAGTTCCAATCTAACCTAAATTCTCTAAAAGCTAGGGTAACTGAGACAGAAGATAGAATTAGTGATCTGGAGGACAAACAGATAGAGAGAAAAGATGAGGAGGAAGCCTGGTGTTAGGGTACGGAGTCGACACCCCTCAATTAGACAGAAAACACTCTCGATAATATAGTCACACAGCAAGGTTTATTTCCTGCTAGCTGGGGTCCAAGTATCCACCTGGCACAGCGGGTTTCAACAAGGACCCTGAGCACTCAAAGCCAAGGGTTTATATAGCATTTTCAAGGCACTTTTCCATAGCTACATACATATCTTGCACTCCACTTTGACAGTTTAACTTTGTTTAACCTTTTGCCACCCCGGCATCACCCTGGTGCCATCCTGGCGGTTAAGTAAGATTTAGGTTTAGAAGAAATTTAACTTTATTTATAGTTCCTTCTGCCTCATCCTCCTTCAGTTTTACAGTGGGGAGGGCGACTTTAGGCCTTGAGGAACTGAGCCCTTTGTCTCTGGAAATTGGGACATTGAAGAGATAGCCCTTTTTGTTGTAAATCACCAGGACATTTGCAAACCAAGGGAGACTCCTGTCTTGCAGGATTGTGGTCTCTGCAAGTTAACTACTTGTTTTTCTTTAACATTTGGTCCCTGTGGCACCATCACCTAACCGACCTGCTCTGGTGGTATATGATTAAGTTGTTTCTTAGGTTTTAGCTACTTTCTCTTACCTCAAGTTACCTGCGCCCTGTGGGATGGTTAGGGACACTCAGTAAAATGGCTTCCTGGCCTTCAGGATGGCCATTCTTATGCTAACCCACTCTTACAGTGCAAGGTGCCAGGTTTTGCTTTTCCAAGATGGCTGTACTTATGTAGGGGCTAGACTTGAGGTGGGTACAGCCTTGTTTTCCTTGCCTTCCACCCATGGAGCTGGTTTCTGGGACTTGTTTTCAAGTCCCCTGGGAAAAAGAGAGCAGGGACAGTAAAATAGGTCCTCACACTGGAACAAACAGCTTAGAAACCACGAAAACAGAATCAGGGAAATAAATGATGCCATGAAGAAAGAAGTCTAGAAGATATAGTGAAACAAGTTCTTCATGAAATTTTTCCCAATCTCACAAATGGAACCAGCTTTCATGTACTAGAGGCAGAACGGTCTCCCCTCAAGATTATAGATTCCAAAAAAAATGAAGACACCTGATAGTAAAATAGAAAAATCATAACTATAGATACAATCTCTTGAAAGCCCCTAGGACAAAGAGGCTCCATACGTACAGAGGAAAGCCCATCAAGATAATGTCAGACCTGTCCACAGAGCTACCTGGCAAGCCAGAAAGGGCTGGCAAGATATATTCAGGGCACTAAATGAGAAGATCATGCAGCCAAGAACATTCTATCCAACAATTCAAAATGGATGGAGAGATAAAGAGTTTCCAAGACTGGCAAGGCTTAAAAGACTATGCAACCACCAAGCAGACACTGCAGGAAATATTAAGGGGGGGTTCTACAAAAGAAGAAAAATCCTAAGAATAATTGAACTGAAATATAGAGACAATCTACAGAAAGAAAGACTTCAAAGGTAACACGATGTCAATAAAAATGTATCTATCAATAATCACTCTCAATGTGAATGGCCTAAATGTGCCCATAAAATGACACAGGGTTGCAGATTGGATAAAACGACAGGACCCATCCATATGTTGTCTACAAGAGACCCATTTTGAACCTAAAGATACACCCAGACTGAAAGTGAAGGGATGAAGAAGCATCTTTCATGCCAAGGGGACTCAAAAGAAGTCTGGGGTAGTGATTCTCATATCAGATAAAGTAGATTTTAAACTAAAGACTAGTCAGAAATACAGAAGGACACTACATAATTCTTAAAGGGACTATTCACAAAGATGATCCAACAATTGTAAATATCTATGCCTCCAATATGGGAGCAGCCAATTACATAAGAAAAGTGTTAATCAAGATAAAGAGTCATATTGATATGAATACATTAATAGTAGGAGATCTTAACATGCCTCTCTCAGAAATAGATCATTGAAGCAGAAAATCAATAAAGAAACAAGAGCATTGAATGACACATTGGACCAGATGGACCTCATAGATATATACAAAACATTCCACCTTAAACAACAGAATATGCATTCTTCTCAAGTTTACATGGAACTTTCTCAAAAATAGACCACATACTGGGTCACAAATCAGGACCCAACTGATACAAAAAGACTGAGATTATTCCCTGCATATTCTCAGATCACAATGCTTTGAAACTGGAGCTCAATCACAAGGAAAAGTTCGGAAGGAACTCAAACACCTGGAAGCTAAAGACCATCTTGCTTAAGAATGCTTGGATCAACCAGGAGATCAAAGAAGAACTGAAACAATTCATGGAAACCAATGAGAATGAAGACACTTCGGTCCAAAACCTATGGGATACAGCAAAGGCAGTCCTAAGGGGGAAATACATAGCCATCCAAGCCTCCCTCAAAAAATTGAAAAATCCAAATACACCAGCTCTCTCTACACCTTAAAGAACTGAAGAATCAACAACACACCAAACCAACTCCACACATAAGAAAAGAAATAATCAATATTAGAGTAGAAATCAATGAGGTAGAAACCAGAGATACAGTAGAATGTATCAATGAAACTAGAAGCTGGCTTTTTGAAAGTATCAATAAGATCGATAAGCCATTGGCCACACTAATCCAAAAGAAAAGAGAGAAAGCCCAAATTAATAAAATTATGAATGAAAAGGGAGAGATCACAACTAACACCAAGGAAGTAGAAACAATCATCAGAAGTTATTATCAACAGTTATATGCCAATAAGCTAAGCAACCTAGATAAAATGGATGCATTCCTGGAAAACTATAAACTCTCCAAATTGAACCAGGAAGAAATTGGCAACCTGAATAGACCAATACCTAGTAAAGAGATTGAAGCAGTGATCAAAAACCTCCCCAAAAAACAGAGCCCAGGACCTGACAGGTTCCCTGGGGAATTCTACCAAACTTTCAAAGAAGAAATAACACCTATTGTCCTGAAGCTGTTTCAAAAAATTGAAGCAGAAGGAAAACTTCCAGACTCTTTCTATGAAGCTAGCATTACCCTGATCCCCAAACCAGGCAAAGACCACACCAAAAAGGAGAATTTCAGACCAATATCACTGATGAATATGGATGCTAAGATTCTCAACAAATTCCTAGCAAACAGGATCCAACAGCACGTTAAAAAGATTATCCACCATGACCAGGTGGGATTCATCCCTGGGTTACAAGGATGGTTCAACATTCACAAATCAATCAATGTGATAGAACAAATCAATAAGAGAAGAGAAAAGAACCGCATGGTCCTCTCAATTGATGCAGAAAAAGCATTTGACAAAATCCAGCATCCGTTCCTGATTAAAACTCTTCAAAGTATAGGGATAGAGAAAACATTCCTGAACTTCATCAAATCTATCTATGAAAGACCCACAGCAAATATCATCCTCAGTGGGAAAAAGCTTGTAGCCTTCCCTTTGAGATCAGGAACACGACAAGGATGCCCACTCTCACCAATCTTGTTCAACATAGTATTAGAAGTCCTAGCAACAGCAATCAGACAACAAAGAGAAATAAAGGTATCCAAATTGGCAATGAAGAAGTCAAACTCTCTCTCTTCACCGATGACATGATTCTTTATAGGAAAAACCCAAAAGACTCCACCCCCAAACTACTAGAACTCATACAGCAATTCAGCAACATGGCAGAATACAAAATCAATATACAGAAATTAGTGGCTTTCTTATACACTAACAATGAAAATACAGAAAGGGAAATTAGAGAATCTATTCCATTTACTATAGCACCAAGAACCATAAGATACCTGGGAATAAACATAACCAAAGAGGTAAAGGAAATGTACTCGAGGAACTACAGAACACTCATGAAAGAAATTGAAGAAGACACAAAAAGATGGAAGACCATTCCATGCTCTTGGATCAGAAGAATAAACATTGTTAAAATGTCTATATTGCCTAGAGAAATCTATACTTTTAATGCCATTCCGATCAAAATTCCACCAGTATTTTTCAAAGAGCAGGACCAAATAATCCAAAAATTTGTATGGAATCAGAAGACACCCGAAATCCCTAAGGAAATGTTGAAAAACAAAAATAAGACTGGGGGCATCACGTTACTTGATTTCAAGCTTTACTACAAAGCTGTGATCACCAAGACAGCACGGTACTGGCATAAAAACAGACACACAGACCAGTGGAACAGAGTAGGGAACCCAGATATGGACCCTCAACTCTATGGTCAAATAATCTTCGACAAAACAGGAAAAAATATACAGTGGAAAAAGACAGTTTCTTCAATAAATGGTGCTGGGAAAACTGGAGAGCTATATGTAGAAGAATGAAACTCAACCATTCTCTTACACTGTACACAAAGATAAACTCGAAATGGATAAAAGATCTCATCGTGAGACACGAATCCATCAGAATCCTAGAGGAGAACATAGGCAGAAACCTCTTTGATATCAGGCACAGCAACTTTTTTCAAGATATGTTTCCAAAGGCAAAGGAAACAAAAGCGAAGATGAACTTTTGGGACTTCATCAAGATCAAAAGTTTCTGCACAACAAAGGAAACAGTCAACAAAACAAAGAGGCAACCCATGGAATGGGAGACGACATTTGCAAATGACAGTACAGACAAAAGGTGATATACAGGATCTATAGAAAACTCCTCAAACTCAACACACACAGAAGAGACAATCATATAAAAAATGGGCAGAAGATATGAACAGACACTTCTCCAATGAGACATACAAATGGCTATCAGACAGAAGAAAAAATGTTCATCATCACTAGCCATCAGGGAGATTCAAATTAAAACCACATTGAGATACCACCTTACACCAGTTAGAATGGCCAAAATTAGCAAGACAGGAAACAACATGTGTTGGAGAGGATGTGGAGAAAGGGGAACCCTCTTACACTGTTGGTGGGAATGCAAGTTGGTGCAGCCACTTTGGAGAACAGTGTGGAGATTCCTCAAGAAATTAAAAATAGAGGGACGCCTGGGTGGCTCAGTTGCTTAAGCAGCTGCCTTCAGCTCAGGTCATGATCCCAGCATCCTGGGATCGAGTCCCACATTGGGCTACTTGCTTGGCAGGGATCCTGCTTCTCCCTCTGCCTCTGCCTCTGCCTGTCACTCTGTCTGCCTATGCTCACTCTGCTCCTCTCTCTCTGACAAATAAATAAATAAAATCTTAAAATAAAAAGGAATTAAAAATAGAGCTTCCCTATGACCCTGCAATTGCACTACTGGGTATTTACCCCAAAGATACTGATATAGTGAAAAAATGGGCCATCCGTACCCCAAAGTTTATAGCAGCAATGGCCCGGTCGCCAAACTGTGGAAAGAACCAAGATGCCCATCAAGGGACGAATGGATAAGGAAGACATGGTCCATATACAGGAGTATTATGCCTCCATCAAAAAGGACGAATACCCAACTTTTGTAGCAACATGGACGGGACTGGAGGAGATTATGCTGAGTGAAATAAGTCAAGCAGAGAGAGTCAATTATCATATGGTTTCACTTATTTGTGGAGCATAACAAATAGCCTGGAGGACATAGGGAGATGGAGAGGAGAAGGGAGTTGAGGGAAATTGGAAGGGGAGGTGAACCATGAGAGACTATGGACTCTGAAAAACAACCTGAGGGTTTTGAAGGGGGAACCAGGTGGTGGGTATTAAGGAGGGCACGGATTGCATGGAGCATTGTGTGTGGTGCAAAAACAATGAATACTGTTACGCTGAAAAGAAATAAAAAATTTAAAAATATATATATATATAAATAAATAAATAAAATGCAAAAACTGTCCAGGAAAAAAAAAAGACAAGAGACAATCTTACAATCAACATCAATGATCACTGTGTTTGTGAAATTATGGACTCTTTGCTCCTTTAGGAATTTCTCTATCTGCTGTTCTCTATGCTTTTTCTCAGACGCTCTTCCCATCTCTCTCTCTCCTACTATTCCTTCATCTTCACTCTCCTCACCTCATTTCATAATTTCAGAAATCTCATGTTGCCATGTAGAGCCAGTATGATTCGTGGCTTCCTGACATTCCCCTCATATGCAACGAAAAATGTTCCATCTGGACTTCAGAGCATTTTTCTAGATATTAGAGCCAATTGAACAGGATATGGATTATGCCCCAGCCCAGAAAATATTTAAGTTACACCTCCCCCTGCAGAATGCTCTGTCCCAAATCTTCACCTTACTCTACTCATCTTCCAGGTCCCCTTTTAAGTATCACCCCCAGAGAAGCCTTCCCTGGCCCCCTCACTACACAACAAAGTCATTCCCCAGGTAGTCTCTTTCCCAGCAGCCAGTTCGTATCTCTCTTTGATCAAAATCTGTAAATACATATACCTAGGCATGTCTAATTAATTATTCACATGTTTTTATGAATCTCTAAGCTCTGCAGGGGCAAACACACATTCAGTCTTTTCAACTATGCCCAGTGTCTAGTGTCTAATAAATGTGTCATTTTTCTAATTAAAAAAAAAAAAACCACAAAGGAATGCTATAGTAGATCTTGGGGGGAATGAATGGCACTGTAAAGTACACTCAGAAATTAAATATGGGCCCTAGAGACAGAATTAGTGATCTCAGAATATGAATTAAATGTACATATTTCTAAAGTGGCCTGGAGGAGGGAAGATGAAAACATATCCAAAAGGATGGCCCCGGGAGTACAGGCACATCCCTTAGCTGAAAGAATGTGGTGATGCAATGTGTGCTCTTTGCCTTTGCAATACAGGGCAGGTGGGGAGACCCTTTTAAGCTCCAGTGAGATGTATTAGGGAGATCTCTATACCTACCTATTCAAAGAAGCAACAATAATTCTTTAAGAAACAAAAATGGTTGAGAATATAAACAATAACTGCATTTCATACAATCTCTCTGAAATCGGTTTTTAAAAATCTCACAAAATGTGAAAGAATATCAAGGGAGGAAGGAGCCAAAAGGGGCAGCCTCTGGACTGGCCCAGCAGGGGAATTAGACCAGGCAGAAGCCTCAGGCTCCCCCAGGGCCAGAAGAGATGACAGATAAATATGCAAAACAGCTTCTGTTCAAACACCCAGTCAACAGTCCCTCTCTCCACTGAGTACACTTCCTGATAGTTCTGCCAAAATAAATAGATCAAAGCTAAATTCATTCCAAAAGAACCATTCAACTTCAATGCCAAAAATAATGTCTTCTCTAAAGACACATTTCCCTTCAGGACTCCCACATACATACACAACGTGCCCCCTGCCCCCGCGCGTGCGCGCGTACACACACACACACACACACACACACACTCAGATACTCAGATACATTATGTATACACATATACCTTAACTCGGCAGTGGCTAAATAGTGCCATCTCAATTTAAGCCTAGAAGCATAGACTTCTAAACCTACAAGGTATTTTAAGGATTTTGTGGGACTGTAATTATAATACCCACCCCCCTATTTTAAAAATGAATTTGGGGTTCAAAAAAACTTGGAATCACATGTCCAAGCTTACTCACCAAGACAAAGGGCATGCTACCTAGAATTAGAATCCCAAGCCTTGAAGTCCCTGAGCACCATTTTCCAACCCTGGCCCCATTTCCCACAAGGCTTACAGAGAAGCATATGGTTGGTGTTGAATTGACTGCTTTTCTCTGTACATTTGCTACCTCACATGATAACCAGTTAGCATTAGAGATGAGGATACCAGAACTAAAAGAGGGGTCTGTTACTTGCTTGTGAGCACAGCTGTTACGGAGGCAATGAAGAGTGTGAGCATAGGTCTCTGAATAAAAAGCCGCATTGTTCCCAATATTAAATAATAAGGGATAAAATAAGTAAAATGTTAAGGACTATGTCCAAAAAAATCTTATTTCCTGTTCAAGATATTATCCTGCCTTTCTCTCAAAACTGTCCAGAAATAACAAAATAAATAAATAAGTATATATATAAATGAAATCCATAGCAGTGCAGGAAGTGAAAAAGTGTGTTATCATGCGACGAGGGACTTGGTGCACGGACCTAGCTGAAAACGGAAGCCCAAAGAGCTGAGACATCTGCAGTCCCCTGCACTGGAAAGAGGCTTCCTGCTGAGTCTGGACCAACTCTGGAATAGTGCTAAGTAAAGAGCGGGGGGCTATGGGAGAAAGAGTGAACTTGGGACACGACACCAGGTAATTAACTAAAGGATAACAAAGTTCGGAAGAAAAATGTTCATTAGAACTTAGAATTGTACATCTAATCAAACCACCTTTGAATATGATGGCATTGACTATAGAGGGATTTTTTTGGACACTCAGGAGTTCAAACAGCTTATTGTCCATAAAACTTCTGAAAGAATTCCACATCCAGATATTCCAGCAAAATTTTAAAAGATTAACACAGAATTGGTGAAAGAAAGGAAGCAAACAAAAAGGCTCTAACAGATATTAAAATGGTCTATATAGAAATGGCAACATTGATAATGCAATTCAAACAAAAGAATTAACTGTAAAACAAACATAGATACTGAGTTCTTACTACATGCTAGGCCCTATTTCAGGGACTATTTATTCTTTAACGTAACAAACAGATTAACCAATAGTGTGAGTATAATTACCCATTATACAGATGAAGAAAGGATGCAAGTATAGCTAAATAACTTGATCAAGATCACACAATTTATATGATAGTTGTCTTTCTCTGCTTGACTTATTTCGCTAAGCATGATCTCCCTGATATGAGGAAGTGGTGATGCAACATGGGGGCTTAAGTGGGTAGGAGAAGAATCAATGAAACAAGATGGGATTGGGAGGGAGACAAACCATAAGTGACTCTTAATCTCACAAAACAAACTGAGGGCTGCTGGGGGGAGGGGAGTTAGGAGAAGGGGGGTGCGGTTATGGACATTTTGGAGGGTATGTGCTTTGGTGAGTGCTGTGAAGTGTGTAAACCTGGTGATTCACAGACCTGTACCCCTGGGGATAAAAATATATGCTTATAAAAAATAGAAAATTAAAAAAGAAAAAAGAAAAAAAAAAGATCACACAGTTTATATGTTAGAAATTAGGATTTGAAGTTAAGTCATGGGACTCCAGAGCCTATTCTTTTAATCATTACATCAAGAGTGTATACAGAACCATTTTTCTTAATTATCAAAAATGGGGATCAAAATCTCAAATATTCATCCACAACTGTAGAAAGCATAGAGTCATCGGGCATCTGGGTGGCTCAGTCACTTAAGCATCTGCCTTCAGCTCAGGATCAAGCCCTGCATGGAGCTCCCTGCTCAGCCAGGAGTCTGCTTCTCCCTTTACCACCTACCCACCCAGCTCACAATCAATCTCTCCTTTTCTCTCTCAAATAAATAAAATTTTAAAATAAAGGAAAAAACAAAAGAAAGCACATAGTCATTAAAAAGAATATTCATGTAATTGAAATATATTATCTATAATATGTATCTGTATATCCCTATTATATTCAACAACATGTACTGAGCGAAAGAGACTAAAAACAAAAGAATATATGCAGTATGATTTCCTTTCCATAAATTTATAAAACAGGAGTACCTGGGTGGTTCAGTCAGTTAAGGGTCTGCCTTTAGCTGAGGTCATCCCCTCAGTGTTCTGGGATCCAACCAGAGCTCAGCAACTGGCCACCTGTTCTCAGCAGGGAGTCTGCTTGTCCCTCTGTCCGTCCCCCTGCTCAGCTCTCTGTGTCTCTCTGTCTCTCTCTCAAATAAATAAATAAAATCTTCTTTAAAATTTCTAAAACAGGGGCGCCTGGGTGGCTCAGTGGGTTAAAACCTCTGCCTTCGGTTCAGGTCATGATCTCAGGGTCCTGGGATCGAGCTCCGCTCTCTGCTCAGCAGGGAGCCTGCCTCCTCCTCTCTCTGTCTGCCTCTCTGCCTACTTGTAATTTCTGTCTGTCAAATAAATAAATAAATAAAATCTTAAAAAAAATTTTTAAACAGACACAATTAATTTATGGTGACCGAAGTCTTGGTAATAAAATTGTGATTTTCTTTGTGGGGGTTAATGACTATAAAGGACCATGAGGATTGCTTCTGGGCTGTTAATGTTCTGTATCTTGAATCAGGTGGTCCCTGATTAATCTGATCTGTTGGTCAAATTGTAAAATTCACTGAATGCTCTATCTAAGATTTTTGCACTTAAATATATATAAAAGCCTCCAGAAGAAGAGATTGTACTTTGTACACTAGACAGAGTAATATTTGTAAATGTAGCTGCTATGTACAAAAATTCATTTTATAATCATTTTATACATGTCATTCATTGTCACCATCCATGTCAATAAATATACTAATATAATACCAAAATTTGTCAACTTTCATTTATTTATCTGATTAAAATTTGAATCACTTTTAACTCCAAGTACATTGTATTTTTTAACATAAAAAATTAAATAGAAATATGTAACCCATAACAAGTTACCAAAGTAGTCATATTTTGTATGATTTCCTTTTGAGACATATATCGGTCTACAAAATTCCGAGAAATAAAGTAATTCCAGCGAAATGACTTCAAGATAATTTAAAGTCACATTTTTTCTTTCTATGTGAATTATTAAAGATTGGAAGAGCACCATGACTCAAATTATTAGCTAATCATGGACTGTCAGCTTTTATAAACTGACGACAATTAAGATTTCTGTATAAGGCTGCAGAACATTCCTAGACCAGAGTTTTCAGGTGTTAAGATGAGTTGGAAAAAAGTAATATAATTTTAAGTAAATTAATTGAGACATTTTGTTCCTATACCTAGAAAAGTCCTATTCATCCTTCAAGACACTGCTTAAATGATGCTTTCTTGCATCAGTCCTACACATTCATATGTGTTCCTCCTTTCCATCCTACTTCGGACAAAATTAATCAACGCCGTTCCTGCATTGTCTAGTGTCTAGTTTCCTACCTTTATTTTAAAATATTGCTGTTAACTCTATCCATTTCTCCTTACTAAAAATGTATTCAGTGGACAATACTGGCTTACATGGGCAAATGTTTTGGATTCAGGAAGGTCTACGCTACCCTCAGGATCCTCTCTCATTTCTTCAGATTATCATTTACTTAATATTCCACAGTTACTAAAAATAGTTGCCACAAATATCTTGAGAATTGAGTTTAAATTATTTCAAAATCTTTCCTACAACAGATGTGGGCAAGAAAAGAAGAGGAAAGGAAAAAAAAAAAAAAAACAGGAGTGAAAGTAGCAGGGTAGATGGGAAGAAACTTGAACTGAGAAAACCTCTTAGAACAGGAGGTTGAGGCTAGTAGAGCATGAGGGTAGGAAGGAAACAGTGTTTACAGAGTACTCACTCTCTCTCGCGCGCGCTCTCTCTCTCTCTCTCTCTATATATATATATATATATATCCCTGACATATATATATGTCAGGGATACGTCCTCATAAATCTCTATTTTACTAGTAATGAAACTGAGGCTCAGGAAAGGCCAGAAATTTACCAGAGTTCACCCAGGTACACAGATATTAAGAGATACCCCTAAACTTATCTCTAAACCTATCTTTTTCTTTCTTTTTTTTCCCTCACGTTTGCCTTGTTTTGTTGACAAGTGATATCTAGGATAAGAAAATAATTCACAGGGGGCACCTGGGTGGCTCAGTGGGTTAAAGTCTCTGCCTTCAGCTCAGGTCATGATCCCAGGGTCCTGGGATCGAACCCCGCATTGGGCTCTCTGCTCAATGGGGAGCCTGCTTCCTCCTCGCTCTCTCTGCCTGCCTCTCTGCTTACTTGTGATCTGTCAAATAAATAAATAAAATCTTAAAAAAAAAAGAAAAGAATTCACAACTAGAACATAGCTGTAAAGTATATAATTAAAAGGACTGTTTGAATCGTTTGTTTTGTGCTTTTTCTTTTTTTTCAATGTAGGAATTTTAAGCAACAGCCTTTTAAAAATTTATCAATATAGTTACAAATTCAGGATGAAGCTGGGGACAGATTTAGCACATGAAGAATATATTTATTATTCATAGAGATCAAGTAGGGATAAGAAATGTGCTCACCACACCACTTAAAAATACTTGGGGGAAAAAAAATCCTGGTCATTTTTGCACTGTTACACACTCTCAGATATGCCTGTGCCATCCATACCCCAACCAATAAGAATCAATTGCTTTAAGGAGCTATTGCCACTGGGAGCTTTGTAACTTAGACTTATTGTGTTGTGGCATTAAAGAAGTTTGAAAACCATTACTATTAAAATAGATTTTAGAGCTCCTACCTGTAATTTAATTGTTTTTATTTCAAAGTAATCACCTTTAGCATTTAGTAGGATATCTTTAACGGTAGTAAACCTTCCAAGGAAAGCTGATATAAGTTTCAGGAGAAAATAACCATTCAAAACTATTTTTCATTTGTCTCAAGAGGCATGTCCATGATGTTGATTTACTCTTGTGGCAGGAAAACGAACAGAAGGCAATCCCAAGAAGTAAGTTTGGCCATGGGGTGAGTTATGGCCACCTCTTGGAACTTTAGCCACCTCATTTTTGAAACAAGAATAAGAGTGTTGACAGCAAACAGTGGACTTGTAAAAATTAAACAAATTAAGTCAGATAATTCATGTGAAATAACGGCAGTATTTCAGGTACAAAGGAATTGCTCAACCAATTGTAGGTGGTGTAAAAAGTAGAAATTTGCCACAATTTAAGGGTGTATTCTACATAGGAAATCATGGAAGGTCCAAGGAAAAGCCAAACTACTTCTTTTAAGATAATTCCAAAGGAGTATAACCAGCTTAATACACACATGGTGAATGATTCATAACCCAGTACTGATTAATTAACACACAAGATAATAATGGTTCAAAACCTAAGATTTATAAGATATAAAAATATTATAGTTGACATGCAAAGTATGGTTTCTGTCACTCTCTGTCCATTTTTAAATTTTGCTTCATTATATGTCATGCATATCTCTGGTATCCTGAACTATATTTGTTTTTTTCCCAAGCCTTTAGGCTTGGTACCTCAAGAGTTTCTGATTTATGTATTTCTTCTCACCTACCCCCACAAACAATGTATTGCACATTATGCATCTCATATATCCTCCACCTGTTCTGTTTCCTTTGTTATCTGGCTAGTTGAAGACCTCATTGCTATCATCTGGATACCTTGAATATCTCCTTAAAGTTTGTTATTTACCATCCCCCAATTGCCCATCTTGTATCATGGTATCAAATTAATCTCCAAACAGTACAGCAACAATCATATCACTTCTTGCTCAAAGACCTTCGTAGCCTTCCAGTTTCCAAATAAATCAACTTCTAATTTTTCACGATGGCAGTAAGGCTTTCCAAGGTGTAACTCCAATTTGTCTCTCTGACCTTATCTTCAACTATATCTGCACAAATCTTATAGATGCTGACTCTACACCATTACTTTCAATCTCATTGTCATCCAGTTCTCACAATAGCACCATGATTAGGTACTGTATTATCATTTCCAATTTACAGAAATGTAAAATAATATTTACTAGTGTTAATATTATTGATAATTATATGTTTACTTTATATTTTCTGTCTCTTTTTACATATCTTTATATTTTTATAATTTAACATTAATTTGACCGAATTCCACATAGAAAGGCATTGCTGTGGTTCAGATTTAGCTTTTCTAACACCAAAGTCCTTGGGATTTCCAATAAAACTGAGTATCCGATTATATTGAGTCTTTACTCCCTGACAAGCCATATAAACTGTATTCTAAGACTTGGCTTCCAATTTTACTGAGGTGAATAAAACATCCCTCTTCCATATGTTGTCATTTGTATTTAGGGCTATATAATTCATTTATTTGTTAAGATTCTTTAGGTTGCAAGTAATAGACATTGGCACTGGCTGGCCTAAGTAAAACAGAAAATTATTGGAATGATATTGGGGTCAATCTTAGAATTAAAACAAGCGCTGAGTCTCTAAGATCATAATGACAAACACTAGGGCAGCTGCAGGGATCTTAGCTCTCAGTTCTACCATATTGACTCAATTTCAAGCACTTCTCTTTTTGTGTGTCTTTTTGTAATTTTTCAAAAACCTGAAAGATAAACTCTGACTGTCCTAGATTGGGTCAGAAACTGAACCTTGGTTCATTTAGTTATATCCAGAGGGCAGGAGTTTTAGTATAGAAATGACCAGTTTTGAGCCAAGTAGTTGGCCAAATTTGTGTCTAATACGTACATCAGCTCTGCAAACAGGTAATGTAGTCAATTTCACTCAACTCTTTGTATCTACTAGCTATAAAATTTTATAGGAGTTTTTATTTTTATTTTTTTAAATTTTTTTATTTATATATATATTTTTTAGAGAGTGTGCAAGTTGTGGGGGAGGGGCAGAGGGAGAAAGATAGAGAGAATTTTAAGCAGGCTCTAGCTCAGGGTAGAATCTGATGCATGGCTTGATCTCATGACCCTGAGATCCTGATCTGAGCCGAAATCAAGAGTTGGATGCTTACCTGACTAACCCAGGCAGGTACCCCTTAAAGGAGTTTTTTGTTCTCTCTTTTTTTTTTTTAGATTTTATTTATTTATTTGACAGAGAGAGATCACAAGTAGGCAGAGAGGCAGACAGAGAGAGAGAGAGGAAGGGAAGCAGGCTCCCTGCCGAGGAGACAGTCCAATGTGGGGCTCCATCCCAGGATGCTGGGATCATGACCTGAGTGGAAAGCAGAGGCTTTAACCCACTGAGCCACCCAGGCGCCACAAAGGAGTTTTATATAGGAAAATCTGCAGGATCCTAAAATACATTTTCTCACTCTGAATGTTATGAATATATTTTTTTAAATTATAAGACTGCGTTCATCCCTAAAAAGGCCAAATTTTAAAAAATGACATTGAAATCACTGAAGAAAATCCAATTCTTTCATTTATGCAGTCATTTAAAAACATATATTGGGTGCCTAAAGTTTGTCTTAGGGTGATATATAGATATATCTATACATCTCAATATATCTATATATATAGATATATAGATATAGTTCTTGCCATCTCCATAAAAGTGGGAAATATTAATCAGTGAGCTGAACTTGGAACCAGTCTAGTTTAAAAGGAAACTGGGTCTATGTGACACTGGAATACTTTTTGTAGCAGCCATGCAAACCTTCTCCATTCTGTGTATGTGCCTGTGTGTGTTTGTGTGTATAAATTTGAATCTGCAGTGGAACATAATTTTTCAAACCATAGCATGGGAAGGATCCAGTGAAGACAATTAGGGTTCATGATAGTATAGCACAGCAACATGAGAGAAGGTGATTGGGATCACCTGAATAAGTAGTTCAGAAAGTTGTACATTTCTGGGGACCTCTTGAACTTCAGATGATTGTCAAACCCCACCATCAGTAGCATGACGATAATCACTTGAGGCAAAGGAACAAGCAGGTTAGGCTTTAGGGACTAGGGATGAGAATCAAGAACGATGTCTGAGTTCCCCAACACCTTAGCAACAATCAATCCACAAGGTGGTTGGAATTAAGAATGCAGAAAATTCTCCCAGAGAACCTCAGAAATACTAGGGGGAGAAGACCCACGAAAGACCAGAATTTTGCTAATAAACAGGTAGTAACTTACAGCTTTTGGGATTTGGAATGGTGATTCACATGTGACCTCATTTGTAACCAATGACGGCGAAATTTTAAAACATACTCATAAATAGCATCGACCCTTCAAAGACTCCACCACTGTCCATCCTCTCTGATCCTGTTATCATGTTATCTGATTGTATCCCTTTCTAAACGCTGGGAAAGAAAAGACATTTATCCATTAAGTTGACTTTTCCAACCGTCTTCTCTAAAGCTCTGTTCCAAAACCTACCATGGAGATATAAACAAATCATTTCAATTACAACTGCAGTTCAGCTCAGGCACTATTCTAGGAAACACTGTGTGCTGGGAACTTTGTTAGTACTTTCCTTTCCTTTATTTTCTTTTTAAAAATCTGCCCTAAGTTAGGGTTCACTGTGATTTGTTTATTTGCTTTACTCTCTTTCCTGCATGGTGAACCCTTTTAGGACACAGTCTGTTTTGTTCATATTTGCACCAAATTAAATGAAACTGAATGTTTGCATGTATACAGGTCTGATGTAGTGAGGCCATTTTTTCTGGAAATACAATTCAAAAGCCTGGCCAAAAAAAAAAAAAAAAAAAAGTCTTATTTTCAGGATACTAAGAGAAGAGGAATCCATAGAGCTATTTTTGTGTATTATTCTATATGAACATGAGGAGGTTACCAGTGAAACTCCCCAGGAAAATCAATGTAGGTGGACCTAATGCTTTAAAATAGGTATGCTCATAACAGAATATATTTTGGGAAATGGAAAATTAAATGTCTTTATTGAAAGAATAAAAGTAATGTGAATATTATAGGACAAAATTGAAACTTTTGTTAAGAAAAATTGAACGATATGGACAAGAAATAATATTGAGGAGAGAGCATTTTGGCCCAGACATTTGGTAATAAGTGAAAAGATAGACCACAGAGTGAAATAAGGTAGTTTCAATACTTAAATCTGTCAAAGTGCTTGTATCCAAAATATATAAAGAATTCTTAAAAATCAATAACAAATGACAAACAGCACAATTTTATGATCAGACAAGATCAGGCATGTTCAGGGTGGTATGGCCGTTGACAGCACAATTTTAATCAATAGGTAAAATATATGACCAGTCACCTCACAAAACAATTGAGTCTCTATTGTGGCTGCTGTAATACAGCAATTGGCCTTTTCTCCTTATTTTTTCCTCACTTCCATTTTATCACTCCTGTTTTCTTGGACCACCTCCCAAATAATAATACGCTTGTCTCAGGCTTTGACATTAGAGGAACGGAACTAAGGCAGGATGAGATCAAGAGTAAAGACCAACAAGCAAAGAATGGCTCTTCTGCTGACACAGGAAAGAGAGAAAAACATGACATGATAGCATTAAAAATAGCCCTCCAAAAAATATTCATGTCAAATTGCTGGAACATATGAGTGCTACTTTATTTGAAAAACGAGTCTTTGCAGATGTGATTACATTGAGGATCTTGAGATGAGGAGATAATCCTAGATTATCTAGGTAGGTTCTAAATGCCATCACAGGACTCCTTATTAAAGAAAGGCAGGGGAGATTTGACACAGATATAGAGAGAAAAAAGCGAAATGAAGACAGATACCGAGACTGGAGTGTTGTGGTCACAAGAAGCAAAAAGATACAAAGAAGGAATTCTCCCTAGAGCTTCTGTAGGGTGTATGGCCCTGCTGACACACTTGATTTTGGAATTATGGCCTCCAGAACTGGGAAAAAATAAATTTCTGTTGATTTAAGTCACCAAGTTGGTATGGCAGCCCTGGGAAACTGATAAATATGAATTAAGGTTTGAATAAGGTCAGAGGGAGAAAAGGAAGTTGAGAATATCCTTACCAGGTGGTCTGATTACTTGTTAAATAAAAATCAAGTATTATGTATACTTTACAGCCCTCCTGTCCTCCATAGCAGATATAATAGCCTTTTAAAAAAAAAAAATTAAAGATTTTATTTATTTATTTGACAGAGATCATAAGTAGGCAGAGAGGCAGGCAGAGAGAGAGAGAAAAGGAAGCAGTCTCCCTGCTGAACAGAGAGCCCAATGCAGGGCTCGATCCGATGGTCCTGGGATCATGGCCTGAGCCAAAGGCAGAGGCTTTAACTCACTGATCCACCCAGGTGCCCCTATGATAGCCTTTTAGAGGAAGGAGGGGGGAGGAAGTGACTAAACACAAGGAAAGGATTTCTGAGGAGAACTCAGAGGTTGGAAATTTGAATGTTGTCATCTATTTATTACCATCTGTTGGATTTGACAATCCGCATCAAGAATGCTAATAATAAGACAAAATCATTCCAGTCTCTTGCCTAGTTCAGAAGCTGGACTAAGGACCTTGGAAGAAACTTGTAAGAACAGTGCAAGAATCTAATACTGAGGATGGGATATATGAATTAAGAGAGCACAGCAAAAAGAATGCACACATATGTAGTCAATCTAGGGGCTGAGAATTTGGGGGAATGTTGGCATTCTAGAAGCAAATCAGAAGCCTAGTTAACGAGGCAGGGAATCTGCTGAGGATAGGTTAGCATCAGTTGGGACTTGGTACCAGGATAGCCCCAGAGGTCTCAAATCAGAATTAATCTCAGATTGCTGAGTTGAACTGAGTCTGAATAATTGACACTGTGGATGTCTAGCTCTTTTTGTAGTTTTTTCTTCCTTTTCTGATTTCATTGCCGTTCATTTCCAGCCAAAAGACTATGTGGGAGGGAGCAGGGAGTAGGTCGGGGAAAGAGAAGAGAAGGAAGAAAAGACAGGGAGTTGGTGCCTTTCAAATAACACCTCACATGAACCTCAAAAAGAGCATATAATTTAGGAATTATGAACCCTATTTTAGAGAGAAGGAAAATTAGATTTGAAAAATTAAACCCAAAGTCACACAACTTATGAAGGATGAAGCCACGATTCAAACCCAAGTTGGCCTGATTAAAAACAAACAAACAAACAAACAAACAACCTTGTATTTTTAGGATAAGTTTTATGTTTACAACAAAATTGAGCAGAAACTACAGAGCATTCCCATATATTCCTCATCTCCACAAATGCACAACCTCCCTCACTATCAATATCCACAACGATAGGATACATTTGTTACGACCAATGAACCTAGGTTAACATGTCAGTAGCTTCCAAAGTCCTTAGTTTACATTAGGGTTCACTAATGATGTCATATATTATGTGCATCTTGATAAATGCATAATCAAGTGGATCTACCATTATAGTACCATATGGAACATTTTCATCTTAAAAGTCCTCTGTGCTCTGCCTATTCATCACTTCCTTCCCTCTAAGCCAGGGCAAACACAGATACTTCCACTGCTCATAGTTCTTACTTTTACAGAGTGTCATAGTGGAATCTTACATAGACGTTTCATATTGTCTTCTTTTACTTATTAATGAGTATTTAAGTTTCTTCCACATCTGTTCATGGCTTGGTAGCTATTTCTTTGTAGCACTGATGTACTTAAGTTGTTTTGTTGTTGTTGTTGTTGTTTAAATCTATTCACCTACTAAAATACCCCTTAGTTGCTTACAAGTTTTTGGAAATTATGAGTAACACTGCATTAACATCCATGTGCAAGTTGGTATGTTGACATGTTTTCAACTCATCAGGTAAACATGAAGACTGTAGTTGCTTGATAGTATGGTCAGAGTATGTTTAGTTTTGGAAGAATACACCGAACTGTCTTCCAAAGTGGCTGTACCATTTCTTTTCCACCATCGATGAATGAGAGATCCTGTTGTTCTATATCCTTCCCAGCATTTGGGATCACCTGCTTTGGATTTTGTCCATTCTCATAGGTGAATGGTGGCATCTCATTTTAATTTTCAATTTTCTGATGTCAGAGGAAGTTGGACATCTATCCATCTGTTTCCTTGTCAACAGTATATCTTCTTTATTGAGGTAACTGTTCAGGTCTTTTGTCCAATTCTTAATGGGGTTGTTCATCTTCCAATGTTGAATTTTAAGAGCTTTTGTGTACTTTGGATAATGGCTATTTATCAAATGTCTTCTGTAAATACTTTCTTCCAGTCTGTAGCTTGTCTTCTCATTCTCTTGACATTGTCTTTTGCAGAGAAGTTTTTAATTTTAGTCAGTACAGTTTGTTAATTGTTTCTTTCATAGACCATGGCTTTAATACTGTATCTAAAAAGTCATTACCAGACACAAGGTTATGGATTTTCTCCTAGACTATATTGTAAGAGTTCTATACTTTCAGATTTTACATTTAGATCCGTGATCCATTTTGAGTTAACTATCATGAAGCACGTATGGTCTCTGTTGATTTCTTTTCTTTTCTTTTCTTTTTTTTTTAACAAATGTCCAGTTTCAGTACTACTGGTTGAAAAGACCCTCTTTGCATTAGTATATTGCTTTTGTTCCTTTGTCAAAGTTCAGTTTACATACTTCTGTGGGTCTATTTATGGGCTCTCTACTCCATTCCATTGATCTGTCTATTCTTTTACCAATAACCACACTATCTTGATTACTATAGTTTTATAGTAATCTCAAAGAAGAGTATTATCTGTGCTCTAACTTTGTTCTTCTCCTTCAATACTATGTAAGATATTCCTGGTCTTCAGACCCTTCAGGTAAATTTAGAATCTGTTTGTTGATATCCATTAGTTAACTTAATGAGATTTTGATTGGGTTTGTGTTGAATCTGTACACAAATTTGTGAAGAACTGACATCTTGAGAATATTGAATCTTTTTGTCCATGAATATGGAGTCTCTCTCAATTTCTTTTGTGCATTGATACTTTGCATCAGAGTTCTGAGTTGTTCTTGTATAGATAAAAGAGGTATTTTTCAAAATGGTACTTTTCCCCTTTCTCCTGCTAGAAGCATGAGGAACTCTTTCTCCATGATCAACTATGAGAATCTGGTAGAGCTCCTGGAGGTAAAACTAGCAAATGTATGGAGACTCCCTATAACTGGGTCCCCTTGGAGTTTGTTTTTGTTTGGAGGTTTTCCCTCACGTAGAGTTCTCATCAGAGTTATAGCCACACTAAACCTTCAAGTGATTCACCAATTACAGTACAGGTTTCACAACCCCAGGACTGATTTTGTGGAAGTGTCTGCTCTGTAAATTTGTAATTCTCTATGCCTGTCTGTCTCACCAATCTTAGGAGCAGTAGTTTGTCCATGAACTCTTTGAAATATCTAAGGAGAGTTGCGTATTTCTCAGTTTATTCAGCTTTTTACTTGTTAGGATGGAGTGACAATTTCTAAGCTCCTTATTTGTCAGACCAAACCAGTTATGCTTATTTTTTTAAGACTTATTTATTTGAGAGAAGGAGAGAGAGAAAGTGGGGTGGTGGCAGGCAGAAAGAGAGAGAGAGAGAGAGAGACTGTCCTAAGCAGACTCTTCACTGAGCATCAAGCCTGACACATGGCTCCATCTCAGGAACCTGAGATCTTGACCTGAGCCAAAACCAAGACAGCACCACCCAGTGGCCCCTATTATACTTATTTTTTAATCAACATCTTCAAGTCTCTCAAACTCTTATTTCTCTTTTCTAACTTGCCTTTCCAATTATCGCCAGTTAATTCACTCATTGAACAAAAGTTACAAAGTACCTACTAAATTAGATAAGGCCTTTGCAAGCTGAGGGGAATTAAATAATAATTTGTAACCAAGATATAGAATGTACCTACTTTCATGGTTTTATAGTCCAGTGGAAGAAACCCCAGTGAATTTCTTCCATTTCTATTACCTGACTGTAGATCTAGTTAATAAACCATTTGGTCTTTAGATTATATCTTTTGCATGTAGAATATGATCTCATATAAGAAAATTTTTAAATTTTTAATGAAAATTATTTTCAGTACCATATGAAAAAACATGAAGTTAAAAGTGTTGTGGTCCTTGGATGTAATTTAAGTCATGAATTGCAAATATTGTCAATAGTTACAAGTGGGAAATACATAATCAATAGAAAGACAATGCACCGGGGAGAGATGATTTAAGAAAGTTAGATTTCTGTACTGGTATAGCATATTTTCTTTTAAATAGAAAGTCACTACTTCAAGTTAAATCTAAGTTTCAGGCAAAACAGTCTATGATATTTATTATTTATGTACTGAGATTTAGGTAGAACACAAAAGTAATTTTAGATTTTGCTATGGTAACAAATGTGAAATTGCTGTAGTAGTAGGATGACAGACTCAGTAAGAAGCACTTCCTGTGTTTGCCAAGAGGTTCTGCACAGCGACTTATCTCAAGGATTTTAAATAACTCTACCTAACCAGGTGGGAAGTTTGCAACAAGGAAAGCAATTGTAGCCTTTCCAGAAATACATTATGCTAAAAGTATTTTAATACATCTGAGTATTTTCAACCTCAATATTTTTACAATTCAATGTTACCTTGCTTTCACTTACTTTCCAAGTTAAACACCTTCCATAATTCATTAGGAATATTGTAAATTTGTTCTAACAAAAACCTAGGTGGTAAAAATACTCATCATGTGCATTTAAATAAATATGGCTTTTAGCCTGTGTAACAGATCTTTCTCATGTTTGGTTTTTTTCCTCTACGTGAATGTTCAGTTCCATATGTTTCCTTCTTTTGCAAGACTTCAGCACTTTTTTGTCCACTCAGAATTCAAGTAAAAAATGTTCACATTGCTTATTATAAAATTAGTAGTTAATTCTCATATTTAATGGAAATCAAAGACAAAACTGCTTATAAGCTTGAGAACACACTGATAAATCAAATTAATAAAGAGTCTATTATGGAAAGGCAAACTATAACAAAACTCAAGGAACGATAAGATTCATCTATGACTTCCAACTTCCTCAAATGTGTACATGGCCCTCTACAAATAACAAGATTCTCCCTTATTTAGTATTTCCAAATGTAAAAAAGATATCATCATTTATTAACTTAACACTTAACATGTACTCAATATTTTCCAGGTACTGGAGATTGTCTAGCAGGAAGTAATTATGCTATTACTGAAAAGATAAGGAGTAAGGTCTGCTGCATTTTATCTCCATTCTTATTATGTCCCATTTTCCCCTCCCACCTCTACCATTGGGGATGGAGTCAACTTTTCCCAAAGATCTTGCAGATACAGTAAAGTAATGTATACCAAATTTTAAAATGGGAAAGATTGTTTAAAGTCAACTCACAATGTCTGGTATATCCCTGGAAGAATTACTGTTTTAAATTAATTCAAACTACTATTACAATAATAAGTTTGCACATTTTTTGTGAAAATGCAGGGAATGCGTTTTTACATTTTATTGTGCTATTTGTAAGTTTATGTACATTAGTAAAATGTCATCCAAAAAAGAATAAAAATAGGCTAATTGCAACTTTACATTGCCACTTTCAGTCCTTGAATTTTTATAGTTCCCTAATGTCTTCTGTAGTTGCTTAATTTCTTCACGCTTCCATGGTCATGGCTAATGCGTGTCACATAGCTGTTGGGAATGGAGTGACCTGAAAACTGTCCACGTCATTGAATTAAGAGTATCTTTTCCAAGACAATTAAATATCAGAATTTTTCTTAGGTAGGGTCAAGTTAAAGTCTTCCACAGTGTTTTTGCAAATTTAACTGCTCTTGGCATTCCAGTGTCACCTAACTTTAAATATGGCAAGGCATACAAGCTCTTTCCTGTGTATATTTTATTTAGGTTTTTTTTTTTTCAAAACCTTCTTTATAAATATGTTTATATTTTGGGGTGCTAGCTTTGGGAGGCTAGCTTTGGCTCTATTGATAAATTATTTACATCATGGTTTTCTTATCTGTAAAATGAGTAGGCTGCACAAGACCACCATGATATTCCAACCTTCTGCCAGAGCACTGGCTGCTAAAACATGATTATCCTCATGTTATTCCCTTGCTCAAAAAGCTGTGATGGCTCCCATACACATGGCTATGAGACCAGGTTCCTCTATTAATATTTCCAGGCTCTCCACTTTTGAGAGTTGCTCTCCCTCATATTAACTCTCACTTCTCTGATACACAAATACACTGCTCATCACAGAGGTGGTCTAGGATTTAAGTTCACCACTTCAGGAACTGCAAATGCATAGCATTGTACTCAAATTGCTACCCATCCATGCACCATTTCTTTTCTTTTTTTTTTTTAAGATTTTATTTATTTATTTATTTATTTATTTTAAAGATTTTATTTATTTCACAGACAGAGATCACAAGTAGGCAGAGAAGCAGGCAGAGAAAGAGGAGGAAGCAGGCTCCCTGCTGAGCAGAGAGCCCGATGCTATGCGGGGCTTGATCCCGGACCCTGGGATCATGACCTGATCCTGAGCCGAAGGCAGAGGCTTTAATCCACTGAGCCACCCAGGCGCCACTATTATTTATTTTTAAGGCTAACTTAATTATGATGATGCAAGTAAGATTCACTGGACAACTTTTGTTAAGAAAGATAAATCTTTTCAAAATATAACAGCAGTCACAAACTAATTCATGGTGATGAAAATGATTTTGAAAAAAGGAAGATCAAAAGAGTTTATATTATACTAAGTTCTGTTTAGTAACTATAACTGATGATGAAGTGTCAAAACTACAGCGTGTTCTAACTAATGCACTGGTTAATGGGGCAAGGGAACCAATGAAACTTAAATAGCTTTTAAATTCACTCATAAAGATATGCTCAAAGTCAAAAGTACCTTACAAAGGAAAGGTCTTGAATTTAAACAGTGATGGAAGTAAATATTTAATATTTTCTATATGACCATTCGTGTTGTGCAAGCGACTTTAGTAACATTCTGAGCTAACACTAGAAATCTCTGTATATATAATCACTGAGTTCTTAGCACGAGACCATTTCAGAGGTATTAGCTTGAAAACAGTGGGCAAAAAGCTCGTGCAAGTACCACACTTCAGTGACACCAGGTACCAACGGCAGAAACAAACCAATGATAGGGAGGAAGACCAAGACATACAATAAAGGAAGTCAGCAAAGTGTTTTTCATTGCAGTATAACACATCCAGAGATACCCCTAGCATGGCAATCCTTTCAGTATCTGTGAAATTAGCACATGAACGATTTTTAGCTTCAGTGCTAAAAAAAACACAGCTAGACGTGAAGTATATATAAAAAACATTCAGTTTGAAAAAAAAAAATTCAGTTTGGAGTTCAAATTCTAAAAGTTTGCTCTAATGGTACAGTTGCAAAGGCAAGTAAGCAGTCTGGAGTCATCACCCGAATCAGGAGCTGGTGCCAGAATATTATTGATCTCCACATTCCTTACTTCACTGAAATGTTTTGATTTTTTTTTTAAGTTAAGTGTACTAAATGATGTATTTAGTGATATAGTACAAATTGTGACTCTAAAAACTGAAGGGCCAAATTTGAGATCATTCTTTTTATGTGGAGATAATATGAAAGCTATCAAAAACTTGTGTCATGCTGAAGTATAATGGCTATTAAGAAGAGAATTTCTGTTGAAAAATTTGGATTGCAGAATAAAATCTCATCATTTATGAAATGTAAGAATCCAGTTTGGTCTCAACATTTTTAAGTTGTGAGTGAAGCATCCAGACTTGTTATTTATCTGGTATCTTTGGTATTTCTAATTACCTTAACACCTCCATGAAAAGAAGGAAAGAAGGATGCTTTTTAAAGGCAAAAACAAAAGCAAGATTTCTGAAATAAGAGAGCTCCTATAGAATGTTACGTGATCCAGAATTCAATAACTATTCAGCAGGTACGTAGTATACTTAATAATTTACCTGTGTAAAGTTATCAACAAGCTCTTATAAATTTGGTGGAATGATTTAAATTTAAAGTCTTTTTCCATCAAAGGAATATTCCCTTATCAGATATTAATGAAATCCAAGATCAATTTCTTTCATCATAAGTTAAATAAAGTTAAATAAAGAATAAACTGTTGGAACTGGCTACTGATGAAGAATTAAATATGAATTTTGAAAATACAGCATCACTTTCTCTATCCTAGATAAAAATTAAGAATGAGTATCTTTAGCTTGCTGAAATTGCTTTAAAATTACTTCTTTCACTGCTATCAACATATCATTTTGACACTGATTGCTCTGTGATAAGTTATAAAAAATTGAAATAGTTTAGATATGTTATTCCCTTTGAATATGGTTGTGGCCAATAGAATCTATATTAAATAAGTTAAGCAAGATACAAGTTCATTTGTTACATTACAGCTTTACATTTTGATGTGTAGGATGTCTCTTCAAATTGTGAAGTAGGTATTCCATGTCGAAAATCACTATTTTACTCATAACTTCTTAATTTCTATTATTGAACTACAACAAGTTCAAGTGTAATAGTGGTTCTTTATGTGATCACAGTGATGCAAACTTTCAATGAGCAATATGTACAGTTTTTAAATCTTTTCTGTAATGCTTGTTCTGATTATATTTGTTAAATGTAATATAATGTCAGTTGACTCTTAGTCAACTGTATTTTGTTTTTAATTCAATTTCATTTTCCTAGTAATTCATTTTATTGGATTTTACAGAAGTATAGTTTTTGTAACAAACCAGAAATATTTTTAAAATGGAGATCTTGCTCTAGATAATTAAGACATAGTGTCCTATATTTCTATACTTCCCTGAGTGATACCATGTTAAGGACATGTTAAATACTCAGCAAATACCTGTGGATATATAAATTTATACCAATAAATTAGGTAATACTTTCTGAAGGGAATAATTTCTTTCAGTGGATAGCTATATCTATAGAGGGCTTCTTTGCGTCATCCAGTTTCCAGGGGTAGAAATAATTAGAGCATACAACATGAACTGAATTATGTATAATTCTTCAGAAATTTCAAAATATGAATGAGGTTGATGTCACAGAAAACTGCATGGAGTTTAATATTCCTCTGACTAAAGCAAGGACACCTTCTCTTTTCTGTGAACTGTATATATCATCATGCATCAGGGTGTTATGTGACCAGAAAAAAATTCTTAAAAAGAATAAACAAAGCAACCACCCTACTGCCTGTTGTTTTGGAAGATTTGATGTTGGGAAGCCAGCCAGGCTGAGTTTTTGTTTGACCAAACAAAATAATACTATGAAAGTGCAAAATAAAACATTATATCAAGACTTCAGCATTTCATTAGTAGTCTATATATACAGGATATATATACAGGATACAAAGTCAATGTATTGCTAGGGAGGTCCATGGGAGAAACGCCAAAAACAAACTAAAGCAGTTGATGGTCCTTGATCTCCTTTTTAATACCTATAGCTCCAATAATTGGACGTTCAAGAAAACTTTTGCTTTAGTAAGTAACGACAATTCTTTTGAATAAACTTTTAATCAAGATCAGCTCCTTTACCTTTAAAATAAACCTTTAATCCAAGTCTTAATGTCTTCTCCACCCATGGGTTGTATCTGGGATCCTGTAAAGAACAATTGAGTATGCTCATTTCCTCCCTGAGTGGACAAGCTAAGGGACATTGTTATTCTATAGAATTCTTAGCTTGCTCTTCCAATTATGTGAACCAAGAATACACTTTTTCTCTGAATAATGTAAAATGTGTTAGGTGTTACAGTGACTGACACTTATGTATGTGCATTATTGAATTACACAATGGCTTTCAGTAACCTGTCAATAAAGTTCATGAGGGAATGGAATTCTATCCCCTATTTTTTCAATGGGGGTAAAAGTGTGAACCATTATAAGCTTGGTATTATTACATATTACCATGTCAAAGTTAATACAAAAGAGAAACATTTAGCATGTTAAGACAATTTAGATATAGGAGAGTATTTCTATAAGAAACCCCACAGAGTTATAAGTGAGAGAAGACACAGCAGACTCTTTTCTCAGCAGGCAGATCCTTTTTAGACAAATATTTTGTCTTGGGGAACCATATTGTTCAGCATCCTCTTTCTTCATCTCTATTACCCACCCCTCTGTTATCGGACTCCTAAAGTTCTTCTAAAGATAGTGTTATATGGAGGACACATATTGCATGGAGCACTGGGTGTGGTGCATAAACAATGAATTTTGGAAAACTGAAAAAAAATTAAATTAAATTAATTTTTTTCAATAAGAAAAAAAAAGGGAGTAGTTGGTGAAGTGTAAAATGTTTATTTATATCTATTTTTTTGATCTCTTAGTAATACCAACCAAGGGCTTTCAATTAATCCAGCTGGTTGGATAAAAAGTGGGGCAAAATCGATTGTACTAAAGTTATTTCCGTATAATAAACCCATTCTGAATCCTCTTCTTTTGAAATTGCCAGAGCCAAAAAGTTAAATTATTTTAGACAATGCAAAAAAGAAAATGTCTTCGCAATATTTGGAAAGCAATGTATCTGCTGAAATGCGTAAGAGAGTTTATAAAATTTACACAAAACCTTTATTGAAAAATAATTGGAAGCCACCCACACAGCATGCTATAAAAAAATTCCAATTTTCTATCCTTTTTAATTCTGATACTATTAGCTTTCTTTGCCTGTAATATGGAAATTGAAACATAATAGTTTTTGCCCAATGTTTGAAAATACAGAATCTTGTTTTAAGTTCTTATTCCTACTCCCTGAAAATAGTCTAGATTTTCCATTGAATAACTAAAGTCTTTTTCACTTTCTTATACATTTTATTATTTCAAGGATTATTCAAAACTACCTTTCACCATTTCTTCCCATGCTATAGATGAATGTAATTTTAATATTTACTGGTCATTCTGTTTCACTAAGCTACAATTTTCTGAGAGAATGCACAAGGTCTCACATCAAAAAATACCAACCTTTTCAAATATACAAACAATTAAGCCATCACTCTATATCTCGTGGGCCCACTAGATTAATGTCCATCAACAGATGAATGGATCAAGAAGATGTGGTATATATACACAATGGAATACTATGCAGCCATCAAAAGAAATGAAATCTTGCCATTTGCGACAACATGGATGGAACTAGAGCGTATCATGCTTAGTGAAATAAGTCAAGCAGAGAAAGACAACTATCATATGATCTCCCTGATATGAGGAAGTGGTGATGCAACATGGGGGCTTAAGTGGGTAGGAGAAGAATCAATGAAACAAGATGGGATTGGGAGGGAGACAAACCATAAGTGACTCTTAATCTCACAAAACAAACTGAGGGTTGCTGGGGGGAGGGGGTTTGGGAGAAGGGGGTGGGATTATGGACATTGGGGAGGGTATGTGCTTTGGTGAGTGCTGTGAAGTGTGTAAACCTGGTGATTCACAGACCTGTACCCCTGGGGATAAAAATATATGTTTATAAAAAATAAAAAATTAAAAAAAAACAGCACAGTAAAAACCAAAAAAAAAAAAGAACAAAATTTTTAAAATCCTACATTTCTTGATCAGGAAACAAGGTGAATTTGCTGACAGGATCAAGGTACAGACATGTATTCTTATTTCCATCAAAAACCTTGATGTTATTGCACTATTAGGTATTTACCCCAAAGATACAGATGAGGTGAAAAGAAGGGAAACATGTACCCCAATATTCATAGCAGCAATGTCCACAATAGCCAAACTGTGGAAAGAGATGTGATGTCCTTCAACAGACAAATGGATAAAGATGTGGTCCATATATACAACAGAATATTATTCAGCCATCAGAAAAGATGAATATCCACCATTTGCATTGACATAGATGGAACTGGAAGGGATTATGCCAAATGAAGTAAGTTAAGCAAAGAAAGACAATCATCATATGGTTTCACTCATATGTGGAATATGAGCAACAGCACAGAGGACCATAGGGGAAGGGAGGGGAATCTGAAGGGGGAGAAATCAGAGAAGGAGAAAAACCATGAGAGACTATGGACCCTGGGAAACAATCTGGGGGTTTCAGAGCGGCGGGGTGGGGGGAGGAGGTAACAGGGTGAAGGTATTAAGGAGGGCACCTGTTGTGATGAGCATTGGGTGTTATAATGTAATTAATGAACCACTGAACACTACATCAAAAACTAATGAGGTACTATACAGTGGCTAGCTGAACATTAAAAAAAAAAATGATGCTCTCCTGCAAACCATGTGTCTTTGAGCATCTTTAGAATACATTAAAATGTAGTTTATGATTTTATTTGTTCAAATTATTGATGACCTATCAAAATTTGTAACATGTGCTTCAGTATTAGAAGGAAATATGCAAAACAAAATCCAGAAAGAGAAGACTATTTTTATGATGAAGTAGAAAGAATTATTTGGTAGACTTTCAATCCTTTACTTCTTTGAACAAGAGTATTTAAGTTGCTCTTATCTGGAAGAATAGAAAGAAGTGTTTGGTGTAACAATTCCCCCAGTCCTTAGATTGGATTTCTGAGCACATTCAGGAATTTTCTTTTTTCTTTTTCTTATTTCTGTTCTTAACAGAGCGGGAAGCTATGCTTTTCCCTACAGACAAATCAGGGACAACAGCCTAGCCTGTGGCCCACTTTAGTCCTTAGCCATCTGAATTTAAAATGCTATCACAAGATTTCTTCTAAATCACCAAAACTTAACAGGCTATTTTCCCTCTGCATTTCTATTTGCCACTTACCCTGTACTTTGATGTTGCAATACCAGTTTAAACTTCCTCTTCTCTCTCTAGGCCATAAAAGGTCCTTCTGTCAGCAGAACTGGTGACATTGACTTTCATTTTAATTTTTTAAATTAATTTATTTATTTTCAGCATAACAGTATTCATTATTTTTTCACCACACCCAGTGCTCCATGCAATCCGTGCCCTCTATAATACCCACAACCTGGTACCCCAACCTCCCACCCCCCCGCCACTTCAAACCCCTCAGATTGTTTTTCAGAGTCCATAGTCTCTCATGATTCACCTCCCCTTCCAATTTACTCCAACTCCCTTCTCCTCTTTAACTCCCCATGTCCTCCATGCTATTTGTTATGCTCCACAAATAAGTGAAACCATATGATAATTGACTCTCTCTGCTTGACTTATTTCACTCAGCATAATCTCTTCGAGTAATTAATCATTTATATTTTACTTATTATTTTCATTTTGAAAGCAGATAACGTATTTGCTATTTACTGCCCAAGAATAATTTTAATATTCACTTGAGAATATTCATATAAAAGAGAGATTATTTTAAGTTATATATATGTCAATATGGAAAAAATACAATGTCTACCAGAGGCAATAGCTTGGAAGAGACCAACCTCTAAAAGTCTTTGTATTTAAATTGAAAGTTTTGAAATCATATTTCCAAGATCATGATCTAATTGGGAAATATTCCAGGGAAATTGATATTTCCATTTTAAGGAAATTTAGTTACATGGTGCATTGCTAAAAAAATTATATTTGTATTGCATGTGTGGGAAGATACAAAGTATCTTAAACTATAAAATGCAACAGCTAAAAACTTTGATTTTAGTTTAGTATATTTCCCATAAAAATGAAGGGGTACCTGGGTGGCTGATTAAATTGAGCTACTGACTCTTTTAATTTCAGCTCAGGTCATGATCTTGGCACCCTGGGATTGAGCCCCTTGTCAGGCTCTGAGCGCAACACAGAGTCTGCTGGACCCTCTCCCTCTGCTCCTTCCCCTGTTTATGTGCTCGCTCTCTCTCTCTCTCTCTCGCTCTGTCAAATAAAATAAATAAATAAATAAATAAATAGTAGAAACAACATGAAAATACCAAATCAAATAAATATATTTAGAGGTTCCAATTTCTTAAAATTTCATCACTGTCTTTATGATTGAATTTAAATCCATCTTTTCTTGTTTTCCAACTGAATTATCTTAGTAGTGTGATTATGTTGGTGATTTTCTCCCCACAGTTTATGATATTTGATTACTTTCTAGTCCACATAATGGGTCACCCTTAGGCCTTTTTCTCTCTTTAAATCCTGCCACAGCCATTTATTTCTTAGCCAGTGTTTAGCCATTGGGAAGATGTATGAAAATGAAAGGTGTGGTAAATTATCCTCTTACTTCATCTGTTAAGATTTTATTTTCTATTTAATGCAGTGTAAGGACAGTGTGACTATCCTAAGGACTTCAATTGTTGCTAATCATTGTTGGTATCATGTAGATCATGCTCTATTTTGTAGACCTTTTTAATGCCAATTTTGTAGAAAAAAAATAATCTATACAGGCTGTCTTCATGCCTTTCCCAGTTCAATTCTAAACTATTTAGATCTACCATTGACCTTTACCACCATGCTAAAATTGCTTTCACAGTATCTAGTTAGTATAATATAGTTATGTATTTTCAGTCCCATCGTCCTGGATTTCTCTAAATAATTTAGTCTTCACTAATCAAATTCTTGCAATCATTTCTACCTTTAGGTCTATTTTGTTTTCATTTCCCCATTGTCTAGTAGTTCTTTTTGTTGTTGTTATCTTTCTATACCATAGAAAGTCTAGTTCTCAATCTTATTCTCTACATTCTCCTCATGGATTAATCCAACCAATTTTACATCTTTAATTACTATTTTAATGTAGATGACGCAAATCTTTCCCTAAGTAAGAGAACCTGACCACCAAACCATTTACTCCACTTAATAACAACATAATTATCCAGTATTAATTTTTATTATTTATTTTTGTATCGCTTATTTTGTCTAGCACCTTGACATGCTATCCTTTCTCTCTTTCTCAAATCATCCTGTTGAAATATCTATCCAAGATTTGTCTCAAATGTATAATTTTTAATGAAACTATTCCTGAGTCATATGAATATGATGATCACTTCTTTAATATGATTTCTACTTTGTTGATGGCCCTTGTCTTACTCTACTTGTTTTTGCTGTTATATGTTTTAGTTCTCTCTATTCAATCATAATCTTTTCCAAGGGACGTGTCTTAGTTCATTCAGAATATCATAGCAAAATACCATAGACTGGCTGGGTTATAAACAGTGGAAATTTATCTCTCACAGCTCTGGAAGCAGGAAAGTCTAAGATCAAAGGGCTGGCATGGTCACATTCCATTGAAGGCTCACTTCTTGGTGCATAGGTGGTGTCTTTTCCCTGTGTCCTCACATGGTGAAAGGGGATGGAGGATCTCTTTCAGGTCCTTTTTATAAGGGCTCTTATCCCATTCATAAGGGCTCCACCCTCATTGACCTAATAACCTCCCAAAGGCCCCACCTCCTAATACCATCATATTCAAGGGACAAAGGTCAAAGAGGCTGCTGCTTGTGTTCTCCTCAAATATTTTGATGGATTCCTGTCTCACATTTAGGTCTTTTATCCATTTTGAGTCTATTTTTGTGTACGGTGTAAGGAAATGATCCAGTTTCTTTTTTCTGCATGTGGCTGCCCAATTTTCCCAACACCATTGTTGAAGAGACTGTCTTTTTTCCATTGGATACTCTTTCCTGATTTGTCCAAGATTAGTTGACCATAGAGTTGAGAGTCCATTTATGAGCTATTTTGTTCCACTGATCTATGTGTCTGTTTTTGTGCCAGAACCATACTGTCTTGATGATTATAGCTTTGTAATAGAGCTTGAAGCCCAGATTTATGATGCCACCAGCTTTGGTTTTCTTTTTCAACATTGCTTTGGCTATTCAGGGTTTATTTTGATTCCATGTAAATTTTAAGATTATTTGCTCCAGGGCGCCTGGGTGGCTCAGTGGGTTAAGCCGCTGCCTTCGGCTCAGGTCATGATCTCAGGGTCCTGGGATCGAGTCCCGCATCGGGCTCTCTGCTCAGCAGGGAGCCTGCTTTCCTTCCTCTCTCTCTGCCTGCCTCTCTGCCTTCTTGTGATCTCTCTCTGTCAAATAAATAAATAAAATCTTTAAAAAAAAAAAAGATTATTTGCTCCAGTTCTGTGAACAAAGTTGATGGTACTTTGATAGGGATTGCATTGACTATGTATATTGCTCTAGGTAGCATACACATTTAAGCAATAGTTTTTCTTCCAATTCATGAGCATGGCACATTTTTCCATATCTTTGTGTCTTCCTCAATTTCTTTCATGAGTGTTCTATAGTTTTTTAAATATAGATCCCTTGCCTCTTTGGTTAGATTTATTCTTAGGTATCTTATGGTTTTGGGTGCAGTTGTAAATGGGAGCAACGTCTTAACTTCTATTTCTTCTGTCTCATTGTTGGTGTATAGAAATGCAATTGATTTCCAGGCATTGATTTTATATCCTGCAACTTTACTGAATTCCTATATGAGTTCTAGAAGATTTAGGGTAGACTCTTTTAGGTTTTTCACGTAAAGTATCATATCATTTGCAGAGTGAGAGTTTGACTTCTTTTTTGCTGATTCAGATGCCTTTTATTTCTGTTTATAGCAACAATGTCCACAGACAGTCAAACTATGGGGAGACCCCAGATGAATGGATAAAGAAGATGCATTATGTGTATACAATAGAATACTACTCAGCCATCCAAAAAAATGAAATCTTGCCATTTGCAATGACATGGATGGAACTAGAGGGTATTATGCTAAGCAAAATAAGTCAATCAGAGAAAGACAATTATCATATGATATCACTGATAAAGGGAATTTAAGAAACAAGGCAGGGGGTGCCTGGGTGGCTCAGTGGGATAAAGCCTCTGCCTTCGGCTCAGGTCATGATCCCAGGGTCCTGGGATTGAACCCCGCATCAGGTTCTCTGCTTAACAGAGAGCCTGCTTCCTCCTCTCTCTCTCTGCCTGCCTTTCTGCCTGCTTGTGATCTCTGTCAAATAAATAAATAAAAATCTTTAAAAAAAAAAAAAGAAAGAAACAAGGCAGAGGATCACAGGGGAAGAGAGAGAAACGAAACAAAATGAAACTAGAGTAGAAGACAAACCGTAAGAGACTTTTAATCTCAGGAAACAGAGTGTTGCTGGAGGGGAGGGAGATGGAGGTATGGGATGCCTAGGTGATGGACATCGGGGAGGATATGTATGGTGATGAGCACTGTGTGTTGTGTAAGAGTGATGAATCACATACTTGTATTCCTGAAACAAATAATACATTGTATGTTAATAATAAAAAATAAATAAAGGCTCCCATTAGGAGTGTCTGCGATATCAAGGGCTCTCCACTAAGTCATGTATCAATACTTTCTTAGTAATTTTCTTTGTAGAAAATTAAAGAGAGCTTTGTACAAATTTGCCATCTACTCACAACAGTAACTATTCATTTTTTGAAAAGAATGTTCAAAGTACTGATTTTTTTCCCCAACAAGTTACATTTAACACCTTCCAAACTAAACTTATCCTATGAAAAACTCATTTGAAATATAAGATCCAGAACTTATACATGCCAGAATCTTTTGTTATTTAGTTATTTGGATACTGAAGATTGATAGAATGAACGTACCAAGCATAGGCTGAGCTACTAAGCAGGGACAAAATAAAGCATAGAAGAATAAGAGTGGACAGGCTTCACAATCTTTCTTTCCACTTTGAGTAATTTTCACTATATCAGAAAATGAAGTTAAAAAAATAAATCTATTAGCTTCATTTCAACTCTTTATCGCCCATCTACTTCTTAACAAGAAAAAACAAAACAGCATCTCTTTTCCTTAAACCCAACCACCATTACTTTTAAAATCTCAGTAAATACAAAAGAAAAGAATAGATGTCTTCAGAGTGTACAAAATTAAAGCTGCTCTGCTACCAAATCCATCAACCTATCCAAGAGACCCTTTTGTTGCTAACATTGATAATGGCTGCTAAACTTACATGCTGAGAAGAAGATAAATGAAGATGAAAAGAGAGATATGATAGAAGTAGGAGAGAAAATTAGCATCTGCTTTCTAATCTGCAGCACTGGGATTTCCTAGAAAATAAATACACCATCAGTCATGTCAATTAATCCACACTATACCAATCCCCAGTCAGAGGACAGGCAACCCTAGACGAGGGGTAATCAGGTATAACATAGGTTTATTAGGGACAACACTGGGCAGAAGAGCCCACTTAAAGATGTGGTCAGAATGTACAACCAACATTGCGATAACCAATTCCAAAATGAAATCTGGCTACCATAAATGTACCAGTGTTTGAAATTCACCATACAGTTAAAAAAAAAAAAAGATTCTGAATAAAGGTCCAGGAGATATCAGAGGGTCCAAAAACTGAAGGATGGCAGCAAAGGGACAAATGTGGACATGCCAAGGGACGGAATCAGAATTCTGACTTAAGAACACTTCTTGCAACTTTAATTGTATTTGTTCATATCTATTTTGCCCCTCCTGTTTATGCAGAGCACCAGCATGTGGATGAATGAAAGAATGAAATGTTATCTAAAAGCACTTAAGATATATTGTATGAATTTAATTCACACTTTGGCAGAATAAAGGAGGTGTTTTGGTATCTTTTGCATCTCCCCTAACCCTCACATCCTTGTCCCAAACCCTTGCTTTTGGTCTCAGTCAGCATTTGAAGACTGGTCAACTATATGGTTCTATTTATTCTCTCACTCTCCTGTTCTTTACTCAAGAAGTGGCTAAAAGGGTATTGAAATGCATACACCTTGCAGAATTATGAACATTGGAATAGACATATCAGCCATATTTTCAGATGGTGGATAGAGTGATATTCTGCTAGGATTAAAGATTAGAACCCAACAGAACCTGCTGGTACTCATGCTGGGTCCTTCACAACACATTTTGAATATGACCAGTGGCTGGTAGAGTGTCTCTACTTTGGATTAACAAAGAACTATTAAACACAAAATATCTTTTAGTCCAGAATTTCCCTATACCCTATTCTGGCCTCAACCCAAGATCATAAAAATTACATCTAACATATTCTTCCAACACTTGTATAGCTTTACCTCTTAAATTTAAATCCTTGATCCATTTCAAAGTTAATTTATTTTGTATGCTTGTATGGTGTGATGGACCAAAGTTCTTTTTCTTTGTTTTTGCATGCAGATATATTGATGACCAACTTTTTTAACACTAATTGCTGAAAAGACCCTTCTACAATGAATTAGCAACGTTACCAAAACTCAGCTCTGTTCCAGTGATCTCTATGTCAGTCTTTATGTCAATACTACACTGGTTTAGCTAATGTAGCTTCAAAGTAAGTTTTGAAATCAGGGAGGGTAAGACCTTCAATTTTGTCCTACTCTTTTAAATTGTTTTGTATCTTCTGGGCTTATTTCCATTTAAATTTTTAGATCAGGTTAATAATTTTTAAATTATATTTCAAAGTTTAGAATAGTTTTGGATTTCTGAGAAATTACAAAGTAGAAGCAGAGCATTCCACTGTACCCCCACTCAATGTCCCTGATATTATTAACACCTAACATTATTATGGCATATTTGTCACAATTATGAACCAAGATTGATATATTGTTAAATGAAGTCTGTACTTCATTTGGATTTCTTCAATTTTCCCCTCATGTCTTTTTTCCGTTCTGGGATGTCATCCAGGTACCACATTATGTACATTTAGTTGTCTCTGTTTTCTTCTCTTGCTGTGGCAGTTTCTCAGAATTTCCTTGTTGATGGCCTTGACAGTTTTGAGGAGTACTGGTCAGGAATTTTGTAAAATGCCCCTCGATGGTGATTTATCTGACATTTTTCTCTGGGAGTTTGGGTTTTGGGAAATAAGACCACTAGGGTGAAGTGCTGTTTTCATCATGCCATCTTACGGTTACACACTATCAGCATGATATCACTATTAATGTTAACCTTGATGACCTGGCTGAAGTATTGTTTATTAGATTTCCTTATTTTAAATTTATACTTTCCCAGTCCACCTATTACCCTGTACTCTTTGGAAGGAAGTTACTAGGTGCAGACTACATTTATGAAGTGGCATATAGGCATACCTCATTGTTGGGAGCCATGAGGCCTGGTGGATGGCATTGCCCCACTAGGTTAAGGTTTGAACTAATGCAGGCCTAATCCTGCTGAGGGCAGGATAGATGAGCATGGTCTGTTAGTCTCTTGCCTTTTCCTCTGATCCGGGTATCTCTCTCAAACAAAGAGCCCCTTGCTAATCTGCTGCAAACATCTCTCAGGCTTGTGGGTGGGAGCAACTCCAAGGAGGTAAATTATTCTGTACCTGGGACTATGGAGAACTTTAGATGTGTACCACCCTAGGCTGATGTTTGTCTAAGGCTTTCACAAGTCAAATCATTAAAATACAGCCTCTCTACTGCAAAGGCAATGCCTTCTCATTTGTACCTCTCTCTTGTATACTTAGTTTCTTCAGAAAGTTTCTCATTTTCCGTTAACCTATATCTTGTTTTCCTACAGTTCTTTACTATCTAGTTCATCCCTATAGCTTCTCATTTTCCATTAGCCTATATCCTATTTTCCTGCAGACCCCAGAATAAGTTACTAAAAGGCACATATTTGTGCTGCCTCTCATGGCTTTCTGAGGGACATGATTACTCAAGAACCAAGACCCTGTCCCCCATCTCTGGAGCCAATCTGTACCCATTATAGCTTAACTAGAATAACATGTGCTGAACAAAGAGAAATTACCTGATGAGTGCTTGAGTCCTTTAATGTCCTTTGCACGAATGTAACCCCCTACCCCAAGTAAACTGCCTGTATAAGAAGGTCTAAAATCAGAATAAAGATGAGATGCCTGACTACTGAGCAGAACTCACTGTGTGGCTCTCCCATTCATCTCACCAACACCACACCTCCTTCGGGGATACCTGGATTGCTGAGGTTGGACCCCAGCATCTCATTTTATTGCACTTCACTTTATTCAGCTTGGCAGATACTGCATTTTTTTACAATTTGGCTTTTGGTAACCCTGGATTGAACAAGTATAATGGAACCGTTTTTCCAACAGCGTTGTTCACTTTATGTTTCTGTCACATTTTATAATTCTTGCCATATTTCAAACTTTTTCATTATTATTTATTTATGGTTATCTGTGATCAATGATTATGATTTTCTGAAAGTACATATGATGGTTAGCATTTTTAGCTAATATTTTTAATTTTAATTTTTAATTTTTTGGATAAAGGATTTTAAATAAGGTATGTACATTATTTTTTAAGCATAATGTTATTATACACTTAAGAGAATGTAATACAGTGTAAACATAAAGTATAGTGCGTATTTTATGCATTTGAAACCAAAAAAATTTTGACTTGCTTTACTGCAGTGGTCTAGAACCCCTTATATCTATAAGGTATGCTTGTATCTAGATAAGTTATTTGGAATTTTTCTGCATAGGAGATTTGACTAGCCCCCCCCATATATATTAATTTAGTCAATCGTATGTTTATACTAGTATGGATTCATGAATAGTATTTTATATTTTGGAGTTATAATCATTTATATTTTATTTTATTGATCAAATTGCTCCAGATATGGCTATTAAGAATTCTTCCAGTTTATTCCTGAGTCCCTTTGACATATGCCCATCATCGTGATTTTTATTTTCGTTTTTGTTTTGAGCACTTCCTTATTATCTAGTACTGTAAGTTTGTTTAAGAAAGCATACAAGGGCACCTGGTTGTGTTGGTAGAACACAAGACTTTTGATCTGGGGGCTGAGAGCTCAAGCCCCACTTTGGGCATAAAGCCTACTTAAAAAAAGAAAGAAACAAAGAATGGGTTAGATAAAGTAGTAAAAACTGTTAACTTAAAAAATGCATGCACTGAGATCTCATTTTTTTCTTTTTTTCCCCTAATCCAATATGACATTTTCTTTTTCTTCAGATGTTATTTGTTTGTTTATCTATTTTAGAGATAGATATAGAGCATTGTGAGTGGGAGAAGGAGCAGAGGGAAAGGAAGAAGCAGACTCTGTGCTGAGGGCAGAGCATGATGTGGGGCTCCATCCCATGACTCTGAAATCATGACCCAAGCCAAAATCAAGAGTCAGGCATTGAAATAGCTAAGCCACCCAGGCATTCTGACAATCTCTGACTTTTGATTAAAATGTTTAGTTCACTCATATTTAATGTAATTAGTGATAAAGTTCAGTTTTCATCTGCCATTTTGTTATTTGATTTTTATAATTTTCATCATTTTATGTCCCTATGATCCTTCTTTACTTCCTCTTTCTGTTGTAAACAAGTATTTTTATAGCACTTTAACTACTCTACTGTTTTTTACTCATATTTTCAAGCTTTTTATAGTGGTCGCTTTAATTATAATATCTATATTTAACATCACAACCTACCTCTGGTTAATAGTAATTTAATTCTGGTAAAATCTAACAACTTCAAATCAGATTAGCTTCATTGATTCAATCTGCTTCATGCTGAATTTATATTCAGAATATGTATATATTCTTTTTTTTTCTTTTTTTTTTTCTTTTTTATAAACAATATTTTTATCCCCAGGGGTACAGGTCTGTGAATCACCAGGTTTACACACTTCACAGCACTCACCAAAGCACATACCCTCCCCAATGTCCATAATCCCACCCCCTTCTCCCAAACCCCCTCCCCCCAGCAACCCTCAGTTTGTTTTGTGAGATTAAGAGTCACTTATGGTTTGTCTCCCTCCCAATCCCATCTTGTTTCATTGATTCTTCTCCTACCCACTTAAGCCCCCATATATTCTGATGCTCCTCAACTTTTTTTCTGTGATTAAAAGTTACAGTTTTCTTTTTACCCTGAAGACTTTTTTTTTTTTTTTAATAGTGAATGCTAGTAAAATTATGTGTTTTTGGAGCACCTGGGTGGCTCAGTCTTGAAGTGTCTGCCTTTGGTCCAGGTCATAATCCCAGGGTCCTGGGATTGAACCCCGCATCAGGCTCCCTACTCAGCAGGAAGCCTGCTTCTCCCTCCCCCACTCTCCTTGCTTGTGTTCCCTCTCTTGCTGCGTCTCTCTCTATCAAATAAATAAATAAAATCTTTTTAAAAATTATCTGTTTTTGTTTATCTGACAATATATTTTGCCTTTTTTGAGGGATTGTTTTGCTGGAAAAGAATCATGATAGACAAATTTTTTTCTTTTAGCACTTTACCATGATATTGCCTTCTTGACCCTCCTTGTTTTTAATGGGAAATCATGATAACATGCCCCATGTGTAATGAGTTGTTTTACACTTGTAGCTTCAGTGATATTTCTTTTGCCTTTGACTTAGCACTTTGATTTTGATATGCAGAAGTTGTGCTCAAACACCTCAAATATGTAAGGTTTCCAGTCTCTGCCAATGGAGCAGTATGTGGGTCGAGAGAAGCATTCAAAATTATAGTCTGTTCTCCATCTCCATTGCCTTTTGCATTTTGACAGGATTTCTAGTCTGCTTCAGATGAGAAAGCTTAGGAGTGAGAGGTTATTTTACTCCTTTTCTGCTTAAATTCTCACCCATAAACCTTTGACCTGATGATTGCCACAAACCAGAATGTAAACTTGGGCTAGCATAGTTTCAGATTTTCTCTGTGATTTTAAGCCAAATCTGCCAGTTAAGGTGAACAAACTTGCAAATTTTTACTCTCCACCCAGAACTGTGGTTGACACCTCTGGCAGAAGAGCTGATTATTTTAAGGTAAAGTTAGAGTTCTTCCAGATTGAGCTGGATGTGTGTTGAGGGGATATAGAAAAGGTAGAAGTTCTAGGCAAGAAAATCATTGCCTCCACCATTCTTATTTGCACCTCTTGTAATTTTTTAAAATAAAAACTTTTTAATTTGTTATATGCCTCCAGTCAGTATCCAATAACCTTAAGTGGCTGGGGTTTTTTAAATCATTTTACCCATTTTATTCTAAAGACTAAATAATTAAGACCTTTCCTACACTTGTTTATATTTGTTTTCTACAGAAGGGAATCACCTTTCCTTCTGGAAACATTATTAGAAATCCTGTAATTATTAAATTATTGAAAGGGGTTCACTGAGACTGCTGGTAAAAATGAAGCATTGTAGCTAGTCATAGCGGGAAGGGGAAGAAACTCAGGAGTTTAAACCCTAAGTGAAAATTTGAATATTGCTAGAAACATATTGAAGACATATGCTTATTCTCTAAAGACTCATACTTGACACTTACAGATTAATAGAAGGTTGCAGCTTTTCTATGACCCTGAGCATATCTGAAGTTACGTATATAATTTGCTTTAATTTATTAGTTGCAGGTAAAATTATCAAGTTTGAACATAGTTTGAGTATTTGTATAAACTGCAAATTTAAGTGAGATTTTATGGACTCTCCAAAGTTATAATTTCCCAAACCTAACAAACCAATGCTCACTTTATTTCAGATCTTTGTGAGTGTGATGGTTCATGGTTGCCATTTCCATAGTCACAAGGCTATGACAGAAATATCCCACTTTGTCTGCTGGTCACACACAAAAAATCTCTGACATAATATTTCAGACACAAATCAAGCATAGGCCCTTATCTGCAACCTATAAAATGAAAAGCATACTAATATAACAAAATATCATGGTGACTTCCTCTTTGCTATAAAGTATATTTCATGATCCTGCTCTAACTGGCAAACTACCTAATTAAGGCAAATTGAAAAAAGGAAGTATGATGAAAACAAGTATGATAAATAGAATAGAAATTTAAATAATCTCTCTCTATCTGTCCAGTATAATCTCAGCCTCGTTAAATAACTCTATTATCAATGTGGAGATCTATGGTACATGGGGGAAAATGATACAATTTAACTGAACAGGAGAAGGAGAATTTTCTTTGACACTGTCTAAGGGTTATCTCCAATTATATTAAGAAAGTTTCGTGGCATTCTGTTGGAACTAGCAAAAGAAATAATTTTCTGCTTGAAATGCCAATCTCTAGTCCAGGAAAGGTCTTTATTATTTAACCTTCAGGAAAATGGAAGTGACAGATTACAACTGTCAGTAGGTACAGACTCCCTTTTTTCCCCCCTATTTTTCTTATTCCTAATAGGATAGAGAACTGATTAAACTCTGACTACAGAAGGTGAACCAGAAAGTTTCATGACCATGTGAGGGACTTTAGCATGCTCAAGTGTTGCCATGGAGATCAGAATTTGTTGAATTTGACATTATAATCTACATTACCGTCTCTAAAAATGTTTAAATGTAGTGTCAGAAAATTGATAATTCCAGTTGTATGTCTTAAATCCTATCAGTCACCTTGATGCTCCAATCTTCTTAAGTTTAATCTGCTGTTTCTATTTATTGCTATGTTATAAATTAGAGAAGGTGTATATGTGTCAATCTCATTAAATCATCTATGTTAAAGGTTAGCAAATAATCTTTTTATGAGTATCATTATTCAAAATTTGCAAGATTCTAAACCAGAAATCCTTGGCATCAAAATGCCCATAGTTTAACTACAAAAGCAGAAGTAGGTCCGGCAAAAGTTATGGGACTGTTTTAGAATAAGACATTCATGCTTGAGGGTATTTGTTTGTTCGTTTGTTTATCCTTCTCAAGCTCAGTGCAACAGCCAAATCATGCCCTTTTCCCTATTTCTGGAGGTTTCAGTTGGAGAATTTTAGTGTCCCAGTGCTTCTGAGGTTGATTTTGTCAAATGCTTCCAGGCATACCTTCCCAAGGTCATTTGGGTCAGGCAGGTGAACACCTAAGGAATGTATGAGTAGTGTACTTGACCCTGGGATAAACTATCATCTTCACTTGACAGTGAACCTATTCATTGAGAATATTTATCTTCCACCCTCATCAATACTGTGACTCCTCTATCTTGAAGCTTTTCTTCTGTGCTAAACTCTCTGCATTCAGATTACAAAGTTTTAACATAATATTATTCTTTTGAAGATGCTTGGGTTGAGCAGGGCTATCCTTTTATTACACAACTATAGGATGTTTTGGTTTTCAAAAGAAAAAGCATATTTAAAAGCCATTTCTAATTGGTTGACTAGGGCTGTCCATTGATCTATTTCTGTATCTAGCTCTCTGTTCTGACAGTGTAACTGTGTCAGATTACTTTTCTTCACATGATTACCCTTCATTTTCATTTCCTGCTTAGATTTGTAAGTTCTGAGTCCTTACTGCTTTCTCCTTTAGTGAGAAGTATATTAGAGTGTACAAGAAATTTCTCTACTGTTTTCATACTTGCTAATTTCTTAATGGAAAGACAGAAAACCACAATTCAAATATATTCCCATCTATAGAGCACAAGAATCCTGGATTATAGCACCTTAATTCTTTAAAATATTTCCCATGACACCTTTCTAAGATTCAAGTCCAGTTAGTTCATAATTTGCATTACACATCTTCAAAAAGAATTTACTATAATTTAGAAGCAAATAGTGCTTAAAGCTTAAATGTTTCATTTAATTGCTCTGCCAAATATTGGTATGTTTGAATCTTAAGTGTTAATTACTTAATGGCAAAGGCAGGGGAGTTATGGGAAGAGAAGAAGATGTATTATAATGGATCTTTCTAAAATCTTAAGGGTATATTTTCACTCTAATAGCAACTTCTGAAAGACCTAAAGGTTCTAGCTAGTAAAAATTTTCAGAAGCATAGATACTGATTTTAGCAAAATTGGTAGAGATCTTCCTTAAAATATTCAGATTATTTTTTTAATCTGTATACAATACATAGGGATAATCTTCTTCTATGTTAAGATTGAAAAATGTTCTGATAATTGCCTGTAACTGTGTGTTGCAAATGATTCTGAGGCTCCAGTGGGGAAGAGTGCTCCACTGGTTCTCAAAGTGTAGTCCCTGATCAGAAGCATGGGTATCAGCCGAGCACTTGTTAGAAATGCAAATTCTCTGATGCACCTTCAGACCTCTGAGACTGAGACCTAGTAATCTGTATTTGACTAAACTCACTAGAGGAGTTTCACACATGCTAAGCTTCAAGAACTACTGCTATAACCCATTAATTATGTCTTCTCTGAGTTGTGTGGTGGTAAACCAAAAGTCATTTATTTACCTTTCCGTGTTGGGTGAAATAAAAATTGTGACACAGAAAATAATCTCTAAGCTATTAAAATTTTAAAAATCATGAAGTGTTTCATCATCATGAACATTGCATTCAGAATTTTGAATTTTAAATTCAGTGAACTTAAAATGAAATAAAAAGCTAAAGTAATTATTAGTGAACAACTGTGGTAAGAACATTTATTCTTGTCTACACTGAATCTCTTTCTTTTTAGAACAAGTGCTCTCTACTCCACGATTCTGCAGAGGCTGTCATTTTTCTGCCTGTTCTAAAAATTGATACCAGGAATAGAGAATCAAAAGAGATAAACCACAAAACATGGCAAGTTGAGGTCATATAGAGCTCCATTTTCCTGCCTGAAATTTAATAAATCCTTAAGTGGTAGCAAAAATCTGCTAAATATTTATCTATTATATAAGATTCAAACTCTGTGTCCATTAATGCTAGCACTTCAGGGGACTTGGTAGAAACACATGAGTATTAGAGTGTACTGTTAACTTCTTGTGGACATCACTAAGATTTTAGGAGAATTTCATCTCAGCTAGAAATGTTAAAAACAGAGAGTAGCACACAGCCTTGTTATATAAGGTAATTGTCTTTCTACAGTTAGTTATGCTTGGTGATGGGAAGTCAGATATACCTGTGTTTTGTGGGAATACTGGTAAATCTACATTTCCAACAAAGGTTAGTGTAAACAAAATCCAGGAAGTGGGAATATACAGGAGATAATATTGGTAACCAAGGACTTTGCTTAGAAAGCCCGTTTCCCAGATGTCTGCATGGTTTCTATCCTCATATCAATTGAGATGCCACCTTATCAGTTAGGCCCACTTAGACTATCCCATTTAAAATTTTCATCAGCCTTGTAACTTCCCTTCACTCATGTTCCCATATAGCCTGCTCTATTGTTTTCCATATCACCTATCCCCTTCTAACTCCCAAGAAAATCCTAAATTACCCAAAGGAAAATAGTAGCAAATGGGTGTTCACAAGTTGAATTATGAACTAAATTTGACATTCCCCATATGCATTCAAATTCTGCTATACCTGCAGAGAGCAGATTTACAGATCAGCCAGGATAGTGATAATTGTAATGGAAATTGTTAATCATAATAAGAGCAACCCAGAACTATGATGATATAAAAATTGCAGCATGCAAACATAAAACATATTAGTGGTATTAATGGGTTAATGCTTAACCTACTTTCATGGCTCAAAGATCAAGGAGAATAAAAGAAAGGGAATGAGTGGGCTGCATTTATTCAGAGTGTCTGCAGATTGCTTTTCATGCAACTGCATTTATATGGAATGAAATGGGTTGAAGATTCAGTGGATTTGTTAACAACTGACCAAAGGGTCTTTGCTTTAACACAACCAAGGGCACCTTTATTGATTTGGTAAGATTTTCTCACTCATTAGTTTTGAGATATAACAACTAATTAGAGAGAACCACATCTCTGCTAAAGCCTTTGGCAATGGAAAGAATTTTACCTCAACTACACCAAATCAGCTCACTTATAAATTAAACATCATCTTCTCAAGTTCAAATATGTCTCAACCTTGCCTGAAAACAATTGGTCAAGGAGACATATGGCAAAATGAAGGATCTAGTCAAGTGTTAGTCTCCAGCAAGAAAATGTAAAGAACAACATTACCTGGAGATACTTTATCCATATTCACCCAGATGTTAAAATGTCTCTTTGCTTAGCAAACCATAGAGAGGGTCACTTACAACAGATATTTTGTAACTATAAACTATGGTACAGAAAGGTACATGCCTGTGTGTATGCTCCTGTGTGCATTTAAGAATAACTGAATACTTATTCTCATGAAAATTAAATTTCTCTTTCCAGTAGTACTCCAGTAGGCTTTCCCTGTTAAGTCATCTCAATTATAAAACTATTTTGTTTTTATTTTACATAACCTCTTACTTTGCATCTTCAATAGTCCATTTGCTTTAACCCTCCCTGATTTCCTTTTCTGGATTTGCCTTTTTGTTCAATTTATATACATCTTGTTCATGATTTGATGCCTTCCTTGGTGACTCACCTCCTCAGTTTTGCATCTCCCCACCCTATTGTTGCTGGCAGTTATTAGCCCTGTAGGAAAGCTTGTTAGATGAAATAAGTCTTTGTCATTCTCCTAATTACCTCCAAGACTTTCAAAACATTTATTCTTAAACTAGACATCAATAGATGATCTTTCCATCATTATTTATATTAAATAGAAAGGAAGTCAGATCATTAGATAGGCATGTAGGTAAACACAAATAAGACATATAGGGGCACCTGGGTTTCTCAGTTGGTGAATCATCTGCCTTCAGCTCAAGTCATGATCCCTGGGTCCTGGGATCAAGCCCAATGACTGACTTCCTGCTCAGTAGGGAGTCTGCTTCTCCTTCTCTCTCTGCCCCCCACCCCAGCTGGTGCTCTCTCTCTCAAATAAATAAATAAAATCTTTTAAAAATGCATATATAATACAAATCAAAAAATATATTTTATAATTGTATAATCATGTATTAACCTTCCTATTCTTATAATTTCTATACTGAAAATTTATCAAGAACTAGGATAGATCAAGAAATTCAGCAGACTATACTCTGAGCGTTCACCTCACTCTAACAAAGACAGAAGCAAAAAATGGCTCCAAAGGACTCATTAGTGTTTATGCTGGCAGTGTGCTTTTAAGAATAGTAGTCAGAGTTTATTGTGGACCCATTATTATCCTAATCCACACAGACCAATTGGAGTCAATATTGCTTCATGCATTACCATGAGTGCAGTTGTCTCACATCCTGCCAAAATGCAGAAATTAAAAAAGGGGGATGGGGTGGTAATAAGCCAGGTTAAGAATTTAAAATAAATAAACACTGAAATGCCTTTTACTTGAAAGAGTGAAAACTACAAATATGGAAGAGGAGGGGAAAATATTATTATCCCATTTTGTGATTCTCCCCTTCAATAAATCTGTACTTTAACAAAGGCAGAAATAAATTGAGAACAGCCAAAAAAACTATAGAGGACTCAAATGAAGTGGGTTTTTTTGTTGTTGTTGGTTTTTTTTGTTGTTTTTTGTTTGTTTGTTTGTTTTAAGGATTGTTGGTTACTAAATAAGTACCTAAAATTATATTGGATTTTCCTTTCCTTTATTTGTTATTATATTTATAACAGTTCATGTGTCGTATTTTTCAAATTCAAACTCATGATACTACTTATTATCATTCATTGTTCTGTATCTATAACCAGGTGTATTCTCATGAGTTGATCTCTATTATCCCAATGGTTTTAAATACTATCTGTAGCTACACTGATGAATCCAAATTTTATACCACCAGCCCCTACCATTCCAATGATACACACACACACATACACGCACACATCCACAGAAATGTTTATCACTCATTCAACATCTATATTGAGATACTGAATAAGCACCACAAACCTCACATTCCCCACGCCAAATTGATGGTTTCACCTCTCATACCTGCTGTACACCCACACTGTTCCTTATATCAGCAAATGACATCACTATTCCCATAGTCACTCAGACCAATAATTTCCTTCTCCTACACAGCAGATCTAGTTCACAGAAAACCCTATTGATCCTGTATGTTTAAAATGTATCCACCTCACTGGCTAGTCCCCTAGTTCAAATCACAGTAAAGTCTGACCTCCTCCTAACTGGTGTCCTTGCTTCCACTCTTTCCCCTTCTACATGTTGTTCTCTGAATAGCATCCAAAGGAAATTTTTTAGAGAACAAATCAAATGAGGTAATGAGGTACTTCCCTGCTCGTAAGCCTACATTGGCTTCCTATCACACAAGCTAAAAGTCAAGAGATCTTGCAATGGTTCTCAGAGTCTGGCCCCTAGACACCTCTCTAATTTCACCCTTTATCCCTCACATTCACTGTGCCTCAATTATATCAGCCTCTTTGCTTTTCCTTGGACACATGCATGCTTCTGTCTCTACCCTTTGTCTTGGTGGTTTCTATCACATGAAACATTCTTTTTCTAGTATCATCATGGTCCATTCAATTTATTTTGGTTTTGCAAATGCAAATATGTCTCAACCTTGCCTGAAAACAATTGGTCAAGGAGACATATGGCAAAATGAGGGATCTAGTCAAGTGTTAGTCTCCAGCAAGAAAATGTAAAGAACAACATTGTCAATACATCACAACACAGGAAATAAATGATGTAATTAATACAATCCTCATACCTAGCTTTATTTTCTTCATATCCTCTCCCCCCATCTAATCTTACACTATGGATTGTTTTATTTATTTATTATATATGTATCTTTCCATAATATAAGTTTTATTAGAAACTTCTCTGTTTTATTCACTGTTGTTCTCCCGGTGTTAGAACAGTACCAAACACAGGGTAAATGCTCAATAAGTCATTTTAATTACTTGATAAATAAATATATGAAAGCTGTACCTCAGTGGTTTTACCAGGAGTGATTTTGTTTCCTAGGGACATCTGACAATGTCTGGAAGTACTTGTGATTTGCCTCATGAGGGGCACAGGAATAATACTGGCATCTAGTGGGTAGAGGCCAGGGATGCTACTAAGCATTCTACAAAAATGCAAAGACAGGCCCCCTAAAAATAGAAGTACCTACTCCAAATGTCATTAGTGTCAAGGTTCAAAAAAATTCTGCTACACATAAACCATATTGCTTTGATGGAACTAAAAAATGTTTACTTTTTTTTAAACATAGGAACAACTATCAGAAGTTAATGATTATGGTCATAGGTATGATTTAGAACTAAGCTTTTTCAATTATAATTTTTAATATACTTTTATTATATAGGTAAACATCATCATCAACTACAATTACTACTGATGTTTCAATGAAAGTTAAAACATGAAGAGCAATGTATTTACTTGTTGATTATTTTTGTTGTTGTTGATTTGTACTTACACATTGCATAAGAGAATAAAATCAGACTGTTCCATCGGATCTTTCAGATAATAAGTAAAATGAATGATATAACTTATGGAAGATAATAGACTCAAGGATGATGATGTTTTAATAGTATTAAAGATAATACTATTATTGTCTCCACATTACTTTAAGGAAATGAAGGTTTAGAGAAGATGACTGACTTACCTCAAGACACACAGATTGTAAGTGGGGGAAATAGGACTCAACTATGAATCCAAACTCCAGGCTCCTAAGCACTATTCTCTATTGTCCTCTACTTCCAGATGTACAGCAGACTTTCCTCCACATAGCAACTTAGAATCCACATTTCTTCAATATGGTGGCTCTACCCTCGCCTAGGTCCTGGAAGACCTAGAATCCAACAGGTAAGAAGAGAAAAGTCTGAAGTTTCAAGTATGCAAGATTTTAAGGGCCATGTCTATTAAGTTGTGAAAGTTACTTCTGTTCACATTCCATTGACTATGCTCAGTCACACAAATATGCCTAACTACAAAGGAGCCTGTATACCCAGGAAAAAGAAGACATTGACTGGATGAATGCTATAGATGGTCCTTCTTAATATCAATTATCCATTTTAATTTTTCTTTCTAGTCTCACAAGACACTTACCTTAGTCCATTGGGCTTCAAAATAAGAGAAATTTATTTTTCATGGTTCTGGAGCCTGGGAAGTCCAAGATTAAGGTACTGGGAGATTTGGTGTCTGGTGAGGATCTGCTTCCAAGTTCATAAGCTGCCATTTTCTTGATGTGTCCTCACATGGCAGAAGGGACAAGGGAGTTTGAGAGATCTCTTTTCTAAAGGCACTAATCTTATTCATAAGTGCTTTGGTCTCATGACCTCATCACCTCCCAAAAGTCCTACCTCCAGACATCATCATCATCACATTGTAGATTAGGTTTCTACATACAATTTAAGGAGACACAGTCATTCTATAGTAACATGAATCTTATCTTGAAGGGAAACAATCCAAAATCCCATCTAGTTACTGAATCCAGCTCAAAGTCTAAGATCTTTAGGTAATGTGCTATCCTCTTCCTTAAGTCTTTATATGATTCCTTGTCAGTATAGCAACATATAAAACAGAATAGCAAACTTGCTGTATCCCCAGCTAATACAAACAAGCCAATATACAATGATCAAGCAGGGCCAGGATATGCCCATTAAAAACTTCCTTTCAAAAAAGTGAAAATAGGAAACATACAGCAGTCACTCATATAATGCACTAACAGAATCCTGCTGGTTGGGTATTTTGAAGAATCCTCTGCTTTTTGATTAGGCCTGGGTTTGGTTATCTTGAAGTAAACACTTTGTCCATTATACTCAGAAGGTTTTGGTTCCGCCCACTTGGAGGAGTTAGACAAGTTTGTTGTCTTTAGAAAATGGGAAGGTACATAAATTCAGGATGCTTCCTATCATGGCAAATTGGAAGTGTAGACTAAGTTGGTTCAGTCACAAGTTATTTTTGGCTAGACTCATGGTTTCCCTAACAATTCAGTTCTGTCAAAAAACTTAGAAAAATTTAGAGCCAACATAATTGCCTCAAAAACCTTATCTATTTTTTTTCCACTTAGTTTCATGGTCATAAACCACTCCCAAAAGTTTTTTTCCTAGCTATAGTTCTCATGTATTAATTGCCCCTATATGTCTTAAAAAAAAAAAAAAAAAAAAAAAAAAAAGATTTTATTTATTTATTTGTCAGAGACCAAGAGAGAAAGAGAGAGCATGAACTGGGGTGGGGCACAGAGGGAGAGGGAGGAGATTTCCCACCGAACAGGGAGCCCCACCTTGGCTTGATCCAGGACACCAGGATCATGATCTGAACTGAAGACAGATGCTTAACAGACTAAGCCACCCGGGTGTCTGAAGTGTTCCAGGTCTAAAGAAAAGATCTGCCCAACTCTGGACTTGACAATGTGTTTCTCTTTTCCCTGTGCCTTACTTCAACATCAGCCCCTACTGGCCCTTATTTCAAGAAATGCTATCACATTTACTTTTACTGAAGCTTGGCAACCCACTTATGTTCAGTGCCCAGCTATCTTACCCTAAATTCTTCTTTCTTCTTGTATTGCATAAAATGGTGTGACTCACCATTCTTTTCCCTGGTTTTTTGCCCTCCACGGTTTGGTGTTTTTTTGTTTTGTTTTTAAGACTTTTTCTATCTTTATGTTAGGGATCTGCTAAAAGTGAGTCCATCTCATTACAAAACATAGATGATCACCCTTCCTCAAACCACTCACTTCTGATCAATATGCTTATAACAATTCCAGTCCTCTTGCATTGAGCAACTTCTGTCTGAGTGTATCTGATTTAGCAAGAAAACATTGACCTGTGTCATCACAACTTAACTAGAACACAGACTTTTATAATATATGTAAATGGAACTGAAAGAAAAAAAGAACTAATCAGAAAGCTGAAGAATATCACTCAGGGAGAAAGAAACATAAATAACTAAATATCCCATTGCGCCTCTAAACTGTAAGTCATGTTCCAGATCTCATGGTACTCCAATGGCAATGCTTTGAAAACTAATATCTAAGTGAGGCATCAATAGTCATGAGTATATGGCTCCCCATTCCAATCTCTGACACCAGCTCTACGATCTAGGATTGGTCTATGTGTTCTGTTAGACCAGGGTTTCTTAAACTTTTTTGTGCTATATATCATCCAGGATCTTGTGAAAATGCAGATTCCTGTATACTAAGGATGTAGTAGGACCTGTGAGTCTGTATTTTTTTTATCATTCTGTATATTTTTTAAAATTTTTTTAAAATTTTTTATTTTTTATAAACATATATTTTTAACAGCACCCAGACATTATTGTCTGTGGGGCACATTTTGAGTAACAAAGCTCCAAGTCATGCCTACAAAATGAAGGAGGTGGTTTACAGGGCCTCTGAAACCTTTCAGTATCCTTACATTCTGTTTTCTTTCAAAGTAGATGCTCTGGGGGCTGGATCTGATCCAGCATGCATTACGGAAAAGATTTATTGTCACTAAACACCACAGCGAAGATTATAAGCACTGAAGGACACTGGAAACTTCCCTTAAGTGTTTATATCCTTTTATCCATATACTGTGTACAGATGCAAAAATAAGTTATAAATTTTTTCTTTGCCTTCCTCAGAATAATATAGCCTATGCAGTGGAATTATGATGGAATCCAAAACTTTGAATCATCTAAACCACCAATCAATCCTGACATGACATTTTTCTCCATGAGTGTAATGTTCTATTATTTTTTTTAAAGATTATTTATTTATTTATTTTACAGAGAGAGATCATAAGTAGGCAGAGAGGCAGTCAGAGAGAGAGAGAGAGAGAGAGAGAGAGAAGCAGGCTCCCTGCTGAGCAGAGAGCCCGATGCGGGGCTCGATCCCAGGACCCTGAGATCATGACCTGAGCTGAAGGCAGAGGCTTAACCCACAGAGCCACCCAGGCTCCCCTAATGTTCTATTATTTTTAAATGCGCTTGCTTCATTCCATATTTCATTGAGAAATTATTAGATCCAGTTTATTTTCATCTCAATAATTCATGTAAAGTTTATAGTTCTACCCATACATAAGTCTTAAATACAGTAGAGAAGTAAATTGTATACCCTCATCATACAGTGTGAGTATTGTTTAAAGTTCTTTTAAATTAACAATTTAAAAAGAATTAAAAGAATTAAAAAAAATTTTAAATTCTTCTTTACATTCTTTTTTAAAAAATTAAAAGGATTTAAAAGAAATTAAAAGAATCTTTTAATTCAAAAGCAATTTAAGGGTTGCCTGGGTGGCTCAGTGGGTTAATGTCTCTGCCTTTGGCTCAGGTCATGATCCCGGGGTCCTGCGATAGAGCCCTGCATCGGGCTCTCTGCTCAGCAGGAAGCCTGCTTCCCTTCTTCTCTCTCTGCCTGCCTCTCTGCCTACTTGTGCTTTCTGTTTGTCAAATAAATAAATAAAATCTTTAAAAAATAAAAGCAATTTAAATTGCCTTTTACAGAAGAATCATTTTTTTTATTCTCCTTAAAGTCAGCCAGGTTTAGTTTTATGCAAATTAAAAATGGAATTTCTTATACTTCCTTTTTCAGTAGCCTTTAAATAATAACTGGTAAATCCTTTTATTCAGTTGGCCCAGGTATCTAATATACTTGACATTTCTGGTAGAATCCTTGTCTCTTATTTATGCTTTAAACAACACAAAATGCACAAACTTTATAATGCAGCTTAAATTTTTACTCAATTGCTTATTTCAAATGTAGCTTTCCTCTAACAATAGCTAAACACTTGAAAATTGTTTACAATTACTTCCTTCATAATTTCAAACCCCAAATGATTGCTTTTTGACTCCCAAATGTATTTCAAAATTGGCTATGTGTTGATGTGTTGAGTGAGTCAGAGTACTGTAGCACAAATGACTAGACCTTTGCATAAACACATGATTTTTATAATTAGAAATGTAAGTCTACTTTCTCCTTGTCATTATCCATGAATCGCAATACATTTTTATCATTCCATATCCTTTGTCTCAGGGGAAGTGGCTACCATCTCAAATTCTGTCTCAATTGTTTTATTGATAAAATGTCATTGTTTTTCTTTTTCTTTCAGTTTAAAGTCTAATTATTATTATTTCTTTCTTTTAAAAATATGTCCAAGAACTGTTGTTCTAAGCCTGGTAATTCTGTGTTCCAGCCATGTAATTTAGCCTTCCGGAAATCTATTAGTGATGGCCATGGTATTCTTTTTTGTGTGCTCTAGCTCCTTTGATCCTTGCCATTGAAAACCTTAGCCCCTCTAATTATATTGCTCCCTTTGTGAAACGAAGTCATATTACTCATCTCAGACTGTCTGTGGTTGTGGTTTCAAAGCAGAGAGTACCTGAGTTATGCCTTCTTCCATCTTGATTCTCTTTTTCATATCACAAAAGAGGCAACATCTTTTTATGTGCATGGTTTCAATAAAATTCTGTCAGGGAAAGGACATAGTTTAAACCATGTCTTAAGTTTTGGTTTCATGATCTGGGCCGTTTGTATGCTTGGGAGCATGGCTCAGGGATCTGACTGATTCCCAAAACATCTTCTTGGGTACCTCAAAACAATGTCAATTAGAGCTTCAAAATATACTGTGGAAGTGTATTATTGTAGTAATTAGTTTCCCTTTCAGAGTCTCAGAAAACAATCCCTTCTGCCAAAGTGAAAGAATATTTTAAGGGAAACTAATCACATGATACACAGAAGCAGGGCTTTAGGTAACTCTCAACCACACATAATTAGATAAATTGCAAAGTCTGCATCATATTGTTTACACCAGAGGTTTGGAAGTTTCCTAATCATCATGTATCTCAGTAAATGAGAAACAATTGCCCTTGGCAAATGGACAGATGCAATTTTCCAGCACTAAATTGAGAATTTCAGGAGAAAGGAATCATGTCTTATTCATTTCTATATTAGTTACTAGCAGAGTGTCCCCCCTACACAAAATATATTTGTTGAATTCAAGTCAAGGTTACTTATGTCTTTAAATTAAATAATGATACCATTACAGATGATATAATTTTTTACACATATTATGTTTTGAACTTTGTACTATGGTCACTGCACATAATTCCCAGTTGTTTTTAACATCATAAATTCATTGCAAGAGTAAGATAGCAATAGAAAGAGAGGAATCTGGACAAGATGTTATACTAAATGGTTTTTGACTTGACAAAGGGAACAGAAGTGAGATATTATTACTTTTATATGATTTTTTAAAAAATTTATTCACTGATAGTTCAGCATTCAACTAAAATTTTAAAGTGCTTTTTGAAAATGAAAAAAAATACTGCTTTTTACATGTATCCTATTTAAGAAATCATTTCAATAATATTATCTTTCTTTTCAGTCACTCTTCTGCATTTTTACCTCAATATATTTTAGATTTCACATGAGACAATTGTCTTGGTATTTGAGCACTCTTGCAAAGTTTTAAGCCTCAGTGAATTTTCTTAGTGATTTATAAAACACTACAGAAGAATGGAAATCTTTCATTTCAGAAGTTTGAATGATGCAGCAATAACAGTCTCCATGGGAGAGTTAAAGAAGCAATGAACTGCAAAGCATGAACTCCAATGTTTGGATTTGGAAATCAGAAGGGCTCGGATTCGAAATGTATAATATCTGCTCATATTCCAGTTCATAGAGAAATAGAGAAAGTCTGAAATTACTATATGTTTATTAACTAAATGGCATACAACACAAATATCCACAGAAGGACTCCTGATGCTGGTTCTTTATGGAACATACCTTACCTAATAATTCCAAAACTGAAGGAAAACTATAGTTAGATAGGTTAAGTAATTTGATCAAAAGCACCTGGCCAATGAAAACAGGGCTCAGACATCATTGTAAAACTGATTAAAAAATGAAACTCTTTTCACTGTTCCATGTTCTCTCTCCATTATGACATAAGCAATTGTCATAATTTTGCTTTTTCAACTCTAAATAAGGAGCCTAGGACTGCATTCAGGAACCATGAACAGCAGTGAAGGCTCTGCCAGAATCTGACACTGAATGAGTTATCTAAAGTCTTAGTCTCCTCTTTGGAAAAACAATAGCCTAAACAAGGGACTTTGAAGATCTTTCTACCTCCAGCAATATGTATTACAATACTTGGGAGGTAAAGAAACAATAAATAATGGGTCAAAGGAAAAAAAATACTTATAATATAATTAAAAATAAACTATTTTCAAAGAAAACTATAACTGTTTAATTCTGTTCACTAATTATATCAAAACTCAAAAAAATTATCTTGCAAGTATTTTAATAGTTTTTTAAACAAGCATATTTATAATTCAAGGAATTTACAGTTATTATAAAAAAAATAGAAAACACAACAGAAGATCTTCATGACCTCAACTCACTCATTTCTTCATTTGGTATAAAACATATTGATAGGTGCCTTAAAAGTATAATGAGAAACTGAATTCTCTCTCTATTAGGCTTTTCCCAGGATATACATGCATTTTTGTTTTCAAGAATTGAACACTAGTACTGCAGAGGGACGATTGTGTTGGTTGCTAGAATCATTCATGTCAGATAAGCACATTACAATTGTATTTTTATTTTATTGTATAGTTATAATTATGATCTGTGCAGTAATAAATTTAGTTTTTCTCAAAAAGAGTCCTTGCACTTGCCCTAGGCTCCTGGGATGTAACCTCTTAAAGTCTTGGAATTTCCCAAGTGATAGAAATGTCTTTGTTATTCACAGTGGGCCTCTCAGGCCACACCATATGGTTTATACTAATAAAGTGTCTAATGACCCAAAGTAAAGCAGCACTTATATGTCATTTTTATGACTCTGCCTTAAATTAATTGCCTTCAGTTGAGTGACCATCTCTGATCATGAATGTATCAAATAAGAAAGTTCTTATCATATTCCAAAGACCCTACCTAAACGAGAACTATTTTGTATACAGAGAAACTAATATTCAGGAGAATATTTCTTCAAAGACCCAAATGCCAAAATTCACAACATCAGCATTTATTACTATATCTCAATTTTCTGCTTTCCTTTCTCCCACTGTTTCTCCTCTTCTTCCCTTTGGTTGGAATGGGCTGGAATTCTCAGATGTGGACTGATACTCACTGGATGTCTCCTGTCTTGGTTAAAACTGGCATTATCATCAATCCTTAGGTTCCAAATTAGACAACCATCTTCATCACTTCTCTAAAGCCTCAAGCAAAATTTGTCACCAAGTCCTTTTTTTACAGTCTGACTCTATTTTCTATGGATGACCACTGACAGTTTTCAAGTCCCATCTTTTCCCTTCTCTTGCCCTACAGCTTGGAAAGTCAATAAAAAAGTCTTCTTCCAACCTCCTTTGTCACGAGCAGGAATTTGAACTGAGCTCACACAAGAACCTTTATTCCTACTTTTTAGCCAAAATAAAAACAAAGTTCCCTCCTTTTTCTCCAGTTTTTGTGCCTGCCTTACTATCACCAAATAGCCCCATTATATGACCAATAAACTTTTAAATAACTTTTTGGTACATTTGTGGTATCATCAATCTGGATTTGAATCAATTCTGTTGGAGGGAGAAGGGGGCAACCAAAAAAACCCTTTCCTTTTTATCTTGTTAAAATTTTTCTTGTGTCATCTGATCTCTTCTTTTGGCTCTGTTAAAGCAAAACCCTTCAATTTTCCAATTCCTGTACTCTCATTGTCTCTTGAGTGCAATTCAGTAATACATTCAATCTCATCTACCCAGAGAACCTCTTCTTATGAACATCAGCAAAGATGTTCTTTTCTTATTATTTATCCAAAGGTCAATTCTTAGACTTCTTGTTTGCATTATCAGCAATGTTTGATTCATTTGATTACTATTTCCACTTTGAAATATTTCTTCCTCTTGGCTTATAAGACGCGATGATCTAAAAATCTGCTCCCAACCTCACTGGTACTTTTTCTCAGTCTCTTTTACTTCTTCCTCCTCATTTGCCCAACCTCTCGGTGTTGTAATGCTCCAGGTTTCTGTCTTTAGAGCCCCCTCACTATCGCTAGATGATCTCGTCTTTGAACTGAAAACTACAAAATGTCTATTTCAAAGTTTGACATCTCCCCTAGACTCCAGAATTGTAGAATGCAAACTCCTCCTCATCACCTCTTCTTAGATGCTTTACTATCCACTTCGAATTTAACTATATCCAAGACTAACCCTGATATGCTTTTCCCCAAATGTTCTCCATCTGCAGCTTGTTCCATCTCTTGTAATAGCCACTCCAGCTTTCCCTAAACACATTCTTACATCCTTTTTCTCTTTCATGTCTTACATTCAATTGACACAAAATCCTGTTGTCTCTATCTTCAGAATATTTCCAGAAACTGAATCTCACTATCGCCACTGCTATCTCATTGGTCCAAAGCATCACTATATGAAATTGGATTACTGAAATGCTCCTTTAAATAACTTTAACTGAAGGTGCTTGTTTAAAATAAACAGAGGGGAAGTGGGTGGGGAGATGGGTAAAATATGTGAAGGGGATTAAGATTATACTTATCATGAGATCTCCCTGATATGAGGAAGTGGTGATGCAACATGGAGGCTTAAGTGGGTAGAAGAAGAATAAATGAAACAAGATGGGATTGGGAGGGAGACAAACCATAAGTGACTCTTAATCTCACAAAACAAACTGAGGGTTGCCGGGGGGAGGGGGTTTGGGAGAAGGGGGTGGGATTATGGACATTGGGGAGGGTATGTGATTTGGTGAGTGCTGTGAAGTGTGTAAACCTGGTGATTCACAGACCTGTACCCCTGGGGATAAAAATATATGTTTATAAAAATAAAAAATTTAAAAAAAAAAAAAAAAATATATATATGTTTATAAAAAATAAAAAATTTAAAAAAAAAAAAAAAAAGATTATACTTATCATGAAAAGCATAGACTAATGATGTATAGAATTGTTAAATCACTACATTGTACACCTGAAACTAATATAACACTGTATGTTAACTATAATGGGATTAAAATAAAAAATAAAGACAATATCTTTTAAAAAATTGACTAATTAATTAATTAATTAATTAAAATGTGAGGCATGACATATTTCAAGGATCAAAAGCCCAGAAGTCCTAAGAATGCCTCTAAGATAACATAGAAATGTGATCTCAACTTACCTTTCCATTCTTCTCTCTTTCACTTTATTCACCCAATGCATGAGGAAGTGTCGGTAGCTAAGTAATGCGTGGCATTGGATTATAGACAGAGATTGTTATATACAGGAAGGACAATAAAGATAGTATATAAGCTCTTCAGGGAAAATAACAGAAAAGGGAACTTTGTTTTTCAGGGAATAGAAAATCATCTGTGACCTTTAATGTGTCTGGCTGATTTATCAACTCTTTTTTTTTTTTTTTAAGATTTTATTTATTTATTTGACAGAGAGAGAGATCACAAGTAGGCAGAGAGTCAGGCAGAGAGAGAAGGGGAAGCAGGCTCCCTGCTGAGCAGAGAGCCCCATGGGGGGCTCGATCCCAGGACACTGAGATCATGACCTGAGCCGAAGGCAGCGGCTTAATCCACTGAGCCACCCAGGCGCCCCTAATTCATCAGCTCCTAAGGGATAGTTAAGTGGAAAAATTTCATTTGGTGAAAAAGCATGTTCCCCTTATGAATTATAATTATGGTCAATATTAAGGATCAACTAGTTAAAATCAACTTATTTTTAAAACTACATAAAAACATCTTGTTTGGTTTTGTTCTTAAAGAGAGTTTTGTTATTTGATGTGAGTCATGACTCTCAACACCAACCACTTAGTAGTTAAATTTTATTTTATTTTTATAGATTGATTTATTTATTTGAAAGAGACAGCACATGTGGTGAGGGGCAAAGAGAGAGGAAGAACCTCAAGCAGGATCCACAATGAGTACAGAACCCAACCTGGAGTTAGATCCTATGACCCGGAAATCATGACCTGAGCCAAAACCAAGAGTGGGCTGTTTTAGTGATTGAAGAAAAAAGTTAAATTTTAGATTGTGAGAAGTAGAAATGGTAAGGTATATGATCAGTTTTTATTCCTTCTGTTGTTAAATATTGGTTAATAACATAAATTTATAGCTTAATTTTAAGATAAAATCTATATATTTCTAAATTTGAAGCTTTCTATAGTAAATATGTAAGTACTTAACAAAAGATTCATAACCAGAGAAAACTAGGTAATATTAGTAGGCTTACACATTGGGGGGTTAAACTCTTCGTTCCATAACTGAATTATTAAAGGTGTAACAAAATTACTATGAAGGATAAAGGTATTCATCATAAAATTCAAGGCTGTTCTAATGTACTAAGTACTTGATTTCTCCTAGGACATCCTGTCTACTTCCCTCTATATGAAATACTACTTCACTGCAGGAAGCATTTTGCTCCCTCCATGGATTCCGTACTTTACTTTCTGTTACTTGCAATTCCATCAATTTATGTTAAAGTTTTAATCCCATTCTCAAGAGGCCATTTATTTCCCCATTAGTATTCCCTCTATGATCTAGGTATTCCATCAGCATATGAATCACCAGCTTTACTTATAGTGTTATGATTCAGCCAGTCTGGCTTCTTCTAAGAATGCTTTAAAAAAATCATTTGCCTATAGTATCCACCCAGCCCAAGATTGTAAGGAAAAATTAATACAAATGTGATTTTGCTTCTTGGCTCATTGATTTATATGTATATTTTTACAATCATAATTCTAAGGAAGGTGGCTTTCAGCTGGTGACTCCTGGATCAGCTAAATTAGTATCACATAGGAGCTAATTTGAAAGAAAAATTCTCAGTCGTTACTCCAAACATATTGAATTGGAAACTATGCAGGATCAAGTCCAGAATTCCTTGTTTTTATAAGCCTTCCAATGAGTATAGTGCAGCTAACATTTGAGGAACATTTCTCTAGAAGAAACATTGCCAAGTAAGGTACATTGTACAAGGTATAGAAAATCAAGTGGTTTATAATATAACATATGGTCACGCTAAAGGTACTGTCGCCAAAGCTTCAACAAAACAAAAAAGCCTTTTGTTTGAAGTTCACTTACTGTCGATGCATTTTTAGATTGGGTGCTACACCAACGTACAACTCAAAGGGGTGCTGTTCACATCATAATCGATGTGACTGGCCCCTCCTGCAGATGTGTATGGCATAGTCCCAGGAACAGAACACTGGTTCAGGAGCCAGGAGTACTTCATGAACTCTATTCTTTACCTCTCTGTGTATTCATGAGGCACAACATAAAAACAAAAACAAAAGCTGTGATTTTATCAACTTTTCTTATTTTGAAATGTTAATGTTCAGCCTCTATCATTTTGAATCCATATAACTTAATTTGTGTTTAAATCCTCCTTAAATACATATATTCTGTGTGTGTGTGTGTATGTGTGTACATGCACATGAGTGTTTCTTATACATGGATCCACTGAAAGTTCTTTTTTAACATTTGGTAAAATCAGGGAAAAAATGCTTCATGTGAGTATTCTTTCTATTTGGGGGATTTTTTTTTTTTTTTTTTTTTAAGAGAGAGAGCAGAAAAAAAAAAAAAAAAAAAGGGCAGAAAAACAGGGTTGGGAGGGGCAGAGGGAGAGAGAGAGTCTTACTTAAGCTTCCGGCCCAGCATGGAGCTCAATCTCACAACTCTGAGATTATGACCTAAGCCAAAATCAAGAGTCAGATACTTGACTGAGCCACCAAAGCACCCCTGTCTGGGGGATAGTTTAAAATAATAATCAACTTGAGGGAGTGGCTATTTGAGTACATTACAACCATGTAGCATTTAAAACCAGCCTTGGAATTTCTCCTTACAGTTTGGTAAGGATAGGATTTGGCTGCAGTCTCCAGCACTCCATATGTTTGATTTAGAATATTTTCCATGTTGTCACTATTTTTTCACAGATGCACAGATGAAAGGCAAAGTGGATTAAGCTGCCATAAAATACTAAACTGTATTTTACAACAACCACACAATGACTACCAATGAATCCCTGCTGAAAATTGTTATGGGCAGGCCCTTCCTTTTTGCTTTTTATTTAGATACCATAGAAAGAAAAGTTGGAAGCAACTCAAAGACGGCACTTCAGTATCTTATCTTGTCTCTAATAAAGCTTATACTTTGATCTACCCACAAAGGGAGTTAATTTGTCTTTTTGCTTTGAAGTGCCCACCAAGCAAAACTTGATGCCATTGCAGCTTAAAGGCATTTGATTTGTTTTGACACCTATTGATTATCTATGCCATGTGTGTACAAAAGAACATAAGTCATGGTCCTTGCCTCTAAAAATCTCACCGTGGTCCCAAAGCATACTTAAGCTAAGAACAACAAGATCAACAGCTTTATACACTAAGGAGGACTTTGCAACATTTCTGTGAGATAGGTGTTACTACTACTATCCTCATTTTACAGAGGAGGAAATGGATTTTCCCAAAGGTGGACAAAGTTTGCAGAGTTAAGATTTACATCAAATTTACATTAAGCTCATTCTGAAGCCCCTTCGCATTCTATGACACAATCTTGCCACTTTGGTGCGGTCCATTCTCTGGTTTTCACAGCAGTGAAAAAAAGCAGTGAATCAGGTCTGGATGCTGACAAGAGGCAGAAACACTTCTTGGGTAGGACTGACTCTCTACCTATGACTTCTGAAGGCAGACAGTCTAAGACATTCACTGAAAACTTAGTTATGTAATCCAAACATGATTTATTCTAGTCTACCTCCTGAACCCATAGCAGACATTGCTAATCAACCCCAGCTTCATTAACTAGATGAGAGGACTCCCTCTGAATGTGTGTCTATTGGATGATCATGATGTACCCTTCAGTATCTTATTGTTTTACCTCAATAAAGCTGAAAAAAGAAATAAAAAAGAGAAATTTAGCCCCAGATTCCTTATTCACAAAACACTGATGGTGGCCATTTCCAAATCTTTGGAGTTAACATATAAAATGAAAACTGCTTGCTCTGCTCAGTCTCTTCTTAATCTTACCTCCCAGGTTTAGTTACACTGAGTACCCCATAAATCTTCAGTAAAATAGTATTAGATAAATATCAAGTTACGTGGATTCTAGAGTTTATTCCATTAACTAGCTTCCTTACTTTGTTGTAGAAGAAAATAATGGGATAACAAATTCTTCATGACAATTTCTGATGATAAATCTTGCTCTGATTTAAGTAACCCTCTTCATTCCAGGGGATTAGAGGTAGAATTTAGGCCAGATCAGGTGGAGCCACAGGGAGTAGTTTTGGAATAAAAGCATTAAGTACATGCATATTACTCTATTTAGAAGCTTTCATAAAAAAATTGTTTATGGGGGTGGGAGAACACTCATGCAACAGGTATAAATTTATCCAAGAATAAGCAACTGCAAGAAATGTCATATTTTAAATTAAATTATCCTGGCTTACAGACCTCCATGGGCATTTTGCAGCCAGGACCATTGAAATCTTGCCATATAGCAAATGTGTTTATATAGGGAGACAGAGAAAAAAATCTCTTAACATTCCTCAATCCTCACAGTCCAGAATCTTATCTTTTGCCTCTATCAGGCTACCCCTCTGTCCTCTCTCTGCCTTTAATCCTTTTGTGCTGTGCTATGCAATAGAGCAGATATTATTTCCATACAGCCATTAAACACATAATATGTGCCCAGTCTGAATTAGGTGTTCCTTACAAATACAAAGAAAAAACAAAAAACAAAACTAAACTAAACAAAACTGCATTTCAAATACTTCCTGTGAAAATAAGAATCTAAAGTATCTTACTGACAATTTTTATATTGAATACATGTTGAAACAATACTACTTTGGACATGTCAAGTTAATTCAAATCTATTATTGTGATTATTTTCACTTTTTTTTTACTTTTTTAAAATATGGCCACTAAAATATTTAAAACTACATGCATAGTTTACATTATATTTCTGTTGGACCATACTGCTTTAAGATAATTTCAGCTAAATTTATTGAGGAACCCATCCTTATGAATACTGCCCTACATTGTTACTTATTTTAGAGTGTACCCCAAACAAATTTACCATACATTCTCTCAGCCCCACAATAATTTATAACAGAATTTGGGATGTCTTTGGAAAAGGCAAATACATTAAAGCACTTATCTCTCTCTCTCTCTCTCTCTCTCTCTCTCTTTTTGAGAGAAACATGGAATTTCCCAGTTAGATTTATTTTGGAAGTGAGACTGAAACATGGATCCAAGGTAAGGAAAATAGTTTCTCTCTGTGTTACTGTAAATTATATAACATCGTGTTTCTGTTCTGTTATTCTGGGTTTTAGTTTCCACATCTCTTTACCATCCAGACCTCCTGTACTCTGTGGAAACCGTGACCCTTTCCATGTCTATAGACAGAAATATTCTGACTGTGGTAGAAAAAATCAGGTTCCAACAGAAGTTTTAATCTCATATCCTTGTAGAAAGTTCAGCTTTCTATCCTGACAAAATTGGGCATGCCACAGGTAGATTTTTGGGTAAGCAGATTATCGCAAAACAGAATTACTAGACCACTGATCATGGTCCAATTATTTTGTCATTCAGAAAAACTTTCCTTCAGTTTCATTTATATTTTATTCTCCTCATAGAACAGGGTTCTGTTTGTACCTGACTCCCTCAGTATCATTTCAATCAACTGATTTTTGCATCTCTGGTTCTACCTTTAGTTTCAGTGCCCTTTGGTTTTCATAAAACGGTATGATGTTTGTGACTTGAGTGGTGAGAAACACAATGTTCTGATCTAGTGTCCAAGTTAAACAGTATGGAAAATGACTCTCTTCTAAAGATGAATGTTTTCTTCACAACTACTCTGATGATAATTTTAACTGCCATTAAATAAAGTCAATACTCATTTTAAAACAAATGGAAATGGCTTTTCATCAAAATTACAAATGCTTAAAAAAGTGATATTAAGTAATGTCTACATTCTTCTAACTGAAAAAATATGCCAGAATCTAGTATCTTGTCAGCATTTCATAAGACCTGAGTAAAGGTTTTGATTTTAATTTCTTTTTAGTGCTTAATTTTTCAGAAAACCTTATATTTACAAGCTGATATATCATACTGCAAATTGTACCAAAATTGACATGACTCAGCTACAACTCAAAAGTAAGATACTATCCAAAAGTCTTCTCAGGAACACTGCAAAAGATACATGATTCTCTGTTAAATTTAGCTTATTTTTGTTTTGTTTTGTTTTGTTTTGGGGGGATTTTTTTGCAAGTCTTTACACTGGCTAGTTCCATTAGGTTGTTTATTTATGTTTTATTTATCAACTCTAATGTACATATTATTCTAATGATGTTTGATTTTTAGATATTGACATCTTCCCATTAAAATATTAAGATCTGTGGTTATTAATAATTCATAATAATGAAAGCGATACGGAATGATCTTCAGTTCCAGTGAGGAATAATAAATTTTTGGAGGCACTATTCTATCGGGAGTTATATTAAAGGTACGAGTGATTATACAAAAGCCTTCTCTAGATATACTTAAGAAACAGATTGGTGACTAGATGGTTTAAGAGTAATCTTGAAGAAAAATACTCTAAATCTTTTCTCTATAGCTTTCACATGCCAGGTTTTTTAAAATTTATATTCTTTTTTTTTTTTTAAAGATTTTATTTATTTATTTGACAGAGATCACAAGTAGGCAGAGAGGCAGGCAGAGAGAGAGGAGGAAACAGGCTCCCTGCTGAGCAGAGAGCCCGATGCGGGACTCCATCCCAGGACGCTGAGATCATGACCTGAGCCGAAGGCAGCGGCTTAACCCACTGAGCCACCCAGGCGCCCTTAAAATTTATATTCTGCTGTGTCCAAATAAAAACTAAGTAAATCACATTTTAATCAGTTTGGTTGACTGAATTGTCCAGTTTTATCTGAAATAAATACAACAAAGAATTAAAAAAAAAAAAAACCTTCTACATAATGTGTAGTAACCATCCATATCTACTCCAATATCCATCCATTCTATTTATTGCTTCTGCCCCTAATCCTCTGCTGAAATCGTTCACAAGTCACCAATATCCTCCTGATACTGAATATGCACGTACTCTGCTGTATTTATGGATCCCATTGACATAGGACCTTATTCAATGTAAGAATTTGAACTCCTTTTTTCATTGTTTTGTATATAAATGCTTTTTTCCTTAATTTTGTATCTCTGTGTGCATTTGCAGATTTCATGTGCTTCCTGTATTAATGTTTCAAATAAAGAGAGTTTATTGAATGGAGTGTTTTTAGAAGTGTTAGAAGAGTTAAGACAATAAACAAAAGAAATGGAGCACTCAACAACTCCAAAGAGGAAGCAGACATTACCACCTCTGGGCCAGAAAGTGGAAGGGGAAGAAACTGTTCTTAAAGCCCCTTGAGAATAGGAATCAAGGGAAGAGAGACCAAGTGCTGGATGTTTTTATTGCAGAGAGATTCACTGTTAAAGAAGCAGTACCAAGTAGAAAGGAACCATGGAGAAAGAAATATACCAATCTTTCTCTGATTTCTGATTTCTCTTCAATAATCTCAGTGCCTCCTTTTGGTCATTCTTGACTGGAAGCCAACCAAAGAATTTGGGGGATCCAACCTCTAAAAGTCAGCCTCCTGGAAACCAGTGCTGTGCAAAGATGTCAGAGATGATATCTGGGTTGGGGGTGAAGGCAGACAGAAAACCAAGGATTTCTGGTTAAAGTTGGCAGAAACACATACAGAGACATACACACACACAGAGAGACATACACACAAACTTCTATTCAATTATACTTGGAAATTTTTTTTAAAGATTTTATTTATTTATTTGAGAGAGAAAGAGAATGAGAGAGAGAGAGCATGAGAGAAGAGAGGTCAGAGGGAGAAGCAGACTCCCTGCCAAGCAGGGAGCCCAATGTGGAACTCAATCCCGGGACCCAAGGATCATGACCAGAGCCAAAGTCAGTCGCTTAACCGACTGAGCCACCCAAGCACCCTATCCTTGGAAATAAGGTGAACCCAAGTTACAAATTATGAAGAAAATCTGTTAACATTTCATATTGTCAGACTTCTCTAATCTGATGGGCAAAGAATGGAATTTCATAACAGTGTACATTTTGTAGTAAGTTTGGTCAACTGTACTTAATGTTTTCTTTGTAAAATGTGTACTGGTTTACTTTGCCCACTTAAAAGAGTAGCTGGTATCCTCTATTACTTATAAAAACATAATAAACTCATTTTCAGTTTTGTTAGAAAGACTCCATCCTGCCACATACCCTAAGCAACATAATTAGCATGCTTTAATATATCCACTCAGAAATGTTCTATCCATATATATGTATATATATTTTTTCATATAAGGGATGTATACCCTTTAACATACAGGGAAACTTAGCTTACAAGCTTTTCAGTATTTGCTTACATTATTAAATTTTTTTTTTCATTTACAGTATACTTTTAGGGTTTTTTTTTCCTTAATACATAACTAACTCATTTTTTAAAGGCTGATAATATCACTTTGTATGTATATACAATTTTTTTAAAGATTTTATATATTTATTTGACACAGAGAGAGATCACAAACAGGTAGACAGGCAGGCTGAGAGAGAAGGGGAAGCAGGCTCCCTGCCGAGCAGAGAGCCCAATGCGGGGCCCAATCCCAGGACCCCAAGATTATGACCTGAGATGAAGGCAGAGGCCCAACCCACTGAGCCACCCAGACGCCCCTATACATACAATTTTGTTGGAAAAAATCCCTTACCATGAATTGTTTCTGGTCTTTTGATATTACAAATAACCACAGACATGGTACATATATTTTTTAAAGTATACTAGCCTATCTGTAGGAAATTATTGGTTGAAAGTTATACACAGTTTAAGTCTTGATAATTATTAAGTTAATTCAAAACAAAGGACAATTTACATTCTATTAACAGTAAGGGAGTACCTGTGTTAATCAAATATTTTAACTTTTATCAACATAATGGGCAAAAAAAAGAGAATGTCATTATAATGTTAAAATGCATGTCTTTGATTCTGAGTGAATTGGGGCATATTTCAAATTTTTATGAGATATTTGCATTTTTTTCTTCTATAAAGTGTACATAACCTTTGCTAGTTCTATGTCTATTTGTGTATAGCTATGTGCATTTATGTAAGATTTACCTTATTGAATACACGTATATATTTTACATTTCCTAATTTTTGTCCACTTGATCTTCTTTGGTGTGAAAAAGGTAGACAGATCAAAGGAACAGAATAGAGAGACCAGAAATAGAAGCAAATGCATATGAGCTTTAGCAGAGAGCTAAAGGTTGTATTTCACTTCAATAGCAAAAAGACAGATTTTTCTTTCTTAAAAATCTTTAGAATGACTGCTAGGCACTGGGAACAAATAAAACTCTATCCCAACATCATGCTTTTTACCAAAATACTTTTAAAGAGGTCAAAGTAGAAGACATAAAAATTAATCTCATGAGAAATAGGAAAAAAGTACATTTATTCATTTTTTAGAGTGGGAAATGACTTTCTTCATGAGACATACATTCCAGAAACTAAAGAGGTATGTATTACTGAAGTTATATATATCATAATTATTAAATGTCAATACAGAAAAATATAAAAAATGGCAAATTATAAATTAATAATAGGACTATGTTTCTTAAAGACTTTCTACACATTGAAAGAATAACTCAACAATTCAATAAAATATGGGTAGATTATATAAGGAAGAAATATTCCCAACTTATAAACCCTCAAGATCAATAAAATGTCACTTAAAACAAAAATTTGATACCATTTTTGCCTTTCAGATTGACAAGAATGAAAATGTTTCTTAATATTAATCCAACATTCTCATACACTGGTGGAAGGAATGTAAATCAGTGCTACCTCTTTGGAGAACAATTTAGTGACAATAAAGTTTAAAGACAAATTTTTTGGTTTAGACGTTTTACTTCTTGGAGTTTATTCTTATGTGTACATGTGCACAAAGGTGTATGCACTGATGTTAACAATGTTGCCTGATGTCTATTGTTGAGAAAAATAAAGCACTCCTATCAGTATTGACATTAGGGACCTCAGACACAGATTGGAATGAAAACTTCTTTTCATCGCACATGAGTTCAGATGTTCACATTTGAATTTTTAATTTAGTTCACAGTAATGCAATTACTAATAGGATATTTATATCTAATATTCCTGCATTTACTATTATGATGGGGTTTCATCAGTCTCAGATAGACAGGTTATGCAGGGGTACTGAATTTTAGAGTACACTATGTCACCCTGCTCATAAAAGATTTATACACAACAGTGGCAAGAGGGAGGAAGAAGTTTTCAGCAAAAGCTATTTTGGGCCCTAAACCCCAAAGCTTGTAACCATTTTAAGCTGGGACCTCTGGAGTTGGATCTGTCACCTTCTCTATTTCACTTAAATTCTCCTTCCTCACACACCTCCTCAACCTAAAGCAGATTTTCAGTATTATCACATTCTAATTTTATGGCATGAAGAGGCAGAAGATATGCAAAGCAAGATAAAGTGTAGGCTCCAGGGCTGTTGAGATAGCTAAATCAGTGAACTGTTAGAATAGAGGCCACCAAGAGAGAAATTCAAATGAAACTCTCATTGCATTTAGCCCACAGATTAACTTCACTCATTGGCTGTTACAGACTGTTCAGTGTTTGATATATGATAAATGGATTTCTTTTTCAGGAGGGATAAGGAGAATGAGACGGTGGAACCTTAAAATCTTTCTTTTTCCTATAAACTACGAAACTACCAACTCTTAAATCCATATTGCAAATTTAGTCTTATATTTAGAGGCCTACACTGTATTTCTAACTTAACTAAATCTCTTAATTTGGATATCCTAACATTATCGAAAAATTAACTTGTTCCAAACTGAACAATAATTTTCTCCTAAATCTGTTCCTCTTACTGTGATAATCCCTGTTCTGGTTAAGGTCACACCAATCATCTAGACAGTTAAAGTCTAAATGTCATGGTGTTTCTCCAAGCATCATTGAACTGAGGCAAGAGAAACTTCTTCACTGAGCCATACACACACCCTTTAGACAACCGTGGCTATCCTACACACATGCACGTGCAGGCCCACGGACACACACGTACTGACACTACAGGTAGGTTATGAGCACCTCTGTCACTCAGGATCTGGCACAAACTGTAATGACTAATATCTTTTATCTTGACCAGTACCCTCAGGTTCCATGAAAATGTTTCTCATGTCTCTTGCCCTGTATTTTTGAAACAGAAAGAAATTACTCCTGAATGTTGGGATGGTGTGGGGGTTGTATGACTGCGGACTTCAGAGAAGAACCCTGTGGTGAAGAATGAAGGAGCTTTAGCTGTAGGCATGTTTGGTAAATAAAAAGAGAAATTAATGAACTTCACAAATGTTTCTTCAGACAGCATGAATACAATGGATTCTTGCAATAATTAAATATCTGTTCTTATTAGTGCCAAGCATCCATATTCTTATTCTCTTGGTGGTCTATTTTGTAGTTCCAGAAGTATTCAAGAATGAGCAGTGCATTACTAACTGCTCAATGGAGACTGTGTAGCATTTAGCAATATTAACAATTCATATTGGATTTAAATTTGTATACGTAAAGTTTTAGAGAAAACATGCATACAATATGATATCACTTTTTTACATTGACAACCAGATGGATTTTAAGTGCTAGAATTATATTTTAAATTGTAATATTCACTATAATTTGCATTTTGCATCTTAATTTCAATAGATCATTTGGGTTGCTTTGGAAGGAAAATCCTAAAAATATAAAAAGTCATTTTTAAAGTTTAAATTTACCATTTTATTTAAATATATTAAAAATTGTATATACTTTCAGTATAATTACATTTTGTTTAATTTTTTAGCCATTGTTTTCACAAAAAAATGCTGAACAGAACACTCAGACATGTGCAATAATTTAATTTAGCTATCTTTGGGATTTTGCCAGTATTGTTGTATAAAAATCAGAGATTAATATTATAGTTTATCTGTCAGTATGAAATTATATTTTTCAAGATGAGAATAGAACATGCTTTACTTAATAAGTTGTTAACTTTATTTATACCTGGTATGTTGACCTGCATTGGCTCATGCCCTGGGGCCCTGAAATGTGAGGGGCCAGACTGTGCTTTCGAATCCGCTCCTATTCCCTGGCCTCTCAAATCCAACCCTTCACCATATCCCGTTAATCCAGCTCTAAAGTGCTTCCTGAATCTCTCGCCTCTCTGATACTTTTTTATCTCAGTTCTCACGGATTTAATCTGGTTAATAACAATAGCCCCCTAACTGGTCCATTTCCTCTAATCTCACTCTCCTCAAATCTATTTTCCAGAATACCAAGAGTGGCTTTTCTACATATCAAATGATGTTATTACCTTGCTTTAAATACTTAAATACCTTGAGGACATGTTAAGTGAGATAAATTGAGAAGACAAATACTGGATGATCTCATATATATGTGGAATCTAAAACATCTAAGACAGCCAGGAACTGTAAAAACAGAGAAGAGAATGGTGGTTACCAGGGGCTAGTAGGTAGGGGAACTGAGGAAATATTATTTAAAGGTATACACATTTGCAACTAGTAGATAAATAAGACCGAGAGATCTAATGCAAATGATTATAGACAACAGTACTGTATGATGAACTTCAAAGGGGCTACGAGCCTACCTCTTAATTGTTTCCACCACAAAAAAGAAGTTACAGTTATGGGCTTGATAAACGTGTCATGCGATGGTGGTGATCAGATTGCAACATGCAAATGTATCCAGTCAACACGGTGTATGTTATAAACTTACAATGTATTTCATAGCAATAAAAATATCCTTTTAAAAATTAAATGAAGGGGTGCCTATGGGGCTCAGTGGGTTAAAGCCTCTGCTTTGGGCTCAGGTCATGATCCCAGGGTTTTGGAATCGAGCCCCGCATTGGGTTCTCTCTGCTCAGCAGGGAGCCTGCTTCTCTTACCCATCTGTCTGCCTCTCTGCCTACTTGTGATCTCTGTCCAATAGATACATAAAATCTTTAAAAGAAAATAAAAATAAAATGAAGTTGGTAAACATTTAGAAAAGCATACTGTGATTATTAGGAATCAGCACAGATAAACAGAGGGAAAAAAGTATGTAAATCTAAGCCAACTTCCCCTGGGGAAGTTGTGGTGTTGGTTGTAGTGGTGGTGGTTGATAGAATTATCAGCCTGAAAATATCTCAGTCACGGTAGACATTGGGTTAGACTTTCAACAATATTACAGAATCTCAAAGATGAAAAAAAAAATATGTAAATGCATAATCAGCCCCAAATGATATCTGAATAAAATCTAAACCTGTTATCATGACAGTTAAGGACACTGCATAACTTCTATAATTTAGTCATCTGTCATTTTCTCACACAACTTATTCTTGGTGACATTAATTTTTTTAATAGGCTTTATTTTTTAGAGCAGTTTTAGTTTCACAGTCATACTAAGCAGAAAGTACAGACAGTTCCCATATAGCACCTGACTTCACACATGAATAACTTCCCTAGCTATCAACATCCAGCTCCCGAGTGGTACATTTATTACAATCAACAAAACTGCGTTGACACACCATTATCACCCAACCTCCTTAAAGTTCACTCTTGGCTGTTGCACGTTCTATGGGTTTTACAAATGTAAAATGACATGTATCCATCACTTTCATACAGAGTAGTTTTGCTGCCTAAAAAAAAATCCTCTGGGCTCTGTCTCTTCCCCATCACTCACTCACTCTTCTCCTGATTACCAGGAACAATGATCTTTTTACCATCTCCATTGTTTTGCATTTCCAGAATGTCATACAGTTGAAGCCTTTTCCTACAGCTCTTTTCAATTAGTAACATGCGTTTAAGATTGTTCCATGTCTTGTGAGATTAAGAGTCACTTATGGTTTGTCTTCCTCCCAATCCCATCTTGTTTCATTTATTCTTCTACCCACTTAAGCCTCCATTAGGGGGTGGGATTATGGACATTGGGGAGGGTATGTGATTTGGTGAGTGCTGTGAAGTGTGTAAACCTGGTGATTCACAGACCTGTACCCCTGGGGATAAAAATATATGTTTATAAAAAAAAAAAAAAAAAAAAAAAAAAAAAAAAAAAAAAAAAAAAAAAAAGATTGTTCCATGTCTTTTCATGGCTAAATAGCTTCTTTTTTTTTTTTTTTTTTTTGCACTGAATAATATTCCACTTTATGGATGTATCATAGTTTATCTATCCATTCACTTAATGAAGGACATTTTGGTTGCTCTCAATTTGTGGCAGTTATGATGAAAAGTGCTGTTAATTTCCATGAGCACCTATCCACCTAGGCACTCCTAGGTGCCTCAATCGGTTGAGCATCCACCTCTTGATTTCAGCTCAGGTCATAATCTCAGGGTCATGGGATTTGCCCCCCGGTGGGGCTCCAGACTCAACACAAAGTCAGCTTGTCCCTCTTCCTTGCTCCTCTGTGCTCTCTTTCTCTCTCAAATCAATACATAAGTAAAATCTTAAAAAATACATCCATGTGAAGGTTTTGTTTTGTTTTGTTTTTTAGTAGACACGTTTCCAACTAAATGAGTTGAAAGCAGTCATACTCCAAGATTATGTTTGTGTGAGACTGGCCCATCCTGGCCCCCTGGAGTTTTAAAATCCAAGACTTGTCTTGTCTACACTGAGCCTCTAGCAGTTTGTCAATTATCATTTGGGTTTCTCCTCCAGTACCTTTTGATTCTCTGTGTCTGTCTATCACTCAAACTTTGAAGGCAGTGATTTTGCTCTGTGACCTCAATTCTCTGATGGATTCTAAGGAAAGTGGTGGATTTTTAGTTTGTTCTGCTTTTTACTTGTTTTTAGAACAGAGTAGTGACTTCCAAGCTCCTTAGATGCCAGATCAGAAACCCCCAAGTGTGTTGTTAATTTTCTTAATGTGTCCTAGTATCTCTCTTACCTCAATGCCTTTACAAAAATTGCTTTACTTAGCTGGGTTTCTGTGCATTAGCTACCACCATCTACATTAATCCACACTATGTGACAAGTACTTATTTTTGTTCATTTCACTTGAAAGTGAAAGCTATACACTCAGTGTCTACACAAAATATCAGGGCACTATTATTTAATAAGAAAAGGAAAATGCACCCAAATTAGCTTAAGTTAAAAAGGAAATATATTGGCTCATTTAATGAGAAAATACATGTGGTAGTTCTTGATTCAGGCTTGGCTGGAACCAAAAATTCAAATGTTAGGAAGAAGCTGCTGTCTTTTCATTCTTAAACTGTTTCCACATCTTAACAAAGATGGGAGCTCTAGGTCTACTGTTTCTTTATACTAAATATTCCTACCACAAAAGTATTATGACCATTTTCTAGTAACATCTGTATGAATCCCTTGAAAAGTTCTGGAGTTATTATTGTTCCTAACAGTAAGGGCTATTCTTACAGGTCAGCTGGATTATGTTCTTTCTCCTATAGCCAGGAATTTCACAAACAGGAAGGAAGAGCTCCACCACAGGAAGAGATACAGATAAGGTAGAAAGGCCAAAGATAAATTCTAGTAGGGTCACCAAAAATGTTCATAATAATGCATTTCAGCAATCAGAATATAAAATACAGAAATTATCTGTAAACACATTATATTTTCATATTTATTTTTGTACATATAGGTCAAATTCATTAAAAATTTGTTAACTCTCGGGGTGCCTGGGTGGCTCAAACCTCTGCTTTCGGCTCGGTCATGATCCCAAGGTCCTGGGATCGAGCCCCGCATTGGGCACCTTGCCTGTCTCTCTGCCTGCTTGTGATCTCTGTCAAATAAATAAATAAAATCTTTAAAAAAAATTTTTGACTTTCATACCCAGTTTGAGCTGTTCACAATGGCCTCTAACAAATATGTATCCATTAACAGCTGTGCCTTGCAACAATTTTGTTTTCTTTTTTCCCCCTTAATATAATTCTAATATTGTTCTTACAATGAAACTTTTTTTTTTTAAGATTTTTTATTTATTTGTCAGAGATCACAAGTAGGCATAGGGGCAGGCAGAGAGAGAGAGAGAGAGGAGGAAACAGGCTCCCTGCAGAGCAGAGAGCCCAATGTGGGGCTTGATTCCAGGACCCTGGGATCATGATCTGCACTGAAGGCAGAGGCTTTAACCCACTGAGCCACCCAGGTACCCCTACAATGAAACATTTTTAAAAGATTTACTTATTTATCTGAGGGAGAGCGATCAAGCGACAGAGAGGAAGCATGATAGGGGGTGAGGGGCAAAGGGAGAGGAAAAAGCAAGTTCCTCACTGAGGAGCTCACTCAGGGACACTGGGATTATGAAGGCAGACGATTAACCCACTGAGCCACCCAGGTGTCTCACAGTTAAACATATTTTAGAAAAAGAAAATTCTGGTCAAAAAGAGAATAAAAACATATTGAGGTAACAGAAACAACCACATCACCTGCTATTTAAAGAAACACTAACTTCTGCAACTGACTTGAATATGACAAATATACCGGACTTCGGTTTGAATTAATAATGTTTCCACTATTTGTGATAACTTGATAAGAATTATTTGTCCAACTCTATTTTGAAAAGTGTAGACCATTTTGACAGCACCAGCTAACAAGCACCATATCCTATATGATCATATCAGATATGATATCATGTATGATCAACAGAGGAGGACACACATTCTAGAATTTAAGGAGAAGGGCCCACAACATCACCCTGAAGAGATGTTGTAGGTAAGATTTTTTTTCAGTAATATTGAAAAACCAAAACAAAAGGAGAATTCCTAGTCTGTCTTATTTACTTCCCAAATCAGGGAAAGACTGAAAGAAGGAGAAGATCTCATCACCAGCTGTGTCTGCAGTTCTCTGTTTGCTCATACTTCCTTGACTCATCCACTCACCAAATATTTATGGAGTGAGAGCCTCTCACAGGTGCTATACTAGATATGGCACTTATTTATATTCTTTGGAATTGTCTTTCAATTATTTCTTCTGTGCTAAGAATATAACTATTATAATTCTTGCTATATGTTTCTTTATCCATCTCTTGTGTTTATGATTTATTTTCAAAATTTTGGAAACATGCATGACCATACGTAGATGATGATCTTCAAGTTTTAAGAAAACTTAAATGTTGACTGGACATTTGAGATGCTATGTACTACAAAATTCACAAAGCAAAACTGGTGGCATATATAAGGGAACACATTTTGATTTGTTACAAAATTCTAAAATATAACCATTAGATATCATGATCGCAAAAATTGTCAAAGGATCAAAGCAGATAATTCATGAAAGAAAAGGCAAAAATAGCTAAATAAAATTTCAAAGCATTAATCTTGTTAATGATGAAAGAAAAACCAAGTAAATAAGATGAAATTTCTATCTGTAATGCTGGCACTTTAAAAAATATTAATATTACATTTTATAATGTCATTGCTGAGAGGGGACCCTTATATACTGCCATGAATTTAGTACATGAATTGTACTTCTTTGTAAAGCAATTTAGTACATGAATTGTGAAATTTAATATTTTTACATCCTTTGATTAAAAAATTTTATATTCAAGATAAAATTTCCAGGAAATAATAATGCATATGGGTAAAAATTTATGTAAAGAATTCTCACTGTAGCTTTCCTAATAACAGTGATAAGGGAGAAAATATTTTAAATTATAGCCATGAGGAAATAGTAAATTATAATATGATAAACTCATGAATAAAATGGAAAATTATTTCCTTTAAAATTTGCATGATTATGATTCAATATTGTGATTAAAGTTCAATACAAAGGTATACTATAACTATAGATGTAGTTTTGAGAAAAAAATACCAAATTGTCATTATCATTAATGATGAGTCTGCTGTTGATAGTTAATTCCTTCTTTATGTGTTCTTGAATATTACAAGTTTTCTTCAGTGACTACATATTTGTTTTTAAAATAAAATACAATGAAGTTTGTTTATTTGTTTATTTTCATTGTTTTTCATTTTCATTCCAGTATAGTTAACACAGTATTCCGTATATTTCAACATAATGATTCCACAATTCTATACATCATTACTCAGCGCTCATCACGTAAGTGTTCTCTTACTCCCCTTCACCTATTTTACCCACCTCCACTCCCATATGCTTTATTTTAAACAGTACCCTCAGTTAAGTTATTTTTTTCAACAAGAACGTTTTTTACTTGAAGCATACTTCAGAATACATGGTTCTAAAAGATATATATATAAAACACTGCAACCAAGAAACATAAAATACACTTTTTTTCAAGTACACACTGAAGAATCCCTTGATTAATCACATAAAAAGAAACAAAATAATTTTACAAATTTAAGAAGACAAATTATACCAAGTATATTTTCCAACCATACTGGTACAAAACTAAAAATCAACAATAAAACAAAGCTGGAAAACAAAGTTTATTTAAAAAAAATAATAACTTGTGGCTCCTGGTTGATGGCCTTTGACCAAAACCAAATATTTTTCTTTTCTTATATCAAGAATCTCATAAAGAGACAATAAAGAGAACAAAGTAAAAGTGACTGAGACAGTCTTTCAGTAGACAGAACATTTATCATATATGATCATATCAGATATGATAGCATATATGATATACAGAAGAGGACACACATTCTAGAATTTAAGAAGGGCCCAGAAATGGAGGGCTTTGAACTTCCACATATAGCATTTTTGCATTACTTTTTTAAAAAGGATAAAATAGTCCCCATTTATTTCTACCCGTATGCAATGTAAGCCCTACACAATATGGTGGGGTGAGGAGCAGAAATATTTCTATCTAATGAAACTGAGGTGTCTCTCTGTGGGCAAACTGGGACAGTGGGTATTTGCCTTGAAGCAAAGTTGTTCAAATTCTACTATTCAGAAAAGTTCCAGTTTCATGCTTAATTATTCAAAATGAAGCCCACCAGTTGACAGGTACCACGTATCCACCCAATATTGCCAGTCATTCTCAACTTAAAATGATATTCAAGCATTGCTAGAAATTGAAGAAAAACCTGTAACAACACAAGGATTAACAAACAAAAAAAGTTACCACAGTGGAAATATCAATTATAGGGAATTGAATTGAACCTTTTTAAAAAAGCAATGTTAACCCTAAACACACAGAGGTTTGAAAAGATTTTGCAATCCCCAAAATGAGAACAGGGCAGTGGCAAGAAAGGAATTGCTAAATATTCCTCTATCAAAGGCAATGGCTGAAATGAATTAACCAAGAAAAATCAATTTAATGATGCAGAGATACAAGAAGAACAATTAGAAAAACAATTAGAAAACTGTAAAATGGTTCTAAGCAAAGACTAAAGATAGAAGGAGGTAGTGTGGAAGAATATTGGTTTTGGTTTTTGTTTTGTTTTGCTTTGGCTTTGCTTTGGTTTTTGTTTTGCTTTGTTTTCTGACTATTGTTTTTTGCTTTAAGCCCATCTACATTGCTTGAGATTTCAAAACCATGTACTTATATTACTTTGTTGCAAAATTTAAGTGTTAAAAATAACAGGAAAATTCTGTTTCAAAACGTTCCTACTCAAAATAAGATTGCCAAACAAAAGTCAGGTTTTAAAATTCACACTTGCTCTATCAGTCTAATTCTGAGTAGTGAAAGCAGAAATGGAAACCAACTCTAAAGTATTAACAGCAATGATTTATTTTGTTGTTGTCATTGAAATTCTGTAGTCAAATATGTTTTCTATGTGAGTTAAATATTAAGAGGAAACTTCAGGATTTCAGGAGTTTAGATAAACTGTGTCCGTGAATGAAATTCTCCAAGCATTTTGCTAGATATCTCCTATTCCATAATTTAAAAATAGTGCCAACAAAAATTAAACCCTGCTTTAAAAATGCTGATGCTTGGGGAGCCTGGGTGGCTAAGACAGTTAAACCTCTGCCTTCGGCTCAGGTCATGATTTCAGGGTCCTGGGATCGAGCCCCACATCGGGCTCTCTGCTCAGCGGGGAGCCTGCAAGGTCCTCCTCGCTCTCTGCCTGCCTCTCTGCCTACTTGTGATCTCTCTCTCTCTCAAATAAATAAATAAAATATTTTTTTTTAAATGTTGATGCTTTTCAATTAATTATCCTCTGTCTTTTCTACTCATGACCCATTTGCGTCAAAGCCATGCATTCATTTAAGAAGGCATTGGTGATTCTCTAGTACAAGCTGGCTTCCCTAGCTTTCAAGCTAATGATGCTCCTCAGTTCAATGCCAGGAACTCCCTGCTGAGATCAGGTTCTTTAACAGCTAGGGTTCTTCAACCAATTTAGACTACAAAACAGCTTTGGACAATTTGGTCCAGCTTTGAACTGCATAGGGAGCAGGCACTACAACATGCCTTTCCCAGCTCAAGCTGGCAAAGAGTTTGGTAGATTCAAGGATAATGAAAGGAAATCCGTTGACTAGAGCATTTTGGTCAAAGGGAATAATAAAGTCTCAAAAACAAATCAACTAAAGCACAATTCTGTGACTGCTTCTCTGATATTATGATCCCTAAAAGACTTCCCAACCAAGCAAAAAAGTTCAATGGGAAAGGTCAAAGGAAATGATTGATTAAATGACTACATCAAAATTGAACATTCACCTGTCAAAAATATCCTGAACAAATTTAAAAGGCAAATAAGAAAACACTTGCAGCATATATGACTGAAAAGAGCTGGTATTTTACTATATGAAGAAGTCTTACAGTTTATTAAGACAAGAATATCAGTCAAAAAAGAAAAAGATGAAGGAAAATAATGGACAATCCATATACACACGTACACACATTCACATGTAATGTGATCTCATTTAAAAATATTAGATACTATAAATAAAGAAATTAAAATTAGCATGCAAATTACGTGGTGCTCTCATCCTCTCCGTTTTTTCTTTTCTTTTTTTTTTTTTTTAAGATTTTTTATTTTTAAGTACTCTCTACATCCAACATGGGCTTGAATCTACAACCCTGAGATCGAGTCTCGTTCTCTACTGATGAAGCCAGCCAGGCGTCCCTCAGCTCTCCGTTTTCAATTTTGCCTCTTAAAAATTAGATTACTAAGAGGGATTAAAGTATACTGAACTCCATATAATGCTAAAACTGCTATGTGCAACTGGCAGAAGCTGGCAAAATTTTTCTAAACATCATTTTGATAATATATATCAAAAGCTTAAAAATGGTTATACCTAGTTATTTCTGTCATAAGACTCTACTTAAAAATAACAAAGGTGAAGAGTCAAAATTGTGTGTTGCTTAATACAGCATCATTTCTAGGGGCCCCGGGGTGGCTCAGTTGGTTAAGTGACTGCCTTCAGCTCAGGTCATGATCTCAGAGTCCTGGGATTCAGTCCCACATTGGGCTCCTGGCTCAGGGGGGGAGCCTGCTTCTCCCTTTGACACTCTCCCCTCTCATGCTTACTCTCTCCATCTGTCAAATAAATAAATAAAATCTTTTTAAAAATACAGCATCACAGCACTCAGACCTGTACCCCTGGGGATAAAAATATATGTTTATAAAAAATAAAAAATTTAAAATAAAAATACAGCATCATTTCTAACAATAAAGGAGAAACATGTCTAACAAGAGAAATGACTTAAATAAATTCTGGATAGGTGACATCATGCAAGTTTCCCAAGAATAAAAAAAAAAAAAAACCCTGTATTTAGCTAATCAATGTTCTACCTCATAGGGTGGTTTGGAATATCAAATAGATACATACAAAACCCTTAGAACAGTGCCTGGCACATGATAATAATAAACATTAACCATTATAATGTAATAATTATTAAATATTAATACTAAAATCTTATTCACTGGCAAATTTGCCACTGAAATTTTTACCACCTCCACCACTAACTAGAGAGAATGGCAGAGAGGTAAAGAGTTGCAAGAGTAAAGACTCTGAAATCAAACAAATGGGAATAATACAAAGATCCCATGTTTGGGGGATAGATTTAAAGACATAATATATTTAAAGATTTTATTTATTTATTTGACATAGATCACAAGTAGGCAGAGAGGCAGGCAGAGAGACGGAGGAGAAGCAGGCTCCCTGCTGAGCCGAGACATGATATGGGGCTCGATCCCAGGACCCTGAGATCATGACCTGAGTCAAAGGCAGAGGCTTTAACCCAGTGAGCCACCCAGGCACCCCTAAAGGCATAATATATTTGAAGTACACTTATGTGGACTAAAACATTGTGGTACTCAAATGAAAGGCATGTTGTCATCATTACTAGTCATTATTATCAACAAAATATACTACAAATAAATATACTTAGTGTATTTATTTTTACCATGGAAATTTAAAAAAATATATATACGTACAAAAATAGAATAAGAAAGTGAACTCCCATGCAGAGAATTCTAGGTGTTTATAGTTTTCAACAAATGGCTACTCTTGTTTCATTTACTCACACACCCTCAACACACACAGTGGATAGTTTTGCAGGAAGTCATAGATGGTATTTATAATTGTGTCAGGGTATAGCTTTAAAATATGAGCATTATTTTTATTTTTAACATAACCCAATATTATTATCACACCTAAAAAAAATTCTTTAAAATCATCACATGTTCAGTTTGTATTCAAATTCCCTATTGTCTCATACATTTTTTGTTTCTTTGAATCAAGATCTGATGAAGGTCCATCTGTTAATTTTGTCTCAAGTTTAATTTAATATAGAGGTTCCTATCCATTCCTTCTTTTTCTTTCTTTGCCATTATTTTCATGAACAACTGGATATTTGTCTAAGAGTTTCCTAGTCTGAATTTTGTTTACTGCCTCCTCATAGTGTTGCCCAACGTATTTCTGTCTCTTTATTTCCTGTTAATTGGTAGTTAAATTTATATTCAATTATTTGTTTTTGGGGCAAGAGTTGTTCATAAGTGGTATTTGTACATCGCCAGTAGGTATATAATGTCTGATTTTCTCTTTTTGTGTGAGGTCAGTAGTCACTAATTTTCATCGCTTAGATCTTTCATTTGAATGGCACTAATTCTCATTGTTTTCTTTATTACCTAGAATAATATGAAAAGAAACTCTTCTCCATTTTTTTACACTTTGGTAGAATTCATTTAGAAGAAGCAGAATGAATCCTAGATTCTTTTTTTATGTGTATTCTACTTTTTGAAATTATAAGGTGATTTCTTAATATTCTTTGAAGGGAACAGTTGATTCTATCTTAGAGTTTTTCTAATTCTCACAGAGGGATATTAAACTATTACACATACCAACCAGAACAAGCCTACTGGTCATCCCACAGTGGAGATCTGTAGGCCAAGCCTGCAGGATTCCAACCTCAAAGATGCCAACACCAGCTACAGAGTGCCCCTTCTTTCAAGATCTAGGTACCAGTTCTGTTGATTGCTTTGTTATACCAATGTCTAATAATTGCAACTTTTCCACCTTTGTTTTCCTCATCATAGGTGGTTATTGTTTCCTCTAGTTACTACCTATGTGATATGTTAGCATTCACATTTTCTTCCAATTTTATGATTTTTTAAATATTTACATTTCAGAACAGTTTGGGGTCAATTCTATGAGTAATGCCAGAAATGGAATCAGTTTTATCTATTTTTCCTATGGTTTAACTAGGGAGTCCAATACTACTTATTAAAAAGTCCAGGTTTTCCTGGATACTGTTCGTTCTTCTGAATATATTTTATAATCAACATGTCAAGCTCCCGACAAAAGCATTAGGTACATGATAAAGGCGGTACTGAAGCCAGTGGGGAACAAATTCTTGTTGGAGTGAAGAACTGTTGCTCTTGTGATACTCCAAGGAAGCTGAGGCAAAACAGAAAGGCTAGCATCCTTTAGTTTGCTTTCCAAGCTTCAGTGTTGTGGTAATGCCCCCCACAGGCAGAGACTTACTGAAGCCAGGGCACAGACAAATGTGATGAGTAGAGGCTCAGACTGCCCATCTAGTCAATTATACATGGGTGGGTTTTGAAATTGGGACACAAGAGTTTAACAACTGGCTGTTTACTGTCTTTTGCTCTTATAAAAGAATTACCATTGATAGCATTCTGCATGTAATTTTTCACATATTTGCTGGTGCAGTTTGAGATGAATACCTAGAAATGAGATTGCTGGGTCAAAGAATAAACGTAGAATATTGCCAAATTCTCCTCCAGGGAGATTCATCATTTTGTATTCTCAACAGCAATGTTTGCCAATGCCAGTTTTCCTTCAGTCTCATCAACATTTAGTTACACTTCGGGATTTTTGCCAATCTGATTGGTGAGAAACAGTATTTCAGTTTAGTTTTTTTTTTTTTTTTTTTTTTTTACATTTTTTTTTTTTTAATTTTTTATAAACATATATTTTTATCCCCAGGGGTACAGTTTAGTTTTAATTAGCACATTTCTCTTATTATGGAGAGTCGTGAATATTTTCATATATATAAGAGCTATTTGCATTTCTTTTTTTGTGAACTATCTGTTCATATATCTTTGCCCATTTGTATTTTACCTCACTGCCTTCAGAAGGCTTTTATATATTAGAGATAGTAACTCTTTAAATGGACATAATTTTCAAACTTTATCACATTAGCCATTGGATTTTTGGCAATGCAAAGTTATTTCTTAGTATGTTTAAATTTACCAATATTTTTTCTTATTGCACTTGGATTTTTAACTCCTACTTAGAAGATTTTCCTCACTGTCATGTTATAAATTCCCCTGTTTTCTTCTTGCTTTATAGTTTCATTTGTTATAGTAAAATTCTAAACCAGTTAGAATTTATCATGTGTAAAATGTCAGAAATGGACACAAATTAATTTTTTTCTTTACTTGGTTAATCAGTTATCCTCCACACTACTTATTAAAAGTTCATCTTCTTCCTCACTGTTTAAATGCTGCCTCTATCATAAATTAAATGTCCATATGCAATAAGATTGACTTATGGATTACCTATTATATTGGTCTGGCTTCCATTTGTACTCATAGCATAGTGATTCAGAAATAGAGACTCTGGAAAATGTTTTAATAATTGAGAGAGTCAGTCACTACTTCTGGAATTTGCATGTCCTGATTATTATTTGTTCTGTTAAATGAATTTTATAATTAACTTGCCAAGCTCCAAAGAAAAATAGCTTATTCAAATTTTCTTGGAAAATCTTTAATGTTATAAATTATTTCAGAATTCAGTCTTCAGGGAAGACTGAATTCTATATGACATTGAGTTTCTCTGTCCAAGAATATGGGATGTGTTTTCATTTGTTTATATAGACACATCTATTTGTTGTATATAAATTTATACATAGGTATTCTATGTATTTATCTTTTGTAAAATGGAATTGTCTCATCCATTGCATCCTTTTGAATATTGATTTTATAATTTTTTAATCTGTTATCACCCTGAAATTCTTAAGTTTCCCCATCATTTTTTTTTTGTTTTCTGCATACATAATTCTATCATCAGCAAATAGAATTCTTACTTTCCCATTCTTATATCTTTGTGGTTTTGACTACTTTTATAAGTTAATACATCTAATAAAAATGTTAAATATATAATATATATAAATATATATTAAATATATATAATATATTTAACATTTTTAAATAAATATAAAACATATATTTGCCTTATGCCTGACATTAATTGAAAAGCCTCTAATGTTTTCCCATTAGGTAAGATGTCAACTTTAGGGGTACGGATGTGTGTGTGTGTGTGTGCATGTGCACACAAATCAGATTTTTGTCATTAAAGCATAATAAATGTCAAACATTTTTAAAGATCTTTATGTATGTATGAATATGAGCATATCATTTATCCCTCTAGCTCTAATAATATAATGAATTATATAAGTGCATTTGTTAATATTTAACCATGATTGCACATTGCATTCCTAGAATAAATCCATATGATCAACATGTATTAGTCCAATGCCAATGAGACTGCATTGTAATTTTATTTTTGGTACAAACTTTGTAATATTTAGGGTTAATAATACACTCATTTCATTCCTGATATGAATTTGGATATTTCCTTCTTTTCTCTGTTGTGGAATAGTCTAGACTGAATAGTTAGAATAGTTTAGTCTTATATTCAGAGTTGGGCAAAATTCTTATCTGGATCCAGACAGAGTCTTGTTTTTTTAATTGAAATAATTAATTGAATAATTAATTGAAATAAATGAAATGAAATGAAAATAAATTTTGTTTATTCCATGATAATTGATCTGTTTAGACTTCATAACTTTTAGGATTAAATGATAAACTTTTATTTTGGTAAATTGTATTTTGCTAGAAAACAATTCATTTATCTAGATTTTCCAATATATTTGCATAGAAGTATGCACACTAATTTGTTATTTTTCCATATATGTTTAATATTTCTAAATTTCTGTATTCATGTTTTCTCCCCATATTTTACAAAATTAATATGGTTGATAATGGTTTTTTATTGTGGTCATTTCAAATAAGTGAATTTACTATGCCTAATTTATTAGTTTTTAATAATGTTTTGTTATATTTCAATTTCCAGTTTTAATTCTGCTTTGTTTGGTTTATATAGTTCTTTTTTTTTTATAAACTTTATTTATCTATTTATTTGACAGAGAGAGATCACAAGTAGGCAGAGAGGCAGGCAGAGAGAGAGAGGAGGAAGCAGGCTCCCGGCCAAGCAGAGAGCCTGACCCGGGACTCGATCCCAGGACTCTAAGATCATGACCCGAGCCGAAGGCAGAAGCTTAACCTACTGAGCCACCCAGGCGCCCCTATATAGTTCTTTATAAAGTTTTTCTTTTACTAAGCAGTTAATTCACTTTTCATTTTTAGTTATAGGCATTTAATCTATAAATTTTCCTCCAGTACCTAATTTAGCTGTATATCACTGATTCTGGCATATCGTATTCTCATAAATCTCCACTTTCAAGATGATCTGAAATTTTGGTTTCCTCTGACCCAAGAGTTATATGATAGCTAATTTTATGTGCCAACTTGACTGGGCCATGAAATACCCAGATATTTGGTCAAGCATTATTCTGGGTATGTTTGTAAGGATCTTTTAGGATAAGATTAATACTTTAATTGGTAGACTGAATAAACCAGACTGTCCTCCCTAATGTGGGTGGGCCTCATCCAAATCAGTTGAAGGTTTGAGAAGAATTAAAAAGCCTACCTTGTGCAAATAAAAGGGAATTCTTCCTTGTAGTTGTTTGATCTGAACCATTTGTCTTTTCTGGCCCTTGAACTTAGACTGAAACACTTGGTTTTCTTGGGTCTTAAGACTGCTTACTTTCAGACTGGAATTTTCATGACGACTCATTCTCAGGCCTTCAAACTGGACTGAAACTACACATCAGCTTTCTTGGATCTCCAGTATGTTGACTCGCTTTTTAGATCTTGAGACTTGTCAGCCTGCGTAAGTGGATGAACCAACCTACGCACTGTAATAAACTCTCCCTCCCTCTCTCTCTGCTTAGCTAGGGAAAAAGGAAGGGAGGGAGGAAGGAGGAGGAAGAAAACAGGGAAGTAGATATAGATAGAGAGAGAGAGAGATTAAAATATAACCTATGGGTTATATTTTTCTAGATAACCCTAATACAAGTTATTTATATATTTATTTTTAAAATTCCAGGTGGAAGGGGCTGTTTTATAATTTTGGAATGCTTTTGGTTTTAATTGCAATATGGCTATGCTATTTATTTCAAACACACACACACACACACACACACACACACACACTCACACACACTATTTCTATAACCATCCTATCTTAGGAGAAAGAAGGAACTTGTTTTGGCTTGAAAAATGTGTAACTCTCTTTCCTGTTATTAAATGTTTCCTAACTGCCTTTGGTGTCTCCTGTGGCTACTGTTTTATGGAAGTTGGTGCTTTAGGGTATAACCTACTGCCCTGGATTGTTTGCCTGCACTGAACTGCTAAATCAGAGAGAAATAAACTTCTATTTTCTTGAGATTGCATTTTAGATCTCTTTCTTCAGGTTAGCTTTACTCTATCTAAATAACCATAGACAAACTTACCAAGTTTGTAGTTTGAAGAGAGACAGGCTCAGTGACAGCTTTACATAACAGTTAGTTCCAACTAATGCAAATAGAATGTGCCACACATTTCGAAGTAATTCATAAAAGATACTTTGTTATTTTGCCACCCTCTTCTCTACAACTACTTAAAATTCTAATAATTATATTGCACAAACTAATTAATGATCTTATATCCTGAGATTTATAAAACAAGCCAATAAACCAATTTTAAATGAATAAAGAGTATAAAATATTTATCTTATTATATTTGGGTTGCTGTAATAGAGTATCATAGACTGAGAGGATTCTAAGGAACAGAAGTGTATTTCTTACAGTTCTGGAGGACAAAAAGTTCAAGATCAGGATACTAGCAGATTCAGCATCTGATGAGAGCCCACATACTGATTCATAGATAGTTATTTTCTTGCTCTTTTCTCACATGGTAGAAAAGGCCAGTGTAGTCCTCTAGGATCTCTTTTATAAGGGCACTAATTCCATTTATAAATTCCATTTTTGAGGACTCTATCTCACAAAGGCCCCCACCTCCAGATATGACCACAATGGGGATATAGTTTCAACACAAATTATGAAGGACCACAAACACCTCAGTTTATAGCAACACTATATTAGTTAAATGACTATATAAATATGTAACACATAAGTAAAGACTAAGCAGATAATCTTGCTTTTAAAAATGGTATCCAATGCATGAGAAAAAGTAGTTGTGAAGAACATAAGATTCCTCTTCTCCTAATTGGAAACTTCCTTTTAGGTGTCATTAATAATATTATTGTTTTATTTTACATAAACAATTTCCTCATTGCTCAGGCGATAACTGAAGAATTGACCACTTTGAAGTTGTGTAACATTAAGCAGATACCTAGGAATAAACCTAACCAAAGAGGCACAGAATCTATACTCAGAAAACTATAAAGTACTCATGAAAGAAATTGAGGAAGACACAAAGAAATGGAAAAATGTTCCATGCTCCTGGATTGGAAGAATAAATATTGTGAAAATGTCTATGCTACCTAAAGCAATCTACACATTTAATGCAATTCCTATCAAAGTACCATCCATCTTTTTCAAAGAAATGGAACAAATAATTCTAAAATTTATATGGAACCAGAAAAGACCTCGAATAGCCAAAGGGATATTGAAAAAGAAAGCCAACGTTGGTGGCATCACAATTCCGGACTTCAAGCTCTATTACAAAGCTGTCATCATCAAGACAGCATGGTACTGGCACAAAAACAGACACATAGATCAATGGAACAGAATAGAGAGCCCAGGAATAGACCCTCAACTCTATGGCCAACTAATCTTCGACAAAGCAGGAAAGAATGTCCAATGGAAAAAAGACAGCCTCTTCAATAAATGGTGCTGGGAAAATTGGACAGCCACATGCAGAAAAATTAAATTGGACCATTTCCTTACACCACACACAAAAATAGACTCAAAATGGATGAAGGACCTCAATGTGCGAAAGGAATCCATCAAAATCCTTGAGGAGAACACAGGCAGCAACCTCTTCGACCTCTGCCGCAGCAACATTTTCCTAGGAACAACGCAAAAGGCAAGGGAAGCAAGGGCAAAAATGAACTATTGGGATTTCATCAAGATCAAAAGCTTTTGCACAGCAAAGGAAACAGTTAACAAAATCAAAAGACAACTGACAGAATGGGAGAAGATATTTGCAAAGGACATATCAGATAAAGGACTAGTGTCCAGAATCTATAAAGAACTTAGCAAACTCAACACCCAAAGAACAAATAATCCAATCAAGAAATGGGCAGAGGACATGAACAGACATTTCTGCAAAGAAGATATCCAGATGGCCAACAGACACATGAAAAAGTGCTCCATATCCCTCGGCATCAGGGAAATACAAATCAAAACCACAATGAGATATCACCTCACACCAGTCAGAATGGCTAAAATCAACAAGTCAGTAAATGACAGATGCTGGCGAGGATGTGGAGAAAGGGGAACCCTCCTACACTGTTGGTGGGAATGCAAGCTGGTGCAGCCACTCTGGAAAACAGCATGGAGGTTCCTCAAAATGTTGAAAATAGAACTACCCTATGACCCAGCAATTGCACTATTGGGTATTTACCCTAAAGATACAAACGTAGTGGTCCAAAGGGGCACGTGCACCCGAATGTTTATAGCAGCAATGTCCACAATAGCCAAACTATGGAAAGAACCTAGATGTCCATCAACAGATGAATGGATCAAGAAGCTGTGGTATATATACACAATGGAATACTATGCAGCCATCAAAAGAAATGAAATCTTGCCATTTGCAACAACATGGATGGAACTAGAGCGTATCATGCTTAGCAAAATAAGTCAAGAAGAGAAAGACAACTATCATATGATCTCCCTGATATGAGGAAGTGGTGATGCAACATGGGGGCTTAAGTGGGTAGGAGAAGAATCAATGAAACAAGATGGGATTGGGAGGGAGACAAACCATAAGTGACTCTTAATCTCACAAAACAAACTGAGGGTTGCTGGGGGGAGGGGGTTTGGGGGAAGGGGGTGGGATTATGGACATTGGGGAGGGTATGTGCTTTGGTGAGTACTGTGAAGTGTGTAAACCTGGTGATTCACAGACCTGTACCCCTGGGGATAAAAATACATGTTTATAAAAAATAAAAAACTAATAAAAAAAATTTGAAATTAATGACAAAAAAAAAAAAAAAACTATTTCCCTATTGTTGGGTAGAGTCTTTCACCGGCCAAATTTCAAGCAGTTTGTTCTATGAATATGAAGTAAAATAATTATTTTTAATGTTATCACATTAGGAAAATAACAAGCATAGCTCAAATTTATCTGTATTTCAGATTAAATACTTCAAAAATATGTTGAAAAATGAATTTGCACATATATGATGTTGGTAGTTTATTTAAACACAATTAATTTTAAGTAACATTTTTGAAATGAGCATGAGGTCAAAGTCTTATCCTATTTTATTGGGGATGACAGATTAGATTGCTTATTCACTATTATTGGGGAGAATATATATATATATATGTATATATATATATATATAATGTATATATGTATATGTATATGTACACACACACACACACACACATTAGAGTTACTAGAACTGTGAATTTTTCCTGGCACCACAATTTATAGATCACAAAAGTTAAGCCAAATTCAGCGGGGTGGTGTATTACTTTATCCACGATTCTGACAGCATCAGGTGATGTAATAATAGTGCAATGTCTTGGATACTTTATTACTACAGTAGTAACAACTAAAAACTCAAGCTCCAAATTATTTAGTAGGTAGGGAGGCAGGTATATAGAGAAAATACAGAAATTGGAGTGAATTTAAGGTATTCCCTAGTACATGCCCCTCATACATATAAACATTTGACTGTGTTTCATTGAGAGAATGTGTGTGGCCAAATATAATGCTCTTCAAATGGTGACATAACAGCAAGCCTATCTTAGTCTAAGGTAAGCGAAATATTTACAATATAGTTAACACACTTGAAGTAAATATAAAGTATCATATAGCTTATTAAACTTCAGTTATTTCCTTAAAAAGTTTGAGAGATTCTATAATCAATGTAATTATTGCTTAAAATACTTTCAGAACACTAAGGATTTATTTCCTTACCCACAAAATATGCACATTCCTATTGCTTTATTTCCCTCTTTTTAAAAAATCAAATTCTGGCTACATCCATAGAAATTTTTAATATATCCCTCATTTAGCAAGTATTGCAGCAGAAAAAGTTTAAAGGGCACTTAATTTTTTTTTTATTTTTTAATTTTAATTCTAATATTGTTCTTAACAGCAGTATAGAGGAGTCACACACACATATATATATAATATCCGTATATACATTTAACTTAATCAAATTCAATTACACAGGCTTGGAGAAAGAGACAGGAAGAGAGGAAAAGCAAACAGAGAAGACTGGGGAGAAATTAAAAGACTGCAACATAGATACAGATGACAGAGACAAAAATGTAAGATAAACAAATGCCTATAGGACAGAACATTCTATCTAATGCTCTCCTCAGTAGCTCTACATGCTCCTGATTAGTTTCTCAGTTTCCCATTGCTCTCACAAAGGGGAATGTCCTCACACTCTGTCTGGGACTACTGGACAATGATATTAATCATGTATACATCTTGGTAAATCCATATTACTGTATACATTCTATATATAAGAGAAAAATACATTAAATGAATACTGAACTTTATAATAAACTCTATTCTGTAATTTTGATTATGTAATCTAAGAGTTTACAATTTTGTAATTTAATTTTGAAAATAATATTTTTACCTCACAGGTTTATTTTAGAGCTCACTCCTACAAAAGGATGGATCCCTATTCATGTGACCCAGTATCAATATCAAAAGTGAATTTTTGGAAATTATCCAAGTTTGGAACTAGTGAGAGCCTTTGTATTATCACAGTTAAATAACAGAGCTCTGATATTTGGAAATGTGGCATTCATATTTAATATATCATATAGGACAGTATTATCCATTAACCATTTATTAAAGAACTAAAATCCTCCACCTCAATACTTATTTTACCAGATAAAATTTATATTTATTAAGCATCTAACTCAATTTAATCTGCAATCTATAAATCATATTATTTCCCTCAATTTTATGATAAGAAAATAGAAACAATGAGCAGAGAGCTAAGGGGCAGGACGAGATTCTGAATATAGATCTTTCTGAATTCAAAGTCCATACTATTTTAGGAAGTTGCCTTTAATGCAAAAATCTAGAAAGAACAACATTTAAAAAGAGTGACAGAACATTGTTTTCAAAACTGTATGTTTATTTCTATAGTTGGCATTATACTTACCATTTAAATGTTCTCATTTATGAAGTGGTTTTAAAACTCTCCTGCATGTATTATCTAATAAAATATCCATATACTTCTCTGTTGTTGTTGTTATATTTGTCAGACACCCATCAGTTATGGTTGTGTGCCTGATTGGAAGATCTTTCATTTCAAGAAAATGTGAAATGTTTCCATGGAGATCAGCTTGAGATAGCCCAGTGACGAACTTCTTAGCTATAATTTCACATTGGTTTCTATGGTTTCCAGATAGGGGAAGAAAATGAAGTTGCAGATTTTTTTGTAATGTAAAAGGTTATTGGAAAATAAGAGATACTGCTCAAATTAATGTCATCCCCCTACAGGAAAGCAACTGCTGTTACTGCAAAACATGAAAGATTTGAAGATGCATGTTGTACATCTATGCACTTTTTTATACTGGTAACAAACGAGGAACTATTTTTATATTTAATTTCCAAAATTACAGAAACTTCTTTTAAAGGGGATGAATTTATTTTTGTAATGTTTTAACAATGGATACTAATAACTAGCTTGCAATTTCTACTTCACTTTTTTTGCATCACAACTTTAAAGATGGAACACAGTGCATCTGATAAATCAGTTAAGGAATAGGTCAAAACTGACACAGAGGTATCTATTGTTTATAACTGAAACCAGAATTTTTAGCATTGTTTTATACATTTGTCATTGTTACTAACTTATCCACAAGGTTGTGTTATGAAAAAAGAACTAGTAAATACCGGGCCTCGAATTCAAATCCTATTTAAAGCAGATGGACATAACTTAAGGCTGATCAAATACATACTACCCCTTTGGCTCTTTGGCTCTATCCTCCAGCCTGACTCTTATTTACCAATCTTCTCAATAGTCGGCATGTGGCCACAGCATTTATTTATCAACATATCATCACCACCCGGGATTAGATCAGGGTTGTCTTTTCTTAGAAATTCTGTGAGATTCCTAATGGAGCAGTAGACCAAAATCCAAGAGATGTGAATTCTGTTTTCATTTTAAATTGACTTCCATGTCACTTAGACAATCCAGGCTAATCATAGGCTTACATACATTCAATAAGATGCATGACGAGCTTACAGACTTTATAGGATTACTACAATTTCAAATGAAAAAAACATCCAATCCTTAAGCAGCTGTAACACCACATAGATATAGAAAACTTTAATTATTCATTTTTTACTTTTATTCATACTTTTTTAGAGTCCAGTAGCAAAATACAGCCATGGCAGCTCAGTTTTTCCAAATAAAGGGAGAATATGTATCAAAATGAAGTTATCCAACTCTGCTGACTACAAGCAAATGTATTCAAGAACTGCAAAGGAAAACTTTCCTCATAAATGATAATATATAATAATACAGTTTTCCAAGAAGTGTGTGAGACAATGCAACAATTTTGTTGTGGCTGGTAATTTTATAAATGTACCTAGAAGTTAGTTGTAAGACACAATGAGAACAACAAAATGGCTTGCTTGCAATGTTTTACATATGACCAAAATATAATATCCAGTGAGAAAGGTTAGAAAAACTAAAAGATCAATATCTAAATTTTATTATAAGAAACCAGTGGCCACAAATTTTATTATCACAATAATCTGAAGTATATATACATACATATATACATTCCTTAGAATAACTGTATTCTTAAAAAGATGCATTTATATGTATGTGTGTATATATACAGATGTATGTGTATGTCTGTATCTATATATATAGATATATACACATATGCATTCTCTACACACACACACACACACACACACACACACACAGGCTTACTATATATACACATATAGAGGCTTTCATCCCCATAACAAATCAGAAAATATTCAGGGTAAAGGTAAAGAGGAGAGTAACAGCCATTTTATTTATTTATTTTTTTTTTTTATTTTTTATTTTTTTTTTTTTTTTAAAGATTTTTTTTTTTTATTTTTTATAAACATATATTTTTATCCCCAGGGGTACAGGTCTGTGAATCACCAGGTTTACACACTTCACAGCACTCACCAAATCACATACCCTCCCCAATGTCCATAATCCCACCCCCTTCTCCCAAACCCCTTCCCCCCGGCAACCCTCAGTTTGTTTTGTGAGATTAAGAGTCACTTATGGTTTGTCTCCCTCCCAATCCCATCTTGTTTCATTTATTCTTCTTCTACCCACTTAAGCCTCCATGTTGCATCACCACTTCCTCATATCAGGGAGATCATATGATAGTTGTCTTTCTCTGCTTGACTTATTTCGCTAAGCATGATACGCTCTAGTTCCATCCATGTTGTTGCAAATGGCAAGATTTCATTTCTTTTGATGGCTGCATAGTATTCCATTGTGTATATATACCACATCTTCTTGATCCATTCATCTGTTGATGGACATCTAGGTTCTTTCCATAGTTTGGCTATTGTGGACATTGCTGCTATAAACATTCGGGTGCATGTGTCCCTTTGGATCACTACATTTGTATCTTTAGGGTAAATACCCAATAGTGCAATTGCTGGGTCATAGGGCAGTTCTATTTTCAACATTTTGAGGAACCTCCATGCTGTTTTCCAGAGTGGCTGCACCAGCTTGCATTCCCACCAACAGTGTAGGAGGGTTCCCCTTTCTCCGCATCCTCGCCAGCATCTGTCATTTCCTGACTTGTTGATTTTAGCCATTCTGACTGGTGTGAGGTGATATCTCATTGTGGTTTTGATTTGTATTTCCCTGATGCCGAGTGATATGGAGCACTTTTTCATGTGTCTGTTGGCCATCTGGATGTCTTCTTTGCAGAAATGTCTGTTCATGTCTTCTGCCCATTTCTTGATTGGATTATTTGTTCTTTGGGTGTTGAGTTTGCTAAGTTCTTTATAGATTCTGGACACTAGTCCTTTATCTGATATGTCGTTTGCAAATATCTTCTCCCATTCTGTCAGTTGTCTTTTGATTTTGTTAACTGTTTCCTTTGCTGTGCAAAAGCTTTTGATCTTGATGAAATCCCAATAGTTCATTTTTGCCCTTGCTTCCCTTGCCTTTTGCGTTGTTCCTAGGAAGATGTTGCTGCGGCAGAGGTCGAAGAGGTTGCTGCCCGTGTTCTCCTCAAGGATTTTGATGGATTCCTTTCGTACATTGAGGTCCTTCATCCATTTTGAGTCTATTTTTGTGTGTGGTGTAAGGAAATGGTCCAATTTCATTTTTCTGCATGTGGCTGTCCAATTTTCCCAGCACCATTTATTGAAAAGGCTGTCTTTTTTCCATTGGACATTCTTTCCTGCTTTGTCGAAGATTAGTTGACCATAGAGTTGAGGGTCTATTTCTGGGCTCTCTATTCTGTTCCATTGATCTATGTGTCTGTTTTTGTGCCAGTACCATGCTGTCTTGATGATGACAGCTTTGTAATAGAGCCTGAAGTCCGGAATTGTGATGCCACCAACGTTGGCTTTCTTTTTCAATATCCCTTTGGCTATTCGAGGTCTTTTTCTGGTTCCATATAAATTTTAGAATTATTTGTTCCATTTCTTTGAAAAAGATGGATGGTACTTTGATAGGAATTGCATTAAATGTGTAGATTGCTTTAGGTAGCATAGACATTTTCACAATATTTATTCTTCCAATCCAGGAGCATGGAACATTTTTCCATTTCTTTGTGTCTTCCTCAATTTCTTTCATGAGTACTTTATAGTTTTCTGAGTATAGATTCTGTGTCTCTTTGGTTAGGTTTATTCCTAGGTATCTTATGGTTTTGGATGCAATTGTAAATGGGATTGACTCCTTAATATCTCTTTCTTCTGTCTTGCTGTTGGTGTAGAGAAATGCAACTGATTTCTGTGCATTGATTTTATATCCTGACACTTTACTGAATTCCTGTATAAGTTCTAGCAGTTTTGGAGTGCAGTCTTTTGGGTTTTCCACATATAGTATCATATCATCTGCGAAGAGTGATAATTTGACTTCTTCTTTGCCGATTTGGATGCCTTTAATTTCCTTTTGTTGTCTGATTGCTGAGGCTAGGACCTCTAGTACGATGTTGAATAGCAGTGGTGATAATGGACATCCCTGCCGTGTTCCTGACCTTAGCGGAAAAGCTTTCAGTTTTTCTCCATTGAGAATGATATTTGCGGTGGGTTTTTCATAGATGGCTTTGATGATATTGAGGTATGTGCCCTCTATCCCTACACTTTGAAGAGTTTTGATCAGGAAGGGATGTTGTACTTTGTCAAATGCTTTTTCAGCATCTATTGAGAGTATCATATGGTTCTTGTTCTTACTTTTATTGATGTGTTGTATCACATTGACTGATTTGCGGATGTTGAACCAACCTTGCAGCCCTGGAATAAATCCCACTTGGTCGTGGTGAATAATCTTTTTAATGTACTGTTGAATCCTATTGGCTAGTATTTTGTTGAGTATTTTCGCATCTGTGTTCATCAAGGATATCGGTCTATAGCTCTCTTTTTTGGTGGGATCCTTGTCTGGTTTTGGGATCAAGGTGATGCTGGCCTCATAAAATGAGTTTGGAAGTTTTCCTTCCATTTCTATTTTTTGGAACAGTTTCAGGAGAATAGGAATTAGTTCTTCTTTAAATGTTTGGTAGAATTCCCCCCGGGAAGCCGTCTGGCCCTGGGCTTTTGTTTGTTTGGAGATTTTTAATGACTGTTTCAATCTCCTGACTGGTTATGGGTCTGTTCAGGCTTTCTATTTCTTCCTGGTTCAGTTGTGGTAGTTTATATGTTTCTAGGAATGCATCCATTTCTTCCAGATTGTCAAATTTATTGCCGTAGAGTTGCTCATAGTATGTTCTTATAATAGTTTGTATTTCTTTGGTGTTAGTTGTGATCTCTCCTCTTTCATTCATGATTTTATTTATTTGGGTCCTTTCTCTTTTCTTTTTGATAAGTCGGGCCAGGGGTTTATCAATTTTATTAATTCTTTCAAAGAACCAGCTCCTAGTTTCGTTGATTTGTTCTATTGTTTTTTTGGTTTCTATTTCATTGATTTCTGCTCTGATCTTTATGATTTCTCTTCTCCTGCTGGGCTTAGGGTTTCTTTCTTGTTCTTTCTCCAGCTCCTTTAGGTGTAGGGTTAGGTTGTGTACCTGAGACCTTTCTTGTTTCTTGAGAAAGGCTTGTACCGCTATATATTTTCCTCTCAGGACTGCCTTTGTTGTGTCCCACAGATTTTGAACCGTTGTGTTTTCATTATCATTTGTTTCCATGATTTTTTTCAATTCTTCTTTAATTTCCCGGTTGACCCATTCATTCTTTAGAAGGATACTGTTTAGTCTCCATGTATTTGGGTTCTTTCCAAACTTCCTTTTGTGGTTGAGTTCTAGCTTTAGAGCATTGTGGTCTGAAAATATGCAGGGAATGATCCCAATCTTTTGATACCGGTTGAGTCCTGATTTAGGACCGAGGATGTGATCTATTCTGGAGAATGTTCCATGTGCACTAGAGAAGAATGTGTATTCTGTTGCTTTGGGATGAAATATTCTGAATATATCTGTGATGTCCATCTGGTCCAGTGTGTCATTTAAGGCCTTTATATCCTTGCTGATCTTTTGCTTGGATGACCTGTCCATTTCAGTGAGGGGAGTGTTAAAGTCCCCTACTATCATTGTATTATTGTTGATGTGTTTCTTTGATTTTGTTATTAATTGGTTTATATAGTTGGCTGCTCCCACGTTGGGGGCATAGATATTTAAAAATTGTTAAATCTTCTTGTTGGACAGACCCTTTGAGTATGATATAGTGTCCTTCCTCATCTCTTATTATAGTCTTTGGCTTAAAATCTAATTGATCTGATATAAGGATTGCCACTCCTGCTTTCTTCTGATGTCCATTAGCATGGTAAATTCTTTTTCCACCCCCTCACTTTAAATCTGGAGGTGTCTTCGGGCTTAAAATGTGTTTCTTGGAGGCAACATATAGATGGGTTTTGTTTTTTTTATCCATTCTGATACCCTGTGTCTTTTGACAGGGGCATTTAGCCCATTCACATTCAGGGTAACTATTGAGAGATATGAATTTAGTGCCATTGTATTGCCTGTAAGGTGACTGTTACTGTATATGGTCTCTGTTCCTTTCTGATCTACCACTTGTAGGCTCTCTCTTTGCTTAGAGGACCCCTTTCAAGATTTCCTGTAGAGCTGGTTTGGTATTTGCAAATTCTTTCAGTTGTTGTTTGTCCTGGAAGCTTTTAATCTCTCCTTCTATTTTCAATGATAGCCTAGCTGGATATAGTATTCGTGGCTGCATGTTTTTTTCTCGTTTAGTGCTCTGAAAATATCATGCCAGCTCTTTCTGGCCTGCCAGGTCTCTGTGGATAAGTCAGCTGCCAATCTAATATTTTTACCATTGTATGTTACAGACTTCTTTTCCCGGGCTGCTTTCAGGATTTTCTCTTTGTCATTGAGACTTGTAAATTTTACTATTAGGTGACGGGGTGTGGGCCTATTCTTATTGATTTTGAGGGGCATTCTCTGAACCTCCTGAATTTTGATGCTCGTTCCCTTTGCCATATTGGGGAAATTCTCCCCAATAATTCTCTCCAGTATACCTTCTGCTCCCCTCTCACTTTCTTCTTCTTCTGGAATCCCAATTATTCTAATGTTGTTTCGTCTTATGGTGTCACTTATCTCTCGAATTCTCCCCTCGTGGTCCAGTAGCTGTTTGTCCCTCTTTTGATCAGCTTCTTCTTTATTCTCTGTCATTTGGTCTTCTATATCACTAATTCTTTCTTCTGCCTCATTTATCCTAGCAGTGAGAGCCTCCATTTTTGATTGCACCTCATTAATAGCTTTTTTGATTTCACTTGGTTAGATTTTAGTTCTTTTATTTCTCCAGAAAAGGGCTTTTATATCTCTCGAGAGGGTTTCTCTAATATCTTCCATGCCTTTTTCGAGCCCGGCTAGAACCTTGAGAATTGTCATTCTGAACTCTAGATCTGACATATTACCGATGTCTGTATTGATTAGGTCCCTAGCCTTCGGTACTGCCTCTTGTTCTTTTTTTTTTTGTGTTGAATTTTTACGTCTTGTCATTTTGTCCAGATAAGAGTAAATGAAGGGGCAAGTAAAATACTAAAAGGGTGGCAACAACCCCAGGAAAATATGCTTTAACCAAATTAGAAGAGATCCAAAATCGTGAGTGGGGAGAAAGGGGATAAAAAGAGGTTCAAAAAGGAAGAGAGAAAAAAGAAAAAAAAAAAAAAAAAAAGAAAAGAAAAGAATTTTAAAAAAAAGAAAACACCTAAGAAAAAATGTAAAAAAAAAAAAATATATATATATATATATATATATTAGATAAAATAGTAAAAAATCGTTAAAAAAGAAAAAGGTAACAGTTAAAAAAAAAAAAATTTTACCCGAAGGCGAGAAAAAAAAAAAATGAAAAAGAAAAAATTAAATTAACTGCAAGACTAAAAAAAATCACAGGAAAAAAGCCATGAGTTCCGTGCTTGGCTTTCTCCTCCTCTGGAATTCTGCTGCTCTCCTTGGTATTGAAACAGCACTCCTTGGTAGGTGAACTTGGTCTCGGCTGGATTTCTTGTTGATCTTCTGGGGGAGGGGCCTGTTGTAGTGATTCTCAAGTGTCTTTGCCCCAGGCGGAATTACACCGCCCTTACCCGGGGCCGGGGTGAGTAATCCGCTCGGGTTTGCTTTCAGGAGCTTTTGTTCCCTGAGCGCTTTCCGTAGAGTTCCAGAGGACGGGAATACAAATGGCGGCCTCCTGGTCTCTGGCCCGGAGGAGCCGAGAGCCCAGGGCCCCACTCCTCAGTGCGCCCTCAGAGAACCGCGCCCAGTTACTCCCGTCGGCCTGACCTCCGGCCGCGCTCCGAGCTCACCGAGCCTGCGACCGTTTCAAGGTAACACCGAGCTGCGAGCTTACTGTCGGCTCTGTCTCTGTAGCCGGCCTTCCCGCTCCAATACCCGCAAGCTCTGCGACACTCAGACACCCCCGATCCTTCTGTGACCCTGCGGGACCTGAGGCCACGCTGACCCCGCGTGGGCTTCGCCCCGGTTTAGCCTCTGGAGCGATGTCCCTCAGCGGAACAGACTTTTAAAAGTCCTGATTTTGTGCGTGGTTGCTCCGCCGCTTGCCGGGAGCCGGCCCCTCCCCCCGGGGTCTATCTTCCCGTCGCTTTGGATTCACTTCTCCGCCGGTCCTACCTTTCAGAAAGTGGTTGTTTTTCTGTTTCCAGAATTGCTGTTCTTCTTCTCTTCGATCTGCCGATGGGTTTTCAGGTGTTTGCAATCTTTAGATAAGCTATCTAGCTGATCTCCGGCTAGCTGAAGCAGTCTCAGCCTGCTACTTCTCCGCCATCTTGACTCCATTTTATTTATTTTTTAAAGAAGATTTTATTTATTTATTTGACAGAGAGAGATCACAAGTAGACGGAGAGGCAGGCGGAGAGAGAGGAGGAAGCAGGCTCCCTGATGAACAGAGAGCCGGAAGCGGGACTCGATGCCAGGACCCTGAGATCATGACCTGAGCCGAAGGCAGAGGCTTAACTCACTGAGCCACCCAGGCACCCAGTAACAGCCATTTTAAAAAAACTCATTACAAGCCATGCATTCCCTATCTCTACTTCCTTACTGATCTACTCTCTTGATAATATTTTCACTCTGAAGGTTTTCACAACATTCTGTGATTTCTTCCCTATCTTCTTCTAGTTCCAGCCTGAATCCTTCCAGAACTTCCAACTTGTATACCTGAAAAAAGACTAACAGTGTAACTTTGAAGTAAAAGAACAGGTTGTAAAGATCTCCTGGTTCCACTGTTTACAAGATGTGTGTGTGGGAAAGATTCATTCACTTTAAACTTAGTTGGGTATGCAGGTGTGTACGGCCCTATGGGGAGTTTCTTATTACCAGTGGACCAAAGAAGAAAAAATTCAAATCTGGTTCTGCAAAATAGGTTGGCCATAACTCAAAGTGGAGGGCTTCAGCAATACAGTTTAATTCTAAGTTGACACTGAAGAAGATGGGAGATCTTCATGGTGGGCAATATTTTAAGTAGAATACACAGTTGCTTATGTTATTTGGAAGGAAAAATTACCAGAGATACAATTGTATACCAAGTCATGGGGACCAGCTAATGGCGTGACAAGCTCTTCAAGGAATTACAAGGAACACTACTGGAAAATTGGTGACACCAAGTTTGGGAACAGATTATGTGAACAGACTTCTATAAAAAGGCAGAGTGGGAAGGCAGTCAGGTCCCATACAGATACACAGAAGAGAATAGTCAGCAGAGTATTACCTTAATAATCAGGTAGACAAGATGACCCATTATTATGGCTATCACTCTCTTTCTCAGCACCCTATGCCTTCTCAATACCTCAAAGTGATCACGACAGCAGTGATGATTATGTACGGGTTCACAAAATGGACTTGCACCCATCAAGACTAATCTGGCTATAGATACTGCTGAGTGCACCCAATCTACCAGTGGACAGGCCACCAATGCACCTATATTTAGGACCATTCCCCTTGGACCACTTCAGTCATGGAAAGGGCAGTTGTTTGTTCTTATTTGAACAGACACTTAACTAATGATGTAGATCTACCTTCTGTCCCTGCAACTTTTTTCTGAATACCATCATTCATGAACTTGCTAAATGCCTTATTTAGTATCTTGGTGCACAACAAAGCACAGATCCTGATCAAGAAACTTACTTTATAGCAAATGAAATACTTTAATGGATTCATGCTTATGGAATTCACTTATCTTACCGTGTTTGCCATCACTGATGGAATGGTGCAATAACCTTTTAAAAGTGTTAGGACAGAAGCTGGATAACACTACCTTGCCAGGCTGAGGTAATGTCTTCCATGTTCTAAATGTCCAACAAACACATAGTGCTATTTTCCAGAGCTGGGAATTTCAGGTCTGCGAATCAACAAGTAGAGATGATGGTGGGTCCTATCACAATTACCTCTAGTAATCCACTAGAGAATTATTCATTTCTTTTTTTTTAAATTTTAATTTATTTTTTATTTTCAGCATAACAGTATTCATTATTTTTGCATCACACCCAGTGCTCCATGCAATCCGTGCCCTCCCTAATACCCACCACCTGGTTCCCCGACCTCCCATCCCCCGCCCCTTCAAAACCCTCAGATTGTTTTTCAGAGTCCATAGTATCTCATGGTTCACCTCCCCTTCCAATTTCCCCTATAACTTTGGGTTTTGCTGGTTTAGAGGTCTTAGGCTTTTACTGGGGATCACATAAATGACTCCAGTAAACTGGAAGTTGACAGTGACCCCCTGCCAGGGTTTGTAAAGGGATTTCATGTACTTTTTAAGGGACAGGACTAGTGTATTAGTCTCGTGAAGGAAAGTTATGTTAGGTAAAAGGATATTTTTGTTATTGTCTTTATCTGAAGTACAAAAAAGGAAGATGTGCACTTATGTTAAATTGGCAATTGTGAAGTTTCACAGTGAATGGCACCAACTTCTCCCGTAAGTCATCCACATCATCTTAGTTACAGTGATAAACAGACACAGGCTCTAGTTTATAGCCATGATCCCAGGGCATTCTTCCCAATTCCAGTTGGTTTTTGCTCTCTCCTACTTCAGATCCAGCTTTCTTCCTCTACTGAGAACTTACTCAGTACCAGATGGCAAAGCAACAGCCTTGTAAAAACCCCTCCACTGGCTCTCACCATTGCATCAGTTCTAATTTCCATAATTAATCTGATATTTTGCATTATATGGCTTTACCTCTCTGATTAAACCCTGACTGATAAAATTAGTAAGGAGAATTTATTAAAAAACTTAGAATATGAGTAAGACAAATAACTAGAGAAAAAGAAAAACAGAAAAGTGCGCGCGTGTGCGCGCACACACACACACACACAGGCTAACACAGGCTAAACCTCATCAGTAATTAGGTTTAAGAAATATAGATTAAAACATGAGCTACTATTTCATACCCATACCAAAGCAGCAAATATTAAAATGTATGAAAACTCTCAAGAGTGAGTTTGGATGTGGAATAAAAGGAAATTGTAGGGGCGCCTGGGTGGCTCAGTGGGTTAAGCCGCTGCCTTCGGCTCAGGTCATGATCTCAGGGTCCTGGGATCAAGTCCCTCGTCGGGCTCTCTGCTCAGCAGGGAGCCTGCTTCCTTCTCTCTCTCTCTCTGCCTGCCTCTCAGTGTACTTGTAATTTCTCTCTGTCAAATAAATAAATAAAATCTTTAAAAAAAAAAAAAAGGAAATTGTAGACACTATTGGTGAGACTGTAAACTATTTGACCACTCTGGGAAATAATCTAGCAACACAGATAAAGCTGAAAATGAGCATTCCCTAAGAACTACCAATTCTATACCTAGGAAGGACCCTAAAGGAACTCACATAGTAAAACTGGGAAGGAACACAAAATGTCCTTTGTCTACAGAATAACAGTATTAATATATATTTGACATTGAGATACATTTATTTGGAGGTTAGTCATCCAGGAGGACGTGGTCTCCAGTGTCAACTGTGATAGGTACTCCCTAATGACTACCTTGAGGTAAACATGCCCCTGCATAATCCTTTCCCCTTTTTTATAGCCTTTAGTGTCTGACTTCTAGTGAACAAAATATTGGAGAGGTGATGGAATGTCACTTGCTAGATTAGGTTACAAAAGACCTTGGCTTCTGTATCTTTTATTCTGTTACATTGTGAGCTGCTCTAGAGAGAAAACTACACAAAAGGAACTGATGTCTCCAGGCAATATTCAGTGAGGTCCTAAGGCCAGTAAGAGCCATATGTGTTTGGATATAGATCCTATCCTAGTTATACTTGAAATGATTATTGTCCTGACACTCAGGTTTTAAGAGAGAGAGATCCTGAGCCAGAGATATCCAGCTAAGATGCACTGAGATTCCTGACCCACAGAAACTGTGAGGTAATAAATGATAACTGTTGTAAGTCACTGAGTTTCAGGGTAATTTATAAAATAGCAATAGATAAACAATATACTCTCCAATAATCATTGCAAAGCCACAGTGGTAAACAAATTCATTATTGGTAGACTAATATTAATTCAACCAATAATTACTGAAGGTCTAATCTATCAAGCCCTGTTATAGGGATAAGTCATGAAAAATCCTGCTTCTACACTATGCTTTTATGGAGCTTTGCACACAGACAATAAACAAAATATATCTTATGTCAGATGATGATAATTTCTATGGAAAATATAAAGCAAGGAAATAGAACAGACAAAGCCCGAACTAAGCAGGGGCTGCAATCTTAAAAAATGTAGTCAGAGGTCTCCCCTGAAAATATGACATAAGAATGAAACCTTGAAAAGTATGATGAAATGAGTCATACAAGATCTGAATTAAATACACTGCAAGCAGAGAAAAGAGCGAATGGAAGCGTCCTGGTGCAAGAGTAAAACTGACCAGTGCAGCATTTAGGGGCCTGTGTACCTTTCTAAGGACTTTGGCGTTAGCTCTGAGTGGAATGTAGTCACTGGGTTTTGAAAAGAGGAGTGATATCATGAATGTTTTAAAATTATCATTCTGGGGTGCCCAGGTAGCTCAGCTGGTTAAGTATTTGCCTTCAGCTCAGACCATGATCCCAGCGTACTGGGATGGAGCCCTGCATCAGGCTCTCGCTCAGCGGGGAGCCAGCTTCTCCCTCTCCCTCTGCCATTCTCCCAGTTTGTGCTCTCTGGGCCTGTCAAATAAATAAAATTTAAAAAAATAAAATGAGCATTCTGGCTTCTGTGTTAAAAAAAAAAAAAAGTTGTGTATGATGGAGTAGAGGATGCAGGTTTGGGGGGACATTATGTGATGAAGCAAGGAAACTGGTGAGAAAGTTTTTATAGTAACCCCAGTGAGAGTATGGTGATTCAGATCATGGTGGGAAAGATAAAAGGATGTGAAAAAAAGATCATGAATTTTTTTTATCATGAATATATTTTAAGGAAAGATTCAACAGAATCGGCCAAACAATTAAACTAATTTGTAAGGTACATATGTGTGTATTCCCACTAAGGGATACCTAATGTAAATCATCAAGCCAGAAAAACACATGCATTATTAATTCTACTTTCAAATATTTATTATTCATAATCTCCTATAACCTATACCCACTGCTACTGTCTTGCTTCTAGGCACTATAATGAGTATTTTCAACAACTTTTTAAAGGTTTCAAATGTATTTTATTTCTTCAATTATGTTATATTTAATGAGCAGCAGAGTGCTTAAGTAACAAGTTAATTTTGAAACAATTTTGTATTACAGTAACTTTGATGGTTACTCATCATTCCATTCTTTTGGGGTGACTCTGCCGACTGGAGACAGGTTCCATTCTATTCCAATCTGTGTGGCCGTGAACAACCATGCAACAACACAGAAAGCCGTCCCACTGGCTAATACAGTGTTACCGTATCTATCATGGAAATCTTGAGAATGATTTTTGTGACTCTGCCTTGACCTGAGTTGTTGAATGCTTCGAATCTTGAACTGATTCAGTGCATTTCTGGTCAAGGGAAACATGATGAAGGTGTGACAGGACGGCCGCGGATTACAGCTGCTGGTCTACTGCCTTGCAAAGGGACCTGGAAAAACAAAAGATAAGCAATGACATCTGATCTACATTCAGTTTCTCCCTTTGACTGTTTCACTCAAACCACTCCTTAGAGTGTGACCAGTCATATAACTTTGCTACCATAATGCCCAGATTTGAGTCTCAGCTCTGCTACTGATTAGCTGTGTGAAATTGGGCAGTTACTTAACCTCTCTCTGCCTTAGACTCTTCAATGGCAAACTGAGACAATAATCCCCAGCTCCAAAGAATGCTGTGTAACAGTATATGAGCGGGTCTTACTGGTTCACTTGCTTCAAGTTACCACATTCGGAATTTGTGGATCTAAGATCCATGATGCGTAACAGAACTATTTACTTTCTTCGAGATTTGCAGACCGCTGGCCTTGAGGAGTAAAGGACTAGAGCTTTCCTAGGTCACAGAAGCCAGTAAGTCTGTCTGAAACCACCTCAACTTTCTGATTAGTCTGGCAGTTCTTTAGCACAAAAATTTTATTTTCTTTTTTAGTCACACAGATGACTTTACGGACCTCCCTTTGTGCATCTGTAGACCGCGCCTTTCTCTTCAGAGAGAACAGAGCACTCCAGCACATCCCGAAACAAGAACCAGACCCTCCTGCACAACCGCCTCTCATGAGATAACTTTTGTACTTGGCATCATTGAGTTTGCATGAATCAAGAAACACTGAAGGCCGCTGCATTCCGTCTACTGACTCACCACCCTAAGCCTCTTTAAAAACCCTTGGGCCAGCTTTGGTGAGTGCTGTGAAGTGTGTAAACCTGGTGATTCACAGACCTGTACCCCTGGGGATAAAAATATATGTTTATTAAAAAAACAAAACAAAACAAAACAAAACCTTGGGCCAGGCAGAAACCTCAGAGTTGGCTTCTGAACAAGAGTCCACCTACTCCTCAGGTTCCAAGCTTTCTGAATAAAGTTCAAATTTCTTTCCAATGAAAACCTGTCTCTTGAGTGATGAACTTTCAGGTGAAGGGCAGCTGTATTTGAGTTCAGTAACATAAGGATTCCATGTGATAACCCCTAACAACGACAAGAGTAAGCAAACAGTATCTTTTCTGTTCTTCTAAATGGCTTGCCGGCCAATGGCTTGCTCCCTAGACTCTTACATGTCAGACATGACATACATTAGCATGACAGACAGAATGAAAATTTGCAACATGTACCACAAGTCCAATGACCTGTGACTACTATAAACTCAGATTTCCGTGTGAATTATTAGGCATTCACAGAGTATGTCACACTTTCTCCTGCTGCTCCTTTCCCCCCTCCCTCTCTTTTAACCCCTTTGCTCACCTCTCCCCTTCTCCTTCATTACCTATAATTCCTGCCTTGTACCTTTCTACAGGTAAAATTCTATTTGTCTTTTAAATCCCAGTCCAAAGGTTATCACTTCTGTGAAATCTCCAAATCTCCCTAGGTTGAATAAAACCCCTCTTCTCTGGGCTACTATTCTTCTTATAACCCTTGTTTCATAACATTTAACATGATATATTGGCTTTATCATTTTAAAAAACAGACTTTATTTTTTCACTTTACCAATTATTATTTTATTTGTATCATACACAACATTTTACAGAAAAAAAAAGAACCCTTAATGTTCAACTCTAATTAAGTACGTTTTCCTGATTCTTTTCAATGTAGACACCTAAATTTTTTTTAATTAATTAATTTTTTATTTTTTATAAACATATATTTTTATCCCCAGGGGTACAGGTCTGTGAATCACCAGGTTTACACACTTCACAGCACTCACCAAAGCACATTCCCTCCCCAATGTCCATAATCCCACCCCCTTCTCCCAAACCCCCTCTCCCCAGCAACCCTCACTCAGTTTGTTTTGTGAGATTAAGAGTCACTTATGGTTTGTCTCCCTCCCAATCCCATCTTGTTTCATTGATTCTTCTCCTACCCACTTAAGCCCCCATGTTGCATCACCACTTCCTCATATCAGGGAGATCATATGATAGTTGTCTTTCTCTTCTTGACTTATTTCGCTAAGCATGATACGCTCTAGTTCCATCCATGTTGTCGCAAATGGCAAGATTTCATTTCTTTTGATGGCTGCATAGTATTCTATTGTGTATATATACCACAGCTTCTTGATCCATTCATCTGTTGATGGACATCTAGGTTCTTTCCATAGTTTGGCTATTGTGGACATTGCTGCTATAAACATTTGGGTGCACGTGCCCCTTTGGATCACTACGTTTGTATCTTTAGGGTAAATACCCAATAGTGCAATTGCTGGGTCATAGGGCAGTTCTATTTTTACACAAACATTTTAGAATAGTTTTAGGTTCACTGCAAAAGTGAGTGGAAAATACAGAGCCCCCATATACATGCTGACCCCACACGCATAGCTTGCCCCTCCTTTAACAGGCTAATAAATTTGTTAAAATTAATGAACCTACATAAGAGTCCTTTATCAGATAGGTCTTTTGCAAAACTTTTCTCCCAGCCTGTGGCTTGTCTTATCATTTTCTTTAGAGATTATATTCTACTCCAATAGACTCTAAGGTCTCTAAGAGCAAAGGATGTGACCTTGCATACAAAATCATAGAAATAACTGTTTTTTTTTTTTAAGATTCCATTTATGTATTTGACAGAGATCACAAGTAGGCAGAGAGGCAGGCAGAGAGAGAGGAGGAAGGAGGCTCCCTGAGGAACAGAGAGCCCGATGTGGGGCTCGATCCCAGGACCCTGGGATCATGACCTGAGCCGAAGGCAGAGGCTTTAACCCATTGAATCACCCAGGCACCCCGGGTTGGTTTTTTTTGTTTGTTTGTTTTTTTATTTTTTTTAAAGCAATCTGACATGTAAGTGAATACTGGTAACCTTAAAGAAGTTAAATGAACACAGAGGACAAGTCAAAAAAATCACGAAATCAAATGTACATGTCATAACAGCCCTAATAATTTTATATTTTAAACAGAAGGTTATATTGAACAAGAGATCTGGAAGCAGAAACACATGGAGTTCTGTCAATTTCTCTTCTTTGTGCAAGCTGTCAAACAGTGCTCAGTTTCTAAAAATGACATATGTTAACTGTGGTCCAAATGCAGGCAACATGGATACAAAAATGCCTGAGGTCAATACTTGTAAACTTATAACTATTCACTGAAATTTGCCAACTCAAATGACTTTATTCCCAACTTAGAAAACAAGACCCTAAGGTTCTCTTTTATCTCCGACCAGATGGTAGAGTGGTACTCTTCATGATTGTGATGAAGGGGACAAAAAAACAGAACCAAATGCCTTTCTTCTGAGGTTCCAAATAGTTTTTGTTTTTGTTTTTTCCTGTTAGTCAAAAATCTCTCCACCAAAATGCACTAAGGTTTTAATTTGAATTCAGAAAGTAGGCTGAAGGTGCGAGGGTCAAGGTATGACAGGTGCAATTTTAATTCAATTCCGAAACACTTGTGGCACATAGGATGACATAAAACCAGAGAAAAATTGTGATAACAGGAACTTCTTGTGGGTCACTGATGCATGCCTTCTACTTTACATCAAACTGATTTCATTATTCCTATCCTCAAGATGTTAAGTTGATACTTTGTCCCTACGGATGCTGATCACATTGCTTTGTAGGTTGGTTCATCTTTTGGTTATCCCCATATCTGTGAAGCTTTTTTCTTTCACAGACCCTGAATTTTCTTGTACCAGTAAGTATCCTTTATTAAAAATTTTGTTTTAGGAACTCCTATAGTTTGTAGCTTGCATTTCATCCCATAATAAATGCAGTCTTTCACACTTTTTGTGTTTCCTTGTTAGCATCAGATACATCTGTCTCAGCTGCTTTCATATCTACATTATATCTATTCTGTTTATAAAACAAAGTAAGAGCTAGGAATCCATGAGTTAAAGAAACTTTCCATACTGTTCAATTCCATATAACTTACTTTTATGATACATTTAATATTATTGATAAACCTAAGCCTACTGCTCGAAGAACTGAAGCAATAGGCTCTAATATCTATATGAAAGCATAAAAATTCAATAATACAATGCAGATAAAGAAAATATTTCTCAAAGTAGATGCTTTCTGATGAAAACAGACCACAAAGAGATGGAAGAAGAAAGATTTCTCTAGGTAATAAGAACAAAGTAGAGGTTCTCTCATGCCTGTGGCAATATAAGAAAAGAAATATGTTCTGAATAAATATAAATAGTTAAAGAGAGTGAAGTATCTTGTGAGGATGAAAAGGAAAAATTGATTGTGTCATCTACTTTATATAGCAGTGTTGAAACTCAGTTTAGGAAAATAACTAATACTAGGCTTCAATCTAAGTGCAATAAGGAAGTATATATATTTGAACCTTAATGGCTAACAAAAATAATTTCAAATCACTAAAGGCCATAAAAAGAAATAACAGTAATATATTAATTAGTGAAGAAACTAATATCAAATGACTATATGCCTATTTGTCAAACACTGTGCCAGAATTTTGCACATTCGCAAAAACAGTGTGTGCAATGGTGATTATTTATCTCCATTCTGTACATAAGAATAAATGGCAGGCAAGATGTGAATTCCAGTCCCATCATTTACAAATCTAGTACATTTTCAACTATAATTTTTCTATCATTTTTCAAAGTATATTCAATTCTGATTATTGGAAATAAAAAAAACCAAAAACCCAATATGGTTACCAGAGGTGGTTTACTAAAATATTTACTGAGTGACTATTGGTATGTGAGGGTCTGGACTGGGTGCCAGTGGTTCCAAGCCTTCTCTCAAAAAGCTTATTGTGGAGTGAGGGAATGAACAAAGCCACTGTTACAAAGGAGGAGACCGGTTAGAGATGAACACAGGGTGCCCTTGGTCCACAGGAGGAGTTACATTTTTCAACCTGGAGTTCTAGAAATGGCTATAGAGGAAATGACACCTAGGCTAGATTTTGAAGGATGATTAAGATATAAAAAACAAACCCGGGAGTGCAGACTGCAGAGGAAGTAGCAAAAGTGAAAGGCACAGAGAGCTGAAAGAGTACGCAGGCAGGGCAACCGGTGAGCTCCGTAACCCTAGGTAGTAAGTGAAGAAGTGAAGGCCCACCGATGAGCCTGTGGGATCAGGAAAGAACAGCAACACAGTGAGGACTTTGCATACCTAACTATGGAATGTAGACTCAATTCTATAAATCAATATTTCTCACTAATGAGAAAAGAGGACTCAAACTCACAGCCTTTTTCTTGAGCTGATAATGAGAATTCTTAGTTTTGTGTTTTTACTTTCACAATTTGTTTTTTTACCTTTTTAAAATTAACATATAATGTATTATTTGTTTCAGGGGTACAGGTCTGTGAATCATCAGCCTTCCATGATTCACAGCACTCGCCATAGCACAAATCCTCCCCAATGTCCATCACCCTGCCACACTAGCCCTCCCCTGTCCCCTCCAGTTTATTTTCAGAATTTAAAGATCTATAAGGTAACAGGGCACCTGGGTAACTTAGTCGTTAAGCACCTGCCTTCGGCCCAGGTCATGATCCCAGAGTCCTGGGATTGAGCCCCACATAGGGCTCCCTACTCAGCAGGGAGTCTGCTTCTCCCTCTCCCTTCATCCCTGCTCATGCTTTCTCTTTCTCTCTCTCTCTCTCTAATAAATAAATAAAATCTATTTAAAACAAGAAAAGAAATATAAGATAACAATATGAGACCTGGATGATGTAGATTATCAATTACTGGTGCCTGCATTTGTCTTTGTTCTGTACTTTTTTTTTTTTTTTTTTTTTTTTGCTTGTACTGGTGTACAACATTTATCTATCCTGGACTAATGGGAAAAGAATGAAGGCAGCTTCCATATATAAATAATGTGTTCACGCCAGGGACAAAATGAAGAATTTGACAAACTGAGTCATGCTCCAGCTCACTATACGGAACACACATCTGAAAGTAAAAGAACCATGGCCACAGCAAGCACTGTTACAGACTCTGGACAATATTAATGGTCATATTGAATTAATATTATACTTTTGAATTTTCTTTGTTGTATAGCTTGGTTTATTTTAAATTTGAAAATGTTTTGGTTTCATAGTTGTATCTTAAATTTGGTTTTATGTTTACACATGTATAAGTGATTTTAAAATAAAGTAATTCAAGATGGACAAGTGATCTGAAGGAATTTGTTTCCCCTTTAAAAAGATTCCATATGTAACCCAAGTTTAAGAAACATTCTTATAGAGGAAAGACCACTGATGGAATGGGGAAAAATCTGGGAGAAAAAGTGCTTTACAAAGATAATCATTAGGTGGAAAATGGGTAGGAAGATGGCAAAAGTTGCAGAAAAGGTAGGAGGTTATTTCAATATTAAGTGTTTATTTCAATGGTTCAGGAAAATGATGACGAGTATATGAAGCTTTGATCAAACAGATGGAAAGGAACTAGAATTGAGAAATATTAGGGAAAGAAAATCAGTCTGATGTGGAAAACAAGTTACTCTAAGTAAACTGAGTAAGTCCATTCATATAGCCTCTGGTTTTATCATTTTGGACCAAAATTCTGTCTATTTCTGCTAAAAATCAATCAACTTTGACCCTGTAGCTTGTAGCTGATCCCAGGGAATTAGAGTGTGGATGATCTAGGAACAGAATGAAGCAAGGCCAAAGCAGACATAATTGGGGGTGCTCTGGAATAGAAAGGTCTAGGTACTTGAATAGAAGAAGGAAGGGATCCTAAAATGATTTACTGTATGGTCATAAGAAAAAAAAAATCAACTTTATCCAGTCTAAGTATAGCATAACTCACATCAATAAATATCCTGCTTAGCCTTGATATAAGATTTTCTATTTAACTTTAGGGAGAAAATTATAAACTGTGTCCTACTTCTCAAGTTTGCTTAATATTACTAGTAAGTATCACACAGAAAGATGATGCTCAAGAAGGGATTAAGCGAATACCATGGTTTCCCAACCTGGACTCTATTGATATTTTGGTCCAAGTAATTTTTTCTTGTGGGGGGATATTCTGTTCATTACGGTGTGTTTATCAGCATCTTTGCCCCTGTGTGCCACACACATAAGAAGTACCTTCCTCCCCTCAGTTTTGACACCAAAAATATATTTCCAGACATTCTCAAATGTCGCTTCATGAATAAAATCATCCCTGCTTAAGAACCACTGTTGTATACAAAGCAAAGTGTCTCTTGTTACTTCTCCTATAATCCTCTAAATGACATTGTTCTATTTAATACAAAGGCTTAAATTCGAAGAAAATATATTCCCCCATTCCCTGCCATGGACTGCATAAACACTGTGTATCAACATTTTTTCATAAACTAATCTCAATTTAAAAAAAAAATGTTGTGCAATACACAACTTAGAAGAATCAATCTATCTGGGCATCCCCTTGCTCTTCTAGAAAATTTCTAAAAAAAAGTGGGACTAATATGGCTTTTCCAAACTGGCCTGATGCTAAGAGTCATTTGGAATCTTTGTTATAAAATGTAGATTTTAGACTCCATGTCAAACTTACTGTAACAGAGCATCCAGGGAGTAGCCTGAAAATCTGTACCTTTTTAAAGAGTTCTCAGAAGAGTCTTGTCATCAGACAAGGTTATGGAACAGTGAATCAGATAATCTCTAAGGTCCCATCCAGTCCTAACACTCTAGACCTTTCCAAAGAGAAAAACATTTTAGGAAGACCATTTATTCTTTAAGGCCGCTGAAAGAGTACAGTAGTAATTGAATTCACCACCATGGTAATTTAAAAAGCAGTACCTGAGTGACCTGAGCTATAGGAACCCCTTGGGAATAAGATAGTCAACAGAAACATTTGGCAGCATTTAGATGCATTAAAAGTATTACTAATACTGGTGTTTTGCTGTATAAAGAATGATACACTTTTGAAGCTCAGGCTCCTTAACTACATTGCTCAATTGTAACACCTTTATTTCCACCTGCTTTTATTTCTGCTCTTCTTTTTACAGCTTCAGAATACTGACACACAGTAAGAAACAATAAAAAAAAAAAAGGGCAATCCTGTTGAAATGAAAATGAACATAACCTGCAGTGTCTTCTGCTCATTTATGTATTTCTCAGAAGACTATGCTGCTCAAGGAAGGATTAAAGTGTACACAGTGCAAAGTGTCTCCCATCATGATTACTTAAGCCTTCAGCCTTTTTGTAACAGGAAATATGGGAACCCTGCAAACAGCAATGTTGGTGGTGGAAATGCTAAACAATGGTTCTATTTCGTATGTAATGGCATCATCTCCTGAGTCACTGAACTCATGAATGGTACAGGCTGTGGTTTATGCCACTTTATTAAGTCTAAAAAATCACATAAATGGATGTTACCTGAACAAATTAAGAGGCAGATCACTGTAGTGACTGTTAGGTGAGGAGGGAGAAGTAACAGAGTGGACATCTTGTGAGTTGATATCCTCGAATGGCAAATGTTGCCTGAAAAGTAAAGGGACATAAGGTATGTACTCCCCTCACATTCTTCCCACAAAGCCTAAAGAAACTGCACAGAGGATCATAGGGACGGGGAGGAATAATTGAAAGGGAAGAAATCAGGGAGACAAACCATGAGCGACTCTAGACTCCAGGAAACAAACTGAGGGTTGCAGAATGGGAGGTAGATGGGGTTATGGGGTACTTGGGTGACAGGCATTAAAGATGGCACGTGATTTGATGAGCAATAAGTGTTACACACAACTAATGAATCACTGAACATTACATCAAAAACTAATGATGCACTGTATATTAGCTAAATGAATTTAAATTAAAAAAATAAAATGGTGGGGGGAAGTCTAAATAAACAGACCATTTCTATCCTATATAGAATTCTAAAGTATTCATAAAGTCTATCCTGAGAATAGTCACAGTGTTCATTCAGACTTCCTTTTATGGATTTTATCACATTAATGTGATTGACTCATTAACTACCCATTATATTTTCTTTAGTCTTTCATCTTTAGTGCTTTCAACTATACTCATTTCCCCCCTTTCTAACAGCTATGTTTAAGAGAACAAAACAGTCACAGAAAAGTTGAGAGCTTTTCTCAATGCCACACTGCAAGTCAGTGCCATGACTGTGCAAAATAATTCTTATTTTATTTTCCATTAAACTTTCATAAGGCCATCAAATTTCCTCAAGGTGGGTGTCCATGTTAATTTTACATTTCGATCCATTTCAAACATTGGAGACAGGTGGTCTTGTTATTTTAGGCAATGTATTAAGTGCTAAAGGACGATCATGGTCACTCTCAAAAGATTTTATATTAACTACATTCCATAGTTCATGGATTGCTGAATAATCAGGTCCTGCTAGAAGTGGACCAGCAAGTCAAAATATCTGGATAAATAACAGCATTTATCCTACCTAATCTTGGAGAAGATGATGATCAAGGTTGTAATAAATTTTAGAAATTTTGAAAATTTTATTGAGAAAATGATACAGAGTCACTGAAAGACATCATATGTGTGAATTACATGGTCAGACATGTAGCTTAGACATTACTCTGGTACAAGGGAAAAGTTTGCAGAAGATTGCTGCAAATGCTCCAATAAATAATGATAAGACTTGAACTTGGACAATTCATCCAATTAAAGTCTCAAAATATGCCAGTCTCTTATTTCTGCAGTCATCATATTTCTGCATCCAATCCTCACCTTTACAGAGGCAGAACAAAATTCTTTGGTACAGGCACCTAAAGATGACAGCCTCTGAATACCTACCTCATGCCCCTGGAGATCTCAGAACTTGAGTATAAACTAGAATGTGGGAATTAATTTTTTAACTTCTAAAGAAAAATATTCCATTCCAGTGAATGGAATACATCATTTATCTCTTAGCTTTACTAGTCTGATGCTGATTTCAATCATAAAGTGATCTTACTATCAATATTCACCAAAAGATGTGTCTATTTTCCTAGTTCTATTTGATGTTAATAGATGTTACTTTTAAAAAGGGCTTCAACAAGATGGGATCCGGAGGGAGACAAACCATAAGAGACTCAAATCTCACAAAACAAACTGAGGGTTGCTGGGTGGAGGAGGGTCCGGAGAGAGTGGTAGGGTTATGGACATTGGGGAGGGTATGTGCTATGGTGAGTGCTGTGAAGTGTGTAAACCCGATGATTCACAGACCTGTACCCCTGGGGCTAATAATACATTATATGTTTATAAAAAAATTTAATAAGAAGGGCTTCAAAGTCATCCAAGTTTGGGCAATATGCAGATAACAAAGTCAAATGCTTCTTTATTAAAGCATTTTCCATACCTTTATTGTGCTAATGTATATGGCTATTCTCTCACAGGGATGGTGAATGGTGCTTTCCAAACTTAGCTGAACATGCCATGCTTTTTTTCTCCTGGACCATATTATTAGTGTTTTCCAGAACACACTTCAGGGAACATCGAAGAATGGCTCTGTGTTCTCAATGCTGTTACACCACTGTACTCATTTCCAGTAGTTTAATAGTTCCAAAAGGCATTTCACAAAAAAAAACCACTTCCTTGTGGGGACTTTGAACATAAATGACCGAAGAAGCACAGAGTGCATGGTAAGCCCAGGGTATCTTAACAACACTCATAGTAGCAATTAACTCCAGCTTTCATTATGTGATTCAACTTCTGCAGTTTTAATATTTGAGTAGATGTTTTCCTCCTCTCCACTTCTACCTTTATTCATTAAATGCTCTATGAATACAAAGATTGTATGATGCTGCACTGGCCATTAGAGTTGCATCAGTAATCTCTCATTGCTTAATCTGAATTTTTCATTTAAATTTTGAGATGAAAATGTACAAGCCATCTCTGCAGTTAATCTGATTATGTCACTGATATGTAATAGTAAAAATTAAAAATTTTAATTTCTAGATGTCAAAGTCATATTAAATCTGAAAGACACATTTAACTGAATGCTTCCATTTTTCATGAAAATGGTTTTTAATTTCTAACCTGGTATTAGGTCATTAAGGGTCTACTCCAGAAGTTAATGTAGATCAAATCCCAAATTCAGACTGAAATATTTAGCATTGCAAAATAACCCTTTTTTCCTTGTTTTAAAATCTCCAGATTTTTTTATTTATGACTTGAACTATCTCTGCCTTCCTAAATTCTGCTCAAAATATATCTGTAAATAAAATCTTTATGAGTAAGGCTTTTGTGCTTGCCATCAACTGGGCAACTTTTGGAGCATTTGTGGAGAAATTCCATTTGATGAGAAGAGCACTTCACAGCCCTAAAGTAGTAACTATGTTCACTTTCCAAGTTGTTTTTCCAGGCCAGTTCTCTCTTTCAGTATACTTTTTTTTTCTTTTCACTTTCATAAAATTTTGAAAACTTTTTAAAAACCTTTAACAAGATGTTGGCATTTTACCTTTTCTTGTTCTTTCATTTAGGATCCATTACTTGGAACTGAGAGAGACTTTGGCCAGAGGGCTAACTCTGGTAAACTGATATTTTTTTTCCTTGTAAAAGCCTCAGAAAAAAACAGTGAGACAGGATGCACTTTGCCAAACCTTGGGGCAGGGATCCTGCTTTAGTGAACTGATATTTCATTTTAGTTTTTTTTTTTTTAAGTTCCTAAAGGAAGGACACTAAAGACGCTACCCATGTAAACACATGCAATAGAAATTCAGAAAACAGATTTTTGTTTTGAAATCCTAAAACTTTCAATTAGAATTCTAGTTTCAAAGAGGTTACTTTCAGTTTCTCTTTTGTTAATCTGAGTCTAAAATGTCACAGATAATGGCATTCTAAACTAAATTAGCATAATAAACCATTTGCATATTTGTTAATTGGAAAAGTAAGATTTCTATGCAACTAGGCCATAATTTTGATTATATATCTAATTTATATAGCTTACACTCACTACCGATGATGGAACTATGGGTTTCTTTATATAATGTATTTTATCACATTTATTAAATCCAAATCATAACATCTAAATGACACAGACATCACTTTAAATTGTTTTTTAATATCTGCAGTAATTGATGATTGGACATTCATGAGCTGATATTACGAACATGTTGAGGAAGAACATGGATATAAATAGGAGGGTGGGGAAGGGATAGTAAATATTTAACTTTAGCTACTCTTTCCTAGATCCATATTCTGTTTGAAGGAGAGGTGGAGAACCAAACTCATGTATGTATTTTTCTAATGCAAGCTAGTTTTGAAAAAGGCACAAAGATCTAAATATAGACATAGGTGAGGAACCTGAATCCTTTGCTCTTCTCAGAATCCGGACACTGGCTGAGAATGGGTGATAGATGGCTTTCTAAGAGCAATAGGACACTGTTAAAAGGAGGAGGAGGAATGCATACTGAATGTGAAAGAAAAAAAAAAGTCCACTATACTGGAAGAAAAATTTGATCCAAACTGAGGTCCCAGATGTCCATCAAGGGTACGGGTAAAAACATAGATTCATTAAGTGATAGGGACCAGTGGATTATATTCTCTCTAGTTTCTTCTATCTTTATTTTGTTTCTGTATTAAAAGCTTCATGGGGAGATGGAGAGAAGGGAGTTGGGGGAAATTGGAGGTGGAGATGAACCATGAGACTGTGGACTCTGAGAAACTAACTGTGGGTTTTGGAGGGGAGGGAGGTGGGAGGTTGGGTGAGCATGGTGGTGGGTATTGTGGAGGGCACGTATTGCATGCAGCACTAGATGTGATGCATAAAAAATGAATTCTGGAACACTGAAAAGAAATTTAAAAAATAAATAAAAATTAAAACAAAACAAAACAAAACAGAAATGAAAAAAAAAAAAAAAGCTTCAAAAAAATGTACTGCACAGGCCCAGAGAAGTCAATGTTAGGAGGAATTACAACTATGTGAGAATGGGTACATATATATTCTTCTTCCTATTTATTTCTAGAACTGAAAGTTGCTCTTTTGAGTTTTTTGCATAATAAAAGATCCTCTAGAAACCCTAAATAATATTGAGGTTATTTTATTGTTTAAAAATGATTCAACTCAGTTTCTCTTATTTAACTATAGCCTGCTAAACACCGATGTTACATAAATGGATAAGTATGGCCCATTCTTTCAGGAATGCTCAGTTATAAGAGACAGATAATCATAAGGTTTCAATGTGAAAAGTGTTATAACAGATATGATCAGGATACTATGCCATCAAAAATAAGAGGTAACTTCCCCATCCAAAGAGCTCATGAAGAGCCTCCTTAATTAATAGTAGGTGAGCTAAATTAAATAGGCTCATTAAATAGGCTAATTAAATAGGCTCAACCAGATGAAAAGAATGGGGGTGGAGAGATTTATTAAGGGTTTTTCTCCAACTATCAACACTAAAATTTAGTTTTCAAATATTTCTCCTCTAAATATTTATATATGTTTAGCCTTCCAGTCCAAACATATATAAATCAAGAGAGTCTCCTCTAATGTCAAATTCAAAACAATAGAACATGTAACAGTTGCACATAAGCATCACACTGAAATAAATACTCAGGCTGTTTGCCAATTCTATAATACATTTTCATCTTGACTGAACATATCATAATCATCATAAAAATTTGCTTTTAATGTTACTACAAAATAATAAGAAATAAGCCTGAAAAACTTCTTTAAAAATAAATGTTGGCAATTTATAACTTTGAATAGATACAAAACAATCAGAGTTAAGATAATCAGCATCTAATTGTGTCCAGAATTAATGATATCCAAGCCATTTCCTGCATTACCTTCTGAGTTCATGATGTTGGACGATCATCTATAATTTATACTTTACACTGAAGGGGTATCGAGAATAGCTAAGAAAATTTTGGAGTTAATACTGGGAAATAAAGAGTAGCCATGCTTCCTAAGGGATTGAATTTAAGCTAGATTATGAAGGTATTTCCTTAAGTATGCTTACAACCAATGTCACATGTTATCTAAGAACCTACAAATGATAATTGTTCAAAGTCCAAAAATACTAATAAAACATATACTCAGCAGCTCGATAATTCTGGGAATCTCTACATACAACACTCATTTCTTTGACTGCAAAGAATAGCCCCATAATAACAATTAAAACACTTTAAGCCAAAATATCAGTTTATACTGTGTGAACTGTATATAGTGTGAGAATGTATGGAAGGATATACTGCCCTATGGAAAAAGGGATCCAAGGAGGCTGGGAAGATGATGGAGTAAGAGGACCCTAAACTCAGCATATTTCATGGATACAACTAAATAAACTTACATCAGTGTTAAAAATCCAGGAAACCACTTGGAAGACTGGCAGAACAAACTTCACAACTAAAGGTAGAGAAAAAGCCACAACTAAAAGGGTAGGAAGGGGTGAAGATGCTGTAGGAAGCAAAATGCACCTTAGGAGTTAACAGGAGGGAGGGAGCCACTGGTATAAGAAGGGCAAGAAACAGAACATCATCTTGGGGAGCTGGCAAGGGAAAGATGAATCCCTATAACATCTGGCTTTGAAAGCAGGAACAACTGAATATCCTAAGTTCTTACAACCCTTGGGAGATAAAGCCTGGAATTTTAAAAATCAGGGGGCTCTTCTCTGGGAGAGCCCCAAGGGCAACAGGAAGCTGAATTCCCACCCTTAAAGAGACACCATGACAAAAATCCCTGGAAGACACAATGTAGAAGGAGCAGTTTCAGGGCATATGGGGGAAAGAGCAAAATACTCATCTCAGAGCCTCTCCTAGAAAGGCAGGAATCACAAGAAGACCCCTTCAGGAGTAAAGGAGCTGGCAGGATCCATTTCCCTCCCCACTCCTAAGCATAAACACTGGGCCATCTGCTGCAAGGACATGCACTATCTAACTTGCTTACACCAAGCTACTTGCCCGAGTTTTGGCAGACCTGCCCTTTCCAGTTATGCTTACCTTAGTCCTGGGGCTGTGGCCTCCTCCCCCAGAAGATAGCACAAACCTCAGCAGCATTGCATCTCTCATGCAGTGTGTTTTGTGGGAACTTTGTGCCAGCAACAGCAGCAGCAGGGCTTTATAGAAGCCTAAGGTACACCTTGTTAAAACTGGCCACCAAAAGTGGCCAGGACACAACAGCAGGTCACACACAATACACACAGGAGAAACCTCCTGAAATGCTATGTCTGGGTAACAGGGGACAGCTGCACTACAGGGTACCACAGGACCTCTTCTTCATAAGGACAATACTTTCAATAGCAGGAGAAATAGTGAGTGTCTAACACAAAGCAAAAGACACAGAGAGTTAGACAAAATGAAGAGACAGAGGAATGTGTCCCAAATGAAAGAATAGGATAAAACCACAGTAAGAGACCTAAGCAAACAGGTATAAGCAATATGTCTGATAAAGAATTTAAAGTAATGATCATAAAGACACTCATGGGACTTGAGAAAAGAGTGGAGGACATCAGTGAGACACTTAATAAAGAGATAAAAAATAACCCACCAGGGATGAAAAACACAATAAATAAAATTAAAAGAATATGAAATGGAATAAATATCAGACTAGAGGAAGCAGAGGAATGAATTACTGACCTGGAAGACACAGTAATGGAAACTAATCAAGCTGAGTTGTGAGACAAAAAAATAACAGGTAAAATTAGGAAGATTTAGGGAATTCAGTGACTACATCAAACAAAATAACATTCACATTATAGGTATCCTAGAAGAAAAGCAGAGAGAAAATGGGGCAGAAATTTTATTTGAATAAATAATAGATAAAAATTTCCCAAATCCGGGGAAGGAAACAGATATCCAAACCCAGAAGGCAGAGAGATCCCCAACAAAATCAAGCCAATGAGGTCCATATTAAGACCCACAGTAATTAAAAATGGTAGAAAAGAGTGATAAAGGAGAATTTTAAAAGCAGCCAAAGAAAAGAAGACAGTTACATACAAGGGAAATCCCATAAAGCTGTCCATAGATTTCCAGCAGAAACTTGGCAAGCCAGAAAGGAATGCCATTATATACCCAAAGTGCTAAAAGGGGAAACAACAACATAACAACAACAAAAAAAAAACAGAACAAAACAAAACAAAAAACCTGCAGCCAAGAATACTCTATCCAACAAGGTTATCATTCAGAATATAAGGAGAGATAAAGAGTTTCTCAGGCAAACATAAACTAAAAGCGTTCTTGACCATGAAAGCAGCCTAACAAGAAATGTTAAAGGGGACTTTTTGAGTGGAAAATAAAGGCCATGAGTATGAAAAGTAGGAAATGCAAAAACAGTAAAAATAAGTATATCTGTAAAAATCAGTCAAAGGATTCACAAAATAAAAGCATGTAAAGCAGGACACCATATGTGTAAACCATGGGGAGGAGGGGTTCCTGGGTGGCTTTGTTGGTTGAGTATCTGCCTTTGGCTCTGGTCATGAACCTGGGGTTCTGGGATCAAGCCCCACATCAGGTTCCCTGCTCAGCGGGGAGCCTGCTTCTCCCTCTCCCTCTGCACTCCGCTTTCTTGCTCACTCTCTCTCTATCTCAAATAATAAATAAATAAATAAATAAATAAATAATATAGGGAGAAAAAGAATAAAGAATGGGTTCAAACTTAACTGACAATCAACTTACCATAAACTGGTATATGCAGAAGAGGTTATATACAAATCTAATGGTAACACAAATCAAAAACTTTAACAGATATGAAAAATATAAAGGAGAAACAATCAAAATATAATACTAAAGAATGGCTGCAAACTATGAAAGAGAGCAAAAGAAGGATCAGAGAAAAAATATAAAAATAACTACAGAATAAGTAATAAAATGACAATAAATACATATCTATCAAAATTACTGGGAATATAAATGAACTAAATACTCCAATCAAAGGACACAGGGTAGCAGAACAGATAAATAAATAATACCTATCTGTATGCTGCCTATAAGAGACTTATTTCAGACCTGAACACACACTTGCAGCAGATTGAAATGAAGGGATGGATATTTTACCATGCAAATGGATGTCAAAGGAAAGTCAGGGTAGCAATACTTATATCAGACAAAGAAGACTTTAAAACAAAGACTGTAACAAGAGACAAAGGAGGACACTGTATAAACAAAATGGGGAAAATCCACAAAGAAGATACAAAAGTTTTAAGTATTTATGCATCCAACATGGTTGCATCTTAATACATAAAACATTTAGTAACAAAAGAAATAATTGAAAGTAATACAATACAGTGGGAGACTTTAATTACTCACATCAACAGACAAACCATCTAGATCATCAGATCAACAAGGAAACAGTAGCTTTGAATGATACACTGGACCAAATGGATTTAACAGACACACAAAAAATTCCATCCAAAACAACAAAACATACATTCTTTTCAAGTGCATTTCAAACATTCTCCAAACATAGATCATGTAGTAGGCCACAAAACAAGTCTCAACAAATTTAAAAATATTGAAATCATACCACGTGTATTTTTCTAACCAAAATACTATAAAACTGGAAATCAACCATAAGAAAAAAATCTGGAAAGAGCATAAACACATGGAGGTTAAATAACATGCTACCAAAAAAATGAATGGGTCAATCAAAAAGTCAAAAAGAAATCAAAAGTTACATGGAAAGAAATTAAAATGAAAACACAATGGTCCAAAATCTCTGGGATGGAGCAAAAGCAGTTCCAAAGAGGGAAGTTTAGAACAATTCAGGCCTACCTCAAAAAGCAAGAAACATCTCAAATAAACACTAGGTTACAGATGGCCTTTCTTTTCACTACTTCTGTATATTTGGGGTAAATATCCAGCAGTGCAATTGAAGGGTCACAGGGTAGCTCTATTTTTACTTTCTTAAGGAATCTCCACACTGTTTTCCAAAGTGGCTGCACCAACTTGCATTCCCACCAACAGAATAAGAGGGTTCCCCTTTCTCCATATCCTCTTCAATACATGTTGTTTACTGTCTTGTTGATTTTGGCCATTCTAACTGGTGTAAGATGGTAGCTCAAAGTGGTTTTGATTTGAATCTCCCTGATAGCTAATGATGATGAACATTTTTCGTGTGTCTGTTAGCCATGTGTATGTTTTCTTTGGAGAAGTGTCTGTTCATGCCTTCTGCCCATTTTTTGACGTGATTATCTGTTTTGTGTGTGTTGAGTTTGAGGAGTTCTTTATAGATCTTGGATATCAGCCCTTTGTCTGTAGTGTCACTCATGAATATCTTCTCCCATTCTATGGGTTGCCTCTTTGTTTTGTTGACTGTTTCCTTTGCTGTGCAGGAACTTTTGATCTTGATGAAATCCCAAAAGTTCATTTTCTCTTTTATTTTCTTTGCCTCTGGGGACATGTCTTGAAAGAAGTTGCTGTGGCCGATGTCGAAGAGGTTACTGCATATGTTCTCTTCTAGGATTTTGATAGATTCCTGCCTCATATTGAGGTCTTTTATCCATTTCAAATTTATCTTTGTGTATGGTATAAGAAAAAGGTTGAGTTTCATTCTTCTATACATAGCTCTCCAATTTTCCCAGCACCATTTATTGAAGAGACGATCTTTTTTCCATTGGATATTTTTTCCTGCTTTGTCAAAGGTTATCTGACCATAGAGTTGAGGGTCCATATCTGGGCTCTCTACTCTGTTCCAGTCTCTACTCTGTCCACTGGTCTGTGTTTCCATTTTTGTGCCAGGACCACACTGTCTTGGTGATCACAGCTTTGTAGCAAAGCTTGAAATCAGGCAACGTGATGCCCCCAGTTTTGTTCTTCTTTTTCAACACTTCCTTAGCAATTCAAGGTATCTTCTGGTTTCACACAAACTTTAGGATTGTTTGTTCCAGATCTTTGAAAAATACCTGTGGAATTTTGACTGGGATGGCATTGGAAGTATAGATTGCTCTAGGCAGGATAGACATTTTAACAATGTTTATTTTTCAGATCCAGGAGCATGGAACGTTCTTCCATCATTTTGTGTCTTCTTCAATTTCTTTCATGAATGTTCTGTAGTTCCTCAAGTACAGATCCTTTACCTCTTGGTTAGGTTTAGTCCCAAGTATCTTATGGTTCTTGGTGCTATAGTAAATGGAATCGATTCTCTAATTTCACTTTTTATTTTTTCATTGTTAGTATAAAAGAAAGCAACTGATTTCTGTACATTGATTTTGTAACCTGCCACATTACTGAATTATTGTACTAGTTCTAGTAGTTTGGGGGTGGAGTCTTTTGGGTTTTCTGTATAAAGTATCATGTGATCTGCAGAGAGAGAGTTTGACTTCTTCTTTTTCAGTTTGAATATCTTTTATTTCTTTGTGTTGTCTGATTGCTGTTGCTAGGATTTCTAGTACTATGTTGAACAACAGTGGCAAGAGAGGACATCCTTGTCATGTTCCTGCTCTCAAAAGGAAGGCTATCAGCTTTTCCCCATTAAATATGATATTTGCTGTGGATTTTTCATAGATTTTCTGAAGTTGAGGAATGTTCCCTCTATCCCTATCTATACTTTGAATCGTTTTAATTAGGAACGGATGCTGTATCTTGTCAAATGCTTTTTCTGCATCAATTGAGAGGAACATGTGGTTATTCTCTCTTCTCTTATTGATTTGTTCTATCACATTGATTAATTTGCAAATGTTGAACCACCCGTGCGTACCATGGATAAATCCCACTTGTGAAATAAACAACCCAACCTTATACTGAAAGGTGCTAGAAAAAGAACAGCAAGCAAAACCCTAAACAGCAGAAGGAAGGAAATAATAAAGACTATAGCAGAAATAAATGAAAACTAAAATAACAATAGAATAGATCAATGAAACCAAAAGCTGGTTCTTTGAATAAATTGACAAAATTGATAAACCTCTAGCCAACTCATCCAAAATAGAGAGAGAGGACTAAAATAAAATCAGAAACAAAGAGGAGCAATAACAACCAACACTACAGAAAAACAATTATAAGAGAATATTAAGAAAAGTTATATGCCAACAAATTGGGCAACCTAGGAGAAATGGATAAACCTAGAAGAAATGGGTAAATCCCTAAAAATACGTAGCCTACCAAAACTCAAGCTGAAGATCAGAAAATTTGGCAAACTGATTACCAGCAATGAAACCATCAGTAATCAAACAACTCCCAACAAACAAAAGTCCAGGATCCAACAGCTTCATGGGGGAATTCTACCAAATATTAAAGGAGAGTTAATATCTATTCTTCTCACACTTTCCCAAAAAACAGAAGAAGGAAAACTTCAAAATTCATTCTGAGTCTAGAATTACCCTGATAACCAAAACCAGATAAAGATACCACAAAAAAGAGAACTAGAGGCCAGTATCTCTGATGAACATAAATGCAAATTCCTCAACAAAATATTAGCAAATGCAATCCAATAATACATTAAAAAAATCAATCACCATGATCAAGCAGGGTTTATTCTTAGAATGGAAGGGTGGTTAAATATTCACAAATTAATCAACATGATACATCCCATCAATAAGAGAAAGGATAAAAACAGTAACATTTCAATAGATGCAAAAAAGTTTTTGACAAAGTACAACATCCATTCATGCCCTAAGATCAGGAACAAGACAAAGATGTCCAATTTCATCACTTTTATCCAACATAGTACTGGAAGACCTAGACACAGGCAATCAGAAAAACAGAAAGAAACAAAGACATCCAAATTGGTAGGGAATAAGTAAAACTTTCACTATTTGTGGATAACATGATACTATCTATATACAGAATACTGGAAAGACTCTACCAAAAAAACTACTATAACTGATACACTAATTCAGTAAGGTGGCAGGATACAACATCAATATATAGAAATTTGCTGCATTTCTATATACTAATAATGAAGCAGCAGAAAAAGAAATTAAGAAAATAGTCCCATTTATAATTATAACAAAAATAATAAAATACCTAGGAATAAACCAAGGAGGTTAAAAATCTGTACTCTAAATGTTATAAAGCACTGATGAAAGAAATTAGAGACAACAACAAAGAAATGGAAAGACATCCCACACTCACGGATTAGAACAACAAATATTGTTAAAATGTCTATACTGGGGCACCTGGGTGGCTCAGTCTGGTTAAGCTTCTGCCTTCAGTTCAGGTCATGATCCCAGGGTCCTGGGATTAAGCCTCATGTCAGTCTCCTTCTCCCTCTGCCACACCCCCTACTTGTGCTAAAATGAACAATATCATTAAAAAATAAATATATAAAATGTCTGTATTACCCAAAGCAATCTACACATTTATTGGAACCCTTACTAAACTATCAATGGCGGGGAGCCTGGGTGGCTCAGTGGGTTAAAGCCTCTGCCTTTGGCTCAGGTCATGATCCCAGGGTCCTGGGATTGAGCCCCACATCAGGCTCTCTGCTCAGCAGGGAGCCTGCTTCCTCCTCTCTCTCTCTGCCTGCCTCTCTGCCTGCCTGCCTGCCTGCCTGCCTCTCGGCCTACTTGTAATCTCTGCCTGTCAAATAAATAAATAAAATCTTTAAAAAAGAAAAAAAAAAGCTATCAATGGCATTTTCACAAAACCAGAATAAAGAATCCCAAAATTTTAATGGAACTACAAAAGATTCTGAAGAAACCTTGAAAAAGAAAAACAAAACTAGAGATGTATTACAATTCCAGACTTTAGGATATTATTACAAAGCTTTATTAATCAAAACAGTATGGTACTAGCACAAAAAACAGACACAAAGATCAACAGAATGGAATAGAAAGTGCAAAATAATCCCCATTTATATAATCAATTAATCTTCAACAAAGGAGGAAAGAATATGCAGTTGGAAAAAGTCTCTTCAATAAATGATGTTGGGAAAACTGAACAGCAACATGAAAAGAATGAAATGGACCACTTCCTTAAGCCATACCCAAAAATAGACTCAAAACAAATTATAAACCTAAATGCAAGACCTGAAACCATAAAAATCCTAAAAGAGAGCACAGGCAGTACTTTCTCCAACATCAGCTGTAGCAACTTCTTTCTAGATATATCTCCTGTGACAAGAGAAACAAAAGCAAAATAAACTTTGGGACTACATAAAAATAGATTCAAAATCACAGCACAGCAAAGGGAACAACCAACAAAACCAAAAGGCGACCTACTGAATGGGAGAAAATATTTGCAAATGATATGTACAATAAAGGGCTAGTAACCAAAATATATAAAGAACTTACACAACTCAACCCACAAAAAAACAAATAATCCAAATAATCCAGTTAAGAATGAACAGACATTTCTCCAAAGACGACATACAGATGGCCAACAGAACCATGAAAAAATGTTCTACTCGTCAGGGACATCCAAATTAAAACCACAGTGAGATAGCACCTCCCAACTTCAGAATGGCTAAAATAAAAAAATAAAGAAAGAACAAGTGTTAGTGAGGATGTGGGGAAAAATGAACCTTTGTGTACTGTTGGTTGAAATAACACACACACACACACACACACACACACACACACACATACACAGTGGAATATTATCAAGCCATAGAAAAGAATGAAATGTTGTCATCTGCAATGACATAGATGGATCCAGAGAACATAATGCTAAGAAAAATAAGCCAGTCAGAGAACAAGAAATACTCCAAGATGTCACTCATATGTAGAATTTAAGAATTGCCATTTGCAATGGCATGCATAGAGCTAGAGAGTACTATGCTAAGCAAAATACGTCACTCAAAGAAAGATAAATATCATATGACTTCACTTATGTGAAATTTAGGAAACATAACAGATGAACATAGAGGGAAAAAAAAGACAAAGCATAAAACAAATAACTCTTAACTATAGAGTACACACTGAGAGCTGCTGGAGGGGAGGTAGGTGGGGGAAAGGGTTAAATGATGATGTATTAAGGAGGGCACATGTTGTAATGAGCCCTGGGTGCTATACGCAAGTGATGAATTACTAAATCCTACACCTGAAACTAATATTACACTGGATATAGCTAACTTGAATTTATATAAAAACCTGGAAGAAAAAAAAGAAAACAAAATGAACAAAGGGAAAAAAAGGGAGACTGAGACTAACCAAGAAACAGACTTTTAACTAAAAGGAACAAACAGATGGTTTCTAGAGGGGAGGTAGGCAGGAGGATGGGTGAAATAGGTCATCAGGTTGAGGAGTACACTTATTTTGATGAGCACTGAATATATGGAACTGCTGAATCACTAAAGTATAAACTTGAAACTAATATAACACTAGATTAACTACACTGGAGTTCAAATTTATAAATAAATAAATGTAAAAAAATAAAATAAATAAAAACTAATTATAAAAAAAGAAGGAAGGAAGGAAGGAAGGAAGGAAGGAAGGAAGGAAGGAAGGAAAGAGGGTCCAGTTTCAAACAACTACTAAATGAACCCTGGCCATTTCCTCAGCTACCATCCATTCTTCTTACACTATATCCAGTCTCCATCCCATCATTTTACATAAATAGGTAATACAAAGGTCATTAATGGCCTCTCTGTCCCTTAAGTGGACATGTTAAACCATCTGTCTTGACTTTTCAGCTAAAATAGCACCAATGATGCATCCTCCTCTGGAAACTTTCTCTTCCATTTAGCTTCTAGAATATTCCCTTAGCTTTCTATCTTTATGGCTACTTCTTCTTTACAAACCCATCTTCCTCTAACAGGTTCTTAATGTAAAAGCTCTTAAATGCCATAGGTTTTTTCACTTTATATGCTCTCTAGTTATTCCTAAACAAGCTTAATTATCATGGGCAATTAGCTATCTCCCAAATTTGATCTCCAAATATAAATCATTGTCTTCATTCAAGGGCACTACATGAAAATGCCTTCATAGCATCTCTCTTAAGATAATTCAAACTCTAAGATATTCAAAGATAATTTGATGTCTATAAAATCAATAGGCTAATGGTATACAACCATGCTCTTCCATTCCTAACCCAGCAAATACCACCTCCATCCATCTAGTTGAGCAAATAAAAGTTAGAAATCATTCTTCTTTAGATACCTTCAATTCCCCAAAAATATTTAATACACCTTTGGATTCTTTTTTCACCCTAAAAACAGCTCATACCTGCTAAACTCTCTGCAAATTGTCTCCATGATGGCCCAAATTTCCTTCATATGCTTTCCTCAAATGGTGTTCCCATAATACCTCCGCCATCTTGTACCCCTCATCTATTCTCCCAACTGCTCACAAGTGTTTTTTTTTTTATTTTCCCCAAGTTTATTAAGGTATAATTCACATATAGCTGTGTAAACTTAAGGTGTACAATGTAATGACTTGGCATATACTCTGTGAAATGACTACCACAATAAAGTTTGTTAACACATCCATTACCTCATATGGCTATCATTTTGTGTGGTGCTTTATGGGGTGTGTGGTAAGAACAAGAGTACTGTTGGTTATAATTCCTGTGGTATATATTGGAACCCTAGAACTTATAACTGGAAGTTTGTACCCTTTGACCTACATCTTCCTATTTCCTCTCGTCCCTGGCACCCATTAATATACTGTCTCTAAAAGTTCAGTTTCTTATATATTCCACATAAAAATGAGATCATCCAGTATTTTTCTTTCTCCATCTGACTTATTTCATTTAACAACACATTCCAGGTTCATTCATTCTGTCACAAATGGCAGGATTTACTTCTTTATTACAGCTAAGTAATTTTCATTACAAACATATACCACATTTTCTTCTGTACCCGTTTATTCATCATCAAATAATAGGTCTTTTCCAGGTCTCATGAATAATGCTCCAGTGAACATGGGAGTACAGATACAGGACTCAAGATACTGAGGCTTCATTTCCTTTGGATATATACACAGAAATGGGATTACTGGATCATATGGTAGTTCTATTTTTAACTCTGAGGAACCTCTATACTTCTTTTCATAATAGCTATACTAGTTTACATTCCCACAAACAGTGCACAAGGGTTCTCTGTTCTCCACAACCTTGTCAACACTTGTTATCTCATCTTTTGATAATAGCCATCTTAACTGGTTTGAGGTGTATCTCACTGTGGTTTTCAATTGCATTTCACAGTTGATTAGTGATACTGAGTAACTCTTCATGTACCTATTGGTCATTTGGATGTATTCTTTGGGGAAAATGTCATCTATTCAGGTCATCTGCCCATTTTTAAATCAAGTTATTTAACTTTTTTTCCTACTGACTTGTAGAAGTTCCTTATAGATTTTGGATATTAACTCCTTATCAGATATATGATTTTCAAATACTTTGTCCCATTCTGTAGGTTGACTTTTCATCCTTGTTTTTTTGTGTGCAGAAGCTTTTTATTTTGATGTAGTCTGACTTGTTTATTTTTACCTTTGTTGCCTTTTAGTGTCAAATCCATAAATCATTGCCAAGACCAATGGCAAAAGCTTTTTACCTATGTTTCCTTCTATGAGTTTTATAGTTTCAGGTCTTACCATTAAGCCTTTACTCCACGTCAAGTTAATTTTTGTGAGTGGTGTAAGGTAGGAGTTCATGTTATTCTTCAATATGTGGATATCCAGTTTTCCCAATACCATTTATTGAAGAGACTGTTCTTTCCCTATTGTGTGCTTTTGGTGCCCTTCTCAAAGATTAGTTGACTGTCTATATGTAGGGAGACAGTTCTCTACTGGGTTTCTGGGTTTTCTATTTGCTTCCACTGGTGTATGTATCTGTTTTCATCTGTTTTTATTACTGTATCTTTGTAGTATAGTTTCGTTTTGATTACTGTATCTTTGTAGTATAGTTTCGTTTTGTTGTAGTTGTTGTCGTTTTTGTAGTATAACTTTAAATCAAGAAGCATAAAGCTTTCACCTTTGTTCTTTTTCTTCAATATTACTTAGCTGATTGTGGTCTTTTGTGGTTTAATATGAGTTTTAGGATTGCTTTTATCTATTTATTTAAAAATTTGGTACAGATTCCATAAAATCTATAGATTATCTTGATGGCATGGACAATTTAACAATATTAATTGTTCCAAGCTATAAACAAAGGACATATTTTCATTTACGTGTGTCTTCTTCAGTTTCTTTCATTAGTGTCTTACATTTTTTTGTTGTACAGGTCTTTCACCTCCTTGGTTAAATTTATTTCTAAAAATTTTGGCTTTGATACTACTGTAAATAAGTTTGTTTTCTTAACTTCTCCTCCCAAAAGTTTATTAATGTCAGTGGATAGAAATGCAGCTGATTTTTGCTTATTGGTTTCATATACTGCAAATTTACTGAATTAGTTCTAACAGTTTTTTTGGTGGAGTCTTTAAGGTTTTCTGTCTATAAGATTCTATTATTTGCAAATGGAGATAACTTTATCTCTTCCTTTCTCACTGAATGTCTTTCATTTCTTTTTTCTTGCTTGATTGCTCTAGCTATGACTTACAGTACTATGTTGAATATGAATTGTGAGAGTGGGCACTCCTGTATTACTCATAATCTTAGAGGAAAAACTTTCAAACTCTCAATACTGAGTATGTTAGCTATAGGCTTATCACGTATGGCCTTTATTATGTTGAGGCATATTCCCTCTATAGCCAATTTCTTGATTTTTTTTCTTTAACTGTGAAAAGATGTTGCATTTTGTCAAAATTTCTTCTAAATCTATTGAGATGACAATATGGTTTTTATCCTTCATTCTATTAATGTGATTTATTATATTACTGATTTATTTATGTAGAATCATTCTTCACAACTGATGTTCTATATGCAGAAATATGCCTGTATCACATCTACACTGAAAGACTTTTGTTATACTCTTTGACGATTTACTTTAAAAATACTTCAATGCAAATAGTTTGACGTGTGTATAAATTAACCTTAGTTTTCAAAGGTTTGTTAGTTAGAATTTAAAGTACACTAACCAGACATCCACACTTCAGGGATGGTTACACATGCACCAGAAACCTAACTAAAAAAAATATAATCAGAGGGTTTGTTAATTAACCTAAGGGATGTTAGAATTTTTTTTTTTTTAATCGATGACTGGTATTCAAAATACATGGTTAGCTAGAAAGGTTTTATCAGGCCTAATGTTGCTGCATAAATAAAAACTGAGACTCTCGTAAGCATAGCAGCCTGATACAGCCCTTTGGATCTAGAGTTCTATTCGTCCTAAGTTTCTCCACTGTACTCAATTCTGTTATCTAATTTAACTATCTGAGTAGCTGCCCCTGACATTAGAAAGATTTGCTTTAATGTAAAAAGTGTGCTAAAATGCCTTAGAAAGTGCCTGAACCTAAGTTCTTGTATTTCTTGCTGCTTAATTCCATATATTTATCAAAACACATCTAAGAATTTCTTTCATCAAAATACCATCTAATATTAAGGCCCATTAGGCACACAACCTACTCAAACTACTAGAGTATAAAAACATTAACCAAAATGACATGACCAATGGTTGAAAGTCAAATTTTTTTAGGCCAGGACACAGTACCACATAATAGTTTCTTTTTTAAGGAGGAGCAAAAATAAATCACCTATATTTATATATTTAATAAGTTGTCTTTAGTAGTCATGTAATCACTAGATATTGGAATTTACTGCTTTTAAGATAAAGACTAATATCTTTAACATGATTGCCCAGGTTGTTTGGGCTGGCATTTTAAAAAAAAATATGGTGTTGCTTGAATGGCTTAAACATCAGAATTTTATTTTCTCACAGTTCTGAGGCTGGAAAATTCAGGATCAAGATCAGTCAGGGCTCAGTTTCTGGTGAAAGTTCTTTTCCTGACTTGGAAATGGCTGCCTCTTTGTTGTCTTCACATGGAGGAATTTGAGCAAGCTTAATGTCTTCTCTCTGTTCTTACATGGAACTAGCTGTAGAACATGAGGTACCCATCCATATGACTGATTAAACCATTACCATCTCCTCACTTGCCTTATTTTCAAACATAGTTACATTGCAGACTAGGGCTTCCACATTTGAATTGTGGGGATACAGAAACATTCAGTCCACAACAATGGCCTATAATAAGACTTTTATGATTCTTGTTCACTTAATAAGCAACATCTCACACGAATCTCTTCACTTTCTGCATTCTAGTTACAGAAACACTCATTTCTTCTCTCCACTGAGTTCCTTCTCATAGCAGGAAATTCTAACTCATTCCTCTGTTATCAACTCAAAGTATTCTGAGAAAGACTTTATATTCCCTCATTTATTGTTTCAACTAATTAAAAGCAATAAATTAGGTCTATGTCATGTATCATTTGGAATTTTACTAAAGCATACATACAAATTTGTTTACTGGTGGTGGTGGTGGAGTGCATTGCATGCTCTTTAATGAGTATATGTCTGCTTTAGAATCCACCTCTTACATCAATATTTTATAATCTTTTTTAAATTTATTTTTTATTTATTTTCAGCCTAACAGTATTCATTATTTTTGCACCACACCCAGTGCTCCATGCAATCCGTGCCCTCTATAATACCCACCACCTGGTACCCTGACCTCCCACCCCCCACTCCTTCAAAACCCTCAGATTGTTTTTCAGAGTCCATAGTCTCTCATGGTTCACCTCCCCTTCCAATTTCCCCCAACTCCCTTCTCCTCTCTAACTCCCCATGTTCTCCATGCTATTTGTTATTCTCCACAAATAAGTGAAACCATATAATTGACTCTCTCTGCTTGACTTATTTCACTCAGCATAATCTTTTCCAGTCCCGTCCATGTTGCTACAAAAGTTGGGTATTCATCCTTTCTGATGGAGGCATAATACTCCATTGTGTATATGGACCACATCTTCCTTATTTATTCGTCCATTGAAGGGCATTTTATTATCTTTTAATGTCCATCAGAAAACACAGAAGTTAGTTATCATCTTCATTTTAGAGCAGACAAAAATGAGAAAATTTTATGTGATGCTATTACTTGTAAATTTGAGTATTTATTGAAATAGCTGTAAAAGAATGCATTATTAGCCCTTACGGAGCTTACAAAGCTCAGTGGGGGAGTAAATCATTAAAAAATCACAATCTTTTATAATTATACTAAATGATAAATTCCATAAAATACTGAGTATTATAAAAATGGGAATAGAAGAGTAATGTTAATATTCTGTAGGCAGAAAAAATTTCTCTGAGAGAAAGACATTTAGGGTGAGACAATACAATAATGATCAGAAAGAAATATTCCAGTATAAGAGGCAAAAATTAACTCTAAGAAGAAGATGCAATACACATGGAGGCCCTGAAGAAGAAACTGAAAGAAGCTCAGTGTGTCTGAAGCATTGTGAACTAGAGAAGCTAGCAATAGGTAAGTTAGAAAAGGTCGACAAGAAATCAGGAATGCAGAACCTTACAGGACTCAAAGATTTTGCATTTTATTTGTAAGTATAATGCTTCATTGTAATTTCACTATATAACCATTTCTTATAATACTATTTTATAGAAACTGAGGTAATATTTATTCAAGCAAAGTTTGGTTAAAAATATGTTTATAACAATTTAAGATAAACTAGTATAGATATACTTTTTCCTAATGTTCTAAACTGAGAGTCAAAGAGCACAGAAAATCTAGACAAGTAAGTGGCTGCATGGCCCTTGGAAAGTTGTCTCCCTCTCTGTCTCAATTAGCCATTATCTTGGCCATATACTGGGCAGGAGTTACATTAACAGTAAATTCATGCCTCTACATATGGTCAAGTGCTTAAATGTGCAGACAGTCTGTGTTTTGTTTTGTTTTGTTTTTAAACTGGTCAGTTTCATGTATTTCCAATCTCTAGATGTGCAGTTAACAAAGCTGAAATTATATGGAGAAAAGAATGAAGGGACTTTCTACCTCAGGAGGAAAAAAAGTAAATTATAAGAATTTACTATGGTCCATACTATGTATGGACCCAAAACTTCTTCCTAGTGTGATTCTGACTAAAATTTCTATTTGTAGTAACATGGCAAGACATATGTAAGTATGTTTATTCTCAAAGCAGAGGTTCAGTGATAAAGGAACCAAGACAATGCAGCAGTTTTAACCAGCACTTATTTTGAGATCTGTTCCTCAAAAAGTGAACTTGAACTTCAGTTTTCATGATTTCACTATGTGTAGAAACTAGTAACCAAAACTCAAACTTGTTTAAGGCAGGAAACCTATCTTCTTATAACAAGGCAGGAAATGTATCTTCTTATAACTAAGATTCCAAAGGGTTGTATCTTTAGGGAAAGTGTAGACCAGAAATAACCCACTCTGTAGAAAACTGCAAGAAAACTAATTATCTTAAACCTTGAAACTGCCTGGAGAACATTGGTTAAAAATGGTGATTACGATTTTGGAGCCACCAACTGCCCCTCCTGCAGGTTTTACAGCCCAATTTCACACTGTCTTGGTAGTCTGAAAGCCCTCAAGTTGAGAATATAGAGATTCTAGAGTTACAGAAGTAACTGTAAATCCTCTCCAGAAGAACACACTTCTATCCCAGATCTCACAGGATTCTGCAATTAAAAATCTAAGGAAAATGATCAGTTTATAGAGAAAGTACTAATTATAAAGGAAACAAGGCACCAAGGGCAAGATCCAGAAGAAATAATAAAATAAACAGACTTACAAGTATTTCAGATATTAGAATTATCAGAGACAGACTCTAAGATAAACATATTTATTATATTCGAAGTTTTTAAAAACTTTGTAATATATTCTGTGAATAAGAAACTACAAAGAATGACTAGAAGATTTGAAAAGGAACCAAGTACAATTTCTAAAAATATAATTAAAATTAAAAAAATCCAATGAATGGTTTTAATGGCAGTCACAGCTAAAGAGAGAATTACTGAACAAGATAGTAAATCAGAGGAAATTATTCAAAAGTCAGCTGACAGAAACAAAGAAAAAAATATGAGAAAATGTTTTTGATGTGTCCAGATGCCTAGAAGCAAAGTGAGAATCACACTGGTGAGTATATACAGAAGCAAATTACAGTAAAATATGCCTTTCAACTGGGCTAGGGAATTCCTCCTCCTTTTGACCCTTGAAACCACTCTGAGTCCTAATTTCTCAGTCACTTAAGCTTCCTGCAAATCAAACACAAGAAAACTTCTTGGAAGGCAGGTGAGTTACATATCAGGCTAAGTGTTCTCTTAGAAGTGCCTCAGGTCTTTCTTCATCAGAGCCTTCTTCAGTAGAAAAGGCTTTAAAAAGGATCCTATGCAGGCCAAAGCCAGAGCTCTCTGAAAAATAGCCCTTACCCCTACGTGTACTTTGTCAGCAGAACCAGTAGCAGGGAGCCATCTAAATGGTAGCATCTGGAGTGCAAAATAGTTTCCGGCTGCTTTCATGCAGCCAAGGTGTCCATTAAAGAGCTGGCACAGCTTCCAGAGGCACATTAGAAATGGCCTTTGCTAAATACACTGTCTCGTTTTCCTTCCACATATAGATTATATTGCTTTAATTGGTCCGGCATCCCTACTGTGTTCTCCTGGTCCCAGGACAGGAGAGATGGCTGAACTATTCCTGTATGTGTTACTGTAACACTCTTTCTTGCTGAGGAAGTAAGAATAGAGTTAAGGCTGAGAATACATTTTTCAGAGGTGATTAGTTCCTTTTAGTTTTATGTCTGAATCTGAATGTTTGGACTTGATATCCCAAGCTGTTTGAAACTCAAAGGTTCATTGCTTTGCCCCAGGGAAATAGGGATCTTTGCTAGCCAACATGATGAATTGCTTTTTGTTATGCCCTTCTCAGACCTTTGGAAGTATTACGGATTAAAAATCAAGAGAGCCCAGGAGAAATCAGAAATTCTAACTATAGGTCAGAAGTTGTTGAGAAGAGTGAATTACAAGAGGCCTAAAAATTCTATCATCCATTAAAGCACCATACTGATCTCTTTAATCATGACTGTCATCTGCCTATTGTCTATATTTTTATAAAAACACATTGGTGAGGCTGCAAATAACTATAGGAACAGTATGATCCTGGATGCAGGATCCAGGAAATTCTAGTCTCAGCTCTGCAACTTGATTAACTATGTGACCTTAGCCAGGCAGCAAACTTTCCGTGGTTCATTCTCCTCATATGCAAATAAGAATAATAATAACTATTGTAGTCTAAGGAAAAGTGACTTATAAGAAATTTAATGAGGGGCACCTGGGTGGCTCAGTGGGTTAAAGCCCCTGCCTTCCGTTTGGGTCATCAGATCAATCCCCACGTCAGGCTCTCTGCCCAGCAGGGAGCCTGCTTCCTCCTCTCTCTCTTCCTGCCTCTCCACCTACATGTGATCTCTGTCAAATAAATAAATGAAAAAAAAATCTTAAAAAACTAAAAATAAAAAGTTTAATGAGAGGAGGAGGTGGTGACAATAAAATATGGTGTCCAGCAAAGAACAAAAGGGCTCTTAGCTCTTAACTGCATATATCAAAATTTTTTAACAATGCTTGTCTGACCTTTTTTCCCACTTAATTGTAAACTAATTAAGAATAGGAACTTGGGGCACCTGGGTGGCTCAGTTGGCTGTGCATCTGCCTTCGGCTCCGGTCATGATCTCAGGGTTCTGTTTGACTAAGAGCCTGCTTCTCCCTCCCCATCTACTGCTCCCCCTGGCTTGTGCTCTCTTGCTCTCTTTATCAAATAAATAAAAACTTTAAAAAAAGAAAAAAAGAATAGAAATTCTTTTAGTCATATTTAAATTCCTAGCTCCTATGGAGTATCTTACATATAAAAGTTCTCAATAAACATTTGCTGCATGAATGAATTCTAATAGAGCTAAGTCAAGATAGGAATCCAGACATAGGGCCATACTGGAAAAGATAAAGATATGAGGGAGTAAGAAGAGTGTTATGCATTACAGTTTGTACATGTCTTTTCAGTTAAATGAAAATACACACACACACATGTACATGATAGCTGTACACATATATATAATACACACATATAATAGCTATATATAAAATATTTACATAAAATATGTAATATATACATAAAATATCTTGTATCAATTTTTCTTTTGAACTTAAAGGAGACACATTTCCCATTTTCCTATTTGTGTATGTGCTTAGCAGTGGGGTGCGGTGTGCATGTGTGTTCTTTATGTTAAATGGTTTAATAGCAGACCCAAGGTTAGAATCTTATTTCTACCAGTAGTGACCCAAGTAGTCTAGTGGGTTCTAAAATTTTCTTTGATGATATTTTGCAGAGGACTACAACATGTAGTACATATACAAAATAAGGTCTCTTATCTGCTCCTGACCATCTTTATCAGAGTTCATGAACATGATCATAATTTAACCAAATTTAGTCGTTATTTAGTCAGACTTTATGTACTTACATAATTATCCCCCATCCCTGCCAAATCATAATTTATTAACTTAAGAGGCAAGAGCTCCAGCACAAGGCAGGTACAGAGTTTATGTTCTATAAGACTTATTAAATTAAAAAATCAAAGTTTCAATTATATAGACTAAGGATAAAACCATCAGAGAATTCAAATGTCATTTGTATTTGAAGTTACATACATATATGTGTATACATAAACATATATGCATTTACACATAAACACAAAACAAAAAGATGACTGACTTTAGCAACAAACTGATTCTCTACCTAGGCTTTACTAAAGCATATTTGAATCTCTTGTATACCCTGATTATAACTTTACAATATGAGGAAGGTAATTCAAACTCTTGTAGGATATTAAGGAAGACAAAATAATTTAGAATTAACAATATATCCAATGACAACGTACTCAGGTCAGCTTCACTTACATGAGTCAGTTGAAGTCATCTGAAAGATTACCTTTCCAAAACTGTTTTCCTTTTCAAACTGCTACTATGCCAGAATTCTTAAGCATTTATTTTTACTATTTAGTATCTTTAAGTGTTTATTTTAAGGCAGTATTACTTAATTTCCTCTCTGCTTAGATGCTATCAACTTAACAATTATTTACAGATAAAATAAAATACTGTCACAATAAGTGTACATTAAATACATTAAATGTATTCATTGTTTATTAGATAAATTTTAGAAATGTTGACACAGAAAAAATTCAAAATAATAAAATTCCTTTTTCACTTAAAAGAAAAAGGAACAGAACAGTCAGCTATTTTAAGTATCTGAGTGATCATAATCCAGTACCTGATCTTTATCCTCACAAAAATTCCTTCTTTCATCCAGCAACTTATGTGGATTGTTTAGGTTGCATATGTTCAAATCATACTGTCCAAATCTCACAGACTGACACATCAGGATGATTTACTGTTAATAACCACTTAGTCCATTATCCAGGGTAACTATCTCCTACAAACAAAGACTCTAGGAAAACAAATTATCTAAGGAGTTTGTATGGTGAGCTTTAAGTAAGATTTATAAAACTTTTTTTTTTTTTAAAGTAGCTAGACAAATAATAGAAAAGTGGTAAAGGGGCTGAAGGTTTCCTGAGAGTCAGGTTGGCATTTTTTACACTTGAGCAAAAATATATGTATTTTTTTGTTTTCTTAAAACACAGGAAATACAATGTCCATTTGTAAGCTGATTTGATTTTCCATTCTGACTCATGGGCACAGAGAAATATTCCTCTACTACTACAAAGAACACCCATGGTGTAAGCATGACAGAAAAATGAGAATGAACACTAAGCTTTAGTACTGAGAGAAACAGGCTATGTCGGAAACTACGAACTAATGAAATAATGTTCTTTAATTACACTTGACTTTCGTGTCTCGCTGGAACCTGAGCTGTATTTCCAGATCTAATTTTTAAAGAAGAGCTGAATATCCAAGTTATGAATGTGAAATACCCTGATTTTTAAGATATTTGGTTTCTAAATAAGGTGCAGGGCAAACAAAACACATCCAAGGCCATATTCAGTCATGGCCTGCTTCTCTAAGACTTTCATCTAGAGAAATGTTACTATGGTTTGAATATTTGCACCTCCCCCTTCCCCCTATTTTGAAATCCTAACCCCCAAAGGTAGTGATATTTGACATATAGCATCCTTTGGGAGGTGCTTAAATCTTAAAGGTGGAGCCCTCATGAATGGGATTAGAGGTTCCACAGAGATCTCTAGCTCTGTTCACCATGTGAGGATACGGACACAGTGAGAAGTCCACAGTCTGCAACCCAAAAGGGAGATGCCCCTGACCATGCTGGCACTCTCATCTCAAACTTCTGGCCTCCAGAACTGTTACATATAAGCTACTCAGTGCATGCTATTTGTTATACCAGTCCGAACTAAAAGATGTTTCATCAGACAATGACTACATTTAATTTTATGATCCAGAGAAAGCTAGAGTAACTGGAAACATGTGCTCTCATAATTCCCTCCTTCTGTTGTTCTCTTTGGGCTGACAGGAATTTCTGCTCTCATGCTCTGGTTTTAAGTAATCCATGGATGGCTTATTAACAGCTTCTTTCTAGAAAGTCAGATACAGAATTGGTTAGGTTATACTTTTTATGGATACTTTTCTATTAAGAGGTCCACCCTTTTAATGTTTTCAAATAGCTGTTATTCACTTCTTGGAAGGTGCTTCCAATGTTTGCAAGTGACTCTCTTTGAAAAGACCACCTTACTTACTTATTGGGCTAGCCACACATTTATAACTCATTACCTTAGGGCTTGGTTCTTCTATTCATGGCTATTTTAAAGATTCCGTGCTGGATTTCAAATTTGCCTGACCTTGCCTCAAATTCCGAAGAATTACTTAACTCTCTGTCTGGTTATACTCAGTAGTGTTCCGATGCTCTTATTTACTAATTTTTCATGCATATCATCACCTTTCCACTCTAAATCTTTTGTAGATAGTCTTACTATGGTACAAAGTGAAGTACCTGATGAAAGGGAAGGTGATGGCTGCCTTCTTCTTCTTCCACTGGTAGATTCTATTTCCCTAATTCCAAGTGGAAAGTTTCATTTGTTGGTACTGATGGCTATATGTAGTTTACCTATCTTTTCCCCTTCTATGCTACACACCCTGCTCCTCTTTCATATCTCCATCCATTTCGAAAGCTCATTTTTTACCTATACCTCTTCTCCCCTCAAATTTTATTGTTGGTGGATAAAGATGGTAGCTGATAATAAGCCCTCTTACTGGTGGTAAAGAGACATTTCTCCTAGGGTGAATTCTACTTCTCCAAAAGAGAAACAATTTGAATGTGTCAGAGATTTAATTAAATGTAAAATTTACATTTTCACTATCAAATCCTCAAAGCAAGTCATTCACTCAGAAACATAAAGCACCATATAAGACAACTTATATTTTCTTTAAATATAAACAAAGATATACATTTTAATTATTAAACAGATCACTGATGTTCCCATACTGCTGAATTAAAATTAGGTTTCTCTAAGTTTTAGTATTCTGATTTGTTACTTCAACTACATAATAACCTCAAGCATAGACATTTTATCTGATACTGCTTGATACTTAAAAATATACTGGAGCAGGGCACTTGAATGGCTCGGTGGGTTAAACCTCTGCCTTCGGCTCTGGTCATGATCTCAGGGTCCTGGGATGGAGTCCCAGGAGCAGGGATGGAGCAGGGAGCCTGCTTTCTTCCTCTGCTGCACCCCTGCTTGTGCTCTCTCTCCTTCTCTCACTCTCTGTCAAATCAATACATTATTTTAAATATATACATATTTATATATATATAAATACACACACACACACACACACACACACACACTGGAGGGGTGCCTGGGTGGCTCAGTTAGTTAAGCGGCTGCCTTTGGCTCAGGTCATGATCTCAGGGTCCTGGGATCGAACCCCATGTTGTGCTCCTTACTCCCCAGAGAGCCTGCTTCTTCCTTTCTCTCTGCCTGCCGCTCTGCCTACTTGTACTTGCTATCTCTTTATCAAATAAATAATAAAATCTTTTAAAAAAATAAACTGCAAGTATATCAGATTTGCTAGTCAGATTCTTTGGTATTATTTAAGATGACTAAGAAAAGACAAGTTATATTCTTTATAGGGAAGTATAAATATGACTTCTAGTATGTTATAAAAAGCCCATCTTATAACACTATATTCTGCAAACCAGTTTATCAAGATTTCTGAAGAAAAGTTTTAGTGTTATAGTCATATATTGCTGAAAGAATCATCTCTATTCAGTTTGGTCCTCTAAGGCAATTGCAAGAAGTCACTGTACTTTAGGATGACTTTAACATCTTTTATCATGGAAAGCTTAATACCCAGATTTTAGAATTCCACATTTCCCTGAAGTATACTGCACATTTCTGTGCACTACCTTTACTAGCATAATCTTTTACTGTTCAATGATAAATATACTGTTTAAATGCTTTTGTCTAATTGGGTCATGCTGCAATGAACAACTGCCTGCATTATGTATAGATGTGTAATAAGAAACTCCTGAATAAAGTCTTTTTTCTCAACATACAAAGTAAAATCTGTTATGGCAGCAAGACACATAAAGAGCCAAAACCTTCCATTATTTATGTCTTCAATAACAGTGAATGAGGTTCAATGGGGCAAAAGTGAGACAAATTAGAAAGAACTTTAGAGGTAGATTTTGGCTCAACACAAAGAAGACAATTATAAATATTAAAGCTATCTTAAAAAGAAATAGGCTTCGAGCCTGCATGACTGGCCTCTAGATCATGCACCACGGCTCCTTCTCTCTCCACTGTAAAGGAGCAAGAAGAGCACCCCTGGACCTAACACTCCCCACTCCAGATCTTCCCACGCATGTCTCAGGAATATTACTCAGCCATCAGAAAGGATGAATACCGGAGGAGTCAAGATGGCGGAGAAGTAGCAAGCTGAGACTGCTTCAGCTAGCCGGAGATCAGCTAGATAGCTTTTCTAAAGATTGCAAACACCTGAAAATCCATCGGCAGATCGAAGAGAAGAAAAACAGCAATTCTGGAAACAGAAAAACAACCACTTTCTGAAAGGTAGGACCGGCGGAGAAGTGAATCCAAAGCGACGGGAAGATAGACCCCGGGGGGAGGGGCCGGCTCCCGGCAAGCGGCGGAGCAACCACGCACAAAATCAGGACTTTTAAAAGTCTGTTCCGCTGAGGGACATCGCTCCAGAGGCTAAACCGGGGCGAAGCCCACGCGGGGTCAGCGTGGCCTCAGGTCCCGCAGGGTCACAGAAGGATCGGGGGTGTCTGAGTGTCGCAGAGCTTGCGGGTATTGGAACGGGAAAGCCGGCTACAGAGACAGAGCAGACAGTGTTACCTTGAACCGGTCGCAGGCTCGGTGAGCTCGGAGCGCGGCGGGAGGTCAGGCAGACGGGAGTAACTGGGCGTGGTTCTCTGAGCGCGCACTGAGGAGTGCGGCCCTGGGCTCTGGGCTCCTCCGGGCCGGAGACCAGGAGGCCGCCATTTGTATTCCCGTCCTCTGGAACTCTACGGAAAGCGCTCAGGGAACAAAAGCTCCTGAAAGCAAACCCGAGCGGATTACTCACCCCGGCCCCGGGTAAGGGCGGTGTAATTCCGCCTGGGGCAAAGACACTTGAGAATCACTACAACAGGCCCCTCCCCCAGAAGATCAACAAGAAATCCAGCCGAGACCAAGTTCACCTACCAAGGACTGCGGTTTCAATACCAAGGAGAGCAGCAGAATTCCAGAGGAGGAGAAAGCCAAGCACGGAACTCATGGCTTTTTTCCTGTGATTTTTTTTAGTCTTGCAGTTAATTTAATTTTTTCTTTTTCATTTTTTTTTTTTCTCGCCTTCGGGTAAAATTTTTTTTTTAACTGTTACCTTTTTCTTTTTTAACGATTTTATACTAGTTTATCTAATATATATATTTTTTCTTTTTTACATTTTTCTTAGGTGTATTTTTTTAAAAATTCTTTTCTTTTCTTTTTTTTTTTCTTTTCTTTTTGTTTTTTTTTTTTTCTTTCTTCCTTTTTGAACCTCTGTTTATCCCCTTTCTCCCACTCACGATTTTGGATCTCTTCTAATTTGGTTAAAGCATATTTTCCTGGGGTTGTTGCCACCCTTTTAGTATTTTACTTGCCCCTTCATTTAGTCTTATCTGGACAAAATGACAAGACGTAAAAATTCAACACAAAAAAAAGAACAAGAGGCAGTACCGAAGGCTAGGGACCTAATCAATACAGACATCGGTAATATGTCAGATCTAGAGTTCAGAATGACAATTCTCAAGGTTCTAGCCGGGCTCGAAAAAGGCATGGAAGATATTAGAGAAACCCTCTCGAGAGATATAAAAGCCCTTTCTGGAGAAATAAAAGAACTAAAATCTAACCAAGGTGAAATCAAAAAAGCTATTAATGAGGTGCAATCAAAAATGGAGGCTCTAACTGCTAGGATAAATGAGGCAGAAGAAAGAATTAGTGATATAGAAGACCAAATGACAGAGAATAAAGAAGCTGAGCAAAAGAGGGATAAACAGCTACTGGACCACGAGGGGAGAATTCGAGAGATAAGTGACACCATAAGACGAAACAACATTAGAATAATTGGGATTCCAGAAGAAGAAGAAAGTGAGAGGGGAGCAGAAGGTATACTGGAGAGAATTATTGGGGAGAATTTCCCCAATATGGCAAAGGGAACAAGCATCAAAATATAGGAGGTTCAGAGAATGCCCCTCAAAATCAATAAGAATAGGCCCACACACCGTCACCTAATAGTAAAATTTACAAGTCTCAATGACAAAGAGAAAATCCTGAAAGCAGCCCGGGAAAAGAAGTCTGTAACATACAATGGTAAAAATATTAGATTGGCAGCTGACTTATCCACAGAGACCTGGCAGGCCAGAAAGAGCTGGCATGATATTTTCAGAGCACTAAACGAGAAAAACATGCAGCCAAGAATACTATATCCAGCTAGGCTATCATTGAAAATAGAAGGAGAGATTAAAAGCTTCCAGGACAAACAACAACTGAAAGAATTTGCAAATACCAAACCAGCTCTACAGGAAATCTTGAAAGGGGTCCTCTAAGCAAAGAGAGAGCCTACAAGTGGTAGATCAGAAAGGAACAGAGACCATATACAGTAACAGTCACCTTACAGGCAATACAATGGCACTAAATTCATATCTCTCAATAGTTACCCTGAATGTGAATGGGCTAAATGCCCCTGTCAAAAGACACAGGGTATCAGAATGGATAAAAAAACAAAACCCATCTATATGTTGCCTCCAAGAAACACATTTTAAGCCCGAAGACACCTCCAGATTTAAAGTGAGGGGGTGGAAAAGAATTTACCATGCTAATGGACATCAGAAGAAAGCAGGAGTGGCAATCCTTATATCAGATCAATTAGATTTTAAGCCAAAGACTATAATAAGAGATGAGGAAGGACACTATATCATACTCAAAGGGTCTGTCCAACAAGAAGATTTAACAATTTTAAATATCTATGCCCCCAATGTGGGAGCAGCCAACTATATAAACCAATTAATAACAAAATCAAAGAAACACATCAACAATAATACAATAATAGTAGGGGACTTTAACACTCCCCTCACTGAAATGGACAGATCATCCAAGCAAAAGATCAGCAAGGAAATAAAGGCCTTAAACGACACACTGGACCAGATGGACATCACAGATATATTCAGAATATTTCATCCCAAAGCAACAGAATACACATTCTTCTCTAGTGCACATGGAACATTCTCCAGAATAGATCACATCCTCGGTCCTAAATCAGGACTCAACCGGTATCAAAAGACTGGGATCATTCCCTGCATATTTTCAGACCACAATGCTCTAAAGCTAGAACTCAACCACAAAAGGAAGTTTGGAAAGAACCCAAATACATGAGGACTAAACAGTATCCTTCTAAAGAATGAATGGGTCAACCGGGAAATTAAAGAAGAATTGAAAAAAATCATGGAAACAAATGATAATGAAAATACAACGGTTCAAAATGTGTGGGACACAACAAAGGCAGTCCTGAGAGGAAAATATATAGCACTACAAGCCTTTCTCAAGAAACAAGAAAGGTCTCAGGTACACAACCTAACCCTACACCTAAAGGAGCTGGAGAAAGAACAAGAAAGAAACCCTAAGCCCAGCAGGAGAAGAGAAATCATAAAGATCAGAGCAGAAATCAATGAAATAGAAACCAAAAAGACAATAGAGCAAATCAACGAAACTAGGAGCTGGTTCTTTGAAAGAATTAATAAAATTGATAAACCCCTGGCCCGACTTATCAAAAAGAAAAGAGAAAGGACCCAAATAAATAAAATCATGAATGAAAGAGGAGAGATCACAACTAACACCAAAGAAATACAAACTATTATAAGAACATACTATGAGCAACTCTACGGCAATAAATTTGACAATCTGGAAGAAATGGATGCATTCCTAGAAACATATAAACTACCACAACTGAGCCAGGAAGAAATAGAAAGCCTGAACAGACCCATAACCAGTAAGGAGATTGAAACAGTCATTAAAAATCTCCAAACAAACAAAAGCCCAGGGCCAGACGGCTTCCCGGGGGAATTCTACCAAACATTTAAAGAAGAACTCATTCCTATTCTCCTGAAACTGTTCCAAAAAATAGAAATGGAAGGAAAACTTCCAAACTCATTTTATGAGGCCAGCATCACCTTGATCCCAAAACCAGACAAGGATCCCACCAAAAAAGAGAGCTATAGACCGATATCCTTGATGAACACAGATGCGAAAATACTCAACAAAATACTAGCCAATAGGATTCAACAGTACATTAAAAGGATTATTTACCACGACCAAGTGGGATTTATTCCAGGGCTGCAAGGTTGGTTCAACATCCGCAAATCAGTCAATGTGATACAACACATCAATAAAAGAAAGAACAAGAACCATATGATACTCTCAATAGATGCTGAAAAAACATTTGACAAAGTACAACATCCCTTCCTGATCAAAACTCTTCAAAGTGTAGGGATAGAGGGCACATACCTCAATATCATCAAAGCCATCTATGAAAAACCCACCGCAAATATCATTCTCAATGGAGAAAAACTGAAAGCTTTTCCGCTAAGGTCAGGAACACAGCAGGGATGTCCATTATCACCACTGCTATTCAACATCGTACTAGAGGTCCTAGCCTCAGCAATCAGACAACAAAAGGAAATTAAAGGCATTCAAATCGGCAAAGAAGAAGTCAAATTATCACTCTTCGCAGATGATATGATACTATATGTGGAAAACCCAAAAGACTCCACTCCAAAACTGCTAGAACTTATACAGGAATTCAGTAAAGTGTCAGGATATAAAATCAATGCACAGAAATCAGTTGCATTTCTCTACACCAACAGCAAGACAGAAGAAAGAGATATTAAGGAGTCAATCCCATTTACAATTGCATCCAAAACCATAAGATACCTAGGAATAAACCTAACCAAAGAGACACAGAATCTATACTCAGAAAACTATAAAGTACTCATGAAAGAAATTGAGGAAGACACAAAGAAATGGAAAAATGTTCCATGCTCCTGGATTGGAAGAATAAATATTGTGAAAATGTCTATGCTACCTAAAGCAATCTACACATTTAATGCAATTCCTATCAAAGTACCATCCATCTTTTTCAAAGAAATGGAACAAATAATGCTAAAATTTATATGGAACCAGAAAAGACCTCGAATAGCCAAAGGGATATTGAAAAAGAAAGCCAACGTTGGTGGCATCACAATTCCGGACTTCAGGCTCTATTACAAAGCTGTCATCATCAAGACAGCATGGTACTGGCACAAAAACAGACACATAGATCAATGGAACAGAATAGAGAGCCCAGTAATAGACCCTCAAATCTATGGTCAACTAATCTTCGACAAAGCAGGAAAGAATGTCCAATGGAAAAAAGACAGCCTTTTCAATAAATGGTGCTGGGAAAATTGGACAGCCACATGCAGAAAAATGAAATTGGACCATTCCCTTACACCACACACAAAAATAGACTCAAAATGGATGAAGGACCTCAATGTACGAAAGGAATCCATCAAAATCCTTGAGGAGAACACGGGCAGCAACCTCTTCGACCTCTGCCGCAGCAACATCTTCCTAGGAACAACGCAAAAGGCAAGGGAAGCAAGGGAAAAAATGAACTATTGGGATTTCATCAAGATCAAAAGCTTTTGCACAGCAAAGGAAACAGTTAACAAAATCAAAAGACAACTGACAGAATGGGAGAAGATATTTGCAAACGACATATCAGATAAAGGACTAGTGTCCAGAATCTATAAAGAACTTAGCAAACTCAACACCCAAAGAACAAATAATCCAATCAAGAAATGGGCAGAGGACATGAACAGACATTTCTGCAAAGAAGACATCCAGATGGCCAACAGACACATGAAAAAGTGCTCCATATCACTCGGCATCAGGGAAATACAAATCAAAACCACAATGAGATATCACCTCACACCAGTCAGAATGGCTAAAATCAACAAGTCAGGAAATGACAGATGCTGGCGAGGATGCGGAGAAAGGGGAACCCTCCTACACTGTTGGTGGGAATGCAAGCTGGTGCAGCCACTCTGGAAAACAGCATGGAGGTTCCTCAAAATGTTGAAAATAGAACTGCCCTATGACCCAGCAATTGCACTATTGGGTATTTACCCTAAAGATACAAATGTAGTGATCCAAAGGGGCACATGCACCCGAATGTTTATAGCAGCAATGTCCACAATAGCCAAACTATGGAAAGAACCTAGATGTCCATCAACAGATGAATGGATCAAGAAGCTGTGGTATATATACACAATGGAATACTATGCAGCCATCAAAAGAAATGAAATCCTGCCATTTGCAACAACGTGGATGGAACTAGAGCGTATCATGCTTAGCGAAATAAGTCAAGCAGAGAAAGACAACTATCATATGATCTCCCTGATATGAGGAAGTGGTGATACAACATGGAGGCTAAGTGGGTAGAAGAAGAATAAATGAAACAAGATGGGATTGGGAGGGAGACAAACCATAAGTGACTCTTAATCTCACAAAACAAACTGAGGGTTGCCGGGGGCAGGGGGTTTGGGAGAAGGGGGTGGGATTATGAACATTGGGGAGGGTATGTGATTTGGTGAGTGCTGTGAAGTGTGTAAACCTGGTGTACCCCTGGGGATAAAAATATATGTTTATCAAAAATAAAAAATTAAAAAAAAAAAAAAAGAAATAGGCTTCCTTGTCAGGTAGTGAGGTCCCTGTTATCTGAGGTGTTCAAGGAGGCCTGATGGTGGTGGAAAATTCAAATACAAAGAACAATAATGGCCAACATTATTTTCAAACCCCTGTTAAAAGGTGAGAATGCCAATTACCAGCAATTTTAGAAAAGACAGTATATTTACTTAAATGAAAGAACACATATCTAAATATGTATTTGTTGTGTATTAGAATTTTCCTGTGCCCTGGAGATAAAACGGTGACAAAGACATATGTCTGACTTCACGAAGCTTATAGCCCATTGGAGAAAACAACAAATGATTTTAGATAGACTGAAAAGCATATGCCCTTTTTTCTATAAGAGTACAGGGCAGTGAAAGACTACCTTCAGTAGAGCAGCAAAGCCTATGTTTATAGTATTAGAAAAGGAGGAGACAAAAGAAGAAGAAGAAGAAGAACTGGGGGGAGAGGAGGAGAGGAAGAAAGTTTTAAGGGAATTTGCATGTGATATTAAAAAACAGCAAAATAACTATAGCAAAAAACACAACTTTTTTGGACTTATTTTACCATTTCCTGGTAAGCTGTTTCCTGAACTAGATCCTGATGGCCATGAGGGGCCACTAAAGAATTTTAAGCTGGAGAGTAGTCTGATGAGACACAGCTTACAGAATAAATAACTGTATGCACAATGTGAAAAAGGGCAGATCTGGTAGTAAGATGAGCACTGTTGAAATAAACTCAGTGGGAAATGATTAAATTTTTATTTAATGTACTTGGTGATGGGAATGCAGAAAAGGGAAGAAGATCAATAAATTAGCCTTTCCTGAATCTGGTGACTGATTAGTTATAGAGAAGAAAGGTAAGAGAAATAATGTCTCTTGGATTTCTGCCTTCTTTCTTCAACTATTTTATTTCAGTAGCTGGAAATAAATAATAAAATTAGCACCTGGACTTTTCCATGCACCCAGGAGATCTAGATCTTCTTACCTAGACCTTACAAAAGCAAAATAGGATTTCCAAGAATTATATCCGACATATCCAGGGTGTCTCTTGATCACTAATAGCTAACTTAACGTTAAGTGCTATAGACTATTTACTAATTTTTTAACCTACATGTTAAAAAGCAAATAATCTTCAAGAGATGGCAATAAAGTAGTCCTAGTCAACCTTATTTTTAAGTCAACATCCCAATTTCCTCTTACTATTTATACCTTTCCCCTGGATGCATATTAATTTTTTTTAATTTTTTAAAGATTTTATTTATTTATTTGAATGAGAGAGCATGAGCAGGGAGAGGAGTAGAGTGGTAGAGAGAAGCAAACTCCTGGCTGAGCAAAGAGCCAAATGTGGGGCTCAATCCCAGGACCCTGAGATCATGATCTGAGCCAAAGGCAGAGGCTTAACTGACTGAGCCACCCAGGTGCCCCCAAAAACAACATTTTAAAGATAAAGACTGCTACATCATCCAAAGTATGATGTATATGTATGTTAGTAAGCTTGTGCCACACAAAAAAAGCTTGTCCTGTATGGAACTAAAGATACTAAACTAGCTTAGGGGCGCGCGGGTGGCTCAGTGGGTTAAGGCCTTTGCCTTCAGCTCAGGTCATGATCCCAGGGTCCTGGGATCGAGCCCCACATCGGGCTTTCAGCTTGGTGGGGCGCCTGCTTCCCTTCCTCTCTCTGCCTGCCTCTCTGCCTACTTATGATCTCTGTCTGTCAAATAAATAAATAAAATATTTTTTAAAAATGCATTTTCTGGATCTGACAATTATACTTTTTTTTTTTTAATTTACTCCATGGGGGGGGGACATGAATCTAATAAAATTACCCTACATCAAGAGGCCCTTGTTCCTATGCACAAGGAAATCCATCTGTTGGGCTAAAAGACAAGGTCATATAATTCACTTAATGTTACATGACTGAAAAATTAAGAGTTTCCAGGAAATCTCTGTTTGATGTTTCACATCTCTATTTCACAATGACTTGGAAATAATCCTGAAATTCAAACATTTTGGTAACCTAAAAGACTGAAGTTTCATTAGAGTTTAAGAAGGTATTATGTCTACAATGGAATATTATGCAGCCATCAAAAGAAATGAAATCTTGTCATTTGCAATGACGTGGATGGAACTAGAGAGTATCATGCTTAGCGAAGTAAGTCAAGCGGAGAAAGACAACCAGCATATAATCTCCCTGCTATGAGGAAGTGGAGATGCAACGGGGGGGGGGGGGTAAGGGGGTAGGAGAAGAATAAATGAAACAAGATGAGATTGGGAGGGAGACAAACCATAAGTGACTCTTAATCTCACAAAACAAACTGAGGGTTGCTGGGGGGAAGGGGGCTCGGGTTATGGACATTGGGGAGGGTATGTGCTATGATGAGTGCTGTGAAGTGTGTAAACCAGGTGATTCACATACCTGTACCCCGGGGGATAAAAATATATTATATGCTTATAAAAAATTAAAAAAATTATAAAAAAAGAAGAAGGTGTTATGTCTAAATTGGCTTAAGCTGCTCTAACAAAATACCATAAACTATGTAGTTTAAACAGCAGACACTTATTTCTCACAATTCTGGAGGATAAGTCCAAGATCAAGGTGCGATTTGGTTCCCGGTAAGAGTCCTCTTTCTGGCTTTCAATTTTCTGACTTTTCACCATACCCTCACATGTTAAGAGAGAGAGCAAGTTCTGGTCTCTTCTTGTAAAGACATACTCATCCTTCATGGGGGTCCCACCCTCATAATCTCATATAGATTTAATTACCTTCCAAAGGTTCCACCTCCTATCATCACATTAGGGGTTAAGGCTCCAACATATGAGTTTTTGGGGGAACACAAACATTCAGTTCATAACAGTATATATGAGAGTATATATGAGAGTAAAAGAATATCTCAACATATTCTTTTAACAGGTATTTATTGAACCTACTATATTCTAGGACTACTGTGGATATAGAAAGGACCAAAATAAAGATTTCTGTAGTCTTAAAGCATACATTCTAATTGGGAGAGGGGCAACCAACAAAATAAATCCTATAATGTAACAAATAGTAAACGCTGATGACAAAAACAAAGGGGATGGGCAAGGGAATGACAATGAGAGTTTGTAATTTAGAACTGGGTACTGAAGAAAAGGCCTCACGGAAAAGATGGTACTTATTTATTTGTTTGTTTATTTATTTATTAAGATTTTATTTATTTATTTGACAGAGATCACAAGTAGGCAGAGCAGCAGGCAGTGAGAGGGAGAAGCAGGCTCCCCACTGAGCAGAGAGCCCGATGCAGGGCTCGATCCCAGGATCCTGGAACCATGACCTGAGCAGAAGGCAGAGGCTTAACCCTCTTAGCCACCCAGGCGCCCCTGAAAAGATGGTATTTAAGTGGAGATTTAAAAGGAAGTAAGACAGTAAACCATATGGCTAACTGAAAGAAAAGACAGAGGCAAAAGCAAGTAAAAAAAAGTCCTCAGAGGACAGTGATCTTCATGTTCCATAAACAATAAAGAGGCCAGTGAGGTTGGGTGAAGTAAACAGGAGAGAAAGGAGGTTGAAATTAGAGAGGAAGTAAAAGAGAAGACCAGATAGGGATTTATAAGCCATTTTAAAGATTTGGCCTACCTCTGAATGAGACAGGCAGCTAACAAAGAGTAGTGAGCAAGGAAAGACAACTTCAAATTGTCATTTCAAAATATGACTGCTGTGCAGAAAGAAGCTATGGAGGAATAAGGGTGAAGGAAGGAGGTTCCTTTTAAATCCAAGCAATAACTAATTGTGGCTTAGAGCAGGACAGTAGCGATGAAAGTGGGGAGAAGTGGCAGAATTACGGATATACTTTCAAAGTAGAGCTAACAGGATTTCCTGATTGGAATGTGGGGATGATGATAAAAGGAATCAAGGATGATCCCATGGTTTGCCGGCTGCAGCAAGTGAAAGTGTGGCATCCACAGGGAAGGGGCTGGGAGTATGTCAGGAAAAGAGCAAGAATTTGGTTTTGGATATGTTAGGTTTGAGAAGACCACTAGTTATCTAAATAAAAATGCTCAGTAAACATTCAGACATGTAGGTTGGGAGTACAAAAGAAAGGCTGGGCTAGAGGTAGAAATTAGGGAGTCATTAACACATTGATGGTAGGGCGCCTGGGTGGCTCAGTGGGTTAAACCTCTGCCTTCAGCTCAGGTCATGATCCCAGGGTCCTGGAATGGAGTCCCACATCGGGCTCTCTGCTCAGCAGGGAGCCTGCTTCCCCCCCCCCCCACAACCCCCCACCTGCCTCTCTGCGTACTTGTGCTCTCTGTCAATAAATAAAATCTTAAAAAAAAAAAAAAATCAAACACATTGATGGTATTTTACTTAGCTCTGCAGTAGCAACAACTCTATTCCCCAAATCTCACTGGGCTGCAAAAAGAAATATTTATTTCTCACTCACATTACTTCTTAGTTGCTATTTGGGCTTCATGTTGCACTACTGTTTTTGTTTTCTTATTCCAGCATCCCGCCTGAAGGAAGAATCTCTTTCTGGGATATACCAGTCTTGTTTTATATGACAAAATAAGAGCAAGAGTATTAATAAATAAAGCTTCTGTTAAGACCTGGCAAACTGTCATTTCCATGCACATTTCATTGGCCTAACCTGATCAATCATATGATTAAGCCCAAGAAAGGGGTAGTGACATAACTCTTCCTATAAGGAGGCACGGGTCAGTGTTAGTCACACAGAAAGAGGGAAAGTGTGAAATCTTGTTACAGAGACACAGAATGAACGAATGAGTGCAATGTTATAATCTATCGCAGATACATAATTGTATTTAAAGCCCCAAGACTAAATGAGATCATCAAATAAGTGAGTATGGAAAAAGAAGAGAAATTATCAAAGACTGAGTCCTAGATCACTCTACCCTTAGAGTGTTAACCACATGAGGAAAAACGGTAAATGAGACTGAGAAAAAGCTACCAGTGAAAAAGAAAAGTGGGAAAGTGTAGTCAACTGAAAGCCAGCTACAGAAAAAATTTCAAGGAAAAGACAACTATTTGTATCAGGTATCAATGATAAGTTAATGTGAACTGAAAAATGACCAGTGAATTTAGCAATATGGGAAGACTCTGGACTTAAGGAAATTTCACTGGAGAAAGAGAGAGCAATAGCCTGAATTCAATGGTTTTAAGAAAAATAGAAGAAGTACAACTGGATGCAGTCAGTACAGATAATGTATGAGAAATTCCGCTTCTAGCAAAGAGCAGATCTGATGACAGTGCATTAGAGACTCAGTCAGCCTCACCTACTAGAGACAAAACCAGAGCTACCCTGGTTTCTGCCCATCTCAAGGCTTGTTTTTTTTTGTTTGTTTGTTTGTTTTGTTTTGTTTATTTTTTATTATGTTCATTTTCTGATGTAGTTTTCAATGATTCATTAGTTGTGTATAACACCCTGTGCTCATCATCACAACATGTGCCCTCCTTAATATCCATCACCTGGCAAGCCTTCTTTTCAATCCTTTCCTACATATTCCATGTTTGACTTAGTTCTTTTTTCACTACTAAGCTAATTATAAATTATAATCTATTACCATAAGTGGGGTATATGAAAAACCTAGGGATTGATCTATTGTGTTATCTGTTTTACTGCAAACTGAAATCAAAAGATGAGAGACTATTTGTGTGGAATATTATGACCATATTTAGGATATGTGGTAAAGCTATGACTAATGGACCCAACAAAAACAATACAGGTATGCAAACAAAATCAAAATCAAAACAAGTACTTTGGAGACTGGAAATTGTTACGTTTGTAAAACTGATAAAGCCTAATATAGTTGAATGATAGCCAGGTAGCTAGCTGATCTCTTAGAAATATCATTTCATATCAGAAACCTAATGCTTACCAATGATTGAGAAAAATTGCAGTGGCAATTGCAAGGTCAGTCTTAGTGAGAAAGAATCCCTGACTATACCATCACTTCCATGCTCACCCTACTCTGCCACTCTATAAACAAGCTCCCTATGAATAAATCCTGCATTGACAAAGGAAGGAGAATGACTGTACCTATGAAGTGGGTTATCCTATCTACCTGTTTACTTACAGCCTTCTTTGAAGCAAGGTCTTGCTGGTGAAAATCCACATATGCTGGCCCCATTTCATAAGCTCAATTTACATTTTGTTTGCAGATGATATGAACCAAACTCAAATTAGCTTAAGAAAAATAAAAGAAAAAAGAAAAAAAAAGAAAAAGATATGGAGTTATTTTCTTAACTGGAAAGGTTGGGGGGGTACCTACATCAGATTATCAAGTAATCAAGCATTATCAATTCTCTGAATTTGTTAGCTTTACTTCTCTCTTTACTACTTCCTCATTCTTTTCCACCAAAGGCCTCTCTTTGGCAGAGGACATCACTGAGACAGTATCATGAACTTATCTTCTATTTCCCAATGTCAGTATATGATATTTCATCAAAAGCTTCTAACTCACTCATCTTAGGTTATATACTCATCCCAATTAAGCCAGACTTCAGTAATGTTACAATCCAGTTCTTTTGGTGCATAGCGGTGCTAGCAGAACCTCATGTGGTAGGAAAGGGGCAAAGTACAAAGAAGAGGGTACTATTATTAGCAAGACGCATATGAGGTAGACAAAAATCAAACTGTGCATTATGAAAAAAGTACTATTTTGTAAAAGATGAAGCACAACACAAATTTAGCCTTAGATAATAGTAAAAACTGAAAAGCCTTAGAGAAATAAAAGAAGCTATGATTATTGACAACCAAGGGAATAGAATTCTCAACCTCAGGATGGTCCTGTTATAAGAGCATATAAGCCTCAGGACTCAATGTATGCTTTACCAACCAATGTTGACTATTTAGCTTTATCTTTACTTACTATCTGGAGGAGCTGTTCATAAACACCATTATGTTTATAAAATATTAAAGGTCATCAGTCATTAGCTCCTTCATCTCAAAGGGATGGTTGATACTGATTATCTTTAAATTCATACAAGTTACTTTCTTATTTATTTATTAGCTAATAGTATTAATTAAAGAGAAAAATTATCATAACATAGTATGTTCACAGCACAGGAAAAGAATCTGGCATCAAATTGCAAGGAAAAAGAAATGTAAATGGATGGTGATAAACTTTAAAAATCTATTTCATTACATTGAGTTTTAAAAATCTATTTCAATGGCATTAAAAATCAGCAGGTAAAACAAAAACTTTTATCACTCTATCTCATTGCCTGTGCAGTTGTCTTGACTGATTCCAAAATCAGCATAACTTCACTCACATGCACATTAAATTAGGGAATGATACCCTGTTAAGGAATGTTATTCTAAGAATGTTATCAACGTGCTGTCAAATGTTTAGACCTACCATACTACTGCTTTCCTGAGAAATGTCTGATCTTGTTGGGAAATGAATACAAAAGAATTCCAGAAAATCTGATCCAGCAAGTTGTGTGGAAATTCCTTGTTTCCTTTTTTAAAATTCAGATTTCCTTTTCTCATTCCCAGTTTAATATTTTTGATTCCACTCCATCACTGTATTCTACCCAAATTAACATCAATGACAAGCATACTAAGATATTATCAAAGAGAAGGGGGAAGAAAAGCCTTGGAGGGGGTGGATTTTCTTCACCTAACCCAATGAATAGGGTGGAAGATAGACTGCCCATGAGAGAGGAGCCTGTTATCACACAGCAATCCTGTTGAGTAGGAACCAGGGCTCTTCCATCTGTCAATCTGATTAATACTTCCTTCTTCTAAAAACAAAGAAGGAAAATAGAAACAAACAAACAACAAAAAAAAAACACATTATACCTATTTTTAAGTATTGGTGAGAACAGAAATAATTAATGTAAAGTGCCTACCTAAGTGACTGATGCAGTAAACATTTATAGATGAAAGCAATTAGATCTTTTTGAAATTCAAAATAGTTCTTTTTAGCTTTATTTTCACAGTTAAAAGGAAATACACATTCCTTGGAAAAAATGAAAAAATGCAAATGAACAACAACAAAAAGGAGTAAAGATGAAAAACTCTTGAATTCCCACCAACTAGATTACTTAGTCAGAACCAATGGTAAATTTGGGGGATGTTCTGTGTTCAGGTTCTTTGTAACCTGTATTTTTCTTAAAGATATTATTTATTAGAGATACAGAGAGAGAAAGGAGCAGAGAAAGAGGGACAAGAAGACGTTGCACTGAGCATAAAGCCTGACATGGAGTTCGATCTCAGGACCCCAAGATAATGACCTGCACCGAAATCAAGAATCTAGCACTAAACCAGCTAAGCCACCCAGGCACTCCTGTAACCTGTACTTTGTGCATAGTTATATATTTTGCAAATCTTCTCATATCAATATCAACATCATTTTAATTGTAGATACATACCAATGTATGTACACTTGCAGAGATACATCCTTTATTTTACCACCCTTCCACTGCTGAGCACTAATGTTGATTCCATTTATTTTCTCAAACACATGATACTGTGATAGGCATAAATGTAGTTAAATATTAGTGTGCTTGTTTATTTTTGAGGAATAAATCCTCTAAGTAAAATTGGTAGCTATAATCACAATCATTTTTCTTATCAATAATAGTCACTTGTTCAATAATTACTGTCTTCCATTTTAGACTGGCAAGTAAATTTTTGAGAGTTTCAGATGTATTTTCTCTTTTCCTTTTCCTTTATTACTGAAATAATCTAGTTTAATAATTCTTTCCCCGAGGATGCACTGTCTGGTAGAAAATGGAAGCAGCTGAAGAAGCCTGTCATTTATAAAAAGCCTAAAACCACTGTGGAGATTATGTCAGATATCCTGGAGTGGAAACCAGTAAGGCAGGGATGGAGAAAGAGAGGTCTTTAAGTCCCTCTGGTAATACAGGCAGTGTTTGGTCTCTTAGGAAGTGGCCAGTCCAGGTAGAGTATGGTAACAGAACAGCACATCTAAGAAATTCGAATCCTAGCAAAGAACCCCCCACTTCACATGTAGGATAGCATAGAAAATCCCTAAACTTAAAGCATCTATTGTGGGCTTGGAAAAGATGATGATATTAACAACTATGACAAAGAAAAGAATCAGGCACCATCTTCCATCTTCTAGTCACTGAAAATTCTCCTTGTGTGATTTTAGGAGAGAATAGGGGCCAAACCACTGATAAGGAATTTCCTAGCAGAATGCCTGGCACAGTGCAGGCATTCAGTAAAGGACTGGGGGAACATATTAATTATATAGCTTTTGGTATACTGAAGAGCCTTTATTGAAGACATAACATCTAGGATGAGAATCCTGGGAGGCAGTGTCTAGAGGAATCTTGATATATGAAGACCTCAGCACCTGCTCAACGGGATTTCATTAAGCTGCAAGGAGGCTAGAGAAGAATTCTGCAATTGCTTTCACACCCTGCCTTGGGTCTAATACTCTGTGTTCCTCCCTATTTTCTTTTCTAGGGCTTCAGCCAATTCTAGTTTTAGTAGTTTCTACTTACCCTGTCCCTGATAACTCATGTAATCTCATTTGAAGTGTGTCTTCTTCCTCACTCCGTTTCTCTTAAATGGCTTTTAAGTTCTGATGTATATGGCCTATGATCTCCAACTCTGTTTTTTTTTTTTTAAATCTCTCTCCCCTGTTTTTTAAAATTCAATAATAACATTTAACATAATTTGACAAATCTTTAAGTGTACCACACAATACATATTTATTTTTTAAATTTTATTTGAGAGAGAGAAAGCATATGCAGGAGGGAGGGTCAGAGGCTGAGGGAGAAGCAGACTCCCCACTGAACAGAGAGCTCAACATGGGGCTCAACCCCAGGACCTTGAGATCATGACCTGAGCTGAAGGAAGACACTTAACCAACTGAGCCACCAAGGTGCCCCAAGTACCATACAATATTATTAAATATGATACCAACTCTTCACTCTACGGCAATCTTGCTTGAAGCTCGGGGCTTCAGAGAATAAGGCTTTCAACAAATTGAGGCAGGTACTTGGACTTAGATTGAGAAAATCATGAACTGAACCCCAGGGAAAGGAAGGTAAGGGCAAAAGTCATAGAATAACACCATAGAACAAACTCTCCAGATAGGAGAGAAGCCCATAGATTCATAGTTTTACATGTTTGATATCACTGGTCACTTACGTTAGGTCCAAATATATTTACCTTAAGAAACTTCTTTAAACATTTTTTAAAGGTTTGATTTAAATTCCAGTTAGTTAAATACAGTATAATCTTAGTTTCATGTGTACAGTATAGTAACTCAATACTTCCATACAACATCAGGCGCTTATACACTGTTTAACCATCACTGTTTAACCAGCACCTATTTAACCATCTCATCCCACCTCCCCTCTGATAACGATCAGTTTGCTTCCTACAGTTAAGAGTCTATTTCTTGGTCGCCACCCTCTATTTTTCTTCCTTTTGCTCACTTGTTCTGTTTCTTAAATTCCACATAAGCACCCTGATGTCGATAGCAGCATTATCTACAATAGCCAAATTATGGAAACAGCCCAAATGTCCATCAACTGATGAATGATAAAGAAAATGTGATGTGGTATTGTTTGTATGTATGTGTGTGTGTGTAGCGCACATATATAAAATGGAATATTATACAGCCGTAAAAGGAATGAAATCTTGCCATTTGCAAAAATGTGAGTGGAGCCAGAAAGTTTATGCTAGGCAAATAACTGTGAGAAAAAGCCCAATTTAAATCAACAAAAATGTAACCATGGCTATTACGTAATGCTTAAAAACTAAATTGAAGGGGCATCTGGATGGCTCAGTCATTTAAATGTCTGATTCTTGATTTCGGCTCAGGTTGTGATCTCAGGGTTGTGAGATCAAGCTTTGCATTAGGTTTATGTTAGCCATGGAGCCCGCTTAAGACTTTCTCTCTCCCTCTCCCTCTACCTACCCCTGCTCTCTCTTTAAAAACAAAAAACAAAACAATAACAACAAAAAAAAATTAAATTAAAAAGCCAATTTTATTTCTATGATAGACAAAACATTATACATAACAGGATAATATAAGGCAAAAGCTGCCTTTTGAGAGTTCTGGTGACATTTATGTGTCTTGAAAAGATTTATCTTGTTAAACTGGTGCTATTTTTTAATGTCTAGAGCTCACTTGTCAGTTAAAAACCTATATTAAATAAAATGGTTATTTTTAAGGAGTCAGAAAATTGAAAGAAGTTAGAAATTTAAAAAAGAATTTCTAGCCAGCATGCTTCAACCTTAAATAATAATATTAAAATCCTTAGGATCACCAGAATTTATAAAACACCTTTATATATATATATATATATATATATACATAATGTTAATGTTTATTTATTTATACATATAAACATAAAACACATTTATATATAACTAATATGTTCATTTATTTATACATATATGCATATATAAATAAAACTTATTTAAAAAGTCACAAAAAGATAAATATAATTAAAACAAAACTAATAGTAAATTCATATTGTTCCACATTCAAAAATGCTACAGAAAAATAATTAGAAATTTGTGGAAAATAATTTTATCAATCTTAGTGCAAAGGAGAAAACTGTTGATGTAATTCAGTCCATGAACAATTCATGAAACAAAATTGTTTATCCACAGGTTGTAGACTTAGGTGTACAGGCTACCATTTCTAACAAGTACCATGCTTACTCAGCCAGTTTTCCAAGATACCTGCTTGGTCTATTCTCTAATTTGGGTCCTAGGTCACCTCTGGTGTACTCTAACTTCGTATACGGTTTCTAAACTTCACAGAGTTTTTTACCAGGAAGCAAAATTAAGTTGAGGTTTAGTTAGGAAAACTTTACAGGACTCCATTTCACGGCCTGTGAATCCAATCAACACTCAAAAATTAGGAGGTTGATTAGCTAGGGTATGGATTATCGAGGCCATTTACTTCTCTTATTTTGATTGCCTCTCCTTTGACTATTCAATTGTCTACCCCTGCGTTCCCACCAGATAAGATTTGGGTATGGGAAAACCCAAAATAAGCAGTAAACAAGACTAGTGAATCATAGAACATAACAGATCAGTATTGTTTTTCAATTTGTTAATGTTAGTGCTGGTCAAAAACAACCATTACAAAAAAATAAAAATGTCAAAGCAGAAAACAGATTTAAAAAATTGTATTCTCTAGGAATACTGAAATTATTAACTGAATAAAAAGATCCTTTTGAGTTATGTGTCAATTTCATTGATCTACTCCTGTTTATCATTACTATGGAAATCAAAGTGAGTGATATCTGGTAAACATATTATTATCCATGGCATTAATAGTTTCATGACCTTGGAACGCTGAAGAAAACCACATAAAATGCAATGGGATTATACATTTCAACCAACCCAAGATAAAAAAATAATAAAGTGCACTCAAATGGACTACTAATGCTTCATTCCTTAGTTTTTCCTCCAAACATCAGGCTGAACAAGGGAACACTTACCGTTTTTCAGTGTTTCACTTTTTCCTCTGTAAACCCGGAATTGGTTTCTGTAAACTGGTCAGAGGTACAGTCTTTGGAGAATTACTTTTATAGATCCAATTAAAGTGTATCCTACTAGCATTCTGAAAGTTCAGATTTAGCAAATGTTTCAATGTAGGTGACACTTCTTGAAATTTTATTTTTTTATTTTTTTTTTAATTTTTAATTTTTTATAAACATATATTTTTATCCCCAGGGGTACAGGTCTGTGAATCACCAGGTTTACACACTTCACAGCACTCACCAAATCACATACCCTCCCCAATGTCCATAATCCGACCCCCTTCTCCCAAACCCCCTCCCCCCGGCAACCCTCAGTTTGTTTTGTGAGATTAAGAGTCACTTACGGTTTGTCTCCCTCCCAATCCCATCTTGTTTCATTTATTCTTCTTCTACCCACTTAAGCCTCCATGTTGCATCACCACTTCCTCATATCAGGGAGATCATAGGTTAGTTGTCTTTCTCTGCTTGAAATTTTAAAAATAACATGAGAAAAGTGAGACTCTCTCTGGAATTGCCACTTAGTAACTAAAGGAAATAAAGGTTACTGTATATTTTCATCAAAAACCTACCTTTACAGGTTTAAAAAAGGCAGCAAAAATATACTGATTTAGACAATAATACATCTTAAAATCAATCACACTTTTACCTTGTATAAAGTCTGTAATTCTTTTTTAATTTTTTATTTTTTACAAACATATATTTTTATCCCCAGGGGTACAGGTCTGTGAATCACCACGTTTACATACTTCACAGCACTCACCAAAGCACATACCCTCCCCAATGTTCATAATCCCACCCCCTTCTCCCAAAACCCTTCCCCCCAGCAACCCTCAGTTTGTTTTGTGAGATTAAGAGTCACTTATGGTTTGTCTCCCTCCCAATCCCATCTTGTTTCATTGATTCTTCTCCTACCCACTTAAGCCTCCATGTTGCATCACCACTTCCTCATATCAGGGAGATCATATGATAGTTGTCTTTCTCTGCTTGACTTATTTCACTAAGCATGATACGCTCTAGTTCCATCCATGTTGTTGCAAATGGCAAGATTTCATTTCTTTTGATGGCTGCATAGTATTCCATTGTGTATATATACCACAACTTCTTGATCCATTCATCTGTTGATGGACATCTAGGTTCCTTCCATAGTTTGGCTATTGTGGACATTGCTGCTATAAACATTCGGGTGCATGTGCCCCTTTGGATCACTACGTTTGTATCTTTAGGGTAAATACCCAGTAGTGCAATTGCTGGGTCATAGGGCAGTTCTATTTTCAATATTTTGAGGAACCTCCATGCTGTTTTCCAGAGTGGCTGCACCAGCTTGCATTCCCACCAACAGTGTAGGAGGGTTCCCCTTTCTCCGCATCCTCGCCAGCATCTGTCATTTCCTGACTTATTTTAGCCATTCTAACTGGTGTGAGGTGATATCTTATTGTGGTTTTGATTTGTAGTTCCCTGATGCCGAGTGATATGGAGCACTTTTTCATGTGTCTGTTGGCCATCTGGATGTCTTCTTTGCAGAAATGTCTGTTCATGTCCTCTGCCCATTTCTTGATTGGATTATTTGTTCTTTGGATGTTGAGTTTGCTAAGTTCTTTATAGATTCTGGACACTAGTCCTTTATCTGATATGTTGTTTGCAAATATCTTCTCCCATTCTGTCAGTTGTCTTTTGATTTTGTTAACAGTTTCCTTTGCTGTGCAAAAGCTTTTGATCTTGATGAAATCCCAATAGTTCATTTTTGCCCTTGCTTCCCTTGCCTTTGGCGTTGTTCCTAGGAAGATGTTGCTGCGGCAGAGGTCGAAGAGGTTGCTGCCTGTGTTCTCCTCAAGGATTTTGATGGATTCCTTTTGCACATTGAGGTCGTTCATCCATTTTGAGTCTATTTTTGTGTGTGGTGTAAGGAAATGGTCCAATTTCATTTTTCTATATGTGGCTGTCCAATTTTCCCAGCACCATTTATTGAAGAGGCTGTCTTTTTCCATTGGACATTCTTTCCTGCTTTGTCGAAGATTAGTTGACTGTAGAGTTGAGGGTCTATTTCTGGGCTCTCTATTCTGTTCCATTGATCTATGTGTCTGTTTTTGTGCCAGTACCATGCTGTCTTGATGATGACAGCTTTGTAATAGAGCTTGAAGTCCGGAATTGTGATGCCACCAACGTTGGCTTTCTTTTTCAATATCCCTTTGGCTATTTGAGGTCTTTTCTGGTTCCATATAAATTTTAGAATTATTTGTTCCATTTCTTTGAAAAAGATGGATGGTACTTTGATAGGAATTGCATTAAATGTGTAGATTGCTTTAGGTAGCATAGACATTTTCACAATATTTATTCTTCCAATCCAGGAGCATGGAACATTTTTCCATTTCTTTGTGTCTTCCTCAATTTCTTTCATGAGTACTTTATAGTTTTCTGAGTATAGATTCTGTGCCTCTTTGGTTAGGTTTATTCCTAGGTATCTTATGGTTTTGGATGCAATTGTAAATGGGATTGACTCCTTAATTTCCCTTTCTTCTGTCTTGCTGTTGGTGTAGAGAAATGCAACTGATTTCTGTGCATTGATTTTATATCCTGACACTTTACTGAATTCCTGTATAAGTTCTAGCAGTTTTGGAGTGGAGTCTTTTGGGTTTTCCACATATAGTATCATATCATCTGCGAAGAGTGATAATTTGACTTCTTCTTTGCCGATTTGGATGCCTTTAATTTCCTTTTGTTGTCTGATTGCTGAGGCTAGGACCTCTAGTACTATGTTGAATAGCAGTGGTGATAATGGACATCCCTGCCATGTTCCTGACCTTAGCGGAAAAGCTTTCAGTTTTTCTCCATTGAGAATGATATTTGCGGTGGGTTTTTCATAGATGGCTTTGATGATATTGAGGTATGTGCCCTCTATCCCTACACTTTGAAGAGTTTGATCAGGAAGGGATGCTGTACTTTGTCAAATGCTTTTTCAGCATCTATTGAGAGTATCATATTGTTCTTGTTCTTTCTTTTATTGATGTGTTGTATCACATTGACTGATTTGCGGATGTTGAACCAACCTTGCAGCCCTGGAATAAATCCCACTTGGTCGTGGTGAATAATCCTTTTAATGTACTGTTGAATCCTATTGGCTAGTATTTTGTTGAGTATTTTCGCATCTGTGTTCATCAAGGATATTGGTCTATAGCTCTCTTTTTTGGTGGGATCCTTGTCTGGTTTGGGGATCAAGGTGATGCTGGCCTCATAAAATGAGTTTGGAAGTTTTCCTTCCATTTCTATTTTTTGGAACAGTTTCAGGAGAATAGGAATGAGTTCTTCTTTAAATGTTTGGTAGAATTCCCCCGGGGAATCCGTCTGGCCCTGGGCTTTTGTTTGTTTGGAGATTTTTAATGACTGTTTCAATCTCCTTACTGGTTATGGGTCTGTTCATGCTTTCTACTTCTTCCTGGTTCAGTTGTGGTAGTTTATATGTTTCTAGGAATGCATCCATTTCTTCCAGATTGTCAAATTTGTTGGCGTAGAGTTGCTCATAGTATGTTCTTATAATAGTTTGTATTTCTTTGGTGTTAGTTGTGATCTCTCCTCTTTCATTCATGATTTTATTTATTTGGGTCCTTTCTCTTTTCTTTTTGATAAGTCGGGCCAGGGGTTTATCAATTTTATTAATTCTTTCAAAGAACCAGCTCCTAGTTTCGTTGATTTGCTCTATTGTCTTTTTGGTTTCTATTTCATTGATTTCTGCTCTGATCTTTATGATTTCTCTTCTCCTGCTTGGCTTAGGGTTTCTTTCTTGTTCTTTCTCCAGCTCCTTTAGGTGTAGGGTTAGGTTGTGTACCTGATACCTTTCTTGTTTCTTGAGAAAGGCTTGTACCGCTATATATTTTCCTCTCAGGACTGCCTTTGTTGTGTCCCACAGATTTTGAACCATTGTATTTTTATTATCATTTGTTTCCATGATTTTTTTCAATTCTTCTTTAATTTCCCAGTTGACCCATTCATTCTTTAGAAGGATGCTGTTTAGTCTCCATGTATTTGGGTTCTTTGCAAACTTCCTCTTGTGGTTGAGTTCTAGCTTCAGAGCATTGTGGTCTGAAAATATGCAGGGAATGATCCCAATCTTTTGATACCGATTGAGTCCTGATTTAGGACCGAGAATGTGATCTATTCTGGAGAATGTTCCATGTGCACTAGAGAAGAATGTGTATTCTGTTGCTTTGGGATGAAATGTTCTGAATATATCTGTGATGTCCATCTGGTCCAGTGTGTCGTTTAAGGCCTTTATTTCCTTTTTGATCTTTTGCTTGGATGATCTGTGCATTTCAGTGAGGGGAGTGTTAAAGTCCCCTACTATTATTGTATTATTGTTGATGTGTTTCTTTGATTTTGTTATTAATTGGTTTATATAGTTGGCTGCTCCCACGTTGGGGGCATAGATATTTAAAATTGTTAGCTCTTCTTGTTGGACAGACCCTTTGAGTATGATATAGTGTCCTTCCTCATCTCTTATTATAGTCTTTGGCTTAAAATCTAATTGATCTGATATAAGGATTGCCACTCCTGCTTTCTTCTGATGTCCATTAGCATGGTAAATTCTTTTCCACCCCCTCACTTTAAATCTGGAGGTGTCTTCGGGCTTAAAATGAGTTTCTTGGAGGCAACATATAGATGGATTTTGTTTTTTTAATCCATTCTGATACCCTGTGTCTTTTGACAGGGGCATTTAGCCCATTAACATTCAGGGTAACTATTGAGAGATATGAATTTAGTGCCATTGTATTGCCTGTAAGGTGACTGTTACTGTATATGGTCTCTGTTCCTTTCTGATCTACCACTTGTAGGCTCTCTCTTTGCTTAGAGGACCCCTTTCAAGATTTCCTGTAGAGCTGGTTTGGTGTTTGCAAATTCTTTCAGTTGTTGTTTGTCCTGGAAGCTTTTAATCTCTCCTTCTATTTTCAATGATAGCCTAGCTGGATATAGTATTCTTGGCTGCATGTTTTTCTCATTTAGTGCTCTGAAAATATCATGCCAGCTCTTTCTGGCCTGCCATGTCTCTGTGGATAAGTCAGCTGCCAATCTAATATTTTTACCATTGTATGTTACAGACTTCTTTTCCTGGGCTGCTTTCAGGATTTTCTCTTTGTCACTGAGACTTGTAAATTTTACTATTAGGTGACGGTGTGTGGGCCTATTCTTATTGATTTTGAGGGGCGTTCTCTGAACCTCCTGAATTTTGATGCTCGTTCCCTTTGCCTTATTGGGGAAATTCTCCCCAATAATTCTCTCCAGTATACCTTCTGCTCCCCTCTCTCTTTCTTCTTCTTCTGGAATCCCAATTATTCTAATGTTGTTTCGTCTTATGGTGTCACTTATCTCTCGAATTCTCCCCTCGTGGTCCAGTAGCTGTTTGTCCCTCTTTTGCTCAGCTTCTTTATTCTCTGTCATTTGGTCTTCTATATCACTAATTCTTTCTTCTGCCTCATTTATCCTAGCAGTGAGAGCCTCCATTTTTGATTGCACCTCATTAATAGCTTTTTTGATTTCAACTTGGTTAGATTTTAGTTCTTTTATTTCTCCAGAAAGGGCTTTTATATCTTCCATGCCTTTTTCGAGCCCGGCCAGAACCTTGAGAATTGTCATTCTGAACTCTAGATCTGACATATTACCAATGTCTGTATTGATTAGGTCCCTAGCCTTCGGTACTGCCTCTTGTTCTTTTTTTTGTGTTGAATTTTTCCGTCTTGTCATTTTGTCCAGATAAGAGTATATGAAGGAGCAAGTAAAATACTAAAAGGGTGGCAACAACCCAAGGAAAATATGCTTTAACCAAATTAGAAGAGATCCCAAATCGTGAGGGGGTAGGAAGGGGATAAAAAGAGGTTCAAAAAGGAAGAAAGAAAAAAAAAGAAAAAAGAAAAAAAAATAAAAGAAAAGAATTAAAAAAAAAGAAAACAAATTAGAAAAATATAAAAAAGAAAAAATATATATATTGGATAAACTAGTTAAAAAATGTTAGAAAAGAAAAAGGTAAAAGTTAAAAATAAATTTACCAGAAGGTGAGAAAAAAAACAAAAAATGAAAAAGAAAAATATCAAATTAACTGCAAGACTAAAAAAAATCACAGGGAAAAGCCATGAGTTCCATGCTTGGCTGTCTCCTCTGGAATTCTGCTGCTCTCCTTGGTATTGAAACCGCACTCCTTGGTAGGTGAACTTGGTCTCGGCTGGATTTCTTGTTGATCTTCTGGGGGAGGGGCCTGTTGTAGTGATTCTCAAGTGTCTTTGCCCCAGGCGGAATTGCACCGCCCTTAACAGGGGCCGGGGTGAGTAATCCGCTCGGGTTTGCTTTCAGGAGCTTTTGTTCCCTGAGCGCTTTCCATAGAGTTCCGGAGGACGGGAATACAAATAGTGGCCTCCTGGTCTCCGGCCCCACAGGAGCCCAGAGCCCAGGGCCCCACTCCTCAGTGCGCCCTCAGAGAACAGCGCCCAGTTACTCCCGTCTGCCTGACCTCCGGCCGCGCTCTGAGCTCACTGAGCCTGCGACTGGTTCAAGGTAACACCGAGCTGCGAGCTTACTGTCAGCTCTGTCTCTGTAGCCGGCTTTCCCGTTCCAATACCCGCAAGCTCTGCGACACTCAGACACCCCCGATCCTTCTGTGACCCTGTGGGACCTGAGGCCACGCTGACCCCGCGTGGGCTTCGCCCCGGTTGAGCCTCTGGAGCGATGTCCCTCAGCGGAACAGACTTTTAAAAGTCCTGATTTTGTGCGCGGTTGCTCCGCCGCTTGCCGGGAGCCGGCCCCTCCCCCCGGGGTCTATCTTCCCGTCGCTTTGGATTCACTTCTCCGCCGGTCCTACCTTTCAGAAAGTGGTTGTTTTTCTGTTTCCAGAATTGCTGTTCTTCTTCTCTTTGATCTGCCTATGGATTTTCAGGTGTTTGCAATCTTTAGATAAGCTATCTAGCTGATCTCCGGCCAGCTGAAGTAGTCTCAGCCTGCTACTTCTCCGCCATCTTGACTCCGCCCCTAAAGTCTGTAATTTTTATATCTGTCATCTAAGCACATTTTTATGCAATGTCTGCTTCCTGAAACATAGGGAGATTTGAGGCAGGAATAGAATGCACAATTTATCTGAGCCAGGTATATTCTTTGTCATTCCATTAACTAACTCAGCAAATGTTTATTAAGCGCTGGTCTAAGGCCAGGCTTTGTAGATAATTCACAGTTTGTACCCTAAATGTATGGGTTTTATTTCATTTGAAGGGGGGGCAGAAAAATAGACCCTGTAAAGCCAGACTTCTGAGGTTTTTATTTATACATATTCATACATTTGCAGTGTTCTGAATGACATTTTTTGATCAATAATTTGTTCACTTTGTTTTTAATACATGAATTTATGTACATAGGTTAATCCATTACTTTATTATTGCTATGTCTGTCTTATTGTTGCTCCTTTTTCATTGTCACTACCACTATCCCATTTCAAGACTGTGCCTTCTCAAAGACAATCAAATGATTGACCCCAAATGATATTTTCTGCCTTTGGAATCCCAACTTTCCATACATTCTATTTTCAGCCCATACCTGTTCTAGTTCCCTATATCCTTTTGGCACTTCCAAGCTCAGTCTCTTACTATTCCAGAGACAAATCTGTCCAGAGAAAGCAATATATTATCAGTCTCTCCTGGGGTCTGCTGAGGTAGACTCTACTGGCTGAGCTCTGAGCAAAGGTCTGATAATCATTTTGAACCATCTTTACCCTCTATTCCGTTGACAGAAACCTTGGATCTTGTTGCTTGTGAATCAAACCCTAGCCTATTCTGATTTTTCCAATTTTCCCAAAACTTCCTTAGTGAGAGTGGAGTTCCATGTGAACACCAGTCCATTTCATAAGGGTACTTCATTTTAACCTTAGCGACATAATGCCTGCAGCCAGCACTGTATACTAATTAATAACCCAAGTTTTGAACAGAGTTACAGGAAATATGTAACTCTAATTCTAATGTTAACAAAAATAATATTTTGCGCAAAATAGATTTTTAGGTGACTTGATTGAAATTCAGATTTCCACATCTCTTTTACTTCACATTGGATAAAACTGTTTAGTGAATACAGTTGGCAGCTTTCTCTGGACTATTTCTGCAGTTAGTTAGTTAGGATCAAGTACTCTCCTTCTTCTAAACTCCCAAAGAGACTGGCAGCCCCCAAGATGTCAAAGTGCTGGGCAGCTGATTTTCTAATACTCAACTAGATGGCTAGTGCCTAAGCCCAAACTGTCTACTTCTTGCCATGCAAGGATGTTCTCATATTTGATCTCTCTCCTCAATCCAAATCCTTAATCTCTCTCTCTCTATCCAAACCCTTGGAGTTCATATTTGCACTCTCACCCATAAAAGGTACTTCTGTAAAAAGAATACAGTCTGTGCTGGTCTCCATTTATATGATTATAAAAAATGAGGAAGGTGTGTCAGTCTAAATAAAAGGCCAGTGTTTAGGTGATGAGTAGAATCCCAGAAGCCCAAATCATTGTTGGGTTATATTAAGTGGTTTGGGTTATACGTTACATGGGCAGGTCCACTAGTTTAAAGAAGACTGGACAAGGAAATTATGTTGTATGCATAAAACCTTACTTATTGAACAAGTTTCTAGTTTCTTTCAAGAAATGTCAAATAAACGTTGGTTTTATGGAAAGGCCAATGTTGAGAAAATCATGCATAATAGAGAATTTCACAAGTTTTTAAAGAATGCCCCCTTCTGGGCACACAACTCTAATTATAAGTCAGGGAATCACCCCCCAGGAACATTACTGTCATTTCATACAAATTATTCAAGCAACAAAGAATGAATTACAGTACTGTAATCTATTAGAGATTGCTACTTTGTCTTCTCCAAAGGTCAGCCACAAGAGCTTCTAAGCAAAGGATAGGCTGAAAACTAGGCTGTCACATTTGCAAAGTGTCTCATTCTTGGTATATTTTGTAGAAAAGTTGTGGAAAAGAAAATTGGAGGAATACGGGACTTACTTAAATTATCCCCACAACTATCTGCAGTTCAAGTTACTGGAACTTCAGGGATTGATGAGCTGAAAAACTTAGTCCATAAAACTGTGAAGCGATTTTACCTGAGGGGAATTCTGGTAAGACTTAAAAATAGGTTTTCAGAGCTAAATGGTGCCTGGAGAAGTCTACTTTGCACTCCCACATGCATAGGAAGGATTACGTTTAGATGGTTTGAATCACCTATAATAAAAGAGATGCCATAAACTTCCTTACCAACCAGTAACTATGGCAAATAACTTTACATTACTTTCCATTTTAGATAATCTCAATTGTCCCCTAATCTTAAAATTAAAGAATTTCCCCAATGTCATATAGGGATTCCTTTCAGTCTTGTGAGTCTATGGATTCTAGCATTTAGTAATATTTGCAAATCCCTGAAGTCAGGTCTCTGAGTAGATTTGGCTGTGCTAGTAATTTCTTCATTGACTATTCCTTAATCCCAGAAAAAAAAAGTGAGCAAGAAATTTACTGGAAAGAAATGTCATGTAGCCAGATAAAATATCTGGGGTATACTAAATTATTCATTGTTTACCTAAAATTCAAATTTAATTGGGTTTCTTGTATTTTTATTTGTTAAAATTTGGCAACTCTACTTTCTAATAAACTGACCCTAATCTCAATTAGAACTGAAGAGTCTTAGCATTGGTAGGAATTTATTTTTTATTATTACTACTTTTTGCATCGGTAGGGAATTCAGAATTACTCTAACTCAAGCTTTTATTATTGAAGTTATAAAATTAACAATGAGACTAAAACACAACCTTTACTTAAGCATTCTAGAAATGTAAATTTTAACCTGGGCTATACCACCAGATTTTCAGTTATTGCAAACTTCTAGCGTGTCCCATCTTTCACTGTGCCTATATCTGCTTTGGGGTAACTTTTTCTACTGGTTCTAAATATGCTATGTGGAGTTAAGATACTCTGTGTTTCAACCACTTTCTACCTATTAGAAAAGATGGAATTGTTTTTAAGTTTACATTTAAATAAGACCACAGTATGTCTGACTTCTTGCTTTTAAATGTTAAGATCATGACATCTGTACCTTGCTAGAATTCTATCCTACCTTTATTATAGATAAAATTCTCTACTTCTTTTGTTAAATTATAGCTCATTCTGGGCTCTGTTGGCTATTCCTTCATGATACTTTGTGGTTAACTGGCCCTTATTTCAGCTTTTCTCTGGGTCCTTTATTAAAACCTGAGTTCAATTAGTATTCCCTGTCCAGTTACCATGATCCAGTTATCATGCTTTTGAGTTCTCCATTAAATACTTTATTTCATTAGAGTCAATATTTTCAAGATTCCCATCTGTCTTGAGCGAATGTTCCTTTAAGAGTCTCATATCATATGATTATATCTTTACGTTTTTCTCCCTCTGCCCCCCTCAAATGTTTAATACTTATAAATACAGTACTTGTCTTTATTCTCCTAACTTAAGACCTTTCTTTCTATGTTTCCAGTATGTTCATATCACAACTGTTCTTACTCACTGGGAAAAATACAGCTGATTTAGTGGACTGCATCTTCCACTTTCCAAGAAATACAGTTGTCCACAAAGAAAATATTTATTGCAGTTTTCACCATCCCCTCACTTATTTTTTTATTATTATTTTATTTATTTATGGTCAGTTAGTCACCATATATTACATCATTAGTTTTTGATGTAGTGTTCAATGATAGTTGAGTATAACACCGAGTGCTCATCACAACATATGCCATCTCATTTTTATTTTTATTTTTTTTAATATTTTATTTTATTTTATTTGACAGACAGAGATCACAAGCAGGCAGAGAGGCAGGCAGAGAGAGAGGAGGAAGTAGGCTCCCCCCTAGCAGAGAGCCTGATGCAGGGCTCGATCCCAGGACCCTGGGATCACGACCCAAGCCGAAGGCAGAGGCTTTAACCCACTGAGCCACCCAGGTGCCCCCATCCCCTCATTTTTAAAAAAATACTAGAATGAGATTGTCTAAAGCTATCCTCCTACTTAATCTTGTCTGTGTGCTACTTTTACAGTCTTTCTAAAAAGACTCAAAATCTATGTTAAGTAATGTACTATGGGGTTGTCCATGTGGCTGTCAGTCAAGCATCCAACTCTTGATCCTGGCTCAGGTCTTGATCTCAGGGTTGTAAGTTCAAGCCCTATGTTGGCCTCTACACCGGGCATGGAGCCTACTTAAAAAAACAGATATAGATATAGATATAGATATAGATATAGATATAGATATAGATAGATATAGATACCTATATAGATAGATACACACACACACACACACACACACACACACACACACAAACACACACACACTATGGAAATTATGTGCATGAGGACTTCATTATATGGTTACAAAGTTCTTCCACATCCATTATCTTACTTCATCTGCCTTACAATACTGCAAGGTAAATACGTAAAGAATGCTTCCTCCTTTTTCACAGAGACTTAATACTGGTAAAATACTAGATTAAATGACTAACAAATGAGAGATCTAGAATGCCAACTTTTAAAAATTTCAAATCTAGTATTTTAATATCGTTCCTGTATCCCTCCTCTTTTTGTCATTTGGTTCTGTTTACAATATCCTCCTTTCCTCCCAGTATTTTCAGCCACTTTGTGGATTTTCATAGATCAGTATATATATATATATATATATATTTTTTTTTTTACATACTGGTATTCCTTTCTGTTTCTACTAGATGTTGCTTTAAAAACAAGAAAAAAACAATAGTTTTCCATGTCTTCATGTAACCTCTAAATATGTGAAGGGATGGTAAGATTCAAGCCCTTTACTAAAATATCTTGAATATCCTTATAATTTCATTACCTGGGGTCCAGGTCTTTTTTTTTTTTTTTTTTTTTTTGTCCTTCTTCCTTTACCTCCCTAATCCTTGGCAAACCCCATATGCTTAATCAATATGGACGGGTGTGAGTGCATTCACACATGCATGCACATATCTCAGAGCCACTGTCTATGCTTGTAGGGTTTGCCTCATAAGAAATGCTTGTCTGGTTCAAATTCATCTTATTGTCACTGAGTATTCATCTTACCTTTTTGCTGCTATCTTATGTTACATGGATTCATGCTGGCTTTTAATGCACTGGCCCTAAATATTCCCTTGAAATCTTTTTCCTTTTGGTCATGCTATAATTACAGATAATTATACACCATTTTAATATTTCATGTTCATATACCCCCCAAAAATCACATAACAATAATCATGACTTAGGAAAGGTAAAAATCACAATGCTAATGATTGGCTTTCCATATGATGAAAAAAAAAAATAAAAGGAATTCTCTTCTATTATTTCATGTAATTATCATAAGTTAGTTTTGGTTTTTTGTTCTTTTTAATAAATGTGGACCTAAACTGTGTAGCTCACCTACTTGATTCAATATTCAATATTCAATTATCATAATAAACATTTGTAAGCCTCATGGTTATAACAAATACACTCCAAAATACCATATAAGTTAAATGCATTAGAAATTTATTCCTGTTCATAAATGGTGAGACTAACTTCTTCAAGTAAAATGAAGTCTCAATTCCAGGTCTCTAAAGGGAGCAATGGGCATGGAGGCACGTATAGGGAAGGTTTATTTCATTTTCAGGCCTATACGTGGCATGTGTCACTTCTGCTCTCATGCCTTTAGTCACACAGCCAATTCTTATCTGCTAGAAAGTTTAGCAAATGCCTACCAGTGTGACCAGAAAAATCAGAACACAGATTTTGGTCAGCAATCAGCAATCACCATAACAACATAATTAGCTGAATCTGAATTTTGAGGTCGATTTAATGACACTTCTTTAGTCATGTGACAGACTTTAAAAAATACTTACTTGTCTAATTCTTTTTTTTTCCCAGTATTCCAAGATTCATTGTTTATGCACCACACCCAGTGATTCATGCAGTAGGTGCCCTCCTTAACACTCACCACCAGGCTCACCTAATCCCCCACCTCCTCCCTTCCAAATTCTTGGTCTGTCACTCGATATCAAACTCGTAGCATCACAAATTTCAGAACCAGACTTCCATTCTGTTTTCCCCAGTTCATTGGAGAAGCTGCCTTGTGCAAGGTAATATATAAATCTTTTTTCCTTTAGGTGGACCAACCTGGGAAAAGGGATCTGTAATGTCTCTTTAAGTGTGTCCTTCCTGGATGTAATCATCTTTCTCCAAAAATTACTATATGCATAGTTGACTTGAGTGCAAATTGCAGAACATTTATTTTTTTTTATTATTTATTTATTTTTTTTTAAATTTTTTATTTTTTATAAACATATATTTTTATCCCCAGGGGTACAGGTCTGTGAATTACCAGGTTTACACACTTCACAGCACTCACCAAAGCACATACCCTCCCCAATGTCCATAATCCCACCCCGTTCTCCCAAACCCCCTCCCCCCAGCAACCCTCAGTTTGTTTTGTGAGATTAAGAGTCACTTATGGTTTGTCTCCCTCCCAATCCCATCTTGTTTCATTGATTCTTCTCCTACCCACTTAAGCCCCCATGTTGCATCACCACTTCCTCATATCAGGGAGATCATATGATAGTTGTCTTTCTCTGCTTGACTTATTTCGCTAAGCATGATACGCTCTAGTTCCATCCATGTTGTCGCAAATGGCAAGATTTCATTTCTTTTGATGGCTGCATAGTATTCCATTGTGAATATATACCACATCTTCTTGATCCATTCATCTGTTGATGGACATCTAGGTTCTTTCCATAGTTTGGCTATTGTGGACATTGCTGCTATAAACATTCGGGTGCATGTGTCCCTTTGGATCACTACATTTGTATCTTTAGGGTAAATACCCAATAGTGCAATTGCTGGGTCATAGGGCAGTTCTATTTTCAACATTTTGAGGAACCTCCATGCTGTTTTCCAGAGTGGCTGCACCAGCTTGCATTCCCACCAACAGTGTAGAAGGGTTCCCCTTTCTCCGCATCCTCGCCAGCATCTGTCATTTACTGACTTGTTGATTTTAGCCATTCTGATTGGTGTGAGGTGATATCTCATTGTGGTTTTGATTTGTATTTCCCTGATGCCGAGTGATATGGAGCACTTTTTCATGTGTCTGTTGGCCATCTGGATGTCTTCTTTGCAGAAATATCTGTTCATGTCCTCTGCCCATTTCTTGATTGGATTATTTGTTCTTTGGGTGTTGAGTTTAATTGCAGAACATTTATAAAACAATATGTTTCTTTAAGAAAAATGAACTAAGCCCACAAGCTATTTTTTAATAAAAATACCTTAAAAAAGCTTCCTTCTTTAAAGATATGTGTATATAAATTAAAAGCTAAAACTCATACTAGTGAATGATGATGTTATGATAAGGCTCTTTGGCAACGAATGGTTTCATAGATTACATTGCAAGATTCATCACTTTTTTTTCTTGTTTTGTTTTGTTTTGGAAAGGTACCAAATAAAGACTTGTAAGATTTGTCAAACCACAAGAAGATCATAACACTTTCCTCTTCTCTCTCATGCATAGGAGTAAAATGAGATTTGTGATCATTAGATTTTTGATATAAATAAAAAATCTATTTAATTGAAAATAAGAACTTGATGGTATCAGAAGAAATTAATATGTAGGTTCTCCTTATATTTTCCATCAATGTCAGCCACCTTCATTCCATCTGACAATAAAAATATATATACAAAATATATACTGAATACAAGACTGGGATTATATCTGACAATTACAATAGCATGTAAAATTGTTGTATTCATGAATATATGTGAAAAAAATTACAGCTTGGTATTCAATGTCCTTAATGATATAGTCAAAATGTATCTCATATTCTGTCTTTAAGCCTCATGCATACTTGATTTGTCATTGTAATAAACACTTCATTTTCTCTGGCCTCCAACTCTCTCCCCACTGCCCCCAGTTTTTTGCTTAGGCTGTTTCCTAGCATAGATTCCCATTCTTTTTCCTATTCCTTTTTCTATGTCATCTATACCCTAATGGACATCTAATTTGTGACCATTTTTCAAAAAAATTCCACCTTGCCTTAAACCCAATTTTTAAGTGATCATGTTCTCTGAATTCTCGCAGTACATTATTAGAAACTTTTAAAATGACTTACTCTGAATTATAATTAATAGTATCATAGCTATTACTATATTATAAAAACCTTAAAACCATGATTGGTATCTGAATCTTTTTTAATCTTCTGCAATTTCTAGTAATATATCTTATACACAGTAGGAAACTCAATCGAAATGTTGAAAATACAATTTAATTTCAAAAATATTTAATTTTAAAATAATATTGTTTGCATTAGAAATTTTACTAGAAGAAAATAATCTACCGCATAATGGTAAAGAATTCATAAGTTTCATAGTATTCACTTGAGTTGAATATTACATATCTCACTGATTTGTTTATACTGCATACCTGGCTGTGGACTAGAAGTAGACCTATATCAGAGACATCCAGTTAGTAATCAGTTATGCACTCACAATGCCCTGATTGAGATCCTACTTTGAACGCTCTGTAGCTTGTCTGTGAACCTCAGAAATATTTTTCAAATGGGAGTTAGATTCAGGATTTTGCCTCATTTTGGCTTTTAGATTTAGAGTATAGAGAGAAAGAGTGATTCAGTCTTAGCTCAGTATTTTCAGGCAGCAGTTCATGAGTGAGAAGTCAAAACAAGAGACAGACAAAAAGAAAAGGAATAGAGGGCAAGCAACTGAATTTTAAACCTAATTTTACAGACTTGGTGGTTAACTGACATGTTACTCTTCTTTTTTATTCTAAGAAGTCTTTATTTTTTGTCTATTCTAAAAAGTACTTTATTTTTAAAATATTTAAAATATGGTTGACACACTATGTTACATTAGTTTCAGGTGTACAGTATGTATTCAACAACTCCCAACCTTACACTATGCTTATAAGTATAGCTACCATGTCATCATACAATGGTATTACAATAGCATTGACTGCATCCCTATTTTGTTTGCACTGTGGATGATGGCTGATAAAAAGAATTAGAAAGGAACTAATATGTGCAATATTTACCAATCTGCTAAATGATGTGCATGGATTACTTTACTCAATTCTAACAACAATTTGTGATACAGTTAGAATCATCATCCCTCTTGCTACTGATGAAGAAGATGAGAATCTGGGGATTTAAGTACAGCTATAGGGTCAAAAGCCAAGCCAGTTCACATTTCAGGCCATCAGTTTCCCAAGTCTATGACCTCTCCACTATAACTTGCTGAATAAACTCTAGTATGACCTGAATATTGACATTTCACTCTCCTTTTTCCCCCCTATTCTCTCTGACATTCTTTAATTGGATAACTTTAATTGGCCATCTAACTACTGGCTCTAAACATTCTGAATAATTACATAATGAAAGCATAATCCTAGGTCACAGAGTAAATAGAACTTTCTGAAATACTTTCCCCTCTTGAGGAAACATGATTAAGTTAAAGCAAAAATAGCCCGAAGAGGCTTGGAGTCTGGTTGCAAAGTCAGGCTCAATGAAATTTGAAGAAACCAGGAGATGGGGGGAAAGCCTCAAACTGGGGCAGCTGAAAAAAAGCTAGATTTTCTAATCATCTCAGGAGATCAGAGTGTTGGTATTGAGAAGAGTTGGAGGGTCGCCCTATTGAGACCCTCTTCAAACAAATTTTCTCTCTGAGCTTCAGAAGTTGCTTTGTATATGAGATATCTGAATAGCTCTTTGAACCTACGCATTTTTCAGCAGAACTTAGAAAATGAGCTGATTAGAAATTTAAATTTCAGAAACACTCAAAATTGCAAAGAGGTATTTTTTACCAAAATACTGTACAGTGGCTTCTAGTGAGTCTTATCATGCCCTTGTTACAAAGGTAACTACACTGTTATATATGCCAGAATGGACTGCTGAAAACATCCGGAATAGCTAGGCAAGTGAGAATGAGTAAAGAGAAAAATCATATGTCAATTCTCAAATATTCAATGACCCTGTATATACTTAGCAACCACTACTGAATTAACTATCTTATAATCTTTTGCACATCTGGCAGAAGGTAGGAAAGGTCAGTTTGCCAAAGTTTTTTATTAGAGGTCCACTAGTTCAGAATATTGCACCAAACCCTGTAAAAAATACAGAACACAGAAGACAGATTCTTAGACTTTAAGCACCTTTAAATGTAATGAAAAACTATATAAGTACATGGAATGTGCTTATAATTACAATCAGTGCCTTTTGACATGGCATACATCTGTATTGTTATCTATAGGAAATGTACCACAGGTGGCATATTTGTTTTATCTGTGCCATTAACACAGAACCTCTGTTCTGTGATATTTCAGACTTGCCAATGTTTCAGAAAGTACCCACTTTAATTACTCCTTTGACTGCCTTTCTTCCCCAGTACTGTAAATGTCAAGAATGAAGGGATCACTATTTCTACTTATTAATGAATATACGGTGCTTTATATGTTGCAGGTGCTTGAAAACTATTTTTTCATGAATGACTCAATAAATACAATACTTTCAGTCATGTTGACATGTTCACAGTCACCTTAAATTTGGCCCTTTTTAAAACAAAGCCTTAAAAAAACAAACATGTTAGCATCTCTAGGCTGACAAGAGATAAAAGTTTCTTGTGTATCAGGGATTATTAAATGACTAATTTTCATAGAAAAGAATGTAAATGAAGGTAAATTTTATTTGGAGAACTTCCCAATCCCCCTTTACTTACCAGAAGTCCTTTTTGTGTTACCACTTCAGGGTCACACTACATTCATTATTTCTACATATGTGTTTTAAGCACCTGTGCTAAAGGCTGGAAGTAGAATTGCTAACTAACATCTCACTCCAAGAAGCTTACAATCTTGAGGCACAGAAATCAATAAAAGTAATGAATAAAAATTACAAACCATGGTTAATTACTAAAATACTACCATAAAGCAGAATGGTACCAGGAAATCCTGATCTAGTCCCAAAGAGGGATTAGGACAATAAAAGCCAAATTCCAGACCTTTCCTTTAACTGTCTTCATTTCCATGGGCAGTTGTACCATTTCTGCAAGGTATTACTACTACTAGGTCCTCAGACTGAAATAACCCTCTATCTAATCCAATGACTTGGTTTTTACTACCACATAATAGCAGTTAGGCAGTATGTCTTGGAAAGTAGTCCAACCTAAGGTATAAGTTAAAAATTGAGAATTATTATAGTTGAAGCCTAGGCTTTATGCATATTAAAGTTAGATCTACTGCCTTATGCTGATTTTGCTCACTTAAAACATACCTCTGAGCTTCATACTTGGTTGGTTCTAGTTGAAGCTTTTCTAATCTGAATTCAACTCAAATACGGACTTTCAATTAATTATTTTTTAACCAAGTGCCATACAAATTCAGGAGAAAGTCATGAGGTAAAAACGATAAGACACACTTCAAAAGATGCACCAGAATGTATTCAGTCACTCTTATCGAAGAAAAGAATATTAGACAGCAGAGATCATTCCTTCTGACAAAAGAAACATGAACTCTATTTGGCAGCAACATTCTTTTAAGTATTCAGTGAATCCCAAATTAACCTTAAATATTTAACTCTACGTGGTATAGCCTGTGCATGAATCAGGACACAACACAATAAGGAGGGTGATCACATGGAGCAGTGTTTTCAAGGATACAAGAACTCAAATTGGAATACACAGATCTAATGGTACCATTTACTTTTTTATATTAAGCAGATCATTTCATCCCTCCAAGCATCAAGTTCCCTAATCTCGGATATGTGGACAATTCCCATACCACATCTGCAAAAAGGAGAGTCAAACTGAATACTGAGTATAAACTGCATAAACTCTGAAGTGTTATTCAAGTGTGTATGTTGAAAATAATCATTGTCACAAATATTTATGATCAATGTCAAGTACTTGGAATTATAATGGAATACTGAAAGAGTCTTTGCTGATTAACTGTATTATAAAATAAGCCTAGGAAAGAGAAATAATTCGTATGTCTCTCTTACATTGCCAAAATGGCTGCTAAGTCTTTAATACACTTGAAGACCTCAATTTATTCAATTGCTTTTAATAAAAAATATGGGAACTTCTGTTCTGAAGGAGATGCTACTAACATGAAATGGATCCCTTCCACAAAACCAACATGGGATGTGTTTCAAAAGTGAGATGGTATGACTGAAAGTGCCCAGAAAATAACATAAAAACTACAAGGTGCCTATGGGGAGACAAAAAATAACTTAAAGAGGGTAGAGATGAGGAGAAGAGTATGGTACATAGTGTAGGGAGAAGTATCTATTTGTGTATTTTTTTTTTTCCCTCACACGACCTAGATGAATATTTTTTCACTCACTGTCACAGACAGAAAAGCAATAGCACCATGCCAACATAGCATTTAATTATATTTAAAAAAGCAAAATGAAATTTCATTAAAATAAATACCTTCCTTTACCAAAACATAAAATGTCCTAGACAATTATGTTTTCATAATTGTATCAAGTTTTTAAAAAGCACAAATTAATATCTATCTCATATACATTCCTACAGAGAAAGAAATGATGCTGTCACCTTATTTCATAGGCCTAGCAAAATCCAGACTCAAACTTACAGGAGAGTGTTCACAAATATAAACATAAATAGTAAGATAACTGAATACACTAATAAATAAAAAAATAATAGAGATCAGGCGCCTGGGTGGCTCAGTTGGTTAAGCAACTGCCTTCAGCTCAGGTCATGATCCTGGAGTCCCAGGATCCAGTTCTGCATCAGGCTCCCTGCTCAGCAGGGAGTCTGCTTCTCCCTCTGACCCTACCCCCATCATGTTCTCTCTCTCTCTCTCTCAAATAAATAAAATCTTAAAAAAAATGAGATCAAAAGAGACCTACTTTTACTTTTACATAACAAAAACAAAATAAAAATTAGACAATCAGCAAATTAGTTTTCTCTAACCCATCAGAGAATGAAGTTTCATAAAACAAGTAATCCAAAATCAGGAAGGGAACAGGTGCCCATAGGAGAAACAAGAACAGCACTTGCTTACCTAGTACAAATATTACCGTATGCCATACATGCTAGTAAGATTTTCAGCTAGAAATATTTAAATAATTTCTAAAGGCTGAGTATAGGCCAGTGTTAGGAGTGTGCAGCCCCTGAGGGCCTACAGAAATAGAGATGCTTCATGCTGTTAGAGGCTTTTGCTCCAGGAAACCCACTCAATACAAACTGGGAAGCCAGGGAAAATCTTGAAAGAACTTACTCCGTAGTACTAGCTAGGAGAAAACAGAAGCCATTTAAAAATTCTATCCAGACATATCAAGAGCCTTTATCTTCAGAGGGAGATTAAAACAACAACAATAATAAAAACTGTAGACAGATTGAGCCAGTGGAAACCCACTAGAGCTGGAAGAAAGAACTGTAGCCAACACCAAAACTCCATCACCTGCATTACGACCCCTCAGGAGGAAAAAAAAAAAAAAAAAAAACCTTAATCTACAAAGGAAAGGACAATAAAACTAAAACATCAGGTACTGGTGCAAAGATAGTGTAGCTAGAGGATGGCAACAGGATTTGAGGGTTGCTGGGGGGAGGGGGTTTGGGAGAAGGGGGTGGGATTATGGACATTGGGGAGGGTATGTGCTTTGGTGAGTGCTGTGAAGTGTGTAAACCTGGTGATTCACAGACCTGTACCCCTGGGGATAAAAATATATGTTTATAAAAAATTAAAAATTAAAAAAAAATTTTAATGTTAACATTATTTTAAAAAAATACCTTCACCACCACATTCAGATGGGAGTTTGGTGAAGTATCTGGAAACTGTGGCCTAGCCAAGTTAACAAATAAAATTAACCATCACAATCCATATATTAAAAACTCTAAAATACTAAGGAAAGCTATCAAAGATCTAAATTAATAAAGAAGTACACCATGTACATGTATTGGAAGATTCAACATTTATGTCTTATTCTATATAAATTCTATCCAAATTGATCAACAAATTCAACAGAATCACAACCAAATCACAGCAAGCATTTTTATGGATTTTGCCAAACTGATTCTAATTCAAATGGAAAGACAAAGTAACTAGACTAACCAAACAATCCTGAAGAACAAGGTTAGAAGACTCACACTCTCCATTTCAAAACTTACTATAAAAAGCTAAAGAAATTATGACAGTATGGTATTGGGGAAAAGATACAGATTAGTGGAGAACAGAAAGCTAGAAGTAAACCCAGATGAATACAGCCAATGGATTTTTGATAAAGGTGCAAAAGAAAAGTAAAAAAACAGTATGGTCTTTTTAACAACTATTGCTGGAAGAGTCAAACATCCCTATTTATGAACCTCAACATGCAGGTCATGCTTATTCAAAAATTAACTCATAATAAGTCAATAAATGCAAAATATTAAAATTTCTAGAAGAAAACATGTAAAAATATGTAAGAATTCAGGTTTGGTAATAAGTATTTTTATATGACACTAAGAAATATACAGAAAAAAAAAACTTGGTAATTAGGACTCCATTAAAATCTTAAACTTGCTTTTGTAAAGGACATTTTGATAAAATGCAAAAACAAGTTACAGACTGGAAGAAAATAGTTGTGAATCATGCAGCTAATTAACACATATATATAGAATATATTAAAACTTCTTGAAACTCAGTAAAAATAAGGAAAAAACTCCACAATAACAAAGAATTACTAAAAAAGAAAAAAAAGCAGAAGATCTGAACATATACTTTGCCAAAATAAATATACAGGTAGTACATCACACAGAAAAAAGTCTCAACATCCTGAGGCATTAGGAAAATAAAAATTTAGACCACAATATAGTATTACTATATAACTGTTAGGATGTCTAAAATTAAAACAAATGAACAAACCTTGACAAATCAAAATCTGGTAAAGATATAAAACAGTATTACCTCTTATTCATTAACAGAAGATTTCAAAATGAAACAGCCAGTTCGGAAACAGTCTGGCAAGTTCTTGATAAGTTAAACATGTATTTAGTATAGGAGCCAGCAAGTATCATACTAAGTAAACAAAATATCACTAAGGATATAAAAGACTTGAACAAGTGTAATAATCAGCTTGAACTAACTGGCATTTATGGAACACTCCATCCAATCACAATCACTTAATCAGATAAATCATACATTGGACAATGTGGACTAGTGACAGGAATATCAAAGAATTCACATCACAAACATTATCTCCTAGGATTAAACACAATTAAATTAAAAATTATAGCAAAAAGGTATTTGAAAGTCAGTGACACACACAAGTTGAAGAATGACATGTCAAAATTTTTCAGATGCAGCTAAGCAGTTTAGGGAAAAAAATGTAATTTGAAAGGTATAAAATCAGTAACATAAGTTTATATTTCAATAATTTAAAAATAGGGGTGCTATTTTTATAACAACTGGGTGGCTCAGTTGTTAAGCATCCACTTTTGACTCAGGTCATGATCTCATGGTCCTGAGATCAAGCCCTGCATCTGGCTCTGTGCTCAGCCAGGTGCAGCTACTCTGCTCCTTTCCCTCTGCTTGCTCTCTCTCTCCCTCAAATAAATAAATAAAATATTTTTTAAAAAGAAAAAAATTAAAAATAATTGCTAATTAAGCCCACAGTAATTGGATGCATAGAAATAATAAAGGTCACGGTAGGAATAAATAAGATAAGAAAACAGAAGACAATTAATGAGCTCAAAAATCAACTGAAAAAAATCAGTAACATTACATTGCAAAAATTCCAACTAGACTGACCACTGAAATCGAAGACAAAAACTACTAAAAACAGAAACAAGATCGGAGGGAGACAAACCTTAAGAGACTCTTAATCTCAGGAAACAAATTGAGGAATACATCATAACTCATTCTCTGAGACCAGCATTACCTTGAAATCAAAACTAGACTATGACCTCATTAAAGAAAAAAACTACACAAAAATCGACATTAAAATAATATATTAGCCAATCAAATCTAAAAATTTATAAAAAGGAAAATAAATCATATGCAAACAGGTATTACCTCAGAAAGAGGAACTGATTTTACATTTGGAAACCAATCAACAGAAAAAAAAAAGAAAAATGAAAAGAGAAGACCCAGCCTGAATGGGTCCCAAAGGTAAGATTTATAAAGTATACAAAGAAAAACAGACAAACAAAAAAAAACCAACAAAAGTAAATGACAAGAAAAAAAAGAACCCAGCCAAAATGAACCCCAAGTATAAGATTTATATACTACCAGAACAAAAACAAACACACAGAAACGCTGACAAAAGAAAAAGCTGGGAAGGTGTTGTAAATGCTCAGTGTGGGTAAGGAAGGTTATTTTGATTCTTCCTGGATGTATCTTGATATCTTTGTTAAAGGACTCAACTTTCCAGAGATAAAGGGGGATTAAAACTGGTTTACATATAGGGGTAGCATTGATTGGGGAAAGGGGATTACCTTGAAGCTTATCTCTATATGAATATTTTATAAATAAATAAATAAATAAGAAAACGCAGGTATATGCATCAAAAAAGTTCAAGTTAAAAGGTTATTATGGAATTTGTTGTACTGAACATCTCACTGTGATGGTAAGTAGGTTAAAAAATTATAATAATATTGAAAAGAATGAGAATAGTGGGAATGAATTAAAAATAAAAGTTGTATCTATGAAATGGTGGTTGCCCTCTTGTTTTCTGTTTTTTTTTTTTTGTTTTTTTTGGGGGGTGGGGAGCTGGCTTACCAATCAATGTAATGCACAATAATAAGAGAACAAAAAAGAAAAATAAGATTTATGTCAAGATATGAATAAACTAAAAGACTGCATGTCCCCCAGAATCTGAGTATAAACTCTGCACATAAAATCCTTGATTAAGCGCTAAATTACAGGATCAGATAAGATGCCTGAAGGCTAGACAAAAGAGGAAGAAAGAAGGAGGAGGGGGAGGCAGTAACAGCAGCTGGAAGCTGAAAAAAAAAACCCTTAATAGAAATATGAGCTGCTGAATACTGTAGGAGAAATAGATTTCACAATGAGTCCAGACAACTTAACTTATGAGAAGGAGAACAAAATCCTCCTCCGTCCTCCTCATCAATAACAACAAAAGAAAAATGGAGTTTCTGAATGTTAAGCATATTATTTATCATGTCCACTTTTCCACTAAAAATTAGTAAGCAAACAACAAAATAAAAATGAAAGCAGGAAACTGTGACCCCTAGTCACAAAGTAATTAATAAAATCTGACTATGAATAGGTATCAGTTCTGGATATATCATGCAAAGAATTCAAAGAAGCTAAGATAAAGATATTTGAAGAATTAAATAAAGTTATTCAAAACTTACAGAAAAATAAAGTTCAATGAGTGAACAGATAGGGAATTTCATCAGAGAAACAAACTATAAAAAAGAATGAAATACAAATTCTGAATCTGAGGGGAATGGGTTAAATGAATGATGGTTATTAAGCAGGGCACTTATGATGAGCACTGGTGTTAATGTAAGTGATCAATCACTGAATTCTACACCTGAAACTAGTATTACACTGTACATTTACTAATTGGAATTTAAAGAAAAACTGGAAAAGAAAAGGAAAAGAAATTCTGGATCTGAAAAGTACAACTGAAATGTAAAATTTCTATATGGGATCAACATCAGTTTTAAGAAGAAAGAAAAAGAAATATGTAAATTTGAAAACAGATCAATGAAATGAATAAAATTTGAAGTACAAAGAGAAAAATATATTGAAGAAAATGAATAAAAGCTCAGAGACTTGTGGAGTAACATCAAATGATTAAATGTACATGTCACAGGAGTCCCAGAAGTAGTAGTGAAAGAAAGAAAACATTTCAAGAAATAAGGGCTGTAATATTCCTTAATTTAGCATAAAGGAAAAAAGGAAATGAAAACAGCAAAATTAACTTACAGATCCAAGAAGTAAAACAAATCTCAAGTAGGATAAACACAAAGAAAAACACACTCATATTTCATAGTCAACTTCTGAACGTTATAGATAAAGAGCAAACCCTGAAAGCACGGATAGGAAAAAATGACATTACAAGATGTTAACAATGGTTCAATAATGGATTTTATATCACAGATAGTGGAGGACAGAAGACAACAGATGTACAAAGTATAGGAGGGGAAAAAAAAAAAAAAAAAAACCTCAAGTAAGAATCATTCCATACCCAGTAACACCACCTTTCAAAAATAATACTGATTTTTATTAAAGACTTTAAATTCCAATTACTTAACATACAGTGTAATACTAGTTTCAGGTGTACAATATAGTGATTCAACACCTCCACACAGAACCCAGAGCTCATCACAGCAAATACACTCCTTAATCTCTATCACCTCTTTACCCACTCCCCCACCGACCTCCCTGCTGGTAACCATTTTGTTCTCTACAGTTAAGAGTCTGTTTCTTGGTTTGCCACCCTCTCTCTCTTTCTCTATGCTTATTTATTATGGTTCTTAAATTCGGCATATGAGTGAAATCATATGGTATTTGTCTTTCTCTGAGTGATTTATTTGCTTAGTATAATACTCTCTAAGCTCCACCCATCTAATTGTAAATGGCAAGATTTCAATTTTTATCGTTAATAGTCCATTTTATATATCTATAGATAGATACAGATCTATGTATCTATATCTATTTACCTATCACTTCTTTATCTATTCAACAACCGATGGACACCTGGGCTGTTTCTATAATTTGGCTATTAAAGATAATGTTGCTCTAACCATTGGGTACACATATCCCTTTGAATTAATATTTTTGTATTCTTTAGATAAATACCTAGGGATGTGATTGCTGGATCTGAGGGTAGTTCTATTTTTAATGTTTTGAGGAACCTCCATACTGTTTTGCACAGTTGCTGCACAGTTTGCATTCTCATCAACAGTGTAAGAGTGTTCCCTTTTCTCTGTATTCTGGCCAACATCTCTTGTTTCCTGTGTTGTTAATTTTAGCCATCCAGACATGTATGAGGTGGTATCTCACTGTGGTTTTGATTTGTACTTCTCTGATGAACATCTTTTTAAGTGTCTGTTGGCCACCTGTATGTCTTCACTGAAAAAATTACTACTCATGTCTTCTGCCATTTTAATTATTCATTTTGGGGGTCTTGGGTTTTATAAGTTCTTTATTTTGGATAATAACCTCTGATCAGAAATGTCATTTACAAATATCTTTCCATTCTGTAGGTTGCCTTTTAGTTTCATTGATTAGTTTCATCGATTCGCTGTGCAGAAGGTTTTAAATTGACAAAGTCCCAGTAGTTTATTTTTGCTTTTGTTTCCCTTACTTTGAGAGACATACCTAGAAAGAAATTGGTATGGCTGATGTCAAAGAGGTTACTGCCCTGTGTTCTCCCCCTACGATTTTTATGGTTTCAGGTCTCATGTTTAGGTCTTTCATCCATTTTGAATTTAGTTTTGTGTTTGGTGTAAGAAAGTGGTCCATTTTCTGTCTTTTGCATGTTGCTGTCCCATTTCCCCAACAACTTTTGTTGACGAGACTGTCTTTTTCCCATTGGATACTCTTTACTGCTTTGTCGAGGGTTAATTGACCATGGCTGTGGGTTCATTTCTGGGTTTTCCATTGGTTTTCCATTGACCTACCTGTCTATTCTTGTGCCAGTACCACAGTTTTGACATAGAGTTTTGTAATATAAGTTGAATATAAGTCTGGAATTGTGATGCCTTCAGCTTTGCTTTTCTTTTCCAAGGATACTTTTTGGCCATTTGGGGTCTTTTGTGGTTCCATAGAACTTTAAGAATTGTTATAGTTCTGTGAAAAATGCTGTTGGCATTTCGATAGGGACTGTATTAAATACGCAAATTGTTTCAGGCAGCACAGATATATTAACAATATTTGTTCTTCCAATCTGTGAGCATGGTCTATCTTTCCATTTCTTTGTTACTGTCTTCAATTTCTTTAATCAGTGTTCTATAATTTTCAGTACACAGATCTTTTACCTTTTTGGTTAGGTTTATTCCTAGGTATCTTATGAGTTTTTGGTGCAATTGTAAATGGGACTGATTTCTTGAATTCTCATTCTAATGTTTCATTACTGGTGCACCAAAATGCAACAGATTTCTGTACAATGATTTTGTAACCTGGGACTTTACTGAATTCCTGCATCAGTTTCTTTTTTTTTTTTTAATCAATGCAATATACTTTATTTTTTTTATTCAGTTTCTAATAATTTTCTTGGTGGAATCTTTTGGATTTTCTATACAGGGTATCAAGTCATCTGCAAATAGTGAAAGTTTTACTTCTTCCTTGCTGATGTAGATATCTTTCATTTCTTTTTGTTGTCTGAGTGCTGAGGCTAGAATTTCCAGTACTATGTTAAATAACAGGGGATAGTGGACATCCCATCTTGTTCTTGATGGGAGAGGAAAAGCTCTCATCATCTTTTCCCATTGAGGAAGATATTAGCTGCAGGTTTTTCATATATGGCCTTTACTGTGTTATGTTCCCTCTGAACCTTCTTTGTTGAGGATCTTTTTCATGAATGGTTATTTTAATTTTTGAAATGATGTTGAAATACAAATATCTTTTTTTGAAAATGAGTTAGTAATAGCAGATATGCATTAAAGGGAGTGCTTAAAGGAAGTCTAGGGAATGGAAGAGAAATTATACCAAATAGCAGTTAAATAATTAAGACATTTGAGCTGTACATATATGTACAATACATGTTTGTTTTTGTATATGTATATATAAATGTATGTCCCTCCATATATATGTATGTACACACACACACACACACACACACACACACATATTTTCTTCTTTTTTTGGAAAACATTATGTTGAATAAAAGAAGCCAAACACAAAATGTATATACGGCATGACCCTATTTAGATGCCATTCTAAAAGAAAGACTACTAATCTTTGGTGACAGAAAACAGATCACTAGTTGTCTGAGGTTGGGAACCAAAGGCATCAATTGACTACAAAGGGTCACCAGGAACTTTTGGGGGTAATGGAAATTTTCTACATCTTGATTGTGGGGATGAGCACACAAACATATATATGTCAAAACTCATCAAACTGTACACTTAACATAGATGTATTTTACTATATATAAATTCTATTTTATTAAATTTAAGACATAAGCCAAATAACCTAATGGACTTGAAAAACATAAGAGATTTCTATTTAATGAAGAATACTATAAGCAAAGTTAAAAGATTTAAGACTAGGAAGGATGTTTGCAACGTCTAAGACTAATGAAGTGTTAATAGAGTGTATACAAGGAACTCCTGAAAATCAACAAGGAAAAGACAGGAAATCCTTAAGAAAGAGTGGACTTTTTCATGTATGAAAAAGAAGTTCATCCTCAGTCCTAAAGTAACACAAATTTCAAATTACCAGTTTTCAAAATGACAAAAATGAGGAAGTTGGACAGTACCAAACATTAGAAACTATAAGGGTTTAAGCTGCCAGGTTTTGCTGCTAGGCCTATAAATTGATTCAGCCATCCCACAAGCAATCAGGGAGTACTTAGTGAAATTACATGTGCATGCGACCTATAAAACACTCTTCTGGTAATACTAAGTGTCATTACAGGGGATAAGATGAGTAAAATGTGGTAAATGCATGAGATAAGAACTCAAGGCAACAGTGGTAAAAATAAAATTAGACGCAGAGTAAAATTAATCATAAAAAAGTGTTGAGTAGAAAAACTATTAAACAGGAGATGATTCAAAGTGATTTATATAAACTTAAAACATATGAACACATACATATAAAGAATAATACCATATAATTTTCAAAGACATATTTAACTCAAAGTCTAACATGAATATGAGTAAAAAGAAATGCTGGGGGAGATGAGGAATTAAGAAACGTAATTATAAAAAGGTGAGAGAGGTCTTACACAGATTGACATCAAAGAAGTATAAACCTGTACTCATAAAGGGAAAAATATGTATGTATGCATGTTATTGTTACTCAATACTATTGTAATGTTGTGTCCTTACTCTTACATCTGAGCTAATACTCCTTTTTCAAGACAGCCTAAACTATAAAGACAATAGCAGTGTTAAAATCATGTGCTTTAGATTATTGTCTTTTGCATATCAAAATGGGTACAGCATTCCTTGGGAAGCTTCAAAGGATCATTTTATTATTACTTCCCCCCCAGAGCAAATACATTTATTTTTCATGGTGTGTGTCATATTGCCAAGACTTACTTTGTTTTAAATTGAAAAATGTATCAAGAACCATGATTCAGTTTAGTCAGAATGTCTCTCATTTCATAACAATCATATGGTGATGGTGGAGTAAGTGCATCTTACATTATCTAAGAATAATCTATTTACAAATCTCCCAGAGATCTATTTTCTACCTCAGGTGCACCCAATTTTATTCTTTTGCAAAAATTGCTGAAACCTCTATTTCCATTTGCAAAATTTTCAGGTAAAATTCAATTAGTTATAGTTTTATGAAAGGATGTCTTCATGAAGCTCTTTCTCTGTGAAGGAACAGAACTGTAAGAAAAGCAGTGTGTCATAAATGACACTCCATCCTTTAGAAGATGAAGAAATTAGAAAATGAGGAATTAGAGAAGCTTTGTGGATGAAATAACAGTTGAGCTGGGCCTTGACATTAGGAAGAATTCAGACATTCTGAAATAGAGAAACAAGATGTTCCAAATAAAGAGAACAAATGGAGGTGGAAAAATAATCAGTATGTAAAGGAACTGCAAGTATTTCAGTTCACATAATATGCTGTACCATATAGTGAGGACATATAAAATCAGACAGCAAAATTAAGTTAAAAGGCATATCACAGAAAAAGAATTTGAATTTCACTACATACAATTTGGGTAAAAGCTAATGGCATATCAGAAAGAAGTCAGGAGTATTAATCAGTTGCAAAAGAAGAGCTTGGGAGAAGAAATGACATGACATGACATGAAATGAGGAGATTGGTTAGAAAGTTGAAATAACTGTCAAGACATGATGAGAACCTGAAAGAGGGAAGATGCTATGAAAATGGAGAGCAAAGGAACAATGTATGTGTGGAATATTTTTGAGAAAATGTGAAGTAATTGGGTGAATGAGATTAAAAATTAAGCTCAAACGACTAAGTATCTTGTAGTACAATCAGTACACTGGGTCATTACCAGGAAGAAGGAAAGGGAAGAAGCTCAGGTATAAAATAAGTCTGCCACTGGTTCCTATTAATATTTGGTCTTTAACCTAATAAGAGCTCCTAAAACTCTTTTCACATCCCAAGTGATAGGAATGTCTGATACAGAGCTCCTAAATGTGTTGGAATTTTCTGGATGACAGAAACATATTTTGTGCTAATAAGGTAACTTTGGTGGAGTCCTAGATGAAGGATGATCACTGGAAAGATCAAGTCATGATTAGAAGCTTGGAACTTTGAACCCCAACCCCAATTTTCCAGAGAGAGGATAGGGGCTGGATATCAAGTTAATAAGTGATCATGCCCACATCATGTGGAGACGTCCATGTTGGTGAACACATCTACATGCTGGGAAGATGGCACATTCCAACTCCACAGGGACAGAACTCCTGTACTTAGAACCCCCCCAGAGCTCACCTTATCCATCTCTTTATCTGGCCCTTCACCTATATTCTTTAAGATAACCCTTATAAAAAAATGGCTCTGGTAAGTAAATGTTTTCCTGGGTTCTGTCAACTACTCTAGCAAATTATCAAGTACAAGGAGGATGTCTGGGAACCTCTGATTTTGTACCAAGTTGGACAGAAGTCGTGGGTATCCCGGGGACCTGCTACTTGCATCTGGCTTCTGAACTGGAGGGAGGAAGGAATCCTCTGGGACTAAGCCCTTAACCTGTGAGGTCTGTGCTAACTTTATAAAGAGTCAAAACTGAACTGAATTGCAGAACACCACAGTGATGTTGGAGAACTGGTTAGTGTGGGGAAAAGTTTTACTCATTTGGTGGAGAGAATAGTAGACAGGAAATATGACTCTTCCTTTCCAGACATCATGTTCAGCAGAATAGAAGAATAGGTATTCTGGGCATAATGAGATTGAAGTGTCCAAGATACCTTTAAAGGGATATGTTCAAAAGGCAATTGTATTAGTCAAGGTAATGTTAGCTGCTATACCATACAAACTTCAACATGAGTGACTTACATAATAAATGCTTATTTCTTGCTCATATACAGTATAGTTAAAGTGTAGAAGAGGGGAGGGAGTGTCTGCTTCAAAAAAACGTAGGAACCTTGGCTGAAAAGTTTCTACCACCATTAACATATGGCTTCCACTATTTATCTGATCCATGGTAGACACAGTCCTAGAGTAGAAAGCATAATAAAAGATTACATTATGAAAGAGTCAAATACAGGAAGAACAGAATCAAAGCACAAGCTCCTAGATTCATATTTTTAGACTTTATTTATGAAATAAAGATTCAGAAGAAGATTCAGAAATTCAGTGTCACTAAACTTACTGAAAGGTTTTCAAGAAAGAATGGATAATAAAATGTGTCAAATCATGCAGAGTGAGGCAAGGAAGATGAACACAGGGAAAAAAAAATGGATGGGAATAAATACCTGAGACTAATATTTCACTTTACAATCATGTGGACTTAATAGTTCTGAGCAGACACCACATGAAAAGGGAGGAATGGATAAAAGAATAAGTGAATGTGAAAAGCTTTAGTCCATGTAGATAATTAAAAAAAAAAAATAGTGTGATCATTAGTTTTAGGTATACGACATAGTAATTCAACTTCTCTATAAATTGTGCTGTGCTCACCACAAGTGCAGATGCCATCTGTCACCATACAACACTGTTACAATATCACTGACTATATTCCCCATGTTATGCCTTTTATTCCTGTGACTTATTCATTCTACGAATAGAAGCGCATGTCTCCCACTCCCCTTAACCCATTTTGCCCATCTTCCATCTTCTTCCCTTTGGCAACCATCGGTTTGTTCTCTGTAGGTATTATTCTGCTTTTTGCGTATTTATTTGTTTCTTTTCTTTTCTTTTCTTTTCTTTTTAAGATTCCACATATGAATGAAATCATATGACCTGATGATCTTTCTCAGTCTGACTTATTTCACATAGCGTAAGACCCTCTAGGTCTATCCATGTTGTCACAAACAGCACAATTTCATCCTTTTTATGGTTGTATAATAGTCCAGCATGTATTCATACAAATAACAACATAAGGAAAAAAGAAGTGTACACAAGAATGTTGAATGATGAAGATAATGGTGGATTACAAGGAATGTTGTTCAATCAGCAAACTGGAATTCCATGAACATATTTTAAGTCTGAAGATTAAAATCCAGTTCAAAATAAGAGTATAAATAGATAGCTATAAACTGTAGGACTGATAAACAAGGTCACAGAAAAGATAAAGAAGGCGCAAGTTGGGAAAAAACTGCAGTAAAATGCTTCAGAAATCTAGGAAAAGAAATTACATGAACAACAAAATCTTTATAAAAATATGTGAATTTTTTATGAAAAACCATTAAAATTATTGAAAGACAAAAAAATAAAATGAAAATATGGAAAGACATACATATTCCTGAATGGAAACAATATCATAAACTGACAATTCTCCCTAAGTCACATTATTATGTAATATGAAGCCAATTTAAAAATGCTAACAGGTTTTATTCTGCTTCATTTTGTTTCAGAGAACTAAATATGCTGATTCTAGAATTTGGATGGTGAAATAAATGAGTACCAAAAACTGGGAAATTCATAAAAAAGACAAGAAAAGAAAGGTGGGAACGATACTCTCCTCAAATGTTAAAACGTATTTTCAGCTATAATACCAGTGTAATGCTAAATGTGATTATAATGTCAATAGCATTAAAAAACTAGAAAATAACCAACACACTTGGAAGTACTATATATAATAAAGGTGGCACTGCAAGGTCATGTTAAAAAAAAAGATGGATTTTTCAATAAAAAATGTTAGGATAACTAGGTTGCCAATTTGATTGCTTGGATCCATCTTTCTTTCACAAGCACTTTCATTATTCTCTCAGCTCTTTTCTTCTTCACCTTGATTATGACTTTGCCCCATCAATTCAACAGGACAAATTCTCAATAAATCAAAGATTTCAGTATGTAAACTGAATGTGCATCAAATTACTAAAAGAAACTACAGAAATATTGTTTAATCATTTCACCCAGAAGTCATTCTATTCACCAAAACCAGACCCCCCAAAAACAAAAACAAAAAACTTTATTAGAAATTCATGAATGAGAAAATCCTAGAGGAATAATATGAAAAGACAAATAAACTGAGAAAAATAATGGCAACTAACACCACAAGCAATACACCAGTTTCCAATTCCACCGAAAAAAACCCTTCAAAAGAAAAATGGGCAATACATAAACTGATAATTTATAAAAACAGAAATATGAATGGTTCTTAAAAATGAAAATTCTCTATTATAATAAGACAAATAAAAGCCATAAGTGTATTGAAAACATCATTCTTTTTTCTAATTGGTAAAGACTCAAAATTTAATAACTCACTGTGTTAATGAGGATGGTATAAATATATGGGTATTCTCACATACTGCTGGTGGCAATGTGCAACATCTAAGAAAATTATAGATGTACATATTACCTTCAGGTACACTTGCACAGACACAACTGTATGCACAAGGTTATTCACTGAAAAGCTGTTTAAAATTGCAAGGTTAACAAACTAAATGTTCCCCTAGTTTGTAAACATCCTATGATGAAAATGGGTGGCTTTCCTCCAATAAATAAAATTATGAATGAAAAGGGAGAGATCACAACTAAAACCAAGGAAGTAGAAACAATCATCAGAAGTTATTATCAACAGTTATATGCCAATAAGCTAAGCAACCTAGATGAAATGGATGCATTCCTGGAAAACTCCCAAAATTGAACCACGAAGAAATTGACAACCTGAATAGACTGATATTTAGTAACAAGATTGAAGCAGCAATCAAAAACCTCCCAAAAATCAAAAGCCCAGGACCTGACAAATTCCTTGGGTAATTCTACCAAACTTTCAAAGAAGAAATAACGCCTATTCTCCTGAAGCTGTTTCAAAAAATTGAAGCAGAAGGAAAACTTCCAGACTCTTTTTATGAAGCCAGCATTACCCTGATTCCCAAACCAGGCAAAGACCACACCAAAAAAGAGAATTTCAGACCAATATAACTGATGAGTATGGATGCTAAGATTCTCAACAAGATCCTAGCAAACAGGATCCAACAGCACATTAAAAACATTATCCACCATGACCACGTGGGATTCATTCCTGGGTTACAAGGATGGTTCAATATTCGCAAATCAATCAATGTGATAGAACAAATCAATAAGAGGAGAGAAGAACCGCATAGTCCTCTCAATTGATGCAGAAAAAGCATTTGACAAAATCCAGCATCCGTTCTTGATTAAAACGCTTCGAAGTATAGGGATAGAGGGAACATTCCTGAGCTTCATAAAATCTATCTATGAAAGACCCACAGCAAATATCCTCCTCAACAGGAAAAAGCTCGCAGTCTTCCTGTTGAGATCAAGAACACGACAAGGATGCCCACCCTCACCACTCTTGTTCAACATAGTATTAGAAGTCCTAGCAACAGCAATCAAACAACAAAGAGAAATAAAGGTATCCAAATTGGCAATGAGGAAGTCAAACTCTCTCTCCTCACAGATGACATGATTCTTTATATGGAAAACCCAAAAGACTCCACCCTCAAACTACTAGAACTCAAAGAGCAATTCAGTAACATGGCAGGATACCAAGTCAATGTACAGAAATCAGTGGCTTTCTTATACACTAACAATGAAAATACAGAAAGGGAAATTAGAGAATCGATTCCATTTACTATAGCACCAAGAACCATAAGATACCTGGGAATAAACCTAACCAAAGAGGTAAAGGATCTGTACTCGAGGAACTACAGAACACTCATCAAAGAAATTGAAGAAGACACAAAAAGATGGAAGACCATTCTATGCTCTTGGATCAGAAGAATAAACATTGTTAAAATGTCTATACGGCCTAGAGCAATCTATACCTTTAATGCCATTCCGATCAAAATTCCACCAGTATTTTTCAAAGAGCTGGAGCAAATAATCCAAAAATTTGAATGGAATCAGAAGAGACCCCAAATCACTAAGGAAATGTTGAAAAACAAAAATAAAATGGGGGGCATCACCTTACCTGATTTCAAGCTTTACTACAAAGCTGTGATCACCAAGACAGCATGGTACTGGCATAAAAACAGACACATAGACCAGTGAAACAGAGTAGAGAGCCTGGACATGGACCCTCAACACTATGGTCAAATAATCTTCAAAAAAGCAGGAAAAAATATACAGTGGAAAAAAGACAGTCTCTTCAATAAATGGTGCTGGGAAAACTGGACAGCTATATGTAGAAGAATGAAACTCGACCAATCTCTTACACCATACACAAAGATAAACTCAAAATGGATAAAAGAACTTAACGTGCGACAGGAATCCATCAGAATCCTAGAGGAGAATATAGGCAGTAACCTCTTTGATATCAGCCATATAGCAGCTTCTTTCAAGATATGTCTCCAAAGGCAAAGGAAACAAAAGCGAAAATGAACTTTTAAGACTTCATCAAGATCAAAAGTTTCTGCACAGCAAAGGAAACGGTCAACAAAACAAAGAGGCAACCCATGGAATGGGAGAAGATATTTGCAAATGACAGTACAGACAAAAGGTTGATATCCAGCATCTATAAAGAACTCAAACTCAACACACACAAAACAGATAATCGTATCAAAAAATGGGCAGAAGATATGAACAGACATTTCTCCAATGAAGACATAAAAATGGCTATCAGACACATGAAAAAATGTTCATCATCACTAGCCATCAGGGAGATTCAAATTAAAACCACATTGAGATACCACCTTACACCACTTAGAATGGCCAAAATTAGCAAGACAGGAAACAACATGTGTTGGAGAGGATGTGGAGAAAGGGGAACCCTCCCACACTGTTGGTGGGAATGCAAGCTGGTGCAGCCACTCTGGAAAACAGCATGGAGGTTCCTCAAAGTGTTGAAAATAGAACTGCCCTATGACCCAGCAATTGTACTATTGGGTATTTACCCTAAAGATACAAACGTAGTGGTCCAAAGGGGCACGTGCACCCGAATGTTTATAGCAGCAATGTCCACAACAGCCAAACTATGGAAAGAACCTAGATGTCCATCAACAGATGAATGGATCAAGAAGATGTGGTATATATACACAATGGAATACTATGCAGCCATCAAAAGAAATGAAATCTTGCCATTTGTGACAACATGGATGGAACTAGAGCGTATCATGCTTAGCGAAATAAGTCAAGCAGAGAAAGACAACTATCATATGATCTCCCTGATATGAGGAAGTGGTGATGCAACATGGGGGCTTAAGTAGAAGAAGAATCAATGAAACAAGATGGAATTGGGAGGGAGACAAACCATAAGTGACTCTTAATCTCACAAAACAAACTGACAGTTGCTAAGGGGAGAGGGGTTGGAAGAAGGGGGTGGGATTATGGACATTAGGGAGGGTATGTGCTTTGGTGAGTGCTGTGAAGTATGTAAACGTGGTGATTCACAGACCTGTACCCCTGGGGATAAAAATATATATTTATAAAAAAACAAAAAACAAATAAATAAATAAATAAATAAATAAACAAAAAATAGAGCTTCCCTATGATCCTACAATTGCACTACTGGGTATTTACCCCAAAGATACAGATGTAGTGAAAAGAAGGGCCATCTGTACCCCAATGTATATAGCAGCAATGGCCACGGTCGCCAAACTGTGGAAAGAACCATGATGCCCTTCAACGGACGAATGGATAAGGAAGATGTGGTCCATATACACTATGGAGTATGATGCCTCCATCAGAAAGGATGAATACCCAACTTTTGTAGCAACATGGACGGGACTGGAAGAGATTATACTGAGTGAAGTAAGTCAAGCAGAGAGAGCCAATTATCATATGGTTTCACTTATTTGTGGAGCATAACAAATAACATGGAAGACACAGGGAGATGGAGAGGAGAAGGGAGTTGAGGGAAATTGGAAAGGGAGGTGAACCATAAGAGACTATGGACACTGAAAAATAATCTGACGTTTTTGAAGGGGCGGGGGGGGTGAGAGGTTTGGGGATCCAGGTGGTGGGTATTGGGGAGGGTACATATTGCATGGAGCACTGGGTGTGGTGTGAAAACAATGAATACTGTTATGCTGAAAACAAAGTTAAAAAAATAATAAAATAAAAAGAAAATGGATGGCTTTCAAAATAAGAAAAAACCCAGTAACTCTTTTGAGATTATACAAACACATCACACACACACATTTACTCACACTCAGGAAAGCAGACCACTGGAGAATTGGAAGTGCAAGAATAGCCTGATAATTGCATTTCGGAACAGTAAGCATGCCCAGTCATCTTAGTGATACAGAAGAAGTGAAAGAAACAGCTTTCACTGAAGAAACTGACTGTGTGGGCTATAGCTTCTTCAAAAAAAAATTCAGCTACTAACTTAGTCCATTTGTACCTAGGACAAAAACTTTTTCAAGTCTTTGAAAATGTATAAGTTCTGAAAAATATAAATATATTGAAACTAAAGCATGAAAACTACATAAGTAAAATGAATTAATAAATGCTTATACAATTTTTCATGGCAATTAGGCAATCATTTAACTCATCATATTTACAACAATATTTAATTGATATATAAGTTCATTTTAACATGTTGACTTCAGTGCTGGCCTGGGTTTCCAAGAAAAAAGAATCTAAAGGTCTTTAAAATACTCTGAGACTTAGTTCAATCAAAAGGTCTTAGTTTAAGATATATAGATACCTTAATAGTAATAATAAGGTAGAAACAACCTACATGTCCACCAACAGTGGATGCATAAACAAAATGCAACATATACACACAACAGATTTATTACTCAGTCAAAAGAAGATGGATGAATCTCAAAAATGGTATGCTAAGTGAAATAAGCCAGATACAAAAAAACAAATATTGCAAGATCCTACTTGCATGAAATATTTAAAATAGGTAAATTAATAGAGACACAAAGAGATCAGAGATTACCAGGGTCTTGGTGGAAGGGAGAATGGGCAGTTATTGCTTAATGAGTACAGAATTTTCTCTTTGGAGTGATGGAAAGGGTTTGGAAAATAATGATGATGACTGCACAACACTGAGAATGTAATTAATGCCACCAAATTGTACACTTAAAGATGGGATATTTTATGCTATATCTATTATAACCACAAAAAATTTTTAAAAGGAGTGTATGGAAAGTGGTTTATAACTACTGATAGCCATTTTAAAGATAATTGATTTGTATTTGCCTAGATGATGAACTCACTTCTCTACCTGATTCTAAAATATCCTAAAATACTTCCTACAGTTTGTATCTGAAGTATTTCAATTCTGAGAGTCCAATTAAGTTTTTATTTCCTCCAGTTATGTAACAGGCTTAACTAACAACAATGATAGAAAATATGTTCCGCTTGATAATAAAACAGATTTCTTTTTCATTTTTGCTATGAATACTAACACACATATACTGTCAATCACATGTTAATTTCACAAATGTATTAATTTTATTAGGCTGTTATAGAAATTAAGTTACATAAGACATATAGCAATGATATTGTGGGTGTATATGTGTGTGTAAACTATTTAACTCAATGCCTCACACAGAATAGTACTTAGTACTGTATAGTGGTAAATGGAGAACATATACTAAAGATAGAACTCTCTTTAGATCTAAGTTAATCTCAAAAAGTAGTGTGTGGAATCAGGATAAAACTTTATAAATAGTTTATTTTAGACTTTGTCAATCTCCTATATCCTCTTTTACATTCTTTGTCCAGACTAATGGCTACTATGAAGTAAGTGTCAATCTCTTCATTATAAATTCAACTACTGAAAAATACTTAAAAAAAATAAGATTTGAAACAGTCTTTTTTTTTTCAATAAAATCATAACTGGGTACTTTAGATATCTAGAATCTTCTGTGTTCCATTAATAACATAGCAAATCACATCCACGAAAAGCTAGTAATACAAAGTTCCATTACAAACAAATGCTTGTAACCCCTTCATCTTTATCCCTCTGTAATACTACAGAATGAGAAATCTACTTCAGAGTAAAAGTTTCCAAATACAATGGAAGATTTGGGTATCACTGTATCAGGGGAGAGAAGATAAGAATGACATTAAAGAAAATTTTCAATAAAAGAATCACAAAAAACATTCAGCTCAACTTTTATCAAAGGTCCAATTACATTAAATACTGTTCCCTAAGCATTCTGTCTAACAAAGTTTTTCTATATTGTAATTACAGAAAATATCTGCACAGTATTTTCCAAACATCCTATTTCTTAAGAGATTACCTTTTCAGTAATGCCCATTTGGCCACTTGCTTACCATTCTTTTTTGATACTTGAAGGCAACTATGAGTTTAGCAGCCAACCTTAATCAGTTAGAAAAAGATATGAAATTTAAAAAATTATTCCTGGCTTCCAATTTATACTGTATTAATCTTCTCAGGCCGCTATACTGAAATAGCATGGTAGCTTTAAAAACAGAAATTTATTTCTCACAGTTTTAGAGACTGGAAGTCCAAGATCAAACTCCTGGCAAATTTGGTTCTTGCTGAGAGCTCTCTTCCTGGCTTTTAACATGTCCTAACTCTTGTGTCTTCAGATAGAGCTCTGGTCTCTTCCTCTCCTTATACTAATTATAATTCTTACACTTCTGATGCTATTAAGTACATAGCAACAAAAGGCTATATACTCATAGCCCATTATGAAGGCTCTACTGTCCTGGCCTCATCTAAACTTTACCTCTCAAAAGCTCCACCTCCTACTACCATCACATTAGAAGTTGGGGTTGCAACAAGTGAATTTGGGGGAACACAAACATTCAGTCCCTAACACATACTTTGTAATTATATTTAATTTGAAGTCAACACAGAAACTTAAAATATTTATGAAATATCATCTCATTAAGAAAGTGTCACTCTGTATATTTTTCTTGAATATTTCAGTGTCCTCATATGCTGGTGTGCATTAGACTAATGTGGGGAGCCTGTGCAACATAAAAATGAGATCCAACCCAAACTTGTGAGTATAGATATGTTAACAAAAACAATTAACCTGGGTTTTCTATAGATGAAAACTACTGGCAGAAAAAAAAAAAAACACAATAATCTAAGGAGGATATTGGAAAGCAGAAAGAAAAACTCTTTAATCCAACTCCTTTGCAAATTTGTAACTGATTTTTGATTATTACAGTCCCCTGATCTCTTTTGGAAATCTAATGCAATCTTCAAGTCATATTCATCAACTATTAATGGCTCACTATAATCATACATTTGTTTATAAAAACCAGGAATACATAATTTTAGGAATAGGATTCATCATCAGGAGAAGATGAGGCCTTTAGAAAAGTAATGACAATTAAGTAACCATGAGGATATTTTTTCTAATATTCTGCTTTATGTGCTCATATACTATCTCATGCTGCCTGTTGCCACAATTCAGAAACAGCAAAGAGCAGGGCAGGATTTAAAGAAAGACAATGATAATAATGAACTATAGAACAGATATATATGAAGAAAGATAGTAAAGGCCAGAACTATTCATTCCAAAAGACTGAGGGTGAAAAACTGAAATCACTGTAAACAAAGAAGACATGGAAAAGGTAAACATGAGTATTTACTAAATCCTAGATACCTAAAACATAAATCTAGAAAACAGTGTATTCTTTGAAAGTATATTGCTATGTTTCATAAATGAAAAAAGCAGCCTGCCAACTACAAGCAAAATAGTTTCAAGGAAAACTTAGGTAATTTACATATTCTGGATAAGCGTCAAATTATGATAAAAAGTTAAAAGGTATTAAGGTCACGTTTCTATTTTATGGCATTTGAAATCATGCCAAACAATCACACTGTCTCACTGGAAACACTTTCAAAGTTAAAAAAAAAAATTCATGAATAAATTACTACACCTTACACTGGAAATAATTTACATCATTTTTAATATTTTAAGTGATCTAATATATTTCAGATGTAAGATATATAAAGTGCACACATATATAATATACACATATTTCAGAAAACTACCGTCAGTCAAATTTCATCATATGAGGTAACTACCATTATTCCTCACTAGATGAAGGGGTGAAGATGGAGTATGGTCACAGAAGCCAAGATACTCGTTATCTATGTTAGTTCTTTGTTTTTCACAAAGACTGGACTTGTGCCATTGAAAACTATTTAATTCTCTATCAGACCCTGGTGATCATGCATCAAAGTATAATGTGGTCCATTAATACGGAGTAAAGCAAAAGTATGGACTATTAGTTGATTGCACAAACATGTCCTGATGCCTTATTGGTATTTATAGCTTCTCTCAAGTGTGTGGTTGAGTGGAGATGGTCAATCCTTACTATTCTAACCTGGATCACTGGCAGCTTTCCTGCTATCTTCTGGGAAAACCCTGTGTGGCACAGTTAGAAGAAATGGCAATATACTCAAATTTCTTTCTGTAACTTAATCTAAGACATTAGAATTCTGAATGGCATTTGGCCTAATCCCAGAAATTTTATTCCACATTGATTTTGCCTTTCCTAGGGCTTTTTTTTTTTTTTTCATTTCACAATCTGTACCAAAAAAAAAACACCTCAAGATCAAACCCTGAAATCAATGCCAATATTCCTGGACCTTCTTTTTGAATCAGGTTCTTAAGTGTTTTGTGCTTTTTCAAAATATCAAATGATTATAATTTTTATGCTTTATTTTAAGACCACTTTCTCATTTTTACTCCTTTGAGTCTCTGTGATTTTATAAATAGTGTCCTTATTATGGTCTGCTTCTGGCTTTCCTCGCAGACTTTGCCCAGAGTCCTGTAGTACAGCAGCCTATTTTTGTGCTCTCTTGAGGAGACTTGTTCCCCAGCCCTCCCTTATTGTGAGTTTGTTTCAGGCTGTCGGCTGCCTGATGTTTTGATGTCTCTCTCCATTAACTAACTCTTGCCTTTCAAACACCAAGCTTCAGTTTCTTGTTTACTGCCTTCTTTGTTATAGCTCTTGGCTTACTGCTTCAGTGTGTGTGTCAATAGAATCCTTGGCAACTCCCTGTGTCATTTCTTGCCTCTCCTTCTCCACAGATTGCTTTTCACAAATTTGATTTTCCAAAGATAGCCTGTCAGCAGTTCAAAGTGTGGAATCCATCTCTAGTCTCTTAGACTGTGCGCATTTTAATTATTAGTACAAGGCAGCAAGGCTGACGTACAAAAGTGACCACCTGTACTGCCTCACTGAAAAAGCACAAGGGTTAAGTCCTGCCCAGGGTGCCTGAAATCCCAGATGACAGATTCACTTCTCCAATCTCAAAAATTTTAATATTTTCAGGAAAGCTTGTTTAATTGCAAATACTCTCTTCTGCTTACCCTTAGGATTTTCTACATATACTACTGTGGTACTTACCATATTATATATTCTATCTTCTACTGTATGATATAATTAATTTTGTTTCTGTGCCCCCATAAGACTGTAAGTCATTTGCATAGGAATGGTATTCCTTATATCTTACTGTCTAGGGTGGCACATGGTGACAATGGTCTAAATACAATCTTTGAGCTGATAAACATAAAATATAAGTGGACAGGGAAGAAACAAACTATTAACTTCTAATATATTTACTTTTTTTTACTTTTGGTAACCTCTACGCCCAACATGGGGCTCCAACTAAACAACTGGGAGATCAAGAGTCGTCTGCTGTTCCGACTGAGCCACCCAGGCACCCCTGGAGTTTGTTCTATGCATTTATTTTAATTGTAATACTGATAATACCAGCTAGAGAAGTGAGTCAGATGCTGCAACAGAAAATTCAAATAACAATAGCTGAAACAACATGCTGAATTCTTCCCATGTAATGAGAATTCTATAGGAAGAACATTACTAGTATCGATTTATAAGCTCAAGGATGTCATGTCTAAAATCTCAATAATACTCCTGGCCTTTCAAGGTTATAAGGCAGTTGCTCCAGGTCCTGTTTTCATGTGCACCTCCACACAAATAAGGAAGAAGGAAAGGGAGAGAAGGAAGAAAAAGTAACATTCGTATCAAGAAAGCAAAACCTTGGGCGCCTGGGTGGCTCAGTGGGTTAAGCCGCTGCCTTCGGCTCAGGTCATGTTCTCAGGGTCCTGGGATCGAGTCCCACATCGGGCTCTCTGCTCAGCGGGGCAGGGAGCCTGCTTCCCTCTCTCTCTCTCTCTCTGCCTGCCTATCCATCTACTTGTGATTTCTCTCTGTCAAATAAATAAATAAAATCTTTAAAAAAAAAAAAAAGAAAGCAAAACCTTCCCAGAAATGCCATCAGATTTCTATTTCACTAGACAGAATTATACAAGACTAATCTCTTATAACAACAAGAAGAATGAGAAAATGAAGGCCTTGTGTTTTTTTCCTCTTCTTTTTTAATTTTTTTGCCTGCAATAATTGTGGGACTCCATAAGTAAGAAGGAAAGGAGAATAAATATTAAGTCACAGAAATCTCTGTCAGAGGGGTAATGATGAGTATATAAGTGCTAGAAGAGAGTCAGTATAAATGAAAATGCAAACATAAGAGAGTCAAAGTAAATAAAAGCATATGAATTCAACTGATGGCTGCATTACCATCCTGCCCAGTAACGGCTGACAGGGGTCTGGCATTTTGATTTATAAGTTTTAAAGCACTACTGAGGCTTAAGCTTCATGGGAATCTTAATAGAGTATCCTTCTATTTTTCATTCAGCCTCTTCAAGGCTTCATAAATAAAGTTTTCCTGAGCACTTTCTCTGCATCTAGCACTGTGGTACATTGAGTGAAATAACGTAATTGTCTTCAAGCTGTCCACTTTGAACTGAACTTTTCAATAACAGAAGTGAGTCATGCAGTGGTTCACTGAAGAGATACCTAACTTAAATGGGGTGTGTGCTTGTGGAGTGGGAATTGAGTCAGAGAACTGCCACAGAAGGAGAAAGGGGGGCTCTCCAAATGGTGTGCAAAAAGATGTTACTGGCAGAGAGTATTAGTGCATAAAGGCACCAGAAGGCAAACAAAGTAAAAAATATCCTGGGATTTGTAGATTTTTTAGTGGAGAAAAGCACATAATTTAAAGGGAAAGACAATGGTAGGGGGAGAAATTAGAAGAAAGGTAAGCAAGAACCAAAGGGTCTTTTTAGACAATGAGACACTAAATGAATATAAACTGGTATCAGTTTCATGCTTTAGGAAGATTTTCCTGGTTCCTGGTTTATTGGAAACAGACAACACTCAAAAGAGGGAATTCAGTTGAAGAACTATTCCAATGATTCAAGTGAAAAATATGAAGACTCATCCCAAAATAGTGCCAGAGGAACTGGGGAAAAAAAAAAAAAAAAAGAGAGAGAGAGAGAAAGACTGCCTGACTCCATAGACATTAAACAAGTCAAAGTTAAAAATACATTTACCAAATCCGGATGTGTGTACATGTGTCCATGTGGGGGGGTGGGGTGGCCAGGCAGGAGAAACAAGTATAGAGTGGGGCAGAAATAAGGGAAGAACAATAAGACAACTTCTATTTCTTCACTCTTTCACTGGTTCAATAATGATGATTGAGTCAATTTTCCTAAAGATATATGTTTGAGGTAAGACAAAATATACACACCTGTTCGTAGTATATCTATACTTGTGACCCAAGCACAACATGAGGCAACCTCACCAAGAAAACAGTCATTCTGTCATAGAGAAACCTATCAATGAACCCTTAAATCCTGGTTGAACAGCCTACTTCCTAGAGCAAATCTCAAGGACCTAGGGAATAATATAAAACATAAGATATTATTAAGCCAAAAACACACCTGATCAACACACTGTTTCCAGAGTGAGTTAGTTATGAACCTTCAAAATGACTTAACAAAATGAGAAACTTATTATACTGTCTCTGTAGCAATTAAAAATAAATTCTGATATCTAATATATCAGATAAAAATTCTTAAACCATAAGGAAAATGATGCAGGCTTCACAAGGCCAATCCTTACTTGAATAGAATAGCAAGGCACCCAGGAACAGATTATGGTTCACAGTCCCAGGTCCAGAGAATACCAACCTACATGGTGTGTTGGAAACATGCAACAGCTTCTAAAGCTAGCATTCTATTATTCGGCCTTTATATTATGCATAAACGCGCCTTAAGGTTCACTAACCCAATAGTTCTTGTCACTATTGCTACCAGCTCAACCATGCTAGTAACAAGGAATCTCTTAATGCACTGCCTGGTTTGAAGAAAAAAAAAATGTATAGAAGAACAAATAGTGCCCAAAGTAATTCAGGCCCCCAGACAAGAAGAGCATCCATATTAAAGAATCCATCTCTTGTGTTTCAAGATATTTGTTTCCACTGTTTGTGCATCAGAGACTATTTTATCTTAAGGACAATAAAATCAGCAAATTAGGAGAAATGAGTATGATTAAAACAAACACACAGTATAGCGGTTGTGAGGTCACTTTAAGTTAAAAAGGTCTCAAAATCTTGGTTTTTGCACTTACCAGGTTTGTTAGCCTCTCTAAGCCTCACTAATAATATAGATAAAATGACACTTAATTCACAGAATTATTGTGAGAAATAAATGCTTATGAGGTACCCAGCCCCAAATCTGGTGTAAATTAGTCTTAAATAGATACTAACATATAAAAAAATGGATTAACAACATCTTTTAGGGGTAGTGATTTGTATTCCCCTTTTACAGAAGAAGAGACTGAGACTCTGAGAGGCTCAGTGACTTGTTCAAGGTCACCATGTTAGTAAATATGAGAACCAGGATTCAAACACAGCTCTACTGTGGTAGAGAGTAGACTGTCCCAATTTTTTTTAATTCTACATTTTAGAAGATACCCTTTCAAAAAGCCAGGACTTAATGTAAATACTGTGCTGATCTTATGGTTTCAGAATTAAGTGAAAGAAGGAGAATGCAGAAGAAAATAAAAGCAAAAGCAGTCTGTTCCAAAAAGTCCAGTACTACAGCCCTGTACATGATCAAGTTTAGGACACAAAACCTATGAGAAATGGTTAAAACAATCAAGATAATTCATAATCTGGAGAAGAGACTGTAGGAGGAAATATAATTGCAACTACCCAATTTACAGAAATGTAATTTAGAATATTATGCACATTTTCAGTTTGCAAGAATGGTTTAATTATTCCCAAAAACATTAAAATTAAATGTAAAAAAAAATGACAGTTTTTTTGTTGTCAGTTCTGAATAAGAATTTGTGGGCATGGGGCTGATTTCAGGGGATAGATGAGAACTCTATTTTTAATTCATGGATGAATTACTATGTTTATATTTGCAGTTCTGTAGCTATAGGGGAGCTGCTTGTAAGGGAATATTAAAACCTGAATTATTTTTCACATGATGTAGATTTCAAAAACAAAAAATTTAATGTCTGAATTTTCATGTTTATTAATTAAAATACCTATGCATTTACCAAAAGGAAACTGTTCATAGCAACTTTCCATTTCACAAATTTATTACCAACAAAGAACTTGATTATGTTGTAAGAATTTAACACTTACTAAATGATATATTATTTGGCATTATCTTGAACTGAAGAATTTAAGGGATTAGGTATTTTCAAATTCTACTTTTAAGCTTACCACCGGCTCCAGATACAACCATAAATTAGGGCAAGAAAAACACTGAATGCATATTTCTGGATACTTACACACTATACTGATCAAATCAACCTAGTATCAAAAAAGGCCCATTACCAACTAATAGCAAACTGATTTTTAAAAACAATGTCTTAATTTCTCATAAATATATAATTACATAATCACACCAGGGGGCGCTCTTAACACTGAAATGATAGATGCCATATTTTAAAACACATGGTGGTCTCAGTTGGCCAAAATGAGATTTTTTTCTAGGCATATAGTACTTGCAACAAGTGCTTATCTTTTGAAAATGTTTGCTGGCAACACACACATTTTCTTTTACATCCCAAATGTTTGCGTTGTTAAGACTATCAAGTTAGTCTATCAAGTAAAACATTTTCTGCTGATAGGAAACATCTTATTTTGGAAACATTTGTCTGTTTAGACTGGCATCTGTCTCTTATTCTTTTGGTGGTTATGCTGATTCTCAATAGTCAATAGTGCTTAAGAGTACATAAAACTTAAAAAATGGTTTTACTGCCCATTTTATTTTTTATAAAATTTCCATCAAACCTGCAGCTCCTCCCCACACACATACACACCGTAAAAAGGGGTCATCTAAATTCACACACACACACACACACACACACTGAAATTCTAATCTGGACAGTTTGGATTTTTTCTGTATTTTCTCATTACCTGGTAAGAACTCTGAAGCCTAGATGCTGTCCTCAGAAAATTCAAGATTCAGGTTCCTAAAAATATAATTATAAAATCAGTGTGAGGTTTCAAGGAAATAGAAAAGGCAAAAGGTCAGTTTGGGCTATATTTTACCCAGAGAAATCACCATTTACTACTACTCCCGTCAATAGTAAATACTTTTATACAAATGACATCTGATTACAAGTATACTTTAAGAAGTAACTTAAAGTCAAAAGGAAAGAATCATAAAGTTTGTGAAAAAGGACATAGCTACCTGTCTTCCTGTAGTGGTAGAGAAGGAGTTTATAAGCTTTTCCAACCCATGTAGTTGAAATCACCCCCTTTTTTCTAGCAGCTGCCTCCACAAGTATTATCTACTTGTGCCTAAAATGAAACAGGAAAAATTCTAACCAAGATTAACTGGGTATGAACAGAGAGCAAGTTCCTACCTAGGATGTGAGTTCAAGGAAACAAGAATGGACTGACCTGCTGTTTGTACCTTAAATGAAATTCATGAGGTTACTAATGTCTCAAATCCTGTTGACAGGAGCAAAGTTTTCATTCTAGAACAAGAGTAGGCTTTAAAGTAAATAAAAAAGGTGTATTTATTTATTACTTTACATCAAAGTATATGTGAATGACAGGAAGTCCTACCTGCATAGAAGTAGATTTTAATACAATTTTTGACAATATGAAGGGGAATGAAGAAAAAAAGAATACAGGATGAAAAGAAGTCAGGCTACGGAGGAGAAACCCTACAGGAAGAGAATGTTAGCAGTCAGGTAACTACTGTTACCTGCATTACTCCCTCTTGATCTTCAGAGTGAAACAGTTACCAGAGGTTCACCAAGCCAAATGAAGTCTTGTTTGGTAAGAGGGAACAAATGACCTGAACTAATCTGGCAATGGTAAAGTCACCTGAGTTAGAAAGCAGTGGTGTTTGGGGTTCCATGTAGTCCATGGAGGTTCTGAGCCACTTACTGGAAAACAGAGATAGAGTTACTCCCCACTAGGACTGGAATGGTTGCCAGAAAGCCAAGTAACCTATAATTTAGATAAGGTCCTAATGTCACCTGAAGACAAGGATACTAATCAGAAAATGCCAAATTTGTAGAACAGTTTTGATAAACTGGGTGGTAGAGGGGAACCTGGGTGGCTCAGTGGGTTAAAGCCTCTGCTTTCGGCTCAGGTCATGATCCCAGGATCCTGGGATAGAGCCCCGCATGGGGCTCTCTGCTCAGCGGGGAGTCTGCTTCCTCCTCTCTCTCTGCCTGCCTCTCTGACTACTTGTGATCTCTCTGTCTCTGTCAAGTAAATAAATAAAATCTTTAAAAAACAAACAAACAAACAAAAAACCCGGGTGGTAGATACCAGAAAACAGAAACAGTCAAGGATGACAGAAAGGTTTTTTAGCTGAGCAACTGCTGTCATTTAATGGGAGTGGGAAACTGGGAAAAGCAGGTTATTGGGGGAAATAATTATTGTGACTTTGGGTATGTGAATTTTGTTAGGTCTGTTAGTAATACCCAAGAGGAGCCATATAAAGCAGTTAGGCAAATCAGTGCAGAGTTTAGAGAAAGGAATCAAGCTCTTTACTACAAAACTATGGGTTGTCCACTCACTGACTATATCTAGAGCCATGATATACTAGAGGAAGTGAGTGCAGAGGAGAGAGAGGACAGACAGAGACTAGTCTGGAAGTTGGTAGACTCAGGTAGCTCCATCACCCGTGCCACCTGGTGATCATGCCTTTGTATGATTCCATTCCCGAGAGTGTGGACAGGATCTGTAACTTGTTTCTAACTCAATATATGTGACAGGATGTGTATGAATGATACTGTGATTAGTTTGTTACAGTATATAAGATTATACAGCCCAATCTAGTTGCAGAGATTCCCCCTAGCTGGCTTACTTTTGTGAAACAAACAGTAGTGCTGGGGAACCTACTTGACAGAGAATTGAGGGTGGCCTCAAAAAACTGAGGGAAGTGTCTGTTCATATCTTCTGTCCATTTTTTTATACAATTGTCTGTTTTGTGTGTGTTGAGTTTGAGGAGTTCTTTATCGATCCTGGATATCAACCTTTTGTTTGTACTGTCATTTGCAAATATCTTCTCCCATTCCATGGGTTGCCTCTTTGTTTTGTGGACTGTTTCCTTTGCTGTGCAGAAGCTTTTGATCTTGATGCAGTCCCAAAAGTTCATTTTTGCTTTTGTTTCCTTTGCCTTTGGAGACATATCTTGAAAGAAGTTGCTATGGCTGATATCAAAGAGGTTACTACCTATATTCTCCTCTAGGATTCTGATGGATTCCTGTCGCACGTTGAGTTCTTTTATCCATTTTGAGTTTATCTTTGTATATGGTGTAAGAGAATGGTCGAGTTTCATTCTTCTACATATAGCTGCCCAGTTTTCCCAGCACCATTTATTGAAGAGACTGTCTTTTTTCCACTGTATATTTTTTCCTGCTTTTTTGAAGATTATTTGACCATAGAGTTGAGGGTCCATATCCAGGCTCTCTACTCTGTTTCACTGGTCTATGTGTCTGTTTTTATGCCAGTACCATGCTGTCCTGGTGATCACAGCTTTGTAGTAAAGCTTGAAATCAGGTAAGGTGATGCCTCCCATTTTATTTTTGTTTTTCAACATTTCCTTAGTGATTTGGGGTCTCTTCTGATTCCATACAAATTTGTGGATTATTTGCTCCAGCTCTTTGAAAAATACTGGTGGAATTTTGATCAGAATGGCATTAAAGGTATAGATTGCTCTAGGCCGTATATACATTTTAACAATGTTTATTCTTCTGATCCAAGAGCATAGAATGGTCTTCCATCTTTTTGTGTCTTCTTCAATTTCTTTGATGAGTGTTCTGTAGTTCCTCGAGTACAGATCCTTTGCCTCTTTGGTTAGGTTTATTCCCAGGTATCTTATGGTTCTTGGTGCTATAGTAAATGGAATCGATTCTCTAATTTCCCTTTCTCTATTTTCATTATTATTGTCCAGGATCTATAAAGAACTCCTCAAACTCAACACACACAAAACAGACAATCATATAAAAAAATGGGCAGAAGATATGAACAGACACTTCTCCAACAAAGACATACAAATGGCTATCAAACACCTGAAGAAATGTTCATCATCACTCGGCATCAGGGAGATTTAAATTAAGACCACATTAAGATGTCACCTTACACCAGTTAAAATGGCCTAAATTAGCAATATGGGAAACCACATGTGTTGGAGAGGATGTGGAGAAAGGGGAATCCTCTTACACTGTGGGTGGGAATGCAAGTTGGTGCAGTCTCTTTAGAGAACAGTGTGGAGATTCCTCAAGAAATTAAAAATAGAACTTCCCTATAACCCTGCAATTACACTCCTATGTATTTACCCCAAAGATACAGATGGAGTGAAAAGAAGGGCCATCTGCAACCCAAATTTATAGCAGCAATGGCCACGGTTGCCAAACTGTGGAAAGAACCAAGATGCCCTTCAATGGAAGAATGGATAAGGAAGATGTGGTCCATATACACTATAGAGTATTATTCCTCCATCAGAAAGGATGAATACCCAACTTTGGTAGCAACATGGACAGGACTGGAAGAGATTATGGTGAGCGAAATAAGTCAAGCAGAGAGAGTCAATTATCATATGGTTTCACTTATTTGTGGAGCATAGCAAATAGCATGGAGGACAAGGGGAGATGGAGAGGAGAAAGAAGTTGAGGAAAATTTGAAGGGGAGGTGAACCATGAGAGACTATGGATTCTGAAAAATAATCTGAGGGTTTTGAAGGGGCGGGGGGTGGGAGGTTGGGGGAACCAGGTGGTGGGTATTAGGGAGGGCACGGATTGCATGGAGCACTGGGTGTGGTGCAAAAACAATGAATACTGTTACGCTGAAAAAAAATTAATTAAAAAAAAGCGGGGGGGCGCCTGGGTGGCTCAGTGGGTTAAGCCGCTGCCTTCGGCTCAGGTCATGATCTCAGGGTCCTGGGATCGAGTCCTGCGTCGGGCTCTCTGCTCAGCAGGGAGCCTGCTTCCTCCTCTCTCTCTCTCTCTGCCTGCTTCTCTGCCTACTTGTGATCTCTCTCTGTCAAATAAATAAATAAAATCTTAATTTAAAAAAAAAAAACAAAAACTGAAGGAAGCCTCTAGGTGGCACTTGTAAGGTCTCCAGCCTCCAGCCAACGAGAAAATGAAGCCCTCACTCTTACAGCCTCAAGGAAATAAATTCTGCCAACGATCTGAGTAAACCTGGAAACAAAGCCTTCCCTAGTCAAGCATTCAGATGCTACCTCAAGCGCCAGCTGACACCTTGACTGTAGTCTTGCAGAAGAACTAGTTCAACTGTGCTCAGACTTCTCATCCAAAGAAACTGTGAGATAATAAATGTGTGTTGTTTTAATCCACTAATTTTGGAGTAACTCGTTATGCAAAAAGAGAAAAGTAAGGAAAGCCCTGAGTTACTACAACATTTAGAGGTCAGGCAAATATGAAAGAGCCATGGGGCACCTGAGTGGCTCAGTGGGTTAAAGCCTCTGCCTTCAGCTCAGGTCATGATCCCAGGGTCCTGGGATGGAGCCCCACATCGGGCTCTCTGCTCAGCAGGGAGCCTGCTTCCCCCTCTCTCTCTGCCTACTTGTGATCTCTCTCTCTGTCAAATAAATAAATAAAATCTTAAAAAAATATTTGAAAGAGCCAGGAAAAACAGACCAAATAAAAGAGGCCAGTGAGGTAAGAGGAAAACCAACAGAAAAGCATTTCTCCAAGAGGCTTATCACCAACTTCCTCAGAGAAATCTGAGACATAGAACAAAGGGACAGGTGAGTCTGCTGACTTGCTGAAGGCTCATAGGTAATCATGAGTGAAAGGGACACAAGAAGCCAAGAGCTACCTCAATTCCAGTCTCTTTCTGAGGAGAAAAGGGTAAGAGGCACTGCTAAATAAATGGAATTCAGTTTTATTAGGCTCCCTGGAAGACCCAATTAGTGCCAGAGTTGTGCTACTTCACTATTTGTAAGGCTTTGAAAGTCGGTACTTCAAAAATGGCTAACATTTAATACTCATCAAAGTCAGCTCATTTTAATTACTAAGTAGCTCACATAACCTATTTTTAAACTTTCCATTGTTATTAGACATGCTTAGATTGGCTTGTAATTTATTTTTTTAATCAATACAACCAAATCTAATAAGCATGTATTATGTGCAAGGCCCTGAATTAACTAGCTATAACTCAAAGAAGCTGCCGTGATGCTTTGTGTACATGTATAATTTGTATGCAAACTTATACTATTTATAAAGCACTGTCACACAATCAAAGGCTATGTTATGCCCTAATGTGATTAGTATTCAGCTTTTATCTAGATTTATCTATAGTGAGCATCCCATTTTCCTACAATGCTTTGAAAGCAATTTCTTCTCTATTTATTAACTCAATGAAGATGTATTGAGCACTTACTTAGGTACACAGGGGGCAAATTGGATAAATAAGTATTCAAAATGCCTCTTCTATAAGAAAACTATCCAAAATGTGTCCTTATTATATCCTCAATTTACTTTACTTATGTATATGCATGTATTTATCTACATTTACTCTGCCTAAATATATATTGTATATATGTATACTATATATAATATTTGTGTATGTCTGTATATGTACAGTATACATTTATATTTGTCTGTATACACTCTGCCTAACCTAATAATAAAACTCTGCCCCTTGCATCATCAGCTTTTCCCCAGGTTTTGCTCTGTCATCAAGGTGGAAAGATTAAATAACTATGTTCCAGGCTGTGAACTTAGCAGTCTTCATGATTCTCAGTAATGTCCCTGGAACTGTGGGGCAAGGGGAAGCCTAAAACTAGATCATGGCATGAAGGAGTTTTCAACCTATTTTATTAGCAACAGCTTTCCTAGTCTCCTTTTTCTCCTATCCTCACTTGAAATGTAAGCTTTTCCTTAGGAGAGACCCATAGTAGTTTTTTACTAGTATACCTTTCAGCATATGGTATGTGCTCAATGAGCATCATCTGGTTGATTAGCAACTTTCCAAAATGACTGAGGTGGCCTGCATGAAAATAGAAATATACACTTGGACAAGCAAATGTACTTATACTGCTAGATAAACATACATAAACTATAGCCAGATAAAAAGGGCCTACATAATGTTTAAACCATAGTTTTCACTCAATAATTTAATAAATTGGAGACAATATTTTTTAAAATATTCATATGTAACTATATTTAAAAATTAAGTCTAACCCTTTGCTTTCCCATCTATCACAAAGAGAGAAATATAGCTTTGTGTAATCTTATTTTGAACAAAATGAAGTATTTCATTTTATCAAAGCAAAAACAAACTTTTTTTCCTGGATGGTAAACTCTAAGAATTTATTACAAGTATCATTAAAACAAATACTGGAGCACATATCTTCCTTAATTATCCTAAGCAAGATGGATAAATTGATTCAAAATTGCTAAAATTAAGGTATTGGATTGAATAAGATATACAGCACCTCCCAGAATTTATACTGATATTCTACTATCACTCTTGGTGTCATCAACGCATATATCCATTGGTAATTATTTTTTTATAAACATATTATATATATATATATAAACATATACTTATATTTTTATTTTTTTATAAAAATATAATGTATTATTAGCCCCAGGGATACAGTCTGTGAATCACCAGGTTTACAGACCTCACAGCACTCACCATAGCACATAACACTCCCCAATGTCCATAACCCCACCACCTTCTCCCTACCCCCCTACCCCCAGCCTCCCTCAGTTTGTTTTGTGACATTAAGAATCTCTTATGGTTTGTATCCCTCATGATCCCATCTTGTTTCATTTATTTTTTTCCTACCCCTCAGACCCCACACATTGCATCTCCACTTCCTCATATCAGGGAGATCATATGATAGTTGTCTTTCTCTGATTGACTTATTTTGCTAAGCATAATACCCTCTAGTTCCATCCAGGTCATTGCAAATGACAAGATTTCATTTCTTTTGATGGCTGCATAGAATTCCATTGTATATATATACCACCTTTTCTTTATCAATTCATCTGTTGGCGGACATCTAGGTTCTATCCATAGTTTGGCTGTAGTGGACATTGCTGCTATTTAGCTATATTTAGCTATAAACATTCAGGTGCATGTGCCCCTTTGGATCACTAAATGTGTAAAAGATACATGTGTGTCTTTAAGATAAATACCCAATAGTGCAACTGCTGGTCATAAGGTAGCTCTATTTTCAGCTTTTTGAGGAACCTCCATGCTGTTTTCCAGAGTGGTTGCACCAGCTTGCATTCCCACCATCAGTGTAGGAGGGTTCCCCTTTCTCTACATTCTCGCGGTAATTATTTTTTAAGACAATTTGGTAAGCATTTTCAAGACCAGAAAGGCTGCTAAATGAACATAAATTTCCTATACTTTTCAAAATGCACAATGTATTCACATAGTATTGATTTCACATGAAAAACCTACTCAAAAGTAGTATCTATTTTCCACTTCCCAAAAAGGTAAGGCTTTACTTCATTTTAATGTGTATTACCACCTGAAGTTATATAAGTGAACAGAACTGAGTCTGTAAAACACTGCGAAAATGTAAATCAATTACTAACATTGTAAAGAAGTATAGTTATTTACCAGTGTTACATGAGTGAGAACAAACTGTTACTCTACATAGGCCAAATACATAGCCTGCCAATACTAGAGCAAGCTGCTGAAGCCATTTTCCCTGATGAATACAATCATTAGGCAGCCAGATTTTAAACCATGTGCCCATGCCCCCACAGGACCAGAACTCACTGGACTTGGGATAGGCATCTAATCAAAGGACAGTGAATCCATTAGGTTGGTTATGACTACAGATGAGGGCAGGTCTAATCAGAAAAAAAAATTACTTGGGCCAATGTATTTCTTTCTCTTCGAATTTGAACTAAAAAGTGCCAAGAAAATTAATTAGTGACAGAGGAAAAAGAAAAAGGTATACAAGTTACTTGGGAATACAGGTACACAGAGCAATAGAGTTGCCATGAAATGTGTTTTGGCCCGTGACAGGATCTAAGATGGTAGGTGGCCTCCAAAGAGCACTGAGTGCAGTTCAATACAAATCAAACTGTATTCAAATAAGAATACATAGTAAGAATAAGAAATCCTTTATCCTTTTTTTCCAGCTTTACTGAGATATAACTGACACATAACACTGTGTAAGTTAAAGGTATACAAGGTGGTACATAGACATACATATGTACTGTAAAATAATTACCACAATAAAGGCAGTTAGCATGACCATAACTTCACATAGTTAACACTTTATGTGTGGGGGGGGAGAATATTTGATATCTACTCAGTAATTTTCAAGCATATGATATTATTATTATTATTATTAACTATAGTCACCATGTTGTATTTTAAATCTCTAGAACTTATTCATCTTGTAACTGGAAGTGTGTATCCCTGGACCACCATTACTCACCCCCTCCCTGCATCCTACCAAGCTACTCTATGTTTCTGTAAGTTCATTTTTTTTAAGAATCCAGATATAAGTGAGATCATACAGTATTTGTCTTTCTCTGTCTGACTTATCCAATTTCGCATAATGCCCTCCAGATCCACCCATGTTGTTAAAATGGCAGGATTTCCTTCTTTTTTATGGGTAAATAGTATTTTATATAGTATACCATTTGTATGTATAATATATACCATATTTTCATTATCCATTTTTCTATCAATGGATACTTAAAGTTCTTTCCACAGTTTGGTTTTTGTAAATAATACTGCAACAAACATGGGATTAAAGATATCTCTCCCTATGGAGAAGACTTCATTCCCTTAGGATATATACCTTAAAGTGGGATTGCTGAATCACACCGTAGTTCTATTTTTAATTTTTTGAGGAACTTCCATACTATTTCTAGAGTGGCTGCACCAAATTACAATCCCACCAACAGTGCACATGGGTTTCCTTTTCTCCACATTCTCTCCAGCATTTTTATTGTGAACAGAGGCTTGGAGGAACCTAATCCTGTGTTTCATCTAGGAGCAATGGTTTGGTATACTCTAGCTCAGTGTTTATGGTGACTTCATAGATCATAACTACTGTGAATAACAAGAATAGATTGTATTCCTTTTTTAACTTTTTTTTTTTAGTATAGTTGCCACACAATGTTACACTGGTTTCAGGTATACAACATAGTGATTAGACAACCCTATACCTTACACTATGCTCACCACATGTGTAGCTACCATCTGTTACCATACAATGCTAATATAATACTGTTGACTGCATTCTCTATGCTGTGTCTTTTATCCTGTGACTTACTTATTCCATAACTGGAAGCCTGTATCTCCCAATCCCTTCTACACATTTACTATCCTCCCACACCCCCAATCTGAATATATATTAAAACAATGAATTTTTCTAATGTATATAATTGTTGAACCTATTATCATACACCTGAAACCAATATATCATATGTCAACTAAACTTCAAAAAGAGAAAGGAAGAAAGGAAGGAAGGAAAAGGAAAGGAAAGGAAAGGTGGCATTAGGTTTTTGAGTACTGGAAGTTTTTGTTAATAGTTCAGATTGTTCCAGGGAAGACATATGGGTGTTTCTGCAACTCTGGCCTGATTTGCTTCACTCCTTTTCCACAGATCTTTCATTGTCTCAAGTACCTTACAGAATCATGTAATCAAGTGATTTCTATACCTTTTGAAGTTTTTTACATGGCTTTTTGTTCCAAACTTTGTATTATTTTTTCTTTCAAAAGTAGTCTATGATATTATTAAAATGATATATATTGGTTAAAAAGAAAAAGAAAAACCACAATGAGTTAATATTCTATCCAATATCACCAGACTCATTTTAGCCTTCCCCCTTTCCTTATTTATACTTCTTTCTGCAACAGTGAGAAAACCCAGATCTCATTAAATAAAGTTCATTTGTTCAATTCTAATATATACATAAAAATTCTAGTATATAAAATACATGCTTCACTTCCAGACTAATTCTATGAGGCCAGCATTACCCTGATCTCAAAACCAGGCAAAGACCCCATCAAAAAGAAGAATCTCAGATCAATATCCCTGATGAATGTGGATGCCAAAATTGTCAACAAGATCTAGCTAATAATATCCAACAGTATATTAGGAGGATTATTCATCATGACCAGGTGGGATTTATCCCTGGGATGCAAGGGTGGTTCAACATTCACAAATCAATCAACGCAATGTAACACATTAATAAGAGGAGAGAGAAGAACCATATGGTCCTCTCAATTGATACACAAAAGGCATTTGACAAAATACAGTATCCTTCCTAATTAAAACTCTTTAAAGTATAGGGATAGAGGGAACATTCCTCAATTTCACAAAAAACATCAATGAAAATCCCAAAGCAAATATCATTCTCAATGGGGAAAAGCTGAGAGCCTTTCCCTTAAGATCAGGAACACAACAAGGATCCCCACTCTTGCCACGGTTCAACACCGGACTAGAAGTACTGCATTGAAGCAACAGCAATCAGACAACACGAAGAAATAAAAGGTACTCAAACTGGCAAAGTAGTAGTTAAACTCTCTCTCTTCACAGACAACATGATAAATTATGTAGGAAACCCAAAAGACTCCAGCCCCAAATTACTAGAACTCAGAACAATTCAGTAATGTGGCAGGATACAAAATCGATGCACAGAAATCAGCTGCTTTCCTATACACTAACAATGTAACTGCAGAAAGAGAAATTAGGGAATTGATTCTATTTGCAATAGCACCAAAAACTGTTAGATAACAGATAACTTGGAATAAACATAACCAAAGAGGTGAAGTATCTATACCTTAGAAACTACAGAACACTTACAAAAGAAATTGAAGATGACACAAAAAGGTGGAAAAACATGCCATGCTCATGGATCGGAAGAATAAACATTGTTAAAATGTCTATGCCGCCCAGACCAATCTATACTTTCAATGCCATCCCTGAATCAAAATACCACTGACATCTTTTAAAGTGCCAGAACAAACAACTCTAAAATTTGTATGGAAATAGAAGAGGGCCCAAATTGCCAAGGAAATGCTGAAAAGGAAAAACAAAGCTGGGAACATTGTGTTGCCTGATTTCAAGCTATATTACAAAGCTGTGATCATCAAAACAGCATGGTATTGGCACAAAAACAGACACATAGATCAATGGACCAGAATAGAGAGGCCAGATATGGTCCCTCATCCTTATATAGTCCCTATATAGTCAACTAACCTTCAACAAAGCAGGAAAAAATATCCAGTGGAAAAAAGACAGTCTCTTCAATAAATGCTGCTGGGAAAATTGGACAGCTATATACAGAAGAATGAAACTTGACCATTCTCTTACACCATACACAAAAATAAACTCTAAATGGATGAAAGACATGTGAGGCAGAAATCCATCAAAGTCCTAGGAGAACACAAGCAATAACCTTTTTGACATCTTTAACATCAACCACAGCAACTTCTTTCAAGACATGTCTCCAAAGGCAAGGTAAACAAAAGCAAAAATGAACTTTTGGAACTTCATCAAGATAAAAAGCTTCTGCACAGCAAAGAAACAGTCAACAGAACAAAGAGGCAACCCATGGAATGGAAGAAGATATTTGCAAATGATACTACAGATAAAGGGCTGATATACAAGATCTGTAAAGAACTCCTCAAACTCAAATCCAAAAAACAAAAAATGAAGTCAAAAAATGGACAGAAGAGGAGCGCCTCGGTGGCTCAGTGGGTTAAAGTCTCTGCCTTCGGCTCAGGTCATGATCCCAGGGTCCTGGGATCAAGCTCCACATCTAGCTCTCTGCTCGGCAGGGAGCCTGCTTCCCCCTCTCCGCCTGCCTCTCTGCCTACTTGAGATCTCTGTCTGCCAAATAAACAAATTAAAAAAAAAATCTTAAAAAAAAAAAAAATGGACAGAAGACATGCACAGACACTTCTCCAAAGAAGACACACAAATGGCTAACAGACACATGAAAAAATGTTCACCATCCTTAACCATCAGGGAAATTCAAATCAAAATCACAATGAGATACCACCTTACACCAGTTAGAATGGCAAAAATTGACAAGGTAAGAAACAACAAATATTGGAGAGAATGTGGAGAAAGGGGAACCCTCTTACATTGTTGGTGGGAATGCAAAGTGGTACCACCACTTTGGAAAGGAGTGTTGAGGTTCCTCAAAACTTAAGAACTTAGCTACCTTTTGAGCCAGCAATTGCAAAAAATTGTGGTATTTACCCCAAAGATAACAGATGTAGTGAAAAGAAGGGCCACATGCACTCCAATGTTCATAACAGCAATGTCCACAACAGCCAAACTGTGGAAAGAGTCCAGATGCCCTTGAACAGATGACTAGATAAAGAAAATGTGGTCCACACATAGAATGGAATATTACACTCCATCAGAAAGGACAAATAGCCAACTCTTACATCAACATGGATGGGACTGGAGAAAATTATGCTGAGTGAAATAAGTCAAGCAGAGAAAGTCAATTATCATATGGTTTCCCTTATTCCTGGAACATAAGGAATAGCATGGAGGAAGTTAGAAGAAGGAAAGTAAAAATGAAGGGGAGATGTCAGAGGGGGAGACGAACCATGAGAGATTATGGACTCCTGGAAGCAAAGTGAGGGGTTCTGAGAAGAAGGGAGTGGGGGATGGGTTAACCTGGTGATGGGTATTAACAAGGGCATGTAGTGCACGGAGCACTGGGTGTTATATGTATGCAAACAATGAATCATGGAACACTACCTCAAAAACCAATGATGTACTGTATGGTGACTAACACAACATAAAAAAAAAAAAAGAGAGAGAGAATTAGATGGGGGGAAAATACATGCTTTGCTATACCAATCCTGTTAGAAACACCTTTACTAATTAGATCATAGCATTTATGTACATTATTTTTGTCTTTAGCCATATAGTACCCAATTAAGATTCTATTTTCCACAATGGTTTTGGTTATTTTCTTTCCTACTATCTTCAATGTGGTTTTATTATTCATTTTTAATATAGTTAGGTTTATCTTTTAGTTTATATTCTATTTTGGCTTCTCCCAAGTTTGTTTTAGTTTTGTTTTGTTTTAGTTTTATATTTGTTTTAGTTTTATATTTTTTTATATTGAGGATATGAAAATATCACCATAATTCTAAGAGTCAGAGTTATACAAAAAGATATACTCATAGAAGTGTCTTTAATGGTATATTTGAATTCAACTGACTGCAATTTACAAATTACGAATTTAAATGTTTTCCATTTCAATTCTAGAACCTGTATTTGCTACACGCAGTTCTACATAACTGTAGGTTTTCATATAGGTGGAATGAGAAAATTTAAAAGCATAAGAATCAATGTCTTACTTTAGATAATTCAAGTGAACTCTTCTTTAAAATTATTAGAACCAAAAAAAAGTAACCCATATAAATCAAAGCAATGAGATATACTGAGTAGAGTGTAGAGTAATTTTTTAAAATTAGATTTAGTAATTAGCTTTTTAGTGATTCTTAATATTTGGAACAAATATAAGACAATCCATATTAACACACAGACCACCAAATATTTACATATAGCATTTTAGGGCTTTCACATTTATTTTAGTTAACTGGCTACCTAGTACATTGGGTTTTTTAAAAAGTGTTACTGATTTTAGTAAAACCTCTGAAATATAATTATTTAAGCTATTTCTCTTTACAGACTACATGAAAGGAACTCAGTACAAACCGAAGGGAAATTATAACTCAAAAGTTAAGATAGCCAGCAGATTTGAGAATATGACTAGGTAAATTCTACAGTCGCTCTATCCAAGACAAGTATCCACAAGAATCCAAGTAGCCACTAAACATATATGGCTACTGAAACTGAAACTGAAATTAGTTAAAATAAAATAACTGCATTTGACAGATCAGACATTTCCATCATTCCAGAAAGTTCTATTGGACACCACTGTTCTACTCTGTAAGTTCACTGAGGTTAGAACTACTTTTCCTGTGCCAGCACAGTGCCTTAACACACAGTAGCACATAAAACATATTTGTGAAAAGAATGACTAAATACAAGGCAAGTGACAAAACATGTCACTTGTTGAGATAACAATGACTAAATACAAGATAAACATGTAACAAGAAGTGTTTATTACAAAATTCTTATAAGACATTGGAAATAACTTGTATATCCAATAAAATGCAGTCATCAAAATAATACTACAGTCTTAAAATGGGATATTGTAAAAGGGGTGTTGGAAAAAAAATTGATGACTTGGAAAGAGAGTTATGTTCTATAGTTAAGTGAAATAAGCCACAGTAGTATTTTAATGGGAGATAAATATGAAGCTATAAACACTACAAAGAGTTAGAATGAAACCTAGTTACCAGATTATGTTTTTTTCTCATTTTGTCAATTTATATTTTCTAGTGTTTTTATAATAATGTGTTTTATTTTGTGTTAAGAAAAATCAAGATTATCGTTGTTTTTCAAAGCTTATACATTTAACTTATAAAGCCTGTATATAGGATTTATTCCCAAAGAAATTAATAAAACATTACTTATTAAAAATTATATAATTTTTATTTCATTATAAAAATAACTTAAAGATTTTTGTATAAGAATGTTCAATGTTTATTCCTAATGAAAAATGAAGAGTAACAAAACATGAAGAAAACAAAATGAAGGCATTAAACATGTTTTGGGGGGTATCTGGGTGGCTTAGACAGTTAATGTCTACTTTCGGGTCAGGTCATGATTCCAGGATCCCAGGGTCCTGGAATCCAGCCCTGCATATGGCTTCCTGCTCAGTGGGGAGCCTACATCTCCCTCTCCCTCTGCCTGCCACTCCCCAGTTTTTGCTCTCTCTGTCAAATAAAATTACCTTTAGGAAAAAAAAAACAAACAAAATAAAAACATGTTTTGAACAATATAAACATATGGCAAAATAAACATATATACTATGTTAGTCTGACTTATGGGTCGAGAAAAAGTAAGCTAAAAATTGTATAGATAATGTGATCGTAAGTTTGTTGAACTTAAATAATGTACAGAACAGACAGGTGTTTAGGCAATTAAATACATGGACCCACAGAACAGATAATTACCTGTTTAAAATGGATTTCCCGGGGTGTTGGGGACAATTTTTTTTCTTCATACTATTTTAGTTTTAAAATCCTGACCATTAAGTCTGGTTTTATAATCATTAAAAAAAAAATGGTGTGTGTGTATATACACACAACACACACACACACACACGGAGTTCTGAAGTATCTGTTCCTCCAAGTTCCTGGTCAATGAGGGATAAAAGCCAGGCAGAGGTTATGACTTAATCATTTGAACAGATGTTCAAAAAAAAGTTGAACAGAACATTCTCTCTTGAATAGAAAATGCAGTTTTTTATCCCAGCAGGCACTCTTTTCATAGAAAAGGTAAAATTAATAGTTGAGGACCAAAACTACTTTTAGAGGAAGACAAATTTTTTTTTATTTTTTTATTTAAATTCAACTTAGTTACATACGGTGTATTATTAGTTTCAGGGACAGAATTTAGTGATTCATCAACTGCATGTAACACTTAGTGCTCATTATATCAAGTGCCCTCCTTAATGTCCAGCACCGTTACCCTAACCACCCACCCACCTCCCCGTCAGCAACCTGTTTCCAACAGTTAAGAGTTTCTTATGTTTTACCTCCCTTTCTGTTTTCGTCTTATTTCATTTTTCCTTCTGTTCCCCTATGTTCATCTGTTCCTTAAATTCCACATAATGAGTGAAATCATATGGTATTTGCCTTTCTCTGACTGACTTATTCTTATTTCGCTTAGAATAATACCCTCTAGTTCCATCTACGTCATTACAAATGGCAAGACTTCTCTTTTTGATGGCTGAGTAATATTCCTCTGTGGGTGTGTGTGTGTGTGTGTGTGTGTGTGTGTGTGTGTGTGTGTGTGTGTGTACCACTTCTTCTCTAATCATTCATCTTTCAGACATCTGGGTTCTTTCCATATTTTATTGATTGTGGATACTGCTCCTATAAACACTGGAGTGCATGTGTCCCTTAAAATCACCATTTTATATCCTTTAGATAAATACCTAGCCATGCAATTGCTGGGTTGTAGAGTAGTTCTACTTTTAGTTTCTTAAGGAACCTCAATACTGTTTTCCACAGTGACTGCACCAGTTTGCATTCCCACAGAGAGTGAAAGAAGCATCTTCTTCCTAGGCAACACCTGTTGTTTCTTCTGTTGTTGCTTTTAGGTATTCTGGCAGGTGTGCTGTAATATTTTATTGTAGCTATGATTTGCATTTCCTTAACAATAAGATATGATGTGTCTTGCATGTGTCTCTTGGCTGCCTGTATTTCTTCTTTGGAGAAATGTCTGTTTATGTCTTCTGCCCAATTTTTTGTTTTGTTTTTGGGATGATGAGTTTATTAAGTTCTTTACAGATTTTGGATACTAGCCCTTTATGTGATATGTCATTTGTGAGTATCTTCTCCCATTCTGTAGGTTGCCATTTAGTTGCCTGATGAAGTCCCAATAGTTCATTGTTGTTTTTGTTTCCCTTGCCTTTAGAGACAGGTCTAGCAAGAAGCTGCTGTGGCCAAGGTTAAAGAGGCTGATGCCTATTTTCCCCCTAGAATTTTGACAGATTTCTGTCTCACATTTAGGCCTTTCTTCCACTTGGAATTTACTTTTGTGTATGATGTATGCAAGTGGTCCAGTTTCATTCTTTTGCATGTGGCCGTCCAATTTTCCCAATACCTTTTGTTGAAGAGATTTTTTTATTGGATATTCTTTCCTGCTTTGTCAAAGATTAGTTGCCCATAGAGTGGAGGATCCATTTCTGAGTTCTCTATTCTGTTCCATTGATTTGTGTGTCTACTTTTGTGCCAGTACCATGCTGTCTTGATGATTACAACTTTGTAATATAGCTTGGTCTGGAATTACGATGCCTCCAGCTTTACTTTAGCTTTTCAACATTACTTTGGCTATTCAGAGTCTTTTGTGGTTCCATACGAATCTTAGGATTGTTTGTTCCAGCTCTGAGAAACATGCTGGTGGTATTTTGATAGGCATTGCACTTAATGTTTTGGGTAGCATAGACGTTTTAACAGTACTCGTTTTTCCAATCCATGAGTATAGAATGTTCTCCCATTTCTTTGTGTCATCTTCAATTTCTTTCATCAGTGTTCTATAGTTTTCAGAGTACAAATCTTTTACTGCTTTGGCTAAGCTTTATTCCTAGGTATTTTATGTTTTTTGATGCACTTGTAAGTGGCATCAATTCCTTGATTTCTCTTTCTGCTGCTTCACTGTTAGTGTATAGAAATGCAATAAACTTCTGTGCATTAACTTTATATCTTATGACTTTGCTGAATTCTCTTATCAGTTCTAGCAATTTTTTTGGTAGAGCTTTTGGGTTTTCTCCATTAAGCACCATGCTATTTGCAAAGAGTGGAAGTCATACTACTTCTTTGTCAATTTGGATGCCTTTTATTTCTTTTTGCTGTCTGACTGCTGAGGCCAGGATTTCCAGTATTATGCTGAACAAAAGTGTTGAGAGTGGACCTCCTTGTCATGTTTCTCAACTTAGAGGAAAAGCTCTGTTTTTCCTTGGAGGATGATATTTGCTGTGGGTCTTTTGTATATGGCTTTTAAAACGATGTTGAAGTATGTTCCCTCTACCCCTACATAGTGGAGGGTTTTTATCAAAAAAGGATCATATATTTTGTCAAATGTTTATTCTACATCTAATGAGAGGATCATATGGTTCTTATCCTTTCTTTTATTAATGTGGTTTATCACGTTGATTGACTGTTAGATGTTGAACCACCCATGCAGTTAGGAATAAGATAAGATGGTGGTCATGGTGAATAATCCTTTCAATGTACTGTTGGGTCCTATTAGCTGGTATCTTGCTGAAAATTTTTGCATCCATGTTCATCAAGGATATTGGCCTATAATTTTCCTTTTTTAGTGGGGTCTTTGTCCGGTTTGGGGGTAATGCTGGCCTCTAGAATGAGTTAGAAGTTTTTCTTCCATTTATATTTTTATATTTTTCTTCCATATATATTTCTTCCATTTATATTTTTTGAGTAATTGAAAAAAGGTTTGGCACAAAGCTATTACAACAATTTTTGTTCCCATCCAATATTATCATAGCTAAAGTTTTATTATTTATTTTTTTTTAAAAGAGGAAAGCTTCAGTAAGTTATATTTACAGTGGAAGAAAATCACAACGGTAACAACTTCAAAATTTCACAAATAGGTGAAAAGGAGATTAGGAATAGAAATATCTGGAACAATGGTGATATGGTCTGACAGAATTATGTATAAACCTCTAACTGTAAAAATTGAAGTTCAAGAAGTTCAAGTAATCACAGGTAGAAAGACTGAAAATGCTGTCAATATTATAGTCATTCTTACACACACACGACATGTGAAAAACAGAATACAGAAGATAAGCACATGATTAACAAGGAAGGTGGTCTAGTGGTTAAAGGCACAGAAGCTGAAGTCTGATGGCAAGACTCAAAATCTCATCGCAGCTATCACTAGCTGTCTAAGCTCCAACAAGTTACTTAACCTTTCTTATACTTCAGATTTCCCCACTGTGAAAATAAGATAATAACAATACTTATCCCACACAGCGCCAAGGAGAATAACATTATATTACATAGTAAGTTTAATAAGTACTAGCTGATGCGGATTATGAGGTACAGAACAATCACTTCAATGGAATTCATCTTATTTGGCTTACAAACACCACAAAAATCTAATTTGTATTTAAAATTTAAATACCACGGGCGCCTGGGTGGCTCAGTGGGTTAAGCCTCCACTTTCAGCTCAGGTCATGACTGCAGGGTCCTGGGACTGAGCCCTGCACAGGGCTCTCTGCTCAGCAGGGAGCCCATTTCCCCCTCTCCCTCTACCTGCCTTTCTGCCTACTCATGATCTATCTCTTTCTCTCTCTCTCTGTCAAATAAATAAATAAAATCTTTAAAAATAAAATAAAATTTAAATACTAGTTTGAACTGGAGTTATGAATACTGGGCCCTAGTTGAGGCTCCTCTACCTTGAAGTGAACTGAGAGCTGACCCTTTTTTCCCTAAGCCCCAGTGGTGTCATAAGGAGGTGTACTGGGTAAGCTTTACATTCTCTTGCCGCTTTGAAATTCCTATGATCTATACAGCTGGGAGGAAAAAAAAGTGTATTAATAATGCTGCTTACAAAATATTTTCACAGTAGGAACTGAAATAGTGGAGCATTTCAACATATTTATGTAACAGCTAAATTAAACAAAGAGCGAGTAAAATTTCCCAGTGGGAGAACTAAAGAAGTAAAAACTGATCAAAACAAAGAGTTTTCAGAATGTATGCAGTAGCAAAATTTCAGTGCATACAAGAAAAGCCCTGAAAAACCAATGGTGGTCTTGGGAAAAGCAGAGGAATAAGAAAGAAGGCAGTAAGACTTTTTTTTTCTCTTTTCTCTTCTTCATTGCCTTGTAGACAGGTAGAAGTAATACTAATAACAGATAAAGTAAATTCCACTATCACAGTTACATCTTTGAACCTCATAATCTAATTTAACTGGTATATATTAACTTATAATTAATTTACTTAGTTTATTAACTATTAAAAACAGATGAGGATTTCGAAGAATTTTTTCAAATTTTATATCTGACCTCTAAGAGCTTATATCATATATGATATATATATAATAGAATAAGCCTATATATCAAGTACATCAAAGTACATGGTATCTTCATATATCATAGAATAAGATAACATGCAGAGTTAAAGATGAAAGGTAGAATGTATTCAAATACAAAAATGAATGGCTTAACTCAGGGATCATAAATTCAAACAATTATCAGGTCCAAGAAAGCTAAGTAAATAAATGCATGGGCAAATGCATGGGCTCAGTATCTACTAAGCCCAACTGAAGCATGTTTTCTCACAAAAACTGCTCAGTAAGTGCCTGTGGACTGCTGCCAATTAAGAATGGAGGCCCAGGACTTCCAGATTTTCTCATTTTTTTAAACAGAAACAAGAATCTAGAGGTATACATAAACAGAATCTAGTATATATAACTAGAGGTATATGTAAAATCTCTCTCTCTCTCTCTCTTTAGTGTTGAAACTAATTTTAAAACATTGTGTAAATCAAAGCCAACACATCTCTGGGGTATATGCAGTGTGTGAGCTGCTAGTTTACAATCTTTGGTTTAGCAAGTGCTATAGAAAAATATTTATTGAAACTTTACAATGCTTCATATGGCTAACATGCTCTAACATTCTCTTCTTATAAAAACCTAGGCTCTTATACCAATTTTTATAATTTTATGGGGAAATTGATCAGGGAAACTAAATAAGGTCCACACAGTCACATATCCAATAAGCAGAAAATTTGGTTTCAAAACTAGGTTTGTACAACTCCAGTGGCCATACACTTTCTACTCTACAGCTCTTTTTATAAAAAAAAAAAACGATGTATGAAAAAGAACTTTATGTTAGACCGGGGAAGGCAAGTAAGACTTGGGGAACCAAGGGAGAAATATGAGATGGTTTTATAGTAAGAGGCAATTTGTGAATACTAAGAGGAAGGAATAAGCATGGTATTTTTAAAGAACAGTTTGGAAACTGGCCTGGTACAGTAGATATTTCATACTGGAAAACTCAGAGAAAGTGGATCATATATAAAACATAAATAAAATTTAACTTAAAATTTACCATAAAACAGAACATTAAAAGCTAATAAGCTGGGAGAAACTTTTTTTCTACTCATGTTTTAATGGGCATAGTATATTTCCTTAAGCTTATTAACTTTTAATGCACTATCAATGTCAAGCAATAATCAACAACATCCTTTATTATCTTTATTATTTTCCTAAGAGAAACAGATTTTGATGACCAGTGAAAAGTGCGCGCGCACACACACACACACACACACGTAAAATAACCTGATGTACTGTCCTCCTAACTCAGACATCCAAAAGCAATCCCCAATTACAGTTACCCCATATTTGAAAAAAAAAAGTTACTCTCCCTTTCTAGATGAATTATCCATAAATTATATCCCTTATGTTCACCTGCAGATATTCAGTTTCCTTCAAAATGTCTTACTCGGACATCCCAGAGAATACGATTTACTCCCCCAAAGGAGCTAAATAAAAGTGCTTTGATCACTGCAAAGAAATTAATTTACATTCTTAAACAAATAATTCATTTAGTTACAAACCCACAAAAAGACTGATTCCTTTAAAAATCCAAATTGTACTCTCCCAATTAAAGCAGCCATCTCTTTATGGGAAAATCAGAAATAATACAAAACTTGAGTAAAGATATTATATGTCTCATAATTAGCTTTGGGAAATGGAAAAGTGTTACTAGAAATTCTGGTATTTCTTTTCTTCCAAATAAACTGGAAGGTGGTTTTTTAATGTAAAGTATCTTAATTTTTAAAATTTTGGCTGTTTCTTTTTCTTTCTTTCCTTCTCTCTTTTTTTAATTTAAAAACTGCAGACCTCTCACCAGTCCCCCCAACACTGGCTTATAACTTCTGGATAAAGACTATAATAGGGATACAACAGTAAACCAAACACAAACAAGGACCTTCCCACAAAGACAGAGCCTAGCAAAAGATGCAGAGATGCCATTTTTAGGCAAACGAAATATTAAAATGGTAAAAGATGATTTGAGAACAAGAGATTAGAGGAATTACCCTCTCAGTCTTAAAGAAGAGGGAAGGCCTTCCAAGGCCAATGACCTGTATGCTGAGACCTAAAGGAAATGTAGGAATTATCCAAGGTTGGGGACTGAGTGGGGTAGAACTATGACAATGTTTAAACAGAAGAAATGGTTTATATAAAAGTAGAGAGAAAAGAGACTGCCAATTAAAATTTAGAAACATATATGTCACTTATTGACTTTCTTTACTGCACACCTCCCCCCAAATTTCCCAACAAAGACAGCATTGTAGCATCACTTATATTTTAAGATATTTTAATATAATAACTCAAGCAGCAAGTGAGTTTCAGGCCATTTTTTCATTCATGAAAAGGCGAGGTCTACATTAAATCCATTTTAAACATCAAAGAGGAGAAGGAGGAAGAAATTTATAGAGATTATTCTAGAGTTTTAATATACTGAATTTCAAAGTTAAACCTGACCTGATTATCTGGTTTGGTGTAGGCCAGCACACCCCAGGGGAAAATCTAAGAATTTCTGGAGGACAGGAGACCTTTTTAAATAACACAGCTCTGTTTCCTCTAATTCCTCACGTTTCTGATGTGTGACATATGTGAGTGGGTGTGTGTGTGTGTGTATGTGTGCACATGTATATATTTGTCTGGGTTTCAGGTGTTTTAAAGATTGAGAATGGCATCCCTTGCTTTCCACAACTGATGGAGAAGGGTCTTATTCTTGAGACATATAAGGAAAGAAAAAAAGCTGGAAATCAAGGTAACTAGTCATAACAGTAACTAACAATAGGACATGGCTGACCAGTTTCATAAAGTCATTTCACAATGACCACTGAGGATTTCTTAGCACAAACTGGAGAGAGAAATACTACTCACCACTTTAAAAAAAAAAAAAAACATGCTATTTTCCTCTATTTATCCAGTAGTTGGCAGAGCTAAAACCTCAAATTTAGATATGTTGGCTTGAGTGGAAAAAATATTCTTTCAGGAATAGCTGTTGTCCCTATCATACTGGATGTGTGTAATGAAAAATGCATGGTTAGATAAACTAGCCCTCGCCCTGGGCTCCACAATAGGATTGAGATGGTTGAATGCTCTCTCACCAGAAATGTCTCTCTTCCTACTGGTGAGTTTGTATCTACCTTAATACCCAGAATCCAGCCCTAGCAAGCTTCTTCCTTCATCTTACTGCCTTAGCCACCAGTACAGCCTCTTCCACTTATCTTCAACCGATTCAACAGCTCCTTCTACTTAATCTTTTTTTTTTTTTTTTTCGGTTTAGAGAGGACAGTTTATTGTCTCAGAGGGCAGAGCTGAGGAACAAAGTTGCAGAGGTATTTTTCTTTTTAAAATTTTTTTTTATTTATTATTATTATTTCTTATAAATATATAATGTATTTTTTACCCAGGGGTACAGGTCTCTGAATTACCAGGTTTACACACTTCACAGCACTCACCATAGCACATACCCTCCCCAATGTCCACAACCCCACCCCACTCTCCCAACGCCCCTCCCCCCAACAACTCTCAGTTTGTTTTGTGAGATTAAGAGTCACTTATGGTTTGTCTCCCTCCAGATCTCATCTTGTTTATTCTTCTCCTACCCCCCAAACCCTCCATGTTGCATCTCCACTTCCTCATATCAGGGAGATAATGCAATAGTTGTCTTTCTCCAGTTGACTTATTTCACTAAGCATGATACTCTCTAGTTCCATCCATGTAATCGCAAATGGCAAAATTTCATTTCTTTTGATGGCTGCATAGTATTCCATGATGTATATGTACCACATCTGCTTTATCCATTCATCTGTTGATGGACATCTAGGTTCTTTCCATAGTTTGGCTATTGTAGACATTGCTGCTATAAACATTCCAGTGCATGTGCCCCTTCGGATGACTACGCTTGTATCTTTAGGGTAAATACCCAGTAGTGCAATTGCTAGATCATAAGGGAGTTCTATTTTCAACTTTTTGAGGAACCTCTATGCTGTTTTCCAGAGTGGCTGCACCAGCCTACATTCCCACCAATAGTGTAGGAGGGTTCCCCTTTCTCCGCATCCTTGCCAGCATCTGTCATTTACTGACTTGTTAATTTTAGCCATTCTGACTGCTGTGAGGTGATATCCATTGTAGTTTTGATTTGTATTTCCCTGATGCCAAATGATGTGGAGCACTTTTTCATGTGTCTGTTGGCCATCTGGATGTCTTCTTTGCAGAAATGTCTGTTCATGTCTTCTGCCCATTTCTTGATTGGATTATTTGCTCTTTGGGTGTTGGGTTTGCTAAGTTCTTTATAGATTTGGGGTACTAGCCCTTTATCTGATATGTCGTTGGCAAGTATCTTCTCCCATTCTGTCAGTTGTCTTTTGGTTTTGTTAACTATTTCCTTTGCTGATGAAATCCCAATAGTTCATTTTGCCCTCGCTTCTCTTGCCTTTGGTGATGTTCCTAGGAAGATGTTGCTGTGGCTGAGGTCGAAGAGGTTGCTGCCTGTGTTCTCCTCATGGATTTTGATGGATTCCTTTCTCACATTGAGGTCCTTCATCAATTTTGAGTCTATTTTGATGTGTGGTGTAAGGAAATGGTCCAATTTCATTTTTCTGCATGTGGCCATCCAATTTTCCCAACACCATTTATTGAAGAGGTTGTCGTTTTTCCATTGGACATTCTTACCTGCTTTGTCGAAGAATAGTTGACCATAGAGTTGAGGATCTATTTCTAGGCTCTCTATTCTGTTCCATCGGTCTATGTGTCTGTTTTTGTGTCAGTACCAAGCTGTAATAGATGACAGCTCTGTAATAGAGCTTGAAGTCCGGAATTGTGATGCCACAAACTTTGACTTTCTTTTTCAATATTCGTTTGGCTATTCGAGGTCTTTTCTGGTTCCATATAAATTTTAGGATGATTTGTTCCATTTCTTTGAAAAAAATGGTTGAGATTTTGATAGGACACTTGCATTAAATGTGAAGATTGCTTTAGGTAGCATAGACATTTTCATAATATTTGTTCTTCCAATCTAGGAGCATGGAACATTTTTCCATTTGTGTCTTCCTCAATTTCTTTCATGAGTACTTTATAGTTTTCTGAGTATAGAGTTTTAGCCTCTTTGGTTAGCTTTATTCCTAGGTATCTTATGGTTTTGAGTGCAATTGTAAATGGGATTGACACCTTAATTTCTCTTTCTTCTGTTTTGTTGTTGGTGTAGAGAAATGCAACTGATTTCTGTGCATTGATTTTATATCCGGACACTTTACTAAATTCCTGTAGAAGTTCTAGCAGTTTTGGAGTGGAGTCTTTTGGGTTTTCCACGTATAGTAGCATATCATCTGCGAAGAGTGATAGTTTGACTTCTTCTTTGCCAATTTGGATGCCTTTAATTTCTTTTTGTTCTCTGATTGCCGAGGCTAGGACGTCTAGTACTATGTTGAATAGCAGTGGTGATAATGGACATCCCTGCCGTGTTCCTGACCTTAGCAGAAAAGCTTTCAGTTTTTCTCCAATGAGAATGATATTTGCAGTGGGTTTTTCATAGATGGCTTTGATAATATTGAGGTATGTGCCCTCTATCCCTACACTTTGAAGAGTTTTGATCAGGAAGGGATGCTGTACTTTGCCAAATGCTTTTTTAGCATCTATTGAGAGTATCATATGGTTCTTGTTCTTTCTTTTATTAATGTGTTATATCACAGTGATTGATTTGTGGATGTTGAACCAACCTTACAGCCCTGGAATAAATCCCACTTGGTCGTGGTGAATAATCCTTTTAATATACTGTTGAATCCTATTGGCTAGTATTTTGGTGAGAATTTTCGCATCTGTGTTCATTAAGGATATTGGTCTGTAATTCTCTTTTTTGATGGGATCCTTGTCTGGTTTTGGGATCAAGGTGATGTTGGCCTTATAAAATGAGTTTGGAAGTTTTCCTTCCATTTCTATTTTTTTTGGAACAATTTCAGGAGAATAGGTATTAACTCTTCTTTAAATGTCTGGTAGAATTCCCCTGGGAAGCTGTCTGGCCCTGGGCTTTTGTTTGTTCGGAGATTTTTGATGACTGTTTCAATCTCCTTACTGGTTATGGGTCTGTTCACGTGTTCTATTTCTTCCTGGTTCAGTTGTGGTAGTTTATATTTCTATAGGAATGCATCCATTTCTTCCAGATTGTCAAATTTATTGGCGTAGAGTTGCTCATAGTACGTTCTTATAATTGTTTGTATTTCTTTGGTGTTAGTTGTGATCTCTCCTCTTTCATTCATGATTTTATTTATTTTGGTCCTTTCTCTTTTCTTTTTGATAAGTCTGGCCAGGGGGGTATCAATCTTACTAATTCTTTCAAAGAACCAGCTCCTACTTTCGTTGATTTGTTCTATTGTTTTTTGTTTTTGTTTTTGTTTTGTTTTGTTTTGTTTTTTGGTTTCTATTTCATTGATTTCTGCTCTGGTATTTATGATTTCTCTTCTCCTGCTGGGTTTAGGCTTTCTTTGTTGATCTTTCTCTAGATTCTTTATGTGTAGGGTTAGGCTGTGTATTTGAGACCTTTCTTGTTTATTTAGAAAGGCTTGTACCGCTATATATTTTCCTCTCCGGATGGCCTTTGTTGTGTCCCATAGATTTTGAACCATTGTGTTTTCATTATCATTTGTTTCCATGAATTTTTTCAATTGTTTTAATTTCCTGGTTAACCCATTCATTCTTTAGAAGGATGCTGTTTAGTCTCCATGTATTTGTGTTCTTTCCAAATTTCAGAGCATTGTGGTCTGAAAATATGCAGGGAATGATCCCAATCTTTTGATACCAGTTGAGATCTGATTTATTTCCCAGGATGTGATATCTTCTGGAGAATGATCCATGTGCACTAGAGAAGAATGTGTACTCTGTTGCTTTGGGACAAAGTGTTCTGAATATATCTGTGATGTCCATCTGGTCCAGTGTGTCATTTAAGGCCTTTATTCCCTTTTGATCTTTTGCTTAGATGATCTGTCCATTTCAATGAGGGGAGTGTTAAATTCCCCTAGTATGATTGTATTATTGTTGATGTTATCTTTGATTTTGCTATTAATTGTTTTATATAGTTGGTTGCTCCCACATTAGGGGTATAGATATTTAAAATTGTTAGATCTTCTTGTTGGACAGACCCCTTGAGTATGATATAGTGTCCTTCCTCATCTTTTATTATAGTCTTTGGCTTAAAATCTAATTGATCTGATACAAGGATTGCCACCCCAGGTTTTGTCTGATGTCCATTAGCATGGTAAATTGTTTTCCACCCCCTCACTTTAAATTGGAGTTGCCTTCGAGTCTAAAATGACTTTCTTGCAGGCAACATATTGATGGGTTTTGTTTTTTTATCCATTCTGATACCCTATGTCTTTTGATTGGGGCATTTAGCTCATTGACATTCAGGGTAACTATTGAGAGATATGAATTTAGTGCCATTGTATTGCCCGTAAGGTGACTGTTAGTGTATATTGTCTCTGTTCCTTTCTGATCTACCACTTGTAGGCTCTCTCTTTTTAGAGGACCCTTTTCAATATTTCCTGGAGAGCTGGTTTGGTGTTTGCAAATTCTTTCAGTTTTTCTTTGTCCTGGAAGCTTTTTATCTCTCCTTCTATTTTCAATGATAGCCTAGCTGGATATAGTATTCTTGGCTGCATGTTTTTCCTATTTACAGCCCTGAATATATCATGTCAGTTCTTTCTGGCATGCCAGGTCTCTGTGGATAAGTCTGCTGCCAATCTAATTTTTTTTTTCATGCCACATCCCATTTATTTTTTTTCCCTTAATTCATCAATTTATATAGTCTTTCTAAAAATTTTTTTACTTTATTTTCAGCATAACAGTATTCATTGTTTTTGCACCACACCCAGTGCTCCATGCAATCTGTGCCCTCTCCAATACCCACCAACTGGTTCCCACAACCTCCCACTCCCCACCCCTTCAAAACCTTCAGATTGCTTTTCAGAGTCCATAATCTCTCATGGTTCACTTCCCCTTCCAATTTCCCTCAACTCCCTTCTCCTCTCCATCTCCCCTTGTCCTCCAAGCTATTTGTTATGCTCCACAAATAAGTGAAAACATATGATAATTGACTCTCTCTGTTTGATTTATTTCACTCAGCATAATCTCTTCCAGTCCCGTCCATGTTGCTACAAAAGTTGGGTATTCATCCTTTCTGATGGAGGCATAATACTCCATAATGTTCATGGACCACATCTTCCTTATCCATTCGTCCATTGAAGGGCATCTTGGTTCTTTCCACAGTTTGGCGACCGTGTCCATTGTTGCTATAAACACTGGGGTACAGAAGGCCCTTCTTTTCACTACATCTGTATCTTTGGGGTAAATACACAGTAGTGCAATTGTAGGGTCATAGGGAAGCTCTATTTTTAATTTCTTGAGGAATCTCCACACTGTTCTCCAAAGTGGCTGCACCAATTTGCATTCCCACCAACAGTGTAAGAGGACTCCCCTTTCTCCACATCCCCTCCAACATTTACTATACCACCTAGAACCATAAGATACCTGGGAATAAACCTAACCAAAGAGGTTGAGGATCTGTATTCTTGGAACTACAGAACACTCATCAAAGAAATTGAAGAAGACACAAAAAGATGGAAGACCATTCCATGCTCTTGGATCAGAAGAATAGACATTGTTAAAATGTTTATACTGCCTAGAGCAATCTATACTTTTAATGCCATTCCAATCAAAATTCTAAGTATTTTGAAATTTTTTTTCAATTTTTCAAAGAGCTGGAGCAAATAATCCTAAAATTTGTATGGAATCAGAAGAGACCCTGAATTGCTAAGGAAATATTGAAAAACAAAAATAAGACTGGTGGCATCACGTTACCTGATATCAAGCTTTACTCCAAAGCTGTGATCACCAAGACAGCATGGTACTGGCATAAAAACAGACACACAGACCAGCGGTTCAGAGTAGAGAGCCCAGATACGGACCCTCAACTCTATGGTCAAATAATCTTCGACAAAACAGGAAAAAATATACAGTGGCAAAAAGACAGTCTCTTCAATAAATGGTGCTGGGAAAACTGGGCAGCTATATATATAGAAGAATGCAACTCTACCATTCTCTTACACTATACACAAAGATAAACTCAAAATGGATAAAAGACCTCAATGTGAGAAAGGAATCCATCAGAATCCTAGAGGAGAATATATGCAGTAACCTCTTCGACATCAGCCACAGCAACTTCTTTCAAGATATGTCTCTAAAGGCAAAGAAAACAAAGGTGAAAATGAACTTCTGGGACTTCATCAAGATCAAAAGCTTGTGCACAGCAAAGGAAACAGTCAACAAAACAAAGAGGCAACCCACGGAATGGAAGAAGATATTTGAAAATGACAGTACAGACAAAAGGTTGATATCCAGGATCTATAAAGAACTCCTCAAACTCAACACACAGAAAACAGAAAATCATATAAAAAAAATGGGCAGAAGATATTAACAGACACTTCTCCAATGAAGACGTACAAATGGCTATCAGACACATGAAAAAATGTTCATCATCACTAGCCATCAGGGAGATTCAAATTAAAACCACATTGAGATACCACCTTACACCACTTAGAATGGCCAAAATTAGCAGTCCAATCTAATATTTTTACGATTTTATGTTACAGACTTCTTTTCCCGGGCTGCTTTCAGGATTTTCTCTTTGTCACTAAGACTTGTAAATTTTACTATGAGGTGGCGGGGTGTGGATCTATTCTTGTTGATTTTGAAGGGGGCTCTCTGCACCTCCTGGATTTTGATGCTTGTTCCCTTTGTCATATTAGGGAAATTCTCTCCAATAATTCTCTCCAATACACCTTCTGCTCCCCTCTCTCTTTCTTCTTCTTCTGGAATCCCAATTATTCTAATGTTGTTTCATCTTATGGTGTCACTTTTCTCTCAAATTCTCCCCTCGTGGTCCAGTAGCTGTTTGTCCCTCTTTTGCTCAGCTTCTTTATTTTCTGTCATTTGGTCTTCTATATCACTAATTCTTTCTTCTGCTTCATTTATCCTAGCAGTAAGAGCCTCCATTTTTTATTGCACCTCATTAATAGCTTTTTTTATTTCAACTTGGTTTTTTTATTTCTCCAGGGTTTCTCTAATATCTTCCATGCCTTTTTCGAGCACGGCTAGAACCATGAGAATCGTCATTTTGAACTCTAGATCTTACATATTATCAATGTCTGTATTGATTAGGTCCCTAGCCTTCGGTACTGCCTCTTGTTCTTTCTTTTGTGGTGAGTTTTTCTGCTTTGTCATTTTGTCCAGATAAGAGTATATAAAGGAGCAAATAAAATACTAAAAGGGTGGCAAAGACCCCAGGAAAATGCACTTTAACCAAATCAGAAGAGACTTCAAATCATGGTGGGGAGAAGGGTATAAAAAGAAGTTCAGAAAAAAAAATTTAAAAAGAGAACAAATAAAGAAAAAATATAAAAAAGAAATATATATATATAATATATATATATATATAATATAAACTAGTAAAACAATGTTAAAAAAGAAAAGGGTAAAAGTTAAAAAAATTTAGAAGAAAAAAATTAAATTAAAAAAAAATTAACTGCAAGACTAAAGAATCATGGGGAGAAAGGCATGAGTTCCGTGCTTTGCTCTCCCCTCCTCTGGAATTCTGCTGCTGTCCTTGTTATGTGAACTTGGTCTTGGCTGGATTTCTTATTGATCTTCTGGGGGAGGGGCCTGTTGTAGTGATTCTCAAGTGTCTTTGCCCCAGGCAGAATTGCACCGCCCTTACCAGGGGCCAGGCTGAGTAATCAGCTCAGGTTTGCTTTCAGGAGCTTTTGTTCCCTGAATGCTTTTGGTAGAGTTCTGGAGAATGGGAATGAAAATGGCGGCCTCCCAGTCTCCAGCCCAGAGGAGTGGAGAGCTGGGGGCCCCACTCCTCAGTGCACCCTCAGAGAAAAGAGCCCAATCACTCCCGTCTCCTTGGCCTCTGGCCACGCTCTGAGCTCACCGAGAAAGCGACCGGTTCAAGGTAACCCGGAGCTGGGAGCTCACTCCTCAGCTCTGTCTCTGCAGCCGGCTTCCCCACCCTAATACCTGCAAACTCTGTGACACTCAGACACCCCTGATCCTTCTTTGACCCCATGGGCCCTGGGACCATGCTGACCCCATGTAGGCTTTACCCTGGTTTAGCCTCTGGAGCAATGTCCCTCAGCGGAACAGACTTTTAAAAGTCCTGATTTTATGCTCCATTGCTCCGCCACTTGCCGGGAGCTGGCCCCTACCCCCGTGGTCTATCTTCACGTCACTTTGGATTCACTTCTGTGCCAGTCCTACCTTTCAGTAAGTGGTCAATTTTCTATTTCTAGAATTGCTGTTCTTCTTGTCTTCAATCTCCTGTTGGATTTGTAGGTGTTTGCAATGGTTTGATAAGCTATCTAGCTGATCTCCTGCTACCTGATGTAGTCTCAGCCTGCTGCTTCTCCACCATCTTGACTCCTCCCTCATGGAGGTATTTTTCCTATGCCTCACACACATGCCTTCTTTCCCTGAGCCATGGCTCTGGGAGCAACCCACAAAGGGAAGAGGAGGCTCACAGCCCCCCAGGGGTTCTCCAGGAAGACACAAAGTAACAACATGCTTCTCAGACATATCAGTGGCTGTAAACAGAGGGCTGAGAGGGCTCCTTTTGGGGGAAGTACATCCTTAGTAGGGGCATCAGGTGCCCAGGCCCTTTTCAGGACCAGAAGCCATCTCAGAGAGGGCAGGGTAACCAGTAGTCACTAGGACAATATGCTACTCAAAGGCAGGCATGTGAACTATAGACTTTGTCTCAGTACGCACGCATGTGCACACATACACTTGTGGGGAGCCCTGGAAGCAGAGATTTGGGAATGTAGGGGAAGACAGCAGAGTAGGAGGACCCTGACCTCACCGCAGCCCATGTTTTCAACTAGTTATCATCCATATCCAAGTGAATATGCCAGAGAACAATCTGAAGATGGCAGAACAAGCTCTGTAACTAAATGTATAAAAGATGGTAAGAAAGGTCAGAAAGGCAAAAGGAGGCCCATAAAGAGCGAAGGGAGCTACACATGTGAAGAAGACAGAAAAATGAGCTCTTACAGCAGAGGGCTCCCATGCGGAAGACTAAACCCCTTAACATTTGGCTTTACAAACCAAGGGGCTGAATTCTGTGAACCTGTAAAACCAGTGGGTCTTGGAACATGGAGCTTTAAAACTCAGCTGACATGGGCAACTGGGTAGCTCAGTTGGTTAAGCATCTGACTCTGGATTTTGGCTCAGGTCATGATTTCAGGGTCCTGAGATTGAGCCCACATCAGGCTCCATGCTCAGCAGGCAGTTTGCTTGAGGAATCACTTCCCCTCCCTCCGTTTCTCCCCCACTTAAATTAAGTAAATAATTTTTTTTTTAAGTCAGCTGACACAGCAGTGGGTGAACCAGGAGGGCAAGTGATAGCTGGGTCACTATCCTTAAAGAGACTGCACAAAGAGATAATATAAAAATGGCAGTTCATACAGTTTACACAATGCCAGGAACAAATGGGAGACAGACCTGTTTAAACTTATTCTTAAGTGTGTTGGGGGACTTCCCCAAACACAAGGGAGCTGGCAAGTGCCATTTTCCTCCCCCAACTCCCAGAATAAACAGAGGGTGCCTGTGAGAAGCTGGGGCACACAGACACTTGCTGTCTAATCGACTAGCAGTGTGGCACACCTACAAGTTCTTCTGGGAGTATGCCCACTCCAAGCCAGCTAGCCTCAGTGCTGGGCTCAGGGAAAATTTTGTTAAAGCCACCCATGATACCCACCCAGCTGTTGGGTGCACAACTGCCATACCATTCCCAGTTGGGTACAGTCCCCAGTCACTGTCACACACCACACCCAGCCATACACCCTCAGCTGCTGTCATGCACAGTGCCCAGCGTAGGGCCCAACTGCCACACTGAGCCCAGCCATACCCCCAAACACTAACACGCAGGGCCCAGTCACCACAGTGATTCAGGGGATTGGCATAGGATTAGGAGTCCAGTGCAACATTTTCTAACAACATCAATCTAGTCCCAAGTTTCCCAGCGGGAATGTCCCCTCAAAACTGGCTTGCTTAAGTCTCACTAACATCTCAGAGCAAGCAGAGAGCACAAGAGGCAGAGAACCAATGCAGACAAATGCACTAAAAGGAAAAGTGACTCAGATGCAATAGCAAAGCATGAACAATACACATAAAATACTCTCCAGAAGTGCACTGCAGGAACACTCAAGATTATAAAGTAATCTTTATAAGATCACTACTTTCAAGAGAAAAAGGCACTGCTGACTTTCTTAACACAGGGAAACAGAATGTGGACACAAGGACACAGAAAGGCAGACAAAATGAGGAGACAGAGAACTGTATCCCAAGTGAAGGAACAAGACAAGGCTACCAACAGAGATCTAAACAAAACAGATACAAGTAACATGCCAGACAGAGAATTAAGAGCCACGACCATAAGAATACTCACCAGTCTTGAGAAAAGAGTGGAAGACATGAGTGACACCTGTGACACATAAAGAATAACGTAGCAGAGATAAAGGACACAATAAATGAAACAAGAAACATATTTAATAGGATTAACAACAGGATGGAAAAAGCAGAGGAATGAATTAGTGACACAAAAGACAGAGTAATCAAGTCAAACAAAAGAGAAAATAAATTATGGAAAACAAAAATAGACATAGGGAAAGCAGTGAGAAACATATAAACTACCAAAACTGAAATAGGTGAAAGAGGACAAAATAGAAAATGTGAACAGGTCAAAAACCAACAAATAAACTCAGTCGGTTTAAAACAAAAATAAAAATAAATAAAAACCAAAAAAACACAAAACTCTGGGGCCAGATGGCTTAATAGGTTAATCCTACCCAAATGGGCAGAAGACATGAACAGATGTTTCTCCAAAGAAGACACAGAGATAGCCAACACACACATCTTCTCTTATCATCAAGGAAATGCAAATCACAACTCCAGTGTGGTATCATGGCACATCTGCTAGAATACCTAAAAGCAGCATTATTTACAACAGCCAAGATACGGAAGCAGCCCAAGTGTCCATCAACTGATGAATGGATAAAGAAGCGGTATATATAAACAGTGGAATATTATTCAGCCATAAAATAGTGAAATCTTGCCATTTACAATGGCATGGATGGAGCTATGGGGCATTATGCTAATAAGCAAAATAAGTCAGTCAGAGAAAGGCAAATACCATATGATTTCTTTCACTCATATGTGGAACTTAAGAAACAAAACCAATGAGCAAAGAAAAAAAAAAGAGAGAGAGAGAGAAGTAAGGCAAGAAAGAGACTTAATTATAGAGAGCAAACTGACGATTACCAGAGGAGAGGGGTGTGGAAGGATGGGTTAAAGAGAACACGGGCCTTAAGGAGGGCACTTGTCATGATGAACACAAGGTGCTGCATGGCAGCTGAATCACTCTATTGTATACCTGTAACTAATACTACACTGTATGTTAACTAACTGGGATTAAAATAAAAACTTAAAAGAACAGTAATAACAGTAATAAAAAGGAGCACAGATTTTAGAAATCAGAGATCTGTGCTCAAATTTTGAATCTGACATTTATAAGTTCTTTTTTATATTTATTTTTTATTATGTTCAGTTAGCCAACATATAGTACATCATTGACTGTTGATGCAGTGTTCAGTGATTCATCAGTTGCATATAACACCCAGTACTCATCACATCATTCAAAAATTCTGTGTCCTGAACAAGATTATAACTCCTTTGAGTTCTAGTTTTCTCATCTGGAAAATGGTACTCAGGTAAGGAAATAAATAAAGACATTTAATTAGATATCATAACCTAAGAGGTCTGTCTCGTAGCTTAGCAATTAAATTTCACATGTTTAATGACATAGATATACCCTCAATTCCTCTATGTGACATTTAGGAATAGCCACCTTCTTCCTCATTTCTATTTCAGAAAGGCAATTCCTCACATATTAAGCCAACAGAGCAGTTTTATAGCAGAGGTTTAAGGAAATGAACTGAAGTCAGAATGTTGGAGTCTGAGTTCATGTCTACACCTCTTTCTAGCTGTTACTTTGCACAGTTTACTAACTTTGGGTCTAAGATGGGATAGCAATGCTACCACACCCATAGATCTTTGGTTAATTAAATGCAAGTTAAATAAAGTGGAAAGCATTAAGAATATAATAGCAGCTCAATAAATTTTGCCATTATTTGTTAGCAAAGGTGTTATCATGCCCTTCATTGAAAACCACAGTCAGTTCTGTTGGTTGAATTATCAGGGGACTGAAATTGATATCCGGTGGGTAAATGGATTAAAATACTATAAACCATAAAGAGAAAAATATATTTGCTTTCAGATTACAATTCACTTTGTGTCTTGAATCTAATTGAAGCAAGGCTTCTCTTAGTCTCTGAACTTCAGTTTATCGATCTATGTTTTTTTTAAGGCATGGACATTTGGCTTAGACTTCGGTGAAATCTAAATCCAATGCATAATTTATAATATATGATCAAAATAAAGTATTTAATTTTATGTTTTATTCAAATAAGAGCAACATATCTAGGAGGGGGAAATGGTCAGAATTCGCTTAAATCCATGATACTTTGAAGACTCACAATATACTAAAGTTAAAGCTGAAGTGTTCTTAGTTGCAGTGTGGATACAAGATCCCAAAGGAATGACCTCGTGAGCATTTTCCCCACTGAAATCTTCACTGGGGATATACTTTTTCAACTGCCAACATCTAATGTACAAAACTAAAAAACAAACAAGCTGAAAGCTATCTAGTCTTCATTTCAGATTTCATGTCTGCAACTACCAAAGAACATATGGCCCATCCTACTGATTCTTCAATGAATATTTTTTGTTCCAAGGGCAGAATATATTCTCAGGTATTATCAATCATATTTCAAAATCAAGTTTATGCTTTGATGGACTATATTTTATATGGTCCCTGATGCATTTTAAAAGTATAGAATTTTTTTGTCTGTGTATACCTCGATATGATGCTTAAAAAATACCTGGAAAACTGTAAACTTGACCAAGTATCTGCAAAACTAGCAGATGTTTTCTGAAAATTTCTTTCAACACTGATTTTTTTGTGTAGTTTCTAAGACTGGCATATGCAATTCTATGCTGGTCACCTCTCTTATGCTACGTGTTTGTACATGGACATAACTACAGAACTGGTTAACTGAAATGTCCCCTACCTGAACATATTTCTAGTTACCTACTGGTCTACTAAGTATTCTCTGAAAATTACAGGTTTAGTTCTGTCTCCCAAAACTTTATTAAAAATACTTAATGGGGAACGCCTGGGTGGCTCAGTGGGTTAAAGCCTCTGCCTTTGGCTCGGGTCACGGTCCCGGGGTCCTGGGATCGAGCCCCGCATTGGGCTCTCTGCTCGGCAGGGAGCCTGCTTCCCTTCCTCTCTCTCTGCCTGCCTCTCTGCCTAACTGTGATCTCTATCTGTCAAATAAATAAATAAATAAATAAATAAATAATCTTTTTAAAAAATACTTAATGGGCACCTGGATGGCTCAGTCGGTTGAGCATCTGCCTTAGGCTCAGGTCATGATCCCAGGTCCTGATATTGAGTCCCACAATGGGCTCCTTGCTCTGCAGGGAACCTGCTTCTCCCTCTGCCTGCCGCTCCCCCTGCTTGTGCTCTCTCTCCCTATCTGTGCCAAATAAATAAGCAAAATCTTAATAGATAAATAAATAAAAATATTTCAGATCTTCCCTTTGTTTTTAGGACTATGGCTGGGAACTAAAACTGCCTAAGTTAACCTAGTACACATACCTGTCTTTGGGCTACCTGGTATAGCGCATACAGAAATACATTCTGCACATGTGTTTTAATCATTCATTACTAATTATTCTTTTTAATTGTTTTCTTTTGCTTTTTTAATGGGTATCTTTTAGATTTTCAGGAGATTCGCGGAACAAAATAATTACTGAACTGGGAAATCAATGAAAGGCATTTTAAATCCAATGACAAGTGCAAAATACTCAATTTCAATGTTTCTTTCTGAGAATGTACTGCGCCCTCATTTTGCCTGCTATCTTCTGGAGTCACTTTTAACCTTTTACTTTCTTTTTTTTTTTTCCTGTGTCCTTAGTTGTCCTTGTAAAGAGCTCTGAGTTGTTCCATATTTTCACTCTCAGTATAATACCCCAATTCTAGTCGGTGAGCACTTCCATCTCATTTTTAAAATGGCTAAAAGACAGTTTTTCCCACATTGAAACCATACTACAAACGTCCTCTAGATTAAACTTTCTAAAATATCACTTTCATCATGTCCCAGTCTTGTTCAAGATCTTTCTGTGATTCTAGTAACTATGGGGAAAACCCATACTTCTTACACTAACTGGTTTCCAGGACCAGGAAACAGTACCACATTTTAGTTACCAATTTAACCCCCTATGACTTCCTCACATACTGTCGCTCCCATAAGGATGAATCCGTTTTCATTCTCCATTTGCCATTGCTTAGTCTGCCTCAGCGGTATTCCTGTTCATTTCTTCTTTTCCCTCCAACTCTTCAGCTGTCCAAATCCTATCTATCCTCCAGGACAAACTGAAGTGTCATAAATCCTATTAAAATTTCCAATGGCTCCAGCCCCCAAGTCATATTAGTCTCTGAATTTACATTATACTTAACCTCCAACTATGTAACTTAGTCAAGTTTACATGCTGCACTGCATTGTTTCTGTTTCTGTTTTGGGACTATTGCTAGCCCAAGCAGATCATAAGCTGCTTGAAGTCATGGAATTCTCCATTCTCTTTCCTTCCTATTATCCACTGTGTTTTTTTTTCATTGCTGAGGACACACTAAATACACAAAAACACAAAGTGGACTCAAAATGGCAATTTAAAAAAAGTTTACAAAATGAAATTCCACTACTTGGACTATTACCTAATAACTAAGAAATATGAATGGTGCAAAGCTATGTGTTATGCAAAAGATTAAAGATCAAATTTTTATAACTAAAATAATAAATTATACTCAACGGTGAGATTTAAGAAATCTTATGGTGACTCTCTTTATAAAGATAAGAGGACCACCTGCTTTTCAAAGTTTCCAAGCACAGGTTTCTGTCCTGTTCCTTCAAGAAAAAAGCTTTTTGACTTTCTGAAATAGAAATTACAAAAACAGGCAGCGGAAAGCAAACCAGACGTATCTGCCAGCTGTGAGAGGGTACCCAGAGTAACCCAGAAAAAGAGTATTAGAGTCCAAATTGGAGGAGGAAGGTATTCACAGAGAAAGGCGTCCTGTGACAGAGTGTAAAGTCAGAACAGGGTGAAAAGGCATCCTCACAGAAGAGCAAACTGGAGTGAGATGGGAGTTGGGAAAGCATCTAAGCAAGAGAGAGGAGGAGAAACCTAACAGAGGTACTTAAAAAAAGCAGAAGTAGTGATCCCTGTGGAAATGTGGCTTGACCTCATATTACATGTCAGCACCTAAGCAATATGAGGAGAACATCCATGCCAGGATGTGGTCTGCTACGAAGTGTCAGAGCTCAAGCAGGTGAGAATGATCTTCAAGAATGTAGGCTGGTCCATCAGGGAGAATCAAGAACCCAAATGGAGCAAAGAGGACATTTGCAAGTGAGGAAAGCCTAACACTAGATATCACCGTCTGAACAAGGTGAGGAGGTATTAGGATAGAGCACAGGATCCTGAGTGAATATTCACACATGGAGAGTCAAGAGTTGTATAAGGATAAGGAGGGTATCTGTGTGGGGGAGGACTTGAAAGGGAAGACAGGATATTGGTATATTAGGATAATATACTTCCTGAGAGAACTCTGGAAGACAGGTTTCTCAAAATCAGAGATGAAAACTGTGCATGCAGAATGGGGAAAACTAGATTGAATCCTCTTGTTTGGGACTGCTATTAGTTGCACTAATGAGAACTTAAGGTCTTCAACACACAGAGAGAAATAACTATTGGCATAAGTGTGTGTGTGTGTGTATTATACATATTTATAGTCCTAGAACTATCCATTGTAAGGCCTAGAAGCAGTGACACTGCAAAAGCAAATGGTATATACATAACTCTGGGGTTTTAGCTTCTACCATTTTCCATTAAAAGAAATCAGGCTACTTGAAGAAATGGCCAATTCTGGGCCTAAGACAAAGAAAGTGTAAGCTAAGCTACAAGGATCTGATATGGGGATATTAATACACAAAAAATGTAAGGAACTCATAAAACTTAATAACAAAATAATAACAATAATAGTAAAAACAACAGACTCAACAATCCATTCAGTCATTTTTCAAAAAACATACAAATGGCCAATGGACATAAGAAAAGGTGCTCAGCATCACTAATCATAGGGAAATGCAAACCAAAACCACAATGAGATATCACATCTAACATGTGAGAATGGCTATTATCAAAAAGTCAAAAGATAAGTATTGTTGATTATGTGGAGAAAAAAGAAAAAGAATACTATAGTGGGAATGTAATTTGGTACAGCCATATAGAAAATAGTATGGAGATTCCTCAAAAAATTAAAAATAGAACACACCATACCATCTAGCAATTCCACTTCTGGGTATATACTAAAAGGAACTAAAATCAGTATCTCAAAAGAGTTATCTACTGTCCCATGTTGACTGCAACACTATTTACAAGAACCAACACATGAAACCAACTGAAGTGTCTATCAAACAGAGAATTTTATATATGTATCAAATTTTCTTCATCCATCCATATCTCTAAGTATTTTTATATATGAAACATATTATTTAAAGTATTATTTGTACATCAGATAAAAAGATACACATATACAATGGAATATTAGCCACAGAAAGAAGGAAATCACATCATTTGTGACAACGCAGATGAACTTGGAGGACATTGTGGCTAACTGAAATAAGCCAGACATAGAAAGAGAAATACTGCATGATCTAACTTATATGTGGAATCTGAAAAAACTGAATCCATATAAGCAGAGGGGAAGACTGATTAATAAGACTTGATGAGGTGGGAAATGGGGAGATGTTGGTTAAAGGGTAGACATTTTCAGTTTTGGGGTTTTTTGCTTAAGATTTTATTTATTTGAGAGAGCAAAAGAGTGAGTGAGAGAGCACAAGCAGGGAGAGTGGAAGGGGGAAAGGGAGAAGCAGGCTTCCCACTGAGCAGGGAGTCCAATGCATGGCTCTATCCCAGAACCCTAGGATCATGACCTGAGCTGAAGGCAGATACTTAACCAACTGTACCCCTCAGGCACCCATAGAGTTTCGGTTTTAAGACGAATAAATTCTGGTGATCTAATGTACAGAATGGTGACTATAGGTAATAATAACATATTATATACTTGAAATTTGCTGAGAGGGTAGATCTAAGTCTTCTTACCATAGGAGAAAAAGTGAATTGTGAGGTGATGAATACGTTAATTACCCTGGCTGTAATAATTACTTCACAATGTCTACACATACCAAATGATCACATTGTACAACCTTAAATACATGCAATTTTTATCTGTCGATCATTCTTCAATGAAGCTGGAAAAAATGTTTTAAATATAAGCCAGCAAGGAGTGCTCAAATAATGATACATTTCCTAAGCACAGATAAACCAGTTTAAGTAGGCTATTGCCTGCCAATTTGAGAACAATTTGAGCACAAAAATATTATAGAAAACCTTCAGTTTATACAGATAAAATTAACAAATTAAACAGATTTGTGAGGAACAGTGTATTTACACAGTTCCAAAGTACTTTCCCACAAAACTTTATTAATTACAATGAAGAAAAGGGTTACTTTCCAGTGAAGGAAACTAGCAGACACTACCTTAACCAAGCAATCAAAATGACTATCATCAATAAAGGGGCAAAGTGAAATTGTGCACCACTTAACAGGATGCAATGAGAAGAAGACAGCATTTCTTCTATGGTTTCCTGACAAAGATACCTAATCTGAATATAATCGTGCAGAAATACCAGACAAATTCATACTGAGGGAACATTCTACAAAATAACTAGCTTATAATCTTCAAGAGAAGCAAGGTCAGGAGCATCAAAAGAAAAACTGTAGAAATATTCGACTGAAGATGTGAAAAGAGACAAAATTCAACCAAATGCATTACGTGATTTTGAGCTGGATTCTTTTGCTATAAAGGATGCATTTGGGATAACCGGCAAAATTTGACTGGAATATGAGATTTCTCTGGATGCATCAAAGCCGATTTCTTAGTTTTGACGGTAGTATTGTAATTATGTGGGAGAATTTCCTTGTTTGTAGGGTCTAAACACCAAAATATTTGGGAATTACAGGGAATCAAATCAGCAACTTATTTGTAAATGGTTCAGGAGTAAAAAAGCATTGCACTGTGCTCATTTCTCCATAAATTTGGGATTCCATAATAAAATTATTAAGATAACTTTTAAAATTATTAAAGGTGCTAAAATGTGAATATAAATCTACATGTATATAAAATAAACTCAAGCAGGTAAGGTTGATGCAAGTACCAAAAGGGACTGTATAGTGTTATCTACACTGAAAACATATCTACCATTGTTCATTCTATGAAGAGCTGCTACTCCTAATTAAGGCTGAATGCAAATGATGACAATAGTGAAACTTCACTTGTTCCAAATCTGTTTCTTAAAAATAATTTCAAATTGGCAGTTAGGCTACCTGAGTACTGACTGGCTGAAATTCAAATACGATAGACTGATTATGTCCTTGCTAACCAGAAGAGTTATAAAAATGTTTAAATAAATAAAAATACTACCATAAATATATGCATTCTTGATCTAACAATAAACCTTAGAAAATATAGAATAGTTGAAAATTTGCGGCCACTAACCAGACATCTCTTAACAGATTCCACTCTATTATATCGAAGTTTCTCTCCTTTTCTTCTACTATCATGGGTATTATTGATCAAAAGATGTTCTGAAGAAGTGGCTAATACAACTGATGGAAATTTATGCAAAAATTTTTACTGAAAGTTCTAGGATTTTAGATGCATTTATCCCAAAATAGCAAAAATATCTCTTTGAAAACCAAAGCTCTCTTCTTTCTAAACTCTGTATAAATATCACCCTTGTGAGAATTGCGATTTTATCCCAAATCGCTCTAAGAGAAAGAATGGATTGCTTGGCTTCTGTTCTCCACTATCCTTGACCAAGGAATGACAAAGATTGATTTTTTTTTTTCTCAACTGCACCTGTATGTGGTCTATATGACACTATAATCTATACCAACAGATATATAAATCTCATTGGTTACCCTGAACCATAAACCATTTTAATAGGCCCAACAGAGGCTGGGTTATAATTAAAATTTTAGTTTAGGGAACTTTTACATTAATATCTCAAGAGGAGTCCTGACAAAGGCAGGGAGCCTAGGGCTGCTACTTCCTCTGCTTTCGTAAGAAAAGGATATCTTGTAAGTGAAGGTTTTTCCAGTGTAGCATGCAATTTGCAAAGGCCCAAAAGGATATTATGTAGAGCCTAAAAGAAAACAATCCTTTCAATGCCATTTTATATAGTGGCCTGCAGGGTAGGGTAAAAATCAAATCGAATCAACAGACTGTGGTCTTTTCCTTGAATAGTACTGTAGTCAGAATTTTTAATTCTTTTTCTGTCTGCAACCATCATAATTACTACCTATCTGTACTATTCATCATTACCTCTGATGAATTTCTGAATGAGGAAAAGGCATTTAATTAATATCTTTCATTTTGGGCTCTTGGGTAACTTAATTTGAAGGTTCAATTTCATATAAATAAGGTTCCGTTCTTATTTTTCATAGGTAGTGGGAATAAAATCTCTAAACTTTATTTTTTTGTTTTAGGTTTTTTTTTTTTTGGTCTGTTTATTGGTGTATACTAAGTATATAATATTATGTAAGTTTCAGGTATAAAACATTATAATTTCATATCCATATACACTATTAAGTGATCACCACTGTAAGCCTACTTACTTTCTGTCACCATATAGCTGACCACCATCACCCATTTGGCCCACCCCCTCTTATAAATGCCTGCTTTCTGTATCCATGAATTTATTTTTGTTCTCTTTTGTTCATTAATTCTGTTTTTTTTAGGTTCCATATATGAGTGAAATTATATGGTATCTTTTCTCCTTTGGGCTTATTTCACTAAGCATAATACCTTCAAGGTCCACCCATGTAGTTGTAAAATGTCAAGATTTCATTCTTTTTAAGGCTAAGCAGTCTTCCATTGTAGATACAACGTGTCTTCTCCATCCTTTTATCCATCAACGGACACTTTGGTTGTTTTCACTTCTTAGCTATTATAAATGATGTTGCAGTAAACACAGGGGTGCATATATCATCTCAATTAACATTTTTGAATTCTTCAGATAAGTGGAATAGTTGGATCCTACAGTAGTTGTTATTAATTTTCTGAGGAATCTCCATGCTGTTTTCCATCATGGCTGCACCAATTTACATTCCTACCAACAGCATATGAGTGCTTCCTTTTCCCCATATCCTCTCCAATAGTTATTGTCTTTTTGATAACAGCCATTCTAACTAGTGAGGTGATCTCACTAGTTAGATTTGTATTTGTATTTCCCAAATAATTAGTGATGCTGAACATCTTTTCATGTGCCTGTTCTACCTTTAACTTTAGATTAAAAAAATCAAGGTGCATTAGTATTTACATACTTGCAGCTGAAACCTAGGTAAGATTAGTACCAATTTGGGGCATAATTAAAATCAAAATCATATCTGGGTTAAATGTTTCAACTGTAGAAGAAAATGTTTAATCACATGAAGTACATTATCAGCTCAATTGCTTTAAAAAATCCAATTGTTTAAATCAACAAAATTAAAAGGCAGCCTATGGAATGGAAGAAGATATTTGCAAATTACATATCAGATAAAAGGTTAGTATCCAAAATTTATAAAGAGCTTATCAAACTCAACAACCAAAAAAACGAATAATGCAGTTAAGAAATGGGCAGAAGACATGAACAGACACTTTTCCAAAGAAGACTTCAAGATGGCTAATGGGCACATGAGAAGATGCTCAACATCACTAATCATCAGAAAAATACAAATCAAAACCATGATGAGATACCACTTCAACCTGTCAGAAGGGTAAAACTAGCAACACAAGAAACAACAGGTGTTGGGGGGGATACAGGAAAATGGGGAACCCTCATGTATTACTGTTGGGAATGCAAACTGGTACAGCCACTCTGGAAAAACAGCATGGAGGTTGCTCAACAAGTTAAAAAATAGAACTACCTTATGATACAGAAATTGCACTATTAGGCATTTCCCCAAAGGATACAAAAATACAGATTTGAAGGGGTGCACCCAATGCTTATACCAACATTATCAGCAACAGCGAAACTAGGGAGAGAATCTAAACGTCCATCAACTGATGGATGGATAAAGATGTGGTGTATATGTATCCATAATGAAATATTACTCAGCCATCAAAAAGAATGATATTGGGTTGCTGGGGGGAGGGGGTTTGGGAGAAGAGGGTGGGATTATGGACATTGGGGAGGGTATTTGCTTTGGTGAGTGCTGTGAAGTGTGTAAACCTGGTGATTCACAGACCTGTACCCCTGGGGATAAAAATATATGTTTATAAAAAATAAAAAATTTAAAAAAAAAGAATGATATCTTTCCATTTGCAATGTAATGGATGGAGTTGGAGTGTATTATGCTAAGTGAAATAACTCAGTCAGAGAAAAGACAAATATATGGTTTCACTCATATATAGAATCTGAGAAAGAAAACAGATGTACATATGGGAAGGTGAAGCAGGGAAGGAAATAAATCACAATAAATAGAGACTCTTAGAGAACAAACAGAGTTGATGGGCAGGGAGGGATGGCATATGGGTGAAGGGGATTAATAAGGGCACTTTTTGTGAAAAGGACTGGGTGCTGAATGTAAGTGATAAATCACTGAACTGTACTCCAGAACCAATATTGCACTACATGTTAAATGAGTAAAATTTAAATTTAAAAAAATCAATTTTTTTAAATCTATTTTCTTTATGCTTTCTTAAACTTTTTTGTAAATTTAGTATTTTGATATACGGTTTGACCATTTGGCTTAATTTAGAAAATAATCTCTCCAATTTGGTCCTTTTCAGGATCCCCTATCTTTGCACATTATTTTTGGTATGAAAATTTTCTTTAAAATTATTTCTTATCTGCCAAATGATATCATATTAAACATTTAATTATACTGTCTGAACATCAATTTAAAATTTTTGTCGGGGTCTGTCTGCATCCACTTGGGCTTCTACAACAGAACAGCATAAACTGGGTGGCTTATAAACAATAAACATCTATTTCTTTACAGTTCTGGAAGTTGAAGTCCAAGTTCAGAATGCCAGCATAGTCAAGTGGAAGGAAGCTCTCTTCTGAGTTGCAGACTTCTGTATCCTCATGTGACCAAAGGATCTAGGGAGCATCATGGCATCTCTTTTATAAAAGCAATTAATCTAATTCTTGAATGTTCCACCTTGATGACTTAAGAATCCTCCACAGGACCCACCACCTCATACCTTCTCATTTGGCATTAGGATTTTAACATACGCATTTGGAAGGGATACTAACAATCAGACCACATAGCTAGGTCTTAAAATTTAATTAGTTTCCAGAATGAGGTTTCAAGCACTCTCTTTTTTCTCTTTCTGTATCATCCTGGAAGTGGATGGGTCATGACTAGTATAGAGGGTTCTAATTCCTGTCCTTGCTCTGTAAGTATCTAAAGTATAAAATGGCAATTTCAGTTGTTATACAGTAGAAACCAGAAGAGCTGGGTTTGAGCCTTCAGCTTTCAAAACATACTACTGGATAAATTATATAGTATCTTGTCCTCAATTGTTTCTAAGTACTGCTATTCCCATTTTAGAACCTGAGAAACCTGAAGCTCAAAGAGGTTTAGTAATTTGCCCAAGGTCAGAAAGCTAATAAAACAGTTATGATTCAAAACTATATCTACCTGTCCTAAATACCTGTATGTGGATTTTTATAATTTTTTGTGCTATAATGACACCCTAAATTATTCTGTTTAATAGAAGGTTCTAATCCAAGCCATTCCACTATTTGAAGTACTGAATACATTCTGTTCAGCTATGCCTTCATGTTTGATATCAGACAGCAGGACAATGTAAGATACAATTCTTTCAACAAATGTATAATCTAGAATAAAATCACCAAAAACTGGGCTTGATAATACAGAAAAGAGACTGCCCTTTTTTTTCCCTCCACTCATCTCCATATTTAAATCTTCCACTGGAAGTAGAAACCTGTACTATATCAGAAGACGATGAATTGTTAGGGAAATTTGATTTCAAGTAACATGCTATAATCATTGGCCTACTCACAGAAAAATAGCACAAAAAGGTCATCTATATGAGGCTTTTCCTAAATTGGGTTCTAGGTGGAGAGCTGTTTTTCATATTGGAATAAATGTCTTGAATCAACCACTGAAATTTTCGTCAATCAGACAATGTCTCAGTTTCTATAAGCCCATAGTAATATAAGATTTTCAAAGATTAAGGGTGAAAGGCAATGATTTAGAGACAAAGGTAGACTGATAACATAGAATGAGAATCTGCACTTGTCCCAGGGATCATAGAGAAATTGCCAAAACACTACTCGACTCCAAGTGAGCCTAGTGGATTGAATATTATAAGTAGGAAGGACTGGCTTACAAATGACCCATGTGCCAGATTCTTTGTTATAATGCATTATAAAAATCATTTACTACTGAATGATATGAAGAAAGCAACCATGGAGACTATGAAAAGATCTGTTCTTACAACAAATATAATTACCAGTCCTTGGTGTCTTATATAAATTATAACTATTCACATATTTGTATATTACAATGAATATAAGCTCAGAAACGCAGTTTTTTTTGTAAAACTCCAGTCAGATGGTAAATTTAGTTACTGAAAAGGAACCCTGATTTACAAATTAAAATGTCAAGAAACATACTAAAACAAAAAGAGAAGAAAAAAAGTAACTAGGGGCACCTGGGTGGCTGTCAGGTATCTGACTCTTGATTTTGTCTCAGGTCATGACCTCAGGGTTATGAGATGGACCCTGCATTAGGCTCCCCACTCAGCAATGAGTCTGCTTGAGATTCTCTCTCTTGTCTTCTCTCTCTCTCTCCCATCACATGTGTGTTCTCTCTCTCTCTCTCTCTAAAATTAAATCTTTAAAAAAAAGGAATTAAAAACTAAGTTATTTCTCAAACAGGAATAGGCAGTGTCCCAGAACTATTTTCAGCCTCAGATAATAAACTGGTGAAACCAAAAGTTCAATGTGAAGATAAGCCTTTTCACAGATTTAAGGAACATTTGATTAAAAAATAAAGAAAACTCCTCTGTGAACATGAAGGAGTCCACTTACTGGACAGAACTATTAATTGATGTGGAAAAAAAAATCACAAACAGGTATTTTATACTCTAGGCAGAAATCTCAGCAACATGAAAACAATTTTTTTTTAACAATTAGCGGTATGATTCTAATAGGAGGCAGGAACCATTCAGTGTGCCCCACATCTAGAAGGACTTAATACAAATCCAACTGAAAGGAAGGAAGAGAGGAAAAGAAAGAAGGAGGCAAGGAATGAATCCCGTCTCTTCTTAATCATCCTGCTTCAGCTTGTTCATTTTTTTTTTCCTGAGAAACATTTCAGGAGACACATCTTCCAATGATTTTCCAGACATATTACATTGCCTAGCCTAAGGGTATTAACAAAACAAACAAAAGCCAACCAAACAAAAAGCAGATAGATGCATTTAAGATGGAAAACTTCCTTCTAGTCCTAGCTGGTTTGACATATGTGAAAACCATGAAAGCCTGCCTTATATCCATCTGCACACAATCTACTATCTAGGACTCAAAAGTTTCCTCTAAGATCACTTACGGAAAACTTTACAAAGTAAATATCCCATAAAGTATAAGGCAATGAAGCTTTATCTGATAATTCCTACCAAGTAGGAAAGCAGTCTTTCCCAACTGCCTCATTCCCAGAGAATTAGGAGACTGCACCCTGCAGGTGGCTTGGCGAGTGAAAATAAAGGCAGGACTTGGCCTAGGCCGGGATTCCTCTGCCACCTCCTGGACAATTCTCACTCCTACCAGGAGCTATTTATCAGGCCAGAGCCAGTAGGCTGACAACCCCTGCTGAAGGCACGGATGCTCAGAGTGGAAGGCCTGCTCGCTGTGCTGACACTACACTTAATGATTCAAACATCTGGAAAACAACATTTCACAGTGACTCTCAGAACTTCCCTGATAAGCAATAACTCACATGCTGAGTACTGTGCATTAGGAGCACCACAGGAGTAGCAAAGTGATGTCCCTTAGAAGGTGCCACCAGAATTTAGTGCTTCGATTTGAGGCAAAGACTTTGGTTCTCAGAGGGGTGCCTTCAGGTAACAGACACTGCATCTCACCAAACTTCAATGAATTCCTTTAGAGTTACAGGGAACAAGCCACATTATTTTTTTTTAATTAACACAGAATGTATTACTTGTTTCAGGGGTACAGGTCTGTGAATCATCAGTCTTACACAATTCACAGCGCTCACCATAGCACATCCCCTCCCCAATGTCCATCACCCGGCCATCCCACCCCTCCTGCCCCCCTCCACTCGAGCAGCCCTCAGTTTTGTTTCCTGAGATTAAGAGTTTCTTATGGTTTGTCTCCATCTTTGGTTTTGTCTTGTTTCATTTTTCCCTCCCTTCACCTATGATGCTTTGTCTTTTTTCTCAAATTCCTCATATCAGTGAGATCATATGATAATTGTCTTTCTCTGACTGACTAATTTCGCTTAACATAATACCCTCTGGTTCCATCCATATCATCACAAATGGCAAGATTTCATTTTTTGATGGCTGAGTAATATTCCATTGTATATATCTGCCACCTCTTCTTTATCCATTCATCTGTCGATGGACATCTGGGCTCTTTCCATAGTTTGGTTATTGTGGACATTGCTGCTATAAACATTCAGGTGCATCTGCCCCTTCTGATCACTACATTTGTATCTTTATGGTAAATACCCAGTAATTGGGTATTTTCTGTGCCATAGGGTAGCTCTATTTCAACTTTTTGAGGAACCTCCATACTGTTTTCCAGAGTGGCTGCACCAGCTTGCATTCTCACTAACAGTGTAGGAGGGTTTCCCTTTCACTGCATCCTTGCCAACACGTGTCATTTCCTGACTGGAAACAAGCCACATTTGAATCCTGGTCTATTTCCAGCTTGTTAATGCCAATGTAAGAATTTAAATATTATTTTTAAATAATAGGTATGTTTCAAATCACAAAAATACATAGTAAGTCAAGTCACAGTGATGGACGGGTTATTATATTTCTAAAGAGGACACATTACTACATTTCTTCTTGAAATATTAAACTGTAGAGATAGATCATCCCTATTCATCTCTTGTTTATACTTCCTTCAATTTCCAATTCTATTTCTTCCCCCAGCCCCTCTCCCTCGGTACCACCAATACCATAAAGCAAGCACCAACAGGATTTTTTTTACAGTAAGTGGGCAGATACTGTACTTTCTAGTGTTCCCATAATGATCAAGTATTAGTTAGTTCAACAAACCCAGGAGAAAAGCGCTTTGGTAGAACTAGTTAGTTAAACCATCCTTATAAAAATTCCCCCTATTTGCATCACCAACTATGCTTATTATCTACCTTCTCTTTGGCTAGGACTTATCTTCCTTGTTAGGTCTGGCCTTGGATAAAAAGTGTGGTCCTGAAAGAGACTGCCACTTGCTACCCAGATTTGTGCTCTGTCACACACGGTCTTAGCTTTGAATTCTTCCCCATATTCACCAGACCCAACACCATAATACTACGTCACTCTTCTTTAAGTAAGTGATACTTACAGATACTTTAACTCTCTTGCTTTACCGACTGAATTCTGTTTTCCAATGTAGATATGATGCATCCAAGCAGGCTAGGTACTGTGTGTGCGTGTGTGTGCGTGTGTATGTGTGTGTGTGTGTGTGTATGAGAGAGAGACAGAGAGACTAAAGGACAAACGTACATTCAAGTACAAGGTAATGGTAACACAGAGTGAAGTCTAATTTTATGTGAAAACAAGGCCTTCTAGGGAGTAGTTAATGAGGACAAAAAGTCAAATCCCCTCATCTTTCCTTATTAAGGTATTTAGGACAGGAACAAAGGTCTCTAAACATAAATACTACTCAATAAGTATCACTGGCTTACCCCAACTGTGTAAGCACATACGCATACACCACACTAAAATAAAGTTGGTATCATAATGTTAATAATGGATGTTTCTGAGGAGTAAAATTTTAAAAAACTATTTTTCTGCTTTTTTCTGCAACTGTTGTTTTTCCAATATTTCCTCATTAATCTAGTACATGTTAATAGAAAAAATGACTCATACAAAGAAAAAAATGCCAGCAGCATCAATGCTAGGAAATTCACCTAAGCATGAAAACCTCTAACGTGCACAGTCAGCTGAGCTCAGCTCTAGAAATAATGATCTAGCTGAAGGCAGGAGGACAGCAGACTTAAGCCCCCACACTACACAGAATGCGGAATGAATCCTGAAGCTTTATGTTAGTGTGATGTGTTTGAGTAGAAAAGCAGCCTATGTCTAGGCCTTCCTATTTTCATAATCACAGGGACATGGCTTTTATTCTAGTACAGATTAGCTGCTAAAAGCTGGGTCTGGCAACAGGCTTGAAACTAAAATGAACCTGACCATGGATATACTCCCTGTACCTATCCCAACAGAAGGCTGCTGCTCTAAAGCAAATGGAGACCGTAGAACATTAATGATGCCTTATTTATTCATTCATTTACTCAATGACTACCCCATGCCAGGTCATTTTAGGCTCTGGGAATATAAAAGAAGAAAAATAGGACCATGTCATGTCCCATGTCGCTTACATTCTACTTGGAGATAGAGGCAATAAACCAAGAGATAAAGAAAGATGAAGAAGGGTGATACTTTGAACAAGACAGGCAGTGAAGTTTTCTCTGACAAACTGACACTTAAACAGAAACTTAAAGAAGTTCAACAGTAAATCATATGAACATTTGAATAAAGATCACTATGGACAGAGGGAACAGTAGTTCGAACACTGAAATGGAGTCCTTCCAGTGCTGAAGGCAGAACAGCTGGAGAATAGTGACTAGGGATAGAAAGCAGTTAGTCTGGAATCAGATAATATAAGGCCTTTAGGCTACAGTGAGGATTTTTTATTTTATTGAGTGTGATGGGAAATCATTAGAGGATTTTATTCAGAGGGTAACTGCATTTTTACACTTTAAATGGGTCCTTTCGACCGCGTGTGAAGTATAGCTAAATGGGAACAAGAATAGACACAAGGGTTAGAAGGACAAAGTAACAGTCCAGGCTAGAAATGAGGATGGCTTGAATGAAAGCTGACGACAACAGAAATGGACAGACTTAGTCAGATTCCGAATAAATTTCAAAGTGTAGAAGCAACAGTTTTGCTGACATGGGATATGAAAGGAGGGTGACAACAAAAAGTTTGACCTGTTACCATTTACTCGAAGAGATACACTGTGTTAGAAACAGATCTGGTATAGAAAAATCCAGAATTCAAGCCTGGATATGTCAGGTTTAGGCCACAGATATGGTCTGAAGTTCAGGGGAAAGACTCAGGTCACAGAACCTGGGGAAACTTTAATTTAAGGATGGTAATTCAAAGACCACCTAGAAAGTGAATGTATCTGAAGAAAAGGAAATATTCAGAGTCAGAGTCCTGGGGTACTTCAACATTTAGAGTCAGAACAAGAGAGGACTGAAAGGCAGCAGCAATAAGACTTCACAAAAAAGTTGTCTTCAAACCCAACTGAAGAAAATTATTTAAGAGAATGCACTGTGAATACTACAACTATGTGAATTTTTGTTGTCTTCTCTATGATCTCAGAGTCCAGCAAGAAAGACATTAGCTTATATCCAATTTAAGTTGTCCCATTCCTTTCAAATGTACGTAGTAGACTAGTAAGTATCATGCCATCCCATTACAGGTTCATTTGTTTAGCCCTCTTGCTTCTTCCCCTTCTTCTCCAGTCTGTGTCACTAGCAAATGACACTGGACTAAGTAGAAGCTAGAGAGACCAGAGATTTTTCAGTCACACATCCTGAAAGCTGAGTTTGATTGTGAGCATAGTAATACAAAATTAAGTTGCAGGCATGTTATTATGATGCAGTGAAGACAAAATGATTCTCACATGTAAGCAGGTCTCTTTTGTTCCAGCTCTGTGCAAAGGACCTCTTCTGTATTTGTTTATTTCCTTACTCTTTCACCCTATTCAGTTAAATTTATTTTTAGCTATTGTTGGACATCATTCAGGAGAGGCAAATACTAAGGACTATAATCGAGTACAACCCAAAGGTTCCCAAGAACAGCCTACTAAACACATCAATGTCAAGAAAAAGCACCTTTCCTCCTAGGATAATCAGATTCTTTCTTGCTAACTCCAGTAGCTTGTGAGTCTTCCTAACTTTAGTACTGACTGCAGGGATTACTGGTATTACTGTTACAGATTATAGTATAGACTAAAAAGAGCAGTATCACAACTGTTCTTTATCAGACTTCACTGATCGTATTGACAATGTTAGTGGGACAAATCTATTAGGAATGTCACATGAGTTAATATAGGTAGACAATACAAGTGTACACCTTTTAAATCAGTATCATGTATCTTTATTTCGCGATGGAATTTATGATGCATCTTATAATAAGTATATACTGGCTTGGCCAGGATAGAGAAACTGAAGCACACAAGGGCATGCATTCGTTGTATATGAGTTATGTGGGGGACCTGCAATCAGTTTGTATGGAAGATAGAGCTCAGTGCACTTAAAGAGGTGATTTACTGAATGGTGCCTGACTCCTTCACCCCAAACCCTGGCCTTCGTCCTCACATCCAGTTTTGAAAAAATGACTCGTAAGAAGAAGATAGAAATCAGAGTTTCCCCCACATCTTCAGAAAATAAGGACCAAAACAGATTACCATATCCCCAGACCAATATCTTTTATGGTAAGATTTTATTGTTGTAGCAGAAATAAGTTTTTCATGGGTAAATAAGTTTGGGGAATGGCTAAATTTATTTTTCTAAATTTTGTTGTGTTCATCATTTTCAATGTGTAATTATAAATATTTATTTTCTTACCTCAATCTATACACACATAGCTTTGTTTATAAAGGGTCCCCCAAATTGTATATACCTCAGTCTGCACCAAACCGTCAGTTCCCTGAGGTAAAATGTATTCATTAAAATCTCATAGCTGGAAAACGATTATATGTGGACTTTGAAGCTAGGGCTGTTTGGGCTCAAAGAGTTCTTTCTATATAGTACCATTACCACCTTCATCATTTAAACCTCAGTGCAAATGAATTTCATCTTCTCTTGAAAATAAGTAATTTTGAAAAGGAAAGAAAATCAATGAGGATTTTGGAGATAAGGATATTATTAGGCATATAAATAGGCTAGAAGTACCTAAAGATAACCTGCTCCCACTTCACAATTTTGCCTAGATGTGTGCTATTAGTCTCATGTTATAGGGCTGGCTAAAAGAACTACTCATCAAGTCTACAACAGTATAAACTTTTATTTTGTCATTACCCTTGCATTTCTAAAATTTGACTATGGTCTCACAATTGGCATGCCCATGTGACTGTCTGATTGAGAAAAAGAAAAAATGTATACCCTTTGTTTATGGAAATCTATCTCAGAGGCACCAACCTACTTTTATTTTTGGATGCCTTGTATTATTGTGGTGATTGTGCTACTGGTAAATGTATCCAGTAGCAATTTCATGACTTATGTCCCTAATTAATAAAATAAATAATTGAAGCTAGCATTTAATATGCTAATAGGGCTACAAGATTATTTCCAAAACAATTACACCCGTAATGTAAAAAGGTTACAACAGGCAGATAGACAAGCCAATTATACTTGAGATTTGATTTTTTTTTTTTTTTGGAAGATTCACAGTAGCTCCACTATTAAAGCTGGTGGAAAAAGCATCCTCTGGGGAATATTTTCCTAATTCATTTCGTACCATGCTAGCACTGACAAAGAAAAGAATGGACTAAAAGCGCAAGGTTCTATAATAGGAGTAAACTTCAACACACCTAATACACAGTTAGGGCAATTGAACACTGTATTTTTTGCCAATAGCAAGCAACAGGCACCTTTTTGCTATTATTAATGCAGCTCAGCTGATATGAACAGACAGAATTGAAAGAACTGAAAGTGCTTTATCATTTGCAGCCAAATTTCAATTTTCTCTTTCAAGTACAGTTGAATGCATTTTCTTTGCAACCCAAAGACAGAAGCTCTTGATTACTATTGCAAGAATAATCTCAGCCTTTGTGTGAAGAATATAAGGGAAAATAAATAGTCCCTCTGGATGATGTGTCAGCTTGCGAACTTACAAAACAAGATATATTCTTAGAGGTAGGAAAATTAAATTAAGGTGAAATGGTACACCCATTGAAATGACAACTGAAGGCTTATTTTTGTAGGTCATAGCTGGCTTCCCAATTGTTCTTTGTCCTTAGCTTCACCCCAGGGGCACAGACAACAGAACCAGAAACAAACAGGGTCAAGACAGGGCCAAGTGTCTGGAAATACAGGGTCGCTCAGACTGTGGGCCCCACCATGAACTGCTAGCTCCTTTGTAAAATTAAGGTTCCAGGGTGCCTGTGTGGCTCAGTGCGTTAAGCCTCTTCCTTTGGCTCAGGTCATGGTTTCAGGATCCTGAGATCAAGCCCAGCATTGGGCTCTCTGCTCAGCAGGGAGCCTGCTCCCCCCACCACCCCTGCCTACCTCTCTGCCTACTTATCTCTCTCTTTCTGTCAAATATATAAATAAAATCTTAAAAAAAAATTAAGGTTCCAACTTCCTTATCCCCTGACTTCCCCTACCACCAACTCTTATTTCAAGTCTTTAGTAAGAAAAGGAATTAATATCTCTCCATATTTCTTCTCATTTTCATCCTCGTTAACACTATCAATCCAATGCCATCTCAGTTGGTGTCTGTAACAGAAGGCTGAGCATTCACCCTCCCATTTAGGAAAAGCTTGGTGTTACTTTTATTTGATCCCCACTAAACAAACATCAGCTGTGCTTCTGCTAAGAAACAGAGTAGTAACTGTCTCCAGTAGCAGAAGACATAATTTAGGAACCAGCCCATTTTTGTCCCTTCTCAAGTACTCTGGTCTCCTCAAGGATAAATCCTATGGCTGCCAACTCAGCACTGCTCTCCCATCACCACACACTCCTACCCCCCTCCACTGCTCAAACTTAATAGTTTATTCACAATTTATCTGACAAATCACTCTGCAATAATGGGTTATAGGGGTTTAATGTGCAAATTTACATAGATATAAGAGTTCGAGCTTCCCGATTTCACACCCCACCCCATCCTGGATAATACTTTAAACCAGGAGATGAATGAGGATGTCTCAGACCTCATTTTCTTTTACCTCACATCAAAATTTGATATAGCTAACATGTTGTATAAAGCCCTGACAGTTGGGCTTTTTATTTTTTGTAATTCAAGTGCCTGACTTAAGTTCTGATTACTGAGGTACAGGCTTCAAAGAACCATCCCCTACGAAGATGATTTCGAGCAAACACACTGTCAGCCACAAAAGTAGATAAAGAGCCAGACCATGCCCTAGGGTTCTTCGTTTCAGAGATCTGAGCTGATGTCAGTAACTGTTTATTAGGGATGCTTGGTTTTTCTCTTCCTGCACTTTAATTCCCACTCATATATTGTAAATTCACTAACAAGCAGCTCCAACCTATAACCCCCACCCTCAATCCCAATAAAAGCAGAACCCCAGTCCCAAGCTATCTTCTTCCTTCCCTTCCTTCTACTTTCCCTCCTTCCCCTCCCCCAACCTGACCTTGCTGTGCAGCCCCAAGTGTGCCACGCATTTTACAAGACTTGTAAGTAATAAACCTTTTTCCAAAGCTTCCTGATGGTTACCGCAGAGAGCATCTTGCAACCATAATAAGAACCACAAGGGCTAGCGATGATGAACATTTTTTCATGTGTCTGATAGCCATTTGTATGTCTTCATTGGAGAAGTGTCTGTCCATATCTTCTTCCCATTTTTTGATATGATTGTCTGTTTTGTGTGTGTTGAGTTTGAGGAATTCTTTACAGATCCTGGATATCAACCTTTTGTCTGTACTGTCATTTGCAAATATCTTCTCCCATTCCATGGGTTGCCTCTTTGTTTTTTTGACTGTTTCCTTTGCTGTGCAGAAGCTTTTGATCTTGATGGAAGTCCCAAAAGTTTATTTTCGCTTTTGTTTCCTTTGCCTTTGGAGACATATCTTGAAAGAAGTTGCTGTGGCTGATATCGAAGAGATTACTGCCTATGTTCTCCTCTAGGATTCTAATGGATTCCTGTCTCACGTTGAGTTCTTTTATCCATTTTGAGTTTATCTTTGTGTACGGTGTAAGAGAATGGTCGAGTTTCATTCTTCTACATATTGCTGCCCAGTTTTCCCAGCACCATTTATTGAAGAGACTGTCTTTTTTCCACTGTATATTTTTCCTGTTGACCATAGATTGAGGGTCCATATCTGGGCTCTCTACTCTGTTCCACTGGTCTATGTGTCTGTTTTTATGCCAGTACCATGCTGTCTTGGTGATCACAGCTTTGTAGTAAAGCTTGAAATCAGGTAACGTGATGCCACCAGTTTTATTTTTGTTTTTCAACATTTCCTTAGCGATTCGGGGTCTCTTCTGATTCCATACAAATTTTTGGATTATTTGCTCTAGCTCTTTGAAAAATACTGGTGGAATTTTGATCGGAATGGCATTAAAAGTATAGATTGCTCTAGGCAGTATAGACATTTTAGCAATGTTTATTCTTCCGATCCAAGAGCATGGATCGCTAGCCCTCAGGGAGATTCAAATTAAAACCACATTGAGATATCACCTTACACCAGTTAGAATGGCCAAAATTAGCAAGACAGGAAACAACATGTGATGGAGGGGATGTGGAGAAAGGGGAACCCTCTTACACTGTTTGTGGGAATGCAAGTTGGTGCAGCCTCTTTGGAGAGCAGTGTGGAGATTCCTCAAGAAATTAAAAATAGAACTTCCCTATGACCCTGCAATTGCACTCCTGGGTATTTACCCCAAAGATACAGATGTCGTGAAAAGAAGGGCCATCTGTACCCCAATGTTTATAGCAGCAATGGCCACGGTCACCAAACTGTGGAAGGAGCCAAGATGTCCTTCAACGGACGAATGGATAAGGAAAATGTGGTTCATATACACTATGGAATATCATGCCTCCATCAGAAAGAATAAATACCCAACTTTTGTAGCAACATGGAAGGGACTGGAAGAGATTATGCTAAGTGAAACAAGTCAAGCAGAGAGAGTCAATTATCATATGGTTTCACTTATTTGTGGAGCATAACAAATATCATGGAGGACAAGGGGTGTTAGAGAGGAGAAGGGAGTTGGGGTAAATTGAAAGGGGAGGTGAACCACGAGAGACTATGGACTCTGAAAAACAATCTGAGGGGTTTGAAGTGGCGGGGGGGTGGGAGGTTGGGGTACCAGGTGGTGGGTATTATAGAGGGCATGGATTGCATGGAGCACTGGGTGTGGTGAAAAATTAATGAATACTGTTATGCTGAAAATAAATTAATTAATTTTTAAAAAAAGGAAAAAAAAAAAAAAAAAGAAGAACCACAAGGGCCAGTGAAGCCAAAACCCTGGTTATTGCTAGGCTGTAACTGGCATACATCACCACTTAATTCGACACTGCTATTTCTTCAGCTTCCCTAACTATACTGGCTATGTTCTCTGTTCTCATCTCTCTGTTTTCCTAACTCTCTTTGAGCTATTTCTCTAAAATCTACTCTTTAGACTTATAACCCAGAAGGTTTACTCACTCTAGTAACAGCTATCATCTTTAGACTGATGAATTCTAAACCTTTATCTCGTAACTAGAATTCCAGTAATACATGTTCAATGTCTATATAGAGATTTTCTTCTTCTGGATATAGTCACTGGCCAACACCCAAATATGCATAAAAAATAATTTGTTGCCTTCCTTTCCAAATTTATATTCTTTTTTTTTTCCAAATCCCGAAGCTACCTCTAAATTACCTATTTCTTCCATTCATAAATTAAGTCTAGAAAAACTGTTGATCCTTCTCTCTAATTCTCTTTTTCAAAGGCCAAAATTAAATTATATGTTCTCATCATTAATTGCTTAGGTTATTCCTGTATTTCCCTAATTGGTCTTCCTGACACAAATCTCTTTCCATTCAATTTACCAATGACCAAATTTTCCTAAAATACTGTTGCTCATTCTTCTGCTTTCCTGTTTAAAAACTGTCATGATTCTACATTGCCCATAGCATATTATCTTAAACTCTTTGTTCTAACCTGATAGGTTCATTGCTGGTGGCATATCTCCTTCTGTTCCCTAATTACAGACATAACTAATGAATCACAGTGTACTTTAAAATTATCCTATAGAATCATGAAGAAGGGTTGTTCCATTGCTTCTTGTTGATTGATGTATGGCACTAGAAGAAAAAAGTTAACATGTATTCAAGAAACAACCTTAATTCATGTTAGTCTCCATACCTGATACATTATCTTCTTTACTTCATATAAAAAGGTCCAACTCATGTACCGTATCCTCCACTAAATATTATCAATACTTCAACCTATACTGATCCTTCTTTTTCAACTACTACAGAGCCACAACATTCTACATTGTATTTTATCTGAAGTAGCTTTGTCTTTCCAGATATTATAGTACCATATTTGAAAAACCATCATAGTTTTAAACAGAAATTTAAAGGAATCTGAATCCTTACAAATAGAATCTAAAAGATGAGTTACAAAAGGCAGCAAATAAGTTATCTCCCAACTACTAGGTTTAGCTATTAGTAGAGAATGAAGTCTATATGCCAAGATGTAGAGGAAGTCTAAGAGACTTCCTCTAAGAGGAAGAGACTTAGAGGAAATCCATTTTTATAAAGCTCTGGAGATTTAGAGGAAATCCATTTTTATAAAGCTCTGGAGAAAACAGAAACCCAAAGCACATACGTATATGTAATATATGTACATATACGTATGCGTGTTGGGGAGTACTCTTTTACCAAGGAAGGTAAATAATTTGTGAGCTAAATAGCCTTCCATGAGGAAAATGCAGACTCCTCTCTGCAGATTTCAAGACTCATGACAGACACCATCCAACCTAAATCTTAGAAACAGATTCATTTCAAAAGTGAAATAAATAAATATAAAAGTAATTTCCATTTTATTCTTTCTGTAACATGGATACAGGCATTTTTAATATCTTAAAATAATAAGCATGATTATTATTACAATAAGGATCATTTGTGGAGTATTTTCTATTCCCCAGATATAGTATTAATGTTTTATTCAGCAGAAATTATAAAAATTATATCTCAGTGGGTTAAAGCCTCTGCCTTCGGCTCAGGTCATGATCTCGGGGTCCTGGGATCGAGCCCCACATCAGACGCTCTGCTCAGCAGGGAGCCTGCTTCCCCCTCTATCTCTGCCTGTGTCTCTGCCTACTTGGGATCTCTGTCTGTCAAATAAATAAATAAAACCTTTAAAAAAATAAAAAAAAATTATATCATCTATGTGTAGGAAAATGTAACATTCCTGGATTTTGTATTGTTCCTATCAAAAGTCCAAGCCTCCTGCAACATGAAAATGTATTTAAAGTTACCTAGAAAATATTTTCATACATTACAGGAATAAATCTGTAGCCATTTCTTCCCCAAACTAGAGTGCTAGCTGCTCTAATCCAAAAGGATAATAAAACTTAACTTCCCCAAAGACAAAAGGCTACCTTTGGGGATAGGTACCTTGGTTCTGGGTTAAAGTACTGGGTAGACTATTTCTAGGTATTTACATTTCAGGAAGGAATGAGACCCAGAACTTAAGAGACATCTCTAGATGTAAGACATACAGAGCTATCAGACTTCTGGGGAGATACAACTTACAGACCAAAGTGTTATAGTTAGGAATCAGGCCCATAATGTTCCAAAGAGACTTTTTCAGGAAGGGAGAAAGACAGCTGCCTCACTAACCATAATAAGCAGAGAAAAATTATTTTTTCACATTCTTCACCTAGTGAGTAGAACAACTGATCTAGCTCTCATTGTGTCACCACAAAGGTAAGGCCAGAGGTAAGGGAGGTGGTGCTTCTATTATTAAAGAAAATCTGTCAGTGATACAAAGCACCTCATGTGTGCATTCAAAATAAAATAAATATGAAGATATCTAACAGAAATAAAACACTAAAAGCTCCCTAGAAAATGGGCAAAGAACATGAAAGCCAATTCACATAAAAAGACATTCAAATAGCCCTTCAACAAATAAAAAGATATTCAACTAATAAGATGAATATCTTATTAGTAAATAATAAACAAAAATTAAAACAACACTAAAAAAACATTTTTCATCTATCAGACTAGCAAAAACCTAAACATTTCTGTTTTTGAGGCTATGATGAAGAAGAATGAGAAATGGGAAGACTTATGGAATTTGGCAATATAGAAACAATACTACATATGCATTCATATCTTTGATTCAGCAGTTCAACTTCTAAGAATTTATACTACAGATACACCTGCCAAGAATGACAAGTATATATATGTTTATTACCACAATATTTCTAACTGCAGAAAAATGGAAGTCACCCAAGTGTCCACCAACAGGAGACTGTTTAAGTTAACTGTGACACATTCACATAACACTATTAATACCATGCAGCTGTCAAAAAGAATGAGAAGCTCTCTATATACTGGTATGAAAATATGTCCAGAATATGCAGTTAGATTAAAAAAACACAACACAACAAAACAGACTAACCAAGGTGCAGACAGTGTATAACGTTTGCTTTCTTTTGTAGAGAAATGGAAAAAATTAAGAAAATATATTCATATTTGCATTCATTTGCATTTTAAAAAATGACACAAGAGGCATATATAGTATAGGACCTACTAAATCATTTATGTAACTAGTCTAACTTGAGCCAGACTGCCTGGGTCTGGTCTCTGCCACTTACAAATCAATTAACCTCTTTGGGCCTGTCTATAAAATGGGTATTATAGGAATTATTACATAATAGGTCTGATACTGAAAATAAATGAGTTATCATTTGCATAATACATAGGACAGTACTGGGTGATTATTAAGTACTACAAAATAAGTAAAATTTGTTAAACGTGAAGTAGACAGAAGATTTGTCAATGTACAGTTTTTTTTAATATCACTTCAGTTTTTGAACTATTAGTTCTTGAGTTTTGGATCTATGGTTCAAAAACAATAGTAAATGAATATACAAACTTAACAAAATTGGCCCCACACCCACAAAGTTTAAATAAAAGCCATTCTCAGATCTTAGATTAGCTATTCCCCAAAACCCTGTTCTTAGAAACCAGAATTGAATGGTATCTAAAAGAATAAAGGACCTCGAAATACTGTTAGTTTCAGCTTCACTAGGATGCTTGTCAGTTTGAGTAGCAGACTCCAGAAAATTTCTATTAAAACATTAATTCTGACACTATAGATTCATCATATCTAGGAACGAAATGCACTTAGCATACTGCTGCTTCTCTCACAGAATGACATTTGAAACATCCCTGCCTTCCAGAAAAGTTTAAAAACATACAACCAGAATCACCAAATTTTATGTGGAGTACAATATTTTCCTCTGCAACATATTTTAAAAACCTCTGCATCTCCATTCCCTCCTTTAACCCCCCGTTTCTGGCACTCTGGTGCTGCTGAAGAAGACTCTATCTTGTGAAATAGGGGCTACTGTCTTCTGGAAGCAGATATTCTCAATCCTATATCACGAGTGGCTCTTTCCACCACCTCTTGTTATGGAATTGCAAAGCTAGTGAAGCCTGCATCTTAAGAGAGGGTTTCTCTCTTATCCCATTTGTCTCGGCTGGAAAATCACTCTCAGTTCAGATTCCTGAACTGAAATTGCAATTGATGTTTCTTGAAGCCCGAGCCCCTAGAGGCCTAATAAGAACTAATACTCTTCCATGTGCTCCTCCAGGAACTGTCTTTCATCACTGAATTGTTCAGACCTTGAATAGCATTTTTTTCTGCTATCTATTTTTCTGTAGCAATGAACCCTGCCTCTAGTTTTTATTTTCTTCTCTTCTACACTTTTCAGCAAGTTCTAATTTTTTAACGATTTAATCTGGTTAGAAAGTTAAATAGGTTAAGTCTAACTGCTTAACTTATTATTAATTTGGTCTCTTCTCCAAAACACAGAGGATTATTGTTGATTGCTAGAACTGAATACTTGCCTTCCTTTTTTATCTCTTTTGGACATTAGGGGGTTTTTTTTCCTAAAATATTCCTCTATTTCTTAAATTCCAGAATCATCTCTATCAATAATAATGAAATCACTTGATTATGAGTTTACTTAAAGCATCTACTACTTAAAAAAAAAAAAAATTGTTTTTCTCCTCTATTCCCCTGGGATGCATAATTCCACACAGGAACTTTTCTCCCATCAGACAAGCATCAAGCCCATCCAAGCTTGACCCAAGTTATCCTTTTGCCTGGCTCCTTTCCGTATGCCCAATTTTGCTGAGTCTTGACTTGAGTCCAAATTCTAGGGCATGTTCCTTCTAAGCACAAACTATACTTCTATATACAAACCTACAGTTACTGTATTACCTCAAAAGTCAACTAGTGAGGGCCTCGGGGGTGGCTGACTCAGGTAAGCACCCAACTCCTCTAATTTCAGGTCAGGTCATGATCTCAGGGTCATGGAATCAAGCCCCTGGGTTCGGCTCCATGCTCTGCCAGGAGTCTGCTTGAGGATTCTATCCCTCTCCCTTGGCCCCCACCCCAACACACTGGCATGCAAGCACCCTCTCTCTCTAAAATAAATAAATGAACATTTTTTTAAAAAATCACCTAATAATACTTTGTGTATTCTACAGATCTTTAGTCTTTCCCAATTTCTAAGATGCTCTTCTAATGCCTTTTATATCACCCCTTATCTGTGACCTCTCATTAGTTTCTGAAGGAATCATTCCATTTGAGATCTTACCTCCTCTTTTTAATTAATTTTAGACCTAGGCCCTTCTGTCAATGTAATAACTGAACACCTATCCCTTTTCCAATACTCTGTTAAAGAGAATTTAGATCCCCTTGAATTCTCATTTCTCTCTCACAGATGTCTACCTGAACTTCGAATTATTTTCTGTCACCTTTGTCAAGTTCGTCCCCTAGTTTCTCTAGCTCTTTTCTAAAACAGTTTTATTGCCTCCAGCAATTTTTTTTTCCTTTTGTTTCCAGGCTTCCGTAACTCTGTATGAACCTGAAGCACAAGTTTTAAACTACCCTAACACCTTAAACTTCAAAGCAAGATCAATGATTAGAGCCAGAGCATTCCAAGAACAAGCCTTTTTTGTTTGTTTGTTTGTTTTCTAAGCCACTGGTTTTGCAATATTTTATTAACTTGTTTTCATTCTCAATTTATGAAGGTATATGCTCTTTACAGAAAGGGCCCCAATCCTTCTTTAATTTAATATCCATCAACCTCCTACTATGAGTTTGAATCTCAGCAATCAAAAATCACTGGCAGACCATACAGAATTATCAAATTCAGAGCCACCTGACATCAAAAATTAAGAGCAACTTTTAAACCTATAGACAAGTCATATGACCCCTAGATCTGTCCTTCCCACACTCCTTCCCTTGACTCTGAAGGGGAAAGGGGGGAAAACCAACAACGTAACAGTGGATCGACAAAGAAATTTCTAGGCCACCAGCCTAGGCCTGGCACTCAATATTTCCAGCAGGCAGGGCTGGATATAGTAGAAACGATGATGCCTCAAAAAAGGTAAACCTGGTGATTCACAGACCTGTACCCCTGGGGATAAAAATATATGTTTATAAGAAATAAAAAATTAAAAAAAAAAAAAAAAGGCTGGTACTTGAAAACACTTGCTTTATAACCGAAACTTTGTCTCGGACAAGGCTACTTAGAAAAAAACTGTGTGTTCAGAATTGAACGTCAAGCAGTAGCAACTGTTTGACGAGGACTCTTTCATAAGGATGTCTCAGCACTGCTAGTCTGAGTCCCCCAAAGGCTGCGTGTCTTTGCTTACTGCCGAAAGCATGCGCTCTTGCCTCCGTACAAAAGGCTTCTAAAGGCTATAAAACCGGCCACCCTCCCGTGGAAAAACGGCCGTAGGCTGTAACAATCCACCACTACCGAAAATAACGTGGTTAGTGCCTCGCCCAACATCATCCAACTCAACATCTCCCACTAAAGCCATGCCAGGAGCATGCCCACATGGAGCCTTCTCCACACTCCACAACACAGAATTCCTCTTTCTCACTTTTTCTTTACTCCCACCCTATCCCCCGGGTGTTGGGATGTGAGGAGAGTCCGACTCATAACATCTTTTACCCTGAGAGAAATAAGAGCGAAGCGGCACGCAAACCAAAACATCCCTATATCACTGCTAAAGAAAATACTGAAGATCGTGGCTTACCTCAGCCTTAGACTGACCGACGACGCCACAGAGGGCACCCAACGGACGACCGCGCACAGGAGAATCCGTCCCAGCAACGTACAGCTTGGAGGGGCGGAGCTAAGTGGGCACGTCCTCTGGGCAACTCTTCCCTAAGAGAAAAGGAAGGGGCGGGTCACAAAGCCAACGCTCGCTTTCCAAATCAACCAATCATATCACTGATTGCCACCACCACCGGAAGAAGAGACAGAATCATTAGGAGCGTTCTTCTTGTCTATGTCACTCCATAGTGGAGGAAACGGTTTGGGGAGTTAGGTGTTCCCACCCCTCAATGTAATGTGATCTCTCATGTAGAGATCTTTAACTTCCAGGTCACAGCAATCTTTTGGCAAGCTCACTGGCGACTATAGTCGCATCTTCATCACAGTTGGTCACAACGGGACTTGAGTTGCATGTAAACCCAAAGCAATCTACAATTCTATTGTGTATCTCACCTCCTCAAGATGCCAACCGTATGTGTGGACAATACATTACATGGTAACCATAGAATACATTGTCCAAACTAGGCAACTAGGAGAAAATAAAATGAATTAAAGTTATAAATTTTGTATTGGTGGACTTAGAGCACAATTCAAAAATCATTTCGTAAAATTAGATTACTTCTAAAAATTAAAAAATAAGTACATTGAAGCAAAAACTTTAAAAATGCCTTTGTATTAATATAAAAATAATGGAATGATAATTCTTGGCACATATTAATGTACTTTAGAGTTTCAACTTTAATTATCTATAATACTGGGTCACTAATATTTTTCTGAAGACTACATTTTTAATATGGCATTGTTGTTTTTCATTTTTTATTGTTTTTTCAAATAAGTACTTTATGTTTGATACATGGGAAATTTTGACACCTTCAATTTGCTCTTCTCTGTAGATTCTATTTTATATTAATAAAATAAGCTAAGAAATTAAACAGAAAATATCACTTCTACTTTTTCATACTGATGTATAAATTTCTCAGCCCAAATATTTTCACAAGTACTGTCATTTTTGCCTCTATTCAGAGCACCAGTCTTCAGCAAATATTTGACACAAGCTTCATCAAATAAGTTTTCTGTTATTTATGATTCTTTTGATGGTTTTGTCAAATTTAGGTGATGCAAATTAGGAGTTTTTAAATTTAATTTTATTTCTCTATAAATGTAAATTTATTCAATTACATTGGGAGATACATCAAAAAATTTTTGTATGGGTTAAAATAGTATAAGGTATAATTTCAGAATTTCAAGGTTAAATCTTACATTAATTATCTAAAGTCCAACTGAATTTGTTAAGGTTGTTCCTTGATTTTGTAGGGGTAAATTTAAGTGTCTTTCTGTGTTGCACATTTTTTAAAATAACTATTTAATCTGCAAAAGCCTTGAAATCTGAATTTTATCAGCATAAAATTTTTTGAATTGTTTGATTAAAAATTTCTGAATGATTTTTAACACAATGAAACATTTTCTAAATTTTGTTTATAAAAAGTTCAGTACCTTTGTAGACCATTTAAATTTATTTACAAAGTGTATTTTTTTAAAAAATGCATACTTTCCCAATTCTACTTAGGAGCAATGAAGAGAGAAAACGCATGCTGTTATGTTTGAGAAGATTGTTTTGTTGTTGTTGGTACTCAATCCTGGTTTTATCACTAAAAAGTTGCATTTTGGGGGGCACCTGGGTGGCTCAGTGGGTTAAAGCCTCTGCCTTCAGCTTGGGTCATGATCCCAGGGTCCTCGGATCGAGCTCCACATCAGGCTCTCTGCTCTGCAGAGGGCCTGCTTCCTCCTCTCTCTCTCTGCCTGACTCTCTGCCTACTTGTGATCTCTGTCTGTCAAAGGAATAAATAAAATCTTTCAAAAAAAAAAGATTTTGATTTAGCAAACTGTTATATATAACAATTTTATGAATTTTCATTATTTTTTAAATTTTGTTATAACATATAATGTATTATTAGCCCCAGGGGTACAGATCTGTGAATCACCAGGTTTACACACTTCACAACACTCACCATAGCACATACCCTCCCCAATGTCCATAACCCCACCACCCTCTCCCGACCCTTCTCCCCCCAGCAACCCTGTTTGTTTTGTGAGATTAAGAGTCTCTTATGGTTTGTCTCCCTCCTGATCCCATCTTGTTTCATTTTGAATTTTCATTACTATAGATTCTACATCAATTGCAGTTGGTTGCATTTATGAATTATATATACAACACAGCCAATTTCAAGGATATAGTTATTCCATAGTTTCTTAATTAAATAAGAATTTTTTTTATTTTTTACTATGACCTTAGACTCTATCCAATTTAAATTCCTGTTAAACTGTGAATAGTTTTAGTTTAAATATAATCCTTTAAGTGCTAATGAATAATATTCACAGTAATAGCAGATATTTTACTATTGAAAAATGAATTTCCAAATCTCACAAAACAAACTGAGGGTTGCTGGGGGGAGGGGGGGTTGGGAGAAGGGGGTGAGATTATGGACATTGGGGAGGGTATGTGCTTTGGTGAGTGCTGTGAAGTGTGTAAACCTGGTGATTTGCAGACCTGTACCCCCTGGGGATAAAAATATATGTTTATAAAAAATAAAAAATTAAAAAAAAAATGAATTTCCAAGCTTCAATTTGATTCCATGAATTGAACACAAAAACATAAAAACATTGTAAGTTATTTAATTGATTTACTATGTGAAGTTTTAGATAACAATGATAGAAAGCTGGCCTTATGTAACAGCCATCATAACAGAATATACATGCACTGAAAAACTTGGGATTGAAATCAAGAAAAACTAATGAGATAAATATTAATTTATTCTAAAAGAAAACTTTCTGTTTCACAGTGTTATATATACATGCACTCTCTGCAGCCATGGATTAATTTCTTATCTCTCCACACAGTCCTCTTAAAATAACTAGTAATCTTTGCAATAGATGCTGATTATTCTTCTGCAGGTCTATGTCTTCTGGTTTTCATAGCTACATCACTAATGTTCTCATGGTGATAATAAATACTGACACTTTTTTATATATTATTTATCAATTTTCTTGAAAACAGAGATTTTGTACATAAAATCTCATTAACATTTTCCTTTTGGCATCTTAGGTCTATAGGCCCCTTGTATCTGAAAGGCCTGTATATGGACCAGACCACAATTGGATAGTACCCGAAGTCAACAGCAGGGGGACAGTAGCAGTGTTATGCCTATGGCCCTTCTAAGATCAAAAGTTATCTTTCCAAGCTATCCTGAGTTGCTAGTGATCCAGATCATCTTTGCCTTATTAGTAATTGCCTTGTGTAATATCCATAATAGAAAAACGCTGGTTAAGTTGGATCTGGAAATATCAGGACCAGAGATAACTACCATTAGTTGTCTTTCAGATAACATCAAAATTTTGTTTACTACACACTATTCCTGCATTTCTAAATGAGATCATGGCAGACGCCAGAAATAGGTGGTCAAGATCTTAGAAACTCACCCTGACATATTTTAATATAAACATAAAAACTAGTTTTTCAACAAAAATTAAATATCTGAGCTACTGCATTGGGCAAAATTCCAGGAAAAGGATATACATTATGTTGTCCGGCATGCTTCCATGAGCCTGACACCATCAGAACTCTCTAGATGATTGGAAGCAAGTTCCTTCTGAGACAATCTTCTGTAACCCAACTGCATTTGTTTTGGTTACTTCCCTCCCATTGTCGCTACATCTAACTACACATATCTTGTTTTGTTCATTCACAGAGCTTCATCTTAAAAGTGAGAAGGGGCACAGTGTGCTAAACTCTCTTCTTCTCTCATAATTCTTTCTTCTCTATCTCTGTATAGTGACCACTCCCCACAACTTCTTAGTTTAGATCTCACTCAGAAATCCAAGTTGGGGAGAAGGTAATATTGGAACCCTCTTAAGAAGACCTTGTCAGTTGTCAGATTAGTCCTTTTCTTAATAATGGAATATGATGAAAAATTGAACTTGAGAAAAAGAAAAGCAGTAAAAGTAAAAAATATGAGATGTACATGGTACAGGGTTCAGAAAGACATTTATGAAGACTTTTGGAAGCAGGGATATGGAAGAAACAGTAGAACAGGGATATGGATATGGAAGAAACAGAACAGGGATATGGAAGTAACTGGAACATGGGTAAGTGGACAGGACATAGAAGGAAGAAGTGTTAAGAAGTGTTTGTATTATGGGGCATCTGGGTAGCTCAGTCAGTTAAGTGTCTGCATTCAGCTCAGATCATGATCCCAGGGTCTTGGGATCAAGTCCCACTTTGGGATCCCTGCTCAGTGGAGAGTTGCTTCTCCTTCTACCTTTCCCCCTGCTTGTGATCTCTCTCTCTCACTCTCTCTCTCAAATAAATAAATAAAATCTTTTGAAAAAGAAGTGTTTATAGTATATGAATATATTTCATAGTTTTTAAATTAATTTTTCTACTTGGAGGTTGATTTTTCATTGCTTTTAGATGCTGACCACCATACTGTAACCCTATGATTTCAATAGGGTTAAAACAATCACCAGTGGAATTTAGGACAAAATTTCATAAAATTATATGCCCTGATCAAGAAATGGTTCAACTCTAAAATAATTATCTGACTGTATTAGCACTTATACAACATGTTCACTCTATGATACCAGACTCACACATCCCTACAACTTGACCAACTTCATGATTTTCTGAGAGGTTCTACTTTATGCTTCCTCCAAATTTTTGGTTTTGTTTCCTTTTTAAACTAATGGTTTTGAGTGTATTTGACAGAACTGTCATCTCCATTTATTTCTAAGAACTTGTTCATATTGAATGTCTGAATTTGTGAAATTGTACCCCCCAAATTAAAATTTTTCTTGTTTCAATTTCCACTTAATTGGCTCAATGGCCAGCTTACTCTCAGGCCTGAAGTAAGTTAGCTAAATGAAGGGACAAAAAATGGGAGGGTGTAATATTAGCAGAAGACTACAATATCTTCATTGTCATAATCCCAAAGCTCAGAGTCCCATTACTTAATTGTGTTGCTATTTTTAGCTAAGCTTTAGGAAGAAGCTGGTCTATGCTGGCAATTCTTTTCCCTGGAACCTGAATGACCTCTAATTCTTACACCTTGCTGACAGAAACATACGTGACCCAGTTCTCTCAGAGTCTTGTTTTATGTGTTATAAATGTAAAGATATATATTCTCTAAGATTTTATTGAAGGATAAATGACTCTTCTCCTATACCATCTCTTCTGGATTGATGTTTGACTATTAGGTAGTAACAGTACACACAGCAACACACCAAATAGGTGAAAAGGACTAATAACTTGAACTATCTTTCATTAACTGAAAGCCTTTATTGATTATAATGCAAATTATGACAAGACCTTTTTTAATATCTCACTGTGGATAATCTAGGGCTGAAATAGCTAAATTCCATGGAGTTCAACTATTAAGAAGGCAAGAAATATTGACACTGACTAAATAGGGTCACTAGTAATGTTAATACAGGTGCAGATTAAAGATGGCTACAGTTCTTTGACATTCCTCCTATTGAGATGTTAAGTCTGTGCTACCTCTACCTGAATCTGAGAGACTCTGCAACTATTGTGACCCGTAGAATTTGGCCCAAGTGCCATAATTGTGCCCATTTGTAGGATGGGCATTGAAAGACTTTCTATTTTCCCTTCCTATCTCTTGAAACGTTTGCCCTGGGGAAAACCAGCTGCCCTGTAAGAAATCTGACCGATGAGACTTCATGCCATGAGAAATCCCAGGATAGCCGCATAAAGAAAACACATCCTGAGGTAGCCACCATGATTGCAGCTCTCTCAGTCCAGGCATCAGGCTCGTGAGTGAAAGCAATTCCTATGACTCCTCCTCACCTGCTATTTGACTGCAACTACATAAGAGACTCCAAGAAAGAGTCACTCAGATGAGCCAACAGAACAATGAAGTAAACAAAAAATTGTTGTTTTAATCCACCAAAACTTGAAGAAGTTTATTAAACCCTATCAGACACATTTCCTCCCTCAAAAGAGAAAAATGAAGAAATATTAACTCTTAAATAAGATTCACCTTGTCAGAATCTCCTATCTATACAATATTACCGGCATACATCATGTAGTTTTAAGAGTAACATGGAAACATTAAAGATAAAAGAAAATACTAGATTACATGTAATCTGTTCCTGAAGTGTTTATTACCAGGAAAAGTTAGGAATTCCCAAAGAGAAGGCATGTTAATACAAGAGATACAAATTGGAAGTATTCATTTTGCTTTTATATGTTTTATATCTTCAGAGAATTTCTACCCTTCTTCTATTTTTACTTCCACAGTTTCTTTTCCATCTTTCAATTATTCTTACATAATAATATAAAGATCAATTGGTATTCAAAGGAAGTCATTTCTTGTCAATCAGTCATAAGGTAAGAGAAATTGTTTTAGTTTTGTATTTATATCCAGAAAACCAACAACCCTCCACAGAGGTAGCTATTTATGTACACAACACAATTTATATACATAATAGTATCTATGTTTCTGTGCAAACCATTCAGAAATAAGAACAACAAGCTTAAATATATATCACATATATTAATTGAAAAAGACTCACCATTCTGTCCTCTCCATTTTTTTCTGTGTTCCAAAGTTAACTTGGGGTTGTACAAATTTGAAAATTGATCTAGAAATAGTGGAATGGCATCCCTGTTTTGTAAAGTATTTCATTTCATAGTACTCCTTGCCAATTGTAAAAATCACTGTGGAACTTTGTTGGAAATACTTTTTACCTTTGTTTCATTTTTTTTCTCACCCTTTTATTTCCTTGATATCGTGTTTTTCTTCCTACTCTTACTATAGGTGGGAGTTTGGTCCAGCGTGCCATTAGCAGTGCACTACTATACTATTACTAAAAATAAGATTTTCACAGAACAACAATGTAATGTCAATTCTGAAACTAGTGGAATCAATTCTATCCCACAATTACTTATCTGAGCATTTATTTCAAAACAATCCATATGGTCTGAATAAGGCACATTTTGTAATTCAAAGCGTGATTATTGTCAAAGAATGACAAATTTATTTGAAGGCGTAATGACATTGGGCGTAAATGACAATAAATTTCTCAGGGGTATAAACAGGAGTTTTCAGCTGTGAAGCTGAACCTTTTTATTTTCTCTCTATATATTCTCTTATCAAGGGTATGTGAGGAAAAGAGTCGAGATCGGTAAAGTCATATTTATTATTTAATTAAATATATACAATCTTACAACAAATTTGAAATATATACATCTGAATCCCCTCCATTTCTATCAAGTAAATGACAAAAGTACAAGTTAGAGCCATAATAATACCTTCAGTTAAAAGCATTAAAAATGGTTGTTTTGGCCGTAGTACACAATCTTAAATTCGAATTGTACAATGTTATTTGTTTTGCTACTCCTTTTAAACAATTAAATATCATTTTACCAAATGCAGAAATAAACTGCACATTATTGTTGGCATATCTGTCCTCTTTGGCACTCAAGTAAATTCAAATTACCCAATACACTTAACCTATATGTGATCTCAGTGTCATGATAACAAGCCCTGCATCAGGCTCTGTACTGGGCATGGAGCCTGCTTAAGATTCTCTCTCTCCCTCTCTTTTTATCCCTCCCCTTCTCCCCTCTGTCCCTCTCTAAAATAAATAAATAAATAATAAAAGAAAATAAACCTGCAAATTGACAAGCATTACATTAGGAACTTCAGTTTGTTGTCAGACAATGCGCTTATTTATTTTAATCTTCTCAAATGTATAAGATGAAACTGTGAATTTTTTTAAAAGATAGATTTATTTATTTATTTATTTCTCAGAAAGAATGCAAGCAAGAGGAGTGGCAGGCAGAGGGACAAAGAAGCAGGCTCCCCACTGAGCAAGGAGCCTGACAGGGGATTCCATCCCAGGACCCTGAGATTATGACGTGAGCCGAAGACAGATATTTAACAGACTGAGATCCCAGGTGTCACAAAACTGTGAACTTGTGATCAAAGAGGATAGTCTATTCATTTTTGCCCAAATATATTCAACACATATTTTTATTTTTTTTTACAAATAATAAAACAGATCTTTTACCGTAATTTCATATAAAAGATGCTACAGAAGAGTGATAGGAGAAATGGGAAATTGCCATGTATTAATTTTGTTAAGGGGGAGGGGGTTTGGGAGAAGGGGGTGGGATTATGGACATTGGGGAGGGTATGTGCTTGGGTGAGTGCTGTGAAGTGTGTAAACCTGGTGATTCACAGACCTGTACCCCTGGGGATAAAAATATATGTGAATAAAAAATAAAAAATTAATTTTGTTAAGGAATATCAGAGACGGCCTCAGTTAGTGGAAATATCAGTGCAATGATTTATAAGAAATCACAAAACAAGAATAGGAAAAAGGTAAGCGAGGCAAAGGATTTAGCTTGAAAAAGCACAAAGAGAATTTCAGAGAATATTCAGAGAATTTCATGTTCTTCTGGATGGCCAAATCATAAAATAGAAGGAAGGAGAGGATGAAGGTGACATTATAGTTGGGTTGTGTTAGGACCTGAATGTCATGGTAAGGAATTCCTTTTTTATCCCAGAAGTGTTGGAGAGCCAATAGAGATGCTAAGGCAAGTGTGAAATGCACAGAAATATTATGACATCCCTGTGTAGAATGGATGGGGCTGGAGAGATGAGACCAAGGAACTGGAAATAAGGCCACCACTTGAACAGAAATGAAAGGAGTAATTGTGTAATGGAAAATGAATTACATATCACTCCACTTTTATGAGTAATGCCAGCATTTTACATCTGTTCTTTGAGGAATGTATTTGAATAATTCAGTTAGCACAATCTCTACAGGGCATTTTCAATTATGTGTATGGTTTATTCTTAGAGTGGCCAGAGCTATTATTCTATTCACAATGCAACCTTTTCCAAAATAAAGAGTAATAGCTTTTTACCTAATATTTGCTTTTCTGCTAAAGGAAACACTAGACCTAGTCTTACGAGTAAAAAAAATATTGTTCTCATTTATGGAAAACTATCATATATTACATGATGTATTTGTTAGAAAATTATGTATGTGAAAATGTAAAAAATAAGAAATATATACAAAAATAGAATGATGCCTTTACCTTTTCCATTTTGCAGACAAGAGAGAAAGGGATTTGTGTTCTCTCTGTGGCACTGGTAAGGATACCATAAACTGTGAGGAAAGGAGTTTTGATACCATACAAGGACTAGTAGGCAAAATACAAGTAACTGAAGCCAAGGAAGAAATAAAAATGTATCAAAATTTTGGAGTAATGTGTCAGTTGAGATATCTTCCTCCAGTGCATGTATCAGCCTGTTTAGTTTTCAAATGATAAACCCACATAGGGCAACTTGACAATATTATTCCACAGCAGACATATGGTCCTTACTTAATAAATGATGCCACTAATTAGCATTTATCTTAACACTAATGATACAGATTCATGAATCCATTTGAGTAGAATACCAAGCTGAGGAATGTTACCCTGAAGAGTGTTCAAATGAGAACATTATCCAAATCAATGTTAACTAATGACATTATTTTACATTTTCCAGAATAAAAAGAGAGGGATACCGTTTAAGTACTCAAAGGATTGATGTATATTTGACTTTAAGAAAACATAGTCGAATATAATGGTAAGACTTACATGCAATTTTCCTTGTGAGAGAAATTAATTTTCAGAATGCACAGGGCATGATGATATAGGTTAGGTAACATTATAAATAAGTTCATGATTATTGAACCACCTCAGTGTTTTTCATAATCATTCAGCCAGCAGTGATCTCTGGCTTCCAATTAGTCAGAAAGAAAATTAACTTCTAACTATTCTACTTCAAAAATGAGCCATGCAGAAATTCTTCACCAGTGATTAAAACAAATGAAATTAGCATCATATAAAAAATTAAAGTAACCTAGTTTGGAAAGTCATATACCTCTACGTGTTCCAGTACCTTATTTTTCCTACTTTTTTATTGATACTTTTATTGGAAAATAGTTTTTTTTTTAATTTTGACTTCCTCTTTCTCCTACATTATTCTAATTCTCTATTATCAATATTGAAAATAAAAGGCAGACACTTTCTATCTAGTATTCAGGAAACAGGATCTGGTCATTAGTGAGACCTATGGAACTTAAAAAAAAAAAAAAAAAAAAAAAAGGTGAGGGGGTTCCTGGGTGGCTCAGTCAGTTAAGCATCTTCCTTCAGCTTGGGTCATGATCTCAGAGTCCTGGGATCAGGCACTGAATCAGGATCCCTGTTTAATGTAGAGCCTGCTTCTCCCTCTACTTGCTGCTCCCCCTGCTTGTGCTCTCTCTCTCGCTCGCTCGCTCTCACTCTCGCTCTATCTCAAGTAAATAAATAAAATATTTTTAAAAGAAATTAAAAAAGCAGAAATCACTACACAACAAAGGTGCTATGCATTTTAAATATTAATATTTTAATAGAAATGCTCTCACAGGAGTAAGGAATTGGCTTTAGTTTGCCCTGCTATAACAGAATACCATAGAGTAGGTGGTTTAAATGACAGAAATGCATTTATCACACTTCTGGAGACTTGGACGTCTTAGAGTGGAGTGCCAAGGTGGTCAGCTTCTCCCAGGTTGCAGACCATTAATTTCTCAGTGTATCTTCACTTGGCACAGAGCAGAGAGAGGAAGCAAGCTCTAGTGACTCTTAAAAGGGCACTAGTCCTCTTCACGAAGACTCCATCCTCATGACCTCATCGAATCCTAATTATCTCCCAAAGGCTCCATTTCTTCATACCATGATATGGGGGTAGGATTTCAACATACGCATGTTGGGGAAACACAAACATTGTCTATAAATGACCAAATACAGTTAAATATGGAAGGACTTAATTAATATGTCATAAAAGTGAACAACAACAAAAAGAATACTGCATGTACTATGTATTTTGTTAGTATGTATTTATACAAGAATGTCTGTGTCTATATGTGTGTGTTATGGAGAATCTGTGATCAACATTTTTTTTTTTTTCTCTCAGGTACGTTCTCTTTTTTAAAAGGTACAAATCGCAAGCCTGAATTTTTCTTCAGAAAACAGTTGTTTCAGAACAAGAAGGGTTACATTCAAAACATTTTATGATACATTATAAAATATAAAAACAAAAACAAAACTTTAATTAAAGGTGTCAGAGTGTTCAAAACCCTTCATCTCAACAAAATAAATACAGCTACTATGCTGAACTGGATATTGAAAAGCATAAGATCACATATTTTTATAAGTTAACCTTATTGACTTTCTAAGACATTTACTTTGGTCTCACAAGTTAGAATTAAGTCATAGGTTGCTCTACTTTATCCATTTTGATGCATCAGAATAAAAAAAACATGTATATACATTTGATACCCCTTTGATCAAGCAAAATCACATATGTAACATTTTCATTGTACCACATCCAATATGATGGGTCCTATCACTCTTCTTCATCCATATCACCCACAGAGAATTTTCCCAGCCATGAAAACTTGGCAAAACTATAATCTAGATGAAGGTATTGGTCATGTGGGGAATGAGAGTAAGGAAAAACTATGAATACTAATGAATGAGGCAAGGCTTCAAAAGTGAAATACCACCGATGCCTGGGTGGCTCAGTAGGTTAAGCCTCTGATTCTTGGCTTCGGCTTGGGTCATGATCTCAAGACCATGAGATTGAGCCCCTTGTCTGGCTTCATGCTCAGTGGGGAATTGGCTTGAAATTCTCTCTCTACCCCCCATAAATAAATAAGTAAAACAGGTTTTTTTTAAATAAGTGAAATATCATGTCCAAACAATACTGTGATCAATTTGTTCTTTTATTTTATTTTATTTTTTAGTATTCCAAGCTTCATTGTGTATGAACCACACCCAGTGTGCCATTCAATATGTGCCCTCCTTAATACCCACCACCAGGTTCACCCATCCCCCACTCCCCTCCCCTCTAAAACCCTCAGTTTGTTTCTCAAAGTCCACAGTCAATAAGTAAGATTTTTTTTTTTAAAGTGAAATATCATGTCCAAAACAATACTGTGACGAATTTAAAGGAACTATATTTACAAACAAAAAAGTTCTTCAACTAAAAAATTCCAAAGATATTTATGTTTATTGTTTTAAATTTAAATAGAAAAATATTCATTAAATACAATAGTTATATTTTAATAATTCTAGAGTTTAGCTACAACACATTAATCTTAAAATATAAGTATCTATGATAAAATTTTATAGAAATTTAAGTCCTTTTTATTTTAAATACTCATCCACAGAGGTGTCTGGGTGGCTCAGTTGTTAAGTATCTGCCTTTGGCTCAGATCATGATCCCAGAGTCCTGGGATTGAGCCCCACATCAGACTCCCTGCTCAGGGGGAAGCCTGGTTTTTCCTTCTCTCATTCCCCTACTGGTAATCCCTCTCTCGCTGTCTCTCTCTCTTTTTCTGTCAAATAAATAAAATATTTTTATAAATAAATAAATAATCATCCATTAATGAAGAACTGAAGCTTGAATACTCCAGAATGTTATGCTCATACACATACACACACATACGTAATTTTTTAAGAAGCAAAGGAAGTTTATTATCATAAATAGGTTTAGCTTTGAAAGCAAGAGAAGTTTGCTTTAAGGGCATTAAAAATCATTTTATGATAAATTATTTTAAAATACTAAACCAGTATTGGGATACCTGGGTGGCTCAGTGGGTTAAAGCCTCTGCCTTCGGCTCAGGTCATGATCCCAGGGTCCTGGAATCGAGGCCCCACATCCAGCTCTGCATCGGGCTCTCTGCTCAGTGAGGAGCCTGCTTCCCTTCCTCTCTCTCTGCCTGCCTGTCTGCCCACTTGTGATCTCTGTCAAACAAATAAATAAAATCGTTAAAAAAAAAATAAAATCAGCTCCTAAACTTGTATTTCCCTCTTTTTTTTAAACAAATTGCAAAAACATGGGGATTAAAGAGTATACTGATCATGATGGAAAAGTAAATAAAATGAAAGTAAATAAAATGAAAAAACAAATTTGCAAAAAGAAAAGCATGACAGTGTTTTCTTTACTATAATATATTGTGACAATTATATTAAATAAAAAAATCATCATTCTCAGGGAATCAGATATGATTTGTATAAGCTCAGGAAGTGTCTACTTTGTAGGAAAACTGTCTTCCCATGAAATCAAAACACTTGTGTCTCCTCCAAATTTTATACTGTTTAAAATAAAGTGCTTTATTATTTGCTATTCTGATGGAGCAAGAATAATAAAGCTCAAAGGATAACAAATTTAATTTTCATGATATGATGAAATACGTATTAATATTTTTCTTTACTCCCATAATGAGGAATAGTTTTAATTGTGCAATTAAACAAAGAATTTAAAATTATTCAAAGAGCAGGCAGGTAAGTTTTTATTCCTCAGTTCGTGCAACATTACAATTGAAAAACCTAACAGAATACTTTATTCCTTCTTCAATTCTCAACATTTCTAGCATAAAATTGTTAAGGAGTTTTCATCATTAAAAAAGAAACCAGTGGAAAATTTAAGTTCTTATTTACTATGACCATTCAATGTCTTATAGCATAAAATATGGCTTTAGCTGAAAACTGGATTTTGATTCATTTTTGAATAAAACTCCCTTAGAATTATAAAACTCTACTTCATCAAAACCACAATCATTTTACATACCTAGAAAAATGAAAGTTCTGATTTATTGTGTATCTGAAGTAGGAAACGATATACATAATCAGTAAAATGATTACAAACATGCCCCACTCTATCAGCAAACATCTCCAAGGATGGAATAAACCATACCATTCACAAATACAAGAGTGAAAAAGGATATGTCAGTCAAAGGTTAATTGTAATAATATTTATTTCCTACTATTGTAATTTCTTTTTCTCCCCTTAAAGGGAAGTATATTCTATCAACTGTGTTGTCACAGATTTAATCCAGTTTTCTTCCCTGATTCCAGTAACACCTGATACACAAAAGGGAAAAACCACAGAGCTCTGCTGTTGGAAAAGATACTCTGGTCAACCCCCCAGCCAAACAGAAATACAAATGATAGATGGTGATTCAGTTTAAGATGGTGAAATAAAAACACTTACAATTCACTGTTTTTCTAGGAAATCCTTCCAAAAATAAATAATGAAGAATTGGGAAAAAAAAAAACAAAACAAACAAAACAAAAAAACCACATCTGCAATTATAAGGAATTGGCAACAAACAGTGATAAATAGCTTTGAAACAGGGTCACATTTTGCCCTGATGGAAGAAAGGACATTCACTGGCACATATCTTGGATAAGATATAGATTTCACTCAGGGTCATGGTCCTCTGACATTCTTCAAAGACTGTTCGAAGCCACCATGAGATGGACAATGGACAGGCAAGAGAACAACAAAATCTGTCTTTATAGAATTATAGTTACATAAACGCAAATGGTGGAATATGGGTATAAGGAAAAAGTTTGCTGATAGATTGTATTTGATAGCTGTAAAATAGCGTGCTGGGTAAAGCAGGTGACTAGCGTGAATGCAAGAGACAGGAAGAAGGGGAGAAAATCACTACAGTGCTAACAACACTGAGAAAGGAAAACTGGGAGTTTTACACCGTGAGCCACATGGAACACCAAATGTCAAAAATAGAGAAAAGTGTGGTCCCTGGGCAGAAGTTAAAATGGATTTGGGGAGGTGGGCTTGAAATCTGAAATTTAAATAGCTTCTGTGGGCTGCTCTGATTCATTCCCCGCCACTTCCCACATAGTGTTCAGTAAATAGCTAGCTTCATTCAGGGCTTAATAGAAAGAAATCAGCCTGAAACACAGGGAGAGGAAGCAGAAACACAATAAAAATGCAGGGGAAGTTCATACCAGAGAAAAAAATTTTTTTTCAGGAAACAGAGGAAAACTTTATATAAAGAGTTATTTGTAGTCTCAAATTATAGACATGATCTCATTAATCGGAGAATAGGAAGCTCAAAGAAAAGATAATGTTTTAATAGATCCTAAAAATAGTAGCAAGAAATGAAAATATGACATGGCACAGGCCAAGAAAGCAATGGAAAAGAATAAAACCATTATGTAGTTAAAAATTACATTAGAGGTTACAAACTAGAATGAACACAACTGAAAACTCACTTGGGTTATGGTTGACAAAAGTTGACAATGAATTTATAAATACAAAAGTGATTGTAAGAAATATAAATAGTTACAGAGGCAAAAGAGATTGAACATAATTAGCACTTACAAAGAAAAATTATTTAGACACACTATAGGAAAAAAGCTTTCCTGAAATAAAAACTGAAATGTGGAATAAAAACACACAGAGTCCCCAGAATCTCTTGCTTTATTCGACACTATCTAAATTTCAACAATCTCTCCAGCTTTACCCCAGTATTTTTAATCTTAACTTTAGATAAAGGTAGAGTCAATGTTCAAAAATTATTTAGCAACATTTATTTATGAACTATTTGGCTCCTAACTTTATAAAACTGTCTTTTAACCACTCACTCTACTCTTCTATATAACTATATTTATACAGAAGTATCTGGCCTGATATTCATGAAATATTAACCCTTTCTTGGAGGTAGGATTTTGAGATCGTTTTAAATTTCTGCAATGCCTATCTTCACTTTTAACAATTATGTATCATTTTCACAAATGACAATGAAGTCATTGGGACTCAAACAAAGAAATGAAATGCCAAGATTAACTGGAAGAGAAAAGAAAAATGAGACATCTCCATTCTTGAATGATCTCCAGATTCATGGCCCTCTGTTCCATAGCTCATACAGCAATCAAGTGAATTCTCTAAAGCAGAAGCATAGCATATTCATTTTCATTTTATTATCTTGCAAGATTTTCAATAAATTGCCACTAGTCCAGAATCAAATCCAATTTCTTTCGTAATTTACACAAAACTCTCTAATCCAGCTCCAGCAGGTCTTTCCAACATCACCATCTTTCACTTCCCTGAATTCATCTTACCTCCTACCACTTCATATAATTTGTAGTAAGAGTTCTTCATGCTTCAGGAGGTGGTAAAAAATGTGCTCTTGTTGTTTGTTTTTTTCTCCGTTTGTTTGTTTGCAGAAGTCAGCAGAGGAGCTGGACCTCCAAATTATTTCACACAATTCCATTCAAAATCATCTCCGCGAAGCCTTCCCTGCCATGACTCTTTTCTCCTCCCCGTAAACAAAGTTATAAAATTACATGCATCCTTTTCCACCCTCTGGGTCAGGGCCAGGTTAAACAATAGTAAAGCTTGATGGAAAAGAAAAAAATATTAATACTAATCCAATATTTATTTCAAATTTGGGTATTTTGTTAATCATAAGTTTTTTTAATGAATTTTGATTTTTTTTGGAATATAAAACTATTTATTGACCACTGTTTACCAGTATTTACAATAAAGTAAACAATATACAGTTGGATAACATTGACTACAAAGTTACTGTTTTTCCTGGTTTCTGCTGAACCAGTAACTCAAATACTGAAAAGACTGAGCCTACATGTCAGGAATGAACTGGGGTAAAGAAAAAACATGCAGGTGAAGAATTTGGATTATGAATTTTGATTTTTAAAAGATATTATTTCAAAATATTATTTATCTTGATTATTAAGGTTTTTGATACCCCTCTATATTTTTTTTGTGTTTTAGGTGAGGGTTCACTTATACCACTCTAGTCTTAGCCTACTCAATACTACTGAAGTACTTATTTTACCCTATAGTTATTGCCTACACACCTATTATCACTACCAGACTGGGACCACATAAAAGGAAAGAAACCAGTTTTATTTCTCTGTATATACCTAAAAATGAGCATAATATATAATATGAAGCAGGAGTCTAATTAGTAAGGATGAATAAATACCCAGTAAAGAGAAACCCAAATTCTTTAAAGAATAAAATATTCCACAGGAAAGAAAATATCTAATCTAAATGGAGATGGATGTTTTGTTTGTTTGTTTGTTTTGGTTTTGTTTTCTTAGTTGGTCTGAGGGTCATGGGTTATTTTTAAGCTGGTTTTATTTTCTTAAGGTTAGGGAACATTAGTTTGAGTCAAGCCATGAGCTTATAAGTAATTAGGCAGTAAAACTAAAATCGGGATTTTTTCCCCAGAAACATCTGTTTGTGGCACAAAGTTTTGAGTGTATCTATTCTAAGAAATGCTTGTATTTAGTCTACTATGAGAATCAGAAAATATTAAAATTAAAAGAAAGCTTAGATAATATTTAATCCTCCCCTCCTCTTACAAATAAGGAATCAAGCCTAGCAAGGTTAAGCAACTCCTTTATTACATTTTTAAAGATTTTATTTGTTTATTTGACAGAAAGAGAGACAGCGAGAGAAGGAATACAAGCAGGGGGTCTGAGAGAGGGAGAAGCAGGCTTCCCACTGAGCAGGGAACCCGGCGTAGGATTTGATTCCAGGACCCTGGGTTCAAACCTGAACTGAAGGCAGATGCTTAGAGACTGAGCCACCCAGTGCCCCTAAGTGACTCCTTTAAAATCAAAATACAGTCAGAACCTGAAATGAGGTCATCCATGTCTTCACTTGGTGTTTTTCACTGCAGGTTATTCACAAATCTTGAAGAGGGGACAATTGGAAAACGGAGTGGGGATTTTTTTCTAGGTCAGGCAGAATTGACCAGTTCATGGGTAAAATAAACCACAAACAAATATTTTACTTATTGCTTGAAACATGGTTACTGTTAAGGTGAAGTGACTGAAAAATGACCTTTCAAAGTTAATTCCAGTCCCTTGCTTTTGTCTTTGTCATCAGCCTCTCTATGATTCATTTCCATCAGTAGGTAAGAGAGTGGCTCTACTTTCTGCCAACTCTGATTCAAGATTTGTGGGGTCTGACTTAAAACATACATTGTCCAAATACTCTGTATATGAACAAATACAAGTCATGTTTAACTGCAGATTAACCATTTAAGTATGCTATTATACCTAGTCATGCCTGGAGTAAATTGGAAGTAATTATGTATAAGGTTCAACTTGGAGTGGAAAGCTAGGATATAGATACTGGTACTGAGTAAGACAGTTCTGAATTTCATCTTTAAAAGATAAGATATACAGAATTACCATTCTCAGCCAGACTTCTTCACAAATTGTCAAGACTTTGAGCTCTCCTAATGATTACTGTAAGATTTGCTATTGGTAAAAAGTGACTGGTTCTTCACAGAAGTGTTTTGTTTAACATAGCTCTGAGTTATTGGGAAGATAGGAATGATGACCCCCCCCCCCAAAAAAAAAAAAAAAAGTAGCCATGACTCGATATAATGAAATTCAATTAGAGAAAATAAACTATGCATTATTATTGCTATTATTATAAACATCATGTGCAAGTGAAATAATTCCTTTTTATTCTAATGATTAGACTTTCTGGTCAATTTACTCTTCACATTAACAATTAAGAATCCTTAATTAATTTTGCCCTTTCTCCTTATTTGGCTACCTGATTTATTTTAAAATCTTCTTCACATACAAAGAAGAAAAATTAGGTTCACCTGGATCCCTGGGCTGCAATTCTAACATCATTAATTTTTACCCATTTAAAATCTGTGGTATTTATAGGAGAAGAATTAAAAAAAAAATAAAGGAAGCCATAAGATATTTCTTAAGAATAGACCAATGGATAAGCAAGGAGTATATTCCTCACTAAAGAAATAAGGTCATTTCTTGGAATAATAAATAATCATAGCTTCCAATAATAATTTCAAGCATTGTCCTCAAGGCTAGAAATCTACTCACATTCATAAAATCACTTATGATAAGCTTTTGTACAAGTATTCTTTATTAAATATATACACATATACAAATTTTATTTGGCCTCATATTACTGGCATCAATTTATAAGTGAGGACTTGTATTGGATGATTTTTTAAAGCATCTTTCAGCCTTAAAATTGTTAGTGGTTCTAGGATATACCTAGAGTGATAACCAAAGAGGAATTCTCAGATTTGACTCACAATTAATATTTGGCATTTTCACAATTTACAGTTCTCATATACAACCATTCCAAGGCAATGCAACAACTTAAAAACCAATGGCAAATACTTAATATGATTTCTTTTCTAAAAACCAAGAGATTCTGTTTGGAAGGTAGCCATTTTTATCAAAGTGTTCCCCCAAGCATCCAGAACACATTCATTCACACAATCCTGATCAGGAAGAAAGAAATATAGAAGAAAAATCTGGAAGCAACACAACAAAATCTAGACATAGATTTAGTGTCATAAGACAGCTGCAAGAAATTCAATTAAGTTGTTAAGCCTACACAATTAAAAAGAAAAGTTAGTACGTGAAAATACTGATAAATTGCTTACCAGAGTCATCAGAATCCTACCCCTTGGCTATGATTTTTATTCTCTACTCCATGCCTTTGCTTCTCTTTTAGTTTTAAAATACTCACCTTTGTTGTGAAACCATACAAAAACTGCCCTTCCCCAAAACATTCAACTTCCAGAGAAGTAGAAATACAAAACTACTGACACAAAAACTATCCTGACGATTAGCATTTCACCAGCCATATAGATCTATGTTGGGAAAAGCATCTAAAAGGCCTTGTATTGAGTTCCTAATTCTGATGAGTTTATGGTTCTGATCAAATTCTATCCTACTATTCTGATCAAATTTGAAACAAATAATTTATATGATCTTATAGTGCCCAGATTTCTACTCTTAGGTACACAGTGCTTCTCATTTAGAGAACAACCTGTACACATTTTCATTATATTTTGAAGTCAATTAGTGAAGCAGTTCTAATGTGTTACCCTCTGTAATATAGGAGAAACAAATATTTTCAATTTGCTCTCAGACTTTAAATAAATTTCTTCCATTAAAGAATGCAACATCTTCTGCTAATTTATGGTTCGTGAGCATGCACTGACTGTTCTACTATTCAAGTAATATTGTAGGTAAAGGTGAAAGAGCTTTCCTAGAGAGACAGTGTCTAGCATAGTGCCTGGAACACAGTAGGCTCTGAATAACTATATGTTTAAGAATACATAACTGAATAAACTACTGTAAAAAAGAATTCATACAATGAGTTAAACTTTGGCTCAAAGCACAGATTTTCAAGTCAAGGGTTAAGTCCTGTTTGGCCAACGTAAGACAGGGAACACATCTTCCCTGGTCTCTGTTTTTGTTTTAGATGCAGCAGAGGTTTCACTCATTGGTCAGTATTTGCTTTGCTCCATTTCCTTTTCAAAATGTTTCATTTAACAAGGAAAGTCCTTTTCTTGCAGGTACTAGCAGGATCTCCAAAGGTTACCTCATATGATATCCAATAAACAATTCTGATTAAGGGCAGTGCCACTGGGAAATTTAGGGTGGTTGATTGATATTCATAGTGTATATGAAAAGATGTCATAGTCTGTTTTCAAATTTCAATGCATAAGTATGTGCCATGTATCTCTAATAGCCCTATTTCTCTTGTCCCAAATTTCCAAGATGGTCTGCAATTCATGTAATTTGAATGCTGAATTGATTCTATTCAAATCATTTTTCTGCAACGAAAGATGGCTCACTCTCTCTTCACTGAGGAATGAATTAACTCTCCCAATAACTGGCTTGAATTTTTTAAATGTAAAAACTACATAGACTTTTTATTTTAATAAAGAACAATGGTTTATCTTTAAAAACATTTAAAAAGGCATTCTGCATTAAGTTCATCATCTTTTAGGAAACCATTCTAGCAACAAAATTACATTAGACTTTCTGATTTCTCCATAGTGTCCTTAGATAAATAAACAACCCAGTAGACCATGTTAAATGCCCCGAATGTTACTGGAAAGAGAATACGGGCATATTTGTCTATTTTGCTTGTGCCAGATCCAGGTGGTGGTGGAGCAGGGGGAGGAGGAGTGGTGGCTGACAACTTCCCAGGAGCCCCTGTGGTATTAACGGTGGTCTTAATTCGCTCCAGTCTTGATCCAAACACACGGTGGGTGGAAGCCTTTTGGGACACATACCCAGTTCTGCCAGGAGTAGAAGGAGGAGCAGATAGAGGTGCTCTTGCTGCAGAAATCGTTTCAGCTGCATTTGGATGGCTGAAAGGGTTCGGGCTGGAAGCTAAGTAAGACTGCGATGTGGCTTCAGAAGATCCTTGAGTAACTGAGGAGGATTTGCTCGAATGGTTTCCCACCTCAGTTCTGTGGCCAGCATCCGATTCAGAGTGAACCGAGGCATTTGTTCTTTTTCTCATGTTCAGATTGGCATTTGTGTTCTGAAAAAGTATAATAAACATTATATTGATTATGTCATTTTAGGTAGATTTATACAAAATGTAAATAATTAAAATCAGTTGTTTCTATAAAAGAAACTGTTATTAACATGCTATAGCCACTCAGCTTCATGTAAATTTTAAAATGCCTAACTAAATAAGAACGTGAATGTATTGGAAACTCTCAATCAAAAATCTTCTATTTCAAAATATTGTCCACTTTCAGAAGTAATCAGAATTTAAATCTATAGAAAGATTTGGCTTTTAGAACTATGAACTACACTTAGGCTTGACTTTCGTTTAAGAGCTCATGATGATAGCTGTACAACTTCCCTGTTCAGTTTTTTTGTAAATGATATTTTGTGATGGGCTGTATACCCTTCAATGAGTTTTGTATGTTTGTATGTTTGTTTTATAAACAAGAAGAACTGTACTTACTCTTGTGCACAGAATAACACTAATAACCATATCCATACGTACAAGACATTCCTTAAAAAAAGGAAACTCCAAGGGCTCTGGGACATATAAATTGAAGTAGAATTGCTGGGCTGTAGAATATTTGCACCCTTGAAACTTATTCAACATTACATATGTTAAATAAATGTTTTAAATAAGCAGGAAAACTACTTAAACTTTACACCATGAGTGTATGCAAATGGTTTCTCGCCATCTCTCCATCACCCCTTGGTATCACCAGGCTATCTACACTGAGATAATGAAGTTATACTTATTCACATTTAGACCCTTAATTTATTTTTAAAAACATTTTATTTATTTATTTGACAGAGAGATAGATAAAGAATGAATGAGCATAGGAAGGAGCAGAGGCAGAGGGAGAAGCAGACTCCTTGCTGAGCAGGGAGCCTGATGTGGGACTTGATCCCAGGACCCAGGGAACATGATCTGGGCTGAAGGCAGACACTTAACTGACTCAGCCACCCAGGTGGCCCCCACCACTTTTAATTCATTTGACATTTGACATTTATTTCTTTTTGTATGGTGTGAATTAGGCTTCTGATTTTCACCTCCTGTGGACAGAGCTAATTTTCATAGCACCATTAACTGACTTGTGCAGTAGTTCTCAAATTATGACCAGAGGATCTCTGGGGAAGAGAAGTTCCTGAGGTTCTTTTATAGGGTCCGCAAGGTTAAAGCTATTCATAATATGAAGATGTTATTTGTCTTTTTCACTTTTACACTCATGAGTGAACAGTAGTTTCCCAAAGACTACAGTAACATGTGATGACATCATTGCTTTAACAGCTAATAAATTGTGTACTGTGGGGGGCGCCTGGGTGGCTCAGTGGGTTAAAGCCTCTGACTTTGGCTCAGGTCATGATCCTGTGGTTCTGGGATCGAGCCCCGCATCGGGCTCTCTGCTCAGCAGGGAGCCTGCTTCCCTCTCTCTCACTAACTACCTCTCTGCCTACTTGTGGTCTCTCTCTGTCAAATGAATAAATAAAATCTTTTAATTAATTAATTAATTAATTACATTCTGTGTATTGTACTTTCTAGGATTTTCTAAGGCAGTGAGTTTAGAGTATAAATACATACATTTAAAAAATTTTTTTAAAAAAGCTTAAATTTCCAAAACCCTGAAATTTATTTTCATAATCTTACATAGGCAATCATACACATTATTATAAAATCTGGAGACCTTAATGCACTTTACATTGTCACCACAATAATAAAAATACAAAGGCGCATTAATTTTAAATTACATTATATTATATTAGACCTATAAACAGCATCATCATACCATTGTGCAAATATCTGAACTCAAACTGTTTACCTGGAGAGGATGTTTAAATTAAAATGGAACTCTCTATTTTCCATCCAATTATTTTTGTAAGGTTTTTTATTTATTTGTTTATTTGATACACAGAGAGAGACAGAGCTCTAGCAGGGGAATGGCAGGCAGGCAGAGGGAGAGGGAGAAGCAGGCTCCCCACTGAGCAAGGAGCCCGATGTGGGTCTCCATCCTAGGACCCTGGGATCATGACTTGAGCCGAAGGCAGATGCTTAAATGACTGAACCACCCAGCCCCCCCCCAATCAAATTATTTTATGTGTAGGACAAGATTATACTTGAATACAGTTGCATGATAAAGATTAAAATTAATTCTCTTTATATTCTGGCAGGCACGATAAGTATAGCCAACTACAGATTGCCTATGCTAATGAAGGAAAACAATGCTCAAATGATTCTCAAACTAGTCACGTCTGTCTTTAGAACATACCATGATTTTTTTGTAAAAAATTTCTTCCTAATTATGTTTATTCTAAGATACATTAAGCGTATATTGCAATTGCCTTCTATACCCTCTCCCCTTACCATTCCATGAAATAGAAGGTAAATGAGGAGGTGAGGAAGGAGAGGAAGAAGACCAACTCACAAGTGGGTGGTTAGAAGCAGCCAGCCTACAGGAATATCGCAGATAAAATCATATACAATGAACTGACGGCTCATTTTACAGAGACATGTCTAATCTACAAATATAATCCTTTTTCAAAACCAGGCCCATCAAGTTGGCTGAAAGTATTTAATCCATATCTAATGTATTTGTAGATTATGACTTCAAATTTGTTAAGTAGAGAAAGAATAAAAGCCTCACAAAATATAGAGCCAAAGTAAGATCTGAGATGTTTAGAAAGTATTCTTCACATCAGTTTGGAGTAGTCTTCTAAGCAGGCTCAGCTGAACACATGAGAAATTGTAGTCTAACATATGGCACCGAATTCTGGTGGAGACAATTGAAAACAAAACTGACACCAACATAAAAGCTGAAGATACCATTATTTACCCTGAACTTTTCCTCTACAAAACACATTGTAAATGTCAATTAATCCTCAGATTTTGAGTCTCTTTTTACAGAATGGAATAATAGTTAATCAATTAACATTAATTTTGAAATGTCATATAACAGCGAATATAAAGAATATGGTAAATCCACATTTAGAGAGCTTACACTGTCATTGACAAGATGCATACCCATACACATGATGCAGCCAAAAATATAACAAAAGGTAAAATATAGTGAAGGTCAAACTGTAGCAAAATGCTGAATATATTAAGAGAAGGGAAGAGAGGAATGGCAGACCAATTAAACAAGCAGGAAAGAAACACATTTTCAAATATAATCTGAAATTTGCGTATTGCTTTCTTCCTCAGAAATTTACATTGCCCATAATCTTTAGAAACCTATATTTTTCCTAAAACTAAATTCTAAGAATCAAAGGCTTCCACTTCTGACCAGACTGGAGTAAAAGGGATTGAATTATTCTCCTGTATGAAATGACAAGAAAAATTAAAGCTGGACAACATATGTGAAGCAATTGTTTTTTGATGACACTGAGCATCTGACAATATAGAACTATAATCCTTGAGAAAGAAGAAACAAACTTGAAAGGGGTTCCACGCAGCAGAACAGGAAAGGAGAATCCAGGAGAAATATGCCAGATTCTCTGAATTGAGGACATGAGCTGAGAATCTGGGGAAGTCAAGGTAGCTAGAGTTCATAGGAAAAAGTAACAGAGAAGTATATGCTAAAAAAATTTAAAAAATAAACAAGTGAGTGAGAACTCCAAAACTCTGAGAGAGTCCCCACTGATTGACTATTCTGCTAAGCACAGATCAGTTTATGAGTAGGAAGTATTACCCAAGGCTGCAAAAAGAACCCCATCGGGGCACCTGGGTGGCTCAGTGGGTTAAGCCGCTGCCATCGGCTCGGGTCATGATCTCGGGGTCCTGGGATCGAGTCCCGCATCGGGCTCTCTGCTCGGCAGGGAGCCTGCTTCCCTCTCTCTCTCTCTCTCTGCCTGCCTCTCCATCTACTTGTGATTTCTCTCTGTCAAGTAAATAAATAAAATCTTTAAAAAAAAAAAAAAAGAACCCCATAAAAGGATTTGAAGAAAGAGTACCTGAAACACACAAAACCAGGAATAATGCATGTTTGCACCAGCCAGACTGTAAAATCTCACCATTCGTGTAATGTTTGGTAGAGTACAAAGAATGACTTCGCTTCAGTAATATGAGATAACTAGCCCTAAACACAGCTCTAGTCCTACTGAACGAATTTTAACAATAAGACCTGAAAGGATGAAAATTAGCTCTAAGTGACTTAGGTGGGCTCCAGAAGAACGCACAAGAATATTTACAGGAGTCTGTCTTCTTTCCCTCTAGGTCCACAACTTTTCACAACTTCCTGAAATCCCAACTGTGAATCATGAACTATATATCATTGATTAAATACAAAAATTGCAACAAATTTTCCTCCTTCTCCATATTCATGCCCCCCTTGTTATATGAATGTCCCACTCCTCCCCCATCAAGAGATGGAGTTTATTTCCCCACAAGCTTCCTTATAACTTCCTCAGGCCCACATGTGGTGAAAGTCATGGGTATGTCATTTTTCTTGGCCTTAAGAGTTCTTCCTCACTTCCACTCTCCTTCAAAACACTGCCATCAACACTACTAGAACAAGGTAGGTCTAAACTGGTAAAAAGATCTTTTGGAGCAGAGCCGGTCACCCCATTGAGGCTCTCCTACTAGGTCACCCAACAGCTAGCTGATCACTAGACACATGAATTTGTCCCAGCTAAGAGAGGATGAACTGCCCAGCCAATCTTAATCAAGATCAACAGAACTTCCCAATTAACCCATAGACTTGAAAGCAGAAGTAAATGTTTATTGTATGCCACTGAAACATTGTACTTGTTTGTTATGCAGTATTACTTTGACAGTAGATAACACTGGCCTGTAGAAGTCCAATTAAATCAAGGGTGTTAAGAAGGTGTTGCCAAACTTTTTGTGGGCAGGAAGTTCTCAAACTTTCCGGGAGAAGTAGAAGGCTGACCTGCCCAGAATTCATCAAAGACCATTAGGGGGCCCTGTTGCCTAACGCCACATACTAGTTAAAGGACTAAGATTGTTTGCCCTTTATAATTCCATTCTTAAAGAATAACAGTATTTTAAAACGGAGAGAAATTCTAAAATTCTAGTTCCTCATTTTAGGTGTAGAAGAAAGGAAGAACAGAGAGGTTATGACTGGCTTTAAGTCATACAGAGAGCTACTTACAGAGTGCTTTGCCACATTTTACAGCCTCTTGATAGACAAATGTGGAGGAGACATTAAAGAACTTAATAAACAACACCTATTATTTGAGACAGTTAAGTATTTGTAACAGTCAGGTACATTGTTAGAAACTGACTAAAGACATGGAAATCAGAAAAGAGTACAGCATGTCCTTTTAATGTCACAGTGGAGTATTGTTTAACAAGTCCACCAAGGATCATTAAGCTTGTAGGGGAACTTACTTGAATTTGATTCTACTGTTTAATATTGGATTTGAGTGCAAACACTTTGAAGTTATGTGTTAACTTGTATATCCCTGTCCAGCAGAAAAGACCACCAAAGGTTATGTTATGATTTTGTTGCCCTGTAGGATAGTAATCACTTCTATACCAACCTAGTATTTACTGTAGTACTCCATTTCTTTAAATGGCTATTTATAATCATTAAAAAGATTTTGAACCAGTTTTACCATTTATGTGTTTCCCTCATTAATTAATAAGTCAGACAATACTTTGATATCCATTTTATATTTATATTAATTCTCTTTTTGATGGTTTGAAAATTATATTCAGACAGGATATATTATTACATTCTCACAACATCTACTATTAGACAAGCTATAAATAGCAAAGAAATTGAGTAGACTTGAAGAATACACCTGGAGAAAGAAAGTGACCCCAAGCCAAAGAGGTAGGATCCATCCAAGGTGATTGGAAAAAAAGAGTCAAAGAAGCAAGAGACTTTATGGAAATGGAGGGAGTGGTATGAAGTGTGCCACTAGGATTATCACTCTGAAGCAAAGATCAAATCTTCTTATTCTTGGTTAAAACTATTAGTAAGCTTCTAGAGTATAAAGACTATCTTCTTAATCACTGTAGGAGAATGCACACAACAGGTACTTACTTCATTTTTTAATATATTTTCTTGAAACGGATATATTTTGGAATCAAGATTCTTTTCAAATAAAAAAAAATTGAGGGGCACCTGGGTGGCTCAGTGGGTTAAAGCCCCTGCCTTCAGCTCGGGTCATGATCCAGGGTCCTGGGATCGAGATCTCTGCTCGGCGGGGAGTCTGCTTCCTCTTCTCTCTCTGCCTGCCTCTCTGCCTACTTGTGATCTCTGTCTGTCAAATAAATAGGTAAAATCTTAAAAAAAAAAAAAAAAAATCCCCTTCTTCCTAGTTAAAAAAAAAAAAAAATTGAAAAGAAAGTGTCACAAATGTTCTATCTGGCCTCCAGATTACCCAACTTTTGTTGATGGGGCAGAGTTCTAGAATATTACAGGTAGCACCCATGGTGTATGTTACCTTGATGCAATACCAAGTCTAAGAATGCTTTAGGAGTCTCAGTGCTCTATATATCAGCCCCCACACAAAGGAAAGCAGAATTAGAATGATTTGGGGCTTAAAACTTTACTTACTGTGAAGCAGCCAAATGATACTCAAGTTATTTGTACTGATGTCCAAGGACTACTATATAAAAAGTAGTTGTCATTTTCCATGGTGACATACCACAAATGGATTGAAAAATCTGCTGACTTAGCTCACACAAAATTGACTAGGAAAACTACTCACGAGGCCCCTGAATTTTGGAAATTTGGAATTTTGTGTCAGAGTGAGGCAATGTTGAGATTTGAGTGGCAACATCAGCATTCAGCAGACACTCAGTGATTACAGACAAGGAAAGCACCTAAGCTTCATTTGAATTCCGAAAAATGACTTAGTTTGAAATCATTTTGTCATTAGTCACAATAGCCCAAAGCAAGGAAACTGGTGGGGTAGAGGTGCGAGGAGGCAGACTCAAACATCCACAACAAATTAAAGCAGCAACGGGCAAACAGGAGCACATCCAAGCAATTCGTCAATCAAGACTGTGATCTGACACAATTTCCAAAGAAGTGTTATTAACTGCAAAAAGAATATTCATCTCCACTTATTACTCTAGCAGCACTGAGATAAAGTGACTAAGACGAGCTTTGCAGAATACATGCCTCATTCATATTGCTTGCTTGAGAAGCTAATGAAGTTTAATAAAATGTAATTTAACCCTTCCAAATTAAAAACAAACAAGGCTAGTAATGAACAGGTTTATCTTCTAGAATATCAGTGAGTCACATATTTAAAAAATCCAATAACGTAAAGACATTTATTCCAGGCCATTCTGGCAGGACTTCAGACACATCTTATTTAATAAGGAAATAAACAAGTACGGTAGAGCAGCTGAAACTAAACTCCAAGGTAATGATTTACTGAGGACTATCAGTAGTGTTTTTAGAAAATGCTACCACATAGAAATGAAAAACATCCCCTCCAAATAAATATGCTAAATATTTCATAAATAGTTACCAGGGGACTCAATCACACATTGAACAATAAAATGTAGAAATGAAAATGCTCAGTTCTCTATTTATTGTATTTCATTTTCTCCCAATGTTAGCACTTAATTCGATGTTTGTATTTCCATAAGCTATGAAAACACTACTTTCGATATCAGGCACTGGGATAAAAAATTTATGTCTTCAATTTGAAATTACCACAGAACAAGGCCTTACAGAATTTATTCATTTTGTATTTACAGGTTTAGAAGCTGAAAGTTTAAAATATTAGGATTTCTTGAAGATATGCAATGTGGTGGTTAATTTTGTTTCATAGTGATTCCTAGTGCTTCTTTTTATTTGCCAATGCTTTGTATATTGAATCTATGGCTCTAGCAGAGGAAATCTCTTTGCCAGAACTTCCACTAGTCAGAGCAGAAGCTCTCAGTATGATCAAGTGGACTTGACCAGAATGTTACCTACAGTTGTTCCAGGAGTTGCACTCGCCAGTGCTCCCAACGTAACCCAGGAGAGAGTAGAGGGCAAAGGACACTCCACTCATTTTATCCAAATGCAAACACTAACTTGGATGAATCTCTTCTTGCTTACTAATGAAAAGCAGAATTATAGTCATTCTAAGTGTTTATGAGAATGACCTGGGGTCGGGGGGGTTGCCTAGGTAAGCTCAGTTGGTTAAGAATCTGACTCTTGGTTTCGGCTCAGGTCATGATCACAGGGGCCTGAGACTGAGCCCCATGATAGGCTCTGTGCTCAGCAGGGAATCTGCTTGAGATTCTCTTCCTCTCCCTCTCTTTCTGTCCTTCGCCTGCTCATATGTGCACATGCTTTCTTGTTCTCTCTCAAATAAATCGATAAATCGTAACAATAAATAAATAAATAAATAAATAAATAAATAAATAAAAATTACCTGGGAATTAGTTAAAAACTGCTTCAGTCCTATTTGCAGGAAGCCTTATTTATTGGCTATATTATTGCCAATCATCAGAGATCAGAAATTGGGAAACACTGGCTAATTAATTAGGATTACATGCCTCCAAATCAGAGAGACCATGACACGAGTACTGAATTTGTCTTTTACCAGCTATAGATATCTAGCAAGTTCTTGAACCTCTTAAAACCTCAAAATCCTTGCCAAAACAGGAATAATAATGGTACCTTCCTCATAATGAATCAATAAAATAATGCATGTAAGATACTTACATTGTCTAGCACACAGTAGGCATCAAACCAGCATTATATAGAAATAACCCAGCAGAAGGCAGATAATGAGATTCTGTCCCCAAAAGAAAGAGGTATATCACTCAAAAATAAATCCCACTATGGTAAATAAACTTTTACTTATTTTTTTTTTAAAGATTTTATTTATTTGATATATAGAGAGAGAGATCACAAGTAGGCAGAGAGGCAGGCAGAGAGAGAGGGGAAACAGGCTTCCTGCCGAGCGGAGAGCCCAATGTGGGCCTTGCTCCTAGGACCCTGAGCTCATGACCTGAGCTGAAGGCAGAGACTTAACCCACTGAGCCACTCAGGCTCCCCAGTAAATAAACTTTTAGAAGATATTTTCTGGATTTCTATAAAAATATGGTCTTCATTTCTAATAACCAGAAAGGTGGAGGAACACTGAAGCAAGGGACAGTCTGTAGTATAAAAGGAAGCCAGCCATGAAAAACATGTTTTTGGCTGAAATGAGAAATAAATATGAGGAAATACAACATTAAAATGCATATTGAACACAGTAATGGGAGAATTAGCACTATAGTAAATCCTATAACTTGTGATATAAGAGAAACATAAAAATCACTTTTAGGAAAAAACAATAGTTAACTTTTGCTAAGTGGCTCTTCTGCAACTGTCACTCTGCTAACATGCTTTTAACTAATTAGCTGCCACAACCCTATGTCATGCTTCATGTAGGAAAAACTATAGCCACGAGTATTTCAATGTCCAAAAATGATATGGGTTACATGAAAAAGGAATCTCTTGTATTATATCAGATCACTGGTCTCTTTCAGGAACTTTCCAACTGTTAGTTAAGTCTAGAAACTAGTCATCAGGGAAAGAGCAAAGACTGGAGGAACTGATGCAATCCAATCTCGAGAACATTGACAGCACACTATGCCACGAAAAGACAGACGTAGAACATCGGCTCAGAATGAGAACATTGGCAACCTAGTTTGGCTGGCCCACTTTCTAAATATAATGGAATATTAAAAAGAATTGTATCTGTAGATATATTGTTCTGGCACTATAGTATCACTCTCTTTTACCTCATTTCAATTACAGAAGTCAAAAGGACTTTTTTCACACTTAAGTTGGATGCAGGAAATGGAGCAGTGAAAGCACTAGACTTGGGAATAGTAGAAGGCAACAAATGTCAAAGAAGGTAAACTAATAAAAACATGAAGAGGTTTTAATCATTACTATAGATTGAACTGTGTCGTGCTTCAAATTCATGTATAAAAGCTCTAACCACCCACCGTCTGGTGTGAGGGTATTGGAGATAGGATCTTTAAGGAAGCGATTAAGGCTAAATTAGGTCATAATAATGGAGGCCTGATCAGATAAAACTGGTAACCTTATAAAGGAAGAAGAAACACCACAGAGCTCTTTCTCAGTGTTGAAAGTGGATAGCACCACAAGAAGGCAGCCATCTGCAAGCCAGAAAGAGAACTCTCACCATAAACCAACCCTGCCAGAATCTTGATCTTGGATTTTCTAGCCTTAGAACCATGAGAGAACATATTTCTGTTGTGTAAGTCATCCAGTCCACGTTATTTTTGTTACAGCAGCCTGAGGTGACCAAAACAATTCTCTAACATCAATAAAATTAAATTGAAGGCACATTTAGTTTAAGACTTTTAAAATAGTGAATATTAACTAGGCTCAGAGGAAAAAAAATAAACAAAATCTAAACAAACTTGCAGCTCTCTCGTTTCAGATTTTGTTTGTTTGTTTGTTTCTAGTCTGTCCTCTTCTCTCTTCTCTACCGAGTAGGTATACCTTTCTGATACCCCCAAATCCTAGACAGAGTTAAGATACAAGACATGCAAAGAAATAGAGATGCCTTTGACAGGAATTAAGCACTGATCTCTTTGTTATTATTAGTTGTTCTCAATGAATAAAAATACTTTCTTATATACCAAGGAGCATCTACATTCTTTTTCCAAACTGTCCGGATTGTCTAGATAGAAGACTCCTTCAGGAGTCTTTTGAGCTCCTTTCATCTTTTCTTCACTCAAATCAGAGAAATTTGATTAACTGGGGCTTTTGTTTGCCCTTCTAGTTTGGACTTAGCTCCAGATCCTTCTTAACAACTGCATACTTTTCCCTAAATATTTTTGCCCCCTTTCCTCTAATGACTCTAATGTCTGACTCTTTCTCTCTCTTTCTGTGTGTGTGTGTGTGTGTGTGTGTGTGTGTGTGTGTGTGTGTGTTGTGAATTTCAGGGCATTTATTTATTTATATATTGGGAAAATGTCATTAATAACATAATTTATAACTTTTCTTTTCCACATTTTATATTAAGATTTTTTTTCATCCTTAAAAGTAGAGTTAATATATGTAGATATCTGATTCAACATTGCAAGGGAAATCTTACCAAGTTTTTAAATCCCTAACTTGGGTGTCCAAATGAATTTATTTTCAAGTCATGTACATCATCTTATGGAAATGATTTGCTTCAGCTTTAAAATATTCAGAAAATTACATTTGAACTTAGAAAACATTTATACTTTTTTTCTTACTTTAAGAAACTTTTAGGCTTTTTTTCTTATTATAGACTTGATACAATTTGATCATAATAAAATTGTGCTATGATAAATACCCACCCAGAAGGACTCAGGTTCCTGCCAAAAACACAGGAGGCTGGTATATCGAGTAGTCTGAGTAATAATTTTATCTGCATCAGCAAAGGCAACAGGAACACTAACCAAAAAGCAATAATTCATCAAGACCAGATTTGCAGTATACTTTTTCTGAAAGGAAACATTTCAAAGCTCAAACATTATCAGTCACATCCCTTTGTAAAATCATAGCTATGCAGTGTAAGAAAGACTTTGATGAGCCAAGAACCTTACCTAAAACAGGCTGAGTTTCTTTACAATATCAGACAATGTTTGCCTACTAAATCTAAACATTTATAATAGCTCCAATAGATTTATTTTTAGGAAAAAGAACTCAAGTGCCATGCTTCATCTCTTGTTGGAAGATCCACAATTAAGCTCATAAGCAATAAAAGACTTATTAAAGACACTGAGTCACCATATTATTAATTTATCCAACATACATGTATTGAGTGCCTAATTTTTCAAATTATTTTGCTGAATATTGAGAGTACAGAAGTGAAAAAAAAATACAGTCTTGGCAAATTCTCTCAGGAATTATAAAACATTATAATAACCAATAAATGCTATAAAGGAAAATGGAAGAAGTTAGGGAGTACATTATTTAGCCTGATTGCTGAGAAAGCCCCTTTGAGAAAGTGAGTGAAACCAGGGAGGAGTAAGGCTTAAACAAGGTAAAGGAGAGACTGTGGAAGAAAGGAAGTGCCTTATGGTAGTGGAGACAAATTCTCAAGATTTCTCTCAGTAGCATAAGGATAAGGAAGGCTGAGAACCTTCCTTGTCAGTTAAAATTTGAGATCCCTTGAAGATGCTCTAAAATCTTCCTTTTCTTTTCTTCCTCTTAAATCGTTTTGAAATGGGCAATTAAGGCAAGGCTTTATATTCAGGGCTACTCTCACATAATTAAAGTACTATACTAGCACTTGTCAGACAGAGACCATGAATCTCTACCAACATCTCTACAGTGTATTAAGTACTTACTACTACTACTACTACTAATAATAATAATAATAATAACAAGCACTACACTAAAAGGTTTTCACAAATAACCTCACATATCTCCTGCAACCACCTGGGAGCTAGTATTAACATTCCAATGAGGACACTAAAACCCAGTGCCAGAGGCCAAGGTCAGACAATTAAAATGGGTCCAGGTATGATTTGAATCCCAAACCCACACTGTTAACCACTTTAGGATTCTGCCTACAATAGCAAATACATATGTTAATGAGACTGAAAGAAAGCAGAAAAGAATTTACCTGAAATATGTCCCCCAAATCCAAACCAGTTGAGTAACAACTATAAATGGCTCAGCCCTTCAGAATTGATTTTATTTACATTTATTTGGTTTCTAGCATAAGCTAAACATATGTTTTGCCTCACAAAAAATCTTTCTCTGATTAATCCTTTCCAGTATATGCGAAAATTCTTCTCGAGTTTTAACATATTCCTCTTTCTCCCATTCTTCTTTATATTCTTACTACTCCTTTGGTACTCGGTTGTCATAACATGCTTATAGACATTACTTTATCTCAGCTATCCTGTACATTTTAAACTGTTCTAAAAATGAATCAACACTACCACTCAAAATCTGTATCTTCTATATGATGAAAATATTTTTATGATGATCTTCTGCGAGAGGGAAGCTGTGCCCCAACTTTCTTCCACAAACTTTCTCTTAAGTTAGAATATAGCACTTTCAAAAGATGTTCAAAAATTTACCATTCAAGTATAAGATATGGTAAAGCTGAAACATTTCTCACCCTGGTGCATAAAACACTGTAATTTCAACTTTAGTTGTAACCCAGAGAAGGTATCAATATAAGCAGTAGCTCTAGTTTCTGACTTGACAATGATTCTTCAAACATGTAATTATCTACAAGTAATGAAAGTTAATGAAGTTCAGCAATCCATGTGCCAAATTATGTATAAAGTTAATGCATATACATATGTGTGTCTAGTAGAAGAGGACTCATTAAGCCACCTATTGTGTATGCTCTTGTATTTCCAAAACCAATCCCTTTCCCTAGTCTTTACGAATGGAAGCACAGCCAACTGGTCATAAAGCATATGTTGAATTATTCTTCTAACACAATTCATTACAAATCTACTCCATCTACAGTAAAACAGCGTATTAAGTCAGAACAAATTGATGGTCTACCATGACACCACTTCGTAGTTCTTACATTGTCAAACAGACAACCCCTCAAATGCTGAAGCCATTTCAATTTTCTCTAGGAAATAATTTGACTTGTCCTGAAGAGTAAGTACCATGCTATCAGCTATAGTTTTCAATGGGGCATTATCAAAACCATTCAACATTTAACAAGGCTCTCACGCTGAAACAGCTGTTCATCGAAAGTGAAAATTTTAAAACTGAGCCTAGATCATCTTACTTGAGCTAGAAAATAAGGTATTAGACTATTTTGCATGTTCTACCACTTTATGACAAGAAAGACAATTTTGCACTTCAGTAAAGGCAGATTGCAAATTTAGCATGAATTGAACCAGTAGCTGAGTTGCAATTTATGGTAAATGGCTCATCAGCACATTAATGAATACCACTAAGACAACCACTTTAGCCAAGCAGGCCAGAAACTAGATGGCCCCAAAATCTGGTAGGAAGCAAGAAAAATGTGCCCTCTACAAACATCTATAAAATGAATCTTAAAGCCAAAAGTTACCAAATATCTATCTTTATTATCATTCTTATTGGCAGGATATTAGGAGTTAAAAATCAAAATCAGAACCAGAGGTTCTGAAATCAGGTAGATTCAAGTTTCAAATTCTGCTAAATACTAGCTATATGACTTTGGGAGAAATAATTTAGCCTCTCTGTTCCTTAGTCTTCTCTTGGGTAAAATAAGGACAATAACAATAGCACTTAGAGTTACTGATGGGGTAGTATCCATAAGACGCTTAACACCCTACTTAGAACACAGTAAGCCATCGGTACTTGTTAAATATTAATATTATATTGTTATCATTTCATATTCTAAGGCAAAAATGTGGATAGTCCCTATGAGGTAAAATATTACAATATAAATTTCCATTATTTCTATCCTTAGATATTCACCGTATTTTTCAATAGAACTAAATGTTAAATGAATACTGTACACCCCAGAAAATGTTGGAAAGATATGAGAACTACATTCTGTGCTCTGCTCAAAATTCATCTTATTTCCTATTTCTAGATAGAGATAATCAGCTCCCTTCCTTGGAGCAATGCTAAGAACTAGCTAAAACCCAACTTGCCCAGATCTGTCAATTGCAGGAAGAGATAATTAAAGGCTCCTCTTTAAAAGGTTTCTTTCTGGGCTGATGGATGTTTGAAGGGAGACATAAAATCAGGAATCCTGTGATTTTGTTCTACTTAATTATATTAGCAATTTAAAAAAATAGTCACACTTTCTCAACATAAAACATGCTAAAATTTCTCTTAGATTTTAAAGAAGTAAATGAAAATATCAACTCCCTCAACTCCTAAAGCTTTTTACCACTTCCAGTCACTGTTCTTTCTATCATGGCAGGTTTAGGGAAAAATGTCTACATTTACTCTTCCTGATTCTTCACCTGTCATTTATTCTTCAACCCATTATTTTATATCTTCTCCTAGCTTTCTCTTAAAACTCTTTGTGTATTATTTCAAAAGGCATTTTTTTTAACAGAGAAAATGAATTTTATTATTTTTTTTATTTTTTTTTAATTTTTTTATTTTTTATAAACATATATTTTTATCCCCAGGGGTACAGGTCTGTGAATCACCAGGTTTACACACTTCACAGCACTCACCAAAGCACATACCCTCCCCAGTGTCCATAATCCCACCCCCTTCTCCCAAACCCCTCCCCCCACCAACCCTCAGTTTGTTTTGTGAGATTAAGAGTCACTCATGGTTTGTCTCCCTCCCAATCCCATCTTGTTTCTTTTATTCTTCTCCTACCCACTTAAGCCATGGGGGCTCAAAAGGCATTTTTTAAAATCTGTGTCTTACCTATTATCTTGGCAGCATCTAAAACTGTTGATCACTTCTTCCTTCTTTAAATTTTTCCCATAAACTCCACAGTTTAGTCCTGTTCCCCTTACCCTTCTCAGTCTCCGATGTGGAATGCTCTTCTTCTGCCGTATTCTAAAGTGCTATCTTTCCATAGGGTTCAACTCTCAGATAACTCAATTTTCTCAATCTTTGGGTAAATAAACCTGTCCAAATACTTGGATTACCATCTTTATATCAATATTATAAAATCAATGTCTACCTCCCAAATTTTTCTCCAACCTGAAGACCCATATATCCAGAAGGATATCATTCAAATACACTAGAAGGATACTAAAAATTTAATTCATTCATTCATACATCCACTCACTTATTCATCTAATTGTTCAACACATTATTGAGTGTTTATTTATATGTCAGGCACTATTCTTGGCTCTGGTGACACAAAAGTGGAGGGAAGGCCCCCAATTTCTTACCTTTGCAGAAATAACATTTTTGTCTAAAGTCAAATCTACATACAAATATATTATCTAATAAATCCAAGGTATTTATCCTTACAAATATATCCCCTCTGCTATATTCTAGATCTTAAAGACTGGTCCACCACTCAGCTAGCTATACAAGCCACAAATTCAACTATTCTTACCCACTTCTGCCTTACTCTTTTCTGTCTAACTTTCTCAATATTTTTCCGATATATCTATTCTTCTTCACAGCCTTCATAGAGGCTGTGAAGAAGAAATCAATATTTAACACTTGGCTACTGCACAGGCTATTAACATTCTTAGACCTAACATGATTATGAATCTTCCCTCTCTCTACTCTCCACTAAAATAATATTTATGCATTGTAAATCTGATCACATTACTTCCTTGCTTATATTCTTTCAGTTAGTTCTCTGTTCTTTTCAAGAAAAAAACTTAAAATACTTACATAACTTAACACTCTACAGGATCTGCACCCTGCGTCCCAGTCCAGTCTCATCTTCCGTATTATTCTCAAACCCTCCTCTTAACTACCCCAGCTTACCCTAGTGTAGCATATGCTATTAGTGCCTCATCTGTTTTTATTTGGTTTACCCAGGACATTACTCCAGACAAGATGATGGCTTACTGCCTTTCTCTGACTAAAGTGTACCCTGTCTATAGGAGTTTGATCTGGGGGAGAGTATTTGACCAAAAGTTCAAGAAGGTTAACCTCCCTTGAGTAATCCTAATTAATAAGAGACAAGAGTTGGTAAGTAAGTATCTCACTTCTTTGTCAACCAGTGGGTTGTGAGGTGTGTTCCATACATACTCTGAGAGAATCCCTAGATGATGGGTACACAGTAGGAAATTTGCTCATTAAACATACTTTACTGCATTTTCTTCCTTTCCATCTAATTCCCTCATAGAGCTTCTTGGGATCACCTCAAAAAACAAAGTGCTTACACATAAATCCTTGCAGCAGAGTTCTGCTTTTGGGGAAACCTCATTAAAACACCTGGATTATAGCAGAATGCCTTCAGTTAGTTCTACAAATATCAGTTGTATTGTCTTGCCTCTGGATCTTTGCACATACCCCTCAACTGCCTTCTTTCCTCCATCTTCTTTGCCTCCCTTTGATCTTTTCAGAGGTAGTACTTAGCTATGGATTCCTTTGAGAAATTCAATGTGACATATCCACCACCACCATCAGAATACGCCACCGCAGAGATGCTAATCTGAACTGTTGTATCTTCACACAGCATTCTAGATTTTTTCCTGGCCTAGCATGTGGCATACTGGGTGAGTGCCCCTTCCAACTGTGGATTCCTTGAGGCGCCAGGGTTCTTGTGTTTTCCTTTTCCCACTAACTAGCACAGTACCAAGCACAAAGAGATAGTCAGTAAAAACAAGTCAAATGAATAATAAATAAATGATGAGCAAAGTGTATTGAAATAAATCAGCAACAAAATCATTCCCTCCTGTGCCCTCGGAAGAGCAAAAATGAGTCTCACACAATGTGTCTCAGGAGATAAGTAGTTGGCAAAGCTATATAGCCAAAAGCAGTGCATTTAAATCCACTTGGAAACCAGATGACAGTCATTTATTCTATCCAGATTATACTTCCTGGGCCACTACAGTAGTTAATGAACTGTTTAATGAGTCAATCCTGGAATATTAACTGATAACCAGAATTAAACGTCTTTCCTTTCCCATTTTATACATCTGCTTGTTTAAAAGTATGACTGGATGATTGCTATTGAGCAGAAGAGCATCCCCTCCTGGATCTACGTTCCCCTTCCCCTCCCCCTCTGCTGCTACACAGGAAAGGCATGAGGCACACAGGCACCAACTTGCTTCTGCAGGAGCAAAGCGATGGGAAACGTGAGTCTCTCCTTGAAACCAGTTGAAACATGTAGCCAAGGGCTGAAATAGCTTGTTTAACAAGGACTGGATTTTTCCTCTCAATCATAGTTCTAAAGCTATCAGTTATTGAAAAGCTGATTTTCAAAGCACACACTAGAACAGCTTTTCTGTACAGCTGCAATGCTATTTAAATCTTCCATGAATATATCCACAAACCCAAGAAAATTCTAAGCTGAAATACTGCTCTTAGAAAGGACATAGTAAAATAAGACCCTATGGGAGAAAAATCCAGGAAGTGAAATCTGGTCATTAATTTTAATATTCAAAAGATAAAATCAGGCATATGGCTTCTACTCTTCCAAGCTGGAAGAACACTTGAAATGACTATTTGGAAGGTCAGCTTAGAAGGTTCTTTTGTGAGACTCTTCAGTGGACAGTAGCATTCTGCCTCGCACTCATGCTTTAATACGCCTCACAATGTAGATAAATGTCCCACCTTCTGCTGTAGTGGGACTGGAAGAAGATGTAGAATAAGCAGTAAAGGCAATGGTTTGGAGACACTAAACCAGTCAATGGGAGGCAAGATCATGCTTGGAAATTACTGACTCCTAAACCCAAGTTCGTGTTCCACAGTAAATCTCAAGCCCTTCTCTGCCATGCCATTGTGAAAGAATTCTCAGTGCCCCACTGGTGAGCCTGGCAACACTGATACCACACTTTAATTTCACATTACCAACCATACCATTCTTCTGCTGTGGTCAATAAGCCCCACTGCAAGCATTCTGACTGCCTTTATAGCATTTTATAATGTTGATACCTCTTTGAATTTCATCATTAGTGGAAACTTGCAGACCACAGCCAGCTATGTTGCAATCTGAGGTTCCCTCACCGAAGACATTCAATTTCATCAAATTACCTACCAAAGGAAATTATATCGAGCACGAGTCACTATTAGAAATATTTTAGAGCCATTCGTTTGGAGGTTCTTGATGAAAACCAGCTGACACTATACATAAGAAAATTCACTGAAATCACCCACCAAAGAAAAGCCATGATGAGAATTGTTCTGTGTCCCAAAGAGTGTTGTGTGGCCCTGTGGCTCACATCTGCTATCTCTTAAATCCCAATATAATAGGATCTTCGGACCATGGCCAAAGGAATGCTTGCTAAATTATGGATTCACTTCAAGTAAGGAAATGCCATCCTATCCTCTGAATATGCCAGCATGATTATAAGACATAAGGCAAAGGGTGCAAGCCTCAACACCTAGCACGATTCCTGCACAAGCTAACACTTGACAATGATCCGTTGAATAAACAGATGAATGTATATGCATAAGCTGAGATCCTGATGTTTAAGAAAGACTTACGAAACACCAGTATATTGAAAGTTCCATACAAATGTCTTGAGTCATCATTTGGAAATAAAGCATGAATAAAAAGCTCAGCAGGGCCAAAGGAAATTTGGATCTAGTCCATATTCTAAAGCATTGTGGAATTAATAGATGAAAATTTATATTCATCAGGGATATTGGTCTGAAATTCTCCTTTTTGGTGGGGTCTTTGTCTGGTTCTCTTATACCATACACAAAGATAAACTCGAAATAGATAAAAGACCTCAATGTGAGGCAGGAATCTATCAAAATCACAGAGGAGAACATAGGCAGTAACCTCTTTGACTTTGGCCACAGCAACTTCTTTCAAGATATGTCCCCAAAGACAAAGGAAACAAAAGTGAAAATGAACTTTTGGGACTTCATCAAGATCAAAAGTTTCTGCGCAGCAAAGGAAATAGTCAACAAAACAAAGAGGCAATCCATGGAATGGGAGAAGATATTCGCAAATGACACTACAGACAGAGGGCTCATATCCAAGATCTATAAAGAACTCCTCAAATTCAACATACACAAAATAGATAATCCCATCAAAAAATAGGCAGAAAACATGAACAGACACTTCTCCAAAGTAGACATACAAATGGCTAACAAACACATGAAAATACGTTCATCATCACTAGCCATCAGGGAGATTCAAATCAAAATCACATTGACCACCTTATACCAGTTAGAATGGCCAAAATCAACACGACAGTAAACAAGTGTTGGAGAGGATGTGAAGAAAGGGGAACCCTCTTACACTGTTGGTGGGTATGCAAGTTGGTGCAACCACTGTTTGGAAAACAGTGTGGAGATTCCTTAAAAATTAAAAATAGAGCTTCCCTATGACTCTGCAATTACACTACAGGGTATTTACCCCAAAGATATAGATGTAGTGGAAAGAAGGGCCACCTGTATCCCAATGTTCATAGCAGCAATGGCCACAGTCGCCACACTGTGGAAAGAGCCAAGATGCCCTTCAATGGGACAAATGGGTGAAGAAGATGTGGTCCATATATACAATGGAATATTATGCCTCCATCAGAAAGGATGAATACCAAACTTTTGTATCAACATGGATGGAACTGGAAGAGATTATGCTGAGTGAAATAAGTCAAGCAAAGAGAATCAATTATCATGTGGTTTCACTTACTTGTGGAGCATAAGGAACAACATGAAGGACATTGGGAGATGGAGAGGAGAAGTGAGTTGGGGGAAATCAGAGGGGGAGAAAAACCATGAGAGACTATTGAATTTGAGAAACAAACTGAGGGTTTTGAAGGGGAAGGGGGTAGGGAGTTGGGTGAGCCTGGTTGTGGGTATTAAGGAGAGCATGTATTGCATGGAACACTGGGTGCGGTGCATAAAAAATGAATTCTGGAACACACACACACAAAATTAAATTAAATTTTTTAAAAGACCAAAAAAAAAGAAAATTTAAAGCCATTTTGAGTTTTTGTTATGCCATGGAAACCTGCTGGTCCCTTGGTTTTAAAATAATTTTCCAGCGTACTAAAATCAGAACTTTTTTCTCATGTTGTTCTTTCCTTTGTTTCCATAGGAAACAGTGACTTCCAGGCATCTGAGATGACACAACATAGATTGCCAAATTGCATGCCACCCTGCAGTTGCCAAGGAGATAATGTATGTCATTCCTACAAATAACATGTTGCTCACGCCTTCATTTCCTTTATCTAGCTTTTAAAGATATTCTTTGCCTGAACGAATTCAGATAACGTTCACTGTGAACTGATGCAAACATTCCTTTTTTAAAAATGTGTTTACCCCATTCCCCCAAGACACTTGATAACATCACACATGCTGTCTGTGAAAGGTCTGAGTATATTCTATGCCGATTTTGGAACCAGTGATTCAGCAGTTTTTGCTGGGGGAGAAAAAAAATGCATCCTGAATTCTGTCTGCTTGCATTCTAAGTAAAGGTTCAATTAAATCCCCACCTGGCGCTAACATATTCCAGTTTGAAATGGTCTACCACAAAAGCAGCTGCACTCAGTTGAATTTTCATGGGAAGGAAAAGAATGAAAAGTTACAGCAAGGGAGGGAAAGATGGATGGAAAGAAGGAAAGAAGGGGAAGGAGAGAAGGAAGGCAGAACAGTGGGAAGAAAGCAGGAAAACATATTTACTGAGCACCTACAGTATTTCAGATTAAACATCTGTAAGATAAACAGAATGAGAGAAATTAAAGATCTTGGCTGACATCATCTCACTAGCAAAAGGTTGACTCAGTATTTGAACGTGAATATATCTGATTTTTTAAAAAGTATATGCTTTCCAGTTATCTAGCGCATAATAAATCATCCCAAACAGTCCCATTCATGGCTTTGGAAGTTGATTGGACTCAGCTTGGCAACTCTCACTCAGTGTCTCTTACGTGGTTTTAGTCAAAGTGGCTGGGACTGGAGCCACCTTGAAGGCATCCTCATTCACATTTCTGGGAGTTGATAATGGAGCTGTCAGCCGAAATATCTTCCCTGTGGTCTCTCCATGTGACCTGGTTCCTTGCCATATGAGGGCTGCGTCCCAGTAAGGGGTCTCAGGAAAGCCAGGCTCAATGTCACATAGCACCACTTCCACTGGGTTCACAGGCCCCCTGCTCCAACCAGTTTCTAGTGTGAGGGAACACAGACTCCACCTCACACTGTAAGAAATGCATGGCAGACAACCAGTGGGGAGGAGATCTTATCACAACCACCTCGAAAAATGTCTTCTATTACAATATATTTTTTACAGTACTCAAATACCTCAAGCCTGAGATCTGGGCTTTAAAGGCTTTCTTTATCTAGCTGGTGGAGTAATTGGGGAGGGAACAGTTAAAATGCTCAGTTTTAAAAGGAGTGGAGCAACTTTAATGTCAGCTTGATGAATTGTGAAAAAAAACTGAACATTGAAATTAAACTTTGGAATGAGTTTCTGATTAATTTTTTTGTATGCTTAGCAGAATCCCTTTTTACTCATCCGTTGTCAATTTTCAAAGCATTTGGTTATCAAAAAACTAACTCTACACTAAAATTACATTGCGGCATATTCATACATAAGTTAACACTATATAGAAATACCAAAAAGTGCTTTTATCTAATTTAGCTTTTTGTACTTTATCTAATTTTTTAATCTAATTATCTTTTTGTACTTAGATAAATGGGAATTTCTGACATGAATTATAGGTTTTACCTGCTCAACATGGAGCAGGCCTATGTGGAAATAGTAACACCATATGAACGGCTGTTATGAAGGATGACATAGTCTACATTGAGCTATGTCCTTGTCATCTTAATCTATCACCTACCATGAATTTATCAGAAGGCTTCTGGCATGTCTTTATCTTCTTAGTACTCTTTAAAATTGTTTGAATAATGAACCTACTGGGGCCTAAACCATGACATCCTCCTGGTGATCCAAAACAGCCAGAAGCCCTCCATTGGCCATCCAATTTGTATTTTAACCATTAAAATAATCACATTTATTTATCCTCTGGAAATCTAGCAAGCTATCATCATAAATAAAGAGGAAATACGATAGTAATGACATAAAGAAAGAATACCATGGAGTAAACATCATGATCAGATTGTGCAGCGCACTCAACCTGGGGAAGAACAATATGGTGAGTTAGTGAAAAAGCAACAAATTCTGTTTCATTGCTTACACTGCTGAGAGTGTACAATTGTGCTTACTCTACTGTGCTAGGAAATTGGTCTGGAATAAACATATATAATGTACATATTTAATGCAGCTCTTTCTGAAATGATCAGCTCTATCATGAATCGGGCTGTACTACACAGTTTGAAACCAGGTCTACCAAGCAGAGTAGTGAGGTGGGGGAAATCGAAGGGGGAGACTAACCATGAGAGACTGCGGACTCTGAGAAACAAAGTGAGGGTTTTGGATGGGAGGGGGGTAGGGGTTGGGTGAGCCTGGTTGTAGGTATTAAGGAGGGCACGTATTGCATGGAACACTGGGTGTGGTGCATAAACAATGAATTTTGGAGCACTGAAAAAAAATTAAATTAAATTATATTAAATTGAAAAAAAATCCCAAGCAACAACAGAGTTCTTTCTTCCTTCCTAATATAAGTCTGACATATACTCTCATTCAGACCAACACATAAGATGAAATCTTAGGATATCCTCTATTAGGGCTTGACAGAAACAAAGCAACAAAAAAAAAATTGAACTGCTTAGGTAACACACAAGGCAATGACAGTAAGGGCATGGAAGAAAGAACATCTTATCCAGTATTTCTTTTATTTTCAGTCTTCTGATTTCACCCCACGTGTTTCAGCTCCAAATTTTACCTCTCCCTGTATCTTGGTTTTGTTTTGTTTTTCCACCATGAGGAAGACCATCTAATAACATAATTTCTAAGAATAAAGCAACAGTATTGATCTGTCTTACATTAAAGAAAAATTCACCTGTACCTTATAACAACACTGTCCCACAATATGTACTTGTGATTCTTTTTGCTTCAATTTTATGTGTCTTGGACTGTAGAAGCTTAATAATGCTATGAATACTAGTACTGTGAGTAGTTAGTTGCACTTACTGGCTGAAGAATGACTGGATAGTAACCAGGAGGCTAATTGTAACCAATAATTACCTTGAATTGTTTCATGAAATTCTGAAATCCCCTATTGATTTTAATTTTGACATGTAATCTTATTATAAGATGTCTATTAAAATCATATATATCTAGATTATAATTTGACATACTTCACTTAAACCCTTCAGCAAATTTTCATTGCTGGAAAACTGCTTTTTACATTTGCTCCATTGTTAGGGTGACTATCTAGTCTATTGGTCAAGGCAGGGCATTTTTGTCCCAAACAAATCTTAAATTAGGTAGACCACAAGGGAAACAGGCAACTAACGACAAAGTCAACCTACTCATTATATATTAATTAAAAAAAAAAAAAACAATAAAAGTTTCCAATTTGCTAGGATTTTGAAGATCACAGATGGAAAAAAATGTTTGCTTCATTCAATATAGATTTTAAGTCTTTCTATATTCTATCTCAATGGTGCTTCAAAACACTTCTTTAAAGTATTCTTTAATAATGAATTTGATATATTTGGCGATGGTGCAAAGGATATTATCCATTGAAAATGTGCAAAAATGAACAATTTCCATAATTTTGAAAGATGAGTGTATTTCATTAAAAAAACACCATGGGAAAATAAGTCTCAGAGTTAAAGGACTTAAATATTGGAGTACTAAAAAGAGAGATTCACTTTTTTAATTAACCAAAAACAAACAGGACTCACCACATAAAATCTAATTCTATTTTTATGAATCACTCAGGGCTACTAATATAACTTTCTGTCAGCAGATCAAGTCCCCATTGACCATAATCTATTTCAGTCCCCAAATGTATTCTTGTTCTGTAGATAATAGGTAACCTCCTCATTGCCATTTTTAGATCAGCCCAAAGGCAAACATTAAGCAGAAAGCATGTTAACACTTTTCAGGATCAGCTAAGCCTTTAGCAAAGTGGGTTTCTTGCTTGCAGAAGCAACAATAGGGGAGCTAACAGCAAGGGAGAGTGCCTGTTGATGTTCTAGGTCTGTGCAAGCTTCAAGTGCTTCAAGTCAAAATAAAATAAATAAATAAACTAACAAAACAATCCTTCTGAGAGTATTAAGATGCTCATACAGGATATGTTCCCATCAGCCCCAGGCACACTGAGTACAGGCCCAAGGTTTTGACATTCTCAGCTCCAACCTTAATTTTTGTCTTGAAAACAAACCAATAAAATTTTAAAATGCGAACCAGTATAATCACTAGGACAATTTATTTCTAATTACCTGCTTTGCTGTAAAAAAGAAACAGATGATAAAGGAAATTGCAAGGCAGATCTAGGCCTCATCTTCATTTCAAAAAACGTTTTTGACTTTTTTAAACCATTTTTCACCAGTATAAATGGTATTTTCATATAGTTCAAAATAATGAAAACTGGCTTTTGGAAGGGCCATCTGTACCCCAATGTTCATAGCAGCAATGGTCGCGGTCGCCAAACTGTGGAAAGAACCAAGATGCCCTTCAACGGAATAATAGATAAGGAAGATGTGGTCCATATACACTATGGAGTATTATGCCTCCATCAGAAAGGATGAATACCCAACTTTTGTAGCAACATGGACGGGACTGAAAGAGATTATGCTGAGGGAAATAAGTCAAGCAGAGAGAGTCCATTATCATATGGTTTCACTTATTTGTGGAGCATAAAAAATAACACAGAGGACATGGGGAGATGGAGAGGAGAAGGGAGTTGAGGGAAATTGGAAGGGGAGATGAACCATGAGAGACTATGGACTCTGAAAAACAATCTGAGGGTTTTGAAGGGGCAGGAATAGGAAGTTGGGTGAGCCTGGTGGGTGGGTATTGTGGAGGGCACCTATTGCATGGAGCACTGGGTGTGGTGCCTAAATAATGAATTCTAGTACACTGAAAAATAATTTAAAAAATTAAAAATTTTAAAATAAATAAATAAATAAAAATACACACACACAGAAAACTGGCTTTTGTCAAGACAAATCCCAGGTTCATTTGGCCATGGAAGGGGGCACAGTGAAGGTCAAGTGCTCAGTCATGCTCTTCATTCATCACTGCAGTCCACCATTTTTTAGTGATGCATCTGCTCTCAGAATATAACTATATTCTATATGTTATAGAAATTACTATATGGTTGTCCAGTTCTTGCTTGCTTTCTGTGGAAGCAACTTTTAAGCTCCACACGGCTTCCTTTCCTCACTTTCCAGGCAGGATGCCCTTCTCAATGCTTCTCCATTCAAACCAGTTCTCCAAAGGGTATCAATTATATCCTTTTTTCACATACAATCAAACAACATTTCCTTGTGTTCCAGCCGTAGCCTAAACAGCACACACAGTTGAATATCACTGTCACTCCCATCTAGTAGCCTGTCTGCATCAGGAGCCAGAGTAACCCAAACAAGACCAAGTCACAGGAACAACCAATGAAAGGGCAAGGATCATAGCTGCTTCATATGAGATATTTCCAAAGAAAACAGGTGGTTTCAGCTCAAGAAAAAAATCATGCAGATTTCCTCCAGAAATCCCCAAACGCAATGTCGGCCTTCAAAAGTAAAAAAGCAACACTGGAATGGACATACGGGAGTTTTCTCCATTTTTGTTGTCATCTAGGACTTCTCTTTCCTGTCACCATTATTATTATTAATATTTTATGGAGATCACACTGCATTCATTCATTCTTTGATCCACTGACATAGTCAACAAATATTGAACAGACGTTTCCTAGGTACCATGTTCTGTGCTAAATATTCGTCCTGAAGTTCATATTCTTAGAGACTTAAAAAAAAAAAATCTAGGGGCGCCTGGATGGCTCAGTGGGTTAAAAAGCCTCTGACTTCATCTCAATTCATGATCCCAGGGTCCTGGGATCGAGACCCACATCGGACTCTCTGCTCAGCAGAGAGCCTGCTTCCCCCCTCTCTCTATGCCTATCTCTCTGCCTACTTGTGATCTCCTTCTCTGTGTCAAATAAATAAATAAAAAGTAATAAAATAAAATAAGCCTATTCAGATGTTCACAAGTGTTCATAGTTAGTTAAGCTGAAACAACAGTATGCCCATTTTGTACGTGAAGAGTTGGCTTTCCACTGCTTGGATACAAAGTCCATACCCTCTTTTGCCGAATTCTCTTTGAAAATGTCAACCCTCGAGTACCAAAGATGTAATTGAGGAGAAAGTACAGAGGCACTAAGTGATGGGGATCCTTCTTCCTTCCTATCTCCTTTTATTTTAATAGTACAATTTTTCACTTTCAGGGGACCCCTGACTGTCCCCATTAAACTGATTTGGCTTAAATAAACCTTTTCAGGAGGTAAAGATAGGAAGTGCACACAGAAAAACTAAACCACACCCTCATCCTCACACCCCCATTTTTTTCTTTGAATCTCTGAAAGACAGCCTTTTCTCTGACTACGGAGCCCACAACTCTTTTCCATTAGTCAAACAAAAAGCAAGTAAAAGTAATTTTTTAAAAAGTTTGTTTCAGCCAGATTTCTCCCAAAAGAGAGCAAGTGCTTGAGAAAGATGCCAAATTCAGTGGACTACATGGTTGGGAGTCATGAGACAGAATAAGTAAGTCTTCATGCTAGTAGTCATCTCTATGACCATGTTGGAGTTATAAAAATTAAAGTCAGATTACAAGAGAGAGAAAAACTGGGGAGAAAAAATTAGCACCTTGCAGAGTAAATAAGAGGAATATGAAAACTCAGGATTGCTATAAAAGAGGCTTTGTGAGACAATAAGATGTGTTATCCAGGCAACAAAACTAGACGGTGTAAGAGTCTTGTGAAATCTGAAATTCTAGAACACAGAAAACCATACTATGCTATACAATCTGAGTGGAAAGTGCCCTCTCCTTGAATTGACCAAGACCCATAATAATCTTCTACCAGAGGTATTTTTATGCATAATATCATCTAATTCATTTAAGTGAAATGAAATAAGTAATATGCAAACTGATAATTCTTGAAACTTCTAAAACATCTGAGGCTGAGTGAAAAGCTAGAGATTTAGCTATGTATATTATGTTGTGAGAAATTAGACCCTCAAAATAGCAAAAGGGAAATTGGCAGCTTAGCCAAATAAACCAGAAGGAATGAATAATCTTACATAGTAGCTTAGGGAAGAGAATTTGCTGGAAAATGTAGCTAAACATTGAGGGAATTTGTTTCAAGCAGCTGTAATTTTTGAAGCTGATTTTTTTTTTTCACTCTTAAAAGAAGGGCTGGTTCACTCACATTACTAACATAGATGGGAAAAGATCATGAAATTAATAAAAATTGGAAATACCATTTAAAAAAAAAACTTTCAATAATATTTCACTGTTGGAACTATGTGGTTCCTTCATATATTCCTATCCCTAGCAACTGAGCCTATATCTCAGTGGTATGAGGAATGAAATCAATATTAATTAGTTCTTGAGCACTTGCTAGGTTCTTAGCAAATTTGGGCCAGAAGTGCTGGAGAAATAATGGATAAATGGAGATATAATAAAAATTCCATTGATATAGTAATAGTTTACTAATCATATAGCAATGCTAGAATGATTCTCAGGCTGATTCATGAATATCACAAACCAAACTAATGGTATTTATGGTAATGAGCTACTTCACTTCCTTGCCATTCTCCTGCATCTGCTGCCCATCAGAAAAATACACCTCACTTCCAGGCTGAGTTCTCCTACCCCCTCTCAAAGTTCAGGATGTTTTTTCACAACTTTCCTTGGTCCCTACAGAATATTTGCTCCTCTTGATGACTTATAACCCTATACTCTGCTACCTGACAGTACAAACTCATTTAGGGCAAAAACTATCTCTTGAAGGTCATAAAAATTTTCCCTACAACCTTTAAAACAATTCTTCTGAACACATGTTCTAAGTAAGTATTGTTAATTAAACACATCAACACATGGAGGACAGGTTATTTCAAGTAAAAAAAATAGTAATACTCTTGAGTGATTTTTTTAAATGTTTAAAATGCCCAAAATGCCAAAAACTAGGGACTGCTGTATAGTCTGTTGAAATGAATGTGTTAAATCAATATCAATTTATAATTTTTAGCCTTGACAAAATGCCCATGTGTTTTATGCAAAGCTGGAGATTTGGAAAGTGTGACTAATTTTCTGTGATTTTGGCTTCTGTGTAAACTAAACTACTAACTAATGGACGGGGCTTATTTATAAACAGGACAGAGTTCCAAAATAGGTCTTACACTTTCTACAATGTGAACACTGATACAGCCTTCAGGAAACCTGAAATTGGGATGGGGAATGAGTCTGTGGTGATAAGGCACAGCAGAGGGTCAGCAGTGCTGGAAGCAGGTTATAACTGTGGGGCAGCGATTCCTTGCAGTTATAAGCCTAAACTTTGGATCCCGATTACCTGGGTTTAAATCTTGGCTCCGTTACTTAGCAGCCACATGATCCTGGACCAGTCAGTTGGGTCTCTCTGTGCTTCAATTTCCTCATCTGTCAGCGAGGTTGAAGATAGGACAGGACTGCTGTGGCACTTATATGTGTTAATATGTGAGCAATGCTTAGACTACTCTCTGGTATTTGGTAACATAGTATCAGTTGATGCTCTTATTGTTATTGGAACTGTATGATCTTTACTATGTAGGTGAGTATAAAATAACCTGAAGATTTATGTTGATCTGACTCTGTGAAGCCAAAAAGAACCACTCTCCTTCTAATCCGTTTTACTAAAGTAAGCACATGTTAAAGAATATAAAGCAATCTGGCATTATTCATAGAGAGTAAATGAGTTTGTAGTAATGCAGATTTTTTGATTAGAAGGAAATTTAGGGGTGCCTGGGTGGCTAAGTCAGTTAAGCGGCTGCCTTCGGCTCAGGTCATGATCTCAGGGCCCCGGCATCGAGTCCTGCACTGGGGGTCCTTACTCAGTGCAAATCTGCTTCTCTCTCTGCCCCTTCCCTTGCTCATTCTCTCTCTCTTTCTCAAATAAATAAATAAAATATTTTTTAAAAATTAGAAGGAAATTTAGATATAATCTTGCCTAACTTCATCATCTAACAGAGGAGTGCAAACCCAAATATTGGGTTATGTGATTAGAACTACAGTGGAGAACTGAGAGTAGAAACACAATCCCTTGATGCCTCCCTGTTTTCTCTAGAGAATGGCAGCACCTTGCATCTGAAAGTCTCCAAAACACTTCACCAAGTCTTATTTTCCTCAACCATAAAATTATGTGGGTAACAATACAATTCATTCTGAGACCATTGCAGAAATTAGAGAGATCGCATATAAAGCAACTAGCACTGTATATTATATACATGTACATGCATGTATATGGTAAATATACATACATGCATATATGTACATATGCATGTACATATATGCACATATATACACATATACATATATGTGTGTGTGTACATATACATTCTTTAAATGACATGTATATATATGTATATAAACACACACAGCTATATGGTACATAGTAGACAGTAAAAACAATGATAATGATGGTAATGACATACTACGTACCCAAATTCCATGTACCACATAAATACATTTCACAGCTTCTCCCTTTGCCATGATATTTATAAACACAGAATACATGAAAATAAAAGAACGGATTTACTATTAATCTATATCTATACCACACACACACATACACCCTACCCTTAGAAACCAAGGTTTATAAGATGCCTTACTCTTCCTTTAAGCACTGGCTAATCTATCTAGCCTTCCTAACGCAGCATCAAAATTACAGCATTTCCCATTTTAGAGGAAAAAATAGACTACATATTTCATTATGATGTTAATGCTGGCATTTTTCTTCCCATGCAATATTATTATCAATAATTACCCAAATATGCACAATATAGTTTTGATAAGCTATAAAACTTATTGCTTCTCCTCCTTTTGTCACTTTGAGTGATGTCCCCTAACTTGTCACTTTATGCATTTCAAAAAAATAACTTGAAGTCTCAGCATAAGCCTAATTCTCTGTCATATACTTATCATTACCTTCTCTGCTTCTCCACAGCATTTTGCACATTAATCATTACTTAATTATTTGAAATGAATCATTGAATGTTGGTCCTCCTACTATTCTAATATCTATGAAGGGAGTGAGCACAGTATTCCCAATAGTTATTTCATAAATATATAATAAATATAATAGATTCCCAATATGTAATTGAATATGGAGATTGATATTTCAGCAGGTAGGTCTGAGGTAGCCATGAAGATTTGAGAGTAATTTCCCACTAGTAAAAGTATGCTTGTGTTAATCTAAGACCAGGACTCAAGCCACACTTCTATATACTAAATATACTACTAACTCACAAGACTACTAGCCTCAATCCTTCACTAGACCATGCTCCTAAACTTCAGCTTTCAGTCAGTGCCCTGCGTGGTGACGGGTGCATAACAGTTGCTTGGTAAACACTTGTTAAATGACGAGATTTGCTCTCAAGGATTAGCAGCATGACAATTCCTCATGAATCTGCACAAGACACGTAACAAAACTAAAAGATAAAAAATATGGCTGAAAATGACACATAATTCTGTTATTCTTGTCATAAATGGTACTGTTTAATAATTGTGCGATTAAGCAATTACTCATTGCCTAAAGAGCATTACTAACTACAGAACATTCTGTACTGAACAAGGTATGGGCTTGGGGAGGTACAATTTATACAAGATTTAAAGAATGTCATTAAACTACTGTCACAAACACACGTAAATGTCAAGTGAACTGACAGCACTGCTCCAGGTCCTTTTTCAAACTGCCAAGGAAAGAGATTTTTAAACTAACTTAAGAAACGAAAGAAATATGGACAAATGGAAAATTGAAAGTTTCCTACATGTTAGCTTAAACTATTTAAAGAACAGCATTTCTTAAGAGGAGTTGGAGAATGATTAAAATGAAAATCTGAAACTGACCTAGTTTGTACACCCTGTTGCAATGGAATGAAGCTTGCATATTACCAACCGCCCGGAAATCATCATATTTAATGATGTTATGTTAACTGATTGTAACTGATGTTATGAATAGTCATTGACATCTGTGTAAATGATGTGATTAAAAGGACCAAAGGACAACAAATGATGCTTTCCTCCTAATGCACAGTTGCACTTGTGATGTACTGAGATTTTTGTTTTGTTTTATTTTTTTCAAAGCATCCCTTTCTGCGCTCTATTGCTGCCCACAAGCTAAGTCCACCTGGTGACAAGTGTGTCCCAGAATGCTAAGCCTGAATGTCTCTTGTTCTAGATACTCCCAGTGGCCCAGCTCTACCTCACTACTTAACATCTATTTGATGTTCACATTTACTTTGATAAAAAAGAATTTTACATGAAATACAAACATATTTAGACGTGTCGATATTTATATAATTTCAGAAGCACCACATTTCCATTGTCATGCTTCCTAGAGTTGACTCATTATACTCCATCAATAAACTGTAACTATTAAACACCATGCAATGTGCTGTGTGAGGAAAAAAATGAAACCATTATCAATGTTATTAAGAAGCTCACCACCTAAGCTAAGGTGGATATAGCAGCAGTCATATCTGAAACAATTTACTTATGCAAAATACTTCAGTATTACAAATGATAAATTTTGTGATACATATGTTAAATGCATGTTAAATGTTGAAGATGCTTCAAGAAATAAAGGATAATCACACAATTATTTCCTGGGCATTATACTTGTACTATGTACTTGACATGTATGATGTTCTTTAACCCTTTCTATTATCACCCCCACTTTGTAGATGTGGATCCCTAAGACCATGTCCTGGAGATCCATAAACTCAGTCGGAACAAGGCACTTATGGGAAATAAGGCTTGAGTTTGACTTTGAAGAATGGATAGTAAAAAATGAGTTCTCATGTGTGCACTTAAATTATTGAATCCAGGAGCCACCTTGAATTATTTATTATTTTTATATCATCTTTGCCTGAAGACTCTAAGTAGAGCAAGTAGCTCATTATTTTTACAAATATCCTTGTGAGAATTTACAAACACTTTAAAATTTAGCAGTTCATGAAGAACAGTTACAGTGAAAAGGAAATAGAAATTAGGTAGATTGGAAAGAAATTGGGTAGAAAAGAAAGCTATGCTGTGGAGAAGTATGCATTTTCCATTAGAAAAAAGAAAATCATCCTTACTGTGGGAAGGGAGAAATGTCGTGCTATGGAAATTGCCATTATCTAAGCTTGAAGTAATTATCTTCTTCATTAAAGATAGTTCACTGCTCTTCTCTGTTCTAGTGAATGATGCCACCCCCAACTCATCCTCTATTTCCAACACTCAACATGTCTAATCTGTCATTAGGCTTGAATGTCTGTAAAAGTTCTTGTTACTGACATGTAAAGATCATTCAGAATGTTTCACTATTGTTATTTATATATAGAAATATGAACAAGACTGTTGGGATGATCATTTTATACATGTATAAAATATATATGTTCTACTGTCTATTCTTTACAGGTATATCATAAATTAAGTACTATAAAACAGAGTTCTAATAAAAGAGAACAAGTTGTGCATTCAGCTAGAGCTGTAGTAACTTGAATACGGAGTTTACCATTTCCTGAGCACATCACTTAACAACTGCAAGCCTCAGCTCCTTCATCTGTAAGAGAGTTATCATGACCTTGAAACTAAGTAATGCCTGTAAAGCATATCACATAGTACCTGATACAGTTTAAGACAACAACTTATTTTAGTCATTATATCATTGGATTTTTTCACAAGATACAACATACACTCATAAATGCATACTTTCTAACTGAACAAAAACTATAAGATATACTTTCAAATGATTTTTTTAAATAAGATTTTAAGAAATCTTCCCTTTTTTATAGTTATTTATTTTCTAAACTGTCCTATTAATCCAAATCTCCTGCATCAGTGAGAGAACAGATACTCACAAAAGTAGTAAGGATATGGAAAGATACAGCCAAAACAATGAAACACAGCTCAAATATTGGAAGAACAGGATCAAAGGCGAATTAAGATAATGCTGAACAGAGAAGCAAAACAGCTGCTCTGCCTCTTGAGATGCCCAAAGACATAGTGAGGCTGCCCACAGCTGCCCTTAGATTCTGCCAATCCGCCTTTTCTTCTTACTTCATGAATATTCCATAAACCATATACATTCCAATTCCCAAAGAATAGAAATGGTCACCATAAACCTCTGCCAGGCCATTAACAGTCCATAGGTCACATATGGTGACAATGAATCAAACCACTAGTGACATTACCCAAAGGACTATTGAATTACCAAATGTCATGTAGACTCTAAGGGAAATTCCAAATAAGGAGTGTAAGCACATTTTAAACAAGGCAGCATCATTCAAATAAGTCAACAACCATACAAGTTAGAATACATATTTGAATAAGCAAATTTCAACTGTCTGGTTAGAATTTCTACTGAAACTCAAACCTTATATATTCTTAGAATATTTCCTTCCAATAATATGTTTTAAAATTTTGCCTTTTTTAAAAAAAAAAAAAGATTGTATTTATTTATTTGACAGAGAGAGAGAGAGAGACAGCTAGAGAGGTAATATAAGCAGAGGGAGTGGAAGAGGGAGAAGCAGGCTTCCCGCTCAGCAGGAAGCCTGACGCCGGCTTGATCCCAGAACCCTGGAATCAGAACCCAAACTGAAGGCAGATATTTAACAACTGAGCCACCCAGGCACCCCTACAATTTTGCTGTTAACACAATCTTTCTCCTTCTAAATTTCCTTCTCTCTCTTTTTCTCTCTCTCTCTGTCCCTCCCTCCACGTCCTCCCTCCCTCTCTCAATTTTAATGCGTTCTCAACCTTCAAAGTCGAACTTGATACTGCCATTCAATGATAACTGACGCTCCAAAGCCAGCTATGCTCTGGCAGGAATCTGGAGTTAGGAGGATGGGTGGTCTCACCTATTAATCACTGTCTTTAGAACACAGATATTCTTCAAGTAAACTGCTGTGGCAATCTGAGTTATTATACAGACATAGTCAAACACTGTAGAGGACATGAAGCCTATGACTTATACTTTGACTTGATTTCCTTCCCACCCTTAAATACTATGAATCTATGCCCTCACAAGCAAATTTAATCTTCTTGACATTGGTTATGTCATTTGCACACAGGCTGTGGCCCATTCTGCCAAGAGGAGTTACTGAGTCAGAGGGGACATAGCCCATTGCATTGGTTCAACTGAGGTGTACTGGCAATAGCAATGGCTCCAGCCAAGAGATATGTTTAAAGGAACGAATGGAAGATTACTGGTCTTCTTCCCACCTTTGGACATTAGGTTTATTCTGATTAAGTGGTACTTTTAAGTATTTATAGTAGTCTGTTACAGCACTAATGCAAGTTCACTTTGAAGACAATGAAAGAAAACTATACTGACTCATTATAAATAGAAAAAAATATGTATATAAAATATGTCTCCATGGGGTGCCCGTGTGACTCCTCCATTAGTTAAGCAACTGCCTTTGGCTCAGGTTATGATCCCAGAGACCCAGAATCGAGCCCGATATCAGGCTCCCTGCTCAGCAGAGAGTCTGCTTCTCCCTCTGACCCTCCCTTCTCTTGTGCTCTCTCTCTTTCCCTCTCTCAAATAACTAAATAAAAACTTTTTTTAAAAAAGTCTCAGCACCTGGCTAGCTCAGTCGGTAGAGCATGAGACTCTTAAAAAAAAAAAAAAAAAAAAAAATAAATCCAGAATCTCTGGACTTAAGCAATCCTGGTGTTCAGAAAAAGTTAATAGCTACATTAGAGAGTTGGTATGTTTTATTCTTTCAACATTTTTAAAAAATCATTCGTAGAGATATGTTGTCTTAAAATTTAAAAGTTAATCACTAGTGATATAAAGATACGATATATAGCTTCTAAAGTCCATGAGAAAATAAAGAATAAGGAATTTAGTAGTAAAAATATACTACAAAAGTTATTATTAAGAAAGAATATGAAAAATATTAAAATCAGACCAAATAGAATTTAAAGGAAAAGGTATTACATGGGACAAAAAAAGGTTATTTTATGATAAAATATATGGACTGATATGAAAATACAGCAGTTATGAATCTTTACATGTTGCATATCAGAGCATCAAAGTGTAGAAAACAGAAAAGTCAAAATGTTAAAAAAAATTAACACAAGTCTATCAGTGGGAGAACTGTTTGTATCTTTCTTGGTGTTTGAAAGATCAAGAAGACAAGAGGTGATTTATTAGATGGATGAAATAATAATGTTTTAAGTAAAATTGATTTAACAGCTACAAATCAACTTCTTTCAAATTTCATCAAACATTTACAAGTTTTTAACATAATTCAGAGCACAAGGGAAGTATGAATAAAATTTACATTTGTGTAAGTAACATTTTTGAATATAATGTGATAAAGCTAGAAATAAATAGTAGAGTTAAATTAACATATCCACTTTGGAAATTTTAATATTATCTTACAAATAATTCTTAGCTTATAGAGAAAAATAGCCATGTAATTGTAGAATATTGAGCAAATAATTATAATAGATATCAAAACTTATGACTTATGGCCAAAGCAGTATGTTATATAGCTCACTGCAATAAAGGAATCTATATTATTAAATAAGAAACAGTGAAAACAAATTAGAGGAACTAAACTCAAGAAAATAGAAAAAGAGTAACATAACTAATCTGCAGAAATATAGAAATAAAATAAACCACAAATCAATAATTAGAAAACAGAAGCCGTAAAATAAATACCCAAGACTTATTTATTTATTTAAATTTTTTTTTGGGGGGGGGAAGGAATAGTAAGTAGAATATTTCTACCAAGTCTTCAACACAACAGAGCAAAGCAATTAAAACAACAATCAGAAATGTGTAAACCTGGTGATTCACAGACCTGTACCCCTGGGGATAAAAATACGTTATATGTTTATTTAAAAAAATAAATTAAAAAAAAAAAAAACAACAATCAGAGGCAGAGAGGGTATAAACTTATCCATAGGGAATGCATTGTCTGGCATTGGATGTGGATTTGTTGAATGAGTTAAAAAATAATAATAATGGAATTAATGAATGATTTAACAGAAAAGGGAATGAGTTATTATTTACAGAAAATGCAATTGATCATTTATATATACTTTTGATTTGGGAAAAAGGGTGTTAGACCACTCTTGTGGCAACTACAATAAGGCTGTGAGTAAGTGAATGCAGAAACTTGTCTGCTGATTGACGAGGAAGCTGAGTAGAGATTAAGAGAGAAATAGATCTTGAAGGGGGAGGGGGAGATGGAAGGAGAAGAGGAGGAAGAGGAAGAGGAGCTGCCTGTTTGCTTACCTGTCTCCATGAAGATCTAGCTATTTTTGTACAACTGGAGTCCTGAGGAAAACATTACTTTAAAACTTTTTTTTTTTTTAAATCACAGAATCACTGAAGTGCCTAATGTAAATTACAGTAGCTCTTAGATATTTACATCCTTTTAAGTCTGTCCCTTTAGGTCAATAATTCTTCATCTTTGGTGCACATCAGATACACCTATGGGTCATCTTGTTTATTGGCTTTATTTTCTTGTTTAATATAAGGGCACAGGTTGCCTGGGTTGCTCAGTGGTTTAAAGCCTCTGCCTTCAGCTCAGGTCATGGTCCCAGGATCCTGGGATCGAACCCCATATGGGGCTCTGCTCAGCGGGGAACCTGCTTCCTCCTCTCTCTCTGCCTGCCTCTCTGCCTACTTGTGACCTCTATCTCTCAAATAAATAAATAAAATCTTAAAAAAAAAAAAAAAAATATATATATATATATATATATATATATATATATATTCGGGCACAGACACCACCAGACCCCATGGGATAGTTCTAATGTGGGATTATATCAAGAACGGCTGCTCTACTTTGTCCAATAAACTCTACTGAAATGACCAATCAACCCATTCAAAGATATCCACAGGTTCCTCTTAATAGTAGACATCAGATTTGGTCCCAGTCAAAAACTTTTAATTCTGACAGGAGTTTTCAAACAACTAACTCCAGATAAATCTAACTCATCCAGACCTGTTTAGTTTTTAAGCCATTAATCACAGTTTTAAAGTTTACATTTACAACTACCCTTTTCCGATTTCTTGGATTTTAAATGACTTCCAAATTGTTACTGGGATTTTCAAATTCTCGGTTTTTCCCCTGGATTCAATGTAAATCTGACAAAAAGCTGAAATCTTAAACTGAAGGAGATTAAGTCAAATACCTGCAGAGGTGCTTCGGGAGGCTTTTCTCTCTGCACTGGAGCAGCCGGTATTTCCTGGAGGGCTTTTGATGACTTCCTTTTGGCTTTTGCCATTTGAACATTGGTAAAGTAATTGACAGCAGCAAACTCAATAAGGGCAGAAAATACGAAAGCAAAGCAGACAGCTATGAACCAATCCATGGCGGTAGCGTAGGACACTTTGGGCAAAGAATGCCGTGCACTGATGCTCAGTGTGGTCATGGTGAGGACTGTGGTTATTCCTTCAGAAGCAAAAGAGCAAAAAGACAAAATATCATTACTACTATGCAAACAAACCAACAAACCTTGGGGACTTGGTGGGAGAGGGGTAATAAAGTTTACAATATCTCAAGCCATCTCTTTTGGGAGACTCAAACCCTAGTGGCTCAGTGAAATTAGCATAGGTTTTCAAGTAAGAGACAGGTATCATTAAAATCCTGGCTCTTCTACTTATTGGCTCAGTGTGACTCGGATTAAGTGAGGAAAACTCAATGGGCTTCATTTGATACTTAGCGATTGGGTTTGCTATAAAGATTACAACTATATATAGCACCTATTGTATATTGGGCTGGTATTAGTATCTGAGCCAACATACCTGAGCAAGTCAACACATACACCTAGCAGGAAGTTAGGTGTAACTTCCTGTTGAAGTAACTTCCTGTTGAAGCACTGCTTCTCAACCAGGAGTGAGAAGTTGATAGCATTGTAATTTGGGGCATCAGAATTTCTGGGATAGGCATGCCCATTGCTATGGAGAATCATGACCAGAAAAATCATGAATTATAGATACTTAAAACTGAGTATTACCTGCTAAATTAATATAATAATGAAATAATAATCTAGTTGCAAAAGAGCTTAATTTATAAAAAACAACAGAGGTATATTTCTGGAAAAATAGATTTCTAGAATAATTTAGTTTTAAAAATAGTGGACATCTACCATGCATCAGTTTGTGGTAAGCAGGAAAATCTTTGCAACAAGAATAGAGGTACTTCTCTTTCATTAATAGGTTTCTGAAGAATATCATCCTCAGGGAAGCCTTCTCCTCGGCCTGAAAAAAAAAGTCCCCATTCTCAGTGGAAAAAGTCCACTTGTCACTGGAGCTATCGAGAAATGTGTTATTTAAGTATGCTAATAGTTGTTTCTTTTTGTATCTTTGTCTATCTGCATATATCATCTATGTTATCTAGTCAAGCTTGGAGATTTCTGTGAGAATTTACTATACCCATTTAAACTCATCCAAAGGGTGTCTGGGAGGCTTAGTCGGTTAAACATCTGCCTTCAGCTCAGGTCTTGATCCTGGAGTCTTGTGATAGAACCCTGCACTGGACTCCCTGCTTAGTGAGGAGTATGCCTCTCCCTTTGCTGTTTCCCTTGCTTGTATGTACATTCTTTCTCTTTCTCAAATAAATAAATTTTTAAAAATACATAAATAAATAATAAACTCATTCTATCTAATGTTCAGAATAGTTCCTGAATTGGGGGGTGATGATGATGATGAAAAAGGCACCTAAACTATATATTCCAGTCTATGTCAATCCTTCACCAAAAGCCAAAAAATAACGTGCTAAACTAAAGAGATAGTGAGCCCCATGCAATAGTAATGGAATAATAATAATTGAAATTAGGGAGAATTTATATTGTCTCCTCAGTTCTGCCTTGTTCCCTAATTGTTCCATGAACATAGGCCTGTCTCCAACAACCTAATTTAGCGTAGCCTTCTTGAGGGCAGAAATACCTAATACTGCTTCAGTATTTGTCATACTTCATATAATGCCAGATACATAAGTGCGTAATGAATAAAAACGTTTTTTTCACCTCCTCACCAACCCAATTTTCTCCGGTCCAGTCTGAATTATCAACGTTTAGAACATCAAAATTAGAGCAACTGCGTAGTGTATAAGCTATAGATCTTTTAAAATATTCCATAAACTCTACAGAGAAAGAAACTTGAGGATTTGGTTGTATTCCCTCTTTGAAGAAAAAAGGTGTGATTTTTTTTTTAGAATTTTATTCATCTAAAACAGATTTTTAAATGTTTGCTGGGTCAAATATGGAGATATTGAAATAGCTATGAAAACGGAGTACTGTGAATTTTTTGTACTTCATTTCAGAAAGAAACCCTAGAACTTTTAGGCCTCCATTTGATCTCAGAAAAATGGCAACATTCCCATGCTGCCTGTGAGATGTAAATTAACCTTGAAAATTTTAGCTACAAAGTTTGAAGATAAATCAAAGTTTTTCTTCTTATTCATAAAAATTTAAGTTTAATGGCTTATTAAGAATTCAAAAATGTTATACAAATTCCTTGTGTATATTTCCTCTATCACAGCAATTATGCTGAAAGCACTTGGAAATAAAATATGAACAGTGCAGCCTAAATAAGAATACTACTCAGAACTCAGAAAATTCTAAAGAACATAATGTGATAGCCAAAAAGGAAAACTAAAACTCAAATATAAGTGATTTAGGATTTCCCAGGAGGCTTTGAAAGTGTTCTGTTTTTTGTTGTTGTTTTGTTTTTGTTTTGTTTTGATACCAGAACAATTTCTCCTGCAGACCTGCAGTAATGGTCTTCATCTTCTCCTGCTGTCAGGGGAAGAAAATCCCTCATTAATGCTAAGTAGGCAGGATATTAATGAAATTATTGAGCCTTGAATTCCAAAATTACTTTCTGATCACCAGTTCCTGAAAATGTTAAATGATGCTGTGGACATAAATGCAAAACATATGTGCTTACTTTCCATTTCTCTTTCACTGGTTTGAGTCAATTTGATTGAAAGTTTGTAGAATATTATGGTTCATATCTTATGAGTGTTGGCAAATTTAGAGAAGTATAAACAATTTGCTAAGTTGCCTTCCTTTTAGACAAAAAGTTTCCTCCGTCTTGTGGTCAAACTTAAAGAAAGCACTAGCATATAAGGAATGTGTTTCTTACAGCTGTTTTTAGAGCATTTGGTTTAATAAACACCAAAAGAGTAGCAAACAGAAGCTAACCCTTCAGATAAGAAGACATGCTTCCTCTGCCTCTAGGAAGACAGTGCATCTGCTCTCAATGGCTTAGCTGGCATCTACCCTGAAAGCATTTCAACAACCATAGAATTTTTTTTGACACGTTCAACTATTGATGCCAGTACCTGCTTTTATAATGCTGAATATGTACCATATTGGCTGGTCCAGGAACTGGGAGAGGACGTGTAAGAGTAAGCTAAGACTGTGCACAAGAGTAAATTTTTGGCTGGCCACTCCAAGGAAATGAACTAGTAATGATTTAGACATGCCAGCTGGCATTTACTCTGGTTTAACATTTTACTATACTGGAATAATGAGAAGACTTAAAGGCAGACAACATTGCAGATAGAAGGTCTTTGGAGAGAATTCAGCACACTCTGCTTCCCATATTTACATTAATTAATTTTGGGGGGGGGAGAGTCTAATTTTCCATGATCTCTGGTGACATGTCTGATCCAGCATATTCTTTCCCCAAGTGGAGAGGGAAATGAAAAATTAGGGAAAATATATACTTGCCCAGAATTAATGTTTTACTTCAGTCTCATATGAAATAGATTGCTAATGCTCCCCAAATACTTAAAACTTAACTTCCTTAGGAAAATGCCATCTCAGTGCCTCAATGAACAGTTTAATAATTACCATTCTGACACATCTTAGGTCTTTGAAGACTTAATTATTGTGCATGATTTCCCTGGTCAATCAAAACCAACATCTTGGCACACAAGCACAAGACAGGCAAATGTCACAGTTCAAATGGAAAAAGCTACCCACAAATTATCTTCAGCACACATCTATACAATCTCACTCAGAAGCTCTTGAATACTCCACAAACGCCCACATCCTTATACTTCCTGTGAAGACAGAATGGCAGAATAGAAATGGCAAGGTTCTCGAAGTTAGACAGAAATTGTCCTGGGTCCATCACTTATAAGTATGTAACTTTATACAAGTTTCTTGATTTCTTTGAGTTATTCTCTTCATCTATGAAGAATTAATAAGACCTACCTTGCTGAGTTATTGTGAAGATTACATAAGATGGCAAATCTTATCATCATTGTTATTAGTATTACCAGTATTCTTACTGCATGCCACTTAATTTCCTTACAGTGTCTTATGTGTTGGAAATGTTGGTGGGTACCACTGTAATCAGTGTTATCCTTCTCCACATCACTGGAAATTTCTATTGTTTGGGGACAAGGGAGATAGGACAGTACAGTGGCTACCAATTTGTGTTCAACCAAAAAAAGCTTTCAAAGCTTATCGAACAATCACAGTAACTCTAAAATACAGAGGACATTCATATTAGAGTATCAAGTAGTGATTCCTAAATGAGGTAGATGGCAGTGTGGACTGTTATAATAATAAACACTTAAATAAAACGTATTCTATGATAGGCTTTGTTCCAAGTTCTTTATTCAAATTAATTCATTTAACCCTCATAACAACCCTATGGAGTAAGTACAACCCTTCATCCTGTTGTAACACGCGAGGAAATGAGCAGAAGTAACTCATTGGCAGTCTACAGCAAATCAGTGGTAGACCTTGTGGTTAGAACTGAGGTTGCCTGGAGGCAGAATCTGTGTTAAGACACTACTGCCTCTTCATCAGATATATAAAGGACAGGTCAGTATTTTCTGCTCTAGATGTTCTTTAAGATCACAGAAAAGAGATGATAATATGTGTTCAGGTGATTTTATTTTTATTTTCTGATAATAATTCCTAAAACATTGGTATGATTTATGCCAGGGAAAGTTAAGGGAGTTTGGTCTGTGCTCAGCCTCTGCAGGTACTTCCTGCCCAGTCAGGCTCACTCTGAACATGATATGCAAAGACCAAAGTCTACTCCGCACACTACATGACTTGAGGAGCATAAAGGACCTAACAGGGTGCCTGGTATTACACAAAATCAATAAGTATTTTCTGGAAAAGCAATTAAAAATTAAGAAAACCAAGTCCCCCCAAAATAAGTCTCCCCTATGTGAGAGAAGTACGAGGGAGAGTAACAAATACGTACTAGGTGTATCATGTGCCCTGGGAGGAGTACTGAACATCACTCTGAATCCTCACCAGTCCATGAAGGAGAGAGGCATTAGGATGGAGATGTATACGGATAAAGAAAATAAGTGCCAGATTCCAGTTTCAAGACCCAATCTACTGTAGTCCAAAGCTTAGATTTGTTATTTTCTCTTTCATTCTTACACCTATTTTTAAAAATTTTTATTAACATATAATGTATTATTAGCCCCAGGGGTACAGATCTGTGAATCGCCAGGTTTACACACTTCACAGCACTCACCATAGCACATACCTTCCCCAATGTCCATAACCCAACCACCTTCCCCCTATATTCCCCTCCCTGCGGCAACCCTCAGTTTGTTTAATGCGTAAAATATATTTCATACTTGCAATGTGCAGTTATTATTTAATTGAACCCTCACAACTCTGTGACGTAGGTAGTACTACAATACTAGCTCACTGGCTTCTTGAGGTCCTACCCTGCTCCCCACACTAACTGTTCTGTAATAGTTTCCCTAATAGGGTTCTTGTGTTAAACCTAAGGTTAAAGGGGGGTGCAGGTGTCTGTGAAAAATTTCCTCACATTCAGATGCGTTGAGGACACTAAGACACCTGATCAGTTCTCTGTAAGGATGGAGAAGTGGGATGAGAAGCTCCTACTTCCCCCAGTGTATTCTCACCAGCGTCCCTCCTGCTGTGGCGTGATAAGGGATAATATACCATGGTTTTGATCTTCCCAACTAGAAAATGCAAAAGAAGGATGACCTCTCCTGTGAGGATTGTACCTCCAGTCCAGAGAAACTGTGAGCATTTTCCCTCTTATCCTACTACTACCTACTTTTACCACTCACAATCAATAGAAAGAGAATAGAGAAATATGTTATATTAAATAGATATCATTATAACTAGTTGTATTATTTAAAAGCATAGCTGATATACAGAAAGCTTTATTTACAGCTATAAAAATTTAAACCCGGTGTGTTCTGGACCTCATAAAGTTAAGAATATGATATATAGGAAGCCACTATAAAAGCAAAAAGAAGAAAATATGCTTGTGTTCGAAGAGAAAAGATATAGATAGAACATAACAATGAGCTAATAAACTAAGCATATAATACCATCCAACTCAATGCATTGAAACCACATGCATTTTGCTCCTCTTCATTAAAAAGCAAATTATGCTAAGGCTTTCATATTCATTCAGCCATGACTTTTATTTGTTTTATTTTTAGTTCCCAGCGCATTCCATTTTAACACCTAGATATGATTTTAATTCAATTATACAGCTTTAAGGTAGGAGCCCAAGAATATCATGAAAAGTGAAATCATATTCAGAGTCACTCTTGGTCCCATCTGTCTGGTCTTAATAAGGCAAATACGATGAGGCCCCAAAGGAAAGGATGGCCTACCTATATCCCCCAAACCTTATTTGTATTGGCTGAGTAAAAATGAAAGCCTATGAAAAGGAAAAAAGAAAAAAGAAACAAAGCCATATGATTCTTTTCTCAATACAGCTTGATATATTACTGTTTAGTATATTCTTAGGGGGAAAAAATGATGTTTTAAGAACTATTCCCATGAATCATGATCAAAATATAACACGAACAAAAATACCCAAGAAATGAATGGCACTTACCGAATACAGTCCTAGCTGGAACTGATTCCTTGTTTATCCAGAACGAAACTTGAGAAAGAATCACTGTCATTATACACGGAATGTATGTTTGAATCATAAAGTAACCCATCTTCCGTCTGAGGTGGAAATAAACTGTCATAACAACATATTCACCTACAAATGAAACACGAGGAAAATGTATTATTGGTTACGCAGGCAATCAGTCAATGACTTCATAATCATATTTCAGACTAACAAATAGTATTTTAGACAAAGAATGATCTGTAGTGCAGAGCAAGCAAACTGAGAAATATATAGTTCCTAACTAGGGAGGAAATGATATTGAACATCCTTACACAGAAAAACACTTTTGTTCTATGTAATGGTTAAGCGATTTAATAAATTAAGCTACAACTATTAAAAAAAAACACTTGCAGCACTTTCTATTTTAAAGGCCTGGTACTGTGAAAGCAGTTAGCCTTCAATTTCAGCATTTTCTAAGAGCAGAATTTAGACCTCACTTTTATGGAAAATCACTACAAAAAATGGAAATACGCACTTGAAAATCTAAAGCTTAATTTTGGAAAGAATTGAAATACACAGATTTACGTTATATATACATACTTGCTTTGGAAGAGGCTGTCTTAATGTCTCAGTTTTAGGAAAGAGATGTGTTTCTGAATGTTACACATATGAAGAAAACTACAAAGAGAAACGTGTAACATCGAGCCATATATAACATCTCTGAGTTCAAGCATCTTTTATGGGCATTTAGACAAAAATCTAAAAAGCTAATTAGGGAAACAAATTATAAGATTTCTGGTAGCTGTTGGTAAGTATTTATAATGTGACAGCTGAAAGTGACATATTAAAGTGACGTAGGAAAGCCGTGGCCTTATTCTGACTGTGAGGCCCGATATTCAGAAGACTCAAATCCCAAAATGTGTTTTTCAATCCCTCTTGCAGACTGGAAAATTAATGCCAAGTAGCATACTGACTTTAATCGTTAAACATCTCACCCGTAATGGACTTGATAGTTTCACTTGATACAGTTTGCCCAACCAAGTCATATTGGACTAAGCTCGAAGACTCCTTTGGAACTTCCACTGATTTCTCAGGACCTTTTGTCCAGGTATAAATCATCTCACTCTTTGGATATGCATCTGAATGAGAGCCCAGAATGTGATTAGAGTCAGTGGTCCTTTTTCAGCAGGACTGATGGTCAACACTTAAGAATATTACACATGTTCAAGAAAGATGGAATAAAAGGAAACAATAATCATTGTGATTTATTCAAACATGCTTAAGATTTAGAAAACCGTAGAGATTAAATGAACACCCTGGCAACTCAGCATATTTCTTGTTTTTATATCAAGGAATTGGAGAAGGAGCGACTAAAACTAAGCAACTTCAACATTATATATGCATCAATGCACTTGGATGTGCTTCCATACTGCTAGGATAAGCAGTTGAAAAACAGAAATAATGCTCCTCCACCGAAAAAGTACTTCTTCCATTCCAACTCACTTCCAGTGCTCAACTGAGACTGACTCCTTCCATTCTAAGGCAGTTCTGCCAATTAGAAATGTACCAGATGCTGCCTATAATAATACAACAACAACAACAACAAAACAAAACCTACTGTTGGGAGAGCTCTCCAGGGGTCATCTATTCCAGACCGCCTCTGGGCAACACCCATGCTGTTTGGGAACCATCCCGCAGTGACAACCGGCTCTGCTGTTTGTAAAGCCCACCAGGGAAAATAATTACACAACTGGTTCCGCTACCTTTAAACTACAATCAGGACATTTTCCCTCCTGTCTTCAACAAATCCCTCCCAGCGGCAATTTAAGCCCATTTTCTATTATTCGGTGTTCAATGCGAATGGAAACCAGCTGCTAGCTTTACCAGTCTACCCACAACAGATAGCTTGGCTCACACACAAAGCTCACAAAGCTCAAAAGAACCATGATGAGTTGGTTCCCTCCACAAACCTTCCTAAAATGGCTAGAGCACAGTAGGTCTCTGTGAAATCGCTTAATTCTACAAAGGAGTTGATACCTAGGGAGACTATTTTTTACAAATGATTTTTTTGATTTCACAAAACAAATTCTGAGGCTTGTGTCGCCAGTTAGCAGTAGATAGCTAATGTGTCAACATTTCTCTCCTGAAGTACATTCATGCTACATCATACATTTAAAAGACACCAAATACTATATTCCTGCCCTTGATATTCTAAAGCAGGTATCCTTCTCTTGACTCTCTTACCTTGATGGAATAACCTTTCTCTTAATGATTCAACATTTCAGGCAGGACCTACGGATGTGGGCAAAATGGGTGCAGGCAATCAAAGGTTACTCTCTTTTTAATTGCTACTCAAAAAAAAAACAACTTCCAAAGAGTGATTTCTTTATTTAGTACAAACCCTGATTGAATATCAACGATGTTTAAGTCACTCCAAAGAGTGCTGTGTATGGGAACTAGAGGGGGCTGCATGGGAAAGAACTTCCCATAGATAAGAACTATCTTGGGGGGAAATTTAAGATTTGGTAATACCAATGGGTTTTAATTCTGCTCCCAGGGAGATGGTGCCTTTCTTTTCTTCATCTTCTCTCATTAAGTCACTGGTCAGGGAGCAAATGACTCTAGCATTAACTTAGCTCACTGAATACTGGAATACTGTGGTTACTAGGGCTTGTAAAAGAAGGCTGACGGCCAGTTCTCATTATTAAGCAATGAGCATGGTAATAGTGGGCAACAGTTTCACAATCAGTGCACTAAGGATCTGAAGCAATAATAAAAGCCAGCGCCTATTTGTGGTAGATTCTGACTGAATCAAATATTTGTGGCAGACATTAGGAAAGGCAATCTCATTTTTCTGCCATCTCAGAGAAGGAAGCTTGGGGGAAAGAATTCCATATTCTTTTTTACCCACTCTTTTTACCTTCTTGCCTTCCCCTCCTCAAAGTATGCCCAAGCCATCTACCTCACAGATTCTCCTCTAGCGCCATCCTTGTCTAAGCCACCGCCATCTTTGATGGTACTAGAGCAATAGCCTCCAACTTATATCTGCTTCTACTCTAATCTCCCTACAATCCATTCTCCATAAAAAAGCTGAAATGAAATTGTAAAATGTCAAAGAATGCCAAATCCCCTAGTAAAATCTTCCAAGGGCTTTCCATAGCATTTCCAATAGAATTCAAACTCCTTAACGTGGTCTATAAAGGGGTATATTACCTGGTTCTGTCTATATATCAGACCACACCTCCTACTATGCTTTCATTATGCTTCAGCCTCTTTGATACTAACAGCATTGTTGATATTATTCTCACCCTTGTCGTTTCAAGAAACCCTGAATCTTCTCTGGCCCTTTTTCAAATCTGCCATAAAGAAGTCTGCTTATAACAGGCACTGTTCATTTTCTCCCCTCCCCACTAAAAACCCTTTGTACTTTCTTCGTTATACCACCAACACATAAATTTCAGAGGTCCCTAAATTTCACCACTGATTACCAAACTATTATTGTGAGTCAGTCTGCCTAGGCCATCTGTACAAACAGTTTTTGGTTTTTGGATATGAGGTTGAAATAGTCTCCTAAAAGTCAAATCTTAGAGAGTTATCATGAACAATGAGTGAAATGGATTATGGGAAATCATGCACATATATAAGTATCAGCTTGCATTCGATAAAAATGAATTCTAACAATATTTGTATTGTAACTTACAACTTCCAAATTTCAAAGGGCATGCATGACCATCCATGGGGAAATCCACCAATCTCATGGGACACTCTGCACTTATGGTGAGTCTATAGTGGAAAAATGCAATTAAAATTAACTCTCACTTTACAAATGATTTTATGACACCTAAAATGAGAAGGATGGAAAGAAGGAAGGAAGAACAGAAAAAGGGGGAAAGGGAAGGAGGAAAGAGTAGGAAAAAAGCATAAAAAAGGAAGAAGGAAGAAGAAAAAAAATGACTACCTCATTGTGTATAAAATAGTGCCATTTCTCATAATTCTAAAAAGCTTATTTGGAGCTGTCATATTATGTGAAACCGATTTCTTTCCATTCCTGAAGAAAGTATCAGGGGTCCATACTTTTGTTACCATCATATTGTTCAATCTCAAAATTTCAATGGGACCATCATATTTTAGTCTTTTGTCAATCCATGTCTGTCTGAAGAACACATCCATTGTGTATTCCTAGGGAAATTAGTTTTTGACATATTCAAATCACAGATGACTACACATAAATATGCATTAAATTCTAGCCTCCTTCCCACTCATTAAAAAAAAAAAAACTACCCAAATAAAAACTAAATTAATAGGAACAGAAATTTTCTTAAGTCAACGGAGCTAAAAGATCCTCAGCAATTAAAGCATGTTATGTCCATCTTGATAACTTAATCTTCTACTTTATTAGATAAGTAAATTACCATAAACATGAGTCATTCAAGATTAATTACCGTAATTTAATAGAACCACCAGCACCAAATAATTACAGTTGTACTTTAGACCAGGTAGCAAAATTAGTAAAAGTGTAACAAATATCATGGCATAATCCATCATAAAATTGTAGGCATCTCTAAGACAAAATAAAATTTTTAAAAAACCAATTATATATTAACAGAATTTTTTAAAGTTAACCTAAGAGCTTCAGGTCAAGGAAGAAAGGTCAAGCTGGCTCTCTGACCTTTAAACTGCATATATTTACTATTAGAGGCACAACTGAATGGATGAATTCATCCTGATCAGTGTTTGATGTTCTAACTTCTTGAAGCATGAGAGAGAGGCAGGAGGAGAAGGGGTTGGGGTGGGCACAGAGAGTGAGCAATTGGGCTAACATGTAATACTAAACATGATTAGGGGAACAGTATAGCTTCATACAAAAACTAATTACACTTTTCAATTGTCTCCTCCTCAATAATTTTCTAAAGGGAAAACATCACTACATAAAAGTTTGTGCCATGGAGACTAGTAATAGGGAAAGTTTTCTTTGTGAGAATAACTCTAAACCAAAAAATAGTTAAATGTTAGAGCCAAAATGCAAATTAAATGACTTACTCCTTTTAAACTTTTGAAACTAGGCGGTTCTTTGACTTGCTAGCTGTGTGTAATTAATGACAAAATAAATATTAAAATATAAATGGCCCTCTCCTCTGAATGTTTTCTTCAAACCTCAAGAGGTACATTGAATTTCCTAAGTACCTACCATTTCAACATCAGAGACGGGTCCAAAGCTGGTGACATATATATCAGTTTTTACTTCTGTAACAGGACCTAGTAGGTATAAAGTAAATGAGTGAAAAAAATTACCAATTTTATAGGCAAGGAGGATAAAGAATAAATATAGATATGATATATCATGTTTTTATAGGGATCTTAAATTTTCAGTGAGATGATGCATCTCTCCAAAAATGGAAAAAAAAAAAAAGTAGACAAAAGAACAACAGAACCAGAAAGCAGTGTTTATTTATAGGCAAAACAAACAAGCAAACAAACAAAAAAATACCACCCTAGTTACTTAGGGGAACCTTGCTTCTTCAAAAACACATTACCTCCGGGCACTGTTATGACAGGCAGTGCAGGGGAAAAAAAGCTTTCAGCCTTTGTAATTTTTTATAGTCCATCATCTGATCAGCCATTGAGCTGTTAAAAAGAGGAAATGTAGCTAGGAGAGTGAGGAGACAAACCCTAAGAGTTGTAAGGGATGCATCTTTGGAGAGCTGACAATTCTGGGAAATAACTTAAGCCCAGAAATGATTCAGGTCACCTTTAACAATCAGCAGACCATCCACTGGTGACTGAGATCAAAGATTAACTCTCCTACAAGTCAGACCTATTCACTTCTTGCCACCTACTAGCCATTTCATCTTGGGCAGGCTATTGAACCTCTCAGAAGCAGCAACCTCAGATATAGGCAAGACTGTTGATAGGGATCAAATGAAATTTTTCATACAAAACCCTGAACACAGTGACTCTCTTACAAGAGTTCGTATTAAGTAGTAGTTTCTCTTTGCTTCTGATAATGGCCACTACTGAGATTCTTTCCCAGGCCTAAATAAGACTGGTTCAGAAACAAACACATAGGTGTGTTTGGCAGAAGAAAAAGGTGGGGGCATCTTGACCATGGGGGTGACACAGGTTTTAGACAAAGGAAGATTTCCACAATCTGGGTTTAGCATGGTGCTTAAAATCCGGAACTATGGAATTTAAATTTGGCTCAAACACTTTTTAAATATAATCTTAGTCAAGCCATGAATCCTGAGAGGTAAAGGTTTTAATGAATATTAACTGAAATTATAAATGTAAATGACTTGTCCCAGTCTCTAGAATATAATGCACTCAGTAATGATAGTAGTTATTATATATACCTTTTTTATTACTAATAAAAATTAAAAAAAAATTGTTGCCCTCTTGGATACCATTTAAATGATAGTTTATAACATTGTTTGGCCAGAAGCTAGATAATCCATACTGGAAAGAATAACATCTGTTATCAAGATGGGTTATTTCCTTTGGATACTGGTTGGGCAATTGGATTTATGCCAAGGGGCGGGGGGCAGAGAAAGGAAGGGTAGTTGGTATAGCTTAATGCCCTAGGTTTAAAGTTGTCTTCATAAAAATGAATCAGAATATTTCTCACTGTATAGAACAAAGAATGAGCCTCAGGAAGAAAAATAATTTGAAGAAGAATGAGAGAATTCTTTCTTAAATAAGTATCCTAAGAAAAATATATCCTTTGTAAGTATACTGAAAGAAAAGTCATAGATTAAATTGATCCATCAAGAGCTTTCATTAAAAAAAAAAAAAAAAAAAACCAACACCTTTGGAAAACAGAGAAAATAAGTTACTTAAAATAATTAAGGTTGCATATGTCCTGAAATGATTTGACAACTGAACCATTTGTTTGATAAGATTCTTGAGAATTCAAAAGTTACTTTACTTTTTCATATATATATATGTATATATATATATATTTAAATTTTTTGTTAACATACAATGTATTACTGTTTTCAGGGGTACAAGTCTGTGAATCATCAGTCTTACACAATTCTCAGCTTTCACCATAGCACATACCCTCCCCAATGTCTGTCACCCAGCCACCCTATCCCTCCTACCTCCCTCACCTCCAAGAAGCCTCAGTTTGTTTTCTGAGATTAAGAGACTCTTATGGGGAGGGGGGTTGGCAGAAGGGGGTGGGATTATGGACATTGGGGAGGGTATGTGCTTTGGTGAGTGCTGTGAAGTGTGTAAACCTGGTGATTCACAGACCTGTACCCCTGGGGATAAAAATATATGTTTATAAAAAATAAAAAATTTTAAAAATTTAAAACAAAAAAAGAGACTCTTACGGTTTGTCTCCTTCTCTGCTTTCCTCTTGTTTCAATTTTTCCTCTCCTCTTTCAAGATCTTCTGCTTTATTTGGAATTTGAGAATCAAAAATTACTTTAAAGATCAATTTAGGGCAGTAGTTTTCAAACTTTCATGGATCAGAATCACCCAAAGGTTTGTTAAAGCAGCAATGCTGGGCCCCCACACTAGCCCTGCTGATTGAGTAGGTCTAAGGTGGAGCCTGGCAATTTGCATTTCTAGCAACTCCTTAGGTGATGCAGTTCATTTTATTCTAGTTTACAGACTGTGTTCATCTGATTTCTAGAATAGTATTTACCCAACTATGTCCTGTAAAATATTATTACTGTGTATTAAGTGTTCAATGGGATTAAGGGAAGTATATAAGAGGAATTAGGCCAATGATATTTTTACTTACAAATTTACTTTAAGGTGTGTGGGGTTATGCTAAGTCTTGTAGTTACAGTGATTCCATGATAATAATGGGTATTTTCCAATTCTTATATAATACTTTCTTAATGATTCTTGGAAAAATATTTATGTCTGGAATTACAATCTTCGTATTGTTTAGTTTGTTTGTGACATTGTTCAGTATTTGTTTTTCATGATCGTCTTTGAGATTAAGTGAGATTCTAAAAATATGTGATTGGAAGAGAGATTTCATTTGGACACCCACTCAATAAACATTCACTGAGTGAGCACCTGCTGAGTATCAAGTTCTGTACTGTACTAGGCCCTGGAGCTAGAGTGGTAACCAAGACTTAGGAGTTCCCTGTCTCACTGGGTGTTATATGTAGGTAATGAATCACTAAATTCTACTCCTGAAACCAATATTACACTACACATTAACTAACTAGAATTTAAATAAAAATTTGAAAAATAAAATAAATTTAAACACAATAAATAAATAAATAAATTCCCTGCTTCAGGGAGTTAACATGCTATTAGAAGAGTTTGAGTGTAAATAATAAAGAAATAAATTGGATGGAAGAATCTTTTTATTCATAAGAGGTACAAATCAGGCTGGTAATGGAGTAAGAGGCTGGGAAAACCTAGATTTTTGAGCCACTCTTCAAAGTGGAAACTTTTAACTGAGACCTGGAGGGTAAACATGAGCCACTGGAATAACAGAGAGAATTGTCATTCCAAGAATAAAGTACTGCAGGATAAAAGCTCAGAGTCAGGAGAGACCTTACTGTGTTCAGGGAATAAAAAAGAGGCCAGTGAGGCTGGCACAAAGCAGGTAAGGAAGAGAATGATAAGAAATGAAAGTCACATAAACAGAATGAAAACCAGTCGGTGGGCAGAGACCTACTCCTGAGTCCATATTCTAAAAGGGCATTTTTTTAAAAAAGATTTTATTTATTTATTTGACTGAGAGAGAGAGAGATCACAAATAGGCAGAGAGGCAGGCAGAGAGAGGGGAGAAAGCAGGCTCTCTGCAAAGCAGAGAGCTGGATGTGGGACTCGATCCCAGGACCCTGAGATCATGGCCTGAGCCGAAGGCAGAGGCTTAACCCACCGAGCCACCCAGGTGTCCCCTAAAGGGGCATCTTTTAAGCAACATACTTAAAATACACGTTCTAGTGACAGTTGTTAAAACTACATGGAAAAAAAACTTATAGAAATCCTGGTGACAGATGGACCACACATGGAGAGGTTGTTATGTGCTGAATTATGTTCTTCCCAAATTCATATGTTGAAGTCCTAATGCCCAGTACCTCAGAATATGACTGTATTTAGAATTAGGGTCTTTAAAAAAAGAAATTAGGTTACAATGAGGTCTTTAGGATGGACTCAAATCCAATGTGACTGATGCCCTTAAAAGAAGAGGAGATTAGGACACAAAATCACACAGTAGAAAGACCATGTGAAGACAGAGAAGATAACCATCCACAACAAAGGAGAGGACTTAGAGGAAACCAAGCCTGCTGACACTTTGATATTGTTATTGTTTAAGCTACTCTGTCTGTGGCATTTTATAATGGCCTCCCAAGCAAAAGCATACAGAAATACAAAAGAAACAATTTTCTTCTGTTCTTTCCTAAAGTTTTCTCCCTCTGATACTCAGTTCAGCTCTGCCTTGGGCTATAAGGAAGTTTGATTTTTATCCCTTAATCATTGGAAGGCCATCAAGAGTTTGAAGTAAGGAAATTATATGATTTGAATTATATTCTTTATAAAATCACGCTGGCAGTTGTTAACAGTAAATTATAGAGGAGCAAGTGTAGAGGAAGGGCTCTTTTAAAATGCTGTCTTACCAGCCTAGTTGAGAAATGATGATGGCCTACACTAGGAATGCAGCAACAAGGATGGAGGTTAACAGATCACGGGGTGTGCTGGTGTGTCACTGCTCACAGGGAAAAAGATTTTTCCCCAAAGAGAAAAGAGCAGAGATATAATAATTCTATTTATTGAAGGCCTACCCATGTGCCAGGAGGGCTACTAGCCTCTTTCCATACACTATTTCATTTAATTCTCACAACACACTCCAAGGGTGATATTATCATGAGAATTTTTTGAATCTGGAAACTGAGCTCACAGAGTTTAAATATCATACGCCAGAGCCAGAATTATAACCCCTTGGATTGATTTCCAAGTACATTCTAGCTTTACTATGGTAATGATATAATTAAATAATAAATCAGTAGTTAATTACTTATGTAATGGCCTATTACATAATACGCCATATCCAAATTTCCTAAATTTTATTTATGCCTAATTTCTGAGCTATGTTCTTGCAGCTCTTTCTATGCCTTTGTTCTTATCTTAGTATAGCCTGTTTGGGTCTGTCTTTCTTCCCTTAACAGCAAAGACAAAATCTTAATCCTCTCTTGAACTTCTCAACTAGCATAATGCTTTGCACATACTAAGTGGTGAATATCTACATGTCTGTGTTCTTAATATCATCCCACCAGTGATTTAAAACTTCCCAAAAAGAAAAATTACTTGGATTCATTTGTTATACCAGTTAAGCTAAAAATATTTCCTGATTAAAGCAGAAAATGTGTCTTATTTATATTTGTATCCTTTCCCAGAACTAATCTCAGGCCACAATGTAATGGGTTTCCAATAAATCAGTTTTCTATGAATAATGGTCGCTATGTAATTAAGAATAATTCTTAGAGACGCTTCCCCTAACACTACTGTTTAGGATGTTCAAATCAACCTTACTAAGAGCATAATTACATAGAAACCAGATAATTTGGGGCTTGGAAGGACTTCTCATAAATGTATAACATCAAAGACATATTTTATTTTAAAAATCATACTTTTTTGGTAATGGGCAAAATATAGTTGGCATTTTATAAGGCAAACACAGTGATCTTCAGTAGGGTCTGAAAGAAAGAGCCAAACTACCGAGATGAAATGCAGAGGAATATTCCCAGCTTATTAATGAGTTGAACTTAAGTGGACAGTAGAGAAACAATTCACAACATGTCAGATGATTTTCCACTGCTAACTTTACTTCAGTTGTATGGACTTGGTCAAAGGATATAACGATTTAATTTTTTCCACCAATAATAGTATCCAATTTGCTGTAACACCAGGAGAAAGACCTCAGATGTTTTGCTAATACTGAAACATGTCGATCCTTATTCCTAGTGTGTCCCCAGTTACCCAGTTGAGGACATATTTTTGGTTTTTCAGCCACCTAAGATCATGCATCCAGCTACGGCTTACAAAACACAGCTGATGTGTTTCTAAAAATCAAGTACTTAGGACATATAATAACAACAAGGAATCTTGAGTGATATATTTAAAGAAATATCTAATTTTGTTTGTCACTAAAAATACAGAAATGCTAGCCTTCTTACAGAATAGACAAAGAAGAGATATCCATTGATAACACAGGAAAAACAGAGCTATCAAGTTTTACTTAGATGATATTAATAGTGTTTCCTATGACCTATGATCCTTCTATCAATCCAGGTCAACTTTTTAAATGACTAAAGTACTTAAATACATAAGAAGAGCATTTTAAAAAATAATGAAATATGAGCAAAAGACAAAAATGCTCCTCACAGAAGGAAAATTCTTATAGGCAATAAAGGTTTGAAAGATGTTTGACCATATTCAAAATCAGAAAATTCTAATTATTTCACAATCCAATACCATTTCAAGTATATATATACATACATATGTATATATATGCACACACACATACATATATATGTATGTATATGTATGTATATGTATATGGTTGAAGGTTTTGTGGATCCTGAATCTCATATTCATTGTAAATGAGAGTTTGAATTTGTAAAACCACCACAGAAAACAGTTTGGCATTATCTCATCAAGTTGAACTCCCACTTACATGAAGATCCAGAAAAATCCATTCCTGGATATATATGCAAAAGAAACTTTTGCACATTTACAGCAGGAAATTTGGGCCAGAATATTCACAGCAACACAATCTTGGAAATAAGCAAAATGCCTACTGCCAACAGAGAAGATGAATAAACTGGTTCCTATGAAGTGGAAATATCACACAGCAGTCCAATGAATGATCTATAGCAATATGCAACAGCAAGAATGAATCTTAGCGATACACGATTAAGTGGGGGACAAAAAAAAACAAACACACACCTAAAGTTAATATAGAACATGTTCAAAACCACTAAATTTTTGTAATTGAAATTTAAATAAAAGTTGAGTTAAAGTAATATTCAAAGGAAAACTATGAAATAATTTAAAAAAGACTCAGAATGGTGGTAAGTGTGGTTGGGGCAGACAGGAGGAGAGCATGAGGGAGACTCCCTAGCAGACTAAAAGTTGTCACCGTTGTGCAGTTCAGTGACTTAACTGTTGTGGTTATGACAGTTCAATGGATGGGTGGGCAGATCAAAAGAAAATCACATATGGACCAATAATGAGAGTAATTGTTAAACAAGTATTCTTAATTCAGAACCCAGTTCTGTATACAAGAAGCTTTTAAAAAGAAACACAATAAAAAGGCCTAGAAAATAATATAATGAACGTTGATGTATTTTTCACCTAAAAGAAAACAAACAGCCCAGTGAAATATTATTTACGTCTCCATAAAGTTATGAATAGCCAATATCTAGATTTTACAGTGCCTTTTTGGGGAAACACCAAATATCCTTGCCCTAAAGAAAATGCAACGATACGACAGTGGTGGTACATCTTTTTTGCTATACCAAGTAAATAAAAAATAAATTGCTGTTCTGGATTCTGTAGTCTCTTATCATCTCAAGGGCATCTTTCAGTTATCCCTTCCCTCCACTGTGATATTACATTATCCCCTACTAGATTATTCCAGTAGTACACAGATGTATTCTGATATTTCTAATCTTAAAAGAAGGCAACCTTCCCTCTTTCTCTTCCCCTTCACATTTTGAATTTCCAGGGGGGGGAAAAAAATCCATACACACTGCCTCGAGTTCTTCCCTTTCTTTTCACTCTGTCATCTATTGTAACCTGGCTTTCATGCTCCGGAGTCACTTAACTTCCTTCCATCAGTATCTAGTTTTCCCTATCTACAGCATTGTTTCCATGGACTTTAAAAAATAATTTAATTTCTCCCATTTGTAAAGAAGCTCTCTTGATCCAACTTCTCCCTCCACGTAACCACCCATTTCTCTGCTCCCCTGTACAAAAATCCAGAGGCTCCTCCCATCCCCCCCAATCAGATTTTTACATTCACCACACCACCAAAGCTGCTCTGTCAAAATCAGCGAAGAGGTAGATACTGCTAAAAGTAGTGAACAATTTTATGCAATTTTATCTTCTGTTCTTTCTCAATCTATCAGGAGCATTAAGAAGTGAATGATCAAAAAAAAAAAAAAAAGAAGAAGAAGAAGAAGAAGAAGAAGTGAATGATCAATCACACCTCCTCTTTTTACTCACCATCCAGTGTGCATACTCTGAGATTTTTCCTCCTATGTCAAAGGCCCCCCTCCTCAGTCTTCTTGGGGCAGAGATTCTTGTGAACTCCCTACCTCTTAACACTGGAGACTTCAGAATTCTATACCTGTGCCTCTTCCATATCATCCTTAATCTCTCTTTTTTATTTTTTAAGATTTATTTGACAGACAGATCACAAGTAGGCAGAGAGGCAGGCAGAGAGCGAGCAAGGAAAGCAGGCTCCCAGCTGAGCAGAGAACCCAATGCAGGGCTTGATCTCAGGACCCTGGGATCATGACCTGAGTTGACAGCAGAGGCTTTAACCCACTGAGCCACCCAGGCACCCCTCATCCTTAATCTCTTATGGTCCCTGTAGTCTTATGGCTTTAAGTACCATATATATTGACATACCAATCATCCTGCTTTCCAGATTCATCTTCACTTAATGTCCAATAGGCATCTTGACTTAACATATCCACATACAAATTGTTCATTCACATCCCTCATCTGCTTCTGCCACAGAAGCAACTCTATTTTTTTAGGTGTTCAAGTCAAAAACTTTGGTGTCAGACACCTTTTTTTCTCACACTCCTCATTCTAGCTGTCATTAGTGGACCAACTCTTTGAAACCTAGCCAGAACCAGATCATTTCTTCCCACTTCACAAGCTCCATGCCTCTGGCTTGGTCAATACATCCATCATCTCTCACCTAGTTAATTATGAAAACATCTATGCATTTGCCCTTGACCCCTAAGCGGCTTTTGTCACTACAACAACCAACGTGAGTCTTTGAAAATTGGGCAGTTTAGGACTTGCCCCTGTTGGAATCCCTCTAATCACTTGTGATCTGACTCAAAGTAACACTAAAGTATTTATCAGCTTGCAAAGCTTTACACAACCTCATTTTTGTATCATACCAACCCCTTCTTACTCCTCAGTCCTGCTAAACTTGACTACAGCAACTCTAACTTGCATGCTTCGCAGTTTCACACATAGTGTTTCTTCTAACCCAAACGTGGCTTCTCCTTTTACCCACTTAAGATCATTGTTCAAAATATCACCTTCTCATTGAAGTTTTTCCTACTACTTTCATTAAAACTACAGCCCCTCCCCTGCTTTTTAATATTCCATAGCAGTTATCGACTTCGGACAGTATATTTTACTTATTTTCTGTTGCTCATTTTCTGTCTCTTTCACTAAATTGTCAGCTCATGAAGGCAGGGAACTGCATTTCTTTTGTTTACTAATGCATTTCTCGGTGCCATCCTAGAACAGTGCCTGACCCATATCACATGATTAATAAGGAGTTGATGAAAAGTGAATGAAATGAAACATCTCCATGTGTTTAGCCTTATCTTACTTAATCTTAAAAGAATTTGAGAGGCTTCTCATCCTTCCTTCCTAAGACATTCCATTCTCTTTACTTCTAGAATTTCACAGGCTCTGAGTGCCTATATCACATTCATCCTCCTCTGACAATTCTAGGTTTTCTGCCCTTCCTCAATTGTTAGTGTTCTTTGAGGCTTGGTGCTGGTCTCCTTGCCCTTTCTATACTCAATTTTAGGGATCTATTCTCATAGTGTTGTATGTTGGTGAGACTCTTGTGTATCTGCAGTTAAAACTCTTTTGTGATATCCAAATATGTACAACCACTAGGACCTCACATATTTATTCTAACATTCTTCACATATCCACACCTGATTTCTTGATTTCACCCCATCTCTCTTCTCCCTCCTTCCCTCCTTCCTAATTTAAAAAGCACCATCCTCTACCCACTTTCTCAAAATAAAAATCTAGAAGTCATTTTTTTACTTCTCCCTCTCCTTTACCACCCATATGAAATCCATCTCCAATTATCTGTTGAATTACACCTCCAAAATGTACCTCAGTTTTTCCACTTAAATCTATCTAACTTCTTTGCTGGTCTCCTTGTTCCAATATTGCCCAGCCTCTGTATCTAAGTTTTTCTTTTTATTATGCAGCAACCAAAGGGATCACATTATAATCTGAGTCATATCAGGTCATTCCCTCCACCGAAAAAACTCCAGTGGCTTCCAGGTTCACTAAAAAAGGATCAAAACTCTTTTACAAAGGGCCTTGCCTGCTCTGGCCTCTGCTTACCACAAGGAGCTGGACCTGTGAAATTCTTTTTCCTGTTTTGATACTACCTTCCCGGAATGCTTTTCACCAAACTCCCTTCACTGTCTGAATCACACTAACTTATCATCTACCTTAGAATCCTTACTCTTTCTTTCTTTCTTTCTTTCTTTCTTTCTTTCTTTCTTTCTTTCCTGCCTGAGAACAGCTTTTGCTTACCTTTTCCATATCCATCACCTTCAGGGCTCAACTTACAAGATATTCTTCACCATCTGAAAATTTATCTGAAATAGATCTCTTACCCAGTTAATTCTCTATCTTAGCATGCTTTTAGACTATTCCACAGCATTATTTTTAATATTTTGTTATTTGTTTCTTTTTTATTTTTATCTCTCTACACTGTTCAGCTCTAAAGTTCACAAGAGCCTGTGTCTGATTCAGAATAATATCTTCACAACCTCACATTGTTCCTGATACATAGTGATCTCAATATCTATTGGTTCAACAAATGGATGTTAAATGACAGTGACAAATCAAAAGAGAATGAAGCTTTATTTTTCTGTTGCCCTGGGGATTTGAGGTGTTCTTTTTGTCTACATATTTATTCTCTGTAGACATTCAGTTAATAAGGCTAGCACACGGTTAGTGCATTTTGGCTAGGATATAGATCATTTGAAAACATTGCAAGAATATTTTTATTTGTGTGGAGAACTTATTCCAAATTTACCTAAGTATATATACTTCTCCATATTTGCTTTTCCATTTTAAAATGTTATTTGAGCTTTAGAATAAAAGTTCTCATTTCGCTCCTTTGGGGGAAATGCAGTTTTGCTTATTTTAATAACCTACTTAGGAACAAAAAGGTATGTTAATGAAAATTTCACTCTTGGTAAACAGAAGGATGTAAGAAAGCTTTAGAAGTGGATGTAGCAATAGACCAGCTGCCTGGTCTATTGGTGGTCTATTAGTAGTTTCAGGGTTCTAGAGCAATTCATTGGAACTTTTCCCAGCCTCCCCTCTAAAATAGGGATGATGCCCACCCTGCTTATCTCTTTGTGTTGTTATGAGAATCTTATTAAAATTGTACGCAAAAAGGTTTCCAAACTGTAGAGGACCTCACTAACGTGAAGTCCCACTAGGCTCGCAAAACTGACCTGATGGTCCGTTCCCATTTCAGGGAAGTTGTGGAAGATGATCCAAGGCAATTATCGTTAGTTGAAGTATCTATTACTCCAGATCATGTGCCTCAAAAGACTGAAATGTACAAGGGTTGTGTGATCCTTCAGTATATGTAAGGGGTTAAGGGCTGGCTTCCTAAGCTATCTCCTAGAGGTTAATACCTTAGCTATGCATTTTTAAGATGGCGTAGAACAGTGTTGAAAGCAGCTAAGAGCACAGGGGAATGATTTTCTAGCTCCTTTATGGAAGGGTACACTTGCATGCCACTTCTAAGCGGGTGCAAGCTACTTCAAGATGACAGCAGACTGATTCGTCAGAGGCCAAAAGAACGACACCCCTTCAAAAGTCCCAGTCTGGCTTCTCTCACCATGCCTCCTTCTCACCTTTTCCCCTTTTCTTCTCCAATGGGAGAACATGGGAGACAAGGGAGAGGAGACCCTGGAGGGATGAAAAGAAGAGGATGATTTCAGTTCCTTTTACTTCCCTGTTGCAAGCTGTGCCGCTGAGTTAAAAATATGTAATTTAGTTTCCAAATCTATTCCAACCCCTGCCGTCCTACTGAACAATCACAAACCATCCAATTTCAATTCAAATCTTTGCTTTTAGCTTTATTTTAAATGGAACACAGCTAAGTTGTATAAACAGATATAAAGTAAATGCTCTACAAAGAGCAAAGTAGGATTAAAGGGACCAGGAAGTAAATCTGTATTTATAGCAAACTGACCAAAGTCTGAATTGTTTTCATTTTATTTTTAAAGTGCCAAACTTTCCACAAAGCATTGAAATGTCAAAGAAGGGACCAAACTTGTGGTATCCAAGAGTCTGTGCTAAGAATGAGTATTTTTCTTATTATTTTCAGTGATGCTCATTTACAACATCCTGTAAACAGATTACATGGTTTGGGCAGGTGAAAATTACGATTCCCCTGCCACATTTGGGATGCTATGCCTTTACAGAGAATGACCCATTTCCAAAAAAATTAATCACGTTTACCCAAATATTTATGAGCACAGCCAAAAAAATTGTGTAAATTTTTAATGGTTAAGTAACTGCTAACACTTGAAGTAAGGTGAATCCAACCTCTTCCCATAAAGCTATGACAGTATCTCCAGGTAGGTAATACAGATCACTTGGCAGTGACAAGTAAGATGATTAATAATGCCCTTGAGACAGTTCAGCAATCCTGTAGCTAGCCAGAATCTAGCCATGGCTTACATAGATTAACTTCATTCATTTTATTGTCTACACAATATTATGGGACAAGGTAGTTGGTGTAAGGAACGTATCTACGATGGGTTCCTTCTTCTTTTTGAGTTATACTTGTATTATAACCAATTGGGCAGATATTATTTCAACTTCTGCCATTTGATAATAAAACCATATCACTTCAGTTATAATCTTTCACTTTATGTTCAGGCACATCAATTCTCTAATAAATACTTAAACTCATGTGATCTGGTATTTCTGTTATTTTTTTTCTGTACTTAAAATGTCATGTTTAATACCTTTATGGGAGGATAAAACTTCTTTTATTGATATAATATAGTTTTCAGTGATAAAACGTCATCTGAAATATTCTCCACAAAATTCTTTTTTTGAACATAAAGTGATAATTTCCCAGTCACTTGTGAAAGATTGTGCATTGATAAATGATTCACTTCTGCAAGGAAGGCTCTTTTCAGATTTGCATGATGGCAAATGCAGGGCTGAATATCCTACTCCTGGAGAGGCAATGTGAGAAGAACTAGGAGAATCTTTCATCCTTCTTATCCAGATTTATCACTGTCGACATGCAAAAACTCAATTAATACCCTCAACGACCCCCTATAACCTTCTCAATAAAATCCAGAAAAAGTTTGGGATCAGAAGATCTGATTCCAGCCAACCATTATGTTCTCTGTCCCTGTATAAATCACTTTCCATTTCTAATCTTCAGTGTCCTCATTTGTTTAATGAGAAGAACCAGACTCATCAGACTCCAAAAAATCATCCAGCTCTGCTCTCTCCAATTCTATTTTACTCCTGATAATTCTTTCAAACCTGAGACCATATCTAATTCTGTCCTCTATCACGGGAATGTCTTGCTCCCTTTCACTTTCTCCACATACTCAAGTCAGGAAGCTTAATGTGCTCTGCACTGCTAATATCATGTGATGCTTGCCACATGCCATCTGATATCCCCTCAGTCTTCATGGGTTTGTCTCTTAAATATACAACCTGTCCTGGCTTCACATCCTACCCATGCCACTTACCAGCTGTGAACTTGAACTGGTTACTTAACTTCCCAAGCCTCAATTTCTTCATCTGTAAAATGGGGATAGTAAGAACTTACTCTCAGTAATGCCTATAAAATGCCTGGTATATATGAAAATTCAAATAAATAAATACAATATTAGTAGTTATTACTGTTATTACTGCTACTACTACTAAGAGGTTCCTTTAAGATAGAGCTTGTTTCTTCTTCAGCTCACTTCCCAGTGCACAACTAACTCCGTGTAATTGGAAAGAACAGGGACTTGGTGGTCAGAAGACCTGAGCTCACACTTGGAGTAAAGTCATATGTTCTCTCTGAACTGGACTGAGCGACTGAACGGGTGTTTGGGCGTCAGAATTGTATCTTGAGATTCTGCGAACACGGTGCCTAGCACAATGCTTGCCACATAGATTCTCATTATATAAGCGAACAGAATATGAACATGCAAGAGAGCAGCAGTACAGTTAATAGATGTGCCTCTGTTATAGACATTATAAATACTTAAGGAAGAAATAAAGCTGAAACAGCTCTGACTCCAAAGTCTTAGAAGGGAAGTAAATGCCATCTCCCCAAATAAAGTAAAAATTCATCCCACTGTGGAGGAGAACAGCAAAGGACTGGGTTCTCTAGCAGAGCGGGCAGCTTCGTGCCCCAGATTCATGTCCTAGGTAGAACACGGTGGCGAGGTTTTGGCAGAGGGACAGATACCACGTGGGAGGACAAGGGACTTGGGATCAGTTGCCTCAAGTGCAACCTGCTCTGAGCAAATTGGCCAGGTGCAGGGGAAGTCCATTCTCAGGGTGCAGCGCAGCTGGGCAACCGAGCCCCAAGTTCCCATTTTTGACTCTTTCCCTCCAACCTCCCCCACCCAGCAGTTAGGTCCCGGAAGGTAATTAGTGTGGGGGAGAGGCAAAGCTTCTGAGGCAGGCAGGGAGATGGGAAAGTACTGGTGGGGGCGGTCTTCTTGTCAGAGGTCTCATCAAGGGGAAGGGGGTGGGGAGGGAGGGAGAGACAGAGAGACTGAGAGAGAGATTTTTCATTTTTCCACTCGAGGCATACCTAATGATACACAGACAGGCAGACCGAGAGAGGGACAGACAGGACACACGTGAGCGTTTGAAATCGTTCATACCCCCAAATCCAGGACGCAGCCTGTTGTCATAACCATCGAGTAAGCTGTCCAGGATGCGGGTAAAATTTTCCGGGCATAATTTCTCCTCCTTTTGGTTCTGTCCTGGGGATTCGTTTAAACTGCAAACGCAAGGGGGTGGAAAGGGAAGAAGAAAAAAAAAAAAAAAAGGCAGAAGGGGTTGTTTTAAGAATCGATCACAGAACAGGTGGAAACAGGTTTATCTTCTAGGGAAAGAGTCTCTTGCCCCAAGCTGAAGGAGGCAGATCTGAAGGATGGGGGACAGAGAAATGGTCAAGAAAGGCGCACCCAGTGCACAAGCACCCCAAAACCCACACTCTTCTTGCATCCGGTGCCCCTTCTGCTTTCTGCGTCTACTTGGGCACAGAAAAGCCCAGCTGCGGCCCCTGACCTTACAGTCGAGACCCGAGGGTCTGCTCTGCCCTGGGAGGGGCGGCGGCCAGCGGGGGCCCGGAGCTGGCCACCTCTCCACCCCTGTGCCTCAGGACCCCAGGGAACTCACCAAGCCGCCAGGCACAGGAAGTGCAGGAGGGCGAAACTGACCCGGGAGGACGTAGCGATCGCGGGTACCTTCTTGGCAGAAACCATCTTTGCAACATGCCATACTTTAAGCCTGTTCACGTTTCCAGGCTCTCAAGATGCCCTGAGCAGGGTGCGAGGCGAGGGCAGAGGCTCTCCGCGGCGTGCGCACACTCGCGCTCACACTCGCCCGCGCTCACACTCGCCCGCGCTCAGCCAGCCCGAGCCGCGGTGGGCGCGTGTGTGCACGCGGGCCAGGGGGAGGCGGAACCTGCCTGCCATCGCCCCCTCCTTTTCTCGCTGAGCTCCCAATGTGTATGGAGAGCTATGTATACCGCTCAGCACCCTTTAGTGCCCGCACCGGGAAGCTTCGGAGGTTGACATTGGCGCGCTTGCACCGAAAGGCTGAGCAAGTTCTTTCCAACCTTTAACTCCGGTTTTCCGCCCCTCCTCACGACTGCCATCCCCATCCCCAAGTGGGTCCCTGCCCGCAACATTGCTTTGCCTCCACTTTTTCCCTCCTGACTGTCCCCCCTCCCTTCCTGCTGGGATTTGGATTTCACCAATGAAGCTTCTCTCTCCTTAGGCTGGTTGTTCCAGGCCCTGCTTTGTACCCATTTTCGAGGCTGGAGGTGGAGAAGGAGCTGGATGACTGGAATGGCTGGGCATGAGGATGGGAGACCATGGTGAGGACCAGGGATCAAGTAGGGACAGAAACAAACTTTGGGACTCTCCCTTTCAGGTAATTTGGGGAGGGGCAGGAAAACCAAGAGGATTCTTCCTAGTAAGAGGGGTTGCAATTCACTGGGCAGACGCTTCCCAAACTGAGAAAGTGGCCTTGAGCTTCATTCTGGGCTCAACACATCTGCCAAGCTGTTGCTGTAAAGATACCAAATTCCTGGGATGCCTGGGTGGCTCAGTGGGTTAAGCCGCTGCCTTCGGCTCAGGTCATGATCCCAGCGTCCTGGGATCGAGTCCCACATTGGGCTCCTTGCTCTGCAGGGAACCTGCTTCTCCCTCTGACTCTGCTTGCCTCTCTGTCTGCCTGTGCTAGCTCTCGCTCGCTCTCTCTCTAACAAATAAATAAATAAAATCTTTAAAAAAAAAAAAAAGATACCAAATTCCTTTACTGTGGGTGCTCCTACCTGGCTTACACACTCACAGCTTTGCTGCTGCATCCATTGCTGGAGAAGAAAAGAAAGGAAGACAAGGGACATCTGGTCAAAATCACTTTTTTTGTAACACTTGATGCTCTTCTTTTATAATGGAGCGCACTGATTTCCAAAGATTGACCACTTTGGGAAGGAGGAAAGGATGGCTGGGGAGGGAGAGACAGGAGAAAGACAAAATGTGAGGTGTGTTTGGGGTAGGGGAGGGTTGGGAAGATAAAACGGAGGGGAATACCTCTTAGTTCACTAATGACTTGAAAGGGGCACTAAGCGCTACATCTTTAGTGTTTTGTTGAACAGATAAAAGCACTTTCAACAGATCTTTTTAAAATGTTAATTATTGGTTCCCAGGGGGAAAGGTGTCTTTCACATTAATAGTGATGCACTTGGAAAGTTGCACACAATGGACTAATGACCTAAGTAATCAAGTTAGTTCCCTGGAAACTATCACCACCAATAACTATTTCTGTTTAGAACTTTCATGGTTTTTCAAATTTTGTTGACTGGTGTGCTGGTTTGATATGAGAACAATCAAACCAGGGGAATTTTAGGACTTTATTTATTTTTGTTTGTTTCAATATTCTGATTAAAATTTTCTTCACAAAAGGGAAGCTTTTCTGATTGTCAAAAGTATGTAATAGGAGAGGTATGCACTTCCATGATATTCTGTATGGTTTCCTTCATAGTGTCTGTTACACTTCTTCTTAATTCCATACGTATCATTCTTCTCTAAACGATCCTTTGAGGGTCTGGACTGGGTAATTATTATTTATCAATATTTATTTTTTCTCTTATTAAACTACATGGCACATAGTACAGAGATAATAAATATTTATTGAATGAGCAATTAAACAAATTAATGAATTGCTTACTTCCAAATCCACCCTAATTAATTTGGATGAAATTCAAGCTTACTCTCTTGGGGAAAAAAAAAGTGAAAAAATTAGTGTACTCCCATATATGCCAGGAGAGCATTTGGTTCCATAGAGTCTCTATGGAAAGGCTGATAATACATCGTATTATTATGATTATATCACATTATATTATTTCCCCATTATTAATGCTTTCCTATACTTTCTAAAACCCAAACCAGAATTTTCTATTTTTCTTACAATACCCATTTAAAATATTATATATGTATATATAATATATACATCTAAATATATATGTATATATAATATATACATCCAAATATGTGTGTGTGTATCTATATCTGTATCTCAAAAAATTAATGGCTTTGGGAAAAGAGGTTTTATATTGTCAAAGAGAAGTTATTTTTTAAATTCTAATTTTAAATATGTGAAACTAATACCTTCAAAGTTATAAAAAGAAGATTCCACCCTTCAATGTAGCTACTTCCAATTATATTTTTGCTAACTGGTGTATAGTACTTAAGGTCAACTGAAGATAATAGTAAAGCTATATCAATTTACTTTATTTCACAGCTTTTCAATGATGTTATCCTTCATATTACTTAAAGAAGTTACATGTTGGGTGTTACTGTCTGAAATCATTAACAAAAATGTATTTTTGTGACTATGAATGTAACATAACTCCAACTATAAAAAATTACAACTTACTGAGGTTACAAATGTTATTAAGTTATGCTATTATTTTTTGTATAAACTTCCATCCATTATGACTCAGATTGTCAGTGAATTCTTCTGATTGCCTATATATAACTTTACAGAAATATGAATGTATTAAATTATACCTATTGCTTCCTTAAAGTTAATAAAAGTCTTTTGTTGCTATGTTTAATAGACTTTGAACTGGTTCAAGTGCACATCCCCCAAACATCATTATGTTAAGCCAGCCACATATTCTAAATGCATCATGAAGCCTTATCTCTGTTATGGTGAGAAGCAAGTAACATAGATTTCCCTGCTCCTAAAGTCTTAGGGTGGGCACTTCAGAGTTCACATGCCTATGAAATGCCCTAAAAATTAATATAAAACTTTATATTCAGGGAACAATGCACACTTTTCTGTGAGGCTTTTCATAACTTTCATCAGATTTTCAAAGGCTATGGACAACTGTAATACACACTAATTGTTAATATAAAAGATGACATAGATAATAGCACAATCAATCAAACAGGTGAAAAACATTTGTAACTAAAGTGTAAAAAAACTCTATCTCGTTTGATAAACTTATTCATTGCCAGTTTCCATAGATGATTACATAGATCTTGAGTCTCCCATCAAGACACTTATCGAAGGCATTTATTGTCAATTTATCAAACATCCAGCTAGCTTGATACACAAAAGTTTGGGGTGGCAATAAAATGAATTTGAAATAATTCAACCTGTTTTTCTTTGTTTCTAGTAATTATTTCCCTTAATTGTATTTGTGTATATGTGTGTAATTTCTTTTTTTATACATTTATTTTATTTTATTTTATTTTTTCAGTGTTCCAAGATTCATTGTTTATGCACCACACCCGGTGCTCCATGCAATCCGTGCCCTCCTTAATACCCACCACCAGGCTCACCCAAACTCCTCTCCCCTCCCCTCCAAAACCCTCAGTTTGTTTCTCAGAGTCCACAGTCTCTCATGGTTTGCCTCCCCCTCCAATTTACCCCAATTCACTTTTCCTCTCCTTCTCCTAATGTCCTCCATGTTATTCCCTAAGCTCCAGAAGTAAGTGAATACTACCATCGAGTGACAGATTTTTTTTTTTCAGCATCTAATAGTAATGCTTAGGAAGGGAAATTTATGGTTACCAATAGTGCTCCAAATTAAACTTGTTAAATTTGCTGCCAAGTGTTTATCTTATGATAAATATAAATATATATATATACACACATATATATTTTCTCCCTTAAATATAAATATAAATAAATATATGTGTGTGTATACACACACACACACACACACACACACACACACATATTTTTCCCCCTTAAATACCCTAAGTTAATTTTCTCACACTGGAGGCTTGAAGTCCAGGATCAAGGTGTCAGCTGGGTTGCTTTTTCTGAGGCCTGTCTCCTAGGCTAATTGATGGCCATCTTCTCACTCTGCCTTCTCATGGTCTTTTCTCTGTATGCATGCATGATTGTGTTCAAGTTTCCTCATAAGGACAGCGGTCATGTGGGTCAGGGTTCATCCTAAAAACCTCATTTTAACTTAATGACATTTTAAAAATCCCTTTTCCCAAATACAGTCACATTCTGAGGTTCTGGGAGTTATGACTTCAACTTAAGGTTTTGGTTGGGAAGAGAGGCACAATTTCGGTCTTAACTGTGATGGTCTTCCTTTAGCTATATTTAAAACAAAATTCAAGTAATACACATGCAATGAGTTTTAAAATTCCTTAAACCGTAAAGGCATTTTTGACATGCTTCTATCAATAGTAATAATGACGATGATGATGATAATAATCTTTAGTATAATATTAGCAATTATCCTTTATTAATATCTATTTTCATTTGAATCTTCAGAAAAAATATTTATGGTTAGATATTATTTTTCTCTTTTTTAAAATAAACTGAAGATTAAATATGTTAAGTGATTTGTTCATGATGGACCAAAAATTAAGGAGGAAAAGATTTTATTCTATTTCCCTGGAGAATTATTTGAATAAAATGTAATTTTGTTGTTGTTGTTGTTTTATTTGATAGATGCCTACATTCTGAAATGATCACCACAGTAATATTAGTTAATACACCAATCACCTCACATGGTTACCTTCTTTTGTATGTGTGGTGAAAACATTTAAGAGCTACTTTCTTGGGGCACCTAGTTGGCTCAGTCTCCACATTAATCTTTTGTCTTTGGCTCAGGCCCTGATCGCAGGGTCCTGAGATCGAGCCCACCCCCCTACCACGGGCTCCCTGCTCAGTGGGGAGCCTGCTTCTCTCTCTCCTGCTCCCCCTGCTTGTGCGTGCTCTCTCTCTCTCTGTGTGTGTCATATAAATAAATAAGAACAAATAACAACAAAAAAGATTTACTTTTTTTAGCAAAATTCAAGTACATAATACAGAATTGTTGATTATAGCCAACATGCTATACTTTAAATCCCTGGAACTTATTCATCTTACAAACAATTGACAGTTTATACCCTTTGGTCAACATCACCCCATTTCTCCCACCTTCAGCCCCTGGCTACAGCCTATCTATTCTGTTTCTATGAGTTCAACTTTTTTAGATTCCATGTATCAGTGAGTTCATTCAGTATTTATCTTTATCTATGTTGTTTTGTTTCAAGAGTTATACAGGATTTGTAAAACTAGCTTGGAAAGCCATTTGGCAATTATTAAAGTTGAACCTGATTATGCCGTATGATCAAGCCATCTCTTTCCTGTAATAGTGGAAAACAGCAACAAATTATATGTTCTTTAACAGGGAAATAGATATATTGTATTAGGGCATAAATGGGGTACTATGAAGTAATTAAAATTAAAGAAATCAAGTATATGTCAAGAATGTAAGACAAAATAAGCAAAGTGCAGAATAATAGTTCCAGTAAAATATTATCCATATAAAATTTAAAACATGAAAAATATTGTACATTGTTTATGGGTATATATGCAGTGATACGTAACCCACATGAAAAAATAAACACCAAATTAAAGGTAATGGAATAGTATTGCTGGAGAGGAAGAAAGAGGAATGGAATAGGGAGAGGGAATTGGCTACTTCAATTATTTAAGTAATAAGTTAAAAGTTTTCTTGCCTTTCAAATGCCATTGAATTCTTCTGAAAAAAGTGGTATGAAAGTATAATAGAATCCTGAATCATATGTTACAACTTATTGTCATTATTGCTTTTAGGATGCTTTTTAGATTTTTGTGACACAAGTAAAGACTCATGACATGAGAGCATTTATAAATGTTGAACATAGATGAGCCATAATTTCAGTTCTAAATTAATCACTGTATTAAACCTTATTGTTTTGATTTTTTAACCAGCCAAATAATGCATGCTTATTATAGAAATTTTGGAGACAGCAAAATATGGCAAAAAAAAAAACCACAACAAATTATATGCAGTATAATTATTAAAATAAAACACTTTTAAACTCTTTTTAAAAAGGCTAAGCCTTTGAAGAAATATCACCATTTGCCTTAAAAGTGTGGGAAAAAATAATAGTGAGTTAACATATATTTAGCAATTAAAGAAGCCCCAAAGGCAAATATGTGAAACATATTGCATATTTCATGTAATTTTGTTGCATATATTTACATTGGACACTTTAATTTTATCAATTTTTTTTACTAGTGATATAAAGAGAGTCTTACTTCAAATATGTTAATAAACAGAAGAAAAAAGTAAACCTGAAAATATATTAATTTTCACTAATTGTAGACACAAATATTCCGGTCTTTCAAATTTTTTAAATAACAGAACCATTTAAAGGAAAGCATAAACTAAAACAAAAAGCTTTAAAGAAAAGTATATAATGTATCTACATGTCTTTTTTAGTACTTTAAAATCCTTAATACAGAACTTAACATACAAATAATGTTCCCACAAAGTAAATTGTCAAAATATCACAGATTTACAGTGGCCTGCTATCAGACCAACACAATGTTTGGAACTGAATTTTCCATACAAACCTGTGAAGCCTCAGTGGGACACAGTGGTGATATATTTGGTCCTCAGAAGACTGTGAAGCCAGACTGCTCTTCATTACCATCTGGTGGCTACTGTATGGAGTGGCATTAAATGTAACTTTAAAAGAAAGTCAAAGAAACTGAGTATCATCCTTAAAGAATAGAGAGAAGAACCTCAGTATCATTGATGAATATTAAAAATGCATGAGGATAAAGACCAAAGAAGGATCTGAGACTTCTCGTATAATAAAAAAGTATATCATAAAAAGTTGTTTTGTAAACAAGTTACAGTGGAGAAAAGTTGAATATCTGGTGAAAATGACTTATGAATAACATGAGACTTTCAAATCACACCTATTTGCTGTATGACAGAAAATGCGGTATTTTCTTCTAGTGATATATTAGATGTAACCATTTTTTCTGTTCTTACTGAATCTTCAGTCATCCATGTATATTCATAGGACACCTGTCAAAGAAATTCTCTTTTCCATTTTATCGACCTGACAAACATTTATATACCTTTAAAATTTTAGCTTAAATGGTGCCTCACTTGAGAAGTCTTGTCTGTGGTCTCCTGACTAAGGGTTCTTCTAACTATCTCTGAAGACTGTTAATGCCTGTCTGCTGATCATTTGTGGAATGGCTTCTTTTCATGCCTCTCTGAGTTTCTTAAGTGTAGAGGTGGTGCCTTACGTATTCTCGTAAGACCCAAGTTCTAAGCATTTAATTTATATTTATGTAAGGAATTAGCCTATGAAATTCATTGTTATTTAAGAAATTTAAACTAAAGGAAACCTCTGACATTTCAAGCTTAACAGACAGTAAAGCAAGGACAGAGTTAGACTTTAGAGAAAGTAAATGTCCATATTGACCTTTTAAATTTACCACTTCCATCACAGAATTGCAAAGCCAAAATAGAACCGGGGAAATCATCTAGTTCTGCCACATAATTTTATGTATGAGACTGAGGTTCAAACAGAATACATGACTTTCCCAAGTTTCTGCAATTAATTGCTAGACTCAGGATTTGAATCCCTGTCTTCCGATTCTCCATCACTGAGATTTTTATTCTCCTGGCTAAGCCCCAACTACCCTTAGGAGAAAACTTAAGTGCAGGCAATGGACCTGAAGTCTAAAAATTAAAAGCCTTTTTATGACTCTTAATTCTATACTTGATCCTTGACCCAGCCTACGTATAGTTACAGGCAAGTTAGGAAATCACTAGTTATGTTATCAGCAATATATTTAAAAATTTTAAGTGCTTAAATTTTATGTCTATGGGTCTAGGAATTTACCTTAAAAAATAATAAGGCATACATGCCAAGATTATGAGCACAATGGGCAACAAGGCAGCATTATTAATACTTTTGACAAAAAAGATAGACTCCTGGATATAATTTCTGGAATGTTTTGCTATTATGAAATATACTCTAGGCCTGAGTAGAAGGTTTTTGAGATGCTCCAAACACACTTTGTTTTTTAACAGCCTACTCTAAGTTGAGGCCAAACCCATGTGATACCCCTGTAAGAACAGATAACACAGTATCTTAGAATGTCTTTTTAATAAGATATGCTGGCCAAAATCCAGAACCAGTTTTTTTCTGGGAATGTGTATTTGATCCCATATCATCCAGCTTTTTCAGCATTAGAAATTATACTTCTAGGAGAAAAAAGGCTTTTGGCATTTACAGTCTGAACATTTATAGATTTATCATTTTGGCAATTCCACAGGTCTCTGGCATGTCGTGTTTGTAATTTCTGCTAGGGCATAAATATACAGAGTACGTGCTGGGCAGTCACCAAACTAGAGGGTGTGTAAGCTAAGGGCGTGCCTGGTCTGAGGTCAAACCCAACCAGGCTTTGTGGGTCCCAGGGTTAATGTCCCACATGCAGAAACTCTCCTGAGAATGAATGAACGAATGAATGAATGAATGAATGTGGTTCTTGGTGAAGAAACCATCCAGTAAGATTTTAACTTTCAGGGAATGCTGAAAAATGCAGCAAACTTGTGGTTCAAATACAATATCTCAAAAGGAATCCTTTGATACTAAAAGAAATAGGAATTGAAGAGAAGGGAAGCCTGGTGGCTCAGTCAGTTAAGGGCTGCCTTCAGCTCAGGTTGTGATCTTAGGGTTCTGGGATTGAGCCCCAGGTCATGCTCTCTGCTCAGGGGTGAGCCTGCTTTTCTCTCTCCCTGTGCCCCTCTCCCTCTCTCTCAAACAAATAAATAAATTTTTTTTAAAAAAAGAAGGAATTCAAAAGATAATAGTGAAGCAGTGAAAACTTTTCTGTATTCAAAGAGACTGCCAGTAGTTTATCCTAGAGTCAAATTTGTAATAGCTTTCTGAAGCTATAGGCACCGAAGATGTCCTTTTTATTTATTTATTTTTTTCACTCACTGAGAACATTACTTTGCCCTCTGCAAGCTTTTCAAAACTAGAAACCAATGGCTCCGCAATAAACTACCAAACCTCTTTACCTAAGCAGGCTGTCTGCTACACATGGTGCTTAGTTACATGTCATTTATTAGCCCTCCCCTCTAAGGAATTGACAGCCAACTCTCCGCATTTTAACACCTTTCTACGAATGCAGAGGTTCTCTTCTTTCACTCTTGTTTTCTTTCATCCCACCCTTTTTAAAAAGTTTACTAGCAATCTGGATCACCTGATTTGGGGATACATTTGATGCGTTTCTTTCAGGCCATCTAATAAAGATGCAATGATTGCCTTTTGCTTTCCCCTCTGCTTGATATCGTCCAACTACTTTTCTGTCTCATTTTGATGTTCTTTGAGAATGGAATCTTCTTCAGTTGAATTCTTTACAACAAAATTACAATGATCAATGTGTTTTTCCTTTCTCCTTCCCTATCAAATTATGACCATAGACTCTGGCTTTAGGTTGGGGTTGGCTTTTAGAAATTTTATAAAACTGCCTACTATTCACAGACAGACCCCTCATTATGTTGTACTGAGAAAGTCTGGCTCTTGGGAAATAATGTTATTTCATTATTCCAAAGTGTATATTCCCACAAAGTTCTTAGTAACAAAAAAAATGAAAGACGTAAAAAAACATACCCTATAATAATCATAAAGATAGAACTCTTTCCTTTTGTGAGTCTGGTATATCTATTATATCTATAATTTGTCTCATATCATGAATAGAAAATTACTCTAAAATCAAATTGCTTCACTTGCTTTTGATTACAATGACTTGAATTATGACAAAGTATCTATCTTCTAAGCAAACCATTTCTAAAATAAGGGATTATAGAAGCCAAGCATTGAAACACATTTTATGTGGGTTTGGCATAAGATTCAATAACTAACATGTTTTCAACATATTTTGCTTTGCTTGTAACACACAATTCTGCCATATGTGAACCCAAGCAGGAACACAGAATAAGTGGGACAAATAGAAAATGTAGTAAGATGATAGATTTAAACCCAAATATTCCCATATTTACATTAAATATGAAAGCAAATATTGCAATTGAAAGATAATATTGCCAGACTGAATAACAAAATAAAGTTCCAGTTTATATCACTTAAAAGAGACTAACTTTAAATATAAGGACACAGATAATTTTAAGAAAAATTATACCCCATGTTATAAGATAAAGTAATTTTAGGTGCAAGAATCATTATTACAGATAAAGGTGACTGTTTCACATTGAAAAAGATGCAAACTTACCAGAATAATATAAAAATTCTGAGTTTGTTTGCATCTCAATACATAGCTTTAAAAAAACAGTACAGAGGGGCACCTGGTTTGGCTCAGGTCATGACCTCAGGGTCCTGGGATTGAGCCCCACATCAGGCTCTTTGCTCAGCAGGGGAAAAAAAAAAAAAACACTGTAGGAAACATTGACAGAACTATAGAATATGTATTCTTTTCAAATGATATGAAACATTACTCCTAAGAACATTACTCCTAAGTGACCATGTGCTGGGGTTTTAAAGCAGATCCAAACAAATGTGAAGGGATTGAAATTATACCAGTCGATCATTGTAAAATTCATAGAAGTTAAAAACAAATAGATAACCAGAATACTCTTCTAGAGAATGGAGAGAAGTAGAGAGAGATGGAACAAGTGGCCGGATCTGTAGGTGGGGTTCAGGGCATGGAGAGGCTTAAGCTGTACTACTGAAGCATTTTTATCCTAACCAAGCAATGGAAGAACATTAAAAGATATATATTTCAGGACTGATAGGATCAAGTTTGCATTTTAAAAAGGTCATTCTGGCTGGAACTGTGGTGATGGGGTTGAAGGGAGTGAGACGGGGTAAAGAATGGTTTAGAGTGCTGTAAGAGACTCACTCATAGGAAACATACTGGCGGGGGTAACTGAGTGATGGACATTAAGGAGGTCACGTGATGTAATGAGCACTGGGTGTTACATGCAACTGATGAATAAATGAACTCTACATTAGAGACTCATGATACACTATATGTTAACTAATGGAATTTAAATAAAATAAGTTTAAAAAAAAAGGAATGGTTTGGAGTAAGGAAGAATCTAGAGGCAGGAAGGACAGTTCAGGAATGCTTACAATATTATAGGTGAGGATGGTTGCCTGAACTGGAATAGTAGCAGGGAAATGGGGGTTGGAAATAAATGGAAAGACTAGAGAGATATGCAGTTGAAAAGATAGGCATTGTTTGCATTTGATGACAAAAAAAAATGACATCCAGATTTTTGGGTGACAACCCAGCTCGATGCTGGGTTGTGGTATCATTCATTTACACACAGTTCCTCCATGGGGGCAAAGGGAATTGGAGATAGTGACCAGGAGATATTCAAGGGGATTATATAGTCACACTGGTTCTTAATAGTGTTCTGAACATGAAATGTACATTTGAACATTTGAGATTATAAGTTGTAAAACCATGAAATTGTACCAAAAAAAAAAGGGGGGGGGGAGAAAGATCACTTTTTAAACATCTGATATTGACTATCATTTGGGACAAAATAGAAATATTTTGTCTTTTTTTTAGGATTTTATTTATTCATTTGTCAGAGAAAGAGAGCACAAGCTGGGAGCAAAGCAAGCAGAGGGAGAAGGAGGCTTCCTGCTGAGCAAGGAGCCCAGTGTGGGACTGGATCCCAGGATCAGGGGATCATGACCTGAGCTGAAGGCAGATGCCTAACCAACGTAGTCACCCAGCCATACCAAAATATTTTTTCTTACACCTGGACTTTTAAAATACCACTATAATAAAATATTTTCTCAATAGGTTTATTCATATAATTTTAAGAAATAATAGCTAAAATTAATGCACTCGACACTATTAATCAACACCATTTACTAAGCCTAACGTGTTCAAAATAGTATCAATTTTGACTTTTTTAAGGAGAAGAAAAAAATAGAACCTGAAGAGTTGAAGAGTTAATGAGTCTGATTATACAAATCATGCTTAAGATAATTGACAAGAGACATACAACAGTACAAAAGGGGGGCCCCAGGGATCCTGATGGTTAGAGGTTAGAGGTTGTATTCCTGTAAGCATACCAACCCATGTAACTGAGGATTGTCATCAATAGTGCTCTGGAATTAAAATTTAGAAGTGAAGTTTCAGGGCTAGTCCAATAGACAAGAACAAATGAACCAAGACCCTCATATATTGGCCACAGAGTGGTTGATGTAGCATAGGATGGGTGGTCTCTAGACTGGACCAAAAAGAAAGTAAAACCAAGAGAGGGCGATGGCCCCCATTTAGAAAGCAACTGCAGATTTTATCCAAATTCAGTAGATTTCTAAAAATGGATGTGTATACTTTAAAAGCTTTCTTTTGAAAAACTCTGCCAAGCAGTTTTCAAAACAAGGCATTTAGATGGGCTGCCCAAGCCCTTGCAGATAAACTAAGAATTCCTTCCTGCCACAGTTGACATTTTAACCAGGCTTCTGCTCATCTCTGGATAAATGTGACTGTGCTGTTCCACATTCTCAGCCAAGCTAAGCTTTGGTACATATTCAAGGAAGCTTTCTCAATGAGTGGAACACACTGTCTTGACCCCCCCCTTTGGTAATAACAAGGCAATGTAGCAGGAACCACATTGGCATTTCCCTTCCCGGAACCCCACAAGCATCGGGTTCATATCTCCGCCTCTGACATAATGGCTGCAACAAAAATCAGTTCTTGCCAGTGTCTCAAATGATGACCAGGAAGAAAGAGAAGTGTCAGGTCTGGAAGTATTGATGATGTCACGAATCTCTCATTTGGAAGCATCCGAGGCAAGACCATTTAAGCAGCATCATCAGAACACTCTGGGGCTAGACTTCAGCTTACTCTTGCAGTTTATATAGTTTGGTACATATAGTTTTGAACGTCCTCTCCAGTTGGGACTTAACTCCCTGAAACACAGCCTCTCTCTCTGGTAACTTATAGTCCTATTGTTCTTCTCTTTACCTAGGACTGGTGGAATCCTCCTATGCAAAACTTCCAGATTCCTGGGTTGCACCTTTTCCCTGTTTATGATCCCTGGGTTGCACTTTCCCATAGATTTCCATGGTAAAACCCTCCATATGTCATCTTGGGTGTCTAATTGCTGCCGATTCTTCAGCCTCACAGGGTCATGCCCTGATCAACTGCCTGAGCGTGCTGTTCTTGGTTGTTAGATTTCAGGAAGATGGTTGGTATCGGTCCTCACAGATATTCATTTGTTACACTTTCTGATTACAATATAATTATAATCACTTCCTGATGTCCATCTCCTCCGCCCCATATGTGGGTTGATTCTCTTTTTGTTTTTGTTTTTTCTGTCCATGTCTGCCCCAAAGCCTGTTTCCACTACCAGTGTCTTCTAGGATTTGCCAACTCATTGTTGCCTACTACGCTGTTATTTTTCGCCCTTTCCACTTGACCCCAGCAGAGTACCATCTGAATAGCATACTATTGTTTCCAGAACTGAATTAGCAATGAAGTCTGAAATGGAATGACTATTTCAACGAGCGTCAGGACTCACAACTGAATTCACAATCAGTTGAAAGGGGCTCAAAATTAAGACCCTGAACAGTGGACCTTAGGAATTAAGTCTTTCTTTTCTTTCCTTTTTTTTTTCTTTTTCAAATGTTTAGGATGTGATTAGATGACCATGTTCCTGGAGCAACAAACTATAATAAGATGAAGCCAAAAAACTAACTAGATCCTTTTATAGAGTATTAGAGCAGAAAGAACTTTAAAATTACCTGGATCAATTCCTTGTTTCCTATTCTGGTGTTCCCTTAATGATTGCATCGCAATTATGGTGTTGCATACTAATGAAGGAAATATGGTAAGCAATGCTGAGAAAACTTTGTTAGTGCCAGTAACTATAATCAGTTGAAATATTGGCTCATTTACCTGACACCATTTATTGTGGTAAAATGACCATGCTATTATCATATTTTATTTTATTTTATTTTATTTTATTTTATTTTGAGAGCATATATGTATACACATGAGGCAGGGTGCAGAGCAAGAGAGAGATGCAGACTCCCTGTTTAGCAGAATCCCAGGACCCCAGGATCATGACCTGAGCTGAAAGCAGACGCTAAACCAACTGAGTCCTCCAGGAGCCGCCATGTCATCCTCACATTATCCTTAATATGTAGCAAAGTTCTTCTATCTTCTTCCCCAAAGCTGGATATTATTGGCTCTGACCTCTTCCAAAACCTAGCCACCCCATTTCTTAGCTATTTGCCCTTGGAAACATCTTTTTATTACTCTGGACTTCATTGTCATCATTGCAAAATAAGGACAACGGTAGTGCCTATTTTATAGAATTGTTAATGAGGATTAAATGTGTTAATACATGTTAAAGCAATTCAAAGAGTCCCTGGAACACAGTGAACACTAATGAAGTGTTAGCTATATTAATAACTAACGCATTAAATTTTTGAACCTGACACTTTTTTAACTCATTGCCACTGGTGAGGAGAAAGTCTTTCCACAGCTGGAGGCAAAAAGCTTAAGAGTGTTACAACATTAGGAAGTTAACCCATTGGTGAGAATAAGTTTTAGTCAAAGTAAAAATGAGAGCATTATAGACAATTTGCAGTTCAAGGGTGGATGAAGTTCAAAGGTCAAGGTACCTAAAAAATGAAATGCAACCGAGTGGGGGCAGTTAGCAAAAGAGGATGTGGGAGGCCCAGAGACAAATTTGAAAGACTTTCCAATTTGTTGGGGCGGTCATCAAGAAGACATGGCCACCAACTGACCTATGAAATGGACCAAGGCCATCAGAGGTTCCTCACTCCACCCCTGTCTTTGGAATTACTTTCCATGCATCATGCTCACACGATGAGCCACTAACCTTAAGAGAGCAAGGCATTGTGGGGACCCTCTGTACTCAATACTGACTGAATCCAGGTAAGGCTTCTGTATAATCTTTTAAAATTCTGGCCAGTGGCTGGGGAGTTCTGTTTATCTTTCTGCTACCCAGGAAGGGAGCCAGCTTGTGAACCAACACAGTTTTGCCCAAGACCTCCCTTTATCATCGCTGCTGCAGGAATGTATTGAGAGATGCAATCAGGGTACTTCTTTGCTGCATGACTGTGCAGACGCACATGAGCCTGCAGCTAGACCGAGGGGGCTGCGATAGGCACGGAGCCCAGCTACGAACTGCCTAGGCAGCAAATACTGAGAAAACTGGCAAGAAGACAGAGGTGGGGACAAGCCAAGGAAGTCTGCATTGTGTTCTGCTTGCCTAGGGCTGAAAACTAGGTGCGGGAATCCTGAGAGCAAGGTCAGAGGTTGGGCCAACTGGCCATGCTTGCCTGGAAAGCAGAGACATTAACAGATGCAGGGACCAGACTGTTTCCAGGGAGATCTGTTTGTGGGCTCGCGTACCTGTGCTCCATGGTGAATACGTTCCAGCTTGTGGGGGTTTATGAATTTGACCAATCCCTGCTTCACTTTGTATTTTCCCAACCATTCTAACTCTGGGGCAGCCCATAAGTTTATACCCTCCAAGTAAAATGCATTTCTTGGCAAAGGAGAAAGACTTCTATTTTTCAGGTTTTATGATTTGTGCTTCATCTAATTCTAGGAGTTTGATGAATATACACAAATTTTATGAATATACATAAACTACTCACAATTTATTAACTTCTACCTAACCTCCTCCTAGTCATTCTAAGTTGACGTTAAAATTTTTAATTTCTTTTCAGTGTTCCAGAATTCATTGTTTATGCACCGCACCCTTTGCTCCCTGCAATTCGTGCCCTCCATAATACCCACAACCAGGCTCACCCAGCCTCCCACCCCCAGCCCCTCCAAAACCCTCTAATTGTTTTTCAGAGTCCACAGTCTCTCGTGGTTCGCCTCCCTATCCAATTTCCCCCAACTCACTTTTCCTCTCCATCTCCCCATGTCCTCCATGTTATTCCTTATGCTCCACAAATAAGTGAGACCATGTGATAATTGACTCTCTGCTTGACTTAAGGGGGAAGAAAACCTAACAACCAAGAGTGACTTAACATCCAGGAGCTTCACACTCCACTCAATTTAATTCTAACATTTTGTCAAAATTGATTCAGAATTTAATAAAAACAGAGCATTACGGATACAATTGAAACTTCCAGAGTACTCCACCACAACGCAGAGTACTTTAAAAGTAGCCATCACATTGAATTTTGTAGCTCTCTTTTCCTGCACATTTATGTGTTTTTGTTACATAACTATACAAAGTAAATAACATTATTTATCATGCTTTTAGTATTTTCATATATAGTATCATCATGCAATTTGCTTTTTTATATTATACATTGTTCTTAAGATTGTATTTTATTAATTTTTAAATTTTTAATTAATTAATTAATTGACAGAGAGAGAGGGAGAGAGAGATCACAAGTAAGCAGAGAGGCAGGCAGAGAGAGAGCGGGAAGCAGGCTGCCCGCCGAGCAGAGAGCCTGATGCAGGGCTCGATCCCAGGACCCTGAGACCATGACCTGAGCTAAAGGCAGAGGCTTTAACCCACTGAGCCACTGAGCCAAGCAGATGCCTGGAGATTATTCGTTTTTATACACTGTCATGGTAATTAACTCTCACTCCCATAACAAACAACAAACAGCTTAGTGAGATAAAGGTTTATTCTCCCTCCTGTAAAGTCCAATGTTGTTTATTCATATAAAATCCTGAGTAGATTTCCTCCAACTGCTGACTCGGGGATCTGAGATTCTTCCATCACCTAGTTCTCTGTCTTAGCTTTCTGTCTGTCTTAGCCTCACTGAAGTAGGAAAAAGAGAAAAGGGAAAACACAGTAGATATTTAACCATCTTGGCCAAAAAATGACCCATAATATTTCTTTTGACATTTGTTTGCTTGGAACATGTCATACAGACACTCTAACTGCAAGGGAGTTACTGAGATGCAAAATTGACACCAATTGGTTTCAGAGCATTAATTAGAAGGTATTGCCATTAATTGCCTGCTTTCCTTTGTTGAGATTTATCCATATACCACTGTATATCCATATACCACTACATAAACAGTGAATAGGCATGAGCTAGTTTTGCAATATGTGTTCTCTTTCTATTAATAAGAATATATATTGAATTTTTTCTGTCCATTCATACAGCCCTTGTATATCTTAATTCATTCCATTCTTCATTTATTTAGGACATATGTTTGATCTACAGTGTACCAGGATTTTTGGTATTTTCTATTACAGATTATCATTCTTAACGGACACAGTCTAGCAGGGAAAATACACATCCAGCTAACTATAGAACTATGGAGAGAGTGTTTGAATAGAGTTTTTAACTAAATGCTGCAGCAGTAGGAGTATTAGGAAGAATTAGACTTTGAAATTCTTAGGGATGAAATGGGCAGAGAAGTACCACGGAAACAGAATTCAGCATTTAAAAGGGTTGTTCCTGATTACACAGAAAATGGAAGTAGTTCAGCATTTTAAATATCAAGGACATGGTAATAGGGAAGGGGTTCAATGAAGAAAAAAATAACAGAAATAATCTAAGAGATAGGGTCATGGTTCCCTATGTCCCTAAGTATAGCATATTGCCTTCAAAAAAATATGAACCAGGCTATAAAACCAAAGATTCTTTAAAAATGCTTCATATTTTGCCTTATAAAAATTCATATTCTTGGTTGGTTAGTGAAAATCTAAGCTTGTTATTTCAATTATTTTTTCTTTCCCATCATTAAAAATGTTCAAGCTCTTTTAAAAATGATTTAATAGAAATTTCTGGAAAACCATAATCTTCGAGTTGATCACTTAAGTGACATACTGACACTTCAGTGAATTACAAAATTGCTTAATAATTTTCTGGAAAAAAGGAAAATCAAATCCAGAAATGTTCTTCATCTTCCCTAGATGACAAAATTTCTATTATGCAGACAATTTAATGAACAAAATGATGTTCATTGGTTGAAATGAGAGTAGAATCAATTTTTGAGCTGGGGGCTGAAATATCCAACCTATTATTATTATAAAATTAAGTTTTTAGTAAATTGCATGGACTGCTTTGAAAGCAGAATTTGAGAATGTGAGGATTAATACTGTTTTTTTGACTGGAGAAAGGGATAATGAGTTGTTTGGAAAGAATGATGTTTTGGTTAACTGACCTAGAAGTAATTCAAGGTCTGTAATTTTCTAGATGTGTAACTTTCTGCATATCATAAGGTTTCTATGTATCTCACTATTTCTCACTTTAAAAAGAGAGTGTTGGGCCAGATTGTTAAATTCCTTGCTAGTGGTAAGATTTAGTGAGTGTTTGGCATCATGCTTTTGATATGACATAACTATCTGAGAAAAGAATTATGACTGTGGCAACTATGTGACATTAAGCACACCTTCAATGATACTTTCGTATAATACTTGGCTGATGGTCCCATTCTTCATGTATTTAATCAAACTCCTAAGCAAATTAAAAGTGGTTATTTTCTTTGATTTTTAAAATAACATATAATATATTATTTGCTTCAGGGCCACAAGTCTGTGAATCATCAGTCTTACACAATTCACAGCACTCACCATAGCACACACCCTCTTCAACAAAATATTTTCTTTTCTTAAAAAAAAGATTTTATTTATTTATTTGACAGACTGAGATCACAAGTAGGCAGAGAGGCAGACAGAGAGAGAGGGAGAAGCAGGCTCCCCACTGAGCAGAGAGCCCGATGTGGGGCTCGATCCCAGGACCCTGGGATCATGACCTGAGCTGATGGCAGAGGCTTTAACCCACTGAGCCACCCAGGTGCCCCACAGAATATTTTCTTAACTGAGTACTGCATGCAGTATAACCAGAGAAATATTGAGAAAAGATGAAACAGACTTCCAGGTGAATTATGCTGTGACAAATACTGTAGGAAGACTGCTAAGGGCGAAGCCCAAAGAAACAGTAAGAAACAAGTGAAAACAAATAGGAATAAGTAAAATAGGAAAGAGTAGTTTTAAACAGCAAATAATAATAATCATTATCTTCACAATCTAACAATTTATTACACACACACACATATGGGCTTCTTTTTAACCACTTACTGTGAAATATTGACAAGATACTTAACTTTTCAAGGCTTAATATTTTCATCATGATTGTTTTTTGACTAACACATGACTAATCTCTCAATCAAAATTTTGCACACTGCTAATTAACACTGTTTTGGAGCCCTGTGTGTATTTATCTACAGATTGCTAAGGAAGTTCAACATTGGTTGAAATAACTGATTATTTTCTCCGACAACTCAAATAATTAATTTGTTGTTGAGCCCTGATTTCAATTATTGGCTTTTCCAAACTTGAGTCTCTTACCAATTTTTTAAATGTTTGCCCATATTTTTATTTAATTTTTCCTTTTTGTAAATATTTGTTGCCTTTTCTTCTTTATTTTTTTATGTTATGTTAGTCACCATATAGTACTTCATTAGTTTTTGAAGTAGTATTTCATGATTCATTGTTTCTGTGTGACACCCAGTGCTCCATGCATTAAATGCCCTCATTAATACCCCTCACTGAGCTAAACCATCCCCCACACCCATCCCCTCTAAAACCCTAAGTTTATTTCTCAGAGTCTGTAGTCTTGCATGGTTTTTCTCCCCCTCGCATCCCCCCGCTTCATTTTCCCCTTCCTTCTCCTTATGTCCTCCATGCTATTCTTTATGTTCCACAAGTAAGTGAAACCATAGGATAATTGACTTTCTCAGCTTGACTTCTTACACTCAGCATAATCTCCTCCAATCCCATCCATGTTGATACAGAAGTTGGATATTCATCCTTTCTGATGGCTGAGTAATATTCCATTGTATATATGGACCACATCTTCTTTATCCATTTGTCTGCTGAAGGGCATCTCGGCTCTTTCCAGAGTTCAGTTATTGTGGACATTGCTCTATGAACATCGGGGTACAGATGGCCTTTCTTTTCACTACATCTGTATCTTTGGGTAAATACCCAATTTACCCCTAGCAATTACTAGGCCATAGGGTAACTCTATTTTTAATTTTTTGAGGAACCTCCACACTCTTTTCCAGAGTGGTTATACCAACTTGTTTTCCCACCAATTGTGTAAGAGGGTTCCCCTTTCTCCACAGCCTCTCCAACATTTTTTGTTTCTCGCTTTGTCAATTTTTGCCATTCTAACTGGTATAAATGGTATGTCAATGTGGTTTTGATTTGAATTTCCCTGATGGTTAGTGATGATGAACATTTTTTTATGTGTCTGTTAGCCATTTGTATGTCTTTTCACCTACTTAATCAATGAATTTTAATGTTTGTGGCTCTTGACAATAAAATAAATGCCCCCCAAAATAATGTGATAATACTGAAATTTTACAATGTATTTGTTTTCATCTTTTGACTTATTCCTGATAATTTATGAAATATATATATATATATATATCACTAACCATTAAAAAGGAAAACTGATTTTCTCTGAAAATAAGCTTTTAAGATCTTCCATTCTGTTATTAGTTTAACTTAAAAATCTTAATGAAATTGAATCACAGTCACTTAAAACTGAAACACCCAAAATTCATGAATTTGGGAAAAAATAATGCATTTCTCATCTGCCTAATGGAAGTTTCTCTGTGTCCTCATATTGGTTGACCTATCTGAGGTAACTGCTACCATAATTGTTCATTTCCTTTTCCTTGACATACTTTCTTCCCCTAGCTTTCAGGAAACTACCCTCTCCTGGTTTTCTTCCTATCTGCTATTTTTCTTAGCTTCATTTTCTAGTTCCTTTCTATCTACCCCAACCTCAAAAGACTGAAAAACCCCAGGGCACCTTGGATTTCTTCTTTTCTACCTATACCCACAATATTGGTGAAATTATGTAGTCCATAGCATTAAATACTGTTAGTAGCATGGGAGGGCTGCCATAACGAAATATCACAGATCAGGGGGCTTAAACAGAAATTGAGTTTCTCATGGTTCTGAAAGCTGAAAGCCCAAGATCCAGGTGGGGGCAGATTTGATTTCTCCTGTGGCCTCTCTCCTTGGCTTACAAGTGGCCTCATTCTTGCTCTGTCCTCACATGGCCATTCCTCTGTGTTCAGATACTCCTGGTGTCTCTTCTTCTTCTAGGATATCAGTCATATTGGAATTAGTTCCACATTCTTACAACCTCATTTAACTTTAATTATCTCTTTAAAGGGTCTATCTCCAAATGAAGTCATTGAGGGTAGGGCTTCAACATATTTGGGAGGACATGAAATTAAGGCTGATAGTTTTCAAATTTTTTAATCTCTAGTCAAGAATTCTCCTTTTACATGGGGTTATCCATTATTGTTGACCTTTGAGGAACATGGATTTGGACTGCAGAGATCAATTTGTAAGCAGATTTATGTTGATAAATATGTTACAGTACTACAAATATATTTCCTTTCCCTTATGATTTTCTTAATAAAATATTCTTTTATCCAGCTTACCCTATTGTAAGAACATAGTATGTAATACACATACAAAATATGTATTAATCGGCTTTATGTTATCAATAAGATTTTGGTTAATAGTAGGCTATTAGTAATTAAGTTTTAAAGGAGTCAAAGTTACATGTGGATTTTGACCATATGGGAGTCTGAGCCCCTAATCTTTGTGCAAGGGGCAACTCTATATCCAATTTAGCTTATCCAGAACCGACTCCGGTCACAAACCCCCTTTCCCAAACTATTTCTCCACATCTTCCCCAACTCTGCCATCTGCTCAGCTCAAAGACTTTGGAGTCACTCTAAATTCCTCTTCCTTGACACACCACCTCCAGTCCATCAGAACCTGATGACTTTGGCTTCAAAAATATATACTGAATACGACCACTTCTCACCATTACTTCTACTCTAGTTTTTCCACCTGGATTAGTGACAGAACTCCCTCTACCCTTGCCCTCTAGCAGGCTATATTCTAGAACCTAGAGTGATTCTGTTAAAAAGCAAGTCTGATCAAATCCTGAATTGTCCACATCAAATCCTTCTGCTAGCTTTCCCTCTTACTCAGAGCAAATCTGTTAATTCTAACTCATCTCCTGTTGCTTTTTCTGCCTCTCCCTCTGCTCTAGCAGCACTGGCTTCCTTAAACACACCAACACCTTCCCACTTCAGTATCTTTACACTTGTTCTACCCTGTTGGCAATGTTCTTCCTCCCTCTATCTACATGGCTCACTCCGTCACCATCTCTAGCCTCTTACTCAAATGTCAACGAGGCCTTCCCTGATCATCATTTCTCAAGTCAACAAACACATCCCTCCCCAGATTCTTATTTCTATTCCCTGGTTTGCTTCCCCCCCCCCTTATTACTGTCCAAATATACAGTACACTTTATATATTTACTTTGCTTATGATCCATCTCCCTCCCTGGAATATAAACTCCATGATGGCAAGGATAGATTTCCTTCTGGTTTGTTCACAGCTGTGTACTCAGTATTTAGAACAGTACCTGGCTCGTATTAAACAGTCAATAAATATTGCTAGATTTGTTTATTTATTATTTATTTATAAATAATTATTGTTTATTATTGTTTATTTATCATTTATTCATTCATTCATTCATTCATTCATTCAACAAATGTTTATTGCATATCTGTTTTGAGCCAGACACAGTTCTGGATAAGTTCTGGGTGAGTTAAAGAAAATGCTTCTTTTCCTCACAGAGCTGCAATTTAGTAGTTTTATAAGAATACATGTGATAGTAGAGAACAAAGAAATCTTAGCCACAGTACTTGGCCATGTAAGAACACAGGAAATCCTTACCAGTAGGAACAGCCGTTATCACGATGGACTTGGAAATGGACATGGAAGGCATTCCTGGCAGCCCACAGGATGGCTGTAATTTTGACTTCTCTGAAAGTGTGTAGATCTTCAATCATGTGTGGTCTTTTCTCAAGAGTTTCACTTTTATTGTTACTCAACTCATCTCATGAATTGACTTCTTATTTTCTGAGAGGATTCTCCATAATCTGTTCATCAGCATTTGGGTATTTGACTCTCTGTACTCCACCTTTTCTCCAAGGAGCAGTATACATAGTAGTTGAAAATAGTGGCTTTAGATTTTGACTTTGTGAGCTTGAGTCCAGGCTCCGTCACATCTCAGCTATGTTACCAACAGCAGTTTCCTTCATTCATCTCTTTTTCCTTTAAAAAATTTTTGAAAAATGAAAAAAAAAATTTTGAAAAATGAAGGCACTATTGCTAGAATCTTAGAAAAGTTAGATATACATAGCATAATGTATTTTAAAAGACTTAATATAGATAGTGCTTGGCATGTAGTAAGCATTAAAATAAACACTAGCTTTTGTTTTTAATTCATCACTTCTACTTAGGAAATATAGCTTATGCAAAATACCTGTTCCTTCCTGTTTCATTACAACCCATCAACTTTACGGTACCTTCTCTAACTCATAAGTGTATAACTTCTATACCTTTTGCCTATAGATTCAGAATAATTTCTCAACATTTGTTTTTGATCTCACTGCATTTAACTTAAAAATTAAATAACTTTTTACCCATTTATTTGCTTCACACTTCCATTTTATGTCTTAATTTTCTCTTTCTTGTATTAATGTTTTGTTTTCCTATAGCTACCCCTAAGAAATTCTTGCTGAAAGAATTTGTGAGGCAAAACTCTCAGTCATTTTATGCCTAAAAATGACTTTAAATTACCAACACAACTCAATGCTAATTTGTAACAGTAAAGAATTAGCACTTCAAAGTCATATTCACTCAGAATTTTTAAAACATTGCTTCCTTGATTTCTGGTACTAAATTTGTTGATAGGAATTTCTGATGCATGTGTTTATAAATTTCTTTTTGCTTTTCTCTTGTTTATAAGAAAGAATTTCTGGTACTAAATTTACTGATAAGAATAACAAATTAGGGCACCTGGGTGGCTCAGTGGGTTAGAGCCTCTGCCTTCGGCTGACCCATGATCCCAGGGAGCCTGCTTCCTCTTCTCTCTCTCTCTGCCTGCCTCTCTGCCTGCTTGTGATCTCTGTCTGTCAAATAAATAAATAAAATATTAAAAAAAAGAATGACAAATTATTCTCTTTTCTATGTAGGTAATACGATCTTTCGCCCCTCAGGAGAATTCTAGATTTTTTTTTTATTCAAGTTGTTCTGAAAATTCACCAGAATATGACTAATTAATGCTGTTTAACAATTCAGTGAACTTGTTCAATCATAGAACGAATAACTTTTGTCATTTCTGGGACATAGCTATTTCTTTTCTTACTTGCGCCTTTTTCTTCCATTCTTTCCTTATGTAACTTCTGCATCTCTTTTCAATGACATTTTATTTGTCATTTGCAATGTAATCTTGATAATTATTTGATTCTATTATTTGGCTCACTAACAAAATCATCAACTGTGTCATTCAATTCATCTGTTGAATTTTTTTTTTAAGATTTATTTATTTATTTATTTAAAAGAGAAAGAGAGTGCGTGTGAGTGGGGGTGGGGGTAAGGGGCACAGGTGGGAGGGAGGAAAGGCCAAGGAAGAGAGAATCTCCAGCAGATTTCTCCAGGCAGAGCCTGAGGTGCAACTCAATCCCAGGATCCTAAGATCTCAACCTGAATGGGAATCAAGAATTGGCTGGTTAACCAACTGAGCCACACAGGTGCCCCTTGAATTTTCTTTTAAAATTTGTAACTAGATTTTAATTTCCTAGAACCCCAGTTTTGTTTCATTTTGTCTTTTTAAGATTTTATTTATCTATTTGACAGAGAGAGAGCACAAGCAGGGGGAGCTGTAGGCAGAGGGAGAGGGAGAAGCAGGCTCTCCTTACAGCCCGGAGTGGGATGTGGAGCTCCATCCCAAGACCCTGGGATCATGACCTGAGCCAAAGGCAGATTATTAACAGACTGAGCCACCCAGGTGCCCTAGAATCCCAGTTTTTAATTTGTGTCCTTGTCAACATTTGTTTTTGCCCAACAGTTTGTTCTTTTTGTTGGACATTATGCCCCTACTTAACTCTTTCTCAAACTATTATACTTGCTCCAAAATAGTTCTATTTCCCAAAAGGACTTTTTTTTTCTCCTTGTGGAATTCAGTCCTCTTCTTCAAGAGGTTGATTTTCTTTAAGATTTGCTGAGTTTTGATTATCTGTCTATATTTATGTATGAGGGTTCGTACTATAGTATTTCATTTTTAAAACCAAATTAGAACCTTCCCATGCCTATGGTTAATTCATTTCTGATTCCATGAAGTAAAGGAGGCCTGCAACTTCCAAATATTTTTACCCCATATTTATTCAGCATTAGTGTATAATAGAAGCTACTTGTGACCGAAGAATGTTTTTTGTTTTTTGTTTTTTTAACTTAAAATGTGAGATGAGGGGCGCCTGGGTGGCACAGTTGTTAAGTGTCTGCCTTCAGCTCAAGTCATGATCGCAGGGTCCTCGGATCAAGCCCCACATTGGACTCTCTGCTCGGCAGGAAGCCTGCTTCTTCCTTTCCCAGTCCCACTTCTTGTTTTCACTTTCTTGCTGTCTGTCTGTCTGTCTGCCTCTCTCTCTCTCTCTCTCTCTCTCTGTCAAGTAAATAAATAAATCTTTAGAAAAATGTGAGATGATTTAGGTTTTAACTTTAAGAGCGAGGATGGCTTTATAAGTTTGATTTCTTTACTCATTGCAAATCTCTAGGTTTTTCAAGTTTTCTTTAGAAACCCTCTTTAAAAAATCGGAAGATTTTGAATGACCGTGAAATAAAAATGATAAGTTAGTCATGTTTTGATCTCCATTAAGTATTAGTCAGTATGTATTTAATATATGGCAAAGAAAGAAAAAATAGCTTTATTTGCAACCAGATCTTCTATTTTCTTCTTCTAGTCTGGTTCTGGGTTAGCTAAAAGTTGGAACATCTCCCTCTCCTTGTACTGCTCCCTTCCTTTCCTCCTCATGTCCCTCTCATGTCCCATCGCCAAAGGAAGCTGAGGTAATCTACCTCATAAGACCCCCTCATAAGATTGAGTAAAGCAATCTTTACTTTTCCTTTGCTAATAGAAGTCTCACACATCTCCTTCCTATAAAAAAATCATTTTGTACAACTTCTGGAGCTCCTCTCTCCTTGCTAGATTAGATGTTCCCTGATTTATGGATGGCTTAATGAGATCAATTAAGTCTTCAAATTTATTCAGTTAAATTTAATTTTTAACAATAAGATGGAATATTCTTTTCTCACCTCTAGTATTTTTTTTTGCATTATACAATGGTTATTTGGATATATTTACCCTGATAAATAAAAGCTGAACAATATTTTATTGTTGCAAAGCTCTAAAAATATTTTTGAGTAAATAAATAAACAAACCCCAGGGCTATATGTTTGGAGAGAAAAGTGTTCACCTGGATAATCACTTGAGTGTTTGTAACACTTTTGTTATTTAGCTAATTTCAGATACTGAAAATTCAGCCCATGAAACAAATAAAATGAAAAGTAGAAATAGTTTCTACTAAAAGAATAACAGTGATATCTCTACACATTAACAGAGTGATGAGTGACACTACTTTTAAACAATGGTTTATAGCAATAGCTCACTGGTAAGCTTAATAGACATTCTTTTTGATTTTGTGTGTGCCCAGAGCATACACTGGTGAGCCACGGCTCACAACCCCATGCACTTCCAGTTTTCAGTTACACTTTATAAGATTCCACTTAGGGAGCATAGGTCTGCTGTGTTTCAAGAAAAAAATTCTAATTCTGGCTTGTTCTAAAAATGCAAGTCACTCATAACATAGGATAAACTCTAAATGCATGTAATTACATAGGAGAAATTGCAAAAATCATATAATTATCTCAATAGAGCTTTAACAAGTGTTTTATGGTGGCAACATTTTTTCACAATTAATAGTATACTGGTAAAGAGTATAGACTGTCATTAGACCACCCAAATTTAAATTCTGTCTCTATCATTTCATTGTGTAACCTTGGATAAATGAATAAACTTTCTGTGTCTCAGTAACTTCATTTGTAAAACAGAACTAATTATATTACCACCACCCCAGAAAGTATTGTCAAGCATTTAAAATTGTCAAGCATTTAAATTTGTATTGGTATGTCAAGCATTTAAAATTGTATTGGTAGGGGCGCCTGGGTGTCTGGGTGGCTCAGTGGGTTAAAGCTTCTGCCTTTGGCTCAGGTCATAATCTCAGGGTCCTGGGATGGAACCCAGCATTGGGATCTCTGCTCTGCAGGGAGCCTGCTTCCTCCCTTTCTCTCTGCCTGCCTCTCTGCCTACTTGTGATCTCTGTCTGTCAAATAAATAAATAAAAAATCTTAAAAAAATTGTATTAGTAAATAATAAGCTTATAAAAATATTAACTATTCTTACTAATATAAATTACTTTTTTAAAAGATTTTTATTTATTTATTTGACAGAGATCAGAAGTAGGCAGAGAGGCAGGCAGAGAGAGTAGAGGAAGCAGACTCCCTGCTGAGCGGAGAGCCCGATGCTGGGCTCACTTCCAGGACCCTGGGATCCTGACCTGAGCCAAAGGCAGAAGCTTTAACCCACTGAGCCACCCAGGCACCCCAAATTACTATTTTTAATATAATCAACAATTTGGAATGTCTTTATTAATAAGATAGAGTATAAATTGTTGTATGTAAGTGTTGAATCAGTAAATTGTTTACCTGAAACGAACATCACACTGTATATTAACTAATTGGAATTTAAATAAGACAAAAAACATGAAATCATTTATTTGTGTAGAATTCTTAAAACAAAACAGAGTATTCTTATAATCACTCTAAACACTGTAAATAGTAAAAACACTGGAAATAGTAATTTCAGGAGAAACTCAAAACAAGTAAAAGTACAGGGAAAGAATAAAATGTGAATTTATTTAGTTATTTACATAAGATAATTTGTAAAATTGTTATAGCATGAAGTTTAATTATATAAGAGTAAAAAGAGGTAGAAATGTACTTGGATCTGTTACATGACTTAATTTTTGTCCTCAAAAGTCCATGCTATAATATTTGAATAAGAAAAACTGAAAAATACAAAATACAATAACATTTTTTTAGAGGCGACTAGGTGGCTCAGTGGGTTAAGCATCCAATTCCTGGTTTTGGCTCAGGTCATGATCTCCTGGCCTTGGGACCAAGCCCACACCTGCTTAGGACTCCGTTCTCAGTGCAGAGTCAGCTTCAGATTCTCATTCCCTTCTCCTCTGCTCCTCACCCCAGCCACTTGCTCACACATGTGTTCTTTTCCTCTCTAAAATAAACAAATAAACTATTTATTAAAAACAGAAAAAGACATTTTTTCATATTAGCAACTGAAAATCAGTTAAAAAACTGGATGTCAATATTGCCTGAAGCATAAGACATTTCTTTTCTAAGAAAATAATAAACCTTTAGGGAATAAATTCATATGCAAAAAATAGTATAAGGCTATTTCCATAAGTACAGATAATAGTGCTACTTAAGTTACTGGTAGATTTACTGTAATATCAAAGTTATATAAGAGTTTATAATTTTAATAAATAAATACAGAGCTTAAGCTATTAAAAAAGGGGTGAGAAAAATAACAAAGACTGTATAAATATTTTAAAAGTAGTAATAGTGAGCTACTTTACTGAAATTCAAGGTGAGTTGATTTGAAGTGATTTAATAAAGATAAAAATATCATACTACAGTTTGTTTTGTGAGATTAAGAGTCACTTATGGTTTGTCTCCCTCCCAATCCCATCTTGTTTCATTTATTCTTCTACCCACTTAAGCCTCCATGTTGCATCACCACTTCCTCATATCAGGGAGATCATATGATAGTTGTCTTTCTCTGCTTGACTTATTTCGCTAAGCATGATACGCTCTAGTTCCATCCATGTTGTTGCAAATGGCAAGATTTCATTTCTTTTGATGGCTGCATAGTATTCCATTGTGTATATATACCACATCTTCTTGATCCATTCATCTGTTGATGGACATCTAGGTTCTTTCCATAGTTTGGCTATTGTGGACATTGCTGCTATAAACATTCGGGTGCATGTGTCCCTTTGGATCACTACATTTGTATCTTTAGGGTAAATACCCAATAGTGCAATTGCTGGGTCATAGGGCAGTTCTATTTTCAACATTTTGAGGAACCTCCATGCTGTTTTCCAGAGTGGCTGGACCAGCTTGCATTCCCACCAACAGTGGAGGAGGGTTCCCCTTTCTCCGCATCCTCGCCAGCATCTGTCATTTCCTGACTTGTTGATTTTAGCCATTCTGACTGGTGTGAGGTGATATCTCATTGTGGTTTTGATTTGTATTTCCCTGATGCCGAGTGATATGGAGCACTTTTTCATGTGTCTGTTGGCCATCTGGATGTCTTCTTTGCAGAAATGTCTGTTCATGTCTTCTGCCCATTTCTTGATTGGATTATTTGTTCTTTGGGTGTTGAGTTTGCTAAGTTCTTTATAGATTCTGGACACTAGTCCTTTATCTGATATGTCGTTTGCAAATATCTTCTCCCATTCTGTCAGTTGTCTTTTGATTTTGTTAACTGAGGGTTGCCGGGGGGAGGGGGTTTGGGAGAAGGGGGTGGGATTATGGACATTGGGGAGGGTATGTGATTTGGTGAGTGCTGTGAAGTGTGTAAACCTGGTGATTCACAGACCTGTACCCCTGGGGATAAAAATATATGTTTATAAAAATAAAAAAATTAAAAAAAAAAAAAAAATATCATACTACAAATGAAAGTTTGTACTCTTTGACCAGTTATGAGATGAGTAAATTCTGGGGAATTTTAATGTACAGCATAGTGATTATAGTTAATCATGTTACTGTATACTTGAGATTTGCTGAAAGAGTAGATCTTAAGTATTCTCATCACACACCAAAAATGGAAACTCTGTGATAGTGGATGTGTTACTTAATTTGGTTGTTGTAAGCATGCGACAGTGTATAACTATATTAAATCTTAAGTCATCATCAAATATATATATATAGAATATATGTTAATTAAAATCAGAAAACCTGATCAATTAAAAAGAATGCCAATCTACAGATAGATTCAGAAAATAACATATTGTATGGCTATTGGTACTATAAATTTCTTTAAGATAGGTTGTGGTAACTTATACTGCCCCAAAAGTATATAAAGTTATATTTATTTATAGCACTCATGATATTTGACATTAAACCTTTTTAAAATAGCCAACTAAGTAAAAATGGTACTTCATATTTTATTCATTTTGTTACATTGAAGATTGAAAAATTTTAATAAATTTATCAGTCACTTTCTTTCATGAAATGCCTAATATAGTCACTTTCTTATTTATTTCTTAGGTTTATTTATTTCTCTTATTGATATGTATCAACATTTTAAAAATCTAAATTTGAAATATATATTCCCAGTTTGTCAATTATTAGTTTTAATTAGTTTTTGCAAAATATTTTAAACACTGAAAATACATAAAGAGTAGAATAATGAACACCCACATATCATGTTTTGATTAATTTGCTCGAGATTTTTTTCTTGGATAAAGTATTATAGATTCAGTTGAAGTATGTTTTATATCTTAAAATTTAGTATCCTTCTTATCTTTGCTTATTTTTATAATAGATAGCTATCCATCTAAAATCTATTTATCTCTCTCTATAATAATATATATTCTGAGTTTTGTGCTTAAATGTGTTTTTTTAAGATTTACTTATTTATTTGAGAGAGAGAGAGAGAGAAAGAGCAGGGGGGAGGGGCAGAGGGAAAAAGAGAGAAAGAATCCTCAACAGATTCTGTTGGAGCCTGTTGGGAGTCTTGATCCCAGGACCCTGAGATCATGACCTGAGCTGTAACCAAGAGTTGGATGCCCAACTGACTGAGCCACCCAAGCACCCTGTACTTAACTGTTTTTAACTTTACTAAATGTTATCACACTCATATAATTTTGCACCTAGCTCTTTTTATTTTGTTTTGTTTGTTTTTGCTTAGTATTTTGTGATTTATCTATGTAAAGCATGTAGATACTTATATATTTTTACTGTTGGATTCCATTGTGTATATATTCCCAATACATTAGCATTTAGATTGTTGTCAATTTTACACCATTAAAAGCAACACTGCAATGAATATTTTTAGACTGTGTGAGTGTCCTCAAAGGCATATTCCAAGCGGTGGAGATTCTGGGCAAAAGGGCACATGTTTCTTCAGCTTTCCCAGATATGCCCAAATTGCTTTACAAAGTATTCAGATCAATTCGTATGCCTATTGAAAGTATATCAGGCTTTCTAACCAATATTTGGCATTCTTAAGTTCTGCCTATCTAATAGGTCTGAAATGGTCTATCATTGTTTAAATTTGCGATTCTTCATTTCGAGTGTTTCTTTGTCTTTTTTCTTCCTTATTTACTTGTGGGAAATTTTTCCTTTTTGGTAAATACTTCATACTAATCTGTTCACAGATTCACAGTTAAATTTGCTGAATGGATGATCATTTTTGAATCCGCTAGGAGTTATCAGTAGAAGATAATAAGAGTAGGGATGATTAAGTATACATTGGTTTTCAAGAGCAGCTTAAATTAAAAAAAAAAAAGAAAAAGAAAATTGAGTTGAATCTTGAAGGGGAAGGTCTTAAGTAAGAGGATTAGTTTGAAAAAGAAACAAACAACTTCACAGAAGAACTGTTGATGTTTTTAAGCCATGGGATGGGGGGTACTCACAGTGCATCTAGGTTTGATGACTTTTAGCATGTTTCAATTATTTACTTTTTTTTATTATTTTGAATTTATTTCCCAGTTAGTTCTAAAAATTATTCAAGACAGCTTACACGCTATATTTATTCAGTGCAACATATCTGTTTTTAGGTTAGTAAAGTGTGACAAAGGAAAATTAAATTTAGGATTCGAGGGCATCAGGGAGAAATGTAACAACAAAATGCAGGTCATGAAGACCTTACATAATGATTAAAGCTGAACTATACCTGTAACTCCGAGATTCCCAGTGGCCAAAGCAAATAAAGAAATTAATGAATCTGAGGATTCCAACCGCCTTTCCCAGACTAGGGTCTGGGAAAAAATTTCTCCCACAGGTCCTCATAAGTAAGACAGTGATTGATACAGTGGGCTCCATCCGCAATATCATCCCAGTATTAGATGACATTATAAATATCTAATTAGACTCTTTGTAGTGTTCTTCCATATAAATGGAGGCATAATTTAAAAGCCAAATTTGGTGAAATTTATCCAAATTGCAGAGTACTAAACATTAGGATTCAAGAATTTGAAATCACTCACAGTTTTCCTCACTTCTAGGATTAAAATCTTGACTCTTGGGGCGCCTGGGTGGCTCAGAGGGTTAAGCCTCTGCCTTCAGCTCAGGTCATGATCTCAGGGTCCTGGGATCGAGCCCCACATTGGGCTCTCTGCTCAGCGGGGAGCCTGCTTCCTCCTCTCTCTCTCTCAGCCTGCCTCTCTACCTGCTTGTGATCTCTGTCTGTCAAATAAATAAATAAAATCTTTAAAAAAAAAATCTTGACTCTTTTATAGACACAAACATAATCCTGGTTTAATTCAAAAAGAATTTGTAGGGGTTTATGACAAACTGGAAAACATATATCCCAATGAAAGCTATGTAAGTTGAACAGACAGTGACCTCCTAACTAAATATTTCTTTTATGAATTGAATTTGGCTAGCAAAGCTATAATTTGCAACCTCCAAAAGATGGCTCAATTGACAAATTTCATATGGAAAGGGGTTCTGTATGCTGTCTTTTTCAATGTTGGGCCACCAGGTCTTAGCATAGTGGCTGTCACCTACCAAATGTTCAATAGATATTTGAGAAATAAATGAACAAATGAAGGAAGTAAACCTCTGCAAGTTTTGTTCTTTACAATGCAGACTTGTGCCACGTAGAGAGGTTCTATGCTTCAGCAAAGACTTGAAGAATAAATAAAACTTTTCATTTACTCATTAAAAGCAGATCCATATGAATTAAAAAGAGGTAGACTTGACACACTTTTCAGAAAATTAAGAAACCTGATTAAGCGTTATCATCGTCCCCAGAAGAAATGACCTCAGTGTTTAAGGTTGTTATGAGGCTCAAATGAGAAAATAAAGTTAATATATGTAGAATGTCAAGATCTACACATGTGTAAATGTTTGTACAATTCTTTGGTTACCTTCCAAAAGTCCTCACAGGCTGACCTTTCCAGCTATCTGATGTCTCCATTATTCTTCTGAGAACCTGTACTGCTCTATCACCTCCTCTCCATGCTAACCACTATCTGATTTTAGTTCCTGTTTCCTGGGGCACTGTAATAACCCTTCTCCCTTCTCATTGTTTTCCCTGTCTCCGGTTTCTCCCTTTGGGGTCCACACTTCATAGCGTAGAGTAGTCAGGTCCATGGATTCTGGGTTGACATGCCTGTTCCATGACTTATTAGCTATTTGATTTTGAACCAGTTACACTGCCCTGATTTGTTCCCAGTACCATTATCTATAATTTGAGAATAATAGTAATATCTACCACATTTGGATTATTATGAAGGCTTAAATAAGATTATCTACATAATGTGCGTGATGACCCGCAAATAGTCAGCAAGTGATAAATTCTAATTATTCCGATCATGATTATTTTACCAGAACGTTGTGTCTGAAACTGACATCTGACCCTCACTATCCCTACTTAAAACTCTCAGTCATTTCTAGAAACCTAAACTGGCATAGTAAAAGCGGTAACTTTCCTTATGGTCTGGCTTCAGCTTCTCTTTGCACCTTCAACACCACTGTCCCTTCCTCTCCTCTTTTACATTCTGATCAGTTATTTCTGGTTTCAGCCATCCAAATAGACCAGAGCCTTTCAAGTGTCCAAGACTTGGCACAGGCTGTTCCCTTCTTCTGTAATACTTTTCCGTCCCTGCTCTGATAAAAAGCTTTCTCCTTGTCTGGACGCCCTTATCTACCTCTCTTCTTCTTCTTCTCTATCTCTCTTTTATGAATTAGCAAGCCTCTCATCACTATATAAACTATCTAGAGACAAAATGAATTTCCTTATATTTGTGTCCATCTTCCTGACAGGGAGCCTGTGAATTTCTCTAGGTCAGTAACCCTCTTTAAGTCGTCTCTAAGTTCCAGAATGCCTAGACCATAGTAAACATTTAATATATACCGTTAAACAAATGAACATATTCCTAGCCCAGGGTCTCCCGCCTGCCATGTGCTCAATGACATTTACTGAATTGTATTGACTAACTTTAATGTAATTCAAACACCTCTTGCATCCATGGAGCCCCAGTCTATTTGCGAAAACAGAGATTAGACCCTCTGGGTGCTTCACGGTTGTGTTCGGGGCTGCTAGTGCCGGTTAACACACCGGCAATTTTAAGGAAGAGGTTTTCCTTACCAAAACCTAGAAAAAAGTGGGACTTGCTGCAGATGGCACTAGAAAAAGGGTTGCCTGCCCAGAGATGCTACCTCCTCGCTTGTTTCCCTTAAATCTCGTGCCTGGAGAGACAAGAGAGGGGGAAGGAAGAAAAGTGGGGGAGAGAGTGATAAAAGTTGGCTCCTTTCTCCTCCTTCCCCTCCCACAGAGAAGGATTACACTAAGGCAGATGTCCTAGGATGCTTCCTAAGGGGACCTGATTCTTGGAGTCCTCAAATACTTGCTGAGTTACCTCTGTCCCTCCCTTCTTCTCTGGCTCTCCTCCATTCACGCCCGCCACCCCCGCCGTGCTCCCATCAGGAATACAGGCACACCCCGGAGCTCGGAGAACCGCCCCGCCGCCACACTCCCGGTTCTAGGACCACCGTGGCTGCCAACGAAGGATGCCAATCACCGGCAGCCTTAGCCAGATCCCCGGGAGTTGAGTAAAAAAATCAGGTTGAGGACAGAAAGGAAATGAACATAGCAACCTCTAAAGCTCGAAGAAATCCCAGTATGCAAATGAATACAGGATCCGGAGCAAGGAAAGAGCAGGATATCTCCGGCTACTCAGAGGACGTGGAACACCACAAACAGGAACTTTAAAGGGATTGAAATCTGTTGCCTGTTCCACTAGGAATATTGTTTGCAAGGCACAAGGTGTCTTTTGGTAGTGAGCACCCTCTGCGCATGCGCAGGTCCTTTCGGGAATTACTGCCCTGCCGCCGACTAAGTTGCATTCCTTGAATCTTCGCAGGAAAGACAATTCTTTAATCAGAGTTAGTAATGTGGACAGTACAAAATCGAGAGAGTTTGGGGCTTCTCTCTTTCCCTGTGATGATTGCCATGGTCTGTTGTGCACACAGGTGAGCTGCCGTTGTTGAACGTCTCTCTCTCTTTTATTTTCTTTTGATTTTTTTTTTTTCTTTTTACATGCCTGCTGGATCATGTAGCTTGTTATTTGGGGGTAAGGTGTGCTTGTCTGTATTTATGTCTGCTCGCAGTTTGTGTTCATTTTGAATTCGGTCCCTACTTCTTCCCTTCAGCGCCAATGAGCCCAGCAACATGTCATACGTGAAAGAGACAGTGGACAGATTGCTCAAAGGATATGACATTCGCTTGCGGCCGGACTTTGGAGGTAATGCTTCATCTTTTTTCAACCTGTAACCCATACATATCTAGTTCTCCTTTCCTGTCAAAGATAAATGTCAAAAAAAAAAAAAAAAAAAGCATGTCATTTCCGCAAGTGTGCGCTACGCCCTACGCCCTGGACACACATACACACACACACACACACACACACACACACACACACCCCGGACCGTCATCGCAGGTGGATGACACCCCAGGCAGAGCCGACCTTCCCCCCGCCCGACACACCCTCTGCATAGTCACTGCATCACGCGTGTGCCCACACCTGTTTTCCCAGGCTGTCCCCTGCAAGCGGGGTGGGGGATGGAGGAAGCCCATTCAAAATGTAGTAAGCGCAGGGAAGCCCCCTGGCTCTCCCCATCCTGTCCCCGCTCTAAGAATATGTCCATAATGTGTCCCACCTCCCCGCAGGGCCCCCTGTGGACGTAGGGATGCGGATCGATGTCGCCAGCATAGACATGGTCTCCGAAGTGAACATGGTGAGTGGCCTCCCGACGGGCCCGCGGCCGGGCTTACGCAGATGGGAAATGGACGGGTCCCCTCGCCCTCTGCGTTTCATTGGCGGTCACTTCGCCCCGGCCCGGGAGTCCCACTCCGCGTGCTCCCCACACTGACACACACCCTCTGTTCCCCCCGGTTTGTATTTTCAACACACACACACACACACACACGCGCGCACTCACACACACGCTACTGCAGTGTTCCAGAGGAAACGTGCTCGGCACTGTTTGGGGAAGGACGGAGACAGCGGCGCGGGAGGATCGGGTGGGGCGGAGTCTGACGGTACTTGAGCCGGGTTCCCTCCGCTGTTCGGAGGAGGAGGGCACCATCTGCCGGCGGCCGCGCGGCCTGCATCGGGGTCCCCGGACTGTGGTCCGTAGTCGCCTAACCCGAGTGGTCGTTGAACCCGAGACCCAGCACAGGTCCCGCCGCCAGGCGCCCAAGCACGCAGACACGTTTCAGAGTGCGCGCTCCTTCTCTCCGGGCTCGAACACGCCGTGTGGCCGGAGCAACAGGCTGAGACTACAGTCCGTGCTGACTAATGCGAAAGGGTTCGAGTCAGCATTTGGGGAGGCTTGTACTGGTCCCGTGTGGGGGTTGAGGACTTTGTCTTCTAGCATCTTGCACATTTACGTTGAAATAGAATGGGTCGGAGTTATTGCTTTGCTTTACCCTAGAAACCTAAGCTTGCCAGAAAAGCCTGATGATTAAAGGGACGGCGGAGGGGGTAGGGTGCGGTAGTAACATAAAGCAGCCCCTTCTAAAGGTTAACATTCTTTTATTTCCCTTTCTGAAGCGGTTGCACAGTAGATGGAAATCATAGCTATCATCTTCTCTGTTGGCTGTTTCCAACCACTGTGGGGTAGCAGTTTTCTAGTTGTTAGAGTTTCTAACTGTTGCTTCTTGTAAGGCAGGGGGAAAAGCCTGTTGCTTTTCTAGAACCAACCTCCCAGGCAACAGCTAGATCTACGGGAGCAAAATGCCATTTTTATTCCATTTGCGAAAAAAAAAAAAATACTGTGGCAGCAGAGATTTAGACAGCCTGAATAATTTAAAAACTAAAACCTTCTGGGATTTTGTCACTCTATAGCTGTAAAGTCTACTGAATTGTCATTTCGTTTCATTACTAGTGTGCTGTTTTAACATGCTAAGGTTTAAGAATTCTTCCCTTTTTTAGGTTATGTCAAGGAAAAAATAAATATGTTTATAGTTATTGAATACGATTAGAAGAAAAAGTATATTAAATTTCTATATTTTATAGTTGTAACTTTCCCTGCTTTAATACCTTATTTAATTATTTAATTATTTAATGTCACTGATGGTTGTATTGGAAAAAGAAAAATTATTTTTTAAAATGAATGCACAGTGAATATTTTCTGACTCAAGAAAGATTTTTTTAACAAACTGACTTATTTATAGTATTCTGTTCATATATATCTCACTACTACAAAGCAACCCAAAACTTACTTACAAACACTGGAGAATGTAATAACATGTGCACATTTGCAAATCATACCTACTCCATGCCATTCCAACTGGATAAATTAGATAATGAATTAAAAAATAGTCTGTATCATGTAGTTAAATGATGATAATATTTTCCTTTTCAGTCACTTATTTTGGCACCTTGTAAGTACCCACGTAGATAATTTATAAAATGGGAGAGGATTCAGACAGCTCAAAAGACAAGCAGTGCTTTTGCCAGTGGTTCATTTTCTATATAGGTTAGTATGCTTTTCAGAATTTTTAAAAATGTATAATTCTGTTGACTGCATTTACAGACAACTTTTGAGTTACAATGAGAAACTGAATTGAATAGGGAAGTTGCTATTAACCAAAATAACCACCACCACAGCAAAAAATCTCTGTATAACCTGTTGTTCAACTGAATTCATACACAGCCCAGACAAAAAGGATTGTATTTAATTTCAGTACCACTAGAAAGTGTTCCCACTGATGGAATAATACAGACTATTTACGTAATTTACTGCACCATGCGTATATGTGCCTGATTTTTAAAAAATATTTCCCCAACAGATAAGCCTTTGAAAAATACATTGTACTGAAATACCAAATGCCTTTCCACAGTGGTATTAGAAACATTATGGGAAAATAGAAACCACTAAACAGTGGTTTAATAAATAATAATAAATAATAAACCTTGATTTACTTACTGTTCCTTGTTTTAATAAGAGTTACCAATAGGATCCAAGGTCTGTTTTATCTTTCTCATCTATGACAAAGCATTGAGATAAAGAGATTAGAAATAAATCCAAGAAAAATGGAAACAAAAAGGAATTTCAAGATCAGGGACTATCAACACAATCTCAATAGTTAGCCCTAGTTAAGAACATTACAAAATGTTTTGAATTTTAGATAATATTAGTAGGGCTGAAATATCAATGGGAAATAAGATTCATTTATTTTTATATTAAGCATGTTACAGTATCCTGATAGGCAGTAACTTTTGAGGTTATTTAAAAGGAAATTTTAAAGTTACTGATAGGCAGTAACTTTTGAGGTTATTTAAAAGGAAATTTTTACCAAAATTGACGAAAAGGAAGAATGGACAATGAATATAATAAAAACATAGTTCTAAAGAAAATCTTGACTAAAATCCACTACTAAAACACTGTTAATTTTTATATTTTCATTCATTACCATTATTATCCACCCATTCCATGGCTGGAAAATATGACATGATAATTGTACATTACATTAATGGGTTTGAGAACTAGGCTCTGTTATTTTTTGTTCTTTTCTTATGCTACCCTAAGTGCAATATAATTCCACACTGGTTTATTGAATTATCTGTTTTAAAGACTAACCTAACATCGAATATTTTCTGATTCATGTTCTTCAGAATATAGAATGTTTTTCCCAAACTAAGAAAATAAAAGAGAGCTTTTGTATTCAGGAACCTGTACAATCAGCAATTGTTGGTTCTGAGCAGTGAATTCTGAGTGATATTCCTCTGATGAATAATTCTGATGGAGAAAAAAATTATACTTAAGAGCAAGACTTTTCTTTTCAAGAATTCATTTTATTGATTAAATTAAGAAGGATTTCTTTCCTCTAACATTATAGGATATACTATGATATACTATGCAGATGAGGGTGATTATATACTGTTATTTTTCTGAACAATTATCTTTAAAAAGCTACTATGATTTCCATTTATTGTTATATTAAACCCTTCAAACCTTCCCTTAGTTCCTGCCAAGCCATGTACCTACTGTCTCTCTCTCTCTATCTAGACTAAAGCTGAACAGAAGGCAGTTGGGGCAAAAAAAACACAGTAGCCCCCATAAATTGCCTTAAAGCAACCACTAACATCTGTCATAGTAACATCTGTTACTATAAACCCAGTAAAACACAGGTATTACTAAGCAGGTCTTCTCTTTGAGCAGAAGATTAGAGAAGCATAGAATTAACTCCCTGCAAACAAGTGGTTGAATTCTTGCATTTCAGATGCCAATAACTAGCCGTGTCTTCTTATTTAGGAGGCGCCTTCTGATGATCAATTAAGAGTTCCGAGTATAAAACTCTCTGTCCCTGACCTAAAGACCAATGAATGGTCCAAGTGGTCACTCCCAGAAGACTTTGTATCTATTGAGTCCAAATCCAAGTAGCCACTCTCAGTAATGGATAACTACCATGCATTCATTGTTTCCTTTCTTCCTTCATGCATGGGTGGATGCAATAGTGAACAGTCTTCTATGCATTGCAATTAACAATGAAAACAGTAAAAACAAAAACAAAACAACAACAACAAAAAAACCCCACAAAAGCCTAAAATGAGCCAATTGTGTAAATCATACCTAAAAGAAAAACAAATATAATTTATCGAATATCCACTGTTGTTCGGTTGTTATTTTAATATTTGATTCCAGAGGATTCTGGTACATACTATAGTTATGTCTAATTACTTGATCTTGGTGACACAGAACAGTAACCACTTTCAGAATCCACCCTACCCATTTCTTTAAGTCAGTGTTTCTCAGTCTGCTGTGTGTCCTTGAATCACTCTGAGATCTTCAAATGTCAAAATGCAAATTCTGAATCAGAGATCAGGATGGGGTTCACATTCTGCCTGTTGCTGATGGGTAGACAGCACTCTGAGCACCAAGGTTGTAATACATTATTCTAAGATCATGCTTTATTAAGAAATGAACTTGTTTCCTCTTGAATTTCTCTAAGAATGTTATTACTTCAAGGCTCCAAATTAAATTTGAAATTAATTTCTAGATAAACAGGTAGCTGTGTTCAAAGGGGCCATTGGTTTAGTAATTGATGATAAGGAACAGGACAAAGGCAAGAGGCAGGATGAGGAGGCTTGAGTTCACTAATCAGCAGTCCTCCTCACTGTGTCAATACTTATGAGTCAGCCAACCTGAAACGATGGCTATGAAAATATTTCCAGGCACAGTAATTCCGACAATACTATCCTGCTGCTTTACAGAACACCAATGACTTTTCTTCTTTAGAAAAGAGAACACTGCAAACCGTTTTTGTCCCCACTGAGGAGCTTGCAATAGCTTTGTAAAATAGTCTAAACATACTCTTGTTGATGTCAGGAAATTCTCTGAGGTTATGATAAAATTCCTTTGCAAATAGAGCAAATAGGTCAGTATCATTTAAAGGCAAGAACGGACATCTGCAGTTAAAAAATGTATAAGTACATTTTTCCTTATGTGAGTAATCAACGAGTTCTCACTTTTAGGTGCTGGGTTACAATACTGTACTGTCTTGAGAAACTGAGAGAGGAAAAATTTCCCTTTGCCATTCTGTTTGGAGATAGCAACAACAACAACAAAAAATCTCTTTGTACCCTAAGCCACAACAAAGCAAGCCTACCCAGAGTTTTTCAAGTTTGAATTCACATTTGAAAGCCCATGATCATGAGATTACAAGGCCAGACTGGATATTGATGTGTATAATACATTGAAAATAAATAGTAACATTTATTGAACAAATCCTATGTATGAGGTGTATTTATCAAGTCCTTTATATTACTAGCTCATTTAATCCTAGATTTAAGGAAACCAGATTATTATCCTGTATTATAGATGGAAAAATTTAGGTTAGATTAAATAACATGCTCAGAAGTTACAGAGCTCATAAATGGCTCAGCCAGAATTTGAAGCCAGACAACCTGCCTCAAGGGTCTGGCTCCTATCTGCCAGGCAAGTGAAAACACATTCCCAGTATTTAGCATTGGGACCTTGAGTGAGTCATTTGACTTCTGGGCCTCAAGTTTCTCCTCTGTAAAATGAGGGTGGGTAAAAGGCACTATTGGCTAAACCTCTTTTTAGTTCAAATATTCTATGACATGAACTCAGATCTTTAAAGATTTTGGACTCTGCCAAAATCGAGATTCTTCCACTCCATCTTACCCCCTGCTGGTGTCCATCTTCATTCTGTTTTAGTCCCCTGTTAGATATGTCAGTCAGCAAGCATTTGTTAAATTCCTACTGAGTGCAAACTATGGTGGTCTCCTGGGAACAATGCAGCAATGATTGTGTGTGATCCGAGCCTCTTGAATCACCATTTTAATGGGTCATGGTATCACCATCCATTTTTTAAAAACATATTCCCAAACAGCAATAAGATACGTTGGATCAACAGTTTTCAAAATGAGACTTGACTCATCCCTCATTTATATCGCACTGAACATTGGAACCAATATCGAACTGGAAATACTTCTATCTGATTCTGTTCACTGTATTCAAACTAGGAACATTTCTCTACAACTGTCAAACGGATAAATTTTTCAACATTTAATGTGAGACAGTAGAAAACCATTACTTTCCAGGATCTGGATATCCCAAAGGAATTTACCCAACCCATTTAAAATCTTTCCATCAGGTGGTATGGGAGAACCTTAAAGCTAAAGGGTTCATTTCAGCTGGACATTACTTGGTATCAAACTTGGTGTTTGGTGTTTTTGTTTTGGCAGACCCCCAAAGTCTTGACAGCACCCTAAAAACACACTTGAATGAAATCTTGTGATTATCAAGGAAGGTAAAACATTTCAAAAGAAAAACAATGGTAGTAAGTGTTTCCAGCTGACTTGAGTTTTAATAATGCCAATGACATTACCATACTTGAGGATACTTGAGGATAATAGGAAGATAAATGGATATATTTATAGTTGATTAAATGTTAGTGTGGAGTTTCTCCGTGAACTTTTCCAGAGTACTGAATTTTATGTTTTTAATAACACTAGGATCAGGTTTCTGCATTTTAGAATATTGTTTTCAGCAGATTGTACATTTCATGAAATCCCTTGACTATCCATTGAAGAAAGTTAATAGTCTGTGGCATATAACAACCTATTACCCAGCACTTAACAGAAACGTTTGAGAAAGGGTTTATAATTAATTCCTGTCACTGGTTATAACTTAGAGAAAAGGCTGACCACAAGAATGAAAGATGTGTGGGTTTTCTTTTATGAGCCCAGTTACCCCACTTTAGAATCTTTATTAGTGCTCATTGCTTTTCTGCTAACAGTTGTTCTTTCTGTTACCCTTCTATTAAGTACTTAACATATTTCCCCTCTTTCAATCCTAGGAAAACTTGTCAACATATTATATATTTAAGATCAAAAGGCATTTCCCAAGAACATTCATTCAATTATTCTGCTGGTCTCTGTCTTGTAGAGTTTACAGTCCTTAAAAAAAAAGTACTTAAAATCTTAATTGCCCAAATGAAGATTTTTTCCCCTTTGGAAGATTTGGAAACATTTATATTTATCCTATTTTGGGGGTGTTTTGGTTCAACGCATATACACAGAAAAATTCTAATTTTTAATCATGTTTTGAAATGGGCACTAGGGAAGGAAATATAAGTTATGCTACATACCTTCAGATATTTTATAGTATACAAGTATACTTATACAAGACAATGTACATATAAATCTACTTTTATTTTTTATTTTTATTTTTTATATTTTTTTAATTAAATCTACTTTCAAATGATGTGCTAGGTGCTATGACATGTATGTCCAAGATTCTATGAGAACATGGAGGAGTGGTTCTAAGGCACGGTGAAGGGTTAATCCTTGAGATGAATCTTAAGGAGGAATAGTAGTAAGTACCATGTATAGGGTACAAATGAAAAGAAGATCCAAGCAAAAAGAAGGGCGTAAGCATTGGCAAGTGTGCCTGAAAAAGAGCGCAGAGTGTTCCAGGAACCACAGGTAATTCACTCTTGTGAAAACTTAAAGGACACGGGGCAGATTGTCAAGACATAAAGACAAAACTGAAAGCAAGGCGTAGGGCAGTGTTATTGAATGTTTTCACTTGTATAAAAAGAAGACTGTCTATAAACACATATATGTATGTATATATATTTGTATATGCACTGACCATTTCTGGAAGAATACGGGAGAAATGAATGGTTGTCTCTTGGAAGTGGAATTAGAACTAGGGGTATGACCGGAAGGGATACCGACTGTATTTCACATGTCCTTTTGAGTTGCTTGATTTATTAAAAATCTTATACATGTTTTATACTTTTGCTTTAAAAAGACAGAGAGAAAGAGAGAGAGAGAGGGAAAATATGATGCTGGAATATGTATGCTTAGGAAATGAATACTAATCTTGAAATACAGAAAACCTGCTAAAGGTTTTAACAAGTGCTATGTTTTGCATTTCAAATAGATCATTCTGGAAGTTATGGGAAAGATGAAGCAGAGAAGGCTGAAATTGGGGGCAGTATTCCTATTTAAGAAGCCAGGAAGGTGTTTCAAACTCCAGATGAGAGACAATAAACACCTAAAGTAGAAAAAGCATGGACTTAGGAGTGGAAAGTAAAAAAAGAAGAATAGATAATCAAACAGAGGCAAATCAGATGAATTTTGTAACTGGTTAGATGATGGATGTTGGAGAGGAAATGATCCTAGGATGCCCTACAGGATTGCATGTTGAGTGATAGCTTCATGTGACACCATCTGCCCAGGGTGGAACACAGGAAAAGAAGTCCCAACCACCTTGCTCATCACTGAAGTGGATATGTTTTCAGAATTAAAAAAATAAATGCCAAAGCATGATGTTATAATGTACTTATAGGGACATTGGGGGAGAATACTGGAGATTGGAACTACTTGAAAAAGACTAGTTCTTTGGTGAGTCTTCTAATTCTGTTCATATAGAAAGCAAGTTCTGTAGGGAGAAATCCTGGGACACATAAATATGGTGGCTGAAATGAGCTGGGTAGAGATGCAGAGAAAGGGTGCCGGCCAAAGACAGAGTAGAGTGCATTCAACTTTAATCTCTAGAAATATTATTCTTTCTCTAGAAGAACCTGGACCCTGATAGGGTGTAGAACATACTTTTCAAATTTCCCCAGGGAAGCGATCTTTGTACTGTTTTCGTTGCCTTTATAAAACCAACTAGGTGGGGGAAAAAGATGTGTGGAGAGCTCACTTACACAGCATCTGCTCTCTCTCTACCACGTCCCTAAAATGATTCAGAGTCCTTCTGGAACACTGTGTTTTCATGTGAAGTCATGTGAAAGCACTGTGAGTTCTTGCAAAAAGTGTATTTGGTGATGACATGAGACTCGGTATAACAGAGCACAAGCGAGGCCAACAGCATGCCCTGAGAAATGAAGCTTAGCTGCCAGGAAATTAAAAAGTGACTCCTGGGAACTTTGCTGAAGAACTGAAACATTTGAATGGCTCGGTGGGGATGATTTTAAAAAAGAACTCAACAGAGCTCTGTCCCTCGCAAATGTTCTCTTGGAAAGAGGATAACTATTTAAGCAAAATTATATTCATAGATCGGATTATTTAGTGTAGAGAAAGAAAGCAGAGACACAGCTAGAGGAATAGACTCAAATAGAAGAAGGTTCTTAGGTAGCCAACAGCGATCCGCTATTCCATCCCTCCCTCCACTGAAAAAGATTATGGGCGAAGGTGTTTCGGATAGAACAGGAAAGTTAGAGGCTAGATGCCTTGCTCTTGCTGCTGAATGGATTAATCAGGGAAGTTGCTGGAAATGAATCCTGCTTGAATGAGAGAGTTATTTGGGATCCTTCCTGAAAGCGGGGGAATAGATTTGTTGAAAGCTCAGGTTCCCTGCCTACTCTAACCCTCTGTGACTCATGGGAAGATTTTTTTTCTTTTTCTTTTCTTCTGATCTATTATTTTCAAGGGAAGATATACAATTCTCTAGTCAAGAGGAACAGCTTTGTAGTTTCCATAGAGACATTTCAATGACATTTAGTTGAAATCCTACCTGTGCCTAGAATATTTCTCATGTCCGAGGCCACCATTTCTCCCTCCCACCACTTGCAATCCCTCTCCCACCCAAATGCATATAGATCCCCTTTAAAACCCACAGGAAGTCATCTTTCTCCTATAGAGCCTTTTCTGTAGCCACAATAGAGAAAACTATGCTGGAGAAAGAGTATATAGGGCATGTAAACAAATCAAGGCTCCAAAAAGTCAAAAGACCTACTATAACATAATGATCATCTTTTAGTCCATATAAGATTTTTATTGACCTTGTCTTTTCTGCCTGTACTATGTAAGCTCCGGGAGGATTATATTCTTTATGACAAATATGAGCTCCTAGTATCTTATAGGAACTTAATAACATTATTAGGATAATAAAATAATTTTTATGGTCATAAAGAAGTGTTAGTAATAATGGTATTTAAATTTATTAATTCAGAAATGAATAGTTTCTCTGTCAGTTCTACCTTATGCCTTCAACTGTAATTTTCTTTTATGTTGATCATGAATCAGGAGCCGTTTCTATAGAAACAAGTTTATCGCATGGCACAGCCAGTTTCACGGACACAAAATTACTTTATGACAAATATAAATGCATAAACATGTATGCACCCCCATAACTTTTCACTGGCTTTAAAAAAAATAATAACTGATTTTCATTTTTCAAAATGTCATTTCCATACTGGCACCTGGACTATCAATATTTCTGGAAACACTTAAGAAATTGTTAAAGAAAAACTTGATTGATGACTATAAAGGAAATGGCATTTAAAAAGAAGGAAAAGGGTTTCCTCAACCAATGTGGTGAGATCTTGAATGAGATAAATTAAGTTTCAAAAGATAACCAAAAAACTTTATTAGATTTGAAGATATAGTGTCTAATCCAAGAAATATATATATATGAATATATATATATGTTTAATATGTTTCTAATCTACCCAGCTACCTATCCAGTCGTTATTGTTATAATTGTGTCCTTGCTACTACATAAATGTCAAATTTTGTCTGAAACTTCTAGATCCACATGGTAATTTGTCATAAACAGTAAATGTGTTAAATCAACTACCATATTAAATCGTGGTAAAAGATTCTTTCCAATGACATCACCACCTCTCTGCCCACCCCTCAAACACACACACACACACACACACATTTCTGCACATACCAAAGAAACACTGAGAGAACACAGTCCCATTTCAAACTGACTACTGAGCTGAGACAGAGATTGACTAGAAAGCTCAACTGAAACATAATTGAATATATTCAATTTGTAAATTCAGTATAATTGAAAACTTTTGGCTTAATGTGATGAGGACTGATTTTTAGAAGTTTTGAAGTTAGACATTGGAGGAGGAAGACAGGTTGAAAGATTTGGAGAGTAGAAAGTACTGACAAAACTGAAAACTCATATTCAGTCCTTGGTGGGTTATCAGTGCATCTCTCCTACACCTATGCTAACACTAGCTTGGGAGATACCCCTATGAACTGTGTTGTCAACAAATTAGAAGGGGAATCCATAACCAGGGTCTCTGCAATTGTGGAAGGATAGACATCACAGATGACACTTGCCCTACTGTGTTCAAAATCACTGTAATAAAACATAGGTATCTTGATGAACAGCTTTTCCACATTTTTTTAAGATTTTTATCTATTTATTTGACAGACAGAGAGAGATCACAAGTAGGCAGGCAGCGAGAGGGGGAAGCAGGCTCTCCGCTGAGCAGAGAGCCCGATGTGGGGCTCGATCCCAGGATCCTGAGATCATGACCCGAGCCGAAGGCAGAGACCTAAACCACTGAGCCACCCAGGTGCCCCACTTTCCACATTCTAAAGGATTCACACCTTTGGTTCTGCAAAATAGACAGAGATAGCTGAACCTAAACTCAGACAAAGCAACTGCTATTATTCTTTTCCAATAGTGCTCGATCTCACTAAGCAGAGGTTTGTTTTTGAGTCAAAATATGGGATTCTGTTGGTATGTCAGTAGGGAGCACCAGCTTAAAATGCTCTCATTAGATCCAGATACCCTCAGTTTTAATTCTGCTGAATTGCAAATAATCCCAAGAGAAACAACAATAATACTAGTTTTTACTTCCTGTACATACACCAGAGTGTGAAAGAATGGTTGAGTGAGAAATCAAGTTTGCTTAAGAGACAAAGATTAGAAAAGGATACAAAGAGAGAGGAAACAGGAGTTATTTCATACTTTTCTCCAGAATCAGCAGTTTCCTGACTTAGGGAGCCAATATGAAACAGCTAGACTGAGGTGTGCTGAGACAGCATTTGTGTTGTCCACACTGATCCTCTGCGCTCAGAATGCATGTTGCGTGATCTGACAGTGTGTTGTCCACACTGATCCTCTGCGCTCAGAATGCATGTTGCGTGATCTGACAGTGTGTTGTCCACACTGATCCTCTGTGCTCAGAATGCATGTTGCGTGATCTGACAGTGTGTTGTCCACACTGATCCTCTGCGCTCAGAATGCATGTTGCGTGATCTGACAGCAATACTCAATATTTTGTAATCCGAGATGTAAAATCAACAAACGCTCCTCCATTCTCTGGGGGTGTATCATCCACACTGGTGGGCAAAGTGATGATAACATCTTACGATTTTCATTACAAGAGAATATCTTGTAGTTTTAATAACTTTGTAGACAATGAATCTTATAGTTAAAATCAGTGCCTAGTGGGCAGCATACTGGCAACTTTTTAAGTCCAGACACTCCCCATCTGGTGTATATAATTTTGGTTTTTCTCCTGAAGTACATTCTCCTTGAATGTGCTTCTGTCAAGTTATATTTGAATAATTTTAAATCACTTTAAAATGTCAGGATGATGTTGTATCCTAATTTATACTCTCAAGCATAAATCTTATGACTTAAGCCCTTTGATGCTCAGTTCCATGTAAAATGGAAATAATTTCTGCTGTACCTATTTCAGAGAGCTGTGAGAACCAAGAGATAAATCATATACAAATGCATGCTGTGTGTATGTGATGTATAAATTGTAAATTACTATATAAACATTAAGTGCTGGTATTTTTATTATTTTACCATTATCTCAAAATCTTGTCATGAATTTCTCTCTCTTTAATGCCAGCACATCAGGAGTAACATGAATTCACATCATGCATAATCAAATGTAATAATATATTTGTTTAATATTGGGATTTTCTTTATGCAGTTGAAATGTATAGTATTTCTGATTGTGAAACTCTTCTGTGAGATCTGGAAGAAAGAAATGGAAAAAAAAAATTTAAGTTTCTCTTTGCTCTCACTCTTAAGACTTCTCAAATTTAAAGTTTCAATCTGTGTATGGTCTTCCCATCCCTCTCTAAATTTCATATTTTATGTTACTCCCTGGTATCTGTAAGAAATAGACGCATGGCTTTCCATGGGTTTAGCCTAGAGATTAGAGTTCTGGAGTTGACTTCTTTAAATATAGTCCCTCCACCTACCGAATCTGTTACCTTGGCATTATCTCTACAGTAATCATATAGTTTATTGTCTAAACATGCGCTTTTGAGAATAAAAGGGAATGCTATCACTATTACATGGGACAGGAAGTGTAAACCAACATTCTCCTGGGAAAGCCAAGATTTCTGATCATTCCATGATACTCAAAGCCTGAATTTTTTCATCTTTAAAATGGGGATAAATGATATCTTCCTCTTAGGTCATTAGAGGCAAACTGAGATAATGTGTTACTTGGCCTGGGGAAAATACTGGTTATTTTTAAACTGATGCTTTTTCTTTACTGGGCACTTAATATGTACCACGTGCTTTATGTATCAACACCAACAATAGAATTAGGTAGAATGGATGAGATAACCTAATAAGAGTTTTACACTAACGTTTGAGATAATCAAATAAAAACATCATATATCAGCTCACTTTTGCTTACCAAGAGCTTCTTAAGAATTGTCAAAGGTTATTAAAAATTGTAGGATTTACTCAATTCCTTTAAGGAACAGCCAAGAATCTCACTGAAAAGATAAGTTGAGAAATGGTAACGGTCTTCATGAGGTCATAAATGACCACAAGTTGCACTGAAAAAAAGGGTCTTGAAGATGAGATCATTCAGGACATCACAGAGAAGATGCAACCATGCTGAGAGGTTCAAGATGAGATAATCTAGGTAGGAAGGTTATGAATATTCTAGGCAGGGAAAATAGAACGAAGAAGATGTAGAAATAAGATTACCAAGAGTGCTCAGAAAGAGAGAAATTCATTAATATCATTTAAATTTTAAGGCTTGGAAAATCATTCTTGCATCTTAATAATGAAAATTAATACATATTGAACACATCTACAAAAGAGTTACCATTCTAAATACTTTGCAATTATTAACCCACTAAATACGTAATGCAGCCATGAGACATTTATCATTATTATTCTATCTTACGGCTAAGGAAACTGAGACATAGAAAAACTAAGTAACTTGCCCAAGGTTATACAAATCACAGCTGTGATTTGTACCCAGGTCTGTGATTTGCATGGCAGATCTAAAGATTTGCCTTCAGGGTAGTTAGGTCATTAATCAGCTAAATCATAAAGCATCATTATTTCTAATAGCATTTAAACATAGGTTTCAAAGTTAGAAAACATGATTAATAGTTAGCAAAATGTGTCCTACAATGAAATGCATTAGCAATTGCCATTACTTAGCTCAGAGTTACATCATGTAAAGATTAAGGAGTAGCTTGATTAACATCTTTAAGTTATGAAAATGTTTAATCCATTCACTGATTTAAATCACATTGGACTGTTTCATGCAAGGTGTCACTTAAAGTGCTGTGTAAGGTACTTACTGGAAATAGAAAGAGAAAATGGATTTGACACTGCCTCTGAAAGAACTCAACTTGAAAAAAGAAGCAAAGTTTAGATTGGACATAAGGAAGAACATCTTGACTGTAATGAGTGAGAAGATGTTGGAAGGAGTTATGAAGAGTATCTGGGAAGTGTCCATCCTTAGAAAGCCTCAGAACAAGAAAAGATAATTATATCTGTCCCAGTTGGCGTATATGGCTTTTCTGTCTAAAGGCAAGAGGGTGACACAAGACAGAGCATTTCTCTAAGACCCTTTCTGATTGAGAAATTTGAACTTTTGAGATTTTTACTTGATACCTACGTATAATATGTTGTGAGATCTTCAAATATTCCCACATTTTGATTATCATTAGAGTATATATAGTTAAGAGGATTAAAACCACACACTCAGAGGCAGTGACCAGGGCACTTGGCTTGAATGGCATTAATTTGGTGGCTCTTTCTGGAACAAGTAACTTATTGACCTTAGTGCAAACTACTCAGACTTATATCTGAGAAGTTGCCATGTCACTAACCTTCTAGATATTTAATGAAGAAGTCATGCAGGAGATACTAAATCCTCAAATGCCAAGGGTTTCTTTTAATGAGAACTTCTTAAAGATAGTGCCTAATAAGTGCCTTCTGCACAGGGCAGGCTGAATAAAATTCTGTTGAATTAAACTGAAATATAATGTATTCAATTCAAATCTGTGTATATATTACATCAGTATTTAGCCCAGGAAAAAAAGGGCAACCCTTAATGTTAAGAATACAAAGTTACTAAAATATAATGAATACATACCATGTATTGGGTATCAGAATAAGTGTTCGAAATCAGTTTTTACAAGAGCCATCTGAGATGGGAATATTTAATAGCTCTCTTTCACAGAAAAAGAACTGGGAATAGGAAGGCTTGCAGACATTTGCAATGGAGTTGTGTTTAAACCTTACGCTTGTTTGACCTCTAACCCCTTCTTTTGGGTTCTGGAACCCAAATCCAGAACCCAAAAGAGGGCTATCTTGGAGCAGGGGGTGCCCCCCCACACACATACACATACACAACAAACAATATTTTAGGAACTAGCTGGATGTCCTACAGTTTGACTCAATCCCAACACTGTGTACCCAGAGATATCATCAGGTTAAGAATCCAATCCTACAAGACTGTCCCTGACACCACGTCAGATTGCTGGCACAAACCCAGGTAATTCTCTCTACTTCTGACTGACTTGCGTTAAATCAAAAGTTCCCATGACCTTCTTGGGTTTGATTATTTTTTGCTGGGAGAACGCAGAGAAATATTTTCCTTGGTAGATGACCAGTTTATTGTAAAAGGATAGAACTCAGGAACAACCAGATGAAAGACATACGTAAGACAAGGTAAGAGGAAAAGGTGCCAGGTTTCCCTGTCCGCTCCCGGAATGCCTTTGCCTCAGGCCCTCCAACGTGTTCATCAGCCCGGAAGCTCTCCAGACTCCATCCAAGGAGCTCTGCGGCAGAAAGTAGGCTAGGGCTGGGGAAAAGACCAAATACGCATTCTTATTCTAAATCACAATATCACACGCCCCCCTTCTCATTTTATCCAACCACCAATTCTTTTCAGTTTAGAGTTTAGTCTGAATTGTGTTACTAAAGGCAGAACTGTACTTCTCTACATGAAGAGTCAGGCAGAATCCCACTCAAAAGGATCAAGTTTTCGATTTCGGGGAGGAACTGGTATCCCTGCTCCAGTTCTATGGGGTTACAGATCTTTCCCGACTTAACGATGGAGGTACATCCGGATAGACCCATTTTAAGCTGAAAACATCTTTAGTCGAAAATATATGTAATCTCCCTAACCCGCTGGACATCGTAGCTTAGGGCAGTGTACCCTACGCGACTCCCATCGCTCACAGGAGCCTACGGTTGAGCAGAATCATCTAACGCAAAGCCTATTTTATAAGACAGGGTTGAGTATCTCACGTAACTTATGGAATATAGTCCTGACAGGGAGAAACAGAACGGCTGTCTGCCTACAGGGTGGTACTCAGCGAAGGAGTTGTTCGCTTTTGTTCCTCAGGTGGCTGACTAGAAGTCAGGGCCGAGCCAGGGGAGCATCGCGAGAGCAGCCTCCTGAGGGTAGCCTCGCGAGAGTAGCCTCCCGAGAGTAGCCTCGCGAGAGTATCCAGAGCCCCTCACTAGCCCTCGAAAGCATCCACCTTCGAGATTCCAAGTGTAGTTCCCACTGGAGTGCCTGTGGCGTTTGCTCCTTCCTAAAGTCAAAAAGCATTAAGTAGAACCATCATACGTAGGAAAATGTCTGTATTTCCTTGGACAGAGCCTTATCTCTTCATCTTCTGGGGCTGGAGACTTTAAAAAAATGACTCACCAGAGGAGAGCGTTGTTTGGTGGGAGCCCAGGCCTCTTGTTTCTCCCTCCCTGGACGTGCTTGCCATGGTCCATAAAACAGGCAACACAGCGTTTTTCCTGTCAGGTTTGCTTACAAGGGTGATTTCTTTGTTTGAGTCCAAGATGAAGACCCAGAAAATCTAAAATCCGTTGTTTTTCAATTCACAAGATTTCCTGCCAGTGGAAAGAAAGAATTGCTCTCCACTCCAAGATTCTCTAATGGGGGCAGGCGTCAACAGCAGAAGGGGGGAAGCATGCCAACGGTTTCTTGGTGGGGAGAGTAGGGAAGCTAATTAGACGACCCATTTCTGGGTAGAGAAGACAGAAAAGGCTCAGGTATATTTAGCTCTTCTTAGTTTTCCCACTGACACTGAGAGAGAAATCAAACAGGAATATGTAAAGGTCAGATCATTTCATCACTGTCCTTTCAGAAATGGGAAATTACATTATGAAATGCAGATGGCATCTTGAGGTTAAAATAGCGAGTTATTATTACCACACAGCTTACAGGGGATATTTTTCATTTTTCCGCCTCATGGAGGAATATACATTCAAAATACATTTATTTTAAAAATCAAACACATCTATTAAAAAATGTGAAAACCTCTGTTTCTTTCGGCTTACTCCAAATGATGGTAATGGAAATATAACAATCACTTAGCTCGCTCTACAGAAATAAAAATCAAAAGGATTTACTGCAGAACAGTGTATTTATAAAGTAGAAGACAGTCATGGAACACAGTTTAGGGGAAAACAACTTGCTTGAAATAAACTGTTGTTTCTGTATTTCAAAAAATGCAGAGTTAGGCTATTCAAGAGACCACTAAATTCTGCTGAAGCCATTACAGGCTTTCATGTTTACTGTTTTTTGGTACTAAATAAGGCATAGTACTGCTACTCACGAACATAGATCTTGCTGTATTTGTTCATTCCTCACAGCTGAAGAATAATATGTGCTCTTATGTCTCGGTGGGGAATTTAGCAAGGACATGCTTAACTAGGCATGTGTTTTCACTGCAGACTGCACTGTTCCACCCCACCTAGGTTCAGGCACACACAGATCAGGTCAAGTCAGAAATCTCATCACCTTTTGTATCGCTCCGTTCCTCAGGTCCGAGAGTGGGTGCAACACAAAGTAGGTTTTGAAAAACGTTCTAATTTTAAGCATAATGCATGGGGGGTGTTATTGAAGTATGAAAATATGTAACTTCAGAATAACTTTGATAATTGACCTCATCAGACCAGTGTGTTATTTTATATTTTTAAAATTCCTTTAACTTGTGATTTTATTGGAGAGTTACTAGGAAAGAAACACCCATGTATGAGTGTATGTGTGTGTGTGTGTGTGTGTGTGTGTGTGTGTGTATTTAAAAGATGGCAGATGGGGCGCCTGGGTGGCTCAGTGGGTTAAGCCTCTGTCTTCAGCTCAGGTCATGATCTCAGGATCCTGGGATCGAGCCCTGCATCAGGCTCTCTGCTCAGCGGGGAGCCTGCTCTCCCCTCCACCCACCGCCTGCCTACTTGTGATCTCTGTCTGTGTCAAATAAATAAATAAAATCTTAAAAAAAAAAAAAAAGATGGCAGCTAGAAGTTCTAAGGAAAGCTTTTATTTTTGGTATTTTGGGGAAATTTCAGATACAAAGGCAAAGTAAGAGCCAGGGCAAAAGATTCGGGGAAGCAAAAAATTATTTCAGTAGAGTTTATAGATACCTGCCTGTCATTTTTGTTGAACAGCTGCTTTGCAAATGGCTTGCTATAAGCAGACATTCAGCACTGGGAAAAGGACTGCTTTCCCTCTACTTGCCTCCTTTGCCTTGAGAAGCAAATTAACAACAAATGTTCAGTTTCATCTCCTGACTCCTCACATTTTCCCCTCCTTACTCTACGTGAATGGAAAGAAAAACTTCAATCATAAACTCAATTCCAGTATCATTGATCATTCCTCTCTTTTCTTCCATCTTTCCTTCCCTTCCCTGATCTTTTCCCCTGTTTTTCCTTAATTTAGTAATTAATGGAGACTCATCTGACCACCATCTGTTCTGGAAAAGCAGCATGGTGAAAAACGTATGGGTTGTTATTAGGCCCACCCTGGGTTCTGGCTCTGTCTCTGTGAGTGCTCCGTTAATTTCCTTGTTCTGTGTGTTGGGGCAAAGAAAAAAATGCCATTCAGACTCACTGAGTCTGCGTCTCCTTTCCCAAGCAGGAAGGCACAGTAGGAAGATGCATCTTTAGGTCGCTCCTTCTGCTTGCCGAGAAAAGCAAGAAGAAAGGAAGAGAATACTGGGATTTCAAAAGCTCTGCCAGTTATTCTGTGGTGTTAAAGGGCAAGCCCCAGAATAACTGGCCCTTTGTATTAGGGAGATGTTAGTGAGCTTTTGGGAAGACAAAATATGTCTAGAGGTAGGAGGGGGAAAAGAGCCAAAATTCTCTGAGTTATAATACAAGAGAATTGAGGGCAGAGTAGGAAATGGAGGACCGGGATGAAAAGGAAGACTGGAGACAAAACGAGCTGCAAAACTAGACAAGATGTTAAAATTCTCAACAAATAATTTCCAGTGCCAGAATGGCTAAAGGACTTTAAAACAAGGATTTTGTTATTTGATGTTATGTTATTTTTCATTGCTGTGATATAAACTACCATTGCTTCTCTAGCTTTTTTTTTTTTTTTTTAAGTCTGTGATTTTACAAATGCTTTGTTGGCATGGTTTTGAGGAGCTGAGTTCCATTATGTGGGTCATCTTGGAATACAGGGAACAGAACAGCTGTGTACTTAAGAGCAGAATGATAAGAATTCAGAAGAAACAGGAAATCAGAGTCAGAGAGGTGACTGTGACGTGTCTGAACATGCATGCACAAAATCCCAGGGAAAACATGAGAGTTTTAATAGTACATGATGAAGGGCTGGAGTTAATTGATTTCATTCCCAGAAGATGCTGGCTGACATCTGGTTATCTATAAAATGTTACTAAAGCCACCATATAGGAAGCACAAAACCTGGTGCCTAGTAGATGCTGACTTGGTCTTGGGTCTCCCTCTTTTCACAAAAATAAAAATGGAGGCCACGGTGCCACTATATGAAGGGTTATGGGAGGACTTGAATTGAGTATACAGAAAGACAACAGCATGGTAATAAGTCATGATCATTGTTTTCTTCCCTGGTGTCCTACCGGACCTCCTGTGGAGGCTGCAGACTCATGGGTGCATACTGATGTGCATTTTCAGACATGGGCCCAAGGTATGGGGAGGGGATTTTCTTTAGTTCCCTGTAACACAGGCACAATTACTTAAAAGCACATGGACCAAGAGTTTAAAGGTGTTTTGCACACAGACTCAGAAGCATGAAGCTACCATAAGCCCAGTCTGCTTTAAGACTCACAGTTGATGCTGTAGCCTTTTAAGTAACCAGAGGCGGTGAAACCCAGGAATTCTGAACCAGCACTTTAAACCCACCAGAGCTGCGTGCCCTATTCCTAGCCTCTTGTTGGCTCTGCTGATCTTTCTGTTTATACCCCATGCTTTCCAACTTCCTGTTCATTTCTCCCATTTTTCTCCCTGACTTTATCTTAATTATGATTCTTCCTGTCAAGGTATCTATTCCTTTGTTGATTAGCTTCCAAAGCATTCAGTGGACTTAAATACCAGGTGATTTAAACCATCTAACACAGCAGCTGCCCTGTGCCATCTTTGTTCCTGAGTGTTGAAGCCCTTAGCCGGTCATACTCTATTTGGCAAGCTTGAGGTTAAAACAACTGTGTAGTCCATAAGAGGATAGGCATGTTGACAGGAAGATTCATAATGTGTTAAGGTAGATGCAAGGAGGTAAATGAGAGAACCAGACAGAACACTTCCATATGTGAACTGCACTGAGATGCCTAGAGAAGAGAGAGAGAGGGCATGCTGGCTGAGGCCATGGTGACCTTAGTGAGTATAGTTAATTAGTGGAAATCGGAGAAGAAATTCAAATACGAGAAAAGAGAGAGGAGTAGGAAGGAACCTATCTCAGGTTGGGCTTTTCTGTTTATCAGGATGTATTGGGGAATGCTCTCAGGAGCAACAGCTGTGGGGGCAGGAGAGCAGCAACACTGGGCAAGGAGGCGGGAAAATTTTCGACTTTGGTAGCACATGACGAAATGAAATCGACTCAAGATGGTGTTGCTACAAATTCATCACTAGCACCAATGGGGAATCTGGCAGTCGAATGACATTTCAGAATCATCTGAAATCGAGGCATGTGGCCTGGGTCTTTACACTCCCAACTCCACCTCTGACATCACCAGCTATATGACATGGACCGTCCCTGGAAAGGAGATGTGAGTGACTGTGATGGAACCATTCTCCATCCCTGGAGACAGACTCAGCTGAGAGACATCAGCCATCACTCCAAGCAGCTGGAGGAATGAGTGTTGCAATCCTGAAAGTGCTGTGAGATATGGGCTGGCCAGCACAGGACCTCCCTCACACCAGTAGAGTCAGAACATAGCTAAAAGTGCTGACTTGCTTATGGAGCATAAGGAATAACACAGGACATTGGGAGATGGAGAGGAGAAGGGAGCTGGGAGAAACTGGAGGGGAAGACAAACCATGAGAGACTGTGGACTCTGAGAAACAAACTGAGGGTTTTGGAGGGGCAAGGGGTGGAGGGTTGGGTCAGCCTAATGGTAGGTTTTAAGGAGGGCACGTATTACATGAAGCACTGGGTGTGGTACATAAACAATGAATGCCGGAATACTGAAAAGAAATAAAATAAAATAAAATGGAAAAAAAAATGCTTACTTAGAGTGAATTTCCCTGAGAAGCTCTATTGAATTTAGTCTTGCAGTATCCACATTAATTGTTTATGTGCCTCGGGCTTGCCTCTTACTAAACTCTAAACTCATTGAGTACCAGTATCTCAACGTCATAGGTTTTACTATCTTGATAATTCCTTTAACAGATTAATTGGCCAAATCCAAAAATGAACAGAAAAACCAGCCCATTGCCTGTGATACCAACATAATAAAAACTCTTTTCTCCATATTTTGAGAAGATATAAGTGATCTCTCATTCACCATTCATTTACCAAGTTTTTTCTTTCCTCTAATGCATGCATATAAATGGCTCCTGACTAAGCAGGTTACAATGCTCTGTAGTAGTTACTGGAAGCTCTGGGTCTGGAAAACTCATAACAAAAGGGAAGGGAACCAGGAGAATGTGAAAGTGAGGTGTGAAAGTGAGAATCTATGTACTTGAGTGGAAAGAACACTTGGCCAGGATCTGAAGACCAGCTTCTGTTTCTTGCTGACCTGTTACTTGTCACATGATCTAGAGAGAATCAACTCTACTCTCTGAGACTCTCTTCTTTTCTCCTGTAGTGATTAGGCACCGTGTTGTCTGCTTTACCTTCATAAGTACCAGTGGGTGTTGGGCTGAAGGACTGTGATGGATAAACAGATAATGATTGCCTAATATATTTGAAGTCTAAAAAGCACTTCAAGAGTAGTTTTATTATTTTTTTACTAGTTTATGGATGGAATTTCTAAAATTTTTAATTTCGCAGGTTATACTAATATAGTAATAAAAAGGTAATTTGGACTTTTTCTTTAAATCAGTAAACATAATAGAAGAAATTAATTTCATTCATAATGGTAGGACCTGAATTGTAACATTAGCTTCTAGGGTCCTTGTTTTTGAAGTGAGCAGTGAGGTAAGTAAGGTGATTTCTCGTATGTGTGTGTGTGTGTGTGTGTGTGTCTATTCTAAACTTCATAAACATGCATATTCCACCCCAACATTCCCATCCATGAGGGGAAATGAGACATTGGTACTTCTTGTGTGTGTTTAACAAAGTTATTTGTTTGAGGGAAGAAAGGTACTATAGATGCATATGTAGCATAGAATCTGGAAGAGACATGGTTTGGAAGAATTTCAAAATACTCAGGGAGGAATGGTTAACCTCAAATAATTTTAGACTGCCAAACTTAATTATGGGTTGGAATTAAATGTTCTCCATTAATGCAGTTATCCATTGAGTTGAGATTGAAGGAGCTCAGTAGTGGGCTTTTTAATTACCTGTTTTGGGGTAGAAGGCACTCAAGTGGTAACTAAACAGGGACCATTTACATGGGCAAGCACTTTGTCTAAATATTGTTCAGAATGCTAATTACATTCCAAATGGAATGACTTTTTTTTTTTTTTTTTTTTTTTGCTGATCTTATGTTAAACAGCTGCCCCTATAGCCAAGGCAGAGATCCTGGGTGGAAGGTAAGATGGTGACAGAGCAGAGCATTATTATTAATACTCAAATAGACACTGTTTGCCAAGGGTTGGGAGAGTTACCGCCATAGATCAAGGGGCCCTTGAGCAAAATTCTTTTCTCACTCGTACTTTGTCTTATCTAAGCTTGGCCTTTCCCATCCTTCTGAAAGCACCTAATGCTTTCAGATTTTTTTTTTAATTTTTTATTTTTTATAAACATATATTTTTATCTCCAGGGGTACAGGTCTGTGAATCACCAGGTTTACAGATTTTTTTATACCTAGTCCTCTATTGAAGAAAAAATACCTGTCTTCAAGATTGGGTATGACACTTATTTATGATCACATTCAATCCTTTGAAAAGGCTTATTCTATAAGCGTTCTTGGAGCATTTGGCCCTTCTAAAATACAAAGGGTTATGTTCATGAAGTGGTTTTTTTAGTGAAATTTCTAGCTTTGGTGAGTCCTAGGCTAAGATATTCAAATCGTCAATGAACACATATTAAAGTATCTTCCATGTGATGGCTCCAATCATATTCTATGGATACATGTGGATTCCAACTCTCTGTATGATCCAGCCTGGGGAAAAATGATGGCATCCTTTCTATTCCACTTAATTCCTACCCTTATTTTAAAACTCAGCTTAAATTAATTAAGAACAAAGCCATGGAAGCACAAGAAGGACCATACTCTCAGAGGTCTTTAAATCTCTTTCCTTTTTCTTTAGCGAAGAAAATTTAAGATCAGTTATTTTCATTATGTTTTCTTGAGAAGGCATTTCTTAGCTTGTCAGAGATGGGTGAGGTAGGATGGGGAGTCTAGTGACGTATAAAGTAGACGTGCTTGGCAATCATTTTCTCTTCAGTTTTACCATCTAGGTCCAACAGGATTGAGGAGAAAAACCAGAACACATGTAAAAATGGACAAATTAGTTTTGATCATTGTCCTAGAAGACATAAGCCTGGGTATAAATTAATAGGAAGGAAGGTTGGTGTTCAATTAACTCGTAGAAGGATTGAAAAGAAAGAAAAAGTTTGAACTGACATTCTGATGCAGTCTTTGCTACCTCTACAGTGATGAAAATGAATGGGGGGAAAGGAGAAAGAGAGAGAGGGAAAGAGACTGAAAAATGATTTATAAGACCATAAAGCATAGTCCAACATACAGTTTGTTGTCCTACTTTTACACCACTGATAACTATAAGGAAGAGAAAAGTGAGCTAAGGAACCTAGGTCTCTAACATTTTTTTCTTTGATTGAGCTTTCAATCTGGTAAGAAAAAACATGATTCCCTTAATGATTCTGGCATCCCAAATTTTTCCTTAAATAGCAGTCATTTGTGAGGGCTTTTTTTAATATCATGTGATCCATTGAATTATTAAGATGATGATTATTATTTTAAAATAATTTCTCCATAGTGTTGGGGTTAGATGCAAAATAAAAGATTATATATGAAAATCTTATACGAATTAGAAACCACCAGAAGAAAACATGGATACGACAATTCTAAGTACATTTAATGTTTAGAATAAAGATGAGTCACTTTACATGGTAACACAATTGGAATTGTCTTCTGAGAAAGTAGCTTATACAGTGCACATCTAGTACAATTGATATTCCGTGAACAATAAGCTCAGTTCTGTAAAATGTCACCATCTCGCACATCCACCCTGGTTAACTACATCATAATAAGCTTTCCAGAACTGAATCACATTTTCTCCTAATCTCTTAAGATAAGATGTGAGTCTGAAACCACTCCTCTGAGGAGTGTGTATACTTGGTGCAAGTAGAGAGAACAGTTGTCCATTGGTCTGTCCCAGTAGCATATAATCACCGACATGGAATAGTCACTCATGTTGAAGCTGCACAAGGCTTTTTACCCCAGTATGCCACCTAAAGGAGATCCTACACAAAATATCCACAGACATGAGATTAAGTAGGTTCCTAATACGGACTGACTTTAGTTATGGTAAAGCAGAAAACCCTGAGCAAGAGATGGATCCCCGAGAGCACACAGTGCATCGTGCAGATGTTCCATGAAAATACGCAATAGTAAAAACTACTGCCTGCAAAAGATGCATAGAGCTGTAGTTGTAACAGACAAATGATTCATTTGGAACATAGTTTTATATAGCCTGTGAGGTTAAAGAAGGCCAAGGATTCATGAGACGACGATAATACCTAGAATTTCTATTTAGAGAACAGAGCTTTTGTTTCTGTGCAGAAGAACCCATCATCATTCAAGACACTTACTAATCACTGACCTGTACGTAGAGGCAGGTCACTGAACAAGAAGCAAGTAGAATCTATTAGGGAAAAGTCTATATGGTTTCTATAAGTAGAAATCATGCCTGACTAACCAATCTGAATTCTCTCAGGCATAAATAGATCTTTTAAAAAATAAACAAATGTCTTGTAGACAAGGAATTACTCATGGAAGTAATTTAATTAGACATGCAGAAAAGCTTTGATAAGGTATACCCCATAAGATAGGCTACTCGAGGAAATTTTAGAACCCTGGATATTCATGCATCCACGTTTGGAGACATGATTCACATCCAAGGGGGAGCTGGATTACTCAGGAATGTTCAAACCATGCCCTTGAGACTTGCACAGATGTGCCTTAAGAACCAAGGGAGCTAGCTAATGGCAGACCTTACTTTCTTAGGGCAGTTCTAGATTTGTTTTATATATTGTAGTTCCTCATAAGGTTTCATCCAAAGGACTTGGAAACAATTATATTAGATTGCCTTTGTAGTACCTTCTACTTTTATGAAGAACCTGTAATTGTTATTCTTGTCTACTCCAATAGATATAAATTTTCATTCTTGTCTACCACTTATTCACTAAGGTACTGGATAGTTTTTTTGAAACAGAAAACTGAATTTAAAGCAGGAAAAAGCGTAGTAATAAAGGGCACATGTTCTAGTTAGAAAATACAATGGCGGTACCTACTAAGGATCAGTGCTGAGGTTCATCTAATTAATTAATTAATCAATCAATGTGTATTTAGTGAAATTGCAATATCCAGTTTTGCAGCTGAGTCTATTTTATCTTGCAGAAAAATGTCAATTCAGTTGGCACAAATACCACTTTAATATTTATGCTAAGCAAAATTGAGGAGGAATGCTGTAAACTAAATCAATCTTAAAGAAATTTCCCTACACTATGGAAGATTTAGGACACTCCAAATAGATATCACTTCCTAGTCCTTCTACCGTCCAGTTTCACTCACCTATAGCTGACTGGGTTGAGAAGGACACTGTTCAGCCCTGGGTTTGCTTTGTGTTATGTGACATCCTATGTAAGACCAGGCCCTTTGACTTCTCTATTTCATATGATTATATATATGAAAATATATAGAAGTCAAAGGACCTGGTCTTACACAGGACGTCAAAGGAAAAATTCATAGATGTTACCTTTATTATGTAGTTTCCTGATGTTTGAGGAATAATAAATATTTTAGACCTAAAGGCTGATTAATAGCAGGGACTTTCATGAAGTTCTCAAAATATTTTCTTAGTGTTGGGGCACCTGGGTGGATCCAGCCCCATCTTGGGATCCCAGCTCAGTGGAGTCTGCTTCTCTCTCTCCATCTGCTTCTTCCCCTACTTGTGCGCTTTCTCTCTCCATGAACAAATCATTTTAAAAAAGTTATTTTCTACCCCCTTAACCCCCCATGTTGCATCTCCACTTCCTCATATCAGGGAGATCATATCACAGACCTGTACCCTTGGAGATAAAAATATATGTTTATTAAAAAATAAAAAATAAAAAAATTATTTTAAAAAAAGTTATTTTCTTAGTATAATACAAAGACCTAAGAAAAAAATAGAAGAAATTCTATAGTAAATAAAATCTTTAATACATGGAGCCCAGGATTCTCTCCCTGATAATAAAAGATTAGTTGGGAGAATCAACTAATTTTTAGAGATTACATCCAACTTTAGGACTTTCAAATATAACCTGTATGCTGTTGACTTCCAAATACATAGCTCTAGGGGCGCCTGGGTGGCTCAGTGGGTTAATCCTCTGCCTTCGGCTCAGGTCATGATCTCACGGTCCTGGGATCGAGCCCCGCATTGGGCTCTCTGCTCAGCAAGGAGCCTGCTTCTCCCCCTCTCTGCCTGATTCTCTGTCTACTTGTGATCCTCTCTCTCTGTCAAATAAATAAATAAAATATTAAAAAAAAACAACAAGCAAATACATAGCTCTAGCCCTGACCTGTCCTCTATATATTTAGTCCCTTATTCAACTGCTTGCTAGTCTTATCATTTCCAATTATAAAAATGGCCAATTCTCAAATACAATATTCTCCAAATGGGCTTATTATAACTTTTCCTCCCAAATCAGCATTTCCAGTATTCTCAATTTCTGTTAATGGGTCTACACAAGCATCAAAATATGGAGTCATCTTTGCTCCTCAACTATATTCTTTCTACTATCTTACATTTTTCCCAAATAAATATGCTGAGTTCAGCCCTTTAGGAAAAGGTTCACAAATTCTTTCCATGTTTTAAAACTAATGTATTTTACTTGCCAGAACAGACTTCAAGTGGTGAACTTTCTGACATATATTCTACATAGATGACAAGCTGTAACCCATAGACAATGTCATGCAGAAAGTAAGGGAACTAGAATACAAATACAGACCTGCCAGACTGTAACTATAAGGCCACTCTAAGGTCATCGTCTCCTGTTGAATCCCAGAGTAAGTAAACAATTGTTTTGTAATTTATAAGTGAGTGCCTTTGGAAGTCAGTAGAAAACATTCAGGAAATTTCTTCTTTGACTTTATATGTAATTTAAAAACCTTAGGGTGTTGTCTCTCCTCAAGCTAGTGGCATGCTAGGTACCTCTGACAGTTTACCACTTTAACACTTATCTCTTAAAAGGGGTAGATTGGGGCGCCTGGGTGGCTCAGTGGGTTAAGCCGCTGCCTTCAGCTCAGGTCATGATCTCAGGGTCCTGGGATGGAGTCCTGCATCGTGCTTTCTGCTCAGCGGGGACCCTGCTTCCTCCTCTCTCTCTCTGCCTGCCTCTCTGCCTACTTGTGATCTCTCTTTGTCAAATAAATAAATAAAATCTTAAATAAAAGGGGGGGGTAGATTGGCAGGCCCCTCTTCGTGGATTCAGCAGCTTCAGTTAATTTCCCTTATAGAAATGGCCTTAGAATGAGTCATGGAAGCTGCCTAAGAAAAATGGCATTTTAAAGTGAATGTGCAGTGTTGATCCCCTCCATTTCCCTATTTGTTCTTCATTATGTTATTCATAGTTGGTTGGACAAATCATCCTATTACTCATCTTAAGCATTTTGCTGTTAAAAGTTAGTGTCTAATTCCAGGATTTTACGGTTTCAATTGAAGAATTAATGTCCCATGGTGAATCTACAATAAACATATTCAATCTTCTATCCCATCATTATGAAATACAAGATTACTAAAAAATAGTTATCAAATCCATCTATTTAAAATATTTTGCTAGGAATATAATAATGCTTTATATGCTCCTACATTTCAAATGGCTTTGATATGTGATATGAATTTCTCTTTGGGTCTGAAATCTGTGTATCTATAATTGAACTGTCAACTCTCCCAAGGGGTAACTTGATTCTCAAAAAAAAAAAAAAAAGAAAAAAAAGACTTTTTCCTTATGTTACCCCACTGCATACATTTTAAAGAAGCTAACAAAGGTGAAAGACACGTATGGTGCATTTTTCATTACATTATTGTTCTGCGCTATGAAAATAATCAAATTAGAGGTGTGGAGAGTCATATATGCAAAATAAAGCATTGGATAAAAGTGTTTGCTGGATTCAGACAGTGAGAGAAAAGAAAATAGGCTGGGACTGTGGGAGAGTTGGGCTTCCTTAGTGACTCCAACTAAAAACAATAACTTCTCTGCTACTAACTGCATGGATTATCTGTCGTTCCCTCGTGTTTTGAATAATAAACCGAACGGAAAGAACGAAGTCCTGTTAGGGAGCAAGGCCAAATTCCAAAATGCCTTTGCTTCACGCAGAAGCTGCAGAGAAAGCACTTAAATCAATGCAGAGAAATGTCTCATCTTCAAAGTACTTCCTCTGGGGAGGTGGTCTTTTTAGAATCTAATTTATCAACCCAGGGCTCCTCCCCAACATGCTCTTCATTGTGGGACTACTTTGTGAATACTTCCTTTTGATTCATCTTGTAGTGTGCGTTGTTTCTCCTCAGGCAAATTTGTCACAGGGGCCTTGTTTCAGTTTATCTCCTCTCCACTTTCAAATGGTAATATCCCTTCTTATTTTTCATTCCCGCATTGAATTCTGCATTCCGTTTAAGAGGGACAGATAGGATGCTGCCAAGGTAGATCAGAGTCATATTTATCTTCTCCTCGGAGACCTTATTGCATTATTTACTATTATGAGGTCTTTTCATTCATGCGGCTTTGCACCTTGTTGGGTCCCAAAGTCCTGGCGAGCCTACTTCCAATCTGATGTGACACAGCTGATAGCAGTTGAACTGCATCGCATTAAGGGGCACTTGTAAGCCATTTATACCAAATTCCACTAAGAACAGCAAAAACCAGACAGGGTCATTTTCTCAAAAGGATTTTTCCAGTCCTGAGCTATTCCTGTTAGATTTCTAGTGACTCCTTCAGGTCAAGCTTGAAGCAATGTCTTTTTTTTTTTTTTTTTTTGACAAGCCAGAGATTAATTTATCGCTTCTTTCTTTTGCTGACTCAATAGAAACTTGTTTTCACCAGAAAAAATACTATGACTTTCCTTGGATAATTTGGCCTGGCTAGAGTGTTCTTTTGATGGCATATATATTTTAAATGGCAGTCTGTGAAAATCCAGTAAAATAGGTAAAGCAATTTATTTTAAATTAGCTATGTGACATTATTTGATTTGAATATCTAAGTATATTCTAGAAGAATATAATATTTTACCTTTTTTCCCCCAAAATAGAATTTTCTAACTCTTTTCATAACATTCAGGAGATTCCCTTACTGGTCTTCTGATGGTCATACAAATACTGTAATAGAAAGTGAGCTGTTCGTGATGTCAGGAGACACCTAGCGTTCTTATAGTGAACAATGAGTTTTTGAGCTTGTCTTTTAAATTCTTTCTGTCTTGGTTTCCTCCCCTACTGGTGGTCTTATCTAGTCCATGTCTTTAAATACCAACAGTAGTACATTGATGACTGAAATTTATGCAACCAATATTTCTGATTGGATATGCAGAAAACATCTGAGATTTTATATATACAAAATCTTGCATTTACCCCAAACTGTTCTTCCCTCAGTGTTTTCCATTTCAAAATGGTACCACCACTGACTCAAGTTACCCAAGCCAAAAATCTTGGAATTACCATAACTCTCCCAAACTTCACATCAACATCAACCCATCTACAAATCCTGTCAGGCATACTTCAAACATATCCCAGATTTGGCCACTCGTACTTAGGTTTATGACCATCACCTACATCCAAGCCATACCATCTCCTCTCTTGAATTCTGCATTCTGTAATAGTGAAAGATAAATATATATTGCAATGGCTGTATTTTCAATAACTTCCTAACTGCTTTCCCTGTTTCCAATCTTGCCACCATCAAATCCATTCTCCCTATAGAAGGGAGAGAGCTATTCCTAAAACACCAATCAAATTATATCACTTCTCTATTTAAAACCATCTATAGATTCTTCTCTTCATTAGAATAAAACCTGGAGATCTTATACCAGCTCCTAAGGCCCTAAGCAATCTCGCCGGCAACTCTCCAAGCTCATCTCCCATTTTTGTCCCCGGCACTCACTTTGCTCAAATTCTACTGACCTGCACCCATGTGGGTATTGAACATGCCAAGCACATTCCCCAGGTGCTGTCCAGAAGGTCCTATGAGCCTGACACTTGTACAAATTGGGGAACCCTTTTTAGGTAATAAAAATACAAACGTTAGATATAAACGTGAATATTTAGAATAAGAAAAGTAAATAGAATTAATTTACAAATTTGAATAAGCTGACAAACATCATAATGATGTTTTTATGAAATAATTGCATACTTCCTTGGCATGGTGGATGTAGGAGTATACTTGGATTCTAACACTGGGAAGCCAGTAATAGATCAAGTAAACAGTGACTACAAACCGCATAAACCCACTAAAACCAAAGCAAATGAGCCTCCTTGTGATCCCAACAATGCCCTGGCCACACTAAAATCACCTGACAGAAAGGATCAAACGTAGTAGAAGTAGGCACTGGCAACAAACATAACCAATTGTGGTTATTCCTTATTGTACAAATTTTACAAAAAACATATGACATTGTGAACACAAAGCAAGGGCCCTTCCCAGGGTCTTGGCAGGAGTCTGATTAACTGAGGGATCTAAAAGCTTCAGCCTCATTAGCTTCAAGACGAGTCTATCTCTGGCCTAAAATTCCCTTTCTGAATGTTATGTCTCATGTAGTTCTCTACTCAAACGTCCCTTCTTCAATGAGAGCTTTCTTGACTATTCTAACCAAAACTTTCCTTTCTTTTCCTTATTTTTCTTCATAACATTTATCAACCTAATATTATATTATCTGTCCTTATTTATTTACTCAGTATTTTTGTCCTCTGCTGGAATGGCAGCATCATGACAGCATGGACATTGTTTTGTTCCTGATGCTTCCACAGGGTCTAGTACACTTTTGGGTATGTAGTAGATGTTCAGTAAATATCTACTAAATGAAGTAAAAGGTACATTCTCTCTCAAAACGTTTGTGAAAGCCAGTGGGATTAAGGCATTTGAAAATGAGATGGGAACATAAAGGTTTCATTGTTATAAAGACATTAGCGATTTAGTTTTGGCATCACCAGACGTCTGCTTCCTCACAGAAAGGATATTTAATTGGGAAATACACAGGAAGGACTTTGGCAGTGCAAGGAGAGAATTGGCTGGGTTTTAATTATGAATTTGTTAAAATTGGCTTGTACTCTATGAAGTGGTTTGAATGCCGTTCCCGTGGTTTTACCTCACCACTGGAACGAACCGGTGACATTTTAAATGGCAATAGATGTTGGAAAGACAAATGGCATATTAAACCCACACACCAGTATGTAATGCTGCTCTAAACCAGTACCAACCCTTCTTAATAAAAACAAGATCTCATCTCTCACAAATGTGCATTATCTATTTTGTGCAGACACGTGAAATTTTTTTTTCCCCATTAGCAAAAGTTGGAAAACTGCCTCCTTGCTGAAGGCTTGCAATTTCTCAGTTCTCCCAGGTTAGCCAGGCAGCTTGTCACTCACAATGATAGCTCCATTCACAAACTGACATCATAAAAACATGAGGGAAGATAAAGAAAGTTTTGTGGAAAAAAAAAAAAAAAACCTTAAGACAAATGAAAAAATAAACCCTTTGGATATTTAAGAATAGAATGCCAATGAGCAGTGAATGGCAATGTCTTAAACTTTCTCTGTTTTAAATTCCTCTTGATAAGAGAACTCAAATCCCTGGGCGCAATCAAAGCTTGTCAGTCTTCAGATTAGCCAAACACCATGAACAAGTTCTGCAAATTGAACAATCGTGGTTGTTCTGCTTTTTTGTCCATAGGCTAGGAAATGAATGTTGAAAGATGGATCCCATATGAAATACAGAAAAAAAAAAAAAAAAAACAGAAAAAAAGAAACCATTGATAAATTGAGATCACAGAATTTCTTTAGCCCAGAGAAATTATGTTAACCTTAATAAAAATGGATGATTTTTTTTCAGAAAGCACCTATTTAATCAGTTATTGTGAAAGAATTTTATGGTGAGGGAGGGAAACACAAGAGGCTCCAAATTATGTGTTAGTTGTATGTCTCTCCTCTGTTAGAGTAAGCATGTTAAGTGGGAGACTTGTACCTCATCAAAGCATCTTCTATTTTGAGTCAACCAACTTAATAAATCAGCTGTCAGATGTGTGGGTCAACTGTCAAGGGCCTGAGCACAGTTGCTTAGATACCTGCAATAGAGAAGCCCTCGATTCAGGAAGATGAAACAATTATCAACAACAGGAAGGGATGCTGAGACCAGGCTCTTTCCAAAATGTGATGATTTCTCCATTTGCTTTTTTTTTTTTTTAATCACTTTGAGTTTTTATTGCAATCTAATCTCTTCTCTGAATTTTGCCTTCCCATCCCATTTTTGAAGGACTCATAGAATCTCATTATGTAGGATTAATCAGCACTGAACCAGGAAACCTGGTGTGAAACAGAATTCCACATCCCCCAGTCGAATATTTTCCCCTTCTGTTTCCCATGTTAAAAGCATCACCAGTCTTCTCAAACCTTCCAGAAACCTTGATGCTGTCACCAAGCTCCTTTTCTGCTCAGTCACTGATTATCTATTTTTGAAATATTTCTCAAATTTGTCCTATTACTATCTCCTGGTTGAGCCCTTCATTCTTTCTCTTCAAAAATGAAGTGTAAACCTGGTGATTCACAGACCTGTACCCCTGGGGATAAAAATATATGTTTAAAAAAAAAAAAAGCACCATTTTATTAAAATAGTCTGAAAAAGAGAAAAAAAAATGAAGTTATTTTCTAATTATCTCCATCCATTCTGCACAGTCCTCTAACTTAGTTTCCAATTCAAATGTTCTGCCAGAGTTACCATTAAAAATACACATCTGTGGAAACACCTCTGCTGTTTCATGTTACATCACTTAAATCCTTAAACTCCTCAGCCAAAGTTCAATAGTTTCCACCCACTTTTCTGGTTGCATTTTCTTCTTCACTCCAATTTACACTCTCAGGAACCATATTCTCAAGCTGCATCTCTCACTGTTATTCCTAAAATAATTCTGTGCTTTAAATATGCTCTTCTGGCTAGAAAGGTCTTCTTCCCATGCCTGCTCATCAAAATCCTTTACATCACCACCTCTTTAGGGCTTTCCATTTCCCCCTCCAGAAAAATTTGTTTCCCTTTTCCTAATTTTCATGGTACATTTTATCTCTAATATAGTCCCATTTTTCACTTTATGACAAAAATCCTTAAATGTGCTGACTGTAGAACTGTCTAAAATTTCTCTCCACATATTTCCCTTTGAACCTATTGCAATTACACTTTCATTTCTACTACTCTGTCGAGAAAACTCATATCTACATCAACAAAACCCTCCATGGTTGCTGTACGTTGTGGTCAGTTCTCAGGCGCTCTACTCACTGAGGACATTGCATTTGTCCTCGTTCTTGAAATATTTGTCCCTTTGCCTTCTAGCTTACCACTCAATGTAAGCTTCTTCCTATCTTGTCGACCACTCCTCCTCAGTTCCCTTTGATGATAATTTATTATCTCCCAAGTTCTAAACTTGGGAGTAACCTATGGTTCATTTTTCCTAAATTTGCTCTTTTCAGCTTACTCTCTGAGTGGTGGTTTTATCCAGACTAATGGCTTTAAATACCAGCTTCACTTAAGGGACTCTCAAACTCGGGTATCTCAAGCATGAATTCCAAACTACTCATCGAACTGCCTATTTGATATCTCCATTTAGGTGTTGAATGTGCATCTCAAAATTAACATGTCCAAAAACAAAATACTGATTCCCTATCCCCACTGCAACCTAGAATCCTCCACCAATTTTCTTTATCTCAACAAAAAGGAATATTGTCTTTCTAATTGCTTAGAGCATCCATTTGATGGGATTATCCTTAATGACTGTCTTTCTTTTACATCTTATATACCAGATCCATCAGCAAGTCCTAAATGCTCTGTCTCCTTACTATGGTCTGAGTCTGATCACTTCACACATTGACTGTTTTTGTGAGTCCTGGATTATGGCAAAAGGTTCTGATCTGGTTTTTTTCTGCTTCTGTATGAAACCCCTACAGTCTACAAGCAACAGAACAGCCAGAGCAGTAATGATCCTCCTAAACCCCAAGTCAGACCAGGTCCCTCCTTTGCTTCCACATGTCCACAGCTTCTCTTTCCACTCAAAATGAAATTTCATGCCTTATCTTGGCCTATAAAACTTTTCTGGCCCCAGCTACTTTTCTGATTCGACGTTTTCCCACTCTCCCCTATTCTCCTGAAGTCCCAGCCACATCTGCTTTCCTTTCCTTAAAAATCCCAAGCATTCCCTTCACAAGGCCCTTGCAATAGTTTTCTGTGTCAGCAATGTGTTTATCTAGATCCCTGAATGATTTTCTCTCTCCTTTCTTTCAGGCTTCTGTTCTAATATCATTTCCTTAGTGAGGACTTCCATTAATAACTCCATATAAAACAGCACACACCCTGCTAACTAACCCCACTTTACAATCTTTATCCTCATTATCTTGTTTTTACTTTATCAGTACGACTTATCAACAATCAAAATATTATATATTTTCTTATCTACATGTTTTTTTCTCCCATCTCTTTCAACAGACAGTGCTGGGGGCCGACAGGCATGGACTTTTTTCTGAGTTTTACTGTATTCATAGTACCTAGAACAGTGCCAAGCTCATGGAAGACATCCAATAGATACGCACTGAATAAACTTTGTTCTATTTTTAAATTCTTAATTCTCAAGCCAACCAGTGAAATTATAATATATAACCTATTTTTTAGTGAAGCATAGAATTCCTGTTCTATTTTAATTGGGTGATGAAGGTGATGGGGATGATGAAGCTGAAGTTAGACTATCTTGAGAACAATTATGTGATTGTAAATTACCTGGAACAGCTCTTTTATAGAGAAAATGAAGTCATTGTAATCTCTTAGTCATCGGTAAAAAAACAAGTAGAAGTGATACAAGGCAAAAAGTCATTTTGACTGGATTGAAACAGAGCATATTTTCATGCTTTGCAAAAGCTTCAGATTTCTTTTTTAAGTTGTGTCCTCTCAAGTAAACTTTGACTCTCAGGTATATTTATTCAATCAAGTAGATTATTATTATATTGCTGTACTTAGGAGTAGTGGCTTCCTGTGGCTTTACCATTTTAAGCAACTGATGACATTTACCATAGAGATTACACATGGATTACAGTTCTGTAGAATACATTGTTGAGGGTTTCTTTTGGTTTCACAGTCAAAGGAAAAAAGTTAGAGTTTAATATTTTATAACTCACAGCAGGTTACATATTCAGGCTAAACATATTTTGGTATCAATTCTTCAAGCTACAAAAGGGCATTGCTCCTAAAGAATAAGGAAATGTTAGTTCACTACTATGACTCCCAGCAGAGTCTAACCTACATAAACAGCATTATAAAGGAATCTACTATTGTATTCCTATATTTAGCTAAATACAATTTCATGTGGAATCATGTTTGCTAATATTTCTCTAATGTGTGTCTGAAAAAATAAGTTTACATAATGATGAAACAGTGATATAAATTTTAATCTACTCATATATTCTTTGTCCCCAAGAATGACATTTCTGTGGCACTGGGTTACATACTCCATCACATGAAAACATACAAATGGATTTAATAAGCTGGCTTCTATTTTCTCCTGTGACAAATTTCTTGAAAACTGTTGTTTATTTGTTGTCACTAATTAAATTAACATTCAGAAATTATACAGCTAATTTGGCAGTGCTTTAAATTAATGTAACAATTTATCTGGAATTGTTAATGTGATGAGAAACACTGATAGTGTTACCATTATGGAGTATTTTCTGACTATTTCTGTCATTTAGCATACTTACAATGTTTTGTCTTTTTAATTTAGATAGTTCATGTTATAAACCTATACACTGCCACTTATCAGAAAGATTACTAAAACACAGATACATATAGTTAATCTCAAAGCGTGTCCAGAATTTAACTAAATACAGATTCTCGGTGACAACAGCTGTTTTAACTGTCCTGGCTGCTTCTCTTTTATCCCCTTTGGAAATTATGAAGGGTTAAATAAGTAAGCTCATCAATGACATGGTAGGAAAGAAAATAACATTGTCCCTCTGTTACTATTCAAAAGTATGAACGTATTTACAGTCCTTATTATAAAAAATGGATCTATTCTACAACAAGCATATTAAGGCAAGCTATTTTCCTTAATTTGATAGAATTCTTTCCTGTTTCTCCCATACTCATTCTCAAAGTATTTGAGAAAATATTTTCAGTTAAGCAGCTTGGATGTTATATTGAATATGCAAACATGTACTAGATAATCCAGTATTCTAAATGGGTATAAAGCACAAGTCTATATGGGAGAGTGAATAGAGTAGTAGATGTGAACCCAATTAGAGAAGCCAAAAAAGTAAAAGGGAGACTTCAAGATGACTCAAATCTGGAAAAATTGGAAATATTGGCCTTTTATTTATACCTCAAAGAAACTCTGTATTTCCAGATTTTACTTTTACCTTTCTATTGAGCCACATTCTCCCTTGTTTAAATGAGCAATAATTATATAATGAAGTATTCTTAGCTGAAGCCCAAGAGAGAGATGTCAGACTGATGAAAGGTGTGCAACCTGATTTAAAACCAAACCCAACTAGAGAAAGACAATTATCATTTGGTTTCACTCGTATGTGGTATATAAGAAATAGCATAGACAAACATAGGGGAAGAGAGGAAAAACTGAACAGGAAGAAATCAGGGAGGGAGTCAAACTGTGAGAGACCCTTGACTCTGGGAAACAAACTGAGGGTTGTAGAAAGGAAGGTGAGAGGGGATGGGGTAACTGAGTGATGAGCATTAAGGAGGGCATGTGATGTGATGAGCATTGGGTGTTATACACAACTAATGAATCGTTGAACACTACACCAAAAACTAAGGATGTACTATATGTTGGCTAATTGAATTTAAGTAAAAAATAAATAAATAAAATAAAGCCAAACTCTGAACTCTTTTAAAGAACAATAAAGCTTATTTTACATTTTAAAAAGCTACCGATAATTATAAATATAAACGTTTGGTGCTCAGAGGAAGTATTTGTCATCTTTTCTCGTACTCAGTCATCATCTAGAGTGTCTTGTTAGTAAACTGATGGCCTCTTGCCACACAGATAGAAAAGTTATCTTTCCACTACGTAAAAATAAGTGGCTTAAGCAGACTATATATCTGATAGGAGGTCGGTAAGCAGCCAGAAAACAGACAGAGATGTCACAGAACATCATGGGATGAGAGCTGATTGTGAGTTGATGAATAAAACACAGATTAACAGGTATCTCTGACACTCATTTTTTTGACCATTCATTTCAAGCTATCATTGGATTATATCTAAAATGCACAGAACATGTGTAAGATAAATTATTTTCTTCTAAATTACTTCTTCCGATAAATTTTATAAACAACATTGCTCTTGCCAAAGATTTTTTTATGGTATTTTTACAGTAGTATTTCTGGGGGAAAAAATGAAACAGTGAATACCTTTTATATAGAAAAATATCCTTTCAAACAAATATGCTGAAAGATCACATATTAAAAAATGTCTGTATAAAAAGGAACAAAATAAAGGAACACGTACAGTGTGCTCAAATGTACCACTGAAGCCTGTGTCTAAAAGTAGCATACAATTCAAGTAAAGTATTTTGTAGCTCTTCAAAAATAGATCCTCCCTGTAGCACGCAAAGCTAATGTTTAGTTAAACTTGATAAAATACTTTCTGAAGTACACTAAATAAGGAGGCAGGGGACTGCCTGGGCAGAGATGGGGGAGGCAGGATATTTTTACATATAAAATGGGGATACTAATCTTATATTTCTCAGAATTCTAGTGAAGTTTAAATGATATCAGCGTGGTTCTTGATGTATAAGAAGTGCTTGTTAAATGTTTGTTATTGTCACAATATTACTAGGGCATACACAATGCTGAGGTTCAGAGACAGGAGTAACTAACACAGGGAAAAGTTCAGAAGACATGACATTTGAGCCTTATCTAGAATATGAACATCTAGTTCTCATGTAAAGATGGAATGGGACCCAAGCGAAAAGAATTACAATTATCAGTGAGGTTGCAATTGTTAATTGAATTTCAAACCATTTATCTTTTCTCTGCAGAGTACCAAAAGTAACTAAATGGCAGATGTGGTACTAGGAAAATCTCAGGATTATCTCAGCATTTAAGGGCAAATCACTTAAAATATCTATGTTACTGAAATGGAGGAATTTCCTTCCGTTCTTGCCAAGGTCTGGTGAGGAAGAGCTGTTTTTAGAGCAAGTTTCTTCCAAAATTAAAAATGGCTTCCATGAAGATTTTCACTGCCAATATGAGGCTGTGGAAGTCATTTCTGTTTTACAGAGGAGCCACTAGCACTTAGAATTAAATCAGCTGAAATCAGAGAGCAGGGATACTGCTGGGAATGTTCCTGTTGCAGCAGCAAATCAGAAACACCCTGTGATTTTTTTTTTTTTTTTTTTCCCATGCAGTTTCCAGCCCGGTAAGAGCAGCACTCTGATGATCTCATTGGTACCAGCTAAATTAGCTTTTGCAAATATTATGAGAAGTTAAACTTACTATGAAACATACACAAATTGGAGACACAAACAAGATGCTATCAGTTACGACTTAGTGGTGCAATTAGAAATAAAGTCTGCAGACCAAGAATTGTTGTTTTCATGCATGCAGGGGTTGAGGAGGCAGTTTATGCTTGGTCTTCTGTCTGTCACAACAGGTGAATCAAATGTTAAATCTTCTCTCCAGAAATACTAAAAGAAGAAATGAAGTTTGTACTCCAGCTTCTAACCAGCATGTTTGTGGTGTCTAGAGAATTCTTTTTGGTATCATGTTTTTACACCTATTGCATTAACAAGAAAGTTTATCCTTTCAAAGATATCTGTTCTTCACAGAAATTCCTAGTTGCCACACAAATATGGGGTCATACGAAATAAAAAATAGGTGAAAAGAGCATAAGTAAAAGTAGAGAAGAAAAAAGAGAGGGCAGTGCACTTATGGAGGCATCTACTGGCAGTGGATATTTAAGAATATTAGGATTAGGACTTCTGAGAGTTTAACTCTCATCTTCCTTTTCCAAAAATTCAGGAGTCCCCGCGGTCTGGAAACCTAGTCTCCCTTGGAACCTGAGTCAGTCTAGAAATGATTATCAAATTATAGCTATAGATAAAGATCTACCAGCTACTGGCATCTGGAATGGGTTTTACCCTTGTAATCTTTGTGTAGATGGGAGAACTCCATGTCCTTGAGTGTTCACCCAGCCATGAACTTGCCCTAATCGACACTCTTGTCTTCCCAGTCAGATGCAGCTTTCCAGATAGGTGCCTCGTATCTTGGTTTATATTCCAGTTCCCCAGTTTGGACTGACCGTCTCTTTTTTCTGACTTTAGCAATCTTGGCTAGGGCCCTGACCTCCTATCTAAGCCTACTCCACCTTTTCCCCATCAAAAGCTGTTATTATTCCTTCAGTTACTGGCGGGGTTCTTGCTCCCATGAAACTCTTGACTCAATGACCCACTAGCCAGAGGTGCCTCTGCTTCGTCTCATAACTGTCCAGCAACATGGCCCTTGAATACACACCTGCTTACACCAAACAAGAGTTGCATATGCTCTTTTAAATATGGGCTTCTGGTTGTCCTGATGTGAGTCATCCCTACAGTTAAATTGGCTTATTAGCCCTAGTCTAGAATGTTGGGGGTCAGCATAGACCCCTTATAAGGAGCTGGTGAATTCAGTCCCAGCAGCCGTGAGCAAACCCTTTTTCTGGAGAACTCCCCTTGGTCCAATGAGATTCTTACTGGAGAGGTCACCTTCGACTCTCCTAGCAGCCAGCAGTCCATGATATAAAAATGGAAGCTTCCTGGTCTCAGGGTGGGACCCATGGCATGCTGTAGCTTGTATTCCAGGATGTAGGACAAACCAAAGCTTTTCTCCACCAAAGACAACATACTTGCTTAACTGTTTTCCTCATCAGATTCGCTTCCTTCTGCTTGCATCCCTTTAATATTCAGCTTTCCCAAGAAACCCCCATTTTGAGCTCTGATTTTAAGGAAGCTGACTGAAGACAACTTTCTTTACTCCTTGGCCCATTGTTAGGATCCCAGGCTTGAGACCAAATCATGAGTTAACCATCTCTCGTGTCATAGTTAGGCTATAAAATCATCTCAGTATGGCATACCATCTGCCAAGCCAGCCAAGCCTATACTCATCTTTCTTTTTCTCACTTATCCCCCATCGTCCATAAGTCTCACCTCACCTAAGTGCCTGCTCAAAGAAACTTTGCATGATGCAAAGTTTGTGCATAAAAATCGAAATACGATGGAACTCTATCAGAAATTGAAATGTACCTGAGTCCCCAAAATCAATGTATCTTACCAAGGGCATCACTGGATTCTGACTTAAAGAACTGAGTTTCTGGAGAAGGTTAACACGTCCTCCCTTATTACTTGGCTCGTTGGGAGCTAGACTTCTTTTTTGAACAGAGTGTTCCTTTACAGACTTGAGACCACAAAGGATTTTAAGAAGTTTTGCACACAATATGTATTAAACAACTCACATGGAAAGGACGACCTCCTTACCATTCACCTGGAGCATGGAATTAAAATAATTAAGAAGTGAGAGATGAAATATCCATAGAACAGCTATTTTTCTTATTCCGTGTCATCTCTATTATGTTCCTTAAAAATGCCTTTGAGGCAAATGTATTTTGAGTAGAATATACAATCAGCAAGTTTTCTATTATTTACAAATTGCTAAGTATATCCTGTCAAAACATTCACTAAAAATACTTCAAATTCTCTCAATCATGCTAAGAAAAACATAATAACTCAAGGAAGAGTTTGCCTACAGAATATCACACCCTTCTAAATAAAGTTTTAGGGAAATCACATGGGATAACTTTGTTCCACTTTCACCCTTTGCTAAAAATTAGCTTATCAAAAACCTGCAGAGCAGTTTTTCAAATGCTTCATTAGCCCCTGTTTTTATTAGTGATTAGAACTATTGCTGTATCATCAGTCATTAGAAAAATTTAGCAGATGGATGGCTAATTGCAGGTATAGACTATTCTTTACCTTTTTTCCCTCCTTCACACTTTTTTTTTTTAACACCACACGCTTACCCTTTCCATACAAATTGCCACTTCCACACCATAACTTTTCGCTGTTTACACCAAAAATAATCTTGACCTAATTTAAATTCTTTCAAAAAGATGCCATCCTTTGGCCAAGTCATAAGGTAAATAGTAGAGCACATTATATGAGGTTAGGAAGCCTATCTTATTTCAGTTCTGTTTTTCCCTTCCTGTGTATGTCCTGTTTGCTTCCTACTCTTTCATACAGCCCTCGTGTTGATCATCTGTAAAAAACAAGCATGAGAACAGTGAACCTGAGGCTGACTTTCAGCCCTAACATGCTAGAATACTATAATCTATTTCTGGGCCCTTTCTCCTTGTCATCCCATTTCCAGCTTTTCTTACAGCAATGACTTACCATTGGCCACTGCCCCTGGACACACAGCCACACAGCTACTCCCTAGACTTTTTTTTTTTTTTTAATCCTCCAACTCATCTTTCTATCCTGTGTCCTATTCCTTTAGGATTTTAATTTCTGCATAGAAGACCCTTGGCTACTCAATAAAGAAATAGGGCCTTGTTTTATCACTAATTAGCTCTACATACATGGCAAATGACAGGCACTTCCTGCTCCTCATGTATGAAATGGAACTAATAATAGCATTCTGTCAGTTTTGAAATGTTAGGAGTTAGGAGAATGAGAGAGAGAGAAGTGAGTGGGAAGTATTGTCATAGAAATGCAATGTATTATGATAAATGAACACATTAGCATGGACTGCTGTGTAATCTCTCCGAGGTAACTCTTGTTCTTTCTAATAAGACCTTCAAGAAACAAATTTCTTAATCAAAAACAGTGACCCTGTAGGTCTTGTGACCATTCTACCAATCTGGCAGAGGAGATGTGTAGGCTGAGACAGGAGCTTATGGCATCTCTCCAGTCTTACTTCAATTTACAGCTCTGTGGGTAAACACAAGGGGATTTGTTTAGATTTATGTCTTTATGGATCAAACTGTTTTAGCTACACTTAACAATATTGCAAAACCTTCTCAATATGCAAGGGCAATGTATCTTTATAGTTTGTATCTTTATAGTTCGAATAGTATGCCCAGGCTGGGATGAAAAAGAAGGGGATTTCACTCTAATCCTGTAAGATTATGTTTTACAATGAAAAACGATCCTGACGAATGGAATATAGTGAATTAAAAATCATCCCAGTTTAAGATGACATAATGCAGCCCTTTGATACCTCTGAAAAACTGTCCAAACCTAAGACCCAAAGTATTTAATGGATCAGCCACAAAGTCAGATGTTTCTTTTCCCAAATCATTATGGGGATATAGAAACGGAGGCAGTTTATGTGACTATCAGGGCTTTATTCAACAGATCTTAGACCTGGCACTTATTGGAGTCTCAGTTACTTCATGTACAGAATCAAGATAACTCAAGCCACTTGGTTGTTTTGAAGGTTCAATGAAGTAGCTTATACAAACTTGACCCAATGCAGATGATTAGTCCAATTCACACATTTAGTATTAAATTTGTTTCTTTTTATTCTTTAAATGTTATGTAATATATTCTCTCTCTGAAGTTCTATAAGCATTCAAATAAGGCATATGATTTTTGTGTTCAAGAATCATAGTATTAGACTCAAAAAATATTTTTTTTCTATCTCCCTTATACACAATGGCAATGAACATCACTTTGTTCAGTTTTAATGTATTGGATGTTTTAGACAGGAGATACTACAATAGCTTTTCCCTAGTATTAGATACTTTTGCAAGAACCTACAAAACTCCAACCAGTACTTTACTGGCTATTTTGTATAGCAAACTTTACATTTTCATTAATTGCACGGATTAAGAATCCGTCTTTCTAAAAGAGTGGGCTGTGCAACTGGCAGAAAAACTTCTGTAGAAAATGAATTCAACTATTTTGGGGAAGGCTGTCATTTGTTTATTTTGTGATCACATAGAAATTGTTTCATTTCTCCGAGCCTCATTATCTTCCACTGTAAAATACGGATGGTAAAGCTTGCTTTGCTAATTTCACAAAATTACTAAATGGCTGCAAATAGCTCTAGGTAAGATGGGATGCTATGCAAATATAACAATTTATAACCTTACAGTTAGTGGTGTAAATAATACTGCTATATTTGGTTTCACTCATCTTTAGTCACCTGACAACACCTTCACAATTTTTGTAATAGCTGGGGATCACTTGAGCTTTTACTTATATAATATTTTATATCAACCCTATTTTGTTAACAAAATTAATTTACTTTCAAAAAGGAACTTTATATCACTATTATAAATGGAAAACAAATGTCACTTTGAAAATAGTAGATAACTTAAAAATGAATTCAATTAAAAATGCCAGTCCATGCTGGCGAGATGCTGCTGTCTGCTGTGCCTCTGACATGCTCTATTTGTTAAAATCAGAGATTAGTAGATGTTACAAGAGGCATTAAATATTACACTACTTTTACACCAAGGCTTTCCACTAGATTTAAGTCAGAAGTATTGAAAAATACTTAAAAGGAGAGTACATTCTCAATGTAACATTTTGTGCTATTTCTTAAATGACTTAAAATTATCCTGTCTGCCATCTCTAGGACATATCCCCCATTTGGAAGGAAGTTAGTGAAGCAGGAAGTGTAAAGGGCTGGAAGTATATGTTCTCTCTCAGACACTGGCGTGTCACTAATATCCATGAGCATTAGTTTCTTAATTTCAAATAAGGGTTTTAAAATACAGTGTTTCTAAGGTCTCTGTTCCCTATAACAATCTGCAGTGTATTTTATTTATGCATGCAGAGTAGGTAGTACTTCATTTACTGAATATCTGAGAATATTTAGATTCTTATTTTTAGAAGAATGGTCTTTTTATCAAAATGTTCTATCTTTATAAATAAGGTAATTCTCAACTTCTTTTGACATCACCAGTTCCAGAGATGGCCAAGCTTATGGGCAAATCTTGGCATTCATTTTAATACTCCCTATAATGGAGGATTATATATAATCAAGTCTGTGAAATTATCAGATATTCATGAGAAATAGATTCCCCTGACCTCTCCTGCTAAAGTGGTACAGAAAAGTGTTGATTGATAGTATGCTTTTACAACAGAAAAGTAAAAAGGATAGATTACTCTGCTTCCAACAAGCTTTTGCAAGCACACCTAAATCAATACGGTGCTAGATGAATTTGGGGGACCATTAGTTTTGAGTAGATGGATTCTCAATGATTTAACGACAACTTGAAACCCAGGCATTTGATAATGTCCTTAGTTCTGCAAAGCAGGTGATTTAAGTTGGTGAGTGACACTGACCTGTGCTTCCCATTGCATATTTTAGACTTTAGCTTTTTTGAGACCATCATTACACATACATATTCATATGTACATGGTATATATTACCACAAGGTAGGCAGAGCTTACTTGATTTTTTAAAAATTTTTGGTTAACTTCAGCTTTTCTTAAAATCTTACTTTATTAAATATATACTCTGTTATATATATTAAATATATACTCTTTTTTAAATATATACTTTATTGATATATATATATATATATATATATATATATATATATATCTACTACATATTCCATCCAATTTTCCCACTGATTATCATAATAAAGTAACAAATGTATACCAAAAGCTTCATATTTAAGGCTTGGGACTAGGCTTAGGGGAACTGATCAGTGATTAAAGTGGGCCAATCCTCCCTCAGATCTTCCCTGAGTCTTCTGTCAGGCACACTATTGTTTGTCAATAGAGCTCCATTAGGTCACTAGCTACTCATCCCCACCCTTCATGCCGCACATCGTGTCTACTAGTATCTGGCTGACCTCTCCATTGGAAGTGTAGTACTTATCCTGAAAACCTTAGGTCTGTTAATTATGCCCTAAACTTACCTTTACTACTCACCACACATTAATTGCTCTGGATCTCCACTAAACTCTACTAATCTATTTTCATTTTCTGATCAGAGACATACCTTACTAGGAGTATGCACCATTTGCCACCTGCTTTATGAAGGCCCCCAGCAAGTTCCCTCTGTCTCCTAACCCTAGTCTTCCAGCCCAAGTTCTATAGACTGTAACATTATATTGCCTCACAGGAAAAACTCTCAACTGTAAGGGGGGGAAAATACAGTTAGATTCCTTTAAATTAAAACTGATTATTTTTTAATCAAAAGGAGTTCTTGGAGTAAGTCATCAATATAAATGTAAAGTAGCTGTGGTTTTTTTCATGGAAGATAAATTAAATTAAAAGTCTCAAGGACAAACATCAATAACAGCTTAAATAAATAGAATGTGCTGGACTGAAATGTCACTCCGTTCCTATTTCAGCCTTCTGTGGGAATGCTTCTGCCAATATGTGGTTTTGGCTTTGCAAGGCAAACACAGGAGAAGCTGTATTTTGTCTTTTAGATCTTCAACTGGTAAACAGTATAACTTATCACCACTGAACTGGTTAAGCCTAATTATTATCAACCCTCATACACCTTTAAACTAGGATTATTCAACCCTATACTTCAAGGTCAATCTAATAAAAACAAACGCAAGGTACCAAAGCATCTTTGATGTAGAACATATAGGTTCTCTCTTTCTTTCATTGTGTTTAGATGCCCTTATTAACTAGCTTCGACATCAATAATCCTTCCCCACAGACAGTTTATACAACCCACAGAAGCACTTCGCTTAGTTCTTGGCACAAATAGAATTCTGCAATGGTGGATGTGATTAGTTTGGGACTTCCCATACTGCCCAAATCCGAGCTTTTCATCTCTCAGCCTCTACTCAGCTTCATATTCTAAGGAATTTAGAACGAGTAATAAATAATACAGTGCAGGTACCCAGTACGTTTCCTGGCAAAACCAGGAAGAGGCCCCTTAAAGAGGGGGCAGGGCCAGTAACCCTTATCACCTTCAAACTGAACTGTGCACTTGAGTTCTATATCAGCAAAACCAATTTCTTGTTTGTCTTTTGACTATATTAAAAATTACCTATTTTTTAAGTGTTGACTTTGTTCAGTCTTCACGAATCTTTGGTCTAGAGTTAGAGGGGACAGCTGGAACTGCCACTTACTAACTGTGGAACAGGGCACAAATTACTTAACTTCCTAAGCTCTCTCTTCATTTGAGAAGGCTATTAGTCACTGTCAACTGATTTTGGGTAAGACACTCAACTCATATATCCTCAGTTTTCTCATCTCTAATATGAAGGAACTGTATTTGTCAATCCTAGATAATCTCTAAAATTTCATCTACATCTAATATTTTGATTTGTTGCCAAATGATTAAAAAAACACCTGTGATAAAAGTTTGTCAATAAATTTTATAGTATTTCCTCCCATTACATTGGGGTTTTAATGAAAAGAAAATATATATATTAACATATATGTTAATGTATTATTATCAATATTATATATAAATATATAAATTTAATTAATTAATTAATATATTAATATATTATTAATAATATACATTAAATATATATATTTAATGAAAGGAATTTCTATAGACGATTTTGTGGCTTTTTCTTGTATTTTAACCTGGAAAAACACTTCTTTTTGCTTTAAAAACAAGTGAAAAGAAGATTCATAGGTTAAAAAAAAAATTTCACTTTGTATTCATGTAACACCCAGTTTTCTGTTTTCATCTATTCACAGATTGCCTGTGATGATAAAAGCTCTTTTTTATATTGGTATTTGACACAGAGATTGAAGCAGTATATTGGACTAGTGTAAATAACAAATTTACAAAGCAGGGTTTTTTTGCTAAAATAAAAATAAATCTCAGTTCTCAAGAGATCTTGTTTTTCAAGGGAAGAAAAGATCAGATTGAGTTATTTTAGGTATTGTTGCTAAGAACCCACTAGTCCAAAATCTAGTTCTTAAAACAATATTTTTTTTTAAAAAAAATTCTCACCATTATCTGGGTTGGTAATCTGGGCAATGATTTTGCTAGTCTAGTCTGGAGTCATTCATGTGGCTGCAATTATTTAACAGATTTAACAGATCAACTGGGGACAGCTTTATTCATACCTGGTGATTCAGGCTGGCTGTACCTGGCTGTACCTGGCTGTACTTTGCTGACCTCTGTCTTCCACAGCATGCTAGTTCAAGGTCCCGAGAGGGCAAGAAGAAGAGCTACAAGGCTTCTTAAGACCTGCAGAGAGTATGAGTACCCCTTCTGCCCCATACTTTAGTCAAAGTGAATCATGAGGCCATCCCAGATCTAAGAAGGTGAAGAAAGAGACTGCAGCTCTTGATAGGAGTAGCAAAGTCACATTGCAAAGAGTGTGATACAGGGAGAAGTGATTTATTATAACAATCTGCCATGCCAATGTACTGATTCCAAGAAGACAGTTTAGAAAGAACTCTTTTATCCTCATGGTCTTAACACTCTTGATCTTAAATACTATGTTAAACAAAGAATTGCACTTCTTATAGTTAGCTCAAAGTATTCAGAGAATAATATGGAGAATTTTTGAAAGATAAGAGCTTTTCAGATATTGAGGATTCCTAGTCAAATATTCAGCTTGTTAGTAATAAATTTGTGATCTACGGAAAATGGTTAATCATTCTTGTGAATTTGAAATGGATCTCCTAACCAAAACTTATTTTTCTTCAAGAAAGTTATTGGCTACATAATTCTTTTTTTTAAGACACAAAACTTACATAATTCTTAATATATTTTATGTAAAGCAATCCACCAAAACCAAATCTTTGGTACATACTTCTGTTTAGAAGATTTTTAACAAATATGAAAAGGCAAAATCTAGGGAAAGGATAGTACTATTGCAAATTATTGATTTATACAGGGAAATTATGAGCACCAAGCTTATGTGAACTCAGAATTTCATCAATGAAGAAGTCAGAAGTCAATGAAGTATTAGTAATGGATGTGGTAAGCCAAGCTGAAAATGAGAACAGGAACTCCTAGCATGGTCTGTGGAGTGAATACAAATGCTCCTGTACCTGTCAGATTGTTTAGCGGCTCATTACCCTCTACCTATGTCACAGGATGGCTTGGAGATTTCTCATGTGATCACTCAAATAGGGTTCTCATTTCTTCGAAGACTTCCAAGTCTTCTTATTGATGTCCAGTGCCTGGGAGGTTACTGGCATGATACTTTAGTACTGCATCTGACATCTCCAAGGGGTGGTCACTCTGATTCTCCTCATCCTGCCAGATTCAAGGTGCTAAAATGTTACTAGATTTCTTTTTGTTCTCATAGTGCTATGTGTGGAATTGGGGGCAATGCATTCCCCCCATTTTGTGCCCCAATTTTTTCACCTGTGGCCCTAGGCTCTACTGCTTACACTCATATATCTCACAAAGTATGTCAGGGATTTGAAAAGTCCCTTCAACCTCTGCTGCATTCTCTCTAGAGGGTTTATACTTAATCCATGAGGATGGCCTAGGGTAATTATACTGGAGTTATTTAGAGAAACAGAACCAATAGGGTGTATGTAGATATATATTAGAAGAGATTTGTTATAGGGACACCTGGGTGGCTCAGTCAGTTAAGCTGCTGCCTTCAGCTCAGGTCATGATCCCGGGGTCCTGGGATTGGGTCCTGCATCGGGCTCCTTGCTCAGCAGGGAGCCTGCTTCTCTCTCTGACTCTGCCTGCTTGTGCGCTCTCTCTTTCTCTCTCTTTCTGAGAAATAAATAAATAAAATCTTTAAAAATAAAAAAGAGAGAGAGAGAGATTTGTTATAGGAATTGAGTCACTTGGATATGGAGGCAAAGAAACCCCACAATCTTCCCTCTGTAAACTGGAGAAGCAGGAAAGCCAGTAGTATAATTTAGTCTGAGTCAAAAAGCATGAAAACCGGGAGGGGGCTATGGTATACCTCCAAGCCAAAAGACCCAAAACCAGGAGCTCAGATGTTTAAGGGCAAGAGATGGATGTCCCAGCTCGAGAAGATAATTTGCTTTTGTTTTCTTGGGGCCTTCAGTGGATTAGATGATGCCTTCCCACATGTGTTGAGTGTAGATCTCTTTATTCAGCCTATGGAAGCAATGCTAATCTTACTATGACAGTAATGAACAGGGCTATTGTTCCCATTGAACACTTTTCTCTCTATACAAGCAAGCACACAAAGATTACCCCCCTCCCCCACCACCCCCTTTCCCCCCACCACCTGACAACTTTCCCCACTGGCAATAAGCAGGTACCATTCCCTACAAGCAAATAGACACTGGGGAAAGATGAGCTGTTGATTTCACCAGCTCATGAGACATGTCAAGATATATCTGAAGTTTAGTTTAGATTCAGCTAAGACGTTAGGCATATGACCTGACAAACATGTTAGCATTTAGACTTGATTTTCAGGGTTTCTCAGACAGGAAAGTCAAATCTTAGAACATCTAATGCAAAACCATGTGACTTGTAATCCTTCAATATCCCATAGTATTATGGAACTTTCCACTGAGTAAACTTTTTGAAAATATGTTGGGGAAATAGCATAGTATGGTGAAAAAAGTGGGGAGTAAGAGATCTTGGTAAACTAGCTCTCTCTTAAATAAATATCATATTTTTAAGCATGTTTTCCTCATCTGGAAAATGAGAATAATAAAATTTAATGTAGGATTATTTGAGAGATTAAAGAAGGAAATGTGTGTAAATGCTATTGATACAAAGAAGCTTGCATTGATTTTGCAACTTAGGAACCTACTTAGGACCTGAGAGAAATAGTTACCTTCTTGATTACATGTATATTAAAATGGTAATTTCTGTATGTCATAATATTATATGGAAAGAATAAGATATCCCTTCTATGAAAGCACTTTAAAAGTAGAAAATACTATTTTTCCTACTTTTAGAAAAACATGAGGCATTAGAATTCATTCAGCAGACATTTATTAAACACTAAGTAGGGAGGAATTACAGTGCAGGCTGCTGAGCATAGAGTATAGAAGGAGACACATTTGATCCCTGCCTTCATGAAAAGGAGACAGACAATAAACAAAGGCAATACTGTACATCAGAGCCTGAGAAAGAAACATTTGGGTCAAAGAAAATAACTTTCAGTGGTGAGGTGAGGGATGCTTTTCTAAGAAAAGGAGGTCTTAATGGGGACCTGAAGAATGAGAAGAATCTAGCAATATAAAGACTGATAGTCTTTATAGGCTGAGGGAAGAGCCAATGCAAAATCCCAGGAGGAAGAGCCTGGTGTGTTTGCATGGCCAGGCTTAGAGAAAGGGAGGAAAGTGGTGGGAATGAGGCTGGAGAAGCAGGAAGCTAGATACGTAAAAACATGGGGTTCTGTGCCTTGAACCCTGAAGAAAGAGTCGTTTCTTTCTTTTACCACTGTATCATTGAGAAGTCCAGCTAATATCACAAGGATCCGAAAGCCTGAACTTCTTATTGTAGTCTGTATTTAACAAATGATGTATCAACCCTTAAACTACCAACTGCCATTCCCCATACAAAGACTGAGACACTAACCATCATTTGCTCTTCCTGCTTGATTTTGCAAAAGACCAATCAATTATAATTTTTCCTAGCTAGAGCCAGAGTTACAGGACCTGGCCTTGTTTGCAAAAATAAGAAATACTATATTTGGGGAAAAAGAAGGCCGTATGATTGTCCCTGCAAAACACACAAACCTGCTCAACCTCAGAGTCCTACTGGAAACCTCAGCTGACATCTCTGTTTTGTGTGAAAACCAAGGACTCCATCCGTTTTTCTTTTCTTCTTCATGTTGCGAATTTAAAAAAATTTTTTAAATTTTTATTTTGGGGGCGACACTTTTAGCTTCCAGCCTAGATAATGGGTATAACCTGATCATGCCAACTTTTCTTTTCAAAGCAAAGAGATTTTCATGTGATTCATTGCTAATCACAATGATTGACAAGGAGAGTAGAAAGAACTAGAGGAAAGATCTTTAAAAATGAGATGTTTTCCTCTTTAGAAATCTCTGGTCTTTAGCCACTTTTGTACTTCTGAGGTTCTGAGATGACTCAGTGGATTGTGCCCTTAGATCTTTATTCCTGATAGCAGAGCATATATTTCTCCCTTTCATTCTTTCATAATCTGTCTTTTCCCAATAGTGCAAGGGCCTATGGGGATAGCCTTGACTTACGGGAAACAGAGGCACTATGTTCTAATCCAACTTCAGCTCAAAGTGCCAATCTGAAATATGCTGTGGGTAAACATTTGAGACTGTTCTCTCCCTGGGAACTGAGAAGAGTAATCCCTTCTCCTTCATAGAATTTGAGTGGGGAAAAAAAAAAAAAAAAATATATATATATATATATACACACACACACACATATACATATATATAACTATTTAAAAACATGTACAGTATCAGGAGTCTCTAAATAGAAGGTCTGAAGCACACTATATTTTATAAGTGAAGGAGAAAAAAATCCACTAATTAAAAATTTATATGTATTATAATCAGATAATCAATTATCAAATACATGATCAATTTTTTGATGGATAAAAAATAATTAATATATATATTATGGTTACCTTTTATACTATTAAAATCTGGGAGGATAAAAGAAACTATATGGGAGTTGGTATTATAAAAATAAAGCTATATTAGTAAAAAAATATATATATATATGTTTTTTATTTTAATTTATTTGACAGACAGAGATCACAAGCAGGCAGAGAGGCAGGCAGAGAAAGAGGAAGGAAAGCAGGCTCCCTGCTGAGCAGAGAGCCTGATACCGGGCTCCATCCCAGGACCCTGGGATCATGACCTGAGCCGAAGGCAGATACTTTAACCCACTGAGCCACCCAGGTGCCCAAGTAAATATGTTTTTAAAAATAAATCATAGGAGTACCTAGGTGGCTCAGTGGGTTAAGCCTCTGCCTTCAGCTCAGGTCATGGTCTCAGGGTGTTGGGATGGAACCCTACATTGGGCTCTCTGCTCAGCAGGGAGCCTGCTTTCCCCACTCTCTCTGCCTGCCTTTCTGTCCACTTGTGATCTCTGTCAAATAAATAAATAACATCTTAAAAATAAAATAAAATAAAATAAAAATAAACAAATCATAGACTCTTTTAACCAAAATAAGAGCAAGTGAACATATCCCAGTTGTTATCACATTACTTGCAAGGAGCAGATTAAGGGCTGAAATGATTCTTCTTCTTTTGATAATTCTAGAGAACAATTTTTGTCCAGTGTCATCTTAGTTTTACCACATTTGTGACTGTTCTTCCTTCATTACATTTACTCATCAAGAAACTGTTAATGCTATCAGACTTTCGGTTGAATATACAAACAATTAGTGAGATGATTGAGAAAGTTATTAATGCCATACATGACCTATCTGAGGGATGGGAAATTGAAAATAAGTTGTTCACTTTTATATCCTGGTAGCAAGGCATTTGAAAGACATGCTATTCATTTCATGAAATAGAAAATGTCTAATACAATCAATTATAACCCGTTTTTCCTACAGTAGACTTGTGCCATCCCATCTATTTTAGATTATAAAATTGCACAAAATTTGTTGTGCAAAACCATTTTGACAGGGTTTCTTCTTAGTCATTGTAAGCGTTCAAATCCAGGAATTGTGCAAAGCGGGAATCCGATGGTAAGAAGTAAAGGTAAAGTGAAGACGTTTGGTGAAAATCAATCAAACTGGTGGATATTTCCCTGACAGGTGACCCAGACAAACACAGCCTTGGATAAATCATGAGGTGTTAGCAATAGCATATTGGAATATTCTGGAGTTTGCATGATCTCACCCTGATTATCTTTTCTATATCTCAGGAATTAAGGAAAGGGACCCTGGCTTATGCCAGTCCTTTCTATTGATCTTAAGGCATTAGGGGAATAAAAAGAAGTTTTACCTCACCAGTTGCTTAAGATTAGAGAACCTACTAAAATAAAGATGTGCATATAAGCACTTTACTTAGTGACCTCAGCAAGGTGATCATGGTTAGACTAGAATGTATGGATAGGGACCACTGCAGCGTAAGAGGGGCTGTCCTTCTCGAACAAGCTGTGCAATATGATGCATACTTAACTGGCCTGGAATTGCCTTTTGCTACCTAGCACTTTTGTGTTCTTTTTTCATGGGCCACCTCAAGTACCACTTCTATGAAGCTTTTCCAAAGGGTTTCTCCACAAAGAGTAAAGGCTTCTTATACTTTGGCCCAGTGTGCATAACTCAGTAAAGCAATAGTCACATTTTAATATGACCAGTTTATTTATCCCATAGGACAGTGTTATCCCCCTGGAGACACTGAGCTGTGTCTGGAAATATTCCTGATTGTGACACCTCCCCTTTTTTTTTTATAACATTCATCACTGTAGTTATGCCTTACTTTGTGTGATCACATTTGCTCTTGCTTATCTCTAATCTCTCGCAATTCTAAAGGTTCTGGCACATCTTTAGAATTTGTTTTTGTTTTTGTTTTTTTTTTAAGATTTTATTTATTTATTTGACAGAAAGAGACATAGCTAGAGAGGAAGCACAAGCAGGGGTTGCTGCAGAGGGAGAGGGAGAAGCAGGCTCCTCACTGAGCAGGGGGTCCTGGGGGCTTGATCCCAGGATCCTGGGATCATGATCTGAGCCAAAGACAGATGCTTAAGGACTGAGCCATCCAGGCACCCCAAGAATTTATTTATTTATTTTTTTAAAGATTTTATTTATTTATTTGAGAGAGAGACAGTGAGAGAGAACACGAGCGAGGAGAAGGTCAGAGGGAGAAGCAGACTCCCCATGGAGCTGGGAGCCTGATGTGGGACTCGATCCTGGGACTCCAGGATCATGACCTGAGCCGAAGGCAGTCGTCCAACCAACTGAGCCACCCAGGCGCCCCGCCCCAAGAATTTATTAAACATTTGTTAAATCAACAAATAAATACGGAAGGAAAGAATCTGTGAATCTTAGGTCATGATATAGATACCAGTTGGCAAAAACAGTTTCTGACATTATTCACAGTTTAAAACTGTAGTTTTTGCTCAGTTATTTCAAATAACAGTTAAGAAATATTAAAGGAGATTGGTGAAACACTACAGGTCTTAATATCGTATAATTTCTTAACCGGTTTTAGGGAGAATTGTTCTCTTTTTTAAGTTTAATTCATAATTCATAATTCACGTGGAAACTTCTGGAGAACTTTTCTTTAAAAGATACATGTTTGGATTCCATTGGAAAGAAACAGAATTGTTTCTTATTCCTAATGTTAAGAAAAATGTGTATTAATTTACCTGTATTACTTTTAGATGTTTCATAGTATAAAACTGAAATAGATTCTCCAAGGTGACCTGTTCCTTAATCAAAGTCCCTTTTAAATATGAATCCTCTGAGAGTATTTCCTCCATGAGATAGTAAAAATTAAGTCATTTTTATCTATTATGTTATTTTCTAGTTGTCAACTATTTTCATACAACTTTTCAGGTAATCTATTAGTCCCCAGAGTAATCACTGAGCTATATTCTCTATAATCAGTGCTGTTAGCCCACGCCCCACAAAGAAACCTAAAACCCTAAGTTTCTCCTTTAGTTTGAATTCCTTAGCCCAGTTGTGGGAAATTACAAAATTGCTGGCAGCAATTATTTACACCATTTTTTTCTGAGGACAGGAAAAAAAAATCTTATTACCTTATTACCTATCACAGTCCAAATTATCAGTTAATTCAAAAATCAGGGGAATCTAGGACTCAAAAACAACTTCCTAGTCAAAATGTAAATGGGAAACTCGGAGGGAAAGGAATTTCTCTATTATTATATTTTTATATTATATCATATATGTGTATATATATCATATATCATATATATGTGATATAGATAGATAGATAGATAGATAGATGGATGGACCTTAAGTGTTAGATAAGACTGGACAATATTGTAAGTGTGCACTGATCACTATGGCAAAATCTCTTTCGAGATAGGAGATTAAGTAATTCTAAAGGATCATTTTATGCCTTAAAATTTCCCAATGGTAATAAGTAAGAATTTTCTATAACATTTTTCTTTATATGGGTGCTTTCCAATGAAAGAGCACTTTATACATTTGCTCCCATTTCTACCTTATTTAGAAGATTTTGAGAAATAATTATCTCACTGCCTTCCATCTGTCCTTAGTGTCTTGTGGTATCCTTGCAGGAGCTGTGAGTACAGAAAGTGGCAGGAGGATGGGGGGTGTGGGGGGGGTGTGCAAAAAAGGGAGGGTGGGCTAAAACAGCCAAGCAGGCAAGACTCCCAGCCTTATATCTACCAGACCAGCAACTTGGACTGTAGTTGACAAAATGCAAAGAAATTAACATTTTAAACCATCGTTCTGAAAAAGTAGGAATGCAAATAAAACCCATTTAATTCTAATCACAGAAGTGTTCAGGTTTTACTATTCAGGTAATCTAAGTCTTTTATATGTGTAGAGGGGTCCAAGCTTTAACTTCAGCAGTACCTCCTATTAGGGTTGAAACGTGTGCCGTAGTCTGTAGAACTGGTAAACCACACTGCTAAGAGTCAGTTTGAATTAGAATTGGAGAAGATGCTTCAAAAGAAAAAGTCAGTCAGGCAAAAAAAAAAAAAAAATTAGCTTAGGGGGAAAAAAAAAATCCCTGATAAAGCAGTGTTTGTCTGAGGATTTGGTAAAGAATGTGACTGCTTAAATGCAAACTTAAAAGTCATTACAGAAACTGTAGTAAGACATGGGGCACAATGTTTTGACACCCCTTTAACAGAGTATTGAATAGAGTTTACATAAGAAGGAAGGAGAAATGCAATTACTCATTTTGACAGAGACCAAACAACTCTGGGAACTTGAATCCCTTAGAAGCTTGGTCTGCTAGGACGTGCCAGCAAACATGGCAGACCAACCTAAGGACCCCAGGTGCCTGGTGAAGATGATGGTACCTAGCAAGGACAAGAGCTATCTAGGGCAACATGTGAACAGTCCTGCAGTTCTCAGAGAAGAGGGCTGTCCTTGGCAATTAAATAATGGCTCTAGTGGAGGGTGTGGTTCACATGCCCAGGTAAGAAGTTTATATAAGGTGGTATTGTAGGTCTTGTATATACAAATGGAGAGCAAGAGCCATTGGAACGTGCTAACTGTTCCGCATACTCACCATTTGCACCAACAGGCTGGTGAGGTCTGCCTGGGGGGAAGTACTGGGAGCACTTATGACTCATGAAATTCACAACTTGATTCTTGATTCATGCTGATCTTTTAATCTTTATGTTCTTCAGTCACTTTCATTAGCTGTCAGTGCTAAGTTAGTCTTTTTTGAAATATCACAGATATGGATATTAATGTATTCTTTGTGAATTGTTTTATTCTTCGATGGAAGTGACTATTATTTTGATAACTTAATGAGGACTTTTATTCCAAAGATCAGTCACATGCATCAGATTCCATAAGCCATAGGTCAGTCTTACCTAGAATTTAAATGAGAATCATGACTTTATTAACTTAAACTTTATCTTAGGGGTGGAGGGCATCTGATAGACTAATCATATGTTTGAAGAAGAATACAAAATATTTTCAAATATAAAATGCTTAGAGTAGGATAATGACAAATATTTCACTTTTATTGAGCCCATTTTTAGTCTATTTAAAGGACTTCTGTCATGATGTCATAAAGCTGGAGACATACCTCCATATGTCATATAGTTTATAGTCTGTCCTCTGTCTTCACACAGATGGTGGTCTAGCACACTTTAATATATCTTCAGGGATCCTTTTGCTCTGTGCTTATGTCAGTGTGAATATTAAAATCCCTATGCCTGGAGAGAAAATACAGTCTCCTCTATTGCTTCTAGATCCTAGAAGCCTTTTTGTCATTCTATTATTTTTGTGTTTTGCCTTCTCACTGATCAGAATGGATGCTTCAAGCTGAATAGGTAGGAGACAGGCCAGACTAGGTGGTACAGGATGATGGAAATAAGACATGGCTACTGAGGTGACACAGACAGTAAATCTATCCCTGCAGAGAAATTAGTGGTTTGTAAAGGGAACAAGGCACATGCACAAGTAAGAATAGCACAGGTAAAAGAACGATTGTGGTGAGTTTGTGTCGTGGGCAGAATAACACCCATCCCCATTCATTAACAGTATTTGGATCCTTAGGACCCATGAATGAGTTATCTTAGGTGGCAACCGGGACTTTGCAGATAAAATTAAATCCTCAAGATGGACAAATTATCCTGAATTATCCAGGTAGATACACTCTAATCCCAGCAGTCCTTAAAAATGGAGAATCTTTTCCAGATGTGATAAGAAGAAAGCATGCTCTGAGAGTGAAATACGCCAATGGAAGAACATCAAGGGAGAAGCAACACTGCAGGCTTTGAAGGGGGGAGGGAAGGTCTATGAGCCAAGGAATGTGGGCAGCCACTTGAAACTGGGAAAAGCAAGAAAATGGGTTCTCTCCTGGAGCCTGAAGACTGCAACTAGCCCTACCAACACCTTGAGCTTAGCCCAGTGAGACATGCATAGACTTCTAGCCTACAGAAACCTAAGATAACAAAGTGGTACTTTTTAAAGCCACTACATTTCTGGTCATATTTTATAGCAGCAACAGAAAAATAATCTGGTTAGGTCTTCCTTCTTCTGCCCTTGACTGCTTCCATTCTATTGGTAAAATAACATCTGGAGTGATCCTATTAAAACAAAATCCCATGTCTCTTTGCTGCTCAACATCCTCTAGTAGCTTCCTATGTTAGAGTAAAACCAAAATCCTCATAATGCCTGCCAGAGCCCTACACCATCTGTCCCTTCATGCTCCTGACTTTGTCCCCTACTCCTCTCCCTCTGACTCACTCTGCTCCATCCCCATTGACCATCTTGCTCTTTTTAGAACTCATTTGGCAAGCTTCTGCCTTAGGGCTTGGTGCCTGTTGTTTCTGAAAACCTCTTTAGATAGCTGCCTGATTCGCTTCTGTACCTTTTTTAGGTCTTTGTCCCAAAGATACCCGTTAAATGAATCTTCCATGACCACAAATAAATTGGAATCGAAAACTCCCACTTTCACCTCCAGAATACCTATTCGATTTTCTTGCTTTCTTTTTTATATAACATTTTTACATATAATACACAAGCCCATTGTACATATATTTTACTTATTTATGTGTTCATTATATTTCTCCCTCCATTGGAATGTAAGGCCCATTAAGGCATGGGGTTTTTGTTTTGTTTTGTTTCTATGTTATTTATTGCTAATTCTCCAGTATCTAGAATGTTGCCTGGCACATAGTTGGTGTTGAATATCTATTTACTGAATAAATTGAATGAAAATGATACTGGGGTTAAAAAGAGGGACTAAACTCCTTTTGCTTATTCTCTCTTGATGCCATAAGGACATTTATAGTCAACGTAACACAGGTATAAGTGTTTTAAAAACAACGTATGCCTCGCTACACAAATCCACAAATCAGGAATTTCATAGTTTAGGTTGATTTACTTCCACTCACAATTCATCTTTTTCTAATTCAAGATCCCTTAGTTCTTCCAGCTTGTTTCTCAAAAACTTAGCATCTGTACAATGTGTGAGTATCTGTGATTATGAAATTTGCATTGGCACCCTGAGAGATATATCTCCTATATCACTCATTTGATCGTGTCAGATTGGGACACACCTAACTTGACCTGTGCTATCTTTCCACATTCTAAACTGGAGTGCCTTGGACCCACAGCTGTAATTCATTTCTCTACCACTACGAGTTAACATGGCAACCTGTAATGTAGTTTATCAGCACACACAAAAGTGTTTTCCAGTTGAATTTCTTTCTTCCTTCACCCTTTATTTCCATTTCAACTCCAATAAAACTTGCTAAGCCTTCCCTGGAGTTAGGTCTTTCTGTCTCATCCCAAATCAATATATCAATATAGGTATCATTTACTTTGGGTGTTTATTGATTCAACGTACATAGCTTAAAGAGCTCATTACTGGGTTGGCATTTTATCGTGAAACTTTATAAATGAATGTTGTCATTCTCAAGAGGAATAGCTCTAAATCCTTCTGATCTCTGCCATTTGGAATTGTTTCTTTCCTCAATTAGGGTTTCTAGCAAATGTTTTGTTGTTGTTGTTATTATTGTTTTTCCAATGAGAGCCTTGACTGGGTACGGTGTTGGGACTCACTGATAACGTAAGACTTAAGGTACTTTATACTTCATGGCATCTAATGGTTCCAGATTTTAAAAAGAGCACTGACGCACATTATGTCACAGGAATCTCACAACAGGATAAAGCATGTGTAGGGTAAAAATCGACTATGACTTCGGTTTAAATAAAGCCTAAGGTTAAGCAATTATTTAAGAATTTAAGGTGATGCTGAGGCACTGTGGTGTTGTATCTTGATGCTCTGTATTGAGAGGGTGACACAGAGTTTCCCCATTGAGTCATGTTCATTTTCTATGATAGCCCCAGGTAGAAGACACCTAGTCCTTGTATATTTTCATTGAAAGAAAGTATAACTCTTTAGAAGTAAGCATTCCATTTTCAAAGTATCCTATTGTTAGGCAGCTCTTCTACTTGGGGAGAAAAAAAGTGTTCAAATGATTTGCATCCACTGGTTGGAACATAACGTACTAGCTTCTGAGAAAACACAAAACACTTTCTGTTCTCCACATCTGATGATAAAAGTTGCGAGACTATATAGACATAGCCTTGGTAAAGAATCTCTATCTTGTGTGTGACATTCCATCAAAGAAGAAAACACATAAATTAGAGGACAGTGTTTGCAAATAGCAGGGAAATACCAACATGACCTCAGGGAACTACTACATCTCATGGGAAATAGGAATTTGGTAATATTCCACATGCATATTACCAGGAGAAGACCGAAAATTGCTGCTGTAAGGAATGGTTTCCATCTCCCCAATGACAGAATATGGCCTGATTGGACTCTTTTTGACTCCACTTTTGAGCTCTGAGAGATATATCTTACGAGTGCCTCCAGTGGCAAGACAGCTCTGCCAGGTTCTATGCTTTTTCCTTAAGCTAGACAGACCTGCAGATGGAAGTTCATAGCGAGCATTAAAACTGTAACTCTCCTAAATACGAAGTTCGTGGGTTGCTTGTTTCTGTGGCTGGCAGAAGCCCATGCTTGTCCTTTAAGTGCTATAGAAGCAAGAACTGTTTCAGAGCTAGAATTTAATGTCCTGCTTTTTCTCATCACAACTGCTGACAGTTCTCTGCTGGGTGGTGTTGGAGCAAGAAAGTTAGGGAGAGTCATTCACTATGAAGGAAGAATTCATGTATGTTTCTGCAACACGAGGAGGGCCTTGTGTTGTCAGTGTTCTGCTTTAATGAGCATTAACTTCACATTAAAAAAGCCCACCAAACAATCTTCTGTAAACAAGCTTCTTAGTTAAATGGCTTATTTAGTGATTACAGAAAAGGCATTTAGTTGTAAATTCACCTACATGATTTAATTTAAGAATATTTACATTTTGTTTAACTCTGGAAACGACATTGAGACATTATCAAAAGAGGAATGTAATAAAGCAAACAGATGATATATGCTTGCTTAAGTCATTTTTTATATTAAAGTTATATGCTCCAAGTTTCAAATAATTAAGAGACAGCTTAACAGAATGCTATTTTGTTTTATATTTTTAGAGAATGAGACCTATTTCTAATTAAAGTCTAGTAAAAATCAAATAACTAGAAAGTTCTTTCTAGAGAAATTTTGTTAAGAAAATTTTGTTAAAGTTTACTTAATCACATTTTAAGGATGGCAGCTCACGTAGGATCATGTTTATTGTATATTATTCATCTATAAAATTTTATCTAAGAGCCTAAAACTGCCGATAACAGATTTCAAAATGCTTTTATTTCAGGAGGCTGTTTGACTCTTTAGGATACAGGGTCTGGGCAAGGAAAGATCAACAAAGAAAAGCTGATTAGACTTTTTTGAGGAAAAGGAGCAATTTAATATTATTTTCCTGGCTTTTGAGTAATATTTTAAGTGAGTCTGAAATATTTTGATTATTTTTATGTACAACTAATATGGAGCTTATTTTTAAATTTTGGTGCGATTTTAAATGAAATGGGCCCCTTCCTCCTGGAAGTCTTTCCTGATTCCCAATCAAGAATCAATTATTCCTTTCTTTTCTCCCACAGAATTTCATCAGTTTAAATAACATTTTAGTCAACTCTGCACTGCATTTGCCACTAGGTGTGGGGAAGAACAGGAATGGGAACGATAAGGAAGAAAGTGACACACACATATATAAGAACATACAAAAAAAGTATAAAGTAGAAAGCCTCTACTCTTAGCTATAGAACTACTCAACCATCAGAGTCCAAATCTGCCCAAACATTAGAATTAAAGGAGGAAGAGTAAGAGTCGAAACTGAGAACTAGGATTTAAAGAATAATATCAGGGTCTTGCAGATATTTCTGAATGGGGATTCAGCTTGTGTAAAGTCAAAAAGGTATAGAAGCATATACAGATGAGGGGAGCCTGAAAGTCAGACACTGTGTCTGTTACATGGGATATACATGGCATATGGACATAAGTGAAGCTGGAAAGTTAGGAACATGGGGTCTGTCTGCATTCACATGTTTTTAAGCTAGACTCTGTGCCCCAGCATATACCTCAAAGTCTAGCACACTAGCCTTATAAATATTTGTTGAATGAATGTATGAATGCATGAATTATGCACAAAACCAGGTTATTTCTATACAATTAAAAACTAGGATGCAAGAGAGGAATGTGTCATACAATAACCTCAGAAAAAGAGGAGCAGAAATGCAGAGTTAAAAGCAGCTTTGCCCTATAAATGATTTTTAAGTGTGAAAAAAAGAGGACATTAGAAAAAAATATTTATTTAGAAATTACCATTACTTTGTTCTGTTTTTCTGGACTATATATAATATGCAATTTAATGAAGCTGCATTTAATTAAGATGTACATTATCTTTATTTTAACCTCCTTCATTTGAGTCAGATTCCTCACTGTCACTGTAAATAACCAACAGCTCCTTTTTACACTAGAACTGAAGAGAAGAAAAACTATCACTCCCATCTGAGATCATCTCTACTGACCCACATCCCATGATGTTTAGCAACTATTGTTTATGTTTGACTCAGAAAACACATGCAAACGACCTGGCAATAAACATCACACAAGACGAAATCACATTTCTATTTTAAGTGCCAAAACAACCAACCAAATGATGGGGAAATGTACAGGTATAAAGAGTTTTATATTCTGATTTTTAAAACTTGGTCCTTGGATATGAAATTCTTATTTCAGAAAGAGGGTGAGGTGACAGAGGGGTGCCCATTTTTTTTTCTTTGAAGTTAGGAAGGCATTTTTACAGACACTCCTTCTTCAACTCTGAAGCATAGTGTAGACAGGGAGAGGGAGAGTGCTATTCTTTGTAGGAACTGCAAAGAAACTGCCATTTTAATTAGCAGAGAACCTGACTTCTACTGCAGAAATTGAAAAATAAAATGATCGGGAGTCAACAAACATTTGGCAGATTGTCATGATTTGACTGTGAAGGTACAAGATAAAGGAACCCCACAGTTTCACAGGCCTTGCTAACCTGCTTTTACAAACAGGGTTGACAGTTTAGGTAACCAAGTAAGGAAGTTTTGATTTTAGTTGGGATTTCAAATCAAGGTGTGGTATTTTGCTTTGGTTGTGGGTTATTCAGCCATAAACCATTAACAACAAATAGCCACATGGTGCCCACTCACCCTCACGGACACTCTTCTAAGAAATGTGAATCCAGGAATGAACGTGATCTTGTACCTATTCTCAAAGAGTTTAAGGGATAAATAGGGGCAAACAAGTACATAGGAAAATAAGATAGCATGAATATATATTAAAAGGGAAGATTATGGAGAACCATACAAGTAGGTATGAAGAGTCAAGACACTTCACCCATTCTGGGGTTAAGGAGTCAAAGTAAGATACTATTCAGGGAAATCAAGTCTAAACTGAGGCCTGAAGACGGGTAGGAATTATCCATTGGAAGAAAGGGAGCAACAAAATGGCAGAAATGAACAAGAAAATGGAAGCTCCAAAAACTTCAAACTATATAATGTAACCAAAATGTAAAGGGCCAGAAAGTGCTGAGAAATGAGGATGGAGGAAAAAAACAGGGTCCAGTGCATAGAGGGAGGTAACTTAAAACTTCAGATTTGTAGTTTAGCTACATTCATAAGGCTAGGTTGAAAAAACTAAAACTGGAATCAAGGAAAGTCATGAGGTTATTGCAATAATTTAGTGGAGAATGATGAGTCTCTATTACATTAATGGTGGAGAGATCCAAGAAAATGTAAGGGAGGTGGAATTAATAGTTCTTAGGAATTACAGGGACCAAGGGAAGGAGAAGGAAAGGATGACATCTAGTGTCCCGTGTGGACAACTAGGTAGATGGTTATACATTCTTTGAGATCTAGAACATGAAGGATGAGCATAGAGGTTAGTCTCTTGGAGTGAAGAGAGATGGGAATGGAGAGGATAAACTTCGTTTGCAGAATCTGCAGCATATCCAATGAAGAAGTTCAAAACACTGACTTCAAAGTAAGTAATTTATGTAAAAGCTATGAATACATAAAAACAAAATAGGAGAAAGCTTCTGTTCTTTATATCCTAGAGTTATCATTTTTATGTATCTTTCAGTGTCAAATGTGAAAAACAGATGTATGGCCTCCAGAAATATTAAAGAGATATTTTATAGTCTCTGGCTGGAAATCTTTTCCAAAATAATACTTTGTTTTCTTTTTTTAAAAGACTTTATTTTTTATTTTTTGACAGAGAGACAGCAAGAGAGGGAACACAAGCAGGGAGAGTGAGAGAGAGAGAAGCAAGCTCCCCACCGAGCAAGGAGCCCCATGAGGGGCTCAATCCCAGATCCCTGGGATCATGACCTGAACCAAAGGCAGATGCTTAATGACTGAGCCACCCAGGTGCCCAAAATAATACTTTTTTATAGGTATCTTGAAAAACCATAAGGTAAACCCTATTGCAACCCAAATTATTATTGAACTCATACTTTTTTTTTTTAAGATTATTTATTTATTTATTTGACAGAGAGAGATCACAAGTAGATAGAGAGGCAGGCAGAGAGAGAGAGGGGGAAGCAGGCTCACTGACGAGCAGAGAGCCCGATGTGGGGCTCGATCCCAGGACTCCGGGATCATGACCTCAGCAGAAGGCAGAGGCTTAACCCACTGAGCCACCCAGGCGCCCCTGAACTCATACTTTTTGGTGTCAAATTTATTGTGTGCTAAGTTTAATACTTATAAATAATTTTGTTATTAGTTACGTTGTTATTACTAATATTACTCTATTTAACCATATCATTGTATATATGGTTAAAAGAACTATCTTTCCACAATATTGTTTTTGTTCGAAACAAGAATGTTTAGACTGTTCAAGTTGTTTCTGGTGAAAATCAAATTATATTTTATATTTCTATATAGAAACTAGTCAATGGCCAGCCAACACTAATTATATTTATTAAATTGGAGTAACAATAAAATATTTTAAAATATAATTTGTTTGGAGTATAATAGAAAGTTTGAAAGAATCATACAAAATTATCTTTGCAACTATAACATGTAGTACATTATAAGGAAATATGCCAGGCAAACTTCTGACTAGTGGGTATCCTATTCTTTTTTTTTTTTTAATTTTTTATAAACATGTATTTTTATCCCCAGAAGTACAGGTCTGTGAATCGCCAGGTTTACACACTTCACAGCACTCACCATAGCACATACCCTCCCCAATGTCCATAACCTCACCCCCCTTCTCGCAACCTCCCTCCCCGCAGCAACCCTCAGTTTGTTTTGTGAGATTAAGAGTCACATATGGTTTATCTCCCTCCCAATCCCATCTTGTTTCATTTATTCTTCTCCTACCCCCTTAACCCCCCATGTTGCATCTCCACTTCCTCATATCAGGGAGAACATATGATAGTTGTCTTTCTCTGATTGACTTATTTCATTAAGCATGATACTCTCTAGTTCCATCCATGTTGTCACAAATGGCAAGATTTCATTTCTTTTCATGGCTGCATAGTATTCCATTGTGTATATATACCACATCTTCTTTATCCATTTATCTGTTGATGGACATATAGGTTCTTTCCATAGTTTGAATATTGTAGACTTTGCTGCTATAAACATTCGGGTGCATACGCCCCTTCAGATCACTACATTTGTATCTTTAGGGTAAATAGCCAGTAGTGCAATTTCTGGGTCATAGGGTAGCTCTATTTTCAGTTTTTTGAGGAACCTCCACACTGTTTTCCTGAGTGGCTGCACCAGCTTGCATTCCCACCAACAGTGGAGGAGGGTTCCCCTTTCTCCGCATCCTCACCAGCATCTGTCATTTCCTGACTTGTTCATTTTAGCCATTCTGACTGGTGTGAGGTGATATTTCATTGTGGTTTTGATTTGTATTTCCCTGATGCCGAGTGATATGAAGCACTTTTTCATGTGTCTGTTGGCCATCTGGATGTCTTCTTTGCAGAAATGTCTGTTCATGTCTTCTGCCCATTTCTTGATTGGATTATTTGTTCTTTGGGTGTTGAGTTTGCTAAGTTCATTATAGATTTTGGACACTCGCCCTTTATCTGATATGTCATTTGCAAATATCTTCTCCCATTCTGTCAGTTGTCTTTGGGTTTTGTTAATTGTTTCCTTTGCTGTGCAAAAGCTTTTGATCTTGATGTAATCCAAATAGTTCATTTTTTCCCTTGCTTCCCTTGCCTTTGGTGATGTTCCTAGGAAGATGTTGCTGCGGCTGAGGTCGAAGAGGTTGCTGCCTGTGTTCTCCTCAAGGGTTTTGATGGATTCCTTTCGCACATTGAGGTCCTTCATCCATTTTGAGTCTATTTTCATGTGTGGTGTAAGAAAATGGTCCAATTTCATTTTTCTGCAATGTGGCTGTCCAATTTTCCCAACACCATTTATTGAAGAGGCTGTCTTTTTTCCATTGGACATTCTTTCCTGCTTTGTCAAAGATTAGTTGACCATAGAGTTGAGGGTCTATTTCTGGGCTCTCTATTCTGTTCCATTGATCTATGTGTCTGTTTTTGTGCCAGTACCATGCTGTCTTGATGATGACAGCTTTGTAATAGAGCTTGAAGTCTGGAATTGTGATGCCACCAAATTCAGCTTTCTTTTTCAATATTCCATTGGCTATTCGAGGTCTTTTCTGGTTCCATATAAATTTTAGGATGATTTGTTCCATTTCTTTGAAAAAAGTTCATGGTATTTTGATAGGGATTGCATTAAATGTGTAGATTGCTTTAGGTAGCATAGACATTTTCATAATATTTGTTCTTCCAATCCAGGAGCATGGAACATTTTTCCATTTCTTTGTGTCTTCCTCAATTTCTTTCATGAATACTTTATGGTTTTCTTAATATAGATTCTTAGCCTCTTTGGTTAGGTTTATTCCTAGGTATCTTACGGTTCTGGGTGCAATTGCAAATGTGATGGACTCCTTAATTTCTCTTTCTTCTGTCTTGCTGTTGGTGTAGAGAAATGCAACTGATTTCTGTGCATTGATTTTATATCCAGACACTTTACTAAATTCCTGTAGAAGTTCTAGCAGTTTTGGAGTGGAGTCTTTTGGGTTTTCCACGTATAGTATCATATCATCTGCAAAGAGTGATAGTTTGACTTCTTCTTTGCCAATTTGGATGCCTTTAATTTCTTTTTGTTGTCTGATTGCTGAGGATAGGACTTCTAGTACTATGTTGAATAGCAGTGGTGATAATGGACATCCCTGCCGTGTTCCTGACCTTAGCGGAAAAGCTTTCAGTTTTTCTCCATTGAGAATGATATTTGCGTTGGGTTTTTCATAGATGGCTTTGATGATATTGAGGTATGTGCCCTCTATCCCTACACTTTGAAGAGTTTTGATCAGGAAGGGATGCTGTTCTTTGTCAAATGCTTTATCAGCATCTACTGAGAGTTTCATATGGTTCTTGTTCTTTCTTTTATTAATGTGTTGTATCACAACTGATTGATTTGCAGATGTTGAACCAAACTTGCAGCCCTGGAATAAATCCCACTTGGTTGTGGTGAATAATTCTTTTACTGTACTGTTGGATCCTATTGGTTAGTATTTTGGTGAGAATTTTTGCATCTGTGTTCATCAAGAATATTGGCCTGTAATTCTCTTTTTTGATGGGATCCTTGTCTGGTTTTGGGATCAAGGTGATGCTGGCCTCATAAAATGAGTTTGGAATTTTTCCTTCCATTTCTATTTTTTGGAACAATTTCAGGAGAATAGGTATTAACTCTTCTTTAAATGTCTGGTAGAATTCCCCTGGGAAGCCGTCTGGACCTGGGCTTTTGTTTGTTTGGAGATTTTTGATGACTGTTTCAATCTCCTTACTGGTTATGGGTCTGTTCATGTTTTCTATTTCTTCCTGGTTCGGTTGTGGTAGTTTATATGTCTCTAGGAATGCATCCATTTCTTCCAGATTGTCTAATATATTGGCGTAGAGTTGCTCATAGCATGTTCTTATAACTGTTTGTATTTCTTTGGTGTTAGTTGTGATCTCTCCTCTTTCATTCATGATTTTATTTATTTGGGTCCTTTCTCTATTCTTTTTGATAAGTCTGGCCAGGGTTTATCCATCTTACTAATTTTTTCAAAGAAACAGATCCTAGTTTTGTTGATTTGCTCTATTTTTTTTTTTTTTTTTTTTTGGTTTCTATTTCATTGATTTCTGCTCTGATCTTTATGATTTCTCTCCTCCTGCTGGATTTAGGGTTTCTTTCTTGTTCTTTTTCCAGCTCCTTTATGTGGAGGGTTAGGTTGTGTACTTGAGACCTTTCTTGTTTGTTGAGAAAGGCTTGTACCGCTATATATTTTCCTCTCAGGACTGCCTTTGCTGTGTCCCACAGATTTTGAACCATTGTATTTTCATTATCATTTGTTTCCATGAATTTTTTCAATTCTTCTTTAATTTCCTGGTTGACCCATTCATTCTTTAAAAGGATGCTGTTTAGTCTCCATGTATTTGGGTTCTTTCCAAATTTCCTCTTATGATTGAGTTCTAGCTTTAGAGCATTGTGGTCTGAAAATATGCAGGGAATGATCCCAATCTTTTGATACCAGTTGAGACCTGATTTATGTCCCAGGATGTGATCTATTCTGGAGAATGTTCCATGTGCACTAGAGAAGAATGTGTATTCTGTTGCTTTGGGATGAAATGTTCTGAATATATCTGTGATGTCCATCTGGTCCAGTGTGTCATTTAAGGCCTTTATTTCCTTGTTGATCTTTTGCTTGGATGATCTGTCCATTTCAGTGAGGGGAGTGTTAAAGTCTCCTACCATTATTGTATTATTATTGATGTCTTTCTTTGATTTTGTTATTAATTGGATTATATAGTTGGTTACTCCCATGTTAGGGGCATAGATGTTTAAAATTTTTAGATCTTCTTGTTGTACAGATCCTTTGAGTATGATATAGTGTCCTCCTCATCTTTTAGCATAGTCTTTGGCTTAAAATCTAATTGATCTGATATAAGGATTGCCACTCCTGCTTTCTTCTGATGTCCATTAGCATGGTAAATTCTTTTCCACCCCCTCACTTTAAATCTGGAGGTGTCTTCAGGTCTGAAATGAGTTTCTTGTAGGCAACATATAGATGGGTTTTGTTTTTTTATCCATTCTGATACCCTGTGTCTTTTGATTGGGGCATTTAGCCCATTAACATTCAGGGTAACTATTGAGAGATACGAATTTAGTGCCATTGTATTGCCTGTAAGGTGTTTGTTACTGTATATTGTCTCTGTTCCTTTCTGATCTACTACTTTTAGGCTCTCTCTTTGCTTAGAGGACCCCTTTCAATATTTCCTGTAGAGGTGTTTTTGGTGTTTGCAAATTCTTTCAGTTTTTGTTTGTCTGGGAAGCTTTTTATCTCTCCTTCTATTTTCAATGATAGCCTAGCTGGATATAGTATTCTTGGCTGCATGTTTTTCTTCTTTAGTGCTCTGAATATATCATGCCAGCTCTTTCTGGTCTGCCAGGTCTCTGTGGATAAGTCTGCTGCCAATCTAATATTTTTACCATTGTATGTTACAGACTTCTTTTCTTGGGTTGCTTTCAGGATTTTCTCTCTGTCACTAAGACTTGTAAATTTTACTATTAGGTGATGGGGTGTGGACCTATTCTTGTTGATTTTGAGGGGCATTCTCTGAACCTCTTGGATTTTGATGCTTGTTCCCTTTGCCATATTAGGGAAATTCTCTCCAATAATTCTCTCCAAGATACCTTCTGCTCCCCTCTCTCTTTCTTCTTCTTCTGGAATCCCAATTATTCTAATGTTGTTTCATCTTATGGTGTCACTTATCTCTTGAATTCTCCCCTCATGGTCCAGTAGCTGATTTTCCCTCTTTTGCTCAGCTTTTTATTCTCTGTCATTTGGTCTTCTATATCACTAATTCTTTCTTCTGCCTCATTTATCCTAGCAGTGAGAGCCTCCAGTTTTGATTACACCTCATTAATAGCTTTTTTTATTTCAACTTGGTTAGATTTTAGTTCTTTTATTTCTCCAGAAAGGGCTTTTATATCCCCTGAGAGGGTTTCTCTAATATCATCCATGCCTTTTTCAAGCCCGGCTAGAACCTTGAGAATCGTCATTCTGAACTCTAGATCTGACATATTACCAATGTCTGTATTGATTAGATCCCTAGTCTTCGGTACTGCCTCTTGTTCTTTTTTTTTTTTTTTTTTTTTTGGTGGTGAATTTTTCCACCCTGTCATTTTTTCCAAATAAGAGTATATGAAGGAGCAAGTAAAATACTAAAAGGGAAGCAAATACCCCAGGAAAATATGCTTTAACCAAATCCGAAGAGATCCCAAATCGTGGGGGGGGGGAGGGGATAAAAAGAGGCTCAGAAAAAAAAAGAAACAATTAAAAGAAGAAGACAAATAAAGAAAAAATATAAAACAATTAATTATATTATATATATATATACATATATATATATATTAAATAAACTAGTTTAAAAACGTTAAAAAACAAAAGGGTAAAAGTTAAAAAAAAATTTAGCAGAAGAAGAAAAAAATTGAAAAAAATTAAATTAACTGCAAGACTAAAGGATCATGGGGAGAAAGCCATGAGTTTTGTGCTTTGCTTTCTCCTCCTCTGGCATTCTGCTGCTCTCCTTGGTATTGAGCCTGCACTCCTTGGTAGGTGAACTTGGTCCTGGCTGGATTTCTTGTTGATCTTCTGGGGGAGGGGCCTGTTGTAGTGATTTTCAAGTGTCTTTGCCCCAGGCAGAATTGCAACACCCTTACCAGGGGCCGGGCTGACTAATCCACTTGGGTTTGCTTTTGGGAGCTTTTGTTCCCTGAGCACTTTCTGTAGAGTTCCAGAGGACAGGAATGAAAATGGTGGCCTCCTGGTCTCCAGCCCGGAGGAGCAGAGAGCTGGGGGCCCCACTCCTCAGTGTGCCCTCAGAGAATATTGCCCAATTACTCCCATCTCCCTGGCCTCCGACCACGCTCCGAGCTCACCAAGCCTGCAACGGGTTCAAGGTAACCCCAAGCTGAGAGCTCACTCCTCGGCTCCATCTCTGTAGCCGGCTTCCCCGCTCTAATACCTGTGAGCTATGCGACACTCAGACACCCCCGATCCTTCTGTGACCCTGAAGGACCTGAGGCCATGCTGACTCCACGTGGGCTTCACCCTGGTTAAGAGTCTGGAGTGATGTCCCTCAGTGGAACAAACTTTTAAAAGTTCTGATTTTGTGCTCCATTGCTCCACCGCTTACCTGGAGCCAGCCCCTCCCCCCATGGTCTATCTTCCCATCGCTTCAGATTCACTTCTCTGCCAGTCCTACCTCTCAAAAAGTGGTTGATTATCTGTTTCTAGAATTGCTGTTCTTCTTCTTTTCAATTTCCTGTTGGATTTGTAGGTGTTTGCAATCTTTAGATAAGCTATCTAGCTGATCTCCTGAAACCTGATGTAGTCTCAGCCTGCTACTTCTGCGCCATCTTCAAGAGAGCTCTGGGTATCCTATTCTGAAGGCCAGCATTTTATCTGTATATAAAAAAGAGTTAACCTCTGTCAAGCCCTAATTATATTCTGGGGATCATAGTAATAGTTTATCCTGTCCTATTTTGTTTTATTGTCTTTTTTGCTATAGCATATGTGATACAAAAATATTTGGTTGAATTTTTTTTTAAGATTTTATTTATTTGAGAGAAAAAGTGAGAGAGCATGAGAGGGGAGAAGGTCAGAGGGAGAAGCAGACTCCCCATGGAGCTGGGAGCCCAATGTGGGACTCGATCCCGGGACTCTGAAATTATGACATGAGCCCAAGGCAGTAGCCCAACCAACTAGCCACTCAGGCGCCCCTGGTTGAATTTTTGATAAATGTATAATTTTTATATAATAAAATTCCCCTTTATACTGCTTAGTCCTACAAGTTTTTAAATGTACATACGGTTATTTAACTTCCACAATCAAGACAGAAAACAAAATTCAGGAACACCTGGGTGGCTCAGTCGGTTAAGCATTTGCCTTCTTCTCAGCCCATGATCCTAGGAATGTGTCCCACATTGGGCTCCTTGCTCAATGGGGAGCCTGCTTCTCCCTCTGACTGCCATTCCCTCTGCTTATGCTCACACACTTGCTCTCTTTATCTCTCTCTCTGACAAATAAATAAAATCTTCAAAAGAAAAAAGAAAGAAAAAGAATTCATCATTCCCAAAGTAATCCTGTGGTCTTTTGCAAACAAGTTTTCTCTCAACCCTTAGCCCTTGGCCACCTCTGGTTTGTTTTCTGGCTCTGTAATTTTTCATATAAATGGAAGCATACAATATGCAGTGTTTTAAGTCTGACTTCTTTCACTAGCAAAATGTATCTGAGTTTCATCTATACTGTTGTATATATTGTTATTTAGTTCCTTTTTATTGCTGAGTATTATTCCCTTGTATGGATGTGCTGTAGTTTATCATTTGCTAAAGGGATATTTGGATTATTTTTTGGTGATTACAAATAAAATGGCTATAACATTCATATATGGAATTTAGTGCAAAGATACATTTTCATTTCTTTTGGTAAATTCTGGGAGTAGGGCTGTTAGTTGAATGACCATTACATCTTTAGTTCTATAAGGGGGAAAAACACATTTTCTAAAGTGGCTATGCCATTTTGAATTATCATCCGAGATCTATGAGAGTTCCTCCAGTGGGTCACTTTCTTGATAACACTTGGAATTGTCAGTGTATTTTGCTTAGACAGTTAAAAATAAGAAAGACAAAAATAAGAGCAATCAAAAATAAGAAACAATAAATTTTATATTACTTTCATTTATGCCTTTTCTAAAATTCCTTATTTCTTGATGTAAATAATATTTTAAGTTTGGCTCTTATCAGATTCTTTCTGTATGAAAATCTTCTTTTAATGCAAGAATACTGGTAATAAATTTTCAGATTATATCTGTATGAAAAAGTCTATTTCCCTCTATTTTTGAAAGGTGTTTTCACTGAATATAGTATTCTGAGATGACAGTTTTCCACCTCCCTTAGCACTTTAAAAATGTCACTCAATTTTCTTCTGATATGCATGGTTTCAAATGGGAAGTAAACTGTAATTCTTATCTTTCTCTTTCTGCATGTACTCAAAGAAATTTAATGATTTCTTCTCTCTCTCTCTCTCTCTCTCTCTCTTTTTCCCTTTTGGTAATGAGTTATAACTGGTTCTCATAAAGACTAGGAGATTCTGCAGGATACCATTTCAGGGTGAATTCAGTCAGATTTTTCCCCTCAGGTTATGGAAACCCTACTAATTCTTCTGTGCCTTATACTGTCCTCAGTCTATATATGTACTTTTGCTATATTGTCTTTCACTCTTTTTCTTTCTTTCTTTTGTGAAATAAGGTTTTATATAATAAGACCCATCTCTTTCCCAATTTCTTAATGTTTAGTCTTCACTGACAGGTGTTAAGCAGGACTGGCTGTCCTATAATACATCCTACAAAAATGAATAACTCTTTTTTTTTTCTTTTTTGTCTCCCAAATATGGAATCAGTTTCTCTAAGTGATTTTCTCTTCACTACCTGGCCCTATTCTGAGAAATCTTTGTTCTCTGGATAGCTAGCTATTTTTTATTCTGTTCTCTATCCTCTATCACATTATGGTGTTTAGGTGGCTCTTTAGTAAACTCTTTAGAAGACTTTCCCAATGGAGTATTATTGGAAAAAAAGCCTCTTTGCGGGAAGCAAAATAAAGTCTATCAGTCCCTCTCTGAAATACTATTGTTTACCAGCCAAAGAACATCTGAAGTGTTGTAAATGTCTCAAGGCAGCCATTGAATGGACTCTCCAAAATTTGGCTCAAGAACATTAGCTCAACAGAAATGTACCATGTTCATTAGTACTTTGGCTTAGGATGATTTCCTTATGAAGTTGCATAGTCATCAATGTGTAATGATGAACTTAGAATTCTAGATTCTTAGAATTGGATAGAGCCTCTGGAACTCTTACTACACCATTTCTCATGGGTTGATATCCAGCTGCTGCTTGATGCCTCTCTCAACTACTCACCAACCCGATTACCTTCCTCTGGACAAATTCTAGTTTTTCTGTCCTATTGAGATTTCTTATAATATTGACTTCACTCATTAGAATTGGGAGGATTAATAAAGAAAAATATTTTCATTGGTTGTCACTGCTCTTAGCAAAATAATAATGATATCTTGACTCTACTGCTTTCTAGTTGTATGATATTGGGAAAATTACTTAATCTCTCTTCACCTCTGCTCATATGTAAAATGGACCCAATGATACTAATTTCTACAAATAACCTTTTAGGATTGTTGTAAAAATTAAATGATTTAATATAAATAAAACTTAAAATAGTGTTTGGCATATAGTAATCAGTTTATATTTGTGGGTTTCAAGGAAAGTCAGAGAAGAAAGAGAAGTAGCTATCTATCAATGATCCCAAATATCCATGGGTTTTTCTTGAAACAGAATTTTCAGAAAAACTTAAAAGAGACCAAATTTCATAGGGAGTAGCTTTTAGACCATATTGTTTTATCTTTAAGAATGACAAAAGGAACCTAAAAGAAATTTATAAAAGCTGCTAAATATCGTAGGGTTTTTTTGATCAGTCATATTTTGTTATTGTTCTTATTTTCCATTATCTGGAAACCAGCAATTGTGTTTACAATAACCCAAATCTCCTTCCTTTCCAATTTAAATGAATCCACTTTGAATCCACTTCAGATGCATGGTTTTATAATTTTATATTCACGGCATGCTATTCATCTTCTCTGAACTTGCCTTGCTACCACTGACAATCAGAATACCCTCAGACACTTGAAAATTAATTCTGCGAAAGGTTGAGAAGGCCATTGAATTTTTTAAAGAACACTTTCAGCTAAGATCTCAGTAGTCATCTGAATTAATATATCCAGGCTTATCTCCCACTTTTTGAAGAATAACTATATCCATAAAAGAAATGGGAGAGGATCAATAGAGGGAAACCTTCTGGAGTAGGTGTTTCATGATTCTGTGCTGAAATAATCCTAAAGTCATCAGGTAAATACAAATCTAGTAAGAATTTCATTGATATAAACAGTATATTATGGATTTTTAACATTTTATTATTTCTTTGATAAAAATACATAAATTTTTGTCTATAAATTTCAGAGGCTCATCCACAGTAATAACTATTAACATAAAGAAAAAAACTACGAGAATTTTCTAACTAATCATGTTTTAATAGATCATCTATTGCTCGTTAGCCATATTGTCATATTAATTAGTTTGGAATTGCATGTTATAATCGTTGTGTTTATTGGTTTTGGCTTGCATGAGGAACCTCTTTAATAAGTATTAGTTGTCATTCTAGGAAGTTGTAAAATGATGGCATGATTGAATTATGGGTGTTACCTTAATAGTCTTCTTTTTGATAAATAACTTTCTGGCAAAATGGACAAATCCCTAATAGCCACGACACTAAAGTGGATCATCGAGAAAATAAACATCATTTCCACAGAGTTCAGATTTTCTACCTTACCTATTATCTGGAGAGAGTAACTCATCTGCTGAAGTAAAGCTTGATGGACTTTTTTAAAGGCGATTGCTTCTGAAAGTGTCAGGGGTGAGAAAAATGTTTTTGATTTTGAGCTACTTTGAATATTAAGATTGTTATGAGAATTCAAATGATTTGACATGTGAAAGTTCTTTGAAAACACTAAAGCACTCTACAAGTGTGATATATTTGGTATATATTTTGGTATATTGTTAATATTTTTTAGCAGATTAATGATATAATAAGATTTATTTTAGGATGATTATGTAAATGTTGTATGAAGAATGGCCTGTAGTGGGGAGCATGCAGGTTAGATTATTGGCTTGTAAGTGAATCAGTGGGGGAAAAAAAAAAAAAAGGAACAGGACAAATAAGATGGAGCTGGGTAATTCAGGTGATCATTAAAGTTCTTTTACATTGACACTTTCTTAGAATCTGATGGAAAAAAAAAAACCACAATTATGCCTTGCCATCTATACAGTTTTATACGATTTTGTCTGAAATCTACAAATACCTAAACTTTGTGTAGAGTGGGAGAGAGGGGGAATACTAGATAACCCAGAGGTTTGGCTGCAGGTTCATCTGGAAGAAGGATGACATCTCAAGAAAAATAGGAACTGTAAGGAGGAATTGCAGGTGAGAGCATGTGGAAAGCTTGGGATGTACGATAGTGAAAACATGATAAATAAGACTTTTAGGCTTTTTTTAAAAAAAGATTTATTTATTTATTTGACAGACAGAGATCACAAGTAGCAGAGAGACAGACAGGCAGAGAGAAAGGAGAAAGCAGGCTCCCCACTGAGCAGAGACACCCCCCCACCAATGCAATGCGGGGCTGTATCACAGGACCCCGGGATTGTGGCCTGAGCTGAAGGCAGAGGCTTTAACCCACTGAGCCACCCAGGCGTCCTGATTTTAGACATTTTTAATTTTAGAGGCTGAAATGACATATAAGGGGAAATATGTATTAGGCATTTCACTTGGGGTCCTGAAGCTCATGAGAGTGGTCAATTTAGAGAGATTTAACTATAACTTTGGGAGTTGTCTGCAAACAGAAGATGAATGTTGGGAATGTTGAAACCTTCTGGAGTCGTTCATTTCTGATATTTTGAAAATTCTGTTTTGTTTTGGTTTTTTTTCAATACCAAGAATTAAACCAGAGCTTTGGTTATGCATTTCTAGATCCTTATTATTACTGAGGCACTGGTCTGTAGAGCTAGTGTCAGTGTGTAAGTCCCCGGCTGAAATGGATCAGCCAGAAGAAACAAAAGGAAAAGGTTAGCACAACAGAAAAAGGAAGCCAGAAATCAGGTTAAGGACCAAAAGAATGATACTAAGCATCAGAAAGGAAGCTGTGGTTAGTCAAGGTGTAAAATGAAATTAATTAGTTCAGGAATAGATCAGAATGTAAGAAGTCAGTAGGTTGAGGATAATGGTTTGGGGCTATTTCTGAGAATACAGCAGGTTGTTAGGAATCTCTTTTTAAAGATGTTGTGCCAAATCTGATAGTAGGAAGTATTCATCTTTACCCAAATAATTAGCCCATTCTCTATCTTCACTATGTTTTTCTTCAACACCTCCCTTTGTAAGTACGTACTCCTTTGTAACTATATACACATCTCAAGAGACACTGCTAACCTCACCTACTTTTATCACTAAATAAAGCCTTCTTCCACAAGTAGCAGTAACTTCATTTCCTGAACACAGACAAAGGTATCTTTTCTTTTGTTACTTGAATTGTAACATAACAATAAAAAAGATGCACAATAAATGTATATCTTTTGAATGATGCTATTTTTGACATATCTTTGTTAACTCCTAATCAAAAATTTTTTTAAATGATGGTGTTAGTAAGTTTATTATAGTCTATTTCAATTAACCATAGATATATTTTGTTCCAAAAGCATTGAAAGGAATTTATAAGTGCAAAATATTTTTATTAATGATAAATATGATTGGATTTGATTTTCACTCAATTAGTACATTTTAAAATATTAATGAAAGACAAACTTGGGAAATCATATCTGCTTCAATACTGGTTGAGTGATGGTTCACAGCATCAGATCTGCCATTGGACACTAAAAGATGAAGCAACATTAATGCGTTAGAGAATCAGTTGCCAAAATGTAGAAGTATGTGAGTTTCACTTTATTCAACAGGTATTTATTGAGCTCTCACCCTTCTCACCAGGGTCTTCTTAACCTATATTTTTCTGAAGTAGCTGGGTGAGATCCAACCATGAGGCAAGTGAATTCTTGTTACAAGTGCAAATAAAGTTTACAATAAAAAGGTAATATAAAGTAAGAATCTTTTTTCCCTGTGACAACAAAATTGAATTTGATCTTGTTAGCAATACATCTCACTGTGATTTGGAGGTGGGAAAAAGATGCATTCATTTTTAGTTGTTCTTTAAAAGACTGTATCTCTTAGCACTAAATTAGAAGAATTTCTAGATAAAAATTAGCTTCAATTTGGCATGTCATCTTATAGTTCTATGACTTAAAATGTAGAGATACAATTGATAAAGAACATTTTTCATAACTTCTCACAAGTGTCTGACATTTTTAAGCTTCTGAGAGGATAAGGACAGTCCAAAGTGGGATTCCAATTAAGAAATAAGGTGTGAGAACCGATAGAAGTTTCTTAGACTTACGCTTTTAAGGATGTATATCAGAATTTATTTCAAATTAAGATTGATCTCTCTTAATGTCATGTTCAAGGTGAAGGGCAGTAGAGTTAATAAACTTGAAATTGGTCCCTAGGCTACCATTCTATTGCCTGTCAAAGATATATCCTTATTAGAAATCCAGTGCAAATTAGTAACCTTAAGGAGTGTTTTACTTACGTCTAATTTGAAAAATCATTTGGCATATCAGAAGCCTGATTTTCCCTTGCTTTCTCCAGTGAATAAAAAGAAGTATTTTGTTTTGTTGCTATACCACAGAAAGTACATGATCTTTGGAAGGAGTCAAGAAGGTCTTGATTTGATTCTCTGATCCTCCCTGTAATGCTGTATGTCATCTTGGCCCAGTTACTAAAACTTCTGGAACCTCATTTCTTTAGAAAACAAAAACAAAAACAAACAAACAAACAAACAAAAAACCTCCTAAGTCTGAGGATGAAAATGGAAATAATGCCCAGACTGTACACACTGCCTGTCAGTTCCTTTCTTTTTGTGTGTGTGTGTTGGGCACTCTGTATCCATAATTCATCCTTTCAGTTAATTGATTTGATTCAGTCAGTGAACATTGAGCATCTACCCTGTGCCAGACACAGTATTAAGCACAGGGGATGCAGCAGTAAAATAAAAAATGCCTTTCCCTTATGCAGCTTATATTCTTATTTGTGAGATGTGATTGCATTCTTATTAAGAAAGTTAAGCACATGCTTGTTTCTGAAGTTATAAGGACATACAATTATAAAATACCTAAGCTAAAATATTCCTATTTCTAAACCCATCTTTCTTTTTTCTCTTCCCCCAGCTTTATTTTTGTTTTTCAACATTTCCTTAGCAATTCGGGGTCTCTTCTGATTCCATACAAATTTTTGGATTATTTGCTCCAGCTCTTCGAAGAATATCGGTGGAATTTTGATCGGAATGGCATTAAAAGTATAGATTGCTCTAGGCAGTATAGACATTTTAACAATGTTTGTTTTTCCGATCCAAGAGCATGGAATGGTCTTCATCTTTTTGTGTCTTCTTCAATTTCTTTCATGAGTGTTCTGTAGTTCCTCAAGTACAGATCTTTTACCTCTTTGGTTAGGTTTATTCCCAGGTATCTTATGGTTCTTGGTGCTATAGTAAATGGAATCGATTCTCTAATTTCCCTTTCTGTATTTTCATTGTTAGTGTATAAGAAAGCCACTGATTCCTGCACATTGACTTTGTATCCTGCCACGTTGCTGAATTGCTGTATGAGTTCTAGTAGTTTGGGGGTGGAGTCTTTTGGGTTTTCCATATAAAGAATCATATCATCTGCAAATAGAGAGAGTTTGACTTCTTCATTGCCAATTTGGGTACCTTTTATTTCTCTTTGTTTTCTGATTGCTGTTGCTAGGACTTCTAATACTATATTGAACAAGAGTGGTGAAAGTGGGCATCCTTGTCTTGTTCCTGATCTCAACGGGAAGGCTGCAAGCTTTTTCCCATTGAGGATGATATTTGCTGTGGGTCTTTCATAGATAGATTTGATGAGGTTCAGGAATGTTCCTTCCATCCCTATACTTTGAAGCGTTTTCTCTTCCATCTTTTAGCCATTTCTGTTTTCCTTCAAACTACACATTTAAGCTTTAATTGAGTCATAGGATTGGGTGAGGAAGGTATACAAAAGCATGAATCCCTAACTTCAAGAAGCCAAATGTAGCAGCAAGGAAAGAAAACATATAATTATGAGTAATAGCTCAGATCATGTTATAAAACATAGCCACACGTTAAATGATAAATGGGAATATAGCTAAAGAAATTTAAGAGAAGGGATAAATATAAGGCGATATAATTTGTCAAAATAAACTTCAAAAAGGAGGTGGAATTTAAGAAGCTTCAAAGAATTTATATATTTCAAGAGACATGGAGAATGGAACAATCATGAAAGGGTAACTTTTTTCTCTCGGCTCCAATTGCCCAGGTCCTTAATTAGTATCATTACTCTAGTTGTGCTAGATTTCAGATTGATGAAACGCCTTGTCAGTTTAGCAAAGCACAACCTGGAAACTAAAGATTTTTGTTGGCTTCATCAATAAATCCAAATTTCCCAGCTATCATTTTTGATTATTCAATTTGTTTAGCTATAAATGAGAGCGATTCCTATAGTTTTGTTTTTATTTTACTTTTTTAAGATTTTATTTATTTGACACACACATAGAGGAACACAGGCAGCTGGAATAGCAGGCAAAGGAATAGGAAATAGCAGGTTCCCCGGTAAGCAAGGAGCCTGATGGGGGGGCTCCATCCCAGGACCCTGGGATCATGACCTGAGCTGAAGACAGTTGCTTAACCAAATTGTGTCTTTGGACACACAGAGACTATCATTATACTGCCCAGGCACCTCTATAGTTATGTTTTTAAATAACAGAATATCTAGAGTGTCCTTAGACCTCCTATGGTCATGTAGGGCCCAGCATTCACTATCTAGACCAGATGGTAAGGTACATGTCCACAGCCTTCTGGCCGTTTGCTATGACTGACAGGCCTCAGTTCATTTTACTTCAATGGTTAGGGTCAGATACCTGAGTTAGAGATGCATAAGCAGTTTGCAGGCCTGTGGTTCTGAAACACTCCACCCCAGCTCACAGCATGCATTGTCCCCTGACTTGACTGTCTTCACCCCTGTGTACGGTGGTTTTCTTAGGCAGCTGAGCATTCCAGGGTGTACCCAGAGAGGGTTTAAACTTCTCTTGCCATCCCTACTTCCTGCGCAGGCCATTCTCTGAGTACTCTCTGAATTCACGGAGCAGTGAGAACTGGTTGGCTCAGAAGGTGTGGGGCTCTCACTCTGGTTCACTTCAAGGTTAGTTCTTAAATACTTGGGACAAATAGACCTTTTTCTCTCTGGTCTTGGCAGTCCTGCCCTACCACGATTAGGTACTAAAAGTGTCAGTGAATCCAAGCGTTCATCCCCATCCCTTCCAATATTTTTTTTGTGGCCATCTGCCTGTGATTCTGGGTGTGCAGTATTAGGTGTGTTGTCCAAGAATGTGCTTTTCCATTCATCTTCATCAAGGAGGCAGATAACTGAATTTTTGCCCAGATTTTTGGCATTGTGGCTTTTCTGATGTATTAGTTTGTGGCACTATGGCCAGTTCTTTGTCTGTTTTCATATAGTCGCAGGTATTTAAATGAGAATCCTAGGAATCATTTATCAGTTCACCTTCATGTTGACTGGGAAGTTACACCAACCTTCATTTTTGAAATCAGGACCAGCTACATAATTTGCATGGCCCAATGCAAACTGAAAACGTGGGGTCCTTTGTTCAAGAACTCTTCAGAAGTGACTGTGAGAACAGTGCTAAACAAACATGGTAAACTTCTCAGTCCTGCATCCTGTGCATCTGCCCATGAAGCTGACTGCTTAAAACTGTCTCCAACTTGGGCTTTGATGCCTTTGCTGTCTCCTGGTGTTCTTTCTCTCCTTCTAGAGCTTCTCCATACCTTAACTGACTCCACTCCTTGTCTTCCTTAAGCCCCCTAAATATGAGTGGACCCAAAATTATACCTTCAGTTATCTCACAGTCTTTTTCTACCATGTAATTCTCAGAAATCTCAATGAGTTTAATGATCTCAACCATTCCTTTCTGAAGATGACTCTAAATTCATTATCTCCAGCTTTCATGGTTCTCCTCAGTTTGAGGTACACCTTTCTAATTGCAAACAGACATATACACTGATAGCTGAAACACCTATAGTGAGCAAATCTTTCATCTTATCCTTTAAACTCATTCCTTCACATGGATTTTCTTTACTCTGATTTTTGAATATTGCCTCTCCCTGGCTATACAAATCTAAGTAACAACCAACCTTTGATTTTTTTTTTTTAATTTGGAGCATTAACTTGATATTTTCCTGATTTTTTTCACTTATTCAATTTCATCACATTATCTGAATGTTTTAAGTACTTTAAATCTTTATTTTATTTTTTTTTAGTGGAGGCAGAGATTTAGTGTAAAGATTTAACATAAATAAATAAGATCTTGACAAATGTGAGTTTGGAAAAAATGAAAACATCAAAAATATTTTTTCTTAAAGATGTATTCAACTGATACAGTCTTTAAATCTTGAGTGATATACTTGATTTTCATTTTTGGTGTTAAATTTTAAGAAATATCTCTTAAAGAATCAGCTGAAAATTATCTTCATGTATTTTTGATAGGTTTAAAAGAAAAAAGTATACCTTTTATAGTTCATAAATATTTAAATAGAAAAGACTTTTTTGACATATTAAGATTTTCTAATCAAAAGCATGATATTTTAATCAAAATATCATAAAACAAAGTTACAACAGTTAGAAATTTCTGATTTTTAACAATAGGAATATCATTTCCCATCTCATAAATTTGATTCCATGTCACATTAATGCCTAAATGAACCACATGGTGCCAAGATTTTATTTGTATTAGACTTTCTAGCTTCCCATTTTGTTAAGTTTATTTTATTCTTACTGTTAATGACTGTGTTGGTTGAGCTGTGTAGTTTTGCCAAGGGCACCTCAGAACATTTTATATATATAACAAATATAAGCCATTTATAGCATTGGTGCTCTATCTTGCTAATTTTAGGAAAAGCAAGCTTCAAAGTTTGAAGATATTTTTGCAAATAGTCTGTGATTTTTAACTGTTAGTTTTATTCAAACGTTTTGTAACAAAACAAATGGCTAAGGTTGGTACACTCTATAGCTAGGTACTTAATGCAGTATTTATGGGCTCCAGAAAGAGAAAGGTTTGTTTTGTTTTCTTTTCCTAAGAATTATTTTTCTGTTCTGCTCCTGAAGTAGTTGCAAGTTCATTCCTAGCCAAAGACATTCATCTCAATTATTTGAATTGGCTCCCTGCAGATAACCCTTAATATGGAATATTATTCACTTACAAAATAGTTGCCACAGACATCTGCCAGTGCTCAACCTGGCAGCAAAGATGTGTAAAAACCATTTCAAATTATGTCTTTGGACACACAGAGAATATCACTATACTGTAATGTTCACTGCTATGATTTGTCTTCATTTACTTTTTACTTATCTGGTCTCCTAAGTCAGCAGAATTGTCACAGCTAAATATTTTGGAACATGTAGTAGTAAATTACTTTGGCTGTTAAACTAGGTGGGAGAGTAAAAGGTGTACATTCACTAATTTTTCCTTGGAGTTTCTGATTAGATACTATAGTTTATTGGTCCTATACTTCTTACTATTGTAATGATCGTGCTCAAGATTGTACTCTAGATCTTTTCTTTGGGCAAGTAGAACAAAATGCAAGCTGTTAAAAAGCTCAGAAACTACCACTTTTGTGTATAATGGGGGGCATTATTTTATTAAATATAACACTATATTTAACATATATAATATAATACTATATAACATATTTAATATGGTTAATTAAATTTATTATATTATATTTTTATATATTGCATTACATTTTTATATTTTGAGAGAAGTAGGTCCTCTGAGTCTTTACAAAAATATTTGAGTTCTTTTTAAGTCCATGGGCATCAAAGCATGCATGTTAGAGATGGGGTTCTGCCACCTCTAACATGCATGTTAGAGCCATGCCTGTGACAGGAGCCATCAGACCTCCAGGTTTTTGCATGAGGATGTCTTTCTGCTCTGGATACCTTCTTCAGCCTTTCTGGTTGCTGAGGAGGGTGCTGGTGTCCAGTGGATGAGCCATTTGCCAAGATTCAGGTCAGATATATTCTCCTCTGTAAAACCTTCTCTAGTGTCCATCAGCTCTCAGACTCTTACCTGGTAGTCTACTTAATAGCATCTTGGAATTTAGGAAATGACAATAGTTTTGCAATATCTCTAGTTCCACCACTTAATAGCACTAGCACTTAATAACTATAGGGCTGCTTTTTGCAGTTAGGCTCCAGGAACTATCCCTGTTAAAGAATCAACTGAAATCCTTCTTATATTTTGGTTATGAAATACCATATAATACCATGTGACAAGGCTTTATTACAAACTCCACCAGGAAAAAACTATCTATACCACATAAGACTATGTTTTTGTAGTGATACTTGCAAGCTGTACATGCATATGAAAACGTGGTCTACCGGATTTTAAAACTTATGAAGTTACTGTAGTTAAAACAGTGTGATATTGATATGGGAAGAGATGAACAAAAACAGATAATATAAACATATTTATACACACAAGGAAATTTGTGTGTATAGAGATGGCTTTACAAATCCGGGGAAAGAAGATTTGCCTGCCAATAAAAGGTGCTGGAAAATTGATTATATATATATGAGATAATATAAAATCCTATTTTTATTCATACCACACCCTAAGTAAATTTCAGATAGATGTAAAACATTCAAATTTACAAAATAGAGGCAGATATATATGACTTAGAGAAAATAGTTTGTAAACAAAATACAAAAATGATAAGACACAAAATAAAAATTGCTAAAATTGACCACATCAGAATTAAAACATTAACTTCAACCTAAGAAACCAAGAATAAAGCTAAAATACAACACTTAAGCTGAGGGAAAATTTCCAAAGTGTGTGTAAATGCACAACATTACTATCTATGATATATAAAACTACCCAGTAGAAAATCAGGTAACGGATTTTAAATAGTACTTTGCACAAAAGAAAACTTATGTGGCCAATAAGCACCTAAAAAGAGGTTCAATGTAACTAGTAAACAAATATGTGCAAAATAAAACAATTGGGCATCAATAAATATTCACTAAGTACAAATTAAGATGTGAACTGATAGGAGAAACTGGAGAAACAGAAACTCTCATGCACTGCAGGAAGGAGTGTTTATTGGTACAAACCTTGTATTGATAGGATCTAGTATGGTTGAAGATGTGTTTAACATTCAGCCCAAGGGATTCCCACTTCCAGGTGTGTATATGAGAACTGTAACTCACAAACATAAGTAGATATGCACTAGAATGTTCACTGCAGCATTGTTTGTTTAAGAAAATATTGGAAACAAATTTAGTGTTCATTATGGAAGAATGGATAAGCAAATTGTAGCATACATACAATGAAATAGAGTCAGGATGAATGAACTAGAGGTACCACATATCAACATATATAAATCTCAGAAATTTAATTTTGAGCAAAAAATATATTGCATAATGACACGTAATATATGATAAAACATAATATTTGAGAAGTTACAAAAGAATTAGATATGCGCTTTTTTTTAAAGATTTTATTTATTTATTTGACAGAGAGAGATCACAAGTAGGCAGAGAGGCAGGCAGAGAGAGAGAGAAGAGGAAGCAGGCTCCCTGCTGAGCAGAGAGCCCGATATGGGACTCAATCCCAGGACCCTGAGATCATGACCTGAGCCGAAGGCAGAGGCTTAACCCACTGAGCCACCCAGGCGCCCAGTACTTTTGGAATATATATACATGAACAAATAGGACAAAACAAAGTTGTAAAAGGGAAACATCAAAATCAGCTTATAATTTGGCAAAGAAATTTGGGAAAGGAGTTTTGAAGCATTCAATATTCTTCAACTAAATTGGTAATTACTCTAAGTATTCAAAATCAAATATAGCAAGCCATTAAGATTTAGTAAAACTGGGTAAGTTCTCAATACATTATCCACTCTTATTTTCTGTAACCTTAAAAATAGTTCATAATTAAAAATGCATCTTCTTTTCAAAAAAACTTATTACATGCCCTGAAAATATTAATTTTCCTAGATGGTTTAAATAGAATTTTATTTTAAAAAATTATATATATATATGTATACTATATAACACATAAAAACATATAAATACCATTACACTGAGATGTGCTTAGATATTCCTCTATGAAGATACATTTTAAACATAGAAATGGATTCTACTTCAAAGGATGTATATGCACACCAATTTTCATTAAGTGTAGTCATATTTAAATTATTTTATGTAAGTGAAAGAAGATATTTGTTTGGAATTTGGAGGTGGTTTCCTTAGAGACTTAGAAATAATTATGGTAAATAAACACCAAATGTGTATAATTCATGTCTTTTGATTTGAATACATCTCAAAATACTTCATTTCTTAATGATTTAATTTTTAATAATTCATATGAATTTGTTAGGCATGATCTTCTTGTGAAGTAAAAAAAATATAGACATTTCTATTATCTGGTTTTGTAGTCCATCTCCGTGATGTCCATAACTTTAATTCCTCTCCAGCTTACTGTTCCAACTTTTCAATTCCACAAACAGCCTGGAACAGAGCTTCTGGGGAAGCCCTGTCAGCATTTAATGTGATCATCCTGTCACCGTAATATTGCCCAGAGTTGTACCTCCAAAATCACGTAACAAGATTTATGCTTGAAAACTTGGAATCATCAGTGGTCAAGGAAATACTTTCTCTGCAGAGAAGTTCAAAATTTTAGTTGCCAATGTTGAATCTCAATTTGCAGAATTCGTTCTGGGTAAAATAAATTTCAGGCTGTTTGGTCTTCATTTTTTTTTTTTTTTGCAGGAAAACTCTTCCTTTTGCATTTGATATAATAGGCTACTGGAAGAGTAAAAAGGGGAATTCTAAGCTGCCATGGAAGTTATAATTTCTGAAAGCAGCTACCACCTCCATGGCTGTTGAAATAGGGGAAGAGGTTGGAATCATTAAAACAGACCGTGGGAGGAGGGGCTCATGGAGTAGAAACAGGCCTCTGAGAAGTGGGCACTGCTTAACAGGAGCCGGGATCCCGGAGGAGCAGGGTGATGGAGCTGGTTCTGTAAGGGCTGGAAATACTGCCACAGCTGCTGTTAACAAGACGGAATGCTCCCTGCTGGAGTGAAGAAGCCTTGCTGAGGTGAGGCTCAGAGAAACCACAGTGGGCCAGAAACTCGGGCAGGAAACCCACAGGAAGAGCACATGCCTTCTTTCTCCTCCAGAGTTGCAGACTCCCTCTAGCTCTCTCTACTCACGGAGCCTCAGACAAAGGAGCTGGCCACACTGAAAGTTTAGTGGAACCACTGAATATAGAAAGTCAGGATTGGAACTGAGAAATAGCTTAGTAGCTTGTGGTGCTGTCTATATTAACATAGAAAAGTAGGAGGCTGTCATTGTACAATAACCTGAAAGCAGATAGACGGACAAGCCAGAAGACTCTCGACTTCTTCAAATGCTCTGCACTTTGAAATCATAAACGTCCCTTGGGAATGTTTATTCAGTAAATCCAGCATTTCTTTATTCGTTCTTTCAAATAAAATTTATCATAGCCACTTTACAAGAAGTGTTATTCTGGGTTGAGATGAAATAAACTGTTCCTTTCTTCACAGAATTTAAAATTTAAAAAGTGAGGGGCGCCTGGGTAGCTCAATCAGTTAAGCAACAAAACGTGTCTGCCTTCAACTAAGGTCATGATCCGGCGTCCTGGAATGGACCTTGTTGTCAGGCTCCCTGATCACCAAAAAACAAAACAAATGAACAAATAAAAAGCCTATTCTTAAATACAGAGAACAAACTGGTGGTTGTTTTGGGGAAAGGTGGGTGGAGGTACGAGTGAAATAGATAAAAGGGACTAAGAGGTACAGGCTTACCAGTTATAAAATAAATAAGTCATAGGGATGTAAAATACAGCATAGGATATATAGTCAATAACATTGTAATAACATTGTATGGTGACAGATGGTGACTATACTTACCTTGGTAAGCACTGAGTAATGTATAGAAAATTGTCAAACCTGTATGTTGCACACCTGAAACTAATATAACATTGTATGTCAATTATAATTCAATAATAAAAACACATAAATATGTATATACACCTATATCTCTTTATAAATATAGATATATTTATTAATATATAAATAAATATATATTCTGTACATAAATCAATAGGAGAATAAAAGCTGTGCAACATAATTGTACTACCCAAGATCATAGGGCTTCAGATAGGTCTATTAATTCTGTAAACTAGATAGAGGGATCAAAAAGCTGAGGGATTATTTTAAAAATATTTTATTGTGAGACCTCATGTTCTGAAGAATGGGTAGGGCTTTAAAATGTTGGTATTAGGAAAGACTTTACAAATACAATGTTAAGTCTGGGCTTAGAGGAAACAAAATATACATTTAAAATAGGAAAAAGCATTGGATTTATACTGACTATGATGTTGATGAAAGAATATTGAGAGAGAAGTCTGGAAAGTAAATTAAAAATCAGACTATGGAGCCTTTTAATGCTATTCTAGGAAACCTGTTATTTATTTAACGGATAAGCTACTGGAAATTTTTGAGCAAATAGGTAAAAAGCTTCACAAGGATAAGCTAATGGCTGTGTACAGGTTGAGTCATGGGAGAAAGAACACACTGGCAAAAATTACAGGAAGATCAGTAATGAAGCTGAACCAGTAGAAAAGAGGGAATAAGAGACCTGAACAAAATATATATTTCCAGCTATTTTTTTTCCATAGTGAGCCTCCGTTTCTGCATAAGCTAGATGAGGTGCTAAAAATGTTTTCTATGTAGGTGGTTAGCCTCTGCTTCCACGTTCATAATACAGCTGTCCCTTTGCATGTTATTTTTAAGAATTATAAAAATAGGGCAAAATCAGATACAGTTTGAATAGAGGGAAAAAAATCAGAATGCTTCCTTATATTAAGCCTTATTTTTTATTATAGTATCTTGTATGGATAAAATGCTTACAATATTAATTACAAGAATAGTAGACTAAAGAACTTTATTTAGATCAATAGAGGAATGATATCAATATAGCCATAATTTCTAAAGTACTAGGAATATAAAAAGAAAGACTAAAACAAACATAATTGGATACACACACACATAGGTATATCTCTGAAATCATTTAGCTTTAGAATATTTGGAGGTACAAATTAAATCAGCCTCAATTAGTTTCCATAGCCAACACTGCCCATGGAAATAAGTATAAAATATTAAGGAAATTATTTTTAGGAAATTATTTTTTACTTAAATTATTCCTTCTTTCTTTCATTGCTACCAGTTACTAGGACCTTTCCTTTTTCTTCATGAATTAATTCATTATCTATTAAAGTAATGTAGTATCTAGTGTCTTTCTTTTACTGTCTGTCAGAATGTTTTCTCACTATCTCATTGCTCATCTGTTATTCTGCACATGAGCTCCTCCATCTGGGCTAAACTCTGTGTTTCCTTCTCAACATTTTCTTTGCCTCTTACAAGCTGTATGATCTCAGGCAAGTATATAAAGCTTTCTGTGCTTCTAGTCACTTCATCTGTAAAATGAGATTTAAAATATTGCCTCCCACTATGATCAATTATAGATGCATATTGTAAACTATAGAGCAACCACTAAAGAAAGTTAAATGTAGATGAGCAATTCAGTAACTCAATAATGGGCATAAAATAGAATACTAAAAATTTAATTAATCTAAAACAAGGCAGGAAAAGGAAAAAAAAACAAAGGAGAGGACAAGTAGAAAACAAATAGCAATAAGATAATTTTAAACCTAATTGTATCATCAATTATCTTAAATATAGTATCCAAAATCTATAAAGAACTTATCAAACTCAACACCCAAAGAATAAATAATCCAATCAAGAAATGGGTGGAAGACATGAACAGACATTTCTGCAAAGAAAACATCCAAATGGCCAACAGACACATGAGAAAGCCCTCAACATCACTCAGTATCAGGGAAATACAAATCAAAACCACAATGAGATACCACCTCACACCAGTCAGAATGGCTAAAAATAACCAGTCAGGAAACGACAGATGTTGGCGAGGATTCGGAGAAAGGGGAATCCTCCTACGCTGTTGGTGGGAATGCAAGCTGGTGCAACCACTCTGGAAAACAGTATGGAGGTTCCTCAAGAAGTTGAAAATAGAGCTACCCCATGGCCCAGCAATTGCACTACTAGATGTTTATCCTAAAGATGCAAATGTAGTGATCTGAAGGGGCACGTGCATCCGAAAGTTTATAGCAGCAACGTCCACAATAGCTGAAGTATGGGGAGAGCCTAGATGTCCATCAACAGATGAATGGATAAAGAAGATGGAAAAACATAAAATCTTGCCATTTGCAACAATGTGGATGGAACTAGATAGAGGGTATTGTGCTAAGCAAAATAAGTCAGTCAGAGAAAGGCAATTATCATATGATCTCACTGATATGAGGAAGTGGTGATGCAACATGGGGGCTTAAGTGGGTAGGAGAAGAATAAATGAAACAAGATGGCATTGGGAGGGAGACAAACCATAAGTGACTCTTAATCTCACAAAACAAACTGAGGGTTGCTGGGGGGAGGGGTTTTGGGAGAAGGGGATGGGATTATGGACATTGGGGAGGGAATGTGCTTTGGTGAGTGCTGTGAAGTGTGTAAACCTGGTGATTCACAGACCTGTACCCCTGGGGATAAAAATATATGTTTATAAAAAATAAAAAATTAATAAAAAAAAATAAGAAAGCCAAAGTAGATATATTGTGGACTAAATTAAAAATGAAGATTCTACAAATCAAAATTATGGAATGTACCTGGAGCAGTGCAGGAAGGGAGGTATAAATGCTTATATTAAAAAAGAAAGATCTCCCATCAACGATCCAGGCTTCATCTTAAGAAATGAGGAAGAAAAGAGAAAACTAAATCAAATTAAGTATAAGAAAGGAAATAATAAAGATAAAAGAGAAAATCAATGAAATAGAAAAACTTCTACTTAGACTAATCTACTCAAACTAAGAAGATAGAAAGATAAGATATAAATTACCAATATCTTTAATTCATCTCACAAACATGTTGAAGAGAAGAAACTAGATTTAAAACTGTATATTGTATAATTCTACTTAAATGAAATTCTAAAGTAGGTAAATCCAACCCCAAGTACAGAAAGTGTATCATGTAGATGATTTCATGTATGGGTTTCTTATTTTATCATCTTTCAGAGAGTTAATATTTTTGAGAGTTTTCCCCTTCTGGAATGTTTAGACATGACTGATGATGGGGTAAAAAACGGTATTTTGCCCAGAAAGAAGAACAGTGGCCCTGATCTCTCCAGACACTGGTCTTTTTTTCTCTTGCTTTCAGTCTGTTATCATGACAGCGTAGATTTGATTATAGTGACCTGTTTAGGTTTAGGTAAATTGCTTAAGTACAAAGCTGTATATTGGTAAAGAATAGTGACCTACTGGCAACCTATTTCTTGTGGTAAAAGATAAAAGAATTAAAAACAAAATAGTATCAGCAATGTAATACACACGATTAACCAAAATTAGACTAATGCATCACAGAATTGCTGCCATGAGTTTTCCCTTTGGGAAAAGAGATTGGAGCAACCCTTCTCAAGCTATCCATAGAATTAATGATTTCCTGAAGCTGGTCATGGATTTCTCCGCACAGGATATGCTTTAATGGGTAGCTAAAATATAGTCTATTTCTTTCATCATAAATATTTATTCTGTGTTGTTGTGATGGCTTTTATAGCCAAAAAACAAACAAGCAAAAAGTGAGGGAGAAACTAGTTCCTCTTATTTCTGAGAGGGAAGTCACACGCTTATGAATGAAATCTGCCTCAGGCCATTAGAGGGTGACTGAGTTTTAAACTGAACCTCAACTCTTCTCATAATTGCTACAAAGTAACCAGAGCATAGCAACAGCCCTAGTGTGTGACAATAAGGTGTGAATCCCCAGATAAGCTGACGTGGTGCATAAACTGAGTCCCAAGCGGAGTTATTAGAAGTGCGTGAAGTTGTCGTGAGAATACCTTTACCAAAAGGCAGCTTGCAGGTACACATGTGAAAAGGATTCCAATATGCAGTGCAACTCCAACATCATTTATTTCCAAATAGATCATTCCTTCCCACCTATCCACCTATCTTTCTTGCTCCTCCCCCACTGAGAAGAGGAGAAATTGAATATCTTCTTCAACTAGGTGCTGGTCCATACCACAGTCTGCTCTCTAGAATATTCATCATAAAATAGGCATGATGGGCGATCACTAGCAAAGAGGATCCAAAGCTGAAATAAATTAGATCCCCCCCCCAGCAAAAAACACAAACAAAATACCAACATGAACTGTCACCCTAAAAACAAAAAACAAAAAACAAAAAACAGCTATTTCAAAGATAAAACATCCAGATTTAGTCTTGTCAAGCAAATTCTGTTGTATTGCGTTCATTTAACTGGCAAATATTTTTTCAGTTCTGACAATGTGTCACATGCTGTAGGTATGTAACATAAAATGGTGTTATGATAAACACAATTTCTACCTTCAAGACGTTACAGTTGAGCAAGAGAGACAGAATTAGATGAGCAATTATAAATAGTTAATTAAGGCCCATGGTCTATCTGGGGCAATGGGAGATACCATGAATATAGCTATCCTGGCTTTTAAGAGCCAATTTAAGGTTTCCTAAAGAGTGAGATATTTCACTAAGGCCAAATCATAATTTGAAGGAAGAGCATTCCCTTGAAGAGGATATATCAAGTGTTCAAAGACTCTGGGCAAGAAGAGAGAACCAACGTTCCAGGAATGGAGTTAGGCCAGCATAGGAGAAAAAAATAAATAAATAAAGCAAGAAGATCAATATATAAATACATAGAGGAATAGATAAAATTTGGCTTTACTTTTTAAGTGTATAAATCATGGCCTCACTTTTAAAGATCTGACTTTTGAAAAGTATATTGAAAACTCTGCTAAAAATGTCCCAGGGAATCTCGTGCCCCCATGTCCTGCCTGGTTGATTGTTTCCTGCATCATCTCCCAGCTGAATCTCCACACCTTTTCCTCCCCCACAATCTCTCCCCCTTGGCAAACCAAGGATTTTTCTTCCCAAAATGCAAATTTGATTATGTCACTTCCCTGCTTAAACCCTTCAATGTCTTACCGCTGTGTTCAGGATGAAGACCATTAACCTTAAGCACAGCTGGGTCGGGGGTCCCTGCTCCTCTCTGTGGTCTTGCCATGGCACACTCCTCCATGACACCTAGCTCAAGTTATTATGGCTTTTCTTTCAACTACCCCCACCCCTGAACCAGGAATGCTTAAATCCTCTTATTACCTGCTTTTAGAGTTACCATTTTATTTATATATTTAATTGTATGATTATTAATTAGTACCTGTCTCCTGCAGTAGGTCATATACATAATGAGGGCAAGGACCCCATATGCTCTAAGGGCCAAAATCACAGGGACTCTTTTGTGTTTTACTCCTTATTGTCTCCCTAGCTCTCAGCACTGTGCTTGGCCCATATTGGGCTCAATAACTCTTTCTTGACTGAAGGAATTAGCGTTATATGGTTCCAAGTTAAGTTTTTAATGTCTTTCAAATGCTAGTACAGGGAACAGGCCCAGTGAAGATCAACTTATGATCAGATTGACAGGTGCATAAACCAAAGCTGAAGGTCTGTCTACACATCTGTAAAACCATTCCCACTTACAACCCACTTACCGTGGTTTAAAGTTTCTGGGTGCCCACATTCACACAAACATTCTGTTGTCTTTCCCTCAGGAAGAAAACCAAAGAAGCTATTTTCTGAATGCTGAAGTCCAGCTTTACTTCTTGGGAGTCTTGTTATTTCTGAGTGCAAGTCATTTCACATAATGTAGCCATAGTCTTAGATTTTATCATCACCTGCCCTCCTACCATTGCCAAAGTCAGATTTGTCAGGGTGTAGGAAATGCTTGTTATTTTCAAATGAGCCATGCAGTGTTATGATACAATGAAAGAACGAATTCCTGGACTTTGATGGCCCAGTTTACATTTCTGTTATGTGGCCAGCTCTCCATGGACTCGGGCAAACTACTGAATCCTTAGATAAGGTTGACTATCAGAAGGGATGTAAGGAGTCTGGATGTCTTCTGACTGACAAGTACAATAGCTGAGAACCATTACTGATATCTCTGGCAGAGCAAACAGTTTTTATAGCTCGTAGAATGAGAGTTTCAGATTTGATAAAATGTTTTCTCCTTTGTTTTGTTTGTTTTTTTTTAATTTACAATTTAATTTTACAAACAGCCTCCTGACTACTGCCTCAAAAAAAAAAAAAAAAAAAAAAAAAGCTTCATGGGTTTTCATATACTTAGGACTTAGGTTCATTATATTTGCTTTGGTTTATTAAATATTCATTGGATATTTGACTATGGTGATATTGAAGGAGAGTAAAAATCTATTCATAAAACATTACATTGGACTGATTTTATTGTAAAGGTGCCAATCAGGTTTAATTTCTCCCTTTTTTTTAATGTTTTAATTTTTTATATTTTATAAACATATATTTTTATCCCCAGGGGTACAGGTCTGTGAATCACCAGGTTTACACACTTCACAGCACTCACCAAAGCACATTCCCTCCCCAATGTCCATAATCCCACCCCCTTCTCCCAAAACCCCTCCCCCCAGCAACCCTCAGTTTGTTTTGTGAGATTAAGAGTCACTTATGGTTTGTCTCCCTCCCAATGCCATCTTGTTTCATTTATTTTTCTCCTACCCACTTAAGCCCCCATGTTGCATCACCACTTCCTCATATCAGGGAGATCATATGATAGTTGTCTTTCTCTGCGTGACTTATTTTGCTAAGCATGATACGCTCTAGATCCATCCATGTTGTCGCAAATGGCAAGATTTCATTTCTTTTGATGGCTGCATAGTATTCCACTGTGTATATATACCACATCTTCTTGATCCATTCATCTGTTGATGGACATCTAGGTTCTTTCCATAGTTTGGCTATTGTGGACATTGCTGCTATAAACATTTGGGTGCACGTGCCCCTTTGGATCACTACATTTGTATCTTTAGGGTAAATACCAATAGTGCAATTTCTGGGTCATAGGGCAGTTCTATTTTCAACATTTTGAGGAACCTCCATGCTGTTTTCCAGAGTGGCTGCACCAGCTTGCATTCCCACCAACAGTGTAGGAGGGTTCCCCTTTCTCTGCATCCTCACCAGCATCTGTCATTTCCTGACTTCTTTATTTTAGCCATTCTGACTGGTGTGATGTGATATCTCATTGTGGTTTTGATTTGTATTTCCCTGATGGCGAGTGATATGGAGCACTTTTTCATGTGTCTGTTGGCCATCTGGATGTCTTCTTTGCAGAAATGTCTGTTCATGTCCTCTGGCCATTTCTTGATTGGATTATTTGTTCTTTGGGTGTTGAGTTTGCTAAGTTCTTTATAGATTCTGGACACTAGTCCTTTATCTGATATGTCATTTGCAAATATCTTCTCCCATTCTGTCAGTTGTCTTTTGATTTTGTTAACTGTTTCCTTTGCTGTGCAAAAGCTTTTGATCTTGATGTAATCCCAATAGTTCATTTTTGCCCTTGCTTCCCTTGCCTTTGGTGATGTTCCTAGGAAGATGTTGCTGCGGCTGAGGTCGAAGAGGTTGCTGCCTGTGTTCTCCTCAAGGATTTTGATGGATTCCTTTCACACATTGAGGTCCTTTATCCATTTTGAGTCTATTTTTGTGTGTGGTGTAAGGAAATGGTCCAATTTCATTTTTCTGCATGTGGCTGTCCAATTTTCCCAGCACCATTTATTGAAGAGGCTGTCTTTTTTCCATTGGACATTCTTTCCTGCTTTGTCGAAGATTAGTTGACTGTAGAGTTGAGGGTCTATTTCTGGGCTCTCTATTCTGTTCCATTAATCTATGTGTCTGTTTTTGTGCCAGTACCATGCTGTCTTGATGATGACAGCTTTGTAATAGAGCTTGAAGTCCGGAATTGTGATGCCACCAACGTTGGCTTTCTTTTTCAATATCCCTTTGGCTATTCGAGGTCTTTTCTGGTTCCATATAAATTTTAGAATTATTTGTTCCATTTCTTTGAAAAAGATGGATGGTACTTTGATAGGAATTGCATTAAATGTGTAGATTGCTTTAGGTAGCATAGACATTTTCACAATATTTATTCTTCCAATCCAGGAGCATGGAACATTTTTCCATTTCTTTATGTCTTCCTCAATTTCTTTCATGAGTACTTTATAGTTTTCTGAGTATAGATTCTGTGCCTCTTTGGTTAGGTTTATTCCTAGGTATCTTATGGTTTTGGGTGCAATTGTAAATGGGATGGACTCCTTAATTTCTCTTTCTTCTGACTTGCTGTTGGTGTAGAGAAATGCAACTGATTTCTGTGCATTGATTTTATATCCTGACACTTTACTGAATTCCTGTATAAGTTCTAGCAGTTTTGGAGTGGAGTCTTTTGGGTTTTCCACATATAGTATCATATCATCTGCGAAGAGTGATAATTTGACTTCTTCTTTGCAAATTTGGATGCCTTTAATTTCCTTTTGTTGTCTGATTGCTGAGGATAGGACCTCTAGTACTATGTTGAATAGCAGTGGTGATAATGGACATCCCTGCCGTGTTCCTGACCTTAGCGGAAAAGCTTTCAGTTTTTCTCCATTGAGAATGATATTGGCGGCGGGTTTTTCATAGATGGCTTTGATAATATTGAGGTATGTGCCCTCTATCCCTACACTTTGAAGAGTTTTGATCAGGAAGGGATGCTGTACTTTGTCAAATGCTTTTTCAGCATCTATTGAGACTATCATATGGTTCTTGTTCTTTCTTTTATTGATGTGTTGTATCACATTGACTGATTTGCGGATGTTGAACCAACCTTGCAGCCCTGGAATAAATCCCACTTGGTCGTGGTGAATAATCCTTTTAATATACTGTTGAATCCTATTGGCTAGTATTTTGTTCAGTATTTTCGCATCTATGTTCATCAAGGATATTGGTCTATAGCTCTCTTTTTTGATGGGATCCTTGTCTGGTTTTGGGATCAAGGTGATGCTGGCCTCATAAAATGAGTTTGGAAGTTTTCCTTCCATTTCTATTTTTTGGAACAGTTTCAGGAAAAGGAATTAGTTCTTCTTTAAATGTTTGGTAGAATTCCCCCAGGAAGCCGTCTGGCCCTGGGCTTTTGTCTGTTTGGAGATTTTTAATGACTGTTCAATCTCCTTACTGGTTATGGGTCTGTTCAGGCTTTCTATTTCTTCCTGGTTCAGTTGTGGTAGTTTGTAGGTTTCTAGGAATGCATCCGTTTCTTCCAGATTGTCAAATTTATTGGCGTAGAGTTGCTCATAGTATGTTCTTATAATAGTTTGTATTTCTTTGGTGTTAGTTGTGATCTCTCCTCTTTCATTCATGATTTTATTTATTTGGGTCCTTTCTCTTTTCTTTTTGATAAGTCGGGCCAGGGGTTTAACAATTTTATTAATTCTTTCAAAGAACCAGCTCCTAGTTTCGTTTATTTGTTCTATTGTTTTTTTGGTTTCTATTTCATTGATTTCTGCTCTGCGACACTGAGACACCCCCAATCCTTCTGTGACCCTGCGGGACCTGAGGCCACGCTGACCCCACGTGGGCTTCGCCCTGGTTTAGCCTCTGGAGCGATGTCCCTCAGCGGAACAGACTTTTAAAAGTCCTGATTTTGTGCGCCATTGCTCTGCCGCTTGCCGGGAGCCGGCCCCTCCCCCCGGGGTCTATCTTCCTGTCGCTTTGGATTCACTTCTCCGCCAGTCCTACCTTTCAGAAAGTGGTTGTTTTTCTGTTTCCAGAATTGCTGTTCTTCTTCTCTTCGATCTGCGGATGGATTTTCAGGTGTTTGCAATCTTTAGATAAGCTATCTAGCTGATCTCCGGCTAGCTGAAGAAGTCTCAGCCTGCTACTTCTCCACCATCTTGACTCCCTCCTCCTCTCCCTTTTTTTTAAACAGTTTTGTTTCCTTTATGGCAATATAAATCACTGTTTATCTGTTATATATTAACTTTCCCTCTTGATATTTTCCTGTAGATGTGAGAGGTAGTATAATGACACAAGATTCTCATCTTGACATTACTGTTAAAATCCTCCATTCTTTTTAGGTTGATTTAGAACCTCTTTAGATAAAAAGTTATCTCTTTTTGGTTTGTATTGAAACTGTTTTTAAAAAGGCATAATAGATCATTTTCAGAAGAGAGATTTTTTTTAAAAATTTGTTCAAAATGACAACCTGAACCTACTCAATTATGTTCTCTACTCCTGAAGCGTCCATTAAAAAGAAGTTTTTATAAGCTAAAATTTCATGACAGTAAACAAAGTATAGAGTCACTGAAGAACTAGAAATCTCAACAAATCCTGAAATGAAGGAGAGTATGTGAATAAGGGTGGCAGGATGAAACTAAATGGAAGTAGCCACCATAGAGATTATGTTCTGAGACCTCTGCTGCTAGGTAGGAAGTCAGCATTCATACAGAGGCAAGCAAGAGAAGTATCTATAATTCCTTCAGGAAAAATCCCATCTTGTCTTGATTTCCTCCTCCCTCTGCTTACAACATGCTTCCTTTTAATACCTCCATGTTTTTCTTCCTTATTTCTTTCAATTCCCTATTGAAATACCACCCTATCAAAGAGATATTCCTGAACGACTTTATCTTGACAAGCACTTTCTCTCCCCTTTACCTCAAACTCATCATCACTCTGTATCTATTCTACCCTGCTTTAATTTTCTTCATAACACCTAGCATATATGCCTTTATGTTTTAATTTGTTCAATATCTCCTTTGCAAAAGAAAGTAACCTTCAAAAGAGCATAAAATGTGTCTGTTTGATTAACAAATTTGTAGCCTATTGATAACAATTTGTGGTTTTATTACATGAGTGAATAACTGAAATGTGAATAGGAACTTTTGTATGTTACCTTCACTCGATCTTTGTATTTCCTCACTACAATATTTAGAATATCTAGTAGCCGGATATTTACTCCCGATTTGAAAGTGTGAGGAAAAGGAGAAGAGTTCTGTAAAATGGATAAAGGGTCAAAGGCAAACTGCAGGAACTAGTGTCAATGTTGGTATTTTGGGCAATATAATGGCTGGCTTCCTGTTAATTCGCTCAAGTCCACAAACTTCCAGGCAGCGTATTTGCTTCATTTTTAAACACAATGATCAATCAAGATTTGCTGTGTAATTGAAGAGAGAATGTGGGATGACAAAGATCAAGCAGAACAGTCAAACATTTTACTCTAAAAGAAACAAAGAAAGTTATTTAAAAAAAGAAAAATTTAAACGAAGTCTAAATCATATCCTTAGAGAGTTTTAAGAAGGTATTGCATCCTCAAGACTAGAACAAGATGCTTTGAAGAAGGAACGACAATGAACAGCCCTTAGTAATTAAAAATATACCAGGTGAAATTTAAAAAGGAAGGCAAAAGGAGGAAAATATAAAATGGGAGATATTCCCCCCAATGTAGTCAAGAAAGAGAAGAGGAGACAAAGAGATTCAGTCTAGGAGGTATATAGGAATTCCAGAAAGAAAAAATGAAGAAGAAGAGATTCTCAATAAAATAAGTAGCATTTCTTAGAAATGAAAAAAGCATGAAATCTTTAAATTCAAAAAGTCTAGTAAATATAAAGAAGAATAAGTGACAAAAGTAGCACACATAGGAATATCATTGTGAAACTATGTAACCTCTGAGGATAAAGATCTTAAAGCCCCAGTGAAGTAGAAAAAAAAAGAAAAAATAACCTGTATGTTAACTAACTGGAATTCAAATAAAAACTTTAAAAAAAATTGGTCACCACTAAAGAATGAGAATCATACTGCCATAAATTTCTCTTTAGCAACACCAGATGCTAATACACAGAGTTAATTAAGTTCAAGTCTTGAGAGAAGATAGTTTCAAATCTAAAATCCAATGACCAGAAATACTATCAGTAAATTAAGAGGGTTGATCAGCAAATTAAGAGGCATTGAAGTTTCACAATGGCTCCAATTTATCTATGACAAACTCTAACTTAGAAAATCACTTGAGAATATATATCGGAAAATTTAGGGAGTAAATTTTTTAAAAGAAGGAAATATGTGGGATCCATGGATTGATTAGTAAAAGCAATTAAGGGGAATCCTGTAAAGACTTTTCTGTAAGGGGTCTGAAGAGGAGATCACCCATGGAAGATCAATCTGATGGAAGACTCCAGGAAAGAGTTCTTCTGGGGGATGGGGGATGTTGCAGAAAAGAAAATATGATTGAAACTTAGAAATAATTTAAAATTAGGTTAAAAGAGCAGAATATGAGTAAAAAGAAGAAACTAAAACTTTAAGAAGAAAAATAGTTAAAAGTCAGTGTTTTTCAGAAGAAGAAATGAATTCCATGCAATCAGTGAGTCAGAAACTCATTGGAAATATGGTTTCTTCTCCTAGCTTTCAAACACACACACACACACACACACACACACAGGCAATCTGGTGATAAAAACTGTACAGAAAGGAACAATGCTAAAGTGAGATTTGGCACAATTTTAAGTTACTGGTACATTGCTGGTAAGGAAGGTCCACTGAGCATTCCTTTGAGCTCTGGAGATTTGATATTTGAGTGAGAGGTGAGGAAACTAATCTTAGCACACTACTTTCTCTGCATTGACTTCTATGTACATAGTCATGAGAAAGAAGATACTATTTCTTGATTTTTAATTTTTAGACTAAATCTGTACACAAAGTATAAAATAATCATGTTTATGAATGTAATATAAATATCGAATCAGCCCCGACAAGGGAGAGTAAAACTACAGCTGTCAAAAATTAGGAGGTGGGTAGGAAGAGACAGGGAGAGAAATGCAGTATGTAAATATCCTTATCCTACAAAGTGGAGAGTCCAGGGATGCTATGTAGAAAATAAATAATAGAAATAGAAGAAAATATTTTAATTTCAAAGATTACCAACAGAAGAAAACAATGCCCAATTATATTGTGGGGAAGGGAAATGTCTATGAGCTTGATCTTAATCTATAATTATAGAAATCTATAGATAGTATTTAAAATGAAAAATCGAGAGGTAAAAGATAGGCATTTATTTAGAATATTGGAAGTAGCTAACAACACTAAATATAGAAATGGTCAAAAGCTTTGGGAGGAAGCAAGATGGGGAAAGTCCTTCCCTACTATTTTATTGTTTTATAATGTACAGAAATTATTTTGACAAATTCTAATTAATTTAAGTTAACATTTTTAAAAACATATGAAGACCTTCTAGCCAGGTGCCTAGAACACTAAGAATTCTCACTTTGTTTACCTCTTGCCTTTCCTCCATCATTTGTTCTTTACACACACACACACACACACACACACACACACATTCAAACTTTTTTTTTCTGAATTATTTGAGAATAAATTGCAGACGTTATCTTCTTTTACTCCCTAAATACTTCAGCATCGTATTTTTTTTTATGAACAAGCACATTCCCTTAAATAATCACAGTCCCATTATAAAAATCATGACATTTAACATTGCTACCTTCCTATTATCTATTCCAAAATTCACATTCAAATCTCAATTGTTCCTCAGTTCAGTTATCTTTTATAGCTAGCTCTGTTTTTCTCCCTTTCCACTATCCAATCCAGGAGTACAGATTGTAGTTAGTGATGATGTCTCTTTAACATGGAATAGTTCATCAGTTTTTCATGGTCTTGACATTTTTTAAGAGGCAGGAAAGTTGTTTCATAGACTATCTCTCATCGTGAGTTTGTTTGATGTTTCCTCATGATTAGATTCAGGTTATGCATCTTTGGCAAGGATATCACAGAAATAAGACTGTGTTCTCATTGCGTCCATCAGAAGCACATCATGTTGCTTAGTTCCATTACTTCTGACATTATCTTTGATCATTTGGTTAAGGTAGAGGCCTCCAGATTTTTTCATTATAAATTAGATTTTTCCTCTGCAATTACTAAAGAGTTCTTTAAAACTATATGAATATCTCCTTTCTCATCAAATTTTCATCCCTTGTTCTAGCATGGAAATATGGTATATGACATGGTAAGAAGGTGCAAGACAGCCTTGGGGAATAATAGTCTTTCATTTGTATATCAGTATTCAAAGAACTTTCAGTCAATATCTTAACACTTCAAAATAATTATAAGGAAATTCAGAATTACCAATGTTGATTTCATATACGCATTGCTATTTGTAATTTTTTTAAAGATTTTATTTATTTATTTGACAGAGAGAGATGACAAGCAGGCAGAGAGGCAGCAGAGAGAGAGGAGGAAGCAGGCTCCCTGCTGAGCAGAGAGCCTGATGCGGGGCTGGATCCCAGGATCCTGAGATCATGACCTGAGCGGAAGGCAGCGGCTTAACCCACTGAGCCACCCAGGCGTCCTGCTATTTGTAATTTTTTTTTAAAAAGGTATCTGTTTTACACTTAATAATTTAGGACATTTCTAACAATAGGTTAATAATCGGTTATGTTACAGTTCTCATCTGTACTTTGGAAAGGATTAGTGCTGATTATCTTATTACTATAACCACTAGATAATTTCCCCCCTCTATTTGCTAATAGTTGGTGGCAGGTTTACATCATATGAAATATACACAGTAAAATCATCCACAGTTAGCTTGATTTGGAAAAAAAAAATAAAGGGAAAAAAAACCAAGATAACAGATCAATGTCACTAATATATGAAGTTGAAAAAAATAATACACATTAAATTCTCAAGCACAAGTGACAACACAATGATAAATGTCCTTGGGAAAGGAACCCCAAAATTATATAAATATATAAAAATTGATTTATTTTACATAAATGATTATATTAGATTCTTCTATTAGGTAAATATCCTACCAACTTAAAACTATTAGCAGTAATAAAAATTTTTTCTGGGGCACCTTGATGGCTCAGTGGGTTAAAGCCTCTGCCTTTAGCTCAGGTCATGATCCCAGGGTCCTGGGATCGAGCCCCACATCGGGCTCTCTGCTCAGCAGGGAGTCTGCTTCCTCCTCTCTCTCTGCCTGCCTCTCTGCCTACTTGTGATCTCTGTCAATTAAATAATAAAATCTTAAAAAATATATTTAAACATTTTTTCTGCCAAACTTTAGATAAGTGTGACTTGACATTCCTCAAAAATTTGAGTTTAGTCTTGAAGTAGTGATAAAAGGAAAGTTTTCTGTTTTCTAAATGTATGGCACACTATGTGAAAAAGAGCAGAAAGGGATATTAGTAAAAAGAAAAAAAAAAAGCTTTGGCTGGAAATGCAATAAGAGACAAGACTAAAATGCTTACCAAAAAAGACAAGGAGTAAATGTAAATGTTGCAGAGGATGTGGAGAAAAGGGGGTGCTCATGCACTGTTGGTGGGAATGTAAATTTCTATAGCTACTTTGGAAAACAGGATAGAGATTCCTCAAAAATTAATAGAAATACCGTATGGTCCAGCTATTCCACCTAAGAATAACTTTTAGTGATAATGGTGAGGTGTTGGTTTTAGGTGGAAGATGTTGAGCTCCGTTTTATTATGGTAAGCTTCAAAAGTTGGCAGCACACTCATGGGGGACAGCCTACCAACAACTGGTTAAAGGGACAGAGAGATCGGTGCTACTGAGGAGCAGATGAATCTATGGAAGTCCAGAAGCCTCCCAGGGGAATCAGAGATAGGACACAGCTCCACGGATTTCAGTTTTGGTGCAGCTTAGTCAAAGTGTAGAGAAAGAAGAGAAGGCACTGGAAATATTTCAGTGGTTGGGAGAAAAATAAGTGAAAGTACCATTCACAAATACTATGTCACCAAAGTCCTAACAATTCTCCCTTCTGATGTCTCTTTAGTCTCTTTTCTCCATCTCCACTGCCTATTTTTGGAGCAAGCCTGAGCCAGTAAGCTGGTGAACTCTCTGCTTCAAGTTCTCAGACCTCCCTCTCTCAATTTATTTTCTGAACTGCTGTGCTATCAGAGTGAGCACTATAAAATGTTCAGCTAACCAAAGCATTCCCCTGATAAAAATGTTTTTACTGGCTTCTTCATGTCTTTAGATTTAAATCTAAATTACAATACAGACATATTTACTACTCAAAGTTCCCAAGTTCCCTACATGATGGGCCTTCTAAAGAATGCTAGATATTTTGCCTGGAATAGCCTCTGATTTGGATAATTCCTACTCATCTTTAAAAAACTTAAATGCCACCTGTAGAAAGATTTTCTTTCCCCAGAAACAGGTATCATTCTTATGTGCTTATGTAACATTATGGGCTTTCCTCTCTCATACCCTCTGTCACATTATAATTACCTCGAGTGACTTGCACAGCTTGAAAAGTAATAATACTCAGTAGACTTTGTTGAATGAAAGAATCCAGAAAAATATGAACAAAAAAAGAATGGATAAAGACAATTCTAGAGAGGCTTATGAACAGAGGGCAACTATGCTACAGAGATATTGAAAATACAGAAAACCAATAAAAACAAAGAACAAGTCAAAATGACAGCTGAATTCATTTAGAGGATCAGGGGAGACCATAATAGTTTCACCAAAATAGGTTTGAAGATTCCAGGGAAAAAGAATATGTCTAGTCACTCTGATAGGACCCCATCATAAAACCTTGTTGCTTAATGAATAGATTCTGCTATACTTTTAATAATATTGCAGCTTCCACGTATCTACATTGTAGCCAAACGGATATCTGTAGAACCAGATATACATGCTTTATATCTCCAAACTAAAATATCAGTTATTGTATATTGGCATTTAATTTAATTGTACAGTTGGCAACTAACAAAAAATACCTAATGTATATATAAACTTACTAAGAATGACATCATGAAAACAAAGCCTACAACACCGAGGGCAAAGTTTCCAACCAACTTTTTTCCAACAATCAAGCAACTGCAAAAAGTAATGTAAAATCATCATACAAAGAAAGACAGGTAGAGTATGACTAACTTTGCTGATATAACATGTAAGATACAAATATATAAGATATATGTAGGAGGCTAACTTGTCCCGAAGGTTGATGTATAACCAACTCCTGCCCTAGGATTTACTTGGAGAGCCAAAGCTTGAGAAGCCATTCCCAATAGCCTTTAGAATGAGAAAAGAAGGAGAGGTTTCAGGTGGATAAGAGAGCTAGGGAAGAAGAAGAGCAGCAGGAAGAGGGTTCTGGAGATAGACTGATGAGCACCAGAGACTGTCATGATTGTCCATGTCAGACCTCAGGTTTCTAGTATGATGATATGTGGCCTGACTGGACCATTTAAAGTGCTGAGAACAGAACAGACAGGTGGTAAGATAGCTTAGGAAAATTTTTAGAAATAGTAGTTTTTGTCAAATGAAAAAAAATGTTATATATATCACTGTTCACCAATCTATTATAGATGTCTATGTCCTGTTGAGATGGTTACCATTAGTGAGTACCATCAAGCATAAAGTGGGTACCATTAGCAAGGAGTCATAAAGAAAAAACATCTCTAATGTGAAACATTTACTGTCATTTGCAAATTAAAAAAAAAAATCGCTGCTAGCAACCACAACATTTATATCCCAACTCCAAAACATAGGCTAATATAGACTGACATCTGCCAAATGCTTGTCAACAATTCTTACTCAATGACAAGAATTTAAGGCATTTTGCTTGTTTGACCATTTTTCTTGCAAATTCTACTAACATGCAGTAATATTTAATCTGTAAAACAAATTAAACTTTAGGGAGCTTTTCAAGTAAATTAATTCAATTTGTTTCAATACAATATATATATATATATATATATATATATATATATATATACACAAATGAATCCAAAAAACTAATGTAATCCAGGAAACTAGAGTGATAGAAATACCCATATTTACTAAAGAAATTGTGATTATATTGATTGGTTCCATTGTATTGAGGTGAGCTGTCCAGAGAAAAGTACTGACAGTTTCCTAGAATATTGTTTGCTCAGGATGCATTGTAGGCTGCATGGATGGAAAATTATAACTTACCACTGATTCTCCATTAAGCAAACTAATATTGGTCTTCAATATTTAAGACAGTCTCTTTCGAGCATTTAAGGGAAGTAATAAATGTACTGATTCAGGCCATTGGAGTAATATAGAAGATGTTTCAAAAGTGAAAGAAAAGAGGTGTGCCTGCGTGGCTCAGTGGCTCAGTTAGTTGAGCGTCTGAGTTCTGGTTTCTACTTAGGTCATGATCTCAGGGCCCTAAAATTGAGCCCCTGTTGGGCTGCCTGCTTAGCTGGGAGTCTGGTTGAGATTCTCTCTCTTCCTCTCCCTCTGCCTCTCCCCCCATGCACTCTCTTTTGGTCTCTCTAAAATAATAAGTCAATCTTTAAAGAAAAAGTTAAAGAGGAGTATGTCTGTTAACCCCAGATCAGTTTGGAATCAGTATCGTGTGGGCGGCGTTTATTTATTAGTATCATAAGATATTGAGCCAATTCGACTCGATTGTTACAGTTAACGTGCTTTTTTTTTTTTTTTTTCCAGAATTCCTTGTTTTAGGAGAATCACCTGTCCCTTCCCTTCAGTAATCCTTTCTGGTACATGCGGTTCTTAAAGGACTGATATGGTCCAGCATAGTCCAGGCCTGACCAAATTTCTTTCTCAGCCTGGTGGGAGTGATTGAGACATAAGCATATAACCAAAGTCTGACCAGTGAGAATCTTCTAGCTCACGATTATCAGAGTTGTCAAGAAAAGCACTCTTTCCTTCTTTGTCAATCACAAACTATAAGGACTTCATAGTCTTTTTTCTGCCAGAAGTCATCTTGCAGGCACATAAAGCTATGTCATTTGAGAAGAAGACGAGCAGGTAGAACAAAGCCGAGAATGGAGTAAGGAAGAGCTCTGACGTCATGTAACACTTGAATCTAGCTGAGCCCTGAATAGAAAGATGCTCCTTCTGGACCACTCAGTTACAGGAAGGGGTGAATTCTTCCCTTATTTCAATTGAAATGAGTTTGAATTGGATTTCTGCCATTGAAATTAGAGGCCTGATGACTTCACAATGAATGACTTAAATCAATGGCTTCCAAACATTTGGGGTGAAAGTATAACTATAATAATTCAAACACCGACCTCCTTCTACCTCACCTCTTAAACGTTCCAACTATTCCTTGTGCACCTGATTTCTCTGCAAGAACAGTTTAACTTTTTTAATTGATCAGGATTGTGGATCTTTCTATCATTCTCCCCACAACTTGGAATCCTTCATGCAGGCCTAGAAGTATGTCACTGGGAAAGGACAGGCTTTGAGAGAGCAGTGCTTCTAAAACACTTTCCATCAGTAAATACATACACCATTTCTACTAGTCTTCAGACTATTGAAGCCCTCCAGACAGTGTTCTCTATTGCTTGTAGGGTTTACATCAGCTCAGTCATTTTGCTTTTAACTCACCCCCAACTTATAAATTTACATTATTTAACCATCTTAGAACAACTGAGGAATGTTTCTAGTGATTGACATATTTTGAAATCATATCCTTGACAAACCAAGATCTTTAGGGCTCAAACCTGTTCTCTGCATCCTAACCACCAGAGGAACGTGACAAAACACAGACTTCAGTGTCTCACTCTGGCCCTGCTGAATTGAATATTGAGGGTGAAAAGTCCAGGAATTTTCATTTTTAGCCAACATTCCAATTGCCTTGAGTCCTTAATTTGACATTGCCAGAATTGAAACCAGTACATAACTTCAACAACTAAATTAGATAACTTTGTGTTGGCTTATTAATACTCTACTGCAGTTTTCTCTAACTTTAATATGAATGTGAATCACCTGAGCCTTGTTAAAATGAATATTCAGTAGATCTGATGTAGGGCCTGAGATTCTGTGGAGATTCTGGATTTCCAATAAGCTCCTGGGTAATGCTGATATTTTAAGTCCATAGACTGCACTTGGAATAAGGCAGCTCTAGTGCATTCCACAAAAGATATGGAAAAAAACAACAAAAATACATAAAATTAAAAAGAGTCAGTAGTAAATCTGGACTATGAAAAAATAAAAGTAGAACCACAGAGATAAGACTATCACATGGGAATGAGTTGTAGAAGACTGCAGTTCTATTTTCCTGGAAGCTAAATCAGATAAGAAAAAGCACTCTCTTACAGGGTTCCCAGAATACATAAAAAAAGCAAAATTAGTCTTAGGAAGTAGTGCAAATTCTGTGATATATAATCTATGTATCAAATATATATTGTATGTATACAAATATATTATAAATTTATCATAAAAAATGTCTGAATTTCTTACTTTTTCTCTTAAATCAGGTCTGAAAGCATAATGAGGAAGTATAATTGAGAAAGACTAGTTTTATTGGAGCCAAAAATTTCAGGTCAAAATATGTAATTCTCTGATGGCTTTATTTGGTACACATGTAAATTTTACTGCTAGAGAAATGGATGGGAATGACTTTACAGCAGGTTAGGTGCCAGGGAAATCTAGAAAATCCCAAAATGGCTCTTAAACTTCTTTTATTTTTGTACCTTGAAGAGAAGGACAGAATTGTCTTAGCAATGATTGCATTTGTCAGGTATGAAGTAAAAATAGTACAAGCCATAACATGCAAAACAAAATGGGTAATCAGACCACAGAAACAATGAAAAACAAATTTAGCTTTGACATTCCTCATTTCCTATTTCCTTTTTTTTTTAATCTCCCACCAGAAGAACCCCCACTCCTTTCTCTACCTTGGGTAATGTATAACTTTGCACATTATTTCTTTGATCTTTCCTTCATGATTTATAAGTCTTTGGTTCTTTTTTTTTCCTTCCAAGTTTTTATTTAAATCTAGTTAATGAGCATAAAATACAGTATTAGTTTCAGGTGTAGGACTTAGCGATTCTTCACTTATATAAACACCAGTGCTCATCACAAGTGCCCTCCTTAATCTGCATCACCTATTTTACTCATCTCCCTGCCCACTTCCCCTCCAGTAACCCCCAATTTGTTGTCTATAGTTGAGAGTCTTTTTCTCAGTTTGCCTCTCTTTTCCCCACTATGTTCCTTTGTTTTGTTTTAAATTCCACATATGAGTGGAATCAGATGGTATTTGTCTTTTCCTGACCGACTTATTTCATTTAGCATAATATACTCTAGCTCCACCCATGTCATTCCAAGAGGCAAGATTTTATTCTTTTTTATGGCTGAGTAATATTCCATTGTGTGTATATGAGGTATATATATATATATATATATATATATCATCTTCTTTATCCATTCATCAGTTGATGGACATTTGGGCTCTTTCCATAATTTGGTATTGCTTAATAGTGCTGCTATAAACATTGGGGTGCATGTGCCCCTTCAGATCAGTATTTTTGTATCCTTTTTGGGTAAATACCTAGTAGTGTAACTGCTGGGTCATAAGGTAATTTTATTTTTAACTTTCGGAGGAACATTCATACTGTTTTCCAAAGTGGCTGCACCAGTTTGCATTCCCTCCAACAGTGTAAGAGCATTCCTCTCTAAGAAGTCTTTGGTTCTTAAAAAAATAGGATCAACCTAAGCTAGCTTTGTAAAAATAGTATATTTTCTATAATGGATATAGGGTACATGTGATATTCAAACTATCTAACAACTCCCAAATCACAACATTCTTTGCCAAGAGCTTAAATATTCCTTCAGTGTTGTTTTATCTTCAATCCTGCAGTTTGTAAAATAGTTAAAAAATCAGATTTTACTGCTCATGTCCCTATGATGACCAAGACTAGAAGATAGACTCTACATTTTTAAACATATAATGTACAAAAATTATATATATGTATATTTCTGAAGTTGGTAATCATTTCTAAGAAATACTTGATATCCTTATTAATGGCTTTCAAGCTAAGACTAAATGGTCTATCATGTTGGATACTTGTTTCTTTTTTCTCTAGAGATGTATGCCCATTATTAACTGCAAGTTAAATTCAAGTAAATATAAACACTGATCCCACCAAACATCATCCCAAGACTATGTGTTAGTAACTGACTAATCTTTTAAAGATACTCCTGAGGGGCTCCCTGGTGGCTCAGTGGGTTAAAGCATCTGCCTTTGGCTCAGATCATGATCCCAGGGTCCTGGGATTGAGCCCTGCATTGGGCTCTCTGCTCAGTGGGGAGCGTGCTTCCCCCTCTCTTTCTGCCTGCCTCTCTGCCTATTTGTGATCTCTTTCAAAAAAAAAAAAATCTTTAAATATACTCCTGAATCGATTACTCAGAAAACACAGAGGCAGACTCTATAACCATACTCCCCTTGAAATGACTGTTTTGTGACTCATGTATCAATTAATTCAGAAAATAATTCTTGAGGACAATAACAATAAGCTAAGCACAGTTAGGGGCTAGGGGAAAAAAACAGATGAATAAAATAATTTCATCCTTAGGGTAGCCTATGCTACAAAAGGACAGCATTAATGAAATGGGTCGTTTCAGTAAAAGGTAGCACATGGTGCTATAAAGGGTGTCTTTTGACTTATGAGGTAAAGAAAGTATCCTCAAATGAAGGGACATCTAAGATGATGTATCTAACTAGGACTAGATACTAGAAGATGGAGAGGAGGCACAGGCAAGTGTAGTCAGGTTTGGGGCAAAGGAAAGACAAGTAAAAATGCTGAGAGGCATATTCTGAATGTTAGCGTATGGAAGTGTAAGAGGGGACACATAAAAAGAGCTTGGTCCATTCAATAAATGACAAAGAAGATTTTATGACTAGAGAGTAGAGCTCAGGATGGAGATGAAAACGAGAGATGACACTAGGCATAAAAAGGGATTGTAAATGGTCTGAGAAATCATGTCAGGAAGTTCAAATTTAATTCTGAGAGCAGTGAGAGCCATTTGAGAAAAGTAAGGACATCAGAGTCTCATTTTAGAACGTAATTACACTGATGATAATATGAAAATGGACTTGCAGGGGTAGGTGAGTTGAAGGCAATGGAACCAGTTAGAATTGTACAGTTGTTCAAAAGAAAGAAGAATATGGCCTGAACTAATATCTTGGAGGTAAGTGGGAGAGAGGGGGATAAATCTGAAGTCTATTTAGAAGTTATAAATGAAGAATGTTAATAATTGATTTAGTGGGAAAGGACATGAGTAAAAGAGAAGAAAACAAAGTCAAGGATGACACCCAAGTAAACTGAAAACCAAGATGGTACCTGGGAAGTGAAAGATAAATAATCACTCGGCTCAGTGATTTTTGGTTTCCCTTTATTAGCATTTGTTCTTATATTATAGGATAGATACATATGTTCCTCTTCAATTTTCTTCCATTAAAATCATCTCTGCTTCATATTTACTGCTTCATGGAAAGCATGATTTCTTTGACCTTTCTGCTGGAGCCAGAATTGCAGATATATTTTTCATTCTGACCTAAAAATATGCTGTGAGCTGCATTCAGAAAGTTTGTCCTAATAGGTTCAGCAGCAGCACCCTGGCATGATTTTTCTGTATTATAGAAAAAGAGCAGCCTGTACCCCTGAAACAAATAATACATTCTATGTTGGTAATAACAAAAAGAAAGAAAAAGAGCATCAAAATAAAATGCCCTCCCCCCAGGGGCTGACAGGCCAGAACAGGAGGCTAGGAGGGTGTCACCAAAAATAAGAATTCCACATTTTCTCTCTCTTAACTTATCTGTTGAGTGAACAGTGCTTTTCCAGTAGTGAAAGCACAGGTGAATTATATAAAACTTATCTTCCATGTTAGCTCTCAATTTCTTTGTCTTTATTATTTTCCTTACCTTTTCGAGTATCCTGTTCTAAAATGTAAAGTGTTTCTACTGATTGTTCTATCTCCACAGGAGGAACACACGCATACACATGAACACTTGAGGTAAAGATTTTAGAGTAAACCATTAGAGACAAGATCGACATGTTTATTTTTTAGTGTGGTTTATATTATTAAAAAAAAAAGCTAACATTATCTTTTGGTCAACAAATTCTAAACATATTGCTTATGCTAGTTGGGTGAAGAATAAGATCAAATTGTCGCCATTGAAATGCTTAGTACATGCTAGGACTCCTTTTTGTTTTTTATTTCCCCATACTTTTTTTCCTTAACTCCCACAAGCTTGTTTTTCATAACCAGTCAAGCTTGTTCCTATCTTGAGGCCTTGAAGTAGCTGATGTTTCTCCCTGGACTCTCACTGAAAATGGGAAAGTTTTCTCTCTTGTTCATTTTTGTCATCTTCAGCACCTAAAACTATCTTTGCCGCCTAATACGAACAGAATAAGTAACTCTGAGTATATGAGGAAATACTGTTCATTAATTGTTCTATGTGCGTTTATCTCTTCTCCCTGACCACACTGAAGGCAGGAACATGATAAATTCTATATTCCACATAAGACCCAAAATTCTAACCTAAAATTCTAAGTACTCAAATATTACTTATAAGGCTGACTGAGTGACTATGTAAGTGAATATCCAAAAAAATACCGAATTCAAAAGAGCAACTTTAGGAGGTGTGTTTGTTTCCTACTCCTGCAATAATATATTAGCACAAATCAGGTGGCTTAAAACAAGAGAATTTTTTTCCCTCTCCGTTGTGGAGTCCAGAGGTTTGAAATCGAGGTGTGAGCAGGGCTATACTCCCTCTGAAAGCGCTAGGGGAAAATCATTCTGTGTCTCTTCTAGCTTCTGATGGCTCTAGGCATTTCCTCCTTTTTTTTTTTTTTAATTTTTTTTCTTTTTTCTTTTTCTTTTCTTTTCTTTTTTATTTATTTATTTATTTTTTTACTTAACGTATAATGTATTATTTGTTTCAGGGGTACAGGTCTGTGAATTGTCAATTTTACACAATTTAAAGCACTCACCATAGCACATTCCCTCCCCAATGTCCATAACCCAGCCAACTCTATCCCTCCCCACTCCCTAGTAACCTTGTTTGTTTCCTAAGATCAAGAGTCTCTTAATGGTTTGTCTCCCTCCTTGGTCTCATCTTGTTTCATTTTTCCCTCCATTCCCCCACGACCAGCTGCCTTGCCTTTCAAATTCCTCAAATGAGAGAAAACATATGATAATTGTTTTTCTCTGATTGACTTATTTTGCTTAGCATAATACCCTCTAGTTCCATCCACATCATTGCAGATAGCGAGATTTCGTGGGGTGTTTTTTTTTTGATGGTTCATTAGTATTCCATTACACACAAACACACACACACACACACACCACACATCTTTATCCACATCTGTTGATAGACATCTAGACTTTTCTTATAGTTTGGCTATTATGGACATTGCTGCTATAAACACTTGGGTACACGTGCCCCTTTGGATCACTACATTTGTATCTTTAGGGTAAATACCCAGTATTGAAATTGCTGGGTCATAGGGTAGCTCTATTTTCAACTTTTTAAGGCTTCAGCAGCTTGCATTCCCACCAACAGTGTAAGAGGGTTCCCCTTTCTCTGAATCCTCACCAACACCTGTCGTTTCCTGACTGGTTAATTTTAGACTTTCTGACTGGTATAAGGTGGTAACTCGTTGTGATTTTGATTTGTATTTCCCTGATGCCAAGTGATGTGGAGCAATTTTTCATGTGTCTGTTGACCATTTGGATGTCTTCTTTGCAGAAATATCTGTTCATGTCTTCTGCCCATTTCTTGATTGGATTATTTGTTCTTTGAATGTTGAGTTTGATAAGTTCTTTATAGATTTGAGATATTAACCCTTTTTCTGATATGTCATTTGCAAATATCTTCTCCCATTCTGTCAGTTGTCTTCTGGTTTTGTTGACTGTTTCCTTTGCTGTGCAAAAGCTTTTGATCTTGATAGGGTCCCAATAGTTCATTTTTGCCTGTGCTTCCCTCCCTTGCCTTTGGTGATATGTCTAGGAAGAATTTGCTACAGCTGAGATTGAAGAAGTTGCTGCCTGTGTTCTCCTCAAGGATTTTGAGAATTCAAAATTCCTGCTTCACATTGAGGTCTTTCATCCATTTGAGTCTCTTTTTGTGTGATATAAGGAAATGGTCCAGTTTCATTCTTCTGCATGTGGCTGTCGAATTCTCCCCAAACCATTTGTTGAAGAGACTGTCTTTTTTCCATTGGACATTGTTTCCTGCTTTGTCAAAAATTAGTTGATCATACAGTTGAGGGCCCATTTCTGGGCTCTCTATTCTGTTCAGTTGATCTACGTGTCTGTTTTTGTGCCAGTATCATTCTGTCTTGATGATGACAGCTTTGTAATAGAGCTTGAAGTATGGAATTGTGATGCCGCCAACTTTGGTTTTCTTCTTCAATGTACCTCTCGCTATTCGGGGTCTTTTCTGGTTCCATATAAATTTTAGGATTATTTGTTCCATTTCTTTGAAAAAAAGTTGATAATATTTTGATAGGGATTGCATTAAATGTGTAGATTGAAGTAGGTAGCATAGTCATTTTCATAATATTTGTTCTTCCAATCCATGAGCATGGAATGTTTTTCCATTTTTTGGTGTCTTCTGCAATTTCTTTCACGAGTACTTTATAGTTTCCTGAGTACATATTCTTTGCCTCTTTGGTTAGGTTTATTCCTTAGGTATCTTAGGGTTTTGGGTCCAATTGTAAATGGGATCAACTCGTTACTTTCTCTTTCGTCTTTCTTGTTGTTGGTGTATAGAAATGCAACTGATTTCTGTGCATTGATTTTATATCCTCACACTTTATTGAATTCCTGTATGAGTTCTAGCAGTTTTGGAGTGGAGTCTTTTGGGTTTTCCACATAAAGTATCATATCATCTGCAGAGTGAGAGTTTGTCTTCTTCTTTGCCAATTTGGATGCCTTTTATTTCTTTCTGTTGTCTGATTGCTGAGGCTAGGACTTTTAGTACTATGCTGAATAGCAGTGGTGATTGTGGACATCCCTACCATATGATGACAGTTTCTAAAAGTGCAGCTCAGCAGTGAATTTTAGAGAAACCATCATAGCCAACAGCATATTATACTTAATTCAGAAGCAGGTTACTCATAAATACCATATTACAAGGAGCACCAGTCTAGGTGTAATATGACTGTTGTATGATACCATCAACAACCAGGATCCAAAGGTTTTCAGTTGGCTATTTTCCTGGGCCACAGTAAAAATGTTTTATTCAGTTCATGTCAACATAGTTAAGTCTAATGAAAATTTATTGATGTCTATACGCTGAATATTGTGAACACACGAAGATGAGTAAAGGATGGCTACAGCCTCAAAAGCATAAAGTGAGGAGACAGACAGATGAATAGCTACATCATGACCACAGTAAGTGGAATGTAGTAGAGGCATTAAGAAAGTAACAAAGAGCAGAGTAGGGTGGAGATTAACTTAGCATGGTGTGGGGACTGGGAATGTCCTTGATCATGTAGGTAAGTAGGATTTTCATTTCAAGAAGAGAAAAAAGTGTAACCAAAGACTGAATTATGGGAAAATATAAGAATGTTAAGGAAATAATGAATAGCTATTTGTGTCTGCAGCAGGATATGCCTAAGTAGGCAAGTAGTCAAGAAGGAAAAGATGTTGGAAAATTACATTGAGAGAGATTATTAAGAACCTTGCTTGTCAAAAAAAAAGTCTGGAATTCTCTGTTTGTAGGTATAGCAACTATAAGCAATTTTATTCTGTCAAATAGATCGTTCCTGGAATATAAATCAGCAAACCACACCAATGTTGCCCATAGTGACAACACTCTAAATGAAAGCATCATTTACATTCATGCACAGTTGCAGTGTGGCAAGCCTGCAAATATTTTCAACCACTCTCTTGGAAATTGGGACTTATGATTGCTGTCCAGAGTGTCCTCTTCAAATATTTCAAATATGAAGGACACTGATTACACACATACATGCACACATTTATACCCAGGAAAGGGGGGAGAGAGAGAAACTGATTGTGCTATGAACAGGAAGGATTTTTATGGACTTGTCTTTCATCTTGTGGAAGAAGGGAGCATGACGTAGCAGGTCTATTTATAGAAATCTAAAAATGATTTCTAGTCAGGTAATCTTGCAAAATCAGGGAATGCATCTATAACATAATGAATATTTAAATGTAGTAGGAACTTCAGATCCTCCTGAAACTAAGGTATTTCTGCGGCCACATTAGAAGAGGATGGACTCCAAAGGGATGAGAGTTGTTACCATGGCAACTCTCAGGCTGACTCATTCATAGATATCTCCTTAAACTTGTGACATGAGAGAAATCGCTTGAGGATTTTTAACACTGTACCAAAATACACATTGCTCCATGCAGATGAAAAAATACATCAGCATAGTTGTTTTTTTTTTTTTTCTTCCTCAGGCTCTCTGTGACATTTTTATACAAGACCTCCCTTGTCCTTCAATCTCTTCCATATTCAGGATAGGCAAATGGCTACAGATGAGGTATGAAGAATTGGGAAGAACTCAAGCTGCTATTCAAAAATAAAATCTGCATTCTGTTTGCAGATATTACTTTAGTGGCCATACTACTTACTGATCTTTATTTCCACTCACATCTGAGCTAGGGTTTCAATTTTCAGTACATGTTTTAAAAACAAATGTATTAAGCTACAAGTAGTGAAGTAGAAGGACAGGAAAATACACAGTACCTAAAAGTAAAGATAGTAAGGCCCTCTCTTTTACTCTTTCTCTCTCCCTTTTCCTCTTTTGTTATTCAAGAAAATGTGTTTCTTACCGAGCAACACTAAGAGAAGTTTCCAGCCTTACATTTCTTTTGCTTCAGGAAGAGAACACACACACACACAAAAAATTTGATAAAATAGGGAACTCCACTATAAATGGAGACAGGAACAGATTTTAAAGGACTATTGAAAGCATAGCTGTGGCTCATTAAGGATTGTGAAGAACATTTTGGGAGTACCTAGGTCACCATTTCTCAAATTATGTTTTGAGAATTAATAGCATAATAATGTCCTTGGAAACATCCAACCAAAAATGTAAATTTCAGGATTGTGCTACTTAGAATCATATTCAGTAGTCCACGTAGTCCTGATAATAATTATATACACTGAGTGTGAGAATCATTGATCTAGGCAACCTCCTCATTTTATTAGATGCAGTTGATCACTGTCTGAGAATTTGATTGGCCAAAGATTATCCACAGTTCTAAAATCCACTTCTCCAGATCCTTAGATTCATTCTCATTAGCTAACCAAGTTCTCATGTGAATTAAAAAAAAAAAATCTATAATCCCACCTATGGACATTGGGGAGGGTATGTGATTTGGTGAGTGCTGTGAAGTGTGTAAACCTGGTGATTCACAGACCTGTACCCCTGGGGATAAAAATATATGTTTATAAAAAATAAAAAATTAAATAAAAAAAATAAAAAAAAAATCTAGAAAAATTTTATGACAATGTAGAGCTTTGAATATGACTAAATTAATACCTGTTAAATATGCTTAAAAGGAATGTGTTGGAGTGTGACTCCACAATATAATTAGAAATTTGATTGGCTAGGTGGTAAATTATTCAAGGCAACTTCTTTTTCTGGGCCGTTTTTGCTGCTGATGCTTAACTTTGAAACATACACCTTCCTTAGGGGGTGGATAAGGCATAGTAAAAATAAACAAAATAATAATACTTTAAAAAGTGAGTCTTATTTGTCCTTGGCATCTTCTACTTTACATAAGAAAATGGGTTTCTCAGCTAAATATTGGAATTTTGTTATCATGGGTTTGGGGGTTTCTCAATAGATTTTGATATTTGGACTATTCCTGGTCTTTAATAGTCCATTTCTTCCCTGAGTGATGGTGAAGGAGCATCCTGGCTGTCAGCCAGTGAGAAAAAGAACGACTGATAGGCACCAAGCTTCTGTCCTACGCTGTTCTTTTGCCTCTATTTATAAATTCACTTTGATAATCTCATTTAATCCTATAACAGAGTTGATGAGGACTCATTTATCTGTGCCCCTGATATCCAATCTGCTGCCTTGTTATCAGCTACAATACTTATACCTCCACTTCATTAGCTCTTTGAGTTAATATTAGCTCTTTGAGTTAATACCCAGCACAAATATAGCAACTTTTCCCTAAATTCTGGTACTCCTCTATTTCTTATTTTCTTCATTTCTCATAATTGCAGCAGCCAACTTAAGTCCATCCCCTCTCTTTCAATGTTTTGTTTCTACTCCTCTGTAGTAACTTTGCCCCCAATCAGAGGCCTAGTATATTTCACCTCTGCTACCATTTTAACAGGGCTCTCTGCCTCCAGGTTTACCTCTCCTCTACCATTTATTGATTCATGCAACAAAAAGTTGTCGGACACCCCCTTGACTGCAGACTCTGTCCTCAGCCCTGGAAATAGCAAGATGGATAAGTCCTCATGGAGTTCACAGTCCAGTGCAGGAAATAGAAGAGCACACAGCCAGCTTTCCTTGCAGAGAAAGGCTGGCTATGAAGAGACGGTCCTGAGGGGAGCCATAGGAGAGACCAAACCCAGATTTTCTGGCTTCTGACTCTGATAAAAATATGCATTTGTCTTCCAGTCTGAGGCCTTTGTCAGTAGGGAGTAGCCAGGGGTAAGAGAAAGAAGAGTGAGTATTCTAGGCCAAGACAACTTCACAACAAGAGAAAATACTGTGTGTGTGTGTGTGTGTGTGTGTGTGTGTGTAACTGAGAGAAGACTGGCTGGGCTGGATGACAGAGTGGAAAAGGAATCGAGTAAAGAAGTGCAGCTAAAGAGATAGAACAGAGGAATCACACTGTTTGCCCCTAGGCAATTTGTATTTTTATCTTCATAACATGGAGGGGCCATTGAACTTTAACCTTGGGAGCAATAGCATCATAACTGCAATTTTAAAATATGGAAATACCACTTTACCTGCCATTTGTCAAAGGCGTGAAGGGAGAACAAGACAAAAAGCAGAGGACTAGTTAGGAGCCTCTTGCAGTTAATCAGGTGAGAAATGATAAAGGCCAAACTAGATCATAGCAACTAAATGGAATAAAGAGATATTTTTATGAAATAGAAATGCAAGGTTTTATTGTCTTATTTAGTATGGGGTGAGATGGAGAACAAAGTCAAGAAAGATTTCTAGTTTCTGGTTTGATCAACAGGGTGGATGATTATTAAGGATCATCCCCCACAGAAAATGGGGGTGGATGGAAGACCAGATTTTAAGTGCGGGTGCGCATGTTTCTGTGGGGCATTCTATCATCTTGGTGATAGAAGCACAGAAATACCACATAGTAGCCCCTACCCTCAACAACTGTATGTTCCCTCTCTTCTCCTAGAGTGTTATCATGCATGCACAGTCTAAATTAAGAGATCTTTAACCTCTAGGCACTTGCCATGTTTGCCTTTCATCTTATGGTTACTTAGAAATAATTGCCAGCAAGGAAAACATCATTGCTACCATAGCTAATGATTAAGAAGGCTTTTACTTGACACTATTCCTTATAGTCCACATATGAGTGAAACCGTGTAATTGTTTCTCTGCTTGACTTGACTTAGCATAATCCCCTCCAGTTCCAACCACGTTGATTTAAATGGTAGGTATTCATTTTTTCTGAGAATTATAGGGGAAGGGATGGAAAACTTAAGGGGGAGAAATTGGGGAGGGAGATGAACCATGAGCGACTATGGACTCTGGGAAACAAACTGAAGGTTTCAGAGGGGAGTTGGGTGGGGGGGATAAGGTCACCGGGTGACAGGCACTAAGGAGGGCACATTTTGTGATGAACACTGGGTGTTACACGCAACTGGTGAATTATTGGACACTATATCAAAAACTAATGATGTCCTACTTTATAGTGGCTAACTGAATATAATTTAAAAAAGTGGAAAAAAAAAAGAAAGCTTTTACTTGGAAGTAGTAAAATTTGGCAGGCCTTTGAATATGAAAACAATCCTACCAAAAGAAAATTATTCTACTTTCTATACTCCTTGAGGATTGCTATAGAACAAAAATATTGTCTTTCTCTGAGCTAACACACATCTGAAGAATCACCCAGGGCAGTAATGAACAATTGATTGTATTTAGCATTCCATGGGGATGTCAACTGCACACAGATAAGAGCATGGCCATGGTGTTCATTACCAGCAACAGCTGATGAAGGCAAGGTCATGGATAAAACATCAGAGAGGACTGAAAAGTCTACATTAGAACTGACTGTTAATGATTAATCGGCATCCATAAAAAAGCAAGTCGGAAGTCAGCCTTAGGCAAGAGATAAAAGCCATGTCCTAGGAGAAAAACCTTTTGTGCTTCTGATACATACTTAGCCATTGCTGGTTTTTGAGTGGAAAGAACTAGGAACTTAAAGTCAGATTCGGGTTCAGACCACAACTCTGATGTTTCTGAGCAGAGTCACTTTTGGCATCTCATAAACTGAGAGTCTCGTTTAAAAAAGGGAATATTAATTCCAGTTTCATAAGGAGGTGAGGTTTAAACAATATAACATACAGAAAGCCCCTGCTTAAGTACTGGTCATGCTGCTAAACATTCAGTAATAAGAGACCCATATTATTAAGTATTTAGAGGGGGAAAATTGATAACTTAGCTGAAGAGAATGAAAATATGTATTAGGGGGGCACCCGGGTGGCTCAGATGGTGAGGCATCTACCTTCGGCTCAGGTCATGATCCCACGGTCCTGGTATCAAGTCTCGCATCAGGCTCCGTGCTCAGCAGGGAGTCCCCTTCTCCTTCTCTCTCTCCCCACTGTCTGCCCTGCTTGTGTTCTCTCACTCTCTCTGCCAAATAAATAAATAAAAATCTTAAAAAAAAAGAAAATATGTATTAGGAATTGAATTGTCTTATGACATGCTTTAAGCTATTTGTTTTTTTCTTCTTTAAACAACTACAGTCTTTGTTATTTTCTAGGACTATTACATACATTTTTTAATTCATCATTCCAACAGACTTGATAGTTTTTCTGCCCATCACACAGATAAGGAGATTGAATTTCAAATTTTCTCTAAGATCATCGGATCAGTGAGAAATAAATCCTTAACTAAATTCCAACTGTCCTAGTTCTATTTTCGCCAAAGACTTAGTTGATGGATCGGTTTGTTAGCATGGAGGTTTTATTCCTAGTTGGGTCCAGTCTATATCCTTAATGCAAGTCTGTTTAGCTACGCATGTTTGGTATGACTGACAACTGTGAAACTATATCAGAGGACTATGAAGTTTATCGGAATTATTAGCTTTAGAATTCACAAACAACATTTTCTATACTGCCAAAGAAATTCCTGGAGTTTAGAGGTTTGCTTTGTTTTGTTTTTCTCAGTAAATGGTATAACATTGCCAAGGTCCTTCTCTGCAGCAGCGTCTGCCAAGTCACTTTTTAGCCAGATCCAGTCAAAGACCAACAGAAGTTTGAACAGATGCTCAATGAGTTTGAGCCACTGGAGATGGCCAGTATGGAAATGGATGTAGCTTTTTGGTTCTATAAACTTGAGTTTAAGGCCTGACTTAGTTAATACTTTTTATAAATTTGAATTTAGTTCAATATTTAGAAAATTGTAGTACGAAAGAAGAAGGCTGAAGTTTTATTTTATTTTTTATTATGTTCAGTTAGCCAACATATAGTACATCATTAGTCTATAGTTTTATTTTTATTTACTTTAGCAAGTTGTCATATTAAGCTCTAAAGCATGTAAGGCAAAAGAGTCTGAAATACCAGTACTTGTGATATATCCATCTATCAAAAAGAGGTTTTTTTTTTTTTTAAGATTGTATTTATTTATTTATTTGACAGACAAAGATCTCAAGTAGGCAGAGAGGCAGGCAGAGAGAGAGGAGGAAGCAGGCTCCCTGCTGAGCAGAGAGCCCTATCCCAGGCTTGATCCCAGGACCCTGAGATCATGACCTGAGCCGAAGGCAGAGGCTTTAACCCACTGAGCCACCCAGGCACCCCTCAAAAAGAGTTTTATTACAGTATTATTTTTAGTTGTAAACAAACAAACAAACAAAACAAAAAACAAAAACAAAACAAAAAACCCTGAAATAGCCTCAATAACCATTAATAGAGTAATGATTAACTTCTATACTATAGTATATTGTGTATCCACTAAATAGAATGAGTTATATCTCTACCCACTGATTTGGAGGAATTTCTGTGCTGTCATTAAGAAAAGAAAGATCTGGAGTGCCTGGGTGGCTCAGTCAGTTTAGCACCTGCCTTCAGCTCAGGTCATAATCCTGGGGTCCTGAGATCAAGCCCAGAGTCATCTGTGGGCCAGCTTCTCTGTCTCCTACGTGCTCGTGCACTCTCTCACTACCTCTCTCTCAAATGAATAAATAAAATCTTAAATAAGAAAAGACAGATTCATAGAAATGAGTAATATAATGCTATTTTTAAAGAACAAAAGTCACGTCTGTATGTATATATGCTTCTAGATAATTGTATAAGTATGAACAAACATATAAACGTTTGCCCACCAAGCTGCCAATTGGTTAGTGAAACAAAGTAGGATGGAGGAAAAGGACTTAAACAATAAACAAATGGACAACAAATTAATAAAGAAATAGCTGTGGAGAAAAGGTACTAATTTTCATGACAAAAAGGTAGTATATGTAAAATGATCTTTTATTTTTAAAACAGATAGAAAAAGCAGCCACCAAATGTTGATAGTGATTGTCTTTGAATAATCACTATCAAATTAGAACTAAACAAAGCAAGATGGTAGAGAAAAGAGAGGATAGAGTAAGAGAGCAAACATGATAAATATAATATAAATAGAATTTGGCTACCCATTGTCTTTTTTGAGTTCCCCAGGGACTCCCAAAAGACTATGACCCATAGGCTCTCTAGGATGATAATTTGATGGATAATTTGATGGAAATCCATCTTCCTGTTATTTAGTCTGAAAATAAAGCTCCTGAGATTTCCAAAGGATTCCTTCCTGGAAGGGTAAGTGACAGCTCTAAGAGATATTAGAAATACTTGGCTCTTGAGAAAGATATCACTGTATCCTATAAAAATTTCTTCTTTCCACCCTATTAATTTTAAGAGTTTCTAAGATCTCATTCTCCTCCAACAAAACATAATAGAATCTTATTACTGACTCCTCTCTTTTAAGCTCTGTTCACATTACAAGATCATAGTTCACAAGAGAAGACTGGCTTCCTGGGCTAGAAAATGATCACAAAATTTTTTTCCATTTCTTCTAAGTAGCATGTGTTTTGATAGAATCTTGGTTTTCTGATTCTCATATTTTTTCCCAACTTAGATCATGCCATACCTTAGTTTTCTAGAATTGTCATGCATACCACCTAATGGTTACCATTCTGATCATATATTCATAGTTCAACTCAGGATGGCCAGCCAAAACTGTCACATTCTGAAAGTTACACTAGATCCTTCATGCATCTGATTTTATTTCTGCTCTTACTTAAATATTAAAAGAAAATGGAAATACTAATTTTCTAGGAATTTCTGGAACTAAGGAACTTTGAAAAAACCCTATTGTGCCATACATATGTATTAGTTAAGTGAGTTTTAAATGTCAGTAATGTTTATGAATTATCCTCCTGATGAATTAATTGCCAATCTTACATTTTACTGGTAACTTTGAATGTTGACTAATTTGTAAATGAGATCAAAAGCTGCACTGAATACAGTCCATTTTTAAAGCTTTGGCATAAATAGCCTTATACTTCCAAAACTGCCAAGTTATTACTATAACTGTCAATGAAATTTCATTTGACCTATTTCAAAATGTTTATTAGTATTTTGAAGATAGTCACTGTTAATTTATTCTTAAAGAGGAAATTTGCTTTAAACTCCATATGCTTTTCTCATTTCCCAGAAATTGATCAGTTACTTATGTTAGTGGGAATTATAAACCCATTAGTCTTGATTAGTTAGAGAAAAAACTCTGGATTAGTAATTATTTTAGTTAACTGAAAGTCCCCACATATATTACCTAAGGATAATAAGTTTTTCAGAAAATCAGAATATAATAAGATGATTTTGCAATAATGTACTTAGTACTTACATCCAGTGCCACAAACACACAGCTCTACTTAATTCACATTCAGCTAACGTATTGGAGTACAGCTATCCACTGCATACTATGCAGGGACCTAAAAATTAAAAGTAAAGTAAAATAAAAATCCTTTGCTCTTGGGGAGCTCAAAATCTGTGGGACTGGGAAATGATTGCAAGTACTCCAATCAAAGTGGAAGCAGAGTTGTAGGGGCTCAAAGGAGTGAGTGACTAATTGCAGAATTAAATTTCCTAGGGGTTCTGTCTTCTCACCTTACACTGTCTCCATGGCGAACCAGTTCATTCCCACGACTTCATCTATCACTCGTGACTCACGCGGCTTTGTTTCTCTCTGAGCCCTGTCTTCCTATATCCTGGCCCATAACTGCATACTTGGCACCTCTATGTGTAAATGCCACCAACACCCACGACACAAACCAGCCCAAATACATTAGTCGTCCTCAGCCCCTGATCCTCCATTCTTAATGTTATCTATCTACTCACTTCCGTCAGAAACCCAGGAGTCCTCCCTGATGCTCTAACTTCACTGCTTCATAGGTTTTTCCTCTTCTCCACCTCCCTTTTCAATGCTGTTTAAGTCAACTCTGACTTAGCTCTCTATTCCCTAGGTTAATGCCAGAGCTTGTTAAACTGATATCCTCCTACTCAATAAGCTTGTCTCCTTGAGTAGGCAGCTGCCAATGAAAACAAGTGGAACTATTCCGAGTTCTTGGTGTTTTTGAAGTGGAGGGAATTTGGTGCTTGATACAGGTGATGGGTGAACTGTGACGACTGCAAAGGACAACAGGGTGGCTTGGGACGAGGCAGTGCTGAGTTCAGCCACTGACATGTGAGTTCCTTGAGGCAGACAAGAAAAATGTATCATTCCACTTTTTCTCTTCAGCAACTGGCATAATACAATTCTTTAAATATAGTAAACAGTCATGCGATGTTGACGCCATGGATCATTCTAATAACCTAAGATCTTTTTAACCCAGAAGTTTCTAGAAAATTGCCCCCACTTCAGGTCCAACATTTCAATATATCTTACTAGAGAACTCTAATTATTTGAGCTTCTGATTATTCAGATTTTAGAACATAAGACATTTAAACTATCACTGTATGAAACATTAATTTTATCATATCCATTTTAAGAAATTGGATGTTTGGGCCCCTGGGTGGCTCAGTGGGTTAAAGCCTCTGCTTTCAGCTCAGGTCATGATCTCAGGGTCCTGGAATCGAGCCCCGCATCGGGCTCTCTGCTCAGCAGGGAGCCTGTTTCCCTTCCTCTCTCTCTGCGTGCCTCTCTGCCTCCTTGTGATCTCCCTCTCTGTCAAATAAATAAATAAAAATCTTTAAAAAAAAAAAAAAAGAAAGAAAGAAAGAAAAGAAATTGGATGTTTTTGTATAGAGAAAAATGTTTTTGCATTTTTTCAAGACTTTATTTATTTATTTATTTGACAGAGAGATAGACAGAACCAGAGAGCACAAATGGAGGGAATGGCAGAGGAAGAGGAAGAAACAGGCTCTGCACTGAGCAGGGAGCCCAACGCGGGGCTCAATCCCAGGACCCTGGGATCATGACCTGAGCCAAGGGCAGATGCTTAAAATCTGAGCTACCTGGGCGTCCCCACAAGTTTTCAAAAAATGCTTTCATATTTTTAAAGACAATAAATCTTTATAGCTTCTACAGTAGGTATGAGATTACAAATGCTGAAATTCTTACATTGTACAGTCTATCCCAAGCAGTGGTGATGTCATGCAGTTCATTGTATCAGAACCCAAGCGCTTTCTCCAATTGTCACATCCATGTACTTACATGTTCATGTGTCACAGTATGTCTGTGTGATCTTCTGAGGTGCCCCTGTTTTGGTATAGGCCCATCCCTCTCACTGTTTCTGTTCTCCCACAAGGTTGATCAATTCCAGAGTTGTTCAGAACAGAGCACAAGACTGATAAAAAGTCTGACTACACAGATGGATAAACCAAATAGGGCTATTTAGGATGAGACAAAGGTAAAGAAGACTATGTTCTCTGAGGCATAGCATGAGGGTGCAGTTGGCAAAAAAAAAATAATAATAATAATAATGAATGAGAACATGGACTTTGGAAACAATGAGAATGCATGTATTTTATTTGTGTATTTGTTTTATTTAAATTCAACTAATTAACATGTAATATATTATTTGTTTCAGGGGTACAGGTCTATGATTCATCAGTCTTATAGAATAGCCAGTGCTCTTTACAACATACACCCTCCCCAATTTCCATCACCCAGATACCGTATCTCCCCCTCCTCCCCTCCAGCAGCCCTCCATTTGTTTCCTGAGATTAAGAAGGCATGTATTTTAAAGCTATTGTAGCAAAACAAAGCTAAGGAGTAAGCACAACAAACTTGTATTAATAGTTAACATAAGAATAGATGATGTTAACAAGATAAAAATTAGAAATCAACAACAAATCTGGAGATACAATGATGAATTTCCATTGCAGAATGTACTTAACAGTGACACTGATACCAAAACATTCATTTAAACAGGAGGTTGCATTAGAAACAGATGTTGTGTGGTTCATTTCAATTACAACTTAAATTGGTTTATTTATCAGGCCATTTTCCACTAAACTTTGCATGAGATGCAAGATGTGTTGGGTTTTTCTTCCTAACCTTATGAGTTATACTATTTATTGCCAGCTTACACACTGATCTCCAGGTGACTTTTCTTCATAATTGTCATTGAGTTGGATAGGGAATTGTCCTGATAGAAGTAAAATACCTTTCCCTTCTCTTTGCTCTTCTGGTTCATAAACAAAGCCAAATGTGTCTCCCTTCTGTTTTTCAGCTATTTAACATCTCTGGGTTTCAGGTTTCTTATAATAGCTCCCTTCTTCACAATCAGAAAGATGGGCCAGATGATTGAGGTTTTGTTGGGTTTCCTTAATATGTGCAATTTGTTCTTAATGAGCTTCTGATATGGATGTTGATCAGCATCATTATTATGGCTTTTTCTAGTCAGCGAACATAAAAATAAAAATAACTCAGCATAAAGTGGGATTTATTGTAATGACACGAAGAGAGCTCCTAGGAAGTAGAAGTATCAAACATGTCCACATGTCCACACCTCATGAGAACTAGAAATAAGTAAAGGCCTTCCTGAACTCAGTCATTCATTCTCTAACAATGTCAGACTCTTCGTCTGCTGGTGATTTTTTGCATCTTTCTCTGTTTTCTTTCTTTCTGTGCAGGCTGGCTTCCTCTTTTTATTCATAGTCCCCCTTCTCTCACAACCGCCTAATAGCGGTGTATCGTAGTTCTAGGTCATAACTTCTACATTTAGTCTTTACAGCTCCTGTCTCAGACTCTTTATGCAAGAGCTAATTTCTGGGACAGGGCTCTGATTGGGTCAACTCATCTTTTTGAACCAGGCACAGGTTTATTTCCTGCCTGTGAATCAGCTGCTTTTAAATCAGGTGGCTCCTCTCTGTTCCCAAGGTGGGAGGAGGGCAGGATCATGAGGTATAGAATGTGGCCTTGTTCAGTCAGCAGGGGTTGTCAGCAGGGCAGTTTCCCTCACAGAAGAGACCCGGGCCTGGCAGGCAAGAATGCACCGCTCTACTATAATCAGCTCTTGGAGAAAACTAAACCGGCATGAATATTTGACAGGGAACAGGATCTGTGGTTGGAATGCTTTATAATATTTATTCAAATTGATGAAAGATAAAATAAAAATTTGTGTAGGAACACAGATTCTTTAATACAGACACACACACACACACACATTCCCTTTTTAAGAATACTTTGAAAAGAAGGGATAGGATTGTTCTGAGTGGCTGCAATATTATTAGGTGTTAAAGCAATATTTTATCTCCTCCCTGACAAGTTAGCCTAAGATGTGTGTTGATCGTGGATGGAGCTTATAAAAGACTCATTTTTCCACTATAAAGTCTCAGAGCTCATTCTGGTAAGATGAATACCTCAGTAAAACACATAGCTCTTTCTCCCTATTCTAGTGCTAGATCATGGATTTTTATCAAATGATTTCTTATGATAAAGTGGCAAATTATAAACCATCCAATGCCAGAATTCCCTAGGACAAAAGTTTTGCAGAATATGTTAACACCTCAGGTAGACATGTTAATATACATATTTTTCGTCGTAAAGGATTTTGAAGTATTTTACTAATACTGAAAAGAAAAGTATTTTCATCTAAGACAGGGTTTCTTGGCTTTGGCACTATTGACATTTTGAGCCAAGTGATTCTTTGTTGTGGAAGCTGTGCTGTGTCATGCATTACATTGGGAGCAACCATGACCTCTACCCACAGATGCCAGTAGCCCACACCATTACTCCCAGTTGTGACAATCAAAACTGTCTCTAGACATTGGTAAATGTCCTCTGCGGGCAAAATCGCCCAGGGTTTAAAACCAGTGATTTAACCGTTATTCTCCAAAAGAGTTATTTTTATTTGTAATAAATATTTTCTTATTCCCCTAACATTTTTAGATTTCAAAAAAATACGTCTTTTAGGGGCGCCTGGGTGGCTCAGTGGGTTAAAGCCTCTGCCTTCGGCTCAGGTCATGATCCCAGGGTCCTGGAATCAAGCCCCGCATCGGCTCTCTGCTCAGCAGGAAGCCTGCTTCCTCCTCTCTCTCTGCCTGCCTCTCTGCCTACTTTTGATCTCTGTCTGTCAAATAAATTTTTAAAAATACGTCTTTTTGGAGTATAATTGAGCACTTCTGATTTGGTATCCTCTCTCTTGCTTTTCCTCAATGAATCAAAGTCTCTCATGCCTGAATTAGCTTGACCAATTTCATGAGCCAACTCACACCCGTTAATCTCATTAATTTGTGTCAGTGTCAGAGAATCCCCTATGGTCCATAGTTTCTAAATATGTCGCTCTTCCTCTCACAGAGTAGCTTACATACTTGAGAAAGCTGGTTGAACAATTGTAAGTACATCTGGAATAAAAATCATTTTAGTGTTCTTGTTCACAGTATCTCTACCTTTAATATTTTTCTGAAAAATTTCCCATCCTTCCTTGAATGCTTGCGCTTTGGACTAATGAAGAATTAATAGAAAATCCGTTGTATGAGAGAACAAAATACAGCATTTTTAAGGCTTTCTTTTCCATCTAAAAATGTAATACACCAAAACGAGTCATAGATTTTATTACAGCCAGATGTCACTGTTAATATTTCTATTAAGATGCAGTTGAATAATTTATTTAAAAGACAGTAAATAGTTTCTAAAATATGTAAATAATAAATTCTCTCAGAGAGAATTTGCCCGGCTCACTAGGTTGTGAGAACAAAATGTGATAATAGATATGAATAGCTATGAAAACCACAGAGGACAGAGCATTCTCCAGGAGAAAGAGGTTATTGTTATACGTGCACTACAATACAAATAGTACAAAAGGAGATATGGCTGTATTTTAAGTGTTTCCATAATGTTCATCATTATCATCATTATTATCATTATCTTCAAAAAGTTTTCATTAAGGTTATCAATCTTATATGTCTAGATTTCCATTTATCATGGAATGAGGTCATAGATTAGGATAATAATACTAGAAATACATAAGAAAAGTTCTGAAGAGTACTTGTGCCACATCACCCATTTCCAAATGTAACACACAAGCCGAAATGCTTTTTCACGGAATTACTTCTTCTTGCAAATAGGGTAAATTACTGCTTTAGTTTAGAACCGTGATGTGATTTTTAGTCGATACTTAGTGAAAACAGAGTGGGAGTTGTGTAGAGCAAAGATCTCACTGCATGTGTATAGTTCTCACCCTGCAGGAAACAAAACAGTTTCCAGAGAAGGGAGAAGGTCTACGCACACACACACACATCCATGGAGACACACACACTTACTTAAACCTATGCAGAGATTACTCATGTTTACGCTCTTTTCTCCTTTTGACTCTCCATTGTTTATTTACCACAAACTCGTGTTTTCATTATAGTATTAAGAGTATTGTTTCGCCATTATAACCCTTTGACTTTATAGGAATAGGTTTTTCTCCATCACACGTTAAAACTCTTTTGAAGAAAAAGTGGAATAAGGATTTTGCCCCTTGGTCTCTTTGTGAGGAAATCTTTTGTCCCACTCATGAAGATCTGGAAGCTAATGACTATTGAGCACGAATACTGAAACAATGTATTCTGTTGCTGAGTGTGCTCATCACAATGGCAAATTACATTACTACATTAACTTGTCTTTGACTAGTTATTAATTTTCCCACTTGGGTTGAATTACAAATAAGAATTGGACACGAAGACTTGCAATGGATCACAGACAATTTTTTTCATGGTCATTGGGGTCCTTCTGCCTACAAGGTCTTTTTTTCATAACCATCTCTTTTAAAATAGAAATGCTTATGAAAATGAATGTGCACACGCAAAGTAATTTGGAAGTATGATATTAATCCTTAAGTAACAACAGTTTTGAGGATAATATATTTGTTTAGCATGTTACAGTTTCTAAAGAGGCTTCACCATAATTTTCCCAAGTAATGTTCATAATAAGCCAGTAAATGCTATTATTTTTATTTTTAAAATGAGGCATCTGAGATACAGGGGATTAAGTTGCTCATGATTACATAGCTCTACATGTGGTAGATCTTAGAATCCATGTATTTGAAATCAAAGGCCCAGAGTCTGCCTCTGAGTTCTGCCCAGATTTCATTTTTCTTCCGAAAAGATGTTAAGAAATTGAAGACGATGCAAATGAGAATAGTTGCAGGGGACAAGGGAATTGTATAGAATCCTGTGCATTTTCTTTTTGGTTAAATGTAGGTAAAGTGGAAGGAGCTTTTAGACCTTTTAGGTGTGTGTGATTGATAGTGAAGAGCTAATGAACAAGAAAGGATGGCTTTGAAGGCACAATGCCTTCTGCGTAAACAGTGTAAGTGTTCTCCACTGTAATGGTTAAAGGACACTGGAACTCATTATCCAGAATGAATATTGTCTTATATTTTGGAGTTTTCACAAATGCATATAGATCCATATAATGTTCTAAATAAAGTATGGTTTGTCCGGATGTAAGCCATGATGTGATTAGTGTTCTATGCAACAATGTTAGTACACAGACAATGTGCAGGAGTTATCCAGTGTTTTCTTAACTGCTGCTAAAGCATTCACAGTCACCGCTGACAGATAAATATCCTTGAAAAGAAGAAGTGATTATTTCTGTTTTTATTACATTGGGACTCACATCTTAAAGTCTATGATTTTACTGGTATCATTTTTTAATGTACAATTACACTTTGAATTAATAGAACTCTTTAAAAACAGACAACTACGGGCGCCTGGGTGGCTCCGTGGGTTAAGCCACTGCCTTCAGCTCAGGTCATGATCTCAGGGTCCTGGGATCGAGTCCTGCATCGGGCTCTCTGCTCAGCAGGGAGCCTGCTTCCCTCTCTCTCTCTCTGCAAGCCTCTCTGCCTACTTGTAATCTCTGTCTGTCAAATAAATAAATAAAATCTTTAAAAAAAAAAAACAGACAACTAAAACTCTTAAGATAATTATTATGGTTCCTCTCTAGTAGCTTAATCTATTTATTGAGCCCAAATATTCCTGTCTCTTACTGCCAGGGGAAATGTGGGTGGGAAAAAGAAACATACAGACGGCATGTCCTAAGTGTTACCTTTTATAGGAGGTGAGGAAACCAAGTCAAGTACAAATCCAGTTCTGAACTCAAACCAGTTCTTAAAACAAAGCAGGAATGGGATAAGAGAAATAATTGAGCAGTTACACCACTGATTTCAGTGCTCAAGCCAAATAAATATCTCCATCCAAACGTGCTTTATAAACTACTTTTTAGTAGCAGGAGACAAGTTGTAACTTGCTAGAAAGATCCAGATAATGGTAATTGATGACATTTATAAGGCAAACAGCAGTATTCCTTCGAAAGACATTTGCAATTTGGAAAACACCCTCTCCTGTTAAGCACATCAATTTTTAGTTATTATTGAGCAAACATTCCCCTCCAAAAAAGTACCATAAATGTAATATCCAGAGGTAGATTTTTGTGGACATGGTTCTCTCAGTACAACTTTTCTTTATGACCTACCCCATGATCATTACCTTAACTTCAAACCTTAAAATTCAGTGCAATGGATTTACACTACATTGGAGTGAACACTCGTGCTTGCCTTCAATTATTACTCCATTACTTCTAACCTATTGGTTGCCTATATTTGGAGGTGCAAATTTCTGTGTATTCACGTGTAACTTCAGGGATAGCAGGACAGTGGATCTCTGAGAATATATAGTATCACAGACTATCACTTTCATGACAAAAGGCCTTTGATGATGATAATTTAAATTTTTGGTTTTTTGTTTCATTTGTTTCACAGGATTATACACTCACCATGTATTTCCAGCAGTCTTGGAAAGACAAAAGACTTTCTTATTCTGGAATCCCGCTAAACCTCACGTTAGACAACAGGGTAGCTGACCAACTCTGGGTGCCAGACACCTATTTTCTGAATGACAAGAAATCATTTGTGCATGGGGTTACCGTGAAAAATCGAATGATCCGACTGCATCCTGATGGAACAGTTCTCTACGGACTCCGGTAAATGACTGTGTTGCATGGTTCACTATTATCATTGTTGTTCTTGTTGTTATGTTTTATTATTACTATTATTTTTTTTTACTTTTGGGAATGGGCAGTGGGAAGAGAAGCAAGTAGGAGAATATATAGATACTTTAATTTCTGTAACAAAATTTTATTAAAGACCAGAAAATCTCTTTTGGAGAAAGAAAATCAATGGAGCTAAATCTAGGCAACTTTGTTCATCAAAGGTAAGTGAACTATTTGCCCTGAACTTCCAACAATAAACAGAGTAATAAGAAAATGTATGTTTGCCAGATTTTATACCCAACTTATTGTAGAAGTTCAATCTTTTTCTAGCTGATTGCTTGATTATTTCAGAGCCACCCAGGTTGAACTGAAATATATTCTAAGTATTGGGTATAGCTACTTAATTATGAAAGAGAATTAGGAAACAATATCTTTAAGAAGTAGAAAAATATTTTCTGGTGACTTTGAGAAGATTCATAGTGTTTTCATTCCCTTAAATCCCTCTCTTAATGTTTGTATTTAAGTATATGAGCCATATTGTTTGTGTTTCATGTAAGGCAAGGGTTGAGGTTCAATTTTTCCCATATGAATATCCAGTTGTATAATTTACTGAAGAGATTCTTTTTTTCTCGCCAGATTGTTTTGGTACTTTTGCCTGGATAAGTGGGAGTCTGGTTCTAAGCTCTACTCTGTTCCATTGTTCTATGTGTCTATCTGCAAACAGTATCACAGTATTTTAATTATAATAACTATATGGTAAATCATAAAGTCGTGGAAATCCTTCAACTTTGTACTTATTGTTTAATATTGCTATGGATATTCTAGGACTTGTGCTTCTTCCTATAGCATTTAGAATCAACTCTGTTTTTATAAACATATATTTTTATCCCCAGGAAATTAAAAAAAAAAAAAAAAATAGAATCAACTCTGTTGATTTCTACCCCAAAAGTCTGCTGAAATTGTAATTGAGATTGCCTTGACTCTATAGATCAACTTGGGGAGAATGAATATCTTAAAATTTTAATACATGAATATGATATACCTTCATTTATTTAGGTTGTCTTTAATTTATATCAAAATGTTTTGCACTATAGTGGATTTTATTTTGTTTATTTTTAGGACTCAAGTATAGAAGAGGTATCATATACTTGTGGTCTATTATTAACCCTCATTTTGTTAAAGGTTTATTAAAAATTTTAGAGCTATAATCCAAATCAGCTTCCCACTTTGCCAAAGAAATACCTGAACTGTGGCATGTTATTGGAGGATATGTAGAGTAGTGGTTCTTTAACCTGTATTGTCACCATTCATAATCCCTTTGAGAAGCTGAAGAGAGCTATATTCACAAACTCATTTTCCCATTATTTTGGAGTTTTCATAAGCCCTCTAAAATTCTTTGCATGCCTTCCACACCAAGCTAACACTCTAGGTAAGGGATAAAATGCTACAATTTCTGTTCATTCATGAATATCCAAAAACAATATGCAAGTGAAAACAACTGCACTTTTTTTCTGCACTAAGTCCTGCACTAAAACTTCTGAACTTAACCCAGTGGTTGATTATTTAGTTGCTAGATTTGGAGTTCATTTGCATAATAAAACAGCATTGGTTGCAGAATAATATTTGTAATTTCTCCACTTTTTCAGTACCCCAAGAGCTTTCAATTCTAATTTAAAATCTCTGACCTAAAAGTTTCTCAGAAAAATATGGTAAAATAAACAAAAAATTCCCATGAGTGTATTGATAATTACTGACAAAATCTACTAATTCAAGATCAGCGGTGATCATTAACGATGATGCATACACTGGAAATCATTTGTAATTTTTTGTCATCTATGAAGCTTTTATTGGATATAACCAAGGAATAAAGGGACAAATTACTCTTCTAAAATATTGTGGGAGAAAAGTTCCATAACCCAACTTAGAAAGCTAATCAGTTACATGTATAATCACTTTATGTGATTAATAAAGAATGTACAAAAAGTTGTTTTTGTTTGAAAGAAACAGGAACCACATTTTATACAGGCAAGAAAGTGGGTTGCATTCTCAGTTTACAGTGTCATTTCAGGCATTTCTCAAATTATTGGTAGCCTCCACCAATGGGAATTGATGGAAAGGAAGAAAAATATTTGAGGACCATGAAGTTGAACACACTTCGTTATAAACTGATAACACTGAGCCACAAAATAGGAAGGGCCTTTTCTAAGGGCACAAGAAAGTAATGGCAGAATTGGGACTAAAATCCAGGTACCTTGATTCCCATATGTGTGCTTTTCCTACCCCACTGCCTTTCAAACACATTTAGAAGTCAACACCTCCTTTCAAGTTGCACAACATTGCTTTCTTCTCTTTGGAGCCAACATAGGCTTGGAGCCCCCAAATGGATCTCCCAAAGGAAAACACAAATCCTTCCTTTATTATGTGAACTCTGACCTCTTTTTGACAGCAGTATTCTCTATAAGAGCTTCACACCATTTCTGGTATTTCTCTTCCCTTGTCTTCTTTCCTACCTCTTCCCTCACAGGTTTGTTTTTCTTTTCCTGGAGGTTATAAACATCCTGGAGAAAATATAAGATACAGCAAAGAAATCATAACACCTGGAATCAAAGGACCAAAAATAGGCTTAAACTCCAATATCTGATTGTTTGACCTTGAACAAGTTATACAAATTTACTGAGTCTTAGTTCTTTCATCTGCAGTAATGGATTAATAATCCCTGGTACATTCTAATGAAGTAATGTTTATGTTACTACATGGTAAATTTAAATTATATTTTTCTAAAGCCATTGTGCCTTATATAATAACCTTATCAGGTGCTGGAAAAACTGCACATGGAGGATGATTCTCTAATTCCCTGGGGCATCAGTAACCACAACAGAGATATAGTCGTCCAATTAAAATATATATATATATATATATATATATATATATATATATATATATATATTTCGGGGCATCTCAGTGGTAGCCCAGTCAGTTAAGCATCCAAGTCTTGGTTTAAGCTCAGATCACAGGGTCTTGAGATCAAGCCCTATATCGGGCTCCATGCTAAGTGGATAGTCTGCTTGAAACTCTTTCCCCACTCTCTCCATCCCCCTGTGCCCTTCCCCCTTCTCACCCAGTGCTCGCTCGCTCTCTCTCTCTCTCTCTCTCTCTCCTTTGCTCTCTCCCTCTCTCAAAGTAAATAATTAAGAAAACATTCATTGAGTGCCCAGTCTATGCCATATGTTCACTATTATGGACCTGGAAATAATTCCTCAGAAGCCTGATAGAAATTTGTCATTGTGACAGTGACTATGGATTAGAAGACTTGTAGCTGAACTAGATTGTGCTCCTCCGTAAGCTATTTCCTCCTCTAGGCATCAGATTCCTCAGTCTTAAAGGAAAGAGATTGCATAAAATTATCCCCAAATTCCCTTCCAAAATTAACTTCCCTTGCTTCTATGGTCCTATATAGTCAGGCATGTTTATTTTAATTCTTCTGATACAACACTTCCTAGTCTCAGAAATGACAATCTGCATTTTTTTTCTTTGTAATTGCCTTTTCAAGAATAACTGTCATATATCACTTCCTAAGCACATGTACTAGAAAAGCCTTATCATATAACAAATGCATTGGCATATTCATAGCTATGCTTATTTTAGAGTTGGATAATGAGGAGAAAGAAATTCTTGCCTTATCTCTTTCTGTAAGTCCAGCTGATAGTCATTATGAAATGAGACCATACACTAATGGGTTGTTTTTAGCATTTATGGGATCAATGGGGTTTTCTGAATGTACCTGAAAGCCCCTTTAACAGGGTAGTCCATAATCACAAGACCGTATCATTAAACTATATAAAATCAATGCACAGAAATCAGTTGCATTTCTCTACACCAACAGCAAGACAGAAGAAAGAGATATTAAGGAGTCAATCCCATTTACAATTGCATCCAAAACCATAAGATACCTAGGAATAAACCTAACCAAAGAGACACAGAATCTATACTCAGAAAACTATAAAGTACTCATGAAAGAAATTGAGGAAGACACAAAGAAATGGAAAAATGTTCCATGCTCCTGGATTGGAAGAATAAATATTGTGAAAATGTCTATGCTACCTAAAGCAATCTACACATTTAATGCAATTCCTATCAAAGTACCATCCATCTTTTTCAAAGAAATGGAACAAATAATTCTAAAATTTATATGGAACCAGAAAAGACCTCGAATAGCCAAAGGGATATTGAAAAAGAAAGCCAACGTTGGTGGCATCACAATTCCGGACTTCAAGCTCTATTACAAAGCTGTCATCATCAAGACAGCATGGTACTGGCACAAAAACAGACACATAGATCAATGGAACAGAATAGAGAGCCCAGAAATAGACCCTCAAATCTATGGTCAACTAATCTTCGACAAAGCAGGAAAGAATGTCCAATGGAAAAAAGACAGCCTTTTCAATAAATGGTGCTGGGAAAATTGGACAGCCACATGCAGAAAAATGAAATTGGACCATTTCCTTACACCACACACAAAAATAGACTCAAAATGGATGAAGGACCTCAATGTACGAAAGGAATCCATCAAAATCCTTGAGAACACGGGCAGCAACCTCTTCGACCTCTGCCGCAGCAACATCCTCCTAGGAACAACGCAAAAGGCAAGGGAAGCAAGGGAAAAAATGAACTACTGGGATTTCATCAAGATCAAAAGCTTTTGCACAGCAAAGGAAACAGTTAACAAAATCAAAAGACAACTGACAGAATGGGAGAAGATATTTGCAAACGACATATCAGATAAAGGACTAGTGTCCAGAATCTATAAAGAACTTAGCAAACTCAACACCCAAAGAACAAATAATCCAATCAAGAAATGGGCAGAAGACATGAACAGACATTTCTGCAAAGAAGACATCCAGATGGCCAACAGACACATGAAAAAGTGCTCCATATCACTCGGCATCAGGGAAATACAAATCAAAACCACAATGAGATATCACCTCACACCAGTCAGAATGGCTAAAATCAACAAGTCAGGAAATGACAGATGCTGGCGAGGATGCGGAGAAAGGGGAACCCTCCTACACTGTTGGTGGGAATGCAAGCTGGTGCAGCCACTCTGGAAAAACAGCATGGAGGTTCCTCAAAATGTTGAAAAAATAGAACTGCCCTATGACCCAGCAATTGCACTATTGGGTATTTACCCTAAAGATACAAATGTAGTGATCCAAAGGGACACATGCACCCGAATGTTTATAGCAGCAATGTCCACAATAGCCAAACTATGGAAAGAACCTAGATGTCCATCAACAGATGAATGGATCAAGAAGATGTGGTATATATACACAATGGAATACTATGCAGCCATCAAAAGAAATGAAATCTTGCCATTTGCAACAACATGGATGGAACTAGAGCGTATCATGCTTAGCGAAATAAGTCAAGCAGAGAAAGACAACTATCATATGATCTCCCTGATATGAGGAAGTGGTGATGCAACATGGAGGCTTAAGTGGGTAGAAGAATAAATGAAACAAGATGGGATTGGGAGGGAGACAAACCATAAGTGACTCTTAATCTCACAAAACAAACTGAGGGTTGCCGGGGGGAGGGGGTTTGGGAGAAGGGGGTGGGATTATGGACATTGGGGAGGGTATGTGATTTGGTGAGTGCTGTGAAGTGTGTAAACCTGGTGATTCACAGACCTGTACCCCTGGGGATAAAAATATATGTTTATAAAAATAAAAAAATTTAAAAAAAAAAAAAAAAAAAAAAAGTGTTTCTATATATTCAAACTCATTTTGAGATGCTCAAACAATGCCTATGAAGCCACAGGAATAGAATTGCTGGTTTTCTATTTTTGTCAACGACATCAAATCAGACTTGACACACAAGGAATACCACACAGTTGTGTTAACACTTTAAAATAATGAAGTGCTGTCTGATGGGAGACTAGTGCTTTTGCAGGAGCCAGGGTTCTGTGCAACAGGCACTCAGCACTTGGAAGAGACTCCATTCCTTAAGCTTTTTGCTCCCAGGTTACTTCTGCTGTGACAAAATGCATTATACCACGGAGCAACACCGCAGTCACTATTACTTCCTCCTCCATTTTGCTCAAGATCTAACTAAAAGATGTCTAAGAGGTGGCAGGAGACCAAAACTTACGTCCATGTCCCATGACTGCTCCACCATGCTCCTTTCAAAACACATAATGGCATTTCTTTTCTTACTTAAAAGTGGAGACTAAACAACCAAATTCTACAGAGTCATGCGTCAAATCCTTAATCTTCTGTCTTTCCTCCCATTTAACTCTGAGGATGATTTCCTCCTCTTTTGAAGGCCAGTCCCTCCACATAGGCATTTAACTTCATTGCTGCAAACTCTTTTCAGACTTTGCTCCCTTCTTTTAGCAGATCAGTCGTTGACCACACTGGCTCCTTCCCCTTGGTTTTGTCCTCAAACACCAGTCCTCTCACATCTCACATCTTTGGTTTCCTCTACTCCCTCACCATTTATTTACTCCTTAGTCTCCAAAACCGTGGCTTCACTCATGCTACTTTCCTGAAACAATGCTCTCCAAAATTACCAGCACCACTGTTGTTGCTTCTCAATCTATACTCTTGAGTTCTCTGAATGATTTAAGAGTGGTGACTGACCTTGACTTCTGGATTTCCAAGACTTGGTGTAGTTTTTTCGTTATTGCTGTTCTTCTAGTCCTTTTCCCCTTCCTTCACTGGTTCCTCTCTTGCCTCTAATGGTGAATTAGAGGGGTTCCTTGAAGTTTGACCAACTCACTGATGTGACAGCTTATATATCTAAAATTCCAAATTATTGAGTTCAGAAAAATATTTGTAATTGCTTCCTGAGCATCTGTATCTGGATGCCCACCTGGCCAGATCCTCCTGACATGACCCCTATTTTGTAGTATCTGGTTTTTTGGTTTTTTTTCCCCCTAAAATCGGGTTCTCCTCCTTATATAGCTGAGAACAAAAATCGTCATCTGCCAAGTCAATAGGAATACACTTGTAGGTAGTTTTGACTCCACATCTCTTTTTGTTCTGAGATCCAATTTATCGTTTCTGCTCTGCTGTATCTCAGTGATGTCCATTTACAAATCATTCCCATTGTCTAAATTAACATCCTCACTATCTGTCACTTCCTGGCCCATTTTGTATCTCAATTTTTCCTGTTCTCATCACTGCCATCTTATTCTCCTATGGTGCATGTTAGATCATATCACTTCTACAGGAAATAAAATTTCTCCTCAGACCCATAAAATCACCTTTTTATTCTTCTGTCTGTAATCTAAAACCTTCTGTATGTGACCAAAACAACCTTCCCACATCATTAGACATTTCCTTTCTCTACAAAGACTAAATCTTTATAAAACAACTTACTTGTTTCTCTAAACACATTCAGGGTGTTTCAAACTCAAGTATGACCCAAATATATGGCCCAAATAGATCATATTTATACTAAAAAACTATTTGCTATGTATCTGAAATTCAAATTTAACTGGGCATCCTGTATTTTATCTGAAGAACTTAGAGCCCTGTGAAATGTTCTCCCTTCTCTATCCCCAAACCTCTTCCCCTCACTCTACCACTATCTCCCATCTTACTCCTTTTTCTTTCTTTATTTCTTTTTTATTTCTTTTCATTGTAACAGAATTCATTGTTTTTGCACCACACCCAGTGCTCTATGCAATATGTGCCCTCCTTAATACCCACCACCTGGCTCCCCTAACCTCCCATCCCCTGCCCCTTCAAAACCCTTAGATTGTTTTTCAGAGTCCATAGTCTCTCATGATTCATCTCCCCTTCCAATTTCCCTCAACTCCCTTCTCCTCTCCATCTCCCTATGTCCTCCATGTTATTTGTTATGCTCCACAAATAAGTGAAACCATATGATAATTGACTCTTTCTGACTTATTTCACTCAGCATAATCTTACTCCTTTTTCTTAAAAGCCTCTTTGAAATTCCACTTTCTCTATGAGGACTTTCACAATCATTTTAACCAGATAAAAACTCCCTTGATTTGATGCCTTACTTTGCTTTAATCCCACGTAAACCCATGAATTTGTAATACTCTTTTGATGTTATATCTTTCTGTGTCTTAGGATTATTTTCCTGTGATACCAACAAGATTGATACCAATCTATCTGCGGAAAATGTGAACTTTATTTCCTTAACCTTTGATCCCCTCTCTCAAACCAAATAAATGTTTGAAAAATTGAAATGGAAATTTGTAGGATGCAGTCACCTGACTCACAATCGCTGTCAGCTGCAACATTTCCTATATCTAAATGATGGCTCTTAACCAAAGAGCAATTATCACTATTAATGACCAGATGTGTTCTGCCTCTTGTCCAAACATGATCCAGCTGGCTGAAAACACTGATTCTTTCTAAGGCCCGACCCTGTGGAGGCTGAAAGACAGTGTTTGTCTTTCCTGAAAATGGCAGGCATAGGATGACTGAATTCTGGGATCATATTTAGTGGAGTACTTAACCTTCCTAAAGACTGCCTTTCCTTTTGTGTTTCCCTCCTAACCCTTTCCTTGGCTTTTCTTCCCAAAACTCACAATGCTTCTTTCCTGCATCTTCTACCAAAGGTGAGCTTGGGACCAGGTGGTTTTGAGGATCCATGTGAGAATGGGAAGTATAATGAATAGTGAAAATCAATTTGGCCCAATACTGGCTCAGATTGGACCTTGTAAGTATGTTAAGTGTCATTTAGGCTTGTGTGGACATATTATAAGCACATAAAAATTAAGTAATACCTATCACAGCATTTAATATTGATAGCAGTTGTATCAAGGAATTTAGCCAATACCAAAGTATATAAATAATTGAAATTATACCATGCATGATTGCTATACTAATATCTGGGTATATAAATGGGCTAAGCCAACTATATAAGTAGTTGAGATTATACTATGCTGAGTGCTCTACTTCTATTGTCATACTTGATCTTTACCACAACACTATGAACTATGTACCATTATTATGCTATGTACCAACACTTAGAGAACCTAACATAACTTTTCTTGCTCATAATTTATTGTCAAGATCAAACAAGTACACACATTTCATTTGACTAATAAAATATCTAAAATCTCTTTTTACTCTAAATGTTCACTGTTCCTTTATTTCCCTCCTTGTAAATTATTTTAAGAAAACATGTGGGGTTTTTTTGTGATTACATCCTCTTGTTGCAAATGTTTTCCTCTGCCTTCTACCTAAGGCTTGATCAGATTGAGACTAGTTGTTTTGTTGGGCTTTGACAATACTGCTTCATAAGTCATCTTGTCCACTTCTAGCATGAGACACAAAACGCCTGACTCTCTCTGTGATGTGAAGATTGATGAGCAGATTTAGGCATTGACAGCTTGATCTATCCATTATAATAATCCTGTTCATTTTTATGTAATTCTATTAGTTTGCTGAGACTGCTATAGCAAAGCACCACAGAATGGGTGCCAACAGGAATATGTAGTCTCCCAGATCTGGAGCCAACAAGGTTGGTTCCTCCGGGGCTTAGAAGGAAGGATTGGTTCTAGGTCTCTCTCCTTAGCATGGCTGGTTTCTCCCTGTGTCGCCTCATATCACCTTCTCTCTGTGCGTACCTCTGTGTCCTTTTCTTAAAGGACACTGGTGATGTTGGATTAGGGCCCACCCTAATGATCTCACTTTAAATTGATTACCTCCATAAAGATCCTACCTCCAACCAAGGTCACACTCAGGCATTGGGTGTTAGGATTTGAACAGATGAATTTCGGGGGACACAACTCAGGCCATGGCAATTTAAGCAGCCACTGATAGTCTTGGCCAAAACTGATTTAAAAATTGCAAAATGGTGATATTTTATCATTCCTTCTTTAATTATTAGCTAGATTATTCTCTAAGCAAGAACTTTTCCTCACCAATTGGGTAATCCTGAGATTAAGTTGTTGCAATGAAGGCAGCATAAATGCTTGATCGTTTCCCTTTATTTGGCAGTTTTCAAAATAGCTGGTTGTTTCCCTAGAATCTCCCAAACACCACTGAAATTTGGCGTTTTGATGTTTTCTTGTGTGTGTATCCTTATGAAGTCACAGGTTGAAACAGGTATGCCTGTTCCATTTCCATCCTCATGTTGTCCTATCTTTGGCCACTGGCAGCCCCATTAAGTTGGTTCCTGAGGTGTTTGAACATGACATCAGTAATCATTGATAGCTCCTTTGTCTTTTGATCCATCAGCTTGCACATTGTCTATTCCAGAAGTAGAAGAAACAGATCACAAGTTTGTATTGATATTTCTGATTCAAATTTAAAATTATAGGGCTTTTATTCAACCTCTTTGATTTTATGTTTGTTTCTTTCATCCTCTTTAAAAATATTGATTCCTAATGTATTAACGTAATTATTTTAGTTTATCCTGTTTATATATATATATATATAATATATATGTGTACATATATTTTTTTAATAAAAATACCAACTTTATTGTTATTAATGATGAGATTACCAAAAACAAGTTAAGATTTCTTCCCAGTATTCTTGCCTTGAGGGTGTATCCTGTTAGGGACACAGAGTAGAATTACTGTTTTTAAAGTTACATTTTAAACTTCAGTGCCTTACTATATGGCTAAGCCACCATTTCACTTTTGGTTTGGATTCTTAAAATTTGATTTAATTCTATTTCATAATTATATAAAACATTTACATAGTTCTAAAGTCAAACAATGAAACAAAAGAAATCTTACTTCTGCTGTGGTCCTGACTTTCTTCCGTTTTCTTCCCCTGTAGCATTTTAATTTGCTTTAAGATTTTCCTTCTAAGATAACGGACATGCACACATACCACCTTGGCTGGAAGGTGGTAGAGTATACCTACTATTCTTTATCTTGGGAGGTGATTTTGGTAACCACCTTACATAATGCTGAAAGCAGATTTTAATCCAACTTTCCTCATTTCAGCCTGCACTCTTAACCCCTGCACAGAGAAGCCTTTCTCTGTGCTGTTTAAGCTTGCCTTTCCCTGCAGATGTTGCTGGGAAGACAGTCACCTATGTCTGATGCTTTCATTGCTCACCATTATAGAAATGAAAATAATTGGAGAGGGTCCATAACATACATGGGTATAGCTCTGCCAAGTGTGTGAGCTTTATAAAATGTACATGACTTTGTCAGGTTTTCTAACACATGCAAATGACTCCAGATTCCAAAGAGAAGCTTCTAAATTTAGGTTTCAGAAATAAACTTAATGTTAACCAGAAACCTGTGGTCTGAGAGGGATTTTGAGAACTCCCCTACCATATTTGCTTACCTAGCCTGACTCTGCATTGATTTTTTGATGTTCTTGACAGTGCCTGACCATGCGTTGTGCATGAGAATGAAATCAATGACTACATTTATTGAATATAAAAGAAAAACAGTTTCCCACTATTCCTTGAAGGATCCTCTTGTCTTGCCTTGGTCTTCATGCTAAAGCAAAGTAAAAAGTAAAGGCAATTATTTTAATAATACTGATCCAGAAAGAAAAAAGAAAACACTATTGATTCATAAAGCAGTTTGGGGTCCTAAATGTTTCAGATTAGCTCTCTACATTGATTGCACACCCTGAAAAAATGACTTCTCTCTCCTACAGACTGTCTATGTAGAGAGGGGTTATGATTACCTACAGGAGTCCTGGGCAGATCACACAGGGCTTCCTGTGAGATATGCTGGGCAAAGATATTGTTGTGTTGATTGTGGAGAATAAATACATGGGCTGATGCAGCGTTCACAGAGGAAGACTGGCTGGTATCGACAAATGTTTCCTGTTAAGAGAAAGAAACTTCTTACTTCGAATGGAAGAGAGAAACAACAGGCCATGCAGAAGGAATAGGTAGCTCACTCTATTAGGAGGAATGCCTGGAGACGCTCTTTATAATTCCCACCAAACAGCATAATATTGCTATTCCCGTCACACTGTAGTTGACTTACATTTTAGAGTTTCGTCAGTGGCATACAGAGAAAGCTATTTGAATTGTTCACCAGTGAAAGAGCTACTATTTTTGCTTTTCAAAGTTTTTATTTTTATTTTTCATGTTCTTTAATCATCTATCTAAATAGGAACATCTTTTATGATTATTTGTTAGGATCTCCTTTTTTTAAGATTTTATTTACTTATTTGAGAGAGAGCATAAGGAGGCAAAGGGGCAGAGGGAGAGGGATACTCCTCACTCAGCAGAGAACTTGATGTGGGCCTCGATCCAAAGACCCTGAGATCATGACCTGAGCCAAAGGCAGCCACTTAACCGACTGAGCCACCCGCCTAGGCACTCCAAGAGTCTCTTTTTTTTTTTTTTTTTTATTCAAGAGAGAGAAAGAGAGAAAGAGACAGATAGTGAGAGAGAACAGGAGTGGGAGGAGAGGGAGAAGCAAGCTCCCTGCTGAGCAGGGAGCTCGATCCCAGGCCCCTAGGATGATGACCCGATCTAAAGGCAGACGCTTAACTGACTGAGCCATCTAGGCACCCCAAGGGTCTCCTTTTTGATAAATACAGTGTTGTGACTAATTCAAGTTCTAAAAGACCAATTTAAATAATTATGCAATTACTATAACTATTGTGTGGCCATGTGATCTGTAGATGTGTCATTATGATAAAATCTTAATTAAATTAATGTAGAAGATTAAGTAAAAACAGTGACCCTAAATTATCAAAAAAAAAAAAAAAAAAAAAAAAAAAAAAGAACCTCATCTCAACCTTTTTACCTTGATTGAGTCTCTCATGGAATAATGCCAAATCTGGACTCTCAGGAAAGGAGAAAAGAACGAGAGAAAAACATGTAAGGAGAAAGAAAGATGGAAGGGTGGAAGGCAGGCAGGAAGAAAGGCAAAAAGGCAGGGAGGCCAAGAGAGAACGGGGGATGGAGAGAGGGAGGAAAGAGAAAGGGAGGGAGGGAGAAAGGAAGGAAGGAAAGAAGAAGAAACAGGGGTGCCTGGGTGGCTCAGTGGGTTAAGCCTCCGCCTTTGGCTCAGGTCATGATCTCAGGGTCCCGGGATCGAGCCCCGCATCGGGCTCTCTGCTCAGTGGGGAGCCTGCTTCCCCCTCTCTCTCTGCCTGCTTCTCTGCCTACTTGTGATCTGTCAAATAAATAAATAAAATCTTTAAAAAAAAAGAAGAAGAAGAAGAAGAAACAATAAAAGAAAGGCAAACCAAATATTTTAAAGTTGTGCCTTATTTTTTTAGATACTAATCATAATATGGCAAACAACACCATTTCCAAGAAGATGTATTAGGTTGTGACAACCATTGGTGACATTTTAAAAGTAATCTCCATGACCCTCAGTTGATTCCATTAAACCATCATTTCCAGCTTCAGTGTTTTAGTACCACTTCCATGATTTTTGCCACAACGGCATATCATCCAAAATGACTTTTTGCCTTTTGACTCCTTTTTTGCTTATGTAAGTATGCATATATATTTTTTTGTTTTAAAGATTTTATTTATTTATTTGACAGAGAGCCAGGTCACAAGCAGGCAGAGAGGCAGGCAGAGAGAGAGGGGGAAGTGGGCTCCCCACTGAGCAGAGAGCCAGATATGGGCCTCAATCCTAGGACCGTGAGCCCACAACCTGAGCCAAAGGCAGGGGCATAACCCACTGAGCCACCCAGGTGCCCCAATATGCATATATATTTTTAAAGAAAACTTTCATTACTTCTGTATGTGAAAAATTATTCTTTTAAAAAATGTTAAAATTATTCTTTTAAAAAATGTTAAAAGCATCTAAGCTAGGAATTTTATTAAAATATAACAATGCTTAGCCACATTCTACTTACAATGGTCTTTCCTCATTGATAGAATTGAGATAACACTATTACTTATCTTGTGGGGTATTACTAAGGTTAAGTAAATTAATACAGTAAAGGACTTAACAACATTCTCTGATACCTAGTAAGGGCCTGACGAGCACTAACTTCCTTGTTTAAAACTTGTGGTATATGTACATGTAGATAACAAACACATGCTGTAGACATAATAATGATCATCATCGAAATAAAGCCCTAAATTTTCTCTACTAATCTTTTCAGACACCAAGTGAAAGCTAGACTCCCTTTCAGTGTCTGTGTCTCAGATTATGAAATGACCTCCCCAGAAGCCACCAGCTGTCTCTACTGCAATTCACCTTCTCATTTTGAATACCAAAGGGAAGCCAGAGTATATTTCACAAACCTAAAATTCCACTTTGGTTTGTATATCACAGGTAATACTCAGCCTGATATGTCACTTTTTATATATTTGGATATTTTTATTTATTTGGATATTTAAATTTTATTTCATTTCTTCCCGTGTTCCAAGAGTCATTGTTTATGCACCACACCCAGTGCTCCATGTAATACGTGCCCTCCTTAATACCCACCACCAGGCTCACCCAACCCCCCACCCCCCTCCCCCCCAAAACCCTCAGTTTTTACTTTTAAGTATAATAATATAACTTCCCAGATGTGGGGCGACCAATGTAACATGATGTTTATGGATTATGCAGCATTCCATGCCATTATGAAAGCAGTAGTCTATTCTAGACCAGAACAGAAATGTCATGGAGAATTTCTGGAAGCAACCATATGCTATTAAACTGCAATAGAAAACATTTTCTTTAAGGTTAGATCTCTTAGAAGAATACTAATTTATTTTTTTATTAAACACATATACATTTATTTATTTGCTTTTGTTATGTTTAGTTGGCCACTGCATGGTACATAATTAGCTTTTTATGTAGTGTTCAATGATTCATTAGTTAAGTATTCATCACAGCAAGGTGCATCCTCAATACCACGTGTCTCCTCAATACCCATCACCCTGTTACCCCCTCCCCTTGGCCTTTTCCCCTCTGAAACCCCCAGATTGTTTCTCTGGGTCCACAGTCTCTCATGGCTCATCTCCCTCTCTGATTTCTCTGTCTGGATTTCCCTCCTTTCCCTTGTGTTCCTCTGTGCTGTTGCTTATGTTCGACATATGAGTAAAACCATATGATAATTGTCTTTCTCTGCTTGACTTACTTCACTTAACATAATCCCCTCCAGGTCCAGCCATAAGTAATCTCAGTGGTGTTAATAGAACCTATTTGCAGTAAACCTAATATTGCTCAATTACGTCTAAAAGAAGTAATGGAACAATAATGCAATATTTACTAGAATTAATGCCTCATCCTTTGGAGTGTCAAACCACAAAACACATTTTGGAGAAAAAATGTTTTCCTGCATAGCCTACTTTCCCCTTCTGTTTGGAAGTAGTGAGTACTGTTAGTCCAAGTAGAGTATGCTTTGTTCTTTCCAGGGCATAAAAGTTATATTAAATAAGTCAAGCAGAGAGAGTCAATTATCATATGGTTTCACTTATTTGTGGGACATAACAAATAGCATGGAGGACAAGGGGAGATGGAGAGGAGAAGGGAGTTGAGGGAAATTGGAAGGTGAGGTGAGCCATGAGAGGCTATGGACTCTGAAAAACAATCTAAGGGTTTTGAAGGGGCAGGGGGTGGGAGGTTGGGGGAACCAGATGGTGGGTATTGGAGAGCACACGGATTGCAATAGAGCACTGGGTGTGGTGCAAAAACAATGAATACTATTACGCTGAAAATTTTAAAAAAAAAAGAAAAGAAAAAAAAAAAAGAAGTTGTCCTGGCATATGGCATAAGGAATAGGTCCAATATATCATTTCCTGTATTGTCGTCCAGTTGTTCTGCCATGACATTACCAGGTTCTCCGTGCCTACACTGATTTGAAATACTGCCATTATCATATACTTATTTTCTTATGTGTTTTTAACCTGCTACTGGAGTTTCTATTCTCTTTTTTCTTTTTTTCCTATGGCAAACATAATTTTGATTCTCTTATCATTTGACTCTCATTTATTAATTCAAGCTTCACTTTGGAAAACTACATTCTTTTTTTTTCTTAGAATATTTAATCTTCAATATTAGCCTGATTTAGTGATTCTTGCTGGAGAGTGGAGCTATTTATCAGACTTATTTGCCAAGCTTTTTAAAAAAATTATATTCCCTGGACTTCTATCTTGATTTTTTGGCATGTCTTCCTAGCACAGTAGGATGTATGAACACGGGTACACACTTGCAAAACTTACAAACATACACTTACAACTAAAAAAAAAAAAAAAAAAAAAAAAAAGTAGCTCTTTGTCCAATGAATTGATCCTTGCTTTTCTATATCTTTTAGGAAAATTGTAGATTTATCTTTCCTAAACCTTGTTTTCTTCTTTTTAATAAAGACAGGGATAGAGCTATGGGGGGCAAAGACAACCTTTAATGAAATCACAAAGACCTGGAGCCCATAAAGCTTCCTGATCCATTTCCTTCTAATTGCGAAGCAGTGGTAGAGGCTTCAATAACAATAACAATCAATAATGTAAATACAGTTTTTATTTATTTTTATTAAATCCTCACATTCCTACTCTGTTTTTGGAAGAAAGTTGCTTAAAGCCCAATTCTTTGTTCTTCCTAAACATCAAAGGATTACTGAAGATGGAGAAATGTATTGCTCTAGAATCCAAATAACTGATTGCTTTGAAAATCTGGGTCATTAAACTTCAATAACTGAAGTGAAATCCCAAAGATTCATGAGTGCTGCTTAAGGTGCTGTGATCATATATGTGCAATTTGAATTTCTCTAACTTCTCTATTAGAGTGGACAATACCAGGAAAAAAGAACTTCATCTCTTCCAAGAATATTTTATACTCTAACAAGACAGTCTCAGGTCCCAGGACCTGCCAGTGCTTCAATGTTTTGTGAAAATATCTGAGACATGAGAAGCAAAGCTTAACGGCTTCCAAATTGAAAACTGTGAGATCAAAATAACAATTATTGATTAAACGCCTCCAAATATAACATTACATCTGCAAGTTACTTGCAGATAAAAAAATCATAAAATTCAAAATTATAAAAGTTATTTTTAATATTATATTCATTACATTTGCTCAGGAAGGCTTTAGGCCAATAGAATGCTCATTCTAAAGACCAAATTCAGGCTTTCTTAACTTTGGGGTTTTTACCAGTTCTTTTATATCTCTTCTCTTTCTATTCTACCTTGTAGCCCATCAGCAGATTTGTTTCATCATGCCGTTCTCTTATTGAGGAACCTACTGATTCCCAATTACCTACCACATCAAGTCAAAACTTTTCTCCAGAGATTCATGACACTTCACAATTAGATCTACCCTTGTTACACAGCCTCATTTAAGATTTTGTCCAACCGTGAAGTCTTACATCGCAAGTGTGGGTTTCGTTTTACTTTCCTTAATTACTAGACTATTCTCATTTCCTAGCCTCTGTCAGTAGTTCCCCTTTTCTTTAACTAATCAATGAAAAGCCTTTTCCTTTCTTTTACCAGTGTATTGCTCACCTTCCAAGACCCAATTTAGAGAAAACATCTTTCCCAAAATCTTCTATAGCTACCTGAAACCTCATAGGTTTCCCTTCCCATAGTAATACAGAACTTGAAAACACTTTCAAAGATAGCACTTAATTATGAAATGTCTTCCCCAATAAACTATTGTTTACTATGTTATTCTCATCTCCCCAAATACTGTAACATCTTTTGAGAATAGAGTCTTTCATACTTCTTCTCTCACAATGGGTACTTCTTTTCCCACAATGCATACCACCCATGCATACTACAGTTAGCACATACCAAGCAAATGATGCACTTACCATTTTGCTTATTCCTTTTAAACCTCAATCTTGCTTTTAACTATATCTCCCTGACTATGGCTTTTGTACAGTCCAATTAGTCATGAAGGGATAAGACCTCCTGCCAAAGTGGAGTCTTGGCCCTTAGATAAGGGCATGAGCAGTTCGTTTATTGTAATAGGAGAAGAAGCGGGAGTTATGGGCACAAACTCAAATAGTAGAATAATGTGGTGGTAGCATTTAATCATCACAATGAATTCACAATGAATTCTTAAGATGGGTGTTCCCATTTTCTCCCATTTAAAATGAGAAAACTGAGGCATCAAGAAGTTAAAAAACAAAAACAACAACAACAAAAAAACTTATTTAAGATCATATAGCTGGAAAGTGAATGAGCCAGAAGTTGAAATCAAGCAATCTGATTTCCTGGCCTAAATGCTTAACCACTATTCTTTTTTTTTTTTTTTTTTTTTTTTTAAGATTTTATTTACTTGTTAGAGAGAGAGAGAGAGACCACAAGTAGGCATAGCAGCAGGCAGAGGAAGAGGGAGAAGAAGGCTCTCTGCTGAGCAGGGAGCCTGATGTGGGTCTTGATCCCAGGACTCTGGGATCATAACCTGAGCCTAAGGCAGCCACTTAACCAACTGAGCCACCCAGGTGCCCTACCACTATTCTAATAGAAACACAGTGTTTATCCCAATATCAGGTCTTGATTGGACTGTTTTTTCTCAGTTCTGGATTATACATCTTAAGAATAACATTGACAGTCCAGAGAAACACAGCTGGTATGGTAAAGGACAGGGGACTCTGTCTGTATGCAGACAGTAAATCTGTAAAGAACCTCTGAAGTTTAACACTCTTAGATCTTTTTATCTCTCTTTAGAGCCGCAGATGAGATGCTGCTCTAGTTGCTTGAGTTTTGAGGGAGAGAACAAGAGCTGGGAGTGGGTGGGTGGGCAGAGGGAGAATCAGACTCCCTACCGAGCAGGGAGCTCAGTCAGGGCTCCATCCCAGGACCCTGAGATCATGACCTGAGCCGAAGGCCGACACTTAACTGACCAAGCCCCCCAAGTGCTCCTTACTCTATGTTGCTTTTGAAAGAAGATCAACATGGGAAATTTTCAAGGAATATATCAGTCCCATTTGTCTGATTTTATTAGCCTGATGTGAAAAAAAAAAAGTGTATTATAAACATTTGCCCTACATTCAAAACTGGAACTAGGGGTGCCTGGGTGGCTCAGCGGGTTAAAGCCTCTACCTTCGGTTCGGGCCGTGATCCCAGGGTCCTGGGATCGAGCCCCGCATCGGGCTCTCTGCTCAGCCCGGAGCCTGCTTCCCCACCTCTCTCTGCCTGCCTCTCTGCCTACTTGTAATCTCTCTCTGTCAAATACATAAATAAAATCTTTAAAAAACAAAAACTAGAATTAATGCCTTCTTAGTACCTATCTCTTTAGAGATAGGTAGGCTGGTGGAAAGGAAAGAACTCAAGGTTCTGAATCAGAAAAACAAGCCCCACCATTTACTGGTTGCATGTCTCAGGATCACTTGCACAATCCTGCTGAACCTCAGTTTCCTTATCCATTTAATGTCTGTAGTGATATCCATCTTTCAGGTTTTAATAAAAACTAATGTTTATGAAGTGAAAGGAAAAACATATCTTGCTTGTTTTTGTTTTTCTCTTACCTTTCTCTCATGCTGGCCTTTCTATTACTATCAATGTTTAGACAAAACTTGGACGGGTACACATACTTGTCAAAGATGCTGCAAATAGAATTCCAGCCCTGAGTGTGAGGTTGATTAAGTGGATTATTAGATGCATTGTAACTCTACATTGTTATGGAGCTAACAGAAACATTAATCACAGAGATTAAAAGCATGGTTGGTGGAGGCAGCCAGTCCTTGGATGTAATCATTATAATTCTCCAGTATGTCAGCTCTGCGACCTTGGACATGTCAATTAACCTGTCTATGCAACAGTTCCTTTAATAGCATCATAATAGTGCCAATGGGATATGACTGTTGAGATAATTAAATGAGAAATTCATCTAAGATGCATAGCTACGTGCCCATCATATAGTAAGCACTCAATAAATGGTAGTTATTCCTATTCTTAGGTCCTGCTCTATGGGGTTAAGAGCCTATCTTTTTAAAGTGTTTTTCCACTTTCTTGGGGGGTGCCACTGCTTTCAAGATTAAATGGAAGGCTTTTTCATGACCCTTACAGAATCGTTGGGATTAGTTTTGATGATATCTGTTCTTAACCTTTTAGAATCTGTGAAGGTTTGTTCAAACTGGACAAGGAAGAGGAATTTCATTCTTTATGTTCTTAAGTTTTTTTGAGTCATGGGATTAGTTGGACCAGACAAGAACAAAGCCATTATCTTGGTGCAGGCACCTCTGGTATTACTCATTATTTTCAAGCGTATATACTTTCATCTTTTGTGTCACAGGATAATTCTGTGCCAAGGAACTATGTGTGCTGAAAATATAGAGTCCTTTTTATTCACTCCATATAAAAATGGCACTGAGGAATGCTGTTTTTAGGAAAAGATGAAGAGTATCTGAACATCAGCCTCCATTGTGTCTTTCAGCTGGAAACTCCTATGCCAAATGAGATGCCAAGAGATTTGATTTCTGCTAAGAATCTTAATAAAATTAGGGACTACAATTGTATATAGCGTTTATGGTTTACTACAGAGAACACACAGTATAATGTGTTTCTTTATTATAGGTTCGACTTTCATGTTCTGTTTTTATCTCCATCTTTCTTGTGAAGAAGTTTAAAATGTTACTACTTCAAGCCTGTGAGAATCATGGGCTGTACTCTTAAGTCATTTACTTGATCAAAATGGAGGTTTTACTTCTTTTCAGTGTCTGAGACGAGTCAAAAGGAAAGAATAGCAAAATCATGAGACTATCTGGTCTATCCTAAAGAAAACAGAAAACTAATGTCCAGTTAAACAGATGTGATGCTGCCAGGACAATCTCTGCAATACCTGAGGGTCTGACATGGCGCTGGAGAAATCCTTTAGCCCATGACCTTCAGCAGCTGCAAGAACAGATTTGAGAAAGAGCTCTGTGCTCCAGCTCTATGCCCTGGTTATGCTCCCTTTTCTTCCTTCTATTAGGAGAGTCAAGAATTGGCATTGGGCTCAAACAACCTTATACTCTGAATCATAATGCATCCACTAGGACTTTGGGATTAGTCCATTGAAATAAGATCATGAATTTAAGTTAAAGTTTGGAATATAAGAGGCTATTAGTCCTCTGCTCTAAGCCAGAGCCACTGATGAGCATCTGGAACACAGCAAAGGCACATTCCCTCCCTGTTGTCTATCCTGTCATTTTCCCTCTGCTCCAAATGTTGTAGAAACAGAGTAGAAACTCCTCTTTGTTTTCGCAAGGCCTTAGGAACAAAATCACAGGAATCAAAAGGGTAACAGGAGTGGCAATGTGACTGCTTCTGGAAGTAGAATACTAGGCCAACTCAACTAGTATGCCAGACCAAGGTCAGAGGTAACTGTAATTGTCTGTGTCTCTGAGGTGACCGTGCCCCTGCTACTGCCTTGTGCCTGCTCTCCAGAGCTGCGAGGGCATTAGGCCCTAGTTAGAACACACACTTAGAAGTAAGATACAAGGGGTTTGTGTGTGTGTGTGTGTGTGTGTGTGTATGGAGTTTGTTTTTTTTTAATTAACATATAGTGTATTATTTGCCCCAAGGGTACAGGTCTGTGAATCATCAGTCTTACACAGTTCACAGCACTCACCATAGCACATACCCCCTCCAATGTCCACAGCCCAACCACCCCATCCCTCCCCCTAGACCCTCCAGCAGCCCTCAGTCTGTTTCCTGAGATTAAGAGTGTCTTATGGTTTGTTTCCCTCCCCCTCCCATCTGGTTTCATTTTTCCCTCCCTTCCCCCCACCTTCATCCTGCCTCTCAAATTCCTCATATCAGAGAGATCATATGATAATAAGACACAAGATTTGACCTGGCGTTACCACTCACTAGATGATCACCTAGTGTCCGTGGGTGATATTCTCAAATTATAAATCCAGTTTTCTCCTTTAAAATAAGGAAATTAAAAATAGTAGCCGTTTGGGGCAGCTGAGTGACTCAGTCAGTTAAGCATCTGAGTCTTGATTTCAGCTGAGGTCATGATCTCAGGGTCCTGGGATCCATCCTTGTGTCGGGCTCTTCACTGCTTTTCTCCCTCTCCTTCTGCCCCTTCCCCACTCTCTCTCTCTCAAATAGATTAATAAATTTTTTAAAAAATAGTAGCTGCTTCATAGGCTTTTTTTTCCTGATAACTAAAGGTGAAAATGCATATAAAACAGTATAGAGCCTAGTACATTAGTAAAGATTCAAAAAATAAGTATAGCCATCTTTATTAGCTGGCTTATTGTTTCCATCCTAAGATTCTTCAGTAGAAATGAAAAATATGGTTTAACCACTAGCTTATCAATTAGCTCATGCATTCATTTAATACTTCACTACAGATACTGTTGAGAAACCACTACACACAAGGTACTATTCTAAGTGCTGTTATACTAAAATTTTCAAGATCACTAAACAAAAAGAAAAGAAATCTGTCACCATTTGGGAAAGAGTGAAACCCCTTGTTCCTAGTGTCTGCTCTAGCCATCACTTGGCAGCAGAGGACACATGTTCCTGGTGACAAAATCACCTCTTATCAATGCAGAAAATGAACAGAAACCCTAATACTGACACTGACATGAGCACTCTACTCATCCCCATGCAGCATTTTATTTTTTCTTGAGAGTTCAGGTGGCAGGAAAGAATATCCAACATATATTTTAAAAGTGTGCTCTTTACACAGATGCACACGGTAATAGCCCAGTAGTGCAGGCATAAGCTTCAATCTCTTTTTTCTGTCTAAAAGCTCCTTTTGCAGAGCAGGAGACACCTGACATAGAAAATCATCAAGTACTCATGTAATCACAGAAGCCACTCACCTAGTAGAAGAGACGTACTCCAGCAAAATCTGCTCCAAAGTGAATTTGTGCTGTACCTGCTATATTTTCCCATTGACTTATTTAGCTGGCATTGTTTATTCTTTGGACATAGGTAAGAGTTACATTAAAATTGAAGCAACATATTAAAATGTTACATGTTTGAGAAGAAAAACATTTTCAGTAAAATAACATTAATGTTAAAATAATGCTAAAAATATAAGGTACTCACATCACAAGGTAAAAATAATATTGAGTACTCTATAAAAGATAATCATTTGTCTCCTAATGCTTTTCATACCATTCCTATTTAGAGAAGGCAAACCCCTAGACAGTTATTTGGCTGCTTTCTAAAATTCTATTTGAATCAACTTAGCATTTGTAAATTTGCAGCTCAATGTATTTACCATTTTGGAATTTCTCTTCACTTGAACTTTCTGGTTTCTTTCTAAGTATCTTACTAAGTCCTGTATAGTTTTGGATGGGAGCTAGTAACTATTACAATAATAACAGCTACTATTTATCAAGTGATAGTAGCTACCAAACACAACTATAATTTTATTTAATACGTCCGAGAGTTCCAGGAGGCAGTACTATCTTTCTTTTGTAATGAATGAAGAAACTAGAGTATAAAGAGGTTAAATAACTTAACCATGGTCACTTTACTATGAAGCCCACGAACTTTACCAGGATAGTATCTGTCTTTGTACTGAAGTTCTCCCCACTGCCTGTAGAGGTATTACCTGGTGATCAGCTAGTATCTGTCTGAAAGACTATAAACAAATAATTATCTTGTGTCTATATCAGCTGCTCTGTTTCTAATTTATTAGATTATTAAACTATTGACTAGTATATTCATTAGGGGCATTAGGACCTTACTTATAATTTACTACTCTTGGAGAAGCTGTTTTCCTTGAGTGACACCAGAAAGCTTGTAGAATTTGTTTGCAACTAATCACTCAAAATGCTCCTATTCATATATTCATCTAGCACTATTTCAGCTTATTCTTTTAGTTCATAATCCTGAATTATATAATCTAAAACTAAAAGAGAGTATCCAAAAAGGCAGTTTATGTGTTATATGTCAATTTTCAATATTCTGATAGTCAAGAGTCTTTTGATTTTAGGAAATGACATGAAAAATAATGTTTCCTAATACGCACTTTTAAATGTGCATGAATGAGATATTAGCATGGCAGCTAGCCTAACATACAATATCACGATAATTTTTTATCATTGGACTCTATTTAATTTACATATAAGCCTTGGAAAAAAATAGACATGATAGTTTCCAGCAATCCAGGAAGAAAAATATGTGTTTCATGTCAAGGATACGTCACTAAGGTTGGAGAAGTTCCAATTAAACTTGTGATCTCTCCATCCAAGACAGATAACCTCCTAGAATTAAGCCAACTTCATTTATTTGGTCAGCTGATCCAGAATGACTTACCAACCATGTTCGTAGTACAGGTTCACTATGTGCTTAGAATCTTACATCTTTTTCAATTTCAGCAGGGATGACTCCAATGAAAAACAAAACTTACAAAAAAGGAAATCCTCTGAGCAAACAAAACAAAATTTAAAAAATTATTCAATCAAGTAAGGGAAATAAACTTTTCCTTGATACAGGCTATTTGTATATATATATATATATATATATATATATATTTGTATCAGTAGATAATAGACACTTCCTGGATATCTAAAAGTTAAAGATAATGCTAAGTGAAAGAAGTCAATCAGAGAAAGACAAATACCCTATGATTTCACTCCTATGTGGAATTGAAGAAACAAAATAGGAAAAAAAAAGAGAGAGAGAGATAGAGAGACAAACCATAAAACAGATTCTTAACTATGAGAACAAACTGAGTTTTGCTAGAGAGGAGTGTGGGGGTGGGGTGTGTTATATGGATGATAGGCAGTAAGGAAGGTACTCAAGCACTGGGCGATTTATGTAAGTGATGAATCACTAAGCTCTACACCTGAAACCAAAAAAAAAAATAAAAAGTAAAAAAGTCAAGATAATTTAATTTTTGTCTAAAGATTATTAACTGACACAGTCTCTAGGATTTTGCTTTTTTTCAGAAAGTTTATTAACTGTCGTTAGCCTGAATAAAAGTCTGAGCAAGTCAGGGTGAAATGATAATGAATGCCTCCAAATTTTATGTAGTCTCTATTTCCAATGTTAAATTTGGCCTGATTTCAGTCCTAAGGATTGCACCTGAATCACTGATATGTTATTTTATTTATTTTTGTTACTATTATTTTTTATTTTACTTTAGCTTTCTTTTTAATTTTATGAATAATTTTAAAATATTGAGAAACACTCTTCTTTTAGCTTCTGGATATACACACATTTATATTTTAAAGTTATACAAATGATGTTTGAACATAATTTATCTTTTTCTAGAAAAGCCTAAAGTTAATCTTCCTCTCTAGTCCCTTCACAAATATGACAAGGTCCCCTGCTTTCACTATCCTCTGCACCTCTTCCTATTTTTATTGTCAAGAATTTTAATTACATCTTATTTTTGAGCACACAAATTTATTGTTATTGCTTTGACATTTTAAGAATCAGTACTCACTGGCATTTACCAGAAGGAATTAATACTTTTATTTTTTTTCCATTTTATTTTATTTTTATTTTATTTCTTCTCAGTGTTCCAGAATTCATTGTTTCTGCACCACATCCAGTGCTCCATGCAATACGTGCCCTCTTTAATACACACCACCAGGCTCACCCAACCCCCGACCCACCTCCCTTCCAAAACCCTCAGTTTGTCTGAGTCCACAGTCTCTCATGTTTCATCTCCGGCTCTGATTTCCCCCAACTTTCTTCTCCTCTCCATCTCCAGTGTCCTCTGTGTTAGTCCTTATGCTCCACTAGTAAGGGAAACCATATGATATTTGACTCTCTCTGCTTGACTTATTTCACTCAGCATAATCTCTTCCAGTCCCGTCCATGTTGATACAGAAGTTGGGTAAAAGTATTTTTAATTGTTATTCATTCTTCTTTCTTTTACTCCCCAACTTCCTTTTCATTTTATTTTTCTTCTTGTTGGAAGGTAAGAAGCAAGAGTCTGGTTCATACATTAAGAAATATATTTCATTTGGGTTCTAGTGTTAGATTTTGGGTATAAAATTTGACTTTTAATGATATTTTTACTCAGCACTTTGGAGCCTCACTTCCACTGTCTTTTGATTTACATTACTAATTTAAAAACCCTCATTCTTCCGATTATACTTCAAATCTCTCTGTCATTAATCCTACACTTGATTTGACTATTATGTCCTTTGGTGTGGGAATTTTTTTGGTGATTTTACTTTTCTAAGTTTACTCAACATTCTGGGATATTTTGTTCAAATTGAAGACTCATATATTTTAATTCTGGTAAGTTCTCAAATATCAGATCTTCAGATATTAATCTACCACCATCCTCCATATTCTCCCCTTCTGTACTTCCTGTTAGGCTTATGTTAGAACTTCTTGATCTATTCTACTCATAATACTTAATTATTTTTTTATTACTTTAATTTTTTATACTTAGTTCTAGGGCATTTCCTCAACTTCATTTTTTTAATTTAATAATTCAGGCTTCAATTGTGTCTGACATACCACATGGCTCATCACTCACTTTGATTCAATAAGCATATTTTTAATTTCCATGTTTTCTAATGGATTTTAGCAAGAATCTAAATAATTTTGTTTTATTTATTCTTTTTACTCTTTTACCTACTTAGGAATGTTAATTATGTGTAAACTGAGGTTTTTTCACATTGCAGTAGAACACAGTGGCTAAGAATATGAACACTTGACTTGGATGCCTAAGTTTTAATTCTGGTTCCATAACTTTCTACCTTCCTGCTCTTGAATACTTATTTGCTATCCATGTCTTGCAATTTTCTCACCCATAAAATAACAGTATCTATCTCACAGAGTTTTTACAACAATAATATATATATATGTATATTTATATATATATATATATATGGCATTTAGTATAATGCTTGGTACCTAATTAGTGTTTATGAAGAGATGCTATTATGGTTGTTATTATTATGATTATAATTACTATTTGCACAAGTATAAGATTTCATAGCATTTATCTTCTTTGTATATTTGGTAAATTTTGCTTATTATCTCACCTTCCTGGAAGATTACTCCTGCAAGCACCCTGGGTTTTAATGACCTCATATTAAGGCTGATTGGTAAAAGCTTCAGGCTCAAACTTATAGAGGAAAATGACCAAACCCATATGTTGCTTCAGACTACTTACTTCAGGGTCTGACTCTCTTATTTGGTCAGTGTTCCAACCTCTTTCTTGGTAGTGGTTTGAGCCATCATACTTGCTCAGACCCTTTGACTAGAGGCACTGATAACTTTGCCCCCAAAAGTATATGATCTTGTGTTAGTGGCTAAAATGACTTGTCCATGGGAGCGTGAGAAATTTCCTAGGATATCACAGAAAATTGTGAGGGAGATTTCTAGAATACATGTTTTTGTTCTTTTTTGTTCTTTTGGGAGGGAGAATCATAATCAGGTATGCCATTGATTGCTATTAATGCAATACCTTTTAAACTCTGGGATGATATTATGTAGGAAAGCACAAGTAGAGAGTCATGGTTTCACACTATAGAAAATAAAGCATGACATTCAGATTTTTCCCATAAAGAATCAGAAATATTTTCTAATTTTTTTAATTGGTAATCAAATATCCTGTACAATCACATGCTTACCAACTGGTAATAACCATGTTATACAGTTCCTTTGATATTTAGAAAAGAAGACATTTGCTTCTTATGTGGGGAACATTGTTTGACTCAGAAGATAAAATCTTATTTCATGGCATAGGTAATAGATGTAATGTAGAATTTTGTTATAATTCTCTAGTCCTTGTTTGTTAACTTTTAACGTTGTACTTTGTACATAACATAAAAGTTGACACAAAAATTTAAGTTGTTTCCTTTCATACATATTCCATGACCAGATTTTTTTTAAGTTTTTTTTTATACATCTGAGAGACAGAGACAGAGAGAGCACAAGCAGGGGGAAAGGGAGATGGAGAGGGAGAAGACGACTCCCTGTTGAACTTGGAGCCTGACTTAGGGCTCCATCCTAGGACCTGGAGATCATGACCTGAGCCAAAGGCAAACACTTAACTATCTGAGCTACCCAGGCGCCCCTCCACACCAACCAGGTTTAAATTGGGAGCAGGGTTGATTAAATAATGGCGATTAAAGCAAAGTAAATATGTGGCTTTAATTTTGTAAAATAATAGGTAATTTTATGTTTATGAAAGGAGTCCTTTGCTAGTGCAATAGCAGTGCAGACTTGAGGATTACAGACTTTAGGAATACTGTAATCTTTAGAAAAAGATTTAACTTTTCAAAGTTAAATCTCAACACATAAAGCAGGCCAGATACATAAATTCCAAATGATCTAGGATTCTTTGACATGTCTAAAGATACTCTTATACCAATTACTTATTTATTTATTTATTCAGGCACTTCCTTTTGCTGTGAAAATTACAGGCCTCCTGTGTACTGATTTTTGTCTCTTGTGGACCAACCCTATTGTTCCTAATAGATGTATTAGCGTATTGGTCAATGCTCAAGTTATGTCTGTGATTCTAGTTCTGTGATTGTACTTCAGTGGAGTGGTTGATTTAATGTACCAAACATGTGGTGCTGGTATTATAGAGCTGAAGTCATGTCAGCCATGTGCTTCTATGACATCTCTATGACCCTCAAGCATTTCGGGAGTATCTACGCTGGTGAGAAAACTGCTAATATTAAAGATAACGGTGCCAACAGATAAAGTGGCATACTATCAGCTCTTCCATCTCACTGTCTGTAATTGACTTAAGCACATTTCTTGTGAAGCTCAGTTCTCCTTTCTTGAATCATATTGTAATTCTGTGAATAATGTAAGATAACCAGCACCTTTCTCTCTGTCTTCTGGATCTATGATCTGCTACTCCTCTAAAAGCATGACCTATTCTCTCATTTCTTCCACAGAACTCCCACCTTTCCTCATTCTATCAAACTTTGGAAATGAAGTGTCATATGCTTAGCTTCCTTTTTCCCAATTGTTGCTTCCAAACAGATCACTCCCCTCTTTCTGTATCTGACTATACCACCCACTTCCAACCCCCACTTGTGTTGCTTTGCATCCCTATGAGTTTATATCTACTTTTTTAAACAACCCACATAACTCACAGTTTTCTTTTTGTTTTTCACCATATTCCATCTCCAATCCAAAGCTTCTATATCCAAATAGATTGTATACTCCACCTCTCAGTTGACTGACCAACAGCTTAATTCTTATTAAAAAAAAAAAAATCACTTATGTACCCCTGGGGATAAAAATATATGTTTATAAAAAATAAAAAATTAAAAAAAAAAAATCAAAAGCCAGACAGTCTTCACTTGATGTCTATGCTTTTTTACTTTAATCTCTTCACCTCATCCTCCACAAGCCCTCAGCTGAACGTTCTGCCCTAGAAGTTTCTCCATTCTTCCCAACTCACCCACATTAGACTCTTGTTTTGTCAGGATGCCATGATTAACTACTATAGTGTGGTTTCTCATTACACTTTAAAACCTTCCATCCTTTCTAGAAAGCTATGGCCACCCTTGGTTACTCTATGAGAACAACATTGGAGAAAACCACTCTTTACAATGAATTCTCTATATGACCTCACCACTTTACCATAATAGTCATTCTCTCAGTCATTAGTCATCTTACAACGATCACACTCATAACTCATCACAAGACCTTTCATTTGTCTTGTGAGTATGTCCTGTGTCTATTTTACACATTTTTATATTATTTTATTTATACATTTTATACATTTCTTGATCTCCTGAAAAATTGGTATAATGAAAATATTATAATATTGTTTTTGCATGAATGAGTGATGAGGTAGTTGAAAGGGATGGGTGGTTGGGTTGATATGGGAATGATTGGATTTCCTCCCCCAAAACAATAAACACTATGTTGCTCCACGTTACCTTCCTTCACTGTAACTTATGCACAGTGGTAGGAGAGCAGCTTCTAGCACTACACTAAAGCAGTGTTAAGTCCTGCTCTCCTCAGTCCTTTCCCCAAAGTACCTATTTCCTTTTAACATCATTGGTTATACTCCCATGAGCTAGATCAGACTACAGAAGCCAATCCAAGGTCAAAGTTCAGGTAGAATGGCAAATTGTACTCAGCCGATGTTAATTTGACTGGGTTTGCTCCTTCATCCGCGAACCTTAAAGACAACAAGATGGCATAAGTGACCATGGTTCCCACGTGCCTCCCTTGTCTTTCACAATGATACATCACCTAAGGTTTGGTGGCCTCAATGGTCCTTGCTATGGGAGGGAATCATGAGATCAGAGAGACCCAGACATGCAGGTTTTTGGGGTATTAGATATCTTAGGCAGAGTAGTTGGAGAACAGGTCAGGAGTTAGAGACTCGCCTTCTTACTGCAAAATGATTACATTGCTATACCATGGTTATGTGTTTCACTTCTTATTTCTTACTGAGCCATGTTTTGGGTACAGGGTAGCAGGCCTAACATACCTGTTTTTCCTTCTCTAAAATAGGCATTTTAAAATTAATTTAAATTGATTTATTTAAATTATTTTTAAATTAATTTTTAAATTAATTTATTTCCATAGTATCTCAAAGAATGTTCCGCTTATGCTTGCAATATGCTTTTCATTTTCTTTTGCCAAGGAGTCATTTTCTCAATGCTTATTTCTGTGCCCTTATAAAAATGACCAGTCTTTAGAACATAAAAGTTAACAAAACCCTTCAATTTTTCCACTGGACACATTTTCTCACAAGATTATTCACAGGCCATTGGGTCACTGCAGAGAACCTCCATTTCTTCCAGAAAAAGGTAATCTTTCTTTCTTCTATTTCCTTCCTTCCTCCATAGTCAGTTCTTAGAAGAAAGTAAAGACTACTACTTTGGGGTAATTGTTTGCACCACCTCCCTACCATGGAGTAAAAGGTCACAGCTTACATGAAATCAGTCGTATGAAAAAAATGAATTGAATTTCAGCCTCAAATCTAAAGGTCATCATTAGAACTTTCCTGACAGAAGATATATGGAACCATCCACTGCTCGCTCACTCTCCTTGTTATAAAAGACAGTGTTCTGTATTATTAGGTAGAGTGATGGAATCATACAAAACTGTTTTCAAGTTCTAGTCCTTTCTATTACCTGTGAAACTTTGGAGTATTCAATCTCCCAGTATTCCTCAACTGAAGATGTTAATAACATCAACTCACAAGACTTTCATATTATGTTTCACTGTATGTAAAGCATCTGGAAAATAATAAGAGTTCAATAAATGGTAAGCATTGACCCCTTGCAATGAAAATGGTGATCAAAAATTGGCCTGCAGATCTCGGCTCTACATGCTGGGGCAGAATCCCTTGAAGCTAACAGCAACATATTGTTGCTCTCCTCCTGTTCAGATGTCTCAAGGAGGAGAACCATGTTTGGCCATGCTCTACTTAACCAAGTGGAAACATCAAGCAATGTTCAAAGCTGGTCATGACTGTCCTATATATAGCTTTTTCCAGAAAGACCCCAAAGCACTTAATCAAGTGTCTTTTCAAATATTGCATGAATCCACAATACTGCTCTGACACTGAGTACATCTCTCAAAATGTCTTAAAAACATTTAATTCTGTTCTAACAACACAATTTTTTATCTACATTTCCTGAGTGTGCCTTCAGTCTTACAAAGCCAGGGAATAAATTGGTAGGAGGAGTTTTCAAAACAAATACCACAGAAGCAAACGGAGATCTCTCCTGTAATCACTGTGCTTAAAGATCTTTGAATTGTCCATCAGAAAATCCGTAACTGTAGAAAGCACTCCAGCACACATACTAATATCAGAACATGGACCTCCAAATCATAAAATTTGTAAATTTTAAGTTGTAAATTCAATTTTTGTAGATTTTAATTTGTAAATGTTAATTTGGCTAAAGTTAGAAAAGCAGTTGTAAACAAGACTTATGGAGGAAACTTGTCTGAAAACTTTTGGGGACAAATGCCTAGCAATTTAGGGAATCTAGTATCTAGTAACAAGAGACTGTGGAGAATATGGTCCATGCATTTTGGAGGTCTCATGAAATTACACATATTTCTAACCCATCTACTCTTCTGAATCATTAAGGGACTCTGCCTATCCCAAATTGGTAGTTATGCAAAGACACTAACCAAGGAACTCAGAAAATATCTCTCATAAAAAATAAGTTAAAAATAGCAACCTACCAAGGAGTAGTAAAAACAGCTTGCATGGATTATTTTACAGCAATCTCACAAAATCCCTCCTAGGTAAACCAATATCCATATTGTATTGTATTGTATTACATTGTATTTTAGAGAGAGAAAGAGAGGGAAGGAGGGGAGAAGGAGAGAGAAAATCTTAAGCAGGCTCCATGCCCAGTGCAGAGCCCAACACAGGGCTCAGTCTCACAACTCTGAGATCATGACCTGAGCCAAAATCAAGAGTCAGACACTTAACCTACTGAGCCACGCAGGCACCCCAATATCCTTATTTTAAAAGAAGATATAAAGGCCCCAAAGTGGTTAAATAACTTTCAAAAGGTTGCACACGTAGTAAATGTCGGAAGCACTATTTGAAGAAGTAGGATCTCTGATTGCCATGCTCTTCTCGCCGCAGTTAGCTCTGTACAAAGCTTGTTTGCCTACAGGTGACCTATGACCCTCATAAGAATCTACTTTGTAGGTAAGAAAGTTTATGTCAAGACATGATAAGGTCACATAGATGGCTAGTGACAAAACTGAGAACCCAACACTTCAAGCCACAAAATCATGAAGAAATTAAGCTAAATACACATCAGGAAATAAATGTCTCTTTTTGTGAGACCCATGGCATATATATATTAAAGGCAACTATCAATTAATTGTTTCCTGAATACATCATGGATCCAACTACATTCCATCGCCTACATTGTGACCCTGTCTAGTTGGGACCATCATCGCTTCTCACCGAAATGTGCTTACCCTTGTTCTTTACAGCTGCAGTTCTTTGGAATCACAGTTATTTCTTTGGTCTAAGAAATGAACTTCGCCCTCCCTGAACATAAATGTTCATTCATATTCACACCTACGACATGTGCATGACTTACAAGAAATTCCATGGATTTTCTCTAGTTGAGATTCTTTAAGTTTTTAGCCTCTCCTCCAAGTCTATTAGATGCATTGCAGCCATGGTGATGCTTAAAACAGAAGTCAAATCAGGTCACTTCTCTACTAAAAATCTTCCAAAGACTTCTCACCTCACTCAGAAAAGAATCCAACTGAGACATCAATAATTTGATGCCAGGGTATCTCTTGTACCTTATTTCCTATCTTATCCCTCCAATGACTTTATTCTGGTCACAAAGGCCTTTTTGCTCATATACACCAAGGTGACTCCTGCCTGTGGTCCTTGCTCTTATATTCCCTCTGCCTAGAATTTTCCCCCTCCCGAAGTTGTCAAAGCTGGCTCCTTCTCCCAGATCCCACAGTGCCATTTGATCACAAAGGTCTTCTATCATTCTTTCTCCTCTTGCCTTGATTTATCTTTTGTATTAGCAGTTATAACTATTTTTCAAATTATATACTTCTCTGTACTTTGTTTCCTATCTCTAAACACCAGATTACCTGTTCCCTGAGTACACAAGTTTGGTTTTGTTTACTGCAGTAATCCCTATGACTAGATCATGGTTGGCACATAGTGGGCTCTCATGCAGTATTGGCTGGATAAAAGAATGAGTTAGATAAAGAACTTTATGAATAAATGCAACTCAACGTACAAAGCTAAATGACTTCTGAGTCAAATTAGCCACTAAAAACAAAAAAAATCCTGACATTTATTTGTCTTCAAAGCTCAGAATTAGTTTACAAATCACTCAATGAGATTAATTTCATTATTCTATAGTTAATTTAGAATTTTTTTAAGTACAAGATGGTATCTTTTTAGATGGATAACCCATTTTATTTACCAGATGTGTTTCTGGTTGATTTTTCACCCCAAATCTAATTGACCTTTAAAAGGGAAAATTGTATTTTGGGTGCCAGTTAAATGATGCTGTGCTTGTTCAACTGCAATCAATAGTCCTCTCTGAAATTTCTTATATATCAAAAAAATATATATTGTTACTCTTGGAGTTCACTGGTTTGTCAGAAATCCAGTATGCTTTAGAAGGAAAATCAAGAAACCATTCCCTCTGTTCCCTCCTTTATGATGTGTGACATTGAACCCTGGTCCAAAAGAGTCTTGAAAAGGTATAAAAGAATTATATTATCAAGCTAATGTAGACTTCATTAAATAATAATATTTCATCAATTAACATGTTTAAACATCACTGACAGAACCCAAAGAAAATATTCAAACTTCTTGTGCTGAAGTTGACATGTAACTTCCTTACTTATATAAATTCAACCTGTTTTGGGCTTGGGGGTTACAATAAATGTCAATCTACATCAGACAAATACCCCCTGTAGTTAGTCTCTGGTTTTATGGAGCACCGTCTATGTTTCAGCAGGATAACCAGCTACTGGAGATACAAAGTTGAATGGTACATATATTTTACAAAGAGAGAGAATCTGGGAAAGGAGTAACTGCTGTGCGATGTACAAAGTATCCTTACTGAAAATCTACAAAATGGAATAGGATCACAAAGGAATAGCAGCCTGAGTCTTCCAAGAAAAATGAAAAGAGTAGAGATTCTTGAAGAAGGTGGTCATTGAGCTCAATTGTGAGGGATGCTAAAAAAGATTTCCAAAAAGAGAAGAGATCAGGGGAAGGGAACAGCTATCAGAACAGTGGAAATACTTGAAATGTCTTGGAGTGAATGGAAGATAGAGTGTGTGGTTAAGTATAGGAGTCAGGCATGCAAAGATTAATGGGGCCCTTATGCAGAGTGTTATAGTGGTGATGAGAAATCCCATATTTAGAAAATGGGCTAATGACTCTTTCAGAATTATTTTCTAACAAGTCCCTTTCTAGGAGCAACATGGAGGATGGGAGGGTGTGTTGGATTTTTAGTCGCCAACTCATGTTTCTAAAAGGAACTGGGTATTTTGTTTGTTTTATCTTCTTACTCAGGTATAATTAACACACAGTGTTATATTAGTTTCAGATATACAGTAAAATGAGTGAACCACTCTACATTTCTCAGCACTCATCAGTAAGTGTACCCTTACTCCACTTTATATATTCACCCATCCCACCCACCCATGTCCCCTCTAGCAACCATGACTTTGTTCCTTATATTTAAGAGTGATGTTATTTTTTGTGTTTGTCTCCTTTTTGTCTCTGTGTGTGCATTTGTTTTGTTTCTTAATTTCCACAGATCAGTGAAATCATATGATTTTTGTCTTTGATTTATTTCACTTAGCCTTGTACCCTCTAGGTCCATCCATGTTGTTGCAAATGGCAAGACTTCATTCTTTTTTATGGTTGAGGACTACTCCATTGTATATATCCACTGAACTTTATCCATTCATCTATCATAGACATCTGAGCTACTTCTATATCCCAGCTATTATAAATAATACCGTAATAAACATAGAGGTGCATATATCTTTTGAATTCATGTTTTTATTTTCTTTGGATATATAGTAGTGGAATTGCCTTATTATTTGGTAATTCTAGTCTTAATTTTGGAGGGAGTCAGGAGGTAGGTATTTTTATCCTCATACTCACGGAGTCTGCCAGTACACTATACTGGATTATAAGTTCCTAAAAGTAGAATACCTGGTCCTATCTATCTTTCTTTGTGATCTAGTAGAGTTCCTGGGACTGTAGATACTCAATACATAATTTTTTAATTGCATCAGACTCTTATATTGTCTTTTTTTTTAATGCAGTGGGTTTCTAGGCTCTATTGTACAGCACACTATAACCCAACGATAGAAATATCCTTATTACGCCTCCACAGGTGCCCAGGTAAGAAGTGGGTATGCTGGCATTTGTGATCCAAATCAACTTCTTTGGAAAATTAAAGAAAGCACGTTGGTCTATCTTGGCTTGTTCTCCCTCCATATTAGGATAAAGCCAGAACAAATAATTAGAAGCAACTTCGATTTCCTATTTAATCTGATTCTCTTAAACTCCTACCTTTACTGTATTCAGTGAATAGTGTAAAGATACCTGACAAGATTCCTCTGAAAAGGCAGCTGAAGCCATCATTGGGAAAATTTCATTAAGAAAATAATTGCGACACATGGTATATCTTTTGGGAGCCTGCTCAATAGCTAAGGTCATAAGTAACAACCCATTCCCTGCTAACCCTAGTCAACTCTCTAAATTAGTTAAATTGATGGTTCATTTTTAATTGATCTGGCAAACAAGAGAAGTTTAACTATCCTGGTGTGTATATATACTGCAAAACCAACATCCAGTGTGTGCTAATAGCTATATACATCTTTTTTTAATCTTTTCAACAAACCTGGTCATTGTCAACACCTGCACTTTTGAAAGCCATCACAACCATTTTTCAAAGACTTCTAGATTCCTTGACTTCAAAGCATAGTGAATATATTATTTTGAGAACAAAAAAGAAAGGATATGGAACTAAAATTCTGAAAGGTTAAGCTGTACAAAGCCACATAGTTAATAAGAAGTGAGACCAGGATCTAAGCTCCAGCTGGTCTGACTCCCAAACCCCTTGGTTCTCAAACTCTACTTTTTCCCTGAGTTTTACTGAGATATAATTGACATATAACAATATATTTGTTTAAGGCATCAAGCATAATGATTTTATACATGTATATATTGTGACAGGATTACCATAATTACTTTACTTAACACCCATCACCTCACATACTTAAAATTTCTTTTCTTCTGATGAAAAGACTTTCTGAGCAACTTTCAAAGGCACAATGCAGTTTTATTAATTATATTCACCATGATGAACATTCCATCCCCAGAACTTATTTATTTTATAACTAGAACATTCTACATTTTGACTACCTTCACCTATTTCCCTCATCCACAACCACATTCACCTCTGAAACCACCAATCTGTTCTCTCTTTCTACGAGTTTGGTTTTTATGTATGTGAATCACCTTGGGACCTTGTGAAAATGTGTATTTTGATTCAATAGTATTATGAGTCAAAGATGGGGACTGAGATTCCAGGGAGCACACCTTGAGTATAAATACTAAGGCACTATGGTTCTAAATCACTACACTGGATGATAAGCACAGAAAATTCACTCTGCGCCAATGACTGTGACAGATGTCTGACTTAGCTCTGCAAGTGCTAAACTCAGGTCTAACTGATACATGACATTTTTCCTTGGTCTGGCATTGTACATCTTATTGTTTGAATTTTCAGAATTTTAAGAACAAAATCCGGACCTTTTTGAGGCATTACACTCCCAGTAAAGCATTTCTTTGTTGTTGTTGTTGTTGTTTTAATATTTAATTTATTTGACAGAGAGAAATCACAACTAGGCAGAGAGGCAGGCAAAGAGAGAAGAGGGAGCAGGCTCCCTGCGGAGCAGAGAGCCTGATGCGGGGCTCGATCCCAGGACACTGGGATCATGACCTGAGCTGAAGGCAGAGGCTTTAGCCCACTGAGCCACCCAGGCGCCCCCCCCCCCAGTAAAGCATTGATGATCCATTTTATGTTCATTCCCTGGAAAGAACATGCCCTTATAGAAGACAAGTTGGAGAATAAAGAAGGGATCATCAGAGAGTCAGATAACTTGCAAAAAGCTACATCCCTAAATCCATGTCAAGATGCAACAAGGACAAGGAAGGTAAATGCCCCAAAGAGTTTTCTTCTTGCAGTTCCTCTAAAATGCCTAGCTCTGTGGTACCTCATGGCCTCTTTCACTGTCCCTTTTCCGAGATAGTCTTTTCCCCACACCACGTAGTGGTTTTCATTTGCCAGTTTTCAGCTTCAATGTCACCCCCTCAGATATAACCATTTTATCTAAAATACATCTTCCATCTTTATTTCTCCCCCTGAAATATCCCATTACTTCCACAAATGCAGGGACTCATTCTTCCTCATTCACCAATTTCCACCATTGTCTGTGATGAGTGAAAGGCATGGTTCGTGGTTAAGAGTTCACAAATATTTTTCAGAAGCATAAATGAAAGTTGAGCAGGATGAGACTAAGAAAATGTCAGCAGATTTGATAATTAATAAATTATTAACATCCTTAGATAAGGATGTTTTCAGTAAGGTAGTGGAAGTAAAAGAATATTTCAAAGGAAACTAATTCAGTCTACTCTTTTGAGAAGATTGGCCATGACAGAAAGAAAAAACTTATTAGGAAAGAACCAGGTAGCTGGGGAGTTGGAGACCTAGTTTTAGGGTCTTAAATATTTGAATATTTCCATGAAGAAAAAAAGAAAGGGTTAACAGTATGAATGAAGCAAGAAATGCAAGCAATGAAAGAGTCAAACTATCCAACTGATAACAAAACTGAACTGCAGTAATTTAAATGGAAACCCAAACAAATGATGCAAGAAAACCTCCATCACATAGCTGATTTACAAACCAAAAAAAAATCACAAATTGTAACATACCAGTCATTTAAAGACCTTTAAGCATCTAAACTAGTCATCCAATGAAATCAAACTATTACCAATCTAGAATTTACATTCTCTTTTTGTTGTCCTTGTTTTTTTGTTGTTGTTGCTGTTTTTTGTTTGTTTATTTTTTAAGTCTTAAGCATTACCACACCAGAATCAGGATAAGATATAAGCTTGAGAGAGGTTTTTGAAGGAGAGACAGCAGGTCCTTGTGTCTTTAATGCCTGCTTCACTACCAGCCTCATGGGAAATTGTGTGAAAATCAAAACGTCTCTTCAGTAAGGAGTATAACACCTGTACCAATGATTATCCCTCTATATGAGCTTTTGAAAGCCAGTGCAGTATTCTTCAAGGTTTTCAAATCACCTGACTTCAAAACACAGTGGGTATATTCTTTTGTGCAAAAGAGAAAAAGCAGTTTAGTTCCACTCAAATTTGAATAGAGTAAAAATGATAAACAGAATATTTCAAAAATATATTTCAATCTGTAATGATTAACCATTATGTGTATATTTTCCTTATTACATCATTGATTGTTTAATATGACCATAGGACCTATTTCCAAAAAGATTTAAAGTAGTTTATGGATTCAACTAAAGTTTGAACATTTAAAAACTAAAACAGAACCAAATCCATCTTAATATAACAAATCATTTCTTAAAATATGTAGCAGATTTCAAGTACACATTTATAATTGAATGTGTTATGTTTCTCCCTCTGCATAAATAGTAGAAACCTTGGAATAAGATTATACTCTCTGACTAATCCACTATAGCTCCACAAACAAAGTACATTCTGTAATATATTATCTTCATTGTAAAATTTTTGAAAAATCAAGGTTGAGGAATATAAAATTAATAATTAATAGTCAAAAGAGATAATATTGATTACAGTTAATCTTTTGAAGTTCTAAGGTACTGTATTAAGATACTGTTTGTTCTAAGATCTGAAATTCTAAGGAACAAGTATTAAGTCAATCACGACAATCATACTGTGAGTATTGTTTTTACCCTGTTTTTACTTCCATGTTAATAGATAAGAAAACAGATATAGAGCAATTAAATAAATTCAAGTTTATATAGCTAAGAAGTAGAAAAACTAGAAATTCAGACCAAGGTGCTTCAGAGTCCACATGCCTAAGCACATATGGAAGAAGTTTTCAAACCACATGGAGCCAGAACTGTATAAAAAAACAGCAGTTTTTAATTCTTCCCACAGCTCTGTGAAATATGTGGTGTTATCCAGCTTACACATGAAGAAATTGGGTCTTAGAGTCAGATTTCATAAATCTGTGAGCATTAACAATTTGCTTAATCTCTTGAGGACAGAATTTCCTCATTTGTAACCTAAGTTAATATCAAGTGTCTTTTAGAGTTTGGGGGGACAATTAAAATAATACAAATATGTAAAGTGGCAAGTAATAGATTCTACACAAATGGTTTTTGTCGAAGGTGTGTCCTAATTCTGTCTCCCCAGGGATGTCTTTCTCAAGGACCTAGAAGCCATTCCTTTGATTAATTTTTATTTTTTATAAGCCATTCCTTTGAAATGTAACCATTAGGAAAGATGAGGGCTCTTTCTCCCAGTCTCTATGCTAGGGTAAGAGCCTAACTTTTCTAAGTGCTGTTCAGCAAACACAGGTGGCATGATCACATCAAGCAACGTCACCAAAAATATTCACTAGTACTTTCTACTCACTTACCCATTAACTTAAAAACTTTCCCATCTTTTGTTTCAATGGAGTTAGATTTACTCTCTTCCCTCACTGTAAAAGTTTTGAATAAAGTCTTTCCTTCCTGTTTGAAAATCAATCAGTTTTTCCATAATGAAATAACAGACTATATTGAAAGCACTGAGTCTAACGTTACTTTATCAATATAATGATTTCGTGCAAGAGGGGTGCTGCAGAAATGGGATAAAGTGTATGCATATATCAGTTGACTCTTAAACAACACAGGTTTGAACTGCATGTGTCCACTTACATGTAGATTTTTTTATATAAATACATAATTTTCTTAATAACATTTTATTTTCTCTAGTTTACCTTATTATAAGAATTCAGTATATAGTAAATATACAAAATATGGGCTAATCAACAGTTTATATATCAGGAAGATTTTGTATCAAAAGGAGCAGTTAAGCTACTATTAGGAGTTAAGCTTTTTAGAAATCAAAGTTATACTCAGATTTTCAGCTATGCAGGGGTGGGCACCCCTACCTTCCATGTTGATCAACTGTGTGTGTGTGTTAGATTTGAATTAGATCATGACCCCATTCCACAATTCTTCATTGGAAAGTTAGAATCTTCGTCAGTTGACAATAAGGCAAGATTATGCAAAACTATGATTGCTATCTGAGCGCCATTTTTATGGCCACAAAAAAGGACAGCACCTCCTTTCATCATCTAAATTCCATGCAAAATGCATTATTTTAGACACAATACTCAATAATGAGATACAACAAATGATTATTTTGAAAATGAGAGCATTAACTGTACTCTGATGCTCTTTGAATTTTTACCATTTTCGTTAACTATAAAATGGCTTGTGCTTTGACTCTAGCACTCTCATCTCAAGCTCATTAGTATACTGCTTTTATTTCTTACAAAACTCATGTCAAGCTGATTAAACCAGGACATAAGTTCAACAGTGCGGAATAAAATTGACGTCATTTTGTCAGATGGTCTGCTTGCCTGGAATCAGACAACAGCCTGAGCCATGTATTCCAAATTTGGAATGTGTTTCTTTAGCCAGCCTAAGGACCACACAATAATATACATACTCTTTTTAACAAGCTTACATTTTTCATTGGCTAAACTCTATTTAGAATGAGTAGTTGTTTCTGCCAGTCTTCTTGTTTTGCCTTTCCCATCTGTCATTTCTGTTATTTAAAATGAGTGAAAATACATAAAATTACCATTTGAGGTTATTTTATGTCTTCTTCTCATTCCAAAAATGTTGTATTAAACTTCTAATTTTCTTTTTACTTTCTTTATTTTAATAACAGAGAGTTCTATGTTCTTATGGCAAATATTATTTTTTTCATGATGAGTCATCAGGTGGGTGTTATTCAAACCAGTACATCAATGTACAAAAGTTACCAGATACAAGTATATGCTTAAACATTTAATAAAATACTTTTTTGAGGACCTTCTCAATGAGGGCATTTCTAGGAGTCACTGTAGGACTCAATGGATACACTCCAAAGAGAAGGTTTGCTGTCAGTGAGAACTTGAGTCATGATTCTTCAAGATGTGGTGTACTTAGCATTCAAAGGATATAAAGTTCCTTAAATAATGATAGTTACAAACCAAGAGGAAGTGTCTAGGGACTATGGCAGAGACATACGTAGGATTTAGGGACCCAAAAGTTGTGCAATTTAACCTGCAAGGCTCCTCTTAGGGTCTTGAAAGGGATTCAATGAAAATTAGAGGTCTTGAAGTTGAAGATTCATTAATTTTATAGTGAATCTGCCTCTTGATATCAGGTGGGCAGAGCTGGGTGATAGGGGTAATAATTCTGCCCTGCCTGTGTAAACCAGTATCCCAAATTATGATTTCTAACTTTTAAATACTCCCACCACTTCATGTTCAAACTTAAAACTGTCTAAAATGCCTTTGATAAGGATTACAATTCTGGACCCTAATATTTTCATTGAATTTTATTTCAGTAAAGACACAAGCCTCCAAGTGGAGTGTAATGTTGTCTGTTTATACTAACAATGCTAACGTTAAGCATTTACTAGGTTCCAGACACTGTGTTTAAGACTCTACCGAATAATTTCACTTACTTCTTTCAATAATAGACAAAGAAACGTGATTTTTAAAAATTTTATTTTTGAAAAATAAGGACTAAAATCACCAGTAATGGCCTAATATTACCAGTGATTCAGTAGCAAGTCCAGTTTGTCTTATGTCAAATCTATGGTCATCCCTTCTCTGGCCCCTCATGCAGTACTATTTCTGTGGTATAGAGTGAATAAGGAATGTAAAAGCAGATGTTGGTAGACATTCCTAGTTGTATGGAAAGTCAGAAAATATGCAATAGTAGTGAGTATTTTAAAATTTTAAAACAAAATTGATGGCACTGATGGCTATTTATTTACCAAATAATGCTTCCCCTTGAGATCCCCACACACATACTAAAGCGTAACCTTAAAAAACAAGGGATATGGATCTAAAGAAGTAAGACAATCAACTCTCAGATATGCCCCTGAGAGATAATTCTTGAGCACAGAGTACTTTATTTGTAAGCCTGAGCAACCCATACATGGAATGTAATTGAATTGTCACAGGTTGGAAAGTATGGTCAGAAGTGCATGGGCTGGGTATTCATGGGTTTTATACTCTAGTTAACATGCCCATGGTGGAAGCAATAGGAAGATTCAGTGCTAGGTAGATCCAGCCCAGAATCCTGGATGGCACCACAGAGGCAGACAAATAGAGCATTGAGCGCTCTGCGTATATGCAAATAAGGAGACAAGATGGACACAAAAAGAATAACAGAGAAGAATAGCAGAAAACCACTCTCTCCTAGAACAGGCCCAGACACTCCCTGAAGACTCCTGGAGATATTATTCAGAGGACAGAGTGTTTGAGGGAGAAAGGTTTGTAGAGACTAGAACAAGGTTGACATGTTGTTCGATTCTCAGAAAATATATGCCCAATTGAATTGAAGTCTACGTATTAGTATTATTTTTTTTTTCATCAGTAGGGTGATTTTTTTAGAGTAGAAGTGTAGGTATTTTCATCCAACAGATTATGGGGTAGCCAGAATAAATACACTCTCAGTATATTTCTGTACCTTGTACATACATTTTACATTAAGCACCCTGTAGAACATTTCTTGTTTACTTGTCTTGACACCCACTAGAATGTGAGCTCGAGGGCAGTGGTTATGATTCCTCCTTACTTGTAGTCCTTATGTCTTTCAAGAATTTTTTTTTAATTTTATTTATTTATTTGACAGAGAGAGAGAGAGATATCAAGTAGGCAGAGATGCAGGCAGAGAGAGAGGAGAAAACAGCTCCCCACTGAACAGAGAGCCCTATGTGGGGCTCAATCCCAAGACCCTGAGATCATGACCTGAGCCGAAGGAACAACCCACTGAGCCACCCAGGCGCCCCCCCTTATGTCTTTCATATGTAGATTCTCTCCGCATGTACTTGTTGGGTTACTGACAAGAAGCTGAGACAAAATGAGGCTAACTAGCTTGTGTTGGGTAGTGAGTTAAGAGGCAAAATAAAATTAGAGCAAAGTCCATGACCTCCGGTTTCTTCTAATGGTCAGAACTCTTCTAATAACCCGCAATAAAAGCTAGGTGTTCTCTGGAAGTGGTCAGACATCACTGAGAACTGCTGGAGTTTCCTGAGGCATCAAGCATTACCAAATGTGGAAAAATTATGTGTTATATTCTAGTTATGTTTTGCTACAAAGCCCAGAACTTCCTGTTTGTATGCTTAATTTATACTTGGTTTTGTGTTTTGAGTGGATTTGCCCACTGGATTTTATTTTTCCTGGATTATTCCTTTTTATTAGCTGTCTTTTCCAGGTTCTAATCTTTCCCACTGTTCTAAACTGCCCCCAATTCATTAATGGCAATGTGTCACAGTAAATAAGTCCCATTTGCTGGCCCATTTTTGTTGACCTAATGGGGTTCATTAGTACTGTTGATTTTCCTTAGTATTCACAACTGAATATGATGAAGCCAGATAGGGCTAAATTGTCCATCTCCCTAGGCAGAATCAATAGTGCTACTATGATATTATAGGCTCTGAGCTCATATCTCTATCATAATGCTTTCCAAGTCCTATTGTAAAATGTCAGAATATAAAAGCTATGATTCCTACACTGGGATATAGGCATACCTTGGAGATACAATGGGTTTGGCTCCAGACTACCACAATAAAGTGAATATCTCAATAAAGCAAATTGAATAATTTTTTTTGTTTTCTATTGCCTATAAAAGTCATGTTTATACAATAATGTAATCTAGTAAGTGTGCCATAGCATTATGTCAAAAAGTATATATGTTAATTAAAAATACTACATTGCTTAAAAAAGTGCTAACCACTGAGCTTTCAATAACTCATAATCTTTTTGCTGGTCTTGAACTGTTGCCTTGATGTTGATGGCAACTGACTAATCATGGTTGTGGTTACTGTAGGGTAGGGTGGCTGTGGTGATTTCTTAAAATAAGACAACAATGAAGTTTGCCACATGGATTGGCTTTTCCTTTCATAAATGATTTCTCCGTAGCATGTGATGCTGTTTGATGACATTTCACCCACAGCAGAACTTTCAAAATCGGAGTCAATCCTTTCAAACCCACCACTTTGTCAACTAAGTTTATGTAATATTCTAGATTCTCTGTCTTCATTTCAACAATCTTCATGGCATCTTCACCAAAAGTAGTTTCCATGTCAGCAAACCACTTTCTTTGCTCATCATAAGAAGCAACTCCTCACCCATTAAAGTTTATTATGAGATCTCAGCAATTTACTTGCATCTTCAGGCTCCACTTCTAATTTTAGTTCTCTTTGTTATTTCTGCCACATCTGCAGTTACTTTCTCCACTGAAGTTTTGAACCCCTCAAAGTCATCCAAACTCCTGCTAATATTGGTATTTTATATTGATATTTTGGCCCTTACCAAAGAATGTTCTTAACTGGCATCTAAAATGATGAATCTTTTTCAGAAACTTTTCAGTCTAGTTCACCATCAGAGGAATCACTATCTATGGCAGTTATAACCCTACAAAATGCATTTCTTAAATAATAAGGCTTAAGAGTTGAAATTTCTCTTTGATCCAAGGGCTGCAGAATGAATGTTGAATTAGTAGGCATGAAAATAGCATTAATTTCATTGTCCATCTCCATCAGAGCTCTTGGGTAACCAGGTGCGTCGTCAATGAGCAGTAATATTTTTAAAAGAATTTTTTTCTGAGCAGCAGGTCTCTACAGAGGGCTTAAAATATTCAGTAAAACCAGCTTGTAAACAGATGTGCTATCATCTAGACTTTGTTTTTACATTTATAGAGCACAGACAGAATTTAACACATTTCTCAGGGGACCTAAGATTTTTGAAATGGTAAATGAATATTGGTCTTAACTGAAAGTCACTAACTGCATTAGTCCATAACAAGAGAATCAGCTTGTCCTTTGAAGATTTGAAGCCAGGCATTGACTTCTCTTGCTCTGAAGATATTAGATGTATCTCCTTGCAATATAAGTCTGTTTTGTCTACACTGAAAATTTGTTTGTCTGTGTAGCCATCTTCATTAATTAATTTAGTTAAATATTCTGGGGAACTTGCTGCAGCTCCTCCATCAGCACTTGCTGCTTTACTTTGTACTTTTATGTTCTGGAGATGGCTACTTTCCTTAAACATCATGACTCAACCTCTGCTGGCTTCAGACTTTTCTTCTGCAGCTTCCTCACCTCTCTCAGCCTTCACAGAATTGAAGAGAGTTAAGGTCTTTCCCGGGATTGGGCCTTGGCTTGGGGGAATGTTGTGTCTAATTTGATCTATCCAGACCACTCAAACTCTCTTCATTTCACCAGTAAGCCTGTTTTGCTTTCTTACCATTCATGTGTTCACTGGAGTAGCACTTCTAAGTTCTTTGAAGACTTTTCCTTTACATTCACAACTTGGCTAACTGGCATTAAGAGGGTCTAGCTTTGGGTGCCTGGGTGGCTCAGTGGGTTAAGCCGCTGCCTTCGGCTCAGGTCATGATCCCGGGGTCCTGGGATCGAGTCCCGCATCGGGCTCTCTGCTCAGCAGGGAGCCTGCTTCCCTCTCTCTCTCTCTGCCTGCCTCTCTGTCTATGTGTAATCTCTGTCTGTCAAATAAACAAATAAAATCTTTAAAAAAAAAAAAAAAAAAAAAAAAAAAAAAAAAAAAAAAGAGGGTCTAGCTTTCAGCCTATCTTGGTTTTTGACATGCTTTCCTCACTAAGCTTAATCATTTCTAGTTTTGTTTTGTTTTGTTTTAAATTTAAAGTGAGAGACATGGGACTCTTTCATTCACTTGAACACTTAGAAGTCCTTGTGAGATTATTAATTGGCCTAACTTCAATATTGTTGTGACTCAGAGAATAAGGAGACCCAAGGAGAGGGAGACATAGGGGAATGGCAAGTTGTGCAGTAGTCAGAACACATACAACATTTATCAATTAAGTTTTCTGTCATTTGGGCACATTTTATGGCATCCCAATTAGAATAATAACATCAAAGATAGCTGATCACAGAACACCATAACACATAGAATAATTATGAAAAAGTTTGAAATATTTTAAGAATTATCAAAATGTGACACAGAAACATTAAATGAGCAAATGCTATTGGAAAAAATGGCCCAAATAGCCTTGCTGGATACAGGGTTACCACAAATTTTTAATTTGTAAAAACACAGTATCTATGAAGTACAATAAAGCAAGGCATGGATAAAACAAGGTAGTGTCCCTTATGTCTTGTCTTTTGGAAGAATATAATCATCTGCTCTTCATCCTATTTTAGATTAACTGGCATAGAAGAGTACCCCCATAGCCTTGAAGGAATCAACATGGGTCCTTCCGTCCTAATGCAACATGTGCTACCCTTACTCCTCAAGAAATTCTCTCTTATCTTTGTACCCTCACTATCCCAGTTTCAATGGTAGAGATCTTGGCACAGTCTTCATTTATTTAACAAGTATTTATTGAATACCTTGTATAGGTAAGGAATTGTAAGTTTTGAGGTCCTTTCTATCTCATGTGAATAAGCTACTTTGAATTTTACAAATATATGGACACTTTTGGTGGTCACCTGGCTCCTACGGAGAAAGGGGACAATTGGAATGCATCCTGAAACCAGAACTAGTGACTGGAAAACAAGGACAGAATTGATGTGACTGTCTCAGAGAGTTCATTTCCTTTGTACGGGACAAACACTTAATTTTCAAGGAGTGGTTGATGCAGCCTCTTTAACCAGTGTGAACAACTTTTTTTCCAGTAATGGAAACATCCTATCTCAGAAATCTCCCAGGAACTCTCAGCACTGAATCAACACCAGTTCTTTTGAACTGACCCATCCTTTTATAAAAAGAGAAGCAGGAACTGGCTCCTTGGTTGGTTATCTGCCCATGTGAACAGGAAAAGCCCACAGTGTTCATCAGCATCCTTATCAAGACGAGAGAAGAGAGTTGTTGTACTTAGTCACTCTCTAAAGAGACACAATGTCATTTGGTCTATGACGTGAGGATTCAGGGCTTGGAAGAGAGCAAAAATGAGGCCCCTGTTTCCTCTTGCCTCCTATGCAGACATCCTCTATGCAAGCCTGCCTTCCTGAAGAAAAATGCTTGTCCTATAGACCTTTAGGTATGTCATCTATACTCATTCCTTGGCAGACTGTGTTATTTAAGAAAATAAGTAATCCCAAGCACTTCTAACTAAGGAGAAGTTATTTCCTCTGCCTCCCCACCCCAAGACATTCAATGACTCTAACATCTACCTCCTGTCCTCTCACCACAGGAAGTGATTTGTGTGTTTCCACTTTGTAAAGAGTTGATCGGCACATAAAAGCATTGTGATGTTTCACATTCATGGTCAAATACCAACAACAGTGTCTACCTAAATCCAAGCCAGGGGATCCTATCATTTTTACTATTTCAGTCAATTACTGAACTTCTTGTCCCAGAATCTACTTCTTTGCTGAGCACCCAGACATATCATAGAAATTATGATGGGGTAAGAGCAGAGGGATGAGTAGGGATTTTTGAAGCAAGTGAAGAAAAAAAAAGAAAGCCATAAAGAAGTAGGAAAACCTGTTTCTGCTGTTACAACTGTCACTCCTTCCTTTCAGTAATTATTTTAACACAGAGGTGCACTGCTTGTTGGTAGCAACCCTCATCTGCAACACACTGATGGCCCACAGCATATCTTCTCTCATGGTCCCATGGGCACAAAACCAGATTGCTGTGCATATTGATTTTTTCTCTCATCCCATCCAGACATCACAGCTGCCCCCTCAGAGTGTAGGTGGAGGCGAAACCTCACTCCTGAGCAGGACAAATGTATGCTCACAGCACTGCTCTTGGAACGACTCCCATGCTGCTCTGAGCTTTTTCCATTTGCTCCTTCTGGGGTTGAGAAAATGAAAGCAAGGACCTCAGAGGACCTTAGACAAGTCTGAAGAATAAAAAATAAAGCAGCTAGGTTAAAACCAGCTCAATGATTTTTCTGCATTTTGTATAGTCCTCTGCTACTGGCTCTGGAAAATGCTGAGAGAGAGAGAATTGAATCTGGTCTTGAGGTTTAAAGGAGGCAGATGTCTCTGAACGTAAGTGGTAAAACACTGTGGTCTTTATAATTTGATTTAATTATCTGACTGGATGCTTACATAATAAGTGTTCTAACACATTGGGCTTGGGATTTGTGGTTACATGCTTTGCACACATGTGGTCTGGTATCTCTGCTCAAAACTGGCTACGCATGGTGATTTGTCTGTATTTGAAGATCAAAATCAAAAGCACAGGCAGAAACTATGGCAACAAGCAGCCCTGATTGAGCAAATGTTTTAATGATTTTAGAGGTTCTAAATCTTGGACCTCGGTTCAAGTGATGTTTGGGCATGAGACCAGAGGTCAAACATTCAGAAATTATTGTTTGGTTAGTTTCACTCCCAATCAGTGGGATTCTTGAGAACTAATTCTTCTCACTCTTCTCCTATGAGAAGTCCGTAAGCATAGCCATTAAAAAAAAAAAAAAAAAAAAAAAAAAAAAAGATCATCTAATCAAACACAACTCTCATGGCTCATCTTGGGCTTTAATCTGTTGATAAATCAATGGCTTCACACATAAGTGAAGTGAGAGAGTACCTGGTGCGTTTCAGGGACAGCTTCCCTGCCTTTCCTCCACTCATGATTTCACTGCATGCAGTTACACATGTGCACTACACAGAGGCACACAAGCTCAGTCTTAGACTACAGGTGTAGTTGAAGTAGCAGACTCTACTTTTTATCCCAAAGCTTAACTTCCAAGTATCCCCTAGTTAATGCAAATTTACACGAATAGATACCAGTTTGTTACATGAAAATTTAAAACGTCACTGAGATTAAAATGGAATGGAGAAAAAATGTGACAGAGAAAATAAAAGTTGTCTATTTTCCAGTTGTAGGAAATACCCAGCTCAAGAGAACTATGATTAAGTCATATGCCTAGATTTGGTTTATGTCATTGTCATAAAATATGTTGGCTTGTAAGAATTATAGGACATCTTTGATGTTGAAATATTCAGTTTTCCGTTGACTTTATTTCCTTTAAATTAATTTTGACCAAAGCAAATACTTGAACAGATCTTGATTTCACCTTAAATATTAAAAACAGTTCAGTTTAAGATTTATACGAATGTATGTCCTGACACATCTTCTGAAATACTATAAAATGCCTTGTAAGGATGGTTGGGAGGCTCTAAACTTTGGTGTTACAGCCTCTTGAAGTTTTTCTAATTCTGGTTACCATCTAGCAGAGGCTAGCATTTTGCTTTGTTCTTTACTCCCCATCCTTTCTTTTCTCTTTGAGTTCTGCAATTATTGAATCAAGGAAGAACAATGGAAGAGAAGAAAATGTCTTCTATGCAGCGCTAAATCAAACCCCTCTAAAGGAGCTCTTTAGGGAAATTTTGCTAAATATAAATTAAGGTATTTTGGGGAGATAAATGATTTTACTCATTTGTTCATTGGTATCTTTATCATTCTCCAGATTTTTGCTCAGTTATCTGTGAATGCTTAAAGAGACTAGCATAGAGTATATTTCCAGAGTTAGCTAAAACTTAGAGGCTTAACTACAAAAGAACCACGGGGATTTTCTTAATAAAACACTTCACACTCAAGCTTTAGGATCACAAGATTTAAAAAAACAAACTAACAAACAAAAACTGAGTGTCTTAGAATCATGACTTGAACTTAAGGCTATAAGTTTTCCTTGTGTCAGGATGGGGCTTGTTCATGTTTTTATCCAGACACTGGTGTAAAAATATAGTTTAAAAATATCATATGGTTTCACTTATTTGTGGAGCATAACAAATAACATGAAGGACATGGAGATATGGAGAGGAGAAGGGAGTTGGGGGAAATTGGAAGGGGATGTGAACTATGAGAGACTATGGACTCTGAAAAACAACCTGAGGGTCCTGAAGGGGCGGGGGGGTGGGAGGTTGGAGGAACCAGGTGGTGGGTATTAGAGAGGGCATGGATTGCATGGAGCACTGGGTGTGGTGCAAAAACAATGAATACTTGTTAAGCCGAAAAGAAATTAAAAAAAAAAAAAAAAAAGGAATGGTTAACCTGGTAGGGGTGAAAAAGCTAAGATGAAAATATTTGATGCTAGGTTTTTGTTCATTGTTTATTTTAAAATTCATGGAGGCTCTAAACCCTGTCACGTTCTATAAATAATTCTGGTAAAGAATGCCAAGGGTAGAAATGGATTTCTCTCCATGGGACCTGGATGGCATTTGATTTCCTTAAATATACAATGACTTCACACCTCTTTCAAAGGTGTCCCTAGTCCTATTCAACTTTTGCAACTGCGTCTCAAAATAACCAATAAAATATCTAAATACATTTATTTAATCTTTACTTTCAAATATATTGAATACCATAATCAAAAAACAAATGTAATATAACACTGGTTTACTACTTAGTATGTATAAAACACTGAGCTTTGTTATTTCACTTAACACTCACACCACTAAAGATACAGGTTTTATGATTTTTCTCATTTTACTAAGGAACCCAGAGGATGGAGGTAATTTATCCAGTCATAGAGCTAGCAAAGAACAGTCAAATATGTGACCCACACAATCTGACTCACAATAAAAAAACATACAAAATATAAACACAGGGACAAATAGTTGACATTTTAGTTCATTTAGAGAAAAATTTCATTTTATTGAGTTATTATTGTTTCCCAGATTACACCAGAAAAAGTTCTGAATTTACAATCTTATTCAGAAGTCTGAACTAGAGTTTGTTAGGCTAAGTGAAATAAGTCAGAGAAAGACAAATACCAAATGATTTCACTCATATGTGGAATTTAAGAAACAAAATGGATGAATATAGGGGAAGGACAGGGAAAATTTAAAAAGTTAAAAACAGAGAAAGTGGCAAACCATAAGATACTTAACTATAAGGAAGAAACTGAGGGTTACTGGAGGGGAGGAGGACGGGGCATGGGGTAACTGGGTGATGGCCATTGAGAGGGCATGTGATATAATGAGCACTGAATGTTATATGCAACTGATGAATCACTAAAGTCTACCTTGAAACTAGTAATGTATGTTAACTAACTTGAATTTAATTTTTTTAAAGTCTTGAAAAGCATTAAACCACCATGACAATGACTTCTGTGAGTTGATTTTCCATCTTCTTAGCAATCTGTGCTACTTTGAAATGAACTCAAACCTAACTCCTTGACAGGAAATGAAGGAACAAGGTTTTTATAAATAGATGGTTTGAATTCACAATGTATACCAATGATTCTGACAGGACATGTTGAAATTTGTAGCATACAACTTGTACAAACCCCATATAAGGTTAGCTTTTTTTTTTTTTGGTAATTTTTAAAATTTAAGTTCAATTCGTTAACACATAATGTATTGTCAGTTTCAGAGGTAGAGTTCAGTGATTCATCAGTCTAATATAACACCCAGTGCTCATTACATCACATGCTCTCCTTAATGTTAAACAATCACCCCATTCTGGCACCCCCTTCCCTTCTAGCAACCTTTAGTTTGTTTCCCATGATTTAGAGTCCCTTATGGTTTGTCTCTCTCTCTGCTTTTGTCTTGTTTATTTTTCCCTCTCTTTTCCTATGATCCTGTTTTGTTTCTTAAATTCCACCTGTGAGTGAGGTCAGATAATAATTGTCTTTCTCTGATTAACTAATTTTGCTTAGCATATTACCCTCTAGTTCCATCCATATCATTGCAAATGGCAAGATTTCATTTTTTGATGGCTGAGTAATATTCCATTGTATATATCTGCCACCTCTTCTTTATCCATTCATCTGTTGATGGACATCTGGGCCCTTTCCATAGTTTGGCTATTGTGGACATTGCTGCTATAAACATTGGAGTGCAGGCACCCCTTTTGATCACCACATTTGTATCTTTGGGGCAAATGCCTACTAGTGCAATTGCTGCACTACTATTTTCAACTTTTCGAGAAACTCTATTGTTTTCCTGAGTGACTGCACAAGCTGCATCACCACCAACAGTATAAGAGGGTTCCCGTTTCTCCACATCCTTGGAACATCTGTCATTTCCTGACTTGTTAATTTCAGCCATTATGACTGATGTGACGTGGTATCTCATTGTGGTTTAGCTTATTTATCTACGTAGTCAAGTCTTCAACTTGGTGTTAAGGTAGCATTACATTCAACTTGAGCTTCTTTCTATTTCTCTTTTCTTTAGAATTCCAACTTCTGGTTTTGTTTACTTATTATTATACAAAGTCTAGATTCTAAGAATTGAAAACTATGCCAAAATAATGATTCTTTCAAAGCAGGTCCCTGTTATTCACTTTTGCCACAATGTCCTGCATCTTATGCTAGTGAGAAAAGCAGATAAATCAGAACTGACTTCTCTATTGAAATTAGTCTCCAGAAAAGTATCATACAATTGGATGAAGCTTCTACTCGAAATACATATTTAGGCTCTGTATAAAACTGACTAGAAGTGAGCAACCAGTCTTTTGTTTTAAAATCGGATATTGCAGATATTTGAAGTGTTGCTGATGTTTTCATCTAGTGATTTCAAATGTATGCTATTTTTACACAATATTGTTAAAACATTCACAGCAGTCTGTCATACATGCTAATTAAAAGTGCTTTCTCCTCACTTATTTGGCCAGCGATTGAATTACATTTATGCAAGCTCATTCTATGTCACACCTCTGTAGCACATGGAACTCCAAACTCATTTTAACCCTAAAGTTACCCAGATTAGTTGTAATCATATATTTAATCTAGAGGAGTCAGTCCATCTTAGAAAATAGAGTACAATAGAAATGCAGTCTTTAGAAACTTCTCCTGGCTCTGACTTCTTCCATGACCTTGGAAGAGTCACTTATTAACTCTTACCATATGTTATTTATCCATTAATTTGTTGATAAACATCGGGTTATTTCCAATTGGCTATTGTGAATAATGCTTCTATGAACACTGGCATACAATTCGGAAGAATCCATTTTTACAGTCATTATTCGATTCCTCTAAGTGGATTTACTTAGAGGATTTACTTAGAATAATGACTGTAAAAATATGCCAGTGTTCATAGAAGCATTATTCACAATAGCCAATTGGAAATAACCTGATGTTTATCAACAAATTAATGGATAAACAACATATGGTATACACAAACAATGAAATATTATTCAGCCATAAAAAGAAATAAAGTTCTGTTTCATGCTACAACATGGGTGAGCCTTGAAAACATAATGCTAGGTAAAGTAACCCAGGAACAAAAGGACAAATATTTCCTAACTCCACTTATAGGAAATATCCAATTTAGACAAATTAAAGCTGCTAAAAACAAACAAAAAAAGTAGATTGTTCTAAGGTACAGATGGACATTAGTAGCTAAAAGGATGAGGTGGTAGAGGGCTTGGGACCACATGTAGGGGTCAATGTGGTAAATAAATGACAGTTAGCACTGTCATCTGTGCTCTCGCAAACTGCTCAGGTTTGCCTCTCTTTTCCCTGCTGGTCATACTTTCTAGTTTTGAGCATTTTTCTTCTTCCCTGTAGATGGGTCCATTCTGAGAAAACAGACAGAACTGAATGACCTTAGACCAACTACTCTGTTAAGCTCTTGGTACCATCTGTGTACCATGTTACTGAAAGTTGAGGAACTGACTTGATATTGACCCTTCCTGTCCCTGTGGATATGATTGTGCTTAGCTGGAGATAATATTGCTGAAATTTGCCTGCCTTTCCCATTTGTAGCTCTGACATCACTTTAGATCACAGACAAGGTTGACCACTACATCAGAAATTTGACAGTAGTAATTATTAGACTATTCTTAGACCTTTCCATTTCCCCCTTAACTGAAATGTCCCCAGATAATTTATAACCTAAGAGCTTTGGTTATTTTCTTTTCACTAAAGAGGGGAAAATTCCAGAACTATTAAATCTAATCTTATATTTCACAAGTTTGAACTCATATTTGATTCTATGTCCCAAATTCTTCAGTAATCCATTGCCATTTCTAAGTAAATCATCTCTCCTGACACTCCCTTTGGTTATAAAATTGCGATACCGTGTAACTACAATAATATTATCTTACTATTCATTACAGTGCACAATTTTTAGCATATTTGTCAGTCTCCCCCAATAAACTATGAACTTCAAAATGGCAGGGACCATGTGCTGTTTTTCTTCTCACTTCAACCAGAGTGCCTGGCCTGTAATAGATGCACAAAAAAAATGTTTGCTAAATGAATCCATGAATAAAAAAATTAACAGTAAATGAATGGCATTGAAAAAGCCTAGAAAATAAAATAAATCTATACTGATTTAAAAAAAGAAAAAAGACATCTCAGTGAAAAAAGTTGCCCAGTCTCGTGACTAGTAAGATATTCACTGAGCCAGTCATCAATCTCCTATGTAGATATGCCTTCCCAGTACCCCTTACAGACACAGTAGCTACAAATTCCCTTTCCTTACTGATTGTGTATATGTATTTACTGTCCAAGACCTGCAGCCCTGTTAAAGAAGAGTAAAGCATTGTCTTTCAAAATAAGCATAATTTCCTCCTTGTGGTATAACAGAAATGTACCAAATTCTGGCTAACTATTAAAAAAAAAAAATTAGTTAGCCAGAAAATTTTTTAAGTTCCAAAGTACTCTCTTTACTCACTTAAACTTGTCCTTATATTAAATATACACCAGGAAAGGAGAAATGTAGAACTCGATGGTTCTGCATTGGAACACAGTAGAAATGGCTATTAATGGCAGGATCCCGTCATTCTTTTCAAGAAATTATGTGTATTAAGTATGCACTGTAGATTTTTGACCCACTCAATTCCAATAGAAAATCTATATAAGTTATTTCACCTGTTAGCTGTACATTCACTAAAGCGAATAACTGAAATGCACATGGAGGCTGTAAAACATATGAATGAACCAAAGCTGGGATGTATTTATGGAATGATAAATTATCCACATTAAATTTAGATAGCAGAAGGGAAGTCTCTCAGGGATCTACAGATTTCATATGAGCATTTGTGTTTGATTCTGATGTCTGGCTGTTCCATTTAAGGTAACTATTTTTACATTGTGGCATTTTCCTTGCATTATTTTTGTTCTGAAGTCTTGAATAGGGCTCCTGGGCACTATTAAAAGCTCTTAATCTCAATTCCTGAATGAATAAAACTTAATACTCAGAACAGTGATGTTTTCATACAATAATCATCTAGATTTAACTCTAAGTGTTGTGTATTGTTCACAGATACATCCATGATGGATTTATTGAATATTTATTGACTTTTCTATGAAGCAGACACCATGGTGGATACAGGCATTCCCTAAAAGAAATGAGAGTTTAGTGGTGAGAGATGAACCAGTAAGCAGACACTTCTAATATTTGATTAGCAAAGATGGAGTCACTGGGGTTATAGGAATATTGAAAGTTAACAGCTAACTCAGCCTCCAGATGATGGATGCCATCTCTAAGAAGAGGGGACAAGTAGGAATTAGAAGCAGACAAGAAAATGAGGACATTCTGGATAAAAGGTAGTATGGAAAAGCCCAGAGACATAAGCATACCACCCTCCTTGGCAGAATGTTGAGCTTCTTGGACACATGAAAGAATTGTAGCATTAAAGCATTAGTTAACCTCCAGCTGATAATGACTGTGCTTGGAAACGATTTCTTTCCCAAATCTCCAGAATCAATTTGCCTTTTCAGGTTTGTCCAGAGAGTTCATCATAAACCATTCTTGTGACTTAATCTTGGGCCTAATATTAAACACCTTTGCCTAATCACTCCAGCTTGATTGTCTATTCTGGGTGAGGAGCCAAATGATATGGAACAAAAAACCATTTTCAGTATAACAAGCCCATATTACTCTGTACTTTAAAAAGTGTGCTTACTTCATTAATTCATTTTCCCTCACAGCCACCTTGTGTGTTAGGTATTATAATACCCATGATAAAAAAAAAAGTGGCTCAGAGCCGGGTGGCTCAGTTGGTTAAGTGGCTGCCTTCAGCTCAGCTCATGATCCTGGAGTCATGGGATCAAGTCCCACATTGGGTTTCCAGCTCCGCAGGGAGTCCACGTCTTCCTCTGACCTTCTTCCCTCTCATGCTCTCTCTCTCACTCTCAAATAAGTAAATAAATAAAATCTTTAAAAAAAAAAGTGGGGGAAGATGAATGGATAAAGGAGATTTATACCTACATATATACAGGTGGTGGGTATTGGAGAGGGCACTGATTGCATGGAGCACTGGGTGTGGTGCAAAAACAATGAATACTGTTACACTGAAAATAAATTTAAAAAATTTAAAATAAAATTAAAAATATGTATTTATATCTATATGTATATATAGATATATAGAGAGAAATACAAACAATAGAATATTACTCAGCCATAAAAAAGAATGAAGTCTTGCCATTTGTAATAACATGGATGGATCTAGATGGTATAATGCTAAGGGAAATAAGTCAGTCAAAGACAAAAACCATATGATTTTGCTCATACGGGGAATTTAAGAAAGAAAACAAATGAACAACAACAACAAAAAGAGACAAACAAGAAAACAGACACTTATGTATAAAGAACAAACTGAGGGTCACCAGAGGGGAGGTGGGTGGAGGGATGGGTGAAATAGGTGAAGAGGAGTGAGAGGACACTTATCATGATGAGCACTGAGTAATGAATGGAATTGCTGAATCATTATGTGGTATACCAGAAACTAATGTAACACTGTATGCTAATTATCCTGGAATTTAAATTTTTTTGAAAAGTAGGGGCATGGGGACCTCATAGATGTTTCCAACAGGAAATAGCACACTCAAACTGGGTAAATGAGGATATTTTGATATAAGGACCACTTATAAAGTGTGAACAAGGGGTAGCCAAAAGGGGACAGACTGCTATCCTAGGCAAGTAAAACAAGGTGGAGAGCACTTGCCATCCTAGGTCTATGGATTAGCTTCCTATTGCCACTGTAACAAACTACCACAAACTTAGTGACTTAAAAACAATACAGACTTATTATTGTTCAGCTCTGGAGGTCAGAAGTCTGAAATAGTTTCACTGTGCTGAATCGAGGTATCAATAAGAAGGCTTTCCTTCTGGAGGTGCCAGGAGAGAATAGGTATCATTCCTTTACCAGCTTCTAGATGTTCTCATTTCTTGGCATATGTCCTCACATCACATCACCTTTTCTCTCTCTGCTTATGTGTGTTTTTGACCCTTTTCCTCCCTCTTACAAAGACCCTTATGGTTATATTCAGGGGCCACCAAGACAACCCAAAATAATCTCAAGATCCTTGACCTAATCACATCTACAAAGTCTCTTTTGGCATATAAGGTAACATTCATAGATTCTAGGGAAAACAGAGCTCTTTAGGGACCATTGTTCAGCCTCCTACAGCCTGAAAAGGTAAGGGAAGGGAGAAGCTGTCAGAGCTGAAACAGAGCAGTACAGAGAGGACAACCGGTATAAAATGTGGAGTTCTGTAGACCAACACAGCCAATCATGCAGACCCTTCAGTAAGGGATCTGGTAGGATAAATACCCTCTCCTCATGTTCTGTAGCCTCTTTCCTCTTGCCTGGGTCTCCAACTGGCCAAACTTCACCTTTCCAGTAACTAAGAAACAACAGGAGCCTGCTAACGGCATCCGTGCATGTCATATCAGAGCCAGGTGGAGAAGGGAAAAGAGAAATCTGTGGGGCAAACAGAACACATCCAGCACCCTTTCCTTTGTAAAATGATTTTTAACTTTTAATTTTTCTTGCAAAAGATAAATATGCTCATTACCTTTAAAAACCTAACAGTAAAGAAGTATAAAAAATAAGATAAGAAGTTGACCCCCCCGAACTGCCCCCACATCCTCCACACTCGCCTCCAAGATTCAGTGTCTAATTGGCCAGAGTCTCAAGTGTATGTAGCAGTGGAAGGAACAAAGGTTAGGTGTATAATTAGTTTTAGCTGAATAAAACTAATTATACTTCTAAACTCTTTTTAAACTTTTTTCTTGATGCAAGGTATACATGAATGGTATTATTTCTACCTGGAATTCTTTTCCTTTCATTTTTTTAAAATTTATTTTTTATTTATTTTCAGCATAACAGTATTCATTATTTTTGCACCACATCCAGTGCTCCATGCAATCCGTGCCCTCTATAATACCCACCACCTGGTTCCCCCAACCTCCCACCCCCCCGCCCCTTCAAAACCCTCAGATTGTTTTTCAGAGTCCATAGTCTCTCATGGTTCACCTCCCCTTCCAAATTCCCTCAACTCACTTCTCCTCTCTAACTCCCCTTGTCCTCCATGCTATTTGTTATGTTCCACAAATAAGTGAAACCATATGATAATTGGCTCTCTCTGCTTGACTTATTTCACTCAGCATAATCTCTTCCAGTCCCGTCCATGTTGCTACAAAAGTTGGGTATTCATCCTTTCTGATGGAGGCATAATACTCCATAGTGTATATGGACCACATCTTCCTTATCCATTCGTCCATTGAAGGGCATCTTGGTTCTTTCCACAGTTTGGCGACCGTGGCCATTGCGGCCATAAACATTGGGGTACAGATGGCCTTTCTTTTCACTACATCTGTATCTTTGGGGTAAATACCCAGGAGTGCAATTGTAGGGTCATAGGGAAGTTCTATTTTTAATTTCTTGAGGAATCTCCACACTGTTCTCCAAAGAGGCTGCACCAACCTGCATTCCCACCAAGAGTGTAAGAGGGTTTCCCTTTCTCCATATCCCCTCCAACACATGTTGATTTGTTCTTAAAGTCTACTCGCCTCTCAAGTCTCATCTCAGATACCACTTCTTCCTAAAAGTTACACTGACTTACCAATATAAATTAGATGCCCACCCTACTGCTCCTTCTACTCTTTTTTAGTATCTGGCATTTTCCTGTATAGCCTTTGCCATAATCAGTGAAGATTTTTGTGTGTGTGTTCTTGACTGATTAATGTAAGTATGTTTATTTCTTCACTAAGCTCAGGGAGGACAGATTAGCCTCTGTATTCCCAGCCCCTACTACAGTGTTTGGCACAAAGTGGAAATTAAGTGTACATGTACACATGTACATGTGTACACCCTGACTTAAAATTTCAAATCTAAAGAAAAAGTTCAAAGTTCATCACAAGGAATTCCATCAGTATTTCACATATTTTCACATTTGTGCCCTCTCTCTCTGTGTATGTGTGTCTGGCTTACTAGTTCTCCCTTTCCCCTTCCCCATTTTTCTCTCCTTTTCTCTTTTTCTCTCTCCTTGTTGATTTATATTCTAATTTTTTATTTCTAATTCAAACTATGTTTTGATACATGAAAATATTTAACAGTACTTAACTGAGACTACAGAATCTGCTTGTTCTTTTCCTTTATGGCTGTTTATCTCCTAACATCCTATGATTCTCATTTCTATTTTCTTCTTATATTAACTTTGATTACCATATTCTGTTCAGCATAAAATGTCTTATATCTTTCTGGGCCAACAATAACAGTTGCATGTGGTGATTTGTGTGGCTTATACAATTTCTTAGCTGAAGAGAGCTTTTTCTGTTTGTCTCAGGAAGTGCTGTTTCTAAAATCAATAGTGTTTTCCCTTGTTCTGTACAGAAGTGCATCTCCTTATTTGGGGATTATTTTCTATTTTGGTAAGACTCTTAATTTTCCTGGTTTTTTTTCCTTCCTTATCTCCAAGACTTTAAGGTTGTTCCCTATCTGTAGCAATAGTGTCTTAATGAGACTGTAGCCCCTCGTATTATGAACTTTAAATCTCCTTCCCTCCAGCCCACTGAGCTATCAAATCCTTGTCCTTTCCTTACTGTTTTCCCTTTAATGATAGAACTCTTTCTGTCTGGACTTAATATTATTTCTGTTCTATCACCCCAGCTCCCACGCCCCCTTCCCTCTTCCTTCAGTTTCAACATGACTGGCAATGACAGCATGAGCTCTGCAGTTGGCCTCACTGGTTTGGCAATCTTTCCCTACCTACATGCAAATTGTAGTTGTGGTGCTCTGTCTCCTACTTATGCTATAGGCATAGGTTATTCATGATTTTGTCTACTCTTCTTGCGAATCTGTATTGATTTTTGGAGACTATATAGAAAAAGTTCTATATAGAAGGAAATGAGAATTTCAGCTGTGTTTTGAAAAAAGATATTAATAGCCTCTCTTATGCAAAATATGGCTATAAAAGTGTTTGTGTCATATATTGTATTAATTCATATTTTTATTATGAAATCATAAAACTCCTCCCAAAATTGATTCACCAGCCACACTGACAACAGTATCCTCCCCAACCCTCATTTTCTTTTCCTTTCTTGTTGACCATCAGTCAACAGAATTTCTCTGTAAGAGAGGAGGGCTAATTAATGTTGTAGTAGAGACAACTAGAAGTCACCAAATGTCTTTTCTTTATTTCCTCTTCAGGAACAGAGAGCTAAGTTTTAGTTAGGCATATACCCGGTCTAGGTGAAGATTACATTTCTTATCTTCCCTTACAGCAAAGTATGGTCATGAGACATGTACTGCTCAATGGTATATAACCACAAGTTATATACTTCTATAGGGATCCCTAAAAGAAGTGGGTACACCTTATTTATACTTCCCCATTTCTGCGGATTGCAATAGCAGCATAATAGATGGAGCTCAAGCCATCTTGAACTAGGAGGAGGAAAGTCCATACGTTCAAGATGGAAGAGAAACAACATAGAAATAGCATGGGTTCCTATAATTAGGGAGGTTCCGTATCGCTTCAGGAATGCTAAATTCCACATTGCATTTTATAAACAGATTTCACAGAGAGAGAGAGCAAACAGAAAGCGAAGTATCTGTGATTTTTAAGCTGCTGTTATTTTACATTTTCTGTCATTCTCAGCCAGACCTAATATTCAAAGCAAGCAGGGAATTGGGGATAACTATAGATATAAATAGCTGTTTCTGCATAACCCTAGCTGCTAAATATATTACTAAAATCACCTTGACTCATATAAATATGGTTTAATTCTGAATCATCAACAATAATGTTGCTTCATTTACACATGGAAAGTCTACATTATATATAATTTCCTTCATCTTCTTGTTTATGTAATTGATTCCATAAGATACTTGATCTATTATCTTTAACTTATAAATACCATAAATTTATAATCCTTATATATTATCATATATATACCTTATATGCCATAATCCTTCCAGATTTGTTTAAAAATTTTCTGCATGACATGGACGGGACTGGAAGAGATTATGCTGAGTGAAATAAGTCAAGCAGAGAGAGTCAATTATCATATGGTTTCACTTATTTGTGGAGCATAACAAATACCATGGAGGACAAGGGGTGTTAGAGAGGAGAAGGGAGTTGGGGTAAATTGGAAGGGGAGGTGAACCATGAGAGACTATGGACTCTGAAAAACTATCTGAGGGGTTTGAAGTGGCGGGGGATGGGAGGTTGGGGTACCAGGTGATGGGTATTATAGAGGGCACGGATTGCATGGAGCACTGGGTGTAGTGCAAAAATAATGAATACTGTTATGCTGAAAAGAAATAAATTAATAAAAAAATTTATAAGTATCTAAAAAAATTTCTGTATGGTTTGTAAAATTGCATCTTAGATAACTTTGTAGTTAATAATTCTAATGAAAATTAATTCCCTATTCATCTACTATATTTTATAAATTATTTTCATCATTACTGTTGATTGGCATTAAGTTTGTTCTATACCTAGCAACCTTACTGAACTCTGATATTAATTCTAAAATTTTGCCTCTAGATAACCTAATTCTGTGTCCAAGTGTTTAGGAAACATCATTTATTCATGTAAATTTATTTAGCTACTGAGAAATAACCAGTCCAAAAGATTATGCTAGGTAGAGGATGGAGGAAATAAAAAGATGGATATATATAGTGGAGTATTATTCAGCCACAAAAAAAGAAAGATTTCATTCTCTTTTGAGAAAGAGAGGCAAACCAGGAAGCACACTCTTAACTATAGAGAACCAACTGAAGATCAGTGGAGGGGAGGTGGGGCAGGGGGGATGGATTAAATGGACGATGGATATTAAGGAAAACATTTGTAATGAGCACTGAGTGATATACGGAAGTGATGAAACTAATATTAATAATAATAACCTGAAACTAATATTATGCTGTATATTAAATAACTGGAATTTAAATGAAAGCTTGGAAAAAAGATGAATAAATAAATAAGATATACCCTGAATCAATCAAAGCTAATATACTTTGATTTACTATAAGATATTGAACTTCTCCATTATCATAAGTGACAATAAGAATAAGAAGAATCAATCACATCCTTAGAAGAATAATTAATTTTGGTTTTTATTCCCTGGACATTCCTGTAAACTGATCAACTTAATTATCAGAACTCATTTAGGTCAATACAGTAACTTACTTACAAGGAATAAACCCACTTTAGGAGTTTGTTCATACTGGATATTCAAACAATCTAGAATGTTCTTGGAGTAAGACTGAATACTCTCTCTTCAAAAGCCAACCCAGGGGGTGCCTGGGTGGCTCAGTGGGTTAAGACTCTGCCTTCTGCTCAGGTCATGATCCCAGGGTCCTGGGATAGAGCTCTGCATTGGTCTCTCTGCTCAGCGGGGAGCCTGCTTCCCTTCCTCTCTACCTCTGCCTGCCTGTCTGCCTACTTGTGATCTCTTGTCTGTCAAATAAATAAAATCTTAAAAAAAAAAAAAAGCCAACTCAGTCAAATTCTTCATTCATATTGGATGACACAGCTTGCACAACTTACTCATACAGAAGCTTTGCAACTGCATAAATTATTTCAAGTGGCTGATATCACAAGTCTTTGAAATCCTTTCCCTTAAATGAATGGCTAGTGTGCTTGTCTGTTATTGACAAATGTGAGTGGAATATATTAGTCATAAAGAACAGGCTTCCCAAGTTAAAAAATGGAAGTAAATAGGAAAAATGAACCATGAATTAATACCATCCTTTGAGAAGAGAGCTAAGAAAATGTGCCAGATTTTATGAGAAACTTTTCTTTTTCACTGTTCAAAACCAGCTTTTTCAGAATTCTTCAATCATTTTTCACTCTCCAACTCATTCAAAGTTCATTCTACTTCCTCAAAATATTGATAATATAATTTTACTATATTTGTTATTTTAAAAGAGAAAAGGGAGTCTTTGGCCATTAAGTGCCATACTATTGTTTTATATTCCATTAAGAAAAAAAAAATCTGTGATTGCAGAAAACATGTGATGGGAAATTAATCACTGACCTTAAGCAGTTCTCCCCAGAATTAACCTCGGCTATTATCGAGCTGCAGGAGACTATCTTCAGCCTCATTCAATATTAGGGCTCTTTGAAATGTGACATTCTTTGCTGCCATTCTCATGCATATAAATAATTCATTAAAATTAAAACTATGGTCAGAGTAGTATCTAGGCCAATAGCTAAAAGTCACACATAGGTTTCTAATGAGAATTAGAGAAGTCCAATGACAAATGAATACATGATAAGATAATCAATTCTGCTAGCAATTGGGGAGAACATTTCACACCCATTTGACTGACAAAGCTTAAAAGAAGTTTGACTATAATATGTTGACGTTAAAACTCTCTTGCAATGATGGAGGGAATATACATCTGGGACAACACATTGCTAAACAACTAAATCGTGTTCAACCCATGTTCAACCCAGTTATTCCAGCCCTAAGTTTATATTCTTGCACATGTATTTAAAAAGAACCACAAAGAATGATTTATTGTAGCCTTATTTTAATAGTGAAAGAAAATTGAAAACAACCCAAATATGCATTAACAAGAAAATGAACAAGTGAAATGTGAGGCATTCATACAACCAAACACTATAGTGGAGATAAAATAAACAAGATAGACTTGCATTTGTTGATATGGATAAATATTTTTTAAACATTTTTTAAAAGTCATTATGAAGAATATATACAAACTGGAACAAATGATATAAATTTTAAAACATGGGCAACACTGCTGTCGTTTATGAATATATACTTATAGAATGAAGACAGTTTTAAATTGATAACCACTGTGCCTAGGAATGTATGAAGAATACCAGAGTGATAGAGGACAGCTACACAGGGATTTTCAATTATATTTATAGTGTTATAAATCTAATGTGGAGAAGGACTACATATGTGTTATGTTATTCTCTATATTTTTTCATGTCTGACATAATAATAATATATTATAGTAATATAATATAAAAATATATTATTACATATTATGTATTTATTATTATTATTATTTTGGATAACCTAGTGTGACAAGAAACCGCACTCCTATCAGAACTTTATACACTGTGGAGACCTTGCCTGAAAGATTAAAAACTCCCTGCGTGGTTCAGTGGGGTAAAAACTCCCAAGAAGCAAAGAAAGTGGTCTACTTGTTATAGACATCTTCTACCAGCTCATACCACCCTCGAAAATTTATCCAGAAACATGATTTTGAAGCAATTCATGAACACTACAAATTCATGTTTGTGCCCTAAAGCTCAAGCATTATTTCTACAATCAAATCATAGGAACTTTTCCCATACTTTTTTCATTTCCTCATTTCCTCCTCTATCTTACTTGTTCTCATGCCTGCTTCTCTTGCTGTGATAGGAAGTAGTAGCTATGTATTATTCATTTTTAAATCTCTTTTTTCCGTATTCCAAGACTAATGGTATTTTATGTGTGTTTCTTTCCAAAGTTTATGTCTAATACACAATAAAACAATGCCCCACTAGGTAACGCAGATGCCAAATCCTACCAGGCTGGAGCAAAGTATACCTGAAATAATGTGTAGCTTCTACATCTGTCAGCTAAGGCAGAAAAATAGACTGGAAATGTCTGGTCATAGAAAAACCTCTATCACTGTACACTTAACATTTATAAGAGTTAATGTAAAAACAAAGTGAAATCTGTGACCAATAGACCTGATTTCAAAACATGGTGTTATGTATGATCAATAAGCTCTGTGAAGACCTGTGCTCCTAGGGCAAATAATACATTATACGTTAATAAAATTAAAAAAAAAAAAAAAAGCTCTGTGATCTCTGGAAAACTTTTAACAACCTCTTATTCTGATTATTTCCTGATTTTTAAAAAAGAGTAGTATTTGCGTGTTTCTTATGAAAACTAGATGAAATGAAATCTGTAAATTTTTTAAGATTTTTATTTATTTATTTATTTGACAGAGAGTGAGAGAGCAAGAACAAGCAGGGAGAGTGGCCGGTAGTGGAGAAACGGGCTCCCTGCCCGGTAAGAAGCTTGATGTGGGGCTCGATCCCAGGACCCTAGGATCATGACCTGAGCCAAAGGCAGAGGCTTAACTGACTAAGGCACCCAGGTGCCTCTGTAAATGTTGATAAAATGTCTTATAGCATGTTGTATAATTGTGGTCACCATGTTAAAATCTGATAATATAATATTAAAGCTCAATTCACTGAACATAATTCTGTAAGGAGATGGATAAGCGAATATGAAATAGTTTTATTGCCTTCCAGAGTTCCATTGCATTCAGTGTGATATTTGAGACTCCCCACATGCGTTAGGTATAGAAGTACCTAGCCTACTACCTAGTGCCTAGCTAGGTACTCCACAGATTTACTGTAAAGCACTGTAAGAACTTATTTATTATTTGTATTCTAGCATACTTCTTTTAATCACCTTACAAGCAACCATGCCCGAACTCATTCATTATAACTGGGTCATTGTAAAATCTTTTGGACTCAGTGTTGTTCATATTTGGCTTTGGTCCTCCTCTCAATTCCCTTTAGTCATTGTTTTTGGATAACATCATTTGATAACTTCAACATTTACATTTTAACCTTTCCTAAACTCTGTTCTTCACACTCCTTAGTCTAATGACTGTAATTTCCATCTTATTTTATACACACATCAGTATACCTGAAATTAATTTACTTCCAAAACCAAAACCTATAAAAGTCTCCTCTCTAACTCAACCTACAAGCTATAGTTTTTATTTAGTTCTTCACTTCTTGATCTAACTGAATCTATTCCTTATCCATGGTGTACTTTCGATCTTGATCTCTTTCAATTCTTGCAGACTACCACATCCATCCAAAAAGTATTTGTCTACTTACTGAAGCCTAGATATCATAATCAGTCATTTCAAAATTGCTCTTGTCAGAAACATAGAATTCTTTTATATATATTTTTTTATTTTTTTATTTTATTTATTTATTTATTTATTTATTTTTTTTTGCCATGCCAGACTTCCATTTCCCAACTGTGATTAAAACCATTATGTGATTCAAACCTCCTCTGTCCCCAAATCACAAAATTCACCTTCATGGGCACCCTCTATAGAAACTTCTTTAACTGAGCTACCATTCCATTTTTTCCTTTAGTCACTAAATATTACTCAACCTCTTTCAATCTCATCTCCCACTTCAAGATTTCCTAAATCTTCTTTTTAAAAATTATTTAGAGGGGCACCTGTGTGGCTCAGTCAGTTAAATGTCCAACTCTAAATTTTGACTCAGGTCATGATCTCAGGGTCATCGGATCAAGCTCCACGTAGGTGTCTAAGCTCAGCAGGAAGTCTGCTGAGATTCTCTCTTTCTCCCTCTGCCCCTCCCCCCACTCACACACACTTTCTCATGAATGAGTGAATGAGTGAATGAATGAATGATTTACAAAGACCTTCTACTCATTCAAACAACCTTTCCTTAATACCTTATCGTAACTTGTCACTTTCCTCCTTCTTGGCTCTCTTGATCCCTGCATTTTGGATTCTCCTGCTTCCTTCTGTTCAGTGAAAGAATTCTCTGTATGTATATCCTCCATCCTCTTCTGTGATTGTTCCAATGTGGCAATCTCATCTATCATCACTACCTCATTAACTGCCTCTCTACAGATAGTTCCCAAGTATATAGCCCCAGCTCAGCCTCTCCTAAATTTCCTGCTTCCTTTTCAAAAAGTTCTCTCTCCACAGAAAATCTACCAGCAACAAGAAATGAGTATGCCCACACCAGATCCTGAATCTCTCTTAAAACCTCTGCCCTCCTAATTTCAATTATTGGCATCGCTAATCTGCTATTCCGATAAGCTTGGAGCCTCATGCTTATCTTTCATTTCTCTCCTATCTATCTTTCATTTCTCTTCTATCTCCCACTGCAACATTCTGTCCATTAGATCTCTTCAGTAGCTTTGAAATCATCACCCTCCTTGTGGATTCTGATGACCCTTTTATCTCTCATCTAGCTCTTGTGATAATATGTTAATGCTTTTCCCGCCTCTCTTGTGGCTCCTTCTCTCTAGGTAATCTAATTCAGCTGCTGCTGAAGAGAACTTTTGATCTAAAGCATAGCTCTTATTTGATTGCTTCCTCAACTCAGAAATCAACAGTTGTGTGTATATTACAGTTTCAGTTATTTAATATAGAATTAAAGATCCCTTATGATCAGGATTCAATTCATTTTTTCTGACCTTGTGCAACTGTAACCACTATAGAATAGTAGTTACATGCTCAGCTCTGGAATTAGGTAAACCTGCTTCCAGTCTTGGCGCTATTATTTTATTGTTGCTATAAATATTTATTAAGTGCCTTATAAAATTCCACAAATTATTTAGGGGTCTGGAAATACACAAGTGAGCAAGAATACAAGGTTCCTGCTCTTCTAGAACTTATGTATTTTTTCAATAAGAATTTCTCAAGTGCATACTATGTGCCAAGAGGTCTACTACTACTTGGGTACAGGAGACATAACTGTGAATAAAATATACAAGTAAATGAATAAATAATGGGTGAATATACAAATACAAATATGTAATATATAAATATAATACATATATATGTATAAATATATATAATTTATTATATTTATTATATTATATATGTATGTATATACACATATATATTTTTAAATATGTATAACTATATAATTTATATATGTATGAGTATCTATGTAGAAATATATATAATTTATAAATACATTTAATCTATATAATATATAAATATAATACATATTTATATATTATAATTAGTATACATTATGGTATACTATAATGTATAGATATATAGTATATAGATAGATAGATACAATATATACAGAGAGAGATACAATATATAGTATACTATAACATAGTAGATACATTATAATTAGTATCAAGATTTGATAAGACACCCAGGGAAGGCTTGTCTAAGGAGCTGACACTTGGGTTGAGACCTAAGAGAGCATTCCAGGAGAGAGATCAGCAAATACAAATATCATTGGTGAGGATGGTAAGAATGTGCTTGGACTTATTAGAGAAAATAGGAAATAGGAATATAGAAATAGAAATAGAAATAGGAAAGGACCATAAGATGGAAGAGTACTGTGACCTCTCTCTGAGCCTCAGTTCCTTCACCTCTGAAACAATGATACTAATACTACACTTCATAAAATTATAGTGAGGGTGAAATGAAATAATGCATGTGAAATGCTTCAAGAGTAGTATTAAATGCTCTTTAAGTGATAGCTCCTACCAGCTTCGATGCAACCCCTTCACTAGACTTTCATTATCCACCCACTTCTTAATGTCCCAAACTTTTTCCCACTTCCCTCTACAGGATATCTATTGTTCATGATGCTTACTTCTTACAAAAGAAATTTCATTTTCCCTCGTCTTTATATGTTAAAATACCATCCACATTTCAATATCTTTTTTATGAATGCTGCACTGATTTTGCCAGCCAAATGCATTTCCCATCTCTGGGCTTTCTTAATACTTTGTGAACATCTCTCCTTTGTGTGATCCAAATCACATTCCCCACTGCTTTATTTTCTCTACTAGATTTTGAGCTTCTTTAGGATAAAACCAAATGTTCAAATTTTTGTCCGCAGGCACAGCACCTACACATGACATTGCCTTGCCCATTAGATAAGTTCCTAATAGATAGTTACCAAATTGAATTGTTATTGAACTAATTCAATTCACTTGGGGCTTTTACTCCATCCTTTCCTTTATTGTTTAATTAGTCAGAAGTGGCTTGTGGTTTTCTTTAACTTTTCCTAGAAATAATGTGGGCATACTTCTCTAAAACTATACTAGATAGGAGCTGTCATACAGTCAATTCTCATTGTTTGTGATAGTTAGGTTCTACAAAATTTCCTCCAACACCAAATTAGCAAATACTAAATCACTTTTCCTAATAGAAATATAGGGTTAGGCTTTTGTGAACCCCTAATCACAACATTTTTGGCAACCAATCAATATATAACCTTATTTAATGTGTGTTTCGGCTAAAAGGCACCTTATTTAATCTACATTGTTGATTCATTAACATTGAACTCACAGTCAACAGCATGCCTGAATGAAGGTTATCTCATACGTATATTTTTTCTACAAGGCACGTCACAGCCTTCTTCCACTTAGGATTACCAGACAGCATTATCAGCACTATACTTGGAGGCAACACCACTGATGAAAACGCAAAAATATGAGAAATATGTCACTAAACAAGTAAATAAGTAAATAAGTAAATAAGTAAAAGTCTTTAGAAAAATAAATAAATAAGTAGAAACTACATCCCCTTTGTTCTCTCAAGAAATCTCCCATAATTTTTCTTTTAGATTTTATTTATTTATTTGACAGACAGAGATCACAAGTAGGCAGAGAGGCAGGCTGAAAGAGAGAGATGAAGAAGCAGGCTCCCCGCCAAGCAGAGAGCCGGATGCGGGACTCAATCCCAGGACCCTGGGATCATGACCTGAGCCGAAGGCAGCGGCTTAACCCACTGAGCCACCCAGGCACCCCAGAAATCTCCCATAATTTAATTCTTATTTCAGAGTCATCCCTTTTCTCTCTTCTTAGCATAGATGTAGCAGAAACCCTTCAATAAACCCCTTCCTCTTAAAAAAACAAAAACAAAAACAAAACAAAAAACAAACAAAAAAACTCAGGAAGAGAGGTTATCCCCAAGAATCCTCCATCCAAAGCCCCCTGAAGCCTGCCTTTCTTCTTAGCATGGGAGCAGACTGCATGAGAAAACAGAAATCACAACCACAAAAAATTATCTTAATATATAATCCTGTCACATTTATTTTCTCCGAGTCCCAGTGGCTGTACTATGTAGGTGTGAACTAAACAAAATTTGGTGAAAATTGTAGCTGTAAGCAACGTTTATACCTCTTCAAATGTCCTTAATATTATTTCAGTGATTCTGCTCAAACTAACAGTAGAACCATGCGATTAGAAGGGAACACAGTGGAGATAACAGAAGAAGTAGAATGATAAAGAAAAAGTAATAATCACTGTTGCCATTAAAAAAAAAATAACTCATTGCTTTCATTTCATGCCCCCTTGGTTTATTTTGAAATGGAAATTAATATGAAAGAAAATGAAGATTATACAAATGAATGCCGCATTATAATTTCTATTATCCAACATCCAAGAATTTGAGGGGGATGCCACAGGAGGCTCCTTCCCTCTCTGCCCCCTCTCTATAACTTCTTGATGAAGTTAGGTCTGCCTCTACAGCTTCACTCATTAGGGGTATTTGGGCAAGACAGAGTTAGGACAATAGTCATTCATTCATTCATTCATTCAGGCACACAAATAGATAATCAACCCCTCATAGGTGCAACATCCTGGACTGGTAAGGATACTAGTAACTTTCATAGCTATTGCTTTCATTTATTAAATGTTTACCACGTGCCAGCTGTTCTTCTGTCATTCATGTATCTCTTAAGACTCTTTGGGTGTCCCTTCAGGAAACAGGCTATAAAGTGAAGGTTTACTGATGTGCTATCAAGAACACTTGTAACAATGAAAGGCAGGATTAGGCAGGAAGAGGATGTGAACCATGATGCAGTTGCAACAGAGTGATTAGCTGATACCGCATGGAACCCTGGAACTATCATGGCCTGAGTTCAGATTTGTCCTCGATCAAACCAATGGTGTTGGGCTTTTGTGGATTAATAATCAGGTGAAGGGTGTCTTAGTTTGCTGGAGATGGCAAAACAAAGACCCACAGACTGGGTGACTTAAACAACTGAAACTTGTTTTCTAACAGTTCTGGAGTCTGGAAGTCTGAGATCAAGTTGTCAGCAAGTTAGGTTTCTCCTGAGGCCACTCTCCTTGGCTTATAGAAGGCTGTCCTTTTGTTGTCCCGTGGGGTTATTCCTCTATGCAAATGCATCTCTGTGGCTCTCTTGGTATGTGCTAATCTCTTCTCATAAAAACACCACCAGATTGGATTAGTGCCCACCTTAACAGCCTCATTTTAAACTTACTACTTCTTTAAAAGTGCTATCTCCAAATAGAGTCACATTGTGAGAAACTAGGGGTTAGGGCCACATCATATGGATTTGGAGGTAACACAACTCAGTCCATAATGCTCCTTCCTGTGGACCCCCAAATTCATGTCCTTCTCACATGCAAAATACATTAACTCCCATCCTAACAGTTCAAGACTTAACCAGTCCCACCATCAACTCTAAATCCAAAATCCCTTCCAAATATCATCTAAATCAAGTTTGGATAAAACTCATGATTCATTACAAGGAAAAATTTTCCAGCTGTGAACCTGTGAAGACAGACAAGTTATCTGTTTCTAAAATACAGTGTTGATAGACTTCCCATTCTAAAAGGGAGAAACTGGAAAGAAGAAAGGGTCGTGGGCCCCACATATGTGGAATATGCTACCTCCCAAATGGAAAAAAAAAAATCCACAAAAAACACCCTACCAAGTATTTTCCTTCTTACTCAAGAGTGAGAAATATGAGATACAATGATCCCTTTACATTTGGAGATCCTTGCATTTTAGGCTAATAGACTCTTCAAACTTCACTGGCAGTGATGACCCTTCAAACTTCATGTAGCAGCTCCCTGGATATTTATCAGTCTATCACTCACCCTTTGGAGAGTGTCTTACCAAAATCTCCAAAGTACTCACCACTTGCTGCTGAATAACATGGTATAAATAGGACTGGACGGAAGGAGAAGTTGAATTGTGGAGCAGTGGCAACAGGGGCCTCAGCTAATTCCTCGGGATGATCAAAGCTGTGTAGGTTTTCAGGGTTGATTTTATACCCTTCCACAGTTTTGAGCAATTATTTGACACCCATGGTAAGGAGGCATAACCTTGAGCTTCACAGTTAACTTCAGTGAAGAGCAATTCCTAGAAAGAGACTTACAGATGAGTGAGTCTTCTAGTCCTAAAGAAGTTCCCTGCAATCAGGCATTGCATCCTGTACAATACGGATTAACACATTTATTTTTAAAGCAAACGTGAGATAACAACTATTTTTTTTTTTAGTGAGGCTGAATGACTTGTCTCAGATTATGAGAATAATAATTTGCAGGGCTAAAATCAAATCAGAGAGATTAGTCCATGCTTGTACCCCTGACCACTGTGTTATCATAACTTTAAAAAGAGAGAGGGAGAAGAAAAGAGAAAGGAAAAAAAAAAAAGAAAGAAAGAAAAGAAAAGACTTAATCCACATTCTCAAAGAGGGAAACAGTATATGGTATTTAATGAAAAAAAAAAAAATGAATAGGATAGTTCCTACATATTCTCAACAAAATGGTGTCTTTACTATGATGAGTCATTTACTCCTAAACAAAGTTTAAGACTTCTCTCCTGCCACCTCAAACTCAATAACCTTGTTCAGATTCAGGGTTAGATATCAGTTAACACATTTGGTGGTGGACCTGGTTTTATTAAACTGCCTTTCAAGCCATGGAGCACCAGGGGTCTGAGGATCTTCCTCCAGGTCTGAAAGTTATTTGTAAATCCACGAACCCTACTCCACCCTTTGGAGCTGACAACATCTAAATAATATTCAAAGTGACTATATCAACCATGATAGGAAACAGATGGTACATTCAAACTAGGTTATTTAGAGAAAGTCTAATCCAGGGATCCTGAGGAGTATTAAGGAGGGCACGTATTGCATGGAACACTGGGTGTTATATGTAAATAATGCATTTTGGATCAAAAACTAATGATGTATTGTATGGTGACTAGCATAATTTTTAAAACAGAAATATAACTCTATTAAAATCTCAAAAAAAAAAAAAAAAGTAAGGCAGAGTTTAGGGAAACCAACAGACACAGAATGCAAAACTTAGCCTACCCATAGTGAGGTCCCTTAAAGGAAGAGGTGAGGCAGAGAGTGGCTTTATAGGAGAGTCACTGACAGCATTAACCAAGGGGAGACCACAAGGAGGGAGCTAGAGTAACAGATATCCTGACTCCACTGTGTTCCCACCCTCTGATCTTCTGTTGCTGCCTTCCATTAGCCAGATCCAAAAGGAAGACCAAGGGACACAAAGCCCTCTGTATAGTCCATAAAGAGTAAAATGCCAGGCTTGGAGGAGAGTGGATAAAAGGTGGAGAGTGGATCTGGAGAGGCAAATGGAATATCAAACACACTTTCTAACTCCATTATACTGAGCCTTAGATATCATCAGTTTGGGTTCAATGGATCTCACAAGCCTGACCCAAGTAGAGAACACCAGAACTCTCCTGTCGTCAGTATAGATGTATATGTCCATAGTGTGGTGGGGAGAGAGGAGAGAAGTATTAAGGAAAAGTAGAAGGAGACTATTAAAACTCTAACATGTTGCACATACAGAGACAATTGAGGTTACCATATACTTCGTTTAAGAACAAGCGTGTAATAGTTATGTTTCTTTAAGGGAATTATCCTTGACCAGAGATATTTATTCCGTAATATTATGTAATATTGGCACTTTCTATCCTTGGATTCAACCCACAGAAACACTCTATCAGTGAGATTGAGTTATAATGAGATTCTTCTAGAATGATGCAATAGACAAAGCAAAGGCTTGAAGTCAAAATCATCTGTGTGAGATGGAGAAAATTATCCCCTTAAGCGAGCCCAATTTCTTCTCCAAATGCATATGATAACGTCAGTCATCTAAAGAGTGCCAGGCACTGTGCTGGTTCAGTGAATATCCATACACTCATTTTTTTAGAGGAAGGAAATGACACTTAGAGAAAAGAAATAACCCCCACAGCTAATAAGTGAGGGAGCTAGAATTGAAACCTAGCCTGTCTGACTTCAGAACACTGCATCTTAATCATTATGCTAACCTCTAGTTCAAATAACTGTTGGAGAATTAAGTGAACTAAATTATTTGGAGTGTCTGACTCAAACCTGACAGATATATGAGGTTCAATACGTGTTTGCTGAAAGTATGAATGAATGGATGAAATTCATGCTGAATGCCTACTCACTAATTATGTAGCTTCTTTTATATGAAAGGGCCAGGGTATCTTAAGGAAAGGGGACAGAGAGAGAAGTAATATTTATTTGCCACGGACTCTACCACCTGCATTTGATAGGCAGTTTATTCACTGACTTCTGTGGTATCCAAGTGTCAGGTAATTTTATATTGATTTCGAGAAAGAAAATGAGTGTCCAAACAAAAATGGACTATGTCTGTGGTAGGCCGAATACCTCAGTGGAACCTGCGTATATTACCTTATGTGGCAAAAAGTAAATATTACTTTATATTGCCATGTGACTAAGTTAAAGATTATGAGAAGAGCTTCTTATGCTGGTATCATGGTGGGCCTAAAAGACAATTACATATATCCTTACAAGAGAGAGGCAGAGGGTGATTTGAGATAGACACACACAAAGGAAAAGGTGGCATGAAAACAGGGCAAATAATTGGAGTGATGCAGCCATTAGATGAAAAATGTTCACCTTCACAGGGCACCTGGATGGCACAGTCAGATAGAGCCCCAGCTCTGTGCGCAACATGGAGTCTGCTTAGGTCTCTCTCTCCCTCTGCCCTAGCCCCTGTGCTCACAGCTCACAGGCACACTCTCCGTCTCTCTCTCTCTTTCAAATAAGTAAATCTTTTTAAAAAATTGCTCATGTTCAGAAACCAGAAACTGGTAGAGACAAGGAGGGGCCTCTCCACTGGAGCTTCTTGAGGAGTGTAACCCTACCAACACCTTAATTTTGAGTATTTGTCCTCCAGAACTGTAAGAAATTTCTGTTGTTTTAAGCTACCAAATATGTGGTAATTTGTTACAACAACAATAGGAAATAAATACAATGCACTTAGAAGTGATGCTTTATTGGATTGTGCTAGCTCTCAAAGGAAACATTTGGCAAAACAAATTATTGTTACTATAATAAAACCTGAATTCTATAGAAGAAAAAATGGATTGTTATAAAAATAAGGAAACCCCAACATTTTGTTGAAGAACTACTTTTCATTTCCCCAAAGCCTTGAGGCTAGCTGAAAGAGAGATGTTGCTGCTAATGAATTATAGGAGTGTGTGGTGTCGGGAGGGTTAGGTGACAAGAGGGAAGGAAGTTGAGTGTGGAAGTGGGCAGGGCTGCTGGGAGCTAAGTGATGCTGAAGGGAATGCCCAATGGATCTTCCCATAAACCACAACTGGGAGCATGTGCCATGATTATCTCTGAAAATTATTAAAAGAAAAAAAAAAAAAGACCACTCACATTCATTGCACAGAGGTAGGAAGGAACCCTAATCATTTCAGCAAGAGGCAGATTTTGAGAGACATAGTAGTGGGGAGAGAGAGGATATATAATGCATCCCCACCCCTTGGAAGGGCAAAAGGTCGGTGATGATTATGACACAAATTTCATTCCAGTCCGAACAGAGAGATACCATTTGGAGGAACTATCCAGGAGCACAGTTCTATGTGTCAAATCAAAGAGGGCATGAATACCAATGCCTAACATTGAACTTCCTGTGTGTGTTTTCTCTCATGCATTCTATGTTTTCCCACAGCAATGTGAGGCTCCATTTATTAGAAATCCCAGTGTCTAAAACAATGTCTGAAACTTGGACCAATTCTTTGTTGAAATAATGCATTTATGCTCCGGGGGAAGGGTCCATTATATGGAATTTGGCCTTCATTTTCTTGGGGACACCTTTTAAATATCTCATGGAAGAAAGCCAAAGAGCTGCCCAATTTCATATATTAGATCTTCCTTTGAGGCTTTGGTCAGACTGGGACTTTTGTCAGGCCTGGAATTATTAGGTAAAAAGGCTTTAAGGTTTTCCAAACCTACCAATTCAGTCTGTAGTTAGAAACTGCGGGTCTAGGAATAAGCTTCAAAATGCTAGACCAGAAGCAAAAGTTCTTGAGTCCCAATACTTTGTTCCTTCCTAAAGCCATACCAGCACTAGTGAGGCTTTAGAAGCTACTAAAAAATTTGTATCAATTAACTAATAATTAAGGCATTTGTATTAAAACAATAGTGCATGATGTTTGGTAAAATTGATTTTCCATAAGAGAAGTTTAAAATAAATTAGCTATTTTAAGAGAATCATAGTTGTCAGCAGATAGAAATGTAATATGTTTAACTGAAATCACAGTAATGCTCTGTGTTAGTCATCTGACTTCTCTGGGTCTCAGTTCTTTTCATCTGTAAAAGGAGGAGATTGAAAAAAATAATTATAGCCATGTTATAATCACCAATGGTCTAGCAACCTATGACTCAATCACTAAAAGCTAGAAATGTTCTGCTTCTACTATGATAAATCACTTCCTTAGTGCTGTAAATGTACTTAGGAACAAATCAAAATTTACTGGACAGCAGTGGAAATTAGTGTATTATATGGTCCTTTTATTATTGGAAAACACAAAGTCACAATGCAGCAATTACCTGGGAAGTGGAGACCCTGGAGACAGACAAATACAATGATTTCAGGGACTGGGCTAGCTTTTCATATTGACCAGAGAGATATTGTGAGCTCTTTGAGTACATGGACTGTGTTTACAACATGCCTGAAATCTAATAGTGGGTACTCATGCCCACTGTGAAAGCCTGTTGTTAGGCCTTTATTTCCAGACACAGGCATGATGAAGACAATCACAATTGCCTATAAATTTTTGGCGTCATATCCATGTTCAACTCCGTTGGAGTTTCAATAAAGGTTTTCCAAGGCAACAAATTGATGATGCTCATAATTATATTTAGCACATTGTATTTTTAAAATACTGTATCCAAGCTCCAACTATCTCTAAACTCTTTGTAGAGAGCTTCTTATTCTTTGCAACAATTACCTACAAAATGGTAGCTTTTATCTTTCTAGTCTACAAATAGAGGAAGCAAGCTATAAACATGACTGTAAATTAGAGACTTGTCCATGGTATTAAAGTTAACTTCTCTCTCGCCTGTCACAACAGTGTCAAGGTCAAGGTCCTTCCTCGTTCTTTTAACAAGTATCCAACTCTAAAATCCCCACAACCAGAGCCACTGTTCTCCACAGCCTCCAACACAGCAGTCATGAGCTTGGTCCTCAAGGATGATAATACTGACTTCTGATATTTCTTTCACAGAGATCACCAGGAGCTCCTAATTAACAAATTAACAAATCCAGATAACTATTCTTAATTCTCATTCTATTATGCATATCTTAGATATTTACATATTTATGTATTTTCCCTATTCTTTGGTTTTTGAGGTAGAGCTTTTCTATTTCTTCTCTTTATTCTATACCAATCTCTCATCTTCTAACAACCCTTCAAATGTTATTCTCCAGGTTTCTGTAGCAACTCTTCTCATTTGGTCTGTCCATAATCACCTACTTTTGTGACTTTGAAAACCACCTTTTTTGTTGAAAACTTTGATCTGTCATCTGACCCCAAACTTAATTACATATATCCCCATCTGGACTCCCTGCACGCATTTCAGATTTAGCCCTTAATTCACATTGTACATTCTAAGGTAGAACTCCTAATCTTGCCTTTCAAGTCTGCTTCCTCTCCAGAGCACGAAGCACTTCTGCTCTTAGGACCCACATGTTCAGACATCTCCATCAGACTAACTCCACTTCTCATAACATATCCAATGCATAATCCAATTCTTCAGATTCTACTTCAAAAAAATGCTTCTCTAATTCCTTTTCTTGCTTTCATTCCTGCTTCCTCTGCCATAACTCAGATTATCAGTTCTTTTTGTGTGTGTTTTTATATTTCTCTTCTTCCTGCTGTCTCTCTCTAATCCTGACCAATCTTTGCACTGCCACCAGAGTCACTTCCCTACAAAATGAAACTAATTGCATTTCTGTCTTAGTTGAAAACCTCCCTGAAACTTCAGAACTTTCAGTAATTTGAAACAAAATTCTAACCTCTGCATTTGTCACCTGCATGTGTTAATGGTCTAATTCCAAGCCCTTTCTGGTATCATTTTTGCCACTTTTTGCCAAACAGTGCTACTGACATGGAACTTTCTTAACTCCCCCTTCAGAGCTAAACTTTTCCAGGATTCTACTTTTTTGAAGAAATTCTTTGTCCATGACGTATGTAACTTCTCAATAAAATATTTTCTTACTATTTGAGAATTGGTTAGTTGCTCCTGTTCTCAGAGTTTTTAGATTTTATGTACATAAGTGCCAACTCACAAAATGGTATTAGACTTTCTCCATTTATTTCAGTTCGTACCATTAGACAATATTATCAATTTCTAAATCCAAGATTCTTGATATATCTTAAAAGACAAATGTAATATGCCATACATCTTAGGGAAAAAATTACATTTTATGGTGCTTTTTTAAAAAGTTGTGGTTTCAAATTGTATAAATTTTAAGCATACCAGACATTGATAGCTTATAAACCTCAGCAAAGAGTATTTAATGGCCAGTCAAGAAATTGTATTTAACATCATTAATGTATTCTTTTTTTAAATATTTTATTTATTTGTTTGAGAGAGAGAACACACACACACACACATCCATGCACAGGAGCAGAAGTGAGACAAAGGGAGGACAAGCAGATCCCTGCTGGCTTGACACGGAGCTCCATCCAGGGACTCTGAGATCATGACCTGAGGTAAAGTCAGATGCTTAACTGACTGAGCCATCCAGGTGCCCCCTCTAACATTCTCTTGAACAATAAACACCACTGTCTTCTGTTCTTCCCCAAAATATCCACTTTTTGAAACCTACTGTTGCTACAAAATAGTGCTTGAAATGGGACAGAATAATAAGAAAAATATAATCATAGAACATTCTTCTCATTGGTTGTAACAGATTTCCTTGGGAGTGATGAATTACTTTGAATGCAAGCTATGAAGTTGCTCATAAGAACTTAATAAAACTTAAACTTCTAGAGCATGGTAGCATAATTCAGGGATTCCTCAGTCTAAAAGATGGCAGGGTTTTCTCACTCCATCACTTTAAGGTTTGTTATGTTTTCCCAAGTTCAAAAACAATCGTTCTATTTTATTGCCTTGGCTTCATTTTATGAGGAAAAATCCCATTTTCTACTACTTTTGCAAAAATTTCTATTGCTTTCCTTGTTTTGTAAAACTTTGTTGATGGTCAGTTTGCTGGCTTAAAATTGTTACCTAATTCAGAGCATTTTAAAAGGAAGAAAATGTTCTCCCTTTATTAACAACTTGGATCTGAGTATATTCTGATATCACCACATACACAATTGACATTCTCCCTTCATTCTACCAACATATCCATATTTGGATCTAAATATTTGAATTGCTACATTCCCTAATTTCAATCTATTCTTAAGCAGCAAACAGTCATTGCGAACCTGCAAATGGGAGCTATGCATAGGTCTTTGGAAACACAGAGAAAGGGACGATTCATTCCCACTGAAGAAAATGGAAGATAAACATCTTATCTAGGAAGACAATATAATTAAACTGTAGTAATTTAAATTAATTGATAAATGCAATAAAATACCAATTTCAGATTCCATAGAATATTCTAAAATACTTTAAAGGCAAACATCTTCAAAATGTTTATATATTAATGTATAAGCAGCAGGGAAAAACAACAAAGTAGAGAGATAGGTAGGGAGACAGACACAGCTGCACACAGATGGTTGATGGTAGACTTGCTTATCAATTTTACAAATGTTTTAATATTATAACAGAACTCCAAACGTTGTCAGACTTTAAAAAATCAGGAAGAAATATTCAAAGGCATAAAAATTGAGGTTTTTAAATATATTGTTCTTTTATGAGCATTTGAACAAAAACTAATATAACAACGGGTGATATTTCACAGTATTTTGCAGAATTAGATATCCATATGGACAGTAAATAATTTGGGCTTAGCTTATATTTCACATTGTACATTACAATAAATAACATTACAATAAATAACAACTGAAAAGAACATTCAACTTCGTAAAACACAGAAAAAAGTATAATAGCACATTTAAATGTGAAGCGTTTAATAGGAAGAAAGAGAAACTCAGAGCATTCAAAAATGAAGATTATTAGAGATACAATATGCCTGACCATATAAAGGTAACTTTTTATAAGGCAAAATGCAGTAAACTTAAAATAGCAGAATGAGGAAAATGTAACAAATAAATAGATAAGCTTCTGTTATTCAAATTATAGAGAAAACTGAGATTAATACACATGGTCAATAAATAAATTCCATTTAATAGATAATCAGAAATAATACACAAATGGAGATATACAGAAGGTAGCTAGTATTTGGGAAATCTGCCTCCATTCTAAAAATAAATTACAGCTCCTTTAAATAATTTGAGTCATTGTACTTTGATTTAAAAATAAAATGATTTTTAACAATCCCTAGTGGTGGTGAAGATGTAACAAATAGGTAGTCTTATAAATGTCATTTGACAACATGAATAATGCCAGCCCTTTAAAAGTAATATGACATTAGAACAGGTTCTGAGAATCCAGTTAAGGCCTTTGTGTGAATAACCTCGCTTCAAAAAAATAAGCTGAGGAAGGAAAACTAAAAGAAGTCATTTATTCCCAGTGAAAACCTGACAACATCTTGAGTTCTGAAAGATAATGTAATAGTTAAGTAAGGAGTCTATTAATAAAATGCTATCATATAAAATAATATATATGTGAGTTATGACATCCAAAAAAAAAAAAGAGTAGAAGCCTCAATGTAAATATTAAATAGATACCAACATTTGCAATGTCCTAATTCTTTTCCCTAAGCTTAAAAAAAAAAAAAATCAGAAGACAGTGTCTTCAGCTGTGATGGGAAGAGATTTAAAACATTAATTGGGGAGCACCTGGGTGGCTCAGTTGGTTAAGCGACTGCCTTCAGCTCAGGTGGTGATTCTGGAGTCCTGGAATCGAGTACCACATTAGGCTACCTGCTCAGCAGGGAGTCTGCTTCTCCCTCTGACCCTTCCCACCTCATGCTCTCCCTCTCTCAAGTAAGTAAAATCTTTAAAAAAAAAAAAAATTAGTTGGGAACATAAGTTCATGGTCAGTCATGCAAATTATGGCTCAGAGTATTTCATCCTTCTGGCACAGCTTTTATTTTATTTTTTATTGTTTTATTTTGTTCTGTCTTGATGCAATTTTTTAGCCTTTAAACTGAGTTCGTACATACATACGGCAAAATGCAGACATACAGTAAAACCAATATTAAATATTCAGTTTGATGCAGTTGTACAAATTTGTTCATCCATGTATCTACCCCAGATCAAGACACTGAATATTTCCAGTGCCTTAGATGATTCTTTCTAACACTTTCCCGATAATACCCCACCCAATGAAGTAACCATTATTCTGACTTCAGTCATCTATTGGTATTGCTGATTCTCAAACTTTACATAAATCAAATCATAGTCTTTAATCCTTTGAATGGTTTTCTTCCAAATCACCATAACATCTGTGAGAGTTATTCATGTTGTTGAATGTATCAGGACTTCGTTCTCTTTTTTATGGCTGTGTAATATTCCATTGTACGACTATATCATGTTTTAATTATCCATTTTCCTATTACTGGATTTCTTTGGACTACTTCCCAGGTTTTAGTAATTATAAATAAATCTGCTTGTCAATGTCTCTTGGCAAATATACACAGTCATATCTCTTGGATATATATTTAGGAACAGAATGACTGAGTTGAGGGCTAGGTGTATGTTTCCATATAAAGGATTCAGCAAACAGGGGGAAAAGGAATCAGCAATGGGCCTGGCCAGTTAGCAATGGGCCCTATCACCGCTACGGCCATATTTATTTGTATTGTTTGCTAATCTCCCTGGGTCCAGAAAGGCTTTACATTTGCAGCTTCTAACAGAAAAAGAACTTAGCACACTGATTCATTTGAAATTATAAACATTGAGTTTCCAGGGGTCATGGCTTTCACGTATTTCAGTCAAAGGAAGGCAGACTTTTTAAAGTCCAGTCAACCCATCTTCTCGGAAGAAAGGTCACCTCAAAGTCAAGAGCAGTGGTTGTTTTTCACTTTGCCCGTGATGTGCACAGGCTGGGCACAGCGCTGTGTTCACGAGCCTTCCTTGCAGTGGCTCAGCACACGTCCTCATGCCTGTGCCCCACGCTGCCTGATGAGCAGCTAATTGGCCTTGCTCGATTGCTACTGCCACAGGGCTCAGCGCTTAGGCCGAGGCAATCATCTTCCAGCACATTTTTACTGCGAGGATCCTTCCTTTTCTTGTATTTCACTTAATAAAATTAGTCACTACACATGGTAGATTAGCAGCAGCCGCAGCTCAGCTTCCTCAGATTTACATGAATTTATTCTCAGTGGAGAGATCAAGAGGCAATTTATTCAGTTCTTGGCCTTGTTAGGAGTTCCCATCATTCGACCCTGCAGCTCTGTCTGAATAGCATGTTTGTGATTATTTATTATTTGGGAGGATTATTCTCACTTTTGCAGGCAGCTACTAGGAGATCATTTCCTGATTCTATTTTTTTTCTTCTGAGCTGGTTTTACAAGAGCAAGAGGGAGCTAGAAAAGAGAAGGTAAACATTTTTAAAAGTGAGCTAAAATGTCAAAATTTTGAATGATCACAGAACACTTCCCAAAGTGTTTATTTTTGACAGTGATTATCAGGATATTTCACTAAGAGGTAAGGGCTGTGCTTTCAAATAGACTGTATCTACACACTCTGCGTGCATAGTTCATAAGTGGGGCATTCAGTTTTTGGGCAGTGGTGGATATTAGCATTGTACTGACCTAAGGTCAATACAGTGAGAGAAGAGGCAGCCTTTCTGGATGTCTGGACCAAATGGGAGCTAAGCGGGAGGGAAGGCGGGAGGGTATACGACCATCATTTCTCCCTGCGTGCCCAGACATATTTCTGTAACGCCACAGCTGAAAAAACCTGAATCTAGAATCACCAAGAATCCGAATGTTAAGGCGCCTTTCTTTTCTGGCTTCAGAATATATGGATGAAGCTAGGCAAGCAATCTACATGCCCAATGTCTTACTCTTCTCATGTGTAAAATGTGCATAACCGCAATACCAACTTTAAAGGACTTCGGTGGAGATTAGGCACAATCAGGCCTTTCAAGGGCATAGCAGGGCGCTTGGCCCTTGGTAATATCCACTGTCAATACTGTTGTGACCATTCTCTTCCTTGTCTTTCTTCCCCTCCCTCATTCTATTCAGGATCTTCCTCTTCCAACCTCCAATTCCTATACAAAAGAACCAGGAACCGTACTTATGCATTAAACTGGCCCCTGTGATTAGAAAAAGCCACAGAAAACCCAAATATACAGAGTCTAGCCTTCTTTTGCTGTTGCCTAAAATAAGTTGGAATACTTCATTTTCCTTACAGATCAGTTTCAGATTTTTGCAGTTCAGAGAGCTGCTACTTCTCTTCTTGTGTTTTAGCTCTACAGAGTCATTTATAGTTTTACAGGTTATCTTCCCAGTGAAAGAAACTGGAAATCTGTGTACAATGATTTTTTAAATTATTTTTATTAACATATAATGTATTATTTGCCCCAGGGTACAGTGATTTTTTTTTTTTATGGTGGGTAGCAACAATAGAGCTTTCTTGCTGAAAATGACCCTTTTTTTTTCTTTTTTCTCAAAAGTAATTTGGACTTAGAGGAAAGGTGCTAAAATGTTGTAGGATGAAATTGGTGTTTTCATTCTTCATTTATTCCCTTCATTCTTTCTTTCATTTCATTTCTCCCCTTGCTACATTAGAGAATGCTAGCCAATATAAGTCATTATTGTGTGTTAGCTGTGTATACTGGCTGATGAGAATGTCTGGGTCACATAGTCTTGCCCACAGTTCTTTGGGAGAAGACCACAAATGTACCTACTGGACTGAAGAAACTTTGGCTTACCTTCTTCTCTCACATGCTGGAACCAAACTCTCCCACAGAGAGGTCACATCCTCATCCACATAGCAATGCCCAAGGCTTTCTGAACTTTTATCTCCAACTCTCCCTTGCAGCCTATGAAAACATGAATCATGAAGATACTTTATAATATTTGTATAATACCTATCTTACTTCCTTTGATTATACAGAAATTATGGGTCTGTCTCCTTGAGAGTATTAAACCTATGAGTAAAGATTTAAAACATAGATTTCTATGTAAGAAATTTCATAGGTTAGATTCATTAAAAAAAAAAAAAAATCCTGCATCCAGTATGTCAAAGTGTTAAATGCACTGTTTCTTGATATAACTAAGTAGTAAAAAGTGGATCGAGTGTCCAGTATTAAAGTTTTGCAGGTAGCCTATCATTTTTGCTTTCTGAATTCCAAGATTTCAGTTACTCAGAGAAGGAGTAGGAGATGCTGATGTTCAATTATTCATCATTTTAAATAGTCACATAAGGAATTGTCAGTTTTTAGGGGATCTAGATGCTAGTAAGGAATTAGAAAGGAGGAGAGAGCAATATTTACACATCTCAGGAAATCAGGGAAGTGAGAGCTGTTTCCACAGGACAACATTCTAAAACCACAGCAGCCAACAATATGGCACTGCTCTGTGAGACCGGCCAGAAAGCTACAGTGTGCTACAAGGAAAGCAGTCGGTAAGATCTAAAAATAATACGAAATTCCTAAATAGTTAGATTGTCCTACTAGGGTACCGTGTTTCGTTTTAATCATCATATTTTTACATATGGAACAGTGAAGAGCATTATGCGTGTTCTGGCCCTTTCACTGAAAGAGAGAGAGAGAAAGGCAACACAGTAATGCTCTGGAGGGATATCTGAGAAACTATTACCAGTGGTTGCCTTTGCTTTGAATTGTACACCTTAACTGTTCAGATTCCTTACCATGTCCACAGAACTATTTTTATTGAAAATAAAGTTGAGAGATTTTTTTAAAAATCACTCGGAGAAATTCAAAGACAATGTGATAACAAAAAATAATGATAATACCAAACACATTTAGAGTATTTGGAATGTACCAGACACCAGTCCGAGCTCTCAATATAGACCGTCTGTTTAATCCTCATAATAACCTTAGAAAGCAGAAACAATGATTATCCCATTTTACAGAGGAGTAAAGTGATGCACAAAAAGGCTATGTCACGTGACCCCAGTACCACCCCTGGCAAATCGAGAACCATGATTTGAAGCCAGGCAGGGCCGCCCCAGGCTCTGGGCTATTGAACAAATATACTATGAAGTGATCAAGATAAAGGAAGAAGTCTGAGAGATAGTGTGATTTTTATCTGTATGCATATGAGGAATTTAAAAAGGTAGGGAAGTTTATTAGTTGTTTATGTTCACAGAGAGCTCCATTTGTAAAACAAGAGCTCTAATTAAAGCAGAAAGAAATGAAATTTAATATATGAAAGATTTTGACTTCAGTTAAAGAAACTCTGGAATGGCAAACCAGGAAGGTGACTTTGAAGACATGGTTTATCATTAAAAATATCTCTGTAGGGTAATTACGGTAATTAAACTTTACGGCTTCACCATTACTGCTGTCTTCTTTGTGATCCAATGTCTCTCCATCTCTAATTCCATTTCCTTAGCCTTATTTACAAATTGTTCCCCTCCAACAAATCAAGCATATTCAAATGCCTTTAAGGATATTATCTTGGGGGCGCCTGGATGGCTCAGTCATTAAGCATCTGCCTTCGGCTCAGGTCATGATCCCAGGGTCCTCAGATGGAGCCCCATATCAGGCTTCCTGCTCAATGGGGGGCTTGCTTCTCCCTCTCCCACACCCCCTGCTTGTATTCCTTCTCTCTCTCTGTCAAATAAGTAAATAAAATCTTGAAAAAAAACAAAAAGGATGTTATCTTGAACACTCCCGCCCTCCTTTAGCACAGTAGCAATTTCATTTGATTGGCCCTATTACTCCTACAGGGCTGAAATTAAGATTATTAAATAAAACATATAAAACAAATCATTAGGGTAATATATGTGAAGTACATACAGGAAAACTAATAGAGATTTTTTTTCATTTTTAGAATAGATTTAATGTCATATATGTACACATCTAAAATTATTTTAATAGATATATTGAAAGCAATAACATATATATATATATACAATTATATACATATGTGTTTTTTTAATACATACTAAGACTAACGTCTTACAAGGGAAATTCACATTATATTAGTCCTAATAACATTTTTTTATTCTTTTTTTTTTAATTTTTAATTTTTAATTTTTTAGAGATTTTTGAAGCTCACTTTTTTAGGACACAATTTTCTAGAACATAAGGAAAAGGCCATCATAGTCATGATTTCCGGAAAAAATGTTATAATGAAATTTCTTTAGTAAAATAGCTAATGAACTGGTCATTATATACGTTATTGAATATACCAGTACTTATCACTAATGTAATCCATAAAATGAATACTATCTCTGACTTTGAGATTAGAGTAGCAAATGAGCTAACAGTGCTTACAAATTAAAGTCTAGGCTATAGCACTGACAATGGGGGGCACCTTATTTGAGAAAGAAGGAAAGTACTGAAATTTTAAAGTGGTTATTTTATAAATGTGACATCATTTTCTCTCCAAGTTGTAGGGCCCATGATCAAAAAGGTTGAGTCCTGCCATTTCTGCGCCAGAGAATCCACTATCAGAGAACCTCCCTGCCTTTAGTGAGAAATAAAATTGGGAGAGACTTTCTTGGGAATTCCTAATACCCCTCATCCCTACCCTATCATATACTCACCAGTTCCCTAAAGTCACACATGACATTTTTCTCTTGCTTGGACTATCTGGGAGGTAGGATATTCTCACTCCCACAAAATAGATTGTTACCTCTGCACAATTCCTTGCCCAGTACCTACACGGCCAACCTCTCTCACTTCCCTTGACAAAAGCACAGTGAAATGCAAAAATCTGAAACATTATTATATAAATAACCTTGAATCCTTCTCAATGTATTCAAGGATAACTCCTAAATAAAACCTTTTATTTTCAATATTATTTGTAGCAAACCTTATACCTAATCAGTGTGACAGAACTAGTTTGTCGTGACACTGTGGGAGACAACTGATACTGGACCATGTCACAACCAAGTCTGCCATTTGCTTAGTGACTAATTGGAATCACTGCCTACAAGAGAACAGTGTTCTCCTTTCTCTCTCTACTTTGCTTGAATTAAAAAGGGAATCCTTGAGGGAAAAATAAAGGCAATTGCTTTTCTTTATGTTTCAAAAATAATGTGGTGTTTAAGTATCTGGATGTTGGAGGTCAGACAGACCTGAGTTCTAGCCCTGGCTCTGCTATTTGCTCAGTCTATAATCTTGAACAAGTTATATTAATGCTTTGCACTTTGGTTTCTTCATCTATATATTAAGGCCCATTAAATAGAATCAAATCATAAACTGTTATTAGGAGAAATAGTTGTTCATTATTGTCTGGCACATTTTCAGGAGAAACCTGATTATGTGAAAGTTCCCTCCTTCTCGAAGAAAATGCATGCATTTTTTATCCGAATAAATATTTGTTAAAAACAAACAGACAAACAAAATAAAAAACTATTTTCCCAAAAAGTTACTGTGAGAGTTAGTTTTATTCTTTTCAAACATGGTTTTACATAAACAAATAATTCCTTAGATTCAGGGGAAATAAAGTTAATTCATTACAACAAATCAGCAAGTCAATCCTGGAGTCTTTGCTGCCTAAAATGAGTCTTGGAGATGAAGGAAGTAGAATCAACATTTCAGGAAAGAAAGTACGAGCACAACTGAAGACTAAGGCTTGGCAGTGGATCTCAAACTTTAACATGTCACAGAATGGCCCGGAGAGTTTGTTAAGACTTGGAGTTCTGGGCCTCATTCCTAGAGGTCCTGGTTAAATAGGTTTCAGATAAAGCCCAAGAATTCACTGTTCTAATGGTTTGTAGTTGATTTTGATACTGCTGGCCTAGGACCACACTTGAGAACTATTGGAAGAGGATGATGTATTGGGGGACTGCAGAGAATGTGCTTTGTTACTGATGAAGTAGTGCAATAAGCAATACACAATAAATCCAAGGCCAATTTACAAGGGTCATAACTATGGGAATGAATAGAGGAATAGAAAGCCTGAAGCCTAGTTGGTCTGTTGAAAAGTTGGTGTAATCATCCGAGGGAGATATGGTGGGGGCTTAAGTTAAATCAGAGTGGGAACAAAGATGAAGTAGAGCTTGATGATGTATGAGGTAAAAGCATGGAAGGAGCATGGTCTGAGGATGGTCTTCAAAGGCTCAATCCATAATAAATTATATAAACTATAATAGTTCTAATTATATGTTAAAGGCTATTTTTGAATCTTTTCAGATATTTAAATCCATAATAAAATAGAACAAGTTTGAAAAAATCCAATAGGTTCCAACCAACTACTGACCAGTCTGGCAATCTAGATCCATTTAGTAAACAATTACCAAAGTGCAACAATGATCGTTAATGTGCACTCAGTGCTTGCTTTGCCCTAGGAACTCTCCTACATCCTCTCCTCAGTGTTTTATTTACTTCTCACCTCCCTGTAGAGTGGGCACTATGGTTAGCCCTATTTCCAGATGAGGAAACCATGGCGCCCCAGTTAAGTCACTTCCTGTTTCAGATACCTTTCATGTGCCCCTCCATATCCACCCTTTTCCACCTGCTTTCTGCCATAGGAAGCCTGCCTGTGTGGACAAGCTTCCAGGTGGGTTTAGCCAATGAGAGAACCAGCCAGGAGACCAGAAGTAGGGAACAGAGTGAGGTCAGGTTTTATTCCTTCGTCACACACTGCCTCCACAGGCACTGTTCCTCAACAAAGTTGTCACAGTTCCTCCAAAAGCGGCCCTGTCTACACAGCTTTCTCCCTTCTGTTTCCAGGAACTAATTTTTCTCCTCTTCCTTTCATGTTTAAAAGTAGTAACACCTCATCTTTTTCTATGACTGGGGCACTGCCCTAACCATTATAGTTTTCTTACAAACTGCTTACACTTTTACATTCATCCCTTTATGACATTCCCATTGGATCATCCTACATTGAACAATCAAAAATACAGGGAAAGGACATAGGAGGCAGGGATTCAAAAATCCCACAATCTGTCTCTCTTCAGCAAGCTTCTCGAGCCTACTGAAGTAGGGAATGGGAGGTGGGGAAGGATTGGTGAGCAGCGTCTTTCTCCTATATTTGGAACTGAGTGCAGACAAAGGCAAAGAATAACCATCTAGTTAAATAGATTTCTGAAAATCAAGAAACGCTAAGAGTCTGAAAAGAGATTAGTGAAAAATCTATTCTTTGGCCTCTTGACCGGTTCACCCTAATTGGGAAAGAAAAGAAGGCTCTCTCCCCGGCCCTCTACATTTTTATATGACAGCAACAGTATATTTTAAATAGATAGGGTTTAAATTACCACCATTATGAAGACAGTAAATGGCAACCCTTGGTCTTCTTGATCCACACCTCATTCCAATGCCTGCCTCTTCTGTCAGCAAAACAAGTAGTTAAAATAGTGTGGTGAGCAAAATGACACAGAATGGAGTCAAAGTTTCTGAAGGGGCTGTTTAAAACTAACAACCCTGGGGTGCCTGGGTGTTCTCTCCACCTTCAGCTCAGGTCATAATCCCAGGGATCTGGGATCCAGCCCCACATTGGACTTCCTGCCTGCGGGGAGCCTGCTTCTCCTTCTCACTCTGCCTGCTGCTCCCCATGTTTGTGTTCTCTCTCTCTCTCTCTCTCTGTCAAATAAATAAATAAAAATCTTTAAAAAAAAATAACTAACTAACAACCTTGTACACGAGAAGCACCATTCTGGACAATAGCTTTTATTCTCTCATATTCATATCTTGTTCAGCTAAAAGAACTCATTTTCTTGCAGTGTGTGGTATCATATTCCTGGTTCTAGAGTGTCACAGATAGTGATTTATACAGTTATATGTAACTAAAGTTAATATACATGAAATCTTCAGAAAACAGATGGATGTCCAACTTTCCAAAACAGATTAGAATTGTTAATCAGAGTTCAGAGAAGAGTAGAGTCACAGCCAAGATAGCAGTTCCATCGGCTTGTGATGGTTTCCTTAACAATGTAACAGGCCCCATATCCCTGTCTAACCATAGATAAGTTTAGGTTATGCAGCTATCATTTTACATTTAAATATATTATTTCTTTAGCCCAGAAATAAAAATCTATGGAGATATCGCCATAAAATTAAATGCTAAATATTGAAAATAAACATGCTGATATAACCACCATTGAAACTTAAGACAAGGAGAACAAATCAAAGTTACTAGACTTAGCAAACCTAGTTTTTCTAGGAAAGTTAAAAAGTTCCAATAAATATATATATATATACATATATATATATATATATATATACAGTACAAAAGAAGTTTAAAAATTTAGAACTCAAATGAATGATTCACTTATCAAGACCTGATTTCCTAACAAATTACAATATTCAGCATATTTCATTCATATACACAGAATAATGTGCAATTTTCTATAAAAACTCTATGATAATCACATTCAATACACCTATGGTCAAAACAGTTTCATTTCTTATTCCAGAGAGAATCTTATTAAATTAGAAATACGTAATGTATCAATGTACTCTAAAAGCTAGATCTCTTGACTCTAAGCCCAGGATTATTATTAATCTAGTAAATTTCTACTAAAAAATTACACAGAAACTATCAAGAAAATGTCTTAGTTCCCATATCCCTACCCAACTTTCTGCTTGTTCCCTTGGCTTTAATTAAGCTAATCTACTCCAGGTCATGCCCATATACAGCTGATTTAAGTGGACTGCACCCCTGACTGGGATTTTCACTGCTGCCCTTAATGGGATCAATACAGTCCCACAGCCAAATTGATCATTCAGCAACAGACATTCATCTTTAGGACAGCTACTTTTAACAATCCCAACATGCCTCTGTCGATTTATTTTCTGCCACAGACAAGTCTGACCCTCACCTTGGACAGGCTCTCCCAGATTAGAGAGAATGACACAGATGTCTCCAAATTACAAGGTTAAGGATTTGAATATAACCATGGCAAATAAGGGGACGTGGCGGAACAAAAATTGTGAAAATAGTAAATAAACCAAACGTAGTCTCTAAAACAAGCAATGGTTTTATTCTGTAATATTTCTAAGGTGTATTTGTGTTTTAGAAATAGTTAATTTTATTGTACCTTCTGATACCCTCTTATGAGCAAGACAATGTTCTAAGTTTGTTGGGATTTTTTGTTTTGTTTTTGGTTTTGTTTTTTTTTTATTTACTATCTCATTCAGTCTTCTCAACATCCCAAGTTTTATTTTATTTTCTATTATTTCACTCAGTCCGCTTACCCTCCTACAAAGTGAGTACTATTAACACCAACTTATAATGAGACTATGTGAAATTAAATAAAGTTGCATAACAAGTGGCCAGTCAGGATTCAAACCCACATCTGAAAGTTTCTAGAGTGACATTGGGTTTTAGTATCACAAACTTTTTCAGCCATAGTTAAGGTCATGACCACTCCCCATTCTGGTGATACACATGTCACCATTATGTTTCATTTTTCTAGTATTCTCAACCCCAACTCCTACTAAACCTTAAAAAAGGTTGAAATTTATTCCAAATTGTAAATAACGGGAAGGAGCATTCAAGATTAACAAAAATCAAAATTTTAAGACAAAATTAAATCTGAGGTGAAGCATGGATAGAGAGATGTAATGGAAGCAAGGGGGATTTCCTTGAACTCTTAAATTGACCCAGTGATGGTCACCTTCTCTGGGAACACAGGCAGATGATATGAGTATGGGGACAAGAAAAAAAGTCACCATGAAGGGCAGGTAATTAATACTATCTTGGAAAGAGATGGTTGATGCATGTTTGACTCAGCAATTCACTCTGAAGGCTTCTTAAATATTAAACCACTAACTCGTTTCAAAAATGTGGATTTGGCAGGAGGGGTCTGTTAAATACGGAGGAGAAAACGCAAATCTATTTCCTCTCAGTTGTTTAATATTACCAAAATGAAAGAGGAAAAATAAAGTCGTATAAATCCTTAATGGTGAAACAAAGGAAGGAACAAATACACCCCAAAAAAACCTGAAGAGGAGACAACAGTAGAATTGAAGAGAAGAATATGGATAAAAATTTTGTAGGTAGGAAATTGATGAAGGAGAGGTTACAATCTTAGCTGAGAAGAGAAAGCTAAACTCTTAGATCTACAGAGCGCAATAGTGATAAAGCAAGGGGCGCCTCGGTGTCTCAGTGGGTTAAGCCTCTGCCTTCTGCTCGGGTCATGATCCCAGGGTCCTGGGATTGAGCCCCACATCGGGTTCTCTGCTTGGCAGGGAGCCTGCTTCCCTGCTCTCTCTCTCTCTGCCTGCCTCTCTGCGTACTTATGATCTCTGTCAAATAAATAAATAAAACATTTAAAAAATAATGATAAAGCAAAATATATACCCCTCAGACCTCAAGATTCAGGTCTGGGGCACAGTGTTCCATGAATTGTCAGGGCAGGGCTTAGGGCTGAAGACAGTAGAGTTGGTGGAAAGTCTTCATAAAGAGAAGTTAAACCCAGATTTTTTATCACAACTTTTGCAATTAGGCAAATATCCCTCCCCAACATTCGAAGACTAGAAGAGTTTTTTTTATTCTCTCAAGAAAATGAGCCAGAGAATTTGAACTCATGTTCCCCTTGTGATGGGGCCATGGTGAGTTACTAAGGAGAAAGCAGGGAATTAAATGACTATTTTAGTAGTTCATGCTGGAACTCCCAGCCCCATTCCTATACTTCTGCTCACAGAAACTAGTAACCCAGGGTATATCTACTACTTGAGGATTTGTCTCGAACAAATTTCAGAGGAAAACTGCAATCAGGAACATACAGGATGGTTTCTGAAGGCAAAAAGCTAGTCTCAAGTGCAATCCCCAGCTGAGAAGTCACACACAGCTTTTAGATCTATTTTTTTTTTAAGATTTTATTTATTTATCAGAGAGAGAGGGGGAGAGAGCGAGCACAGACAGACAGAATGGCAGGCAGAGGCAGAGGGAGAAGCTTTTAAATGTCTCACTCTGTAAAGGAACAAACAGCAAACAGGACAAGAGCAGCTTGATGGCAAAGCATCTTGAGGAAATTCTTCTACATGGGAGACAAAGGAGGGAGAATGGAATTTAGAAGAAACAGAGATAGCACAAGGGACAAGGGACAAAAAATAATTTCAATCAGGAAAGTATTTAAAAAGAAATTCATAGAAAGGAAGAAGACATTTTATCCATAAAAACACAAATGGAATGCAAATGCGATACCAAAATGTAAGTATTTCACAGTTCTTGGGGAAAAAAAATCAATGAAAAAGTAGAACAAACATTCAAGAAAACTTCCGGGAAAGTGGAACGAAAAGCAAACAGATGGACGATGAAAGAAAAAAAAAAAAACTGGGAAATTCAAATGTTAACTCAAGAGGTCAATCATCACAGCAATAATTTCATAGAAAATGAAAAAAATTAAAATGTGGAAATTATCAAATTAACTCAGCGAATTTTCACAGTCTGGAAAAAATTATTTTCCAGGCTGAAAGGGTTCCCCCAAATTCCCAGATCTGTAAATAAAAAAGACACCCTCCCATCACAATGAAATTACAACGTCCTGGAAATAAATGAGACTCCTGAAAGCTCCCAGGAAGGAAATTTAAGTCATATCCAAAGAATAGGGATCAGAATGGCATCTGACTTCTCATCAGCAGAACTAGAATCTAAAGGTACTAGTGGAGAAGTACCTTCAAAATTCTGAGGAAAGATGATTTCAGCCTAGAATTTTGTATAATAAATCATGTAGAACAACAAGATTTTCTGATATTCACAACCAAGAAAAATTTGTATACTCCATTTCCATGCCCTCTTAGAAAATTGTTGTAGAATATGCTACAGCAAAATGAAATAGTAAACTAAAATAATAAATTAAAGTAATAACAATAATAGCAATAATGATAGTAATAATAAAGAGACACAAGCAATCTAAGTAAGATAATGGGAGAACCTAACAGGAAAGACAGCGTGAAGTATGAGAAATCTGTAGATGACTAATGTGCAAATTAGTCACAAAAAGAGCTGTGAGATGGGGTAACTTGGCTGTGAGCATGGAGTAGGGGGGTGCTATTTGAAAATTTAGAAACAGTAGAAATATCCATGTGACAAAGAGTAATGGCATTTGAAAAACATGTAAAAACAGGATAAATTTTTTAAATGAGGAAATTAATAAAATCAAAGAATACAACTTGTAGGAGAAAAGAAATAAAATTATGGTACACTATTTGGCTCCCAGTGAACAAGATTTCTATAAGCATAAGAAGATAATCAATAACCTCTAATTGAAACAGACATGTATACAATTATTAATATAATTATTGTATTGATATATATAACTTTCTATATATGCATGCAAATTGTGTGGTAAAATAAAGGAGGTGGGTATAAAAAAGCTAAATATTCAACCATGATAACAAGAAAGAAGGGGAAAATAGTGGTTGTGGTATAATAAAAAGTATACATATTTGGTGTTTCCTTGGTTCCTGACATGGAACTGCAAAAAACTTTGGAATATTCTAAGTGATAGGAGGTTGTCTTGTTATTCATAAAGAGCCCTTTCTAACATATGTAAGTTTATGCTAATGAGATGGGATCCCTAAATAACTTTATGGTGGGGGTTGGTCAGCAGAAAAAAACAGATAACTGGATTTTCAGCCTTATCTCCCAACCTCCAGAGTTTGAGTTCAACCATATAACCAATGATATTAATCAATTATGCCTATATAAGGAAACCTTGAATAAAAACTCTGGACAATGAGGCTTAGGGAATTTGCATGTTGGTCACATCAATATGTGGGGAGGATGGCATGTGCAAATTCCACTGGGAGACAGCATGGAAGCTCTGCGTCCTTACCCCCTTCCCCACTGAAGACCTTGCTTTGTGCATCTCTTCCGTTTGGCTGTTCCTGAGCTGTATCCTTAATAATAAAACTGTAATTGTAAGTATAGTGTTTTCAGTAAGTGAGTTTTGTAACCTACAGGATTTTTGAACCTGAAGGGAGCTTGTGAAGGGTCCCAAATTTGTAGTCAGCCGGGAAGAACTGTAGGTGGCTTGGGGACATCTAGGACTTGCCCCTGACATCTGAAATTGGGAAAGTCATGCGTGACTGAGCCTCCCAATCTGTGGTGTCCCTACTAACTCCAAAATTAATTGAATCTTGAGACATTAAGTTGTTGTCAGAGAATTAGATGTTGCAATGCAGTGGCCAAACAAAATGTTTAGAAATATGAAAGCTAATACTAAAGAAAAATCAAAAGTGGTTCAAAGTTATTTTCTCTAGACAGACAAATTAAAGCGTAGAAATGAGTGGGCAGGCACTTCTTTATTTCCTTAAAATCTTTCAAATGTCTTTGTCATATACTTTATTGGTGAAAATTAAATTTTATTAAATAAGAATAAGTTCATTTCTAAGAGGTGAGACTATCAATTTGTTATTCACTAAGTTCTCCAAATCATAATGCCCATTACTCAGCCATTCATTCATTCATTCATTTTGTCCCGTATTTATTAAGTATCTGACATTCTGTGTCCCATGGTGAATAAAAAGTCTTTTGGAATGTGTGTTTTGATCGAGAAGAGCAACATGAAAAATGCGAGAGAAAGGGTGGCTGGATGGCTCAGTTAGTTTAGTGTCCAACTCTTGATTTTGACTCAGGTCATGATCTCCAGGTCATAGGATCTAGTCCTGTGTCAGGATCCATGCTCACTGGGGAGTCTGCTGAAGATTCTGTCCCTCTGCCCCTTCCCCAATTCACATGACCTCTCTTTCTTTCTCTCTCAAATAAGCAAATAAATCTTTCTTTAAAAAAAAAAAGAAAAGAAAAATATGAAAGAATAAATGCAGGGTAATATATACTATAATATTTTTTAAAAATTCATTATCATCATTCTTATCAACTAGTATAAATAGACATTTTTTATTGGGCAAGTTTTCATAACATATACTGGTATAACATGCTGAAGTATAGGATACAATATTCGTTGTACAAATTATCATTTATTATTACACCAAACTCCCCAAAATTATCAAAATAATAAAAAATTATCATCGTATGTGTGGAAAATCATTTTGTGAGTACATAACATAGGAAAACTTGTGTTTTATACAGAATGTGAACTCAAAATGTTTTATCTTCATGCCTAGCTTCTAGTTTGGCAATCACATTTTAGTTTAATATTGGAGCTGTGATCTGCGCTACAATTCATTTTGTTGGTCTCCAAAATCATTGACTTTGGCCTTGTCTTATGCACTGTTCAAAGTTTTACTTGAATCAAATTTAGGTTGGTTTCTTTTTTATCCATTTGAATGTTAATTTTTTACTTTAACCTTCCAAAAAGAATTACAAAAGTATTTTCTTCACTATTTAAGTTCCCAGAAGAGATATAACTCTGCCTTGGCAGGGCTGAAACCCCCTAATCCCAAAGCCCTCCTTCCCCACTGAAACAGCGGTGTTCATTATGCACTTCTTTATTAACTTGAGGTTTCTTAGGCAAGCATCATTACATCAGCGTAGAATAGACACTGAAACATTTAACAACAAAAAAGCAAGATTTCACTGGGACATAATCAGATAATGAAACCATTATGTTAGTCCAGTGCATTCTATAAAATCATCTCAGTTAGTTGCATCCAGTAAGAGGTGGGAAGCAGTGAGGTCTAGGGCTGGGTGGACATTGTGGCAACATTTAACAGTTGAGAAACTGGTAATAACATTACCCAACGGCCAGATGAACCTCGTTCTCTCAGGGTTCTCTCCCCCTCTTTATTTGCTTTCTCTCTATTATTTTATTCTTTCTTATTTCCCAACACTCCTATTCCACCCCCCATACTTTTATCCTGCCAAATACTCCCATTTAGCATGGGTTATGTGTCAGAGCTGATAAGCAGTATATATGTGTTAACTCATTAATCTTCACTACAACCCTTTGGGATGGGTGTTACTGATAGTAATTTCTTTATATTGATAAAGAAACTGAGACACGACATGAAGTCTCCAAATTCACATACCTAGAAGATCGTACATTCTTCACTGCTACTTATACACTGCTTCTGAAGCCAGATGCTCTAAGGAGGCCTTATCAAATCTCACCCCCCATATACACACAAGGCTTCCTGCATCTGGTGACTCTTAAGCCCCCAAAATTCCAGCTTCAACGAGTTCATCCAAATTGGTCAGAGTGTTGCCTGCAACCAGTTTTTATTTTTCCAATTTGCCTTTGGATTCTTAGACCACGTCGATCTTCCAAAGCAATGTGGAGGGTTGTTACAGCCAAATAAAAGGAAAATGTCAGATTTTCTGGACCGATTTACCCACGTGGCATGGCTGTTTTGGTTTTAGCCTTAGGGAGCCTTTTTCCTAAAGCTTACCTGTGCTTTATAAGATGGTGTGGGCAGACTGTTGCTCCTGAAATGAGGAATAATTCCTGCCTATTAGCAAGTGAGTTTGCCTCCCGGAAACCACTGAATGTCGGTACAAATCAGAAGAGTTTCGGCAGGGGCCTGAATTAACCTGCAGGAGCCTTTCAGAGCCGCAAAGCAGTATTACTCCCAAGCACAGCAAGGTCAGCCCCATCACGATTTGGGCTCTGCTTCTAAAGTGGGAATGATTTTTGAAAGAGAACTCGCCTGTTGCTTTATGTGGTGAAGAAGAAAAAAAATTAAGAAAATGTGACTAATCAAGTGCTAGAAGACTTGAAAACAGAAGTTTTCTGATTAGTAATGCAAAGCTGGGATCATGTCTTCTTGTATTTGTCAAAATGGAGAACACAAAATCCTGCTAACCTATTCAGCTAGCTAAAAGGTTTCCATGACAACTGTGGGAACTTGGAACATTCAGTACTCTTGTCTTCAAAAATAACCTTTCCATATAGGCAAGAGATTGTTAAAAGCACTAACCCACGTCACCTCTCCAGTCCAAGGTAACTACCTGACCATTATGTTGGTCTCATCCTACCCCGGAAAAACCTCAAATGGTCTGTTTATTCTACAGTGTAGGAATAAAAATTCAGATGGCTAGCCGAGTATAAACTGTGTGTAATCTCAGCAGGTTTGAGCCCTTTTACTTTGTGCACTCACTAGTTTTTCCAGAGGAAAGAGAATTTACTTCTATGCAAGGAATTATAGATATAAAGGTTGTTTCTTCTCTCCTTTTAAAACCAATCAAGCTGAAAATAGAAAATATAGTTATCTCTTACAAAAACTTTTCCCTGAAATGCCAGCAACCCATGTTCATGGTAGATAATATAGGAAGAACAGAAAACACTAAGAAAAAGAAAAAAAAAAAAAAAACGATCCATTATCTCACAACCCAGAGAGCCTAACCATTGTTAAAATTTTTAAATATCCTCTTCTAGTGTTTAAATCATATCTCTATTTCAACAATTAATTTTTTTAATTGAACCATTCCTTAAGTTTGACCCACCCCCAGAGAGAAGCTTGGATAATGGAAGGTTTATTGCATAAAAGACAAAAACAAAAAGATACATAGTAGATAATCACCTGGGTAACAGTGCCCCTAAGACTGATATCTTAAAGAACCAAAACAATCGTTTTATAAATACTCAGTATAATTAACCTTTCTCATTTGTGCATTGGTGTTCATATTTCCCCAGAAAGAGGTTCAGATTGGTCTGTTGGCCATCGTCCAACAGCATCTCTTTTCCTGGTTTACTCAACCCTTACCGAGATCACAAGTTTAGTTTCAGTTATCACAAATGGCAGAACCCCAGAAACTTAACTGGGGCATTTCAGCCTTCCTTGTGCAGAAGGCAGTCTTAAAGCCTCCTTACTAACATATCTTATACACAATTTTATATATTTTGGCCCCCTGAGATTCATCATCCATGGCATTTCAGAAGTGGGAGAGTAGAAGTGGCTGACCGCAAGCGCAAAGCAATGGTGGGGGCAGGGATGGGGGTTAGGCAGCATTAGAGAGAAATTAAAAGCAATAATTAATAAATTAAGGTTACAGAAATTCCACCTACTTTATATTATCACAATGTTCCAGCAAGTCTAAACATTGGGGATAAAACACTCCTTCTCCAAGAATATTTTTTGTTGTTCTAATTTCTAAACAATTAGTGAAGACACTGATGGGTTTTACTAAAATAATATATATTTAAGCTTCAAATGAGCACATTTTAGTTACTTACGCTATAATCAACATTGTAATCTGTGTGGGAGGTAATTCAAAGGCCTTCCGTGTGATCCATGACAAAGAGAATTAATGTTCCTCTTCTCTCAAAAGCAAGTTCCATAGAGTTCAGAATTATTCAAGCTCACTTTGGGCCCACTTCATTTATTCAACTCCTATGTCCTGTTCATTTCTGCACTTAGCCAGTAAATTTGAAATAAACGATGGTAGCATCGTGATTGTAAAGATAAATGAACAGAACTTGAGTTACTTCAATTCTATCTTTCTACGTGCAAATCATCTTCTGAAATGGAAAATTCAGTCTTTTGGAAGTATTTCTCCATGTGCTTTTCTTTCCCCCAAAAACACATGCTTTAAAATATTAATTTATTCATTTTTCATTTTTTATACTGTAATATTTATTTTGTTAATGTATCTTAGTCTATTTTCTTTGTTGTCATAAAATCATATAAAAAGTTCAAGATTGGGCGCCTGGGTGGCTCAGTGGGTTAAGCCGCTGCCTTCGGCTCAGGTCATGATCTCAGGGTCCTGGGATCAAGTCCCACATCGGGCTCTCTGCTCAGCAGGGAGCCTGCTTCCTCATCTCTCTCTCTCTCTGCCTGCCTCTCTGCCTACTTGTGATCTCTCTCTGTCAAATAAATAAATAAAATCTTTAAAAAAAAAAAAAAGTTCAAGATTAGGGGCGCCTGGGTGGCTCAGTTGGTTGGGTGACTGCCTTCCGCTGGGGTCATGGTCCCAGAGTCCTGGGATCGAGTCCCGAGATCAAGTCCCGCATCTGGCTTACAGCTCCGTGAGGAGTCTGCTTCTCCCTCTGACCTTCTCCCCTCTCAGGCTCTCTCTCTCTCTCTCAAATAAATAAATAAAATATTTTAAAAATGTTTTTTAAAATGTTCAAGATTAAAATTTTACTTTCCATGTTTCTTTTTGTTACTTTTTGTTCCATTTCACGATTATTAATGAAAAAATTATTTCCTATACAGAAGGAAAGGGTATTTAAAATGATTCATCCAGGGGCACCTGGATGGCTCAGAGGGTTAAGCCTCTGCCTTCGGCTCAGGTCATGATCTCAGGGTCCTGGGATCGAGCCCCACATTGGGCTCTCTGCCTGTGCCTGCCTCTCTGCCTACCTGTGATCTCTCTCTATGTCAAATAAATCTTTAAAAAAAAAAATGATTCATCCAGATGTCAAATACTATAGATATTCCATTGTCTATCATGTTTTAAACATTTGATGATATTAACTTCTCATTATAAAAATTATTTTGGGCAATAAAAGGGGCCAAGAAACAGGACTAAAGCACCACAATTGATTATCCACAAACTAGATGAGGTGAATCATCACTGCAGTGAACTCCAGCTTATTCAATAGTTAATTATCCACAAACTGAGTATCAATAATTTATATGACCCACCTACAGCATCCTAGTAAAAACAAGAATTATAAAAAATCTTATGGTGCATTGTCTTTAAAAAGCCTTAAGAATCTCCCCTTTTTTATATGCATCTCTATTATTTATGTGCAGTATTCTTGAACATTTCCATCTATCTTGTTACGCAGAAGCTTTGCAGAATAAAATCCTCCCAGGCAGCTCCTAGTCATCTGGGGCATCCTAATCTGCTATATTTATTCATGTTTCGATGCACATGCTAAATAAGAAGCTGGCAAGATGATGCAAGGGGCTATGGATATTCAGCTTTGTTCTTAAGCTTGGAGTCAAGCAACATTTCTCTGGATAGTTTGCTTCCTACCAAACTGTGTACAGAATATAAGGAGAATCTGATTTATATCCACACCAAAGAAGGAGCTCTGCAATATATTCAGGAGAGGATTGTTCTGTGAGAGACAAGGCAAAGCCATGTTAAGAGTTTGGCTCTTGTGCCTGACTATCTGAGTTTGAATCCCACCGGCTAGTTGGGTGACCTTGGGCTAGTCAGGGGCTTCACTGGGTTCTGGGATAAAAAAATAAACAAATTATAGTCCCTGTTCTCCTGGAAATTTACAGTTTAGAGAGAGTCAGATAATTAAAAAGATGATTATATGAAAGAATCAAGACCTCCTACCCAGACTCAGGGTAGGTGTTAGTTATTATTATATTATCTTTTTTTTTTTTAATTTTTTATTTTTTATAAACATATATTTTTATCCCCAGGGGTACAGGTCTGTGAATCACCAGGTTTACACACTTCACAGCACTCACCAAATCACATATTATCTTTTAAATGAAATTGATGTTACCTCCCATAGAAGAATAAGTTTCTCTGGAGGTAGACCATACATACACACACACACACACACACACACACATACACAGAGAGAGAAGGTAGGTTTTCTCTCTCTCTCTTTCAATAGATAATTATAGATATAGATATATATGTGTATGTGTATCTATGTGTGTATATGTATATCTATAAGTGTACATATACACTCTCAAGATGAATTCTCTCTACACACAGATATACACATTTACATACACGCCTAAATATATTTTTCCTTCAGGAAAAATGAAGGAATGTTTCCTCCACCTGCCTCTACTCTTCAGCCTTCTTCATAATTCTTTTCCTTGCTTAACTAAGGGTAGCTGACCCAAACCCAAATTCAACTTACTGCCAGTTTTCTGACCTCCTCCAAAATTACTTAAATTCAATAAACCTCAGTTTCTTTATCCATAAAGTGAAAATAAAAAGCTGTATCATCACCTAGGGATTTTATGCAGATTGTAAGCAATGACATATATAAAATGTTAAACATAGTGCCAAGAAGGTAGTTAGGAATTCAATTAGTGTTAGTTGCTTTACAATTAGTACTCAGTCAATATAAAAACCATCCATAAAAGAGCTCATTATTATTACCTTCTCTCTGCGATCTTATAATTATTAGAAAACATTTATTGAACACTTATAGGAAATATAAAATTAATCTATGCATGGAAGGGATTGTTTTCCATGGCTATATATGAACTGTTAGATATAGCAGTTACCGTATATTGCCTAGATAAGCATCCCTTTATCATCACTTTCGTCACCTCGTGTGTGTCAAATGACCCCAGTGCGTGTGGAGAAGGTTGCTGCTCACCACAAGGAAGCCACGTGGAAGGCTGAGCAATGTCTTAGGCACATCAACAGGTGAAATTTTCACCAGTTGGCCATGAGAAGAACTGAAGCCATGAGCTTTGTTCATGTCAATTCACAAGATCGATGGTATCTCTTCCCCAGTACTGTTGGCCAACTATACTTGGAGATCTTTTCTTTTAGACTTAGCTACTATCTAAATGCCCAGGCCCATTCACCTAAAGGAGATTGCTTTTTCACTTTAGGGAAAATGGTCAGCAATTGGATTAAATCTGTTTTCAAATCATTTTGATGTCACACTTGAAATAAAGCCTTTGAAAAGTCCAAGAGCTGATATGATGACAGCTCTGTTCTTTGAAACTATTTTGACAACTTCCTTTTAAGACAATGAGTGGGTCACATCCAGCTGCCTAGGCAAAAGAGTGAGGAGGAACTTCAGAGTACAATTCAATGAAGCACAGAGAAAAACCACAAAGGCTCTAACTTACACATTTATTTTCTCTCTGCATCTACAGTAAACATCTCTACATCCTAGCCTTCGTAAGAGTAATAGAGAAGCTAGTGCTTCAGTGTAGTCTAGCCCTTTGAAACATCCTACCCCTTGTTCAACTGTAAATGCAGTGCTTAAATAATCAGCTTACTGCTGAGGCAGGGAAGAAAGAAAGGGCTACATGAGGAAAGGCAGTCTTAAGTACTGGCTAAGATGATGTACTGTGAAATGAAAAAGACCTGGGTGTCCACCTTCCATCAGCCATTTATATGCTTAGTGACTTTAGGCAAACTACTCAACCTCTCTGAGCCATGGCTTCCTCAGTTGATAAAGTGGATGATGATGAAAGTTCTGACATTGCAGGGTTCTTTGGGGAACTAAAAAATGATAAAGCTTTGGCATAAGAAAGCAATCAGTAATGTTAGCTTCTGCTACTCTTAAGGGAGATGCATAGAAAGCAGTATAGTCAAGAAAACTTTATCCTATCTGTCTTCTGCTGTGCCAAGCCTGTGTTATTAGGTTTCCAAAATCAGGAAACCACTAGGTGCCTTGTCTGATGTTAGCAACTCATTTTTGTTGTGCAAAATTCACATTTGCAGGCCTCTGAGATACTGTTGTAGAATGAAGCACATAAAAGATTCATGCACATTCGGCAGTTACCTCCTGGATAACACTTCTCAGGGGATTGATTAAGGAATTTAATTTAAACCAACAGAACCAGTAATATTTCTGCTGATCCCTTGTGTAACTGTGTTAGTGAACATAAATATACATGGACAAGCTTTGGGTATTCTGTGATTCTAACAATTATCTAGTTCAAAGGAAAGCAAACTGATTACCATATGCATGAAACCGAGAGAGAAAGTTCTGTTCTGTGTCAGCAGGAGAAGGAAAGGTGGTTTTGAAATATGAATGTCTCTCTACTTTTATGTGATGTGTGTGTATTTTTCTTCTCAAGATGCTGTGTTCAAAAGTAATGGTCAAAAGTCAATTACTTTGACCAAAAGTAATGCTATCTAACCTAACTCCTGCAATATGCACTTCCAAGTGATTAAAGGCTAAGAAATAAAGGATCAAAATCCTTTTTATATCTTTTTATTTTTTATATTTTTAAAGTATTTATTGCTTATTTAATATTTATTATTAAAATATTTTAAATTATTAATTAACTTTAAGATAAAGTATTTATTATTTTAAATATTTTTGATATTTGCCTATCATGTTATACTTAAAAAATAACTATGTGTAACATTATATTGACTAGCAAGATAGCAAGAGTTTATCTGTTTCAGTATCTTTCACAGAAGCTCAATATATAAAATAAATAAAAAGCAGAAATTTTCTGGTGAAAGTGTAGGTTAGATGTCTAATAAACCGACCTTATAGCCTCCTCATCTGTCCCCAGAAATAACCACTAAATGACTCTGTGTAATCCAAAAACTCAAAAGAAGAGCGCTTAAAACAACTTGTATGATGCATTATTTTTACTATATACACTTTCACACTCTTTTATTTTATTCTCACAAAAGTCCTGTGATGTAAATCTTAACACCCTTATTTTACAGACCAAGAAAACCAAGATTCAGAATGGAAGTAATTGCTAATATCACTCTGTTTATGAGTGCTAGCTTTGGATTCAAACCTAAATCTTCTTGCCCTAAAGCAGCATTTCTTAATGTAGGCACGAGTGATATCTTCAGTTGGATTATCATGGTTCTGTGGGGCTATCCTCTACAGCAGAAAATATTTAACAGCATGTTTTAGCCTCCACCCACTAGAAGCAAGTAGTATCCCACCCCTGTGATGACAATCGAAAGCACTTCCAAACATAACCCATGGGCCCATGGAGTGGAGTAGGGGACAAGATGGCCCTGGGTGGAGAACCAGAATCTAAAATCAGAGTTCTTAACCTAGTATCCGTGGACTCCCAAAAGGGTCCATGGATAGGCTTCTACTGATCCTTGAACTCAGATGGGAAGGATTTATATCTTTATTTTTACTAAACTCTGTTAGAAATCGAATCTCTTTCTATGACAAATGTAGGCAATCAGACCTTAGCAGAATTATCAGTACTTGTGACCTATAACCAATAGAAAATACCAATGTACCAAATTTTCTCTCTAAGGTACTTAGAGAGGTACTTTTCTCTCAGGTACTTCAAAACATTATTGAAAAATAAGGTAAATGGGGGCACCTGGGTGGCTCAGTGGGTTAAAGGTCCTGGGATCGAGCCCCGCATCGGGCTCTCTGCTGAGCCTGCTTCCCTTCCTCTCTCTCCGCCTGCCTCTCTGCCTACTTGTCATCTCTGTCTGTCAAATAAATCAATAAGATCTTTGCAAAAAGAAAAGAAAAAAAAGGTAAATGACTCTGATTACTACTTCAAAATTATGGTAGCTAGTTGGCCCACTGTCCAATCTTACTTAAGACATTACTAAAGAGGCATATATATTACTTTATTGTATTTTTTAGGTTTCTATACATATGTTCTGTTGTTGTTGTTTCAAGTTTTTATTTACATTTCAGTTAGTTAACATACAGTGTAATAGTAGTTTCAGGTGTAGAAATTAGTGATTCATCTTCTTCATACAACGCCCAGTGCTCATCACAAGTGCCTGCCTCAACGCCGACCAGCCATTTACCCCATCTTCCTACCCACCTCCCCTCCAGCAGCCCCAGTTTGTTTTGTATAGTTAAGAGTCTTTAAATGGTTTGAACCTCTCTTTTCCCCCCATGGTCATCTGTTTTGTTTCTTAAGCTCCATATATAAGTGAAATAATATGATGTTTATCTTTCCCTAACTGACTTATTTCACTTAGCATAATATACTCTACCTCCAACCACGTTGTTGCAAATGGCAGGATTTCCTTTCTTTTTTATAGCTGAGTGATAACTCTTCTTTATCTTTTCACCAATTGATGTACTTTTGAGATCTTTTCATATGGCTATGCTGATAATGCTGCTATAAACATCAGGGTGTAAGTGTCCCAATCAGTATTTTTGTATCTAAAAGACAACCTTCAGAGTAGAAGAAGGTATTTGCAAATGACATATCTGATAAAAGGTTAGAATCCAAAATATATAAAGAACTTTTAAAACTCAACACCCAAAAAACAAATAATCCAATTATAAATGGGTAAGAATAGACATTTTTCCAAAGAAGACATCCAGATGGCCATCAAACAAATAAAAAGATGCTCAACATTACTCATCATCAGGGAAATACAAATCAAATTACACTGAGATACCACCTCACACCAGTCAGAATGGCTAAAATTAACAACGTTGTTGTTATAACATTGTAACAATGTTGGCAAGGATGCAGAGAAAGGGGAACCATCTTACACTATTGGCGGAAATGCAAATGGTGCAGCCACTCTGGAAAACAGTATGGAGATTCCTCAAAAAGTTAAAAATAGAGCTACCCTATGATCATTGCACTAGTAGGTATTTACCCAAAGGATACAAAAATATTATATTTCTTAAAATTTGTTAGCACCATTTCAAAATAATTATTTCCTGTGTAATCCTTTCTTTTTTTCTTTTCCTTTTCTTTTTTTTTTTTTTTTTTTTTTTGCATCTGTACACTTTCTGAGAAGGTGTCCATAGGTTTATCTTGACTGTGGAAGGAGTTCATGGCATAGAAAGTCTACAAAACTCTATTCTAAAGCTTCTGCATCTTACCACCTTATCCTTTGGGAGGCAAGTGGTAATGTGTCACTGCTCTTTTCCACCTGCCCTCAAGTTACTTAGCCAGATTAAATAATTCCCTACACCTCAGTTTCTGCATCTGTAAAATAAGAATAATACTAGTACATGCCTCATATAGGCTTTCATAAGATTAAGTACTTAGTACAGTGCCTGGCACATAGTAAGCAGTTAATAACTGGAAGTTACTATTTTTACTGCCTTAGTGTCTTATAATATGGCCTCTGTTCAGATATAATCGCCTATTAAGTATTTTGCCAGTAACAGTGGCACTGACAATGCATAGAAACCTCTGAAACATATGCCAGGGGATATAAAATGCCTACATTAGTCTCTCTCCTGGCTAGTCCTGGTTAGCATTTCCCATTTATTGGGGACATATAAGAAATTCATTTCCTTGAAGAGGGATTTGAAAGTGCTCAAAATTCCATTTGCTCCTAGACACAGTTAGGATAGAAACAGCATTTATTTCACAGTGCTGGGCTCAATGCGTGAGAGGCAGTAGCAACAATGACAACAGAAGTAAACTGGGAATCAGTGGACTGGATGGAGCTTCAATCCCCAGGTTTCTGCCTTTTGCCTGCCCCTCCATGCCAATTACCGACAGACCCCTGCTGATCACATTTTCCATCCTTGCTCAATTCTCACTTGAAAGAATTTCTTTTCTCATGTGATGCCAATTCATGATAAATGCTCACATAGGCATAACAATTTCGATTGCCAGACCATCTGCCTACTGGATATTTTACTGTGGTTTATAGAGCCAAGAGCTTCACCAGTTGCCCTGTTTCTAAGGAAACAGAAGCTATAGTGACAATTCGTGACTTAGATGAACTGTCTCACTGCTCATTAAAGATGGCCTCTGGGGGTCAGCATTTGTTCCTAGACGCAGTGAGGATAGAAACAACATTTATTTCCTGCTTGTGTACTTGTATTCCTGCAGCCAGAGTGCTGGGTACTATACTACTCGTTTTCATTGTTCTTATTTGCATTTTCTCTTCTGAGTCACTTGGGAAACTAAATTGAAGTGTGACCTGAGCATGGAAGTGTTTATCCCATCCTCTTGTCTCTGGGATGTTTGGATGGGATGAATGGATGGATGGATCCAATCATTTAGTTAGTCAACAAACAAATATTGGGTGTTTGATTATCAGGTCGATTTCAGGATAAAGTCCAAGTTTCTTAGGTTAGTAAATAAACAAAAAAAATCCAGTGATGTTCAAACCAGACCCTACTCATTAATAGGAGAAATCAATCTGGTGGTTGGTGACAAATTTTATAAATGAATAGAATAGGACAAGTAGAGCAAAGCAATTTCTATATATTTTTTAAAGATTTATTTGTTTGAGAGAGGGGACAGAGGGAAAGACAGAGAGAGATAAAATCTCAAGCAGACTCTGCACTGAGCATGGAACCTGATGTGAGGCTTGATCTCAAAACCCTAGGATCATGTCCTTAGCCAAAATCAAGAGTTGGATGCTTACCCACCTGAGCCACCCAGATGGCCCAATTTCTAAATATTAAGTGTAAGTGATGCTTCATGAAACTTTACTTAAATATTTGTGTGTGTGTTGTCTTGAGTAGAATGTATTTCTTTTATTATTATTATTACATTCAGTTAGCCACTGTATAGTACATCATTAGTTTTTGATGTAGCATTCAGTGATTCATTAGCTACATATAACAGCCAGTGCTCATCACAACGTGTGACTTCCTTAATACCCATCACCCTGTTACCCGCCCTAACTCTCCTCCCCTCTGAAACCCTCAGTTTGTTTCCCAGCATCTACAGTCTCTCATGGTTCATCTCTCTCTGATTTCTTCCCCTTCCTTCCCCTATCATCCTCCATGCTATTGCTTTTGTTCCACATATGAGTGAAACTGTATGATAATTGACTTTCTCTGCTTGGCTTACTTCACTTAGCAGAATCTCCTCCAGTTCCATCCATGTCGATGCAAAGGGTGGGTATTCATCCTTTCTGATAGCTGAGTAATATTCCATTGTATAAACATACCACAGCTTCTTTATCCATTCGTCTGTTGAAGGGCATCTCAGTTCCTTCCACAGTTTGGATATTGTGGACATTGCTGCTATGAACATTGGGGTGTGTGTGTGTCCCTTCTTTTCACCACATCTGTATCTTTGGGGTAAATACCTAATAGTGCAATTGCTGGATTGTAGGGTAGCATCTATTTTTAACATCTTAGGGAATCTCCATACTGTTTTCCAGAGTGGCTGTGAATGTATTTCTTTTCAGAAGGTGAAGTTAAGAAAAAGTTTGACCCCACTGGTGGTGAAGAATGCTTTCAGCCACCCCCCAAACCCATCTCTAAATGCTGCACTGAAATTCGTATTCCAATCATGCTGCCCTGCTCTCCAAAAGCACATATCCTCTTGTGGCTCTAGACCTTTTACACATGCACTCTGTTTTCTCTTAGAACACGTCCACCAGTGCCTGCCTCACTATTCCTTGTCCCACCATTAGCATTCTCCTAGAAACCTCTCCCACCACCCCTCAACCTGGGTTGAGTTCCCTTCTAGAAGATTATAAACCCCTCGTGCATCCTAGCATGTATAGACCCTTTAACCAATGTTTACTTGTCTTTCATCCTTTCAACTATATGTTCTTGAATAGCACAACTATGGTGGTTGTAGCCACAACTTTCAACTTCCACAGGTGACCGTGAAGAGCAGTCACACCTGAGAAACAATAATCTAATTCAATGTTGTCAAAATGTAAGATGCTTATAGTAGTGGTACACTGGCCAACTTTTATGCTGAGAGTGAATTCTAATAAACATTAAATAATAATGTTATTAAATAGTATTGAATTACAAAGTGAGGAGATGACTATCTTTGCAAATCTTACCCATCCTTCTTATTACAAAAGGAAGAAAAACATTTATAATGTGGTTAAGGATACATTTTTTCAAGTAAAATTTTGACTTTCATACCAATATAACATAAACTCATTGATCAATAAGGGAATCAGTAAAATTTTGCACCCAGATCAAAGCAAGGTTCAAGGGGCCCCACACACATAGGCAAATAAAGAATACTGAAATGAAGTTAAATAATGCAAAATGGGCCTCTCCATAGGGCAATAATCAATTTCGGTTCACTTGATACAATGAATTTGTGTTTCAGTGGATAAGAATCATTTGCATTATCATCATTTTCTACAACTTACCAAGTTGTAAAATAACTCAAAGAACAGTAAAAAACTAAGGTAGCACAGAAGGGTCCTTTCTGGTACATTTTAAAAAATCTTTTATCCCCTTCCAATAATTGTTAATCTTTGTAACAGAGAGCAAGCCACTCTCTCTGAGCCTCTGGCAGGCATCAATGACTAACTGGAATTTTAAAATACCATTTTACTTTTACTATAATCACCTCATACTTATTTTTCATTATTTACAATAAATCAATTTTACTCAAAACAGTGGTATGAATTTTTTAAATGTATTAATATGATGAGTCTATTGAAAGAAAATAATGAGAAGATCACAACACAGTAACAAATATTAGGAAGCCATTTGTATACTAGTTAAGGCAGACACTTAAAGCCAGCTTCTCTGAGACCAAGTTGAGTTTAGATAAGTTCTTTCATCTCTCTATGTCTCAGTTATTTTATCTGTAAAATGGATATAATAGTAACATCCACCTCATGGTGTTATTGTGAAGATTAAACTATTTAATGCTTAGAATAGTATCTGCACATAACAAATACTCAATAATATTATAATTATTATTTTTAGTATATAGTAAAAATTGTGAAGACAGTATGCACACAACTGTATTTTAGAAAACACTGGCATCTATACCAAGAAACAGCTAATAAGGTGTGCTTTTTTAGTTGCCACTGCCTGAAGGAGCTTCTAAAAAGCATCAACACTTTCTCTCTGCTAGCTCAGAATCACTCTAATTCCTTTCAGCTTTCCAAAAACCTTTCATTAATCTATCAGTCCCATTGACCTTCAAATCTATTGATTCCTTCCAACTATGAGCTTAATTTCCTCTTTTCTGAGCATAGAATTCCTTTTCCAACACTGTGATCATTCATTTACATTTTTACTCAACTCCTTTATTCCTGTCATATAATATTTTCCTAGAAAATTTCCAACCCTAATTAAATACAATTGCCCTATGCCTTTATGAATGGAGGAACATGATTAAGAGAAAAAAATCTAACAGTGATAACTAATTAAATTATGAATTGATATCCAAACTTTTAAGAAGTCCTCAGCAGTGTCCAGCAATCCTATTACATTTTCTTAAACAATTGACTCTCAAATGCTCTGAGACTACGATTTCACACCTTTTCCTAGCTCCTCAAGTCTTTAATACCCACCCCATTTATAGCAATTGTTTTTGTCCATACTTCTTGGGCGCCTGGGTGGCTCAGTGGGTTAGGCCGCTGCCTTCGGCTCGGGTCATGATCTCAGGGTCCTGGGATAGAGTCCCGCTTCGGGCTCTCTGCTCAGCAGGGAGCCTGTTTCCTCCTCTCTCTCTCTCTGCCTGCCTCTCTGCCTACTTGTGATCTCTCTCTGTCAAATAAATAAATGAAATCTTAAAAAAAAAAAAAAAAAGAAAAGAAAAGAAAGGGAGAAATCAGGAGAGAACTACATTTATCCACCAGCAAATCTACCAAGCTTCTGAAAATATCCCCACTTAGAATGACACTCCCTAGTTACAGTGGATGAACTGTGTCAGTTTCAGTCATCTAAGACCAAGGACTCTATGCACTGGCTCCCATTGCCTCTGACTACTCAAGGACTTTGTTCTTACAATCCTCTTTTTCTATTAGACAATGACTTGCAGCATACAATCATGCATATTATACTTTTGGACCTCTTTCACACTCCAACTAGCACTCCATATCTTATAGTCAAAGTCACTAAAAGGCAAGGTTGCCTCCACTTCTTCAGGATATCTTCCCCACCACTCCATTTGTCAGGTGATCAGTGAGCCTCTCCATCTTGTTAACTTCAGTGGAAAACTGTCAATCTTCATCTTACTAGACCTCTCAGGAGAATTTGACTCAAATTCTTCCCCAAAACATTATATTCTCTTGCTCTAAGTGTGTCATGCTCTCTGGCCCTTAATCATGCCTCCTGACTGATCACTTATCAGTTTTCTTTACTTATTCTTCATCCTCTGCCAGATATGTGAATGTTGAATTTCCCTTCAGTTCTAAGCATTGTTCTCATTCTATAAGTAGTTCTGTGACTTGATATATCATCTATTTCCCAAATTTCTAGTCATTACCAAATTTCCATCACTAACCCTGACCTCTTCGTGAGCTCCAGATTTGATGAGTCACCTACATATTTAAAACTTCTGCTTCAATGCCAGTAGGCATCTCAAAATCAATGTGACCAAAACAGAACTCTTAATGTTCCTCTCTGAGTTAGTAAAGATACAGATTAGATTTGTGTATCAAAGAAACCCAAAAACACACTGCCTTAAATAAAAGCAAAGTTTGTTTCTCTCTCACACAAATATCCAGGTAAATGGTAGTGTCAGAGTAGAAACAGGGTTATCATGAGTATTTGAGAATAAGGTATTTATTAAAGAAATAAAAACTTACTCATTTGGGGAAGAAACTGAGAATTAGAATCCAGATGGGGCTTGAACATCAAAGTTTCTGACGAGGCCTTCTGAAGCATTACTGTGAGGAGACAAGTTGGAAATTCCAAGGGGATCAGGGGAAGCAGATACTTTCAATAACCAGTATGAGACAATGAACAGTAGCTAGTGAAAAAGTCTATTTATGTATATTACCTCTGCCATGCTGTCAGTTCTACAGGTCCACAGCCAAGCATCTAGAGGTGGAATTGTGGCCACTGTGGTCAATATAGCTAGCAGTCAGGAAGAATAACAGAATAAAATCCACCATTACCCATAGGACAGACTTATATAGGGAAAAAAAGTAGACCAAAGAGGATACTGAGGGAAATGACATCATCTTAAGGATAAATAAAACAGAGGGAATGCATTGAATAGGAAGAAATGGGGAATGGGAGGAAATCAAGAAGAGAGTGGTAGACTGGAAACCAGATCTGAGCAGTTTATGGGGTGCCTGGCTGGCTCAGTTGATAGAGCATGGAACTCTTGATCTCAGGATCATGTGTGCAAGTCCACGTTGGGTGTATAGTCTACTTTAAAAAAGAGAGAGAGAGAGAGAGAGAGAGAGATGACTTAGAGTTTAAGAAACAGAGAATCTTGGTTTCAGAGACAATCATAAGGTAAGAACTAGAGGGTGGCCATTGGATTAAGCTGTATGATAATCAGCAAAAGACTAGGTGCAATGGTTGAGCTATGTGCTAGGAGAAGCATGTAAACACTCCCAAGAAGGAAAGAAAAAGAGAAGGAGTAGCTAAAGAAGGATGTAAGGCCAAGAAAGAATATTGTTATTGTTATTTGGAGTTTCTCTTTATTTGTGTGCCTGCTTGTATTGCAAAGCTTGGAACATATTTATGGGCTATAATGACGGGACGACTTCAGAAAAGGGCTAATAGAAGGTATAAAACCTAGGATAAGTAATTGACTGATTAAGATACTGACTTTGGTGGAAGGGGATAGAGCTGTGGGAACAGTTGAGGATTTAACCTCAAACAGAAGGCTGAGGATGAATATGCAAGCACTCACTCTTCTTGTTGAGGTTATCTGCTAGGCAATTTCCCATATGTGGCTGTTATCTAGGGAACTTAAGAAGAATAAAAAAGATTTGGATTAATGCTAGGTTTAATGGAAGAGAGTTCACCAAAGATAATTAAAAGGAATAAAATACCTTGGAATAAACCTAACCAAAGAGGTAAAGGATCTGTACTTGATTAACTACAGAACACTCATGAAAGAAATTGAAGAAGACATAAGAAGATGGAAAAGAATTCCATGCTTCTGGATCAGAAGAATAAACAAAGTTAAAATGTCTATACTGCCAAGAGCAATCCATACTTTCATTGGCATTCTAATCAAAATTCCACCGGTATTTTCTTTTTTTTTTATTATTTTTTATTTTTTATAAGCATATATTTTTATCCCCAGGGGTACAGGTCTGTGAATCACCAGGTTTACACACTTCACAGCACTCACCAAAGCACATTCCCTCCCCAATGTCCATAATCCCACCCCCTTCTCCCAAACCCCCTCCCACCAGCAACCCTCAGTTTGTTTTGTGAGATTAAGAGTCACTTATGGTTTGTCTCCCTCCCGATCCCATCTTGTTTCATTGATTCTTCTTCTACCCACTTAAGCCCCCATGTTGCATCACCACTTCCTCATATCAGGGAGATCATATGATAGTTGTCTTTCTCTGCTTGACTTATTTCGCTAAGCATGATACGCTCTAGTTCCATCCATGTTGTCGCAAATGGCAAGATTTCATTTCTTTTGATGGCTGCATAGTATTCCACTGTGTATATATACCACATCTTCTTGATCCATTCATCTGTTGATGGACATCTAGGTTCTTTCCATAGTTTGGCTATTGTGGACATTGCTGCTATAAACATTTGGGTGCACGTGCCCCTTTGGATCACTACGTTTGTATCTTTAGGGTAAATACCCAATAGTGCAATTGCTGGGTCATAGGGCAGTTCTATTTTCAACATTATGAGGAACCTCCATGCTGTTTTCCAGAGAGGTTGCACCAGCTTGCATTCCCACCAACAGTGTAGGAGGGTTCCCCTTTCTCCGCATCCTCGCCAGCATCTGTCGTTTCCTGACTTGTTGATTTTAGCCATTCTGACTGGTGTGAGGTGATATCTCATTGTGTTTTTGATTTGTATTTCCCTGATGCCGAGTAATATGGAGCACTTTTTCATGTGTCTGTTGGCCATCTGGATGTCTTCTTTGCAGAAATGTCTGTTTATGTCCTCTGCCCATTTCTTGATTGGATTATTTGTTCTTTGGGTGTTGAGTTTGCTAAGTTCTTTAAAGATTCTGGACACTAGTCCTTTATCTGATATGTCGTTTGCAAATATCTTCTCCCATTCTGTCAGTTGTCTTTTGATTTTGTTAACAGTTTCCTTTGCTGTGCAAAAGCTTTTGATCTTGATGAAATCCCAATAGTTCATTTTTGCCCTTGCTTCCCTTGCCTTTTGCGTTGTCCCTAGGAAGATGTTGCTGCGGCAGAGGTCGAAGAGGTTGCTGCCTGTGTTCTCCTCAAGGATTTTGATGGATTCCTTTCACACATTGAGGTCCTTCATCCATTTTGAGTCTATTTTTGTGTGTGGTGTAAGGAAATGGTCCAATTTCATTTTTCTGCATGTGGCTGTCCAATTTTCCCAGCACCATTTATTGAAGAGGCTGTCTTTTTTCCATTGGACATTCTATCCTGCTTTGTCAAAGATTAGTTGACCATAGAGTTGAGGGTCTATTTCTGGGCTCTCTATTCTGTTCCATTGATCTATGTGTCTGTTTTTGTGCCAGTACCATGCTGTCTTGATGATTACAGCTTTGTAATAGTGCTTGAAGTCCGGAATTGTGATGCCACCAACGTTGGCTTTCTTTTTTAATAACCCTTTGGCTATTCGAGGTCTTTTCTGGTTCCATATAAATTTTAGAATTATTTGTTCCATTTCTTTGAAAAAGATGGATGGTACATTGATAGGAATTGCATTAAATGTGTAGATTGCTTTAGGTAGCATAGACATTTTCACAATATTTATTCTTCCAATCCAGGAGCATGGAACATTTTTCCATTTCTTTGTGTCTTCCTCAATTTCTTTCATGAGTACTTTATAGTTTTCTGAGTATAGATTCTGTGTCTCTTTGGTTAGGTTTATTCCTAGGTATCTTATGGTTTTGGGTGCAATTGTAAATGGGATGGACTCCTTAATTTCTCTTTCTTCTGTCTTGCTGTTGGTGTAGAGAAATGCAACTGATTTCTGTGCATTGATTTTATATCCTGACACTTTACTGAATTCCTGTACAAGTTCTAGCAGTTTTGGAGTGGAGTCTTTTGGGTTTTCCACATATAGTATCATATCATCTGCAAAGAGTGATAATTTGACTTCTTCTTTGCCGATTTGGATGCCTTTAATTTCCTTTTGTTGTCTGATTGCTGAGGCTAGGACCTCTAGTACTATGTTGAATAGCAGTGGTGATAATGGACATCCCTGCCGTGTTCCTGACCTTAGCGGAAAAGCTTTCAGTTTTTCTCCATTGAGAATGATATTTGCACTGGGTTTTTCATAGATGGCTTTGATGATATTGAGGTATGTGCCCTCTATCCCTACACTTTGAAGAGTTTTGATCAGGAAGGGATGCTGTACTTTGTCAAATGCTTTTTCAGCATCTATTGAGACTATCATATGGTTCTTGTTCTTTCTTTTATTGATGTGTTGTATCACATTGACTGATTTGCGGATGTTGAACCAACCTTGCAGCCCTGGAATAAATCCCACTTTGTCATGGTGAATAATCTTTTTAATGTACTGTTGAATCCTATTGGCTAGTATTTTGTTGAGTATTTTTGCATCTGTGTTCATCAAGGATATTGGTCTATAGCTCTCTTTTTTGGTGGGATCCTTGTCTGGTTTTGGGATCAAGGTGATGCTGGCCTCATAAAATGAGTTTGGAAGTTTTCCTTCCATTTCTATTTTTTGGAACAGTTTCAGGAGAATAGGAATTAGTTCTTCTTTAAATGTTTGGTAGAATTCCCCCGGGAAGCCGTCTGGCCCTGGGCTTTTGTTTGTTTGGAGATTTTTAATGACTGTTTCAATCTCTTTACTGGTTATGGGTCTGTTCAGGCTTTCTATTTCTTCCTGGTTCAGTTGTGGTAGTTTATAGGTTTCTAGGAATGCATCCATTTCTTCCAGATTGTCAAATTTATTGGCGTAGAGTTGCTCATAGTATGTTCTTATAATAGTTTGTATTTCTTTGGTGTTAGTTGTGATCTCTCCTCTTTCATTCATGATTTTATTTATTTGGGTCCTTTCTCTTTTCTTTTTGATAAGTCGGGCCAGGGGTTTATCAATTTTATTAATTCTTTCAAAGAACCAGCTCCTACTTTCGTTGATTTGTTCTATTGTTTTTTTGGTTTCTATTTCATTGTTTTCTGCTCTGATCTTTATGATTTCTCTTCTCCTGCTGGGCTTAGGGTTTCTTTCTTGTTCTTTCTCCAGCTCCTTTAGGTGTAGGGTTAGGTTGTGTACCTGAGACCTTTCTTGTTTCTTGAGAAAGGCTTGTACCGCTATATATTTTCCTCTCAGGACTGCCTTTGCTGTGTCCCACAGGTTTTGAACCGTTGTATTTTCATTATCTTTGTTTCCATGACTTTTTCAATTCTTCTTTAATTTCCCGGTTGACCCATTCATTCTTTAGAAGGATGCTGTTTAGTCTCCATGTATTTTCGTTCTTTTCAAACTTCCTTTTGTGGTTGAGTTCTAGCTTTAGAGCATTGTGGTCCTAAAATATGCAGGGAATGATCCCAATCTTTTGATACCGGTTGAGTCCTGATTTAGGACTGAGGATGTGATCTATTCTGGAGAATGTTCCATGTGCACTAGAGAAGAATGTGTATTCTGTTGCTTTGGGATGAAATGTTCTGAATATATCTGTAATGTCCATCTGGTCCAGTGTGTCTTTTAAGGCCTTTATTTCCTTGCTGATCTTTTGCTTGGATGATCTGTCCATTTCAGTGAGGGGAGTGTTAAAGTCCCCAACTATTATTGTATTATTGTTGATGTGTTTCTTTGATTTTGTTATTAATTGGTTTATATAGTTGCCTGCTCCCACGTTGGGGGCATAGATATTTAAAATTGTTAAATCTTCTTGTTGGACAGACCCTTTGAGTATGATATAGTGTCCTTCCTCATCTCTTATTATAGTCTTTGGCTTAAAATCTAATTGATATGATATAAGGATTGCCACTCCTGCTTTCTTCTGATGTCCATTAGCATGGTAAATTCTTTTCCACCTCTCACTTTAAATCTGGAGGTGTCTTCGGGCTTAAAATGAGTTTCTTGGAGCCAACATATAGATGGGTTTTGCTTTTTTATCCATTCTGATACCCTGTGTCCTTTGACAGGGGCATTTAGCCCATTAACATTCAGGGTAACTATTGAGAGATATGAATTTAGTGCCATTGTATTGCCTGTAAGGTGACTGTTACTGTATATGGTCTCTGTTCCTCTCTGATCTACCACTTGTAGGCTCTCTCTTTGCTTAGAGGACCCCTTTCAAGATTTCCTGTAGAGCTGGTTTGGTGTTTGCAAATTCTTTCAGTTGTTGTTTGTCCTGGAAGCTGTTAATCTCTCCTTCTATTTTCAATGATAGCCTAGCTGGATATAGTATTCTTGGCTGCATATTTTTCTCGTTTAGTGCTCTGAAAATATCATGCCAGCTCTTTCTGGCCTGCCAGGTCTCTGTGGATAAGTCAGCTGACAATTTAATATTTTTACCATTGTATGTTACAGACTTCTTTTCCCGGGCTGCTTTCAGGATTTTCTCTTTGTCACTGAGACTTGTAAATTTTACTATTAGGTGATGGGGTGTGGCCCTATTCTTATTGATTTTGAGGGGCGTTCTCTGAACCTCCTGAATTTTGATGCTCATTCCCTTTGCCATATTGGGGAAATTTTTCCCAATAATTCTCTCCAGTATACCTTCTGCTCCCCTCTCTCTTTCTTCTTCTTCTGGAATCCCAATTAGTCTAATGTTGTTTCATCTTATGATGTCACTTATCTCTCGAATTCTCCCCTCGTGGTCCAGTAGCTGTTTGTCCCTCTTTTGCTCAGCTTCTTTATTCTCTGTCATTTGGTCTTCTATATCACTAATTCTTTCTTCTGCCTCATTCATTCTAGCAGTGAGAGCCTCCATTTTTAATTGCACCTCATTAATAGCTCTTTTGATTTCAACTTGGTTAGATTTTAGTTCTTTTATTTCTCCAGAAAGGGCTTTTATATCTCTCGAGAGGGTTTCTCTAATATCTTCCATGCCTTTTTCGAGCCCGGCTAGAACCTTGAGAATTGTCATTCTGAACTCTAGATCTGACATATTACCAATGTCTGTATTGATTAGGTCCCTAGCCTTCGGTACTGCCTCTTGTTCTTTTTTTGTGTTGAATTTTTCCGTCTTGTCATTTTGTCCAGATAAGAGTATATGAAGGGGCAAGTAAAATACTAAAAGGGTGGCAACAACCTCAGGAAAATATGCTTTAACCAAATTAGAAGAGATCCAAAATCGTGAGGGGGGAGAAGGGGGATAAAAAGAGGTTCAGAAAGGAAGAAAGGAAAAAAAAAAAAAGAAAAAAGAAAAAAAAAAGACAAGAAAAGAAAAGAATTTTTAAAAAAGAAAACACCTAAGAAAAATATAAAAAAGAAAAATATATATATTAGATAAACTAGTAAAAAATCATTAAAAAAGAAAAAGGTAACAGTTAAAAAAAATTTTACCCAAAGGCAAGAAAAAAAACAAAAAATGAAAAAGAAAAAAATTAAATTAACTGCAAGACTAAAAAATATCACAGGGAAAAAGCCATGAGTTCCGTGCTTGGCTTTCTCCTCTGGAATTCTGCTGCTCTCCTTGGTATTGAAACCGCACTCCTTGGTAGGTGAACTTGGTCTCGGCTGGATTTCTTGTTGATCTTCTGGGGGAGGGGCCTGTTGTAGTGATTCTCAAGTGTCTTTGCCCTAGGCGGAATTACACCTCCCTTACCCGGGGCCGGGGTGAGTAATCCGCTCGGGTTTGCTTTCAGGAGCTTTTGTTCCCTCAGCGCTTTCCGTAGAGTTCCGGAGGACGGGAATACAAATGGCGGCCTCCTGGTCTCCGGCCCAGAGGAGCCAAGAGCCCAGGGCCGCACTCCTCAGTGCGCCCTCAGAGAACAGCGCCCAGTTACTCCCGTCTGCCTGACCTCCAGCCACGCTCCGAGCTCACTGAGCCTGCGACCGGTTCAAGGTCACCCCGAGCTGCGAGCTTACTGTCGGCTCTGTCTCTGTAGCCGGCTTTCCCGTTCCAATACCCGCAAGCTCTGCGACACTCAGACACCCCCGATCCTTCTGTGACCCTGCAGGACCTGAGGCCACGCTGACCCTGTGTGGGCTTCGCCCCGGGTAGCCTCTGGAGCGATGTCCCTCAGCGGAACAGACTTTTAAAAGTCCTGATTTTGTGCGCCGTTGCTCCGCCACTTTCCGGGAGCCGGCCCCTCCCCCCGGGGTCTATCTTCCCGTCGCTTTGGATTCACCTCTCCGCCGGTCCTACCTTTCAAAAAGTGGTTGTTTTTCTGTTTCCAGAATTGCTGTTCTTCTTCTCTTCAATCTGCCGATGGATTTTCAGGTGTTTGCAATCTTTAGATAAGCTATATAGCTGATCTCCGGCTAGCTGAAGTAGTCTCAGCCTGCTACTTCTCCGCCATCTTGACTCCTCCCCCCCCCACCGGTATTTTTCAAAGAGCTGGAACAAGTAATCCTAAAATTTGTATGGAATCAGAAGAGATTTGAATTGCTAAGGAAATGTTGAAAAAGAAAAACAAAACTGGTGGCATCACATTACCGGATTTCAAGCTTTACTACAAAGCTGTGCTCACCAAGACAGCATGGTACTGGCACAAAAACAGACATATAGACCAATGCAACAGAGTAGAAAGTCAAGATATGGACCCTCAACTCTGTGGCCAAATAATTTCGACAAAGCAGGAAAAAATATACAGTGGAAAAAAGTCAGTCTCTTCTGACTTTTTGGACAGTTATGTGTAGAAGAATGAAACTCAACCATTCTCTTACATAATTCACACAGATAAACTCAAAATGGTTGAAAGACCTCATTGTGAGGCAGGAATCTATCAAAACCCTAGAGGAGAACATAAGCAGTAACCTCTTTGACATCAGCCACAGAAACTTCTTTGAAGACATGTCTCCAAAGTTAAAGGAAACAAAAGTGAAAATGAACTTTTGGGACTTCATCAAAATCAAAAGCTTCTGCACGGCAAAGGAAACAGTCAACAAAACAAAGAGGCAACCCACGGAATGGGAGAAGATATTTCCATATGACATGACACAGAAAGGGCTGATATCCACGATCTATAAGGACTCCTCAAACTCAACACCCCCCCCCCAAAAAAAAAACAGACAAACCTGTCAAAAAATGGGCAGAAGACATGAACTGATACTTCTTCAAAGAAGACATATAAACGGCTAACAGACACATAAAAAAAATTCATCATTATTAGCCATCACGGAAATTCAAGTCAAAACCTCATTGAGATACCACTTTATACCAGTTAGAATGGCCAAAATTGTCAGGACAGTAAACAACAAGTGTTGGAGATGATGTGGAGAAAAGGGAACCCTCTTACACTGCTGGTGGAAATGCAACTTGATGCAACCACTGTTTAGAAAACAGTGTGGCGATTCCTTAAAAAATTAAAAATAGAGCTACCCTATGATCCTGCAATTGCACTACTGGGTATTTGCCCCAAAGATATAGATGTGTGAAAAGAAGAGCCATTGGTACCCCAGTGTTCATAGAGGCAATGGCCACAGTCGCCATTGTGGAAAGAGCTGTGGAAAGAGCCAAGATGCCCTTCAGTGGACAAAAGGATAAAGAAGATATGGTCTATATATAAAATGGAATATTATGCCTCCATCAGAAAGGATGAATACCCAACTTTTCTATCAACATGGATGGGACTGGAGGAGATTATGCTGAGTGAAGTAGTCAAGCAGAGAAAGTCAACTATCATATGGTTTCACTTACTTGTGGGACATAAAGAATAACATGGAAGACATTAGGAGAAAGAAAGAAAAAGTGAATTGAGGGAAATCAGAGGGGGAGATGAAGCATGAGAGACTATGGACTCTGATAAACAACTGAGGGTTTAGAAGGGAGGGGGGTGGGTGATGGGTTAGCCTCGTAGTGGATATTAAGGAGGACATGTATTGCATTGAGCACTGGGTGTGGTCCAGTTTCAGTTGGAACACTGAAAAAAATTCAATAAATAAATAAATATATGTATAAATGGAATATAGAGTTGGATTCAGAGCATGACTGAGGTTGGTGACCATGAATTTGTAGTAAAACAGTCCTGGACAATACTGCTGCATTGTCCTTCAGTCTTCGATCTTAGCATAATGACAGACTTTCAGATTGCTCACACCAAGATTAGTGTTCTTCACTGTGTTGGAATCAGTCAATTAGTTAGGATGCATTCTTCTTGTAAGATACAGAAAAACTGAATGAGATCTAAATTTCTCACTAAAAAGATAAATGGCTGTGGACATTGGTTCAGCAACTCAGTGAGGGTAATAAGACCAGTATCTCTATATCCTTTCTGCTTTATAACCACATTTGCATTTGATCCAGTAAGAAGAACATGGAGGAGGAATGATATTTAGGACATTTATATGGAATGTATCTTACCATAGTGTTTAAAAACCTGCACTCTAGAGTCATCTCTCTTGGGCTCAAATCCTGTCTTGGCAACTTACTGTGTGATTTGAGCAAGTTCATCAATTTCTTCATCTATGAAATACAGCAACAATAGCACCTAACTTAAAGGTTGTTTGCAAACTAAATGAAATTAGCCACATAGGATACTTAAAAGAGTGTCAGGCTTATATCATAACATATTATAGTAAATGCTCCATAACAACTGCCAATTATTATTTAAAAGGTTCTCAGGGCACTAGGGTGGCTCAGCCAGTTAAGCAGCTGTCTTTGGTTCAGGTCATGGTTCCAAAGTCTGGGATCCAGCCCCAAGTCAGGCTCCCTGCTTCATTGGAAAGCCTGCTTCACCCTTTCTCTCTGCTTATGCACTCTCTTTCTCTACCTCTCTTTCTCTGTCAAATAAATAAATAAAATCTTTTTAAAAAATGATCTAACTGTGAACCTGAAAGATTTGAAGGTCATTCATCTTGTGGCAGTCTGCATTATAACTTTCCCAAAGACACCCATGCCTTAATCCCTATAACCTATGAAGAAGTTACCTTATATGCCAAAAGAGAGTTTATATATGTGGTTAAATAAAAAAATCTTAATATGAGACTATTAACCTATTATTCATATGGGCTCAATATAATTATAAGTGTCCTGGTAAGAAAGGCAGGAGGTTAAGAATAGGAGCGATGACTATGAAAGCAGAGGTCAGAGTTAATACAAGGAAGTGTCATGAACCAAAAAATATATGTGATCTCTAGAGGCTAGAAAAATCAAGAGAACAGATTCTTCATTGAAGCCTACAGACGAAATGCAGCTCTGTCAACAACTTTATTTTAGATTTCTGGCCTCCAGAACTATAAGACAACAAATGTGCATTGTTTTAAGCCACTAAATGATAGCAATTTGTTACAGCAGCAATAGAAAACTAATATATATCTGAACATGGAGAACTTTGAGGATAATGGCACAGCCTATGACAAGAAGACGGTTATGCAGCAGACCTTAATGACTATGAATAAGAAATCAAGCCCAGGAATCAATTAAAAGTAAAAGATTAGAAAAGGAGATATAACTTCTGTATGGCATCATATTACACAAACTCCTTATTTTTTATTGTGGCCAGATATTTTTTTCTTATTTATTTATGTTTCCTTATTAACTGAACTCTGCACCCTGTGTATCTTTATGAACTTCAGTTCAGTGGTGTTGTCTTCTACACATTAGTCATGTCTAACAATATTCAACCCACAAAATAATGCTAGTTCTCAACATTCCACTATGTAGGCAATAATAGCTGTAATTTTTATTTCCCTTCTTCTAAAGAGAACATTTTTTCCCTTTTCTCTTAATAGGGTTTGGATTATATATTTTGGTTATTTATATTAACTTTTCATGCAGCATTAGGATTCCTTTTTCTAAGAAATTCTAAACACCAGAGCTAAAGTGGTTTGCTAACTATGCTCTCTTGTCAAGATGCTGTAACCAAAGAGAAAGGGCATCCATGCTTGGTATTTCCTCTTGTTTCTTGTCAGTTCTTTGAAACTAAATGCCCTAAAGATTGAACTGTAAAAGCACAAAACAAATAAGCACATAGTCTCATAATTAAGCAAAGGTTCTCAGATCAGACTACTACAGAGGCAAAATAAAACTTTAACCCTCTAACAAAGAAAAGAGACTATTGGTTTCAAAGATACTTAACCAAAAAAGGTAAGAAAACAGCACTTTGTAAAATGCACCAGGTGGTAAAAATGAACAACAGAGGTTGGAAGTCAATATCCTGTGACATAAGGGTCTCTACCATCAGCATGGGTAAGTAGGTCTGCCTCTTTCTAAGAATGTCTTATAAAGTTTCCAACACAATTTGAGAGTAGCTACAGAGATTTCATTTTAGTTTCTGAAATAAAACAGGCCTAATTTTTTAATTGAGATTATTGAAATAAATTATGTACAGTAAAACTTGGAAATGTGCACAGCATAAGGGTTGCAGATGGCTTACATGCTATGCTCACGACTATCAGAGATCTTTGACTTTCATGAGGGGCATGTTGGTTCCCTCTATTTGGAAAGATAAAAGTTTATTTTTCTCCAGATCACATTCCCAATTAGAGTTTCATGTTTCTTATGTGTAGCTTCCCAACATGATTGTAACTGAAGTTTTAGTTTTTATTTAGACAGCAATGTTTTTAATTGACTGAGAACTCACTAAAATGACTTTAAAACTGATGGGAACATTTCCATATTTAATGTATGATGGATTATTCCACAACCTACCTACAAGCATCTGGTTAATTCTACTTCTTTCCTTTAGTTTATCCAAAATATATACTATCTTTAAAAAAAAAGGTATATACTATCTAAGTACCAAATATTACTTTCTTAAACATCGTCACTTTCTCTTCATTTCCATCACCAGCACCAAAAGAGGAAGTTTGGCTTGCAAAGGAGTTAAGAGCTAGACCCTGACTTCAGATTGCCTAAGTCCAATTCTAGCACTTCCCAACTATGTGACCTGAGCCAGTTCACTATCTTTTTCATCCTGAATTCTTGATGTCTGAAATATCTACGTTTTAGGCTGGTTGTGAGGATTAAATGCAATTTACATCCTAATATGCCTGAAAATAGTTAATAATTGTTTGATTTTTTTGGAGGTCCAAATTTCACCCACCCACTTCCCAAATAGTTTTTCTTTACTTCCATGAAATTAGTCATTTGCACTAAGATTCATTTGCTAGGAGAAAGGGAAGAAATAAATCAACTAGTCTTAGTCATTACTTATTTTACAGCATGCATGATTTAATTTTGTGCCTGAGTTATATTACAAATGAACAATTGGAGTGAACCCTTACTGGAAAAGAGTCAAAATCAGTTATTAAATCCATGACACCCACAAACTGAGGATTTTAGAGGCGAGAGGGTCAGGGATGGGTGAGCCTGGTGGTGGGTATTAAGGAGGTATTAAGGAGGGCTTGAAGCACTGGATGTGATACATAAACAATGATATGATTGTTTATGATACATAAACAATGAATCTTAGAACACTACATCAAAAATGATGTATTGTATGGTGACTAACATAACATAATAAAAAATAAATAAATAATTTAAAAAATTAAAAAATATATCTATGAAGACCTTTTTAAAGAAATACAGAGGATAAACTTGTTATTTGAACTATATAAGACTCAGGGAAGAGGTCCATTTATTGATGCCCTTCTCTAAGCCTAGGCAGTTTCCATCCTCAACCAGTCATTCCCTTTCTTCACAGACTAACAAACACATTGCTTTTTCCTTGAAGCCTACACCAGAGGGACATCATTCACCTTGAAGTGCATGCATCATCTTATTTGATATACTCATTGGGAATTTATCATATATTACTCTCATTTTATTTATTTACATACATACGTGACCTTTATAGTAAAATTATATTTCTGCTTACACCCTTCAGTAATTCTCCATTGCCTGCAAAAAAAGGTCCATGTTTCCAAACAAAGCCCTCTTTATTTTTATCTCTCACCCTTGTTTGGCAAGGCCCCAGTACTTTGGATGAATCAGAATTGTTTAAATTGCCTGATATAATCTGCATATACTGTGTTCAGTTGGACTATTAAGATAAGAAAACAAACAATATAGATGAAACTCATAAAAAGTGTTGAACATAAATAATAAGTAAGTCATTAGTTTATAAGGTGTGGGCAAAACGGTTAGGCCCGTTAAGTATAGATAGTAAGGAAGTAGTTTGTGAAACATAGGTAGAATTCAAAATATGTGCTTAATATGGACAATAAATTAATAATATGTATAACAAACCAAAGAAATAGAAAATTATGATGGAACAAACAAGAATGTTTACGAGAGAAATATGGAAAGATCAAAGTCTTGTTCATCAGTAGACAACTGTGACAACCCCAATTCTGGCCACACATTAATGACACCCAAAAGCCCCGTTCTGGCCCCACACATGTTCTATTCAAGAAATACTGGAAGAGATTATGCTGAGTGAAAGAAGTCAAGCAGAAAGAGTCAATTATCATATGGTTTCACTTATTTGTGGAGCATAACAAATAGCATGGAGGACGTGGGGAGTTAGAGAGGAGAAGGGAGTTGAGGGAAATTGGAAGGGGAGGTGAATCATGAGAGACTATGGACTCTGAAAAACAATCTGAGGGGTTTGAACTGGCAGGGGGGTGGGAGGTTGGGGTACCAGGTGGTGGGTATTATTGAGGGCACGGATTGCACAGAGCACTGGGTGGGATGAAAAAATAATGAATACTGTTATGCTGAAAATAAATAAATTTAATTAAAAAAAAAAGAAATACAAATAAGGGACACCTGGGTGGCTCAGTTGGGTAAGCAGCTGCCTTCAGCTCAGGTCATGATCCCAGGGTCCTGGTATCGAGTCCCACATCTGGCTCCTTGCTTGGCAGGGAGCTTGCTTCTCCCTCTGCCTCTGCCTGCCACTCTGTCTGCCTGTGCTCGCTCTAGCTCCTCTCTCTCTCTGACAAATAAATAAATAAAATCTTTAAAAAAAAAAAGAAATACAAATAAAACCCATGGTTGTTCAAGGAGCTAATTACCAAGACACAACTATGGTTAGATCTAATTGCCTCTATATACCTCTTACATTTCAGTGGCCCGGAGTATCTGGGGGTTACGGTCTTGAACCTCAACTCTAGCCCTTTCATGCCATCATTGGGGATGCCTGAGGTAGCAAAGAGAGGGAGGGCTTATGAACTCTGTATGTCCCAGAGTTTAGGTAGTGAGTTTCTTATACCTACTTGCACCTTATTCTAAGTGTAAGCTGTCCCATTCATTTTCTCTTTTTTTTTTTTCATTTTATCTTGAAATGATTTAATATTTTAAGTATTTAAATATTTTGATTTGGTCTGTAAAACTTTCTGTTCCATGACCTCTAGAAAGTTCATTCACTTGTGTGTTTAGAAGGTACCAGAACACCAAGATAATATCTCATATGACACCCAGATTCTTTCACATGCTTTTGCACATATTTTCTCCCCCATGCCCAACATGTAACTTCTCTACATCTTTCCCATATATAACTGTTTATGTCTTAAAATCCAGATCATACTCATCTTATTTTTAAAGTCTTTCTATTTGGCCAGTATGCTCTTTGTTTCAACATTTTGCCCTGTATTCAGCAGCTTCTAATATGGATCCCAATGATTATCTTCTGGTATTCACATCATGTATAATTATCTTCCCTTGAGTATGGCTATACCTAGTGATTAATTTCAAAGCTATAGACTGTAGCAAAGGTGATATACTATCACTTCTGAGATTAGGTTTTAAAAAGACTTGTTTCTATCCAACTGGCCTTTTATTGCTATTTCTCATTTTCTGTAATGGAAGCCATTTGAGAGTTTCTCTATGTGACAAAGAACAGAGGGAGAACTCCAGCTAACAGCCAGCAAGGAAATATGGCCCCAGCCCAGCAGCATGTGAGGAACCAAATCCTAACTAATAACCCTCTGAGTGAGCTTGGGGTGCATCCTCCTTCAGTCAAACTTTCAGATAAGACCACAGTCCCAATAACTTGATTGCAACCTTGTGAACAACCCTGAGGCACAGCTGCCAAATACAACAAAGCCTGATTCCTGGCCCACAGAATTTCTGAGATGACAAATATTTGTTGTTTTAAGATGCTGAATTTGGGGGGTAATTTATTATGCATCCATAGTTAGCTAGCAAATTTCCCACACACACATTTATATTAGTACTAATCACAGAGCATTGATGTAAATATGTCTATGCTATCCATGAGATTATTTACACCTTAAAGACAGAACTTCTGTCCTGGAGATGTTTTCCAAGTGTTTGGAAGCTCCTGTAATGTATTAGTTCCATGACTGAGATGTTCAGTGATTTGGAAGCTCCTGTAGTGAGTAATAAAATCATTTTAATAATAGCAAGTGTTATTGAGCCCTTGACCTCTCAGGCAATTTTCTAAATGCTTACAAGTACTTTTTTATCTAAGCCTAGGAAGGAGGAAACTGAGTCACGTAACTGAAGTCAGGTAACATAACTTGTCCAACATCAGTAATTAAGAGACACTGACTATAAACAGAGGCAAACTACCTAGAGTCACATTGTTGAATAAAGATTACATCCATATCTCATATTTCTAATATTATACACTATTTATACATATAATGCATGTTTTTATTTTACATACATTTACCATCACAGTGCTTTGCATAGAAAGGATCAATAAATATGAGTGAGTAAGTGAGTGAAGGAATCAACACCAGAGACTTTTTTTCAGAGAGTTTTTATCTTCCGAGCTAAGGAGACGGACACATCAGCAATGAAGGGATTCTTTGACTCTTCCCTGAGGAGCCATTATCATCTGTGATGATGTGAAACAGAGACCATCTGTCCACAGAGACCCTTTCAATTCCCCATTCTGTCTGAGTAAAAACTAGAGAAATGCCAAATTTTCAAGAGCTTTTATTCCTGCCAGTTTTTGTTTCCATTTTGAAACTATTATTTGAAATGAGCTCACTCTGGGGAAAAAAAAAAGTGTATTATCTCTGGAATAAGATCCAACTGACATATAGCAATCTTATTACCTCATAGTTGTAATTGAAATCTGAAACGGTAATCACAAATCGAAGACTTTGCTGCTATATTGTTTGGGGGGTGGATTTCTCATAGATTATAACACACTAAATGTTGTGAATAACCTACCCATTCTGCTTTCAACCTTCAGCCTGAATTTAGGGAAAATTAATTAAATTCCACCACATAAAAGGTTTTTTCTATTGCCCTCTTATCTGTGCACACTAAGGTAAATTGGCCACTCCCTAAAATAGTATGTGCCTTATTTTTTAGGAGTTTCATCTACCAGTTGATAGATTCAACTGTTGAAATTATAGGGGAATAGTGGATAAGAAATGGAAGTCCAAACATGTTACAAGACAGTTTGCTAGCCTTATTGCCTCTCTATACAGATGAGGTGGGTAAGTTAAATCATGACAAGACATAAATGATCCAAAAACCTGATCCTACCCCTGCCTCCATTATTTCTAGCCTTTGGGCTTTTATGGGTCCCTACATTTAAACTATTTTATAGTTTTGTACTATCCAGAAGAAGAAATGAGATAGAAATGAATATTAATAACCTTCAGGAGGTAGGACTCAGGGAAAGGAACTTCAGGGAATGATACTCAGGCAATGGGATTCAGAATGGGATTCAGGGAATAGGACTCAGGGAATGAGACTAAGGGAATGGGGCTCAGGGAATGAGACTCAGGGACCAGAACTCAGTTGTGCTGAGATTAACAAGATCTAGCAAATGAAATATACGGCCCTCAAATGCAGTGAGAAATGCTAACACATTGTCATCACTACTTTACAATTTTGTCTAGAAGTAGATCCTGATAGCACATGTGGACCTACAAAATGCTAGAGTAATATTAATGAAATAAGATTGTGGGAAAATAAAAACTTCGAATAACAACTGAAATTATGACTGAAAATATGATACTGTTGTTGCTTAATATCTTCAGGTAAAGCACCATCAGGAGTGAAAAAAATTGGAAAACTAGAGAGAGCTGTTTGGTTAAAAGTTTTGACCAGTGTTTTTCCTAAGGTTCATGCATGTGGTGGAAAACAAGATGACTAACAGAATTCCAGAGACTTTCCATAAAGCCTACACTTCTGAAATATTTATGTTAATAACATTTTACCAATACAAATTTAATTGGGGGCAGAATGAGCACATCTTCTTACTTGATAACTCTTCACATGCAATTTTTACAAAATTACTTTGCGATTTTTTTCTGAGGTCCTCTGTGAAAACCAACAGATAGTTTTACATGTAAAAGATATAACAGATGCAGGTGTAGGTGTCAGTGTATGTGTAAATATGGATGTAGATATATACGATCTGAGTTAAGAATGGCCAATCAAGAGTTGTCAGAGATTTGAACATTTTTTAAAAGATTTCATTTATTTATTTATTTATTTATTTATTTATTTATTTCGGAGCACAGAGAGAGAGAATCTCAAGCATACTCCCACTGAGTGCTGCGCTCAACATGGGACTTGATCTCAAGACCCTATGATCATGACCTGCGCCAAAATCAAGAGTTGAAGGTTTAACCAACTGAGACATCCAGGCACCCTGGAATATTTGATTAAGAAAGGGTCATTGGTGCCAGATTTGGATTTTTTTCTTCTTCTTCTTAAACAATCAAGGATGTATTAAAGTAAATATAAAGCACAGACAAATAAGATAGAATGTTTGCTAAGTAGCCCATTATATAGAAGATAAAGAATAATTTTCATATTGTAGAAAAAGGCATTAATCAGTAAATCAATAAGCAAACTCATCTACATTAGTTGAACTTTGCTAAAATTTTAACACATTTCATAGCTTATTGTCAGATTCAGTTATAAATCAAGGCAATAAAATTCACTTCCCAAGTTTTTTGCTTTTTCATATTTTGGAACAGATACTCCTCATTTTAGCACATTGCTTCTTTATAAAGGAGTCTGTGTAATCAGAACTATTCAGAAATATTTTTACAATAGCATTAAGATGTTACCATACCATGCATTCATCACTGCTCTCCTAAAATGAATCAATAAATATATATTACATTTTTTCCTTGGTTTTAATCTCAAATGTAGTAAATATTGAGATTTAAAGTGTAAATATATCAGGAGATGAAAGAATTTGAAAACTATGTTAGGCCTTAGAATAAAAACTACCCTTTTTTCCTTGACTGAAGGAATGAAGACATAAATACAGATGTATTTCTTTGTCACTGTTACTCCTGGAATAGGCTTAGCTAGTCCTATAAATTATAACTTTTAACCAAAGAAATAAATGTATATTTTATTTAAAAAAAAAAACTAGGGTATGGAAAATTGAAAACTATTTATCTAACATAAGTATCTCAGGAGACTAGCAGAGCTCATGAACACATATAACACAAGTTTTTACAGGCATATATATCCTTTTAATATCTTTTTAAAGTGGCAAAAATAAATACTTTCATTAATATCCTCAAAGCTATGGCCAGTCCATAGCATAAAAATAAGAATCAAATATAAATGTAAAATTATGCTCAGAAATTAATATTATTCTATTTACTTAGGAATTATCAATAATGACTATCCATTAATTAACTCAATATCAGTCCAAGATTTTAAGCTAGATATGTGAAAATTATCTTCATGATGACATATTATGAAACATAATTGTTGTTGAAATAAACTTTGTCAGAATAATGATTCAACTGATTTGAACACATATTTATATTTTTTATCTTAAATATTATATAATATTTAATTATATTAACTTAATTGTCAGTAAACTTTTATGAGTTTAAGGAAAGCAAACAAAAGTATAATAAAATTTATGCTTGCATTTTACTTAATAAAACAGAAAAGGTATACCTGTTTTATATTAAATCAAAATTCTTGAACTAAATCCATTGACCAAATATTTATCTTAATTAGGTGAACTTAGATCCTTAAAATATTTCTGAGTTAGCTTCTCTAAGAAAATATTTTAAGGCTAGAATTTTTTAAATATTAGAATTGTGTTTTTCCTTATTTTCTAGTAATTTAGGAATATTTGATTTTGATTAGCACTTATTTATCTAAATCAATCAGTACATATAAAAGGCTTTATAATCTAATTTATTAATACTCTCTTATAATGAAAGGTAAAAACCCTTCTGAATTACAGATACAGAGACACAAAGATGCTTATAAATTGAGATCTATACTTCTGCCGCAGGTAAAGGAATAATAAACAAAGAAATTCAAGGTCCAGACATTCATTAGCTGCTTTTGACAGCACTGAGCACAGGATTCTTAATTGACTTGAGCTCTAAATGGACAAATAAAACAAACAAAAAGACTAACAAACCAGACTCTCTAGTGTCTCTCATCCAACAGAGTATAGAACTCTAACTCTATAATCCATTAACCTATTTACAGAAATCACTAAAAGGTCAGACCATGAAACCAGATTCCCAATCATTGCTATCACCAGTGGGGAATACTGTACTGGCTATAAACAAACAAGAAACAAAAATAAAACAAAAAATCAGTATGAGGGAATAAAAAGAGAAACAGAATCAACAAAGTTACATTCTTATGTTTCATCTTAAAATGGATCAGTAAATACATATTTCACTCCTGAGAGCCAAGAAAAAGATATGCCTGAGCTTAAGTCACCTGGAAGATGTCCTTTTCTGGTAACACATGTTACCTGGCTCTGTTGGGTAAATCCATTGATCATCTTGATAGATTACCATCAAAACTGTTGAAGGACAGCCATTTCAAATATAAAAAATCATATAAGAATATGGAACAAACATGTGTCAAAGATTTCAACAACTCAATTAATGAGAGAAGTAGTTGTTATATCCAGTTCAAAGGAGAATCCAAGGGGAAAATATACTGAAAAGACACAGCACACTGAAAAGAATTTACAAATAGATGCAAACTGACAAAATTGACCAATTATTCACAGGGCAATAATCAAGTACCATTGCACTTCAATGGATAAGAATTGTTTGCATTATTTTTCTACAGTGTATAGAGTTGCAAAATAGCTGTTAGACAATGAAAAGTGAGATAATCTTGACTACTAGACATCTAGTAATCTTTCTGGTTCATTCCAAAATCTTTCACAAGTTTCCCTACAGTAGGACTTTTTGAATTACAGATACAAATACACATAAAGTGCTTGTAAATTCAGATCTATGCTTTTGCCACAGGTCCAGAGTCAACAAAGAAACACAAAACTATGGTCATATTGTGATTTCCTCCTCTAATGTGAGAGACTTTCTTCCTAACCCAAAAACAATTCCCAACGTTGAAGGATACCATAAAGATTTGGGGAAATAATATAAACAAAGTACATACTCTTCCTTCTCATATTTCTATTTGTAGTATTATATGCAACATGTAAATTGTTCTATTAAATAAAGCAGTTGATGTGTAAAAAATCTGAATGTGAAATATTGAGACATGACTCTTAAGGGGAGATGTTATTTACACTTTCTTCTATCAGTAATACCTTCTGTTTACATAAGCGACATTATAAGTCCTGACTGTTTTCAAATGTACCATTTACTGTAATCTTAATGATGAATACTGGTACAAGATTCATATTTATCCAATAAAAGATTTTCATCCAGACCCGAAGTACCAAGATCAGGGAGGGGCCTTGATCCTAGGACCCTAAGACCACGATCTGATCTGAAAGCAAAAGTTGTTCACCCAACTGACAGAGCCACCCAGGTTGCCTGCAAGCATGTTTAACTTTTAAAGGAACTGCCAAACTGATGTTTAAAGTGGCTGCATTTTTTACATTCCCAGTAATGTATGAGGATTCCAGTTTTTCAACCTTTCCACCAGTGCTCGGTACTTCCTCTTTTTGATTACAGTCATTCTGGTGAGCCAGTAGGGTTCTCTCTGCAGTTTTCATTTGCATTTCTTAATAACTCATGACGTTGGGCACCTTTCCATGGGCTTATTCATATGCCTTCTCTGATGAAATGTCTATTCAGATCTACCCTTTAAAACATCGGCTTGCATTATTACTGAATTGTAAGAGCTTCTCTGTGCATTCTGGATGCAAATCTTTTATCAGATACATAATTTGCAAATATTTTCCTGCAGTTTGGGACTTGCATTTTCATTTTCTTATGGTGTCCTTTGAAGAAATTTATACAGTTTTTGGATTAAAGGGCTATACAATTTGTTTATTCATTTAAATGGTCAAGCTGCTTAAACAGTCTTGTTCAGAGTAATTAATTACCAGAGTTCACTGAATATTCAGGTTTCCAGAAACCTGAAAATGATCATAATGAACTTTATTATTCTCGAGGTTAATGGTCAGAGAAATCACTTTATGTTTAAGGCAACATAAGCAAAACTATATACATCATTTCCCTTGTTTAGAAGGAAATATTTTAACTTCGCAACCCGTGTATGTGCTCATGTATCCTTTCTGAGTAAAGGACATTTCTAGTATTTTTGTTATGTTATTTTTTTTAGTTTGACAGGTGGTGGTGAGACAGGGTATTATACTAGGAGTAATATACATTTATTTACTCTGAATTTCCAGAGTCTAAAACTTCCTTTTTTAAAAAGGAAGGACTACTCTTTAAAAATGCTCTAAATTATGTAATTTGATTGCACTTGTCTTTTAAGAAATTAATCACAACCTTCTTCAGGTATAACCATCAATTAAGGATTTCAGTGTAAATAGAAATAAACAGAGGTAAATGTGCATCGCTAATATTCAGTGGAGAAAGATGATGATAGTTAGAATTGGACTTATGCTATTTATACATAATTTACATACATAAGAACAACAGCATGTTATCCCTTATCACAACCTATTTTAAGTTTCTTCCTTTATGTCCATGTATGCTTCAGTTCTAGTTTGTCCAAACATTCCTTCATTTTTCTTCACTTTTTCAATTGGAAAATCATCCAAACAACCCAAATTATTACTTATTAACTGCCTATGAAGCTAGCATTCTAATGATACTGGTGTAAATTTAGTGTTTTAATGATTAAAAACAAAAATCTCATACTATGTAAATTCTTGCTTTTCACATAGAAAAAGTCCATTCCCTGGTCTACTCACCAATCACTAGAGAGAAATCTGACACAGACGAAACACTGAAGTCCCCTTCCATTCACCTATGTGGTAATGACAGCCCCCATTTTGCTTCTGGAAAGGAAACCAACTTTTTGTACCTTGAGACCTCGTGTGTAAGATCTCTCAGTAGCAAGGCAAGAGGGTGTCTGCGAACCTATATCTACATTTGGATTTTTTTTTAATTTAATTTTTTTAATTAATTAATTTTTTATTTTTTATAAACATATATTTTTATCCCCAGGGGTACAGGTCTGTGAATCACCAGGTTTACACACTTCACAGCACTCACCAAAGCACATACCCTCCCCAATGTCCATTTTTAATGCAAATACTAGTGTTATGGCCACTCTTCTCTCACATGGCAAAAATCCTAGCAAATGAAACAGACTCTGACACGGGGCTTAATTTAAGCGTCCATCAAAGAAGCTTCACGGCCCTAAAAAATTATCCAACTGACAACAGCCTCTGGCTGTTTACTTAGCAAATGACCCCAAATGATTTTTTAATAAGAAATTGAGTTGGCATGGGGGAAAATGATCTTTATTTTCAATCTGTATTCCAAGCAACACTGATAGCCTTTTAATAAAAACAGCACAGTGGTCTTTTTCTCTCTTATCTAGAGAAGTAATGATTCCAGTGTTTCCTGAAGTTGCATATTAATTCCATTAATGTACACCTTCATTCTGTGCCAGACACTGGGCTGGACACCAGTAAATGAATCATTAAGAGGTGATTTCCCCTGTGGCACTTACCATCTATTCAAGCGGCCACGCAAGAAACAAGTAATCAAACAGATGCATAATTGCAAATTGTGATGAGAAATATATGAGGAAATACATATGATATTCATTATATATGAGATATATATGTGAGGAAATCTGTGTAAGTTGATAGGTCTCTTAAGTGATGGGACTCATTTCAGAAGATTATAATCATCGTCCACTACTAATTACAATTAGGTATAGAGGATGTGAAGGAAAGATATACTTTGTGTTCCTTTACTTTTTAACAGTAATTCTAGGGTAGGGACAGAAAGGCAGCTATACCTAATTTAAAACAACATTTAAAATAAGAGTGTAGATGGGTTATTTGAAGATTTATCTATTCAGATATATGGACAAAGGAGGGGTGGGGGAGGGGAGGAAGAAAGACAGAGAGAAGAAAATATGGAGGAAGGGTAAGAAAACTTTCAGAACTTGCTACAACTCATCTCATCTTACTGCTTCTCCTTACCCTACCCCTCCCTGCTGAGACACTACTATGCCCAAATTGCTTTTATGAATTCAATGTACACTTTTTTTTTAATTTTGCTGCACACACACACACACACATGTGATTTCCTAAGGCATATAATTTGGTCTCATAAAATTTTATTTTTTCCAAGTTTTTGTGTAAATTCCAGTTAGTTAACATACAGTGTAGTATTAGTTTCAGGTGTACAATACAGTAATTCAGCACTTCTATACATCACCCAGTTCTCATCACAACAAGGGCGCTCCTTAATCCCCAACACCTATGTCACCCATGCCCCCACCCACCTCCTCTCTGGAAACCATCAGTTTGTTCTCTGTAGTTAAGAGTCCGTTTCTTGATATCTCTCTCTCTCTCTCTCTTTTTCCCTATGCTCATTTATTTTGTTTCTTAATTTCCACATATGAATGAAATCATATTGTATTGATCTTTCTCTGACTGACTTATAATAATAAGTCATAATAATTTAGCACTTAGCATAATAATTTCTAGGTTCATTCACGTCATTGCAAATGGTAGCATTTCATTCTTATGGCTGAGTCATATTCTATTGTATATGTAGCTTTTTATAGGCATCCTTTCTATTTTTTTTTTCCTCACACATTATGTGAGATAGCCCCATGTGTTCACATGTAGATCTAGTCCTTTCATTTGAACTGCTGTCAGTAGTCCACAGCCTATCCACTAGAGTTGTGTATCCCTTTTGCTTTGCTGGACAGTTGGGCTATTTACCTGTTTTTGCTATTATAAGGAGTCCTTGATAAACACTTTATTTTCATCTCCTTGTGTATAAGTGAGTATGCATCTTAAAGGAGAATGGCTGGGCCATACATACATAATAAAATGAATAGAAAAGAAACCTTATTTTATTTTGTAGCTCCATTTTGGGAATTTATGCTTATAAAAGCACAGGGACAAAAGATAGTATTTTATTTCACTATTTTATTTATTATATTTTATTATTGCAGTATCTGGAATACATTTTCAATAACTTAGAAATATATAAAATCCTCTTCCTATTTTTGTCTTTCAGAATACACAATCACCTCTCAAGTAGCTTAACTTTTTTTTCAAGTTTTTACTTAAATTCTGCTTAGTTAACAGTGTAATACTAGTTTCAGGAGTAGAATTTAGTGATTCAGTATTTATATACAACACATCATCACAACAAGTGCACTCCTTAATCTCATCACCTGTTTAACTTATCCCTCCATGGTAACCATCACTGTGGTCTCTATAGTTTAGAGTCTATTTCTTGGTTTTCCTCCTTTTTTCTTCTCTCTCCCTATTTTTCTTTGACATGGTTGCATCTACAGAGTATTATATATTTTAAAAAGGAAAAGAATGATGGCCCAAGCCCTGTTTTCCTACTGAGATAGGGAGCTGGAAACTTTGCATGATGTATACTCCTGTCTTAACTTATATGTCCTTTGGGTTTTACTTTGTTTTATATTTTTCTCAGCATGAAGCCATTGTCCTAAGACATTATAGTATATTAACGCTGTATCACTGCTGAACCTTATTTTACTCCATCAGGAATGCTATTTCAAGATTACTCTGATTACCTTTCAGTAAATATGTGAGCTCTTTGTTTTGGGAGAAACCATCATATGGCAAAGCAACAGAGCAAATTTGCAAATAAGTCAAAAAATTAATTGTCAACTGATGAATGGATAAAGAAGTGAGATATACATATGTATGTATATATATTTATTATGCATGGTGTATATATATAGTGTGTACACACACACACACACACACACACACAATGGAATATTACTCAGCCATCAAAAAGAATGAGATCTTGCCACATGCAGTGTGAATGGAGCTAGAGTGTATTATGTTAAGTGAAATAAGTCAGTCAGAGAAAGACAAATGCCATATGATTTCACTTGTGAAATTTAAGAAATGAAATAGACGAACATAGGGGAAGGGAGAAAAAAAGAGAGGAAAGCAAACCATAGAGACTCTTAACAATAGAGACAAACTCCAGGTTACTGGAGGTGAGGAGAATGGGGAGATGTGCTAAACTGGTGATGGGTTTTAAGAGGAGGGCCCTTGTTATGATGAGCACTGGATATTATATGTAAGTGAGGAATCACTAAATTCTACTCCAGAAGCCAATATTACCCTATATGTTAACTAACTAGAATTTACATAAAAACGAAACAAACAAAAAAATCAATATTTTCAGTTCACATATACAAAGAAAAAAAGTAATAATTGTGAAAGATCCACAACTTTGTTTTACCTAATTCTATCTGACTCCTTGTTTAGCTAATTTGCACTTACTGATTACCAAGTCATAGCCTTCCATTCGAGGTAAACATCTGACTTGACTTTGACTTCAATTTTTAAGTCCTCTCTCATTGTTTAAGTGTGAGTTATTATTTTCGTTCTTCAAAGTGCATCACAGAAATTCCTGATGATCAACATAATGAGAATAAAAATGCTTTGATTTGGAAGAGGTAGCCATATTTTTTTCAGCCCCTTAACACAGATCTCAGCTAACCATTATTAGGAAATATTATGCATAATAGAAATGTAAAAGATGGTCTTATACTCCACTGCTATATGAAAATAGTGATGTATTTGGGAAAAATAGTCTGTCTTAAACTCAGCCAGATATCTAAGGTAAAAGATGACTAAAGTTGGCACAGGATGCTTGGGTCTATGAATTATTCTTGCCCTATTATTACATTTTTTTTTTTTGCTCCCCTGCCCCAGGACTCTCTAATTTATGAACAGCTTTTCATATTCACAAAGTGGTTCATGAATCACCCTGGCCCGACAGAAATGAATAAAAATGAGCCCATTTACACAACATTTGGTATGTAGCTAATTACCTGAAAACAACTGCTTGGGATTGCACTGAGAAGGGTGTCATTAACATTCAGCAGTGAAAGTACAAAACAGAGGGAGAAAAGAAAGCAGAAACCTGGAATCAAAACATGAAAAGTAAAAATATAAGAGTAGCCATGAGAATGCTATTTATTCAGCATAGATTTTTTAAAGCATAACTAAAGAGTAACTAATGATGTCATCCAAGAGGAATGGCTCAATATCACAAGTTATCTGTATAACAAGATATTGAATATTCATTCAAAGCATGTTCATGGAGACTATTGCTAACTTGTGAAAATTCCTACCTTCAAGGTTAACCAAAAAACAGAAAAGTAAATTATTCAATACAGTCTAATTTTACATTGCTAAACAATATACGTAGAAGAAAGGAAATTAATGAGATAGCAGTAATAAGATTATGTGTCATTTGTATTCTCTTATCTGTAATTTTCTGTGTTCCCAGATGTTTTATAATGACCATGCATTAATCTTACAATATATTTGTATTGTATTTGAATCAGTAATCTTACATTTATTTATTTATTTATTTAGAAGCACATAATAATAGCTAGGGTGAATTGTGTGACTACTACATACCAATCATTGAACTTATGTGTGTATATAATAGCACTCTTTTCATTCTCTGTTCCACACTGCATCTACCTCCATAACACCTCTCTTCTTAGAGCATCACCAACCCAGGCTAAGGCAACTTTTGTCCAAATTGCCAGCAATGAATTAAGTGTAGGATTGAACTCTATTCCTCCTGATTGATTTTCATGATTTCTTGGCATCTTAGAATCTTATCTTATGTTGATAAGATAAACATTTCTCTGATGTAAGATACTCGCATCTCTAGAAAATGGCAAAGATGGCTTACCCAATTGAGAAGTAAGCATATCATATGTGGCTATTTTGTGAAATCAATAGACAGTGGTTTTATCTTCTATCTTCTGAGACCTGATGCTATTAAAAACAACCAACTCCCAAAATTATGACAGCATAAAAGTGAGTTGAATATTTTTCACCATTGTAGCCTTGATGCTTACAGGATTGCCTGATTCCTGGTGCATCCTCTATCATTTGTATACTCATTATTGATTGGGTAAAGTATGTTCTGAACAACTGATGAGTCATTACTGATAATGAACATTGCATATATATATACGGTAAGGTCAACTCTTAATTTTTTAAAATGTATTTTACTGTCTATAGGAGAAATAACTCCTACACTGAACCAACAGCTCTCTGCTTAGATTTATCTGGCCTGAATGTAGTAACTGGGAGAAAATAAACCTCAGATCTTGAGTCTAGCCTATCTGAATGTGAATCTCAATGTTACACTTACAGCTTATGTAAACGTAACCCCATTAGGTGTAAGTTTCTTTATCTTTGAACATAGCATTAAAAATGACATCAACATAATAATGCAGTTGTAAATAATAAGTTAAATAATGCATATGTTGTCGTCAGAATAATGGCCCTCCAAAGAAGTCCATCTCCTAATTCTTAGGACCAGTGAAAATGATCTCTTACCAGTCAACAGGACTTAACAGGTGTGATTAATTTAAGAGTTTGAGATGAGATTATTCTGGATTATCTGGATGTATATAGTGTAATTGATCACAAGGGTTCTTATAAAAGGAAGGCAGTGGAGTCAGAGAGTGAGGGGATGTGAAGACGGAAGTGGAGATTGGAATGATGGTCTTTGAACATGGAGGAAGGGGCCATGAGCCAAGGAAAGCAAGCAGGCTCTAGAAGCCAAAAAAGGCAAGAAAATAAATTCTCCCTAGAGAATCTAGAAGGAACACAGCCCTGTTAAAACGTTGATTTTAGGGGCACCTGGGTGGCTTAGTGGGTTGAGCCTCTGCCTTCGGCTCAGGTCATGATCTCAGGGTACTGGGATCAAGCCCCGCATCAGGCTCTCTGCTCAGCAGGGGGCCTGCTTCCCTCTATCTCTCTCTGCCTGCCTCTCTGTGTACTTGTGATCACTGTCTGTCAAATAAATAAATAAAATCTTAAAAAAAAAAAACCTTGATTTGAGGATTTCTCCCCTCCATAAATGTAAGAGAATAAATCTGTGTTTTTTAAGCCACTAAATTTTTGGTAACATTTACAACAGCAATAGGAAACTAATATAATCTGCATAATGCTTAGCATAGTGTCCATCATATAAGATGATGGACAGTATTAGCTATTATCAATCTGTCCTTAATATCTAGGTAAGAGTAGCTTAAATCCACAATCCATTATTTGTGGGAGTCCAGTGCCTTTCCAGGATTGCTAAGGTTTCCCAAAGGGCTTACATGATTTTACCATCTATGACTTAGAATCTTGGCTTTCACTGAATTGGTTTGATTTATAGAGTACTGTTCCATGAATGCTGTCAAGATACAGAATCCAGCCCTTTCCAAGAATAAAAATAAAACATTTACAGAAGGCTTTACCCTGCATGTGTGTATGTGTGTGTCTTGGTATTAACTTAGGTGTAGAGAAAATTGATTATCATAGAAATACAAAATCTTTAATTAAATATTAAATATAACTTTTTAAAAATTTTGCTACTTCATCATTTTCTTTCCCCAAACTTAAATTACTCTTAAATCTCACATAGTAGTTTATCTCCTTTCATTTTTTTTTTTAGATTTTATTTACTTATTTTACAGAGAGAGAGCTAGAGAGGAAACACAAGCAGGGGGATTGGGATAGGGAGAAGCAGGCTTCCCGCTGGTAGCATGATACAGGGCTCGATCTCAGGAACTTGGGATCATGACCTTAACCAAAGGCAGATGCTTAACAACTGAGCCCCTCTCCTTTCATTTCCTTATCTTTCATGTCTCACAGCCTCAGACTCTCACCTTCAAATACCAAGGTATTTTCATAAACATAGTAGCCTACCTAAAATAAAACTTGGTGCCAAATATGAAAATAATACATTTTCTTTTCACCATTCAGTAAGTGTTAGCTAAGGAAGAAGATCTGTGTACTCACTGGTTAGGACTCAGGCTAACCCACCCATCTTCCCTCATCAGTTTCTCTGGGTGTTATGCCTGACATGTATTAAGGATGCAGCTCAGAGACCAAAAAGGCCATTTTTCAAACCACCGTTCCTAAGTGATACTGATATCTACCTTATCACTGCTACTTACCATCAATCTCACCAATTGTAGAGGGTGTAATTTTGATTCAGCACTTTGAGGTTCTTTTTCCTCTCTCCTTCCTCATATTTTTTCATATAGATAGTATAAATAGTATAATTTTGCTCTACAGGGAGCTTGCCACTATAGAGTTGAAGATTATAGGAAATTCTCAGTAACATGGCCTAATTTGTTCATTAATTTGAGTTTACATTTTTACTTGCAGAAGTGCCCTCTCCATATGTATATTTATGTACTCATGGGTGTGGGGAAGACTGGGTTTTAATCTATTTGTAGGCCAAGACTTCCTGGATTATATTTTTTCAGCAATGAGAGTCATACTACCCTTAGACATCAAATATACATGATTTGCAATTACAGTGACCTTAAGGTCAGTGGTCATGCAACATACACCTTAATAAATGAATACTACAGCAACATAATTCCCATTCAGTCCAAAGTCTCATGGGACCATAGTTTCTAACTAATGACCTAACCTTCAAAATGTCAATAAATTGGATTATAATGTAAGCCATTTGAAAGGCCTTTGAAAGAAGACAGATGAATGTTATGCTTTCATGAATCTGTGTCTCTGGGAAGTCTGTGTTCAGGAAAACAGTCAGTTAAGCTCTTACCTTTAGCTGGTTCTACTCTATTGTACTTTCACTTGCTATCAACCAATAATAATGTTTTCACACAGTCAGAATGAATGACTTGGGTTTGAAAGTTAAAAACAAAATTCAAAAATCACTTCAGTCTCATCGCTTCTCGGCCTTTTGGCTAAGATCAAGTGTAAAAATCACTTCAGTCTTGAAGCTCTCAACCCATTCAGTTTTGTGATTTTGGGCACGTTAGATTTCGTAGAAGATTTAGGATTTCAGGCTGCTTCAGCCACACTGTGAGTACACTCCCATATGGATGTTTTAATCAATTGTGGAGGTGACTAACCACTATTGAGCAACCACATTTGGCAAAGTGAACAAATGGAAACATCAGAGCAGTCATTCTTAGAGGTATTCATTGTTGCTTCTCACCCAGAAGACAGAAGAGCTGCTACCCAGAGACATCTCTCTTTCTACTGATGATCCTAGAAATTCTTGCTCAGTAATTTTTTTCTCACAAAGAGCTCAGGACACTCTATTCACTTAGCCATAAGTATTTCAAAATCTAGAAATGTCAAACCCTTAAATTAGCAGAAACCAATACTCAGTTGCATGCATTTCTACAGCCCATAACGTAAACTTATGAATTCCTATGTGTGTAGGGGTCCCTGGCTGAGCTTCAATGATTTCTTCTTTCCTGAGATAAGAGATTCTTTGTGAGTCCCTGGTGACAACATTTGTATAAGCGCAACTTTCTTTCCAGCTCTTACTAAACAATTTTGGAAGAGTTGACACCTAATCCAAGTTGAACCAATGAAATCTTCTGGAGAATTTGAAATTTGGAACAGATAGGTCCTAAGAAAGAAGTTATTTCACTAAAGTCAAGTTCTTAAGAGAAAGTCAGACACTTTTCACAGCTCAAGTTCCTAGAACTGTCATGATTCTTTCTCTTTTTGAGTTGTGATTACTTAACTTTCCTTGGTTTCAAAATGAAATTTGAAAGAAGTTGCTGTGGCTGATATCAAAGAGGTTACTGCCTATGTTCTCCTCTAGGATTCTGATGGATTCCTGTCTCACGTTGAGGTCTTTTATCTGTTTTGAGTTTATCTTTGTGTACAGTGTAAGAGAATGGTCAAGTTTCATTCTTCTACATATAGCTGCCCAGTTTTCCCAGCACCATTTATTAAAGAGACTGTCTTTTTTTCCACTGTATATTTTTTCCTGCTTTATCGAAAATTATTTGACCATAGAGTTGAGGGTCCATATCTGGGCTCTCTACTCTGTTCCACTGGTCTATGTGTCTGTTTTTATGCCAGTACCATGCGTCTTGGTGAGCACAGCTTTGTAGTAAAGCTTGAAATCATGTAACGTGATGCCCCCAGTTCTTTTTCAACATTTCCTTAGCAATTCAGTGTCTCTTCTGATTCCATACAAATTTTAGGATTATTTGTTCCAGCTCTTTGAAAAATACCAGCGGAATTTTGATCGGAATGGCATTAAAAGTATAGATTGCTCTAGGCAGTATAGACATTTTAACAATGCTTATTCTTCCAATCCAAGAGCATGGAATGGTCTTCCATCTTTTTGTGTCTTCTTCGATTTATTTCATGCGTGTTCTGTAGTTCCTCAAGTAAAGAACTTGAGGCAGAAGGAAACTGGTCCAAGTGATACTAGTTGAAAAATCATCAGATTGTGAGCCAGCCTCTGGTGTGATGAAAACTATACAACAAGATGATTATCAATTAGATATTAAATCTATTGATTGCCAAATGGATTGATCATAACAAACAGCAACAGTAAATTCAGTTATGCTTTACAAAAGGTTTTTTTTTTTAATCACTCACAACTCTAGTACACATACCCATGAAACATTTGTTGTTCATTTATATACAATGCTTTTTTGGTTTTTCAAATTGCTTTGTAAAAATTCCAGAGCTTCACAATTTGTGAATCAGTGGTTCAACAAAAGATTTCAATGCATGTCCTTATTCTGATATGATGTGGTTCACGCACTTGAGGACACATGTCTGGAAATGAAGTCAATTAAATGTGATAGACTGACCAACAGGACTCAAATGATGCTCTCAAGTATTCCTAAAGAACTTCCATAGTTCCATAAATATTTGATTTTAATTTGATTTTTAAATATTATAATTTTAAACTATAATAAGAAGCATGCACACTGTAATGCGTCCTATGCTACATTTTAATGCATTCAAGACCCATCATAGTATTAACTTTTGCTACCAGATTAACTTATGCAGAGCATAAAGCAACAAGTAAAGCTTCCCTTTAATCCATAATTAAACACCTACTAGAGTCCAACCATCTACAGATGTATCTGAACCTTCACAAAGGAGTGATTGAGTATAGAGGAGGTTCCTTTATCACCTGGGGGGTCCCCCCTACTAATTCAAAGAAGCCCGTGGCCAGTCAAGTAAAATTTTAGAAGCAAATGTTTCCTTCTTTATGAGAATAGTTTGATACTATACGAATAAAACTCAACACAAAAGTAACTGGTGCTGGGAGAGATTTAAGACCATAATTCTCATTGTACTCCCTGCCTTCAAATTTCTGTGCCCATTAAAATAGAGGTCAACATTTGAATTTATAAGATAATTTTATATTTACAAAACATGGTTTCATTTCATTTGTATTTTATATATTGAGGTTCTCTGGAAGATTTCCTTTTATTAAAATTGTCCTCAGAGGAAAAATATTTGAAAACCACCATGGTAGCAGGGTTACTCAACCTTGGCACCACTGACACTTTGGAATAGGTAATTCATTATTGTTGGGTGCTATCCTGGGCACTGTGTTTTAGCAGCAACTCTGACCTCTACCCACTGGATGCCAGTAGCAAGCCTCTGTCCCCAGTCTCATGGTCAAATATATGTCTCCAGATATTGTCAAATGTCCCTGTAGGGGAAAAATAATCCCTGGTTGAGAATTACTGGCTATGTCATGGGATCATAGGGCTGGCCACACTATTAATTTCTAGGGAATGATCATATCCTCCTGAATTTTTAATTCATAAGCAGCTATTAAACAAAGAATATAGTAGATATAGTAGATGGGTGATTTTTAAAGCATTTTAAATATTCATTGTGTCATCTTATTGAGGGTGTTTGAGATATTATGCAGGCCATACAAATAATGTTGTGGAATTGTATTTTATGGCAACAAAAGATATTCATGATATATTATTAAGTGAAAAAATTAATTCATGTGATAATGGGAGTGGGGAGGAATAAGGCATCTAGTAAAATACTTTTATGGGTTAAATTCTGGAATACAACTTCATATTTTTTATAAAGTACTTTGAAGAAATTTTTAATTGAGTTTTAGAATTCCTTCTGCTCTTATATAATCCTCCAATAAATCTGATTAAATTGAACAAAGTCCTGTCTAAGACAGACTTCAAAGGAAACATGCAAATGTTTACCTTGGTCAACTTTCATTTTTTAAAAAAGATTTATTCATTTATTTGAGAGAGAGTACAAGTTGGGGGAAGGTACGAAGGAGAGGGAGAAACAGAACCTACATCAGGCCTCCCACTGAGTATGGAGCCCCACACGGGGTGATCAGGTGATCTCAGGATCCTGAGTTCATGACATGAGCCGAAATCAAGAGTCAGCTGCTCAATGGACTGAGCCATCCAGGCACCTCTAAACTTTCTTTCTTTTGGTAAGGAAAGCCAAAGAGAAATTGGAAACAGCTAGTGTATTTCTCAATAATGTTTTTAAGAAGGTATCACTTAGGTTAGCACAAATGACCAAAATAATAACTTGTCTTAGCAGCCACAAAAAATCATAGGTTTGAGAAATACTTTGTTTAATAATACACTGTTGATGGGGGAGTATAAATTGGCATAACCTCTGTGAAGGGTAATGTAGCATAATTTTAAGTGTACATACCATTTTTTCTAAAAATTCCCTTCCTAGAAACAGCCAACAGATATAATCAGAGATAGTAGAATATATCAATATATTCAGAGCATCTTCATCTGTAAAAGTAAAAAAATAGGAAATGATGTAAATGCCCACTGAAGTGTGATTGGAAAAATAAATTATTATCATTATTATTATTATTATTCCATACAGCTGAACCTGCTGTAGTAAATTTTTTAAAGACAGCTTATTATTTGCTGACATAGAACCAAATCCAAGCAAGGTTCAGAACAGGGAACATGGTAGTTTGCTATCTAAGACGTTTCCCCTTAAGAAGACATATGTGTCTTCTTTTGCACACAGAGTATTTATGGAAAATGTCCAATGTTGTAGTTCTTGGAGATTAAGGTAGAAAGGAAACACAACTAAATTTGAATCTCTTGAGTTCTTTAAATTATGATTACACATTACTTTTGGAGAAGGATCATGTAATTTTTTTTTTAAAAAGTACTTTGTCAATTCCAAAGTGATACTAAATATTTACAAGCATGGACTAACCACAGGAATTTAAGTTACTCTCAGACTCCACATTCTAAGAAACTTGTTCATCCTCTGGATGAACAGAACTGCACTCTGGAGATTGAAAGTTGTGAGTTCCTTGGACAGGGGAATGAGAAAGAGGGATGCTTGCTTGACCCAATTAAGTTCAACTTTGCACTGAATAATTGGTACTGGGATACTTTTAGCTACACTCCCCTGCCAACTTTTCAAGAGATTCACAGTGTAATGACGTCTTCTCTCACATTGGTGGCTCAAGGGTCATTTCAATGCAGTTGTATTTTTGAACCATTAAGAGAAAGTCTACTTATTTTAGCTGGACAATTTATGAACTCATGCTTTTCTCCTTAGAGTAGAGTTTCCCCCAAGGACTTCTAATATCCAAGCTGCATTAATAAGAGAGGAAAAACATTTTAATATGAAAAGACCTTGAGAGATTGTTTTTGGTTCTATAGTCTGTGCACCCTAGTAGGATATCTAGAGTCAAGGTCCTGGGATTTGCATAAACAAATAAGCTGAGTGGAGAACAGAAGCTGGTAAATACGGTATGAACACCAATCCTCGGGTAGTGCTTCCTTACTGGTTATATGTTACCTGCTGAGTATAGGTAGATGAGGTTCTCAGAGTTCTCAATTTGTCAGATTTTTTTAAGAATCTGACAAATCTCTCTAAAAGTGGGGAATGTGAGGCCCCAAATGTCATGGAGGGTGGATTTTACTATTCGTGTCATTTTTGTTGTTTTATTACTATGTTATAGCAGGAGAGGGAGACAGGTTTTGATGCATAGTGTTGATCTCCTCCTACTCATAAGGCCAGACTTGCTGTAGATATTGTCACAGATATTGCTAGATGCTAGTAAGTATAAGAAGGGCCATAGAATAATAACAGCTGTAACATGACCATCATTTGTGGAGCACTGACTAAGTAAGGCTAGCAGCTTTGAACACATTATCTCTTTTACTCCTCACAGCCATCCTTTGCAGTAGGTGTTTTGATTGATGAGGGGGCCTAGGCCTATGGAGATCAATAAGCTAGAACCAGCTCACACCTAGTGGGCAGCAAAAAAGACTTGAACTTAATCTGCTCACCTTCACAAAGTTTCATCACAAGATTTTGATGTCAGCTGGTGCACATGATTTGGAGCTGGGAAGCCTGGCAATGAAAGTCATCATCCTTATGAAGCTATCTTTTCTCTCTTTTATCCTGACAGGATCACAACCACAGCTGCATGTATGATGGACCTACGAAGATATCCTCTGGATGAACAGAACTGCACTCTGGAGATTGAAAGTTGTGAGTTCCTTGGACAGGGGAATGAGAAAGAGGGATGCTTGCTTGACCCAATTAAGTTCAACTTTGCACTGAATAATTGGTACTGGGATACTTTTAGCTACACTCCCCTGCCAACTTTTCAAGAGATTCACAGTGTAATGACGTCTTCTCTCACATTGGTGGCTCAAGGGTCATTTCAATGCAGTTGTATTTTTGAACCATTAAGAGAAAGTCTACTTATTTTAGCTGGACAATTTATGAACTCATGCTTTTCTCCTTAGAGTAGAGTTTCCCCCAAGGACTTCTAATATCCAAGCTGCATTAATAAGAGAGGAAAAACATTTTAATATGAAAAGACCTTGAGAGATTGTTTTTGGTTCTATAGTCTGTGCACCTGAATGACTGTAAATTGTTATCTTTTACAAAAACACTATGTTAGAGTCTTGGACACATTTGTCTTTCTTCACAGGAAGAACAGGATGATAAATGGCATTCATGAGGCTTGTGCTTTGGGCCAAAGAGTTGATGTTTTTTGAGTCTAGTGACTGATTTTTGTTTGTCTTCTTGGGTTGCTTTTCACTGACTGCTTTCTTAACAATTAGTATATTTTAGTCACTAATATTTATTCTTATTGACTTTCACTGTTTCTCAGCTCAACATACAAGCAGTTGAGCCCATATATTGTGATTATCAGGCCTAGGCAATTTCCTGGTTTTGGGGGTCACAGAAGGGTGACAGTAGGTAATTCAGAGCATTATAACATGGCTTAATGTAATGTGAGAAATAGATATTTATTTAGTAATCCAAAATAGTTCTAGACCTAAACAGCAAAATGGCAAAGGAAAATTCTAGGTGACCCTATAGTATTATTAAAGAATAAATAATAAATATATTCACCAGTGTCTGATTATTAAACAATTACATTAATTTTCTAGTTTTATTATATATAGGCTTAGAAATAAAAGATGTTTATGTAGAAAGAGCTGTATATTTAGACATGCACATTGATCTACTCCCACTAAACCTGGAGTGAACAAGATCATTCATGAGCTATTTTTTAACTAATATTCTCATTTTAAAATACATGGTATAAGTAAGTTGGTTGAAAGTTGCTAATATAAGAAAGTATTGCTGGTGACTTGGTTTAAATGCTGATGACAACCAAATTCCAACCACGGTAATGGAATACAAACCCAGCTATTTATTAATGGCTAGTGACGTATAATAAATCTAGGCTGAACTTGAACTGTTAGAACTTATATAGAAAAAGAAGGATGAATTCATTACTCATTCATACAGGTTAGCTTTTACACTTGACCCCTCTTCCATTGGTTCTGCTAATTGTTACCTTTACTCTTGTGCTGATCAGCATTACGATTTGACTACCTCTTGAAATTCCAAGATTTTCTGGTTTACACCATTCATTTAAAGATGTAATCAAAATTTTTAAGAAGTAATCGATTTTAACTTGAATTGTTTCTGTATTGTAGATTGCAAGTCTTAAAATTAGCAGCATTTTCTCACAAAATATACATGTTATTTTATGAAGCCTATCAAGTTTTCCTGTTATCATAGTTTTATATTTTTTCTTTAAGCAGGGGATTTTCTTTGTTCAGATTTCAAAAGCATTTGACTTTTAGGTCCATTTATCATATCACATAATGACCAAAAAAAACCTGTAAATGAAGCAGAAATTAAACATAACTTTTGTGGGGCAGGGATGGGGGAAGCCCAAGAAACCTGATAGTCCAATGTTATCATAAAAACGATGTAAGGCAAAAGGGAAAGGGAATGACCTGACCTTATCGTAATCATTGAGAGAATTCAGTAAGATGCAATCAGTTGTCCAGATAGATCGATGTGGCATAGTAACTAGGACCCTAAAATCAGCTAATATGTAGGAATGCAGGCAGATGGTGACCGTCATCAAAGTAATCCAGTAGCAGTTCACAAAAATCTTGTCCCTAAAGCTATTTACCTAAAATAGAACAAAAACTCGGGCTGGAGAACTGGTGCAATATAGAGTCTATGATGGCAGGAACCTGGGAGAAGGGGTAAAAAAAAGGGAACTGTCTTCTACTTGCCAAACAAAAGCTAGGTATTAGTATAATACCTCTGTACCATAAGTATTCATAACAACATTTGAAAGAGTATGTATCTGAGCCTCAGAGAATTAAATAATTTGCCCAGGACCACAGAGCAAGGATATTGATAAAGTGGGGATTCAAACCCAGATGATATACTTTCCATCACAGAACCTTGCAATCAATAAGCGAGCATGGCAACAGAACACAAATGATTAGAAGTGTAACACAAATTGGAACCACTCTCTCAGCAAGGTTTAGGATGCTGAATCAACCAAAGACTGGTCTATATTTCCTAAAATTATCCCTGATAAAGCTTAGACTAGATCTCAGAAGCTGAAGCAGAATTTTGCCTTTAGATCAAAGGTCAGATGATTGCAATTGTGGAGAGAGGGTAGTCTGTGGATGCAGGAAACCAAGTAGTCCTTGATTCCGTTGATGTTAACCTAAAAAAAAAAATTCAAAGGCCTCAAAGGACAGCATTGCTTAGCTTAATATTTTACTTAAAATGTATCCCTTTTTATTTAACCACTTTAAAGAGATTTTAAAGCTTAAGAGTAATAACTTCAAGTAAATAAGTAATATATGGCAATAATACGGAGTTTGAATGAGCTTTGCTTGGTTTTGCCTGTGTACATAATCGATATGTTGCTAAGCACCAATAAAACTGAATCTGTCAGTTATCTATTTTTTAACTCTTCTTGAAAAGAACTGTGTTGCGTTATTTGCTGGAATAACTCTCCATGAACTGACAGTTTATGAAGACTATAACTGAGCTTTAAAGTGATTACACACAAAAAAAATAAATAAATAAATAAAGTGATTACAAATGAGAAGCTCTAGTATTAGTTGGGAGATAAGAATGATAAAGCAGACGTCTGCCAATGTAAGATTGCAGCAATCACACTTTGTGACCAACAGAGTGGAAACTTTTCCTACCTTACAAAATTTACTGGCTTATGTTCTCTCCCATTACCATCCCAAGGATAGGGAAATGTTTTTCTTGGTTATGTCCTTCAAGACAAATTAAAGAGGTTTTGCTTTACTTTAATGTCATCTAGTCAAGTAAAATTGGAAAGGCCATAAAGGCTTGTAAAATTGAAAATTTACTTGAACTTGGAGCCCATTAATGGTTTCTTGGCCCTGGGATGCTATAAAATGAGTTAATGGCACATAGAAAACGCAATCAAGGAATTTAGTATTAAGAGGATTTAGAATTTGAAATCAATAAAGCTGTCATGTGAAAGCTTGATAGGCACAAGCTTCCTGGAGGTATAGAAAGGGCTTGCAGTAATAGTTGTGAAGGATACAAGTGCCTTTTCCCATTCCCTGCAATAATAAATGAGGAAAATCTCAGGAGATAGTGTTATCTCTCATTATAACCCAAAAACGTAGAAACCATTTCAGGCCTGAAATCTCCTCATGGTCTCATCTGTCTTCTAGACTTCCTTGTATCTTCACTATGCTGAGTTAGCCCCCTGTATTTCAAAGGAAGAGGTACTTCTATTCCCTGTATAGACTGACCTGAACCCTGTGTTCAGGATTCCAACTCTGCCTCCTCTAGGAATTAATATTCTCAAGTTCACACACACTACTACCCTTGCTCTTCCAGACCTTTAGCCTCACCCTGTCTGCTACCTCTCTTCACAGCCTGAAAACTAGCTGAAAACTCTTCTCATCATAAATGCCTCTGCCCTATGCCCCCATCTCTTCTTAAGCTTTTTCTAACCTCTCCGCTTTCTTTATCTTCAAACTGCTTTAAAGATTGGTCTATGTCTTGTCTGCTGTCTAACTTCTTCTTAACCCACTGTACCCTGGAACCTGCCTACCCATCTCCCACCTCCACTGAGAGTGTTCCAGTAGGGTCACAAAGGGCCTCTCTTTATGTACCGTCTTTATTCTAATAATCTCCAAATGTATAACTCTAGCTCCAATATCTTTTAAGCCCCAAACTGATACATAGCACTCTTTTTAGCATATCTATCTTGATATTTCAAAGACATTTTAAATTTAATTTGCTCAAAACTTAATTTTCAATTTTCCTCTCCCAAATGAGTTTCCTTTCTAGTCTCTTAATCGCACTATCCAACCAGCATCCTGGGATTAGTGTCTAACATTTCCCTCACACTCCTCCCATCCAATCTGTTGTCAAGTACTATCCATTCTACTTGCAAGATATGTATCAAACCCTTCCGCCACTCTTCGGCCTTACTGCCACCGAACCACCATTACTTCTTACCTGAATCATTGCGGCCATCTTTTTATTGGTCTTCTTGCTTTCACTCCTGACTCTCTCCAAACGTTCTTTACCCAGCAGCTGGAATGATCTTTGCAAGATGTAAATTGAATCATATTACTTCTATGCTTTAAAAATCTTCAAAGATTTCCCATTGCACCAAGAAAACTCTGCATACTTCTTAAAATAACATTTAAGCTTCTGTGTGCCCTGCCCTCCTTTGATACCCTCACTCTCATCTATAGCCATCTTTCCCTTACTTACTACACTAAACTCCCAACACCACAGATTTTTTGTTCCTTGCAGACCAAGCTTTCTTCTGTCTCATTCTTTTTACCATTTCGTTGCTTCTGGCTGAAATGCTTTTCGCCATTATGGTGATTTCCTCTTATCCAAATAGTTTCCACCTATGATAGGACCTCCTATAAGAGGCTTTCCTGAGAATCCAAACTAAAGTAGGAACCCATATTCTCCTTAAAAATTCTGTTAGTCTCCCAAATAGCACTTAGTAGTGTTTGTTTCTGTGTTTATTGTTTTTTTTTTTTCCCTTTCTGTGGATTATAAACTCCATGAAGGGAAGAAGTTTTATTCACCACACAATAATGAAAACCTAGTCTCATACCTGACAATAAGTACCTGTGGGTTTTGTTTGCTAAATTTTTTGGCTCCAAACTTTTCCAGTCTTCTGCATTTTAGAAGATAAGTCTAATTCTAATTTCTTCAGATAAAATTTAAGGCAGGGATTCTTTTTTATGTGCAATGAAATATTCTTTCATTTGTACAGTTTTATGTTCATGCCTTAAGACTAACTCAAAAATTTAGGATTGTAAATGTGTCAACCAAGATCCAGTTAGGGGAAAAGAATATTTTAATTACTTGAAGAATTTTGACAGGCTGGTAAATATGATGAATTACTTTCAATGGTGAGGCGGGGGTGGAGGGGGCCTTCACTTGAATCATTAACTATCCAAATCCCTCCTACCTAAACCACAATCAGTTTATCAAAAAAAAATAATAATAATAACATTTAATTATACCTGGTCATTTTTATGCTTGTTTCTTTTTAAAAAATGGTTTGGAAATTTTTAACTTAGACTTTGTGTTAACATATTCGATTTTGTGAACCATCTACTTGATCTCTTAGTTTCAGAATATTGTCATTGTATTGATTTAAATGTCCAGATAGTAACACCATGTATGCAGAATGTCAAGCCATAGTCATGTTGGATTATTTCCAAAATAAAACTGTTTCCTCATCCAAACTATGGCAAGTGATAAGAAAAATGTGTCTACCTAATAAAGCAGCCCAACTTAGCTATGGAAAATACCCTGAGAAAATGTGATGTTTGCAGAAGTGAAATGCTAAACTTTATTTAATACCTTGAAATAAAATCAAAATAAGTATAGCATCCAGACATGTGATAGGAGCAGTTCTACGAAAGTCTGTGCTGGTAAAGCCACATGTGAAGAAGTGTGTCCAGTTCTTAATGCCATATTAAGATAATTTCCTTCAGAGGACAAGACCAAGATATCTGGAAGAAGATTTTAGGGAGGCATAACAGCTATTTCCAAATGTTTCAAATGCTATCATATAGAAGAGAAACCTTATGTTTGGTGTTACCCAGAGTATTAGTTGGGATATTCTAGAGAAATGTAATGAATGATACATAAATGATGATAGATAGATAGATTATAAACAGAGAAATTTATTATAAGAAGTTGGCTCACACAGTTATGAAAGCAGGTAAGTCCAAGATCTGTAGTATGAGTCAGCAAACTGAAGAGTTTGATGGTGTGGTTCTAGTTGGAAGGCCAGCAGGCTTGAGATCTAAGAAGAACCATGTTTCAATTTGAGCCTGAAAACAGGAAAAAAACTGATTGTCCCCAGTCAAAGATAGTGATGCAGAAGGAACTCTTTCCTACTCTGAAGATGGTCAATCTTTTTGTTTTATTAGGGCCTTCAACTGATTGGGTGAGGCCTGGTCACATTAAGGAGTACAGACTACTTACTCAGTTTGCTGATTAAAATGCTATTCTCATCTATAAACACCCCCACAGGAACATGCAGAATCATGTTTGACCAACCATCTGGGCATCCCAGTCAAGATGACAGAACTCACAACCAGAGTGCTTGATTTGAACCCACTTAATTCAATTCAACTAGCATTTCTTAAGTGGTGACCATATGTGGTTCTGTGTGCAAAGTAAATCCTGACAATACAGTAGCAACCAAGCACACAGGTGGGCAGAAGTTACAGGAGGGCATAGGTAGAATGTAAGAGAAATATTTGCAGTGAACAAAGGTGACCATTCATGAAATATGTCCTTGCTAAAGAAAGACATCCGATCCCACAGAGAATTTTCAATTAATTAGAAATGACCACCTACCAGTATTAATGTAAAAGAGATTCCTCTTTGAGAGGCCAGTTAATTATACAACCTTAAAGATGTCTTTAAGCCCTAAAATCTAGGACTCTGAAGGTTTATTTAATTTAGTTACATCACCAACAAATTACTTTATGTGCTTGCCTAAAATACTGGTTCTAAAGTGATTGTGATTTATAAAGGATATTAGAATATAGGAAAAATGTTATGAATACATGAACATACACTCACAAGAAAAATATGAAATATAGGATAATTACAAGCAAAGCCTTTGAATCATTCTTACTTTATTGCTGCTTGCCAAATCATTAATTCTGATCTGAAATAATTTAAAAATAGCATCTACAACATGCTGCACACTGTCTATTCACGGATGCTAAACACCAAAAATAACAGAAGTAAATTGAACTTCATGAATGATTCATGGCTTCCCTTGCTTTATGTCCCCATTGTCAAGGAAATTAGCAGCATTGGATATCTCTTTAGATAAATTTGATTTTGCCATATTCAGTAGACTACTTAATGAAAATGAATATTTCACATTTATGTTCATGGAAATGTTAATGAATTTTAGGGCCTGTAGCTTTTTTGATGAGCAGAGGGGTGGGTGTAGGGAAGAAGGGAATACTTTCTGAATTAATTTATTCCTTTTTCCAGGCTGCTTCTTTGAAACTGTGAAAAAGCACTCTTTGTGAAAAGTCTCTGATCCTTTAAAGTTATAAAATAAAAGCCAGTGGAGGAATGGAGTCCTTTCATGAAAATTAGCTTTACAATCAACTTGACTATAAAGTTAGCCTTTTGGCTGTTCACTTCAATCCTGTAGGCAATTTATTATCCATATATGGGTAAGTGGCCCTGTAGATTGATGACAAGATCTCTGATTTACCAATTCAGATTTCTAGAAAGTTCTTCTCTCTTTACTGCTCTGATGGATAACCATTCTACTACTAGCTTCCTCAGAGGAAGTCAAAATAAAGCTTATCATTTTGCCTAAATGTTTTAGGTATTAACCAAGTACTTATAGACACATTTTATAACGGAACATCAATCTTCTAGACCTAGACATCCTTGCTAAGTTGAGAGCTTTGGTTCACTTTAGATCCAAACTGAATAATAATGATAGCTAATATTTATTGATTATACATTATGGGCCATGCACTTCACAAGATTTCCTATTGAATATTCACCAAAACCCTATTGTTCTATACCACTTTATAGAGGAAAAAATCAAAGTGCCATGGTGGTAATTTGCCTCAAGTCACAAAATGATAATGATCCAAATGAGATTTGAACTTAAGCAATCTGACCTGAAAGTCTAAGATTTAGCCTTATATTACAGCGTCTTAAGAAAAGTCTTCTCTCAAGCTTCCCCACCATGTGTGAGTAGGGTGGTTTTGAGGTATGCTATATCTGAACACAAAGCAGAGCAGGTTTTAATTGGTCCTTCTCTATATGGAATCTGTCTCATTTAATCTTCTACATGGGCATTTATTTACTGACATTCTTGTCAACTAAACTAAATATTGATCTAATTTAAAGAACAACTATTATTTCACCAGATCATCTCTATAATTGCAACAGATGACCCAATGGTCAGAAATCCTTTCTCTTCTAAATGGCTACAGATACTAGTTCCCAAACCCTTTTCATATGGTATTTAGGCCTGACTGACTGTAGTGGGGCTGTAGTTTCATAGTCTGTTCTGTACTCAGCATATAGATGCATGAACATCTGCAGGCTTGGAAATGGACATATCTCGTGGGAGGTCTTGACTTGTTCCCTGAACCACATCCATATATGAACTGTAATAATATGTATAATTTATTTTTCATATAACTTGTTTTTTTCTTATTTTTAAGATCAAAGATTTTTAAGGGAAGCTTTCAAAATATTGATACCATGGGGTGTGTGGGTGGCTCAGTCAGTTAAGCATCTGACTCTTGATCTTGGCTCAGGTCTTGATCTTAGGGTTATGAGTTCAGGCCCCATGTTGGGCTCCACACTTGGCATGGAAACTACTTAGAAAAGCATTGTAAAATGTTGATACCATGACCCCAGCCTGGACAATACCATCAAAATTTGTGGAAGCTGGGCCCTTGCACAACCATTTTTTAGCTCCCTGGTGATTTCAATATGCAGTCGAGTTTGACAGGCACTGCATTAAGGCTATAATGCTTTGAATTTTTGCTCCTCTTTTTCTAATAGACCCAGTTCTCTAAATGGGAAACTAAATGGAAACAGAACTGAGAGAAGAAAGTACAGCAAAGAACAGAAAATAGCATGATTTTTCAAAGAAAGAAATCATTGAAATGATCAAAGGAGAAAATTTAAGCTATTCTTTTCTTTATCCCCTCTGGCAAAAGTCTCCTTTTATTTTTTGTTTCCTTTGAAAGTGCATGCCTTGAAATAAATAGGTAGACCAATGGACCCTGCATGTCACTGGAATTAAGTGCTTCAACCAGACCTTGAAAGCCATGTAGTAATAAGTTAAGTTGTTATAAGACACTTATCTATTCTAAAAACCCAATACATATACCATGCATTAATATGAATGCAATCGATGACACATTAATTGGTATGGTGATATTGTGGGGAATGGAGTTATCTACTTGGGAGAGAGTGGTGTGCACACCGGCTGCTTTAGTAACATTTGCTTTCATGTTTAACATGAAAAGAAAAGAAAAAAGGTCGTTAAAATTTATATTTGAATGAATGCACAGCATTAGGGCTTTCACAGGAATGGCTTATCAAACCAAAATCAAGTATACTTTGTTTCAACCACAAAAAAATAATACAGTGATTTCTGTATTCATCTTCATCTCCCTGCACCCTGACTGCAATCATCTGATTGTGGAAAAGAGCAGATTTGTCACAGAACTCCCACGAGGTGATCGCATTGATTTCAAATACTTGTATTCCCAGTACTTTAACTGATAGCCCTGCAATGCCAACAAAGAAAATCCCACTGACTAGAGCCCAAGGGTTTCTGTTCTTACCTTAGAAACTAGCAGAGTGGAGACCCTTTACCTGTATGATATGCTCCCTGCCCCGGCTTATCAAACCTTCACGTCCTCATAGGGATCTTGTTATAAAATGCATTCTGGGGGCGTTTGGGTGGCTCATGGGTCTGCCTTCAGCTCAGGTCATGATCTCAGAGTTCTGGGATCAAGCTCCACATCTGGCTCTCTGCTCAGCTCAGCAGGGAGCCTGCTTCCCTCTCTCTGCCTACCTCTCTACCTACTTGGGATCTCTGTCTGTCAAATAAATAAATAAAATCTTTTTTTTTTTAAATGGACTCTAGTTTAATGAGCTTGTGCTGAGACCTGAGAGTCTACATTCCTCCTGTGCTACCTGGGGACACCTATGCTGTTGGTCCATGGACCACAGTGAGTAGTAAGAATCGGAAGTAAAAAAGAAAAAAAAAAAAAAAAAAAAAAAAAAAAAAAAAACCCTGTCTCACCAGTCTGCCTCAATCTACATTCCCAGGCTGTTTGTTTCCTACTGAGATTTAAATAATTAGCTAAAAGCCCTGTCACACTGGCTGTTCAGCACATGATTCAAGTGAGTTTTGAGTTTTAAATTAACCAAAGCAGAAAAGTTATTTTCAGGTGACCTGAATAACTTCCAAACACTAAAGCCCAAACAGCGTGGACTTTGTAAAGTACCTGGGGTATGTAACATTTGTGGCCTACCTTTTCATGTGTGGAAGATTCCCAGATATAGTATGTCATTAGTACTCTTAAACCCACCTTAAAAATAATACATGGGCAGGGGCGCCTGGGTGGCTCAGTGAGTTAAGCCGCTACCTTTGACTCAGGTCATGATCCCAGGACCCTGGGATCAAGCCCTGCATCAGGTTCTCTGCTCAGTAGGGAGCCTGCTTCCCCCTCTCTCTCTGCCTGCCTCTCTGCCTGCTTGTGATCTCTGTCAAATAAGTAGATAAAATCTTTAAAAAAAAAAAAAAAAGATAAAATCTTCTTTAAAAAAATAGATTGGCAAATATGTTGTATACAGAAAAGATTTAATCTCAATAATGGAGAAAATAATGAAGAATAGTCTAATGATTTTTTTCTTGACTCTGTCCACTGACTAGACGATTTTAGTGGAAGGAGCAACATTTACACCTCAGCTACCTAGAGACCTGGGACTTAATGAGTCATTCTGAAGAGTCCAAGTCTGCCAAACTTTAATTTAATATTTTGATGTGAATCTTTCTCAACAGAGAATTCTAAAAATTACTTATTCTTTTTTCATGATTCAGAGATACAGTCATAACTGTATTTCTCACGAGGTGCAGAAGCTCTAGCTTCCCAGGAAGCAAAGGCAGTTATAAGGGGTTCACACTCTGATCTTCATGGTGTCTCTATGCGCTACTTTTTTGTGAGTGACTTCCTGGGTGGAGGGATGAAAGCCCCTTTCTACATAATTCATGTGTCAATTTTTTGAAAATGTGTACTCAGTCAAGTAAGCATATTTTTACAACTCAAGACAAGGCGTTTTCTTGGCAGAGTTCTCATTTAATGTAACCTACTCTTCTCATTGGGGATCAGTAATAATTCTACCAAGAGTCATTAGTTTTAAGGTCTCAGCCATTGTCCAGATCCTCAGTGACTACTTCCTCATCACCTTCCTCCCTCCTGACTGCTATGCTGATGGGTTCTCAAGTCACCTGTATTCATTCAGTATCCAATTACTGAGTTATAAGGGTTTTCTACCTGTAATGTCCCACTGTTGATGTCATTATTTTATCTCTTCATCTTTGAATTTAAACATGCTATTTATGCCAAAATTCTACCTTTTTATTTTGAGAAAAGATATTTTACATAACTGTCATCTGATCTTATTGGAAATATTAGGAAATTCTCCAAGAAATAAAAAGTAATACCCTCCCTGTTGTCCTTCTGATTCTTCACATCAAGCCTTTAAGCTAGTAGATAATCAAAGGGTCCAGCCTGACATAGTTAAATTTTCACAGTTTCCTAACCAATAGTTACAGTTATAATAAAACTAAACTTTCTTCCTAGGTTGTATGAAGTTTAAAAAAGAGAAGTATCCTTCTGCTACTGTGATACCAGGTTATAGTTATTTTTCTTGAAGTTTTACTTTGAAGAGAATTTCATGCATAATCATTATTGAAATTTTCTAAGTTCTGTTCCATTTAGGACTGAATGATAATAACAATAATAATTGCATGATGATGGTAACAATAATAATAGGACTGTAAGTGCTACCATATAAGTAACAAAAGCTAAAACCAAAGCATGCTGAGAGCGGTCTCAGATACTATGTTTACTTGCCAAAACGTAGATCATTAAAAAAGCAAACCACCTGGGTCAAGACAGGCTCACCTGTGCCCAGGTCAGCTGTATATGGAATATATATAGATGTATGAATGAATGCAGAGGGTTTAAACATAACAAAGATGACATAGGACACCAGCTCCGAGTCTTGTACATCAGTCCAACAGAATTCATAGGGGAAGCCTCTTATTTGTGTTAAGTTCTTTCTTAGGTCTACACTTGTAAGTAAGGTAAAATGGAGGAAATTATCATTACGAAGAGATCTAAAATTGAAAGTCTGATATATGGAAAAATAATCGATATGTGTATTGGATTCACAAAGAATTAAACCAGGAACATATAGGTGAAAAAAAGCTAAACATACAGAGAAAGGAAAAGAATTAACCTTGGATGGGCAGATAAAATAAGATCATATGAAATTCAAAGTTAGAAGTTTTTAGAAAGGAGGAGCAAAAGTCACTTAATGAAACTCCCAGGCCCCAACCCCAGAGGTGTAGAAGGAAAAATAGCCAGTACTTTGAGAGGGCTATTGGGTAAGCTGTGTTTGTAAGGGAAAGCAAGGTTTTGGTGGAAGCAAGTGGTGAGGACCAGGACACTGAGGATAGAGAAGATTTTGCTTATGCTGGACTGTGGTCCACTGGGCACTGGAGGAGGATTTGGGGAACCATGGAGAGCTAGAAGATAAAAACAGAATAAAGAGAATATAAATCTTTATGGGAGCTCATTAAGATACAACTTAAGTGCCTGGTACAGTGCTTAACATACTTTATTCAGTATGCAGTGGTCACAACTATGACCAATGCACAGGGCAATCCAATGTTTCCTCCCTCGGAATCCTGAACACTTCCAACTTCCACAGCCACTGTGAAGGCTTCTTTCCCTCAGGTTTGTCATAGTTGTCATCACTCTGATTGTTGCCACTGTTGCTGGAATGTAGCCATCACTCTCTCCTCTTCATTTCTAACCATTTTCTCCCATCTGTCTTGGCTTTTACCTAAAAAGCTGATCTTTCTGTACATCACCAACCAATTGAAGCCCTCTTCTCCTCTGCTCTTGAGCTGACTGATAACAGAATGCCAGGAGCAACTACTTGTCTCACTCTTCTTGGTTCTATTTCTGAGTTCCCAGAGGTTTCGGATTCTTTTATAATATACAAGTGATTATTGTGCGCATCTCATTCCCGACACTATCAGTACTTCTAGGATGACAGGACGACTATATTATAGTCCCCCAAAGGCTACATTCCTAAGGTAGCATCTGTACAGATCCACAAATGTCATTCTCAAGAACTTTAGATTATCAAAAACTAGACCATGACCAACAACAAGAGAAACATTCTGTTGATATTTTAACATAGTGCTAAAGTCCATTGCATTTTATTTTTATTTTTTTATTATTTTTTTTTTGGTTAGGATCACAGACCAGTGACTCAATTCCTTTTAGATTCACTTGGGACCACTTGAATAGACTCTGTGGGAACATCACTCTCCCTATCTTTGGCAGATTAAATACAGCTACTGGTTGCAGCTATTCCCATGCATCTCACTGCCAAGCAGACTACTTTTTAGCATTTTTTCTGTGTTCTCTGAAGCACCATGCAAATGATTACTCAGTCTCCTTTATAGACAAGAAAGTGATGTGACAAGAATTTGTCCCACAGTTTCCCTCCCTAATTCTCAGGAAGGAAAGCTCCATTTCTTGCATTTGAACTACTGTGTCCCATGCACAATTATAAATGAAGCCTCCATTTCATTAAGGAAGGAAAATAGATGGCCCACCCACTGATACATTTTCGAAAAGTATCGCTGTGGGCTTAAGAGTCTAGTCTCTACCAGGAGTTTGGAGAATCAATCACAACATTAAAAAAAATCTTGGTTAATAATTCAGACACTCATAACCTTATTCATTCACCCACATACTGTCTGTAGTCCTTATCAGGTATCAAGAACTGTTCTATACAAAACAAAGCCCCTAACCAGATATATCTTACATCTATTATTGGGAAACAGGAAGTAATCAAAAGAGTCACTGATATGAAATATAATGCAGGAGTATGATATGCTATGACAGAAGTATTAAAGAAAAACTGAGTAGAGGGATGGAGAGGGTATGTGTGTGAGAGAGAGAACGAGAGAGAGAGAGAACAGATGCAGATATGTATGTAACACTGTTTTGAATCAGGAAGCTATGAAATGCCAGTAACTTGAACACTACTCAAGGAAGGACAAGACAGCATATGTCTGCATTTCATAGCAATGCTTCATAGGCATTGAACACAATGTCTTCAGTGTCACCAAGACACTCAACAGTCTTGAACTGTTAGCTCTGGTCTTCTTCCCTGCTCCCTGTCTTGCCTCAGTTCAATTAGTAAAAAGCTTATTCTTTAAATAAATGGCATGTGTGAAATCCTAGCCACATTTATTCAATAACTTCAGGATAGTGTCACTGCCAATGACTATGTAGAATTAAAAGTTACTTCAGTGGCTCTGGGACACTTGTTTAATTGTCCCTGCCCAATTACCTCAAGATAGATCATGATCCCAACAGTGACCTTATGAGAGCAATCTTACACCTCCATCCAGGGTGGTCTGAACCGTGGCTCAAGCAGTTGGAGAACTATCTACATTGGAGCAATAGACTTTCCCATTGTTGTCCACAGAGCTTCAGCCTTGCAATAAGATGTCTTTTTCAGCCACTGACCTTTATACTGACAGGGCCGACTAGGCTAGGTCTCATGGAGCTGGGTGTGCACATAATCACATGTTTATCTTCAAAGGGAACAGAAATGCTGCCATGCTCTGGAAGTTACTTTTATTGAATCCTTATCAATCTTCATTATTATTTGCATATGACCAATTATGAATGAAAAGAATAACAGCACACATATACGTGTACATATACATATACAATACCGTATATGAAATATATTCATACATTTTCATTTGAGCCCCACAACAACCTGTAGGAAAAGTAAAATAGTTGTCATGACCCCCATCATGCTGACACAGTCACCAACCCTGAGAAAAGTTAAATGAATTTACCAAATGCACAGGGTTAAAAAACGGCAAAGCCCAGGGGTACCTGGGTGGCTCAGTGGGTTAAATGTTTACTTTCGGCTCAGGTCACAATCCTGGAGTCCTGGGATCAAACCCCGAATTGGGCTCCCTGCTCAGTAGAGAGCCTGCTTCTTTCCCTGCCCCTCACCCGCTCGTGCTCTTTTCTCTCTCTCTCTTTCTCCCTCTTGCTCTCTCAAATAAATAAATAAAATCTTTTTAAAAAAAAAAAGAAAGAAAGAAAGAAGAGTGGCAAAGCCCAAACTAATACACTATGGGAAACTTTGCCATATTGAACCACGGTCTTCTAACAGAACAAAATAAGACACTTTGGAAAACTTCAGTTGACTTTCTTAGGTCTCAACGGTATTTCTGGATGCTGAAAAGCAATAGTTTACTAAGTAAAATCTAAATGTCTTAAAACAATCCTATGGTTTCCCTCAAAGTGCTAATTATAATTCTGTGTATATAAATGCACCTAGTTAAAACTTAGATTCACAACTTTAACATTTGTGATGCTGTTGCCAATCAAAATTCTGTCAAGGGAACAGCGGAAACACTCAGTATAGTAAAGGCTTTAATAGAAAGAAGTAAGAGCACATACAAAGATTGGAGAAACTGCCCATGCATCTGGCAGCAATTGCCACCAGAAAATAATGGTGTCTCCTCCTCCATCATTCAGATCTGGTGCCAATCCCTCTCTTTGGAAATCTCTAACCTGGGAAAAGAGATTCTGGCAAAACTATATCGGGCTTCTTTTCAATGATATCAGGCTCAGTGATGCTAAGTGGACAATGAACAAGCATATGTTGGCATGACAAAGTGGTCTCAGAATTCTGTGTCATGATTTTTAAGTTTTATGAAGTATACCCTGGAATCCTATATCCTAACTGATATAGCAAGGGAGCAAGCTGCACAGCCAGGGAGAATACCTCATTATTCAATTCCTTCCATATATTCAAAAATATTTGATACAATTTTTTAGGTTCAGTGAACAAAACAGACATGGTTTCATCCCTGTTGGTACCTACCTCTTGATAGGGCTTTGTCCTCAAACCCAATGAATTTGCATTTCGTGGAGAATTTATATGGTGTTGGGTCATTCACAAACTTGAAGAACATCAAGAGTCTAAATTTCCTCAGCCATCTTAATGACCAACTTTGCAAAAATCACATAGTTCAGTCAGAGAAGCAACCCAAAATACCCACTGAGTCATCAGATGTCATTTCTTGATTCACAGCCATGCTCTCAGGGAATGATCACAATAATCTACAGTATTTGTGCAGCACTTATTGGAAGGTGTTCTTTAGCATTGTCTTATTTGATCCTCACAAAACAGATATGGGCAGGTAACTTTCTTTTTAACTGATGATAAATCAAGGACATAGATAAGGGCAATAAATCGTTTATTTAATTAATGATCAGTGTGAGACTTGAAACTAGGTCATAACTGTCATACTTCAACAGTATCCCACTGTCTCTTGGGTACTAAAAGAACTGAAATTATATGTGAAATTATAGAATTAAGAAGGCCTTGGCCTTCTACATTGTTTTTATTGCCCACCTGTAATTGTTCTTCCAGCTTAAATTCTAACTCAAGTGTCTAGGACTGTCCTTTGTTTAATGGAAAAATAAGCAAATCTCTCTTGGCCAGAGCCCTTCCTTTCATGAACATTCTCTGCAATGAATAGGTCACCTGGTCATGTCTTTGAGAAGTTTATTAAGTGAGATCTGTCCTACAATATCTGTGTCTAGCAAAAATACTTTTAGAGAACATAAGCACTTATGACAGAATCTTAAAACCAGAGAGGACACTGAAGAAGACTTGGGTCAATTCTCTCCTATAGAATGAGAAGAGTGAAATCCTGTGAGGCTCAAAGACATTGAAGTTTAAAAAAAAAAAAATCACATAACTAGTACTTAGAAGCAGACCTGTGTACCGAAATCTGTTTTAAAAATTCTGTGAGCTGCCATTATGTGGGGGATATCAGAAAATTTAGAGAATATTCTCTGGCTTAAAATCAAATTGTAGAGACATAAAACAATGAAAGGAGCATAAAAGCCAAGAAATAATTCCTAAATAATGGTCCACAAGCTAGAATTGCTGTAATTCACTGAAAAAATGGATCAAGAATTTGTTTTTAATTTCCACTTCATTCCACAAAAGATGTGAGGTACCTCATAAAAATACTTTCAATGCAAAAGAACTAAAGTAAGCATTTATAGTGATCATAGCAAGGGAAATTATAGGCTGAAAAATTATAAAGCCAGACCTGCTATTAGGGGTGAACCATATGGTTAAAATAAATAATCCCCAGATTTATCATCAGCTTTCTAAAGGCCAAGGCAAAGTAAACACAATCAACTTATAAGATTCGTATTGTCCATAAAACAAACGTAATTAACTGTTCAATAGCATTCTTCAGTAAGTACTCAGAAAGAGGGCCCTGAGTTTCATCCAGTTCTTTCTTAACATAATCCATCAGTGTGGTCCCTTGGCATAAAATCAAAGTACATCTCAGTAAAGCAATCATATTAGATCCAAAATGGTGTTGCTGAAAGATCCAGCAATGTTGTGGTCTGGCTTTATTCAAGGGCATCATTTAGAATGTACAGAGAAATGGATTAATTACCTGATCCTCAAGCATTTCTTCCAAAACATCTATGGCAATATGGGAAGCAAGGTGCTCAACGTTATAATGTCTGGCAAGAGCCCGTGGCTTAGATGGTCTGTCATACCTACTGATGGCTATTCTACAAGCTTGGATAATCAACCAAGAAGAGCTGTGTGTCATTAAGGACATCTGTGAAAATGTAAAAGCCTAATTGAGTCATGTTTAATGCATTTATCCAGGGCTGAATAGGGTCAAAATCACACCAACCTAATTTTAAAAAGAAAAAAAAAATTGTCTGGGTCAAGAACTAAACAGAGCTGAGATCAGAGGTTGCAGAATTAGGAATAGCTTCTGGAAGGAGATGGTACCTGAACTTGGGCAGACAAGGAGGAGAAATTAGGGATTGGGGACTAGCAGAAAATCACATAACCATATGGTAGGAGAGTTGCAAATAGGAGACAAGTCAGTTTGTCATCAAAATTTATGATTTTAAAATGCAGTAACAATGGGGCAAATCTAAACACAATTCAGCTTTATCTTTTTTATGGAAATATAGCCAGTAGATAGTTCTTTAATTTAATATGACAACATTGGTTTGATAAGATTTCAAGCCAATGAATTCAGTAAGTGGATGTGTTTTGATGACCTTTGCTAATTTGTTGAATGCCGTGAAAATCCCCTGCAGACTTTCTAACAGTTCCAAAGCTAAAAATAATGACCTCACTGAAGATTCCATCAGCTGTTTTGATTCAGAGAAAGGCTGAGAATGACTGATGGACTTTGGTTCTCAAATGAGACTCAGAGATGTGCAGCCTGACCTGTCTTGTATATACCAGAAAATAGTTGTCTATACTTACTAGAGAGCATACATAGGGTAACAGGGAGTAGTAAGAACTATCTTTTATTATAAATAAAAATTGCAGTTACATTAATGCTTAATTGTAGGCTATGTGCCAGGTGTTGTGCTTTAGATGCCTTATATATTTCATATTATCCCTACAACTTCTCTGTGAAGGAAATATCACTAGCCTCTAGGTATGGTAACAAAGGCTCAAAACTTTAAGTGACTTGCTCAAAGTTACACAGCCTATTAATGCTAGAGACTTTGAACCCAGGTCTTTGTGACTCAAGAGCTAATGTTTTCAAACTTTATATAATATAGATTCTTTTTTAGGGGCTGTTGCTTTAGATTATAAAACGAAAACATTTTGGTTGACTGTCTAAAACACAATTTTGAAAAATGGAATTCCTATAAGAATCATAGAATTTGAACGTGAACTGAAGATTATGGAATCATTAACCCAATGTTCTAATTCTGGATAAGTGATGCCAAACGTGAGCTGCTCAGAGCCCTGCACCTCGTTGAAGGAGAATCAGGCCATCCAGTTCATGATGCTGTGCTTTTGGACACTGCTCCCTTCTGTCTGCTCTGGGGCAGGTCTCCAATTAGTTGTGGAGTGAGAAAAGAACTGAGCCTGGGTGTGAAAGGGAACCTAAATTTGTCAGGTGCTACCATGCTATTATGTGGTTGGAGTACCTGAAGCTAGAGATCTTCTTTTTTAACGAAAACATTGAAAGGATCCAGAGAAGAATAAAGGGTGATTGTTTATAATTTAGAGGGGGAAAAAAATCAAAGAATATACAGAGTCATATGTAAATAGGTTAAAATCAAACTTACTGATCTATTTTAGGCCCCCTTCTCTTTGAGTTTAGCAACACAACTGCTAATTTTCACAGTTGGTTTGAAGATTTCTTGAAATCTTAAGTTATCAGTTGAGTATCTCCAGCCTGTTACTGCCACTCCATATTTTAATGAGCAAGCCCCTCCGTCTCTATGGTGTCTTTCAGTACCTAGTGGAAAATTTATCTGTACTAGAAAAATTTACATCTGATCTTACCAAAATATGTAACCTCCTCCATTCTCTGAATAATTGTATATTCTCTCGTGAAAACATATACTGTTTCTAGACTTGGCATCAAATTATCAGAAACATTTATTTGCCTAGTTAATTATTTCAGTAATCTATCCAGCAAGCAGTCATCATAGCATGGGTAGTGCCTGGCACTCTAGATGACAGTGATGACCAAAAGTAGAAAGGGTCCCTACTTTCCTTAGTGGGGCTTCCAGACAGGAGAGAGAGATAGGCATTTATTAAAGACTTGCACCAATAAAGGTAAACATAGCTAGGAAGTAGTGGCACTTCATGCTATTACAGAGTAAATTGGTGGGGATTGGACTTACGGAGGTCAAGAGAGTTTCTGTTGTTTAGAGATCTAAAGGCTAAGTAAGGAGTTAACTAGGCAAGAGGAAAAAAGAAAAGTCCAGGCATAGAAAACATCAAATTCAAGAGTCTGTGGCAGGAAGGATGTTGGCAAACATGAGGCACAGAAGTAAATCTAATGTGGTTGTAGCAGCAAGAGAAAAAGACCATGGTATGAGTTGAAGCTAGAAGTTTAGGTAGAGGACCTACCCATCAGGATTTTATCTTAAAAGTAGTAGATCACAGGAGTATTTTTAATATGGGGGAAGGAGGGCTAACATAATGAGATTTGCGTTTGAAAAGTCACTGTAACTACAGTACTGAAACAGATGGATGCAGGTGAAGAAAACTATCAGAATGGACCATGGAGATATGCTAGCTTAGACAAAGATGGAAATGGGAAGGAGAAGATGGAGGGAAGGCAGAGTTAGAAGGGAAAAGCAGGTGGAACTTGGTAAGGAATTCAATATGAGAGAAAGAGATGGAGGAATACATAATGACTCCCAGAATATCTGGGAATTTGTTTGTATTAGTGGATGAACAAGAATGCCATTCACCAAAAATTAGAAGAATGGTTTTGAATTTTGAGTGAGGGACAAGGAGGAGATCACAACTGTAACTTTGAATATCTTGAGGTATGGTGTAAGTCTGCAGCACAGAAAGAGGTCTACTCTAAAAACATAAATTTGTGGATCATCAGACTATTTTAATAATCATAGCTGTAGACATAGGTGACTTTCCCTGAAAAGAGGATGCAGTGGGAGGAAAGAAGAGGGTTTAGGAGAACTCCAGTATTTAATGACTGGCCCAGAATAGGGTGAGAATGGAAAGGAAACAAGGAAGGAATAGCCAGAGAAATGGAAGAAAACTACAGAGTGTGGAGTTAGAGAAACCAAAGAAGGAAAAAGTCAACCTTGGACCCTGACCTGAAGAAGAAGGAGAAGGAGAATAAGAAGGAGGAAGAGAAGAAGGGGGGGGAGGAGAAAACAAGAAGGGAAAGAGGAGGAGAAGAAGGGGAAGAAGAAGAAAAAAAATATATATATATAACTCATGAGATAGATAGATAGATAAATAAATAGATAGATCGATCGATAGATCTCTGTGTGGGGCATTCCATTCTCAGAGGTTGCTGCTTCCTTCACCTCTTGGAGGTTTCCCTCCTAAAGGGAGTCACTTGCTAATGGAGATTTGAAGGTCTGCAGAATTTCACTCTTGCGTGGAGGGGTCCCGGCCATGGAAGCAGAATCTCAGCTATCTGTTGGCCCAAGCTCTTGTGGCACACACAGATTATTGCTCAACAAGCATTTCTGCAGCTGTTTCCTAGTTAAAATTTATGACCTTATTGTTGCTAAATATCAACAGAAACGCCACATTATTTAAGGTATTTATTTGTAGGGCATAATGACGAGAACTGGGTGATGTTTAATGGAAAGATGTTAAGTTTTGTGATATGGAACGTTGTAATCTTTTTCTAATAAAGAAGTGAACACCTATATTACTAAAAAAAAAGTTTAAGTTCAAAATAGAACAGAGGAAAGAACATGTATTTTGTATCTGTTACTAATTCTCAGACCCTGAGGAGTTCAGTCTTTGTGATTTATTTGCCTCATCAAGATTATGACAGTATGTCAAAATATATTTACACATACACACAACTTAAAGATCACTCACGTGTAGTAGTCTTTGCTTCTGTTCATTGCTAATCCATTTTAGAAATACTTTCTGACTTTGTGTCTATGAAAATGTTAAGGATGGAGTATAATAACCTATACTTTTCAGAGTACAGGACACTCATTTGCAAGATGACTGCAATATGCTTTATTGGCCTCAGCTAACTTAATGTTGAAAAAATATATACTTCATTTGATTAAAAGAACATTACATCAGTTCTTATTTTCTCATTATTTGAAATACTTTCCTCTGGGGATTAGATTACATATATATAATAAGGTTTAAAGGTATTCATTAGTGAACATATATATAACTCTATTCAAGACTGGATTTTCAATATACATTTCCTCAAGTAATTTAAATTTATGTGTATAATTTTAGTATAGCTGGCTTTAATTTATTACCAAGATAACAAGCCCTACCAGCCAGCTCCCCTGTAGTATAGTAGAAAAGGAATGGTTTAAGAGCCAAACCTCTTTGGGTTTGATTCCACATTTATTACCTGTGCAGTTTCTCTTTATACCACATTGTGCCTCATTTGCTTCACCTGTGAAATAGGGACAATAATACTTATCTCATGAAGTTGCTCTAAGGAAATGTCTACCACATGTAAGCATTCAATACTGCTTTCTTGACATGTAATAATATGATATCAGGATAGTAGCCTCCAGAAAGAGCAAAAGCACCCACCTGGCAAGTTTTGACTCTATTGTTGCATGCATGCCATCCAGATCCAGAAAAGCAATCATACTTTTTAATATATTCAGAGTGCCGTGAACCCTGATGACATTGTCTCTCATGGCCTGTAAATTGAAATATATCATGATCTTGGCCAATGTGGACAGTTAACTTCCACATGATTTGAGAGAAGAAAATGATGGTTCCTTCTGTGCTAGTTTTTAACTAAAAGATGACAGAGAATTCCTTCAATAAGGATTGGTTGCATAAGTGAATAAAGTGAAACTGAGTGAGATAAAAGTTTCTTTGCATATTTTAGGAAATGTATAGAAATTCAAGATTATACTGGTTTCACAAACTTAGAGCTCTGTGGAAAAACCAGTGAGTGCTGGGCTAGGTTTTGCAGTCATTCATTTTCTCAAAAGGTATGGTGCCCTACCGTGTTGCTACTCTAATAGGTGCCATGATGGTCCAAAAAAAGAGCCATATCTATAGGTCTCTGCCCATGTCAGATAGGAAAATCATGAACCAGGTAATCACAGGGGTTTTCCAAAGCCAGCCAAATAGAGTAGCCTCCCTCCTTCTAATTTTCATCTAATCTTTCCATTTTAGGCTTAGCTTGTCTATTGTGTTTTCCCCAACAAAACCATATCTAACCCAGGCAAACCAAAATCCAAGATAAATTGTTGACTGTTTCTAATTCACCAAACAATTTTGTCTACTTTAAGATACTGTTTTCCTCTGATTCTGAGCATATAGATGCATCTTAATTAGCCTATTACCTGACTAATATTTTGGGGTTTTTTAAAGATTTATTTATTTATTTATTTGTTTGTTTGTTTGTTTATTGGACAGAGAGAGATCACAGGTAGATAGAGAAAGATCACAGGTAGACAGAGAGGCAGGCAGGGGATGGGGAGCAGGCTCCCCACTGAGCAGGGAGCCCGATGGCAGGGCTCGATCCCAGGACCCTGGGATCATGACCTGAGCTGAAGGCAGAGGCTTTAACCCACTGAGCCACCCAGGCACCCCATGCCTGACTAATATTTTGATAGTCACAGTTTTTTAGTTTATGCATTTGAGTTTGCTTATTTTGGATATTTTGTTTATTTCATCATAACAATGCAGGTTTAATGAGAAGAAAGTATAGAGGTATCAGAGATCTTTCCTGGCATACTTCTAAATCGAGTTGCTTTCCAATGTTTTTTAATTAAGCAAAGACTACTAAAAATGTAAGAATGTAATAATGAATTCCCTCAGAGGTCCTTGGACAGTGAGGTCAAGCCGCATTCGGGGGGAATGAATCCTAGGTGGTTCTTTTAATAGTTCCATCACAACTACATAATTATGGCTAACTTACTTTTCAGGTGAATCAAGCTCAATCTTTAATTACTTTAAGTTAACGGTTTAGAAGTCTTCTTGATGTAAATGCCTTGTATTTGTCTTCTAACATATAAAAGATATTATCTTTCCCAACTTGATAGACTAAATAGTATAGAAGAAAAGACACCAGGTCTGTCAACTAACTTTGCTTCCTTATAGTAAAATGGGAATGATCATATCTATCTTGCAATATCACAGGGTCTGATCCAGAGCAAGCATTCACTTTCTGTTTTAATTTTTGTTAGTAACACATGTATGTGGTTTAAGAATTCAATAGTTTTCCAAGACCTACTATAAAAACAGCGATCCTCGGTCTTCATCTACACCCTCTTTCCCTCCCTTTCTATTAACCAACAGTAACTGATTTCAACCCTGTTAGTCCTTTTATTTTCCTTCACATTTCTAAATAACATCACTTGAACTATTAATTCTTGGTTTCTCACTTTTATACATACCTTTTTTATATACTCCCATATCCCCCCACCAGCACGTATACACACCTTTCCCCTTCATCTGCCTAATATTAACATCTAATGATCAACCCATATCTGCTATTATTAAAATATTGAAGTGCCTCTGGGTGGCTCAGTTGGTTCGGCATCTGCCTTTGGCTCAGGTCATGATCCCAGGGGCTTGAGACTGAACCCTGCATCAGGCTCCCTACTCAGCAGGGAGCCTGCTTCTCCCTCTCCTTCTGTAAATAAATAAATATATACATGAATAAACAAATAAATAAATGCAATCTTTTAAAAATATATTGAAATACTTCTTGTAGGTAGAAAAATAGCTGTCGCTCTGAAACTACCGAGACCCACCTCTACTCTGTTAGTCCAGCCTCACCCAGAGACCATCCCTCCCCAGATAATCTCCTCCTACAATCCAACAAGGAAGGGAGTGATCCCTGGCACAGCAGGTTCCTTCAGCATTACCCAGCATCCACTATACCTCAATTTTGTAGTCCGTACCACACCAGGCGGTAAATATTTAATATTTTTAATATATAATCCCTGGTTGTATTTAAATTTTTAATTATGCTGATATTTAGTATTCACATTATTGCAATTCTGTGAACATTATTCACAGCTGAGCTATTTAGAGACTATGACCAAACTTACTCTCCTGTACTACTTAACTTCTTTTCCATTATTAAATCATCAGCAAATTCTTTGTTCTAGGTGTACATCTCTTCTCAAACACACAGTGATCTATCAAATTAATCTTCCTAGGGACATCTCTCCTAGAACTCTGTGTTCTTTTGCTTGCATCTGAACTAATTGCTCTTCAGACCTGCCTGCACCATTACCATCTCAGGATCTTCTTTCTCATCACCCTAGGGATTGTTATTTTTTGTTCTCCCTTCTGTATGGAAGCCTATTTCCTGAATCCCACATCACTTTTTTCCTTAGTTTATATCCTGGTGGAGCTTTCCCCGTAGCTTCCTGAGAGTAGCCAAGGGAAGACTAACTTTTTGAGAACTGTGTGTCTGACAATGCCCTTATTCTCCCATGACAATTGATGGAATTTTTTATGTATATAGATGCCTATGTAAGAAGTCAATTTCCTTTGTATTTTTTAAGACAATATTACAGTGTCTAACTTCCAATATTCTATTAGGAAGATCAATGCTATTCTAATTCTTAACTCCTTATATCTGGATACATTTTTCCTTTGCACCATTTTAGGATATTTCTTTTGTTTCCTAATATTATAAATTTCATAATGATGAGGCTTATTGTGGAGTTGTGTGATCACGGTAAATATCAGATTGAACTTCTAATCTAGAAACAACTATAATGCCATATAGTTGGAATCATAAATGTCTTAGTCCACTTGTACTGCTTCAACAAAATACCATAGATTGGATAGCTTATAAACAATAGAAATTTATTTCGCACAGTTCTGGAGGTGAGAAGTCCAAGATCATAGCACCAGATGATCTGGCATCTATTGAGGACCTACTTCCTGGTTCATACAGATGGTTATCTTCTCTCTGTGTTCTCACATAGCAAAGGGGGCAAGGGATGTCTCTGGGACCTTCCATAAGGGCACTAATCCCAGTATTGAAAGCAGAGCTAACCACCAAATCACCTCCCAAAGGCTCCATCTTCTAATACCATCATACTGAGTATTAGGATTTCAACATATGCATGGAGGTGGGGCATACTAACATTCAGGCTGTAGCAGTATGGCAAGTAGGCTTTTAAAATTGGCTTCTTTCACTTACTAACATTCACTTAAGGTTTTTCCACATCTTTTCATGGCTTGATATCTCATTACTTTTTAGGACTGAATAATATTCCATTTATTCCATTTACATATTGAAGGACATCTTGGTTTCTTCCATGTTTTAGCAATTACAAATAAAGCTGATATAAACATTCCTGTGCAAGTTTTTGTGTGGACATAAATTTTATACTCATATTGGTAAATACCAAAGAGCGTAATTCCTGGATGGTATGGTGAAAGTATGTTTAGTTTTGTAAGAAACTGCCAAATTGTCTTCTGAAATGGCTATATCATTTTGCATTCCCACCAGCAGTGAATGAAAGTTCCTTTGCTCTACATCCTTGCTAGAGTTTGGTATTATGAGTGTCTTAGATTTTAGGCATTCCGGTAGGTGTGTAATACTAAATCGTTGCTGTTTTATTTTGCAATTCCCTAATGATTTGTGATGTTAAGCATCTTTTCATATACCTATTTTCCACCTGTATTTACTCTTTGGTGGGGTGTCTATGCAGATGTTTTGTCTGTTTTTTTTATTTGGTTTGTCATCTTAGCATTGAGCTTTTAAGAGTTTTGTATATTTTGAATACCAATCCTTTTTCAGATATGTGTTTTTCACCACTTTATTTTTAAATTGTTTTAATAGTACTGAATTTACATAGTTTAAAAAATAAAAACAAAATTTAAAGGTAAATATTGGGATGTCTCACCCCACACACTCTCCCTTCCATATTCACCCCTTTTCACCATTTATATTATTAGGTTCTTTCTTACTTTCTACAGCCTCTTTATGTAAATAATAGCATATACAAATATATAGTTTTATTTAGCCCATTTCTTAACAAGATTGACATTCCATATGTCATTCCACACTTTGCTTTTCCAATTAGCAATGTATCTTGGGCATCCCTCCATACTTGTCATAAAGATCTTCCTCATTGTTTTATACAGCTACATCATGTTCCATTCTGGGATGTACAGTACTTACATTAAGGAATTTCCTGTGGCTGGACATTTATCACCCTGACTTTCAAAGGTAGCTGGTGCTCAGAAGCTGCTTAGATTTTCTGAGGCTCCATAATGACAATGGAGTGCTTCTTAGCTCTCCCCCTTTGCCAGCTTAGATTCTGGTTTGCTTAAATGTGCTAAGACAGTTTCCACTCGACCATCTGCTTTCTAGCTTCCAGAGTTTCTTCTGTTCAACACTTAGTAGCATAGCAGTATCATCTTCAAACTCAAGGGATACATCCTTGATTGGCTAGGTATATGTGAGCAAGTTTGTTCTTATCTTGTATATTTCCACTATACTTTTCCAGACTCTGATCATATCCTTTCAGAATGAAGAGACTCCATTTTCACAAATGAAAATAATCTGAAGATCAGAAGGTGGGGGATGAAATTGTTTACTTTTTTAGAGACTAAATCAGAGAAACAGTATGGTCTAAAGACTTCCTGGGGTCATTCACCAAGCCAATAAATTGCTTTCTATGGCTTTTGCTTCCCTATCTGAGGCTATAACCATTACAGTACCATTTCTTTCCCTGGATTTCAACTCAGTAGGCCTAATTACCATTTTCCTAATTTATAGAAATTGTTAGCACCATTAGTGCAGATATATCAAGGGCCCTGAGGGAGCAGTAATTCTCCTGCTGTACATTTAAATTGATACAGCCATTTAGTTCATCAACTGTGTAAGTCACAAGATGGACCTCTCCTGAGAAGTTGTAGAAGAGCTGTTGAGTTTGGGCCCTGCAGTCAGACAGACCCCACAGCTATTCAGCTTTCTAGTTACATCACCTTAAGCAAGCTATTTAACCCTTTAAACCTGTGTTTCACCATCTATAAAATAATGTGCTCCTCACAGGTTTGTATGAAGGCTAAATGCATGTAAAGCAACTAGTACAGGGCCTGGCACAGGCCCTAAACAGCATGCAATGAAAGTGGCTATCATTAACTAGCACATAGCAAACTACTTGGTGCCTAGTAGACATTCAATAAATAAGTGTTGGATGAATATTTGAATGGATGGACAAACACATCCTTTTAATGAAATACTGAATTTGATTAAGGTGTGTAGAAGGCTCTGCTCTCACCAATTCTAGTGTGTGTGTGTGTGTGTGTGTGTGTGTGTGTGTGTTTGGGGAGGCTGTGAAGGGCAATTCTCCTCCTCCCCTTCCCACTCGAGCAATTCTCCATTGCCAGTTGGGTGTCCTCCAGTCAACTCAATTCTGACACTACCTGGAGATAGAGTCGGATTCCCCAGATGAAGGGCTCAGTCCCACAAGACTGCCCCCCCAACCCCACTTGATAAGCCAGTTACAAGTTCAGGTTATCATCTGCACTTTTAATTAGTCAGCTATAGATAGGAGGTGCCAAAGATACCCTCTGCCCCTTGAGTTTGATTTATTCGCTAGGGTAATTCACAGAACTCAGAGAAATATTTTGCTTACTAGAAGACCAGTTTATTACAAAAGGATATAACTCAGAAATAGCCAGATGGAAAAGATACACAAGGCAAGGTACAGGAAAAAGGCATAAAAGTTTCATGCCCTCAGAATGTGCCACTCTCCCTGAATCTCCACCTGTCCACCAGTCCAGAAGCTCTTTGAACCCTATCCTTTCACGTTTTTATGGAGTCTTCTTTACAGAGGCATGACAGATTAAATCTTTGGCCACTGGTGATCAATTTAACCTCTAGTCCCCTTCCCTCCCTAAAGGTTGAGGAAAGAATGAAAGTTCCAAACCTTTAATCATAGGATTGGCTACACTGCAACCAGCCCCCAACATTAGGTGCTTTCCCAAAGTCACTTCATTAACAAAAACCTAGTAGTGGGAGAAGGGAGCTTGTTACTAATAACAAGACATCCATATCACCTTTATGGCTCTAAGCATTTCAGGAACTGAGGACAAAGGACCAAATATTATGATAAAAAATGCTCCCATTGTTCTCATCTCTCAGGAATTCCAAGGGTCTGGGGAGCTGTGAGCTAGCGACTTTAAACAAAGACCAAATATACATGAGAAATTTCACAGGCTAACTGCCAAGCTGATCTATAAACCACTCTCTGGCTCCTAACAGAAACTGACAAATACTCATTAAATGAATCTTCCAATAAAGGAGTGAACAAATAGATATGACTTGTCCACATTAGTTTTCATGATGCAACAAACCAAAAAAAAAAAAAATTTAAGAAAATTATTGTGGGTATGCATGTATTTAGAAAAGTCAGTTTGCTATGATAGGAATATCCTCTGTTCCTCAAATTTTGGTCTCCAAACATTCCTCCAAGGTGCAAATTTTAGGCAACGATCTCTTGACTGACTGTGGCCAATCAAGTACTCAATAGTGTCTTCAGTGTCCTCTATAGCTGCACTTGTACTAAAAACAAGAGGAAAAATGGAAAAATACTATGTTCAGTAGTTGAAAGTATTTGTCATAGGTAAGATGGCCTTTGTGCTCCTTGTGTGGTGAGGGTGTTAGTTTGATTTGGCAGGAGAGAGTAGGTCATAAACCTTAATAAAAATGCCTTAAGGCATGCTGATTTAGCTTTAAAATTAAAAAGGAAAGAAAAGAAAACTTTTCGGGGGGGGCGTGGGTACCTCAGTTGGTTAAACGTCTTGGCTACCTTGGGCTCAGTTCATGATCTCAGGGTCCTGCCATCAAGACCCACAAGGGGGTGGGGGGGGGTCCCTTCTCAGTGGGGAGTCTGCTTCTTTCTCTCCCTCTGCTGCTCCCCCTGCTTGTACTCTCTTGCTCATGCTCTCTCTCTCTCTCTCTCAAATAGATAAATAAAATCTTTAAAAAAATTTTTTTAAGATTTTATTTATTTATTTGTCAGAGAGAGAGAGGGAGAGCGAGCATAGGCAGACAGAATGGCAGGCAGAGGCGGAGGGAGAAGCAGGCTCCCTCCTGAACAAGGAGCCTGACGTGGGACTCGATCCCAGGATGCTGGGATCATGACCTGAGCCGAAGGCAGCCGCTTAACCAACTGAGCCACCCAGGCATCCCCCCCAAAAAATTTTTTTTAATTTTTTATTTTTTATAAACATATATTTTTATCCCCAGGGGTACAGGTCTGTGAATCACCAGGTTTACACACTTCACAGCACTCACCAAAGCACATACCCTCCCCAATGTCCATAATCCCCCCCAAATTTTTTTAATCCAAAAAGTTTCCATCATGTGTCACCCAGAAAAAAAAAAGAACCATTCGACATAATTGACATTTATTTGTTCTTGCCCTGCAGATAAAAACCTGATAAAATCAAATTTAAAATATTGTTTCATTGGTCTTTTGATGCCCCAAAGAAAAATGATTATACTAGGTCTCATTTTTGCCTAGTTCCACACTACATGACATACATTACGTCCAATTCTCACAAATATCCTTCAGGGTCATCAATTTATTGTCATCAAATGGAGAAATGGAGATCCAACATAAAAAATGTGCCAGTGGTCACTGTAATGCTGACCTGAAGGCAGAATACAAACCGTGTTCTTTCAGATTTCAAAACTCGTGTTTCTCAATACCTTTTTATCTTGTGATACTTTTTTCCTAGCAATAATAATGAAATATCTTCCTAAGCAATGAAATAATGTTAGACCCGTCATCTGACATCTGTCACACTGAATTTCCCAAACCAATTCAACATAGAAGAAAAGGTTAAGAAGTTTGGGCATAGGAGTTTGGAACTTGTCCAAAGCAATGATGGGAAAGGGAAGAGAGATTTAGAAAAGAATTGTAAAAAAAAAAAAAAAAAAAAAAAAGAGGTAAGGAGAAGAGTTTCTGTAACCAATGGTCAGCTGATTCTAAATATCTGTTTTTATAAATGGTAAATATTGGTCATTTTTTGAATACTCAACATTTCTTTTATATTCCCACCCCCCATATCCTGTAAGGCAGAGCCCTTCTCTTAATACCAAATCTGAAAATCCCTGATACTCATTTTCCCAGCTCCCCCTGCATCTGGACAAGAGACAGACCTAGGTTCTACCATTCACTCACACTTGTTCAAAATATCAACAGAAATTTTTGACATAAAGAGGAAAGGAGCACAGAGAATACACCACAATGAGAATGGCCTCGTAACCAGCTGCTAGAATGGTTCTAGTGGCCGCTTTGGTCTCCAGCCACAATGTTGTTAATGATAGAAGAAATAACCTGGACACTAGCAGCAGGGTCTCATGGGACCAGTTCTTTGGCATCTATTTTGGCAATGCTTTCTGGATTTGCAAACTCAATCTCGTTCTCTGATACTTAGGCAATCTGGAAGCTTCCTAACATCTTTCAATACATTCCTTTTAGTTTAAACTAACCTTATCAATTCTGTGGTCCACAATTAAGAATCATCACTGAAACAATATATAAATAATAGCAATAATGATCATTATAACTACCATATTTTGAGTGTCTATGATGTGATAAAATATTCTGATAAATGTTTTAAAAACTTTTTATTCATGAAATTCTCACTGAGGCCCAGTTATTTCCATTTCAGGAAGAGGAAACAGAGAGGCTAAATGGTGTAGTCAAAGACATATTGGTAAAAAAAAAAAAAAAAAATAGCAAAGCCCAAATTTGAACTCATCATTGTGACTCCAAAACTCAGCCGCTGAACTTGAATATATAATTTAGAGGTAGTTTGTACTCATAGCTTTTAGGGTACGTCTATAGGTAATTGTATTAGGGTTCTCCAGAGAAGCAGAATAGGATGTGTGTATATTTATATACAGAGAGATTCATTTTAAGAAGCTAACTTACAAAATTTTGAGGGCTGGCAATCTGAAATCTGTAGGACAGGTCAGCAGGTCAGAGACCCAGGGAAGAATTAATGTTGCAGCTGAAGTCTGGAGGCAGCCTGGAGGCTGAACTCTCTCTGTAGGTGTCTATACCCAAATTCCCTCTTATAAGGATATCAGTCATAATGGATTAGGATCTACACTAATAACTTCATTTTAGCTTTATTACCTCTGTTAAGACCTTATTCCTGAATGCGTTACATCCCATTCTAAGGTACTGGGGGTTAGGACTGCAACATACGAATTTTGGAGGGGACATAATTCAGCCCATAATAGGAGTAAATTCAATGCAACATTTTGGGTAACACTGAATATAAATGTAGCCTTAGGGATTTTCTGAGTTTGAGTGATATGATTACAATTTGTTTATGGGTCCCCTCAGTTTTTAAAAGACCAGTCCTGCCCATAACCACCATCAAAATGCTAACCTTAATATTATTAGCAACCAAGGTCTCCTATGTCTTAATTAAGTAGCTTTGGGATGTTGATGCCCAGCTACATGGGAATTTTAGATTGTGTTTCCCCTCCCCCCCCCCAAAAAAACAAGCTGCATTACATTACCCAATACTTAAACCCACTGGGAAAATCAAATGAAATAAACTCCATTATGACAAAGTGAAACAGCTACTCAAAATATTCTTGTTCAAGGACTAATGGCTTTTAGCTATAATCTCACAATTCTTGCAAAGGTTTCAAACCTTATGGAGGTTGGACGGCATTGTGAAGTCTGAAGTCACCTCTTAGCAATGAACACTGTGATAGGAACATTTGTCATTTTTTTTCATCTGGAGATTTGTTATTCAGTGGTTGCAAGTGAGAGTGTTTGGAAAAGCCACCCTAACTCTTCCGTCAGTTATTTAATAGCAGTGAAACCTTTTTGCATTTATAGGGGTTTTGTACTTTTCAAAGTCCTTGCACATACAGTAGTTCACTTCATCTCAATGGTCCTTGATTGGCCTAAAAGTTAAACCCGTCTTCCCAATGTGCCTCATGATCTTAGAGAACACTTTAAGCAATGAAATAAAGTGACCCAAGTGAGGAAATTGCTCTGAAATCATTCTGTAAAATCAATGCACCATTTTCATACAAATTCATAAAGAGTGAAGCTACTAAGTTAAATCCTTAAGGAAATTGTGGGGATTATACAAAGATTTTTAATCCTTTACTGTTTACTTTGTTTTTAACACCGTTTTCTGTAGGGCTAGCTCTTAAATCCAATTTTACCTTATTAAAAATTTTAGACAAAAACATGCCTCTATTGCCATTTTGCTTTTCTGTTCATTGCCAAACCCTCATATTCCCTTTAAAGAAAAACTGAGGGTAATTTGTGGTCAAAAGATCCTAAACTGAAAATACTTGCTGTAATTAGATGGGGCCTGAATATTCCTCCCTCCACAAAGCAGATGGTGATTTCTTTTTTAAAGAAAATAGTGATCTGTATTTCTGCCTCTGTGCCTTCTGCATCAGACATGAATTAAAAATGAATTTCTATTTTGTTGCACTCTGGGAGCCTGTTACATTGACCAACATTGTTGGGGGGGATGGGGAGAATCACCTAATTTGCCCAAATAAAATCACACGATGTACAACAAAGACATTGGCTCTTTCAACTCTCCACAGGCAAGCTTTAAAAAAAAAAAAAAAATGAACAGACGCAGCATAATCTTGAGAATCCTCTTGTTATTCTGCTGGTGGAGTCTGTAGCTACGGAGACATCTGTGATGTGGGATAAGGAAGATCATTTTTCTGAAATACAAAGGGTACAGAAAGTAGAAAGATCATTTTGGGTGTTTAAAACCTAAGGAATAACCTTACTCTTTACCCATATGGTTTTTTAAATGATTGATTGCAGGAGCACAGCAATTCAGCGTTGATTTTTCTCCATTTATTTGGTGTCAGAAAATAAAAATGGAATCCAACCTCTTAAAATATGTAAGAAAATAGCTAATTTCATATAAGTATGAAAGGTACTGCCTGTGCTGATAATATAACATGTCTCTAATCCTGGATTCTAATTATGGTGCACAGCCCTGTTTCTCTTGGGGTGGGAAGCTAGATAAAAACCTTGCTTCCAAGATACTTTCTGCTGTTGATTTGATTATACAGTCCTATGGAGCTAGTCACAATGCCCTTACAGTTAGTCCTACAAATAATGTCTTTCCTATTTTAATATCAAATGTCTATCATTACACTGGGGAGTCTACTTTATTTTTATAGAATCTGATTTTGAATAATCAAAACTATTCTTCAAATACTATATGTGTTATTACATACAAAGTAATATGGAGCACTGAGTCAAGAACCCATACAATTAAGACCCAGAAGTAACTTAACATGAAACAGTCTGGTCATTCAAGCTTTGATTAAATAGGAAATAATAACAATACAATTTTTGTTAAATGCTAGTTATGCACTAGACACTGTAGTAAATGTTTTGTGAATGTTAATTCATTTACTTCTCACAACACTTTGAGAATAAGTATTATTATTTCTATTTTATAAATGAGAAAATGAAATCACAGAAATGATAAGTAACTTGAAAAAGATCAAAAACTAATGAATATAGAATTCAAAACTAATTAATTTGACTATAGACCCTGGGCCAATAACTAGTATACAATGCAGACAATCAAGAAGCTAGTAACAAGAAGGAAAAAATGGTACATTCAATGGCTCATTGTGTCTGTAAGATTAAAATAAAACAAAATAAAATAAGGAGGTCAAGAGAACTCCAATAATTTTTTTTTTGGCCTTAATATCCAAAGAAATTTTTCCTGGGGACTTAAATGAAAACATGCCTATAAAAATATCTCATAGACTGGAAGTAAACTAACTGAAAGGGCAGGGTAAAAAGTATTCCAGATTCAGGCAGAAACAATAGGTATGTAAAGGACTTATGGCAAAAAGAAACATGAGTTTTTGAGAGACTGAAGATGAAGCCACAGTGTCTTGGGTCAGAGTGAACAGGGTCTGAGGAAGAAGTCAGAGAAGAAAAGGGTGCATTCCACTCTGGGCTTTGTGAGCTGTGTTAAAGGTCTTGATCTGTGTCCCATGAGAAATGGGAAAGCATTAAGGGAATTGAAAGGGGCACTCAGGAGGGAGACAAATGAACAAGCGACCTGACTGCCACCTCTGTAAAACAGAAAACAATTTGGAGAAGTACATAGTGGAAATGACTAGACCAGTTTAAAAAATGTTGCAGTAGCATTACACAAAAATGATGAAAGCAATGATATCAGTGGACACGGGGAAAACTAAACTGATTCAAGAGATACTCCAGTGTTGAAATTTTTTAAATGATGAGAAATTAGATACCGAATATAGGGAAGATCTCAAAAGTGAGTCTTAGATATCTGACTAGTGCAACTGTGGATGAGGGAATTAAGAGGTCATGTTGAAGAGATTGACCTTGAAGTGGCTCTCGTCATCAACTGAAGTTGTCAGGTTCACGGTGAGACTATGGGTCTGAAGCTCAAAGCACAGGTCTAGGCTGTACATATACATACATTCTAGAAGTTACCGACGTAGAGATAGTTGTGAAAGCCAACAGCATGGATAACTTATCTAGAGAGAAAATGAGTGAGAAAAGAGGAATTCTAGAACCTAGAACTGATAGAACATAAGCCGGCAAAGAACCGTAAGACAGAGCTTCCAGATAAGTAGGGCCATGACTAAGAGAAAATGTGGTCAGGGAGGCCAACAGAGTAGAGTTTCAAGAAGGAAGGCAAGGACAACAGAGTCACATGCTGCTGACAAGCCAAGTAAAATGAGAACGGAAAAACTGAATACAGCAAAGTGGGAGTCATGGCCGCATTGGCGTAAACTGGGGGTGATGGGACTGAAGTCAGACTGGAGTAGGGTAAGTGGGCAGTGAAGAGATGCAAACACTGTAGACAACTCTATAAAAATCTGGCTATGAGGTAGGAAGAGGGATTAAAGTGGTAGCAAGAGAGACATAATGAGATGAAGGAAATGACCTCAGCCATAAAATCCAAATCTTTGATGATAGTACCTCAGAATCTGCCCACATTTCTAGACTGTTAAACACATACAGAATTGTAATATTTGGACATTTCAAAGGAATGAAGAGTTATTAATTAGCTATAAATTTTTATAGGGTCCTAAGAGAGTTGTTTTTCTTTCTGTAGTGATCCATTAACCTGGCCACACTTTCTTTTTTTTTTTTAATATTTTATTTATTTATTTGACAGTAGATGGAGAGGCAGGCAGAGAGAGAGAGAGAGAGAAGCAGGCTCCCTGCTGAGCAGAGAGCCCAATGCGGGACTCGATCCGAGGACCCTGAGATCATGACCTGAGCCGAAGGCAGCGGCTCAACCCACTGAGCCACCCAGGTGCCCCCTGGCCACACTTTTAACTACAGAGAAGACCTATATCCATCTAGATACTCAGAGAACAGAACGGGGTTCATATAGGACTTTAGCTCATTGTCCATGTTGCATAGGACATAAAAGGAAGACCCTTTCCCTTAAGGCATCAAAAATGTAGTTATTAAAAGTCCTCAGGCATCAAATATTCATCATCATTTTTATTAAATTTGTGTTAAACACAAACTGCACACAAGCTGTTGTGTCAGATGTTGAAAATATAAAGGTGACTAAGACATAATCCCTAAGCTTAAGATGCTTATCAAATAACAGGAATGATACTTGTAGACAGATACCACTGGAACATTATAAAATGCCACAAAAATATATGAACAAATGTTACATTGAAGGAGTATATAAAACGCCAGATTGAACAAAGAAGGTATGTGTCTAAGTGTATTTGTCTGTGCGTGTGCACATGCACACACGGGTGTGTGTGTGTGTAGGTCCCCAGGTTACCAATAGAAATAGAAATAGGATACATAACAGGTACCCCCCCACACACACACACCCATAGGGCTCAATCATGGAATATTTCATGGAGACAGAAACCCCTGAACTGAGTCTTGAATAATATTAATAGTTTACATTTATTGAGAAATTATAATGTGCCAGGTAAAGTGGTAAGCAGTTTATATCTTAATCAAGTTATCATACCCATTATAGAGATAAAGAAATGGAAACAGAAAGAGTTTAAATAGCTTCTACATGGCAACACAATCTAGTTAACAAGTGTGAGTTGGGATTCAAACCCAGTTTTCCCCCAGGCCCTGTCTTCTGAACTACCACATTATATACCATACACCATATACCATGATAAATCATTAAAAGTTAGCCACAATTTGTGCATGTTGGTAATTGGGGCAGGATGGGCACATCCCAGGCCTGAAAATCAGTCCCTCTTATTTTTCCTTGTTTTCTAATCTCATTCTGGTTACAGGATGTTTTATCCCAGTGTTAAAAAGAGGAAGCATAACCACTTTCCCTCGTCGTTTTTAGGATATCAGTAAGCAGAAAGGAGCTTATTATAATATAGTCTATGCTTCTGATCCCCAGGTTACCAACATAGAATAGAAATAGAAAGAATGGTTTTTCTATTTTAAAGTAAAATTTAGGAGGATTGAACTGGAGAATAATTTTATATTTAGATTAATAAGTCCATCTTGAAAAAAAAATGGCTCACAGGAAAGCAATCCTGGAGTTAGGATCCATCAGACCACCCAGGAGTCGTGGCACTTAGGGCATGATAGGTGATTAATTCCACTCTAAGCTATAAAGAATAAGCAGAAAATCATAAAAAAGAAACAGTGTTCACCTTGACAGGGAGGACAGACAGTAGGATCAATCATAGCTAGCTTCCAGAACACTGAATCAGAACAGAAGGAAATTTTTGTCTTATGAACCAGGGGCCCCAGCAACAGTACTGAGATCAAGGGAGAAAAGAGGTTAATTGACTTCTCACCGGTGATACTCTTATCTAATCACTGGAGATAGAGATGGTCTGAAATCACACGGTATAAACTTCTTGCATCAGAAAAGCAACATAATAAATTATTTATCCTTGGAACCTGCATTGGACTGGTGTTTTTGTTCCCCCAAATTCATGTATTGCAATCTAATCCCCAATGTGATAGTATTTGGAGGTGGAGCCTTAGGGAGGTGATATGGTCATCAGAGCCAAGACCTCATAAATGAGATTAGTGTCCTTATAAAAGAGAACCCAGAGAGTTCCCTTGCGCCCTTTTGGCACTTGAATAACCAGAAAGATGATGGCTGACTATGAAGAAGGAAGCGGGCTTTCACCAGACACCAAATCTTCAAGCACCTTCACCTTGGACTTCCCAGCCTCCAGAACAGTGAGAAATAAATTTCTGTTGTTTATAAGCACCCCCGCCCCGCCAGTTTATGGTGTCCTGTTACCGCGGTCTGAATGGACTAAGGCAGGACCTCAACCAACAAAGGAGGAACTAGAAGGAGCTGGTATTCCTATAGACCATTTTGAGAATTTTGGTGTAAGAATTTGGGGGGAGACTACCTCTCTGTGAACTGAGAGGTCGTTAAGGGGAGAGCAGCAAAGTAGCTTGCAGGGATGGATGGGTAGGTCGGAGAAGGCTTCCAAACTCTTCACTTTACTTGATGGGCTTTCTCATGTTGCCGAGTTCCTCGCCTTCTTGTAATGACAAAAACAAATTACAAAATAGAGAAACAGAAAAAGTAGATGGAGAAGTGGGAGTGGATCAAAGAGGAAGGCAAACTTTGGTGAGTGCTGTGAAGTGTGTAAACCTGCTGATTCACAGACCTGTACCCCTGGGGAGAAAAATACATGTTTATAAAGAATAAAAAATTTTTTTAAAAAAGAGGAAGACAAATAAGAAGCAAAGGAGAAGGTGAAAATGGAGAAATCAGTGGAAGAAGGAGAGGGAGGAAAGGAGAGAAGCGGGATAGACAAGAAAGTTAAGTAAAATGATAAAGGCAGAAAGGAAATGTAAGGGTCATATTAAAGCATAAAATTAAGGCTAAGATAAAAGATGATATAATAAAATACTAACCTAAAAAATATAATGTTAATTAAGGTAAAAGCTAAAGAACAGCAGAAAAGAAAAGGAAAAACTAAAACAAGATTTAAAAAATTTAAAATGTGAAAATCATAGGGATAAAAGATTAAAGATAAAACCAGGATAAATAAAAATCCTAAGAGCACTAGAACCGGTGAGATAAAAAGCTGGAAACATGAAAGTCAGAGGGATAAAAGATAAAAGCTAAAACAAGAAAATCCAAGTTAAAAGCAATACTTAGAAGTTGAGCATGAAATTCTTTTAAAAAACTGTTTAAAATTCATTCTTTCCTTAAAATAGAAGAGAAAGAAGGAATTTGAGATAGAAAGGGAAGACAAGGGAAAAACAGGAATCCTAAAGAATTAAGCAGAACAAACTAAAATAGAAATAGGGAAAATGTAAGTCGTCAACATACACCATGGCAACAAGAGATTCTAACATGACGTTGAGAAGATGATTTGTACCCCAGCGTATGTTCTTGACGCAATAAGGAAACAAAAACAACAGGCCAAAGAGAAGAAAGAGAGGAGCTCCTCATGAAGCATACTCTGTATGTTTGTATCCTTTGTTCCTGGGCATCCTTCTACCTCTCTAATCCTCATCCGGAAAAATAGATGGATACTATTATATAGATACTATTATATATACTGTTTTGCTCTAATCCCAGTTCAGCCTCCATAACTGCTTACAATAATAAGAAACAGACAAAATCTCCACAGTTTAGGTACAATGAGATCGAGGCAAAGATACAGTTGTTGTTTTTTAATTTGCTTGCTTGTTCTTTCAATAGGCTCCTCCCATGTAATCTATTATTCATTCTTTAGTTAATCACCACTTAGACTGAATTAATTTAATTTTACTATTTCTAGGATAACTTGCCTCCTAAAAGGGTGTCCATCGAGAGGTGTTTTGGATAAGGATTTTCTCCTCCTGCTCTGGGCTTTCATAATGAGCAACACCGGGAAGATTCATGTTAGATGTCATCCCTTTGTTCCACCCAACCTCACCCCTCTCCCCATCTCCCTCCACCCTCGACCACCCCGCTCTGTGTTCCTGGAGGTTGACTTTAATGGACTGTGCCCATGAGCCTGCTTACCCACAGCCTTTTGGTTAATTTTACCAGTGGGAAACATGGGCAGGGTATCAGAGAATAAGAGTACAGCAAGATCGGGGCGCCTGGGTGGGTTAGAGCCTCTGCCTTCGGCTCAGGTCATGATCCCGGTGTCCTGGAATCGAGCCCCGCATCAGGCTCTCCGCTGAGCAGGGAGCCTGCTTCTCCCTCTCCCTCCGCCTGCCTCTCTGCCTACTTGTGATCTCTGTCTGTCAAATAAATAAATAAAATATTTTTTAAAAATAAATAAATAAACGAAGAGTACAGTGAGATCAAGGTATTTATTCCTGGGGTTCCCTCACTGACATGGATTGACTCCATCTCCTTACCAAGGCTATAACTCCTGCCTGAAGGCCTTCTCCTGCAGCTACTCTCTCTAGATCAGTTAGCACAGATAACCTGCCCCCTCCTCTTGTCCCTTCAGTCCTGGAAGTGGTTGTTACCTAACTCCCTGACAGCTGCTAGCCCTGGGACACTTAGCTATCCCTTGATGGTTCCTCCTAGCCCTGTCCTCAAGGTTGTAAATAGCCCTTTTATTAACACCTCAACATTGAGTGTGCCATCTGTTTCCCACTGGGATCCTGATTGACACAGTAGGTTAAAGTATATCAGAGGCAAAAATTAACTTTGGCATTCTCCACCCTAATAGCTATGCCCTCATACGGCCATAGGCTGTTTACAGGTCCCTATTTTGACATACCTCCAGGGTTCATAAAGCCATTATTATCTAGAATGTATCTAACTTACTTTTCCATCCAAAATTATCTATGTAGCGAGCCATTTTCCCAAGATGCAGATCTCTTCAATGTGCATGGAGGAGAAAGCCCATCACTGATCTCTGCCAGAAAATGAATTGTCTCTCAGGCAAGTAAGACAATGTCTCCTAATGGCCCTCAGATTACATTGGCATGAGTTACCGCAAAAAACAAATCTTAACCAGAAACTCTCCCTCCAGTTTTGTCCTCCACTCATATATTCTAAGTACTGCAACCAGATTAATTTCTCTATAAAGACATTCTCATTATGCTACCCACTGATTTTAAAAGCCTCAATTGCTTCTCATTGTCCATGGAATAAATTCAACCATTTAAGGTCTGCAGTCTGGCTCCAAGTGGTGGATAAGTCTAGCATTAGGAGAATAGCATAAGGTAGAAAGGGGAAAGAATTTCAATATCACCCCCACTTTACAAATATATTTTCTTCTTATATTCTTCAATAACAGAAGACCACCATATGGCAGGGAAGACTCCTCCATGAAATAATAATTCGTAATTTTTCTTTGACTTTAGTTTCTATGGTGATGAAAAGTTGCAAGGTTTACACTGCCACACGACGATAGTACTGCATTTATACTCACAATTTTCTTAACTGATTTCATGTGCTATTGAGCTTCGATTTCTGTTGATTTTTAAACTATTAAAATATTTTCTGAGATTTTGTGACATTAGCTTGCAGCACTGTAAGTAGGTCATCATCTGAGGGATTCAGGTCTTCAAGTCCCAATGCTGCATAAAGGCTTCCTCCAACAAACCTGGACATACCTACCATGTACATTCTGACTTCCTTCTAAGCGTTATTATTCCCTTACCTGAAATGTCTTTTGTCCTCCTTTGCACTTATCCAAATACTGCTGCCATATGTCATTGTGTTAAATAATTATTAGGTGTTTCCGTTATTATTATCCTGCCACTCAAAACTCATCTCAAGCCCTCTTCTACAGAGACCTTATTGTTTACCAGTGAATGTGTCATATGCTTCTTTTATAGTATGTGTCTCTTCATGTAGGTCAGGTCTCCCTCATTAGACTGAAAGCACCTTTAAGAAGCATCCATGTCTTTGTACCCATATTAGCACATCACCCAGGAACTGAAAGAAAATAGAAGAAAAATAGCATAGAGCTTAAGTCAAAGCTTATTTTACCTAGCAAAGGCAGTTCTAAGGAAGATGACCTCTCAACCTGACAGAAAAGGGAAACTTTAGTGTTCTTCTTTTAAGCTCTAATGCAAAACGTAAACTATCCCAAAAAGGAGAGGATTCACAAATGACCTTCTACCTGACCAAGATCACTGATTACAGAAAAGTCTCATGAGGCAAATGTTATGTGTTCCCTAGAGCTCTTTTCAGGATCTTCTTTCCAGTGAATCACTTTGCTGTCCCATTGGGCAGCTCTTTGTAGTCCCTAATCTATCTTTATACTTAATGTCCTCGGTCATGTTGTTGTAAATTAGGTAGGACACAGACTAGGTTGTAAGAACAAATGAATTTCACAATTTACTGATTCAAATAAGACAGTTGCTTCTCTCTTGTAACAGGAAGAGGTAGATGGGTAGTCCAGGATAAGGAAGTCACTCTGATCCAAAAGCATATCTAAAGACCCAGGTTCCTCCCATGTTTTGGCTATGCCATCCCCTAAGCAGTTGCCTTTGTCCACATGGTCAAGGCTGGCTGATCGTATCCACATTCTAGCTCACAGGAAGTAGGAAAAAGGAAGTGGAGAGCAACCAAATTCCCTTGAACAGTTTCCGTCCCACCAGGTAAAGTTATTTTCTTAAATAGGACCCTAAGACCCTAGGTGGTCAGCCATAATTATATATCACACTGGGGATGTAGGCGGTGCTCTGGGAATGGAGGCTTCAAGCCTCATGTCACACTGCTATCACCACTCAGAACCAGAGGCTCTTTAATGTAGGCATCCAAAAATGTGCCCCATGATTAGCATCTCATCTCCAGCTTGTGTGTATACGCAGCCTGAATGTGAGTTAATAAATACTCTGTAACTGAAAGGTATCAAGAACTGCCATGCTTCCTTTCTCCAGTTTCCTGGTCCTGTGTCTAACTAGTATTGTCTACTCCCTAGTACCCATGAGCTCAGGCCTAACACTCTAAGCCAGCAGTCTTCAACTGGGCACTTTTGCTCCGCAGGAACCATTTGGTAATGTCTGAAGACATTTGTGGTTGCCATAACTGAAGAGGACCTCGGGCACTACTAGCATCCCGTGGGTAGAGGCCAGCCGTGTTGCTAAACATCCCACCATACATAGAAGAATAGCCTTCAATGACAAGTGTCCAGCATGAAAGAGAATATTAGCAAGGCTGAAAAACCATTCTCTAGGACATTCCTGTTTTTTCTTCTCAGAAATCTTAACAGGGAGCCAAGCTCAAGCTCTCAGGACAATAGATTCTTATGTTTGGTACTGTGCTTTTTATCCATGCTTTGGCCTGCTTTTCTCACCATACATTGCTTCAGACACTTGATCTAGGTTCTTACAAAAGCTCAGAGTCTCAGTAGTCTCTGACCACTGCCATTATTTAAGCTGGTCTTTGGTGAAATAAAATTTTATTATCTTTTAGGGAATGTTAAAAAATGTGTTCTCAAGTCTAACAAAGAGTGAATGTAGGCAGTTAGCTTAGTGGGAATAGCATAAGCCCAGGGACCAGGTTCTTGATCTTGTTCTGCTACTAACTAGCTGTGATCATGAGCAAATTATAGTCCTTCTAAGCTGCAGTTTTCTCTTTCAGTGAAATGAACAGTGGGACTCATTTAATCACTAAATTATTCTTGTTGTGTCTAGTCCCCAGTTGTAATAATTACCTCTTCACTTCTCTTTCTTTTTTATTTACACACACACATTTCTGCAAAAGAGGTGATTTCCTCAGTTAAATTTATATTGCCTAGAATTAAACTAGGAATAGTTTACAAGGACCATTATTAAGTCAACAGGCAAATCTACCCATATTGTCATCTAATTCTTTTTTCCAATTTCAAACTTCCCATTCCTCAATTGTGTGAGCTCCATTAAGTCTTAATCTCTCTGGGTCTTAGTTTCTGTTTGGCAAAGTGAGAGTTAATTTCCAGATTCCCTTCCAATTTTGATACCCTGTGCCTACCCAGAACCTCTCTGGCCTAACCTTACACTGTCTTAAGCCCTAGTGATGAATGGTGTCATCAAAATATAACACTCACAAGTGAAGACATCATATTCCATAAAGTGGCAGTAAAAAAAAAAACGTTTATAATAATGACTGACCATGAACATGCAAAAGAGGGGTTATTTTGCGACTTCATCTTTGCAGTGTTTTCCTTTTTTTACTGTATTTTACAGCTTGAACTAAAAGAGCCAAAAATCAAGTTTAAATATAGACATACCATAGAGATGCTTCTCTTCAATTTCCAATAACTTGCCCAACTTGATTTTCTATTTTCTTTTTTTAAATTTTATTTTATTTTTCCAGTGTTCCAAGACAACCTGATTTTCTATATTTTTTTAAAGATTTTTATTTATTTATTTGACAGAGAGAGATCACAAGCAGGCAGAGACGCAGACAGTGGGGGGGAAGACTCCCTGCTGGGCAGAGAGCCCAATGCAAGGCTAGATCCCAGGACCCTGAGGTCATGACCTGAGCCAAAGGCAGAGGCTTTAAACGACTGAGCCACCCAGCAGCCCCTCTATATTATTTTTAAGAAAAAATTTATTTCTGCCCTCAAACTCTACAAAAAAAAAGTCTGTTTACCTGGGGTTGTTGCCACCCTTTTAGTATTTTACTTGCCCCTTCATATACTCTTATCTGGACAAAATGACAAGACGGAAAAATTCAACACAAAAAAAAGAACAAGAGGCAGTACCGAAGGCTAGGGACCTAATCGAAAAAGTCTGTTTAGAATCTGACAAACAAATCTTTCTGCATCCTGGCAATCCATCTTGAATTTAAGGATATACCACGAACATTGGTAGGATTAGAATAATGATCAAGTAGCAGCAATGGCCATGGTCACCAAACTGTGCAAAGAACCAAGATGCCCTTCAACAGACGAATGGATAAGAAAGATGTGGTCCATATACACTATGGAGTATTATGCCTCCATCAGAAAGCATGAATACCCAACTTTTGCAGCAACATGGACAGGACTGGAAGAGATTATGCTGAGTGAAATAAGTCAAGCAGAGAGTCAATTATCATATGGTTTCACTTACTTGTGGGGCATGGGGAGTTAGAGAGGAGAAGGGAGTAGGGGGAAATTGGAAGAGGAGGTGAACCATGGGAGATTATGGACTCTGAAAAACAATCTGAGGGGTTTGAAGTGGCGGGGCGGGGGAGGGGGGAGGTCGGGGTACCAGGTGGTGGGTATTAGAGAGGGCACAGGGATTGTATGGAGCACTGGGTGTGTGCAAAAATATTGAATACTGTTATGTTGAAAATAAATAAATAATTTTTAAAAAAGAATAATGATCAAGTAAAGTTTAAAGTTGAAAGTTTATGTTTAAAAAAAGTTTGAAGATGAAAGTTCATGATGAAAGAGACTTCACAATATTTGTGACACCTGGGTTTCCAGGAAGTTGCCAAGTACACCAGGTGATGTGCAGATGGGTTCTGTTGTCCAATGTTGGCAACAATCTAGAAATTATAGATGGAGAGAAGTGCCTAGCTGCTTGTCTTCCCAAGGTCTCCCTTCTAGGAGAATCAAGTAGTTGCCTCTAAACTCTAGGGTTTGACATCCCAGGGACACCACCAAGCTGCTTGTGAGTGGATCAGGAATGAGTTCTCAGGTATTCCCCAAAGGAGTAGACAAAGCTTTCTTCACATTCTGTTGACTGAATTAAGTTCATTGTGTGAAGAAATCGGGCTCTCATTTTAACAATCTGCTTAGATAACTGGTTAACTAATGGTCAAGACTTGTCAGATACAAACAGGAAGAACTTTAATTTTTTTCCAGTCATGGCTGCCAGTGCGCTAACGAATTTCTCTTATCTTTGCAAATGTGCAAAAGTTCCATATCTTTGCAACCACTTTCAATCATTTATTCCCCCCCCCCAAAAAAAACTCAAAAAACAAAAAACTCAGTCCTGTTTAAAATCCAGTGTCTTTCTCCCCACCATTCCTTCCTGCCCTGTAGTTCAGGGCACTGCAACAGGAAGGAAAGGGGTGAGGTCTGCTCTGTCATCTTGCCGTCCTCTCGGAGACCAGGTATTGGAAGAAGGAACGTACATAAAGGAAGAAAAGAGTGTTTGCTTAATAGCTAAGTTATTATCAGGTGTTGAAGCTTCTCCAGCTAACTCAATCTGACCAAACATGTCCTCTGTACAGAAAGCTTCAAAAGACCACCTCTCTCTTTGGGTATCTGAATGAGCTCTGGGGAGGTGTGGGGCTTCCTGATTACACAGTTCTCTAATATGAAAATAAACACTATCACCACCAAATACCACACCATCCCTCCCACCTCCCATCCCTCCCCCGCCCCCTCCCCCCGCCCCATAAACACACTTCTGCCTTGATCCCATAACTTGAGCCACTGGAAACGTAATCTTGCCTAACAGTGGAAGACAAGTTCTTCCCTGCTGTTCCTCCTTCTTTCTGTCCTGCATAATATCTCAGATCCTTTTCCCTCTAGGGACAGGGACATATCAGGAAGTCGGTGCCTAAGCAAACTATCACTGAGGGAATGAGGCGAGTGTCCCTTTCTTGCAGGTATTCCCAATCTTTAAGTGGCTTTCCCTTCTTCTCCCTGCAAAGAGTGGAAGAGATAGCCATAACATTCTCTACTAACGGATAACTCACACCCTGGCAATTTTCTCAATCTGTTCTTTCCTTTTTTACTTTCTCACTCTATATACTCCCTTTTCTCTCTTCTTCCTTCCATTCTTTTTAGTTGGGCTGGTCGGAATGGTGATTCAAATGACAGTGTCTGTGGACTCTCAGCTCACCCAGGAAGGGACATGAAGTCCCACCTATTTGTGATGAACTTCAGAAAGTGGTGTACCTGGTACCTCTTTTGCACCTTGTTTTTTATTCTACCTACCCATTTGGGGACAAAGGGAATGTCATGTCTGCATGAGTTTCACTCTCACATCACCAAATCACCTGGCACATCACAGACTCAATGACTGAGAGCAGAACCTCCATCTACATACAAAAATGACAGTCAAGAGACATACCCGGGTTCAAGATCCAGACCTGGATCTTAACGTTGTGTTGTTGTGGCAAATTGCTCAATTAAGGCCTGAGTTCCTCATCTCTAGAATAGGAACAGTATTAACCTTGTGGAGCCTTTAGCTGGCTGTGCCTTGGAAAAGTGTTCAATAAGGCACATTATTTAATATTTCCATCAGATTGACAAGCAGCATTTTGACAACAATGTACAAGACACTGTGAGTAAGTCTTGGTGTCTGACATCAAGGAGTTCACAGTCTAATACAGAAACTGACACATAAAGACATTACTACAGTAAAATGTGGCAAGTTCAAAGAAAGACACATCTGAAGTGCTCATGGGGTCAGAATGAACTAGGGAAACCATGAGGCAAGGGGGCTAGGAAGATCTCAGGGTTGGTTTTTTTTTTTTTTAAGATTTTTATTTATTTGACAGACAGAGATCACAAGCAGGCAGAGAGGCAGGCAGAGAGAGGGAAAGGGAAGCAGGCTCCCTGCTGAGCAGAGAGCCCGATGCGGGGCTGGATCCCAGGACCCTGGGATCATGACCTGAGCCGAAGGCAGAGGCTTTAACCCACTGAGCCACCCAGGCGCCCCGAAGATCTCTGTTTTAATTGCATTCTACTCATTCTATTGGTAAGAGAGGGTTTCCTGCCCTAGGGCTGTGGTTTGGCTGAACATGTAACCCCTGACAATGGGCAAAAAGACACCAACAGCTGTTCATTAGTCACCTACGGAAGGAGGTATTTACTCAGGAACAGAGTGAATGATCAGGGGCTATGTGAGGCAGGCTCTGTACTACCAAGAATGGCAGGTGCCCCAAGGTTCCTACACTGGGTGGGTATGATTGGCTTATTTGTATAACTCCACAGGCTGGCAGAGAACTGAAACATATTACTTGGGGTAAGTAAGACCTGTGCCTCATGATAAGGAGGGTTGTATATGCAGCATACCTTATCCACAGGAGCAGAGTAGAGGGGGAAAGTTGCAGGTCATAGAAGGCCCTCCTGATGTGACCAGACATCAGGATATCATGTCGCATTGAGGTCCAGTGTTTGGTCTTACAACACAGCTTCCTGCAGCAAACATCTGAACTTGGCCTAAAATATCAATGATTGACTATATGAGTGACTGGCATGGACTGTGGTTATGGCATTCCAGGTGAAGAGAATTCCACTGCCAAAAGCTCATTTCTTCCCTGTACAACATATTTAATGTTGCTGTGGAATAAATTGTGAAGCAGAACATGGCAGAATTCCTTCAGGAATAGACAGAAGTTGAACATAAAGAGCCTTGAGGGAAAGAGCTTAGATGATACTCTGATATAATAATGTTAAATGAATTCTTCTAGAATGGTTAGAAGTCCGACAATTGCAAAAAGGGCTATAATGTTTAAAAAGTTATACTAATTTCTTTATCACATGTTACTTTAATATCCACCAGTATACATTTGTAAATCTCTAATACAGTGTACCTTGCTGCACAATCTTCTTAAACCTGAGGACATTAGTCTTTCCGGAATTTTTTTTTTCCATAACACCAATTAACTATCCCAAAGAATAAAGTTTAAAAATTACTGTTATACGTAATGAGGGATCATTAAAAGATTCAAGCTGGGAGTGACATTGTCATATTTGTATTTTAAATTAAACACTCTGATAGATGTGTAGAAGAAGAATTTGAAAGGATAAAGATTTGAGTGTTCTGTGATCCCAGCCAGGAGGCTGTGGAAGCAATCCAGAAAAGAAATCATGAATAGAAGTAAGATAATAAGGACAAGAAAAAGGGAAATTTGGAAGATGCTTTTATTACTAAATGAGGTATATGTATCAGTGGGAGATCTAGGTCAGAAATACACACCAAAATGTCAGTGATTTGCCATTATTAAGGGTCTCTACCCCATTTATATTAAATGAGTATCATAAGTCGATACAGGGGAGGGGTTTTGCTCCACAGAATCACTTAAGGACCCAGCTGATGAAGATTCTATAATCATATAGCAGCACCATCTGGAAAAGAGAGCTTTGTCGGTCATTATAAAAAGGGAAAAGAATGTGGAGCTTCAGACACTGTCTTTGGCTTTCCTGTCACTTTGGCTGTAGCCAACTGATTAGAATTAGTCACAGGGCTCAGACTCATCGTAAGGGGTCTGGGACATGTAATTGTCCATGTGTCTAGGCATGGGATGAAACCAAGTATTGGTCATACCATTCACAGTAAGGAGGAAGAAAGATACAAGGATGCCTCCACCAGTAACAAGATAAATGATAGTGCCACAAACTGGAAGAATGAGGGTGCCCGAATCGAGAGGTGAATGTTAAGGAAGTGAGACAGCTGAAAACTCCCATTTTGAGCATTTTGAGTTTTAGGTGCTGAAGGAGTTTTCATTTGAAGATGACAAGGAGGTTGTCGGAAATTTAAGTCTAATTCTCAAAGGAGAGTTATGTACTGGAAATAAAATGTAGGAATCATCATCAATAGTTGAATAGATGTTCCCCAAGAACAATAAGACGTTCCCCCCCCCCACGGTTTTTGATTTGAGAGAAAACATAAAGAAAAGGATAGTAAACTGTCAAAGACAGCCAAGAAGAAAATCCAGAAATGTCGTTTCAAAAAGGTGAAGGAGGTGAGGGTTTATGAGAGAAAGTAATGAGCAACAAACACAACTAAAAGATGAGGCAATTTCAGAAGCATAAAAGGGCCCGGCTGATTTGGCAGTGAAGAAGTCATTGATGCATTTGTCTCTCTGAGTCTGACTGATTTCACTCAACATAACATCTTCCAAGTTCATCCACGCTGCCACAAATGGCTGGATTTCCTTCATCTTGAAGGCCGAATAATATTCCAGGGTGAATGTGTGTATGCATGTGTAATTTGTGTGTGTGTGTGTATATATATATATATATATATATATATATATATATATATATATATTACATTGTATGGATCTATTCAACAATAAACAAATATTTAGGCTATTTTCATATCTTGGCTGTGGTGAACAATGTTGCAGTAATCATGGCAGTGCTAATATCTCTTCAAGATCTGGATTATATTTCCTCTGGATATATACCCGGAAGTGCAATTGCTGGATTCTAAAGTATTTCTCTTTTTAATTTTTTGAGAAATCTCCATACTAGTTTCCACAGTGACTGTACCAACTTCTATTCCCATTAGCGTACAGGAAGATTCTTTTTTGCCACACCCTCACCAACAACTCGTCTTTTGTCTTTTTGATAATAACCTTCCTATTAGGTCCTTGGTGATAACTCATTAAGGCTTTGATTTGCATTTCTTTGATATTTCCCTGCTTCATAATCAGTGATGTTGAGCACTTTTCATGTCCCTGCTGGCCATTTCTATGTCTTGTTTAGAAAAATGTGCACTTAGGCCCTTTGCCCATTCTTTCACTGGGTTATTTGGCTTTTTGCTACCAAGTTGCATGCATTCCTTGTATATATGGATACTAATACCTTATCAGATGTATGGCTTGCAAATATTTTCTCCCATTCCATAGGTGGGCATTTGACTCTGCTAATTGATTGCTTTGCCATACACTTGAAATATTTCCTTGTCTTGCCAGCTTTTTTTAAATCTTTAATTCCAGTATAGTTAATATACAGTGTTATACTAGTTTCAGGCATACAGTACAGTGATTCAGCAATTCTGTACATTACTCACTGCTTAGCATGGTAAATGTACTCTTAATCCCCTTCCCCTATTTTACCCATCCCCCTACCCACCTCCCCTCTGGTACCATCAGTTTGTTCTCTATAGTAAAGTGTCTCTTTTTTGGCTTATCTCTTTTTTTTTCTTTGTTCATTTGTTCTGTTTCTTAAATTCCACATATGAATAAAACCATATGGTGTTTGCCTTTCCCCTCACTTATTTAACTTAGCATTATACTCTCTAGATCCATCCATGCTGTTACAAATGGCAAGACTTGAGACATTTTTATGGATGAATAATATTCCCCTGGATATATATACCACATCTTCTTTATCCATCCATCTCTCTAACATGGTCTGCTTCCATAATTTGGCTACTGTAACTAATGCTTCAAAAAACATAGGGGTTTTCATATACTTTTTTTTAAAGATTTATTTGTTTATTTGAGATAGAGAGTGTGTGAATTAGGGGAGGGACAGAGGGACACGGAAAGAGAGAGAAGCACACTCCCCACTGAGTGGAGAGCCTGACTTGGTGCTGAATGAGTCCTATGAACCCAAGATCATAACCTGAACTGAAATCAAGACTTGGATGCCTAAAAATAGCCAAACTGGGGGCGCCTGGGTAGCTCAGTGGGTTAAGCCACTGCCTTCGGCTCAGGTCATGATCTCAGGGTCCTGGGATCGAGTCCCACATCGGGCTTTCTGCTCAGTGGGGAGCCTGCTCCTCCTCTCTCTCTCTCTGCCTGCCTCTCTGCCTACTTGTGATCTCTGTCAAATAAATAAATAAAATCTTTAAAAAAAAAAAAATAGCCAAACTGTGGAAAGAACCAAGACACTCTTCAACAGACGGATGGATAAAGATGTGGTCCATATATACAATGGAATATTACTCAGCCATCAGAAAGGATGAATACCCAACTTTTGCACCAACATGGATGGGACTAGAGGAGATTAGGTTTAGTGAAATAAGTCAAGCAGAGAAAGTCAATTATCATACGGTTTCATTTACTTGTGGAACATAAGGAATAACATGGAGGACATTAGGAGAAGGAAAGGGAAAAATGAAAGGGGTGATATCAGAGGGGGAGACGAACCATAAAAGACTTTGTTTTCAAGAAACAAACTGAGGATTTTAGAGGCGGGAGGGGTAGGGGGATGGGTTAGCCTGGTGATGGGTATTAAGAAGGGTACGTATTGCATGGATCACGGAATGTTATGAGTAAACAATGAATCTTGGAACACTACATCAAATACTAATAATGTACTGTATGGTGACTAACATAACATACAAAAAATAATAATTTAAAAAAAAAAAAACGAGTTAGACACCTAACTGAAAGAACCACCCAGGCATCACAGGGTTTTTCATATTCTTTGAGTAAATACCCTGTAGTGGAATTGCTGGATCATATAGTAGTTCTAAAAGTTTTTAACTTTTTGAGGAATCTCCATCCTCTTTCCCACCATAACTGCACCAGTTTGTATCCCCACCAACAGGCATAAGGGTGCCTTGTTCTCCATATCCTAACCAACGTTTTTTATTTCTTGTGTTGTTGGTTTTTTTTTTTATTTTAGTCTCTGACTAAAGGTGATATTGCAGTTTTGATTTTCATTTGCCTGATGATTACTGACATTGAGCATTTTTTCATGTGTCAGCGATTTATATGTCTTCTTTGGAGAAATCTCTGTTATTCATTTTTTAATTGGATTATTTGTGGTTTTTTGGTATTAAGTTGTATCAGTTCCTTATACATTTTGGATACTAACCCAAAATTGGATATGTCACTTGCTAATATCTTCTCCCATTCAGTGAGCTGTCTTTTAGGGTTTTTTTATTGTTTCCTTTGCTGTGCAGAAGCTTTTTATTTTTATGTGGTCCCAACAGTTCATTTTTGCTTTTGTTTCCTTTGTCTCAGGACACATATCTGTGGCTGATGTCAGAGAAATTACTGCCTGTTCTATGGTTTCGGGTTCACATTTAGGTCTTTAATCTATTTTGAGTTTATTTTTGTGTATAGTTTAATAAAGTGATCCAGTTTCATTCTTTTGCATGTAGCTGTCTGGTTTTCCTAACAAAATTTTTTTTTAAGTTTTTGAAGAGTTTTTCCCAGTGCATATTCTTGCCTCCTTTTTTGAAGATTAATGACCATATAATCGTGGATTTATTTCTGGGCTCTCTATTCTGTTTCACTGATCTCTGTGTATGTTTTTGTTCCAGTACCATACTGTTGTGATTCCTACATCTTTGTAGTATATCTTGAAATATGGGATTGTGGTACCTCCAGTTTTGCTTTTCTTTTTACAGATTGCTTTGGCTATCTGGAGTCTTTTGTGGTTCCATACGGATTATTTGCTCTAGTTCTATGAAAAAATGCTGTTGGTATTTTGATAAGGATTGCTTGAAATCTGTAGATCCCTAGGTAGTTTGGACGCTTAAGCAATATTTGGTGTATAAATCCATGAGCAAGGAATCTTCCCATTTGTCTGTGTCATATTCAATTTCTTTCATCATTATTTTATAGTTTTAAGAGTACAGGTCTTTCACCTCCTTGGTTAAGTGTATTTCTCAGTATTTTATTATTTTTGTGCGATTGTAAATGGGATTGTTTTCTTAGTTCTTCTTCTTGCTACTTCATTATTAATGTATAGAAATGCAACAGAAGTCCATATAGCAATTCTGTATCCTGTGACCTTACTGAATTCATTTATCAGTTCTAGATGGTTTGGGGTGGAGTCTTTAGGGTTTCCTATATGTATTATCATGTCATCCACAAATAGTTGAGTTTCACTTCTTTCTTACTAATTGTGATGCCTTTTCTTTCTTTCTTTCTTTCTTTTTTTTTAATTTTATTTATTTGACAGAGAGAGATCACAAGCAGGCAGAGAGGCAGACAGAGAGAGAGAAGGAAGCAGGCTCCCCGCTGAGCAAAGAGCCAGATGCGGGACTTGATCCCAGGACCCTGAGATCATGACCTGAGCCGAAGGCAGAGGCTTTAACCCACTGAGCCACCCAGGCGCCCCCTTTTCTTTCTTTCTTTCTTTCTTTCTTTCTTTCTTTCTTTCTTCCTTCCTTCCTTCCTTTCTTTCTTTCTTTCTTTTTTCTTCTTTTTTGTCTGAATGCTAGTCTTGCCAGTCTGGCTAGGACTATATTTTTCTTCTTTGTTAAATTGTGAAGTAGAATGAGGAGGAGGAGGAGGAGATGAAGAAGCTGTTACAGGAAAAGGTTTATGAGAAGAGTAGAGACACAAGCTAGGCCGACATGATTTGAAAAGTGAGAGAGCGTTGAGGAAGTGGAAAAGGCAAAAAAAATGAAGTTTTATTCCTCAATCCCATGAATCGCTTACTCATTTACCAATATTTAGCAAAGGCATCTTAAAATATAAACATGGCCCATGAGCTTTCTGCTCTTAATCTTCTTCTCCAGTGAATGTGTGCTGCACTTCCCCCTTGCTAGTCTTGTAACACTTTCTACATTCCTTTATTTTATCACTTTTCACAGCATATTGTACTTATTTATTTTCATACCTCTCTTAAGACAATGAGCTCTTTCAGGAAAAAAACAGGGTAAAGATTTTATTGATCTGTTTATACCAAAAACTCACCATAATGCCTGAGCATTATAGGCATGCAATCATTTTTTTAATTAAATTATTTAATCCTCCCAATGTATGAGGTAGTTATGATTAGCCTCATTTCATAGAAGAGCTTGCTGAAAAGCAGGACAGATACAACTTACCAGTCACAACAGTAAGTGGCAGAGCTGAGACTAGAATCTAAGTTTTTGATTCTGTGTCTGACTCTCCATCATACAAGAACTGCTTTGACATCTTTTCTCCTGGAGGGATAGATTCAAAATGACATACGCATTGTTTTTCAAATACTCCACTCTATTCAAGATTACAGATTAGCAGTGCAGTTTAAGATGTGGGTAGCTCCATAGGTCAAAATCAGTCTGTAGGGACACCTGGGTGGCTCAGTTGGTTAAGCATCTGCCTTCAGCTCAGATCATGATCCGAGGGTCCTGGGATGGAGTTCCGCATGAGGTTTCTTGCTCAGGGAGGTTCCTTGCTCAACGAGGAGCCTGCTTCTTATTCCCCCTTCTCTCTTTCTGTCTGTATCTGACAAATAAATAAAATCTTTTTTTAAAAATCTGTGGATTCCCATTGCACCCAAACCCACAATCATGACTGAGTCTGTCCATTGCGTACCATAAGATATTAAGATTAACCATATGAGATTGGTCAAATAGCAGCACTTTCATATGGTTCAACCTAATAGTATAGAGTACTTCTTTCTATAGTATGAAACTGAAAGTATGAACTAGAAGTATAAGTAGTATAGTATATAGTATATAAAGTAGTATATAGTAGTATAGTTATAGTAGTATAAAGTAATTAATAAGAAACTAAGCAGTGTGTTGGGGAAGAAAGATTTTTGGAAACAGTCTAACAAAATTTATAACCATGTTACTTAAGATTTCTAAACCTCAGTTTCTTAATCATTATAATGAAGATAAAAATTTCTTCCCAAATTACTGTTGTAAAGATTGAATGCTGTGTTTATAGTATATAAAATGTCCACCTCTAGACATGACCCAGTAAGGACATTAAATCAATGGCAGCTAAAATTCTGATCACAAAAGGACACTTTTGATACAAGATGTCTATTTAAATGCTAGTATTTATTTCCCAGGTTTATTCTGGAGCACAATTTCTAACTTGCTAGACACATTTTGTATATAACTTCTTCACAATTTCTTGTGATACTGCATATTACTTGCCTCAGAATTAAAAAGCCCACTACATGGAATCTAACCAGGTATCACAAAACTTGCTTGTTAAGTAATACCTTTTAGTAAAAGGTAATATTCAACAGGGAAGCCATAGACAAACAGTAGTGTTTAAAGATAAATATTTATATGGAACTTCTCAAAGAATTCTCAGGAGCATTGACTGTCCTAAGTTCTAGAAAAGTAATCCAACCAGAATCTTGCTTTTTTTTTTAATTTTTTATTTTTTATTTTTTATAATCATATAATATATTTTTATCCCCCGGGGTACAGGTCTGTGAATTGCCAGAATCTTGCTTTTGGAATGAAAATTAATAACCAGAAATAGCTATTCCAAAAGCAATCTAGATAAATGATAAGGATAATCGTCACTTCCAAGCAGTATATGGACTAAACCAAATTATCTCTGAAAAATCTGAAAAGATACCATAACAAGACTCACCAAATGATTTTTTCAGTATAATTTTATTTAAAAATTCACGTTTTACTAACCTGAACTTCTGGAAATTGAGCACCCATCTATATAATTGAAAGATCAAAGTGGAGATTCTTCAAGGAGAAAAAGTAGATCAATCTACTTTTAAAGTCCCAGCTATATTGTGTCATGGGAAACTAACCATATCTCTTCTTGATGGAATTCTAACGTGGCCCTTAGAAATTCTGTGAAAACTGGGTATGACACACTAGACTTCATAAACTCCTTATTTTTTTCCCCAGAGATGCATCTAAAATATGTAAGAATTTCAGTCTACAAACTAAAATGTGTCAAATGCTTCCTTTATTTTCTACCATTTAATTTTAGATATGTGGCTTAGACCAAGTAACTTCAAACTACTCTTTTAAATAGAGAAAGTTCTTAGAGAATTTACTTCAGGTATGAATGCAGTAACATCAGGATTGCCCTTTTCTTCCTACTCTTACCCTTGGTATTGACAGTGAGCGGAGAGGGCACAGAGATAAATGGCACCAGGAGAGAAGACAAGATATACCTTAGTCAATTCATACTTCAATTATGTCACTCCTCCCTCTGGGGTTGATTCTAATCTCTGGAGGTGTTTATAGATACATCACCCCACAGAGAGGGGAGAGGGTGCTCACATCTCATGCCCATGCTGTTGGGATCTAGAACTCTGACAGTACTCAAGTGACCACAGAAAGAACTTGTCCTGTCTGGAGCCCAGCACGGGTGAAATCAGATCTCACTCCAATGGAGACTAGACATTCTGTGGATGTTCACTCAGCTCCCACTCAACTCTCTAGCAGTAGTAATGGGCTCAAAACTTAACTAGGTCTTTGATCCCTGTGTGCATTGCATCCTTCCAATGAGGCAAGCCTCAGATCTCTTAGAGGACCACGGGATCTCTCCCAGGCTGTGTTGCAACCAGAAACCTGAAATCCTCCTTCGCTGTTATGAATCCACAAGAAACTCAGAGCCATCTCTGTTGTCTTCACAACCCAAGAGAACATACTGTCTGTTCCCCTAAATGGTAGAATGAAAAGGGTTCTCTACAATCTTGCTTGTCTTCAGCATCAGGCACAGGCTTTGTTCAAATCCAGAAGGTTAAAGACGCTCTCTAGAGTCCTATCACCACCCCCAGAATTCAGCTTGAAGAGGCAGAGGCAGGCACACAGCTTCCCAAATTCACATTTAACTCTTCCCTCTGTACCTCTCTTCCCCCTTACTTCTTCCTTGACGTCTTAAATTATTGTATGAATTGTGAGAGGTGAGGGTGAAGAGAATTCTTCAGAGAGTTTGCATATGTAGACATCCAGCTGACTTTCAAGATCTTTTAAACTGAAAAGCCAAGGATGGCCATGTTTATTATTCAGGTTCCCCAAGGACCCTTTTACCTTCTTCCTGTCCCCAGTATTGTATGACCACAATTTTATTGCCTAGGCCAGGGCGGGGATGAGGGGCTTAGATTTTAAGTGAAGAAATTCTCTTTGGGATTTAGTTACAGAACAATTATGTGCCTTCCTTTTATAAAGAATAATACCTAGGTATGCATATGAACCACTTATCATTTCATTAACACCAGATATAAGTAGTCTTAATAGGAACACTTTTACCAACCACAGCATTTTGTGCTTCTCAACATCAGCACTATTGGCATGTTGGGCTGGATAATTCTAGTGGATCATCACAGGACATTTAGCATCACCCTTGCTTGGTCTCTACTTACTAGATACTAGTAGCACTCATCCCAAATTGTAACAGACAAACATGTCTCCAGATGTTGCCAAATGTCCCTTAGGCAGGGTCAATCACCCTCATTTGAGAATGGCTGCTATAAACTCATCCTAAGCAACATGTGATGTCTGTGTAAAGCTTGTAAGTATTTTGATGATAGAATGCTTCTAAGAAGACTTCTGTAGCTGTAACTTCGCAAAATGACCTTTTTATCTTCCCTATGAGTCAGGTAGCACAGATTACTGGCCCCATTTCCACACTTAGAAACTTGGAAGCATTCAGCTTTCCCAATCAGGTCATGGAAGTCTGTACTTTCATTTTCCCCCTCTGAAAAGTGAAAATGATAATCACTACATTTCATCCCCAGCCTGAGGTCAGGCAATAACCTCAGAGCAACACCCTTTCCTAACTGCTGCTCCCAAACTTCAGACCAAGCAGCTTCAAAGATAAATTTACATTTGCCTGTCTTCCTACTTATGGACATCAGAAATAAAGCCCTCAACATAAATAAAATGGCAGCAAGGCACATGTTTCATCAATGTAACTGCCAAATTACACAGAGTAAAAAATCAATTCCACTCCAGGAAAACCAGTAATAATCACATAGTTTTGTTTTGTTTTGTTTTTTCCTCTCATACTCAGACACAATGCAATTTTTAAAACACGGATATTAATGTGCCGAAAATGCCTACCACAATAACCTTCATGACACCAATCTAGCACGTGGAAATGAGTGCAGATAAGCTATAGATACAAACAACTGTGAACTGTCAGCTCTACAACATTCTAGTCACCTGAATTTCCAAAGCCAAGAAATTACACAAGAAAATATAATAGTTTCTGAGCCACAAAAATACATGGCCTCCTAGTTGCTAAGGCTCCCCAACCCGACTCCAGAGGGAAGCCAAGAAATATGGTGTATTTAAAGATGACTGAGAATTGTAGGAGAAATCTATCTTATTGGGAAATAAAATTTACCTGTCTTAGATACATGACCTTGCTACTATATGATTATGATAAGTTGTATGAAAATTCAGGGAAGAGACTACATACTTCACACCCACAAATGGGGAAAGCATTCAACTTAGAAATTAGATTATGTGAGTCTCAATAAATATTGTCAGAGTGTGAGTGAAAAAGTGATATGAGACTAAAAAATAACCTAAAGAAATCAAGGACTAGACAAATAATTAGTATAAGTTGAAAATAAACTCTGACCTGATGGAATGGTCATTTTTAATTTAGTACATTATATTTTTCCAGCTGCATAATCAAAATACCTGAGAGATATGCAAAATGAGCCCATACCATTTACTGCACATAGATATTTGTTAACTCATGCATAGCTAAAATAGTAAAGACTGTCCTCTTCAAGACAGTAATAAAAAGATGATAATTTTAGCATTAAATATGGCAAAACAGGTAATTTGTTATAGTTACTATAACAATCAATTAGAGTCACATGTATTTTAAATATAAACAGATATTTCTAGATGAAATTTTGAATTTGTGACAAGGTATATTAATCACAATTATAACATAAATGGATTTTAAAATAAATCTTTATAAGCATCAGTGATCCAAAGTTGAAGTCATCGGAAAAAATCTAAAACTCCTGCAACTAAGAAAATAAAATTTTCAGACACTAGCCTGTTTCTGCCAATGAATTTGGAAGGTCTTGAGTGCCCTCTACAGGTTGTTTAAATAATATTCACAGATTTCAATTTCACTTTCCCAAGATAAATTTGGACAATTTTAGCGCACACACACACACACACACACACACACACATGTGTACTGGGGTTTTATTTTTAAGAGAATTACATAGGGGGCCTGGATGCCTCTGTCGGTTAAGTGTCTGCCTTCAATTCAGGTCATGATCCCAGGGTCCTGGGACTGAGTTCCACATCAGGTTCCCTTCTTGATGGGGAGTCTGCATCTCGCCTGACCCTACCCTAACTCATGCGCGCATGCGTACACACACACTCTCTCTCTTTCTCAAAAATAAATAAAATCTTTCTTTAAAAAATTTTTTAAAGTATTACATGTCGACCACATAAAATTTTTGGAATTAAAAAAATCACAGGGGAGGAGTTAAATGGCAAAGTAATAGGGAGACCCTGAACTCGCCTCCTCCCTGGATCACAGCTAGATCAACATCAAATCATTTTGAGCAACTAGGAAATCGATCTGAGGATTAAGAAAACAAATTACACAATTGGAGGGAGAGAACGTGGCAGATGCAATGTTCAGAGCTGGGAATTGGGGGAGAGGAAAGCCGGGGTGCCACAGAGGGGAGGGAACCCTTTTTTACTTTTCTTTTCACAGAGCAAAGTCAGGGAGAGAGCGCGAACGCCCAAGAGGCTGGTGTGAAGGGTTCACACAGTACGCTGTGGCGAGGGGCCGTACACACGGGAAGAGATCACTCTCCTTCCTGGAGTTTTTGGAAGAGGGTGTATTGCCTCTGCAAGGGCAAAATGCCCACCTGGTGACACGGAGCAGCTGTTCGACAGCAGGCAACAGAGGCTCATGCATAGGGCAGATAACCTGGCCACAGCTTGTTGCTGTGCTTCACCATAGACTCCAGCCACCACGTGCACAGCCATGTGACTGCTTTTCTGGGACAGAACGGTGCCAGGCACAGTGCTGCAAGGCTCTTCTCTGGGGGAGAAAAGCAGGTCCACGCCTTGCCGAGCCCTTTAAGATTCGGAGTTTTGAATCCCAGCCTCCAGCCAGAGTTAAAAACAAAGGAGAACTGTGGTGCTGGGCATGTCAATGGCCCCAGGAAAGACAGATTAGGGCAGAGATCGGATGAAAGACTGGGACACAGAAGAGGAGATTGCTTGCTCTTCTGTGAAGGCCTCCTGAATAACAGTGACTTCAAGTTCTCCTCCTCAGGGAAGAGAGGAAAGAGTGATGCCATCTTCCACCTTTCCACCCACAAACATGGTCAGACTTCAGAGAGAAACACAGCGCCCCAAGTGGCGGCTAGAGTTGCTTACACCAAACCCTATTGCCCTGCGCCCTGCAGGGTCATCTTTACAAGGACAGGTCTGTGACCCAGCTCAGCAGAACTCTTCCTCAGAAGACCAAGGCAGGTCCCTTGCATGTACCAAGTCTACTGATGATAGAGTGATCCAAAGCATCAGCTTCAGTTCTGTTGGAAATAGGACCAAGCTTTCTTTCTATTTTTTTAATCTTTTTTTTTCCCTTTGGTATCAGGCTTATAGTTTTTTATTTTTTGGTTTATTGCTTTGTTTCCTTTTCTCATTTTTTGGATCAGGCTTCTCTTTCTTTCTTTCTCTTTGAAATCAGGCTTACAATTTTTTGTTTGTCTTTTTGCTTTTTTGTCCCTTTTACTTTTCTTTTCTTGGATCAGATTTTTTTTTTCTTTTTCTTTTTTCAGGGCTGTCTTAACAAACAAATCATAGCACACCTAGTTAAAGGTCCAAACACTCCCCAGCATGGAGGAACTCTGCAGGGGACTGATCTATGGGAAAGGGCAACTGATATAAAATAGGAGAGTGCAGACAATATACACCAGAAACATTCCTGAACCACCAGGCCCTGGACAGTGTATGACCTCTTCTTAATATAACATTACACTCAGGAGCAGGAAACATAACAAGTATTCATAATATGCAAAAGATAGAAACTTAAACATAATGACAAGATGGAGGAATTCTCCCCAAAAGAAAGATCAAGAAGAAATCACAACCAGAGATTTGCTCAAAACAGATATAAGCAATAGATCAGAAGAAGAATTTAAAACAGTTGTCATAAAAATATTAGTGAGGCTTGAAAGAAGCATAGAAAACACCAGAGAAACTGTCTGCAGAGATAAAAGACCTAAAAACTAGTCAGGCTGAAATAAAAAAATGCTTTCACTGAGAGGCAAAACTGAATGGCTGTTATCACAACAAGGATGAAAGAAGCAGAGGATCATATATGTGATATAGAAGTTAAAGTTATGGAAAATAATGAAGCTGAAAGAAGAAGGAAAGAAAACTATTAGATTGCAAATGTAGACTTAAGGAACTCAGTAGTTCTACAAAGCACAATAATGTCTGTATCATAAGAGTCCCAGAAGAAGAAGAGTGAGAAAAGGTGGCAGAGGGTTTATTTGAACAAATTATAGCTAAGAACTTCCTTACTCTGGGGAAGGAAACAGTCATTCAAGTCCAAGAGGCACAGAGAGCTCCCCTCAAAATCAACAAAAACCTGTCAACACCAAGACAATTTAGGGAACCTTGCAGAGTATGAAGATAAAGAGAATTCTGAAAGCAGCTAGCAACAAAAGGTCATTAACCCACAAGGGTAGACAAATAAAGTTAGCAGCAGATCTGTCCACAGAAACTTGACAGGCCAGAAATAAGTGGCATGATATATTTAACATGTTAAATGGGAAAAATATGCAGCCAAGATTATTTTATCCAGCAAGGTTGTCATTCAGAATAGAAGAGATAAAGAGTTTCCAAGATAAGCAAAAACTAAAGGAGCTTGCAAACACTAAACCAACTCTGCTAGAAATAGTAAAAAGGACATTTGACCAGGAAAGAGAGACCAAAAGCAACAAAGACTAGAAAGAAGCAGAGAAAAACTACAGGAACAATGACTTTACAGATAATACAATGGCACTAAATTTGTATCTATCAATAATTGCTCTGACTATAAATGGACTCAATGCTCCAATCAAAAGACATAAGATCAGAATAGTTAAAGGGAAAAAAAAAAAAAGACCCATCAATATGCTGCTTACAAGAGACTTGTTTTAGATCCAAAGACATCTCCAGATTGAAAGTGAGGGGGTAGAGAATTATGGAAATCAAATGAAAGACAAAGTAGCCATACTTATATCACACAAACTAGATTTTAAGCCAAAGACTCTACTAAGAGGTAGAGAAAGGCACTATCTCATAATAAAGGGGTCTATATAACAAGAAGGTCTAACAATTGTAAATTTATGCCCCAAACTTAGGAGAAGTCATATGTATGAATTGATTAATAACAAACTTAAGAAGATCATTGATAAAAATATAATAATAGCAAGGGACTTTAACACCCTACTCACAGAAATGGACAGACTATCTGAGAAGAAGATCAATAAAGAAACGGTGGCTTTGAATGGCACACTGAACTAGATGAACTTAACAGACGTACTCAGAACATTTCATCCTAAAGCAGCAGAATACACGTTCTTTATTTTTTAATATTTTATTTATTCATTTGACAGATCACAAGTAGGCAGAGAGGCAGGCAGAAAGAGAGGAGGAAGCAGGCTCCCCACTGAGCAGAGAGCCTGATGCGGGGCGAGATCATGACCTGAGCTGAAGGCAGAGGCTTTAACCCACTGAGCCACCCAGGTGCCCCTACACATTCTTTTTGAGTACACATGAAATATTCTCCAGAATAGATCACATACTGGGTCACACAAATCAGGCCTCAACCAGTACAAAAAGATTTGAGATCATACAATGCATATTTTCAGACCACAATGCTTTGAAACTTGAAGTCAACCACAAGAAAAAAATTGGAAAGACCACAAATACCTCAAGGTTAAAGAATATTCTACTAGGGGTGTCTGGGTGGCTCAGTGGGTTAAGCCTCTGCCTTTGGCTTACATCATGATCTCAGGGTCATGGAATCGAGCCCACATTAGGCCTCCTGCTCAGTGGGGAGGCTGCCTCCCCTTCTCTCTCCTGCTGCCTCTCTGCCTACTTGTGATCTCTCTCTCTGTGAAATAAATAAATAAAATCTTTAAAAAAAAAAAAAGAAAAGAAAGAGAAAGAACATTCTACTAAAGAATAAATGGGCTAATCAGGAAATTAAAGAAGATTTTTTATTTTTTTAAATGCAGGGATCCCTGGGTGGCTCAGTCATTGAGCATCTGCCTTTGATTCAGGTCGTGATCCAAGGGTCCTGGGATTGAGCCCCACATTGGGCTCCCTACTCAGCAGGAAGTCTGCTTCTCCCTCTCCCACTCCCTCTGCTTATGTTCCCTCTCTTGCTATGTTCCTCTTAGGCAAATAAATAAAAAAATAATCTTTTATTTTAATAAAGGGGGGAAGCAAATGAAAATAAAAACACAACAATCCAAAATCTTTGGGGTGCAACAAAGGTAGTCATAGAGGGAAGTATATAGCAATACAGCTTTTCCTCAGAAGCAAGAAAACCTTAAGTCTCAACCTAACTTTACACCTAAAGGATCTGGAAAAAGAACAGCAAATAAAACCTAAAGCCAGCAGAAGAAGCGAAACAATTGAGATTAGAGCAGAAATAAATGATATAGAAATTAAAAAAAAAAAACAGATCAACAGAAGTAGGAGATGGTTTTTGGAAAGAATTAACAAAATCTATAAACCCCTAGCCAGACTTATCAAAAACAAATGAGAAAAGACCCAAATAAATAAAATCATGAATAGATACAACCAATGCCACAGAAATCCAATTATAAGAGAATTACTATAAGCAATTAAATACCAACAAATTTGGCAACCTGGAAGAAATGGATAAATTCCTGGAAACATATGAATTACCAAAACTGAAACAGGAAGAAATAGAAAATTTGAATAGGCCCATAACTAGCAAAAAAATTTAATCCATAATCAAAAATCTCCCAACACACAAGAGTCCAGGGCTAGATTGCTTCCCTGGAGAATTCTATTAAACATTAAAAGAGGAATTAATACCTATTCTTCTGAAGCTGTTCCACAAAATAGAAATGGAAGAAAAACATCCAAATATGTTCTATGAGGTCAGCATTACCTTGACTCCAAAATGAGACAAAGACCCCACTGACAAGGAGAATTATACACCAGTATCACTGATGAACATGGTTGCAAAAATTCTTGACAAGATTCTAGCTAACTGAATTCAACAATATATTAAAAGAATTATTCACCATGGTCAAGTGGGTTTTATTCCTGGACTCCAGGGGTGGTTCCATATCCACAAATCAATGTGATACACCACATTACTAAAAGAAAAGACAAGAACCATACAGTCCTCTCGATAGATGCAGGAAAAACATTTGACAAAATACAGCATCATTTCTTGATAAAAACCCTCAAGAAAGTAGGGATAGAAGGAACATAACTCAACATCATAAGTCCATATATGAAAGACCCATAGCTAGTATTCATCCTCAATGGGAAAAACCTGAGAGTTTTTCTCCTAAGGTCAGGTACAGAACTAGATGTCCATTCTTATCACTGTTGTTCAACATAGTACTGGAAGTCCCAGCCTCAGCAATGAGACAACAAAAAGAAATAAAAGATCTCCAAGTTGGCAAGGAAGATACCAAAATTTCACTATTTGCAGATGACATGATACTTTATGTAGAAAACCCAAAAAAAAAATTGTCAGAGCTGATACATGAGTTCATGAAAGTCCACTGCATTTTTATACAACAAGAGTGAATGAGCAGAAAGAGAAATCAAGGAATCTGTCCCATATAAAATTGCATCAAAACCCATAAGATACCTAGGGATAAGCCTAACCAAAGTGGTAAAATATCTATACACCGAAAACTATAGAACACCTATTAAAGAAATTGAAGAAGACACAAAGAAATGGAAAAACATTTCATGCTCATGGATTAGAAGAACAAATACTATTAAAATGTCTATACTACCCAAAGAAATCTACACATTCAATGAAATCCAAATCAAAATCACACCAGCATTTTTCACAGAGCTTGAACAAACAATCCTAAAATTTTTATGGAACCACAAAACACCCCCAAATACCCAAAGTAATGTTGGAAAAGAAAAGTAAAATGGGAGGCATCACAATTCTGGATTTCAAGCTATATTACAAATCTGTAATCATCAAGACAGTATGGTATTGACACAAAAAAATAAAAAAAAGAAAGGTCAATGGAACAGAATAGAGAACCCAGAAATGGAGGCACAACTATATAGCAAGCTAATATTTGACAGAGCAGGAAAGAATATTCAATGGAAAAAAAGACTCTTCAACAATTGTGTTTGGAAAACTGGGCAGCAACATGCAGAAGAATGAAACTGAACCTCTTTCTTATACCACACACAAAAATAAATTCAAATGGGTGATGGGCATTAAGGAGGGTATAGGGTTGAGCACTGGGTGTTATATGTACGTAATGAATCACTAAAACTACTACTGAAACTAATCCTACACTATATGTTAACTAATTTGAATTTAAATTTAAAATTTCAATTATAAAAACACCCCAAACCCTAATATCTGTAAATAACCACTATTAACTATTTCCATATATATTCTTGATTATATATACACATATGCACATATTTTTAAGATGCTTATTTTCTCTTAACAGCTTACTCTAAATATGTCACCATAAGTTGTTTGGGTGGAGCTTTTTAAATTTCATTTTTAATGTATTCTCCCAAAATATGTTTTATTGATAAATCACCATTTCTTATCATTAAAATTTCTCAGTGAAAAGTAGCATTCCCAACCCTCAAAAAAAAAAAGGAAAGAAGAATTTTTCAGTAACCATTCAGGCATGGACTCAAAAAGCAATCAAACTAGGTTGCACATGACTTGTCAAACTAAAAATGCCATAAAAATATTCTGAATCGTCTCCAGAGTTTGGATATAAACTGGTGATGAAAATTAAACTACCTAACTGGGATTATCATCTAAACTATTAATCTAGGGTTTCAGGCCAGCAACAACATTGCCAAGGTGATAAGGGTAAAGTAATATTACATTTGGATTAGCTGGTAATCACCTTGGTTTCTACTTGACTTGTTCAGGTCTTATTATCTCCAAAGATAATCTGCATTTTGGGCATAAGGCTATATGTAGCATTTTGGGTACATATCAAATTCAGAGATGACCTCTTTCTCTAGGCCTGATTTCATTTTTTTTATTCCTTTAAATAAAACATTAATGTACACCTTTAAGAATACCCAATAGATCAAGATTTTTTTTTTAAGATTTATTTATTTGAGAAAAGAGTACACACAAGTGGGGGGCAGGAGCAGAGGAACAGAATCTTGAAACAGATTCCCCACTCAGTGCAGAGCCCTGTGTGGGGCTCTATCCCACAACCCATGAGATCATGACTTGAAGGAAAACCAAGAGCTGGGAGCTTAACTGATTGAGCCATCCAGGTGTCCCTAGTGCAAGGATTCTTAAATAACATGCAATCCTAAATACGATTTTAATACAATCTTTAATGACATTCTGATATTGACATACTAGATTCTCTGCTTATGGGTTAATCATTTTTTCATATGTTGAAGTGAATGTGGTCATTCCACTGCTTAGAAATATGGGTGTAAAGGACCACAACCAAACAACTATTCAAAATTTTGATCTTCCTTTAAATCCAGAGCAGAAATTACAGGCAGAGGTGGTAACATCTAACCACCATAACTCCAGGACATCATCACATATGCGCTGAACAGACAAGGCCCTTTCCATTCCTTGACAGCAGTATGATGCAGTTTTAGAAGAGTATGTCTCAATTTTAGAAGAGAGTTCTTAAAGAAACTTACAAAGAGTACAAGTTTTATTTGGTTGAAATAGTGTGAAATTTATCTTCAAGAAAGGTATATCCAGGGTGCTGGGGTAGCTCAGTTGATTAAGTGACTGCCATCAGCTCAGGTCATGATCCTGGAGTCCCAGGATCCATTCCCAAATCGGGCGCTCTGCTCAGCAGGGAGCCTGTTTCTCTCCCTCTGACCCCCCCCTTCTCAGGCGCTCTCTCTCTCTCTCTCTCATTCTCTATATCAAATAAATAAATAAATTCTTTAAAAAAGAGAGAGCGAGAGAGAGAATGGTGTACTCAGATCTTGGCAGGACTTAGAAACAAGAGTTAACAGTCACATTTATTTTCATCATTTGCCCAAGTTATTTTTTTAGGGAGGGAGTGTACAGGGAGTTGGAATATTATTAAATATATACACAATGTAAAAGGGTCTTAAGACTATAAAAAAAACTGACCATACATAAACAACATGGAAAAATCTACTCCATGATTGTTAATGTAAATTGGAAAGAGATAGATAAGAATTTTTTTCTGAAACTTAAAATATGCTCCCTTTGACAATTAAGACAAATAAAATGTAAATCGCAGGTGGCTGTTTGTTTTGAGAAAATTTTATTGGTAACAAACATATAAGACAAACATTTCATAATAAGATTTTAGGATTTCCAGGTGCGATTATCTTTCACCCCACCACTGATTTTGACAATAAAACACCACTAGCTCTTATCTGTGACCAGAAATTTCCCTAAAACATAGATACCTACATAAATTAATTAGCACTTATTAAAGGAAATGACATTGTGAAGGGAAGTTTATCATCATGAGACTACAGACTTACATTAGTATCCCAAATGGTTATTGATGGGGACAGAATGGAATATACCATTCCATTGTTCCAGAAAGAAAGGAAAATTCTAAGATACCTAAGCTGATGAGACTGATTCTGTCTGGGTGGAATTCTAGCCCTGGTCCCCATGGAAGGGAAATCAGTAATTGATGGCAGCAACTCAGTTTCTCTAAACCTAAGTCAAAACAGACCTTCCTTATTTGATAGGATCGCAAAATCAGTGAATCAGGAAAATGTGATAAATACAGAAATACAGACTTAAGGCTAAAACAGGCAAATATTAAATGGATAAATTCTGGTGCCACCCTGAAAAGTGCTGATCAAAGACTTTTGATATCAACCTAGAGGGATATTGCCAAGAGCGTGTTACAAGGCTCTATCTTTGTTTCTGCCATTCCGCATTTGTGTCAATCAAGGGAATAATGATAAAAGGCATGTTTATCAAATTTGAAGATAACATGAAACTAAGAGGATGAGCAAATAAGGATTTTTTTTTTTTAAAGCCTCAATGGGCTAGAACAGCAAGTCAAACTGAATTAGATAACATTTAATAGGGGCAATATTAAATCCTATGTTTGAGTCTGGAGGGGGAAAAATGTGACTGTCAAATGCTAATTTGAATTTGTGCTGCTGTAGTAGAAGACCCGTAAGACCAGCGACTAAAATGTAAAAATTCCTGCTCCTTGTTAGCTACCCACACAGAGACTACCATGAGTTAGAAAGGCACGGCATGCAGCATGGAAGCAGCTCATCAGCATGGGGCCAGGAAAATGGTAGAGAAGGTCAGAATAGGATCAGACAGATGTTCAGCCTCAGAGATGGCACCTGAATAACCCAAGGGTATATAGCTACTGCAAGCAGCTCCACCTGCCAGACAACTTCATCCTGAGAAATTACAGGTGGCTGGCTAATTTAGAATTCAGGACAGGTAAACAATTAGGGTCAGGAGATCTGACGATCATAGAAGGATTCCCATCAGTGAGCAATTTAAGACGAACTGATATATTCCAAATAAAGAAACCTTGGAAGGAGATCTTAAGCAATGCACTAAAGCCCTATAGGTATCTGGGATATAGCCAAGCCATTTTTCCATCAAGCACCATAGGCAAAGTGTCTTACATGCTGTGAGTTTCTCAAGGGTTCTAAATTATTGGCTCAAAAATACATAGAGAAAACTACAATCTTAGATATATACAATACAGTCTTTAAATATAATTAAACACACACACATATATATACATATATATACAAAACAAATTATACAATATACAAAACAAATATATACAACAGAATACAATCTTAAAACAAATAGAACATTAATAAATCAGCTAAAACCCAATACTTTTGGGACACTGGGATGGCTAAGTCATTAAGTGTCTGCCTTCAGCTCAGGTCATGATCCCAGAGTCCTGAGATCAAGCCCCACATCAGGCTCCCTGCTCAGGAAGGAGGCTTCCACCTCTCCCCCTGCTTGTGTTCCCTCTCTCACTGTCTCTCTTTCTCTCTCTCTCTCTTTCTCTCCATCAAATAAATAAATAAATAAATAATCTTAAAAGGAAACCAGTGCTTTTATGGTGACATGTAAAGTATGTTTAATATGGGATGTTAATGCATTTTAATGTAGTTAATGTGTGAAGGTGTCTCCAAAAACAAAGTCCCTGCTGTCTAAAAGTCTTTAAGTGGATATGATCTGCTGTATACAAGGATTAATGGACGAGGTGGTATTAAGCAATCAGATATGAAGGAGAAGGACTCTTGAAAAGTCACTCTGGGAATTTTCATATTGACCAAACATAGGAGATGCCAAGGTTTGACAGGAACAGTTAGAATCCTGAGAAAACTGACTTTGTTTCTAGTGCACCAGGTCCTAAATCTGGCTGAAAATAAAGGGGCTCTTTAGAGGCTACTTAAGAAACTAGAAAACGTGCCTGAACTCTAAGATTCCAAATCTGAAAGACAACAAGTAATTCCAAAGCTGCTGCTGCTGAATTCCTAAATCAGCCAGGAGTGGTTCAATGACCAGGGTAGGATTAACCTTGGGAGGAAGGGAAAGGAGCCAGATAACTCAGAGAGGTAAAAGAGACAGGGTAGATACGGAACATGGAAGCAACCTGGAAATGACTGAGCAGAGTAAAGCTTCATAGACAGGATATCCCAGCAGAGACCAGAGCCAGGAGAATGAAAGACTGAAAGCAATCAGGAGAGGAAAGGTGTCCTCAGAAAATGGGAAGTGCTATCACGGAGAAAAGGCATTGGTTTGTCTTCTATTAACACAAGGGGTAGACAAAGATCTCCCAGTGAATGCTCCCCTGGAAGATGAATTTTTACTTATTACAAGGACATATTTCTGATGATCACTTACCAACCTAATGAACAATTGATAGCCATTCCTAGGGACTGGATGACCATTCCAACAGTATTTTGTCAAATAGCAGTCAAACATTAAGTGGATTGCTGCACAGATTTGTACTTAAGGTCTTTTAATACTGTGGAAAACACTTTAAAAATATGTCTTCCAGAGTATCTCATGGTTTGTCTCCCTCTCTGATTTCTTCCCCTTCAGTTTTTCCTCCCTTCCCCTGCAGTCCTCTGTGGTGTTCCTTATGTTCCACATATGAGTAAAACCATATGATAATTGTCTTTCTCTGCTTGACTTATTTTACTTAGCATAATCCCCTCCAGTCCCATCCACGTCAAAGCAAATAGTGGGTATTCATCCTTTCTGATGGCTGAGTCATATTTCATCGTATATATGCACCACATCTTTTTGGTGGTGGTGTTGGGTTAGTCACCATACAATACCTCATTAGTTTTTGATGTAGTGTTCCAAGACTCATTGTTTACATATAACACCCAGTGCTCCATGCAATGTGTGCCCTCCTTAATACCCACTACCAAGTTCACCCATCCCCTCAAGCCCCTCCCCTCTAAAACCCTCAGTTTGTTTCTCGGACTCCTCAGTCTTTCATGTGAACCACACCCTCTTCATCCATTCATCTGTTAAAGGACATCACATCACCTTCACAGTTTTGGTTTTTTTGGACATTGCTGCTATGAACATTGAGAGGCATGTGCCCCTTTGTTCATTACATCTGTATCTTTGGGATAAATATCTAGCTAGAGACTCTGGACTTGGGGGAAAAAAACTGAAGGTTACAAAGGGGAGGTGATGGGGGATGGGGTAACTGGATGATGGGTATTAAGGAGGGCACATGTTGGGATGAGCACTGGGTGTTATATGCAATTGATGAATTATTGAGCACTACATCAGAAAATAATGATGTACTATACGTTGGCTAACTGAACATACTTTTAAAAAAGATATTGATAGATATATAGATATCTCTATATGTAACTTCCATAGTTTGTTTACTGCTTCTTAGGATATCACAGAGGTACAGATGTGGGTGAGAAATGAATCCAAAGTAGCTTTTAGAATAAATGCTTAACAGATTTGGAGCCATTGGAAGGATTACACCCATTTGGCATCTTTATCTGTTGCTGAGATGCACAATTACAAATATCTAACAACCTTATAATATAAAATATCTACACAGCTACAAGAACAGAGATATTGATAAACTCCTAATATTTCTGCCCTCATGTAGAAGGAGAAGGAAGAACTGGGGAGTGGCAAACTATTAGCTTTATTTCAATAGGTCATTTTCTAACAATGGTTGAAGTATGATGATGAGTGTGATCTCAGACACTTCCAGTAAGTACAAGTAGAGACTGATGAGTACAGGAAGGGGACATATTGGCTCCTAAAACTGGAACAACCACTGTCCACTCGACATTTCTTATTTGATGACACCTAAAAGAGAAAGAAGGAGATCTCTCCTCTAACTTTTGAACAAAAGCCCCAGATTTCTCTAGAAGTGAGCCAATCTGGGTCACCTCCCTATTTCCAAGAAATAATTTGATCAGGGGATTGCTGTAAGCTGATTTTTTTAGACCTGAATTATTGCCTAACCTTCAGCCAGTCACCACAGCAAAGGGGATGATATTTTAACAATGGACCTAAGCCAATCAGGCTCCACACCAGGAAACGGTGAGGTGAGGCTACAGCTGATCCACGAGGGAAATACATTTCCTCCCACCCACTCATGGATTAGAAGCTTAAATATCTATATTCTCTTAAACACAATGTAAGTACAAATTTAGACCATCCTGTCATGTCTGTTAAACACAGCGGGGAGTAATTTTTATTTTCAGATTGGAAAATATATCCAAAATAGAGTGTTTCAAGTAATAAAGTGAAACACTAACATCCCAATCCTTCTACATTTGTACAAGCTCCGTGCATCTTTATTCAGTGACATCAACTTAATTTTATCTGTACATTCTACACCACTAAGAAGTCCCCAGAGGCTGAGAGGAAATTTTAAGAGCTTCTGTGTAGTTATTGTTGCTAGGAAACAATATCCTTGGTATCCAAGTGTTCAGGCTTTGAGGCGCTGTGTGAAGTCACTGCTTCATAAAGGAAAGCCTTTGGTAAATAGGTTGTTTCGATGTGAGTAAATTGATGTTCACCCTCTGTGGCAAAATGTTCTTGTGTAATCTTTGAATAATAGTGTATTTCTAGGCCTCTATTCTTTCCTTTGGACCCAGCTGCCATCATTGCTCTCATGAGACCTCAAACTTCTTCCTGAAATGGAGTGAGCATTTTCTTTTTCCCCCAAATCATTTGTAATTATCTCAGTACCTTGAACACTAAGCCTAATGGGTTTTAGTTAAACAAAGTACAAGTGAACTTGGAAATAAAGACCCAGACCACTGACCATATAAACAGTTGAATATTATTAAAATCTGGGGCACCTGGGTGGCTCAGTGGGTTAAGCCTCTGCCTTCAGCTCAGGTCATGATCTCAGCGTCCTGGGATCGAGCCCCGCATCGGGCTCTCTGCTCAGCAGGGAGCTTGCTTACCCCCCTTCTCTCTGTCTGCCTCTCTGCCTACTTGTGATCTCTCTCTCTGTGTCAAATAAATAAATAAAAAGTAAACATTTAAAAAAATATATTATTAAAATCTGTATTGGTTGATGGACATATTCCAGCTCTCTCGTTGTGCATGGCACCGGAGTGGGAGTCAAGGAGAGCTGCTGTCTTGGCTCAGCCACTGCCTTCTCTCCTCTCAGCCCTAAGCTACAGACCATCTCTAGACTTTTAGTTCTAATTATTGCTTACATTTCTCCTAGAGGATCCTATGACTCAAAAAACCAGCTTGAGGTTGTAATTTATCACCTAATTACTCAGTTAGCCTAAAATTAACAAGCAGCTTTTCCCATTTCCTTGATGTCTAGATCCACCTGCAAGGCCCCCTGTGAGCAGAATCGTCTTAATCAAGGAGTAAATCCAGCTCAAGAATGCTACCGTATCGGGGCGCCTGGGTGGCTCAGTGGGTTAAAGTCTCTGCCTTCGGCTCAGGTCATGATCCCAGGGTCCTGGGATCGAGTCCCACATCCGGCTCCTTGCTTGGCAGGGAGCCTGCTTCTCCCTCTGCCTCTGCCTGCCTCTTTGTCTGCCTGTGTTCGCTCGCTCGCTCTCCCTCTGTCTCTGGCAAATAAATAAATAAAATCTTTAAAAAAAAAAAAAAAAAAAAAGAATGCTACCGTATCAAGTTACCCGTATCAGGTTACCAGGTTGGGGCAACAAACTTAAATCTCTAAGCTGCAAACAATATTCACTAATTCATTTTTTTTTAAATATATATTAGATACTTCCTAGACAGAATCTGTTCTAGGCATCAGGAATTTTTTCAAAAATGGATAAAGGAAGGTCCTTGCTTTCATAAAGTATATATAATGAGGGATGGAGGACACAAGTGGCAGAAATAAACACAAAGCTACATAAACAAATGAAATATTTCCATGTTCAGATGTACTATGTAACTGACAGGATCCCATCAAGAAAGCAGAAACTACTCCAGTTTTCTCTAAAAGGTAATTTAGAGAGCATTAGTTATAAAAATTAGAAGGGCTGGAAAAGCAAAAGGGAGGAAAAATGATTGCTAAACTAGCAAAAGACAGAAACAGCAGATGCCCCCTGTGCTGGAGGCCCTGAGTCTGAATCTGCTGAGATCCTGTTAGAGATGCTGTTCTGGATACCTGTGGAGTTGCCAAAAGAGTGCAGCCTCTTTCTCAGTGTCAGGTTATCTGGAATCACCCTACTGCCCCAGCAGCAATCATCAGCCACTGTGACAATATCACACTGCTGGAGCCAGAATCCAGAACCCTCCCTTCCCTTCCATATTTTAAGCTTGAGCCAGTTCTTCCAAGGGCCAACATCTAACAGGAAACCAGATAGACAGGGATCCCAGACCCAGCAGTACAGTGGTGTATAGAAAGTAAGGTACAGAAACACCTAATGAATGGTTAGCAAAAGCCACAACAGAGGTTTTAATGAAAAGCTCTGGTAATCCCAAACCTGACACAAATAGTTCTTCCCTAGAAGAAAAATAGAATATATCAGTCCAGTTTCTATTGCAGATAACAGAAGCCCAGTGGGCTAACTTAAGCAGAAAGAGATTTAATAGAGGAAATAAATTAAAGGACTTATGAAATTGAAGGACTAAAGTAGTAGGTCTAGGCTTATAAAATTAAAGGACTTATAAAATTAAAAGACTGAAGTATTAGGTCAGGCTGGGCCACTGAACAGGACTCCCAGAGCCACAGGGCAAACTGGCCCTCCAAGGGCACAGACAGCACCACCACAATGAGGAGGCTGATAATCAGGTAGCTTCTACCACCATTGTTGATCTGAGGACCACTAAAGCTAAAACCAGAATTCCTGGTTCCTGAGCCATCTATACTAATATATGAGCTGTGCTAACAAAATGAATACCTCAAATACCACCTCTGATATCACTTACCTCCATCTAATCCAGGTAACCTAAATCTTATCCACACCATTGGTTGCAAGATTAGTTGTTGTCTTTGCTGAAGGAGATCAGAACACATGCTAAAGAAAGCCAATATACACAGTCTCTGACACAGGAGGAATTCTGGGGTGAAATATACAGCATGTTAGGTTACATTTTTACAAGCTCCCAGAGAAGAAGAGCCCTGAAAGTTTTAGCGCTATATCTCCAGTACCTGGCAGGCACATAGTAAGCACTCAATAAATATCTACTCCTTGAATGAATAGAGACATGTGCACAGGTTAGTGCCTGGTTGCTGTGTTAAGGTTGGTAACACAAAGCCGGGAATCCTAATGATAAGAACCAAGAATTCAAGAGTCTACAAATTTGTATTAGCTGCTGACTATATGCTCGAAACTTGGTACATAGGCTAGACACTGGAGTACGAACAGAAATGAAAATCAGTCCCTGACCTCAAGGAACTCAGAGCCTGGTGGGAGAAAGACAAATAAGTCAAGTAAAACTCAACATGGTTTTGTGCTTTGTTCAAGGCAAACACATAGTTGGGTTGATAAAAGTCAACTGGGAGCAGGAAGAGCTATGACTAGTTGCCTTAGGTATCTGCCTACACTTCTTCCTACACTCAATCATGGCTACCAATCACTTTACTCTTCTCATCCCACTTTTACCTTCGCATAATGAAATCTTTGAAGATTTTATAATGTTTGTATATATTTAACTTTGCCCTTTAAATTTCAGTTTTCCTGCCAGAATTGAGTTGCTTACTGAGTAAATTTTATGAAGTAAATCACAGTTTCCCACTGACATCATGCTAGTGTTATGTTATTCCCTCCACATCTTATTCACTCTACATCTTATTCCCCCTGGCAGGCAGGCCTGCTCCACCCATCTGGCCAAATCTTCTGCAAAACCATCCCTAACTCCTGAGGTCAAAAATTTGCTCATCCTGCTATTAGACCACGAGATCCTAAAGAACAGTGTCAAGTCTGACCCACTATATATCCTTAATGCCTAGAATAGTGCTTGATACATAGTAGACACACAGAATATGTATATTGGAAAGTTAGATATAGTTTCCATTGATTTGCCTTAGCAGTTTAGAGGTAGTTGGTATTTGTGCTTCATCAGAGGTCCTGATGGGTATCCAGGAAGATGAGAGTTTGAATCCAGTGTTGTCCATGGCAGGGGAGAAGACTCAGCAAAGACCTTACAGTAGAGCATTCAGGAAGGGGAAGTGAGCAAGCAGGTGTCTCTGATAAGCAGCGCATAGACACTAACATAGAAACTGTGTCTGATCAGCCCTGTTTTACTCCTACTAGAAACTGACCACCCAGGGCCACAGAGTAATGATGCAGGCTTAATGAGGTCAAAAGCTGTAGATGAATCCATCCCCAAACTGGGACAAGGCCAAGGGTTTGTGTTCAGGCTTTGACCTATAAATAGTGTGTCTCTTCAAGAGAGTCTCTAGATACTAGGTTTAAGAACTTCCTCCCTAACAAATACTTATAGTTCAAATACTCTATGTTGCCAACTAGAAGTATAATCATGTGTAGTCTAGCTCAGAACAGCACAGTGTCTGTTTGGGAAATGTAAGAAGCCTAACAAGAATCTTTCTGAATGAAAATCACTCTGGCCCCATATAAAGGTGAGCAAAGGGTATGAGATATGCTAGTCTAACCCACTGAGCCACCCAGGTGCCCCTGAGATATGCTAGTGTAAACCCCACATTCAGATCAAGTCAGGCAAGAAGAGAGCTTTAAACTTGGGGTATATTGTCTTGGCTTCTTTAAATAATTTTTTTAAATTTAATTTATTTTTTATTTATTTAGGTTTATTTTTATTATTTATTTTTTATAAAATTTTTTAATAATTTTTTATAAATTTTTATAAAATTTATTTTAAAAATTTTATAAAATTATTTATTTTAATTTAAGAATAATTTTAAATTGTATGTATTTTGATTCCATCTATCATTTTGAAAAAGCTTACCTCTCATACCACCTTCCTGAATGGATGCTGCTGAGACATTTTTCATCCCATAACAAAGATGTATGGGAGAAATGTTTCCCAGGCCTAGCATCAGTACTTCTCCTTCTTCCAAGCCCATCAGTTTGTTTGCATCTCAGGGGCATTGTGAAATTTTTAACTGATCTGATTCTGTCTGGATAGAAGGCACTTTTATGGCCCTGAAGAGAGACAGGTCCGGATGATCCTGGAATCTCATTTCCTCCTTCCTGGCACACAGCAGACTCAGCAGATCTCAGTTAACCTGAGAGAACACAGGCTGATCCCAGCTGCTGAGTTCCGAAGGCTATGCCTGTATAACCAGGCCACTTCCTCCACCAGGACCTTGTCACAGTCCCCTAGTCAGATACAAATGTTTAGCCCTCCTGTAGGAAGTCAAGTATTACAAGGCCGGGCTCCTCTCTGTTGGAATCTCGGCTACAGCACACCCAGTCTACCCCTGAGGAGCCTGAGCTGAAGGATAAGGAGAATTGGGGGAAATTTGCATTCTACTACATCTCTGCCGGTAAAATTTTCTCAAATAAACCCCATTGTAGATCTTCTCCATGTCCTTTTTTTTTTTTTAACTTAGCATGTTGCTTTTTTAACATACACAATTCAAAAATCAAAAAATATTAAGATAAATATAGTGAAAATTGCCCTCCCATCCCTAGCACCCCTCTACTTAGTGCCCCCAAAGGAAATCATCAGTATTGGTCTGTCATCTGACCCTCCAGAGTTTGTTTAGACATATACTAGTATATTTAACTATATTTTAGCTTTTCCCGTATTTTTCACACATGTGTTAACATGTTATACCTGAACTTAGTTAGGGTTGGTTTTTTTTTCATTAAAGGTAGTTTTGGAGAGCTTTTCATGTTATATGTAGGAACTTCCTCATTCTTTTTTCCACTTTACAACAGTACATTAACATACCATAATTTAGACCATTACTCCTATTAGGGGGCATTTATATTGTTTCAAATATTTCATTATTAGAAACAGTGTTATAGGTGCACCTTGGCGGCTCAGTCAGGTAAGCATCTGACTTTGGCTCAGGTGAAGATCCCAGGATCCTGCGATCAAGCCCAGCAGTGGGCTTCTTGCTCAGCAGGGAGCCTGCTTCTCCCTCTCCCCCGGCCCCTCCCCACTGCTTGTGCTCTCGCTCTCTCTCTGTCAAATAAATAAATAAAATCTTGAAAAAAGAAAGTGCTATGATGAATAATTCTGTACACACACTCTTCACAATTAGGCAATTCAATCATTGGGATAGATTTCTAGAATAGGAATTTCTGAGTCAAAGATACATACATATATATCTGTGATAGAGAAGCCAAACTGCATTCTACATGTGTTTTAGCCAATTACATATTTATTACCAGCAATATATGACAGTATTTGCTTCTCCACATGCTCAGCAACACAACGTGTTATCAATTTATGGATTTTTGTCAAACTGTCAGGCAAAGAAATGTGTTTCAGTATATAATCTTAGTTTTAATCTGTATCTGTCTTATTATGGTTGAGATTGGGCATTTTCCCCTTTTTAATGAACTGTCTTTTAATATCCTTTTCCATTTTGGTATTGGGTTTTTGGTTCTTTTTTTGTTTGTTTGTAGAAACTATACATTAAGAAATGTAGCACCTCTCTGCAATAGGCACTACAATTTTTTTTTTTAAGATTTTATTTTTTTATTTGAGAGAGAGAGCTGAATGAGAGAGGGAATACGAGTGGAGGAGGGGCAGAGGGAGAGAGAGAAGCAGGCTCCCCTCTCAGGAGGACCCAGAGGACCCAGAAGCAGGGGATCATGACCTGAGCCAAAGGCAAACGCTTAAGGATCCGTCCAAGCACCCCCACTGCCGTTACTTTTTGTTTATTACTCACTTTTGATGTTGTTTATGGGGTTGTGCCATGCCTTCTTTTTATAATGTGGACAAAACTGTCATTTTTTGTGTCTTCTGGTTGTTGTAATACAGTTTAAAAAACTTCTCAATGCCAGGATTATCAAAGAATTCTCCCTTGTTTTCTTCTAATTACATACATGGTTTTATTTTCTAGAAAACTACAATTAATTTGAAGTTGAAAGGAAAAGTGAATTGGGGGAATCTGACGGGGAGAGGGACCCTGAGAGACTGTGGACTCTGAGAAACAAACTGAGGGTTTTGGAAGGGAGCAAGATGGGTGAGCCTGGTGGTGGGTATTAAGGAGGGCATGTATTGCATGGAGCACTGGGTGTGGTGCATAAACAATGAATCTTGGAACACTGAAAAAATAAAATGAAATTTAAAATAATAATAATAGCAATACATGGAAGGGAACACAAGTTCAAACTAATTTTTTCCAGTAGCTCTCCTGTTTTTTCTGCATGATTTATGAATTTATGAAACTATCGTTTTCCCAATTTTTCAAGGTGCCAGTTCCATCATATGCTAAATCCCTCTGTTCCTTTGACTCTGGTTTTGAATTTCCAACTGTGGCCCATTGATCTCTCTGTCTTTACCAGCATTAGAATAATACTATTATCAAATCTGAAGGTTGTTAGTACCTTTTACACCAATAGGACTAGGTGTCCTTTATCTCTTTTATTTTTTAGAGTTTTCTTGGAATGTCTCATTTGTTTATTTTAACGTTTGAATCATTTTGTTCAGTTTCCAGAACAAAAAGCCTATTGTTATAGGTAATCACATTAAATTGTAAATGAACTTATGATGTTGAGTCTTTCTATTCAAAAACATGAAATGCCTCTTTATTTGTTTAAGGCTTCTTTTGTGCCCTGAAAGATTGTTGTAAATGTTGCATATGCCTTGCATATTTTTCAGTTTATTACCAGATATTTTGTCTCTATTTTTAAATGAGTTTTTTCTTCTACTATATAATATGCTATATATTATAAATTATTGTTTTCATACCTATAAGCTACCCAATTCTATATAGTAATTTTGTACTCTATTACCATACAAAATCCTATTATTTATAATAATTATTCAGTTAATTCTTTAGGGTTTACTGAGCATACAATTGTATAATTTGCAAACATTGATAGTTTAACCAGTTGCTTTACAACTTTAGACTTGAATTCTCTTTCTCTTGCTTAATGCATTGGTTAGTATTTCCAAAGCCCTTTTAAATAAGAGCCCTGGTGGGTATTAAGGAGGGCACGAATTGCATGGAGCACTGGGTGTGGTGCATAAACAATGAATCTTGGAACACTGAAAAAATAAATAAAAGTTAAATAAATAAATAAGAGTATTGGTAGTGGACACTCTTATCCTGTAACTCTATGGAAATATTCTAGTGTTTCTACAATAAACACGATGCTGGCTTTGAGACGGAGATAGAGACTGAGATAGATCTTACTAGGTAAGGAGGTATCCATCTATTCATACTTACTGAGTGTTGTTGTTTTGTTAAAAGATTGAATGGTTATTATATTTTGTCCAATGCCCTTTTGGGTACCTGAGTAAATAATATACTTTCTTCTCTCTAAATCTGTTATAATGAGTATATTACTGGAATTTTCTAATATTGAACATTTTGCACTCTTAGAATAAATGCCACTAGTTGTGCTTTATTTTTTTAATGTACTGCTGGATTTTGTTCAATAATATGCTCTACTTACTTTATGAAAATAATTTGGAAGTATTCATTCTCAGCCATTACTTTGGAACTATTTAAGTAGTAATAGAATTATAAATTCTTAAATATTTGAGTCTAGTGGGGGTTTGCTTGTTTGTAGGAAATGAAATCAAGCTATTTTGATCTTCTGTCTTGGATTTGAATTTTAGAAAATGCTTTTCTTACAAGAGAATTATCCATTTCATTCAGATTTTCTAATTTATTTGCACAGACTTAACCAAAGTAGACTTATGATTCTTTACAATTCTCCTGTTTCCAAGGTGACTTCTATTATTATGTGTTATTTATCCATCCTGATTCATTTATTTAGTCAGATTTTTCTGTGGAATAGTTTCCTCAAACAGGTCCCTGAGTGATATGTTATGTGATCATTGTATATTGTCTCTGGAAAGAAGCAGTATTTTGGCAGGGAATGGGACTCTTGGATCTCAGATTTGCTGTCCTTTTTGCCTATCTATACTCTAAATATTCTATAGATGTTATTCCATAAGCTTTTCTTTTCCATATAAGAAGCCCATTATGTTTTTCTTTGAAAATATCTTGTACTTCCTATGTGGAAAATTCTAAGATTATTCTTTTACTCTTGGAGCTCAGGAATGATATCACAATTACTTAATATAATGAACCCTTTAGTTTGTTAACTACTTTATTCTTTAAGCTCAAGAGAATTTGTGTCTTCTTTTTATTTATATGGCTCCTCTTCTTCTTTCAAGAATGCCTACTGTTTATATATAAGATCTCCTAGATGAGTCCTTCAAAGCCATTATGCTTTCTTCATACTTTATAAAACTCTATAATTTTGTTCTCTTTTGAGATATTTCTCTCAAACTGTCTTCTAAGACATTAATCTGGCCTCACCAGTAACCATCTTCTCAATTATCTCAAACATCTTTTATTAAAATCTATTGGTTTTAGTACAAGGAAAGTTTTTGTGCTCTAATCAAATATACTTAATCATATATTTTCTTAAGTGTTCCTATATTTCTAGTAAGGTGGGAAATGAAGAGTTCAGACTATTGTCTACTTCCTCCAACGGTTCTTTTCACTAGGGGTCATCTACTTTGGTTGTTCTGCTTGCTTTTCTTCTATAGGACTATCAGATTCCATTGTATGCATTGTTGTTTCTTCCTACATACACCTTGGGGTTTGGGCCCAGAGAACCATAAATAGAAACAATATTCTAGGGGGAAATTATGGTGAGCTCCTGGTAAGTTGTCATTCTCCTGCTGATGCATCAGGAGGTGATCTCTTTTTCTGAGACAGCCTACCTTTTTAACTCTCACACCTCTCCTTAAAGGACTGAAAAAACAATTCCTCCAGTCACATGGATGTTAGTACCCTTTATTTAGTAGGCCCAAAGAGCCCTTATACCCAGCTTTCTAACTTAATCTCACATTCCCCAGATCCTACTATATGCAGGACTTCGAATTAGAAGTGGAAGGGAGACCAGCGGGGTTGAATTTAAGCTGTCACATTGCCACTAGCCATTTTCCTTCAAAGAGGAGGTTCTCATTCTAAAACCTGTAAATGTATCAACATGGACAAGACTGGAGGAGATTATGCTGAGTGAAATAAGTCAAGCAGATTGAGTCAATTATCATATGGTTTCACTTACTAGTGGAGCTTAAGGAATAACATGGAGGACATTGGGAGCTGGAGAAAAGAAGGGAGAAATCAAGAGGGAGATGAACCATAAAGAGACGATGGTTTCTGAGAAGCAAACTGAAGGTTTTGAAGGGGAGGGGTGTGGAGGGTTGGGTGAGCCTGGTGGTGGTTATTAAGGAGGGCACATGCATGAAGCACTGGGTGTGGTGCATGAACAATGAATTCTGGAACATTGAAAAAGTAAATAAATAAATAAACCACAATCAATAAATAAACAAACAAACAAATAAATAAATAAAACCTGTAAATGGGATCCAGGGGGATCCATGATCCTCTGAAATTACCATCAAATTATATTTATTTATGTATTTATCTATCTACACATATATATGTGCGTGTTTCTGTGGAGTTTTGGGAAAGGTTTTTTTTTTTAAAAGAATTTACTTTTCTTAGAGCAATTGTATTTTCACAGCAAAATTAAGAGGAAGATACAGAGATGTCTCATATAGCTCTGCCCCTGCCCCTACACAGCTTCCCCATTATCAACATCCTCCGCCTGACTGGTGCACTAGTTACAACTGATGAATCTACATGGACACATCATAATCACCCCCAAGTCCATAGTTTACCATTGGATTCCTTCTTGGTGTTGAGCATTCTGTGGATTTGGACAAGTGTATAGACATGTAGCCACCATTATAGTTTCATACACAGTATTTTCACTGTCCTAAAGTCCTCTGTGCTCTGCCTATTCATCCCGCCACACCCCCAACCCCTGTCAATCACTGATCTTTCTATTGTCTCCATAGTTTTGTCTTTTCTTAAATGTCACATAATTAGAATCATACGGGACGTGGCCTTTTCAGACTGGCTTCTTTAACTTAGTAATATGCATGTAAGTTTTCTCCATGTGTTTTCCTGGCTTGACAGCCATTTCTTTTTGCTACGTAATATTCAATTATCTAAAGGTACCACAGTTTATTTATCCATACACCTACAAAAAGACACATGTTTTGGTTGCTTCTGAGTTTGTGCAATTACGAATAAAGCTTCTCTAAACATATGCATGCAGGTTTTTGTATGATTAAAAGTTTTCAACTCCTTTGGGTAATCACTGTGAAGCACAATTGATTACTTGATCACATGGTAAAAGGATGTTTAGTTTTTCAAGAAACCGCAAAACTGTCTTCCATAGTGGCTGTATAATTTTAATTCCCACCAGCAATGAATGTGAGTACCCATTGCGTCACATCCTCACCAGTATTTGGTGGTGTTAGTATTCCAGACTTTAATCCATTCCTATAGATGTGTAGTGGTATCTTACTACTATTGTTTTGATTTCCATTTCCCTGAAAATATATAATATTGAGCATCCTTTCATATGCTTATTTTCCATTTGTGTATGTTCTTTGGTGAGGTGTCTGGCCCATTTTCTAATCAGGTTGCTCATTTTCTTATTGTTGAGTTTTAAGTGCTCTTTGTGTATTTTGGATAGCAGTCCTTTATCAGATATGTCTTTTACAAATATTTTTCACCCAGTCTGTGGGTTGTCTTCTCAGTTTCTCGAGTTCAGAAGTTTTTATCAGATTCTCAAAATAATGTTAAGAATCACAATTTTATAGGGGCACCTGGGTGACTCAGTGGTTAAGTGTCTGCCTTTGCCTTCAGGTCATGATCCCAGGGTCCTGGGACCTGCTGAGCAGGGAGACTGGTTCCCACTTTCTCACTCCCTCTGCTTGTGTTCCCTCTCTCTCTGTCTCTGTCTGTGTCAAATAAATAAGATCTTAAAAAAAAAAAAAAAAAGAATCACAGTTTTATAGACCCATACCTGAATTTGGTACAAATCCCCAATATACCAATAAGTCAATATGCCAATAAGATGTAGATCATTCTAAACCAGCAGGTAAAGAAGGTTTCACAGCCTCTCTGACACCCGGAATTATAGTTAAAAGTAAATATCATCTATTTCTGTGTCTGCACTTGGAAGACTGCCATTTCAAGAAAAGGCAAGTTCTTGGACCTAGAAGGAAATGGCTTAAAAATAAATAAAACAAGATATATTGAAACATACTACAGTAAATAATAACCTCCATAGAGTGGCAAAAGTAACAAATATAAAAGAGTTGTGGGTTCAATGAGTTAAGGAATAAGAATTCAAAAAAGAGCTTTTTGAAGACAAGTTAGGGAATTTTAAAGTAATAAAGTTAAGACAGGTTTATTTCCCTTCAAAAAAAAAAAAAAAAACCCAAAGCTTAAAGTTTTTTACATTCTTGCAGTGTTATGTTGATGGTGATCCTTTGGCACTTGGCACTGCACTTCTAAAGTTTAAATATATTGGGTTTTTTGAAATCTCTTTAAAAATACATTACTGGGAGGAGTCAAGATGGCAGAGAAGTAGCTGGCTGAGACTACTTCAGCTAGCCAGAGATCAGCTAGATAGCTTATCTAAAGATTGCAAACACCTGAAAATCCATCGGCAGATCGAAGAGAAGAAGAACAGCAATTCTGGAAACAGAAAAACAACCACTTTCTGAAAGGGCCGGAGACCAGGAGGCCGCCATTTGTATTCCCGTCCTCCGGAACTCTACGGAAAGCGCTCAGGGAACAAAAGCTCCTGAAAGCAAACCCAAGCGGATTACTCACCCCGGCCCTGGGTAAGGGCGGTGCAATTCCGCCTGGGGCAAAGACACTTGAGAATCACTACAACAAGCCCCTCCCCCAGAAGATCAACAAGAAATCCAGCCCAGACCAAGTTCACCTACCAAAGAGTGCGGTTTCAATACCAAGGAGAGCAGCAGAATTCTAGAGGAGGAGAAAGCAAAGCACGGAACTCATGGCTTTTTCCCTGTGATTTTTTTTTAGTCTTGCAGTTAATTTAATTTTTTTCTTTTTGATTTTTTGTTTTTTTTTTCTCGCCTTCGTGTAAATTTTTTTTTAACTGTTACCTTTTTCTTTTTTAACGATTTTTTACTAGTTTATCTAATATATATATTTTTTCTTTTTTTATATTTTTCTTAGGTGTTTTCTTTTCTTTTAAATTCTTTTCTTTTTTTTTCTTTTTTCTTTTTTTTTTCTTTTTTTTTTTTCTTTCTTCCTTTTTGAACCTCTTTTTATCCCCTTTCTCCCCCCTCACGATTTGGGATCTCTTCTAATTTGGTTAAAGCATATTTTCCTGGGGTTGTTACCACCCTTTTAGTATTTTACTTGCCCCTTCATATACTCTTCTCAGGACAAAATGACAAGACGGAAAAATTCAACTCAAAAAAAAGAACAAGAGGCAGTACCGAAGGCTAGGGACCTAATCAATACAGACATTGGTGATATGTCAGATCTAGAGTTCAGAATGACAATTCTCAAGGTTCTAGCCGGGCTCGAAAAAGGCATGGAAGATATTAGAGAAACCCTCTCGAGAGATATAAAAGCCCTTTCTGGAGAAATAAAAGAACTAAAATCTAACCAAGTTGAAATCAAAAAAGCTATTAATGAGGTGCAATCAAAAATGGAGGCTCTCACTGCTAGGATAAATGAGGCAGAAGAAAGAATTAGTGATATAGAAGACCAAATGACAGAGAATAAAGAAGCTGAGCAAAAAGAGGGACAAACAGCTACTGGACCACGAGGGGAGAATTCGAGAGATAAGTGACACCATAAGACGAAACAACATTAGAATAATTGGGATTCCAGAAGAAGAAGAAAGAGAGAGGGGAGCAGAAGGTATACTAGAGAGAATTATTGGGGAGAATTTCCCCAATATGGCAAAGGGAACGAGCATCAAAATTCAGGAGGTTCAGAGAACGCCCCTCAAAATCAATAAGAATAGGCCCACACCCCGTCACCTAATAGTAAAATTTACAAGTCTCAGTGACAAAGAGAAAATCCTGAAAGCAGCCCGGGAAAAGAAGTCTGTAACATACAATGGTAAAAAAATTAGATTGGCAGCTGACTTATCCACAGAGACCTGGCAGGCCAGAAAGAGCTGGCATGATATTTTCAGAGCACTAAACGAGAAAAACATGCAGCCAAGAATACTATATCCAGCTAGGCTATCATTGAAAATAGAAGGAGAGATTAAAAGCTTCCAGGACAAACAACAACTGAAAGAATTTGCAAACACCAAACCAGCTCTACAGGAAATCTTGAAAGGGGTCCTCTAAGCAAAGAGAGAGCCTACAAGTGGTAGATTAGAAAGGAACAGAGACCATATACAGTAATAGTCACCTTACAGGCAAAACAATGGCACTAAATTCATATCTCTCAATAGTTACCTTGAATGTTAATGGGCTAAATGCCCCTGTCAAAAGACACAGGGTATCAGAATGGATAAAAAAACAAAATCCATCTATATGTTGCCTCCAAGAAACTCATTTTAAGCCCGAAGACACCTCCAGATTTAAAGTGAGGGGGTGGAAAAGAATTTACCATGCTAATGGACATCAGAAGAAAGCAGGAGTGGCAATCCTTATATCAGATCAATTAGATTTTAAGCCAAAGACTATAATAAGAGATGAGGAAGGACACTATATCATACTCAAAGGGTCTGTCCAACAAGAAGATTTAACAATTTTAAATATCTATGCCCCCAACGTGGGAGCAGCCAACTATATAAACCAATTAATAACAAAATCAAAGAAACACATCAACAATCATACAATAATAGTAGGGGACTTTAACACTCCCCTCACTGAAATGGACAGATCATCCAAGCAAAAGATCAGCAAGGAAATAAAGGCCTTAAACGACACACTGGACCAGATGGACATCACAGATATATTCAGAACATTTCATCCCAAAGCAACAGAATACACATTCTTCTCTAGTGCACATGGAACATTCTCCAGAATAGATCAGATCCTCGGTCCTAAATCAGGACTCAACCGGTATCAAAAGATTGGGATCATTCCCTGCATATTTTCAGACCACAATGCTCTAAAGCTAGAACTCAACCACAAAAGGAAGTTTGAAAAGAACCCAAATACATGGAGACTAAACAGCATCCTTCTAAAGAATGAATGGGTCAACCGGGAAATTAAAGAAGAATTGAAAAAAATCATGGAAACAAATGATAATGAAAATACAACGGTTCAAAATCTGTGGGACACAACAAAGGCAGTCCTGAGAGGAAAATATATAGCGGTACAAGCCTTTCTCAAGAAACAAGAAAGGTCTCAGGTACACAATCTAACCCTACACCTAAAGGAGCTGGAGAAAGAACAAGAAAGAAACCCTAAGCCTAGCAGGAGAAGAGAAATCATAAAGATCAGAGCAGAAATCAATGAAATAGAAACCAAAAAAACAATAGAACAAATCAACGAAAGTAGGAGCTGGTTCTTTGAAAGAATTAATAAAATTGATAAACCCCTGGCCCGACTTATCAAAAAGAAAAGAGGAAGGGCCCAAATAAATAAAATCATGAATGAAAGAGGAGAGATCACAACTAACACCAAAGAAATACAAAGTATTATAAGAACATACTATGAGCAACTCTACGGCAATAAATTTGACAATCTGGAAGAAATGGATGCATTCCTAGAAACATATAAACTACCACAACTGAACCAGGAAGAAATAGAAAGCCTGAACAGACCCATAACCAGTAAAGAGATTGAAACAGTCATTAAAAATCTCCAAACAAACAAAAGCCCAGGGCCAGACGGCTTCCCGGGGGAATTCTACCAAACATTTAAAGAAGAACTAATTCCTATTCTCCTAAAACTGTTCCAAAAAATAGAAATGGAAGGAAAACTTCCAAACTCATTTTATGAGGCCAGCATCACCTTGATCCCAAAACCAGACAAGGATCCCACCAAAAAAGAGAGCTATAGACCAATATCCTTGATGAACACAGATGCGAAAATACTCAACAAAATACTAGCCAATAGGATTCAACAGTACATTAAAAAGATTATTCACCACGACCAAGTGGGATTTATTCCGGGGCTGCAAGGTTGGTTCAACATCCGCAAATCAGTCAATGTGATACAACACATCAATAAAAGAAAGAACAAGAACCATATGATACTCTCAATAGATGCTGAAAAAGCATTTGACAAAGTACAACATCCCTTCCTGATCAAAACTCTTCAAAGTGTAGGGATAGAGGGCACATACCTCAATATCATCAAAGCCATCTATGAAAAACCCACCGCAAATATCATTCTCAATGGAGAAAAACTGAAAGCTTTTCCGCTAAGGTCAGGAACACGGCAGGGATGTCCATTATCACCACTGCTATTCAACATAGTACTAGAGGTCCTAGCCTCAGCAATCAGACAACAAAAGGAAATTAAAGGCATCCAAATCGGCAAAGAAGAAGTCAAATTATCACTCTTCGCAGATGATATGATACTATATGTGGAAAACCCAAAAGACTCCACTCGAAAACTGCTAGAACTTATACAGGAATTCAGTAAAGTGTCAGGATATAAAATCAATGCACAGAAATCAGTTGCATTTCTCTACACCAACAGCAAGACAGAAGAAAGGGAAATTAAGGAGTCAATCCCATTTACAATTGCACCCAAAACCATAAGATACCTAGGAATAAACCTAACCAAAGAGACACAGAATCTATACTCAGAAAACTATAAAGTACTCATGAAAGAAATTGAGGAAGACACAAAGAAATGGAAAAATATTCCATGCTCCTGGATTGGAAGAATAAATACTGTAAAAATGTCTATGCTACCTAAAGCAATCTACACATTTAATGCAATTCCTATCAAAGTACCATCCATCTTTTTCAAAGAAATGGAACAAATAATTCTAAAATTTATATGGAACCAGAAAAGACCTCGAATAGCTAAAGGGATATTGAAAAAGAAAGCCAACGTTGGTGGCATCACAATCCCGGACTTCAAGCTCTATTACAAAGCTGTCATCATCAAGACAGCATGGTACTGGCACAAAAACAGACCCATAGATCAATGGAACAGAATAGAGAGCCCAGAAATAGACTCTCAACTCTATGGTCAACTAATCTTCGACAAAGCAGGAAAGAATGTCCAATGGAAAAAAGACAGCCTCTTCAATAAATGGTGCTGGGAAAATTGGACAGCCACATGCAGAAAAACGAAATTGGATCATTTCCTTACACCACACACGAAAATAGACTCAAAATGGATGAAGGACCTCAATGTGCGAAAGGAATCCATCAAAATCCTTGAGGAGAACACAGGCAGCAACCTCTTCGACCTCAGCCGCAGCAACATCTTCCTAGGAAGGAACAACGCAAAAGGCAAGGGAAGCAAGGGCAAAAATGAACTATTGGGATTTCATCAAGATCAAAAGCTTTTGCACAGCAAAGGAAACAGTTAACAAAATCAAAAGACAACTGACAGAATGGGAGAAGATATTTGCAAACGACATATCAGATAAAGGACTAGTGTCCAGAATCTATAAAGAGCTTAGCAAACTCAACACCCAAAGAACAAATAATCCAATCAAGAAATGGGCAGAGGACATGAACAGACATTTCTGCAAAGAAGACATCCAGATGGCCAACAGACACATGAAAAAGTGCTCCATATCACTCGGCATCAGGGAAATACAAATCAAAACCACAATGAGATATCACCTCACACCAGTCAGAATGGCTAAAATCAACAAGTCAGGAAATGACAGATGCTGGCGAGGATGCGGAGAAAGGGGCACCCTCCTACACTGTTGGTGGGAATGCAAGCTGGTGCAACCTCTCTGGATAACAGCATGGAGGTTCCTCAAAATGTTGAAAATAGAACTGCCCTATGACCCAGCAATTGCACTATTGGGTATTTACCCTAAAGATACAAACGTAGTGATCCAAAGGGGCACGTGTACTCGAATGTTTATAGCAGCAATGTCCACAATAGCCGAACTATGGAAAGAACCTAGATGTCCATCAACAGATGAATGGATCAAGAAGATGTGGTATATATACACAATGGAATACTATGCAGCCATCAAAAGAAATGAAATCTTGCCATTTGCGACAACATGGATGGAACTAGAGCGTATCATGCTTAGCGAAATAAGTCAGGCGGAGAAAGACAACTATCATATGATCTCCCTGATATGAGGAAGTGGTGTTGCAACATGGGGGCTCAAGTGGGTACGAGAAGAATAAATGAAAGAAGATGGAATTGGGAGGGAGACAACCCATAAGTGACTCTTAATCTCACAAAACAAACTGAGGGTTGCTGGGGGGAGGGGGTTTGGGAGAAGGGGGTGGTATTATGGACATTGGGGAGGGTATGTGCTTTGGTGAGTGCTGTGAAGTGTGTAAACCTGGTGATTCACAGACCTGTACCACTGGGGATAAAAATACATGTTTATAAAAAATAAAAAATTATAATAAAAAAAAAAGAGAAAAAAAAATACATTACTGACTTTAATCAAAAGTAGGTCAGCATAATGTTTACTACATTATATGGTTATCTTTGAAACACAAGCCTTAGTCATTCTAATGGAAAAAAGATTTGATGCTTTTTTATTTGAGGTGAATATAAATAGAAAGTGAACTTAGGACTATCTTCTTTGTCTCTACCAAATAGAAAGAAACAAATATACCCTTCCATATGCCTTAAATGACTTTTAGATTTTTTAATTGTTTTTATTGTTTTTAAGATTTTATTTATTTATTTGACAGACAGAGATCACAAGTAGGCAGAGGGGCAAGCAGAGCAGGGGCCAGGGAAGCTGAGCAGAGAGCCCAATGTGGGACTCCATCCCAGGACTCTGGGTTCATGACCTGAACTGAAGGCAGAAACTTTAACCCACTGAGCCACCCAGGCACCCCCGTACATTGTTTTTATACAAGTTAGTCTTTTATATGAACATAACCTAGCTAAACTCCTGGCAAGTGGGAATAGAAGTGGAAAGGCTAGACCTTTCTAATGCAATCTACAATCCTCTACACATTCCTCTTAAATTAAGAAAAGCTCACCTTCATAAATATTAAGCTATAAAGTTACTATCAAGAATTCATACTTTTTCTACACTTGTTGCAGTGAAAATCATAATGTATAGAATTACTGATCACCCTAAGCTAATGTAATATTGTATATGAACTATAATTCGATTCTTAAAATTTAGTGAAAAAATTCATGTAGTTCTTAATATATCCCCTATATATTAGATATAATAAAAATACATAAATGGAAGTTTACCTAATTTTCTAAAAGAAATGTGTATTTCTTTTTTTAAATGTCTTGATCATATAATAATTACATACAAATTTGGTCTTTCATTATACTTCATTTTTTATCCTTCCTGTTTCCCTTTTAATAAATATGTGCTCAATGATTATTACTTATTGTTGTTATATGATGCATAATAAAAATCTATGCTCAAGGTACTAGAATCCAATTATCCTTTTTTCTTTTTTAATTTACCTTAGAGAGAGGGAGAATGCATGTAAGCAGGTGGAGGGGCAGAGGGAAAGAATCCCAAAACAGACGCCCCACTCAGTGTGGGGCCAAATGTGGCATTCTATCTTGACACTGAGATCATGACCTTAGCCAAAATCAAGAGTCAGGCATTTAACCAACTGAGCTACCCCCAGGCACCCCTAGCTATCCTGTTATCTAACCAAAGAGTTCCCATTAGTAGATGCAAAGGAAATAACTATGGAGCAGTGATAACAGATATTACTGAATGATCACAGAGTTTATGTCCAGTAAAGTTGGATATATCCGTCTTATCACCACAGCCACAACCAGCCCATCAGGAATAGTGTTCATTGTGAGACCTATATGCCATCCAGATAGAAAGCATTTGTTGTTTCACCACCCCTTGCTGGGGATTTCCTCTCCAGCTCCCGAACTGTCTTCAAAATGAATTTCTAGACCAAAGAAGCTCTGTTTAACTATGCTATGTTTCTTGGTTTCAGATGGCTATACCACTGATGACATTGAGTTTTACTGGAATGGAGGAGAGGGAGCAGTAACAGGAGTTAATAAAATTGAGCTTCCTCAGTTTTCAATTGTCGACTACAAGATGGTATCCAAGAAAGTGGAGTTCACAACTGGTGAGGATATTTCCCCCAAAATGAACCAGGGGTACTGTGAAATTAAAGAAGATGATTCCTACCAAATGGAGATCTGATTTTTTTTTCTTTTTTCTTTTTCCTTTCCTTTCTTTTCTTTTTTTCTTTTCTCTTTTTCCTTTCTGTCTTTTTCTTTTTTTTTTTTTTTTTTTAAACTCAGGGGCATATCCACGACTGTCACTAAGTTTTCGTCTCAAGAGAAACATTGGTTACTTCATTTTGCAAACCTACATGCCTTCCACACTGATTACAATTCTCTCCTGGGTGTCTTTTTGGATCAACTACGATGCATCTGCAGCCAGAGTTGCACTAGGTAATGCATTCCCAACACTGCAGAGCTGGTAGGATTTAGCTTCAACCAACCAACCAACGATAGAAAATATAGGCAAGGGCTTTTCTCAGAGCAAGTCAAAGAACGAGATTACCATAATAGTCCTTGATAGCAAAGCACCTAAGGGTAAGCATTTTTAGGATGAATGTTTTACAATGCAATATCTTTTTAGCATTTTACAAAAAAAAAAAATCTTGGAATATACTCAATACTAATCAATACTAACCGTATAAGTGCTTCTTAGAGTCTATTTAAATTCTCATTAAGCCAATTTTTACCAACTTTGTGATGATTTCCTCGTTGGTCCCTGCTTTTTACAGTGAAGAACATTTACAATTAGTTATTCTCAAATGGATTTGGTAAAGCTAAACCTTGTGACTATTAACAAGCTATTAAATTGTTGGGCAATACTATCTTGCAAACATTAACTGAAGTTAACTCGTGGGGATCTGAGTTTCTGTTAAATGTAGCTCATCACACTCGAATAAGGCACAGACATTCATCAACTGGATTAATGATCTGTGATCAGGATGAAATAAAAATGGTTTCCTTCCTTAGGGAACAAAATACAAAATTAATCTTGCCATGGTTGAGTAATTGCTGCAAGCTGAAAGGCTATATTGGAGACTTTAAAGGGCTCCTTGGAAAGTTAGAATATGAGAGGTCTGTTTGATGAATCTGAACATGTGTGGGTCTGCTTCATTATTTGATCCTACAGCCCCTTCAGTTATCACTTTCTAGGGCTTATTCTCATGGATGGGTACTTGTGAGCGCACACACACACACACACCCCACACCCCAAATACGTAACAGCATCATTTCCAGCTAAGCTGACATCCACATCACTTCTTTTGAGATAGCTCAACTGGGTTAGATGCTCAGCCCACACTTTCACACCTAGACTAATTGTCATCTCTAGAGCTAATTTCTAATGGTTGAGTAATTTCTAATGGCTCACAAAGTCAAGTTCTAGCAGCCCCTTCTCAACCTTTGAACATTCCAAAACTAAGGAAAGCCAACCAATAGTTTGCCCCATCAGAGGTATGAATCTGCACATATTATTTGACTACAAACATGAGTACGTGTATAACAGGGTTAAGGAATAAACAGTGGATGATGTCCACAGCAGGAAATAATAACTATCAAGGTCGTGAATTGTGGTTCTCTTCACAAGTCTGTCCTCAAAGCTCATGATATTTTGATTAGAGATGTCATCACATAAAAATGCTGACTTAATTCTTTCTTTAAAATGTAAAATAGGTGCTATTTAAAACTTAACTAAGGAAAAAAGGCATTTAGTTACTAATCCTTCTTGCCTAAAAATTTAAACCAACGAGTAGAAACAGAAGTGTGATTGGTGGATTTGTAAATGAACTATTTCTACTAAGGACATTAGCTAGAATTATACTGGGCAAAATTTAAAATGTTATTGAAAGAAATAAGTAAGACCATTCATGATGGCATTTCATAAGAGTGCAGCATATTTGAATTAGTCACCGATCTGAACCATTTTAACTTTCTTTTTTTTTTTTTAAAGATTTTATTTATTTATTTGACAGAGAGAGATCACAGTAGACAGAGACGCAGGCAGAGAGGCAGGCAGAGAGAGAGAGAGGGAAGCAGGCTCCCTGCTGAGCAGAGAGTCCGATGCGGGACTCGATCCCAGGACCCTGAGATCATGACCTGAGCTGAAGGCAGCGGCTTAACCCACTGAGCCACCCAGGCGCCCCCATTTTAACTTTCTGTATGGCAATCCGGACTACCTATTTTATCTGTTCTCCTAAAAGTTAAATAGTCAAATCAGGAAATTTGTCTAGAATAATCTGACAGGTAAATGAGTGCTAAACTTTTTTTCCCCTTTTCATTTTCTACCTCCATTCTCTTTGCCAGCTGTCCTTTGTCTTTAACATTCATTTTAACATTTCCTTCCTGTCTTTATTTTTAAGGACTCTCATCAAATTTCAGGCTTTATCTTCTCCTCTCTTTGCTTTTACTTTAAATGCCTTTGTTTAACACTTCCTTGCTTTTTTGCCCCTAGCTAGGTCATCTACAGCAAAATAATCTCAGAGTTTCTGTTTATTCAGCTATACCTGCCCTATTGTACTAAGGAAGCTATTATGACAGTCATATAAGATAATGCATAACTGTGTTTAAAAGTGTGATATGCTATATAAATGTGTAATATTAGTATGAATTATCTATATTAGATATCTACATATACCATGAATTATCTACATTAGGTTCTAACTTTCCTTTCACTTCTTGTTTTTCTCAATTACATTTCATCATCACTGTCATCAACACCGAATATTTTTTATTCGGCCATGCAAACATTATAAGGTTAAGAAAGCTAGTTTTTTCAAAAGATTTTTATTTATTTATTTAACAGAAAGAGAGATTACAAGTAAGCAGAGAGGCAGGTAGAGAGAGAGGGGGGAAAGCAGGCTCCCTGCTGAGCAGAGAGCCCAAGGCAGGGCTCTATCCCAGGACCCTGAGATCATGACCTAAGCTGAAGGCAGAAACCTAACCCACTGAGCCACCCAGGTACCCCAAGAAAGCTGTTTTCAACAAAGTAGACAAAAACAGAATTTTCCTTTTGAAAGTTTACAGTTTTACTCTTCTTCACAAATCCAAGTTGAATTTCTCAGGAAGTCTTTTCTTGATTCCAGGGGACTAGTTCATTCTTGACTCTTGACTCAAGTAGAGGTAATATTTGAAAAGTGAAAGCAACAATATTATATCTCAAAATGACATAAATCAAGTTACTGATGCAAATCATGAACTTTCTTACACATTTCTTCTTTTAGAATTGTCTCACTATGAATGATATATTATCAGTGTAATAATCTGTAATACTGACCTTGTGGCCTGGGTATTCTAGATATATGGAATGAAGTAGGTCTCCTCAAACTGGTAACCAGCTTTCAGTTTGGTAGTGGCTGTCGTAGGCATTAGTATCACAAGAACAGGTTTAGTAGGAAAATGAGGGAGATGCTGAGAGAAGAAAGAAGTTGTGGTGTGTAACAGAATGACAAACATTTTGACATTAGACAGTAAACATATCAATGGGATTTTGATATGCCTTCCCATTTACTTTTTTTTTTTTTTGCCCATGTGCATTATTTTAAAAAAAATGTTTTCCCACCTTCCATTAATGGTACATCCTGTTTTATGATTTGTTCATGGAGTGTATGGGGAGTCTGCAACTTTGTCTTTCAAAATGTCTACTCTTTTTGCCCAGTGGTTCATGGCATTACTGCCATCAGTCTGGGGCACCAATAAGGAAATTGCATCTGTCTTCTCAGTCTTTAAAGGGCAGCTTAATGAGTGCCTTCAGTAAGCCATGTCTTTCTCTTCCATAGGAATCACCACTGTGCTGACAATGACAACCATCAGCACCCACCTCAGGGAGACCTTGCCAAAGATCCCTTATGTCAAAGCGATTGATATTTACCTGATGGGTTGCTTTGTGTTTGTGTTCCTGGCTCTGCTGGAATATGCCTTTGTAAATTACATCTTCTTTGGAAAAGGCCCTCAGAAGAAGGGAGCCAGCAAACAAGACCAGAGCGCCAATGAGAAGAACAAACTGGAGATGAATAAAGTTCAGGTAACATATTCAATATTCCTAACAATATTCTTCCAAAATGTATCAGCAGCATGGCGCTCAAGGCTCCCATAACAAGGGAAAAAAGTAATTTTTCTTTAATACAGCTCAAACATCTCCTCCCTTTTATATATTTGAGAACTGAGGATTGAAGTAGTTAGGTTGAATTAACATAGATTAATAACATACCTGGACCTAAAACTCAACCCCAAGTCCATTATCTCTTATTTTGAACTATATAGTTGTAAAAGTGTATGCAGAAGAATAATGCCAGATTTGCTTGATAAATGAATGAGAGAACTGAAGTGACTCAATTCTGTTCTCAGTGGAAATAAAGAAATATGGCCCAGTGGTTATCACCACAGACTGGAATGAAACTGCCCAGCTCTGCTATTTCCTGGCTTTATAACGTCAGGCCAATCAACCTATGTGACTCATGTTACCTCTGTCCTCAGGTCCTCATCCATAAAATGGAAATTATTATAGTACACCTACTTCACAGAGTTGTTTTAAGGACTAGATGAGTTTTTGAAGAGCCTTATATTTGTAACAATACCTGGAACATAGTGAGTGCTCAATATCATTATAGCTACCTAGCTCTTACCATTATATAAAAGACATTGTCACTATTTTTCTTTTGCTTTTCATTGGTAGATCTTATGACCTGTGCTTATGCTGGGTAGAATTAATTAAAATTAATGCCTTTTTTATTCTTTGAGAACATCTCTTTTGCCTCTGCTTCTATGCCATGTTTCACTGAAATCAACTTAAAATTATGTACATTGAAATGCCATATCCACTATAAATTATTTTCAAGATGGCACACAAATGACAACTTAAATAGTCACTGGTCTAGCTACTGTTCTGAACATTGCGACTACTTCTCTGAAGGAGACAAAGTTGCTGGCTCTCATAGAGTTTAGATTCTACTGTGGGAAGAGAGGCAATAAACATGTAAACGTATTCAGAGGATAATTCGAGGTTGTAGTAAGTGCTATGAAGAAAGTAACACAGAGCGATGGGTGAATAAATGATTTGGATAAGATTCAAGGGAACAAGGAATGAAGAACAGGTGATCAGGAAGACCTCTCTGAGGACATTACCACTTGATCTGAGACCTCAGTGATGAGCAGCAGTAACCATGCCATGCCCATTTCGGGCAGAGAAAATGACGAGTGACAGAGATTCTGAGGAAGGAATTGCTTGATGTGGGAAAGTACCAAGAGAAGACTAGTGTAGCAAGTTCATAGCAAGTGAGGGAGAAAATGTAATAAGAGACGTGGTTGGAGAATCAGGCAGAAGCCAAGCTATAAATCTTTAAGATGTATCTTCATGCTCTTTAGTAGGATACCAAAACTGGACAAACACTGCCAAGTAACTAGAAAATTATGGGCAAAATACCAAACATACTCAGCCAAATGGTCAAAATCCGAAGTAACTCATTCATATAAATTTTTCTCTTATGTGAAATATTATGCTAGATTCTATGGGAGAAGGAGGACGCATGATATTTGCCCTCAAGAATCTTCTGATCTTTCTGGAAAAGAAAATTATAGGAGGTTATTAGACTATAAAATGAAACAGGACATCACCTACCTTGAGGAGCATATCTGAAAGGAAAAGTCTTCACGTTTTCCGTTTGTAACCATACCAGCTTTAAAAGTATGTTTAGTAGAAGTTTTTAAGGCTACCTCTTTTCTGTTCCCATTCCAATCTCAGTTGCCTTCTAAACCAAAGCTGGCCCTCTGCATGGCTAGAAATGTGTGTTAATTGATATATCATGGAGAAAAGGCCTACATAAATAAAGTAGCATAGGTTCACTGGTAGGAAAATCCAAAGATATGAACTGGATGGGCACTCAAAGATAGGTAGAATTTGGAAAGGTATCAAGGAGAATACGTGGTCTTTCAATTGGCTCAGAAAGCAATGCACTCTAGAAAGGTGATTAAATGGAAAGCCCAAGCAAACTGAAATCAATTCATTCAGATCGTTTAAAAAGATCACAAAACAAACTTTAACCAAATTCTGTGGCTATTGCCTTGATTCCACCCCAGGATATCAAAGAACTTTTCTAAGGTGCTCTGGGACACATAACGGCAAAAGGAAAGCCTTGTATGTCATATCATACTGAGAGGTATAGTATATATAGCTCTGAAGAGGACTTAGTGACTAGAAAATAAATAAGTAAAATGTGTCTGTCTATAACTGATAAGCAGGCTTCTTGACTAACACTGGACTCAAACATAATAAGATTTCACTGGATCTCAAATCAGGAAACTCTTAGCCCAGGTAAATTTAACACTTTAAATTTTAATCCCAGTAGAAAGCACAGAAAAATCCACCTATTGCCAGGAGATGAAACATTTAAGGAAGATAAAAATGCATTTTTATCCATAGACACCTAGACTAAAACCTCCACAAATGCTTTTCACAGAAACACAAAGAGACAAAACTATGCCAAAATTAATAAATACATCATGTTAAGACATGAAAAAGTAGTTTATATTGGACTAACCTTCCTGTGGATCAAAAATTATAAACCCTGAGCAAAAATCTATTAAAATCAGCTTGAGAACATAAAAGAATAACTGAAACCAAGCAAAAACTAAAAGAGAATCAACCCTCAAAGGAAGAGAATGTCCCTCTGTTAAATCTCTATTTACATCTTTGCCCTGAGGCCTCTCCCCACCAGTCTGGGGATGTGGGACAGCAGAACTTCAGGGAAAAAACCAAAAAGTCAAAAACAAAAAAACTACAGTTTTATTGGTTTGATGAGTCAGAACTTGGAGTTTGAAACTTCCAGAGTTCCTAGAAATCTTAGAAAGTGAACCACAAGAGAAACTCAGAACCTGAATATAAACTTCCCACAAATCCATGGTTGATCCCTGAACTACAAATGTACAAAATGCTAAGAAGTATGGAAAGGAAAAATAGCTGAAAGGTTTAAAAAGAACAAAAATAAGGGATTCTCCTTGAGTCAAGGAAAAACTAAAATAGACTCAACCTAACTACACATAAAACCAATAATGCACTACATATTCTAGGTGACCTATTAGTAATTTGACTGTCCATTAAAACAAAACCCAACATTCATCAGGAAAATATATTATATTTAATATATTAAAAAATAACTAGGCATGAGGAAAAACAGGAAAATATGCTCAAGAAAAAAAATTTAGTCATGAGAAACAAACTGCAAAAAGTCTTGATGTTGGCTTAAAAGGTAAGGACCACAATTAATAATAACTATAATTAACATATTTAGAAATTCATAGGAAAGAGTCAAAAACTGAAAACAACTGGAATACCCTATAATAGGCAAATGGTTAAACAAACTAGTATATTCGTAATATGGAACACTAGCCCAATAAAAAGTAATGAACTATTGATACATGCAACAACTTGAATGGATCGCAAGATCATTATGCTGAGTGGGGGGGGGGGGAAGCCCATCATAAAAGATTATACACTGTATGATTCTATTTATATAATATGCCTTAAATAACAAAATTATAGAGATTGAAGAATAAGTAAGTCATTGCCAGGAGTTGGTGATTGAGGGGAGGAATTGAGTGTTATTGTTTAGAAAGAAGTAGCACAAGGCAGATCTCTGCAGTGGTGGAAAAGTTCTGTATCTTGTAGTGGTGGTTATGTGAATCTTCACAGGTAATAGAATTACAGAGAGCTAGATACACTTTATACCAATGTCAGTTTCCTGAGTATTCGTGAACAATAGTTAAATAAGATGTAGTCAACGGGAGAAACTGGGTGAAGGATTCATGGGACCTCTCTGTGCTATCTTTGCCACTTTCTAGGAATCTACAATAATTTCAAAATAGAAAGCTTAAAATAAAGCCCATAGAAAGAGAGTAATATAATATAAGAAGAGATGGGGAGTTTCAGAAAAAGATTTGAAACTATGGAAAAGAACCAATGGAAATCATCGAACTGAAAAATGCATTAGATGGATTAGCACCAGATTCTATACAATAGAAGAAAGGATTAAAAAACAAGAATAGGGTGCCTGGGTGGCTCAGTCCATTAAGCATCCAACTCTTGATTTTGGCTCACGTCATGATCTCAGGGTTGTGAGAGTAACCCCATGCTGGGCTCTGCACTGAGCATGGAACCTGCTTAAGATTCTCTCTCTCTCCCTCTGTCCCTCCCCCATCACATGCTCACACTCTAAAATAATTAAATAAAAGATTAGTAAAATTAATGTTAACATCGGCCATCTCTCAGTTTTTCCATTGCACTAGTTCTTGTCGTAAATGCTACTACCTCAAGGATGCCTTAACTGACCAAACCCACTGTAGGTTTATATTTTGTACCATTGTTATTTGTCCTTACCATACCCTATGCTTTTCCACAACAGAATATATCACAATAGTGAATACATGTTTACTTAGTTATTTTTTTAACGTCTGTCTCTCTATTAAACTGCAAGTTTTCCAAGGATTGGCATCAAGGTCCTTGTCTATTTAATTTATTGTTCTTTACTCAGAGGCTAGAACAGAGAACAAAAAACAACAACAACAAATAAATATTTGTTGAATGAATAAATCCTAGAGAACCCTTCTCCATTTAGTGAGCATTTAGAATGAGTTCTTAGGTACCACCCAAGTTACTGAATGTTACATTATAATATTTTATAAAATATTCATATTTACATATTCATAATAAGAAAAAGACTATCTATAGTCCACTTTAGTTTCTGCTCCAAACTTTCTTACTGTTTCTATCACTTTGATTTTTAATATTTTTAAAGCATGATTTATATCAATCCCCACTATTCGTTCTGAATGGCAGTGTCCTCTAATAGCAGATAGATATAATCTTCAATAAAAAAGCAAGTGTATTACTTCATCTGTTCACTGTATTGTCTCCAGCAGTTAAGATAAGAATGCTACCCCTGGTTAAATTTTAGAAAAAAATAGAAAATGATATGAGATTTTTTTCTTTCCTATAATGGTTGGATGATCCTCCCCTTTCCTTTCAGATACTTGTAAACAACTGAATTCAAATGATATATGTGCTGTGGTCCCAGACAATTTTCATTTGAGGGACCCTAATATTTGCCTTGGTACCATAGAGCACAGTGTGGCATCGTTCATTTATTACACATTACTTTTGATAGCCATGGCTGGGCAGTCATGTCAAGGGTTATTTGTACTGAAGCATCAGAAGGGCTTGCTTTGTCTTGATTTATATTTCCATCAGCTGCACTGAAGCATCCTTTTATAGGAGTACAGATGCTGAATCCAGACATTAGGAGAGTTTCAACCTCCAAGGTGATAAAGACTGTAGATTCATGAACCCCTCAGGCATCATCTGAGCTAGAGATGGTATTTAGGGTTTTGAAAGATCGATTTCACAGGATAAGTAGGCTGTAAGTAAGCCACTTCTGAGCTACTTTTACACTAACCTGGAATTGACATGGTTGTGTTGGTTGGCCACATGATTTCCCATTTGCATATAGATTCACCTAAGGGGAATGGTTGTATGGGTAATCTGTAATTAGATACTGATTCAAAGTTGTTTGAAGTCATGGGGGACATCAGTGGGATCTGCCAAAAATTCACACCAAATGTGCAGTTGTAACCCTAACAGTTAAGAAATAGAATTTCCCTTCAGAGCCAAATATTGATACTGTAATGAGGCCTCTTTGCTCTCATTCCTAGTCTCTGTAGTATGTCATCTACAGTTTCAGACACTTTTAGACATCTACACTTTCAGGCAACTTTCTAAATGGAAATCAGCTCTGTACTGTGATTAATTCCAGGATACATAATGCATGTTAAAACAGGCATCCTAGAAGTCAACAGCTCTTTCCTTAAAACTAGCTTGACACAGATGGATACGTACATTATTAGCCTTTGAGCCTGGGGCCTACCCCATATCTCTGCCTTGTCCTGAAGCCAACTAGGACACTTCTCTCAACCTTTGATGAAATTTTAACATTTCTGACTTAACATCTTGGATTTTGGAGAAATTCGGGCAGGACCTTTGATTTCTAATGACAGCCTGTGTTAATAGTTCATGAACATCTTTAGTCCTCAAATCCCTGCCCAAATCTGGCTCAGTTCATGCTTTGTTCTCCAGTCTTGGCTTAATGTAGCTCATCTCTAGATGCTTCCACAGTCTTATTTCCCTTTCTAGGAATCTCCAAAGCGGTCTCCCTTCCTCCCTCCCTCTCCTTCTTTCTCTCTCTCTCTCTCTCTCATTTTCTCTCTTACATCTATCTAGTGTCCATTTTCTTCTACATCCAAACAGCTAGAATTCTTCTGTAAATGAGAAAGAAATTGAATTTACTTAACAGGCTTAAGAAAAACATGGGTTTTTTGTTTTTTGTGTTCTTTTTGTTTTCTGTTTTATTTTTGGTGGGGGGGGTGCACACAGAAATGGAAGGTCCATGAATGGCTTTAATTTCACATGTGGCTATATCCAGATATTTTTAAAATGTCATCAGAAAACATCTCTCTTCATCTCTTAACTCTGCTTTCCTTTATATTGGCTTTACTTTCAGTAGACCCTTCCCTCATGGTAGTTCCAAAATGCCTAAGTTCATATGTTCAAAGCTTTATAACCTTAACCCAAAAGTACTGTCTTAAATGCAAGCGTTACAAAAAAAAAAAAAAAAAATCTTAGGATTAAATCTTTTGGATCAACTGGAGTCATATTCTCACGCAGAAATCAATCTCTCTGACCAGGAAGACAGAAAACGCTAGATGCCCAAGTCTGGGTCACATGCCTATCCCTGGAACCTCAAAGATGCACTTAGGCCCATGCACTCAACCACACGCACCAAGGAATCTCAGGTAATGTTATCAGAAGAAGATGAAATGGAATCAGACAGGTCAAACCAATAGGCATCCACCATAATCCTCCTTCAACTCTGCCTAAAGGAAAATATCCGCCATAATCCTTAACGTGGGATCCAGCTCTCACTGCGATTTCATTCTGCTTTCCTCTTCTCCTTCATTCCTCCTAGCTCCCCCCTTCACCAACACACCCTTTTTTCCAGAAGTACAGCTCACCGTTTTCCCAGATTGCTATGTTTTCACTCTTCAGTAACTGGCTTATTCCCCAGAATTCACCTCTTGCCTGACTTCCCTCACTCGTCAAGCTAAGTTGATACTCCTCCTACAGCTTTCCACTGCACACTACGCTTACTTGTTTTTTAATTTGAGAAATATTTCATATTTAATTTTAACAAATATTTAGTGACAACATACTGTAGGAACACCCTCTATGCACTGGGTATAGTCAGCAATGAATAAAATGAAACCTTTCATTTGGATAAGAGAGAAAGATAATGAACATCATATGCACAAATACCTCACACCGAAACAATGAACAGGACACTCATAAACACACATAAAATGCCAGATAATAAAAATGCTATAAAGAAAAACAGAAGAGGCCTTGAATGCAGACACTTTTCTCTTCCACTTTTGGTATTCCAATGCACATCTTAGAGCTTGGTACAAATCAGGCACTTACTTGATTTTAAAATAAGTGAACTAATGAATCAATGAATTATAAAACCAAATAGGATGCTCTTAAAACTCATGTGTAATTGGAAACATTTTTTCCTATTGTATTCCTAGTGTTACAAAAACGAGATTTTTAAGCCCCTCCTAAAGTGAAAACTGTTCGGTACCTTTCAAAATTTTAAAATCTATATAATAAATATTTTCAATGAAGGACATTTATTTTGATTGGGGATAGTTAATAGTGATGATAGGTGTGTATGCATTATTAATAGATTGCTTTCAACCTATGTTGATACTTTTTCTTTTCGGGGAGGGGGGAGAGGCAGAGGGAGGGAGAGAATCTTAAGAAAACTCCTTGCCCAGCACAGAGCCTGACAGGATGTCCATGGGCCCACGCAGGGCTCAATGCCACAATCCAGAGATCATAGCCTTAGCCAAAATCAATCAGACTCTTAACCGACCAAGCCACCCATGCACCCCAACACTCTTCTCAGCAATTCCTTCTCCTGAAATCTCTATATTAGAGTCTAAAGTGTTTGATAACTCCACTCTGCCTTTACTTCATCATATTCTCCTCTTGGGAGGAATAAAGTGTAAATGTGCATTGCTGATTATCTAGGAAACCATGGCTAATACAGTAAGAAGATCATAACCAATGTGATACAGTAAGAAGGACTTATCCACATAAGAGCAGTATCCCACAAACCCCAAGACAGTCACACACACGTTGACATCACACACCTTAAATATCTCCTTTTTGACTACGTGAAAAACAATGGTTACTCTGACCAAAATCCCTCTTTTGTTTACCTGAAGAGCAAACTGTTACTGAAGAGATTTAGGATGAATATTTTAAGAGGATTCACTAAAGATGAAGCCAAAAAAATAGCCATTATTTGCATCATTCACAATTCAATGAATTTGCTGATTATAATGCATTTTATATTTAATTGTAAAAAGCACTCATCTCAAATATTGGGACTCCCTAAGCCCATGTATAAAATGATCTTATGTATAAAATAGTTTCTGTTTTCTTGTTTTTATCATTCTCTTCTCAAAGCTAATAAATTCCCACTCACAACAGCTTAAGAAATTACTCCCCAACTTTGATGTTACGTATCTCTCAGGCTTGAACGGCGCATATTTGTAATTCATTCTTAGCTGCCTGAAATAAGTTAACTGCTTTGTGGATTTTTAGGCACACCAAAATCAGCTAGGGCCCTTGGAATGCGTGTGTAAAATGCAGACCGAGAAGTCCTTAATTTAGGATGAAATGGGCTCAAACATTTATTTCTAGCAATGGATGCAGAGGCACAATAATGTCTGAGAACCACGACCCTAGAGATTCTAACCACTTACATATCTTTGGCTATTGAAACTCAAACAGCGTTCAGACGGACAACTCCACGTCTGGGTTGCAGAGTTCCTCATTCTGTAGACATTTGCTCAGCCCCTCCTTCGCAGTATCAGCGTCTTTTCTGGAAGAGCATAGGGGATACACAGCAATAGACAACGACAGAAACGAAAGAGCAGCTGCCCTCCTGAAGCTTACAACACAGATGAATGACAAATGTGTAAATAAATACACGGTATACGGGCAAAAGATGATAATGTTGGTGGCGAAGTGATAAGGAGCTAGGCAGGTAACCATCTGAGGAAGATCATTCCAGAAGAGAGGAACAGCAGGTGAAAATGCCCTGGGGTCTTAGGAGCATCGGGGGCCAGCCAACGAGAGACCAGTGTGGATGGAGCAGAGAGCTCCAGGGGCAGAGTGGTAGGAAGTGAGGGCAGAGATCCCCGCTGGGTGCTTTGCAGGTTTGCATGAGAAATCTGGATTTTATTTTGTCTTGGAGAGTAGCTAGATTTAAATGGAGGAGACATGGTCTGGTTTACATTTTTTAAGTATTATTCCAGCTGCTACGTAAAGAAAAGACCACCCGGCTTCCTTCCTGGAAAGTGGAAGATCAATGCAGTTAGACATGATGATGGAGAAAAGTGGTCAGAATCAGGCTGTGTTCAAATGTAAAGCCGTTTGAATCTACTCATACACTGAATGGGAGAAACAAGGCAAAGAAAAGGGATCTGGGAGAAATTTATCTACCTGAGTAATGTTCTGGAAAACTGCCACTTGTTGCATTTACTTCTTTTTCCTTCTCTAATTCCTATATAAGATAGTGCACATTTGTTTTGGTTAATGTAATTTTGCCCTGTCTTCTATAGCTTCTTGAAAAGACACTACAGTTTCTGCTTCTACCACTAGTTGTCAGGACATGGTAAAGAGACTCGTAGATCATCTCCACCAAAGCCTCCCGTCCTCCTCCCACCACCAAACCAAAAGGTTTCAGGAACTTGAGATGAAAGGGTTGCCGCCTGGCAACCCTGGTGAGAGCCGATGACTGACAGCAACAGCAGGAACATGAAACATTCTATGAGCAGGATGGATGCGCAGATGTGAGGCTTGGCTCTGCGGCTCTCTGCTCCCTTCAGGTGAAGGCAGTCATTCGCACTGGTCAACCTCAATTAAATAGACTGTGGGCTTCTGAAAGGCAGCTCCTCCTGTTCGAACATCTCTCTCCTTGGCTTCCTGTGCTGTACTTCAGAACCACTCAGTAAATGTGACTCTAATTGAATTGGCTAGCAAGAAGGAAATAACTTTCTGTTTGCAAAGTAGATTGAGCCCAGAGGTATTTCTCAACAGGGCTTTAAAACTGCCACTGGAAACAAGATTATATTTTATTCCAATTATACTGAAATGAGTTCTGCTATATTTACATATGGAAAATATCCAGAACCGTTCAATTCAGTGAGTGGCAACATTTTTTCACAGCCGAAGGCACCGTTTGGGGATGTTAGGGATGGAGAGAAGGGGAGAGGGAGTAAAATTGGACGGAGTGGGAGAAAGGCGAGCCCCAAGCTAGAGAATGAATTTGTACATTTGTTCGGGGTTCTGTTGAGGGAAGAAATACAGCCACCACCTCAATGTTTTAGTCATTTGGAAACCACCCTTATGATCTTTGCCATACCCTTTTGTCAGTCAGAATTCTCCAGAGAAACAGGACCAACAGGAACAGAACCAACATACATACAAAAAGAGATTTATTTTAAGGACTTGGCTCATACAATTATGTGTGAGATCTGTAAGGCCGGCTGGAAGTTCAGGCAGAATTTCTGGTGCTATCTTGAGGCAGAATTTCTTCTTCTCCAGGAAACTTCAGTTTTTGCTTTTAGTGTTTTTCAGTGATAGGGTAAAGCTCACATCATCAAATGGAATCTCCTTTATTTATAGTAACTGATTAGAAATGTCACGTCTACAAAATACCTTCACAACAACCTCTAGACTAGAGCCAGACTAAACAGCTAGCTGAGTAACTTAGCTGAGCTGACACCCACATATCCACAGCTTACCACCATACCCTTTTACAGACTGTACTGTCACTCATTCATTCACTCATTCATTCATATAGTAGATATTTATTGAATGCTCCCATGCCAAGCACTTTTCTCAGCTCTGGGGAAACAATATTGAATTAGACAAAGTCCCTGCCTCCTAGAGCAACTTTCTAGTGGGACAGTCAGGGAGAGGAACAAGTTGGCTAAGAAGAATTCTGCTCTATTTTCAGATTAAGAAACCTTTAAACATCCATGCAGAGCTATGGTGTAGGGTGTTCAGTAGTAAGAAAATAAGAGAATTTACATAACTTTAAATTTTTCATTCGTCGTAATAAAATCTGAGTGTGGATGCACTGTTCAGAAAAACATGCACAAAATCACCAAGTTAGAGGGCTGGCTACATCTTTCCTAGGACACTAAAAGCAATATAGACAGATAATTTGTTTTCTTCATAATGTTACCTGATTTTTTTAAAAACTAATTTTAGAAGGAAGAAGGGCATTGCCTGTTTTCCTCCATAAGAATATAAGTGCCAAGTGTTCAGAACCTCTTGTGTTTTGCTATCTTCGCAGAACTGCTGTGTCTTCACATTTTAAAACCAAGATATTGTGTTGGTAAGGGCTGCACTGTAGGAAGGCAGGAGAGGGTTCACCAGCTGGAAGCTGGCTTGTTCCTCCCCATCTCAGGTCCTTCAGCGTGAAACCCCAAGCTTTCTTTTATATGAGAAACCCTCCAATATTTGCCTGTGGTCAGCACACTTTAAGGAGACCCTCAGGAGGGAAGAGGAGAGGAAGGTTCCACAGGCAGAAAGCCAATATCATGCTCACAAATTTCAGAAAAGTCTGTTGGAAAAAGAGTTAGTAGCCTGAGTTTGAACGAGGTCATATTATCCAGGAAAATATTTAGAATCAATTGGAGGTGTAAGGAGTCCCAGGGTTTGTTCAGCAGAGTAAAAAAGCAAGGGGCTTTATTATTTGAGATCTTTGAATTTCTAAAATGTGAGACATAATGTTCCATTATTTATGGAGGGGCTGATTTCCTTATCAGTAAACATTTATTGTTTACTGTTAACTCAGTAAACATTTATTGAAAAAATGAGCAAGGAATGAACAATTTAACATTTTCAATGCTTATCCATGGTATGCTTAAAAATTACCTCTTGGAGTGCATAAAATACGCCTCCCTACTAAGGAGTGAGGTGAGGATGAACAGTTCATGAGCTGTTGGACTGGGGCTGCAGTCCAAAGTCATACTCTTTGCTCCCTGGTATCAGTCATCTCCAGCTTACATTTTGACCATCTACCTGAAAGGGAAGAGTGAAGGTTTATTTGTCGACCCTCCTGGAGTCTTAATAACAGTTGTATTCATTTGCTCTAAATTTAGGTTTAATGATGCTCTAAACTTAAAAAAAAAAAAAAAGTCAATGCTGTTGGTTGGAAGAATATGTAGTTAATATAACGTAGTAATTCACACACACACCCCATTTAGATAGATTTATCTCCCTCCCCAGTCGCAGGAACCACAGAATGAGTGCAGGCCTGACTCACCAACCCAGCAGGTTCAACAGGCACATCCCGCACCACACTGCATCTTTTCTGTAAGCAGATCGGAAGGAGAAAAATACCCAGAACACGTGGAGCCACGTATGCCCGTGTCCTTGTCCCCCATAGGCCCAGTGGGGAGCAGTGCAAGAGGAGGAAGGGAAGAGAAGCTGGAAGCGTGGATCCCTCAGTTTCCCTCCCAGGAACTGGAGCAGAGAGTCCCTTCCTTTAGGGCAACAGGAGGAATGGGCAATGATGATCCCAATGAACACTTACGTCCAACATGAGCAGTGCTCTGGGAAATCTGTTTATCTGCCCTAGAAATCAAGTGTGTTAACATTTTCATTTGCCTCATGTCCTTCCGCTTCGAGGTTGTGAAATCTTTGGTGTCTGCATCACGCCCAGATGTGGATGCGTTAATCCCTTATCGACAAAGCAGCCACCACCTGGCCCGTCGCTGCTTCTGAGGATAGGAGGAAACAATAGCCACTTTCCCCAGGGACATTATTTTTGGAAAGCTGTGCCACCCACTGTGGATCTAAGGATACCTTGGGTGTCTTTATATGGTTGAAGGGAAAGGAAAGACACTCTTCTCCAAAGGGCAGGGGTTCAAGCGGAGCCCACCAGAAACCCCACTGGCATCAACAGTGGCGTTGCTGTCACATATTCACATTATGAGGAAGCAAAAAGCTTAGTGGTGAGGAAGGGAAACTCACACTTTAGGAGAAATGTACAAGCACTCCATCTCACACACATGCACGCTCACGCACACGCACATGTGCACGCACGGTCTGTAACACTAGCTTTTAGGAGACATTCTAGACTGTGGCGGAGAGAGCCTGAAGATGGGTCATGACTGCTACATGGACCTTCTCAAATTTCCCTGATAAAGAACAGCATAATGTGGATTCAACTATGCAGTAATGCAGTCAGCGTTCGTGAGTAGTTGTAGAACCGGATTATTTTATATGTCACTCAGAGCTATGATGTTTAGCTCAATGACAAAATATTTTGAGGGACCTGCACAGACTAATGAAGATCATGCAATTTATTGGCTCATTGGAGTCTGAACCAAAGTTAACGAAAATGTCTTAATAAAATGTGCCTTTTGTACAACTTCTGTGTAATGAGGAGCATATCTTTATGCTTCATTGGCTGATTCCAAATTCTAGTAACTTGTTTATTTGGGGAGATTCTATAATAATGCAACTTAATGATGCATACAGTACAGATCAAGTGATTCAATTTTACAAGGTTTTTGGTTTCTTTCATTTTTTGTTTTTAGTATGCTGCATCCTCTGCCTAGAATATTATTCATAATAAGGTCTGTCAAAATTCAGAAACAAGGCCTTGAGATTACCTGGTGAACACCTTGTATTTTTAAATAAAGAAATGGATTTAATAACAAAATCAGGATGAGAACACAGTTTCCTTGTTCTTTTAAGATTTTAGTTAGTTATTTATTTGAGACAGAGAGAGAGTGCGAGAGAACATGAGCAGGGGTGAGGGGCAGAGGGAGAAGAAGGCTCCCTGCTGAATAGGGAGCCCAATGCCGGACTCGATCCAAGGATCCCAGGATCCCAGGATCCCAAGATCCCAGAATCCCAACCTAAGCTGAAGGCAGACGCTTAACCAACTGAGCCACCCAGGAGCCCCAAGAACACAGTTTTCAACTCTGGATCCTTTGTTCTTTCACCCATCTTTAAGGCCTAGGAAAAGCCACACCTTCTTTATGAAGACTTCCTCGACCTCCAGACTTTTTAGAACCCCTAATCATGGTCTATGATGTACCATTTAGCATTTGGTTAAGAACTTTTGTCACTCCCCCCAGTTATATCTCACTCCTGTATCTTTAAGGAGATTATTGTCCCAAGGACAAAATCGTGTTTTATGATACTCTACACTGAAACACCAGAGTGCCTAGCAGAAAGATATGCACCATGATTATCTCCTAAGGGACTTGCCCCTTTTCTAATGAATTCAGTACTTTGCTCCTTGTCACTTTAATGCCATCACCCTCTTTCATAAAGTAAACTTTATGACTTTTCACCCATATCCTGGTGCATGCACAGGCGCGCGTGCGTGCGCGCACACACACGTACATATCCCCAACACCTAGCACTGTGCCTGGCACACACACTAAGTTCTCAATACTGTTTACAGAGAGAAAGAGAGAGAGAGAGAGGAAGTTGGTTTGTGAAGTTACTATAAGCAGGGAAGGTACACAGGTACACACAAAAAGTAGGGTTTCAACTGAGCCTTAAAGAAAATACACTGACTGGAGCGCCTGGGTGGCTCAGTGGGTTAAAGCCTCTGCCCTCGGCTCGGGTCATGATCCCAGGGTCCCACATCGGGCTCTCTGCTCAGCAGGGAGGCTGCTTCCTCCTCTCTCTCTGCCTGCCTCTTTGACTACTTGTGATCTCTGTCTGTCAAATAAGTAAATAAAATCTTAAAAGAAAATACACTGATTAACATACAAACAGGAGGGAAAATTATACTTAAGGCAAAGAATATCCTGTATTTTAATCCCAAATTGAGCACTTTTTGTTTGTTTAATCGCAGGTCATTTACTTAAGCTCCCTGAAGCTCTATTTCCCTACTGCTGAAGTAGGATAATATTATATATTTTGTAGCGTTGTTATAAGAAATAACTGAGTTGAATTATGCAGTAGGAATCAATAAATAGTAGTTATTAACAACAACAAAAGTTAATATTAACTCCCTGAATGAAGAAGCCAGTAGAAGTGCCCATGAGGGCATAATGGGTAGCTCAATTAGGCCACGGCCACATGCTTTACAGAAAGAAAGGACAGGTGGCAGTGGAGGGAGAGGCCAGATTGAGTCACCGTCTCTCTCTGACTACCTCCAAGCTTAAAGCTATCAAATGCATCATTAAATTCACTGCGGGGTGTGGTGAAGGCCAAGGACTAGGAAGCGGTCCTTTCTCAGTAAAAAGCACATTTTTTTTTTTTAAATCGGACAAGACACGGGTTGTAATCTCAGCCCTAGCAGTGGAGTAAGCCTGAGGCAGTTGGCTGTAGCAGGTGATGAACAATGGATATATACAAACCCGCTACCATGATGCTAAGCACGTAGCGGACACCCAAATTTTCGTTCTGTCCTCTGTGACGTACCAGCATCATATCCCACCACTCTTTCTACCTTTCTTTTCTGTCTTTGCCTCTTCCTAAGCTTTATTCTTTCTTGGTCACTCATTTCTTTCATCTGCTTACCTAGACCTTTGTTTGACATTCGAGGGTTTACTGAGATTCATTTCCTATGAAAGCATTCATAGAGCACTTACTGTAACTCGGGCACTGTGCTAATAACACTAGATTCCAACACGGTTGCCTGTACTGCCCGTGGAAGTACTTCAGACTCATTTGCATGAATGAACATGTCCTCTCAAGGTAACTTAGTTGGCAAAGGGCATCGAGTAAAGTTAAAGAGAAGCCACATTGTAGGCCAAACATGCTCACATTTTCTGTAGTTCCATAAATGTGTGTGGGCATAGCATAGACAAAACTCGGGCAATCTGGGATAGGTACCACTCAAATAGCAGGAAGCAACAATAAATAACAGTGGGGACACGAAAGCCAAAGTATAAGCCAGGCATATCCTTTTGACCCCTGAATCCTACTTTTGGCAATTTAGCCTGAGGAAATAATTATAGCGATGCACAAAGATTTAGCTAGAAGATGTCCCTTGCAGGCTTGTTCATGTAACACTGCAAGTAAAACAAGCCTTAACATTAAGGATAGATGAACACAATTATGCTTTATCCGTATAAGTAGTTAATAAGTGATATCTCAGAGGAATAATTATTACCATGGAAATAGGACCAGGTACACTATTAACCCACCAAACCAGATTGCAAAGCAAAATATGCCAGGTGAACTTGTGCTTGTTAAGTATATAGGAATAGAAAAAAGACAGGAGGGATAGCAGGATACTAAAAATAATGAACTCTAAAGGTAAAATTATAAAAATTTCCACTTCTTATTTTTTTGTGTTTCCTATTTGTTTTCTCATTTTATATACTTCCATGGGCCACTTTCATAACAACAACAAAAAGAAATGCCACAGTTATAAATGATATAGATAGATAAGTATACATACATATAAATGATGTATGGATGAATAGATAGAAGGTAGATTAGACAGATAATAAACAGATGTATGATAAATAAATAAATGGTAGATAACTAGAAGGTAGATTAGATACATAGCGGACTGCATAGTGGTAGACAGATGAAGGATTAGACAAATGAGAGATCAATGGTAGATTAGTTAGGTTAAAAGGTGATGAATTAAATAGGTAGAGAGCAGATGAGCTAGATAATGATGGATTAGATAGAGACGGGTATAGATGACGGTTTAGAGAGAGAAGACAAACAGACCTTAGGCAGGTGTTGGATTAGACAGACAGGTGGTAGATTAGGTAGATAATGATGAGAGCTACACAGAGGACAGATCATCCTGTAATCCAGGAGGCACGCAGAGCAGGACGTGCAGCGGGACAGTCTCGGGAGCCCCGCGCGGCGTCCTCAGCCGCAGCTTCACGGGAACAGCCCGTGTCCCTCCCGCTGTGGCTGAGCGCGTCCCTTTCTCGCCAGGTCGACGCGCACGGCAACATTCTGCTCAGCACCCTGGAAATCCGGAACGAGACGAGCGGCTCGGAGGTGCTGACGGGCGTGAGCGAGCCCAAGGCCACCAGCATGTACTCGTACGACAGCGCCAGCATCCAGTACCGCAAGCCGCTGAGCAGCCGCGAGGGCTACGGGCGCGCGCTGGACCGGCACGGCGCGCACAGCAAGGGGCGCATCCGCCGGCGCGCCTCGCAGCTCAAAGTCAAAATCCCCGACTTGACTGATGTGAATTCCATAGACAAGTGGTCCCGAATGTTCTTCCCCATCACCTTTTCTCTTTTTAACGTCGTTTATTGGCTTTACTACGTACACTAAGGTCTGTCCTCATGGTCCTCTTGATTCTTAACCCCACAGGCGCCCCCACCTCTGTGCCCCCCCCCCAGCACTCCCACCCCCGCCCCCGCCCAGCAGCAGCGATCCTGCTGTTTTTTGAGGTAAGAGATTCAGCCATCCAATCGGTTTTAGGCCTTGCATTATCAATTTTATTAACGCACCATGTTTACTTCCAAAAACAAAACACCCACCCACCCACCCACATACACACACACCAAAAACTCTGTTTTTTTTCCAGTCTACTGTGGTCCAGGTTATCCGCTCTTTCAGAGCTCTAGTAATTGCCATGTTTACAAACACACACACACACACACACACACACACAGGAGTTAGATCTTTAGCAGTCCCCCCTACTTACCCTGGATTTTACTGATTTATTTCTTAAATGCGATTGGAAACAGGACCTAGCTCTGTGCGCGCACCGCTTCCTGGTAAACTGTAACAATCACATGCTGCCAAAAAACAACACAATTTCCAGGATCTCAGAAGAAAAAAACAAAGCCATTGACAAGTTACAGATTTCCAGGAAGAAGGGGGGATAGAAGGAGCCTAGACAGGAAGGAAGGCTCCCCTCCAGGCTCAAGTCTCCAAAACTCCCTTGTAGAAGGGGTCCCGGCTCCACGGGAGAGGAGGGAGGGATTGACCAGGGCGGAGGAGTTTGAGCCCCAAAAATCTGCCATCCTCACCGCACCGTTAAACTGGATATTCTGGGGGAAAACAAAAACAAAAACAAAAAACGCTTCCTTCTCCGACTTGCAAGCGGATTTCAAATTAGCACTAGAATCCATCCTGGTGGCCATTGAGAACATTTTTCTTTTGTTGAGAATAAGGAATCTGGGGCAATGGTGATTTCCTTAACTATTCAAATGAGCAGCCTTGAACTCATTTTATCGCCTCTGTGCCCTGAAGCCATGCCTGTGAATGTCCCCTGTCCCTGCTCCAGAGAGTAAGGGACAAGAATGGAGAAGGAGGGCTTCAATAATGGGAGAGTGAGCATTTTTTTTGCTTGGGGAAAAAAAAAAAAAATTTTGTCCTTTCCATGAGGAAGGCAAGTCTTATGTGCTGTGAAAAGGGTGCCTGGGCAGTTACCTAAACTGCCAAATCTTCAATCAAATAGTATATATTTCTTAGCCTTCCAGAGAGCAGCACCTAATGGTGACAGGTCTTGTTGGACAGGCCTCAGCGAGCACCTTACGGCTCTGCTCTCTGAGCTCTGCATTCCAAAGTATGAAATGAACGCTTCAGGAAATGCACATACACCCACTTTGCTGCCCTTCTCCTCTGAGGCCAGATTTCTATTTTTTAAAGAAAAACTTCAAAAGAGGAAAACCACAGATAACAACAACAACGACAGAATCACTGGGCCTTCAAACATGCATACCAGCCCCTAAAACATACAACGTGTCCAGACTCGTGAATCATTGTCATTGCTGCTCTGCCTTATCTCTGCTCATGGGTTACCGTAGTCACGAGTCGCTGAAGGGGCATCCCTCATAGGCCCAACACACACTCCTAAACGTGTCCAACCAGCTACACTGGGGTTTATCCCATTTTATGTCATTAAAGCCTCTTTTTTTTCCCCAGTCTAGAGAGTAGCTAAGAATTCTCTATGTTCATTTGCAAGGTTGAGTGAGACCCTAAAATGACCAACCAGTGATGGAGGCAATTTGTTTGGAATCTGATCTCTGGATGTCAAGTAAGGGTTGAGGATGATTGCATCATTTGATGATCTGGCTTTCTCCCTAAGGCTGGGATGAGGGTCTATGTTTACAAAAGCATCAGCTGCTAGAAATTATAGTCTTACCTGGAAAGATAAGGCCAAATTCCTGCTGATAACCCCAAGGGGACAGAGCATTGAGATACTCTTTTCAGAAAGCAACAAGAAAAGACAACCCCCAAATAAATGAATGGTTATGGCTGCAGATAATATACATTAATAAGAATATAAAAACTGTGCTTTTACTGCAAAAATTATCTCAATGGTTTCATTAGAAATTAGTAGAGTCTGGGGACCAAATTCTCATTTAGGGTTATAGTTTGCAGAATCACAGTGCCCTGGTCAAGAGAATCTCCAGCCTCCGGGGATGAAGAGATCCATTCTGCAACTGACTAGTTCTTGGCCGGGAAAGATGCTTTGCCATCAAGAAATGCCCAAAGAGAATGGAATATGACCATATTGGGAGGTTAATATTCCCAATGACCATCCAGGAACCATTGCATATTTAAACACAGGAAGGGAGATTGTTGGCCATTGCCCAACAGGAATGAATCCTTCTGGTGTCAAAACTCTTTAAAAAGATTTTAAGGGTGAAATGCTAAATGAGAAAGGAAGTGTCTATAATCTATGTTCCGTAACAAAAAAACAGTTTTTTCTTTATTCATCTGTTTAGATCGTCCTCCTTGGAAAAGACTGAGGTAATTTTAATTTTATGATTTTTTTTAATCCTGCCTTCCAAGTCTTAAGGAATTTGATGCTTATAGTTGAAAGGTAAAGCACCTCTGAGAAAAAGAGAACATTTAAAAAATTCTTATATCTTAACCTTTGTAAAATGAAAGATTAGCGAACCTGAATCTACATCGGGCACAAAATAGTGTCACTGTTTGTCCTCCTGGGCTATAGAGGGGACACAGGATGGTGCAAATAGCTATTTGCTATTTGCAAATTAAATAGCTATTTGCTATTTCCTATTAAATAGCTTTGAGTTTAGAGGCAATGGGAGCCTGAAAAATGGACAAGCTGACATATTTCTGGTTTATGACCTCTGTCCCCACTTCCTTCTTCTGGACACCTCCCAGCCAAATTCCCTCCTCCTCGACCCCCACCCACACTCCCTCTGGAGTTAACAGTCCATGGAAAAAATTCCTTCCTTCCCTACCTCTCTCTCTTGTCTTGCTCTAAATGATGTACATAAAAGTTGTTAGACATTCCTAAGTGCCCTCACACTGGTCCCCATTCCTGAAAGATACAGATCAAGACATTATCAAGGGGTCACCATCTAGGTATTCCTGGGTTGTTTTCTTTTTGCCATGAAAATAGCCATACTCTCCTGCATTACTGAGTGGCAGCAGAAGCAGAAGACTGCGTAGACTCACTCTCCTATGCCCCAGTCATGTCCAGGGGACCCCACATCCACAGTTCATAAAGTGGCACATAAGCTGTGTCATAGATGTAGCCTGTGTAGACCCAGCAGAAACCCCATCTTTCATTTGACAATGTGACTACGCACTCATTTTTCCCACTCATGCTCCTTGGCTTCACATATCAGGGGTGACCTATGTTATGCTTAACAGCTTTGTGAGGCAGACCCAGGTAAAGACACACTCAGAGGTAAATTACCCAGGATGATTGCCTCCATACTCTGTACTGCCAAACAGAAACAGCAGACTGGTTGGTGATTCTGCCGGCTAAATGATACGTGTTCCCATATCATATATGCCATCTTTATTGTGCATTATAAGCAACGAAAGATCCTGAAAATGCAAAGAGAAAAATGTGGTGCAGAGAATAAAGTTTGGTGTATGGATCCAAGGATAGACTTTCCTTAAGCAAACATTACATACAATATACAGAAATGTTGACTAAATTCCATCTTTCCAAAATCAATGACTCCTTTATAAATATTCATTTATGAAAGAACTCAGTTAAAATTTGCCAAGTTAAACAAACAAACAAAAAATATTTATAATGCTAGAAGGAGACAACCTCCAAGATTTCTTACATGGACAATTTTGAATAGTGTCTCACCAAAGGGTGATGTGCCCCTAATTTTTTTTTCCTAAACAAAATGTAATTCTATATCCCAGGAGGGAGGAAAAAAGAATGTACCATTATTTGTTCATGTTGGTTCAATCAGCGATTACTGGGATGAGAAAGAATAATGAACACGTTATCTCAGTTTCCTGAAAGCGAACAAAGGTAAACTTGTGAACAGAATGTAGAATAATATTATGTAAACTTCCTTGTAAATTCTGTACATAGTTCATTGACTTGTTCCCTGTTGCGTGGTGGTCTTCGGCTTTGGGTGGGTGTTTGAACAATCTGAGCATTGTAAATAATGTCAGCTTCTAAGGCACTTGCTTTTATTCACGAAGTGAAGCAACTAGTGATTTGGGCCCAAACCAGAATCTCTTTTGCTCTTGCTGTTTCTCTGCCATTTTGTGTGTGTGGTTGTGTGACTCTGCCAGGCATCTCTCTGCCCCCTGCCTCGTGCCCCCACCCCGCAGAAAGGAACAGTAGCCGCAGACACGGCTGCGCTCTGGTGGGGTATGGGAATGGTGCGCCAGCAGAGACAGGAACCGTAGCGAACTGCTTCTGGAACCGTGTCATGAAAAGTAGATGTGTTTGTATCAGTCATTCGTGGCTATTCATATATCGAAATACCAAATTTTCCATGCTATTGAGGGGTCAGGAATGGAAGAGATGTTCAAAATCCACAGGTAATCCAAAGCTTCCTTTGCACTGATAGCTCCAGCTTTTAACTTTTTTTCCTTCCACAATATTTCCCAGAACTTTTAATGAGAATAGACGTGAATGGATGGGTCTGATCAGGGCAAACACACAGTCAAATGTCCAAATGATGGGAAGGAGAAAAGGAAGAGACAGCAAATGACACTGAAACACCAACTGGCTAATGAATCCCTCAAAAATGCAGAGGTAACTATGTTACTGCTTCTAAAAGGTAAAGAGAGAGATCGGCAATTAAAGCAAGTATTTTTCAACTGGGGGCCCAGGGTTGTGTTTGATATGTGTTAGTTAAACTTAGAATCTGGTAATTAAATATTTTCACATATATTTCTCCCAAGTCCTGATATTCTTGCAAAAGACGTCAGAAGGCTGGGACATTCAGGCATACGCTGTGTTTTCATGCCAGCTGGCAGTCCCAGAGAAGGTGATGGAGTCTGCAGAAATTCAGAATATCTCAGCAAGCCAGGACATAGATTGGTTTTTTAGAAACATTTTTAGAATGAACCGTGTCTTTCTTGGAGCTAAGAACTTGGCAAGACAGGACTTTTTGTACCAGGATTTCATGTACCCGGAGAATCATTTTGGTTTCAAAATGTGTCAACCAATGTCCATCAGTAATAAAATAAGAAAAAGTGTCCTATAGAAACTAACAAGGTCAGTCAATTTGTAGATCCAGAATACACTGTGCTTTTACTCTAATCATGTTTTTTCTATATAACAGAAATCAACTAAACTGACAGAAAATTGTTAAAAGTTATAATTTCACAAGCCACATTTGAAAGGAAACCTTTGGTAAGAGAAGAACTGCAAACCAGAAAATATTAAGTTCCTAAAAGGGTAAGAATAAAGAGTTTTGAGTTTACTTTTAGTTCTCCGATAGCAAGAATTTCCTTATTTGGATGGAAAAGGTTTAACAGTTGTCTTGTTTGGTTTTGTTTTTCCTAATCAAAAAGTCTTCGGTACATCAAGGGGCTCACGGTCGTTCCTGATTGGCCGCTAGATACTTTGCACCTCCTTGAGCAACCAGCACTCATCACAAAGATTTCAGTAGGAAATCAATGTGGGAAAAATAGGTGTATTGTTGAACCGGTTGGAAAGAAACCCATTCTCAATAATGACTCTACCGGTATTTCCTGTCTGGAAGACAATAGAAAAATAAATCAGGAGTAGAGAGGCCAAATAACATTACGCATTTGCCTTAGGTACACAGGGTCACAGATTCACCTAGCTTCAAACAGCTCCCGTTAGAAGCCAAAGGATGAATAAGAGCAATCGGTATTGCCATCTGGCTTTCACCTCTCCCTGGGTTTCCTCTTGAGGAGAAACAGTAAAGGGGGAACATTTTCCAATAGGACTTTTTTATAGGTGAAAATGATTAAAATACGATACGCGTGTGCACCATGCAGGTTTGGCTGCGTGCGAAATACATTACCTCTCTCGTGCTCATTCCCTCCCAGCACCAGACGCCATCTTGCCTCCTGCCTTAACCCAACAGAATCAATTCATGTTGCCTCCTCGTCATTCGAAACCTCCTGAGTTATGTGCCCTTGCATAGCTGAAAGCTTGTATTGTGTATCTTCGATTCACAAAACAATGAATCTTAATAATCTCCCCCAGATTCTTAGTCCTATTGCCTTTAAAAGGTCTTTGGAGGGAGCTTTGGAATCTGGGTAGCCTCCTCCAAACTGCTTCGGGTTATTTTTCTTTTCTGCTTTTCCGTCCTGTATGTCAAGAGTACATGTTTACATAAATCTCGTCTCCCTCAGCCCAATTTAAAATAAAGTGGAAATAAAAGTCATTAGCTCAAACCTGGCAAAATTCACATTATCTACACCAAAGCTGGATGACAAGAACGTCCCCCAACATTCTAGTGGCGGGATGGTGAGTTCACACTGTATCAGCTCTTGTCCGTCAAACTCATTTCTCACGCCCTCCTTCAGCCTTAACTGTATGCCTTTAAGAAACCTATTATTATTCCAGAATGGTTTCTCATTCACAGCATACACTGCTGGTTACAGACCATCCTCTAGGAACTCTTTTACTCCTGTTACAGATTCTGTGTCTGTGCATCACCCCACCAACCCCCCCTCAGCCTTCTAACAGACATTAAATGTAGGAAGACAAGTCATAAGGCAGACTTGTCCAAACTTCCCCTATGAAATTATACAGAACATCTTTTTCCTCCAAACAGCCTTCCTCTACTTAGAGAACAGAGTCCTCTACACATGCACCAAGCAACGTGAAGACTAACTTCAAAAAATTAACAGTAAGTGAGCAGCATGGTGGAGAGAGGGAAATTATAGCGGGTGGAGGATACCCTGGAGTTAGGACTGCATGACGTGGCCTGTATGTTGCCTCTAGCGCTGCCCAGTGTTTCCAGACATGCCACCAGATGATTCCCAAGTTCCCTCCCAGATTTCCACCAGTGGGAACCAAGTTCCCAGCTACATTTCAAAAGGAATTTTAGAGAGGTTCATTTGTCCAGGAAGTTACTGGAAAGATACAGGAGCACTGTAGGCTCTGCTAACACAACCCCATAAATTCAGTAATAGTTCTCATTGTCTATCTGTGGGAGTCAGTCATCAGGGTAAACTGTCTGGTGTTAAGTGAATCTAATTTAATACCTCTTCAAATTCCTTTAAATATACATTGAAGTTACAATACTTAGAAATTTAAAATAAATTTATAGGCAAATGGCCAAAAATAAATTATTTTATAATTTTAGTAATGGTCTACACTACAATATTACCCTCCAAGGGCACCGGACAGACTCAGATAGCATGTATCAGTGTGGTCTCTATTTTTAGATCTCTGGAAGATACAGCTCCTCTAGGCCACTCTCTGTGTCTCAGTCAGGAAAAGCCCTGAAATACCTCCTTAGGAGTGGAAAAGCCCAGGTCTAGGCAGCATCTAAGCAGAAACACTGCGGCGGTGCCCTTCAATGTTTGTCCCCAGAGCCGGCCCCCACAGCTCTCTGTGCTCTGTAAGCGGGAGCAGCAGGTGGGGTTAAGCTCTTAGACAAGGGGCAGCCTCCCACCAGGTTGGAAAACGTTCCAGGTCTTTAGGACCTCTGCTATCCGCTCTCCCTGCCCCTACTTTACCAAAGCCCCTCCCATGCCCCACTTCACCAGTTCAATCTGACAGATGTTTTAGGCACAGCCATGACGTAACTGAAAGTTTACTTTATTAAACTGAGGTTAGCAGATCTAGCTTTTTGTATATTTAAAGCATGCACCCTCCCCATTCCAGCCTCTGAGCCTGATTGCCGGGGAGATCTCTGCCCACGGGTGTTCTTAACTTCTTCCCTTTTGCCAAAGATACCTTCCAACTCTAAACTTCCATGATTCTCCTGAGAGCCCCGCCTCCCCCATCATTCAGAATTGTTAGGAGAATGCCTAAAAATTCCTCCTTCCCATGGTAGACCAGTCTACCCATGAGATGGCCGCTTTTTTGTCAAGTTAGCCTAATGTCCTGTCCCTTGACCTCGCACACCCTCTATAACCTCCCGTTCCAAACTTCCCATGTGCAGATGTACTCATCACTCCTCGAGTAGTGAGCTTATAGTTTTCTTTTTCAGGTTTCTCTTACTTTTACCTAGAGATAGGTTCATATTTAACGGCATCTTTTTAAAAACAGAGGAAGCACTTGTAAGTCTTCAAGTTCTCACCAAGATGAAATGAATACTTACAAAGATGAAAAGCAATTAGGATTCATTCAGGTACAAGTAACCAAAAACACAACTAAAAGTAACTTCGGCAAGCAAAATGATATAGCTCTTATAACAATAAGTGCAGGAGTAGGGTGGTTACTGGCTTAATTATTTCAATAGCACAACTTCGTCCAGGACCCAGGCCCCTTCCCAGGACCAGTTCTTCCGAACTCTGTATGTTACCGGCACCCGCTGGGGTTGCAGCATGGCTATACTCAGGAACTCATATCAAGTGGCAGAAACAAGGGAAAGTCCTGTGTAGGTCTCTTTTGAAGAGCCAGGAAATCTTTCCCCAAAAACCTCTCCCAGCCATTCTTTTTCGTTCCTTTGGCTAGGGTTGGATTGCACAGCCCCTTCTGAACCAGTTACTGGTAAGAGGAACGAAATTATCATGATGGGGTTACATTATTGACCCAAAGCATTGTCCAATGCCTGGGGCAGGGGGGAAAATGGAATATGTTAACAAAAAGAAGGAAGAATGGGCTTTTGAGTAGATACCCAGTTGTGACTGCCACGCATCGGTCTAAGGTATCAGAAAATACTTCGTTACACAGAATTTCATGATTCCATCTTCCGTACAGCCCTGTGGTTATGATGACAATACCAATATATGGAAATAGAGGCTAAATAGGTTAAGTTATTTACCCCACATCGATAACTAGTTAGTGATAGAGTTAGTATTTGATCTGAGTTTGTTTTGCTTTTTTCTGGCTGCAAAGGCAAAGCTTTGTCTACTCTATCACACTGCCTATATCTAACCCTTTTTACCTCCATGATCCTCCGTGCTGGGTGGCTCAAACATAAGAGGAGAGTAGGAAGAAAAAGAACAATTTCCATTCCCAACATCTAGATATTATGCCCAGTAAATAAACACTTCTGTTCTTTTTTTATCCTGTTCCCCCTCCCTGCCCTGGCCCCTCCCCCCCAACAAACACACAAAAGCCTTTCATTATACTCTTGAGGGAAAGTGTAGAAGGAACAGTTCACATAACAACTGAGTAGCCTGAGGTGTGCCCCAGTTCTTTTGGGATAATATTACAAGGTTAGGGGACCACATGCCCCAGTTTCCCTGAGACAGTCCCAATGTGTAATTACCAACTGAACCACATTTCACTCTCAGATCTGTCCATTTAAATAACAACTATATAGTCACACTCATTATGGGTCTCATAATCCCCATACCTGTGTATATGGGAAATATTGATAAATTAACACCTTAAAGAAAATACATGCCTTGGCTCCCTATAAATCACTTAAATCTGACCTCAGTCTCTCCATCACTCAGGGTCATTTAGTCTCTCATTTTTCCCCTGACCCACCCTCAAGCTAACTATTCCTCAGGTCTTTCCTACCCTTCCACTGAAAGGACTGCCACTTCTCATCCCAGAATGTTTTCCTTGCTGTGCTTGAAGTTTTACATTTTATTTCCATGGCCCAGATTTTCCTCTTGCCTAGCCCCTCCCCAAGGGGTGGATTATGAATTAAGCCACCGTCATCCAGAAAGCCAACCACGAGCGATCTTCCCTCATTCTGTTCACTCTCCTGCTACCACTCCTTCGATTCCTGTGGCCACTAAGTCAGTAATAATGGATGCTTGTTGAATTTGTGGTTATCTTCCAGTAGTTTTGCAAATAGAGGTCCCCCTTCTCTAAATAAAGTGTAACGTCTTTAAGGGTAAATGCCCCATTTTCTAATTCTTCTGTATTGCCCAAAGCACCTATTGATCTTATCATGGTAGAGTCTGTAAATGACCTACGTTGGTAAATGTAGCAACAGAAAAATGTAATTTCGTAACAGGCAGTCCTTCAGGATTACAGGTAACACCAGGTGAAACAGGAGCCGCCTACGCCCTCCCCCAAGTTACCTTAGTTCCATAGAGCCTACATACAACTTCTAACTGGATAAAACATGCAGTCAACTTACAGAGGAACCCAGGTTTGGGTCCGTGCAAAGTGATTATGGAGATCTTTCCCCATTACTCACAACTAAAGAGACTAAATCGTGATAACACCATTCTAGATTCGACCAGTTCTGGCAAATTGAACTTTCCATGCTGATTACTACTCCTTTAACTTTATGGAAACAGGAAATTCTTCGTTCTAAGTCTCACTTTTCACCCATTTATCCCCATTTGCCTTATTAAAAGCCTTCTGAATCTAGGTTCTGTGGGGGTGTTTACTCCCCCAGTTGGGATTGCACTGCATAACTGGAACACTCCAATGTGAATTCCAAGAGAATACTTCTAGACGGTATTGCACACCAAATTTCACTTCTGCCAAGAAATAGAAGGTTTAGAACTCCCTAAGAGGGACGGACAGTTAGTTCTTCACTGTCCCTCAAGATTGCCTAAAATAGATATACAGAAAAATACCTTTTCTGCACCCCTCCGTTCAATTGTTAACTTTCCTGTTCTCCTGTTATGTATATTATTTACAAATTTGCATAAAAGAAAAACATCATTTGCAAGCCTTACCTCAGAGTGGCAACCAGCCACCCCAGTTTTACTAGATAACGTATTTTTCTACTTGATATTCCCCCAAATACATTGAATTGCGGTGTATCTTTTTCTTTTTTTAAGCTAATCAACTCATGTTAATCCATTTCCTACATCTTTTTAAAATACTCACTGGATAAAGCTTGAAATATTTTATATTTTGCGACAATGCTCCTGAGACATTTTTAGGGAAGCCCCTTGATTATTCTAACTCACTGCAGTGTCATGGAAAGCAGAATTATAAATACAGTGATATTTCACATTCAGAACATCCACTACTAAGTAGGGAATGCTCGAGATTAGATATGCATATATTTATTGACTGTGTTGTTCAACTCCTTAGAGAGGGCCAGTAACCCTCTTGGTAAAAACTATCATGTGGCATTATTCCAAAGTCAAGATTGCATGAGGTTTCCAGAAATTCTAAATGATATGTTTACAAGGACTAAAAATTTTTTGACATCTTTAAATAAGCTTTTTATTTTTGACCACCAGGCAGCATTTTGTGCCATTGTGATGGGAACCTAATGGCTAATGTGAAATAATGTCGTGTCATTTCAAAGGTTAATGGAAATGTAAATTGGAAACTTTAACATTGTGTAAATAAAAATAAAACTGTTTTTGAGAGAAACACATCTGGGTTAGGGTGGCTTGCTTGAAAAATTCTCTTGGCTGTCCATCATCTCTGAATAATTATTCCATTCCCCTGACTTTACCCAAGAAGACTTAACCTGAGGCAAAGATCTTTTGACAGTGATTCAGAAGGTTTGGGAAAGCAGGACTCATTAGTCTGGGGAATTTCTATCCTGCCAACAGGAACAGCTCTCACCTAAAACCTGATGGAATTAAAAAATTAGCAAAACTTTCCAGACCAGTCTCCTGCTATTTTAGTTCACAGCACCCTGTCCTAACTAGCTAGGGCTTTCAAAAGCAGGTGCTACTTATACACAAAAATTCATACCTTATGTTGCCTCTCAAAATCTGTTATGCTTAACTCACCAAATATGTTGGAATATGTTAAATGTCTTTTCTCTTTTTAAATCTCCTCTAATCCATTTTCTGAATTGTCTATTTACCCTCCTACCAAACAGGCATTAGCTAATTCATATCCTGATTGGTATTACACAGTTCTTGTAAATAAAATAATCCCTTTGTCCCTCTTGATTTTTCAGCAGGCAGAACTTCTTTAATTGCAAAGAAACATAAAATACAACATATTAATTTTCTTTTGACATAAGCATTTGCTTTCTTACATAAACAGATAATACTTTTGTATACCGACAGACCACCTGAGGAGCTAAACAGCCGGAATAAGTATTTCTGGAAACCAACAGAAATTTTAATGAAATGGGAAAGGTTTTAAAAATGCAAAGAAATGAAAGGTGGACTCTTTACTTTTATAATTCCAGTTCTTATTTTATATCAATATATGCTGCATTTTCTGACTGAGACTGCTGTTCTAATGAAACTTGAGATTTTTCTGTAGCTGCTTTTAACATTTGAAACCAAACTTTCATACAGGGTGTTGGACTGTAATCTTTCTATTAGGGATTTGATTAAAATATCCTAACTGTTTCATTAATCCCCCTTTTACATGCTACAAGTATGTGACGTTATGACTTTGCTATCTCAAAAACTGTCTGTGGACAAAATCCATGAAGCCTGTAGACTGTGATTTCTACCCATCAAAGAAGAAATAGATCTCCCTCTAAGCAGTGAATCAGCAAGAAACTGTGCAGTGTCCTCTGATTCCTGACCCTTTTACTTCTCATTGCCTTTTTTCTATTCTTATTCATTGAGTAATCATGTATTCTTGTAAAATAAAAAATCCACTTACATGCAATCAAGTATGGACACATGAAATGCTTGTGCTCTCGATTTCGGGACCCAAGGATACTCCAGCAGTCACAGGACTGTGGTCTGCTCGGTATTTTTGTTAATAATGTGGCTTTGCTATAAAATAAGTTGCTGTTTTCTTTGCTCTGGTACTACAGGATTTTAAGTGTTTCTGCAAATGACAGAAAGAAAACATATTTGAAGGCCGGTGTCAAACGCCATTGGCTACCCTCACAAAAGCCGTTGTGCAGCTTCTGAAATGTAGTTTATTGCTGTAAATAAGTACAATTTATGTTAGTTTGTTTACTCTCCTAAAACTCAAATAAAAATTTTTTAATTGAAAATGCCTACATATAAAAAGCTTAGTTTGTACTATGTCCAAAAACATGCAATATTTCAGGCATATCTTTTTATAATCCTTAAAAATGTTTAGAATTCTGGATCCATCATTTCAGAGTCTATTGCAAAATTTAATACAAAGTAAAACCCCTTTACTTGGAAGAACTTCTTTGCAGTATTATCCAACAACTGGGCAAAAAGTACCAGCACTTTTCCACGAGCTTATTTCTGTACCACTTTGATTTTTGGGGGGAAAAAAAAAATTCTTTAAGATAACACGCCTTACAAACATTTGGACCTATGAAGTGTTTATATATCAGAAAAAAAGAAGAAATTAAGTCTCCTGTATTCAAAATGCTGCCTAAAATGGACTCTAATAGCATCCATTTGTGAGGTACATTATGTCAAATTTCTTTAAAAGTCTCCATTGTAAATATATTAGAGTTGGGCTATTTGTCAGTCTTTCCTAACTGGAAGACCTCCAACCTCCAAACTCACTGTCTCCCCTCAGAAATCATATGTTGGCAATAAAATAATGAACAGACTAAAGGTGTGAAGTTCATATATCCATTCATTGGTGGTTAGCAGAATAGCTTTTCAATGAGAATCTAAATTCCAGGCTAAAGACAACTTCAACATCCAGCCAGCAAAGTACCTGGAATCAGCTCGTCATCAACAAAGCCTCAGCCGTGCGGAGTTACCAAGGATTTTAGAGATGCCCTAACAATGGCTATGAGTTCCGGGAGACTACATTATACAATGGAAGAAATAAATGGCCATCCACTATTTTTAGGAAAGTAACATATATATGTCACATGTTTAAGATTTGCTGTATGAATTATAGGTAATATGAAGTTAATACAAGATAGGTATTTGTGTATCTGTGATGGAAGTAGTATCAGCTAAGGATATGGAGAAAATGGAACGCCTGTGCGCTGTTGGTGGAACTCTAAAATGGTATAGTCACTATCGAAAACTGCATAGAGGTTCCTCAAAAAATTAAAAATAGAACTACCATATGATCCAGAAATCCCACTTTGAGGTATTTATCCAAAAGAACTGAAAACAGATCTTGGAGAGATACCTGCACTTCTACGTCCATTGCAGCATTAGTCATAATGGCCAAGAAGTGCAAACAACCTGAATGTCCATTTGTGGATTAATGGACAAAGAAAATGTGGTATATACAAAAAATGGACTATTATTCAGCCCCCCAGAAAGGAAATTCTGTCATATGTTAAAACATGGATGAAACTTGAGGACATTATGGTAAGTAAAATACACTAGTTACCAAAGGACACATACTGCATGATTCTACTTACATGAAGTATCTAAAGTAGTCAGACTCTTGAAGAAGAAAGCACAATGGTGACTGCCGGGGGCTGGAGGATGAGGAAATGGGGAGTTACTGCTCAATGGGTAGAGCTTCACTGAGAAAAGATGAAAAAGTTCTAGAGACCTACTGTGTGCAGCAAGTTAACACTACTGTACTACACACTTAAAAATCAGAGATTTCATGTTATGTGTTTTTTGCTGTAAGTGAAAAAAAAAAAGAATGAGAAAAAAAAGAAAAAGAAATATAAAGTAGTACAGCCACTTTGACAAAGTTTGGTAGTTTCTTACAAAGTTAAACTTGTCACACAATATGATCCAGCAATCACATTCCTGGGCATTACCAATTTCCTTGAATAGATGAATGGGTACACAAGCGGGCACACCTACTCAATGAAATATTATGCAAGGATAAAAGAGAAATGAGTTATCAAGCCACAAGAAGACATGGAAGAACCTTAAATGCATATTGCTAAGTGAAAGAAGCCAGTCTGAAAAGATTGCATACTGTAGGATCCTAATTATATGCCATTTTGGAAAAGGCAAAACTATAAAGACATTGAGAAAACTCACTGATTGTGGGGTTCAGAGGAAGGTAGAGGAATGAACAGGTAAAGCATGAGGAACTTTTAGGGTGTCGAACTATGCTGCAAAGTGGATTCATGACACTAGGCATTTGCCAAAACACAGAACTATTCCACACAGAGTGAAAATTAATGTATGCAAATTTAAAAATCATTTAGGAAGTCAGGCAATCCCAGGAGAAATATGGATTATGTTTTAAAAAATTTAATTTCATTACAAATGTATAAAACCACCTTCCTGAAGGGGGGTCAGTACTGAGCTAAGTAAATCTGGAAATGAGTGAAGTCTCTAAGACTAAAGGCAAAAGAACTTCATGTAATTCTTTCCAAGAAGATAAAACTATTTCCCATGGATTAACAAATCAGATACTGCCATAAATGTGTGTGTGTGTGTATACACACACACGGACAGTGGATGGTGGGAGTCAAGTTTCTTATGGCTGAACTATAAATTTACAGATAAGGGTAGCAGGTTAGAATGATCCATGTGTGGGTGCCTGGGTGGTTCAGTGGATTAAAGCCTCTGCCTTCGGCTCAGGTCATGATTCCAGGGTCCTGGGATGGAGCCCCGTGTCAGGCTCTCTGCTCAACAGGGAGCCTGCTTCCCCCTCTCTCTCTCTGCCTGCCTCTCTGCCTACTTGTGATCTCTGTCTGTCAAATAAATAAATAAATAAAATATTTTTAAAAATGATCCATGTAGTAATGGATTAGAGTTGAAGACATCAAGATGAACTCATGTGTAACTTAATATAGATACAGCTAATTACATAAAGAAATATTTATAGATATGTATACCTTTGTTTACATACATATATTTGTTTACATACATGTATTTCTTTGTTCTGTCAATAAAATGAACCAAGGCTTCTTGGAGAAATGGCTGATTCTAGAACCAGGCAGGAAACAGACAAAATGAGCCTGGAGCATCTCGTATTGCCAGAAAGTTAAGGAAATATAAAAAATAGATAAATACCTACCTTCAGTGACAGAGCTATGTCAATGGGACAATGGAGCCAACTGAAAATGCTCCTGATGGCCAAACCTGGAGCAACTTAAATAAGTATTACTGGCTTATAACCAAAAGGATAAAATAAATATCCATGAGTCCATATTATATAAATATGGATTAAATAAATAAATTAATTAACAAATAGAAGACACAAATCTGTGGATTTAAAAAAGGTTTAGGGCGCCTGGGTGGCTCAGTGGGTTAAGCCGCTGCCTTCGGCTCAGGTCATGATCTCAGGGTCCTGGGATCGAGCCCCATATCGGGCTCTCTGCTCAGCAGGGAGCCTGCTTCCTCCTCTCTCTCTCTCTCTCTGCCTGCCTGTAATCTCTCTCTGTCAAATAAATAAATAAATCTTTAAAAAAAAAAAAGGTTTAAATAGGTACTCTGACCTCAGGGGGTGGGGGGGGCACAACTTCCCATTTCTTAAATATGGGCCACACCCAGTGACTTTCTTCCAAAGAGTACAAGACAGAAAAAGGAGAAATAAAGAGTAACTTCGCAGTGAGAAACTGGACAAACTATCTCAGCCAGCTCATAAATCCTGCTAATGGAATGTACCCTCGATATGATGTGATGCAAATGGCACTTCACCACCGTGATTTTCCTCCCCCAAACCCAGAATCCCAGTCTAAGCATGAGAAAAACATGTACGATACAGGGCTATCCTACAAAATACCTCACTCGTATTCTCCAAAACTATAAAGGTCATCAAAAACAAAGAAAGTATGAGAAATTACCACAGCAAGAGAAGCTTAAGGACACATGACAACTAAAATATGAAATCTTAGAAAAAAGGACATTAGGTAAAAACTCAGGAAATCTGACTAAACTATGGAATTTAGTTAATAACAATGTACTAACATTTGTTAATTCTAACAAATGTACCATACTTACATGTTAATAATAGGAGAAACTGGATCCCATATAGTGGGGGCTATATGGGATCTTTCTGTATTACCTGTTCAATTTTTACGTAAATCTAAAATTATTCTTTAAAAGAAAAGTCCTTTTCTATAAGAAAAAGTAAGCCATAGATTGGGAGGAAACACCTGCAAGGCATATATATGATAAAAACTTATCGGGACCCCTGGGTGGCTCAGTTGGTTGAGCGGCTGCCTTCTGCTCGGGTCATGATCCCAGCGTCCTGGGATGGAGTCCCACATTGGGCTCCTTGCTCCGCAGGGAGCCTGCTTCTCCCTCTAACTCTGCCTTCCACTCTGTCTGCCTGTGCTCGCTCTTGCTTGCTCTCTCTCTGACAAATAAATAAATAAAATCTTAAAAAAAAAAAAAAAAGACTTATCTCCAGGCTAAGAAGAACTCCCAAAACTCAACAGCAAGCAAACCACCCAATTTAGAAACTTAGATCCAAACAGACACTTCACCAAAGAAGAGCTACAGATGGCAAATAGCACATGAGAAGACAGTGAACACCATCGGTCGTTACAGAAATAAATATAATTAAAACCACAAGGAGATACCACTACACACTTACTCCAGTAGCTGAAATGAAGAAGGCTGACCAAACCACGTGTTAGCAGGCAGGTGGAGGGGGCGCTCGCAGACTGTGGTATGGAAATTAAAGTGGTAAAATCACTTTGGAAACATTTCACTCCTCAAAGTATTCACTCAAAAAGAAGCACATGTCCAGACAAAGGCTCACACAGGAATGCTCAGAGGATTCTGTGTTATGTAATAGCCATAAACATTTTCAAGCACCAAAATATCCTTTAACAGGTGGATAAACAAATTATGGTGAAACTCTACAACGGAATACTTCTTGACAAGAGAAAAGAATGAACTCTTGCTAATACGCAACAACACAGATGAACTCAATACTGAAAGGAGCTGGGTCAAAAGAAAATAAATGGTATATACCATATGATTCCACTAATATTAAACTCTTGAAAGGTGTGAACGCTCTACAAGTGACAGGAAGCACATCAGGGGTTGGTAGGGGTTGGGTACAGGAGCAGGGATCACAAAAGATTAGGAGGAAACTTCTGGGAGCAATCCTAACAGAGGTGATGCTTTCTTGGCTGTCAAAACCTACCAGATTACCCGATTATACACTTTAAATATGTGAGGTTTACAGTATATTGGTGATATTTCAATACGTGGTTAAATATTCTAATAGTGATAAATAAGGTGGCGACAAGAAGAATATGTAGAGAAAGATTTTCTGCTTCTCAAAGGAGGAAAATGGAGGGTTGAAATTCAGAAGGACCAAATCAGTATAGATCTTCAACACAGTGCGTTTACATCCCAACAAACCCATCATATACTGAAAACCCTCTAAGTCAAAAATGCATTTAATATGCCTCACCGAGAGGCGCCTGGGTGGCTCAGTGGGTTAAAGCCTCTGCCTTCGGCTCAGGTCATGATCCCAGATCCTGGGATTGAGCCCCACATCAGGCTCTCTGCTCAGCAGGGAGCCTGCTTCCTCCTCTCTCTCTGCCTGACTCTCTGCCTACTTCTGATCTCTGTCAAATAAATAAATAAATCTTTTAAAAAAAAAAATGCCTCACCGAATGACCGTCATAGCTTAACCTACTCTACCTTAAATGCTCAGAACACTTAGACTAGCTTATAGCTGGGCAAACTCATCTAACACAAAGCCTATTTTTTAATAAAGTGTTGAATACCTCATGTAATTTATGAAATTACAGTGAAAACCAGTGTGGTTGTCCTGGTAAAAGATGGCTGTCAGTGTATCAGCTGTTTCCTTGTGACCGCCTGGGAGCTGTGGGCCTGCCGCCGCCCGATATCAGAAAAGGGTGTTGTAATGCATATTGCTAGCCCAGGAAGATCGTGTACTGCACAGGAAAAGATCCAGCCCAGGAAAAGATCAAAACACAAAATGTGTAAAAAAAAAAAAAAAAAAAAAAAAAAAATCAAAATTCGAAGTATGGTTTCTGCTGAATGCAGGTTCCTTTAGCACCATAGCAAAGTCAAAAAAATCCTAAATCAAACCATCATACGCTGGTGATCATCTGTATTATTTGAAGTGCTAGGTTACAAACTGCTACCAGTCCATAACATAAGGAACCTGCACGGGGGTAATTCAACGACTTCCCTAAGCACACTGTTTAGTCCAACTGATTTTTTTTCCATAATCAACATCTCTCAGTGAGAAAAGCGATATATTGATGAACACTGGCATATGTTCCTCATCTAATCCCAAACCTGTAAGAGACAGTCCCCAGACCGCAGACTGGCATTAGTCTACAGACACCTTTCGAGTAGCATGGCCTTGGTAACATGCATTTTTTTTTTTTAACCCCTCAAGCCCATCTTCATCTCTATGATGAGAAACAGTAAAAACTGTTCTAAACACCTCAAACAGTCTGATGCTCTTCAGAGCGATTAAGCTTGCAAATAGCGGACATCAATGAATTATGGGTCACTGCATTATGCAGTAAGTCTTTTGAAATAAAGCAATATGGTGAAAGTAAAATGACATTTTTTATTTGTTCAGAATGCCTGTTTTTAAAGTTAAATGCAATTAAAAATGGTTTGTTTTCCAGTGAAGTTAACACCCAAAACTATTAACTTCAATATTAAAAGTCTATCACAAAAATGGACCTATGTTTAATCTTGGCTGACATCTGGATAGTTATATATACACTATACAACGACATCCATTCTTCTTATTAAAGCATACCCTCCCGATCAGACACAGAAATGCAGGAGTAACAGTGTTACTTTCATTTTTTCCCACTCGGGTAAAAGATTTTAATCTCTGGAATTCATAAACTCATTGTTGATGCAAATTTAATTATTTTTTTCTTGTTCATGTCTGAAGAGAAACTTCTTTCTCTATGGAATTTTACATTTTATAATCTTTCCTTTGAAATAGAAGAAAGATATGGAATCTCCTGAGTTATAGATGCAGCTTATACATTCTTTAAAAGTTATTTTTAAAATATTACAAATTAATCATATATATCCATAATACACATCCTTGCTATTCATATATTCCTTTAAGCAACATTCAAGTAGATTTGTGCTTTGTACGTTTACATTACTTTACAGTCTATTTTTAGCTTTCAATAAAACTGTATATCTATAAAGATTTCTCAAATATTTAATAAACGAGGCAAAACAGCCATTATGAAAATATAAACTGCTATCACAGCTTTTTCATCTCTCGTTTTTTATGCATTTCCTGTCAACCATGTCATTTCCTGTTCTTTAGGGAAGCAGATACATTTTTATCTCTGTAATCCCAACACTGCTGCTTTCTCAGCACAGCAAAACAGTCAGTATAGCGCAGGTGCTCTGAACACACAGTATTCACTCAGTCGCATCTGGGGTAGCAGTAGAGTCTGATAGTGTTGGTATCCACCATTTCCAGTTATTTCAACTGCAGGACCACCTTAAAACACAAAGTTGGGGGGGAAGGGGATCAGGTTATTCCAGAATGATGCCCACGTCTGCTTAATGAAATGCTCTGAAATCTCTGAGAGCTAGACAAGTGATAACAAGCAAGTACAATGCACAGTAACCGATGGTGCAGGCCTGCCAGGATCCACGGCTCAGACTCAGCTAACATTCGTATGAGTCTACCACACATGCTCAGACATTGAGCCCCATCCAGAAACAAGCCAGGCTACCCGTGTGGCTACAAGGCATGTGGACTAGTCACCATGGCACTAAAATGACTGAGTAACTGCAGACGGAAGCTGAATACTCCAGGGTTTCAGAAAGGTAGGCTGGGGGGCACCTGGGTGGCTCAGTGGGTTGAACCTCTGCCTTTGGCTCAGGACGTGACATCAAGTTCCTGGGTCCTCTAAGTACGGGAGACAAAATATGGCTTGTAGTTACGACAAAATCACGTAAAAGCCAATGAGTGACTGAAGATTTTATATATACAAAGGGTTGACTAAATAAAACTGCTGCTGTCAGAAAGAAATAAAAATAGCTCTCTGTATACATGTGTTTCTTTCATAATCGCTCAGCACTGGGCACCCAGGTGGCTCAGTCTGTTAAGTGTCTGCCTTCAGCTCAGGGCACGACCCCAGAGTCCTGGGATTAAGTCCTGGACTGGGCTCCCTGCTCAATGAGGAGTCTGCTTCTCCCTCTCCCACTTCCCCTGTTGTACACACTCTCTCTCTGTCAATAAATAAATAAAATCTTTAAAAAAAAAAAAAAAAGATTGCTCAGCATCTTCTCTAGTGATCTGTTCCCCAGTGATCAATGTCAGATATTCTAACCAACTTCTATTGCCCCTGCCCAACCTTCTTAGCCATACATTTTTTTTTTAATGCAAGACTTGAACTCACAACCCTGAGATCAAGACCTGAGTTGAGATCAAGTGTCGGATGTTTAAGTGACTCAGTTACCTGGGCACCCTGGTTCTACTCTTTTTTTTTTTTTTTTAAGATTTATTTATTTATGTATTGATTTTCAGGGACAGTGTGAGAGCATAAGCAGGGTGAAGGGTAGAGGGATAGGGAGAAGTACACTCTCCGTTGAGCAGGGAGCCTGATGTGGGGCTCGATCCCAGGACTCCAGGATCATGATCTGACCTGAAGGCAGACGCTTAACCAACTGAGCCACTCTCAGGTACCCAATGCTGAGCAATCATGAAAGGAACACACATGTACAGAGACAGTTATTTTTAATTTTTTTCTGACAGCAGCAGTTTCTACTGTTTAAATAGGATTTTTCTGATTAAAGAAACACTGAGAATGATTCCTGTTATTTAGTCAATCCTTTGTATGTGTAAAGTCTTTAGTCACTCATTAGTTTTACTTGATTTTGTCCTAACTACAAGCCACATTTTGTCTTCCCTACTTAGAAGATTATAAAAGCAATTCTCTTTGGGCCGTTAAAACTTTCTAAAAAAGATTTTATTTATTTATTTGATGGAAAGAGAGCACAAGCAGGGGGAGCAGCAGAGGGGGAAGCAGGCTTCCCACTGAGCACCGAGCCTGATACAGGGCTCAATCCCAGGTACCTGGGATCGTGATCCAAGCCGAAGGCAGATGTTCAACCAACTGAGCCACCCAGGCATCCCTTACTTGTGCATTTAAATAAGATACTCTTTTCTTTAAAATCATGACTACTCATAATAATCATAAAAACACTTCAGGATCAACTAATTTCACAGCCCCAAGGTAAAAATTTTATTTTAATCATTAATAAGCACCAAGGCAAAAAAAAAAAAAAAAAATAGAGCTGTTAGAACACCACCATTATTCTATCAAAAATAACTACTTGATAAATTATGCTCAAAACTAAGTAGTTATGGGCGCCTGGGTGGCTCAGTGGGTTAAGCCACTGCCTTCGGCTCAGGTCATGATCTCAGGGTCCTGGGATCGAGTCCCGCATCGGGCTCTCTGCTCAGCAGGGAGCCTGCTTCCCTCTCTCTCTCTCTGCCTGCCTCTCCATCTACTTGTGATTCCTCTCTGTCAAATAAATAAATAAAATCTTTAAAAAAAAAAAAAAACTAAGTAGTTATAATTATAAATTATAATATCTAAAACTAGAGATACAGAATATATCAACAAGGTATTTTCTCTGCTTAACACATCAGGAATAAAAGAAATATAAAAAGTCAATTATGAGCTTTTCTTCTAGTGTTCAAAGAGTATCCATCAAACAAGATATTTGTTCGATTTTTATTGATTTTTATCGAACATATCGATCTTTATCAATTTTTTTGAATAATTTAAAACACACAACAAAATTAAAACAAATACCTTATTAGCTGCTTCCAAGGAATTTATTAGATTCTGCAGCTCTTCTTTACTCATTTCAACAGAATATGGTTTGACTTCGCCATTTTCTTTTATGTCTAGATGAAGGTTTAAAAGCGGCATTTGTAAAGTAGCAATCTTGTCACTAGACAGTGCAAGCTGTTTAAAATGAAGAAAACAGTAATTAATAAGTAGTAAAAAAGACTACATTAAATAGGCATCAGAGCTTATTAACAATACATTTTAAGAAAAGAATACTGGGGGTGCCTGGGTGGCTCAGAGGGTTAGAGCCTCTGCCTTCGGCTCAGGTCATGATCTCAGGTCCTGGGATGGAGCCCCGGGATCGAGCCCCGCAACCGGCTCTCTGCCTGTCTCTGCTTACTTGTGATCTCTGTCTGTCAAATAAATAAATAAAATCTTTAAAAAAGAAAAGAAAAGAATACTTCTGTTTGCTGTCAAGTACAGGAAAAGGTGGAAGAAATAAAGAAACCCATGCCAAACCAGCACAAATATAAAGAACGGACAGAGAAAGGATGATGAGAGAGGAAGACAACTAAGGAAAGGAAAACCAGGCAAAGTCTGTAGTAGAAGCGGAAATCCAAAGCACAGTTATGGGTGGGAAGGAAGTACTGAATGGACCCCCAGTGTGTCAGAACACCGAGAATTCTTAAACTTGAAGAAGTGTGGAGATACCAAGAGGATGAAAGTCCATGAACAAAGATAAAACTAAAAACACTGGTAAACCTTGTGCAATGAAGATACTTAATTTAAAATCAGCCAATTTGGGCGGGCCAGTTAGCTCAGCTGGTTAAAGCGTGGTGCTAATAAAATCAGCCAATTTTCTGCTAACCTTGATAAGTATGTTATCAAGATACCATTTTTAATTACAGCCACTCAGCAAAAACACTCAACATTTACTCCACTTCCTATTTTCTGTCTAAAGAGAATCCTAGAGGAAACGAAAGAACCAAGTATTTATGATACTAATAATTTTTGAAACAAACACGACAGCTTCATTGGCATATGGCAAAGGGAAAATCAATTTTCCTGGAATCTGAGGTAAAAAACCACAATACCTGAATCTTCAAAGTGCTACCACTTGAAAAAATTTACTTGTACCTTTACAACCTGATAACAAACTACACTTCCCTAACAAACATCCTCAGAGTGCACACACTACAGAATCAAATCCTTACATACCTACTTCATTCTCTCTTCAAAAACCAGGACTCATAATATCTGAGGTCTGAAGTACCAAAGATAGTCTACCCTATAGATAATCATCCTTCTCAGTGTGTCTAGTAAGTGCTTTCTCAGTTTATGCTTGAATACGACCAATGGTGAAAAGAAGTGGTTAAATGCTACCTCAAGAAGTGGTTAAAAAAAATCTTCAGATACTGACAGCTGTAAAAAAAGTTCTCCTTATGCTGAAGGTGAACTCATCTTATTGGAAACCATATACCTTAGACCTTAGCCTTTGAAGCCACACAGCATGTATCAACTCCTCAACTACAGAGATAACTTCAAAGATAAGTTCTTCAAAGATAAGTGTAATTTTTCCACTAAAGTTTCTCTTTTCTGGATACAGGGTCCCAAGTGTTTCAAAAAACCTTCATGTACCACAATTTTAAGTTCCTGTTCATTCTTTTTTGGTTTGGCTCCAATTTGTTTAAGTATCTCTAACTTTGGCAGCCAAAAATAAAAGTATTACTAAATTAAATTAACTAAAAAGACTTAATGAATGAAAACAGAATTAGAACTACCCATTGCTTCAAACACTACATTTCTACCAACAGAAGACTGAATCATTATACTGCTGACTCAGGCCACATTTGGCAAATCAAAACAACTAAATATTTTTCAGACAAATTACTTTTGGCATATCTCTCATATTCTTTTATATTAAATTGGTTTTCCTTAAATAAAAGTCCTCTACCTAGGTTATCTCTGCTCAGTTTATTTTGCTTCATTTGGTCCATCACTGTAATTTGCTATAAAATAATTTTCAACTTTGATTGTATTATATTAATATTTAACATATCTCAGATTTGATAAGCATAATATTCATGAAAGAATATTTGTTGAAGAAGTTTGGGCCAAAACCAGAATCACAGAGACCTCCTTCCTGGCTAACACAAATTCACCTGTTTTTGTTATTCATCCAGCTATGACCCATTTAACTCTCTGATTTGTCCACATTTTTCTCCACTATATCCTCAAAGACAATATGAGGCACTTATCATGCTGAAATGAAGAAAGACAATGTGTTTCAGCACTACCTCCTCATCTAGATCTAGGTAACCTATATAGCATGGAAAGTTGGTCTGAAATTGTTCCTTATGAATCCTACAGACCATGAGTCTCTTTTCAAAATATTTGTCAAGTGCTCTTTTAACAGCACATTATATATTTTCCCCCTGGAGGCAGAATCGCATTTACAGGAAGACTATAAAGTCTAGAAAGTTCTAGCCAAAAACAGATGTTGAATACATACTACTCCACTACTCAAGATATTTAATGATTCACAGCTCTAGTAAATTAAATTTATTACCAATGTAATATTTTTACATATTATATGGATGTTTATACTGTATTAAGATAAAGTAAAAATGCAATTTTTTGACAATGTTTTCTTAAAATAATAGAAATTTTAGATGTATATTATGAAAAAGAATAAACATTTCTATTCAAAAAATTAGGTAAAAAGCATCATGCCCATAAACAGATTCTCACCTTTAACTGCCAATCAAAATCCTGTAGCTGTGCAGAAGAAATGTCAACTATTTCTTCTAACAGAGCCTGCTTGATTTCATCTTTCCTACTTTTTAAGCATTTCATGACAGCTTGTTGATGAAATGAATTCAACTGATTCAACTGCTGAAATATCTATGAAAATAAAAATAAACAGAAAATAAGTGAGTGTCTTTTTGTTTAAAATATAAACACAGCTCCTCTCCCCTTTCATAAAATCTTTTAAATGACAGTTTTAAAAAAATGTATATATATATATGTTTTTATCTCTGTGAAAAGAGTAAGATGAGAATGCATAACTAACAAACAAGCAATTTTAACAAATTTTTGTAAAACAGAAATGAAAAGCACTGACTGATGAAGTAGCATAGAAGCAAAAACCACTAAAGCTGATAGAGATATTTTAATATCAGACAATGTAGCCTTTAAGGCAAAAAGTGTTATGAGAAATAAATAATGGCCCAAGGGCCATTCAATAGAAAGAACAATCATAAATTTGTGTGCACCTAATAACAAAGCTTCAAAATACATAAAGCAACACAACTTGGTAGAACTAAAAGGAGAAATGGATAAATCTATCTTCGTAATTAGAATGTTAACACATCTCCCAGTAACTGACAAAAAAAGACAAAAAAATCAGTAAAGATAAAAAACTTAAAAACACTATCTTTCTTAAACCTAATTGTGTTCAATAACTACATTATACATATTATTTCAAAAGTATATGGAACATTCATTCACCAAAATGAACCATATGATGAGCCATGTAGCTAATCACAAGATTTCAAAGAACTGCAATCAAATTATTTTTTTCTCCACAGTGTAATTAAATCATAACTGATAAAAAAAATTCCAAATACTTGAAAATTATGCAACACAGTAACACAGTACTATGAAAGAAATAAAAATCAATCTTACATAAACTCTTCCAAGAATAAGAGAAAAAATACTTCCTAATTCATTTTATTAGACCAGAATAAAACCTGACATCCTGACAAGTACATAACAGAAAAGAAAAGCTATGGGCCAATATTGAAAAAAAAAAAAACAGATACAAAAATCCTAAATAAAATACTGGCAAATCAAATTTAGAGATCATAAAAAGATAATACATCATGACCAAGTGGTATTTATTCTGGCAATGCAAGGTTAGTTTAGCTTTTAAAAATCCAATGAAAGACACCACATCAACAAAATAAAGGAGAAAAAAAATAACAAATTTAGAGAAAAAGCATTTAAATAAAATTCAATACCTATCAATGGCAACAATTTCAGCAAAGTAGGAACTGTAGGAAACTTCTTTAATCTAATAGTTGATATCTAGAAAATCATACAACTAACATAATAAATAATAAAATAGTGAATACATTCTCCCTAAGGTCAGGAATAAGACTGCTTTTTTTTTTGTTTTTCAACACTGTTTTAAAGGTGTTAGCCAGTGCAATAAGGTAAGGGAAAAAAGATATTAAAATGTAAAAAATGTAAAATGTAAAAAAGAAAATGACTTATACCAAGAAAATTTAAACCAAAAATTTTTTTTTAATTTTTACCACTTTTTAATGGTATACCAAAAAAAAATTTTTTTTAAGTTTTATAAGGCATTAAATAATAAAATTTTTAAAAACTGTTAATCATGGGGTAAAGATATAAAAATTGATGGGGTTTCTACAAAATAGCAATAAACAACTAGAGAACAAAATTTAAAAACATCAAATATATCAATTACTTGGAAATAAATCTAACAATATATTTGTAAGATCTCTATACTAAAAGCTACAAAATGTTAGAGAAACTGAAGTAATCCAAATTAATGGAATGTTATACCATGTTCATGGATTGGGAGTATTAATATTAAGCTGTAAATTCTTCCCAAAATGATCTAGAGATTCAGTGCAATCCCATGCTAGGAACTTAATTATGTCACTCCAAAATTTCTACATTGCAATCCTAACCTTCACTGTGATATTTAAAGATGGGGCCTCTGAGAAATAGTTTAATAGGTCATAAGGGTGGGTTAGTGATGATAGGATTAGTACCCCTATAGAAAGAGGAGAACATGCTTCTGTCCCTCCCCCACCAATGTGAGAAACAAAACAAGCAGGTAGTCTGCAGCCAGGAAAAGGGCTCTCAACTGGGCATCAAATCAGTCAGCACCTTTATCTTGGACTCAACAGCCTCGAGTATTGTGAGAAATAAATTCTTGTTGTTTAAGCCACCCAGTCTATAATATTTTGGTATGGCAACCCAGCAGGTTTTTTGGTTGAAATTGACAAGATGGTTTTAAAATGTACATGTAAATACAGAGAAGCCAGAAGAGCCAAAGCAATCTTGGAGAAACATGAAGTTGAAGGTCTTCTATTACCAGATACAAGACTTTATGTAACACAGCTTTAATTCTACAGTAATTAAGACAGTATAGTAATGAGAAATATACACAAATAAACAAATTGAGCAGAATAAAGAGTCCAGATACAGGGGTGCCTGTATTTGAGTATGTGAGTGTGTGTGTGTGCGTGCGTGTGTGTGTATCTATATATACATGTATATTCACTGTATGTATATATGTGTGTGTATATAATATATATTCACTGTATGTATATGTGTGTATATGTATACATGTATATATGTGTGTATATACATGTAGGTGTGTATATGTATATATACACATGTGTATATATATGTATATATACACATATACATATACATACAGTGACCTAATTTACAACAAAGGTTGCTCAGAAACTCTGTGGGAGCAAGGACAGTCATTTCAATAAACAGTACTGAGTCAACTGGCTACTGATGTGAAAAAATGTGAACTTGACCCTTACTCCACACACAAGTATTAATTCAAAATGCATCAGTAACATAAATGTGAGAGCTTCTAGAAGAAAACTAACACACACACCTGCATGACTTTGGCACAAATACTTCTTAAACAGGACCTTAATAGCACTAAGCACCAAAATAAATACTGACAAAGCTGGACTATTAAAATTCAGAACTTCTCTTCACAGAAAGACACCATGAAGAGTGAAAAGGCAAGCCACATAAAGGGATTAGATACTTAAATAAATCTAACAAAGAACTCCCACCCAGAATACCATCCAAATCAAATGAACATACATAACTACATTTTTTTTAAGAGTAGGCAACCTATACAAACTGTCAAAATAATATTTGACCAAGGTACAAAAGCAATTCAATAAAAGGATACTCTATGACCTATAATTTCATGTCAAGATGTCTAGCCAAGAAAAGTTGGCAAATATGTGGATAAGGAGACATGTACAAAATGTCTATAGAAGTACTATGCATTGAAGAGGTAATGATCTAATAGTTCATCAGGAGGGGGCCAGAAAAATAAGTCCTGCTAATTCCTATCATCAAATACTATAAGAGTTAAAATACATGAACCAGATCTACATTTACCAACACTGATAAGTCTAAAATACAACATTTCATAAAAAAATCACAAAGGGATACATGTTATCAATTACAAGTTAATGTCTAAACAGCGTAAATAATTGTATATATTGCTTACAATGCCAATATTCATACAATATAGAATACAGAACATGTACACCAACTTCACAAGTAGTGAAGGGGAAGAGTGCCATGCCCAGGTGGTATTTAGGTTTATCTGTAATGCCTTGTTTCTAAAACAAACACACAAACCTGTAAGGCATAAAGATATTAACAACTGTTTAATTGTGATAATGGGAGTGTAGGTGTCAGTTATGCAACTTTTAGGTTTTTTTTCTACATGATTTAAATGTTGTCACAATTTTAAGAACACAAACAACCAGAACTATTAAAAAAAAAAAAAAAAGTACTTCCACAATCAGATTTGCCTATTCACAATTATAAGGTTTCTTGTTGTAATGTAATATATAATTACTGGTGGCACCTGGGGATCTCAGTCAGTTTAAGTATCTGCCTTCAGCTCTGGTCATGATCCCATGGTCCTGGGATTTGACCAAATCAAGCTACCTGCTCAACCAGCAGTCTGCTTCTCCCTCTCCCTCTCCCCTTTTCCTCCTCCACCCCCATCCCACTCCTGATCTCTCATGCTCTCTCTCTTGCTCAAATAAATGAATAAAATTTTTTTAAAAAGGTATAAATATACACTTACTGATGATGACTCTTATATAATATAGTGCCTTCAAGACCAGTTTAGAAAAACCTGAAAACTATTATTTATTATAAGGTATAGAAAATTGGAGTGAAGTTACCTCTTCATCAGATAAATTTTTACCAACTACAGCTTTGAAAAATTTGGTAATATCTTCTAGAACATTCTTCCATTCTGCTGAATCCCAAAAACTGTGATAATCCTGATGGAGAGGATAAGCTCGGCCACAAATGCCATCAATTATTTTGTGAAGAAGCTAGAGAGAAAAAGAAATAAATGAATTACTAGTAAACTTATAAAAAAGATTTATCTTCCTTGTAGGAAACAAATACAGTTGGGACAAGCTCATGTTATCTGAAAAGCAGCTTGAGGTTGAAATATAACTATTTTTAACATTATGTTAATTAAAAATCAAGGCTCCAATAAAAATCACAGACTTTCTATAATCTTGTCCATCTTCAGAGGCTAAAATAATTTCATAGATACACTGTTATTTGCCCAATATTCATGAAAGAAGATGGCGAATATAAAGGTTTCAGCTTTGTATTAGACATTGTATTTATACCAATAATCTAAAAAAAAAGTATGACTTTCAGTCTGAAGTTTTTTTTAGCATAGATCAATAAATGTCATTTCCCTTTACTTCCATTTTTACAGAATTCATACTCACTTCTTTTGGTCTATTTCAAGACAGTGGTCAGTACCTTTCTTTTTCTTTTTTACATTCTTTTATCTCTACACTACCGTAGCATCAGCAATGGAAATCCTAACATATATATAACTGAACATAGTTATTAACACTGAATTTTGGAATAAAACTGTCTAGTTTGAATCCTAGTTTCACCACTTAACTAGTTTGATCATGTTATTTACATGTTCTGTGCCTGTTTTCTCATGTATAAAATGAGAATATCACCTACCCCCATTATGTTGTAAGGATTAAATGAGTACATGCAAATCATTCGGCACATTCCTGGCATGTATAAAACACTTAAACATTTTGCCAGCCATTGTCATATTTCTTATTATTATTATTATCACTATTACCACTACTACTACTGGTATCATGTTCCATGTCTTTAACATATATTAACTGAGCACCTACTATGCCAGCACTATTCTAGATAAATGATTGATATGGTTTTCTTTTTTTTTTTTATAAGATTTTATTTATTTATTTGACAGAGAGCGAGATCACAAGTAGCCAGAGGCAGGCAAAGAGTGAGAAAGGAGGAAGCAGGCTCCCTGCTGAGCAGAGAGCCTGATGTGGGGCTCGATCCCAGAACCCTGGGATCATGACCTGAGCCGAAGGCAGAGGCTTTAACCCACTGAGCCACCCAGGCGCCCCTGGTTTTCTTTTCTAGGGGTTATTTGTGTCTTGTAAAAGAGTATCTGAACCCAAATAATTTGGAAATAATTTAAACAACAAGTCTTATAACTCTTTTCCCCTGAACCATATTCTACTCCATTTTAAGCAATAACTCTTTCTATATAACACCACAGATATCAGAATAGAAATGAGAAACTGGTAACCCACTTCTGAGTGATGGCTAAGGCACTATATGAGATTTTTTAAATACCATAAATCAATGAACATTCTTAATTTGAAATTCAGTCAAAATTCTCTACATATACCCCATGTTATCCCAAGAACTAAAGCAAAAACCAGAACTCTAACTAAAAAATAAAAGTGCTATCTTTTTGGAATACAAATGTCTTTACTCATTCATTCATTCACTTATATATGTTTGTATTCATATATACAAATATGTAATGAGCACTTTATTCAACTGTTAGACAGGTTAATAGAGATACCAAGCAAGAACAGCCATTAATAACTATCATTTACGGAGCCCTGAGTACCAAGCACTGTGCTCATCCTTACGACCCCATGAGGTTAAGTGCTGTCATTTTACAAATGAGAAACTGCGGATTAAAAAAAGTAAGATTCTACCATAGAGTTTTAGTCCATCAGAGAAAAGCAAACATACAAATACATAAATGCAATTTAGAATGATTGGAGGTATATTATAAGTTTATAGAAGCTACAAAAGAGCAGAGAGAGGAAACATAGAAAGGGTTCTTTTAAAACGATGAGTCTTAAATGGAAGAGAAGGCCATTTCTAGTCCCAAGCAACAGCATATGCATAGAATGGAAATGTAAAATCACCTGTTCAATTTGAAAAAAGACAGGATACAAGACTGGAGAGGTGAGTGGAAGCCAAATCATAAAGAGCCCTGTTTACAGTGTCCAGGCTTTTTAATTATTTCCACAGGAAAGCAACCTACTCAAATATTTGTCTTATTTTTCCAAAAATTTGCCAACAAGTTAGGAAAGAAAAGGAAAGAGAGATGGTGAGACCAAAGGCCCCCTGCCTTCAGTTTATCAGGAAGAAATCAGGGGTCCCTAAATAATTGAGGACACTCAAAATGGAGGTAGTACAGAGGTGGAAGAGACACAAAAAGGAGGCAGAACCAACCAAGGATGATACTCAGAATTTTAGGTTGAGTGGCTGGGTGAATGGTGGTGCCCCAAACCAAAAATGAAAAATGAAGCTATAACCAGAGGAAGAGTAGTGGGTGGGGGGTGAGGAGTTCAGCCCAGGACACACTGAATTTGAGATACGTGGGGTGTTATCTCAGCAGAAGCCTGACACTCAGGGAAGAGATCTTTGGCTAGATGCAGAGATCTAGGTGTCATCAACCTACACGGTGGGAAAGGTTATGGACCTTATCGAAAAAGTAGGTACAAAGAAGACAGGGGCAGAAGGCTAACACAAAGGCTCACAGTCAATAGATCTGAACACACACGTTCCACCTTTGCCACTTAGTTTGACAACCTCGGGCCCATTACTCCAACTCTCTGCTGACATTTCAGTTTCCGCACTCATAAAAACACAGAAGAGAGTTAAGACAGGGTATTTTTGATCCTGATAAGAATTAAGTTTCTTCCCTTCTATCTCCCCCACACTTTCCCACTATAAATAGAATAGAGGAAAAAAGAAGACCTATATGTGGGGCTTATAAAAGCCACCTACCACATACCCCTCTATCACATTATGTAGGCAAAGCCCCCAAACCCACTTTTCGCCCACTGTGACTGGATGAGAATTGGGACTTACTCAGTGGTGCCTATCCCTGACACTGAAGGCCATCCCACCAAAGCTTGGCACCCGGGGTAACTGCCCCCATGGTTAAGCAGATCTTAGCATGCATTAATTCCTTCCCTCGGTAAACACTGATCAAGAACCCACCTTGAGCCAAACAGAACTCTCAAGCACTCTTTATAAGGATATAAAACGAAGTAACTACCCTGAAGGAGTTCAGAATAAGAGAGACCAGAGAGCACGCCAACCAGTCAAGAAGCTGTGTGATGAGACCTGCATTGCTGTGGGACAGAGGAGAAGGAGTAAACATATTTACGTATCAATTACAACAGAATGAGTTAGTAGGCTGACTTCTCAGGACAAACAGAAACACAGCTCCCAGAGCTAATGCTGAAGCTCAATTTTGCATATATTGCTTTCTTTTAGGGACAGACAGATTTCCTTCAGGTCTTTCCTTCTTTTCGAGGGGGAAAAACCCACTTCTCAGTCAGATTTTCCTCTTAGAGAAACCACTGGGTTTTCTCTTCCTTTCACCATCCAGTCACAATACTTGTTAGACATAACTACTCTCTCCACATTTGATTTTTCAAACTCCATATGCCAATGCCTTTGGTATTGAGGCTAAACACAAAAGCATGGCACACATAAAGACTTGAGCCACCTGACTTCCTGCTCACCTGTCCAGTCTTAGTCTCCCTGCTCTGCTCACTCCAAATTTCAGCCTCTAAAAAAATTACAGCAGGTCCTAAAACCTGTGGAGGCTGGTTTCCTTCCCCTAGACTTGTAGCTGCTATTCCTCTGCCTAGAACACTTTCCTTCTAGCTTGTCTGGTTCCTACTCATCCTTCAGAACTCAACCTAGAAATTTAGATGTTCCTTTTCTGCAAAGCTTCTCCCCACCCCCTCAAATCCGGAGTACTCCCTGTCCCACAAGCTCACTGCTGGTTAATTCAGTTTGGTTTCCTTATTAGAGAGCAAGTTCCACAGGGGCACAGGCTGTATCTCCTTCACCATTTCATCTTACACCAGCCATATGGGCACTCAGCATAACGCAGACTTCAGTGCAAAGCTGGCCCCATTAATGAACAAGGCTGTTTCTCCCAGATCCGCACAATCAGGTTCCTTCTCAGGCTCAGGGTGTCAGTGTCTATGTCACCTCTTGAGGGAAAGGCTACCTTATACCACGTTACCTAAAGTAAGTGGCCCCGTTATTGGTGGGGCCAATAACGGGGCCACTAGGTCACTAGCTTTGTCCCCAGCACCTAGCACTGTGCCTGGTGCACAGGGAGAGTGAAGGTGTGTAGTGTATGAATGAATAAATTGACAGGCTCCACGATGTAAGATTTTAAACACTATGGTGGTGACTTCGTTCCCCATCCCAGAGTCACAGAGTCGCGGGCCGCACTAGGGAGGGAGCTGACCAGCCGTCCCCACCCGGGTCGAGCATGGCCCGTAGCAAGTCAGGTCGGAAAAGCCCCTCGAGGGGCAGCTCCGAGCAGGGGCGCGGAGGTGCCGCTAAAAGCCTCGGCCTCCTCAGTTCTCCAGGGGAAGCAGGGGGCCGGACACCCGTCATCACACCCATTCCCGGATCCCTGCCCTGGACAAGCCTGGGTGACCCCTGCGAAGACTTCGCGAACAAACCGGGCCGGACCTGCAGGCCAGGCCATCCCAGAGCCTCGCCTGCCACACCGCCTGCACTCTCCTCACCTGCGGGCCCAGCTCGGCTGGAAGCTTCTGCAGCTGCCACAAGGGCGTCCCCTCTTCCGGCTCCATCCCAGTACGGAGCAGAACCTCGGTCACATGACACGGCCCGGTCGCGCCTTAGAGCCGCGGCTCACCCACGTGACTCTCTCGGGGGGCGGGGCTGGGCGTGGAGACGCTGGAGCCCTTGTGCGCATGCGTAGAGGCACAGCTACCGCTTTCCCTGTAACTAAGGAAAATCCCCTTCTCTCCCGGAGTAACTTTTCTGAACACAGTTGTAACGGTGAAGGCAAATTTGCAGATCCTCAGAGCAGTTTGCAACTTTGTTCAGAGTTCTATAGAACTTTCCCTGCACTCCGTTGAAAGCCAACTAATAAAAGTAACCGTGTTTTGAGCTCAGGGCCACTGTCCCTGAGTTTTGGCAAACGTCTACTAAAGTATTCTGGTTTGGAAGGTTAAGTAAGGGTTTACCTGTGTGCAATATTCTTCATATATATTATTTTAAGAAGAAGGTACTGTTTTCGTGCCCATTTCCAAACAACAAACACGATCAGAGAAGTCAGGAGAATTGTCAGATTTAGCAAATAAAAAGATGGGAGTGCCCAGTTAAATCCGAAATTTCAGATAAACAACAAATAATATTTTCTTATATGCGTGCCCTAAATATTGCATGAGGCATAATTATACGAAAACATTATTCCTTGTTTATCTGTAAGTCAAACCTAACTGGGCAGTCTGTATTTTATGTCAACCCTAGAAGTCACAAGAGCTAAGCGGCACAGGCTAAAGTTAAACAAAGCCACACTCGACAGCCACACTAACACTGAACTAACAAAAAAAACCAAACAGCTTTTCTATGATTTCTCTCCTCATTATAACTGTTACTTTGATCGGGTGCTGGAGAATCTAGTGGGATAAGATAGTTCTGCTATCCAGAATTGCACAAAAGGTAAGAGATCCAGAAATTACAGTCTAATATAAACTTAATAATAAAAGTGGTGAAAACTGAGGAAGCATACCACAGAGGAGAAAGTAATTGTGCGGGCTATGCAAAGAAATACAATTTATTAATGACATCCTCGAATGTTAAGCTCTAATACCCTTTCTCTACTCTGTTCCCTATCTCTTGGAGGTGAAAGCAATTTCTTCCAACTCTGAATTTTCATAACTGTCCCTCACTTAAAATATTTACCACTTTATAGTTCTTAATAAAGATAGTTACTTAACAACAATCACTGCCCCAACTAAAGCATAATTATCTTAAGACACTTTGTGCATAGGAGCTTCTCAAGTAATAGTTAATAAACATGGAATCTGGAAACTTCCTAGCTAATCTATATCTGTTAATAAGACTACTGGAGGTCGAGTCTGTTTCTAAGAAAAAGGTAGATTTTATATATTGTAAAAAATGGGGTAAAGATATTTATCGAGCATCTACTATATGCCAAACTGTTTATATATTTTATCTTATTAATTCTCCATATAACCTTGTGTTGTGGGTGTTACCACAACTTTTAAAGATGAGGAAACAAATTTGGTGAAGCAGTATCGACTTTGTCCAAGATCATACGGGTGTTAGTTGCAAAGTCACTGTACTGAGTCTGTGTTTCACTGGCCCTAATGAGGAAAGAAAGGCATTCTGAGGTGATATGACTTCCTAAGGTCATAAAATAGGTTACTAAGTAAAGCAGGGCCCAAGATTTAGTCAGAGGATACAGAATTAGGTCCTGATTTCTTTCTCAAGCAACACTAGATATTAGGAAGAATTTGGTTTTTCCTTTGGAATTTGGTTGTAACAAAACTTAACCTTTAATTGTTGAATCACTATATTATATGCCTAAAACTAATATAACACTGTATTTTAACTAACTGGAATTAAAATTTAAAAATAAATATGTAATAGTAGTACACACACACAAAAAAAACTCAACCTTTAACAAACACAGCTTCTTTTTTTTAAAGATTTTATTTATTTGAGAGAGACAGACAGACAGACAGACAGATAGTGATGCGGGGCTCTATCCCAGAACCCTGGGATCATGACCTGAGCCAAAGGCAGATAATCAACGGACTGAGACACCCAGGAGCTCCAAAACACATGGCTTCTAATATAGTTCACAAGTTGAGAGTGCTTAATATTTGCCTTTTGATAAGTAAAAGGATCTTCTTATGTGTGTAATCCAAGAGGTTTTCAAAACCTATTTCTGTCTCTTACAGTCCCATTTTTACTAAGGGTGTTCTAGTTTCCATGTTCCACTTACTCATAGTGGCAGTTAGAAACATGGACTCTGGAGCTAAACTTCTTAAATTCAAACCCCACTTAGGCAAATTAGTAGATGTGTAATATTAGGCAAGCTGGGTTCACTTCCCTGTGCTTAGGATTCCTCACCGGTACATGGTTATAAGGTTAGCACAGAATTTACGGAGTCATAAGTTCGTATATGTAAAGTTCTTGAAATGAAGTCTAGTCTGGCACATACATTCCTTTGTGAGTGACCTTCTTTCTCACCTGTTATCTAGCCAAAGTTTAGTGGGTTCCAGAAAGCAGAATGTCTCCTCCTTCTTTACCCTCCTAGGTATAGGGTTGGAGAATCTCTCTGCCTTGGGAATGTGATTTGCCTCCAAAACCCACCTTGGCTGTTATATAGTGCAGTAGAGGCAATGTAAGTCAGTGGTGTAAAAAAGATCTCAGATAAGCCTCACTGAAGTGCGCTTGCGGAGCTGAACTTGCAATGCTGGTAGAGTTAATTTGTTGCTTTTTCTTGAGGTTATTTGATTGAAATTTTTTTTTGTTTTGAAGTGGAAGGAGCAAGAGAGTATTTTTTACATCATTCCCTGGGAGATTTATTCATTCACTCGTTCTTTAACAATTACTGGTTAAACATCTCCCTTGTTTTAGATATCCGAATGGCTCCAGCATTGCAGGCAGTAAACAATAACTGACCTTCTTGTTGTGTTTGGCAGGGCCTCAGATAACAAACAAGTAAGCAAATAAGAGCATGTCAGCTATGGAGAAGCATCCTAAAGAAAATGAAACAAGGTGATGTAATAGAGAGGGATGGTGGAAATATACTTAGATTGGTCAAGGAATACATTGCCAAGAAGTGGCATTTATACTAAGGCATAAAGGAGGAGTTGGAGCCATGAAGGCAAACATCTGGAAAACGAGAGTTGGGATTAGAATGCAAAGACCCTGAAGCAGGAGAAAGTCTGACTTACTCAAGATAATAACCAAAGGTCATGTTTGGCCAGACTGTACATAGCGAGCAAGGCAAGTGTTGTGGAGATGATGTCAGAAATGCAAGTAGAGATTTTATTTTATTTTTTTAAGGCTTTATTTATTTGTGAGAGAGAGCACACACAAGCAGGGGGAGCAGCACACAGAGGGAGAAGCAGGCTCCTCACTGAGCAAGGAGTCCGATGTGGGACTTGATTCCAGGACTCTAGGATCATAACCTGAACTGAAGGCAGACACTTAACCAACTGAGCTACCCAGCTTTCAGCAAATTGACATGCACTAGTCTTCATTTTTAAATGTTATACTCTGGAAAGCAGTTAGACTTTGGGAAACCAGCTCTTGGGTAGAAGTGTGAAAGCAGGAGACTCCATTTGGGGGCCATTCCAGATTAATCCTAACTAAAGTAGGCATTAAAGTTAATATGACCTAATTTGCATGCACAGGCTGTAGAAATCTAGGGACCTAGATGATGAGTGGTGGCTGTGGGAACCAGATACAAATGGAAAGACTCAAAATATATTTTGGGTAACGTAGAATTTTTGAATCATTATATTGTACATCTGAAACTGACACTGAGTGTTAATTATAGTTCACTAAACAAACAAACAAACAATGAACTTGTTTAAAATCTCAAAAGAAAGATATTCTGGAACTACGGAACTGAGATCAATGGAATTTATGGGGGGTTGGATGTTTTTGAAAGAGAAAGAGAATATAGAAATAAAATGCAAGCTATAAGACAAGATAAAACATCTGTCCTCCCCGACAGTTGGAGGTTTGGGGCTCTGGCCAAGAGACAGAGTCATAAACCATAGCCACTGTGTTAGTGAAAACTTTTGGAGGAAAAGTGTGCTGTAGTAGCTCTAGAGTCAAAGGCCATTTATATCTCTGTCACTAGCCATGTGACTTCAGAAAAATTGCTTAAATTCACTGTACTTCGGTTTCCTTGGCAGAAGATAGGGACAAAACTACTGCCCACATAGCAAAGTTGCATGAAGTTAAAACGAAGTAACGCATACAGTATGTTAACATGGCATCTAGAATGTAGTTTGCCCATAGGAAAGGTTATCTTTCTCCAGTATTAATATTATAAGTGAGTATAAGTAGCATATAGCCCTGGGAACAAAGTAAGATACGTTCACACACAAACGCACATGCCCTGTGCTAATGAGTCTGGTGAGGTGCTTTGATAAGGAAAGTTCAAGAGAAATATGGAGCTGATTCATCCCTGTGAACTCCCATGAGTAACTGACTTGGGCAGAGGAGAGATAGATTGTGCCAATCATTCAGACACAAGATGGGCATTATAGTAGAGATGGCTGTTTGTCCCCCAATATCTCTCCTCTGTTATGAGTTAAATTGTGTCCCCCTAAAAATTCGTACAATGAAGTCATAAACCCCAGTACATCAGAATGCGACTGTATTTGGAGATAGATCTCTATATAAAGAGATAATCAGGTTAAATTGAGGTTATTATGGTACATCATAATGCAGTATGACTAACGCCCTTATGAAAAGGGGGAATTTGGACACCAATACATATGGAGGGAAGGCTATGTGAAGAGATTCAGGAAGATAGCTTGGCTCTCCAAGCTAAGGAGAGAGGCTTGGAACAGATCCTTCTCTCACAGCACTCAGAATGAACCAACCTGCCAACAGCTGAATTTTTAATTTCTAGCCCTTAGATCTGTGAGAATAAATCTCTGTTTTGTAAGCCACCTCTTAAGAGACTGATAAACCAGAGTGTCACAGGGTAAGAATTGTTTCATCCTAGGGCATTCTCCCTTGACCCGTAAGTTCCTTTAACCAATCAAGGATTAGAAACTTGCTCAGTGAATATAAGACTAAATGAAAGAAAATGGAATAGATCTAAAATGTTTCCTTGAAATTGTAATGGACCATAGTCCTTTTTCATTCCAGGAACAATTCTGGGTAAAGAAAAGACAAAGCATCCCAGGGGCACCTGGGTGGCTCAGTTAAGTGTCTGCCTTAGGTTCAGGTCATGATCTTGGGTCTGGATCCTGGGATTGAGCCCAATGTTGCATTCCCTGCTCAGTGGGGAGTCCGCTTGTCCTTCTGTGCCTCTCCCCAGCTCATGCTCTCTCCGTCTCTCTGCCAAAAAAAAATATAAAATCTTTAAAAAAGGAAAAAAAGACAAAACATCCTTCCTCTAGCCTGAACTAAAAACTTTGTTTCTTTGACTCTCCTTTTTACTAGCTACCATACCCTTATAATTCCTTCACACAGACTCTTGACCAAAATTTAGGAAATATTTCTGTTCCAGAGGATTTCTCTGGGAATTTCTATTCCCCGTTCTTGTAGGTCGGAGCTTACTAGTTAATTTCAGATGATTACCTTTTCTCGTCCCTAAATTCTGGGGCTCCCTACTTTTGCTACCCAGGAGCTGACTACATAAGTTTTAGTAAGTACAATTTCTGACAAATGTTCTAGGAATCAAAAGCTATTAACTCATTATTCAGAGTTTACGGCACCCTTTAATAAAAGAAATTGTCTGTAGCTTTCCACATCTATTTCCTCAGTTCAAACCTGCTTTTCAGGTTATTCTATGACGTGAAGTTGACTAATTTGTTCATCATAATTGGATGTGTTGCAATGCAGATGTGCTTAGTGATTTGCATTGCAATCTATTTAAAATTATTCTTGTCCATAAATTGTTGAGAGGAAAGAGCCTTCAAGTTTAAATGAGTTTAATTATCATCTTATAGCCATACAGGAAACATTTAAATGTTATATTGGCATTGATTCCATTGCATTGAAAGAAGTTACAAATAGTTAATTTGTAAATACTGGGTAGGTTCAACGTTCAGTCTTGTCTGAATAAACTCAGATTTGGCTGCCTAGAGAAACAGCTTCTTAGAAGTCACTTGGTTAAATATCTCATTTCATCCTGATGAGTAAACTTGATAAACTGGAAGTCTTTTTCTTTTTGAGTTTTATATGTAATTAAGTAATGCTTTTTTTAAGATTTTATTTATTTATTTGAGAGAGAGAGAGAGTGAGAGAGAGCATGAGAGGGGAGAAGGTCAGAGGGAGAAGCAGACTCCTCCTAAAGTTGGGAGCCCAATGCAGGGACTTCATCCCGGAATTCCAGAATCATGCCCTGAGCCAAAGGCAGTCGCTTAAGCAACTGAGCCACACTGACACCCCAAGAAATGCATTTAATACTTCCTTATTCCATTATTTTCTTTACCAAAAAATATTCTCGTAGCTTAAGCCATCTGAGTTCTCCATTAAAGTGATCTTTGAAACACATAGGCATTTTGATTTAAAAGGGGCAACAGAGATCATACATAACAGTGATTTCAGTGTAGCAATAAAGAACACAATATATTAAAAGCTCGGAAATTGCTCTGTTAAAGTGAAGTACTTAAGTGAACTGCAATTTTGGAACTTAACTGGAACGCACTGTAATCCACAGTATACCCTCAGGAGTTGGCTGTCTTTTAGAACGTCATGTCAAGTGCTCAATTAGTCTTCCTGATGAAGATTCTATGCCTGTAAGACCTCTATTCTCAGTTGCCACCTCTTTTAATCACTGTACAGAAAATTCTCCACATCTGTGAGCGCTTAGAATTTCAGCCAGTGGTTCTTAATCAAGACAGCACATTAGAGTCACTCCAGGGAATATCTGAGTGGTTGATTCTTCACTTTCAATGTGCTACACTTGTATTTTGTTTTGTTTTTGCGAAAGCTTTGTAATTTACATACCAAAAATCCCACCACTTGAAATATAGTTCAGTGGCATTTTCTGAATTTATACAGTTGCACGACCATTTTCACAATTTAGTTTGAGAATTAAAAAATTTAAAAATAGCCAGACTTCACCCCCTAGATCAATAATATCAGAGTCTTGTCAAGGGTAAAACACCAACATTATTTTATTTGACACAATACTCCACATTCCACATGACTTAATATAAACTAGCATCGATATCCACTGCTTTGGACAAAACTTCGCAGAAGGTGAGGATTTGGAAAGTGTAGATGTAACCCCTTACTAACCAAGGGATCTGATCAATTGAGATCAATGTTGTCACAACACCAGCACAGCAACAAAGACCTTTAGGATGGTGGTTTTTTGATCACTCTGCAACTCCCATTTTTTCCTCTGCCTAGAATCTTCTCTTCTTTGTCCTGCAGCTCCCTCCATGCACACCTCATTGGCCTAATGAACTCCAACATATCCCCAGAGAATGTCCATTGCTGTTTCACTTGTGTCTCCACAACTCTTTGAACAAACTGCTATCTTAGTCCTTACAGCACTGTGTGGCAGCTATCTGTTTATATTCTATGTCTTCCATTGTTCTAAGAGCTCCTTGAAAAGCAGAGGCCATGATACATTCATTTTAGTATTCTTGACAGTGTCCGGCATGAAGAAGATTCCCCATAAGTGTTTGTTGAATTCAGAAAGGCAAGTGATTAAAAAAAAAATACAAAACAACAACAACAAACACTGTGAGAAGCTTGGTCAGTGATTCACAACCTTGACTACAAATGAGAATCAACTGAAGAGTTTTCCCAAATCCCTATGACCAAATCACACCTAGAACGCTTAAGTCAGAATTTCTAGGGATACAAGCCAGCAGTACTTTTTTTCCAACTCCTCTGGTGATTCTAAGATGTAATTGAAGTTGAGAACCATGAGATTAAAGACTTAGAGGATGGTCCCAAATTACCTCCTTGACCAAAAAGAGCTCTGCCCCCATGTCTAAAATGTATAAATTATTTCTTATCTTTTTACCTGAAAAGGGCTCAGAAACACTGTGGATTATTGACAAATATCTATTTAAAATATATACAAAGCCCCTAAGTCTCAAAGAAGAGTAATGACGATTCAGACAGCATAAATTAGTGAAGCCTGATTACTTTCCTCCTGATATCTCACATAAAATAGGAATCTGAATTTGGATAGAAAATTGGGAGCATCAAAGCAAAAATTGCACTGAACAGGGTTAAATATATTGGTAAGGAGGTCTCTCAAGTATGGGAGAGATCGAATTCCACTACACTGAAACAAAGAGTCAGGGCATCTTTAAGGGCTGGTGTGTGTGTAAGAACACAGGACATCTGTATCTGCTCATTGGCTTTATGCAAAGAAAACTAAACTTTCTTATGTCTTTGTAACAGGAGACATGTTTATGATACGAAGGAAGTCACTTACCAGAATTAGCTCTTGTCCTTCCATGGTTAATGGAGAGAGGGCTGTTATCTCTTTTGGTGATTACATTTCAGGAACATGAATCACAAATTCTTCAGAAACATGTTCCTAAATTGTAAAACTGGCAAGAGAATTTTAAAAAGATTTCCATCTCCAAGGGGAAAATTATAATTGTAAGTTTTCTAAAGGAAATGTTCTAGGAAAGTGGAGGTCGGGTGTTCAGTCATGAAGCAGCCTCTCTAAAGTTTAGTCCAGGTGGGAAATGTAAAGGAAGTCTCAGTCAAAGTCAAATACATAGGTAATTTTGAACCCCAGAGAGCAGTATATAAGGTCAGGTCCAGAGGAACTGCCAACGAAGCGCCTCAACAAAGAACTTTCAGCAGCGAAGTTTAGCAAGAGGGGATTGGAGAGGAAAGCTAGCAAAGGGCTTGAGGAATTTCTGGAGGTGGTTAGACTATTTTGTAGCTTTCCCTGCAGAGCCTCCTTGATATCCAGCACATGAGATGGAAAATATGTCCTTCAGCACATTCTTCGTCCTGAAGGACTGCTTGGGTCTACATTCCACCCTAACCTTCAGCTCCTGAGGAAAGTACCCAAAGCTATAATCCCCAGCTGGCCTGGAAAGGTCCTGCTAACTAGGCCTTGCTCTACTGTGTGAGGTCCAATAAAATGTAACTTCTGACCCCAAACCCTCTTCATATATTATCCCAAGCCAGTTATGACAATAGAGGAAGCCACAGAGACTTTTGCCCTGCACCTGTTTCAACAAGCAGTGTGACTTAGAGCGTGTTGAAATCTGGAGAGAATTCTTTTGGTTTTATCATGGAATCATAGGAGTACTCTTTTTTTTTTTCTTTTCTGCACATTATGATTCTTTTTCACCTTCTATCTGGCAGTTTCCCCTTCTTCATGGCTCCCACTCTTTCCTGCTTCAGCACTTGAGTTTTTAACCTTTAATCAGCTCAGTGATTCTCAACTCAGTGATTCTCAACCTCAGACCTATGTCAAGTATATATTTTCCGGTTTCTCCAAAATTTATCATTCTTTTCCTTGGTGGTTAAAGATATTTTCTCATTTTATTCTATCTTTTTGCTCTTCCTGGGAAAAGGGTTTTTTTAAAAAAAAAAATCTTTGAAACTCTAGGACTTACGCTGTCATAGGAGAGATTTATTTTATGAACCAATTACCACAATATAGAAGGCATCCATATTGTAGCAGTCTATCAGTAAAAGAATTATAAATGGAATAAGGTACAGTCATATAATGGAGTGCTGCGTGCTCTTTAAAGAAACGAACTTATTTACTTCATCTATGAGAATAGAGCTAGATCTTAAAAATACAATGTTCAAAGAAGCAACAAGTGTTGGCGAGGATGCGGAGAAAATGGAACCTTCTTGCACTAGTGGTGGGAAGGCAAGCTGGTACAGATGCTGTGGAAGACCGTACGGAGGTTCCTCAAAAAATTACAAATAGAAATACCCTGCGATACCCAAAGAATATGAAAACACGAATTTGAAGGGACACATGCACCCTGATGTTTACAGCAGCATTATCTATAATAGCTAAACTATGGAAGCAACCCTTGTGTCCATCAATAAGTGAATGGGTAAAGAAGATGTGAGATATATGAATGTTATTCCACCATAAAAAAGAATGAAATATTGCCCATTTGCAACAACATGGATGGATCTGGAGAGTAGAATGCTAAGCAAAATAAGCTAAACACAAATACCAGTTGATTTCACTTAAATGTGAAATTTAAGTAACAAAACAAGTAACAAAGAAAAAAAAGACAAACCAAGAAACAGACTCTTAACTACAGAGCAAACTGATGGTTACTAGAGGGGCGGTGGGAGGAAGAGAAGTGGTGAACCAAGTGCAGGGGATTAGGAGTACCATTATCTTCCTGAGCACTAATATATGGAGCTGTTGCATCACCATAATGTACACTTGAAACTAATATAATACTGTATTGACTATAATGGAATTAAAATAAACATATACATATAATGTTCAGTTAAAAATCAAGATGTGAAACTAAATATTGGCATACCATATAATAGTCATGTACATTAGTTAAAATAAAAAAGTAACAGGGCAGCAAATATATGTATTTTTTTAATGGCTCTTAGAAGCTTATACAACATATACATATAGCCTCTGGAAACGGGATGTGAAGTAGCATTCGAGGGGACTTTAGCGAGATCTATAATATTTCATTAAAGAAATAAGAAATTGGAGAATCATAATCCAAAATTCTAACTGTAATTCTGAATAGTAGGATATCATAAGTTTGCTTTATGTTCTTTGTACTGGTCTAGACCATTTAAAATTACAAAAATAAAGGAATAATAAAGATGAAGATCACGTGATAGGTCCAAGCCAAGAGTTCAGAAGAAAGAGAACTCACTATCAGGGTGACCAGAGTCATTCTAATAAGGAAATAAGAAGGCTTTGGGGGTTGGGTTGAACATCCATGGGGGAAATGAATGTGCATAGCAATTTAGATGAACAGAGTCACACAAATCAAAACGGGAGATAATAAAATTCAAAAATTTGAAATTCAGGATATATCTAAAATAAGTACATTTTTAAATAAAAACTTGAGGCTAAGAAGAAATTTCTACATATAGCATTATGGGAATATTCAGATCCAGAGTGAAGTGGGTAGATTTTTCTAAGTTTGCTCTTCTGTTGGCATTGTTGTTAAGTTATGGAACAGAGCAAGAGGAAACAAGAACCTGGTCAAACAATTATAGGGATAGAAGCCAAACTAACCTAGAAAGCATCTAATTCTTACAATATAGGAAACTGAGGCCCAGAAGTTACAGTCACTAGTGGTCAAGTTCAATCTAGATTCTGGCCATAATATCAATGTCATTAGAACACAATTCAATAAGACCAATCAGGTCTTGATTTTTCACTGCTGTGGTAAAACAGAGTTATCCACTTCACATGCTGAAATGTAAGAAAAATGATACATAGAAACTATAATGTCTGCTCTAGACCGTTTTTTAAAAATTTATAGATAAAACCGATACTTTTGTAAATTCACTTTTGTTAACTCTATTTTATTTTAATCTACTTTATGCAAAGAAAGGTTATTTTAAAAAACCAAAGGCATTTTAGCCTAGGTTAAGGGATGTAAATTGAGAGTATATAAAAGACCAGCGTAGGTCCTCCGTTTTAACACCTGGAAAAGCTGGCTTAACAGAATGTATACACACAAAACATTATTAAGAATTCTCATAAAGTCCCTATGGCAATAATAGCAAATGAATTTTGTACGATCAATAAAAAACTATGGAGGGAGCGGGAGGGGGAGGAGGGAGCACTCAGAACCTGACAGGACTATGTAGCACACTGAACACCATTAGTGCCCTCTTTTAAGAAAACAAACATAACAAAATCTGACATTTTAAAAGGATGCTCTACCTGGCTCCTTTAATCAAAAATTTCTCTAGGGCATTTGAAATAAAGCTTGGTTTATGGAACTTTGATAAATACAATTTTTAAGAAACATCACTTTCGTAAACAAAGAAATAAATATTTGTCTTGCTCCGTACTCACTGTTGGTTGAGTAAATGTGTCTCCTAGATGACAGATGGTCCAAATTAATCTGAACATTAAACATTATGCCCTGGGTGGATTGAAGCAATAACAGTTTTCAGAGAAATAGTGAATGCCGGCATGTGGCTCAGAAGCTGTTTCAGGCACAGCAAGGGAGGCAGCCCATCGTGGGTTTCAAACCAGCCTTCTTTCCTGCCTCTCAATTCTGTTGGCTTGACAAAAGCAACCTTTAGGATATTTTCTAGATTCTTCCCTTCAGATCTCAACTAATGATTTCAGCAAATGCCCTGAACCTCCAATTGAGAGCTTATTAATAACCTTCTGAATCTGTGGGGGGTTGATAATGCGGGGCTAGGACCAAGTGGGTGAGAACAGGAAAGACTTGCCTATACTTTGTCCTTCTGTTTTGGTCATGCTTCTTAAAGCTTTGATTCCCTTGCATTCCAAAGGGCCTTTGTTTGGCTGTTCCTTTCTTTGTTTGTTTGTTTTTAAGTCTATTTTATGAAATAATTCGCTTACTGCCTTGGCTAACCTTGGAATCTCAAAATCCAAATTGTATCTCAGCCTCCAAGAGGAAGGTACTGATCCTTCCAAGAATTTTTAGTGTATATTAAACATCTAAAAACAACAATAAGGGGCGTCTTGGTGGCTCAGCTTTAAGCATCTGCCTTAGGCTCAGGTCATTATCCCAGCGTCCTGGGATGGAGCCCCACATCAGGCTCCCTGCTCCGAGGAAAGCCTGCTTCTCTCTCTCTGGCTTCCTCTGCTTGTATTCCCTCTCTCAATGTCTCTCTCTCTCTCTGTCAAATAAATAAATAAAATCTTTAAAAAAATAAAAATTAAAAATAAAAACTGTATAAAAGGAAGCTCCCACGGGTGATGGTAAATTTTGTGTGCCAATTTGGCTATGCCATGGTACCCAGATGTTTAGTCAAATGTGACTCTTAATGTTTCTGAAAAGGTATTTTTAAAATGAGATTAACTTTAAATCGACAGATTTTGATTAAAGAAAATTAACCACGATAATGTAGGTGGGTCAACTCTTTCAATCAGTTGACAGCAACAGAAAAAGCCTGAGCTCTTTCAGGAGAGGGCGAGTTCTGGCAGGAGACTGCCTTAGACCTCACAGTGCGATGTCAACTCTTCCCTGGGTCTCCAACCTGTTACAGGGTTGGGATCTACCACCCCAACTGTGTAAGCCATTTCCTTCAACTGTCTCTCTTTCTCCCAATATATATCTATATACACCATATTGGTTCTGTTCTCTGTAGACTCCTGGCTGTAATACCACCCTTGAGCTGAATGAGAAACATCACCAGCACCTTTGAAGTCTACTGTGTGCTCCTCCCCAGTCACGCTGACTGTCTATTGTGATTTTCTTTTCCTGGTACTATAATCGCCCCTGAACTGAGATTTGCTTTCTGTGGTTTCCGTGACCTGTGTGGTTAACCGTGGTCTGGTAGCAGAAGATCCTCCTAATATATGGTCAGAAGGTCAATAGTAGCCTGTCCTGTGTCATTCACCTCAGTCCATCTCCTCAGGTAGGCATTTTATTATCTCACATCATCACAGGAAGAAAAAGCGTGAGTGAGTCCATACAAGAAGACTGTGAGAGCGAGACCACATTCACAGCTTGTATTACAGTATAATTCTATTTTGTTATTAGTTATGGTCGTTAACCTCTTATTGTGCCTAATGTATACATTAAACATTATTGTAGGTCTGTATATATAAAGGAAAACATGGTATACATGGGCTTCAATACTATTGGCATTTCCAGGGTGTCAGAACACATCCCCCAGATAAGGAAGGGGAGGTCGAGAAAATCATTCCGAGAAGAGATTTGGCACTTCACCCAGTAGATGGCAGGAATGTCACTACATTCAGCATGGAAACTTGCACTGGGCTTCATGAAGCTCCTAACTCAATGGCGTAACGACAGGTCCTGCCGCCATTTAAGTCATGTATCATCTATCGGACCAAAAATACACCACCCAGGATTCTGCTAATTAGCCTGCCCAGATCAAGGCTCTTCTGGAGAGCTCAAGACCCTCTGAGTGACCCCATCACTGCAGAGCAATAACATTCCTACCAGCCACACAACCTCCATTGTGGGATGGAGCTCTGTTTCTTCTCATTTCTCTTAACAGGGAAGATCTGACCTTGGAGAGACTTTGAACGCATCCCTTCCTTTCCATGCCGAAAGCAGATCCCTGCTTTCAGGCCTTTCCCATCCAGCATCTTTACTTTATTATGGCACAGGACTGACCACAACTCTTGCTTAAAACCTTCACAGTGGAGCGCTAATACTCTTCCTCTCCGTCCCTACTCTGCACTGGTATCAAAAAAGTAACCAATCGTAAATGTGCCATATACTCCGGTGTATTTGTGTTTTTTCTTCTTCTTAATCTGTTGCTTTGTATTTGCCCAAAGGCTTTTCCTGTATTTTTCCATCAGAGCATTTCTACCCATATGAGAAGCCCCACTCAAGTGACAACACCACATGAAACTTTTGCTGACTCTCCTGTTCCATGAGAAAAATGAATTCTCTGTGTTTTATACTTCATAACATCTGTTCTATACCTCTATAGTAAACACTGTCATATTAGCATTTCACAAAAGTGGCCTTAAGGTTTTGTGGTGATACTTAAGGGGAGAGGGGGGAAATAATTCTAAATGAAAAACATGCTATCCTTAGAGTCATCCAATCCCAAAGAGGATTAAGATTTTTTTGAGGCCAATCAAATTGGCCTGGTATTTCCTCTTAAAATAACAAAATCCCAAGTTCTTCCTGGGTCTCCCATGCCAGTAAGCTCCCGGTGGGCTGACCCACTAGCTTGCCAGACCTACCTAGTCATGGTTGGTTTATTTGACAGAGAAAGATCACAAGTAGGCAGAGAGAGAGAGAGGGGGAAGCAGGCTCCCCGCTGAGCAGAGAGCCCGATGTGGGACTTGATCCCAGGACCCTGAGATCATGACCTGAGCCGAAGGCAGCAACTTAACCCACTGAGCCACCCAGGCGCCCCAAAATCTTTTTTTTTTAATTTAAAAAATTAAAAGAAGAAGAAGAATAAGAGAACCAGAAGAACCTCAGCATTCCCCAAGAGAGGAGTTCCCGGTAACTGGGAGTGGTCATCAAAGTCTGTTGCGACAATGGACAATGGGAGAGAAATCATTAAATTTGACATTTGGAATTGGGACCAGTGATAAGTTCAGGGGATTAAAAAAAAAAAAAACTGAAATGGGATTGCAGGGGCTTACAGAGTTAGCAAGTGATTAAGATACGTTCCAGTGAATTTCGGTAATGTGGTAATGAAAGAGAGAAAGCCATAGTCTGATCTGAAACAACAGCAGGATCAAGAGAAATCCTTCTCTGTCATTTTCCCTTCTTTCTTTTCATGAACATCCTTTCTTCTCTTTCTGCCTCCCTCCTTACCTTCTTTCTCCTCCTTCTTCTTGGTGGGGAGAACATACATATTCCCCTCTAAATTAAATATTTGTAGGTTGAGGGAAAGAACCTAGTGGAGAGAAACGAAGTGATGATATAAAGAGGCCATAACTGATAACATAAGCCTGTGGAAGGGGCAAGAGAAGGTGGCCAGAGATCTCAACTTAAGAGAGAAATGAACTTCTTTCCATAAGGGAGGACCGCTTATATCGAAATGCAGGAATGGAGAGAGAGTGAGAGAGGACGGGGGGAATAATGATATGTACACATCACCATGCTTGAATCCATCTCAGCATGCTGGGTACTCACTTCTAGCGAGTGAAGGTGGTGAGCCCAGCCTGCGATTGTTTGGTCCTGGCACCTGGTGGGTGCTTGGTAAGTGTTTGTCAGAAGAGGAGGGTTAGCCTGAGAATGATAAGAAATCACCCAGCAATACATAGAAAGTTGGCTTACCAAGAGTGGGGGACTCCATGAACTAAAGTTTTCAAGTAGCTTATCATCACAACATTCTCCTGCTAACACAGTCTGGAAACATAACGGGCAAAAACACCTGGGAGAGTCTCTGCAAGGTTGGGAATTGACTAGGTGGGCTGGTGGCAGGGAAAGGGATAGAGAGTTGACTACGATCATGCAAGACACACATGAAATATGGAGCCAGAAGTATCAAACCATGGTAGAGATGGCCAACCCAATCAGATCAAAGCCTCCAGTGTCCTGTGAGAATCTCCATGTTAGTCCCATGAATATGACCTATAAATCCCAAATGTGATCGCTGTCCCAACTCCAGAATGTTTCCTCCATTGGAAACAGTCTTACCTTGATTCCCCTTCATCTGGCTGACTTCTCACCCTTCACACTTCAGTTTGCTCCAACTGTAGCTGAGAAGAGAATCAAGTGAGATAATGCAAAACTACTTAGAAGGGTGCCTAACAGGAATGTCTTACTAACACTCAGTAAATGTCAAGGAAAGAAAAAGAGGGGAAAAAAAAACAACCCATGCGGGATGATATTACTAAAATCAGTGTTCATCTATAAGAGATAAACCCTCATTGCTTGAGGCATTTGTTGTCCAGAAAGCAGTCAGGAAGGCAGTCCTGGGAAACATCCTAATCTGTGCTAGAGTCACACTCTCTTAATAAGTACAGAGAAAAAGAAATGGTTGTTTATGAATCATAAAAAGTCAGATTGTATGCCCCTTTAAGAAACACTGTTGTACGTAAAATATTTTAAGGCAAGCAAAAAAAATTATTTTTTATGTTCTATGCTAAAGAAATGACCTGGAGGCACTGGCGGGGCTCAGCGGGGGGCCTGCCCCCCCCACCTGCCTCTCTGCTTATTTATGATCTCTGTCAAATAAATAAATAAAATCTTTTTAAAAAAATGTTTCCTGAAAAATTCTTAATCCATTGCTGTCATGCTAATCTTTGAGTATGTTTAAGAAAAGATAGGAAAATAGAAGTCAGTGGATTAAATAAACTATCACTTATTAAGCACCCAGTATTTACTTAACACACTGATAAGCACTGTGTAAAGCAGTTATATGACTTGGTGTAATTTTAATAACACTATGGTAGATATTATTGGATTCATCTTACCTATGGGGCTTAGAGATAGTACCCTAGATCATTTATCTAAAAAATACACAGAGCTAAGAATTTTTTTTTTTTTTCTGTCAGAGAAAGAAAGAGAGAGAGCACAAGCAGGGGAGTGGCAGTCAGAGGCAGAGGGAGAAGCAGGCTTCCAGCTGAGCAGGGAGCCTGATGCAGGATTCAGCCCCAGGACCCTGGGATCATGACCTGAGCCAAACGCAGATGTTTAACCAACTGAGCCACCCAGGCGTCCCCAGAGCTAAGATTTAAAGCCGGGTCAAACTAGGTACTTGACTACTATGCCATGTTTCCTACTGGGAATTAATTATGAAGCCATAGTATTGCAATACTAATTATAAATAATTTTCCAGTTGGAAAAGGTGAAATTTCCTTACATCTATATTATATACTTGAGTACTAGTTTAAAAAATTCATCAGATGATAAGTGCATTATATGAATTACATGGAAGTAAATATACTAAGTTTGGCAATGGCTGTATACATTAATAATCACATTTTGGTAGCTAATGTGTTAAATCAAAAAATTTATGGAACTTTTCTTTTCTTTCTTTCTTTTTTTAAATAAAGTGGCAATAACCCTTAGGAGAAAAGTTAGATATCAGAGGAAATTTGCAAAAACAAACTGAAGGACACTTTAATGGTGGCTATTTGCAATGACATTCATAAGTATTAATTTTTAAAACTTGATATATTTAAATCATAAATGGAGTACACTTCTCCTTGTCAAATGATACAGACATGAATATAAAGCTAATAAATGTCCCCTCACTCTTCCATCCTTCCCCTCTGAGGAAACAATTTTGATGTGTCTCTTACTATATATTTTCTATTTTTATATAAAAATATGCAAGTATGTAAAGACTATATAAGGATAAGTTACATTCTAATATGTTTCACATTATTCTGCTACTGCATTTTTTAACTTATAAATTATATAGATTTTTCTGTAAGACAATAATTTAAATCTTAGCCAGAGATTCTCAGCCCTTGCAGATTAGAATTACATGAAGAACTTGAGAGAAAAAAATTGCCAGCACCCCACTCCCAGAGATTCCAGCTTAACTGACCTGGGTGGAGTCTTGGCTTCAAGCTCCCCAGTTGACTCTGATGTGTACCTAGTTAGAACCACTGATTTAAGCAATCCAAACAGGCTGCAAATACCAACTGCCTGCCTGAATTGTTATGGTATGCATCCTCCCAGAAAGGCTGAGATGACAGCATCAGTGCTGACTGGGGAGACTCTGGGAGGCTTATCTTAAATTTAAAAGTCTCCTAACTGGCTGTCAGTTAGAAAATTTGTTCAATTTTGTAGAAGATTTGTTTAGTCTTAAATCACGTTAGGGACACTCTCATGACTGCAAGAAATGCTACCAAGGCCTGGAATTCAGAGGCCACCTAAATGACAGTCTGCTCAATGAAGTTGGATTGATTCCCAGAGTTGACTAAACTCGAGATTTGCCCTTGCCTGCAGAAGGAGGTTTCCAGATTCAGCCATCACAGGAAGCCACACCCAGAACTTGTCTCTTGCCTCTGGGAGACGCACCTTCTCAGTGGGTGCAGGAACTTGTTTGGCCTCTCCAGCCCGGTCTGGGAGAGTTTGCCAGATTCCCAAGCAGATGCATGAGTCTGCCCTGAAGAGCCCTTCACTGTTAGTGAAACATTGTATCATCCTTTAGTTTCCTTCATTTTTCGCTACACATCTGAGAAACATTTGAGAAAGTAAATGTACAAAAGAGTTGTGGAGGTCTGTTTCAGCGGGATACAACAACTGGCAGCCAGAGATGATTAGGTTTCGATCTGAATTCTTGCCATTATTGGTTCTGTTTTCCTTTCTCAAAGCACTGAGTTGGCCAGACGTTTTGAGAGACCAAGTGGGTTGTTGGAAATTTATTTTGGAGAAAAAAAAAAAATTGATGAAAGCCCTGAGTTTTCAGCTAACAGACCATGGCAGGTATACGGACAGAGCACATTCCACTGAATGAGGGAGGGAGTGAGGCGGAAAAAGACCAAATCAAAATTGCGGTCTTCTCCATTTCTTTCCCAGTTATGAAACGGCAACATTAAATGTTTAGATTTGATCCCTTTTAGCCTCCACAAAATAATTGCCAATCATTTCAAGGTAGTGTATGTGGCCGGGGTGGAACGATAAAAGCCCCTGACCACCCGGGCATCTCCTCGACAGTCGGAGCGAGAGCAGAGCGCTCCAGCACCCAGGGAGGAAGCCAGCCTCCTCCAGGCCACGCCCCCTGCGTCACGGGAGGCGGGGCGACGGGCGATTGGCAGTTCGCGGAGGCACCGCGGCCCCGGAGCGGTGCGGGGAGGGGAGGCGGAGGCGGAGGCGGTGGTGCTTTGCCTCCGGCTCGGGCCAGGGAGTTTGGGGGCTGTCTTCCGAGAATTGATTTTCGTCTTCCCCGCCGCCCTCCCCCCCACCGCCTCCGCCAAAGCAAATGGCTGGCGTAGAAGCGTAACCCGCTGGCACTCTTCGGATTTGTGCCTGGTTTTTCTCTTGCACCTGGAGAGTCGCGATCGTCATGCGGTGCTGTGTGCCGAGGGAGGAGGAACTGGTAAGGGTGCGCGAGCCGGCCGCTGGCACTGCCCTCCGTTTCACTTCTCAGTCCACTCCTCGCTCCCTTTCCCTGCTCCTCTCCCGCTTCCCCATGTACTGCTTTTCAGGTTTGGTGTAGGGTCTCAAGGGTAGATTTTAGGGCTGTTGATGAATTTGAAAAGAGAGAGAGAGAAACACACCATTTTCAGTCTCTTGATTTTTATTTCAAAAGAGGAATTATTTCATCTGTTCTGAGTGCTGGGACTTGTGGAAAGGCAGATTCTGCGCGCGCGCGCATACACACTTTTGTCACCTCCTGGTGAAATGGGGCAGCTTAGAGCAATTTTGGCTTTGTCTCAAAGGTAACGAAGAGCGTGGGGGTTGAAGTTTTTTAACCCGGTAAATAAACAGGGTTTGTTCCTTAGGAAGGAAAAGGTGCTTGTGCTGAAGTTTGCTCTGAAATAGCTTTCAAAGGAGGGCTGTAAAAAACCCCGCGTTCTTCCTCGCACACACTAACTTGGCAGATTTAGTTTGGAGCATCCTTCCTCTTACGTTGTAAAACATAGTCATGCTTTAGATGTACAGCAGAGAGACACCGGGTGGATTAGTGAAACCCTCCGGTTTGGAGCATCAAAGCTCTGTGACTTTAACAAGAATGTATTTAAACTACCCTTAATTATAAAGGCATGCGAGGTCAGCTGTTCTACAGAATGTTCCCTCAAAAAGACCACAAAGTTTCTTCCTGCTTCTTTCCATGCTAGTTCTTGGCAAGGAGAGAACAGTTCTATACCCTGAAAGCAAGCCTCTGACTCTAATCAGCCTGCAGAGATTGATCCACAAGAATAGGGGCGCCTTATCCATCAAATGATTGCTGTATCAGAAGGCTCCAGAGGAGATAGGAATTTTTATACTGGGCTAGGTCAAATTTCTGTGAAGAGTCCCATCATAAAAATAAAACAAAACAACAACAAAACACTTTGGTTTGTTAAGAGCAGACATGTGAAACATCATCACTGTAACACCATAAATTCATTCAGTGCCCCAGAGTGACCCTGCACTCCAGCCTACCCCCAAGAGATAATGTCTGCTCCTTCTGGACTCTTCGCTAGTCTCATTAGGAATACATATTACATACCTACATGGAAATAGCTTGTTTTTACCAAAATGAGATCATACTGCATATATTGAAAAACAACTAGGCAACATTCACAACGTTTTAGGGAGTTTAAAAAATGACACTAACTGTGAATTTAATGCCTGCTAAATTATATTAAATGGAGCATCTAAGTAGTCTAAAACGGGATTTCGGAGGTGCCTGGGTAGCTTCTGCCTCTTCTGCCTTCAGCTGAGGTCTTGATCCCTGGGATCCTGGGATTGAGCCCTGGGTCAGTCTCCTTATTGAGTTTGGAGTCTACTTCTCCCTCTCCCTCTGCCCCTCCCACTGCTCACGTGCGGGTGCATATGCATGGGCGCTCTCCCTCTCTCTCTCTCTCTCTCAAAATCATTTAAAAAATCCCCCAGATTTCAGGAATGCTTGACCTTTCCATAGCAAGAACCAAATACTTTTCAATGCAATTACTTAGTGAATTTAACTAGAAATTGACTAGGATATTTTTTATTTTGATGTCATTAAAATGAAGGAAATGACTCATTGTTTAGACAAACTTTTTACAATCGGTTTTTAAAATAAGAGGTAAAAAAAAGTTCGCATATTGAAGGCTTCAGTATATGATTTAGTCATTGTCTGATCTAGTTAGAAGCAGTCTTTTTAATGAAGGAAAATCAAAGGACATGCTCCCAAAACCCAGGGCATTGGTGAAGATAAATTTAATCTCTTGTCCATGCTTGAAAAAAATGGAGAATCTGTTGATCAACTCTTGAGATAATAACGTGCATGCTGGGTGCTGTCACCATTCCTGAGCCATAGTTGAGCAGATTTCCTTAAAGCTTCAGGAGAGGGTTGAAGTGAGTGTATTTGCTTGAAGACATTATTCCCTTCCTATTATCTAAGATGGACTTATTACTTCATTTCGGAAATCATCATAGCCATAGAAACAACACTTTTCGTGGAAATATAGCGCTATTAGAATAAGATGTAATAGTGGTACTAGTTTTGTAGAAGAGTTGTGGCCTCCATGGAATCTTTCTTTATGCTTCTAAGTGAAGGGTATATTCAGATAACGATTTGCAGTAATATTGGAAAATGTATTAAAACCTGTACATCTTTGTAAGCTTTGACTCAATAATTCTGAGTCTAGAAATATATACCAAAGAAATCATCTGAATTTTATAGGAAGATTTATGAATGTGTTCATTACAGTGTGTCTGTAATATGAAAAAAAAAAAGAAACACATAATAAAGCCCCCGTAGCAGAGTTCTTAAATTAATGTATTGTATATCTATGTTGATAAAATTCAGTTTCAGAAATAGTTTTGATAAAATTTCATGATTTTGAAAGATCCTTGCATGATGATTAAAAAAGCAAAATTTAACACTCTTATCTTGAATTTGTAAAATATAATTTTGAAATATACCATTTTTTCAAATGTTAAGTCCTTACTACATGTCAGGCATTTTTTAAATTAACAAGTCTTGGACAACATTGAACAAGATTGTTGTACTTCCTGTTCGCCTACGAGTTCCTGTTTGTATCAATGGAGATATTCACTGACATATATGAAAAAGAAATTGGATTTTGAGTTGGTAGAGTTACAGCTTTTTAAAAATATTTTTCCTCATATTCCCAAATCTCCTACAACAACGTTTATTTTTATAATCACAAAAATGCTGTTTGAAAAATATTGCCACGAAATACCAAAACAAATTAAAAGTCTAAGGTCTACATTTTATATACTAGTAAACCCTTTCAAAAGATAGGATAAAACACAGTGAGAGATAGACACCCATGGGAAAAATTATGCCCAGTGAAAAATAAGCATAAATGGGCAAGCACAAAAGGGAAAAATTGACTTTTTTAAGGTTGGGAGCGGAGGGATGTTTCTTCCCTGTATTGGAGGAATACTCAGCAGAACAATAAGTTACCACATTTTTACACATCACATTGACAGACATGGAAAGCCAATCAAAATGTGTGAAGTTGTTGGGAAGGCAGACTTTTTCATGACATGGAAAAATGTTTGTGATAGGAGGAATGAAAAGTTACAAAATCTTACTTTTGAAAAAAAAAAAAGTCCTATATATGCACAGGAACTACTTTATTGGTGGAGAATAAACCGAATGTTAATGTTACTTATGTGTGGGTAGCGGGGTTCTGGGTGATTTTCTGTTTTTTCTCATGGTATTGATCTGTACTTTCTAAAATTTCTACGATATATTTTTGTTATCAGGAAAAACAAGTCACTATCCTAATAAAGCAATTCTTTATAAATAAATATATAAAAATAAATAAAAATAAATAAATAAATATAAATAAAGAGCACGTAGATGATACTCATTTTCCTTTCTTGCATAAAGCCTCTGTAGTCTCTGTGTGGGTAATCCTATGTCAGGTATGTTGTCATGGATTGTATTAACTGGTGAAAACATTTGGATTATAGGGGAAATCCCAAGATAAAACTTATTCTAGTCACATTCACTCTTCTGCCCCCAGCCATTTTCTGAAATAATAAGCAGTGTTGGACTGATGAAAGATTTATTCCTTTTCATTTCCTGTTGATCACATCTGCTTGGGGCCCAAGCCACTAGGCTTTAATTAAACACTCCCTAATTTCTTTTTCTAAAATCCACTTACTCCCTTTAAGGCCTTTCTGAATGAGGAAGAGGAGGGTAATATGACTGTTTTTCTTTTCTTTTTTTAAAGATTTTATTTATTCATTTGAGAGAAATACAGAGACAGAGATGGAGAGAGAGAGCACAAGCAGGGGGAGCGGCAGAGGGAGAGGGAGAAACAGACTCCCCACTGAGGCGAGAGCCTGACATGGGGCTCCTTCCCAGGACCTGGAGATCATGACCTAAGCCAAAGGCAGATGCTCAACATCTGAGCCACCCAGGCCCTCTATGACTGTATTTCTGTTAGCAAAACAAATTTGTAAAATTTCAACTCTTTATGTAGGAAAGGTAATAAGAAAATGAGAGTAGCTTATGAGAAAGAAGGTGAAAATCAATTTTAAATTATCCAAAAATGTTGGGGTGCCTGAGTGGCTCAGTCAGTGAAGTGTCTCCTTTTGTCTCAGGTCGTGATCCCAGAGTCCCAGGATGGAGCCCCATGTCTCTTTGGCTCTGCTTGGCAGGGAGTCTACTTCTCCCTCAGTCCCTCATCCTACTTGTGCTCTTTCTCCCTGTCTCTCTCTCAGATTTTAAAAAATTATCCAAAAATGTTTGAACTCTTTTACTTCAAGTTATTGTTCTCATAATTTGCACTATTTAAAAACATTCTCATTTCCCTTACAGGCTATAACAATACACTGAAAGTTATAGTTAAAATTCTTAATTTATAAATCCTTTCTTCACTGAAGTCTTTCCTAAAGAGGTATTGTCATATGTTTATCTCAAAGATTCTGTCTACTTACCCATGATGCCCTTCAGCTAACAAAACAACATTTCTGCTTTGCCAGGTTAGAAAAATGCCTGATTCTGGGCTGTTACTGTACTTTTAAGGTTCCTAAACCAGGAACTGAGAAAAAAGTGAAATATTTTCAACAGGGCAATAGAATTTTATTTTACTATTTGTTTTTTTGTTTGCTTGTTTATTTTAGAGAGTGAGGGGGGTGTGGGGAGGGAGTTTGAGGGTGGTCGGGGGGGGGTGCAGAAGGAGAGGGAGAATCTCCAGCAGCCTCCTAATGAGTGTGGCGCCAGAAGCGGGGAGAAGGGGTGCCTCCATTTCAGAACTCTGAGATCATGATCTGAGCTGAAACCAGGAGTCTGATGCTTAACCCGTTGAGCCACCCAGACACCCCGGGAAAATAGAATTAAAAAAAAAATACTTCTTGGGGCGCCTGGGTGGCTCAGTGGGTTAAGCCGCTGCCTTCGGCTCAGGTCATGATCTCAGGATTCTGGGATCGAGTCCCGCATCGGGATCTCTGCTCAGCAGGGAGCCTGCTTCCCTCTCTCTCTCTCTGCCTGCCTCTCTGTCTACTGTGAACTCTCTCTGTCAAATAAATAAATAAAATCTTTAAAAAAAAAATACTAATTACTCAGAGTCCTGTGCTGTCTTCCCTCTCTCATATTGTAGCATTTCATTTAAGCGAAGCTAGTTCAAAAGAGGGAATATCGTGGCCCACAGTGCCCAATTTGTCACACTTTTGCCTGCTGGATTTAGGTCATGGTCAAGGGGGACGGGGTGTTGCTAGGGATGTGTGGACAGGTGCAGTATTGGTGTTAAAGATGCAGTATTGGTACTGGGCAGTTAAGGATGCAGTATTGGTACTGGATAGCGCACAGGAGGTATAGTGGGGAATCAGAGGGTGGTTCCGGCCCGGTTGTTACCCTGTTGCCCTTGCCAGCTGTTGGTGCTGCTGTTGTCACAGGGGTGCACTCAGAGGTACCTTTGGAAATCTCTAACCATACCACTCCTCGTTAGGTTACTAGTCAACTGTGTTCTGAAGCACATTGCTCCCTCTTTCCAGTCTAGTCTCCCTACCTTTTCCCCTCCATTCCAATGTGTCTTTCAACTTCTTGCAAAGAAATCCTTTAAACGCCCATTATCACACCCTCGCAAATGTCTTTGATCATTTCCTCTTTCCTTCAAACTAAGTGTAAATTCTTCATCATAGAAAAGGTAAAAATCAGTTTTTCATCTGCAAATCTCTCCTCTCAGATTGTAGACCTTTCCCGAAGCTCATTTAACATGCTCTCTCTCCCCAGAAGCCTACCCTCCACTCCCTTTCTGTCTTCCAACCTCAGTCATGTCTTCTCATAGGTCTTTCTGCTTTCTAAATTTTTTTAAAGAATTTATTTGTTTGTCAGAGAGACAGAGTGCGCATAAGCAGGCAGAGGAGGCAGGCAGAGGCAGAGAGAAAAGCAGGAGGCTTCCTGCTGAGCAAGGAGCAGATGTGGAACTTGATTCCAGGACCCCAGGATCATGACCTGAGCTGAAGGCAGCGGCTTAACCGATGGAGCCACCCAGGTATCCCACTGCTTTCTTAATTTTGATATTGCATGATTACACCAGTGTGACCTTTTTGTTGTTGGATTGAGTATGTTGACCTGTGCTGGGCACTTTTATTCTTTTTCAACATACCCAGCATGGTGCCCAAGAGAAGATAAAATAAATGAACACTAGAAGGTAAGCTCCTAGGAGGCAGAGATTTTTGTTTGTTTTAGTGGTTAATATTAGTTGTCACTTAATTAAAAATGATTTTGCGGCCACCTGGGTAGCTCAATTGGTTAAGCATCTGCCTTCGGCTGAGGTCATGATCCTGGGGTCCTGGGGATCAAGCCCCATGTTGGTGGGGCTTTCTGCTCAGCAGGGAGTCTGCTTCTCCCTCTCCCCTGTCTGTTGGCAGCTCGTCCTGCTTGTGCGTGCACACTCTCTCTCTCACTGTCAGATAAATAATTAAAAATCGTAAAAAAAAATAAAAGTACTTAGAAACCTGACTTTCATTTCTTTTTTCCTCCTCACTGGGTTTAATTTTCTGAGATATGGAGCAACGAAGGTGATATTTGAAAAAGTATAATGACTTGTTTTTGAGATTAAGCTTCCTTTTATGTCTGAAAATGTATATGCCCTACTTAAGTATAATGTGGTTTACTTCAACGATTATCTAAACTTTTTGCAGAAGATTTATATTTTTTTAAGTAATCTCTATACCCAACATGGGACTTGAACTCACAACGGCAAGATCAAGAATCAAGAGTATCCTAAGTACCAATCAATCAATCAATCATGCTATACCAACTGAGCCAGCCAGGTGCTACCCCTCCCCCCCATTAAACTTTTTGCAGAAAATTATTTAAATTCTATTTCACCTAATTTTCATAAAGAAGACAGTGTCCCATAGCTACCTGGGCATTTAAGTAAGCTATCTTAAAATTTAGACACCTACTTCTATGAGATTTTTAGTATTGGTCTTTTGTCTAAAGGAAACCTGAGTGCTTGAGGTGGCTTTGCAACATTTTTAATTACGTTCAGGATTTCTTGGCAGGGACACACATATTTGGCTTTATGATGAAGCTTATATTCTCACTTATGTTTCTGTTGTCCCTGACATAATATCAAGTATTATTAGTATGATACACGTGCTGTTTGTGGACTTGGACGTGAATATCTTTTTCAGCGTTGAAGCAGCATGCTTGTCTTGCATTTTATAAAGTTGTTCTTAAAACAGAAACTTAAAGGATTCTATCTTTTCGCTGAATCTTAAATGTAGAAGCAATATATAACTTCTATTTTTCTCTACCAGAAGCATTTGGCTTTGTGATTAACATTGGACATGTTGAGTAGGATTAGTTTTAGAATAATTTTTCACTAAAATAGTGATCTCGTTCTTAATGATAAAGTAAAAACATATTTTCATAGTAAAAAGTATGGACAGGTATAAAAAAATATTTAGAAGTTATCTATTAATTACCACTGCAAAATAACCAGTGTTAGTGGTTTAAAAATTTGTTTTATATATATAAAAATGTATATATACACATATATATATCTGTAGTTTAGATGAGTTCATACTGGTATATAGGTCTTAATCATGGATTAAAACCTTAGAAACCCAATTTTTTACAAGATTTTATTTATTTGAGAGAGATTGAGTGAGAGTTCATGAGTTGGGGGTAGGGCAGAGGGAGAGGGAGAAGCAGACTCCCCTACTGAGCAGGGAGCCCAACACAGGGCTCAATCTCAGGACTGTGGGATCATGACCTGAGCCAAAGGCAGATGCTTAACCAACTGAGCCACCCAGGCATCCCACCCCCAGACATTTTTTTAATAAAAATTCATTTAAATACTTTTTAAACAGCTCTGTTGTATTTCCATTTAGATATATCACAATTTTTTAAATTAACATATAATGTATTATTTGCTTCAGAACTACAGGTCTATGAAGCATCTGTCTTACACAATTCACAGCACTCCCCATAGCATATAACAGTCACCCTGTCCCTCCCCCTCCACCCACCAGCAACCCTCAGTTCATTTCCTGAGATTAAGAATCTCTTATGGTTTGTCTCCCTCCTCAGTCCCATCTTGTTTCATTTTTTTCCTTCCCTACCCCTCACAACTCCCCGACCTGCCTTTCAAATTCCTCATATCGAGAGATTGTATGATAATTGTCTTTCTCTGATTGACTTACTTTGCTTAGCATAATACCCTCTAGTTGTGTCCACATGGTTGCAAATGGCAAGATTGATGGCTGCATAGTATTCCATTGTACGTATATATACCACATCTTCTCTATCCATTCATCTGTTGATGGACATCTAGGTTCTTTCCATAGTTTGGCTATTGTGGACATTGCTGCTATAAACATTCGGGTGCACATGCCTCTTCAGATCACTACATTTGTATCTTTGGGGTATATACCCAGCAGTGCAATTGCTGGGTCATAGGTAGCTCTGTTTTCAACTTTTTGGGGAACCTCCATACTGTTTTCCAGAGTGGCTACACTAGCTTTCATTCCCACCAACAGTGTAGGAGGGTTCCTGTTTCTCCACATCCTTGCCAACATCTGTTGTTTCCTGACTTGTTAATTTTAGCATTCTGATTGGTGAAAGGTGGTATCTCATTGTGGTTTTGATTTGTATTTCCCTGATGCCCAGTGATGTTGAGCACTTTTTCATGTGTCTATGGCCATCTGGATGTCATCTTTGCAGAAATGTCTGTTCATGTCTTCTGCCCATTTTTTGATTGGATTATTTGTTTTTTGTGTATTGAGTTTGATAAGTTCTTTATAGATTTTGGATATTAATCCTTTATCTGTATGTCATTTGCAAATATCTTCTCCCATTCCCTCGGTTGTCTTTGGTTTTGTTGACTGTTTACTTTGCTGTGCAAAATCTTGATCTTGATGAAGTACCAGTAGTTCATTTTTCCCCCTGCTTCCCCATTTCCTTACATCACACACAAAAATAGACTCAAAATGGATGAAAGACCTCAATGTGAGACAGGAATCCATCTAAATCCTTGAGGTGAACACAGGCAGCAACCTCTTTGACCTCAGCCACAGCAACTTCTTCCTAGAAACATTGCCATTGATATACCACAATTTAACAATTTCTCTTTTTCCTAACACTTGGATTAGTTCCCCGTCTAGTGCTGAATTTATCATCTTTCTGCTCAGGGCCAAAGAGGATGAACATTTTAAGGCATAGTACCTTTTGGCTCCAAAGAAGTGAAGAAGCAGTTTAGATTACCCCAGCATGGAATGAAAGCTTGCTTTCATTGAGCATCATGAATAAAGAAATTCTTTGCTGTATTTAGTAAAAAAAAAAAAAAATTAACTCTGTTTTAATTGCTTTTTTTAGGTTACTGGTGAAGTTGGAAGTTTAGGTTACTGGTGAAGTGGTGAAGTTTTTTTTTTCTGATATTGCTTTTATAAAATATCAATGTAAAAAGTAGGCTATTGTGAGTGATAATAGGACTAGTTAGGATAAAAATGACACAGGAGGGTAGATCCTCCAAATGAGCTGTAAAAATTTTAAGATAGTACACATGTGAATAAATCGTAGTTAAATATAGTCTAAGCACTCTATCATACAAAGTTTTAGCAAGCATAAAATCTTGTATTCAAACTGTGACTTAACTCATTTATGACACGTTTGTAAATAATGTGCAGTTTAGGAATTAATAAAAGCCTACGTATGTATGAATGAGTAATAAAATGGAGTGGAGAGAACAGGTGGGTTATTTTATGTGACTAATCTGATGTATAATAATGAGTGAGTCGATGTCTCTGAACCTCAGTTTTCTTGTGTGTAAAGTATTTAGTTGGATTTTTAAGATTTTTTTTCCAGCTTTAAAATCACAAATTTTCTATTTAAGTTGCTAAGCCTTATCCTCTTTAAATGCTTTTACTTTAAATAGTTTTCAGAGAACTTCCTCCTTAAGAGTTTTATGACCATGAGCTTCAAATACCTCAGCTATTTTTTTTAGGGTCTATTTGTTTTAGTTCCCTTTTTTAAATGTTCATTTTTTAAAAGATTTTTAAAATTTATTTATCTTAGAGAGAGCTAGAATGCAGTGGGGAGGGGCAAAGGGAGAGGGAGAGAAATGTTAAGCCGACCATGCTGAGTGGGGGAGTCCAGTGTGGGGCTTGATCCCACCACCCTGAGGTCACAACCTGAGCTGAAACCAAGAGTCACACACAACCGATTGTGCCACCCAGGCGCCCCAAATTTATTTCCCTTTTCATGTCTTCTTGTTGCATAATCTTGTTAGTGGTCATTTTAGGGTTCCATGCTATAGATCTTTTTTATTTTTTATTTTTTTTTTAAGAGAGGGGGAGAGAGTGTGTGAGAGCAGGAGGGAGGGACAGGGGAGAGGGTGAGAGAGAATCTTAAGCAGGCTCCAGGCTCCGCACAGAACCCAATGTAGGGCTCAGTCTCACCACCATGAGATCATGACCTGAGCTGAAATCAAGACTCAGATGCTTAACCGAATGAGCCACCCAGGTACCTCTACATGCTATAAATCTTAATATGAAACTCTAGTAACTTTCAATAAAAGATATAGTGAGATCATGAAATAACTAAGTTTTTATAATTTGTGGAGCTGGTGTATACAGGATTGTTACAGGTATTCTGGTTTTTGCTGCATATCCTAGGGGAGTTGCTCCATTCATATGTTCATTCCACACATACATATTGAAAGTCTACTCTGTGCCTGATAACTTTTTAGGCCTAGTTGCATCAGTGGACAAAAAAGATAGAAATTCCTTCTCTAATGAAGAGGAGAGACAACAAGAGCCAAAATACAAAAATAATTTTGTGATGTTAAACAGTGATGCAGAAGTCCTATGAAAACTAAAGCTGGGGAGGAGGGCAGGGATTGCTGGGGGGGGGGGGCTGTGGGGAAGGCGGAAGGAGGGGAGAGTAATAGACGGGAGCGGACTTGGGGAGGCAGCATCATGTGACACGGACAGCTGTTCTCATCATTAAGATGAAAACCTCTGGAGAGTTTTAGATCGTAGAAAATTTGGGATGTAACTTGGGGTTGAACTGGACTAGGTTAGGTAATGGCGGCAGAGGTGATGCCAAGCGGTGAGATTCTGGATACATTTTAAAGGAAGAGCCAAGAGAATTTGCTGACTGACTGTATGTGGGTTTTTTGTTTGTTTGTTTTTCTGAGGGAGCGAGCAAGCACGAGCCGGGGTGAGGGGGGCAGAGGGAGAGGGAGAGAACCTTAAGCAGACTCCAAGCTGAACATGGAGCCTGACTCAGGGCTCCATCTCACGACCCGAGATCATGACCTGAGCCAAAATCAAGAGCCAGACGCTTAACTGGCTGAGCCACTCAGGCACCCAGAGATGTGGGTTTTGAGGAAAGGACAGGACCCCAGGCTGAATCAGAGGATCTGGTGGGTGACTGAGGATGTGGAACAGTGGGCCGGCCATCACCTGATAGGGCTGATCTGTGGAGGAAGCAGGTTTGGGGGGAGGAGCACAGCTCTGTCCATGTTATGGACATGATGGGCTGCCTCATTGGCAGATGCAGGAGTCTGGGGTTTCGGGATGTCTGAGCTGGAGGACAATTACATGGGGGGAACCTGTAGAAGTTCTGGTTTGATGGCTTTGGTTTCCTCAGTACAACGGAAACAAGGTCATCGGCAGGAAGTAAGTCAGGAGGGAGATAGGGCAGGTTGGAGAAGGAGGTGTGAGATACTTGTCTGTGACAGCGGGAAAATGACGAGAGTGGAACTGCTGTGTACTTGCAGTCAGCATGGCCACACATGCTGACTCCTGATTCATGGTCAGTAATTGAAAGTGACACTGATGAGGGAGGTTCTATGTCTGTTTCCAGGTACTTCCCACCTGTAGGTACTACCACAGAGTATAAGAGGGATTTAGATATAACGGATTTGGATACAGCTAGGGTGAGAGTCTTGTCAAGAAAGGAGAGGAGAGTTAAGGGGTAGAGAGAATATATATGGAAGTGGTAACAGAGTTGACCGTAAAATTGAAACCGAGTAAAGGGAAGTGAGGCCGTGCATGAAGGGGGGTAGTGAAGGATCGCGGTTTAGTTGCTTATAGGTCCCTGTGGGGTCAGAGAGTTCTGAACTCAGGTTAAAAAGGAATCATTTAACAGCAACTTTTATTTGTGTATACTGAATCATGTTTCAGAAAATGTGAAGAGCTTTCTGTTGAATGCATCAAATAAGTATTTTTTAAATGAAATACCAGTATTTGATTTGTTAACAGAAGTTCTTCATATGAAGTATGTCTTCAGCTCTTTTTTCCCTTAAATGACGTCATCTCACATTTTTTTTAAAAAGATTTTATTTATTTATTTGACAGAGAGAGAAATCACAAGTAGACGGAGAGGCAGGCAGAGAGAGAGGGAAGCAGGCTCCCCGCTGAGCAGAGAGCCCGATGCGGGACTCGATCCCAGGACCCTGAGATCATGACCTGAGCTGAAGGCAGCGGCTTAACCCACTGAGCCACCCAGGTGCCCGTCATCTCACATTTTTAAATACTAATCCTCTTCTTTCTTCCCATTCTTGTGTTTTTCGGTAGGCAGCCAGATTCTATGTGCCTTCCGCCATCTTACTGCTCGATTGTCTGTGTCCTTTGTCAGAGCTACAATAGCCACCAGGGTTCTCAGTCCATCACAGTACTTGGATTAGGCTGGGGTAGTCAGCCACTCACCAAGCTGTGTCCCTTGGGTGAGTTTCTCAATCACTCTGAGCCTTTGTGTTTTCAGCCCTCTATGGGCATCAAAATAATGCAGTTTGTTGTAAAGATTAAAGTCATCATATATTTATTCCCGGCACAGAGCTCAGCTTGTCTTTATAAATGGTAGTGTTATGATCTTAGGTTTATTGGAGGAATATTTTCTTAGCATTGAATAATCAAATCTCAAAAACATGCTATTGTGTCATTTCAGTGACATATATTTTAGGAGTACTATCTAGAATAACCAATGTCAAGACACAGTATTAAAGTCGTTATCATTAATGTTTCATACGTGTGTGATTTTTCTGCTTTAAGAATAGACAGAGACATATTGGGAACCTGCCGTGAGTATGGGTTAGCTTTTTTACGTTTCCAGTAACAAAGAGACATTTATACAACTGCACCATTTTCCCTGGCTTTTTGCTAGCTTAAACCAGTTTGAAGCCGAAACATCAGCAAAAGGTAAACTCATTTGGAGGTGTTGTCCCTTCAAGGGAAAGCTGAGATACATTGAAGAAGATGGTAAAGATTTCCATGTCTGAAAGTGTGTCCTTGTATGTTTTATTTTTACATGAGAGGATTGAAGAATGTCTTTATATTTAATGTGTTTGGAAGCATTAAGAATGGGTAACTCTTCCCAGGATAAGACCATGCATCTAGGTACCATGCTCATATTTTATATGCCTCTCTTCATTCAAAATAAACTTGACATATTTGAAATTTCCAATTTCACTCTTCAGCTGCAGTGATATGAAGCACATCACTCGTTGCTGTGGAGGGTTCCTTCCCTCGGTCTCAGTGAGAAGCCTCTGCTGTGATGTAGAACAGTATCTTTTGTTTCTGTCTCCCCAGCATCAGCCTCCGTGTCTGCTTTTCAGGTCACATTGAATGAATGAACTTGGCTTAAGCGGTGTTTTCTAGAGATACATAAGGGCTACGTGCTTGGTTAGAGTTGGTCTTTTCCCATTTAGGGCCCTAAGAATGACAAAACTATCACAACAATGTCTTCATTCATGGTAGAAATGAAAGATACCATATGGGTTCATTTTTTGTATCCTATACAGCACCTCCTTTCATGATAACAATCGGCAGTCATCCAAAGTAATGACTTCAGTTCAATGTTTTGCCTCTCGCGTACATCTTAAACAAAGAACATGAACTTCTACTGGGGTTTTAGTTCAAGAAGTTACAATTGATAGAAACTATTAAAGAGCACATAGAACTCCAAGAGGACTTTATTTGGCAAATCTGATTCCTCCCGCCTACTGGAGAGCACTGAGGATTATGAGACTTTGTTATTCAAAATCCAGTTTTCCCACTAAATAAATTGACCTTTGTCATCACCAAACCCTATTAGGTATATCTATAACTATTCATATTTTTCCAAAGATTATGTGGGGTGATGAAAATCCTTTCTCCTTTTTGATCAAAGGAGAGCAGTTAGTAAAGGAACCATGCCGTCAGTTCCTTTTGGCAACTGATGCAACAAAGAAACCAGCAGTGATATCAAATGATGCATCATTTTTGTCATCATTATTACCTGTCAGATAAGGAATTGGTCTCCTTGAAGGCAATAAGCCTCTAATAGAGCACTGGGCAGAGAGGACCCAGAGTGGAATAAGCCCCACATTTTATCACTGTGCCTCAGGAGAGCTACCTCAGACATCTAGGTCAAGGAGACCTTCCTGTCTTGAGTCTCCTGAGTCTGCTATGAAACATTGCCTATTTTTTTTTTTTTTTAACTGACCCTGTTAGATAACTTGTCTTTCTTCCCAGATCTCAAGTGTATAACAACTTTTGATATTTTGTTAGGGCTTTCTCATTTTTCTCATCTTGATTGAGAAGAAGATTGAAAGTCTGTCAAGGTCAGGACCTATTGTTCTCCCTTGCTGAGCCTATGGAAATAATGACTGAAGCTGACCGTAACAGTATTAAACCCATAGAAAGAGTCAGTGCTGCGGGTCTCGTCCCCAACTTCTGGGGATTTTCGTGTAAACTTAGACCTTCACAATTTTAGTTAATTCTAGCCTTGGATGAGAGTATCTGCTTGCATGGGCTGTCAAGTCATTGGTGCATAGCCTTGCTCTGTGTACTTGGAGGAGATGGGCTTGCCAGTGACAGGAGGAGTACCTAAAAAAGTGTTCACTCTTAATTTCAGCTTTACATTTTGAAATAAAGTGATTTAGTAAGAGTAGTGGTTCTCAAAGTATGGCTTAGGACTAGGACCAGCACCAGCACCACCTGGAACTGTGTTAGAAACACAAATTCTTTTTTTTTTTTTTAAGATTTTATTTGAGAGAAAGCGAGAGCGAGTGAGAGAGAGCACGAGCAGAGGGTAGAGGGAGAAGCAGGCTCTCTGCTGAGCAGGGAGCCCCATGCAGGGCTCGATCCCAGGACTCTGGGATCACAAGCTAAGCTGACGGTAGACCCCCAACCAACTGAACCACTCAGACACCCCTAGATATGCAAATTCTTGAGCCGCCTCTCCCCGCCCCTGTGTTATCAGAAAGGCAGAGGTGTGGCTTAGGACACTCCAGTGCATGCTGGGGGTTTGACGGCCACAAATACAACATCCTAAAATGACTGTACATAAGAATGTTTTTCTTCTTCAGACAAGTGAGCTCATGTGTATATTTCAAGTTAGTTGTTGGTTGGTGATGACCTCAGAAATTTTTAAATACTAACTGGGCCCCAGGGAATTCATTACCCCATATTTACCTTTAGTCATCTGCCTTGCTACAAACTTTTCATTAAGTATTCATTAAGGGAAACGGGGATTTTGAGAACTGTTTGCTTTCAAGTACATTTGTGTTCAAGAAGGAGCAGAGTGTGATATGTTATTTTAGGAATACTCTGTTATTGAAGTATTTTGGTTTTTTGATATCTTCTAGAGAAAATAAACATTAATTAGAAATCATGTGGTTTTAAATGATCGTATTTGTTTTTAAATTTTCTAAAGAAGTAGTATTGTACAATTGGAAAGGCATGACTTTGGAGTAAAACATTGCATGCCTTGAGTTATAAAACCTTTGGCCTTTTATTTCTTACTCTGAAAAGTAGAAGTCATAAATGACATGGGGAGTGTATTTCATGAACAGTAATCATAGAAGTATTAGTACTTATTTTATTTAGGTACTTATGTAAGTGTTTATTTATTTTTGAGAGAGAGAGGGAGCATGCGTGGGGCGGGGCAAAGGGAGAGGGAGAGAGAGAGAATCTTAAGCCAGCTTCATGCCCAGTGTGGAGCCTGACACAGGCCTCAGTCTTCCGACCCTGAGACCCTGACCTGAGCTGAAATCAAGAGTCGGATGCTTAACTGACTGAGCCCCAGTACTTATTTTATAGGCAGTGCTTTGTTTAAATTTCTTTATTTCTGACCTTAATTGACTTTGTGACTCAAATTGATCTCTTGTAGATTTTAGAACTTCATGGTTTTTTTGTTTGTTTGTTTTGGTTTTTGTTCTTTAGCTTGAATGGAATATTGGCTCATGTAGCATCATGCAGAGCTAATGCTTAGGGCAACATGGAGCTGTTTTGTAGCTAACAAGTACAGATTCTCCCTTCAAAAACTTTATTTTTTTTGAAAATTATCGATGCATCTTCATTGTGACAAAGAAAGAAAAGTTCATCTTTTACTCCTTTCGTATTCTTACCATAACCAATATTCATAGCCTTGTGCGAATTATTCTGTACTTGTATTTCTTGCAAATGGTTGTGAACATTGCACACACCCAGGCAGTTTGTGTTATTATGTGAAACAAATCCAGGTCAGGCTAAGTGCGGATTCAACAGCACAGTAGGAAGTAGAGCCCAAACCTCTGGATAACGCTTGGTTAGTGTGTGCTCCCACGGCTCCTCTTCCAGCCTAAGAATTTGAAAAGGCAGTGGGCTTCTGTTCCAGAATCTTGTGAACTGGAAGTTTCCACATTTCTCACAACTGACAATACTACTAACTGGTGCTGTCTTCCTGAGGGACTGGAAAGGTGATACAAACACACACACTCCCACTCGTGTGTCCTAGATCTTGTGTATACCTTCGCGTATTTCGGTAGATAATTAAAGTGAAACTTCAGCTATGCTCAAGTTGTCATTCTCACCACTCTTTGAACCCAGATCAGTCATTTGGTCTTACCTCATTCATTTTTAGAAATGTTTGATCATTCATATCCATATTTCTCTGTCATTTCCTTTTTTCCCCCCTCAATATACACAGTAGTCACTGATCCAGGTCAAGGTATGAATACATATGTTTAATAGGTATATAATATTCTGTAATGTGGAAATGTCACAGTGTAGTTAGCTGTTCCACAACTGAAGGACTTTCATGATATTTCCAAGATTGTTACTACAAAAACCAAACCAAAAGAGTAAATAAATAAATAAATAAATAAACGAATCCCAAAATACAGTATGCCTTCTTGTACCTATACCCATAACCAATAGGTAAGATTCCCCAAAATGGAGTTGCTATGCCCATAGTTATATGTATTTTCAGTTTTCATAAATATTATCATAAATTTTTTTGGTGATGGTGGTGGGGAAATTGTAACAATTCACTTTCCACTGCCAGAGGGTTGGTTTTCCCCCATCCTCACTAGCACAGACTGTAAGAAAGCTTGTCTAAACAAGAGAGAAGTTACAGTTTTGTCCACGTAATAATAATAAAAAATATCCTGAATTTTCTTAAACTATATTTACTGTAATTTTTACATTTCAGTTTTCAGTCTACCTGGAGATTTGTTTTTTGAATTAAAAATTTATGAAAATATTTTAAAATAAAAATCTATTTTTTTAATGTGCTGTAAAGTAGGAATGTAGCTTTCTGGTTTTCAAGATGGAACCATTTATTCTAGGCATGTTAAGTCACCGTTTTCCCACTGATTTGAAATTCTGTGTTTGCCAACTAAGTTTCTGTTTACACAGGGATCCACTTTTAGGCCCTCGGTGTTAGTTTTCTCTTGCCATCATATCAATCACAAGTTAGTGGCATAGAACAACTCCAGTTCTTGAGTACAGTTCTGCAGATTGGAAGTCCCAGTACAGTGTGACTTGGTTCTTTGCTTAGGTCCTCAAAGGCTGAAATAACGATGTTATCCAAGCTGAGTTCTTATCTGAAAACTCTGGGGAAGAATCCACGTCCTACCTTCCAGGTTGTTGGCAGAACTCCGTTCCTTGCAGTCATTGGACCTAAGTCTCCATTTTCTGGCTGGCTGTCTCTAGAAGGCTGCTCTCAACCTCTGGAGACAACCAGTAGCCATTCTTTTGCATTGTCTTTAATTTGCTGGATTTTCTTGTGTTTTTCCATCAATATTCATAAGTGACATGGGTTTATAAATTTTTGTGGCAGTTATAAAAGAGTGAACACATGTTTTTAATGCACATACATATTTATATGGTGGTGACGAAAGATTACTTGCAATGAAACTTTTTTTCTTTTAACCTGTATTACTGCCTTGCTGTAAAAGGAATATTGCAAGTTGGGTGTATACATCATTTGGTTTATGTTAATCTCATACCCAGTCCTTCTCTCCCAGTGTGAACATGTGTTAAGAATCATCACCTTTAGGCTCTGTGGCCATATTAATTAATTCTTAAATTCTAGGTAAAATGCTAATGTTAGTTAAAGCGAAGTGTCCAGAGTCAGATGTTTCTGGCACTGTGTATCTAGGTGACGGTGGGCTTCAAGTTTCCACTCTCAGCCCAGGAACATGTAGCCTTTTCATATAGTTAATCTTTAATGGTATTTTTCTATTACTAACCAGCAGTAAGTTTGTTGTAATCCAGATTTTCACAAGTAGTAATTTACTCTTAAACCAAAAATAGTATTGGAGACTTTAATAAAACTTAGGTAAACTATAGGGTTTTTTTTCTTTTTTAATGAAATACTGAACCTCTCTACCTTTAAGGATAGTAGCTCACTCAGGAATAAAGTATCTAGAACTGAAAATTCTTTTTGGTTCCTAGTGATGATAACTGAACTTTATACATTTGCTTCTTTGTGTTTAAAAAAACTTGCTATTAATCCTGAAGGCAGGGTTCCAATCAGTGGCAGAGTATTAGATCAAGTAAAGCATGGGTCCATTTTGTGTATTAGCAGAACCCCATGAATAATCAGCTTTTTTTTGGATTGGGCTAAATCTTAAAATTGTGAATGCTCTTGAAAAATCCTAAAATGCGGGGCACCTGGGTGGTTCAGTCATTAAGCGTCTCCCTTGAGCTCAGGTCATGATCCCAGGGTCCTAGGATCGAGCCACTCATCGAATTCCCTGCTTGGCGGGAAGCCTGCTTCTCCCCCTAGGGCCCACTCCCACTGCTTGCATTCCGCCTCTCACTGTCTCTGTCTCTGTCAAGTAAATAAATAAAATCTTTAAAAAAAAATCCTAAAATGCTTCATCCTAACTTGTACATTGAAGTTTTGTCTGCTAGGTTGCTCTGTTTACCCCTGGGAACAGTTGACTAGAAGGTATTGCTATCCTCAGGTGGTTGGTTGCCTGGCATACTCTTCAGTTCAATGAAAAGCAAAGTTATATTCAGCTTAAGAAATTAAATATAGAAAAGTATTTGGATATAGTTGTTGGGGTTACTACTGTGCATACAAATTCTCAATATATATGAATAAGTACTCTAATTGAGAGAACATTTCCCAGATAGTCACATTTGTTAACTTTACTTAACACTTGACTATGGTTCACACACTATTCTAGGGGCTTTACATATATTAACTCACTTAATCCTCACAACAACCCTTTGGTCAAGGTTAGCTGGCAAGTGGAGGTGCCAGGAATTGATGTCAGAGTCTGGCTACAGAGTCTATGCTCTTAATCACTGCTGTACTGCTTACTGGTCTCATAAATCCAGTAGGAAAGAAAACAGTGATTTTCTGTAAGAGTCTTCTAGGCTTGGAGAAGCAGATTCCTTCTCTTAATAAAGGTGGAATGAATGCAACACAAGCTGACTACTTCTGTTTTCTCAAACTTAGATCTTATTACTCCTGCTTCTAATGGAGGGAAAGCCAGGCTGAATCATGACAGAGGAAATGGGGTGTTTTGTGTCCTTTCCACTTGCTACCTCTTTTCTATAAAAGTCAGTGATCAACAGTTACTTGTTGACGATCCAACGTTGGCCAAGCATTGGAGTTTGGTGTGAAGTTTGGCAAGCAGTGAGATGTGTTCCTTGACTGTGAAGAACAAAGCCAACAAAGAGCACTGAAGCAGGTGCCACGACTGAGCCAAGCTCAGGACCATAGTGGATGCAGAGCAGGGAATGCCTTACTGAGTCTTCTGTGTGGATCCTCCTCAGTTCCCCCCACTCCATGGCCAAACTCCAACAGTCTAAAGAATGAATAAGGGCTGGTGGGATGAGTGGGTAATAGGATTGGCCTGCCTTCCAGAAGGCAGCATTTGCGGAGATTCAGAGTATAAGCTGTGCTTTGCCACCTTCTTGATAAGTCACCTGGGTCCTAATTAAATTCTACATTCATGGGGCCTATTCTAGATCCTCTTAATCAGGATCTCCAGGGGAGGGGCCTAGGGGACTGTTATTGAGGTACACTTAGAAAACACCAGATGAGTGGCATACAGTTTGTTCATGGACATAGTTGGGGTGAATTTCAGAAAGAAAGGTTGAGGATGAGACCGGGTGGTGCGAAGGTCATTTTATGTCATGTCTATCTTTTGTGACTGTTTGATATTCTATTTGTATCCTACTTAATGCTGGTTACTTTCCATGTATCAGCAGATATATACTTGGAGTTGGACAACTTCTTTTAATTTGAAAAGCAATATATTGAAAGTTTGTACCTCAACCCAATTTATAGAGTTACCAGCCTTGACTTCTATATGACCTGAGAAATTGCCAAAGAGGAGCATGAGAGTGGGGGAACAGAACGAATATTGTTTTCGGCGTGTCCCATGACTCTTCACGGTGTCTCATTTTTTTCATTAGCAAGCTGAGGCATGAGGGTTAATTACGTAGGTCACATACCTAATAAGTGATACAACTGATATTCGAGTCAGAGTCCATAAAGCAGGAAGAATTTGATTTGTCGGGACGCCTGGGTGGCTCAGTTGGTTAAGCAGCTGCCTTCGGCTCAGGTCATGATCCCAGCGTCCTGGGATCGAGTCCTGCATCGGGCTCCTTGCTCCGCGGGGAGCCTGCTTCTCCCTCTGACTCTGCCTTCCACTCTGTCTGCCTGTGCTTGCTCTCACTCGCTCTCTCTCTGACAAATAAATAAATAAAATCTTAAAAAAAAAAAAAAAAAGAATTTGATTTGTCAAAAAGTGCTGAACAGGGCGCCTGGGTGGCTCAGTGGGTTAGGCCTCTGCCTTCGGCTCAGGTCATGATCTCAGGGTCCTGGGATCGAGGCTCAGTGGGGAGCTGGTTTCTCCCTCTCTCTGCCTGCCTCTCGGCCTTCTTGTGATCTCTCTCTCTGTCAAATAAATAAAATCTTCAAAAAAAAAAAAAAAGTGCTGAACAGAGTGCTCATTTATTCAGTTAAAACAGGTGAGCTGGAATATGAAGGGTTAGGTGAGGGACTATAGTCAAAAGACTTCTCATATTTGTTACTGTATGAAAATAAATGCCCAGTATTCTGTGATTGTTTTTTTTTCTTTTTAAGATAAACTAAATATCAATATTTTATATGAATTTATCTCTATTTTAAATGTCAGTCCTATATTCAAAAAAATTATTCAAATGTGTTTGCCAATATCATGATACAGGATACATCATTGAATAGAATTTTGCTTAAGGGCCACTGGTTTGTGTCTTCTAGGTTAAGTAATTTCTGAAGTCTGAACTTTAAAATAACATGCTTCATGCTGATTCTTAATGAGGTATGACTCCCGATTTGCTTTCCTTTCATATCCTCAAGAAATTTTGCTGAATATATATGTGAACATTATTAACAACAGATCCAACTCTACAGAACCTTCTACTCTAGCCACTGTGTTCCCCCCGCCTTTCTATCAGGACAGGAGCTTAAAGTGGATCTGTTCACTTCCATGTACACTTTCAACCCATGTGGAACATCGTGCGGTGTCTTTCCAAAGTGTGTATAGCACCATATTAGTGGCCCTTGAAACTAATTCAAGCATCTTGATCAGTATTAAAATGAAAGAAAGACTCAGCAAGAAAGAGAATAGAGCAGAACAGAAAATGGATGCATTGCAAGGAATAAGCACCAGAATTGTATAATTTTTGTTTCAGCTGTATATGTATGTGGGCGTGTGGGTTTTAGGTTACCTCAGAGGAAGTATTTCTCACTGAACTGGCAGTTGACAATTTTGAAAGCACTTGAAGTAGAAGGACTAAGTAGATCCTTGGTCATTTCCTGCTCAATATAAAATGGTTTAAATTCTGAACTGGAAATTTGAAAGGATTTTTACCACATGCTAATTACCTCCACATCAGGTCTTTTTCCCTTCAGTCTCCTGAAACGCTCTCTTGTGTAGATCAGTCCTTTGACCCCATAATCCCTTTTCAGGAGAGAATGGCGGTACCGAGGGGAGAAGACATTGCCAGTTGATGAACCGCCTTGTCTTGGAGGCAAGGACAGAGATTTGATGGCTGAAGGGGGCAATAAGCCAGGTCCAATTCTATCCTCACCAAAATTCCTTGGGAATAAGAAGGGCGGGGAGAGGGGGAGACAATATTTGAGTAAGTAGAGCACCTAACAAAAGTTGAAGGGCGTTGAAAAGGCACACAGGATGGTGGACGCGGGGATACTTTGGCATGAAGTGTTCTCTAGCCATAGGTTTGTCTCTTTGGAACTGAGTGAATGGGGAGAGAGAAGGTTCTGGAATAGATCCATGGAATGGAAAGCTGATTGTTTTTGTGAACCAGTAAGTGTTTTTGCTAGGGTGAGATTATTTGTTAGATACGCCATGAATTACCAAAAGTTAACACCTCCTAAGGGTCGTATTTGTTTAGTTATTTCTGTTTGCATTCTCAAGAAATTCTACTTTAAAATTTTAAAAATTTAAGTAGAATCTATATTACTGTTGAGATTGTGGACACCAGAGGGATACACACTCCTGTGTCTTTTTTTTTTTAAGATTTTTATTTATTTATTTGACAGAGAGAGATCACAAGTAGGCCGGCTGAGAGGCAGGCAGAGAGAGAGGAAGGGAAGCAGGCTTCCTGCTGAGCAGAGAGGCCGATGCGGGGCTCGATCCCAGGACCCCAGGATCATGACCTGAACCGAAGGCAGAGGCTTAACCCACTGAGCCACCCAGGTGCCCCCACTCCTGTATCTTAACAAGAATTTAATTGCAAGTGGAAAGTCAAAGTTTCTAGAAATACTATAAAATTTTAGCCCTCTGAAGAATATGAGGTTTGCCATCAGTCCCTGATGTGCAGGGGGTGAAATGCACGAAAAGCATTTAGTTCTTACATTTGGTGTTTTTACATTATCTACTGAATCATTTATAAAGCACTTTCTTACATCCTTAACCTGCAGGAGATTTCTGGATATGTTATAAACTACTTTAATAACTCAAACTGTCATTACTAGTTATAGGTTAAGAAGCTATTGTTATACACTGGAGTGAAAACCAGACTTTTCATATTACTTCATATGTGGGCTTTTAAAAAAGTTATGTTAAAAGAAAGAATTATTTTGGCCAGTGTTTACGGATTCAGCCCTTTATGTACAGATATTTTAGAGAGCAAACTCCAAAGGTCAGAGACCTGGTAAGGATAGAATTTTTTTCTCATTAAGACTGGTAAGACTGGGGCGCCTGGGCGGCTCAGATGGTTAAGTGTCTGCCTTCGGCAAAGGTCATGATCCCTGGGTCCTGACATCAAGCCCCACATTGTGCTCTCTGCTCAGTGGGGAGTCAGTTTCTCTCTCTCCCTTTGCCTCTTCCCACCATTCATGCTCTCTTTCTCTGTCAAATAAATAAATCAAATCTTAAAAAAAAACCTGATAAGACTAACTTTATGAATATTTTCTCTCAGTGGTCATAGAGGTTATATTTGTGGGTTCAGTATCCACGCACAGATACACATACTTGGAGGCTATTGTATTCTTCCCCTTAACAGGACTCTCCGGTCTTACTTGTTTTTATTATTTTGCTTTAGATCATATATGTTTTAAAGATTTGATGGATTTTTAGATTATTAATTGTAATTCAACTAACTCTGTATAAATACAGGGCTGCTCAACTGTAATCGGTTGGATTGCTGAAGGACCAGTGTATAGTAAGTAAATGTGCTACCAAGAAGCGATTATAAAAAATACCGACTCACTAGAATTACTAGAATGTAATTGGACCAGATCTTCCGTGTTACAAGGTGATGATCTGTGATTTCAGATCCATGAAAGCTGGATACAGTTTTAATGTTCTTAGGGGAAAACTATTAATTTCTGATTAATGTAACATTTTAGAGAAAATAATCAGTAGACATGTTGTAAACTTAGAATGAAGCCTAGGAAAGAAACCAGCTTAAATAATTTGCCCAGCTACATCAGTGCCTCAAACAGCATTTTACACCTGGGGTTGCATTTATATATCTACGTGCCTATCACCTCACCTAGAGCCTGAGTACTTGGAGAAAGGGTATCGAAACCTTAGATGATTTCAGTATTCCTAGCCTACTCTAGGTTCCAGCACATAGCCTCATTTTTTCTCTAGATGAGGTCTGGGGAGTTTTGTTAACATACTTACTGATTTATTAAATAAAAATCTCCAGAGGTAAACTCCAGTGGAAGGAGATAAATAATTGACATTGATAAAGCAAAGATAGAAACCAAGGCCTCCAGACCTTGTCCTCTACACTCTTGGTGAAGTGCTTGTTACCAGGTATGAACTTTTATTGAGCATCTACTAAGTGCCAGCTACTCTGGATACAAAGATCAATGAAACACGTTACTACTTAAAGCAGAAACTGTCATGAGAAAGAGTTAGTCTGAATCAGCCTTACCTACTTACTAACCATATAAACTTCAGCAAGTTACTTTATTCTCTAAGCCTGTTTCCTCTTTTGTAAAGTAGAAATAATACCTGTATCATAAAATTGATGTAAATGTTAAATAAGATAATGCCTGTAAAGTGCTTTGCAAAATGCTTGGAATATGGTAGGCTCTTATCTTTTGTTTTCAATTAGTGAACTCAAAATTCTAAGCAGGGCTGAATTTCCTGGGAGATAAGGAAAACTTGGAAATAAGGGAAATAAGAAAGAGAACATGTAAGAGATTTTTGTTTTATAACCACCCCAAAGCATGGTAGTGTAATTTTTATTGACTCAAAATTTGGCAGGTTGGCAATTTGGATTGAGCTTGGTTGGGACAACTCATCTCTGTTCTAGATTGGGTCACTGGGGACACACATGGGTTAATGGTCAGCTGGTAGTCATTGGTCTTACTCATATTTTGACAGGAGCAATGGTGGTAAGTGGGTCATGACCCATCGTCTAGTAGCCTGGCCTATACTCAGACCCCTGGTAGTGACCATAGAGTTTTTAAGAGGGAGGGAGAGAGAGGGAGTTCCATGAGCAAGCACTTCTCTTGCACACAAGCCTCCGCTTGTGTCATGTTGACTAGTGTTTCATTACCCAAAGAAAAGCGCATGGCCAAGCCCAGATTCACTGGGTTCCACCACTTGATGGGTGAAAGGTTGTACCTACAGAGATGGAAAGAATTTGTGGCCATTTTTGTAATCTGCACAGAATGGATTTTATTGACTACTTATTCTGCATCAGGCTTTATCCTAGATAACTTACATGTTACTCATTAAATCCCTATAAAACTTTCCTGACATGGGTGGCGTTCCCATTTCAAAGATGAGAAAACTAATTATCAGATGAATTAAGAGACGTGTACACATTAAACCCAGATTATTTGCTTCAAGTTATGAGGTGGCTTTTAGGTGCTGTCTCTTGTTGCTTAAAAGGTCAGATGGTTGGCTTTTGAGGCAGAAAGTGTGTGTTTTATTTAATGAAAATTTGGTTAAAATGGAGTTCCAAAAACTAGTTTTCCTTTATACCCATTGAACCATTGATTCATGTATTTAATTGATATGGAAAAAATTTTTAATCTTACTATCCTTACTTACTATCCTTCAAGACGTTCCAGAAGCATATGAGGAGTGTTTTAGTGGGTTTTTGTTTGTTTCGGCAGAGCACCTGCATATCCTGGATCTGCCCGCATTTTGGACATGACTGAGTGTCTACAATGGGCCAGGTATCACTGGCAGCGGCTGATGGGCAGTAGAAACAGAGACGACGATGAGAGGCCATACAGCTATTCCTCTCTGCTTGCCTGCGGGGGCAAGTCCTCTCAGACTCCCAAACTGGCAGGAAAGCACCGGGTTGTTGTTCCTCACCTCCGGCCCTTCAAGGATGAGTATGACAAGTTCTCTGGCACCTACGTGAATAACCGAATACGAACAACAAAGTACACACTTCTAAATTTTGTGCCAAGAAATTTATTTGAACAATTTCACAGGTACTTTTATTTATTTATTTTTTTTATTTTTGGGAAAAAAAACTTAGCATGTTCTTTGTTATTCTAGTTAACATATGATTTTTCATTTCTATAACACTATATGCTACCTAAACATAGACTTGGGACATTTTCTTTGACGATTCTAGTAGAGTTTGTTGTGAAATGATGAGTCCTTACGTTCACATGGCACTTTACAATTGGTAAGATGCTTTGTCTTGACCAGAGAAGATAACAGCTATTTTCCTATTATAGATTAAGAAATGAAGTTTGTTACTGTGGTTTACCCAATGTCATGCTAGTGATAAGAAGCAGACCAGGATCCATAGCCTTGAGTTTTTTCACTCTTGCTTCCATGTTCTTTCCATTAGGCCATTTGAGCTTTTCCTTACTTGATGGTATGGGGAAATAGAGCCCTTTACCAGGTGAAGCGATGACATAATTCCATTTAATATGTATTTATTGAAGCTCTCCTATGAGATTAGGCATCGAAGGAAATGCACATCTTAATGGTGCGCCTTTCCTAATGGAGTTTACTGTTTAGCAAGGGCAAAAGGTATATACAATGAGAGACACAGTGCACGTGTGAGTGTTATAAACTGCTACCAAGTAGGTTGGAAGTCACAAAAGAGAAATAGTGGAGCAAGAGGAGAGGAAATGGCACTGAACGTAATTAAAAGCAGAAAGGCAATAGCATATGTTGCTTGAGGTCTGGGAAGTAGAGTCATCTAGATGCCCGGCATAATTAGAAACAAAGCAAAGGCAGAGAGAACTTTCAGGAGATGCGGTATGTACCCAGGTGAATGGTAAGACCTGAGCTTAGAAAAATATGGAAATGAAAAGAAGGGCTATCCATTACAGCTATAATGGATTAGATGCCGGGAAGTAAGTAAGAAGATGGTATGAACATACTGACCTGAGAATGACCAGGAGGATTAGCAGAAAAAGTAAAAACAGGAATAAAGAGAGACTTGGCTAGATGATTTTGTTTTGGGATGCTTATATGAATATACAGATTTTCAATATTCATTATTCATTCTGCATATCTTCATTCTCATTATTCACTGTAAAATAGGTTCCACATACGTTAATGGAATGATGGGTATGTTTAAAATATAGATATGAATTTCCTGCATTCATGGCCTGACATGCTATGCATGATTCTGCCTTTTATGAAGTTTGCTATCTCGTCCAGTTTATGGAATTAGAATCTGAAACTTGAACAGAATTCAGGGTCAGTGCTGCCTTTTATGAAGTTTGCAGTCTTAGGCAGTTCATGGAATTAGAATTTGAAACTTAAACAGAATTCAGGGTCAGTGCGGTTGGTTTAGGTACAGCCCACATGGTAATAATTGAGGCCAAAAAAGTATCAAAAAGGGTTAATAAAGAAATTTTCAGAATACAAGGAGTTGGAGGTAAGGAAGGAGAAATGGGGGTAAATTAATTTTGAGAAGTTTAATGGTTAATGTGGAAAATATGTAATAAAAACTCAAGGAGCTATACAGGATTGAGATTATATTTCTTTGAAGGAAATGGGCTACTTGGATTTACCTTAGGGGCCAATGGAGGAGTATTTCAATATATAAAATAAAGGAGTAGAAGAAGTTCCTGAAGGAGTTCATCTCATAAAAGCTGAAATAGAACGGTTGGTCCCAAGTGGGAAAAAAACCTCTCAGGATTCTGTTTATCCTAAGGCTTGTCTGAATCTAGTGTTTGGACATGCAAATTAGCTTCTGAAGGCTAGAGAGTTGGGGTTTTGAAAAATTTATCTCTACAGTGTGTTCACATTGAATTTCCTCTAAGTTTTTTTTTTTTTTAGATTTTATTTATTTGTCAGAGAGAGAGAGGGAGAGAGAGCGAGCTCAGGCAGACAGAATGGCAGGCAGAGGCAGAGGGAGAAGCAGGCTCCCTGCTGAGCAAAGAGCCCAATGTGGGACTCCATCCCAGGACACTGGGATCATGACCTGAGCCGAAGGCAACTGCTTAACCAACTGAGCCACGCAGGCGTCCCAGTTTTTTGAACTTTTAAAAAGAAAATAGTGTTTCCTGTGATGCTTCTCTTGATATTTTACATGACTCGAGACTGTCATACTCGTATTTACTATTATGTGTTTAATAAAGACTACCTCGCATTTATTATAGTAAAGCCATGAGCTGGATGTCTACTGGAGGTACAGGTTGTTCAGATATGTTAGGTTTAGCTAGTTCTCTGCTCTGTAGCATCGAAAATCGACGAATGGAAATGGAGGAAAATACCCTAAGATATTTCTGCCCCTTTTGCTTTAGGCTTTGATGTGTATGGTGTAAGAGAATGGTCGAGTTTCATTTTTCTACATATAGCTGTCCAGTTTTCCCAGCACCATTTATTGAAGAGACTGATGTGATTCGTTAACACTCCTCATCTGTGTTTGGATTGCAGGGCTGCCAATTTATATTTCCTGTTTCTAGCTGTCTTGAACTGGGTGCCTTTGGTAGAGGCCTTCCAAAAGGAAATCACGATGCTGCCTCTGGTGGTGGTCCTGACCATTATTGCAATTAAAGATGGTTTGGAAGATTACCGAAAATACAAAATTGACAAACAGATCAACAATTTAGTAACTCAAGTTTACAGTAGGTAAGTGTGCCGGGAGCTAGGCTGGGGAGTACACATGTGTGCTTTAGAAACATGCAGAAGGCTGCTTTCTTCCCCTTCCATGCGGTCAGGATCCTTTTGGGGGATGGTGATGGTGGTGATGTTTACAACTAGTATTTATTAAGGATCTGCAGTGAATTTAATTCAGGGGTCCTAGTAGAACCAACATGTACAGATGGTCCTGATTAATGATGGTCTGATTTAGGATTCTTTGACTTTACGGTGTTTCAAAGGCAGTATGCATTCAATGGAAACCTTACTTCAGAATTTGATTTTGACCTTTTCCTGGGCTAGCTATGTGGTAAGATTTCTCATGATGCTGGGTGGCAGCAGGGAACCTCATTCTCAGTCAGCCCAGTGATCACGAGGGTAAACAATGATCATTTTGTACCCATAGAACCACTCTGTTGTTTTTTTTTTTCCCGATTTCAGTATAGTAGTCAATAAATTAATGAGATAGTCAACACTTTATGATAAAAACAGGCTTTGTGTTGGATGGTTTTACCCAACTGTAGGCTTCTGTAAGCATTCTGAGCATGTTTAAGGTGGGGGGGCTAAGCTATGATGTTCGCTAGGTTAGGTGAATTACGTGTGTGTTCCACGTGTGTATTCAACTTGGAATGAGATTATTGGGATGTAACCCTTTTTATAAGTCAAGAAAGATCTCTGTTAGCCATTGTCAGTCCAGGAGCTGATACAGCAAATGCATCTGTAATTTACATACAAGTGGATCTGAAAGAATTAAACTTCATAAGAAGGAAAGCAAGGAGGTGCTTTTTAATCCTGGATGTTAAAGTTTGGGATTAAGAAGAGGATGGAGTATGAAAAATATGAATGGATATGTAAAACAAGATAGAAAAGAAGAAAAACATAAGATCTATCCGTGGTGGAAAAGGACTGAAAAATGGGGAAGAGTGTTCTTTTTTGTATACAAAATTAGAAGCCTATAATAAAACCCCTCCCACAGCAGCAGCAGAAAACATTCATAATAGGAGGTCTTTCCTGAAGCATATTTGCTTATCACGGAGACTTGTATCTCCAGTATTTATTACACAGAAAGACTGTGTAGGTAAGAATAGTCTATAAAGGTGAGTTTTGAACTGTGTCATATATTGTAAATCTACATTTACAGGTTATACATATGACACTAGTATTCAGAGACGACTAACTATCACACTGCCATATTCTTCCTCTAAATTCCGTGTGCATTGTGTGTGTTTTACAAAGTTTAGATTGTACTCCATATATTTTTATTCTGATTGTTTTAGCCTAATATTGCACCACAAACATTTCCCATGTCTTTATGGAAATGAAATTTTCACTTTTCATACTTTTATGAAAAACGAATTACGAAGTTTGTCATTTTTTTTTCCCCAAGATTTTATTTATTTATATGATGGGGAGAGACACAGTGAGAGAGGAACACAAGGAGGGGGTGATGGGAGAGGGAAAAGCAGGCTTCCCGCTGAGCAGGAAGCCCAGTTCGGGGCTCGATCCTTGGACCCCAGGATCATGACCTGAACCGAAAGCAAACGGTTAACGACTGAGCCACCTAGGAATCCCCAAAGTTTGTGATATTAATTGGTGTCCCCTTTCATGAGAAATGTATCTGCTTTTTTGAAAGTCATCATTAGGACAGTTGTGTGAAATTCTGAATCTAAGATGTTATTTGCTTTACAAACAAGTTTATGATGTCACCCCCCGCCCCCCATATTGGGGGTAGGCAGGCTTGTGCAGTGTTCTGAGGATACTGAGTGCACTGACTTGGTCTGAGCAGGCAAGCAGCTATAGGAGCAGTGATGAGAAATGAAGAGAGAGGGAGTTTGAGGCCTCCTGTGGAGGGAGTTCCAACACCAGGCCATTCCTTGAACAGTGTATTAATCAGCGTTGTCCAGAGAAATAGAACCAACAGGAATGAGATTTATAATCAGGAATCAACTCACGTGATAATGGAGGCTAAGAAGCCCCATGTCCGCAAGCTGACGTCTCGGGAAGGCCAGCAATGTGGTGTGAAGGCCCGAGAGCCGCAGAGCTGATGGTCTAGATTCCAGTCCCGGTCTGAAGGCCGGAGAGCCGGGGATGCCGAGGTGAGATGAGTGTCCCAGCTCAAGCATCAGGAAGGCAGAGAGTAAATTCAACTTTTTCTCTGCCTTTTTGTTCTCGAGGGATTGGATGATACCCACCCACACCGAGGAAGGCCCTGTGCTTTTCTCAGTTCAATTTGAGGCAAATTTCTCCCAGAAACTCTCTCCCAGACATACCCAGAAGTAATGTTTAACCAGTGTGTCTGGGCATCCCCAGTCGAGTGGACCCTTAAAATTAACCATCACAGATATTTTCCTTTAGTGGTAGAGAATCCGCAGTGTCTCCCTGATCCGACAGAAACCCCCGAATGTGGGGTGTGGTGTGGGCGATGAAAGAACTCACCTGAGGCAGAACACAGGAGACAGCAGCTTATTCAGTACACCACAGGGAGCTGCGGGCTGGATGGGGGTGGGGGTGGGGGGACACTGTCTGCCACGAGGCAGTGGGTGGGGGGTTGTTTTTAAAGGGGGAAGGTGAGGAGGTCTGGGGATATATGGAATTTCTCCCTTTTTTGGTAATTGGGCCTGGTTTTAAGTAGCTCATTGTTCAGTTAAGGCTTATGGATATTTTCAGGGGGGGGTCCCTGTTGGGCCTGCCTATATTCAGCCTGGGGGTTACCGTGGGCCCTTTTGCCGGGGTCAAGTTTCCCAATCCCTCAAGCCTGTTCCTTTATAGCAGCCCTCTACAGAATCCATCTTTTTTTTTTTTTAACTTTTTATTTAAATTCAGTTAGTTAATACACAGTGTAATACTAATTTCCCTTGTGCAGTAGTGATTTAACACTTCCGTGCATCATCCAGTGCTCAGCACAAGTGCCCTCCTTAATTCCTAACACCGATTTCTCCCATCCCCCACCCACCTCCCTTCTGGTAACCATCAGTTTGTTCTCTGTAGTTAAGAGTCTGTTTCTTGGTTTGGTTGTGTGTCTGTCTGTCTCTCTCTCCACACCCTCTCCCCTACCCTTTGCTCCTTTCCATCTTTTGAGCCGAGAAGGAATGTGATGAAAGCTGTGCTTTAAGAATATTGGTCTGCTCGAGTTTTGGGAGTAGCCTCTACAAATGGGGTAGATATACCTCTCTTAATCAGTCCAGGGCATTACTGGGGGTAGGTGCAAGGGACAGGAAGGGGTTCATAGAAGAGATGCTGTGAAGAAGAGCCCAATTAAATTTGGTGAACTTTCTTGACTTTTGAGCCTTGGAGAATGAAAGTACCACTGATAGAAATAGGGAGCATTAAATTCACCTCAGGCAGGATGAATTGGAAATGAGAGCGAGACAGGCATCCAGTGGAAATGCCTCACAGGCAAATAGGAACACGCTACGGGAGTTCTAGTTGGATGGAAAGGCTATAGTAAGAAATTTTGAAGTCATCAGTCTGGTTAGAGAGATTTTGAAGTGAGGAGTTTGACTTAAATCCCCAAGGGAGAGAGTGGGAAGAGCTAGAAGTCAGAGCTTTGAACCCAGAGGATGGCAAACACCTCCTTCAGCCTCTGAGTTGACTTGACAGGTTCCCTTAGACAGATGCTGCCCCTCTTTCTTCTGACATCTCAAGAGTATTTGATACATTTCTTGGATCAACTTTAGTGTTCTTGTGTCAACTCTACGTTCTTAAGATTGTAATTCTAAATTGGTCAGACTAGAGATTTTCTTCTCTTCTAGTTACCAAGTCTGAACAAAAGACATTTAGGTTCAGAAGTCTAGTTTTCTAATAACAAGTATATCTTGGGTGCCTGGGTGGCTCAGTGGGTTAGGGCCTCTGCCTTCAGCTCAGGCATGATCCCGGGGTCCTGGGATCGAGCCCCACATCAGGTTCTCTGCTCAGCAGGGAGCCTGCTTCTCTTCCTCTCTCTATGTCTGTCTCTCTGCCTACTTGAGATCTCTGTCTGTCAAATAAATGAATAAAATATTTTTTTAAAAAAGTATATCTTGAACAAATTTAAGGCTCTTTTGACTGACCAAGAGTTCTACTAGATGATGGAATTTTTGTTTTATTTACTTTAGGGAGAAAAGTAACTCAGAGTCTTATCCTGATAGTAGAATTGTCTTCCATTTTATGTGAGCCACAGAGGAAATGGTTGGGGCATGCTGCTCTCTGTAAAGAGAAACTTAAGCTGAAACCTGAAGAATTCTGAATTCTGTTCATTACTAGAATTCTTCAGTGACTTTGTCAATATCCATTTTAAAGATCTAGAAACAAAACTAACTTTTTTTTTTCTCCTTTATAAGATGATGGGACTCAGACAAGGAAAAATTGGGTCTATTTCATTTTCTGATACTCATGTCTGATCTAAAGCTAACCAGAAAAACTGATGTATTATGTGGAAAACTAAAAATAATAGGAAAAGCTCATGGTTTTCATTTTAAAGTCATGAGCATTTTACTAAAACACTGCTATGCATCATTTGATGACATTTATGTCTTCCTCATATGCCAGAGATAGAGAGGTGTGATTGATACAGTCTTACCCACCCCCCAAAATAGCTTAGGAAATAGTATTTTAAAATGATTATATGATGAACAAGGTTCAGATTTCAACCAATTTGAAAATTACCCAGCAATACCAAATTGAGCCAATGGGAAGAATGCTTCTTATATGTATTTTTAAATACAGGTTCTTGTCTATAAATGATTATTGACCTTTAGTGCTAGTTTAAAGTTGGTCATTGTGTTTGTTTGCTTTTCTAAGTTCTAAATAAGTTCTAATCTGATTTTCTCAGTCAATAGCTATATTTAGCCTTCGGCAAATTTCATAAACCCCACTTCCCTTCATTATGAATATAATAGTAATAAAACAGTAAGCGATAGAATCTAGCCCTTTCTAAGTGCTAAGTGAAAGTTTAGTAGTAACTGTTAGCTGGAGTTTGCCACATTATCAAGTTATTTAATCTATATTTGAGAACTCTTTAGGATACTGCATGATATTTTAAAGATTAAAATTGCGTAGTGGGAGACCCGGCATCATTTTTTTCTCAGGTGTCCTTTTGGACATAGTCCAGATCTATTTTAGATGATTAGCATATAAACTTACAGATAAGATGCAACATTCTGTTCAAATGTTTAAGGTGTCTCCCAAAATACCACTTCATAATTGCATTTCATAATAGAATCTCATAACTCTTTGTCCTTTTATCTGTTAGTCTATGTTATTTGCTTTTGTTTGGTATTACAGAATAAATAATACCTTTCTCCAAGAACAAGAATTTGTTCTTGGAACAAATTACAAGGTTAAAAGGAAGTAAAGGTAAGTTATAAGATCATGCCTTGTTGATTTAAATATACTAACTTAAATTCCTGTGAAATACAAAGCCATCACTTTAGAGAACAAATTATTCCTCAACAAAATTAAGGTGAAAGTATGAAGCCATTAAATTGTGCAAGCTTTTGGAAGAAGCATATTAACATTTCTGTGGAGATAATTTGATTCTTATTTGTAATATGTGGTCTTTCACACGGTGCTTGTCTTTGGGCAAATATCTTGGGAAATAAACACTAATATAGGAATTAAACATTTAAACTTTATTATACCTCAATTAAGTTGGAATGAGCTACTACGGAAAACCTAACTTTCTCAATATTGCTTTTCAAATGACAGTCATTTATAAAGTTTTAAGTTCTGTTGCAAGGATAATAGAAGTGTGTTGAAAACAAGACTATTAATCACTTAACAAATTTGAGTGCCTTACTGTGTTGTAGGCACTGAGAGCTTGAGATTTAAAGGAAAAATGGATTAAAAAAAATAGATACAGTGCCTTCCGTCCAGAACCCTACCTTATTTTTTGATCTTTAAAAATCACTGTCTTGATTTTAGGAGCTTCAAAATACTGGTGAATGTTAACCCTTTAGGGTTATCTCATAAATTCATGAATCTCATAAATTTATAAAATTTCATGCTTCTTAAAACAAGATTAAATATCAGTGGCCTTCTAAGGTAATCAGCCTTTTGTGTGATGTTTTCGAAAGTGATGGTTCTTCAAATTCGCTTTCTAATATACAACTAAAACATTTTTTATTTGGTGGTCAGTACTAAGTGACTATAGCTGAAGTAAAGTCTGCTTCTTGAGAGATGGTCTCTGGAGCCACCAGCTTTGTTTTAAATCCCAGGACCGCTTAGAAGCTTGACCTTGAGCAAGTTACTTAACTTGCCAAAACCAGTTTTTCTCATTTGTAAAGGCAAGGGGGGGTCAGGGATCATAGTTCATTACAGAACCAACCACATAACATTGATACAAAAATTAAATCAGCTGGTGAATATCAAGCATCTGATAAGTCTTTGCTGTTATATGCAATGATTATTCATTATTTGCTCATTATAATTTTTAAGCATTTTATGGGAAAATGCTAAAAAAAATCAAAGAGAAAAATTTGTTCATAATTCTGCTCTTTCTCTCTTTAAGTTTGTTAAAACAAGAAGTAGAAGTTTATATTCTCCACCCTTCCTTCTTACCCCTCCCCGACCTCCCACCTCCCACTCCAGTGGAATCACTGTTAATAGTCCAGCATGCCCTTCCCTATGTTTCCCAAGGCTTATGCAGCAGAGCGGTGTGATCTTGAACTCTTAAAGGAGTGAAATGGGTCTGGAAGTTTGCCTGAAGGAGGGATTGTGAGAGCCACGTTCTGTCCAATGAGAGTAGTTCAGAAGCACAAACAATCAAGCAGATGCAAGAAATTCTAGCTGAACATTCAGGCTGTGGGAGAAGAAGGTCTGCTTACTAGTTTTAATTCTTTATTGGACAAGGATGGTCTCATTTTGAGTCTACCACAAGAGAAATCTTCAGAGCTAGTTAAATGTGGCAGTGAGCATTGTCACTGGCTGGCAGTTGCTTTCACACACGTGCTCTCTCTTGCCCTGTGTCTTTGTGCCCTGACTGATACACTGCCCCACCTTTCTTCACCTGAGTCATTCTTGGTCATCCTTCAAAACTCACCTCCTCACCACCTAAACACCCCAACTATTGGCTCTTGTAGTAAACTGGGCATCCTTAGCTCTCTTTTATGAAAGTACTTTTTGTGTGTCTTTTTCTAATTTCAATCATAACTTATATAGGGTGGGGACGGTATATTAGCCATTTGTGTCTTCTTAGCACCTAACATAGTAACTGGCATAAATTAAGGTCTGTAATGTTTATTGACCTGGAGTAGCTAGCTGTTGAGCAAATTAGGTAGTTTTTTGAAATCCTGGTGTAGACTCCAAATAGGGAAAAATGAAATTAATTATGAAATTGACGTCATTTAAATTTGGTTCCAATGTAGAATAAATAAACTTGTCCTTGAGAGGAATTGTACTTCTTATGCTTGAAAGAAAAATAAAATTCCTAACCCTAAGAGTCAAGTCTGGCTTCTCCTACTATCTTTACAAATTCTTGGCAAATTTTCCTTGTAGCTTTCCTCATAGAAAAAGTAGAGGCCATGAAGCATGAATTATGTTACTCTGCATCGTTCACATTTTCACCTTTCAACTTTCTTCTGACCTCCGAGGAAGAGGCAACTACTCCCTTTATTGCAATAGGAGTCGTTTCCTCTCTTGTTAATCTCATTTCTTATTTCGTCATAGCCTCCACCAGCATTCCCCACTCAGTGCTCTGTCTTCTACCTTGCCTGTTCCATGGACTCCTTTCCAGCTAATCTCATCCTTTATCCTTTGTCTTACCTTTCATTGCAGTGACTACCTTTACCCTAACTTCCTTTCATAGAGAAACATGAAATATTCTATTTCTTCAACTTCTGTTCACTCTCTGATTCATGGAGGTCTCACTTCCTTTTTCACACTTCCAGCAACAATTTCACTCTATCAGCCTTTTCCATAGTCAACAGACATCCTAATCACGGAATGCCATAGGCTTGGCCCCTTTACAACTTCACTATGATTACTCCCTATTTAAAGTTTCTTTCTCCCTAGATTTCTCTGGTATTACTTTCTCTTGGGTGCTCTTCCACTCCTTTATTACCTTAAAGTCTCCTTCTGTAAGGAATCTCATGTCCTTACCTGGTGTCACCTGCCCACATTTCTGTCTGGACCCATGAGCATAAGATCAGAACCCTCAAATTCCTGCACATCCTCGGTTTCACATCTTGCTTCAGATAAAAGCTTTCCAATCTCTGTTTATTATCTGCCTTCTCACGCATCAGTTGCTTCGAAAATTTGAGATGTAGTGAAAGGCACCATTCGTCATCCCATCATATAAGTTAGAAACTGTAGAGTCATGCTTGATAACACCTTTGCATGTAGTCCAGTCATAAAATGTGGTGTAGTAAGTCCTAAAACATATAGGAAGTCAAAAAATCCAAATATGTCTTGAATTACTCTTCTGTTTATCCCTGCTGCTACCTCCTCAATTCTGACCATCCTCCTCCTTCTCCTGAATTATTTAAATAATTTTACATTGGTTTTGGCCATTCCTACATCAAACTAGCTGGACACCCAAAGTCCACTCATTATTCTGTTACAGGAGTTAGTAAATAGAAGTAGTATCACATCCTTCTTCTTCAGGTGAACCTTGTGACTCTTCATTTTCTATGGAATGAAATCACTACTCATAGAACTGAATCACTACTCATTAGAACTGAACCTTTGAAATATGACCCATACTTGTGTTTTTGGATGTTCTCTCTTACTTTCTTCCATGAAGAGTGAACTGGTCTGTACAAACTCTAGAAAAAAGAATGATAAGGACAAAATCATTGATTTTACCTTTCTCCATGAACTAACCAACTCTTTAGGTAATCAAGGATTTCCTTTAGTTGGATTCAATCTGGTGCATTAGATATTTGGGGAAAATAAGCCCTGAAAATGTATTTCTTCAGTAGCCCCTGAAGCTAGATATTTCTTGAAATAACTGATACAATTCTATAGAGCAGAAAGTATACAAGTGTTGGCCTAAGGTGGCATTTCTATTTATTCTGATGCATAATTTAAAATATAGCTATCTCCCAGGCATCTTTGACAATGAGTTTGAATATTTAGCTCCACAAATATAATTGGAACTAAATCTTTACTTTTGAAATAAGTGTATTTTTGTCACAAATACCAGTTCTTTATGGTTATTTGGTAGGCAGTAGGGGAATGGTACAGCCTTCCTGATATTGGTTGGTGACATTGTATATGAAATGCTGTTTAACTCGTCTAGAGGATATTCCGTGATACAGATTTCCTTGTTCTACTCTAAGGAAATGCTTTCTGAAGCACAGTTCAGGCAGGTTAGTATGAAAAGGCATGAGAAGTATGGCAAAAACTTTAACATAGAACAGGGTATTTAAAGCAAGACAACCTCGAATGATGTATCTTTCCTTTAAAATTGAATATATATGGGGGCAAACTACACTTTTGAAAAGGGTTAATGTTTTCCATCCTTCTTTCTAGCGACCAGCTGTGGCGGACTCAGGACTGTTTTACCAGTAGTTCTATTAAGTGATAATTAGAGGCGTTCACGGTAGTATAATGATTTTTAAAATGTCGAGTATTTTATTCATTTTGTTATTTTACTTCTTTGGTGTTTTGTTTAATTCCTTCTACCAGTCAGACAGGAAGCGCTCTGAGAGTGCATGTTTCTGGTGCATTTCCGGATCCTTGATACCTGCAACAAGAATGAGCGCCCAGGGATTGAGATCTATGTGAATTAACCCAGCAGATGTTCATTTTATTCCAGTTACACTCAAACGGCATAATAATTCAAAATCTCCTGGGACAGAAGAGCTGAGAAATAGGTTTCATGAGCTCAATAACTAAATTTTCAGGTGAAGCAAATTCTGGAATTTAGGTTTTCTCTGCCTTCCCTTTTAACATTTAGTAGATTAAAATTCACCCTAATTCTTTAACCATGCTTTAAATTACACACACAACTTAAAAAATAAGATTACGTATGTTTCTATCTTCATATCCTCTTTACGCTTTTGTTTCCCCCGATGTCAGGAAAGAGAAAAAATATGTCGACCAATGCTGGAAGGATGTTGCTGTTGGGGACTTTATTCGCCTTTCCTGTAATGAGGTTATTCCTGCAGACATGGTCTTACTTTTTTCTACTGATCCAGATGGAATCTGTCACATTGAGACTTCTGGGCTTGATGGAGAGAGCAATTTAAAACAGAGGCAGGTGGTTCGGGGATATGCAGAGCAGGTAAATAATGTGTTCTCAGCTGGTGACTTATTAACATTTTTCTTTTCAGAAGATTTTCCCAGGTACATATAAGGAAATTTTTAAATTCATGTTTACAATTACAAAATAGAATCCCAGAGGACTTAATCCATTTCCAGCTATCTGTGGAAGTGTTTTATAGATAATAGAATAGAATGACTTTGAAGTTCACATATTTTAGCCTGGCAATCCTATATATTTTGGAACTAAATTAAAGGAAACGGAATTATTCTGCAATTTGGAGAATTATTTTGCAGTGGAAATAACCACCTTCTGTTCCTAAAATCTGTAATTGCAACTATACCTGGACCTTTTGAGATTCGTGTAGCTTCTCGTGCCACAGAGCTTCTAGACCTTTCTAAATCCTGCTGTGATGAGGGAAATAAGAATTTGAAAGTTATGTTAACATGAGTTTGAATGAATTCCTGCTCTGCTGTTTAATGACTTTGTGACCTTGGGCAAATCAGTTATTCAATTTATCAGCTTATCTTAAAATAGAAATAATGTGTCTGCCTCATAGCTTTGCTGTGAGAGGTAAATGAAGTAATATACGTAAAAATGTCATGCGTGGATACTGCTTACATGCCAGTTTCCTTTCGCTTTCTCTGGAAACACTTGAGATGAAGTATTATTTTAAAATTTAATGATCTTTTTAAAACTCAACTGTTAAGTCAGGTTTCCTTCGTCTAGTAAACTAAAAAGTGTTTTAGCTGCATAAATGCCCTGATCTTTAGTAAATTTCATACTCTGACGGAACAGTGGGCCATGTCTCTGTGTCTGGATTTAATTTAGATCTTGTGATTGATATGCCTCTCAGCTTGTCATTGTCACTTTTGTGAGCATTTATGTAACTAAAACATTGGTAAAAATCTTACACAATTTGAGATTCTCAAATTGTGTAAGTACCAGCTTTGAGGGTGACGTCTGTTGATTAATCATCACTCTTTGGGTTCAGTTAGAGTCAGCTGGGTTCAGTTCAGGGTCAGTACTCTGGAATCCCATGACCTGGTTTGCAGTCCTGTTTCTAAACACTGCCTTGCGTGGAAACCTATAGCAAATTATTGTTCTTCTTTGTGCCTCTCTGTCTTTATCTGTTAATTAGACCTAACTATAACACCTACCTCATGGGGGTTTAAAGAAGAAATTAATATATTTAAAGTACACAGTTGAGATTCTAGTACATCAGAAGAACTCAAAAACTGATTAACAAATCAAATCATATGATTATATAACTCAGATTTTTCATACATTTGCTGTGGTATGTTAATACATTACAAGCTATATCAGTAGTATTTCTTTTATTAGGCAAACATTTCATAGAAAAACAAGGAAATGAGATAAAGTTCCCATGGCTTATTCTTCGCGAATCCATGCCTGTGTTCTAGAAGCACACTTTGCTTATTTGCTCACTGGTTTTATCAAGCATTCTTAAATTCTCATTCAGTCCATTAGGGAATTTTGTAAGATGCTGCTGTCCAGATTATTTTTAAATTTTTGAATAAAGTATGCTGGGATTAAATATTTATGTGCTCAGAATGTTCATTTATGTGCTTAATCTCAGACACTTCCTGCATGATTAAAGAATAACAACAGAGTATCTTCAGCTTTTCAGTGCTTTCTGTGTAAGAGAGTGTTTGCTATAGGAGTAGAAGGTCTCCTTTGCAGAGTCCTGCGTGGATTCCAGTGTATGATTCGGACCTTCTTATTACCAGTAGATGCCTATGAATGTTCTGGGACCGGCCCAGTCCTACTCAGTCATTTGTGATTATGCCTGTACTTTTCTTCATTTTATTCATTTGGGTAATTGGTGACATAAATTTTGTGGCAAGAATGAATTGGTTTTATCTTAAAGAGCTGGTGGGAGGATTAAACACTTAAAAATCAATTTTTTAAGATGCTGATGTCCAGCTTATTTTTAAATTTTTAAATAAAAATTTCAGGGATTAAATGTATATGTGCTCAGAATGTACACATATATGGTTAATGCAAATGAAGTGGTATACATAAAATTGTCATCTTTTTGACATTGACTTCTTCATGTGTTGTGATTTTTACATGTATAAATAGTTACTTATCTTTTTTTTTAGGACTCTGAAGTTGATCCAGAGAAATTCTCCAGTAAGATAGAATGTGAAAGTCCAAATAATGACCTGAACAGATTCCGAGGCTATCTGTGAGTGATACATGACTTACCCTCCTTGGTGTGAGTGAAATTGTGTATTGCAATTATATTTAATTAACTCAGTAAAATTCTTGTGTCTGTATATCCAAGTTAAATCACCAAAGGCCATGTGTTTAGCCATCTATTAATTTAGCTTTATCTTAATCGTTTAGTTAAATATTTACTTATGTGTGATTTAAAAACAATAAGAAAATCTTGTTCTTAAAAAAATTGTAAAAAGTCTCTGTTAGTAGTGTGAGAATGTTTTCCACAATCTCTGTAGTAAGCCTAAGACATGGTGTTTGGAAGGAGGTGTCTGGAAAGAACTGGCAATCTAGGTGACAGGATAGTGTCCTCCTGCAGAATTAGAGTACCAGGTGGATATTTCTGGTTGGCAAAAGTTAGCCAAGGATTTGGAACATGGGTAAGAAAAAGTATGGGAAGTCATAACAGTGTTCATTTTGAAGACATCTCGTGGCATGTATGTCCCTTGTATGCTAGAATTTGAGGTCTTACCTAATTTCAGCATAGCTTTGGCTACTTAAGTGCTTTATGCCTTGAACCAAGTTATTTACTCTTTTCAAGCTTCAGTTTCCTGAGAGGAAAGAATTTAAGAGGAAACAATTAGACCTGCTTCATAGTGGTGATCTTAAGAGAAAATGGTAGAGAAAATTTCCAACACCAGAGTTACCCTGATTCCAAAGCAGACAAAGACATTTAAAGAAAGACCAGTATTCTGCATGAACATAGATGTAGGAATTCTGCACAAAATTATAGCAAATCGAACCCCACAATGTCAAAAGGATAACACATTGTTACCCAGTGGGACTTATTCCAAAAATGCAGGGTTGATTTAATACTAGAAAATCAAGTGATGTAATCTACCATATTAATAAACCATAATTAACAAATTGAAAAAGAAAGACCACTTTAATGATCATCCATGGATGTAGACAAAGCATTTGACAAAATCTAACTTCCATTCTTGCAAACTAGAAATAGAAAGGAACTTTCTCAATCTGATAAAGGCATCTATGAAGAACCTACAGTTAGAGTCATTCTTAATGGTGCAAGACTAAAGGCTTTTAAATGTTTTTCCCCTTAGATCAGGAGGAAGACATGGATATTTACTCTTACCACTTTTATTCAAGATTGCACAGCTGGTTCTAGCTGGTGCAGTCAGGCAAGGAAAGGCAATAAAAGCTATCAAATAAGAAAGAAATAAAACTGCCTTTTATTTATAGATGGTTTTATGTTCTTTGTGGAAAATCTGATAAAATGTGTAAGAATTTAATAAGTGAATTTAGGGGTGCCTGGGTGGCTAAGTGGGTTAAAGCCTCTGCCTTCCACTCAGGTCATGATCCCAGGGTCTTGGGATCTAGCCCCACATCGGACTCTCTTCTCAGCAGGGAGCCTGCTTCCCCTACCCCCTCTCTCTGTCTGCCTCTCTGCCTGCTTGTGATCTCTATCAAATAAATAAATAAAATGTTAAAAAAAAGTAAGTGAATTTAACAGTGTTGTAGGAAACATCAACATATAGAAATCAATTGTATTTCTAAATATTAGCAATAAGCAACCATATATTGAAATTTTTCAAAATACAACTTATAATAGCATCAGAAAAAATGAAATACCCGAGGATAATTCTGACAAAAGATGTGAAAGACCTGCACCCTCAAAACCATGGAACATTGCTGGGAGAAATTAAAGACCTAAATAGTTGGAAAGATGTATGTTGTTCATGGGTTGAAAGACTCAATATTTTTAGGGTGTCAGTTTGTCTCTAAATTGATCTGTAGATTTAGTGTAATCCCAATCAAAATCCCAACATGGTTTTGGGGTGTTTTTTGTTGTTGTTGTTGTGTATTTTGGTCTTTTTTTTTTTTTAAAAGAAGGGCAAAAGACATGAACAGACACTTCTCCAAAGGAAGCATACAAATGGCTAACAGACACATGAAAAAGTGTTCAACATCAGGGAAATTCAAATCAAAACCACATTAAGATACCACCTTATACCAGCTACAATGGCAAAAATTAACAAGGCAGGAAACAACAAATGTTGGAGAGGACGTAGAGAAAGGGGAACCCTGTTGGTGGGAATGCAAGTTGGTGCAGCCACTTTGGAAAACAGTATCGAGGTTCCTCAAAAAGATAAAAATGAGCTGCCCTATGACCCAGCAATTGCACTACTGGGTATTTACCCCAAGGATACAGATGTAATGAAAAGGGGCACATGCCCCCTAATGTTCTTAGCAGCAATGTCCACAGTAGGCAAACCGTGGAAGGAGCCAAGATGCCCTTCAACAGATGAATGGTTAAAGAAGATGTGGTTCATATATACAATGGAATATTACTCAGCCATCAGAAAGGACGAATACCTATCATTTGCATGGACATGGATGGAACTGGAGGGGATTATGCAAGATGAAATAAGACAAGCAGAGAAAGCCAATTATATAGTTTCACTTATGTGTGGAACATATGGAATAGCATGGAGGACATTAGGAAGGGAAAAATGAAGGGGGCGGGGAACCAGAGGAGAAGATGAATCATGAGGGACTGTGGACACTGGGAAACAAACTGGGGGTTTCAGAGGGGAGAAAGGTGGGGGGGATGGTTTAGCCCAGAGATGGGTATTAAGGAGGGGACGGATTGCAAGGAGCCCTGGGTGTTGTATGTAAACAATGAATCATGGAGCACTACTTCAGAAACGAATGAAGTGCTATATGGTGACTAACATCACATAAAAAATAGAAGTAAAAATTAAAGAAATCAAGTTTATTCTGAAAATTTATATGGGGATGCAAAGGACCTATGTTAACGTAAAACAACTTTGAAAAGAACAGAGTGGGAGGGCTAACACCACCTGATTTCAAGGCTTCTTATAAAGGTACAGTAATCAAGTTAGTGTTGTTTTGGCATAAAGACAGACCAGGAGATCAGAAGACATTGGAAGAGTATAGAGTCTAGAAATTGATCCACACATTTATAGGCAACTGGTTTTTGTTATCCATTAATGTGCCTTTGACAAACGTACACAAGCAATTTAGTAAAGAAAGATTACTGTTTTCAGCAAATGATGCTGTTACAATTGGATGTTCACATTATAACAAATAAACTTCAAGCCCTACCTCTCAACCGTGTAAAAAAAACTTAACCAAAAATGGAGCCTGTGGTTAAATGTAACCCTGCTTACACAAAGAAGAGACATAAGGGATATCTTTGAAACCTGAGATTAGGCAAAGATTTTTTGGATACAAGACCCAAACCGCAATACAGAAAAGGACAAAAAATACAAAAAAGAACTTCATCGGGGCGCCTGGGTGGCTCAGTGGGTTAAGCCCCTGCCTTCGGCTCAGGTCATGATCTCAGGGTCCTGGGATCGAGTCCCGCATGGGGCTCTCTGCTCAGCAGGGAGCCTGCTTCCCTCTCTCTCTCTCTCTGCCTGCCTCTCCATCTACTTGTGATTTCTCTCTGTCAAATAAATAAATAAAATCTAAAAAAAAAAAAAAAGAACTTCATCAAAATTACAACTGCTTTCTCTTCAATGACACTGTTAAGAGGAGAATATTCGTAATGCATGCATCAGATGTAAGACTTGTGTTCAGAATATGTAAAGACATCTCAAAACTAAGTAATAAGAAAACAAACACTACAGTCTTTTAAATGGTTAAAAAAAGTTTGAACAGACACTTCACTAGAAAAGCTATGTAGATGACAAATAGCTATGTGAAAAAATACATGTTAAAACCACAAGACTACAACTGCTACAGTTAAAAAGACCCAAGTGTAGAAGCACTGGTGAGTGTGTAGAGGATCCAGAACACCCATATACCACTTGTGGGACCATATAAAGTACCATATACCACTTGTGGGACCATATAAAGTACACTTTAAAAAACAATTTAGAAGTTTCTTAAAAAGTTAAACATGTGCCCACTGTTCGATCTGGCCGTTCCACTTCTAGGGAGTTAGCTAAGAGAAAATAAAACATTTCTTCATACAAAAACCTGCACACAAATATTCATAGCAGCTTTATTTGTGAGAGTCCAGAACTGGAAACAACCCAAATGCCCATCAGCAGGTGCATGGATAAACGAATTGGATATCCATACCATGTAATACTACTCAGCAAAAAGGAATTCACTGGTGATACATGCAACAGCATGGGTACATCTCAGAATATCACGCTCATCCGTGAAAGAAGCCAGGTGGAAAAGAATATATACTATGTGATTTGATTTATATAATTTCTTAAAAATAAAAGCTAATTTATAGTGATGCGAAGCAGATGAGTGAGTGAGCTTCTTAACCAAATTTCTGAAACTGGAGTCCTGGTCTACCTTGTCAGCTTCTTTCTTCATCCACGTCGGACATGATTTTTTTCTTACAAGACACATTGGAACATCATTTGCTGTTGTGGGTACTCAGTCTTGCCACAGAGCCCTTACCTAGTTCTAGGGCCCCATTAACCTCCTGACTCTCCAGTTATCACTTGACTCCAGATTCCCTAATGCCGTGTTTGCCTGCTCTTTGTTTTTTACATTCCCGTTGGGCTTCTCTGATATGGGTCTATTTCAGGTGTGGTGCTTTACTTTCTGATTAGCATGGTCTGACCACTGGACTTGCCCTCCTCTTGGAATCTACATCCAAAAGATGGCTCCCTGTTTCCTCTCCCTCCCTCAGTGATTGGACTTCCCTGGGTCTGCTCTGTTAACACCTCAATTAAGAGCTGGCTTCTGCAACGTGCAGGGAAGCATTGAATGAGTCAGCCCAGGTAGATACAATGATTTTATGTGGAATTATTTTTATCTACCAGACTAGCTTCTTATCCCTTACCTGCTCTGTGGTCTGTTTTCTAAAATCAACCAAAATTGAGATGCTCGCTTTCATATGGTGACTTTTCTAGTCTTACTTCCAGGCAGAACTGACATTCTCCCTATTTGTGCCCACAGTTATACTGAATATCAGATTTCTGTCGTAATAATATCTATAATAATTGTATTACACTTACATATTTCTTTTTTTTTTAAGCCTCGCTCCCCCCCCCTTTTTTTTAAGATTTTATTTATTTATTTGACAGAGAGATCACAAGTAGGCGGAGAGGCAGGCAGAGAGAGAAGGGGAAGCAGGCTCCCTGCTGAGCAGAGAGCCTGATGCGGGGCTCAATCCCAGGACACTGAGATCATGACCTGAGCTGAAGGCAGTGGCTTAATCCACTGAGCCACCCAGGCGCCCCACACGTACATATTTCTTTATCAATTGCCTCCCCTTAGACCACAAGGAACCAAGACTGTGTGTGGTTGTCTGTCCCCAGCATCTGAGTGGGAGTGCTGGGCATGTGGCAGATGTAACCTAGCTTCTTCAATGGATGAGAGCTCTGTGTGGACAGTCTGTGCTTCATATAGAGTCCAAAGGTCCCACATCATTAGTGCCAAATATATACCTATCAAGGGCAGAACCTGTTTAATGCCGGGCAGACACAGCTAGGATGGGAGTTAGGCTTTGATCTAATGACAGTAACCTAGAGTGCTGTAATGGTGAAAAATAAAGATCCTGGGGCGGGGGGGGGGGGAATCTAAAATCTTACCGAGAAACTTTGGAAATGCTTGTGTATGTTAAATAGGTTCGAAGTTTCTGGGGATAGTGAATCCTAGATTGATGAGGATTGTGTGGTCCTTGTCTGGGAATACTACATGAAATGTGAATGTTGGGACTTAAATTCTTCATCTGTAAAACCAGGAAGTAGAATTAAATTAAGCCCAAGGATACTACTGACCTTCACTGTGACTCTGTGGTTGTCTGTACATAAAACCACATACACGAAAGAATGTAAACATCTCTTAAAGAAGATGTTTACAAATTACAGGAGTGAAGGGACAAATCAATTTTCTTTGTCGTTTGTGGTATGAAACCTTCTTTGAAGAGTTATTTTTTTTTCCTTGCAATTCCAGATAACAATTTTCCTATATGTAAGAAAAAAGAAACAACTTAATGACTGAATATATTGCTTAGAAAACAGTCTAATTTTAATTCTGAAATTAAGAGGGCATTTTCAAAATAGGTGAAATACATTACTTTTTGCTTATTTAAGAAAAATTCCAGTTATTTTTCAATTTTTGCCACTATTATAACTTAATCAACTATTACTTTGATAATTTTTAAATTGTTTATTGCAGAAAATTTCAAGCATGCAGAAACTGGAAGAAAAAATATAATGAACACCCAAAGGCTCTCACCCAGTTTTAACTATTTCATAATTTTGCCAACTTTGTTTTAATTATCTTCCTATTTCTTTCCTCTTTGCATTTCATTGTAAATACTTCACTAGGAATACATAGCAGTAAAGGACCAGAACCATAACATTATTATCACACCTAACTACATAAAGAATAATTTCTTGTTATCATTTAATACTTAGTTTTTGTTCAGACTTTTCCAGTTATCTCAAAAATTTCTTTGTTGATATTCTAGATATCAAAATTTTTTGTTAGATATCCTAACCAGGATCCGAACAAGGTCTGCCCATTTCATTTAACGGTTGACACGTCTCTAAATTTTTCCTCCCAAGAAATTAGGCCAGTTAGCCTGTAGAATGTATCCCTTTCTAGACTGAGCCGCTTGCCTTCTTCCCGAGTTGAGTCCTCCCTGCTTCTCCCTGTGCCCCCTTGCCGTCCATTTGCTGAATAAGCCAGGGTCATTTCGCCTGCGGTTTACTGCACTTAGATTTTGCAGACTGCATCCTTGTGGTGGTGGTGAACCTTGTTTTCCGGCCCTCTGACTTCCTGTAAACTGTCTAGGAGCACTTTCTTTTTTTCCTTTTTCTTTTTCTTTTTTTTAAATTTAATTTTATTTTTTTGGTGTCTATTCATTGTTTATGCACCACACCCACTGCTCCATGCAATCCGTGCCCTCCTTAATACCCACCATTAGGTTCACCCAACTTCCCACCTCCCTCCCCTCCAAAACCCTCAGTTTGTTTCTCAGAGTCCACAGTCTCTCATGGTTCATCTTCCCCTCTGATTTTCCCCAACTCCCTTCTCCTGTCCTTCTTCTAATGTCCGCTGTGTTATTCCTTATGCTCCACAAATAAGCGAAACCATATGTAATTGGCTCTCTCTGCTTGACTTATTTCACTCAGCATAATCTACTCCAGTCCCATCCATGTTGATACAAAAGTTGGGTATTTGTCCTTTCTGGTGGAGGCATAACACTCCATTGTATATATGGACTATATCCTCTTCATCCATTCATCCGTTGAAGGGCATCTTGTCTCTTTCCAGTTTGGCAACTGTGGCCATTTGCTGCTATAAACATTGGGATATAGATGGCCCTTCTTTTCACTACATCTGTATCTTTGCGGTAAATACCCAGGAGTGCAATTGCAGGGTCATAGGAAAGCTCTATTTTTAATTTCTTAAGGAATCTCCACACTGTTCTCCAAAGTGGCTGCACCAATTTGCATTCCCACCAACAGTGTCAGAGGGTTCCAGGGGCACTTTCAAATCTGATGCAAGAAATAGTTTCTGTTTCTACAGAGGTAGACGTAGATATACACATATACACACACGCAGGAAATATTGCATACAATTTCAAAGTCTTCACAGATCTCTTGATGCCATAGTCTCTAGGTTGATTTTCTGTTACAGAGGCTTGATTAGGACCCTTTGGAGACTGTTCCATACTATCTGGAGGCCTGTGATGTCCCTTGTTGCATTGGTAGTTCTGTTAAGATTGGTGTTCTCTATCTTATCCTTTTATTATAAAACTCCTCATCAGTCTGTCACCTAATGATTTTAGCAGCACAGGTTACCATGGCCTAGAACAATCCTTGATTCCATCCAGGTCGAAAATGGTAATTTCCTAATCGTATCAAGAACTTTATCCTTGTCTGTTACTAAGTTACCTGAAATACAGTTTGTACTTGAGTAACAGTTACTTATTTGGAATATTTCTGAGTTTTTGTAAAAGTTGACAATCGGTGAATAATGGAAAACAATGGTAATTGAAACTTTTTGCATCTTTCTCTGAGCCAAAGTAAAATAACAAAAACAAATGGCCCAGAGATTTGAAACCTTTCTTGTGAACTGCTCGACAGAATACTTCCAGTCAAAAAACCTCAAAATCCATGATTTTTATTTTTGCATCCCCATGTTTGCTATTTATTTCCCCCCCAGTTTTACTATGTAAAAATGAATCTCTGTGCTCTCTTATAGAGAACATTCCAACAAAGAACGCGTGGGTCTCAGTAAAGAAAATTTACTACTTAGAGGATGCACCATTAGAAACACAGAGGCCGTGGCGGGCATTGTAGTTTATGCAGGTTAGTGACACTCCTCATTTTCACGGTTGTCTCCTCTGTGTTTTTCTTCAAGTTAACATTTTCTGTTTATTCAGAACGCAGTCTACAAAAGCAGAAAGCAAATTTTGTCTTGATAAGCTTAATCCTTGGTCTCTGTTTTTCTAAATGGATCGCAAAAGCAAACTAAATTAGCAAAATATATCATGCAACTACTCTTTGTTAAATCATCTGTCACAGAGACTTAAAAACATGATACTTGCTATCTGGCTTTAATTTGCATATTTTCTGACATGTTACCTGTGTAGGCCATGAAACCAAAGCAATGCTGAACAACAGTGGTCCAAGGTATAAGCGCAGCAAATTAGAAAGAAGAGCAAATACAGATGTCCTCTGGTGTGTCCTACTTTTGGTTGTGATGTGTTTAACTGGTGCATTGGGTAGGTAAAATAAGAGTTTTGTATACTGACCTCTTTTCAGCAAGATCTTTATTTGAAGGTTTTTTTTTTTTTTTCAAAATATTTATGAATATTTGACTTCTGCAAAGGAGATTTTTATTTGCCAGTAATAGTTTCCCTCACATCTCTGTCTTTCTCATTTTGTGATCTGAAAGGCATTAATGTTGATGATAGCCAGTTACATGTGCCCACAGTAGGAAAGGGACCTGGGAAGAGATTTGAAGAGAGACCGAGACAGGAGAATGTGGAGCCTTTTGCTTTTCATTTTGTTTTCAGAAATAAGCAATTGGTGTTCATCCAAAATAAATACTCTTATTTAGGAATGAAGTTCTATATTTACATAATACATATGTACTATCCTTTTCATGTCTGTGTGTTTTTTGAAAGGGCATGGAATCTGGTTGAGTAGATATGAAAACATAATGTTTTTTAATATCCCTGAGCCTGACGGACATGTCATATCACCAGTGTTGGCAGGATTCTATATGTTTTGGACCATGATCATTTTGTTACAGGTAATTTCTCTTGAGCTCATCATAGAATTTTAAGATCTTTGTTACTTACCCAACTATATTTGGTTTCTCAAACTTCCTTTTCCCTCTGACATTGTTTAAATTATTTGGTTCCTCTTAGGTCTTGATTCCCATTTCACTCTATGTTTCCATTGAAATCGTGAAGCTTGGACAGATATATTTTATTCAAAGTGATGTGGATTTCTACAATGAGAAAATGGATTCTACCGTACAGTGCCGAGCCCTCAACATCACCGAGGATCTTGGACAGATTCAGTATCTCTTTTCTGATAAGACAGGAACTCTAACTGAGAATAAGATGGTTTTCCGAAGATGTAGTGTGGCAGGCTTCGATTACTGCCATGAAGAAAATGGTGAGTGTTGGGTTTCTGTGAAAACCAACCCTAAGATTGGTCATTTTTGGCACCCAGTTAAAGCTTTGATAGTTCTAGCATATGGGTGCTGTACCTCATCAAAAGAGGCATTAAGCTTCATTGTGCTTTCAAAAGCTAGTAGGTCAGAGTCAAGGGGTCTACTGCCGTAGTTTCTTCAAAAGGGAGGAAAATCCTACTAATAGCAGTAGGAGGTGGGAGATGAGGTACAGTGAGAATAGAGTATTATAGATACTTTGAGAATCTAATGAAACTATGACCATCTCCCTAAGAAATATTTTGAATCTAATGAAACAACTGAATCTCCATAAGAAATATTTTGAAAATAATTCCAGAGGGAGGGGTACATCTTCTCCCTAACCCATTACATCTTCCTTTAGCCATAGATATCCATTGATTCTTGGTTAAGAACACATAGTTTAAGAATAAATATAATGAGCTAAACTTCTGAGGCTAAGTAAATAATACAAATGGCAAGCTTTCTTTAAAGAACTGAACTACATTAATTTTGTTATTTATAAAAGTAATATGCACTCCTATGAAAATAGTTCTGAGAACTGCCCATAACTAATTAAAAACCTTACTCTCTAGAGGTTAACCACCATTAACAATTTGATGAACATATAACTCCATATTCTTTTATATGTGAACATACATATTTGCACATTTTCCCTTTTACAGGTTAGAACAGTTACATTATTTCTTTTTGCGGTTTGCTTGTTTTATTCAACACTATCTCATGGATTTTTTTTTCTGAGTGAGCTCATAACTTAACATTAAGTGCATGGTATTGCACTGTATGTGGTCACGCTTACTTTGCTATTGTAACAATACTTTCAGTGAACATACTCAATTATCACTTACTCATTCAACATAAATTTTGTGAGCACCTAATCTGTGGTACAAGTCCCTTGATCTCATGTAGCTTTTAGAGTTTAAGGCAAGGAGACATAATTAAAGATTATGATATGTAAAAGAAAACTCACCAAGTAGTATGCATTTTTGTACATACATGTTTGTACATATCTTATTTTTATGAGATACCTTTCTAGAGTGGTATTATTGGCTCCAGAGGAATGCACATATAAAATTTTTATAGATCCTACAAAATTTACCTCTAAAATATTGTGCTGATTTACATTTCTACCACCCAGAAAAACAATACCCGCTTTTCACACCAGCCATAATGGGATTAAGTTACTCTTAATCTGTGTGATTTTTGTCTACTCAGCACTTCATTGCCTTAATTTGTCTCTGATTAGCAATGAGATGCTTAACTTTTTATGTGTTCATTGGCCTTTTGAATTTCCTTGGTACAGTGGTCATTTCCTTTCCCTATTTTGTAGGAAGATTTTATCTATTAAGGCAGGGCTGGCGTTCAGCTCGTTGTTCAGTCTAGGTTGTCTGTGGCCACTGTGCATGTTCATTAGGGGGCTTGTATTGAACTGAATGTTAAATAATTTGTCCCTGTGATATTATCCTTCTGTGTGTGATGAGTGTTTTCCTGCTTCTTCATTTATCACTGTATTAGTTTTCTACTGCCAGATAACAAATTATGACAAATTTAGTGACCTTAAACAACACAAATATACTGTCTCATGGCTTTTGTGGGGCTTGGAGCCTGGGTGTTGGATGGTGGCATCCCCCCTCAGGGTCTGTCACCAAGCTGAAATTTAGTGTCTGTTCCAAGTGTCTGAAATTTAGGGACTGTTCCGAGCTCCTAGAGGTGGCCCACTGTTGCTTACCAGATAGCCTCTTCCTAGCGTCCTAGTTTGCTTCCTCAAAGCCTCAGCATAATTTCTAGCTTTGAATTTCTCTGACTTCAGGGAAGTGCTGTCACTCTTCTTTTTACCTCATGAGATCAGATCTACCTAGGATAGTCTTCTTTTAGATTAACTCAGATTCAGCTGGGTTAGCTGCTTGGTCACATCTGCAAAATCTTCCCAAGGTTTCCATCTAACATAAGTGAATCACAGAAGCGAAACCCCATAGTACCCGGAAGGTATGTTCCGGTCAGGGGGATCAGAAACTTGGGGGCCATCTTAGAATTCTGTCTAGCATGGTCTCTTAGGGTGTTTCTAACTTGTCAGAATTTTTATGTTTATTAAATCTTGTCAGCTATTATGAATATTAATAAGATTACGAATATTATAATTCCTGTCAGTAGTGTTAAACCCGGCCCAAAATTTTGAAAAATATAACTATTTTCTCCTAGATATACATACATACATGCATACATATATGTGTATATGTATTTTTAAGATTTTATTCATGAGTTGGGACAGGGGTAGATGGAGAGGAAGAATCTTTTTTTTTTTAAAGATGGTATTTATTTATTTGTCAGAGAGTGAGAATACAAACAGGGAGAGCAGCCAGCAGAGCAGGTGGAGGGAGAAGCAGGCTCCATGCCGAGCAGGGAGCTCAATGTGGGACTGTATCCAAGGACCCTGGGATCATGACCTGAGCCAAAGGCAGAGGTTTAACTGACTGAGCCACCTAGGCACCCTCCTAGGCACATGTATTTTTTTTTTTTAAGATTTTATTTATTTATTTGACAGAGAAAGAGATCACAAGCAGGCAGAGAGGCAGGCAGAGGGAGAGAGAGAAGCTGGCTCCCTGCTGAGCAGAGAGCCTGACATGGGACTCGATCCCAGGACCCTGGGATCATGACCCGAGCCGAAGGCAGCAGCTTAACCCACTGAGCCACCCAGGCACCCCTAGGCACATGTATTTTTTAAGCTGGGTTTTGTTACCTGTGAACGCGAGGAATAAAATGTTGAATATTTATTGCATAATCACTATAGAAATCTAAAAAATAGCTATTCATATTGGATATATTGATACTCTGCATTGTTTCATCTTCTTCAGTGTATTTTTGTTACCAAAGCAATATTGTAGAAAATTCCAGATAAGCTAAAAGAAGAAAATTTAAAAGCCATCAATAATGCCCACCAGAGTGGACCACAGTTAGCACTTTTGTACATTTCTTTTGAGTCTTTTTTTGTACACATTAATATATATATATATATATATATTTAGTGGCATTATGGTGTGCTTTTGTTTTTACAACCATTTTTCTTAAGACTTCCTCATGACTACCTTTCTGTTCTCTTTTCTCTACCTTAGGCAGAGAAGGTACCAAGTGACTGAAAATCCTACACTACCCTGACTGAACTGTTTGTGCACCATGGGTGTTGCACTTCTAGAGGCTATGCTATATTGCACTATAATAACTGCCAACATGTATATAAATAATCCACCTCAGTGTAGCTGAACTTTCACACCCATTTGTGAGATTTGTGTCCTCCATAATGTTTGACTCTAGATCCCTGTTTTGAAGAAGTATCTTATAGTAGTAATGTTTCACAAAATGTACAGTGGAAAGCACTGCCTTGTTTTTTGTATTAGGAGTATTTAAGAGGGCTAGTACCACCCTTTCCTATCCCAGTCCTTGAGATGGGAGTCCCCACATTTGGCTCAGCAAGTGTGTCTCCTCTGTAGCCCCTTAGGCAGAGAAGGTACCAAGTGACTGAAAATCCTGTGCTACCCTGACTGAACTGTTTGTGCTCCATGGGTGTTGCACTCCTTCTAGAAGGTTCCAGCTTTGCCTGGGAGCAGATCTCTGCCATAGATACATCCAGAGTTCCGGGTCTCCTTTCTGTAATGGCTTAAAAACAAAGACATGTACATACACACTCTGATTGACAAAGGAGGGAATAGTAGGGGCTACTGCTCTCCAGAATTTAATGCTGAGACATACTATGTTCACTAAAATGAAAGCTAGTTAACTCTTTTTAGGATTTGCGGGCAAAAGATTTGATCTTTCCATAAAGAACATTGTTGCTAGGAAAGAGCCCCGTGTACGTATGCATTTAAACTAAACACATCTGACAACAATTTGATGTTTTAAAACCTTGCAACATAGGGGCACCTGGCTGGCTCAGCTGGAAGAGCGTGTGGCTCTTGATCTCAAGGTCATGAATTTGAGCCCCGCATTTGGTACAGAGATTATGTAAATCAGTAAACTTAAAAAAAAAAAAAGTAAAATTAATAAACTTAAAAAAAATAAAAAAATTGCAACTTAGAAATTTGGTCTATGGACTCAGCAGCAAAGATATTTCTTTAAAAGATTACTGAAAGAGGTTGTCTTTTTTAAAATAATTTTTTAGTGTAGAATATTATTAGATTTACAGATGCTATTAAGGGTTCGTTGTGCCCCCCATCCAGTTTCCTTTGTCGTTAACATCTTATATTAGTCATATAATACATTTGTCATAAGTAATGAAATACTATTGACATGGTATTATTAACTGAAATCCATACTTCAGTCAGGTTTCTTCATTTTTACCTTATCTTCAAGGATCCCATCCAGGAGACCTTGGGACAGTCACTTAGATTTGACAGCTTTTCAAGCTTTCTGTTTTTGGATGACTCTATTTCTGAAGGGCGCTATTTAGGGATTTTGTAGAATGTTTCTCACTTTCAGTTTGTCTAGCGAGTCTTTATGGTGCACGATTTGTGAATGTGATCTCTACAGTGGTAGCCCCTAGCAGTTTCCAAGAACAAGGATTTTGGAATCCGGCCTCCTGAGTCTGATTCCCGTCTTTACTGCCTACAAGCTGAGTGACTCTGGGCAAGTTATCTAATTTCTCTGGGCCTCAATAAAAAGGATCAGTATTATTCATGAAGATAATTCATGAACAGCTACTTGGAGCATGGCACAAAATAAGTTCTTTATCAGTAAGAGCTGCTATTGTGGTTGTAATTATAGTTCTCAAAATAAATAGATTGATCTTTTGGGGAGCTCATGGTCCAGTGTGGAAGACAGACATGGAAATGTAAAAATATGTGAGTGTCATTAAGATTAAAGTCTGGTGTTCTTGTTGCATACTGTTTTGATTTTTAGCAGTCAGTGTAGGAAGCGAATTTAGCTCTGATCAAGATTTGGAGCCTAGAGGATATCGGGCAAAGAAATTTTTGGAATGCTGGAAATGCACAGGGAGTTAGTTTAGAAGGAAAGATTTGTGTATCAAAGATATGCGGATGATACAGTTGGACGAAGCTTAGCTGGGCATGCTGTTTATAACAGGTCAAAGTTGGGATGCTGGAAATGTTTGGGGGATTAGTTCATAGCAAAATGTTTGGCAGATATGGTGATATAGTTGGGAGAAATCCATGAGCATGGTGTGTTGTTCGTTTTTGGTTTTGGCCCTTTGGGGAGCACATTGAAAAGTGTATAAACTTTTTGTTCTATAGACTCTTGCTGACTTCTTCCAGATAGCAAATAAATATAAATAATGGGCCATGAATAGGTTATTAGCTATTTGAAGGGTGAGTCAGAAGAGAAGATGAGGGATTAAATAAGGAGAAATAAAGTAGTTGACCTAGAAGCTAATCCAATACCTTCCTTGAGTCAAAGGAAAGACTACATACTTTGTATTTTCTCCTTTGGGTTGGAAGGCAAGGATTCTTGCCCCACTCCCTTTCATGGAACTAATTAGAACCAGCTTTAAGAGACATATGAAAATCTTCATGATCATTTGGGTAGATTTTGTTGACCAATATGGTAATATGCTTTTCCTTCTCATGCCCAATTGTTGAGAAATTTTCCGAGTCTACAAGTATTACTCCAGTAGCTTTGTTTTCTGAATCAAATTATAACTTTACTGGTCTATTTCCTTCTCATAGTTTTTTACAAAATGATTAAAGATTACCCCATGTGTTCTTCAGTCCTATTTATTGAACAAGTTTGTTCTGTCCTAAGGGCTGAGCTCTCTGGCATTATAGTAATTACACAATTGCATGGTGACTGATTTCCCTAATGATGGCTAGAAAAACTTCCTGTATAGCCCTTGTGTTTCTATAGGTTTTGTAATACTGTAATTATTTTATTTATTTTTATTTTTAAAAGATTTTATTTATTTATTTGACAGAGAGAGATCACAAGTAGGCAGAGAGAGAAAGAGAGAGGGAAGCAGGCTCCCCTTTGAGCAGAGAGCCCAATGCGGGGCTCCATCCCAGGACCCTGAGATCATGATCTGAGCTGAAGGCAGAGGCTTAACCCACCGAGCCAGCCAGGCGCCCCTGTAATTATTTATTTTAAAAATGGTATCACATACTAGTAAATTTCTTTAGCTGTTCAAGGACGTATCAACCTCAGCACTATTGACATTTTTGGCTGCATTATTCTTCATCATGGGGGCTGTCCTGTGCCTTCTAAGATGTTTAGATGCTTCCTTGGACTCTGCCCACTGAATGCCAGTAGCACTCCTGCCCAAGTTGTGACAAACAAAGTGTGTAAAGGCATTGTGAAATGTTTGGGGGAATAGAGTCACCCCTTGTTGAGAGTCTCTGAACTAATCTATCATATACCAATGACTGCTAAAGAGATAGAAGTAGTGGATACATGTACTGGCTTTGGAGTCAGGAAGATCGAAATTCATATCCCAGCTCTGCCCCCAACTAGCTATTTAACCTTGGTCAGAAGACCATGTCCCTTGGTCAGAAGACAGATCCCCCAAGGATCTGTCTGGATCTTAGCCTCTCTTAGCTATAAAGTGGAGCAGTGATGGTTTCTACCTGGTAGCATTATGTTTAAGATGAAAAAGGAAGATGTAGACGTTTGTAAAGGAACTTAGACGCCTGATTGAAAGGAGGTCCTCAATAAATGTTAAGTCCCTACCCCACAACTTTCCCTTGATCCCAGATAGAGACTATTAAACAGGATATGCAGACATTCTTTATTTTATAAATTAACTTGCCAAAGCCATACCCTATATTTAGTAACTAGACTTGGCCTGAATACAGACAACTAGCAATTCAACAAGTACATATTTACTGATTGTCCACTCTGTATTCCAGACACTGGTTATCATGATAAATAAGACAGACAAGGACCCTGTTCTCAAAGAGCTTCTATTGGAGAAAATAGATGCAAATAAATTAATTCTTAAATCAAGAAAAAAATGAAAAGTGCTTTCCAGAGAATTAAAATGGGTTGTTATGATACAGAATGATCGAAAGTCACTTTGGATTGGGTGGGGGGGGGGGTAAGGCCTCTCTAATATTTAGAGCTTAGATCTAAATAACACGCTTGAAGTTCAGGTGCAAAAACCTACCAGTGAGAGGCAGCAGCTGGAATAGAGGCCCTCAGGGTAAAATGAGCTTGGCAGTTTTCAAAGTAAGAAGAGAAGGCCAGCGAGGCTGGACTGTGGAGAAGCGTGGAAGAAGAAGGGGCAGGAATGTTCAAGAAGTCAGCTGCGATCAGATCATTTTGAGCTATGGAAGCCAAAATAAGGGAAGTTTTGTGCATGAACAATCTGCTCTGCTTTATGTTTTAGGAAGATCACTCTAGCTACTGGTTGAGGAATGGAGTGCAGAGGGGCAGGGAGACCAGTGATGAGGCTATTTGCACTGGCCCAGTTGGGATGTGATGGTGGCTTGGACTAAGGTCATGAAGATGGAGAGAGTTTGAGATATTTGAGATGTGTTTTGGATAAATAATAGATAGCTATTGGTGATGTTTTACATATGGGTGCCGGGGAAGACCAGGAGAATCAAGGAGACTCCTAGATTTTTGGCACAAGTAGCTGGATAAATATTTAGGTCCTGTCTACAAAGACGGGGAAGGCCAGAGGAAGAGTAAGTTAGAGGGAGAAGTGAGGAAGAGCTCTTCTTTGGCCATATCAAATGTAAGATATCTAGTATCTATTTAGTCAACAAATATTTACTGAGTATTAGTAAATACGGCTCTGGGAATATCACATTAACATGTTAATATCATATTAACAAAATAGACAAAACTCTGCCTTTTTGGGAGTTTATATTCTAGTGGATGTTTCAAAAAAATAAAAACAAGATCTATAGTGTTTAGATGGTGTTAAGTACTGCAGTAGGGTTTATAATAGTGTGTTGTATCTGGCAAGCTTTTGCTGTCAAGGGATGTGGTAAGAGACTTGAGAAAGGTAAGAGAGTGAGCTCTGTGGATATCTGCTTAAAGAGTCCACTAGACATCCAGCTGGAAGTATCAAGTAGAGAGTTAGATATATATAGGAGTCTGGATTCCAATTAGAAATTGGAGTTGAAGTTACAGGTTTGGAAGTCAGGTGCATATGAAATGATATTTCAAATATAAGGCCAGGTGACATGACCAAGGAAGAGTCTAGAGGTGGAGCAGGGAAAGAGTTCCTGCAGCAGCTTGGTGTTTGAGGGCTGAAGAGAAGACAGCAGGAGAATCTAAGAAGGAACGGCCATTAAAGTAGGAGGAAGAACAGGTACGGATGGTGTCGGAGAAGCCCAAAGAGCCGTTCAGAGAGAATGGTCAGCTCTGTTGGATGTTACTAAGAGCGCAGATAAGATATGGACGGATGCGGTAATTGGATTTGGTAATGTGGAGCTCATGGGTGACCTTGCCAGGAGTAGTGTCGGTGGGCAGACAGGGACAGAAAGCCATGAGACTGGTTGAGGAGAGATTGGTGTCAGCATAAGGGGAGAATTGTAAGGGTGAAGTCCTTGAGAAGGCTGGCGGGGTGGGAGACAGATTGCAAATTGAGAAAGCTTGGCAATTGAAACTTTATCAATAGTAGTAGTAGTAGTAGCAGTAGTAGTAGTAGTGGTAAAAACAAGAGTTTGGATACGGGTGTGGAGAGGTTGGTAGATTTGCTGATGGGATAAGAAGGGAGTTGCTTCCTAACTGCTTCTACTTTTCTTAGCAAGGTAGGTTCATTAAGGGAATCTGGAGATTTTGGGGATTTTGGAGGGCAGATTTGGGGAGGAGGTGATGTGTGAGAGCTGTTGAAGTAAATGCCTGACATACTCAACCTGCAAGCGCTTCTTCTCAGGTAAGGACCCCGTGTGATTTTTCTCTTTCAGCCAAGAGGTTAGAGTCCTACCAGGAAGCAATCTCTGAAGATGAAGATTCCACTGACACTCCGGTCGACTCCCTCAGCAATATGGTGAAACCCAGGGCCCCCAGCTGCAGGTCGGTTCATAACGGGCCCTTGGGAAGTAAATGCTCGAATCATCTTGCTGGGAGCTGTTCAGCTCTGGGAAGTAGAGAAGGAGCCAGTGAAGTGCCTCACTCCAGACAGGCTGCTTTCAGTAGCCCCATTGTAAGTGTGAATGCGTGACTTGAATTTTGCACATCCGTCATGAATAATGAAAGAACGTTCCGTAATTGTGACAGAGCCCAACACTGTTGTCTTTCCTACCTGAGAAGAGACTGCGTAATTGCCGTTTAGTGTAATTGCCACACATCATTAGAAATATAAGCAAACACTATTGCAACTTCCTGATTTGTGGGATGATTCAGTGTTGAGAGATAATATATCATTTCTGAAAAAGCCTGGTGTTTCTGATCGGGGCCAGTCATGTCTGAGCCTGAAGAAGGCTGCTGGGGTTTAAGGCACTTGGCTCACTCTCAGAGCCCCAAAGCTTGGCAGGGTTGTTTCACAGACAGGGAAGGATGTCTGAATCCCAGGCAAATTCAAGTACCCTCCTAAAGCCTTTTTATCTTTCTGCATTCCTCCCCCACATCCCACCACACCTGTGTCCTCTTCCCCTTTCCCAGTCCTCAGTATGACATTTTCTCATATTTCCATTTTAAAGCTCAGCTGGGTGTTGCTTGATTCCCAGAGGGAAGTGTTGAACAGTGTTTAGTCACACTTACTGATGAACCCGTTTTACTGCCAGAAAATAGAGAGCGCCACGTGGAAGATAGGAAAGACGGACGACACTTCCATGAAAGAGCTAGAGGTCGCAAGTTTTGCCATACTTAACATTGCTTCAGTAAAAATTCAGCTGCCTGATTTCTGCCCTCCACAGTTCATTAATACTTGTGTTTTCCCAAGATGAGAGGATTCCCCAGCCGTGAGACTAGTAACTGGTTGATCTTTAAAATAGGCAGCTTGTAACAAGAACGAATCTACTTTGGGGGAATCTTTGGGTTTCTGCGTTGAATTTATTGTATGGTTTTCATAGTAGCGATGTGATCTGAGTAGACCCCAGTGAGCTCGCTGGTCCTAGAAAGGCCCTGAGGGGACTCTCTTGGCTCTTTTTGAAGTTGCCAGTGAAAATTGCATCCACGAGGGTGATATTTCAGTACAACTCATTTCGTTAATTTCTGTGGCACTAAGATATAAAACCTGGCCTAGTGGATCTTGGACATAGATCAGACCCTTCCAAACATCTAGCCTTAATTTTCCTCCCAACTTTTGAAAGAGAAATAGGGAAAAAATGCATCTAGCCTCTTCTGTGCACTCACTTTAAGGCCATATCAGGAAAAGGGACATATGTCTGGCTGGGTTAGGAGAGCGCATGACTCTTGATCTCGTGCGGGGTTGTGGGTTCGAGCCCCACATTGGGTGTAGAGATTACTTGAAAGTAAAATCTTTTTTAAAAAGACTATATCTGGAATAGATATCGATTTTCCTCTCTTTTCACCTTTTCCTCTACTAAGCTTTTACATTTTTCAAGGACATGAAGTTACCACCTGTTGACTCATGTTTCCTTGGAAGTAGTAGGGCCTGGCTACCCAGAGGGCCTGTGCTCTACCCACGCTCTCAGTTTCCTGATTTAGTCTCATTGTCTTCTTAGAAAAAAATGATATTTCTTAGCCTGTTCTTTCATCTGTACCATTTCTTCCATCCAAAATGTACTCTCCCCTCCCGGCAACCTACCTCTGTCTACCAAACCTGATGGAATACTTACTTCTTATAATACTTAGTTCTTACTTCAAATATTCTTCCTTCTTTTTTTTTTTTATTATACATTTTTTTTTTTTTAATTTGAGGGAGAAAAAAAGCCCTCACGCAAGCGGTGGGAAGGCTTGAGAAGGAGGGGGAGAGGAAGAGGGAAGGAATCCCAAGCAGACCCTGCAGAGCCCCACTTAGGGCTTGATCTCACAACCCTGAGATCATGACCTGAGCTGAATCCAAGAGTCAGTTGCTTATCGGACTGAGCCCCCCAGGCGCCCCTAAATATTCTTCCTTCGGAAGACTTCTCAGACTCTTCTCAGATCCTGAGCTCTCTGTACACATTCCCTCCCTTCCTTGGTTCTAATTTATTTCTTATTTCTGCCTCTGACATACACCATTAACTCCTTGAGAGCAAGAACTCTCATCTTGACTCCTCAGCATTCGGTGTAGTGTCTTGTGTGTCCATTCTTGACAAGTAGGTTTTTTGGTTTTGTTTTGTTTTTTAAGATTTTTTTTTTATTCATGAGAGAGAGAGAGAGAGTGAGAGAGAGAGAGAGCACACAAGCAAGGGGAGCAGCAGGCAGAGGGAGAAAGAGCAGCAGACTCCCCGCTAAGCAGGGCGGCAATCCCAGGATGTTGGGGTCATGGCCCGAGCTGAAGGCAAATGCTTAACTGACTGAGCCACCCAGGTGCCCCTCAAGAGGTAGTTTTGAAGGTTGTTAAATGAAGCTGATGACCACGCTCAGTCTCCCCATTCAGTCCAATTTTTTTTTTCTTACTTGCCCTATACTTCAAGGTCATGTGTCATTCTCATTGCGTGGACACACTGGGGTTGTTGTTTGGTTTTGTGTTTTCAAAACCACACCTGTTATATATAGGATAAAGAGGTAGGTGTTCCTTGAGATCCGAGATCCTTTCACTCTTGCTCTAGACAAGTTCATTTTACCCTTTCTGTAGACGTGAGATTATTTTGAGAAAGCTATCAATTCTTTGTCCTGAAAAATTAGCATCTCTAAAAATTTTGCCCACAATTGCAGAAGCCTGTCCGTGGAGCCCGGGTTCAGAATACAAATGTAAGGAATCCCACGGAGGACATTAGGAGAAGGGGGAATGAAGGCGGGGAAACTGGAGGGGAGATGAACCATGAGAGACTATGGACTCTGGGAAGCAAACGGAGGGTTTTAGAAGGGACGGGGGTGGGGGATTGGGTGAGCCTGGTGATGGGTATTAAGGAGGGCACGGATTACATGGAGCACTGGGTGTTACAGGCAAACAATGAATCATGGAACACGACATCAAAAACTAATGATGTCCTGTATGGTGACTAACACAACATAATAAAAAAAAGAATCAATTTAATTAAAAAAAGAAGACCAACTTGAGAGCACATCGGGAGCCATGATGTCTAGAAACGGAAGATTGTAAGATGGCACCTTGGACGGGGAGGCGAGTTGAGTGCCAGGGGTGAGGATCCTAGGCAGGGCACCGGCAAATATATGCCAACCTTTGGGAATTAAAATGTCACTGAGACCCCTGAGTCCTAGGTTCATTTTACCTATTTGAAATAGAAACCTTTTCCTTGTAGGCCAGTGTTTCTGTGCTTCTTTGGTCCTCTCTCTGCTTTCATTCAGTGAGAGCGTTGTTCATTTTGCCTGGGTAGCTGCTAGAGCCCTGTGTGATCTCCTATCTGTCATTGAGGCCTTAGCTTAGAATCACCTTGTCGGTAAACCATCCCTACCACCTAATCCAAAGTTCTTTCCACCCCCATCTCCACCCTGTCTCTCTCTGTCTCATTCTAGAAGCATCTTACTTGTTCACAGGTTAGTGTTTGGATCTGATATCTCCTCACATTAGAATGTGAGCTCCATGCAAGCTAGGATCCTATCTGCTCTAGGCACCTCTCTTTCCCTGAGAGTGCCTGACACCATAGATCAGCAAAATATTGATGGGATCAGTGAATGAATGAATGAATGGCTTAGTGAAAAACAGTGGCAAAATACTAGACACTGGGATATAGAATGAATATGACATGTCCCTGTCCTTTGGTTTTATTCTAAGTAGAGGAGACAGACATATCAATACATACCTACCATCCTGTGTTATAGATGCCGTAATGGTGGGTTAAACCAGAGTAGAGCAAGGGCGCAAAGAGGGGAGTGATCGACTCTCAGGGGATGAGGAGGGATCGAGAAGGGCCACAGAAGAGACGTAAAACTTGAGTTGGGATTAAACTAATGAGTTAGGGGTTTGCCGAGGAGAAAAGGAAGGGCATGTAGGGCAGGCTGTGTGGCAACTGTGGGGGCTCCAAGACAAGGGGCTGTGGACGAACGTGGTGTAGGGGAGGAACGACCATGTGTGGTTGTGGGGGCTCGTCTTTTTCCTTCAGGTCTGTGGTGGTCAGGAATCTGAGGGAGCCAGAAGAAGGCTCGTGTGTCCATACTTCAGCCACTTTAGGTGGGCCATTGAGCCCCTAAAGCTGGAGTAGGATGGCAGTGGGAAATGAAGTAAGAGCCATGGCCACTGGGAGAACTGGGGGAGGAACGGGGGGCACTATTAAGGCCATCGTAAAGCTTCAGCCAGCACTGTTAGAGGGCAAAGAGAGGTCTTGGCCAACATTTGCTTGTTTAATCAGACCTGCAACCTGGTAGGAAGGCGCAATATGAATCATGAAAATCTAAAGTTTTAAATAGGCAGATGGTATATAAGATTCAGACAAAGATTCAGGACCACCAACATGAAACAAGATAAGGCTTTGTTTAACTGTAGGAAACTATCCACATTGTGCTTAAATTCAGTTAGGAGGATAACTTTTCTCTGCATTTAAAAAAAAAATGTCTATTTGAGTCAAAGTGGGAGGGGTTTATGTATGTTTTCTAAAGAGTGGCATCTTTTTTTTTTAAAGATCTTTTTTTTATATTCATTTATTTGACAGACAGATCACAAGTAGGCAGAGAGGCAGGCAGAGAGAGAGAGGAAGTAGGTTCCCTGCCCAGCAGAGAGCCAGACTCAGGCCTTGATCCCAGGACCCTGAGATCATGACCTGAGCCACTGAGCCACCCAGGCGCCCGAGTGGCATCTTTTTATTCTGTTTCTCCAGCGCCTACTTATATAATATAAAAGCAGCAAGTGTTTGGTAGTCGTGTACAATAAAATTTTATTCTTCTCCATGTACTGGGTTTTGAGTTAGGGATCCAAAGATCAATACAGGATGGTCCTTCCATTAAAGGAACTTAACAAATTCTAAGAACGAAATGCGCCTGGTATCATTTAAAGCAGCATGATGTGGGCCTGGCTCTTGGGGTAATCAGAGTTCCGAGAAGGCAGAAGCTGTCCATCACAGAAAAAAAGAGCAAAATCCAATTTTGTAATACAGGGTTTCAGTGAGGAAGATTTGGATCTCAGAAAAGATCCTATCTTTTTTTTTTTCTTTTTGTATCCTCTAGATACAGTCCTAGAGATCAGAGTTGCATGTGATAACTCTGTACCTTCTCTTCAGTTCAGCAGCTAAGTATCTTAGTTACTAGGGATTAATTTATTTAGAGAGACCAACTTAAGTGAAAGAATGTTACGTGCCTGCAGCTCAGTATGATACAGATCTTTCCTTAAATCTCGGGGGCTCTTCTTTCATGTCTTGTGTTATGGTTGTCTTGTGTGGTCCTGAGTTTCTGGGTTTTTCCCACATTTAAGAGTACTTTTTGTAAACACAGTTTTGCTGACAAGAGCCCCGCTTTTGAAAGGGTCTAGTATTTCTTCTCTTCTTAGGCTCATGGTCCAGCTTCTTGGTTCAGGCAGCCGTCACATTCCCCCACTGGCTTGTAAGACAGCTTATGTCAATAGTGTTTACCACAAAAGTGAAAGGTAGAGACCTTTCAATCGTCTTAGATTGATTTTGGAGTTCAGAGGACTCCTTTATGTCCTGAAGTGAGTCATTAGTCAGTAAAAAGTTCATGGAGACAATGAAATCACTATAAGCTTATAAGGTCTCTAAGGTAATCCCAAATGTGCTCCCCAGAGCAGATGTCTCTAAAAAATTTAATTTGGGAAGGATGCCCATGCCAGCCTCTTCTTGAAGAGTCCCAGTACCCATTAACCTCTCTGAGAAGAGCTGCAGTAAAGAAACCTGTTTAATTTAAATATTTCTTAGAGTTCCATTCTGAAATAAGTTGGGTGTTTTGTTGTTTGGTTTTTTTGGCTTACTGTATTTTAACATTCTGAGACAGACACGTGTCTCTGGAAACATTTTCCAGCTCATGGAATCTCACAAGAACCAGATGACAATATAATCAGAGACCTTGATAAATCTCATGTAACAAGTTTCCCAGTCATCCCTTGGCTGACTAAGCACTGAGTAAGAAAGAAGTCTCTCAGACTTTTATTCACCCTGGCAAGGAGGTCGTTGAGGAAAGGATTGTTCTCCGAAGAACTGAGGGCCCAGGCACTGTCTCAGTGTTACTGCATACGTGAGATTCATGAGGTTATTGTGGCGGACTCATTAGAGAACAGCCATCGGATTATTGGGGCCTATGATAAACTCCACCAAACTGTAAAAAATTCAAATTTTTTTTTTTTTTAAAAGATTTTATTTATCTACTTGACAGAGAGAAATCACAAGTAGGCAGAGAGAGAGAGAGAGAGGAGGAAGCAGGCTCTCTGCTGAGCAGAGAGCCCGATGCGGGACTCGATCCCAGGACCCTGAGATCATGACCTGAGCCGAAGGCAGCAGCCCAACCCACTGAGCCACCCAGGCGCCCCTAAAAAATTCAAATTTTGCCAAGTCAGACATCACAGTACAGTAGATGTTGATGTATTTAGATAGAAATTTTAAGAATGCTTTGTGACAGGTGTGCCTGGGTGGCTCAGTTGGTTAAGCGTCTGTCTTCAGCTCAGGGTCCTGGGATTGAGCCCTACATCAGGCTCCCTGCTCAGCAAGGTGTCTGCTTCTCCCTCCGCATTTCCCCTCCCCCACTCATGCATGCTCTCAGTTTCTCTCTCTCTCTCAAATAAAGAAAATCTTAAAAAAAAAAAAAAAATGCTTTGTGGCAGCAGATAGTGTGTCTGGTAACCTGCCTGAAGATTCCTGTTGTGCTGGTTATCACCTCATTATCTCGCTCACTTTATACAGCCGCCTTGTAACATAGGTGTTATTTTTAGTATTACTCAGAAGAGGGAAATGAAGCTTGGTGGGTTGAACAAGCTGTGTGAGGCCACCAGCTAGTGTCCAGTGGGTCTAGGGCCTGAACCCAAGCCCACACGATTTTCACCCCATGCTCTCATTAAGCCTATGCTAGTTCTCACCAAACTGCTAAGCGTGAAATACAAGCTGTGGTCTTCTGAGTTTAAACTCACACGTCTCACATCTCCCCATTTTACTCCTGCTTCTAAATCACCTCTCCTGGCTTTCCGGCAGTCAGTTCGCTTTGCCAACCAACTCCATCCACGGCTCCTCTAGAATACAGTGTTGCTTTTGTGAAAACTTGATTTGTAGCAGATGGTCCCTGTTTTGGCTCATCTGAAAAATTTCTAAAGCAGTTGTCTACATGTTACCGGATTATAAACAGATTTCTACTACAACATTCTTTTGTTAAAACCAGTACTCTTCAGTAGGCGTGAGAAGCACTGTGTTAAACAAAGTGGATATAGTTTTGTTCAACAGCAGAACTTCTGAGAGCTAATTTGTGCTCAGGATCTTTAAAAGGAGGGCACAGGGCACAGTTGCCGAATGTATTTGATGATCAGAAATCTCTTGGAGGAACCCTCATTAGTGTTTTATAGTATGTTACTAGTAATGATCTTTGAATATGTCCCCCTGCTCCTCCTGTATTTCTCAGGGAGGTTCTCCTCTTGTTTCTGCTTTTGTTTTTATAATGGTAGTGATTCGAACCATAAGATATTTTGTTAAAATAACATGGTATGAATAATGTCCTGACTTCAAAGACAGTTGGTACTCCTCGGTTGTTGGATGAATTGTCAGTTGCTTTTGGGTGCTGAAGCAACTGTGTATTTCAGCTAGATTTTGGTGGAAGGCATTGTTCCTGTCTCTTGACGAGTTTAAGTTAATAGGGTACCCTCCATCAGAATTAGGCATTCTGGATTTCCCCCCCTTTTTTTTTTTTCTGTTATTTTCCTATGCTCACTTCCCATGGCACCATATATATTAAATCTTTTTTAGGAGAATAAAGTTTACTATCACAGGTTCATAGATTCTGCTTATAAAACTACTTCTCTTGTAAATTTAAAGCTCACAGTTTTAGATACTTAATGTAATAACACTTTGTCTTGGGTTTTCAGGAAACAGATGTGGTACCAGACACCAGGCTTTTGGACAAATTTAGTCAGATTACACCGCAGCTTTTTACCCCACTAGATGAGACTATCCCAGATCCACTACTGGAGACCTTGTACATCATGGACTTCTTTATTGCTTTGGCAATTTGCAACACAGTAGTGGTTTCTGCTCCCAACCAACCACGACAAAAGGTAAGGTCTCTAATACAAATAAGGGTTACTTCCCAGAAGAGAACTTCGGGTTTAAATGTACTTATACTGGCCTTTTTATGTAGATAATAATTAATGCTAAATGATAATAACAATACCAGCTAACATACATCACTTAATCTCTGCTCTGTAACTACGATATTCTAAGTGATTTATTGATACTAACATGTTCCCCTTCCAATGACCGCGTAAATCAGGTAATATTACTCCACTATTCCCCATTTTATAATTGAGGGTAAGTAATTTTCCTGGGGTCACAGGGCCAAGTGGGGGAAGTGAGATTTGAACCCATGAAGTATGGCTCAGTGCTATTCTACTGTTTTGACTCTAGAAGGATAGCTGATGAGAACCGCTCTGGTAGAATGTGGCTGTGTTCATTTTGCATAGTTTCTTTGCCAAATTGAAGCTTCTTCGAGGCTTCTGAGACTTCCCACATCATATGCATTATGTCAAGCGAAATATAAAGTATTGGATTCATTATCATGTTTAATGATAATGTACCATTTTCCTGTACCAGTTGGGTTAGTTCTAATTAGTTCTAACCCAATTTAAAAATCCAATATTTTTATAATGTATCAAGATGCTACAGTTCCCACAAAAGCAAGATTGAAAAAGTCAATTTATAGTTTAGAATTTATGGAAACATTCATTTTCAATTAAAAAGAAAAACTTGTTTAAAAGACCGGTGATTCACCACATGCTGTGCTAGCTTCCTTGTGGATAACTTTCTTCCCTTTTGCACATATCCACTTAAAATTCAATTTGCGATGCAACCCAATTAAATTTTAATTTTCCATCAGATCATTTTCTTTTAGCAACTTCAGAGGTGGTCAACTTTAACATAAAAATAACTTACTTCCAATTAAGCTTTTATTTGATCAGAAAACTGTTTTTGTAGGACTTTTGGCTAGAGAGTTTCTCTTTAGAAAGTGATTACGTAATTAGAGAATAAATCACTGGATGTTCTTTTTTTCTCCTCATGTGACAATTTTTCTCATACATCTGTTTCCAAAGTAGGCACCTCTTGGTGTTTTTTGTTTGAAAAATACTGTCGCCTTATCCCCAAAGAATATAATACCCTGTGGTCTGAAAGAAGGTCTCTACAGGTAGAAGAGCCTAAGCTTCATGATATTTTGAGGTAGTGACTGAGACAGTGAATAATAAGGAACTAAACAGAATCTACAAAGAAGATGAAACCTCACCTGTGATGGTCTCTTTTTTCATTTCCGAGTTCCGATAAGTATAGAAATCGACCAACATGTGTTTCTCCAACTGTCAGAAGATTAAAAATTTTTAGGAAAAAACTTTTTAATATCTTGGGCATTTCTGAATGACAAAGTTTTAGGATCCAATTAATTGGCCTTCATAATATTAAATTCTACATTTAATCACATAAATGTTATGAGCTAGAAAAACATCAGGCTAAAAATTACAAAAAATTTTGTAATAGAAATTATAATAGAGACTCACATTCATTGTGAATTTCTGCTGATAAGCTGATAATTTGTGCTGATAACTCTTCTGTAGGTCAATTTCTTTACTTTTTTAAGACAACAGAAAAAGTCGTAGTAACAACCTTTATAGAATCTGGTGGGGGAAAGGGAAAAAAGCCCATCTTGTCTGTTTGTTTGTTTGTTTATTTGACAGAGAGAGAGATCACAAGCATGCAGAGAGGCAGGCAGAGAGAGAGGGGGGAAGCAGGCTCCAAGCCTGATGCGGGGCTCGATCCGAGGACCCTGAGATCATGACCTGAGCTGAAGGCAGAGGCCTAACCCACTGAGCTACCCAGGCGCCCCATCTTGTTAATTGTTTGACTTAACTTTCTTCCAGTGTTTTGAATGTATATTATTACTCACATGTTTCTTATATTGTTCACACAATTTAAAAAAAATTTTATATTGTTCACACAATTTTTACATTTTTATAGGTTTTCCAGTTTTACCCCATAGGCTTTCTAAACTTTATTTTTAAAATATTCAAGAAGATATTGCTATTTTGCTATTTTTGAATACTTCATTTGCTTATAGTTTTTAAATTGCTATTGCTAGGATGTACATAATAAATATTATGGATTATCTATATTTTAAATTATTCATTAGGCAACACTGCTATCGTATGCCCACTGGTAGCAATAGTAGCATTTTATGTTTTGCTATCATTTGTCACATCTCTTTCTGAATGGTTATAGAAATTATAATGCCATCAACATTAGCACATATTTTTCATTATGGCCATTTTTATTTTTGCTTGTATTTTGTGGAGGCAATTTTATGTATGAAGCAGGCTGCTGGCTGTTTAAGGAGTGGTAACTCTTTCCTTATCTAATTATTTCCTGGTTTGACTTTACCGTTGTCATCTACTGCATTTTTTTATTGTATTACTGAGATTCTCTGGAATCTTCTCTCCTAGATTGGGCTCTCGTCCCTGAGTGGAATGCCTATCAAGTCCTTGGAAGAGATTAAAAACCTCTTCCAGAGATTGTCTGTCCGAAGATCAAGTTCACCATCGCTTGCCGGTGGGAAAGAGCCCTCTCCTGGGGTCCCAAATGCCTTTGTGAGCAGACTCTCCCTCTTTAGTCGAATGAAACTGGCTTCCCCAGTGGAGGAAGAGACCTCCCCTGGGAGTGAGCGCCCCCAGGGCTCTGGGGACTCTCCTTGCCCTCCAGATATGGAGAAACAGAACAGTGATCCTGGCCTCCCGGAAGGCGAGACGGCGCCCTCCCCTGGACAGCCCTCGACCTCCACCCTGTGTTATGAGGCGGAGAGCCCCGATGAGGCGGCCTTGGTGTATGCGGCCAGGGCTTACCAGTGCACTTTACGCTCCCGGACCCCAGAGCAGGTCGTGGTGGACTTCGCTGCTCTGGGGTCATTAACATTTCAACTCCTACACATCCTGCCCTTCGACTCCGTAAGGAAAAGAATGTCTGTGGTCGTTCGGCACCCCCTTTCCAACCAAGTCGTGGTGTATACAAAGGGTGCTGACTCGGTCATCATGGAGTTGCTCTCGGTGGCTTCCCCGGGTGAGTTCCTGCTGCGCAGAACGTGGAGGGGTATGTGCGCGGTTCAGAGATTGAAAGGCCAATCTCGATGGTTTATAAAGAGAAACACGTGGGTCTTTGGGGAACAGCTGCACTTTGTAAATGGGGGAAGCTGCCTAGGATTTGGTGAGAATGCATGTAAGTTTTGGTGCTGCGCAGACCTGGGTGCACATCTGGCCTCTGTCATCGGTGCTGTGTTGGTAAAGTTACCTACCTATTCTGTGTTCAACAAATGGGGAGTGTCATACCTGTTTTATAGGTTCCTTGGAGGTCTAATGGCATACTGTGTGCACTACGCATAGAGCCTCTGCCCAGTGCCTCCCCAACGGAGGCAGCTAGAATGATGATGGTTCTTGTTACTATTGTCGTTGATGTTTTGGGAACCGTGTTCGTATTAAGTTCTTCCCAGGAGGAAGGATGCACGGGAAAGATTTATTCAGGGTCCCTTTTATAAATGTGCATTTGGGATTCAGAACTACAAGGTCTTTTGTCTGTTGTGGGTTGGAAACTATACCATTGTTTGTAAAAACATCTCTGTAATTGGGCAGACTGGTGGGAATACTTGTTTTGTTAATTATTTCAGATGGAGCAAGTCTGGAAAAACAGCAGATGATAATAAGGGAGAAAACCCAGAAACACTTGGATGACTATGCCAGACGGGGCCTACGCACTTTATGTATAGCGAAGAAGGTGAGGCTGCTGTGTTGGGGCCATCGTGTTCATTCTTTCGCTTGGGTGGCCCTCACTGCTTGGGGTCAAGCATGCATCAAACCCTGATCCACACCGTTGGGAAGCTCTTGGATTGTGGGCTCTCTATTCATAGCGTCTGTCTTCCATATGCATTGATTAGGTTGGAGTTTGTGCTCAGTGTTTTGCCAGAAGAACACCTGAAAGTTCTGTTTTCAGAGTTCTCCCCTGTTTCAGTGTGTCTGTGAGTGCTTTAGTACGTTAACTGCAGTTTGGCTGGAAATAAAAATCTAAAAGTCCCTGGACCTACTTTCTTTTCCCTCAGTCCTTTGTAAATATCATCCCTGCATTAAATGTTCTTTGGAAAGAATGAGGCCAGAGACTGGCCTTAATTTTCCCTTAAAGTTCTCACAACTTTTCCTTACATGCTCTTAAGTCTTTATCTATCAATCCAAGTAATTTTATTAAATATTATGTCAGTATGGATCATTCTCTTATTGAGAATAATCCTGAGATGTTGTGTATGCTTTCTAAAACATTGAAGTAATAAAGAAGAAGACAGAACTCCAAGAAGCTGAGGGGTGATATTACCAGACCCTCCCCTGGGGACATGGGGGAAACAGACCTGGAGCCCTTTTCAAGTGAATCGGTCACGTCTTTATGCCAGGAGGATGTGGCTTGGGTATTGACCAAGTCAAGCTTCTTAGCTTCAATGAGAGGGAGTCGAGTAGGGGTTGAGACAAGAGAAGGCTGTCTTATGGGGGAGGGAAGGGTGTTAGTTGTGGAGGTGTACCAGAGACTTTGATGAACACTGAAGAACATGAAACAGAGAATGACAAGTCCATGTAGGGGAAATACTAGAAAAGAACAAGAAATTCATCTTGCCACCTCTTTGCCTCTTCTCCATATAACACTCCCCCACCCCACCTTCTCTCCCTCTCAACCCTGCGGTTAATTTTGGCTGTGTTAGAAGCCAGAGTATTGATTTCACTCTGTCATTTTGGGCTCCAATGAGTATAAAAGACAGGCAGATACATGTAATTCAAAGTCTCAGTGCATGAATTGCCATTCATTATGATTTCCTCCTGGAAACGTGAATTGGAGACTCTACTAGGACCTAAGGCAAACCTAGGGATCTCTTGTTTCTTAGCCAAATTCTAGTTCTTATGATCTGCCTTAGGGCAACTGGGATCTGTTGCAACTGTTGCAGGCTCCTAGTCAACACTTAGTCAGCCAGCGGCATGGAAAGTTTCAAGATCAAAGGAAAAGGAGAGAGTTCTACCTTTTCAAGTGGAATGATCCTGCCCCTGATAAAAATGCAGCCCAGTAGATGTCAGATTTGTCCTAAGTCCACTAACCCTGTGGGTAAGAATAAGTAGATAGAGAAATTGCCTTCCTCCCTCGATTTCGTGTTGCTTTAGGAAACTTGTAATGTAGATTTCTCTCTATGGCAACCTAAGAAGAAGGAAAATGTACCATTGGTTCCTTCTTTAGGAATTCCATTTAATTTCTTCTGGAAGAGTCCTTCCTTATTTCACGTGTATGGTTCCCTCCCTCTTTTCACCTTTACAAATAACTACCCCATAAACTCATCATCAGAAGATACCAGCATGCTCCTGCCTCCCTAATACTTGGAACTGAGGAGTCCTGACGCTACTTTCTCAACTGCGCCATTAAGATCTTTCTAGATTCAACTACCAAGTGGAGACCTCTTCCAACTGCATAGTCCCTGGCTTAATTAAATAGATTCATCCCTTTTCATTATATATGATGCCTAGGATTTCCAAGAGGTACTGAGCTAGTGGATCCATCCATCATCAGTGTTACAATAGTCTGATCTCAGAAAGCTTGCGGCATGAGGAATGAAGACAGGATTACCTAGCTTGGATGGGTCTAAGCTTGGATTACCTAGTGGTCAGGGTCCTGGCAGGATCCTGCAAGATGATATGGCCTTTCTCACAGCTCTTTTCTCCCCTGCACTGCAGGTCATGAGTGACGCTGAATACGCGGAGTGGCTGAGGAACCATTTTTTAGCTGAAACCAGCATTGACCACAGGGAAGAATTACTCCTTGAATCTGCCATGAGGTTGGAGAACAAGCTCACTCTACTTGGTAGGTAGACTATGTTGTACGGTCAAAATAGAGAACTTTGGAAAACACTGGATGGCTCTAAGTTTAAAGTCATTCACCAGTGGTTTGGCCCCCAACACACCACCACTTTGATCTAACAGAGCAAATAGTTCTCTCCACCCTGTCCAGTCTGATCTGTACCCCGTTTCCAATTCTTTTCATTCTGCTTTCCACTGTTGTGAACTAGACTTCACTTATGGTGGGATCAGGGTGGTCATCCTTAAGGAGATCATTTAAAACCTTATCATTTAACATAGACTACCAAGTCAAATAAATATCCTGGTTCCAGAGGCTATCCAGTTGACGTTTCTTGCCAGGTGTTGGTTAAGGTACACGAAATGTGTGGTCTTTGGAATCTGCATGTCAAATTTCTCTTATTTAGAGGAAACTTAGAGCACGGAGTGGTTCGTTGACTCGTTCAAAGTCACGTGCTACTAGCTGACAGAGCTAGAAGGAGACTCAGATCTACCTAGTTCCAGGGCCGATGTTCTTTCTTCTGTACCTACAACCGGACCAGTGAAATTTGTTTCTCTCTCTTTTACATCCTGATTGCAGCTAAAGGTTGCACAGCGGACACCTCTTGTCCAGACTGAGCTGCATCCTGAAATCACCTGGAGCACTTTAAACTCTTCTCAGGGGTTCTGATTCCTTGATCTGACATGTGGCTGGGGCGTTTGTATATTTAAAAGCTCCCCAAGGAATGCTAAGAGGCAGCCAGGCTTGAGAATCCCCACTGTCTCAAGAGTCGGGAGATCTAGACTCTAATCTGAGTGCTCACATACCGAGGGACCAGTCTCTCAGCTCCATTGCTCTGGTTCACAGAACAAGGATCTCACTTTGTAAGGAGTGGGAAGAGTGATGAACCCTAATCTGTGTCATTTCTCTGTGACAGTGTCCATAGTACGGGTCCACATTTCTTCTGAAATTCCAAACTCAAAAGTGCTCTGTGGGTTTAATGCCAGAATGCATTTGGTTATAAAATCAGGCCTGATTTAATAAGATTTTATGAGTCTTTATTATCCTAATTAGTACAAACATTATAAGTTTTGCTACAGATATCTTAATATGCTTTATTAGTGGATATTTCAAAACCATGCACTACATTACCTTTCTAAAATCTGAAAAACTTTGGAATTCCAAAGCTTTTCTGGCCCCCGTTGGTTTAGAAAAGGTATTTGCAGACTTGTAATATCTATTTTCAATGCTCTTTCATAACATAAGCAACTTATCGGCAAGGGCATTCCTCAAACGCCTGCCTTACCCTCAGGAGTACCACAGAATTGTAAGATTATAGAGCAAGGTTACATAAGTAACTAAAACCACAAGCTTCCCTCAATTCACAGAGAGGAAAGCTAGCCTAAAGGAGAACAAGTAAGTTTAATAAGCTCAGTGATTCCTAAGGCTTCCTTCCCCAGATATGATATTGTCTATGATTTTGGACTGGGTCTTCACGCTTCCTTTGAATGCCCAGAAGCTACTGGAACAGTGTGTAGCTCAGGATGGTGCTAACAGAGTTCCGTTATAGCCCAGGTGAGCTTCTGCTGGCTTTGATTTCTCACAAGCCCTTTGCATCCGGCTGTCTTTTAGGTGCTACAGGCATTGAAGACCGTCTGCAGGAGGGAGTCCCCGAGTCCATCGAGGCCCTTCAGAAAGCCGGCATCAAGATCTGGATGCTGACAGGGGACAAGCAGGAGACAGCTGTCAACATAGCTTATGCGTGCAAACTCCTGGAAGCGGGTGACAAGCTCTTTATCCTCAATACCCAGAGCAAAGTACGTATCATGAGACTGAATCTGTCCTTTTGCTTTTTCTTAGCCAGGGGAGTGTTTGTGATTGGATGAATGTAGGGAGGAAAAAAAAACCCCAGTAACCCTTAGCTTGATAATTATGTCTTCTCTTTAGCAGCCTACCTTGTGCTCTGGAAGGTACCTAGTCCTTCTAAAGGCTTCATGGTTAAACATGATTCAAAAGAATTATTGCTAAAGAAAGTTGCCTTTCATTTTTTATTTGCCTCCCCTCCCCCATACTCAGTTTCCAGGGAACTGAGTAAGATTTAGCCCATAATGGCAAAATATATCAAGTTCTGGGACAGGAATATACCTCTATTTCAAGTTGAGGTGGTGATTTCTATCAAAATCAGGTGAACACTTTAATGTCTTTATGGTTAATAACAAAAATGGACTCTCGGGATAATTATGCCCTCTAGTGGTAATTCTTAGGTATAGTGCTATTGAGAATACCATGTTTCAAACTGTTTTTTAAGGGAGGGGAATTTTTTTTTTTTTTTTTCCTTAAGAAGGAATTTAAGAGGTTTGGATCCACCTTATTTTTTAAATCATCCCTGCCTCATCCCCATTAATCTCTAACACAAATATTGTAATCAGTTAAGCAGGCATTTTAAAAAAGTTTTTCCAGTATGGTACTATTCTCTGAGATTTGTGCAGGTTATTTAATTAGCTTGGAGAACCTTCCTCCCTCCTTCCTCAATAGTCAGACTTAATCAATGACATCCATTCTCTGGCAGCAACCTGCCTCTCCGAAATCCTCTGGAGTTTCTCATCTGGATCCCATCTTGGGGCTCTGTCACAGGCTGCCATGTCTGGTTAGCCGTGTTTTTAAAGTCGGGCCTCAGCCAATGCCTAACCAGATCATACATTTTAAGGAAAGAGAATTTTCCTTATTCAACACAGAATGAGGTCTCCTGGGCAGTTGTCTGTGGCCCAGAGAGCCATAAGCAAAACCACCCAGCAGCGCCCAGTACCAGCAGGGGCTGAACACAAGAAAATTGTCATTAGTCATTTTGGTCACTAAAATTGTTGTGCTAGGGGTGCCTGGGCGGCTCAATCATTAGGCGTCTGCCTTCGACTCAGGTCATGATCCCAGGGTCCTGGGATCGAGCCCCCCATGGGGCTTCCTGCTCAGTGGGAAGCCTGCTTCTCCCTCTCCCATTGCTCCTGCTTGTGTTCCCTCTCTCGCTGTGTCTCTCTCTGTCAAAAAAATAAATAAAATCTTAAAAAATAAATAAATAAATAAATAAAATGGCTGTGCCATAAGATTCGTAGGCCCCTGGTTCATGTGCTTGGCCTGCCTGTGATCAGATATGTGACTTTGGAGAATTTTCCTCCAGGCCTTTTACTTAACCTGTGATGTAAGAGTCATGCCCATCTCATAGGGTCATTGTGGGTATGAAATGAGAAGATATAGATCATAAACTAACATGTAGTGCCTGGCAGAGAAGAGGGGCTCAATGAACATTAAAAAAGAAAAGTCGATTCTTGATGTTTGATTTTGATGCTTTTGTGAACAGTAAAGTCATTAGGATGGCAGAATGTATCGGTAAACATATAATTTATAGTTAGAGGCATTTAAAACTTAACAATTCAAGAAGCCTTTATGGAGTATCCACTATGGGCTGTTCTAAGTGCAAAACATAAATTTTTTTACTATTGAAAGCTATTCCACCTTGTGTGAATTTTCCAAATAATTAAAACTGTACACAGTGAACATAATTTAGTTTTGTGGTGACTCAAGTCCAAGTATATAAAATGCCAGGCACATAGTAGGGGCTCAGTGACTATTATTACTATTATTATTATTAATTATTATTTTCTCCCTTCCTCTCCATCAGGAGATGCTAAGAATTAAAAAAAGAAAGATTATTGAACCCGGTTTGTCACTTAGTGAAGAAATTACATCTGTGACATCCTAAGTGGGCCACCCGGAAACTAGTAGAACATCTGGTCATTTCTTTAGTGTAGTCACTCAGCTTTATGAATTTCCATGAACTCCTATTCCTAAATTTGAAAGTTGGTTTACAATAAATGTAGCCACTTATAAACTTTACAGTTTCCATTTTCATAAAAGTTTTGGGGTTTTATCAGAATAGGGGGTTAATAGAATCCTATCTCGGATAATTTGTTTATTAAGATTTTATTTATTTGTTTGAGATAGCGCGTGCGCACACACCTGAGGGAGAGAGAGAGAGAGAGCGCGCGAGCGCGCGCGAGCATGAGCCGGGGGTGGGAGGGGGCTGAGGAAGAGAGAAGCAGGCTCCTGGTTGAGGCTGAGCCAGAAGCCGGACAGGGGACTCGATCCCAGGACCCTGAGCCTAAGGCAGATGCTTAACTAACTGAGCCATGCAGGTGGCCCCCATATCATGGATCATTTACTGCCTTGTGATACTTAAAGCCCTTTCAGGATCCATCATTTAATTTTTTTGAGTTTTATTTTTATGATTTCATTTAAACTTTTCTCCAGAGATAATAACTCTTTATTTTCATGTTATAAAAGACTTTCACATACGAGATCTTCCTTTGCAGTTATAACAAGTAGACAGATCAGATAAAATTATCCTCATTTTTATAGGCTGAAACTCCAAAAGGTTGTGACTTGTCTAAGTACCCCCAGCTGAAAACGTGTCACGTGTGTTTTGTATTGTATTATGTATTATGTAACCTGTATTTATCTATCTGTAGTTATTCTCATTATTCATGGAGTCAAATTCTATAAAGTTGCCCTAAACACTGAATTAGTGAATACAGAACTATTACCCTTGGAGGAAGTATAGGTTCCCATAAGCCTTTGGTCGCAACTTTTGTTTTGTCAACCAATCAGTATATAACATTGTTCCGTGTGTGTTTCTGTTTAACAACAACTTACTATATATGTATGGTTGATTCAGTAACATTGAATTCACGGCCAACAGGACTATAACTCAGGCCTGCGTGAGGCTTCTCTAACATGCCTCCTCTTTCTGCAAGGCACGTCATAACCTTCTTATATATAGGACGACTCGATGGCACTTCTGCACTGGGCTTGGAGGCCATTTTAAACGATGAAATGAAGAAAAAGAAACATACAGAAAATGTGTCACCGGGGCACCTGGGTGGCTCAGTCAGTTAAGTGTCTGCCTTCTGCTCAGGTCATGATCCCGGGATCCTGGGATCGAGTCCCCTGTCGGGCTCCCTGCTTGGCAGGGGGCTTGTTTTCTCCCTCTGCCTGCTGTTCCCCCTGCTTGTGCTCACTTTTTCTCTCTGTGTCAAATAAATAAATAAAATCTTAAGAAAAGAAAAGAAGAAAAAAAAAAAAGAAAAGGTGTCACCCAACAGTGGAAAGGGTACTTATTTACAGTATGGGAGCTGAGGTAAGAAGATGTAGCATCTCCTCATTCGATTTCAGCAGAGGCCCTATCACATGACTCAAATTTTTCTCTCTGTGCATGTCCACAAATGACCACAAAAGCACTACAAGTACTGATTATAGGATTCCAGATCAGTTTTAGCAAGTAGGTGAATTCACACATACAGAATCTGCAAATAAGGATATTGAGTGTGTGTGTATGTGTGTGTATTTATACATATTTCTATAATGAAAATGTAATTTATAAACTAAATATATATTCAAAAGGATAAAAGCATCTAGAATCATAAAATTACGGATAATTTAGGTTTACATTTTGGAGGGTAATCACTCAAGACTTTATTCTGTGCACTACAAGTATGCAAAGGTTGTATTTATAGTATTGTATTTTTTCACTTAACGTATACCTTCAGTATCATCTCATGTTGATATGCTGATTTTCAATGACTTCAGGGTGTGTTACCTTCTAAATGTATCATTTTAATGTAACCAACCTCTAGAAGGTTTTCAAAAATAATTTTTTCCTATTATATATTGAGCCTATAAAGGGCTTGTTTTCTTTGTCTTCATACACTTTCCTTAGCAGGTTTTTGAGTTGTATAGGGTCAGATTTGTTCCTAACGTCCAGGTTGCTGGGTAGCTCCATTTTAAAGCAGAAGCTCTGGGGCGGCTGGGTGGCTCAGTTGATTAAGCATCTGCCTTCTCAGGTCAGGATCTCAGGATCCTGGGATCGAGCCCCGTGTTGGGCTCTCTGCTCAGGGGGGAGCCTGCTTCTCCCTCTCCCCTTCCCCCTGCTGTGCTCTCTCTGTCAAATAAATAATAAAATCTTAAAAAATAAAGTTGGAGGTCTTGTGTGTAGCTTCTGTAGTTAATGAAGTCTTTCTTGTGTCATGCTACGTATCCATATCTACTTCTTCCCAATCCATTTGATTTTGTCGTGGGCTGAGAAATGCTTAATTAAGCAGCATTTGAAATAAGAATGAATGACCTCCGAGTGAGGGGTTCACTTATGAATAAACTTTCAGTTTTTGGTGTTTTGTTTTCTTTTCTTTCAGTCTTAACATCTAAACTTAAATTCAGGGCTCCTGGATTTTGTTAGGTTCTGTCGTTGGTGGTCCCTTGACACAGTAATTTCTGGATAGTTTTATTGTTAGTCTTCTTGAGTAGAATCCATCCAGTAAGTATTCAGTGACTGATATGACTCTCTTTTAGGCATTGTGAAGGCTACAAAAGTAAATTTAAAAATGATATCTATCTTCATAGTACTTCTGACTTTGTCGGGGTGAGGAGAGTAGAGAGATGCATTTAAACCAAACATGACCAGCACTACTGACAACATCTCAACCAGAACGTAAGCTCCATGAGAGCACGGATTTTTATTTTTTTATTTTTTATTTTTTTATTTTTTTTGCACTTGTTGGCCAATCCCCAGGGCCTAGAATGTTTTCTAGTATAAAGTGGTTTCTCAATACTTAGTGAATGAATGAATGAATGAATGTGGAATCCAAAAGAAGGTAACAGTGCTAACTGTTGCTTTAAATTCTCTGCCTTGCCTACACAAGGAGCTTTTGCATGTGTTTTCTTACCCATTCTTCACAATGACCTTACGATGTGTAGACATTTGCAGTTTTTTCAAGATTTTATTTATTTATTTGACAGACAGAGATCACAAGTAGGCAGAGAGGCAGGCAGAGAAAGAGAGAAGCAGGCTCCCTTCTGAGCAGAGAGCCCGATGTGGGACTCGATCCCAGGACCTTGGGATCATGACCTGAGCTGAAGGCAGAGGTTTTAACCCACTGAGACTCCAAGAGGTGACATAATTTGCCTAAAGTCAAGCAGATAGTGGTAGAAAAAGATTAGAGGACTCTCAAGGGTGCCTATCTGAGAAGGGAAATTGTACAAATAAAGAAATTCCAAGTTAGTTTTAGTCGTAGCACTGTGGGTGAGAGGTCTTCTGTCCTATGACCTGGTGCCCACAGAGACACGGAAGTCTCTGCGGAAGAGCTGGGAGGGCTTCGGAAGTAACTGATTATTTACTACCTGGGGTTGCCGTGACACAGCAGTTGCTAAAGAATGACAATGATCAATTACCCGGATATGGCCATCAAGGGAGCCCTCGGGCTAACTGTCTTGGCTTCCTGTCTCAAGGATGCCTGTGAGAGGCTGATGAGCACAATTCTGAAAGAACTTCAGGAGAAGAATCCAGCCTCTCCAGAGCCACCGTCACCGCGGGAGGGTTTGCCCCGGCTTCCGGCCACCCAGGACTCCAGGCTGCGGGCTGGCCTCGTCATCACCGGGAAGGCCCTGGAGTTTGCTCTGCAGGAGAGTCTGCAGAGGCAGTTCCTGGAGCTGACTGCCTGCTGTCAGGCCGTGGTCTGCTGCCGAGCCACCCCCCTGCAGAAGAGCGAGGTGGTGAAACTGGTTCGCAACCATCTCCGGGTGATGACCTTGGCCATCGGTGAGAGGGGAGGGGGCTGCTTTCTGGCTGTCCTTCCTTCCAAATCCCTGTTTACCCTTCTGTCTGTCCTTTTCCACACCCATGTTCCTTCTCCCTTTCTCCCTTCTTACTCTCTGCCCTCTACTCCTAACCCCCTTTCTCTTCCTCGCCTATTTGACCACCTGCTATGAGCCACGGAGTAGGAATGTGACATGGAAAACAATACGGAGGGCGCCTGGGTGGCTCAGTCCATTAAGCGTCTGCCTTCAGCTCAGGTCCTGATCCCAGGGTCCTGAGATCAAGCCCCCCATTGGGCTCCCTGCTCCGTGGGAAGCCTGCTTCTCCCTCTCCCACTCCCCCTGCTTGCGTTCCCTCTCTTGCTGTGTTTCTCTCTGTCAAATAAGAAAGAAAACAATAAGGTAGGGCCTTGGGTTGCTTGTCCGATCACCAAATCAGCCAAGTCAAGGAGAATAAATGTACTGAATCCTAGAACTGCAAAGTCTAGAAGTGCCACCTTCAGGAAAGTTAAATTCAGGGGCATGAACAAATCATTTAAGTATTCATTCAACAAATAGTTATTGAGTGCCTTCTGTTTATCAGACATTTTGCTAGGCGGTAGAGATAAAAGACTGTATACAATTGACAAAGTACTTTTTCCTTGAGCTTACATTCACTAGGAGGCATAGAGTAAAAAAATGAAACAAAACGAAAAAGGCATAAATATAAATCAGGTAGTGACAAATGCTATTTTTTTTTTTTTTTTAAAAAGCAGAGCCAGGGGATATAGAGCACTGGGGGGACAGGAGGAGGGCTGCTAACTTCAGTGTTTTTCAGAGACAATATCCCTGAGAAACCTGTGTGTGGGCAGAGACTTGAAGAGAATGATAAGGGAGCCATGGGAGTTCTGAGGGGAGGGATTCCTGGGGAGGACACGGAAAGTGAAGTCCATGGGCCAAGTTATTATGTTCAAAGCCAAAGCAGATGGAGCAAAGGGAAGGGTTTTCTGTAGGTTAGTGATGGGCAAAGATGACAGGTGGCCAGATCATGTAGGGTCCTGGAGGCCATTATAAGTTTTTGGCCTTTCTTTTTTAAGGGGAGCGGGGCAGAGGGAGAGGGAGAATCCTAAGCGGGCTCCACACCCAGCACGGAGCCTGACCTGGGGCTCAGACTCTCAAGCCCCGAGATCATGACCTGAGCCCAGATCAGGAGTCGGATGCTCAACCAACTGAGCCACCGAGATGAGATGCCTCAATGTTTGGCTTTTATCTGATGAGATAAGGAGTCTTTGGAGGACTCTGAACAGCGAAGGAACATGATCTGCTTTACGTTTCAGAGGATCACAGGGCTGCTGTGTTGAAGAGCCAGGATCAAGTGCAAGGACATAATACGGAGACCAGTTGAGAGGCTACTGGAATAATTGAGGCAAGAGCTGGCAGTGACTTGAGCCCAGATGGGAGCAGAAGAGGTGGGGAAACATGGTCAGGTCATAGAAAGAGCTGGCGACGTTTGCTGATGAACTTGAATGGTATATAATAGAAGGAGTTAAGGGAAGTAGGGTTTTGTCTCTGAAAGATGGAGCCGGGGGAATCAGGAGCTGGGTCTTAGGCATGTTAAGTATGAAAAAGTCCATTAGAGGTCTAAGCAGGGGTGTGTCAGGCAGCTGGATACAAAGTCTGGAATGTAGCAATGGGGGGCTGACTGGAGATATACATTTGGGAACTATAAATCTGGGTGATACTTAAGATCTTGATTTTAGACAGGATCACCAGTACATGAGTATATGTGGAGGAGAGAACCAGTCTCACGGTAAGCTCTGAGCTACTCCAGAGTTTGGAAAATGGCAAGATGAGGACTCAGCCGTCTCTTACAGTCTCTGTTTCCACCTGGATTGTTTTTAGTCTCGGGTACCGTCTCCCCTCAGTGTGCTGATACAGCCCCCCAAACTCCTAGGCTTACATCCTACCCTATTAACAACCTGAGTGAAAAGATAGCAGCTCTTTTTCACGTTACTCGAGTAAAGTATCAGAATAAGGGATTTTGTTCAAGCCCCTAGATCCAGATGTTCCCGGAACTAGAACCCCTGGACATGTCAGTTACATCAGTTGAGTCTGGTACCCATCTCTGAGCCAGGGAGCAGACGGTGCTAACTGTCTAGGCCTGGGTTAGTTGCCACCTTAAATCTGGGGCTTTGGGTTCATCCTAACAAACCACATGGCTTCAACGTTCTCAGGGAAAATCAGGGCACTGAAAACAGGTGAATGGTTGGTGGCTATTGGGAATAAGTGTTCATTACCAACAGGAATGTAATACTTCCCCTTAAAAAGCTTCCATAGTGTTGGGGAGACCAAGAAATATATAACAACCATAAGATCATACGGTGCATATGATATGGCACGGGGATCTCAGGAAGAGGCATCTAATATAATGGGACTATGAGAAGGATTTCCCAGAGGAAGTGACATCTGAGCTGAGGGCAAGGACCAGGGAAGTTCAGCCCCATGAGGCCGGTGTCCAAGGCTGCAGAAACCACAGGCGCAGTGGCCTGAAGGAGCAGAGGTATCTGGAAAATTGAAAGTAGAGTGAATGGCACCGAAATGGGGGAGATCAGATAGGTGCCTTTGCGTGAAGGATTTTCAGGCGTTATTAAGTTTAGAATTCTTCCTGGTGGCAGAGGGATGCATGCAATGTCCATTTCATGAGCTTTCAGGTAACTTGCAGACTTGGGTTAAACGTTGAAGGATTTGTTTGCTTGAGTGGTCACTGTTGCTTTGCAAAGTTTGCCTCTGTTCTTTACCCTTCCTATGTTTCTTGCCTTTTCTTTGGCTCCCTGAAGGCGATGGTGCCAATGATGTGAGCATGATTCAAGTGGCAGACATCGGGATTGGGATCTCAGGTCAAGAAGGCATGCAGGTGAGTGGATTTCATGCACTCAAGTACCATGAACTTGACCTGCCTATCCAAGGGCAGCATTCCCACAGGGAAATCTTGGTGGTAAAGTGAGGCCGGCCGTGGCTAGATCGGGAGTAGGAGGCAGGAAGTGTGTCTATTAATCACTTTGTGGGTATTGGGGCGTTTTCCTGGGTAATGTGGAGTGTGTGCTCCTTCAGTTTAAAATATATAGCTCCTCTAAATCATAATAGTATATATATTTAGCCCTGAAATAACTGTGTGACTTTAGACACTGAAGAAAGCTACTAAGGATTTGAATAAAGACCTACAGACCTAAAGAGGGAGGGAAGAAGATGATATTTGAGAATGAGGGAGAGAGGAGTGTCCTATTTGGGTGTGTGTGTGTGTGTGTGTGTGATGTGTCTTGTGCATACTGGATAGTTTTTTAGGCACAAAAGTCAGATAAAAGCTTGTCCAAAAACTACTTTTCATGTACGGAGCACACACCATTGGAGAAAGACAGGACATGAGGCTTAGGGTTTTCAGAGAATTGTAAATTAGGATATTTCTGCAAAACTTAAGAAATTCAATTATCTCTTTCCCTGGCACATTCTACAATTACATAAAGTCGTGACTACAATACTTTCAACGTTCTTCTCCCCAAGGAGAAGCGGATGCCGAGGTTAACCTGCGGCGTTCTCGCTAAGGGAGCCGCTTTCCAGAAAAGTGCATGTGCTGAAATTCCGTCACCAGTGGTGGCCCAAGAGAGCTGTTGTTTCCTGGGGCCATGCTGGAAGGCTGACTACCGCTCTGTGTTCATGAGTTTCTGTTTGGGGTTGCTCTGTTTTGTGCTGGTTTGAACAACAGATTGGGCTGGTGGGAGCCCGCTGGTGGTCAGGCTGCAAAGCTGCGTCGTCCCTGTGAACGTGTCTGATCGTGAACGTGGCCTCTCCCTGTTGCCCCTGCAGGCGGTGATGGCCAGCGACTTTGCCATCGCTCAGTTTAAGCATCTGGGCAAGCTCCTCCTGGTCCACGGGCACTGGTGTTACACGCGACTCTCCAATATGATTCTCTATTTTTTCTACAAGAATGTGGTACGTAGCCCCAGAAAATTCGTCCCTAACCCCTCCTCACTTTCCTATCCTGCTTGCCGAAGGGATGGAGAGGACGTGCCCTGCGTGAGGCCGCCTGGCTTACTGAGGTTCCGGGAACAGCAGGAGCGCTCCTGCTGGGAATGTGCTTATGTCGGTTCAGCCGATGACAGCAAATTGCTGGGCTCGTCCCTCTGCTGGCATTTCCTGTTCCCTGTGCTTCTCCATCCCATTAAGTCCTGTCTGGTTCATTGAAGACCCAGGTTTTGACCTTCCATGGAGAGGTGGTGACAAGCAGAATTATGAAATGTTTAATGCCATCTGTCAGTAGAGAATGAAAAGGTTTGCTTCCATTTTCCAGGAGCTAGCCAAAACTATCTGCCGTCCCCAGACGGGTGTCTGTGTTGCATATTGAAGACACGGATGCCACTGAAAACTCAGGCTTACGCCTTAGCCCGTAGCCGGCTGACACTCACAAATGAAGAATTCTTTAGCAAGCCTGTAAAATGTATTTGTGCTTGGGAGTTATTTGGCGGCTAGAGAACTTAATTTTGACTGTGTCATTCCTCAAGGGGCAGAATTCAATGAGAAGTCCTAGCGTCTGATCTTTGGCATGCTGTTTAAGTTTCGGTCTCCTCTTTTACAAGATCATGTTGACCTTAGATTGCTTCCCTAAAGTTCCTTCTAGGCAGGTGATTATGTAAATATGTCATGATTTTTTAGACCAAATTTCTTAGATTTAGGTCCATAGGTAGTGTGTTAATAGTGAACATCAATTTATTTTACTCTCGAAATACCACCTTTAGAAAAAAAACCAACTTCTTAACAGGTCATTCTACATGTATTCCAAAATGTGTCATTTAGATCTGCGCTTGTATATGTGTGTGTCTTGGTGAGCAGAACATTTTGCTTTTTTTGTCCTGCAGCACAATGAGCTTTTTTTTTTTTTTAATTCCAGGACTTGGTAGTGGTCACCAACTTTTAGGGAGGATTCTCTTTCCCAATTTTTTTTTTTTTAAATGCTTTTGCCTTTTTCTACCTTCTCCTCTTGTGGTGTATCCCACCCCCACCCCTTTCCTTTTAAGCCCAGATTAAACCCAAAAAGTAAGGAACACTGGTATTAGGAAGAGGGGTGTCATACGCTCTTGGAGAGCGGTTCAGTGAGTATCAGGAGATACTCCATGACCAGGGATCGGGGACCCTGGGTCTTCCGCTGTGAAACCCTCGGTGGCTGTTCACAATGATACTCTCCTGACTCACTTCTGCCTCTTACTTACCTAGCAAAACAGTGAATGTTTTGTAAACTATAGAGAAAAAGGCCAGTACCAGAAGCCATTCAGGTAACTTGTCTTTCTGAGACTGTGGTTCTCAGGTCTTAGAAGACTTTTGAGATACTGAAGAAGACTATGAATTCATTCCGCAAAACACATGTACCCCAAATTGATACGTTTCCAGGAGCGGGGCATGGGGTGTGTCCATAGTCCCTAGATTTAAGAAACCCCATCCTGAGGATCGTAGCTGTTATCCTGAAGTACACCTCTGTGTCTAGAATGCCGACAGTACCGTCTTCCTACTTGTAAGGCACTTTACAGGTCGTGAGCACCTTCTAACTGGATCCTGATAGTAAGCTCGGAGGTGGTATAATTATCATTTTCAGACAAGGAAATCAAAATTCAGAAAGGTTCGGAAAATGGCCTAAAGTGAAAAAAAGCAGTAGGAAGTGTCTTCAGGCCCTGAATACAACTCCTAAACTTAACTCCAGGGGCCTTTCCTGGGGCCTGCCTTGCTTGAAGGCATAGAGCTTTAGCAGTCACAGACCCCGTTCATCTGAGGCAAAACACTGGAGGAAACCCTGGAGAATGTATGTTTCTAGCCTCTAGGGGGACCCCCGTGCTGGTTCGCCTGGTACTGTCCCAGTTTTAGCTGGGAGAACTCATGTCCTGGGAAGCTCCTCATCCCCAAGCTCAGTGGGATGGTTGGCCACCCTGCTGGCACCACTCAAAAGTAATCTTGAACCTAGAAAGCAGGAGGATGAAAATCTGTTGTGTGCCTGCTACGTACCAGGCACAGGGCTAGGATCGCCCCATGCAGAAGCGGTGCCTTGGTTTGAATACTGGCTCTGTTACTGTGTAACTAGCTGTCTCACAACTATTACTGATGAGCCAGATGACTTAGGACAAGTTCTTTAGCCGGTCTGTGCCTCAGTTTCCTCATCTGTGAAATGGGGCCACAGTAATTCCCGAGTTGTTAAGAGGGTGAGAACCGGGCCCGCACTCCACAGGAAGGGGCTTGCGCGCATGTGTGTACATATGTGTGTATATGTATGTCATGTTTTCCTTTAATAAAACACGTATCCTCAAAAGACGGTAAGGTAAGTTGTGGTCTTCCATTTTGCTAAGGGAGAGAGAGAGGCCGGGATCACACAGCTGACAGTGGCAGCAGGTGGCTTGTGTGCTCATGGCACACATTGTGGCTCTTTGTTTCTAAGATGCAAATGTTCCCTCTTGTGTCCCTAGGCCTATGTGAACCTCCTTTTCTGGTACCAGTTCTTTTGTGGATTTTCAGGAACTTCCATGACTGACTACTGGGTTTTGATCTTGTTCAACCTCCTTTTCACTTCCGCTCCTCCTGTCATTTATGGTGTCTTGGAGAAAGATGTGTCTGCAGAGACCCTCCTACAGCTGCCGGAACTTTACAAGAGTGGCCAGAAATCAGAGGTAGGTGCCGAGGCAGAAATGCTTGGACCGAAACGCACCCGCTGTCCAAGCCGGAGCACGTTCTGGCGAGCCCAGCTCAAATAGTGTGGTACGTTCGGGGCTGCTTAAAGTTACTGTGGCTGTTTTGGAACACCTCTGCCGACGGGGCAGATATGAAGTTACTTGCCTCTGAGGTGAACATAGGTACGACTCTGAAAGGTCTTAGGTACTTACCTGAAAAAATCGGGCGTTTCAGCCCTACAATTCATAATGTCTAGGATTTGCTAAACCTTACTGTGCCGTCTCTTGTGCGAGGTACTAAACCTTCTCTGCCTCATTTTCCTCTACAAAACTTTTTGAGGGAGAACTTCGTATTGTACCCGTTCTAAGACAAAGAATCAGAATTTTTTTTTTTTTCCCCTTAAGAGAGATCACAAGTAGGCAGAGGGGCAGGCAGAGAGAGAGGGGGAAGCAGGCTCCCTGCTGAGCAGAGAGCCCGATGTGGGGCTCGATCCCAGGACCCTGAGATCATGACCTGATCTAAAGGCAGAGGCTTAACCCACTGAGCCACCCGGGCACCCAAGAATCAGAATTTCAAAGGGGCTCGTAATTTTTCCAAAAATTTCACAGCTAAAAAAGAAAAAACCGCAGAGGCAGGATATGAATCCTGCTTAGTCTGGTTCTAAAGCCTAAATTAAATTCTCCAGGTTCTACTCTTCCTGCAGTACAGTGGTGTGATCTGCGTGGCTTCCTCGCCCTGAAGCCAAAGCCAGACCCTGCCTCTGCTTAATTGATCTCCATGCTATCAGTCTACCTGTCCCCCCTTTCTCATTTTCTTTCCCTGGCTGGCTGTCTCACAACTCTTTCCTAATTTATCTCCTACAGAATTAATAGTAATTAATAGAGCACTTATGAACATTTATGGAATGTCTCTTATATGCCAGGCACTCTTCTAAGTGCTTGATATACATAAATCTAATCCTCAGAACGACCCTGCTAGTAAGTGCTATCGTTATCCACCTCGTAGACGAGGACGGTCAGGCACAGAAAGGAGCCTTCAGGAATGAGCCCATGTCACAGAGTTCGTGGGCGGTGCGGGGGAGCTCTGGATCTCTAGCCCATGAACTCCACCATTACAAGGAGTTGCGGAAAGAGCACTTGCGCTGTGTTCAGTCCCTCAGTCTCCTCCTGCCTCCACTATGCTTTGCCATGGCCAGAAATTCAAAGTGCTCTCCCAAGTGCATGGTCAGGATCATGGGGACTAAGGAAGGCCAGGACCCTATAGGTGAGCAAAGCTGAGGTATCCCCGAATTGTAATCAGATGCTCTACTCTCGAGAGGAGGACTCCATTAGTCAGGGCCCTTTCAGCAGCAAGTGACAGAAACCAGCTCAAATCGGCTTGATAAAAAAGATCATTTTGTCATTGACCAGGCCTGGGACATTTATTGTTCCTGAGGACAGAGCTCAATCCCATGGACAGCACTGGGAAGAAGGAGAAGGATTGGGGAAAAGTAGAGGGCAGGCAAAAATCAGACCTGCCATAGTTCTGCTGCACTCACTGTTCTAAAGACACTGACCCACATCAGTTAGAAAGAACGGGTGTAGCTGGAGTTTAAATTCTCGGCCTGCGGTGTGTGACCTTGGTAAATGATTTAACTTCCCTGTACTTTCATTTCTTTGAGGAGATGGTATGAGGATCAAGTAAGATAAAAGTTCCCAGCCATATTAAGCTCTCAATATTATTATTTTTACTCCCTCCCCCCAAATTAACCAGAAATTTGAGGAAATCCCAAATTTAAAATGTGTTTATTTTCATCAGTCTAACTTTATTCTGACTTGAACTTCCTCTCCAGGCTGGGGAGTAACTTACTGTCCACCACAGGTACCTGCCACAGCCAACACAGAGAAGTCACACGTCCAACTTTCAGGAAAGAAGAAATTCTCATGATCCTTTAATATCATCCAGTCCATTCAGATCAAGGAACTAAATGGGGTTTTCCTAGAGGAATCTGGTCTGACTTAAAGTTCAAGGCCAGGATGCAGGAATGGTATTATTATTAATGAAGGTTGTCTTGTACCCCCGACCTAAATTAAATTCCAAGTCTGTTGGGGGAAAGAGAGGTGAGGGGGGCCCTTCAAAGATGTTAGAGCTTGTTTTTAAAAACCCACTTGTACAGACCATGATTGGTTCTTACCCTCGGAAGACTTGAGGTCACTGCTTCCTTTTGTTGAGTCCTGTTATCAATCCTTTGCATACACTGTTCTACCCAGCAGGCCAGTTTCGTAATACATGGTAGTAGCAGGTGGATTCCCAGCATGTGGCTATTGATATAAGGTCATGGGTTTCATTGAGTTTACCTTCCAGAAGAGGTAAACTCAATGTCCTTTCTTTGAACTTGGTCTTCAAACAAATTCTGTTTTATGCTTGTGCCATTTCCTGCTTTCAGGGTCATGAAATCTACTCTCCAGGGTTACAAAATCTCTCCCCTAAGGAGAAGGCTGCAGCAGAGGCCTCCCTCCCGAGAAGCGATCATCTTTTAGCCATCTCTCCTCATCCACAGTTGCCATTCCGGGCTTGGACTTTGTGCCTACATTTTCCCTTTCAGATTCCAGGAGATCCCATGAGCTCACCTCTCCAGCCTCTCATTTATCTTCTCCTCTCCTTTGCTTCCAGAGCCCCCTTACTCACATGACTGGAGATTAATTGCACTTTTGCCATTTTTGCTGTCGGTTTTTTGAGCAACGACCATTCCTCCAGAAGGATGAAGTTAAATTTTAGCTTATCCCCACATTGTTCTCTCCTGTCCAGTGGCATTTTGATTGCCCCTTTGATTCTTGTCTTCTGTCATTTGATCATTCTTCTGCGTAGATTTTCATGAACCTTTGGATGAAGAAAGATAAAACGTCCCATCATTTTTAAGGAGGAAATAGTAAAAGAAAATACAGGGGAAAGGAACAGTAACAATAACAATATTAGAATCAAATCCTCATTGCTTTGATTTTCCAGAGGATGAAGAGTTTTTTTTTTTTTAAGGAATAGATTTTAAAATTCTAAGTGCAGTCTATTGAAGAATAGAAAAACGTATGTGGAGAATTTGTATATTTATAAAACTCTGTTATTTAGAAGGCAATTGGCTATTTCCAAGGAAATGTCATCCTCTTTCACATTTGGAAGGAAATAAGACCAAGAACACGTTACGGAAATAGAAGACTCGCTTAAGGTTGTAATACATGTGTTGCCATTTTTGTCCATGGCAAATATCACTAGGAATCCATAACCCTCTGTTATTCCTCGTAGGTCTGAAAGCAGCCTCAGAGTCCTTGTGCACACATGTCTACATTCAGGCAGAGGTGGCTTTTGTTTGAAAACCTGTTTTCCAGTGTCAGCGAAGAGGTCATAGGATGTTGATGGATTCCTGTCTCACGTTGAGGTCTTTCATCCATTTTGAGTTTATCTTTGTTTATGGTGCAAGGGAACGGTCCAGTTTCATTCTTCTCTGTGTAGCTGTCCAAGTCTCCCAGCACCACTTATTGAAGAGACTGTCTTTTTTCCATTGGACATTTTTTTCCTGTTTTGTCCAATATTAGTTGACCATAGAGTTGAGGGTCCATTTCTGGAGTCTCTATTCTGTTTTTGTGCCAGTACCATGCTGTCTTGGTGATCACAGCTTTGTAATATAGCTTGAAATCAGGCAATATGATGCCCCCAGTTTTGTTTTTCTTTTTCATCTTTCCCTTGGCGATTTGGGGTCTTTTCTGGTTCTGTACAAATTTTAGGATTTCTTTGTTCTAGCTCTTTGAAAAACACCAGTGCTATTTTAATAGGTATGGCATTGAAAGTGTAAATTGCTCTGGGAAGGATAGACATTCTAACTGTTTACTCTTCCACTCCATGCATGGAATGTTTTTCCATCTTTTTGTGTGTTCCTCAATTTTTTTCGTAAGTGTTCTGTAGTTTCTAGAGTATAGAGCCTTTACCTCTTTAGTTAGGTTTATTCTTAGGTATCTTACGGTTTTTGTTACTATTGTGAATGGAAATGATTCCTTAATTTCTCTTTCTACACTTACATTGTTAGTATATGGAAAAGCAGCTGATTTCTGTGCATTGATTCTGTATCCTGCCACCTTGCTGAATTGCTGTGTGAGTTCTAGTACTTTAGGGGTGGAGTCTTTTGGGTTTTCCACATAAAGTATGACGTCATTGTGAAGAGAGAGAGAGTTTGACTTCTTATGGCAGTTGGAATCTCCAAAAGGATCTCAGGAATTACTATGTATACGAGGTCTTTATTTGAACAGTAGTTTTAATAGCAGTTGCTAAAAACTATGAGCCATTTTTATCAAGAGTGGAAATGCTCCCATCTGGTACCTAAATCTTTCCTCCACCCTTCCCTTCTCCCATGTGTTAAAATGTGAACTCTGAGGAAAGCAGGAATATAATACTTAAGGAACACAAAAGAAAGTGTATCAATAACTGTTTTTTTTTAAAGATTTATTTATTTATTTAACCGAGAGAGATCAAAAGTAGACAGAGAGGCAGGCAGAGAGAGAGAGAGAGAGAAGCAGGATCCCTGCTGAGCAGAGAGCCTGATGCAGGACTCGATCCCAGGACCCTGAGATCATGACCTGAGCCGAAGGCAGCGGCTTAACCCACTGAGCCATCCAGGCGCCCCTAAATAACCGATTTTGAAATTGATGTTAACAAATACAACCCAAGTAACAAACATTATTCTAAAATATGCATTCACTTAATCAATATTTACTGATCACCAAAAGAATAAAGAAAACCTGTTTTCCATCACTTGATTAATGTCTCTACTTGAACTTTTCTCTTTTCTTCTATACGCTTTTGGTTAGAAGCAGTTCAGCACATGAAAAGTTATTAGGAATAGTTTATTAATCCAACAAATATTTATTGGGTACTTGTTATGTACCAGGTACTGTTTTAATCACTTAAATTAAAAAATCAACCCCCATTCTATGAAGTGTGCATTCTGTTAAAAGAACTGGAAAATCATTAGATAAACAAATAAAACTAGTTCCGATGGTGATGAGAGTTCTACACATGCCATGGTAGTAACTGATGGGATGGGCATACCTCTTAGACCGGTCTGGGATGAGATGGAGCTGGTATGTGAATGAAGGTCATGTGGGAGGTCCAGGGCAAAGAATCCAGGCAGAGAGAGCACAGGGGAAGCTCCAGGGAAAGAATGGGTCAGGCAGGTTTGAAGAACAGAAGGTGCCTGTGGTAGGACCATAGTGGATGAGGGTAAGCATGGGAGAGTGCGACGCTGGAGAGCAGGGGCTCCAGCAGGCAGATCCTCCAAGACATTACTAGCCGTGGGAAGGAACTTACATTGCATTGGAATGCAGCGGGACGTCATTGGAGGCATTGGAGGGGGTCAGTTTGATTAATTAGGGAGATGGCACGACCTGATTTATGACCTTTAAGAACCTTCTGACTGATGTAGAAGACTGGATTAGGCATAGGAGAAGAAGCAATGAAGTCAGTCAGGTGGTTATTCGGTCATTCATAAAGAGAGTTGTTGGTGAAGGAGAATAGGAGACAGAAATGGATGGGTTTGGAGTAGTTTTTGAAACCGCACTTTCTGATCAATAGGCAATGGAAACTCAGTACTACTATCCCTATTTCAAGTAGATTTAAGGTTGATTCAGTGTTAAAAGTGACATGAGTTGAAGAGAAGTCCTCCATGGACTTTTTTTTTTTTTAACCTATTATTCAACGCCATGCCGTATTCTTCTACCATGTTTACAAATCCCACCTATTTTGTGAGTGAGAGAATAAAGGAATATAATCTTCTTCTCAGAGAAGCAAAAATAATTATTGGCTTCTCTTGTTCCTTGACTTTGCTTTGACTCTTGTTAATCCCTCCACAATGTCTCTTTTCATTTTCAGGCATACTTACCCCTTACCTTCTGGATCACCTTGCTGGATGCCTTTTATCAAAGCCTGGTCTGCTTTTTTGTGCCTTACTACGTGAGTCTTTATTCACTTAAAGTGTGTGTTATTAATGAATCGGTGATGCTTCTTTGTGCTGGTATCAGCATATAGAATGGATATATTTTAGGGTATCTTGTTCATATAGTCAAATGGATCATTAACCTACTAAATTATAACGTCCTCCCCCAAATATGTTAGACCATGGATTAAATTTGGAGAGAAGTACATAGCTGACTCCTCATGAGTCTCCTTTTTAGCCCTGGGCTGCTTGATAGTTTTTGTAAATGACCTGGATAAAATTGAGAGTCTAGGCATGTAATGAGAAGAGTCAAAATCAGAGAGGCCAAGTCAGAATATGAAATCAGTTATTAGAGACTGCTGGGCTAAATCCACTAGGATGATATTTGTAGAATTAAAGTTCTTATAAACAGTCTCTCTAAAACTAAAAAAACCTGTTTTATAGGTGAAAAATAGAAGAGATGTGACTAAACAAAACATGTATAAAAATGAATTTTAAAATTCAGGCAAAAACCAAGCACAAAGCAGCATAATCTAACTGCCCACCCACATTCCCTTACCCAGAAGAAAACACTGGTTTGATTATGATGGGTGAAAAACTCATAATTTCTAAGTTAATAACCTCTGTTCTTTAGTTCTTTATTTAAATAAAATGACTTGAATTTGCTCGTTAGAGTATTCTGGGCATACTACATTTCAAGACAATGCAGTTCAGGCAATCTGAAGGTAAGCAGAAGAGAGCGAGTAGAAAATTGTGTCCTTGGAAGAAAACTTTAAGGACTTGAGGACATATACATAGGAGAGGAGGGAATATTTACTTACAGAAATATACACATAAGATAGACTTTTTTTTTTCTTTTTGAGAGAGAGCGAGAGAGAATGAGCACATGCACAAGCAGAGTGAGAGGGAGAGAGAATCCCAAGCAGACTGTGCTGAGCACAGAGCCCAACTCAGGGCTCAATCCCAGGACTCCAAGATCATGACTTGAGCTGAGGAAAAAGAGATGCTCAACCAGCTGAGCTACCCGGTGCCCCTCAAGATAGTGTAAATAGCTGCCTCAGGGTTTTGCAGCTCTAAGAGCCAGCAGTGTAAATAAAAGTTTCCAGGAAGATAAATTATGGCTCAGGATAAAGAGGCGTTTCAACTGAAAAGTTCAAAGATAGGATGGCCCAAGAGTTGGTCTCTCTTTCAGAAATGTTCAAGTGTATCCTAAATGACCCCTTATTAGCAACACTGAAGAAGGGACTCCATCCTCAGTTGAGCTATAAAGTAAAGGGATGATACTCAAACCACTGAGTGTTTGAGTATCCAAGATCAATCAACAAAGCTAATGTGTAGGATTCAGATAGAGCTTTGTTGTGAACCTTGTGTATCCAAGATCACTGAGTGTTTGTATCTCCAAGATCACCGCCCGTTGTTCTCTCTTCATAGACCTACCAGGGCTCAGACATTGACATCTTTGCATTTGGAAACCCCCTGAACACAGCTGCTCTGTTCATCATTATCCTCCACCTGGTGATTGAGAGCAAGAGCTTGGTGAGTGGTTTTCGTGCCTCTGAAATAGCCTAAAAGTGCTTGGGGAAATGTCTTCTATTAGCAGTGACTGTGCTAAACCCGAAATGCCTAGAAGACACACGGTAACGAGAGGAGTCACGATGCCAGATATGAAGGGTGATTCATGGCGGCTCTCTTGCTGACTGTTGAGTGCCATTATGTTGAGATTGATGTATAGCCAGGGAAAGTGGAAAATACCTGGCTCCTTGGTGGTATCCTTGGTGGATGGTTCAGGGAGGCATGAGTCAAGCTGGAGAAACAATCACCTTTCAGTGACCAACATTCTTCGAGATCATGCTGATGCCTTTCAACTCAACTAAAGAGAGGCATCGTGCCATGATCCTCGTATATTGATATGAGTAAGTGATGGTTTTATCACAATAAAATGTCTCATGTTACAAAAAGAAACTTAAGTTTTCTTCCCTCCAGAGTTTTTACCACTTATTTAAATCTAGGTCTTTTTTTTTTTTTACCTTGATGCTGACTTAATGATAGTTCATTCTTTTCATCAAAATGATTGTTTGGTAGCTGTCTGCAGCAAAGCTAATGTGGGAGTGTGTTGTAAACCTTCCTTTGCAGATGAAGAACATGCCACCCATCTCTGGAGAATGCACCACCTCTGTGATTGTTTAGGCCCGTCACCTGTTTCCATTGCCATTGTCTTTGCTATAGCCACTCCTGGGACCATGGCTACAGCCCCTTAGACCTCCCGCCCAGCTCTACTCTAGACTCCTCCGTCCTCTACAAAACAACCAGAACCATCCTTTTGAAACACAAATCTTACCTTGTTGCTGTCCTTTGGGTAAGACCCTTCAGTGATTTCTCCTTGTACTTGGGGTCAAATGAAAAAGCCCTAAGTTGGCCTTCAAGACTTCGTGCAGTGATGCCTCTACTTTTCTCCCCAGTCACATTTCCACTTTTTTGTGGGCTGGAGCCCCACTGTCCTTCCTTGAGCAATTCAGCTACAGTGAGCTCATGACCACATCAGGTCCTTAGCATTTATCATATCTTTTGAGGGACGTATTCTTCCTCTTCCCTTGGTTCTTTGCACTTGACCCAGCTTACTTATACTTTTCGGTCTCAGTAAGAATAGCTCCAAGAACCCTTCCCTAATCTAATTTTTTCATACCATCCTCTTGTTTTTCTAAATAGCCCCAATAATAATTTATTATTCATGAGTTATGTGAGTATCTGACTCCTGTCTTCTGCATTAGACTATAATCTCTGTGATGGGCAGGGTTCATGTTTGTTAATCACCATATTCCAGAATCTAGTCCGTGACACACAGTAGGTACTCAAAAATGTTTGAATGGATAAACAAATGATTAAATGACTAACCAGTCTTTGGGGTATATTTACCTTCTTGGTGGTGAATGCATTTCAAACAGAAATAGCTGAATGAGGTTATAGTTTAAATGTTAGGTGCAATTATATTATGAAACTATAATAATTTCTAAAGCATCATAATTTCTAAAGAATATTTTTGGCACTACTTGCCTTGCTATAACCTGCTGTAATCAAAGTGTATCAGCCTAAAGTACAGTAAAAGGTTAAAAATCTGGAAATACCATCTAGGGAGAGTAAAGGGACCTCTAGAACTAAATTATTGGGCATTGTTTTAATATCAGTTTGATTTAATTTTATACAGTTTTATAGGCACTTTGGGTCACTACCTAAGGAATTGTCATGGATTCTGACATTTAGTAGTGTTCCAAAGGGTCCAGCACATAAAGTGTCAGTTTAGGTTCACTGGTTGTGAGCAACAGCAACCTGAGCAAATAGGAAAGTTATTAAAAATATATTGAAGAGGGGTGACTGGGTGGCTCAGTGGGTTAAGCCACTGCCTTTGGCTCAGGTCATGATCTCAGGGTCCTGGGATCAAGCCCTGCATCGGACTCTTTGCTCAACAGGGAGTCTGCTTTCCCTTCTCTCTCTGCCTACTTGTGATCTCTCTCTCTGTAAAATAAATAAAATCTTAAAAAAAAAAAAAATATATATATATATATATATATATATATATATGAACCATCAACAAACCAAACCAAACCAAACCAAACCGTCCTGAGGAACCAGAGTGGTTCCAGACATCCGGGGAACAAACTAGTGGGCAGGCTTGCCCTGCTCTGCTCAGACTTGGTTGACGTCCTTTTCTTTCTGCCCTTGCCTCGTGGTGCCCCAGGTTTCGTCCCTGGGGACAGAATTCTGTCTCCTCAGCTTCAGGGCCGGGCTTTGGTTAGAGGAGCGCCGCGGTGGCGACGGCGTGCGCGGTGCCGGGGAGCCTCACTAGGAAGCGGGAGCGCGAGAGTCAGGTGCCCACGAGAACAGTGTCTGTTATGTCAAGGTCGCATCATTAGGCCCTTTTTCTCACGCCCGGGGAGGCCCGTGCTCACAGCCTCCGAACGTCCCTTGTGAGGAAGAGTCAGCCCCTCTGAGGCTGTGAGGCGGCTTCCCTCATGCTCCGGCTCCTCAGCTCGCCTGCGTCTCCCACCGCCCCGTCTTCTCTCACCCGGAGCCTCCTGACTGTGACTGTATCTGTTTATGGAAATGCTCAGCTGCGGCAAGTTGCCATCTCCTTTGCCAAAAATCCATCTTAAGGGGAAAAAAAAAAAATCAGGCAGTAGGGTTCAATGAGAAGGAAAGACATTTGAGGAAGAAAGAAAAAATAACAGATCCTCGTTTTAGAGGCATGGTGGTTATCAGGAGTTAGCCCACATTTTCTGGGCAGTTTGTACATTTTATTTAAAAGAAAAAAAGCAGTGTTTGTGTCACTTGCGAAGAGACCTACGGCGGGGAAGTACTTCGCAAGTGAAGAGGGAAAAGGAGAACACTGGATCTCGTTTGCAAAGTCTAGCCTTAGAAAATGATAGAGGCAGTGCTTCCCCCCAAAAGCATAACATACTCTCCTAGGGAATACATTACGATTTTAGGTGCTACTTTCCCTCCACTAAAGAGCACTGACTACTGCGTCGTGTGAACGTGATTCTCTTTCGTACCTCGGGTTGTGTCCGTTTCCCTCTGTCACACAGATCAGACTCTAGACTCAGCACTCCGATGACAGGTGATGGGGATACCACATGGAAGGTAGTGATCCGCTTTTCCGTCTCAATGAAGTCACTCCAATAGGAAGCCAGTTTCAGAAAAATACTAAGAAAAATTCCAAGCTGTACATAGATAATGAAGGTAACTGGGTTAAGGTGTAATACTCGAAGATTTGTTTCTTGCTCCTATAAAGTCGGCCGAGGTTCCACAGAGCCCCAGGGCAGTTGTCCCCTGAGGGGGCAGCTCAGTGGCCTAGGCAGTGTCTTGTAGCTCTACCGTCTGGAATTATCCCCAAGGAGGAGCTCCTTGGTCATCATGGAAAGAGAGGAGACAACATGAAAAATTGCGCACCAGCTCCTCTGCGTGTCTAATGTGAACTTTTTTTTTTTTTAAAGATTTTATTTATTTATTTATTTGACAGACAAAGATCACAGGTAGGCAGGGAGGCAGGCAGAGAGAGAGGAGGAAGCAGGCTCCCTACCAAGCAGAGAGCCCGATGCGGGGCTCGATCCCAGGATCCTGGGACCATGACCTGAGCTGAAGACAGAGGCTTTAACCCACTGAGCCACCCACACGCCCCCTAACGTGAACTTTTTTTTAATGTCCCTTCCACTCACATTTCACTGGTCAAAGCAGGGTGCATGGCCATGCTTAATTTCAAGGGGGCGAGGAAATGTGATCCTTCCAGATGCTTACAGTGGGAGGAAATTAGAATATCGGTGAACAACAGTAATGTCTACCAGCCAGGTGAATGGGTAACATTTGAGGATTGGAATACTACCTAAATGAAGATACAGGCCAATTAGTGATAGTATTAAAAAAAAAAAAAAAGAATCCAAACAGTTCTTGGTGCATTGAACAATATAAAATAGAATCATCATCAAAAGTAACCTTTTGGCATTGGACTTTGTTTTATAAAATTGAAACAGAGGTGTGAACTCTCCATGGAAGGTGCTCGAATCTCCTTGCTGTTTTGTGTTTTGCTCACTGAGGGTTGCGACACCGTTCATTCATCGCTCGTCTCATTCATCGTGGTTTCAACAGAGCAGACTCCGTGGGGACGCAGAGTCCTGTGGGTGAGAGTGTTAATTTCCCCGCCTCTCCTGTCTTGCAGACCTGGATCCACATGCTGGTCATTGCGGGCAGCCTGTCGTCTTATTTTTTCTTTGCCTTGGTTTTCGGAGCCCTGTGCGTCACATGCAATCCGCCGTCCAACCCCTACTGGATTATGCAGGAGCACATGCTGGACCCCGTGTTCTACCTGGTGTGTGTCCTCACAACCTGCATCGCCCTTCTGCCCAGGTACAAGGTTTTATCCGCGCGAGGGAGGCAGTGAGGTCAGAGGCTTGGAGGGCTTCAGTGACTGCTAGGAACAGATGGCAGACCATCCCATTCACCAGCGAAGTCCGTCTGCATCCTCGCGAGGGCATGGGTTTGAACTCTTTGAGCAGAGTTAAGGCAGCCCAGAAGAGAGACTTCTCTCTCATGGAAAATTCTCATCGGGCTGCCATTCCCCAGAGCTAGAGCCGCTTCACCCACAGGGTTATCTGAGGATGCTTTCCTCTGACTTTTTGTTCCGCCAACTCCCACGGGCGCTGCCCTCGTTGGCATGATTGGAGATGACTCACCCAGCTCCCCCACATCCCTGCCTGCGGGAGGGAGGAGGAGAGAAAGCGGAACGCGAGCAGATTTCCTCCTGTGTGGATTTTTCTTTTTTTCTTTGTAATGGCATGACCCAGAACCCGCATGTCATTGCCATAGCCCATTAACTGGGACCTCAGTATGTCGAGTCCGAGTGGCGAAAATCTGAGGGTTTCTAAAAAGAGAAACGGGAGGATGTGTACTGAGAGACAAGTTGTGGTCTCTGTACAGCCTGGCAGCACTGAAAACGTCCCTCCTGTGTCTGAGTTATCTTTCCCATTTTAGTTTCACTTGAATGTCTAGTGTTGTATGGGATGGAGATGGCGAGGAAGAATGCATCTGTAGCTCTCATAACATTTATCTTTTTAGCTGGAAACACTGTGCCACATAGTTGTTCTACCTTCTAAAACTGGTATGAGAGTCAAAATGGTGATTTTAGATTATTCTCAAACAGAGCTGATGAACTGACTCACAGGCCACCTCTGGCCTGCTGCCCGTTTTTAAAAGTAATGAAGTTCTATCGAACTGTAGACACACTCATTCATGTAGCATCTCTGGCTGAGTTTCACTACAGCAACAGAGTTGAACAGCTCCAACCGAGACACGATCTGGCTCGCTTAGCCTGAAATATTACTGTCTGGCCCACTGGGAGAAAGATGGTCACCCCCAATGTTCTAACAAATGCTGGAAAATGTGAAGGTGGCTTTAAAACGGGGTAACGAACGGGCAGGGCCTGGAAGGGTGTAAAGGTACAGGATGGAAAAATTCTAGGAAGATCATGGATATCGACGTTCCTCCTGGTGGAGATTCAGGAGGAAGTGAGAAGCAGCACAGGTGGAGAAAACCGTGTCTTCATAGAAAATACATATATGTCCTTAAACAGGCTGCTGCTAGAAATGCGAATGTCACAGGCACCGCCGGTGAGGGGTCTGAAAGAAAGGAGGGACATGTTGCTGGAAATTTGAGGGAAGGCGGATTTTGGCACTAAAGTGGCAGAAAACTTAGCTGAAGTGGGTTTTCCTGTTATGTGGAAAGCAGACTTTGGAAACCATGACCTTGGATATTTAGTGTTGAAAGTCTGGCCTGGTCTCTTCTTGCTGCTTAGAGTTTAAAAAAAAAAAAAAGAGAGAGAGAGAGAGATTGAGGGTAAGTCTATTAAACCCAGAGAAATTAGATTTGAGAAATTCTCTGCCTTTGTAAATAGATTTCAAAAGTTGTGAAAATGAAGAGATTGGCTTTGGGAATATGCTCTCGAGAGGAGGACAGCCCTGTGGCTGGACAGCCAAAGGCGGAGGAGATTAGGTCTGTGACATGGATCCCTTAAGCCACCTCAGCGGCCACCAGGGAAAGAGAAGGGGTTGTGTTGGGAAGCCCCACAGAGGACCCCATCTAATGGCCCAGATGGGTGGGAGACCCACAGGGTGGATGGCGGTGCTGTCCAGCGTCCGCGCTGCCCACGGGGACCGAAAGGGACAACTGTGCAGTAACGTGTCCCAGGAGCCCTAGAAAAGTTCACTTTTCCCAGCTGGTGAGTACTTGCTGTGTTCCATGCCGCGTTTGCGGTGACTCTAATTCTGTGATGCTTTTTGGAACGTAGGTTTACATATCGAGTTCTTCAGGGATCCCTGTTTCCATCTCCAGTTCGGAGGGCTCAGCACTTGGACAGACTGACTCCAGAGGAGAGGACTGAAGCTCTCAAGAAGTGGAGAAGGGCTGGAATGCTGGGCCGCGCACCATCCCAGTGTGCTGACCACTCAGCTGCCAAGTCGGAGGAGAGAGCCACGTCTGGCCTGTCTGCTCCCTTGGCGATGATGTCAGCACCGTCCTGTGCTGTCGAGCAGGGAAGCTTCTCTGTACATGAAACTCCCTTGGACTCAGACTTCTGTGAAACTAAGACCTCAGGGATGGTGGGGACCTCAGAGGGCTAAAAAAAAAAAAAAAAAAAATGCAGGGTATCCTCCTTGGGGTGATAAGTCTCCCTTCAAATCTGGAAGAGGGACTTTGAAGAGGCACCTCTATCAAGCAAGAATCAGGTAGCTTTTCCCCTAAGGGACACGAAGATTCTTCTGTGCCCAGAAAAGCCAATGTGATGACCTTTCTTGTATGTTTGTAGATACATTAGAGAGGTTGCAGTTGGGCCTGAACTGAGTTTAGGGAGGTAAAATATTTCATTCCGAATCAAATGCTTTTATGAAACTTTTTGGATTTTGTAAAAGCATTTTGTCTTAGACGTGCAGACATTCTTAAGGGATTCATTTGAGATATATTTATTTTATTGGGAGATCTCAGATTCCAGGGAAATGCTTTCAGTGAGCAGACTCCAATCTGAATTTTTCTCTCATGAACAAAAACTAGTTTTTAGATCTGTTAGAACGCAGAAGAGATTTCCACATGGAAATAAAAATGTTATAAATGGTTAATTTCCAGAGGAAAAACTCCAAAGAGACTTTTAAATGACAATGTACCTAAAATAGAGTAATAACTCTACTGTTGAAAATGTGGTGATTATTAATAGCTTTTTATTTCCTCCAGGAAGATGCCTTTGGTCATCTGACTGCCCACGTAAGGCAGACCTCTCTGCTCATTTCGGTGTTCCTTAAGGCAGGGTCTTCATGGGGATGGGGCAGACGGGTGCCAGGGTTCGACAGGAATATGTTTCTCTCTCAGCTTTCAGGCAAGAGAAGACCTTTTATGAGGTCTGTCTCTGTGCAGATGTCCACTGAGAAACATAGGCCATTAATAGGGCAGACACAATCAGCCTACTGTAGCCCACTTGGCAATTTCCTATATTCTGAAACTTACAATAGCCTGATCAAAATGAGACAATCAATTTGAAAACAGTCTTCAAGAGACCATTTTGAGGGTTCATAGTCTTTACATTACCCTACTAGGTCTCCAGAGTTGTAACCTTTAAAAATGAGATATTATGCATTGAGACTAATACAGGTGATTCTCAGCAGAATTCCTTGAGGTTCTTAGAAAACTTTGTTTTTAAACACTTTTTAGGACAGGAATGTCGATAGCAAGCTAGTTGCTCTTGCAAATCATGTGTGTTGGCTTTCGTTAGAACAGAGACTAGTTTACCAACTGAGCCCAGATGTTACAAGATCATCTATTTTTGTTGAGTTCTTTTAAAATTCAGTATCTATTCATCTGAAAATTGTCAGCCACTAACCACCCAGAATCTCCTTCCCGAAATCTCCATGCTGATGTTCTATGTCTGTATCAAGGTCTTAAGACTATTCATCTCTTATCCTCAGGGCTTCATCTTCTCCTGCCTCTTTGTCCTGGTCTGACATTTTTTTTGGTAACTGTCTGATATTACCGCAAATAGTCTTTCACAGAGACTGATTTTTAGAACTTTCAAAATCCCACATGGCTGTTGGAGGTTGCTTTCTGCTCTCTTTAATGATTTTTTAAGATAAACTGTTTAATAAATCATGTGTACGAAAAACTGTCATTGCTTCTATACATATGACTGAGCCCCGCACTAATTGGTACCAGAACTTAGAAGGAAAATCCCAAAGCCCAGCTTTTCCCAGAATATTGTAATGGCCTTTTCTTATATGGAAAAGTCAGTCGTGTCCTGTCATCTGTTATCCCGATAGCAGCTGGTATTCATTCCCTGAATGTGAATAAAGGGTTAGAATCTAAAGGTATAAAGAATAAGCCAAGAGGACCCAGGGGAAAAAGTCAATCTCGCAGATGTCAAGTGCCCAGACGTAAAAGTAGAAGGAAGTCTTGAGTGTTTGTGTTATGAGTCCGTAGTCTCTTACCCACAATTCCAAAATCCCAAAAGCTCTGAAACTGAAAAATTTTTCATAAATTAGGCACAAATTCAATGTCCTAAACAGATGTAAAACTATTTAATGTAATTCTCCAGATATTTTGCTATAAAAACTGTATTTTATTACTGGGTGCTAAATTGTATTTTTTAAACTCTGAAAAATTCTGGATTCTGAAACATACCTGGCCCTTGGGTGAAAGAGATTTGAGATCTGTATCAAGCCTTTAAATGGTCTCATTCACAGGTAAATAACTTTTACGCAGAGTTACCCAAGCTGATGGGATCTATTGTGTTTTGTTATTCTATGTATTTTAATGAATTTTGGGGGACAAGCATAGTATCATAGTTCCTGTTGATTCATGGTTTATTAATAGTTTACATTTTATTGATTGATTATATTTGTTGATTATTAGTTTACATTTTGCCGTAATTTTACCCCAAAAGACCTGTGAAAGAATTATTCTATCAGGCTCCCAAAATGTCCTCTAGATATGAAAGATTCCTTGCATTCTTACCAGATTAAAGTCTTCTTTGGACACTTAAGGGACTTGGAACTATTAGGAACCTCTCATTCAGAGAACCATCCATCACCTAAGGTGAAAGAGTGTGTTCCTGTGACAGTGAGCCATGACAGGTAATTTTGGATTGGTCGGCGGCTGGAGGCCAGCTATTAGAGTAGGAGGCATGGTTTTCTGGAACTTGCTATTATCCATGCTCCATGTCCATTTAAAAAAAAAAAAAGACTGTACCATTTTATTTGTATTAAGGGTTTTTTAAAAAAGGATTTTATTTATTTATTTGACAGAGAGAGAGCACAAGCAGGGGGAGCGGCAGGCAGAGAGAGAAGGAGAAGCAGGCTTCCCGCAGAGCAGGGAGAGCCGGATGTGGGACTTGATCCCAGGACCCCGGGATCATGACCTGAGCCGAAGGCAGTCACTTGACCAACTGAGCCACCCAGGCGCTCTGTATTCAGGTTATTCAGAATAAGTACAGTAGGTATACTTGCCTGAACATAAGTGGAACAAGGCTGACAGTTTTACGTGAAGTATGGGTACAGACTTAACAGAACTATAACAGAACAGACATGTGTTCTTACACTTTCACACAATCCTGACCCTAATTCCATTGCTGGATTTCACATTCTCAGGAGGTTTATACAAACTCCAGAACAGGAGATGAATAACATGGGAAGTGTCAAGGCAACTTCTTGAATTTGAAATATGTGCAAACATAGAAAAGAGTACAAAAACACAGGTATAAAATCGCAGTAAGTCTCTGTGTGGGATGCTGAGGCAGTCCGGGGTGCTGGTGAAGTTTAGTGGGGAATCCTCCTGTTCCCAAGGCATTTAGATGTTGCAAAATGGATGCCTAACTAAATTACTTATGTGCGACAATTTATATTTTGAAGCTTTTTAGTGGGAAGGAAAATACTTTTAACCACTAGTTACTTCGGAAATTGATGGGCATAAAGTGGCCTAGTGCTTAAAAGCATGTGAGAACATCAGATATTAAACACATTTCAAGGCAAATTAGAAAATGTTTTACTCCATGCCAGCTTGAACTGCGCTTTGAGAGGCATTTCCGTGACTTTATCATTATGGGCGAACACAGGAAGGTTGGAAAATACTGAATCGGAGGTTGGGTGCAATTTAATTTTTGTTTTCAAAAACTGAATCTCTCCAGACTAAACTAAGTTCTCCTTTGGCAAAGTTCAATCTCCATTTATTGTCACACAGGTGAAACAAAATGCTTCCCAGGAATATTCTAGCTATTGAGGTCTCAGTCAGCCAACTGATAGACGCTGAAGGAATCCCAGCTCTAGGGAAGGTTCTACAAAGACTCCTCTGTAAAGTTACATCCTTGAGTTAAGTTCAGAACGTGCAGTCCTGTCATCTTAAATGCTAGTGCTGGTATCTAAGCAGTGTTGTGTTCAGTATGTTTTACCATTTTAGCCACCTAAATAGATGCTGCTTGTCTTCTACCTCAGACTGTCTTTCATAGGGTTTCAGAACTATGCAGACTTGAGTAATAGTAAATAATTTAAGCATGTAAATTGTCTTGGCTCTTAATCAGAAGCAAGTCTCCAATATTAATATTGAAATTTGCCACTATGCGGTTGTGCTTGAGAAACAAAGGCTGGCAAAGATTAGTCAGCCTGGATCTCGATGTCCTCTTTGTCACTGGAATAAAAAGAATTTTCTAGAACCTCCTACCCTACCACCTGCCTTATTCCAGAGCTGATTATTTTGTGCTATGGTCAAGATTAGGCTTGGCAAAAGAACAAATCTGCTTTGCTTTTTTTTTTTTTTTTTAAAGACTGTCATTAAACTTGAAGCAAGAGAAAACTGAAGTTGAAAAAACTGAATAAAACTAGATCAAAACAAACATGAACATTTGCAGTGTACCGCTGAGCATCCCTGTCCGTGAAAAGTGCTTCTGGACAGCTCTCTACAGGAAGCTCCCCACAGTCGACAAGGCCATTTTCTTTGAGTGCAGCTGGCAAAAGTCTCGCATCATCTTTGGAATTAGTTCAGGAGAAAGGTACGGATGTATATTTGTCTTTCAATCCATTCGACGAAGTAGGACACATTGCTATAAACTCCAGGCCCCAGGACTTTGGAAAAGCAGATGGAGCCCCACGACGTTAAACCAAATAATGTCCACTGTCCTCCAGGCCGCTCGCAAACAAGGGGCCCACCGCTGTCACCCTGTAATGAACAGCAGTGGACATTAGTCACTGGTATGTTAGAGCCCGCCTGGGATACAATGAAACCAAACCCAGCTTAGCCAACTTCTTGGCTAAAAGTTCTTGGCAAAAGTTTTCGTTGCCAACTGGAGGGAGTAGGCTTTGCACTACATAGATGGACTTTCAAATGCACATTTTAAACCCCGATCTTTAAAAGAATGGGGGTCCCTTGAAAAAGGACTACATTCTTATTTCCATGAAATCAGACTTCTCAGCCATTTCCTGTGCTTGTCAAAATAGGTCATAATTTTTCTTTAAATTTAGTGTATCAGAAAAAATTCTCTCCTAATTGATCTCATTCTTCTAACTGCGCCCGCCACTTTATAAATGTTGCAAGTACCCAAAATGGAACATTCAAATCAAAGATTTTCTTTTCTCCGCACAATAGTACTAGAAAAATATTCCAGAATAAGTTTGTTTTCAAGATTCTTGTTTTGTGAATGAGTGCATTTAGTGAAAGACACTGGCAACTTGCTGTTTCTTAATAGTTCTTAGGATTTTTTTTTTTCAGTTAGTGCACGTGAGTGTTAAAGAGCACATCGGATTATGTACAGCGAAGTATTCTCTTTGTCGCCTCTGTTCTATCTCATGTGCACGGAGATTTTCATTCTTGACACTTTAGGCGGACTGTTCTTTCACCCACATAGGATTAGCAGTGAGACCCTTCAGCTTTCTAAGCACGAATATTGGCTACATCTGAAAAGATCAGAGATTAGGTGTGTTCTGCATGGCCTCAAAAGAGAGGGATCGATAGCCTAGAAAATAAAGAAGTAAGTATATGAATTCATGGTGGGGATTGACACAGACTCCTGCCCTGGAAGGATGTCAAACTTGGAAGTCCATAGCTGGTCTTGTCCCCCTGGTCATGTTGGAGAAAAATGCTGATTGGGTTAACCGATGCTCCTCTAAACACTTTCCCTTGGATTTGCTCATTTACTGCTCAGGAGATCCCTGTGAGTTGCTAAGAATTATTACAATATCCGTGTGATGAGACTGCGGCACAGGTGTGTACCCTGTTTGTGGGCAGGGTTCGAATTAGACCCACGCGGTCCATGACCGTGACTCTGACTCTGTAACTACTGGGCTCTCCTCTCAGACGTGTGAGCAGATACCACCGCTATTCGAGCAAAATAAGATGTTTGACTGTGCTGCGTGCCTCTGTGGAAACAGCCGTCTTTACGTGTATGGCTGACCAACGCCGTAAGCCTAAATAATGATGGTCCTCACAAGGGGTTAAATGAGTGCCTGAAAGCCTAGTTGAGTTTTTTAAAGCAAAATTTACTAAAAACATTTTATTAGACCTATTGCACGATTTTTCACCTTCCCTCCTACAAAAGGACTGCTAAGAGGCTGACTGACGTTGAGCTGTTTATTATGCCAGAGAGTGATTCAAATGGGACCTATGTTGCCTCTCAAAAGAGAGGCTCTTCAAAAAAAAAAAAAAAAAAAAAAAGGCTCTTCAGAGAGGAGAATGGGAAAGGGGCACACGGTGACTGGGGAATTCCATATACTGAGAGACACTGTCAATAAAAATAAATGTAATTAGCACTTCAAAACAAAACAAAATAAAACAGGACGTGTACATCTCTATACTTCCAGATTAAGATTTAAGCCAAATAATTGCTTGGCATTTACTCTTTGCCAGAGTCTGTGTAGGATTTATGAAGATGAAGGAGACAGGATTTTTTTGTCTCTGAGTGGCCAAAAGTCTGCTTGGGTAAGACGCATAACTCTACTTGAAAGCCAGGTCCAAGGGCCAGTACACGAAGGAGTCGTCAGAGGAATGAGGGATTACGGCCTGCTGGAGGGGAGCGAAAAGTAGCTTCCCAAGGTGTGGGTTTTGAGCAAGGCCTCATGAGACCCAAAGACATTTTTCAGGTGAAAAGGGGGAGGAAGGAGCAATTTGAATGCAAGGAAGAATACAGGAAAGGGCACATTTCACTCTTTTTCCGTCCCCTTTTCGCAATATTGGGCTTTGGGCCAAAGTTTAGGCTTGGCTTCAGTATTGAACCCCATGATTTCTAGACCTTAACAGAAGGGTCCACAGCTTCCAGAGTGTCCTATGGATGCCAGGGAGGAAGATAATGAAGGTTCTGTGAATAATCTTGCTCCGGACCTGGTCAAAAGGAGCTTTGGAGGACTTGTTTTGTTTTCTCCGTGGGGATGTACTGGAGACTAGCTGGTATGCACTGAAGACCGCCGCAGCGTTGAATTCCTACGACTGCCGAGGCTGGCTGGACCTAGCTCCTACTGGACATGACATGAGCCTGCCTGTGCTTGGACTTCAATTCTCTTTCAAAGAGTCTCCTCTCTTCCCTTTAGCAATTGACTAGAGATGAAGAGGCAGCAGTCTGGGGCACAACTCCAAACCTTCCTGGGGACAGGGAGAAATGTACGCACACGGATCATTGTTCCAGGAGAGTGTGGCAGTCGAGCACTTGGACTCTGAAGCCAGACTTTCTGAGCTCATAGCCTCACTCTACCACCTTCATGCCGGCCAAGATGGGGAAAATGACTTAACCCCTCAGCTCCCTTGTTTTCTTGATTTCTAAAACAGCAAAAACAGTAACACTGCCACAGGAACGGCTGATAAGACTTAAATGGGTTCTTAGCACTGGAACACGACAAGCACTAACTGATCAGTGCGAATTATACAGCTACTGTTCACTGAGTGAGCGTGTCAGACATCACACGTGTGGAAGTGAAAGATGGGCTTTCGCCGGCATGATGTAGGTGATCAGGTAATCCTCAAAACACCCCGAAAATTAGAATCAGCCCCAGCTTGTGATGCTAGAGAGGTTAGATAAGTTCTCCAGGTCAAGTTGTTCTTACAGGCAGAGATGGGATTCAAGCCAAAAGTTTCAGGCTGCAAATCCTATGTCCTAAGCCCCATATCATGCTGCCTTCCCAAACACTTTCTTTTTTTCTTTTTTGTTTTTGTTTGTTTGTTTGTTTGTGTTTTTTTGGTGTGTTTGGCTTGGGAAATCAAACCTGGGCCTCTTGCCTGAAGGCAGCCCACCTCAACTGATTCATGGCCAGGAGGCAGAAGAGACTGTGACCTTGGTGAAACGCGAAGCGATCTGCTGGCCTCCCTGTTTGCCATGACAACGAAGGAATCACCACTGGGCCATTTCCGGTCCTCTGATTTGCCCATTCTAAAACAGGCTACCAAAAGTGTTCTTTTATTGTGTTAGCAGTAATAACATTGTCAAACTCTTCTTCAATTCAAAAATACGAGGGACGATCTGATCTACCCCACAACAGTGTAATAACTAAAGTGTTTCCTAGCCGGGGCATATAATAACTGCCTTCCCCACTCTGTATAAGCTTCTTTAAAGCAGAAAAAGAAATTAAGAAAAAAAAGTCCATTTACAGGAATTGTTTTTTCACCAAAGTGATGAAAGACTTGTACTCTGAAAACTATAAAACACTGATGAAGGAATTCGGAGATGACACAAAGAAATGGAAAGACATTCCTGCTCATGGATTGGAAGAACAAATATTGTTAAAATGTCTATGCTATCAAAGCAGCCTATGCATTTAATGCAATCCCTATCAAAATACCAATAGCATTTTTCACAGAACTCGAACAAACAATCCTAAAATTTATATGGAACCACAAAGACCCCAAACAGCCAAGAGGTATCAGAATTTCAGTCTTCAAATTATATTGCAACACTGTAGTAATCAAAACAGTATGATACTGATACAAAAATAGACACAAAAATCAATGGAACAGAACAGAAAACCCAAGGGGCACCTGGGTGGCTCAGTGGTTTAAAGCCTCTGCCTTTAGCTCAGGTCATGATCCCAGGGTTCTAGGATGGAGCCCTGCATTGGGCTCTCTGCTTAGCGGGAAGCCTGCTTCCTCCTCTCTCTCTCTGCCTGCCTCTCTGCCTACTTGTGATCTCTGTCTGTCAAATAAATAAATAAAAACCTTTAAAATCTTAAAAAAAAAAAAAAAAAAAAAAAAGAAAACCCAGAAATGAACCCATAATTATATGGTTCATTACTTTTTGACAAAGCAGGAAAGAATATCCAATGGGAAAAAGTCCCTTCAACAGTGCTGGGAAAACTAATCAGCTATACACTAAAGAATGAAACCGGACCACCTTTTTATATCATACACAAAAATAAACTAAAAAATTTTAAAGTCCTAAAAATGATACCTGAAACCATAAAATGTCCTATGAGAGAGAACAGGCAGTAGTCTCTCTGATATCGGCCATAGCAATATTTTCTAGAGATGTCTCCTGAGGCAAAGGAAATAAAAGCAAAAATAAACTATTGGGACTACATCAAATCAAAAGCTTCTGCACAGTGAAGGAAATCATCAACAAAACTAAAAGCCTATGGAATGGGAGAAGGTATTTTTAAATGACATTCTGATAAAGGGTTAGTTTCTAAAATTGATAAGGAACTTCTACAATTCAACACCCTGAAAACAAATAATCCAATCAACAAATGGGCAAAAGACATGAACAGATGTTTCTCCAAAGAAGATACCCAGATGGCCCACAGACACACAAAAAAGATGTTCAACATCACTCATCATCAGGAAAATGCAAATTAAAACTACACCAGGATACCACCTTCCACCTGTCAGAGTAGCCAACATCAAAAACTCAAGCAAGTATTAGTGAGGATGTGGAGACAAAGCTGCCCTCTTGCCCTGTTGGTGGGAATGCGAACTGGTACATCCACTGTGGAAAGCAGTATGGCAGTTCTTCAAAAAGTTAAAAATAGAACCACGCTATGATCTGGTAATCGCACTAGTGGACATTTACCCAAAGAATACAAAAACACTCCTTCAAAGGGACAGGTGCACCCCTGGGTTTACCGCAGCATTATTTACAAGAGCAAAACTGTGGAAACAGCCCGACTATCCATTCCACTGAGAGAATGGATAAAGAAGATGTGGTACGTTTATACAATGGAATATTCGGTCATAGAAAGAATGCAGTCTTGCCATGTGCAATGATATGGACGGGGTTAGAGGGCAGTATGCTAAGCAAAGTCAGAGAAAGACAAATACTGTATGACTTCACTCATATGTGAAATCTAAGAAACAAACAGATGAACATAGAGGAGAAAAAGAGAGACAAGCCAAGAAACAGACTCACAGTGGTAGAGAACAAACCGCTGGTTCTCGCAGGGGAGGTGGGTGGGGGATGGGTGTGATCCGAGATGGGGACTAAGAAGCGCACATGCCATGACGAGCACAGGGTGACCCATGGAAGTGTGGAATCACTCTGCTGTACCCCTGAAACTAGCATCACATTGTATTTAAGTACACTGGAATTAAGATTAAAAAATGGGGAAAAAAAAGTAAGCTTCTTTGAGCACTTGTACCTTTTTATTCTCCCCTGGGAGCCAGTCCAATAGTCAATGAGCATTTATTGGGTAAAAATTAAAACGCCTCCCTGCTTTGGAAGGTAGCACGCTCAGCAAACCACTGTGACCGGAAACCCTGGGTGTTGAAAGGTCCTGTGCGGTGATTGCTCAGGACATGCTGGCCATCAGAGGCAGGTCCAGGCAACACCAGTGCGATCGACTCCAGAGACAAAGATCATTCTGTCACACATCCTGGAAGCTGGGATGTGTGTGTGGGCTTTACTGCCATCCCCCTGATGGGATGCTGGTCCCAGGCGGCAGGCAAGAGAGCCGAAGGCAACCGGAGCAAAGGGCACGGAGGCAGGGAGGGGGTCGCTCGGGCACCGGAGCGAGCACAGACTGTGAATAATTAAACCTCAGGTAATAAGCAGTCTCTGAAAACTATTCCCGAAGGGTGGCATGTGAATAATAATGAGTTTCTAGGGCCCCCACTGACGCGACCGCAGAACTGACTGTCCTCGCGACGCGCAGAGCAATTTACCATGCACGAGTCCACGGTACCAGACTCATAGCCGGCGCATATCATCCGCGCGGTGATGGTCTTCATGTCGAAGTAGGACTGGCACTGCTCCAGGGAGATGATGCGGACCTCTCCCTCTTGCAGCTTAAAAGGCACTGGGGTTTTAAAAAAGAAAAAGAAACGAAAGATCTAAGAGGGCAATCTGACTCAAAACTGAGGCTAAGCCGTACAGGAAATGATTACCTCTGTATACCCAGAGAACCATATTTACTTAAAATGCCATTCCAAAGACAAGGCTTGTTTGGCATCAGAATTTTCAGTGAGAAGTGTTGACAGTGGTCATCTAGTCAAACACCTTTATTTTATTAATGAGAAACTGAGGCACAGACGGCATCAATACCTTGGTTAGGTAACGTGGCTCCTGCTTTTCCCCTCTTAAAATATGCTTCAACAAGAACAACAGCTACATGATGAAAAGAAAAAAATCAAGCCAGGGTCCTGCCCCAGATGGGGGGTTAGCCCAGCTTGCCCATCGGGTCTAACAGGGGAAGGTGAACTCTATCTTAGGTTTAAAGACTGTGTCTCACCATGTTACCATGGCCATTACCAGTGGTAAGAACCTGTAATTCTTTTTTTTTTCCCCTAAGATTTTATTTATTTATTTGACAGAGAGATCACAAGTAGGCAGAGAGGCAGGCAAAGAGATAGAGGGAAACAGACTCCTCACTGAGCAGAGAGCCCGATGCGGGGCTTAATCCCAGAACCCTGAGATCACGACCTGAGCCAAAGGCAGAGGCTTTAACCCACTGAGCCACCCAGGTGTCCCAGAAGCTGTAATTCTTGAAGGGATGATAGAAAGATGTTGAAAGGAACAAAGCCATCCCTTGCTATCAGCAAAGGGAACACACAAATTCTGTTTTCTAAGTTATCACGGAATAATGATGGGTTTCCTGAAGCATAATCTTTTGTTGTTGAGACCTACAAATTATACACATCATTCCCCTTTTAGATAGTGATGGTGAAGCAGTCTATATTATATACAGAGTATCTTATGGGAAGAAAGGAGCACGTCTGGAAAATCAATATGATGGAAACAGTTTTGGAGAGTTGTCAAAAGAATGGTAATAGGAACTGTCACTAACATTTATTGGGTACTAGTGGTAGGTCTGGACGTGCACTCAGCGTTTTCTGGGCCAACGGTCTTAAATCGTTACAATAATTCTGTGAATTAGACCGTTGCTATTATTTTTTTCCACTTTATGGTAAGCTAGGAATTCAGGGTCGATTGGGACCTTTCTCACTGAATTCGGACCCCCACCCTTCACGCTGCACCGTATGTGTGGTATGTATGATGCTACATGACTGTTCTGAGTCTGATGCAGATATTATAGAAACAATACAAGGAAGGGTGATATAGAGTATATTCTGCTGTTATATCACACCACATTACTAATTATAGCTTTGAAACACCGAGGTCTACAGGAATGGTGAGGTCTGCCTTCGAAGGTCTTCCATGGGAGCGCTTCGGAAGTCACTGACTCACCTGTTTCTCGGCTTTTTCTTTGTTGTCAATTGATTATGTAGAAAAGAAACTCAACTTACCAAAACTTATCTGACTAAATTTTAAGGAACAAAAAATTTGTGCTTCAGATTGGCATTTGCAAAGGTAGATAGTGGGACACCAACGTCCCTCACCATTCCCGAGAGCCGTGGTGTTACTCGAGAAAGTCGGAGCGGCCAGCACTTGCTGTTAAAGAAGCTATCTCATTGATTACAGTCTTATTCTATACTTTATTACTATTGTTACACTTATTATTATACTTTATTAATAATGTTAATTAATAATAACTTATTATTACAATTATTATTACACTTATTTATTCTATAGTCTTATTCTACACTTTTAATAGGTCAAACAAAATGAGGGGGTCCATTACGGGGGCTGGGAGTAAACAGTACAAATTCTTTCATGTTTTTAGGTTTTATGTTTAAATCACCAGGGAGCCAAATTTAATCAATTTAAATAGGCAAATAGCAAGTCAGTTTTCTTTCTGGACGGACTTTCAGGCTGTATTATAGATGTTGACAAGATCAAATCATAACACAGAGCAGGAAATGGGACCAGGTGTGCAGCTTGACAGGGGGCTGGAATAGCCTAGCCACTCGAGAGAGCCACCGAGGGACTCTGCCTGCGGGGTGGGAATCACTGGTAAGACGGTCTCAAGCCAGGAGGACCAACAGCGTGGGTCATGGCTCCCTGAGGAGAAAATCTGAGGCGTGGAGAAGGATTTGTGAGGCTGCCTCTGAGTGTGGCAGGTCTAAGTACCACGAAGTACTGCCCTCTCCCATTTGCCATTTGTGGCTCCACTTCTAGAAGTGGAAACCGGAACTTGTTGCCAAAGCCTGGGAGGTGGCACAGTGGCCTTGGGGTGTAAAGGGAGAGGCAAGCACTGCCGAGGCTCCTGACTTACTTTTGTTGCCCATGTGCCCCCAGCCTGTGATGTAGCAGTACGTATCGGGTTCCAAGGCCTGCTCTGAGCTGGGCAAGCAGACCGGCCGGACGTAGCTGGTTTCATTGACGTCTTCGCTTAGCTCCACGATGCTGATGTCATAGTCCACCACAGCTCGGCTATAGCGAGGGTGCAGGACGATGGTCTTCACCAGGCGTGTCTGCATGAACGTCGACGGGTGGTCCAGATTGTTGATGCCAAACACCACTTTCCAGACGGCAGCGTTCTCTCGCCTGAAAGATTGAATTCAAGAGCTATGGGCATCTTGAACTCAAATTTAAATTTTGAAATTTACATGTGATTTTGAAAATACCTTATTTATGTAAATAATGGCTCTTTCCACACCCAACGTGTGTATTTATTAGAGGCCTTTCTATAAGGCTCTGAGCAATTTGTAAACAAGCATTCTCGTGGAAAGCAAAACTCGTGCTTCTAGAATGGGGGGATTCTGGAAAATAAAACTTGTTTCAGTTTGAAAGGCAGGCGTGGTGGGGGGAGTGTTGCTTGCTTCACTGAGTGGGAAAAATAATAAAAAGACACGAAGAAGAGAGAGGAAATTCTGGCACATGGAGAGTCCTAAAAGTTAACTGAGTGAAGTGTTTTTAGATGCACTGACTAGAATAATCCCAGCGAGAGTTCAAAACCAATGCTCTGAGACTGACCACTGGAAGTCGCGGGTCACCTTTTTAAGCATTTGGCTTGAAATTTTCAGAAGGTTCCCTTGAAAACTTGCCATTTCTCTGAGGTACTTGCTCCTTCTTGGAGGGATGTCTTAGCCTTGACTTTTTACTCTTCTTTCTTTTTATATATTTTTGAAGATTTTATTCGTTTATTTGTCAGAGAGAGTGTGCACACACAAGCTGGGGGAGTGGCAGGCAGAGGGAGAAATAGACTCCCCACTGAGCAGGGAGACCTGGGACTCCATCCCAGGACCCTGGGATCATGACCTGAGCTGAAGGCAGACACTTAACCAACTGAGCCACCCAGGTGTCCCTCCTTTCATTTTTTCCTCCTGTCTCCTCTTCTCCTCTGCTCTCAAGTCTATGTCCACATGTCCCAGGGCTCTTCTGTCCATCTTCTTATTCCTTGATGAGATTATGGAATCTAATTATCCCCTTTAAGATCTCATGGAGTCCAGTGGTTTTTAAATGCCACCAAATCCTGGAAACTCCCAAACGTGCATCTCCACCCTCCCCACTGAGCTACAAACTTAAATACACAATTATCCATTTGACACACTCGCTCGTATGTTTAATAGGAGCTAAGAATTTTCAGTGCTTCTCATGTATTTGACTATGTTCCAAGCATTCAGAATTCATCTTACAGATATTTAGTATTTATAACCATGTGGCAGAGCTGAATCATCTCTTTCTCTTATCCCAACACCATGTTCATCAGCAAGTCTTCACCACTCCACTTTCAAATATACCCAGAATCTTGCTATTTCTCCTTCCTCCGCAATCTATCTTAATACAAACCACTGTCATGGACTTGGATGACTGCAATGGCCTCCCAGGTGGTGGCCTTTCTTCTACTCTTAGCACACTGGCCCATTTTCCTCATGGCAGCAGAGTAACCCTTTTAAAAACAAAATTAGATTGAGTCCATTTCCTGCTCATAATTCTCCAGGGACTTTGAGTCACGCTTGAGATATACTCCTCATGGCCTCTAAGATGACCCGCTCCATTCCAACCCCAAGGACTTTCTCTTTTTGGATACGCTGAGGACACCCCCAACCCAGAGGCTCTCCCCTTTCTGTTCTCTCTGTTTCCATATGGTTCTGACCTTAACTCCTTCTCTTCGCTGAGGTCTCAGCTCCAACACCACCTCTTCCCTGCCGCCCTCCTTGGCCACCCAGTCTAGGCTTTATTCCACCCCCATCACTCTCTACTCTTGACCTTGCTTTAATTTCCATTCCACCCCCATCACTCTCTACTCTTGACCTTGCTTTAATTTCCATCTCACTGATATCAATGACATTGGCACAGCTGTTTGTTCTCTGCCTTGCACCCAGAATGTAAGCTCCGTGAGACCAGGGAGTTGGTTGGTCTTGTTCACCGCTGTATTCACAGAGCCTAGGGACTAACATGCAGTGGCTTCTCAACAAGTGTTTGTTTAAGGACAGCCCAATGCATGTTGTTTCAAAACATGTACTAGGGGCCAAATCCGGCCACATAGGCAAGGTCTACTCTTCATCAGTCCCTCTACCCTCTCTTCCATTCCCAGTCCCAGTCCACTCTGGACAAGCAGAGTGGGCCAGGAGCAAAGGAATGGACGTGGAGAGGACTGCAGTGCTAAGGGGGCTTTCCTAGCGGATACTCCCTCCTCAGGGGTAGGGTAAGTGAGCCATGCCACCTCTGTCCCCACTTGGGACCTTATCTTGTCCAACTAAAGTAGGTTGATTTGACCCACTAACCAGTTGTTTTTCAACCCAGGCTGAAGCTTTTAAACACCGATTTTCTGGGCATCACCCCATATCAATTGCAAGTTTGGGGCTGGGGCCTGGGAATCCAGACTTTTAAGTCTCATATTAAAACTCACCCACGTTCCTCCTTTCCTTGGCATGCTTTTCTTCATTGTGTTCTCATGCATGGCAAAGATTACCCTCTCAGAAGGGTAAGGAAAGACGTGACCAAGGTCGGCACTCAACCTGTTTATGGCACTGCTGGATTCTTGGAGTACACTACTGAAGGACTGCTCTACACGGCCCACACGTTCTATCCTTTTGCCATTGTGAAAAATAATAATTCTAGCACTATACAAATAGGAATTGATGTCATTCTTTGTGATACAGGTATTAGATATAGACATGTAGAAAGCTGTATATTTATAGCAACTCCTTCATGCCAAATATTGGGCAAGGGTTACAACAAGCAAGAAAGACAGGATCCCATCGACACAAACTTGAATGAAGATGAACAATCAAAGAAACAATCATAGTAAAATGCAGGAAGCGCAATCTCATGAGCATTGTAAGATGATACTACAGAATTATTTTCATTAAATAAAGCCATCACTGAAAGAGCATGTCTTTCTTTTCTTTTCTTTTCTTTTCTTTCCTTCCTTCCTTTCTTTCTTTCCATCTTTCCTTCCTTCCTTCCTATCCCCCTCTATTTTTTCCTTTCTTCCTTCCTTCCTTTTCCTCAATCCCCTCTTTTCTCTCTGTCCCTCCATTCTTTCTCTTTCTCTCCCTCCTTCCTCCTTTTCCTCACTTCTCCTTCCTCCCTTCCTTCCCTTCTTCCCTTGGTATTGTATTGTATTGTATTGTATTGTATTGTATTGTATTGTATTGTATTCCCTTCCATTTTATTGTCTACAGAAGTGAGTGCATGGCCATTTGAGCAATTCAATATTCACTTGAGATTCTATTATTTAAGGCATCTGAAATCAAGCAACAATTTCTGTCAAATTTCTGCGTATTTAATAGCTTCTTGACCTTGATTCAGAGCTACTAAATTTTGCTTCTAACAAATATTCATCCATTTGCTCAAATAACGAGCAGTATTTCAAATAGTTGAATACTGCAAATTATTTGTAACAAGATGAAGTAACAAATTTCAGACTTAATTACTATATTGTGCTTAATCTAATTCTAATAGTGAGAAATAAAACTGCTAAATGTTATAACTTGTACCTAGTAGTTTATTGCTACACAACCTACTATCCTTCTGGCATTAACATTACCAAAAACAAACACACCAAAGAGTACATAGGAAATTTACATAGTTTTTATAAACAGTAAGGATATTGTTTTTTCCACTTTTTCAGTGTGATACAAAAATTTAAAAATTAAAAAAATTAAAGTTTCTTTAATTTTTTTTTTCCTCAAGTCTGGTAGAAACCAGGAAATCCACAACCTGTTGTTAGAAATGGGGATATGAGGGGCGCCTGGGTGGCTCAGTGGGTTGAGCCTCTGCCTTCAGCTCAGGTCATGATCTCAGAGTCTTGGGATCGAGTCCTGCATTGGGCCTCTGCTTGGCCGGGAGCCAGCTTCCCCCTCTCTTTCTGCTTACTTGTGATCTCTCTCTCTCTGTGTCAAATAAATAAATAAAATCTTAAAAAAATAAAAAAGAAATGGGGATGTGAGTGAGGGAACTGTGTATCAATGGTATATGAGCGTATTAAACATATGCCGGAAAGAATGAGTCAGGAATATAGTCAGAGACAGCCCTGTCTTGGTGGAAGCAAAAAGGGGAAAGAGAATTTAGGGCAATATTAATGCCACATGAGTCTCTGTGCTCTGCCCTTGGTATTTGTAAAGGCATTCTCTTCGACACATCCAGGGAACAGACTTTAGAATGGGGTGATCACAGACTGAGTATGTGGGGGGACTGGGCAGGAGTCATAGCAGAGAGTCAAGTCACTGGCTCTACCCATCTGGAGGGTCATCCACTTCCCTGTTCCGGCTTATTGCTGTCATGTTGGAAAACCAGGTAGGACCTGACCTTTTCAGTGTTCAAGGGAAGCCAGAGTTCTGGATCCTTTTTAAGGTATCTGCAGTTTTAAATGTTGCCCCCCCTCAAAAAAAAAAAAGGCAATACAATAAGCAAAATAAACCAGCAGCCTAGATTTATAGTAGTATGAGTTCTATTTCATAGCTTTCCTAGTATGTCTATACGCATTATTTCAAGTGATCTTGCCAACTGTGAGATGTAACAGGAATTCTTATTCCTTTTCAGAGAAGAGAAAGCAGTGACTCATAGCAGATGAAAGACTCATCTAAAGTCACAAAGGTAGTCAAGGATGGTAACAGACCAGAATGCTGGTCCTTTAAACCCCTAGACCACACCTTTTCTACTAAACTTCTCTGGAACAAAAAGGAAGGTCCACAGGCATCTACATAGGAATCAGGTACTGGCCACGGAGAAGGGTATTACATGGTGGGCTCAATGGCGGGTGACAGGATGGCAGACAGCAGGAAGAGATCTTCTATTTCCTGAACATATCTCCTGGGCATTTTGGGGAATTAGTCACCAGCGGTGAAATTACAGAAGGTGAACTATCCTGTTATCCAGGGTCCAACAAAGCAAGAGAAGAGGGTAGTCAGATACATATCCTAGAAATTCAAGAATCAGATTTCAGAATGTTTGGAGGAAAAATAAAGGCAGACATGATACTGTATCCAGGGACTCTTAGAGCAAGTACAGATCAAGAGAGAGGAGAGAAATAAAATGCCAGATTCTGATGCGGCCATCACAAGTGACTGCGATAAGAAAATGAAGAATCAGCTAAAGGGAATGTGCCTGCATCAGGATCCCAGAGCTTTGCAACTGCAAACTCTACCACAGAAGAGAGACATGAAAGTGTAACAATTACTGGAAAGTCTTAGTCATAGACTGAGCAGGGGCTTGTTTAAAAAGGAGAAAAGTAGGAAACATAAAAATGGCTTCTCTGTGAAACAATATGCAAGAACAAGTAAATGGGAAAATTTCTGTCTGTAGCAAATAATATTAATAAAGAGCTAAGACATACAGAACTGTCTCAAGCTTCCTTTGCTTCCAATTTCTCCATTCAAAGAGGATGTTCTCCAGACAATATGCCGAAGACTCATCTTCCATTTGATAAAACATACAGGTGCTTAATATGTGACAATGCTGAACTGATGTGTGGTCTAAGATTTGGGAGGACTCAGTGAGACATTGTTGACCTTCAGTAGATGAATTGACATTTCTAGTTCCAGACAAATAATAGTCCTAACTACTGAAAGAGCTGCACATATTATTACTAAGAAATATCTAGAAGGGGCTTGTTAGGCAGTTAACAAATATTTATGAGTGGCTGCTATAGGCCATGCTGAAAAAAATGAAAACACAAGGGTCAGGAAGACAGACAATTTGTGCCCTCATAGAGATTTCATTCTACTGCACTAAAGAATATATAAAGAAATAAGATATTTTGGAGCACTTAGAAGTGACAAAATAGGGTTATATGATGGATGACTGAGGGGGTTGATTTCACTGTAGCCAAATAGTTAGGGAAGGTCTTTAACAAAGTCATACTTAGAGACTTTAATGACCAGGAGGAGGTTGTTTTGTGACTCTACCTGCAAAAGCAGCAAGTTCAAACATCCTGAGGTAGAAATGAGCTTGGAAAATTTCAGACACACAAGAAAGGCTTGATGTCCGCAGCCCATGAACTATGGGAGAATAGGGGGAGATGTTGTCCAAGAGGTAGGAATAGATCTTGAAAGGCCATGATGAGATTTTATTCTTGTTGTAATGGGAAGGGTTTTAAGCATACCTAGATCTTGGACTTCTAGCTTCCAGAACTGTAAGATAATAAAATTCTGTTGTTCAAGCCACCTAGTTTATGGTATTTTGTTATGACAGCCTTAGGAAATGAGTATAATAGTGAGCCCTGGTATGATGATGGCTTAGAACAGGATTATAGCATGAAGATGGTGAAAGGTGCTTGGGTTAGAGAGAATTTGAAAGAATATCCTACAGAAATTATTACTAGAGTAAATGTGAGAGGAATTAAGGATGATTCCTAGTTTTGACAAACCAATGGATAATGATGATTTTTACTGAGATGGGGAAAGATTCTGAGGCACACAATTATTTGATCAGTAAGCGAGGTAAGAAATCAAGTTTTGTTTTGGCCATTAAAGTAGGATGTTTATTGCACACTCAAATGGACATCTTATCTCATCTAGTTATGTACACATGTTTAAAGTCTGAGGGTAGGGGTGCTGGTTGGGAAAATTCTGGGCCGGGCTGAAGATATAAGTTTGGAAGCCATGAATAAATGTATGATATTCATATTTATATTCAAATATTGTATTCATAATGATATTCATATCAATACTTGATATTCATATTTGTTCAAATATGTACATGTATTTGAAACCATATTTTGAGATGACTGCAGACAGATAAGAAAGCCAAGAATTGGGTCCTTGTCTTAGCTCGGGATGCTATAACAGATTACCATAGAGTGAGTGCCATAAATAAGATACATTTATTTCTCCTAGTTCTGGGGGCTGGATATCAGGGTAATAGCATGGTTAGGTTCTGGTGAAGATATTCTTCCTAGTTTATAGATAAAAATCTTCTTTTTGTAACCTCATATGGCAGAAAAAGGTAGCAAGTACTCTTCTTTCTATGTTAGGACATTATCCCCATTTTGGCGTTTCCACCATCATGATTTAATTACCTCTCAAGGGCCTCACCTTCTAATTCCATTCTGTTGGAGGTTAGAGTTTCAACATGTGCATTTGGAAGGGAAACAAAGCCTGCAGTCCATAATAGCTCTGGAGCATTAAAGCATTCAGTGGCCTAAAAAAGGAAGAGATGGGAAAAGAGAAAGAAATAGGTAGGTTGGTGAAATAAGAGGAAAACAGGAATATTTTTGATATTCTAAAATTAAAGTGAAGAAAGTATTTCAAGACAGATGTGATGATGAAATACTACAGAGGGTTCCAATAAGTTGGAAACTGAAAAGTCACCACTGGATACGACAAGATGAAGTCATCAAAGACTTTGCTGTATCTGGGACATATCTGTGATGACCTTGGTGAGAGCTCAACCAGAGTGGGCTGAGGAGAATATGGGAAGTGGAAAAGGAGACAGTGACTCTACAAAAGTCTGCTGGGAGTTTTACTGTGAATTCCAGGCAGAATGAGCAATAGTTGAGGACAGATGGAAAATCAAGAGAAGGCGACTCAAGTTAGTGATATCAAGGCAAGTTTGTTGAAGAGAATGATCCAGCAATAAGGGAATAATTGATGCAAAATGGAAATGATGATTTTTTTTTTAAGATTTTATTTATTTATTTGACAGAGAGAGATCACAAGTAGGCAGAGAGGCAGGCAGAGAGAGAGAGAGAGAGGAGGAAGCAGGCTCCCTGCTGAGCAGAGAGCCTGATGCGGGACTCGATCCCAGGACCCTGAGATCATGACCTGAGCCGAAGGCAGCGGCTTAACCCACTGAGCCACCCAGGTGCCCCGGAAATGATGATTTTAAAAATAAAGTTTTTAAAAAGATGAAGGCGGATACGATTGTCTTAAAGAGAAAAAAACACATCTTCTACATTAATTCAAGGGAAAGAAGGGGATGTGGCTGTATTTACAGGTAATGTGTTGGGGTTAAGGGTAAGACAAAGGGAAATGTATGATGGTGTCTGTTTTCTCCATGAAGTATGATGTGAGACCAATGGAGGGTGAGAGGGTGAGAGATGTCAGGAAGTTGTCTCTTACGGTAGAAAAGAGACTTTACTATGGAGGTACATTGGAAGTGTCCCATATTATTAGATGCTCATTTGAGAAACTTCCAGTTTCTGTGACCCCCCCCCAAAAAAACTATGAGGTTTGGCACATATTTTAAGCCAACTTCCAGCCACATCCTAAACCCAGATATTTTCCACTGGAGAGAGGAGGATGAGAGAGAATTTCTCCATAGGAGGCAGCACAGTGGTGAGCATAGAGTCAGGTCATTGTCACCAAGGACCTTTTTTTTTTAATATAATTTTTTATTATGTTTTGTTAGTCACCATACAGCACATCATTAGTTTTTGATGTAGTGTTCCATGATTCATTGTTTGCATGAAACACCCAGTGCTCCATGCAACATGTGCTCTCCTTAATACCCATCACCAGGCTCACCCAACTCCCCACTTTCCCCTCCCCTCTGAAAACTGCAATACGATTCCTGGAGTCCATAGTCTCTCATGGCTCGTCTCCCCCTCTAATTTCCCCCTCTTCATTTCCCCCTTTCTTTACCTAATGTCCTCCATGCTATTCCTTATATTCCACAACAAGTGAAACCATATAATACTTGTTCTTACTCTGTTTGACTTATTTCACTCAGCGAAGTCTCCTCCAGTCCCATCCATGTTGATGCAAATGTTGGCTATTCATCTTTCTGGATGGCTAAGTAATATTCTGTTGTAAATATGGAGCACATCTTCTTTATCCATTCATCTGTTGAAGGGCATCTCAGCTCCTTCCACAGTTTGGCTATTGTGGACATTGCTGCTATGAACACTGGGGTGCATATGGCCCTTCTTTTCACTACATCTGTATCTTTGGGGTAAACACCCAGTAGTGCAATTGCTGGGTGACAGGCTTATCCATCACGACCAGGTGGGATTTATCCCTGGGATGCAAGGATAGTTTAACATTTGCAAATCAATCAATGTGACAGAACACATAAATAAGAGAAGAGACAAGAACCACATGGTCCTCTCAACTGATACAGAAAAAGCATTTGACAAATTATAGCATCCTTTCCTGATTAAAATTCTTCAGAGTGTCGAGATAGAGGGAACATTCCTCAATTTCATAAAAACCATGTATGAAAAGCCCACAGTGAATCTCATTCTCAATGGGGAAAAGCTGAGAGCCTTTCCCTTAAGATCAAGAACATGACAAGGATGCCTACTCTCGCCACTATTATTCAACATAGTACTGGAAGTCCTAGGAACAGCAATCAGACAACAAAAAGAAATAAAAGGTATTCAAACTGGCAAAGAAGAAGCCAAACTCTCTCTCTTCGCAGATGACATGATACTTTAGGTAGGAAGACCCAAAAGACTCCACCCCCCAAATTACTAGAACTCATACAGCAATTCAGTAATGTGGTAGGATACAAAATCAATGCACAGAAATCAGTTGCTTTCTTATACGTTAAAAATGTAACTATACAAAGAGAAATTAGAGAATTGATTCCATTTACAAATAGCACCAAAACCATAAGATACCTTGGAATAAACCTAACCAAAGAGGTAAAGGATCTATACTCTTGGAACTACAGAATACTCATGAAATAAATTGAAGAAGACACAAAAAGATGAAAGAACATTTCAAGCTCATAGATCAGAAGAATAAACATCATTAAAACGCCTATGCTGCCCAGAGCCATCTATACTTTCAATGCCATCCCGATCAAAATACCAAAGGATTTTTCACATTGCTGGAACAAAGAATCCTAAATTTCTATGGAACCAGAAAAGACCCCGAATTGCCAAGGAAATGCTGAAAAAGAAAAACAAAGCAGGGGCATCATGTTGCCGGATTTCAAGCTATATTACAAAGCTGTGATCACCAAGATAGCATGGTATTGGCACAAAAACAGACACATAGACCAGGGAACAGAGTAGAGAGCCCAGACATGGACCCTCAACTCTATGGTCAACTAATCTTTGACAAGCAGGAAAAAATATCCAGCGGAAAAAAGACAGTCTCTTCATTAAAAGGTGCTGGGAAAATTGGACAGCTATATACAGAGAAGAAACTCGAGCATCCTCTTACACCATACTAATAAGGACTTTTTAAAACCACACTTGCTTACTTTTCAGTGCTTCTGGAAAAGAGCACCCCAGGGAGGTATGGAACCCAAATGTAGAATATCTGCTTTAGTGGACACTATTACTGATGGGAATGGATCAAATGGCTTAAGTTGATGGAAAGTAAAAACAAACTGTGAATTATCAGCACAGATCATAAACACCTAGAAATAAAGAAAGGAACACAAGGATACAATGTGATTTAATTTTTAATAGAAATCAGACCAAGCCTCTCACTTCCTTTTCTGAGTGCACTAACAGACTGTTAGACCAGGAGAGCTGGCAAGAGCAGTGATTTTGTATTGTGGAGAATGAGTGAGGGAGCTTCCAGAAGGAGGAAGAAAGATGATTGAGTAATATTAAGGGTCTAACTGATGTTGAAAGTCAGGGATGTGCTGATCTGCCCTCTTGGGTGATGTTCTCCCTCAGCTCTGAAAGGCAAGAGTATTAAGACCTGAAAATGTGGTATTCACATTCACTCTTTTTCGGAGATCTGCCCAGTATGGCAGACAGATCCAGGGACAAAGACCTTGTAGTTCTCAGCAATAGGACGGACGTGATAAGCTTGGTGCACAAGGTTAACTGGGAAGAGAAAGAGCACAAGGAGGAGACTGGGGGACTGAAATCATTGGGGCACACATGCAGACCAGCAGCTGCTGTCCTGTTGGAGACAAGAGCTGGTTGGGAGAAATCACAGCGTGGGTGACATGGCGGGGTTAAGGGTTATGGTCCTGTAGTGAGGTGATCATTTTTCATGTGTGTTTCCTGAAGAGAAATTAGACACTCCTGACAATGACTACTTGTGGACCAGCCTCGGAAGTTCAGACTTGAGACTTTCAGAGGCAGAAGAAGACCGAAAATTGCTTGTTAAATTACCCCTGAAAGTCAGTCTGTCTTCCTCAGAAGTGTTGGAAGTTTTATGATTAGGGCATTATGGGACTTGGTCTGATCAACTTAGTATTTCATACATTTTTAATTCTCACTTGGGATTTTTAAATACTCCATAAGACAGCAAAACAAACTTGTCCTTTTTTTTTTTTTAAAACCAATATAATTAAAAGACAGGCTTGAGAAGACCTAAAGACGGTCACGCTGGGCCTTGCCGAAGTATGCAATCACACTATGAACTGAATCCCATTAATTGCAGCGGCTGAAGGTTCCAGCAGAGAATCAGGCTTACAATGAGAAGTTCTCGAAGTCTGCAGGCCACTGGACAGGATTGTAAAATGGAATCTGTTATTAGTACACACTCAAGCAAAGGCTTTTTTGAAGTTGGGCAATTTCTAGCTTTTTCTCGACAGGCCAGGTCCCTCTCAACAGTTCTGTTTAGCGTTTCATAAAGTTTCACCAAGACCTTTGATATAATATCCATCTCCCTTAACTGTAAATACATATTTCTTCTCTACTGCAAGGTCTCTTGTGAACTTTACAGAGCTGTCAGGCAAAGAGGAAGCTTGGATACCACATATGGAAATGACACAAGAGGCCTAAGAACCTGGCTTAACTAGCAGGTAAACAGAATTGTTCCTTTTAAAGAACTGTTGGATTTATTTAAGTCATCGTGTTTTGATGCATGTACTCTTTTTAGTATCATTTCTGCTTATCACAAGGAAATAAATCAAAACTGGACAAGACATCTGGAAACATCTGGCCCCTTCCAAAGCAATAACATTGTCATGTATTTCCCAACATACTATATAGACTCTTCCAATCATTTTGGATCTTACACATTAAAAATCCTTAAGAGGGGCTTCTGGTTTGATTTTTTAATATTTTATTTTCCTTAGAGGAGCAGTCGACTAGATATGCACATTTTCATTTTATAATCCCTTATCACATTTTATTTTATTTTTTTAAAACGTCTGCCTCCTTACTAGGTTAGCACTCCAAGGAAAGAAAGGTGTATTCATCTCTGGAACCCCCATGTAGAGCTAAGAATAGATTCTGGGACTCTAGTCTGTGGAAACAAGAGGACCAGTGGGTGAGTAGTTTTGTTTGAGAAGATGTATTATAGTATTGTTGAGATGGTAGCAAGCTGGAACTAACCTGAATGTACATTGCCTAGGGAATAATAGAAAAAGTTATGGTAAATCTAGATAACGGACTATCATTTAGTTTTGAAAAAGAATGAGCTCGAGCTACACCCACTGACTCAGAGGGAGGTCCATGATATATTGTTGTATGATAAAAGCAACAAACAAAAGCACAGACTGTGATTCCAAATTGTAAAAGCAAGCAGTGGGACCCTGTACGGAGTGCATGTGTGCTTGGCTATCAAGGGACATTGGCTAGGTTGTAACAGGGGTTACTGTGAGGATGATGAGAAAGTAAGAGAGAGTAGGGAAGAAGATAAAAATATCGCTAGCATGTGTTGTGATGAGCTCTGGGTGTTAACACACAACTAATAAATCGTTGAGTACTACATCAAAAACTAACGATGCATTTTTCATATATGTTGGCTAACTGAACATAACTTAAGAACTGTCAGCAAAACGCAAAATTACTCATGCCATAATGCAAAGAGAAAAGGTATAATGCATGTTTTTGGTAGCAGTTTTTTAAAAGAAAAGCTGACCTTTAGTGAGAGCTCAGTGATCAATGTCAGACAAGCTTCTCAAGGCTTTGTACAAGACTATTTCAACTGCGAGCACCGACCCTGTGAGGTAAGAACTGTTATTTCCCTCGTGTCCCAGGTGAAGAAACTGTGGCCCAGAGAAGTTATGAATTGATCCATGGTGGCACAATAAGTAGCAAAGCTAAGAAAAACAAAATAGGGGAAAAAAAAGAAATTGCATTTTTTCCTAGAAATTACCCTGATCAAATGAAAACAATCAATTTAGTTAGGTGACAGAATTATGAGTTATTTTGTTTTGAATTTTTGCTATTATTTAATATTTAATTTTCCTTTGAAATAAAGTAAAAATTTTTTTTAAAAAATAGGAAAAAAAGTGGCATGATTTTTATTATTTTAAGATTTTATTTATTTATTTGACAGAGAGATCACAAGTAGGCAAAGAGGCAGGCAGAGGGAGAGGGGGAAGCAGGCTCCCTGCTGAGCAGAGAGCCCGAAGCAGGGCTTGATCCCAGGACCCTGAGATCATGACCTGAGCTGAAGGCAGAGGCTTTAACCCACTAAGCCACCCAGGCACCCCAGCATGATAGTTTTTAAAATCTGCCCTCTTGGGGGTGCCTGGGTGGCTCACTGGGTTAAGCCTCTGCCTTGGGCTCAGGTCATGATCCCAGGGTCCTGGGATGGAGCCCTGAATCGGGCTCTCTGCTTAGTGAGGAGCCTGCTTCCTCCTCTCCCCCTGCCTGCCTCTCTGCCTACTTGTGATCTCTGTCTGTCAAATAAATAAATAAAATCTTTATAATAATAATAAATTTAAATTTATTTAAAATTTAAATTATTTCTTTAAAATTAAAAATTAATAAATAAATTTAAAATAAAATTTAAAAACAAAAAACAAAAAAAAAAACAACCTGCCCTCAAATCCTCCTCCTATTGAGAGGAGATTTTTTACTTTCTTTGCTTTAGATCTGGGTGAGGCTTGTGAAGGCTTTGACCAGCCACATGGGAGAGGCACCATGTGTGTCTCTGGAGGCCAGGTCTCCCTTTTGGAGAAGCTGGTTCTGGGGGATGCCAACCGCCATCGTGTACTAAGGCCCTAGTCAACAGGCAGCACTGACCACCTGACTTGCAATGGTTCCCGTCTTCAGCCTTAGAATCTTCCAGCTGAGGCCCCAGACATTGCTGATCACAGACAAGCTGCACCAGCTGTGTCGTGTCCAAATGTCTGACCCCCAGATTCTTGTGGGAACATACTAAATGTTTGAGATTTTTTTTTTTTTTTATTGCAATTGTTTGGTTTGGTTTTTGTTGTTGTTGTTCCAAAAGTACAACAGATGGCAGGAATGGGAGAGGACCTTCTACAGTGATGGTTGTCAATATAAGGTAGGTTTGCCCTTTGTCTTATTTTTCTGCTCCCTTTAGGCATATTGTAAAAATTTATTTTATATGCCAATGTGGCTGTATCATGGCGCCCAAATATTTGGTCACACATTATTCTAGATGCTTCTGTGAAGTTGTTTTTTGAGCTAGATGAACATTTAAACTGGTGGATTTTGAATAAATAAGATTAACCTCCACAATATGGTTCTCCTCATCCCATATATGGGAGACCTGAAGAGAGAGAGACTAACCACTCCTGAGCAAGAAGAAATTCTGCCAGCAGATGGCCTTTGGGCCCCAACTGCAACTCTCCAAGTCTCCAGGATGTGGACTGACACCATTAGATTTGGACTCACCAGCACCCCCCATTCACCCTTTCTCTCTTACTGGTCTCACATTTTCTGGAAAACCCTAATACACATACAGTGGTATTTTTTTTTTTTTTAAAGATTTTATTTATTTGACAGAGACAGAGATCACAAGTAGGCAGAGCAGCAGGCAGAGAGAGAAGGGGAAGCAGGCTCCCTGCTGAGCAGAGAGCCCAATATGGGGCTTGATCCCAGACCCTGGGATCATGACCTGAGCCGAAGGCAGAGGCTTAACCGCTGAGCCACCCAGGCGCCCCATACAGTGCGATCTTTAACTCTGCTTCTCAAAGTCCTCTTCCCTCCTCTTCAGGAAAAAAATCATAATCCAATAAAGTGATTAGCACATACATAGGATGACAGCATCAAGAACAGAAAAACTTAAGCAGATAAAGGAAGTAGATCAACTATGGCTTTTGCATTGAAGTGGCTTCAAAAATGACAAATGTCTCTAAGAATGCCCAAGGGACAAAATGATCAAATCCAGGCAAAATCAAAGGACAAAGTGCCGCTTACCCCTCGAAGCAGTGGGCGACCGTCAGGACCCACTTCCTGGCAATGAGGACACAGCCACAAATATGTCCACTGGGTTCACTCTGCAGGGAACACTGCCATGGCCACCTTCCAGGGCGACTTGTCCGACCCCCAAGGATCCTCTTGTTCATTCGGGCAGCAGGGCGACGCCCACAGTCTATCAAGGAACCGGAAAGACAATGTGGGATTCACCGCCAAACCCAGTGCCAAACGTGGATCTTTGCTGTTAAGTGCAAGTTTCTGTTTTTTCCCCTGAGCCAATCCAGTTAAATTAAGTTCATATTCCATAGCTACACCACTAATTCTCTTACCTTGTTTAGTACACAGAAGAGAAATTTTACTTCTGCTATGACAAGCCTGCCTAAATTTGGAAACATAAAATGGCATAATGTTAAGCTATACATTTATCATCCACTTCAAACACTTTACCAGTAAAAAACAAGACATAGGGTTCAACAGTTCCCAGAGGTCATATTCTTTGAGTAACAATTATCTGTACTTCGTGCAGAAATTCTTGAGACAGCGCTGTTGTCAAATACCATCTTGGATATAAAGGTATATGGAAAATGTGTACACTTTTTTAGTTTATTTAATATCATCATAATATAATTTCACCTGGGTGGGAAAAAAAACTACTGTTAGCGAAGTCTCCCCCCTCATATTGGCTGGTAGCACGACCCAAAATATTGACTCAAACCATGATTTTTCAAAGTAGCGAGAAGAAGGTGAGAGAATTAGGCTACTTCTTAGAATCCTTGGTGAGGAAGAAGCATGTCAGATTTTTATGATCACAGAGAGAGTGTGGATGTCCAAAAGTACAAGAAATCTGACAGAAAATATTACTTCGAAAGTTAGAAAACAGACAAAGGAACTAAATTTTAAACTGGTAAAAAATCTTGATGAGACCTGTGATAGTAAAATGTGGATCTATGATTGGCTGACAGAAAGAAGGGGGTTAAATTTATTTCATGTACTCTAGATGCTGGGATCAGAACCACTCAGTAAAACTTAACAGGAAGTAACTTCAGGAAAGAAAGACCCTTCTAAAAATCATAGTTAACCTTTAAAGGTAAGAACACAGGCCATGTTTAAACATGGATCAATGTGGCTGCACAAGAGAACTCACTTCAGGGTTCATTAAATTTCAATCACAAAGTTCTCTTTCAATCACAAAGCATTTATTCACAGTATAAATTTAAAAAACAAAAGACACTTTAGGACTGTCAAAAATACTACAATACCCTTAGAATCCTAGATTTCTCAGGGAAAAAAAAATCCCTAAATATGTCATGTCCACATTCCTTTTTAAGGATTTATTGTAATTTCATTTCTTGCTAAATCTGCATGGAGGCATGTGTAATTATTTGTATCAATAAATTATACAATACAGGAAAAGCATGTCTGCTTTTTGCCTTCCCACAACCTAAAGTCCTGTTTTCTCCTTACTCTCTATCTTGTTATCCTTAATTTCACTGTGGTATTTCCTAATATCTGAAATTCATTTTGTTTACTAGCTTATGGTCTCTCTGTCCACCTACACAGTATAGATTCCTTGAGACAAGGGCCTTTCTCTCCCTCATTCCCTCCTACAACCCCTCACAACCTAGCACTGAACCTGGCAGAGAAGAGATGCTTCAATAATTAGTTATTTGTTAGATCCCCAAATCACAACTTGTAGAAATAGGAAAAAACAGCAATAGCTATTTGTACCAATTTTTTTACAGGAAATTGTGGTTATACAGGATCACAAATCTAGTTAGAAAGCCAGTAGAACCAGTTCTATCAACTCCCAGTTTACATGAAATGTACATATGTATGTTATCTAAGCTTAAAAGGTCTTTTCTGGTATTTGCAATTTGCGAAAACAGATCACTCTGTTGAAAGATTCAGGTCATTGTTTTGAAGGAAGTACTTCAGAAATTTGGCTGCAGAGTTTGGTCTATGGGGAAATTTTCAGGACATTTTAAAGAGAAAAGGCCTACCTTTCAATTTCTTCTTTGAAATTCTTAAGTGGTTTATCTAGCACTTATTAAAAGCTTTGGAATCAGATTAACTTGGTTTGAGTTGAGAGCCCACTGTGGGCTCTGAGTTTTGATCAAGTTATTTTAATATTCTCTAGCTATGACCCTATAATGTAATAACCACTAAATAGGTGTTAATTCCTTCGATTTCCCTCCATACCCCCATATCCACATCCATGGACAAGGGAGACAGCCTTGTTCAAGGTGTCATGATTTTTTTAGGGAAAATTTTCAGAAATATACTTGCAAGGCTGCTTGATTATAACTTGATTTTGTGTCAGTTTTCCCCCTCAGACTGTCCAAGTTTGACCAGTTCTCATTACTTCAATTCCCTGCTAACTAGTTCATGTAGCAACTGTGGGAACTGCAGATAGGAGAATCTACTTTGAATAGGATGTGGGAAAAACTCCCAAATTAGAACCCAGGTTCCTTTTCCTTCCCCAAGATAGTTTCTGTAATCAGCATTAAAAAAACATATAGTTAGCAAGAGAAAAAATGATCTATGTCTAGAAAGAAGAGATAAAGCCAAACAGTGTTGAAATATAAGGGCAAATCACCATTCGATGGAAGTTCTTTATTGACTTGATAAATCTGGATTATCTTAAATTAGAAACAGGAGGAGGTCCCTGATGATAGACTCTTGCTCCATAATCCACTCTGCACAGCTCTTGTGCAAGGGGTCTTACCCTTTTACCAGCAGTTCATGCAAAGTGGTCCCATTGAGGCTCTCCCAGCTGGAGTGTAATGTCAGCCACAGCTGGTCTTGCTCCTGTTCCTGGACCAGTTCAGTCACAGATGGTTCTCTAATATAAGGACAAATAAGAATGACATATTCAAAGTACAGTGATCTTTCACCAGACAATTTCATTCCTTAGTACTCACTGTCTTTCAGAAAAAGCACTGCATTATAAGTCAATATTCAAAGAGGGAAATTTATAATGGAAATGTGGCATGGAATGTGATGAGCAAGAGAGGAAGCTACTGTAAGTATACTAAAGCAATAAAGATCCAAATGGTTACAGCAATTGTAATCATTCTCTCCACTGACATGTGTTTGAACTTCATGAGTTGTTAGAATTTTAATGTATATGACGTGAAATTTCTAATATCTTAAAAATGAGAGCAACTTTGGGCAGAAATGACAAAAAGGACACTAGTTTATCTGCCTGGGATTTTTTTCCCTCCTCTTTTCTTGCAGTGCAGCAATACCTTAAAATAAAGTAAACAAACTAAAAAAAAAAAAAAAAAAAGTATAGGAAATTGATGGCCACTTAGTGTCTATTTGGACAGTATGAAACTATAATGAAGTTTTTGAACATACTGCAAAATCTTCATGTACTAAAAATTAAGAAAAAACCCTAGAAAATAGAGATGGCAGTTAACATTATTTTGTTCTTACCTATATTTTAGTAAACTTCTATCAATATTTTCCTGTGAATGTCTCATTCAATCATTCAAATAAATACAGTTACACTGTATCCAAGATTTAAAACCTTAAGTTTCAAAAGTATTCAGGTTTTGTGTAAAATATTCTATTCTAAACGAAATAATTGGTTCTTTTAGGCAATCCATATTTGCAGAAAACCATTTGGACTGTCATCACCTAACGCCCAAGGGTAAGAGAGGTGGAGGAATTAATTTAGATAAGAAGGAAGAAAGATGCCTCCAAACCTGGAAGGAAAGTTGTATTTGGCTGAAGCTGGAGGGGAGTAGAAAATTCAAATCAGATAGCCTCTATCTTTCTTCTCAAGTAAAAGGTAAGCTCCTTCAATGAAAGTTGGGGGTGGCAGGGGCGTATGATATGGATTCATTCCCTGGTGGAAATATTTGGAGAAATGTATCAAGGATGAATGAGAAGATGAATGCAGAGGAAGGGAAGGAAAAATAAAATAAAATGAAAACAGGTAAACCACAAGAGACTCTTAACTCTAGGAAACAAACTGAGGGTTGCTGGAGAGCTGGTGGGTGGGGGATGGGGTAACTGAGTGATGGACATTAAGGAGGGCACGTGATGGAATGAGCACTGGGTGTTATAAGCAACTGATGAATCACTAAATTCTACCCCTGCAACTAATAATACATTGTATGTTAACTAAATCGAATTCAAATTTTAAAAGTTATTAAAGGCATCACATAGAATTTCCTAAGAATTTCCATGAATACATGTTATTCATGTATTCAACTACATGCTTATAATCTAGATTTTGCCATCTTGTCAATGAGTGCAAATACCTGTTATGACACCCACCCCCACCCCCCAAAAAAAGATAAGTGAGAAAAATGGCAGCACTCAGAGCTCAAATGAACTTGGAAATCCTGAAGTTGTAGTAGCATCAAGTTTGCAGGCTTAGTGACTTTTCTTTCCAATAACGGCATGCCGTTTTTCAAAAAAAGGGGTGGGCAGGGCAGGTGGGAAGGCACAAGAAGGGAAGCAAGGTTAGACTCCACAGCATTGAAAGAAAAATGAACATTTCAGCTGATTATTAATTAAAAACTAATATAATCTCATAATAGAAAACAAAGGAACCAAACCTTCCCTAAATCCTGTTACTTATAAAAGAGGAAAGTCCTCTAAAGAGAACACTTGATGACAGAGTAGCCAAAGAAAAAACAAGGCAAAGCCCTTCAGGAATGCATTCTAACCATTTGATTTTAAAACACAGAGCATGAACCCTGACCACACTGTAAGAAGTGTTCCACAAGACAGAAATGTATTCAGGAACTTGAATGGACGGTGGGACGACTGAAGACTTCACAAAACCTGCTGCAAAATGAAGAGTTCTGTTTCCCTGACCCAAATGAGAGTCTGGCTTTCTGTCAATCTCAGAATTTTTGTGTGTGGAGACATAGGTGAGAGGAAAGAGATCATAAGTCAGACAGAGGTCACGAACACCACTGACGGTGTTCCTCCCGATACCTGCATCCTGAGAATTCCTTTCTAGTGTCGAAGAGCTTGAGGGCCTCCTAAATCCAGGCACTTGGCCAAAAGCCAAAGGAAGATAGATCTGTTGTTTAATTAAGTCATTCCTGAAGTGGGTATTTATAGGGCAAAAGGGATTCACACAAGGAAGTCTGCTCAGCGTAGGATTTGCACAATGGTGGATAGAAAAACCATGGCAAAGGACACTCAGAGTAGGATTTACACGACGGTGGATAGAAATCATGGCAAAGGACACTTCAGTCTTTCAACCCACAAGGCACCTTCAGTTGGCCCTGAGAAAGGTCTCCACAGACCATTGCACCTGAGATGTTTCTGCATTTCATTCATTAACCTCCAACAAGAAAGGCGATTTAGTCTGAATCTCTTAGTTATGTCAGGTGGAAAATACAAGAAATCCATCATCAAGAAGAGGGGGATGTCATTATAAAAATTAGTTTTCCATGAAACTCTTAAGCCCTAGAATGCTTCTCACACAAAAAATAAATCTTTCAGCACCAGACGTGCCATTCTATGGCTCATTAAAAAAATATCAGTGAACCCATATGGTTCTATGTCTGCCATCATACAGGATCTGAGCAACTGTGTGATTGCCTTCTTTCTTATTTTTCTTTAAATAATTTTAAGGTTATAAAAGTAATATATATGGAAAAAAACAAAAATTATATGATGAAAAAATACTCTTCCCATCTCAGATGTGTAGAAATGACCACTGTAAATTTAGAGTGTCCTTCCCAAGCTCTAGCTATAACTCACATATACATACTCTTTTTTTTAGTCTATACTCATTGTATTGATATATTTTTTATTTAGTGATTTATCTTGGAAGCTTTTCCATAATAATAGCTGACATTTGTCAACTGCACTGAAAGACGAACTCATTTCACCTTATTTAATCCTCTCAACAATGCTGGAAAGTAGGCATTATTAATCCCTATTTTGGAAATGAAAAAATTGAGGCAAGAAGAGAGTAAGTAACTGGCCCAAAGTCACATAGTGAGTAGATGACCTGTGGTCTGAGGCCAGAGTACCATTCCTAAGACTTTAAACACCACATGGTCCCCCTTCATTACCAGCACACGCACTGTTCCTTTTATAGCTCCCGAGTGTTAACTATTATATGGCTGTACATATACTTACTTAGCCAATCCACTATTGATGCACATGTAGGTTAGTTCTAATTCTTATTATAACAAAAAAGCAGCAGTTAACGCTCCTAACTATTCACCTCCGCCTACATTCATAATTTCATAGAAATAAAAATAATTTCCTGAAAATAAAAATAATTTCCCATAAATAAAAGTACTGAATCAAAATTTAATTTTGATCAAAAAATTATGATCAAATTATTTTACTTAATTTTGATCAATATTTTGAAAGACTAATGCCAGTTTACATATCATCAAGAATATATATATATGTATGTGGCTTTAAATTTTATAACTATGTATATAATGTAAATCATGCTATGAAAAGGTATCTGGAACTTAGAGGCTCAAATTTTGACAATTGGTATGCATTTGACTTATCTTTTTTCCATATTTTACAATATTACATGATATATTAACTAACTAGAATTTAAGTAAAAATCTGAAGACAAGACATTAGATTGGACGTTTATGAAAGAAACATTGGGTTAATCAGTGAGTGTTGAAGCGGCTTTTGCTATGAAGTGAGTTGGATCTCAGAAGGAACGTTACCCTAGCAGAACGTAAACAAATGATGCAGACAGATGTGCAAAGGCTAACACTGAGGACTATGGGGTTAATAAGGTAGACCGGAAAGGGAGACAACGCAACGGTGTTGTATTAGGTGAAGCCCCTTCCTCAAGGAGCTATTATTTTAGTAAGAGGAACAAATTACAAATGTGTTAAAAATAATTCCTGATACTGTGTTTTGAAGAAAACAAAATAAGCAGAGACTTGGTGAGGGTGAAAGCTGCTTCAATTAGGGTTGCCAAGGACCTTTTTAAGTCGTTGATGTACTAGCTGAAGCAGGAATGGTGAGATGGAGGTGATCCTGTGGAAGTCTACAGATCAACACTCCAAGCAGAAGGAAGAGCGAGGCAAAGCCCCTGAGCAGGAAATGAGTTTGCAGTTGGAACATCAGTAATGGGTCAGTGTGTCTAAAGTTCAGCGGAGAGGCAGGGAATGCTAAGAAAAAGAAGAGGCAGGGGCCAGTGTTCTACAGGCCACAGTAAGAAACTGGATTTTGAGCCCAAACTGTATAAATACTAAGAAAAGGCCTAAAAAGGCCAGTGGGTCTGTCATGCAGATAATAAGATGAGTGACCAGCAGTCCTGCCTTGGAGGTAAAAGCAAGCCAGATCTCAGTAGATTTGAAAGACAATATGCAAAACGTGTCAGAACCAGGAGTCTTCTGGTTTATGTTCCAGAACAAGTAAGCTGCCATATAAGGACTTCTAACAGAAATAAGACAAACCTCGTTGGTCAATTTCTGATGGATCATTCAAGCTGTAAATCGTGTTCTTAACTTCCCAGGACTCACTACTCATATTCACGTCCAATGACAATACTACAATCATTATGATGACTGGGGAATCCAAGGCCCTCAGAGATATTATGGAGATTGATTCTTCCCACTCTAGAATTTTCTTGTTCAAATCAGCCCCAATATTTTTTGCTAAATGTTGAGTTTTGATAGTACTTCATTCTGGAGAACCATCTTTGATTTTAAAAATCAGGATATGAATCTATTTTCCAATGATAAACTTTTTTTTTTTTTAGCACAAAATGGAATGTAAGAGAGTAGAAAATCCATCTGATTAATTCAGGATCCCATATAGTTCCATTCTAGTTAAAAATGGTGAATTTCTCTACATCACTGAGAGGTTTCCTTTTCATTCCATAAAATATTCATTAACTCAAGTGACACAATTTGAGATTCAGCTTGCTAACAAATATCCAAATTCTCAGCAGAGTGTGCTATTAGCGATCATATGGAAATGCTTTCAGGACAACTGATAGACTTCCTTTGGTTTATTTAAGCTTCATACCCAGTGGTCTCATGGAAGAACTTAAAAAACACTTTTACTTCTTTTAGGATATAGCACTTTTTCAGGAAAATTATTCTTCTTCCTCGCCCCAGATTAGCATGTTCCAGGGACCTGTACAGCCACATACTGGACTCTGTGATTTTGTTCTCACCCAGGCAATCACTCAACCAGCAGCTTCTTGGAAACATGTAGGATCTAATTCCCTGTGCCCAAACTACACATCTGCTAGAAGAACTGTGAAGCCTCTATGTGAAGGAAAAATAACACCTTGGATTTACTTCAGCTAACTTCTACTTAGATTATGCCAAGCACCTCGTTATTACTATAAGTGACTTTTCAGAAAGTGAAAAACATTTCTCTTGTTGGCCTGCATGATGACTTTTCCCCCACTGCTACACCTCCTCACTACTGTCTACTTAAAAATGCCACAATGATAAGATCATGAGGTGGTATGGTATTAAGACTTGCCCCCCCACACACACACACATACACACAAAGACTAAAAGGGATTTATGTGTAAGAAGGTGGCTGGCCACATCAATCAGGTCATGTTTATTGAATAACTGGGTGCCGTAGGGGACCTACTCATCATATCCAAGAGGCCCTTTGCCTTTGCTTGGACTTGCATCCTGGCACCATATTTTTCTGTGACCTTGCAAATTTCTTGATCTGAGCCTCAATTTCCTCATCCATAGAAGTAACAACACTACATCTATTACAGGATTATAACGTGGACAAATTGAGTTAATACATATTAAGGACTCGGAACAACCTGGCACACAATTAAGAGTAGCCAATCCTACTTTGTATAATATTTCTGGGAAATAAAGAATTAAAAAAATAAAAATAAAAATAAAAAAGAATATATGGCATTATAGAATTAAGAGGGAAATTGTGTAATGCCAATGTTTATGTCCCACAGGAAGCACAGATTAAAAAAAACATCATGTAGATGAGAAAGTCTTCACAGATGTCTTAGGGCCTGAGTGAGGCCCAAGGATTTGGACAGGAAATCTATGGACATTTATGGACAAAGAGGTAGAAGCAGGAAGGAATGTGCCTATGGAACATGGATGAAGGACAAGCCAGACTTGAAAGAGAAGGAGCTTATTAAAGGGATATGAAGTTAAAGAAAGATAAACTAGTTTATGGTGAGTTCACTAATTGGGGACAATCATCTAAACTTATCTGATTTAAAAAAATAGGTGGAATGCACCAACCTGCATTCCCACCAACAGTGTAAGAGGGTTCCCCTTTCTCCACATCAGGCTGGTGTAGCCTCTTTGGAGAACAGTGTGGAGATTCCTCAAGAAATTAAAAATAGAGCTTCCCTATGACCCTGCAATTGCACTCCTGGGTATTTACCCCAAAGATACAGATGTCGTGAAAAGAAGGGCCATCTGTACCCCAATGTTTATAGCAGCAATGGCCACGGTCACCAAACTATTGAAAGAACCAAGATGCCCTTCAACGGACGAATGGATAAGGATGATGTGATCCATATACACTATGGAGTATTATGCCTCCATCAGAAAGGACGAATACCCAACTTTTGTAGCAACATGGACGGGACTGGAAGAGATTATGCTGAGTGAAATAAGTCAAGCAGAGAGTGTCAATCATCATATGGTTTCACTTATTTGTGGAGCATAACAAATAGCATGGAGGACATGGGGGGTTAGAGAGGAGAAGGGAGTTTGGGTAAATTGGAAGGGGAGGTGAATCATGAGAGACTATGGACTCTGAAAAACAATCTGAAGGGTTTGAAGTGGCGGGGGGGTGTGGGAGGTTGGGGTACCAGGTGGTGGGTATTAGAGAGAGCACGGATTGCATGGAGCACTGGGTGTGGTGAAAAAATAATGAATACTGTTATGCTGAAAATAAATAAATTTAATTAAAAAAATAAAATAAAATAAAAATAAAAATAAATAGGTGGAATGAAAGAAGACTTTTGACGGAAAGTAGATCTACTTTTGCCTTAATTTGTTCATGCTTCTGAGAAGGCTGGGTAGTTCACAGCCAACAGAAATTTTTTTCCCACAGTTCTGGAGGTTGAGAAATCCAAGATCAAGGTCCTGGCAGATTTGGTGTCTGGTAAAAGGCCACTTCTTCGTTTATAGATGTGCACGTTCTTGCTGTGTCATCACATGGTAGGAGGGGTGAGGGAGCTCTCTGGATCTCTTTTATAAGAACACAAATTCCATTCATGAGAGCTCCACACTCATGACCTAATCACTTCCCAAAGGCCCTATCTCCTCATACCCTCACACTTGAGATTAGGAATTAACAAATGAATCTGGAGAAACAAAAACATTCAATAGTAACTGAACATGATATTCCTATGATGGCAGGTCTCTATTAATAATTTATCCATGGGAAACTGAGTGCTTCCAGGGAAATGGAGCTACCAAACATCTTGAACCCCACTTTCCCCAACCACTGCTCACATCTCTTTGCAACAAAATCCCTTCAAAAAGTTCTATACTATCTTTTATTTCTTTCCTTTCACTATCTCTTACGCTTTTGCCCCACTCACTCTACTTAAACTGTTAATGTCAATGACATGCACATTGCTGAAACCAACAGTCAGTTTTCAGTCCTCATTTTACTTGAATTCTCAGCAATTTTTGATACATATTGACCACTGTCTTGCCTTGATACACTTTCATCCCTTGGTTTCCAGGATATCACATCCTCCTACCCTGTGGGTTATCCTCTCTCATCTCCTTTGGTTTTACTACTTCTCTTCTCCCACTTGTTAGGGCTCAGCCCTTAGTCTTCTTTTTTAATTTTTTTTTAAAAGATTTTGTTTACTTATTTGACAGAGATCACAAGTAGACAGAGAGAGAGAGGAGGAGGAAGCAGGCTTCCCGCCGAGCAGAGAACCTGATGTGGGGCTCGATCCCAGGACCCTGGGATCATGACTTGAGCTGAAAGCAGAGGCTTTAACCCACTGAGCCACCCAGGCGCCCCCAGCTCTTAGTCTTCTTATATTCTCTGTCTAAATTTGATTTAGACATAAACTCTTGGGTATGTCACCAGTCCCATAAGTCTGTATCATCTGTATCCAGGTGACTTTCAAATATATAGCTCCAGCTCAACCTCACTAATAAAATCTGGACTTAAGCCTTATAAGCATATCTACTTCGATGTCTAATAGACATCCCCAAATTAACATGTCCAAAACAGAACTGATCTTTCTCCCCACACCTGCTTCATCTACAGTATTCCGCATCTCAGTTTAGACAATACCATCTTCCCACTTGCTTAATCAAAAAACCTTTCACTCACTCTTGATGCCTCTTTCTTGTTTCTTCTCAATTCCCAATTAACATCCAATCTGCCAGGAAGTCCTATTGGATCTACTTCTAAAATATATTCAGGATCAAACCACTTATCACTATGTTCTCTGCTACCATTCTGATTGAGTCACCAAAATATCTCACCTAGTTTGATGGCCTTCTAACTAGTATTCTTGCTCCTACCCTTGCCTTCAGTATATACACAAGAGAAACTGAAGACAAGTTCACACAAAAACTTGTACATGGATGTTTTTAACAACATTTTCATAAAAGCCAAAAAATGGAAACAACTCAACTATTCATCAATTGAAAAATGGATAATCAGTGTGGATATACCTATACAATGGAATATTATTCAGCCATAAACAATAATGAAGCAATGATATATACTAAAACATGGGGATGCCTGTGTGGCTCAGTGGGTTAAGCCTCTGCCTTCAGCTCAGGCCATGATCTCAGGGTCCTGGGATCGAGCCCCGCATCAGGCTCTCTGCTCGGTGGGGCGCCTGCTTTCCCCCCTCTTTCTGCCTACTTGTGATCTCTCTCTCTCTCTCTGTCAAATAAGTAAATAAACAAATAATCTAAAACACAGATGAACCTTGAAAACATTATGCTAAGTGAAATAAACCAGACAAAAAGGGTATATGATTATATTTTTATGAAGTGTGCATGATGGGCGAGTTCGTAGAAACAGAAAGTAGATGAGTGTTTGTCAGGGGTTTAGGGAGGAGAAATGGGGAGGGATTATGATGAGGCATGGGGTTTCTTTTCCAAATTGAAAATGTTTAGGAATTATACAGTGGTGATGACTGCACAATATTGTGAATATATAACAATGGAATTGTATACTTTAAAGAGTGAATTTTATGGCATGTGAATTACATCACAATTTAAAAAAAAAAGACCGTAAGATTTTGAGCTTCTTTTCTATGGTTTACATGCATAGGACCATCAATCTGAGCTAGATTTACGAGTACAGAGGATTAGTCTGTCTTTGAGCTTCATGTAAGTCCATCAATAAGTAAACTGTCCCTACATGACAAATGGAATCTGAAGTTAGAAGCTTTTTCCTGGGAGTATACTTTAGGGAAAAAAAAGTCCAATATAAATCCTTACATCAGGGACTCCTAGGTAACATAATTGAGGCTATCTTTGTGGTTTTGCCCAAGACAAAGAAACATTCTTTGGAAGATGTTGCTTCTATTGATTAACTCTAAAAGATTAAGGAATAAAATCATGTTGCAACTGACCCCATAAAGGAATTTTTGCCAAAATAGAATAGCCTATTTCCAGATGATCTGGTTTTATATAGAGATAAAGCTCATGAAGCCAAGAGACATAAAGAATCACATTCTCTTAGACCAACTTCCTCAAATACCAGATGTCTCAACTGAGCATTTGCCAAGTATTAGAGGGCAGTCTAAATTCTGATTTGTTTTGTTGATTAAATAAACGTCCATATGTTTTTAATACTGGACGTGTAGGTAGCAAAGTCAATATACTGTCAGGAGAACTTAGGGCTGATTTATATCCTTGTCTAATCAAATAGCTATCATAATTCCAGGCTGGGGTGAACTCAAGATATCTGGAGATGTGGGTTAAAAAGTATTTCAGATTCAGCAAAGTACCCTCAATCTTCTCATTTGGGCAAGCACTTAGTTGAGAGCCGAGCATTTGCGCCGTTAGACATGGAAGGCATAATTCGGGTTTGAACAACTCCAAGTGCAGGTGTTCCCTTGACTGCCCTTATCAGGAAAGCATTTCAATAGAAGCCCTGCAACACACGTCATTTGGTGTAGACCTGCATTTTTGATGAATTAGCTCCAAAAGGGACCCTCCCCCCATTTGATTTAAAGTATATTAGTTTGGGACAATACACTACAATGCTTTTCTCTATGAATGTTCACTGAATTAATAAATGAATGACCCAATAAATGTATATTATACTATCAAGATAATATTAGAGCTGATTATTATGCTTATGTACTTTTAAGCAGTAAGTCATGTGCTATGTCCTACATGAAACATTCTCGGATGACAAAAAGTCTGGGAGTTTTTCCCAACTTTAGATTCTAGGTTGTTTCCTCATCTATCATCCCCGCTACATTATAAGGTCTTGGAGGATGTTATTCACCTTTGCCTCCTTCATACAATGCCTACTCCAGGTCAAGACCCATCAGCAGATACTTTAAAAAAACCATAGGAAAGAGATACTAAATAGAATTAGTTGGGGTTGTGTTTTAAACTTCAAGTTTCTGGGGCGCCTGGGTGACTCAGTGGGTTAAAGCCTCTGCCTTCAGCTCAGGTCGTGATCCCAGGGTCCTGGGATCGAGCCCCACATTGGGCTCTCTGCTCAGCAGGGAGCCTGCTTCCTCCTTTATCTCTGCCTGCCTCTCTGCCTACTTGTGACCTCTGTCTGTCAAATAAATAAATAAAATCTTTAAAAAATAAATAAATAGACTCAGGTTTCTGATGTGGAGTATGTTTGAAGGCACAAAGGCAGGCACCCCACTCCAGAAGCTATTCCCTTCAACCCTCCCTCTGGCAGCTGGAGTGTCGGTCAATGACAAGTCATGGCCAGACAGGCTCTTCGGTAGGGACACTGAATCTGATTCAAAGTACAGGGTTACTTAGAGTTTGAGGCATCAGTGGCAAAATCTGTGAATTTGCAGCACAGCAGCTGATCTCCAGGGACAGTGGTTACAGCAGATTTCTACTGCAGAAATTAATGGCCTGATCTTGCTCATTATCTTGGTTCCTGCCCCAGCCTGGCTCTCCAGATTTCTCTCCATTCATGACCCACCCAAGTAAACTGAAGAGTAAACTTGAGGGCAATCAAAAAGTACAAAAATACTAAGATTACCCTTCCTACTCATTTCCTTGGAAGACTACTTTCACATTAACTCAGTCAAACAGTGGTTCTGGTTTTCCAGCTACACTGCTCTCGCAGATTTTCCTACTCTTTCCTAGTCTTAGTAAAATAAAGTTATCTTTAAAAAAATCGAAATGTCCTTTTAGATTTTAAATGTCTAAATATTGAAATAACAACAAATGGAACAAATAGAGTAAGAATTAAAAAAAAAAAAAAATCCAATACGCATACAATAGCCAAAGCTGGAAACCACCAAAATGTCCAACATCGGATGAACAGATTTTAAAACGTGGTGTAGCCATGCAATGGAATATTATTTGGCCACGAACAGGACCAACGTGCTCATCCACAGTTACAACAAAAACATTATGCTAAGTCAAAGAAGCCAGATGATGGAGATGGTTGCACAGCTTGGTGAGTATACTAAATGCCATGGAATTTGCACTTCAAAATGGTTAAGATGCTGAGTTTTTCTGTTATGCGTACTTTATCACAATAAAAAATGTAAATCCAATATGCAAAAAAGTAGAAGAAATATCAAGGAGAACATTTAAAATAAGATCCCTTCTATCTGCAATAGAACAGAGTGGCTTGTCAAAAGAATTTTTCTGCTGGCAAAATCTTTGTGGTTGCAACTCTCCCTCAAAACTCTCAGTAGAACTGTCAATCATTATGAGTAATCAAGTTTTCAAAATAAGAAAGAACCTGTGTCTTGGTGAGAGTTAAATCAACCTCATTCAAAAGGCTTTTCGTTTATCTGTAATCATAATCACATCCATCTCATTTAGACACCATAAGGAGGCTGTGAAAATGAAGTATAATTTAATGGATCTTGGTAAATATCATTTTTCCACTCTGGCCAAGTTTAAAGCTCTTTACTTACAAATTAGCATCAGCTACTCAACTTTCCAAAGATGTAGGACTTTACATGGGAAAAATGGGCCAAAGATACTGGGATTTAGGTCATTTTTCAAACTGGGAAAACAAATGTGCTGCTAGTTGCTATCCCAAAACTGGATCACTCATTATTGTAAAATTGTTTCAGGTTTGTTCAGTGGAATCCTGGGAAATGACATTTACTCAATTTTGTTTATTCTAGAATTTTATAAAATTCCTTTATCTTTTATTTCTATCATTTCCACCTTTCCCCCAACTCTCACACACATCAGTAGTTGAAAAGAAAAAATATGTGAATGAATATACACACCCACATATACATCTAAGACCTCAATTATTGCTTTCCATCCTCAATAGAACTGAAAAAGAAAATCCCACAAAATAGCAGGTTATCCAACTTTCAAAGTATGGGTCTCAGTCTGTTTGTATCAAAGCCAGAGCAAGTGTCTTTTCATTCTGCTAAGGAGCAAAAATAGTCAACTATTTCCTGATTTATACTTCCTGAATTACTTAGGGTAAACTCAAATACCATCTTCTTTAAGTTCTATTTCTCAACATATTAAAAAATGTGTGTTGCTTAAAAAGAAACTTTCAATAAGCTCTTGGGAGAAAAATCTCAAGATTTTCTCATCCAAGTTCCTCGGAAGAGACCATCTTCGTGCTTTTACAAATTCTTTTCAGAAGTACTTAAAATACAATTACTTCATTTACTTGTAGTGGGAGGCTTTACCAAAGCCGGTTTTCACCCCAATCTCTCCAGAGCAGGTGCCTGTAATTAAATGCGGTCCTCTCACCTGGTTCATTTCCCATGCTTTGGAGGGCTCTATCTGAGAGCACTCACTCACTCTGCATTCATATGGAAGATATTATTGCACGTTCCACAAAGTCCCCTGAGAAATTCATCAGTGCTACAAACTACTGACCTTACCCTAAACCCATCTGCTTGCAGGCCAGCCGACTTAACATCTCCTGCCAGCCGTCCGCGCAGACGTGGTGGTCTATGGCAGATCTGTGAGCCATCAGGAACGAAGAGGAGCTCACGTTTTTGGAGAGGGTCACTGAGGAGAACAAAAAAGAAAAAAAAAAAAAAGGAAAACCGTAATTAGAAAGCATTTCTTCTCAGGAAACCAAATGCGAACTCTACATGTTTTCGCTTCACTTGCATACATTTGTTCTTATTTATTTTAATTAAGAACCATTTGGTGAGTGCTTGCCCTCTGCAAAGGTGGTGGAAAACTGAAAAAATGAATCAGAAACTCTGCCCTCAAAGAGCCACTAGCTCTAGTGAAAGAGATGGACAGTCCTTAACTTTCCTTTAGGAGTTAGAAGACAACCAGAGGTGGGGCCCGATCCCATGAAGTTCACCCAATGATTTGCATAATTATAAAGAGCTGGTGGTACCTTCATTCATATCATTTCCGTTCAAGAAAACATGTGAGAAGGCAAGGTTATGAAATCGATGGTAAGTTAGGATTCATCTGGGATATGTGCTAATTCCCATTTTATAAAAGGGCTTCCTCTCTACTTAACACACTACAGGTAACTTGAGAAACACTGTGCAATTCATCAGACCACAAATGATGATCGTGCTGGGGCCAGATGAGGCAAAGGACTGAACGAAGAGCCCAGTGAAGGGAGAGAGAGATGAGTGCAGGACAATAGAACTAATCAAGCTCAAGGTTACAAATTGTAACACGGGAGGTACGGGTAGGAGATGTCTTTAAGTCCTGTCCCTGTGAGGAACTAGACTCATTTCATTTGGATCTGGAGCAAGACTACAAGGAAGATGGAAGACCCACTTTAATATCCTATTCAGGAGGTGTCGATGATACAGGAATGACAGAATATTAGTCATCGTTGAAGCTGGGTGATAGCAAAGAGTTTAAAAATTGTTCTAGTAGTTATACAGTCAGAACAATTTGAACCCAGATGTGAAAACATCTGCCACATAAACAGTTCAAACAGCAAGATAACTTAGGGAGAAATGTTCTGTGAGTTGGAGACAACATATATGAACCATTGCTGCCAGCTTTTATCATAGTTCAACAAAACAGGTGAAATTGGTTAATAAACTCTGTGAAGTCATTTAGGATTTATTAAGCTTAAATGGCTGAAGGGTGTTAGAGTGTGTGGCCGATGGCGGACACACGCAGCTCACCACAGTCCCACTCGTCAGAACTGTCCACGCAGTCGGCTGCCCCGTCACACCAGCGCTCACGGGACACACACTCATGGTTTGCGCATTCGAGTTCATCGTCCTGGCAAAACGCTGGCACCGGGAACAAGAAGCGAGAGGACGGAAACATTTCAGAAATGGGTGTGATTCTCGCTAACATGCACGTTATCTTCTGTCCGCAGGAGTGTGGAAGGAAGGAAAGTTGCGCTCCTGGGGCCTCCAAACAGGTATCAAGACAGAATAACAGAATTGGTAAAAACTCATACCACGGGTGCCAGTCCCTACCAATAGCAAGCCCTTAAACAGGGCTACCATCTCCAAGTGACTGAGTCATCTACTTCTTGTCACACTAGGACTGAAAAAGTGGGACCCAGAGCCGCAGAAGTTCCAGGACTTGAGAAACGAGGGTTCAAAGTCTGAAGTGGCATAAGCCAAGCCCTGGGGCTGAGCAGAATGAAGTGACCACAGGATGGAAGCGAGCTCTGTCCACACGCATGGATAATGTTTATTCTTTAAAAATCTCTACTGTCGGAGCGCCTGGGTGGCTCAGCTGGTTAAGCATCCAACTCTTGATTTTTGGCTCAGGTCACAATCTAGGGGTCATGAGATCAAGCCCGTGTCTGGCTCCGCGCTCAACAGGAAGTCTGCTTGGGATTCTCTTCCTGTCCCTTCTCCGTCTGCCCCTTTCCTGATTGTTCTCTCTATTTCTCTAATATATAAATCTTTAAAAAAAAAAAAAAAAAAAGAAAGAAAGAAAAAGAAAAAGAAACAAATCACAGTGACACCTTTAACAGCCTACCTAATATCCATTTCCTTTCTTTCTCCTTTTTTGAGGGAAGCTGATTTTGTTCAGGTCCCCACAGCCCCAGAAGACCCAGATTAGTGTCACTGGGACATGACATTTTCTAACTAGAATTACTTTTGTCTGGGTAAAGTTATTAGTCCAACAGTAAACATGGGACCCAAGATCAGAGTTTTGGCCTACCATTTCATGGGTTGTGCTTTCCAAGACGGTTCCCACCCAAACCCTGCTGCCCAGATCATGCATCCTAGCCTGGGACAGGGACAACCTGAAGGAAACAGCATCTTTTTTCTAATTGGTTCTCCCAAAGGGGTGCTTCTTTTTCCATCTGGCCATTTAGATGGTATATATATTTTTTCTTTTTATCAGCACAAAAGATTAGTATATTTTTTATTACAGTTGATTGACTTTAAATAAAACAGGTTACCCTCCAGAATAAAGCAAAAACTGAGATTGTCCAAAGAAGGAATTTTGTCTCAAGATTGTAACAGTGAAATCCTGTCCAAGTCTCCAGCCCACTGGCTTGCCCTACAGATCTCAGACTCAAGATTGCAACATCATCTCTTACCTGAATATACAGCCTACTGGCCTACCCTACAGACTTCCAACTTGACAGCCCCCACAACTGCGGGAGCCAGTTTCTTTTCTTTCCCTTTTTTCTTTTTTTTAAATTATTTATTTCTTTTCAGAGTAACAGTATTCATTGTTTTTGCACCACACCCAGTGCTCCATGCAAACAGATTGCAGAGATGGTATATTTTCTAATCCATACAAAGACCCCTAATGCTAGCTGGAAACTTTCTCAAAGTTGGCCAATCTGAGTGAATCCTTATGTGATATTCCAGACATGAGTACTTTAAAAACTTGGGACAATAGTGCACATAATACTTTATATTTTGTTTCATTCAACTAATGACATGTAATGAACCCAGGAGGAATTATTCTTTTATTTTTATTTTTTAATTCTTTTTAAAGTTTTTTTTTTTTTTTAAGATTTTATTTATTTATTTGATAGAGAGTGAGAGAGAGAATGACAGGGGAGAAGGTCAGAGGGAGAAGCAGACTCCTCATAGAGCTGGGAGCCCGATGTGGCGGGACTCGATCCCAGGGTTCTGGGATTGTGACCTGAGCCGAAGGCAGTTGCTTAACCAACTGAGCCACCCAGGCGTCCCGAGGAACTATTCTTTTAAACTGATTTTTAACATCTGCATATTATTTCATCTTATGGTTGTATTTTATGTCCCCTCTTTTTGGACATTTGGAGTGTTTTAATTCCTCCATGTGATAAATAACACTGGAATAGTATCACAGTGAATATAATTTATATAGCTTGATTATGTCCTTGCATGTGTTTCTGTAAGTGGAGTTTTAATCAAAAGATCTGATACTTATCAAAAAGATCTGATACTTATTTCCAAATTTCTAGTTTATACTCAAAATGAGCATTAATCAGTGTTTAACATAAACAAAGTTGTGTTGACCAAAGCAATAGCCACTTACAACAGTTCTTCTCATCCATGCCATCAGGACAGTCGGGGAACCCATCACAGATGACTGTATGCTTCAAACATTGCTTATTGGATGGACATTCCCACATATCTCTCTCTCTACAGCCTGAAGACAGAAGAAAAGGTTATTTCCAACAGACATAAACATCAAAATAATGATGAATTTGGTCAAGCAAGGTAGAAAAATTATAGCACAAAGGCATGATTTCTTTCTTCCTAAAAAGTCTTGACTTCTGTATACCATGAAAAATGTAATTTTGAGAGTAGAGATATTCAATAATCTCCATGCTGCCATATAAACAGGACAGTTTTCCTAAGAGAAGATCAAAAGTGACAAATGGAAAATGGGAAAAAAAAATGAAAAAAGGAACTATACATTAACGCTCATTTTTGGCTGTTCCTTTTGCATTCTGAGTCAATTTGCCAGCACATAAGACTCATCTATAAAATGATAAGTTATGCTTCTAAGTAAATATGCCAAAACCTAGTGATTTAAATACGTATTACCTTAAAATGTAATTTCAGTCAACCAATGGAAAGACCATCTGTGTGTTTGGTAAGAGATGTTTCCTATGCCAAATGCCTACAAAACTAATTTAAGAGCCAGGTACAAAAGCTGTCACTGCAGTAACATATTCTAAGAGATCTAAGGAGATCAACTTCATCAATTAATATGAGAAATGAATGTAATTTGCATAAGGTTGGGACTATAAGCTTGAACTGTAATTTGGCTATGAAATAGCAAGAACCTGCAATGAACTTTAAAAAAGGCCATTTGAATCAAATGCAGGCATTTCACATATCTGCTAAAACATGCGAGAATCTAACGAGCTCTCATCACTCCAGTGGGATCCATAGTCCTTACCAGGCAGCAAGGTGCATCTTTGGGTTCCCCTCCCCTTCCCCACGCTACAACAGCTGGTAGTGCACGGCAGGCCTCCAACACACGTGTGTGGTTTTGTTTTTGTTTTTGTTTTTTATGATTTTATGTATTTATTTGACAGAGAGAGGGATCACAATTAGGCAGAGCAGCGGGGCGGGGACAGAGCAGGCTCCCCGCTGAGCAGAGAGCCCGATGCGGAGCTTGATCCCAGGACCCTGAGATCATGACTTGAGTCAAAGGCAGAAGCTTAACCAACTAAGCCACCCAGGCGCCCAGCATATGTTTATTTTAAATGGAACTTCATTTCATGTGAGGAACAAAAGGCCTCTCCCCTTTCCGGGAAAAGATCATGTAGTTTAAGGTGAGTGAAATGCAAAGCGGTGATCAAATAAGGGCTTTCTTTAAAAAGGCTATTTTTCCATTTGACCTACCACAAACATTTCAGAGAAATTTTGTAGATGATTGACCTATGTTTCTTGGAATCCGTTATATGAAAAAAACCTGTTTTCCAAAATTCTCACTAGGAAGTTAACAAAATAAGTCACTAGAAGAAAAATTTTTATTATGAGCTAAAATTAGCTCACTAGCTGTCCATCTGGAACGGTCTTAGGCCCAAAGCTGTCTATTACAGGAACTCATGAGGATTTTATTTGGCATATCAGCTAGCAGCGGATACAGACATCATCTGGAGTGTTCTGTCAATAACAGACTTGTCACAAACCACACTGCTTGGTAGAAAGGATTAGCGAAAACAGCATGAGCCTTTCTAATTATTCACATGGTACCCTTCCTAAGAGTCTGGAGAACTTGAACCTCTGGAATGAGCTGATGAAGGACCACAAAAGTAGATTTTCTGGGACATAAGTAAGAGCTCGGTATAATAATAATAATAATAACTACAACAATAACAACAACAAGACAATATTCATTATCCACTATATATCCACATTATAAATATTAGTTTTAATCCCTATAATAATACCACAATGTCAGTACTATGATCATTATTTTATAAATGAGGAAACTGAGATTTAGAGAAAATAAATAAATTTTATTTATTTATCACAGCCTTATAGAGAAGATCCACTTGGATCTGGGTACAAGTGCTTAACAGCAGTCCTCTGTAAAATAAGAATGTAACACGTACATGAGGGTTAGAAAGCAAGGGAAGGACAGCATCAGAGTCAGAAACCTGAACTGGGGGGTGCCTGGGTGGCTCAGTGGGTTGAAGCCTCTGCCTTCAGCTCAGGTCATGATCCCAGGGTCCTGGGATCTAGCCCCGCATCCGGCTCTCTGCTCAGCAGGAAGCCTGCTTCCCTTCCTCTCTCTCTGCCTGCCTCTCTGCCTACTTGAGATCTCTGTCTGTCAAATAAATAAATAAAATCTTTAGAAAAAAAGAAACCTGAATTGGAATCCTAGCTCCAATTTCACCAGCTGTGTAACCTTGGATAGTTACTTAACTTCTCTGAACCTCAGTTTCCATATCTCTAAAAGAGTAATAATAATGCTGGCTACAGAGAGTTGCTCTACAGATTAAACGAGTACTCTCTAAGCATTAACTTACCCTTCTGTATCGTCTCTTTTCTAATAAAAAATGTGTGTGGAATTATGGTGAGCATAGACGAAGTGAGATGAAGAGGTCAAGACATTAGTCCCAAGGAACACAGCATTATTATGTTGTGAAGCATCAGCTGTCTCTTTAAGTGACATCCTTGGTGTAATTATGTTTTAAATGTATGTTTTAAAACAAAGAGTATGGGGGCCCCTGGGTGGCTCAGTGGGTTAAAGCCTCTGCCTTTGGCTCAGGTCATGATCCCGGGGGTCCTGGGATTGAGCCCCGAGATGGGCTCTCTGCTCAGCAGGGAGCCTGCTTCCCCCAACCCCACCTGCCTGCCTCTCTGCCTACTTGTGATCTCTGTCAAATAAATAAAATCTTAAAAAAATAAAATAAAGGCACTAAACTGTAAAATATTTGAAAATCTATTTAAAACAAATAAAAATAAAAATAAAACAAAGAGTATGACTCCACTAAAAGTCAAAGACAGGTATGGTGGGGGTGGGTAGGATGTTTAACGCAGCTGCAAGTTATGAAACCGAGTAATTGTTATGTCAGAATCACAACCAACCCACCACAGAGATAATGACAACACCCACGGCATGTTGCTAAGGTGACCAGTTGCTCCGGGCTTGCCTGTTCTGAGCCCTAACTGTCCCTCATTCCAAGAGTCCCCCACCGTCCCTGGAAAACCAGATGTTCCTTCACACTAAGTGCCCTAAGCTTTGTGCCGCGTTCTTCACTTCCTCAATCCCTCATTTTCACAAAAACTCTGTGAAGCAGCAGCCTTCCCAGCCAGGGGCAGGTCCCACATGAACTGGGGCACCTTCTTTTCCTAAGGCAGATGCTGCTTGTCCTGGAAAAGTCTCTGAGGCCCACGCAGGGTGAGGAGGTCTGCTCATTCGGTCTGCTAATTTGAGCTTCATGAGAGAAAAAATACCTCCAGGGAGGAACGGGTCAGAAGAGCAAGGGGCAAGATGAACTTGGCTCCTGGACCGGCTGGGGCTGGAACAGTCTGGATCTAGTTGTCTTGGGCGGGCAACAGGAACTGCAGTGGTAAGGCTCAGGGCACCAGGCGCGAAGGCCCCTCTGGGTCACACCACCTTGGGAGATGGGGCCCCAGTCTCAAGGACCAGCAGCAGCACCCGCAGCAGCAGCCCAAACAGAGGACCTGCCTCCCCACCCATCTCAGGCCTGACCACGAGGGACAGCAACACCAGCACCCACCAGAGGGCTCCCAATTCCTCACAGCCCCTCCCTACCCCTCTCCTGTTTAGGCGTGACACCCCTGTAACATTCTCTTCAACACACACTGGCCTAGGACCCTATGAGGAGGCAGGGTGGGGCAGTGGGAAGGGCCTTAACTATGGGCTGGGGACCTCCTTCAGGGACTAACCCTGGAGATGGGGACATCCACCCCCAGACAGGCACTAGTACCTCCAGGAGGAAACACCACCCCACGGCCCCTGTTTACGACATGAACCAGGGACTTTTGCCCAGCTCCTGCTTTGGACATGACATACCAGCCTGCTCTCCTCTGCTGTACACAAGACCTCGGTCGCCAGAGACAAGACCAAGCAAGATAGGACTCCTCCCCTCCAGCGAGACCCCTGGGTGACCTTTGAAGGGGAGTCATCTCCTGGATATCCTAGCACCTGGCAGATGGGTTTTTAGTCATTGCCTTCTGAGGAATGAAAAAAGCCTGTTAGAAGCATTCCAAGCTTTGGAGGATAATCTGGGTGTTCTCTACATTTTACAGGTGAGAACACGGAGGCCCGGAGAAATTAAGTGACCGGCCGAACGTCACACAGTCTCTGCGTGCTGAGCTGAGATTTAAATCCAAGGCTAGGTCTACACAGAGCCCTCCCTTCATCTCAGGCTGTCCAAGACGCCACATAACAGAGCCAAGTAATTGACTGGGCAGCAAAATACCCCAAAGGAAGAAGAATGTCCCTCCCTTAGCATGGAAAAATTAAACCCTACGGAGTGATTAGAGAGCAATCCTGAAGATTCATCCCAAAAGCACATTTGGGGGTATCTGACATCATAGGGACACAATGGCCTCACTCTGTTCCTGCTAGGCAGAGCCGAGTCAGGGTCTCCCACGAGCAAAGAGAAATGCAGGCATGGAGACTATTTTTGCCAAGAATGCCAGGTAAGCCATTTGTGTAACTGTGAGAAGTTATACAAATACTACTGAAGAGTCCAAATGGATAGAAAAAAAAAAAAAGTCTCTTGGAAAACTTTTAAAACCAAGTGGTACAAAAAAAATAAATAAATAAATAAAATAAAACCAAGTGGTACAAATATCAGCCCACAAATACCAGCGTCAGAGTCTTTGAGCACAGCCTAAAAGTGCTTCCATCCCAAGAGGTTATATTTAAAATTTTATTTTATTGGAGCCCTAGGGGAGATAAAAGATAGACGATGAAATGATTTTTAATCATTTGAAGATAAACAGAGAGACACTTAATGACACTTGGGTATTTGTACTGTCGTCTATCTTTCTCCGTATGGCACATATCTCTTTTTTATAAAAAAAAGATTTTATTTATTTGACACAGAGAGAAAAAGAAACAGAGAGAGAGGCAGATTCCTCACTGAGCAGGGAGACTGATGCAGGGCTCGATCCCAGGACCCTGGCATCATGACCTGAGCCAAAGGCAGAACGCTTAACCCACTGAGCCACCCAGGCACCCTTGGTGTATACCCTTTCTTTCTTTCTTTTTTTTTTTTTTTATTAAAGATTTTTATTTATTTATTTGACAGACAGAGATCACAAGTAGACAGAGAGGCAGGCAGAGAGAGAGGAAGGGAAGTAGGCTCCCTGCTGAGCAGAGAGCCCAATGCGGGGCTCGATCCCAGGACCCTGGGATCATGACCTGAGCCAAAGGCAGAGGCTTAACCCACTGAGCCACCCAGGCACCCCAGTGTATACCCTTTTATATAGAATAGTAATCAATTAGTCATTGTAAGGAGTGTTTGTGTAAAAAAAGGGTGTTATTTCTCTAGTAAATATAATGAAACTATCTTTGCTATATTCTCTCTTTTTAAAGAAATTTTATTTATTTGACAGACAGAGATCACAAGTAGGCAGAGAGGCAGGCAGAGAAAGAGGGGGGGAAGCAGACTCCCTGCTGAGCAGAGAGCCGGATGCAGGGAGGGAATCCCCAGGACCCTGGGATCATGACCTGAGACAAAGGCAGAGGCTTTAACCTACTGAGCCACCCAGACACCCCTGCTATATTCTCTTTTAACTGTCCCCATTGAGAAGACACGCTGCTCAGACCACAGCCCAGCTACCACCTTGCTTCTGCTGGAAGCCCACCCAAATCATGGACGCAGGCTGAGCAAAACTCAACCTCAGTCTCACCACCTCAAATCTCTGCATGAAGGCAAAGCCCAGAAACATAGCCCATTGTTATTTTCCTCAACTGTCCTTTCTTTGATGCCATCGCTGTTCACGTCTTTGATCGGATCTTCACCTTTTTCCTTCACTGCTGAGGTATCCGTGCTTGGAAAATGTGACGTTGAAAACCAACTTGTCATCGGGCTGCTAGTTTTACACACAGCTCCGTCCATAGAACAGACGCGTTCAGTGAATGACAAGCCAGCAACCTTTTCTAAGGCTGAAGTGCTTCTGTCCTCACACAGCAGAGACCCTGTAAATCGCTCCCACTTTTTGGGCTTCCCTCCCACGTAGCCAGCCTGGAATGATGCGTTCAGATTTGTGTAATTCTTTTTTTTTTTTTTAGAAAAAAAATTTTTTTTAAGATTTTATTTATTTATTTGACACACAGAGATTACAAGTAGGCAGAGAGGCAGGCAGAGAGAGAGGAGGAAGCAGGCTCCCTGCTGAGCAGAGAGCCCAATGTGGGGCTCGATCCCAGGACTCTTAGATCATGACCTGAGCCAAAGGCAGAGGCTTTAACCCACTGAGCCACCCAGGTGCCCCAGATTTGTGTAATTCTAATTCTTCCAAATACTTGCTGAAAACATTTCCAGTACCGACAGTGTTTACATTATTTCATTTCCGTGTTGTTTACGTTAGCGATTACTCAATCAAAACAACCTCAACAACAGAAATGTACCACAAGAGCAGGAGACACTTCAGAGCAACACTGCCCATGGCTAAAGGCTATGCATATAAAGGTAACCCCCACTTCAAAGTTCGCATCACGCCACTTTGTTTTTTCGGAAGGCCTACATTGGTAGCTGTTTCTGCTAACTGAATGAAATCGGAAGAGTATTTTCACTTTTACAGAAAACAGCAAAAAATGAAAACAGCTTCTGCATTTGTTGGGTTGCAAGGCGTTAAGCAGGCAGCATGGACCCTGAGTGAGTAGCGTCCCCAGGATCCTTTCCCGGGAACTACATTCAGCGTCTCAGCATCACGTCGCCATAGTTTTGATGTTTGTGAGCATCTCTGCTTTATCTGGATTTATTTTGTACATCCATGAGCAAGATATGTAGTAGGTATTAGAAAAGCCTAAGCGAGGATACTTTTAAGGCCTGGGGCAGTCAGAATTTTTTTCTACATAAATCAATGGTAATTGCTTCTTCACTTCTTCACAATTTTGGCTTATGAAAGTTTTTGTAAGAATGCTCTACTTTTGGAAAGCAGGGGAAATTTGTATTTTAAAAGCATATTCATAAATAGTGTGCTTTGGCTACCATGTTTCCCCACTGCAGATTTTCCAAAGAAACACAAAATAAATTTCCATCGCACCCATTATTTTGTAGCTAAATGAAACAAGTATTATTTTTAAGGGGAAAACTCGTTACTGTTTTCAGACATTCTGGAGGATCTGCAGCATATGCGAGTTAATAGTTAATTGTCACATTATTCAGGAAAGTTCAAGCCTTTACATGCATTATACTCCACAATGACGGAAACCCAGCTTCAGTGGGGTTGTGGTTGGCATCGCCAGATGGTACCACGCATGTCCACGGAAACAGAGGGATAACTGAGAAAATGACAAGTGGGAACCGGATGATTTCCCAATGGTCTTTCATCAGTGACTTCTTCATTTGCTTTTTAAGTGTCTCATTGTCCCAAAGCACTGGACATGCCCATTCAAATGTGTGCACATATTCCAAAGAGGAATATATATAAAATTTCTATCATCGGTCACTTTGAAAAAGTGGGTTTTCTCATAAGTGAATACTGCTGGAGCAATTAATGTAACTCCAAATGAATTAATTTCTCTCCCACTCGTAGCTTTCCTTAACTAGAGCTCTCTCTCACTAATGCCACCAATATATTGAGTGTTGATAGGGATTAGACCACTGACTCTTATCATTCTGGTGTACCTTTAACTGTGTGAATAAAGTCTTGATTAAAAACTCATGACTCAACTAGAAACCTGATGCTGTAGGGTCATTTAAACTCTTTAATGCTTTTAATTTCTTTTTGCAGAATATATTCAAAGACTCAGACCATTTAAAGCTAAGTTTTTACATTTCTCAAATACTTAGTCCCCTACCACAGATTTAGGCCTCACCACCACCAGTAGAGTACATGTGATCTCTTCAAACTACCAAAGACAAGCCATTCTAAATTGCATCTCAGAATAACATATCCCACTGCAAGTCATAGTTTAGCAAACAAATCCAAGAGATTCTCAATAAGTCATTTATATGGGGATATTCAATGACTTTGGATTTATTTCTCTACGTAAAGACCACAAACAAGCAAACAACAGTAGCTTCTCAAAACACTGGATGTTCTTCTCTAACAAAATTACCCCTGGCCATTGTACCATCATTCTGACAGGTCTAATTTTCTAGAGGATGCTCTTGTCCATATTTATAGAAACTGATAGGATTTCAGTTTATTGCTTGTGACATTTTGTCTAGACCAGAAGGGCAATGTCTACTATGGAAAATTCACTTCGGGAAGCAAGGCAATATTTCATACCTCAAAGGCCAAAAGAATAAAATGATTTCAAAAGATGTATTGCCCTTCATGGTTTTAAAGACAAAGAGTGTCTATTCATTTGTAAGCAGAACAAGGTAAACAATCATAACCAAAGTATTCTTTGGATAGCCTTTCAATCATTTTGCTTTATTCCAGAACATTGCTTAGTAAAAAGCATTGCCCATTTTCAATTCCCTGACACATTTTGAGGTTACGAGTACAGAGGTTTGCAGGAAAACAAAATGGGAATTAGCTCCACTCAAATTACCACTGGCATTTCTGGCCTTTCCATAGGTGATTTTGGAACTCAATGCAGAAACGTCAGAAGGAGTTTTATCCTTTGCTGACAGAGACAAAATCAGAGAGGGCATGAAAATGAATCCCAATTAAATTTGAATGCTGGAGCCTGAACTCTGTCTTTGTGTATCTAGATGCCTATTTAAAAACATGGAAATCATATGCAAAGACACTATTATTCTGACTTTTAGACAAGTGACAACTGCTTTCTATCTCTAATAATAAAAATAATCCCTTACATTTGTGAAGTGCTTCTCCTTTTACTAAGGCTTTGCACATATAACATCAAGCTTATGAACAGAAGTATAATTTAGGGAAAATCAATGGAGTTAACAGGAAAAAAACCTATTGATTCAGACCTTGTCATTTGGTAATATTAAAAGTAACTGCATTAGCATTCAATCCTCATCACTACTTACGACCATCCATAAATGGTTGACATTTTTAAATACAGTCCTTTATCCTAACCAGACATTTCTTGTGTATCCAAGAAAAGTGTCATCTCACACATACCACAGTTTTCTTCGTCACTGTCATCATCACAGTCGGCCTGGCCATCACATCTTCTGGAAGCCAGAACACACCGTCCAGAGCCACACTTGAAGTGACTAGGTGAGCATTCTGTTCAAACCAATGAGCCGTGTTAGTTTCATTAGGCAGAAAACCTGGAATCACCAGCTCGTTTATCTATTTACGCGTGGACTATCGCCAAGGAGCTATTCTAGAAAAAATGGTCTTTGCCAAGCAGAACCAACAGCTAACTTGGCTTTCTCCGTTTGCTTGTCAGACTCTTTCTCCTTCATCTTGGTATCATCTCTCCAGTCAGTGGTATCTTTATGCTCTCCAGTATTTAATCACTTTCCTGAACAGACAGCCATGTCCATTCAACAGATTGTCAGAGCCTGAAAGAGCCCTTGGATCCAGTACTTCTAACTACCCAGCTGCCCTTAATGCGTCAACATTGTTTCCTTTTCTAATCCTTCCATCAGTGCGGTCAAGTCCCTGATTCCATTTCTCTACCTGATGATCCTACTTTGCCAAGGTCTCTAAGTGTTTAAACTTGCATAACCAGGGCTTGCTGCCCACCACCACCCTGAGGACCCCTAGTACAAAAGCGGCATGCACATATAATGGGCTCCGGGAGCTGGGTGTGGTTAGCATAAACACCTCGAATATTAAATATATCTCAGCAATTTATTTTTAAAATGAAGAAAACGTCTAACAGATGAGCACCAAGGTTTTCAATGTAACCAGCTTCACAGACTCACTCACCCCTGTGGCCTGGCTGACGACTAGAACACAGTAAGAACACTAGCAACAGAGAACCTGGAGAAGATAGTGATGGGTTATCCATGTTAGCTATCCCACGGTAATTAATTTAAAAATTAACCTTCCACAGCTTCATCAGGCATTAGACAGGTTTGGTTGTCTGAATTTTCCTCTGGAAATTGATTGCAGTCTGTGTCTTCAGGCCACTGTAGGCCCACAACCCCAAGGACAGACTCGCAGTGTTCTTTGGAGTGCTCACACAGGGCTCTAAGAGAGCAAGAAAGATACGACATGGGAGGCAGAAGCAGCTACGCCTGAGAGAGTGTGTGAGGAATACAGGTAGGGTTTGAATTCTGTATGAGTGTGGGCCTCTGCATGTATCCTGCGTGCGCGTGTGCGCGTGCGCGTTTATGTGTGTGTGTGTGTATACCAATAGAGAGAGATGCACAGATACGTAATTGATATTTGGGAAAACAAAATGATCCTACCTCTCTCCACAAAGGACATGCATGCCAGCCACAGACTTTCATTAAGAGAACTGTCATGATGGAACTAGAAATAGAAATTTGTTGTGTGTGTTTTTATTGACATCTATTTCATATGACACGCTGTAAATTTAAGGTGGAAAACATGGTGAGTTGATACGTTCATCTATTATGTGATTGTCATGTAGAGGTCGAATCTCTATCACATCACGTAATTATCATTACTCTTTTGTGGTTGGAATAATTAAGATCTAGACTCTTAGCGGGTTTGATGATTATAATCTTGTTGTCTGTATTCACCAAATGGTACACAAGATTTCCAGCACCTTTATATCTAGTAATTGCAAGTTTACACCCATGAACAACATCCCCTCTGAACAAGATTCCCCTCTGCCCTTTCCCTTTCTCATTCTCTGTCTTTCAAGCAGACACATTCTCCAATGTTTTTATTCCAAGCCAGGAAGTTCTCAACATCGGTTTGGATAGTCTGCCACCAAGGATCATGGAATCTATATAGTAGCGGCCCCTGGGAGGTCTCGCCCTCTGGGGACCAGCCACGGGAACTATTTCATGTGCCAACCTGGCTTACATAAGGCATGGATGGCCATCATCACATGAGCTTAGACCCATAGTGTTGAAAAGCTTGAAAATTCTCCCAAACCCATCTCTACTGAGCTCAAGTTGGTTTAAACAAAGTGCGCTTGTTTCCTTTTTAAAGAAAAGATATACCAAGCATTGTGCTAGGTGCTTTCTTTCCTGTGTGTCCTCTCATTTGCACAAAGCATATTTTTAAAGTGAGGTATCAGCATGACTTTCTTTACTCCTTATGAAGGAAAATTGGTTTTGCCTACATATATTACCAAGAAATGAGCTACATAGTTAAAAAAAAAAAAAAAAAGCCAAATAAGCAAAAAAAATAGCCCAAATAAGTTCCTAGGAGAATTTTTTTTCATTTAATTTCAAATATATTATTTATTTTCAAAAGTTATAAACTTTAAACTATTAATTTCAACAAAGTTCTCTGTCTCTCTCTCTTGATATGATGGGGCAGAGCTTCCAGAAAGGTCAGCTCCAGCCTGGCTAGAAACTGGTAGGGAAAGGTTAACAATAGAATGGAGACGTTTCAGAGAAAGCTCTAGCACATGAAGTCTGTACAGGACAGGCCATAACTTGATGCTGGCTTAGCCTCAGATCTTGGGCAAAGTCAAAGCCGTGGCGTTCCCACACTAGTTTTGCAAAAACAGTAAGTTCAATAGTGTTCAATAACTCTCTGTGAGACTGAAGGGTTTTATGGCAGATTTAGAAATAATGTCTATGATTTATTTGCTGCAATTTTAAATTTGCCACAGGATACCTCATTTTTACAGAGCACTGTATAGTTCCTGACTTCACCACTTCCTATTTCTTCTATAAAATGGAAATCATACAATAATATAGTGAGATAATATGATAAAAATAAGACAATGTGCCACACAGCAACGACAGGTGACACTGTTCTTACCCTAATCTGTGTGGCGTTCCGCCACCGGCAACAGCCCTGAAGGTAGGGGCCTCCCTCAAAAGAATATTTTGAGGACGAGATGGCAATACTCCCCTAAAATATTTAACACATTGTAAGGGCTCGATAATGTTACATTTTTCAGACTCATAACTTCAAAATTAAATGTTCAGACCCATAAATGGGCATGGCAAAAACAGCATTGCTTCATGAACACATGAGTATATTATTCTTGTCAAAATATGTAAAAAATTCTTAAAAGCAAATCTCAAAATATAAAGCTCATTTTGAGAGCCACTGAAAATGAAAGACATATATGTAAACCAAAGAAATAGAACTGAAATATCTAAAGGAAGTTCACTAAAATGTTGATTGAATAATGTCTCAGGGTCAGTCTCGTCTTGGGCATTTTAATGTGAAACATAAGCCCTGAAATTATAAATCATACGTGGATGTAAATTTGTTCCAGAGAATACTCCATTAGGGAAATTTTTTATACATGTGAAAAGAAAATCAATGCAAGCATTTGTTAAGTATTATCACAAGTGATTAGTCAGTATCCTTGACCTTGCTTAGCCAAAGTGGAATAAAATTTAGAAATAACTTTTCAACATAAAATGAGGAGATGTTTTCTTAGGGATACTTTCAAAGGCGTTTTACAGAAGTTTTCGGAATTATGTGCGCACAAGGCAGCATTAACTTTTAACCTGTTTGTATAATTTATTCACTTCCCCAACTCATTCTGAAATTTTATTGTTTCCTGTCCCTCCACAGGTGCCCCTTCCCTGTCATCCATTTGCTATTTGGCACTTAATTTATTGTTTCCCCATCTGTCCGCTACATCGATATTACTGCTACTCCTCGAAACTCCGGGTGACTTCTGATCCCAACATATGGTTCCCGTGGTTACTGGACAAGCACATCTGTATATTCACCCCTTGATGGGAGACAGCGTAAAGGGGGCAGCTGCCCACCTCCGTGACAGCTGTCTTGTCTTGTACGTTCCTGGCCGACACCGCCACATGTGGCAGAGAAGAGAGACCAACCTGCCACTGGGCAGCCGCGCTCCTCTCCTACCATCAGAGCTTAGAGCCAGAAGTATCCACGTTCATGTGCATTCACTCACGCTCCCAGCGACTCCATCCAACCACCGTAACTGTGTTGGTTTTATTTCTTATTTATTTGCTTAAAGATTTTATTTATTTATTTGACAGAGAGAGCACAAGCAGGGGGAGCAGCAGAGGGAGAGGGAGAAACAGACTCCCCCTGAGCAGAACGCCCCACATCGGGCTCGAACCCAGGACCCCAGGATCATGACCTGAGCTAAAGGTAGACGCTTCACCGACTGAGCCACCCAGCATGTCCTGTCTTGTTTTTATAGACGAGCAGAAGACTGAGACTGGGAGAGATCGAGGAATCTGTCCCAGGCCACAGAGCAGCCACAGAAGAGCCAGGAGTTGGACCAGATGGTGGACTCCTAGAGTAGGACTCTTAACCTGAAGTAGGATATCGTTCATCCCAAATCCAAGCTGCAGGCTTGAAATGCTGCCCCTCATTTCATCCAAGCAGGCAGAAAAACGTCAGCGAGCTCCATTCCTTGTCCAACCTTCAGACCACTGCTTACGTAATGGTGCTGACATTGGAGCATATCAAAAATGGCAGCATTTTAAAACATCCGTGTTGCCAGACAAAAAAGCAGATACACCCTTTCTTCTGCTGACTCACATTTAGAATGCTTCTTGATCCACCAAAGTGAAACATGCATGATTTTATTTGATTAAAGTATGTGAACTACTGCGGTGCCTGGGCGGCTCAGTCATTAAGCGTCTGCCTTTGGCTCAGGTTATGATCCCAGGTCCTGGGATTGAGCCCTGCATCGGGCTCCATGCTTGGTGGGGAGTCTGCTTCTCCCTTTTCTTCTGCCTTCTACCCCTGCTTGTGCGCACTCTCTCTCTCTCTTTCTCTCTATGTCAAGTAAATAAATAGGATCTTTAGAAAAAAATAAAGTAAGTGAGCTGTTACCAAAGGCAATTCATACCTCCCTTGTATGGTACTCCAGTCATGAACCCTAACTCAAATATTCATTTTAGAATTCCTACTTCTTTACCATTTTTCAAAAAAGATTTTATTTATTTATTTATTTATTTGAGAGAGAGAGAGAGAGAGAGAGAGAGAGAATGAATGAGAGGGGAGGTCAGAGGGAAAAGCAGACTCCCCATGGAGCTGGGAACCTGAGGTGGGACTCGATCCCAGGACTCCAGGATCATGACCTAAGCCACAGGCAGTCGCTTAACCAACTGAGCCACCCAGGCATCCACTTCTTTACCTTTTAAACACATGACTTGTTAAATACAGAGCTCTTTAGCAATATGGGCTTTGTCTACACTCAAACTGAGCCTGGGATTCTTTGGTTCTCCCTGAGGGAAAATGAGGGTGCTGGGAGAGACCTCACTGTGTTACCTGCAAGGTGGGATCCGCTGGCTTGTGTTCACGTCACACTTTGGTACCAAAATGGTGCAAGCATAGAACATGAGGTATTTGTAACAGTTGGTTTGAACAAGTGCAGGGAAAAGAGAGGACTCCCAGCTGATGGACGCCTCCTTCTGAGTCCTGTGGCCCAGGTAATTTGGATAAATTGTATGGTTGTAGGGTAAATTCATGCAGAGTTCCAACGTAATTGGTTCACACTGACCTAACAAGAAAACACACATATAGGTACATAAATATCTCTCCCTATTTATATATGGTCAATTTCACGTGTAAAACAATATCTTAAAAACTTATAAAACTGAAATCTATCTTACCTTCCTTTTTAAAAAATACCTAAGACGAGAAGGCAAACAGTCCATAACTTCCATCAGAAGATAAATATTTTGGTTAAAGAGCCGCCATGCTGAGAATCACTTCTGTCAGGCAGCTGCATGCACAGCGCCCAGTATGCATGTCGGAGAAAGACTTTCTTTGTTTTTCCCCTAGGCTCAACCCACCTGAAAGCAACTTTCTTCTATGTTTCCTTTTACCCATTTTGTCTTCTGATTTATTCATGACTTCTTAAATATATTCCCTCATCTTCAAAGCCATTTAAAAAATCAATGAATTTGGTCAAACAGATGATTAGATTGTGTCTTTCTATATGTTTCAGTGTTGATCAGTGGATTTGAATATAAGGCGACAAGATTTCAGGGCAAGAGGAGGCTGAGCTCTCATTAGGCAGCCATGGCTAATGAGAAGAACTACTAACCCATTAGCCTGGCATGCAAGGCTGTCTCATGCACCAACCACAGCCTAACTTTCCAGCTTCAGCACCAAAGGCTATGTCATCACTGGTATTTCCTTGGGGATGATATGTATTTAAGAATGACATGACTTTGTGGGCCCCATTAGCTCTTATCTCCTCTTCCTGACACACCTGAAATCACCCTTCAATTGCAGTCATGCTTCTAGCAGCCAGTTGTCTACTATACCAGCTGGAATGATCCTTCCCCATCTTCTCGACCAGGCGAATGCCTCCTTGGCATGTAGGACTCAGCACAAACACACACCTCCTCCGGGGAGCCTTCCTGGCCAGCCGCGCCCCCCCCTCCCATTCTCAGTAAGTCTCTCTGCTGGGCACCACCGCATCACAGGCATATTCCCACAACACACTCATGGCCTTCTACCGTATTCTTTACTTACTTGTGTCCCCCACATAATTTGGTGATTTTTAAAAGATTTTATTTATGCAATTGAGGGAGAGAGAGAGAGCACACACATGCAGGGGGAGGGGTGAAAGAAAAGGGAGATGGAAAGAATCTCAAGCAGATTCTGTGCTGAGTACAGAGCCAGACTCGGGGCTTGATCTCATGACCCTGAGATCCTGACTTGAGCCAAAAACAAGAGTCAGATGCTTAACTGACTGAGCCACCCAGGTGCCCCTAATTCAGAGATTGTTGGGAAATGAGACTTTATTTCTTGATGTCAGAGTCTGTGCCTAGAGCAGCACCGGAATGGAAGAAGCAAAGGATGGGGGGTAGGGTGGGGGAGGGGGAGGTGAGACAGTGTCAGGAACTCTCCTAGGCTCTTAAAATGTAAAAATAATTTTTCCTCTTTTATAGAACCCCCCCTTAATATTTCCTGCTGTGTCGGCTTGACGGTCGCATACTCTTTTAAACCTTGCTGGGTCTTGGAAACTCTTTATCTCTAGATCCATTTTGAATGTCAGTCTTGCTGGATAAAGTATTCTTGGCTGCAAGTTCTTCTCATTTAATGCCCTGAATATGTCTTGCCAGCCCTTTCTGGCTTGCCAGGTCTCTGTGGACAGGTCTGACGTTATTCTGATGGGCTTTCCTCTGTACGTAAGGAGCCTCTTTGTCCTAGCAGCTTTCAAGAGATTGTATCTACAATTATGACTTCTCAATTTTACTATTAGGCGTCTTGGGTTTTTTTTAGAATCTATAATCTTGGCAGGAGACCGTTCTGCTTCTAGTACATGAAAATGGTTCCATTCGCGAGATTGGGAAAATTTTCATGGAGAACTTGCTCCACTGTATCTTCTGGACTTCTTTCTTTCTCCTCCCTTTCAGGGATTCCAATAATTCTGACATTGGAATGTTTCATGGCATCATTTATTTCCCTAGTTCTGTTTTACTGATTTCTAAGATGTTTGTTCCAGGCTTCCTCCTGATCCTTTCTCTCTGTTTGTCCTCCAGATTACTAATTCTATCTTCTGTCTCAGTTACCCTAGCTTTTAGAGAATTTAGACTAGATTGGAACTCATTGAGAACACTGTGAACCTCATCCCTAGTAGCTTTCAGTTCTGTCCTAATCAATTCCATTTTGTCATCCATGGCTTTCTCCAACCTAGCTATTGCCTGGGTAATAGCCTCAATTCCCTTTCTGACATGTTGTCTATGTCGATAGCCATTAGCTCTGTTGCAGATGGCCCAGCCTCTGAATTTTTCTTCTGTTGGGCATTCCTCCTCCTGGTCATTTTAGTGAGAGATGGCTGAATGGATACAGCTTGATGTATCAACTGTGGTGCAGTCGAGATGCACCCTGGGACGCTTTAGAGCAATCAAGAGTCCCCACCCAAACAAAAGAAAAAAGAAAAAAAAAGTGATAGGGAGAGAAAGACAGGACAAAAAAGAAAGATAAAAGAGAAGGCCCAGCCCAAATGGTCCCAAGGTAAGATTTATGAGGTAAACAAACAAAAACAGACAAACAAAAAGACTGACAAAAGCAGATTACAAGAGAAAAAAATATAGAGAGAGATATATAGATATAGATATAGATATAAAAGCAAGACCAAAAAAAAGAACCTCGTCAAAAAGAACCCAAAGACCTCAACGTAAGACAGGAATCCATCAGAATCCTAGAGAACATAGGTAGTAACCTCTTTGATATTAACCACAGCAACTTCTTTCAAGATATGTCTCCAAAGGCAAAGGAAACAAAAGCGAAAATGAACTTTTGGGACTCAAAAGCTTCTGCACAGCAAAGGAAACAGTCAACAAAACAAAGAGGCAACCCACGGAATGGGAGAAGATATTCACAAATGACAGTACAAACAAAAGGTTGATATCCAGGATCTACAAAGAACTTCTTAAACTCAACACACACAAAACAGATAATCATGTCAAAAAATGTGCAGAAGACATGAACAGATACTTCTCCAATGGAGACATACAAATGGCTATCAGACACATGAAAAAATGTTCATCATCACTAGCCATCAGAGAGATTCAAATTAAAACCACATTGAGATACCACCTTACACCAGTTAGTATGGCCAAAATTAGCAAGACAGGAAACAACGTGTGTTGGAGAGGAGGTGGAGAAAGGGGAACCCTCTTACACTGTTGGTGGTAATGCAAGTTGGTGCAGCCTCTTTGGAGAACAGTGTGGAGATTCCTCAAGAAATTAAAAATAGAGCTTCCCTATGACCCTGCCATTGCACTACTGGGTATTTACCCCAAAGATACAGATGTAGTGAAAAGAAGGGCCATATGCACCCCAATGTTCATAGCGGCAATGGCCACGGTCACCAAACTGTGGAAAGAACCAAGATGCCCTTCACGGAGGAATGGATAAGGAAGATGTGGTCCATATACACTATGGAGTATTATGCCTCCATCAGAAAGGATGAATACCCAACTTTTGTAGTAACATGACGGGACTGGAAGAGATTATGCTGAGTGAAATAAATCAAGCAGAGAGAGTCAATTATCATATGGTTTCACTTATTTGTGGAGCATAACAAATAGCATGGAGGACAAGGGGAGATGGAGAGGAGAAGGGAGTTGAGGGAAACTGGAAGGGGAGGTGAACCATGAGAGACTAGGGACTCTGAAAAACAACCTGAGGGTTCTGAAGGGGCGGGGGGTGGGAGGTCAGGGGAGCCTGGTGGTGGGTATTATGGAGGGCACGGATTGCATGGAGTACCAGGTGTGGTGCAGAAACAATAAATTCTGTTACACTGAAAAGAAATACGTTTTTAAAAATGTGAAAATAATGAAAAATACAGTCCTTGCAATCAAGGCTCTCCACAATCCTTTTAGGAAGAAAGACACATTTCCCAGTAGCCATGGTATAATCTGAGGATAGGACAGCAGTATTAAAAAGTACTAAGAGCCCAGGGGTACAACGTGGAACCCAAATGGCACTGGAAACCTTCCTAGGATAAAAGGGGTTTAGGGGAATTTGGCAGAATGCCTCCCTGTTCCCTCTCTGTTTGCAGGAGTCGGAGACGTAAGTAGGTGTATTGGTGAATCTGCCCAGGCCCACTAAAGACTCCACGCCTTATCGAGAGTCATTATTCAATTAAACTTAATTATTTGACCAAGGAGTGAGATACACGTAGACAGACTCCTAACAAGGACTGGGTGATATATTAAAACAGCTCTGAGGGATTGGAGGAAATTCTGTTTCTAAGGAGCCTGATTAAAAGCCTTCCGGACAAAGTGTATTTATGGTCTCAGTCTGCCGGAAAAGACGTAACCTTGTCAAATGGGCATGGTCCTGGCAATGAGTACAGGACGGGAAGAGGAGGAAGACACAGAGGAGATATGGGGCTGGTTCAGTTTATCATGTCCATGGATTTGTGAACATTTAGTATTTAAATCTTTTGATTTCATATTATTAAAAAAATGCCTATTCCTCATAACAATAAAAACAATGCAAGATCGGTAAAGAAAAAGTTCTTCGTGTGCCAACAGACTGGGTTTGAATCCTTGCCTGCCTTTCACTGGCTCCTCTCTATGTATACAAGCATCTACACACACAGACAGATTTATGCCGGCTTGCTTCTGCCAAAGTAGAACCTTAGCGTTCCTGGTATTCCTCAATTTGCTTTTGCTGCTTAATTATTCATCGTGACTGACTTATAAGTCAGTAGATGGCACTCTAACTCTATTTTTCCTAATTTCTTTAATATAACTTTACCAAAAAATGGGATAATTCACACAGCTTTTTGATGCAGTCTTTTTTCTTGTATATTCTTTTCCTTTCTATCTCTTCCTCTAAAACCCTATCAAGTTTTATATGTTCAAATAAATAAAATATATTTAGATGATAAGGAGACCCATAACATGGATATTTTTTCTCTTTGACATGTGGGAACTATATCACTTTTGATTTGGGATGAGATATAAACTTTCAATGTTTCAGAGCCGAGGAAGATGAGAAAGGCTGAAGTTATGATCATACATTATTCTGGAGATCTCTACTGGATGTGGTAAGGGTGATTGAATCCTGTGTTTTATTCCTTCATAAGGCGTTCTTTACAGAGTGTTAGGCAAGATAAACTCTCAACATATCCATCAACCTCAAATTTTATGATTTACAGTATCAGTAAGTTTTTCTATCTTAAGAATCAGACTCGCTCACTAGCTTGATTTAGGATAGCCACTAGAGGGCAGTTGTGTTACAAGCATGAGGCGGTTTAAGGTTTTGTTTTATTTTGCTTTGTTTTTTGTTTTGTTTTGTTTTTCAATGCCTTTTGATGCCCTGTTTAGCACATGATCCAGAACATAAATGAGGTTTAATAAATATCTGCTGAAAAAAATTATCCTAATGGAGCTTTAATGATATCCCACCTTTCAAAGTCTGAAACTGTGTTTTGTTAAATTCAGCCTAAAGATGGGATTGTTAACTAAATGATGTTACATCCTTGCCATGATGCAATACTCTGAAACCAAGGAAATCACGTAGTAAATGATGGTCGCTTACGTGAGAAAATGTCACTTTCAACATCCATTGGCATATACAATATTCTAAGATTCATCTTTGCCTCAAATTCTGTATTTCTCCTTATTATGATTTTTTTAAAAAAGATTTTATTTATTTATTTGACAGAGAGAGATCACAGGTAGGTAGAGAGGCAGGCAAAGAGAGAGAGAGAGGGAAGCAGGCTCCCTGCTGAGCAGAGAGCCCGATGTGGGACTCAATCCCAGGATCCTGAGATCATGACCTGAGCCGAAGGCAGCGGCTTAACCCACTGAGCCACCCAGGCACCCCTCCTTATTATGATTTTTAATAGCTCTTTCATGAGTTTTCTAAGGTGAACACCTTGTACAAACCTCTCAGATCAAGAAGTTGAACTTTGCCAAACATCCCAGATGGCCCTCCGTTTACCCTGTCTTCTACCAACTTCTCCTTTCCTTGCAGAGTAATGACCTTCATAGTTATCACATCCTTGCTCTGCTTTATAGTTTTATTACCTAAGTGTCTGCCTCACCCTGAATACTACAGTTAAGCCTACCCATTTTTTAAAACTTGTTTTGTCTTCTAAGTCTCTCAATCTGGGTTCCCCCCACCATCCTTTTATTTTTAATTAGACTTTAGCCATTGAAGCACTCAGGGATTTGGCTGTAGAGTGTGCCAGAGTGTGAGTTTTGCTGACTACCTATTCCTGGGGAACTTAAATATATTCCCCTGCCCTTCCTACTTCCTGAACACTGGCAGCTGCATGCAGAGTGTTAAGTTTCTTCCCTTAGGGAAGACTGTAGGTGCTATGGTGTTCTTCCATCAGAAGGTGAAGTATATTTGATTTTTTTCTTTTGGGGGATGTCAGCAGCTGTAGATGCTCAATGTCCTGACCCATTAATTCACCAATGCATGGTACCAAATAGAAACAATTTGTTACCAAATGGTAATATCCTAATTTAATCATTCATTTTTCACTCATTCGTGGGGTAAGCTTTTAGAAAGAGATCATTCCTCTCAACTCCCATTTGCTCCCAAGGACTGAAGTCTTTAACCGTAATGGTGTTTGGCTTTCTTACCACATCCCTATACTATTTGCTCCTTCCAACTAGAGACTGCAAGCAGAAGGCAGTAAATTGAGAGGTTGGTAGGAAAGTATTCAAAGAACAAAGCTGTTCATTGCTTCCTCAATGTTGGAGACAAAGAAATGCATGAGCAAACATGTAGAACTAACAGTCAATGGAACACTGAGAGGAACAAGAGAGCCTCTGGGGTATGTCATAGTTGGCTTCATAGAGCCATGGCGGTCATGGGCACAGAGAATTGGGGAAAGACACGTGCCCAGGAACTGCTCTTTCCACAGGATTCCCCAGTTGTCTGGATTGTACACTCCAAGGTGGGCGTGATGAATTAGTCCCCCATACCATGGGGAGGGGAAATAGCATTCCTGCTCCCACCCTGAGGCAAGGATACGTCTGTATTGGGGCGCCTGGGTGGCTCAGTGGGTTAAAGCCTCTGCCTTCGGCTCAGGTCATGATCCCAGGGTCCTGGGATCGAGCCCCGCGTCGGGCTCTCTGCTCAGTGGGGAGCCTGCTTCCTCCTCTCTCTCTCTGCCGGTCTCTCTCCCTACTTGTGATCTGTCTGTCAAATAAATAAATAAAAATATTAAAAAAAAAAAAAAAGGATACAGCTGTATTTTGCCTCCCAGCAGGGCATAACAATGTCAAAGATTCTGGGTCATGAGTGGATGTGGGTCTACTGTGATACTTCACCTATCAGTACACAATGCCATCAGAAATGTGGTTTTAGGGCGCCTGGATGGCTCAGTGAGTTAAGCCTCTGCCTTCAGCTCAGGTCATGATCTCCAGGTCCTGGGATGGAATTCTGCATCGGGCTCTCTGCTCAGCAGGAAGCCTGCTTCCTCCTCTCTCTCTCTGCCTGCCTCTCTGCCTACTTGTGATCTCTCTCTCTCTCTCTCTGTCAAATAAATAAACAAATAAATAAATCTTAAAAAAAAAGAAGTGTGGTTTTTAGGCTTAAAAAACCCAAACAAAAGAAACTATAGGCATCTCTGGGAATCCCAGACAAGCCATGGACTTCTCCACTGAAAACTTTGAAAGCTATAAAGACTTTTTCACATTTGGTTTCAGGGATGTTACATACCCTTACAGCCTAGTCATGAACAAACCACTAAAGTGATCATTTTCAACCTTGGCTATACCTTGGAGTCACCTGGAAATGTAAAAAATATTGACGCTTGGGTCCCACTCAGTATTATCTTCAGGGACCCATAACATTTTATGGTTGGGCAAGAACAGGGGTCTTCAAGGACTAGAATCCCAGCAACTCCAGTAAGAGGCTGACTCCACCAGACAGAATATCCATACTCTTCAAACTCCTATTTTTATTAGCCCGGAGCCAGAGAAAGACAACGCTGTGTAGTTGGGCCCTAGAATTTAAGCCACAGTCTCTCCGGTGGTAAAGATCTTCAAATAATTAATCACATTTTCAAGTTCATGAAGTTTTCTGAGAGAAGATGCTACTGGCCCAACTTTACAGAGAACCAGGTACACCCATACCATCAAGAATCTCTTTGAAAGATGAGGAAAAAAAAACCACCTGTACATTGGAAAGTGTTCTTAATAACACAGAAGGAATGAGGGACCAATGAGCAGCCCAGTGCCTGGTACTCAGAAGAGGGATGAACAAATTTCTGCTGAATAAATATGGAAAGAATCTGGCAAGAACATCTGTGGTGAATGAAGATGCTGGAGAGACAGTGAGATGCTAGGGGCATTGTTTCGAGTGTACTGAATGAACATAAAGAGAAAACGTAAGAGAATATAGTACCCGTGAGAGGAAAGATGGTGGCGTGTGTTCTCCCACATGGAAAACTTATCTCCAGGAAGGCAGAAATCATGTCTCTCTTCTCTGCCATTAGAGTGCCCAGTGCCCATCCCAGAGCCTGGAACGCTGTTGTGCCCGCTGTAAATACCAGTGGACCATGAGCCAGAGTTCTCTTGTGCCTTTCTTTCCACCTTTTTTTTTTTTTTTTTTTTGACAGGTATAACATATTTTTACATTTTGGGTTTTGACATATTTCAGAAATGGAGAAGCTAGGACAAGATGCACTCAATATTTCTCACCCAAATCGGACACAGGCTAACACTGCCCTTTCAACTTTTTTTTTTTTTAATTTAATACTAAGTGCCGTTCCCTGTTGGACAATCCCTGAAACTTTAATAATAAACACATGTCTTTGAGATGACACTGTTCCTATTCAAAATTGCTCATGCCAAGTTCAAGGTGAAGGAAAGAACCACATCTGGAAAAGTTCCAGAGCAGAAGGGGGATAAAGCAAAGTGTGAAACAATGGACCCAGGACATATACATATACACATAATTATCAAACATATATACACACACATCTTTAAATCAGTTTAGAGTGAGTAAAGTGGCAGTATATCTTAATGGTCAGATTAACATCTCTCTCAACTGTTCTCTCATACAGAAGTGGAGAAGGGCTGGGTATCACACTGTTAAATAGTTATAAAGTTTATTATTAAGTGCTCATGAAATTAAACAAAAAAATCCTCTCAGTCAGGTTTTTCATTGGCTGCCTCCCTCACACTCCTGGGGTTCCAGGAGAAGCCACTATTAGCTCTACAGTGACACAGAAAGGTCACTGAGTCAAACTAGGACCAGAATCCTTCAGACGTTCAACTAGGAGATACTTTCAAACTTTTTTGCCAACTGAAACTTGACAGATCTGCTTTGAAATCTCAAGCCCTACCTGGAAGAGGAGGCCAAATATTAATTACAAAAAGTGAAAGAAGTGAATCGAGTATGAAAGTGGAGCCCACAAATACGAACTCATTACTAGAAATCAGAGTTTTCCGCGTCTGTCTGATTCATTTTCAACATCCCACAAGAGCCCACTGCGCCCCACACTTCTCCTGCCCATTCTCCCCACCACCTTAGGAATTCCACCGCCCCCCAAGCTAATTCACAGTGGGCCAACAGTCTACACCAAACAAATTTACATAACAGCTACCAGATCTTTCTAGGTCAGCACAGCTCCTGTAAAGGTGAGAGTAAGTGTTATGAGGAGAACAGACGGCCACAGCTCTCTGCGCTGTTTAGACGAACTTCGTATTTGCTTCTTGGATGAAGTTTCCATTTTTGAAGCTCTGCTTTAAGAGGGAAGGAAGAGAGCATCTGCCTGCAGGCCGAGCCAAGAAAGTAACACAGACGAGCTGATGTTGAAGGGAAAGTAATGGTCATGCTATCAGGCAATTTGGGATTTATAGGCCATTCATAATGACACATTTGTTTCTGATTTAAGTCAATTAAGACCATTTTGTTTCTTTTCTGCTACCACATGCAACCTTTAAAAAAGAAAAAAGAAATATATATGTATATATGTGTGTGTGTATATATATATGTGTGTATATATATGCACGTGCACAAGTGCACACACACGCGCGCGCGCACACACACACACACACACACACATTTGGAAGGATTCCAGACTTCAATTTTTTCCTGTCAATTCCAAAGAAAAAGGCAAAATGCATATCCCGACATGGTGATGGCCCTTGTCAGCTGCTGTACTTACTACAGTTGTTCGGGTCACAGAGGGAGCTGCCACCACATGAATCAAGGCAGGAAGTGTAGAGGCATCTTTGGTCGCCTTCTTGACATGGAGCCTGACCTACAGAGGGGGGAAAGGCACACTTGTTTCATCATCTGTAAATTCCTCACACTAGGATTGAAAGCATCAAGGACGTCTTGTGGAGCTGAGGAATGACATAACTTTAATTCCCTTCCAATTTCTCCAAAAATAGTGAACACATGTTAAATATGTAACTTTCTGGATTAATTTTCCTGGCAACTAAATACAGTTATTCCAAAAGGATTCTGTAAGAACAAAGAAATAAGAGGCAAGTTATCCTACAAAAAGGGGCTCTTGTTGCTTTTCATGGGGGGTGAAGGGAAGTGTTTTATGTTTACTTGGATGAATAAACTGGATTACAAAAAAAAAAAGTGATTGGAGAGAAAGGCCAGCATAATGATCTGGAATCTTGAACACCAAACCATATTATTTTAAGGACTCATTTGCACCCAACTCTAGTCTTCCTCATAAGGAAAATGCTTTCCCTAAAAATGAATAGGGCATCGACGCCAGTACAGTGAGGATAGTTTGTCATGGCGCAAGTCTTGGGCAGCTGCAATCTGTATTTTCTGTATGTGCTTAGAAAGTATCACTGGCCTAGCTGTGATGACCTGAGAATTGGGTTTCTCGTTTCCAAATGAATAAGAGCAGTAGTGTCAGCCTAATGGCTTTTCCTTAAGGTATGTGGAGAGGAAACTGCTTTTCCCATTGATTTCCTGGTCATTTGTCGGTGAAATGGAAAAGGTAATAAATTACTGCCCATTCTCTTTTTAGCTCTTGCCCATTAATGCTAATTACTTTCAGATATGTCACCGGGAATCTAAATAATCTTGCAAGACATTTTTAAGAATAATTAACAGTATGCATATACATATAATTGTTCTCATCTATAATTCTAAGACAATGTTTATTATACTGGACTCTTCCCATTAATGTGCAACAGTATATATTATAACCTTGAAGAAATGAGATGCCACTCATGGTCTTTTTTGTTTTTTTTAAATAACATCAGAGTCAAACCATCGTTGCAAGGTAAGCCAGGGTCAATTCCATGAGTTTCATCTCTCTCTCTCTTTTTTTTAATTTGGAAGTATTTATTTCTATTCATTTTTTAAATTTCTTTTCAGCGTAACAGTATTCATTGTTTTTGTACCACACCCAGTGCTCCATGCAGTAAGTGCCCTCCCTAATACCCACCACCTTGTATCTCTTAAATAATTTTAATAAGACGCCATGCATGCATTATTTCAGCAGATACTGAGTGTCTGCTGTGTGACAAGCTTCTGTGACCAGCTGTACAATGAAGCATTAAAAGATGAAAGCAGTGAAATGGCTTATATTCTAACTCGGGGGATGGCCATGGCCAGAGAACCTTACCATGCTGTGTGATCATTGTGCCACTGAAGGCATATGTAAGGCAACAGAAGCAGACTAGGACAGCACAGGGGGAGCTTCTTGAAGAAGGAGTTCTTAAGGCAGCTGGGTTAAGTTGGCATAAGAAGGTAGAATGGGGTGGGATTATGGACATTGGGGAGGGTATGTGATTTGGTGAGTGCTGTGAAGTGTGTAAACCTGGTGATTCACAGACCTGTACCCCTGGGGATAAAAATATATGTTTATAAAAAAATAAAAAATTAAAATGCATACATTTAAAAAAAAAAAAAAAAGAAGAAGGTAGAATGGGTTTCCCCAGCAGACACAGAATACGCAAAGGCTGGAGTGGAGAGCATAGGTTGGCCTCACTGTAGCCTCAGGGAGGCTAGAAGGGAAGGCTGAGAGCAGAGCCTGACGGCTGTAATGGCCTGAATCTTGGACTGGGCCCAAAGTCTTGGGTGGCTCTTATTTCCCTCCCCAACCTCTCCAGCAGAGCCAGCCTGGGCTTACTGGTGGCAATATTCTGAAGCAGTACCCTCTTCCCCTTCACTCCTGAATTGAATCATAGTGGCCTTCTCCCGGTACCCTCCGGATGTCTTGCTCCTTTCCTCCCTCGGACCTTTGACCAAGCAGTTCCCTGTGCCTGAAATGCTTTTCTTCCAGTCCCACTTTCCTTTATTAAGTCAACTCCACTCATTCTTCAGATTTTTGTGCCAACATCTCTTCCTCAGGGAACCTTTCCTGATGCCTTGTACAAGACCATGCATCTCATATATGGCACGGAGCTCCCTGAATCTTCCCTCATGGCCTACGTCACTCTATGGTGAGACAATGACTTGCACAGTAATTTCCATCATGCCAGTCTTGCCCAGGAGCCTGCAACTTCCATAAGGAGTTTCACTTGCCACAAATTCCCCCGTGGTTAACCACCTATGAGCGCCATGACATTCATTTATTAAGTTAAATGCATTCGATTAAGTAATATAAAGATGATAAAATCTGACTTTTGTTCCATTTCATCACATGACCTTCTTGCATCTTACATATGTAAGGAAATACTTTATAAATCTCGCCATTACATAGGGAAGAATCCAAGATTATTTCAAACAGAGATGAATTATGTAGAAAGAAAGAACAATTTAATCCAAAGGGAGGTGCTTGGCTGATAGGCACATAATAACTCATGGCTAGAAAAGAATCTGCTTCTGAATTTTAAAACTGGTAAAACAAAGCACTCTTTATCAGATACTATAGGTATTAAATCTGTGACTAAAAGTGTCTCTCTTTAGGACTGGAATGCTTTTTCCCTAAAGCAATTTTAATGATCAGTGTTTATTAAGACAAAACTACTATAGCCACAGGTGACCAATCTCATTGGCCAATTTGTGATATGCCCAGCCCAAGACATGTTTGAACACAAGAGCCACGTAATAAGAGCTCCCATGTCTAGAGTGTTCCCCACAAGTCAGCTCTGTGACTCTAAGTTTGCAGGCACTGAACCCAAGACCCAACAGAGCTCAGGGACCAGCCTAAAGTGAACCAGGGAGCAGAGCTGGTGCCTGAACCCAGGGAGCTGGGCCCCAACAGCCACCTTCTTAATGACTAGGCTATGCTGGTGAGGGGCTAGGTCACATATAAACAAACATAGTGATCTGTCAGTCAAGGGGTATTCCTATCAGCCCTGTGCTGAGAAATGCTTTGACACAAAGTGAAGCTTCAAACAATCAGTGAGGATCTTTCTTCTCTGAGAGACATAGACATTTTAAAAAACAACTTATTTGATTTACGTTTTCTTTTTGATTTTCACAGATGACATCAGCGACCCTTCCCAAGTGTAACAAAGTACATGGTTCTGTCATGTGAGACACGAAACTGCTTCTTTGTGATGAATCACTAAACTCTACTCCTGAAACCAATACTACACTATATGTTAACTAACTGGAACTTAAATAAAAACTTGAAATAAAAAAATAAAATGGCACTGGGGCATCTGGGTGTCTCAGTCAATTAAGCCTCTACCTATGGCTCAGGTCACAATCTCAGGGTTCTGGGATCGAGCCCCGCATCGGGCTCCTTGCTCAGTGAGGAGTCTGCTTCTCCCTCTAAACCTCACACCTCTCATGCTCTCTCTCTCTCACTCTCTCTCAAATAAATAAATAAAATAGTTTAAAAAAATAAGTAAAAATGACACTGCCAGGCAAAAGAAGAAGAAAAGAAAAAAAAAGAAAAAGGAAGCGCTTCTCTGAACACAGTTATTTTAAAAGTTTTCTCATTTAATTTCCAGAAGCCAATTCCTCCTAACTGGAACCTAATCTAACTTAATGGAATACTGTGTATTCAGCTTTTCCTTTATCATCGTGTTGACCTTCCCCATAACCCTTAACCGAATCTCCCACTCTGTGTAAGCGTTCAGCCCCCATCATCTACCCTGGGGAATGACTGTTCGCGTACGATGCTCCAGAATTCTATTCACAAGAAAGGCTTTTTGGGTGGGCCAGCGCTGTGAGGAGCTCCGTACCAGGCAATCTGGAAGGATGTATAGGGGAATCCCACGTGAGCATGAGATCACCGCCAAGGCTCTGCTTGGTTCCCCAGGAAAGGCGGCAGGAAGGAACGCACGGGGTAGGCACGCACACTTACGCACGGGGTAGGCGCGCACACTTACGCACGGGGTAGGCGCGCACACTTACGCACGGGGTAGGCGCGCACACTTACGCACGGGGTAGTCGCGCACACTTACTCCGGCTGCAGTTCTCCTCGTCCGTGCCGTCCCTGCAGTCCTCGTCCCCGTCGCACTGGAAGGTGCTGGGGATACACTGTCCGCTGCGGCACTCGGCCAGACCCTGGCTGTGACAGGCTGTGGAAAGCCAGAACAGTGGTCAGTGCACCGCCTCGTCCTTCTTGGCCTCTGGGTATCGATGGTGCCCGCTTGCGTGGCATCACCAAGAAAGAAGTGTTCTAAGTATCTGTGTGGTCTGCGTAAGCGAAGCACTGTGCCATCGATGTGTTTCAGTCTAAGTGTTTCTGGAATGGCAAATATTCTTTCTGGGCTCCCCCCCCCCGCCTTATTAAATGACACTTCCTAAAAATTCACTTTTTCTTGATAAGGGCACAGTAAGAAATTGTGTTAATGATGTTAATGATCTGTAGATTTACTGTGCATAGAAAAGCTGTAATTTTATTAAAGGCTTGTTATACGGTAATAACTGTGCTGGGAGTAGTATGGATCTAATCTCAAATCCTCATAACAGACTTGCAAAATTGATATTATCAACCTGGTTTAGAATAAGGAAATTAAAGTCTAAAGAGTTTAGCATCTGTCTCAAAGTCACAAGGCTGTGAAAAGCCGGTGCCAGAATGTGAAGGCAAGCTTGTCTGACTCTAAGCCCAAACATTTCATTTTATTCCAACCCTATCTAAGAGGCCAATAAAATGACATATGCAAAAGCACTTGCATAGTACCCTGCATGCAATAAACACCTTATTTCAAAGCTTGCTTATGGCATCTGACATTTGAATGGGATGGTCTAATGGCCACTCACCTTCCATTCCTGAAGGTTGACTCAGTTTTATCCCTATTGTCCTTTGGAGCATCAGAAACCCATGTATCTTGTGGCCCCAGCCTTCCCTGTTGCTGTCTAATATTAAAGCTCCTTATGCTCACACTAAGGCTCCACACCAGAATCGTCATACTCGAGTACCACACCCTTGCTTTCCCATGATCCCCCAAGACACAGCCCACTCTGTCCCACTATGTCCACCAACAAGGACTCAAGTGCTATTTCCAGTTCCAACTCAATTCAGGACGGGGAGAGTTGGGCATTGCATTTGCTAATAAATTTACATGACTTTTCCTATGTCAAAATAAAAACCATGCAACCCACATTTCAATTTTTGCCTCAAATTTTAGGCAAGTCACATATTCAGTCTCGTATGTATCAACTTTGTTGACTCTTATTAGATAGCAAAAGATGGAATAAAAACTTAAATTAGTGTGAATATGCACAAAATACATCATATTAACTCCTTGAGGTCAATATTGCTCTCTTTTAACATCTAACTTCAAGATTCAGGGCTGTTTACTCACCCAGAAACACGACAGCCCGTAAAGTTATAATTATTGTTGTGCACTCTGAGTAACTCCATGAGCCACAAAGGCTTTCTTCTCTCTGGCAATTCTCTCCATGTTCTCTGACAAATGGGGCCCGAGAACATGTTTCGGGGCTCCTGCAAGGAAACCTAACTGCTCATATATATTTTGCAGGAAAAAAGTCTCCCGATCTTTGGGAAGAACACCTCATTGGACAAAGTCACGGATCCAGAAAGGAGGTGTGTGGCCAGTGATGGGGAAAAACAGACACCTGCTTGGCCAGAGCAGCTAAATAAGCTTGGAGTTGTGGGGAGAGACATGTGGAAGACAGATACATGGCATTCCTCATCACACCACTTAATTATTATCTTTATAGACTAGAGCCAAAGTATGACCATCTTCCGTTTGAATGCCAGATATTGTATTTGTCTAACGAGGCAGCAATGAAAAGATAAGCAAATAGAAACCATCAGGGCACTCACAGCAGTTGACTTCGTCAGACTTATCCACACAGTCATGGTCACCGTCACACACCCACTCTATTGCGATGCAGCGCCCATCCCCACAGCGGTGCTCCCTTGTGGGACTGCAATCTGGAGACAAGAGAAACTTGTGGTGATGTGGAGAACCAGCATGACAAACATTTAGAACGGCATGACTCATAGCTCCAGCTGGAGATCCGACACCCTCAACCCTTTTTCCAGGATGGATCTGAAACAGCCATGCCACTTCTACACAGGCATGTGACCCACTGGCCACCATCTCTACAGGGTAAGACCAGCTTTCTCAGGACCCACAGTTTGTTCCTGTCTTTTTGTTTTGTTTTGTTTAGTTGTTGTTTTCTTTCCCTATGAAAAACGTTTGATTTTTATGTTGGTTAAAATAAACAGAACTGTGATATAAGTTTAACAATGTAGATAGCTGATTTGATGAATCTGTGACAACCCTACCACGCTTCTAAGAATTGTAACCTAACTCTTTATGGTAAACTGGGAAGGCAGATTATCTCCAGTCCTCTTTCCTGACCCTAAGCATGGGCTTTCTGTCAAACTACCTTAAGATACACTCATATTGGGAAAAACTGCTGGGTAAAAAAATTTTTACATGATTCTTTTTATCCTGGATTTAACCTCCTCCCCAAACTATACATTCCTGAAGAAAAAAGGGAATTAAGTGATGTTTCTCCTCACAGAGAGCAGGATCTATAGGATTCTTTACCATGAGACATGGAATAGCCTTGATATAAATAACCCTTCAAAAGATATGTGTGACTAGCCAAACTTGGAAAGAGTTCATCGACAGATGAATGGATAAAGAAGATGTGGTGTAATCAGAACGGATGAATACCCAACTTTTGTATCAACATGGACAGGACTGGAGGAGATGATGCCGAGTGAAATAAGTCAAGCAGAGAGAGTCAATTATATGGTTTCACTTATTTGTGGAGCCTAAGGAACAACACGGAGGACATGGGGAGATGGAGAGGAGACGGGAGTTGGGGGAAACTGGAAGGGGAGAAGAATCATGAGAAACTATGGACTCTGAAAAACAATCTGAGGGTTCTGAAGGGGCGGGGGGGGAAGTTGGGTCAGCCTGGTGGTGCGTATTATGGAGGGGGCGTATTGCATGCAGCACTGGGTGTGGTGCATGAACAGTGAATTCTGTTACACTGAAAAGAAATTAAATAAAAAAAAGAAGATATGGGGTATATACACAGTGAGATATTACTCAGCCATCAGAAAGGATGAATACTTACCATTTACATCATGTGAATGGAACTGAGAGAAATAGGTCAATCAGAGAAAGACAAATTATATGGTTCCACTCATACATGGAATCTAAGAAATAGTGCAGAGGATCACAGGGGGAAGCGGTGGGAGATGAAAGGGAAGTCATCCGAGAGGGAGAAAAACCATGAGAAACTGTTAGCTATAGGGGCCACTGGAGGGGCGGTGGGTGAGAGGACAGGGTGACTGGGCGATGCGCGTCAAGGAGGGCAACTGATGAATCACTGAACACTTACGTGTTGGTTAACGGAATCTAAATTAAAAAAGTAAAAATAGGGACGCCTGGGTGGTTCAGTGGGTTAAGCCTCTGCCTTCGGCTCAGGTCATGATCTCAGGGTCCTGGGATCGAGTCCCGCATCGGGCTCTCTGCTCCGCGGGGAGCCTGCTTCCCTCTCTCTCTCTCTGTGCCCATCTCTCTGCCTACTGGTGATCTCTTTCTCTGTCAAATAAATAAATAAAAATCTTTAAAAAAAAAAAAAAGTAAAAATAAATAAAAGATATCTGTGGATTCACGGATGACAGATTCAACACTGGAGAACTATCATGAGTATCCGTGAGCAGTGCCACTGTCACTGACAGAGTCACGGAGCGATCATGGATCTGAGAAGGCATAGTGTACCAATCAAGTAAGGTATATGGAAGACGGACTGCAGAGAAAAGAAAGACCCAATAGATGGGAAGCCTGTGCAGAAACCAGAAGAACCAGCACAATGCTCTCAGCCTGCTCACAATGGGTAGTTGGGGCAGAGACTGGTCTAAGGGAAAGCTGTAATCCTTACCAGGGCATAGGACATAGGCACCTTTAGATCGCACCCCTACTATCTTCAGAGGAAATATGTTGAGTGGTAAGACCATTCTTCTTCACACAGTAACTATACCCTGGCCCTCTCCACCGACCTGTCCAAGCACCAAGCTACACTCGAGCCCTCCACCCCATGCCCCCACATTTCCCCCCTCTTTTCTCCAGTGATCTCACTGGTCAAAGGAGGGTCTGTCTGAATTAGATCAATTTATAAGACCTCTTCCAACTATAAATCCTGTGATGTATACTATGAGAACTGCCTCTCACTCTTTGTTCCACCATTTTTCAGTCTCAGAAGGCAATCTGTATCTACCTAGTGACTTGTGAGATGATTTGTATATATACAAACTTCCAGTATTTTTATGGATACAGTGAGGAGCAGCTGGACAGCGACTTCTAGAAACGACCTAGTTTCCCAGTATGGGGCCATTTCTGACACTTGCCACTCCGAAGCATTCCTCTGACCCTTCCCCAACACCCACTTCAATATTCTCTAATTACTAAATATTATTTCACATCATTTTTCCTCCTCATCTTAGCTTGTCTTTCTGTTCATGTCACTCAATAATACAAGACCTAAAAATTCTAAAGGTAACCACAAGTCAAAAACGTAAATACACAAAAGGAATGTTGCTGCTTTTAATGCATGAAATGCCATTCACAATTGAACACAGCTTTTTAAATAGCAGGTCCGTTCTTTTATTTATTAAGATATAATGGACATAGAACACTGTGTGTGTTTATGCTAAGTGAGATAAGTCAAAGAGAAAGATAAATACTGTGTGGCAGCATTTATATGTGGAATCTTCAAAAGTCAAATTTGTAAAAACAAGGAGTGGAAAGGTAGTTACCAGGGTCTGGAGTGAATTAGGAAGATGTTATTTATAGGTATAAACGTGTAACTAGTAGGTAGGCTCATTTTTTACAAGATCAGATCAGATTGTGTACATAAAATAAACGTGCTTGCCCTAACCCTAGGTGTCAGTTCTACAGAAGTCATCCCTGCCATGCTAGGCTATCAGTTAAAGGAGGGGTCCTTGTTTGCATATAATAAGGGGATCAGCCACACGACAATTTATCTGTCCTCAAAGTTTTGCTCAAGAGCTCAAAATCTAAATGTGGTTAGAGCCACTGACTCTAACCAAAGAAGAAACAGAACATCCTCAAGGAGAAAAATTTATGAACATATTAACAATTCTTACCCGTCTTTCCACCCTACTTCTTAAGCATTTCCTTATTACAACTTTATATAAGAAATATGACATTGACACGTAAGACATGACTAAGACTAGCAATTGAAAAAACCTCCTCTTTCTAAAAATTAAGAAACCAACCATTTTGTCATTTATTCTGCTAACCACATTAACAAACAATGAGCTACGGGTTCTGCATTACACATTTTTGTAAGTTTCAGTGAAAACCTTTAGGGGAACAATGCTACTTACCACAGTTCTGCTCATCACTCAGGTCCCCGCAGTCATCGTATCCATCACACACGAGGCTAGAATTGAGACACTTGCCTGTGTGACAGTGGAACATATTCTCACTGCAATCTGCACAAAAGAGAGGCCACTGATGTGTCATCAGTAGAACAGGGTGTTATCATGGTTATTCACTGAACAAAAGCGTATCATGGGAGGCAAATCATAATGGTAACCAGGTCCACATCTACTCATAACCAGTGAGGAGACTGTGGTACAGAGAGAGCCAAGGTCTTGCTCAAGCTCACTTAATAAGTGACTGCAGTGCCACGACTAGGACCTTCTGGCTTCCAAGCTGATACTTCTATCACTATCTGAAGGTCTTTATCTGAGACCCACCTTATGTTACCCAAAACTCCTTTATAGTCAAATATGAGCACAGAAACTCTCAAGTCACCATAGTTCCTAATGAATTTCATGTTCATTCAGAATGAATGATTTTTTTTAATACTTAAGTCATGTTCATTTTATTAAGTCAAAACATTGAGCCTTTTTAAATCTAAAAGATGCTTATTTTTGCTACTATTAAATTCTGCCATATATATATTTTTTTTATTAACATATAATGTATTATTTGTTTCAGGAGTATAGATCTGTGATTCTTCAATCTTATACAATTCACAGCCCTCACCATAGCACATACCCTCCCCAATGTCCATCCCCAGAATGAATGACTTTTAATAGAAGGTGAGTAGTTATTTCCTTGAAATGTTCCCTTTAAAATTAAAGTCTGGGGGCGCCTGGGTGGCTCAGTGGGTTAAAGCCTCTGCCTTTGGCTCAGGTCATGATCTCAGGGTCCTGGGACTGAGCCCCGCATCAGGCTCTCCACACAGCAGGGAGCCTGCTCCCCGCACCCCCGACCCCTGCCCGCCTGCCTCTCTGCCTACTTGTGATCTCTGTCTGTCAAATAAATAAATAAAATCCTAAAAAAAAATAAAATAAAAATAAATAAAATGAAGTGAAAGTCTGATTTTGTCAATGATAAGCATAAAAATAGATGAGAGAAAACATTAGTGAGATGATGACGTTGCAAGTATCACTTAAGTCAATTGAGTGTTTCATAACAGGACCTTCAAATAAGCAATACTGGACTACATTACAGTGGCAAAATAAGACGAAGTGATATGCAATCTCAAGGAGCTTAGGGTTTAATATGGAAGTAAGCAACATGAGACAGAATTTTAATAAGATAGATCTTGTACTTGGGTATCCTGGTTCTGTCATCTACTAGCTGTGGGAACTTGAGTGTATTAATTAAAATCCGAGTCTGTGAATTGATTTATGAAATTAAGGTAAGGTCAATTATTTAAAAGGGTTCAGGGGAAGAGATTAATAAAAGCATGTAATGTAAATTAATATGTGTAAGATGCCAACACAATTCAGTGGAAACATGATACTCTTCAACAAATGATATTGGGACAATTGCAAAGTCTGGCTTTTACCTCAAACTGTACATTAAAATTATCTCAAAGTGGATCACAGATTTCAATGTAAGAGTTAAAATTATGAAGCCTCAAGAAAAAAAAAATAGGAAAAAATCTTTTTGACCTTGGAAGAACTCTTGGATGTAACAAATTTTCAGATACAACAAAAAAAGCACAAGCCCTTAAAAAAAATAATAATAAGTGGAGTTTATTAAAAAGACACACACATTTGTAGGATGGCTCAGTAGGTTGAACATCTATCTGCCTTTGGCTCAGGTCGTGATCCCAGGATCTTGGGATCGAGTCCCTCATGGAGCTCCTTGCTCAGCGGGGAGCTTGCTTCTCCCTCTGCCTGACCTACCCCCTACTTGTGCTCTCTCTCTCTCTCTCTCTGACAAAGAAATAAAATCTTAAGAAAAAAAAGAAATATATTAGTGCCTTAAAAGATACTATTAAGAAAATGAAAAGACAAGCCTCATACTGAAATAAGTATTGCAAGTCACGTATCTGGTAAAGGACTTACATCCAGAAAGATACAGGACCCCCACACTCTAAAATAAGACAACTCAATTACAGACACACAAAAGAGTTGAATAGAAAATCTTCCCAGAAGACATCAAATAGCTAATAAACACATAAAAAGGTGCTCAATATAATTAGTCATTAAGGAAATGCAAATTAAAACCACAACGAGGTACTATTACACATCGCCTAAGATGACTATAATAATGATTTTTGAAAAAAAAAAAAAAAACAGAAAATACCAAGTATTGGCAAGGATTTTGAGAAACTGAAGCTGTTATATATAGTTGGTGGAGATGAAAATAATAAGGCCACATTAGAAAGCAGTACAGCGGCTTTTCGTAAAGTTAACTATAACCTTATCATACAATTTATGAATTCCCATCCTTAGAAATCTACCCAAAAGGAATGAAACATACATATACACAAAGACTTGCATGTAAACGTTCCTAGTAGCATTATTTATGGTAACCAAAGACTAGAAACAATCCAAACGCTCACCAGCTGGTGAATGAATAGTCAAGATATACTAGACATGATTAAATACTATCCACCAATTAAAAGCATCACACTATGGGTATATGTGTCAACATAGATGAACCTCAAAACCATTATGCCAAATAAAAGAAACCAGATACGAAGACTACATATTGTGTGATCCATTTATGAAATTTCTGGAAAAAGAAAACTTACAGAGACAGAAATCAAAGCAGTGGTTATCTGTGGCTGGAGGATTGGCAGTGGGGACTGACCACAAATAGGTGGGGGAAATTTGTGGGGAGATGAATAAGTTCTAGAAGTAGACTGTGGTAATGGTCATACAACCCTATAAGTTTACTAAAACTCAATGGGATAACATATGTTACGGAAATTGTACCTCAATAAAACTTTTAAAATGTTTAAACTAGTATGTGTAAAGAAGTCTGCATTTAATAGAAATAAGATTTCTTGAATGTATTGTTTTCTCTTATTTAAAGTAAATTAAGTTTAATGATCAATAGTCCGGTCTCCTAAATTCTAGCTGATTGTCTCTCCTCAAACATACGTCTGCATCTCCTATGACTGGTGATCGGTACCTCTTCACTATAAATGTTCCAAACACTATAGTAATTCCTTATTAAAATTCTTGGGCATTGATCAGTTAAACTGTTAGCCACATGCATCAAAATATTTATTACTCATATGAATCATAAATTTCTATTTCCTGACACATCCTTCTAACAAACTACTTAAGTACTTTTAGAATCACATCATTTTAAAAGTCTAACGAGCCTTAGGGACCATCTGTTTAGTGCCTACAGAAAAGGGTATGTATGGAACAACACACACACGTTCCTACACATATGCTCACACTTGTACATACGCAAAACTTTGTAAGTCCTTATAATTTTTTATTTCCCCCAGGCTGAATCATTTTAACAAGAAGGATGACTATCATAAGGGAAAAAGAACTAAAAAGAAGTCTCACTTTTCACCTGGACAGTTCTATCTCCTCCATCAGCAGAGGGCGCTAACTCTCCACCCTGCATACCACTGCCGCACCGCTACCACACTCAGGCTCTTGGAGTCAAGAAAGGTTACAACTTTGGTTCTCCTGCCCACCAAGCAGAGTAGAGGGATTTGTGCATCAGAATATATACATTTCCTTGGGAAGATTCAAAGGTCTTTTTGATTTTTTTGTTTTTTCATTTAAATTACTCTTGTGGGAAATTTTGCAGTATGCGAGAATCAGCAATAATCAGGGGCCTCAACTTGACTGTCTATGCAAAGATATTTGCATTCCCCAGAGGAGGGGATGAGGTGGAGGAGTGACATATTTTAAACCACATGAGGTTTTTTTTTTTTTTCTTAAGGCAGTGCACTTATATTTTCTTTTCTTTTTTCTTTCTTTCTTTTTATTTATTTATTTATTTTTTTGGTACCACTGGGGAATCAAATACTCCTTTTAGAATCTGATTAACTGGGGTACCTGGGTGGCTCAGTGGGTTAAGCCACTGCCTTCTGCTCAGTTCATGATCTCAGGGGCCTGGGATGGAGCCCCACATCAGGCTCTTTGATCAGTGGGGAGCCTGCATCCCCCTCTTTCTCTGCCTACTTGTGATCTCTCTCTGTGTCAAATAAATAAATAAAATTTTAATTAAAAAAATAAAGATTAACCTGAAAACACACCACAAATTTCCAAAGATTCATGCAATGAATCTGTGAGGCCCATTCTGAAGACTTTGCTAATTCATATTAAAATACTTTGTTGTAGATATTTTTTAAATGAATACTGTCATTTATTAAATTATTTCATAAAGTATTTACTTAATAAATGGAGATGACTCAAGCTTTTTAAAAAATTCTTTATTATTCACACAAGTGTAGATTCAACTTTCCATTATTATGACTTCCTTGGTTAGAAGCCATTTTCAGAGTTTAGATACAAAACTAGCCGCAATGGGAAAACAACTTGTTACCTTCCTAAGGTCTGTGTGATAAGTAAACACACAAAACATTAACCAAGGCACTGTGCAGCAGAAATGAACAGCAAATACCCAAGATCACAGTGCCTCCTTTTATTGGAATAAATATTTATTTGAACAGAAAAGAGATGTTGTCAGTGCAATTTAGGGTCAACAAATCAAAATTTTCAAAAGCTTTTTGCTATGACTTTCTTGCTCAATAAAAGAATAATTTTACATAACCTAAGGTAGATGTTTTTCTAGATACAGATTTTTCTTCTTAACAAGTACCTGATGAAAAATGTAACTTCTAAAGTTCTTGCATGTTGATATTCACTTCAGTTTGGCATCTTACACTATGAACTTTTTTCCCCCTCAAGATTATCATTAAATAAGGAGACAGGTAAAGAACAGAAAACCTTTTTATCAAGAGCCTCATTCACGTAGGTCAGTCTCTATGAGTCTATGAACCTGTGTTGCCTCAAGTCAAGATTCAAGAATGGATACTCAATTTCCACACAGAGGCGCCCCCATTTTGAGATGACCAGAGAGATTACATGGTTTGCCCACAGCTGCCTGGCTCACGACAGCTACCCAGGCTTCTGGACTCCCTGGGTGCTTTTGACTATTGACTTTTAGCCCTGAAGGAAGACTTCTCAACAGCAGTACTGGTGACCATTGAAGGTGGGTAATTCTTGGTCGTGAGGACTGTCGTGTGCACTGTAGGATGCTCAACAGTCTCTCGTCTCTACCCTCTAAATGCCAGTAGCTCCTCCTCTAAACTTCACACTTATGGCAACCAAGTACCTCTCCATACACTGGAAGATGCTCCCTGGGTGGCAAAACTGCCCTCACTTTCGAGTCACTGAATTAGATTTTCTTGGACGTCATTGGTGTCCAAGGCCTAGTTTCAACCACATCTTTCTATTAGCTTTCTCCACACCAACATAACTCCTCATAATCCTGCCCTCATCTGTACTCAAAGAACCTACCACCCCTCTCTTATTGTTTAGGCCATTTTGCTTTTTTAACATCACCTCTATTATATTTGCTCTAAAGTACCATATTCAATCATCTCCATGTTTATATGTGAGATTAGACTCAAAGACTCATGAAGAAAGGAACCATGTCTTAACAGTCTTTAAATTCCCTGGGTATCTAGAACATGCTTCACACATAGCAAGAATTCAAGAAGATTCAATAGTTTTATTGGTTCCTGAAACAGATGTGGACCTTCCAGACATCTGAAGCTTCTTCCTTCAGCGCAGAATGTACTATTTTCCTTTTTATTATTTGAATGGAAATATTTCTGTTATTTACTTTCCTTCCTTAGTAAAAAGAATAGAGTAAATGCAGTCAATTTTAGTGATTCAGAAACATCACCGGGAATGCCAGTTTTTATTTTGTGCTGTTTGGATTGCTTCCCTTCTAAAATAGCTTCACGCAGTACTGGTTTTAAAACTGTTACAGATTTGGGGCGCCTGGATGGCTCAGTTGGTTATGCATCTGACCTTTGGTTTCAGCTCAGGTCATGATCTCAGGCCATGACATCGAGCCCCGTGTCTGGCTCCACATTTAGCGGGGAGTCTGCTTCTCCCTCTCTCCCTCTCCTTCTGCTCCTTCCCCCCCTAAAATAGATATAAAAATCTATTAAATAAATAAATAAAGCTGTTGTGGCTATTTTAGTGTTTCTGTTTCCTCTGCAGAGTGTCCCCTGACCTTTATCAGCTGTCTCCATGACTTTCAGCGGGCATCCTTGACAGCCTGGAGGCGAGAGGCGCTGGGCAGGTGGATGGAGGTGAGGTCAGGGCGGGGGGTGGAAGGGGAGGGACCATATAGTGAATAAGATCCCAATATTCACAACGGCAACCATCAGTCCTCACACTCTTTCAGCGTTATCGCATGTCAGACAGTGGTCTATATGCAGGATAGGCAAGGGTTCGTTATTCTGCACAGGAGTTCTAGAGACAGTTACTGTTACTGTCTCCATTTCACTGAGGAGGACACAGAGGCCCAGAGAGATGGAGTGACTTGCCCAGGTTCACAGAAGCAGGAAATGGTAAAGAAGAGATAGGAATACCGGCAGCCTGACTCAAGAGTTTACAGGAGTAATCCCTACACTTTGTGGTTATTCATATAATTAACTATACTTAGGATAAGTAGTTAACACGTCATAATTAGTACAAGGTATCATTAGTAAAATATGTCGTATAATTATACTAAAACATAAGTCAACCAATTTTACCCAAATCCGAGCAAATGATTTCCAAAAGTATTTGACAGTGATTTTACGTGGCATAAAACATGTGGACTTGGTGGCGCCTGTTTTCTCTGTGACAACCATTTCCCTTGAAGCTTTTTCTTTGTGACAGCCATTATCCATTTGCTAAGCACTAGCTGTGGGCCAGACACCACTCTAGAGCTGGTTATAGAATCAAAAGATTATAGGTGAGAAACAAAAGACACACCAGACCCCCTTTAGTCCAGAGGCTTGGAATCTGGCTGCATGTTAGAATTACCTGGGTGGTTTTGCAAAGCTGTTGCTGGGCTCCAGCTCCAGACCAACTGAATTAGGATTCCTGCAGGTGGGGCTTCCTGCAGATGCTATGTGCACACGGCTTCAATGAAAACCAGGAATAGAGAGGTAGCCTGCCTCAAGTCACAGAGTTAGAAATTTCTCAAAGAAAACTTTCTTAATTTTTGAAAATCTTTTCACCACACTGCTAACATTGTTCCAGGTGGTTGGAAATGCATTCATTCTATAAACACTAGTGGAAGAGACTGAGAAACAACATAATTAGTTAAGGGAGAAAACTCAGTAAGGAGTCCCAGATACTTGGCTTAATGGTATAATAGACAATTATATCCCAGAGTGTCACAGAGCATCCAAAAATAAATGTTTTCTTCTCCTATAAATGATCAGAAGATAATTGTTCACCAAATCTGAACTTTTATGGACAAGAATGAGATCTTGACATTTGCAGACAACATGGGTGGACCTGGAGGGTATTATGCTAATAAGTGAAATAAGTCAGACAAAGAAAGACAAATACTATACGATTTCATTTATATGTGGAATCTAGAAATCCAAACAAACAAACAGAAACAGACTCCTAAATACAAAGAAAAAAATTGGCGATTGCCAAAGGGGGAGCGGTCAGGGGATGGGTGAAATAGGTGAAGGGGAGTAAGAGGTACAACTTCCAGCTATAAAGTAAATAAGTTATGGGGAAGAAGAGTATACAGCACAGAGAATATAGTCGACAATACTGTATGGTGACAGACGTTGACTATACTTATGAGCACTGACTAACATACAGAGCTGTCGAATCACTGTGCTGCACACCTAAAACTAATATAACACTGTGTGTCAATTACACTTCAATAAAAACAAACAAATAGCAGAGGACCAGGTTCAAATCATGCAGTGTGAATCACTGGCAAATTCATTCATGACTCTCAACCTCAGCTCTGCATCTGCACAAAAAGGGTAATACCTCTTGGCTAAAAATTAAATCAAATCATGTCAATTCATTCTTCTAGAATAGTTGACAAATAATTCCTTCCCTTCCTTTCTTTGAAGGCAGTCGTCCTCCACCTATCCCCTGCCAGCACCCTGGGAGCCACCATATTCTTCTGCTCCTCATTAGGAAAGCCCAGCAGAACTTCCTTCTCCCCTCAGGAGTATGGCGGCTGCAGTCACGCTCTGATTTACCTCCATGCCCTAATTCAGAACTCCACTACTCCTTCACCACAGGGCGGTGACAGTGGGAGGGTGGCACCCTCCATAAATGACTAAAGAGCCATGGGCACTGAATGCTGAAACTCCGAGTTGAATGCCCTCGAAAGTTCTGAAGCAGCTACCTGTGAAGCTTTCAAGGTGTAACCGAGTGTAGGCAAATTTTCTGAGGGGATGTATTTTATTTCCTCAGCTGACCAAACCACATGGGTGTTAAAGTATGCTCCTGAGGAAAGCCTCTATCTTCCTTAATAAACTCTTCAACCCTTAGGACGTGCTATATACCTTGCAGAACAGTAATACCTCGTTTGTTCAGTCGCTGACTAGGAAAATTTACTCCTTCCAATTCAATTCAACCGATGCGGCACCATCTCTTACTGTTTAAAGTACAACGCTCCATGCGCTGGGTGCAATGAAGGAACATAATGGCGAGCCAGTGGTGGCCCACCGCTGGGGGGGAGGCACATGCAGAATTTTAATAATATCCCATGGGCCGTATTGGGAGGTAAGGAAAAGATTCTAACACATTTCCCATAAATTGGATATAATTCTATTGAACCTACTGTGAGTGCTCTATAAATTATTCCTTCCTAACTCCACAGCAATACGGCCGAATGTAAGGCTACATCCTATGAAAATCTTTTTCATGTACAATCATATGCTACAGGTTTTTCTGAAGAGAGAATTCCAAATTATAAAAACAATACATAAATAGAGGTGGGGGCATATATGAACAAATAATTTCGAGGAAATACCAAGTTAAGTAAAGTGAGTAAATCATTTATAAAAGTACAGCATTTCTCAAAACTTACAATGTGTGAATGTGTATTGTAACTCTCTAAAAAGTAGTTCTGATAGCATTTCTCAAACTTGCTTATTTCTCAAGCAATTTTCAGGGCTTGGGTACTATGGAACACCAGTTTGGGAAACACCCATCTGAAATATTACCATAATATAATGCCTTTCAAAACTTATGATAAATAAGTATCCTAACCCTCACATGGAAGAAGTGTTCTACCTGGCAAACAGACTATAAGAACCTTTCAATTAAGGCTGGCAATTAAGAGCTCTCATACAGCCTTCGCAGCAACTATGGGGAGTAAAACAAAGCTTTACCCATGGTAAGATGGGATCATATTACCATTGATGGTTTTGCTGATCATATAACCAGTAAAAAGCAATTACAACATAATTGCATGTGGCTCTGCTTTGGAGGCAAATCCTGCAATATATTACTGAAGCTAATTTTTCCTTACCCATTGTACAAGCACGGAACAACTTGAAAGCTTATATATATATTTATACACACACACACACACACAGGACACTATGTATGTGTGTGTATGCATATACACACACACCATTCTGTCCGATATATATATCGGACAGAATGTTGATGTCCTCCCAAAATGTGTATGTTAAGTCTTAACCCTCAAATAACCCTCAAATATTTGGAGAAAGGACCTGTAAGGAGGTGACAAAGTTAAATGCGGCCCTAACGGTGAGGCCCTAATCTAACAGTACCCTTTTAAGAAGGGGGGAGACCCTCTCCCTCCCCCTTTCTCCCTCCCTCCTTACCTCCCTCCCTGCCTCCAAAGAGGTCAAGTGAGCACTGAGGAAGATGGAAGCTGCCTAGCAGCCCAGAAAAGAACTCTCACCGGAAACTGAGCCTCGTTGACCTTGACCTTAGACTCCCGGGCCTCCAGAACCTTAGGAGAATAAATTTCTCCTGTTTAAATCATGCAGTCTGGGGTATTTTACACCGCAGCCCAAGGAGTTTAGGACAGCATTTTACATACCACCGACCAATTCAATCAAAACAACTGACCAAATCCACAGTAAAGAATTTGACGATGTTTAATGTCTGAATCTCTCAATCCACGCATTGAAAGTAGTTAGCACCATGGACGATGTATCACCCCGTTTAGAGAAAGCGTAAGCAGACAAGGGGCTTTGCATGCTGTGTCAGGAATGTCAAGGATCCGGAGGGTGAAACATCTGCCTACTGACCTGGTCTTTAAAACACACACACACACACACACACACACACACACACACACACACTGACCTTTAGACTCATTAAGCTTTCAAAACAAAAATAAAAGCCTCACCCAAACAAAATAAACAAAAAGCCTCCCTCCAACTTTAAGCCACTTGATGCAAAACACGTTCCCACTGCGACCTTCCCACTGCGACCTACGGGAATCGCGCCTTTGAAAGGGCCGCAAACACACCCACCGCCCACGTTTGCCGGCGTGGGGAAGGCAAACTACCAGAAGTCCACGCCCCCGCCCTCCGGCGGTCAGGGTCTGTCCTCGGTTTCCGGGCCCCAGCCCGGGTCGCCCCCACCCCCACCCCCACCCCCTCCACCCCGCCCCGCCCTCCGCCCCGCCCCCACGCCCTCCGCCCCGCCCCCACCGGCCCCCACGCCCCGCGCCTACTGCAGTGGGCCTCGTCGCTCCAGTCGTCGCAGTCGTTGTGCCCGTTGCACCGCAGCTTCCCGGGCACGCAGAGGCCGCTGGCGCACAGAAAGCTCTCGCCGCCCCCGCAGAGCGCTAGAAGAGAAGGCAGGGAGACCCGGTCAGAAGCAGCCCTTTTCCTCTAGACGTCCGGAGAAACAGAGAACAGCGAGAACACCCTCCTTGCTCTTCAAGATTTGCTTCCCAGTCCCCTCGCCGTTTTCTCGGGCCCCCTAGGACCTTAATCATGAAATTTACCTGGAAAGCCTACAAAGTGTGTCTGCCCGAGAAAAGCAAAAGAAAACTGCCCAGGAGGCTTGCAGCGCGAGAGGTTCCCAGGCTCAGAGCAGAGGACGGGAGCCTTGTCAATTGCACAACTCAGGGGGGCGTGGGGGCACACCAAATTGAGTATTTTATTTAATAACTGCAAATTATTTAAAAACGAAGTGCTATTAATTGAACAAACAAACAAAACCCCAAATCCTATCCGTCTAGAAAGCTATTCAAAGTTGCACAGAAAAAGTTATAGAAGGGAAGGGAAAAGAAAAACTGTAGGCCCAAATCTCTGATAAACAGGGCTTGAACTCACCTTTGTTCCTTTGTTTTGTCTTAGATTCCACATGTAAGTGAGATCGTACAGTATTTGTCTTTCTCTGTCTGATTTATTTCACTTAGCAACTTAGCATATTATCCTCCATGATGTTACAAATGACAGGATCTCATTTTTATTATTTTTTTGGCTGAGTAGTATTCTTTTGTATCACATTGTCTTTATCCTTTCATCTTTCCATAGCCACTTAGGTTGTTTACCTACCTTGGCTTTTGTAAATAATGCTGCAGTGAACCCAGGGGTGAATATATCTTTTCAGTTTAGTGTTTTCCTTCCCTTCAGATAAAGATCCAGAAGTGGAATTACTAGATCTAATGGTAGCTCTATCTTTAATTTTTTGAGGAGTTTCTATATTATTTTCCATAGTGGTTGCAACAATTTACATTCCCACTGGAAGTGCAGGAGGGTTTCCTTTTCTCCACATTTTTGCCAATAGTTGTTATTTATTCTTTTTGATACTGGCCATTGTAACCAGGTGGTGGTACTTCACTGTGCTTTCGATTTGCATTTCCTTGATGATTTATATGTTGACTATCTTTTCATGTGATTTCGGCCATCTGTATGCCTTCGTTGGAAAAATACCTATTCAGATCCTCTGCTCATTTTAAAAAATCAGATTGTGTTTTATTGTTATATGAGTTCTTCATACCCCTTACGGGATGTCTGAGTTCTTCATACTCCTTATGGGATATAGAGTTGTATGAGTTCTTCATACCCCTTATGGGATGTATAATTTGCAAATATCTTCTCCCATTCAGTAGGTTGCCTTTTTGTTTTGTTGACAGTTTCCTTCACTGTGCAGAAGCTTTTTAGTCTGAAGTAGTCCCACTTGTTTAGCTTTGCTCTTGTTGTCTTTGCTTTTGGAGTTTGATCCAAAAATTCATCACTAAGACTGATGTCCAGGAGCTTGCCATCTATGTTTTCTTCTATAAATGTTATGGCTTCAGGTCTTACATTCAAGTCTTTAATCCATTTCTGAGTGCATTTTTGTGTAGGCTATAAGACAGTGGTCCAGTTTCGTTCTTTAGCATATGTCTGTATGGTTTTCCCAACACCATTTGTTAAAGAGGCCATCCTTCCGCCATTGTTTATTCTTGCCTCCTTTGTTGTAAACTACTTGACCATAGATACATGGGTTTATTTCTGGGCTCTGTTTTATTCCATTGATCCATGTGTCTGTTTTTATGATTTCCATAGCTTTATAAAATAGCTTGAAATCAGGGCGTGTGATAGCTCCAGTTTCATTCTTTTTTCCCAAGGTTACTTTGGCTATTTGGGAAATTCTGTGGTTAAAATTTTAGGATTGTCCTATTTCTGTGAAAAATGTCATGAATATTTGCAGCTATGTTTATCAGAGATACTGGCCTATAGTTTTTCTTCTCCATTCCCTTCCTTCCCTTCTCTCCCCCACTCCTCCGCCCTTCCCTACCTCTCTTTCTTGTGGTGTCCTTGTCTAGTTTTGGTAGCAGGGTAATGCTGGCCTTGTAAAATGAGTTTGGAAGTGTTCTTTCCTTTTCGATTTTTAAGAAGTTTGAGAATAATAGGTATTAAATCCTTAAATGTTTGGTAGAATTCACCAGTGAAGCCATCTAATCCTAGACGTCCATTTGTTGTTGGGAGGTTTTCGATTACTGATTCATCTTTCTTATAATTGGTCTATTCAGACTTTTTACTTCACTAATCAATCTTGGAAGATTGTTTAGGAATTTACCCATTTCTTTTAGGTTGTCCAATTTGCTAGCATATACTTGTTTATAGTTTCTTGAGGTCCTTTATATTCCTGTAGCATCAGTGGTAACTTCTCCACTTCCATTTCTGATTTTATTTATTTAAGCCCTTTCTTTTTCTTGGTGAGGATAAAGATTTTTCAATGTTGTTTATTTATCAAAGATCAAGCTCTTAGTTTCACTCATCTTCTCTGTTATTTTTTGTCTCTGTTTTGCTTATTTCTGCTTTGATCTTTGTTCCTTCCTTCCTTCTACTAACTTTGAGCTTTTTTCTTTTTCTAGTTTTTAGGTGTAAGTTTAGATTGTTATTTGGGATTTTTCTTGTTGCCTGAAGTAGGCCTGCATTGCTATGAACCTCCTTCTTAGAAAATACACACACACACACACACACACACACACACACGTATACATATATCAAGTTATTTAATCACATATATGTGACTTCTCCAGTTTTCTTATTTGATTTCTAGTTTCACACTGTTGTAGTCAGGAAAGATGCTTGATATGATTTCAGTCTTCTTAGATTTATTAAGACTTGTTTTTTGGCCTAACATATAATCTATCCTGGAGAGTGTTCCATATGCATTTGAGAAAAATATATATTTTGCTGCTTTTGGATGGAATGTCCTGTAAGTATCTATTAAGTCCATCTGGTCTCATGTATCATTTAAGGCCAGTGTTTCTTTATTGATTTTTTTTTTTTTTTGTCTAGATAATCTATCCATTGATACCAATGGGGCAGTAAAAGCCCCTACTACCAACATTGCCCAAGGGTACCCTTTATTCCGCATCCTCACCAACATTTGTTATTTCTTGTCTTTTTGATAATACCCTTTTGGCGGGGTGGTAGGGGAGAGTGGGGAGGGGAAGAAGGAGAAAGAGAGGGAGAATCCCAAGTAGGCCTAGCAGATCCTGATGCACAAGGCTCGATCTCACAACCCTGAGATCATGACCTGCGCTGAAATCAAGAGTCAGGTGCTTCACTGACTGCACCACCCAGATGCCCCTTAATAACAGCTGTTCTAACAGATGTGAGGTGATATCTCATTGTGCTTCTGATTTGCATCTCCCTGATGATTAATGGTTTTGAGCATTTTTCATGGATGTGTTGGCCATCTGTATGTCTTTGGGAAAATGTCTATTCAGATTTTCTATCCATTTTTTAAAAATTTACTTATTTTTTATTATATTCAGTTAACCACTGTATAGCACATAATTAGTTTCTGATGCAGTGTTCAATGATTCATTAGTTAAGTATAACACCCAGTGCTCATCACAGCACATGTCCTCCTCAGTACCCATCATCCTGTTATGCCCTCCCCTCACCCCTTCCCTCTGAAACCCCCAGATTGTTTCTCAGGGTCCATAGTCTCTCAAGGTTCATCTCCCTCTCTGATTTCAATCCATTTTCAATTAATTAATCATTTTTAATTTCAGTATAATTAACATATCATTTATTAATTATACTAGTTTCAGCTACATTAGTTACATTCAGTTACATTAGTTTCAGTTATATTAGTTTCAGATCCAACAATTCTATACATTACTCAGTGCTCATCCTAAGTGTACTGTTCATCTCCTTCTTCTATTTCACCCATCCTCCCCCATCTCCTTTTTATTCTCCACATTTAAGAGTGATTTTTGGGGGGCACCTGGGTGGCTCAGTGGGTTAAACCTCTGCCTTCAGCTCAGGTCATAATCTCAGGGTCTTGGGATCGTGCCCCACATTGGGCTCTCTGCTGAGTGGGGAGTCTGCTCCCCCCGCCACCGCCTGCCTCTCTGCCTGCTTGTGATCTCTCTCTCTCTCTGTCAAATAAATAAATAAAATCTTTAAAAAAGTGATTTTTTGTTTGTCTCTTTTTTTCTTTGTTTCTTAGTTTCCACATATGAGTGAAATGATATGGTATTTGTCTTTCTCTGTCTGACTTGTTTCACTTAGCATTATACTTTCTAGGTCCATCCATTTTGTTGTAAATAGTAAGACTTCTATTGTGTAGATATACCACCTCATTTGTAACCATTCATCTGTGTAGGACACTTCATTGCTTCCCTTTCTTGGCTATTGTAAATAATGTTGCACGGGGGTGCATGTATCTAGCATGCCAAGAACTGTCTCTCCAATAGTTATAGTCCTATGGTACCCAGGAATGCCCCCCCCCCCACCACAGTATGATTAAGGAGCATCCCCTATGTGGACTGTGTGTGCCTGCTGGCTTCAGCAAGGCAGTGGAAAAGTGTAGGGTGGGGGCATGAGGAAGAGCTTGGGGCTGGGGCATGCCACAGGCTTTCATGATGTTTTATTTTTTTAATCTGGAAAAGAAGTTAATTTTTTCATGGGTTCTCAATTTAGAGTAACAGTAAATAAACACAACCCTTGAAGACTTCTTTCTTGTCTCCATTCCTCCACACAACTGACTTGTGTGATCAGTCCTGCTCACTGTCACCACTCACTGAATGATGTATTCTTTGATGAAATGAACCCTGTTGACTAATTAAAGAGAACCAGGAAACAGAGAACATTTTAACTCAGAATTAGAAATATGGAAAAGTACAGACTGAATGCTCCAGGCAGTGAAGCCCAGGTCTGTCACATTTCTCTTGTTCTTGGGCCCTAGGAGAGTGGTGGGCACTCAGGAGACTCTTCGTTAATAGATGGGGAAAAGTCAACTTAATCCCAATAAAGCACCATATACTGCCAAAAAACAAAGAAAAATGCAATTAACGAATTATTTTCCAATGTTATCAAAGAAATCAGAATTTTGATTTGCTGAACATTAAGTAGTAGTTGATTTAGTTAAGATTCTTATGATAGTACTTCATGTGTAATTATTGTAAAATCAACAACAAATGTCTGTTTTCCATCACATGCTACCATTTCAGTATTGATACAAAGGACATCTATGAACTTCAACTGCCAAAATATGAAACACATTTATATTTCAAATAGTCTTAGAAGAATCAGCACAGGACCGCATTCCTATACCTACAAAAACAGACTTCTAAAAAGGGACACAGGAAACCAGATATAAAATGAAAATCCAAACACTAAGATTTTATTGGCCAATCTATACAATATCCTCTCTCTAGGGTTGAGGGAAAATTTGCAAGGCATAAGTGTTTATCCTGTTGTTGAGATTGTTTCTGTGTTATATTAGAGAGTGCAGAAATTCCATCTGTCTGCATTTCAGCAGCTGCAATTCTTCAGAAGAATTATTGCATTCCCCACCTTATGGCTCTGATAATTCCTTGAGAAATGTAGCTGAAAGTTCAACATTACCTAGCTCCTAACATCTAGGTTTCATCTTAAAGACCCCATATATTCTACTCCAGTAAAGCCATTTCTTGCATATGATTATATCAAATCTGGATCAAATTTAAAACAGATTGCTTGCATTGTTCTGATTATTGAGATCCCACTGTCTTGGCGGATCGCGCAGAAACTGACTTCTTTTGTGGGGTTCCTCAGTGGGAGACATGGCTGCCCTTGGTTTTAGGACATTGTAGATTTTTTTCTTAGTCTCCCTTTAGAAGTTCATTGTTTCGTGAATTAATAGTATTTCTGTAAACTTAGAATAACTTTTGTATACTTTGTTTGATGTCTCCTTAACTTGTACTCGGAATTTCCACTTTCTCTGTGTGAAACTGTTCAGCTAGCCAAGTACTTCAACCACATCTTATTTGGAGTTTCCAAAGAGCCCCCCATAAAGTAGACAGGCCGGCATTCTACCACAACTTCCTTAGGGGGAATGATGATTTACAAATACAGAAACTGGAGTGTCGTGTGGTTAAGACAACAATTGCGCAAAGTCATATATGTAGCCATATAGACACAGATTGATGAAGTCTGAGCTTTAGTCCAAGCCCTTCACACCACACCCATGCCCTGTTTCTTGTCCAGGCCGGTTATGTAGTCACCTGATTTGTGGTCAGTTCAAAGGCATCAGCTTCAAGCAAAAGTTCAAGTTTGTCTTTATTTTTCAGGTGATTTGGACCAGATGAGATGACATTCCATCTCACCTCTGGGTTTTTAGGAGAACATTCTGAGAGCTCATAAGTTTCTGTACATATTTTTCAATCATAAATTTCACATTCTTACAACAATCATTTTCATTCAAACAGCCTTTTGACTTAGTCCTTAAGGTGACAAAGGGAGATTCCTTGAGGAGAAGTCATGTTATATAATTTTGATACCATTTCCACTAACATCCTCTATAATTCTAAGAGGTACATGTTGGACTTTAAACTGATGGCGGATTGATCAGTGGAAGATTCATTGGTTAACTGAACGAATAGTTACTGGGTGTCTATGATGTGCTAGGCATTATCCCAGCACCTAGAGATACATCAGTGAAGAAAACAAAAATATTCCCCTGCCTTTGTGTAGCATATATTCTACGGATTGTCATCTGATAAAGATACTTTTACCAAGTAAAGATACTTTACCACCAAAGCTGACTTCCATTTGCCTATGTGGCACCTGATTGATATTAATGCAATGATAGCAGCATACAAAGGTATATTGCCCAAAACACTAGTTTACATTTCCAGATGATGGGAATAATTTTAAATCACTTGGATTTCAGAAGTCTCTGGATTCTAAAGAGTATATACCTATGAGGATGACCAGGTCTTTTTAGTATTTTGGTTTCTGATAACAGACTGCTGAAATAACATCCATATCCTGAAGTGACCTTTAGAGTTTCTCCAACTGCTTCCACCCTCTCATATTCTTTCTGCCTGTGTATTATGGGCAGCATTTATATTGGCAAATGCTCTCAATACTCTGATTGTTAGTTTTTGGAGTCCCTTTCAGAAACGGCCTACCAATCACAGCTTGTATAATGTCCTCATTCACCAGTCTTTGAGCCTTTGTATAAAGTCTGGAGCTCAAGTTCAACGCTGCCTCTGAAGAGAAAGCTGACCTGGCATAGACTGTTATCACCTGAGTCTATACTAAGAGTCTTTTAGCTCTTCATTCTACAGGCTGCTTTTTTAAGCAGATTTCTACAGAATTTCTACAGAAGTTCAGTTACTGTCAACCACTATTGCTCTTTCCTTTTACAAAGCTATTTGACTATATCTCATGTAGCATACGTATAATATTTTATAGCAGCTGATACAAGAATTCCTCTTGGGGAGAGCACTGTATCTTTGGGTTAATAAAAGGACTGGGGTGAAAAATGAGAGATGAGAAAGGAGAAAGAAAATCCAAAGATACACTCAAATAAGCAAACTTGGCTTCTCCTGCCTTCCAAGCCACACTCACTAGGACAATCTTCACTTTGTTAATCATTAAAATGTTTGGGGTAGGTATGCATGGGTATCAGAGAACTCTGTGTATGAAGGGGTAAAGGAACCCCATAGGGAGAATGAGGGGCCAGTGCTGCTGCTGGGTACTGTCTTGGGGGAGAGATAGATTAAAAAAAAAAAAAAAGTTTGTTGAGTCTCCCTGAGAGCACAGTACAGAGAAGACCCTTTACAAAACAGAAATCTCTAAAGGGATATTTCAAGTTGTTTTCTGTGGAATGGGAAGTGTATTTCTTCCTCCATCTGCCATGTGGAATTAACAAAGCTTATGTTGTTCTCTAATTCTTTAGCTCAATTATTTTTCACTTATTAAGCCAAGTTGGTCCCTTTGCAGGAGCTTGGGACACATCATTGAGTAGAGAGTAGATCCCTTTCTCTGTGGGGGTTATATTCTAGGGAGACAAATATCAATAAACATAATAAAATAAAAAGTTATTTTTATAATAAATAATGAGGCAATACATTTTATTTTGAAGACAGTCAACAAATTAAGAGGAGGTGGGGTAGGACAGGTCCCACTATTAATTAGGGTGCGAAGGGCAACCCTCATTGGAAGTTGACATTAAAGCAACAACTTGAAAGAGGTAAGGGAGTTAACCAACTCTCAGGGGAAGATTTCAGCAGAAGGAAGTCCAAACACAAAGAATCTCAGGCAGGAGCATGTCTGGCGGGGGTGTGGGGAACAGCAAAGTAACCTGTGTGGCCTCAGTAGAGCAAGTGAGGGATAATACAGAAAGAGATGAAGCAGAGTGGAAGGGAAGGGTCAACCACCTGGGGCTCTGCAAGGACTTTGTAACTTAGATAAAAATAAAGTCATTACAAAGTTCAGTAAAAAGTGGCACGATCTGACTTGGGTTTTTAAGTGTCTTTCTCTCTTGTGTTGAAAATACTCCGGAGGAGCAAAGAAAGCAGTGGGAACTAGTGTTAGGAATCCACTGAAGTTATCCACAGAGAGTGATGGCAGTTTGGAGAGAGCAGCTGCCAAGGTGCCAAGACATGACTGGATGCTGACTGTATTTTCAACGTAGAGCCTGGAGGGTTTCCCAGCCCATTGGATGAGAGTTGTGAGGGGAAGACAAGAGCCAATGAGGACTTTAAGTTTCCAGCCCACCAGATGACTGGAATTGCCAATTCCTGAAGTGGAGAAGCCAACTGGAGGAGAGAAACCATGGGGGAAAAAATCAGGACTAGCATTTTGGACATGTTGCCTCTGACATACACAGTAGACCCCCAAGTAGGATGTTGAGTAGACAACTGGATATATAAGTTCAAGTCTGAGAAACGGGATAGGATTGTAAATATAAATATGTGAGTTGTCAGCATATCAATTTAATGCCAGTGTGTCTGGATGAGATTTTGGCATTGTTAAGTCACTGGGACTCTGGTAAGAGTGGTTTCAATGAGGAGGATGGAAGTCTCACTGCACTATGTTGAAGAAAGAATAAAAGGAAAGGAAGTAGTGCAGAAAGGAAGGACAACTTTTTTGCTGCAGAAGAGAACAAAGAAATAGGTGATATAAGAAGGAAGGTAGGGTTTCTTAAAAAGCATTTTTATAAACGATTTTGCATGAGTGCATTCTTTGGGGGGAGCAGAGTGGTACTGAGTTCTGTCTACAGGTTGGCTTGGATCAAATAAATAATGATCAGTCTGGAAGACACAGGAGGCCAGGGTGGGGAATCATCAACATCAGGAACATAGTTACAATCTAAAATTGAAGCCAGTCTTGTAGCTATCAGTTCCTCTAATCCAATCACTAAAACGTGGCTTCCTCAGAAAACGTATTTATCTTCTGAGGCGAGAAATCCTGTCATTCTCTTCTTTACCCTCTTTAACATCTATTAGGCATCCATCAAACAGGGTGCACCGTGCTAAACTCTTCTAATACTGCCGATGCTCAAGACCATCAGAACTACAAACTGCTTAAAAAAAGACTTTCTTGGGGCGCCTGGGTGGCTCAGTGGGTTAAAGCCTCTGCCTTCAGCTCAGGCTCTGATCTCAGGGTCCTGGGATAGAGCCTCACATGGGGCTCTCTGCTCATCAGGGAGCCTGCTTCCCCCTCTCTCTCTGCCTGCCTCTCTGCCTACTTGTAATCTCTCTGTCAAATAAATAAATAAAACCTTTATAAAAAAAAAAGATTTTCTTGATGATTCACGATGCTTTATATTAGCAGAGGACATTTGTTTATTGCCTCTGTCTAGCTCTCTTTTCTAGAGTATAAGCTCCTTGAGAGAAAGCACTGTATCAGATTTCCTCACTGCTGTGTCCTGAGTCTAGAATGAGATATTTAATAGAATTAAATATTTATTAAATAGGGAGACTTGGGTGACTAAGTCAGTTAAGTGTCTGGTTTTGGCTCAGGTCATGATCCCAGGGATCAATAAACATCTTACAGTTTTATTCTTTTAACTGGTAGGGAAATAAAGTGCTGATGAAATAACCTGCAGACAAGTCTGCCTTCTGGTGGCGTTTGCTTGTATGGTAGGACAAAGAACTGAAAAACCATTTCTACCTAAAATAATCTTCTCCAAAGCTTGTGGAGATGTGTCTAACATTCCCCCCCAAATCTATACCCACATTACTCATTTCTTAAGTTAAAATGGTGGTTTTCAGGGCTCCTGGGTGGCTTGGTCAGTTAACCATCAGCCTTCGGCTCAGGTCATGATACCAGGGGTCTGGGATCAAGTCCCGAATCAGGCTCCCTCCTCAGTGGGGAGTTTGCTTCTCCCTCTGCCCCTCCTCTTTGCTCATGCGCTTTCTCTCTCTCTCAGACACATGTGCTCTCTCTCTCCAATAAATAAAATCTTCTAATAATAAAATAAAAATTAAAATAAAATAAAATAAATAAGATAAAATAAAATAAAATGGTGGTTTTCAGATGAACCCAAGGATGCCAAAAAAAGGGGCTTTGGGGTCACGACATGGGTTCAAGAGGTGTCTTCAGCCCCCTACTCCACTTCAGTCAGGGAGCTCCATTCTAGTCTACTTTCCATATGTCAGTCCATTGGAAATGGGCTTTTGCTGTTGAAAACAAGTTTGAAAACCCTTCACCCTTAAGATTTTAAATGTTTAAAGCCTGAGAGAGATTATACTTTAATTCACTTTTTTTGGCTATGAATACTTAGTTCTAAATTTAATTATAGGCTGTTGAGCTCATTATATTTAGACTTGAAAGAATGGGCTATCAGAGAGAGAAGTATCTTTTGTGGTGGGAGTTGGGAGCTCAGGAAAGTTATAAAACGTGGGAAGTGAGAGTGAGAAGTGAGACCTGGAAGCACAGGTGTGCCCAGAATGGTCCTGCCCGGAGGCGCAGCGGGCGTGCGTCTAGCTCCGTCACACTACGGTGCAAGAAATGCCACATCACTTTAGTTTTCTAAATCAGATTAATTCATACTTCCCTACTGAAAAAAGTGATAGAAAATATTATTTAGGTATGTTTTGCAGGGATTTCAGCCTCCTTAGGACAGTGCAAGGATCCAAGGGACTTACTGGGACCTAGAAGAGCCCAAGAAAGGGCTCCAGCTTTCAATTCCTCTGAGAGCTGCTGAGGGGCACATGGTTCTAAGTCCTTGAGGTTTACCCTAGATAGAGCTCTCCATTATGTCTGACCCATACCAGAGTTCAGGGTCATGGTCACCAGGGTCAAGCTTACCGGCTGCCCCATACCAACATTTCCCTCCGAGATCCTGCCTGTTCCCCTAAGCAAGCAATCACCAGTCCTTGCTCCATGAGGGACATGGCCAAACTCAGCCACTCCTCCCACCTCAAGCCTAGGGTAACGTCTCCTACATCCCCAACCTCCCCCTCTACCCACCCCCTCCAAACATTCTCCTGCCATGCCACCCGATACCAGGTGATGCCACATGATCTCTGCTCAGCCCTTCCTTCCTCGATGCTGGTCTCTCTCTTCTGAAAATGCAGAAACGATAACACATCTTTTTTGTTTTCCTAACAGATTGCTCTACTAGACATTTTCATTCATTACCGAGGAAGCAAAGGACTCTATAGCACCTTTGAAGGTACAGGTCTTTGTTCCAAAGCAGTATATGGTGACTAGTCATTAAATGCCAGTAGAATAAATGCACTTAGAGAGTTCTTAACTTAGATATTCTAAAACTAGAACTACCATGGTGACTTCCTCTTTTATGATCTGTGGTGCCCATATCTTTGCTGCCAAGACCAGGTAAAACCAGTTCCTTCACTCACTACAACTCCAGGTCCCTCTGCCTGTTAGATAACATGTTGCAATTAGTAAGAAATTATCTCTGTTCAAAGAAAATTCAAGGGCGCCTGGGTGGCTCAGTGGGTGAAAGCCTCTGCCTTCAGCTCAGGTCATGGTCCCAGGGTCCTGGGATGGAGTCCCTCGTTGGGCTCTCTGCTCAGCAGGGAGACTGCTTCCTCCTGTCTCTCTGCCTGCCTCTCTGCCTACTTGTGATTTCTCTGTCAAATAAATAAATAAAATCTAAAAAAAAAAAAAACCCTTTAAAAAAAAAAAGAAAATTCAAAACAACTCCCCCAATTAAATATCCTCGACTAAGTTACTCCTTTTTTTGTCTTCTCTCTGAAAGAAAGCTATGCTTTCATTCAACGGAAACTTTGCCATCTGGCCTTCAGCTTAAAGTCCTGAAAAATAAGAACTAAGTATATGTCTTCCTGTCCAACAGCATGATAGAGGACCTATCATTCTATAGAAAAACCAGTCCTTGTGAAATTATCTCAAAATCATCAGAAGGAAACAAAACTAGCCTTGTAACAGGTGGCACTCTGGTAGGAGAAAGAACATGAACAGAGTTCGGAAAGCAGTTCCATGTCATCATTCAACGTCTCAAGTAAAATCACAGTATGAAATGCAGGCAGGCAAAGTCCTGCTCAGACGATTTTAAGTTGAATGAGAGGAGAAAGAGCAGAATAAGAAGCAGGATGGTAGCTTTACGATCAGAGATTGCCAGAAATAGACTGCCAAGCAGAAGTTTAAACAGAACTAAAAATATATATATATAATATATAAAAAATATAATATATTATATAATATTACTTTTATATATTATAATTATATATAACATATAGTATAAATATTATATATTACATTTTACATATTTGTATTTTATATATAATATATATTATATATATATTTTTATATGTATTATATATATATAGACACACATACACACACATATATATTCACCATTCAGAAAAAAGGAAAGAAGGGAGGGAGAAAGGAAAAACTTGCAAGCAAGAATTATCAAATTAAAAGAGTATACTAGGGGCACCTGGATGGCTCAGTGGGTTAAGCCTCTGCTTCGGCTCAGGTCATGATCTCAGGGTCCTGGGATTGAGACCCGCATCAGGCTCTCTGCTTGGCAGGGAGCCTGCTTCCTCCTCTCTCTCTGCCTGCCTCTCTGTCTATTTGTGATCTGTCAAATAAATAAATAAAATCTTTAAAAAAATAATAATCCAGTTGAAAGGCTAGTCCATGTTATTTTTCTTACTTGTTGGGCTATGCAAATTGGACTGATTTCATTTTACAAGTTAAGAGTTCATGAATTTCATTTTCAATTCAAACCAAATTTGCTTTCAATCCTAGTTTCTTTTATTTTGGCTCATTTTATATACTGACAGTCTAAAAGCTGGAATAAACTGTCCATGATGCAGTATTACATGGTGTGAGATCCAGCAACAGAATAAACGTATACATTTAGAATTTACTATAAAAAGAACTTAGAGAAAACATCTTTCAAGAACAGATTACAGTTCTGGCCTAATGTCTAAAAATTTACTACAAATTCTGTGAAGATTGTTTTGTATCACTTTCCCACCTATTCCCTATTGTTAGTATCCCAAGCATTATCATCTTTAAAAATTTGCTGATCTTCACGATACTGTAGGATCTCACCTGTCTTCCACATCAGCCAGCTCGGAGCTGGATGCTGAGATTCTGAAGCCCTACGTTAGAGCTCTGCTGCAGGCCTTCTGTCATCTCCATCTTCTTTTTTTTCTTTCTTTCTTTTTTTTTTTTTAAGATTTTATTTATTTATTTGACAGAGAGAGAGAGAACACAAGAAAGGGGAGTTGAAGAGGGAGAAGCAAGAAGCCCAATGTGGGTCTCAATCCCAAGACCCAGGGAACATGACCTGAGCCAAAGGCAGCTGCTTAATGACTGAGCCACCCAGGGGCCCCTCATCTCCCTCCTCTTAACTGATGGCAGCAAACCCCACTCATTCACTCTCACACAGCAGCAGCCCATGGGGACAGCACACGTATTCCATTGCTTGGGTCAAGGCAGAGGTGGGAAAGCCTAGATACATCCAATTATCTGACCCTCTAAGCTTAAACCACTCCCAAATTATCAGGAAGCTTCAGTCCTAAATGGTATTATGATTAGAAGAAAATAAGTTAATGGTGAGGAAATTAATTCATAAATACTCACTCTAATATCCATACTGATGGTGACTGGATCCACAGACCAGAAAAGTAATTATTCACAATAATATTCTGAGATATGAAAATAAAAGTAAACTTGGAGAAAAAGTATGAACCTGGATTTAAAGTAAGCCTTTTAGGATGCCTGGGTGGCTTAGCTGGTTAAGCAGCCTTTGGCTCAAGTCATGATCCCAGTGTCCTGGGATCAAGTCCCACATCGGGCTCCTTGCTCAGCAGGGAGCCTGCTTTTCTCTCTGCCTCTGCTTGCCACTCTGCTTGCTTATGCTCTCTCTGACAAATAAATAAATAAAATCTTATAAATAAATAAATAAATAAATAAAATCAGCCTTTTGTGCTGGTTTGGGCAAGTTATTTAACCTTCCTGAGCTTCGGTCTCCTTTTATTGCCTTGGTGTACTCATCAGTAATGGATATAAAGCAGCTGACACAGAATTGGGCAATGCCCTGTATGTTCTATTTACAAAGGCTGGGAAATGTGTAATTCACTCCTGAAAGATGGTCATGGCAAGGTATTAAAACACGCCTTGTGCTTAAAGGGTTAACAACCTGCAAATAACTAGACAGTCCCTTCCCCCAGCTTTCTGGCTATAGCACCAACTACTCAGACCTGGAAGGTGGGGGCACCGGAGTCTTTGTAAGAACCAAGATAACTGGAAAAGAGCCTGGCTCTGAAGAGATCAACACACACAGGAACCAATCTTACAGCATCTAGGGATAGAATTCCTAACTTTTCTTTGGCTCAGAGACAGGAAAGGAAGTCAATTGCTCCAGGAGAGTTGACTTTCACTGTTAAGTCATTTGTGTTCTGTTAAATGATTTACATACCGGCGAACACTGAGGTCCCTGAATTCTCTCTCCCAAGCTTCCTTTTCTACCACGGCATGACTTTCACAGCACGACCACATAAAATTTCTCCGAGTATCCCTAGTTACCGGGATTGTATATAACAAAGCCACACAGACTAAACCTAACATGGAGAAAAATCAACCTTGCCTAAAACTAAATATAAGCACAATTTAATTAACTTGCATTCCAGAGTTAGAGCGGCGAGCTTGCTGAGACTAGAAGACTGGGTACACAACACCCAAGGGGCTCAGAGGAAGGGGGGCAAAAAACCCTGCTAAAATTTTTTCCAAAATTTTCACAGTATTCGCGTTTCTTTGTACTGGTAAACAGGAGTAATGTCCTTGTGAACAAGACAGAATGATCCAGTCCCTGAGGACGGAATGAGCCCAGGCAAGAAGAGGTGAGTGGTTGATCAATCTAATGTGCTTAAATTAACCCTGGGAAACTTTATGGCACAGGGGTCAGCTAATGGTAGATGGGTAAGGGGTCCAAGCTCAGGAAAGGGGTGATTGATTCCACTGGGAAAAGGTCTATTTTCTCCCACTTGCCAAAAGGGTGTAGTTTCCAAGCAAGATCACAAGATGGCAGGCACACTCAGCACAGAGACCCTGGGCAATGGCTACAGGGAATGCCCCATATGTTTTCTGCTTGAAGGTCTCTGCCTGAGACCTTCAATCTTGGGAGGCTGTAAAGACACAGACGGAATTTCAGTGGCGAGGCTTTTCTAAAGGGCACCCCTGCTTGTGTCTTTAACCAGATAAATTTCACATCATGAAATCCCACTTCTGCCAATTATTTCTTCAGAAAAATGAAAAGTCCTTCACAATCAACGCCTGCTTACATCTTCTGCGCATTTTTCTATTGGTTTTCTCTGGTGTCAGTTTATTGAGGCCTCCTTTTGTTGCCATTATTTTCCCCCAGATCATCATTTATTTGTCTTTTAAATGGCTAGTCTCTTTAGCTATACAAAAGTTTCACATGTGAAGTCAAAAATCAGCCTTTACAAAATTTATATCTTTGTAAACCATACTGGTATATGTCATAGAACAGAAACTGTGAGGGCAGTAGTTTTTGTCTATTCGGTTTCCTGCCGAACCATGGGTGATGGAAGAATGATGGGCATATAGGTGAGTTAAGTAAACTTTGCATTCAACTCAGGGCTTTTCTAGAGAAGATGGAAAACATCACAGCCCAATTAAGAGATACATTCTGGCCAAATTATGCCAACAATAAGTCACAGAGATTAAAAAAAAAAATAAAAAAACAGGTTGGGTTTCCTAACAGTCAAAATGGATTCTGACATGGCAACAGGGGGTAAGGTGGCAGACCGACTAATTTTTGTTAAAATAAGAAAGTTTCCCATATTGTTGAAATGGTCCTAAGCTGATCAGTATTTAACAGAAGAGAATAAAAGAATTCTGAGATGCTGTCCAGATTTAAGTGTCAGGAAAATGCCAAAGGGAGGAAATTCAGGGACTACTTTCAAGCCAGCACCTTTCCTAACACCAACCACCAGAGGGAGACCAGAACAGAGCCTACCATACATTTGCCTGAGGTGCCCAAGTGCACGACAGTACTTGAAAACAACTGTATTTTATGTGTTTGCAGTATTTATATTAAAATAAAGTCACCTTTTAATGTAATTTTCCATTTTAACCACAGATGCAAAAATACACATCCTTAGAGAACAATGCATTACGGAACACAAAGACGCACTTTGGGCGTTCACTTGGGAACTGGCTTTTCCATTCTCATAACAACCAATAGTTTTAGAAATCCAGTTTTCCCTCAGCCAGTTCTCTTTCAAGTGGATTTTTATACACTTTTAGAATTTTAATTTGTACATAATATGATTTTTCATGGAACTGAAATGGGTTTCTCAGCAGGTGATCTCATTATGAGATAATCTCATTATAAATGCCTGCTAGAATGAAGTCCAGATTGGAGGGAAAGGCCATAGTTCTAGAAAGGTACTTCTGAAATGTTAGAATCATAAGCTCCAAAGTCCTCTGTGCTAATAACTCTGAAGAAAACTGCCAATAGTATTAAGCAACTACCCTCCTAAGAAAATTTTGGGACAGCCATTCCAGGGCTGTTTACTACAAGGAGATAGAAAAATGAGGCCAAATAGTTTATAAAAATTGGCTTGATTTAAAGGGCTCCTGGGAGGTCTCTTTGCCTAAAATATTTCCCAGCTGAATTCCTCAGTTTGGATTTTACTCATTTAACTTAAGCCAAAAGCTGTAAGTTAAAGGGCAATTCCTGGGGACTTCTCATTTATTCAATCGCCAAGGATCCTGGAGGCTGTGTGCAGAAGGCCCTGTGCTGGACACGGCAGAAATTATAAGGCCGTACAGAGACCATGAACAATAAAGGCAAGAGCAATGATTAATACTTTTGGCAATGGCACTCTGTATATTTCTCTTTCTTTAAAAGATACTGGAAAATTGGGAAAGAGTGAAAAATAGGAAAGAGTGGAATTTTGAAAAATAGGAAATGAAAAATAGGAAAGAGTGAATCTAAAGACTGTGGATCTAGTAAGGATACTTGGGTAAAGGCCCTAGAGGACCAAGGGTCAAATGAGAAAAGGTGGTATCAATGAAGGGGACTTTTCTATGTCTGCTGCAGAATAGCATTCAGTCCCATAGCTTTTTCTTTGCCTTCACATATATAGCTCTTTTCCAGTTTTTAAAGGATTTGGGTTACTTATGATGAAGGAGACAGAGAAGAGTCAGAGTCAAGGCCAAGCTCCTCCTTGGGCCTTTTCTGTTTCTTCGCTTGGCTCTTGGCTACTTGGAAAGTCAGAAGCACACATAGCTGAGAACTACAAAAGCACAGTTGGCTTTTGGCTGCACTGAAGCCTGATACAAGATTCATTTGCATGTTAGAGTAGCATCCCTGAGTCTTTTTTTTTTTTTTTAAGTTGTTATTATTTATTTATTTGAGAGAGAGAGAGAGAGGTAGAGGGAAAGGGAGAGACTCCCCTGTTGAGCAGGGAGGCCGACACGGGGCTGGATCCCAGGGTTCTGGGATCATGACCTGAGCTGAAAGCAGATGCTTAACTGACTGAGCCACCCAGGCGCCCCATCCCTGAGTCTCTTGAACACTCGTATTACAGGAATAGAATCAAACAGCAATTATCCCCTAGTGATTTTGTGCAGCCAAGATGCCGGCCACCCTGGGCTCCCCTTCCACCAGAACTGATGGAATCAGACTGGAATCAAGGACTGCGACTAGAGATTCCAGAACGTGGCATCTCTGATGAGGGGAATGGGAAGGAGGAAGAGGAGGGCAATCAGTGGGGTGGGAGGGAAGGCCCACCTGCTTGAGCCACTCATTAGCAGGTGGCTTTTCATATGCACGAGGCACACATGATGAGTAAGATGTCAAGGCCTCTGTGGCGGGCTGAATAATGGCGCCCCAAAGAGGCTCCTATCCTCATCCATGACTTTGTTTAAGCTAATACTTACCAAGTGCTTTCTATTTAGCAGGCTAGGTCTTCAAGGCTTTACCTTCATTTTTTCCCTTAGCACACAGCCATAAGGGTGATAACCTCATTCGTCAGAGGATGAAACCAAGGCTTGGAAAAGTTAGAAACTTTCCCCTAACAAAATAACGAGAAGACCTACTTCCTAAAACCCACCAAGTCTGATACTAGAGCCTGCCCTTCTAATAATATAAACACTCAAGGGTGCTGTATTAGTTTCCTATTATAGTTAACAATGATTCCAAAGTGGGTGACCCAAAACAATGGAAATTTATTCTCTCAGGCCTGCAAAGTCTGACATGGGGTCTCACTGGGTTAACATCAAGGTGCCAACAAAGCTGTCTTCCATTAGGGAGGCTCTTAGGGGAGAACGTTTCCTTGCCTTTTCCAGCTTCTAGTGCTGTCCCCATTCCTTTACTTGTAGCCCCTTCCTCGTGTTGAAAGCCAGTCACATAGCATCTCTTTGCTCTTTTGTGTGCTTCACATCTCTTCTTCTGACTCTCCTCCTGTTTCCCTCTTCCACTGTTAAGGACTCCTGTGATTACACTGGGGCCACCCACATGATCCGAAAGAATCTCCCCATTTTAAAGGCAGATGGGTAGAGCCCTTATTTCCATCCTTCAACTTTAATTCACCATTGCTGTGTCACGTAGTATCTTCACAGGTTCTAGAGATGAGGATAGAGACAGCTGCTTTCAGCTCAGGTCATGATCCCAGGACCCTGGGATCCAGCCCCGTGTCAGCCTCCCTACTCAACAGGGGAGTCTCTTTCTCCCTTTCCCTCTACCTCTCTTTCTCTCTCTCAAATAAATAAATAATTACAACTTAAAAAAAAAAAAAAGACTCAGGGATGCTACTCTAACATGCAAATGAATCTTGCATCAGGCTTCAGTGCAACCAAAAGCCAACTGTGCTTTTGTAGCTCTCAGCTATGTGTGCTTCTGACTTTCCAAGTAGCCAAAAGCCAAGCAAAGAAACAGAAAAGGTCTGAGGAGGAGCTTGGCCTTGACTCTGACTCTTCTCTGTCTCCTTCATCATAAGTAACCCAAATCCTTTAAAAACTGGAAAAGAGCTATATGTGTGAGGGCAAAGAAAAAGCTATGGGACTGAATGCTATTCTGCAGCAGACATAGAAAAGGCAACAATGAAAGCTCAACAGATAGACTGGTCCCCCAGCCAGGAGAAACTGCATAATCTGCGGGGCTCAGTGGAAAATGAAGATGCAGAGCCCCTTGCAGGAAAAAAAAAAAAGAAGTGCTTCAAGGATACTAAAATATAAACATTTTTTCCTCTAAAAATATTTTAGTATTTGTAAAACATAGTAGAAGTTATAGTGATATATGAGGAACAACATAAACTTACAAATAGCACAAAAATATTTTTGTGCCATAATGTAATATGATACAATAAATAAAAATACACGATTAGTGAGATTGTTCTCACTTTTCTACAAATTCCTTTATGAATTTATATTTTTAGCAACATCATTATTATTTTTAAAAAATATTATATTTATTTATTTATTTGACACAGAGAGACACAGTGAGAGAATGAACACGAGCAGGGGGAGTGGGAGAGGGAAGAGCAGGCTTTCCGCTGAGCAGGGAGCCTAAGGCAGGGCTCAATTCCAGGACCCTGGGATCATGACCTGGGCTGAAGGCAGACCCTTAGCGAGTGACCATAAGGGCAGCCCTTAGCAACATTAGTTTTAATCTATATAATTGCAAATGGCTTCAGTATGTAGCTCAGCAAAAAGGCAGGTTGGCAAATGATTTCTGTTAATTTCCCATTTTGACAAGAATCTTTGGTGCACATTTTCTGGTTGCTGTTCGGAGTATTTTATAGGCTGTGAAAACATTAGGATAGATTTCTGGTAAACTCTTTTGAAATACAAATTTTAGTATTTCTAGACTTGGTGATTCTTCTGGAGCACTTTTTTTTTTTTAAAGGAATTAATGTTTGTTTGTTTGTTTTTAAAGATTTTATTTATTTTACAGACAGAGTTCACAAGTAGGTAGAGAGAGAGGAGGAAGGAGGCTCTCCGCTGAGCAGAGAGCCTGATGCGAGACTCCATCCCATGACCCTGAGATCATGACCTGAGCCGAAGCCTGAGTATGTGTGAAAACCTGCAACAAGCCGTTCCAAGAAGTAACATTGGCAAGAAACAACCCCGGGGCCACTCACTAGGTCCATCCTCCACCCACATCTCTTCCGCCAAACCCACCTAATTCTGTCTTGTTGGGAGTCCCTGGCTAGACATGGGAACCACCACTGTGACATACGACACTGTGACATATCACATATCACATATCAAGGCCCGCTGGTCGTTCATCCTAATGCTCTCTCCACCTTCGTTGTAGTAATGGCGGTGCACCTATAGCTGACCATCTCAAGACTGCATATCTCAGCTTGTTTGTGGCTGGGTGTGGCCATGTTATTAAGTTCTCAGCAATGTATTCTAAGCAAGCAGGTGATTCTTCCACTTTGCCTGCTTCAAAGTGACTTGAGCCCATGTACTTCCTCTCTTCGGCTTCCCACAAGGTAGAGCACAAATCCGGGGCTCAGCCAGCTTCCGTCAGTCAGATAAAAACCATGGTCTAGGAATGGGTGAAGCCCAAAATGGATGGAACTCAAATCTTTGAATGATATCATAGAGGAAGCTTCAGCTTACAAATCGGAAAATTCATCTTGGGTCTACTACTTAACAGAGAAATAAAATGTTTTCTTTAAAACACAGTATTTTGAGATCTTTTCTGTTATTTCAGGTTCTTTTTTCTATAATTAATATGAATGGTTCAAATCTGGGGGGGGGGGGGTTCATTCCCACTTCTATCTGTCCATAAGGAAGATCTGAGAATAAAGCCAAGTCATATCCGTTAAAGTTAGGATCCAAGGAAGAAGGTGGGTCCACCACATTCCAGGGAGGATTCTGAATGTACCGTTCCCACAGAGACATTCACTTACACATGTTGGCTATGAGTCTAATAGGCTTGGGTAATCTACCTGGGTCTAGAGATGTTCCCACAGCATTGCTTCATGAGGAGCTATCATTCACAGTTTGAAATAACTACTTTATAAATACATCTTTGAAATATAGTTCATTTATTGGCTGAAGACTGCCAGTAATTCTGTACCCGCCTCATACTGAAGATTAATGAACATAATATATGCAAACCAGTATGCATAGTATCTGACATCAATGGAGCTTGTAATATATTTAACTGATTATAACTGACATTTCTAAATTGACAGCATAATATAGGCAGTGAAGAAAGAAAGAATTTCTTTTAAGACAGTATACTGCCTCAGGCTTTTGCTATGAGTGCGTAAATACCCTCCTTCCTCCGTCCCCCACCCACAGAGCCATGAGGGATAAATGAATTCAATGTTTCTAAACCTCTCGACTTCCACAAGTAGTTCTAGCATACCCCCCCCCAATAAATTGCATAAAATGTTACCTCAAAAAAATGTATGAAGTTTTAAAACATTCCCCAGGGGCACCTGGCACCTGGGTGGCTCAGTGGGTTAAAACCTCTGCCTTCTGCTCAGGTCATGATCCCACGGTCCTGGGATGGAGTCCTGCATCGGGCTCTCTGCTCAGCAGGGAGCCTGCTTCCCCCTCTCTCTCTGCCTGCCTCTCTGCCTACTTGTGATCTCTCTCTTTATCAAATAAATAAATAAAATCTTAAAAAAAAAAAATTCCCCAAAGTACACAATGAGAAGTGCTGGGTTAGAGAATCAACATGGAAGGAAATGCCTACACATCAGAAAAGCAAACCAAGAACTGAATATAAGAGAGAATCATAAAAGGAAGAGCCATAAAATCTATTCCCCCATCTGTGAAGAGCCTAGGGGTAGAAGAAAGAAGTTTACCTCCTGCAAAGAAACTTTACAATCAATAATACTCAATGGGTGGGGGCGCCTGGGTGGCTCAGTCCTTAGGCAGCTGCCTTCAACTCAAGTTATGATCCTTCGTCTTGGGATCTGGACTGGCATCGGGCTACCTCTAGGCGGGAAGCCTGCTTCTCCCTCTCCTGCTCCCCTGCTTGTGTTCCTTCTCTCGCTGTGTCTCTCTGTCAAATAAATAAATAAAATCTTCAAATAATAATAGTAATAATAATACTCAATGGGTCAGAGGAAGATTTTTTTTTAAACTTGAGGAAGAAATGGATTTCTACTTTGGAAAAAAATTTAAAGAATAAGAGGAAAACAATAAGACTTTCTTTAGTGCCATAGGGAATAAAAAGAGACAATGGGAAAACCCAAGACTTAATGAGGTATGAAGAGAATTTGATAATACATGAAACTGAAAAGTCAGACTGGTAATTACTTACGTATCTCTAAAGCACTGTTTTCAGAGAGTGAATAGTGAGTAAGACAAAAACAAAGGACAGAAAAGTGAGGTGGAATCTGTGAAAACCGGGAGAATGATTTCTTAAATAATCTGGACTTGGCAGTGTTTCATTTGTGTAGCATTTGTAAGGAAGGAAATATCCCACACGGTGAACAGGTCAAGTAAGTGGTGCATTATCTCTTGTAGATTCCTAATATCCTTCAGAATTTTATTAAAGTTTTGTGAAACAGGGTGCCCTTTCTCCACCTTCTTGCACTGAGCGTGCTAATTTGAATTGTTTCCAAATCATTTCCTTCCAGGGGCTTTACGCTGAGCAGCAAAAATTTCTCAGTGCCACTGGGACGTTCCTGGGGTGCATTTGTCCCTAGGCTAAGCTGCAGGAGACTGCCACCTGCTTCCAGTTCTTGTGGATTAGGATGCATCGTTCTCACATGAGACGCAGTCTCTTAAGGTCACCATCTCTTCTAAAGATGCTGGCGCCGGTGATTCTACCTACCCTTCGTCTCTGCTTCCCATTCGCTTGCCATTAATTACAGAGATTTGGAAAAACAAAAAACAAAAAAACAAAAGCAAGTTTTTACATTTGTTTAGAGCGAACGGCTATGAAGGACCTTGGGAAAAATTTTTAATGGCAGAGGTGATCATCTGTTTGGTAATTCTTTTTTTTTTTTTTTAATTCTTTTGCTTTTTCCTTATGTTCTGAAAATTTTAAGTGGCAACCTTTGGATAAGTGAGGTATCACCGTATATGCAAGCGACAATAAAAAGAGAGGAAGCATACGAAAAGGGACAGTGTTGCTACCATGGAAGGAGCATGGAGCTTTACCACGAGAACCTAATTCAAGTCCTGATTCTGCCTTTTATGGCTGTGTGAACATTCACGTCTGCTGTATTCTGAGGATTATAAGAGATTAGGTAAAATGCCTGCCTCCATATGCGGCACATGTAGAGCTTATGTAGGCATGCTATATTATTATTTTAAAATTGCTGAGTATGTGTGGAAATTTGGATATGTGTCCAAAAGGGATTATAGGCAGCGAAGGAATTATAACAAATCCAAAATTTAATCTGTAAGGAAAAAAAAAATCAACTTTAAATTACTTAAAGTAAAACAAAAGTTAATTAGATTTCTGGAGCTTTTTTAAAAAAAGATTTATTTACTTATTTGAGAAAGAGAAAGGGAGGGACAGGGCGAGGTGGGAGAGAGAATCAAGCAGACTTCCCGCTGAGCATGGAGTCCCATGTGGGGCTCGACTCACAACGCTGAGATCATGACCTGAGATAAAATCAAGAGCTGACTGCTTAATTGACTGAACCATCCAGGTACCGCTAGATTTCTGGCGCTCTAAAGCTGAAAGAGACTGGCAATCATACAGTCCTCCTGGCCCATTCTAGGCATGAGGAAACCGAAGCCAGAGAATGACCGTGACATGGCCAAGGTCACAAAGCTAATTAGGATGTAGCAACAGGACTGGAACATGCATTTTCTCATGACCTCCCCAGCGCTCTTGAACACACATGAATTAACCTAGAGCAGAGGTTGGCAAACTGTTTCTATAAAGGGCCAGATAATAATTTTTTTACATTTTGCAGTGATACAGTGTCTGTTGCAAACGGTTCAGCTCATCTGTGGTACAACATTTATGTCATAGGTGATGCATAATGAATGGGCATGACTGTGTTTCAGTAAAAGTTTATTTACTACCCAGGCTACAAACTATATGTGGCTCTGGGCTGTGGTTTGCTGACCCCGATCTAGAACAAGATGGGAGACGCCAACGAAAGGAAATGATCGGTATAATTTCAAATCAACAAATCTGTTATTGTTAGTACAGTAAAAAACTGAATGACAGTAACAGAAGTCAAGAGAGTGACTGTATATCTTTATATAAATATGTGTATATTAATGTATAAACATTAAAATACAATATATATTTTAAATATCACTAGTGTGACAAATATTTTTAAATGATGTTTGGTAAGGATCAATTCTGGCCTCAAGATCATTATTATATTCTTTAGTAGTAACAGAGATACTTTCAAGAAAGTTGCTAAGGAAACAGGAGGATTCTCAGAGAACTGGAATTCTGAATTATCTTGGCTAAATAAGAAAGGTGAAGAGAACTAAAATACTAGTAAACATTAAATGATACAACTTCCTCAATTAGAAAAACAAATACACAAAACACTAGGGGGAAAAGGTGAGTACTCTAACTTAAAGAAATAAGTAAATATTGCCATGAAAATGTACTCATTAACACAAACTGAAAACACATCATCGTCTCACCGAAGGTACATCCTTAATATCAGAATCAAAGAGTCTGAACATGGAACCAGGCATAATCTACCAGGAACAAAAATATACCAAAAGTACATCTGGTCTGGGTCAGGAGTGCTTGACCAGCCCTTGTCTGGTTCCATGAGTATCATCCTCAACACAGACCTCAGACATATGAAGAGAGATTTCACGGAAGAAACTGCCCAAATGCCTTTTCTTTTCTTTTTTTAGATTATCTATTTATTTATTTGTTTGTCAGAGAGAGAGCGAGAGTGCGCACACACAAGCAGGCAGAGAGGCAGGCAGAGGCAGAGAGAGAAGCAGGCTCCCCGCCGAGCAAGGAGCCTGATGCAGGACTCAATCCCAGGACCCTGGGATCATGACCTGAGCCCAAGGCAGCCGCTTAACCACCTGAGCCACCCAGGCATCAGGTCAAATGCCTTTTCTTCTCCCTCAAGGACTAATGCAAAACAAACAAACAAACAAACAACAACAACAAAAACAAAAAACAAAAAAAGCCCAAACCTAAAAACAAACAAACAAAAACCCTATGCTGCAGTCTGAGGCAGGGACAAATTTCCTGTTCCTAACAAGTGTGACAGATCGGGATGGGTTTGCCAAGAAACACTGTTTAAATTTCCTCTAGGGAGCCTTTGAGAAAAGTGGAAACTTCGCATCTGTTTGGCATGAGGTACCCTCCCCGAAGAGAAAGGAAAGAAGTAGACTTTTCAACATCTGAATTTTAAGGGACCTACTCAAATTGTCATTTGACATACTCAATTGAACTAAATGCAGTACTCTATTTTCCCTAATGTTTATGTTGCTCCCTGGTAGTAAAACTGGTTGTTGAAAGGCGCATCTACCCTTAGAGGCACTAAAAAGTAACTGGGTGATATACGAGGAGAATGAGTTTCAATACATTGTGCCAACTTGCTCCCAACATCTGTTCAGTTTACATAAGGATGCGTTCAGGGTATCGAAGGCTTAGCACAAACAACCATCATCTTCCAAGATTTGATTTATCCTTGGACTTTTCACACACCTAAACTTCGTTCTCACGGCAGGACTCGGGAAGCAGGGAGGCATAAAAATGAAGCTATATCGATGAACAAGAGATTGGGTTATAACTATGAAAGTTTTATGTATACAACCTCTGAAATTCAAGGGGCTCTGAGTCGACGGTACCGTGTTACAGCCAAAAAGCAGTGAGACACTTTTGCTCTCTGTGGGGAACACTATTAGAACTGCTGCCTGAGTATCATAGTTCCTTGTTGTTTCCATGTCTTTTTTTCTTTAGATAGCGAGGAAAAATTTTAAATTAAGAGATGAAGGGTCACAGTCCAACACATAGTCAAATCACACGAATAGTGGTTTTCATATTCATATAATACATATATAGAAAAAATATACATGAATTGAAAGAATAAAGTGTTGGGAAAAAAATACAGAAAGAATATATTCATTACAATATAAGGTATGGAAACACCCACTGACATTATAAACAAAATTTCTATGGAATTACTATTATGAAAATCAGAATTAAAGCATATTTTTTAAAGTGATACTGTCAAAACCAAAAAGATGCCGCCCCTTGAACAAGAGAAGTTGCCTTTAATTTGCTTCAAGGAAAAAGTAACGTTTTGTGTCAAAACTCGGAAATCTCAGAACCGTGGGTTTTTCTCATTTATTTTCCATTGTAATGTCCTTCAGAGTTTTTCACAACAACAATGGACCTAACAGACGACTTGTATGCAAAACCAGTACATGTTCAATTTTACCAGTTGGTAAAAAATGTTTTTTCTCACCCACAGCTTTGACCAGGTCACCCCCTCCCTGCCAGTGGCCTCACTATTGTTCACCCTATCAAATGCAGACTCCTTGTCCTTAGCTTCAAAGGCCCCCTCCAGTTTTCCCAGCCTTGTTTCCTCTCCAACCAGTCTGTATTCTTCCAGCCAAGAAATCCGTCATTCAGCTCTTTGATTTGCTGCCCCCAATCCTTCATCCTTACTCTCTCTCCTGTGTCCACACTGGCTCAGACCACTTTCCACAAATGGCCTCTCTCCCAAAATGTAAGTAAGCCTCAACTTGTTAGGTTAAATGACCAATGGGTTTTGTTTGTCTGTTTTTCTTTTTAAATCTGATGACACTGGCCCTGTACAAAAGAGATTATGAAAGTGTTGGAGAGGATGTGGAGAAAGGGGAACCTTCTTACACTGTTGGTAGAAATGCAAATTGGTACAGCCACTTTGGAAAACAGTGTGGAGATTCCATCAGTAATTAAAAATAGAGCTACCCTATGACCCTGCAATTGCACTACTGGGCATTTGCCCCAAAGATACAGAGGTAGTGAAAAGAAGGGCCATATGCACCCCCTTGTTCATAGCAGCAATGGCCACAATCACCAAACTGTGGAAAGAGCCAAAACGCCTTTCAACAGATGAATGGATAAAGAAGATACGATCCATATATACACCCAATGGAATATTATGCCTCCAGCGGAAAAGATGATTACCCAACTTCTGTATCAACATGGACGGGACTGGAGGAGACTATGCTGAGTGAAATAAGTCAAGCAGAGAGAGTCAATTATCATATGGTTTCACTTACTTGTGGAGCACAAGGAATAACACAGAGGACATTGGGAGATGGAGAGGAGAAGTGAGAAATCAGAGGGCAAGATGAGCCATGAGAGACTGTGGACTCTGAGAAACAAACTGAGGGTTTGGGAAGGGAGGAGGGTGGGGGCTTGGGGGAGCCTGGTGGTGGGTATTAAGGAGGGCACGGACTGCATGAAGCACTGGGTATGGTGCTTAAACAATAAACAATGAATCTTGGAACACTGAAAAAATAAAATTAAATTAAAAATAAAACAAAATTAAAATAAAATAAAAGGGACCAGGACACCAAAAACACATTTCTTGACTATGTTAATCATTCACGTTGAATCTGTTAGACTTATGAGGCATGGCACAGAATAAGAAATAAAGCATCTGCATCACATTTAAATGGGGTGGGGGGGAGAGATACTCTATTAAGTGACTGCTGGCTGTTAGGAATTTCGGTTGCTATAGCTTCAGGGACACTGTGAGGGCTGGAAGAAATTGGGGGAGTTAGCCACTAGATAAAAGAGGAACGAACAAAGACACAGACAACACCATATCTCACTATGAAAGCGGTAAACCAGGGCGCCTGGGTGGCTCAGTGGTTTAAGCCTCTGCGTTCAGCTCAGGTCATGATCTCAGGGTCCTGGGATCAAGCCCCGCATCGGGCTCTCTGCTCAGCAAGGAGCCTGCTTCCCTTCCTCTCTCTCTGCCTGCCTCTCTGCCTGCTTGTGATCTCTGCCTGTCAAATAAATAAATAAAATCTTTAAAAAAATTTAAAAAAAGAAAAGGAAAGCAGTAAACCTATGACAAGCTGAGGAGGAACCAAGACAAATGCACAAGGGCAGCTCAGGAGCACAGTATCCCAAGTAGAAACCAGAACAGCCCACAATCCAGTCTTCCAGGCAGAACTGCCTTTAAGCATCTGATTGTGCCAAACACCAATAGGGACGCCCATTGGTGACATGAATCACTATCTCATTAGACTTAGTTTCTGCAAGTCCATTCCCTTCTCTGCGATAAACATGGCTATTACCTGGCTTATTTTTTTCCTCATAATACTCATCCTCATGAGACTCCCTAGCTGAAATGCAAACAGTTGGATTAATGTAGTGCCCCTCAAACTAATATTACTTTCTCCATTGCTGAAAGCACCTTCATTCATTCTCTCAGTCAAAAGGATACTGAGCACCAAGGTTATTCTGTCAAGAGATACCCTAGCATGATGAGCTTCTGTTTTCTTAATTATAAAATAAGGACACTCGTGTAAACCCATTACACTGAAGAAACAATTAAATGAAACAGAATAATGTATAGAGCACTTCACACAACACCAGCATGCGCGCAATAAAAGGTATTATTATTATTATTGCTGTCGTGGCTGTCATTGTTATTACTCGGAGGACTTGTCTTTAGCAGATGACATTTGTCACTGTCCCCTATACAACTTGAGCTAAAAACTGACAAGAACTCATTTTTAAACCAAATAATGTTTATTTATGTGTTTTTGTTCTTCCCATAGAGCACTATGAATCATATTTTTTTCCAACAATTTTCCTGAGTCCCAGTGCCTCCATCCCAACCCTCCTGAGTCCAGCAGGGCACCAGCCTGTTTCATAATCAGCTGGGGAAAACACACGAGAGAGGAAGTAATGAAGGAGAAGACTTCGTGTTCCTTAGTCTGTGTAATAGTTCAAAGATAAGTCACTGAGCCATTTCCCACAACTCCGGTGGGTCTCAGAAGAGGACAGATACCAAAACTGCTTTTGCAAGCTACCTTTTCAATGTCCTGAAGCTTTGTCCTCTTTCCTCCGTGTCTCCTTCCTGCTTCCCATTCACCTTCCGTGAGCTCATCCACTTTCTTTTCAGCCTAGGGTCTACACAAATAATTCCCAAGCTCCTGCTGCCCCAGCTCAAACCTGTCTCCTGAGTTTCAGGCAGCCAACTGATATAATCGGGAAATTCACAAGCCCAACTGTCCTTCCTCCCAAACTACTCTTCTCCCCTGTGGTTTCTCCTTTGGCAAGTGGTACAACCACCACCCTCTAGGAGATTCCCAACCACACATCTATCTTTTCCTCTTCCCAGTGAACCCCCAATTCTCCAGTGTGTGAGTCCTTTAGAACAAGGACTTGGCTTTCTTTGGCCCTGAAACGCCAATGCCTGTAACCGTCCCAGCCCCGAGCAGGCCTTCCACACGCCTGAATGGTGCTTACTTGCTTTCCCATATCAGCTGAATAAACGGGGTGAATGCATTTCTTTAAGCTGGGTCTTCAAAAAACAAGAATATAAAAATAATCCTCTTTTACTTAAATATCTCTAGTAATTTGTTCCTTTAAAGAAGGCTATTAAATCATACTAACAGTTTTGACTTCCCACAGAACAAGATACTACTTGTTTTGTTATCATGTTCAACTGTTAATCCTCTGCCTGTTGTGTTTCCCAGATAACCAAGAAGTTTTCTAGTCTTCAGATTTTATCCTATAAAAATGTGTAAAAATCCTCTATTCAAAAGTTATGCTTAGCAGGGAGTCTTCTGAAATCCAAACTGAGAAAATTGGAAACAGCTTAAGAACCCAAAAGAATAATATTTCATAAAATCCTATAGAGTAAAAACCCAGATCCTGTGGGGCCACTAGCTATATGTATCGTCAATTCGAGAAAACATTAACTCTTTCAGACCCTCTATACGCCACTTAGGGGACAGAAGTAACTTGTCAAATGTTCCCCCAAGATTTTTGAGTGAAGATCTTTTTCATATGTTGTTAAAAACATCTGCCATGTCCATTTGAATTGATTTTTAGTAGGACAAGTTTCCAAAGGATAGATGCTGTTTTATTGCTCAAAGAATGTGGCCTTGCATTTTACTTTCTATCACGTCTCTCTGAATTTGCATTGCTTGCGTCATAAAAATAGCAAAAATGTGCTACCAATAACAGAAATAAATAAAAGGTCAATACATTCGTGTCTGCATCTGTATTTGACTTGCAAAATAAGAAACTTCATGAAATAAAAATATTTCAAGGCTTTTATTTTTATCAGTACTGTTCTATACCAGGCAGATCTGAACATTACAATGTTTTCTTCAATTAGAAGACTGCCAGCAGGCAGACTTATTTTCAGTGGAAAGCCTTAGCCTAAATTAAGCCATATTTTACTGACATCTTGTTCGAGGAGATTGAAAGTAAAACTCCAAACTTCTTACCCGGTCAATACCAACGGTTCTGAAACAAATAGCCACTTTTCTTTGTCCTGTGTTGAGATTTATTTGAACACCCAACCATGAAAAGAAAAATAAGAACCTTCTCATGAAGAAGAAAAGAGACAGAAGCCAAGCAGGGTGTGTACAGGTAACCACTGCTTATCTAATCACAGATTATAAGGTTAATGAGCAGTATTTGCTTTATATATATTTTAATCATGTGCTATATGTATACATGTATGTAGAATTGTCCTTATGCAACATGCACCTTTTGTGGTGTGGAATAAGCTCCTCCCTTCTTTTGTGCATCTAGCGTCATAGGTCTAATCTTTAATCTCTTCTAATTAATGCTTTTTAAATCATTTTAATGATTTTTAACTAATGATTTTTCATCTCTTCCAATGAATGATTTTTAATAAGCTGTCTTTGCATATAGAAATCACCATTTTGAGCTAATTTTGACTGTTATTAAGTTAAATGTACACAGAAATCATCTTTTCTCCTTTGAGTATCTGTGTGCTACCTATACAACAGCGACGTACACACAGGCAAAGATAGTTTTAAAGGAATCAATGTCCTCATCCTTAAATTCCCTCTTTTCCATAATTACCCTACTTAAGGACGCGTCCAAGGGTAAAGTCATCAGTTTTCCCTTCCCCACCCCCTGTTTCATGAGGTCCCTTTCTTTATGGGTGAAAGAAAGACATGCCTCTGGTCCATTCCAAACCTGCTCCAGTGTATACTCTTGGGGTGCAAAACATCTGAGTTTCCAAACATGGAGACATTGAAAAATACCTTCAGTTTAGCCATCTTGCATCCCCACTCCCCAAATGTCAGAGACTATTTACTTCCTAAGAGAAATCCCTTGTACGGCAAAGTCAAAAGAGCACAGGTAAGAAATATGGAAGGAGAGGGTACTATTTCATTCCAGCAAAAAAACTGTGTCCAGGCATTGGGTTTTGTCTTCCTAAACATAGAGGCTAAAATTAGAAGAAAAGAGTGAGATTCTAAGCTACTGGCTCCAGTTAAGATGCCAGAAGATTCTTCCACCTTATCTCCCCCTTTGAGAATAACCAAAAATCACAGGTGAAACATACAAAGCCACCATCTCTGGTATCTGAAAAGTAAAGAACAGCAAGTAGCTGAGGAAGAGAAATCAAGACTTAAGAGACAGTAATACAAACACCAAATCATTATATTGTGCACCTGAAACTAATATAATGTTATATATCACTTATATCTCATTTTTTAAAAAGGGCTACTTAAAAAGTTAGTTTTCTGGTGTTTTTATTTTGCCACCCATATTTTCCAACATAGAGTCTGGGCAGAGAAATTACGGAACTGTGCAGTGGACATGGTCAACAGAAGCTCTCTCTCTGTTCAGAGGAATGGGAGGAAGGGACTCTGCAAAACAAAGGAGTAGAGGAAACTCCCCTCCCAATTGTTTTCCTGAGCCTCCTGCAGAGGAGAGTCCCAGTCCTAAACCGGCACTCACACCACAATGGGAATAGAAGTGGCCCCAGGCTGAAATGACAGCATTTTGGACAAAGGACCAGGAGGAAGAGTCCCTTGGAGTCAGAGAGTTTTGGGGAGCTCACAGAAAGAAGAGAGCTTAAGAAGAAGATCCTATAGAACTGTGTATGAAGTCCTGAGCTTATCCCCCAGAGATGCACGCATGGCAATGACTTGAACTAGAACACCAAAGGCTTTGAGAACTGAACTACAATGCAGTCCATGGCCCAAATACCAGACTGGTCCCTGGGAAGCACTTATGTGTGGATGATCCAAATAATGCCAAATAGTCTTTGAAAAGTATACTGACATTGACCCTAAAGCCCAGAGAATGTACCATGAGACCTGTGACCTAAACCTACCTGGGTCAGCTGACTATGAAAAGAGACAAACACACAAAGATCAACATTTTCTGGAGATTTTTAACAGGACCCAGAATCTTATAATATAATAAAAACATCCATGATGTAATCCAAAATTAGTTGATGTACAAAAAAGGACACTTGCAGCAGTCTCCAAGTGAAAAGATAATCAATAGACACCATTCGTGAAAAGACCTAGATACTGGAATTATTTGACAGAGTCTTTATAGCAGCCCTTATACCTATGCTTCTTGAGGTGAGGGCCAGCAGATTTGAAATGAGTGCCAGTGGAGAAATAGCAGCTATAAGAAAAAAATCAAATGGAGATTTTAGAATTGAAAAATATGATTTTTTTAAAGCTACTGAATGGCAAAATGATGATGATGGAAAGAATCAATGAGCTTGAGTGTAGATTAATAGAAATCACCCAACTTGAATAATGGAGAGAAAAAAGATTGAAAAAAAAAAAAAGAACATAACTTCAGGGACCTGTCAGATACTAAAAATGTCATTCAATGTCCAAGAAAGATGTCATTTAAGTCCAAGAAAGAAAGAAGAATGAGACCTGTACAAAAAAATTGTTGAAAAATTAATGCCTGAAACTCTTGAAATCTAATGAAAGCTATAAATTTAGACGAGTTCAGCAAAACCCAAACAGGAATAACTGAAAGAAAATTGTACACACACACACACACACACACAATATTCAAATAAATAAGTTTACTTTGGGAATACAAGAGTAGTTCGACATTCCAAAAGTAATAAATGAGGACACCTGGGTGGCATAGTCAGTGAAGCTGCCCATTGTTGCTTTTGTCTCAGGTTATGACCTCAGTGTTTTGAGATCAAGCCCTGCATCACGTTCTACACAGTGTGAAGTCTACTTGCGATTCTCTCTCCCTCTGCCCCTTGTGCTTGTGTGTGTACTCTCTCTCAAATAAACAAATAAATCTTTATAAAAAGTGATAAATGTAATCTGTACAATAACAAGCTAAAGAATTAACCACACAATCATGCCAGCAGATGTGGAAAAGTTTTTTGTAGAATTGAACATCTTCCACGACAGAAACCCTCGAGAACCAGGAAGACAGATTTAGTTTAAGGAATCACCCAATTAGGCCAGTCTTGCCAAAGATACTCTACTTTTCTTAAGATCAGCTGTGGCATATCACATAACTAATCACAGGATTGACCGACTTATCATAGTACTTTCACACCCACACTCAAAAATAGGGAGATTATACACCAGAAGACTGGAATCTTAGGGACCATCTCAGAACTCTGTTTACTGTAATAAGCAATGAACAATAAGAAATGACTATTCTAAAAGAAGTAACTTTTATGATAGCTCTAAAAATATCTAACAAAATATGTGTAACACCAATAATGAAAATTATAAAATACTGATAAGAGAACCATGGCAGACCTAACAAATGAAGAGATAAACTGAGTTCATGGCTTAAAAGATTCATTATGTTTGAAGATATCAAATTATTTTCTCTCTAAATTTATCTAGAGCTTTAACACAATTCCAACTGAAATCTTTGAAGGATTTTTTGACAAGCTGATTCTAAAATTTATATAGAAAGGCAAAGCACTAAAATGGAAATGGAAATGGAAAAATAAATTTTGAGCAAGAACACAGTTGAAAAACTCATACTACCAGATATTTAAACTTAATATAAAGCTATAATAACCAAGACAGAGTGGTTTTGGTTCAGGGATAGATAAAAGACCAATTGAAACAGAATAAAGAGTCCAGAAGTAGACCCACAGAAATATGGTCAATTAATTTTTAACAAAGTTGCAAAAGCAATCTAATCTTTTCAATGAATTGTCCTAGGAAAATTGGACATTCATGTGCAAAAAGAAAAAAGTACTACTTGACCTATATTTCACACATTATATAAAAATTAACTCCCTACAAATCATAGTACAGTGAAAACTATGAAAGTCTTGAGAGACATTACAGGAGAAAAACTGTGTGCATGTGAATGAGGCAAAGAATTCTTATAGGACAAAAAAGCGTGTTCCATACAATACAAAATTAATAAATTGTACTTCATCAAAATTAAAAACACTTGCTCTGTGAGAGACAGTCTGAGGAAAATAATAAGACAAGGTACAAACTGGGAGAAAATATTTCCAAATCACATATTTCACAAAGAACTTATACCCGAAATACCTAAAGGAATCACAAAACTCAACAGTAAGAAATAATACAACTTAAGGAGAAAAAAATGAGCAAAAGATATGAATAGACATTTCACCAAAGTAGATATATTGATGGCAAGCATGTTAAAAGACACTCATCATTAGTCATTGGGGAAATGCAAATTAAAACACTATGAGATACCTCTACACACCTGTTGGAATGCCTAACTTTTGCAAAAACGAGAACATTCAACTTCACAATACCAAGTAGTGACGAGCTTGTGAAGCAACTGACATTCATATGTATTGTTGAAGGGAAGGCAAAATAACATAGTCTTTCTGGAAGACAGTTTGGCAGTTTCTGATAAAATAACACACCCATTTACCCATTTAGGTATTTATCCTAGAGAAATTTGCTTACAAAAACTGTAATCAGGTGTAATCAGGTGTTTAGCAATAATTTTCATAACTACCAAAAACTAGAAATAAAAAATGACCTTCAACCAATAAATAACATTAGGGAACCTCCACACAATGGAATACTATTAAAAAGTAAAAAGAAAAAAACATTGATATATGTAACAACACGTGGAATCTTAAAAGTATTATGCTAAGTGAAAGAAGTAAGTCTTAAAAGATAATAAACCATAGGATTCTATTTTATGTGATATGGTGGGGAAAGCATGACAGTAGGTTTGGAGAGCAGAAGAGTGGTTTCTAGAGGTTTGGGGTTGGAATGTAGGTTTGACTACAAAGGACAAAATGAGGACATATTTGGGGTGATTGACTATTTTATCCTGATTGTGTTTGTGGCTACACACATCTATGCATGTGCTAAAACTCACAGAACTATACACAAGGGAAAAAAAGTGAATTTTATTATATAACCTAGCAACTAAAAAACAAATAACGGTAAGATTCTTAGCATGGAAACACATATTAACACACTAATATAAACTGAAAAATAAAAAATAAAGTCAGACTCTTTCTGTAAGAAAGTAATTCTAATTCGGCCAATTAGTTTAAAATTGAAAAGTGGCTTTACCAATTAGATAAATTCTCTAAAAGTTGAAGGAATAAATTAATAAGCACCAAAGTTTTGGTATATATATTAAAAGCATGCAATAATGATAAGGCTTTTATCAAAAATATTGTGTTAGCAAAAATTAATTGAAATTAACAATATTTGTTTTCCAAATTCTCTCTAAATATATAAGATTAAATAGAGTACTTCTAAGTGAAAAAACTATACATAGAATTTAATAAATCCTGGCAAACATCCAAGAAATTAAGACCGTGATGACTCTAATAACTGAATGGCAAATTGGTATGCAAGTACAGTGCTTCCCACCTCTGTGTTTTCAAAAATGGAAGGAGAATCTTATCAAGTTGTCATCTAATCATTAGAAATACTTTTTAATGAAAGGTTATTATAATGTGAATTTTGACATTAACTAAGAAGTTTAACCGAATGCCATTATTATAATAAAACCCCTGTACTTAATTATGTGAGTAACTTTCAAAGCACAACCACCTAGAAGAAAAAAATACAGGAATGGAATTGACTGCAAACACTGTTACGTTGTACACAAACCACTTTTAAAAGAAAACCAACCATCCCTCTAACACATCAAGAGTTAAATCTCTAGCAAATGTCACATTTAAGTTTAGTAATTATAAAAACTTTAATAGATTTAAATCATAATTTTTATGGGAAATTAATCAAAAAAGAAATTGTTGACATTCAGAGTCTCATGACTGAGGGAAAATGTTTCCAAGTAATATTGTCCATTTTTATACATTCTTTGGTTCTAGAGATGTGTGGTAGGGCGATAAAAATAATTCTCAGCACCAAAAGAGATTATACCAGAATGAAATTCATTGGGAGAAAAGGGAATGGAAATGAGAGTTCAGGGAGAAAAAAAAAAACACAATGTAATATCTGCTGACTGTTAAAAGAAGAGCTTGTAGGGGCGCCTGGGTGATTCAGTTATTATGCCTTTGGCTCAGGTCATGGTCCCAGGGTCCTAGGATGGAGCCCTGCATCAGGCTCCCTGTTCAGGCAGGAAGACTGCTTCTCCCTCTCCCACTCCGCTGCTTGTGTTCCCTCTCTTACTGTCTCTCTGTCAAATAAATTAAAAAAAAAAAAAAACTTTAGAAGAAGAAGAAGGGCTTTTAGATGCACTTGGGTGGCTCAGTTGGTTAAGCGAGGACTCTTGATAATGGGCTCAAGTCATGACCTCAGGGTCCTGGGATCAAACCCTGAGTTGGGCTCTGGGGAGTTTGCTTGTTTCCCTCTCTCTATGCTCTGCCCCCCATCCTATGGCTAACTCCTTCTCTTCCTCTCTCTTATGAGACTGACGCGCTACCTACTGCGCTAACGAGGCACCTTCTTCCTCTCTCTTAAAATAGTTTTTTTTTAAAGGGGTGCCTGGGTGGCTAAGTTGGTTCAGTGTCTGCCTTTGGCTCAGGTCATCATCCTGGGGTGTGGTGCTCCCTGCTAGGCGAGGAGCCTGCTTCTCCCTCTGCTTCTGCCCTCCCCCTGCTCATGTTCTCTTTACCTTTCTCTCTCTCAAATAAAGGAATAAAATCAAGAAAGGGAAAAAGGAAGGAAGGAAAGAAAAAAGAAAGAAAGAAAGAAAGAAAGAAAGAAAGAAAGAAAGAAAGAGAAAAGAAAGGAAAAGAAAAGGAGGAAGGAAGGAAGGAAGGAAAAGAAAGAAAAGAAAAAAAAAGAAAAAGAAGAAAGAAAAAAAAAGAGAAGAGCTTGTAATTTTTGAATGGTTGGTGAAAGTCACCTCACTATGGTATTTAAATTCCTTTGGACACATTTTAAAAAGTAACATAATAGTTTCATTTAAAAATACCAATTATAACATCCTTCAAATTAAACTCTTTGCCAATTACATTCACAATCTAAAATTTTCAGATATTAACTTAAAAGTCTGCAAGTGGTGTATCTTTTTTCAAAATCCTTTTAGAGTTACACAGGCCAAAATATTTAGAAGATTTCAGCTCTAAAAAGCTGTTACACTGTCTCCCTGATAACACTCCAGCTCATTTTGTTTAAATGGGTACAGGGCTTTGGACACAAAATAAACATATGGACTGAACAGATGAAAATACAGAAGATGATTACTTCCCAATTGCTGAGCTCAATGGAATTGAAGTTATGAAGATCGAAGTTCTATTTGGCCTACTGATCTTGTAACTTCAAAAGAGTTCACAGATTTTGATGTAATGATCCTGAATCACACATTAGTTTCAGAGGGCGGCCTAGAGCTTGGAGTTCAGACACTCGGATGCCTGAATTACTAGGCAATTACTACATCATTCTAGTTCAATTTCAAGGAGAATGGATTGAGCTTAAGAAACTGCATCCACCAAAAAAAACAAAACAAAACAAAAAAAAAACAAAAGAAAACAAAAACCCATAAATAGTATCCCTTTTTGGGAATTTTTGGCGACAAATACAAAACTTAGAACTAAGCTAATATTTCAATTATGTAAAGGAAAAAAAAACTCAGCAATTTCTTTCAACTATCTGGTTCTGTATAGATGAATCTGTTATGATTAAATCAGGGGGTATAAAGCTGCATTTAGAATTAAAATAAATGATGTTTTGAACTGTTCAGGGTGTGACTGATCAGCATTCCTGCTGCAGTGATCAAACTGATTATCGACTAAAAAAGGGATAGTGGTATGAAAAGTCTGAAAAAAAAAACAGACCTTTATTTTATAGCTAAAAATTGCTGTATTTATTCATAATCTGTAAGGCCACACATGTGGATTTCTGATTGTGAGGCACATTATTGAACAAAATGTGGATGTCCTTGATCTCCAGCCCCCGAACCAAAAAACAAAAAAAATTATATCATATCATATATATATATATTTTTTTTTTTTTTCTGCAAGAAATTCAGGGACTAATGTAAGCTCTTGGGTTCTGAGTTATCAGGCTCTAAGTTATGTAACTAACTCTCACTAAGAGAGTGAGAAGACTGACTGCAGGTGAGGAAAGGAGCCTTCTTATTTCTGTTTGGGGGACCACTGTGCCACCTCAAGCAAAGCAATATTTGGCAGAGAATAGAAACCTAATCTCAAATGATCTAAAAACAAAAATTACCGGGCCCAAAGAGAACAGGTTGTATTTAGGCTCAAGAAGAAATCTATTTTGTTTGGCACTGCTTCTTTTTGCTGGGTATGTGGCACAGTGAAATCCAAACAGGACTGTGGTTCTTACAGAAAAACAGAAGAAATCACAAGATGAGCATTTCTTACGGTTCATGGATGGATGGAAAGAAGTGTTACGGATTTTAAATGATGTTTTAAAAAAAAATGTCAAGTTTTAATTTTTAGCAATCTAATTCAAGTATCAGTAAAGTTGATTATGAAGATTCTCTAAATGTATTTAATTTAATCTATGATTATTATTTTTATTATCTTTGAGAGAGAGAGAGGTTGGTGGCAGAGGCAGGGGGAGAGGGAGAGAATCTCAAGCAGCCTCCATGCCCAGACAGAGCCCAACAAAGGGCATGATCTCATGACCCTGTGATCATGACCCAAGCTAGAAATCAGGAGTCAGGTGCTTAATTGATGTGAGCCACCCAAGAACCCCTGATCATGAAATTTATTAAGAATTTTTCCATGTCCTGGGGCACCTGGGTGGCTCAAGGGGTTAAACCTCTGCCTTTGGCTCAGGTCATGATCTCAGGATCCTGGGATCGAGCCCCACATTGGGTTCCCTGCTCAGTGGAGAGCCTGCTTCCCCCTCTCTGCCTGCCTTTATGCCTATTTATGATCTCTCTCTATCAAATAAATAAATTTTTAAAAAATTTTAAAAAGAGAAAAAGAAATTTTCCATATCCTCAGCTTTCTCACTACCCCCAATAACATGGATAATGATAGCTGTTATTGGTAGAGCTTCTCTTCCTTACTTTGTCTTTGGCCACTCTCCCTCACATGCCCTATGTTACAGCCCAACAGACAGGTGCTTAAGAGAACCAAGAGGGGATATGCGAGAGAAGAGCATGGCAGCAGATGGAACAGAATAGCTGGAACCTAGAAAGCCAAAAGGAAAGTACTAAGAGAGAAGTGAGAGGCTTAAGAGAGCCAGATAACGTAGGGCCAGATGTCTATGTTGCACAACTCCAAGAAGCCCTTAGGTACATTGAATTCTGTGTGATTGGTGCTCCCCTGGAGTTGTGCACTGCAACAGTACTGATGAATGGTCCTGAAGGTTGTAAAAATGCCGGCTCTTATATTGACTGAGATGGGAAACCTTTAAAAAAAAAAATGTGGAGCATAGACATGTGAACATTTAAAGAACCAACAGGATTTGAGTAGCAAAAAAGAACATTTTGCTTCTGTGTGGAAAACAGCATACAGGTGCATAGGAAGGCAGCAAAGAAGCAAGTAAGAAGCTGGAGGATAATCCAGGAATGAGTTGAGGTGGTTATGGAGGGGGGAGCCCTGATTGGATTATGCATAGATTTTGACAACAGAGTTAATGGAATTTGCTGACAGATCAGATATGGCATAGGGAGAGAAAGAGAAGAGTCAAGGATGACCTAAAATTTTTGGCTGGAACAATGGTAAGAATGAAGTTAATGAAGTTGTTATTTACTAAGAGAGGGAAAGCTGGGAGAGGAGCAATGTGGGGGTAATACCTGATCAGTTTAGTACGTGTTATGTTTGACATGCCTTTCAGACACTCAAGTGGAAGTAAATAGAAGGCAGTGTGTGTAAGTGTGTGGGTGTGTGTGTGAATGTGTGTAAGTGTGTGTGTGTGTGTGTGAGAGAGAGAGAGAGAGAGAGAGAAACAAATATGCATTCAGTTTCAGAGTTCAGAGAAGAGTCAAGCTTGAGGTCAAGCTCAAGACCCACATTGGTAGTTGTCAGTGCATGGAAGTATTTAAAGCCACAAGCCTGAATAGCCAGAATCAGATCACTGAAACAAGCAAGATCCGAAGACTAAGCCCTGAGGCACTCCAGTGTTTAGAAGTGATAGAAATGAGAAGAAAACACCAAAGGCAGTTGAAAATAAGTGGCTTCTTCCTGCAAGCCAAAGGAGGAGCGCTTACCAGGGAGGAGGGAATAATTAATGGTGGCAAATGCCGCAGGAAGTCAAGTCAGAGGGGGAAAATGAGAACTTCCCATGGGATTTAGCAACCTGGATTGAAGTCCCTGGAGACCTGGAAAAAAGTATCTTTGCTTGAGAGGTGGAAGCGAGAACACTGGGATATGAGCTAAAGTATGGGGAAGTAGAATACAATTTGATGTGAAATATAGATTTAAGAGTCATCAGTACTTACACAGCCACAGGTAAGAGATTTCCTAGGGGAAATGTACAGAACGTTGAGGAAAGAGGGCTGAGTCTAGGATCTTAGGGCCCATAGAGGAAAAGGAAAGAGACTGGCAGATGTGGTGGGAAGCAGACCAAACAGAGCAGTGTTCTAGAAATCAAAGGCAAAGAGAGTGCTACAGATGAAGAAGTCAACAGGGACAAAACCTTCTGTTGCAAGGCACAAACAAGTTTTGTACTTCCTCCTCCACTCTACCATGTCTCTACTCTCAGAGGACATAGTACTTATGGATTATAGTAGATACTATCAGTTTCAAAGGCTAAAGGAAGTAAGTGCATACCCTAGCTACCTCACCCCTCTAGTGGGTTAATTCTGAACCATACATTATCCACCAATTCCAGATTTTTCCCTAAAGATGAAGCTCCAGTTGCCCACTATGGTAGCTGGTTTAATAATGCACCTCTGTTGGCCATCTTTCCTTCCCTGCATCACCTTTCCCACTTCCCCACTGTCCCATGCCTCTTCCAAATATACCATTTGTGACCAAACCCTGTCTCAGGCTCTGCCTCTGTGCTTAGATGTCCATCCTTCCACTAGCTTAGGAGCCCTTTAAAAGTACATTTGCCATCTTTCCTTTTCAGTTCCTGGTAAACTTCCTGGTACATAGAATATGCTTTGAAATGTCTGTTGAATTGAAGCATTCACATTTATATAGCTTGTTATGGTTTCCAAAAATACTTTCAAATACATTATCTCATTTAGCCCATAAAACAGTTCTACCACCCACATATTATTATTCCTATTAAAAACATGAGGAAAGAGGGACTAAAAGGGTTTAAGAAACTTGCTCAAGGCCATGCAATTAGGAAGTAGAATGGTCAGGGCTTGAAAACAAGTCTTTAGATCTAAGTTTGGTGCCCTTAAAAGAAGCATGCACACATGGAAAAAAGAAAATGATTCCATGGTTTCAACTTTTAAATAATTTAAAATTATAAATGTAGTAAAATTTGAAGTTCTAAGAAAACCCCATTTTACTTGACTATTCATTGTAATGAAAAGTGCATGGCTAGCTTTTAGTAATGTCATGATGCTATCTATAATCATCTTTCTGTGGCAAAACATTCAGTACCTCAAAGAAACAGTACTACATTATTTCTCCCAAATGAATCCAAAACGCAAGAGCAGAAATTCAGAGTACATGTTTTACCGAGATCCCCAAACTACCATTTTGCTGCTACTGTGCTGCAATGGTTGCTCTCAGCAACCAGTGGAAAGGCAAATAAAATACTAGGAAAATGAAAGAATGAGGAAAAAAATAAATAGCTGAAGGTCTTTCATGGCAGGGGAGTTCTCTTTAGACCTACAAAATACCACTTAAAAATGACTTTTCATATATGATCACAGAGAAGGTGAAGTAAAGGATTATGAGAAAGCTCAGAATGATTGATGGGCCCTGACCTTTTGCTCCTGAGTTCTCACAACTCAACTATGGAAACACACACAAATGTTTATTTTAAAACTTCTGAAGAACAGTTCCCACAGTGTCATCACTTTGGCACATTATTTACTTTACCGGATGTAGGATCAATATAAGAGAAAGGATAAGAGAACTGTGCATCTTTGTATACGACAACAAAATCTCTTCAGAGTTTTGACTGATCCGAAGAAGGCTAACCAAAGAATGAAATTCACAGAGCTGTGCGTTGGGGAAAGCAGCTATTACAAGTCATGGGCTTTGGTTCCATTCAGTCTGAAAAGGCATTTCGAAAGTTTTTGTGAATAGGGAGCTGTAAGAAAAGGTAATGCTCAAGCTTAATAATTGAATACCAGGATGGTCCCACAATGGTGGACTGTTGGGTAGATGATAGGGCCTTGGGGGACAGATTTAAAATAATCCTGAAACTATCTCCCTGACCCTTAGTTTCCTAATTAATTAAATGAAGATGATAATACCTCAGAGATTTACTCTGGAAGCAAGTGAGCTAACAGCTGTGAAAGCACTTTGGGAAGGAGAATGGGATCCATAACGTAAAGAGGGAAATTACTATTTTCTTGGGACAAATGATTCGTGAGTGGGAAGAAAAAGCCTAAAATGGGAGTCAACTTTTAATGACAGTTCATTTCATGGACTAAATAGGAGCTGATGCCCAACACAAGTTCACAGTGCTGAATGCCTACAGAATCTCTCTTTGCCAGGTCGGACCCTTCCCTTTTTCCAAAATTCAGAATTCCTTTACGTGGTTGACTCCACTTTACTCCATTGATATTTAGCCTGGATTCCTTTGTAGTTTCTGTGGGAAAGTATGTTTAAATGTAGTCACTAATATTCTTTTCACATTTGTTCTCACATAAGGGTGGACCAGGTGAGGTTTAACATTCCTTAAATGTTTGAAACATGGCAATTATTATTAATATTTCTGTTATAAAATACTTTGCAAAACATAAAGGCTTAGACTAGGGTTTTCCAAAAGCAGCACTATTGGTATTTTGAGACACATAGCTCTTTTGTTGTGAAGAGTTTTTCTGTGCATTGTAGGATGTTACACAGCATATCTGGTCTCTACCCACTAGATTAGCATCTATTAAATCCTTCTGTGGGTAGAGATTAACAACCAAAATGTCTACAGAAATTGCCAAATGTTCCCTGGTAGGGGCCACAAAATGACTCCTGGTTAAGAACTACTGCACTACATGAGTATAAATTAATATTGTGATTATCATGATTACTTTTATTTTCTCAGATTATCTGGGATAATGCTCAGAACAGAGTAAGTACTCAAATAAATGAAAAAAATGAGAAAAGGACTTCATCAGGTATATTTATAAGTGGTCTTATAGGATAAATCCTTACATGATTAAGACTATATTATATAATAAATATTTCTCTAGTTGGTATACATATTCTTAGTATGAACACATTTTTAGTAACTGTGTGTGTATGCTAGAAATGATATTCTTATGCTTACACAAAGATCAGATTTGGCAGTAACTCTTTCCCTAGCACACGAACTATGAACGTATATATGATTGTTAGCATCTTGCTTATCCATCAAGTGTGAGACAAAACAATTTGTTTCAATTCTAGGAAAATATTGCATCAAACGCTTTTTATCAGAGTTATTTTCAGAGAATTAATTATACATTGAGAAAATATTACAATGAAAAGTTTTAAGAACACTATGACAAATAAAAGATCTCAGATCCTCTTAGGAAATTTCTGTCTCTTTAAACATGTTTTTAGATACAAATATTTCATCAAACTTCCAAGGTGTTTTTCAAGATCAGAATATTTGTAACATTGTCCGTATTTGGAGAACCTATATTAAGTGGCATTTCAGTTTGAGCCATTAAATAATACTGATAATCTTATTTTGATTTTTAAGAACTGAAACTTTTTGGTCATCAGTGTTAAAGAACACTGATGATATTCTGATTTTTAAATTTTCTCTATGGATTCTTAAATCCTATACCAAAAGGCTACATTTTCCAAATGACCTCTAATAAAGACAACAAATAAAGTGTTCTTATCACAACAGGGGCAAAGTTATCTGAAAAAGAAAAGATGTCAGGAACTTCTCTTTCAGATACTCTCACTCATCCTTCTAATGATTTATTGCTGTATACTGTCTTTCAGATGGAATCCTGATTTAGCAGCAGACCTATACAAAACACTGTGTTAAAAAGAAAAATAAAACAAACTTCCATTCCTGGCTTAAATGTAATAACTTGCAGCAGATCGATGCCCTCATCAAGTAAAACTAGAAAAGCCAGATAAAACAGAAGAAACATCTGTATAAAGGCATCTGAGTTCTCAAGACAATTAGGATGTGAATGGCCAAGATCCTGGAGAGAAGATAACTGTAGAACAGAGAGTATATATTCTGTGGATGCTTTTTCCCTTGTGGAACTTGCCAGTTCTTGGCATGGTGCTAAAAACAAGGAATCTGGACATGGGGCCACTGCAAAGAGGCAGAGAAATCAGCAGAACTTTTGGCAATCCCACAAGCATAGTGAGACAAAAGTTAGAGTTTGGGTGCTGCCAAAGGAGTTGGGTTTTAAGGAGCCAAGTATGTTGTCAGAAAGGAGACACAGACAAGTAGGCCTATCACTTGGAAGGATCCTCTCTTGAGGCATTTTCCACAAAGAGCAAGAGATTAAAGAGTTATGCAAAACACCTCTGCAAAATAAAATGGAAATTCCAACAATTGTATTGTTCTGAAAAGAAAAAAAAAATAGAATTTGGGACTGCCCAAGGAGGAAGAGAATGCAACAAACACCTCAGTTTCTCATTTGGGACCACTTTAGAAGTGCACCCTCAGAACCCCTGATAAACCAGAGATAGACAAGGCCTTAACAAAACAATAAAATCAGCTCAGTCTCTGTTGGATCAAGGTGATCTGTTCCGACTATGTGTCTATTCCTCAAGAAAGGCTTTGGTGCCCCAAATGTCAGCCAACAACCTTTAGCTCCTTCAGCTTTTGCTCCAACTGCAAAGGGCTGTCTCATCTAAAAGTACATCATTTCCAGGAAGGACCACACCAGTGAGTAATTGAGATGGGGATGTAAAGAACCAGCTATTTTGGCCCAATGTGGAATACCTTTCCCAGACAAAATACTCCAGAGAGCTGCATGGATTTAGAAGGGACTTAAATGGACCTAGAGCAAATTTTAATTTCTTGGTCTGCTCAATCCTGTTTTCTCTCCATTCTTTACACAAGTCTGATGCCTAATTAACACCCTGTACAATAAACTCCATCTCAATGACTACTTCTGAAAAACCCAATTTGTGATATTCCAGAAGTGATCACCAAGAGAGCATATTGTAAGATTGAGTGGTTAATCTGGATTATTACCTGCTGTGAAAGTGCCATCATTCATGGAAATTACAGCAGACATGCCCTGACAAAATGGGGCCGTCAAATTGTTAGGTACAATATTGTATACTGTATGATAATGTACTGATGGGAAGAAATGCACCAAATGGGGTTTGAGAAGTGCAAATAATAGGAATCATGAGAAGAGGGAGGAGAAGGATGAGGAGGAGGAGAAGAAGAAGAAAAGAAGAAACTCTCAGAACAATGGATTGGATGCCTTACTACTAGGCATTAGTGATGATCTAGAAAACAGTAACTCGAAGCTACAGGGAATTGTAACTTGTGCATGAAGGCCAAAAAGCCTCTCTGGTATCTCAGAAAGAGGCTCTTACATAGCGTAGCAGGAAAGTCTAGAAAACTGAGGACCAGGCTCAAGAATTAACAGCCAGAATCCTCAAACTCTACTGAAGGATAAACAGCTAATCTAAGCAGGTTTTTTATGCCAATGGAAAGCCTTAGTTAGGGGGAGGGAAGGAAGGATGGAAAGAAAGGGAGAGCAAAAAAGGGAGGAAGGGAGAAAAGGGAGGAAGAAAGAGAGAGAGAGAGAGAGAAAGAAAAGAACGCTGACACTTAGAATAAAGACATCTGGAAATACCCCTCAGAATCTCTCACCTCTAGCTGACATTGAGGTTTTACATCACCAGAAATTGAAGGCTAAGGCAGAGCTGCAAACTGCCAGAGTGTTTTAGTCCTACCCATTGAAACAAAGGCACTGAACCCATTGAAAAGGGTGGGAGACATATTGGTTCAAGGCATTTAAGGAGATATCCATTCAGTCACTAACTGGCCATGGAGCTGCTATCGGAGCAAAACTTTCAGTGGTCAGACATGACAACAGAAACTTTACAATATAGACTTTGTTCAGGGAAATCACAAAACAAATATCGACCATAAATGCAACACAAAATAGTAATAACAACAAATCCTGAGAAGAGGGAATATTGGATTTGCAGAGTTGTTCATTGTATTATTTAAAATATCCAATTTTCAACAACAAGAACAACAACAACAAAAATATGACAAACAAAGAGACAGGAAAGTATAACCTATATTTAAGGGAAAAAAGAGTCAATGGACACTGTCCCTGATGACACTCAGACACTGGACTTACTAGACAAAGAATTTACATCAACTATTTTAAATACATTCAAAGGATTTTTAAAACCCATTTTTTTTTTACTTTTAATTTTTTATTTTTTATAAACATATATTTTTATCCCCAGGGGTACAGGTCTGTGAATCACCAGGTTTACACACTTCACAACACTCACCAAAGCACATACCCTCCCCAATGTCCATAATCCCACCCCCTTCTCCCAAACCCCCTCCCCCCAGCAACCCTCAGTTTGTTTTGTGAGATTAAGAGTCACTTATGGTTTGTCTCCCTCCCAATCCCATCTTGTTTCATTTTTTCTTCTCGTACCCACTTAAGCCCCCATGTTGCATCACCACTTCCTCATATCAGGGAGATCATATGATAGTTGTCTTTCTCTGCTTGACTTATTTCGCTAAGCATGATATGCTCTAGTTCCATCCATGTTGTCGCAAATGGCAAGATTTCATTTCTTTTGATGGCTGCATAGTATTCTATTGTGTATATATACCACATCTTCTTGATCCATTCATCTGTTGATGGACATCTAGGTTCTTTCCATAGTTTGGCTATTGTGGACATTGCTGCTATAAACATTCGGGTGCACGTGCCCCTTTGGATCACTACGTTTGTATCTTTAGGGTAAATACCCAATAGTGCAATTGCTGGGTCATAGGGCAGTTCTATTTTCAACATTTTGAGGAACCTCCATGCTGTTTTCCAGAGTGGCTGCACCAGCTTGCATTCCCACCAACAGTGTAGGAGGGTTCTCCTTTCTCCGCATCCTCGCCAGCATCTGTCATTTCCTGACTTGTTGATTTTAGCCATTCTGACTGGTGTGAGGTGATATCGCATTGTGGTTTTGATTTGTATTTCCCTGATGCCGAGTGATATGGAGCACTTTTTCCTGTGTCTGTTGGCCATCTGGATGTCTTCTTTGCAGAAATGTCTGTTCATGTCCTCTGCCCATTTCTTGATTGGATTATTTGTTCTTTGGGTGTTGAGTTTGCTAAGTTCTTTATAGATTCTGGACACTAGTCCTTTATCTGATATGTCGTTTGCAAATATCTTCTCCCATTCTGTCAGTTGTCTTTTGATTTTGTTAACTGTTTCCTTTGCTGTGCAAAAGCTTTTGATCTTGATGAAATCCCAATAGTTCATTTTTGCCCTTGCTTCCCTTGCCTTTGGCGTTGTTCCTAGGAAGATGTTGCTGCGGCTGAGGTCGAAGAGGTTGCTGCCTGTGTTCTCCTCAAGGATTTTGATGGATTCCTTTTGCACATTGAGGTCCTTCATCCATTTTGAGTCTATTTTTGTGTGTGGTGTAAGGAAATGGTCCAATTTCATTTTTCTGCATGTGGCTGTCCAATTTTCCCAGCACCATTTATTGAAGAGGCTGTCTTTTTTCCATTGGACATTCTTTCCTGCTTTGTCGAAGATTAGTTGACCATAGAGTTGAGGGTCTATTTCTGGGCTCTCTATTCTGTTCCATTGATCTATGGGTCTGTTTTTGTGCCAGTACCATGCTGTCTTGATGATGACAGCTTTGTAATAGAGCTTGAAGTCCGGGATTGTGATGCCACCAACGTTGGCTTTCTTTTTCAATATCCCTTTGGCTATTCGAGGTCTTTTCTGGTTCATAAATTTTAGAATTATTTGTTCCATTTCTTTGAAAAAGATGGATGGTACTTTGATAGGAATTGCATTAAATGTGTAGATTGCTTTAGGTAGCATAGACATTTTTACAATATTTATTCTTCCAATCCAGGAGCATGGAACATTTTTCCATTTCTTTGTGTCTTCCTCAATTTCTTTCATGAGTACTTTATAGTTTTCTGAGTATAGATTCTGTGTCTCTTTGGTTAGGTTTATTCCTAGGTATCTTATGGTTTTGGATGCAATTGTAAATGGGATTGACTCCTTAATTTCTCTTTCTTCTGTCTTGCTGTTGGTGTAGAGAAATGCAACTGATTTCTGTGCATTGATTTTATATCCTGACACTTTACTGAGTTCCTGTATAAGTTCTAGCAGTTTTGGAGTGGAGTCTTTTGGGTTTTCCACATATAGTATCATATCATCTGCGAAGAGTGATAATTTGACTTCTTCTTTGCCGATTTGGATGCCTTTAATTTCCTTTTGTTGTCTGATTGCTGAGGCTAGGACCTCTAGTACTATGTTGAATAGCAGTGGTGATAATGGACATCCCTGCCGTGTTCCTGACCTTAGCGGAAAAGCTTTCAGTTTTTCTCCATTGAGAATGATATTTGCGGTGGGTTTTTCATAGATGGCTTTGATGATATTGAGGTATGTGCCCTCTATCCCTACACTTTGAAGAGTTTTGATCAGGAAGGGATGCTGTACTTTGTCAAATGCTTTTTCAGCATCTATTGAGAGTATCATATGGTTCTTGTTCTTTCTTTTATTGATGTGTTCTATCTCATTGACTGATTTGCGGATGTTGAACCAACCTTGCAGCCCTGGAATAAATCCCACTTGGTCGTGGTGAATAATCTTTTTAATATACTGTTGAATCCTATTGGCTAGTATTTTGTTGAGTATTTTCGCATCTGTGTTCATCAAGGGTATTGGTCTATAGCTCTCTTTTTTGATGGAATCCTTGTCTGGTTTTGGGATCAAGGTGATGCTGGCCTCATAAAATGAGTTTGGAAGTTTTCCTTCCATTTCTATTTTTTGGAACAGTTTCAGGAGAATAGGAATTAGTTCTTCTTTAAATGTTTGGTAGAATTCCCCCGGGAAGCCGTCTGGCCCTGGGCTTTTGTTTGTTTGGAGATTTTTAATGACTGTTTCAATCTCCTTACTGGTTATGGGTCTGTTCAGGCTTTCTACTTCTTCCTGGTTCAGTGGTGGTAGTTTATATGTTTCTAGGAATGCATCCATTTCTTCCAGATTGTCAAATTTATTGCCGTAGAGTTGCTCATAGTATGTTCTTATAATAGTTTGTATTTCTTTGGTGTTAGTTGTGATCTCTCCTCTTTCATTCATGATTTTATTTATTTGGGTCCTTTCTCTTTTCTTTTTGATAAGTCGGGCCAGTGGTTTATCAATTTTATTAATTCTTTCAAAGAACCAGCTCCTACTTTCGTTGATTTGTTCTATTGTTTTTTTGGTTTCTATTTCATTGATTTCTGCTCTGATCTTTATGATTTCTCTTCTCCTGCTGGGCTTAGGGTTTCTTTCTTGTTCTTTCTCCAGCTCCTTTAGGTGTATGGTTAGGTTGTGTACCTGAGACCTTTCTTGTTTCTTGAGAAAGGCTTGTACCGCTATATATTTTCCTCTCAGGACTGCCTTTGTTGTGTCCCACAGATTTTGAACCGTTGTATTTTCATTATCATTTGTTTCCATGATTTTTTTCAATTCTTCTTTAATTTCCCGGTTGACCCAATCATTCTTTAGAAGGATGCTGTTTAGTCTCCATGTATTTGGGTTCTTTTCAAACTTCCTTTTGTGGTTGAGTTCTAGCTTTAGAGCATTGTGGTCTGAAAATATGCAGGGAATGATCCCAATCTTTTGATACCGGTTGAGTCCTGATTTAGGACCGAGGATGTGATCTATTCTGGAGAATGTTCCATGTGCACTAGAGAAGAATGTGTATTCTGTTGCTTTGGGATGAAATGTTCTGAATATATCTGTGATGTCCATCTGGTCCAGTGTGTCGATTAAGGCCTTTATTTCCTTGCTGATCTTTTGCTTGGATGATCTGTCCATTTCAGTGAGGGGAGTGTTAAAGTCCCCTACTATTATTTGTATTATTGTTGATGTGTTTCTTTGATTTTGTTATTAATTGGTTTATATAGTTGGCTGCTCCCATGTTGGGGGCATAGATATTTAAAATTGTTAAATCTTTTTGTTGGACAGACCCTTTGAGTATGATATAGTGTCCTTCCTCATCTCTTATTATAGTTTTTGGCTTAAAATCTAATTGATCTGATATAAGGATTGCCACTCCTGCTTTCTTCTGATGTCCATTAGCATGGTAAATTCTTTTCCACCCCCTCACTTTAAATCTGGAGGTGTCTTCGGGCTTAAAATGAGTTTCTTGGAGGCAACATATAGATGGGTTTTGTTTTTTTATCCATTCGGATACCCTGTGTCTTTTGACAGGGGCATTTAGCCCATTAACATTCAGGGTAACTATTGAGAGATATGAATTTAGGGCCATTGTATTGCCTGTATATGGTCTCTGTTCCTTTCTGATCTACCACTTGTAGGCTCTCTCTTTGCTTAGAGGACCCCTTTCAAGATTTCCTGTAGAGCTGGTTTGGTGTTTGCAAATTCTTTCAGTTTTTGTTTGTCCTGGAAGCTTTTAATCTCTCCTTCTATTTTCAATGATAGCCTAGCTGGATATAGTATTCTTGGCTGCATGTTTTTCTCGTTTAGTGCTCTGAAAATATCATGCCAGCTCTTTCTGGCCTGCCAGGTCTCTGTGGATAAGTCAGCTGCCAATCTAATATTTTTACCATTTTATGTTACAGACTTCTTTTCCCGGGCTGCTTTCAGGATTTTCTCTTTGTCACTGAGACTTGTAAATTTTACTATTAGGTGACGGGGTGTGGGCCTATTCTTATTGATTTTGAGGGGCGTTCTCTGAACCTCCTGAATTTTGATGCTCGTTCCCTTTGCCATATTGGGGAAATTCTCCCCAATAATTCTCTCCAGTATACCTTCTGCTCCCCTCTCTCTTTCTTCTTCTTCTGGAATCCCAATTATTCTAATGTTGTTTCGTCTTATGGTGTCACTTATCTGTCGAATTCTCCCCTCGTGGTCCAGTAGCTGTTTGTCCCTCTTTTGCTCAGCTTCTTTATTCTCTGTCATTTGGTCTTCTATATCACTAATTCTTTCTTCTGCCTCATTTATCCTAGCACTGAGAGCCTCCATTTTTGATTGCACCTCACTAATAGCTTTTTTGATTTCAACTTGGTTAGATTTTAGTTCTTTTATTTCTCCAGAAAGGGCTTTTATATCTCTCGAGAGGGTTTCTCTCATATCTTCCATGCCTTTTTCGAGCCTGGCTAGAACCTTGAGAATTGTCATTCTGAATTCTAGATCTGACATATTACCAATGTCTGTATTGATTAGGTCCCTAGCCTTTGGTACTGCCTCTTGTTCTTTTTTTTGTGTTGAATTTTTCCATCTTGTCATTTTGTCCAGATAAGAGTATATGAAGGGGCAAGTAAAATACTAAAAGGGTGGCAACAACCCCAGGAAAATATGCTTTAACCAAATTAGAAGAGATCCCAAATCGAGAGGGGGGAGAAAGGGGATAAAAAAAGGTTCAAAAAGGAAGAAAGAAAGAAAAAGAAAAAAAAAAGAAAAAAGAAAAAAGAAAAAAAAATGAATAAAAAAGAAAACACCTAAGAAAAATATAAAAAAAGAATATATATATATATATATATATATATTAGATAAACTAGTAAAAAATCGTTAAAAAAGAAAAAGGTAACAGTTTAAAAAAAAATTTTACCCGAAGGTGAGAAAAAAAAACAAAAAATGAAAAAGAAAAAAATTAAATTAACTGCAAGACTAAAAAAAATCACAGGGAAAAAGTCATGAGTTCCGTGCTTGGCTTTCTCCTCCTCTGGAATTCTGCTGCTCTCCTTGGTATTGAAACCGCACTCCTTGGTAGGTGAACTTGGTCTTGCCTGGATTTCTGGTTGATCTTCTGGGGGAGGGGCCTGTTGTAGTGATTCTCAAGTGTCCGCCCCAGGCGGAATTACACAGCCCTTACCCAGGGCCGGGGTGTGTAATCCGCTCGGGTTTGCTTTCAGGAGCTTTTGTTCCTTGAGCGCTTTCCGTAGAGTTCTGGAGGACGGGAATACAAATGGCGGCCTCCTGGTCTCCGGCCTGGAGGAGCCGAGAGCCCAGGGCCGCACTCCTCAGTGCGCCCTCAGAGAACAGCGCCAAGTTACTCCCGTCTTCCTGACCTCCGGCCGCGCTCTGAGCTCACTGAGCCTGCGACCGGTTCAAGGTCACCCCGAGCTGCGAGCTTACTGTCGGCTCTGTCTCTGTAGCCGGCTTTCCCGTTCCAATACCCGCAAGCTCTGTGACACTCAGACACCCCCGATCCTTCTGTGACCCTGCGGGACCTGAGGCCACACTGACCCCGTGTGGGCTTTGCCCTGGGTAGCCTCTGGAGTGATGTCCCTCAGCGGAACAGACTTTTAAAAGTCCTGATTTTGTGCGCGGTTGCTCCGCCGCTTGCCGGGAGCCGGCCCCTCCCCCCGGGTTCTATCTTCCCGTCGCTTTGGATTCACTTCTCTGCCAGTCCTACCTTTCAGAAAGTGGTTGTTTTTCTGTTTCCAGAATTGCTGTTCTTCTTCTCTTGGATCTGCCGATGGATTTTCAGGTGTTTGCAATCTTTAGATAAGCTATCTAGCTGATCTCCGGCTAGCTGAAGTAGTCTCAGCCTGCTACTTCTCTGCCATCTTGACTCCTCTTAAAAACCCTTTTTGAAAGAACTAAAGTATAGTAACAATGTGCCAATGAATAGAGAATATCAATAAAGAGATACAAATTAGTTTTTCCTAAAAAAAAAAAAAAAAAAAGAACCAAATAGAAATTCAGCAGTTGAAAAGTAGAACAAATGAAATGAAAACTTCACCAGGGATGCTTAACAGCATATTTAAGCAAGTAGAATAAAGAATCAGCAAACTTGAAGATAAATAAATTGATATTATTCTATCTTTCCAGTCTAAGGAACACAAAGAGAAAAATCAAGAAAAATAACAGTTCCTTTAAAAAATATATTTTTTTAGAGATTTTGTTTATTTATTTATTTGAGGGAGGAGAAAAGGGAGAGGGACAAACAGACTCCTTGCTAAGCACAGAGTCTGGCACGAAGCTCAATTCCACAACCCTAAGTGCGATCATGACCTGAGCCAAAATCAAGAGTCAGACCCTCAACAAACTGACCCACCCAGATGCCCCCCCCAAAGTAACAGATTTTTAAAGATTTAGAAGAAACATCAGGTGTACTAATATATACACTGTGGGAGTTCCACAAAGAGAGGAGAGAGAGAGAGAGAGAGAGAGAGAGAGAAAATAAGATGAAATCAGAGAGGGAGAAAAACCATAAGAGACTCTTAACTATCTGAGTGTTCCTGGAGGGGAGTTGGGTGGGAGGATGGGGTAACTGGGTGATGGACATTAAGGAGGGCACTTGATGCAAAGAGCACAGGGTGTTATGTGCAATTAATGAATCACTAAACTCTACCTCTGAAACTAATAATACACTGTATGTTAACTAATTGATCTTAAATAAAATAAGATATAGCAATTAAAAAAGAAATATTATAGAGTTCATCAAAAAAGGAGAGAGAGGAGAGAGAATGGGGCAGAAAGAGTACTTGAATATATAATACCTGAGAAATCTCAAATTCAATGAATAATGTTGATTCACACATCTAAGAAGAAAAATAAACTCAAGTTGAATAAACTCAAAAGGACCCATACATACATACATAACATATATACATAGATATGTCATAATCAAACTATCAAAAACTCAAGCTAGAAAGAATCTTGAGAACACCAAGAACACCACTCATCAGGCAAAACAGATTCTCTAGAAGATTAACAGCTGATTTTTCATTAGAAAGCATGTGTCCAAAGAAAGTGAGATTACATATTTAGAATGCTGAAAATAAAGGACTGTCAACCAAGAATTCTATATGCAGCAAAACAATCCTTCCAAAATGAAGACTATAATAGGACTTTTCTAAGTTAAAAAAAAAAGTTCAAAGAATTTGCCACTATCAGAACTTCCCCATGAGAAATACTAAAAGAAGTCTTTCAGAATGAAATGAAAAGACAAGAGACAGTAACTTAAATCCACATGAAGAAATAAATATTACAAGTAGAGGTAATTCTTATGTAAATATAAGACACCGTGAATATACTTTTGTTTGTTAATGCTCTTATTCTATCATATTTAATAGACAACTTCATAAATCAGTAATTTTAAAACTATGTTTATGGGTTTATAATATATAAAGATATAATTTGTATGACAATAATTGCACAAAGAAGGAGCTAAGGAACAAAGCTATACAGAAGCAAACTTTGTAAACAATTGAAATTAAGTTGGTATTAATCTGAACTAGATTGTTATAACTTGATGCCAACTGTAAGTCCCAGAGCAACTAATAAAAACTAAAAAAAAAAAAAAAAGAGAAGCAATAAGAAAAATAAATAAATTAATTTTAAAAAAATTTTTAAAGGAGCAACAAGAAATTAAAGTGATATGTTTTTTTAAATATAATAGAAAAGGAGGTAATGGAGGATAGAGGAATTTTTTAAAAGACATAGAGAAAATGAATAGCAAAATAAAAGATGTAGGTCCTCTCTTATCAGTAATTACATTAACTGTAAATGAATTAAACAGTACAATCAAAAGACAAGGATTTGTCTAGTGCAGAAAAAAAATGCTATTCAACTATATGTTCAACTCATAGAGATACAAATAGGTCTAAAGTTTAAAAATTGAAAATTTGAGATGTGTATATTTACATACATTCTGCTATTGTTGGATAGAGTATTCTAATAGCTGTCTAAATCAAGTCAGTTTATACTGTTTTTCAATTCTTCCTCCTTATAGATGATCTACGTAATTGTTCCATCCCCAATTTTTCCCTTAATTCTATCGTTTTTGCTTAATATATTTCTGGGCTCTGATGTTAGGTTATGAGATTCTTGACGGATTGACTTTATAATCATTTTTAAATGTCCTTCTTTGCTTCTAGTAATCATCTTACTGCAAAGCTGTAATAACCAATACACCAGGTACTCACATAAAAATCGCCATATAAATCAATGGAAGACAATTGAGAGTTCAGACGTAAACTCATATATCTATGACCAATCGATTTTTGACAAGGTACTTAGTCTATTCAACAGGGAAAGAATAGTCTCTTCCATAGTTGGTGTTCAGATAACTGGATGAGGTTGGACCCCTACCTCATACCATATAAGAAAAGTAATTCAAAATAATTGATGACCTACATATGAGAGCTAAAATCTTAAAACTCTTAGATGAAAACAGGAGTAAATATTAGTGACCTTGGATTAGAATATGATTTTTTTAGACATGATACTAAAAGCAAAAGTGACAAAAGAAAAGATAGATAAACTGAACTTTCTCAAAGTTAAAAAAAACTTCTGTGCTTCAAAGGACAAAATCAAGAAAAGTCATTTGAAAATCACTTGAAAAGATATCCACAGAACATAAGAAAATATTTGCAAATAATATATCTGATAATGGACTTGTATCCAGCATAGATGAAGAACACTTACAATTCAGCATTAAAAAACAAATCACCTAATTTTAATACAATCTAAATATTTAAATAGCTCCTTCTAAAAAAGATATAAAAATGACTAACGAGCTCATGATATGTTGAATTATCTATATACTTAGTCATTATTAAATTGCAAAACAAAACCACAATGAGATACTACTTCATACCCACTACGAAGGTTAAAATCAAAAAGGATAACAAGTGTTGGTGAGGATGTGGAAAAACTGGAATGCTTTTCCACATTGATGGTGAGAGTGGAATTCCCTCAAATGTTAAACAGAGTTATTACTGGTCACAATTCTACTCCAAGGTATATACCCCAGGGAATTGGTATATGCGAAACCAAGTTCACATAAAATCTTCACATGAATATTAATTGTGGCATCACTAATAATAAACAAAAAAGTAGAAACACCCAAATGTTCCTCAGCTAATGTATGGATTTTTTAAAAAAGGATATTCATACAAAGGAATAATAATTGGCAATAAAAATGTATGAAGTATTGATTCATACTACAACATGAATAAATCTTGAAAACATGAAGCTAAATGAAGGAAGCAAATCACAAAATTCCCATTTTATGATTCCACTTATATGAAATGTCCAAAATAAGCACATCCATGGACTCTGAATGTAGATTAGTGATTTCCAGCGGCTGGGGGAGGAGAAAATGTCATTATTGCTAATGGGTATGGAGTTTCTTTTTAGGGTGACAAAAATGTTTTGGAATTAGATGGCTGAGATGGTTACACAACTCTATAAGTATACAAAAACCAATTAATTATATATTTTAAAAAGAGTGAATATTATGGTATGTGAATTATATGCCACTAAAGCTTATATTTTTAACATAATATGGGGAAAATCATATCATCTCAAGAGATGTAGAAAATGCATTTGATAACATTCAAAATCCATTCATGATTAAAAAAAAAAACCCTTAGCAAGCCAGAAATTGAAAGGACTTCCTTAATCTGACACAGAGTATCAGTAAAAGTCTTTCTGCAAATATTATAATTAAAAGTGAAATATCGAAACCTTTCTCTACGACAAAGAAGAAACGGAAGCATAACGATTGGGAAGGAGAAAATAAACAGTCATTTGCAGATGACAGAATGTGCACTTAGAAAATCCAAATGAATCTACAAAGAGGTATAAAAATCAGTATGTGATTTATTTGTATACAAACAAATATTTTTTAGAGATTCCATTTACAAATGACATAAAAATATCAGATACACATAAATAAATCTAAGAGAAGATGAACAAAATCTTTCTGGTTGAAATTATCAAACACTACTGAGAGAAAATAAAGACTAACTCATTAAACTACTTAAGTAAAGATTACCATAGTATATCATTTTGATGGGTTGGAAGATTCAATGTCATAAAACAATTTTGCCTAATTTGAACTATGGATTTAATACAATCCCAATTCAAAACAAAAAGCACTTGGGGAAACTGCACAGTGATTTGAAAATTTACATAAAATGCGAAAGGCCAAGAATAGGCAAACAATTTTTCAGAAGTAAAAAGCTGAAGCACTTACACCACTGAATATAAAGATTTACAAAACTACAGGAATCCAGACAGAGCAGAATTAGCTTAATTCTATGCCAAATAGAGGGTCTAGAAACACATGTATATATAATCAATCCCTTGACCAAAAACAAAGGTGACATTATAGTACAGAGGGAAAAGATAATAATAAATAAAGGGCAGTGGGTCAATTAACTATATGCACAGAAAAAAGTTAATTCATAGCTCTCACCATACACAAAAATTAATTCCAGAATATGGTATTGTAAATGTAAATGCTAAAACAATAAGGTCCAAGAAGAAAAGAGGAAAAAAAAACAACTACATTTTGGTGTAGGCAAGGATGTTTTAAACAAGACACCAAAAAGGAATCACAAAATAAAAGACTGATAATACAGACCCATTAAAATTAAGACCTTCTGCTCCATAATTTGACACTAATAAGAAAGGCAAGCCACAGAGTGGGAGATCTTCATACTACATAAACCCAGAAGTTGACATATCTAGGATATATAAAGAACTATAAATCAAGAACAAAAAGGCAAACTACCCAACCAAAGAATGGATAAAACACTCGGACAGATGCTTCATGAAAAGGGCTATTTACATCACTAAATTTTTTTGAAAAATTAATCAAACTCATCATGGAAATGCAACTTAAAACCACAAAAGACAGCAATACTATCACCAGAATTGGTAAAATGAAAAAGACTGACAATAGCAAGTGTTGGGGAGGAGTTGGAGCAACTGCAGCTTTCACTCCCAGTTGACTGGAGGATAAATTGGGACAACCACTTCAAAAAACTTTTTGCTGAATAAATATATGGACCATGTTCAATCAAAGACATGCACAAGAATAGTCAAAACATCACTATTCATAATAGCTAGAAACAACTCAGTTGAACAATTGAATAGAATAACAAACAGAATAATATATTAGGGTATATAATATATTAGGATACTATGCAACAGTGAGAATGAATGAACCACAAGAAGAAAACGTAAGGAATCTCTCAAACATAATCTTACGCAAGTGAAGCTAGATACAAAGGGAGTCCATCCTTCCCAATTTCACTGACACGAAGTTCAGAAGTGGGCAAGATGACAGATATCACTTTGGATGGCTTCTCTCAGAAGAGAGGTTTCTTTGGGGGGGTAAGATGACTGGAAGGGGGCTTGAGAGATTTAGGGAGATGTTGGACGTTTGGTGATTTGCTTCTTTCACTTAACATTTTCAAGGTTCATCTGTATCAAGCATGTACAAGTACTTCATACATTTTTACTGCCAATTAATATTCTACTGTATGAATATACTATTTTTTTTAAATCTATACATTAGATGAAGAATATGCAGGGTGTTTCCACTTTTTGGTTGCCATTATTAATGCCACTACGGACATTCATTTAGAAGTTTTGTGTGATCTATCTCTTGATCTGGGTGCTGGTTACAGGGGTCTGGTCACTTTCATAAAATACACTGAAGTATGTATTATATGTATACGTTCTTGTATGAATGGTGTATTTCAATAAAAATTTCTTAAATGAGGGCGCCTGGGTGGCTCAGTGGGTTGAGCCGCTGCCTTCAGCTCAGGTCATGATCTCAGGGTCCTGGGATCGAGTCCCACATCGGGCTCTCTGCTCAGCGGGGAGCCTGCTTCCCGCTCTCTCTCTCTCTCTGCCAGTCTCTCTACCTACCTGTGATCTCTCTCTGTCAAATAAATAAATAAAATCTTTAAACAAACAAACAAAAAAATTTCTTAAATGAAATGAAACACAGACACATACATTGCTTGCCTTTTTCCTGTTGTGGAGAGAAGCAAATTCTGCTGACGTTGCTGCTTTCGGTTTGGTTTCTAAACTGGGAGCAGGTGAGGAAACTGGGCCAGGAGGCGTTCACCATCCCTAGGACTGATTCACAGCCCTCTTTTGCAGCCTCACAGAAAGACCTACAGGGCAGGAGTCCACGGCTAGAAGAAAAAAAAGTGAAAATTAATGTTTTTACAGACTACTTTTTGAAATAACAATGAAATTAAAGTTAGCCACCAGTGCCATGATATTATCTTAATTTATATTTTCTAGAGCCAACAACTTAAATTTCTACATTAAGTCCTAAAACAAGGATTGGAGCCACCCTATTACCGTGATTCTAGAGGGAATAAGCTAGCTCCATAATATATCAGCTTACTATCTCTTGTAAAAATATTTATCTCAAGTGATTTTCTTTTTAGATTTCCTGTGCTCAAGCAAACCCATCAACCAAAAAAAAAAAAAGAAAAAGAAAAGAAAAGAAAAGAAAAAAAAAAGCTCTAGTTAATAGCAAATGCAGTAAATTAACATAGAAAGGAAGGCCTCCAAATTGGAAAAGCAGAAGTAGGTCACAAAATAGGTTAATTTCATTTCTTTATCTCCCCTTTGAAAAATTAAAAGTGTCTCTGAGACGTAGACAGAAAGCTGCTCCTGGAACTCCACTGCTTCCCCAGAAAAAATAGACAAGGGCCAACTCAGTTGTTTATCTAGAGTAATAAACTATTGATCTTCATTTTTAAGCAGTTATTAATCTTCCCAGATTTCTCCTTATCTTCTGCAAAATAGAAAAAAGCAAACAACTGCTATTAATGGTAAGAGTAATGATGCTCCCAGAGCTTGGCTTTATTCCTCTGCCTTGCAACCCAACACTTGTGGACGAGAATGTTACAATTCTAGTTGTAAATGTAGAAATGTATAAGGCATATACAAGTCCCTGTATAAGGCAGGGACTTCTTCCCTTGCAGACCCGGCTGCCATCTCCCACATTGTAGCCACAGAATGCTCCTCTCGCCCTGGCTGGTGATCTGGCAAAGCCATTTCAAATTGTTTTAAGGAAACTGGGAAAGAAGATATACCTGTCGGTCAAGGCAAAGTATACACTTCACTTGGTAGGGTCGTGACGATGTTGCACGATCATACAATATGGGATCTGTCACAAATCTTAAGCAATACCTGGTTCAAATCCTCCATTTGAGACAAGCCCAGGAAGATTCTGGGATGAACTCGAGATCATACATCTTCTTGATGGCAAAGCAGGAAGAGAATCCTGGTGTTCGAACTTTTAGTTTATGTTCTACCTACCCTTCCGTATTATCTATTTTCACATAAGGATCGAATAATCTGGCTTTAAAAAATCTCTTGATTAAGCAAGCACATTAAGATTCCCCATTCATACTTCTCCGGATAGCAGGAACATTAATGGGATACACCAGCCACTGAATTAAAATAGAACTGATAGAGTCTGTAGAAGAATTTTGGGAGAGGGATCTTGTTCTATATACAAATATGGAAAAGAGGTACTTGATAATTACATTCAGATACAAAATGTTTTTGACATTTTGACAAGTTCTCAGGAACGTGTCTCAAAACTCAGTATCTTGTAGAATCCTGATCTCCACATAATTACCTACCTACTAAATTTGTTAATGAAGATGTGGAAAGAGAGGTTTTGCATTTGAAAGATTCAGTTTGGGCTATAAAATTATGAACTTGTCCAGACAAGTTTCTTGGTGTAAAGAAGACAGCTGACTGCCATTGAGAAATACATAGATAGTTACAGGACTAAGGAAGTGTCACTTAAATAACATTTTTAAATCTTATTCCAGAGGGGCACCTGGGTGGCTCCATCAGTTAAGAGACACACTCTTGGTTTTGGCTCAGGTCATGATCTCAGGATGGTTGAATCCCACCACGGTCTCAGCTCTGGACATGAAGCCTGCTTAGGATTCTCTCTCTCTCTGTCCCCACCTCCAATAACACAATCTCTATTCATTCTCTCCCTCTCTCAAGAAACAAAAATCTTATCCTAGAGAAGTTAGAGACTATATTTTCCCAAATAGAACTGAAGGACATGGTTGAAGAATCAGATCATAGAATTTTTAGGCAATTGCTTTACAACACTTTGCTAGGCTCTGTTCTAAGTGCATTAACTCACTCATTTCTCATTAAAGCCCTAAATGATAAGTACTATTACTATCATCCCAAATATACAAATAAAAAAATTAAAGCACAGGAAAAATAAGACGCTTGTCCAAGATCACTTAAGTGAGTGTCAGAGCCAGGATTCAAACCCAGTCAGACTGATCCCAGGTTCCACTCAGTTAAACATTTTATTCATGTGAACCCATACTTCAGGAATGTGTGTTCCAAAAGCACAACTCAAGGTTTGTTCAAAACTTGATATTTGGGGCTCCTGGGTGGCTCAGTCATTAAGCATCTGCCTTTGGCTCAGGTCATTATTCCATGATCTTGGGATCGAGCCCCATATTGGACTCTCTGCTCAGTGGGTAGTCTGCTTCTCCCTCTCTCATTCCCCCTGCTTGTGTTCCCTTTCTCACTGTGTCTCTCACTGTCAAATAAATAAATAAGATCTTAAAAAAAAAAAAAAGGTTGATACTTAATATCAGAGATTTTTCAGGTTTGGCTCTAGACCACCACAATAGAATATTGTGACTATCACAATAAAACAAATCAAATTAATTTCTTGGTTTCCCATCACATATAAAAGTTAGGTCAACACTATGCTACAGACTATTAAGTACACAACAGCATCATGTCTTAAAAACCAATGTACCGTGTATGCACCTGAATTAAAAAATACTTTACTGCTAAAAAATGCTAATCATCATCTGAGCTCTCAGTGAGTTATAATCTTTCTTCTGGTGCAGGGTCTTGCCTAGATGTGGGTGGCTGCTGACTGGTCAAGGCGGGAGCTGCTGACGGTTGGGGTGACTGTGGCAATTGCATAAAATAAGACAATAGTGAAGTTTCCCGCATCCTTTGATTCTTCCTTTCGTGAGCAACTTCTCTGTAACTGGGATGCTGTTTGATACCATCTTCCCCACAGTACAACTTTCCAAATTGGTGGCCATCCTCTCAAACCCTGCTGTGGCCTTTTAAACTAAGTTTATGTAATATTCTAAATCCTTTGTTGTCATTTCAATAATTTTCCCACATCTTCACAGGAGTAGATCCCATCTCAAGAAACCACTTTCTTTGTTGATCCTTGAGAAGCAGTTCCTAATCTGTTCAAGTTGAATCATGAGATTGTGGCAATTCAGTCATGTCTTCAATCTCCATTTCACATTCTAGTTCTCCTGTGATTTCTACCACACCTGCTGTTACTTCCTCCACTGAAGTCTGGAACCCCTCAAAGTCTTCTGTGAGGTTTGGAACCCACTTCTTTCAAAATTCTGATAATGTTAATATTTTGATCTCATCCCATGAATCACCAATGTTCTTAAGGCATTTCAATGGTTAATCCTGTCCAGAAGGTTTTCAATTTGTTTTTCCCAGATCCATCAAAGGAATCACCACCTATGACAACTATCACCTTAGGAAACGCATTTCTTAAAAGTAAGACTTGAAAGTTGGGATGACTCCTTGATCCATGGGCTAAAGAATAGGTGTTGTGTCAGCAGGCACATAAACCACGTTAATCTCATTGTCCATCTCCATCTCTTGGGTGACCAGCTGCATTGTCAATAAGCAGCAATATTTGAAAGGAATCTTTTTTGTCTGAGCAGTAGATCTGGCTTAAAATATTCAGTAAATCATGGTCGTAAACAGATGTGCTATTATCAAGGCTTTGTTGTTCCATTTATAGAGTACAAGCAGAATAGATTTGGCATAATTCTTAAGGGCCCTAGAGATTCTGGAAAGGCATATGAACTGTGCTTCAACTCAAAGTCACCAGCTGCATTAGCCCCTAACAGGAGGGTCAGCCTGTCCTTTGAAGCTCTGAAGCCAGGCATTGACTTCTCTCTAGCTTTTGAAAGCCCCTGATAGCATCTTCTTCCAAGAGGAAGCTGTTTTATCCACACTGAAAACCTGGTGTTCAGTGTGACCACCTTGATTAATTATTTAGCTGGATCTTCTGGAGGCACTTGCTGCAGCTTCTCCATCAGCACTGGCTGCTTTGCCCATACTTTTATGTTCTAGAGAAGGCTTCTTTTCTTAAACCCCATGAGCCAACCTCTGATAGCTTTAAACTTTTCTTTGGCAGCTTTTTCACTTCCCTGTCTTCACAGAATTGAAGAGAATTAGGGTCCTGCTTTAAGCTTTAGGAGTAGGCTTTGGGTTAAGGCAATGTTGTGGCTGGTTTGATCTTCTGTCCAGACCTCTCAAACTGTCGCCATATCAACAAGGCTGTTCTGCTCTCTTATCATGCATGTGTTCGCTGGAGTAGCACTTTTAATTTACTTGGAACTTTTTCTTTGCATTCACAATCTGGGGGTTTGGCACAAGAGGCCTAGATTTGGCCTTTCTTGGCTTTTGACACACCTTCCTTACTAAGCTTAATCATTTCTAGTTTTTTTTTTTTTTTTAGATTTTATTTATTTATTTGAGAGACAGAGATCACAAGTAGGCAAAAAGAGGAGGAAGCAGGCTCCCTGCCGAACAGAGAGCCTGATGCAGGGCTCAATACCAGGACCCTGAGATCATGACCTGAGCCAAAGGCAGAGGCTTAACCCACTCATTTCTAGTTTTTGATTTAAAGTGAGAAACATGCAACTCTTCCTTTCACTAGAATACTTAGAGGTCATTACAGGGTTATTAATTGGCCTAATTTTACATTGTTGTATCTCAGGGAATTGAGGGGACTGAAAGGAGGGAGAATGGCCAGGGGAATGCACAGCACTTACTAAGTTCACCCTCTTATATGCGTGTGGTTCACAGCACATCAAAGATCACTAATTGCAGATCATCAAAGCAAATATAATACTAATGATAAGGTTTGAAATACTGCAAGAATTACCAAAATGTGACACAAAGATGTGAAGGGAGCAAAGACTGTTGGCAACATGGCACCCATAGACTTGCTCGACACAGGGTTGCCACGGACCTCCAATTTATAAAAAATGCAACACGTGTGAAGCACAATAAGGCAAAGTGCAATTAAACAAGGCATGCTTGCATGCACTTTCTGAGTGGACCAACTGTATACACAAGGTTGGGTTCTCCCTTCATTCCACAAACTCCTAGTTAACCAGCAATGAATCAGTATTTGCCAAATGGCCTAAGGAACACCAAGAAAGGTAAAATCATTTCTCTCTCTCTCTCTTTTTTTTTCTTTGTGTGAGACAGCCCAGAGTAAAGCTACAAGCAATCTGGATTTATTTTCAGCATTCTTCCTTTGCCTTCTAGTCCCTGACCTGGGTTCCAGTTTCTGACACCATCCCCGTCAACCCCACTCCAGCAACCCCACTTAGATGGCCATCTCCACCAGAGTGTTCCTAGCTCATAAACATTTTCTTCCCTTCCTATAATCAAAACTACATTCCCCAAGTGATCAGATCCCAATCAGGTTGCCAAAGAAAAAGAAGGATGAAAATAACATAGAGTAATTCATAATCACAGATGAACACTTAACCCTCCCAAAGGTTTTTGCATCATTAGAAGATTATTTGCTGGAGCAAAGGAGTCTCTAATTGATGGAATGCCAAGTGCCATTACAGGGGAAACATTCATCTAACATAGTCAGCAGCGGTGGGGGTGGGGGTGCAGGGGAAGATCCTTGAGAAGCTGTCTACACACAAAGCCCAATTCTCCCAAGAGGTTTCTGGACCTTTCCTCACTTATGAACCCATATATTTTTGGGTTCATACATTTACATCTTTTCTCAGAATCTTCTGTAAGAGTAATAAAGTTTCACACAAGGGTCCAGTAAACAATTTTCATGTTTTAAACCTGAATCTTATCTCAGAAACTGTCATTGACTCTTACCACAGACATCTTCTGCAGGAAAACACAAGTCTACCATTCTAAAACTCCCATACTCCTCACTGTCTAATCTTGGGCCAACAGTTCACTCAAACCAAGACTTACACTTTCCTCATTTGAAAAGTGAGGGGTTTGAAAGAGCTGATTTCCCTTGGTTCTTTAACCAGTAACATTTCGTAAATCAAGATTCATTCTTTAACACAGTACTTCTCAGAGGAGCTGTGATAATCCTACCAGCTTTGCTAAATTTCAAAAGGTAACAGACATTTTTCTTGAGATTTGTTCTGGGAATATATAGAGACATTAAAATACCATTAGGCCTTCCATTCTAAAAATAGGACCTAAGAAAAATGTCTACTAGAGTGTTTCCAAATAGCTCTCATAAGAGGTGTAACCAACCGAGACCCATAAGCTTCAAATTGTTGGACCAGGACATGTGAAATAGTGATAGAGTATTTATAACGAGCAGCCCTTTCAAACAGTGAGCAAAACGAGGAGCCATTTGTTCTTGCTTTGCATGAAGTCCAACTGCCTATGAGGGGTTGAAGTATTTGGCTTTTCATCACATGGAACAGTGTGGTGAGACAGACCACACTATTTTGGAACATGAGTGTCTATATCCAAGCAGCAAGCTGACTGACATCTGAAAACAGCGCTCTGCACAAGTAAAGAGTTGGATTCGGCTATCAGAATACTATTTTAGAACTGGTGATTATTTTAAATTGACGTGTGAAGTGCATTTGGTGTTAGAAGTTCCTAACACATTTCGATAGAAGTTCAAGTAGAGTACTGTAACATCATCTCTGTATTTGTTGAAACAAATACATATAAATAGATATATAAATAATTCTAGTATATAGTGATAGTTAAGCTTTTATGGTATTTTCACCAGAAAGGACATTCTAAAATAACCAACCAAAAAAAGTGGTAGATTTTACCTATGTGACTTTTAAAAAATTCTTATTTAAATTCAATTTAGTTAACATATACTGTATTATTAGTTTCAAGGTATAATTTCGTGATTCATCAGTTGCATGTAACACCTGAGGCTCATTCCATCAAGTGCCGTCTTTATTGCCCATCACTCATTACCTCATCTCCCACCCACCTCCCCTCTAGCAACCCAGTTTTTTCCCTAGAGTTAAGAGTCTCTTATAGTTTGACTCCCTCTCTGATTTTTATTGTATTTTAATTTTCCTTCCCTCCCCCATGTTCATCTGTTTTGTTTCTTAAATTCCACATATGAGTGAAAGAAATCATATAGTATTTTTCTTTCACTGACTGACTGATTTCACTTAGCCTAGTACCCTCTCGCTCAACATCATCCACATCATTGCAAATAGCAAGATTTCGTTCTTTTTGGTGGCTGGGTAATATTCCATTGTGTATAACTATATAATTTTCAGTGAATTTATCTACTAAAATTGTTTGCTTTATTTACCAAAAAAATTACAGGTTTTTTTGTCTTACTGTGCCCTTTGACCAACATCTTCCCATTTCTCCCCAAATTTATAAAAAGGTTCTGGTAAAGAGATAACGTTAAAATTACTGAACGAGTAATTCAAATATTCCCAAGATCTCCATTCAGTATCTCACATTGCATTTAGTTATCACTTTTTATTTTTGGCACATAAACTAAACATTATACTAGAAGAGCTTAGGATTTAAAATTCTTTTACCATTAAAAAAAGTAAAAAAGAATCTCTGTGGCAGGCAGACTCTAAGATGGTCTCAATGACCACCGCCTCCTAATATTCAGGCTCGGTGTAAGCCTCACCTTCCCCTTGAATATCAATCAGCCTAGAGACTTGCTTGCAACCAATACAAGGTAATGGGATGTCACATCTGTCATTAGGGTACATAAAATTATGATTTCTCTATTGCTAGCAGACTCTCTCCCTTATTGGATTTGATGAACCAAGTTGCCATATTATGGGACCCACATGACGGCAAGGGCTTAAGAGTAGCCTCTGGCCAACAGCCAGCTAGAAATAGACCCTTAATCCAACAACTCTTGAGGAACTAATATTCTTCCAACACGATTCAGATAAGACCCCCACCCTGGCTAATACCTTGATTATACCTATATGACAGACCCTAAAGCAAAGAAACCACACAAGTCATTCCCAGATTGAAGATCCACAGAAACTATGGGATAATAGATGTGTATGGTGTCATTTATTTGTTTGTTTGTTTGTTTATTTATTTAATCATGTTGTATTATCTTTAATTAAGTATAAAGACTTTCAATCATGTCACCTATAGACCCTTTATCTACTGTTCTGTTTGGCCACTAGTCTCTTGTCTCTCTCTTCAGAAATGGTGAGGCAGATACTATTTCCACAGGGAAGAGAAATCTATGGTTTGCTGCCTTTGTTGAAAACAAAAATGTCGGAGAGCTGAGGAGCAAAGCTGTTGCTTTTGGCATCATCCACAAGAACTATGTCAAAAGAACCAGGGTGTCTCTCTCTGTTGGTGATCACAGCAATTTTTCGCAGGTTAGCACTATTGGTCTAACAGATTAACAGTGTCAAACTTGATGAAATTAGTAATCTTTCCAAATCAGTCTAAATGGTGTCATTCACCTTGATAAGTGATGCAAGCATCACAGGTCACCAGATGAGGTTTTCCTTCCCTCACAACCTGCAAAGATCTTTCTCACTTTACACAATTTATACTTGGCCTCCTCAGGTGTAATCCTATGAATAGCAAAGCAACCCTTGGTGTCATAGATCAAATGGAAATTCTTCCCAGTCTTGTCAATGCTGATGACTTCCAAAAACACCAGCAGGATAGGTTATATATCAGTATGGGCTGTATAAATGCTGTATACAGATCTTCTTTACTTCATCTCCTGCTAGGGCATACTTAGGTCTGTTCCCTAAGGAAATGATGAGAGGGAGATATTCTTTCAGCTTATGGGGACCAGTTGATGGACGAGGGGCAAACACACCCACTCAGTTTATCCAGCAACCTATGCTTTGGAACTGCTACATGCTTTGGAGGCTTCATGGGACCATGAACTGTGGCTCTGCTAAACACAGGAAGAGCTAGATGTGCACTATTATAAGCTATGAAATTTGTGGTAATTTGTTAAGCAATAGTAAGTAACTAATACATTTTTCTTTGATATATCACTTGGTCAGAAATATACTATGGAGTTAGATGTATTCATTAACAAAACTCATACAATCGTTTAAAAAAAAACACACATTCCTAAATTTTCTTTGTTAGACTGAGCTGTTCAGTGGACAATGCTCACAAAGTCATAGTCACAGACAGCTCCCAGAGCTGCAGACCTTTTTCATGAGAAGAATGTTAATGCTGGAAAAGTCTTGCAAGTTAATTGATACCTATTTCCTCCTTTTGCCTTGTGAAGAAATGAAAACCTAAAGAAAAAAAAGATCTCATAGTTGGATACTATGACTCCAGCCCAGTGTTCCAAAATGTGTCACCTAGCTGGCCTACTTTCATAAACATGAGCCACAGGTCACACAGGAATAAATCCACAAATGACACAGGAGCATGACTTCATCACCACTGCTGAAAACACAAAAGTAACAGATGGCTTGTTTTCTCTTTGATGGACCAACAGTATCAACTTCCTATGCCAGGACATTTTGTTGGCCTCAAGAGACCATAAGAGCTGTGATTTAGGTGGGGTATGACAGAAGTAGGAAAGAGGTTTCTTTGGTTTCCAGCTTCACTAGACATAGAGTTGGAAAAGTGTACAAGAGAATGTTTGCACGTCATTGTCCCACATCAGAAGAGAAATAATGGGAAATATCAGGGAGTTCAGGGGGTCTGAAGCTCTGTTAAAGCAAAGGACTATGTCTGTCTTATTTTTCGTATGTAATAGCCATGGTTCCAGCAGGAAAGAAATGACCCGCTGAAGTAAGATCCCTGCAGAGTGTTGAATGAAAGGACCACTTAACAAAGGTGCTGGCAGGATTTAGAAAAACAGCAAGGAGTAGTGTACTATGCTGAGACAGGTTCTGTTAGCACCCAATGTTAAGGAACAAGGCAAAGAGCAGTTATTGGAACTTCGAGAAAGCCCTACGGAGAAGGCTGGTGGGAGCTACAGATTCTCATAGGGAAATGCAGGCAACCCATGCAGAAGTCAGCAGTTTGGTTTTTTTCAGGGAGCCAGTCTACTAGCAAACCACTTGATGAAAGTATAACTCATGTCATCTCTTACAGAAGAAAAAAATGTTCTTAACTCCTCTGAAAGGAATAGTATTGTCCTGCACTTCTTGAACCAGATAAAGACATGACGTCAATATTAATTCAACCCCTGTCCCTACCACCACCACGGCCCCCACTCCTCCTTTGATATACATGATCTTCTTGGTGGTAATACTATCTTCCCAAATCCCATGCCCCAAAACCTTTGCCTCACACTCAACATCAGCATTCATATGCAATTAATCACTAGGTGCTGCTATTTTTACTTCCTAAAATTTCCAAAATATGTTTTTTCTCTCCCCATTTCATATCCTAGTAAAATTAAACTAGTTGCCGTTCCCCTAATATACACTAGATCTGGTATGTTACTCTACCTGAGATGCCTTCCTATTCCACCTTCTCTACAGGGCAAACTTCTATTCATCCTCTAAAATCAATTCGCTGTTACCTCCTCCCTGGGAGTAGACTTCTCTAATAATGCCACACGGAAAGAGTTCTTCCTCTATGTCTCTGCTACTCCCACAATTTGAAATTTATCACACTGTACAATAATTTAATTATTTTCATGTCTCATTTCCTGTTATGCTGAGTTCCTTGAAGGCAGAACTTTATTTTATTCACCTCTCCATCCCCAGCATCAAACTATGCACCTGGCACATTGTAGGTGCCAATAAATGCTTGCTAAAGGCATAAATAAATTGGAAACACCAACAGATGTCCAGGTCTCCCTCATCTCCTGGATTCTTATATCCTCACAGATCTCGGTGAAGTTTCGCTGAACAGCACTTTGTTGAGAACTGCGCCTCTTGCCATCACACCCCCATTCTCTCAATGCTCTCCAACTCCTTGCTACATTTTTTTCCATTGCACTCATCACTGCCTGATATACTACTACTTATTTATTTTAATTTTTTATTTGTTACCTATTTATTTGCTTGTTTCCCTTCAATGTAATAAAAGTTCTATGAGGTCAAGGATCTCATTTTGTTTGTGGCCTTATACCTAGTATGAACAGTCAGCAAATATTTGTTGACAAAATAAAGGGATCACATGCAGGGGCTAATTCAGTGGCCTGCTTGGAATAAAGCTGTCAGCAAAGTTGGGAGCAGAACCATCACTACCCAGCTCTCAACTTCTATGGATTATACAAGAGCTCTTGCTGGCCCTGCTCCTGTGATTTCCTCCCCGATTAGGTCAACAAATTTTACATGTGCTATTCAATCTTGAAATAATTCTCATGGAAGAGGAAAATGTCAGTAAAATTGTAATGGATAAAAACTCTACAGATTAAGTGTCTTGTTTAGATGCCAATAGTAGGGGGTCACCCTTAAAATAGAAAAACAAGGAAATACCAACAGATAAACACAGCTTGAATTAAGATGAGTGTGAATAATGTAAAACCACACAGCCACCACTGAAAGGGAATATAAAATTCCACACAACTTGTAATCAACACAGTCCTGATTCTCATGAATACTGGGCATACTACCAGGGCCCGTGAGATAGAGGATTAACAAATCACAGAAGAAACTTGCAATTGTTAAATTATTTTTGCAGCTGTTTTGATTTTTTGTATGGCATGAAATGATGCCTTACATATGGATCTTCAAATGAATTGAACCAGAAATATTAAATCTACATTCTAGTCACATCCACATAATACCAATGAATTATTGAGGAGAAAAGTAAACAAATGACTCCAGTGATCTTGATGAAATGTGTGTGCTTGAGACACTGTCAGTGATGGGACAGGGCATTGTCAGAAAGAGCTGAGCTGTCATGACCTGGCTCTCTAGCTTTATGTCTTTGCAGTCAAATGCTCTACCACTGAGCTATATACCTCCTCTAGCTTTATGCCTTTGTAAAATAAAAGTAATATGAGCCATCTGACTATATCTTACCCACACTTGGTGCTATTTTGGCTCATAAAATGAAGTTACTTATCATTTAATATTTTATGAATAATGCCAAAAGCAGACTAGGTTAACCACTAGATTAGTATTGCAGAATAGACTAGATTAACTGACATTGAAAAGGAAACAGTCATACAATTGATTATCTCAATAGCCATGTAGTCAACACTAGTTTGGCTGAAAAAGCCTGCTGCTTCCTAGTTCATTGATAAACTCAGAGAAGGAGGTGGCAAATGGCTTTCAGAATATTTATTTGGTAAAAGCAATAAAGCTTTTCTTTATTTATTTGACTACTGACTGATATAAATTTTTAAAATTATAATTCTGAAAAAAAATGTTAATTCTGTAATGTTTCCATTCATTCCCAAATGTGACACAACAGAGTTCTTGGGACACATATAAAATCTTTAGTAAAATAAATTAGCAGTATATAATTATTCTTCACTTAAGAAAAGATAATAAAATAAGCCTATGCTGACTTGGTATAATGAATGATTATTTCAAAAAATTGTTTTAAAGCAAACTATATTTTCCAATTAGCTTTTAAGATGATTTCAGGCTTGCATTTATGCAAGAGATTGGCCCATGCTGTCTTATAAAATAACACATTTAAGAACACAGTAAGCCCTCCAAAATTACATTAGAAGCAGATAAATTTTACTCTCTTATTAAAACACTGTCAGTAAAATTTAATTCAGAAATGTCATGGGAATACAATGCTGTGCAGTAGTAGAAACTGTGAGTATAAACTGGATGATTTTAGAATGTTTTAGATGTTTTTTAGATGATTTTAGAATTTTTTAGAATTCTAGTATAGCAAATATTTTTTAATCATTGCAGTAATAATTTTGATAACCATCTTGATTATTCACCTAGAGGTCATATCAGTAATATGGCCATCTTTAGTAATGTGAAGGAGTCAGAATAGGAAAGCCATATCATCTGTATATTTGAAATGACAAGGAATTTTTACTGTAACTTTAAATAATGGGGATTGGAGTATGGGCTCACTTTTCCCCCAGGAAACTCTGCTGCTTCTAAGAGGAAGCCTAGGGCATTTATGAAACGTGAGCAAATTGTGCCTTCCAAAAGGCAATTTTTAATATCATTTGTTTCTTTTAGCATTTTTTCTTCTTCCCTAGGGACTGGAACAAAAATGGGCCTAGAACTTTTATTTGGCTATCAAGATTTTAACAAAAGCAAAAGCTTAAAAGATGAACATAAATTGAATGGAAGTTAGCAACATAGCAGAATTCCAACCCTGATTTATTATCAAAATCTTAGAAGCAAAAATCAAAGACACTATACAAAAAAACAAAACAAAAAAAAACAAAACAACAACAACAACAAGAAAAACAACCAACCAAAAACCCAAAAGTGCACGCCAATATTGCTGATGAACATGTATATAAAGATCTTCAACTGAAGTATTAGGAAACCACATTCAATAATACATTAGAAGGACAATTTACCTTGTTCAAATGGAATTTTTTCTAGGGATACAAAGATTTTTCAGTTGATTTGTAAGTCAATCAATGTTATATATTGTATCAACAAAACAAAAAAAATCATATGATCATCTCAATAGATGTGGAAAAGCATTGAACAATATTCAACATCTAAAATTCAACTGTGAACAAAGTGTTCATACCTCAGCATAATAAAGACCATATATAAAAAACCCACTGCCGGGCACCTGGGTGGCTCACTGGGTTAAGCCGCTGCCTTCTGCTCAGGTCATGATCTCAGGGTCTGCCATTTGTTGATGTCAACTATCATATGATCTCCCTGATATGAGGAAGTGGTGATGCAACATGGGGGCTTAAGTGGGTAGGAGAAGAATCAATGAAACAAGATGGAATTGGGAAGGAGACAAACCATAAGTGACTCTTAATCTGACAAAACAAACTGAGGGCTGCTGGGGGGAGGGTGGTTGGGAGAAGGGGGGTGGGATTATGGACATTGGGGAGGGTATGTGCTTTGGTGAGTGCTGTGAAGTGTGTAAACCTGGTGATTCACAGACCTGTACCCCTGGGGATAAAAATATATGTTTATAAAAAATAAAAAATTAAAAAAATATATGTATTTGAAAAAAAAAATACCAAGACATTTTTTTTGCAGAACTGGATCAAATAATACTAAAATTTATCTAGAACCACAAAAGACCTCAAATAGCCAAAGCAATTTTGAGAAATAAGAACAAAGCTTGTAAGTATCACAATTCCAGACTTCAAGATAAACTACAAAGCTATAGTAACCAAAATAGTATGATACCAGGCAAAAAATAGACACATCGATAAATGAAACAGAACACAGAGTCAAAAATAAACCTACAGGGGCATCTGGGTAGCTCAGTGGGTTAAAGCCTCTGCCTTCAGCTTAGGTCATGATCCCTGATGCTGGGATCGAGCCCTGCATCAGGCTCTGTGCTCACCAGGGAGTCTGCTTCCTCCTTTCTCTCTCTGCCTGCCTCTCTGCCTACTTGTGATCTCTGTCTGTCAAATAAATAAATAAAATCTTTTTTAAAAAAAGGAATCAACCCACAGTTTTATGGTCAATTAATCTATGACTAAGGAAGCAAGAATACACAATGAAGAAAAGACAGTCTCTTGAAAAAATGGTGTTGAGAAAACTGTACAGCTGCATGAAAAAGAATGAAACTGGACCACTTTCTTTTTATCATCCACAAAAATAAACTCTGGGGTGCCTGGGTGGCTCAGCCAGTTAAACATCCAACTCTTGGTTTCAGCTTAGGTCATAATCTTGGGGTCATGAGATTGAGCCCCACATCGGGCTCTGCACTCAGTGGGGAGTCTACTTAAGATTCTTTCCCTCTACCCCTACCCTACTCAAGCTTGCTTATTCACTCTTTCATTCTCTCTCTCTCCAAAATAAATAAACAAATCTTTTAAAAAAATAAATGAACTCAAATTGGATTAAAGCCCTAAATGTGAAATTTGAAGCCATAAAATTCCTAGAAGAAAATATAGGAAGTAATTTTGTTGATACTAGCCATAGAAACATTTTCCTTGGTATGTCTCCTGAAGCAAGAGAAACAAAAGCAAAATTAAACTATTGGGACTACACCAAAATAAAAAGCTTTTACACAGCGAAAAAAAAACTATCAACAAAACAAAAAGGCAATTTATTGAATGGGAGAAGATATTTCCAAATGATATATCTATAAGGGGTTAATATCCAAAATATATAAAGAACTTACACAACTCTACAACAAAAAAATTTCCAATTAAAAACATGGGCAGAGGACCTGAATAGATATTTTTTTAAAGAAGACATATGGATGGCCAACGGACACATGAAATGAATGCTCAACATTACTGACCAGGTTTAGAAGGTAGGAAAAATAGGGAAAAAATGCAAATCTTTCATTTCTGAAAGAAGTAATGAAGTTTCTATTTTCCCAGAAAATCACTTATCACCATTGACTACTATATTAATTATAGTAGGTTACTATTAATTTGGGAATTTACTCTGCCATATAGTGTAGTCCATGTATGGACACTTTATATAAATCGTTCTGTTTAATACCCACAAATGCAGCCTATGAAGGGGGTAATATCTCTCTCATTATAGAGATGAGTAAACTGAGGGTCCGAAGGCTAAGTAAAATGCCCAAGACAATTGGAAGAGCTACAGTTTGAATTAGGTTTCATCTACCCCCAAACTTCTTTTTTTTTTTTTTAAGATTTTATTTATTTGAGAGAGAGCGCGCAGGAGGCATAAAGGGATAGGAACAAGTGGACTCTCCACTGAGCAGGGAGGCCCATGTGGGTCTTAATCCAAGGACACCAGGACCATGTCCTGAGCTGAAGGCAAACCCTCACTGACTGAGGCACCCAGAAGCACCTCAAGTGCTTTCTCTGGAGTTGCCAGATTAAATTTTCTAATTTCCAGTGAACATACTTATTTAGGAAAAAGCATAGCATTTTTTAAGAAGCTCATTTGAAGAAACTTGTTGGATCCCTACCACAATCCTACAGGGTTAAATACATTACAAACTGTCCTGTAGTTCCTAGGTTTGAAATATAATCTTTAATCTCCAGTAATCTGGCTAAATAAAGAATTTCTATTTCATTTCCACAGCTATTAAGAATTCTGTGAAGGACCTAGTGAAAAATCAATAGTCCAGAGGAGGAAAAAAATCAATAGCAAACATGTCAAGTTTTTAATGTTAAGGACCTATCTCCTGAGCACTGAGTTTCTCTGCAAAGTATTAGAAGACACAGGTGGGGTGGCCATTATCCCACATTAGCAGGTCTCCTGGGTGTCCTCTAGAAGCAAAACTAGACCTTCCGAGCCGAACTGACCCCCTTTCAGTTTTGATAATGTTATAGGTCCATTATTTAAACAACTTGGGTATAAGTGATCATTACATATCAAAAGCTTGGGGATATAATACCGGTCTTCTCTTCCAGAGACCTTAATTGTGTCTAGTGTGTCAAAAAGCCATCCAGAAACCACTGTTATTCTCCTGCTCAGGAATGGTGGACGTCTCTCTAGCTACCTGCTGATATTTTCAAGCTACTGCTTCTAACCCATATATTTTTAAGGCTATCCAAATGGTTCATCCACTAGATCTCTATAGTTTGAGATAAATTTCACTGAATCCATATAAATTATGTGCCACTTCAGTTAGCCTATGTTATAGTCTATGATACACATACTTATTTTTTTTTTTAAAGATTTTACTTATTTATTTGACAGAGACAGCTGACAAGTAGGCAGAGAGGCAGGCGGGGGGGTGGGGCACGAAAGCAGGCTTCCCACCAAGCTGAGAGCCCAACGTGGGGCTTGATCTCAGGACCCTGGGATCACAACCGGCCCAAAGGCAGAGGCTTTAACCCACTGAGCCTCCCAGGCATCCCGATACACATACTTATTAATAGCAACTCTCATCTAACAAAACAGTTAACGTTTATTGTTATAAAATGTAGTTAATGAGCATTTGAGGTCTCAAACAGGCAGGTAAAAAACTATGCTATTTCTGGGTGCCTGGGTGGCTCAGTGGGTTAAGCCGCTGCCTTCGGCTCAGGTCATGATCTCAGGGTCCTGGGATCGAGTCCCGCATCGGGCTCTCTGCTCAGCAGAGCCTGCTTCCTCCTCTCTCTCTGCCTGCCTCTCTGCCTACTTGTGTTCTCTCTCTGTCAAATAAATAAATAAAATCTTTAAAAAAAAAAACAACTATGCTATTTCTATATCCCACTAGATCTTTTTATCATTTATTTATTTATTTTAAAGGATTTATTTATTTGTTTGTTTATTTATTTATTTATTTATTTATTTATGTGGCAGAGAGAGAGAGAGCACAAGTCAGGGGAGCAGCGGGCAGAAGGGGAGAGAGAAACAGGCTCCTCACTGAGGAAGGGAGCCTGATGTCAGGTTCTATCCCAGGACCCTGGGATCATGGATGGGAGCCAAAGGCAGACGCTTAATCCACTGAGCCACCCAGGTGCCCCCACTAGATCTTTTTAAACTGAGGTTTAAATATTACTAAGTAGCTACTTCGTTTAGGATGGAATATAAGCAATTTTCCATTATTTGAATAGTTAGAGAAAATTAGTATAATGGATGATCGAAAATAGTGAAATATAACAAAACTGTATTTGAACTATTTTCTACAATACACTTTATCTTTATGATCCTACTTTGTTTACTAAATTTAGCTTCTGGTTTCCATGCACACACTAAATGACAGCATGAAACACTGGTCTGGAGGCATAATTATAAAATTAAATATAATAATAAATGTAACAATAAAAATAGGGTAAGTCCCCAATGTATATCTAAAAAGTGACTATAAATCATCATCTATTATAATAGGAAATGGAAAACACTTCCATGAGACCATTTTTTCAGGATGAACTAGGTCGGGAGAAAAGCAAATTTTACCTAAAAGTGCCCTGAAGACTAGGAGGAGCTTAACTAGAATTTCACAACTGATTTAAGTGAGAGTGAAGGTTGAGTTATATTAAGAAGGATGACCAGGGGCGCCTGAGTGGCTCAGTGGGTTAAGCCTCTGCTCTTCAGCTCTGGTCATGGTCTCAGGGTCGAGCCTCAGATTAGGCTCCCTGCTCAGCAGGGAGCCTGCTTCCCTCTCTCTCTGCCTGCCTCTTTGCCTACTTGTGATCTCTGTCTGTCAAATAAATAAACAAAATATTAAAAAAAAGAAGAAGAAGAAGAAGAAGAAGGATGACCAAAATGAATTCAGGGTCGTCAAGAAGATTTCTTTCATTGTTTCACTTATGGACCCATATGACTCCATAGAGAAATTCAAGAAAAGAGAATTAAGTGAAAATGTTTGAAATTACGAAGAAGTGGAACAAGAATCCAACTCAAATGGCCTTGAGTATTCGACCTAATTTTCTTTTAATCCATATGGTATTCTGCATTTTTTTTGCAGCCTTTCAATATTTAGCGTATGTTAGGAATACTATTTATGATCTTTATTTCAGTCGTACTACCTCTCCTCAACCTACGATTTGACAGCCATTGCTAACATTGCTTGAGCTCTTCATAAAAGCCAGGTACCCTCTGTCATTTGATCCTCACATGAACTTGGCTTGTAAAATCTCCATTTTACAAGGGAGAAGGCTGGGACACATGGTTCCATAGCCTGCTTTCTCAACCACTGCTGTGTGTTGAATGGAGGGACCCCAAAATGATGTGTCTGCGTCCTGATTGCTGGAACCTGTGAATATTACCTTATTTGGAAAAAAGGTCGTCGTGGGCATAATTAAGTTAAGAGCCCTGAGATCAGCATTCAGATGATCAGATCATTTTGGGCTACCTAGACCAATGACAAGTGTTCTCACAAGCGAAGGAGACACACAGAGAAGGTGATGTGAAGATGAAGGAAGAGCGTCGGGTGACATGACCAAAGGTCAAGGAAAGCCTGAAACCACCAGAAGCTGGCGAAGGGAGAAAATGACTTCTACACCCTCAAACCCCCCAGAGGGAGCACAAGCCCTCTCAGATTTTAGACCTCTAGTTTCTAGAACTATGAGAGAACACATGTCTGTTGAAGTCACCCAGCTTGTAGTAATTGGTTGCAGCAGCTCTAGAAAAATATTACAACTACCATGTTTTACAGCCACTCTTCATCTCTTGTTACCATGAAAGCATGCTTTGCATATGATTTTTTCTAGTGAAATGTTTTCCTGAAAGCAGTATCTGCTCATAGTTCTTTACTTACTTCTCTAACAAACAATTTACTGTTTCTATTCTACCCAGATTTTATTCTGCGGAAATACAGGCTTTCCCCAGTGAAAACAATAAATGCCTTCGTCCTGTTCAAAACATATTTTATATACTAATTAAAATAAAAATGGAAACTACTTGCACTTGAAAACAAATTTCATTCCAGCATTATTATTCTAAAAACTCCCTAACATTTTAATTCAGAAAATAATTGATGTTTTATGTGCTTATGTACTTAACGCACATTTTAAAAGAAATTTTTTAAATGTATACTTAGTAAACTTAAAAATTCCATAACATACTTTTCATTGATTTACTCTTATTGAAAATTATTATTTCAGTATAATAATATAATATTGAAATTATGTTATTTCAATAAGGTGATGATGGTCAAAAAGTACAAACTTCCAGTTATAAGCTAATTCTTGGAGATGTAATATACAATATGGTGACTATATTATATATTCAGAAGTTGCTAAGAGAGTTGATTTTAAAAGTTCTTATTACAAGAAAAAGAAAATTTACAGCTACGTGTGGTGATGGATGCGAATTAGACGTATTGTGATGATCATTTGGAAATATATCAAAATACTGAATTATTATGTGGTGCACCTGAAACCGATAAAATGTTGTACGTCAATTTTATCTCCAAAAACAAAAGAGCTTACAAGACACATCCATAAGCACACTCACTCACAAGTTCCTTTCCCCACCCAAACCAAGAAAATCCTTTAAAATTGTATTTGATATTATACTAGACCGTCTCTGTTTGTCCCTCTGCATCTACCCCTCCCCCTCCTCACCCTGTTCTGAGTTCCAGTGTTGACCATAAGAACCACCCAGCATCCCACCTATACCTGTTTCAGAGGATGGGATTTTGGACCCAGTAATATTTGGATGAGATTTCAGATCTCACCTGTTGTGTTCCCATCAATAACACACCCTTGCCCAATGGCTGTTGGTAAAATCAGATGGTGGGAGGCCCTGGCAGTTGGGAGGGCAGGAGTAGAGTGAGGTCAGAGGATTTATGTCTTCTCTCTCCTGCAGTGCTTACAGGTTGGCTCCCAGTGGATGGGCTCCTCAGCCTAGGCTTACAGGACTTGGCTGGTTGGAAGATCCCTTACCCATAGCTACACCTCTTGCCACCTGGCTGTCTGCCCTTTTCCCCCTCCACGTCTTGCATGGTGGAAATGCATCACTTCATGAGACTCTGGCGTCTCCCATCATTGATTCAGTCTCTTAACTTGTCCATACCTCTATAAATCTTCTTTTAAATAAACTCTTTTCAGTCACCCCTTTGAGTGTGCGGTCTTCTGCCAGACCCTCACTGCAGCAGCTACCCCACTGATTGCCTCCATCTCACATCCAGAATAATTTCTCCCCAGAAATAAAAGCATTCCAGGTTTTCACCAAAAAATTCCAGTTTGAAAGAATTACAACTGGCTATGACTGGTATGGGATATTTTCTCCTTGAACAAAAATAAACAGTGGTAGCCCAGGATGATTTCATTCTTCTCAGACACCTCTGCAACAACGGACTCCTATCATGGGATGATTTTGATTCCAAAATACCTGTCATCACCATCACCAACACACTCGGGGAAGGCGAGGCTACAGCCGAAAAGCATGATATGTTGATAGCAGCTGAGGCGATGGAGGTACATGAAGAACTTGAGGAACTTCTCCACTTCCATGTTTTTGACAATCGAGAAGAAGGGTGTTAGCGTGGTTTGGTAGGGCAGCATCTGACACTGGCTGTGGGTGATGTTCACACAGGCACCTGGGAGTCAAGATAATTTCAGTTAGGAGCAGATACATCAGAATTATATGTTTACAGACTCATTCAATATAACAGACTGACATGTTCATAAGATAAGTATTCTGTAAGAGTGCTTATAGATATAAAATCTGATACACACAGATGTACAAATAAGTGTGTGTGTGTCTGTGCTTATGACAATGAAATAAAGCTACTACTACTCACAAAGGAATAATATCTGTGTCCTGAGCAAATATAGAGAAAAATACACTCTCATACTTGGCTGATGGGCACATAAGTTAGCAAATACTATTTTGGATCGCAGCTAGGCAAAACAATGACCAATTGATCGATATCGATCTATCTATCTATATATCTATATAACATTGCCCTGCCTAGGTAATAAAAGTAATAAATCTAAATATATATCTATATCTATCTATCTATCTATCTATCTATCTCTATATATATATGTGTGTGTGTGTGTGTGTGTGTGTGTGTGTGTGTAACCTAGGCAGGGTAATGTTTTATATATATATATATATATATTTATAAATATATATATATGCATGCTTCAAATGCATATCCTTTTGCACTGTAAAATTTCTAAAAATATCCTAAGAAAATAATCATGATTGTGAATATGGATTTATTTACAGGTATCATCATCTCCACACAGTTTATGGATTTGAAAAGATACAAATCACCTAAACATTCACAGATAGGAATTGGTTTCAAATACTTTGAAACTCAAACAACAGAATACTTAGCTGTATGAGAGAGGTTTTAGAAGATAATTCAGTCACATAGAATGGTGCTTGTAATAAATAAAAATAGCAAGTCACAAAACAATTTGTATACCAGGATTCTGTTTTTAAAAATACATGATTATACAAAGGTTTCCAATTTTGTCCTTGCCAACAGTTCAGGGTCAGTCAGAGCCTCCAATTTCTTTTCATTTTTTTTAGGGGAAAAAAGATTTTTTTTCATTATTATGTTATGTTAGTTACCATATAGTATATCATTAGTTTTTGAGGTAGTATTTCATGATTCATTGATTGCATATAATACCCACTGCTCCATGCAATATGTGCCCTCCTTAATGCTCATCACCAGGCTAACACAGCCCTCACCCCACTCCTCTCTAAAACCCTCAGCTGGTTTCCTGGAGTCCATAGTCTCTCATGGTTCATCACCACCCCCATGTCTCCCCCTTCATTTTTCCCTTCCTTCTCCTAATGTCCTCCATGCTATTCCTTATGCTCCACAAGCAAGTGAAACCATATGATAATTGACTTTCTCTGCTTGACTTATTTCACTCAGCATAATCTCCTCCAGTCCCATTCATGTTGATGCAAAAGTTGGGTATTCACCCTTTCTGATGGCTGAGTAATATTCCATTGTATATCTGGACCACATCTTCTTTATCCATTTATCTGTCGAAGGGCATCTCAGTTCTTTCCACAGTTTGGATATTGTAGACATTGCTGTGAACATTGGAGTGCATGTGGCCCTTCTTTCCACTACATTTGTGTCTTTGGGGTAAATACCCTGTAGTGCAATTGCTGGGTCATAGGGTAGCTCTATTTTTAATTTATTGAGGCATCACCACACTGTTTTACAACTTGCATTCCCACCAACAATGTAAGAGTGTTCCCCTTTCTCCACGTCCTCTCCAATACTTGTTGTTTACTATCTTGTCAATTTCTGTCATTCTAACAAATAAGGTGGTATTTCAATGTAGTTTTGATTGGAATTTCCATGATGGCTAACAATTATGAACATTTTTCCATGTGAGTGAGTGTTAACCATTTGTATGTCTTCTTTTGAGAAGTGTCTGTTCGTGTCTTCTGCCCATTTGTTGACTTATTTGTTTTGGGGGGTTGAGTTTGAGAAGTTCTTTATAGATCTTGGATATCAGCCCTTTGTCTGTCATGTCATTTGTAAATGTCTTCTTCCATTCCTCTTTGGGAATTTTGGGTTGCCTTTTTGTTTTGTTGACTGTTTCTTTCATTCTGCAGAAGCTTTTGATCTTGATGAAGTCCCAAAATTTCATTTTCATTTTTGTTTCCCTTGCCTTTGGAAATGTGTCTTCAAAGATGTTGCTGCGGCTGATGTCGAAGAGGTTACTAAGTTCTCCTTTAGGATTTTGATGGATTCCTGTCTCACACTGAAGTCTTTCATCCATTTAGACTTTATCTTTGTGTATGGTATAAGAGAATGGTCATGTTTCATTCTTCTGTATATAGTTGTTCAATTTTCCCAGCACTATTTATTGAAGAGACTATCTTTTTTCCACTGGATATTATTTCCTACTTTGTCGAAGGTTATCGACCATAGAGTTGAGGGTCTATATCTGGGCTCTCTATTCTGTTCTATTGGTCTATGTGTCTGTTTTTGTGCCAGTACTATGCTGTCTTGGTGATCACAGCTTTGTAATAGAGTTTGAAATCAGGCAACGTGATACCCCCAGATTTTTCTTTTCAACATTTCCTTGGTGATTTGAGGTCTTTCTGGTTCCATACAAATTTTAGGATTGTTTATTCCAGCACTTTCAAAAATGCTGTTGATATTTTGATCAGGATGGTATTGAAAATATAGATTGCTCTAGGCAGCATAGACATTTTAACAATGTTTATTCTTCCGATCCATGACCATAGAATGCTTTTCCACCTTTTTGTGTCTTCTTCAATTTCTTTTGTGTTCTGTAGTTCCTAGAGTATAGATCCTTTACCTATTTCATTAAGTTTATTCCCAGGCATCTTACTGTTTTTGTTGCTATTGCAAATAGATTCTCTAATTTCTCTTTCTAGAGTTAAACTACTAGTGTATAAGAAAGCAACTGAATTCTGGTCATTGATTTTTGTATCCTGCCACATTAACAAATTGCTATATTAGTTTTAGTAATTTGGGAGTGGAGACTTTTAGGTTTTCCACATAAAGTTTCATGTCATCTGCAAAGACAGTGACTTTTTCTTTGCCAGTTTGAATACCTTTTATTTCTTTTTGTTGTCTGATTGCTGTTGCTAGGAATTCTAGTACTATTTTGAACAGTAATGGTGAGAGTGGGCATCCTTGTGATATTTCCAATCTTAAGGAAAATGCTCTCGGCTTTTCCCCATTGGGAATGATATTTGCTGTGGGTTTTTCATAGCTGGATTTTATGAGATTGAGGAATGTTCCCTCCATCCCTGTACTCTGTAAAGTTTTAATCAGGAAAGTATGCTGTATTCTGTTAAATGCTTTTTCTGCATCAAATGAGAGGACCATGTGGTTCTTGTCTCTTCTCTATGTGTTCTATCACATTGATTGATTTGCGAATGTTGAACCACCCTTGCATCCCAGGGATAACTCCCACCTGCTCATAGTGCACCATCCTTTTAATGTACTGTTGGATCCTATTAGCTAGGATCTTGTTGAGAATTTTGGCATCCATATTCATCAAGGATATTGGTGTAAAATTCTCCTTTTTGGTGGGGTCTTTGCCTGGTTTTGGAATCGAGGTAATGTTGGCCTCATAGACTGAGTCTGGAAGTTTTCCTTCTGTTTCTATTTTTTGAAATGGCTTCAGGAGAAAAAGTATTATTTCTTCTTTGAACGTTTGGTAGAATTCCCCAGGGAATCTATCACGTCCCAGACTCTTGTTTTTTGGGGAGGTTTTTGCTCACTGCTTCAATCTCATTACTGTTTATTGGTCTATTCAGGTTGTCAAGCTCTTCCTATTTCAGTCTTGGCGGCTTGTAGGTTTTTAGGAATGCATCCATTTCTTCCAGATTGCTTAATTTATTGGCATATAGTTGTTGATAATAATTTCTGATAATTGTTTCTGTTTCCTTGGTGTTAGTCAAGATCTCTCCCCTTTCATTCATAATTTTATTAATTTAGGTCTTTTCTTTCTAGAGATTGTCTCTATAAATTTCTGTTCTATTACACTCATGGAGTCTTCCTCCTTTTATAGAACCCACCTTAATATTTCTAGCTTAATATTTCCTTCTTGTGGCTTAGTGATCACATATTCTTCCGGTATCTACAGGAAGCTCTTTATCTCTCCATCCATTCTGAATGTCAGCCTTGCTGGATAAAGAATTCTTGGTTGCATGTTCTTCTCATTTTGTACCCTGAATACATCTTGCCAGCACTTTCTGGCTTGCCAGGTTTCTGTGGACAGGTCTGATGTTATTCTGATGTTTGTCCCTAACTGTCCTTAAGATAATTTCCTTGGTTCCAAGATTCATGAGTTTTACTATTACATGCCAGGGCATTGGTCTATTCTCCTTGATCTTGGGAGGGGTCCTCTCTGCCTCTAGGACACAAATGCTTGTTTCATTCTCCAGATTAGGGAAGTTCTTGGCTATGATGTCCTTGAATATATCTTCTAGTCCTCTCTCTCCATCCCCTCAGTGATACCAATTATTCTAACATTGGAACGATTCATGGTGTTATTTATTTCTCTAATTCTGTTTTCATAGATTTTAAGCTGTTTATTCCAGGCCTCCTCCTGCTCCTTTTCTATCAGCTTGTCTTCTAGATCACTAATTCATTCTTCTGCCTCATTTACCCTAGCTCTTAGAGTATCTAGATTAGATTGGATCTCACTGATAGCATTTTTAAGTTTAAGTTTAAGTCTCATTTCTGTCCTTAGAAAATCTATATTTCTATTAATGGTTTTCTCCATCCTAGCTATTGTTTTGTAACTGTTACCCTGAAGTCTGTTTCCAACATCTTGCTTATATCTATATCCATGAGTTCCATGGCAGAGATCATGGTCTCTGAGTCCTTCCTATGTTGGGAGCTCCTCCTTTTAGTCATTCTGTTGAGGGGTGGTTAAGGGAATATACAGAGTCCAAATTATTGACCACAACCCAAGCAAGATGCACCTATTTTTTTTTAATTTTATTTATTTATTTGACAGACAGAGATCACAAGTAGGCAGACAGAGAGGAGGAAGCAGGCTCCCCACTGAGCAGAGAGCTGATGCAGGACTCAATCCCAGGACCCTGAGATCATGACCTGAGCCAAAGGCAGAGGCTTTAACCCACTGAGCCATCCAGGTGCCCCAAGATGCACCTATCTTATAGGGACCCGAGGGTTGTCGGCCACTTGTTTTTCCAGCCTGTCTTCTGGGAGAGGGGCCTGCTGCACTCTCAGTCAGGCAACCCTGTTTGGGCAGTTGCCCAGCCCTCTGTGGGAGGAAATAGGCTCAGTGAAAACCAGTTTTGGGGAGCTTTTATTCTCTGGTGGCTTTCTGTGTCTCTTCCAAGAGTCAGAGCAGAAGTGACCATATCCAAACCTCTCAGAACAGAGGGAATCACAGTCTGTTCTTCAGTAAGCCCTCCAGGCCACACTGATGCTGTTTTTGTCTGTGCTGCTAAAAAACTGCAGTGTCCTGGGTTGTGTGCCTCACAGCAGCACTCCCAGCCCTCACTTTTGGGTCCAGGCACATCTCTGCCCTTTGTGCTTCTAAAGCCACCTGCTGCCCCCAGTTCACACATGCACTCCCGCAGTTCCAGGTTTCAGGCTGGGGTGTTACCCTAAAGTCCTTTCCCTGCCCCTACTGGTCTGCGAGTCTGTGCCCAGTCCCAGCAAGGGATGATTTTGCACTCCTGCAGCACAGGATCCCGGAGCCCCCCACCCTCTTCTGTTTATCTTCCAATATCTGCCCACAGAATCATGGCTCCCCACTCCATGGCGAGTTGGTCTCGAGACCAACCACCAGAGATATTCTGTTTATAGAGATCCAGATACATCTTGTTATATCACAGGCTGATTTCATGGGTGTTCAGAATGGTCAGGTAGATATCCAGCTCAATTCAGGGGACCGATTGAAATACGGTCCCCTACTCCTCTGCTATCTTTTTTTCAGGCCTCCAGGATCCAAGAACCTCCAATTTCATTCTGTTTCATAGTTGACTCTTCTCCCAGGCACTACCACCTCCTCAGCCTCTCTTTTTCCTTCATTCCCTACATTTGAATGGTTGTTGTCATATAAATCAAAATAGTAATATGAGTGCAGGTAGTGGGATTTTAGGAGGCTATTCTATTTTTATTTCTTTAATTCTGTATTCTCTTACTGGTTTGTATAAAGATTTATTACCTTTGCTTTAAGAAGGAGATAGTTAGGGGCACCTGGATGGCTCAGTCAGTTAAGCATCTACCTTCAGCTCACGTCATGATCCTGGAGTCCCAGGATTGAACCCCACATTGGGGGGGTGGGGGGAGGCTGCTCAGCAGGGAGTCCTGATCCTCCCTCTGCCCCTCCCCCTACTCATGCTGTCCCTCTCTCTCTTTCCTACTCTCTCTCTCCCTCTCAGATAAATAAATAAAATATTTTTTTTAAAAGGAGATAATTAAAACTTTGGTTATTTATTTATTTTTTTAAATTTTTATAAACATATAATATATTTTTATCCCCCGGGGTACAGGTCTGTGAATCGCCAGGTTTACACACTTCACAGCACTCACCATAGCACATACCCTCCCCAATGTCCATAACCCCACCCCCCTTCTCCCATCCCCCCTCCCCCCAGCAACCCTCAGTTTGTTTTGTGAGATTAAGAGTCACTTATGGTAGGAGAAGAATAAATGAAACAAGATGGGATTGGGAGGGAGACAAACTTTGGTTATTTTTTAAGTAAGCTACTATTTGAACACAATCTTTAGGTTTTGGAAATGCAGTAAAAGTATTAATTCTAATTGTGTTGAAAGGGGGGAGAAAAGCAAGAAGGGAGAGGAGCCCAGTAAGAAAGGAAACATCTCCTCTGATAACTATATAATTCCAAAAGAAATAAAAAGAAAAACCTCTCCAAACCTGAGGCTGATTTCATTTTAATAAAAACAGTGTTAAAAAAATAAGGCTGCATCTCTGATAAAATAGCCAAACTAACCCTTTGATCTGTAATATAACCTATCAGAGGATTCCCAGCCTCCTCTTCTGCTTTCTTCACAGAGGTCACCTCAGACTACTTCTGATCCTCTCACTTCCTTCCCTGGTCTCCTAAGTGCACTTCCTAATCTCACTTCTCTGTTTTCAAACCTCTCTGAAAACTTCCCAAACTCTGTAGGAAGTCTTTCCCCCAAATGACCAGATTGTAGCCATTAGCTCAGTCTCATACTTTGTGAAAAGACACATTTTGCCATTGTTTTTATTATCTAAGCCAAAGTGTGCTGAGCTCAGTGGGGCAGCTCAAAACACTTTCGACTTTCAAAGGCAACCAATGACATGTGGAATTTCTCTGCATGCTGGACCCTAGGATAGACTCAGTAAAGAATTTAAGGGCATACGTCTTTTTTGGACCTCCTCAAGATACTCCTCAAGATACAAAATGGCAAAAAAAGGAATTGGAGAGGAATAAAATCCCGATTAAAATACTCAGACCAAACCTAAATAGACACAGAGACACATGAATTCAGCCTCACGTGAAAGCTAAGGTGGGGGGTTCTGTACAAGTTTCATGAATATGACAGTCAAGTCATTCAGGAAGGGAGGTTAAAACTCATTAAAAGTGTGGGAGAGGAGCACAGGCAGACAGCAAACTTCAAAATGACTAATTGTATGTACTGTGCTACAAGAAGAGATGCTTACTTAAAAGAGCTGAGAGTAAGAGTTGTACTCCATCAAAAATATGAAATCATCTCTGGAAAATTCAATCTCAGGAAAGCATTTATTGAAAACTACCCTGTGCCAGATACCAAAACAGGTACTCAGAGGCTCTTATTTGCAATTGTCTCATTTTCACAACCTGCTAAAGTGATACTGCCTCTATATTATACATGAGGCAACTCAATTTTAGAAAGTCTAAGACATCTGCCCAGCTATGCAGAGCCTTTCTACGGAAAAATCCAGATCTCCAATCCTATGTGTTCTGAGTAACTTCTATTTAGAGCCACCCTAGGCTAACACAAAAGGGGGTATTATGTTAAAACAGATCTTAAAGAAGATCATTCCTAACGGCCCATGAAAGGAAAAGATTATGACTATTGAAAATTATGTAATGATATGTCACAAGGAATGAATTTATATCCATAGATAACACACCCTTGTATAGTGACCACAGGCTATCATTTATTTCATATTACATGATTTTCTGTAAGGTTCACAGCTTGGGAGTTTATATACTTGAGGATAAACTATATTTGAAGTGATGAGATGACTAAAAGGCTAATTCACCCCCTACCCCCATTCAGTAGCCAAAGAAACCATTGAATACTGAGAAATCATTTGAAAAACACAAGATAGTAAGGTAACTCATATTTGGCATGCTAGTCTATGTTCATGGCAATGTGCGCTGTACAAAAGAAAAAAAGATATTTCTGTCTCACGGGACAGCGGAAGTTCCCATTCCCATCAGCGGAAGTTCCCATTCCCATAAGTATACCATCCATCGTGCTCCTACATCCCTCAATAATCCTGTTTTATTTTCATTATAGTTTCAGGACTGTCTCATACAATCTTGTCTTCCATCTGTTTGTTTATTTATTTACTTATTTCTTATTTATTTACTTACTTCCAGTATTCATCTATGTCACTAGAAATAACATCACTGGGATACCAAATAGTAGACACTCAATAGTTACTCATGGCATGAATGGGAAGATTACATGGAACAGAGTCTTCCACTAAGTTTTCTTATTCAACAAGATAGACATAGATATGAATAAGCCAGCATATCTGAGACTCAAAGGCACTAAGGTTGATGGCTATTATTGCAACTATTGTTTTTAATTATCTGTTCCCTAGAACTTACCATGGCTTACTGAGTCATCCTACCCTATTCCTTCCATCAGACTCATTCCTATCTTGGACTCCCCTCTGGACTATAGTGCAGCAGTTGAAAGTAAATGAGGAGGGGCTGCCCTCCCTATCCTCTGTATCAATAGCATTGATATCATCAGCAAGAAAAATAGATATTTCAGAGAAGATAAGGTAAGATAAGTTTATAACCAAAGCCTAAATAAATTATGTTTCTATTCAAGTTGTCTCTTAATATAAAATGTATTTTAAACTTCATTTCCACTTATTTTTTTATCTTAAAACAATTAAAATAAGAAAATAGATAAAAGATCTTTGAGTACCTTCTAGGCTGGATTTCCTAGGTACGTTTTACACAGCACTTTCTTTAACCTTCCTATAATCCTATGAGAATGATTTTTTATTCCCCTTTTATAGATGATAAGACAGATTCAGTGAGGATGAGAAAGTATTTGAGGTTACAATGTTAAGCTGTAGAGTTGAAATTGAAATCAGGTCTTTCTGATCCCATAACCTATTCTCTTCCTGTATATGATTCTGCCAAAGATACTGTCCCATTTAAAACACTGTAAATTTTACTTCATTCATTGTAGAATATTTTGACGAATCTCCTTGGATTTAGCAATAGAGCTGCTTCTCCAAGATTGGCAAAAATTAAACTTTCTCAAAGAAAACAGTGAATCTGCTATTAAAATTGGTTTACTATCCTTACTGTGAGTCCATTTGGATTGGAAATGGACTTATCTATTTCTGGCTGTACCTGAAAGTCAGCATAGGTCAGAACTACATCAGCAGAATGGAATAATGAAAGCCATTCTCTATTCTAGATAACTTACACGGAAAGTTACATTTGTCTCAATGATTTCTGGGACAAACCAATTTGAAAGGACTTTGTGCACTTAGGGAGATCCATAAGAAGGTTCCAGAAAGATAAGAAGGAACACAAAGTTAAAGACAGGGAATCTCTGTGAGTATCTGGTCTTCTTAAGTAACTCTGTAAACATCTTTGAATACAAACATGGAAACTATTTTATTTCTCATAAGAGAAAATCAATGAGACAAAGTAAAACACATGAGTCAATTGTGGCATTTGTAAAAAAAAGCCTTTACAGACATATTCAAGGACACAGGTAACCCAAGGTCTTGCCAGTTTATGCACAGGCAAAAAATATGAGTGCCTAGTTAGTACAACACTGTATAAATTATCAAAGATAAGTAAGACCTAGCTAATCCTACCAGGAGATGCATGAGGACTGGGGTTTAATATTTTCTATACAATTACACATATTCCAGACTTAACATTTTCAATACAACTCAAGTCTCTTGGGAAAGTCTTTGCCAAATTTTAAGTTTTGATATCTACATATACCTATTACTGGGTCATTCTCTCATATCATTCATACACACACATTCATACTACTTGATTCTAAGTTATTTGAATGGTAGCTAAGAGCACACAACCTGTTGTTATTTATTCATCCAACAAATATCTACTATGGCAACACTGTAACACAGTGAGGGGTCAATATTTAATTGTAAATTAATCATTCACAGTCCATAGAACAAAGTAAGTTGTAACATTTTAGCTGTCACATCTTCATTTGTCAGTCATTTTTCATTAAGTTTTAAAGAACTACATCTTGGGGTGCCTGGGTGGCTCAGCTGGTTAAGCGTCTACCTTCAGCTCAGGTCACGATGTTGGGGCCATGGGATTGAGCACTGCATTGGGCTTCCTGCTCAGCAGGGAGTCTGCTTCTCCCTTTCCCTCTGCCCCTGATCATGTTCTCTCTGTCTCTGTCTCTCTGTCTCTCTCAAATAAATAAATAAAAACTTTTAAAAATTGTTAAGTTCTTCTTAGCTTTATGCTCAGTATCAGCTCCCCCATCCCTAAATGGAATAGCAGCCTTGAAGTTTCAGAGGACTCTCCCAATCCCTAGCTCTAGGCATGAGTCCTGATGAGGCCAATGACAATTATTTCATGACATTGCTTGGCACTGTACTGTATTCAAGGGCAAATAAGAGACTGAAGTTGGTCCTCTCTCAGTAAAACCCAGGAAAAGAATGGAGAACATAATTTGGGACACCCAGAGTAAATTGCAAATATAGAGCCCCTTCTTCAAAAACTATTTTATGTTATTTATATATATATATATAATATATTATTTATAATATTTATAAATATTTATTTATATTATCATTAATAATTTCAACAAAGTGACAGCAAAGCATTAGACAACATGTGGAGTCCTATGCTTAGAACTCTGTGGAGCTCTACAGATAGGCATGGTTATGTAGCCAGCAAATGATTAAAAAAGGAATCCTCTCTCCAGATAACTCTATAACTTTCCATATAGGGTTTTTTGAGCAACAGTCCCAGAATTTCTCTATAATATTAGATAAGAACTAAAGGTGATCAGTTTAAGAGCTGTTGGGGGCTCCGATTTGGAGAACTCCTGTCTTTCTATAAGATTTTAAGGTGTCGGGATGCCTGGGTGGCTCAGTGGGTTAAAGCCTCTGCCTTCAGCTCAGGTCATGATCCCGGGGTTCTGCGATCGAGCCCCGCATCGGGCTCTCTGCTCGGCAGAGAGCCTGCTTCCTCCTCTCTCTCTGCGTGCCTCTCTGCCTACTTGTGATCTCTGTCAAATAAATAAAATTTAAAAAAAAATATTTTAAGGTGTCTGAGATAGAGATATCCAAATACACAAGCATCTCTGGCTTTGTCCACCCATTCAAATGTCATATAAAAGTCGTGCCTCTTCTTCGGAAACCAGATCCATCTACAAACTGCATTTCAGCTCCAGCTTGGAGAGTCCCACATCTCTACAGGGAAGCTACCCACACAGGATTGGTAAGGAGGCCATGACCTCACCTTGTAAGTAGACACTTTCGTTCCAAGTTTAGCTTAGGAGACAAAACATGGTCTGATTCTAGTTTTCCAACTATTCTGCTGAAATGTTTCCTGATTTATACCTGCTTCTAAATTATAGCACACATAATAAGGCCAACCAACCTGAGTCAGTCATTTTGAATTCTTGATACATAGGGAGTTTCCTAAGAAAATATTAATGGCTATACTGTATCTCTACTCTGGATAGATTCAACGAATTTGGTCAAACTGTAACTGAAGACATTTGTTGAACATCAAGAAAAGTGTTTCTTCTTTATCTAGAAGATATTAACAGGAAATTTTAGAATACTTCTACTCAATACCAACTCTGGTAGATAATGTCAATCTACTTGTCAGACAACAAAAAAAAGGACTCTGTGTAAAAGCTGGCCTTGGAAAAAATGTAAATGCTGAAACCTCTCTACTTTTTGCCTCTCTCACGATATCGTGAAAATGGAAAGAAGTAACTGGAGTAGAGGACTCTGGGGTAATAAAGCTAATATAGAGAAACACAGGAAGCTTAAACATGTAAATGCATGAATACAGTTGAAATAGCAAAGAAGCAGAGTTGAAATTAGTGAGACTGGCACAGATTCAAAAGGGCATGTATAAAGCAAAACTAGAGAGGCATAGATCAGAATGGCGCAACGGAACCATGGAGTTACCCAACATAAAAATCCCAAGAGGGGAATGTCAATTCAATTTTGTTTCTAGAGACACTGTAATTTTTCCTGTAATTGAAAAATGTTGGAATATGAATTTTAATAATAATGAACTAAATATTTAACATAGGGTTAACATATTGTATAAAGCCTTTGCTTTCTCTAGGTGATTTCTTAAAACTATGAAAGAGTATTTTAATTAAAAACTAGCTAATATCAAAATTCCTTTGTTCAATTACAGGAGCAAGTTTAAACTCTACTACAAGAGTCCCTAGGAAAAAAATGCTTTAAAAAGGATCCTGACAAAATGGATAAAATATTGATAAGCTGGGAGAGGGCACATTGAGTTTCATTGTACAGAAATAGTACCTTTCAATCACACACTACCTTGTGTGTGATTGAAAATTTCTGTGTAAAATGATTTATTTAAAGAATGAATTCCAAAATATTACAAAATAAATAAACTGAGAGCCCACCCATGATAAACATTCAGAAATATTTTGTAAAATAAAACAAACTTCTTCTACATGAACAGCTGAACTATCCATAAAATAAAAGTAAACCTGAAGAGTCCAGAAATGCAACAGCAAACTGAAAACAAGAGCAGTGAGTACATGAGATGACATCACAGGAATGAGTAGCATATGAATGAATATCCATGAGCTGATACTGTAATGGCCTTGTCTTGGAGGAAGTTATCTTCTCAATAAGGAAATAAAGCCTTGAGTCCACAAGAAACCCAAGTAGGAAACAAGACCCCCACAAAAGACAGGAACCCAACTAGCTCAGGCAAATGAAGAGGGCGCTGATCTGACTCTGCCTAGATTCTGATTTGAAAAACAAACAAACAAACAAACAAACAAAAACTTTCTTTGGCACCTTGTACCAGAGCCCTAGCCCTCCCAAGGGCTTGAATTTATAATTACACATGCGATCTAAGAATCACACAAGCCAAATATTAACATAAAAATTGTCCCCCAGACAGAGATACCTTGGGGTGCCTGGTCAAACCAAACACAGAATTGTCCTAGAGTGACATGCTCTGAATCCAAGGAAGTTTATAATCTAAACTCAAAAAATAAACAGGAACCCAATCCATTAAGAGAAATAATAATAAATCATTGGTCATAACAAACAGCAGTATTAAAAGTCTGAGAACTTCAGACAACTGAAGGTTGTCTAGAGGCTACTAAACAAGTATGAGTGAAACAACTAAAGACAAAAATCTAGTCATTTGAATGACATACTATAAATTGAAAAATTGGAAGATTTGAAAAGAAACCAAACAGAAGCTCTAGAAATAAAAAATATATATTGACACTAAACTTTAAAACTCAGTGAATAAAATAGATGATTAGATACTGCTGAAGAGAGAACTAAACAACTAGAAGACAAATCTAAAAAATACATCAGAATTCAGCACAGAGATTAGCAGAGAATGAATGAGAATGTCCAACCTAAGAGTAATTTTGAACTCCAGAGAGACTAGAAACATCAGGAGAGAAATTATATTCATAGGATTAACAGCTGAGAACTCTCCCAAGTTGAATCTGAATCCTCAATCTGAATCATCAGATTCAAGAAGCACATCTTCTAGACAAGAGACATAAAAAGAAATCCACACCATTTCCATTGTAGTAAAACCAGAAAAAGAAAAGCTTTTTAAAGTATCCAAAGACAAAATTCCAAAGTTTAAATGGGCATAAGGTTTCTGATCACATTGAAGAATCCAGATAAATGTGAAATAAAATTCTTAAATTGATGAGAGAAAAGAAACATGTCAGTCTAGCTAAACAATCATGCTATATTGAGGGGGAAAATGAAGATATTTTAAAACAAATCAAAACTGAAATAGTATCCACTGGGAGAACTCCCAAGGAGTAATTCAATTAAGAAGAGAATTTAACCCAGAAAGAAGAAGCAGGATGCAAGAACTAATGGTAACTGTTAAAATATATATACTTGAAATCCTTCATAATATTGAAAAGTAGTGCAAGAGTCTTCTTTGTTTAAGGACTTCTTTAAATTGCCTTAAAATTTTAGGAGTTGAGTACCAACAGTTACAGTATTTATTTATTACTATAGAATAAAGGAGGGCACTTGTCGTGATGACTACGGGGTGATGTATAGAAGTGTTGAATCACTATATTGTATACTTGAAACATACTAACTGTATGTTAACTAATTGGAATTGAAATAAAACATAAAATAAATAAATAAATATGTGCATACATACATACATACATGCATTAAATACATGTATTACCAAAATAAAAACAAAACAAACAAAAAAAACAAAACAAAAAAACCACGCAGCTCAAAGACAATAGACAAAAATTGTAATAAAAGAAAATTGAGACTATAGCACTAAAAATAGTAATTCAACCTTAAAATGTTTACAAGTAATAATTAGAAATTGAAGAGGCTTAGGATAACCACTATGAATACATTTAAGAAGATGCATATATACGGAAATTGCAAGTCAACTAAAAAAAATAAATGTCCTTCTGAATCTAAGAACTGAGAAGTGGAAGAAAAAAGTCCTGAAAATGTTATGAATAAAAGTTTTTCCTGAAAAGAAGGAATAAATGAGTCTGCGTATGAAAAGGACAACCATATTTCATTATGACCTCAGAATGATGGACATCAGCACAAACAGTTTAAGTTAATAAGCTGACTAGAAGAAAGAATTCTTAAAGAACTTTGGCAGGAACTCGGCACCAGATGTGTTCATTGTCCCTGAGCAGTCACTTCTTTCAGGCTTTTTGGTGAACAGAGAAAACTATTATGTATTTTTAAAGAAGGAAAAGATACTGTGTTTACATAGTGTAAACACTGATGATTTCAATTCAAAATTAAGATGATTTAATTTGTTTCTGTATCTGTACCTCTTTCCTCTTATTTTGAAAATGTGGCTCCTGACATGAATATAAATACTTATTTGCTTTTCCCCTATTATGCCCAAGCAATAGTTTCAAAATAACAACCTCAATATATTAATAAGCCTGTCTAATGGAAATTTGAAATGGAGTAAATGTTTAAAAATAACACTTAAAACCATAAAATTTCTAACAGAAAACAGGGGAAAAGCTTCCTGACATTGGTCTTGGCAATTAATTTTTTTTTAAATAAGATACCACATAAGATAGACTAGAAATTTGCTGAGAATAAAAGTGTTCTCACCACACACACACAGAGTTAACTACATGAAGTGATGGATGTGTTAATTATCTTGATCTTGAAAATCCCGTCAAAATGCACATGTATAGCAAATCATCACATTTTATACTTTAATATATGCAAATGTTTGTCAATTTTTCCTCAATAAAGCTGGGAGGAAAGAAAGACTACTTGTTGAGTTTAAACTTCCTTGGCAATTCTTTTGGTGCTTAGAGTACATCTACTAGGGAGGTATAATAAAAATATTCTAAGTTCAGTGGAGATAATTCTTTTATTTTGGATGGTTGAGTCACTAACTTGATATACAGTTAGGATAATTCATTGCCTTATTTTCAACTTTTACTGAAATTTTTTCCCTGGAATAATTGTTTATTGAGTTATTTACCTGATTCTAAATCAAAACTACAAGAGAGATTCATCTGAAGATGTCTTATTTGAATCCTGTCACATCCTTCCTGTCATTCTTCAGCAAAAAAAAAACAAAACAAAAACAAAAACAAAGACATTTTTATTATTTTTTGGTGTACCCTCTATTTATATTTTAAAATAAGTAAATAAATAAATTTCCCCTTCCCAATTTATCACACAAAAGGTGGCTTATTTTTTTTTTTTTAAAGATTTTATTTATTTATTCGACAGAGAGAAATCACAAGTAGGCAGAGAGGCAGGCAGAGAGAGAGAGAGGAGGAAGCAGGCTCCCTGCTGAGCAGAGAGCCCGATGCGGGACTCGATCCCAGGACCCTGAGATCATGACCTGAGCCGAAGGCAGCGGCTTAACCACTGAGCCACCCAGGCGCCCCAGGTGGCTTATTTTATACACTGTTTTGTACCTTGTAGTAGAAATCTACCAGTGTGTGGAGATCTACCTCATTATCTTGCCAGATGTATCATACACTATTGCTTGGCTAACCCTTTTTTTTTTTTTTAACAGTTCCCTCCTAATGGACATTTAGAATATTTCCATTCTTCTGGAATTATAAGTAATGTCAAAGCACCCGGATTTTTGAGAGATACCCATTATTGGATTAAAGACATTTTCTTCCCTGTTTAGTGTCAAATTTTAACCAATACTTTTGCTTCAGCAATTGAGATGATCAATAAAAGAAATCTACTTTATTAATTAGATGACGGACATACAAATAACATGTCTAATATTAAGCCATCCTTGCATTTCCACAATAAGGCCTATTTTGTTAAAATGCAATATAATTTTAGGTATTTATGGATTTGGTTGCTAACATTTTATTTAATAGTTTTGCATTTATACGTGAGATTTGTATTAGTCTACTATAGACCGGGTGGGTGGCTTAAAGAGCAAAAATTTATTTCCTCACAGTTCTGGAGCTAGAAGTCTAAGATCAAGGTGACAGCGTGGTGGGTTTCTGATGAAAGCTCTCACCTTGAGCTACAGAGGATGTCTTTTCACTGTGTGCTCACTGTGTGCTCACATGACCTCTTTTTTGCATGAGCATGGAAAGAGCAAGTTTTCTGGTGTCTCCTCTTAAAGAAAGGACACTCAATCTCATCATGATGGTCGCACTTCATGGCCTCCTCTAGCTCTAATTATTTCCCAACGTCTCCATCTCCAAATACCATCACATTGGGTATCAAAGTTTCAACATATAAGTTTTAGAGGAATACAAAGATTCAGTCTATAATATTCTACCCTTGGTACCCCAAAATTCATGTTCTTCTTACATGCAAAATATATTCATTCTATCCCCAAAGTCCTAATGTCTTAAGTCATTCCAGTGTTAACTCCAAAGTCTCAAGTCCAGAGGCTTATCTAAATATTATCTAAATCAGATGTGGGTGAGACTCAAAGCACAATGCATCCTGAAGCAAAATTCCTCTCCAGTTGTGAAACTGTGAAACCAGATAAGTTATGGCCTTCCAAAATATAATAGTGGGACAGGCAGAGGACAGACATTCCCATTCCCAAAGGGAGAAGTAGGAAATAAGGAAGGAGTGACAGTTCCCCACCTGAATATTGATGGTGCATGATGGTTCCCACACACTACTTGCTTTACTGTCTCTCAAGATTGGCTATAACATGGCCACTTGGCCAATCCCCAAACTCTAAAACAAGCAAAACTTAATTCATTTCTTTCCCATGGTAACCCTCTCATATTATTTATTTTTAAACATTTCTGTTGACTTTAAAGGATACGTAATATGGAAACACACGATGGCTTAATGGCCATCAAGTTATCATAAATCATTTTCTTAAAATGCCTATCCTCTGTCCAGTACACATTTCTAAACATAACCAAAGCAGAAACAAACTCTGTGAGTTGATTACTTAATATACAATGAAAGATTGGAAAGAAATTTCAAGGAAGGAATTGTATAATTCTAGACCTCCCACTTCCTAAGGTGATAAAATTCTCAATAGTATCTATAAAAGCAAGGTTGGCTTTCCCATAAAATTGAAAACTACAGACTTGTTTCAAATTATCTAAGGTAATATTATAACTATGTTTTTAAATTTAATAATCATACAGTATAATCTCATTAAAAATAAAAAAAATCCAGATCAAACCTTTAAACTAAATTAACTTTTATATTTATAAATAAAACTTTATTATTTGGAAAAATGATGTATATACTATAGCTTAAATATGGGATGAATTAGCAATCTTATTTTTTAAAGAAATAAGAATTGAAATAGATCATATTTTCCTCTGTCTCTGATCCTCTCTTACAGAATTTCTCAGTTTGTTTATGTCTCAAGGCAGTTACTAGACAGTGGCTACTTAGGGACAGGATTTCTATCTGATCCACTTTTGTAGTCTACTCAGCCAAACTCCAGAGCTTGGCACCCAATAAACAGATGCTGACGAATAAATGGTGCTTTCTAGAATATCCTAAACTCTCAGAAATTAAGATGTCTCATAAAGCTTGGAGGAAGACATAAACGTCTGAATGAGTTTATATCAATTAACATAATTATAAACAAGTACTGTAAGTTTTATAATTCAAACACCACATGCAAATATTATGTTAATTATGCAGAGGAGCAAAATATAAGAATAAAATATGTTAACAATAAAAGACAAGGAGTGGTTTGGATCAAATGTAAATTGATTCAAGCTTTTGGCTTACAAAATTCATTATCATATTATTTCAACTACAAGAAAGTGAAAAGGCATATTCTCCAAAGGCACAAATAACAGCAAACAGATTCCCATTGTTAGTTTTTTGCCTTCAACACAGAATTGTAGAAAAACCAAAAACCTGACAGTCAGCAAATTGAATGATTCAGGCAAAACAAATATATACAATGCCAATTTTCTTTCAGAGCCAGAAAGTAGAGTAAATTACACAGGTTGATTTGTTTTCTTTTTTTAACTTTTATCTGAGAATTTGGCTTTTAAAAGATAGTTTTTACCCTTCAATTGGATTAGGACTGTGTTTGCAATGTAGTATCACCATGCTACAATTTTTTGATTTTTGTTTGTGGTTTTTTTTCCCCCTTTTTTCTGTATACTGATCAAGGATAGTGGGCTGTTCTTCCTGAAGAAAAAAGCCATGATAATGGATCTGGAGAGGAAAATTTTGAACCACAAGCCTTTGACACAACTATTTAACACTGACTCTCATTTGCTATAATAATATGTTATAGGCACAGTGCCTTTGGGGGAACATGTCACCTGTGGAATATTGCAGTATTCATTTTGGAAAGAAGGTCAGGATGTCTTACCCAGAGATCTTTGAGAAGGCAAGACTGGGGCTGTAGTCAAAGGACAATGAACCAGTGACCAATCTATTACCCCTTTCAAAAGCCTACTTCACCAACTGATTGAGTTTGGTTTCTCTGGAAAAGAACCCAGTACCTCCAAAGGACAGTCATCTAAAGATGAAATAAGGAGAAAGTAAAGAAGAGTGGAGTGGGGGGAAGGAGTCTATTACTACACTTCGAATTTCCTTTCTCTGTCTCCCAAGTACTGTGCTGGTCTTTACTAGAATGCTATCCTGCTAACCAGAAAAGCATTTAACAATTACTTAAATGCTTCACTTGGTTCTTGATTAAATGTTGATTCTAGGGGCGCCTGGGTGGCTCAGTTGGTTGGGCGACTGCCTTCGGCTCAGGTCATGATCCTGGAGTCCCAGGATCGAGTCCCACATCAGGCTCCCTGCTCCATGGGAAGTCTGCTTCTCCCTCTGACCTTCTCCTCGCTCATGTTCTCTCTCACTGTCTCTCTCTCAAATAAATAAATAAAATCTTAAAAAAAATGTTGATTCTAGCCAGAAGCCCATGTCTGAATCTCATTACGATTTAATACACATTAGACGGCAACCAACTGGACGTGAGCATTGGTGTCCAACAGTGAAGGCGAGCAGTAAATTTTGGAGTAGTATACTCCTAATGAAGTATCTTGAGAGTACCTTGGACTCTCCCAGGTACAAAAAATATATACTTTTCATCTGGAGTATGTGCTCTTAATCATAATCAAAAGACCCCTAGGCACCCCTACATAGAATTTTTATTGTCTCTAAAGAACTTGGATTGCAGAAAAATAGCATTTCTATTTCCATTAACCTCCAACTGAAATTTAGAACACTTAAATTATCAATGTAGGCAACAAATGTAGAAAAACAAATTTAAAATTATATATGATATTTTCTTATCAACGTGGAGCTATGGCAGACATTTCAAAATACTATTTATGCTCATCCCTGTCATAAAATTATCATTATTGACCTATGGCTAGATACCATTGTTTAATAGACACATGGATTACTGTATCATAAATTTTTGTTTCTAATATTTTGATAACTGAATTTTAATAAAATTGCCTTCCTTTGTGATTCTGTATCATTTACTTTAAGCACCAAAACATTATTCTGAGTAGGCACCTGGAGGCCTCAGCAGATTACCAAAAAAGTCCTTGGCACAACAGAAGTTAAGAAGGTTTGTCCGAGAGCTTCTCTGATTTTTCTAAGGATGTGAAACCAACAGCTAGAATTCTGTCACCCCAAAGCAGTATTTTGCAAGCTGAAAGCTGTGACAGGTGTTCTTACAGGGAGAAAGTTATGTAGGTGTCTATATAATTAGAGATAAACAATTTATGCCTATAGATCTAGCACAACTACAAAATTAATATGTATAATTTAAATAGAAACAAAACTATAAAACTTATGAAATTTAAGTTAATTATTTTCATGAATAATATTAACAGTATTCTATGAAAAGTATGGTGCTGAGTCACAAGTTCTTCTGTATTTAGGAAGCTTATACTATCCCGTATCCCAGCTGAGCAAGTGGGTCACCATTTTTCTCTGTTTGAATTGCCATAAAGTTGTCTTTTGTACATGAAGCCAGTACATACTTTAGTTCCACTACTGAGAAAAATATCTATCAAGTCTGCCTCCATCCCTTTCTTGATGGCTGGGAAACATCTAGCCAATACAGCTTAGCAGCCACATAAATCATAAATAGAAACTCAAGTACAGGCACGAAAATTCCATGTGAGTACTTGTTATAAAATGGTTATCCAGGAAAGAGCCTAGATGTCCATCAACAGATGAATGGATAAAGAAGATGTGGTATATCTATATCGATATCAATATCGATATCGATATCAATATCGATATAGATATATATAATGGAATACTATGCAGCCATCAGAAAGACCAAAATCTTGCCATTTGCAACGATGTGGATAGAACTAGAGGGTATTATGCCAAGCAAAATAAGTCAATCAAAGAAAGACAATTATCATATAATCTCTCTGATATGATGAACTTGAGAAGCAGGGCAGGGGTTGTTGGGGAAAGGGAGGGAAAAATGAAACAAGATGAGGCTGACCAGAAGGAGACAAACCATAGGAAACTCAATCTCAGGAAACCAACTGAGGGTTGCTGGAGGTGTGGCGGCTGGGATGGGGTGGTTGGGTTATGGACTTGGGGAGGGTATGTGCTATGGTGAGTGCTGTGAAATGTGTAAAACTGATGATTCACAGACCTGTACCCCTGGGGATAAAAATATATGTTTATAAAAAATAAAAAAATTAAAAAAAAAATAGAGCTACTCTATGACCCAGGAATTGCACTACTAGGTATTTACCCCAAAGATACAGATGTAGTGAAAAGAAGGGCCATCTGTACCCGAATGTTCATAGCATCAATGGCCACAATAGCCAAACTGTAGAAAGAACTGAGATGCCCTTTAACAGAAGAACGGATAAAGATGATGTGGTCCATATATACAATGGACTATTACTCAGCCTTCAGAAAGGACGAATACCCAACTTCTATATCAACATGGACAAGACTGGAGGAGATTATGCTGAGTGAAGTAAGTCAAGCAGAGAAAGTCAATTACCATTTAGTTTCACTTTTTGTAAAACGTACATTAGGAGAAGGAAGGGAAAAATGAAGTGGGGGAAATCAGAGGGAGAGACAAATCATGAGAGACTGTGGATTCTGAGAAACAAACTGAGGGTTTTAGAGGGGATGGGAGTGGAAGATGGGGGAGCCCAGTGATGGGTCTTAAGGAGGGCACGGATTGCATGGAGCACTGGGTGTTATACATAAACAATGAATCTTGGAACCCTGCATCAAAAGCTAGTGATGTATTTTATGGTGACAAACATAACACAATAATAAAAAAAAGAAAAAGAAAATTTTAAGTATGTAAAAAAAAAAAAAAAAAGTGAATGAGGGGTGCCTGTGTAGCTCAGTTGTTAATCGTCTGCTTTGGGCTCGGGTCATGATCCCAGGGTCCTGGGATAGAACCCTGCATTGGGCTCCCTGCTCAGATGCCTGCTTCTCTCACTCCTACTCCCCCTTCTTGGGTTCCCTCTCTTGCTGTGTCTTTCACTGTCAAATAAATAAATAAATAAAATCTTTAATAAATACAAATTAAAGTGAATGAGAGGCATGACACCATTTTCATCCAATACGGAGGATTACAGAGCTGTTACCAAAGAGCATGATACCAAAACAGAACACTTGAAGCTTTTAGCACCTTGCCCCACCTTTTTGTCACTTTAATTCCTGATCAGAGTTTCTAGGTTAATTCACTGTGTACTATGTTATCTTTAACCCAAAAGCTCTTGGTTGGTCAAAGAGTTTTTTTTCCTTCCCTTAATATTGAATTTATGTTTAAAGGAGAAAACAAAAAAATGAAATTAAAAAATGCAACCTAGAAAATCCCTTGCTGAAATATAACATGCAAGCTAAGAACGAGCCTTCCCCTTTCCATATTACAACTGGGTTTCCAAATGCAGCTAATGAAACTCCAGAAGTAACAGAGGCACATAAAACCTGTTTCACATTTACAAAGCTCTGCCACACAGTGTAACAGGAGGGTATTCTGATTAAGAGTTTACCAACTGTAGTATGCTTTGGCTTGATATTGAGGATCCTCAGGCGGAAGGGTCTTAAGGGAAGTCTACTTCCTTGTACCTTTGGCCGGAATTCTTCCCTTGGTTTCCTACCCAGGATATTTGGATAGAACAGAATGTCTGGCCATTGTATTTTTGGACTTAAGTGGACTTAAATAGCCTTTACATATGCCAGGAATTTAAAATGACATGTCAATTAGACAATCATTTTTTTAAAAGTATAAAAGCAAATCCTCTGCTAGGTGTTAGTACTGACACAGGCATTAAATGATGCTTTAGGTAAAACTGGTTAAATACATATCAGGTGCAGAAGTATGATCAGATATTGTTAATGAAAAGTGATAAATCAGATATCAAAATTTTGAAATGACTATATTTCATTTCTTTATTCATTCAATAAATAATTTTTCAATTTTTATTTATTTTTTAAATTTCTTTTCAGTGTTCCAGAATTCGTTGTTTATGCACCATACCCTGTGCTCCATGCAATATGTGCCCTCTGTAATACCCACCACCAGGATCACCCAAACTCCCACCCCATGCCCCTCCAAAACCCTCAGATTGTTTTTCAGAGCCCACAGTTTCTCATGGTTCATCTCCCCCTCCCTTCTCTTCCTCATTCAAAAAATATTTCATAGTGCAGTTGACAAAACAAACTACTCTCCCCAAACATAAATATGCTCTGCAATTTCAAAGAATGCAATGAAATTACATAAGCAGGTATGGAATGCTTGAAGGAGCACTGGTCTAGGAGTCCTAGGATTGGAATCCCAATTTCATGCCTACTCCCTGCTAGACGAGTGATACTGTATATGTCAACTTAATGTCTCTAAGCCTTAATTCCATCACTTGAAATGGTATTGTCTGTCCTGCATACCTCATCAGTTAATTATATGTAACGATCACAGAGAAAGCATTTATTTTTTTTAAAGATTTTTATTTATTTATTTGACAGACAGAGATCACAAGTATGCAGAGAGGCAGGCAGAGAGAGGGAAAAGCAGGCTTTCTGGCAAGCAGAGAGCCCAATGTGGGGCTCGATCCCAGACCTGGGGATCATGACCTGAGCTGAAAGCAGAGGCTTTAACCCACTGAGCCACCCAGATGCCCCAATAGAGAGTATTTAAATATGCCCTCAAAACAACGAAAGCTCTATAATCACAGGTTAGCAATACTACTGAAATGTATGAAAAACTATCAAATCCCTTGTCATCAATATTTTTAGTTAATGCAGATGGTCCATCGAGGGTCTAGGTGGTCAGATAGTAAAGCTCCATGCTAACTGTCAAAAACATTAATGACATGGAATGATATATATCTGAAGGTTTTGACTTTTCTCCATTCAACCATTCTAATTTCACCTGGATTTCCTTTACACATCAAATTTCCTTCATACTCTCAAGCAATGTTCCAGCCATAGGAAGAGAAAACGAGTCAAACAGACCTCCATCTAGCTTCCAAACTGAGTAACAAATACCCTGTGTCCATTTACTCTTCAGAGTATGTGTCTGCCTCTTCTACTCGAATCCTAACAAATGACCAAAAACTTTCAAAATAGAGACAAATCCACTTAGCAAAAGAAAATAACAATTGCCGTAATTGCAACCACATTAATGGGGCTGAGTGTTTGCTTAAATGACTTCTGCACTTGTGATGAAAATCCCTGTTCTGAAGTAATGAAGTGCTTAAAACATGAATAAAATCATTAAAACTTCAAAATCAAACTCACCAGGAAAACAATTTTTGCTGTGCATAATTTGGGTTTACAGTTACTACTGTCAGGTTAATAAACACGGTTCTGTATTAATCACTGGTGAATACCAAGCATAAGAAATAGTTAATACATAAGTGCTATGTGACACAATGAATGCAAACAGTTTCTTTGAAGCTAGAGCAATAGGATAATTCTGCGTTTCTTCAGACACTGACAAACCTATGCTATGCTAGCTAAAAGGTAGCTTAATCCTTCCCTTCTTGGCTCAGAAAGAAAATCAATACTCTGTCCAAGACTGTGATTGCCTTTTGTGGGTTTTCATGAAAAAGGCAGGAACAAACAAGAAAATGACCATGAATGGATGGGCTTCATACAATTTTCAACCATATAATCTTGTTTTAGGAAGTAGAAAATAAGAATTAAGAGATACCTGGGTGGCTCAGTCAGTTACATCTAACTTTGGCTGTGGTCATGATCTCAGGGTCCTAGAAATGAGCCCCATGTTGGGCTCTGCACTCAGCACAGAGTCTGCTTGTCCCCCTGCCCCTCCCCCTGCTTGTGCTCTCTCTTTCTTTCTCTCTCTCTCTCGTCTTCTTCTCTCTCTCTCTCAAATAAATAAAATATTTTTTAAAACATTTTATTTATTTATTTGACAGACAGAGATCACAAATAAGCAGAGAGGCAGGCAGAGAGAGAGGAGGAAGCAGGCTCCCCGCTGAGCAGAGAACCCAATGTGGGGCTCGATCCCAGGACCCTGGGATCATGACCTGAGCTGAAGGCAGAGGTTTTAACCCCCTAAGCCACCCAAGCGCCCCATCAAATAAATAAAATCTGTAGAAAAAAGAAAATAAGAATGAAAACAACTGCAGTTCTTACAGTGACTGTGCTCTGATTATGTTTTGCCAGCACTAACTGGATCAGAGCCAAAGCTCTTGGGACACTTTACCCACAACTTTTCCCCCAACAGTATTCTTGGAAGCTTAATGCCTTTACTAAAAATCTGAGGGATACTGAGAAATAGAACCAGAGCCTGCCACCATCTAACTGGTCCCATCTCCACACTCTGTCCTCTCTCTCTCTCTCTTCCAACTCTTATTCTGGAATAGCAGACAGATCCATTTGTCCTCTCATAGACGTCATTTTCCTCAAGATGTGATTGTCAGTCAACAACACGTAAAGTAATTGCACAGACAATAAGAGAAGGAGAAGAGGAAAAAAAGGTAAAAAGAACACATGAGCACCTGAAATGCCAATTGGGGGGATAGTAATATAGTTAATAGTCAATAGTTACGTTTGCCAGAAAAGAGAATGGAGTTTTGCCTGTGTGACCTGCAAGTGATTGAGAGTTAAGAGCACTGGTTGCCACACTTCAAAGTCCACCTGTGGGTTCTGAAGACATTAAAGGGCACGAGTACTCAGCACCCTCAGACTCACTTGTGTTCTTGTGATTTTGGTCCCCTGGGAGAGAAGCATCTGTGGTCCAGGCTGGAATGTGTTGATTGGGATGTGTAGCAGATGTCACAGTGCTCTTGTTACAAATTGTATTTGTAGCAATAATATCAGACACTTGAACTTCACCATCAGTGACCAAAGGTTCACTCCCATTTGATTTAAAATAAGCTTTTTTTAATGTTCCTGGAAGAAAAAAAAAAGATATTTTGATACATTACTAGAAGTATTCATTAAAAAATAAATCCATTAAGAAAACTCTAGAGCTACTTTCCCAAGTTTCATTCCACCCAGGCAAACACAAAGAGAAAGATGATGGCTAGCCAAACTACTCACTTCACTGGAACAACCAAGAGAGTTTCTCTTCTACCATGAGTACCCTAACTCTGTGAAGAGTCTGCTGCTTTCTCAAAAGCTTCAGGTAGAGAAATTGCATCTCCATCTTGGTGTCCCCATGCCCAAAGAATTTAGGGCAATTCCACCTCACCTGAGACTCACAACAAATAAATGAGATATGGTAAATCTTACAGTGTTTCCTTCCTCTTTTCTCAGGTTCTCAATTTCAAAAATCATTTTATGATCTTTAGTACCTAAGGCACAAGCTTTTTATATCTCTGCTCTCTGCCACCAAAGGACAATTGTGCCTGCTTAGCTTTGGCCTTACATCCCTCCACGTTTTCCAAATTTCAGTGACCTATGCATCATAGATAAATAAAAATAATAGGGCTCATATGTTTACCAACACTATATCATAAAAACTCCCCAAAAGTAAAACTCTAATTCTAGAAAAACTGAGAGAAGGAACTAAATTATCTTCATCTTTGACCAGAAAATATAAATATAATACAATCAATATGATGTAGTTGTTAAACTAAGATGATCAACTCGTCACTTTTTTGAGGTATTCATTCATTGACAAAACAGTCAAACGATATTGGAAATTACCTAGCTTTGGCTTCGGCAGAAACTCCTGAAAACTCTGAAAGAGATGATGTATTTTTAACTTAGTAAAAATAGACAACAGACTGTTTCCAGAATATAGCACTATAATTGTATGTCACTAAAATAAACAAATGTGATATTGATTCATTATAGAAATACCCGAGGGAGGGTTTTTTCCCCCCCCTAAAGGAATTTACAATGAATGCTCTTATTGGCTCTTCCTTTGCCAAACAGTCCACGGGCCATTAAAAATAAAATAAATATAAATAAAATGTTTAATATCAGTCTATGGAAAAAATTTCTCCACATGTGCTTGACACTTGGAAAACATTAACTACAAATCAAAATAGAAAAGCAGCTGTTTTCTAGCTAACACTAAGGTCAACGGTTTCATCTGCCGAAAGATTCTAAATAAAACGGTGCAGCATAAAAGCTCAATTGTGACCATGTGGTGCAGGTAACACGCTCTCCAAAACGTCTGTGTGATTCTGAGTCAATATTAAAGTCATCTTAAATGTGATAGACTTGATGACTGTATAATATGTATAATATGGTATTTCTTTCATACAGAAGAATGTATGAATCAATTAGATATGATTTTATTTTCATCTATTTATGTAATTGTTCTCAATGTTACTTATTTTGACATAAATAGCCTTTTCGCAGTAACATGTTAATTCCACTAATGTGGCTATCATGGACTTTTAAAGCCCATAAAGGTGATTGGCTTATGATGCTAACCCTCTGAATCAACATCCGGCTCTGTCAACGGACTTTCGGCAAATGCCAACTCCTCACAGTTATAACCCTGAATAACTCACTTAAAAGGAGTGCCTTCCCCTATGAAATATGCCAACAGTTGTTCTTCACATTTTGTTTATAGTGATCAGCCACATTAATAATCTTTCCTTTATCTTTTTCATCTAACCACAGGGGCAAAAGTGTTAAATGCATTCTTAGGAAACGCTGATTTGGATAACAACTTCCTGCAAAAATTCAGCTTCCCGGGGCACCTGGGTGGCTCAGTCAATAAGTGGCTGCCTTCGGCTCAGGTCGGGTCCTGGGTCAAGTCCCGCATCGGGCTCCTTGCTCAGTGGGAAGCCTGCCTCTCCCTTTCCCACCCACCCCTGCTTGTGCTCTCTTTCTTGCTGTGTCTCTGTCAAATAAATTAATAAAATCTTTTTTAAAAAATGGTTTAAAAAGAAAATTCAGCTTCCCTGCTCTTAAACTCACATATCAAAGCAAGTTGGCAGAATAGACAGAAAGGCAAAGGTAACTGGGTGTGATGCAAAAATAATGAATATTGTTACGCTGAAAAAATAAAAAATTAATAAAAAAATTTAAAAAAAAAACAAGAAGAAAAAAGAAAGGCAAAGGTAATCCATGATATAGGGTTGTGGTTGGAGTTACTGTTCTTTGAATACAATTTTAAAGGGACAGTCAGACCAACCAACTGACAGAGAGTGGGAGAAACACACCTAAGGACCTATCTAAAAAGCCTGAACTCATTAGACAATTTATTTTCAAGCATCTCTGGAAACCCACCAACTCTCAACTCACAGTTGGTCATCTATGATGCTTTTTTTTTTTTTTTTAAAGAACAAAAATTAGAACTCAGTAAGACTGAATGCCCTCAGACTATACCATGATGAGCTGTAAAAGTGCTGAGGGTTATTAGCCCAAAGTGGAGGGTTCATTCTTCCTGTTTTGCCCCCATCCTCCTATATTCCTATTTTTATAGTGCTGTGGTTCAAAGTGCAGGTCCTACAGCCTGACCACCTGGATTTCAATCCCATCTCTGGTACTGACCAGCCCTGAAACTTTGGGAAAACTCTCAAATACCATAAAATAAGGAAAATAAAAGGCCCTCCCCTCAAGGGACTGGTCATTAGGATCAAATTAGTCTTTCTCTCTCTCTCTCTCTCTCTTTATATATATATATACATATATATATATGTATATATATATATATATGTATACACACGTACACACAGACACATTTGGAACAGGTCCTGGCACATAGTAAGTTCTCAATAACTTTTAGTCATTACTACATAATGATAGTCATGAAAGGAAAACTGCCTTCCTAGGATTACTCAGGTGCTCTTAAATAAATACCAGTTTTTACTGACAATAAATGCAACCCACATAACAAAAATGTTCAAAAGAATCACTTAACCTACTTTTGGAGTGAATGAAGTGGGGGGCTCTTTCATGCCAAGTTAATGCAAGGCCACACTGATCAAGGCTGTATGGCTTAAATGGTCATGGAGTTTTCCTAAACAGAAGAGGGAGGTGAGTGGGTATGCGTCAGAGCCATGCCGCATACAGACTCAATGGACCACTGCTCATTTTGCATAAGGAAAGAGGCCACAAGCCAAGGAAAGCAGGAAGCCTCCAGGAGCTGGGAAAGATAGGAAACAGACTGTCCCCTAGAGCCTCCAGAAGGAATACAGTCCTGCCAATATCTTACTTTTAGCCTAGTGCCATTCAGACTTCTGCCCTCCATAACTTGAATTTAATATATTTATGTCATTTTAAGTTACTAAGTAATTGATTTGTTTCAGCAGTCATAGGAAACTAATACAGGCATCTTGCTAGGGATATTCAGTATAGGCATCTACAGAGCTGGCTTTCCAACAATCTTTTAAAACAGATGAAATTACTAGCTCTTTACAGAGTTTCAGGGAGAAGGAAAACAAAGCTTTCAAGAGTTATTTAACTTACCCAAGAATTGAGCTGGGACGTGATACACACACATACACATGCACCCACTCACACTTCTCACTTCGAACAAGTTGTACAAGTTGGAAAAAATCAACCACCCAATGCATGGAGAAAAAATTACCTTCCTATGATACGAGTTTGAAAGTAATTCCTTATCTTTATATCTCTAGCCATGTGGTAACACATTTACTTGGCATTTTCTATGTGCCAGGAACTTTTGTATTTACTCTCTGCTGAAAACACATTTAGTAAGAGCTTCTTATCATCAAGATGTTTATAGATTAGTTGAGGGAAACAGGCATGTAGTCTAAAAATACAAACCATGATACAACGGCTTTGAGAATGATATGCATAAGGCAATCTGGTGACAGAAAGTAGAGAAGTAGCTGTCATGCCATTTGAGAAAGTTAGAAAAGGTTTCTTAGGGGAGAATCATCCTCAATAGAAATCTTTTTTTTTTTTTTAAAGATTTTATTTATTTATTTGACAGAGAGAAATCACAAGTAGACAGAGAGGCAGGCAGAGAGAGAGAGAGGGAAGCAGGCTCCCTGCTGAGCAGAGAGCCCGATGCGGGACTCGATCCCAGGACCCTGAGATCATGACCTGAGCCGAAGGCAGAGGCTTAACCCACTGAGCCACCCAGGCGCCCAACCTCAATAGAAATCTTAAAAGATATTTAACGATTGTGTATGTTTGAGCAAAGCATTTGTGAGGAAGAAGGGGTGTGGTAATAGGGAATGGAGAACTTTCTAGATGGAACAAAGGGGAAGATATGCAAAGCCCAGCAGCAGGTCATTAAATACAGCCAGCACACGGGGGACTGGCAGGAGGGAAAGCGAGAGAAGGAGAAGCAGCCACATTATGAAGAGTAGTTCCTCTTAAAGTCCTGGAATTGTTCTTATGATGAGGAATTTTGTAGGATCTTAGATGGGGTGGCACAATGGAATGATTACTGGGGCAGCAGGATGATGCTGGAATGGCGTCAAGTCTGGAGGATAATAAGGATGCTACTGCAATAGTCCGAGTGAGAAAAGAGTATGGCCTGACCCAAGGCAAAAGCAACCAAGACAAAGGTAACATTTAGAAGAGAGTTTTCAGAGGCAAAATTGTGAGTGACAGGGAACAAGTCAGAGGTCCCGTCCCGGTTTCTGGTTTGAATTACAGTGTATCTGAAGGGACCCTCCCCCCACCCCTACACTGCGAGAGAAGTGGTAATCATTAGGGCTACTGATCAAAAATTTTCAATTCTCTTGCATTCTACTAAGACACATGCGTGGGTTACACTCTCTGACCTAATTCCCTGTCTCTGGACTTTTTTGACATTGGTCAAAGGGTACAAACTTCCAGTTATAAGATGAGTAAGTTCTGGGCATCTAGTGTGCAGCCTGGTGATTGTGGTTAATAATACTGTATCATACACTTTAAAAAAAGAAAAAAAAGAATCTCCAGGGCTCTTTTCCTTTTTCTCAGGCACAATAATTTGCACAGGTGCAAGATGATGGCTGTCCCTCACTTTAGTCCCTAAATGATTTCAGTGAGCAAAGCCCCCGTGCCATTCACAAAGGACTTGTAACACCAAGGAGAAAATACCTTTGTTGTTTTTAAACCATTACTATTTTAGGATTACTTTTGTTATACAGGACAGCACAGCCTCTCCTGACTGTTACAACAGATAATTTACAAATACATTGAGTTTACAATGCTTGCAAAACATTCAAGGGGAAAAAAGTCTAAATCTAAAGAACCTTAACATTTCCTCCAGAATGATTTGCCAGACCGCCACAAATTTATATCTTCCAGAGCACACACTCTTTGGATCACAGCTACTCTCAAGAACCATCGTCTGTTTCCCTGTCTGCCTCCTTGAAGGTAGGAAGATGCATTATGCACGTCTGCATCTCAGCAGAATGTTGGGCAACAGTGTCGGCCTTAATGACTACTTGTTGAAATGTATGGATGATGAAGGCATGGGAGTGGATGACATTGCCGAGAGGGGCATGGGTGTCAAGTGAGAAGAAAGAGAGAGCTTAGGACAGAAATCCCAGCATTTAATGGCTAGGTAAAGAAAGATGAACTCAAGCAGACAGAGAAAGAGCTGTCAAGACATAGCAGAAAAATCAGAAGTGAGAACATGCAGGCAAAACAGAAGCACATTTTGAAAAGAAAGGAGTAATTAAGACTGGATAAGATCATATCTGGTCATATGATCCCAGCTGAATGACAGACAATGTTGCTGGCACCAACTAACCATGAACATGCTCCCTTGAAACTGGCAAAAACAAGCACAGAGAGAAAGCATGAGGTTTTTGTGTTTTGTTTTTTTTTTTAAAGGACAATAATAATTACACTTATTGAGCATTTACTGCTAAGCATTTTAAATCCATTATTCCATTTACTCTTCACAACCTTATGAAGTAGATACTAATATCATTTCACTTTACAAAAGAGAACTAGAAAGTTCTATGAAAATTGCTCAAGATATCAAAGCCAGCAACTGAGCGGGAATTCAAAACCATGCAGTCTGACTTCAAAGCCTAGTCTTTCCACCAAGATGTTTTGTTTTTCAAGTGGTGGTATTTATCATTTTTATTTATTAATTTTGAACAATATCTTTAAAAAAAAGTCAAACTTCATTCTCTATTTTAGGAAAACGGTTGGCTCCACATTAAGAATGAAGATGAAAATCTATCTCCTCTGACCACCCTCCTGCTCTCCATTACCCAATTTTGGTTGTTATATTCTTTTATTTACTTTTTAAATTTTATATCTTTTTTTTAAAAAGTCTTATTCAAATGCACATTGGTTTCAAATGCTGTGCATTGGATAAAAAGTCACTGGTGCCTCAGAAAGGACATTTAGTAGTATGACAAAAAGAGAAAGAGGGAAGATCAGATTGCGGCGTGTTGAGGACAGGATCAAGCACAGAAATCACCTTGGGATCTTGCTAGAATGCAAGATCAAGAGGTCTGGAGTGGGATCTGCTTTTCACACAAACTCCCAAGGAATGTTGACATTGTCCCCATGCACTACACTTTGAGTACATGGGTTTAGACTCCTATTTCAGAAAGCTTTAAACATTACATATAACCTCAGGCCTGAGCAATTAAAGAAAAACTATTCTCAAGTTTGAGAACTCTATGTCCATGAATCTACACCTGAAGGCCAGGGTTATTCAAGGAATATGGGGGACTTAGGAATACGGAGTCAGGTCATAAAAGGTCATACAGGATCTTAGATTTCTGGTGTATGGAAATAAGGATCTGGGAAGTTTTTCCATATTAATGTGATAATCGAAATGAAATATTCTAAGTTAGGAAGTTAAAATTCTTCTAATTCCAAGTTCTTATAAAAGCCACAAGCGTAAAGAAGTTTGCTGAGAGAAAAACGATATTTAAGTTCAATGATCTTTAGCTCAGCTAGCATTTTTGAAGCGGAAAGTCACTTTTGTCGAGGAATATTTCTCCTGAGTTCAAGAAAAATGGGCTATTTGCCATATTTCCTACAATCTTCACCACTATAATTTGTCTTTCTTCTTCACTGCATGACAAAACAAAGCATTAACTGGCCACACACTGTCCTTTCACAGTACTACGAAAATTAGGAAAGCTACCTTGGACCACCCTTGATAAGCTTATGGTTAAAACAAACAAAATTTATTTTAGAAGTGGATGAATAGAAGGGCCTTTGAAATCAAGACTTCAAGAGCCTGGGAAAGAAGACAGGAAACAAGCTAATGAGACTTTCTGGACCATAACTTTGGTGAAATTAAGATGACTAATAGTTTGCAAAAGTCCAAAACACCCTACACTTGGAGAACTGTTGCAATAACCCCATATTTTTTCTTCCTGCCACATACTCTACCCACTTCAACCTTCTCTCCCCACACCTGCCAGAGGCACCTTGTAAAAGCCTCTGAAGATCAACCAAGTCACTCCCACACTCCACATCCTCGTGGAGTTCATGTTGAAAGTGCCACTCCAACCGTCCTCGACTCAAACTAGCTTTGGGCCCCTGTCATAAACTCACATAGCAATTGTCTCCTCCCACATCAGAGTCACCTCTGGTGTCATTAATTAATTGTGGGATCATTTTTTAATGCCTTCATCCCTCACTGAACTGTGGAGCCCACGAGGGTAGGTTTTATTCAGTGCCATAACACACTGCCTTGCACTCAATAAATGTTCATTAAAGGGTCGAATAGAGCCAAAATACCGCTATAATTCTATTTTGCCGAATGTTTCCCAACATACCAAAATAATTTTACTTTAAATATTGTGTATATGTGTTTATGTATTATTTATATATTACATATAATTTAAGGCAGATATCGATGCAATCTCTAATAAAGTACTCTATCACAAAAGCTAACTCTTGTAGGCATGGGAAGGCAGCATGACCTGCTCCTGGCTTAATTCTGATAAGAAATGGATTAGCCTCTGAAATTAATCTTCGGGTCTAAGTATAAGAGCTGTGTGAAACTTGCCATCCATTGCAAATCCCACAGTCAAATTTATTCCTTCCTAGTGACTTCACTGGCAATTAAAACATATTGTGGCAATGGCTAGGTTGTAGAGTTATTGAGGTTATGAATTCTGGGATTACAATGACAATGGATAATAGCACAAAAATTTTAGTTCTTATGGATAGAGTTAAAAAGAAATAAACACGTTTTTAGTCAATTTTTGAGTATAATAAAATCTAATTCTTTACTTCCATAATAAATTTGGTTGTTTATGAAAAGGCTACAACAAATTTAATTTCATTTGACTTACATAATAATTCTGTAACATGAGTAAGAATTTAATTCTTCCTCTGACAGAGAAGTTGAAGGATCTGACCAAAACCCACACATCTAGTAAATGGAAGAGGAAGAACACTAAACCCCAGCCTTATAAAATTATTATAAATTATTTTTCTATGTCACATGGCTCTCCATTATTAAGCTATAACTAAAGAAATAAAAACCTAGGTAGAATATTATAACTTCCCCACTCTTCAGTTTTCCTTTCAATGTCTTTCAACAACCTAAATCTTTTTGTATTTTTATTTTTTTTAAAGTATTTATTTATTTATTTATTTATTTGAGAGAGAGACAGTGAGAGAGAACATTAGCGAGGAGAAGGTCAGAGGGAGAAGCAGACTCCCTGTGGAGCTGGGAGCCCGATGTGGGACTCCATCCCGGGACTCCAGGATCAAGACCTGAGCGAAAGGCAGTTGTCCAACCAACTGAGCCACCCAGGTGCCCCCTAAATCTTTTTTTAAAAAACATTTTTGGGTATAATTGACATAGTGTCACATTAGTTTCATGCATGCAACATAGTAATTCAACTTCTGTTACGCTATGCTCACAAGTGTAGTTACCGTCTGTCACCGTACAAGGCTACTCAAATATCACTGACTGTGTACCCTATGCTGCGCCTTTTATTCCTGTGGCTTATTCAATTGGTGGTAACTGGACGCCTGTATCTCCCACCCGTCTTCTCCCACTTTGCCCATCCCCCATCCCTTTCCCTCTGGCAGCCATCAATCTGTTCTCTGTACTTACGGTCTGATTCTGCTTTTTGTTTGTTTGCTTATTTACTTGCTTTGTGTTTTTTATATTCCACATATGAGTGAAATCATATGGTATTTATCTTTTTCAGTCTGAGTTATTGCACTCAGCATAATAGACTTTGGGCCCATCGATGTTGTCACAAATAGCAAGATCTCATCCTTTTATAAATGACCACAAAATATTCCATTTCATATCTATATATCTATAGATATAGATATACTGCCTCTTCTTATCCATTAGTCTACTGATGGGCAATTGGACTGCTTCCATATCTTGGCCATTGTCAGTAGTGCTACAGTAAACATAGGGGTACATGTTACTTTTTGAGTTAGATTTTTCATTTTCTTTGAGCAAATCTCAGTAGTAGAATTGCTGGATCACACAGTAATTCTACCTTTAATTTTTTTTGAAGAATTTCCACACTGTTTTTCACAAGAGCTTCACCAATTTGCATTCCCAAAAACTGTGCCCAAGGGTTCCTTTATCTCCACATCCTCACCAACACTTATCATTTCTTTATGTTTTTGATTTTAGCCATTCTGAGAGCCAAAACGTTATATTTCATTTTGTTTTAATTTGCATTTCCTTGCAAACTTCCTTGATTGATGATGGTGAGCATTTTTTGATGTGTCTGTGCATCTTCTTTGGAAAAATGTCTATTCAGATCCTCTGCCCATATTTAATTAGATTATTTGGGGTTGTTTTTTTTTTTTTTTTTTTTTTGGTGTTCAGTTGTATAAGTTCTTTATATATTTTGAGTATTAACCCCTTATCAGATATATCTTGTAAATACCTTCTCCCATTCAATACATTGTCTTTTTGTTTTGTTTATGGTTTCCCTCACTGTGTAGAAGCTTTTTATTTTTATGTGGTCCCAATAGTTTAATTTTGCTTTTGATTCCTTTGCTAGAACAGACATATCAAGGAAAACATTTCTATGGCCACTATCAAAGAAATTACTACCTATGTTTTCTTCTAGAAATTTTATGGTTTCAGATCTCACATTACCTCTTTAATCCATTTTGTGTTTATGTTTGTGAATGGTATAAGAAAGTGGTCCAGTTTCATTCTTTTGCCTACAGCTGTCCAGTTTTCCCGGCACCATTTGTTGAAGACTTTTCCCACTGCATGTTATAGTCTTGCCTTCTTTGTCATAGATTAATTGACCATATAAATATGGCTTTATCTCTGGACTATTTATTCTCTTTCAATGATCTATATGTCTGTTTTCACACTAGCACTATATTGTTTTGACTAAAGCTTTGTAGTATATCTTAAAGCCTGGGATTGTCATCTCTTCAGCTTTGTTCTTATTTCCCAAGAAGGCTTTGGTTATTTGGGGTCCTTTTGGTTCTATCAAAATTTTAGCATTACTTGTTCTAGTTCTTTGAGAAATGCTCTTAGTATTCTGAGAGTAACTTCACTGAATCTGTAGACTGTTTGGACATTGGGTGGTATGGACATTTTAACAATACTCATTCTTCCAATCCATGAGCATGGAATATCTTTCTGTTTGTTTCTGTCATCTCCAATTCTTTCATCAGTGTTTTATAGCTTTCAGAGTATAGATCTTTCACTTCCTTGGTTAAGTTTATTCCTAGGTATTTTATCCTTTTTGGTGCAATAGTAAATAGAACTGTTTTTGTAATTTCTCCTATTGGCGCTACTCATTCTTAGTGTACAGGAATACTATTGATTTCTGGGGGTTAATTTTGTATCCTGCAAATTTGCTGACTTCAGTGATTACTTCCAATAGTTTTTTGGTGGAGTCATTAGGATCCTCTATATATGGTATCAAGTCATCTTCAAATAGTGACAGTTTATCTTCTTCCTTACCAATATAGATGACTCTTTCTTTTGCTTTTCTGATTGCTGTGGCTAGGACTTCCAGTACTATGTTGAATAAAAGTACTGAGAATGGACATCCTTGTCTTGTTCTGATCTTAGAGATAAGCTCTCAGTTTTTCCCAATTGAGTATGATGTTAGCTGTGGGTGTTTTATACATGACCTTTATTAGGTTGAGGTATGTTCCCTCCACTCACTCTGTTGAGAGTATTTATCATGAACTGTTGTTAAATTTTGTCAGATGCTTTTCTGCATCGATTAACATGATCACATGATTTTTATTCTTCATTTTGTTCATGTAGTTTATCACACTGATTGATCTGCAAATATTAAATTATCCTTGCATCCCCAGAATAAATCCCACTTGATTGTGGCAATAATCCTTTTAATGTATTATTGAATGGTTTGCTATTTTGTTAAGGATTTTTGCATCTGTGTTCTTCAAAGATATTGGCTTATAGTTTGTGTGTGGTTTTGGGGGTGTGTGTGTGTGTGTGTGTTGTCTTTGTCTGGTTTTGGTATCAGGATAATGCTGGCCACATAAAATGTCTTTGTGAGCTCCCCTTCCTCATCTATTTTTGAAATAGTTTTTTTTTTTTTAAAGATTTTATTTATTTATTTGACAGAGATCACAAGTAGGCAGAGAGGCAGGCAGAGAGAGAGAGAGAGAGAGGAGGAAGCAAGCTCCCTGCTGAGCAGAGAGCCTGATGCGGGGCTCGATCCCAGGACCCACAGATCATGACCTGAGCTGAAGGCAGAGGCTTTAACCCACTGAGCCACCCAGGCGCCCCTATTTTTTGAAATAGTTTAAGGAGAGTACATATGAACTCTTCCTTAAATGTGTGGTAAAATCCACCTTGTAATCTATCTGATCCTGGACTTCGATTTTTTAAAAAACAGAATCTTTATTTTAGAGTCCAAATCTTTGGAACCATATGGACAGCTCACGGTTTCTGCTGATTTTAGAAACACTAAACTAAACTAAACTAAACTAAGACTTTGTAGTTCCAACTTTGGTTTTGGGGGTTGAGGAGAGAAACTATTTGCTATTGCTCTGTTCTATATCCTGCCAGTGAAATAATTATTCAGAAAAGTCCAACTCTCTTATCTTCAGGAATCTCTTTGCCACTTGGTTTTATACATGAGAGAAGCCCAAAGAGACAAAATTAGAGACACATAATGCATATGTATTAGCCTAAAGCTTTTATTATCTTGTCCCAAATAACAATCCTCTCACTATTATCTTTGTCTTTTGAAGCTATAGCTCCTGTTATTTATACAAAATTTATACAAATTTGGCATCCCACCATCCCATAGTATAGCTATCCCATAAATAACTATAAAACTTTGAAAGAGTATGGAGTTATAAATGCAAACCAAAAAGAACATGTTTGAAAGTAAGCAGGATTTAATGAGGTTTTTTTTTTAAAACACAGATATAAATGGTTTTATTGCTCAGTACAGCAACAAACATCTCAGTTATCAAATAGGAAATATTTATTTGAGGAGATATTACTTAATATATCCATATATCATCTGGTGCTGAATTTATGAAAAGAATGCTTTTGAAGAAAATGTCCAGGAAACCCCCACTTTCTAAAGGTTACCTAAATATAAGCCATAGTGGTACTTAGAAGTGGTTATAAATGGTATACTTCCTAATCCCATATACAGTAATAAAAGAAATCTCCTCCTAGGTATAAACCCAAAAGAAATGAAAACATATGTTCACACAAAAACTTGTACATGAATGTTCAGAGCAACATTATTCATAATAGGCAAAAGATGGAAACAACTAAAATTGGTATATGGACAAAGAAAAAGTGGTAAATCCACACAACAGAATATTATTTGGCTGTAAGAAGGGATGAAATACTGAAATATAATAGAACATGAAATGGAACTAATAGGATATAGTAGACTATAGTAGAAATATAATAGAACATTGAAAATATTATGCAAAATTTAAAAAAACTGGTTAGGAGCACCTGGGTGGCTCAGTGGATTAAGCCTCTACCTTCGGCTCAGGTCATGACCTCACGGTCCTGGGATCGAGCCCTGCATCGGGCTCTCTGCTCAGTGGGGAGCCTGCTTCCCCCTATTTCTCTCTGCCTACTTATGATCTCTGCCTGTCAAATAAATAAATAAAATATTTTTAAAAAACTGGTTACAGGGGCGCCTGGGTGGCTCAGTGGGTTAAGCCGCTGCCTTCGGCTCAGGTCATGATCTCAGGGTCCTGAGATCGAGTCCCGCATCGGGCTCTCTGCTCAGCAGGGAGCCTGCTTCCCTCTCTCTCTCTCTCTGCCTGCCTCTCAGTGTACTTGTAATTTCTCTCTGTCAAATAAATAAATAAAATCTTTAAAAAAAAAAACTGGTTACAAAAATCACATAGGGTGATATGAAATGTCCAGAATAGGGAAATCTATAGAGACATTATTACACAGATTAGTGATAGCTTAGGGTTGGGACAGGGGGGCTATGGAAAGACAGGAGACTGACAGTAAAAAGTACAGTTTCTTCTTAAAGTGGTAAAAGTGTTCCAAAATTGATTGTAGCGAGGGTTACACTTACCTGTGAATATACTAAAATTTCAATAAAGCTATAAGGATAGGAACTAATAAATAAACAAACTTAACCGAAATAAAGCACTATCTTAATTGCTTCTCTTCTCTGTTGAGAGGCACTGAGGTACTTAAAATGTGTTTAAAACTTCTATTTGCATTCTACCCTGAGAATGAAAGGAAGTCATTTTCAATGTTTGTGAGCCTCTGAATACACTATTGCCAGAATTAGATTGAAAACTGACAACAGTATGATTGGTAGAACCAGACAGACACTTGCACAGATAATACCGATAAAACTAGACAAAACACACAAAAAAGTACTTGAAGACCCTGGAAAGGAAACAAAAGCTGACCAACTCTGGAGGGGTGTGGAGTCTTGGAAGGAAAGGGTGGCAAAGATGAACTTCAGTTTTGTCCAGCCTGTAGCCTGAGAGCTGGCCACAGTTAGTACAATGTGGGCACAGACTGACTAAAACTCCAATAGAAAACCAAACTGATGATGAACATTTTTTCATGTGTCTGATAGCCATTTGTATGTCTTCATTGCAGAAGACATTTTTCTTCTTTTTTAATTTAAATTTTTATTTTTTATAAACATATATTTTTATCCCCAGGGGTACAGGTCTGTGAATCGCCAGGTTTACACACTTCACAGCACTCACCAAAGCACATACCCTCCCCAATGTCCATAACCCCACCCCCCTTCTGCCACCCCCCTTCCCCCCAGCAACCCTCAGTCTTCTGCCCATTTTTGGATGTGATTATCTGTTTTGTGTGTGTTGAGTTTGAGTTCTTTATAGATCCTGGATATCAACCTTTTGTCTGCACTGTCATTTGCAAATATCTTCTCCCATTCCATGGGTTGCATTGAGATATCACCTTACACCAGTTAGAATGGCCAAAATTAGCAAGACAGGAAATAACGTGTGTTGGAGAGGATGTGGAGAAAGGAGAACCCTCTTACACTGTTGGTGGGAATGCAAACTGCTGCAGCCACCTTGGGAAACAGTGTGGAGATTCCTCAAGAAATTAAAAATAGAGCTTCCCTATGACCCTGCCATTGCACTACTGGGTATTTAACCCAACGAATCAGATGTAGTGAAAGGAAGAGCCATCTGTATCCCAATGTTTATAGCAGCAATGGCTACAGTCGCCAAACTGTGGAAAGAACCAAGACGCCCTTCAACGGATGAATGGATAAGGAAGATGTGGTCCATATACACTATGGAGTAATATGCCTCCATCAGAAAGGACGAATACCCAACTTTTGTATCAACATGGACGGGACTGGAGGGGATTATGCTGAGTGAAATAAGTCAAGCAGAGAGAGTCAATTATCATATGGTTTCACTTATTTCTGGAGCAAAACAAATAACATGGAGGACAAGGGGAGATGGAGAGGAGAAGGGAGTTGGGGGAAATTGGAAGGGGAGGTGAACCATGAGAGACTGTGGACTCTGAAAAACAACCTGAGGGTTCTGAAGGGGCGGGGGGGTGGGTGGTTGGGGGAACCAATTGGTGGGTATTAGGGAGGGCACGGATTACGGGTGCCTGGGTGGCTCAGTGGGTTAAGCCGCTGCCTTCGGCTCAGGTCATGATCTCAGGGTCCTGGGATCGAGTCCCGCATCGTGCTCTCTGCTCAGCGGGGAGCCTGCTTCCTCCTCTCTCTCTCTGTCTGCCTCTCTGCCTACTTGTGATCTCTTTCTGTCAAATAAATAAATAAAATCTTAAAAAAAAAAAAAGGATTGCATGGAGCCCTGGGTGTGGTGCAAAAACAATAAATACTGTTATGCTGAAAAGAAATTAAAAAAGAAAAGAAAAGGATAACATGCTGTTCAGAAAAAAAAAGAAAACCAAACTGAGGGTTTTGGAGGGGAGGGGTGGTGGGGGGTTGGATGAGCCTGGTGGTGGGTATTAAGGAGGGCGCATATTGCATGAAGCACTGGGTGTGATGCATAAACAATGAATCTTGGAACACTGAAAAAATAAAATAAAGTTAAAAAAAAAAAAAGAAAAAACCTGAATGCTGCTGTGCTGAGCCACTTTCTCTCTTTAAAAAAAAAAATCTTATTTATTTATTAGGAGGAGTGCGTGCATAGGAGGGGGTGGGCTGGGAGAGGAAGAAGCAGGCTCCCTGCTTATGAGTCAAAGGCAGACTCTCAACTGACAGAGCCTACTCCCTCTCTGTTTTCTTATCACCCTCTGACTTCTGAAGTGTCTCTCCTCTCTTGGCAGCTGTGAAACCCAGCATTTCCAGGGTCTTTTCTTGTCTGACCATTCTTCCTGTTTCCCTTACTTCCTCCTCTTTCTTTATCTTCCCCCTTAAATATTCCAGGGCCTTTGACCTCAGCTTTTCTTTTTTCTTTCTTTCTTTTTTTTTTTTTTTAGATTTTATTTATTTATTTGACAGAGATCACAAGTAGGCCGAGAGGCAGGCAGAGAGAGAGGAGGGGAAGCAGGCTTCCTGCTAAGCTGAGAGCCTGATGTGGGGCTTGATCCCAGGACCCCTGCCCTCAGCTTTTCATCAGGACACATCCTCTTTCTGGTTCATCTACTTCTCCTGTTTCAACTGCCAGTCAAACTCCCACCTTCATAACTGAAGTCAGGACTCCCTTCTGAGCTCCCTTTCTGGATACTTCCAGCTTCAGATTAATAACAGTGCAGTGAAGGTTAAGTTCTAAAGTGAGCACAGAACCAAAAATCATATAGAGTTGCAATTTCCCTTGAAATGTCCTTAGAAAAGCAACATGTTCCTATATTCCTACAATCATTTCTTGGTCCTGTCTGTACTGTTGAATTTGCCCAAGATGAATGCACCCGGACTATGGCACCACCATATTTTGTTGTCCCCCAAGTATCTCTGAGTTAACATGACCAAACTCAACTTCCAACCTGCCCTCCATCTCTGTGCGCCCCACTCCTCTACCTTTATTTCCCACGTTAACAGATGGTGCCAAAATCATCCTGATTTCCCAAGCAAAAAATCAAGCAGTCAATATTGATCCCTCTTCTCCTTCACACCAAAATCTAGTCAGTCTTGATTTCTGTTGATTTTTTTTTTAAAGATTTTATTTATTTGTTTGACAGAGAGAGAGAGATCACAAGTAGGCAGAGAGGCAGGCAGAGAGAGAGAGAGAGAGGAGGAAGCAGGCTCCCCACTGAGCAGAGAGCCTGATGCAGGGCTCGATCCCAGGACCCTGAGATCATGACCTGAGCCGAAGGCAGAGGCCTTAACCCACTGAGCCACCCAGGAGCCCCGATTTCTGTTGATTTTAATGCACCAAATGCCTTAATGCTAACTTAATGCTAACAAATGCTAATGTAGGCACAGGCAGAGCCTCAAAACCTCAAAACCACCTCCAATCCTTTCTGCCTCCAATCCTCTGCAGTGCATCTAGGTCTACTGTCTTCTGCAAATACAAATTTGATCAGATTTCTCCCCACTTGGAGAGATCCTCCAATGGTAAACTACAACCCATAGCAATGGTTTTCAAGCATTTTCATACTACTTTCAAAGAAATATCGGATAAGATCCTAATATCTACAAATACATACAAACTGTATCTTATTAGGATTAATTTGCTGTATAAGTTGTTAATGTGTGTCATATTAAAAACCAGATATTGAGAAAATAATAGGTAGTTTTGGTGAAATAAAAAATTCAAGATTGTTGGTAAGCAATTTGATCAGAATCATCTTGGTATTTATTTCTCTATTTTACTTGCCTACATGTGAAAAAAAAAATCTGAATTCATAGCAATAGGTAGCTACCAAAGGTAATATTTTGGATTTCCTCCTCCAATCATTCGCCTTTTAAGTTTAACATATTGTTTATTTAAAAAGATAGCAAGATCCAAATACAAATGAATTGAGCTGTCAGCACAAATTATTTGGTTGCTGCTCTCCACTTGGTTAAAACTTTTAGTTTGAGCATGTGTTTAAGATTTAATTTGTAGAATTGTAAGTCAAAACGTTGAAACTCCTCCCCTGAAACTTGTTCCCATGGAGTAGAGTTTGAAAACCAATAATCCAGGTGTTGAAGCCCAATTTCCTTGGGACAACATGCAAGGTCCTGTGTCATTCGGATTTCATCTATCAATCTAGCTGCTTTTCTTCCCAGTGCCAAGATTCTACCCACTATCCTAAGTCTGTCTCCATCTATCACAGGGTCATACTTTGGCACTTGCTGCTTTCTCTGCCAAATTCATGCATGATTGCCTTCTTTCCTGAATTTCTATGAACTATTCCAAAGGTTAAAATGTTAGTGCCTCATGAAGACTTCTTTGTTCCCCAAAGTACCTTGCATATGCCTCCATCATCAACATGTGTTGCCCTAAGTCATAATCACGTCTTCCTCTCAACCATGAGTTCCTATGGAAGACAGACTAATTTAACCATCCCTAAGTTCTCAGGGACTTTCAAAGTGCCTGACACCTGGTAATTACACCTTGAATGCTTTACATCAATTACTCCATCAATTTCCTATAATAGGAATAACCAGCAGAATGATTTCTGTGGCTGAAACTTCAGAGTTCCTAAGATAATCAATGGATAAACCTCCATCAAGTTGACCCTTTAGGTTACCTAAGCACTAAATAGAAATCATGGTTAGGCTCATTTGAATTTTGACTTCATTTTTCTCTCACAGCAGCATCACTCACCAACAAAGGAAAGCAGGATCACCAGCAGGACGATGAGTGCACAGATACACGGAATCAACACCAGCAACAGGAAGCGGAGAATATTAGCAGTAGCTGTCTTCTGAGAGCAGCCATCACCCATATTATTGTCAACAGCTCCCAAGACCTAAAGCAAAAGGAGAAAAGGAAATGTGGTTTTAATATTACAAAGCAACTCAAGAGGCCATATGGAATTTTAGAGTACAGCTGTCCATTCAGAGCAGCAGCAGTCCTGAGAGATTCTGGTGCATGTCCTTGAGGGCATGGAACTGAATTCAGTCACTAAATGATGCTCATAAATGAACAAATAACTGTACAACCGCATTCAGAGCAGAGAAAATCATCTATTTTGGAAATGTTTTTCAGGAGTACATGAACTTTTGAAGTGATTCCACCTTGGTTTTTTTTTTTTTTTTTTTAACATATCTGCCAATTTAGTATTATTCCGAAGGGCTATAAATTACCATGGCCCAGAGCTATAAGCAAAGTCAGCCTAGTACCATGGTTAACATATTGGTGAGTAGGTGTAGACAGGACATTACCCAGACTTCATTGCTGTTTGTCTCACCAGTCCTAACCCAACTCTGCATGAATCTGGATAAAATGAATTTACAGCCATTCAACAAGGTTAAATGTATTTAGTAACTGAAGTTGAACACTGAAAAAGAGCCTGTCTTGTTGACTAGTTAAACAGTGACAACCCCTCAGGACACCTTCCACTGTCTATGCTGCCAGTGTAGCCTATCCATTGGTGAGTGGATTATGAGATGGAGTCAAGGGTTCAGATAAAAGTTCTTATCTTCAAATACTTGAAATTTTGCTAATTTAAATTTAAATTGAATACTTTAATTTTTAGTTCCATCTCTTGCCAGAGATGATGTCTGGAAATTCATTTATTACAAATGGTTAGCTTAGGGCAGTGACTTTTGCAACAGGAATCCGAGATGAAATTAAAAATGATTTGAGGGGCACCTAGGTGACTCAGTCGGTTTAAGCGGCTGCCTTCAGCTTGGGTCATTATCCTGGGGTCCTGGGATTGAGCCCCATGTCGGGCTCCCTGCGCAGGGGGGGGTTTGCCTCTCCCTCTGCTTTCCCCTCTCCCCCACCCCCTTGCACTCTCTCACTCTCTTAAATAAATAAATAAAATCTTTTTTTTTTTTTTTTAAGTGATTTGAATCTCACACTATGAGCAGTTCTTCCGGTCCCACATGAAGGTGCTTCTCACGGTTTTCTCTTAGACTTCTGACACTTCTTGCATTTTCTCCTATGACAGTTTCAGAGCATGCATAATAACCTCTGCATAACTAACTCCCAAATCTCTCTTGAGTCCCAAACTCCCTTTCAAATTTTATCATAGGTTTCCAATGCCTAGTGCTTAGCTGCATCTCTTCTTAACATGTCCAAAATGAAACTAGTCTTCTCTCTATCCCTACATTTAAACTAGTTCTTCTCCTGATTTCCATATTTTGCTAACAGACATTCTACTACTTCAAGCACCACAAGACTCTTCAATTCTTCATCATCCCCCCCCCTAATGCATTATTCAGGGTTCATTGGTTCTTCCCCTATAACGGATATCTGATTTTGAAAAACGAATGACCTTTGAGACAGAGCCTTATCATAAACAAGCATTATTCAGGGTTCATTGGTTCTTCCCCTATAACAGATATCTGATTTTGAAAAATGAGTGACCTTTGAGACAGAGCCTTATCATAAACAAGACGTTGTTGGTCCTGCACTTGCTTATTTATAGCATATAACAAGTACTTGATAATTTCCCATGGATAAAAAGGCAACTCTGATAGGTTCTTCTGAATTTCAAGGCATATATGATACTCCATTTCTGCTTTATTCTGCCTTTAAGAGAATCAATTCTTGTTCATTAACACATATTGCAAGCAGTGTTCACTACATACACTGTGATGTAATGGTAGCCTCTGTAATTTTAAGAATACCCAATGAGACATATTATTTGAAAGAACATGTGATGTTAGCTTGAGAATGGCTTGATCTCCTAGGTTAATGACTTTACTGACTCATTGCCTCTGCACCTGGTTTAATGCACCAGCCAAGGTGAGATCATTCAGAGTTCATTTATAATTTTATCTGCAAGAAGACATGGCACTGTGTTACAGGAGACCATGAAAAGGATGTGCCCACCCATTGGCCCATGAGCTGGCCCCAGAGAATCAGAGGCTCCTCCCCCCCTTGAAATGTCCTTGAAATGTACCACTGTTCCCACAGCCAAAGCCATTTTCAAGAATTCAGCCTTGAAAGAGCAATGCGCTGTTGAGACCATCTGGACAAAACACATGACTGAACCCAGTTAAAGCCTCTATATAAACTTTAATGATTCTGGCTGGCAGGTGTGGAAAAGTACTCATCATGTCTGCCCAAAGAAGTCTCATAGCAAGTTCCCTTGCTTATTTAACCTGCTGTCTACCAATCTGAAGTGGTCTGCCTCTTTCTTTAGCACCACCTTGCCCCCTGTATATGGAGGCCAGTTTCAAATTTTAACCGAGGAAGCTCCCAAGTTTGCACACCAACACACTGACACAATTTAATATAAGAGCTGCAATACTGCATTGATTACAAGGCTAGCACTGAGTGGGTGGTGCCCTTTCAGGCTTGGAGATAAGCAAGTGTGGGACTGTAGCCCAACACAGGCAGTAGTAGACTCTACTTACTTATTTACTCAACAATTAGTTATTGAGCACCTACTATTATAATAAACACAATGATGGATATAACAATGATTTCAGGCCAATTGTCCCTCAAAAGTTCAGTCTAATAAGAGATATGTCCATAAATAATATAACTATATGTCAAGGTAGCAAATGATAAGCACCATGAGTCTTACAGCTAAAGTGCCAAAGGAATTCAAAAGATAGGATCACAATTTCTTGCTGGAGGATCAGGTAAGACATTGTAGAGAACTTGAAGCAGACAAAATTATGACCTGCTTTCCATGGGTACCTCTATCTTCTCCCAGTCTATCAGCTCTCTCCTTTTTTCAATTCCCTATGTATCTCCTTTAGACTCTTTGGACCATTAATGAAACAATATTCCTGCTAATGCTCTGGACCTGCCTACCCTTCTGGATTTTCTTTTCCCCCACTCCATCATGTAAAAGCCAACACCAGATGAATCCAATGATCTACTCTCTCTGTATCTATACCTGGATAGTCAAATATAGCTGTAGAGGACTCAACTCAGTTGCTGAGGTAAAGCCTTCTCCATTCTCCTCAAACTACCATCTCCTCTCTGCCCTCACTCTAGGAGATGACCCACTTCAGTTTCCATCTTACAGAGAGAATAAAAAACAGTCAAATGAGAATTGCCTCATCTACCTAAATCTAAACCTACACACATGATCATTTATAGAACCTTCTCTTCTGTTCAAACACAGAAGCTATTGAAGGCTCTTCGTATTTAAGATGACTCCTCCTACTTTTGTGACAGATTTCATTTCCTTCTCCCTTCTCAGGAATTTTACACCTTAATTCTCCATTAAATCATATGTTCAAGCTCTCTCCCATTCTCTTGCCCTCTCTCCCCCTTCCATCAGCTTTTTATCATGTTCAGGTCTTTCCAGTTTTGTTTTTTTTTTTTTAACCATCCTCAAACCTGTATCACACTTCAGCCACTGTCCTCTCTCTCTCATCCAAAACACCCTAGGAGTTGTTAATACTTATCGTCCAAATTTCTTCACTTACTGTTTACTCTTTTACGATTTGGGACCCACTTCTGTCACTGCACCAAAAGAGCTTTTGCTATGGTCACCAATGACCTCCACTTTGCTCTATTCCAAAGACATTTTTCGGTCACCCTTGTAATGACATCCCAGCACCATGTGAGAGATCAAATTCTCAGTTAACCCCTCCCATCTGCTTCAAACACTTTCTTTTCTTGACTTCTCTTTCTCCTCCCTGTCTGGTCATTCCTTCTCTTTCTGTAAGTTCTTTTCTTACATTCATACTCTCTGAGCAATGTTGTCCACACAAATAGCTCCATTGCCAGCCCTACACACTTGACTTACATCTTTACCTAACAAGCGTAGATCTTTCCCCTGGGCTCCAGAGTTTTGTATCCAACTGGGCATTTGACCTCTCCCCAGTGGATGTTACAAAAATACCTCATACCTAACATGTCTGAAACCAAATAAATAATCTTTATCCCCATGTCTGGTATTTTTTCAGAGCTCCCTATCTTAGGAAAAAGTAATTGAGCACCTATTGTGTGTCAGGTACTGTTTGTGCACTTATATATCAGGCAGAGTGAAAATATCCAGCCTCATAGATCCTACATTCTAGTAAAAACTACCATCGTGTCTCACCTGGAATGGTTTACCTACATCTAATCTTGCACTCCCTAATTTATTCTCCACACTCTAGCCCCAGTGAGAGACTATATACCACTGGATGATGAGAAAAGGCAACATAAAAATGATCCCCAAAACGAACTAATTCAGAAGATTGAGAGCCTGGAACTAGAGATGATCATGAGAAGCATAGACCCAGTGGCATGGCAGAGATCTGGGGAGGGCTTTGGACTTTCGCAGGAGTATATGGAATTTCAAGTCCATTTTATTAAGATTTCAAAGGTCAAAGAGACCACAGTTGATATTTCAGCTGCATTAGCCTTTATCCTATTCTGCCTTCCCACAGCATTTGACTTCACTAACACATAGTACAGCCTTGAGAATACTTCTACAGCTGCAAATGGCAAAAACTGTTTTAGAATAAAAAGATACCTGCTTCTGTAATCATAGCATAAATAATTTTAACTCATCTGTGACGCTCTCTTTAAATGAAAATACCTCCCTTTTCTCATCAGTGTACACCTGGCATCTGGAGCAGCACTTGAGTACAATCAGAAGTGGATTATACCTGTTGAATAAATAAGTGAATTAAATAGCTTAAACATAAATTGCTCTTTGATCATTATGCAAATTATAACTACTTTTTAAATTGTATATGTCTTATGGAGTCCATTCTCAAGTCACGAAATTGAAAATGTATTTGGTAAACAAGTGAAAACGTTTCCCTTTCAGAAAAAATATACTAAAATTAATAGAATCAGCTTTTACTAGGATCATTAGTACAACTCCATACTCACATTTCCTATTAAAAGCTTTGAAGTCAGCTAGAAAATTTTGTGGTTTAAGAAGTACATTTTAGTGAATTTTATGACAGACAAAAATTTTTAAATACCATCTTTGTTAAGAACATGAAACAAAGTGGCTTTGTTACTTAATTAACCCCCTAAATCAGAGATTCCCATATATTCTTGGTTCAGGACACTATGTGTCCAGGTAATTTTTTTCAATGGCCTAAACCAAAAGAAATGCCTAACAATTCCACTTATTAAGTCTCTTGATCCAATTATGTTATCAGTATCTTTATCCTAAAAACTTAGTAGACATTTGAAAAAGTGCAACACATAATTTGAAATAAAAAACATTTTCATGTTATTCTTCAATAATGACTATTACTTACAAATATAATGTGTGTATCTGTTGGGCAGTGCACAATACCTCAAACCTCAGAATCAGATTGGAAATCACCGTCACTCATTGCCTGTTTGACATAGATTTTTCCATGGAACAACGTGTTATACAACCACCACCAAGAACCCAGCTTTATGAAGACAGGCAACATCAAAAGGAATACAGTACAATCTAATGTTGACAATGAACTACCTCAACCTAGTAGAGGTATGTTGGTAACTAACAAATGTTGAGTATCATTAGATTCCCCTCAAAAATTGAAAATAACTAGCAGAGTCTCAGTTCACAGTTTGGAAATCATAGCTCTAGACTATTTTCCCACATCTACCTGCCTAAGTTTGAATCCTTAGAGAAGTAATTCATCTTCAACCCCATTCAGCAAGCCTCCCTTGATCATCTAGATAGACGTCATCTCCCTCTGCTTCATCTGAATTTCTGGTCAGTGGCAGATACTAATCAGCTGCTAGCATCTATTCTTTTCCTTTGACCTTAGAAAGAGAATCCTAAAATTTAGTTCGGCCAATATTTAATGTCAACTTGAAGACAACATCTTCAAGCCTCTCTTGCAGCTATGTGAAGCCATGTGGTTGGGTTCCTGCTCATGAGATGAAATTAGAAGTGGTAAATGTGACTTCTAGGAAGTGTCCTCAAAGAGAAGGGTATGGTCCTTCCTCTTTCCTGCTTGTGGAAATACAAGTGTAATGGCTGCAGCTCAAGCATTCATTTTATTATTTTTTTAAAGATATATTTATTTATTTGAGAGAGAGAGAGCATGTGAGCAGGGGAAGGGGCAGAGGAGAGAGAACCCTCAAGCAGACTCCCCACTGAGTGTGGAGCCTGACTCAGGGCTTGGTTTCACGACCTTGAGATCGTGACCTGAGCCAAAATCAAGAGTCAGACACTCAACTGACTGAACCACCAAGGTGCCCCTCAAGCAACTATTTCAGACTCTGACGTAGAATCTATATGAAGGAGGTGGCTGAAAAGCAAGAAGAGGGAATCTGACTTCCTGATGGATTTCTGAATCTTCTCTATCAGCCCTGGAATAGCTTATTTTCCAGATTACATTCACATGAGAAAGGAATAAATCCTTGATAAATAAATCACTGTTAACATAAATATTCTATCACTTGCAGTTGAAGCAATTTCAACTGGCCTACACTTTTATCACTTTCTACTTGGGATCATGGTCATAGATGTACATACAAAAGTTACTAAACCACAATCTCAGGAAGTAAAGATACATGTTCAGTTCATTCAACAAAACCTTACATCATGTGCCCAGAAAATTATTTTTAGTCCCTAGGCAACTAACCAGTGCCTAGTACCTAGTAGGATCAGAATAAATATATGCATTCTCAATTGAATAAATTACTCACAATTAAGGCTAAAAAAAATTTTCCCAAGAAATGTATGGGATTTTTAATATACTTTTTATGGGAGGGAGATAAAAACTACTAAAAGACTTTACATGATAAATAATATATCTGTCAAGTTTGTTTGCCTTTGACCAGAAAAACGGCAACTCAGTGTGGCCACAGTGGATTATCTCCTGTTATTCAGGAGCTCGGTGCCTTTTATGCCTTCAACAAGGATAAATTCCAAAGAAAAAATTTACAACTAAGTAAATGAGAGCTTTTCAATCTTCAATTAAAAGTTTCTCAATCCAGTGTAGTAGCCAAAATGGAGTTACTGGGAGCAAGCAAAAAAAAGTAAGGGTAGTTAAAATGCAGGCAATCATTGGACAAGTTCATCTCACAATCCCATCAGAATTCCCACATTTCTAGTGACTTCAGCAATCTCCTCCCTGGTTGCCCCACATCCTCACTCATCTCCTTCCAATCTCCATATTGTGGTTCTGCTTAAAATTCTCCAGAAACTTCAGAGACAAAAACAAGCTTCCTTAATATGCCATAAAATACAAGGCTTTTCAGATGTTAGTGTGCATGTGAAACACACTGGGAGGGGCTGAGACAGTAGGTCTGGGGTAGAGCCTGAGACAATGCATTTCTTAGCAGCTCCAAGGTAATGCTGATGCCACTTTCCAGAGCAGGATCTGGAGACCTTTCTTGGTCTGCCTTGTTTATGCTCTCTCACTGCACATCATTCATGGCCTCTCTCTCTACACTTCTGCCACCTTCTGCTACTCACCCAGATCCTCACAAGCCCTCTGCCTAGAATGGCCTCCCTCCAGCTCTCAGCCAGCCTGTGTCACTCATCAACTCATGACTTGTGAATGATTCTCGTCTTTCTGCTCTTTATCCCAGTTGCAATTTACATGTATGTGTGTGATTCTTAGATTACATTGGTTATTCCTCCTACACAGTAGGCTCCATGAGCTCAAGGACTATGTTGGGTTTTGTTCCCTATTGTAGCGTTAGTACTCAAAAAGGGCCTTGACTGTACTAGGCACTCCATAAAAGTACTGAAATAATGAACCAGGGCACCTGGGTGGCTCAGTCAGTTGAGCAGCCAACTCTTGATTTCGGCTCAGGTCATAATCACTGCATCCCAGGATGGAGCCCCATTGGGCTCTGTGCCCAAGGGGGAGTCTGCTTGAGATTCCCTCTCCCTCTTTCACTGCCCCTCCCCCACTCATGCTATCTCTTGCTCCCACACACACACTCTCTCTCTCTCTTTCTAAAATAAATAAATAAATCTTTTTAAAAAATAATGACTCAGGGGCGCCTGGGTGGCTCAGTGGGTTAAAGCCTCTGCCTTCGGCTTGGGTCATGGTCCCAGAGTCCTGGGATCGAGCCCTGCATCAGGCTCTCTGCTCAGCGGGTAGCCTGCTTCTTCCTCTCTCTCTGCCTGCCTCTCTGCCTGCTTGTGATCTCTGTCAAATAAATAAATAAATCTTTAAAAAAAATAAAATAAATAAAAATAATGAATCAATAAAGTCACCTAAATATGCCATCCCACTCTCAAAAAAGTCTTAGAAACACAAGGACTAAAATGCTGCTCCATTTTGGAATATTTACTACAGACATAATAATAACAGAAATAATAACAATACAGCAAAAAACAAAACAAAACAAAAAGCCATTGAGAATTTCCTGTGGGCCACGCACTGCTCTCAGCGTTTTGCATAGAAAATAGTTTTTATAATTCTCAAAACAGCTCTACTAGGTGGCATTTACAGGTGAGAAGTGTGAGGTTCTTTGTGAAAAATATGATTAAAATAATTCAAGGTTATTGGCAAAAAGGCAGTATCCAAAGCAATACTGAGTCATTCAGTTCCTTTTTCTGAAGCTCAGTAGAAAGACCAGAGATCTCATATATTTTTTTAACTTGGCCTAGTTCTACGGCTTTTAGAACTTCTTAAAACACATTATCCATTCACCAGCTCTGTCCCTGTGAAAAAAGACCAAGCTTTTTACCCACTGAGTCATGAAAAACTGAATCCAGATGCCCCAAACCCTGTGAAGGACTAGATCCCATGGCCCTCATCATCAGAAGTTCAAAACCACCCATCCCTAAACACAGCTGCTCTTTTGGGGAGTAAGAAATAGAGCTTTTCCTCCATGTTTCCATGCTGACTCCTAGGCCAGATATGGCATAATGGAGGATTACGACTTCACCACAGCCAGTAATAAGAGATAAGTTTTAGAAATGGCCTGTCTGTAGTATTTTTCACCTTCTTTCTAGAGGGTCATATTTCAAAATTACCTTTAATACCTTGATCTAATTAAGTAAAACCTTAATTACCTGGAATCTTTAAATACATAAGTTTTCTGTTCTCTATCTTTCAGAGAGATGGAAAAATCACAAGAAAATAAGCAAACTGTCAAGAATTAAATTTATAAAATATTGCCAGAGAATGTTTTGCAATTCTGAAAAAATGTGGAATCTTCTACAGTTTCTATAGTATAGAATATTTTGCTTTAAGAATCTAAGTCTTGGCCTTCATGATCAATTTTCAAAGATGTGGATGTTATTCTGCTTAGCATAGCATAAGTAACATCATTTCAAGAGTTAAAAAATCATAACAGAGGGGCACCTGGGTGGCTCAGTGGGTTAAAGCCTCTGCCTTCGGCTCAGGTTATGATCCCAGGGTCCTGGGATCGAGCCCCCCGTCGGGCTCTCTGCCCCGCAGGGAACCTGCTTTCTCCCCTCTCTCTGCCTGCCTCTCTGCCTACTTGTGTTTTCTCTCTCTCTGTCAAATAAATAAAATCTTTAAAAAAAAATCAGAGTAGAAAAACCTAATTAACAACAATGACAAAAACCCTATTCCCTGACCACTCCAAGGTTTTGCTAAACATATGTTATCCTTGGCCTATAATAGCTCTGAAAGTGGTAATATTCATCCAAAGATACTATCTATAAAGAGATTAATATCAGCTTGCTACTTCTTAATGTACAGCATCTGATGTAGAGATATATTGATTATTTTTATTTCGAATAGGGTTTGTTATAACCAAAGATCAGGCAAACTTGAGGCAATATATAAACTGTTTAATATTAGCAGAGTATTTTGAAATGTGAAAGTTAATTCTACCTTCATAACATGATACTGTGTTATGGATTTTCTTAAATAGCACAACAGCTATATTCTTAAATACAATTATGTAGACTTAGTTAACATAGCATGGTTAGTCAACAGTCTGTGAATTTTAACCACGTACAAATATTCCTACCCAAAGGTTATTCTAATTCATATATGTTGATCTGGTAGATTTCGTAAAATTCCATTTATCACTTTGAAGTTTATGATATGAGCAAGTCAAATATCAAAACATTCTTAAGCCAAAATGACAGTGCACATTTCAGGGGATCGGATTTTATGCAAAACTCTGGCAAAATTCAATAACCATCTGTCCTACCGACAAAGATTTGCTTGCAGTGTTGAAAACAATTCAAAAGAAAAATTCATCCCAAACCCAAACTATGTGTTGGTTTGAGACTAACAGCACCTTAGTTCTCTAGGCAGGAAGCTGATGACCAGCCACTGTATTCTGGACTCCACTGGTTCAGTGGTGCAGGGAACAGCCTGCAAGGAAGACAAGGTCACTCTGGCTTGTGTGGCCTGAGCAGGACACAGAAGCTTCCTCTAAACTCTGTGGGGATATTACACTGCCACATGTTACTCTAAACTCTGTGGGGTTATTACACTGCCACATGTTAATACACTCCCAGTCCTGAAGAACATGCAGACATCAAGTCTCGGATTGCTACTAGATATTCAGCTTAGAACATTGTCTCCTGTACGATTATCGCTCCAAAATGTGATCCGAATTGTTTTTTCAGTATTAAAGAAAGGGCTAATTCAACCCACTTCCACTGCCTATCCACTAGGGAAGCCAAAGACAAGCCAATGGCTACCCCATATGTAAGAAGCAAATCTGCCAGCGCTAGATGCTTTCCTTTCTGTTCTCAATAAACTATGAAAGTATTCCCTATATGAACTATAAGTAGATTTATTGAGTAAGAGATCGGTGATTTAGATACACTCAAACCAGACATCTGTTAACTCTCCAAACATTAGCTCCCACTCTACCATTAAGCAAAATGCTTCTAAATCATCCATCACTGAATTATGCCAAACCCAAATGTCTTTTGTTGTGATGTTTGTTTTTAATGTTCCAAGAGGCATGAAGAACAAGCATCTGGTTTTCAGTAAGTCTTTTCATCCCATTTTCTGGTATTTAATTGATGCGTACAAAGTTCAAAGAACTCATGAGCTCTCGCAAAATGAAATTACTCCGTTCACACCACAACACATGGTTCTGCAAGCCAACCATGCTCACATTTTCTCCTTTGAAAATTAACATAACAGCAGCACCAGATTGTACCTCCACCCCAAGTCTCACATTCACACATCCCAGAATGGATGCCCAGTACAGAGACTAAATATCGACAACTTGTTTTTTTACTGTTGAGGAGACTGATTAATAATAATAATCCAGGGACGCCTGGGAGGCTCAGTTGGTTAAGTGGCTGCCTTCGGCTCAGGTCATGATCCCAAGGTCCTGGGATCAAGTCCCGCATGGGGCTCCTTGCTCAGCAGGGAGCCTGCTTCTCTCTCTGCCTCTGCCTGCTGGTGTGCTCTCTCTCTCTTTCTCTGACAAATAAATAAAATCTTTTAAAAAAATAATAATCTAGTACCTAGGCAGCGTAACATTTCAGTGTTTCTGTTTTGAGGGTAGCATTGTTTAGCTGAAGTCTGAATTATGAGTGAGAAGACTGGAATGTTTCAGAGGCAACTTGTACAATATTGTCTCCACCACTGAAAATCTAGGTGACCTTATAAAGCCATCACAGAGTCCCAACCATATTTCCATATCTGTAAGGGGTGAAAAATAAATGGCTTGTGCCAACCACAAATATTCCAAAAATACAATGAAATTAGTAAAGAAAAAGAAGAAGAAGGGGAGGGGGGAGAAGGTCTCTTTCAAGTTCAGATAGCTCTAAGAGTCTTGACTTCTCTCCAACACACTGAGTGGAGTTTGCTCAATTTGGTCTCTGGAGGAAAGTTGTAATAATCTTTTTTCCAGGGAGATGTCTTCCGAGGCAATAAGAAAACCTTTTAAGGTAAACTTCATTTTTTCCAGAGCAAGGTGGGAGACTCATATTTCTGTTCAGTTATAGAAGATGATCTCAGAACAAAACAGCAGGCAACTCCCCATCAGGACAAGTTAGATAAATAGGGCCCTGGGTCCTTTTTGTGAGATGACTTTGCCCCCAATCTCAAACATGTCAATGTTACCATTTTGAGGCAGACACAAATCTTCAAGAAATAAAAGATCCCTTTTAAGGTAGATACAACATCAGAAATATTTCTGCATATATTAAATAGTCTCAAAGCCTTTCCGGTATATTGCTTTGGAAACAATGGTGGCCACGGGGGAAAAGAGGGGAGGGTTGGGTGATCCAATCCTCAGGAAATTAAATATTTGACACTTACTCATTAAAATGTTTTAAATTTCACATCTTGATTATAAGTTACTGTATTTTGAAGGATGCTATGCCAAAATGCAGAGGAGCCTAACATATTCTCAAATGAAGCCAAGCTATTTTTCACAGGGCATTAAGAAAGCTGTTGAGTGTGGGCAAATCTCAGAGTCTTCATTGACCCACTGATCCTATGACAATGGAAATGTTGTGACTTTTAAAAATTCAATCAGATTGGCAAAGTGAGTACAGAACTGAAATATTGACTCCTGACAGCTGAAAACGATCAGGGAATGCATATGAGACAAAATGGATTTTATGTCCTACAACAATCCATTTCAGACATTTCAGTGCAAAGCAAAACATAAACAGATGTTGAAAACAGTTAACCTACTGAACCTACCTGCGAAAAGGAATCCTGCAGTTAAAAAAAAAAAAAAAAAGAAAGTACAAGTAAGAATTTTATATGTTAGATGAAGCAGCAATTTCTTTCAGAAGACCTGGAGCAAAGAGTTCCAAACTCAGCATTCATCATTTGTTTCGCTATATTTCATGAACTTTCTAGTTGGACAATACAGAGAATTTCTATGTTGTGTTCCATCACAAAACATGTCTATGCCACATGTTAAAATCTCATTCATGTGGCTTATTCCACTCATGCCTGTTTAGCACTTATGCTGTGGGCCGCTGGGCTACAGGAATATAAAGATGAGAAAGACATAGTCCCTGCCCTTCAGGAGTTGACAGCCTTCCTCCCAGAAGATGCACAACTTCACGAGTGACTTCAATACCCTGGGACAGAACAGTAATACCCATTTGTAGAAAGGACAAGTCCACCATAAGAGCGGAGTGAACTAAAGCACAGTCAGGCCACACTGTTACATTTTTAAAAATATGTAAGCTTCTGCCTTTGCACCAGGATGGAAAAACAGTATTTTGTAAGCATTTGGGTCTCAAACCCTGTGTGTGTGTTGGTTGAGGGAGGAGGGAAGCCAAGGGAAATCAACATAATCAACATTTTAAGAGAGCAATTTTTCACTAATGGGGCTCTCACACATATTTCAGGACATTTGGCATCTCTGGCCACCATCTAATAATAAATGTCAGCAAAAATTCTCCCCCTACCACAAACCAGGCATGGTGACCCACAATGCATCTCCCATTATTTCCATATCCCCCCCACCCCAGGGTACTATGGTTTCCGGTTGAGAAGCATTTGGGCTGTCCAGCAGGCATCAGCTGAACACATACTGCGAGGTTAGCTCTATGCCCTGGATGCAAGGCAAAGTCCTCAGTTAGCAAATGTCTCCCACATTCTACAGGCATTAACTAACACTGAGAGTTAATATCTTTAAATAAACACAGAGTTTATACCTTTTTTCCACAGAGAGATAGTATACTATTGGAGATCACACATCATGTCTTTTAATTGTGACCATCATCCTACTGGGCATATAAAAGGACACAGAAACTTAATGTCAACATTAATTAAAGAGGAGAAGCACAATTTATTAAGTCCTTCAAAACCTAACACCTACTACATTAAACCAGGAATAGTGAAGAAAAGTAAGGAGTAGTATTTGGGGGAAAATACCCATGTGGTCATTATTTCTTGGGCAGACAGAGCATGAGGCCTTAAGCTTTGGTGGACCTGTACCAAGTGGGGTTCATGAAGGATTTTAGATTTGGGACAATCTTTGCAGCCTCTGCTCCCAGGCTACATCGCTGTAACTTGGCCTAGGGTTTCAAGTGAGGCTGAGGTAGGATCCAGCCTTTGTAGTTTTGGAGGTGAGCAGAACAAAATGTGATGCTAAGATTCTTTGGCTTTCCAGGAGTAGACATGAACTCCTGGTTTTGACTATTTGTGCCAGCCTTAGAATAGATATTGAAGAAATTTTGCCCCAGGTTCCATTTCTTATTACGTTGTTTAAACAATAGTTGGCCATGGGAAGAAACCAACAAGAGGAGGTAGCAAAACCTCTGACGTACAGGACATATCCAGAGGCCTTAGCCATCCTCCAGCATGGTCCTAATCCATCCTGGATTTGTTAATCAAATAACCTCTAACCCTGGCATTAGATTTTAGAGGCTAGTTCATGATTGTCAAGGAAAGGTGGCAGATTTTTGTTTCAAAAGAAACAAAAAGAACGGACAGCTTTATCATCTTAATTCCATCTTCCTGAGGTGGAGTAAGAACACAACTCAATAAAATTTTTATAAATACAATCCTAAAAAGGTCATTTAAAAAGCTTAAGCATTGAACATTCTGTCTTGACAAAATCAATTTAACTCAGGGAGTCAAAGGAGATGTGGAATGGTTTAAAAAACATACTTCGGTCTTACTTCCAAAACAACAGACTGACAAAGCTAGAGGCAGAGATCTCCTTAAGAGAAAGGCTGAGGCTTGATCCAAAGGAGCTGAGCAGAAAGGAAGAAGAAAACGTGACTCTGACGGTCTAGGTAGAGACTAGCAAAGTTGCACCCAGGTCTACCACTCTTATAGAGGCTACTATAAAGGGGAAGATAGTTTTGGTGGTTATTAGATAATAATATATGGCTGGAATCCAAAGAAATCAAAGAGAGGAGGAAAGGCAAGATCTCAAAGAACAAATAAATTGATTGTCCCCAAGGAGGCAAGCATTGGAAAAATTACTGAAATCTGGCTTCATAAAGCTGCCAGTAGAGAGTTCATTGCAAGAACAATTCGGAAAACATGCTTTCTAGGTTGTACAGCTATACCAAGTAGCTATTGAGAACAGTATTCATGGAACCCACAGTCCCTCTGGGGAGAAAGAGAGTAAGTAGCTATGCAAATATTCATTTAATATAATTGTGTTAAGTGCTATATAGAGTGACTACTGGGTAAATAATTTGTGGTAATGTGAAAATAAACTTGCAAAACTCACTTGCACTTTTCCATGAAAACTTAACATGTTATCCTTAACTACAACAGGGAACAGTCTAATACTGAAAATCCTTCACTAACAAGGAATTCTAGTGAATGTTTACTTATTAGCACTCAAAACTGAATTACTAGAATTATTTTACCTATAATTAAATAATTTACCTTCTTAATTTCTTTCCAATGATGGTTTCAAATGTTTTTAATATATTAATACATATTTACAATATAACCTGTGCTACTTAATATTCTTGGTGAAGGTCCAAAGTATTAGGAATTATGTAATGTTTCTTAAAATTATAAGAAGCTGCGGGGCGCCTGGGTGGCTCAGTGGGTTAAGCTGCTGCCTTCGGCTCAGGTCATGATCTCGGAGTCCTGGGATCGAGTCCCGCATCGGGCTCTCTGCTCAGCAGAGAGCCTGCTTTCCTCTCTCTCTCTGCCTGCCTCTCCATCTACTTGTGATTTCTCTCTGTCAAATAAATAAATAAAATCTTAAAAAAAAAAAAGAAGTTGAGGATGAAAAAGATGACTTTCAGAATAAAAATCTCATTGGCCCATCCATCATATTTTCAAATTTTGTTCTGAGATCTTTCTACAGTTAGTACTCCCAAGGAATAGAACATTTTAAAAAATGAGTTAATGATTGCATCAAAAAGGATAAAATATCTAGGAATAAATTTAACCAAGGAAGTGAAAGACCTATACTCTGAAAACTATAGGACACTGATGAAATAAATTAAAGATGGCACAAATACAAAGATCTACCATGCTCATGGATTGGGAGAGTAAACATTGCTAAAATGTCTATACTCCCTAAAGCCATTTACAGAATCAATGTAATCCTTATCAAAAACCAAGAGCATTTTTCACAGAACTAGAATAATCCTAAAATTTGTACGGGATCACAGAAGACCTAAAATAACCAAAGCAATTGAGAAAGAAGAACAAAGCTGGAGGCATCCCAACCCCAGATTTCAAGATATAATACAGAGCAACAGTAATCAAAACAGTGTGATACTGGCACAAAAACAGATACATAGATCAATGGAACAGAACAGAGGACCCAGAAATAAACCCACACTTACATGGTCAATTAATCTATGACAAAGGACACAAGAATATACAGTAAGAAAAAGTCTTTTCAATAAATGGTGGTGGGAAAATTGGGTAGCTACATGCAAAAGAATGAACCTGGATGTTTTTGGTTTAAGAAAACCACTGTTTTATACCATATACAAAAATGATCTCAAAATAGATGATAGACCTTACTGTGAGACCTGAAACCATAAAACTCCAAATACTATAATTTTAAAAATGGACAGAAGACCTGAATAGACATTTTTCAAAAAAAGGCATACACACATGAAAAGATAGTATCACTAATCATCAAGGAAATGCAAATTAAAACTGCTATGAGATACCATTTTATACCTGTCACAATGGACAGTATCAAAATGACAAGAAATATCAAGTGTTAGTAAGGATGTGAAGAAAAAGGAACACTCATGCACACTTGGTGGGACTATAAATTGGTGCAGGCCCTGTGGAGAACAGTATGGAGATGCCTCAAAAAATTAGAAATACCATATTATCTAGTCATTCCATTATTGGGTATTTACTCAAAGAAAACAAAAATATTAATTTGAAAAGACATTGCAGGGCGCCTGGGTGGCTCAGTGGGTTAAGCCGCTGCCTTTGGCTCAGGTCATGATCTCAGGGTCCTGGGATCAAGTCCCACATCGGGCTCTCTGCTCAGCAGGGAGCCTGCTTCCCTCTCTCTCTCTGCCTGCCTCTCCATCTACTTGTGATTTCTCTCTGTCAAATAAATAAACAAAATCTTAAAAAAAAAAAGAAAAAGAAAAAGAAAAGAAAAGACATTGCACCTTTATGTTTATTGCAGCATTATTTACAGTAGCCAAGGTGTAGAAGCAACTCAAGTGTCTGTCAATAGATGAATGGATAAAAAGTCAGGGAATATTAGTCAGCCATAAAAAAGAACAAGACCTTGCCATTTGTGACAAAATGGATGACCCAAGGGTATTATGCTGAGTGAAAAAAGTCAGAAAAGACAAATGCCATATAATTTCATTTATATGTGGAATCTAAAGAGCAAAATAAATGAACAAACAGACAGATTTAAATACAGAGAACAAATTGGTGGTTGCCAGAGGGGAAGTGGGTGGGAGAATGGGCACATAGGTGAAAGGGAAATTTTTTAAAGTTATAATATGGTATTTTACAAAGAATAATATCTGTCAATTCTTCTGAGTTGCTTTCCAGTGCTAAAGTTATCAATACTTTGAGACAAAACCAAACATACAAATGATAAATGTTTTTAAGTATGTAGTATATTTTGAATGTATCTAATTTGCTTATGAAAGGCAAACCTCTGAATCCAAATTAAGAGACTAATAAAAGTAAGGTATCTGTAAATGTTTAATAATTGACTAAACTTGGACAATAACATTTATCCCTTACCAAAATGCAATTAAAAATTATGATTGTTGGGGCTCCTGGGTGGCTCATTAAGCCTCTACCTTCAGCCCAGGTCATGATCTCAGGGTCCTGGGATCAAGCCCTGCCTTGGGCTCTCTGCTCAGCAGGGAGCCTGCTTCCCTCTCTCTCTCAGCCTGCCTCTCTGCCTACTTGTGATCTCTCTCTCTGTCAAATAAATTAATAAAATCTTTTAAAAATTTATGATTGTGAATGAAGTGATGATAATCTTGTTTTCATATGAAGAACTTAGGAAAAAATTCTCCTTTTGGAAATGTAAGATTTTGTATTAACAGTATACTTCTTGCTTACTGCTTTCCCAAAAATAGTTGTCATGATTACAAATAGTCTTAATGTAGATACAAGGGGCGCTTGGGTGGCTTAGTGGGTTAAAGCCTCTGCCTTTGGCTCAGGTCGTGAACCCAAGGTCCTGGGATCGAGCCCGCATTGGGCTCTCTGCTTAGCAGGAAGCCTGCTTCCTCCTCTCTCTCTGCCTGCCTCTCTGCCTACTTGTGATCTCTGTCTGTCAAATAAATAAATAAAATCTTTTTAAAAAATAAATAAAAAAATAAAAAGGAGAAAAAATTAAATCTATTTTATTTAATAATTTTAAGAGATTTTAAAAGAGAGGATTTTAAAAGAGATTTTAAAAGAGAAGGAAGCGAAGCAGGCTTCCTGCCGAGCAGAGAGCTCAATGCATGGCTTGATCCTAGGACCCTGGGATCATGACCTGAGCCAAAGGCAAAGGCTTTAACTCACGGAGTAACCCAGGCACCCCTTTTTTCTCCTTTTTAAAAAATTTGAGACAACCACTGATTTATAGGAAAGGTGGAAGTACAATACAAAGAACTATTTTTCTGAACCATTTCATAAGTTGTCAACTAGAGTCCTATCACTTTGGAATATGACAGTGGGTATTTCCTACATACAAGGACATTCTCCTACATAACTACAATAAAACCATCAAAACCAGGAAATTACACAGATAGACTGCTACCATCTAATTCTCAGAACTCACTAGGTTTTACCAATAGTCCCAATAGTCCCTTTATATCAAAAGAGTCTAATTTAGAATTGGGTATCACACTTGGTTTTCATGTTTTCTTGGTCTATCTCAGTCTTCCTTCGACCTCCATGACTTCGACGCTTTTGTAAATTACAGACCCGTGATTTTTGTGGAGTGCTGAATTGCGGTTCAGGATTAAATTTGATGTCTGTAGCAGAAATATCACAAAAGGGGTCCTATATTCTTCATTGTATCCTATCCATGTGTTTGTTTACTGATATAGCCACATTAATCACATGAGGTCTGCCAAGCTTTTCTACCGGTAATATTACTCTCCTCCTCTCCATATAATCAATAAGTATTTTGTGGTGAGGTATTAAAATTATGAAATATCCCATTCCTTCAAATTTTCACCATCCTTTTGTTGACACGTGCATGAACTCTTGGTTTCCTGTTCTATTCAACGGTATATCGTCTGTTACCACCATTACTTATTTCGATACCAAACGCCTCTCCATTTGGCCCATGGGAGCCAAGTCAGTCTGGCTTCTGTGTCCTTTTAATATGTACCCATCGTTCTTTGAGCTCTCTCTTGCTTTCTGGAACAAGATGTTTCAGACTCATCTTGTACTTCCCTTGCTTCCCTCACCCTTGGACTCAGCCCTTTCTCCAAGAACCTTCATTCCTTTTTGTTTAAAAAAAAAAAAAAATGCTATCTAGAACCTAGAGCTGGCTGTCCCTTGGAACCGACAGTGTTTGCTCACTGCTTTTAGGTTGTCACTGTTCCTGGTGTCTTTCAGCAGAGTAGAGCCACAGGGGGGAATGTATTTACCTTTTGTGCACATATACATACACACATTACATCTCTACTCATCTATCTTTCTATGTTGAAACACACATTTATACCCGAACCTCCAATTCCAATCCCATATCACAGGGTTCTAGATTTAGCTCTCTGCCTTCTTCTATCTTTAACTCCTGTTTCCAATAGCAAGAGATGTGGTTTATTCTTTTTTCTTTTAAGATTTTTATTTATTTATTTGATAGAGAGAGATCACAAGTAGACAGAGAGGCAGGCAGAGAGAGAGGAAGGGAAGCAAGCTCCCTGCTGAGCAGAGAGCCCGATGCGGGACTCGATCCCAGGACCCTGAGATCATGACCTGAGCCGAAGGCAGGGGCTTAACCCACTGAGCCACCCAGGCACCCGATGTGGTTTATTCTTAATATATGTAATGATTTGATCAGTCCTCCAGGCTGCAACAAGTCTCCCAGCCCCACCGCCCTATGGGGCGCCATGCTCACGCTGAGATCTGACATCCTGCCTCAGCTGCCCCCACCCATGCATGGATGCCTTCTTCATCCCACCAAGCTCTGACCCCACACCCAGACTGATTCCATTCCCAACCCTTCTTTCCCTACTTGGGCTCCAACACACCCCGCAGCGTGCCCATCCACAGCCAAGGTCTTGGCCACTGCACTACCCCTGGTTTGCTCCACCCAGAGAACAAATTCAGGATTCGGCTCTTTACCGTGGGGACAAGAATAGAAAGATCCAATCAAAGGTTTGAAATCTATAGAAAGCAATCATGTTCTTCCTTTGTTCACTTTTTTCCCACTTCGTTAAAAAAGATAAAACACACACACACACACACACACAAGCTCTGGATCCTTCAGTCTTCTCCCTTACCTTGAGGTCAGGAGGTTATGAGTGTGTATAACGTGTATTTCAGGGTTTGATGCTGCTGCAGCCAGACCATCAGAGAAGCTCTGAGTACATCGCTTCCTTTCCAACTTGACCAATGTCCTGGCCACACTGCAGAGCATTCAACACTCTATTAACAGGGAAAAAGCCAAATTGGATAATTTTTTTTATATTTTTCCTTTGTCTTTGAGAAATGTGAGTGGAGAAACAACACATTTTTTTTAAGAAGGAAAGCCTGCTTTAAAAAATTAAAAAATAAATAAATAAAAGTTTAAAAGAAATTTTGTTTTAATTTTTAAAAATTTTTAATGAAAATCATAACAGTTATTCCATGAGTTTTGTTTACTTCCACTAGGGAAATTAAATAATTTTTTTCCAGAAAGAAGATAATTTTCAGTTGTTGGGAAAGTTCTCTTCAAGGAGGAAAGGAAGAATGGTGCCTGCCATTAGGAGTTTCTGACACAAAATGATTGGAGAATATTGTAAATTAGGAATATTTATCTCTTACCCAGAGAGCATTTTTGTTCCTCTTAGTGACATTCGGTTGATAGAGGTAAAGTCAGAACAATCCAAATAAAAAGCTAGGGGTGCCTGGGTGGCTCAGTGGGTTGAGTCTCTGCCTTCAGCTTGGGTCATGATCTCAGGGGCCTGGATCGAGCCCCGCATCGGGCTCTCTGCTCAGGGGGGAGCCTGCTTCCCCCTCTCTCTCTCTCTCTACCTGCCTCTCTGCCTACTTGTGATCCCTGTCCATCAAATAAATAAATAAAATGTTAAAAAAAAAAAAAAGTGTGAGTGCTAGATGGGAGGGATTGAGGCAAACAATTGGAGGTGGCCCCAACGTGACCTGGACCACCGATCCTGGCACGCAAATCAGCTCTTACAAGTCCTTCCAAGGGACCACTTGATTTTCTCACCAAGGACACCTTTGGAAGGACTCATCTCTTTTTTCCATTTCAGAAAAGATGGGAAGCTCAATTTTATTGTCATGCAGAAGATAGAGGCATAAAAATGACCATTACCCAGGTTTAGGACTATAGTTACTAATTCTAGAATTTACATTAAAAGACAAACAAACAAACAAACAAAAACCCAAAACCCACCAAGACCAGGAGAGAGGAAGCCAGTCCCTAAAATTTGCCCTAATTCCTCCACAGGATGAACAGGGACGCAGCCACAGTTCCTCGGTCCTTCCTGGCTTGATCCCCCCACTCGCCCCTTGCCCAGAACTGGTCATCTCCTGTGGGCAGCTGGGTGTGAGAGCTTTGAGGGGCCTCCCCAGGGCTATTTTTAACTTGGTATTTTCTGTTTATAGCCTTTCCACTGGGGCAGCCCCGGGTCTGGGGGATTCACTCCAACTGGGAAATCTGAGAAGTCAGCTGGCCTCTGTGGCAAATAAAGTATTTTTAGCTAAGACTTGGGGATCTCGGGATTGTCATCTACTTTAGACCTCAGGGTGGGAGACACAAAAGAGACAGGCAAGAGGAGAGGTGCCCACTCTCAAGTTTCTTAGCAACGGCCCACTGGGCTTATTGTTGGAAGAGGATTCTGTGTATACACTGGTGGGGGAGGGGAGACTGGCCTGGGAGCCTTCCCAGCAATAGGGCTGCACCCTCCCCGTGGAGGCCGGGCCTGCTCTCCCAATACCTCCCTGCCCACCTGCTGTATCTGCAGCCCCTGGAACTTGTTAGAAATGCAAATTCTTGGGTCTCACCCAGTGATTCTCTTGCTCACTAAACATTAAGAATTAGCAGTCCAATCACATTCACTAACATTCACAGATAAAGATGTAAGAATGACCTTACTTCTACCAAACCCACAGGGCCATACCTTTTTTTAAAAAATTAATAGACATCATTTTCAGCACATTTTTAGACTTAAGAAAACATTGAGTGGCTAGTAGAGAGAGCCAGTAACTTTTTCTCAACCATTTCTCCCTCCTCTGTACTGTATCCTCTCTCCACTATTCATCCTCAAGGACAATGACATCAGCTGAGTTTTACCATCGAAAAAGGATGCAATCAAGTCAGTCAGAAACAGACGCCACTGCTCAGGGAGGACGGCTATCATGTGCACCAATCCTAGGAATGACGGGGCATCGCTACCCCAGCCCGGGCTGGGATGAAGCCAGTGACCGTAACTGTATAAGCTGATGGGAGTCAGACGGACACCTTCTCAAAACGGTCCTAGAAACAATGTTAACATTAGACCATCAGTAAGGAATTAGTTTCCTATGGCTGCTGTAACCATTTGCCACAGTGGCTGACAACAACACAAACTCATTCCTTCATAATTCTGGAGGTCAGATGTCTGCAGTCAGTTTCACTGGACCAAAGCCAAGGTGTCAGCAAGGCCCCTTCCTCAGAGGAATATCTGTTTCCTTGTGTTTTCCAGTTTTTAGCTGCTACCTATCTGTAGGCCATGGCTGGCGGAAGTTCCTGCATCTTGAAAACACCTCTCTCCAATCTCCACGTGGACCCACCATCTCATTGTTTCCTTCTCTTGTTGGGTCCCCCAATAATGGGTCCATGGTCAAAGGAGCGAGACTGATACAAAGCAAAGTTCAAGCAGAGCTTTATTTCATGCCAAGCATCAAGAATCAAACCAACCGTCGAACAGACCGGTCGGGGCTGCCCCTTACAGAGAGGGCGACCCCCTCCCTGCCTCACAGACTAACTTTTATAGAGCAAAGGCCATGTGGTTGGGCCTGGCCACACACAGGTGGCGAGTGAGATTGTAATACACAGAGAAATCTGCACAGTCATGCTAGGTCACACATGGGTGGCCAATTGAATTACAATTCACCATACTAGTTCAAATAGTAGCTATTTGAACTCGCCTATCACCTTAGTCAGAATTGGCGCCAAAAGGCGGGGCCCACACTCTTTGGTAGCTAGGGAGACAGTATACTTGCTCTACTGATTGGATGTCTCCACAGAACCCAACTCATCCCTGCATTTGGGCTCTGTCATCTCCACCTGACCTGACCCACCCTTGCATTTGGGCTTTGTTACCTGGGATTGGTTTCCCGGACTTGCTTTTAAGTAAGTTCCCCTGGGGCAGGGCGGGGGGGGGGGGTGGTGCTGTGTGAGCAGGGTCAATTTAAGTTTTATTGCATAAACAACAAAATGGCTGTTCAACCGAGGTGGGGCTGCTCTGGCTTAAAATAGGCCCCTACACTCTGACTCTGACTCTCCTGCCCAAGGAGATGGGGATTCCATCAGGTCCTCCCAAATAACCCAGGATAATCTCCCCATCTCACAATCTTGACCAATCACATCTGCAAAGTCCTTTTTGCCATAAAAGGGTGCATTCATGGATATATTTTGGGGGCCACTATTCAACCAATTCCATTTGGTCTGTCCTACCCAAGACGGTAGTTGCTAGCCAACCACATGTGGTTGCTGAGTGCAGACATTTGACCCATCTGAATTGGGATGTGCCATGAGAGTATTGAAATTTGAAGACTTATTATTTTTTTAAAAAAAGTAACATATTTCATGAATAATTTTTGTATGGATTCCAGGTTAAAATTATAAAATCCTAGGTACAATGAGTTAAATAAATTACATTAACCTCAATCTGTTTCTTTTCGCTTTTTTTCAAATGTAGCTACTTTTGTGGCCGGCATTATATTTCTAAGGGATGGTGTTGGAAGAAACACCACAAAGGAAGCAGAGTGATGTTAAATGCCAGTCGCTGTATTTTTGTCGTACTCATGAGGGAGCCCAGACATAGAAAACAACATTTCTTCTTTCAGCCTTCTCTAGGGAGAGCGACTGATGACACAGAATTGAGATTTCAAATCAAGAGGGATATTATCCAGGGACAGGCACAACTAAATTCTCCACAGATAATAGTAACCAAAGGAAAAAAAAAGGAAAAAGAAAAAAATAATTCAGCAACTTGTATTTACTTGACAGAGACACAGCGGAGAGGGAACACAAGCAGGGGGAGTGGGAGAGGGAGAAGCAGGCTTCCCGCTGAGCAGGGAGCCCAATGTGGGGCTCGATCCCAGGACCCTGGTATCATGACCTGAGCCAAAGGCAGACACTTAACAACTGAGCCCCCCAGGAGCCCCCTAGCAACTTGTATTCTTACAAAGCATCTCCACAAAACATTATTTTACTGACTCCTTATTCACAACCCTCTCATGAGGGATCCTGTTTCCACTGTTCAGAGGAGGAAACTGAGCAGAGGGAAATATACTTGCTGGAGGCACCAGCAGCTAAATGATGAGTCTGGTCTGCATGCCTGAGAACCCAGGGCTGCGTGAGCCTACTTCCCCGGCTTTAATGGTTTAATCAGGCTCACTCTACTTCCCGAGTTATTTTATAACCAGGCTTCCTAGATTTCAGAGATCCAACAATTCTTCCTTTTTCCCTAAGAAGTCGGCTCCTTTACTACTCTAAACACATTTTTATTATTTTTTGTTTCTTAACAGAATATGGGGGGGGGGGGCGGTTCCTACTTAGCCATTTAGGAAAATGGTTTTTCTCCTGTGTCAAACTGCTCCTTGGCTATGCCCAGAGGCATACCTGGCCCCTAGCTTGATCCTGGGCCATCTGCTGGAAGACCCCAGCCCCCATGACGGTCTCACCCCATTCTTCCCACCACCCATAAGTCACATGTGTTGGTGAAGTGCTTGGCCTTGACTTATAGTCAGAAAAGGTACCACTAGACAAATCCGGGCTCTGGTGATCAGATTTCATCTGATCAGTCTGGGGATGGAATTCTGTACTTCGGCAGATGGTCACGGTAAGAAGAATCAGCAAAAAGACCCACAAAGAGAGAAGCAGACATTAAGGTCCACCAAATAGCACTTCCCCAAATAGCACTTTCTTCCAAATAGCACTTTCGAGAGGGGGTAAAGAAAGAAAAAAAGGGCCCAATGCTCTGCTCCTTTTCTCCGCTGCATTAACACTTCAGCTTTTAGATCTAGAAACCTTGGAGAGTATCTCGTCCAACTACCTCATTTTACCTGTGAGGACACTGGGATCAAACAGGCTGACTTCTGTAGTCTCAAAGCAACTTAGTGTCAGATGAAGACTAGAACTCCCATTTGTGATTTCTTGTGTTTGTTCCACTTGGGCAAAATTGTTCTGAATGATCACAGAGAAATAGATTAAGCAAAATAATACAGCTTTGATCTCCAAAGCACACTACAGAGGAGTGTCATCTTGCTTACAGGATGAGGCCCTGAAATAGACCCGCAAAGGTGAGTATCAAAATAATCCTTGCAAATCCCTAAGGAAAACACCACACCAGAGACCAAGGCACCTTCTGTCCATTAACCCCATATGGTTAGTTTGTCCAGGGGTGGAACAGGCTCATGGGTTGAGTACTAGATGAATTAACTGGCTTGGGGTTGAGGACAAGAAGGCACAAAGCTTTAAACACAGGACCACATGGAGGACTGCAAGGTGGCTACGTAGACACCGGTGTTCTGAAACGAACCATGGGTTCCCTACCACTGGGCTCTCTCCCTGGCACTAGGCAGAATGAAGGCAAAAGGACTCACACTGCTTAAACAGTTATTTCTCTTCCCTGCACTCCTGATTCTGTGATCACTGCTTAGTTAGAAGCTAAGCTCCACACGTGCATAAACCTTTGTGTTTTGTCCACTGGTGTACCCCAAAGCCTAGTACTGTGCCTGGCAGAGGAATGTTGGTGAGCAAATCTATTCTTCCCTTTGTCCTGGCTGTGTGGCTGATTCTCTAAAGTTGAAGTTATTTAGCTCTGGTACATGACTCTCAGGATGTTATGGTGCCCTAGCCACAAAAATTCACATGGAATGGTTTATAGAGATTTTTCGCTGCTCATGGGGTTCAGGGAAGCTCCACATTAAGATTTCCTGGTGCTATCAACATTTACTATGCTCCTGTGACGCTTTTGCAGAATGACCTCATGGCTTTGGAGAGTGACAGGGTTCCCTTTCTCAGCTGCATAAACACCTTTCTATAGAAATCTCCCAAATGCTGGAAATAAAAGATGTTCTTCAGACACTTTTAGCCTAATAAAGGCCAAAGGGGTCCTGGGCTGACTACAACGAGTGGCACCGAAATGTTCTTTGCCACTCCTCCCTATATTTTCTGCCCAACTCCTCAGCTACATGTTGGATGCCTGGCCTTTCCCCACAGGTGTCCGCCTGAGCAGCCAGCAGAGTTGCAGCACTGATAACCAAATGGTAAGAGAGATCACCTACAGAACCACCCTGGGTCTCCAACCAGCCCATCAAGCACTGATACCACGCTTGTCACCACCAGCTCTGATGGCGAGGACATGCAGAAATGTACCGCAGGAGAAAACTCAAACAGCTGCTGGGAGGTGAGCGGATGGAGGCAACTGCCAGCAGGCTGAGCGAAAAGCATAATTTACGGGCACCCTTCGGCAGAGCTCCGAGCTGAGCAAACACTGCTGCAGAACGCTCAGGGGTGAGGCAGACCAGCCAGCGCTCTAGGACAACAGTGGCTCTATTTGAGCAAAGACAAAGAAGTCGAGGCTAGCGACAGGACTGGGAATAGCAACAGGTTCAGGAAGGGGCAGCCGCTCCAGCAATCAGAGATGACCCAGCCCACGTATTCCACGCCTGCCCGCGTAGGAAGCAGACCTAATCTCCCCATCCTGCATGTGATTATTTGTCTGTAGGAATAACCAACGCCGGGGACTATATTTGGCATAAAACAGGTTTAGCAAAGTCCCAGAAACAAAATCAACCTCCAGGGGGTTAGGAATCCAGGCAGGGAAAGGATCACTTATCTGCATCTGTACTGGTTTGAACCACGTCTCCTGAAACTCATGTCCGCTGGAATCTCTCAGAAGGTGACCCTTTTATTGGAAATAGGGTCTTGCCTTTGGACTTATTTAGGGTAAGGTCATACGGAATTAGATTTAGCCCTAAACCAAATACGATGTCCTTATAGTAAGAGGAAAGAGCACTGAAATGCAGGGAGGGACTAGGAATGCAGCATCTGGAGTGCCGCAGCTACGAGCCAAGGAATGCCAAGCATTGCCGGCAACCACCAGAAGTTAGGAAGAAGGAAGGATGGATTCTTCCATAGAACCTTCAAGGGACATGGCCCTGCTGACATTTTGATTCTGGACTTGAGTGAGTAAATTTCTGGTGTGTTAAGCCACGCAGTTTGCAGTTATTTGTTATAGAGCTCATGGACCCTAATGCAGCATCTGCCCATCCTACGTAGTTCCAAATACGCCTCTGTACGGTCATCCATTCACAAATAATTAGTAAGTACCAACTATGTACCAAGCGTTCTTCTAGCCATGAACAAAAACGCAGAAATATCTCTGCCTGAGAAGATATTCCCCGAGAAGGGAATATGAGAAGCTTCTCCCTGAGAGCAAGACGACAGAGAAAACAATCAACATAAAGAGGGAAAATAAATAGCCTGTCAAATGGTGATAGGTTCAGGACTGGGTCCTACAGAATAAGGCGGAGGTGCTAGTTTCAAATCTGAATAAATTGAACTTTCAATGGATTTGATGCAAACATAGAACCCAGTCTTCGAGTATGGTCATTCTTGTAAAAAATCAACATGTCAGGGCACAAGGGAGAGAGAAAAGCCTCCCTCTATTAGATTAGACTTTCTGCTCTAATACTACGAAAACCATCAGTCATAAAGCTCATTGTGAGGGGGAAGAATGATACATTAGCAAAAATCATCAAGGCTGAGGGGAGAATGCCCAAGGACTCTGTGGCTAATTCACACTCGTTGACTTATTTATAAAGGGCTCTAGTCATTTACCATTCAACAATGCCCCAGCAGTGTCAGAAATGTCAGCAAAACAGAAGTGACTTAGCAGTACAAAACCACTCCTTGGGAAGAAAAGAGGCAAAAGGAGGCACCGGACAGAAAACCTGTATCATCCAAGAGCCTCATTAAATAATTACTCAAGTGAAAGAAAGTTCCAGAGAACATTCTGTCTTGAAAATGATGTTCTATTGACATAATATGGTTATCATTGGTCAAAGTGTCTAGTGAGACTGAAGAACAGAAATGAATTTTAATTGGATTTAATTTTGATGAATTCAAATAATGACATTAATTTTAAGTAACAATGTGTGACCAGCAAATACTCCATTGTAGAGCACAGCTTTAGACTCCCAGAAGCAGTGCTGTGGAGAGAAGTCTGGCGTAGACTTATTGAGTCTGAGATGAAACCAGTTCTGTAAATAACAATAGGTTAGGGAGACCAATAGTACAGATAGTATTTCTAGGACTTACTCATTTCCTTAATCCTCACAGCATTCTTATCAATGGTTAGAAATAGTCTCCCCATTTGCTGGATGAGGACATTAGGGTTCAACGGCAGCATCTGACTTGCCCTGAGCCTTGTCACTTTTAAGGGTTAAAGCCAGAGATCTGAATATCGCTTAGACACCAGAACCCATACTCTCCTCTCCAAGGCACACAAGCTAAGGGCATCTTTCATTCTTGCGACTTCTTTCTTTGCTACCCTCATTGAACAGTCTAAACCACAAAAGCACGCACGTGTGTCTGTGTGCACGTGCGCGTGTCTGAGTAGAATTCATGGAACAGTCTGGAGGTTGCTTGAGTGTTTCCTGTGGATCTAGTGTTCCATACAGGTCAGTGTACTTAAGCCAACCAGCCCCATCTTCCAAACCCTGATGAGGCAAACAAGACACACGGACACATGCTTGTCAAATAACTTATTAAGGTCAGTGTCACATGAAATAAACCCTTCTGCCTTGGATCCCTTCAGGAAAATTCTGTATTGCAGCTTTCCTGGTCTTCAAGGAGCTCCCATTCCCCAGCAGTAAGACACTCAGAAACCGAAAAGCCCTAAGACTTTAGGTCTTTATGTCAAGGGAGGCTAGAGGTGAGGGTTAGAGGAAAAATAAGCAACCGAGTACCTCGCTAAGAGTAAGGAGATCTGAAAATACAGATTTTAGAGGGTGACGATGCTAACTATCTGGAGATAACAGGCTGCTCAGCTTCTCCCTGAACCTCCTTCCTGTCTGCCCCCCAACAATGGGGAAGGGCAACTGAGGGGCTTGAAGGAAAATAGAGCCAGCAAGTACTGAAACCCAGATGAAGGCCTGGTGGAAAAGGTGGTTTTTCCAAAATGAAACCCCAGCTGGTGCATGTGGTAGAAGCATTGATGCCTTCCAGACGAACACTATTAAGATTACTGCAGCATTAAGAGGAAGGTTTCTGATGGAATTAATTATGCATCTTCTTTAAAAAAAAAGTTTCACTATGCCTGGAAATACACTCCGTGAGATGAATGAGGCAATTATTATTTGTCTCTTAATTTAACCCCCTGGAAGGTTAACAGAGGTTTTCAACATCGTAGTTGTAAGCCTATCCTGCAAGGAACTTTCTGGGAAGATGCCTCGTCCCCTAAATAAAGCTTTGCAGCATCTTGGGGTTTTGGGATTTATGAGATTTCCCACCCAGAAAGCTCTGAGAATAGTTCATCATAGTGCAACTCCCGGTGTCCTGGTAAGGATTCTATGGAAAACCTGACTGCTCTGCCCCACTTTCACACATGTCTACACGGACCTCTAATCTAACCTGTCAATCCCCAGGAATCTGGTTTGGGGACTAATTTTTAGCATAATCTCACGAACAAAAGTACTGGGGACCAAATAACACAAAAAGGCAGGTGAATGTATTGTGACTAACAAAAAATTGATTTTATGCCTTTAAAAAAAATGCAGTGTTTCTTCACATTCTCTCCAGGATGTGCCAAAAACTAATGTTTTGCAGCATCTTTAATTTCAACACCTTCAGCTAAAACGTGTGTTGTTGGACAACGATCCTGACTTGGCTCCCCTTCTGGTAGCAGCCAGACATTCCTTTGCAGTTTTGTTTCCATCAGGAAATTACTTTACAAAAACAAAAACAAACAAAAAACCCTACAAACTACAATGGGTATAGAAGCCGCCTTAGCCTTTTACAAGAATGAGGCTTCGTGCATTGTTCTCAGAGGCTTCCCGCAGGAGGAAAGCCCTACTTTCTGAACTGCGAGGACAGCTTCCCTGGGAATGCCTGGCCCGCCGCCGTCCTGCCGAGCTCGCAGCGCCCGGGGATCGGGGGCCACTGACCAGCAGCGCTAAAAGCGCCTGCACCGCCATCCACCCGCCCCGAGCCGGTGGCTCTAGGAGCCCGGCGCCCGCCACGGGAGCAGGGGAAGAGTCCCCCCAGGATCCGACGCGACACCACCTTTCTCTCGCCCGCTCAGCCCTCAGGGTCCCCGCCCACAGAGAGGGACTCCGTGCAGGCCGGACGGAGCGGCAGTGAGCGGTCGCCGGGACCCTCCTGTCACCGCAAGAGCAGCGACGTCCTGAATCAGACCCCATTCCTGGGGACTCAGGCCAGTGAGGACCATCCGCGATGCTCTTCCCTACCTTTCCTCTCCCGAGCTAGGGGCGGCGCGGTCCCTTTCCAGGACACGATCGGGGCCGCCAAACCCCGCGCAGCTCTGAACCTGCGCCCCTCGGAGGCTGGCATCCCGGGGTGCCCCGGCTGATTTGCGCCAGAGTCAAAGTTTGCGCTGGGGGCGCGGGAGTTCCCGGCACGCTGCGAGCAGCACCGGTTATGGGTGCGCAACGCTCCGAATGGGCAGTGAGCTCCAGGTCCCGGCTCGGCACCGGGGAAGCGAGCGCGAGTCCGGGCTGCGAGGGGGATGGAGACCCGAGACGCGCGCAGCTGGAAAGCGGGCTGGGGGGCGCTTACGTCTGGGGCCTGCCGGGCTGCTGCGCAGTGCTCGCACAGGTCGCGCGTCCGCGGCGCTGGCTCCGCGGGGAAGCGGGGGACCCGCGAGGGGCTGGTGGCGACGGCTCCTGCGGCAGCCTCCCCGGGCGCCCGCGCACCGACCAGTCCGCTCACTGCGTGCAGGGCGCCCGGCCTAGGAGGGACTCTGTAGCAGACGTGGCGACGCCCCTGCCAAGGAGAGCGGGGTGTCCGGACCGACCCGGCTCTGACACTGAACGAAACTCTGCCCATGACCCTGCTAGGGTCGCGGACGCTCAGAGACCCCTGGAGCATCACGCGCCCGAGGACTGGTTGCAGGGAGCTCAGCGCCCGGCTGGGAAGCCGAAGCTCACCGACGGCGGGGGAGGAAGGTGGCTCGGAGGGACGCGGGCGTAGGGGAGGGAGGGATTGACCCTGAATTCACCCGGACTGAGAGGTCATCCGACCTGTTTGCGGGCAAGCGTGTTTGGTGGGGGGGGGGGGGGTCTTACCTGCTCCGGGGCCCGGGCTGGGCGGTAGCTCTCTTCCCGAGCCAGGGCAGGGGGCTGTTTCCTGGAGAACATGTCTCGCCTCTTCCTCTAGCCACTCTTATCCTGGTGGCTCTTCTCTCCTCTTCGTGCCCCTGCGTGGGTTGGGGGGTGGTAGGCTACTAGGGACGCCTTGCTCCTCACTCAGGGAAGAGACAAGTTAAACTTCAAGGGACAGGGGCCCCACATTTTGTCTGCTCGACAGATCCCACCCGCGAACCACTCCCTCCCTACCCTCCCGTCTCTGGGTCCCACCCATAAGAGCCTTAAGGACAGATCTCTGCAACCCCACCTCTTTGCATTTAAAGTTCTCCGGGGCAGAGGGAAAGCCAAGCCCACTGCGGGTTCCCCCACCCCACTGGGGAGCACCCCGCGAGGGCAGCAAGGGAAGGATGAGATTTGAAAGTCTGGGCTGTGGGAGACAGAATAGTTGGGAGCAAAAGAGTTACTTCTCTGCTCGCCCAAATCTTATCTCACCCTAGACCATTTTCTTTTAGCCAGAGCCTACCCAAGGAAAAATAAATAAATAAATAACTGCAGGTACTGGCAATTAAAGGCCAAATTTGTTTTCTCAAAAAAGATTTAACGTTTCGAAGGCCGGCATTATTTGCATTAGGCAAATAGAAACTTGCCCTCTATGACATGTTACGTGAAGAAACTGCTTTTGCAAGATGCCCCAGACTTTGCTGAGGCTGCACGCTGCCGGAGAACCTCAGGCTGTTTCCATAAACCTGGGTGGCGATTTCCTAGGGAGGCGTCCACAGGCTGCAACTGCGGGGCCGACAATTCCCCTTTTCTGTCATTCACTAACATCCGCTCTCCCGACAGCATCGAGGGCACTGAACGCATTTACAATGGCAAAGATTACTTTAGGGTTTGAAACCCAAGTCGTCAAAGGTATGGGGGGAGGGGACAGGAGAATACCTTGCATTTTTCTTAGAAATGAGTTTTCATCCAACTTCAGTCAAGATCTTCATGGAAATTTCAAGGATGACTCAGGAGGTCATTGAATAAATCCATGCCCATTTTTCTGGTGGGGGCCATGCACAGTCAACCAAGTATGCCTCAGGCACCTGTTCCTTGAATATTATTGCTGGGTTGGAGAGAGGATACATCTGTAAAATTGGGGGGGAAATCGGTGTTTTGCTTCTGAAATGAAAAAGTGAAGAAATATTGCATGTGTATAGTAAAACAGTGTTCCAGACATTGGACTTGAAATCCAGCATCTGACAAGTTTATCATAATTCACAAAATTTAAGCTCTTAGTATCTGAGCCAAGCTTTGTGCTGAGCACCCGTACATGCATTCTCTCTTAGTTCTATCAACCACTTTCTGAGGTACTATTATTATGTTTACTTTAGGGATGAAAAAGATTTAGGGAGCCAAAGTAGCCAGCCTAAGCTAGCCAAGTGCTGAGCTGGGACGACCGGAAGTAGGGTAATTGCAGGACTGTGCTCTTAGGAAAATACTGCCTCATCAGTCCTCTTCAGTGCAGGGACACCGGCCTGAAAACGAAGAGTCCAGTGGAATCTTCAGCCAGGTCTATCTCGAGCAGAGCTGAGCCACAGCTGACTCAATTTGCAAAAGCAGGTTGGGATTTAGTCCCCGGTATTTCTAGAGGCATTCTGAAGACAAGTATGAATTTCCTTCACCTCCTTTCTCTTCCACTTCTGCCCTCTGGTGGAGGTGCGACAGGAACTGTGAAATGAAAGTGTCTCCATCAGAGGATTTGGGATGGCCAGTGCAGGTAGACAAGTGTCCCTTTCCCACCACCATACTATGTTCTGGGAACTAAAGCTGCTTATATTGCCGGTGTAAAATAAGAATTCCTTAAACATCATTCCAGCAAAAACAACAACAACAACAACAACAAAAAACCCAACTAGTTCTCGTTACCGTTGGGCCAGAGTGAATACTTTTAAGTATTGTTAGCTGAAGAGTAAACAGGGGATCCCTGGGTGGCTCAGTGGGTTAGGCTGCCTTAGGCTCAGGCCATTAGGGTCCTGGGATCGAGCCCCACATCGGGCTCTCTGCTCAGCAAGGAGCCTGCTTCCCTTCCTCTCTCTGCCTGTCTCTCTGCCTACCTGTGATCTCTGTCCGTCAAATAAATAAATAAATAATCTAAAAAAAAGTAAACATCTATTTTTACATACTTTGTAACAAAGGTTTATAATGTAAGAAATCACAAAAATGTGAAAAGTCTCATACTCTGACTATGTAGAGGGCCCACAGAAATCTTCGATGACCTATTTGAATTATTCCATTTTAAAAGTTTGTGACATTTACTTTTCAGCTTAAAATGACAACCATCAGTTAGCTTCTTAAAATACTTTAATTTCACAAGAAACATTTCTAGCCTTCTGAAATTTTTATCGTCTAGCCTGGTATCCAACTAATTAGGTAATTTTAAACTGATAAGAACAGATACTAAACTTGATCTTAGCCAAAAGGCTGAGAAGCGAGAAAAAAAATACAAACCTTGAAGAGATCTGTAGAAAAGTCAACATAAAGGTAGTGAATATACCTCTGGAAAGGGTGATTTTACATAACAAATTTTGGTCACATATTTACAGGCCTATTTAGTGCTTAGTACTACAAATGAAGGCAATTTGAGAACAAGAAAGAGATTACTTTAAAGAAGCATCCCAGGATGATAATAGGCAAGCAGTGGCTAAGACAGAGATGCTACCCGACAACATATTTAGTTATTCATTCAACCAATAACTCGTTTTGGATCTGCTAGCTGCCACATGAACAAAATAAGAGTTCCTGCCCTCCCAGAACTTTCAGTCCAGTGGAATAAATACACTACGAAACCAATGCACACATCTATAAGCCATGGAAAGATACTTAAAAATGTGGGACTGGCTTTACAGAATTTAGAGCGTAACCTTTCTAGCTGAGGTCTAAGCATGCTGACTTTTTAAAAAGATATTAAGAGCAAGAAACAGGCAAACTGGGAGTTTACCTATTGCGGGGAGGAGAAAGCTTTTTTCGTTTCAAAGAAGGAAAAAACATACCCCTATCTGCATACTGAAATATTCTGCATGTATTAAAAGCAGCCTGTGTAGTCATTCTATTTGCTGAATATATTACCACGACATCAATCTCCTCCTAATACACCACAGCAACCATTTGGGATGAAGTTAGTAAGAATTGGCCCAGTGAAAGTTCCAAAGGAATTGTTAGTGTCCTTGCACACCTAGTGCTGTTCCCCCCTCCCCGCAACCAGGGTCCCTTACCGCAATTTGTCCAAATGCCCCTACCTCTGGCCAGCATTCTGCCTGTTCTATCCCAGGGAGAGTGTCCCCTCAGGGACAGTGACTGCATGGGCAAAAACTGAGGTGCCTCAGTTCACAACAGATTTCTTTTTCTCTGATTTAAGAATCAGTTTGTAACAGAGCTCTTAAAGTTATGAGATTAAGTCACATTTATTATTATAGCTAAGGTTTTCTAAGCACTATGTGCCAAGTACTTCACAAAGTGACTTACCTATTTTCTCAGTTTTTAATTCTTGAAACAAACGTCATTTCCTCTGTTGTAAAATGAGAATACGTCGGCTATGTGAGAGCTTTTAAAACATAATGTGCTTTAAAATAGTTGCAGACACAGGGTACCTGGGTGGCTCAGTGGGTTAAGCCTCTGCCTTCAGCTCAGGTCATGATCTCAGGGTCCTGGGATCGAGTCCCACATCGGGGGACTGCTGAGCAGAGAGCCTGCTTCCCTCTCTCTCTGCCTACTTGTGATTTCTCTGTGTGTCAAATAAATAAAATCTTTAAAAAAAAATAGTTGCAGACACAAAATAATAGCTAACATTTATTGCCACTATTTTACAAGAGGAAACTGAGGGCTCATAGAAGTTCACTAATTGCCCAAGATTTCACAGCTAGGAAGTGGCAGAACCAGAATTGGAACCCTAGTGCTCTGGAACCAGACTGACCTGTTAACCCCTATTTTCTGCAGCACGATTATTAAGAGAGTAAAAAAAAAATGCCCAAGGAGTTTACAGCCTAGAACTACACTGCGAATTCATTCATTCATCCATCAAATATTGAGCATTGTACTGGGCTGAATACTACCCCCCCATCCATCCCCAAAATTTCATGTCTCTTTGCCACCTGAGATTATTACCTTCCTCATTTGGAAATAGGGTATTTGCAGATGTAATTAGTTAAAATGAGATTACATGGACTCAGGGTAGACCCTGAGTAACCTTGTAAGAGACAGAAAAGAATACAGACACAGAGAAGGAGGTCATGGGAGGATGGTGGTGAGATTGGAGTGATTACGTCGACAAGCCAGGACAAGCCAAGGACCGACGACCACAACCAGAAGCTGAGAGAGAGGCATGGAACACTTTTCAGTGTCCAGAACGAATGAACTCGCTGTCACTTTGATTTTGGACTTCTGGCCGCCCGCACTGTGAGAGAATAAATTCATTGTTCCAGGCCATTCTGTTTGTGGTAATTTGCTATGGTAGCCCGAGGAAACTAATACCAGAATCTACTATGTGGCTGGGCATGAACACTGTGGGGTTACAGCAAAAAAACCGCACTCCTGTCCTTATGGAGCTTCCGTTCTAGTGAAGGAGATGAGACAATGAGCCACTACATGCATGATACGCTGACAGGTATGGTGCTGGGGGAGAAGATATTGCAAGACAGAGGATGGCCAGATGATGGTGAAAAGGGAAGTTCTCTCTAAAAGCGTTTTAACTCAGGGAACCTGGGTGGCTCAGTGGGTTAAAGCCTCTGCCTTTGGCTCAGGTCATGATCCCAGGGTCCTGGGATCGAGCCCCGAGCCTGCTTCCCCCCCCCGCCCCCCCTTCTCTCTGCCTACTTGTGATCTCTGTCAAATAAAATCTTTTTAAAAAAAAATTTTTTTTAAAGTGTTTTAACTCAAACCAATCTGCGCTGTGGAATTACAGGCTCTATATAGGTAATTCTTCACAGGACCACATAAATACATGCCCCCACATTAACTGAAAAGACAACTTAGCAAGAGGAGAAGCACAGCAAATAAGAGACCTAAACTTGCTCAACAAACCAAGATTCTGCAGTACAGAAGAATGGTTTTCCAGGTGGACGCCTGATCTCTTGTCCCCTAAGAGCTTCCGGAGAGCTGAGGGTTCCCAGCTCCTCCCCACAACCCCACATTCACTAGTGGGCATTTCTTCCCTTTGTGCAGCTCAGCAACTTATAAGCAGACTCTAAGGCCCAGGGCGGTCTAATCACTGCCACTCAATACAGAGGCAGACCAGAGAAGAGACAATAGCAGATGTTGAAGCTCTGGGGCTGCCCTATGTCAGTTCTAGCCCCAGAGCTTCAACATCTGCCTCACTTTCTAACACCCAGGGATATAACAGCTAGAGGAGACACCGGGTCATCTGAAATAGCATGAAGGGCCCTAAGTGCTTTAGGTCATCTTGAAACATCACATCTTTAAACATACTTATCTGTGTTTAACATTTTTAACATTCATAGCCATGAAGTTCAAGCGTCAGACTTCTTTGCGAAAAGCAAATGTTTTCAATGTTTTTCTTTAATAAAGTTTCTCTGGCAATCTCAGCAAAGACTATACCAATTTATTTCAGATTATCTGAACTTCATTTGGACTTGAATAACGGAAGTAATTGAAATAGAAACACTAAGTGCTGATCAATCCCTAAAACTAAAAGTTTCAACATAAATATGCCACAAATTTCAAATAGTAAGCTCATCCACCTTTTACAATGACACAAGTAAGTTGGAGGATAAGCCCATCACATTCGCAGTTTTATCTGTGTTGATCCTAGTGGCTATTTGGTAACTTTTCCAGTCCTTCTCTAATTGGTTCAGATTGAAGCAAAAAATGCCAAAATATGCTTTCCACCCCCCCCCCCCGAACAAATTCATGTACATATTTAGGCCAAACTAAACTTCATTTTGACCTTGAAGATCTTATTTCCTCTATCTTGTCCCACTCATTGCCCTTCTACTCATCACAGAACTATTTCTGCAGCTTCCTAACTCCTGCTAGGCATTCAAGGGCATTCAAGGGCAGTGGGGAGCTGGAGCCCAGCATCAGCAGCACCTCTAGCCTGGGCTGCCTCCCAACCCACCTTCCTCCCCTGCCCCTTACAGTCTTGTCTCCACCAGCAGCCAGAGCCAGTCTTCTTAACAATCACAACTATTGCCCACTTAGAACCTTCCACCACCACCCACTGTGACTGGAAAAAACCCTAACTCCTCACCATGGTCTATGGGGTTTACAGACTTGGTACCTGCTACTTTCACTCCCTCATGGACTTTCCCCTCAGCTCTTCAAATGGATGTCATTCAGGATGTCAGTCCGGATGTCCCCATCCCAGGGGGACTTTCCCCATCTAAAGCAGCTAGTGACCTTTCACCCCTTTTTTAATCACTTTCTGTACCATTTCATTTTTAAATACCTCTTATCACATATGAAAGGATGTCTATTTTATTGAGTTATCCGTTTCCTGCCTGTCCTCTTCTGCTCCTTAACAGCTCCGCAAGAGAAAGGATCACGGTTATCTCTAGGACCTACCAAGTACCTATCACAGAGGAAACATACCTGTTGATCAAATAGTGTGTGACTTCAGGTAAACTAATGAAGCAAATAAAAAACAGTAAATGCTTAACTTATTATTCATTCAATCTCCTTCCTCTGATCACTAAATTCTTCCCCACAAATAAGAACACAAGCCAGAACAGAAGCCCAACAGGAAACAGGCTTCAGGCTTGTTTATTAGGCTGAAATTCTGAGATACATGACAAAAGCTCCCCAGGTAGATACTTAGTTGTTCAGTCTTTAATATTCATTTTAGAGTAAGGAAATGACTGGAGTGCGACAGCTCTAACTCAGAGCTTCTGAAACACAAACCCAGGTACCCTAATGTTGAGAAAGGTAAAAAAGAAAAAAATCTAAAGTCCAAACACAAATACCATAACGAAAGGAATGACTAGCCTTTCATTTTAGACACGAGCTAACACTAGAAGAATAAACAGAACATTAAAAAATTTTTCATTAAAGTCAGCAAAATTTAGAAATCCTTCTTTGTACTTCTGTTTAAAATGTACTTCTATGGCTTTTTAGTGTCTATCAATAACTGTTTTGCATCAAGTATCAGAGATTTTATACAGTGATATTAATACCTAACCTGAAATTATAGACTCCTGAATATTTCAGGTAATAGTAAATATTCAAGGTTACAAATGTGGTATGAAAAATTTTAATGAAAACAATCATACAAAAATTAAATAGCAAAACCATTTAAAATGACAATTCCAACAGATTTGGCTTACTGATATTTCTCTATCAGCTTGTTTTCATAGGAACTGATTATTTCCAGCTGAAATCTACTTACAGGATCATGGTAAGAAGAAATGACAATAAGTATATAAAGCTCATTAAGCCCTGTGCTCAGTTTCTATTGCTCATAAATACCAGTTTTTCTTTTATTTTTACTCTGAAAAGACACATACAAGTTTTACAAAACATGCCAAACTTCAGTTAAATGCTTCTTACACAAGAAACAGCCACATGTGAGGAATCCAGCCCAGCATTTAAAAAAAAACAATTATATTTTCCTCTGAGGTACCTACTACATAAAAACTTATTTCAATAACTGATAAAAAATTCCTCACTAATAAACCAATTTTTGGAATCAAATTATATAGCTTTAGGTTACAGTTTAAGAGGTCTTTTAGAGAATAATTATTTTAAAGTACAAAGTTACATGATCAAGAAACCATGATCAAGAAAAGTACCTTTTAATAAGTAGCCAAAACATTGTGACATATTCCTTTTACTGCACATATGGCTCAATTTCATTTTAATTTTGCAAAAAGCAGAAAGAAAGTTGGTGTGAAATAGTGAGTGAGACAACTATGTTAACACAAGGAAGCACAATCAACTGACGTGTTATCCTGCCACAGGCTATGCCTTATGAGATATCTGACAATTTCAGTCATGCTTTCACTATTAAACAATGTTATATTGCCACTTCTAGTATGCTACTCAAGATAAAGCTTAAAATCTGTCCTAACAACAGCTGGAAGGGAATACAGAGATGAATGTGAGTATCTATGTTCTACAGTATACACTTCCTAATATTCCAGAGTGAATTACTTATCTAAATCCAATCTGAGGTATGTGACCAGATCAAAATTTCTTAAGCCACATCACGGGCTATGTACCATGCAAAAGCTAAAACTGCAACTGCACATGCTGGAAGGAGATAGTATTTGTATTTTTGCCATAGCGTAAGCTCAACGGTCACTTCATCTCTTTTCCTGTTCTTCTTCCGACGACCTTTCAGTCTGTTTTCAAAAGCCTCCAGTTCAGCCTAAATCAAAAACCAAAACAGTATCATTTTTATTAAAATCAATATACATTGACCTGAAATTTTCCACTAAGATGAAAATAAATCAATGTGCCAAATGTTTTTAATAGCATTGGTATATAGTAAATATATTGATTTGATTTAAAAAAAAAAATAACTCTCTCCATCATGGACTTGTATTCAACAAATTCAGAGTTTAGGTACGCAGAAAGGGAAATGGGGAGTAACAAAAGAGATTATTGCAGACCATAAGCCTGACTTTGACACTATTTATTTATTTACAGTTAGTTTTCTTTTTAAAGGTTTTATTTATTTGAGAGAGGGGGAGAACACAACTGGGGGTGGGAGGTGATAGGTGGGAGGGGCAGAAGGAGAGGGAGAAGCAGACCCCCTGTTAAGCAGGGAGCCTGGTGACAATGACAACCAGGGGACTTGATCCTAGGACCCTGAGATCAGGACACTTAACCAACTGAGTCATCTAGGCACCCCTGACACTATTTAAATATAGATACATCTGATTAAATCAGGGTGCCCTAAATACAGACATTAATTTTATACATCAACACCATTAATCTACTGAGTCTCTATAATACACAGCTTCTAGCAAGTGCCAAGAGATGTCCAGTGAGAATAAAAATACCTATAATTCTATTTTTTTACAATGCTGATAATAGACATTAATGGCTTGTTTGAAAGAAATTCAAGTGAGTAGGGAAAAAAAATCCTGCGAGATTATCTTTATCAAATATATTTAAAAATAGAGTAGAAATTCTTCAGTGGTGGGGCGCCTGGGTGGCTCAGTGGGTTAAGCCGCTGCCTTCGGCTCAGGTCATGATCTCAGAGTCCTGGGATCGAGTCCCGCATCGGGCTCTCTGCTCAGCGGAGAGCCTGCTTCTCTCTCTCTCTCTCTGCCTGCCTCTCCATCTACTTGTGATTTCTCTCTGTCAAATAAATAAATAAAATCTTTAAAAAAAAAAAAAAAAAAAAAAGAAATTCTTCAGTGGAAAATGCTTCGTGCTTTAAATCAAAATGACAATTTTAAAGAGTAGAATTCTATAAAAACTGGTCCTAAGAAAGGATAACTGGATGATACTTACTGTAAAATGTGGACTTTTATTCTACTGCCAAGAATTTACTTAACTTTATACAGGATAAGGTAACACGATACACTACAGTGCATTGGAACTAAAACATGATAGTCATCAACTGAAATATATATATAATATCCATGCAAGATTTTGTAATTGTTTATTTAACAGAAGGAAATATAAGTTAATATAAGTTAACCCTTAAGCAATGCAGGGGTGAGGGGTGCTGACCCCACACACAGCTGAAAATCCATATATAACTTTTGACTCCCCAAAAAGTTAACTACCAACAGCCTACTATTGACCAGAAAAGTCTCACCAGTAACAGTAGATTAACGTGTATTTTGTACGTTGTATGTATCACATACTGTGTTCTTACAATAAAGTAAGTTAGGGAAAAGAAAAACATTACTAAGAAAATCATAAGGAGGAGAAAACACATTTACAGGACTGTACTGGAGGAAGCTACATGTTGAAAAGAAGCTACATGTAAGTGGACCCCCACAGCTTAAACAGATTAAATCTGTCGTTCAAGGGTCAACTGTACAAACTTCAGTAAACACATCCATTATTTTGCTCATAACCACATTTGAAGATGCCCTAATCCAATACTTAATTTAACACATTCATTCTTCAATGAACCAAAATGTCAGAATATTTTCAAGCTGTTGCTGAAATAGAGAACAAGATCAATGCATTAAAAGTAGCCAAACTTGAGAACTGACACAGTAAAATAACTAATGCTTTAATAATGACCCACAGTCATCATTTATAGTTTATGTTCTATACACTCTGTTTAAAAGTTCAGTAAATAGGGAATATATTTAAAATTTCCACCCAAATAGTTTATAAAAAGGGAAAGAAGTTTTACCCTAAACTACTCCTAGTAAGTTTATCTCCCAGGATTCTAGTTAATCCATGTTTTAGTGAAGTAGCTCTGATAACTTACTTTGGAATATTAGGCAAATCAACTTTTTAAAACCATTTAACAGGGACGCCTGGATGGCTCAGTTGGTTAAGCAGCTGCCTTCGGCTCAGGTCATGATCCCAGCGTCCTGGGATTGAGTCCCACATCGGGCTCCTTGCTCAGCAGGGAGCCTGCTTCTGCCTCTGCCTGCCATTCTGTCTGCCTGTGCTGCTCTCTCCCCCCTCTCTCTCTGATAAATAAATAAAATCTTTATAAAAAAATAAAAAAATAAAACCATTTAACATCAGAGGTCATTTTAGCCCATGTTTATTGCTACCTAAATTGTTTCCAATGTCTTCCACTGAAGTCACACAAATTTCAATTTCCTCATTCAAAAGGCAGCAGTTTGCATATAATAATAAAACCTTCTTGCTAAGTATAAGTATCTCAAAATGCAAACTGACAAATAATTATATGTCACTATTAGAAAGTTAAACCACTCTTCGGAGTACATAATCAATATGGTATTTGAGCAAAGGGGGTATCAGGAATGTAGTTGTTATTTGCTATATAGCAAAGAACAGATAACAAGCCTGGATTTAAGAATCTAAAAGAGAAATAAGGCAATATATGGTTAAAGTAAATGCATTGGTTAAGAAACAAAACACTCCTTTTTACAGATAATCTGCAAGTCAGCAAAACAGAACTCAAATACTTTTAGGTGAGTGAAGACATGGGCTCCAGGAGATGCCTTAAAATGGAAGCTGCCGGGCACCTGGGTGGCTCAGTGGGTTAAAGCCTCTGCCTTCAGCTCGGGTCATGATCCCAAAGTCCTGGGATTGAGCTCTTTGCTCACAGGGAGCCTGCTTCCCCTTCTCTCTCTGCCTGCCTCTCTGCCTACTTGTGATCTCTCTCTCTCTCTGTCAAATAAATAAATAAATAAAATCTTAAAAAAAAAAAAAAAATGGAAGCTGCCACACTCCAACCCCCATCCACCAACCAAATATCACTGGAGAATGGATGAGACTGGCAAGGAATTAAATTTGGGAATATAGAAGATTTCACGCCTCTTCAAAGGCTCAGCATACTTGAGCTGAAGTGAGTGAGTGGCTAATTTTTGTTTTGTAGGAACTATACTATTTTCAGTCCGGGGAACAGCTGACTGGCTCCTGGTTTGTATGTGGAATAAACCTTGAGTTTGCATAAAAACTAACAATGATACAATGGATTAAATATTTTGTTTAGTTACCTGTTGTTTTCGTTTTTCTTCCTCGAGAGCAGCTTTGGCTTCTGCCTCTTTTATCTGTTTATAGATATTTAAAGGTTAATTAACACTGTAATCATCAAATTTTATTTAGAATTCTAACATCTTCTCACCCAGAATCCACTAACCCATAACAACTTTCGGTACCTTTATATTGGAAATTATCTAAAGACATGTAAATGTTATAGTGAGAGTGTTACCAAGGTTCTAACAGACTGTGAGATGAGGGGAGGGATAGTGTTAGCCTTTATATAAACATTTCAGCTTAACAACTTAATAGATATTAGATCACAATTCAAAGAGTTACAAAACTGCAAAATGAAATAGTGTTCAAATGGATTTTTTTTCTCTTGAGTTACCATACTAAGTCTATAATCAATTATTAAATACCACTCTTTTTCTAGAGTTGAAGTTGACCATTTTCTGTAAATGCCCTATCTGGAAGAGAATCCTCAGTGTTAAGCAAAGTCAAGAATTTATTCATCAGTTGGACTGATGGAAGGAAATAAGGATACTAGAGGTAACCCAAACAGCAAAGAACTCCAAAATCTTACTTTGTATTATTTTAACCTAACTTTCAGGAGGCTTACAGTAACATTACGATGGACAACTGTTTTAGAGCACACACACGAACTGGCACAAGGATAGAAAAAATGTAGCACAAACTAATGAGCACACCTGGGGATTCAAAATAGGCATAGAAGACGAGGCTTTCTTGGGGCACCTGGGTGGCTCAGTCTGTGAAGCATCTGCCTTCAGCTCAGGTCATGATCTTGGGGTCCTGGGATCAAGACCCCTATCAGGCTCCCTGCTCAGCGGGGAGTCTGCTTCTACCTCTCCTCTCCACTTATGCTCTCTCTCTCTCTCTCTCTAACAAATAAATCAATCTTAAAAAAGAAAAAAACTAGGTTTTCTTTCAAAAGCAAAAAAAGATGAGATTTTGAGTTCCTTGTAATAAGCACATAAAGTAATGCACAAAATAAATAGGAAAAGGCCATTAATTGGCACATTAAAAATGACATTTGTGGGCACTTGGGTGGCTCAGCTGGTTAAGCATCTGACTCCTGATTTCTTCTCGGGTTGTGATCTCAGGGTTGTGAAATTGAGCCCTGCGTTGGTCTCTGCACTCAGTGGGGAGTCAGCTTGAGATTTTCCCTCTCCCTCTGCCCCTCCTCCCAACAACCCCAAGCTCGCTACACCCTCTCTCTAAAATAAATAAATCTTTAAAAAAAAAAAAAAAAATGACATTACCTCAGATGCTTTCCGCTTCATTTCCTTGCATGTCGCGTCACATTCTATTGAAATCTGATTTTCTCGTACTTTGTTGCATTGCAATTCCTACAAATAACATTTTTAAAAATTTGACTTTAAAATGTCTTTCCCTCAGAGTCCTAACTGTATGTCATAAAAAAGCAAAATATCTGACAGCTTAAGGTTATGCATATTATTTAAAAGTCATGTTCATGAATATTTAATGATGATATGGTTACAAGCATTAAATGTCTTGATTCAAACAGTGATCATTCCTTTATTTCCTCCTAACCAGAAAGAAGTGAATATCATAAAATTAAATTATGAGTTAAAATTAAATTAAGAGTCACTATCAACCCAGCGTCAATCTCCTTTTCATTCTTTCTTTTTCTTTATTGTTTTGTGCTATAAAATGCTTCAGAATAGTGCCAACCAATGCAGCTTTCTGAGACAATAAACTGTTCTGTATCTCTGCTATCCAACAGAGGAACACTGACTCCACATGGCTAATGAAAACTCAAAATGTGGCCAGTGAAATCGAGGAACTGAATATTTACTACTATTTCATGTTGATTCATTAAAATTCAAATTTAAATAGCTGCATATGGGCCAACAGGTACATGCTAATGTGCTCAACATCATTAACTGCCAGGAAAATGCAAATCTAAACCACAATGAGATCATCAACCCACAACTGTTAGAATAACTATAATTGAAAAGCCAATAGATAACGAATGTTAACAAGAATATAGGAAAAAAAAAAAAAAGAAATCTTGGACAGCGTTGTTGGGAATGTAAATTGGTATTGCCAGTATGAAAAACAGTATGGGGGCTTCTTAAAAAAATGTCAAGTAGATCTAGTAGTATAGGTTCTAGCAGTCTTGCTCCCAGATATATATCCAGGAAATGAGAAGAGTATCTAAGAAATCTCTGTGCTCCAATGCTCACTGCATCATTATTCACAATAGTCAAGATATGGAAACAAGGTATGTGTCCATCAGTGGATAAACGGATGAAGAAAACATGATCTGCCCACCTATCAACCTGTAGTGGAATATTATTCAGCCATAAAAAAGCTGGAAATCCTGCCATTTAGAGAACATGGATGAACATGGAGACAAGCGAGTAAGTAAAATAAGACAGATACAGATACACAAATATTGTATGATCTTACTAATATGTGGAATCTAAAAAATTAGAACTTAGAAAAGCTAAGAAGGGAATGGAGATTGCCAGGAGCTTGCGGCAAGGTGACATGTGGAGAAACTGGTCACTGGGTATAAATTTTCAGTGATAAAATAAGTCTTAAGTTCTGAGGAATCTAATATACAGCACGCTTGCTATAGTTAATAATATTGTATTATATACCTTAAATTTGCTATGAGAGTAGGATGTGTTCTCACCAAGAACTGGTAATCAGGTGTTAAATGCTAATTAGCTTGATTGCTGTAATCATTTCAGTGTATGTATAGACAATCATCACATTTGCATCTTAAATATATACAATTTTTGTCAACTGTGCATCAATAAAACTAAAAAATATTCAAATAAATAAACAGCCACATGTGGCTAATGGCTACCAACTCATGCAGTTCTAGAGAATTTTCTGGAGAGCTACAAACTTTCCTCTCAATCATTTAATTTTTTAAGAAGTTTTAAAATTTTAAAAATTGGTCTAAATCTTATGTTTGCACTTCAATATCTCCTTAATGAAACAATAAAAACCGTATCTACTCTTTTCTTGATGATGTGACATCAATCCTATAATCAATTTGTGAACTACTCGAATAAGTGGTCCTTATTTTAAAGTCCTAGAATTTGCCTAGATGTTTTAGCTACCTTTTTTTGCTGCCAGATATCACTTTTGCTCTAAGTGTACCTATCTGTATCAATTTCTCCTTTCTTACCACACTCTCAGATACTAACTGTTTTTAGTTCAAATTTACCAGAGTTAAGATATGTGATCATCAAATCCTAATGAGCAAATATACTTTCATGAAAACACTTTATAGCATGGAATTTTATTACTTAAGAGTTTTTTCCCCCACTTCAGTTCTTCATTTTTGGTAAACAGAGTCCTCCATGGACAGTCCAGACAAAGGAACAATAATATATACAAGTATAGACAATAAATAATGTATTTGCAGATATTAAGTCGATCAGCCTGGAAGAATGAACCCACCCTCCCTCATTCAAAAGGTATTTATAAGAGCACCTATTACATGCAAAGCACTGTGCTAGGGACAAGGGACACAATAAGAAAAATAATATAGTAATGGAAGCAGTAAATGAATACAACAGCAGCTATTATTTATTAAACATAATAATCACTGTACTAAATGCTACGTAAGCATTACCTCTTTCATTCCTTTCAATAAATCTATGTATAAACTCTATTTTAGGATGAGAAAACAAGGTTAAAGACATCCTTAGAATCACAAAGCTTTTAGTCATGAACCTAGAATAAAGAAAACCAAGGAGAAACAGCATCAAAGTCTTCCCAAGAGTCAGGGGAAGGAAGACCTTCCCAAACAAGGAAATGCTAGCACTAAGTACTAGAGCAGGGTTCTAGTAAACAGAACAGTAAAGGGGAAAAACTTTGCGTTTTACAGGACAGAATGTCTACATTGCCACAGATCAGAGGGGCGTATATCATACGTGTTAGGGCACGTAAGTAACAGAATCATAGAGACAACTGCTAGGCAAAGGTACCATCTCAGAATCCCTTGAATGTCAAGCCTGCATGTGCATACGTGTTTCTTTTAAATGTGTATTTCTTCCCACAGGTGATGAAGAACCACTGAAAAACTTAGATTAGGGATGTAGTATGTTTGGAAGCAAGGAAATCTGTTATAAAGCTATTCTTAAAGTCTAAGAATGAGCTGTTGCCAAAGTTCTAGTGGGTGGCAATCTGCACTTGGATAATAACATGAAATGAGAGAAAATCTGAGAGATATCTCTAATTAAAAGTGGCTTGACTAAGCACTGATTTTCACATAAAGATGGTCCAATTTAGGAGCACCTGGGTGGCTTAGTTGGTTAAGCATCTGCCCTCGGCTCAGGTCATGGTTCCTGAGTCCTGATATAGAGTCTCGCACTGGGCTCCCTGCTCAGACCTCTGGCCTTCACCCTGCATGTGCTCTCTCTTTATCTCTTGGATAAATAAATAAAATCTTAAAAAAACAAAAACAAAGAAAAAAATGTGGTCCAATTTAAGTATCTAAAACCCATGGACTCAATTCCAGAAGAGGTCAGGCCTACACATTTAAATTAAGAAGTCACTACCCCAGGAAGTGGATAGTAGGAGCTGTGAAAATAAGTGAAAAGCAAAAATCCTCAGTAAAAGCTAAAGATTCTCAAATATTTGTTGGATGGATGAATATAAGAGAGAATTTAAAGAAAAGAAAAAAGACTAGCTTTAGGGGATGACTGTAAGAACATGAAGAAAAAAAGGTGCTGCAACTTCAACCAACACAAAAAACATCAGAAGTTGACAGTGTGAACACGGAAGTCAAGGAAAAGGAGAACTGAAAACAAACCACTCAGCCACCGACACTGAACAACACTGAGATTTCCTTTGGAAGCTTACATGAACAGTGGCAGTTTGCCTCCGCCAAGCTTACTTTTTCTTTTTCTATTTTTTAAAGATTTTATTTATTTATTCGACAGAGAGAGAGATCGCAAGTAGGCAGAGATAGAGGGGGAAGGAGGTTCCCTGCTGAGCAGAGAGCCTGATGCGGGGCTCGATCCCAGGACCCTGAGATCATGACCTGAGCCAAAGGCAGAGGCTTAACCCACTGAGCCACCCAAGCGCCCCATCGCTGACCTTTCCAGTAGTTAGTGTTGTCCTCTTACTCTTTCATCACTACTATTTTATTTTTTTACCACTATTTTATATTAAAGTGAATTCTCTCCAAGTTTGTTATTTTCTAACATTATAAGGCTACGCATGTGAAGTCTCTTTAAGGCTATGTTTTCACAACTTAATACTGATGGCAAAAACTATTTCATAAACAAGAGCAACAAAGGTTAATTCCAGACCATTTCTTAAACCATGAAACTCACTGTATTACTCACATTGTGTTTCTTATACAAAGACCTCAAATCTCGAGCATATTGATTCTATCCAAAAAGGGGCACTGAACTTGATTCCAATACAAGACAAAGTTCTTTTATGAATAAATTACAGAAAACTGGATTGCCAAACAAAGCCAATTTTTAAAATATTTACAGAAATATATAGGCTAACAATAAAATGATTCTAAAAAATAAGACCTTGAAATTCAAAAGGCAAAAAGCCAAAGAACTACCAAAACACAAAGAAAATTTTTACATAAAAAAGTATTTTCAATAACTTAAAACATTTACCTTCTTTATTCTTTTACAAGGACATCTAAGTTTCACCTTCTGGTTGCAATTAAAGGGACATTCACCAGGATGACACATCTCTTTGCATCTGTGACCACAAGGAAGCTACAATAAAATCAAAATAAGGCAATTACATATTTACATTCTAATCAGACTCTGCAAATTCCCTTTCTTCCAACAACTATTTTAAGAGATAGTCTATTATAATAGGGTCAATCAACCCTCAATAATCATCTAATTTTTAACTTTTTTCTTTTAGATATAAATTACTTTAATTACACAGAAATGTTAAATATTCTCCCCAGTTCCACTCCAAGAGTGTATCTTACTTAGAACACTACTGTGGCTAGTTACAGCCATGTGACTATGTTCTGGCCAATGGAATTCAAGCATAAGTGCTTTTGTACCTTAAAGCATTTTGAGACCACACATCCATGTTCTTCCCTTCTCAGTGTGCTTTGAGGTAACATGTAAACCAACAATGGAAACCATGTGTCAAAGAGAAGCAGCGTTCCCTGGCTTACTTGGGTTCCTGAATGACTACCTGGAGTACATGACAACACATCTACCTTGCATGGTTATACGAGAAAGAAAAAACTTCCTTGCTCTTAAGGCACTGTATGATAACACAACTGCTTAGCCTTTTACTCTAAATCATTTCTCTTCGCCACTACATATCAAAACTTATTATAGAGGCAGCCAAACCACTCAGTAACTGCCAAGATGTCTACATGCTCCTGTCTACTTATTTACTATCTTCTTATCCAGTCAAGCTTTCAGATGAAATGTTCTGACCTTCTTTGTATTCAAATGTTATCCAAACTTCAAGAAATGGCTCAAATCACCATAAAAGCATGATAGGAATTTGTCTATATTTAAACAAATAATACTAACTATGTAAGAAATATATTTCTAAACCATTGTGACATTGCTTATATGGTCTTAAAGTTTAAAAAAAAAAAGTTTGGACACCTCATAGTTATGTGTCTCTCTAATCACACTGGTTACTGGTTAAATTCCAAAGAGGCTGCTTGGACCTGAAGCCCAGCTTCCCTCTTTACCAACTGTGAAACCCTAGGCAAGTCTCCTGACTTTTCTGTGCTTCACATATAAAACCGGGAAGAATAACAGATTTTGCATAGCTGTCGTGAGGATTAAATGTGCTCGATATATTTAGCTATTTAATAAAATATTTAGCTATATAAAATAATAAGTTAGTGGAGGACAATGGTCTTCTATTTCTTTGTATCTCTTATACTCATTAACAAAGACACCTTATAAATAGTGGGCACCATAATAAACATTTGAATTCTCCAACTTTTGATCTTTATGATTCTGCAGATTGATCCTTCTAACTATCAACTTTACTCACCCCCAAAAAATTCTTACATTTTTTCCATTGCCTTTAGTGTCTCTCTAGTGTGCAATTAGATTTCTTGCTCTTTCATTTTGAACTGAGACATACCAAAACTCAATTTGGACACTCAGACTACATTTTCATCAATCCCATCGTAGGGCTGAGCTGCTGGAATGAGTTCCACACTAGCATTCCTGGACCACTTCAGTTTTGTTTCTCTCTATACCTACCAAGGCCCCTAACACTGCTTAATAAGCTCAATATGTTTTACTACCAAATACCTGCCTCACAGAGCTGTTTAAAGTCTTTCCTGTCTCTTCAACATCATTCCCACCTTCACTCCTGCTAGTGCCTCTAGCCTGACTTCATGAAAAAGACAAAACATTTAGCATCAGCTGACCACCTGGCCTCTCTGCTCAAAACATGTATCTGTAGCCTCTTGTTCTTTCTTTAATCTGCGAGGTAATTACATCAGTCATCTTCTCTAAAAGTTACTAACCAATCTACTTTCAATCAATAATTCTTTTTTAAAAACATTTTATTTTATTTATTTGACAGAGATCACAAGTAGGCAGAGAGACAGAGAGGGGGAAGCAGGGTCCCCGCTGAGCAGAGAGCCCAATGTAGGGCTCAGTCCCAGCACCCTGGGATCATGACCTGAGCTGAAGAAGGCAGAGGCTTAACCCACTGAGCCACCCAGGCGTCCCTTCAATCAATAATTCTAAAGGGGAACGTGAATAGGGAAGACTATCACAATCAATAAAGATCTTTCTGAATTACATAGAATCGTGGCTATAAAGTTCTATCTCTTCAGTGTGTTGGGGGTTGATGAAAAGCTTAAAATCACTGCTCTGGATATTTTATCTTTCTGCCTCCTAAAAGACCTCACGGTCACTCTTCACAATTTCACTACCATCCTGAAAGTCTCTATCTTCAAAATGTATCTCTTTTCTCTGAATACTGCATTTGGTCTTGTTACCCCATCTAACAATTCTTCCATGAATCTCCAAGCGTTTCACCTTCATTGCTGGTTAGAAGATATAGAAGACACAAATTGGGATGGCCGCGGGGCTCATCACAATTTTCTCATGGCCATGGCTATGTTATCAGTTCTAGTCTTCTGTCTGTCACTGCCTATACCAAGGGAGCCCCTCGACTTAAAGGGACCAATCAGATTTTCTCTTCTGATAATGTGAAAACTAAAAAGGAAGAGTTGGTGGTTTGAACAGTCATCTTAGTAGAGGGTGCCCTGAGCTCCTGTTGGCAATGCCCTGGGGGCTGCTCAGATCTTGTCCTTCCTGAAGTTTGCTGTACAGCATTTCCTTCAGAGTCTATGAACTGGTCTCCAATATCCTCTGAACGTATTTTCTTTTTGTGATAAGTTAATGTAACTGATTACTCTAGCCTGCAAGGAGAACTGAAACTCCTCCAGAAGGATACTGTGCTAGCATCCAATACATGTCTCACAGACAAAAGTAATGCCATTAATTCTGAAAAAGTATTAAAAATCACTAGTAATCAGGAAAATGTAAATAAAAATCACGAGATGTCACAAGACCGGGAAAAATTTAAAACTCTGACAATACCAAATGTTGGCAAGGATATGCTATGACAGGAACTTTAAAATACTAGTGGTAAATTAGAAAATTTACTGATAGTAAGTTGTACAATTTTGGAAATCAATATGACATTAGTTGAAATTATACATTCCTTATGACCACGCACCACTATATGCCTAGAGAAATCTATACATGCATATATTAGAATGCACAAACAAGAATGTTCACAGCAGTATTCTGGAATTGGAAAAAACTCGTATCTACCCATTATAAGGCAAATACAATAAACCACAGTATCCTCGTACAATGGAAATAAGACTACAGCCACATGCAATAAACACGACAAACAAAATGGAGAACAAACTAAGGTCACAAAAGTTCATACTTTTGAACTTTAAATATAAAATTAAGCCAACAAGATCATTTTCAGATACCAGCAAGGAAATAATTACTATAAAAGGCAGATGGAGGTAAAATATAGGATAGAAGGGGTGGGGGGACCAAAGCCAGACAAGGACTTTGTTAGCTTCTGAGATGCAGCAATACTATATTTTTGGACCTGTGTGGAGTTTATGGTGTTGACTTTCTAACTACTTGTTAAACTGTTCAGATACGTATTATGTGCTTTTGAGTAGGTGGTGATTTCACTGTTTAAAAAAACCAGGTGTGCAAGTATGTGTTATCTCAAAAGGCAGCTTATATTCTGACAGAGCTGAAAAGCAGTTCCAAAGGAGGCTGATTAAAATGCATAATCTATAATGACTATATCTTCATTTCAGAGGTAATGAAGTTTTTCTAAAACCAAAAAAAACAGAGGTTTTCCTAAAACATCCAACCTTGATATTCATTTAAAGATGAGATGTCCTACTCTTTCCACTCAATGTGGGACGGTCTTCTTGTACTCTACTCAGTCCTTAAGATCATTCTATTTATACCTGCATATGTCATTTCAAATGCCTTCCCCATAACTAATACTGTCTAGTTCAAAATGTTCCATTTTAATCCCAGTTTAAAAAGCTCTTTAAGGGGCGCCTGGGTGGCTCAGTGGGTTGGGTCTCTGCCTTTGGCTCAGGTCATGATCTCAGGGTCCTGGGATCGAGCCCCGCATCGGGCTCCCTGCTCAGCGGGGAGCCTGCTTGCCCCTCTCTCTCTGCCTCTCTGCCTACTTGTGGTCTCTGTCAAATAAATAAATAAAATCTTTAAAAAATAAATAAATAAATAAATAAAATAAAAAGCTCTTTAAAAATAATTAAAGAAAGCTTGCAAAACAACACTGTTTATGGATAAATACCCATCCTACCATCACCACAGCTAGCACACATATAGCACTCACTATATACTAAGATTTACATGATCTTAACTCATTAATGCTCAGCACTCAGAAGTGAGTATTACTTTTATACATAAACAATTTGAGTTAAAGACACATTAAACAATTTGCTCAAGTAAAAAACAGAAAAGCTTCACAGGGCTAATAAAACCAAATTCAGAAATAATTTTTAAAAGTAGAATTGTATATGTGGGGCACAGTTTAAACGTACAGTTCTAAATGGTATCTTTATATTTTCTTTTTGTTAAATTCAAACCAGACCAGAAGATAGAGGAAGTGTACATCAGAGAATCAGTGGAGCTCAAGGGATATGTCTATACCACTTCAACAGTTCAGTTTCATTCACATTCAATAAAAACATTTACCAGCTGCCTAATGTGTACAAACAGGGAACAGGATACAAGGGACTGGATACAAGGATGAATATGACATAGGCCCTGCCCCCAAGAAATCTATAGGATGGGGGAGGGAAGAGAAAGTAAATGAGAATTTATCAGTCGGTCAGAATTTATCATAATCCCATACCTTAACTCCAAGTACACAAGATATCTATTGAGGAAAAAAAAAAAAAGATATCTACTACAAATTCGAAGTGACATAGTTCTTGGTTGATCCCAAGCATGACTTGATTCTATAGCTTAGTGGATCTCAAAACTGTGATGCCAGACAAACAATATCACTATTACATGTCAAATTAGAAATGCAAATTCTTGGGCCCCTACTCCAGGCTCTCAAAATCAGAAACTCTGGGGCAGGGTCCGTTAATCTGTTTTAAGAAGCCGTTGAACTGTTGAGAACTACTGCTGTACCCTTACCAATGTCCAGAGGCCATAAACTAGAATAAGTTCTATGAGACACCAGGATATTCACCTGGCCACTCTTAGACTACTTCAAACTGTAACAGCTACTTAAATTCTTCCCAAACTAAGGCTATTAATGTCAAGAGAGCCCAAGGAGACTCTAGTAATACTCTAGTAATTAAAAAAAAAAAAAAAGTAATAGGCTCCAGACTGGCACAGAATCCAAAAATCATGAGCATGGAAAACAAATTTTTAAAAAAACATGATCACCCATCTAGTCCCAACAAATGTCGTAACCTTATCACAACTGAATCATAGTCAAGGAAATGCTAAACTGCAAATTAACAATCCCTAAATTTAATTTTGTTATTTCTAACTACAATCTCATACCAAGTTACGGACTCAGATTAAAAATGTGACAGTCTCAACCACTTATTACCTGGAATCTTAATTTGGGTAGAAGAAAATTTATTTTAACATGGAAAAAGTCAGGATTTGAAGAAATCAGAAAATTAAATTTGAAATATCCCAATGCCCGTAGTTTCACTTATATAACAAAGACAGGGTTATTAAATATAACCATCTATTGCTTGAAATGGTCTTTTTATAATCTTACATAACTTTTAAAATATTCAAGTTCAATTTCCAATAGTTCTTAAACAGAAATCCATAAAAAGCATCAAAAGTTTTAGTTAAAAGAAAATATTGTTAACAAAAAGGCATATCATGCATTTAATTTCTGTTTTTATTTAACCAAAGAGAATGACTATTATATTTACGGCTTTGTCGTCATCTTTCCCTGACTCTAAATAGGATGAGAAACAGATAAGTGCAAAAAAAAGCAAATAATTAAAATAAAAGTGGTACTATTAGTACATCTGTAAGTCAGAAGGATTCCTTTATAAATGTCCAAACAAATCAAATAATTGTCACTACCATACCTCCAACAAAAAAGGAATACTCTGACTTTTAAATTGACCAATTATAAGCAAACAAACAAATAAATAAATAAGCTGACCAATTATGGATGGTTTCTCAAATTATCACCAAGATAAATCACCAGTGAATTTTTACCTTTTTACTCTGAACAAGTTTTCTGAACTATTTTTGACACTTTTAGTACTAATACAATGCATTATAAGCATGAGAATTTTTAAAAATAAAACTATATATAATTATTTATATTAATTCAAGATAATAATAATCTTTAAAGTTCACACACACACACACACAAATACACTTTTTATATAACCTACTATGGATTTACTGTCTAACTGCCTATAACCTACACAGTTCTTCATCTATTTCTATTTGGGGGGAGGGATAAGTATTAGGTCAAAACTTTATCATATAAAGTACATAAGATACCTTTAAAACTTTTGGGGTATTAGAACCCCAAAATTTCATAAAGAGATGTACATCTACAGTTAGTGTGTATTACATTTTTATAGACATCAATCACATTTTCCTCCCTGCACCCAACATTTCTAGCATGTTCAGAAAAGACCTGATATAAGAAGACCAAGAAGAAAAGAGAAAATCCAAGAGAAACAAGACCTAAGAAATACAGCTTAAAAGGGTTCTATTAAAGCTTACCTCTTTAGGACACTGATTTTTGCAACAACTAAGGAGGTTCTTTTCATTTACATCAGCTGTGGTTATTTTTCTAAAAATAAGAGGAAGTTTTGATGACATTCAAACCGAAGTCCATTTTATAGATTACCTCTCTAAAAATAATTTCAAACATGTCCATAAAATTGCTTACTTATTTTATTTTTTCTTGAAAAATATTTTAATTGTGTATCTTCTGTAACAACTGTCTTAATTACTTACCTGGTCTGATATCTGAAACCTTCCAGCCCTTTATCTATTACCAACATATTAAATGCCAAAAGGGCAATTACTGCAAACAGGAAGTATAAAACACACACAAAATATCATCTGTGCCTGGCCTTAATAATTTATGCTATTAAGGGGCACCTGGGTGGCTCAGTCCCTTAAGCATCTGATTCTTGATTTCGGTTCGGGTCATGATTGGTGAGGGAATCAAGTCTCAAGTGGGGCTCCATGGTCAGCCCAGAGTCTGCTGGAAATTCTCTCTTTCTGTCCCTTTCCTAACCTGCCCTTGTGCACTCTCTCTCTCTCAAATAAATGGGTAAAATATTAAAAAAAAAAAAAAAAGGTAGTCTGCTATTATCTTCCTCTTCAGAGCAATCATTTTTCATAAATATCTTCCTAAAGTTTCCACATAAAAGATTAAAAATCTATATATTACTTAAAAACTGATACTGAGAAAATGCTCACCCAGATATTTTTAAAGCTTTTATTTAAATTACAATTAGTTGCATAAACTGTAAATTTTTTAAAAAAGATTATTTATTTATTTAACAGAGATCACAAGCAGGCAGAGAGGCAGGCAGAGACAGAGGAGGAAGCAGGCTCCCCGCCAAGCAGAGAGTCCTATGCTGGGCTCGATCCCAGGACCCCAGGACCATGACCAGAGCTGAAGGCAGAGGCTTTAACCCACTGAGCCACCCAGGCACCTCCATAAACTGTAATTTTAGTTTCAGGTGTACAATATCATGATCCACACTTCCACACATTACTGGGTACTCATCACGACAAGTGTCCTCCGTCATCCCTATCACCTACTTCACCCATCCCCCCACCCATCTGTCCTCCGGTAGCCTGGAGTTTGTTTTCTACAGTTGAAACTCTGTTTCTTGGTTTGCCTCTCTCTTTTTCTCCCCATGCTTGTTTGTTTTGTTTCTTAAAGAACAACAACAAAAAATTACTTCAAATCAAAAAATTTAGTAAGTTTATTTTAGGAGAGTTTTAAAATTGTTTTTGTGAGCTATAATGTTAGAAACAGATTCATTTTAGATTTGATCGTTTTAGATTAGTCTGTGTGCTTTCCTGTTTGACTTGGTGGGTAATTCAGGAAAAGTCACAAACATCAAGGACTAAAACCACTTTCTCACAGATCATTGAATGTAACCACAATGGACACTGCATAAGTCAGTAACTAGTGACACGCTTAAAATTCCTATCACATTGAGGTCACTTTTCTCTTTCCATTACCTTTCTTCTACCTTTGATTCTTTCTTTTCCTGCTTTTCTTATTTAGACATAAGTGCCAAATATACCATAAGTTTAGCCTAACGTAAAAACTATTACCTTAAAAAAACAAAACAAAACAAAAAAACTATTATCTTAAGTATATGTATAAATTAGCATAAATGTACTCTAAGATAACATATGCAATTTTCTTAGCAAAATTTCACTTAATAATATCACAAAGTCTTTATATTGGCTCTATTAGAAGTCATATATTTTCATTCTTACAAGCATGGTGCTCACCTCTGAACTTTTTTTTAAAGATTTTATTTATTTATTTGACACAGAGAGAGAGAGAGAGAGTGCACAAGCATGGAGAGTGGAAGAGGGAGAAGCAGGTTCCCCACTGAGCAAAGAGTCAGAAGCAGAACCCGATGAGGAACTCGGGGCTTGATCCCAGGACACTGAGATCATGACCTGGGCCGAAGGCAGATGCTTAACTAACTCAACCACCTAGGCACCCCAGCTCACCTCTGAACTTAAGACTTAGTATTATTTTGTTTCTGTCACTTTATAATTTGGAACAAACTAATTTTCCAATATCTGTATCTTTTAATCTTATTTCTATAAAGGAAATTACATGAAGCAAAAAAGGACTAAAAATAAAGATAACATGGAATAATTCACTAAAAGTAAACAAAATTATCATAATGAATACTAAGTCTGAAGAATTCTCTCTAAAAACATATACTTCATGTTTTCGGAGGGCTTTTATTAAGGTATGATACAGAAGACAATAATGTACACATTTAAAGGGGAAAACCTGACAAGACTTGACATATGTTTACACCCATGAAACCATCACCACAATCAAGATAATGGACATACCCATTACCCTCAAAAAATGTCATGTGTCCCTTTGGAATCTCTTTATATTGCCCATCACCTGCTAGGAAACCAATGAGATACTTTTTGTTGTATATAATGGCTTCCAATTTCGAAGAATTTTACATAATCAAATCATAGAGCATTATTCTTTTTTGTTTGGCTTCTTTCACTTATAATCTTGAGATTTCACACTTCGAGATTCATTCATGATATTGCAAATAACAACAGTTTGTTTTTATTGCTGAATTTATTCTGTATGGACATACTACCATGTGTTTATTCACCTGTTGTTGGATGTTTGGATTATTTCCATTTTTGGGTTATCACATATAAAAATATTATGAACATTCATGTACAAGTGTTTGTATGGACATACATTTCATTTCTCTTGGTTAAGTATCTAGGAATAGAATGGTTGTATCCATACAGAAGGCAGTTGTTTAACTTTTTAAGAAACCGCTAAACCTTTTTCCAATGGCCCTATCATTTTACATTCATAGTAGCAGTGTATGAGTTCCAATTCTTCTATATCCTCTCCAACACTTAATACTGTCAGTCTATTGTCTTTCTTTTTGTCTTTTTCATTTTAGCCATGCTAACAGGTATGTCATTGTATCTCACTATGATTGTTTAAAAGTTTTTATTAACATTCCAATTAGTTAACTTACAGTGCAATACTCTTTTCAGGTGTACAATATAATGACTCAATACTTCCATACAACACCTGATGCTCATCACCTATTTCACCCATCCTCCCCATCTACTTCCCTTTAGTAACCATCAGTTTGTTCTCTAGAGTTAAGAGTGTTTTTTGGTTTACCACTCACTCTTTATTTCCCCTTTGCATGTTTTCTATCTTAAATTCCACAAATGAATAAAATCATGGTATTTATCTTTGTCTGATTGACTTATCTCACTTTGCATAATACTCTTTATCTCCATCCATGTCACCGCAAATGGCAAAATTTCTTTTTTATGGCTGAGTAATATTACACTGTATATACATATACACCTCATCAGTTGACGGACACTTGGTCTACTGTAGAACAGCTATAAACATTAGGGTGCATGTATGTCTTCAAATTAGTATTTTTGTATTCTTTGGGTAAATACTAAAATTGCAACTGTGGAATTGTAAGGCAGTTCTATTTTTAATGTTTTGAGGAAACTCTATACTGTTTTCCACGGTGGCTACAACAGCCTGCATTCCCATCCCCCTTCTCTACATCCTCATCAACAACTATTGTTTCTTGTGCTGTTGACGTTAGCCATTCTGACAGGTGTGAGGTGATATCTCATTGCAGTTACAGTATTATAGTTTTGGTATGCCTCTCCCTGATAATCAGTGATGTTGAGCACCTTTTCATGTGTCTACTGTCCATCTGTAGGTCTTCTTTGGGAAAATATCTGTTTGTATCTTTGGCCCATTTTGTAATTTGATTATACACTTATTGGATGTTGGGTTTTATAAGTTCTCTATATATTTTGGATAGTAACCCTTTTTCCAAATTAGTCATTTGCAAATATTTTCTTCCACTGCGTAGGCTGCCCTTTAGTTTTGTAGATTATTTCCTTTCCTGTGCAGAGCTTTTTATTTTGATGAAGTCCCAACAGTTTGTTTGCTTTTGTTTCCCTTGCCTTACGGGGTATATCTAGTAAGAAGATGCTACTGCCAATGTCAAAAAAGTTACTGCCTATGTTCTCCTCAAAGATTTTAATAGTTTCCTGTCTCACTTTTAGGTATGTCATCCATTTTGAATTTGTTTTTGTGGATGATGTGAGAAAGTGGTTCAGTTTTAGTCTTTCGCATGTTGCTGGACAGTTTTCCCAACATCATTTGCTGAAGAGACTATCTTTATCCCATTGGATATTTCTTTCCTGTTTTGTAGAAGGCTAACTTCCCATATATTTGCGGATTCATTTCTGGGTTTTCTATCCTGTTCTCTTGATCTATGTGTCTGTTTTTGTGCTAGTACCAAACTGTTTTGATTACCACAGCTTTGTAATATAACTTGAAGTCTGGAATTGTCATTCTTCAAACTTTGTTTTTCTTTCTCAAGGTTGCTTTGGCTATTGGGGGTCTTTTGCGGTTCCATACAAATTTTAGGATTGTTCTAGCTCTGTGAAAAATGCTAGTGGTATTTTGATGGTGATTGCATTAAATGTGTAGACTGTTTTGGGTAATATAGGCATTGTAATAATATTTGTTCTTCCAATCCACAAGCATAGGATGTCTTTCCATTTCTTTGTGTCATCTTCAATTTCTTTCATCAGTGTTTTATAGTTTGCAGAGTACAGGTCTTTCACTTTGGTTAGGTTTATTCCTATGTACCTTATAGGTTTTGGTGCAGTTGTAAATGGGACCGATTCCTTGATTTCTCTTTCTGCTGCATCATTATTGATGTATAGAAATGCAAACAGATTTCTGTACAATGATTTTGTATCCTGTGACTTTACTGAATTCATTCACAGTTCTAGCAGTTTTTTGGTGGAGACTTTTGGGTTTTCTCTATAGAGTATCATGCCATCTGCAAAGAGTGAAAGTCTGACTTCTTCCTTGACAGGCTTTCTATTGCCAAGACGCCTTTTATTTCCTTTCATTGTCTGAGTGCTGTGGCTAGGAGTTCCAGTACTATTTTGAATAAAATTGAGAAGAGAGGCCATCTCTGTCTTGTTCCTGACCATAGAGGAAAAGTTCTCAGTTTCTCCCCAATGAGGATGATATCAGCTGTGGGCTTTTTATATATGGCTTTTATCATGTTGAGGTATGTTCCCTGTAAGTCTACTTTGTTGAGGGTTTTTATTATAATGGATGTACTTTGTCAAATGCTTTTTCTGCATCTACTGAAAGGATCATCTGATTCTAATCCTTTCTCCTGTTAATGTGGTCTATCACATTGATTGACTTGTGAATATTGATTTGTGAATATTGAACCATGCTGGCTACCCAGAAATTAATTCCACTTGGTCACAGTGAATGATTTTTTTTTTTAATGTCAGATTCAGTTTGCTACTATTTTATTGAGAATTTCTGCATCTATGTTCACAAGGAATATAGGCCTATAGTATTCCTTTTTAGTGATATCTTTATCTGGTTTTGATATCAGGTAATGCTGACCTCATAAAATTAATTTGAAAGTTTTCTTTCCTTTTTCTCTTTTTTGAAATAGTTTGAAAGGAAGTTATTAACTTTTCTCTAAATGTTTGATAGAATTCTCCTGTGAAGCCATCTGGTCCTGGACTTTTGTTTTTGGAAGTTTTTTGACGATTGATTGAATTTCTTTGCTGATTACCACTATGTTCAAGCTTTGTATTTCTTCCTGTTTCAGATTTGGTAGTCTATATGTTTCTAAGAATGTATCTGTTTCTTCTAATTTGTTCAATTTGTTGGCATGGAGTTTTTCATAATACTCTTAATTGTTTGTATTTCTGTGATATTGTTATTTCTCCTCATTTGTGATTTTAATTGGGTCATTCCTCTTTTCTTTTTGATAAGTCTGGCTAGAGATTTATCAATTTTACTAATTTTTTTCAAAGAACCAGCTCCTTGTTTCATTGATCAGTTCTATTGTTTTCTTTTCTATATCATTTATTTCTGCTCTAATCTCTATTATCTCCTTCCTTCTGCTTCTTTAGACTTCTTTTGTTGCTCTTTTTATAATTCCTTTAGGTGTAAGGTTAGGTTATTTATTTGAGATTTTTCTTGCTGCCTGAGGTAGGCCTGTATTGCTATATTCTTTCCTCTTAGGACCGTTTTCATTGCATCCCAAAGGTTTTAGACCATTTTGTTTTCATTTTCATTTGTTTCCATGCATTTATTTTCTTTTTAATTTCTTCTTTGGTTTCCTGGTTGACCCATTCATTTTTTAGTAGCATGTTCTTTAACCTCCATGTATTTGTGGTTTTTCCAAATTTTTTTCTTGTGGTTGACTTCTAGTTTCATAGTGTTGTGATCAGAAAAGGTGCATGTATGACTTTACTCTTTTGTATTCGTTGAGGCCTCTTTTGGACCTAATATTGATCTATTCTGAAGAATGTTCCATATACTTGAAAAGAATGTGTATTCTGCTTGAAAACATATCCTTCAGATATATATTCAAGGAAAGGAAAAAGGAACTCCAGAGAGCTGTAGTAATGGAAGCCACCTCAATCCATATATATCCACACATTCCCCCCAACAATCATTCCACTTAATAATAAAATCATTAAAATTCCACAGCTTCCTCATACCTAGAAGATACAAATTCTACAAACTTCAAGATTACCTATAAGTAGAAAAATAAATACCAATTCATAGCAGACCTAATTCTCAAGTTCTCTCAGCAAATCATTTCAGAGAACCAGTAGAGTTCTGGAAAAACTGAGCAGAAAAAAGAAAAGGGCAACTGAGTTAACCTCACACCAGAAAGAGAAAGTCCACCTAGTGTAGATCAGAGTACTAACTATGGGAAGAAACTTTAAAACATGCACAAGAATCAAGGAGCTGATCTTGGAAAGGCAACACTCTGGACAAGAAGGTAAAAAGGTAAAGTCACCCTTGGGAAACTACATGACAAAGGGAAAAAGAAGCAAGACAGGGAAATTTCAACCCTGCTAGACCAAAGGAAATATCTTTCCTTGGTATTACTCATCAATAAAGCAAAATTGCCCTCTTCACTCTCTCTACAAAACTTCTAAAGCTAAAGAAATATTTTATTCTTAAAATTCCAACAGAACAATTTTCATATTTAAAAAGAATAAAATCTGACTTTTGCAATTTAACAGAACATGAGCCTAGAGTCCAAATGACAAAAACAAGTTTAAGTTAATATTAACAAGCATTTTTCAAGAGGTACATCTGTTTAAAAAATTAGAAACAAAGCCATATTCCCAAATTTAACTTCAGTAAAATATACTTACAAAGAACCTACTTTACAAACTTGGCTAAATGGAGCTGAACAAGTTAGTAAATTATGTTAGATCATGATTTTTTTTCTCTCCACATAATCCACAAGCAAAAACATGCACTTCGTTGAGTGTACATTTTTTTTAAGTAAAGGAAATATAGAAGTCATAGCCTAATATGACAAATGCCCTAACAGATACATTTGTAGTAAAAGTCTGTAATTTAAAAATCGTGTCTCAGTAGCTACGTGTACTTTACTTTTCATCCAACAAAATTCTAGTTTGACACTGTTAACTGAGCGATCTGTTATAGAAATGTTTCTACATTTTTGAAAGCAGCGATACAACTTTTTTCCTTTAAAAAAAATCTTAAACAGAATCCCTAAATAGAAAAAAAGCGTAACTGTCTTTGAAATCAGGGTTCAGAATGTACAAGGTGAAGGGTTCTACATTTCTTTCTTCAGGTCTCTACTGGAAAGTCTAAGCTTCAAGCATCTATGGGTGACCATGAATAATGTTCCTTGCAGTACTCTTCATAGGATTCTGAATTATTAAAAAAATACTGGTTAGAAATAATTATAGTAAAACAAGAATATTTCTTCAGTCCACTTACCTGCATTCCACATATAGGCTTGTGATCTTGCAGTGACATTTTATTCTAAGCATCTGAACACAGGGAGGACATTCTCCAGGATGACACGGCAAAACACATGGATGGGGACAACCAGGAGGCCGTGATTTAGAGCACCCTTCTTCACACTGAAGGCATTCTGGGCCAGCCTGATAGGAAGTAAGGTAATAAATCATCTAAGTACAGAAGTCTAACATTTCTATATATTAAAATTATAAAATATATATATAAAATTTATGCATCCCATTAAAAGAAAGTACTTTTGAAGCACTTAGGAATACAGTTAATAAAATAGTGCTTGCATGCTTGCACTCTTAAAAATATTCAAAATGAAAAAATACACATTCAAAATGAAGAACAGGAAGGTATCAATATGACCATTATTCACAAAGATTTTATATCTACAAATGTCACTAAATCAAACTGTAAATTGTAAATTACAAGTATTCCTCTAAAAATGTAAATTACTTCCCAAAGAATAGTCATAACAGAAATAAATAAAACATTGCTTGTTTATTTTTTTATGTTTTATTAATTTGAGAAAGAAAGAAGGAGAGAGAGAGTATAAGCAAGAGGACCAGAAGAGGCAGAGGGAGAAGCAGGCTCCATGCTGTGCAGGGAGCCAGATGCAGGACTGGATCCCAGAACCCTGGGATCATGACCTGAGCCAAAGGCATACACTTAACAACTGAGCCACCCAGGTCCCCCAAAATAAAACATTGTTAATTCATTTCCACCCAAGAAACATGATCACCATCAAACTAAAGAAATCAACACTATGTTAACACATAAATAAAAATTCCCAAAGCATGCAATGTTCTAGATATACTGCTCTCACCTTGCCAAACAGAAACATACATAGAGGCGAAAAAGGAGAATGACCAGCAGTTTATGTTTAATGTACTTCAATGAACCAAAGTTACATTACATTTACAAATAAATGTACTTCAATATAAATTCAACAAGGTACCTCTTTGCTCTAGTAATTTAATAATTTAACTACCATCTACCTACTAAAGAAGTTTAAAATTATTATTGCAGGCTATTATTTATTTTCACATGTCATACATGAGATAAAGTATGAGAGCTATAGAAAAGGATACCAAGCCTTAAGTTTAAAGTTTAAAAATTCTGTTATCATTCCTAAGTATAGCCATGATTACAAAACAGTGATTATGTCAATAAAAAATCCTATTTTTGACATATGGGATTAAAAAGAAAAAGTGTTTCAATTAGGAAACATTCTTCTATAAATAATTTCTATTTTTTATTTTTAAAAGTATATTAATTTATTCTACACTCTTCTAGCAGCATACACCAGAAACTAATTCACATGCTGGAAATGTGCAAAATGGCAGCAACCTCTGACCTAAGAAACTTCAATTTAATGGGGGGAGGTAAAGAACATAATAGAATGTCTCCATAAACACTCTGAAAAAAGATAAAGCAGGTTAAGAGGGAGTAAAAGAAGCAATAAGAAGGAAGATCTGATAAATTTCATGTTGGAACAGAATAAATAAGAGAGAGAGCCATACAAATGTAGAGTCCCAGAGAAAAGAGCACTAAGTGCAAAACCTCTGATATAGAACAAATGTGGAATATTCAAGAAATAACAAGAATAGAAGGAGAAGGGTGCCTGGGGGGCTCAGTGGGTTAAAGCTTCTGCCTTCAGCTCAGGTCATAATCCCAGGATCTTGGGATCAAGCCCCACATCAGACTCTGCTCCACAGGAAGCCAGCTTCCTTCTCTCTCTCTGCCTGCCTCTCTGCCTACCTGTGATCTCTGTCTGTCAAAGAAATAAATAAAATCTTAAAAAAAAAAAAAAGAGTAGAAGCAAAAATGAGAACATGAGTGATGAGTGCTAAGAGGCAGAAAAGAGGCAGGCCCTCATAAGGCCATTTGGATTTTATCCTGAGAGTAACTGATGCGTATTGAGCCGGGAGATAACACGCCTTACATTTCTTTTAAACTTACATTTTTTAATTTACATTTGTAAATGATGAATCTAGCGGATGCAGTAAGAAGAAACTGGGAGTAGAGAAGCTGGCTGGGAGAATAGTACAGACATCTCTAGGTAAGAGAAGATGGTGGCTTGGATGAAGAGGGTATGGTAGAGATTACAGGAAACGGTCAGACTCACGGATATACTTTGAAGATAAACCTGACGAGGTGTGTAGTGAGACAAGGACAATGAAGAAAGAAATCAAGAAATGTTCCTCCCTTTAATCTGCAGAACTGGCTAAAACTGGTAATATAACTTTCTGAAATTGGAAAAACTAGGAGAAATATAGGCAATGAGTCTCACAATATGGAAATAGAGCCAAAGATGACACACACTGTTTCACTTGTTTTTTTCCTGGCTATGTGGTACGCCTGCAATAATCTTTCACTTAAATAACATGAAACAGAAGAACATACTGGGCTGGGAGTTAAGGCAGGGGTCCTACTACTTTCTTATTATTGCTCTCCTGTTACATGATCATGAACAAGTCACTTGATAACCTTCAGTTTCCTTATCTGCAAAAGAAGAATTATACTGATGATATGGGGCTCCTTCCTTCCAATTATGAAAAAAAAAAAAAAATCACTAAAGCTGTACTTGCTAAGCTACCTTCCTGGATCACTTCTAATGTCAAGTTCTATCTTCTAGAAGGAACTATCTAACTCAGAAATACAGCAAGCCTGGCTGTCAAATACCTTACACAGTTCTCCTTAAAAAATAAAAAGAAAACAAATTTTAACCCAGGGAACAATATTGAGATAATCCACAATAATTCCCCAATCAGTCATATCAGCTTTTAAAATGAGTTTTTCCTGATTCATCAGACAGCTGGAAATCCAGGGAAGATAGCAATCCTCATTATAAGCAATGAGATGAGGAGAAGGAAAGCAGAATTAACATTTGGGTTAGTATTACAAACTGGAAAATAAATCTTGGAAAGTAAAATTCTCTTTTTTCCCATCTTATTAACAAATATTTGACATTTTTTAAATTTAAGGTGTTCAACATTTACATATTGTAATAAGACTGTCATTGTAGCAATAATTAGTACCTCTATCACATTACAGAATTATTCCTTATTTTTAATGTCTGGAATAATTAAATTCCAATCTCTCAGCGAGGCTCTTGATTGTAACATAATTCTTTTTTTTTTTAAATCAATGAAGCATCACACATTACACACATTGCCTTTAGCAGTAACTCAAACACTTGGCAATTGCTAAAATACTGAGGTGAGACCTGAGAGTTTGCATTTTCAAGATTCCAGGTGATGCCCATCACGCAGACAACACTGTGTGGCAGGGGTTTATCACATACATAATTATGTAAGAAATATATTGTCTGTGTGTGATTATGTACCTACATTTTCTTTTTTTTTAATTTTTGGTATAGATTTTTCCCAGAGGAAAGACTATCTTCATTATTTCTTCGCTCAGTCACTCAGAAATATCCGTGCCCAGGTTTCCTTGGGAATTACACACTTCATTTGCCATTGGCTTCACACCTTTCCCCAGTTAACCACTCTGTTCCACTCACTCCAATGTATGAATTAGACAACAGGGATATATTTGTTGCTAATGGTAGAAATCAGAGGCCCTGCCTTTAAGAACAGCCTTGATTGGACTGGGATCTGTCAGGAAAGCCAGGGAGAGGCCGGAACAGAGATAAGCAAAAGAATTTTAATTCCAGTCAATTCAATAAACACTTTTAATATCTGCTATGTTGTAGGCCCTGTGCTAGAATTCAAGGTAGAAACTGCATTAGTAATTCCAGAGCCATTTGGGTCAAGAGGGACATGCAAGGAGATCTTCTCCAATGGGTCTCAATTGAGATATTACAGTAAGGAATTTAAGAAGTTTATGAGTTATTTCATTTTTAATATATAAATTATAGCGACTATAAAGTTATCCCTCAAATCATATAATTTTCAATCTGCTGCACTGCATCAGCCTTCTCTGAGTGGGAGATAAAGACAGACTTGTAGCTAAATTAAGAACTGCACAGAACTTATAACCCATATTTTACCACAGCAATTGCCCATGAAGCAATGCTGGGATAATCCAAGATAATTCCCCAATCAGTGTCAAATCAACTCTTGAAGTGCGTTTTGTTTTTTCAACTCACTTAATGTTCTGGAAATCAAGAAGAGGAAAGCCATACAGCAGCTATACTCTCATTAGTTAAAGTGGTTTTGAATTATTACATTAGTATAAATTTTTATAATTCTAATATCTTTTTCATTTTATCATGAGTACATTTTTATTAAGGATCAAAGAATGGACTGATGAAGAGGTTATAAGCAATACACTGACATGTGTGCATATGAGCAAGAATGATACTACAGAGGCTTAGGTTATCATGCTTTTCAATCACCAAATCAAAGACCAAAAAAAGAACAATGCAAGTGAAACTTTCATTTCAGTAATATACAATTCATAACCATTTGTAAATTTAATGTTATTTAATAAAACAAATCTTAAAATTTTTGTTTATTCCTCATTAAACACACTTGCTGATAGTATTATGATACCCTAAAGAATGGAAGTTTACAAAAAAAAATTAAATATTTTTAAAATATACAATTTTTTATATAACTGAAGTTTATTTTTTATTCACACATCATGTCAAATGTAGCCTGGCAGGGGACTCTGGCAAATTAATCATTCTGGGACACAGGAAGATGAAGAGTTAGTTTTTAACTGTATCACATGGGACATAACAACACCCTCAATCACAGAAGTAGACAAAAAGTAGAGTGGTTAATGATAAATAAAGATTTCCCTGACTATTCTTGGAGATAAAAAACATTTCAGCCTATATTTTCTCGGCCATAACCTCTCATATGGCCTAGGAAATTCAGAATAGGAGACTATCTGTATCTCTGTTTTAACAGGAGTCTTTTATATTTTATTGTTATTTAAAATAATTTTCTTGTTCTATGTTTGTTTTTATGTGATGAATTTAATGTTCAAAAATAAAATTAAATATCATTTAAAATTTGATTAGCTACGTTTATTTTTCCTTGTAAAATGGCAATTTTAGAGATCTTTCAATGATTGGCTTCTCATATGCTTGGTAAAATGCTTTTAGTGAATTTCACACACACATGCTTCCCGGGGGAATTCTACCAAACATTTAAAGAAGAACTAATTCCTATTCTCCTAAAACTGTTCCAAAAAATAGAAATGGAAGGAAAACTTCCAAACTCATTTTATGAGGCCAGCATCACCTTGATCCCAAAACCAGGCAAGGATCCCACCAAAAAAGAGAGCTATAGACCAATATCCTTGATGAACACAGATGCGAAAATACTCAACAAAATACTAGCCAATAGGATTCAACAGTACATTAAAATAATAATTATTCAAAAAAATATTTCAAGCATACTATAAGGACATATACATTCAGCCTAAGGATATTACCTTGTTTTTGCCAACGCAGGCATCAATTTCAGTTACTTTGTGGCATTCTTTCATACACGTATGATTCTGACAATCTAAGGTTCGTCCACATACTCTCTTACAAGAGTATGGTCCTACAGCATGGCATGGGAGTGGACTCACCTTAAAACAAAAAAAGAATAAGGAGAAAAATATCAATACACACAAAACCTGGACCCATGTTTCTGAAATGACTCTGTTATCACTTGAGAATAAGTTTCATAAAGAACTAACACATTTTCATTAATAATAGTAATTTTCAAAATCAAAGTAATTTATCAAAAAATCCAAAAAATGAATGCCAACAAACAACACATTCTATTCCTAAAAGGGAAATTCAATATAACAATGCTATAGAGACCACATATACATAGGTTAAAAAAGCACAATATATTTTAAAAATCAGCAGACGGCGCCTGGGTGTCTCAGTGGGTTGCGCATCCGACTCTTGATTTCAGCTCGGGTCATGATTTCAGGGTCTTGTGATCAAATTCCGGGTCAGGTCCCTGCTCAGTGGGGAGTCTGCTTCTCTCCCTCCCACTCTGCCCCTTCCCCCACTGGCACGAAAGAGCTCTCACTCTCCCGCTCTAAAATAAAGTATTTTAAAATTTTTTAATTAAAAAAAAATCTGCAGATAAACTCTTATACTTTTTAAAGCACTAAAACAAACAAACAAACAAAAAAAAACTTTGACTTTGTCATTTCTAACAATCCTCAATAGAAGAGGCACAGATTATAAGCTTCCCTTAGAAATTGGTGCCTATAACTCACCTCATGCTTCCCAAGACATTCTCTGCAAGAAAAAAATAAAACAAAAATGTTACAAATTCTTTAAAAAGATTGTCTAAAGCAAAGGTGCTAAGTCTACTGGTTCTATTAAGAATAAAAAATAAACACATATGGAAATAACAAGTGATTACAGAAAAACTGCAGGATACAAAGTTAACATTCAAAAGCCATTTACTCTTCTATATGCCAGCAATGAACAACTGAAATTTGAAATTTAAAACATACCACTTATATTAGCACAAAAAATAAGATAGATACAAATCTAACAAAATACATACATGATCTATTTGAGCAAAACTACCATACACCGATGAAAGAAATCAAAAGCAATCTAAATAAATGATGAGATATCCTCTGTTCACTGATAGGAAGGTGCAAATATTGTTAAAATGTTGCTTCTTTCCCAACTTGATCTAGATTCAACATAATTCTAATCAAAATCCCAGCAAGTTATTAATAGAGGACACCAACAAACTGATTCTAAGTCCTATATGGAAAAACAAACAAACAAAAAAGAGAGCAACACAATACTGAAAAACAAGAGTATTAACACTACCCAGCTTAAAGACATACTGAAAGCTACAGTGATTAAGACAGTATGGTACTGCTAACAGAATGGAACAGGATAGAAAGCCCAGAAACAGACCTACATAAATACAGTCGAATGATCTCTGACAAAGGAAAAGGGCAACCAAATAGACAATTGATAGTCTTTCCAACAAATGGTTGGCAATGGAATAGACATCACACAGAAAAAAAATCCCAAAAGGCCTTACACCTTTCACAACAGTTACTCGAAAAGGATCACAGACCCAAATGTGAAGTGTGAAACTATAAACATAGGAGAAAATGTAGGTGAGTTGGATATAATAATGATTTTTTAGATTCAACACCAAAATTGTCATCTCCCAAAGAAAAATGGTTAAGAAGGACTTTATAAAACCAAAACATCTGCTTTGTGAAAAACACTTAAATGAAAGTGCTAAATGAAAACACATTTTAAATGAAAAGCCAGAGACTGGCTGAAAGTATCTGGAAAACATGTATCTGGTAAAGGGCTTGTATCCAAAATGTAAAAACAGTTCTTAAAGCCCAAGAGGAAAGCAAACAACCCAATTAAAAAATGGTAAAGATTTAAAGACAGAACAGACACTTCACCTTCCAAAGATGATGTACAGGCAGCAAATAAACATGTGAAAAGATGCTGAATGCCATGTGTCATTAGAAAACTGGCAGTTAAAATGAAATGCCAGGGGCGCCTGGGTGGCTCAGTGGGTTAAGCCACTGCCTTTGGCTCGGGTCATGATCTCAGGGTCCTGGGATTGAGTCCCGCATCAGGCTCTCTGCTCAGCAGGGAGCCTCCTTCCCCCTCACCCCGCCTGCCTGCCTCTCTGCCTACCTGTGATCTCCGTCTGTCAAATAAATAAATAAAATCTTTAAAAATTAAAAAATAAATAAATAAAATGAGATGCCACGGCACATCTATTAGAATGACTAAAACTCAAAACATGGACAGTAGCATATGCTGGCAAGAATACACACCACCAGGCACTCTCACTGTGATGAGAATGCAACATGGTACAGCCACCTCGTCAGACGGTGCGGCAGTATCTTACGATGTTAAACCAGGCCTACCATATGATGCAGCAAAATCTACACATAAATGTTTACAGCAGCTTTCTTTCTGTCAAAATTTGGAAGCAACCAAAATGTCCTTCAATAGGTAAATGGATAACAAACTGTGGCACATTCATACCGTGGAATATTATTCAGCAGTAAAAAGAAACGAGAGGAATTGACAGTGAATAATAAGACATAAAAAAGACACAGAGGAAATTCAAGACATAAAAAGACACAGAGGAAATTCAAATGCATATTGCTACATGAAATACGCTGAAAAGGCTACAAACTGTATGATTCCAACTATATGACATTCTAGAAAAGGCAACACTATAGAGACATTAAAAAGATAAACTTGAGGCTTGAGTGGCTTGAGGGAGAGGATGGTGAGGGATGAACAAGTGTAGCACAGGACATTTTTAGGGCAGTGAAACTATTCTGTATGATACTGTAATGGTGAATAGTGGATACATGAGATCATCCAATTATCAACACTCATAGAACCATCCAACACAAAAAATAAACCCTAATGTAAACTATGGACTTCAGTTTATAATATTATTATTCACTATCAGTTCCTCAATGATAAAAAAAAAAAAACTGTACCATGTTAGTGTAAAATGTTAGTAACAAGGGAAACTATGTGTAACAGGATCATATAGGAACTCTGTACTTTCTGTGTAATTCTGATATAAACCTGAAAAATCACCTATAAAAAGATAAAGTCTATTTTAAAAAACTAAAAAATAAACATTCCACTTCCCTTTCCAGGGACTGGTTTAGAAATTGTCTTGTGATCCTATTCTGGCCAATGAAAAGTAGAAGGAGTTTCGCTATGAGGCTTCTGGAAAAGGCTTCTCATTCTTTTTTTTTTTTTTTTTTTTTTTTTTTAAGATTTATTTAATTTATTTATTTGACAGACAGAGATCACAAGTCGGCAAGAGGCAGGCAGAGAGAGAGGAGGAAGCAGGCTCCCCGCAGAGCAGAGAGCCCGATGTGAGGCTAGATCCCAGGACCCTGGGATCATGATGAGCTGAAGGCAGCAGCTTAATTCACTAAGCCACTCAGGCGCCCCAAGGCTTCTCATTCTTTTAAAAAAGATGATGATGGTAGAAAGGCATAAACAGTTTCTGTTTTTCTCTTTGGAAACTTCCTATCTGGGTGGGAAATTGATCAGAAAGCCAAAGAGCCTGAGGACAAAGATGACACACTGAGGATAAAACAGACACCATCTGGGCCTTTGGTGATGCATCACTGCAACAACCAGCTTATCCAACCATGGAGCTGCTCTACCACCACACTGTTCAAGGCATAAACATTATTATGTTACTTTTTATTTAGGTTCTTTATAACCTGAAGCCAAAGGCACCATAAATGATAGAGCACATATGTTCAAAATTCTTTTACAACTGGCCAAATTATCACTAATAGTCATGTTATGTTAAAATGGTAGATAAGGGGGCGCCTGGGTGGCTCAGTCATTTAACATCTGCCTTGGGCTCAGGTCATGATCCCAGGGTCCTGGGATCAAGCCCCACATTGGGCTCCCTGCTTGGCGGGAAGCCTGCTTCTCCCTCTCCTACTCCCCCTGCTTGTGTTCCCTCTCTCTCTGTGTCTCTCCGTCAAATAAATCAGGGACAAGAACATGTACATTCTCCCCAATGTTTCTAGCAGCAATGGCCACGGTCGCCAAACTGTGGAAAGAACCAAGATGCCCTCCAACGGACGAATGGATAAGGAAGATGTGGTCCATATACACTATGGAGTATTATTCCTCCATCAGAAAGGATGAATACCCAACTTTTGTAGCAACATGGACGGGACTGGAAGAGATTAGGCTGAGTGAAATAAGTCAAGCAGAGAGAGTCAATTATCATATGGTTTCACTTATTTGTGGAGCATAACAAATAGCATGGAGGACATGGGGAGATGGAGAGGAGAAGGGAGTTGGGGGAAATTGGAAGGGGAGGTGAACCATGAGAGACTATGGACTCTGAAAAACAACCTGAGGGTTTGAAGGGGTGGGAGGTTGGGGTACCAGGTGGTGGTATTAGAGAGGGCTCGGACTGCATGGAGCACTGGGTGTGGTGCAAAAACAATGAATACTGTTACGCTGAAAAGAAATTTTAAAAAAAGAGAGAGAGAGACAGGGAGGGTAAGGGAATACTGAAAAGGTGATTATTACATATATTTTTAAACACTTCTACTTTTTTCTGTAAGCATTTCTATTTACAACTATGAATTTGTACTTTTTATTTATGATTAAAAAAAGTATTATGTATATAAACCCAAACATAAATATATCTTGTATAAGTCACAGATACCACTATATCAGATAAATATATTGCATATACCATGCATATTAAAGAAAAAATAATGACATGTACATTCTACTCTAAGAAAGAAATTATACTTCCTGGATAGTTCATGTGACAAGCAATAATTTTAACATATACTTTATAATAATTTTATTATACACTAACTGAAAAAAATCATTGTATCAGAATTAGCAGAATTAGTAGAACTGAGATAAAACCCACATACCATAAAATTTATACTTTTTAAAAGTACAATTCAGTGATTTTTAGTACATTTACAAGATACTGTAACCATGACCAGTATTGAGCATATTTTCAAAACCAACAGAGTAACCCTGTAACTTTAGAAGTCACTCCGCAGCCCCTGATAAACACCAATCTATTTTCTGTCTCTACAGAAGAGACATTCTGAACATTTCACATAAATGGAATCAAACATTAGGTGGTCTTTTATGCCTGGCTTCTTTCACTTAGAATACTGTTTTCAAGGTTCATCCATGTTATAGTATGTATCAGCAATTCATGCATTTTTATAGGTGAATGATACACATGGTTACACCACATTTTGTTTATCCATTCGTCAGTCAACAGATATTTGTTTCCACGTTCTGGCTATTACTAATAATGCTCTTATTATTGTAATATCCATGTCCAGGTTTTTTTGTGAACACATATTTTCAATTCTCTCAGGTGTATACCTAAGAGTAAAGTTGTTCCAAGTTTAGTTTCTTGAGAAACTACCAAACTGCTTTCCAAAGTAGCCGCACCATTTTACATTCCCATCAGCAACGTTCGATGGTTCCAACTACTCCCTATCTTCACCAACACTTACGTCTTCTTTATTTTAGCCTTCCTAGTGAGTGAAAAATGACACCCTACTATGGTTTTGACTTGCATTTCCCTAACAATTACTTGAGCACCTTTTCACATGTTTACTGGCCATTTGTAAGACCTTTTTCAGAGGAATGACTATTCAAAGATTTTGCTTATTTTTAAATTGGATTGTTTGTCTTTTTGTTTCTCAGTTTGAGAATACTTTATATATTCTGGATAATAGCCTTACAAGATATATGAATTGCAAACTATCTCTCCCACTCTGTGGTTGTCTTTCCAATTTTTTTATTGTGTCCTTGTAACACAACTAAGAAACTGTGCTTGATAATACCCTCTGAATTTTCTCTTTTGTTGCCTATGCTTTAGGTGTCATATATAACAAACCACTGCCTAACCCAGAACACAAAGAATTACACCTATATTTTCTTCTAAGAGTTTAATAGCTCTTACTTCTAGATTTTAGATCCATTTTGAGTTAACATGTATGTATGTTGTGAAGTAGATGTCCAAATTCATTTTTTTTCAACATGAAGATCCATTCTCTTAGCACTATATGTTGACATAAAACATTCTTCCCCCGCACTGAATTGTTTTGATTGACACTCTTGTCAAAAATCAATTGACCATAGGGGTGCCTGTGTGGCTCAGTTGGGTGAGCGACTGCCTCCGGCTCAGGTCATGATCCCGGACTTCCAGGATCGAGTCCTGCATCGGGCTCCCAGCATTTGGGGAGTCTGCTTCTCCCTCTGACCTTCTCCTTTCTCATGCTCTCTCTCACTCATTCTCCCTCAAATAAATAAATAAAATCTTAAAAAAAAAAAAAAATCAATTGGCCATAAAGATATGGGTTTCTTTCTGGACTCTCAATTCTATTCCATTGATCAGTATGTCTTTCCCAACACCAATACCACAGATTCTTGACTGCTATAGTTTTTAAGTTTAATCAGGAAGTGTGAGTCCTCTAACATTGGTCTTCACTTTCAGGACTATTTTTAGCTATTCAGGGTCCTTTGCATTTCCATATGAATTTGGGGGAAATTTTCCACAAAAAAAGCCAGCTGTGATTTTCACAAAAAATATGTTAAATTTATAGATCATTTTGGGATCATTTTGGGTAATATTAAGTCTTCCCATCCACAAACATGGGATGTATTTCCATTTATTAAACTGTCTTAGTAACCTTATCAAAAACTAATTAGAAATAAATTCCTACATTTATGGCCGTCAGACTCTCAATTCTATTCCCTTCTATCTATATGTCTATCTGTATGCCAATACCACAGACATTGGTCTTCTTTAATTTCTCTCAAAGATCTTTTATAGTTTTCAGTGTATAAAATCTCAGATTTCTTTTATTAAATTTGTTGAATGAACAAGTTGCTTTTTTAATGCTACTGGAAGTAGAACTGTTTTCTTAATTTCATTTTCAGATGCTTCATTGCTAGGGTAGAGAACTGAATTCTGTAGACTAATGTTTCATAGTTTTACCAAACTCAATTACTATCTCTAACAGCATGAATAAGAATTCCTTAGGATTTTTCATATACAAGACCATATCATTTAAAAACACGAATAGTTTTACTTCTTTATTCCCAGTGTGAATGCATTTTTAATTTCTTTCTCTAGTCTACTTGCTTTAGCTAGCACCAGTGTAAACATAAACAGAAGGGGCAAGGTCAGATATCCTAGTCTTGCTCCTGTCCTTGACAGGAAAGCTTTCAGTCTTTCACCATTAAGTATGATTAAGGGTTTTTCACTGATGCCCTTTATCAAGTTGAGGGAATTCGTTTATCCAAGTTTGTTGAGTGTTTTTATCTAGAAAGTATGTAGGATTTTGTCAAATGTTTCCCTATACCTACTGATCATCCTTTATTCTTGTGATAAAATATTACTTTGATATTTTGATTTTCATATGTTGAATCAACCTCATATTTCTGGGATATATCCCACTTGGTCATGATGTACAATCCTTTTTACATGTTGCTGGATTCAGTCTGTTAGGATTCAGTCTGTTAGGATTTGGTTGAGAATTTTTGTATTTAATACAAAAGGGATACTGATCTGCAGTTTTCTTGTGATGTCTTTTTCTGCTCATAGTATAAAGGAAATACAAGCTTCATTGAATACGTCAGGAAGTGTCTTCACAGAGTGAAACACTGGTGTTAATTCCTTAAATATTTGGTAGAATTCACCAGTAAAGTCACTTGTCTTCGGCTTTTCTTTGTGGTAGGTTTTTGGTTACTAGTTTAATCTCTTTACCACATAAGGGCTTATCCAGATTTTTTACTTCTTTTTGAGTCAGTTTCAGAAGTTTCTGCATTTCTAAGAATCTGTCCCTTCCTCCATGTAAACTGTAACCAAAAGAGGGTAGAAGTGGCTATACTAACATCAGAAAAAAAGAGTTTAAGAAAAAAATTGTTTACTAGATACTACAAATATTTTTTAATAAAGACCTCCAAAAATTCTCTCTTCCCCACTGACATCTTTGTAAATATCTTGAATATCCTTATTTTACAAACAGAGAAGATATAGTACTTATTTATGGTAGTAGTTAGAAGGAACACTGGACTCAAGAGTTCTTACTCTAAAACACAATGTTTTAATATATGTACCCCCAAGAGAACTTTCAGCAGCACATTACAATTAAGTACAAAGGAAAGACTTTTAAAATTAATTCTTTAAACTTCTAGTACACGACTTAGTAATTTCAGGCAGTTTTTATACCTTCATAAAATGTTTAATCCAACCTTGAGGAAATTAATTTTGATGAACTTAATTAATAAAATATTTAATCTATCCTTAAGAATTTTAGGAAATAAGATGGGCATCTCTTTTAAATAATCCTCCTGTAAGACAGACAAAGGAATTCAAAGATAACTGACTACAATTATACAAACAAGTGCAGTGCCTATGAACTCCCCCTCCATTAATCTATAGACTAAAATTACTGTTTGTAGATACAGCTCCCAACATTTGCCTCCCAACCTGACTGCACAACCAGTATATAAAAATACCTTCTACTTACACTGAAAAGAAAAATATGGAAGGACAAAATGGGAGTGAGAGCCTTTGAAAGGAAATTAGAAGGGCACCTGGGTGGCTCAGTCATTAAGCGTTTGTCTCCAGCTCAGGTAATGATCCCAGGGTCCTAGGATTGAGCCTGTGAGCCCGCACTGGGCTCCCTACTCTGCGGGAAGCCTGCTTCTCCCTCTCCTGCTTCCCCTGTTTGTGTTCCCTCTCTTGCTGTTTCTCTATCAAATAAATAAATAAAATCTGTAAAAATAAACATATAAATAAATAAAAATAAATAAGGAAATAAAAGGAAATAACAACTGTCTCTCTAAAACAATACCAAATATTGTTTGGAACCTTAATGGTAGACAACAGGCTGTTTTCTAATGTTACATTGGTTCCCAGAATTCTGTGCTTCTTTTACTCCTATATTCCATAACCTCTACTAAAGTATGAACCATTCCATGATTCATATTACCCTAGGATTTGACTCCTTACAACCCAGTCCAGGCCATTTCCTGGGAACACTACATTCCAGATCACTACTTTCTTTGATTTTCAATGTTTCCTTCAAGTTTACCTTACTTGCAACCTGGTTTTCCTCTGTCCTCAAGGAGCTCACAGACTAGCATGGGAATCCATCAGGAAAACTAACAGATGATCTCTTGGATGAATTATTCTGAGTGTGAATTGCTATGGAAACTCAGAAGGACATTAAACTCCAGCTGGGGGAAAGACTCAAAAAAAGATATCTAGAGGTTTTCAGGCAGTATGTAAAATGTACTTAGAAAAGAATGAGGCTGACGACAGAGACACTGGTTTATGGACTAGGCCTGAAAAAAATGATGAACTGAACAAAGAAAAGGGGAGGAGGTAATTTAAGATACACACCTTGAGGGACACCTGGATGGCTCAGTGGGTTAAGCCTCTGCCTTCGCCTCAGGTCATGATCTCACGGTCGTGGGATCGAGCCCCAAATCGGGCTCTCTGCTCAGTGGGGAGCCTGCTTCCCTTCCTCTCCCTCTGCCTGCCTCTCTGCCTACTTGTGATCTCTCTCTCTCTCTCTGTGTCAAATAAATAAATAAAATCTTAAAAAAAAAAAAAAACGATATACCTTTAACTCTGTCAAAAAAAATTTTTTTAAGTTAAAATTCTAAAATACTTACGTAGGAATAGGAACTTGACACGGAGGACAAGGTAATGCAGTCTGAATAAATGCTGGCTCAGAAGGCTGTTCCCAAGGGCCTGTAGGCTGGTGCTACAAGTAAAATACATAATAATTTAAAGGCAGAGGAATTTAATTATATGCCCAATGTAAGAATCTAAGAAAATATTTCCACATACCCTCTGCTCAAGCAGGTTGAAATTTTTTTAAGTAACCAACAAATTGTGCTTACTGAAATATTTTATTCCATCTGTATTCTATCAGATTGCTTCCCTCCACACACATTTGATGTTAAAAATTAAGGCAGACTCCAGTTTTTAAATGGCAGAACAAAGACAATGTAGCTGCCTTTACTTTTTTTTTTTTTTTTTTAACAGATGGGAGTTGAGAAACTTTTTATTCTGAGTTAACCAATCCAATACACCACAGTGGTAATTATATATAAATAAATTTACAAATTTATAATTTGTATTTTAAAGCATTTTCCCATTAAAAATTTTTAATTTTTTTTTATTAACATATAATATATTATGTGCCCCAGGAGTACAGGTCTACCCTCCTACACTGCTGGTGGGAATGCAAGCTGGTGCAGCCACTCTGGAAAACAGTATGGCCGTTCCTCAGAAAGTTGAAAATAGAGCTACCCTACAACCTAGCAATTGCACTACTGGGGTTTATCCTTTACTTATTAGCCAAAAGGCAAATGAGAAACAGAACTGTAAAATTCGACTTCCACCAGCAGAATGTAATCTCCATTATTTGTTCACTGTTGTGAACAGGTAGAATGATGCTTAACACATAGTAAGGACTGAATAAATATTCACTGACTAAGTGAATGAATCTTTGAGGTGACCAGAAGATACCTATAACCCTGAACCACAATATATGAAGACTGCCAACCTCACGTGTATCAGAATTATAACATGACTGTCACACAATTTTAGCAAACGTCTGTTTATTGTCTTCTCACTTTTTCTATACCATGAGCTTCCTAAGACAAAAGAGCAAGTCTTATTTACCTTGTACCCCAGCTCCTATTACAGTGCTTAATACCCAGTAGTTACTCAACCATTGCTTGTTGAATGACTAAGTAAAAATGAAGAAAGTATGACCCACAGCAATGCACTACCTCTTAAAATATAGTCCCTTACCCTGCCAGTTTGCTTTATTAATGCTTGATCATGACATGGAGCAGGACACAAGTGACCACATTTCTCCAAAACTTTTTGGCAAGGTTGATGACACGGAGGACAAGCGCCAAAGTGACAGCGATGTTTTTCTTGACTTGTATGATGGCAAGTTGGTGGTCGACTAAATCATAAAATACAATTTTTTAAATTACTTTTGATCATTGAACAATTATATCTAAAGTACAATTATCTATTTATGTTATCTTTTGTTTCCACACAGAACAAGAATACTGTAGATATTAGTATTTTAGAACATTAAAGCAGAATTTAAAGTACTAAGAATATTTAAAATCAATATGAACTTAAATTTGTAAGACACCAAATATAAGTCTATGCAGAACCTCATACTAACCTGCATTGCTCTTTGCACTTGGGTGGTCTTGTGGTGCGCTCCCGGCCACAGGGCACGGTCACCTTTGTATTGCCACAATTGCACTTCACGTCTACAGTTTCCGGGCAGGGATAACAACTGCCTAAAAAAAAGGTCTGAAACTTAAAAAGAAATGTCCTTAACTATTTGAATGATAATCAACAACAGAATCAATGAGTTTAGTATTCACACAACTGGATACTCTACAATGAGAATAAAGAAACTACAAGGTGAATGAACCTCGCACACGAAACACTGAGTGAAGGAAGCCAAACACAAAGAGTGTACAGTATATGAGTCCACTTACATACAACAAATGGGAAAAACTATACTGTTTGAAATCAGGATGATGGTTACGAAGGATACAAGGAGGGTGCTGGATATACTAGTAATGTTCTGTTTAATCACCAGAGTTTTGGTTAGCCAGTTATGTTCAGGTTGTAAAAATTCACCAAGCTATACACTTATTATTATTTGCATTCTTTTCTATATCTACACTGATAATTCAATTAAAAAGTTATAGAATTTTCTTATTCTAAATAACAAATTTAACACATTAATCATTTAATCATCACTACACAAGCAAAACAGATTTATGTCTTAGAAAAACCTAACATCAATAATCTTCTTGGCTCATTTTCATGCATACTTCTACTTAAGTACATTATTTTAAATTCCCTAATAAGAGTAATTTCTCTCATCAGGGTAATAACAAGAAAGTCAACTTACTATTACTTATGCTTTGTGAAGGACTAATTCTAAACTCTCATTTTAGGTTATAATTCCAAGTATTTCTCTTCTACATATTTCAAAACGAAAAGTTATTTGGGTTTCAGTTTTTTACCTTTTGTTACAGACTGGAAGGAATACACAAAAACAAAATAAAGAAATTTTTTTTAACAGGCTATAAAATTCTCCCAAAGCTCTGACATCATCTTCAGGTCTTTAGTCCCACTCCAGTGTTCTCATTAAATAAGGTTCCCCGCAGAAATGAAATAGCAAGAAGGGAATAAAATTCTTCAACTAAGAAGCAAGGATCGTAAAAGACTGCTGCCTATGTGTCAGAACCAAGCAAAACACTGAAGAGCAGTTAACCTGATAAGAAACAGACTAATGATGAAAAGTACCCTGGTTAAAGCCTCTTATAAAAGTTCCTAAAAGGACCAGAAGGATTTTTATTCAAATAGTGAACAAAGAATAAGGAAATGAGAGTATAAAGCAACACAGGGAAAAAAAATATATATGTATTGTACAAGTCATCAAATTTATACTTCAGTGTTTTGATAAGTAAGGTACAACCCAGTGAAGTCTTTTCTTGATGGTAATGCAAGCCAAGTTATCCACATGATCAAATTTTATCTTTCCAGAAGAGTGACCAGGTGTCATATTTTCAGACAGTTAATAATGACCTTTTAGTATGAAGCATATCATTTTCCATACTTAACAATAATTTTCATTCACCTTCAGCAATTCAAAGAGGAACTTATCAAACATAACACCTCTCTGCCACTCTAAGCTAAAGCATCACTTTTCCTTTGTTGAAAACTAAATCTTAAGAAAAATAAGGGATAATTTCTTTAAAGTCTTCCTACTGACCAACAGAATTACACACCCTGACAGATAAAGTAGCTTCAAAGACAGTTTTAAAATGAAAAAGCGGCATTCAGAATGCAACTCCAGTGACCAGTGGGTCGACTGCCAAAATGGGCACTCCTCCAGTAATTCTAGAACCGTTAACACAGATGACCTTGAACTTAAAGAAGTGTAAGTCAAACTTCCACATGTTCACAGTGCAAACATGCAGTTCGCATCCTCTTCCTATGAGTTACAGTGTAACCCTGATCATGAAGGTGTCTCCAATGATGGAAAACAGTATGAGGTAATGGTTCTATGTATCCTATGGAACTGTGGATCAGATGGTAAAAGCTGCACAACACATCTTCTACATGCCTTCCATTAAGGTAAATTTTGTTAGGGGCTAATAAGCTCCTTTAAAAAAAAAAAAAAAAAAGAACCTGGATCTGATCAAATATTCCACTAATAATTTATAGGAAATATAGGAGAAGATGTCAAATAATACCACAGAGACGTAATCTGTAAAATGCAGACCCTGTGCCTAAATAAAACAACCTCATTTCTTAAATAAGAGACAAGGAAAAAAGAAAAGGAGACAGAGGAAGAAATGTATAATTTGTAGACTTTAGAGACATCAACCAATTGCAGTATGTCAATCTTACCAGGTTTTTGAGTCATACAAACTAAATTTAAAGATGAAGATATTTATGACACAAGATATTTGAACAGCAGATATTTGCTGATATTAAGAAATATTTTAACTATTTTTTAGGTTAAGAATCCACCTTTTAGAAATGAACACTGAAGGATCTGAGGGATTTGCTTCAAAACAATACAAGAGTGCAATGTGCTTTGACACTCCTCTACTAAGTATGACGTGTGCTCTACCCTTTTGGCAGGTATTCTGTGGCAGGTTAAGGACGTTCCCTTCAATTTCTAATTAAGTTTTCATCAAATATGAATGTTGAATTTCATCAACTTGTTTATAGACATTCACTAAAATAGTTTCACTTTTCCTTTAGACTATTAATGTGGTGAATCACATCATTAGATTTACTAAAGTTAAAATAATCATACATTATTGGAATAAACCTTACTTGACTAAGAAAGATTAAGGTTTTAAACAGCTAATACTATCATATTGGATAGCTGGATCTGAGTAACAGAAACCTTAAATTTTTTACAAACATATTTATGAGTTAGACTAGCCTATAATTTTCTCTTTCCTTTCAGATAACAAGTTGGGACATGTTCCTTTTTTACATTTACTCTCAAGTAGATTATGGAGAGACTGAACTTAACACACACATACACACACACACACACACACACACATCTTAAATGCTAAAAATCATGTGTAAAAATCAACTAGGCCTGGTGTTTCCTTGGTGAGAGAATTCTAAACTACTGGATCCAATTTCTTTAATGGTAAATACAACTAGTTAGGTTTTCTAATTAAAGTCAAGGCCAGTGTTTTAACAACAGTCAGCAAGGTCCTAAACGTATTTTTTTTCCAGCAATCCTTTATCCCACCATCTCTTTGCCCTCATCTCCTGTCATCTGTCCCCCTGAGCACTTACATCATTCAGTCCTCTTTGTAAATTCTTTCGAATGCTCCTGTCTCTAGGCCTTTGCAATTTTTGCTTTCTTGCCCAAAACACCATCCCGCCCCCTTCCACATGGCTTGTAATCCTTACTTTTTTTGGATTCCTCTCAAATGTCTTCTTTCTAGAGTCCTCTCCTGATCACACCAGAGTTCCTTTCTATTACTGTCACTACCTAATATTCCATATTACTTTGATTACTTATTTATACTCTAGCTGAAGGGAAGTAAAAAAATAAGTTCCAAAAGAGCAGGCACTTTGTCAAAACTGTTCATTTATACATTTGCAATGCCTGATACTTAGTAGACACTCAAAGATACTTTTTAATTGAATTAATGACTAAATTTAGAATGTTAATAAAATCTAATGAATCAATGATATAATATGATTTTAAAAAAATAAAATTCTTAAAAAAAATAAAAAAATAAAATAAAATTCTTTCACAATTTAAAGATACCAACAAATCAGAGAACACACACAGGAAAAAGTCTATGGGATTAATTCAATCTGCCACTTTTCCTAACAGGGAGGCAATGTAATGGGATGGAAAGATCATTCAAGTTTGAGTTCACATCTGACCCTGCACCTAGTTCTATGACCTTTGGCCAATAGTCTCTTTGCCTGCCTCCTTACTGTACAAAGTAACAGTAGCACAATATACTTTTTGAACTTTTGAGAAGATTAAGAGATTAAGGGAGGCATCTGGCATCCACCTAATCCCAAAGGAAGCTAACAAAAACAGTACAGTTTGCGCTAGGTCATAAACCTGCTATCTAAGCTGCAGAATCCAGACTTCAATCAGGACCTCTGACACTAAAGTCCGTGCCTCCTCCACTGTTCTATACAATCAATATTCCTTTTCATATCAACCTACTCCAAATGGGTAAAGTTAACTCAGTTTTCTTTCTTTTTTTTTTTAATTTGTTTAAAATTTATTTATTTGAGAGAGAGAGCACAGGAGAGCAAGCAAGCAGGAGCAGAGCAAGGGCAGAGGGAGAAGCAGGCTCTCTGCTGAGGAAGGAGCTGCGGACTCAGGAGGCTCCAGCCCAGGACCTTGAAATCATGACCTCACCTGAAGGCACACGGTTAACCGACTGAGCCACCCATGTGTCCTGTTAACTCAGTTTTCAATGTCTAATAACTTCAGCAACCCTGAGAGGAGGTCTAAAAGGTCTCATATGCATAGAGTAGTTTTACAGATGCCATGAGTCAAGGTGTATAGAAACAAACTGAATGCAGAAGCACACATGTGAATTTTGCCTATTCTCCATTAAGCTTGAGATTAAAGACAATTGCAGAAATGTAAAACAATACCATTCTTCTCACTACATTTATTCAGAAAATAGTTATTTTTCACAAAAACTGTTACTGTATTAAGATGTAATGAGTTCATTATTGCTATTTTTAAATAAAACCATAAACATTATTACACTGTATTTTAACTTCAAATACAATAAATACCAATAGATAAAACCAGCATTTACAAAAAGTCATTGGTTATAAAAAGAATGTAAGAGAATCTTAAGACCAAAAAGGCTAAGAACCACTGGCTTAGGATACATCCAATCCCTTACTAGACTTAATTCCATATAAATGTCTAAAACTCAAAATAACACTAAAAAACCTAAGAACATATTAATTAACATAAAAATTGTGTGAGGGAGGTTAGGAAGAAGTAAGGAAACAACATGGTGTCATAAAAAGAACAAAACGTTTATATTTAGAAGGCCTGGGTTCAAATCTTAGCTACAGTGCTTTACTAGGTATTTCTCAGAGAAAGTCATGGAAGTATCTTTAGCTTCAATCTCCTTGCCCATAAAATGGGGATACGGGTGACTGCCCTACCTTCTCAAGGTTGTTAAGAATCAGAAAATGAATGTAAAAACTTTACCAGTTATAAAGTACTGTATAAAAACAAACATTAAATTACAGCTATTGTTAAATTTTACCTCTGTGGCAGACAGATGGACATTTATGGTTTCTACATCCTAAAGTCCGTCCACAGTTTTGATCACAAGGTGGACAGTTTCCAGGGCAACACTGAAGGGAAAGCAATATATAAAGAACAGTCATTTGAAAACCACACATAATATGAATGTCATCACTAGTTATTCTCAGAATTCATGAAAAGCAAAAGATACTTCTTTTCACCATAAGAATAAAAGTATTCAAGAAGATTAACATTATTCTAAGTAGACAGACTGTACTAAGAACTTACAAATTTAAATAGACCACGAACTAATTTAATGAAATCAAGCTAATTTTCCTTGCCCTTTAATTACTCTGGAACTTAAAACAGTCCCATTAGATAATTTCATTCCTACGTATCTATGCAGAGATTGCCAATATTAACAAAAGGAATGGATTTGGTCAAATCCCATAGTCAATTCAGGCAAACAATTAAGTCTATCTTTTAAATTATTTAATGAAAATAAACCAATCTATGATTCAGTGTATAGATTAGTTTGGTTTTCAAATTAGTTTATTTTCAAATTAGTTTATTAAATTAAATTAATATTAATTAAATTAAATTAAATCAAATTAGTTTATTTTCAAACCATGGCATCAAAGACTGACTAAAAGAGAGAAACAGAAAGGCTAATTGCTTCTAACTTTATCTTCTCACCTCCCTGTCTTCTAATCCATTTGGGCAGACCTCCCCCAATTTCATTCATGAACACACAGCAACTGCTTAAAGCCCATCTTGCCATCCTAACTCCTTCCATGACCTCTCAGATATCCAAATGTTGAGGAAAAAATACAGACTACAACTGTCTTAAAGAAACATAGGATTGTAACCTACTTAAGAACAAGTTTCAAAGTATAAAAAATAGCTTAAAACAGAATACACACTATTGAAAAGCAACTAAAAGTCAAAATAGTTCATTCAATTAGGCTAATAGTTACCAAGTAATACTATGTACCTATCACTCTGCCAGTAACAATGGGAGGAAAGAATCTATGTGGTCCATGACTTGAATAAGCCTTTCAACATACTTCTGGATTTTGACCATGATGGAGTAATAATGATCAGATTTACTCTGTTTTAAACAACCAGAATATCAGAAAAAATATATGAAGCAACAGTTTTTAGACATTAGACATTGAGGCAGCACAGGACAACAATCTCTAAGAGAAACAAACAAGGTTAGTTCTATGATAGTACTTGCTTAGACTCAGGTTTCCAGGCTATAGCACAAGGAAGATCACAAGCAGAGTCTGGTGGTCTCACCAAGTTGAGCAGACAAAATTCATAATTCAGGGAGGTCAGTGTAGCTAGAATTTCTGGAGAAGTGGTAGCAGTACAGAGAAAGTTGTGGAGAAGTCAGGGAAGGACCCCTTGAGTCCTCTGCTGAGTACTGGTCTTTATATGATTAACAGTATACATGTAAATACATGTACATTTTGAATTCAATATATTGAATACATGTAAGTAGTATACATGTATAATACCCAAATCTGAGAAAGAACCACTGGAAGAAGTTACAACCATTTCTAAGAAATTATACAAGGCTAGGAATAATTTGTGTTCCCTATGGACACAGGGGAACAATCTCCTAATACACAGGCTTTAAGTAATTAGAAGAATTATTGCCTCAGTAATGACACCAAATTAGCCCTGGATAAAAGGGTGGCCTCATTCTGCCTAATAAATTCAAGCCTCAAAAGAACCAAATGATTTCTAAATAACTTGACTTAAACCCAGAATGAAGCTTAAAAATATTTAAAGGAATACAAACAAATCCCCAGCAGCCAAAAATTTAAAGTTCATAATGTCTGGAAATGAATAAAAAATTACCAATCAGGAAAATATCATCCAAAAGGAGAAGAAAAACCAATCAACAGCAAGAGACCCAAAAATGATAGATGACAGAATCAGTAGGCAAAGACATTAACATGAACATGATAAAAGTATAGCTCATCAATACATTCAAGAAGATAGAGGAAAGCATGAGCCTGCTAAGGACAAACATGGGAGACATAAAAAAGGCTCAACTCCCAATTCTCAGAGATATAAAAATTACTACATTCTGAGATGAAAAGACACAGGAAGGGATAAACATCAAATTAGATAATGTAGAAGAAAATTAGTGAACTGAAGACAAAGCTACATATAGGCTAAAATTAAATTTTAGAAATTAAAAGGACTAAATAATAAATGGTGCATCAGTGGGCTGTAGGGCTTCAAGCAACATGACACACAACATCATTGGAGTCTCAGAAGGTGATGCATGGGGGAAAAATATTTGAAGAAACAAAGAATGAAAATTTCACAAATTTGATAAAAACTAAAAACAGATCAGAGAAACTCAACAGAAACCAAGCTAAAGAAACAAGAAGAAAGCTACACAGGAGCACCACAAATAAACTGCTGAAAACCAACAGTATAGGGAAAAATCTCTAAAAGTAGCCAAAGAAAAAAGAGGCATTATATACAGTACAGAGGAACAAAGATAACCATCCCAAGCAGGCTAAAGATAATGGAACATCTTTAAAGTATGGGCAAAATGTTGTCAAACTAGAATTCTACTACAGAAATATTTGTCACAATGGCTAAAGACAGTTCATTAAAGTTGAAAGACGTCATGACCAGCATTACAAAAAATATTAAAAGAAGTCCTTCCAAAAGAAAGAAAAAACAGAAACCCAAATGTCTGTAAAAGGATAACAGGCACTAAAAACAGTGAATTCCATGATAAATATATATGAGTACTTTTCTTACTTTTTCAAATTCTTTAAAAGATATCTATTAAAAGCAGAAGTAATTGAATGTATTTGGGGTTTATAAAATACATGGATATAAAATGTGTAAGAATCCAATAAAAGAGTTGAAATGAATCACTGAAAACCAATCCTTGCTCAAAGAGAAAACACAAAAGAGGGAAAAGGGACAAACAACAGATGGGCAAATAGAAAATAAATAGCAAAATGACAGATTTCAATCCTACCATATTAAAGATCACATTAAATTTAAATGACTACACCCAAATTAAATGACAAAGATTGTCAACATTTGAGTGGAAGATACTATAAAATAGTATCTAAATGTGGTCTCTAAGAAGTCCACTATAAATATGAGTTAAGAGTAAAAGAACAGAAAAAGATATCCATGTTAACATTAAACAAAACAGTATCACCATATTTTAATAGATTTAAGAACAAAAAAACCTTACCAGAAATCGAGGTATAATTCATAATGATAAATGGAACTCACAAAAACTACAAATTTACAGATTCAATAAAATACTCCAGTCCAACTTATATGGAACCAAGTGTCTATAAATAAGATTTGAACACTAGGAAGGTAAGCCTCTACCACCAAATGAACTCTAACACTCTACCACTCTCTCACGCCCTACCACCACCATGATGTTTTAAAATCCATGGAAAATAAACAGCCCAAGAACCAAGTTAAAACGTCTATGCCCAGGACCAAAAAGAGACCCTGTCGTTTGAAAACCTTAGTAAAGATTTCCCACTAACATAAACAAGATTAATCTAGAATATTTACTAGTATTCCATATGGAAAACAAAGAACATGCTTTAACATCTGAAGAACAAATCATGATGGCGCTTACCACAGGCTCAAAAAGTACAAATTCAAGACAATTTAAATCAGTTTCCCAGGCTTACTCCACATACCTTTCTCCTACACTGATGCTTCTGACAGTCCCGCATCTTAACACACTTAGTCTCACAAATATAAGGCTTATGACATGGCATTCGTTTTGTATGTTTCCCACAGCGACAATGCTTTTCTACTTCCTGGAAGAATCAAATGAATGCTATTAAAACTAACTTCTGTTGGCATTTTTCCTCCATTTTGCAATCTCTGTAATTAGTGAAGAATAAAGAAGGAAAGTTTAAAATGTCTTTCGTATAAAAAGCTTGACCAAAAATAAAGCCAATTTCCTAAGACATTTGTTTGTATCTTACTTTACAAAGACTTCATGGAATTTCTATTATTAAATTTAGTAAAATTGGATATTAAATAGCAAAACAATAACACACATTAAAATAACATCTAGTTACGCCATACCATCTGCACATCTTATTTCAGTAAAACAAAAGAACTGGATTATTTAGTAGCATGGTCAAAACCAAAATGACATATATAACTTCAACATCTCACTTCTAAGCATTTATTTCTTTCCATCATCACTAAGCTGAATTATCATTGCTTTGAATATCTTCTGAAAAGACAGATAAAACTAGATTATAAAAATGACAACATTTCAACTTTTATCAAGCAAAACTAAAGGCTAATTTTTAGATTTGATTGTTGGCATACTCTCCTGCTTCTCTATCATAAATATTAGGTCAACAAAGCTCATACAGATCGTCATATAGATGCTTATAAAAGTAATGGAAAAGAATTATAGCATAATCCTATTTGACATACTATGATAGGTGGTTTTTAAAATTAATTATTACAGGAGAGGACTAACTTGTCTGCATGTTTCACAAGGACCTCGGTGACAACGCTGTGAACATCTATGGATTCCACATTCAAGTACTTTGTCACAACTATCTCCACAAGTTGGTACATCTTCTGTACACGGCAAAGAAAACTCTAAAAGCAGACAAAGAGTCAAAGTTAATAAGATACATTACTTTAAAGCATTAAAAACATGCCATGTTCTTTTCACTCCCTAAATAGCCCTTTCAGACTGTGAATATATGCATCTACATAATTATTGGAAGAGTTACATTTAATGAAAGTAATCCCTAACAAAAAAGTCTGTTTTTAAAAAAGAATTTGACACCTAACAAGTTACCATCCTCAAGACACATATGTTTATGAGCTAACTACTTCAGAAATACTTACCTAAATAAAAGAGTAAGACCACATATACCTCTAGGAAATATTCTACAATAAATGGAATTATAAAAAGAAAATTTTCTCTTAACAACCTCACAGGATTAGAAAAAAAAAAAATGATGTAGACTTCAGAACATTATGAAACTGACCTTTAACATACACATATTAAGACAAGTGCTGGCAATAATCTTATAAATACGTGTGCTAGAATTGGTACAGAGTTAAAAGAAGTACACCCAAACTGCAATGTTCTGTGCCTTATCTCAAGGCAGCGAAATTAAATTCACCCATAACCTAATATAATAATGATGACAGTTTATGATTATGAGGTTTCCTTTATTGCCAGACACTATACCAAATACTTTATGCACATTTTATCATTTAATTCTCGCTCATTTCATTCTCTTTACCTTATAAAGAAAATATTATTACTGCATTTAACTTGAAAAAACTATAGTTCATGAAGATGGAATCTGAACCAGTATATGCTTGACTCCCAAGTGTGAGTTCTTAACCCATTAAGCCATACTGTCCTTTCAGCAAACATTTAAAAAAAAACAAAAACAAAAACAAAAAAAAACTACAAACTAAAACTGATGAGTACAGCCAGAATGGGGCTTGACTTAACCAGAGGCATGCATGCCTTATGTAAAAAGCTCTTCTCAACATGTATCTTCATCCACAAGACATATTTATTTTACTGGCTGGCACTCTTAGCATCCTAACTACTTTCCTTCTCCTGCAGCCTTCTGAAGAAATAAATGTTACCTTCCTGGGGAAAAAAAAATCTAATATAAAATTGACATTTTTATTGAAATTACATTATGAACTTCCACAGAAATCTAATTTAATTAGGGATGTACTCTAAGTGAACATGAGAAATAATCATTTCCCACTAAAGGTTTAAAAAAAGTCTTACTTGACTTCTGACATGGACAGAACCTTTTCCCAGACCGAGGACATTCTCCACAAGCACCAACATGGCAAATCTGCTCACATGTATGATTACCACATGGCAATGTTTTTCCACATACCTAAAATAAAATGCAATAAGCACATAAAATTTCAAAGTCAACAAAAAGTCTTTTGTGCATGACCTAATCCATTTTTCAATCACAGGCCACTTCTTTATGTTCTTCACAATATGCGCTATATTTTATATAGGTACCACACACACACACACACACACACACATGCATGCATACAAACATATACACACATATTTCCTATGTGCCAAAGAGTGTGTTTTTAAAATAAAGGGGAAAAAGTACATATAGCTTCATATGACCATCTACCAAAGATTTCTAAATGATACTAAAACCCTGTCAATTCTAGGACAATCTACAAAACCCTACTTCCTCAACTGGATTAACTCAGGAAGGAAGTGGTGTTAGTTGAAGAGAAAGGAATGACAAGGAAGGAGAGATATAGCAAGAAGCAGAGTACATAGGTATTGAATCTGAAAGTCAACAAATAGCTATTCATTTGAAAAGAAAAAATGTCCTCCAATAATTAAAGTTACATTAAATTGGAAAATAGTTTCCTAAAACATGAATATAATTCATTTGGTTTGCTCTTCTTCCATTTATCCAGCTAAACCCAATTAGCATCTCAAATTGTTTACGCTTTCTGCATTCTTTAACACCCACCCCTCCAAAAGCCTATGCACTCACTTGATCACAGTGCCACAGTGGACTCGCACAGCTCCTTTCAGCTACTTGTTTCCCACAGACACACTTCTGTCTACTAACTCTCGGACAGGGCGGACAATTTCCTAAAATTGCAATGATACATTAGCACAGAAACATTACAAAACTAAGAAAGACTGCTTTGATTTTTACTTAAAAAGTTGTGAACACCCAACAGGTAGGACATTTTTACCTGCATGACAAGGATTTTCACACTTATGCTGTCCACAAAGCAACTTCCGCCCACATGGCAGCTGACAGGCCCATTCCTTAGCACTGCACCTACGAGGTATAGGTTTTGCTTTTTTACAGAAACAAGTAGTTGTGACCATCTTGGGACAAGGAGGGCAGGGACCTAGAATCCAATGAAAGGGGAAGAAAAAACCTCATGAATCAAAATTTCAAACTTTCAATTCCTACACGTATCAGTAATTTGTAAAGCTTTCTTTACTGACACTTTAAAACACTGAGCTTTATAAAATTGGTGCGGAGTTATAATATCTTCTATTATCTTTTTCTAATACCTTCTTACGTAAACTTGAGATCTGAATTAAACTTTGACAATTTTTTTTCTGCCTCAACATAAGAAATAACCACCCACAAATAGTTATAAATATAATATTTAACTCACCTGGATGACAGAGGAGTAAACACTTATGGCCACAAGGAGGTTTAAATTCTCTCTCACATACTTGGCCACATGAATGAGGCACAAGCCACGGATCTAGAGGTGGGTCTTCTACTTTTCCACAATAGCAGTAGTACCTACTAGGTGTGTCAGATCGTTTGTATTCGAACCTACATTTTGGACTACAAAAAAGAAGGAAATTACTGAAATTAATTTCATTTTTAAAAGTGACAAGAGAAACAGGACTATGAACATACTTAGGAGTAGAGTATACTCAATTAACTCTATAAATGTACCCTCTGCTCCATCTTTAAACAAATAAGAAACAAGATTTTACAAAAATCAATTTCAACCATCTAGAGTAGCTCTGTCCAATATAATATAAGATGAAGGAATCATTCTATATCTACCATGTCCAGACAAGTAGCCCTTAGCCACATATGACTAGTGAGCACTTAAAACGTGGCTAATATATACAAGTGAGGAAGAAACAGAATTCACCACAATTTTTCAAAATTTAAATAACCACATGTGGTTAGTTCCTACTGTATTAAACATAGTTAGAATGAAACTACAAAAAGAAAGCAACACTAGCTTTCTACTAAGCAAATGAACTTTATTCTTGAGGTCATCATTCCAATTTTTATAAAGCTCAATATTTTAAAAGCTTGTTGGGTCACCTGCAAATAAGTAAAATATACTAGCAACAGCAAACAGAAGACAGAAACCAGATTATAGGTAGGCAATACAGCAGCAAGAAACATGACTACAATTTAGAATTGAAGGGGAAAATAAAGAATTTCTCAACATCTAATACAAAATAGATATATAACAAATGTGCTTAAATCAAAGAAAAGATAAAATATTATTTCATTTTCTCTGCTACAGCAGAAAGATTTTTTTACCTGGCACGATTAAAATAAAACTTTCAGTCCTATCAAATTCACTTGTAGACCATGGATCTCTTCATTCTAAAAAGATGTTCTAATCCCTACTACTCCCCAGACAAACGAATATAGCTAGTGTAATATACGGGAAAAAGTCTCACGTAATCACTTTCGTTTGTATCATTTATATATTTTCATTATCCTGTAACCACATCCTTTTTTTTTTTAAAGATTTTATTTATTTGAGAGAAAGACAGAGAGAGTGAGAGAAAACATGAGCGGGGTGAGGTAAGAGGAAGAAGCAGACTCCCTGCTCGACAGGGAGTGTGATGCGGGGCTCGGTCCCGCAACTCCGGGATCATGAGCTGAGCTGAAGGCAAATACTTAACCAAATGAGCCACCCAGGCACCTCTAAGACCATGTTCCGTTTCCAAATAAACGCCATATAAATATTCAAAACAACCAAAGATACTTCTTTTTGTAATCAAACAATTTTTTTAATAATCAAAAATCAAAAACAAAATACCATGTCTCATCTAGAATAAATAACTAAATTATTTTGTTGGAAGTTATAAGGGAAAAATGTCTACATTCCTCTAAGCTAAAGTGGAAGGGGATATAGACTTTAAATACGCCTAGATATGGATGGCTAAAAAGCAACTCACAACACCTTAATACTGCCTATTGACAGTGAGGCTAAATTGTTCTAGGAGACTGAGAGAGAGGCTAAGGGCATTATGTGTAAAATGTGTTTTATTTAAAGTAATGGCATGCAATAAGAAAATGTAATTATGTCAATGTCATAAATAAGCAAGCAGTATCTTAGCAGAAACATTTCAGCATTTTAAATGTTTGAATTCTACTGAACAACTAACTTAAAACTACTAATATTTGTATCAAGTTCTAGTTCCATCTTGATGAGGATTAAACAAATCCAGAACAGTCACTAATTTTCTTAAAAAATATAAAACATAGCTGATTCAATTTTTTGTTTTTCAGATTTAAGAGTAGTTCATTCCCCTTTTAACTGGTACTTTCTAGCAATGTGGCAAAATGACCACTTAAAACAGAATGAGGTGAGCAAGGGTGATAAAAAGTATGCATAAGGGGCACCTGGGTGGTTCAGTGGGCTAAAGCCTCTGCCTTCGGCTCAGGTCATGATCCCAGCGTCCTGGGATCGAGCCCTGCATCGGACTCTCTGCTCAGCAAGGAGCCTGCTTCCCCCTCTCTCTCTGCCTGCCTCTCTGCCTACTGTGATCTCTGTCAAATAAATAAATAAAATCTTTAAAAAAAAAAAAGTATGCGTAAGGTTTAGATCTCTAAAATTGAGTCTGAATAGCTAGTTTAATTTTGTACCTATTGAACACTGAAATGCTCCCATAAATAAAAAAATATACAGTAGCAAAAAAATACAGTCTCTAAAATTTTAAACCGTTTCACAGAAGCTAATATCCAATGCAAACAAAACAATAGTATCTATAAAAATAGTATTATAAAAGACAACTCAGAAGAACTGAAAAGCACTGAATTTAAAAGCCAGAAATCCTAGGTTTCAAATCCTGCCTTCACCACTTCAGAGTAAGAGAAGCCTGAACATATCGTTTTGCTTCATCAATTTCAATAACCCATTAACATGGGAATAAAAACCCTCACAGAATTCTAAGAATTATTTTTCAAAGAAACTATTATGTCTAAAATGTTTTTGAAAAACTACACTACCACAGGGGAGCCTGAGTGGCTCAGACAGTTAAGCCTGGAGCCTACTTAAAAAAACAAAAAACATGGGACGCCTGGGTGGCTCAGTTGGTTGAGCAGCTGCCTTCGGCTCAGGTCATGATCCCAGCGTCCTGGGATCGAGTCCCACATCGGGCTCCTTGCTCCGCAGGGAGCCTGCTTCTCCCTCTGACTCTGCCTTCCACTCTGTCTGCCTGTGCTCGATCTCGCTCGCTTTCTCTCTGATGAATAAATAAATAAAATCTTAAAAAAAAAAAAAAAAAAAAAAAAAACAACCAAAACCACTACACCACCAAAATTTTACAAATGTGTCAGTATTTGTAGTAAAAAGGGGAGGTTTGATACAGATCCAGGCTTTCTGAGGTCTGAATCTTATACAATATAGGGGCCTCTGTTAAAAATACAAAATTAGTTACAAAAGTGAATATTTATATGAACACAGAACCCCTGAAGTATATTCTTCATTACCTTGACAGTCAATCTACCCTCCGAGCTGCCAGTATGGATAAATTTTTTATTATCTTTATTTAGCAGAGATAAAAATTTTCCACTCCCCAACTCTTTCTAGAAATATAACAGGAGTTCACAATCAAATATTCACCCAAAGTAAGCCATACTAATGAAATTAATGTGGAAAAACTAGTAAGACTGACTAATATACACCTGCAGTTTGAGAGATTTCAAAGATAAAATTGGGAAGCCTATAATCAAAATACATTAGATGGCAGACTTGTACCAAGTGATACTAACTAATGTATACCAACAGTAACTCCAGAAAAGAAGTACCAGAATTACAAAGGATTCTAGTCCTAAAGAATTTTAAAGAAATGGAAGTTCCTAAAGAAAGATAATTAAGGAAGTGTTTGGCAGAAGAAAAAGTAAAGACTGAATGATTTATTGGTTTTTGAAAGGAACAAGTAGTTATACAAATTGGAAAAAACAGAAGCCATGACCAAAGTACTATAACTCCACAAACCAAATTAACTGAAGACCCAACATGGATCCTGAAACTGCCAATAAGGTAACTCAGGACCTACAATTTCCTTTTATTTTACAACTTACTATTCCAACTAAATTAGCAGAAAGTTACCATGGCCAAGGATAGTCTCTCTTTCCAAAATCGTCATCCGTCAAAGAAGATACCAGAAATTGGCTATCTTTAGCCCACTTCTGGATACAGGGCATGTGAAATATACAGAAACATCCTGAACAGCTCCAAACCTAAGAAAAAGGTATCAGAAATTAACATGTATGCAATGATTTTCTTCGATAACCCTACACTACTTTAAAGCGAGTGACACACTATTTTGAAGAGCTATGCAAGGACTAAAGAAAAAAATTTTTCCTTCCAGTCTAATAGAAGAACTGCTCTCCATAAAAATTTCAGTTTAGAACACTTTAAATAAAAATATTAATTACCTAGAATCATTTAGCTAGAAATCACTAACTACTAACATTCTGGATGACCTCCAAATGTTTTGGTATATATTTCATACTTGTTAAAAATAAGGTCATGCTGTATAAATTGATATGTAACTTTATAGTCTTTTAATATACTATAAGCACTTACCATTATTAAATATGTTCATACATGGTATTTATAGCTGTATATCATATAGATTTATATATCATAATTTAACCAATTTCTCACCGGACATTTAGGTTATTTCTAATGATAAATAATTCTACAGAGGAATCTTGAAATATATTATGTACATATCTGTATATAGCCCTTTCGTTATATAAAATCTATTAGTCTAGCACTTAGTGCTAAACCAAAAATTAAATGAGCAAAAAGGTTAGGAATATATATATTTTTAAACTTAATAATAGTAAATTAATTTTTAAAGCCTGACAGCATTCAATGACAAAAATCAGTTCTCCTTTCATTACAACATTTCACAACTACTCAATAAAATCACACATATAGCATAATGCATAAGCTGGCAGAAGCATTAAAAAAAAGAAGGCAATTTCCCAGTTGAGTTACCCCAAAGCAGTGCCTGAGAAAAGAACTGGGATGCAACAATGAGGGGATAAGGTAGGGAAGAGGAAATACCAATAAATGGTATATTGTTGAGCTGATTATTGCTAAGGGCCAAAGTTCAATCCTGTTATGGACCTGCTGAAGAACCATGTAAAACACATCTCAAACTATCCCAGCTCCAACCCCTACTGGAGAGAAGGGTGGGACACTCATCTGCCAATTAATTCCATGTGGAAGAAAGGGGACATTAACGCTCTTGTGTTTGTGCACGATTCCTGTGTACTACCTAAGAAATCCCAAGGAGAAAAGATTAAGGTTAAAAAATAAATAAATCATGGCCACAGTCACCAAACTGTGGAAAGAACCGAGACGCCCTTCAATGGCCGAATGGATAAGGAAGATGTGGTCCATATACACTATGGAGTGTTATGCCTCCATCAGAAAGGATGAATACCCAACTTTTGCATCAACATGGATGGGACTGGAAGGTATTATGCTGAGTGAAATAAGTCAAGCAGAGAGAGTCAGTTATCATATGGTTTCACTTACTTGTGGAACATAAGAAATAACATGGAGGACATGTGGAGATGGAGAGGAGAAGGGAGTTGGGGGAAATTGGAGGGGGAGAAGAATCATGAGAAACTATGGACTCTGAAAAACAATCTGAGGGTTTTGAAGGGGCGGGCGGTGGGAGGTGTGGTGAGCCTGGTGGTGGGTATTATGGAGGGGATGTATTGCATGCAACACTGGGTGTGGTGCATGAACAATGAATTCTGGTACACTGAAAAGAAATTAAATCAATCAATCAATCAATCAATCAATCTACACACACAGCAAATGTTTAAGGTGGGACTATAAGCACATGCAGAGTGACTATTCATCCACTAGCAGAAATCAGAGTAAGCCAACCAGATGTGACTCTAGACACCAAAGGCCCATGCATCCACATCTACCCTATCCAATCTATGTAAAATTTCTGATTCACTCTACATGACACAACCAACTCAATTTGTTCGGCCTGATTTTGTCTAGGCAATGCTGCTACAATAGATTATTCTGAGTCTAAACACTGAGTCTACCATATTGTCATTATTTCTCCTTAATTGTGTCTTTAATGCCCTTTTAAATTTACATATGAATAACTTCACATTAGACCATAGCACCTCCAAATACATGACTTATATCTGAATCCATCTCTCCCCAGTGACCCCAGCTATTTTCTGGAGTGTCTTCAACACAAGAAACACCAGAGAAGCTCACTAATAAACTATTAAGTATCATGACTAGGTTCTATTTCCTTCAAGGCAGGGACCATATTTCCCTTTTTTAAAACCTGCTGAAAGTAGTGAAATTTAGTCCATTTCAACATTTCAGTATTTGTGGGAATCCCTAAAGTGCAGATGCGGTGCTTTATCAAATTAACACGTGCATTAAAACTGAAGATATTTGCTTCACTTACATTAACAGTGCTAAAAAGATTGGCTGCTCATTTAGAGGTAATTTTTTTCAAATTACAGATTTATAAAATGACTATTCATAAATAAAATTCTCAAATGAAGTGCTTTTGAACAAAAATAAAAGAATAATAAATGGCGAAATATAATAAATGCAAAATAAGATATTTTGGGGAGATGCATTAATATAGATAAAGGGAAGAACTTACTGCTTGGTTTCTCTTCACTGAAGCAATACAAATTAAGCATGTCATAGCCCCTGCTTGGAAAGCTTCGTGTACATACTGTCTTGTTCGCTCTAATTCACGCATATCTCCATCTTGAAATTTAAAAAATCGAAAACTCATGTTAAGCAACATCTGAAAATAACACAGACTCAATAAATAGCACCCCAGTGAGAATTGTAGCCATTATCAATTATTCGATATACAGCTGAAAAATGAGAAGTTTAAAAAAAAAAGCAACTAATGAGCTGCCAAGAGGTCACAAAGTCCATGCATTAGATCAAATGTCCTTAATTCAAAAACAGTACTTCAGCCCTCTCTGAGAACATACTTGCTTTTATTGCTGTACAGTCCTTAACCACTTTGGTGGAGGACAGAGACGTGGGCAAGAGCAGCAGGATGTCAAGTTACAAGAGAAAGCATACCTACAAGCAAAGTGAAAGAACTTGCAAAGTCTAAGCTCAGCAGAGCCCTTTAGCATAAGTATAATAAATGTGTGTTGATACATTGCACATTCCTTTTTTTTTTTTTTTTTAAAAGATTTTATTTATTTATTTGACAGAGAGAAATCACAAGTAGATGGAGAGGCAGGCAGAGAGAGAGAGAGGGAAGCAGGCTCTCTGCTGAGCAGAGAGCCCGATGCGGGACTCGATCCCAGGACTCTGAGATCATGACCTGAGCCGAAGGCAGCGGCCCAACCCACTGAGCCACCCAGGCGCCCCGTCCTTTTTTTTTTTTTTTTGGCTTTTTTTCAGTAACATATAATGTATTATTTGTTTCAGGGCTACAGGACTGTGAAATCATCAGTCTTAGACAATTCACAGCACTCACCATAGCATATACCCTCCCTGATGTACTAACCCAGCCATCCTATCCCACCCCCACACACCCCCAGCAACCCTCAGTTTGTTTCCTGAGATTAAGAATCTCTTATGGTTTTGTCTCCCTCCCCAGCACCATCTTGTTTCATTTTTCCCTTCCTGCCCCTCAAAACCTCCCACCCTGCCTCTCAAATTCCTCATATCAGAGAGATATGATAACTGCCTTTCTCTGACTGACTTATTTCACTTAGCATAATACCCTCTAGTTCCATCCACGTCATTGTAAATGGCAAGATTTCAGGGTTTTTAATGGCTGCATAGTATTCCACTGTATATATATACCCCATATTCTTTAACCATTCATCTGCTGATGGACATCTAGGTTCTTTCCATAGTTAGGCTATTATAGACATTGCTGCTATAAACATTTGGGTGCATGTGTCCCCTTAAATCACATTTGTATCTTTAGGGTAAATACCCAATAGTGCAATTGCTGGGCTGTAGGGTATCTCTGTTTTCAACTTTTTGAGGAACCTCTATACTGTTTTCAGGAATGGCTGCACCAGCTTGCATTCCCACCAACAGTGTAGGAGGGTTTCTCTTTCTCCACATCCTTGCCAACATCTGTCATTTCCTGACTTGTTAATTTTAGCCATTCTGACTGGTGTCAGGTGGTATCTCACTGTGGTTTTGATTTGTATTTCCTTGATGCCGAGTGATGTTGACCACTTTTTCATATGTCTATTGGCCATCTGGATGTCTTCTTTGCAGAAATGCCTGTTCATGTCTTCTGCCCATTTCTTGATTGATTAGATTCTTTGTTCTTTGGGTGTTGAGTTTGATAAGTTCTTTACAGATTTTGGATATTAGCCCTTTATCCGATATGTCATTTGCAAATATCTTCTCCCATTCTGTGAGTTGTCTTTTGGTTTTGTTGACTGTTTCCTTTGCTGTGCAAAAGCTTTTGATCTTGATGAAGTCTGAATAGCTCATTTTTTGCCCTTGTTTCCCTTGCCTTTGGCAATGTTTCTAGGAAGAACTTATTCAACATAGTACTAGAAGTTCTAGCCTCAGTAATCAGACAACAAAAAGAAATAAAAGACATTCAAATCGGCAAAAAAGAAGTCAAACTCTCACTCTTTGCAGATGATATGATACTTTATGTGGAAAACCCAAAAGACTCCACTCCAAAACTGCTAGAACTCATACAGGAATTCAGTAAATTGTTAGGTTATAAAATCAATGCACAGAAATCAGCTGCATTTCTATACACTAACAAGACAGAAGAAAGAGAAATTAAGGAGTTGATCCCATTTCCAGCTGCACCCCAAATCGTAAGATACCTAGCAATAAACCTAACCAAAGAGGCAAAGAACCTGTACTCAGAAAACTGTAACGTACACATGAAAGAAATTGAAAAAGACACAAAGACATCGGAAACATTCCATGCTCATGGATTGGAAGAGCAAATATTGTGAAAATGTCTATGCTACCTAGAGCAATCTACACATTTAATGCAATCCCTATCAAAATACCATCAACTTTTTTCAAAGAAATGGAGGAAATAATCTTAAAATTTATATCGAACCAGAAAGACCCCGAATAGCCAGAGTAATGTTGAAAAAAGTTGGCAGCATCACAATTCTGGGCTTCAGGCTCTATTACAAAGCTGTAATCATCAAAACTATAGGTACTGGCACAAAAACAGACACACAGATCAACAGAACAGAACAGAGAGCCCAGAAATGGACCTTCAACTCTAGGGTCAATTAATCTTTGACAAAGCAGGAAAGAATGTTCAGTGGAAAAAAGACAGTCTCTTCAAAAAATGGTGCTGGGAAAATTGGACAGCCACATGCAGATGAATGAAACTGGACCATTTCTTTACACCATACACAAAAATAGACTCAAAATGGATGAAAGACCTCAATGGATGAGACAGGAATCCATCAAAATCCTAGAGGAGAAAACAGGATACACAGCATATTCTTACTGAAAACTCATTGGATGAAATGATCCTGAGGTCGTTATATTATAATCAACTTGTTTCATTAAATTGTGTTCATTATTTCCACTTAAAAAAATAGCTAGAACTTCTTAGAAAATATCACTAAACTATAATTTTCTGTAAGCAATTACTGAGCATTTATTTGGTAGGCACTGTAGGTTTTTGTATTTCAGTGGGATGAAATGAGCTATTTTCATCTTCATTTTACAGAGAAAATGAGAAAACTGAGGGACGAACAATTAAGTAACTTCAGTCAGACTGCAAAGTGAGCTCTCTTAACCACTACATTATGTTGTAGCAAAAGTTACTAGCAGAAGATTGAAGAAATAACAGGTGACAGCAAAATGAAAGCCTGAAAACCACCCAAAAGCATATGACACCAAAAAGGCAATAATCTGAGTCACTTTAGTGTAAGAGAAATAAACCTACGTGTCTTTAGTATAATAAAGATTCCTCAGTAGAGGAACTGAGTCTCCAACAAAAGTAGACTAACAGCATAAGCTATCACGGCAATAAAATGGTTCAAATTAAAATCTGAGTCACAAGAAAAAAGTTAAATAAATATGACATTTGGCTAATTCTCTACTTTCTAAAATCATCTAAGTAAACAAGCACTTAGAAAAACTTTCTCTACCATGATATAAACATAAATATAATTCAGGATATTAAAAATATATATAAAATCACTTCCCAAACTATAAAGTATTATAAAATTATTGAAGACTATTGCTTTATTTTAAAAAGTCCCTGAAGTTTAAAGAGTATCCTTAAAAGCAGACTTAAGAATCCTATTGTGTGTTTACTTTGCTCTTCAACATTGTGGGCTTTAACAAATGCATGGCTGACCTTTAAACAACCATGCAGTCACAAATCTGAATATTACTTTTGACCCCTTACAACTTAACTACTAGTTAGTAGCCTACTGTTGACCGGAAGTCTAAGAGCATGAAACAATATATATTTGTATGCGATAAGTATTACATGTTACATTCTCACAATAAAGTAAACTAGGGAATATGAAATGTTATCAGCAAACAACCTAGTTAAGAAATAGACAGGAGACATGAATATACATTTTTCCAAAGAAGACACCTAGATCGATAACAGACACATGAAAAGATGTTCGACATCACTCATTATCAGAGAAATACAAGTCAAAACCACAATGAGATGCCACGTCATACCCGTTAGAATGGCTAAAATTAGCAACCCAGGAAACAACAGATGTTGGAGAGGATGTGGAGAAAGGAGGAACCTTCTTACATTGTCGGTGGGAATGGAAACTGGTGCAACCACTCTGGAGAACACTATGGAGTTTCCTCAAAAAGTTAAAATAGAGCTTCCCTACGGTCCAGCAACTGCACTACCAGGTATTTACCCAAAGGGTACAAAAATACAGATTCAAAGGGACACATACAACCCGATGTTTAGAGCAGCAGTATCAACAACAGCCAAACTAGGGAAGGGGCCAAAATGTCCAATGACTGATGAATGGATAAAGAAGATATAATATATACATACACAATGGAATATACAGAATAAAATACATAAATACATTTATTCAGCCATCAAAAAGAATGAAGTCTTACCATTTTTAACAACGTAGATGGAACTAGAGTGTATTATGCTAAGTGAAGTAAGTCAGAGAGAGACAAATACCGTAAGATTTCATTCACATGTAGAATTTAAAAACAAAACAGATGAACATATGGGAAAGGAAAAAAGAGAGAGAGAGAGAGAAGCAAACCTTAAGAGACTCTTAACTACTGAGAACAAACAGGGTTGATGGAGGGGGGGGGGGTGGGGGATGGGCTAGATGGGTGATGGGATTAAGGAGGGCATTTGTTGTGATGAGCACTGGGTGTTATATGTAAGTGATGAATCACTAAATTCTACTCCTGAAACCAATATTGCAATATGTGTTAACTAACTAGAATTTAGGGGCACCTGGGTGGCTCAGTGGGTTGAAGCCTCTGCCTTCGGCTCAGGTCATGATCCCAGGGTCCTGGGATGGAGCCCCGCATCTGGCTCTCTGCTCAGCAGGGAGCCTGCTTTCTCCTCTCTCTCTCTGCCTGCCTCTCTGCCTACTTGTGATTTCTGTCAAATAAATAAATAAAATCTTAAAAAAAAAAAAAAAACCTAACTAGAATTTAAATAAAAATCTGAAACAAAGGAAAAAAGAAATGTTATTAACAAAAATCATTAAAAATGCATTTACAGTACTATACCTACATTTATTGAAAAAAATACAGATATAAGTAGACTTGCACAGCTCAAACCTATGTTGTTCAAAGGTCAAATTTCACCTAATTTAACAGCTAGCACATAAAATTTGGGAAAATGATGGAATAGGTTTTAACAACATAAGGTGCAACTTTGTATTTATAAAATTTATTTAAAATTTCTTTGAAAATTGTATTCAAGTTTGGCTGCAGGAATAAATATACTGCCTAAGGTGTCATAGTGGATAGCCTAGCATCTTTAGTCACATTCTAAAAAGATCATTCTGGCAACTGAAGAAAGTTGAGCCCACAGAAGCCAAGACTGGAAGCCTGAAGTACCAGTTAAGAGGAGTTATAGCAGATAAAGCAAAAAACGACTTTAAGCAAATTACCTATTTCTGTCTCAGTTTTCTCGTCTTTAAAATAGTAACAAAAATAGTAATAACAGCAATAGTAGTATCTACCTTATAAAGTTATTTGAATTTAATCCAAATACTAAGCGGCTGCAGGGAACTGAATTAGGCAATAACAGTATGTGGGGAAAGGAAGGGTTGTTAAGAAACTCAGGAAATAAAACTCAGCAGGACTTGGTGACAATTAGATTGTGCTGCTTTTAAAAGCTTTGTTGAGCCAGACTTCAAGCCTTCTAATCTTAATTCTTTAGCTGATATGGTAACTTCCTTAGAAAATCTACCTGACAATTGTGTGTGTGGCCTCTTGATGCCATCAGAATAGTGAGGCAACCAATGTTGACAATACATGCAAGCTTCTTTCTAGTAATAACATTAAGTATAAAATATAGAAAGTGTCAAACACTTAAATTTAAAATACTCTATTTTTATACTTAGTACCAAACCCTTCATAGCAACATCAATTTGACCCTCTCACTTGTAAACAATTGGTATTAAGTATGGTATTAAGAGTAACCCAGATATAAACAACATTTAATGATACTGCACACATCAAACCAGAGAAGACTTTGTTAAAAAAAAAAAAAAAAAATTAAATCAGAAGTTGTAAGATACAACATAAAGGGAGAAACTTAAGAAATGAAACTGAATCCAAAACACATTTAATATGTGATAAAAAACAAACAAACAAAAAAGAATAGACTTAAGAGGGTCTTCAAAGTTGTCAAGCTCAACAAAGTCATAACCATGGACAACGTGACCCCACACATTTCAGGGAGCTCTGGCATCCCCCTCCCAGATTCTAATGACTTGCCAATTACACAATCAGAATTTCTAAGGCTATAAGGGACACTGCCATTTTATTTGCTCTCTGGAAAGATTAGTGTTCTACAAAATATAACTCAAATTGTAAAATGCACAAAATTTCAACTATGTAATATAAAAATGCTCATTCTTAAGATGCAAAAACTATTCCATATAGACTACAAGTGTTTTTTAAAAATCAGGGTTATATTGTCATTGATGTCAAAAGAGCCAAAATTTAGAGGTAAGCTAACATGGCAGCAGAGTAGGAGTACTATAGACTCATCTCTTCCTTCAAACAGTCATTTTAAATACCCCAGAAATCAACCTGAAGACTGACAGAATAAGCTCCACAAGTAAAGGGAGAGAAGGAGCCACAACAAAGAAGCTAAAAGGACAAAGACGTGGCTTAGGGGAGAAACGGATCACGTCCCTTGTTACAAAGGGAGCCATGGTCGGGAGAAAGGAGAGAGAGAGAGAAAACACCCAGGGGAATGCATAAGAACATTTCCCCAAAGCCACTGGCTGGAAAAACAAGAAGGGCTGATTTTCATGAGTTCCTGCAACCAGTGGAGCATAAAGACTGGAGTTTTAAAGAACAGTAGGCCCGGCTGGGATAGAGCCCTGAGGGCACCGCACTGTTCCTGTAGGGAAGGCAGGCAAACAATCCTTGGGCAGCCAGCATGGAAATCAATGGTCTGAAGAGTGCCTGGGGCACACAAGCGGAAATTATTTCCTCTTCCTTCTTATTAGAGTGCTCCCTGAGAGGTGGTGTTCACTGGAGATGCCTCTCTGGGGATAAAGGAGCCAGCTGGTGCCATTTCCCTGTCACACCCCTCGGTATAAACACAGCTACCTGTGGTAAGTAGCACAAGGCCAACACTGGCTCCCTAACCTGCTTACACCACATCCCACATGCCTGCACTCTGGTGGAACTCCCTTCTCAGCCAAGCCTGCCTCAGTCCCAGCACAGCAGGCCCCTTCCCCAGAGGACCAGCAGGAACCCCTGCCCACACCACATCTCCTGACCAAAGAGTTCTACAGGGCTTCAGTTCTCATGGAATAGTAGCAGATCTCACTGAAAATAGCAAATCAGAATACACCTACTTCAAACTTGCCACACTCAGGCCAAGGACCAAACACTGCCCACTGCATGCAAGGAAAGTTTCTGCATAGGACTGGCCAGAAGGAGACAGCAGCCCAGACACAACAGCAGAGCACATGTAGCTCGCACCAGACATACTGCCTGAAGCACCAGGCCCAGAACACATCACTATCTGACTTCTTCTTCATAAAGCCATTATTCTCAGAAGGAAACATAATGGACTTTTCTAACAGAGAAGAAAGCAGAGACTTAGACAAAATGCCAAGACAGAGGAATTAATCCCAAATTAAAGAACAAGATAAAGTCGCAGCCAGGGACCTAAGTGAAATAAATTTAAGTACTACACTTGATGGAGAATTTAAAGCAACAATCATAAGGATACCATTGGGCTTGAGAAAAGAATGGAAGACATCAGGGAGACCCTTACAGCAGAGATAAAAGAGTTAAAGAAGAATCAGAGATGAAACAGGATTGATGCAATGAACGCAAGGCTCGAAGAAGCAGAGGAACAAATAAGTGACACAGAAGATAAAATAACGGAAAACAGTGAAACTGAACAAGAGGAAGAATTATAAAATATAAGACTAGACTTAGAGAATTCAATGACTCCATCAAACGTCATCACATTTGTCTTCTAGGAGTCCCAGAAGAAGGAAAAGAGAGAAAAGGGGACAGAAAACTTATTTGTGGAAATCATACCTAAAAACTTCCCTAACCTGGGTAAGGAGATAGAAATCCAGAACAAGGAGACACAGAGAACTCCCATCAAAATTAAAAAAAAAAAAAAACAGGTCAATGCCAATACATATTGCAATTAAATATGCAAAATACAGAGATAAAGAAAAAATCTTAAAAAAAGCAAAACAAAAGAAGTCCTTAACTTACAAGGGAAAACCCATAAGGCTAGCTACAGATCTCTCAACCGAAACTTGGCAAGCTAGAAGGGAGTGGCATGATATACTCGAAGTGCTAAATAGGAAAAATCTGCAGCCAAGAATACTCTATCCAGCAAGTCTATCAGTCACAATAGAAAGAGAGATAGAGTTTCCCAGACAAACAAAAACTAAAGTACTTTGGGACCACAAAACCTGCCCTGCAAGAAATAGTAAAGGGGACTCTTCCAGTGAAACGACCAAAAGTGACAAAGATGAGAAAGGATGAGAGAAAATCTCCAGAAACAATGACAAAACAAGTATTAAAACAGCACTAAATACATGTATATCCATCATTATTCTGAATGTAAATGGACTAAACACACCAATCAAAAGATACAGCATGTCAGAATGGATAGAAAAACAAGACCTAACTATACTCTGCCTAAAAGAGACTCATTTTAGACCTCACGACACCTACAGATTGAAAGCGAGGTAATGGAGAGCCATTTATCATGCAAATGGACATTAAAAGGAAGCCAGGATAGCAATACTTATGTTGGAAAAACTAGACTTTAAACCAAAGACTATCAAAACATGAAGAAAGATATTATATCATAATAAAGGGGACAATCCAACAAGAAGACCTAATAATTGTAAATATTTATGCACCCAACATGGCAGCACCCAAATATACAAAATAATAACAAACATAAAGGAACTAATTGATAATAATATAGTAATAGTAGGGGACCCCACTTATATCAATGGACAGATCATCTAACAGAACAACAACGACGACACAATGGCTTTGAATGACACACTGGAACACATGGATTGAACAGATATATTCAGAACATTCCATCCTAAAACAGAATACACATTCTTTTCAAGTGCTCATGGGACATTCTCCAGAATAGATCATACACTAGGACACAAATCAAGGCTCAAAAAGTACAAAAAGACTGAGATCATACCATGCATATTTTCTGACCACAATAAGAAACTTGAAGTTAAACACAAGAAAAAATCTGGAAAGAGCACAAATACATAGAGGTTAAAGAACATCCTACTAAAGAATAAATGAGTCAACCATGAAATCAACAAATTAAAAAAAACACATGGAAACTAATGAAAATTCAACAGTCTAAAACCTTTGGGATGCAGCAAAAGTGGTCCCAAGAGGGAAGTATATAACACAGGCCTACCTCAAGAAGCAAGAAAAATCTCAAATAAACAACCTAAAGGAGCTAGAAAAACAGCATATTAAGCCTAAAGCCAGCAGAAGGAAGGAAATAGAAGAGATTAGAGCAGAAATATATAAATGATATAGAAAAAATCTATCAATGACACAAGGAGCTGGGTCTTTGAAAAAATTAATAAAATTGATAAACCTCTAGCTACTTATCAGAAAGAAGAAAGGACTTAATCACAATAAACAAATGGATTCATAATAAATAAATAAAATCACAAACGAGAGAGATAACAAACACCACCACAGAAATACAAGGAATTATAAAAGAATATTATGAAAAATTACATCCCAACAAATTGCACAATCTGGAAGAATGGATAAAGTCCTAGAAACATATAAATTACCAAAACTGAAACGGGAAGAAATAGAAAACTTGGGACAGATAACCAGCAAAGAAATTAAATCAGGAATAAAAATTCTCCCAATAAAAGCCCAGGGCCAGATGGCTTCACAGGCAAATTTTACCAAACATTTTAGAGAAGAGTTAGTACCTATCCTTCTCAAACGATTTCAGAAAATAGAAAAGGAAGAAAAATTTCCAAATTCATTCTATGAGGCCAACATTACCCTCGTATCAAAACCAGATAAAGATACCACTAAAAAAGAGAACTACAGGTGAAACCCCTGATGAACACCAATGCAAAAATTCTCAATAAAATATGAGCAAATCGAATCCAACAGTACATTAAAAGAATCAGTCACCATGACCAAGTGGGATTTATTCCTGGGCAGGAAGCGTGGTTCAGTATTCACAAATCAATCAATGTGATACACTAGATTAATAAAAGAAAGGATAAGAACCATATCTCAACATGATAAAGGCCATATATGAAAAGCCTACAACTCGTATCATCCTTAATAGGGAAAATTGAGAACTTTTCCCTATGGTCAGGAAAAAGATGGGGATGTCCACCCTTACAACTGTTATTTAACATAGTATTAGAAGGCCTAGCCACAATAATCAGACAACAAATAGAAATAAAAGGCATTTAAACTGGCAAGAAAGAATTTGGACTTTCGGTATTTGTAGATGGCTTGATACTCTATAGAGAAAACCCAGAAGACTCCACCAAAAAATTTCCAGAACTGATACAGGAATTTAGAAAAGTCACAGGACACAAAATCAATATGCAGAAATCTGCTGAATTTCTATATACCAATAATGAAGCAGCAGAAAGAGAAATCAAGCAATCAATTTCATTTACAATTAGACCAAAACTAGTCAGATACCTAGGTAAAAACCTAACCAAAGAGGTGAAAGACCTGTACCTGTACTCTGAAAACTACGAAATACTAAGGAAAGAAATTAAAGATGACATAGAGAAATAAAAAACAATCCACGCTCATGGATTGGAAATACTGGTAAAATACCTATTACCCAAAGAAGTTTACACATTTAATGCAATCCCTATCAACATATCACCAGCATTTTCCACAGAGCTAGAATATACAATCCTAAAATTTGTATGGAACCACAAAAGACCCCCAATAACCAAAGCAACCTTGAAAAAGAAAAGCAAAGTTGGAGGTATCACAATTCCAGACTTTTGAGTCATACTACAAAGTTCTGATAATCAAAATAGTACGGTACTAGCACAAAAACAGACACATAGATCAGGGGAACAGGATAGAAAACCCAGAAATGAACCCCTAACTTAATGCTCAATTCATCTCTGACAGAGCAGGAAAGAACACCCAATGAAAAAAAGACAATCTCTTCAACAAATGCTGTTGGAAAAATGGGACAGGAATATGTAAAAGAATGAAACTGAACCACTTTCTCACACCATACACAAAACTAAATTCAAAATGGATGAAAGACCTAAATGTGAGACAGGAAACCATTAAAATCTTAAAAGAAAAACATAGTAACTTTGACATTGCCCATAGCAAATTCTTACTAGATATGTCACCTGAGGCAAGGGAAACAAAAGCAAACTATTGAGACTTCATCAAAATAAAAAACTTCTGCACAGCAACAAAATGAAAAGGCAATCTTTGGAATAGAAGAAGATATTTGCAAATGACACACCTGATAGAGGGCTAATATCCAAAATATACAAAGAACTTATAAAACTCAACACACAAAAAACAATCCAATTAAAAAATGGGCAGAAGGGCACCTGGGTGGCTCGGTGGGTTAAGCCGCTGCCTTCAGCTCAGGTCATGATCTCAGGGTCCTGGGATCGAGCCCTGCATCGGGCTCTCTGCTCAGCAGGAAGCCTGCTTCCTCCCTCTCTCTCTCTCTCTGCCTACTTGTGATCTCTGTCTGTCAAATAAATAAATAAAATCTTAAAAAAAAGAATAAAATTTTGCCTTTTGCAACAATGTGGATGGAGCTATAGTATATTATGCTAAGTGAAATAAGTCAGTCAGAGGAAGGCAAATACCAGATGATTTCACTCATATATGGAATTTAAGAAACAAAACAAGCAAAGGGGCAGGGAGAGTAAATGGTAAACCAAGAAACAGACTCTTAACTATATAGAGAACAAGCTGATGATTACTGTAACAGAGGATTAAATAGGTGATGGGATGAGCACTGGGTGATGTATGGAAGTGCTGAATCACTACATTGTACACCTGAAACTAGTATTATACTGTATGCTAACACACTGGAATTCATATAAAAACTTTAAAAAAAAGTCAAAATTTAAAAGACCATACAGCACCTGTCTGAGTAGTGTAACTTGTAAACGTATTAGCAACTATTTTTCCCCGTTTTCCTTCAAAATCTTCATCTCCTTCTTCTTCAGAAGAGGAGCTAAAGTGTTCTTCAACAAGTTTTTTGGCCGCAGCTTGATTGGCCTTCTTGATTTCCTCAAATTTCCTCTGAGACATTAGCTCTGCTTAAAAGAAAAAGAAATTAGTTTCGTTTCTACAAAATGATCTCTTAAAAGCATAAGTTTAAAATCTTCCTTGGAGCATTCTATTCTACTATAATGCACAAAAAAGGTATTTTCAAGTTTCTAGTGACACAACAAAAGAGAATACTACCACAATGAAAACTTTCATGTTTGTTAAATATCCTGTTAAATGCAGCAAATCGTCCTAGAAACCATAATTAACAAATCAATTAAAAAATTATAAAGGTATGAAAGAAGTATCAAAAAACTGTTAATCAGCCTCAAAATAAGGATGTTAATAAAAATTTAAATGGGATGATTAAAAATAAACCAATTACAGTGATTTTTAGGAGGTGGGAAACATGCCAACTGGGAGCCCTTCAGAATCAGTTAAACTGGGTGCTTTCTCCAAAAATCCTCTTCCACACTACAGCCTAACCTGGCCTGGCCCAGCCCAACACAGATTTTGCACAAAGATTCACTGTATACCCATTATCTTTATAATTGGCTCTTAGAAAGCTTAAGGACTTTTTGCATTTATTAAAATGTGGTCACAAAACATACATATTTAACAATAATCCACACAAAATGCTGCCAATATGGAAAATGTGGTTTCTACAGCAGTTTCATCCCAAAAAAAAAATGTTAAATAAATTTCGGATACGTTCTTCTACTATTCTCTTTAGCTGACTGTACTTCTCACTTTTTTTACTTGTTAAATAACAACACAAAAAGAACTTTACTTCATAGCATATTCCCAAGTCCTTAAGGGCAAGGACCAGGGGAATTTTCTTCAAGTACTAACTATTAATAAACGATTATGAACAGCAACCATAGTTTTGAGAAAGGAGCCATAAACATACTGAATTGATCTGAATTTATTAATGCCCATATTGTGAGGATTTTAAATTCACTAATTAAAACAGTAAATCGCTGACTTAAATTCACTTTATGCTTAAAACTGATGAGCCACTAAAGATAAGCTTTCTTAATCTTGGTGGTGCGTTTGTACTTAAGTACGTTTTATCTTTTATTTTCCTCATGAAATGTTTTCCCTTTGTTGTTGCAGCCAATTTAGTTGGGGGTTATACGGTATTTCAAGTAAAACTGAAAGAAAACGCACACAGTGCCTATATAGGAATCTTTTGAGTATTAGGAGAGAAATAATGACTGTGAGATTATGACTCAAAACTTGATGTGCAGTAAGAGAGATGATATATGTCATTAGTTGTGGAAAACAGCACGTAAGGATACATTTCTTTAAAGGCTGAATTAGAAGACGTAATAAAAACATCCATAACCCTATCAACGTGTCCACATAAGATCATCTCAAGAAAAAATGACAAAGCCTGCTTCCTTATATATTATTTCTTATAGACAAATTATCCACGTGAAAAATGTTTGCTTTTCTACCATCCACAAAATCCAAGAGACTTTACCAAAACTGCTTTTGGTCTCCAACATGCACATTTCACCACCACCAGGATCATAAATCTTAAGTGCTACCAGAGGGGAGGTGGGTGGGAGGTATGGGTGACACAGGTGATGAGGATTAAGAAATGCACTTGTGGTGAGGAGCACCAGGTGACATAAGGAACTATGTACACCTGAAACTAACAGAACACTGTATGCTTACTGCACTGGAATTAAAATAAACCCAGTAATTCCAAGCGAAGAGAATACCACCTAACTTAAAAAATTAGCTTAGGGAAAAAGCACTCCAAAGCTCAACTTTGCTCCTCCCCTCAAAAAATACATTATGAAAAAAACATTCCAAACATAAAAATAAAATGATTTTCTGGGATTGTTCCCTTGGCCTCATGCAATCCTCCATGAGCACAGACAATTCAGAGTTGCCTGTGCATTCTCAGACTCCACTAAAACAGAGCCGCGGATGAAGAATAATGACATGCCACAGGAGGTCACAGAAGATACATAAGAAAAAGGACACGACATTTGTGAATAGGAACCAAAGTTGAGAAAAATACCTCAAGCTCAAGTGCTTACGGGGCATAGACGATTCAAGTTACTAAACTCAGGCAACCTTGCAAAGAGAGAAGATGACAGCTGGCCCCCAGGTAGGAGAGACCACGTGAAATAGGAGTGCCTAAAACCAATCTAAACGGAATTTCTGCAACTGGCTCTTGCCATGCACAAAGGTAAAGCCACACTATCCTATTTTACATAAATAAATAAATAAATAAATAAATAAATAAAGTTGTTAGCGAGATTTTTTTAAAAGAAAAGAAAAACAAACCAAACCCGTTGGCAACCAATTCAGATGGTTCGGTGTTAACCAAACCAAACTATAGGCTAAATCAGAACCCCGGGGCCACAATGTGCAACTTCTGGTCTAGGGATTCAGGCAAAAAAAAGAATAAAGAGAAGAACAGCGGAGAAAGAAGTAATGCTGACCGATAGTTTTTAAAATTAAGAGGAAAGAGGTATGCTAGGAATCTGCCTAGAATGCCGAACTGAGTAGCTTCCTTGAAGGTCTGAGCAGTGGGGGCCATAACCAGGTCTCCAGGGAGAAGGAGAGACGCGAATGGGAGTAAGGGCGGGGAGGCAGGGGCTAGTAAGTGCCTAGTAGGCATCCAGGTGAAACTGAGGGCCGGAGCCCTGCGCACCACACGCCACGGAGGTCTGCAGGGCTTCAGCTCCCGCGGGGCTGCGCCCGGCTGAGCTACCTGCAGCCGCGGGGGTCGCGGCTCCTCTGGGGCTGGGGCCAGGTCCCGCAGCGCCCACCGAGCCCTTCTCTTGTCCTCCCCCGGCGCCGCGAAGATGGATTCCATTTCCTGAAGAAGGGGCCGCGGTGGCCCGTCCTCGGGCTCGGCCTCGGCCCCCGGCCACCTGGCGCCAGGAAGCTTCCATCCCTGCAGAGGAAAGGGGAGGGAAAAAAGAAAAAAAAAAAAAAAAAATTAGTGGAAGGAGCGTGAGCGCAGCGGGTGCCCAAGCGGAGAATAGGGGCAGCGGCGGAAACCAGTAGGAGAGGGCGCAATGAGGAAGGTCCCCGCAGGGCAGGGACCGGGTTTGAGAAGGTCGCGGCCCTGTCACTAGGAAGGCGAGTCGCCGCTAAGCCCAGGTTTTGGAGATGGACCGGAGAGGCAGAGGACTCGGCAGAGAAATGGACCTCGGGGCAAGGAGCACCCAGCGCCAGAGTGGGAGCGCCCGGGGAGAGGAAAGCGCCTCCTCAGCCTCAGAGGCAGTGCGGCGCTGATGGAAGTACAGACTGACCCCTCCGCTCCTGCCGGGAACCAACTGCGGTAGCGGACCCCAAGCAAAGCTACGTCTCCTTACCGACGGCGCCCGCCCCCGACGACTACAACTCCCAGAAGCCCGGAGACACGGCCCGCAGAACGCGTGGCATCCCTGCCCACTTCCTTATCCGGGAGTGTTTCGGGGAGCGAAAGGAGCTCAGAACGCGTGCGCTGAGGTGGACCGAGCCTTCGGAAACTACAATTCCCGGCGTGCTGTGGGACTTGGGCGGGGATCGTCGCCCGGAGAGCGCGGAAGGTTGGGAAGGTGGGCGGGCTGTAAGCTGTGTTCTCCACTCCCGAGGATGCTCGGGTTTCCCCACGAGTATCTTTAAACCTACTTGGGTGTCAGGATTTTGTCAGAGTAGCCATAATTGACTCTCCATCCTCCAGCTGTGGCACTGACCTAGGCTTTCAGGTGGCAGGAGGATTCTCTCTGACGGAAATAACCGTGAAAACACTTCGGGGTTCGGGAATAGGGAGGGAAAGAGGGGGAGTATTGCGGAAACGTGCCTGGAGTGGAGAAAGCGCCCTTCGGGTTGGCTAAAGCGATGTCGAGGATACGTCTCTCTCTTAGATTTTATAGTTGACAATAAGGTTTTCCGGAGGCAAGCCGATTTTTACCTACGTGACAGCTCCCTAAAGTAGATTATACTAAGGAGAGTAGTTGAGAGCCGTGACCTAAAGCTGACTTTGCTGATTTCCAGTAAGAGACGGATAAGTAAATAAAGTTCAAAACATTGGGGGTCTGTCTGGGATTGAGAAGTATGCTGATTGCTGTTTGGAACTACACAGTCTTTATACAACTCTTCAACTTAATTTCTCTACATTAATAATAAACACCTAATGTTTAAATAGCATTTGTTAAGTGCCAGGCACTATTCAAAGTGTCTCAGGTATTAACCAGTTAGTTAATTATTCACGATAACACTGTTTATTCCCGTTTTACAGCACAGAGAGGTTAAGTAACCTCCCTTGCTCATAGAACTATTGTTATCATCGATACTATTTTTAAAATTAGGAAACAAAGATATGATTTTCTTATTCAAAATCCTAGCAGAGTCAGAATTACAACTGCCAAGTATGATTCCTGGCCTATATCCTTAAGCACCGTATGATTACTGTATGAATGTATTTAAATGTTTACCAAAAAATCCAGTTACTTTTAGGACCTAATGAGTCATATAACTCATAATCAGAATTTTCTCCTGTCATATTATACAATGAAAATTTATAATCATAATAATTACTTTGGAATCAGAAAGAATCTTCTATGTTCTCTGAATTAGGAAACTGTTACAGTATGACTAATGTTTTGCAGTAAAAAATTGTATATCATGTAGAAGCATAGGTAAATTGAGAACATTTTCAAAAGTGACCATTGCTGTTATTTCTACTTTGTATTTTTAGATAATGTTTGGAAGAAACAGGAGGGTTTTTTGTGTGTTTATCAACAGGGAACATGGGAAATATAATTAAATACTAAGATTGATAAATATTATTGTGCAGTCCAATTAGTTTTAATTCTTAAAAATAGTATTCAGAGGAACAGCTAAAAAGGACTGACAAAACCAAGTGTTGGCAACTATGTGGAGCAACTAGAATTCTCTTACTGGTGGAAGTGGAAATTGGTTTAAAGAATTCCAAAAAATGTTTGACAGTATCTAACTAAACATGACCTAGGGCTACGGCACCATGACCAAGCAAGTCCTGTTTTGTATTTACACCTAAAAGAGATGAGCGCATAGTCCACAGAAACTCACATTGAAAGCAGCTTTATTCATAACAGCCCCAAATTAGAAACAACCTTAATGTCCAGGAGACATAAATGTGGTCTTTTCATATAATGAATATATATATATATATGTTTGCATGTATGTTCATTATATGCATATATATGTGTTTGTGTATAGCAAGATGTGTGCATCTCAAAGACATCATATTTTAAGTGAAAAAAGCCAGACACAACGAAGTCCTTACTTATGGTTCCAATTTCATAAAGTTCCTGAACAAGAAATAGAAGCCAGATTAGTACTTGCCTCTGATGAGGGTAGGAGGATTTTAACTGGGAAGGGGAGTGAAGTATCCACCTAAGTTGTAGAAAAATTGTATCTTGATCTAGGTAGTAGTTTCACTGGTGTGTACACATGTAAAAAAATATATATACACATTTTTGATTTGTGCAATTTACTATTTGTGTGATACACCTCAAATATGAAAAGAGTTCTAAAATAAATGTATTAAAAAGGTTTCTGAATACTATCATCCAGCCACTTGAAGAATGTGATTTAATTATATTTATTTGTTTAAATAATTATATTTATTTGTCCATTACCGATATATTATCCTGATGTGGATTCTTTTTGCCAGAGTATTCACACAAAATACCCCCAATACACTTATCCTTGAGAAATATACATATTCTTAAGTAAACACTGTGACAATTACCAACTTACTGCCTCGGCTCCAATTCACCTTCAATATGTGCCGTGTAATAAAGGACAGCTCTTTCAAGCATCTCCTTTGAGAGCACCACCTTAGGTTTTCCCAGCAGAGGGCGCTGGAGAGACACTGCCCGAGAGAACTATATTTCGGCGGATGTTTCCTGCTGCTTACTGCACATTGAAGTCAGCAACCTTCCAGCCTCTGCTTCTCCTGCAGTTAGGCCCTGCATTTAAACTTCTGGCGAGACTCTCAACGTGGAAACTGGCCCCAGGGCCCCCTGCTCATTCCAGCCCCCTGAGCCACCACTTCCTCCGCAGACGACAGCTCCCATGCCCTACACCTCTCACCCTTCTCTGCAGAGCAAGGCGCAGCTCCCCTGTGCCCTAGCCTCCATTCCCTCTGCAAGCCCACCCCACTGGCTTCTGATCAGCTGCACTCCAGAGGGACTGCAGAACAGCCTCGTCCAAAACAAACCAACAAGCTTCTCTGCTATCACTGAGTTGAACTATACCTTCTCCAATAAGATCTGAACAAGCCTTTTGGCGGGAGGGCTTCCCAGCTTCTCCTTTTTTGGATACTCCCCCCTCAACGCTACAATACCATATATGGTTTCCTTATAGACATTCTTTTATCAAAGTTTATTCATTCTTTATATCAAACTTAACTCATTGTGTAGTTTCTATTCCTGTTGGACCCTAACTGCTACAGGCACTGTAAACATTTTAGATCCGCTTTCCTTGACATCCTGGATATGACCCAATCAAGCTGACAGTGACAACAACAAAAATCATCTGGAGAACAGGATGGAGGTTCCTCAAAAAGTTAAAAATAGAACTACCCTACAGCCCAGCAACTGTATTATTAGGTATTTATCTAAAGGATACAGAAATAGTGATTCGAAGGGGCACCTGTGCCCCATGTTTATAGCAGCAATGTCTACAATAGCTACTCTATGGAAAGAGCCCAGATGTCCAACAACAAATAAATGGATACAGAAGTTGTGTTATGTATGTATACAATGGATTATTACTCAGCCATCAAAAAAATGAAATCTTGTCATTTGCAAAGACATAGATGGAACTAGAGGGTTTAATGCTAAGCGAAACAAGTCAATCAGAGATAGACAAATGCCATATGATTTTACTCATATGTGGAATTTAAGAAACAAAACTGATGAACATAAGGAAAGGGAAGGAAAAATAAAATAAGATAAAAACAGAGAGGGAGGGAAACCATAAAAGACTCTTCACTACAGAAAACAAACTGAGGGTTGCTGGAGGGGAGGTGTGTGGAGGGATGAGGTAATTGGGAGATGGGCATTCAGAAGAGCACTTGAAGGGGCACCTGGGTGGCTCAGTGGGTTAAGCCTCTGCCTTCGGCTCAGGTCATGGTCTCAGGGTCCAGGGATCGAGCCCCACTGCTCAGCAGGGAGCCTGCTTCCCTTCCTCTCCCTCTCTGCCTGCTGCTCTGCCTACTTGTGATCTTGCTCTCTTTCAAATAAATAAATAAAATCTTAAAAAAAAAAAAAGAGCACTTGAAGTTACATACACTGTTATATGCAAATGAGAAGTCACTAAATTCTACCCTGAAATTAATAATACACTATATGTTAACTAAATTGAATTTAAATAAAAACATAAACAAAAAAAGATATGAAGGATATGACATAAAGTGCAAGATGTATCAGCCAAAATAAGCAAAAAATATTTTCTGCTATATGTAGGACAGAGAACTAGAGAAATTAACAATCAGGTTGTTTTTCTAGTCAGCTTAAAATGTATATAACTTTAGGGAACAGATTCCTTTTTTTCCTCTTTAGTTAGTAATAAACAGAATTGAATAATAAAAATAGTATATATAATGTGAACTTCATGAAAATGAAACTAAAATAAATCTTTTACCTTTATCATCTTAGTTTTTAGGAAAACCTGTATAACAGAGACAAAATCAACCAAGCATTTATTCATATTTAATGTAAACTGTTTTCAAATATTCAGCTTAGTCATCCCTCCATCAATCAATGATTGAGTCTAGTGGATCTCTAATGCTATCAGATACTGGACATATGTACTCAGAGATGGGAGGGAGTCATTGTAAGTAAAACATCCCTAAGGATAGGGATGAAGAAGTTCATGAAGACCCCAAGAACTGAATAAATGACTAAGGTCAGAATAAGAATTGAACAGGACTGAAAGACGCAACCCAAGCGGTAGGGGCACAGCATAAGGTAAGGGTTAGAGTGAAAATAAACATGGGATGTGTTTGAACCAAAAAAGAGAAAATTCTGTTTAATCTCAAGGCAAGGATCATAAATAAGGTTGGAGAGCACCTTGAAAACAGGAGTAGAAAAATCTTGACGTTGGCAGTATATAACTGTTAGGTTCCCCAATAATGGGTCCGTGATTAAAGGAGTGAGACTGATACAAAGCGAAGGTCAAGCAAAGCTTTATTTCGCGCCAAGCATCAAGAATCAAACCGAACGTTCGGGGCCACATCTCTTACAAGAGAGGGCAACCCCTCTCTGCTTTTACAGACTAGCTTTTAAGGGCAAAGGCCATGTGGTTGGGCCTGGCCACGCACAGGTGACCTATGAAATTGTAACACACGGAGAAAGCTGCACAGTCATGTTAGGTCACACATAAGTGACCAATTGAATTACAATTTACCCTAGTAGACATTTAAACCAGCCTATCAGAATTGGCTCCCAAAAGGTGCCCAAAGGGTGGGGCCCATACTCCTTGGTAACTAGGGAGACAGTATGCATCCCCCCACTGATCCGAATTCTCCACCTGGCCTGACCCACCCTTGTATTTGGGCTTTGTTACCTGGGGCTGGTTTCCGGACTTGTTTTTGAGGAAGTCCCTTGGGGGAAGGGGAGCAGAGACAGTTTAAGGTTATACAACAAGGTTATTGTTTAACCTGGATGGAAGCCTCTGGCTCAATAGGTCCTTACAATAACCAATATGAGGCTCAAAAAAGGGGAAATGATGTCGTAAAAGGAAGGGTCTCTATTAAAATCTGATTTTGTTTTTAAAAGACCACCGTGGAGACTCCATGGAAATGGACTACTGAGGTAAGGAGAGCAAGAGTAGAATTAGACACTGGTTAACTGTAGGAATTCAGGTGAAAAGTGGTGGTTTGGTTTAGCAGCGGATGTAAGGTGTTACCGTCACATTCAAGATGTATCTTGAAAGTTGGGCTGACAGCATTCGCCAGCAGAGCAGAGAACAGGTTTGAGGTGAAGAGTCAAGATGACCCAAAGTTTTCCACTTGAGGAACTGAGTCAACAGCAATGCCATTTTTGGACATAGAGAGTCCTGGGGGAGAAAAAAAGTTGGAGAAAGAAAGTCATGAGTTCTCAGGACTCATTAAGTCCTCAGTAAAAATAAAATCCGCAGCTTCTCTCTATGCACAACACCACCCTGAACGCAAATGTGTAAGTTCTTCCACACGAGAGTAATTCCTTTTGTGGAATATACCAGTTAGGTGTCCTCCATTCAACTCAGTTCTGACACTCAGTGCCTGGGGAGCGCAGGAGCCATAGGTTAGGGGCTCAGTCCTGAGACTGCTCCCCGCCACACTCACACTTTTCAGGTGCCAGTTCAAGTCTCATGTTATCACCTGTACTTGTAGCCAATGAGTTATAAATGGGAGGTTCCCGTGTCCCTCTCCCTGTGTTCTGTCATTTGCTACAATGGCTCATGGAAGCCAGGGACACAGTTTAGTTTTTATTACGGATTTATTATAAACAATACAACTCAGGACTAGCCACATGGAAGACATGCACAGGGCAAGAAAGTTGAGAAGGGACAGGGAGCTTCTCTGCCTTCTCTGGGGGGCACCACCCTCCCAGCCTCTCATTGTGGTTACCAAGCCAGAAGCTTTCCAAACCCCTTGGATTAAGGTTTTTTTTTTCCCTAAGGATTCATTACATAGGCCTCATTGATGAAACCATCGAGTGTTAGGGATGAACTCAGCCTCCAGCCTTCCTACTCTTCTCAAAGGTTAGGGGCTTTCCAAAAGTTACTTCAGCAACATAAACTCATGGGGTTCCTGGGTGGCTCAGTCCTTGGGTGTACACCTTCAGCTCAGGTCATGATCCCGGGGTCCTGGGATCGAGCCCCGCATCGGGCTCCCCGCTCGGCAGTAAGCCTGCTTCTCCCTCTCCTACTCCTGCTGCTTGTGTTCCCTCTCTCACTGTGTCCCTATCAAATAAATAAAATATTAAAAAAACAACAACAACAACAACATAAACTCAGATATGGTTAAGAGCAGCTTGTTATGAATACCAAAAGAAAATGCTTTTTAAATGTTTTTCACTCTGGAGCTGTCTCAAGGAGCCAGTGACAAAAAACAAATATAATAAAAGATGTTCCTATAGCTTATCACATAGGAAACTACAATTGTTTTAGGAGTTTGGGCCAGAACCCAGAAAGAAGCCCCAAATATGAATTTCTTCTTAAAGTACTTTGACCAAAGGAGATAGATACCAAGTGCCTAGTTGGATATGCAAGTCTGGAGTTCAGACGAGATGCTGAAGTCATAAATTTAGGAGTCATCAGCATACAGATGCTTATGAAGTGCCATGGGATGCATGAGCTCCATTAGGGAGTGAATATTGTGGCCATGGGGCACTTTGGACTTTAAAGATTCAATGAGGAGGGGAACCAAGGGAAATGGAAGTCCAGAGAAGTGACTGAAAGCCAAGTGTCCTGAAAGGCAAGTGAAATGTTTTAGGAAAAATGGTGCTCATCTCTACCTAACACTACTGGGAAGTCTACTAAGTCTTAGACTCAGGGCTGATCATTAGATTAGCCAAGCAGGGTTCATCAGTGACCTTGAAAGAGGTTTCAGGGAAGTGAGAGCAGCAAAACTTACCTGTGTCAGGTTCAAGGAAGAACAGAGAAAAAGGATCTGTGAAGAAAGAGGAGCCGTGTCAGGTTCAAGGAAAATCCTAGAGAAAAGTTTTACTGTAAAAGAGAGAAGAATACGACGTCGGCTGGAAGCAGATACAGGGTCAAGCATCAGCTAGATGTTCTTTCAAGATCTGAGTCATTGCACACTAAAGGGGACAATCCATAGAGGGTAGGGGATGGCCAAGCATGATGGGGGGCCAAGGAAGGGGGAGATCATTATGACAGCAAATTCCTTGAGTACAAGAGAGGGTCTAGGGACCTGTGCACAGGTGGACGATGTCATTTCTCAGACAGAAATTTGGAGTGTTTGTCCATTGTAACAGACTTATCTCAGACATTCTTCAGGCTTGCCCCATGCCTGATGCCAGAGTGAGTGTGTAACAGGGTGTAACACAGTGCCAGTGCACTGTTTGGGGCAGGAGACTCTCTGGGAGGATAGGCACTGGGTCTGGGATCCAGTATTCCCAGTGTTCAACTTGGCTGCATCCTCTGAGGGACTGCAGTAGCCTTAGGAAGCACTCAAAGAACCAAGAATTTTTTTTTTCCCCTTCTCTCAGCCCAGAGTTAAAATCTAGCAGAAATCCTAGTTCTGAGCAAAGTCAAAACACCTTGCAAAATGTTCCTGCCTTTCACCTGTGATCTAGTAAGTCACTATTTCTCTGAATATGTTGAAAGGAAATTCTCTAAAACTAGAAGAGAGACCCCTGAAAGTATAGTTGACATTCAGATATCACCTTAAAAATAAAAAAGATAATGCTGGGCGCAGGATAGTTCATTCATTTATAATGGTGTCAAGAAACAACGGACTTATCTGGGGAAGTATCACATACATGGGATATAAGTTCAGAGGTTCTATTGCTAAAGGAAGAAGATAGGTATTTCTGCTAGATTTTAACATTGTATCATGTATAATGTATATTATAGTATTATATATATATAATTTTATATTATATACAATGTATATTACATCATTATTTTATATATATCCCATAGAAAAAATTCAGCCTCTCTCTCTCTTAGGTGCAAGCACACAACTAAGTTTTTGTCAATGAGATGTAAGTGGAAGTGGAAAGCATCCTGAAAGGAAGCCCAGTGCTCTTCATCCTGTCTTCCTCTTTCCTGATGTCTAACATGTAAATGGGACAGCAAAAGGTGAATTAGCCATCTCAAACCGTGAGGTGATCTTGGGAGAGGAGACCTAGAGAATGAAAGGCAGATCTGTAGAAACGTCCAGAGAGGAACTGATATCCCTGAGGCCTTGTTTGGAAAATGTCATGGCAGCCCTGTTCTGCGTCTATCTGGACTTCAGCATGAGAAGTAAATATAGACCTATTGGATTTAAACCACAGTTCCTGCATTCCACTAACCCATTATTACCTTCTGCATGCAACTGAGCCTACTTCTAAACTCTCCTAATGCACAAATCATCCAGTTTTGTGAAGGAAAGTTGATAATTCAATTTCAATAAAAAAATAAGTAAAATTTTTAAAAATAAAATTTCAATAAAAGCCACCCAAAGAATTTGAAAAACATTCCAAAGGTAATGATATGGTTGTCAGAGAATCAAATGATCAGCTTAAAAGAGGTGACAAATTTTTAGGGATGCCTGGGTGGCTCAGTGGGTTAAACTTCTGCCTTTGGCTCAGTTCATGATCTCAGGGTCCTGGGATCGGGCCCTGCATCGTGCTCTCTTGTCAGCAGGGAGCCTGTCTCCCCCTCTCTCTGTGCCTGCCTCTCTGCCTACTTGTGATCTCTCTCTGTCAAATAAATAAATAAAATACCTAAAAAAAAAAAAAAGGTGACAAATTTTTAATTCTTTGAGTCCTTTGAAAGAGCTTAGATATTATTCCATTAGACATTATTCATGTGAGCTCAGCAGTAGTTAACCTGACATCTGAAAATCCTTTCCAGGTTTGTTGTTGGATTATTCTGGTGCATTTATTTTTCTAAGATTTGCATCAAAACTACGATACTAGAAACATGTTAGTTCTTAATGTGGAGTGACAGTGTGCTGAACAGCATCTAGTGCTTCTGAAGTTATTAGGATAATTCATTTCCACAAACACTGTGTTCTCTTGAAGAGAAAAGTAAAATCAGGTAAATCTTAGTTCTGAGTAGATTCGATGCAACTTGCAAAACATTCTTGCCATTTATGTGTGATCTATGAAAAGACTTACTATTTCTCTGAATGGGTTGAAAGAAAATCTAAGACTAGAAGAGCCGCTCCTGCAAATGAGGTTGACATTCAGATATCATTTAAAAAGGAAAAAAAGGTAATTCATCCATACATTACGGTCTCAAGAAGTAACAGGCAACCACTCTAAATAAACTATGTTTCATTCTGAGTCACAGCACTGTGAGGAGTTATTGTTTTAATGTTTTATATGAAGAAGCTTCCAGAACCTCCACTGTTGTGTATTTTCCCCTCCCCTCTCCCATTACATGATTTTCCTCACATTTGCCTAGTTTAAAGTGAATTCCTCTTCCAGGCAATCCTACTTATCCTTCTCTGGAAGGGTATCCCCTCCCCCTCCAAATTGCCAGTAATGGCCCATTAATTAATCATGAAATCAATTTAGTAATTTACAACAAGCCTTTTTTTTCAAAAGAACTAAAATAGGATGGATGGAACAAGTCCTCGAGTATACTGCATGTTTGAAGGGGAAGTACTCTTTTCTGAAAGGTTTGTTACAGCTGCGTGTTTCCTGGATCGCAATCAAAACCCATTTTATATGGGCCCTGTATTGTGGGTCATAATCAGGGAAGGTTGAACAGATTGCTCTAGAAACAGTTACCCTCATTTTTGCGCCTGGCCTTCCCCTACTCAGAAATATTTTTTTTCTTTTTCTCAAAACTCTGCTTAATGATTCACCTTTTTTTTTTTTTTTTTAAGAGTTTACCTATTTATTTGACAGAAAGACCACGAGAGAAGGAACACAAGCAGAGGGAGTGGGAGAGGGAGAAGTAGGCTGCTGGCTGGGCAGGGAGCCCAATGTGGGGCTTGATCCCAGGACCCCGGGATCATGACCTGAGCCAAAGGCAAACGCTTAACAACTGAGCACCCAGGCGCCCCTAATAATTCACTTCTAAGAATCATCAGCTGCCCAGTGAGAAAAGCAAGGGGTCCTGGAGCTTTGGTGCCACGTTATCTGCTGTGTGTCTGTCTGGCAAGTACAGCAAACACTCAGGAAAGTCTAATCAGTAAAGCAAAACCAGAGGCTAGTGGGTCACTCTGTTTATCGTACACTTGGCTTCAGGACCTGATGCGTTGTAAGGTCTCTTTCCACCATGAGACTAATGTTCCTTTTCTCTTAGTCATCAGGGACAAGTCTGGGAATCATCAGCTTCTGAAGGCACTTTGAAGATGAATTCATCAATGTTAAGTCTCTCTATGCTCTTCATAATCCTCTAGAGGCCCGTTGGTTGTTGCTGTCTTTTTTTTTTTAATTTTTTTTTTTTTTAATTTCTTTGACAGAGACAGATCACAAGTAGGCAGAGAGGCAGGCAGAGAGAGGAGGAAGCAGGCTCCCTGCTGAGCAGAGAGCCCCATGCGGGACTCGATCCCAGGACCCTGAGATCATGACCCGAGCCAAAGGCAGAGGCTTTAACCCACTGAGCCACCCAGGTGCCCTGTTGCTGTCTTTTAAAGCATATTTCTCTCAGCCTTTGTCTTTCCGTCCTGGAGCCCCACGCTCCCTCCCGCCCCTCCCCCCATTGACATGTCACCCTCTTATTCATTCTCAGGACTTCATCCACCTCTAATAAAATATATTTCAAGGATCTCTCAAGAGGAGCGTGTACAATTTTAAGTTCAGATGCCTCGTGATTTTCTACAAAGGCAAGAAATGATGCTTCTTTAAACTTCCTAAAGAAATCCAGCCTTTTTGTGGAAAAAAAAATTTTTTTTTTTTTGGTTCCTCCCTGGTCCATTACAAGCTACAGAACTCCTTATGTAGGCCTTTATTGTATTTGATTGCTTAAAGCCAATTGTTTCAAAATTATCATTTGAATTATTTTACTCCAGTGTGCCCCAGTAGAATTTATCTCTACTGAAGCTCATCTATTAGTTTTAAGAGCATTTTTAAACATGTTAGATATAAGTGGTCCCATCAGGATCAGTAGGTAGAGAATCTATTTATCCTTACCATCATGATGTGATTGTGTTCTAAATGTCATACAGAATTTAATTACTAATCATCATTATGATAAATCTTTGAAACTTTAAATAAATGATTTTTACTGATTTCCTTTTGTCCAGAAATCTATGTACAGCTCAAATAGATGATTTAGTTTTAGTTTCCTGTTCTCGAAGATCACATAATCTGAAGACAGCAATCTTAACTGCGCTCAGAACACTCAGTCCTCATTATCAGTACCTTTGGCATGCTGTATTTGATTATAGGTAAGTGTTTGAAATATGGTTAAGCTATATGATGTATTTCTAGATTTATTTTGTGACTTATTTTTGACCATCCTCCCTGAGGGCATAGAAGCAAAGACTTTCAGGTGTGGCATGGAGGCCAGGAGAGCAGGCTCCCTCTTCAGGTTAAAACATAGAAATGAAACTAGCTCAGTGGTGGTAAACTAAGAAGTCTATATTCAGAGATTCAGTACCAAAATTTTAATCAAGAATTTCTAACATGCGAGGAAATAGCCATTATTTCAGCTCAGTAAGAAAACGACTCTTATTTTTCTGTCACCAAAGAGTCTTGTGTCTCTTTAATCAATGAGGTCAAATGCCCAATTATTTTAGACGTAAAACTAAAAGAAATATAATTGAGGTCTCTTTCATGTCACTTTTTACTGTGGCATACCTTATTGGTAATTTTATATATTTCGTATTTTGGGGAATTTTGAAATTAAATGTGAATGGAGCAGTGGAAATACCTATAATGTAGATGTATTAATTATTAGTAGTTTTTGCAAACAAAAGAAGTAGGGGGAGTGAATTATTGTTCAAAAATGAGTGGGAAAAAATTGCACTCCTGTTCTAGAGCCTCCGACTAATGGTAGGCAAATGTTCATGCCTTGTGCCCTGGGTGTCTCATTGGATACTCTTTCTGCTGAGAATAAGCAACAAGGTCACTGAAGGGTATCATGGAAGACCATGGATTTGGGCACCATCGGAATACTGTGCCCCTGGGCATCGTGAACCTTTGCGACAAACCCAGGAAACAGGCTCACAGATATCTGAAGAACTAACTCAAGTAGGTTCTTGGACTAAGCCCAACTGGCTAGGATCAGCCCAGATAGAACAAAAATGAACCTAACTTAAAAGAGGAGAAATTGGCGCTCTGACAAGAAACCCAATATCAACCCTTTTTTAAGGGGCAACATTGTCAGGCTAGTGAGTCATTTTGTGGCAAATTGCTATTTTCAGAACCCCAAAGGGCTGCATTGGTGAAAAACGCATTCTTTCACCTCTAACTCATCAGGAAACCAAGAGCCAGACCTGAAGTGTGTAATTCTAGAAAGTATTATCTCGAATTTACTCAATATGCAGACCGACTAAAGTGAAAACATACAGAGAACAGACACGTTATCACCAAGTGGAGCCCCATAAAGCACTCAGCTTGGTCTGCGTAGAAAGCAATCAAGTACAACCTTTTAGTGAAGTTAACATTGAACCAAGGGTCAAAGGTCCAGGCTTTGTCACTAAACCAGCTGTGTGGATTTATACTTACCTCCTCCACTCCTCTTTTCTTCTTCATTTGCGATAGGGCGTGTATACCAAAATTATAGAGACTACCTATATCTGCACCTACGTTTGTCAGACCTTACCATTTGGGCTTATTTCCTTCAGACTGTTGAAAAATATGAAACAACAGTGACAGCTGAAGTCCACTGAATGTGTCTCTCTCCTCGAATCCCATGCCCTCCAGCCCTACAAGTCCAAGCACGGTTCTGATTCCTGCTATCCTTCCCATACCTGTTATTAAACGGTCATATCAGAGGTACAGATTCATAAACACCACACAGGATTGTGTGGTATGTTTGTGAATTCTGTGTGGAAGGGATGGTGTGTACACACAAATTCAGCGCAAATGCCAGCATTAAGAGCAGGTACCCTGAAGCCTCAGTATCTGGGTTCAAAGATCAGTTTACCACTTCCTTCCCGGGAGCCTTGGGCAAATTACTTTAACTCTCTATGCCTCCCTTTTAAATAGAAAACACAATGGAACCTGTCTTATACGTTATCCTGAGGATTAAGTGCATCTAGAAAGTCCTTGTACAATGCCCAACACAAACTAATCACTAGGTGTTACTTGTTACTATTCAAACATTGATAGTATTCCATTATATGAACAGGTTCCAATTTATGTAACTAGCTTCCTCTCGATGGGCATTTAAGTTGTCTTCAATGATCTCATGTTCTATGTGTGGCCAGTTTTCTGTAGTGACTACACCTAGGAATGATGGCTGGGTTTTAGATCAACCCAACCTTGGCTCTAGCAAATATTAGCATCTGGTTCTCCAACATGTGGTAATAATTCTCACTGTTACTTCAAGTTTCAATAGCCTCACCAATTTTAATGTTGTCTGATCATCATTTCTGTATTTGTAAAATGAGGAGTCGTGAATTCGATGTTCTCTGGAGTCTTTTTGCATTTTCTATATTCTCTGGTTTCCTTTCCGTGCACGTCCCACTTCCCACTTTCTCCTTTCACCTAGAAATAAACTAGCTCTGGGAATAGCAAGCTTTTCTTTTGAGTCTGTAAGCCTGCTCTTTGGTATTTTATATTCCAAACAGTCTATAAAATGAAGACATCCAAAAATACAATTTCTGTAGTCATGGGAAGAATACCTTAATTGGCAGTGTTTTACCCAGGCATACTTCCAAAACTGTTAAAACAGACCAGTAGGGGGGCCTGGGTGGCTCAGTGGGGGGCCTGGGTGGCTCAGTGGGTTAAGCCTCTCCCTTTGCCTCAGGTCATGATCTCAGGGTCCTGGGATCAAGCCCCACATCATTGAGCCTTCTGCTCAGCAGGGAGCCTGCTCCCCCCCACCCCGCCTCTGCCTACTTGTAATCTCTCTCTCTGTCAAGTAAATAAATAAAATATATATATTTTTTATTATATATATATATATATACACACACACACAGACCAGTAGTTGCCAAACTTTTTAAAGCAATGGACTTTTTAAAAAAATAAAAACGTAACCCGAATTTCAATATAAATGCTGCTTGCCTCCTTTTTTATTCCTTTTGCCTACCTCTAATACATAACCTTACACAGTGGCAAAAAGCTTCTTGTAATGTAGCTGTCATTATTGCTTTGTGAAACTCTCTGAAATTAAGAAATACTACAATGCTTCAATCTGTCTTGTTGCTTTATCCATTCAATTTGCATACTAAATTTTATTTGATCATGTTTTAATGTTAGGCTTGCATAGAGTGTGCCATGCTAAAATCTTCTGGAAATCTTTTTAGGAAAAAAAAATGCCCATTATTGCCAGAGAGCTCTGATTTTACTCCTTATAATTTCTGTGAAGAAAATTTCAAGCTTTGAAGGTTGTAATTGTAGACCAACATTGCCGCCTAATGGTAAAAAGTTGAATCACATCATATTTCAAGTAGGAAAAGTAGTTTTTTGTTTTTTAAGATTTATGCAAAACTTCGAGAGATCTACTCCTATAAGAACATTACATTATAATAGAGTTGCGGGGGCACAGAGTAAATACTTATCAGACACACTGGGAAGACTAGCTGATTGGGTTCCTGCTCCCTCATTGATCTGCCATCAGAGTCCCAGAATTCTCTCTCATCGGCCCTCCCTCGTCTGAACGTTAGAACCCTGCCACCACCTGTCAGAGCCTCCACCCGAAGGCTTCTGGAAAAGGAGTTGGCTAAGCCGTCCTGACTCCCAGTCTTTGAATCAAAAATCTGTCCCCTTCCAATATAAGCATCAGAAAGACTCATAGAGCTGCGGGTCAGATTTCATGAAATCAGAACGCTTGGATGTCTCTAGCTGAAGTAAGACTCAAAGTACCCACCCTCCTGGGGGCTGACTGGGGTTGCTCTGCTTGGGACCCAGGCCCTAAGACAGGTATGTAACCCTTACTCATTCCTATCTTAGCAGATCAAGGCTCTTTACAGTGTCTTAGAGGTTTTTATAACAAGCAACACACGGAACAAAGAATAAAATGTGTGTGAAGAAGAAGAAGCAGTTGTCTCAGGCAGAAATCATGTTGTGTATTAATTACACTCCAGAATTAGTCACTTTCTCTGTAGGGAAGAAATACTTGCTAGCTGTTACTGAATAGATGAAACGAAAAATGCCAACATGAGGGGCCTCTGGGCGGCTCAGTGGGTTAAAGCCTCTGCCTTCGGCTTAGGTCATGGTCCCAGAGCCCTGGGATCAAGCCCTGTGTCGGGCTCTCTGCTCAGCAGGGAGCCTGCTTCCTCCTCTCTCTCTCTGCCTGCCTCTCTCTGCCTACTTGTGATTTCTCTCTGTGTGTCAAGTAAATAAATGAAATCTTTAAAAAAAAAAAAATGCCAACATGAGACTGCAAATACCATATGCAGTTCAATGAATATTTTTTTTTTTTTTGGTAGAACAGAATACAGTCTACCATAGGCATACACTGATCAAGGACCACAGAAATATCTGAAATGTCAAATTAACAAGATGCCATGTTAAGTCATATTATTATAGGCAGAGATAGAAATTTTATATCAACTCCAGTGACCTCTGCTAAGATTTTTTTAAACCACATCTGGGTTCAGTGGTAGAAAGCTATATGATTGATTAGCAAAGTCTTTCTCAACCACACACCTGTCATACAGTACCCTTTTCTGAAATTTCTAGAACAATCCCATTAACTCTTTCCTGGCTCTCTAGTTGGGTGCTTCTCAAGATTTAATGTAGGTATGAATCACCCAGGGGGCTTGCTAAAAAGCAGATCCTAATCCAGTAGTCATGAGGTAGGGTCTGAGATTCTGAATTTCTAGAAAGTTGCCTGATGATGCCCGTGCTGGTTCATAGAACTTACACACCTCCTTTCTGGACATTACAACAATTTTCTTTGTTAATCATCCAGCAATGGAATTATTTTTATACCTTTTTTTTTTATTGCTGGCCAGTCAGATAAGGAAGATAGTAGTCCTTGCTATCAGGCCTTAATAATCAGAGAATCTGAGAAAGTTATCATAAAAGTACAAACTGAGGGTTGCTGTAGGGGTGGTGGGTGGGGAGCTGGGGTAAATAGCGATGGGCTTTAAGGAGGGCACTTGTTGTAATGAGCACAGTTGATGAATCACTAAATTCTACCGCTGAAACTAATACTACCATATATGTTAGCCAACTTGAATTTAAATAAAATCTTGAAAGAAAAGAATTCGTTATAAAACATTCCTACATTTTATGATTTTTTAAAATATTTTTTTAAAGATTTTATTTATGTGAGAGACAGAGATCACAAGTAGGCAGAGAGGCAGGCAGAGAGAGAGGAGGAAGCAGGCTCCCTGCTGAGCAGAGAGCTCGAAGCGGGTCTCGATCCCAGGACTCTGGGATCATGATCTGAAAGCAGAGGCTTTTATTTTTATTTTTTTTTTTAAAGATTTTATTTATTTATTTGACAGAGAGAGATCACAAGTAGGCAGAAAGGCAGGCAGAGAGAGAGAGAGAGGAGGAAGCAGGCTTCCTGCTGAGCAAAGAGCCCGATGTGGGACTCGATCCCAGGACCCTGAGATCATGACCCGAGCCGAAGGCAGCGGCTCAACCCACTGAGCCACCCAGGCGCCCCTAAAGCAGAGGCTTTTAACCCACTGAACCACCCAGGCGCCCCCATTTTATGATTTTTAATGTTACATATTTATATATAAGCGTAGATATGCAAAGTCTGATTTGTCACACTTTTATCGTGAGAAGTTCTCTCTTCACCACCCTTCCTAAGTCCTAGACTACAAGGATTAGTGCCCTTAAAATGACCCTAAAGGAGACTAAAATGACCCTAAAGGAGATTAAAAGACCCTAAAAAGCTCTAACAGATCCTAAACTCCCTACTAAATTATCAAATAAACAATATTCACTCCAGCTTTGTGACTTATTTTAGTTTATTACATTCTAATTCTCTTTAACCTGGTATCCGGGACACGATGTCCCTGGGAATTCCCAGTTGTTCCTCCACAGTGTAAACTGCTTGAAACTGAGGAGTACTTGTTCACTTTTATAAAGAATATTTACATAAAAGGAGCATACATGAAAAAAATCAGAAGACACAGATACTGACAAGTTAATCCTTCTCTATCTTTGCAAAACGTTATCCATTCTGAAAAATCCTAAGGACGACAATCCTTGAATCCCACTACCTCACAGGGGAGTGTGTGGGCCTTGTTCCCTCCACCTGAGCACACTCCCCTTACGGAAAAAGTGCCCCAGCTTCTTCTTCTTCTTCCAATTTAGAGTCGCTTAATCCTACCCCCGAAAGGATCATGTTAGTGACCACTTTTTCAGTCCTGCGTGGAGTCCAGGAGCCCGCTTTCAACTCCAGATCCTTCAAGAGCTGAAAATTCTGTGTCAATGAGTGGTTTCAGAAATCTCTCAACTTTGGTTAGTCTTTGCTTCAGTTTCTGCTGCATTGACTCATACTCAGCCAGGATCCGAGCAAACCTCGTTTGCAAGAGGTCTACCGACCCCTCCATTCGGGTGACCTTCTCTTCGAGATCTTTGGGATCACTTCCAGCGTTTGCAATATTTATATCCAGTAGACCATCTTTCATCAAGATTTGCTTTCCCTTCTCTTCTAGCATAGTTTTGGCGTCCGGGTACTCAGTCAGAGCTTCCATGAGGTCGTCTTTGGAGAGACAGAACAGATCTGAGTAGCCGATACTTTTAATATTGGCTGTTCTTCGATTGCCGGCTTTGCTGCCTTTAATGTTAAGGATACTGATCTCACCAAAGTAGCTGCCGTCACTCAGTACCACAAACTGAGTGACTCCGTCATCGGCCACCACAGCGAGTCTGCCTTCTTTGATGATGTACATCTCCCGTCCAATATCCCCTTTCTTGCAAATGTAATCTCCGGGACTGTAGACTTGGGGTTGCAGTTTCAAGACCAACTCCACCAAAAGCCCAGCTTCACAGTCCGCAAAAATACGCACCTTTTTTAAAGTGTCTAAGTGAACGTTGATGGCAATCTCTGCTCTCAGCTTATCGGGGAGATACTTCAAGACTTCCTTTTCATCAACTGTTTTTTTGTTGGACCACAGGTAGTCGAACCATTTGATAACTCTCTTTTCCATATCTTTGCTTACATTTCGAAAATGCATATACTGCTTGATTGCATCGATTCTTGCTTGAAATTCTGCTCTGGCAGCATTCATGTTGGAAATCATAGAACCTATGTTACCAACGATGGTAGCAAAAATTAACACTCCGATTAGGAAATCAACCACCACAAAGACATACTCGGAATCCCTCACAGGGGGCGGTGTTTCACCAATTGTAGTCAGAGTCAGTGTAGACCAGTAAAGGCTGTATACATATTTTCTAGCCAAACGGCCAAATTCGGGATCATTAACATCAGGATACACCCATGTATCATTTCCAAATCCAACAGCTTTGGAAATAGAGAAGTACACGCATGCATTCCAGTGGATAATGATGACGATATACATGACAAGGTTGGAAATCCTGAAGATGTTGGGGAAGTTCGTTCTGGTTTCTGTTCTCTGGAAGAATTCAAACATTCGAGAGATCCTTAACAGTCTGTTTAATCTAATTTCTGGATAGTTCCACCCCAGCTTAAAATACAGCAGATCAGTGGGTATCACTGAAAGAAAATCAAGTTTAAATTGCAAGGTGGATTTATATTTCTTTATGAGCTTAGTCTCTTCCTTCACCAGCAGTCCTTGTTCTAAGTAACCTAAAATAGAAGAAAAAAACACAACGATTTAATGTTTTTTTCATTTTTACGCCATTATGAATATTTCTAAAATAACCCACCGAGTTGAAAACAAGAGTTCATTTCCAATAGAGGTGCCTGGGTGGCTCAGTTGGTTAAGCATCTGACTCTTGGTTTCGGCCCATGCCATGATCTCATGGGTCATAATCTCATGGGTCATGAGATCAAACCCTCACTGAGTCCTGCAATGAGTTCTGCGCTCAGCGCAAATTGAAGATTCTCTTCATCTACCCCTTCCCCTACTTACTCTCTCTAACTCTCTAAAATAAATAAATAAATAAATATATTTTTAAAAGATTTCATTTCCAATATACATGCTTTTTTTAAAAAAATATTTTATTTATTTATTTGACATAGAGAGATCACAAATAGACAGAGAGGCAGGGAGAGGGGAAGGGAAGCAGGCCCCCTGCTGAGCAGAGATTTCCCAATGTGGGGCTCGATCCCAGGACCCTGAGATCATGACCTGAACCGAAGGCAGAGGCTTAACCCACTGAGCCACCCAGGCGTCCCCCAATATACATGCTTTTAACAATGTAATAAGATATGGGTACTGATCAACATATAGCTATGGAAAATAATCTTTTGAAGAAATAAAACTTTGTAAGAAAAAAAACTTTGTAAGTGTAAAAGTGAAAGCTTATATGTTTCACATACGTACGTTGCATGTACACAAATCTCTCCAGTGCCAGTATCTCTACCCAGCGAAAGGATTCCTTCTGCAAACAGCGTTCTTGGAAATTTTTGCAAACACCCTCACACTGTGCCTAACGCCTCACACCACTCTCTTGTCAGAATCCCAGCCCAACCCTTGAAGTTTGGGCACCCGCCTTACTGCCCAGTATGTGTATTCTTGTCTTGTCCCTTCGCTGTGAAGAATAAGTGTCCTTCAGAGGTTTGTTTTCTCTCTCCTTTTTGTCCCCCCGGCTTCCTTAGTCATCTGGGATCTTCCCTTCTCCTGTGTTGCTGCAGTGGGCCTTGAATGTCAGCATGCTGATACATTTCACCCGAGGAAGAATTTGTTCCTCTTCCTATACCGGCTACCAGAGCTGTGAATAGGACATAACAATGGGAGCATTGCTCCAGCACACTGATGTTTAGAGCGTGTCCCTGTCTTATAGAATGATTTTTTTTTTTTAAGATTTTATTTATTTATTTGACAGACGGAGATCACAAGCAGGCAGAGAGGCAGGCAGACCGAGAGGGGGAAGCAGGATCCCTGCGGAGCAGAGAGCCCAGATGTGGAGCTCGATCCCAAGACCCTGAGATCATGACCTGAGCTGAAGGTAGAGGCTTAACCCACTGAGCCACCCAGGTGCCCCTGGAATGATTCTTAAATGCTATTCTCTGCACAGCGGTTACCTTGGAACACAGAGTGCAGCATAGAAACGGTAAGTTATACCCACTGAACAAGAATACTTAAGGGGGAAGTTATCAGACCCTACTCCCTGGTCAATGACACCCACCAGGACCCCAAAGTTGAATTAAGTATTTGTGTACTGTTACAAAAATTCTAGTACAGGGGCCCCTGGGTGCTCAGTGGGTTAAGCCGCTGCCTTTGGCTCAGGTCATGATCTCAGGGTCCTGGGATTGAGTCCCACATCGGGCTCTCTGCTCAGCAGGGGGCCTGCTTCCTTTCCTCTCTCTCTGCCTGCCTCTCTGCCTGCTTGTGATCTCTCTTTGTCAAATAAATAAATAAAATCTTTTTTTAAAAAAAGAACCTATATTTAAAAAAAAAATTCTAGTACAGCTCTGTTGGGCACAATGACATCCCCCCTTACCTTGCGTCTTCATAGTATCTCTCTGTTAGGGAGCAATTACCCTTTCCCCACAGAGCTGGAAGAACATTTTTCTTCTCTTTATTCCTCTCCCATGGCTCTAACCCAATGAACAAGTTAATGGGGGAAAAGCCACCAACCCAAATTCAAAGTTTGCCTAATTAAGTGAATTGGTTGTAGTGACCTAAGCTTGTGGGCAGGTATATGGTACTCTTGCTTTCAACAGTGCCTTTTCCTCTAAAACAGATTTTTGTGAGTTTATTTCAAAGAATACTTGAATTACAAAATTTCAAATCATACCATAGAGATAAAAGCACAAAATTACAAAATATCCAAAGCTGAACATATTTACCTGTCCTTATTCGTACAAACATATCAAGAAGATAGATTATATCAGATATGTAATCTAAAATGACCCAATATGCTAGGTAATCAGACTGAAGTTCCTCAAAGCATGCTCTGTAAAAGAAAAACTTGTGTGATTAAAATGAAAAGGGGGCAAGTTTAAGTAAACATCCTCTCTGCATAATTTTTTATCATGGTAAGAGATATGATGCACTAAGACTGAGAGGGGCCGTAGGCCCATTTAATTAACCATGGCTCTTCTGAATATGGGCAGATGGATTTGGTTTTCTCCTGCTTCTGAATTCCAACATTCTTTCCATTACAATAGTTCACATTGTGAAGACATCAAATAAAAATAAATAGTCTCAAGTCAATGTCAAAATACAATGGGTCCCACACATTGATAACCAGGTTCTTACGATCTGTCCCTAAAATGCGTCAAGGAATTGTGCTTCGTTCTGGATGGCCAAGATGCTTACTGTCTAAAAGACAGAAAACCATAGAAAAATCGCTTGGGAAACACATCTTGTTCTAAGACAACGTAGGTCTTTGATCTTTTTCCACTCTTGGCAACATGTTTTTCTTACAGTCTGAAAAGTACATAAACAAAATAACTAAGTTTCTCCCCAAATTCTAATGACATAGTTCAGCAATCAAAAGTTTAAAAAGGTCCTCTCACTCCCAGTCCAGTACTGGATTTCTAAGTATATTGAGAAGCAAAGCACCTACTCCTCATCTTAGGAAAACACATTGAGAATAACATAACCTCTCTTTACAACCTGTGGTGGAGAAAAGAGGTACGTCCCCAAAAGCCCTTGACCAAACTGTTAAGTCAGGTAACTTAGGTAAGATCCACAAAAATAGATACCTTGCAATAACCATAGTCCAGTTGTACATAACAGGTAAAGAGATGCAGAACAGCCAGTTGTAATACGTGGTTCCTGAGGGATCAATAACCATGACTTCTTTCTTCTCCCTAGCAGCAATTAGAAAGTGGGAGATCATCAAGAAACAAGGACATTGGGGCGCCTGGGTGGCTCAGTGGTTTGGGCTGCTGCCTTCGGCTCGGGTCATGATCTCAGGGTCCTGGGATCGAGCCCCGCATCGGGCTCCCTGCTCCGCAGGAAGCCTGCTTCCCTCTCTCTCTCTCTCTCTCTGCCTGCCTCTCTGCCTACTTGTGATCTCTGTCTGTCAAATAAATAAATAAAATCTTTAAACAAACAAACAAAAAAAAAAAACAAAGACATTTTTATTTCACATATGGAATGTGGTTCTGTCCATCACCCACCATTCATGAAACAGATGTAAGCTGGAGAAACTCACTCTGGAGGGAGAAAACGAGCTTGCCATGAGCGTGATAGACGTGAGAAATTGTTTATTGAGGACTTGATAGATAGTTAAATTACTAGTCTTACATTAAGGCTTGCCTGAGATTTTTTAAACATCCTTGTTGTATTATGATGTTGCAGACATTTCTATCAACCCAACTCCTGAGAAGGAATGGTGCCACAGATCATGCTAAACTCTGGATATGCCATAGACCTCTTTGGTAGGTTATGGGTGGTAAGAGAATGGGGCGTTGCCACTCCCCCGACCAGGAGACAAAGCAATCAGGAACTATGCTGTCAGAGGGAACTCATGGCTTCTTTCTCTCTTGTATGGAAAGAAGAATATAACACAATCTAATAAAAAGTCCTTGTTGATAAGCATCTGGGGAAGGATGAAGAGGCAATAGAGGGCAGAGGGAAAGCAAGAAGGCAGCAAAGAAGGAAGAGAAAAAGGAGGGAGGGAGGGAGAAAGGAAATATATGGTCAAATGGAAAAATTTTTAAATTTTCTAGGGTCAACCTACATTGGGTTTTGGCAGGGGCAGGGGTTGTTGTTGGTGGTGGTGAGGTTTTTTTAAAGGGCTTTTTAAAAGATTTCTTTTTAAGTAATCTCTACACCCAACACGGGGCTTGAACTTACAACCCCAAGATCAAAAGTCACATGTTTTATTGACTGACTAGCCAGGCACCCATATTATTAAGAATAATAAGCCCATATTATTAAGAATTTTTCCCTTTTGGAAAAGTTTTAACAGCTTTCCAGCAAGCAAAAATAAGTGAATATTATCTAGTAAAGAGTTTTTTTTTTTTTTTAAAGATTTTATTTATTTATTTGAGAGAGAGACAGTGAGAGAGAACATGAGCGAGGAGAAGGTCAGAGAGAGAAGCAGACTCCCCGTGGAACTGGGAGCCCTATGTGGGACTCAATCCCGGGACTCCGGGATCATGACCTGAGCCGAAGGCAGTCGTCCAACCAACTGAGCCACCCAGGCGTCCCAAGAGTTTTTTTTTTTTAAGTTTAGAAAACCCCAAAGATACAGATGTAGTGAAAAGAAGGGCCATCTGTACCCCAATGTTCATAGTAGTAATGGCCACAATCACCAAACAGTGGAAAGAGCCAAGATACCCTTCAACAGACAAATGGATAAGGAAGATGTGGTCCATATACACTACGGAGCATTGTGCCTCCATCAGAGAGGACGAATACCCAACTTTTGTATCAACATGGACAGGACTGGAAGAGATTATGCTGAGTGAAATAAGTCAAGCAGAGAGAGTCAATCGTCATATGGTTTTACTTATTTGTGGAGCATAAGAAATGACATGGAGGACATTGGGAGAAGGAAAAGAAAAGTGAATTGGGGGAAATCGGAGGGGGAGATGAATCATGAGAGAATGTAGACTCTTAGAAACAAACCGAGAGTTTTGGAGAGGAGTGGGGTAGGGGGTTAGGTGAGCCTGGTGGGTATTAAGGAGGGCACATATTGCATGGAGCACTGGGTGTGGTGCATAAACAATGAATCTTGGAACCCTGAAAAGAATAAAATAAAATTAAAAAAATAAAACAAAAACATCTTTCACTTGGATCATCAAACAAACAAACAACAACAAAAAAAACCTTCCTTTAATAAAAAGTGAAAAGATAACTGAAAATATCACTCAGCCTTACCCTCATGAAATTCTAACCCTCAAATGTTTGTTTAAAAAGGATCTTTCAGGGGCACCTGGGTGGTTCAGTCGATTAATTGTCTGCCTTCAGCTCAGGTCCCACATCAGGTTCGAGTCCCACATCAGGTTCCCAGCTCAGTGGAGAGCCTGCTTCTCACTCTCCCTCTTCTGCTCCCCCAATTGTGTTTGCTTTTACTCTCTCTCTCTCTCTCTGTCAAATAAATAAGTAGAATCTTAAAAAAACAAGGGGGGGGTGTTTTTCAAATGGTTGGTGCTGATAAGCATTTGATCTACTCTCAAAATTAAGCATGGCTTTTGCAAGGAAATTTGCTTACTTTTGGATTATTTGCCACGCAGTATTTATGACTCAAAAATGTTAATAAAATTGCTACATTTTTAATTTCAACTCAAAAAATTAATGTTAAGTCCCTAGGAACACAATTTTCTTGAAACCTAAATATCTCTCAATGGTAAATTTATCTTCACCAGAGCTTCAGAAAGATAATTAACCATAGCATTGAAAATTTTTGATGAGAAAACTAATAAAGCTACCACTGCTCATTTTAAGGAAATTAAAAAAAATTGATTCACATTTTATAACAACATATGTAGTCTTTTACTCAAGGCTTCATAACTATAAACTTTCAGGAAATTACCCTGCATTCAAAATCCATTACAAATTTGTTCCTAACTTCAATGCCACTTACTCTTCTTTCTTATCTTTGTCTTTTTCCTCTTTCTTTTTCTTCTCTTTTTCCTTTGCTTTCTTCTTTTTCTTCTCTGAGTCGTTTTTGTTTTCATTTTTATCATCTGATTTGCTGAAAAGTGAGAGATGTAGTCAGTAATAAGATACAAAAATGTTATGGGCCCCAAAACCTGGGATTACTCACGCCAAAGTCTAACTTACCCCTTCTTTTCTTTTTTCTTTTTCTTTTTCTCTTTTGGCTCTCTAAAAAAGAAATGTCCAAGTCACATCATCAAATTACATTCTGACTTCCATTCTTATTTACTTTCCTCTCCATTGAGCCTTGAATTCAGAAACCCATGCTCAGAGACCAGAAATTTGGTTTTCTGCTGGAGAGTTCTACAAAAATGGACATACAGCCCAATGACAAAACACACACACACACACACACAATTTCCTAGGTTAGTCCATGTTAAAAATTGAAGGAAATGGAGGTGGATAAAGGCATAAACCCAACAAGGGACATTTAGGAAGCAACAGCTACCATGGGTGCAATTTCAAGGCCTCCAGGTGTCCAAAACAATTATTATTTGAAGTTTAAGTTTCTTGATATCACTTATAATAATTTATTATATATAATAATATATATTATAATTTATTATTATTTATTATTGAGTAAGAGCTTTGAAAAATTTCAAGAAAATGCCATCAATTTTATTTAGAGGGATAATCCTAACTGTGGCAATTTTTCATGAGTAGTCAGAAAGCTCCACACCCTAGAACCCTAATTCTTAGAATCATTTACTGGATTTGAGATCGCCTTTTTTTATATGCAATTTCTTCTGCAGTGGAGAATATGTGATTACAGGCCTCTTCCTACAGTTTGGCTCTCTCCCTATCAGCTGAAGGATGAAACCTGGAGGCAGGCACATCTAAGGTCAAAAACAGGTTGCCATCGCTGGCTCAGATGTCTTGGGAAAGAAAGTTTATTATTCAGACATGAGTGAACAGGCATCTCACAACCAGGAGGGTAGGCAGAGAGGTAGTTACAGGGAGGGAGCTAGATCTAGGCCTCCAAGTATAGGTTAAGAGTTGGAGAAGTTGAGAAGAAGGTGGGGGGGATGTTAATCGGAAGAAAAACTTTCAGGTGCAAATGTACAAATGAGTTTATTCTGCATATGAATAGCCCAGCAGAAATGGAATGCTGCTATTGAGGAGGAGCAGGAAACAGAATGGACAAGGAGGAGGGGCTCGGCACCTAAGGTCGTCATGTACAAAGGGCAACACAACATAGAACTGGATAAGGGAGAATTTGTTGCTATGAGAGCACACCCTTGTGATACAGGTTTTAACACCCTAGCACAGATCCTAAGAAATGGTGCTGACACGCTGCTTGGATGGCTCCCGGAAGCTCAGAAAAGGGGACGGCTCATGCTAAGTGCAATAAAATCACAAACGGCCATGGCAGAGGGTAGAGGAAGGTACAAGAAAGACTCAGAGAAGTGATATGGTTAAGTAGACATCCCAGATAAGAAAGACAGTCCACTTGCTGACTATGGTCCCTCAGAGGGCTCAGAGGACACAAAAATGATAAGAAATGTGCTGGTGGAGGGGCACCAGCATCAATGAGAAACTCAGTGGTACTGTCCTCTGGAAGCCAGGGCTAGGGCTGATAGTGGGAGACGCTGAACTGGGTACAGAACTGGGTTTCCTGAGAGCAATAGGGATGACAGAACCTGGGAATAAGCGATCAGTGGCAGTGTTTACTCATCAGAAGAGAGTTGGGTCCAATAACTGTAATTAACATTAAGGGGAGCAGGGGTAGGCAGAGGACTTATCCCACAGAGAGCTATGGAAGAGGTTAATAGAATCTATTCCTAGATAGATGCACATCCCTTTGGCTTGTCAGGGTACTGTTTAACATATACAGTCACAACAGATCAGGAATGGATAATCAGAAGATTGAGAGCAACTTAACCCAATAAAAAGTCATAACCTCAAGCATAGTTTCTAAACCTGAGCCAGCTCAGAAATGAAATCACTGACTGAAGAATGAAATCACTGACAATATATGACTTATGGGGCTTCCACTGGGTCTAAAGACCCCCACTGTGGTCATTTCTCCAGTTCCTCAGTGTAAAAGTGGAATATATATGTTTGGACATTGGTAGAACCCTCATCCCTACAAGCTCCTTGGCTTGTAGAAGAAGAGTTGACGATAATGGGGTGCGGGGGTGGGGTGGGGACAAGTAGAAGCCCTCCAGCTGCCCCCCACCTGCTGGCTGAAAACCATATTGCATCCTGGACAGGAAAGAAAATGCAATCCTTAAAGGCCTCATGCAGGCAGGGCTGGTGGTTCCCTCCCACCACCATTTCATTCAATGTCTGTTCCCTACAAAACCCACATGGATACAAGCAGCTGGCAGTAGACGAAGGCAAAATCAACCACAGAGTAGCCCCAGCTGCAGATGCCTGGGCTATTGTGAAAAACAATGCTCTCGTGTGATCTAGACCATATACCCAATGTTCTGGGTCAGTCATGGTGAGTGTGTGATTTTTTTTTTTAATCGCTATTAGGGAAGAGGAGCAGAAATAGTTACGAGATGGAAAGCAGCACACGGGCTATGTTGTCTCTCCTGCTCAATGTCATGACACAGCCTAGAGGGGCCTGGACCATCTGGACATGCCTCAGAATGTCACACTGATCTACTCTATCAACGCATCGTGTTAATAAGGCCTGGAAAGAGGATTAACTAACCATGGGACAGAAAATGGCTATTGACCATGAGCTGGATTCTGCCAGAATTAGTAAGTGATAAGGTTGTACAGTAATCCATCCCATGATGAAGTGGAATATCTGGGCTCAAGCATGGGGCCCAGTAAACTCCCCCCCACCATGTGCTCTACCACTGTTGTATCAGCACCTATCCCTCAGCTCTTCACCATGGCCATAGGCAGGGGTCTTACAGGAGGAGTTGAAGGAGCATGGTCTATGAATGGCTCAGCCTGACATCTGGATACAAGTCAAAATGGGCTGTGTCTACACTATAGCTCTACTTAGAGATGACCCTAGAAGATAATTAGTAAAGTCAATCTTCAAATAACACAGCTTCAAAAGGTGCACCATCAACTACTTGGTATGTAAAAGGAAATAGCCATATATGGGTCTGGGAAACAAGGAGTTTAAGTAGGAGAGACTCACATGAGTGTGTCCTTCTCATCCCCACAACTTTATGGTCTGTGGAACTACAGGTTTCCAGATGGATCACGTGTCTTCCAGGCAACACAGTTAGTGTCTCATTAAACATTAAGCTGTGACTACTCCTCAGGCACTTTGAGCCCCCCAAAAATTGATAGGCAAGAAAGGGAGTCACCATACTGGCAAAAGTAACTGACTTCTTTCATCACAACTAGATAGTGTTGCTGTTGTACAATGTGTGTGTGTGTGTAGGGGAGGGGTATATTTGGCACACAGGTGATCTGCTCTGGTGTCTTTGGTGTTCTTCAGCCCAGTTTTAGTGGTAAATGGACAAATAGAGCAGGTATAGCTCAAGAAGAGTATGGTGATGACCAGGGCCCCAAATTCTTTAGGGAGAAGAGTCTATATCATTCATCCCATGAAGTAAATCATCTAGACCAGCAGAAGTGCTGACCAGAGGTGACAGGATTCTAGAATGTGTAGGAAAGGAGAGCATAAGCAATTTCAGTTAAAGCCTCAAGACCAGCTGCAGCTGTCAGGGACCTAGGTTTATCTCATTAACCATCCTCTTATAAGCTTTCTCAGGAAAAAAGAACAGGACTCCTGGAGGAGGTATATTCCCGCATAGGATGAATTTTCTATATGAAGAAATTGGACATGAACATTGCAAGAAGTGTGTTGTCCTGATGCATTAGTGCACAGAACTCTGGCACTCATTCCCCACTGGCCAAAAGTATTGGTTACTGACAGCTCACAGCTCCCTCTCCTTTGGCTGGCCTTGGCTGATGGAGGCCACCAGACTCAAAGCTATGCCCCCCATCCTATGGGCTGCCCTCACCCAATGACTGAGCATGTGCAAAGGCCCAGTCCTGTTGCCTAACTATGACCCAACTCTGAAGGGTCATCCCTCCTCTAGAGCTTCCCATAGCAACTCTACCCCCCCCCCCTGAAGTTCAACTTCTCCCTCTGCCCAGTCCTGCTCCCCACTCTCCTGGGAATCATTCCTAAGAGCACTCCCAGTAAACCTTTGCACACACACCTCCCTCTCAGAGATTGTCTCCTAAGGAACTTGACCTGGGGATATATTGGCCTAGAATAGAAAGGATGACTGATATTTCATTTCTTTTTGTCCACAAGGAGGGGCAATTGCATTGACACTACAGACAATGGCTTCCTGTATGTATTCAAACACATACATATACATACATACATACATGCTGCTTTTAATATAGGTAGCCACTTTTTTCAGAAATAAATAACCAAATAACAAAATAGTAAAATACTATAGCCATTGTATCAAATAGAGTTTTCCTAATAAAGATATCCTCTGCAGCAGATTCAGATACATTCCTACCTTCTTAATGGTGTTCTTTAAAAGCACAGCTTTGGTTTTCTATTGTAAATGTACTTACGGCTCCTTATTGCTGCTGTTGTTAACATTGAAAAGCGCAAGGGCACCAGGCAGGTACTGCTCCCTGGAAAGTGAAATCACAATAGTCACCATCTGTATAACATCCATGGTAAGAAAAGTCATAGAGGACTGTGACATGAGGTTCTTCAGGGACAGAGACAGGTCTCAGGGAAAATGATCATCAGGAGCGTTGGTGACTTAAGGCCCCCATGGATATGAATAATCATCAGGTCGTGACAGTTTCCCAAGAGAGGAAAAGGATAAGCAGCAAGTTATTCCCAAGATCCTGTGAAGTGGCCTGGGTAGCAGAAACATTTGCCAAGTGCACGAAGTGGAGGAGTAGAATACCTTTCTTTCATCTACATAATAGTTTAAAAGATCAGGAGGCATAGAACATCGTGCTCACCTCTGTGATGGCCCCCCTCTGTGTGAGTTATGTTTATGGGAACCCCTTGCATGGGGGTTTTCATTCTCTGATTCTTCAAACATGGAGGCGCTGTCATCATCATCATCCTCATCATCATCAGAAAAGGAGCTATGGTCCAACAGGAGGCAGAGATGAATTAGATCAAGGTTTTACACCATTATGAAGGAGTAACATTTCTCATTAGGAGGACCATGGCTTCATCCTTTCTCCTACCCTCTGAAACTAACATATAACTCTTTTGAATTAGAGTGAAATGAGAACTTTCAGGATCCATGGAATTAGGTAAGATATATGCACAATGCAGTAAAATGTGTGTAATTAAGAAACAACTTTCAAAGAGCGCCTGGATGGCTCAGTGGGTTAAAGCCTCTGCCTTTGGCTCAGGTCATGATCCCAGGGTCCTGGGATCAAGCCCCACATCGGGCTCTCTGCTCGGCGGGGAGCCTGCTTCCTCCTTTCTCTCTTTTCTCTCTCCCTGGCTCTCTGCCTACTTGTGATCTCTGTCTTTCAAATAAATAAATAAAATCTCTAAAAAAAAAAAAAAAAAAGGAAACAACATTCTAGGTCTTCCATATTTCTTTTGACACATTGATTGTTAATATTTCTCAAATAGAAAGTATGAATCCATGCTTTAGGTCACATTATACATTTTTATGAACAAGCCTGTAATAACATTTCTTCCCACAAAAAATAAATTCAACCACATTTATACATGCTCTATTCAGTTATGGGGTAACAACTTTATTGCATCTTTTATTTTATTTCCATCAATTAGTTAACATATAATATATTATTAATTTCAGAGGCGGAGGTCTGTTATCCATCAGTTTTCTATAATACCCAGGGCTTATTATATCACTCACTCTTCTTAATGCCCAACACCCAGTTACCCCATTCCTCCACCCACCTCCCCTCCAACAACTCTCAATTTGTTTCCTATAGTTAAGAGTCACTTATTATTTGACTCCCTCTCTGATTTCGCCTTATTTTATTTTCCCCTCCCTTCCCCTATGTTCACCTGTTCTGTTTCATAAATTCCACCTATGAATGAAATTATGTAATTGTTTATATAATTTCTCTGATTGACTTATTTTGCTTAGCATAATAAAAGGTAACCACTTCAAATTATACTTTTAAAACATTTAGCATTTCACACTTTGTATTATTTTCACATTCATCTATGGCAATGCTTTCTCTGCAGATTTGAAATGTCCCATAAGAAAAGGCCTTGCCAATGAGTAAGGAAATATTTGACATAAATGCTCCTAAATAATGACCATAATAATATCTATGTTCATTTGTGAGACAAGTTATGCTATTTCAAAGTATAAATAAATGGATGAAATTAAATAAATTACAAAGATCAAGGTCACAAAAGTTAAACTGAAATTAAACCTAGTTATATTTAAGAATGGTGGCTGGTATTAAAAATGCATGGAGGGGCGCCTGGGTGGTTCAGTGGGTTAAGCCTCTGCCTTCAGCTCAGGTCATGATCCCAGTGTCCTGGGATCGAGCCCCGAATCGGGGCTTTCTGCTCTGTGGGGGGGTCTGCTTCCTCCTCTCTCTCTCTCTCTCTGCCTGCCTCTCTGCCTGCTTGTGATCTCTGTCTGTCAAAGAAATAAATAAAATCTTTAAAAAAAAATGCATGGAGAGGGTTGCTGGGGGGTGGGGGGGTAGGGATAGGGTGACTGGGTGATGGACATTGGGGAGGGTATGTGCTATGGTGAGTGCTGTGAAATGTGTAAGCCTGATGATTCACAGACCTGTATCCCTGGGGCAAATAATACATTTTATATTAATAAAAATAATTTTTTAAAAATGCATGAAAAAATACATGGATTTACCTGCCCACTCCATTTTCCATCCTTCTTATTTCGCTTTCAATATCTGGAGCAATCACATTGGGAACGTTTACAAAAGAGTACCATGTATTGATAATATTTTTCTTCATGGTAAGTTTAATATCTAGAGAGAAAAAAACCCCATTAGTGGAAAGACTTTATTATTTACATATATAAACAAAACTTCTCTACCGTTTATCTAAGACTGTCATAATGATTTTATTTGGAAATTCTTCTTTTTTTTTTTTAAGATTTTATTTATTTATTTGACAGAGAGAGATCACAAGTAGGCAGAGACGCAGGCAGAGAGAGAGAGGAGGAAGCAGGCTCCCTGCTGAGCAGAAAGCCCGATGCGGGACTCGATTCCAGGACACTGGGATCATGACCTGAGCCGAAGGCAGCGGCTTAACCCACTGAGCCACCCAGGCGCCCTGGAAATTATTCTTTAATAGAATACAGATGTAGCCTAAACCCTTAATTACCACTAGCGAGGTTTTTTTGTGTGTATTTTTTAAAAATTCAAAAATATAACAGAGGTGCAGATTTTTTTTTTTTTTTTTAAATTTTGGGTTTACCCCAGCTTTAAAATATTCAGGCAATGTAGTCATAGAACAGAGCTATAGAGACCTCACATACACATCAAACAAGTAAGGAAAAAAGTAGTAAAATAAAACACCAAAATGAATGTAATCATTTGTAAATGTCTCCAAGCATTCAAAAAAGGCGGGGTGGGGTGGGGTGGGGAGATTCTTGAACGGTATTCAAACTTTGGAGTGAAAAAGGTTGCGACCGATCCACATTTTTAGCAAGTCCTCTAAATTACTCTGATACATATCGTGCTCGGCTTCCCGTGCTTGCATTTCAGGCTTCAGGAGAACGCCAAGAACCAAGAGATCCTGAATTCCCTCAGGTATGTCCTACCTCGCAGTGGGTTCGAGCCCAACCTCTTGCTCTTGGGGAGGCGCGGTAAAGGGCGCGCAGGCGCACCGCGCTCCTCGCCTTTCTGGTGAGGCTCTGCCGGAACCCAGCGAGGACGCCCGCTGCATTGGGGACCGGCTCACGTTCATCCCCTGGTCTACAGTGTGCCGCAGCCTCGTCACCCGCAACTTGGAGAAGTTCCTGGTGGGCGCGAACCGTGCGCCTGTGAGTAGGTTACAACGGCGGCTTTGCGACCACTGGCATTAGAAGCCCTGCTGTCCCAAGGGACGCAGCTGTGCCTAGGGCGCCCCTCCTATCCCCGCTTGCTGGGGTCACAGCGCTGCCCTCTGGGGATTTCATCCCTGGGGATGTTTCCTCCAAAGGCGCGTGGAGGAAAGCCTGAGGTCCAGGAAAATCCCTCGAAATGGACACCGGGTGTGCATCCCAGCCGCCTTTCTCCCGAACAAGGCTCCCCACTCTCTTAAAGTGTCAGGTCTCAGCAGGAAAAAAGAAAAATCAGTATCTGGTCACGGGCTCTGGCTCCAAGAACAGTGCTACGGTTTACTAGCTCTTGTACTGAAGGTGCATGGCATGGTTTCAGCACCTTCCATGCCTCCGCCTTATCCTCTCTGGACAGCTGGTCATCTACAACCCCCCCCCCCGCCCCCCACACACACTCCCACCCCGCCCCGGCCACACACACACAACAAGCTCCTGGCCTGCCCTCCAGGTTTTTATTTCCTTCGTTATTTTTCGACCATGATTTCGGGTTTGGACAGCAAACTTGACTTTGTCGTTAACAAGCAAAAAAAAAACAAACAAAAAAAAAAAAAGAGAGAGAGAGAGAAAAGCAATCAAAGGATGTGGAAACGTGCATAAAGCACACCTCATTCTTTATACTAAGAGACATTAAAAAACGAATTGCTTTTCACAAAAGTTAAATCTCCAAGTGAGGATAGCAATCGATGGTGCTCTATATTTAACTCTGGCGTCTAAACAATGATGAAAATAAAGAGCAGCCAGTAGTCGAAAAGTAAATGGAGATTTTTGGTGATGTTAATGAAATGTGCATATGTTTTAAAATATAACTAAATTTGACTAAGAAGCAGCACTTTTTAGGAAGAAAGTTATTTCATTGACTCCTTTTCAGTATCTGAATGGATGTGACTATTCTGGCTATATTTATGGCATGCTGATTTGCTATTGACATCAGTGAACGCTCCCTCTGAGACCTCATGCCTCCTGACTAGGAAAGGGAGAACATATGCTTGTTTCATCCATCACAAGACAGAAAAGTTTATGTGAGTTAAAGGTTAAACAAAGACATAAAATATCCAATATGTCAGAACAAACCAAGTCAGGACCTTGCTTGTACCTAAGAAAAGAAGATTGAGATCCCTTGTCCTATAACTTCTTGGCCTAAGCTTTTTACATAGGAAAAAAAAATTTGTTTTTAATTGCACAGTTACATTTTAATACCTATATCATATTTAATACATATATCACTCTAGTAATAAATTTCACTCTAGGAAAAAAAGGAGAAAATATAAATAGAAAAATAAAGATACTCAAAATTCCACTCCAGACCTTAAAATTATTTATCAACATATTTTCCTCAATGCTTCTGTGGTTTCCTTTTTCAAAACAGTTTAATCCACCTCCAATTTATTTTGGTGTAAGGTCTGATGTAGAGATTTAACTTCATATTTTCTAAATGGCTAGCCAATATTCTAAAATGACAATCAATAATCCATCTTTTCCCTACTAATTTGAAATGTCATTATTCTAAACATGCCTGTCAACCATAGAGATTTTGATAAAGATTTTATTTATTTATTTATTTTTACTTATTTATTTATTCGAGAGCAAGTGCAAGGGGGAGCAGCGACGGTGCGGGGGGGACCAGGCTCCCCGCTAAGCAGAGACCCAACTCTCCGGGCTTGATCCCAGGAACCCCGGGTCATGACCTGAACCAAAGCAGACACTTAACCAACTAAAGTACCCAGGCGCCTCAGGGAAACAATTGCTTTTAGAAAGGAAGTTTCAGTTTTCGTTTTTTACCTAAATCACAAAAATTTCTCACTTCGGTGGGAATGTGAAAAACTGCACTGAAATATAGCAAAGCAAATGATTGGGAAAATCTTACGGACAGCTCAGGCAAAATTAATTTGGAACAAGAGCTATGAATGCCCAGGAAGCCGTCCATGCTATTGCTCAACATCAGGCTCTGTTTTAGGTTCAAATCCTGATTCTACCACTTACTAGTTGAATCTTATTCAATTTTAACATCTCTACAATCAGATTCATAGGATTTCTTTTGTATCAAATAGCAAAAAAGATAGGCTACATATCCTCGGTCACAAATCCACGCATACAGACATAATTAACTGTGCAGCAGTGGTTCTCTGAATTCAGTAAGAATGATACCTATGAAACTCGTTTAAAATTCAGATACAAGAGCCCTGCTTTCAGAGTACGAAAGAAGTACGACTTTGTGCACATGAATCTACAATTTTACCAAGCACCGTTATGTATTTCCGTTTCAAGCAATTCCTGAATCACACTTAATGCAATAGGGCTCTATGCTATGGGCCCTTGGCGCACTACCCCAGCCATATCTGTAATTCTGAATACAGTAGTGAGAGAGAGGAAATAACTGTCAGGAAAGGCTTCAAGGTTGTTGTTACTTCTCTGACATTTCAGACCTACAAATCTGAAACACTGAGAATCAATTTCCAAAGATAAAATCCTCAAACAACTATTATACCAAATTCAATTTCATAACTTAAGAAATACAGACTTCCGGGGTGCCTGGGTGGCTCAGTCATTTAGCATCTGCCTTGGGCTCAGGTCATGATCCCTGGGTCCTGGGATGGAGCCCAGCATCAGGCTCCCTGCTTGGCGGGAAGCCTGCTTCTCCCTCTCTCATACCCCCTTCTTGTGTTCTCTGTCTCACTGTGTCTCTCTTTGTCAAATAAATAAATAAAATCTGTAAAAAAAAAAAAAATACAGACTTTGATATGAAAAATAGCCTGTAAAAATCACCATATTAATAGAAAAAAGAAAAGTCATGTGATAATTTCAACAGATAAAGAAAAGGTATTTGACAAAATTCAACACCTATTCATAATATAAAACCTTAGCAAATTAGGAATAGAAAGAAACTTCCTCAACCCAATAAAAAACATGTACAATAAAGCTGTAGTTAGCATCATACTTAATAATGAAAGGCTGAACATGTTCCCCCTAAAGTCAAGAAAAAGGCAAGGATATTTTAGAGGTATTCAACATTGTCCTAGCTCTCTTACAATAAGTCCTCAAAATATTTTAGCATATGTGCTGCTGAAGCGAGCACAGCCCCCAAAATATTTTAAAATAAAGAATAAAAAGCATCCACATTGTGAAGAAATAAAACTATATTTATAGATGACATGACAGTGTATTAGACCATCCTAAAGAATCTACAAAAAAAAAAAAAAACTAGAACAAATAAGTAAACTTAGCAAGGTCTCAAGACAAAAATCAATGTAAAAATTCATTTTCTTTCTGTATGTTTGCGGTGAATAACTAGAAAATGAAATGAAAATGAAAATACAGGGCACCTGGGTGGCTCAGTGGGTTAAAGCCTCTGCCTTTGGTCATGGTCCCAGGGTCCTGGAATCGAGGCCCACATCGGGCTCTCTGCTCAGCAGGGAGCCTGCTTCTTCCCCTCTCTCTGCCTACTTGTGATCTCTCTCTCTGTCAATTAAATAAATAAAATCTTTAAAAAGAAAGAAAGAAAGAAAGAAAGAAAATGAAAATACACATAGCAAGCAATTAATGTCTATGTCCATTTCGATGACTAAATCCTATTTGCAAAGTTCTCTGCCAGTTGCTGTAAGAAAGAAGTCCAAAGAGGAGTATGGCCATAAAGAGCTTACAACTAGTAGCAGGACAGAAGATGACAGCACCACACCAGACACATGGTTTGGGCCCATGAAGGGAACAAAAGCAAGTATTCATGACTGTCAATCATCTCTTTAATTTCCAAGATTATTTTTTCTTTGTTTCAAAATTTGTAGATCTTTTCATAGTGTTATAGTCAAAGAAAAAAAGGATACTGGAATAACAGATATGTTTTAAACTCTAGCAGGGGGTGGTTTAAAAAAAAAAAATCCCTTTCAGCTAGATTATAAAGAAGTTCATAAGATGGCAGAGTATAGAAGCAAGGTCTACAATCAGGGTCTAATTAGAAAAATGATGAAATCGGACAGTTCAATAGAGAGAGGTAATATCAAAAGCACTGGAAAACCTAAATAGGGAAACTGAGAAAACCCAGAGATGTACAGTAACAGGGCCGTCTCCCTGTCCTAGAGCAAGAGACATGCAGGGCAAAGGGAGATTATTAGAGTCTAAAACCAGCGCTTCCAGGCTGGAAGACAGAATTATTGTGGGAGATGCGTCAGGAGGCAAAGAATGAGTGGAAGAAATGACTTCACCTCTGACTTCTGCCCTCCATCGTCCACAAGTACCCCCCAGTAGCTGAAGCCAAAACAAAGCAGCGAAGCCTGGGAAACACAGATTTCGGGGAAGAGAAGGCAAAGATCTAAGCCTGAACGGAAATGAGTGCACGAGAAGATAGGATGGAACAGACGGAAGTAGGCTGGTGAAAAAGCCTTTCTTTCTGGGTAAAGAGGAATTCATGAGAAAACTCATGGGAATGGGAAAGAAGCTGTCAGGAGATTATAGATTCATCTAGTTTAACTAGAGGACACAGAGAACCTGGGGGAAATAAGTATGGGGAAGTAAGAAGACTTTGGCAAAATAGGTGTTCCTTCTCTATTTCAATAAGAAATAGTCATAGAAGATTTTAAGGCATGGAAACATTATCCCAAGGTACTTTAGGATGATTACTCTGGTAGCAGGTACAGGATAAATTGGATTAGATGCCTTTTAAATTCTTGCCATGGCATCTCAGTTGGCCCATACTGTTGCTCATCGATTGTCTTCCTGTATCTGCAGAAGCTAGCCTGAGCCTCCTCCATTAGTTTAATGCCCTATTTCCAACCCCAACCCCAAGAGACATCCACTGCTTTGCTAACTTCTAGCCACATTGGTCCACTCACTGATAAAAATTATTGAAGGAAACATCCACATTTGAATGACCACACAGCACCCAGCAGAGATGTTTGCACTGAGCAAGCACATAGAGGATGGCCTTGGAATTGACTCCAAGCCTGGGAGAAGAATCTGACGCTGTCCAAAAACTAAATTAAGATGAAAAAGCCACATGGTGTCTCTAGTCCTTCCATTCTCCCTTCCCTAGGGAGAATGCTAATAAACATTTCCACTAAAAATGTTTGTTCAACAGCTACTAGCAGCAGGAAATGTGTTAAGTGCTATGATACAACATGACACATGCTTAAAGAAATGCATATATGATTAATAAAACAGATAAGATATTTGATAGGTAAGTAACACCTTTGATGGAGGTTATCTTTAGAGTCTCAACAGAAAACAAAGATATACACAAAGTGGGGTAATTCTGTAAGAGGTTTATTTCCAAACAGAAAGGCAAACAGAAAGCACAGTGCAGTAACCCGGGGGCTTCTAGTGGCCAGTTACCACCCCTAGGCTCCAAACACAAGCAGAGGGAATGGGCGTCAGCCCTGGAAGGAGAGGGAGTGTGTAGAGTAATGAGTCATGAGGCAGTACCGTCACTTAACACTGAGGGACACAGCCAGCACAGGGCAAGCCCACAGGAAGGATACCACCAGGGCACCCAACACCCTGACCTCATGTCTCCCTCCTCCCCCACCCCTGCTGGGGTTCCACACTGGGTGACCTCAGAGAGCAGGCAGATGCCTTCCATAGAGGGCAGTTCTCTCCTCCAGAATGCAGAATGCAGAAGGGTATGTTACCGGTTGAATTGTCTCCTCCAGAAACGGTATCTTGAAGTCCTAAGCCCCAGTGCCTTAGAATGTGACTTCATTTGGAAATGAGGTCTTTTTAATTAGGTGGGTCCTAATCCAGTATTACTGATGCCTCTATAAAAGGGAAAAATATGGACACAGACAACCCCTCACACACACACACACACACACACACACACACACACACATATGACTCTGTGGAGATACACAGAGAACACTGAGAGGATGGGGGGTTAGAATAATGCATTGACAAGCCAAGGAATGCCTGTGGCCACCTGAAAGGGGGAAGAGGCATGCAACGGAGGCTTCCCTGGTGCCTTCAGAGAGACCCTGGCCCTCATTAGACCTCTATGGGGTCCTTCTGGCTGTAGAACAGAGACAATACATTTCTGCTCTTTGAAGTCACCCAATTTGGGTGCGTTCATTATAGCAGTCCTAGGAAACTAAAGGTGGAAAGGGAGCAGGGGGTCCAACAGCCAATATCGAGCACATAGAGGTAGGTCGGGGTTTGGAGATGCTGCAGCAGCCAGGAGGAAATGCACCGAATCCTCTGCAGGGGCCGGAGATAAAGCTTCCAGAAAAGGCAAGACGAGGGCAGGCTTAGAGACAGAGCAGACACCTGCCAAGCCTATTACGATGTGGAGCAAGATTCCTGGCAGAAGCTATACGGTACGAAAAAACCAAACGCGTGAGAGAACACAATGCATCAGGCAATCCCTACAGACCAACCGTTTTCCCACCTGGTGCAACAGTTTTAGGCAGGATGAGAACAGGCATATGAGAAAGAACTTCTGTGCGTTGCCTGTTCTCCGTATCACTGGACCACTTTCTGACCAGAGGGACAATGAGAAAAAGGAAAGAAATGTCTGTTGAGTGTCTGCTAGAGGCCAGGTCTTCCATGAGGTCAGCACGTTGAACCCATGTAAGAACCTGAGGCATGGCTTTCTGTTCTTCATTTCACAGGGGAGGGTATGGAGCTCAGAGAGGTTAGAGGAGTTGCTCAAGGTCATATGACTTTCATTGTGGAGCTGGGATGTAAAAGCTCCACCCCACAGAGCTCAAGCTCTTGCTGCACATCTTATAAAAGGCGTCCTACAGGAACCTGGTCACCAGATGCCCCCAAGTGACCCTTCTTTGTCCTGCTTTGTTCCTATCAGGGTGGTCTTCTCCATGAGAGTGTGTCTTTTGGATGCAGCCAATTATGGGCAATGCAAGGACATAAATTCAAAAAGCTTGTCTTAAAACAGCAACTTAAGCAAAGGGATGGTATTGGAGGGTTTTTAGCCTCCAATGATAGGCCTTAGGATCCCCAACTCACCTCCAAATAATACCTTAAAAAAAAAAAAACAGTAGATTTGACAATTAAGCCTACCTTTAAGATTCATTTCTAGGCCGCACTTCTCATCAGATCTGCTCCTAAGCCCCAACTATATAGAAATTCTGAATCCACAACTGTCCTTAGGAAAAATACCAGAAAGGATTTTTCTGTAATTTCCCCTCAACTGAGTTCCTTAAGGGAAGGAGTAGTTTTGGTTCGTGTTTCGTCTATATATCTGCAGCACTTAGAGCTGTGCTTGGAACCTAGCAAACACCCAGCGATGTTTGTGGAGAGAATGAATGGGGAAATGAAAGCCGGAGACCACAGAGCAGAGAATGGTGGTAGAACGACTCCTGATCATCTTTGCCAGGACCCCAAACTCTCCTGAATTCCCCTTCCCTGTCTCCTCTCTCTAGCACTTCCTCCCAATCCATAAATCCTGGTGCCATGAGTTAGAGTTGTAAGGACACTCGGATCTGATGATCCACACTGGAAAGGTAGTGTGGTTGTGAATCTCATTTTTCCATCAATTAGCAAATTCTGGGCCACCAAAGCTCCCGGGTGAACCAGACAAGCGCCATCTTGGACAAATCCACCCCGGTGACCGTTCTGTGACCGGAAAGCCTTCTGGAGCGCAGCCCCTCACCCCACATTCTTTCTTTTTGTTTACCCTCACCCTTAAGCACGCCCTTGGCATAATGTCCTTGATTTGCTCTGGAGATAGGACTGTGACACACACCTGTACTTGTTTTAAAATTTAAATTTAACTAATTAACATATGAAGTATTATTGGTTTCAGAAGCAGAGGTCAGTGATTCATTAGTCTTATATAACACCCAGTGCTCATGGCATCACGTGCCCTCCTTAATGCCCGGCACCCAGTCACCCCCTCCCTCACCCGCCTCCCCTCCAGCAGTCCTCAGTCTGTTTCCTATGCTTAAGAGTCTCATATGCTTTGTCTGCCTCACTGATTTCATCTTGTTTTACTTTCTCCTCTACTCCCCCATGATCTTCCGTTTTGTTTCTTAAAGTCTGCATATGCATGAGATCATATGATGATTGTCTTTCTCTGATTGACTTATTTCACCCTGATCTCATCTGGTCTCAGAAGCTAAGCGGGTTCAGGTCTGGTTAGTAATTGGATGGAAGACACACACCTGGTTTTAAACATTCTCTCCTCCGTAGACCGGCAGCGCTCCCAGCCTCTAGGGCTAGAGAAGCAGGTCTCAGGGGAGGTGGGGTTGCTGAGACAGGCCCAAGACATACTTCTGCCCAGAAGTCTCCTTAATAAGCCATTTCTTGTCAAGCTGGACTTGTCAGCCTTTTTCTTTGGTCCTATGGCTCCTTCAGCCTTTGGAGGCCTTTATGCATGTACCTCCCCCTCACAGAACAGCTCCTAAGCATGGGAGCCCCGGCCCCCTACAATTGTTTTCCCTGGGTCCTTCCATCTGTAGTAATAGTACCACAAAGGATACATCTTCCATATCATACACAGAAATTAGCGTTGTGTACAGTCCCACACAGCATCCTGCACTGCTCAGGAACTGAGGTGCCCAGACGTGTGCCCATTTTCTTGCATTAAAGTTCAATCCCCGGATGCCTTAACCCCCTCAGTGGGTTAAGCCTCTGCCTTCGGCTCAGGTCATGATCTCAGGGTCCTGGGATCCAGGCCCAAATTGGGCTACTTGCTGGGCGGGGAGACTGCTTCTCCCTCTGCCCGCTGCTCCCCCTGCTTGTGCACGCTCTCTCTCTCTCTCTCTGACAAATAAATAAATCTTACATAAAAATAAATAAATAAATAAAAGTTCGACCTCTTCTCTAGGCCAGTATGTCCCAATTCACTCATCCAGCTCTGAGCACATTCCCCAGCTCCTCTGCTATGGCTCATTCATTAATTCATTCCACTGACTTTCTGTCCCTCCCCTTCCATTTAAATTCCGAAGCGTCCCCTTCAGATCCCTGTGTCCAGTGCGCCTGCAGATTTTCTCCTCCTTCCCTGTCAAGCCAGCTCTTCTTCCAGACATTCCTATTTCTGTTCGCAGAATTGCTGTTTGAAATTTCAGTCACTTCAATTCCCTTAGAACTCGGAATTAGTCATCTGGGATTCTTTCCCTCCTGCCAGGCACTTCATCGAATCTTACCTATTCCGCTCTGCGTCTGTTCCTGCCCGCACGCCCATCGTTTCCTCCTAATTACCACCGGAATTTGTCGGGGGCCTGTTACCCCTTGTCTTCCACCAGTCTTTTAGCCGGTTTTTTCATCCCCAGCCTCACCCTCCCTCCAATCCAGCCTCCGGAGTACTCCCAAATTAATCCTTGAAAGGAGCATAAACTACTATGTTCCTATTCTAGAACCTTCCAGATTTTCACCATTGTCTACTGAATTATTACCCTTTCTTCTGCAGCAGGGTCCCAACCTCCTTCTCTCCCCTCTTCTCCCTCCCGTCCTATCCTTTTATTCCTTCCAAAAAGATGTCCTGTAGGGTGAAATAGACTGCAGTCAGTCATTAAAATAAGAAGGCACTTCTGTATGAACAGGTATTGAAAGTCCTCCAAGATATAATACACTACCAGGGGCAGGAGAAAAGGATATATGTATTATGTGTGTGTGTGTGTCTGTGTGTGTGCACGCATGTGTGTGCGTCTGTGTGTGTGCGCGCGCACATGTGTGTGTGCATGTGTATGCGTGTGTGTGTGTGTGTGTGTGTGAAGAGAGGGAGAGATGTAACAAGAATGTCATACCAGGGATTACTTGCTTCTAAGAAAGGGAACCATGGGTAGGACTGGGCAATAGGAATGCAAAAGGGAGTAGTTTGTACTTTTTAAATTTTGTGTCCTGTAAATTGATGACTTACCAGGTACACATAGGGACCTTGATTTTACAATGTGAAACAGAATAAAAATTTTATCATCCGTGGTTCCACCACCAGGAATTAATTGTGACCTTTCGTCTTTTGTCAAATTTATGTCCACACCTTTTATGGCTTATGAAAAACAAGAAAGCTTTATACCTTAAGTTAAAGCCCCATAAGAAGCTCTCCCCTCCCAGTCCCGTTCTTGCGGTCCCCCCTCCCTACCTCCCGGAAGCAGCCGCCACTGTAAATTTGGGGTGTATTTTAGCAGACCAGCTTCCCTCCTTTCAACCAGCTTCCTGAGCCTCCATAATCACGTTATACTTTGGGACATGTTAAAGCATATGGAGCTGTGTCCTCATCTGTGTATAATTTCACAGCTTGCTTTCTTCACTCAAAATTATGTTTAAAATTATTTATGCTAATATACACATTTTACAATACTGTTTGTAAATATTGCAGACTCTGTATATCATATTTTGCTCCCTTTTTCTATGTGTGTTTCCTCTTTCTATTAATGAGTGAGGTTATTTCCAGGTTTTTTTTGCTATTGTGAACAGTGCTGTAGTAAAATCCTTTGCATGCCTCCTTAGACACCTGTGCGAGAGTCGTTCTTAAGTCTATACCCAGAAGTGGAATTGTTTATTCTAGTGTCAGGTTAGTGGGGCTGGCCAAAGTGCTGCCCAAAGTTGAGCTTCATTTTATACATTATACAAACACGTCATGTCCCCAACATCCTGGCCAACCCTTCATGTTGCCAAATTTTAAGGTTTTTCCCCAATATGATGAGTGCAAACTTGTTTGCACTGTGCTTTTGATGCACATTTATGAGTAAAGTTGCAAAACTCTCATATGCCTATTGGTCATTCAGCTTTCTTCATAAATTAGATTTTACTATTCTTGGCCAATTTTTCTTCAGTTGGGTTCTTTGGTCCATTTAACATGTAACATATATTTATCAAATGCCTGCTAGACATCAGGCATTATTACTGTCCCCTAAGTGAATAGGTACCCCTGCATCTCTATTAACTGCATTTTTTTTACCTTGCTAAAATCAAGATAAAATTCTGTCATCTACTAATGTCATTGGCATACTTGACTAATTTGTAAGTCCCTTAAATCACATACATATTTACTTATGTATAATTACAAAGATTACACAGCAATCTCACTCCTGTAATCCCACTGAACTACCATCACTACTATGTTATGATCTATCACAGACTGTATTGAGTAGTTCCTAAGCAGGAAACTACTTCTGGATAAAATTGAAAACTGAACTGAGAAATTCATTTTGCAAGGCTGACGTAATACGTAGACTTTATTTTTCTTTTTTTTTAAAGATTTTATTTTTTTTATTTGACACACAGAGATCACAAGCAGGCAGAGAGGCAGGCAGAGAGAGAGAAAGAGAGAGAGAGAGAAGCAGGCTCCCTACTGAGCAGAGAGCCTGATGTGGGGCTCGATCCCAGGATCCTGAGATCATGACCCAAGACAAAGGCAGAGGCTTAACCCACTCAGCCACCCAGGCCCAGTATGCAAACTTTAAAGTATGAACTTTAAACAAGGATGGTTATGTATTATGCAGGTCAGAACACCTGCACTGCTAAATTATTCGAAGATGGCCGAAGATGATCCATCTCTGTATAGAATTCCTGGATATAGGTGCTTTCTAGAGTGGAATTCTGTGTGAAAGTTCCAAAAGATTATTATAAATGATGTGTTTGGGCTTTGTATGTTATTTGTTATAGTGACTCTAATAAGTGAAATATGTACCTTTAGGGCGCCTGGGTGGCTCAGTGGGTTAAGCCGCTGCCTTTGGCTCAGGTCATGATCTCAGGGTCCTGGGATTGAGTCCCGCATTGGGCTCTCTGCTCAGCAGGGAGCCTGCTTCCCTTCCTCTCTCTCTGCCTGCCTCTGCCTACTTGTGATCTCTCTCTGTCAAATAAATAAATAAAATCTTAAAAAAAAAAAAAAAGAAATATGTACCTTTAAAAATAAATGATGCTCTCTTCTCCATCAGGAGTCTAATCTGTTAATGCAACTAGTAAAATTCAGACTTCATAGAAAAGTCCAGAACTTATATGGATGACACTGTAAACAACAGTTACCTCTGAACTAGTCTGTTGTTCTCTATATTGTTTGAACTTTAGATATAAACATGTATTAATTTTATAATAAAAGGATAAACTTGGATATTTTTTCTCTAAAGAACATCACTAAACAACTTGTAGAAATGTTCATGATATAGTGTTAAGCAGAAAAAGCAGATCATTAAATAATATTTATAGTATCATCTCATTTTATTAAAAATTATGTATATGTGCATAGATAAACACCTTAATGTTAAACATGTTAAGTTTTTAGTGGAAAGATGATTAGTGTTTTTACTTTCTTCTTTGTGTTGTTCTGTATTTTCTCCTGGTTTATTTTTTAAAATATTTTATTTATTATTTATTTGAGAGAGAAAGCATACAGTGAGGGGTGGAGGGAGAGAGGAAGAGGGAGAAGCAGACTCCCTGCTGAGCAGGGAGTCCAATCTGGGGCTCTAACCCAGACACTTAACCAACTGAGCCCCCCAGGCACCCCTAATTTATTTTTTAATGGGAAAAAATAATGTTTTTAAATAGAATATTGTGCAAGAACAAAAATTTTAAAAAAAAGGGGGGGGGTGCGCCTGGATGCCTCTGCTTTTGGCCCAGGTCATGATCTCAGGGTCCTGGGATCGAGCCCCACATCAGGCTCTCTGCTCAGCGGGGAACCTGCTTCCCCCCATCTCTCTCTCTGCCTGCCTCTCTGCCTACTTGTAATCTCTCTCTCTCTCTGTCAAATAAATAAATTAAATATTTTTAAAAAATAAAATAAAAATAGAATAAAATAATGTTTTCCAGGGCGCCTAGGTGGTTCAGTCAGTTAAGCCTCCACCTCCAACTCAGGTAACAATCCCAGAATCCTGGGACAGAGCCCTGCATCAGGCTCCCTACTCAGTCAGGAATCTGCTTCTCCTTCTGTCCTTCCCCGCCCCATTTGTGATCTCTCTCACACTCTCTCAAATAAATAAAATCTTTTAAAAAATAAATAAAATAAGGGACGCCTGGGTGGCTCAGTTGGTTGGGCAGCTGCCTTCGGCTCAGGTCATGATCCCAGAGTCCTGGGATCGAGTCCCACATCAGGCTCCTTGCTCGGCAGAGAGCCTGCTTCTCCCTCTGCCTCTGCCTGCCTCTCTGTCTGCCTGTGCTCGCTTGCTCTCTCTCCCTCTGTCTCTGACAAATAAATAAAATCTTAATAAATAAATAAATAAATAAATAAAATCTTTTCCAGGGATTCCTGGGTGGTTCGGTCGGTTAAGCGGCCAACTCCTGATTTCAGCTCAGGTCATCGTCTCAAGGTTGTAAGATTGAGCCCTGCATTGGGCTCTACACTCAGCAAGGAATCTGCTGGAGCCTTTTCTCTGGACCTCTCCCCCTGCTTGTGTGTCCTCTGTGTCTCTAAAATAAATAAACACATCTTTAAAAAGAAAGAAAGAAAGAAAAAAAAAAAAAGAATGTTTTCCAATCCTTGCCCAATCTTACTGTTTAGTTGCAGAGCTAAGGTTGTGGCTTCAAATTTAATGATGTTCCTGGAGTTGTGTAACCATGTAGAACAGGCTTTGCGGGCTACCCTGCCGGGAGGCAGCCCGTGCCTGCAAACAGCCACCTCCTGCTTGGCAAAGACCTGGGCTCCACCCTAGCTCTTCACCAAACTGCCAGCGAGACCTTGGCAGAAATCCTTCTAAGCTTCTGTTCCCTGCCCTGTAAGAGGGAGATGAGAGTGCCCACCCTACCCATTGTAATGATTCTCTCCGGGGAGCTAACAAAAACAACAAATCAATATATACAAAGCAATAAAAATAATAAAATATATATAAAGCAATACTGAAGGGTTCTACAGATGGAAGTTGATGATATTATTACGTCATCCCCAAGCTCAGAGAGGCAACCATCAACCTTCTCATGGAGACAAGAGCTAAATGATACAAATGGTCTTTCTTTAATGCCTCCTCCCTTGAACTATTACTTTGAGAGGCCACATTGGTCAAAACAACTATTTAATAATTATCTTTATAGGATTAAAAGCAAGGCATAGTTCCTATGAAAATGAAAACAGAGCTGACACAACATTGTTGCTGTATCTGCCCTTAGCACGCACAGGGACCTGTCAGACTCACTAAGTCACTTGTTAGCAACTCTGAAAAACACATTCTTTTCCCAGGGAGAAACAATTTCACCAAAGAGGGCTCTCATACTCATTATTGCTACCTTCACGATCCACAGACGATTCACAAAGTAGCCATCATAACATAAAATCTCGATTGATCACAAGCCAAGAACAAAACCATTAGATAACCAAAAACATCTTCCAATACTTCTTTCTTTAGCCAAAACATTTTACAAGAAAATAGTGATATAACAGAGGGGTTTAAATGCCAGAAAATGTAAGCATGGAAGAACAAAAGAACTGTTTTGTTCACCACTACATTCCCACTGACTAGAAATTTTTTGTTTGTTTGTTTGTTTTTAAGATTTTATTTATTTATTTGACAGACATAGATCACAAGTAGACAGAGAGGCAGAGAGCTGAGCAGAGAGCTTGATGCGGAGCTCGATCCCAGGACCCTGAGATCATGACCTGAGCCGAAGGCAGAGGCTTAACCCACTGAGCCACCCAGGCGCCCCTAGAAGTGTTTTTTAAATACATTTTGAAAATTGATTTTAACACGAAAATCATATATACTATGATGTTGGGGCATTGCAAGACCCTAGATCGTTGAAGAAAGTTTTCTTTAAAATTAATACATTCAGGCCTCCTGGGTGGCTGAGTCGGCGTCCAACTCTTGATTTCTGCTCAGTCATGATCTCAGTGTCATGAGATCAAGCCCTGTATCTGGCTTGAGATTCCTCTCTCCCTCTGCCCCTTGTCTTTCTCTCTCTCTCCCTCTCTATAAATCAATAAATAGATATATAGAGAGAGACATAAAATCAGTGTGTTGTACTAACCAAGGATAAGAACAAAGACTTTTCTGCAATGCTTGGAGGCTTTAATGTGTTATCTTTCCATTTTCTCCTTTGAATCAGACACTATTCAGAATTCTCAAAATTGATCCCCCAAAATTAATAAATTCTGATTAACTGAAGGTTTCCTTGCCTCTTATGTTGGGATATCTCACCCCAATACCTGTTTCACAGTAAAATTCCTCTGGAAATGCATACTGATGAGAGGTGTTTGGGGAAAGTCTTAGAGTTCCATCTTCTACAAAATCTATTGTAACTTCATCAACCATTAATATATATATTATATGTATCAATACATGTATTGACTATATTTTAAATAAGTTCTTTGGCCCTAAGTACTTACTTCTTTGTATATATGTATCTATGGCTGCCTGTGTATGTCCCACTTTCCCGAGGTTCTCCACGCTTCTGAAGGACGGGTGACTTCCTTTTTCTCTGTCTGTGCCCTAGGACAACACAAACACAAACTTTTTATGGAAATCATAAAGGTGAATAAACATATAAAAAGGCAAATAAATACTTAGAGTCCAGCACTTGAGGTCCCCTGGACTCTAATCACATGGAGATTTTGTCAGTCACAAGGAGTATTTGAAATTTAGGATAATCTTTTTCCTTCTTTTCTTACAAATGTATACCTTATACCCAAAAGGAACACATTAAGAGTCCTGATATTTTTCCTTGCAAACAATTTGCAGATAACATTCTAACCTGCATTTACTATTTCTGCTTCTCAGCATTTGCGGAGCCCAAGCTGTGTAATCAGCAGCCCCATGTAGCTTGCTGAGGTGTGAAGGCGAGAGAGAGACAAGAAAGGACAGATTGTTGATTAAGACAGGCTTCCGGCCCTCGAGAAGTTAGCAAAGAGAACCCTGTAAGTAATAAAAATCTAAAAGGACAATTTTGTATGTGTGTAGGTCAACTCTGTACAGCTGGGAGATTCACAAAGAGCTTTCCAAAGCAGGGCATATGGAACTGGATCCTAGAGGATGATTAGGAGTTTTCTAGGCATAGAGGAAATGAGCAATCTTGGCAAAGGAAACACCATGTGATAAAGGTAAAGAAAGAAGAAAAAATCAAATATTTCTTTTTTTTTTTTTTTAAGATTTTATTTACTTATTGACAGACAGAGATCACAAGTAGGCAGAGAAGCAGACAGAGAGAGAGGAGGAAGCAGGCTCCCTGCTTAGCAGAGAGCCCAGTGTGGGGCTGGATCCCAGGACCCTGGGATCATGACCTGAGCCGAAGTCAGAGGCTTTAACCCACTTGGCCACCCAGGCACCGCTCAAATGTTTCTAACGGCTGGAATTGGAATGCCTGGGTGCCTGAGGCTCCCCTCGTCTCTCACACAGAACGTAGTACTTAGCATCAGGGCACTGAGCCATTCTTTTATTATGATGCATTTATAGCTGTGTCTTTCCCGCCAGACTTGAGAGCGGGCACCAATGAGCACTGGTTTTATGTCTATAGTATTTTAAATAACGTCTAGCACAAAATAAACAATGCAAAAAATTATTTTACTTTTGTTACTTCTTTTACTGCATGAATACTATGTCTACACTACATGTAGTGGTAATAAACATCTACACTCCATCATCATTTTAATGACTATATTTAAATAGCTATTTCTATGACAGTACAATGTGTATATTTATTATTCCCAGTTGCCTTTAGAATAATTTTATCATGTTCCCTAGAATGCAATGTGTTTTAAAAAGAGATTTCATTAGATGTATGAATTTTGGGGAGACTCAACATGCTTAATATATTAAAACTTTAAAAATCATATATCAAGGGACATCTGATTTATCAATAGCTTTTAAAAATCTACTTTGTACTCCATAATTTCCTTTAAATAAGCAATGCAAATTTCCTATTAAATACACTCTACAAATTTAAATTTTTATTTGTAAATAAGACCTAATTTTATTGTATTGACTAGTCATTACAAGCTTATAGAACTATTAATTTATACATTGATTTTTGTAGCCTATTATCTTATTGAACATTTTATTAGTTTTAATAGTTTTAAATTAATCTATTGAAGTTTTTGAGTAGACAATTATATTATCCATGGGTAATATTAATTTTATCTCTGCAAACTGTATACTTTGTTTTGTTTTCCTGTCTTACTGGGTTGAGTAGAAATCATAGAACAATGTTAGATAATATATCAGCACTCTTTGTCTTATTTCAGTCTCTAGAATTTCTTCTATTTTTGCCCATGATTTCAGATAAGTTGTATTTCTTATGTTAAAGCTTTTTTATTACTAATTTCCTATTTTATCAAAAATAGATGTTGAAATTTATCAATTGCCTTCTCATCAATTAAATCCATATGAATTAAAGCTAAATAGATTGGTACTTTGGAACATTTGTACATTTAAGAACCATTAGTATAATTTATAAACACTTGTACCACATAAAGAGTAGCCAGAGAATGTAGGCCGTGTACCTTTTTTGACGATATTTGCCTAGTTCATAGCATAGCTCGAAATCTTCACGCGGTAGTTGTCTGCTGAGGGGAAGGTACACTATGTTTCTCCTTTAAGAGATGTAGTTACCAGCTGTGGAAGGTTTGGTTAGTGCCACAGCCAAAACTTACAATATGGCCGCCCAGTTCCCATGTACTCTTTCCTAAGGAGAAAGGTTCTGGCATTATATGGATTTATTCCTTTGACCTATTGATGGGGACACAATAAGACAGTGACTGGCACACAATAGGTACTAAATAAATATTTGTTGAATAATTAATAAGTAAAAAAATATTTAAGTTATAAGTGGCATTTTTGGAAGTAGTTCTTGGACCCTTCTTTCAATTTTGCCTGTAATTTTTCATCAATTTGATTTTTATTTCTTTTTTTTTTTTTTTTTTTTTACAATTCTTTTTTTTTTTTTTTTTTAAAGATTTTATTTATTTATTTGACAGAGAAATTACAAGTAGATGGAGAGGCAGACAGAGAGAGAGAGAGAGGGAAGCAGGCTCCCCGCGGAGCAGAGAGCCCGATGCGGGACTCGATCCCAGGACCCTGAGATCATGACCTGAGCCGAAGGCAGCGGCTTAACCCACTGAGCCACCCAGGCGCCCTGATTTTTATTTCTAAAATGAAATTTGGGGCATCTGGGTGGCTCAGTTGGTTAAGCAGCTGCCTTCAGCTCAGGTCATGATCACTGGATCCAGGGATCAAGTCCTGCATCCAACTCCCTGCTTACTGGAGAGCCTGCTTCTCCTTCTGCCTCTGCCTGCCGTTCTGCCTAATTGTGCTTTCTTTCTGTCAAATAAATAAATTAAATATTTTAATTAATTAACTAGTTAATTAATTAAAATAAAATTTAGACATTCATTTTTGTATAAAATAATCTATTTTATCCAGACTTTATTACACATACTGACTTCACAGCCTAAAAATTACCTCCTTGAAAAAGACAAAGATCGGAATCGCTATTTTGTTATCTTCACTTAAAGACGTATTTGACTATTCTTCCCCGCCAACCCTATTCCTGCTTTTTTTTTCTTTTCTTTTCTTTGTTATTTCTAAGGGGTAAGGCATTTAATTTAAACTTCACTTATTATTTCTAACTTTGACTGTGGGCAGAGAATGCAGCCTGTGCACTTCTTTGCCTTACTGAGATTATTCTATGATCAGAGTTTATAAACATTTCAAGTGTAGAGAAAAGAGGGTGTAATCCTCTATGGTATATAAAGTGTAATCAATAACTATCAGGTCTTTTATTTCCAGTTATTCTGATACTCCCACCTCACCCTATCCTCTTTCGTCTCCCTGCTTGATCCAACAAAGACATAAGTGAAAGATGTATATGGAAAGAATGCCAAGAGAAGGAATGAATGTAATTGAACAAATTAAGGGGTATATAAACAAAAAGATTGAAATGTAAAAAGCCAACTGTAAGACATGTGTTTATTGATAGGAACATTTTAGAAACTTAGTTTAATAATGTCTAACTCTCGAATATAGAATGAAATGTCAAGAATTCATAATCCTGTAACCTTCGCACAACAAAAAATGATAAAGAATAACTTTTTTAAGATTTTATATATATATTTATTTATTTATTTGAGAGAGAGCGAGAGCGAGAGAGAATGATCGGGGTGAGGGGCAGAGGGAGAAGCAGACTCCCAACTGAGCAGGGAGACTGATGAGGGGCTCAATCCTAGGACTTTGGGATCATGACGCTAACAGAAGGCAGATGCTTAACCCACTGAGCCACCCAGGTGCCCCTAAAGAGTAGTTTTTAAATTTATAAAAACAAAACATGATGGGGTGCCTGGGGCACTCAGTGGGTTAAGCATCTGCCTTCGGCTCAGGTCATGATCTCAGGGTCCTGGGATGGAGCCCCACATTGGACTCTCTGCTCAGTGGGGAGCCTGCTTCCCCCTCTCTGCCTGCCTCTCTGCCTATTTGTGATCTCTGTCTGTCAAATAAATAAATAAAATATTTTAAAAAATAAAATAAGACATGACAGTAACAAAAAGTCTAATTAAAATATACATGTCTATCATGGAGAATTAAGAAAAGAAGGTAAGGTGATTTCAATTTGGGCTCCATCACACAACAGTAATACTTTGCCTTCAGAAACCCACTTAATCTCTTTAAACCACTTATTTATCTCTAAAAGGGAGTGTGCAGAGTGCTATAATAAGTTTATAAAGTACCTAAAACTTAAGAAGTTCTCAATGAGCTCATATTTTCAGGAGTTAATTTTTTATTAAGATTTTATGAATTTAATGGTGTTCAATCTCCAAACATTGGAAAGAGAAAGAAAACCCAGTATATGCTACTTCCTTTGCAGAAAGACAAATCTGCCAAAGTTATTGTTTCTGAGTTCTAAAAATGAACTTGAAATTTGCAAAAGGGATGTGGTATTTACTGTGTTGTGATATCCAGATTAGTAGACTCCTATTACCAGGTCTTTATTTATTATTATGTTTAACTAAAAGTGTATTTTAGTAGAATATTCACTTGTCGGTGAAAAATACAAGCAATCACCAGCTGTAAATAGAAAGTACGTAAGACAGAAAACAAAGCAAATGCTGATATTTTAATAAATCAAAACAGAGGTAGAAGCATTATGTGAAAATACAACAGTAATTACTACTGGGTTCTTACCTTTGGTTGCTTAAGCAATATATCTTTGTCTTCTAGAAATGGAAGTCAATGGCATATCCAAAATAAACAGGGATAGAGTATAAATCTTGACATTGTCAAAATCCGGTTCCTATTATTTTAAATAATAAATCTGCTGGTCTTTTTCTTTTCTGTAATTATGTGCAAATGGCTAGTTTTCCTACCTAATCATTCCCAAGGAAAGAAACAGTTCTGTGGCATTGGCAAAGGAGGATTTTCATGGGTCATTATTGGATTTGCGGATTTATATACGGATGAAAATAACAGCAACCAAATCACCATTATCCTTAGCTTGACCCGGAGCTTATTAATATGTATGAGTTAGAGATAAAAGGGGGTTGCTCAGAGCTACACCTCTTGACAAATCTGAAAGTGAAGTTAGCCAAGGGTTATAGTGCCTAATGGATTTTATTAAAGTTACACTATCAATTCACCCAGGGTTATAATCCTGAAAGAATTGTTTGGGTTTAGGGATGCCTGGGTGGCTCAGTCAGTTCAGCGTCTACCTTCAACTCAGGTCATGATCCTAGGGTCCTGCGACTGAGTCCCACATGGGGCTCCCTGCTTGGAAGGGATCCTGCTTCTCCTGCTGCTCTGCCTGTTTGTGCTTTCTCTATCTCTGACAAATAAAGTGAATAAAATCTTTTTCAAAAAAAAAAGAAGGAATTGTTTAGATTTTTTGCAATATATGATTAAATTTCTAAATACAGTGTGATCTTATTAAAAATTATTAAAACTATTAAAATATAGAGTGAATTATTTATTCATTTTGTGAAAGAATTGCATGTGTGAAACATACCTGACCAAGAGATAAAATGAGTCTGAGCTTGCCTGAAAGGATAGTTCTTAGTTCAGCTGTGCAAAAAACATTAAGTTATGCCAGTTAGCATCTCAGTGTTATTCTAATGACCAAAAAAAAATTTTCCCTAAGAATTTTTAGTGCAACATTTGACAATTTTACATAGTCTCAAAACTTTGGCTTATGACTGAAATTCATGAACAATCTGAAATATTCTCTCCATTTAGCAAAACTGCTTTCATTTCTGTCTATCAGCTCCCAAAATACATCTTTCTTTCTCCAGTACTTGCACTATATGTCCTGCTGAGTAATTAGTCGCTGAACAACCCAGTTAATGTTTGCCGTTCCAGTTGGATGACCTCCGCACCCAGTGGGCTCCAAGGTCCTCAAAATGGGAGATCCCCCACGGTACCTGACAGAGAAAATTAGCGGAGTACTGAGTACTCTTTTCTTTTGGAAAGTTGGCTTTTGGGTTCTAGAATTTTAAAAGTAATATTTAATTTCTGATTATAAAAGAAAATATGTTTCATAAAACATAGCTATTACAGAAAGGAAGAAAATAAAACTAAAATGGGTTTACCTTACTCATATTCTTATTATGATCAATATTAACATTTTGGTTCATACTCTCATATGTAGTTTTTATATAAAATTATTCTGGTTTTATTAATATTATAGTATTTTTTATTTTTTATTACTAAATATGTACCCAAAAGTGTCCTTTCAAAGACTGCATCACATTCTATGATAGTCTATTATTACATAATTTATGGATAGATTTCAATTTCATTGGACATTTTTCTTCTGGTATAAATTTTTCAAAAGGAATGTTCTTATTTTTAAATCATTATGTACAACTGTGATCACTTATTATTTTCTTAGGAATGAGATTACTAGAATAAAGTGTATTACCATTACTTCAAATTTGTATTGCCAGTATAATTTCCAGAAAATCTGGTTACCTGTTTGACTGTATAATATTAAGTAAACGACTGCCATTTGTAATTTGTTGACTTCTTTCAATTTTTCAACCAGTATGTTACCAATATACTATTTTAGCCTACTTTTTTGTAACTTAGTTATAACACATAGCCTTTAAACTGCTAGAATGTGTGTTTTTGATAAAACCACTCCATTACACACTTCCTCCAAACTAACCAGTGTAGTCACTTAGGTCACAATTTAGTTTTATGCTAAAATGTTATTGTTTCAGTCTCTCTCTCTCTCTCTCTCTCTCTCTCTTTTTTTTACAATGCATGCTTATTATTTTAATTTCAGTCTGGGTGTGTCAGTCTCTTTAAGCAGAATTACATAATCTGCTTAGGAAAATAAACCCCTTGCTTTGCATAACATAGAGGTATCTTAAACCCATCTCTATGAAATTAATTGAAAACATTTCAAAAAGCATGAAATGGTAGTAAATATTGAAATCACCTATAGAAAGGATAGTAAGGAATGAAGAGACACACAAAGAGAACCCCCCACTCCTCTCCCCACTGAAACCCTCAGTTTGTTTCCCGGAGTCCAGAATCTCTCATGGTTCGTCTCTCTCTCTCTGATTTCTCCCCCTTCGGATTTCCCTCCCTTCCTCCATGGTATTGCTTATGTTCCACATATGAGCAAAACCATATACTAATTGTCTTTCTCTGCTTGACTTACTTCGCTTAACATAATCCCCTCCAGTTCCATCCGCGTGGTCGCATTCATCCTTTGTGATGGCTGAGTAATATTCCATTGTATATATGGACCACATCTTCTTCATCCATTCATCTTTTGAAGGACAGCTCGGCTCCTTCTACAGTTTGGCTATTGTGGCCGTTGCTGCTATGAACATGGGGGTAGCTGTGCCCCTTCTTTTCACAACATCTGTATCTTTGGGGTAAATACCCAGTAGTGCAATGGCTGGGTCATAGGGTAGCCCTATTTTTAACCTGCTGAGGAACCCACACTGTTTTCGAAAGTGACTGCACCAATTTGCATTCTCTAGACCTATCTCTTATGTGAAAGATAAAACTAAAACAAATACACCTGAAAATAAAACAAGATGACGAGATTGGGACTTTGTTCATGGAATATTCATTTTCTCATGGATTGTTTCTTATTTGAAACTTTCTTAAATGATTTAATGAATTAAATAGTTGGAGCAATAATTTTAATCAAAATTTCTTCCTCCTGCCCATTTAACTTCCAGCTGACATCATGAAACTTCACAGAACTTGTGATTATAAAACAGTTCTTGCCCCAGTGAATGTTAATGCAAGGTCTTCGAGCGCAATGGTCCAGAAAGAATTCTTGAGACATTTGCAGTGCAACTTACTAAGTTCATTTAAGTAGTACAGGGGCAGGACCCTTGGGCAGAAAGACCTGCACATTTTGCCCTCTGAGGCTGGTGGTTATTGACTTAGTAATCAAAGAGAAGGGGGCATGCAGGAAGTATCAGATTACTTTGAATTTCTTTGAATTTCCATGCCTAAAACTAATTTTGCAAGATTCCTGTGCTGCTTATCATTCCGTTCAATATTAACTCTTGGTGAAATATACAGGCAGTGGTGAGACCCTTAAGGAATGTAGCAAATAGCAAATACTTGATCCTCATCCAAACTGTGCAAGCTTTAGGTCAGCCTTCTGGGCTAAGGGTAAATATTTTCCTGCCTCAAAATCAAATCCCTCAACCAGTCTCTCTCTCCCTCCATCTCTCTCTCTCTCTCTCTCTCTCTCACACACACACACACACACACACACACACACAATTCTTTACCTCTTTGGAATGACTCGTTTGTTTTATCTCAAATGCACCTTTCTTTACCATCTCTCACACTTCTTTCTTCTACCTTTCCCCCTCCAAATCCACAATTAATTAATTTTAGGGACACCTGGGTAGCTCAGTGGGCTAAAACCTCTGCCTTCAGCTCTGGTCATGATCGCAGGGTCCTGGGATCGACCCCCGCATCGGGCTCTCTGCTCAGCAGGAAGCCTGCTTCCTCTTCTCTCTCTCTCTCTCTGTCTGCCCCTCTGCCTACTTGTGGTCTCTGTCTGTCAAATAAATAAATAAAATATTTTTTTAAAAAAGGATGAACTTTTTATTATCCCAATTCTCCAGGTAATGCTCTTCAGCTGTGTAGTCTAGAGACAAAATGACTTAATCTTCCTGAATTTCCATTTCCTCTGTGGAATGAAAATGTAATGCCTACTTCATTAGGTTTTTGTGAAGATAAATGGAGCAAGGTTATAGAGTGTCACACACTTTTGGTATACACAGTCAATGTTCTCTCCCTCTCCTTCCCTTTTCTCTGAGCTCTTAGACTGCATCTAAAGCTTCGCTGCCCATGGATGAGGTCTTACCAGTCCTCGATATGTTGTCATGGGACTCCTGGAAGCCAGGTACATGCAGCTATTAATAGCTAACTTATGTAAAGCTGTAGAACCATTATTTATATCTTGTTTCTAAATAATTTATTATATAATTCTAGTAAAGTATGATCAAGTGAAATAATTTTTTTTTTAATGAAAATCTGTTTTTTGTGTGTAGAGCACTTAACAATGTGAAATACTAATCGTTCGTAAAGGCATAGAATTTGTTCAAGTGTTCCTTTGTTCATTCAACATATAATTCCTAAGCACCACACTGTACTAGGCACTGTTTGAAGGTCTGGGAGAACACACAGCCTTTCCCTTAGAGACAATAACCAAAGAAGAGATTTTTACAATACAAGATAGTTAAGAGCTGAGGAAGCACTTACAAGGAGCTCTAAGATTTGGGGAGGAGAAGAACTAGACCGGAAGACTGCCACGGGAAAATTATCTCCGCTGAAATTGAAGGTAAATAGGAATGTTGTTTTCACACATTAAACGTACATACTAGGATATTCAAAGGGTGAGAGTGTGCTTTATTTTGTTTTGTTTTGTTTTCCCCTCCAAAGTGTGATGAGCTTGACCTAGCCCATCTATCCATGGATTTCTTTTCTTGGGACCTGCAGTAACCTTGACTGATGGAAAGAACAGAGCCACATTGGATTACCTGTTTAGTAGGCTACTTTTAGTCTGGTTCCGGGTCTTGCTTGGTCAGCTCCCTTTAATCTTTATAATCCTATTTAAACTGCCTCTAACTATAAATGCTCATTTGCATGACATTGACTCCTGTATTTTCATTTCAAAAATCACGTGATTCCAGGGATTCTGTCTGGCTCTTGACCCTAGATTATTAAATATTTGATAGTCTGCCTTCCAACCCACCAAGACTTTTAGCCAGAGTGGTCAGCGATGTCTTTGCAGCATTTATAACCATAATAATTAAATGTCATGTAATTAATTGTTTAATGTTGTCTTCCCTGTAAGAAATGTAAACACCAAGGAGCCAGGCCCTGTGTCTGTGTTGTTCATCACTGTGTCTCTACTGTCTACCATCATTCTATAGTAACTGATATTACAAGACCCCCTTATAAATTGCTATGCAAATTAAATAAAATGTTTATTATTATGTCTGAATTTAACTGGCCTCAGAAACTTACAGAATTTTGATTAATCCTCATATATATAAGGAGAAGCTGAGTCATGGAATTTTAGCACCTGATGTTCTTAGAATATTGGAAATAATAAACTTTGGAGTCAGACTAATGTAGACTTGCATCCTTGATCTTGGGCAAATTTTTTAACTCCTCTGAGGCTCTGTTTTTTTCCTCAGTATAATGGGACAACTTCCTTGTTTCAAGTTATAGTAATTAGAATAATCTACATTAAAACTCTTCCCACAGTCTCTGGCACAAATCAGGCCCTCATTATGTAATTATTAAGATTATTATTATTTTACTGAGAAATAGTTCCTGAAGCCCACACTATTAGTAATTTGCTGCTAGATATCAGGTAAACAACAGAATTAGATAGAGAAAATCTCAAAAGGATTCAGCGTAAAAATGACTCTGTCATGCAGAAGTGTGTAGTTGTCCCAGAGGAGTTTAAGTCTTTTATTTTTTTTAAATTTAATTTAATTTTTTTTTCAGTAAAAAAGATTCAAAATTCAAGATTCGCTGTTTATGCACCACACCCAGTGCTTAAGTCTTTTAGGTAAATATGAAAACATTTCAAATTTTGAAATGTTTGTGCCTTCAGGATGCTAGGATTCTGCAGAATCTACAGTGGAAATATGGTTGCTTACTTACCTTCCTAAAACTAGCTTTGGATTCAGCTTTCTCAGATAAGCCAAATCTTCTATATGATACCTAACTTTTAAAATTTGGTCACTGTGCCCCTTCTCCCACAGGCCCACCCCTAACATGAGCAGGACTGAGTGAGGCAAGAGAACACATAGAGGCCTACATAACACATGTCTAAATATTTAAAATCAAGTTAATGAAGTATTAAATAAAATGTGTTTTGCTTTCACCTTGAAAAACACCTTTGTAATATATATATATATATAATCTATAAAATAGATTGTTTTAACACAATTGAAACTTGGCTCAATGTCACAGATAACTGGATTTAATTTTTTTTGAACATTTTATTTATTTATTTGACAGACAGAGATCACAAGTAGGCAGAGAGGTAGGTAGAGAGGTGGGGGGGGGAAGCAGGCTCCCCACCGAGCACAGAGCCCGATGCGGGGCTCAATCCCAGGACCCTAGGATCATGACCTGAGCCGAAGGCAGAGGCTTTAATCACTGAGCCACCCAGGCACCCCTGGATTTAATTATTTTATGTGTCTGGGTGGGCCTATTGGTGGGCCAGGGATATTCACTAAGTAATAAAATAAAGATATACACAAATGATAATTGACTATATATTACATACAATTTATTTTTCTACGTTTTCAGGAAAATTACTAAATGCCTTATAATAATCATGATTTTACATTATTTGTGTTCTATTGATAGTAGGGCCAAGTTTGATAATCTTTTTTTCTTAAAGCCGTTGTCCGATGGACAACGGAAAAACCTTATAGGTAGACATGGAAAAGTAAGATGTGATCACAGTTAAAAGTGAAGCAATCTAATTAGACAGCTTTAATGCCTGTCCGCTAATGTAGAAGCTGAAATTCTGAGTGTGACCTGTTGTAGGGCTGAAAGGAGTGGAAATTAGTATTCCGCTCCTTCTTACTCACCCTCTCCTTCAACAGAATCTACACCAACATCCTGATAATCCTTCTCAAGGGTGGCCATGTCCTCATGGGCATCAGAAAACTCTCTTTCCTCCATGCCCTCCCCCACATACCCATGAACAAGGGCACACTTGGCATACAGCAGGTGGAACTTGTGGTCCAGGTGAGACCAGGCCTCAGCCATGGCTCTAGTGTTGCTCAGCATGAGCACAGCTCGTTGTACTTTGGCCAAGTCTCCACCAGGTACCACGGTGGGAGGCTGGTAATTAATGTCCACTCTGAAGCCTGTAGGGCACCAGTCCACAAACTGGATGGTACACTTGGTCTTGGCAATGGCAGCACTGATGTCTTTGGGAACCACATCACCACAGTACAAAAGGCAGCAACCCAGGTATTTACTATGGAGGGATCACATTTCACCATCTGGCTGGCTGGCTCAAAGCATGAATGCATTGGTGATCTCTGCTATAGAAAGCAGTTCATGGTAGGCTTTGCAGATGAGATGACAGGAACATATGTGGCCTGAGGGAAGTGCATGTGGGGGGATAGGACTCCAGGTTGGTCTAGAATGCTGTCAGATCAACATGCAGGGCTCCATCAAATCTGGGGAAGTGGTGATAGAAGAAATACCTCGCTAATAAGGTGGTTAAGGTTATTGTAGGTTGGGCATTCAATATCCAGGTTTCTATGACAGATGTCATAGATGGCCTCATGGTCTACCATGAAGGCACAATCAGAGTGCTGCAGGGTGGCCTGAGTAGTAATGATGGAATTGTAGGGCTCAACTACAGCTGTGCAAATCTAGAGGTCTAAATGGAGAACTCCAGCTTGGACTTCTTGCCATAATCGACAGAGAGACGTTCTATCAGCAGGGAGGTGAACCTTGAACAAGTTCCCCTCCAAAACTGTGTAAAACCAAAAAGCTTTGCATGCAGTGGTCAGCCAATTTCTGAATTTGGTTCATAACAAGGTCAATGATCTCCTTGCCAGTGGTGTAGTACCCTCAGACATAGTTATTAGCAGCATCTTCCTTGCCTGTGATGGGCTGCTCAGGGTAGAAAAGCTGGCAGTCAGTCCCAGTGTGAACTTTACCAATGACTGTGGGTTCTAGGTCTACAAACACTAAGAAGGTATTGAAGGTGTGCTTGCCAGATCCCATCTCACTGAACAAGGTGTTGAAGGAGTCATCTCCTCCTCCAGTGGTCTGCTCATTTTCCATCTGGCCATTAGGTTGGAAGTATTCCGGGCAATAGAGTTCTCAATAGGCATTGCCAATCTGGAAACCCGCCTGGCCAATGTGGATGAAGATACGCTCATGCATGGTAGCTACGGGTAGCAAGGGCAGGTGACAGGAGCAGACATTAGTCCCAGTTACCATCCCTGATAAGCTAGGAGTCAAGGTTAAGTAATGCACTCAAGTTAGATCATACTTCTTGAGTCATCATAGAGTTTACATCATTTTGTTAATTTCTCTGTAGGCAATCTTTGTATTGTTTGCCAATACAACTCATAAAATGATACTTAGATTTAGAAATAAATCATAAATTTTAAATAACATGTTTCAACATTGCACTTGGCTCTTATAAGTCATCTATATTATGGACTTGGCTTTGTTGTGACAATGTAGCTTGATTCCAAACTGGACAAAAGATATGAAATCACTGTCTTCAAAATACTGCACAATAGCATGCGAGTGTGATATTTGAGAGAAGGGGAGAAAATGAGTTGAACCCTGCCCAAAGGCAATTTATGAACTATGACAAAATGAGATAAAGCAGAACCCAATGGTCTAGCTTAGTTGAGGAGCCTGAAATATGATCTTGGAGACCAAAGTGGTTAGAATTGCAGAACAGAGTTCCAGAGAGGAGGAAACTGTGCAGACAAAGAGCTCCAGAAATCTGCAAAGAGGTCTTCTCAAGTCTTTGGTGGAATAAAATAAAATAAAATGCATCTTCATGTCATTTACAAGAAATGGCTTTTTAAAAAGATTTTATTTATTTGTTAGAGAGAGAGCATGAACTGGAGGAAGAGGGAGAGAGAATCTGAAGCAGACTCCATGCTGAGTCAAGAGCCCAACCCCAGGGCTCAATCTCACCACCACAAGATCATGACCTGAGCCAAAACCCAGTCTGCTGCTCAACCCACCCAGGAGCCCCATGTACAAGAAATGTTTTAAACAGAGAGGTACGGGGATAGAAGAAGGTAGAATGTGTAAACTCTAGTAATAAAACAGCTGGTTTAGCTATATTAGTATCAAAGTAAATTCAAATCAAAAAGTTATTATTAGAAATACACAAGAACATTGAATAATGATTGAAGTGTCAATTGATTAAGAAGCCATAACAACCCAACTTGTATGTGCACCTAATGACAAATCTTCAAAAATTCATGAAACAAAAACTGGCATCACTAAATTTGTAGACAAACTCACTCAGTAATTGATAGGACGAATTTAAAAATCAGTAGTAAACTAGATCTTGAGCAACGAATTTGTCCTGACATTTATGTAACACTATACCCAACAATGGCAGAATTTATATTTTAAATTTTACTTGGCACATTCACCAAGACAAGCCATATGGTGGGCCAGATGCCAAATCTCAGTAAATTTCAGAGGGATGTAAGTATAAAGAATATATTCTATGTTCAAAACAGAATTAAATCAGAAATCAATAGTAGGAGGGAATCTGGAAAATCTCCAAATATGTGGAAATGAAGCAACATACTCCAAAATAGCCCATGGTCAAAGAAGAAATCACTAGGAAAGTTTTAGAATACTCTGAACTAAATGATAAAAAAAAAAAAATCAAAATTTGCTGTATGCAGCTAAAGCAGTATTTGAAGGCAAATTAGTTTTAAATGTTTGAATTAGAAGGAGTAAAGTTTTAAAAATAAATGCTCTTCCCTGATATGAGGAAGTTGAGAGGCAAGGTGGAGGGTTTTGGGGGTAGGAAAGGAATAAATGAAACATGATGGGATGAAGAGGGAGACAAACCGGAAGAGACTCTTAATCTCTCAAAACAAACTAAGGGTTGTGGGGAGGAGGGTGGGGAGAGGGTGGTTGAGTTACAGGCTTTGGGGAAGGTACATGCTATGGTGAGTGCTGTGAAGTGGGTAAACCTGGCGATTCACAGACCTGTACCCCTGGGGCCAATAATACATTATATGTTAATAAAAAAATAAAAATAAAATAAAAAATTAAAATCAATGATCTATGTTTCCACCTTAGAAACTAGAAGTAAATTAAAGTCGGTGTAGAAGGAAAGAAGTAAAAATAAAATAATAAGTAAATGTATCGAATACATAATAATGATAATAAAAATGATAGCAGAAGCTAATGAAATCTTAGAAGTCAGTAAAGAAAATCAAGATAAGAGCTGGTTCTGGGAATAATTAATAAAGGGCACCTGGCTGGCTCAGTAGTGGAGCATGAGACTCTTGATCTCGGGGTTATAAGTCCGATTACTTGAAAGTAAAATTTTTAAAGAAAATAAAAAATGAATCAAAACCTCCTAGAAGACTAATTGAGAAAAAAAAAAGGGATCACAAATTCTCAACTGTAGACTTGGCACGGTTCACTGGTGGGCCAGCTGGAGATTTTTTGATGCTCCTTTTTTGGTTATATAAACACCATACTTTTGGGGGGAATAAAAATCCCCCAAATAAATGTCACTCAAGACAGTCTATGGTGCTGTAACAGCATAATATCCAAAATCATCCAGAAATAGGCAGTGAAGGAAAATATAAAGTTCTGCTTAGGCAACAGTTAAACTGAGAAAACAAAGATCCTAAATAAGGTTAAATATTTTTTTTGAAAGGTTAAATATTTATTTTTCTCCTTCTTATCAGAACTGAGAAAGAAGAATTACAGCAAAGTACCTCCTACCTAAAATAGACCTTAATAAGAAATGGGAATCCAATTTTTATAAGAAATCATCTGGGTGGTACATTTTTAGTGGGTTTGTTTAAAAAAAAAAATCCAATTAGCAAATAGGATAAGAACATAGACTCTGAAGCCAGACTTCATAGTTAGCATTCCAAATCTACCACTTGCCAGCTATGTGTCCATAAACAAGTTACTTAATGTCTGTTTGCCTCTCTTTACTCATCTGTAAAGTAGGGGTTAATAATATTATTGTCAATCCATTATAATTTAAAAGGCAAATATTTATACGTGCTTAAAATAACTCACACAGGTGCCAAATAATTAATAAATAATACTTTAGATCACATTTACAATCATCATCAATCTTTAATCAAAGCAAGTTTTTCAAGTCTGATGTTCAAACAAAACGTTTAAATAGAAATCTAAGTTCTAAAACTTACTGTCCAAATTTTGGCATAAATCGCCCTCCCTTCCAATTTTCACCTAGTCCCCCCCATGATATTCCTTCTCCACCAAGCCATCCACACATAAAAGCGTGTGCCTCCTATTGTTGAACTGACTGTTCTTAACTCTTCGTTTATCAGCCTGAGAACAAGAAAAGCAAGATTGAGGCCGCTGTCATGAAACTCTTAGGTAATAAAGTTAATAGCACTGTTCATAGTACCTAGAGCAAAGGCAAGGTGAGCAGAGGAGAGATTTTTCATTGTTGAAGTCCCAGAACACAGAGACATCCCACTTTTACGGCAAAGGTTTTAACAGGATTTATACCCACTTCATACCAGATAATCACCTACCACCAGGCCTTTCACCAACTCATTGGTTAAGTTACTTAACCTTGCTCGGATCCCTCATCTGTAAAAAGTGGCCATTAAAAGACTAGGTTGTGAGATACAATGGGTGCCCACATACGCATGGCAAAGAATATCATAAATGTTAGCTACTTCTATTTTGTGGGAATCAGTCGTTTCCGTTTGAGCCTTGTCTCTGCTTTAGGATTTATGGTAATAATTGCAGGACTTAGAAAAAAGGGCTTTGGAGGACATGAGTTTGAAGCCGAGGGACCGCGGGGAGAATCTGATAGCACCAGAAGGGCAAAATCTGTTAGAATCAGCTTAAGCCTGGTCATCAGAGCTGAAGCCCAATGGCCGGCAACTTCCTTGCAGAGCGGTTAACATCTGCAGCAGGGCCCTCGGGAAATTTCTGGACCTCGGAAGAAGGCAGAAGGGGTGCTCAGCACAGCCTTTACTCCACTAAATTGCCGCAGAGTTGGCCCGTGGCCTGCACGCTCCGGGGGGCGTCTTTACCCTGAGAAGTGTCCACTGCACGGTTCCAGCCGCAGAGCCGAGAGCCGGCGGGAGCTGCCGCCAGCCCCACGAGGGACCAGGCTCTGCCGCCGAGGTCCACACCCGAAGCACTGGGTCCCAGCCTCCGACCTCGGGGGCGTGGCTCGCGAGGAGGTTCACCCCTCCTATTGGCTAAGGCTGCCCCGGGGGGCGGAGTGAACGCGCGCCAGTCCCGGACCCTACAGCTCCGCCGCCTCGTGGGTCCCGGGGCAGGAGGAGTAGCTTGGGTGGAGGAGGAGGAGGGAGAGCCTGCTGGGAGAAGCCCCGACTGGGGGGCCATGGGGGGACAGGTGAGGCTGCCGCCTGAAGAGCCCTGCCAAAAAGGTGAGTGACTGTCCCCAGCCGAGGGACCTGGCCCCGGGGTGGTGATGAGACCGGGTGGGCGGTCCCGGGTCCTTGGTTTACTCATTCAGGCTCTGGGCCAGTGAGTAGATATGTACTGGTGCGCGCAGTATGCCAGGCTCTGGGGAAGCCAGAGCCGGACGAGATAGACAGACGGGGCTCCCCCTCTGGTGCAGGAGGCAGTCCCATGTAGATTGCAGCGTGCTGGGCGTCGCGACGGGGAAAATCGGGGTGCTGGGGGGGAAGACTCCTGCGTCTCGTCTGAGAAAGGCGCTTCCTCTGACTCAGACTCGCTCCTGGAGTCCGCGTTCGAAGTCACCCGGTGGGCAGAGGGGCGTGCCTCGGGACGGGGCGGGAGTCGGTGTTGCGCCCTGCGTGGGCTCCTCGAGGGTCAGACACTGCGCGAACTCAGGCGCGCTGGGCCTCGCGGGGAGGGCGCTGGACCCTCCCGGGCCGCCCACGTCTCTCCTCTGTCTTCGAGATGAAAACTTTCCCAACCCTGCTGGCCTCGCGTCTGACTCGCCGTGCAGTCACTTCTTGGCTACTTCAGGCGAGAGCCCAACGGGAGAGGAGGCGGGGAACTGGGCGCAGTCACTGGTAGGTTTGTCACTGTCCGCCAGGCTGGGGTTTCGGCCCCCAGGCGAATCCTGAAGAATCGCTGGGCCAGGCCGCTTGCCCTTTGCCAGGTGTTTGATCGCTGCCTGGCTTTCTAAAGTCACACACAGTGCGGAAGGCCCGTGTGAGCCAGGATCGAAGTAGGACGGAATACTGGGAGCGTGCCCCTGACGGGAAGGGTGTGTCTCAGCTGAAAAGACAGTTTTCAACGTGTGAAGGCGAAGGCTGATTTCTAATTACCTGGTAAGGACAAGAAGAGAGACGAGTGAGGGGCGCGGCAAGAATGCTTTTCCAAATTCGCTAACAACTTGAGGTTTCCTCTCCTCTTGTCTCCTCCAAATGCTTCTTCTTCTTATTATTATTATTTATTTTCTATGATCCTGCAATTGCACTTCGGGGTATTTACCCCAAACATACAGATGTAGTGAAAAGAAGGACCATCTGTACCCCAATGTTTATAGCAGCAAAGGCCACAGTTGCCAAATTGTGGGAAGAACCAAGATGCCCATTAATGGGCGAATGGATAAGGAAGATGTGGCCCAAATTATTCCTTGATGCAGAGTTTACATTTTAAAAAGGGAGGCCTGGGGGAGTTGGAGGGAGTGTCAGTGAACGAGTCGAAACTATGCTAGCAAGAGAGAGAAGGAACACAAAGAGAAAATGCCTGAAAAACTCAAAAATTACTCCAAAGATGAAGTTTTGGAAGTTGTTACTAGAGTAGCTGGATCTGAAATTATTTCCTAGATAGATTGCATGATCTTTGTCTAAATAATTCCTAAGCCAGTAAGTCAGACTGTTAATAGTATATCCACCCTTATTTACCCAAGAGATCTGTAAGTAAGGAGGGTTTGTGAATTACACTTGCTTGTTTGAACTTAGATGTTTTTCCTGCTTTACTCGTGCATTTAGTTCCAACAAGATGTATTCAAGCTCAGTGCTTAATTCCTATGATTAATTATAATATTGTGTGGGGAAGACTTGAGAGAAATCCGAATCCTTATCAATAGTGGGAAGAGATTAGGCTTTGGCATCTGTCTTCTCAACTATACCTGAACGTCCTTGAGTCTTCATCCTAAACCAGGAATAATTTGTACAGTTTACAGTTGTCTGATTACATATGAAGCACACGGCTCAGAGCTTGACATGGAGTAACAGCTCAATTTTCATTCATACATTCATCCAAATAACAAGAGTCCATGTGTCAGGCACTGACATGAATTTGGCACAGATGAATTTGCAGGACAGTCTGGTCCCAGACTCTAGTAAGCCTCCCATGTAGCTTACTGTGTAGAAGGCAGATAATATGCAACAAACAAATGAATAAAAAAGGACATTACAAGAGTGGCAAGTGTTATAGATAATGTATTGAGAAAGTTGAGGATGTTTAGATTGGGTACTGAGGGAAGGTCCCTTAGAGAAAGTTCTGTTTGAGCGGAGATCCAGATGACAAGAAGTTCATGAGATCTAAGCATAGAGCATTCCAGTTGGACTTCCATAAAGGAAAAGTTAACCTCATACTTCGTTTTTTACCTGAAAACCATAGATGCTTCAAAAAGACTTCCAATTCTAACTTTTCTTGTTTCTTTTTTCTAAGATTTTATTTATTTATTTGAGAGAGAGAGCGAGCATGCGTGAGCAGGGGGAGGGGCTAAGGGAGAGGGAAGAGCAGATTCCCCACTGAGCCGGAAGGCTGCTGCGGGGCTCTATCCCAGGACCCTGTGATCATGACCTGAGCCAAAGACAGCCGCTTAATTGACTGAGCCACCCAGGCACCCCAAACTCAAAATTTTCTAAAAAAAAAAAAAAAAAATTAACACACATGGAGGGCGTTTTTCATGTAGGTGTTTGATACTATGTTACATATTCCACAGATCTCAATTGGAGTCCAAGAGCCAATAGAGGCTTCCTAATTTGCAAATATGACACCATGAAAATACAGTGTAAGAGATATACCCAACTGCACGAAGACTCTGTCCCCAGGACTATGTGGGGTTGTGAGGAGAACAAAGGACAGAAAAACTAGGCTGTAAAGAAGACAAACCATATATCCCAGTGGATCTGCTTGAGAATTCTGACCTGATTTGGCAGCAAAGAGAATAAGCTGCAGATGGACAGGGATCCAGTGGTTTTCAAAGCTTTCTTTGACCATGTGAACCACTTTTCCAGGGAGCAGCCAGCTAGCAGAGCGGAAAAGGACATAGATGGGTTTTGGGACTGATTTATCTGGCATGATGTTGAAAGGAAGAAATATCATCTGTATCTCTCTTGTACTGATTAGGGTATGTCCTGTATTCATGTATATAATCTTAAATTTTCAAAACGGGTTCTCATAAAAATGTATCAGTTTATCTTCATACATCATTAAATTCTGTGTTTTATTGGGTAGTCATTTTTTCCTTTTTGCAGATTAGAAACCAAGGCCCAAAGAATTGTATAATTGAACATCGAATAATGTTTCCTAATTAGTGATCAAACTAGGCACAAAATTATTTGGGCCTTTGTTTTTCTGTAGGTGCCCATACCCCTTTGCTGGCTTTCTTGGATGCAGTACGACTCATTTTAATGATTCTGAGATTTTTACTTTTAAGAACACCTATGTCTGAAACATTTCTCAGAATTCCACCAAGTGAACACAACTTTCATTATCAGGAAAAACTTCATTTTTTGTGTAATGTATAGATGCTTTTCTTACTGTACTAAAGAAAAATGTCCTCCAAATTTTTGCAGATTGTTTTTCCATTTTTCTATAGATGTCCTAAATGCTGAAATTCAAAAGTACTCAAAGCTAGTTAAAATTCTCCACTAAAGGTTATTCAGAAAACAATAAGCTGGAGTGCCTGGGTGGCTTAGTCAGTTAAGCATCTGCCTTTGGCTCAGGTCAAGGTCCCAGGGTCCTGGGATCAAGCCCAGCTTTGGGCTCCCTGCGTAGGAGGAAGCCTGCTTCTCTCCCTCCCACTCCCCCTGCTTTGTGTCCCTCTCTTTGTGTCTCTCTCTGTCAAATAAATAAATTAAAAATCTTAAAAAAAAAAGAAAACAATGTGTAAAAAATAGTTTAGTCTAATACTTAATATGTAATTGCTTTTATTTTTTAAGTTTTTATTTTAATTCCAGTTAGTTAACATACAATGTAATACCAGTTTCAGGTATACAATATAGTGATTCAACACTTCCATATATCACCCAGTGCTGCTTAATCCCCATCCCCTATGTCAGCCATGCCACGCCCCCCTCTGTTAACCATCTCTAACTGATGGTTAGAGAACATGGTTTGTTCTCTATAGTTAAGAGTCTGTTTCTTTTCTTGTCTTTTTTTTTTTTTTTTTAAGATTTTTAAAATTTTTTTGAGAGAGTGAGAGAGCATGAGCAGGGATGGGGAGGAGAGGGAGAAACAGACTCCCTGCCAAGCGAGAAGCCCCACACAAGAGTCTCCATCCCAGGACCCTGAGATCATGACCTGAGCTGAAGGCACATGCTTAACCTATTGAGCCACCCAGGTGCCCCAAGAGTCGGTTTCTTGATTTATCAATATTTCTCTTTTTTTCCTCTCTTGCTTGTTTGTTTTGTTTCCTAAATTCTACATATGAGTAAAATCTTATCGTATTTGTCTTTCTGTAACTGACTGACTTTGCTTAGCATTATACTCTTCTAGAACCATCCATGTCATTGCAAATGGCAAGATTTCATTCTCTCTTACCGCTGAATAATAGCCCATTGTATATATATATGCCACATCTTCCTTATCCATTCATCCACTGATGGGTACTTGGGTTGCTTCCATAATTAGGCTATTATAAATAATGCTACTATAAATGTAGGGGTATTTTTATATTCTGGTTTATAAGGTAGTTCTATTTTTAATATTTTGAGGAACCTCCATAGCATATTCCACAATGGCTGCACCAGTTTGCATTCCCACTAGCAATGCAAGAGGGTTCCCCTTTCTCCACCTCCTTGCCAGCAACTGTTGTTAATTTTAGCCATTCTGACAAGTGCATCATCTTCCACTTGTTTTGATTTATGTTTTCTTGATGGTAAGTGATAATGAACATCTTTTCATGTGTGGCTTCATGATCTGTATGTCTTCTTTGAAGAAAGGTCTGTTCATGTCTTCTTCCTGTTGTTCAATTGGATTATTTGTTTTGGGGTGTATTGATTGGGAGTCTGATAAGTTCTTACCTATTTTATCTTTAACAGTTTAGTAACTTTAGTGATGTACATGTTGTAAAGTGTGAAAAGAGCAGAAGTTTATGTAGGAAATCTAGTGGTCAGTAGTCCTAGAGTCCTTGGCTTCTAAACATGCTGATAGTGGTTAGATCTTGCTTAAATTTTTTAAAGATTTCTTTATTAGTTTGAGAGTGAGAGAAAGAGAGAGGGTGCACAGAGAGAGAGAGAGAGTAGGGGGAGGGGCACAGGGAGAGGGAGAGAGAGAATCCTCAAACATATTCCCTGTGAGTATGAAAGCTGACGTAGGGCTTGATACCAGGACCCTGAGATCCTGGCCTGAGTCAAAATCAAGAGTTGGTTGCCTAACTGACTGAGCCACACAGGCACTCCTTAATTTTTTTTTTTTTTAGATTGGTAATGTCTTCTCAATTTTACTTTGGTTAATTGAAATAACGATCTTCTTACCCAGCCTTAATGGAGTTTATTTGTAAATCTATTACTATGATTTGATTTCCATACTTACTCACAATGATTTCCCATTCTTATTCTGTGCCAAATTTTCTCTAAATTATTTCTAATCCCTATTCTGCTCCCCTGTTCCTGTTTGATAGTTCTCTCACTTAAATTGTCAGCTCCAGGGGCACCTGGGTAGCTCAGGTCATGATCTCAGGGTCCTGGATTTTTAAAAAATCTTAAAAAAAAAATTGTCAGCTCCATGAGAACAAAGACCTGTTCACCCGTCCTGTTGGTCACTGTCTTTTTTTTTTTTTTTTAAGAATTTATTTATTTATTTGATGGAGATTACAAATAGACAGAGAGGCAGGCAGAGAGAGAGGAGGAAGCAGGTTCCCCGCTGAGTGGAGAGCCCAGTGTGGGGCTCGATCCAGGACCCTGGGATCATGACCTGAGCCGAAGGCAGAGGCTTTAACCCACTGAGCCACCCAGGAACCCCCCTGTTGGTCACTGTCTTACCCATACTTAGAACAGGGCCTGGTACTCAGGAAATGCCCAGTAAGAATTTGCAAAGTCTTGAATAAATGAATACCTAATGCAGTGCCTTGCACGATAGGTTTTCAACAGCTAGTTTGTTGAGCAAACAGAAGAAATAGATATATGAATGTACGATGTTGTTGTATAGTCATAACAAAGCTGTGAGAAGAGGTTGGTTTCATCATCAGCATTAAATAATGATGATATGGTGATATGATGGAAAGAGGTTGAGAAGTTCCTTTGTTATTCTTTTTTTTTTAAGATTTTATTTATTTATTTGACAGACAGAGATCACAAGTAGGCAGAGAGGCAGGCAGAGAGAGAGGAAGGGAAGCAGGCTCCCCGCTGAGCAGAGTTTCTGATGTGGGACTCGATCTCAGGACCCTGGGATCATGACCTGAGCTGAAGGCAGAAGCTTTAACCCACTGAGCCACCCAGGTGCCCCCTTTTGTTTTTTCTTTAAAGATTTCATTTATTCATTTATTTGAGAGAGAGAGAGAGTGAGAAAGCAAGGGAGAGAGACCATGAGCAAGGGGAGTGGCAGAGGGAGAGGGAGAAGCCGGGCTCCCTGCTCATCGAGTCCCTGGGGCTTGTTCCCAGGACCCTGGGATCATGACCTGAGCTGAAGGTAGACTCTTAACCATCTGAGCCACCCAGGAACTTCTGAGAAGACCCTTTAGAGTGCAAGGGCAGAGAAGACCTTTCTAAGGAAGAGACATTTTAAAGATTTATTTATTTATTTGGGCGGGGGGAGTGTGCTTGGGAGGTGGGAGGGGCAGAGAGAGAGGGGGAGAGAGAGAATGTCAAGCAGACTCCACACTCAGCACGGAACAGATGGGGGGCTCAGTCTCACGATCCTGAGATCATGACCTGAGCCCAAATCAGCAGTCAGATGCTTAACCAACTGAGCCACCCAGGCTCCCCAGAAAGTGACATTTTAGTATATGTGCTGCCGAAGCGAGCACAGAAAGTGACATTTTGAAGTGAGACTCAATGAAGAGGAGTTAGCTCTGCTTGCAACTACCAAGGCTAATTAGCAAGTAACAAAGCTTTGAGGCCGACCAGGAATTTAGCCTATGAAAGAGGATGAAAGAGAAAAAGAAAGAAAGAGAGAGAAGGAAAGGAAGAAAAGAAAGAAAGAAAAGAGGAAGGAAAAAGAAAGAAAACCAAAAAGCAAAACAATTGTAGGGAATATGGTTAGAGAGATAACTGGAGGCAGGATTCTGGAGGCTCTTGTAGACTGTGGTGGAGATTTCAGATTTTTCCTAAATGAGAAAGGAAGCCATTGTAGAATTTTAGAGGGAGAAATGACAAGATTGGGCCTACTAATCTAAAGACTCATTTCCCCTGATCTTACCCTCTGCTATATCCGGACCTCATCTCGGGCTGTCTCTCTTCCACCACCCCAGCCAGCCTGAAGTACATTCCCGCCACAGGGCTTTTGCATTTACCCATAGCAGAGAGGTTTGTCCACTTAATTAAAGAAAAAAAACTCCTTTTTGATACTTCCCTGCTTTCCAAGGCACTCAACATATTATGTAGTTATTAATTTACTTGTTTATTTATTTATTTTTGCCCCTCACTAGAATAGACATGAGGGCAGGAATTCTACTTTATTTACCATTGTATCCCCAGCTTCTAGAAAATGCCAGCCAGACAGTAGATACTTTTGTGGAGTCAGCGAGTGAAACAACTCACTAGTTTGATTTCAGGGAATGAGTGAGAGAGAGACACACACAATATGATGTCAGAGGTGAACAAGCTTCAGAACATGTAAAACTTAAGGAGTTCAGGATGAGGAGTTGAGGTTTTATTGTCATTGCAGTGAACGCTCATGGGGAGAGCAGAGGGAAGTTAAGCAGGGGAGTGATGGAATCTAATTCACACTGGCTGATATTTAGAGAGTACATTGCAGGGGACATAAAAAAAATTCATTCATATTTTTTTCTATGATAAAAGAAATGGGCAGGTGTATCGGTCAGCTATTGCTACGTAATACACAGCCTAAAACTCAGTGGCTGAAAACAATAATGTATTCTTGCCTCTGCCTCTGAGGGTCAGCTGATGGTTGATTGATCTAGCCTGGGTTCACCTGGGTGTCTCTGCCTCAGGTCCCATGGCCACCTGGGTTTGTCTCCTTCAGGTGGGAAGAGCTTGGCTCTGCTCCCTGTGTGTGTTTCCATTCTGTAGCTCAGGCTGAAGAGGCCTCAGCTGCTTAGGAAAACTCTATTCCTGACCAATACAGAGGTGGGAGAGAGTAAACCTAAGTGAGTAGGTGCATTTGAAGCCTGTCCTCATATTCCCCCTGCTGCTCTCCCACTGGCCACCAGCTCACCTGCAGCCTGACATCAGAAGAAAAATATTCTGCCCACATCAGGAGGGGTAAGGGACTAACTATTTGCTGAATAATAAGCCAAACTAACATGTAACTTAGATGGTGAGATAATGATTTCCTCAAACTGGAAATACCTGGTAGTGATTTAAAATTCAGTTTGGTTGTTTTTTTTTTTTTAAGATTCATTTATTTATTTATTTGACATACAGAGATCACAAGTAGGCAGAGAGGCAGGCAGAAAGAGAGAGGGGAAAGCAGGTCTTCTGCTGAGCAGGGAGCCCGATGCAGGGCTTGACCCCAGAACCCTGGGATCATGACCCGAGCAGAAGGCAGAGGCCCCAACCCACTGAGCCACTCAGGTGCCCCTAAAATTCAGTTTTTTTTTTTTTTAAAAGATTTTATCCATTTATTTGACAGAGAGATCACAAGTAGACAGAGAGGCAGGCAGAGAGAGAGAGGGAAGCAGGCTTCCTGCTGAGCAGAGAGCCCGATGCGGGACTCAATCCCAGGACCCTGAGATCATGACCTGAGCCGAAGGCAGCGGCTTAACCCACTGAGCCACCCAGGCACCCTAAAATTCAGTTTTATGTTATCATTGACTCCTTAGGAAACAGCTTTGCTATTGTATATAATTAACTGAATAATTTAAAGTATTATTCTCTATCTATAGGCAAATTGTACTTGAAAAATTATTCAAAGCATTTCAGCTTTGTGTAAACATTAATAACAACTTTTAGCTGCATTTACTTGTATTTGACGTTTTTACATTTCTGAAATAAAAAGAATACTGGCCTGGGAATTGGGTTGCTCCTTGGCTGTAATTCTGGCAATTACATGGCTTTGGCCAGTCACTTAATATCTTGGCATCAGTTTCTTTGAAACGTCTTTCGATTACAAGTGCCCAGGAGCTTAAAGCTGGTGTAGCAACAATGTTTATGAGCCACTGGGATTATAAGTAAATGACTCTGGGAACAAAGATCGTGTATGATCAAATCACAAAATTAGAAAAGGCATCTTCAGAATCACTGAGTAAAATTCCCTTATTTTAGAGATGAGGAAACTGAAACCAAGAGTAAATATTGAACTTGTCCATGACTAGAGACAGAAACAGAGCACAAGGTGAGGAAAGGCACACAATCCACAGAAAATTTAAATTTGCTTTGAAATCTTTAGTTTGTGTGTGTGTGTAAGTGACTTTCACACTTGTGCATGAAAGATACATATTAAGTTCAACCATACAGAACTGCTATTTTTATGGGGTCAAAATTGTCAAATATCATGAATTAGATATATTTCAACATAATTAAGAACTTTAGCAGTACTATTTGCGAGAATAAAAACATTGTACATGACTCAAATGTCCACCAACTATAAAACAGAAAAATTAATTGGGAGGTAAACATGCAGTGGAATTGTGTAGGACAGTGGGCAAAACCAAGTCCTACAGCCACAGGCAGGCGTCAACACTAACAAATCTCAAAAACAAGCAAGTCCCCAAAGAATACATACTGTATGATTTACATTTTATAAGATGCAGAAGCAAAACTAAACAATTTATTATTTAAATATACAGTCATATAAGGGAAATCTTTTTTTTTTTTTTACCCCAAAAAAGTGATCTTACACAGTAAGTCAGGATAGTTGTCTCTTCGGAAAGGCAATGTTTATTCCTTAAATTAGGTGGTTGACACATTGATGTGTATTGAATTTTTCTTTATAACCGATACATATTTTCTAAATATTAATTACACAATGTTTAGAAAAAATAATAATACCAAAGAAATAATACATGCTCCCTGCTGGCGGGAGTATAAATTAGGACCGTCACTTTGGAGGGCTATTATAGTGTCTATTAAAATAAAACATAATGAATGTAATTGATTTTCTCTATGTTGAACAAAGTTTAAATTCCCTGGATAATTACTTTGCTTACTAGAATCTCAAGAAGCCAACTGAGATAGCTCTAGATTCCTCTGAAATACTCCAGACTCCCTACCCACACATTCTACTTCGCCTGTCTCCTGCCTCGGCACTCCATCCTCCTCAACCCCCTCCACGTCCTCCCCCCCCCCGCCCCCCCAACTCACCCTTCACTCCCTGACTCCCTCTTTCAGTCACATCTGCTGTAGGCCCTCTCCTCAACAGGCACCCAACATAAAACAATTTAAGGTCTAAGGTCAGAAGCTAGACGGGAGTTTTATTATTTTTCCTGCCATAAAATTTACAGCATTAAAAGCTACTGCTCACAATGAGAACTTACAAAATGCAACAAAGATTATTTGCTTTTGCTTATAACCCTCTGCTCCCACACCCCCTAAAATGCTGGAAACATTTTGCTATGCCAACAGCTTAGAAGGAATATTGTTTCACTGGAATGAGACCTGCCTACTCTGTTTTCAGAGATGAAGTTTTGGAGTGGTTATGTTAATTACATAGTAAGTAACACTAATGCAGCCTTGGAATTCACTGGAAAGTCCAGTCAGATATTTTCTCAGGAAATAGTGTAATGGAAATTCTTACTGCAAAAATCACTTTCCATTCTTGGAGTTTTAAATGAGATGAACAGTGACTGAAACAAGATTGCTACGGGTTGGCTTGTTTGAAAATGAGCAATTCTGGGCGCCTGGGTAGCTCAGTGGGATCGAGCCCCACATTGGGTTCTCTGCTTGATGGGGAGCCTGCTTCCCCCTCTCTCTTTGCCTGCCTCTCTGCCTACTTGTGATCTCTCTGTCAAATACATAAACTCTTTTAAAATTATTTAAACAAATTTTTTAAAAAGGGAAATCTTTAAAAAAGAAAACGAGCAATTCTTAAAACAACCTGCCTGAAAATTCCTCAATGTTACAGAATATTCCTGAAGTCGCATAATTCTCCTTGGAATATTTAGAAGTTTTGACTTAGAATTTATTCTGTTTCTTTAAAACAAAGTTGATTCATTTTCAACTTATGGAAATAGGTGAAATAATAATCACGAAAAGTTTCAATGCAATTATTTTACCTTTTCAGGGACCTGAACTTTATCATTGTTTCTTAACTTTGTTTTTTTGTTTTGTTTTTGGGTTTTATTTTGGGGTTTTTTTGTGTTTGTTGCTGTTGTTGTTGTTGTTTGCTTGTTTCTTAACTTTGTAAGTGGGAAATTCAGATAAACACATAATGTTATGCATGGAAGCATAGATCCAGTTACCAGAGTTTTGTTCCGAAGACATCATTTGGTCAAACTGTCCTTTGTTGTTCATAGGACTTCTTAAGATTTTTGAGATGTAAAACTAATTTTTTCATTGAATTCTAAAATTGTAGTTGATTCGTTTTTCTTTGCCCTTTTTGTTTAGAATAAATCAGAAGGGGAAAATACACTTCTTTAAAGAAAAAAATGAAATTTAAAAAAAAGAAAAAATGAAACTAATGTAACATTGTATGTTAACTGTACTTGAATTAAAATGAAATAATGGGGCACTTGGGTGGCACAGTCAGTTGAGCAGCCAACAATTGGTTTTGGCTCAGGTCATGATGTCAGGGTGGTGAGACTGAGCCCTGCATTGGTCTCCACCCTTACTTAGCACAGAGTCTGCTTGAGATTCTTTCTCCCTCTTCCTCTGCCCCTCCTGTTCTCTCTTTCTCTCTGTAAAATAAATAAATAAATCTTTAAAAAAATACAATAAATAAAATAAAAGGAAACGAACTATTGAGACTTCATCAGGCTAAAAAGCTTTTGCACAGCAAAGGAAACAGTTGATAAAACCAAATGATAACCTATAAGAATGGGAAAAGGTATTTGCAAATGTCTTATCAGATGATATACAGAGTACCCAAGGTCTATAAAGACTTTATCAAACACAATACCCCAAAAACAAATAATCCAATCAAGAAATGGGCAGAAGACATGAACAGAAATTTCTCCAAAGGAGACATACAAATGGCCAACAGACGCATGAAAAAATGCCCCACATCATTTGGCAACAGGGAAATACAAATCAAAACCACAACGTGATACCACCACACACCCATCAGAATAGCTAAAATTAACAAGTCAGGAAACAACAGATGTTGGTGAGGATGTGGAGAAAGGGGAGCCCTCTTACACTGTTGGTGGGAATGCAAGCTGGTGCAGCCACTCTGGAAAACAGTATGGAGGTTCCTCAAAAAGTTGAAAATAGAGCTACCCTATGACCAGCAATTGCACACATACTTAGCTTACTTGGGTATTTATCCAAAGGATATAAATATAAACCCAAATGTTTAGAGCAGCAATGTCCACAATAGCTAAACTATCAGAAGAACCCCAAATGTCCATCAACAGATGAATGGATAAAAGAAATGGATAAAGAAATTCACAATGGAATTTTACTGAGCCATCAAAAGAAATGGAAATCTCACCATTTGCAACAACATGGATAGAACTAGAGGGTATTACGCTAAGTGAAATAAGTCAAACGGAGAAAGACAATTATATGATTTGACTCACACGTGGCAGTTAAGAAACAAAACAAAGGATCCTAGGGGAAGGGAGGGAAAAATAAAGTCAGACAAAATCAGAGAGAGAGACAAACCATAAAGAGACTCTTAACTCTAAGGAATAAACTGAGGGTTACTGGAGGGGAAGTGGGTGGGGGCTGGGGTAACTGGGTGATGGACATTAAGGAGGGCACGTGATATATGCAGCTGATGAATCACTGAACTCTGCCTCTGAAACTAATAATACATTTCTATGTTAGTTAAATGAATTTCAATAAAGTAAAATTTTTAAAAAATAAAAGGAAAAGAAAAGTTGAGAAAAGGGTCAGAAAATCTTGTCACGGTATCCCCTTGCCGGCAGCTAGCTTTTCAAGAGGAGCACAGATATAAAAGTTCCTTATATTGTCTACAGTGGGTTCATTTTGTGTTGTAATGTTTAGCTTGAAAATTCTAAGACCTTTAAAATAATGGGTCTGGTTCTGTAGATGTACATGTTTGTTTGAGTCCTTTTCTAAGAAAAGCATACTTGTGTTTAATTCATTTTTTTTTTTTTTTTACTAGATTTTATTTAGGAGAAGGTAGATGAGTAGACCTGAAAAATCATTCTTTGCAGGGAAAGTGGTACACAAAACTAAACCCACTTTTAAACAATTTTCGGAAATGCCCCATCACCCCGCCCAGCGGGTTAGCTAAATTGCCTATAAGATGCGGACAGATGAATTGCTGTGTCTGTCCCCACACTCAGGCATCACCACCGCTGCTTCCCAGGAGCCATGCTAATCAGGTAGAGCGGGGAGGTGGTCTAGGGGGCCATGATGAAGGGTGAGCGCCTCCCGCGTGCCAACAGCTACTCTTTTCTCTTGCTACTCTCCCAGGTGCTGTTTGCTGCAACAAAGGGCCAGCAAGTATTGCTGAAGTCTCCAGTTTATAAGAGAAAATCAGACTTTAGGGGACAGCTCTCATTTGTAAATGAACAGGTGTGTGGCCCTCCCACTGGGAAAGTTCTTCCACACAGTTAAAAAAAAAAAACACACTCTCAGGACCATCCACTTGGGTTTCTCTTCCTTGGAGAAAAGCAGTAATTATTCATGTATCTCCCTTTGGTGTTTGTTGACATTTCCTTCTGTCCTTTCTTTCAGGCTCTGTGCTGTCTCTGCTGTGCCCAAACTCCTCCCAGGCCTGGTGTGAGATCACGAACGTGTCGCAGCCTCTGGCTTTTCCTGGCCCCTACAGGGACCTGAATGCCAGCATAAACGCCTTCAGCAGTTCTGCAAAAGTTGAAAACAAATACAGTCTGTACATGGGCCTGGTGCTGGCGGTCAGTTCCAGTATTTTTATCGGCTCCAGCTTCATACTGAAAAAGAAGGGCCTCTTGCAACTGGCCAAGAAGGGCGTTACCAGAGCTGGTGAGAATCGGAGGCAACTAGCCCGTTCAAGTTTCTGCAGCAGCTGCGGAAATAATCCTGTTCTAAGACCGTAGTGCTACAGTAGTGATATTTTACTGTCTCTGTCTTAGCCCCTGTCTCTGTTCTTAGCAGATCTCCCCCTACAGTTTCCAGGGTTGAACCAGGTTGTGTCCCTTTGAGGGTGAAACTGAAGGTCTTGTTCCCAGAGGTTGAGTCCTCCTATCAGAGCTTTTGTGTGCAATTTCAGTGTTCAAGTTCAGATGTACATGTAGCTTCCCTGCTTAAGACATGTCAGTGGCTTTTCTTTGCACTCAGAATAAAACCCAATACCCTTCCCCAGTCTCTGACCTCCTGCGTAGGATGGTCCTTGCTACCTCTCTACCTGTATCTTCTGCCTCTCTCCCTGTCACCTACTTTGGTCTGCTTCCTGGAACAGACCAAGTTCTTTGGCCCTTCAATGCCTTTTCCCTTCACCTGGAATGCTCTTCTCCCTGGCCTGCCTTCTGGCTGACTCATCCTTCAGACTTCAGCTTGAGGATCATCACCTTGGCTGGTCTTCCTTTCTGGGGAGGTGTCCCCCACCCCCACCTCCATTACTGTCTATCATGGCACGAAGGGTGTCCTTCATGGTACCTGAAACAATCTGTCATTGTAGGTTTATTGCTTATTTACTCATTTATTGGTAGCAGACCCACAAGAGTAGGAACCTTCCCTAGGATAGTGTTTGGGACCCAATAAATATTTGTTAAATCAATAAATGCATAGCCATAGAATTAAGTTGCTATTTATAGTGATGCTTTACATGCTGAGTAACAGCTTAACTACCCTTCATTAACCATAATCTCCATTCATTTTTTCTCTTTTTTGTCATTTTATTGATAGGTAGTGGAGATACAAACTCTTCACACATTTAGTATATACAATTTGATGAGTTTGGACATATGAATATACCTGTGATACCACCACCATAACCAAGACAATAAACATTATCTATTACCTCCCAAAGTTTCTTTATGTCCCTTTTCCTTCTTTTGTTTTTTTTTTTTTGGGGGGGGGGGTTGGCCAGCAGAATATGTAACATGTCTACACTTCTGTGTTTTGTTTTGTTTTGTTTTGTTTTTCTCTTTCAGACATTTCTTTTTATTTACAATTTGTGTTCAAGGCAAATTAATTCTATAATATGAGAAGTTACTATGAGTCAAAGCATAAATACACAAACACAATATATAATCCAAAATAGATGCATAGCATTCAGGTGTGAAACAAAACAGAATGTTCATTCACACACTGCAACTTGACATCTGTTGGATATTGTTGTTTCAGCACAGGTTCCTAAAGATGGGGGGAGAAATGACTTTGGTTATCAAGACTACTGTGGTCATATTAGATATTGGAACATCTAAGCATCCGTGCAAACAAGTCCTTACAGTGTTCATTTTTAAAAAGCTTTGTGTGCATTGAGACAGAAAACATCCAAGATTAATTAAGAGATGATTTCTTTTTTTTTTTTAAGATTTATTGATTTATTTATTTGACAGATAGAGAGCACAAGTAGGCAGAGAGGCAGGCAGAGAGGAGGGGAATCAGTTTCCCCACTGAGCAGAGAACCCCATGTAGGGCTCGATCCCAGGACCCTGAAATCATGACCTGAGCCGAAGGCAGAGGCTTTAACCCACTGAGCCACCCAGGCGCCCCAATTAAGAGATGATTTCTTAAAATGTAGCTTAAGAAGTATGGGCACAGGGGCACCTAGGGGCTCAGCTGGTTAAGCTTTCTGCTCAGGTCATGATCTCGGAGTCCTGGGATGGAGCCACTCATTGGGGTGCCCTGCTCCTCGGGAAGCCTGCTTCTCCCTCTGCCTCTCCCCCTGCTTGTGGTCTCTCTCTCTTTCTCTGTCAAAAAAATAAAATCTTTAAAAAAGTAATAAAATAAAATAAATAAAAGTGGCATTTCAATCCTCTGGGGGAAAGGATAGATTATTCAATCAAAAGTGTTAAGACAATTGGCAAAAATTAGGAAAAAATGTAAGAGTTCTACCTCATACCATTCAGGAATTTAAAATGAAATGATTTTCTCAAGAAACCTAAAAGGTCTTTCTAAGAATGTAGATAAAGGGAAGAATCTATTCTGTATAAAGGAAGAGGCTATCTGGATTGATTTTTAAAAAAGAAAAAGAAAGAAAGAAAGAAAAGAAAGAAAGAAAGAAAGAAAGAAAGAAAGAAAGAAAGAAAGAAAGGAAAAGAAAGAAAGAATGGAAAAGAAAAGAAAAAGAATCCTACACAGCGACACCTTAACTAAAACTAAAAACCAAATGACATAGGGGCCAGGGGTGGAAGGAGTATTTCCAAAATATATGACAGACAAAGGATATTAAGATCCACAATATATAAAGAATGACCATAGTTGATAAGAAGAAGATTAGTAGCTTAAGATAAAATAGACAGATACGTAAACAAGAAACTCACAAAATAAGAAATGCAAGTGTCCAATAAACATATATAAGTAAATGTTATATCATTAGTACCAAAAGAGATACCATCATATAACAAGGAGTGCCTGGGTTGTTGTCTACTATCTATCTTATCTTTCTCTCTTTCTTTCTTTCTCTTTTTTTTTTTTTTTTTTTTTTTGGTGGGTGGTGGAGGGAAGGGCAGGAACAGAGGGGGAGAGAGAGAGAGAATCTGAAATAAGTGTCACATCCAGCACAGAGCTGATCATGATGACTCCAAGATCATGACCATAGCAGAAATCAAGAGTCAGATGCTTGGATGCTTAATCAGCCGAGCCACACAGGTGCCCCTGTTGCCTACCATCTTAACAAGGTTTTGTATTTTCTTTAAAAGGCCCTACATTGGTAAGGGACTTAGGAAAATAAATAGCCCTCCCAAACATTGCTGGAGGCAGTATCAATGGGTACAAACTTTCCTAAGAGCAATTCGTAAAGCTTAAAAATGTCAGTGGCTTAAAACCTAATAATTCCACTTCTGGAAATGTATCTTAAGTGAACAAGGATGCCACCTATAGTTACATATTATTTATTTTTATTTATATTTACTTATATTTTTATTATATTTATTTTATATTTATATATATTTATATATATTTATATTTATATATTTTATTTATAATTTTATTATATTTATTTATATTTATAGTTTATACTCCAGGATATTTATTTAAGGGTTTTATATAATGAGAATAAAAGTAGAAACTCAGTATGTGTATGTGTATAGCTGCACGCCGGTTAAGTAAATAATGATATGCCAGATTTTGAAATAATATTCAACCACTAATTAAGGACATGAGGAAGTATTTATGGTATATTAAATTTTAAAAGACATTATAAAATTATTTTGTAATATTCCAATTTAATCATGTGCATTGTAAGAAGAAAATCCCAAATCAACTACTTGGCAAGATAATCTTCACAGCTAATACACCCTGTTTCATTTAATCATAACAAAATCAGAGAGGTCAAATACATAGGATTAAGTGTATTAAAATTGGTGAGAAAATTCCATTTTCTATAGCAAACGTACCTGTGACTTTAAGTCACAGATTACAGTAAAGAAAAGAATACCATTAGAATACCTCAGGAAATAATAATAATACAATTATTTATATTTTAAATTATTATCTGGAAAGGGAAAAAAATGTTTCTTCATTCTTAGGCTCTATCTAGCAAAAGCCAGATCTGAAATTTGATCATTTGTACTACGCTTTTTCTGTGTGTCACATTAGGGCTTTGGCTTTAAAATGTTCTTTAAAGAAATTAAGGACATTCTAGAGCCGTAATTGCCAATTAAGTGTTAAATTATCAAGCTTCTCTGTTATTGGTGTTTGTAAGAAAAAAGTACTTAAATTACTAACTGGAGCTGATCTTTCTAGTCTCAGACTGAAATGGATTCCTCCCCCCCTAGATTTTCTCATGTTGTCTTACATTTATAAATCTAACCATTAATTTCATACTAAGGATGGTTCACTGAGTGTGTAATAAAAGGAGCAAGACAAAAAAAAAAAAAGAATACCTCAGGAAAGCTTTTTATCCTTTTCAGTAGACTAGAAACTCAATTTTCTGATGCCAAGGTAGAGAGTAAGGAGAGTCTAGCTGACTAATGTTTGTTACCCTCTGACTGACTATCCAAAATCTCAAAAGCTCTTCTGTCAACCACCTTCTTCCCCTTAAGGTCCTCATTAGGTACTGAGAGAATTTACAGCTTACGGTTTTCTGTCTTCAGTTTTAACTGTAGCTGAAACAAAGAATTTAGGATTTAGAATATTCTGTGTCCACACCTCTGGCGGGCATCCATACAGTAAACCTAATGATTAAACAAAATTTTCTTGCAAATGAAAAACTACAGAAATCAAAAGTGATGTAATTGAAAGCTGTCCAGGATCTTTAAAAAAAATGACCAAGTTGGGGCGCCTGAGTGGCTTAGTGGGCTAAAGCCTCTGCCTTCAGCTCAGGTCATGATCCTGGGGTCCTGGGATCAAGCCCCGCATCGGGCTCTCTGCTCAGCGGGGACCCTGCTTCTCTCTCTCTCTCTCTCTCTGCCTACTTGTGATCTCTGTCTGCCAAATAAATAAATAAAATCTTTTTTTAAAAAATGACCAAGTAAATAAGCTGAAGACTAGCTATCCTGAGTTGGCCTTAAGGTGGGGTCTCAATGGTGTGTCTCTCAATGGGTGGGGACCCCCACATTTGGGGGGTCCCAAATGTGGGGCAGCGATAGGGTGGAAGCCACTGGTGTGGGAGATGAAAAATTCACCTGAGGCAGAACAAAGGAGCCAGAAGTTGATTGAATACACCTCAAGAAAGGGAGTGGTGGGCAGAACCACAGAGGAGAGGCTGTCTGACCCGAGGTAGTGGGTGGGGGCTGCTTTTATAGGGGGAAGATAAGGAGATATGGGAATGTATGGAATTCTCCCTTTTTTGGTTAACTGTGCTTAGTCCTAAGTAGCCCAGTAGTCAGGTAGGGCCCGTGGGTATCTTGAGGTGGTCTCCCAAGGGGCCTTTTCTGCATTCCATTGCTCAAGGCTGTTTGCCTGGGCTTGACCCTTGAGTCTTGCCTTTTCCAACCTTTTCCAACTGTATCCCATTACCTCTCCTCGTAGTCAGCTCTTGAAACCTTCTTCCTCCAGTTAAGAACTTAATTTTAATTTTTATTATGCTCCTAGGGCAAGGTGGACATTCTTACCTCAAGGAATGGCTCTGGTGGGCCGGATTACTGTCAAGTAAGTCCTTTACTGCTCAGAAGAGTGTTTGCTTGTAACATGATCAATAAATTACACGGAATTGTTCAACATTGATTACTTTATCTTCCTGGTAAGGATGGCATTCAAGTCTAGAAATTTTCGTGTGGGTATCATATATTGTCTTATATGTAAAATAAGTTCTAGGTTTTTAGAATTAATTATTCCTCTTCTCTCCCTCCACCTCCATGTTCTCAATACTGTCCTGGAATGCAAGGGCAGGGAAGTTAACATTTGAAATATTATATTTTAATCACAAACTTCTCCTTAGGTTATATCTTATTCCCTGGAGCAACTGAGGAAAATGCCTTCTTCCCACATTTCCCTGCTTCTAATTGGAACCTGTGACTGTCCTAGCTGCATGTTTTCTGACGAATGGGTTTATTTTACTGGTCAGGACCAAAATGTGGGTAGACTTAAGTCCCCTCTGGCTGCTTAGCACTGAACAAGTGGAGAGAAGCTGAAGCTTGTCGACACTGCCCTTCTCCCAGACTTGCCCTGAGGACACCGAGACTATTGGATGGAAAGCACAGTATAGATGCTCATGTGATATGCAGAGAAGGCAGTATTATCTCTCGTGGCACTTCTGTAGATTTCTATCTCCTCCCCTAAATCCTCCAAAGATTCTTGAGTCCCAACCTAAAACTACCAAATGTGGGACCTCATAAACTGTCATTTCCCACCACCTGCCGACCACCTCCCTCTGCAGCAAGAAGCCTGCAGACTTCCATTTATTTTCCCATACTACGTGACACACATCAGACTTGTGCGATCCTCTTCTGCCAAAGAATTGGGAAAGAACTTTCTACAATATTAGAACTTTCTCTAATATTAGAATCTCCAAAGATGATAAATAAGAATTATTTAAATTTAAACGTGTATAGATAGCCCTTTTGTAGTTGTTAAGGTGTTTTCTGATTCCTTACTTCATTGGAATAAAAATTGACAGGGACTGAACTGAGAAGATTCCAGATAGATACTTTGGATGATTTTTTTCTCCTTTTCTCTCTCTCCTTTTTGTGTCTCCCACCCTCTGCCTGCACAATAGGATGAAGATATAAGGAGAAGGTTATGTGGCTACATTTACAGTTTTATTCTCATCAGGTACAAAGTTCATGCTAGTATTGAAGAGAAAAAAGCAGAAGTCTACAACATTAGAGATTTTTATCTAGTGACAAACATACAGCACTTCAATCACGAAATTAATGTTTTCCTGGAAAGCTGTCTATTGAGATAAAAATATAAATATTATCAAGTGTTCAAGAAAGCTTCATATTTGAAGAAAACTGCCATGGCTCTTCTTAGAAGAGCAGTCTCCCAGTTGCTCTGTTCTGGAAGCTTCTATCTGTGTTACAATATTTCCCTAAACCTGAGTACTCCTGAAGATTTGGCTGGGAGAGAAGGGAAGGCTGGGAGCATAGCAACCAGAGGGGAAAAGGAAAGTATTCTGGTGTCTTTTATCTGTTCCAGAAGCTCTCTCTACAATGTAAGTGTTTTCTTGACGTGATTTGCCCTCATGAAATACTACATTCTGTGGGCAACTGTTCAGTTGTAACCCATAAGAATAATTTGGCCCTTAGACAAGAACCTGTCCTTAGAGGGAGTTTCCCTGACTCTAGAGGTCATCTCACTAGAAGTGTAGAGTTTCTCAGATAAGAGAAAGATGGCAGGAGCCCATCCCTGTGATTGTAAAGCCCTTCAGATCTCCTCCAGCTTCTAAGATACTGTCAAGGTGCTCTTGGGCCATCTACAATTCAGAGATGCCTAGCTCCTTGGGCCTGTGGTAGGCATTTCTGGCTATCTTCTGCCAGCTCAGTAGACCTCCGCAGAGCATTCTAATTTGCCACAGGGTTTTTGTTAATGTGCTTAACAGTAAGCATGCTTGAGCGCCTAGAATAATTCTTTGCTTAGGCCAAAACTACCTCTCATTAGATTTTGTCAAAATGACCAACTGACCAACTATGTTTTTGTTAGTGACATAACTAAAATCTCTACTGGAAGTCATTTAAAGTGTGTAATCATCTGACCTCAGGTTTTGCATGGATTGAGTTCATATCACCAGGTAATTACAATGTGTCTGCATCCCTTAAGACCTATCCTTCCCCACCCTCCATAGGAAAACATCAAATTGTTCCTTTTAGCTAGATCTGTCAGTATCTCTGGGCTGGAAGTCTACCTACCACTTTGCATGCATTATTGCTTTTTCTCTTCTGGCGAATAAGTCCGTCTCTCACATCACCCCTGTGGCTTGCTTTCCAGTGGGAGCCGGCGAAGCGGCAAATTTTGCAGCCTACGCTTTTGCACCTGCCACCTTGGTCACCCCGCTGGGTGCTCTGAGTGTTCTCATAAGGTATGTGAGAAATGAACTTGGCTTCTTTTTTTTTTTTTTCAATTTATTTATTTTCAGAAAAACAGTATTTCTTTTTTTTTTTTTTTTAAGATTTTATTGATTTATTTGTCAGAGAGAGAGAGAGCACAAGCAGGGGGAGCGGCAGGCAGAGGGAGAAGGAGAAGCAGGCTCCCTGTTGAACAGGGAGCCTGATGCGAGACTCAGTCCCAGGACCCCAGGATCATGACCAGAGCCAAAGGCAGATGCTTAACCACCTGAGCCACCCAGGTGTCCCTGAGCTTGGCTTCTGTAGAGATGTCAGTACCATGATGAATATAAACCACAAGAAATACATCGTTAAACATATCTTAAAGTATTATACAACTCATGTGAGAAGACACAGGAAAGCGCATGAGCGTGGGAATAAATTGTGGTGTTATTTAGAAAACCTATGAGGGTGGGCCTGGTTTCCTGCTAACATAAAGTAATCCTGTGTTATGTTTGTGTTTATTCAAAGAAGACTTGCAGTTGTTTTTGTTTTTTTTTTCTCTCTCTCTCACCTAAACACATTGCCACAGCCCGTTCAGTCCTTTGTGTTGTCATAGTGGTTAATGACCATGGTGGTCATTGGTCATGGTGGAGGACTTTTAAAAGCATAGTGTTTGGGTTAAAGGTCAACTCTCACTTCAAGTCTTCCCTTGTTTGCCAGAGAGTTGTGTTTGGAGACCTTCTAGTTTCTTTTGGTAATGGAAACGGGAATAATTTTCATGTTTGTAGAACAGGAGATCTCATTTTTCTGAACAGTCATTACTATGATCCCAAATGATCGTGTTCAGTGGATGCAGGAAATTTTATAGCTAAGCAACTCTATTATTTATTGTATTTTATCTCCATTCAGTATCCACCTTGGGTGGAAAACCTATGACTAGGCCAACCCACTTCTTTTCACGTTCTTTGTAGGACTGTTGAGAGAAGTAAATGAGTCAGTACACATAGAACTCTAGAACACTGTCTACGCATGGGACCATAACTCTTAGTAGTAGCAATGTTTTGGCTGAGGCTGCTGTCCTCACTGACTCTAAGAAGGTGCCAGGTGCTGGACGACAGTCTCAAGTGCATCTTGGTACAGATCATAATGGTACTCCCATGTGGGAGTGCCAGGGCATCAAGAGAAGGAGGCCGGAGTGCAGAAGCCCCAGCAGACGTATTTTGTGGAACAGCAGGATGGCATAGTCTGGTGTCCATGATGGTACCAACAGAACTTCCTGAGGCCATGGCAACCAAAGTAGTGGGGACTGTTGAGTAAGTGAAAGTATCAGGGAAGTAGCAGCTGGTAAGGAAATACTTCAGTATTTTGACAACCCATGTGGTTATTCTTGTGTGTCCTTGCTACATATCAGCCCTGAGCTGGTGATTCTTCTTTAGACATGGATCTTTCTTGAAGCTTCCATGAGCACACATAATCTCAATGAATCTTGCCAGTAAGATATAAAAGATCTTCCATTTTGTTTGGCTTTGCGGGAGAAGATGGGAAAATAAAATTAATTGGGTGGGACTTACCTCTCTTGGGAAGATGCCACGGTGCAGAATGTCTGTTAAAACCCTTTTGATATAAAAGCAAGCAGATTTGATTGACCATTTCTGAGTCTTAAAACTAATCAGGTGTTTCAGTGTCCTGTAGTGTATACAGCTCAGTTGATTGGCAACTGGGATAGAAGGGTGGGTACCACAGTGGGACTTGTGAGCTGCTACGGAATCCAATGTTAACTGAATGAGAGTGACTTTTTTTCTTCTCCCAACAGTGCAATCTTGTCTTCCTACTTTTTAAATGAGCACTTGAACATTCATGGGAAAATAGGCTGCATATTAAGTATATTGGGGTCAACCGTGATGGTTATCCATGCCCCACAAGAAGAGGAAGTCACTTCTTTGCATGAAATGGAAATGAAATTGAGAGACCCAGGTCTGTGATTCAACCAAAAGAAACACTCAGATTCTGTTCCACTTTCTCTCCTCATCAAATGAATTTGGAATAATACTGTAAAAGGCTCCCTTCAAGCTTCCTTGTGGGTTGGGTGATACAGTGAGATTTGACTGTATTACAAGTCTTTGGTAAAGGTGACACAATGTACTGGTCCAGATTTGCTCTCTACACAGCGAAAGGAGATGGGAATAGGAGGAGTAAAAGGCATATACTCTAACCCCAACTTTGGCCACTTTCTCCCTCTGAAAATAAAAAGTCTATCAGACGATACCTGCCATACCTCATAGTGTTATCTGTGCAATTCAAATGATATGTTTGTGAAGGTCCATTGTAAAATGCCCAGAGCCATGCAGTAAAATGCTGTTTTGTTTCTGTTATTTTAAGTTAATCTCACTTCTCATTCAGAAACACCTGCCCTCCTAAACTCATGGCTAACATGATTTTGCAAAAGATAGAATGCTACTAGCATTTTCTGAAGTCTAATTCTTTTCTCTTCCAAACAGGATTTATTTCCTTTGCTGTGATCGTAACTGTGATCTCATTGGTGCTGATTTTGATCGTGGCTCCCAAGAAGGGACAGACCAATATATTGATCTACATTTCAATCTGTTCATTGATTGGAGCGTTTTCAGTGTCTTCTGTCAAGGGCCTGGGAATTGCCATTAAGGAACTATTGGAATGGAAGCCAGTTTACAAGCATCCCCTGGTCTTCGTTTTGCTGGCTGTACTTGTGCTCTCAGTGACGACACAGATTAACTATCTCAACAAGGCCCTGGACACCTTTAATACATCTCTTGTGACTCCCATTTATTATGTATTCTTCACGTCCATGGTAGTAACTTGCTCCGCCATCTTATTCCAAGAATGGTACGGCATGAAAGCTAGAGATATCATTGGGACGCTGAGTGGGTTCTTTACCATTATCAATGGCATCTTCCTTCTAAATGCTTTTAAGCACACTGACATTACCTGGAGTGACCTGACATCCACTACTCAGAAAGAAGTCCTCTCTCTGAATGGTAGTGAAGACAAATATGTCCTACTAGAGAACACAGAATGTTCAACCCCAGGATTCAATGATGACATTACCTTGTTTAGCAGGACTGATGATCAAAGTCTCTAGCAACCCTGAACTTAAATATAAGACACCTGAAGAGGATAGGAAATGCCGGATTTTTTTTTTTTAAGAACTATTAGGAAAGCTGGCATTTTTAAAGTTCTAACTAATAATCTAGATGTGAGATGGAAAAAAAAAAAAAGGAGGCCTTCCTTTTTGGCCATCAAATTTGAAAGTCAAGATTTGGATCCTCCCCCGAGAAGACTTCTACTGTTTTTCATTTCTACAAACTTGAAATATTCTCTGAGCAGAAAAGAAGTTAGGGTTGCATGAGTTTCCAAGTAATCTCTTCTGGTCACAATATATTTGTCTCTGCCAAGTGGCTCTTCATTTCTTTGGCTGCTATTCTTAGTAATTCATAGATAAACTCAACTATGTGCCGATTAGCAAAGTATCAATCATCATTCTCTGATGAGTCATAGTTTCAAATTATTAAACCTGAGAAGTGAGATTACTGATGCTTCCTCCCACCCCCACCCAACTTCTATAACTTCCTTCTTTCTAAACTAGATGCTAAAGAGTGGAGTGTTAAAGAAAAAATAGGCCTGCCTTGGAAATTTGCTCCCTGGTGGGCTAGAATGCAGAAGACACACAGCCCATGAGGGGCTTATCAATTGTAATTTATTGCCATATTAGAAAAATTTATTACCAATTCAACGGAGGAGAATGGAGAAGGGAGAGAAATACCTAAATGAAACATGGTGTTTTTTCTTTTTCATAAAAACAAGTGCAAATGATTCGAGTCAAGGCTTCTTTTAACTCAAAACTGAACAATGTAAGACAAAATTGAATTTCTGGAGAATTCCAAGTGATTTCAGCTTTGGAGTTCCTTATATTCACTTTGTCCCTTTTTCTGTTATCCCAAAGATCATTTTTCTTGTTGACAGAGAGACTTTTATAAAAGTAACTGATATATTACTTTAGGATTATATGGTACACCTCAATTTTTCTCAAATATCTAATCTGCAAAGAGTAAGTTTTCCACAGACTTTTTGGAAACCATTAGAAAAATCTTTTTGAAAACTTGAATGAGTCATCATAATTGTTCTCTCAAATTTGACACTTTCACCCTTATTAAGGAAATTATAGTCACTAACCTTTTTAAAAACATACATATCCTACCACTATAAGTGGTAGATTTTTCTTTTTCTGTTGAATTTCATCCTGACCATATTTTCCATACATTTTATTGAGAAGTGTTTTGGGAGAATAGGAAGGGGAGTGAAATTCCCAGAAAACAAAATATTGAGACCTTGGGGACTAGTACAGGAAAATACCTTTTGGATATTAACACTTCTATGTGATTTTTCTATCTCCAAGTATACAGTAGGAATAACATTTTTGGTGGGCTTTCATGTCTATGGACAAATATCACTCACTGATTTCAAGAGAAAATTACCTACTTCCAGACTAAACTTATTTCTGTCAAAGCAAAAATCCTAACCAAAAGATTACAAGATTAACACAAAGAAAACAAAAACCTTCAGGTTGATTCAGTTTTTCTGGTCCAACATTAGAAGTTATTTTATTTGTTTGTTTGTAATCCAGCTCAAGTCTGTCCTGGGCAATAATAGTAAATTCTCCTATTGAGAATTTTATTCCACTGATTTTAGCATTTCCCAGTTCAGTTGGGCTCTCATTGATGTTCCCAGGGATATCCTGAGGTGACGTTAAAGTTAGAAAGGACTGTCAATGTCTCTTCAGCGTAGGTCAATGTTGAGTGCACCTCAGTGCATTCTTATTTTTGAAAACTAATAATCCATGGGAGATACATGGGTTGATACCTCAGGTCAAGTATGTGTTTACTCTGTTGGTTGCTGTTTCACTTTCGCTGTATATCAGATACATAAGCTATGAGCACAAGTTTGTAGGTGAAGTATTTTCTGAAAAGGAAGCGTTAAAAATGGTAGAAATTCTTTTAAAGATTTTTTTTCCTATTGAAAAACTCCACTGGTTTCTCCAGGACATGTTCTTAGTGAGGAAATTAAGGGCATCCAACCTGAGGCTGTGCTGGTTCTCCACTCTAGTGAAAGTCAATGTCACCTGTTACAAAGCTTTGCCCTTGGTGTATTGCACCCAGGCTAAAGGCTCATGGAACACAAGAACTCGTGTGTATCCTGGATTGGAAAATGAACTGGTGTTGACATACATGCCCAGGAGAAAGGCTGAGAAATATTTAACAAGTTGAAACATGTTGGAGAAACAATGAAATATTTTTAAAACTAAAAATCCCTGGAGGGTATATGCATGGAAAAACCAAAATGTCATTGTAAATCTAAAACCAACAATAATTTTTCCCAAACAGGAAGATGTTGTCTAAGAAGGAATAAAATGCTGGATCCCTGTATTCAGACTGACTATGTTAGTCTTACCTGGTAGTTTCATGTATGTATATATTATAACATATATTTTTATTTCACTAGGTTTCTTAAGATTTATTAGGTGAATATCATGGGTCATTAGGGATGGCAAGGCTGTCTTCACACAGCCAGATTGAAGGTTTTCCCAAATTCTTTGAATATAATAGTTTCATCTTACTTTTGACATAGTTTTATTCTTAGGTCAATGCTTAAGAACTTTGTTTTTAGTTCAGATTGCATACAGTTTTCATAAAACTCTTTAGATTCAGCAGATGAAATTAACACCTTTGTTTTAAGATTACAAAATGAAATACACAGAAAACACCCCACCTCAGGCCTGATGTAGGAGGCATTTAACAGAATTTAGTTCTTTTTGAAATGACATTTTCTTACAGTCTTGTTACTAGACGGTTAAGAATCATTAGTTTCCAATTTTCATACATTCTTTGTCTTTTCTTGACTTGTGTCACATTACCTTGTTTTAAATAATCCAAGTGGAAATGAATTACAATTATCTCAACACCAAAATGAATCCAAAAAAATATTTTTTCTTAAAGCCCATAAATCTGAACTAAATGCAATCTTCACATTCTAACAAAACTTTATGGAAAAGTAATTTGTATAAATATCTATGAGATGTTCTAAATATTTTAAATAAACTCTAGAGTCATGAAATTTTCTATTTTTCAAATGTTTATATGTACTGTTCATTTTAGAAAGCTTACGAATTTTAATGTTTCTGTATATTTTTCATTTGCAATAAAATGTGGTTTAATCACGTTTGTTGGAGTTCACTTTTTAGTTTATTGAAATTAAGTATATGTAGTGGCAAAAATGTCCCCATGTAGATTTGAGACTTTTTTTTTTTTTTTTTAAGTTTTGAGGTTAAAAAAAGAAACTGCACTTGGGTTAATTTTGCTCTATCATTTTCCTTGAAATTGAAATCTGTTTTTTAGAAGAAGTTTTCTCCACAAAACCATTTCCTGTGTAACTGATTTGACACCTGAACCAAAGGTAGGAGAAAAGCATCTTATCTTTAAATGATTGTATTGAACAAAACAGGTGTTTAAAGCAGTGAGTGTAATGAAATCTCTCAGTTCAGGAATTCAAAATGAGAAAACATTATGAAAATACCTGGTAGCATTGCATTATATTAAAATCACATTTACAGCCTCAGCAAATTGAAGAAGCAAAGGAAGAGGGAGAAAACAAAAATATTTGGTAGCATTGCATTACATTAAACTTTACATTTACAAACCCTCAGCGAATTTCCTTCTAGCCTCTCTGGAACTACATTGTCATTTCATGGGGTGCCTGGCTGGCTCAATCCATACAGTCCATGACTCTTGATCTTTAAGTCATGAGTTTGAGCCCCAGCTTGGGGGTAGTTTTCATTTAAAAAAACAAAAACAAAACCAAAAAACATTTTGCTTCATGTATTGACATCACTATGACCTTATTAATTTTCCCTCTTTTGATTTGAGCTCATGTTTGCGTACAACCCCCTGAGTTGTTTCTATGGAAATGAATTGTCTAGGGGTCTAAAAGTCCTCTTTTCAGCCTCTCTTTCCCACCATTGTATAGATAAAGAAATAATACATAATTCCTTAAATCAGGTAGTTACTTAGGGCTAGAGTGAGGACCAAGACACAAGTCTGCCAACACCCGGAACCACTCAATCCACTTAGAGATGTCAGCATCTCTAAGGAGGGCTTGGTCGAGTTGGCAGCGTGCAGAAATAGTGTATCTCAGCGGAGTGTTCATTAAATGTTCATCAAGCATTACAGTACCCTGGCTTCAGTATATAGGAAACCTCTAAGAGGTAAGCATAAGTTACCAAGAGTCTTAAATTTTATTTCTAACACCGAGTGACATAGTCTTCCCAATGGAAAGCTCTGATTGGTTGCAAAAAGCCACAAAAAGTCTTTTGAGAAAGATGGCTGCCTGAAGCACCTCTTCAGTCACAAATCATGAAAAACCTTTCTCTGGAGGGAAAAATAAATGCCATTTGAAGAGGAGAAAACCTATGTGTTAGAAGACATTTTAGTTTTTATATGTAGAGTTCATTTTCTGCCTCTGTGACCCAGCTAGTAACTCCTGACTGCCAGTAAACAAAGTCCAGTCACTCTGGCTGGAAGGGTGATGGACTGCTTTGCGAATGCCTTCTCCAGGGACTCATAGTCCATAGAAAGCCAACCCAGGGCCCTAGGCTCTATGGAGAAAGCCTCTGGATCTCCCCTAGAATGGATCCTGGGTAATGATATGGGGCAACACCGTGAGATCATTTTACCTAACAAATGTCCAGACAGTACACTCAAGGACATCCATAGTCCAAGGCCAATAAAACAGGTTGCTTCATAGACCAGGAAGGTGCAAAATCACCCCCTGACTCAGGAGGTCTCCCTCTCTCAGTTACCTTTGGTCTTTGTTTTCATCATCAACATCTCACCATATTGCTAGAAGAGTTTGAAATAAAATATATTTACGTAAAAGAGATCTGTCTTCTCCTTAACTCATGGAACTATAACACTGGGTTATAATGGGCAAGCCTTAGGAAACAGAAGAATTCCTATCCATAGAATTAGGTTTTATTTACCCATTACCTTACTTGAACTTAATTCCTTCTGAGTAGTCTTGCATGCACAGAAAAAGAGGACCAGGCTTTCTACCAGTTTGGAGCCTGATTTCAGGATCACCAGGTATGGATTTTGTAATGCAGTGATTCAATCTTTTCAGCAAGCATTGAGATAGACACGCAGCTGCCGGATCAAGTTTACACGGGCAGAAACGAGAACCACCGTCCAAAGCGCCATGAAGTCGTCTTACTGTGGGAACCAAACTGGTTTAGAATCAGACAGACTTAAGGAACTCAGTGCAGTTCGAGTTACACAGAGCAGGTCCATTTACAGGGAGGGGCCTGCTGATTGAAGATTAGCCCACAGCTAGAAGAAAAATAAAAAGCTTGGAGGAACTGGTCAAACAAGATCAAGTGTTCATTATTTGCGGTGCCGCGGTGGTGTGGACTGGCCCCGGCTGGCACCTGATCTACTTCCACGGCATGGGCAGAATTTCCAGGACAGCAGAGTAAAGGTCAGCCTCTTCCACCAAACACATCTGTGGGTCCAGTGGCTCTGAAAGGCCGTAACTCCAGAATGGTCGAGAGACATCAAGGATGAACTCTAATACCTGTAGCTACGCAGAAACACGTCCAGTTTCATTCCCAAGCAGACGAGTCAAGGGAGGCTGACTTCCAAGTCAGAAGCCAACTCAGAAGACTTTTCATTTCCCCCCAGTCAACAGGCAGACTCCACAACAACCAACCAACCAACTCCTTCTTAAACTACTTGAACTTCTGGCTCTTTTCTCAGGCGTCATGGACATGCCCCCTGTCGTGCAGCTCCCCTGAGGAGAGATACAGAGAGAATCCCACCCCCTTTCTCTAAATTTTTAAACTCTCCGGAGACCTGACAGCCTTGACATCGAGTGAGGAGATGCTGTGAGCCACCCATCTCTGGGTTTTGGGCTTTCAGTGTTTCCTTCACTCTCCCTAGCCTTGATGGCACACAGCCACCCTGGTGGTTGACCCAGTGGAAGGGTAGGTGGGCTAGCCCAAGCCTTTGCCCAGTTAGTGAGGGGACAGCCCGTGAAATAGCCGTTCTTCATGGGGCATTGATGGGACAGGTTTCTCTCACTGTTCCACCTCTTAAAGAACTTCATAAGAAGGCTTGACTCACAATAAACATACCTACACATACAGAAAGTATTTTATCTAGTACCATGATTTTTGGCCCTGGCCTGCATAATTACTTACACTGAGGAGGCTTTTAAAAATTACCATGCCTGGGCCCAACCCCAGGCCAATTAAATCAAACTTCAGAGGGTAGACACAGGCAGCGTTTCCTATCTGCTAAAAGCTCCCCAGATGGTTTTAATAAGCAGCCAGGGCTGAGAACCACTTAGATCTAAATCCAAGACCCCGCCTAGTCTAAGCCACATCCCAATTTCAGCATTGTTTTTTTTAAAAAGTGCTGAAATATACACATATTCTATGGTTGTTTTCAGTGTCTCAGGCAGATTTCAACAATCTCCCATAAAGGTACATAATCTGTACCTAAGTACACAGTACAACAACTGCCAAGAGAAGAATCAGCAGAAATGTATCTTTAGGAACAGGCTTGGCTTCAGGTAATTGAACATCAGACCGATAGAGGCTTAAAGCAAAGGGGCTCATTTGTTTCATGCAACAAGAAGTCTGGAAGTGGGCAAATCAGAGTTGGAGCGGGTGCCTTTATGACCCTAGGAGGGACCCAGGCTTTTCTTTCTGCTGCCTAGATAGGATTGCCAAATTTAACAACAACAAAAATGCAAGGCGAGCAGTTAAATTTGAATTTCAGACAAACAACGAATAAGTTTAGTGTAAGTATGACACATGAAGTATTATACTTCATGTATATGTCGGTGTACTCAAGACAGCCTTGAAAGCTGAGTGCTTTCACATGCATAACAGGAAGAATAAAGGGGGCATAGCTGACTTTTGGAGGATAAACCCACAGCACTACTAGGAAATCACCTGTATTTCCAAATACTTCATGTGTCATACTTACACTATTTATACATGAAGTATTAATACAAATCCTCTTCCTCCTTTCTTTATAACCTCCCACACCTGACCAAGCTGATAAGACAGGCCTGCTGCTCCCTCCCTTGGCGCCAGCTTCAAGTTCAAACTGCGTACCGCCAAGCCCTTCAGCTCAGCCCCATTCCCTATCACCCTGAAACTCCAAGGGAGTTGCCCCATCCTGCTCTCTCAAGCTAGTTTTGGATCTGCAAGGGATATCCCAGCAGATGTCCCCAGCAACCCTCATTATGTGAGTCAGAAACCTTTCATACCTTCTTGGTACGTGCATGGTGTCAAAGGTCTCTGTGTCTGAACCTTGTATGGGATGGGGGGTCCACCCATTTCTGGGGCTGACCATAACAGGAGAGGTGATTGCAACACTTGGACTAAAAAAATCTATTTACTTATCTGAAATTTAAATTTAACTAGACATCCTCTATTTTACCAAGCCATCCTAGCTAGGGGCCCTCATCTTCATGCCTGTTTCCATGGAGACATGGACCTTTGGGTCTCAAAGCCATTCCCCCGATAGGAAGAAACAAAAAAGTTTTCTTTCTGGTGCGTCTTGGCTTTTTATTTGGGAACGGAAGTTCTCATGTGCTTCTGGCTGCATTTCATTTTGTGAGACTTGCTGGTATCAGTGTACTCAAGATAGCCTTGAAAGCGGAGTGCTTTCACATGCATAACAGGAAGAATAAAGGGGGCATAGATGACTTTTGGAAGATAAACACGCAGCACTACTAGGAAATCTCCTGTTGCCATAGGTAATGGGTTTATATCTTTACTTATCCATAAGTCAATTTCCCTCTCTCCGAATCCTGCTAGCCTGTAGGATATGCGTGTGCAAATGTCACCTGGGAAGAAGGGTATGATCCCAGGACTTGCGGCTTTGACATCAGCTAGGAACTTTTAAAAATGCAGAACCTGAGGTCCCACTTGGGATCTCCTGAACCTGCATTTTAACAAAGTCTCCAAGCCATTGTATATAGATCAAAGATTCAAAAGAACAGAGATAGAACACTGAAAAAGTGAAGAACATTTACTAAGCTATTCTCCATCCCCAAGAGCTATGGATGGGACCCAGAAGCTTCACCATGTGCTCAAGATGGTACAGGAAGCAACTGAATAGAGAACCGGAAATGCTGGACACCTGGATGGCTCAGTTGATTGGACATCTGACTTCAGCTCAGGTCATGATCCAGGGGTCCTGAGATCGAGTCCCACATTGGGCTTCTGCTTGGCCCACTTCCTCTGCTCCTCTCCCTACTTGTACTCTCTCTGTCTCAAATAAATAAATAAAATCTTGGAAAAAAAATGAAAAAAGAACCAGAAACACTATGGTGGCACTGGCCATCCAAGAGGCAAGATGATGGCAGCCTCTGATGCCAACAGGCAAGTGGTGGAGACTGAGAGAGACCCTCAGTAGCAGCAAGGACCCAAGGTCAGGTCAGCCAGGGAGGGCTCCGGGGCGGTAACCAAGTCGGGAGAGACCAACCCACCCAGCCACCAACCGGGTCTGTAAATGCCAGCAGAGCAAGCAACTAGCGGGAGGTAAGAACTATTGTTGAGACCAGAGGTGCCAGGGGACCCTGCTCCAATTCAAACAATCCTCCTGCTCACCTCCCCACCCTAAGGTCATCTTCCGGAGGCCGAGGGCCAGTCTGCATCAGAAGGGCTGGGCTGATGACCGGAAGTCAGTGCCCATTCTGATTGGTCTGTGCCTGTGCCAAATCAGTTGTGAGATATTCTTAATATCACCATTGGAAAAGACCACCCCTCCCCCTTCTCTACCCAGATACTACCTTGGCAGAACCAGAAGGAAGGAAAAGCAAAATCTGAGTGTCCACCCTATTCACTTGCGAAAAATATTTTCATGGGTGTACCGACGAGATTAGGCAAAATTGAATTTTCCCAGCAATCCCTAGCACGTGGGGGGAACAGGAGGAAAGTAGGAGAGGTACAGACTAAATAAAGCAGCTATGGGTTGTCTGCATCTGGCAATAGGGTGAGGAAATTTCCATCCCTGCTGTGGACACAAGGATAATCAACTTTCTCTATTAAATATTTAGCTATCTATATGGATTTATATTTTTCTGTAGCTGTATTCACTAACATGCCAATCCGATGCCAATCACTAACATGATGTATTTTTCTCCACGTAAGGAGGGAGAGGGAGATACGGAAAATGATAGGTAAGTCAAGTCCTTCCGGAAAAAAACAAAAGAAGACCTGACCTGAGGTGATACGCTACAACCAGAAGGGAAAACAATCCACCAGTTGTGTGGAAATGTTACCGGAAACCCAAGTTTGGCTTCCGGTGGCAGGAAAGGGCAGTACTCAAAAGACAAGTTTTGATTAGAAAGGAATTTGAGCTTTATTCAGGAGGCTGGCCATCTGGGGAGGAGGCTGACTCTTATCCAAAAGCCAACTCAGAGGTTTCTGCCTGGCCCAGAGAATTTTAAAGGGATTCAATCAGGTAAGGGAGTACAGTGGCCCGGCGGTATTTCTTGATCCTGCACTGGCTCCATCATGCCAGCTCCAGAATTATCCTGGTGCTTGGAAGTTGAAGGTCTGGGTCCTTGGTAACCAGGGGTTGTGCAAGAGTGTTTTGTTCTTTCTGCAAAAGAGGGTGAGGTCTACCGATAGGCAAAAGGAGGTCAGTAAAGTCATCTTTGTGTCCTGAAAAATGAAAAACATTTTGCTGGAGGACTGCTGGGCTCATCAGAAAGTTGAGGTGGCTTAAACAGACTTGCTGGCCTCTGTGACCTGGGAATGTTCTGGTCCTTTATTCCCCAAGGCCAGTGGTCTACAAATTGCAAAGAAAGTAAATTTGTTTTGTTACAAATCTTGGACCTTAAGTCATCAAGCAAGCTAACTTGAAGCAAGTGAACCTTTAAGACCAACTATGGGGCTGTTATAGAAAAGCAATGGATTAGTCCAGAACCCCAAGAGGGGAGCTGCTTATCAGACTGACCTCCATCTCTGGGAGATGAAGCTTCTGGATAATCAAACTACTCTTTCTTCACTGGGTCATTCCATGAATATTTATTTAGCTTAACTCTGTGATGGACCCGGGGATCCAGCAGAGAACAAAACAGACAAAAAGACCTAACCTCACAACTGTTACAGTTGCGGGGGGGCGGGGGTAGGGGAGAGACAATCGACTAATTAAATATGTAGAAATATGTGATTTATTATATAGTGTTAAGAGCAATAGAGAACAATAATTCATCAAAGGGAGACAGGGAATGTCCATGGTAGGGTTACAATTTTAAATAGTATGGTTAGAGAAAGCCTTAAAGAGAGAGTAGCATTCGAGAAGAACCTGGAGGACATGGGGAGGCAAGCCAGGTAGATATTCAGGAGAGGCAGGAACAGGAACAGGAACAGCAGGTGCAAGGGTCCTGAGATAAGAAGGGCCCAGGCTGTGCAAGGGACCACACAGGAGAAGGGAAGAGTAGCAGGAGGTGAGGTCAGTGGGAAGGATGCAGCATACTGCTCCAGTCCAAGCACCTTCGTCATCTACACTTTCAGCCCTTCCAGACGGCTTAACACAGAAGTCACCAAACCCACCCCCGCTTACCCTAAAGGAAAGCATCTTCATGGGCTTTCCAACTTCTTCTTAAGATCCTCATGTATTGCTAAAGCTCTCTCTTAAATTGTGAGAAGATCATTTCAAAATGTTCAAATGCTGGAGAAAACTGAACCCAGCTAACTGGCACTTAGTACAAACAAATTCCCCAATTTACTAATCATGTTTGAGCTTAATCTACATTAAAGAAACATGGATCATAGCTGAACAGCTCCAAGTGGTTCCTAGAAAAGATAGTAGAACACGTGTTAAATGGCCAGAAAGCAAGGGAGTAATGAGGAAGAGCAGAGCAGTAGATATTTGTTGATTATTATTCCAGGATCTGTGACTTCCCCTTCCCTGTCCAGCTCCCTCCAGAGCTCACAATTTCTAATTCCAAGTGGTGGCAGGTCATTAGAGTCCATCCCTGGCTCTTGTGGGAAAATGTGACCAAGGCTAAGCCAATAAGAGCATTACATGCCTCGAGCTGCAGAGACGTGTTCAAGGAGGCATGTGTCTTTGTTCCAGTGACAGAGAATGTTAGGATTCTGGTACAAATGCAGGGACAAAGATGTTTTCTCCCTTTGGATGATATGAGGTGTCAAGGTGAGATGTGCAGCTATAGTAGCCACTTGCCGTCTGGGGGTAGAGAGGAGAGGGAGGGGAGGCAGCCTAAGGACCAAGAAAGGGAGCTAAAACTATGACAACATGGTGAATTTCTGCACCCCTGGACCAGTCATATGGTCCAATAACACCTGATTCAACCTCAGCCCTATTGACTTGGGGCTGGATAATTCTTTGTGAGGGAAAGTTCTGTGCACTGTATGATGTTTAGCAACATCCCTGGTCTGTAGACGCTAGATGCCCATAGCACCTCCCCACTGGTGGTGATGGTCAAAAATCCCTGTCTTTTGGGGATTGGGCTTCCCCCTGCCTCTTATTTTGGAAGTAGAATGGAGCCATCTTGACCTCCAGAGAGATTTGATTCGTTGACTTGTCTCCCTCAAGCTAGCGAGGTGTGGGAGCTCTGGAGGAGAAAGCGGCCTGAAATGCTCATCTGGAGATGGACCCCATGCAGGTTGGAGGGGCTGGTTGCTCTCCAGCGCCCCCCTCCCTGCTGCCAAACATGGGAGCAGTGGAGACTCCACTCATCGCATCACGCCCCCTTCGCACTCATCAGAGGAGTAGAAGGCCAGCAAAACAGAGGTCAAGCAAACCGGTACTGAGGACCAACTCTAGCAATATCTGGCGAGGGAGGACAGAGATGGCTCTGAGGATAGAAAGTGCCTGGATGGATTTGCACATTGAGGAGTCAGCCCGTAGCACTGGCCAAACTAAATCCTCACAGGGCTTCTGTTAAAGCAACGATAAGTAGCAGTGGCCTATGGTCCAGGTTCAGAAACTCTGTTCAAAACAGAGGTTCTTAATTTATTTGGAAGTCTGGTGAAACCTTTAATACTCCTTCTCAGAATAAGGTCTTTAAGTGCATAAAATAAAAATATATGAAGCTGGGGCTCCTGGGTGGCTCAGTGGGTTAAGCCTCTGCCTTCCGCTCAGGTCATAATCCCAGGACCCTGCTCAGCAGAGAGCCTGTTTCGCCCTTTCTCTATGCAGTGCCTCTCTGCCTACTTGTGATCTCTGTCTGTCAAATAAATAAAATCTTAAAAAAAAAAAAGATATATATATATATACCTAATAAGGTAACCCATTTTATTGGAAAAGCTATAAAAATGTTTAAAAGACATATGTGTGCCTTAGTAATATGTCTTTTTTAAAAGATTTTATTTATTTATTTATTTATTTATTTATTTATTTGACAGAAAGAGAGAGAGACCACATGAACCACCCAGGAGCCCCAGTAGTATGTCTTATTCATTGAGTTAAATGAAAAGATCTAGCAACAGTTCTAAAAGCTTCATGTCTTTGAAGTTGATGAATGTAAATTCTCTCCTAAGAAAGCTGCAACAGCTCTCACATGATATGAAAATAACAGTTTTCCACATTGTAAGGAAGTCACAAAAACTGCTAATATAAAGAACTGGATTTTGTTGTTTTGTTTTGCCTACATTTGGAATTCAAAGAAATGTTACATTTTAGTTAGAGGTCTGGAAAAATAAAGATGTGATTTTTTCTTTTTTTTAAGTTCAAGTTTATGGCTCTCTTTAATTCCAGGTCAAGAAGCTTTTGTAACTAGATCAGTGGTTCTTAACCAAGGGCCATTCTGTCCCCCAGGGAGCATCTGGCAATGTTCCTAGGTCATTTTTTGTCGTCCTCACTAGGGGGGTAGGGATGTGCTGCCAGGTCAGTGAGCAGAGGCCTGAGGATGAAGCTGAACACCCGACAGGGTACAGCATATCTTTCTACGGTAAAGAATTACCCAGCCTGAAATGTCAGTAGCACTCAGACTGAGAAACCCGGAACTAGAGGAAGAACACTTGGTCTGGAAAAACTAGAGTAAGGATAAAGACTTTCTAGAGGCAGCTGGGGAGTCTGCTCCTTGCACAAACCCGGGGAAGTCTGTTCGTTGCCCAAACCACATGACTGATCTTTAGGAAGCCTGAAAAGCCTGTCATCCCCACCTTAACCCTCAGCACTGTTGTCTTTAGAAGAAGATAAGGGGCAGGATTGTGATTCTAAAGACATGTGCTTCTTAGGATACCCAGACTTCCTGCGTTTAGAGGTTTAGACCCAATGAGGGCAATTATGCTGGATGTAACAAAAAGAGAGGAGACAGAGGCCAGAGCTTAGAAATGAAGTAAAGAAATGGGTTGATCTGGGGCCGAGAGGTTGGCTTCCTTGAGACTGGCAGCTGATGTGATGGGTAGTGACCGAGAGTCGCTCCTTGACCAAACATTAGTCAAGCTCCTCTGAGCCCTCTTCTTGACTAGGCCCCATCCCTGGGCCCATCTCTCTGGCTATACATCCCACCTGTCTTTGCTGTACTTGGAGTTGAAATGCATCTTGCTCCCTTATTGCAATAGTTTTGAATAAAGTCTTCTTTAGTATTTTAACAAATGTGAAAACATCTATTCTCTACCAGTCAAGTCCCAAGCTCTGCAGCTCTGAGGATGGAGAAGGGGGCAGGGGATCTGTAAAGAGGCTGAGCACTAATGGCAGTGGCCCTATAGAGAGCAGGGGTGAGGCTCTCTGTGGCTGAGCCCACGTTGGCAGGGAGGACTCCTACGAGGAGAATTGGTATGTCTGACGGTAGCAGAAGACCAGGTACAGCTGCAACCCGAAAGAGAAGGAGGCACCGAACACGTGGGGGCAGGACAGCCCTCCCTTCCCACTCAACCCTCATCACATTCTCTGTGTAGTACATAGGCCTCCAGGATCCCCGCACCAACTTGGGGAGTCAGGCTCATCATCTCTCCCGAAAGGCATCTCTCACCAACCACAGTAAAGGAGAGACCCCAAACCAGGTTTAATTTGATTAAGAAAAATAATATTATACTTTCTACATGGAGTACTGGACAGTGTATTTACCCTGGCTAGGTGTGGATGTGTGTCTGCATATAGGCGGTTCCCTGTTTAACACCCAAGTCTTCTCCACAATGGAACTGGGGCAGTTCTCCTCTGGGTGTGGCTCAGGGTCATGGCTCCACCCTGGTCTGCACTTTTCTTATCTCCTTGTGTCACTGGCTGATATTCTTCTGTTACACATTCTCTCCCGCATCCCACACCATGTATGTGGGATTTTCCCACCAATGCCCAGCACCCAGATAAGAATTCCTTGATGCTGCCAGTTATCCAGGTTGCTCTTGGATACTGTCTGTAACCAGGTGTTAGGGGAGGTTCTTTCCATCCTGAAAATCAAGTTCAATCCTCAGTGTAGCAGTTGCAGTTGCACCTGTACATAACCAAAGCTTTTCCCCAGATTGAGACAAGTTCCCTGGAGGTTTACAGTTTCTTCTGCCCCCCCCCCCCCCGTTTCTTCTTCTTCTTCCCAGGTGCTGCCCTGTACACATAGAACCAGATGTGAAAATTACACCATGCTCAGCATTCATGAGTCCAGCTGACTCTAAGGAATGGCTGGGGTTACAGGGATGGGACAACACAAGACAACAGATGTTCCTGCTCCCCCAAGTCTCCCACTGCCATCAGGCAGCGTCCTCCCTCCACTTCTTTTATCCGCTTCTGTCCTCTCCCCTCCATCTCCAGTTTCTCCATAGGTCAAGCCATGCATCCATTGCTGACGCCTACCCTTAGACTTATTTGGTCAAACCTATCAACTTTCTTTTTCTTTTTTTAATTTCACAGACAGAGATCACACGTAGGCAGAGAGGCAGGCAGAGATGGGTGGTGGGGGGAGCAGGCCTCCCTGCTAAGCAGAGAGTCCGATGTGGGGCTCAATCCCAGGACCCTGGGATCATGACCTGAGCTGAAGGCAGAGGGTTTAACCCACTGAGCCACCCAGGTGCTCCAGGCCTATCAGATTTCTTATCAAATCTTGAGCTTTCATTTAATAAGGCCCCCACTCCCTGGAAAGAAATCAGAGGGACAAATAGCCATGTGATATGCGTTTGTGTGTGTTTATCCCACACACAATGAGAAACTCAGATCTTTCATAATATCTCCAGATCCAAGTTCTTGCTTCTTTTTTTAAAAAAATTTTTTTCTTTTTTAAAGATTTTCTTTATTTATTTGACAGACAGAGATCACAACTAGGCAGAGAGTCAAGCAGAGAGAGAGGAGGAAGCAGGCTCCCTGATGAGCAGAGAGCCGAATGCGGGGCTTGATCCCAAGACCCTGAGATCATGACCCGAACTGAAGGCAGAGGCTTAACCCACTGAGCCACCCAGGTGCCCCAAGTTCTTGCTTCTGTCAGATTCTCCTTCTCTGCATTGCATCTTTAATATTTTTCCTTTTGTGTCACCCCAAATCCCTTGAATCCTCTCAAATACTACTTATTTTTGGCTGTGCATGGAGCCTATTGCTGTGCGGACAGCAAAGAATGAAGGACAGAGATTACATTGCAACACAACAAACAACTTAAAAGTAAATATGTGGGGCGCCTGGGTGGCTCAGTGGGTTAAAGCCTCTGCCTTTGGCTCAGGTCATGATCTCGAGGTCCTTGGATCGAGCCCCACATCAGCCTCTCTGCTCAGCAGGAAGCCTGCTTCCCCTTCTCTCTCTGCCTGCCTCTCTCCCTACTTGCGATCTCGCTCTGCCAAATAAATAAAATCTTAAAAAAAAAAAAAAAGAAAGTAATTATGTGACATCATTGCCCATTAAAAATCCTTTGGCTATTGTAATGAGTGAGACAATTCCAAATACTACTGAGGACAAGAAGCAACTGGAATCTTCCCACACTGATGCAGGTTGTGTCCTTGGTAATGTCCACATAGAACACTGCTTGGCACTATTTACAAAAGCTGAACACACGCATACTTTTTGTCCCTGCAGTTCCACTCCTACGTGCATACATAACAGAGTTACACTCATATTTTCACCATTGAACATGGAGAATGACGTTCATAGCTGCACCGACCCTAATAGACAAAAACCAGACACAACCCAAATGTCCATCCAGAGTAGAACAGATAGTTAGTCTGTGATGTAATTATACAATGGAAGACTCTACAGACAGAGAACTGCTGAAGTACAACTACATACAACATGGGTGGATTCAACAAACATATTAAGTGAAAGAAGCCAGGCACAGAAAAGTACATACCATTGAATTTCACGTACATGAAATTCAAAAACGCCCACACTAATCCATGATGTTGGAATTAGGATATTGATCACTATTGAATTAATGACTTGAATAGGAAACAATAATGGATTCTGAAATTCTGGAATGTATCATTTCTGGATCTGAGTGTTAGTTACACAGACCTACTCACTTTATGAAAACCAAACTATATACACGTGATTTGTGTACCTTTTTCTCCCAGACCTGGGAGGATTTCAGGTTTCCCTTTTCCCAGCATGTGAAGAGCACAGTTTTTTGAGTATGTCCCAAGATCAGTTGGGAATGCTGGGTCTCCGGGCCGGACATGTGATTGGTGCACTGTGAAAATCTCTGATCTCTGAGACAGCACATAAGCGGGGAGACCTGTGAGTTGTAGGCCCACAGGACCAGTGGGAAACCAAGAGAGAAGCTTCTTTGTTTAAAGACGAACTCCACACACCATGGCCTCATCCCCCAGCAATCAGACACACTCCAGGTGGGTGAGGAGGGACCCAAGCCTCTATGCATGTGAATGATTGGGAGGCTTCATTGAAACGCAAGGGCCATGCGTGCCCTTCTCTGTCCTGAGCCTCTCTAAAGAGCTGAGCAAACATCGTGCTGGATCAAATGCTATCGTCGTATCACGTGCATTTGATTGCCGATCAAACACGTTGCCAAGACAATAGTGGGACCATGCATTGTACTTTAATAAGAAGTTTATTAAGGAAAAAAAATCCTTTGGCTATTCTTGCCAAGTGAGTATTTACCCTGAACATATTCTATTCTTGGCCTCCAAATTCCTTCCATTTTTCTGGACTTCCCCTCTCTCCTTTGACCCCGTCTTCTCTTTTCAATGGCTCTCCCTCATAACCAACCCCTAAATTCCCCGTTCATTTCTTATCCAGGGTTGTTTATTGCACTGTCTCACCCCAAACTGTATAAGCTATCCACAGAAAACTCCTATCAATAACGAATACTAAGATTGGTTGCAACACAAAGTTCCCTTCCAAGGAGACGTTGTATGACTACTTCTTTAAGGAAATTTTTTCTTTTCTTTTTCCTTTTTTAAAGAAGTTTTTTCTTCTGCTAGACGAAGAATGCTGAATCTCTGTCTGAAGACATTCTGGGGGTGGTTCCATCGGTTAGGTGTGTGCCTTTGGCTCAGGTCATGATCTCAGAGTCTTGGGATCAAGATTCACATTAGGCTCCCTGTTCAGCAGAGTCTGCTTCTCCCTTTCTCTCTCCCTCTCCCCCTGCTCATCCTTGCTCTCTCTCAAGTAAATAAAATCTTAAAAAAAAAAAAAAAAAAAGACATTCCAAATTCATACATGATCTGGAGCCTCAGTTACAGACATGATAGCTCCGGTTACTCTTGCTTCTTGGTATCTCGAACTTTCCAGAAGTGTCAAATCATGAAGGGCGAGAGCTTGCCTACCACTCCCAACGTATGCTCTTAGATGGGCCAGCAGCTGCCATCTGACCTCCAGCAATGACTTATCTCTGGACTCGTTCTTGATCTGTACCCTGTCTCCCTGCATTGCACTGACGGCAGCTGCTCTGCAGTCGACCCTAACTTTTCAGTGTTCAGATTTTCTGTTTATCCTAACGTTAACCTTTCCCCTGGCCTTGGCTTTTACTGTTGGATAGTCTCATGCCCTCTTGCACTAAACTTTGGCCTATCTCACTTGAACTCGAGTCTCAGTAGTAGGAGCCCTGTCTCACCTCCCATAGTCATGAGGAAGAGTGGTATGATAGTCTCAGAAACAGCACAGGGTCTCATACAAATATTTCCGAGCGCAGCACTTGAATTATCAGAGTTGAACATTCTCGTGCCTGATGTTCCTTATTTCAGTGCGCGTTGACTGAGGACCACGGATATTCAGATGTATCATTTTTGCCATGGGGAAATATGACGTAAAAGTCACAACTACTACCAGCCAGCTACTTAAATTCTAGTGAGACTATAACGCAGAACCATGACACAGGGAGGGACGGTGTACAAAGACTAGGCTCCCATTGTGAAACCCTACGGTGAGAACATTAGTGCTTTTGGCAACCCCCTTCTTCCAATGGGAATTCTGAAGCACTCATAATGATAAAGATAAATTTCCAATCCCTTTTACAAACAATGCATGAGAAATTAAGGTTTAATTATGACTACGCTTACTTTGTCTTGAACTCAAAGCCCTGGACTTCGGAAATAATGGAGCTTGAGGTAACAATCGGATATCTTGTTTTTGCCTCCTCTTGTTCTTATGGAAAAAAAAAACAAGTAATCCTCTAAAAAGATACTGGAGGTAATTTTTCCAACCAAATGAGGCTTCTTGCAAAATCAGACCCATAAATACAGAGAATGAATTGATGGTTGTCATAGGGAAGGGGACAGCGAAATGGGCAAAATGGGTGAAGGGGAGTGGGGGATACAGACTTCCAGTTACGGAATATATAAATCACGAGACTAAAAAGCACAGCGTAGAGAATATAGTCAATGATATTGTAATAACATTATATGGTGACAGATGGTAGCTACCCTTGTGAGTACAGCAGAACACACAAAGATGTTGGATTACTATGTTGCACACCTGAAATTAATATCACACTGTATGTCAACTAAACTCAAAAAAAATTTTTAAGACTTTAACTTAAAAAAGACATGAAATCTTCAAAATATATAACTTTTCTTTACCTAACTGTGCAATAAGCATTCTTTTACACTATGAGGAAAATAAAATAAAACATATACATTGCACATTTAAAAAAAAAGTCTTTAAAACCATTCAATTTCACACAAAGTATGAAATTTTAGCATTGGAATTCAGGTTCTGAACTAACCCTGACAATGGGTATTGCTGGAAACAGGAAAGTCACCAGGTCCTGTTCAAAGAACTTTGTCTTCACAGTGTTTAAAACTGGAACACCGTGGCGCACCTGGGTGGCTCAGTTGATTAAGTGTCACACTCTTGATTTCAGCTCAGGTCCAAACTTGATCTCGGGGTTGTGAGTTCAAGCCCCACATTGGGCTCCATGCCTATATTATTTAAAAAAAAAAAAAAAAAACTGGAATACAAGAAACTGTCTCCAAAATTATCATATATGTGCAAAACCAATTTGTTAAATAACATAAGGAAGATTATACAAGAGTTTAAGAATGTTCACATTCATGTGGCTTATAAAAAGGCATTTTCCACAAAGATCTGTATAGCTCAGAAGCATTAAATTCTGCAGAGAAGGCTCCTTTAATCCATGAGTTAGCAGAATGTCTTCATTTTAGCAAGCCACTGAGGTAAGGAATGTCACTCCTCTTCCGAAAAGAAATATTCTCAGCCCTGTAACGGGTCAGGTTTTCATCTACCGTTAAGTGGTTCTCAGGGCTACTTTCATGAGAAGCAACCACTAAGAAGAAGGTTATGGAGAATTTTTTCCTTTCTTCACATTTGGGAAACAAATAGGACAGGAAAAAAAAAAGGGAGAGTTTGGAAGTCCCTCTCCAACATCCGTGTGGAAAAATGACTGCCAGGATATTCTTAAATTTTAAAGTTTGAAAAGCCGGTGATCTCTGCACTGTTTTCAAGAGTCAGCAACTCTAAAGGAAGGTGTTCATCATCAGTGACCCCACACAGGATTTCCTTTTGTGGTAATTTTGCAAGATGATCCTCTGGGTTGCCATTCCGTTCAGGTCACCAGGTTTCCGCAATCTCTGCGAGAACCTGCAGCAACTCAGCAAATGTAGGGCGGCCTTTAGCTTTCTGGAAAAGAGAAACAGAGACGGTCAGCTCAGCCTGAAAGTCGCTCAGATACCATCTCTGAGACACACTAGCAGATGGAAGAGAAAGTTATCTGGGCTGACACACCGGGCATGCCTGGTAGTTGAGCGAAGCATAAGTGAAATTTTAAGAGTACAGAGCACTGACAAAACAACTTTAGCTGCAAACCCGATATACCTGAGGCCATTTCGGTTTAAACTGTTAAAATTAAATACATTTTTAAGTTCTGTTCTCTGTCACACTGGCCACTTTTCGGTTCTTCAATAGCCAGGCATGAGCACTATATTGGATAGCGCAGACATAGCACAGTTCCATGGCCACAGAAAGTTCCTTTGGACAGCACTGCCCTAGAGATCTATTTGGATGCCGTGATAGGCATGGGGTACAGAAGAGCTGGGAGAGAATGGGAACCCAGACTTCTAGGCTCTCAGGCTCTGCCCAGTTATTCACTAGACTTGCTCCGCTGGAGAAAGAAGGATTTCAGTCAGAAAGCAAAAGGCGTGTTTTTTTTTTTTGTTTGTTTTTGTTTTTGTTTTTTTTTTAATAAGGGACTTTGCAGGTCCCTCTGTGCTATCTTAAGGCTCAGTCAACAAAAGCCCCGGTCACAGACACAAGGATTAGAACATTTTTCCTATTTCACCGTGGGATGTGGGTTTGGCTTTGGCTCCATGTGGAGGAAAAGACAACACTGTTGGCATCTTTAAAACCCATGGGAAATAGAACCACCTGTGGTAGCCACATTCTCTCGAAGACCACTGGCAGCAGAGTTTGTGGGGAGACACCACCCTTAGTGCTTCCTAAACAGAGGGGCCCAGTGGAAAGGACCAAGCTGAAGGGTGTGGAAACACACATTCGAGTTCTCCTTGAGGTTTCAGGAATAATTTCTGGAGTTTTTAGAGAAGGCTGACATTCTATAGGTAGTAGAGCATATGAAACAGTATGTGTGTGTCAGAGTGCATGTGTGCATGCGTGTATGTGTGTGTGTGTGTGTGTGTGTGAAGGATAATATGATAACATTTAAATTTAAAGGTACCTGGGGCGTCCGGGTGGCTCAGTTATTAAGCATCTACCTTTGGCTCAGGTCATGATCCCAGGGTCCTGGGATTGAGCCCCGCTTCCCTGCTCAGCGGGGAAAATGCTGCCTCTCCCACTCTCCCTGCTTGTGTTCCCTCTCTCACTGCATCTCTCTCAGTCAAATAAATAAAAATCTTTAAAAAATATAAAATAAATAAATTTAAAGGTGCCTAAGCAGTTAGGGCATTTAGATTACCTTAAAAAGTTGTACAATCACTAGCCATCAGGGAGATTCAAATTAAAACTACATTGAGATATCACCTTACACCAGTTAGAATGGCCAAAATTAGCAAAACAGGAAACAACATGTGTTGGAGAGGATGTGGAGAAAGGGGAACCCTCTTACACTGTTGGTGGGAATGCGAGTTGGTGCAGCCTCTTTGGAGAACAGTGTGGAGATTCCTCAAGAAATTAAAAATAGAACTTCCCTATGACCCTGCCATTGCACTCCTGGGTATTTACCCCAAAGATACAGATGTAGTGAAAAGAAGGGCCATCTGTACCCCAATGTTTATAGCAGCAATGGCCACAGTCGCCAAACTGTTGAAAGAACCAAGATGCCCTTCAACAGATGAATGGATAAGGAAGATGTGGTCCATATACACTATGGAGTATTATGTCTCCATCAGAAAGGACGAATACCCAACTTTTGTAGCAACATGGACGGGACTGGAAGAGATTATGCTGAGTGAAATAAGTCAAGCAGAGAGAGTCAATTATCATATGGTTTCACTTATTTGTGGAGCATAACAAAAAGCATGGAGGACATGGGGAGTTAGAGAGAAGGGGGTTGGGGTAAATTGGAAGGGGAGGTGAATCATGAGAGACTGTGGACTCTGAAAAACAATCTGAGGGGTTTGAAGTGGCGGGGGGGTGGGAGGTTGGGGTACCAGGTGGTGGGTATTATAGAGGGCACAGATTGCATGGAGCACTGGGTGTGGTGAAAAAAATAATGATACTGTTATGCTGAAAATAAATAAATGAAAAAAAAGTTGTAGGCAAATTCCCTTTTGCAAACAAATAAATCAGCATAACCAAAAACATTGTTTTAGTCAATGCTCTGACCATGATTTGAGACTGACATCATTTACTCGGGCCTCCTGTCAGCCTCTGATTTATTCCCTTTTCTGTTTCCTCTCCAGAGATAAATGAAATCTTAATAACTATTATATTTTATGCACCTGTACATGTCTATTGTTCCATAGGCAATATATCTTTCTAAGCTATCCACGCTGTTATTGCTAAGAAGCTCTTAAGATAGCCATTTGCTACTGATAGCTCACTTAACATCTGCCTATCTTTTAAGATTTCCTCGCAGAGCAGTTCACTATATGTAAAATATTTTCAGACATCAAGGATCTTTATAAAATTAAAACTTCTTTAAAATGTGAGCAAGGACATGGCTCTTAAAATACTGAGTGTTTCAGTGCTTGTGGATTGCGAATCAAGTGATTGCTTTTTCAGCTGGGAGGAAACTCCTCATCCCACTGTGGGTTTTTTCTCCACGGACACTGTCAGCTGGAAGGAGAAAGCTGTCAAAGGTCACAGAGGAGTCTGATATGAAGGGGAGACGTGAGTTGGGTCTGTGCCCTGAGAAGACGGAACATGTCTGGCTTTATTTTAAGTGTTGGCATTTCAAGAGAAAGAAAAGCTGGACTGACGCCCCCACCCCCCACCCCAAGAGAGAAGTTCCCAATTACAAGTTCAGGGCACACTTTCTGCCTTTATTCCTAATATATCAGGAGTCTGAAGTGCCAAAAAAGAGATGAAACCCACTAGAGTTAGCCTTGGAAAAGCAAGACAACTTATAGCGGAATGAAGTAAATATAAACATCCTTCTCTTTCCGTGTAGACATTTACCAAACCTGACTCTACCCTTAGTTTCCACCCCCCGGTTGTCAAAGGGAGTGAAACATCTCACTGCTGAGGCTCTAGTCACATCAAGAGTTTCGCGGAGAACCAATCTCAGACAAAGAAGATTTGAAAAAGGCTCTGAATTCCTCAGATGAATGGCCGTGGTTAAAAACAAAATGGGTTCATGACTCCATAGTGGGAGTTTCAGATAGAAATAGCCCTTCTGGCTCTTAGGGATTCTTATCAAGAAACAGACTCCTTCTCCTGCGCTGGTGGAGTCCTGGGGTCATGTTTGTCCCACTCAGGTCTGTTCTCAGATGCTGGGGCTGCCGACCTTCTCTGGAGAGCAGGGAGAACTCACCTCGTGCCAACAGCTGTACATGACTTCATAGACGCACATTGGAGCCAGTTGAGGACGGTACAGGCGGAAGCCTTGAGAAATGGCTTCCACGACTTGCAAATTTGACTTATTCTCAAACGGCATTTTTCCTTCTGTGAACACTTCCCACATCAAAACTCCTACACACGAAATGCATGTAAACAAGAGGTTACTTGAAACTGAAACAACTGTTTTAAACTGCAAGGCCTTATTTTTCTCTTTCAGCCTTTGAATTATAATCACCCAGAATGAGAGGAGTTCTATCTAGGAATGGGACCATGTGTGTCTTCATTTTCGAACAGGCCTACAACCTGAAAATATTCCAAGTGGAAACAATGCCTTTCTTTTCCATTGGTCTTGACTGCCTCCTGAGTGAAAGAAAATGCTGCCAACGTGTTCATTCCTAAGTATGTTCCTGTCTTCACATCCTGAAATCAACAGGCCTCTTTGCCATTCCATAGAAAAATGACAGAATTGTGTGGCCAAGAGTTTACCAGCCAATAGAAGTCATGTGTTTCCCTCTTCCCACTGAGAGATGAGACTGCTGGGTAGAACAGAATATCTAGAAGGGGCTTATGTTCTATAATCATTGACTGGTTGATTAGTGAAACTCCCTCAAGGTTCCCATTTGAACTTCATTTAATTATTCACTTTTTCTAAGAAAATGTATTATGTATTGATTAAAGACCAGGCAGATGCTAGAGCCAGAAGACTCCAGAAACCAGTCCTTGGGCTTAAGCAGCTCACTGTCCCATGGATGATAGAGACAAGTGGTCAGGTAAAACTCAGAAATTCTAACTGCTCTGTAACCACATGAACCAACCCTGTGCTACTGATTGTTCATTTCACAACTTGACTGCTCCCCTGTAGAATGTAAAATGTCACCTGCTGAAACTACCAAAAGTCAGTGGAGAGCTATGAGATCAATGATACAAGTTTAACCTTATGTGGACAATAAAATTCACACCCTTCTGAAAGTGCAGAGGTCTCTCTGAACCCAAGAAGCTATCCAGCGAGGTCTGGGCAAAATAGAATGGATAGCTTATTGCAAACTGACTGCCACTTTTTGAAAATCAACTCTAAGAGCAGACTCCACTTGACAGGGGTCTACAACATCTCTTTCTCGATGAAGAATGTTACACAATATAAATTCCAATTGACAGTTCCCAAGGAGGCCAACATCTAAATTCCACAAAATCAGAAGGTAATGAAGTAAATGTGGTGGTGTTGCTTAGCAGTTAGAAATGAAGTTGATTAATTACACTCGAAATTCAGTGACACCTTAGATCTATTTTCCTGGCAAGTCTCTGTAGTGTAAAAAAGATGGCTGCATTTGTTTTCTAGATCAGTAGACTCTCTATTACGGTTTTCCTGCAAATGCTCATTGGGAAAGGATACGATCCGCATGGTAGACTTATATAAGAAGGTGAATGGTATCAGTTGCAAAGACAGCCTAGATGTGCTTAGAACACTTAAGACAGAAGCATAGTTACAAGAAGACCTTTCTAGAATGCCACATCATGCGAGGAAATCAAAGCTTAAAAAAGATTGGTATTTTATTAAATCAATCTCCATCAAATAAATATCAAGTTTACTCACCAAATGACCAGACATCAGATTTGCTGCTGTACTTGTTGAAATGGAAAACTTCAGGAGGGGACCACTTGATGGGGAACTTGGCTCCAGAAGAACTGATATATTCATCATCCAAAACGTACCTAAGGTCATTAGATTCAAAGCACATTGTGCTAATTACCTCCAAGTTCTATTTAATTCAAACCCCATTAGTCTACTTTAAGTTCTAAAAAAAAAAAAAACCAGGGGTGCCTGGGTGGTTTAACAGGTTAAGCGGTCGATTTTTGATTTTGGTTCAGGTCATGATCTCAGGGTCCTGGGATTGAGACCCCTGCTAAGCAGGGAGCCTGCTTGAGGACTCTATCTCCCTCTCCTCCTACCCCTACCCCTACCCACTCAATCTCTCTCTCTCTCTTTCTCTCTCCCTCAAATAAATAAATAATCTTTAAAAGAGAAATATTTTTACCTCTAAAAGTTTCTCTTCTTGTTACCAAAATGGGAAAGTATTCTTTCTATACAGTGATTCCTCCCCAAACCAAGCCTCAGTTGGGTTTATTTGGGTCTCAGAAAACCAGAACAATTCTTCAATCCAAAACGGATTGAAATCAGGAACCCACTGATTATTTTGGTTATGACAAATTCTTAATTCTGCAAAGGAACATGCTGAGTGCTCTAACAACCAGGGTTATAAAAAGGAAATTAAAAGAATATGTATATATGGCAAATAAGTTCAAAGTTGCATGTCTAACTTTTTTCTTCATGTGTATGTGTTTTGTGAGGCAGAGAAAAGGGGAAATAAGCATACTGAACATAATACATTTGATGTGAAAAATGTCCAATGCATTAAGATGGTCCTATATGATCAGTAATAACTATCACCTCCTTCTAAAAACTACAAAAATATTAAACCCTCTCTCTTGTGAGACTTGTAGGCAGAAACACCAAGTAAGGGACTCTGGGGAGAAGAATCTGGAGAGAAGAATGATAACTAACTTGTAGCCCCTGGAGTGTGCAGTGTGGTAGCTTTGAATTAATTAGAGCTTTCTCACACTCTCTTTTTTTTTTTTTTTCCCCATGTACCCTACCATCCCCCACCTTTAACTGTTTTATTGCACCAGAAGTCATCCTACTAAGGGAAAGAGTGACTAATAGAAAACAAAAGAGAAAGAGCCATTTTTCATAGCTTTTGAGTTTCAAAAGTCTCAGCTTTCCACAGCAGGAGGCGGACTGAGCTGTTAATAAAATTTTGGGGAGAAAGACTCATAAATAAGAGTGATTCTCCCCCCCCCCCCCCACACACCATCCATCCATCTCCTCTAGCATTGAACCTCTGGAGCTGGGAGGTGGGAGAGAACAAGGGGCAAGGAGAGGAGTATTAGCCAGTAGTGGGTGACTGAGGCAGGGTTCTGTCCCCTGCACCCTAACAGCACTGCCCCACTTACATGGCAGGGAAAGAAGTCCCCACAGTAGGTTGCTGGGATTCAAGAGCAAAACAGAGCCTGTGCCTCTTCCCCAGGTCAAGCCCCAAGAAAAGCAAAAAGATTCCTGAAAGCCAATAGTTGTGGATGTGTCTAAGCAAATAGGACCTTGGAAAGCTCCAGGGGGGTTCTAATCATGGAGAATGCCAGAATGACAACATCTTGCAGTAGAGATTGGGGATGAGTCAGCAGCCACCTACGCAGATGTCCAGCCAAGGACAAAACAGGAGGATGTTTGCTGCAAGGGGTACCAGTTGTCAGTGGCTAACAACAAGGACCAGACATGCCCTCTCCACTACATAGCCCCATGAGGTCATACAGAGAAGAAGTCATTCAGAGAAGAAGACAAACAGAATTTGAATTTGACCCTGAAGTGAGTCAGAGATATTCTGAATTCACGGGCATTGAACTTTTGGCAACCTGAAGGAAGGGGTGCTCAAAATATCAATGGCATTGTGTTTCAGAGAATGAGGTTAGATTTTCTGCACTTGAGTCGTAGTCTTAAAGTCAACCGCTACAATTGATCATAGACGTGCATGATAATGGTATGGAAAAGTCAGAGCTAAACAAATGTATTCTTTTATCTTTCAGAAATACACATATATCACAGAAGCTTTTTTCCTCAACTTCATGCATCTGACGAGTAGTTTGAGATATTCTGAAAATTTTTAAGTTATGCGTAACTGAAAAGATCCGAAGAATAGTTCAAAGCACCCATTTAGCCCACAGCTAACATTGGGTTATGTCCTAAAATTCAAAGCAGGGCTACAGGCCAAGCAAACACATCAAGATTTTCCCCAGGAAAAAAAAGCAATGCTCTTGACATCTTTGGTTTGTTAGTAGACAGATGTAAGATTCCCTCTTATGAGTAAACAAAAAATATTTGTATATATTGTACCTCGTCATTCCGAAGTCTGATATTTTTACTATACTTGCAGCACTGACCAGACAATTCCTTGCTGCCTATGGAAAGAAGAAAAGAATCCACATTTGAATATCGCCTTTCTTTAAAGAGTTTCTATTTGCCTTTTCCTTACTGTATTTGGGGTCCCACATGACTTCTCTATGAGCAGCCATGTTTTCCAGGGAATACCTGTGATACTACGTATGACTCAGTATATCTGCCCTCAAGATGTATTTTAAGGATTCTTCAAAGAAATAACAAAAAGTAAAAAAGCAATTTTATTTTTATATTTTAATTTTAATATTTTTATAATTATATTTTCCTTTAAAAGTTTTAAATCCTTCTCAACAAGTATCTTTGATAAATAGGAAGACTATATCAAGAGGCATTAAATGATGAACCCCAACATTTAAAAGAGTATGTGTTTTTAAATAATGCGGAGACCACGTATATGAGGCCAAAATAATCCATTTTCAGAGAGCTTCATTAAAGAAAGTCATTGAATTGGTTATTGAGCGTCATGTAATTCAACAGTTTGATAGATTTTTTTTCTCTTCTAAGCTGATATGAACTTCAGTTAGTCTAAAAACAAAAACAAGGAACTTAAAATGGTAAGCCAGAAGGAGCCAGTTTGCAAGATTTTGACAAATACTAGCAACAATCTCCAAGCCAAGCCACAAGCTAAGCCCTTGAGGGGGAAAAGACTCAGGCTTCGCTGGCAGATTTTAAATGGCATCAAGATGGATAAAATAGAACACAAAAGAAGGCAACGGAGGAAGAAACCAAGGATGGGGGGAATCTGAGAAAAGCCACTTGGAGTAAAGAGAATGACCAGGACCATCACCCAACGAAGTTCTGAATTCTAATCTCTACACTCTAATCCAATCAGGTCAAGAAAGACTGAGCCGCAGTCAGGGGAATTAATGCCGTATTCATCCCTTCAAAAATTTGTGTAATAGCTACCACATGCTAGAGTCTGGGAAACGTGCCGTGAGGGTGATGGTCCAAATGGGTATGGAAAGGCTATCGCTGTGGAATAGCATTGCTGAGCTCCTCTATAAGGCCAGGAGCGACTGTAAGTGCTCACATGTAGTAGTTCATGTAATCCTCCCAACAAGCCCACAGGAGGAAGGTGCAATTCATACCGGGTCCTAGCTGACTAGCTTGCCCAACATCACACAGCTAGCAAGAAACAAAGGCCAAATTTCAACCCAGGCCGTCCACCTCTGGAGCAGTGGTTCTGAATCTCGGCTGCCCCTTGAACTCAACAGGGCACAGGGGGCAAGACAAGCTTTAATTTTTTTTTATTAGGCTGTAATGTTCAGAGCATTCCAGCACAGAAGGATTTCACATTTCTAGTCCTCCTCAGTGATGTCAGCAATGCTGTTGTGATACTGTTACAAGCAAACCACCCTCACCTGGGGTGGGGGGGGGGGGCAGTCCCTAGAACCTGATCTGCACCACCATATGCCCCAGAGAACACTTGGCCAATATGGGCCCTTAACACATATTTGATTATTGGTTGAAAGGAAGAAAATTGGAAGTAATGGAAGAAGAGCGGGAAGGTGAGAGGAAAGAAAAGTAAATTAGTTTTGGCGAGTTGATAAGTGCGGTAGTTAACCAGCTGAAAGCATATTTAGAACAGCGCCTCACTCAGCCACAGCATCAAGGGGCCATTAAAAATAAAGCTCCAGGGCGCCTGGGTGGCTCAGTGGGTTAAGCCGCTGCCTTTGGCTCGGGTCATGATCTCAGGGTCCTGGGATCAGGTCCCGCATCGGGCTCTCTGCTCAGCGGGGAGCCTGCTTCCCTTCCTCTCTCTCGCCTGCCTCTGTGTCTACTGTGATCTCTGTCTGTCAAATAAATAAATAAAATCTTAAAAAAAAAAAAAAGAGCTCCATTTCCCAGAGAATTATATGAATAGGAAAGCATTTAGAAACTAAGCCAAAAGTGTTTTATTTAAAAGAGTGAAAATCATTAGGACTCTTGGGTGGCTCCATTGGTTAAGCATCTGCCTTTGGCTCAGGTCATGATCCCAGGGTCCTAGGATCGAGCCCTGCATTGGGCTCCCTGCTCAGCGGGGAGCCTGCTTCTCCCTCTTCCTCTCTTCTTGTGAGTGCTCTCCCTCTCTCTCTCTCTCTCTGACAAATGGAAATAAAATCTTTAAAACAAGTATTGAAAATTCTCAATAGTCATAATCTTCCCAATGTCATGCAGAGAATAATCGGCCGATTTATGTCCAACTTACTAAGTCCCTGTGGATGAAGCAGTTCCTCTCCAGATACTCCATCCCTTCACAGACATCCTGGCACATGCTCAGCAGCATCTCCTTGGTAAGCGCTCCCCTTCTGTCCCTGACATATTTCAGCAGGCAGCCGTTCTCCATAAACTCGGTCACTATGTACAGCGGCTTCTGCTGTATGCACACTCCATAGAGCTGGACCAGCCTGGGATGAGATAATTTCCTGTTGAAGAAAAAGCACACACCAGTTAGCAGACTCATTTTTGCCCTTTAAAGCGCGGAGACGCAACTGGTAATATTTACCAACTCTACGTATGTAATCTTCAACATCAAGATTCGAGAAAAATGAACCCAACCACAGAGAAAGTAGAACAGTTTCCTTTCCACTGTACGTGCTGCATAAGTGGGGTCAAGAGTTCAAGCAGCACTCCCCAAGTTCCTGCAGGTACAGAATATTACGTGCTCCGTATTCTGTTTTTTTCTGCTTTTCTTCCTGCAAGCAAGCCTTTGGCTTCCTCATGGCCACTTCTCCTTGCCTGGGTCTTAACAGAGCTCCTGTTCCTTGAGTTCCACCTTTCCTGCCCGCAGCTGCTCAGATGAAAATTTGAGACAGATTGAAGGGAGGAAACTGTGATTGATGCATTAAAAAAAGAAAGAAAGAAAATTAAATTCTAAAAAAAATAGGGCTCCTGGGTGGCTCAGCCGGTTAAGCGTCTGGCTTGGCTCAGGTCATGATCCTGGGGACTGGGATTGAGCCCTGCATCGGGGAACCTGATTCTCCCTCTGCCTCTGCTTCCCCCTCTCTCTGTCTCTCATGAATAAATAAATAAAATCCTTAAAAATTTTTTTCTAAAAGTAAAGACATTGAGAATGAAATTTTAGATAAAGTTGGAGACCAAAAACACTTGCCAACTTGAAACCCTGCTCTGTATTTAGCGAACACATACACATACACAAACACACACACATACACACATGTCCTTGAATGTTGCTTATTAAAATACAGACAGAACTTTTTAGTGATCTAAACTTCAAAAGTTTATTGTTTCTTCTGGAGTATAGCACTCAGTCCCTAAAGGCTTGCTAAGCCAAGTAGACATCATGGAAAACAATATTCAAGTTAATGTTTGTAATTTTAGAAGATGCCTAATAAGCCAACTTCTCTGTTAGTCAAAAGTAACTTGAAATGTTACCTATTTTCATTCAGAGAGGCAAAATAAAGTCAATGACTCTGGGAGATTATTTACCCTAAAATAATGTAAATGAGTGATTAATTGACATATTACCTTATGATTAGCATGCAAGACCACTACCAGGTAGTGGAAAAGAGGCGTTCAGAGAATCTCCACATGATTTTAACCCGTAGATAGATATCTTGTATATGAATATTTTGTCTGATTTCTCTTTCTCCTTTATAAAATGTATTTTTCAGTTAAGGGACGCCACACAAGCTCGAGTAAAGTTGTGGTATACATCGAAGTGTGATTGCTCCCAAACCCATGTTCTTTCCATGACAGCAGAATGCCGCATGCTGCTTATCTGGCATGGCTCATACTCACATCATCACTTTAGCCTCCTCGATGAAGTCCTCTTCCGACATGGAGCCTTCACTGATGGCCTTGATAGCCACCCGGATGTGCGCCCGCCATTCACCTAAATGGACCACCCCAAACTGACCGCTTCCAATCTCCTTTACAAAAGCGAGCTCAGCAGGATCGATCTCCCATTTTTCTAGAAAAAGAAAACATCGTGTTACGAGTAGGGAAAAATTTTAGAGCTAGAAGAGATTCAAAAATGATCTAGACCTACTCTATTCCTTTACAAAGAAGTTAACATTTTTATGAATGAGGGGAGCAGAAAGGCAACCATTTTTAACGCTGTCATGGTCGTTTCCATGTGTAATTCCAGAATTCAAGTTTAAAGATACGAACTTGAGGGGCACCTGGGTGGCTCAGTGGGTTGAGCCTCTGCCTTCAGCTCAGGTCATGATTCTGGAGTCCTGGGATGGAGCCCCATACCGGGCTCTCTGCTCGGCGGGGAGCCTGCTTCCCCCTCTCTCTCTGCCTGCCTCTCTGCCTACTGGTGATCTCTCTTTCAAATAAATAAATAAAATCTTTAAAAAAAAAAAAAAGATATGAACTTGACTTGCTTGGAAACAATGAAAGGCAGGCAAAGCTTTGTCTTTCTGAACCAAACCTACCAAAATTAGATCCGGCCCCAAGAATATGTATGTCCCCATTTGTTTTTGTCCTTCTGAGTAAACTTGTGAGGCACAGGACGTTTGTTTTCCCCCACCTCCCCCCACATCACTTCTTCTGTGGCTCCTTTGTCCACTCCCACCCCTAAAGGGCTTTCCTGTCTTCACGCCTTCTCCTAGCGAAAAGCCTAACAATTTCCCCTCATAAATAGGTCCAATGCTACAATTCTAACTCACACGTCTCTAAGTATATGTTTGAAGTGAAATTTGTGTTATGATATATTTCACTTCCATAGAAGCCAAATGAGGCAAAAAGAACTTTTAAAAATAACCCCCTTGAAAACAGTTCAAAGAGCAAATTTTCTTTTTAGGGTCTCTTTTTACTTAGTAACAGCGCCATCTGGTGGAACTTTCGAATAATGCCTTTTAAAAAATTGTAAAGGCGGCCTCCCAATAGTAGGGTATGTTTTATGTTTTAAAAGTAACATGGTCTGCATATATTTATGACTTTAATACTGACATAAATTTATTCAACAGAACATAACCATGAAGGAAAATACTGACAAATTACACTTCATAAAAATCCTGTTCATCAAATATACCCCTTTAAGAGAGGGAAAATGTAAGCCACAGATTGGGAGAAGGTATTTCTAAAACATGTCACCTGTAAAGAATTCCTATTCAGAATATGAAAAAATCAATTAGAAAAAGGCAGGTAACTACATTTTTAAAGGTTAGAAAACTTGAATGGAGTATCTTTCACAAAAGAGGGTACCCAAATGACCACTAAGCCTATTAAAAGCTGATCAAAATAATTAGTAATCAGGGAAATGCAAATTTAGACCATAACGAGATAACACTAGTACATACACCAGATTGGCTAACGTGAAAACTAAAGACAAGAATCCACAAGAATACTAAATATTGGCAAGGGTAAAAGTGTGGAACAGCTGGAAAGCCCATATGCTATTGATTGAAGTGTAATTTGGTATAAGCGTTTTGGAAAATGAACCAAATCTGAGTGTGCACATACTCTATGACCCAAGAATTCTACTCCTAAGTGTACAGCTAACATTGTTGGAGCTTAAACGTGTACTGAACCTCATCCAAAGACATGCATGAATGTCCATAATAATGTTATTTATGAGATAAAAATTGGTTTCAACCCAAATGGCCATCTACGGAAACTGGTAAATCAGCTGTGGTATAGTCGTGAATGTCACACAACACCCCAGCGGAGATGAGCAAGCCACACCCAACACCACCGGGGAAGAGGAAGAAGCCAGATACAAATGCACGGTGTCTCATTCCATTCATATTAAATAGTCAAAACCAGGCAAAACTAATTGAGCTATAGAGTTATGAGTTGTGCACTGTTCTAAATGTTAAAAAATTAAGAAGTTTATTTTTTTTTGAGTGGTGTTTTTTTTTGTTTTTTTTTTAATTTTTTCAATTTATTTATTTTCAGAAAAACAGTATTCATTATTTGTTCATCACACCCAGTGCTCCATGCAATCCATGGCCTCTATAATACCCACCACCTGGTACCCCAACCTCCCACACCCCTGCCACTTCAAACCCCTCAGATTGTTTTTCAGAGTCCATAGTCTCTTGTGATTCACCTCCCCTTCCAATTTACCCCAACTCCCTTCTCCTCTGTAACACCCCCTTGTCCTCCATGATATTTGTTATGCTCCACAAATAAGTGAAACCATATGATAATTGACTCTCTCTGCTTGACTTATTTCACTCAGCATAATCTCTTCCAGTCCCGTCCATGTTGCTACAAAAGTTGGATATTCATCGTTTCTGATGGAGGCATAATACTCCGTAGTGTATATGGACCACATCTTCCTTATCCATTCGTCTGTTGAAGGGCATCTTGGTTCTTTCCATAGTTTGGCGACCGTGGCCATTGCTGCTAGAAACATTGGGGTACAGATGGCCCTTCTTTTCACGACATCTGTATCCTTGGGGTAAATACCCAGGAGTGCAATGGCAGGGTCATAGGGAAGCTCTATTTTTAATTTCTTGAGGAATCTCCACACTGTTCTCCAAAGAGGCTGCACCAACTTGCATTCCCACCAACAGTGTAAGAGGGTTCCCCTTTCTCCACATCCTCTCCAACACATGTTGTTTGCTGTTTTGTTAATTTTGGCCACTTTTAAAAAATTAAACAGGACCATGCTCTACCTAAATAATGGTTAATGGTTAATGGTTAATGGTTAATGGTTAATGACAGAACTTCTATTATATGTATAGTATTAAGGGCAGAGGAATAACCCAGGACCCATAATACCCTGAATCATTCTCCCATCCCAGTTAAAATAGAGAGCCTGAGTCCTGCTTATCTGTTACACTATATAATGATGTCATCATTTATCTAGGTATTTTCTGTTTCTCATTAATGAGAGAAACTTAAGGGAATAAAGTGTCACCAAATTACAGAACAGAATTCTTTGGCTCTTCTTTACTCTTACAGATTTGCAAATATTCATCTGCTAAAAATAGTTCAAATTAAACTTTCTAAGGTTGTATTTTTTTTTAAGATTTTATTTCTTCATTTGACACACAGAGAGAGATCACAAGTAGGCTGAGAGGCAGGCAGAGAGAGAGGGAGGGAAGCGAGCTCCCTGCTGAGAAGAGAGCCCGATGTGGAACTCGATTCCAGAACCCGGAAACCATGACCTGAGAGGAAGGCAGAGGCTTAACCCACTGAGCCACCCAGGCGCCCTCTACAGGTTGTATTTTTAATAAAAGGGGAAGGGGACACTCTGGGTGGCTCTTTGTAGCAGTTCTCTCTTGGACAGCAGTCATTTCCCGGTCATCATGGTACCCAGTCAGCAACAGCTCAAACTGCCAAACAAAAAGGATTGTAATCTATCACAAGCGTTCCTGCTACTGTATAATGAAATTTGAAGCAAAACCAAAACATTTCCTTCCAAAGTTTAAATTGCTCTTGTGAGATGCATGTATTTTATTTAAGTGTCTCAGAAGGCGGATTTAAACTTTGAGAGGAAACCTATCTAGACATCTCAGAAAAGCTAAGAATTTAAAGAAACATAGAGGGAACTTGGGGTCGATTCTTTGCTGGACTCGATGTCGCCCTTGGGTACACGTGCATACGTTACCATAGCTAAAGCCAGCTGTGGTTGGCAAACAGCTGCCCATCAGTCCGACTGGGTAGCGGAGACGGGTCATGAGACCTGGGGAGAGACAGAAATCGGCATTTTAATCGGCACTTACTAACATAAAAGAAAAAAACCAGTGTACTAGATGATGATGTTGGTCTTCAAATAAGTTAGGTGGAAAAGTGTTCTCCATGAGTCTATTTACTTATTTTCCCCATTTTTCATAAAATAATATTTGTTCATTGGGCACACATTTTAAAATCCAAGAAAATTTAAACACGAAGAAAAGATCTCACAAAATCTTAGCAGCCAGAGATGCATTGTTATCATTCATGTGAACACCTTGGCAAAGATCTCTATATATGTGTTTGAAAACATATAAACACTCGATATGTTTCACAGAAAAGTACATGTTTTCCTAGAAACTGTTTTATACTCAATATGCCATTGATATATGTTAGTGACTATAAATTAGAGTTCAGTTATTTCTAAGATGCCACTATTATAAAATATGCTGTATGGGTTTTTTTTTTTTTAAGATTTTATTTATTTAGTTGACAGAGATCACAAGTAGGCAGAAAGGCAGGCCTGGGGTGGGGGTTGGGGGGAAGCAGGCTCCCTGCTGAGCAGAGAGCCCGATGTGGGACTTGATACCAGGACCCTGAGATCATGACCTGAGCCGAAGGCAGAGGCTTAACCCACTGAGCCATCCAGGTCCCCAATGCTGTATGTTTTTGAACATAAATTTTTAGGTACCTCTCAAATTATCTCCTTAGAATAAATTCCTTAAAATGTGACTTCTTGATCAAAGCACATATAGAAAACTTGTACCGATTCATTTAACCATCAACAGTGTTTAAGTGTACCCATTTCCTGACCCCACTTTTTGAGAGTAGTTGGGTTGTTTTTTGTTTTGTTTTTCCTTTTTTTTTTTTTTTTTTTTTTTAAGAGCATGGTAGAGTAAATGAGACTTCTTTTGATTGGGTCAGCCTGTAGTATTCTGCTCCATCAATTTCAATTTAGTTCAACAAACATTTATTATTTATTTCTTCGACTAATGTTTATTTGGAGCCTGCTTTGTGCCAAGCACCATCCAAACAGTGGGACAGAGCAGTGAGGCAGTGAATAAGCCAGTTATGGTCCCTGTTCCTGTAGGGCTGACATTTCAGTAGGAGAAGAAAATATAAACAAGTACACACACACATAAGAAAAAGCAGACGATGATGAGGGGTAAGCAGAGTAGATACAATACAGCTTCTATCGAGTGGGTGTTCAGGGAAGGCCTTTCTGACAAGATGACAGCTATGCTGACGTTCATTGACAAGGAGTCGTCTTACAAAGATCAGGAAGAAAAGCTTTCCAGGCAGATGGAACAGCATGTGCAAAGTCTGGAAGACAGAAACAAATGTGGCCAGTGTAAAGAAGAGAAAGGAAAAAAGGATCAATAAGTGCCTACTGTGAGCAAGACAGTCTTCTAGGTAGATCTCCAAGATTCTGGAGGACCGAAGATGAATAAGGTTAGGACTCTGTACTCAGGGGCTCCATCTCAGTGAGGGGACACAGGCAGAGAAAGGCAATTCTAATATAAAAGGAGTAGAACCTGGACTGGGGAAACACAAGACGCTCTAAGACACAGCACCTCACACATTTTTGGATTCAAAGAAGTCTTCTGGAAGGAAATGATCCCTGAGATGAATACGACAAATGGAGTTAGCCCATGAAGAGAATCTGTGAGGAACAGCCCAGGCAGAAGTAAAGCATGAGATGATACATAGAGATAAGCAGGATGTGCTACTTGAGCAAAAGGTGAGAGATAGAAGAGGCAAGAAATTACACTTGAGACGTAGGTAATATTCTGGTTATGATGGGTCTTATAAGCCATGTTAGGGAACATTATATCATCCAGCAAGTGGGAAGGAGCCATGGAGAGTTCCCAAATAAGGGAGAAGCATGGTCAAATTTACATTTTTGGTAGTTCATTCTGATGTCAGCATAGAGGATGGATTGAGATGAAGTCAACATTGAAGGCAAGACCAGTTAAGGGGCCATTATGGTTGTCCAAGTGAGCAATGATTAGAGCAGCGCTGGGAGACAAAGAGAAGCAAGAACCTATATGAGACATACTTGGATATGAAATTCATTGCACTTGATAATTAAATGAAAGTTCTAGAACAAATAGTACTAAAATTTGTCTGGAATCACAAAAGGCTCTGAATAACCAAAGCAGTCTTGAGAGAGAAAAAAAAGCTGGAAGTATCACGCTCCCTGATTTCAAACTATACTACAAAGCTATAAGAATTGAAACAGTATGTTACCGGCACAAAAACAGACACACGGAACAATGGAATAGAATAGAAAGCCCAGAAATAAACCCAAGTTTATATGGTCAGTTAATCTTTGACAAAGAAGACAAACACATAAATAGTGAAAAGATCCCCATCAAAGGTCTCTTTAGTAAGTAGTGCTGGGAAAACTGGACAATTATAGGCAAAAAATGAAAGTAGACCACTTTTTTATACTACACACACAAATACACACAAACACATACACTCAAAATGCATTAAAGACTTAAGTGTAAAACCAGAAAATATCAAACACCCAGAAGAAACCATAGGTAATAAGCTCTTGGACATCAGTCTAAGCAATATTTTTTTCATCTGTCTCATTCGGCAAAGTCAACAAAAGCAAAAATAGACAAATGGGACTACATCAAACTAAAAAGCTTTTGCACAGTGAAGGAAACCATCAACAAAACAAAATGGCAACCTACTTGAATGGCAGAAGGTATTTGCAAATATTATGACTGAAAAGAAATAATACCCAAAATACATAAAGAATTCAAACAACTCAATATAAAAAAAAAAAAGACCAAACAATCCAATGTAAAAAATGGACAGAGGACCCAAGTAGATATTTCCCCCAAAAGACATACAGATGGTCATCAGATACATGAAAAGCTACTCAGCATTCCTCATCATCAGGGAAATGCAAATCAAATACACAATGAGGTATCACCTCATACCTGTTGGAATGGCTAGTACCAATCAGACAAGAAATAACAAGTGTTGGCGAAGTAAAGAGATGCAAAGCAAAGAGAATCCTCATGCACTGTTGGTGGGAATACAAAACGCTGTGGTCACCATGGAAAACAGTGTAGAGGTGCCTCAAAAAACTAAAAATAAAACTACCATACCATCCAGCAATTCCACTTCCGGGTATTTCTCCAAAGAAATAAAAAAAAAAAAAACCCACTAATTTGAAGAGACATATGCACCCTTATGTTCACTGCAGCATTATTTAAACAGAAAAAATACAGAAGCAACCTTAGTGTCTACTGATAGATGAACAGATAAAGAATATATGGCTGGAATAATGAAATAGCCTTCAGCCATAAGAAAGAATAAAATCTTGCCACTTACAACAACGTGGATTGACCTAGAAAGTATTAGATTAAGTGAAAAAATCAGAGAGAAAAAGACTGATACTGTATGAATTTACTTCTATGTGAAATCTGAAAAAAAAAAAGCAAGAAAACAAAACAAAACAGAAACATACTCATAGAAACAGAACAATCTGTTGGTTGCTAAAGTAAGAGGCTGGGGGTGGTAGGTTGGGCAAAATAAGGAAAGATTAAAAGATAAATTTTTTGTAGGGGATGCAATGTATAGCATAGGGCATATAGTTAATAATATGTGATAACTTTGTATGGTGACAGATGGTAGCTAGATTTATTGTGGTGACCACTTTGCAATGTATATAAATGTTGAATCACTATATAAACGTTGAACCACTGAATATACTATTGCATGGTAAATACACTTCAATAAAAGAAAGTTTTCTAATAACTGAAGAGAAGGAGGAGAAGGAGGAGGCAGGGGAAGGGGAAGAGTAATAAAAGAGAGGGAGGGGAAGAATGGGGGAAGGAAAGGGAAGGGGAGGAGACAGAGGGGAAGGGGAGGAGGAAAGAAGTTATCCATTAAGGATAATGAGATCATCTCTTGTGACTCCTGTTTCCAGCCCCTGTAACTGGCAGGATGCTGACACTATTATCTGAAATAGACAACAGGAAGAGTAGGTTTGGAGCGAAAGCAGTGGTTAAGATGAAGAGTTCCATACCATCACTGATTCAGGGCCCGTAGGATTGCAAGTGCCTGGGACTATCGGGCAGAAGAATTCTGCAAAGAGAAAAGTCTAGAGTGAGGAGACGAGTGATCAGGGACAGATCCCTGAAGAATACCAATGTTTAAGGGAAGAGTAGAAGTAAGACCCATTGGGAAGAACTTTAAGGAATGATCTGAATTCGAGAATGAGAAAAGGCAATGTCAAAATGTCTGGAAAGCAGGGAGTTTCAAGGGGTGACAGAGGACTTGAAAAATAGAAGAACAGAAAGCATCACCCTATAGGTCAATATGGGGGTCACTGGTAAGATGTTGGGCAATGGAGGCACCAGAGGCAGAAGCCAGACTGCAGACATTTGAAAAGCAAGTGGCAAATGACCAAATGGACACAATGGATGTGGACACGATCTTCTAAAATTGTGATTTTGAAGACCAATATCTAAAAGAAGAAAGGACCAAGGGAGGGCTTTGTTTTTTGACTTTTCTTAAGGATGTTTACAGGGTTAGGGGAGAAAGTAAGAAGAAATGGATGAGATACAGGAGAGAAAGGAAGAGTGAACGGTTGGTGGTCCTAGCAGGAGAGGAGAGGAGGGAACAGGAGCATAGGCTCAGCCTTGCTACCACTGGAAGGAGTGAGGCAAAGATGACAGCTTGGTAGCCAGAGGACAAGATTGAGGCAATTCATGACAGGTGGCTTCAGTTTTCTTAATGAAGTGGACAGCTAGGGGTTTGTTGATAGGGTAATGAATAATATTGGAAAAGGGGCCTTGAGAAGAACGGTAAAAGTTTGAAGAGAGAACAGGAGAGGATACTTAACAGTGAAGACCTAGCTGAAGTTAGAGTCCTCATCGAGTTGGGACTCTACACACCTGATCTCAATATAGAACATAACGAGGAATTTCTTTAAGACCCTAACACTTTCTTCTAATTTTCAAAGTTCTTATTTGCTAAACATTTTACTCTGTGATTTACTACCAGTAGTTGAATGACCTCTCTGATGGAAAGAAGTCACTCTCTTGGCACTGTCCTTACTTCTGGGAAAGAGATGGATTGTCATGACTAAATTGACCAGAAGAAAGAAAGTCAACAAGATTGTCATGGGCTCTGATTCACAGCCTCCTCTGAAACTGGACCCTCCAAAGTACCCTCCAGTGATATGACCTGTGTCTTTCTGGAAGCTACCGCAGTCATTGAGAGCAGACTCTGGAGCCAGTGGGTTCATTGGTTCTAATGGTCTCAAGGATTCTTTGAGTTCAAATCTTAGCACAAATGGTACACATATGTACCACCCATGCCTCAGTTTCTTCATCTGTAAGACAGAGCTACCAACAGCACCTACTTCTCAGGATCATTCCGAAGATTAAATAAATAAATACACATTAAAAATGCTCAGAATAGGGACGGGCCCAAAGTAAGTCTTCAATAAACATCGCTGTTTCTGGATCCCATTCCCTTCCCCTTATCATCCATCTTCTTATTTTCTTATATCTTCTGTACTTGCTTTTCTCCCTAATAAATATGGCTATACTTGGAAGTTTTTCTTTTTTGTTGTTGTTGTTTTGTTTAAATCACTTTTTCTCTCTCTCTTTTTTTTTTTTTTTAGATTTTATTTATTTATTTGACAGAGAGAGCGCAAAAGCGGGAGAGCGGCAGAGGGAATGGAAGCAGGGAGCCCCACATCAGATTGGATCCCAGGACCCTAGGATCATGACTTGAGCTGAAGGCAGACGCTTAAAGAACCAAGCCACCCAGGCACCCTGATCCAGTTTTTTTCTTTTTATTTTTTTATTTTTTTTTTTTTAATTTTTTATTTTTTATAAACATATATTTTTATCCCCAGGGGTACAGGTCTGTGAATCACCAGGTTTACACACTTCACAGCACTCACCAAATCACATACCCTCCCCAATGTCCATAATCCCACCCCCTTCTCCCAAACCCCCTCCCCCCGGCAACCCTCAGTTTGTTTTGTGAGATTAAGAGTCACTTATGGTTTGTCTCCCTCCCAATCCCATCTTGTTTCATTTATTCTTCTCATACGTGATCTTTGGGGTGCCTGCGTGGCTCAGTGGGTTAAAGTCCCTGTCTTCAGCTCAGGCCATGATCTCAGGGTCCTGGGATCGAGCCCCACATTGGGCTCTCTGCTTGGCGGGAAGCCTGCTTCTCCCTCTCTCTCTCTCTGCCTGCCTCTCTGCCTACTTGTGATGGCTCTCTCTGTCAAATAAATGAATAAATAATCTTTTAAAAAAGTGATCTTTTATGCATTATAAGAATAATTCATGTACACTGTAGCAAAAACATCAAACCCTAAAGCAATCTCATAAGGCAGAAAATAAAAGCTTCCCTTACCGCCCCCCCCACGTCATTTCCCAGAGGCAAACATTAAATTTGTAGTTCGTTATAATCTTTTCAGTTTAAAAATTATTAACTAAACTTCAACAGAACTTTTCTATGCACACATGTGTGTATTTTTGTTTACAAAAGTGGAACTCTATTCTCATATACTGCTTTGCACTTTTTTCTCTTTACTAAACAACTTATCACTAACATCTCTTCATGTCAGCACATCCTGATCTTAGTATTTTTTTAACCACACCAGCATAAGCACTCTGTTTCTTAAACTTTTTCTTTGAAGGGAAGGAAAAAAGGACTGTGAAGAAAAAAACTCAGAACTGATCTCCTGATTCTAAGGGTTTCTATCTCTAGAAACGAATACCTCCTCCCTGGTCCCACTCAGACCCACTGCTACTTCCGTCTAACCAAACTCCCAGAGACCGTCTGGAATATCCATGTGGACTCATCCCCAAAATGGATAAAAACTTCCTTGGATTTACTCTTGATATTTAGAACTAGTGTAATGGAAAAGTGGTCCTTTTTCAAGAGGATTTTTTTTTTTTTTTTGGTCAACACAACTTCTCTTGAGAGAAATCTTAAAAAGTACTGTATGGCAACAAATCAAAATAATATGAAAAGTTACAGTGGGTTCCAAATTCTATAATGTTGAGGTAAGAAGATTCCCCCTGTGTTCAAAGTGGTCCGGGACAGGTTGGGGGAGGACTGAAGGCCAGAGCTGTGATTATAATTGTGGTGGAACTTTCTGGAATCTGTTATCTTTCCATAGATAAATTTGCAAAATTAACAACTACTGCAAACAACACCTGGGGAAGGGGGTTAAATGATGCCTCTGCTTTATTTAAGTCAAATTCTAACTGTGAAAAGCTGTGTCCTATACAACTTTTTGCAATCTCCAAAACAGGAAGGAATAGAGAATAAGATATGTAAGGGCTATTTTCTGTACGATTGAAGTAGAGAGTGAATTTATGGGGGCAAAGAGAGAAGGAAGCATGATTATTGAGGGCACTTGAAATTCCATTACACTTAGCCCTATGGAAATTTCCAGAACAAATGCATTGGGATTACATTGCCTTTTGCTTTTCTCCCAGCTATCATTTTTCTAACCTGGCAGAAATGTAAAAAAAAAATAAACCTACTTCTTAGCCCCTGACTAGAAAAACAAAGAAGCATCAATGAGGAGAATTATTCAGAACACAGGTTGTATTTCAAGCACTTACAGATCTCTGCAGGGGTATTCGTTCCTGTTAAAGTGTCTGAGACCAAAGACGCATTGCCTGCTTTGGGGGGCCAGGCTCCCTGACTCTCCCAGCCTGAAGCTCCTGACTTACCTGCCGCATTGTGCTGGTGATACCAGATCAAGTCAGGGATTGATTGAAAGAGGTGTCTCTCAGCCACGTACCACTGTCCTGAGTCATTCTTTTTAATCTGGTAATGTTTGATGGTAGCCTCCATATTCCTACAGTCAATAGAATGTGAATTAGTAAACAAGCAAAAGACCACTTTGAAACTTAGTCAAATTTCGTGAAGCAACAGGACTCCACCTCTGAAACGTTTATCCTAGGGACACTACACGCTGCAGTTAGTCAACTAGTTAGTTGACTAGTTAGTCAACTAGTACCTCGTCACCACTGGCTAAATTCCTGAGCCATCTTACTGGGTCCTTAGATTCGAACATAACTCCAGCCAAAGTTGTTGAGTGCACAACTCCAGTGTCCAAAACAGAAGAGCCCATTAGGGACACTTATAAGTATTTGTTGAATATCAGTATAAGTTCAGTAAGTGAATAATTTTACTGTGAAGGACGTAAGGAGATATGAAACAAAGAAAGGAGGAAAACCCAGAGTATGTTGATAAACGGGTTTGCTGTGAGCTACGGGGACTCTGGGCAGCCCCGAGAGACTGTGGAACACGTCTGAGAATTGTCCCACAAAAATCCAAAGGAGCTGAAAGGCTAATCTTCCATTCCTCCTTGATGGAGGGCTACTCTTAGGATGCTAATTCTCAAGCACCACAAGTCTACCCTTGGGGACCACAAGTTCCCACAGCCAGAGAACACCCTCCAGTAGGAAGGCACAAGAAGCTTTCTCAATGCAGAACACTCTATGGGTAAACCCCAAGGTAAACCAAGGGATATGAGGAAAGCACCGCCACTACCTGCTACCACCAAGCCAACTTCCTTGTGGTTGAGGAAAGGAGGTGGGACAAGTCCCATTAACTTATCAATGTCACACACAGAGCTCGTTAGGAAGGCAACTCATACCAATCAGTTGTACTAACTTCCGGGCCAACAGTCTCCTGTTCTGTGATATCTCTTTCTCCGTGTGACAAGTGTCTCCATAAGACTGTCCCAAGGATTTTTACCTCTAAAGTGATCAAAATCACAGTTGCTTACCTTCTAGCTTTTATAAACACAGAAATTGTGTAGGATCCCAAATGTCTGGAATCTCTGACGATAAATGCACCTTCTTTTGACTGCAAAGCAATTCATTGTACAAATTTAGTCCTTCTTAGGAAGAAAAACAAACCTCCGTCTCAGGAATAAAAACCAAACCCTACTGACTTCCTACAAATGGAAGAGAATATTTTCACAAATACATGCAATCTTATCTCCCTTACATGTTAAGAAGTCTTACCTACAAAAACATTTAATTGGGATAAAAATTTATAATGTATGAGTATTTTTAAAACCTCGTTCTGGATTTTTCTAAGAAAAATCCTGCATTTGACAATCTTGTACCCCATTTTGTAATTTCTTTATAATGATCAGGGTAATAGACACACATCATTGATGGACAGGAAGCACAGTAAGACAGACTGGCAGCTTGTATTGTGGAAGAAAAGATACAACATGGCAGATGGGGTGAGGGAAGCAGCAAGACATACATCTGGAAAAGCAGGGAGGAGGAAAAATGAGCAGAATCCATGACAGGGATGGAGAGAGAATAAGCTTTGGGAGCATCTGGAGAGAAGAGCAGAGGAGGGATTTTAGTTGCCTCCAGAGAATGGGAGAGACAAGAAGAGAATCAGCAGGAGAGAAGAATATTACAAGTTTGATGTTCGATTATGAACTGGAGTCCCACGGACATCCTCTGGGAAACCCCAGTAAAGCTGTAGATGGTTTTCAAATGACATTGAATGTTGGACTGTTTGGTTTGTGTTGTTTGTTTGATAAATGTAAAAAAAAAATTTTTTTTTCCACCTTTACTGAGCATGTTTACCCTTGTGGAGAGGGAAGTATCTCAGAAGTTTGCCAAACGTGTGAAAGTCTACACTTTTGAAGTGCCAACAACTTGCCCGAGAACTGCCCAAAGCCAACACCAAGGTGTGACCCTCAAAGTTTGTGCGACACATTGAGCACAGTCTTTCCTTCCTGCTAGATGCTGACCAAGGAACAAGCCTCATTTTCTGGTCAAACTTCAAAATTAAGAAAATCTCTCATAACCTTTTAAAATAATAAAAGTCTAGCTTTTATTGAATTCCTACCACGTCCAAGGATTGTGTTACACATCAAAGAGGACAGAAGATATAAAAGATGAAGAGGTAAAAAACCAAGTTGTATGTGCAGTAGATATGCAGGGAGTACATATACACAAACACATAGACACCATGCGTTCAATCAAGTTGTCTAGGTAGTGACCTCCTCTTCAAGGTGCAGAGAGTGCAAACAAGGCATGACCACACAACGATAGAAATAGAAATTAATAACAAGCCCCAAAGGAGAAAGCTACTACTGCATTACATTTTTAAGTTCTCTTTTATATAACTTAAGGAAACTCAAGTAAAAATGAAAACATCTAGAAAATAATAAAGACCTGTCACATATCAGAAACTGCCACATAGTTCAAACAGTGCTGTCTTATTACTTACAACAGTAAACAAAGGAAATACAAAATAAATGTATCTACCTCAACACGTTGACAAGAACCAAGTCAAGTAGAAGAATGAGATGAATGAAGACAAAAGCAGAAAATAATCAATTATAAAAACAAAAATATAACAGAACTAGTCATTAAATTCAAAATCTGGTTATAGATGGAAAAACAATGAAATAGGTAACTTGCTAACTGATCTAATTAGTAAATAATAGGGAAAATATATTTTAAGAAAATAAGCCACCAAGGTCCAGGAAAAAAATGAAAGAATCATCTTGAATCCACACAATACATTTGAAAAGTTGAATGAAATGAGTGATTAACTAGCAAAACATAAAATTTATCAAAATTCATTCCAGAAGACCTAGAAATGTTAATGGACCTACTGAATGGGAAAATGGATAAGATTTTAAAAGACCTACAACATTTAAAACACTATGGATGGCCTGGGTGGCTCAGTGGGTTGGGCCTTTGCCTTCAGTTCAGGTCATGGTCTCGGAGTCCTGGGATTGAGTCCCGCATGGGGCTCTCTGCTCAGCAGGGATCCTGCTTCCCTCTCTCTCTGCCCATCTCTCTGCCTACTTGTGATCTCTCTCTCTCTGTCAAATAAATAAATTAATTAAAATCTTTAAAAAAAAAACACTCTATGGAGACATATTGTGATGTTGCATGATTCCAGAGCATGTGAAAAGAAGAAAAACTAAATTTGTATATAAAATAGATTTAATATCAACACCAACAACACAGTAAATATTGTGTACAAAAGGGAAAAATACTAACAAGTCTCACTCATGTCTACTCAAAAATCCTAATTAAATATTAACAAACTGAATCCAGTAGCACAGTAGAATAGTATACTATGACCAAGAGGAATGAAAAAGTAATCAATATTAGGGATTTTATTAATATAATTAATAGATCCAAGGAGAAAAATCTCATGAACATCACCATAGATGTTGAAAGGGCATTTGACAAATTTCAACCTCTAGAATTTAAATTCTCAGTAAAATCATAATATATATGTACTTCCTTAACACAATAGTCCATATTTACATCCGTCCCAAGTCCAGCATTATGCTTTCTGTGGGAATCACTCCAATTGAAATCACGGAAAAGAAATGCCCACTGTCAGCACTGGGATTTAATATTCTGAGATGCCAGCTAATGCGATTAAATGAGAGGCAAAAAAAAAAACAAAAACAAAAACCCACCAAGAAATACGGTATTAAATTGTAAAAAGGAGTTAAAATCATCACTGTTTGCTATTGATAAGGTTCTACTTGAAACTCAGGAGAACCAACTAAAAAACTACTACCAAAAAATTTTGAATTCACCAGAGTCTTCTGTTACAAAATTAATTCACAGAACTCAAGAGCTTTCATAAGTTAAAAATATATATATATATTTATTTATTTATTTATTTATTTATATAGTAGCAACAAAAAAATAAGAAAGCCTTACATAAACTTACAGATAAATGTGTAAGAGGTATATGAAGAAAACTTTAAAACGCTCCTAAGGGGGCACCTGGGTGGCACAATCAGTTGACTGACTCTTAGTTTCAGCTCAGGTCATGATCTCAGAGTCTTGAGATCAAGCCCCATGCTGGGCTCTGTGCTCAGCCTGGAGTCTGCGTGGAGTTTTTCTCTCCCTCTCCCTCTGCTCCCTGACCCCACTGCACATGCAATTTCTCTCTCTCTCAATGTCTCTCAAGTAAATAAATAAATCTTTTAAAATAACTCAGTTAAATGCTCCTAAAGAATATAAAGATGTTTGCTTTTCTCATTAGGTTTTCTTTTCAATCCATCCAAGATTTATTTTTGTTTGAAGCAGAGACTTCATTTTAATTTTTTCTATAGGAATCATTAATATCCGGGTCCCAGAACAAATTGACCCCCAAGGACTACTGACTTGTAATGCCCAAACAATTTTCCCTAAATTACTCTGTAAATTTAATGCACCAGCAGGAAGCTTTTTAAAACTAGGCAAAATAATTATGAAGTTCATATGTATAAAATATATCTCCAGAGTATTTCTGGAAAAGAAGAATGAGGGAAGCTAGCCACACAAAGAGAGCCTCAGTATTTGAAATATTGTAAGGCCATCACCGAAATACACAGGCTAATCAATGAAACCAAGAAATGAGTCCAGATGTAGTCCAACACAGGAGCTGTGTTTATTATGATAAAAGTGGCCCCCCAAATCAATACAGAAAAGATAGATACTTGGTAACCATCCAGAAAAACAATAAAATCAGATCCATACCTCACTCTACATCAGGAATAATTACAAATGAATTAAACATGTTGATGTAAAAAATAAAACCCCTAAAGTAATAAAAAACATGGGGATTTTTTTATAAGCTCAGAGTGAGTAAGATAATTCCAACCTGACACAAACCCTGAAGCTTTATAAAAATTTATCTGATAAATTCAAACACATAAAATTCAAGCACTATTTATGACCAAATATATATACCTCAATTGAAAAACTGGGAAAAGTATTGCCACATATCACAAAGAGCTAATTTCTATAATGTAGCTACATAGGCCCTACAGATTATGAGGAAATCATTAAAAAAAAAAAAACCCAGAAAATTTTGCAAAGGATATGAACAGACAGCTTACAGAAAAAGAGATACAAATATATAAAATTTTATATGCACAGAAATGCTTAGCATTCCTGGGATAAGAGAGATGTAAACAAAACCCACACTGATGGTTACAATGGGCCACACATTTCATTAAACACTTGCTGGAGAGGTTGTGAAGAAATGGGCGCTCTTACATTTTTAGGAGGCACATAAATTGTACAACTCCTATAGAGTATACTTTAATACCTACCAAAAGTAGAAATGTACATTCCCTTCTATCCAGAATTTCTACCTTGGGGGATTTATTCCACATGTATACTCCCATAAATGGGAAAAGATGTATAGGTAAGCTACCTATGGCAGCACCATTTTAATAGCAAAAGAGTGTATACCACTTAAATTCCTATTAATTTTTTTAAGATTTTATTTATTTATTTTAGAGAGAGAGAACAAGATGGGGAGGGGTGGGGGGGGGGGAAGAATCCGAGGCAGACTCCCAGCCAAGTGCAGAGTCCCACGCAGACAATCCCACAACCCCAAGATCACAACCAATTGGAAACCAAGAGTCCAGCTCTCCATTAAATTTCTTAAATGAATTGTGATATGTCCAGAGTAAGAAATATTATGCAGCTCTAGAATGAATGAGAACACTTTCTGTGCACTGACGTGAACAGTTTCCTTCCCAACACATACTACTGAGTGAAAAAAGTAATATACACAAGAATATATATAATATGTACCATATGCCTAAGAATAACAATATAAGAAAATATATTTCTACTGGTGTATGTATTAAATATTTCTGAAAGGACACAAAATAAACCAATAATAGAAGTTTGTTGATGGGAAATGGAACTGGTGTCTTGGGGACAAGGATAGAAGAAAATTCAAAATCTTTAGATCTTTAAACTGTATAAATATACTATTGAAATACGAAATAAATAAAATTATAAGATACATCTATAAAAACTTATGCAATCAATTAGAAAATAAAGTAAGTAATTCTCCATGCAAATGTAAGTTCTCAAACATCTCAAGAAGAAAAGGAAATTAAATCAGTAGTCAAATATCTGTTTGAAAAAGCAGCATGTCCACATTATTTTATTAGAGATATATATAACTCCAAGGAACAAATAACCTCTATTCAATATAAACTATTTTAAAAATTGTAAGAAGAGACAAAATCTCATGTCCCAATTCATTTCTGATGCTAGTATAGCCTTAATACTAAAACTAAACAAAGAGAGTTGTAAATTAAAAGCCAGACCTCTTGTGAACATAACAGGACAAATGCTAAAGAAGTATTAAGAAACTCAAACTAGCAATATATATGTTTTAAACGCCTCGTTGACCAAGTAGGATTTAATCCAGGTACTTTCAAAAAAATAGAAAATATACAAATTACACAAATATTTTAAGATATATAGGGAAAACATGTATATTTTTAAAACTATCCACACCAATAGCACACACATATACACACACACATACACACTTTGAACATATTAGAACCTAAATATTAAAAGTAAATCTTTAAACCATTTAAAAGAAAATATAAATTTTCTTTGAGACATCAGGAGAGAGAAGAATTTATTATGCTAAAAAAGAGAGAGATCATAGAAATTGAGAAATTTGACACTAACTTATTTTAAAATTTAAAATAAGAAAAGAGCATTAAAAAAATTTAGGGCCAAAAATCAAAAGAACATAGTGGTAACATACAACTGACAAAAGATTCAGAATATACTTTTAAAATACATATTGATCAGGGGCGCTTGGGTGACTCAGTGGGTTAAGCCTCTACCTTGGCTCAGCTCATGGCCTCAGTGTCCTGGGATCGAGCCCCGCATCATCGGGCTCTCTGCTCAGCGGGGAGCCTGCTTCCCTTCCTCTCTCTCTCTACCTGCCTCTCTGCCTACATGTGATCTCTGTCAAATAAATAAATAAATGCCTCTTTAAAAAAATAAATAATTAATTAAAATGCATATTGATCAGCTACAAAAGCAAACTATCGAAAAATGAGCAAAGGATATTAGCAGTCATGTAAGGAAGCCCAATAAGCTAGCATACACATGAAAAGTCACTGAACTGAACTGCTTATCAAGGAAATGCACATTTTAAAATATATATATACCATTTTCCAATAAATCAAAATACGAGGCTACCAACTGTTGACAAGAACGTAGAGGACCAGTTTTCAGATTCCTTGTAAGAACATAAATGTGTACAAGTACTTTGAGTCATGATTTCAAAATATCTAGTAATGCTAAGTCTGCACAGAGTTTCTGGCCATCTCATTTCTGGGTATTACCGAAAGAAACCCTTGCCCTTTTGTACAAGGTAATACGTACACAGAAGTTCTTGGCAGCCTTGTTCATAATACTAAGAAGTTAGATACAAGGTGAATGATTAGCAATAGGTTTTGGTATACTCATATAATGAAATGCCACAGTGAAAAGAATGTGTTTATTCTTCATGTATCCATGGAAGTAAAATTGAAATACAATGTTTCATTAAAAATCAACATACACATGATCTCCCTTATGTCAAGCAGTAAAACACACAACACTGTAGGTTATTAATGCACCTATACATGGTAAGAATATAAGCAATTGGACATAATGGGTGCACACCCTTCTATTGTGATCGCCTCTGGAGAATGGGCAGGGACAGAACAGAGAAGCGAAGGGATAGGTTTCAATTGCAACTGCTAGGTTTTATTTTGTTTATGAATGTTATGGCCAAATGTTGCTATTTGTGCTGTCTGGGTTATGGGTATGGGGGGGGGTTGTTACATAATTCCCTGTTTTCTAGGAAGGTCAGCCCCTGGCTCTGTTCTGGCTTCCTGAAGAATCTCTCTTTCCTACTTGTCATAACATCGTTTGTCCATTCTAGACCTACTAATATCACTCTACAGAAGGCCACCTGCTGTCACCATGCCAGGTGGGTACCACATTTGCTGGTGTGTCCCATTCCCTCCTAGCCAGTGAAGCCACACCTGGCCTTCACCCTCCACTCCCATCCCCTGCCTGCCAGCTGAGATCGAGTCTGTGTCCCTCAAACTTTGTCTAACCCCCCGCTACTCACTGGACCTCCCCGGGGTCTTGAGCCATTACTGGCATTGACTTTTCGTTACAGAACTGATTTCTTTCTCACTCATATTTCTAGATTTCCTCAACATCCGACAGGAGGGCAAAGTGACACATATACCTCTTACCTAGTTTCTAGGTTTGACTCTACATTTGCCCACAGTTCATATTTACCGTCCGTTGGAAACTGTATGCAGTTTTGTTTTGCTTTGACCTAAAAGAGCAGTTTTGATCTGAGTTTGATGTTTTGGCTACCCTGCTCTTCCTTTTTTGTTCCCAAAGAACAAAGAAAGAGCCGCCATCAGTATTTTTCTGTATCTGTGTTTTTAAGAAGCCTTAACTATGCTCATGAAGACAGAGTATATATTTTATTGTCTGTGATGCAGAAATATATGGGGAATTCCAAATAGACTTGTCCTGCAGAATGCACTTTGGAGTGAAAGAGAAGTTTTAGTATGTTGGAGTTGAAATCATTTCAGGAAAAATACATTGCTCAAGTTACAATGAAAGTCAATGAAAAACATGAGCTGATACAAATACATCTGGTTTACAACTTCTCGGAAAATGCGTAATAGAGATAAAGCTGTAACATATATTTTAGAACTGTAAAGAACAGGAAGTAATAGAACTTTTTAGTTTGGTCAGATCTTTACAATGTAGCTCTCTCAGAAATTTTGAAAATATTCACAAGTTATTCATGAAAAAACTGAATTACCTCTTGTCTCAAAATACGTTCTGCCTGATTTCTGGTAATGTTTTTATGATACCACCTGTAAAAGCAATAAAAATAATTTTAAAATTTTATATTCTATTTTTTCAGAAAAAAACTCTGCTTCATTTCCTTTTATTTTTAAGAACTTTACTACAGAATTGATTTTAGAAAGCTGAGCGTTTTTTATTTCTGATAAATGACAATATTACTATTATGTATTGTTAATTTAGTATAATAATTTTATTAATTGTAAGTCCATATATAGCTTATTCTATCATATCTCAATTCAACTTTCTGACAGATACTTAGTATATGATTTGGAGTGATTTAATCTCCTAAAAATTTTCATGAAGGGTATGCGGTTAAGAAGTCATCCTCTTCAATAAACATTTACCGAACTTTGGTAGACAAACTAACAAATCCCCATTTCTTTGCTCTTAGGAACTTCCTATCGGCATGATTTTAGATATGCCATGTTACCTTTCCAAAGTTAAAACTTACTTGGACCCGTTTGACTCCCCCAAGTATGTTAACTTGTAGTTAAAATTAGGGGTTCAATAACATAAGTGGAACAACTAGAACCTGCCTACTCCAGACACCCTCTTATCCTTCTGCTTGTTCTCTCCACACGCTAACCTTCGGCCATATTGGAATCCCTTCCTTCCTCAAATTCACCAAGCCCCTTTCGGCCTCCTATCTTGCTGTTTCCTCTGTATGAAACATATCATGAAATGACTTTAGAATATCAGAACCATGCAGAGTAAACATAATTGAATGAGTATAATTGAAACCCCTAGTCTGGCAGGACAAGACTTTGTCATTAAGCAAATGTTGTACAGGAAAGAGAGAGGAAATGGGTAGAACAAAGGAGAGAGAAAACAAATGGAAAAGGTTTCATTTCAAAGTAAGATTTTAAAAAGGAGTTAATGTAATAAATGTTATTTTTGGGGACAGTGGAAGGAAGGATGCATCTATAACCATACATTGTCACAGTGGGTAGGCAAAATGGTAGCTACATGAAACTCCTCTATCTGACTTTGAGGACGGAATCTATTATATCTTGTGGACTAACCTACAATCGTAAAAAGCTGCCATTAAATTAGAATGGTGAGGTATTAAAAATACTAATGGCCTCAATTGAAAATAAACTTTTAAAAAGATAAAGCATAGAGAAGAGAGGATGATTACAGGTGATTCTAGATGAAATAATTGGACTACTTATCACTAGCGGGAATGGGAGTTAATTGCGATGTTGGACTGTGAATATCATTCAGGCCTTTTAATGAATATTCTTATTGAGGGAGGGACTTTCAGAATGAGTCTGAGAGTTCTAGTTGTACAAAGAAAAAAATTATTTCAAAATAAGTGAGACAGGGTGCCTGGGTCACTCAGCTGGTTAAGTGTTGGGCTTTGGCTCAGGTCATGATCTCAGGGTCCTGGGATCGAGTCCTACATGGGGCTCTTTCCTCAGTGGGAGTCTGCTTCTCCCTCTCCCTCAGCCCCTCCCCTCACTCACGCACGTGTGCGTTGTGCCCATGCTCCGGCTCTTTCAAATAAATAAAATCTTTTTTTAAAAACTTCACATAAATTGTTTATGTTTTTCACCTGCAACCACATTAGTGTTAATTTTGTTGCTTTGTACTTACTTATTATAATGATAAATAATATAAGCAAATATATTAATTTTGCTTAAATATAAGTTGAAAATCCATCCATACGTGAATGTCATTAGAATGACTTCAAAGTAGTAAGAGAGAACCAGAATCAAGTATATGATGAATTTAATATACTTTAAAATAATGCAGAATTTCAACAGGCAGAAAAAAGAATAGATGGATAGGATATAGGAGAGGTGGGGTCATGGTGTTTCAGAATTTCTTCTGGTTAAATCAGATAGTGAAAGAAGACTTGTGGGTTGTTGTTTTTTTTTTCAATATGTAAGGCTTCAACTCTTATACCTAGACAACACTGATTATAAAACTCATACTGAATGATGTGGACAGAGGGTCTGGAGTGGGGATCTACTGGCGTATGAAAACCATCCAGCATGTCCAACTGTTGCCAAGTACAAATATCTTGTATATGTGTAAGTCTAGGGTCTTCCTGTCTCAGTCTTCGAGTCAACGGGTAACAGTATTGTGGTCTTGAGTTTTCAACCTAGAAAACCTGTTAGAACTAAGAAGGTAAATCTGCTTCTCTTCGTCATTTCTACCCCTGAGAAAATGAAGCTTTCAGTATAGAGATAATGCAATTAATGAGACTCATATTTCCATAAATTTCAGCATAAGCAATATGTTTGATATTTAAACTATCTATTATTGGGGCACCTCACTGGCTCAGTTGGTTAAGCATCTGTCTTCAGCTCAGGTCATGATCTCGGGGTCCTGGGTTGGAGACACACAGGAGATTCCCTGTTCAGTGGGGAGTCTGCTCTTCCCCCTCCTTATGTTCCTCCCCCCACTTGTGCTCGCTCTCCCGCTCTCTCTCTCCTCCCTCTCTCTGTCTCTCAAATAAATAAATAAAATCTTTAAAAAAATAAAATAAAGTATTATTTTAAGAGAATCTGACATATTTTTTTGCCTCTGATTTTTAAATGCATAAATAATTTCAAACTTACAAATTGAAATTTAAGGAAATTTGACTTTTTTAATATTTGTATGGTTACAAGAATTTGGCTTACCACATACACGTTTAATTTATTAGATTTCCAGGATCCTATATGGACTTACAAAGGGCTATTGAAATTGTAAATTTGTCCCTGTCAGGCATGTAAAATACTTAAACAGAAAATTGAATTCATTCAAGTTTATTAAGGCAAGTGAAATGTTTCAGGAAATTAAATTAACTGAGCTTATAAGTAGGACTGATTGTTTAAGGACACGTCTTGCTGGGCTTGAATTAAGGTGACTGTTCTTAATTTTTTAGATTTATAAACAGCGCATCAAGATTTGAAGGCTTACCGAAAACCAGGTTTTCACATTGTAATCTTGATCATTTGGATATTAATTTAACCAAAGTATCCATAAATATTTCAAAGTATAAAGGATCCCCTGAGATGTCAAAATCCCACTAACACAGCACTCCTTCCCCCCAGCCCCTCCCGACTGCCTTCTACTTCCTCAAGTAGACTTGACCTCAAGTCACTTCCTCCGAGGGTTTGCCCCATCCCAATGTCCTCAGCTTTTAGCCTTCCCCGTTGATTTCTCCCAGTGTCCCCTACTGTTCCTCCATGACACCACAATTTCAAATTTCAAATTTTGTTTGTGAATTTGAGGTTATTGTTTAATGTCTATTTCCCCCACGAAGCTGTAAGTTCCACAAAAACAGGGAGTGCTTCTGTGTGTTACATGTTGTATCTCCAGGGGCCAGAACAGCTAACACCCAGCACATCGTATGTGAACAATAAATGAAGATTGAATAGATGGAGTGACTCAGGGGCTGAGGTAACTAGGAAATGTGGTGCCTCTGTGATAGCAGGCAAACTGGAAATGCCCTTCTGTTAACTTCACAGTTCTAGAATGTATCAAATATTGACTATGTCTCACACAAGACAGGTATCACAGTTCACAGTTTTCATATCATTGAGAGGCTTATAGATATTAGGGAATCTTGCCCAGAGCCCAAGCTCTAGCCAGCAGGGATGTCAGGATTTGAACCCAGATTTCTCTCATTTCTAACCCCACCCTACAGTTTTCAACCTGGGGCCATAATTTCTACACAGTCATTAGAATGGTGCTTGGCACATAGTAAGTGATGGATATATTTATATATTTTAGCAACTTATATTGATAATTTTTATATCTATATTTTAATAAACCCTTTAAAAAGAAACAGAAATTAAAGTTAATCTTCTCACAATTAGATAATTAAAGAAGATTATCTTTAAAGACACATAAATCAAAGCCAAGAAAATGAGAAGATTATTCTAAGTTTGGGGTAGTTTAATTCAAATTACCCAATATTTACAATATGAACAAGCTGTTAAGGGTCAACTCCAACCCTCGTCTAGACTAAGGAAGCAGTCAACAACTTAATTAATAATGAAAGGAAGGAAAGTCACACTGTTGGTTGGTGAACATCCATTTACTCACTACAGAGCACTGTGTTACGTACTTTCACACCTATCTCCTTTACTCTCTTGGAAAGTCTGACCTGGGTTTATGTTATGGAAAAAAGTCTTATTTTTCTCAGAAGGAGATTTTTCACACAGAACTTCCCCTGACCTGACCTTCAAAGAGACCTACTGGGCAGCTCCAGATGGAGGCAGTGGCGAGCCATCCAGGGGGTATGTACTTAGCAGTGAGGGAACAGAGTTGTGAAACTGTTGTGTTAGGACGGTGTGTTCAGTCACTTGGGGCCTTTGTCTTACTGAGTAGAGGCCAGACCTCAGTAGGGCTAAACGACTCAGGTCAAGAGAGGGGGGCATGACAAACAGTGAAGGACAGAGAAGACAGAAGTGACCTGTGATGGTACTAAGCAGAGAGATGGGAGAGAGAACAGAAATGGCTCATAGAGAAGCCTGGGAAAGTCACGCGGATGTGTCATGTGTCCTATAGTCATCCCCTCGTCCCCTCCAATGGAGTCTACATTATTCACCAGGGCTTTTAGGTAATTTTTTTTTTTTAAGATTTTATTTATTTATTTGACAGAGAGAGATCACAAGTAGGCAGAGAGGCAGGCAGAGAGAGAGGAGGAAGCAGGCTCCCTGCTGAGCAGAGAGCCTGATGCGGGACTCGATCCCAGGACCCTGGGATCATGACCTGAGCCGAAGGCAGTGGCTTAACCCACTGAGCCACTCAGGCGCCCTCACCAGGGCTTTTAAAGATTGATTTATTGTAGAGAGAGAAAGAACATGGGCGTGTGTGTGCGTGTGCGCATGCGAGTGGGAGGAGGGCCAGAGGGAGAGAATCCCCAGGCAGACTCCCACTTGGGGCTCCACCCCACAGCCCATTAGATCAGGACTTGAGCCAAAACCAAGAGTCAGACACTCAAGTGGGTGAGCCATCCAGGCGCCCCTCCTTATTAGTTTATTTGACAGACGGAGATCACAAGTAGGCTGAGAGGCAGGCAGAGAGAGGTGGGGAAGCAGGCTCCGGGCTGAGCAGAGAGCCCGATGTGGGGCTCCATCCCAGGATGCTGGGATCATGGCCTGAGCCAAAGGCAGAGGCTTAACCCACTGAACCATCCAGGCACACACATATGCACACCCCCCCACCCCCACCACCCCACCAATACTTTTAGATTCAGATTTGTTTTAGGGAGAGAGGCCAGGCTGAGTCTGGCCTCCAGGTGGGCTTAAATTAAATTTAAATTGCAAGGCAAGCAACTAGGGGCTGGGAAGGAGGGGTTGGTTCTCATTCAATTTATATTTGCTGCCTGGTTCTCTGAGAAGCACCTGTCTTCACGCCTCAAGCCACATCACCCCTCCACACCTGCGATGGGACTGGAAGCATATGCTAATTGCGAAGCGAGTATCTAAACTGGGGGAGGGCAGGAGAGGGCAGTCAAGGGCTCAAACTTAAGCAAACCTGAATTTGTAAAAGACCAGGACTACTCCCAGCTTTGCCACCCTCTGCTTATAAACTGCTCTCACAACCTGAGTTTCTGATCTGCAGAGTCGGGCTCTAGAAAAGTGATTCTAAGATCTCCACCTTCCAAATCTATATATTGTATAAAAAATGGTTTTTTTTTAAGACTTTATTTATTTATTTAATTGAAAGAGAGACAGTTGAGAGCATGAAAGAGGAGAAGGTCAGAGGGAGAAGCAGACTCCCCGTGGAGCTGGGAGCCCGATGCAGGACTCCATCCTGGGACTCCAGGATCATGACTCCAGGATCATGACTCCAGGATCAAGGCAGTTGCTTAACCAACTGAGCCACTCAGGTGCCCCCAAAATAGGTTTCTGAGTAGAACCCTAGTGAACACACCAAAAATTCCCCCCAACCTACAGCATTAGCCTACTTCTCATCTTCAGCTATTTCTAAAACGTATCAAAACATGAGCCAAAATAGAGTCGTGTGTCTCTGCGTTAGGTTCAATTTACCACTCATTAAAAAACTAAGGTTATTTTTGGAATAGTTATTTTTCCACTTAGGACGTAGAGTAAAACAAGACCAAGATGCATGTTTGGTTTCCATGCAGTCACTGTTAAACCCCCAAAAAGTTGTCATACAAAACAAAACAAAAAGAAGTTTAAGAAAACGAAGTTTCTGAATCAACCATTATAAGGATCAAAGATCTCTCAAACTAAAGCAGCCAAATGTGTTACTTTCTTTTCCTTTTGTAGATCAAAACCAGCTTGTATACTTGTAAGCCTCCCAAATGTACCTGATTTTCATAGATCGACACGAGGGCATATTTTGGAGGAGACTTACTCATATATTTCCAGATTGCTTCGTTTGTTTTCAGTCACATAGTTGCTTGGGATTAAGCCTTCGTTCCTACAACAAAAGACAAAGCAAAAATCAAAATGCTTGGCATATCTGTGGCATCATCGTGACAGCAATCCTTTTAAAATCTCAAGGACATGGGGGAAATCAAACTCGTCTTACTGATTAAATTGCTGAAAGGAAAAAAAAAAGGATTTTTCACTTCCATATTCAGCCAAAATCCTTGTATGATAAATACTAAGATTCTGACTTAAAATGGAAGTAATTTAAGATGTTTTGGAACACTTAGATTTTTCAAAGAGGAAAGGCGGCACTGATGAGGTCATTGGGGTATCACAGTGACTAGATGATAAACATAGCAACAGCAAAGATATCAACTTAATTTTCTTAATTGCTGCAAAATAGATAGAATAGACATGCTAGGATAGCCATGTCCTTATTACAACATTGTCACTCAGAAACATATGAACATGTGTCCTTGTACACCAGAAAAAGTACTTCTCTAAGTCATACCAAACAGGGAAATCCCTGGGTCACTAAGTATGTGCATCTCCCCTTAGATACAGCAAATTGCTGTTGAAGGAAAATATACCAATTTACACATCCATCAGCAGGGTAGGGGTTTTTCTTTTTCTATACCTTCACCAATGAAATATGAAATTAAAGATCACAAGAAGATCTCCATGACATTATTGAGAAATCCAAGCAAGATGAAGAACAGTGCATTTAGCCTGATAAGAATTAGGTAAACTAGGGGCGCCTGGGTGGCTCAGTGGGTTAAAGCCTCTGCCTTCAGCTCAGGTCACGGTCTCAGGGTTCTGGGATCAAGCCCCACATCGGGCTCTCTACCCAGCAGGGAGCCTGCTTCCTTTCCTTCTCTCTGCCGGCCTCTCTGCCTACTTGTGATCTCTCTCTGTCAAATAAATAAATAAATAAAATCTTAAAAAAAAAAAAGAATTATGTGAACTAAATCTGCAAACAAGAATGTATATTTTAGTATGTACATGGAAGTGCAATGAAAATTTTCTGGAAGGTTCTCACTAAGTGAATAATGGTGCTTGGGTCTGGAGGCATTGTTTATCATGGTGGCATATTACAAAAAGCAATATTCACTTATTAACTTTGAAATGAAAAATTAAATTATCTTTTTTAAGAGTCTGAGTCATGCCAATGCCAATTCACAGAAGGGCTAATTACATGGTCCTGAGCCTACTCATACCTCTTTCCCACTGGAAAGTGTCCATCACATGTTTAAGTCAAAACTAAAAACTGGCAAGAGGGCTAAATCATCAGGAAAATATAATTAAAGAAAGAGGTATGTAATCTAGCTACTTCTAATACTTAGATACTTATCATCTCCAAATCATCATGAAGAATAGAAGTCAAAAGCCAGCATTCTCCCCCAGGCAGCCCAGATCCCCCTCAGAGCATCTACCTCGGATTCTAGCCTGGTATTAACAACCCATTGCCCTTGACACAGTGACGTCTGTTTGCACCCCAAGGTCTTTTCTTCCTACCCGTTTAATTCAGCAAGTACTGCAATGTTGACTTCCAAAACTAGTCATTGCAGAAATGGGAAAATGAGCGAGATACTGTTTCTGTTCCTCTCTTAGAGCTTGACAGAAAAAAAGAATTCAAATACTCAAAGAAAGTGTAAATCAGGAAAAAAGCCCATATGGTAGAAATCATTATTCCCATATTTTACAAATAAAGAAACAAAAATGCATTAACAATAAAATGGCCATACAATACAGTAATCACTTCTGCTATTTATCTCAAGAAAATGAAAACAGTAACTCAAAAAGATGTGTGTACCTTTCGTGCTCATTGCAACATTGTAATAGTCAAGATATGGAAACAACGTAAGTGTCCATTGATGGATGGATGAATGACACAAAGACATATATATATATACACAACAGAAAATTAGTCATAATTTTATAAGTTATGTATAACTTATGTATAAGTATGTATATGTATGTATAAGTCATAAGTCATTGTGTGTGTGTGTATATATATATATACAACAGAAAATTAGTCATAAAACAGGAGAAAGTCTTGCTTTTTGCAACAACATGGTGGATCTCAAAGGCATTATGCTAAGTGGAATAAGTCAAATAAGAAAGGCAAATACTGTACGATCTCAATTATACATGGAATCTGAAAAAATTTTTAATTAAAAAAAATAAGCTCAGAGATACAGAGAACAGTTTGGTGGCATACTATATTGCATTTTGAGAATTGCTAAGGGAGTCAATCATAAAACTTTTCATGGCAAGAAAAAAAATGCTGTTGACTATTTGGAGTGATGGATATTAACTACCCATATTGTGGTGATCATTCATTTATATATACATATATATCAAATTATTACATTGTACACCGGAAATAAATATAATGTCATATGTCAATTATATCTCAATAAAGGAAGGGAAGGAAGGAGGGAGGGAAACTCAGTCAGGGTAAGTGACTGGCCAAGGACATACAGCAGTAAGTGACAGCATGGGGATGTGAAGCCAGGTGTTTGCAGTTCTGTGACTCTGCCTGAAATCGCAATGCTGTCGTGCTCTCTCATACAGATAGAATGTGTAGGGACCGGTTCTGCTCATGCAGAAGGAAGAATTCTAAACCCAGAGAAAAAGAGCCATAACGCAGATTTTCTGCTTCAGAAGTCTTCAGAGGATAAACGAAGAGGAATTCGATAAGGACCGTGGCACGGTTCTTACCCTAAACGGTCTCTTGCCTTCCACCAGTGAGGGTTATACTTCTCCAGTATGAGGTATTCCTCTGATCTCTTCAATGCTAAATCACAGGGCTCTCTGGGCAGGAAATCATACAGTGCCTTTACTTGGATCTTCTCTTCGGGAACCTCGGATGGGGGGAGGGGAGGCAGTGGCTTACGTTTCGATGGTTGCCCGTGGTCTCTGTTGGACTGTAAAAACCAAGGAGTGATTTGCTGTACTATTGTTTTAGTCATCTGCACTAAAAAAGAATAGAGATAGAATATATTCCCCTGCTGCCCCAATTCTCCCCTCTGGCTTCACCAGAGCAAAAACCAGAGTGGGATAAATATAGGATATGACCATAAAACAACCTCTGAATCCAGCAACACACTCAGCATTTTGTAAGCTGTCAAGATCACAAATTCTCTTGCCAGCATTGCAGCGGATGTTTCTCTTTTCTTTTTTAAAATAGTTCTATGCTCAACACGGGGCTCGAACTCATGACCATGAGATCAAGCGTCGCATGATCCACGGACTGAGCCAACCAGGTGCCCCTGCATGTTTTTTTAAGCCACATTCTTAAAATTTAATCCCCCCCCAATAGTTTCACTTTGTTTTATGGGTTTTTCTCTCTTGAAAAATGACAAACAGACCTTCCCTTTCACACGCTGTGATCTGTGTTTGAGCTTATCACACTTCTTAAGAACACGGTTCCCTCCAACAGTGAACTGAAAATTACTCCTGCTTTCAAAAATGGCAGAAGACATTTTTCCCCATTCCCTGTCTGGTTTCAAGTTCTGCCAAAACATAGCAGAGTAGGCTAATTTAAATGGTCTTTTTTTTTTTTTTTTCCTTTTGCTCTCTTCTAAGGAATTCATTCACTGGGTGTTTATGAAGCCCTCCTCAGGCACCGAGCATGACATGAGATTCTGCGTGTGGCCACAAACAGTACCTCGAGGAGCTTAGTCCCTAAAAACACATGCTTCCTCTGTTCCCTCCCCCTCATCAAGATGATACTCACTCGCTTCTTGCTTGGCAATTCCCTGAACCATGGCCTGCGATGCCGTGTATATTTTTCTGGAAATTCTTCATCCTTGCTCAGGCTTATTTGTGTTCTGACTTGTCTGAGATTGAAAAACAACCATGTTACCAACAATGACCTGAATTCGGGTTATCCAAGCATTCCCCCAATACTCATGAAACGAAGAGGAAGCTCCAGGTCTCTTTCCAACTCCCTTCTTACTCAGAAGACTTCCCACGGGCAAGTTACCACCTCCCAGAACTGCATTTTCCTTACTGAGGAGCTAGTGGTACGAAGAGCATGTGGAGTTTTTATGGAATAAAATTGAAGAAACGTTGTTATGTCCGTCTCCCGAACCAGAGCCGGTGAAACCTCATGTCCCACTCCCAAACCAGAGCTGGTGAAACCTCAGTTCCCTCATCTGTCAGATGGAGATTAGAAAGGCCATAGGTGTTTTTGAGAGTTACTTGAACTAATAAATGCAAATCCTTTAGCACAGTCTTGCAGAGAGGACACTCCCATTAAATGCTAGCCGTTCCTCTTTTCACGGTACCTCGCATTTACTCTGTACAATCGTTTGCTGGGCATCAAAGTGCAAGAGACTCTGATCATTGGGGGCAGGAGGTATTCAAATAAATAAGACAGGATTCTTGCACTTAAAGGGTAAAAATTATTAAGTGGAACACAGAAAGCAAAGAGCATACACAAAATAAATATCAAATACAGAACCAAGCCACATGCTATGGGAATGCAATGGAAGGAGCAATTAATGTCCAAGGGATCCAACCAGGACAGATGGTTGAAAACCTGAAATTTTACTTATGCCTTTAGATCACTAGGCACTCAGCAGGGAGGAAGTGGGGCAAGGGTTTCCCAGACAAAGGGAACAGCAGATACAGAGAGACACAGACGCAACAGACGATAAAGAAATGAAATGAATGAATTCCAAGAAGTTGCCCTCAGAAGTAGACTCACCGCTTCTGCAAGGAACAGCAGCAACAGCAACAGAAAATCGACTGGATGGTATTATCTGAAAAGCAGATCATTGTGGGAGAGCCGTAAGTCCATGATATTCGCTAGATGAGGTCAGTGGTGCTAGTCCAAAGGAGGAAATTTCCGGAAGGAAATTCCCAGGGAGCGATAGGAATGATGAAACATATGCTAGGTCTTGACTCTGCCCCCCTTTACTGGTGGCAGGTGAGAAACTGTCTCAAAAGCAAAAAGAAGTTACTGGCACCCTGACCAGTGTGGTTTCCCGTCTCAGGCTCTTCTCCCCAGGTCTGGTTTATGCATTTCCTCGGTCTGTGAATGACAATGACCACTGTATTCTACTTTACCTTGATTGGGGCTAATGTCAGCTAATAAATGCATAAAAGAATAGGATTCCAAAAGCAATGTTCTCCTAGGAAATCTGTTAGCATGGATTTTGAATTAGGTCCATCATATTTCTTCTAAAAATATTTTTAAATATTTTATTACTTAATATTTTATGTTCATAGAACCTGGATTTCTCATCGTGACACCAGACAATGAAGAATTAAGGAAGCAAAGAGTATGTTGGACATGAGTTCTGAGGTTAGACAGACTTGGGTTTGAATCCTCGCTGTGTGGGTGACTATATGTGCAATGAGTCCCTTCACTTCTCTAAGTCTTCGTTTTCCTATCTGCCAAAACAGGATAATCATACCTAACCCCTTTGAGAAGCCTTACGAGGCAGAGGTTAATCAGGGGAATTTACTGAACTGCTCTGCACTTAAGTTCCCTTGTCTGTAAAATGGGAACAATTAGATACTTAGCATGTAAGACTACTGGGAAGACTGATTGAACCAGTTCCTGGGAAGAACCTAGAACAGTCCCAGGTGTATGGGAAGAGGGTAATCAAGAAGACCTACTATTGGTATAGGGTTGTTGAGAAGATTAAATTAGACATCATCTCCCAAGTCCCAGGAAAATGGAAGTGGGGTACAAACAGAAGAGCCCCAGTGCAGTCTACCCTCAGCCTCTACTCTGTGCCCCCAAAACAGGGGAGGCAATGGAGTTTCATCAGCCATCATGTTAACACCAGGTGATGTCAGTACAGTCATACTTCCACCATACTTCCAATTCAGTGGCACAAGGAATCTCAAAATGGCCAGAGGGGGATCTCAACTTCTGGTATTCCTATCTGCCAAAACAGGATAATCATACCTAACCCCTTTGAGAAGCTTTATGAGGCAGAGGTTAATCTGCCTCCCACCAACCCCAAGGTCACAGATAAAATGAACAATATTGCAGTGGGTTATTAGATGAGATGGTGAGAGGGACCACTCCAAATACCTCTCCTTAGTTCCCCAACTCATGCATCCTGGCTCTATACTTGTTGCTGGTTTAAGACATTCACTGCATCCTATAGGATACCACTCCAACATTGCAAGATGTTATCTCCCAGACATCATAGTAGTAACTGAGCTTTTAGCTGGCCATTCCTCTGTCCTATAAGCCAGCTGCTTCTGAATCATGGAACACCATGGTTAAGAGTATTCAGAGAACCATTGAAGAAGCACAAACAAAACTGAAAACAGGCTAACGGAATGTATCATCTTGTAGACCTCTGACTTTATCTTTCCATTCTGTCCCCATTCCAAGAGTTTCAGCCATAATTCTCTCCCCAGACCTTGCTAAAAGTCTCCTGACCTTGTACCTTCCATGTTCCCAACTAGCAAACCAACTTTTTTTTTGGGGGGGGGGGCCATCACTAGTTAGTTATCGTAGGTCAATATCTCAGACTATCTTCCTAATGAAGTATAAACAAACTTTTTTGAAGTTCTGGGAGGATTTCATTTCAGCATCATCTTTCAGGAGACCTCTGAATGTGGCTATAGCATGATGGCTGTTTATTTCCCACTCATCTGTGCTCAGGATTCAGATCTATCTATACATGAGACTTGTTGAGGAACTCCCCTGAGGCCTCTTGTGTGCGTTGAAGGAGAAGCAGAAAGAGCAGGTACTATGTGAGTATAAGTCACCTGCTCCTGAAGCTATCTTGAGCCTTCTAGATCTCCTGGGGCCTACTTTCAAATACACGGCTTCCATATTATGATGGAGTACTGCTATTCCTGCCTAATTTTATGGTTCATTGAATCAGATAACACTCAATTTAAGACAGGCGGTTTGAATCACATAAATATTTCATGATCCATGGTTGACCATTCAGTCTTCACCAGTAGCAAGCCAGCAGCTACTTTTCAAGTTAAAAATAATTATCAGCACAGTGTCGAGGCATCACTTCTAATTCCTAGGGGATTGTGCTCTGATTTCCATCTTGAGACTTTATAGGATTTCCATATAGCTAGCATTTTTCCCTTCATTCCAGGCTGCCAATAATGATAATTCGAGTAATTATAATTGAGTTATTTCCCCCAGCAATAAGGCTTCCTTGGACCTCTAAATAATATGACCAGATAAATCTCAGATCTAGTTTTGACTCTGTTTCCTGGAGCCACTTCTGATACCAATTACTGTATTAGTCAGGTTTCCAATATGAAACATGACATATTTAAATTAGAACAATTTTAAAAGGGTTCATACACGAAGGAACTAATTACAAAGGTGTGGATGGAGGTAAGGGAAGCTGGGTCCAGGAGTACTAGAAGTGACACCATCCCTAGGTCCAAAAGGACCAGGAAAGTGAGAAAGAGACAAGTAGAGCCAAAATCTCTTTGATAGGAGCAAAAATCTGCTGTTGAGAGACACAACCAACTCAAGGCAACCTCACCATAACTTCCTCCCAGGACTCCCCTTTAGTGTAATCCAACCAGAAGCCAGGACTTGGAAGCATGTTGATCCAACCCCTACAGATTAAGTTTCCAGTGCAAGGTGGAGAAGAAAGAATACCAAGAGGCTGGGCTCACTTAGCCATCATGGAGGTTGGCTACCATATTTGATCCCTATGGATCATCCTTCTAGGGGTATAGGATAGATAAGAATAAAGATACTCAAACAGTTATAAGGCTATATCAGCTTCCCTTCCTTTCACAGAATTTGACCTTCCAAACCTAGGTTCATGCATTAGTTACTTGCCTGTCTCTGACTTGGACATTATCATACTCAGTCTTTGGGCTACAGAAACATTGGTGGTCCAGTGGTAAATGTCTCATTCCACTGTGGAGACATAGTTCCAGCCTAAGCCCAGCGAAGACTCATCTTTCCTCCCATTGCTGCTTTATCACTCACCCTTGACTTAATAATTTTCTCTCATCTTTTGCCTGCAACCAGAAATCACCCATTTTCCAAGGACCATGCCAAGGTTGATTTCTAGACACTAAAATAAAATTACTGAGCCCCCCAAATCTGCACTATATTTATTATGTATTATTAAGTTTTGGGATTTCAACAGCTTCTGTCAATTTTCTGGTAGTATCTGCATGAAAAAAAATGACCAAAACACTCTGAGAAAGAGGGTGCGTTAGCACTTAGGGGCTCTGTCTACTTTAGCAGGACTGGATCTAGTTTACATTCTTGCCAATTGACTCCAGTGTTGTTTTAGAGCCCCATATAGATCTGTATCTATCCAGGCCAAGAGATGCAAAGTCAAATGTAGGTTACACAAATGAATGAAGTGGGTCAGACTACGGTTTAGAATGTGACAAAAATGCTATGGCCTCACGTAGAGGTATTCAAATTCAACATTTTAAAAATACTTCTTCCCTCTCTTGTATGACCATTCCCCTCTCCACTGGATCATTGCCATTATCATATAAATATGCTGCTACTTTCCCCATTAAAAACAAAAGAAACTACTCTTGATATAATTTCCTTGATCAGTTTTGCTCCCCATTTAGAGTAAAATCTAGAAATGACTCACCTTTTCTTGTTGCTTCCACTTCATCTCTCGTTTTCTCTTAACCCATTCCAGTCAAGCTTTTGTTCCTACTACTTCCCCCAAATTGCTCTTGCTAGGGTCTCCAGTGACCTACGCACTCCTTATCCCATGGTGAACTGGATGTCCTCATCTTACTTGACCTCTCAGCAGCATTCCACACTCTTCTCTTGGTTTTCTTTCTTCTTGGTTTCCTTTGCTACTTCTCTTCCTTCCTACCCTCTCAGCCTGGGGTTAAATAGCCTGCTCCAAAGCTTTTGATCTTTTCTCTGTCTCATTCACTCCTGTGATTATCTCATTCCTCTTAAAAACAATCTATCTGCCAATGACACGATGACATCCAAATATATACCTCTATCCAGTTCCAGTGCGTTCCAGATTTGCATACCCAAATGCAGTCTCAAATTCTCCACTTGGGTGTCTAGAGGACACCTCCAGCTCACATGAAGAAATCTGAACTCCTTCTCTTCCTTCCTCCCCAGATTTGCTCTACCCATCCTCTCCATTTCATCAGTAGCGAGATCATTTTTCCAGTGGCTCAGGTCAATGATCTTGGAGTTGTCTTTGACTCTTCTCTTTCTCTCACACCCCAGTCTAACCTGTATGAAAGCATGTTGATTCTGCCTTCAAAATGTATTCATGAGTTTCAGTTTGGAATGAAAATGGTCTGAAGATGGACAGTGGGGATGGTTGTATGATCATTCAGATGTACGTAATGCCACCGAACTATACACTTACAGATAATTAAAATGGCAAATTTTATGTTATGTATATTTCACCATGGTTTAAAACTCTCTCTTTTCCTCTCTCTCTCTCTCTCTGTCTCACACACACACACACACACACACACACACAATATTACTGCTTTTCCTACCCTTCTGTTACTACCGTGGCCTAAGCCACCATCATTCATCTGGATTATACCTACAGCCTGCTGACTTCTTCCCACTTCTACCTTAAACTCCCTATGGTCTCATTTTGGCACAGCAGCCAGAGTAATTAATGGAAAACCTAAGTTGGATCATGTTGCTCCTTGTTTCCAAATCCCACAAAGACTCCCCATTTCATTGAATGTCTCACACTAGCCTATAAAACTCTCTGTGAACTGGCCTCCCGTTGCCCCTCATTTCTGTCCAACATGTCCTTGCTCACGTCACACACCCACATTGCCCGCCTCGCTGCTCCTGAGTCACGCCAGGCCTGCTCTCCCCGCAGTTTATTGAAGTATAATCAACATAAAATATTATATTCATTTCAGGTATTCAACATAGTGATTCAACAATTACATACATTATGTAATGTTCACCACAGTAAGTGTAGTTACCGTCTGTCACCATGCAGTGTTATGACAGTATTATTGACTGAACTCCCTATGCTGAATCTTTCATCCCTGTGAGTTACTTATTTCATGTCTGAAACTTTGTACCTCATAATCCCCTCCGCCCATTTTGCCTGTGCCTCCACCTCTCTCTCTTCTGGCAACTCCTAGTTTGTTCTCTGTATTCTGAGTCTGTTTCCGTTTTGGTATGTTCATTTGCTTTGTGTTTTAGAGTCTACATGTAAGTGAAATCATATGATATTTGTCTTTTCTGTCTGACTTATTTCACTTAACATAATCACCTCCAGGTCCACCCATGTGGGTGAACAGTAAGATTTCATTCTTTCTCACCACTGAGTTATATATTTATATCTCACAGTTTCTTTATCCAGTCCTCTGGATACACAGTGGATATCGAGTCTGGGTATCCAGTCACCACAGTAGACACCTGGGCTGTTTCCTTATCTTGGTTATTATACATAAAGCTGCAGTAAATATAGGGGTGGATTTATCTCTTCAAATCAGTGGTTTTGTTTTCCTCAGGTAAATACTCAGAAGTGAAATTACTGGGTCATCAGGAAAGGACCCAAAAAAGGTAAAAGAAAACTACATCAAACTAAAAAGCTTTTGCGTGGCAAAGGAAACCACCAACAAAATAAAAAGGCAAACTATTGAATGGGAGAAGATATTTGTAAATCATATATTGGATAAGTGGTTCATATCCAAAATATAAAAGAACTTGTATCACTCAACACCAACCCCCCCACACACATAATCTGATTTTAAAATTGGCAGAGGATCTAATAGGCATTTTTCCAGAGACACATGAAAAGAGGCTCTCAACATCACTGACCATCAGGGAAGTGATCAAAACTACAGATGCCACATCACATCCGTCAGGATGGCTATTATCAAAAAGATAAGAAATAATAAGTATTACTGAGGATGTGGAGAAAAGGGAACCCTCGTGTGCTCTTGGTGGGAATGTGAGTTGGTGCAGCTACTGTGGCAAACAGCCTGGAGGCTCCTCAAAAAAATTAAAAATAGAATTATCATCCAATTTTCTTAACTCCTGCCACTCCTTCAAGTCTTTGTTCCAATCTTACCTTCTAAATGAAGATTGCCTTGATTGATGACTGCTGCCACCCCCTGCTCCCTGACTCCCCGACTTGGATATTTGTTACTTTGCTCATTTTTTCTTCTCTCTCTCTCTCTCTTTCTTTCTTCCTTCCTTCCTTCCCTTCTTCCTTCCTTCCTCTCTTTCTTTCTTTCTTTTCCTTCCTTACTTCCTTTATTTTTTTTTAAGATTTTATTTATGTATTTGACAGACAGAGATCACAAGTAGGCAGAGAAGCAGGCAGAGAGAGAAGAGGAAGCAGGCTCCCCGCTGAGCAGAGAGCCCGATGTGGGGCTCGATCCCAGGACCCTGAGATCATGACCTGAGCCGAAGGCAGAGGCCTAAACCACTGAGCCACCCAGGCATCCCTCTTTCTTTCTTTCTTGATGGCATTTTTTACCTTCTTGCGTACTATGTGATCGATTTATTTATTTTATTTCATTTTATTTTTTTACCGTCTGTCTCCTCTACTGGAATGTAAACAGGGATCTTTGTCTATTTTGTTCAGTTATATCTCAAGAGGCTCTAGAAATTGTTAGCATTTAATATGCATCCTACAAATATTTGTTGAGTGAATGGACACATCAAGGAATTAGTTTGAAGAAGCATCAAATGAAAACCTTTTCAGAACACCCACTCTACTCCTTGAATAATCACAAGCAGGTTATGTTATTCTCTATATTTTTCCCAATGCTTGAAATATTTCAAAACTGAAATTTATAGATTAAAAAGAGAAAATGCCCCGGAAAATCAGGTAGACCTGTGGTTAGATAGTTAAGGACCCATTCCAGGACTAAGAATTTTTTACATGTACGTGACTTTTAGGAAAAAAAACTTTTTCCTAAAAAACTTTTTATTTCTCTAATTCAGCCACTGACTTACCTTTTGCCCAACTGGAATTTTCATCTTCCTCATGAGCCCCCATAAGAAAACTATCCTAGCCCTCCCCACACCCCTCTCTGTCCTCTCTGCACTGGGGGCAGCTCTCCTGCCACAGCCCTTCATCCCCTGAAATTGTGCACCTGTGCAAAGTTCCTCTCTACCCCTTCTTGGTCAAGAACACCTCTCAGCGGTTGAGCCGACCACTGTCTGCACCGGTGCTAAAACCACCAGAGACGCTGACAGATGAGAGTCTCAGCAGCTTGGCAGCCCCCCGCCCCCCCCCCTGAACTCCCTGATTCCCAGACCCGGCTTCTGAGCCAGTGCCATTACAAGGGACACGGACACAGCAGCCAGGTGCATCGGGGCCGGGGCTGTCATGGTAGGAGTGGCTGGCTGTGGGGCTAGAATTGGGGCTGTGCTCAGGAGCCTCATTTTGATTATGCCAGGAACCCCTCTCTGAAGCAACAGCTCTTCTCCTACGCCATTCTGGGCTTTGCCCACTTGGTGGCCGTAGGGCTCCTTTGCCTGATGGTGGCCTTTCTCACTCCCTTCACCATGTGATGGAACCTTTTCCACCTCCCCATAGGTCTTTCTCCTGTGTCTCATCTGCCCTCATGTTCCTTTTCCCATACACCCCAGGGAAAGTGGTTGGCTCAGGGTTTGACAGAGGGAGGACAAATAAATACCATATTCGTAAGAAAACAAAACAAAACAAAAACCTATATTGGATCCCCTTTTCTAATCTTCGCATGTCTGAGTATGATTCCAGCACAGAATGGATTCTGCCCGAAGCCGGTCCCTTGTATCCCATCTGCCATGAGTCTGTTGAAATTGTTTGGCTCTTTCCTTTTTCTCTCCCTGCTACCAATCTTATCCAAGCCCTCATCAGCCCACATCTGTGGTAACTCATTGACTCCTCACTTAACCCTGGGTTAAATAGATTGCCTCTTTACGATGAAGAATCTGGCCACAGAGAGGAGCCTCCTTGCTGAGAGTCAAAGAGCTTTTAAGTGGACAACCAGGATCGGACCGAGGCAGCCCGACTCCGGAGTCTCCTCTCTCAACCTCTGGGCACAGTGTCGCTCAGTGACTGAATGAATTGGCCGAAGTCCCAGCCTCTGAGCCCTGCCCCTGAGCATCCCTTCCTTCGATCCATCCTCTAAGTCCATTTTCCTGAAAGTCTGTTTCAGCCAACTGCTCTCCTTCCTCAGCTCCTGAAAAGACTCTCAACTACATACAGCATCAAGAGGATACCCTCTCTTTTTTTTTTTTTTTTTAAGATTTTATCCATCCATTTGACAGAGAGAAATCACAAGTAGATGGAGAGGCAGGCAGAGAGAGAGAGAGGGAGGCAGGCTCCCCGCTGAGCAGAGAGCCCGACGCGGGACTCGATCCCAGGACCCCGAGATCATGACCTGAGCCAAAGGCAGCGGCCTAACCCACTGAGCCACCCAGGCGCCCCAAGAGGATACCCTCTCTTACACTCATCGCCTTCCATAACCTGGCCAGCTCCACTCCCAACTCTCCACGTTCACCACTGCTCACGCACCAGCTTCCTGCCCTTGCTCTGCTCTCACAGTCACTCCCAGCACTCCTGCCTCCAGCCTGAAAAGGACTTCCACTGCAGTTCACTCCCATCTAATGGTCCTCCAGGCTCCCAGAGCACAAGTGATCTGTCCTGCACTGTGGCTCGTAATTGGGCACCACGTTAGACGGCCATCTCAAGGACCATCTTTGCGTAGGCTCCATCTCTCATAGGTTTCTCGGTCACCCCACAGTTGACTTCTCAGATTGGATGATTCTTGGGGAGTTGGGGGATGCTGTCCTGTGCCCTACAGTTTCTTCAGCAGCACCTTTATGACCAAGAATCAGCAGCAACCCCTCCCTCCTTTGACATCCACCTCCTCTTCCCAGTCGTGAAAACCAAAACACTCCCAGACATTGATTGTCAAATGTCCCGGGGTTGGGGTGGGGGAGGGGGAGCGGCGTACAAAAATCCCTTGATTTTGAGAACCACTGAACCACACTGTAATCTCCTCCATGACAGCGCTTCCCAGAGCCCCCAGCACGGCTGCCGGGCACACAGAGAACTCAATAAATTAGCCTCGCCCATACCCCCACACCACCACACCCCACCTGGGCTCTACTCTTCAGTAGCTCATTCTACCACAGGACATCGCACAGCACGAGGCTGGCCACAGAACAAGCAGGGCTGACCACAACCTTTTGACTAAGTAGAACAGCGAAGTTGACAAGAATGGCTTCCGGAGCTTTGGCTAGTACTTATAGGTCATAAGCCTAACCCTCTGTCCCAGAGACATTAAATAAAGAAGTAACTTATCCAAAATAAAGCACCAATCCCTGAGATGCTAGATGAAAGAGTGAAACCCTCTCTGGTGTTTGAGGACTTTTTTCCGTATTAGGACAGCGCATGGGGGTAAGTGGGTTTTGGTATAGACCAACTTGCAGTCAAATCATGGCTCCATTTTCTTTACTTTTCTTTTCTTTTCTCTTCTCTTCTTTTTTTTTTTTAACTTTTTTTTTTTTTAAACATATAATCTATTATTTGCCCCAGGGTACAGGTCTATGAATCCTCAGTCTTATACAATTCACAGCACTCACCGTAGCACATACGCTCCCCAATGTCCATCACCCTGCCACCCTATCTCTCTCCCCGACCCCCAGTAACCCTCAGTTTGTTTCCTGAGATTAAGAATCTCTGATGATTTGTCTCCCTCCGGATCCCATCTTGTTTCATTTTTTCCCTCCCTACTGCCCATCACCTTGCCTCTCAAATTCCTCATATCAGGGAGATCATATGATAATTGTCTTTCACTGATTGACTTATTTTGCTTAGCATAACACCCTCTAGTTCTATCCACGTCATTGCAAATAGCAAGATTTCGGGGAGGGGCGGTTGATGGCTGCATAGTATTCCATTGTATATATACCACATCTTCTTTATCCATTCATCTGTTGATGGACATCTAGGTTCTTTCCATAGTTTGGATATTGTGGGCGTTGCTGCTATAAACATTCGGGTGCACACGCCCCTTCAGATCACTACATTTGTATCTTTAGCGGAAATACCCAGTAGTGTGATTGCTGGGTCGTAGGGTAGCTCTATTTTTAACTTTTTGAAGAACCTCCATGCTGTTTTTTAGAGTGGCTGTAGCAGCTTGCATTCCCAGCAACAGTGTAGGAGGGTTCCCCTTTCTCCACATCCCTGTCAACATCTGTTGTTTCCTGACTTGTTAATTTTATGGCTCCATTTTCTTGTGGCAACAATGTGATTCTGGCCAATCACTCAGCAACCTTATCTGGAAAATATAGGAATGAAACCTACCTTCTAGGAAAGGCAGTTCCCCAACATAGGCCTTACTGTAAGCAGGCTCTACACTAAGATCTCACTACATTTTATGCTAAGTTACTCCCTAAACATTGAAATCGGTCCTGTTATTACCCCATTTTACAGAGTGAAAATGCTAAGAGAAGGAAAAGTTCAGTAATTTGTCACAGAATTAAAAAGCTGCTGAGTCGGAATTCAAGCCCAGAGACTTTGGCTCAGAGACTGGAAGCAGAACAAGACTATCCTTACGGATGAGAAGATTAAATAAGACAGCAGAGCTGAGGCACCCAAATCATAGAGATTACTCATTTAATTCCCAACCTGTTCCCTCAGCCAGCTCCCTAGAACTCAGTCAGGTACTCACAGGCTATGTTTTAAGGTAAACAGATGTAAGTAGATGTGATTCTCCCTCTGAAGACAAAACAAGGGAATAAGGCCAAGCAAGCCAAAGCTGATTCTTTGCTCCCAACTCCCTTGTCCTGAGCGGACTCTCCACCCCTGACTCAAAGGCAGATGTTCCCACCGTTCAGGACTCTCAAGGGCTCTGTCTCTCCCTACCACCCAAACAGTTCTCAGGAGAGGCTCTGAAACTTACTGTTGGTAAGGGATCAATGATATCATAAACAGATACAGTAGGAAACATGCTACACTGTAGTCCTTCTTTGGAAGGCATTTTCATGTTTATAAGCATGACCCTTATATTGAGGTGAAGAGAGAGACTGATTTTAAGGAATTGGTTCATAAGACTGTGGGAACTGGCAGGTCCAAAATCTAATGGGGTGGGCTGGCAGGATAGAGACTCAGGGAAGAGTTGTGTTCAAGTCCAAAGGCGGTCTGCTGGCAGAATGCCTCTCGCTGGGGTGAGGTCAGGCTCTATTCTCTTAAGGCCTTCAACTGATTGGGCAAAGCCCACCGACATTGTGCAGAGTAATCTGTTTTATTCAAAGACCACTGACTTAAATCTTGATTTAAATCCTCATCCCCCAAACCCTTTCACAGAAACATCCAGAATTATGTTGATCAAACAGCTGGGCAACATGACTCAGCCAAGGTGTCCCATAAAATTACCTATCACAATACCTTAAATTTAAATACACAGAACTGGGGCGCCTGGGTGGCTCAGTGGGTTAAGCCGCTGCTTTCGGCTCAGGTCATGATCTCAGGGTCCTGGGATCGAGTCCCGCATCGCGCTCTCTGCTCGGCAGGGAGCCTGCTTCCCTCTCTCTCTCTCTCTCTCTCTGCCTGCCTCTCCATCTACTTGTGATTTCTCTCTGTCAAATAAATAAATAAAATCTTTTAAATAAATAAATAAATACACAGAACCTTCCAGAAGGAATTGCTGGTATCACTCAGCAGGTGGGAAAGATATCTAGGCACTAGGCAAAGGCCTTCCCCTACTCACCTGTAGGACTACAAGCCGATGAGTAGATTACAAACCCCAAAATATCCCCAGGGTGACCTCTGCTCTCTTCTGCAGTCTACGATTTCGGAATCAGTGTTTTCAAAAATACTTATTTTTCCTGATTCAGTAGCAAAGGCACAGACCTATGCTGCCACTGATTTAAGTATGAGAAGGTTTTTCTTCTCCCTGGAAAACCAGGAGCAGCTGTGGGCGGGAAGGCCAACCTCTGCCTTGTTCACCATTCCATTCCTTCTGCCCAGCAAGTTGCTGCCCGAGAAATAATTGTTCAGTAAATGAAAAAAGAAAGTGTGTGTGTGTGTGTGTGTGTGAACACCGATTAGTTCCCTGGTGTTCCCTCATTTGGCATGACTTTCCAAGCCACTAGGCATCTTTATTTATAGACTGAAATTTCAATTCCCTCCGAAGCAGATATCCGTGATTATTAGTTCTGTGGTCGTTTTCGATTCACAGCTTCACCCAGGTTTTCGAGGTCAGTGAACAAATGGAGAATCACTTCTGTAGGCAACCTGGGATTCTGGAAGCCATGCTTTGCAGAGAAATTAACCTGCAGAGAGAAAACTCTTTTGTGCCTTTGGAAAATTCCGGGTTTAGGCAGAAGCTCGTGCATATCAAAGGCCCCTGCCAGAGAGACTAAAATGCCCCAGAGATGGGCAATGACTATTTGCCCGCTGGAAGGGTTGAGGATTATCTCAGGAAGGAGCCAGCCGGTGCTTCCTCTCCCAGGCTTATGCCTGCGCTGATCTTTTCACCTGCTTCTTATTCCCCTGGCAAGTATCTTTAATTATATCCCAGGTCCCTGCAAATCAGGAAAAGGGCACCACGTCCTGGTGTAATCCCTGTGACCTTTCGGAATGACACATCTCTCATGGGTTAGGCAGTCCAACCTCCCCTTTGAGCTGGGGCTCATGTTCCTTCCTGGGAATCCTTTTTTCCACACTTGTCTCCCTGGCACAAGGCTCCTGGCGCCTCCGGACGGGGGTGGGTGGCCACAACGAGGCTGTGGGGGAACAGGCTTCCACCAGGGGGCACTGGAAGGGAGCAAATGTGAGAAGCACCATTTCTCAGAACAGCTCCAAGGTCGCCTCCCCCAGCTCCCAAACACCTGTCGGATACAAGGCTGTGGCCCCAGCCCTCTGGGAAGCAAAGTTGGTGGCTTTCCCTCCGTTTCTAGTGTTCTGAGGTTTACATCAGCCTAACCTCACCTTCATCCCCTGGCATGTCCGACGTCACTGTTTCATTCTGAATCAGAGCCTCAAGTGAAATTTATTCCTTCTGAATTTGGTCATCACTGGCAGATGGCGGCTGCTTTTTATTTGAAAACTGAAAGAACTGGCTCGGTCTCGAGAGCTGTCTTGAACCTGGGGGGCGGGCTAGTTGAGTCGCCCAACCCACACGTTCCAGGCTGTGGTTTTAAGGCGAGGAATTCTGGTGGCAGCTGTGTGTGCAGCTGAAGGGCATGGAGGAAAATGAAAGCCTGTGGCTTTGGGGAAATGGCTCTGAGTGATTGATTCGATGTTCACTGCAAGCTAGGTGCCATTGTTGCCAGAAATTCCCAGAAAGACCCAACGTCCTCATGATGATCGTAAATTCTATTTCTTAAGGACCTTTTAAAAGCAAACACATTTTAATGGACTTAACCAATGACACCTGGGAAGGGGGACACCCAGCTAGCTTTCCTTTAGCGTGAAATTCTACCTCTGATCAGGTTTCAGAAAAGTTTCGCTGAACCAAGAATCCACAGCAGTGGGGTTCGGAGGGAGGAAAGAGGAAAGGAAGAAGGCAGGACAGACAGGACGGAGGACGGGAAGGAAGGAGGGAAGAAGTCAGACACTGAGTTTTTCCAAGAAATGTTTATTCAGTTTAGAAAGCTATCCTTTTTTCTGAGTGTATGCCCTCTATATATTTGAGCTATTAAATTATCCTTGCCTTGTGTATACACTTCCCCTTGATATTAAAAAGACGCTTCTTCTAAGAGGAATTCTAGAAGCACACTCCAGGGTGTTTCCTTTTGATTTTAAAATGTCCCTGCTTCTAAGAAAGGATAGTCACCGGAAAGGTCAGTCTTTTCGCTTGTATTGACAAAAGAAGTTAACCCTATGTCAAGCCCCAAACTGTTTTTGACATCATCTTGAGTCTTCCCTTAAAGTAAGAGGAAGAGCTACTTCTAGGGGATCCTAACAGAACACAAGTTCCCAGCTCCTGGGACAGTCAACTGATACATTTGGGGGTACTTGGCCAGGCTGGGGCCCGAGGGGGCCATGGGTGTGGGGAAGGAGTGAGGAGCCTCTAGAAGCCTCAGAAGCTGGGTGGGATTCTGGGCAGCAGGGGTGATGGTGTCCAGGGCGTATAAAGGATGAGGGAAGGCAGAGCCTCTCTGAAGACCGCACATCTGATCCCATCCTAGCCAGAGCACCCCCGAAGGCACCAAATATTCCTGCATCTTGAAGCCATTGTTTGCTCTGTGTAAGAAGATTGATTTTTTTTTTTTCCCCCAGGAATGAGCTGATGTGAGGCAGACGGAGTGTCTTGCAGACAACTCCGTTCTGCCCCCAGGTCTCAGAGCAGAATTTTCTAGAAGACTGATGTCTGTGACCTCCGAATTCGTGATGAGTTCACAAATATCACACTCAAGACAGGGAGCCAGCTCGTGATATGAAGTGCTCAGCCACAGGAACTGCTGACGGGGTTGGCGCTTGTGCCGGAAGCAGAGTCCACTGACCCTCAGTGGCAGGAAGTGCACAGATGACACTGGCCAGTGGGCTTCGCGGAGGAACAGTGGGGGGGATCTCAGCATGCTGGGAGACATGGAAACTCACAGACGTCGTCATCCCCGGTATCATTATTACGACAGACTTTAGGCAGTAACAGGGGGATCAAAGTTGTTTAAAAACAAAAGACAGATCTGCTAGTGTTCATGGTAACTTGAGGAAATTCTCTATGTTTGGTCAAGGGGAACACCTCCAACAGGAGGCAAAATAATGGTAGAAGTGGCCATGTTTGATTTTGGTCCAACGGTTCTTCCTGCTTTGGCCGCCGAATTCATCATCTGTTGTTGGAAACAAATCGTTATTATCTCACCGTTTCTGTGGGTCGGGAGCCCAGGCATGGCTTAGGTGGGTGCTTAGAGTTAAAGGTGGAGAAATTCACGAAGCTCATGAGACTGGAGTCAAGTTGAGTCGATCCACTTCCACGTTTGCTTTCATGGCTGTCGGCAAGCCATGGTGCCAGCATCCATTCCTCATGACGGGGATCCTCCTCAGGCCACCTGAGAACGCTCACGGCCTGGCAGCCAATAACCCAAGACACAGCCCAGGAGCACGAAGTCAGAAGCCACCGTCCTTAGACAACCTCACCTCGGAGAAGACACTCTACCACTTTTATCACCTTCTACTCATGAGAAGTGAGTTACCAGGTACGATTCAGACCCGAGGAGAGGGATTGCATAAGGGGTGAACACTGGGAGGTGGACACCACTGGGGCCATCTTAGAGGTCGCTGTGCAGCTGCCCTCTTTATCTTCATATTAATAATAATAGTAAAGGGGCATCTGGGTGGCTCAGTGGGTTAAGCCTACGCCTTCGGCTCAAGTCATGATCCCAGGGTCGGAAGGAGCCCTATGTCAGGCTCTCTGTTCAGCAGAGAAGCTGCTTCCTCTTCTCTCTCTCTCTCTCTGTCTGCTTCTCTGCCTACTTATGATTTCTGTCTGTCAAATAAATTTTTAAAAAATCTTAAAAAATAGTAAAGACAGAAATATAACTTGGTAGGGTTGGTGTAGAAATCAAATACAAGGAATGAGAGGGGTTTTCAAACATAGGGGCCCTAGAAAGGCCATGTGATCAGGTGTGCATACCTGACCCCCAGATCTATAGGGAGGGGAGTCTGGAAATGGACCATTTTTGTCAGTATCCCATCCATGCTTCAGGTGCACTAAGATTTAAGAATCATTCATATACATCATTTTCCCCCCTTCTACTTCATAAATTGGGAAGAAAAGAAAGGCAGAGAAATCAGGTGAAAATGAGGTAGGGGGGAAGGAAGAGGGGCGTTTCCCAAACTCCTCGTTCTCCCTGGGCTTTGTCCTCTAAATAATGCTACTGGGCTGCTCTGTCCTCAGGACCACAGTTAGTGGGTAGGAACCTTGACCATACCCAGTGATGTTTCACAAATTAAGCTTCACGGGAGCAGCACTCTAATACTTCGCTCAGGCTCTCCCCACCACGCAGTCCGACCAATATCTCACCTTCTCCATGCTCTCCTCCGCTATAGCAGCCTATCAGGCGAGACTTCTATGACAGCTCTTAAAACAACAAACATACTTGGCAAATGACTCTGGCTTGGCAAACACATACAGACACTTTTTGATGAGCAGGAATACACCTGGAGGCATCTCTTGGTTTTCTTTCATCAATGGTAAACACTTAAGTGTTTTACCCAGAAGCAAATAGAGCCATGTCTTCAGGGGGGTTTATGGCAGAAATAAACAAGGGATAGTTACATGGAACAAATTACCAGAAGCTGGAAGAGATGGTGAATGTTCATCAAATCCATGCCCTTCCGGGCCAGCCAGAAGGACCCTCACAATAGCCCCGCTGAGAGGGAGTCTCTCATCTAATCCCTTTGGCAAACTAATCCTGTCTCAACCCTTGTCATTATTTATTTTATATATAACCAAATCTTTCCTGTTAAAATTTACAGTCTTTTCTCTGGTTCTAACCTCAGGAGAAATGAGGTACAGGTGCTCACACAGCTTTTAATAAAAAGATGATTAAGTCGCTGCTCACCTTCGTTCTACCATCAGGGGGTGGTGGGAGACACAAAATGTTGCTTCTTAGCTCTTTCTGCTTGGCTCTGGTTAAATCTGTAATTCTGATAACGGGCAGCCCCATTTCGTCTATGAGGGGATCAAGACTGTAAGTTATATTCAGGTCAGTACAACTGGAATAGCCTGGTTTATTTTTTACAGATTCTACCATCAAGGGTTGGGTCCTGGGAGGTGATGTGGCTTGAGCAGGTGACATTGACAGATTGCCACCAGTGTTTCCTTTTGCCACTGAAAAATCAGAAATGCCAAAAGCTTTGTTAGCTCGTCTTTGGTGGCTTTAATCTGATATGACTGGGCTTTGCTAAAGCTGGGTCCTCTAGTCATCCAGAATTAAATTCAAAGACAGCATTTTCCTTCCTTGAGTTCTAACGATATTTTGTGTATAAGGCCCTCATAGAGCTGAATTAATAAGCATTTTCAAAATTGTACGTGGACCTTAACAGTGTTCCACAGCAACTCCAAAATTAAGATCATGAAGGATGTGTCATTTTTAGCTAGTGTTTATGCTCTCTTGCTGGCAGGTGGACAGAGACAGGGTACCGTTTTACAGAGAAGGACCTGACACAAGAAGTGGCCAAAGGTTAATCACCGAGCCAATCCAGAAGCTGAAACTTGGGTCTCCCAGCCTTCAGCTAGGCACTCTTCCCATTCCATATGGCCCTACAAACAAACACTTTTCAAACTGCATTTCCATGCACACACAGAATGAAGGACATTGTTTTGTTTCCCTTTGCCTTCTCCACGCTGAGCATTTGCCAACATTACATCACTACAATGGTGGTTTGAATAACACACAAAACCCCATCACAACAGCGGGGGAAACTCTCCTGAAAGTTGCACAAGCATCGTGCCATCGTCTGGCGATCAAGAGTTAAGTAACATGCCCAGAACCAGCCCTGGAGGGGAAGGACGAAGCCATCTTACTTACAGGTGGAAAGAATCATGGCTGTGACTCTGCAGGGAGCACACCAGACAGCCTTCAGTTCTTCAGCGACGCTCCAGTCACAAAAACACATCTTTTAACTGAAATCATAGCTTGCCCGAGGTGTTTCTCACGAGCAGAGTTAACCCCACCTATTTTCCTGTTCTAAAAACCTCAGAGAAGTGTGTGAATGACAACCCAATGGCCTATATAAGCAAGCTCAGTAATCTCCATCCAGATCTCTGAGGGCGGCTGCCCTTGGTTCCTCATTCCAAACTGTGTGGGTGACTCCAGCAAACGCCAGTTTCAAGAAGTCACAAAATTTTCATGCAAGAGACCTAAAAAATCACTTAATCAAACTGCCCTCTCTGGACAGAGAAGGAAACCGACCCACAGATAGGACGAGGGACACAGTTAGTGGTAGAAGCAGAATTCGATTCTAGGTATTGGAGTATAAAGTCTAGAATGTTCTGTCCTCCTACTCAGGACTGACACTTCAAGGACCATATTATGGAAACTTCATTTTTTTTTTCCCTGTGGGGATAGAAAGCCAATTCAATAATATACCTCAAAGGTGACTGAGCCCTGGCTGAGAAATACAAAAGCAACATAGATTTTTAAAAAAAATGTACTTAGGAGTTTCACGTCATCCCTTTGGAAAATATAATCAAAAATCAAAACTAAAGGGAACAATTCTAATGGGCACAGAGCATGTGCATGTTGCCCTTCCTACTTCCTGCTTTATAGATTAAGATCTCTTGAAGCGTTCTGGGTGGATTCTTCTATTTTTACTTCACTTTTTGCCTTTCTTGTGCTTTCGTACAAAACCTTCTGCTACGTTTGGGTGAAAAATGTAAAGATTCTTTTGAAGGAGATGTTCCCAAATGTTGCAAAAAGTTGTTCCCAAAAGAACAAGGGAGCAACCGTCTTGTTCTTCCATCAGAAGTGCGCGCAACGATGAGTACAAGAACTGTACTTGGTCCTCACGTTTCTTCAGCACCCCCCAGCACTTGGAATACGGCTGCTCCAGGTGAAAAGGGAGGTATGGGACAGGACGGGGGTGTGGGAGGAGTCCAGGTGAAGGAGAAAGATCTAAACGACAGCACTCACCCTCAAGTATGACGAGTATGGCCAACTCCTTGAAGGAGCTACAGTTCGGTTAAAAGGGGGGGGTGCGTGTAAGATGGGGGTACGGTTAAACAGGAAGATGAGGAGGAAAGTGGCAAACAGACTGTGACGAGACTCAAGGTGGGTTTTTGTTTTGTTTTGTTCTTTTTCATTATAAGGAGGAGAAGGAAGGATAGAAGATAGCTTTCCGTGGATGGACAGACCAGAAGGAAAGAGATGGTTCTCCAGGGTCTTAGGGAGGTACCGCTCAGGGCAGCCAGTTGGACAGCTCTGTGTTCCCACGGCACCTGTGGCCCCGGGGACACCATGGTAGTGCCCAGAGCTGCTGAAACTCCTACAGTAAGGCCCTGTGTTGTATGTGTCTCAGCTTTCTACCCTCATAATATCAAAAACAAAAAACTCCAAAAAGAAAAAAAGGTGTGTGGCAATACATGGCCTGTCATATCAATAACAGAGACTGTTTCTTCTGGGCTCGTGAGAAATGAAGTTTCCAGCTCAGCTGGAGTCTTGGTCAGAGATCGTGAGAACGGTCAGAAACGCACTCAAATAAACTTGAACATAGGGTCTACTGTGAGGCTCTTCCAGACAATCTCACGGATCCAGGAACCCAAGTCCAACCAGATCTCCAGAAACCCATCTGGAGACAGCTCTACACACCAGGCTCTCCATTTGTCCTGGTCTCTGCCAGAATTTGCGCTTGCCCCTGGGTCTTGCTTGCAGTGGGGGCGGGCTCTGTCATGAATGTCACCTCAGCATTCTGCCCCAGAGCCCAGCACCCCCACTCACAGCATCTGTGTCTTGGGGCAGATTCTGAAGATGTAGAAAATCATTAATGGCTTCTAGTTCAATCTTTTTTATTATAAGTTATTTGTTTGAGAGCAAGAGATAGAAAAGTATGAGTGGGGGGAGAAGCAGAGAAGGAGAGGTAGACACCCTGCTGGGCAGGAAGCATAATGTGGGACTCGGTCCCAGCACCCTGGATTATGACCTGAGCCGAAAGTGAACGCTTATAATTGACTGAGGCTCCCAGGCGCCCTGCCCCAGTTCCATTTTTACCTAACACCAATTAGTGATGGATAACATGGGCAGGTTCACTCCACCCAAACATAGGCCTGGTTGGGGGTTGAAATTAGACAGGCACTCCCAAACATGCCTGCCTATGTGGCAGGAGGCATTAATGGTAGAAAGGTCCAGACTTTCTTTTCTTCAGTAAGGAATATTTGATCTCCAGGGGAAGAGAAACTGACAGCTGCAAGGCATAGTCCCTAGTCCTAAAAAGGTAAGTCCATACATTACCGAATTAAAATTTTTAAATAAAAGACAACACGTTTCTTATAAATATATACCTTTATATATTATATATATTTACAATATATACAGCATACAAATATTTTTTAATGTAATACTAATGGCAGTCTTGAAAAACAGATGTTTTCAAAACAGAAGAGGGGTACTTATCCAAGATGGGTTTCTGATTCATCCAGAACCCACATTCTAGACAATGCCTCAGGCCCAGATTTCTGTAGAAGCCAAAGGAAAGAGAAAGGTTGCAGGAAAAAGGCTCTAATTCCCTTTCCCTTCCCAAATATCCTGACCTTCCACGGACATCAGCCAACATGGCCCCATATATACCCCTAAAATGGGAAAACCTTGGGGTCTAGGCATCGTATCTAGCACGTGGTGGGCACTCAAATATTTGTGGGATGGAAAAAAGTGAGTGTTTTTAATCACCATCTCTCAGGCAACATTTCCATAACCTAAAAGATTCAGTCCCAGAACTAGGACTGGTCTAGATGCAAATGCTTTAGGTTTTTCCACTTTGTAAGTAAAACTGTCTATATGTCCAAGTGCTAAATAAATTAGAAGTTAGCCACAAAGTGCCATTTCTTCCTCATGCTGTGGAATCTGGAAGCCATGGGTCAAAACACCACTCATCTTCCAGAAGTTTCTTCATACTCGACTAGTTCATCTATTGTACGCAGCAAATCTTCAAAGGAAGGCCTTCCCTCTGGTTTCTACAATTGAAAATCAAAGAGAAACTGTGGGTTCCAGAATCCAACCCCAAAATAATTTCTCACATTCAAACTCACATAACATAGCACACAAGTGTAAGACACTCCTTGTTTTGGGACTTGAACACTTAGGTGTCTCCAAATGGGTCTACCCTCACCTACATGTACTGTTGGTGGACACACATTTCCATAACATTCCTTTTGTGTCTCCATTCAAGAATCTAACAGGGCTCTTTATTGCCTGCAAAATCAAGTCTTGCTAATTTGCGCTGCCCTCTATAACCTGCCCTCTCCCATCCTCTTGCTACTCTATCTCATTTTCCACAAAACCCTCACGTGGGCTCTCTGCTCCATCAGAACAATCTCTACCCTCCTGTACGCACACCACACTCATTATCACTGCCTTGCCTTTCTCACGCTGTCCTCTCCTACCCCCACCAACACTTCCTGCCCAGGCCTCTCCCACCCCAATCAGTGTTCCTTTGGAGACATTACAGTAAGAGACCAAAAGCATGGGCTCTGCTTCTCTGTAGCAAAATGGCCTTGGGCAAGTGCCAACTTCAGGAGCCCTGGTCTCCTCATCCACAAAGTGGTTATAGTAAAAATCTCTGCACCTCTAAAGGTTGTTTTGAGAAGTATATCTAAAGCACTTACTACAGTGCCTATCACACAATAAAGCTAATATTATTATCTTTCAAAAATTATTATGGTGTCTCATCTTTTCTACAAGGTGCCATTTCAATACACCAGGAAGGAAAACTTCCAAAGACTGTGAGTCAAGAGATCTGGGGGAAGTTGAGGTTTGGTGAAAGAAACCCCCTCTGGTGAAAGCGTAATAATTCAACACTACAAGTAGTCCAGTGAGAGAAGAGCTGCTTCTCAGGACTCATTCCCCGTATCCCGGACTCAGGCAACCATGACAGGACTTCCGCTTGGGAGAGGGACGGCAGCCTGAATTTATGATCCTAATTATTATCATTTTCTGCTTCTTCACCTTTTTCTTCCCATTATTTGGAACTGACTTGAGAGGGCTGGTGTTCTACCTAGTTTGAAATCGTGTAACACATGCACTAACTCCCTAGGCTGTAGAGACCACGCATGATTAATCCACCAAGCCCAGATCCCTAAGTGTTTTCAAGATTCAGAAGGAAAGCACAACTAGGATCGGGCCTGGTTAGTACTTGGATGGGAGAAGGAAAGCACAACATTTTTTTTTTTTCTTTACCTCCTGCCAACATCTCAGCATCACCTCATACACATGTTTGGATGCCAGCTTCGGCCTGTAGAGTCGGTGGCCCCGCGTAACCATGGTTACCACTTCGTAGTTGGTGTTTTTCTCGAAAGGCATTTTGCCTTCAGTGAATATTTCCCACATTAAAACACCTAGAAAAGGATAAAGGATCACCAAAGGATGCATCCACTTACGGTTCAGATTAGAGCTGGGGGAAAATGGACCGTGTTCTTACCAAATGACCAGACATCTGATTTGCTACTGAAGCGACTGTAGTTAAACACCTCAGGTGGACACCACTTCACTGGAAATTTTGCACCGGAAGAACTTGTGTATTGATCGTCCAGAACATACCTAAAGGAAGACACGCCACAGGTTTACACCTCTGGTTTATGATCTACATGTTCTTTACCTTCTTTCCCCCCCTCTTAGAATCAAAAACACAGTTGACTGAAGTCCAACGAGCATCCGGTTGAAGCTAAATGTTTGCCTCCGTGGCCACGCCTGGTGATTTCCATCTTCCTCTCAGCTTGAGAGGGATACATGGTAACATTCGTAGCTGCACTTCCGTTTTCTGTGTGTTTTTCTTTTTTATGAGGCAATAGAGGCAGGACACAATAAAAGAGTTGGCTAAGGTTTTTTTTTTTTTTTTTTTTTTTTGGTAAGCAATTCTGTTCTTTAAACAAAATGTAACCCAAAGGCCCCACACGTAAAACATCTAAAGCAGAGCTGCTCTAAAGGAAGTGGTGCAGAGTGTTTGGAGGCACATGTGCTCTCGGCCCCCACGAGTACACGGGGTACAAGTTAAACCCACAGCAAGTGAAAAAAGCAAATTGCACAATGACAGAGGTAAATGGAGGAGTATGGATTTATATACCATGACATCCCTCCCTCACGTGCGCACGCGCACACACACACTCAAAACGATACTCTGTAATTTTTGCTATGCACACATACTTACGTCCTTCTGGAAGGACACACACAGCCTGAGAACTTTGACTACCTCTGGGGAGGACTCTGGATCCGGGAGGTAGAGATGGAGACTGAGGCCCTTTCTGTAATGTGCTCCATACGTATTTACAAAAGGAATGTGCTTACGTAGTATATGAACACATAAAGCTAATTTTTTTTTAAGATTTTATTTATTTATTTGACAGACAGAGATCACAAATAGGCAGAGAGGCAGGCAGAGAGAGAGAGGAGAAAGCAGGCTCCCCAAGGAGCGGAGAGCCCGATGTGGGGCTTGATCCCAAGAGCCTGGAATCATGACCTGAGCCGAAGGCAGAGGCTTTAACCCACTGAGCCACCCAGGCGCCCAAAGCTAATTTCTAAAAGCTGTGAGAACGCAGCCATATAATCGCACCAACTTCCCCGATGCATGGGAACAAGCCACTGTGAGTGGGATCAACGTGCCTGTCCGTCAGGGGGTCTGAGTGTTCCAGAGGGGCTGAGGCAGAAGCACAGATTTTCTGAAAGCCAGATGTGTAAAAACCCAGCATGGGAAACGGGAGGACAGCCTGTCAGAGGAAAGTCTTCACAAAAAGCACATGAAGAGCACGGGGTAAGTTCTGCTCCGACAGGCAACAGTCCTGCTCTCATGTTAAGCTAAACCCAGCCTGTGTGACCTGGTGCTGAGGTGACCCAGGCTTGTCCCAGATTTCAAGCTTTCATACCCACTGTTTCTTCCCCCTGGGATATTTTATCCTCAGATCTCTACCTCGTTGGTTGCTTCGGGCTTTCTGGTCTCTATCCAAATATCCCAGTCTCCAAGATGTCTTCCAGAGCCCGGACGTAGTGAGCATCACCCCGTCTGTGCCATCACTCAGAGTCCACCCACCTCCCCAGCCCCACATGACCTCTAGCTCAGGGGGAGCACATTTTGTCTGTAAAGGACGAGATGATCAATAAGGACAAGATGATCTACTGTTCAGGCCATATACTCTGTCACCACTGTCCAAATCTGCCTTCATTGTGTGAAAGTGGCCATAGATAACACATCATGAGTGAGGCTGTGTCCCAGTATTTACAGACACAGACATTTGAACTTCAGATTTTTTTTTAAGATTTTATTTATTTATTTGACAGAGAGAAAGAGACACCGAGAAGGGAGATCAGGAGGGGGAGAAGCAGGCTCCCTGCTGAGCAGGGAGCCCGATGTGGCGCCCGCTCGCGGGACTCTAGGGTCATGACCTGAGCCAAAGGCAGATGCTTAACAACTGAGCCACCCAGGCGCCCCAAATTTCAGATATTTTTCATGTGTCCTAAAATTCTTTTACTTTTTGCCAACCATTTAAAAATTGGAAAACCAGGGGCACTTGGGTGGCTTTGTCAGTTAAGCGACACCCTTTGGCTCAGGTCATGATTCTAGGGTTATGGGATCAAGCTCCACTTTGGGCTCCCTGCTCAGAGGGGAGTCGGCTTCTCCCTCTCCTCCCTCCTTGAGCTTTCTCTTGCTATCTCGGTTGCCCTGTCTCTCTCTCTCTCTCAAAAAAATCAAATCTTAAAGAAAAAAAAAATTGGAAAACATTGTTGGCTCACAAGCTGAACAAAAAAAGTGTTGTGGGCCTGAGGCTTTGGTACACTGACTGCCTCTCGGTCACATCACTTTGTTTTTCTCTTTGTGATGCTCTCAGGTCTTTCTCTCTCTCTTCCTGAATATGAGCTGTGTACGGCGGGGGCTCATATGCCTTATTCCTGCTGTCATTCAACCTAACACCCTGGTACATAGTAGGCACCTCATTTTTTTTTTTTTTAAGATTTTATTTATTTATTTGACAGACAGAGATCACAAGTAGGCAGAAAGGCAGGCAGAGAGAGAGAAGGGGAAGCAGGCTCCCTGCTGAGCAGAGAGCCCGACTCAGGGCTCAATTCCAGGACCTGAGATCATGACCTGAGCCGAAAGCCGAAGCTTAACCGACTGAGCCACCCAGGCACCCCAGCACCTCATATTTTTAAGGATGGACATACGGATGAGTGATGGACGCAGAGGAGGGAAAGGACAAACAATACTTTTTAAAGGTCTTATCTAACACTCTATTTAAATTATAAAAATTAAGAGAATAAAACCACAACAGACTGGGTATTCTAAGAACTTTACCCCTAAACGCATTTCTGTGAAAACAAAAGACTCCAGAAATCTAACCCAGGCCAGGGAGAAATGAAAGTAGAATCTTTAACAGGCTATACTCCCACCTAGTGGACAGTATAACTAACATCACGATGTATACTCTATTTTTTAATGAATTTATTTATTTCAGAACCGCTAACAAGATTTCCTTTATACTTCATCACTGAAGATTACTCCCATGCTTATTGATTCTTTTTTTTTCTAAGATTTTTAAGATTTTATTTATTTATTTGACAGAGAGAGACACAGCAAGAGAGTGAACACAAGAGTGGGAGTGGGAGAGGGAGAAGCAGGCTTCCTGCTGAGCAGAGACCCCATGCGGGGCTTGATCCCAGGACCCTGAGGTCATGACCTGAGCTGAAGGTAGATGCTTAATGACTGAGCCACCCAGGCACCCCCACCCCACCCCCATGTTTATTGATTCTACAAGCTGATGTGACTATCATCTGATGCCTCATAATAAAGCATAAAGCAGTCATAATTTCCCAACAATTTGTCACCTGGGAAAAAGCTCACAATAACAGTAAAACAGATCGGTTCAGCAAGGAAACTTTTCCAAATATAATCTAATTTACTTTACTGCCTTCCATCAAAAACACACTAAAAAGCAGAAAAATCAATTAGCCTTCCTATGAAAATGATGGATACTACAAATATTTTGCTAATATCACAAAAGATGTGGTTTAAAAACAGCTCTTCAATAAGCTTCAGAAAAAGAAGTTGACACAAACTGCAAAAAAAAAAAAACCAAAAAAAATCAGGCTTTCTGAACCTTCAGAGGTACATATTAATTAAACCTGAAATTTATAGAAAATATTTACATAGACTCAGCCTTACCTTGCCATTCCAAAATCTGATACTTTTACAATTCCGGCCTCATTAACGAGGCAATTTCTGGCAGCCTGGAAAACAACATTTCAATGGTGTATTAGTTACAAAGTTTTATAAAGTAGAAAAATATAAATTCTGTTTATGTTAAATTTAATATAACCCAGTCAACATTTACAGAAGGTGGGAACGTCTTTTTATAAATTCAGTTTATTCCTGTGGAAATGTCTCCAACATATATTTGAAAAAATGAGTAGAAAGAGAGGTCAGAAAGTCATATGTGCAATTAAGGCACAATTATATAACTTTGCCAACTGTCATCCCTAAACGAAGACTCAGAAGGTCAAACTACTTTCTTCCCCTCCCATTTCTATTCTTATTAAACTGTCAGATTTTCTTATTGATAATGACAACATCTCTCGAAGTACTTAATCCAGGTTCTCATTAGGTGAATTTAATAACACACAATAATCAAAGTGATAGGTAACCGATGTTTCACCCAACAGCTTTGCTCAGTAATTGGTCATCCCAATCTCAGCCAAAAAACATAACAAAGCAGAACAAAACAGCCATGTGTAACATAGTTCACCTTGTCTTTTATAATGTTTCCAGTATGTTGTGATATGTCATATGGAATTGGTCAAATATAATTCTGAATTATTTAAATTATATTTTCTTGCCTATTCTTTAAGAGCACAAAATTCAAGAAAACAGTTTGGGAAAAAGACATAGTATTTCTCAGGAGGAAAACATGGTAATATTTTTAATGCCACAAAGTATGGGCTAAGATGCATTTTTTTCCTGACATTTCTAGCGCTCTATTCTCTGCATGAGGCAATTCCACTTATATGAGATTATTCCTGCTGAATGCATTTTAAGAGTCTCTTCTCTTTTTTTTTTTTTAAGATTTTATTTATTTATCTGACAGAGAGAAATCACAAGTAGATGGAGAGGCAGGCAGAGAGAGAGAGAGGGAAGCAGGCTCCCCGCTGAGCAGAGAGCCGGATGCGGGACTAGATCCCAGGACCCTGAGATCATGACCTGAGCTGAAGGCAGCGGCTTAACCCACTGAGCCACCCAGGCGCCCAAGAGTCTCTTCTGAAGTTCCCCGATTTGCCCCCATCTTGCTATAGGGATACCTCATTATTACTTCACGTCATGGTCAACAGCATTCTTTGCCCAAACGATAGGAGCATCAGAATCTTTCCTTCAGGGGTGACACAAACCTACCACGGTAATGTCAATATCATAAGCCTAAAATTATCAGAATTGCTTTCACCCAGATATGGTCTGTGTGGACAGATGTAGTCTGCCACACTCATGTAGGCATTCGATTTTCATCAGTTTTGAAAGTTCAGAAAAAGAGGAAGATGCTTAGTTCACAACTTTCAAAATGACAGACGTGTTCTTTACCATCACTGAGCATAATAACAATAATGAATGTTATCTATATCACATGTACCATACAGAGTCCTTTGCACCAGTCACGTAATGCAATCTTTAAAACAGTCTTGCAAAGGAAAAGCCTGGCGCCAGATGGTTTCACTGGTGAATTTTTGGATATGACACCAAAAGCACAAGCAACAAAACCAAAAATAGATAATTGGTCTACATTAGAATAAAAACCTTTGCACAGCAAAGGAAACAATCAACAAAATATAAAGGGAAACTACAGAATAGGAAAAATGATTTGTAAAACCACACATCTGATAAAGAGCTAATATATAAAATACATAAAGAACTCTCACAACTCAATACCAAAAAAGCAAATAATCCAATTTTTAAAAGAAGCAAAGAACCTGAATATACAATTAAAAAAAACAACAACAACCCACAAATGGCCAACAGGTCCATGAAAAGGTGTTCAACATCATTTTCATTAGGTAAATGCAAATCAAAACCACAATGAGATGTCACCTCACACCTGTCAGGATGGCTATTACCAAAAACACAAGAGAGGACAAAAGTTGTCAAGAAAGAAAAAATGGAGAAAGGGGAACCCTTGTATACTATTTGTGGGATGTAAATTGCTACAGCCATTATGGAAAACAGGCCAGAGTTTACTCAAAAAATTAAAAGTAAAATTGCCATATGATCCAGCAATTCCACTTCCAACTATATAGAAAAAGAAATGGGGGCGCCTGCATGGCTCAGTGGGTTAAGCCACTGCCTTCGGCTCAGGTCATGATCTTGGGCTCCTGGGATCAGGTCCCGAATCAGGCTCTCTGCTCAGCAGGGAGCCTGCTTCCTCTTCTCTCACTGCCTGCCTCTCTGCCTACTTGTGATCTCTGTCAAATAAATAAATAAAATATTTTAAAAAATAAAAGAAAAAAGAAAAAGAAATGAAATCAGTACCTCAAAGAGATGTCTGAACTCCCATATTCATAGGAACATTACCAACAATAGCCAAGCTACAAAATAATTAATTGTCCATCAACGATGAGCGCATAAAGATGATGTCGTCTATCTATACAGTGCCATATTATTCAGCCATAAAAAAAATCTTGTCCTTGTGACAACACTGATGAACCTGGAAGGCATTATGCTAAACGAAAGAGGCCCGATGGAAAGACAAATACTCTACGATATCCTTTGTATATGGAATCTTTACAAATTTTTTTTAAAGATTTTATTTATTTATTTGACAGACAGAGATCACAAGTAGGCAGAGAAGGAGGCAGAGAGAGAGGAGGAAGCAAGCTCCCCACTGAGCAGAGAGCCCGATGCAGGGCTTGATCCCAGGACCCTGAGATCAAGCCAGATGCAGGGCTGGATCCCAGGACCCTGAGATCATGACCTGCACTGAAGGCAGAGGCTTTAACTCACTGAGCCACCCAGGTGCCCTGTATATGGAATCTTTAAAAAAAAAAAAAATGTAGAACTCAGTATGTTCTGAAGATCTGAAGGATAGCATGATAACTATAATTAATAATACTTCTTTGCTTCCTTATAGTTTACTAAGGGAGCACACCTTAAGCATTCTCCCTGCATGTGAGGTATGGATATAATTAACTTGACTTTGATAATCATTTCATACTGTATACATATCTCAAGTCATGATGTTCTTTACTTTCAATACATGCAATTTTGTCAATTATGGCTCAGTAAAGATGGGGGGTGGGGAACAGTCTTGTGAGTAAACCAATATTATAACCCACCCACAATTTATAGATGTAGAAAAAGAACCCAAGAGAGATTAGATAACTACCCTAAAACACAACTGAAAGTCAATCAGCTCTTTATTATGCCCCAAGTCTGAAGATCGCAGCACACAGTAGCTATAGTGTGGACTCTAGGGCCAAATTCCCTGGGTTCAAATCCTGACTCCACAGTAGACTTGACTACTGGTCAGTAATTTTATCCTATTATATATATATCTCAGTTTCCTCATGTGTAAAGTGAGAATAATAACTATACCTACTTCTTAGGGTTATTATAATGACTCTATGAGTTGATATATGTTAAATTCCTATAAAAGCAATACCTGCTTCAAGTGATTATTTGATTTTTTTTAATGCTTTGCTGCTATTCCAGAAGACATGAATCCATGCTTTATGACAAGAAAGTTAAAATTAAAACATGTTAAAAAGTCCCAGGTAGAGAATCACAAGCTTTTTGGTGAAAGAATCATCTTCAAGGTTTAACAGAAACTGACAGTTCTGTCTTCAGGCTGAAAATAGACATATTTGAGAAAAACAAGCAGAGAAGAAAAAGAAAAGAAAAAAATGGGGGAGACAGGGAGACAGAGTAGGGGAGGGGAAAAATTAAGAAGTGTCTCCATCACAATATTTTAGAATCAATAATAGACTCCCTTTTCTAGTATTTTCAGCCGTTAATGTGGGCCTCCATGGTTTCCCAGTGACTTCAGAAATCAGGAAAATAAAGCAAGAATTTCTGTTCTAACTTCCGCTTACAACACGTGAGGTGGAAAAGAGTGTAGGATTTAGTGAAAGGAGGAGTCAACCCTTAACTTCCCCATTTATCACCTGACCAGTCAGTCATTTCCCTTCTCTAAAGCTAATTTTCTTCTCTATCAGACAACAATGGTCAGAAAGACTGTTGTGGGGGCGCCTGGGTGGCTCAGTGGGTTAAAGCCTCTGCCTTCCGCTCGGGTCGTGATCCCAGGGTCCTGGGATCGAGCCCCGCGTCAGGCTCTCTGCTCAGCAGGGGAGCCTGCTTCCCTTCCTCTCTCCCTCTCTCTCTCTCTGCCTGCCTCTCTGCCTACTTGTGATCTCTGTCTGTCAAATAAATAAAAAATCTTAAAAAAAATTAAAAAAAAAAAAAGAAAGAAAGACTGTTGTGACTAGCTCTTACATGAGATTCTTATGGAGATCAAATAGTTAATATATAGTAAGCTGCTTAGAAACAATGACCTAGGTAGTTATGTATTATTAATGCAATTGCCTATGTAATTATGCATTACATGTATCAGATGTGATCAAGAGTTTTCTGTTCAATTACGAGGCAAGTTAAATTTACCAAGTTTAAAGATAACGGTGAAACACCGTTGAGAACAGAGATATTAATTCATCATCGTTCATTTGCTGCCCCAATGTTACAAAGGAATGCGGCCAGTGAATGGGAATGCGGGCGGTCGAGATTACCAGATCTCTGTGGATGAAGCTGTTTCTCTCCAGGTAGTCCATGCCTTCACACACATCTTGACACATGCTCAGCAGCACATCTCGACTAAAATGACCTTGTCTCTGTCGGAGGAAATTCAGAAGACAGCCCCTCTCCATGAACTCGGTAACAATGTAAATCGGTTTCTGCTGGGTGCATACACCGTACAGCTGTACTAGCTTCGGGTGTGTCAGCTTCCTGGGGGGAGAAGTCATGCATACACGTAGTTACCATAGGAAAAGAAGCCTGCGGGGCTATTGGCTGGTGGGAGGCTACTTTTTAATGCAAAAAGAGGAACCAGAAAGAACAGGGTAACTTACATCATCACTTTAGCTTCTTCTATAAAGTCTTCCTCGCACATGGCACCTTCCCTAATGGCTTTGATTGCCACCTTGTACTGAGCCCTCCACTTGCCCAGCCTCACCACTCCAAACAGTCCGCTCCCCAGTTCCCTCATAAAGGTCAGCTCTGAGGGATTGATCTCCCATTTTTCTGTGAGACAGAGGGGGGAAGCGGTAACATTTAATAAGGAGAACGCAGCATCAATCAGTGGGAAACAGAGAAGCAACAACTAGGGTCAATGTCAAAGTCACAGGATAATATGGTTAAACATAGAACAGACTTGCCACCTACACCCAAACTGCAAACGGTGACTTTCCATCCCCTGGGGAGGACGTACTCCCTCCCTACTAAGCCATCAGAATATAACCAAAGTGAACAAGAGAAGGCAAGAAGATGCTAAATAATGGGCTAATAATAATAATAGAGCTTAAAGATACTCAGAAAAAAACAAAATCCTAATACTTTCTCCTTTAATCTTCTGTTTAAAAGGCTTTGGCTAGAAGCAACCAAGACAGTCAGGTTGGAGGTCTTCTTTATTTCCTCCATCCTTACTTTACTGTAAGTAACCAATCAAGCTGCTGAGAGCCAGAAAAGGATTTGATTTATTGTAGAAATAACATGGTAATGTTTATTTTTCACTAAGAGAAAGTTTTCTGCCGAATTATAAATAAGGATGAAAGCAGAAAATCTAGGGTTTCCATAGCTACAAGTACAATCATCTAAAAACCCATACTATACAATGATAAAAACAGTTCTACTGTGTGGACTTCTAAACATCTCAATTGGTCTTGCGGTAACGGATGTTTTTTTCTAAGGGAAATTAGTCAGGGCAACTACAAAAATGAGTTACCATAGCTGAAGCCTGCAGTGGTTGGAGCATTTTTCCCCTTCGTACTGACTGGGTACCGCAGTCTTGTGACAAGTCCTGCAAGTTAGAGAAAGCATTGGAATTGAACTTATTCTTTTTTTTTTTTTAATTAAACTCATTCTTTTCTTAAGATTTTTTTTTTTTTAATTTATTTGACAGAGATCACAAGTGGGCAGAGAGGCAGGCAGAGCGGGGGTGGGGGGCAGGCTCCCCGCCGAAGCAGAGAGCCCGATGTGGGGCTCGATCTGAGAACCCTGGGATCATGACCTGAGCCGAAGGCAGAGGCTAAATCCACTGAGCCACCCAGAATCCCCGAAATTGAACTAATTCTTAATCATTCTGCATGTAAAAGCTCTAAACTTAGACACTCATGTATAAAGGGCATTCATTCGTCCACTTAGTGCTCATCCTGTGTGTACACACAAAACTCTGCTCTATGCTAACAAAATATAAAAAGAAAGGAAAGCAGGCAGGAAGAAGATGATGTTCTTTGAATTAACAATTTCATATTTTTATGAGACATAAAAAACTTTTTTACATATATATGTTTTTATTCACTCAACAAACACTGTCTTTTCAATACCGCAGTGTTTACCAAGCACTCAGCTAGCTAGCGTAGTCTCACACATTTTTTAAAATGTTAAAAGGTGGGGTGCCTGATGGCTCAGTTGGTTGAGTGTCTGCCTTTGGCTATGTCATGATCCTGCTGTCCTAGGATCGAGCACCACACTGGGATCCCTGCTCAGTAGGGAATCTGCTTCTCTCTCTCTCTCCCTCTGCCTCCCCCAAATAAATAAATACAATCTTTAAAAAGGCAAAATATAAGTAAAATGTTGAAAAGTTTCTAACAGCTATTATCAATTATTATTTCGTGTTCTTTTCAAATATGATCTGAACTATGAAAGGGAATTATGGTAATCTATTAAAATTAAAGTGATTCACCTTGAATAACTCAATACTAGTAATCTTAGCATAAATATGGGGCTCCAAACTATCAACAGCAGGACCCAATAGCTAAAGCAACGCTGAAAAAGAAAAGCAAAGCTGGAGGCATCGTGATGCCAGACTTCAAGCTCTATTACGAAGCTGTAATCATTGAGACAGCATGGTACTGGCACAAGAACAGACACACAGATCAATGGAACAGAATAGAAAACCCAAAAGCGTACCCTCAACTATAATGGCCAACTTATCTTCGACAAAGCAGGAAGGAATGTCCAAAGGAAAAAAGTTTCTTCAACAAGTGGTGTTGAGAAAACAGGACAACAACCTACAGAGGAATGAAACTGGACCACTCTTTATACTATACACAAAAATAAATTCAAAGTGGATGAAAGACCTAAACATGAGATGGGAAACCATCAAAATCCCAGAGGAAGCACAGGGAGCAAACCACCTCTTTGACCTCAGCCATAGCAACTTCTTACTAGACAAAAATCCAGAGGCAAGGCAAAGAAAAGTAAAAAAGAACTATTGGGGCCTCATCAACATAAAAATCTTTTCTTTTTTTTTTTGAAGATTTTTGTTTATTTATTTGACAGAAAGAGAGAGAGAACAAGTAGGCATAGCCACAGGCAGAGGAAGAGGGAGAAGTAAGCTCTTCGATGAGCAAAGAGACCAATGCAGGGCTAGATGCCAGGACCCTGGGATCATGCCCTGATCCAAAAACAGATGCTTAACTGACTGAGCCATCCAGGTGCCCAAGATAAAATCTTCTGGACAGCAAAGGAAACAATCAACAAAACGAAAAGGTACAGAATGGGAGAAGATATTTGCAAATGTTATATCAGATAAAAGGCTAGTATCCAACATCTATAAAGAACTTATCCAACTCAACACCCAAAAAACAAATTAATCCAGTTAATTTAATGTTAATCTAGTTAGTTTAATGTTAAGAAATGGCAGAAGCCATAAATAGACATTTTTCCAAAGAAGTCATCCAGATGGCCAACAGACACATGAAAAAATACTCAACATCACTCAGCATCAGGGAAATACAAATCAAAACCATAATGAGATACCACCTCACACCAGTCAGAACTTAGCACCAGTCTAAAATTAACAACACAGGAAACAACAGGTGTTGGTGAGGATTCGGAGAAAGGAACGCCCTCATACACTGTTGGTGGGAATGCAAACTGGTGCAGCCACTCTGGAAAACAGTATGTGGGTCCTCAAAGGGTTCTGCCTTATAATCTAGCCATTGTACTAGTAGATATTTACACAAAGGATTCAAAAATACTGATTCAGAGGGGTTCGTGAACCCCAATGTTTATAGCAGCATTATCAACAGTAGCCAAACTCGGGAAAGATCCCAAATGCCCTTCAACAGATGAATGGATAAAGAAGATGTGGTATATGAACAATGAAATATTACTCAGTCATCAAAAAGAACGAAATCTTGCCATTTGCAACAATGTGGATGGAGCTAGAGTATTGTGCTAAGCAAAGTAAGTCAGAGAAAGACAACTACCATATGATTTCACTCATCTGTGGAATTTAAGAAACAAAACAGATGAACATATGGGAGGGAGGAAAAAAGAGGGAGGGAAACAAACCATAAGAGACTCTTGGGACACCTGAGGGGCTCAGTTGGTTGAGTATCTCCCTTCAGCTAGGGTCATAATCCTGGAGTCCCAGGATCTAGCCCCGCATCAGGCCCCCTGCCAGTGGGGAGTCTGCTTCTTCCTCTCCCTCTGCTCCTCTCCCACTCCATGCACTCTCTCTCTCTCTCAGATAAACATACAAAATTTAAAAAAAAAAAAAAGAGAGAGAGAAAGAGAGATTCTTCACTATAGAGAGCAAACTGAGGGTTGATGGAGGGAGGTGGGGGATGGGCTCCATGGGTGATGGGTATTAAGGAGGGCAGTTAGGATGAACGCTGGGTGTTGTATGTAAGTGAGGAACCACTTAATTCTACTCCTGAAACCAATTATTATGCCATATGTTAACAAACTAGAATTAAATAAAAATTTGGGGAAAAAATGGAATAAAATGCCAACAACTGGGAATACTAACCACTTTGGAAATCGGTGAAGTAGGTTAGACACTTTAATGTAAGTTGCTTATAGCACTAAATACGAAGGAAGGCAGATGTCTCTCCCGTGAGCCCCCACAACACTCCTTGTTTCTTCCGTTACAGCATACCTCACGGTAACTCTAAATGGTTACATACTTCTCTGTCTCCCCCACCAGACGGTAAGAGCTGAGAGAGCCAGGATCAAAAACTCTCTAGTCCACCATAGTTTCCCTAGAGCCAGACACAGTTCCTGCCATGTAATAGGCACCCAAAATGTGTCTGCTCAATGAGTGAACTTAGATAATGGTGAAGATGGATGTGAGGGCGATCTGGCTGCGACATCTGTCACCCCATTGATCGCCAGGGTTGATAATGGTGAAGAATAAAAATTATACAAGAACACACAAACACAGGAAAGCAAGCAAGCAAGCAAGAAAGAAAGAAATCAAGAAAGAAAGGAAGGAAATGTGAATACTAAAATATAACAGAATAAGAGATAAGAAAAAAAGATCTTTGGGGTATAAATTGATATGAAAGTGGCTCCTCACATGTTAAACATAAAGTTAACATAGAACCCAGAAAATTCACTCCCAGGGAAGTCACCCAGAGAAGTGAAGAAGATATTTTCATGTAAAAACGTATAGACAAATTTTCACAACGGCATTATTATTAACAACCAAAATGTGGAAACAAGCCAGATGTCCACCAACTGATGAATGATGATGAAATGGATTAAAAAAAAACAAACCACACAGTTGATTATTTGTCAAGAAAAAGAATGGAGCACTTATACAGGTACAACATGGACAAATGTCAGAAACATAATGTTAAGTCACACAAGCCAGTCACAACAGACCACATACTGTATGATTCCATTTATCTTGAATGTCTAGAATAGGCACATCTGTAGAGACAGCAAATAGATTACTGGTTGCCAGGGGCTGGATTGATGAAAGGGGGCGGGGGGGTGACCAGTGATGCATTCAAGATTTCTTTTAGGGATGATAAAAATGTTCTTAGACAGAGAGGAGAAGGGAGTTGAGGGAAATTGGAAGGGGAGGTGAACCATGAGAGACTGTGGACTCTGAAAAACAATCTGAGGGTTTTGAAGGGGCGGGGGGGGGGGAGGTTGGGGGAACCAGGTGGTGGGTATTATAGAGGGCATGGATTGCATGGAGCACTGGGTGTGGTGCATAAACAATGAATTCTATTACGCTGAAAAGAAATTAATAAAAATAAATAAATAAGTTAAAAAATGTTCTTAGATTATGGTAATACTTGGCACCACTCTAAATATACTAATGACCACTGAATTGTACACTTTAAATGGGTGATTTTTATGATATTTAAATTATACCCTAATAACAGTTTCTATCATTATCTGAGAGCATGGGCATGAATGTGGTTTCTGTTTTTTGGCGTTTGGTTTGTTCCCACTCCGATAGTAAGTATAGCAGAGATTCAGGAAGATGGAAAACTTGCCCAGGACATGATCAGTCTTTGGAAGCCAATAGTACAGCCCTAAACCCTGGGCTTGTCTCACAGCTTCCATGACAACTCTGACATAGACACATCTAGGGTTTTAGCTTCATACAGTTAAAGAAAGGAAACTATTCAATGAAACCTCGAAAGATGGTAAGGCAGATTTTACTTACGACCACTGTGATTGGTACAGGGACCACTGCAATCGGATTTTAGAATTCAAGAGAGATTGGACTCAACTCCAAATATAGCGTGGACCAATGGGGATTGACAGCCACGGAGTAGTGTTGGGGTCAGTGGACGGAAAATGACTAAGAAAATGTTGGGGAGCCCTTAGGGCTAATCATACATTATATCCTAATAAGACAATTTAAAAATGTAATAAAAAATAAAAATAAATAAAAATTTAAAAAGTAAAATAAAATAAAGAAATGCTGGGGAGTGCGGGCTTCTGGGATACACCAATCTAAAAGGAAGTTGCTGAAGACAAGCCAACCTGATGAGACCTCACCTGGTGGAAAATAAGGAACTTGATCAGATATTGAATGTGAGCAGATATCAGATGTCAAGGTGGGAATTCTGCTTAAGCTGCTTAGCAGAGTTCTTGCTAAAACTGGATTTTACAAGAAAGTGCACAAATGGGTCTAGGAGATGGTTCCAGAGCCCAACTAAAGCTTGGTCAAGCAAAGAGTCTTTGTCGGTACCAAGGGTATAAATCCCAGAAATGTGAACATTTACCGTATACAAGAGTATCTCATGTCCTACAATCAAGACAGCTTTTTACAAGACTTAACATGATTTCCACTTTTCTTTGTATGTTTCAACTCCTTAATAGGCAATAATTTTAGACTAATCACATTCTGCAATTAACTATAAACTGAAACTGCCCAAGGAAGAACCCATCACAATGTCCCTCTATTTGAAAAATGTTTGAACAGTTCCCTTACCTGCTGCGTTGTGCTTGTGATATTCAATGATCTCAGGAATGGAACCAAATGCATGTTTTTCTGCCAGATAATACTTCTTGGGGGAAGTTGTTGTTTCCTTTATATGATAATGCCTGAAACCTGACGAGCCCTCGCTGAAACAAAAATCCAAATGTGTTAGTGCCAAGTCAGAATCACGTAACTTCATTCTTAAGATGTTTTCCACCAGCAACAACAGGTCCCTACATATACCCACTTCTAGTCTCTGCACAACCTTTATTTTTCCCCATGTTCTTCCCAGCTTTGCCTTTCACATTAACAGGTGGAAGTTTTTAAAGGGGTCACTGATGACATACTTGGCCGTTGCAAGAGATTATGAAAGAGAAGATTAACCAATTCCATCTGCCAACAGTGAAAAGTCTTAAAATAGTTCCTGTCTGGCTAAGGTTCTTTGTCCCTGCTATTGATGTAAACCTGCAGACGTCTGGAGCTTCCAAAAGTGAATAAGCTGACTTATAAAAAATGTGCAAATTCTGTTTTAGATATCTTTTTATAATAACACAGATCTCCTCAAGTCATCTCTTGCTAAAGATCCTTTCAAGGGAACTCCCTCTGCTCTTTAAGTCAAGCTCCTTGACATTGACGTGAGCTGACCTCTACTTTTATCTCTTAGGGTTCTCCTTCCTCCCTCACCCCACCCCTCCCCTTCCGGCTATAAGACGCTTTTGTCAGTTCCTAGAACTTATCATATCCTCACTCAATTCTGGGCCTGGGGAGTTTGCTAAGTCAGAAACACTCTTTCCTCTCCCTCCAACTTCTGCCCTCATGATGTATCAGGTCTAGCTAGATGTCCCAGACTGTATTTGTGATGAACTGGGGGTATCTTTGGGCTGTGTACCATCCCCCACACACATACACACATTCTCTCTGAGCACAGGACCTACTCACATACTACCATAACTGCCTCTTTGCTTGTCTGAATCCCCCACAAAGCTATCGGAGGGCAGGGTCTGTACCTACTTTGTTCACTGTGATAACCTTAGTGTTTAGCTCGGGGCACAGGAATTATTTCTTGAATGTTGCCAAAGTTTCTATAGACATTTGCAACATAAACACACACACACACACACACACACAGAAAACCATAAGAAAAATTACCAAGTATAGGAAGTATGAATACAAAAACTAGGACAGACTTTAGAAATCAAGTTTAGATCTTGTTTAGTGCTGAAACGCAGCATATTTTTTGAAAATTAGGAATCCATGCAAACTATATAGGAACTTCATATAAAAACTCTTAAGGAGAGATGATTGATGGAGAACTTACCCTCCAAACTTTGTATAAAGGGAGACCGTGTACATGCCTGGTTGACTGGAATCCCTTACCATAAAACCACCTTCTTTATCCTAAAATCAAAGTTAGGAAAAATTTTTCAATCCAGTAACAAGTATCATGCCATAGAGAAAATTCAAGAAACTAATCTTACAATTTCATGATTATTTTTTGCCTAGAAAACCTTCTTTGGAGAAGCACAGCTTACCAACAGGGTACACCTACATGACTCCCCATCACATTACTGTGCTTTGAGAGGAGTTCAAGAAAGGACTCTCACAATTCCCCACTATCACAAACCTTCACACACACCAGCATGAGATATTTCAGCAAGATATTGCTCAGGGCCCTTCAGAACCAATAGACAAGATTTTGCAATTCCTTTCGGTTCTGGACATGTGGGGAAACAGTTCCTGAAAAATGTATTTCTTAATAACTGGATTTCATTTCATACATTTTTTATATTTGCTATAAGCTTTGAATCCTGACTCAATATCATTTTCTATCCACATAGCATTTTTCCTGTAAATATCTCCGTGCTCTTTATAAGAACATTTAAAAAAAAAAAAATCCTTAATCCCCCTGGAAACTGCTGTGAAATATCACTGTTCATGAAAGGAGAGACAGAAGCACAAGAGAGCACAGCCAGAGAAAACCAAAAAGATGAAACACAGAATGACTAAAATATAAGTTCTCATCAGGTTTTAAGCCAAACAGCAAGAAACAGAAGCTAGGGATCTCCAGTATCCCTCCACCAATAACCCCACCATCAGTCTCCAGGTCTGAAATTGCTTTAAGATGACAGTGTGTTGAGCATTTGAAAAACAAGATAGATTTTATTATGAAAACAATGAATTAAACAAAGTCCCACAAATAAATCTGATAAAAACAATTAGGTACAAGCAATGATCCTAATAGCTCACCAATCTGTAAAAAGTGTAACAGCTACCATATATTTATTGAAAGCTTACTTTGTTTTAGTATGTTCTGATATGTGGATTTACTTCATCCTCAAAACAGTCCTATGAGACAGGTTCTTCCCTTATCCCTGCTTTACTTCACAGGCAGGGAAAAGGGGCACAAAGAAGATGGAAAACTTGCCCTAGATCACACAGCTAGTAAGGAGCAGAGCCAAAATTTGGACCCTAGGCTTTCCAGATACTGACTCCCCTACAGCTGCCTCTCATTGTGGGGCCACCAGAGAAGCCTATGAGGACCATGTTGGGGAGCAGGTGTGATAAAACAGCATTTGAGTCAAGCAGTGACATGCTTTTGCTCTCAACATAAACTACAGAAATCAGTGTCCACCATAACCTTGACTGGTGGTAATGAACAGGAGGTAAAATGAGAAAGCATGGGTTTTAAAAATGGAGAACTGGGGCACCTGGGTGGCGCAGTGGGTTAAGCCTCTACCTTTGACTCAGGTCACCATCCCAGGGTCCTGGGATCCAGCCCCACTTAGGGCTCTCTGCTCAGCGGGGAGCCTGCTTCCCCCTCTCTTTCTCTGCCTGCCTCTCTGCCTACTTGTGATCTCTGACTGCCAAATAAATAAATAAAATATATTTTTTTTAAAATGAAGAACTATTACCAAGTAGGATAACTAGATCATAAACATAGAGAATTGTATGGGCCATCCTCTAATCCAACCCCCCCTAATCTTGCAGATTAGAGACTAGAAAAGAGACTAGAAAAGCTGCAACTACATTCAGGTCTCCTTCCTCAGACCATTGAAGCGGCTTCTGTACTACATCTTATCTTTTCATTTATTTTTCTCAAGTGTGAGAATTTAAGCACACTTATTATTTATTATTATTTGACACTTTTATCTCTAAAGGCAAATAAATAGTTATTAAAACTTCCATTTATAAAAGATACCATGTAATATAAATTATTTTTAATATGTAACTTCAAACAAAAGGGAAAAACACATTTTTTTTTTAGATTTTTTTTTTTTTTAATTTTACAGACAGAGATCACAAGTAGGCAGAGAGGCAGGCAGAGAGAGAGGGGGAAGCAGGCTCCCTGCTGAGCAGAGAGCCCGATGCGGGACTCGATCCCAGGACCCTGGGATCATGACCTGAGCCAAAGGCCCAGGCTTAACCCACTGAGCCACCCAGGCGCCCTGGGAAAAACACATTTAAGGACTAAAAACAAGGTGGCAAATAATAAGCTGGTGAGAAAGGAAAGGAAAGAAAGTGTTACCCATGCATTAGCTGTTACCTACAGCTAGGTAGGTAGCTAGATAGGTAGGGGGTTTGTTTCCCCCTCAAAAAAGATATGTTGGAGGGGCGCCTGGGTGGCTCAGTGGGTTAAGCCGCTGCCTTCGGCTCAGGTCATGATCCCAGGGTCCTGGGATCGAGCCCCACATCGGGCTCTCTGCTCACCAGGGAGCCTGCTTCCTCCTCTCTCTCTGCCTGCCTCTCTGCCTGCCTCTCTGCCTGCTTGAGATCTCTCTCTGTCAAATAAATAAATAAAACCTTTAAAAAAAAAAAAAAAAGGTACGTTGGAGTACCAAACCCCAGTACTTCAGAATGTGACCTTACTTGGAGAGTTACAGAGGGAATCGAGTTGAAATGAGATCAGTAGGCTGGGCCCTAATCTAGTGATGGAATCCTTACAAGAAAGGGAAATCTGGACACAGAGACAATGGTGTGTGGAGAGAAAACAAGGCAGGACGCCTCGGACAGATCCCTCCCTCACAGCCCTCCGAAGGAGCCAACCGAGCCGGCATCCTGACTTCAGACGCCCACCTAACTCCAGAACCATGTGACCATACATCTCTCCTGCTTAAGCCACTCAGTTTGTGGTAGATTGTTTTGGTGACCCCAGGAAACTAAGAGTGTATGGATCCTTAGTCTTATATGATTAAAAAGAACCACTTGCATCACAGTATTTTTTGAGGCTTTAGAACCAGGTATGTGAAATCACCCCTCGGAGACCTGTTACAATTAATTTGCACTGCAACCAAACTCACAAAACAAGCACAAACCCTTACCTCACTTCTGAGGAGCTGCTCTGCTTTGCTTCTGTTTGTGTTTCTGCAGTACCACCTGGGCAGAAAAAGAAGTCCCTTTAAAGCCATGGCTTTTTTAAATTATTTTTTATTCTTTTTAGGATTAACAAGGTAATACTGCTCATCAATAATAAATAAAATTAACAGGAATAAGACATTACTCATAATGTCAGTAATATAGGCAACCACCAGTAACATTTGGATATACTTTTAGACTTTTTCCACCCACATTTTTATGATGATATGCACATATGCCATCATTCATATATTTTTAAATTTATTTATTTGACACAGAGAGAGAGAGAGAGATCACAAGTAGGCAGAGAGCCCAATGTGGGGCTTGATCCCAGGACCCTGGGGTCATGACCCGAGCTGAAAGCAGAGGCTTAACCCACTGAGCCACCCAAATACCCCCATATTTTTTTTTAAGATTTTATTTTTTTATTTGATAGACAGAAATCACAAGTAGGCAGAGAGGCAGGCAGAGAGATAAGGAAGCAGGCTCCCTGATAAGCAGAGAGCCTGACTGGGGACTCGATCCCAGGACCCTGGGATCTCGACCTGAGCCAAAGGCAGAGGCTTTAACCCACCAAGCCACCCAGGCGCCCCTCATATTTTTTTAATTAAAGTGGCATCAATCTCCACCTGCTAGATCATAACCAGAATTTTTTTATGACAGTAGATGACAGACATCTTTACCAAGCAAACTAGTTTTGTGCATCATGGTATGGATATGTCATAATTTATTTAAGCTATTCTTCATTATTTAGTAGAAAAATCATTTCCAATTTCGAAATAAGAGCAAGAACGAATTTTACTCCACAAATTCTAACTTATGGGAAACATCACCCTACTTTCATTATTGTATATAATTCAAATTAAATCCTACCCCAAGCCCCCATCCCACCAATAGGCTGTAGGTTTCAACTCAAGTCATTCTGGAGGCTCCGCCATTGAATTTCACAAAGGTGCCTGGGTCTTCCAGACAACCCCTGGGGGTCACTGGAGCCTCTACTGCAGGGATGTCCCCATAGTCAAGTAGAAGCGCCTGCCCCCCACCCCCGTCCCACCAGGTCCTGCTACACAACGAGCCCCCGCAGATCTGTGCCCTTCTTAATCCTTGGAAAATCTTTCCCAAGGAAAGATGGAAACTGCCCTCTCCCACCTCATCCTCAGAAATACTCTGCCATCTCCCTGCTTCCCCAGACCAATCTTTTCATGAGATTGTAAGTACGCCAAAGAACATGAACTCAGACTGTTTTCTCTGGCCTTCTGTTTTAAGCTTTTTGTTGTTTGTTTGGTCTGTTTGTTTTAGATGCCCTTTAGTGAGCAGAAAACCCTCCACCACGGTCCTATTTCCTGAGGCTTCCAATGTTATGATACCAGACTAGTCCCTCCCGGCATCTGAATTTCCTACCACTGGTTCAGCCTTCTATAAAAGAACTGACACCTACTTTTGACCCAGCAAACACCCTGAGACAAGCAAACATACAGGCCTTCTCTGATTGAGGAAGGAAAACTACAATGACCAAAATACAATAATAAGATCTTTTTTTAAAAATCTAGATTGTTCTATGCACTCATAACAGCAAAACGTCCATTTCAACACGACAACTGTTATTTTACTTGGAGTCTGAGATGATTAACCAGAATTATGAGCATTAAGATCTCATTGCTGCAGACTCCACTTTAGGAACTGAGACCAAGTTTAACAGAGGTGCACTTGTGTGATCAATCCATTTCTGAATGAAGTGGAAAGATACAGTAAATGCGGAGAACAGAATGGATTCTGTCACTAAGCTTCTTCACTGATAACAAGAAACATTTGTCAGAATGCCAAAAAAAAAAAAAGAGTCATAAAAATTAATTAAGGAAAGGCAACTGGAGCTCTTGGGGTATATTATAAACTAGCAGGACCTGAAAGATTAAGGAAAACAATTCTCTTTATAAACCACAAAGACCCAACCCCGTATCTTCACAGCGAGCATAAGCAAGAGAGGTTTTAGTTTCACATTCAGATGTAAGGAATCAGTAATGCTGCCTCAAGAGGAAATTCAGCTGAAGATATTCAGAGAGAGAAAGAAGCTCTTTCCTCATCTAGTATATTCACAGCTTCTGGGAAGGGAAAAAGGACATAAGAAAGAAAAGGAAAGGGCAGACGGGCTTTTTGAAATCCTGCCCAAAGCAGTCATTTTCGGAAGCATCTGCAGACTCCCTGAAAGGGAATTTTCCCTCCTTAGGATGTAAACTCAGACCTTTAAGAGGCTGTTGAAGGAAGGGACAGAGGAAGGAGTGATGGACAAAGAGATGAATCAATTCGTGGTGAGTGTTTCCCAATGGTCTGTCGTGGCTTCTTTGTCTCTTTTGTGGTAATTCTCACCAGGCGAGAAGGGAAAGACAGGGGTGCATCTGCTGAGCTCATCTTGGCAGGAAGAAGGCTACTCACGGGCAGACATAAAGGAGCCCACATGGTGAGCAGGAGCTCGGGCGCAGATGCCAGCCCCCGAACCTCTTCCCAGCCCGTCCCAGAAAGGTCTCTGTGAGAGGGAGGTGAGTTAGTGCCCCTTGATGGGGGAACTCCCTCTACATCTGAAAAGAATGGCTTGGGATTTGCAAGTAACTGGTCAGTCCATCCTTAGATAGCAAAACCCAACGGGAATGAGGTTTTCAGATTGGCTAGTCATGTCAACACACTCCGGAAGAACAGGACTTCAGAGTAGTGTCTGAACAGAGAAGAAAAGGGGATTTGGAGATACTCAATCTTTTCTGGAAAGTTCAGATGCTGGCCAAGCTTTCTTGGGGAGGATATGTTGAGTATATCACAAAGGGAAGGCAACCAGTATAAATGGAGGAAAAACAGAAACCAACCAACCAGCTATAAATCTTGGCTGGTTCTTTGACCCTTTCCTCCTGAGCCACCCACTTAAAAGCCTTATCCTAGACTTTGCCCTGTACTAAGGGCCCTTTCATATCTTTCCATCAAGAACATGTCTTCACCAACATCACGATCCCACTTTCTTTCCTGCACAGCTCCTCTGACCGTCTCTACCTCCAACTGTTACGTGGGTCTGGAGGTCAGAAGCAGGTTCTGATAGCCGTGGGAGCCTGAGGCCCGGCAACACGGAGTCCAGCCCTATGGACAGTCTGCTGTGGACAGTCTGTTGCCTGGAACTCCCAGGCCCAAACAAACAGCAGGCGAACTGTTGATCCAATAGCTGGCAAAAGGCTTTTTAACCCTGAGGACCTTTGGGATGTGTTACAGCATGGGCTGTAGCGAAGAACAAAAGAACAGGACAAATCTTGGCATAGACAGACAGTGGGAGGAGAGGGGATCTTTGATGGTCTACGCCGAGAAGAGGTTCGAGAAGAGGTTTCATCCTTCTCATTGAGTGAGGCACAGTCCATGCCATGAGGAATTCCTGACCCTGGGCAGAGGGCTGGGGAGTCCCACAGCAGAGACCGTACTCAGCAAATTCACTGAGCCGCACAGAGAAGGAGGAGAGTCTCTTACAAGAGAGGAAATTTCCAAACTAAGATAAATCCAAAAAACTCATGGTGATGAATCATAGCCTCCATAAAATGCTTATTTGTAATCCCATGAGGAAGTTCTCATAGTTAGATAAGGATTATCTGGCTTCGAGCACAGCCCTCCCCAACTCATCAGTTAGGTTTCAGATCACTATAAAACTGGGTCCAAGTTTTTGCTGTTTAGCACCTTCCCTAATTCCAAGGATTTTGCTGTATTTTCCTAAAATTTATTTAAAAGCAAAACCACAACGTATTTTACATATTTTTATATCCTTACCTGTTTCCGAAACAACACATCACAGAGTGCTACTAATCTTTTTTTTCTACATTTTAAGGCATAGTCATATTACAGAAAGTGATACGGACAGAGGTCAAGACAGCTTTTTCTTGATGGCGGCAGTGGTGTTTTTAAAAAGTGAATAAAGTATCAGAATGACCACCCCAGAATGATCACAGAAGTCTCTTTGGTATATATGAGCCTCTCGTTAAAACCTGGCCAGGCTCTGCTAATGGACATAAAAATACTACGCCCATTGCCTTCTCTGGAAAGCAATCTGACAGCAGGCATTAGGAGTCCTAACTAGCTGTTAGCCCAGTCCATAAGTTTTTAGAGATATAAAAAAAGAGGTTATCTCAGTCATTATTATATAGCAAAGGTGCTAAACACCACAGTGCTATACAAATAAGAAAATGCCTTTATAAATTATTGTACATCGGTGTGCCGTGTGCCTGCTTGTGCCCGTTAAGGCCTAGCACAGTGCCTCAAACAGGCTAAAGTCTCGGGAAGTATTTGATGATTTTATGACTGAGTGAACTATAAGGCAGTTATGAAAATGTTTTTGAAGAATAGCTAATGGCATGAGGAAAATTCACACAATATACTGTGAAGTAGAATAAAGAGGATACAACACATACACAGCATGACTCTATGCCTTAAAATAGTAAAAAATTGAAATGAAATGCTAATGTTAAGAAGTCAACTCTAGTTGATTTATGAGTAATTGTTGTTATTAACATTTTTTATATTTTCAAACACTTTTAAAACAGCAACCATATATTGCTATTATAGCAAATAATAAAAATAATAAAAAATAAACTTTTTTTAAAAGATTTTGTTCTGAAGTAATCCCTACACCCAATGCAGGGCTCAAATTTACAAGGCCAAGACCAAGGGTCACTAATATTCTACTGACTGATTCAGCCAGGTGCCCCACAAACAGCATTTTTTAAAAATTTTTTATTATTATTTTTTAAAAGATTTTATTTTTTATTTATTTTATTCCCATTGAGCAGGGAGCCTGATATGGGACTCGATCCCGAGATCCCAGGACCATGACATGAGCCAAAGGTGAATGCTTAACCAACTGAGCCATCCAGGAGCCCCACAAACATGTTTTTTTAAAAGCCACTCTTAGAAATTATATTCTGATTTCTGGAGTCAATGAACAATAATATGTATGTCAAAGTCAGCTGAGCTGTGATTTGTTTAAAATCGGTTCAATTATATTTGCCCGTGTAACTCCATTCCTACATAGTACCTTCAGGTAACGCGTACTGTAGAAACTAATTCTCACAACATTTTTACCACTCTAGACAACTGAGTTAATGAAAGATATCCATGACTTACATAATTAGGAAAATGAAAACATTTTCTGGTTCTCCACATTGATAAAATAACCATTTACTTACTCATATTGGTCTAAGTTGTTTGATTTCTTTCCTGTTACATAGTTACTTGGGATATATCCTTCACACCTGGAAAGAAGGAAAATACTTTAGTTAAACTGAAATTATTTTACTAAGAAAAAGTACTGCCTTTATGAAAAGATTAAAGCATTGTATTGCCTAAAGTTTTAAGAAAAACTAGTCAACCCCCAATAATTCAATATATCTATAGTATTTGATGCTTTACAAAGTACTTCCTCATTTGACCTTCCCTAAAATTCTGAGGTAGGCAGGTACAATGTTGTGTCCCTACTTCCTGGTGGGGAAACCAAGGCTTACAAAAAGATTAAGGGACTTTCTCCAGGTCCCAAAACTAGCCAGTAACAGGGTTAGAACTTGTGACTAGGTTCTGAGACCTTCCTAATATTCCATGATGCTTCTCTTGAATTCATAATTTCTTGGGATGTTTGAAAGAAATCACTATTTCAAAAAAGTTCGAGTGTCAGATAGAAGTACCCATCTTGCCAATTCTCCAACAGTCCTTGTAAAACACTGTTTCACAGAAGGGAGCCCCTCACTTCTTCATCAGCATCATCTAGGACACTTGTTAAAAAGGTGAATTCTTGGGTCATTCCCCCAAGAGAACTGAATGAGAAGGCCTGTGTGAGGCCAAGGAAACTTCAGTTTTACCCGAAATGACACTTAAACTCATTAGAGCTGAAGAAGCCATCATACTTGAAAATGGCTAGAGAAAATCTCAAACACTCACAAACAATGAAACTATGTCAAAAGAGGGCTCTCTTCATCTGATTTGGAAATCATTTCAGAACACATACATACATCAAAACATCATGGTGTACACCTTAAATATATGTAACTTTTATTTGTCAATCATACTTCAATAAAACTTAAAATTAAAAAAAAATTAAAAAGGAAGCAATCTTAAAGGGTAGAATCTTGGTAGGAGTCAAGATTTTCAGTGTAAGATAAAAGCCGTACCATGCACAAAATTTTAAAAATTGAGTAAAACCCTTAAAATCTTAAATCTGAATTTGAACTAGTAGTAGGAACTCATAATACACACACACATACCCGCACACACACATACATATATATAGCTCTAGAATCCTAGCACTCTGATTGTTATCCAAACACTATCTCACAAAAAGGAGCCAGCACTCCTTAGAAAAATGGTGCATGGAAGGATTGGCCAGGAAAAATAACCACATGAACTTGAGCTATCTTATTTTACCCAGAAAGCAAGAAAGCTAAGAAAGATTAAAAAAGTTTCAACCCAAACCAGGTACCACTGACCTACAATGGGTCAATTCAATCAAAAAGAATAATGACCACAATGGTTGCAATATGCATCCATAGTAACTCTTCAAACAATTATTGGTTACCATTGTTATCACTAGAGGAAGCTCAGTCACCAACCCACCGTGCTGAAAATTGGTTAAAAGGAAAGAAATCAAACATTTCTCTTGCTTTTGATGCACAAACTAAATGAACTGGTTGATGGGGCAATTCTTCCCTAGAGGATTAATAAATGCAGACAGAATGACAGAGTTAGACAATCACCATTTTACAATCCCTAGTGAACTCAAGGAGCTAAGCAGTAATCACTAATGAGTGCCAAAATCATTAGGTGGAACCCTTATGAAGGACTTGATCGTCACCTGGACCACTGAGTGATCTTAACGTCATTAGAAGTGAGTCAACCAGATATCAGCTTCTAACGTGATCAAGCCTCTAGACTACAATTTATAGGAAATACAGGGCATGGAGACATATTAAATGATACCATGGGAAAGCAATTAGCTCAATCTAGATTATGGCTCATTTCATAGGGTAAATGACTTGGTTTCATCAATTAATCAAAAATGAAAAAAAGAAGAAGAAGAAGAAGAAGAAGAAGAAGAAGAAGAAGAAGGATGGGGACAATTGTAGAACAAGAGACCTATGGCCAAGCCAAAATGCAATACGTGGACCTGATTTTAGTCTTAATTAAACTGCAGAAATACATCTTAGAGCTTAATCAGGGGGGAAATGGAGTTATGTAATCAATACCATCCTTAGACCTTGACCAGAGGGGCCCTGGCCATGACCTTACACTTTCAAAAGCATGCTAAAGTCTATGTTCCCTCAGCCCTCTTCTAGAACATCATCTGGGTAACTAGGACCCCAAAATTCTCTGTCCCTTGCTGAGGCCAACACAGACCTTTCCACCTTATATTCTGAAAAGCAAATTATGCTGGTTATAGGTAACTCCTTCTAGCCCAAGTCCAACGGGTGACCAAGTTGTGGACTGGCTTCTGCAAACAAAATGGACAGAGCTTGGATGTATGGCTGGGAAGTCCACATGGGTCATGTGGGATGGAGCTGGGGTAGAAGGGAACAGGGAAGGAGAGGACCACAGAGAGCCAGCCCTCTATGCACTGTCATATTCTGGCACGGATTCTAACTCAAACCTTGCTTCCTTGTCATTTTGAAGGTACGTTTGTTAAGTGGGAGGATAAATGTTATTTTATTCACCAGTTTGTCGGCTTGACTTAGGGTTTCAAAATATTTAGACAAATGATATGTGGGCTTTCATTTGTAGTCTTTCTCCAGTCCTGAAAATGTTAGCGGAAAGTCTACAGATGGTATTTTTTTAATTATTATTAAGTATGATAATGACGTAGCAGTTGTTTAAAAACATCTTTCGTAGTTAGACTCGGGGATAAAATGACAGAATGATTTGAATTAACTTTTAAACACTCTAAAACAACAACAACAACAATAATTGGGAGGACTGGTAAATCAGTCCAGAAGTGAAGCGAGGAACAGAGAATTGGACTTGGGAGATGGGGCAAGGAGGTGAGAAAGCAGATTTGGAGGGAGAGTATGTTCTGTCCAGGACAAAAAGTCCTCCTCTTTTTATCCCCAGGAACTCAGAATATAAACAGGATTATATTTCAGAGGTAAACGCAGGATATAGTTTCTTTAATGAAGCCTAAAAGATACTCATCCCCTACATTTATCCATATTTACTCATCACTTATCAAATAGTAAAATTGAAAGGACTCTTCCTTTAAATCCAAAAATATCTTGTACAAATCATGCTCATTTTAAAATTTATTTCTTTTTTTTTAGATTTTATTTATTTATTTGAGAAAAAGCATGTGCACTTAAGTGGGGGGTGGGGAGAACAGAGGGAGAGGGAGGGCCAAGAATCTCAGATTCCATACTGAGTGCAGATCCTGACGTGGGGCTTGATCCCACAACCCTGAGATCAGGACTTGAGCCAAAACCAAGAGTCAGATGCTTAATAAACGGAGCCACCCAGGTGCCCCATTTTAAAAATTCTTGCATTTATATGCATATATGTATTTTATACACATATTTCATACATATATACTCATGCATGTATGTGTGCACACGCAAACACACACATATTTTCTCTCTTAGAGAAATGTAAGATTACTTACCTCATGGGAAAAAAACCTGAAATGTCTTTCTCCCAAGATCAAAATAATCTAATTAAACATACAACGAATGAGAAAGAGACCAATGTAATGCATTCTAATTTCTGGAAAGAAGTGGTGGATCCATTTACATTTATTGAGTCATTACAAAGAACACATTGTTACTGCAAAGTAATGATGTGTACTTGACTTACTGTTGACTGAGCTAGTTTCATTACAAGATCATTACAGACAGTCCTGGTCTCACTTGGCACTTAATTCCCACCCACACAGAGAGAACACTTACCCGTATTTATCTCTTGCTTTCCACCAATGAACATCATTCTTTTCTAATATAATATATTCTTGGCCTCTCTCTAATCTGAGATCATGCGCCTCCGTTGCTTGGAAATCATACATGGCTACAACGATTTCTTCACTATTGTCTTCTTCTTCAGGTGGAATTGGTGGGGGAGGCCTTCGCTGAGAAAAGGAGACAACACATGAAAATGTAGTCATTCTGTTTGAAACTAGATGTGAAGTGAAACACTAAATGACTCACACAGCAACAGAGAATAAAGCAGAAACCTCAAGTCTACTTAGGAAAATCTGGGGAACCCTCCCGTGACTTTGATGACATTGGTGCTACTGGACGTCTCGTGGGTTTCGGAATATAAGGCATGGTTTCGGAATATAAGGCATGAGCAAAACCCCTCCTTAAACATCAGATAGCCTTTGCTCCTTGTCAGGGCTACCCTTCCAGGGACAGCTACAGATAATATGTGAGTAGAAACCAGAAGACTAAAGGTGGACCCACCATTCTAATGGCCTGAAAGGGGAAAACACACACTAGGGGGTGAGTCTTCTATCAAGTCTCCTGTCCATCAGAGCAATGTGCATTTCTTTGTGCTTTCCATGTGAAAGGTATGCACTTAGTACCTAACACACTTTTTTTCATTTATTCTTAATACTGAGCCCATGAAATAGAGTATATAATTCCCATTTTACAAGAAACAATGGTTTAAGTAATCCTCCCAAAGTCACTCATACCAGATTCACATTGGATCAGGTATGAAGTGGTTCCCAAGTACATGTGTTTCCAACCATACCCCACTCTTCAAAGGCATATCATTAAATCACTGAGTCATTGATATATCATTAAATCAATAATGATTTATCATTAAATCATTAAGTTACTTTTTCGTCCTGATACTGTGGTCTGAAGACTGAAATATTCCTTTAATGTTCCTTTAAATTCCACACCTTTTCTATAATTCTTGAGGCCAAAATATAAGCAAAATGCCAGACGAGGAGAGGGCCCCAGTGATAATCTGATATAATTAAATTAATATTATTTGATACCAAAAAAAAAATACTCAGCATACCTTCCTCTGATATGAAAAAGTGGGGCAGAATCATGTGACTTAGGAGAAGTGAGTTGGGGGAAACCAAAGTGGGAGACAAACCATGAGAGACTGTGGACTCTGAGAAACAAACTGAGGGTTTTGGAGGTGCGGGGGTGAGCCTGGTGGTGAGTATTATGGAGGGCACGTATTACATGGAGCACTGGGTGTGGTGCATAAACAATGAATTTTGGAACACACACACACAAAAATTTTTAATTAAATTTTTTAAAAGAAACTGTAAATGTTTCCAAAAGGTAAAGACCTCCTACCTTCTTTGTTTCTGGTGCTGGAGGTAGTGCTTTTTTTATACCTGAAAATGACAACAACAAAAATAGGTCAAAATGCTATCTACCAATGACTGAGAGCTTTAACAAGAAGTGAAAAAGAACACATGGATGAGAACTCCACTTGGACTCTCACTCTGGTGCATGTTGCTTTCAACACTGTTGCGGGGAACAATTTAAAGTGCTTTCGAAGCTGGTTTGTTTTCTGCCTTCTGGAATAGATTATAAATGCCAGAGGGATTGGGGCCCTATCTTGTTCTTGGTAAACAAGTGAGACTAGGACGAACTAAAAAGCTTCCTGTGGGCAAACGAAACCATCAACAAAATGAAAAGGCAACCCATGGAAGAGGAGAAAATACTTGCAAATCACATACCTGATAAGGGGTTAATATCCAAAATATATAAGGAACTCATAGAACTCAACAGCCAAAAAACTCAAAAAACTGTCAAAAATGTTGCAAAGGACCTGAACAGACATATTTCCAAAGAAGACATTCAGATGACCAACAGGTACATTAAGAGAGGCTCAGTATCACTCCTCATTAGGGAAATGCACATCAAAACCACAATAAGATATCACTTCATACCTGTCAAAATGACTGTTACCAAAAACACAAGAGGTAACAAATGCTGGGGGGGTGTGGAGAAAGGGGAAGCCTCGTGCAGTGCTGCTAGGAATGCAACCACTACGGGACACAGTATGGAGGTTCCTCTAGGAATTAGAAATAGAGGGACACCTGGGTGGCTCAGTGGGTCATGATTCCAGGGTCTTGGGATCAAGCCCCGCATCAGGCTCTCTACTCAGCAGGGAGCCTGCTTCCCTCTCTCTTTCTCTGCCTGCCTCTCTGCCTACTTGTGATCTCTCTCTGTCAAATAGATACATAAAATCTTTAAAAAAAAAAAAAAGAAAAGAAAAGAAAAAAGAAATTAGAAATAGAACTACCGTATGACTCAGCAATCCCACTTCCGGGTATATACACAAAGGGCGGGAAAGCAGTACTTTGAAGACATTATCTGCACTTCTGCATTCATAGAAGTATTATTCATAGTAGCCAAGGTATGAAAACAACCTAAATGTCCATCAACAGATGAATGGATAAAGACACACAGTGTGTATATATAATGTACTGTATAATATTTATAATATATATAAATAAAATGGAATATTATCCCGCCTTTAAAAAGAAGGAAATCCTGCCATGCATAACAACATGGATGAATCCAGAGGGCGTTGTACTAAGTGAAATAAGCAGACAGAAAAAAAAAGACAAATACCACAGGGGATCAGTTACATGTGGAATTTAAAATAAAAAGAAAATTCAAACTCCTAGTAACAGAGTAAAAAAAAAAAGAAAAAAAGTGGTTGCCAGGAGATGGGGGTTGGGAGGAGGGAGACAGAGTTGTTGGTAGAGGGCACAGATTTTCACATGTAAGATGCATACGGTCTGAGGGTCTAATGTCTAACCTGGTGACGGTAGTTGATAGCATATTAATGCAGAACTGGAATGTACTGAGAGTAGAACTGAAATATTCTCACACATACACACCGGAAGGCTAACATGTGAGGTTATGGATGTCTTAACTCCATGGGAAGAATCCTTTCACAACGCATACGTATACCAAATCAGCACAATGCACACTTGAAAATATCTTACAATTTTAATTGCCAGCTCTACCTCGGTAAAGCTGAAAGGAAACAAGCTGTTAATGGTGCCACATTAAGCTCATACTTTTAACAGAGTCATTTTGAGCAGGCTTCCATACTGTGATAAAAGCTCTTGAAAATAGACCTTTTGATTCCATGAGATGGCCCCACTGCTAAATAAACATAATTATTCATACAAAATACACCCGCCCTCCATTCCCACAGCGCGAGAAGGTGTAAAGGTCATAGTTAACCAACATCAAAATCAAAACCAAGTCACTTTCACACTATACCAATAGTGCATATATCCTGCACATAATATCATTATAAAATAAAATAAATACTTACTACTCTCAAAAAGGTTATATTTTTCGCATCCAGGTGCTAATTTTTCAGTTTGTCGGCAACACTGATAACTTCCATCTGCCCAAAATTTAGGATGATATTTAATCATGATATTATTGTTGTTCTTTATTTCTGTAATTCAGAGACACATTAAGTGACTAGTGAGATAAAATGGATGACAGAACGTTTTGTAGGTAACACTGTCGATCATTCTTTATTTCTCAGATGCTACGTTTATTATGAAGACACTTTCATAACCTCATACAGCACAGCATTCAGAAAATCGATATGGTTCTCTTTCACCTTCTTATTTTGATGAAACGCCCTTGTTAGCAGAAGTGACCTCTGCTGTACCATGAGGCTTAAGCACACAAGTCAGCTCACCCCACTCTGCTCTGCAGGATGAGGACCCAGCAGTACAAATCACTCATGGAAACACTTTATGCACAAGTCGTCAATCCACACCAAACAGTGACTACACAGCCCACGTCTCAGAAAATAAAATCCTGTTATCAAAAAGGTCCAGTGCTTCCTCATCGTTAAATGTATTAGTCATTAAATGAAAGCATGCATTCTTTTTTTTTTTTTTCCAAAAGCGTGCATGCTGTAGAAACTATGTGTACAGTTTCTAAAGGAATCAGGTTATAAAAAAGAAAGTTGTCTTCATCATGTATCCCAGTAGCCGACTGTCCTCAGAAAAACACTTATTGTAGATTAAAGGATTCTAAATGCAAGATACATTAGCTGAATTTCTCTTCCAGTGATAACAATGTTATATCCTAAAATTATGTACAGTTAATATTTCATTATGAGTTTTACCTTCTTTTAACTTCTTCACCCACCGGTCCCTGCTTTGCGCACTAGGTGCAAAAATGTAAAGTGTGTTAGCATCATGAACAACCTAAAGTAAAACAAAAGATAGAATAGATGAGAAATACTTAAACACAGCATTTCTGACTAGCACAGAGTCCTGGGTACCAGAGACATCGATAAATGATTCTGAAATGATCAAATAAAAGTCATTTACTTTGGATCCAAAGAACCTACAAAAGCATATGTATTTCCTCATGTCTACATCAAGTCGGATATACATTTTGCAAGGACTGAGCTTTAATAGAAGAAAAAATATAGAGAGAGACCAAGATGCTTCACTAATCATTACTTCTTGCAATCTAACTAATTTTAGATCCTTAAGTAAATTTGGTGTAGGAAGAATTATTCTAACCTAGCATTTTTCTGAATCCTATGTTACACGAACGGACTACCCTGTCAATGTTACCGCTGTACCTTCCTTTTGCCACTATAAATAACGGCAGTGGCTAACTTCATTAAACACTATCCCAACTCTAGATCTATCTGTGCTTTACAGATATTTAACTCAGTTAATCCTACTACTAAGGCATCATATTTACATGTTACAGAGGAGACTAAGGCTTACCCCCAGACCTTCCACTCCTGTGTAACACCAAAAGGCACCATTCATACAGAACACACTGCATAGGACACCCCCTAACGTTGTACTAGATAACCTGCCCATCTCATCTAGCTGATGATCCAGAAAACCAGGATCCTGAGCCCAAACTGTGAACCATGATGCCTCTTTTAGAGGTAACTCCTGGTGAGCAACTAAAGTCTTATTCTTAGTACTCTTAGTATTCTTTTTTTTTTTTTTAAGATTTTATCTATTTATTTGACCGAGATCACAAGCAGGCAGAGAAGCAGGCAGAGAGAGAGAGGAGGAAGCAGGCTCCCTGCTGAGCAGAGAGCCCGATGCGGGGCTCGATCCCAGGACCCTGAGATCATGACCTGAGCCAAAGGCAGAGGCTTTAACCCACTGAGCCACCCAGGCGCCCCAGTACTCTTAGTATTCTTAATATTAGTAATAAAACTCTGCCTGGGAAACTAACCCAATTATTCTGTGGTCTGTCCTTTCACCTTTGATCAGAGGCACAAGGCAGAAACTCCCTGATTGGCTAAAAAGAAAAACAAGGCTAGGAACCCCCCTTCTGACACAGAAAGGCAAATACTGCATGATCTCACTCCCTGTGGAATCTAAAATAGTCAAATGCATAGAAGCAGAGGCCAGAGAGAGTGGTGGTTGCCAGGGACAGGGAAGAGGGGTAAATGGGGCGATGTTGGTCACAAAGTATAAAGTTTCAGTGAAGCAAATGAATGAGTTCTGGAACTCTAGTGTAGAGCCTAGTGACTACAATTAACAGTACTGTACTGTATACTTGAAATTTGCTAAGAGGGTAGGTCTTAAGGACTCAAAGGAAGGAAGGAAGAGACGGAGGGAAAGAAAAGAGAAGAGGATAAAGAAAGTGGTAATTATATGAAGTGATGGATCTATTAATCAGCTCAACTGTGATCATTTCACAATGTATCCATATACCAAAACATCACGCTGTACCCCTTAAATATACACAATTCCTATGTGTCAATTGCACCTCACTAAAGCGAAAAAAAAAAAAATTATCGACCACGAAAGCAACGGCAGGAAGCTGTAATGTCAAATAGTAGGCAAAACTAAATTATTCTCTGGCAAAAAATCATGCCAGCTTACCTGAAATGGATATTTATTTTGGCAGGGGACAACACCCTCATCATTCTTCACTATTTCCACACACTTGATTTTTGCAACATCAATAAATCCCTTTCTGTATTTTTTCTGTTCAAAGAAAAACAAAGGGAGAACCATTACAATCATAACAAGAAAAAATGTAGTTAAAAGAAATATTTGTTAATGAAATCACTGATTCAAAATAATACAATTTTCTTAATAATTTCCTAAACCATGTCTCCATTTATTGTCAAAACTCTTCAAAATACTAACATCGTGAGAATTGTAATAAGATAACAGTATTGTGTGAAAATAACTATTTCTGTTTATTTCTAAATTTTCCTGTCCTTGCCTCCAAAACACTCTAGAGCACAGAAATGGGCTCCCTGGGCGCCTGGGTGGCTCAGTGGGTTAGGCCACTGCCTTCGGCTCGGGTCATGATCTCGGGGTCCTGGAATTGAGTCCCACATCGGGCTCTCTGCTCAGCAGGGAGCCTGTTTCCTCCTCTCTCTCTCTCTGCCTGCCTCTCTGCCTACTTGTGATCTCTCTCTGTCAAGTAAATAAATAAAATCTTTAAAAAAAAAAAAAAGAAAGAAATGGGCTCCCTTTTATTGTCCCCAACCCCTTTCAGGCATGTATCTTTTCAATTTCTTCGACAACTTGATGACAGCACTCATTCCCAACCCCTGACAAAATAGCATCCAAGACCAAATCAAGCAAAACTCCAGGTACTTGAGGGTCCCCTGAGTGGCTCAGTCTGTTACACATCTGACTCTCAATGTCAACTCAGGTCATGATCTCAGGATTGTGAGATCAAGCCCCACATGGGGCTCCATGCTTAGAATGGAATCTGCTTGAGATTCTTTCCCTCTCCTCCTGCCCCTCCCCACTTGCACTGTCTCTCTTCCTCTCAAATAAATAAAAAACCTCCAGGTACTTGATCACAGATACAAACTCTAGCCAGTTACTTTTTCTACTCAGGAGGATGTGAGGCGGACTTGAGATATTCATATAAAACTTCCATTCAGATTCTATTGTGGGATATTCTATTCTACTTCTCGATTGCCCTCTCTGCTTATTGCAGTTCTGCCAGTGGCAATTAACTAAGGACATATCAAGACCTCCCTCCACCCTTAAGCACAGTAATCTCACACCTGAGAATTCATCCAAAGGAAAAAATCCACAAGACTACAAAGTAGCACATACAAACGTAAGTTGATAGAATATACCCATTAAAAACCATCACAAACACAATGTGGAAATAAAAAATGTTTACTGAATAATGCTAACTGATATATTCCACATGAAAAACTGTGCAAAGGTGAAAGTTACCTTTGGGAAGAAGACAGTAGATATTCATACGATAAAGACCAGAAGGGAAGGTAGAGAAATGAAGAACACTGTAAGGCTTGGGGTGACCCAGCCAACCCCTGTCATTAGTCATTCGAAATTCCCTCATTGAATAGTCTAAAATTGTCCTCTGGTCACAACCTTTGGGGCCCCTATCCTGCTCCCAGGAACCTGCTTTACATTTTTACTGTCACTATAAGACCTTCAGACCTGTTCCTCTCCCAGGTCACTAGTGCCCATCTGACAGCTGACTTGGTCTATCCTGGAGGTCATTTCATCATAGTATCCTCTTTCTCTCTCTTTCCTCTCTCCCCCAGCCCCTGCACAAATCCCATATATCCTTTGACAATTCTGTCGGTACCCAGTGCTATCCACACCTTCCCTATTCCTGCATACCAGGTTGCAGAAAGTCAACGATAATCCTAATTTTCTTCCCTATGCTTCTCCTCATCTCCTTTGTCTATGACTCATGGAGAGAACCTGGTGGCTTCCATGGAGAACGTCAGTCTTATCAGAGCTCCGAACCCTTCCCATTCCCTTCGTCCCAGCAGGCGAGCTCCCTCACTGCTTTAGGAAGAGAGCAGCCATCCTACCAACACACCCTTCAACTTCTTCCTTCTGGAGAGCAAAAGCATTCTAAGATTTATCTTTTTTTTTCTTCTCTTTCATCCTGTCTCTTGGAGAAGTTAAGGAAACTGCAGCTCAGACAGGTTAAATATTCAACAAGGACCCCAACTGACCCCAAAGCCTAGTGGACCCTGGGATACCCCAGCGGCAAACAAGTAATAGTTTTAATGGAGCTAAGTCCCGAAGTGGGGGGCAACGGGTATTCTGAGCATGGACTGAGCTTCAGCCAGAGTAGACAGAATGACATTGTCCCCACCCGTGCTTTCCTGAGAAACTTCCTTCTACCTATAGACACATTCGAGCCTCTCCCATCCAGACCAAGAACCTTCTTCTGGCCCTACTATTGCCCTCGCTTTCCTCTTCCCTTCCTGGAGGAGAAGAGGCTCACATCCTCAGCCTTCCATTCCTTCCCACCCACTCCTCCTCCTTAACTACTTGCTGTCTACTTCCTCCTCACCACCGCCTGCTAAGCCAGTCTCAAAAACGTCACCAGTGACCCCCACCCAACAGTCCTTCCTCAACTGTCATCTACTCACACCCCGATGAGGCATATGAAAGTGCCCCCACTCTCTTCTCCCTGAATGGCCTTGACTCTGGGTCATCCTGGGTTTTCCTACTCTCCCTCCCCTTCAGCGTCCCACAGACAACACCTGTCCTGTGTCAGCAGCTGTGTCAAGGAACACACGGTCAAGATCAGGGAAGCTCACTTCCTGAGCATTTAGCTCACAACTACTGGGCCATTCGATCCTCTCAAACTCGGTGAAGGCAACATGACCAGAAGCGTACAGAGGGAAGAAACTCAAATTAATTGACTTGCCCAAGACGGACAGTATTTATGATACAGTGTTGTAAGCACTGTCTATAAAGAAAAAGATGGCATGGACACGGAGGAGCCGAACCTTAAATGCCAATTCTGGAAAAGAAATTCCAGTATGTGACTGGGAGGAGCTGAAGGGCACACGAAAGAGAGGGAGTAAACAGCACAGATGAAGAAAAACATAATCCAGGATGACCGCGAAGTTGCCTCATATGTAAAACGGGAATAATAACAGCTATGAGAACGAAATGAGTTAGTATTTGCCAAATGCTTAGAATAGTGTGTGGCCTATAATATGATATCTGTAAGTGTTGGCTACATTAAATAAATAAATAGGAAAAAAAAAGACCAGTGTGGTTGAAACAGGGTGCATGAGGCAAGATGGAAAGGTGAGCAGGGCTAACCAGGAAAGAACGTACTGCACAGCATTAAGAGGTCTGGTCAGACAGGATCCCTGCCCTGCTCCTGGGGTCTGTGCCAGCTAGTGCGTGGGAGAAATTGACAGAGCACCATCCTCTTATTAACAAGGCACACATGTTCACTGTCAAAACCTTAGTAAATACTAACAGCACAAGGAAAATCAAATGACCCTTAATCTCCCAACCCTGGAGAAAATCACTTCGGATGTGGAGTTTTCCCAACATTGTTCTCAGGGGTCATTTACCACCTGCCGGCACTCTTAGTCCTTGAGTAGTAGGCTGGTCTGTTTCCAAGATACCCATCTCCACTCACCACCTGCCCCTGCTATTAAATGCAGCTGTTAAATGCAAGTCAATCTAGGGGAACCTGGATGGCTCGGTCATTAAGCATCTGCCTTTGGCTCGGGTCATGATCTCAGAATCCTGGGATCAAGCCCCGCATCAGGCTCCCTGCTCAGCAGGAAACCTGCTTCTCCCTCTCCCACTCCCCCTGCCTGTGTTCCCTCTCTTGCTGTGTCTTTCTCTGTCAAATAAGTAAATAAAATCTTAAAAAAATAAAAACACGTCAATCTATATCGGAAAATTTAGAATGGCCTACATACTAGATGGACTTAGCCCCCTAAATTCATGTTCTGGGACATACGATCTATTCATGTACCAATATTGGGGTTTGCAGACAAAGGTTCAATTATAAGCTGCTGTGCATGACTTTATCTACCCCACCAGCAAACACTGATCAGACACCAGGTACAGCCCTGTGTGCCACAACTTCAAAGTTATGCAAGGGGGTTGAGGGTCTCCCTAAGAGGAGTTCACAAAAATATACTCAGTGGAAGGAGAAGAGGGGCAAGATTCGGAATCAGATAATGGCAAACTCTTGTGAATTCACGGTGTGTTATGGAGCAGGCAGATTGGACCAGGAGGAGTTGAGAAGTTTCAGGAAGGCAGTGCCACTATGATTTGGTTTCTAAAGGATAAGTAGGAGTTTTCCTGTAGAGAAAGTAGAAGAAAAAATTCCAGGCAGCAGAAGCAATAAAGCACTCATTTAGGAAACAGAAAAAAAAAAAATCCATAGTGGTTCAGAATGGTTCACGGGGAAGTGTAGGAAATGACACCAAAAAGGTTATTTGGGACCAAGTTAGGAAGATGTCTATAGTCCAGACTAGGCAGTTTGGAAGGAAGAGTGCTGTATTAGGGTTTGCTTTTGAAATGGTCATTGTTAATGGCAGGGGTGACTAACGGATAGAGACAGCGAGGCTAGCCAGGAGCTGCCGCAGTCTTCAGGTGAGGGCTGACGAGGTCATGAACCCGGTCAATGGCAGTAAACCAGGTGAGGAAAGCGGGGACACCAGAACATTAGACGAGAGAGTCCACGTAACTCTGGCATCAATTAGATGTGGGGATTCAGAGAGAGGAAGGAGTTAGGAAACCTCAGGATTTTGAATCTGAGTGACCAGTAGACACCGATGCCATGAGTCACCACAAGGAACACAGAAGAACCAGGTTTGAGACAGTGTTGGGAAATGCTTTTTCAGCTGGACAACCCACTGGAAATGTCTGGAGGGAACTGACAATATGAAGCTCGTATTCAGCAGTGCCGATCATTTTCTTTATAGTAAAGAGAACTCTGCTTTTCTCAACACATATGTTGTGTGTATATATAGTAGAACCTTATTCTAGCCACACCTCAGGGAAGCCTAGGAGGTTAGGCAAAGTCAAGGAAGAGACTTGCCATAGGGAACCCTAAGAGTAATGGAAAGAACCATGTGCCTGCCCCCTTAACACCTGGTCTTCACACGCTGGTGAACAACAGTTAGCACAGAGAAGGGACATAGAACATACAGTGTTTTCTCCATTCAGACTGTTTATCATTTCTTCAATAAGAAAATTACTTCATGGGGCACCTGGGTGGCTCAGTGGGTTAAGCCTCTGCCTTCGACTCAGGTCATGGTCCTAGGGTCTTGGGATGGAGCCCCACATTGGGCTCTCTGCTCAGCAGGGAGCCTGCTTCCCCTACTCTCTCTCTGCCTGCCTCTCTGCCTACTTGTGATCTCTGCCAAATAAATTAATGAGATCTTAAAAAAAAAAAGAAAATTACTTCATAATTACTGAAGTATGCTATACATTACTGTTACTATTGTGGCCCTAGGAGAAATATCCAAGGTCTTACATGTTTCATGTGACGTTTCCCTTTTCTTTCTTTCTTTCTTTCTTTTTTTTTAAAAATTTCTTTTCAGTGGAACAGAATTATTGTTTATGCACCACACCCTGTGCTCCATGCAATACGTGCCCTCCATAACTACAGCCTTCACCGTGCTCACCAAACTGAAAATCACAATTAAGCCAAGACATCGCCTTACTCCTGTTTGAATCATCCAAGCTGAAAAATCTTCCTGGCACTTAGCACACATTCATTCAACACTGTGCTGAGCCGGTCTGCAAAGGACGCACAAGATTTTGTGTGTGTGTGTGTGTGTGTGTGTGTGCGCGTGTGTGTGTGTGTAAAACACAGGATACATACTTCTCCTCTCTTGCATACCCTCTATACACTTAACCAATTTTGAAAATGAGTTATGTAATAGTCGTTTTACACATTTCTAAAGCAGCACAAATGGGGAAACTAGATCTAGAGATGAATTCTAAGTTGCTTAAAACTACATGTCCGGTGAATGGCAGAACTGGGAAGTAAATGCAGGGATCCTGTCCCCCAGCAAGGCTTTCAAGGCACACCCTGTTTTCCTTTAATTTCCAGAAAACTCAGTGTTTTATGAATATCAGTATCAATCCTAAATCAATGAAATAACATTTTTTTCTAAGTGTATACGAGCATTCAGGGCTGGCCCCAGGTCAATGTGGGAAGTCAGCAGTTTATCTCCAGGACACCCTGGTGTCCTCCTTCTACACCCGACTCCCCAGGCCTCTGAGTCCCCATCAGGCACAGTGAAAGACCTTCCAAGATTTTCCTCCAGAATTGCCAATGACCCCTCCCCTTTTCCCCATCACAGCTTTTATTCCTAAGGTGGCTCCTCCCAGCCGCAGGCCACGGTAGAAGTTTGCTGGATGAGTCATCCTTGCATTGCAATAGGATCTCAGGAAGGCGGAAGGAGCTGTGGAAACAGGGAGACCCTGCCACCAGACTTTGCTGCTTAGAAGCTGTATGGCCTAGGGCAAGTTCTGTCCCCTCCCTCTCGGTTCCCTTGAGGTTCCCTTGTCTGTAGGAATACGACACTACTATTCACTCTGCTAAGCTTTTAGCAGAAATAAAGATAACGCACACAGATGCTTAAGCACGGTGTCTGGCATATGAAGTCATTCCCTAAACGCAGCATTCACCATTAATTAGCTTTCACCATAACCCTGGAAAGTTGTTACGAAACTGATCATACCAGCAGTTACAAGATTGCCCAAGAGACTGAGCCCAGAGCTCTCAAAAACGCAAAGGCATTTACCTGACTCCAGGTCTCTCAGGCTGGAATATTTCTGGACTCTTCTTATAAAAAATAAAATTATCCTGTGTCAAAATCTAACAACTGTAGAGCACTCACTCTGAATCAGGCACTGTGTCCACCTCTTCGCATGGGTGACTCAATGAACCTTCACAGCATTTTATGAAAACAGTTATCATCCCATTTAACAGATGAAGAAATCAGGACATAAAGGGTATAATTAACTGCCAAGAGTCACACAATAAACCAGGATTTGAACTCTTGTCTAATTCTAATCTTGAATTCTTAAGTGTAACACCCACTTGAGTAACATGATATCACTTAAGTACACACATAAAATAAGTGGAACTTTCTTATGCTTATAGCTCTTAATACCCCTAAGACAAAGATAGTTCACAAATTAAATTCTTAAAAACTATACAAAAAATAAGATTTTTTTGTATTACTTAAATGTGATGGATGGGCATCCGCTGGAGTTGAAACTCTGCCCTGAAGACAGTTCTGACTTGTACAAGCTTGCATTACTCTGGGCCATGTGACTACCACTTCCACCCCTTCTCTCCATTTCAGCTACAGGGAACCTCTGCTTACTGAACACACAGCACCATCCAAGCATTAGGCCTCCATGTGGCACTACTGAACCACTTCGTGTTTGATCAGCCACTGCTCTTTCTCAATAGGCCACAACGATTAAAAAAAAAGATGGGCTGCTGACATGGTCATTCAGTGACGAGGAAGTACTCCAAAAATGGAGACAAAAAGTTGTGTGTGTGTGTGTGTGTGTGTGTGTGTGTGTACAAACCCATATGTATTTATCATACATATGTGGGCACACACAGGTTATATTGCTGGGGGAGTTGTGTATAATATTGCCATCAAGTTAAGAACACAAAATTTAAAATTCCTAGAACCTGCAGTCCTTGCCAAATGGGGAGCCTCAAAGTTGCTGTTAATATTTATTGCATTCCATCGGGACAGGTCCCTCATTCAGCCATATTCATCAAGATAGATTTCTGCTTCTCTCTACCGCTGGCAAGCACAGATACCAAAGAACCATAATGGAGATACACAAGTTCAAAATGTCTTGGTCTTAAGGAGTTTACAAGCAGACATTTGCTAAGGTTAAGGAGAAGAACAATAATTGTCCACAAAGAAAGTTCAGATGAGTCAATACCACACAGCTAAGAGATCCAGGCAACTCTTAAAAAGAAAAGGAAAGAAAAGGACACAGTCTACAAAAAATCTCCAACGAGCCACAGGTCTATTTTATTCATGAGGGTCGTTCTTTTCCCTTTCTACTCAGGACACAGTTCAAAAAATGGGCCTAAGAGCAACAGGACACATTAATCACAAGAAACAAGGAAATGCCCAGGATGGATTTGGCAAGGTTTTTTGTGGATATTGAGAACAGTCTTGACGTAGACCTCTCCGGCATCAGGAGAAGTAGAATACATAAAGTTCAAAGGCATTTCCAACTTGATGGTGGTAGGATAAAATGCCCCCTCTTTACCAAGGGGTAAATTCTAGTGATGAACAAAAGAAAGTGAAAACAAAAACTTGGCATCTAACACTTTTTCCTCCCTTTTCAACAACTTATAATAACCATTGACATAGGTGCTTTACATTTCCTATTGTGCTTTTACACTACAAAAGAAAAAAAAACTCAAAACAACAACATCAACAAAACCTCTCAGAACTTTTACATAAGGAAGCCAGCACCAAGAACCATAAGATACCTGGGAATAAACCTAACCAAAGACGTAAAGGAACTGTACTTGAGGAACTACAGAACACTCATGAAAGAAACTGAAGAAGACACAAAAAGATGGATCAGAAGAAAAAACATTGTTAAAATGTCTACACTGTCTAGAGCAATCTATACTTTCAATGCCACCCTGATCAAAATTTCACTGGAAGTTTTCAAAGTGCTGGAACAAACAATCCTAAAATTTGTATGGAACCAGAAAAGGCCCCAAAGCACCAAGGAAATATTGAAAAAGAAAAACAAAACTGGGGCATCACATTGCCTGATTTCAAGCTTTACTACAAAGCTGTGATCACCAAAACAGCATGGTACTGGCACAAAAACAGACACACAGACCAGTGGAACAGAGTAGAGAACCCAGATATGGACCTGCAACTCCATGGTCAAATCATCTTTGACAAAGCAGGAAAAAATATCCAATAGAAAAAAGACAGTCTCTTCAATAAATGGTGCTGGGAAAATTGGACAGCAATGTGTAGAAGAATGAAACTTGACCATTCTCTTACACCATACACAAAGATAAACTCGAAATGGATAAAAGACCTCAACTGGAAGCAGAAACCTATCAAAAGCCTAAAGGAGAACATAGGCAGTAACCTCTTTGATGTCAGTCAGAGCAACTTCTTTCAAGACATGTCCCCAAAGGCAAAGGAAAAAAAAAAATGAAAAAGAACTTTTGGGACTTCATCAAGATCAAAAGCTTCTCCACAGCAAAGGAAACAGTCAACAAAACAAAGAGGCAACCCACGGAATGGGAGAATATATTTGCAAATGATACTACAAAGGGCTGATATCCAAGATCCATAAAGAACACCTTAAACTCAACAAACACAAAACAGATAATCACGTCAAAAAATGGGCAGAAGACATGAACAGACACTTCTCCAAAGAAGACACGCAAATGGCTAACAGACACATGAAAAAATGTTCAACATCATTAGCCATTAGGGAGATTCAAATCAAAACCACAATGACATATCAACTTACATGATGATTTTGGGCCAAAATCATCAAGACAGTAAACAACACGTGTTGGAGAGGATGTGGAGAAAGGGGAACCCTCTTACACTGTTGGTGGGAATGCAAGTTGGTGCAGCCACTTTGGAAAACAGTGTGGAGATTCCTTAAGAAATTTAAAATAGAGCTACCCTATGACCCTGCAATTGCACTCCTGGGATATAGATGTAGTGAAAAGAAGGGTCATCTGTACCCCAATGTTAAAAGCAGCAATGGCCACAGTCACCAAACTGTGGAAAGAACCAAAATGCCCTTCAACAGACGAACGGATAAAGAAGATGTGGTCGATATATACAATGGAGTATTATGCCTCCATCAGAAAGGATGAATACCCAACTCTTGTAGCAACATGGAGAGGACTGGAGGAGATTATGCTGAGTGAAATAAGTCAAGCAGAGAGAGTCAATTATCATATGGTTTCACTTATTTGTGGAGCATAAGGAATAACACAGAGGACACTGGAAAAAGGAGAGGAGAAGTGAGTTAGGGGAAATCGGAGAAGATGAACCATGAGAGACTGTGGACTCTCAGAAACAAACAGGGATTTAGAGGGGAGAGGGTGAGGGTTGGGTGAGCCTGGTGGTGGGTATTATGGAGGGCACGGGTTGCATGGAACACTGGGTGTGGTGCATAAACAATGAATCTTGGAACACTAAAAAATAAATAAATAAATAAAATTAAAAAAAAAAAAAAGCCAGCAGTTACACAAACATGGTTCAATTATGGTTTTTAACATAACATCTAGTTTAAAAACAGGATGTTGAAAAACTGCTATAAATTATAAAGAATCTGAGGGCAGAAAATTTCATTTCTGAACTCACAGAATAATCTTCATGTAAGACAATGCTAATGTAAACAATCATAAGGTTTCTGGAGATACTTTTTCACTGTATTTAAAAAGTTTTTTCTTGGGGCGCCTGGGTGGCTCAGTGGGTTAAGCCGCTGCCTTCGGCTCGGGTCGTGATCTCAGGGTCCTGGGATCGAGTCCCGCATCGGGCTCTCTGCTCGGCAGGGAGCCTGCTTCCTCCTCTCTCTCTCTCTCTCTCTCTGCCTGCCTCTCCATCTACTTGTGATTTCTCTCTGTCAAATAAATAAATAAAATCTTTAAAAAAAAAATTTTTTTTTTTCTTGAGTAGCCATTCCCTCTTAGGACTTTTCTACACTTGTGGCAATCCTCTCCCCAAATCCCTGTTGTGGCTCAAAAACACTTCTAAAAATTATTACCAGATATGTTTATCACAGTTGAAAGCAAAACTAACTAAGGTATGTGTGTTGAAATAAGTCTAAAAGGGATCTACCTGGTTTAATTTTTAAAATTAGTAAAAATTAGAATAAGTTAGGCAGAAATAAATATATATGGATGGATCCTTCCTAAGTTTCATGTAATAGACTTCCAAATTCATGGAATTCCAGACTTAATAAATTCCAAGATTACAAATCTCTTGGAACAGAGATGATGCCAGTGAGCTCAGGTTGCTATGTTTTCTTCTTCCTGGGTGCCCAGCTCCACTGTATTTTCTCATCGTCATGCATATAGATGAGGGCACAGGAATGAACTCTAGCCAAGGGAGTGTAGGCGGGAGTGATGTGAGACCACATCCTGTCCTCTAAAACCTTGCATACCATCTTCCATGGTCCATATCTCCTCCTTTGTGATCCAGCTGGATGAGAAAATCCAGTGGAAGATTCAGGAGACCAACAGACAATGGAATGCTGATAGGTTTAAAATTTCTTTTTTGGGGAAGCACCCGGGTGGCTCAGGCAGTTAAGCATCCAAGTCTTAATTTTGGCTCAGGTCATGATCTCAGGGTCCTGGGCCCAAGCCCTGCATCTGGCTCCATGCACAGCAGGGAGCCTGCTTGCAGATTCTCTCTCTCCCTCTCCCTCTGCCCCTCACCCTGAGCACGCTTATGCTCTCACCCGCTCTCTCTCTCTCTCTCACTGCCTTTCTCAAATAATAAATAAACACATCCTTTTTAAGAAAAGGGATTTCTTTTTGAGTTGATGACTATGTTCTAAAACTGATTGGAGTGATAGTTGCCAACTCTGTGAACCTACTGAAAATCACTGAGTTATAGAATTTAAGTGAGTGAATCATATCTCAATAAAGCTGTCCTTAAATACAAACAAAAAAGACAACAGAGCCAATTTAGAAGGTTCTGAGATCCCTGAATCAAAAGTGTAGGGTAGTTACATGTAATGTCAGTAAGAAATGAACTTTCTATTGTGTTAAGGCATTGGGTTTGGGAGATGCATGTTACAGCAGTTAGCTACCTTTCAAAATACCTTCTAGAAGAAGAAGATCCCACATCTCAGCTAACTCATACTTCCGATTCCTTATCCATAAAGGAAACATGTTGGATTAAACCAGTGTTTCCCAAAGTATGCTATGGCCATATCTGTCGTGGCTTTAGGTGGAACTTGGACCAACATAGGTTTTTATTGTATTTAGTTTCATGGTTATTTTTTTAAATTTATTTTTTATTTATTTTCAGCATAACAGTATTCATTATTTTTTCACCACACCCAGTGCTCCATGCAATCCGTGCCCTCTCTAATACCCACCACCTGGTACCCCAACCTCCTACCCCCCGCCCCTTCAAAACCCTCAGATTGTTTTTCAGAGTCCATAGTCTCTCATGGTTCACCTCCCCTTCCAATTTACCCCAACTCCCTTCTCCTCTCTAACTCCCCATATCCTCCATGCTTTTTTTTATTCTCCACAAATAAGTGAAACCATATGATAATTGACTCTCTCTGCTTGACTTATTTCACTCAGCATAATCTCTTCCAGTCCCGTCCATGTTGCTACAAAAGTTGGGTATTCATCCTTTCTGATGGAAGCATAATACTCCATAGTGTATATGGACCACATCTTCCTTATCCATTCGTCCCTTGAAGGGCATCTTTTTTATTAATGGCTTTCCACTTACTGAGGGATACAGTTTCCTTTCAAAATTAAGAGTATTTATGGAAAAAAAGACATGAAATTATCCACAGGAAACATTAAGCAATACTACACAGATGGCAGGAACATATGCCAAAATCATGTCAGTGGGATGCCCAATGCCTGGAGTATGGACAACACGGAGTTAAATTATCTCTTTGTTTCCAATGGTAGCATGCCTTGATTTTTGTTACTTTGTACTTACTACTGTATTCCTCCAACACCTGGCCTGCCTGGTATACCTCCCACTCCCTGAGTTAAGAGGACTCTGGAGTTACTGACTTAGTTAGGACAAGATTCAATCCACAGGGATGTATTCAGCTAAAACCTCATAAATATGACACATAAGAATTCTCTGCTACCTGGGGCACCTGAGTCACTCAGTCGGTTAAGCATCTGACCATTGGTTTTGGCTCAGGTCATGATCTCAGGGCAGTGAAACCGACCCCCAGATCAGGCTCCTCACTCAGCAGGGAGTCTGCTTAGGTCTCTTTCCTTCTGCCCCTCTACTCCCTCGTACTCTCACATGCTCTCTCTCTAAAATAAATAAATAATTCTCAGCTACCTCTTTCCTCAAAGATACGCATTCCTGCAGAATCCCCAAATACCTATTTGTTCCTATACCACAAAGTTTCAATATTCCTTGCCGGTAAGATACAGAAAATGCAGAAACAGAGAATGGGTTTCTATAGCAATGTTTGAATTCTGGGGCAGACCTCTCACTTGGACACATTCACTCCTGAGACAGGTGTCTAGGGCATATGTTTTACTGGGAAATATGAACTTATATGAAACTCGGTGTTGGAATTTGGGCTCTGATTCTGATGGCTCGGGTATAAAATGATGAGACTTCCTGGGTGAATGATTGAACAATAAACACAATAATAGGTTATTTTAATAATAAATATATTTGAATAATAGACACAATAATAGGTTAACACTTAAACAGCATCACGTGCCAGGTACTGTCCCACAAGAATATTCATAGCTGCTTATGTTTAATAGCTGAAAACTGGAAATAATCTAAATGTCCATGAACAGGTGTATGGATACACAAATAGTGGTATATCCATACAGTGGAATTCTGTTCAGTAATAATATAAAATATAATATCAACACAACAAAATAGTTGTATTTTAAACTAATCAGATGAGTGAAAAGAAGCCCGTTTAGAAAGAGTGCACGGCATATGACTCTGTTTATTCTAGAATACTAGTACATGGAAACCAATCTGCAGCATCAAAAACCAGATTAGTAATACCCTCGGACAGTGGGAATAAAGGGAGAGGTATCAAAGGCAAAGGAGCACAAGGACGCTTTGGGGGATGATGGGTGTGTTCATTATTTTACTACAGTGATGGTTTCACAGATGTGTACATATACCAAAACTTATCAAATAATGCAATTTAAATATATACAGTTTATTGTATATTGCTATCTCAGTAATACTAAAGAAAATAGGGCCCCTGCCCTCAGGAAGCTTGAAATCCGGGAAAACTTGGAAACTAGGACCTTCTCTGCTAATAATTTAGTGCTCTAAATCATAGATTAAAAAAGATAATCTAGGGGCACCTGGGGGTCAGTGGGTTAAGCCTCTGACTTCAGCTCAGGTCGTGATCTCAGAGTCCTGGGATCGAGCCCCGTATGAGGCTCCCTGCTCAGTGGGGAGCCTGCTTCTCTCCCTCCCCTCTCCCTACTCATGCTCTCTCTCTCTCTCTCTCGCAAATAAATAAGTAAAATCTTTTTAAAAATAAGTAAGAAGAAAAAAGAAAAACCAACAAATACAACAAAAGAGAAAAATGGGCATGAAGATTAAGCAAAAGAACTTCACTTTATAACGAGCCAGAAGTAGGCAATCAATCAGCTCTCATTTAAATGAAGACTCTACCTTAGCATTTATTCCCATTAAGAAACAACTCATCCATCCGTCCAATTCTTCCAACATTAAATAAACTTCCGGTAGAGAAATGAAATTAATTTTACACCTTCTCCCAAAGTTGGTGCCCAGTCCTACCCTCTTCTTTCTTCCTTTCTCATTCCTCCCTTCTTTGAGGCAGGCGAGATGAAGGCCACCAAGTGGGAGCACCGAGGGGACAGGCATAGTGCCTCCCAGCACCTCCAGCATCGCTGGCATGGGACAGACAGCCTGGCACGGGGCAGGGGCTCGCTGACTCGGCAGAGTAAGTCAGGGAACGAACAAGGACCTGCGTGCACAGGGAGGGCTTCAGCGAAGCGGAGAGGAAGGCTTCCCTGGGTTTCATTTCACCTTATTCGCTCAGAACCACCACTGGACTCTACTGTTTCAGAGAAGAACTGGGCTCCTTTTATCTTTGCCACAGCCCTCTCAGAAATACGCCATTCCAGCGGCTGCAGGCATGCCCAGATCGCTGGGACCGAAGACACCCTGCTTCCCCGGCCCCCCTGTTCCACGCAAGCATTCTGCTGCACCGGGGAACACCCAGAGAGTGGAGTAAAGGTCACGTTACACAACCCATCGAAGACACTCCTAACTCCTGTCAAGGGATCCCTCCTCAACCACAGATGGCAACCATTGGATATGTCACTGCAAAGCTGTCTGCTGTCTGGTTTTTTAAGCAGCAAAAGAGAAGGAAGCCCCATCCTAGGTTTCAGTTCTTGCTTCTATATGGTTAACACCGACTAGTGGCTTCACACTTTAGTACCAGGAATCTGAGTGCCGCGTGTACGTGTGTGCGTGTGCGTGTCTGTGCGTGGCTCTCCAAGGGACACAGTACGTGTGCAGGCTTTTTTTTACTGACACTTTGTCGATCTTTATGAAAGGGGAAATACCTCGAATCACACAAACCCGATCTCTTATTAAGAGGAACTCAAGAGCGAGAAGTGTTGTGAGTTTCAGATGGGCGAGAGCTGCAGACAGCTAACAGGGCAGGATAGAAAGTGCAGTTTCCGGGATAGGTGGTGCGTGGCAGTGGCGACTGGTAAACACACAGGGCGCACTGTGTGGCTTTGTGCATGCGGTCGGGACCAGTAACTGCAGCAAGAGGGGCACAATTTCCTCCCCCCACCACCCCCAGCATCCCCATCATGGCCTAATGGACTGATGAGTGATGACCAGGAAAACGACAGCCCCGGGGGTGGGAAAGCCCTGGGACAACTGCCCCACAGCCTCACCCCAGGATCCCAGCCTGCGTCTGAGAGGTAGGAATGTGTGTCTGGGCAGGTGACAATTTGGGAGGCTCACAGAGGACCCTCACGAACTTCATCTCCTCCCTGCTCATCCCTGACCAGTTCCTCCACTAAGAAAAACCCCTCTGTCCTAATCTGCCATGAGTGGAGGGCGGAGATGCATCATACCGCCATGACCTGGAAATGGGAATTATTTACAACTGAACAGGGTCCTGCAAAGGCAGAACATTAGCTCAGTCTTTAAATAAACTTCTACAGGACCCCTCTACATTTCTCTAGTTCTCTCTAGAGTTCAGAGGACCACACAGCAGTCTGTTTTCTAAATACCTCCAAACATTAAGGGACATATAATGGCAGCTTCTCTATGAGGGTCTCCCCCTCCCCCACACCAGCCTCCCAACAAAGACAATCAGGCAAATTGGGAACAATGCCTTCCTTTTGCTTCTACCCAAGCCTGGGGGTGGGGATGGGAGTGAGAAGTAGAAGGAAGACTGGCTGAGGTGGGGGGGAGATGGAACAATGGCAAGAAAGAAAAAGAGTGAGACTTAGTGCAAGGTCTCTAGTAAGAGAAGAGGACTTGTCTATCAACTCTCCCCTCAGAAAGATACTCAAAGAAAAATAGAGTGGCCTCATTACGTGTTCCATGGGTTTCTGTGGGCCTGTTGGGTACTCATCATTCCTTTACTATGGTTTCTATAGGAATATTCTCTTTGTGTTGCAAATAATTTACAGAAAACATTTGTTATACAACCTCTCAACTGGGAACCTTCTATAAATAAAATTACTTCTAAAACAATGTCTTCTGAAAAACAGTATGAAGGTTCCTCAAGATGTTAAGACGAGAGCTACCCTATGACCCAGCAATTGCACTATAGGTATGTACCCTAAAGGTACAGATGTAGAGAAAAAAGGGCCATCTGTACCCCAATGTTTATAGCAGCAATGGCCACAATGGCCAAACCATGGAAGGACCGGAGTTGTCCTTCAACATATGAATGGATGAAGAAGATGTGGTCCATATATACAATGGAATATTACTCAGCCATCAGAAATGATGAAGACCCACCATTTGCATTGACATGGATGGAACTGGAAGGGATTATGTTAAGTGAAGTAAGTCAAGTAGAGAAAGACAATTAATGTATAGTTTCACTCTCATGTAGAACATAAGCAATAGCACAAAGAACCATAGGGGAAGGGAGGGAAATCTGAAGAGGGAGAAATGAGAGAGGGAGACGAACCATGAGAGACAACGGACCCCGGGAAACAATCTGGGGGTTTCAGATGGGACAGGGGAGTGGGGAGGGGGTAAGCGGGTGATGGCTATTGAGGAGGTCACGTGCCATGATGAGCACTGGGTGTTATACGTAAATAATGAATTGTTGAACACTACCTCAAAAACTAATGATGTACTATTCAGTGGCTAACAGAGCATAATAATAATAAACACATTTTTAAAAAAATTTCTTCTACTGACTGGGTGTTTGATGACATCAAGGAAGCTGTGTTGCTATGTTTTGGGATGAGAGCATTAAGGTTCTATCTAAGATGGGTACTCCCTATCTTCTGAAGATGGGCACTGAAGCATCTGTAGAAGAAAAAATACAACTTCTGTGAGGTAATGGGAGCGGGCAGGATTTACTACACAATGACAGAGGTGGCGTGAAGCGGCCGAGTGCTGGGGACATGGGGGTCATGTGCTTCTCTATCTACTCTTAACTACACTTGAAACTTTCTGTAATAAAAGGCAAAAAAATACTTCTTCCCATCACATTTTTTTTTAAAGCTTTTTTTTTTTTTAAGTGGGCTCCATGAAGGGCTTGAACTCATGACGCTGAGATCAGGACCTGAGCTGAAATCAAGAGTTGGATGCTTAACCGACTAAGTCACCCAGGTGCCCCTACAGTTTTAAAAATCCTGATCAAAGGGGTGCCTGGGTGGCTCAGTGGGTTAAGCCTCTGCCTTCAGCTCAGGTCATGATCCCAGGGTCCTGGGATCGAGCCCCATATCGGGCTCTCTGCTCAGCAGGGAGCCTGCTTCCCCCTCTCTCTGCCTCTCTGCCTACTTGTGATCTCTCTCTCTCTCTCTCTGTCAAATAAATAAATAAAATCTTTAAAAAAAAAAATCCTGATCAAGGTTGTAGGATCTACTTATGAAAAGTGTTTTGTGAGAATGTAAGAAGTATCCATTTTAAATCGGTAAAAAGTACAGATGATCGCATTATTTAATCACTACCAATAAAGCTCTGGCTACACTTGTGGTAGTGTATACACTGGATTCAGAAGGGAAAACAATCCCCGATGTTCACGTAATGGGACCTCTTAGAGGTCCCATTTCCACAACTTCTTGCATCTATCAATTTCACATTACTTTATAATTAATTACAGAACTGCGGACCCTGCTGAAGTGATCAGTTCTGTAGCATCTGCATTTTGCAGCTGAGTAAATGTGACACTGAGGTCAAACAACTGGCTGAGAACAAATGAAGACACACAATACCAGGCTGCCCTGCCACGCTCTTCATTGGCTCTCACCGCTGGGGGCCATGTTAAACCCTTTATCCCCTCCTAGTTTGCTATCGCTAATGCAATTAACTCTCAGGTACTCTAGCAAAAGTTGCTGTGTATATATATGTATGTTGCATAATACATTGTAAGAGATGCCTCCCAACGCCAGTTATAAGAGCCCCATGGCCCAAACAGCCAGGCCACTCTCTGCGAGCCCACCAGCACCTGCAATGCGGACAGTATCTGTTGGGTTTTCTCTTCCTCGTTCCCTCACCTCCCTTCTGGAAGCCTGGAAGTACATCATACCACCTAGACAGCGACCAGCCTTGGAAGGCTTTTGAGGAAGGCACAGGAGCTGCTGTCGTAACTCTAGTGAGCACATCTGAAAACTTCATACTACCAGGCACAGGCTTTTAAGTGGATTCAGCAAGAGAGATGGCTTTTCTCAGCAATTCACTGAGATAATGTATCAAGCCATAGGAAATTGTTCAGTCCAAAAGGATCACATAGTGGTAATTTCTGATCATTTGGGTTAATACATTTTGTATTATTTAGTATGTTTTAGTCCTACTCATACACCTCACACTCAAAAATTCAAACCATTTGTACTATTCCTAATGTCTGTGTAATCATAACCACAGTTAGGATTTGTGGGGCTCTTGGGAGGCACCCGATGCCCATAACAGACGGAACAGCGCATGAGAATGGGAACGGGGCCCTCCTGGCGTGATCACCGTCAGCTCCCAGCGTGATCAGAACCCAGTCAATAATCAGTATTGACGATCAGGAGAATGTTGGAATTTGAATTAGATTTAAGTTAGCCACGTTTACAAATTGGACAGCTCATCTAGAACAATAACAGCTCTTTTAATTCATACTCTATTTTGATCACCAACTTGATAGCTCCTTCCCTGCTGCATGTTTCATAGCTGCAGGACTGTGAACTTCGCGATTTGTAAATTTTTTATTACAGGTTACGAAAGGAAGCAGGTCACACGCAACTGTTTATGTCCTCAAATCAAAGAGTCTCATTCGGCGCACAGACAAGACAATAAACAAAGTCAGGAATGAACTGAAAGCGCCTCACACCTTCCATTGTCTCCCTTACACCACCTTCCCCTTTCACTCTTCTGGACAACATTTATGTAGCATCTGCTCTCGGCCTCAGGAATTTCCGAGTGACTGGGAAGAAATGATCACTCATAAGGCAATGTGGAAAGTTCTTCATTGAACAAAATGCAGTGGGACATAAATGAACACGAGGTTAATTCTTCCAGAAGGTTGTCCCGAAGAGGTGCGTGCCTCTTTGATCAGAGCCTCGAGTTAGGAATAAGAGCTTTCCCAGCAAAGAAAGGAGAGAAGCCTTTACAAAGAGGGTCACAAGCCAAGGCTGGTAGTTGTAAAAGAGCAGGGGAGGTTTGAGGATGGTAAGCCCGTCGGCCTGTGGTGCGATCTGATGCGCTCAGGGCCGGCGGAAGAGGTGGGAGAGAAAATCGAGAAGCTGAGGCGGATCATATTATGAATGGTTTTCTATGTGGGGCTAAGGAGTTACATTATTAGTCTTCCAGGCAAGGAGAAACTGTGGCCTCAAGGGATTATATTTTAACACGTAAGTGTCCCTGCTGCTAAAGACAGAAAGCTGAGTCTGGCTCTGTGATTCGGTGTGCTGTTAATCTCTGGAGAAAGAAAAACTGGCTAGGCTTATGACAAATGTTTTTTTAAAAAGGATGAACCACTTTATTATTATTATTTTTTTTTTACATATCTCATATCTCCTTTGGCTAGGAACCAGCAGGATTCTGTAACAAAGCTCTTCCTGCATCAGAGCAAAGACTCCAGCCAGACTGCCCAAGTCTGGCTTTGCCACTTCTACGCTGTCTCCTTGACCAAGTTACTGAACTTCTCTGTGCTGCCATTTCTCTAGCAATAGAATGGGAATGAAGGACGGCAAATAACTTCATACGTTGGTTGTAAGATTGCAGAAAGTCACATCATGTTAAGCTCTTGGAACAAACTGACAGACAGTAAATGCTCCATGAATTTAGCTATTAATATTTTTTTTCCCAAAACCATATTAAACCTTAGGGAAAATAAAAGCAAAAGCCACTTGAGTCCTGTTCCAAGAAAGTCCCTCAGACCTACCTTCTAGACTCCAAGAAAGATCTGAGAAGGATGTCAAATTTGACTTATAAACTAAAATGATATTAATGAGAGTTTTCTTGGGCCTTGACAAATACCAGTACCCTAAAATTACAGGACACAATAGAACGGATCAGTATCTACCAATATCGACTCTTTCCAACCAGAAAAAAAGAGATTAACCTTTACTTCGTTGGTTTTACCATTCTGTTTTTAAGAAGGACGGTTGCTGCTTCATGTGACTGTATTATTTTTACTCTTTGAAACTGTTATTTTAGTTCTGCCTTTCAGTATGAAACCAACACTGAATCAGCAAGCAACTATATTAGCACTTCCTTTTCACGTTAGAAACTAGTTAATCTCTGGTAACTCACAGCCTTAACACACAACAGCAGAGAGCATATCTGGTCAAAATTTGATCAAAGTTTCTCCTCCAAAGAGAGGATAATAGTAATATTACAATAACACACTTTTACCGGTTTGTTAAGCTTGCTTAAAGACTAACTTATGGTCTGGTGAACATACAGATTAATACAGTCTGATCCCTATGTAAATCTACATTTAGCGAGCCAGAAAGTCTCTCTAAATTACCCAGAAGCCATGCCGTGGAAGGGTTCAGAGAATCAGGCAGTGGGGCTGGGTTTTTGGCTCTGCCACATACTAGCAGCTAGCTGTATAATCTTGAACAAGGTGTTCAGCCTCTCGGTCCTTCAGTTTCTCAGCCATAAAATAGGAATGATAACTGTGTCTTCCTTACAAAGTTAAGAGGATTGCAGTTAATGACTATAAAGCCCGTAAGTCCTTGCCTGATACTTGGTAAGCATTATGGAAGATTTTGTAAATTAAGAAAGAAAAAAGGTTTACAAGAGCCTCCAAAGCCCTTCACCTCCTAAGACCAAAAAGCAGTCTTCATTGTCACTGTCAAAGGGACGTGCGTTCAGGATGACCAGGAAGTAATAGAATGTTCTCTACTGTCTCAGCTTTTATAAAGTAGAAATATTGTCCTTCTTAAGGTGCTTTTTTAACCCACCAGCCAGAAAAATTTGTAAGAGTCCCATTTGTCAGATACTCACACACAAATATCCTGGCAGGATAGGTAATTTCTCCATTTCCAGAGAAGGAAATAAGAGTTTTATCAACTGCCCAATATCACAGCTTGGTAAATGACAGATTGGGATTCAGAGCAGATCTGTCTGGCTTCAAAGTCCCCCGAACAGCCCCTCAGGAAGTTGCCTCCCTGTAGGATAAACAGCACTAAATGGACTAGAGCTGATGATTTCAGATGTACTTCTCTAATTGCCATGTCTTACTGGTGCCTGATTCTGAGTATCTGCCTAGCAGATACTCTCCTTATGTCTTTCTTTACATACCTTTAGCATGAGTCAAAATAAATCCATCATATACATCCTTGAACCTGAATCCCATTCAGTCACTCAATAACCATTTATTACTTGCCACAGGTTGCTAAGCAATGCCTTCACCGACCTTGTGAAGTTTACAGATTAGAGACTGAAAGACTGAAAAAAATCATTGCACCAATAACTTATTAGAGACAGCTGATACAAAGTAAAAGTGAAAGATGCTATTGTACAGGGAAGACCAGACAGACTGTACTAAGGAAGTGACATTTACGTTGCAAACCTGAAAGAACATGTCCAGCCAGTCAAGGGAGGGGGGCATGGACTCCTGATAGAGGACACAGCAGAAGAACACGCTGTAAAGACAGAAGAGAGTGGGATGCCTTCAAGGAACAGAGAGACCGCGGAGCTGGAACGATGAACTAAGTATAAGGAATGGAAGGAACTACCGATTCACAGAGACAAGCGGACAGGCTGTTGGACCCCAGGCCATATTGAGGACTTTTAAGATTTGAATTGGGGAAATGAGATGCTCCTGAAGGGCTTTAAACAGGGGAGGGACATGATCTTCTTTGTGTCCTTAAAGATCACGATGGCCTTTATGAACAACAGCCTGGAGAGGACACACGTGAAAAGAGGAGCCCGTTGGGATGTGGCAGAGATCCCCAGTTGTCTGTCCTCGGCATCCACTTCTCATCAGTAACAGAACCCTGACTTTTAGTTGGATACATTGACACTGAGACTAACAGACTCTCTCAGCTCCCTTTGCTGCCAGGCATGGCCATGGCGCTAGAATGTGGTCAATGAGACGTAGGCGGAAGCCCCGTGCGGGGCATTAGGGAAAGCTGGTAAAAAGGACCTAATTCAGATGGGAGAAGTCCTTTCTTGCTTTTCTGTCCTTCTTGCTTCTTCCAGCCTGCAATGCAGTCGAGATGGCTGGAGCTCCAGCAGCCATCTTGAGCCAAAATAAAATATATAAGCTAAGATGATAGAAGGGAAAGACAGGACCCAAGATCCCGGGGTTGGAACCACCATGCCCATTCAGGATAGCCTGCTTCCCATCTTCCCATTTTCTCATGCACCGCCCCCCCCCCCCGCCCCACGCCACAACACTAAAAGAGAAAAAAATTCTATTTTCTATAAGCTACTATTGTTGAGGAGTCCCGGATGATAGGTAGCCTAAGTCAAACCTAACTGATAGAGAGGCTACTGTATTCACCCAGGAGGAGGCAATGGCAGTTTGGATCACGGTGGTAAAGACATGGGAAGAAGGGCAAAACAGATACATTTAGAAGGCAGAACTGGCAAAACCTGTCAGGAGCCCAGACATGAGAGAGGGTGAGGGAGAAGGGTAAGTTTAGACCAACTCCCAGGTCTCCAGCACAAGCACCTGGGTACACTGTGGTACAATCACGGAGCTAGAAATGGCGGGAACATCTTGCATTTCTTTTCCGACATGTTGACTTTGAGATGCCTGAGAAAACTCTCAGACCACAGAACAGACATCAGGCTGGGAAATATAGACTGGAGATGTCATCAGCACACAGCCCTGGAACAGATGGTGGCTCCTAGAGCAAGTGCAGAAGGAGAGAAAAGTCCGCAGAACAGAGCCTCGAGGAACATCAACTCCTGAAGGAGACAAGGGCAAGCAGACAGAAAGGAAGTTCACAGTAGGAAATAAACGCCGGTTCTCCATTGCATGAACAAGAAGGGCTCGGGGCCAGGTGCATGGGTGGCTCCGTCGTTAAGCAGCTGACTTCAGCTCAGGTCATGATCCCAGGGTCCTGGGATGGAGCCCCACACTGGGCTCCCTGCTCAGCAGGGAGTCCGCGTCTCCCTCACCCACTCCCCCTGCTTGTATTCCCTCTCTCAATGTCTCTCTTGCTCTGTCAAATAAAAAAATAAAATCTTAAAAAAGGGGGGAGGATTCAGGGCTATCACAGGGGCACGGGGACCACTTCCAATGGGTGATGTACGAACAAATCAGCAGGATCTAAGAGACACAGACAGGCAAGAAGAAGGAAAAGGGAAGAGGAGAAAGGAAGAGGGAAAGAAGAATGTTCTCAGAGTCTGGCCTGGCAAGAGGGGACTCCATTCCAGGGGAAGAAGAGGAAAAGTAGACTCCTTCCTGCCCCCCCCCGCCCCACCCCAGTCAGTGGTTGGTCAGCTCACAAAGGCAGAGTCAGGTGCAGTCCTAGGGGCCCGATTCCAGCAATTGGTGGCTGGTGAACAGGCTTTCATCCACCCTGGAACATCCTTCAAATAATTATCTTAAATTTTCCAATGTTAATCAAAGTTTTAAAGGCGTGTGGGGTAGACTGTAAGGAATTTAATTTACTCAAATCTGCATAAGCAGTCGGAAAGAAAGAACAGATTTTTACAGACACCGAGAGTTTAACAGTAACAGCAGCATTACTAACTTTTCTTCAAGGCTCACTCTACGACGGATTTTGCTTTACATTTTCTTTAGTGCGCGTTTTAGATGCGTATCTCAACTGAGTCTCCTAACAACCCTACGAGGTAGTAGCCACTATTGTCCCCAATTCACAGATGAGGAAACTGTTGCAAAGTATTTAAGGTTCCTGTTAGTCTCGCATCATATAAACTAGTGAATGTCAGAGCCTAGGATTTGGACACTGGCTGTCTAACATCAGAACCCATGCTTCTTGTTCTATGCAGAAAATTTGCTTTTCTTAACTCTAAAAAAGAACATTTCCAACCATTACATTCGTTAGTGGAAAAAACAATTATTATGCAAAATCATAGGCAGGAAAAGAAGTTCTACTTCACTTGAAAACTGAAGGAACTGGCCAAAGAGAAGGTAAGCTGTTTTTCTTTTCTTTAACTGATCTGTTTGGTAACCCAGAAAAAAAGGAACCCAGGTTTTAGTCAGCTCATGGTATCCTGGTCAGTTCTTGCCCAGACCTGTTCCTCTACGGCCAGGCCCCCTTGAACGTGTTTGTGACAACAGGATACCGTGCGGACAATTCCACCCGTGAGAACAGAGGAACAGAGCAAAGTATGACCCCCCCCCCAACATGGGACCCAGACACAGAGGAGGTCAGGTGTAGGAAACTGTTCTACTTTTAGTCAAAGTTCACTGATGTAAAAGCAAATCTGAAGCAGTGTGTCTGGGGCATTGGAACAAAAGAAACCGTATTTCCACTGGAGACACAAATTGCAAACCTCAGTGTTTCAAATGAAGGCCTTTCAGGAGAGAAACTTGCTGAGAATTCAGTCTGGTTATGAAGCGACAGTGGGATGTCTGGGCTAATCGGTCATGATTAAGCATGATTTGGGTCAACGAAGAGAACCTTTCAAGCACAGAAGCTTTCCAGACAGTGTGCCCACATGCACCCACACACACAGAAGCTGCATATCAAAACGAGGGTGTGCACAACTCAGGAAGCCATTATTAGAAACCCACCATACACCAAGTTGTACCCAGCAGGTGTTGGGAGGGGAAGGCGGACATCGTAAGTTACAAGCAGGCATCATCTTTGGACTTTCTCAATTTTCTTTCCTATTTTTGCATTTAGTTAGTGCGCCGAAAAGAGCTAACAAAGCAGGCTTGAGACTGCTATTCTTAGAAAGGCCTCCTTGTGTTTCTACCGTTGGCCCTTGGCTGACGTCTGGGAATTTGGACCTTGGGAAGGTTCCACCATTTCCAGCACCGGTAAGAATGGCTCATTGTGCCTAAACTGTTGGTACAAATAATATAGCTAATGCTGAGCACCTGCTTTTGCCTTCTCAAGTCTGGAATTTGGGTATGTGCTGGGCAGAGGGTGCCTGTATTACTGGCCAGTCCCCAATAAAAACCTTGGGCAAAGAGTAAGTCTCCAGTAAGCTTCTGGATATTCTGCGTATGGTCACAGCTCACTGCTGGAGGGTTTTTTGTTTTTTGTTTTTTTTTTAAGATTTTATTTATTTGACAGACAGAGATCACAAGTAGGCAGAGAGGCAGGCACGGGGGGGTGGGGGGAGGGGGCGGGGAAGCAGGTTCCCTGCTGAGCAGAGAACCCAATGCGGGACCCTGGGACCATGGCCCAAGCTGAAGGGAGAGGCCTTAACCCACTGAGCCACCCAGAGGCCCCATCACTGCTGGAGGTTTGAAGCATGTCCTATGTGACCCCACTGAGAAGGGGCTCTTACAAGCTTGTGTCTGATCTCCTCTGGACTTTACCTCATGTGCCTTTTCCCTTGGCTGATTTCGTGTTTATCCTTTTGCTGTAACAAATGGTGGTAACGTGCACAACAATATGGTGAGTCCTGTGAGACCCCCAGCAATTAATGGAGCCTGGGAGTGGTCTTGGAAACACTCCTATCCCTCCAAAGCAGCTGATGAACTGGTTAAAGTTTTAGAGTAAGACAGACCTGATTTAAATCCCAACATGGATGCCTATTTGCTGGGAATCACTGAGTTAGTCACCATGTTCTCTAAACTGAAGATTTCTCTGAAAATAAGATAGGAAAATCTGCCTCAAAAGACTGGTGAAGATTAAATCCATGGTAGACACTCAATGACATTATATCCTTTCCCCTTTAGACTGATATGTGAATGGCAGCCCTACACTTGTGCAGTGCCCATCCTGCACAACACCAGGGAGCCCTCATGAAGTTCACTTCACTCCACCAATGCAACAGTCAGCTCATACCAGTTCATGGGCGCCTACCGTGCATCTCACTTCCCCGCTCCACTTTCAATGTTACGTTGGTGGCTGGAAATCTGCCACAGTAGGAGTATTTACACGCAGAAACTTGCAAACGCTGAAAATCAGGACTTCTTCCTTGACTGCCAATTGCTAGATATTTACTACACTACCGAATACTTCATAAAAAAATCAAATAAATAAAACCTGCCAGATAGGGGTTTTTTTGCCTAACCAAAGACAGCAAGCATATATGCATTTTAGAAAGAAATAGGCTGCAGGAGAAGATGTTGAACACTATTAGCCATAAAGGAAATGCAAATCAAAACCACAATGAGCTACCACTTCACACTAAGTAGGATGGCTAGAATCATGAAACATATTATAACAAGTGCCTTACTGAGGATGTAGAGAAAATGAAACCCTCACACACGTCTAGGGGAAATATGACATATTGCAGCCCCCTTGGAAAATAGTCTAGCAGTTCCTCAAAATGTTAAACATAGTTACCCAATGACCTAGCAAGAGAAGTGAAAACGTAGGTCCACACAAAAACATGTACATAAATGTTCAGAGCAGCTCGACTCACAATAGCCAAAAGGTTAAAACCAACCTGAATATCCATCAATGGATGAATGAGTAAACAAAATGTGGTATATCCACGTCATAGAATATTTAGCCGTAAAAAGGAATGAGGTACTGATACATGCTACAATGTAAGTGAATCTTGTAAACATTATGTTAGGCAAAAGGAAGCAGACACACAAAAAGTAGCATCTTGTATGATTCTGTTTATATAAAATATCCAGAATAGCAAATCCATAAGGACAGGAGGCAGATTCGTGGCTGCCAGAGGTTGGGGGGAGGAGGGGGATTAGGGATTGACTGCTTAATGCAGAAGACCGACCTTCCCCCCACCCCATATTTCTTTTCCTTCCCCTTTCTTTCTTTTTCTTCCTTCCTTCCTTTCTTTTCCTTCCTCTTTCTTTCTTTCTTCCTCTCCTTCCTTCCTATGATCTTTCTTTCCCTTTTTTTTCTTTTTTTTTCCCCCTTCCTTTCTCCCCTCCCCTCCTCTTCCTTTCTTCCTTTCCTTTTTTAAAATCCATTGTTTTCCGCTCCTGGCCTTCCTTGTATGATCAGACGTTCGGATTCTATAAGGCTTATTAGTCTATTTGTTTTAACTTCACTTTAGTGACCTTCTTGATAGCTTCCAGATTTTTTTTCTTTCTTCTTCTGTTTTGAGGAAGGACCAAAGCTCCATGCAGTTTTTCAAGCGTTAATTATGTAATTTTGTACCATCTGGATGTATATGATCTAATTTTCTGACTTTTCAAAATGATTGGTAATGACGATCAAATGAGCATTAATAATGATAACTATTTTTTTAAAGATGCAAAATGTTTTCAGTACCATTTTCTAGTAAGATTTCACAACTGTGTGAAATAGGTAAAGAAGATGGTACTCCCCCTGCCTCTGCCCTTCAGGCACAGATTATTGAGCTTCAGAATAATTAATGTGACTCCCTGGTCCCCGAAGACCAAACCAGCACTGGACCCCAAGTTTACTGACTCCTGATTCTTCCATTTGTCATAGAGACTCTCAAATGCTAGAGGTAAAAGTACATAATGTTGTATGTAGAGCTTAGTAATTTAAATTTAGGGACTAAAAGAATTAGCAAAGAATCTAACTAAACCTCTTTCTAAATAAAAACGAACAAAACAAAAAATACTTCTAGGGATGTGCAGGTGTCCCTATAAAGGAAATGCTATTTTTATTGCAATTTAGGAACCAATGGATTATCTCCCAGATTTTATGGGAAGCAGCTCATTTTTACTTTCAAAAGATGCTTTAATGAATTTATGTAAAATACGAGAAACTATGAATCTAAGTTTTGTTGTGATTTTTTTTTTTTTTGCTCCTGATCACTTTATTTTTAAACTACTTTAAATATTTCATCCCCCTCCCCCATTTCTCCCACCCCTAACCCCCACCTTGGGCAACCACCAATCTGTTCTCTATATCCGTAAGCTTGGTTTTCTTGTCCCTGTGGGTGGTGGTTTTATAACTCATATAGTATTTGTCTTGCTCTGATCGATTTCACTTAGCATAATGCCCTCGAGGCCTGTCCATGTTGCTGTAAATGGCAAGATTTCATTCTTTTCATGGCTGAGTAATACTCCATTGTATATACAGACCACATCCTCTTGAACCATTCATCCATTGATGAGTACTTAGGTTGTTTCCTTATCTAGGCTATTGTAAATAATGCTGCAGTGAACATGGGGTGCATATACCTCTCTTAGTGGTTTTTTTCTTCAGATAAATACCCCAAATAAATTCTGGATCATATGGTAATTCTGTTTATAATTTTTTAAAAGAATTTATTTATTTATTTGACAGAGAGAGATCACAAGTTGGCAGAAAGGCAAGCAGAGAGATAGAGGAGGAAGCAGGCTCCCCACTGAGCAGAGAGCCTGATGCGGGACTCGATTCCAGGACCCTAGGATCATGACCTGAGCCGAAGGCAGTGGCCTAACCCACTGAGCCACCCAGGCGCCCCTGTTTATAATTTTTTAAATTTTTTAAAAATTAAATTAAATTTAATTTAATTTAATTTAATTTTAAATTTAATTAAATTAAATTTTTAATTTTTTAAAGAACCTCCATATTGTTTTCCATAGTGTCTCCACCAATTCACATTCCACCAACAAAGCACAAGAGTTCCCATTTCTCCACATCCTTACCAACCTGTTATTTCTTGTGTTGTTGATAATAGCCATTCTAACAGATGTGAAGTGGTATCTCATTGTGATTTTGATTTACATTTCCCTGATTGTTAGTGATGTTGAACATCGTACCTGTTGGCCATGTATATCTACTTTGGAAAAATATGCATTCAGATCTTCTGCTTATTTTTTAATCAGATTGGGTTTTTTTGTTTTTGTTGGTTTTTTTGCTATTGACTTGTGTGAATTCTTTATATATTCTTGTATATATTCTTGTATAATTCTTGATGAGGGGTATTAACCCCTTATCATTTATACGATTTGCAAATATTTTCTCCCATTCAGTAGGTTGCCTTTTCATTTTGTTAATGGTTTCCTTTGATGTGTAGAAGTTTTTTAGCATGATGCAGTCTCCTTTGTTTATTTTTGGTTTTGTTGCCTTTACCTGTGATGTCATATCCAAAAAATTATTACCAAGACTATATCAAGGATTAGTTTTCTTCTAAGATTTTTATGATTTCAGGTCTTATGTTCATCTTTCACCCGTGTTGAGTTAATTTTTGTGTATGATGTAAGGATGCAGTCCAATATCATTCTGTTGCATGTGGCTTTCTGGTTTTCCAAGCAGCATTTATTAAAGAGACGGTCCTTTCCTCAGTGTGTATTCTTGGCTCCTTTTCATAAATGAATTGGCCATACATGTGTAAGATTATTTTGGGGGCCCCTATTCGGGTCTAATAATCTTTATGTCTGTTTTTATGCCTGTGCCATACTGTTATGATGACTATTGCTTTGTAATAGAGTCTGGAATCAGGGAGCATGTTTCCTCCAGGTTTGTTCTTCTTTCTCAATCCCCTTTGGCTTTGTGTTTCCATACAAAGTTTAGGATTGTTCCAAATCTGTGAAGAATGCCACTGAATTTTGACTGGAATTGCACTAAATATATGTCACTTTGGGCAGTACAGACATTTTAATAATATTAACTTCTCCAATTCATGAGCATGGAATATCTTTCTATTTATTTGTATCGTCAATTTCTTTCATTAATGTCTTGTAGTTTTCAGCTGACAGGTCTTTTTTTTTCCTTCCTTGGTGAAACTGATTCCTAGGAATTTTATTCTTTTTGATGTAATTTATTTCATTTAAGACTTTATTTATATGACAGGGACGCCTGGGTGGCTCAATCGTTAAGCATCTGCCTTTGGCTCAGGTCATGATCCCAGTGTCCTGGGATCGAGCCCCACATCGGACTCCCTGCTTGGTGGGAAGCCTGCTTCTCCCTCTGCCTCTCTCACTTCCCCTGCTTGTGTTCCCTCTCTCACTGTTTCTCTCTCTCTGTCAAATAAATAAATAAAATCTATTTTTAAAAACTTTTTTTTTATATGGCAGACATAGAGAGAGCATAAGTAGGGGGAGAAGCAAGTAGAAGGAAAATCAGGCTCCCAAGCTTGAACAGGGAGCCTGATACCAGACTCAATCCCAGGACCCTGGGATCATGACCTGAGCTGAAGACAGCCACTTTGACTAAGCTACCCAGGCACCCTCTTTTTTAAAATATAAACATATAATGTATTATTAGCCCCAGGGGTACATGTCTGTGAATCGCCAGGTTTACACACTTCACAGCATTCACCATAGCACATACCCTTCCCAACATCCACAACACCACCACCCTCTCCCTACCCCATGTGCCCAGCCCTCCTAAGTTTGTTTTGTGACATCAGGAGTCTCTTATGGCTTGTCTCCCTCCCAATACCATCTTGTTTCATTTATTCTTTTCCTACCCTCTAACCCCCCACGTTGCATCTCCACTTCCTCATATCAGGGAGATCATATGATAGTTGTCTTTCTCTGATCGACTTATTTCGCTCAGCATAATACCCTCTAGTTCCATCCACGTTGTCGCAAATGGCAAGATTTCATTTCTTTTAATGGCTGCATAGTATTCCATGATATATATATGTACCACCTCTTCTTTATCCATTCATCTGTTGATGGACATTTGGGCTCTTTCCATAGTTCGGCTATTGTGGACATTGCTGCTATAAACATTAGGGTGCACACGCCCCTTCGAATCACTACATTTGTATCTTTAGGGTAAATACCCAATAGTGCAATTGCTGGGTTATAGGGTAGCTCTATTTTCAACTTTTTGAGGAAACTCCATGTTGTTTTCCAGAGCGGCTGCACCAGCTTGCATTCCCACCAACAGTGTACGTGGGAAATTCCCCTTTCTCCGCATCCTCGCCTGCATCTATCATTTCCTGACTTGTTCATTTTAGCCATTCTGACTGGTGTGAGGTGATTATCTCATTGTGGTTTTGATTTGTATTTCCCTGAAGGGCCCTCTTTTTAATGGAATTTAAATATGATTATTTTCTTAATGTCTCTGATAGTTTTTTATTAGTGTGTAGAAATGCAACAGATTTTTTTGTATAGATTTTGTGTCCTACAGTTTTATTGTATTCATTTATTAGTTGTAACAGTTTTTTTAAGGACTCTAGAGTTTTTTTGTATATAATGTCATGTCATCTGCATATAGTGATAGTTTTACCCCTTCCTTCCCAATGTGCATGTCTTTTATTTCTTCTTCTTACCTAATTGTTCTGGCTAGGACTTCCAATACTATGTTGAGTAATACTGGTGACAGTGGATATCGTTGCCTTGTTCCTGATCTTAGACAAAAAGATTTTAGCTTTTAACTACTGAGTAGAATGTTAGCTATAGGCTTGTCATATATGGCCTTTACTATGCTGAGATTTATTCTTTTTATATCTGTTTTGGTGAGAGGGCTTTTTGTTTTGTTTTGTTTTTATTAAAGAGAGAGAGAGCACAAGCTTGAATGTGGGGAGGGGCAGTGCGAGAGGGACAAGCAGACTCCCCGCTGAACAGGGAGCCCAACACAGGGCCCAATCCCAGGACCCTGAGATCATGACTTGATAGAAGGCAGACACATAACCAACTGAGCCATCCAGGTGTCCCCTTGACTTGTTGTCATAAATGGAATTTGAATTTTGCCTAATGCCTTTTGTGCATCTATTGAGATGAACACAGGATTTTTATCCATCATTTTGTTAATGTGGCCTATCATCCTGACTGATTTGCAGATGTTGAGCCATCTTTGAATCCCTAGCATACATTCCGCTTGATCACAGCATATAATACTTTTAACATATTGTTAAATTCAGTGTACTGACATTTTGTTGAGGATTTTTACATCTATGCTCATGAGGGATATTGCCCTGTAATTTTCTCTTCTTGTGATATTCTTGTCTGGTTTTGGTATCAGGGTAATGTGGGCCTAAAATGAGTTTGGAAAAGTTTCCTCCTCTTCTATTTCTTGGAAGAGTTTGAGAAGGAAGACTAATTCTTCTTTGAGTATTTGGTAAAATTCATCAGTAAAGCCAACTGGTCCTGGGCTTTTGTTTATTGATAAGTTTTTGATTACTGATTCAATCTCCTTGCTGGTAATTGGTCTGTTCAGATTTTCTATTTCATCGTGATTCATTCTTGGTACAGTGTGTATTTCTAGGAATTTATTAATTTCTTCTAAGTTGTTCAATTTGATGGAATAAAATTTTTCATATTAGTTTCTTATGATACTCTGTATTTCTGTGGTGTCAGTTATTAAGTTCTTTTGTTTCTCATCTTATTTCTTTGAGCCTTCTTTTTTCTTAATGAGTTTAGCTAAAGTTTTGTTGATTTTGTTTTCAAAGAATCAGCTCTTAACTCCACTGATCTTTTCTACTGTTTTTTGGTCCTTTTTCTTTTATTTCTGCCGTAATCTTTGTTATTTTCTTCCTTCTTCTAACTTTCGACTTCATTTGTTCTTCTTTTTTTAGTTCTTTAAGGTATATAGTTAGGCTGTTTATTTTATACTTTTCTGGTTTCTTGAGGTATACAATTATCACTATGTATTCCTTCTCAGAACTTTTTGGGTTGCATTCCATAAATTATGATATGTTACATTTTTATTTTCATTTGCCTCAATGTATTTTTTTCTCTTTTGATTTTTTTTCTTTGACCCATTGATAGTTCAGTAGCCTGTTGTTTAATCTCCTTATATTTGTGAAATTTCCAGTTTTCTTCACATAACTGATACTACTTTCCTACCACTGTCATCAGAAAAGATGCTTGATATGATTTTAATTCTCTTACATTTATTTGGACTTGTTTCTACCATATGATCTATCCCAGAAAAAAACTTCCCCAAGAAAGTTGCTTGTATACTCATCTAGAGCCCCAGTTTTTGCAACTGCTGTCTAAACGACACCTCCAGATAGCCTGGTTCTGATGAACAGTGGGCCTTATGCTCATGGTCCAATAGGACTGTGTATATTTGCATATTTTTGAAAGCTGTTGTCCCTTGAGCTCTCTTCACTTTTTTAAATACTATTTTTTCTTTTGGTTGCTCTGATAAGGTAACTTATACTGCCTTGTCTTTGAGTTCACTGATGTTTTCTTCGGCTTCATCTAGTCTGCTGTTGAATCACTTTAGTGTATTTCTCAGTTCAGTTATTGTATTATTCAGCTCCATGACTTCCACTTGATTTTTTTGTATATTTCCTATCTCTTTATTGAAGTTCTCACTGGGTTCATCCATTCTTCTCCCAGTTTAATGAGCATCTTTATAACCATTACTTTCAACTTTTTATCAGGTAAATTACTTATTTCTATTTTATTAAGACTTTTCCCTTAGGTTTTATTTTGTTTTTTAATTGGGGACATATTCCTCTCTTCCCTTTTTTTGACTCTCTCTTTTGTTTCTATGCAGTAGGTGAAATGTCCACCTTTCCTAGGTCTAAAGGAGTGGTGTCATGTAGGACATGAACTTTGTCTTTTAACCTTGTTCTAGATCTTGTTTGTGGTTGTTCAAGCAGATTATTATATTTTTAATAGCTCCCAGTAGTTGATGGTGTGCCAAGACTTGTCAGTATCCCAAAGAGGAAGAGAATCTCAGCACCGAGATTTAAGCTGATTGGAAGCTAGACTCATAGACAACAGCTTTCAAAAGTAAGCAAATATACACAGTCCTAGTCAAATAGACTAACACTCAAATTGTAGGGATCCCAGAAGAGAGGGGGGCGGGGCAGAATCTTACTTAAAGAAATAATGGCTGAAAACTTCCCTAAAATGAGAAGTGTAACCGGCATCCAGAGCCAGGAAGACCAAAGTTCAATAAGATAAACCCAAAGAGACCCAAACCAAGATACATTATAATTAAAATATCAAAAGTTAAAGATGTGATATAATCTCTGTCTATCTAAAAGCAGCAAGGAAGAAAAAATTTTTTTTCTGTTACATACAAGGGAAGTCCAGCGAGACTATTAGATTTTTCAGCAGAAACTTTATAGTCCATAAGAGAATGGTACAAAAAAAAAAAAAATCAGAGAGCTGAAAAAAAAAATCTTCCAACCAAGAATATTCCACCCAACAAAGTCATTCAGAATTAAAGGAGAGATAGAGTTTTTCACACAACCGGAAGCCAAACGAATTCATCACCACTGAACTGGCCTTAGAAGAAATGTGGGTTTAAAAAAAAAAAAAGATTTAATTATTTATTTGAGAGAGAGAGAGAGAGAGTGCAAGGGGAAGGGCAGAGGAAGAGGGAGAGACAAAATCTCAAACAGACTCCTCATAAAGTACACAGCCCAAAGTGGGGCTTTATCCCAGGACCCTGAGATCAAGACCTGAGCTGAAATCAAGAGTTAGCTGCTCAAGTGATAAGCCACCCAGGCATCCCATGGTCTTACAAGAAATGTTACAGGAACATCTTTGAGCTGAAAAGAAAGGGTAGTAATTAGGAACAAGAAAACATGAAAGAATAAATCTCACTGGAAAGGTAAATATATAGTAAAGGTAGTGGGTTAATCACTGAAAAATATAGTACGAAGATTTAAAAACAACAGTAGTAAATATAACTATGATTACAACTATTAGTAAGGGATACATAAGATTAAAGGAGTAAAATGAGACATCAAAAACATAAAGCATGGGTGGAGAGTAAAAATGTAGAGTTTTAGAATGTGATCAAATAAGTTGTTATCAACTTATAACATATAGGTTATTATATATATAAGGCTCATGATAATCACATGCAAAAACCCATAGTAAATACATATATGATAGAGACAAAGGAACTTAAGTAAACCATTAAAGAAAGTCATCAAATAAAAGAGAGCAAGATTAGAAAAAAGGAACAGAAAAGGAACTACAAAAACAGCCAGCAAACAATTAACAAAATGGCAATAAGTATGTATCTATCAAGAATTACTTTAGGGGCACCTGGGTGGCTCAGTAGGTTAAAGCCTCTGCCTTCGGCTCAGGTCGTGATCTCAAGGTCCTGGGATCGAGCCCCGCATCAGGCTTTCTGCTTGGAAGGGAGCCTGCTTCCCTTCCTCTCTCTCTCTGCATGCCTCCCTGCCTACTTGTGATCTCTGTCTATCAAATAAATAAATAAATATTTTTTTTTAAATGTGTAAGAATTACTTTAAATGTAAATGAACTAAATTCTCCAATCAAAAGACCGCAGTGACTATATGGATTAAAAAAACAAAACCTTTCCATATGGTGCTTATAAGAAACTCACATTTGGGTTTTTTTTTTTTTTCATTTTGGTTCTTTTCCGTTAATTGCATGAAGAAGTTACACTAGTCCAAGTTAAAGGCAGATCCCAAATGGTTATGTTATACAAGCTGTGAGGTTTTTAAATTTGTGACAAGAGACAGAAGGGAAATTCTACTCATTTCAAGGAAATCCTCATTTAAGCTTCAGTGAGCCAAAAGCACTTGAAACCATGAACCTTCAGCTGGTCATCCTCAGCCAGTTCAATCTCTCTGGATTGGCGTATGTTCTTACACTGGTCACCCTGTAGCTAAATTACTTCTCCATATTCTGGATGCTCAACTACAGTACCATTAAAAGCAGATTTCTTCTTGAATGCTTTCATAGTTTCTTTTTATCATGATCATCAGCTATCCGTTGGATAGTAGTAAGGGTCTTCCTGCTATTTCTCTGTTGAATTCTTATATGGATAAAATCCTCAGTGCCAGCAGGAAGCAGATTTTCACCCTTGCTTGCATCATCAAAGGGGTCAAAAGAAGGGAGGTTCCAGATAGCAGACAGAAGAAAAGATTCCTTTTCCTGGGTGGAAATAGCCTGTGGAAGGTGGTGGCAGGAGATGGCAGGCATGGGAGGAGCATCAGGAAGCAAGTGGGCTTGAGGAGAAGGCCACTCAGTTCTTGGAAGTGGCCCAGTGACTGGAGCCAAGGGACTGACTCACTTTAGATGTAAAGACACAGGGGTAGTTGGATGGCTCAGTCCTTAGGCATCCACCTTTGACTCTGGTCATGATCCCAGGGTCCTGGGATTGAACCCCACATTGTACTCCCTGCTTGGCTGGGGGCCTGCTTCTCCTTCTCCCACTCCCCCTGCCTATGTTCCCTCTTTCACCGTGTCTCTCTCTGTCAAATAAATAAATAAAATCTTAAAAAAAAAAAAAAAAAAAAAAAGGGCGCCTGGGTGGCTCAGTGGGTTAAGCCGCTGCCTTCGGCTCGGGTCATGATCTCAGGGTCCTGGGATCGAGTCCCGCATCGGGCTCTCTGCTCAGCAGGGAGCCTGCTTCCTCCTCTCTCTCTGCCTACTTGTGATCTCTCTCTGTCAAATAAATAAATAAAATCTTAAAAAAAAAAAAAAGACACAGACTGAAAATGAAGGGATAGAAAAAGATTCACAAATTGAAAACGAAAAGAATGTTAGGATAGCCATACTTACTTCAGAAAAAATAGACTTTAAAACAAAGACTATAATAAGAATCAAAGAAGGGCATTAGGTGATGATAAAGGGGCCATTTCAACAAGAGGCTATAACATTTATAAATACTCATGTACCCAACATAGGAGCACCTAAATATACAAAGCAAATATTAACAGACTTAAAGTAGAACTATACAGAAATACAGTAATAGTAGGGGTCTTTAATACCCCCACTTGCATCATTGGATAGAAACATCCAGACGGAAAATCAATAAGCAAATAACAGACTTAAATGACACATTAGACCAGATGGACTTAACAAATTTTTTTTTTTTTTTTTTTTTTAGTTTGTCAAAGAGAGAAAGAGAGACAGTGTTCCCAAGCAGGGGGAGCAGCAGGCAGAGGGAGAAGCAGGCTTGAGGGAGCCTGACATAGGACTTGATCCCAGGACCCTGGGATCATGACCTGAGCTAAAGACAGATGCTTAACGGACTAAGCCACCCAGGCATCTTGTGTTAACAGATATTTACAGAACATTACATCCAAAATCACCAGAATACACATTCTTCTCAATGTGCATGCAGAACTTTCTCAAGATTGCTATTTGGGGTGATAAAAAAAACTTTGGAACCAGAGAGTGGTGATTACAGCCCAACATGATGAACGCACTTACTGTCACTGAACTGTACAGTTTAAAATGGTTACAATGGTAAATTTCATCTGTATTTTACTACTAAAAAAAAAAATAGCATTAGGAGAATTAAAAGACATGCCACAAAGTGCAAACAAGTATTTGCAAAACATATACAAACAACGAGTTTGATTCAGAATGTATATGTTATAGCTTTTAAAAATAAATAAAGGTAGAAAACCTAAGTGAAAAAAGGAGAAAAAATATCCAAAAGGACACCTCAACAGAGAGTAAATGCCAGTGGACCCTTATACTATGCAGACTTGTTCATCCTCTACAATAATCAGAGAAATGCAGGTTGAAAAAACAGTGAAACACCACTATCCGCACACCAGACCATGGCTGCTCAGAGGCAGGGGTGAGTCTCAGGGCTGAGAAGAGGGAAGCTCCAAAGTCTGACCAGAACGTAGGGAGAGGAGGGTCTCCTCTTCCCCATAGCCAACAACCACTGCCAATATATGTGGACATTTCATAACTATTTTCAGATCTGAGAATCAAATGTGGTCATGGAAAAGATTCTGGTGAATTATTCATAAAAATCCAATTTCCTCATTTTAAGGTAGAAACTGGGGCAGTGGCTGGATTAACGACCTTCCCGAGGTCGAACTGGCTAGCAGAGCCAAAACTCGACCTTTAACCTTCTCCCTGCCATTTCATGTTCCTCTGTGCTCCTGCGTCTTGATGTGAAAGGGCCAAATTTTGTCAGTGGCCACTTATAACCCGCTAACCCTCTAAAATTTTCCTCTCGCATTAAAAAATAAATAAATAAATAATTTTTTAAAAAATCCAAGTCTTTTCCATGGCCCACAAAGCCATCCATGTGTGATCTTGACAAGGTCTCTGGCCTCCTCCCCCACCACACCCTCCTCACCCCCCCCCCCCCGCCCATGTCCATTTCAGCCCCTCAGCCCCTCTGCTGTTCCTGGATAAGGAAGCACCGGATGTCCCTCTCGAGGTTTTGCATTCCTGGCTTCCCCCCAAACCCCAGGGTTTCCAGAGGGCCTGCCTCACTCTTCTTAAGATCTCCATCCTGGGGCACCTGGGTGGCTCAGTGGGTTAAGGCCTCTGCCTTCAGCTCACGTCATGATCTCAGGGTCCTGGGATGGAGCCCCGCATCAGGCTCTCTGCTCCACAGGGAGCCTGCTTCCTCCTCTCTCTCTCTCTGCCTGCCTCTCTGTCTACTGGTGAAATTAATTAATTAATTAATTAATTAAAATCTTTAAAAAAAAAAACCTCCACCCCCCCCCCACAACATCACCTACCAAAGAAAACAAAACAAGCAGACAAACCAACCAAACAAACAAACAGGCATGCAAGGCCCCATTCCTTCCATCCTGCTTTGCTTTCCTTCAGGTGGGAGATATGTACTCGCTTATCTGGACACTGTCTATCTTTCTCCTCTAAAACATAAGTCCGTGAGAACAGGACACTTGCTGTCTATACTTTTTGGTGTCATTACAGCCTAGAACAGTATCTGCCACAAAAAGGAATTTAAAATATTTTTGTTAAGTTTATTGATTTAAGTAAAAAGTTGGGTTTTCCTTTTTTGTTTTTTTTTGGGGGGGGGCCTGGCTAGAAAGCTAGAGTATAGAGGGGTCTAGGGAACTTCCAGTCAAATGGCCTGGGTTTGAACCTCATTACTCCACCAGTTGATAGTGATTATGAATTACAAATCTAGATTTCTCTGCTTTTAAATTTTCTATTTCAGTCGATTCAGAAAGTTCACGGTTATTGGTTATGTACGTTCTTCTACCATTCCCCACGAATACTTCCCTCCAGCACACACAGTTTAGAACGTGCTCAGCAAAGAAATATTTAACCCCACCCTTCTGTATATTCCTATTTTGAATTTAAAATCCTTTTATTTTTGTTAACTTTTTAAAAATTGCTTTCTTCTCAGGATTTGGATTAAATTTAATAGAAAAATAACACTTGGTAGCAAAGCTGACACAAGAAAGTTGGGCCACTATGTCATATTTAGAAATTGCCCAGTATACTGGTCAGTTACACAACAGATTTGTAAAGATCAAGAGCTTGATTACATATTAACAGTTCCTAATTAAAACAAACGCACTATGAAAACCAATTCACCAGAGTAACTCTAACCATAAAACACTTGGGAATTCATTTAACACAAAAAGTATGGTACTTTTATTTTATTTTATTTAAAGATTTTATTTATTTATTTTACAGAAAGAAAGCTCACAAGTAGGCAGAGAGGCAGGCAGAGAGAAAGGAGGAAGCAGGCTCCCCACTATGCAGAGAGCCCGATGCAGGGCTCAATCCCAGGGCCCTGGGATCACGACCTGAGCTGAAGGCAGAGGCCTTAACCCACTGAACCACCCAGGTGCCCCAGTATGGTACTTTTAAAACCAACTCTGAAAGTAAGAAAGAGAAATAAACAACAGAAGTAGACACCCATCTTTTTGCTCTTGAAAGGAAGACTTTTAAGAACATAAGCCAATTAGAAATGTGCTTATTTCTTAGGTATTATGCAGCAGAGATGTCTGTGGGTATCTCACTGGCAGAATTTATAGATATCATCAGATATTAGAACAAATCAAGTCTTCTGTGCTCTGCAGAAACAGATCCAGGTTTTGAGCGGCTGGAAGCTTATGCACTTTAAGAAGAAGGCTCTCTTTCTTTTAAGTGCAAAATTATAAATACAAAACAGTGAGGGTCCTTCCAGGAACCTGAGAAAGGGCCCTGGAATTAAGTCTCTAATGCTTACTTTTCTTTCTCTTCTTAGAAGACCCACCTCTGGTGTTGGAAGACACCAAAGTGAAGGATCAGAAGGAAAAGTACATTTCCCACAACCAGTACGCTGCCACATGCCCCGGTGACAAGTGTCCAGAGGAAAACATTCACAGCAGAGGGTCCCCGATAAGAGTTCTACCAACACAGGCTCTGCGATGTCTGGAATGTGAAATGGCCCTACTTGGAGGTACACATTTCTGCCACTTACCGCAACCTCAAAATGCAACTGCAGGCAACAGAGATCGATTTAGAGAGTGGATCCACTGTGATCCTACGGTATCACAACAATGTGATCTGCTGTGCTTATTGCAACAATGTCTAGATCTGGGAAAAGCCAGATGCAGGAACGAACACCCTGAGACGCATACAAAAAAAGACAAAGGTGGGTGACCATGGGACGTAGCTTGTGTGTATAGGCATTACAGCAAGTGCTGGCGATTATATATATGCCACTTACTATATGCCAGGAGCTGTCCTGACCACTCACACACTTGGTGATCTGCTCACTCCTCATCAACACCTGTGAGGGCAGTACTTCTTTCTCCCCAGTTAGGAGATGAGGAAAATGAGGCATAGGGGTTAGGTAACTTGTCCAAGGTCCTGCAGCTAGAAAGGTAACAAATTTAGGATTTGAACTCAGGTAATCTGGCTCCAGAGTCCATAGTCTTAGTCTCCTACTCTCTAACACACAGAAATTCTATTAATTTGGAAATGGGCTGTAGAAATGACTGCAGTTTCCTATAATCAAGAGGGAACAGAAAATTGCTGATTAACGATTCCAGAACCTCAGGAAATATACTATTTCATCTAGTGGATGTTGGTTTTGTTTCCTGGCAGTTATTTCAGTCATGAACTCTATCCTTAGAAAGTGACTAAATGTGACATCTGAAAATAAAGGAATGACCCTGTTTTTTTAAAAAAAAAAAAAAATCTGAATTTTTACTTACTGGATCTTTAACATAAAGCTACTCATCTTTTCCTAAGAAAATTCAAATCTCTACCATTTATTTTGATGATGTACTATAATCAATCCTAGTCAGGGCTGAATTAACCTAAAAATCTGTTTACTTTTGTAAAAAAATGTTTAAAAACAGACTTAATAATACATTATAGAAGATTTATAGGGGGTCCTTTTCAGCTGTGACACTGGTCTGGCCTGTTGGGATTGTAAGTTCACATTGAATTGAGTTTCTTCTGAGTTTTTTCTGGGAAGAACGATTTCAAGTATTTTTAAAAAGAACTATTTAACCAAACCCACTTAAAAATTCTTAAGAGCTACTATCTACGTATAACCTTTATCAACCTCTTTTTTTTTTTTAAAGATTATAGCAGCAATGGCCACGGTCACCAAACTATGGAAAGAACCAAGATGCCCTTCAACGGACAAATGGATAAGGAAGATGTGGTCCATATACACTATGGAGTGTTATGCCTCCATCAGAAAGGATGAATACCCAACTTTTGTAGCAACATGGTCTGGACTGGAAGAGATTATGCTGAGTGAAATAAGTCAAGCAGAGAGAGTCAATTATCATATGGTTTCACTTATTTGTGGAGCATAACAAATAACATGGAGGATATGAGGAGTTAGGAGAAGGGAGTTGGGGTAAATTGGAAGGGGAGGTGAATCATGAGAGACTATGAACTCTGAAAAACAATCTGAAGTGGCGGGGGGGTGGGAGGTTGGGGGAACCAGGTGGTGGGTATTAGAGAGGGCACAGATTGCATGGAGCACTGGGTGTGGTGAAAAAATAATGAATACTGTTATGCTGAAAATAAATAAATAAAATTTTTTAAAAAGGATTTCCTTTATTTATTTGACAGACAGAGATCACAAGTAGGCAGAGAGGCAGAGAGAGAGGAAGGGAAGCAGGTTCCCTGTGGAGCAGAGAGCCCAATGTGGACTCCATCCCAGGAGCCTAGGATCATGACCCGAGCCAAAGGCTGAGGCTTTAACCCACTGAGCCACCCAGGCGCCCCTCAACCTCTTTCATATAACTACTTCCAGAAATATTTTCTTCTCCGAGGTCTCTCTTCCACAAAATGAAATTACTTGCATGTGTAGGACTCCCACCACCTCCCGGTGGGGGGCGGGGAGGGGGGGCAGTGAAGAAGAAAGAAACACAAACCAACAATGTGAAAAGAACTCCCTCTTCAAGGTCTTCTACATAAAGCCAAAGCAGGGAAGGAGGAAGGAAACTCTGCATACAGGTGGTCAGTGGACTTGTGTTTAAGGAAGTCCCCCTTTGCGGTCAGTAGCACAGTGTGGTTTAACAGATAGCAGCATGTCAGCCAGAAAGATTAGACATTTTGGTTCACCTACTCAAATGGGACATTATTTCAGAGAAGGCAGCCTGACTTTGTCTCCCGTTTCTTCACTTGTAAAATAAATGGTGGATAAACGTGTTAAGTTACCTATAGATACACTTTATGGAGATACTACAGAAAAGAGAAGGTTGCAAGCAGGCCTGCAAAACCCTGGTACTTTTGTGAAATCTAAATGAAGTAAAATTGAAGAACAGAAGGAAACCCTGAAATCCTGTATGTGCAACTACCCCCACTGACACGTGGAAACCCAAGGGCAACTGAAGTTCAAGGGTCATAGGTGAGAGGGCACACAACAGTGGAGCACGGAGGATGGGAACTCCCGCTCCACAGCAGAGCAGATGCACCGTAAGAAAGTCTGTCATCACGAACCCATAGAAGTAGAACTAGAGCTTAATGAGACTGTGAGCTTCACAAAGCCAGAATCAGGCATCTTTTAATTCCTCCATCTCTAGCATTACTATACATACTCAGGAAGTCTTTGCTGTACAATTAATGAATGAACTAAAACAGGTGATGTGAGGCCCACATGACAAATAACTGTATGGACTTATGGCCCCTCTTCTGCCAGAAAATATATAAATAACATATTAAATATATTTAATAAATCTATAATTCTTCATGATTTATAAATTCTATAACTTATATAATTCTATATATAATTTATAAATATACTTGTATATATGATTTACATAGTCCTCTAAAATGAGAAAAATTCAGGTTATAATCTCATGAGCAGGGAATTGTATCTCCCCATGTACCTTTTGTCATGGCAAGACAAATTAAGGAAAAGCTATACTTACGTGGTTATGTGCAATAAAGATAGAGTGGGAAGAAGTGTTCTCATACAACTAGGATAATCAGGAGGAATTCCCTTCCCACAATCAATTAAAAATTACTAGAGATTTCATTTAAGTCTCTTACTTACTCATTGAATTTTATTTTGCAAACAACTGCATTTGGTGCAGTTTTTCACTTTAGGTGTTTAGTAATGCAGAGTCATGCAAGGATTATAGACAATGGTCTATGACTAAACATTAAAAAGGTAAAAGAGCTTTAGTAATATAGACTATAACAGCGTTTTTCATTATCTGAAGTTGGAACCGGCAAATTTTAATATTTTACCTCGGAAGTACAGTGTAGTCCCCAAACCTAAAGGCTCATAATGGCAGAAGTTCTCCTAATACAATCAGTTGCCCAACAACACAGGTGTTTCTAATTTCCCTTTGCAGATAATTCTCCACGTGCGCCTGAACAGCACCAACCAACGTCTGAGACCTAGCATGTCTTAAACCACCCAGAAACAATGCAACGTGCAGTTTCACTTTCTCGAGTCGCTGTATGATTTCTTCTGATAGTTCAGGGTCTAGTTGTTTCAAATAATGTCCACATTTTAGTTTAGGGGAGAGGGTAACACTAATAAATAGCAAATAAGGACACTTTTTTTTTCTAAACTTAAATAATGCATCTCCTTAAAAAAAAAGAAAAAGAAACAAAATAAGAAGTAATTATCACAATGTCTCTAAGGATCTTTTTGCTTCCCTAAAACACTAACCAACCACCACCATCGTAATTATTGCCAATGAAAGCTTTTTTGAGAAGCTGGAAGGTGGAAGGCATTGTGTGAAACATTTCAGTTATGAGGCAACAAACTTTGCCTTCAAAGAGGTAACTACATCATTTGTGAGGGGAAAAAAACACTATAATAATAAAATACAAATAAATTTAACAGTATCTTTATTATTTATTTATTTATTTATTTGACAGAGAAAGAGATCACAAGTAGGCAGAGAAGCAGGCAGAGAGAGAGAGGAGGAAGCAGGCTCCCTGATGAGCAGAGAGCCCGATACGGGACTCGATCCCAGGACCCTGAGATCATGACCTGAGCCGAAGGCAGCGGCTTAACCCACTGAGCCACCCAGGTGCCCCTAACAGTATTTTTAAAAGAGCAAGATGCTTATAACTGATAGGCAGGGGGAGGGGAGGGCTAGAAATAAAGGGAAGGAAACTATTACGTGCAACAAGAGGCAAAGCTGCAAAGGCAGAGAAGACATCAGTATTTTTAAGCAGAGGTGCCCGAACAGTGACTAGATGGTGTCTATTCTGTGAATAACCATATTGTACCAGGTGTGTAAGTGAATAACCAGGTGTGTAAGTGCTCTCACCTACTCCGGCAACCCAAATACATCCTTCCCAGAACTGAGACAGGATAATCAGAGACTAACTCAGAAACATTCAGATCTGAGTTTTGGTCCAGTTTTAGCCATCAGCTGACTGGGTGAACTTGAGCAGATCGTCTCCTTACCTTCAATTCCCACAAGTGAAAAACTTGGGGGGGGGGGCATTCTTTATAATACCTTCAAGCTCTAAAATTGTATGATTCTAAATAAAGTAAAAGGAAATCATATCATTCTTCTTTATTATTAACAAATTAATTATCACCTTGTATGGCCAATTGCCAGTTACAGAAATCTATATAAGTCTAGAACAGAACAGATCCACAAACATACGAAATTCCCTTATACCCCCAGGGCCTTTGCACATGCTGCTTCCATTGCGTGGAATGGGCACTCCTTGCCCAACCTTACTCATACTCCAATCTTGGCCAAGTGGAGGCCTCCAACCCTTCCCCAACATCTACCACACCCCTAAAACCTATGGAATCTACACTTGTGCCACCAAATCTTCCTCCACACATATAATTTGGTCTCTTTAACTGTCCCTCAAGATAAGTGCTATCATAACTATCTTCTCCAACACTTACTAGAAACTACTAATTACAGAAGTAGCTTCAAAGACTTCTAAGAATCCCCAACCCAGCACTTCATGATGCAACAAGAGAAAAATAAAACTCACATGTTACAAAAATCATGATGTCAAACATAGTTCTTTTTTTCAAAAACTGCAAGAAGTTTCACACATTTCGAGTTACGAGAAGTTTCTTTCAAGACAGACGGGGGGTGGGGTGGGGGGGAATAAAAGTAAGGAGAAACACTATGTTTATTTCAAGTGATGCCATTTCCAAACATTCTGGAAACTGGTCTTTTCCTAACTGCCTTCAGTGCCTATGGCAGGGTTTTTGAATATATTTAGTGGAAAAAGTGCTAAATAAAACTTTGAGGGAAATTTGACTTTTTGATATCACTAAAAATTGCTGACAGCTAAGTCTTCTTTTTTTTAAGATTAATTTCTTTACTTTAAAGAAAGAGAGAGTGTGCATGGCCAGGGAGGGGCAGAGGGAGAGGGACAGAGATGCTGAACTGAGCCAGTGTGGGGCTCAATCCCATGAACATAGCCTGAGCAGAAACCGAGAGTCAGACACTTAACCAACTGTACCACCCTGCTGAGAGCTAAGTCTTACAAATAAAATAAACTAGGTAATGCCATTTCTGACCAAAAAATACTGATGTTCCTTGGACTCTTTGTCTCATCCTAATACAGATAATCAATGAAAAAACACAGTTAGTTTAGATCTTGCAAACCAGGAGCGTCTTAATTATCATATGATCTCCCTGATATGAGGAAGTTGAGAGGCAACATGGGGGGCTTGGGGGGTAGGAATGGAATCAATGAAACAAGATGGGATCGGGAGGAAGACAAACCATAAGAGACTCTTAATCTCACAAAACAAACTGAGGGTTGCCAGGGGGAGAGGGGTAGGGAGAGGGTGATGGGGTTATGGACATTGGGGAAGGTATGTGCTACGGTGAGTGCTGTGAAGTGTGTAAACTTGGCGATTCACAGACCTGTACCCTTGGGGCTAATAATACATTTTATGTTAATAAATAAGAAAAGAGAAAAAAAAAACCTTTATGTCTTGACCAACCAAATGTAATGCATAACCCACAATTAGATCCCAGACTTGGAAAGGGGAGGAAGTTGAGAAATAACTATGAAGTCGTCAGTGGCATGATGAATGAAATTTGACCACAGACTCTGGATTCGATAACAGGGGCATATCAATGTTAACCATCCTGACTTTGGTCATAATACTGTGGTTATAAAGAATGGCCTTGTTCCTACACAATACACAAAGACTTTTTTAGTGGTAAAAGGGCCAATGTCTACATCCTCCTCTCAAATGGTTCAGTAACCATCAGGCAAGTGAAGAGAGAGACAGAGACAAAGATGGCAGTGCAAACAGGGCAACAATGAGAGGAAACTTGTGAATCTGATTAAAAGTTACTTGAGAGTTCCTTGTACTATTCCTCTAACTTTTCTGTAAGTTGAAACACAGCAAAATAAAAAGTTAGCCAGAAATTTTTAGGAATTGTATTTTAGCCCCTCTTCTGTCTTAAATAGGTTTCGACTTCCTAGAGGGGAAAAAAAAAAAAAAACAGTGAGTATGATTATATGAAAATAGATTAATTTGCCAAATTAAGGGCAATGAATCAGATCCTAAGATTTCAGACCTGCCTCTTGGCCTTTAACGTGACTAATGATAAGGAAACTCAGATCTAGGACAGTAGGTAAGAAAACAGATATGAATGAGAAGTGAGAGAAGAGACACAAGAAAGGAAACTGAGGCACAAGACAAGGAGCTGATGCAAACTACCCTCAGAAACAAGGAAACTCAACTGCCAATAGAGAATGAGTTTTCAGGGTGCCTGGGTGGTTCAGTGGGTTAAGCCTCTGCCTTTGGCTCAAGTCATGATCTCAGGGTCGTGGGATCGAGTCCCACATCAGGCTCCTTGCTTGGCGGGAAGCCTGCTTCTCTTTCTCCCACTCCCCCTGCTTGAGTTCCCTCTCTCACTGCATCTCTCTCTGTCAAATAAATAAATAAAATATAAATAAATCAATAAAATCTTAAAGAAAAGATTTTTTTTGCTAGGCACTCAACACATTTTTGATGAATAAAATAGATAGTGGAATGGACAGATGAATCCTCACAGGCTGTAGGAAGACCATATCGCTCTAAGTAGACGGAACAACATTAAGAAAGGCACAACGTGAAAGACACAGCAGGAGGGGGAGGAGGAAAGAGGGAAGACAAGGAAACCTGGCATCACGTACCTTGTACTGCAAGCTAAGGAGTTTTCACTTGATCCAAGAGAAGATACAAAGCTACAAGTTTGAAATATCCCCATGATGGCTGCATGAATAAAATATTAAGGTCCAAGAGTAGAATCAAATAGGGCAGTAATCCATCAAGAGAATGGAGTTGGGAACCTCAATAAGGTTGTAACTAAAGGGAAAAGTCACGGCATTAGGTAAAAGACTGGATGTGTGCTGGGTTGAAATGGAAATGAGGAAGGAGGCGTTAAGAGTGTAGAGAGATGGGGCACCTGGGTGGCTCGGTGGGTTAAAGCCTCTGCCTTAGGCTCAGGTCATGATCTCAGAGTCCTGGGATCAAGTCCCACATCGGGCTCTCTGCTCAGCGGGGAGCCTGCTTCCTCCTCCCTCTCTCTCTGCCTGAGTCCCCCTACTTGTGATCTCTGTCTGTCAAATAAATAAATAAAATCTTAAAAAAAAATTAAGAGTGTAGAGAGATATATGGGAGGAAGAATATTGTTTTATAAAGTCCAATTAGACAGTGGCTGAGCCAGGACAAAAAACCCTGCCTAGTGCTAATTTTCTCTAACTCAAAGAAAATATTTTAAAAAATCATAACTGAGGGGCACCGGGCCCCTCAGTGGCTCAGTCATTAAGTGTCTGTGTTTGGTTCAGGTCATGATTCCAAGGTGCTGGTATCGGGGCTCACATCAGGCTCCCCGCTTGGCAGGAGGCCTGGTTCTCCCTTTCCCACTCCCCCTGCTTGTGATTCTGTCTCTTGCTGTCTTTCTCTCTGTCAAATAAATAAATAAAATCTTTTAAAAAATCATAACTGAAAGTAGTAAACAAAAATATTCTCAAGGTGCCTGGGTAGTTCAGTTGGTTAAGCATCTGACTCTTCATTTCAGCTCATCATGTCAGGGTCATAAGATCAAGTCCCACATTGGGCTCTGTGCTTGGTGTGGAGTCAACTTGATATTCTCTCTCCCCCTCTCCCTCCACCCCTTACCCCACTTACTCTAAATAAATAAATAAAATCTTTTTTTAAAATTCTCAAAAGCTTTAAAATAAAGCTTTATCTGTGTTATAGAGAAATCTAATAGACTTTTTTCCCAATATTCAAGGTTGTTTCAAAGAGAAGCTTTAGGGCGCCTGGGTGGCTCAGTGAGTTAAGCCTCTGCCTTCGGCTCAGGTCATGATCTCAGGGATCTTCCTGGGATCGATCCCTGCATCGGGCTCTCTGCTCAGCAGAGAGTCTGCTTCCCCCTCTCTCTCTGCCTGCCTCTCTGCCTGCTTGTGATCTCCCTCTGTCTGTCAAATAAATAAATTAAATCTTTAAAAAAAAAAAAAAAGGATAAGCTTTAAAGAAATAGCCCCATGATTCACTAGTGCATAACCTTGTCCAAGTTTTTAAACTTTCTAAGCCTTGCATCACTCATTTTTAAAGTGGGGGCACTAATAAGATGTTTGTTTTGAAGAATAAAGGAAATAATATGTGTAAAGTACTTAGCCCAGTGCCTGGCCTGTATGTGATACTCAATAATTTGTGTCACTGTTACTCCTAAAGCACAGACAATGGTCCTAAGAGACCGCTACCTGAGAAAGTCCTGCTTACCTGGCTGACCCCTGACTGGCATCTGGGAACTTGGGCTTTGAGAGGCTCCTACTATTTCCAGCACTGATAAAAAGAGCTCATTGTGCCCAAGCTGTTTGTACAAAAAATATGGTTTATGCTGAACCCCTAGTTTCCTTCTGGAGTCTGGAATTCTGGTACATGATAGAGAGAGCGTCTATGTGAACAGCTCCAACAAAACCCCTGGGTGCCGAGTCTCTAAATGCACTTTCCTGGTAGACAGCATTTCATAATTGTCACAATCGAAGGCTAGAAGAATTCTGTACATTCTTGGAAGACTCCAGTGAGAAAAGGCTCTTGCAAGCTTGTGCCTGGTTTCCTTTAGATTTTCCCCACATGCCTTTTCCCTTTGCTAATTTAGCTCGGACTCCTTCCATAGTCACAAATCATAGCCATGAAGACAACCATATGCCAAGCACTGTGAGTTCTCCTAATGAATTACCAAACCTGGGGACAGTCTTGGGGATGCCTGACAAAACCAGTCTTTCTACTCCTCAACTTTATAAACTATTTCCATACTGGAGCAGTGTTATAGACAACAAATGACCCAAATTAGTAGTACCAAAGCCCAATTATAAAAAGCTCCTGGAGCTCCTGGGTGGCTCAGTCAGTTAAGCATCTGCCTTGGGCTTAGGTCATGATCCCTGGGTCCTGGCCCAGGATCCCAGCAGCCTGCTTCTCTCTCTCTCTCTCTCTCTCTCTTTCTGTCAAATAAGTAAATAAAATCTTTTCAAAAAATAAAATAAAATAAATAATATATAGTTCCTGATTTCTTAGCTAAAAGTAACTATAAATTTACTTGAATTTATTTATTCCAAATCTCACCATCTAGAAATCTCTCCATTCCTTGTTTTCTCACCATTATTTAATAAACCTTTTTCCTGATTAAGCTCCTGCTCTTCCCTGAATTCCATCTCAAGTCCACATGGAGATTTCCCTCACATGCCGGGGGGCGGGGGGTGGTGGTGGTGGTGGTGGTGTCTAACTCATGTGTCATTTGTTCCCAGACCAGAGAACAAGATCACTTACGAACCCCTCTCCCCTCATCCCCCCAAACTCCCCACCCCCAACCCCCACCCTCACCAGGTCCTCTTTCTATTTGTTATTCTGACTGAGATCAAACAACATCAATTCCTGGAAGGGCTCTTCTCAGTTCATTAGAATATGCAGAAACCATCGCTAATTGAGGACAGTAAGAGCAAGGAGTACAAATCAAAGAATGGCTCACAGCAGAAATCGAAACACATCTTTGCCAATATCAGACTTGGAAGACACAGCTTGAGTGGATTCCTCATCTAAAACAGAATTCCTTAGCATACTTTGAAAAGCACAATAAACTATATTTAATAGATAGAAACGCTTGTTGCCATCATGTTGAAGAGCTGGGGTTCAGAGAACCACAGGAGGATGCATGTCTGAGTCACATTATGATTAACTAAGAGTTTTAATAAGGCATTAATGGCACTTAATTGCCATGAAGAAACTAGGGATCACGGTGCCTAGATCAATGAATAGCCTACCCACAGTTTTTCTTTTAAAAACAGAACTATGAACAACTAAAATAAATATCTCTAGGGCTATTTATCCCAACCTCTGAGTCCCATGGTTTTTCTAATCCACCTCTAGTTTTACATTTTTTTAAAAAAATATTATATTTCAAATACCTATTGATTCTTAAAAGCTACCCATATCACAGCAATTTTGGATCACAGCTTCTAGGGCTGGGGAGATGGAAACCAGAATAACTGAAACAGGGAAGAAACATGACAGTGGGGTGCTACCGGGCTTACCTAGAAGCCAGGCAGAGAGACCTGTCAGGCAGGAACTCAGCCCAGGATGGCCAAAAAAAATTTTTTTTTACTTTTACAAAAATTAAGATTCTTATTTTAAAATTCCTAACTTTTTACTATGAACGATTTATTTTTAACTGTGAGAGGCAAACAAATCTGCAACCGTATTTCAAGCAGAAAGTCCTAAATATGTTAGCGAACGTCTGTCCCTAAGAAAAAGAATCCAGGGGGATCATGGCAGGAGTAGGGGTGAAAGCAGGATGAGGCTCACTGGGCTCATCAGCAGCCAGAAGGGAGGTGGACCCTGACGCTAAGTGTCGCTAAGTTTCAGAAGCTGGGTATTTTTCTGTCCTTTGTGGTTCTTTTTATTATTATTGTTTTTGTTTTTGTTTTGTTTTGTTGTGGCTTTTTTTTTTTTTGGGTTTTCATTTATTTTATTTGTTCAGTGTTCCAAGATTCATTGTTTATGCACCACACCCAGTGCTCCATGCAATACCTGCCCTCCTTAATACCCACCACCAGGCTCACCCCACCCTCCACCCCCAAAACCCTCAGTTTGTTTCCAGGGTCCACAGTCTCTCAGGGTTTGTCTCCCCCTCTGATTTCCCCCAGCTCCCTTCTCCTCTCCATCTCCCAAAGTCCTCTGTGTTACTCCTTATGCTCCACAAATAAGTGAAACCATATGATACTTGACTCTCTCTGCTTGACTTATTTCACTCAGCATAATCTCCTCCAATCCCGCTTATGGTGATACAAAAGTTGCACATTCATCCTTTCCGGTTCTTATAGTGACTAAGGCTCCTCCCAGGCAAGACAGTGGGCCAGGTTCTAAAATAAAGAGGGGTCCCACTGTTCTCTTTATTCCATTTAACCTCAAGCAATTAGGGCAGTTTAAACTTTGTATATTTACCATCTTCAAAGTGACCTAACAATTGCAACATATTTCAACTCGATCCGTCCATATTTCTAAGCAGATAATATTGATTTCTGAGGCTCTTTTTGGTTAAGAAGCTACCACGTTTTACTACTTTCGTCGTTATATTTCTATTCTTTTCTGAGACTTACTACATTAAGTTCAATTTATAACAAATAATTACCAAATACCAAAATGTCTTGTCTTCCCTTAAAATCTATTTTAGATTTTAAAATAGTTCATATTTCTAGTCTTAACTGAAAGCCTTTTGGAACTCTGAATTTTTCAGATTTAATAATTGAAATATAGCACATATGCCATATATACATATATATGTATATATATGTACATATATATATACATACACATGTATATATATATGTACATATATATATACATACACATACATACACACACAAACATACTCCCAGCAGGGACCAGGACAACCCCACATAAATAAACATATTGATATTTGTGCACCCAAAAATGCCAAAAGAAAAAAGAAAAAAAAAAGTCACAGTGACTAGGATAAATTAAGACCAAAACCAGATTCATCTTAGGCCAAGTTTTACAACTCAAAAAGTTTTTCAAATTTGGGTCTTAATTTCTGCAATTTAGAAAGGAAGATAAAGGAGTTTAGTCCTAAATTACATCAGCCTGCAGAATTCCACAAGTCACAACAACAAGCCACAACAGCAATTAACAGAGTTAAGGACAACCAGAAAGAAGCAATGATGCCATTCTCTCTGAATCGGGGGGAACCAACACAGAGAAACCAGTGGGAGTAAGAAAACAAAAACAAAAACAAGCCAAACAACTGAAAAAAAATAAATCAATTTCTCAGGAAGGCACTCTAGGTAGGGGGAAAAAAAAAGAATTAAATAAAACCAAACAATAAGATCACCAAAAATCCCACCATAACCAACCAGACAACAGCATGTGGACAAAAGGGACAACACTCTCCAGTCATTCCCTGGAATCCAAGAATATTTCTAGTAGGGAGGAGCTGGTTGGACCGGCAGGACAAGACGCTGCATTTTCAAGATATCAGGAGAAAACAAGGTTGGCCAGAGGCAACCCTACATTCACAGGCCTCCTCTAGTGGGAAAACCAGAGACTAAAACAACTGAAAAGCCAGGAGCTGGCCGCCTAGCAACACGCCCTCACTACGCCCCATGCTCACAGAGGAGCTTGTTAGAAGTAGAGGGCACGGATTGCATGGAGCACTGGGTGTGGTGAAAAAATAATGAATACTGTTATGCTGAAAATAAATAAAAAATAAGTTTAAAAAAAAAAGTTACTTCTCCCTGCTCCCATAAAAGGCACTCTGCGGTAGCTGCTTATCATAAGAAACACTGAACAGTTCTGCTTCTGGTCAGCCTCAGTAATGTGCTGGCTCCATCAAATCCCTTTTAAGTAATTTCCACATAAGGATGAAGAACTATTCATATAAAGCAATGGACACAGACTCAGTGTATATGGGCTAAAGTCGATTTTGACACATAATACAGTCGTTTATGGGAAGAAGCCATGTGTATACAATATACTTAATGAATTCCACAAGGACCTAAAACCGATGTGGAAATCTGTTTTCTTGAATAGATTAATTCAGTAGGCTGATAGAAAATGCACACCCATATATACTACACCATAATCAAGAGACTTGCGAAGAATTTCTCACCCTATTCTAAGCTTTATCATTCAAATGATAACAAATTATTACCTTAACTTCATTTGCCTGAAATTTATTCCATAAGATTGGGAGAGGAGGGCAGAGGGGGAACAATATTATTAAATATTATCAACATAGAAAGCAGCAAAGTAAATTTTTATTGTCTCCTACCTCTGGTCGACCTTCATAGTAGGTTAACATGGACTTTGTTAGCACAAAAAGTCTCTCTTTATAGTTTAAGGGTGATGTCTTCTTTTTCTGTTGTGATCTTTTAATAAGAATCTCTTCTAGAATAGTGTTAAAATTCATCTCGGTCTTCTGATCACTCTGTCTCCTGCCATTGAAGATCCCAGTATTCTAAAGAGAAGGGGGGGGTGAAAAACAGCTGAAATAAAATGTGACATCTTAATTTTCCAAAGATGTTTTCAGGCCGAATTATCTGCATCACAGCTGGAGCTAATGAATGTTAGTCTAGCACCTGGACTGAAACTGCCCAGGGCACAAAAGCTCACCCTCTCTTCATCCCCAGGCTCATCCTGTTCCTCCATAACCCAGCATTTCACAAGAAATCTAATCAAGGTTTGCCACGATGATGAGTCACTCCTTTGTACCTCCCCCAGCATCCCATAGGTTTCTGGCACATTCTTCTGCTACCTAATTGCAGGGAAACAAATATCTCAGATGAAAAAGTACATTCATCATCTCCATGGCTGATTGAAGCTGGTATTTAAATTGCCTCGGGACCCTAGCACCTGAGATGGATGATCACATGGACCTGGGGGACTTGTGAACAGAATGAATTACCACAGTGGTGGGTAGGGGGTCAGTCTCCAGCTCTGATAAAGATGTAATCTTGATCAAACATCCTAGTTACCACAGCCATGAGGATGTTCTCCAATGTCTACACCATGCTTCATAGTTCTCTTTCCTAGGGTTCCTGCCTCAACCACAAGAGAAAAGGAAATCCACCCGGTCACAACTAACAGACTCAGGGAAGAACCCATCTGGACAAAGTCATCAGCCATGTATTTGGATACCCCACACCTAAACTAAGCCTTCTAAAATTCAACAAAGTTTAACTATCTGAAAACCCAAAACTACTCAGAAAATACATGAAGATTCTTATTTGATAGAAATCAAATGGACAGCAGCCTTTTCTTCCCTGCCCTTCACCGCACATGACAGTCATTGCACATCAAATCATAGGGTAACAGAAGTCACGAAAAAAACGTAAGTGGTTGGGGTGCCTGGGTGCCTGGGTGGCTCAGTGGGTTAAAGCCGCCTTTGGCTCAGGTCATGATCCCAGGGTCCTGGGATTGAGCCCCATGTCGGGCTCTCTGCTCAGTGGGAAGCCTGCCTCTTTTCCTCTCTCTCTCTCTCTCTCTCTGCCTGCCTCTCGGCCTATTTGTGATCTCTGTCTGTCAAATAAGTAAATAAAATCTTTAAAAAAAAAACCACAAGTGGTTACCTGAGAGCAGAGCCAGAGCCTTGACACTGAGTTAGCCACTTGGAATTCTACCATTTCCACATCCAACCTTGAAAGTTGGAAGAATCCCTGCAACTCCCTATTACTGATCTGTCATATCCAGTCAGGACCCCCATTTCTGTAAGATTACTTCACAACAGCTTAACCTCTGTATGTAAGTTCCTTCATTTATAAAACATGGAGATAAATACCCCCAAGGTTATTGTGAGGTTTAATGAGATGTGGGAAAGAAGTTGCTTATTATGAAAACCCTATTAGAAATGTTTACTATCATTATTTTTTTTAATTCCACTGCCTTTTTCCTAGTTTAAATCCTTAACATCTGGACCAGCAGCTCTCCAACTGCTTTTTCTTTCCACAGGTTCTTGCCTCATTTTGTTCAAACAACACACTCCTCATTCCCATTGAATCAATCGTCAAAGATACCACCTTGCATCATACCATTTCATTCACCAGAAATCCTGAATGCCTCCTCAAAACTTCCCTGCCACCTGCAGGAAAAAGTCAAAATTCCCATAATAGCACTAGGCAATCAATCACAATCTGGCTATAACCTATCAACCAATCTTTGCTTCCAATGCTCTTCAAATAGTCCATACCCAGTCAGAATAGTTGGTAAGAAAAATCCACTAGCTCAAAACTTACCTCCTTAATGAAGTCTTTCCTGATGACTCCAATTAATTAAATGCCTTCCAATTCATGCACCCATGATCTCTACGTCACTCATCATAGAACTTATCATAGTCTTCCACTTTCTATAGCAATTAACGTACAGTTTTTAACTTTCACCTAGTTTTAAAGCTTCTAAGGAAAAAGATCTCAACCGTATATGCACATTAAAATCACCTAGGGAGCAGCACCTGGGTGGCAGTCGGTTGCACTTCCTTCCCACTCTAGGATTTGGCTCAGGTAATGATCTCAGGGTCATGAGATCAAGCTCTGCAACCAGCTCCACGCTTAGCAGGGAGTCTGCTTAAGACTCTTTCTTCCTAGGGGCATCTGGGTGGCTCAGCTGGTTAAGCAGCTGACTTTGGCTCAGGTCATGATCCCAGGGTCCTAGGGTGGAGCCCTCCACTGAACTCTCTGCTCAGTCAGGAGCCTGCTTCTCCCTCTCCCTCTGCCTCTGCTCAAGTTTTCTCTTTCTCAAATAAATAAAATCCTTTAAAAAAAAAAGAAAAGAAAAAGATTCTCTCTTCCTAATACAAATCAAAACCACAGTGAGATACCACATCACACCAATCAGAACGACTAAAATTAACAAATCAGGAAATGACAGATGTTGGCAAGGATGCACAGAAAGGGGAACCCTCCTACACTGTTGGTGGGAATGCAAGCTGGTGTAAACGCTCTGGAAAACAGTATGGAGGCTCCCCCAAAAGTTGAAAATAGAGCTACACTACAACCCAGCAATCACACTACTGGTTATTTACCCCAAAGATACAAATGTAGTGATCCAAAGGGGCACCTGCACCCAAATATTTATAGCAGCAATGTCCACAATAGCCAAACGATGGAAAGAGCCCAGATGTCCATCAATAGATGAATGGATAAAGAAGATGTGGTATATATAAACACACACACACAGTGGAATACTATGCAGCCATCAAAAGATGAAATCCTGCCATTTGTAACAACATGGAACTTGAGGGTATTGTGCTAAGTGAAGTAAGTCAACCAGAGAAAGACAAGTATCGTACGATCTCACTCATATTTGGAATTTAAGATGCAAAACAGAGGATCATAGGGGAGGAGAGGGAAAAAATAAACCAGAGACGGAGACAAACCATAAGAGACTCTTAATCACAGGAAACAAATTGAGGGTTTGTGGCAGGGGGCAGGGTTCATGGGGGCAACCAAATGATGGACATTACGGAGGACATATGATGAAATGCCCTGGGTACTATGTAAGACTGATGAATCATTGAACTATAGCTCTGAAACCAACAAGGTATTATATGTTAACTAACTGAATTTAAATTAAAAATAAGTAAATATTTGGAAGGAAATTAATTAATTAACTAATTAATTAATGGAATAGACTAGAGTCCAAAAATAGACCCATATATATATATGGACAAAAGAGTATATGATTCCATTTATATAAAGTCTAAAAACAAGCAAAAACTAATCTATGGTTATAGAAATTAGAAAAATGGTTGCCTATGCAGGGTGCAGGGATGGGGAGTGGGGTAGAGGCAGACCAGGTGGGAATATGAGGAAATTTTCTATGTCTCAACTGGGGTAGAGATTACATGAATGTGTCTAAATGTATTACAACTCCTTGAAGTAGGACCAAAAAAAAAAAAAAAAACCTCTCCCTTCCCCACTGCCTGTCCCCGCTCCTCTTAAACAAGAAAATCATTAATTAATTAATTAATTTTAAAAATCAAGGTGGGAGATGTTTTGAAATGTACAGGCCTCACACCCAGATATTTTTATTCCGTTGGTCTGGGGTGGAGTCCAGGGCATCATGATTTAATATGCAGGTAGACTGGAGAACTGCTATCCTAAAGGAAAAGATTGGGCTCTCAACGTAACTCTAGCACTCTTGGTGGTTAGGGCAGCCTCTCAAAAAGCAGCTGGATGACGGACCCAGTGAAGCCATCAGTTATTCTAAGTTAAGAAGTCAGGGGAAAGTTCTTGCTCCAAAGAAAATCTCTAGCTCTTTTTGCATCTCAGTTGGTCCTCCTTATTCTAAATTAAAATTTTAGTACCCCCCCCCTTTTTTTTTTCCTGAGAAAACAGTTGATGTGTAAATGCCACTTCAGAAATCATCTTTTCGGGGCGCCTGGGTGGCTCAGTGGGTTAAGCCGCTGCCTTTGGCTCAGGTCATGATCTCAGGGTCCTGGGATCAAGTCCCGCATCGGGCTCTCTGCTCAGCAGGGAGTCTGCTTCCCTTCCTCTCTCTCTGCCTGCCTCTCCATCTACTTGTGATTTCTCTCTGTCAAATAAATAAATAAAATCTTTAAAAAAAAAAAAAAAAAAGAAATCATCTTTTCATCTTTGTGTAACACATTTTCAATGCAGGGCAAAAGTGACAACTTACAGAATGGATTGTAAATGAAAAGCAAGCTATGCCCTAGAAAACGGGCCATATGCAGATGTATAGTTCCCAGGCCAGTGAGTAATACCGTAGTTTCCAAATAAAAGGCAGATTTTTGGAAGATGAAATGAGGTGGAGCTCATCTGCAGTTTTAGAAGCAAAAGTCTCAACCTCCAGGGGCAGGAGAAAATACAACATGTTAAATGCATTGAAAAAAAAATCCCCTTATCTGATTTATAAGTGATATTAAATAGTCTTACAAAGAAGATACCAATTGAGTTGAAATAAGTGTTAGACATCATCTATTTCACTCATTTTACAAATTAAAAAGTTGGGGTTTTGAAAAGCTTAGCAACTGGCCTAAAGTCACCCAAGCCAAGATTAGAAGAAAAGTCTCCTGGTTCCAAGTGAAGGGCTCTCTCCACCGTTCCCCACCATATAATTAAAAGCTCACTGTTATTTTAATAATTCATTGCTTCAAGGGAAATCCTGGTCAAAGAAAACTGTTAAGGGACACAAAGATAAAAATAAAGGAATATTCTCTTCATGTAGACTTCCAACTGAAGATAGAGTGTTCTATGTACACAGTTGCATTAGCTCTCTCCTGAAATCCCATTAAATCAGTCCTTTGTTTTTGCTGTTGTCACCATTAAGGAATTAACTCTCATGGAAACAGAAGACAGAACAGGAGATTTCAACAAAATTTGGGAAACTAAAAGCAAGTAAACATGTGGTAGTTCCAGCCAGGATAATGTCTGGAAACAACCCAATGTGTGCCACAAAGCCTCCAAATAACTCAAGAATCAGCAGAACTTGGCATGTCTATAAGTGATGGTAAAGAAGACTTAGAAGAAAAGGATTGTTTGTAGGTCTGTATAAGGTGGGTCCACATGCCCTCTCCCATACCATACAGCCAAGTGACTAATCCTCCCCCAAACCTAGGAGGTTTATAATACAGAAGGTCTCTATACTGGGAGAAACTACAAATAGTTGAGGCTAGGGATACCACACTGCAAAGGGGGGCTTAAGTGAACCCATACAGGCTTAAATTACTCAATGTTGAGATTGCTCAGCTCTCTTTTCCCATCTGACTCCACAATACTAGATAAGGACCAGACTAAAGAGTAAAGACCTACAGATACAGATACAGGGGAGATCCTATGGCCCAGAAATGGCCCAGCCAGATTACCCTATAGGAAAGTCCATAGTCAGCAAGTTCCAACCAGAGCACAAAGCTTCCAATGGACTTTTAGAGCCCAATACATGAATAAGAAAAAGCCAAGAATCATTAAACCCCTAAGAAAAGATTCTAATATGAATTCAAGATCAAATAACAAATTGGGGGAGGGGGGAGCCACTTGGAGGAAACAAAAACTCTGCAGAGAAAAGAAAATGTTAAAGAAAAAAAAAGTAATAAAATCAGAGCTAAGGGAAGATACTGCGTGCATGAAACAAGGTCAGGATACAGCCAAAATAAAGAACAGAAACCAACAAAGAGGAGCATTGGTAAAGAAAAAATAAGAAGAAATGAAAAGCTCAACAGAAGAGATAGAATATAAAGTTGAGGAAATCTCCCAGGAAATAAAACAAAAAAAGCCAAAAACATTAAAAATCGGAGGGAATACAATAAAATTAGAGAACCCATCCAGAAAGTTCAGCGTCTGAAAAAAGAGGACTTCCAGAAGTTGAAAGCAAAGAAAACTGTGAGAAACTAATCAGAGAAGAAATTTAGGAAAATTTCCCCACGTGGAAGTTTATCTTCATATTGAAAATGAACCAAATCAAGGCACAATGCATGAAATTTCAAAATCATAGAGACAGAAGATTCAACAAGCTTATACATAGGTTTCATGGAAAGGCTCACACTTCAGAATGGCAATCATCAAGGCAATATCGGAAGCTGGAAGATAATGGAGAAAAATTCAAAAAATTTTTGATTTCTAACCTAAAACTATGTTTAATCAGACTATCAATGCAGTAATAGGAGAAGAAAGACACTTTCTAAACATGCAAGGCTTTAAACTTTTTCTCTCTGGTTTACCCTTTCAAAAAGCTACTTGAGAATGCAGTCTACCAAAATAAAAAATAAGCCACAAAACACATGGAATCCAGAAAACAAGGGTTCCAACACAAAAGAGAGGTAAGGAGCATCTCCTAGAGGATGGTAAAAGGAAATCCTAAGATGACCTTAGGTGTAGGTCAACACTGGATCAAGTTAGCAGGTTCTTGGAAGAAATTCTTCCAGGATATGAACCTGGAGGCACTGAAAGAAGATTTATAATGAATTAGTAAAACTTAGCCAACTTAAAAAAATAAATCAATGAATTCCAGTGAAAACAACAAAAAAAAAGTGTGCAGAAAAGGAAAAGTAATCACATCATGCTCCAGAGTTCATAATTATGTAAATAAAAATAAAATTCTTATTACCAATATAAATATATTGGGGGTAAGTGTGTGCAGGAAATGTGTGTGTGGATGGGCGAATAACTGTGGAAGACAGCTCTGTCCTCCACGGTACTAGTAGGAAGCTAACAGATCATACCTTAAACAGAAAAAGCAAGAAGTGGCAACTAAATTAAGTATGTCACTTAGAGACTGACAGTACAAAAATATTTTATAAATATATAGAAATATTATATAAACAAAATAAAACTATATAAAATAAAATTTAAAAATATTTATAAAAATACAAAATATTTTATAAAACAACATAAGTGATTGCTTCTTAGAAATATTGGAAGAGAACAGTGTAAAGATATGTGCTCTCTACTCTCGTCCCTTAAAAAACTCCATTGAAACAAAACATGAAAACCAAGGGAAATAATCCCATCAAGCAATGAACAAAATAATGGTCTTTAACTCCAAACCGTGAAACACATATTTGTGAAATACTCTGAAAACTAGACCAAAATAGAGAAGGTAGTTAAGTAGCTTTCCCTAAAAATAAAGATCAATTGTCCTAAAAGATCAATGGATTTTTTGTTAAGATCAGTGAAATCTAGAGAGATAAGCAGACCATGGGATAATCAGGACATATTGCCCATAGAATTACTATTTATACAGAAAAATATTAAAAGTTATTATAATCACCATTATCAAGCTTTTACTATTTTGCTATGTGTTAGCACTATTTCAAACACTAAACACTTTCGATGTATTAAGTAATTCTCTCAACAAACCTTCTCAAGTCAGTACTATTACTATTTATATTTTACAAGTCACATTGCAAGAATAAGAGCAAGTTTTAAAACAGGCAGCCTAACCACAAAGCCTACACTATTAACCACTACACTGCGTGGCCTCTCTCACGGAAGGAAAGGGAGAACCGAAGGATAATAATAATAACAAGTCACTTCCAGCCTTCTAGTTTAGGGAGATTGCTAAAAGCAAATTACTTCAACAGAAATAATTTATGACTTCCAAGGCATGGCTAAGAGCGAGGCACACCAACCTTTCGATACCAAAATCTGAAGGGAGATGTTCTGAGTGAAGGCAGTAATAGGTTTAATATTCTACATTAGAAAACAAAGACAAAACAAAATTTCAGAGTTCCTCATCTTACTCTCCCAGCCATTCTCCATAAGAAAAAGAGCTGATCCATTCAGAAGAACCACAAAGGAACCAACTCTAGGTTGCAAATATCTTCTTAAATAAAAGGCAGAGCTGCAACATAAGACCTTTTATCTGTCCCACAAGAATACTATTCTGTTTACCCTGGCTGCTGACTACTAAAAGTTTGGAAAACTTAACAAACAATTCTAAAATTTCTCTGGAGCCACAAAAGACCTCAGTAGCCAAAGCAATCTTAAAAAGAACAAAACTAGAGGCATCACACCCCTTGATTCCAAACTATACCACAAAGTTATAGAAATCTAAACAGTATATATATATGTCTTTGTCAAGTTCAAGTATTAAAGTATATATTTTTTTTTTAATACCTAAAAATGTGTAGGGCATGTCCCAGTGTACATGGTGGGCACCAAACACATGTTGATGATGACTTTAGTCATCATCTTTGTGATTAGTCACAATACCTTGAATAAAGTACTGCTTTTTTTTAAAATAAGTTTTTTTCAAATCCCAGCACAGTTATTATACAGTGTTAATATACAGAGTTATATACAGTAATATTGGCATAATATTATGCCAATACAGTAAGTATTGGCATAAAACAGACATATCAATCATTGAAATAGAATAAAGAACCCAGCATTAAACCCACAAATATGTAGGCGGCAACCTCTGTGACCTTGGCCACAACAACTTCTTGCTAGACATGTCTTCAAAGGCAGGGGAAACAAAGGCAAAAGTTAATTACTGGTACTTCATCAGGATAAAAAGCTTTGGCACAGCAAAGGAAACAGTCAACAACAACAACAACAAAAAAGACAATTGACAAAATGGAAGAAGATATTTGCAAATAACATATCAGATAAAGGACTAGTGTCCAAAATCTATAACTTATCAAATTCAACACCCAAAGAACAAATAATCCAATCAAGAAATGGGCAGAAGACATGAACAGACATTTCTCCAAAGAAGACATACACATGGCCAACAAACACATGAAAAGATGCTCAACATTACTCGGCATCAGGGAAATACAAATCAAAACCACAATGAGATACCACCTCACACCAGTCAGAATGGCTAAAATTAACAAGTCAGGGAATGACGGACGTTGGTGAGGATGGGGAGAAAGGTGAACCCTCCTATACTGTTGGTGGGAATGCAAGTTGGTGCACCACTCTGGAAAACAGTATGGAGATTCCTCAAAAAGATGAAAACAGAGCTACCCTACAACCCAGCAATCACACGACTGGGTATTTAACCCAAGTATACAAATGTAGTGATCCGAAGGGGCATGTGCATCCGAATGTCTATAGCAGCAGTGACCACAATAGCTAACCTATGGAAAGAACCAGATGTCCATCGACAGATGAAAGGATAAAGAAGAGGTGGTATGAGTGCATACACACACACACACACACACACACACACACACACACACACTGGAATATTACTCAGCCATCAAAAAAATGAAATCTTGCCATTTGCAACAACGTGGATGGAACTAAAGGGTATTATGCTTAGTGAAATAAGTCAACCAGAGAAAGACAATTGTATGACCTCACTCATATGTGGAATTTATGGAACAAAAGAGAGAGTCATAGGGGAAGAGAGGAAAAAAATAAAACAAGATGAAATCGGAGAGGGAGACAAACCGTAAGAAACTCTTAATCATAGTAAACTGAGGGTTACTGAAGGGGAGGTGGGTGCAGGGGATGGACATTAAGGAGGGCACGTGATGTATAAGCACTGGGTATCCTATAAGACCAATGACTCACTGACCTCTACCTCTGAAACTAATAATACATTATATGTTAATTAATTGAATTTAAATTTTTTAAAAATTTTAAAAACTCACACAAATACAGTCAATTAATTTATAAAAAAGAAGCCAAAAATATACAAAGGGGAAAGGGCAGTCCTTCAAACAAGTGGTGCTGGGAAAACTGGACAGCCAGAGGCAAAAGAATGAAGATGGATCACGGTCTTACACCATACCCAAAAATGAACTCAAAATGGATGAAAGATTTAAACATAAGACCTGAAACCATAAACCTTGGAGAAACATAAGCCCTGAGCTCGTTAACACAGGTCTTGATGATTGTTTGGATATGACACCACAAGCAAAGGCAACAAAAGCAAAAATAAATAAGCATAGACCAAGCATAAGACCAAGACCACATCAAACTAAAAATCTTCGGCACAACAAAGGAAACCTTATCCACAAAATGAAAGGGGCAACCTACTGAATGGGAGAAAATATTTGCAGGGACGCCTGGGTGGCTCAGTCAGTTAAGCAGTTGTCTTCAGCTCAGGTCATGATTCCAGCGTCCTGGGATAGAGCCCTGCCTCAGACTCCCTGCTCAGAGGGAAGCCTGCTTCTCCCTCTCCCACTCCCCCGGCTTGTGTTGCCTCTCTCGCTGTGTCTCTCTCTGTCAAATAAATAAATAAAATCTTTAAAAAATGAAAAAGGGGGATGCCTTGGTGGCTCAGTTGGTTGAGCAGCTGCCTTCGGCTCAGGTCATGATCCCAGTGTCCTGGGATCGAGTCCCACATCGGGCTCCTTGCTCAGCGGGGAGCCTGCTTCTCCCTCTGCCTCTGCCTGCCATTCTGTCTGCCTGTGCTCGCTCATTATTCCTCTCTCTCTCTGATAAATAAATAAAATATTTTTAAAAAATGAAAAAAAAATTGCAAACCATAATGCCAATAAGGGGTTAATATCAAAAATAAATACGACACTCATATAACTCAGTAGGAAAAATCTGATTAAATACATGAGCAGAAGATCTGAACAGACATTTTTACAAAGAATACATATAGTTAGCCAAAAGGTACATGAAAAGGGGTTGTTCAACATCACTAATCATCAGGAAAATGCAAATCAAAATCATAATGAAATATCACCTCACACCTGTGAGAATGGCTATCATAAAAAAAAAAAAAAAAAGAAAAACCAAAACTGGAAATAACAAGTACTGGCAAGAATGTGGAGAAAAGGAAAACCTCGTGCAGGAATGTGAATTGGCACAGGTACTGTGGAAATCAGAATGGAGATTCCCCTAAAAACTGAAAACAGAACTACCACATGACTCAGCAATTTTATTTTGGGGTATTTATCTAAAGAAAAAAAACACTAACTCAAGAAGATATCTGCACCCTATGTTCATTGCAGCACTATGTATAGTAGCTAAGACACCAAAAAACTAAGTGTTCATTGAATGATGAAGAGATAAAGTTGTGTTGTGTATATATATATATATATATATATGGAATGAATGAATATATATATATATATATAAATATATAAATACATATATGGAATACCACCCAGCCAGAAAAAGGAATGAAATCTTGCCATTTGCAACAACATGGATGAACCTCAAGAGCATTATGCTAAAAGAAATAAGTCAGTAAGGGAAAGATAAGTATCATATGATCTCATTTATATGCAGAATCTTTAAAAAAAAGAAAAAACCCACCCCAAGTTCATAGATACAGAGAACAGATTGGTGGGGGATGGGGATGGGCAAGGTAGGTGAACCATATCAAAAGCTGGTGGCTTAGTGGGTTAAATCTCGGCCTTCAGCTCAGGTCATGATCCCAGAGTCCTGGGATCAAGCCCCGCATCGCGCTCTCTGCTCAGCTAGGAGCCTGCTCCTCCCCCCCCCCCCACCTGCCTCTCTGCCTATTTGTGATCTCTATCTGTCAAATAAATAAATAAAATCTTTGGGGGAAAAAAAGAGCTACAAAGTTCTAGTTGTAGAATAATTAAGGATGTAATGAACAACATGATGACTATAGTTAATAATACAGTATTACCTATTTGAAAGTTGCTAAGGAATATATCTTAAAAGTTCTCAGCAGGAGAAAAAAAATGTAACTACGTATAGTGATGGATGTTAGCTAGGCTTATCATGGTGATCACTTTACAATGTATACAAATATTGAATCATTATGTGGTACAACCAAAACTAATACGACATTGTTTACTCATTATACTTCAATTAAAATTTTTTTAAATAAGTTTTTTTTAAGTTTAAAAAGCTTAACACATTAGTCTTATGTACTAATACTTAACACCAGTATTTTGAAGTAGATAAGAGAAACTGTCACTGTTTCACAAATGAGAAACCCAAACCACCAAGTTATATTCTTTGTCGAGTGTTAGAAAACTGGGTACCAGACTAATGGCTCTCAATTTCATGGTCTGGCAATTTTAGCCAAAAGACCTTAGAACCCTTTTCATCATGAAAGCATCTGCCTTAGGAAAAAAAAGGGGGGGAGGTTGGGGTTTTTTAAAATTTATTTAAATAAGATACTAGGGCTGACCGTTCTAGTCCATACAACTTTCCATAATATTTTTAATCAAAGGAACAGAGATGCTAACCCAGAAAGGGAGTCAAAGACAGATGAAAACAAAGGAGAATATGACTCACCAAATGATACGATGGTAAAGAACATAGTAAACAAGAAACAAACAGCCTAGCTATCAGCGTAGGAAAAGGAAAAACTCCTTACAGGAAGGAGCAGAGAGTGACTTATTGTTGTTGAAATTCTCATTTTACTAGGTTAAATCATATGAAATTGCAAATATCCAACAATATTTTACCTACAAAATCATTAATAGCATGTAATTCAATCCAATTCTGGCCAATGCCCTAAGATGATTAGAGTATTAACTTGGTTTCCTAACTTCTACATCAGAATACGTTTCCTATTACACTTCCCATCATTGGTTCATGACAAAGTTTCTGTTTGCGATTTTGAGAAATCCAGCATGAATAAACATCATTTATCTGAGAAATCAAATGCTCTTGCCTGCCAAGAGGATCTGTAGATTATATTTCAGTTCCAAAGTACCAAAAATAGGTAGCTATTATAAAACAAATGTAATCATGTTCTCCTCTACAATGTAAAATCTCAGCATAAGCCCCAACTTCCTTGTGTAATGGGGGAATTAAGTAGTAGTCATACAAGCAGGAGAAAAAAACATGTTAGGTCGACTTCAATCACATAAACAAAATGAATAAAGAGTACATTCTACATTGCTATTCCCGGATTAGGCAGCACTTTGGCTCTGAGAAGAAAAGTAACACTGTAGCCTTCTGTCTTCCTTATCTTGTGCTCAGACAACATGTATATTCTTAAAATCTTAACTCTTCTTCCTTTCAGCTCACCGATATGTAGTAGACTACAAAGTTTTGAGTACTTGACCTGTTGAAGCTGAACGAGTAAGGAATGTAACCGCCAACGTATCTAGTAGGGATTTCTGGGTGGCTCAGTTGGTTAAGCATGCATCACCTGACTCTTGATTTCCGCTCAGGTCATCATCTCAAGGTCATGAGATGGAGACCTCCCACCCCCACCCCTTGAGCATACACTGGGCATACAGCCTACTTAACATTCTATCTCTCCCTCTCCCTCCCCACTTTCTGCACTTACCTACTCTCTCTCTCTCTAAAAGAAACAAAACAAAACACCTAGTAAAGCCATAATCACTTAGTACTAACAACATCTAAAAAGAAGAGGAAACTTCATGGGTCAAAGGGCAAAAGTTAAAGAAGCCAGCTGAATTGCCTCATCTCTCCTGGTAACATAGCTGCCACCCCAGCCCACTGCCATATTGATTAAGGCATTACTCAATGATTAATTATGAGTAAGGCCTTGGACTGGGGCAAGGGAACCAGGAAATCGACTAAGCAGTGCTGTCCCAAGGACAGTTCTTTCTCTTTGTCCATGTAACACAGGTATATGCACTGATTGAACGTGTCCTCCTTAAGACAAGTTTGGGTCTCACACTGCAGGTTCCCCCTGGGGTCTTTGGTTGTGATTGGAGGTAGGAGGCCTCCCCACTGGTATAAAAGAAGAAAAAAAAAGAGAGAGATAAGAGCAACCAATGGAAAAAGAAGCTTTGAGAAAAGAACCCATATGTAATACCTCTAAGTATTGACAAGTATAATTACTATACAGGACATTCATAGTTCAGTGGTTCTAGAGAGAAGTAACAGTTGTCAGCCCTTGAAAATACTCATTCATCAGCTGACCACGAAGGCCTCAATCAAATAGTCCTTCCATATTACAGGGTTCTGCTTCTTTGCTGGTCATTCCGTCTCACTAAACGAGGGGATGTTAACAGTCAGTAGTATCAAATATTCAAAAGATGTGGGACTTCAAGAAGTCAATAACGAGAGTGATGTTAGAGATTTGCTTTGATCATACTCAACGCCACTGGCAAATGAGGACCTCACCATTATAGTTAGCTTGTAAAAATAATAAGAAGAAACAACACAATTGAGGTATCAAAACCTGATTTACAACTAAAATACTAAGATACACTGTGACAGGGGCACCTGGATGGTTCTGGTTAAGTGTCTGCCTCTAGCTCAGGGCATAATCCTAGGATCCTGGGATCAATCAAGCCCCACATCAGGCTTCCTGCTCAGTGGGGAGCCTGCTTCTCCCTCTCCCACTCCCCCTGCCCATGATCACTCACGCTCTCACTCTCTCGCTGTCAAATAAATAAATAAAATCTTTAAAAAATGTATACCCTGTGACAAACTGTTTTTTCTTCCTCCCTGCCTCCGTACCTGCCCCACCTATTCTGTCCTTCATCATGGACATCTGGACTAGAGATATTTCCCAGCCTTCCCCATAGTTGGGTACGGCCACGTAGTTAAAACCAAAGGGGTATATGCTGAAGCAATATGTGGGCCATCTTCAATGTAAACACAAGCTACTCTCTCTCTATCAAATAAATAATTTTTTTTTTAATCTTTAAAAAAAAGGAAAAAAAAGCACCTGTGTGGCTTGGTTGATTAAGCAACTGCCTTCGACTCAGGTCATAATCCCAAGGTCCTGGGATCAAGCCCTGTATCGGCTCACTGTTCAGTATGGAGTCTGCTTCTCCTTCTCCCCTGCTCGTGCTTTCTCTCTCTCTCTCTAATAATTTTTCTTTTTTTTTTTAATCTTTAAACACAAGCTCCTTTCCCTGGACTTGGGGCATTTTCTACCTTCTTACCAGCTGGAAAGTGCACCTAACAAACAACTTTCCTTAAGCGTTCAAGACATCATGTTGGTCCTTGAATGACTTTATGGAGCAGAGCTGCCCCATCAACCCAGACTCACTCAACTACTTTGTAAGAGAGAAATGTACCTCTGTTGTATTCCAGAAGCTACATGTAATGGTTTCTCTGTTACAGTGCCTTTACTTTTATTCTACCTCCCAGAGAAAACCTTTGTAAAAACTCATAAAACTTTCAAATGCAAAGAAAGAAAATGGTCTTCCTTAGAACTGTGCTGGCAAATTCAAGTGTAAAGTAAAGGTCATCAAATTTTTTTGCTGTGCATTTTCATCAGATGAATTATCTCAAGGAAGCAACTAAAATTTGCTTCACACTTTGTTCTAAGAGCTAGCAATTATAATTTAAGTGGTGCCACGCATGCTTTCACTTTATTTTTCAGGAAAACGTCTGAATCATAATAATGTGCTTTTTTTTTTCTTTTACTACTTACTATGCTAGGTAAGTGGATTCACATTAAGTCACAATATTCTGGCACTAATCCTCTTCCCCTGAGGCAACAAATGTTTCTCTTTCTGCTTCTTGCAACTTCAGAGAGAAACAATAACCAGTGGAAACATGCCATGCATAACAAGCCTCTCAAGTAGGTAGAAGATTTCTAGCACCTCTTTCTGGGAGAAAACATGAGAATATTTTAAAAAGTAATTTGGAAATTATATATAAAATATTCGAATACTAATATGTGTTCCTTAGCTATGGTATTCTAAACTGTTTTTTTTTTTAAAGATTTTATTTATTTATTTGACAGGGGTCATAAGTAGGCAGAGAGGCAGGCAGAGAGAGGGAAGCAGGCTCCCCGCTGAGCAGAGAGCCCAATGCGGAACTCGATCCCAGGACCCTGGGATCATGACCTGAGCCAAAGGCAGAGGCTTTAACCCACTGAACCACCCAGGCCCTCCTAAACTGTTTTTGATACGAAGTATTCATCTATACCAACACATTCGTCCCTTGTTGCACTCAATGCTTTTAAGAAGTGAGAAATTTGCTTTACTAAAAAGTTTCAAGAACAGAAACAGAGCGAGCTGAAGGAGGACCCAATAGATTTAAGAATCTTAGGAGACATCTTAGCCAGTTGAAATGCAAGACATAGGGATGCCTGGGTGGCTCAGTCGGTTGAGCACCTGTCTTTGGCTCATGTCATGATCTTAGGGTCCTGGGATCGAGTCCCACATTGGGCTCCTTGCATGGCGGGGAGCCTGCTTTCTCCCTCTGCCTCTGCCTACCACTCACCCTGCTTGTGTTCTTACTCTCTCTCTCTCTGACAAATAAATAAATAAGATCTTAAAAAAAAAAAAAAAAAGAATGTAAGAGATAACTGCAGCAATGGTGACGTGAAGGTTGCTGGTAAGATTTGTCTGATGATATTAGGATTTGATAATATTAAGATAGTGTTTGGTTGTTTTAGATTTTTTTGAAGTGTGATTATGGTATTGTGATTGTATTTTTAAGAGTTCTTATCTTTAAGAGATACACACTAAAAAATTTTAGAGATTTAATGTCTGATTTGCTTCATAATTGAAGGAAAATACAAGGATGTAGGCAAAATGAAACTGTTCATGAGTTGATAACTACTACAGCTGGGTGAGACATAACAGAGTTCATGAGAATATCCTATTTTTGTTTGTGTTTGAAATTTTCCACAATAAAACGTTTCTAAAATATGCTTAAAGAAATAGCATGGTTTACTACATCCCTGTTATCCAACGCTTCGCAACTGGTAATAAAGAGAAGAGAAAAGGTAAAAAAAGGAAGAGAAGGGAAGGAGAGAAAAGGCAGAAGTAGAAAAGGCATGGTGGGCTCTTCTTCCTCGAGAGGATGTTATGGCACCCTCAACCTAGCTCATCACAAAAGCTCTTCTAATGAGAATATGCGTCTCCGGCTGCCAAGCATAAAATCACAATCCATGCAACACTCGTTCTTGCTAGAACTCCTCTCTCTTCTCTATTTCCTTTCCTTTTCCCTGTTCAAATATCATGGAAGTAGAAGTTAGCTTTTTGAGTCTACAGCACAATAAGAGGAGAATCCTGTACAGATTAATGAAGTACCATGCATAGTGGGCAGTCAAGAGAGTACAATCAAATTGAAGCCTTTTTAAAAGAATCATTAGAAAGATCACAACAGCATCACAGCTGAAACTACAGAGCTCCCTAAAGCAAGAAGACAAATTTGCCCAGAGAAGTATTTACCCTTACTGCTAAGGCTTGTGGGACTCAGTTAATGGAGAATTTCCAAAAACTAAAATGCCAAGTATTATATACCTGATCTCTAAAAGAGAAAAAAATAATAATAAACTGATAAAAATGCTAATGTCAAAGAAAATATTTTCATATATCACTTGGAACATATAAAAATTATAAACTACATTCAAAAAGTATCATGAATATAAAGCCATGTTCTAATTATTGTTTGGAAAATGTCCAATGACCTTTCTCGTATATCCCATCTCTAATGAAGTAAGTTGGTAATATACTTTCCTGTTCTTTGCTCTACCCAACATGGTCATAATTTGGCCCATGTATGATAATGTAATGCTGCTGTTTTAAGAAACAGATGCAAATTCACTGACATTCCTCCCACTGAGAGTCAGGATCTAGATCTCCTCGCCTTGAATCTGAGTGGGTTTTTTACTCCTTTGATTCATATAGGACAGCAGAAGAGATACAAATAAGATCTCTGAGGCTGAACCAGAAAAGGCCAAGTATCTCCTGTCTGGTTCTTTTGGATTTCTTTGGACAGTTCATCTTAGAAACTAGTCACCATACTGAAAGAAGCCCCTGCCACGTGGAGAAGCCACATATGGGCGTTCCAGTGAAGAATTCCCACTGAGCCCAGTTTCCAAATCATCCTAGCCCAGGAGTCAGACAGATGAGGGATAGAACTCTCAGATGATTCCAGCCCCAAGATGTCCAAGACATTCCCAGCTTATCAAATTTTCCAAGAAAGGAGGTATTATGGAGTAGACACAAGGCATTCCCACTGCACTGTCCAATTCTTAACATACAGAATCCACCCATGTGATACAATGGTTGTTGTTTTGTGTGTGCACATTTCAGGTGGTTTGTACACAGTAACAGACAACTGGGGCATATAATATACTATATCATTCTTGACCACCCCATTCTCTCTCATTTCATTCATTTCTAAATCTGTCAGCCTTCTCCCTTCCCTTAAATGTTTCCTCTTCTTCACACATCCTTCTTTTCACCATTTTCAGATCAAGAGCTAATTTGGGTTTTTTTATATTTTATTTATTTATTTCAGAGTGAGAGTGTGTACAAGCAGGGCGGAAGCAGAGGAGCAGAGGGAGAGAGAGAAGCAGACACTGTTAAGCAGGGAGCCCAACACAGGGCTCCATCCCAGGACCCTGGGATCATGGCCTGAGTCAAAGTAATATAACTTAACCGACTGAGCCACCCATGTGCCCCAACAGTTCATGAGCTCACGAGAAGAGTTTCAGGCATTCACGTGACCATGCCTCCTGACATTTATTGCACAGCCATAATGTATGGATTACGAAGATGAACATGACATGATCTTTGCTGTAGGGAAGCATTAGAACAAGGGACATAAAAACAAAGAGCCACAATATAGTCTATGAAAGGCTATAAAAGTGATATAAGCCAAGAGTTTTAGAACATTAATAGCCCCCAGAAATCACTTCTATGTGATGACTAAAGAGGAAATAATGACCTCTCTTCAAAGTATTGTGGACCTCTTCAGTGAAGAAATGACATGTGCACCAAATTTTGACAGTTGGCTAGAGATACATCAACACATGAATAAAAGTAGACACTAATGTTCACCTCTTATAATGACTTCCCCATATAAAGCATATGAACATTCTTTCTTAAGAGTTGTTTGGTTTTAGGGGCTCCTGGCTGGCTCGGTCAGTAAAGCATGAGACTCTTGGTCTCAGGGTTTTAGGTTCAAGCCCCATGTTGGGTTTAGAGATTACATCAAAATGGAAAAAAAAAAAAGTTGTGTGATTTTAATCACAACTGCAAACAGGAAATAAAGGTTAAAGTGGGAGGGGGTGCCTTGTCACTCAGTCAGTTAAGCACCCAACTTTTGATCTCAGCTCAGGTCTCAATCTCAGGGTCATTGAGTTCAAGCTGCATGTTGGCCTCCATACTGGGTGTGGAGCCTATCTAAAAAAAAGCTTTTTTAAAAATTAAAAATGGCATGTGTTCCCATGTCATTTTCAAGTTTTATAGTGGCTCTCCACCATGAGGTTTAATTTTCAGTGTTTTGTTAGTAAAGAAGAGAATGTAAACAGAAAATAGCCTAAGTTATGGAAGAATGACTTTTTTTCTGAGTATAGTTGGAACACAATGTCCCATTAGCTTCAGGTGTACAGCACAGTGATTCACAAGTCTATACATTATGCTACACAAGTATAGCTACCATCTGTCACCACACATCACTCTTACAATATCACTATTACAATATCACAATATTCCTTACACTGTGCCTTTTATTCCTGTGACTGACTCACTCCATAAGCAGAAGCCTATATCTCCCACTCCCTTCACCCATTTTGCCCAACCCCCATCTCTCTTCCTTCCGGCAACCATCAGTTTGTTCTCTGTATTTGCAGGTCTGATTCACCTTTGCTTGCTTATTCCTTTTTTTTCTTTAAGATTTTAATTTTTATTTTTGTAAGTAATCTCTACACCCAACATGGGGCTCAAACTCATGATCCCAAGATCAAGAATCACACGCTCCACCACTTTCTGCTATATTCTCCAGAACAAATGTTTCTCATTCAGAAACATCCCCTAACCATACAAAGATTTTGAAGCAACATAATTCTTTTTTTAAAGATTGATTGATTTGACAAATAAATATATTTGATATATTTGATAAATTTATTTGATAAATGAAATATATTTGATAAATAAATATAAGACTTATTTACTTGAGAGAGAGACAGACAGAGATAGTGAGAGATAGCATGAGTTGGGAGGAGAGGAAGAAGCAGACTCCCTGCCAAGCAGGGAGCCCGATGCAGGGCTTGATCCCAGGATCCCAAGATCATGACCTGAGCCAAAGGCAGACGCTTACCCAAATGAGCCACCTAGGTGCCCCGAAGCAAAATCCTTCTTTTAGGGTGATACCTGAGCATTAAACCTCAATATCATGTTGGCCAACAGAGGATCACATATTTCAGTGAGCCTGGAAATTCCATTATTTGGGGAATCATCTTCTATTAAGAAAAAACTGATGCCCAATTTCTTTCCAGTGCTATATGAAATTCTGAAAATCAAGTTTATTTGAATAAGCAGTACAGATATTTAGAGAGCGCCATAAAACAATTAGTTAATATATGTGTATATATATTTATATGTGTGTGTATACATGTGTTACACAGACATATAAATCATTTGTTTCACAGAAATTTCTCAAAACCGTATTTCCAAGTTGTTGGGTTTTTTTTTTTCCTCTGAATACTTTTACACAAATGAAGTACAAGAAAATACAATACTTGACATGATCTAGCATCCAGTATATTGAGTGAAACACAACATGTATTCAGGACTTAATGATTTCAATTTATTTACGCCTTGATGGGTTTTACTTCAGAGGCCAAACCTCAAAGGCAACGGAAGGATCTACTTCAGACCTTTCACTATTTTTAGTTGCTCTTATTGTCACTGGACAGACTTGACAGAAAAACCTCCTATCAAAAGTATATCCATCTGCATTTTAAATCAACAGGATCTGGGATGCCTGGGTGGCTCAGTCGGTTAAGCATCTGCCTCCGGCTCAGGTCATGATCCTGGGGTCTTGGGATCGAGCCCTGCAAGGGGCTCCCTCGTCAGTGGAGAGCCTGCTTCTCCCTCTGCCCCTCCCCCTGCTCCTGCTGTCTCTCACTCTCTCAAATAAATAATCTTTTTTTAAAAATCAGCAGGATCTTAGAATCACAAATTATCAATCAACAGGATCCTTTTTCACTCCAAGATGCTCCTGAGGATTAATTCTGCCCCATGCAAGGGTTTTGTGTTTGTTTTGTTTTGTTTTGTTTTTTGAAGGGGCTGAGAGCCTACAGCTTAGGTGTCACAGAGTCCCAGGCGTCCTACATCTGTCCTGTGTCAAATGACACTATGTCCCCCCAGCAATCCTGCTCTCATCTCTTTAATGAAGGTCTTCATCAATCCCCATCCTGAAGCCCCTGTTAAAATATAAGAGTGAGACTCACGGTGTAGAGGAAACTTCTCTGCCCTGAACCAAAAATGCAAACAAGCAACCTCCTGGCTCCGAGGGCGCTGTGATGTCAGTGCCCTAAAGCGGATATCACTAACGGTCAGTAGCCCTGAAATTCTAGGAGCTTGACATCCCAGAAACCCACCTGCTCCCCATATTACTACTGTCTGGAAAAAAAAACAGAAAATTCGACCATATTTAGAAGGCAGGTCCATACATTTTGATATATTAAACTATCAAAATTTTAATTTGTCTCCTGACAGAGCTGCAAAAGATAGAAACAGTGGTTCTTCCAACATTACCCTTAAGATTTCTTTCCTTTCTTTATTAAGATCATATTTATTTATTTGAGAGAGAGAGAGAGAGAGAAAGCAAGAGCAGGGGGAGAGGCAGAAGGAGAGGGAGAAGCAGACTCCTCGCTGAGCTGGGATCCAGACACAGGGCTCCATCCCAGGATCATAACCTGAGCCAACCGACCCAGCCCCTAAAGATTTCTTTCACTCTGTTGCCCTCCATGATCTTACGCCACCAATTACTTACACTGGAACTCCTGGCTAAGTAGCACGATTTAGTGGAAGCAACCCTGGCAGCTACCATTTTATAAATGAATAGATAAAAGAGAACGTAACTGAAATAATAATAATAATGATGATGATGATGATGATGATGATGATGTTAATACCTTTGAGACTAGAAAGCTAGTATCCTTACTCCCAGACTTCTGGAATAAGAGTCTGGCCACATTAAATAGCTGAACAGTTACACTAAAAACATTTATTTTTATTGATATATAATTGCACCTAGTATACATCCAGAGAGAAACTGAAAGAACTTACAATAAAAATACATGAACAAAATTTAATCAAGAAAGTACAAGTCTTGTGCATTGCAAACTACGAAACATTATTGAAAGAAATTTAAAGACTCAAATAAAAGAAAAGATACACACATTCATGGATTGAAAGATTTAATATTGCTGAAATGGCAATCTTTTCCAAATGGTCAGATTCAATGTAATCTCTATCAAAATTCTAACTGCCCTCTTTTTGCTGAAATGGACAAGCTGATCTCAAAACTCATACAGTAATACTGAATCACCAAATCAATCTTTTAAAAAGAAAATTAAAAAAAAAAAAAACACCAGAGGACCCACACTCCCATTATCAAAATTTATTGCAGGGATACCTGGGTGGCTCAGTGGGTTAAGCCTCTGCCTTCAGCTCAGGTCATGATCTCAGGGTCCTGGGATCAAGCCCCATACCAGGCTCTCTGTTCAGCAGGGAACCTACTTCCTCCTCTTTCTTTGCCTGCCTCTCTGCCTACTTGTGATCTCTGTCAAGTAAATAAATAAGAATTTTTAAAAAAACAAAACACAACAAAAAACTTACTTCAATATTACAGTATTTCAAACAGCATGATAATGACAATAGATGTACAGACCAACAATATAGAATTGAGAGTCCAGAAATAAACTCACACATCTATGCTCAGTTGATTTTTGATGAGGGTGCCAAGACAATTCAATGAGAGAGAACAAATGGTGCTGGGATAATGGTATATGAAGGACTTTGGCACACACACCATACACAAAAATGACCTCAAAATTGATCAAAGATCAACATAAGAATAAAAGTTCAATACTCTTAAGAGGAAACATAGCTGTAAATTTTCATGACCTTAGATTAGGGAATGGTTTCTTAAATATGACATCAAGAGCATAAGCAACAAAAGAAAAATAGATAAAGTGGACTACATCAACTTAAAAACCTTTGTATGTCAAAGGACACAAAGAAGTGAAAGACAACCCACAGAATAAGAGAAAATATTTACCAATGATATATTTGATAGGGGTCTAACATCCAGAATGCATGAAGAACATTTATAGCTGAACAACAAAAAATAACCCAACTTAAAAATGGGAAAGAACTTAAATAGACATTTCTTTTTTTTTTAAATATATATATTTTTATAAACATATAATGTATTATTAGCCCCAGGGGTACAGGTCTGTGAATGGCCAGGTTTACACACTTCACAGCACTCACCATAGCATGTACCTTCCCCAATGTCTGTAACCTTACCACCTTCTTCCGACCCCCCTCCCCGCAGCAACCCTCAGTTTGTTTTGTGAGATTAAGAGTCTCTTATGGTTTGTCTCCCTCCTGATCCTGATCCTCCTTTTCCTACCCCCCAAGCTCCCCATGTTGCATCTCCACTTCCTCATATCAGGGAGATCATATGATAATTGTCTTTCTCCGACTGACTTATTTCGCTAAGCATAATACCCTCTAGTTCCATCCACGTTGTCGCAAATGGCAAGATTTCATTAGATAGACATTTCTTCAAAGAAAATGAACAAATGGCCAATAAACACATGAAACGATGCTCAACATCATTAGTCATTAGGGAAATGTAAATCAAAACCCCATGAGACACCACTTCACATGCACTAGAATGGCTGTAATGTTTTTAAGGGAAAATGAGAAGTACTGGCAAGAATGTGGAGAAACTGTAACCCTCATACACTGGTGGAAATGTAAAATGCTGTAGCCACTGTGAAAAACATTTCAGCGGTTACCCAAAAGTTAACATATAATGCAGCATTTCCACTCCTAAGTATATACCCAAGAGAACTGAAAACCTCTTTTCACACAAAAATTCACACATGAATGCTTATAGTGGTATTACTCATCGTAGCCAAAAACTGGAAACAACCCAAATGTCCATCAACTGACAAATGGATATATATATCCATACAATGAAATGTTATTCCACCATAAAAAGGAACGAGGTACTGCTACATGGTATACTGTAGATGAACTTTGAAAACATTACATTAAGTAAAAGAATTCAGATACAAAAGGCCACATATGGTGTTAATTCCATATATATGAAATGTCCAGAATAGGCGAATCCATACAGACACCAAAATACATAACTGTCTGGAGGGGATGAGGAGAGAATCGGGTGTACGGGGTTTCTTTCTGGAGTGACAGAACCTTCTGGAATTAGTGGTGATGCTTCCACCACTTTGTAAATATACTAAAAACCATTGCGTTGTACCCTTTCAAGCTGGTTTAAATAGTGAATTTTATTCTCAATAAAAGAAATATAAGAACAAATCCATGCACAACATGTCAACAATATACAGGTAAGAATTAAAAGCAAAAGCAGAAATCAGAAACCAAAAGGCAGGAAAACACCAGAGTGGAAGCAGAGTTTATGTGGGAGTTGATTCTTACGTAAGCACATACGGCAAAAAGTGAATATAGTCAGAGTTAGCCTTGACTATTCACCAGAAGACAGTCACACAGGAGGCTGACACATGGTCCCCAGAGAAGGCCAGCAGCATCGGCAGAAATGTCTACTAGCACTGCAAGTTGTAACTGCTGGCTATTGAGGAAAACAGCAACCACCCAAAAACGCCACTGATGATGAGTAGCACAAAAACAAGAAAAATGTCTCATTTCCCATGATTCTGTAGGTGGGGAAGGCGATTCTAACACAGACGTCTAGGATGGACACACTCCCATTTCGGACACTTGCAGGCCATCAGCTAGGGGCACGTGAGCTCCCGTCCATGTGGACAGGACAAGCTGGGTTTATTCGTATAGTTCTCAGGAATCCGTGAGCTGTCAGAGAGCAAGCCCTAGTACACAACACGTGTTGTGTCTCTGAATGCTTCACTTGTGCTACTGTCTCATTGGCCAGAGCAAGTCACATGACCCAGTCCAGAGTCAGAATTAGAGGTGACTACCCAACATGGAGTAGATACAGGGAGGGGAATTATGGAGGCCTTTTTGCAAACAATCTAGCACAGAAAAAAGAAAGATTTGGGCGTTTTCGGTTTAGTATTAGATAAATCAGTTGGCTTGAACTTAGAGGACAGTTTGTGTGAAAAAGTACTTTTCTCTAATTACTGAAGGCCCATCCAGTACTGTGAGATAGATGCTCATTGAAAAACCTTTGCAAACTCAGAAGAGAGCAAAGTAAGTGCACACATCTTCCAGTGTTCACTGAGTAGAACAGAATCATCCACCATCCTCAAACTGTCTCTTTTCTCTCTTTTTTCTTTGTTGGCCCACACAAAGGTGAATTCTCCTAGGTCAAGTGCACATATGCTACAATTCTACCATACATTGATAACTGGAACTAAGACATTTATTGCAACTGTGCATTAAATTTAGACCTTCTCAAAATCTAGGAAGCCAAGGATAATATAAAGGCTCACAGAATAGGAATTTTTTATAAGAGATACACCAAGTTGCCAAAAGAAAAACTTTTTTTAATTGGCCTTTTTTTTTTTTTTTTTTTAGATTTTATTTATCTTTTGACAGAGAGAGAACAAGAGAGGGAGCACAAGCAGGGGGAGTGGGAGAGGGAGAAGCAGGCTCCTGCTGAGCAGGGATCATGATCTGAGCCCAAGGTAGACGCTTAATGACTGAGCCACCCAGACGCCCCTACTGTGATTAAATTCTAAAGAGACACTAGCTTACAGGATTGTAAAGGATAATGAAAGATATTACATGATACACCTTCAATAGAAGTTCAGGAAGAAATGATAATATCACTCCTCACCTGGCTCTTTCTAATATTAACATTTGATAATAGCATAGTAAATATATCCTTATAAAAGCATTTCTTTGTGGAGTAAGCTAGCAAGGTTACTTGCTTATTAACTCAAGAAATAGGAATAAAGTATAGAAACAAGTAAATAAGTAATATGATCCTTGGTCTGTATCTGTTCAATATTATCATAAGCTCAATTTTGGTAAAAATTGAATGAAATTCTGTTTAATATTTATACTCCAATATGTGAAAGAAATTTTAATATTATGTCAAGAACAGATAGAAATAGTATATCTGATGTAAAATGTTTTTAAAGACTAATATGAATCCTGCCAAGTATTTTCAGATATACCCCCCCTGAATAATCCACTCTAATAAAAAACACCAACAGTTTCCAAAGATCTATAGCTTCGTACAAGAAGCATTTACATTTTGAGATTCCAACTATCTGATTGAAGTCCTGCTTCTTGACTCCATGATATTTCCATGAACACTGAGCTAACATTCATCAGATTGTTATATATAAGAATTAAGACCCTGGCAGGTGTCCTTTTCAGTATTATTTCTGCTAAGTCAGAAAGCCCAAAAAGGCAGAGTGGTGACAGATGTGGTTCTCAGTTCACAATATGAATTGAACAAGTAGATACTAATATTTTAAATGAGGGAAATAACAAAGAAGACTTGAAGAATTTGGGGGAAAAAAAAAAAAAACAAAAACCTTCCAAAGCTGTCAAAACACTCTAAGACGGGGTACTGCATTTTTCACACCACCATCCGCACCCACTACACACAGAAGATATGCCCCAGGAGGGTTGATGAAAATAATTGCTTAATTATATGAAAATATTGCTTAAATCCCACCAAATATGTACTTGAACTTACACAAAATACACTTTAAATTACCATTCACTTAATACATTTTGCTTTACACTACACTTTAAAATTTAGCTTACACTGGCTTGAAAAACATAAAAAGCAAAATTTCTGTCACTCGGCTAGAATTCCAGAATGCATGTCTTGTCTAGGATCTACTGAATGGCATTAGCCAATCACTTTAAAGTTTTCTAGTTCATGCATAAATGGTTACACCCATATTGCTGGGTGTCATTGGTTCCTCTATTAGTATTACTGGACAAGGAAGTGGCACATTCATCTGCATTCCCTTCTGAGCTCTGTCTGGGACCTGCTTAACTTGCTACCCATCTCAAAATCTAAAAAACTTCACTATCATTATAAGAAACACTGAGCACCACCTCCAGAGACAGAATAATTCCAAAGAGGTCTCTCCTCTACAATGGCACCTGAGTGAGCCTGATACAGAAGCATTCAGTCTGCCTAGTTTGACAACAGTGCTCATATTCCCCGACCCTGGCTGATGGCTGGAACTTTTCCAATAGTGGGTATACCCTTTCGTTCCCAAAACCAGAAATAAAATACAGAACTCAAGTACCCCCTGAAGAAGGTAATACACTGACTGAAGTTTATTATGATTCTCAAGCCCAGCCTCTCTTGCCATCTTGAATATTTCTGGGCTGCAGTTCCCCCTCCCTACTGTGAACATGATCTCCTCTGTGGGTCAGTGACCCCCTTTGGCATAGCGACTTGGGTTCCCAAACCTAAACCATTCCCTTGACCCACCACATTCACCTCCAACAACTACATCCCTTCTGAGTCACTTTATAGCAGAAATTCTTGAAAGACAGGATGCATTCACGTGCTTTCCACAAACCACTCCCATCGGCTTCCATCTCTATCATTCCACCAACATTGCCTTTGTTGAGGTCACCAAGGACCTCCTTGTGGCCAAACCCAGTGGACACCTCTCACTTCTTATCTTACCTCCCAGCAGTGTTCAAACACAGCTGACCATTCTCTCCTTGAAACACTTAGTGTCTCTCAGTTCTCTGTGACACCAAAGTTGCCTGGATGGTTTTCCAATCTCAGAGGCCATACCTTCTCAGTCTGCTTTGCTCTCTGTTTTACTGTGGAACACTGCTGTGTACCAGAGCTTGCTTTCCTTCTTCATCCCTACATTCTCCTCAGGGATGGCCTCACCCAGCTGCCTCGCTTGAAAGGCCACCTGCATGTTGCTGATTCCAGAATCTACATCTCCAACCCTGGCCCCGGGAACCTCAGACTTACTCATCCAATTGCAAACCTGATGTCATCATTTGAATATCCAATAGGTATCTCCAACATAACATGTCTAAAACAGAACTCTAAATACTCCCCTAAAACTTATTCTTAACCCAGTCTTTGCCATCTAAGAAGACTTTAGATGGTGGCTTTACCACCTCCCCAGCTGCTCAGTCAAAAATCAGAGAGTTTCCTTTGATTCATTCCTCTGTCTCATACCTCAAAATTAATTCATGACCATGTTCTTTGAACTGCATCTCCAAAATACCCTACATCTGAACATTTAAGGTTTTACTTTTCTCTCATTCGTGCAATCTGTTGCACTCAGGACCCTGACTTTTCATAGCTCTCTGTACCTTTTCACACCTCTGTGTCTCTGGCCTTTGGCAATATCCTCCCACACTGACTATGGGTGTGCCCAGGAAACTTGCCTTGACCCACAGGACAGTAGTAAACTTAACATAAGCTAAAGCGTTAAAACCTGCTTGCTGGTTTCTACTCCCTTCTGCTTCTTTGCAATCAGTGTGAGATTGTGACTGGGCCAGCCTGAGAATAAGCCCAGGCTAGCCTACTAGAGGGACATAATATAAACACAGAGAGCAGAGCTGCCCCAGCCATCTCCACTGAGGCCATCCGAGATAGCCGTCAGCAAGCCCTTCCAACACATCAGAGAACCAAGGCAATATCGCAGAGCTGCCTAGCTGACCCTGATCAGCTGAGCCAAAACCACGTCAGAAGAACTACCCAGCTCTCCTATCACCTCATAAGCAAAAATAAATCCTTATTCCTGAATGCCACTGAGTTGATGGGATATTTGTTACATGGCATTATTGTGGCAATAGCTGATACAGCCACCACCATGCCTTGTCAAGACTATTGCAATAACCTCCTAATAGATACGTTACTTCCTGGGGCACCCGGGTGGTGTAGTCGGTTAAGTGCCCCACTCCTGGTTTCAGCTCAAGTCATGATCTCAGGATCATAAGAGTAAGCCCTGCATCGAGCCCCACATTGGGCTCTGTGCTCGCAAAGAGTCTGCTTCAGATTCTCTCTCCCTCTGCCCTTCCCACTCATGCTCGCGCTCTCTCTTCCTAAAATAAATATATCTTTTTTAAAAATGAATCCACTACTTCTTTCCATATCTTATAATCATTTTTCCATTTGCCAATCAATATAAACATTTTTAAAAAGTTAAATTAAATTAAAAAAATAAAAACAGGGGCATCTGGGTGGCTCAGTGGGTTAAGCCGCTGCCTTTGGCTCAGGTCATGGTCTCAGGGTCCTGGGATGGAGTCCCGCATTGGGCTCTCTGCTCAGCAGGGAGCCTGCTTCCCTCTCTCTCTCTCTGCTTGCCTCTCTGCCTATTTGTGATCTTTCTCTGTCAAATAAATAAATAAAATCTTTTTTTAAAAAAAATTAAAATTAAAATAAAAACATAATTCGATTCATGTCCTCAGTCCTACTTAAATCTTCTAATAGCTTCTCCACCCTTAAACTAAAACCCCATCTCCTTAACCTAACATACCACCTACTTATCCAGCTACGTCTGTTAACACTCTTCCCCCAACCCACTAAACCACCTAAGTCTTCTTCCTGTTCTTTACACACAGCTTTCCCTTGAGACCCCAGTCTAAAGTAGATAACCAGTCACTCTTAGGCCTCTGTTTTGATGATTTAAGTGATACTGATCATACCAACTGTACTCAAATGAGTGACTGAGAAAACAAATAAAACTTATCAATACATGACATTTTTCTTGATTTTTTTTAATTGTATGCACTCCCCACTGAGTGGAAGTTCCACACAAACAGAAACATAGTCTGCATATTTATCACTGGATCCTCAGCATTTCCTCCACATAGTAGATGCTCATTAAATAGCTGATGAATGCTACCTGACTTACAGAATAAATGATCAGATCCTTTCTGAGATCAGGTTTTTCGAAAGGTGAAAGAGCTAGGGAAGATGAAACGGCAAGAGAGAAAAGACAGACGGACTCTGGCAGAGAAGTCTAGAAGCAGAGAAAATATTTCACCTAATTAGGTGAAAATATTTCCACCTAATTAGGTGAAAATATTTTCACCTAATTAGGTGAAAATATTTCACCTAATAGAAAATGAAGGTAAGAGTTTGGGCTCTGAAAACAGCCTAGTATGGAAGTGTGGCTCTGCTCCTTCCTGGCTCTGTGAACATGGGCTCGCTACTCACCTCTCTGAGCTTGTGTCCTCACCTGTTAACTGGGGTAACAACTGCCACTTTGTTAAGTTGACATAAAAATTAAATAAGAAAATATATCTAAAGTGCTTCTCATGGTACATGGATCATGGCAATTACTCAAAAATGGTGGCGGTAGTGGTGGTGATACCTAAGGCAGCTCTACCATTGTTAATTAACTTGGCATAATCCATAGCATCTCACTTTATGTGTTCAGTCTATTGAATTTTTTTTTTTTTTCAATTTTCAGGCATATCAAATCATCCCTTTTCACCAAGACTGGAATGAGCATAGAACCTAGAGCCAGTAGAGCTGGGGTCTGGCTCTGGTTCTGCCACTTACTAGCTGGGTGACTTCAGGCAAGTCACCAACTTCCCAGACCTGAAAGTTACTTGTCATCGGCTCTGTCCATGCCCAAGGCAGGAGGTGCAGGAAACAGTTTGCCAAGAGGTGAAGGAACTGATATAATACAGAGATGTGGAGACGGAGAGACAAGCAGGCAGCCTATCACTCCAGTCCCTTCCAGAGCCCAAACAGGAATACATAAATACCTTAACTCCAGATTCCCAAATTGTATTTCTCAGAACACTAAGACCTACTAGATTATACCAGACCCTAACTTCATAAAAGCAGGGACACTGGCTCCTTTTATTCTCTGCCATAGGACCAGGGGCAGTGCCCACAGTGTACCAGCATATGGTTAACAGATTTATGAAAAGGAGCTCAACATCACTCATCATCGGGGAAATACAAATCAAAACCCCAGTGAAATACCACCTCACACTTGTGAGAATGGCTAAAATCAGAAAGACAAGAAAGAACACGTGGTATTGAGAATGTGGAGAAAAGGGAACCCTCTCGCACTATTTGGGGGAATGTAAATTGGTGCAGCTATTGTGGGAAACAGTATGGAAGTCCCTCAAAAATTAAAATTAGAAATACCATACAATCCAGTAATTCCGCTACTAGGTATTTACCCAAAGAAAGCAAGAACACAAATTCAGAAAGATATAGACACCCCTATGTTTGTTGCAGTATTATTTACAATAGATAAGGTATGGAAGCAACCTGGGGCACCTGAGTGGCTCAGGCAGTTAAGCAACTGATTCTTGATTTTGGCTCAGGTCATGATCGCAAGGGTAGTGAGACTGAGCCCCACATCAGGCTCCATGATAGGCATGGAGCATGCTTAAGATTAGTCTCTCTCTCCCTCTGCCTCTCCCCCCACCAAACAAAAATAAAAACAAAAGAAAGCAACCTAAGTATCCACTGATAGATGAGTGGATAAAGATCACATATAATCTTTATCCATATATATAATATATTATATGTTATAATATAATATATAGTATACATAATATACATAATACGCTATACATAATACATAATATACATAATATATAATTATATAATATAAAGATATATATATAAAATCTCAATGGAATATTATTCAGCCATAAAAAACAAATGAAATCTTGGCATTTGTGACAACATGGACCTAGAGGGTATTATGCTAAGTAAGATAAGTTAGACAGAGAAAGACAAATACCATGTGATTTTACTCTTACATTTTTTGTAAAATCAAAAAAAATAATAATAAATGAACAAACAAAAAAAGCAGAAACAGACCCATAAATACAGAGAACAAACCGGTACATGGTGGTTGCCGGGGGGGCAGGAGGTTGGGAGGGTGGGCAAAATGGGTGAAGGGGAGGGGGAGGTTCAGGCTTCCAGGTATAGAATAAGTCAGTCATGGGAATGAAAGGCACAGCATCAGGAATATAGTCGTTGGTGTTGTTATATGGGGACAGATGGTCGTTACCCCTGTGGTGAGCATAGCATAACCTAGAGTTGTCAAATCATTACTTTGTGCACCTGAAATGAAAGTGACATTGTGTGTCAACTGTAATTTAAAAAGAAAAATTAAAATGCATGTATTTAAACCCAATCAAAACAAAACATACTATCATAAGGGGTGCTTACCACAGGCTTGTTGAATGAACAAACACATATATTTGGGCCAAGCTATATTGCACAACGCCAAACTGGTTTCTTACGTGCGTTCCTCACAGCCTTTTCTACATGGACAGGCTCTGTGAATCATAGAGAATGCTGCCTTTCCCAGCCTTATGGGATCACAGATCTCACTCCTTAAACACAGCCCTTAAACCTTAAACATCTCCCAGAGCTGTAGTATTCTATAAAACAGTTTGAGAAACATGCTATGCTTAGATAATTCCAGTCATTTTCGCCACCATAAAAGAGACAAGTTCTCTTGCTCTTTACATATAACATCATAAAAGGCCAACTAATTTGACTCACATCTGGTCTGAGCTGTTTCCTCCACCTTCAAATCTCACAGCACCATGCAGGGCCTCCACGTTCCGCAGATGCCCTGCCCAGTTACTCTGCCCTGTTTCCTGTCTCCCTATAACCCATCTGCTCTGCAAATCTTTCCATTTTTTTCTTCCACTATCTCTTCTCTCTACATCCCTAGTCTTCTTATGAACTTTCTTAAACTGCTTTAACTACTCATCTTCCCTTTTTCTAAACAGCCCAATATCTCCATCTTATAACTTACAGTATCATTCCACCTCTGCAACTTTTCAAAGTACTTCTTCTCCCTTTTATAATAAAGACTGTTCTATCTCTTGCATTCTCTATATTGGACTCTTTTTAAAGCCACTTCTTAATCTTAAGTAAATATAATCACGTCAGATCCAATCTGGGTCCCCCCCCACACACACTTCCTACCATTTATTTCCCAGTGTTTGAGAAAGCAAACACACTGGGCCATTTCATACCTCCATGCTCTTGCTTGGGTTGTTCTGCCTAGAAGAGCATCTGCTGAAATGCCACTCATTTTTTTAAGGTCCTGATCATAGGTCAACTCTTTCATGAAATCTCCCTATTTTCCACTCCTGCCATAATTAACTACTCCCTCAAACCAGCCTCATGGCAGAACTGTCAAGTCAGTTGTGCATGAGAATGAAGAGATGGCAGAGTCTGCAGAGAAGACCATGAACCAGGTGAGTGTTATCAGGGGGACCCACCAAGAGATTGGTGGCAAAAAGAAAGTCCGTGAGGGTACGTGCATGAAGGGCTTTATCTCTAAAAGGGAAAGCAGCAAAGGGAAGCCAGAAGGCTATAGCAGAGAGAGCTTCTCATCATGTGAGGAGGCTGGGGTGTGGGAGTGTTGATTCACAGTGGAACAATGGCCCTCGGAGGACCGTAGGAAAGATTAGGAAGGAAGCCAGCAGAAGAATGGAAGTTCAGAATCATAGGGGAGTTGAGAGCATTTAGGAGAGAGCTGATCAGAAAGGCTAGGAGCCAAGGAAACCAGGGATAAGAGGCAAAGGCTAGGCCTAAACTGGCGGAAGTCCCAGATAGTGTCAGAGGCCAGATGAGTTAAGCACTCAACAGTCTTTGATCAGCATTCAAAAGTAGGTTGATGAATAATTTTGTAATGTCTACGAAGAACACATTTCTCCAATGTTGCACTCATGGCATAATACTTATCCTTGTGTGTGGGCTCTGTAATGGGGGGGGAGAGGTGGGAGGGTAGGGGAAAGTAGTGAGAAGGGGCTGGGTGTGCTATCTCCTTTCCTTAGGACAGAGCTCAGAGACCTAAAAGGGAAAAAGCAAGATGAGTACCTTGAGTTTCTAGGGATCAAAGGCCTCCAGGCAAGGTACAGGCAACAGTAGGCACCAAGACCCAAGAATGAGGGGGCTCATCCAAAGGGTAGATAAAGAATGGCAATGAGGAATCTATTCACCTCTGGAAAGTCTGTACCTTAGGCATGGCTCTTTCAATTGCAAATAACTTCCACTTAAGCAGACAACAACAACAACAAAAGGAATGTACTGGCTCACAAAACCAAGCAGGGCTGAGCTGCTTCAGGCACATCTGAATCCTGGGTGGTTTTTCTTTTTATTTTATTTTATTTCATTTTATTTTGAAAGAGAGAGGGCGCAAGGGGGGTGGGGTAGGGGAGGCGAAACTGAGGGAGCCCAGTGCAGGGCTCGATCTCACCACCCTGAGATCATGACCTGAGCCAAAATCAAGAATCCCATGCTTAACTGGCTGAGCCAGCCAGGCACCCCCGAATCCTGAAGTTTAAATGCTGCTGTCTGTGCTCCCACCACTGTTCAGTGACATGTCTCCCTGCCGGCCAGCTTCATTCATTTTCTCTACTTCAAAAAGCTTCCCCCATAGAGCAGGCAAAGATGGCCACCAGGAGCTCCAGGTTAGATCACTCTAGCAGGAGAGAAAAAAAAAAAAAAAAAAAAATCCCACAGGAAAAGAATGCCTCCCTTCCTAACTGGAGCAGAAATGGAGCCTAACTGAGCAAAGCTGGGTCATGTGCTAACCTCTGAACCAATCACCAGGTCAGATGGAGGCACTTCTCCCATAGGCCACAAGACACATGACCAACCCCAGGCTTCCGTGTCCACCCCACCCAAACCACAGGAACTGTGGACAGAGAAGTTCCCCAAAGGAAGTCCAGGCAAGAAAATCTGGAGTCCACTGCAGTGTAGTCACTTGTCCGTCGGTCCCCAGATAACAAAAGAGATGCACAGTCCCGCTACTTAAAGGGTAGAAGTGAGGTGGGGAGCAGAGGCAGAAAGAAATGTAGATAAAATTAAATGTCCTTAATTTTTTTCCCATTCTTTTTTATTGTGTTATGGAGCCCGTTGGCAAACACTTGAGGCAGACAGGAAGCAGAGCATTCCTCCAGAAAATTCCCGATCTTAGGGTTAATGTCTTGCTAGAGGCAAAAACAACCTTAACTGGCCAATAGCTAGGACTCCAGGATCCTGTGAGTCTTTTGCATATGATAGTCATTTCGCAAACTTCCCTTGGTCTTTACCCCCAACACCTCCATAGTATATAATCAATCGTTCCTCACAATCCTGGGGCAGCCCTTTCTGCCCAAAGGTCCTGTTCCCATGCTTTAATAAAAACCACTTTTTTGCACCAAAAACATCTCAAGAATTCTTTCTTGGCTGTAGGCTCTGAACCCCAACAGTTCCACATCATAGGGCTTTGAAGTCAGACAGAACTGGTTTTAAATTTCAGCTCTGACACTTACTAGCTGTGTGACCTCAAGTAAATTACTTAATTTCTCAGTGCCTCAGTTTCCTCCTTATAAAATGGGGATAAAAATAGCACCTACCTCCTAGAGATCTTTGGAAAGAGTGAATGGAAGAATGCACATAAATTGCTAGATAGACACAATGCTTGACACAAAGTGATCAATAAATGGTAGCTGTTATGAGTAATAATTAACAATAATGACAATTATTATTATTTAGAACAAGGGTACCACATGAAGGGTGAATTGTGACTCGGTGAAAGAGAGAACCTTGTCAGCACTTGGATAATCAGCTCTGGGTCAAGTTTCATTAAGGGCAACTGAGGACACAATGCAAGGGCCTAAGTGACACTAAGAACACTATTTAAATCAGTATTTAAATAAATAACACCATCACGAGCACCCACTGTGCTCATGAATAAGATACATACAGCTCTGAGGTAAACTACAAGGAAGACTGTAATTCTGTGTGACATTACTTGGGGGGCAGGGGAAGGGTTGACTAACGCTACTTCATTACTTTCAGGGCTGAGAAAACAAGAGAATAATGCCTGGGCCCAGCTGTTGGAATGCTAAGAAGATACCATGTGGGAAACAAAGGCAGAAGAGAAAAGATTATGCTTCCTTACTACCTACAGCCCATTGACAAATCCTTGAACAAGGCCAAGTGACATTCCTCTAGGAACCCAGCTGCCTCGATGTTAAGACTTCCTAAGGGCAAAAGGCAATCTTAGCCTAACCCCTAGGATCCTGTAAGTCTACTTTAACATAAAAAATTCCTTTGGAAACCTCATCTCTACCCCCCAAGATACATGTTGGCAATCATCGTCCAAGCACACGACCTACCGATATACATCTGAAAAGTCTCATGATAGGGTTTTTACTAAACACTAATAAATGACCTTTTCCTAATAATAGCTAGCCCCCTCAAGGTCCTGGAAACCTTGTTTCCAAAATACCAGAGAGGTTTACACTATCCCTAATCCCCTCTCAACTTTAAAGTATATAATGGGCCACTCCTCATGACCCCAGTGCAGCTCCTTCTGCCCACGGGTTCTGTTCCCATGCTTTAATAAAACTACCTTTCTGCACCAAAGACATCTCATCTCAAGAATTCTTTCTTGGCCATCGGCTTTGACCCCTAACATCATTCCTACATCAGAAACAGAAGAACTACAATCACCTCCCCAAAAATGCCTTTGCATGAGTTAGAAAAAAGTTCCTTTAAGAACTTTACTTCCAAAAAGAAAAATAATTACTTCCATTTTCAAATAACCTGTCACAGTAAATGAACAAATCTTCTATATCTCCAATGTGAATGACATCCCAGAATTTTACAGTGCATAACCTGTACAACTGTACATGTTGGCCCTGGACAGAGGCAAGGAAGCTGAGTTAGGGACTCACAGAGGTCAGGGTAGAGGGGTGGGGATGGAGTGTCTGGGAGTCCAGGGCCCTTTGGAGACAGAGAATAACTTCTGCTGTACCATCCAATATGGCAGCCACTTGCCACAGATCGCTACTGAGCTCCTGAACTGTGGCTAGTTCCAATGAGGAACCACATTTTTAGTTTTACTTCATTCTAGTTCATTTCAATTTAAAATTTAAAACTGAAGCAGTATAAAATGTTTCTCTATGAGCTGCAACTTTATTGTTTGGTAGGACGACATCTTACAGCATCCACGCACTATGGAAGTCATTGCCTGGCCTTGCACTATCCTGGGTCCTATTACTCATCATAAAGCTCCTGAGCTGTTTCTGACATCTCATTAATAATCATTGTAGGATTACACGGTGAAATTATAATGTTTCTTCTATATTGAGCTACACAAAATATATACTATGAAAATAAATTTCACCTAGTGTGTTTTGCTTGTACCCTCTTGAGCCAGACTGTATTGTTCTCAACTCTGTCTCCACCACTAGGTCAAATTTCCCTGAATCTCTGAGCCTCTGGCTCTTCATCTGTAGAACGTTGGAAATAATCTTGCCTGCTTCATTGGATTATGGGGGTAGGGACGGGTATTAAATGAGCTAAACCATGTAACGAGCCCCACAGGGAGTCTGGCACATAAAATATGTGCTCAAAAACATTAACTATTGGGGGCTGGTAGTAAAATGTTTGGGAACAGAAGGTACAAACAAATGGTCTCCCTGTGTCACCGAGCTCCACTTGCCATGGCATCAGAGGGCGCAACTGTCCGTGTATCTCCTACGTGTTTATCTCTCTGGACCAAAGGATTCAATGAGAGTATTTTACTCAATTGTCTCTGCCACCAACAGATATGTTTGCTTTTCTCTAAGTCCATTACATCTTTAGGGTACATTGATGAAACTATCTTAGATGCTGTAATCTGAAAATAGGTAAAATGACATTTCTGAATTATTTGTAGCAATACCTAAGATTTAACTAGCCTTTTTGTTCCAAGTCATACATTTAGTGAATCTCTTCAGTTAAGAGTTCACAATCATATCTGAATCTCTTTCTTGAGTAAAAACTAGAATGCTCAGTCGGCTAAGTGTCTGCCCTTGGCTCAGGTCATGATCTCAGAATCCCAGGATCAAGCTCCCTGGTTGAGCTCCCTGCTCAAAAAACAAACAAACAAACAAAAACAAACAAAAAACAAAACAAAAACAAAAACAAAAAACTAGAATGCCCATCTGCATATACATTTAATAAATTCATTTTACCTAAATGCCTTCTTCACCACTGAATGGACTTGAGACCAGCAGTTGGGTTTTTAGTGTCCCAATATGTTCATGTTGACTGTGACTTGGGACCTTACACTGTGTATTCCCTCTTCTACATTGTTCATTTTTTTTTAAATAAATAATAATTAGACTAGTTTACTAACATTTGCGTTCGAGGAAATGTCTATCTTTGCCTAGCCTTTGTTTTGTTTGTTCCCACCCCTCACTGCTGATTCAGAAAAACATTTTTTTCCAAACTCCCACTGACTCATTTTATTTAACAACCTTTGTGCGGAGTCTTTTCAAAGTTACTTTGAAAATCACAGTTTGGGGCACCTGGGTGGCTCAGTAGGTTAAGCGTCTGCCTTTGGCTCAGATCATGATCCCAGAGTACTGGGATCGAACCCTGCATCAGGCTCCTTGCTCAGCAGAGAATCTGCTTCTCCCTTTCCCTCTGCCTGCCGCTCCCCTTGCTTATTCCCTCTCAGTCTCTGTCAAATAAATAAATAAAATACGGAAAAACAAAAATCATGGTTTATATCTAGCTTCCATAATTATTTAATGCTCTTTAAGAACTCCAGTGAATGTGTCAAACATGATCACCCCTGACAAAAGAGTAGCCTATGCCTATCCCCCCCCAAAAGGCTGTATTTGCTTAAAAAGTGTAAAATCCACTTTCCCATCACATACACACTCACGGCAGAATTTATTTTAGGTTCCATTTGTTCCACAAAGTTCAAGAAAAGTGTCATGGAGAGCACGTTCAACTTACCCTCTTGTTCTCAGGAAGCTATTATCCTCTGAGGCTCACTTTTCTCATCTGTAAAATGGGCATAATATAGATGCCCTCTGCTAAACAGAGCAAGTCATCTCATTATTCATGAATGTGTATAAAACACTCTGAAAAGCTCAAAGTCCTTTACAAGCATTAGGCCATGAATCTTTCTGAAGTGGACTGTTAATTATGTGTCATTATGCTTTGCTTAATAGGTGGAAAACCTGAGGCATGGGAACATAACACCAGTTAATAGCCGACTTAAAAATCTAGCCCAAGCTTTAAACATTAGACAGGAAGATGTCAAGGAAAAATATGAATAGGAATCCACTCTACTCTGGTTCTTTATCAAGAAAGATATTAACGCAAAATTCCCTCACATTGCTGGTTGTCCTGCCCGCCCCCCGCCCCCACACTTCCTGTTACAGTCCAAGAATGGGGAAATGGGTGGGCGGGTTGGAGCTCCCTGTGGGCTTATAATGCCTTCCCCTGCTTACACAAAGGTTCATGAACTCTAGGCCAGGTACCATGGTCAAATGTTGTTCCACAGATACCATAACGACTTCTCCACCTTTTGTTATTGATCCCTGGAAACTTTTCCTACCACATCCAACCAAACAAAACGAAGCTATAGACATCACCGACTGGAACACAGCCTCTGCAAATGGACCTGTTGGGTTACTCTGGCTTTATTATCTGATCTACAATTTGGTGCATAACATAGCCTGACTAGCTCCCCCTAAACTTTGTGTCTTCACACAAAGTAAATACAGTTGATCTGAAAGGTCAAAAAAGAGAATGATGGAAACTTTATATAGTTTTGTTTTGTTTTTTTGTTTTTGGTGTTTTTTTCTTTGGACAAATAGAGATCACAAGTAGGCAGAGAGGCAGGCAGAGAGAGCAGGAGAAGCAGGGTCCCCGCTGAGCAGAGAGCCTGATGCAGGGCTCGATCCCAGGACCCTGAGATCATGACCTGAGCTGAAGGCAGAGGCTTTACCCACTGAGCCACCCAGGAGTACCTTTAGATAGCTTTATATAGCTAGTGAGCTTTTTTAAATTCTTTTGTGCCCTTCTGAGGATGACTAATAGAAGTTAGAAATCCTGAACCCCAAAGTGGTATTTTGAGGAAAAACTCCCCAAGAAAATAATCCCCCAAAGGGAAAAAAGTATAACAACATTACTTACTTAAAAAAAGAAAAGAACCCCAATTGTGTAAAAATTGACGAATGGTCCAAAATACCATTGTGTGTGTGTGTGTGTGTGTGATTGATTGATTGATTGATTTTCTTTGGTACCAAATGGTGGTTTTATTAAAGCCTGGAAAAAGGATCCATGGGCAGAAAGAGCTGCTTCACTGGGTTTATGAGAGGTGGCTGACTATATACTATGGGGCTGGGGGAGGTAAGGAAAAGGGAGGTTTCTTTTTTTTTTTTTTTTAACCCTTTCTCTCTCTCTCTTTTTTTTTTTTTAGATTTTATTTATTTATTTGAGAGAAAGAGAATGAGCAGTGGGGAGGGGCAGAGGGAGAGACAGACAGACAGACAGAGAAGCAGATTCCTTACTGAATAGGAAGCCTGATGAGGGGTTTGATCCCAAGACCAGGAGATCAGGATCTGAGACAAAATCAAGAGCCAGAAGCTTAACCGACTGAGCCACCTAAGCACCCTGAAAAGGGAGGTTTCAAAAGGATTTTCATATGCTAAAGAAGACTCACAGTGTACCAAGGACTTGTCATTGTCAAATTAAGGTTGTTTTTCCTTCTAGCGAGGCATTAACAGTAAGACAGTTGGGAGCTTCATGGAAGAATATCAAGTATATCATATATTGACAAGATAATCACTTCTCTATTAAAAATGAGAATTATTGCTACAAGAAAATACCTATATGAAATAATGCTACCAAAGAACTTTATGCCTGAACTAATTATAATCTCAAAAAGTAACTGCATATATACATATAAATATATCTTATACATATAAAATGCATATATGTATAGTGCACATATATTGCATATATATAAAGATTATAGAACTTGGAGTTACACAAACAGTTGCCTGCAGTGCTCAAGTTAATTATTTTCTAGAAATTTGCTGAAGATTCTGAACAAGCCAAATGATGATAGAGATGACTGAAAGGGATTCACCAAGATTTTCTCTGGAATGCTTTTGGGGTTGTTTTAAATTTCTTTGTAGGCTTGGGGTGCCTGGGTGGCTCAGTGGGTTAAAGCCTCTGCCTTCGGCTCAGGTCATGGTCCCAGGGTCCTGGGATCGAGCCCCGCATCGGGCTCTGCTCAGCGGGGAGCCTGCTTCCCCTCCTCTCTCTCTCTGCCTGCCTCTCTACCTACTTGTGATCTCTGTCTGTCACATAAATAAAAATCTTTAAAAAAATAAAATAAATTTCTTTGTAGGCTTCAGCACTGTTTACATTTTTTTTAAATAGTTAGTATATGTAAAATAACATTTTCTTTTTATAAGGATGGCAGGGAGAGTCCACAGATCACTCTGAGAGTTGAGGAACCTTTGTGGCATCCGAGGATTTATCCTTACTCTAGGCAAGATGGAAGGATATGTCACCGGCTCTGAGAGCCCAAAACCCTCTTTCAGCTACGACTCCAGAACCTATGACCTAGAATTTTTTTAAAGCAGTGCTTCTATAACTGGTTTCAATGGGTGATCAGTAAGTTGACAATCCTTTAAAAAATTAAGAAGCGTTCACACCTCAACTTATATATCTCATTCACTCATAACTCAGTTGAATTGTATTTCTGCTTAACCACCTGGCTAAGGGATCAGACATTTTTATCAATCAAGGCAGGAAAATAAAAAAGAAAGCCAACTGCCTTCTATGAAACAAAAACAACCCCAATGGTAACAACCAACTTCGTTGCACACTTAAATTAGATCCGCAGAAAAATAAACCTTGAAATCACTCCTCTGTAGGGGGAAAAAAAAAAGCCATGACGGTGGAGACCCTGGGTGGCTCAGTCAGTGAAGGGTCTGACTCTTTTTTTAAGAATTTATTTATTGGGGCGCCTGGGTGGTTCAGTGGGTTAAGCCACTGCCTTCGGCTCAGGTCATGATCTCAGGGTCTTGGGATCGAGCCCCACATCAGGCTCTCTGCTCTGCGGGGAGCCTGCTTCCTCCTCTCTGCCTGCCTCTCTGCCTACTTGTGATCTCTGTCTGTCAAATAAATAAATAAAATCTTTAAAAAAAAAAAAAAGAATTTATTTATTTATTTGAGAAGGGGGAGTGTGTGCATGCGTGCACGAGAGAGAGAGAGAAAGAGAGAGAGGTAGGAGAGAATGGAGGGAGTGAGAGAAAGAGAGAGCACAGCATAAGCATGAGCAGGGTCAAGGGCAGAGGGAGAAGCAGACTCCCTGCTGAGCTGGGAGCCCAATCTGGACTCACTCCCAGGATTCTGGGATCATAACCTGACCCGAAGGCAGACGATTACCGGATGAGCCACCCAAGCACCTTGAGTGTCCAACTCTTGATTTTAGCTCAGGTCCTGATCTCTGTAAGTTGAGGGGGCTTCGAGCCCCATGTTGGGCTCCCACTCAAAGGAGAATCTGCTTCTTCCCCTTCACACTCTCTCTGCAACCCGCACCGACTGATGTACTCTCTCCCTCTCTCTCTCTCGAAGATAAATTTAAAAATCTCAAAAAAAAAAAAAAAAGCCACAGTTTCATTTTTGGGGCAGTCATGTGGAGATTACACAGGTTGTGGCTGAAACATAATACTGGGAGATACATGAGGACATGAGAGTTTCTAAGGAAATAGTAACAGAACGACATTATTGGAACTCTATTCAGGATAGAGAAAAATTAAAATCTTTTCCTATGAAATCAGGATAGAACTTCACAAATATTGCAGATAAATGGAATAGGATATTTGACAGAGAGTTCTACATTATAAGTATCTTACACAGTAAAAGACAACTGAAAATCTGTCACTTTGATACTCTGTAAGCTAATAATTTCAAAAGCTTTTAACTTTAAAAAACGAATGACATGTAGTTACAAAAGGAAATATATGTACACTGCTAAAATTCAAAGAGATCTTTCTCCTTTTTAAATGTAAAACTCACCCATCTAGACAACCTAATCAGCACATACTTCCCTCCCTCCTCCAAAAACCACTCTTCTTAGCCATAAGAACCAAGACAATCACAACACTATGCTAAGAGAAAATACACAGGCCAGGGAGAAAACAGCAGTAGTAGTACTAGTAGTAATCTGTGTTGTTGTTTTAAGAATGTTGTCAATGCCTGACTGGTTTGGTTGATGAAACATGTGACTCAGGATTGTGAGTTCAAGCCCCGAGTTGGGTGTAGAGATTACTTAAGAAATAAAATCTCTAAAAAAAAAAAAAGAATGTTATCAGCACTTGGGAAAATATACATGATCCACATTTCAGTCTATACAGCAAAAGTAAAGTGAAAGTCTAATTTAGAATTTAATGAATTTAGGCTATTGGGTCCAACTTGGATAACTATGACCACATATCTTTTTTTTTCCCCCTAACTGCTAAGTGTCCACAGTTCTCTGGAAAATTCATTCAGTGCATTCTTCAGGTATTTTTTAGGCATTGCACTCTTCCCTAGGAGAGTCTGCGATCCAGCTATGAAGACAAAAAGAACTTAGGTGAAGCACTTAGTACATAAGAGACAAACATACTGCATGGAAAGAGAGGTTGCAATGGCTTCAAAAGTTCTATTTCGAAAAGGAAATAATGGGGATGCCTGGGTGGCTCAATTGGTTAAGAGTCTGCCTTCCACTCAGGTCATGATTCCGGGGTCCTGGGATTGAGTCCCTCATTGGGCTCCCTGCTCTGTAGGGACCCTGCTTCTCCCTTTGTCCACAGCCTCTCTTGCTTGCTCTCTCTCTCTCTGACAAATAATAAATAAAATCCTTTAAAAAAAGAAAAGAGAAGGATGGCCCTGGATGCACTGAGGGAAGAATGAGTCCTGCAGGTCTTCCAACTGGCTACGTTTCTGTTCACAATGGGGGGCTCCAGCTAGGTGTGTTCTAACCACCTTCTCCTTTGCTGTCACCCCCAGAGAGCAAGTCACTGCTGCACCCACTCCGATGCAGTGATGCTGGTGTTTTCCGTACTCCCTATGCATAGGCATCACCGCATCACCGCAGGAGTACACACCTTTGCTTTTTCTGCACAGATAAGGTGGTTTGGGAAAAATGCCTTCCCTCCCTCAGGGGAAGCCGACTCTCCCCATTCCTCTACATGTAAGCATAAAGTCCCGCTGACATTGTCAGTCTACTGGCAAAGAAAGCTGCAAAATCACACTGAATTAAAGAAGCCTAAGGAATGATTCAGTTGGTAAAACAGGGTTGGGAAAGTTCTGATCATCCACGAGGTCCCAGATAGATCAGTCATTTCTTCTGCATGGCCCAGCCAGAAACAGGAACTTGGTGCACATTCCAAGAAAGACATGAGCTTTGAAACAGGAAGTGAGGATGCTTCTGCTGGTAAAGCAATTGTATGATAAACCGGCCTCCAGAAGGAAATAGTGGTAACTTCCATTAGAGGCCACACAGCCACCAATAACACCAGGCCTGCCTTTCAGATTACAGTATTGGGCTTACCGGGAGTTTCACTGAAAGGTAAGACAGTCAGAGGCGGAGGTGCTGGAATGGGTCCTCGACACAGTGAGCTAGAGAACAGGAACAAGGGCTCGATGACCAGTAAGCTCCGTCCCACCCACGCTAGGTCTAGAGGTTTTGCCTCCCACGACAAGGGTAAATGGGAGGTGGTGGATGCTTAAAGTGGTAGAAGAAGAATTCTGAGGTCCAAACTGGGTTCCGCGAGAGAATATGCCTGGATTGGACAAAGAAAGTTTACTGCTGGTCAAGGCAGGAAGACAGCAGTGCAGCACCATAGCTGAAGCTCACTGGTCTCTCGTGGACGTTGGTTAAGGCACCAATGGCAGATTGAGCAAAACCTCCCTCCGGAAAGCCCTGTAAAATGATAACATGAGACCTCACGTGGTGAGGTGAGGGGAAGCCAAGAAACAACACGATTCATACCATGGTTTCTCCAAAATGCTACATAATTAAAGGCAGTTAGACTGCCTGTGGGGAGAGGGGAGAGCAGAAATAGAGAGGACTGAAAGCTGCTTTAAAAAGCAGTTGGATGTCCCATATCCCTTTGGCCATTCTGGGCAAGGAGGTAGCTTTCTCCCCATCCTTGCAAAAGCACCTGGAGTTTCTCCCCCACTTCCTCTCCAAGAGAGGGTCTCCAGAACGGGGTACATCAGACACAGCTCAGGCGTTCTACTAGAAACACCATGAGGGGGTTATAGGGACATGTGGATGCTCAGACTTCCAACCTTCTTCTCCACCTAGCTCCCAGACCACCGGCAGCCAGGCTCTCCGCCACCATCCAGAGAAAGTGGAAGAGCCTTTTCTGAGGACTCTCAGCGGCCCAAGAAGTAATGATATTAGAGTTCCTCCAGATAAAAGCCCCAGCCAGATCACCAGACAGGGAAGTTTCCAGTCTACAAGGCCACACACATCTTCAGCTTTTAAACCCCCACTCAAACGTGAGCAGACCACAGAGGGTATTAGAAATAGGAGGCAAACCTCTAAGATGAAAGGTCGAGACCTAAACGAATAAATAGACAAAAGCAACTTGGGGAAACTGAGTCTGTAAATGGAAAGATAAAACCGTCAAAAAAAGTTTATCCTCAGAGAAAAGACAGATAAGCACTGAAACCATAAAACAGAAGAAGAAATAGATATTGAAGGGGCCAAGAGGAGACCACCTCAAAATGTGTCACTTTGGCCCATTGATTATTTTTTTTTAAAGATTTTATTTGTTTATTTCACAGACAGAGATCACAAGTAGACAGAGAGGCAGACAGAGAGAGAGAGAGGGAAGCAGGCTCCCTGCTGAGCAGAGAGCCCAATGCGGGACTCGATCCAAGGACCCTGAGATCAGGACCCGAGCCGAAGGCAGCGGCTTAACCCACTGAGCCACCTAGGCGCCCCCCATTGATTATTTTAAATAAAAGTTGCCCAAGAGACAGCCGATGCAAGAAGAACACTCAGACTCTCCTCTGTCCCCTGAAAGCAGGAAATAAATCTCCTATGTGAAAGGTGCCCTCCCATACCAGAAGGTAAAAAGACATCCTTACGGCCAGAGATGGGAAATTTAGATCCGAGAAGGTTGTATAAACAAGCCTTGTTACTTTTTACTCATTTACTATCAGCACCCAAATCCTGTTTCGATTTCTTTACTAATTAAAGTTCCCAAAATTTTCTTTGTCCTGTCAATTCTTCACAGACTTAACTGTTTCTTTATCTAAAAAATATAAAAACTGCCTGCTTTAGTCATTTCTTTAGGTCTCAGGTTCATAATTGGACCTCAGTGCCTGTGAAACAAAACTTTTTTCCCCCGTTAATCTGTCTCATTGAAATTTAATTCTTAGTCCAGCTGGGTCTTGAGGGTAAAGGAAAAATTTTCCTTTCCTTCATTATACCACACACATGCACATACACACACACTCAGGGGGAAACAAGAGCTTCTAATTTAAAATAATTAGAAATGGGATTATACTTATTAAAAACTCAGTGGAAGGACTCGATGATAAAATTGAGAAATCTCCCCAAAAGCAGAACCAAGAAAAAGAGAGATAGATATTAGGGGAGAAAATATAAGAAAATTAGAGGCCTATTCCAAAATATCTAATACATGAACAATATGAGTTTCTGGGGAAAAAAAAAACATCACAGGGTACTTGGGTGACTCAGTCAGTTAAGCAGCTGCCTTCAGCTCAGGTCATGACCCAGGGTCCTGGGACTGAGTCCCACACCACATCCAGCTCCCTGCTCAGCAAGGAGTCTGCTGTTCCCTGTGCCTCTGCCCCCTACTCTGCCCCGTCCCCCTGTGTGTGCTCTTTCTCTCTCCCTCTCTCTCTCTCGCAAATAAATAAATAAGAGCTTCAAAAGAAAAAAGAAAGAAAGAAAGATCACAGAAAATGGAGGGGAGAAAATTATTATTAATTAGTCAATTGAATAAAATTTCCCAAACTGAAAGATCTGTTTCGGGATTCAAAGAGCCCAGCACATTGGATGAAAGCAGATCCATACCAAGGTACAGCATCATGAAATTTCAGGATTATGGAGATGAAGAGAAAATTCTATAACTTCCATAAAAAACTCAGCAGGCTTGTAAACTATACACAAATTAAAGGTAAAATCTGAGGAATCAGAACAGTTCTGAATTTCTCAACAGCAACACCGTAGCTTAGAAGGCAATGAAACAATGCCTTCAAAATTCCCATCCTAAAATTCTAAACAGTCAATTGTCAGTGGAAAAGAGCTATTTCCAGGCATTCATCATCTCAAAAAAAATAAATAAATAAAATAAAAAAGCATATCCTATGCAACTTTTTCCAAAAAGCTCCATGAAGATGTGCTCTACCAAAACAAGGGAGTTCACCAAGATAGAGCAGCAAGACATGTGCTTAACAAGAGATCCAACAGGAGAGAAATGATGGGGATCCCCAGGATGATGACAAAGGTCTTCAGGGTGACAACTGGTCCCCATGTATAGAGGGCAACTGGTCCAGATGAGGGCAAGGAGGAGACTCAGGAACAACTTCTTCAGGAAAATGAAATTGACAACACGTGATACATTTGAGGCAAGTTTTGGAAATCTGGCCAAGAGTTTTGGGTCAAATTAATGATGCAGACATACAAAACTAAATAAATGAACAAACAACGATTAACTCCAAAGAAAACAAGAACTTGTGCTTGGCTTAGCTATGAACATTGATCTAACCAAAATTACTGTTTAACTACTACTGCAAGGATGGGAAAATAAGGAAGCTGTGGTTGAGATGGGGGTGAGAAAAATAAAGGGAGCCACATCATCATCTTCCACAGTGAGAAGTCAATAGATAATGCTTCAAACTGCAGAACTCAAATAGTAGCAAGCAGCAAATACCAAAATAACCAGCTCAAAGAATTACAAGGGATTGTTTCTGGAGAGTGAAAAAATGTAATTTAGATTAAAAGGTTAAAATTTAAAAACAAACAAACAAAAAAACCACATGTTGATTTCTATGTCCAGGCATTTTTACATTTATTTGCTTTCGCTTTGTCTCCCTAATAACAACTCAGCAAAATTCCATCCTTGTTTTTCCCAAGCAAAAAAAGTGCAATTTTGTACATCTAGCCCTCAGTAGCTACGGCCATCTGAGCTCTGAGCAGCCAAACGTGGTGAGGAAGGTAATAGTTATAATTAAACCCAAGCAAGGACTGGTTGAGCTAGGGCAGAAACAAAAAGGCAAGTCCAGGTTGAGACAACTACTAAGCCCCTCTCTTATAGGCTTCTTTTCAACGAAGTTATCCCCATGCCATAACCACATGGTACAGGATAATTTTACAGTTGCCAACAACCATGAGCTAATTTCACTCCTTTCTAAAGGAATCAAATGTCTCCCTTTATAACACTAATCCATCCAAGGCAGCTGGCCCCTAAAACTACTGATCTAAGTACAACTTCCTTCTCTTTACCTCTCTAGACTGAATAACACGAGAGAATAAGGGCTTTGAAGCAAGTGGCACTGTCCTCAACAGATATTTACTAAGCATCCATGGGAGACCCAGCACTAGGCAGATGTGGACCTATCCTCTCTGTCCTGAACAATAAGTTGATTCTCCCTAAGGGTGGGAATCCAGGCAGGGGTGGAGTCAGGGTAGAAGCCACAAAACTGGAAGAGCTGGGGCAGGGAGAAGAAGGACCAACTAGACCAACCTGGAGGAACCAGTAAGCAGAGGTGTGATTGGAGGCCCCAAGGCTCAGGCTTCTACCACTCCAGATATGCAGAGGAAGGCAGGGAGATGGACAATTCCTCCCCAAGCATAAAAGTAGCCAGACACTGCCCATGACCCTTCCAACCACCTGTCAAGGCTGAACTTGACAGAGCAAAGGTTACCATTCTCAGGGCTTTATCACGGTTCGATAAAATATTGTCCCTGCCCTTAAGTAGTAGCTGCTGAGAAAACATGATGACTCTCTTAGTACAGAATAAGTAAAACAGGTTGAAAGTACATTAGCATTCTATATTTTTTTCTGTTTGGGAAGATGTGAACATTTTAGTTCAAGGACCTATGTGGAGCAAAGGTTTTGCCAACTAGAGCACAGCACTGATTTGCAAGTGTCTACAACACTTACCCTATACAGTTCCAGAAATCAAAACATATACACCCTTGTGGGAAGAATCAAACTCATTAACATAAATAAACACATTGCAGTAAGCATCATGAATTGGCAAGAGTAGTAATAATTGATCAGATTAATTACAGTACAGGGAAAGTATATAGGTCTTTCCAAAACACTGAATAAACGTAACTGAACTAAAAAGTATGTCCAAAACAAAATAAGAAAAGGACAACCCGCTCTCTTTTCTCCGTCTAAATCATGATATTCCATATTACGTATGATTCTTGCTCACTGAGCTACCAGTGTCAAACCGACCTGTTAAATACTAAACTTAATTGGGAAAACCACTGGTGTGTCGAGGTTGTTTCTTCCTCCTCAGCTTTTTAGGCGAGAATCATCTCAAAGAGAGCAAATTCTCAGAATTTCCTAAAAGGAAAATGGGCACTCACTGGAAAAATACAGGGTATATGCTCAAAACACTTAACTATTTTGGATAACCTTCAAACCCACTTAGCCACCAGCCCATCCTGTTGTTTTCAAACCTTCTGATCAAATATTCCAGTTTCCAAAGAATGGCATTAGATGAGACTGTTTCCGAACCTGGGACACAGAAACGTACTATTCTTCTTGGGGGGAGGGGTGGGAGAGCAGATCAAGAGCAAATTTAGGATCCAAGGAGAAGTGCACACTCCAGATCAAGGTCCTAGTTTTTCCAATACATGTTTTCACCGAACAGCTGTTTACAAGACTCAAACAATTTCCCAGATTAAAAAAAAAAAAAAAAAAAAAAAAAAGAGTGAAGTTGGTGGGGTGAGGCACTAGGACACGTACAACCGTGGAATGTCTCTGCGGACTGTGCCAACTTTCAAGCGAGACTGCGCTGCCACCCAGTCAGAGAGGAGGAACCAACCTGGCCGCCCCGCTGGGAAGTAAACCCAACGCTGAACCTGGCGCGGGGCGGCCTCGGCCCTGGGACCCAAAGAGAAAGGAGGTGGGTGCTCCTCGGGAGAGGCCAGCGCCTGAACTCCAGGGGCGGAGACGCGGCGGCCCAGGAAGCCGCAGCTATGCGGGAGCGCGCACCTGTCCCTTCTTCCTGGACCGGAGTGGACCGGCTCCTTCACCTGCCGTGGCAGGAAGAATAGAAAATCTTCCTCATCCCAGGAGGGTCGGTCTCTGGGCTTGGGAGAGCCGCCTCGCGCCTCGCGCCAGTTCCTGACCCTCTCCCGCCCGGAGTCCCGCAGTGCCGGGGCCGCCCCGGCCCACCCGCCGCATCCTTACCTGGCTGGAGCGCACGGGCTGCGCGGAGCCGCAGACGGTGTGAAGTCCCGCGGGCAGCGCGGGTTGGGAGCCCGGAGCCCGCAGGCCCCGCCCACGACCGCCCCGCCCCGCCCCGCCTCGGCCCGCCCCGCCCCTCTCGGCCCGCCCCCGCTCGCTTCGGCCCGCAGCACCGGTTCCCACGAGCCCTGCGGAGGTTTTGAGACTGGAGGCGGGAGTGGGTTGCCGGCGCGTCCCGGCAGCCGCGACCCCGCTGGGGCGCAGGTAAGTCGCAGGAGCGTCCCTCGGGTTCCCGAACGCGGAGCTGGGACTCCCTCGGCCCAGGCTTCCTACCCCCGGACAACAGCCCCGCGAGGTCTGGGACGGCCTCGGCCCGGGAGAACCCCGAGCAGTGTCACCTGGGGGTGACTGGAGACTCTGTCGCAAGTAGGGTAGGGCTGCACCTCCCCTTCCGCTAAGCGGTGGCGGGTCAGGCGGATGACACGGTGCAGTGGAGCGAAACGAGAGTTTTATGACAAGAATAAGTCTTTTTCTGTCAAACCGGAGGCATCGGCGCGTGTCTGGTACACTTAAAGGGTCACGTGCCCTCACTATTAATGTATTAACACTTGATTCACTCACTGAAGAGTAGGAAACAGCACTCGTAGGAGACTCACGGCGTGCCAGGCACTGTTTTAGTATTTAACAGATATTAATATTTCCATAGAGTGTACGTTATTTCAGAATCACCCATTTTACATGCGGTGAAAGGGAGGCACCGGGAAGTTAAATAACCAAATAACCAACCTGAGGTCACCCGCCATAGTCAGCTGAAAAGCTGGGATTTAAATCCAGGCACTCCTCCCCTGGAGGGTCAGCCGTCTAAACCACTGCCATCCTGACTCACCGAAATCTGACCGTCCACCGTGTGCGGTGAACTATGACAGTTCTGGGGAAAAGAAGACAAGAGCTCTGGCTTCCAAGAGCTTTTATTCTAGTCTGGGGAGAAAGGCAGGAAGCAAGTACAAAATGAAACCACACTGCACATATGACAAGTGTCTTGACTATAATAAAGCAGTGTGGTGACATTGAGTGTGGTGGGGACAGTGAGGCTGCTTTGCACCTAGTGGTCTTGGAGACTTCTCTGAGAAGGGGACAGTGAAGCATGATCACTCAAAGAGGGGACAACCTGGATATGAAGCTAAGGGAATGACAAGTACATTAGTAGTTATTATGGCTCCTGCTTGTTTGGGACTTTAAAACATGCGTTATCTCTCCTTTGACCATGCAGTAACCCTGAGACGTCCGACAACATTCCATTTTACAAGGTGAGGGGCAGGGATCCTAAGGGTTGGGAAGTTTAATGAGTCACCTAAGTCATTGGGTAGGGAAAGGGAGAGGTGGGAAGATGCTACAGATTTGAAGCAAGGCCTTCGGATGCCAAATCTTCTCTCACTCTGGTGGGAGCCTTGAGGATAACGACCTGTACTCAGAATGGATCTAGTCAAGTTCTGTTTTGTGATCTACCCTCTCTTCCCAGCCCCCATCTCTCCTTCTCCTCATCCCGTTCAGAAACTACTGTTGACTGATTGACATAATTTCTCAAGGGCAGTGTTTTTAGAGGGAGCAGAGGTGAAATTATATGGGGGAAAAATGTGCAGGTGTAGAGAGTGAGTTACAATGGTAATGAAGTTGGTTTTCTCCCAAGAAAAATGCTCATATACATATATGTATAAGTGAGAGGACTTAACACTTCCATCAAATCAACTGATCCCAACAAGGTGGGAGAGCCACTGTCTTAAAGGGTTAACTGATATTGTGGTGATTAAAATAACTGATTTCCAATTCCCTTTGCCTGTGCTCCCTGGGTACTCTGGTGGCTCCTATTTCTGGCTTAATGGAAATGAAACGAGGTTCTCAAAGTTGACAAAGTCTGACTGAAAGGGCAGCAAACCCAGATCCTCGTATTACCCGTTCATAAAGTTTAAAAGAGAGGAAAATGTCTATATTATCCCTCTTAGTTCTCAAGAAAACCAGAGAGAACGGATCTGTAAACAAAATACCTAGATAACAGAATTCCTTATCAATGGAAGTTAAAATAGTTTCCATAATGTTAAACTGTTTCCTAAAGAATACATTCATTACGTTATCAATGTAGGTAGGTGGTTGCTGTGGGTATATTATTCCCCAAGCAAGTAGTAGAGTGCTGGCAATTGTTTTTAGCAGAGTGTTGATAAGAAGAGAGACAGAGATAAAGACAACAGGAGAGACTTTTTTTCTAGTACTTCAGCTACACGGATGAGAAGGTGTAAAACTGAACTCAGGATGTGGTGGGCTAAAAAAAACCATTTAATCTTTATTATTTCATATGTGAAAAGTTCAGTAGCTTTAATAGCACACAGAATACAGTTTAGGTCAACTCAGTTTTTACAGTAGGCCCTCATCAAAAGAAGGAATGTGGTCATGCCGGACTTAAAAGATTTCTCCTTTTGCCTTCAAGGAGAAGATTCCAACAATATCATTACTGTCTTATTTATTTCAAAATAATATTGAGGCACAGGGAAAAAGGCATTTATGTACACTTCTCGGAGACAGGGACTCCCTTCTTACAAGATATCCCCATGGCTTCTGTAAAATTTGTATGTTTAGATGAGCAGTATCAGGTTGACATAATTTTAGTTCCATGAGAGAAGAAAATGCCTCTTTAACTTGCACCTACATTCCACATTGTGCATTAAAAGACACATGGAATTAGCGTGGGAGGTTTATAAATAAAATGATGTTTGTATTTAGAACTCATCACTTTTTTTTTTTTTTAATCTCTGGCTTTCTTTTATAACTCTCTTCCTACTCGAAAAAGACGTAACCCATCCTGCCTAAATAATACATGTTTGTTGAATGAATGAATGATGATGGCAGTGATGAAAACAGTATAGACCTTATCAGTCTTTTATCAACAGTCTGTTCCTAAGAGAAAATGACTTCACTGTGCTGGTATGATAGATCTGCTTCTCTTTCCAACATATACTGAAAGCAGTTGCTTCTTTGAAACTACACAGAAGGAAAGAAAGAGGCTTTTTTAAAGTATGCACCACACCCAACATGGGGCTTGAACTCACAACCCTGAGGTCAAAAGTTGTACACTCTACCCACTGAACCAGCCAGGCGCCCCCTGTAGGAATGAGTTTTAAATGTTGGACACAAAATCAAGAATTATACTCCAGGAACAATTGCTAAATAAAGCATCAAATACAAAGTATGCTTATGAGATCTTCACTAATAATAATACAATAACAAGGAAATATTTATTTTTTTACAAGGAAATATTTAAACAAAACTCACAATAGTATGGAATGTCAAGCTGTCACTAAAAATAATATATAAATTATATATATAAATATATAATTGTATATATAAATTTATAAAATAAGAATGTGGAAAAAAACGTGAACATTAAATGAAAAAAGTAGAACACAATGCTTTATGTATCCTGTGATTGCACCTGAACAAAAATCGTGTGGGAAGAAAATTGTTGGGTTGAAAAAAAGAATAATGATTAATAGTTATTGAGGGGGTTGCTATGTGCCAAACTTTGTTTTCAGTTTAATTCATCTAATTTTCACGGCAGCTCTGTGATGAAGGTACGGTTGTTATTTTTGTTTTACTAATGAGGAAACTGAAACCCAGGAGATCTGAGTAATTTACCCAAAGTCACACTGTTAGTGAGAGGCAAAGCTAGGATGTAAATAAATATAAAGCAGTGTGACTCTAGAGTTGGCACATTTACTCACACAAATCTGGCGGAGAAATTAATGTTTGAATCATCGATCATGGGTTTTGTTGTTTTTTTTAAAGATTTACCTATTTAGGGGCACCTGGGTGGCTCAGTTGGTTAAGCAACCACCTTTGGCTCAGGTCATGGTCCCGGAGTCCCTGGATCGAGTCCCGCATCAGGCTCCCAGCTCCATGGGGAGTCTGCTTCTCCCTCTGACCTTCTCGCCTCTCATGCTCTCTCTCACTGTCTCTCAAATAAATAAATAAAAATATTTTTAAAAAAAAGATTTACCTATTTATTTTAGAGAGCGTGCCCACCTGCCCTCTTCCTCTGCCCCCTGAGGTGGGGGAGGGGCAGAGGAAAAGAGAGAGAGAGAGAGAGAGAATCTCAATCAGACTCCTTGCTGAGCATAGAGCCTGACATAGGACTTGCTCTCAGGACCCTGATATCATGACCTGCATCCAAATCAGGTCAGACATTTAACCAACTAAGCCAACCAGGTGCCACATGGTTTGTTGTTGTTGTGTTTAATATTTCCTTGTATAATGTTTTTATGTTGATTTAATAGTAAGCAAAAACTTTTTAAATTGCAGAGTCAGAAAAGAAGGCACAGAGGTAAAACCAGTTAACACTCAGAAGAGAGAGATACAAAGGTAAAGATGAGAAACCTACTGAGTGAAACCCTCTGGGTTTGGCCAGTTTATGTTTTGGATTAGGATCTAAATAGCTTTTCAGATGGGTGCAATGTATCAACAACTTGATAGTTTATGGGAATTGAGATAAAATGAGCAATGTCACAACAAATGTTATATTCATTATTATTACTATGAATAAAAAGTATATTCTGGCCTAATGTTGTATTTGTACTTGCTGTTCCTTTTGCGTAGGATGCTCTACACCCAAGACTTTTTGAAGCTGCCTTCTCAGCAGGGACAGACATGAAAATGTGACCCCCCACTGTATTAGCAGAAAACTAAGAAGACACTGGTGAACAATCCTGAAAAAAATCCCCATTATGATAGAGCTTACCTGCTAGTGAAAAGGTCAGTCATTTAAAATGTGATTTAGGAGGCGCCTGGGTGGCTCAGTGGGTTAAAGCCTCTGCCTTCAGCTCGGGTCATGATCCCAGGGTCCTGGGATCAAGCCCCACATCGGGCTCTCTGCTCAGCAGGGAGCCTGATTTCTCCTCTCTCTCTCTCTCTGCCTGCCTCTCTGCCTACTTGTGATTTCTGTCTGTCAAATAAATAAATAAACTCTTTAAATAAATTAATAAATAATAAAATAAAATGTGATTCAGTTGCAAGTTAACAACATACTCCAAAGATGTCCGCATCTTCAATCGCAAGAGCCCGAAAATATGTTAACTTACATGATGAAAAGGCTTCGTAGATGTGAGTAAGTGAAGGGTCTTGAGATGGGGTGATTATCGTGGACCATCCAGGTGAGCTCAGTGTAATCACAAGGGTCCTACAAGAGGGAGGAAGGAGCTTCAGAGTCAGAGAAGGAGAGGTGATAAGAGAAGCAGAGGTCAGAGGGTAAGAAAGGGATTTGAAGATGCCACCCTGCTTGCTTTGAAGATGAAGGGACCGCAAGCCAAAGAGTGCAGGCAGCTTCTAGAACCTGGCAAAGGCAAGGAAACAAATTCTGCCTTGGAGCCTCCAGAGGCAACCCGTCCTGCTGACAACTGGATGTTAGCCCAGTGAAACTGATTTTGGACTTTCAACCTGCAAAACTGTAGAAGAACAGATCTGTGTTGTTGTAGGCTAGTAAGTTTGTGGTAATATGTTCCAACAGCAATAGGAAACTAATAGAGCCTGAAAGAAGAGTTTGCTTTTCTCTTATCTATGAGAAGTCTGTGTCAGACTGGTATGTTGTCCATCGTGTTGTGACCCCAGCTCCTTTTGCCTTTTCATGTGGGTGAGAGAACCTGGACAGAAACATGATTATCTCCAGAGACTCTTGATTTGGACATCAGGCCCCGTAGTCACCCATATCAGTGTTTCTCAAACTGGTGTAAAGGATAAAGGCCTTTAAGGGGGGAAAAAAAAGAGATTGATTGATTGATTTTAGAGGGAAAGGAAAAGGGAGAACATGAGCGTGTGGGACAGAGGGAGAGAGGGAGAAACGCAAGCAGATTGTGCTGAGCACAGAGCCCAATGCAGGGCTCAATCCCATGACTCTGAGATCACAACCAGAGCCAAATCAAGAGTATAAAGCCCTTTTTTTTTTAAGATTTTATTTATTTATTTGACAGAGATCACAAGTAGGCCGAGAGGCAGGCAGAGACAGGAGGAAGCAGGCCCCCTGCTGAGCAGAGAGCCTAATGCGGGGCTTGATCCCAGGATCCTGGGATCACGAGCTGAGCCGAAGGCAGAGGCTCAACCCACTGAGTCACCCAGGCGCCCCATGAGTATAAAGCCCTTTTAAACAAAGCATTTTCATCCTTAGTCCATTAACTACATATAAATATAAAACTAGTTATATATTACTTAAGTTAGTAAAATTTTATACATATTTAAAACCAAAATAGATTTACACAATAAATTCAAACAAGAATATAAAACCAATTATTGAGACCACACGCATCCTCACTCTATAGTGTCATTGGTGGTGACATAGGGAACAGTAATAGGAAATTCCTAACCCCCTCAGCCCGGGAGGCATCACTGAAAACCTAAGAAAGAGCTGGAACTCCCAACCCCACCAGCAGGAATGGGGAGCACCTCCCTTAACTGTCAATGGAGGAAGAGTGGGAAACCTGAACTTCTAACTCCCTCTAGTAGATGGTGGAGACATTGACCCCCCCACCCCCAACCTTCGTCTGCCAAAGTAGTGTGAGAAGAAGCCAGTTAAAACAAAGGCTTAGATACAGTCCAGAATCTCATAACATAATTCCCCAAATAACTTGATAAATCAAGAGACAAGATCTCAAACTGAATTTTTAAAAAGGTAATGAAGGGACACCAACACCAAGATCACAGAGAAATTAGAATTATGTGACAAAGATTTTTAAAGCAGCCCTCATTGAACTGATTCAATGAGCTGTTACAAACAAATTTGAAACAAATTTTATAAAAAATATAAAACCTCAGCAAAGAAAGAAAAAGTCCCGGTAAAGCCATAGAAGACCTAAAAGTTAACCAAATGGAAATTTTAGAAGTGAAAATACAAAAACCAAGATTTTATAACTCCATGAATGAGCTTCAGCAGAATGCTTGAGATATAGGAAATTAGCAAACTGGAGAGAGCAATAGAAATTAGTCTGAAAACGGGACACCTGGGCGGCTCAGTTGGTTAAGCAGCTGCCTTCGGCTCAGGTCATGATCCCAGCGTCCTGGGATCGAGTCCCACATCGGGCTCCTTGCTCCGCAGGGAGCCTGCTTCTTCCTCTGACTCTGCCTTCCACTCTGTCTGCCTGTGCTTGCTCTCTCGCTTGCTCTCTCTCTGACTAGTAAGTAAATAAAATCTTTAAAAAAAAAAAAAAGAAAAGAAATTAGTCTGAAAAAACAGAAACAAAATAAACCAAATGCATTCATAGTCCTATGGGATTATAACAAAGGATCTTCCATTTTTGTCTTTGGAGTATTAGAAGAGAAAGAACGGGGCTGCAAAAGGACTCCAAACATGATAGCTGAAAACTCCGTATTTTACAGAATCTGTAAACCCACAGATCAAGAAGTTAAGCAAACTTCATGCAGGATAAAGACAAAGAAGTCCACGCTTAAGACACATCATAATCCAACTTATTGAAACTAAAGACAAAGAAAAAAATATTAAAAACAGTGGGAGAGTCATAACATCTTACCTAGGGAAGGAGTACAGCTCAAATTCAGAAACTATGAAGAAGAAAGTGACACAACCAGTTTTGAGTGCTAAAGTAGAAAAATAAAATGCTAAGTAAAAAGAGAAGCAGGCTCCCTGCTCTGCCCCTCAATGCAGGACTCAGTCCCGGGACCCTGGGATCATGACCTGCGCTGACAGCAGACACTTGACCAATGAGCCACCAAGGGTCCCTGAAGTCTATACTTTAAAATGGTGACTTTTAAGTCATATGAATTATATCTCAATTAAATAAAAGTTTGCCTTTGTGAAAGTCCCTGTTAAAAGATGAAAAGCCAAGCTATAGATTGGGAGAAAATATGTGCCAACTGTATATCTGATAAAGACTCCTTATCCAGGCTACATACAGAGCTCTAAAAACTCAACAGCAAAAAACCAAATGGTCCAAATACAAAAATGGGCAAAAGACATGAAGTGACATTTCACCAAAGAGTACATACAGGTAGCAAATTGATATATGAAGCAATCTTCAACAGGATTAAGTGCTTGATAAGTGCAAATTAAAATTATGATGAGATATCACTAAATGACTATCAGAATGGCTGAAATGAAACATACTGACATCAAATGCAAGTAAGAATGTAGAGAAATTTGATCACTCATTCATTGCTGGTAGAAATGTAAAATGATACAGCTACTCAGGAAAATGATTTAGCAGTTTCTTTAAAAACCATACATATAAAAAATATATTTATATATATATATAAAATTATATATATATATATATATATATATAAAACGATCACATGACTCAGCAATTGCACGTAGGCATTTGTCCTGGAGAAACGAAAGCTTAAGTGCACACAAAAACTTATATTCAAAGTTTAGAGTAATTTTCTTAGTAATAGTCAAAGCTTCTCCCTTTGGGTCAGGTCATGATCCCAGGGTTCTGGGATCAAGCCCCACATCAGGCTCCCTGCTCTGCCGGGAGCCTGCTTCTCTTTCTCCCTCACTTGTGCTCTCTAGCTCGCTCTCTCTGTCTCTCAAATAAATAAATTCATGTTACTTATTTAAATATATAATAATAATATCTAATTAATAAGTATACACATAAATTAATATTTAAATAATCAATTGATAATAATAATTTCTACATATAATAATATAATTATTGTTTTATTTATAATAATTTTAATATTTAAAATAATATACATTTTATTTATAATGTAAAATCTTTTCAAATTTAAAAAAAAGGCCAATACTAGGGATCTTCATGGAGATGGAAATGTTGTCCTGACTGTATCAATATCAGAATCCTGCTTGTAGGGGCACCAGAGTGGCTCAGTCGTCATGGCTCAAGTCATGATCCCAGGGTCCTGGGATGGAGTCCCATATCAGGCTCCCTACCCAGCTGGAGACCTGCTTCTCCCTCTCCCTCTGCATCTGTCTTGTCACCACCCCTGCTTGTTCTCATTCACTCTTTCTCTCTCTGTCAAATAAATAAAGCAATCCTGTTTTGTGACATTGTACTGTAGTTCTGCAATATGTTACCACTGGGGGAAACTGGGAAATAGGAGATCTCTTTATAGTTTTGTCTCATAACTACATGTGAATCTATAATTAACTGAAATTTGAATTAAAATCTTAATTAACAGCTGAAAATGACAGTAGCCCACAATTTTTGAGTATTTAATACTAAGTATGGTTCTAAGCACTTGATCCATCTAATCCTTCCACCATCCCAACAATATAAATGTTACCAAACTCAAGCAATGTACAGGTAAGCCCTGGTGCACACGGAGGCTTTTTGCCACTCAGATCCCTAGGGGACTCAGGAAGTGAATGCATAGCTCCTGGCTGGGTTTACCTACATCACTGCCAAACAAATTTGGATAAACTCGTCGCAAGAGAAGCCAATAACTCTGGGCACCTGGGTGGCTCAGTCGGTTAAGCAGCTGCCTTTGGGTCAGGTCATGATCCCAGGGTCCTGGGATCAAGTTCCAAATCCATCCTGCTCCTTGCTCAGCAGGAAGCCTGCTTCTCCCCTGCCTGCCATTCCCCTGCTGGTGCTTGCCCTCTCCCTCTCTCTCTGTCTGTGTCAAATAAATAAATAAATAACCTTTAAAAGAGAGAGAGAGAACGAGAGAAGCCAATAATTCAAGAGATGAGGATTTGGAAAAGAGAAAGGGAGCAATTTATGTAGGGTACCAGCAGCCAGAGGAGGTGGCAAATTCAAGCCTTAACAGCTAGCCTGCAGGATGGACACCTAGAGTTTTATAGGGAGAAGCTCAAGGAGTTCATGCAAGAGAACACGCAGAGAGCAGGTGATCATGGCGGGGGAGTCCTTTGTGTTCAGCAGCGATCATGGGCTGGGAAGGAGAACAGGCCCTTCTGAGGCATTCTGTTGCTATCAGGGCGCTTCTGGCCCGCCAGTTGGAATGTTCCAGTCATTGCCAAACACCTTCATCAAGGCCTCAAGAAAGTGTGATGAGAAATAAGAACAATGGGCATTAGTTAGAGTGTGAATTAGGCAGTCTTGTCAGTTTCTAGTTTTAAGTGTTGGGTGTTGACAACGACAATCGTTAGTCCCATTCAAGAGATGAGAAAACTGAGGTGAAGTGAAGTAACTCACCCAAGGTTACATAGTTAATAATTGGTAGGAATATGATTTAACTACAGACCCCCGGCTGCAGACTCTATGATCTTAAATTAAGTACCATGTTAATAATCAGGCAACTTGGCATACTGAGGCTTAACTTGCCTTGAAATTACATCCTCAGTCCTATTCTGCCTAAGGATCGGTAGCTGCTGCCCCCTTGAGGCAGAGCATTGTCGCACAGTTATCACAATGCCGGCTACTCTATTCAACAGAGCCCATTTTATTACTCCCAGTTCACGCCATCCATGGATGTATGTTACCAAGTCCTGCAGACCTTTAAGTTTTAGACCCTGGCATGTTTTACCGTGTGCCTGCAAAATGAAAAAGCCATGGGGAGGGGAAAAATATATATTAAATTACATTGATTTAAACCTAACAAGGAAGAACCATTAGAATAATATGAAGTTTGAATTATAGAATATTTTTAAAATAACTATATTGCAGCATAAGTTGTTGATTTTTAAAAAAATAAGGGGCGCCTAGGTGACTCCGTTGGTTAAGCTTCCAACTCTTGGTTTCTGCTCACGTCATGATCTCAGGGTCATGAGATTGAACCTTGCCCTGGACAATAGGCTGGGCATGGAGCCTGCTTGAGATCCTCTCTCCCTCTCTCTCTGCCCCTCCCCCTCCTTCCAATCTTAAAAACAAATTAAATTTAAAACAAAACAAAATCTTCCTCTAGGCCAGTTCTCCTCATGCTATAAACTACTTAGTTCATCCCTCTTCCTAACTAAGGGCTGTTAGTTTCCCTTCCCTACCTCACCCCACTCTAGTAGCAGTCAGTGTCCCTCATATATCCCCTGCTCATTCACCTTTCCCCCAGAAGAAGGAGGTCATTCTCTGGCACCTTCTTTTTTTTTTTAAGATTTTATTTATCTTAGAGTGAAAGCAAACAGAGAGAGAGATTGGGATCACAGAGGCAGAGGGTGAAGCTGACTTACCGCTGAATGGAAACCTGATGCAGGGCTTGATCCTAGGACCCTGAGATCATGACCTGAGCCAAAGGTAAATGCTTAACACACTGAGCCACCCAGATACCCCTCTCAGGGACCTTCTGCCTGAAAGTTTGCTCTTGGCTCCTTTATAGGGAGCAGGCCAGAAATGCCAGGACAGTTCACATCCCCAGGGAGCTACAACCCCCAACTGATGGATGAGAACTGAAGGGTACATAGCAGTTTTCCTGCCCTTGGATGGGACAACTCTGAGTCATGTTCCCAGTGGATCCCAATAGGATTGAGGTCCAGTCACCCTCCAGTTCACTAACACTCTTTTAGTCGCTTCTTTCCTTCCTTGTTTCTTTCCCTACGAGCGCTGTCTGGAATCCCTTCACAGACAAACCATTTGCATTAAAATCTTTGTCTTAGGTCTGATGAATGCCCACCCTAGCCTAAAATACCCTCCCAGGAAAGAGAAAGAGACAGAAAGAAAGGGAAGGAAAGGGAAGAGAGGAAAGAAAGGAAAGATGTCTTTAAAAACACAGAATTGGGGCACCTGGGTGGCTCAGTGGGTTAAAGCCTCTGCCTTCAGCTCAGGTCATGATCTCAGGGTCCTGGGATGGAGCCCTGCATCAGGGTCTCTGCTCAGCAGGGAGCCTGCTTCCTCCTCTCTCTGCCTGCCTCTCTGCCTACTTGTGATCTCTCTCTGTCAAATGAATAAAGAAAATAGTAATAAGTAATGAATCAGAAAAGTACGGTTTTAATCCAATAGGACTAGTGTCTTTTTTTTTTTAAGATTTTATTTATTTATTTGTCGGGGGCGGGGATAATGAGAGAGCACAAGCAGGTAGAGTGGCAGGCAAAGGGAGAGAAAGAAGCAGGCTCCTCACTGAGCAAGGAGTCCAATGAGGGGTTCAATCCCAGGACCCCAGGATCATTGCCTGATCCGAAGGTAGACAATTAAACAACTGAGCCACCCAGGCATTCCAGGACTGTTGTCCTTATAGGAGGAGGAAACACCAGGAGTATGTGTGCATGGAGAATAGACCAGGTGAAGATGCAGCAAGAGGGTGACCATGTATAAGCCAAAGACAGAGGCCTCAGGAGAGACCAAGCCAGCTACCACCTTGATGTTAGATATCCAGCTTCCAGAGCTGTGAGAAAATGTAATTTTATTGTATTGTTAAAATACCCAGTCTGTGGTATTTTTATATCAGCCCAAGTAGACTAATACAGCAACCCTCAACAGATGATGGACAATATTCGATGTGTTTATGAGTTTTTCTACCTCCAGTCCTTTGAACCGACAATGGGAATGAAGTCAATGTCCAAAGACTAAGTTTAAGGCACCCTCTCAAAGTGCTTGGGACAATGTAAGCCTGTGATTCTTGTATGATTCTATGAAAGGGAGGACAAGGGCTTAAATAAGGGCTGAGATTTTAATCTTCTGCCAGGTAAATGGATGAGAACTCAAAGCTGATGATTTTGGTTTAGAAAAGGACTATGAGTCTACGGCCATACCACCCTGAACGCGCCCGATCTCGTCTGATCTCGGAAGCTAAGCAGGGTCGGGCCTGGTTAGTACTTGGATGGGAAAAGGACTATGAGTCAATAAAACCAAAATACAACCAACAGAAAGGGAGAATATATTTGCAAATGACTTATCAGATAAAGGACTAGTATCCAAAATATATACAGAACTTAACAAACTCAATACCCAAAGGACAAATAACCCAACCAAGAAATGGGCCAAAGACATGAAAAGACAATTCTGCAAAGAAGACATCCAAATGGCCAACAGACACATGAAAAAATGTTCAACATCACTTGGCATCAGGGAAATACAAACCCAAAACCACAATGAGATACCACATCCACACCAGTCAGAATGGCTAAAATTAACAAGTCAGGAAATGACAGATGTTGGTGAGGATGTGGAGAAAGGGTGGAACCCTCTTACCCTATTGGTAAGACTGCAAGCTGGTGCAGCCACTCTGGAAAACAGAATGGAAGCTCCCCAAAAAGTTGAAAATAGGGCTGCGCTACGACCCAGCAATTGCACTACTGGGGATTCACCCCAAGGATACAAATGTAGTGATCTGAAGGGGCATGTGCACTCAAATGTTTATAGCAGCAATGTCCACAAGAGCCAAACTGCAAAGAACCCAGATGTCCATCGACGGATGAATGGATATAGAAGATGGGGTATATCTATACAATGGAATATTACTCAGCCATCAGAAAAAAATGAAATCTTGTCATTTGCAATGATGTGGATGGAACTAGAGGGTATTATGCTAAGTGAAATAAGTCAGCACGGAAAGACTGATGAATCACTGAACTCTACCTCTGAAACTAACAATATACTATTATGTTAATCAATTGAATTTAATTTTTAATTGAATTTAATTTTTTTTAATTAAAAAAAAAAAGACTATGGCATCTTATGCCATGGTGTCATAGACTCATTAATACTGCAACTGATGCAGGGACTGGGTGGCTCAGTCAGCTAAGTGTCTGCCTTGGGCTCACGTCATGATCTCAGGGTCCTAAGATCCACCCCCGAGTTAGACTCCCTGCTCAACAGGGAATCTGCTTCTCTCTCTACTTCTGCCCTCCCCCCGCCACCCACTTATGCATGCTCGCTCTCTCTCTCTTAAATAAATATGTATATATATAAATAAATAAAATCTTTTTTAAAAAAATAGCTGCAACTGGTTATATAAGAAACTTAGATCAAGTCATGTTCTCCATCATCTCCCAGAGGTACTCAGCCAAATTAGTTCTAAATTATGGGAATTTCATACTATATATATTTTTTAAAAAGAAGAAACACATTTGTCTCTTTTGTTCCCTTTTCTCCAAGTATAAATTGAAATACAGAAGAAATAAAGCAGTTACGAAGAACTCCCTCTTTCTGTACTTTGTTTTTCTAACATCGTATGTTATTTCATAACATTGATAACACAATATGATGACCAAAAACAAGCAAGGCTTTTTCAGTTCAACTTAATTCTTGGCTTCTGAACAATAGTGGGAACAAAGCCCGTAGGAAAATTTGGCCAGGCAGACACATTGTTGTTACTTATTAGGGAGTCTGCTAGAACTGATAGCAGACCTCTTGATCTTAAGAGGTAAAAACAAACATCTCTCTCTTTTAAAAGAAATGTGTTCCCCTGTTTGCTAATTTTGAATTTCTCCATTTTGAAACTTTCAGATATATACTAGAAATTGCCCTCTATGAGATTTCCTCTTCTTTTTTTTCTTTATGGAGTTATAATTAACATATAACATTATACCAAGGTTTCTTCTTAATTGCCTGCAAGAGTTCATGAAATTAGCACCTACTGTATGCCTTCACCTTGCACCTAGCTGGGGGACTTTCATCAAAATGCTAATCGAGTAAGTAAATAAATAAATTTGTCCTTGTGGAAGAAGATGGTCAATGAACTCAACTGTTTTCAAAATTGCCTTCATCCCAAGGCTGTTTTTCTGCCCTTTATAATTTTCTGCATTGTGAACTTGAACAGAAAAAAAAAAACAATGTCTTCAATAGAATTCTTGTACCCCATTTAAACAGAAAGTTCTTGAACATCTTTCCATAATAATGCAGCTGGAGTCCTCAGAGGCTGATAGTAACATTCAAAAGGACAACTTAGCGTATTACCAAGTTCTCTCACAGGTCCTAAGTGTAGGCACTTTGAGTGTTGGTAGCAAAGCAATGTGAGAGTGTGACTTCTGTGTAGATAATGTTAAGGAAGAAACAGTGCAGGGCAGCCTGGTTAGTTTCTCTCCTTCCCTGAGTGGCCCAAAGCTACCTATCTCCTGATGTGATAGAAAAGATGAACCCTGTGCTATATGAAATAGAAAAGAATTCACAATAAAAACCAGCAAATATCAATGGTTTTACTCAAAGAATCTGAAGTAAACCATCACTTTGATGTAAAAAAACCAAACATCATTTGCCATATACACACATCTATAGACCTAACTCCACTAATTCATTTTTTAATTTGGTCACTCAGATAAATCTACTAAAAAGAACAAAATGCAAAGATCTGTTATTTCCTCCCTCTATTTCTCCTGCTTTCAGCCCCAGACTCAACCCCAGCCCCCAGCACTGAGCTCCCCACACAGCCCTGCGCTGTCAGCCATCAGACAGATCTTCTTCATTCTGCCTGAGCCAGAGCCTTCCCTGGTGGTCCCATGCACAACTCCCAGCATGCTGTGAGAGTGGAGTGTTGGAATGGGCAGGAGCTTTTCCAGGTCCCATCTGTCCAGAGCAGCACTGTTGAGTAATACAGTCTGCACCACAAACACAGGCCACACATAATGGAAAGTGTTCTGATGGCCACTTTGAAAAAAAGTAAAAAGAAATAGGCAAAATTAATGTTAATATATCTTACTTCTTTACTGAAGTGTAATTAATATATAATAAAGGTACATTTCAGATGTACGACATATTGATTTGGCATTTCTGTATCTCATTCAGTGTTTACCGTGATAAGTGTAGACACCATCTGTTAACCCTGTGACATTGTTGCTGTGTTACTGATTATATTTCCTATGCTGTACTTTTCATCTCTGTGATTTGTTTAGTTTATAACTGGAAGTTTGTACCTCTTAATTCCCTTTTATTATTTTGCCCAACCCTTCCACCTCCCCTCTGACAACCACCAGTCTGTTTTCTGTCTTTAAGAGTCTGGCTTTTTTTTTTTTTTTTTTAAGATTTTATTTATTTATTTATTTGGTAGAAAGAGATCACAAGCAGGCAGAGAGGCAGGCAGAGAGAGAGGAGGAAGCAGGCTCCCCACTGAGCTGAGAGCCCGATGTGGGGCTCCATCCCAGGACCCTGAGATCATGATCTGAGCTGAAGGCAGAGGCTTTAACCCACTGAGCCACCCAGGCACCCAAGAGAGTCTGGTTTTTTTGTTTGTTTGTTCATTTGGTTTCTGTGGGGGGGTTTTGTTTGTTTGTTTTTTTAGATTCCACGTGTAAGTGAAACCATATGCTATTTATCTTTCTCTGTCTGACTTATTTCATTTAGCATAATATCCTCTAAGGCCATCCCTGCTGTCACAAAGGACAAAAATCTCATTAATTTTTTATGGCTAAGTAATATTCCTATGAGTGTGTATGTGTATCTTATTTAACTCAAATTATCCAAAAATATCTTTTATACCTATAATACAAAAATTATTAGTGAGATATTTTACATTTCTTTTTTTATACTAAGCTTTCAGAATTTGATATATATCTTCCACTTACAGTACATCTCTACTTGGATTAGCCACTTTCAGGGATTCAGTAGCCATATGTATCTACTGGCCCCATATTGGAAAGCATGGGCCCGGAGCACACAGTGGTCGCACATGCACAGAGGAGAGGGAAGGGAAAATGGTGTAACCTTCAATACAATAGTCAATACAATACAATCACACTTTGGGAAACATGCCACTGGATTTTCCATGACCCGAGTTCAGAATATCAAGGGATCTCTCTAGACTGAGATTCTGTGGTTGACCCTAAAACTGCCCGCCACCTCCTCGGAGATGTTTCAGGAACTCCAGACTGGGAACTGATTACCCCATGTTAGAGCAGATACTTCAAACTAGAACAGCCCTGATGGGATTCACTTTGGTCTGAATTGCTGTCCTGTGGGGCACTGCTGAAACTACACAAAATTCTGGGCTAGAGGCTGAAGAACATTTTGTAGGATGCTGGATTTTATTTTTTTTTCTTCTTTCTCCAGGCAAATTCTGTGATTTTACAATCCAAGCTTTCAAAGTTGTTGATTGTCAACGAGCTTCCCCGGTAGTATTTCTACCATACCCTAATTCTGTTTTATTTCGAGCCATATGCACAGTCAATATGGAGTGCGAAAAACTGTTTAAAGCAGAAAACCATTTTTTTTTAATTATCCTTACAACATGTAAAAATAGCCTGCATTCTGTCATCTCAAGTGAGGACTGTTTAGACTAGTCACACAGCTCTGCTCTTTGAATCTACTCTGTTCTGTTTCCATTGAAAATATAGGTCTGGCCTAACTATGCCAGGTGTTGTGGTTTTTTTTTTTTTTAATGTTTTTCTTGAGATAAAGGAAACAATATTTAAATGTGAAAAATAACTAGTTTTGAAGATTTGGGCATTTGTAGTCCAATGAGTCATAAAATGGTAGAATTGCATACTTTCCTAGATGGTGAAAGAGAAGCCATTCAGACAAACCCCTTACATTGTAGATGCGGAAGATTTTCCGTAAAACATTTTAAAGTCTGGGGTGCCTGGTGGTTCAGTCAGTTAAGGATCCAACTCTCGATCTCAGGTCAGGTCTTGATTCAGGGTCGTGAATTCAAGCTCTGCGTTGGGCTCCACACTGGGCATGAAGCCTACTTAAAATGAATGAATGAATGAACGAAAAAATAAATATAAATATATGTTATTTTATGTAATAAAATAAATACATAATAAATACATCCACAGACTTCATTCCAGGAATAAATGCTCCAGTAGTTCCTGGTATGGTTCCACGTATTGATTCTGGGAGTAAACAATAGAAGCCACTTACCTTGGGTCTGCATATATATAAATATATATATGAAAGTCTTGATCTGTATTTTAATCCAGAGATTTTTCAAAAACCAAGATATTTCAAATCATTTTTATTCTTAGTAAATGATCATAATTTAAAATTTTTAAAATTTAATTCATTGATTTAACAATCATTTATCGGGAGTCTCTTATGTGCTACAAGTCCGATAGATGCTGAGAACATACAGAAATATGATTTCATTCTTGTTCATGTTTATTCCAATGTATTATGATACATTATGATAGTTTACACAATTTATAATGCTTTCAATAAACAACTAATGGATTAATCAACATATTATTGGTTTTGGTTTTAAAGATTTTATTTACTTATTTGACAGATGGAGATCACAAATAGGCAGAGAAGCAGGCAGAGAGAAAGGAGGAAGCAGGCTCCCTGCTGAGCAGAGAGCCTGATGCGGGGCTCAATCCCAGGACCCTGGGATCATGACCTGAGCCGTGGAAGGCAGAGGCTTTAACCCACTGAGCCACCCAGGAACCCCTATTGATATGTACAATATAGAAAGATTCTTTTATTTTGTGGTTAACCAGAGTGGTAACATAACTAAACAAGAAACTATAAATTTAGCCAGAGACACTATATAATACTATAGCAGAAGACATTCAATGACACATGGAAGGAAGACTTGTAACCAAGAAGGTTATTAAACGCTACAATGGCTTACCACAGGAGATGAGATCTTTATGTACAAATACAGATTATTTCTTCCTCCTTCAAGGAATATTCAAGGAAGTGTACCTGCAAGCAATGAAAGACTTTTCCCTATTTGTTCTGGTAAATTTATATTTTCCAATTTATGAAAGTAATTATGAGCATTTGGGACAATATAGAGATAACATCTCATACATAATCCCACAGCTCTAAAGGTACCAAGGTTAGCAATTTAGTATTCCTCATTTCTGTCTTATTTCCTATCCAGACATTTCCATTTCATATAGCTGAAGTCATTGTGTAAATACATTTTTCCTCTTATTTTCAGTTACTACAACATAACCATTTCATCTTGCAAAGCATAATATTCACAAGCTCAATGGTGGGACTCTTCTGTGAGTCCCATGGTTAGTCCATGTATTTTATTCCCCACACCGTTACCTACAGCCCCGCTCTTCCTTGGGCTGCAAGACAAGAGGCCACCTTCTAGATAGGGTCAGAGCAGTGGTTGGGGATGGATGTGAAAATAAAGACACTGAGTGATAGCTTTCTAAGTTTAAAAGGAATGTCTGAATGTAAGCTTCCCACCCCACCCCTGGCACGTGCGTGTACACACACACACACAAATTAGAAAGCAAATGTATTCAGAGAAACCAGTTCCTTCCCCATCACCAAAATCCAAGATAGAAACACTTCTCAAACCTGGGGAGAATTAAAGGAGAGCCCATGGGGCTTAGAAGTTGGCCAACCTCCCTCTCTCCTCACATTCTAGCTCCTGTGCCTGCTGACCGAGGGAACAAGTATTAGCAATGGAGCCCCCTACCAGGGATGTTTGAGACCTAGAGTAGAGTAGAATATGCCTTAATGGTCTTGCCTGGAATGCTGGTGGTTCCACCCAGACATGGAGGAGTTTATAATAAGCTTAAGAGAAGGAGTTTAAGAGTTTAAGAGAAGGGATGGGGGCACCCTGTTGGAGCCAAGATTTTCACAGACCTTAAGAAGGTTTACTTAAATATTGCCCTGCAAAGGGCTTCAGTAAGCATCAGTGGGGCCAGGAGGAGTTCCAGGTAGAAGGGTCAGCAGGTGAATGGGTCCACCTTCTTAACACATTCTAAAAAGAGATGTGCCTAAGCCAGGACACAGGTGGGGGCAAAGTGGGGCTATCCTCCTGCCCAACATCCCGCCCCTCTATCGCTCTCTCGTTAGGCAGGTCAGCCTGAAAGTGGTATGGGGACAAAGAGACTGCTTGTGCAGCTGGAACTTAATGACCCGCAGTTTTGAGAAGGCTGACAACACTAGCAGCTCAGTATCTGGAAGCTTTGTGGGAAGGTGAGTGTTAGGGCCAATCTAATGTTAAAACCTATTTAACTATTAGGGCCTGCTTAGCCAGAGCAACCCCACATTGCCTAAGTAGCCATATTGTTGTTTACATCCACGGACTTCATTCTGGGAATAAACGCCCCAGTAGTTCCTGGTATGGTTCTGGGTATCGATTCCAGGAGCAAACACCTTAACAATAGAAGCCACGTACATTGGGTCTGCGGTTATGCCCTATAAAACCAGCCTGTGAGATCGGGAGGGGGTCGCTCTCTTTGGAGGCGGCCCTGGCCAGTCAGTCTGACTTCTAATGCTTGGCATAGAATAAGGCTTTGCATAACTTTCACTTTGTCTCAGTCTCGTTCCTTTGATAACAGACCCCAACAGTGAGTTTGGAGGTGATATCCCCACTGGAGAGAGAGAAAAGCTCCAGCTCATTTCTGTCATTTCTAGGACTCCAGCATCACTCACCAGTCATAAATGTCTCCACAGATATCAAAGATTTAGTATTCTTGATATTCTTTTGTAATTTAAGCATCATGAAATTCCAAACTCTTGCTATGTAGAATATGGAATTGCTAATGGAAGATTGTTTATAGGAAAAAAAGACTAAAAATCTTTAAATATCTGGCACATGTAGGCACTCAATATTTGCTGATTAAGTGACTATAAGGACAAGAGAATATAATAAGTATATTATTTTATAGAATAAAATAGAATATTTTAGAACATAATATATAATAGAATTATATTATATTATATATTTTAGAATATAATAAATTTATTATATTCTAAATTTCATTTGGAATCAGATTACTTCGCTATCTAATATTTATGATGAATGTAGTTCATGGAAAAGTGTTGCTCTATGAAATAATAATATATTCTTAATCTCAAATTTAAGAGTCAGTCATTGTTGAGTCATCCATGGATTTAAAGATATTTTTAATTTCTTTTTTAAAGATTTTATTTATTCATTTGAGAGAGAGAGAGAGCATGAGTGGTGGAGGGGAGGCAGAGAGAGAAGCAGACACCCCACTGAGCAGGACCTTGGGATCATGACCCAAGCTAAAGGCAGATGCTTAACCAAGATGCCCCTAGATATTTTTAATTTCTGTGATAGTTTCATAGCCTATACGATTTTTAGGAAAAATTTGCAAGTGTTTATATTATACTGTAAAGGTATACTTCTGTTCAAAAACCATTATTTTTATATCTCTTACTTATACTCTAATGGTATGGTAGTTTGTGGGGGGGGGGAGTATTTTCCTGGATATATTTTGAAGCAATTCATGGACAAGTTTTTTAATTTACTTTTCATCTTCTTGTAATCCTGGAAATGGCTCTCAAATTAAATGATCATCTACTATATGGAGAAGACTTCTATTGGATAGCACCATGCTAACTGAATGCTACTGGATCACTAGTCCATTGGCTTTTGGAAGACATTATTAAGCATGACATGTATTATCTATAGAGCAGGGCAAACAAACTTAAAATCTTATGTATAAGAAAGCAAAAAAATGATGATTAAAATACTTGGAAGTGCATAAATTACCTAAGTTTCAACAAGGGAAATTTTAGAGTAAATATGAAAAGCCCTAAAAAGTTATGCACCATTTGATCGAGTAATTCTGTCCTGATGTTGCAGGATTGCAGGGTTCTTGTCTTGCAGAGTCAAAGACTGAATCTCGTGGACACAAAAGAGTAAAGTGAAACGAAAGTTTAGAAGTGAAGGTGAGAGCAGAAAGGAAAGAATGTTCCCAAAAATGTTGCCACTGAGGGCTTTTAGGGGCAGTCTTTTCTTGAGAACTGACTGGGAAGCCTTGAGATTCTTGTGCAGTCTAGGTTTGTTCCCTTACCTCTAACTCAGCTGTCTCAGCCTCTCCAGCTGCCAGAAATAGTTTCAGAGCCCGGTCAGGGGTGTCAGGAGACTCCTGTCTCTCCTGCCTATACCTTATCCCCTTCCCTACTCATGGGACAGGACCTGTGGGCAGAAAGAGCCATACTGGGATTGGGAGAAATGACTGATGGTTACTTTTAATGATGGGAGTTAGAGATAGCGCAAGTCTCCAAGGAATCTGGAAACAAGGTTTTCAGAACCTTGAGGGGGCAGCTTCTGCCAAGATAGGGTTATTTTTAAACATTAAGGCACTAAGGCAGTCACAGTTCCTTGAGGAAAGTCATGCTCTGCGCCCTTCCAAGGCATCCCTCAAATTTATTTTTAAAAAATTCTCCTTGTTAAATAGCATGGAGGACAAGGGGAGTTAGAGAGGAGAAAGGAGTTGAGGGAAATTGGAAGGGGAGGTGAACCATGAGAGACTATGGACTCTGAAAAGCAATCTGAGGGGTTTGAAGTGGGGGAGGTTGGGGGAACCAGGTAGTGGGTATTAGAGAGGGCACGGATTGCATGGAGTACTGGGTGTGGTGCAAAAACAATGAATACTGTTACGCTGAAAATAAATTTTTTTTAAAAATGAAGAAAAAAAATAAATAAATAGAAAATTTTTAAAGACAAAAAAAAATTCTCCTTGTTAGCTGTTTTACTGAATTAAAAGTAATGATTTTATGTAAAAATAAAACCGCGATAGCTTAAGAACAAAATCGTCCTTAGTACTTAGTACAAGAGAGATTATCGTAAAAAATGAGGTAAGCATCACTTATAAACATGCACGAGAGCATTAAAAGACAGTGATTCTCTCTGCCCTATTTCTCTGGAAGTTAAATATCTATCTATGGAGAATCAGAAAAGTAAGGGTATAATTTTTAGGTATTAGTAATGATAAATTAGATTGCTCTTTAATTTTGCTTTAAGAGAGTTTGCATAATGAGGAAAAATCACCAAAGATTTTAAAGCTTAGCTTGATTCACCCAACTCATCTTAGGGAGAAAGTATCTTTTCTACTTCTGACAGTCATTAAAAAGGAAGCTGTGCTACCTTTTTTCTCCCTGGTGGAAGTAAGATAGGTAGTGTGTCATCTTTATATATACATCCTACTATTCAAGCATTCAGCAACACAGAGTAGGGTATGAGCTGTTTCATTATGGATATGCAATGTAGTGACTCATCTAATCCTTCCAGGAAAGCAATTTCTTAACAAATGACATAGCACTAGGCATCAGGTGTTACAAATCCCAGCTGTCACCCACAGAACTAACAGTGATGTGGGAAACAAAGACAAAAGAAAAAGTAAACTTCCTTACTACCTATAGCCCACTGACAAGTCCTTGAAACAGGCAGCGTGACATTCCTCTAGGAACTCAGCTACTTCAATGTCAATAGGGCAAAAGGCAATCTTAGCCCAATCCCCAGGATCCCGTAAGTCTACTTTAACATATAAAAATTTCTTTGGAAACTTCCCTTGTTTCTACCTCCAATGATCCCCCAAATGTATGACCCACTGATATGCATCTGAAGGGTCTCATGACCAATGTTTTATTAGATAGTAATCAATGACCTTTTCCCAACAATGGCTAGCCCCCTCAAGGTCATGGAAACCTTGCTTCCATAATTCCTTAGAGACTTTCACTATCCCTAACCCCCCCCCAACTTGAAAGTATGTAATGGGCCACTCCTCGTGACCCACTGCAGCTCTTTCTGCCCACGGGTCCTGTCCCCACGTATGAATAAATCACATTCTTTCTTGGCCATCAGCTTCGAACCCTAACGTCTTTCCTACATAAGCAGAATGTTATGAGAGATATTTGACAACTCCTACGCAATAATGTGACTAAAGACCTAATACTTCTTGGTTAACTTTTTCTTTTTTTAAAGAGTAGCATATTCCAGGGTGTTTGGGTGACTCAGTCGGTTAAGCGTCTGCCTTCAGCTCTGCTCATGATCCCCTGCTTCGGGGGATCTCCCTGCTCAGCAAGGGAGCCTGCTTCTCCCTCTCCCTCTGACCCTGCTTCTGTGTGCTCTCTCTCTCTCTCTCTCTCACTCTATCTATCAAATAAATAAAATCTTGAAAAAAATGTGAATGATAATAATTGTTAAACAACAAAAGCCCATCTATCTGGTTCAACTCCTACCCTCCCCGAAACAAAACAAAAACTGCTACTGTCACCAGCCAGCCTCCAAGACCTGACCTTTACTGCTCACCTCCTTGTACCCACTGACCTTTGTCTCACATTTTTCGTTAAGCTCTTTTTTTTTCCACCTTATTTCCCCAACAAGCCATCAAAAAAAAAAAAAAAAAGAAAGAAAGGAAAGAAAAAGAAAAAAGAAAGATTGCCATTTGCAACGACGTGGATGGAACTAGAGGGTATTATGCTAAGCAAAATAAGTCAGTCAGAGAAAGACAATTATCATATGATCTCACTGATATGAGGAATTTGAGAAACAAGACAGAGGATCATAGGGGAAGAGAGGCAAAAATGAAAAAAGACAAAACCAGAGACGGAGACAAACCATAAGAGACTCTTAATCTCAGGAAACAGACTGGGGGTTGCTAGAGTGGAGGGGGGTGGGAGAGATGCAGCGGCTGGCAGATGGACACTGGGGAGGGGATGTGATGTGCTGAGTGTTGTGTATTGTGTACGACTGATGAATCATAGACCTGTACCCCTGAAACAAATAAAACATATGTGTTAATTTAAAAAAAATAAAATTAAAAAAAATATTAAAATAAAAAAGAAAGACCTGACAAACTTCTCATGAAGGATACGGAGCTTAGCCCTGGAGCAGTAACAGCGGCCCAGATGAAGAGTTCCAGCAGCCCAGACCACCCAGACCAGTTTGAGCTTAACTCCTGACTCACCTGCGCAGATGGAACATGGAGTGACCCACGGAGTGACTGCCACTACCCTTACCTCATCGTAATACTAAAATCCCTGCCCCAAGAGGAGCACAAACCTCATTTACATGGAACATATGATGTATTTATGGGCGTATTTCCTTAAGGCGCAAACTTGACCTTATGCCTGCCTCTACATACAATGACAAGGCTCTCCTTTCTACATATTCATCTTAACCCTAAATAAAAGTCACCCATTCACCCTTGCTTGGGGAGTCCCGGCTTTGGAAGTTATTCTGCATGACGTATTTATTTGCTGCAAATAAAGTTTCCTTTGTGTGATCACTGCACCTGGTTTAGTCTCTACCTGTGACTCACCAAGGAGCAAATTCTCAGTTCAGTTACAATGTGTACTAAACCTGTGAGTTGGTGAGAACCTCCTCGGTTTAGCCCAGGAGAAACATTTACCCAAAGTGCAGCTGAGGACGGAACAGAAGGCAAGCTGACCAAAGCAGAAACTGACACCCCACAGCACCCCCCTACAGGAAATATATGACATTCCTCAGGCTGCCCTAAAGGAAAAGCAAATAGTTAATTTGTAGAGATCACAAACCTGCATGACCCGAGTCTCCTTCGGTTTACGATTACGAGTGTCCTAGTGATTTACAAGGAAGAAGCTTTCTTATCAATAAATAGCCTTATTTCCAGAGACCCATAACTCAGTTCCTTCCATAAAATTGAGGGAGGCTGAAGTGGAAGGAAATGTGAGTAAAGCTGAATTTCTTCTAAAGCTTATTGACAAGGACGTGTGGTAGGAGTGTAACAGTCCACAGGAAACTCCCAGCTGTCTTCATGTTGGTACCTCATTAGAGGGAGAAGCAGGTTGGCTTGACAAGACCAGGCTTCCGGTATCCTGAGAATCTTCTTTACCATATGACAGCCCTTCTGGACACCCCCTTTGTCCTCACCTCCCCAAGTCCTGAGTATATAATCAGCCAGTCCTTGGGATCGCAGGGCAGCACCAAAGACGTCTCAAGAATTCTTTCTTGGTTGCCAGCTCCGGGCCTCACTTATATTCTAAAACTTCATCACAGCCAATCTGGGGATTATCCACTATCTTCAAACCCTAAGGATTTTTCTCAGTTTCTTCTTCTTCTGGAGACATTTTAGGAAAATAAAACCAGGGAATGTATAACACAGACAAATAGGTCTCATCGGAGTAAATTCTCTAAGTACCATACCAACTCTCTAGTCTTTAAGACATAAAACAACTGAAATGATATGACTAATCATTTTAGCTACATTACACTGTACACAAAATACATTCTATTTATCTTGAGCCTTAAAAATAAAGTAATCAATTTAAAGGAGGGAGAAGGTGTTTGTAAGACATAGAAGAAAGGACTGAAATCCATAATAAAGAACTCTTACAAAGAATGTGACAACCCAAACAAAAATGAGCAGAGATGTCAACAGGGATATCACAGAGAAAGAAAACCCAGTAGCAAAAACATGACAAGAAGCTCTGCTACTACTAGTTTAAAAATACAGTTGGCGTGACCACTGTGGAAAACAGTACAGAGTTTCCTCAAAAAATTAAAAATAGGGGTACCTGGTTGGCTCAGTCAGTTAAGCGTCAGCCTTCAGCTCAGGTCATGGACCCCGGGGTCCTGGGATCGAGCCCCAAGTTGGGCTCCCTGCTCAGCGGGGAGCCTGCTTCTCCTTCTCCAGCTCCCTCTTGCTTGTGTTTCCTCTCTTGCTATCTCTCTCTGTCATAAATAAAATATTTTAAAAATTAATTAAATTAAAATAGAAATACCATATGATTCAGTAATTCTAATAGTAGGTACTCACCCAAGGAAAATGAAAACGCTAGTTTGAAAATATATATGCACCCCTATGTTTTTGTAGCAGTATTTACAGTAGTCAAGATATGGAAGCAACCTAAGTGTCTACTGACTGATGGATGGCTAAAGAAGATGGAATATTACTCAGCCATAAAAAAGAATGGGATCTTGACATTTGCAACAACATGGATAGAGCCAGAGATATCACACTAAGTGAAATAAGTCAGACAAAGAAAGACGAATACCATAAGATTTCACTTATATGTGAAATCTAAAAAACAAAATAAATAAACAATAAAAAAAAACAGAGAATCAAAAATATAGAGAATGAATTGGTGGTTGCCAGAGAGGAGCGGGTTAGGGGAAGAATGGAATAGGTAAAGGAGATTAAAGAGGCACAAACTTCCAGTTATAAAGTTAATAAGTCACAGGGATGAAAAGCACAACAGAGAGAAATCAACAATATTGTAATAACATTGTATGATGACAGATGGTAACTATACTTACAGTGAACATCTTGTAATGTATAGAATTGTCAAATCACTATGTTGTAGACCTGAAACTAATACAACTCTGTATGTCAACTATACTTCAATACTTCATTAAAAAAAAGAGAATGCAAATTTAAGTAATAAAAAGATCATTCATATCGTTCCAGTTGGAAACGAAGTACAAAGTCTTACAGCACCAAGTATAGGAGAGGATGTTAGCTGTTGATAGGAGTTTAAATTGGTACAACCATTTGGAAACCAATCTGGCAAGATCTAGTAAAACTGAAGATGTGGTTACACCATGACTCAGGGCTATTTTTTTTTAATTTATTTTTTTGATTTTATTTATTTATTTGACAGAGATCACAAGTAGGCAGAGAGGCAGGCAGAGAGGGAGGGGGAAGCAGGTTCTCTGCTGAGCAGAGAGCTCAATGCGGGCCTCGATCCCAGGACCCTGAGATCATGACCTGAGCCAAAGGCAGAGGCTTAACCCACTGAGCCACCCAGGTGAAGCAGGGCTATTTATTTTTACTACAGAGAAACTTGCCCAGCATATACAAAAAGAACGTACATGGATACTTATTACACCTTTTGAGATGGTGATAAATAAGGAATAAAAGCAGTCTTGTTCTCTATCAGCTGGAAAATGAGTAAACAATATGTGATTATTCAGACAATGGATTTCTTTTATTTATTTCTTTTATTTTTTTATAAACATATAATATATTTTTATCCCCAGGGATAAAGGTCTGTGAATCGCCAGGTTTACACACTTCACAGCACTCACCATAGCACATACCCTCCCCAGTGTCCATAACCCCACCCCCCTTCTCCCAACCCCCTTCCCTCCAGCAACCCTTAGTTTGTTTTGTGAGATTAAGAGTCACTTATGGTTTGTCAGACAATGGATTTCTATAAGTAGTTAAAATGAGTAGAGCATAACTACATGTCTCAAGGTGGATAAATCCCAAAAAAATTATATTAAGTAAAAATGAAATTAAATATTAATAGGATACATTTGACATGATACAATTTATATATAATTTTACATGCATAAAGCAATATTAGAAAAGTATATATATTATAATATTTTTTTGTTTAGAAAAAAATTCTTTTTTTTTAAAGGTTTTATTTATTTATTTGAGAGAGAGCAAGAGAGCACGAGTGAGAGGAGTGGCAGAGGGAGAGGGAGAAGCAGACTCCCCACTGAGCAGAGAGACTAATGTGGGACTCCATCTCAGGACCCTGGGATCATGACCTGAGCCAAAGACAGATACTTCACCAACTGAGCCATCAAGGCACCCCTAAAGGAATAACATTCTTAAGCAAAGATGATTAAATGTAAATATTTAAATTCAGAGTGGTGAGTAAATGGTTGTCTGTAATATTGTTTCCTGTATGTTTTAAATATTTAATAATTAAATAATTTTGCTCAAGTTATTAATAAGGAAAACACTTAAATTTCTTTGGAGAAATATGAAAGCAAGGCATATGGAAGCAGTCTTGAAAGGCTTGAATTCATTAGTAGAGTTAATTTCATCCCTATGATTAGTTCTTAAAGTGAGAGTAAGCTCCAGTTAAGCCCATAAACTTTTTTCAAGTTTACATTGGGTGGCAGACCCTTTTGTTTCTCTCCCAAGGCATGTGTGACAAATAAAATTTAAAGAGTTTCTCAAGTTTTCTTTCACCTGATAGTTACTGATCTTAACCAACTGATTCACCCAGGGGCCCCACTTCTGTATTACTCCTGCTCCAAATGCATGACCTGAGTCTAAACACTAGGGACCATCAGACAAATTCAGATTGAGGAACACTCTACAAAGAAGCCTCATGCTTCAAAAATATCAAAGTCACAAAGAAAGCCTGAGGAATTATTTGGGATAGAAAAATCAAGCAACGTGGCAACTAAATGCAGTTATGAAATCCCTGATTGCATTGGATCCTGGACCAAAAAGTTATTTTTCTTCTGTTTTGAATAATATCGTTGGATAATTGGTTGCACCTTGTTGCTTTTGTTAAGAAGCCTCAGAATGCAAATGTAATATAAAATACTTTAAGTATCTGCACCATATTGTGAGAATTACATACAAGTCTGTCATAGCAAGATTGACAGAGAATTTCTAATATTTATAGGCCTTGTCTACAGATTCCATATCATAGATTTGGGGACTATTGGCAGGAAGCCTATTAGCTGATCTGTTTTACTGTAAAGCTGAAAAAAGAAAGAGAATTAATAAGGCTGTCAGAACCAAATGACATTGGGTTTCACAGCTGCACTTAGAAACCCACTAGGGGCGCTTGGCTGGCTCAGGAAGTTAAGCCTCAGGCTCTTGGTTTGGGTTCAGGTTATGATCTCAGGGTCCTGGAATCAAGCCCCAAATGGGGCTCAGTGTTCACCAAGAAGGCTGTTTGTTTTTTCTCTCTCTGCTTCTCCCCCTGCTCCTGCTTTCTCACTTGCTCTTCTCTCTCCATCTGTCTCAAGAAGGAATACATTAAAAAATCTTAAAAAAAAAAAAAAAAAAGAGAGAGAGAGAGAGCGAGAGAAAAGAAACAGTAGCAGTCAGTCCAGCTTTGGCTTTGATGCAATGAATTCTACTTCCTGTATATTTTTTTCTACTTCCTGTATCATTTAAACTTAGTGCAATTGTTATGAAGATATGTACTGTGCATCCCAACTTTTGAATAGTGTTCTTTGTAATTTTATGTATTGACTATAATATATAAAGTGAGTTTTTAGCTTTAGTTAAAAGTGACATTAGGGACACCTTGCTGGCTCAGTTTATAGAGCATGAAATTCTTAATTCCAGGGTCATGAATTCGAGGTCCACACTGGGCATGTAGCTTACTTAAATACAATTTTTTAAAAAGTAAGCTTGTTTTTCATTAATCATGTGACTCAAAGTCAACTACTTGACTTTTTGAGTCAAAGCACTTTCATTTTCTAAATGATAGGATCAGAAATTTCTGCCTCTGAGATTCTTTCCAGTTCTAGTTGTGGATTATTCCAATTCTTTAATCAATAGGCTATCAGTAAAAGTGGTATAGTTCTTCTAAGACCAAAATAGAAAACTTATTTTCTTTAAAAGAAATTCCTTATGGTAGCCTATTTTATGAAATATGTTAGATGCATGAAATGTATAATTAAGAATAGAACAAAATTCCATGTACCCACCACCCAGCTAAAATATAGAACATTACAGTTTTTCATCTGTCATGTTAACAAAATCCTTAAGTTTGACCCAAAAAAATCTTTTTGGCAAGTCTGCATTTTCATACATTGTTGGTGGGAGTGCAGAAATGGTATATATTTATATAACTGCTTTTACAAGGAGAATTTGACAATATCTAGCAAAATTGCGTTATGTATTTCACCTTGGATAGCATGTAACTATAACCCTACTCAAAGATATACAGGCAGAAATAGGAAATGATGTGTGCACAGGGTTATTCATTGTATTCTTTTTATCATAGCAAAAGGGTGTAAACCACCCAACGTCCACCAATAAGAGGATGATTTAAGAAATAATGATATACCCATGTGATGAAACACTATGCCTCTATAAAAAAAATTCTCTATGAAATGCTATGGAATATGTACAGTATGCTACCTGCTGTGTAAGAAAGAGGGACTATAAATGGTTGTGTGTGTGTTATTTTTTTAAAGTAGCAATAGACGGATAAGCCAAAAGCCAATATAAAATGATTACCTATAGTGGGAGAAAAAAAAACAGGAAGCAGGAGATGTCAAATAAGCATCTAAAAAGGTACTCAATATTGTATGTCATTAGGGAATTGCAAATTAATGCAACAGTGGTATACCACTACCTACATATTAGAATGGCTAAAATCCAAAACTGACAGCACCTAATGTCGGCAAGGATATGGTATAATAAGAACTGTCATTCATTTCTGATAGAAATGCAAAATGGTATAGCCACTTTGGAAAATAGTTTGGCAGTTTCTTACAAAACTACACATACTCTTACTATGTGATCCAGAAATCGCACCCCTCAGTATTTGCCCAAATAAGTTAAAAACATATCCACCCAAAACCCTGCACATGGATGTTTACAGCAGCTTTATTCAGAATGGTTAAAACTTAGAAGCAACAAGGTGTCCTTCAATAGGTGAATGGATAAACAACTGTGATCCATCCAGACAATGGAATATTACTCAGTTCAGTAAAAAGAAATGAGCTATCAGGGGACAAAAAGAGTTGGAGGAATCCAAAATGCATATTGCCGGGGTGTCTGGGTGGCTCAGTCGGTTAAGCCTCTGATTCTTGGTTTCAGCTCAGGTTGGGCTCAGGTCTCAATCTCAGTGTCCTGAGGTGGAACTCACCTCGGGCTTCTGGCTGAGGACAGAGTCAGCTCAAGAATGTCTGTCCCTCTCCTTCTGCTCCTCCCTACCGCACTTGCTCACTCACTCTCTCTCTCAAATAAACAAATAAATCTTTTTTAAAGACGTATATTGCTAAGTAAAAGAAGCAAGTATGAAAAGGCTGTATACTCCATGATTGCAATTATATGGCATCTGGGAAAGGCGAAACTATGGAGACAGTAAAAAGATGAGTGGTTGTCGGTGGGTGTTGGGGAGGAGGGAAGGAAAAGAGAAGGATAAAGAAGGGGAGCATAAGGGATTTTTAGGGCTATGAAACTGTTCTGTATCCTAATAGTGGATACGTGTTATCACATATGTGTCAAACCCCATAGAATGTACAACACAAAGACTGAACCTTAGTATAAAACATGGTCTTTAGTTAATAATAATGTATCAACATTGGGGGATGCCTGGGTGGCTCAGCCTCTGCCTTTGGCTCAGGTCATGGTCTCAGAGTCTTGGGATCGAGCCCCGCATCGGGCTCTCTGCTCCACGGGGAGCCTGCTTTCCCCCCCCCCCCCGCCTGCCTCTCTGCCTACTTGTGATCTCTGTCTGTCAAATAAATAAATAAAATCTTTGAAAATCAATCAATTAATTAATAATAATAATAAAAGGTATCAACATTGGGTCTATAACAATTATAGACAAATGTACCATGCTAATGTGAGATGTTAATAAAGGGGAAAGGGTGGAGAATGGGGGGAGGTAAAGCAGTGTATTGGAACTCTGTGCTTTCTGTCCATTTTTCTGTAAAGCTAAAATTGCTTTCAAAAGATAAAATCTATGACATGAGAGATGGAAATGAATCTTTCTGAATGAAATTTGTCAGTGGTTTTGACCTGAACCCTTACAAATGTGGTTATTAAATGACTTAAAAACATAAGATGAGTTCAAAAAATAATAATAATAAAACAAAGCAATCCCTAAAAATCTAAACCAAATTGCAACAAGTGAGTTTAATTCTACATCAGGTTGATGGCACGACCAGAAAAGAGCATTTCGGGTGACCATGAGAGCAATATTTTGACTATATTTTTTGTGGGATATATTCTAAAGACTATAGGAATGACAAAGAAATCTTAACCTGTAGTTGTTCTAGTGTTAATTAAAATACTGTGATTGCTCTTTTGAAAATGTTACTTTAAAAAATACCTTTGCACATATATTCTAATATAAATAAATATTAATCATTAGCAACTAACAATTATATGTTTGCTTTTTCTTATATATTTAATCATGTATTTTGATCCATCATGAAAGTAAATAATTATGTTAGTGTTATAAATACAAAATTTTTAGCTTAAGAGAACAGAGATAAATTATAAAATAAAAAATTTGGTGAAATTTCTAATCTTCAGTTTAATTAGAAAATATCAGTATGAACTCATTATTTACTTTTCTCTTTCAAAAATTCTATGTTGAAATAGCTAATTTCAGATCTGGACTAGGAAATATGCCTGGTGAATCTGAGGCCTGAAAACCAAGAAGCTACTAAACACTACAGGGTTTATGTCAAAATGATCTGGAGGCTCTGCTGGCTGAAATTGGCAACCATATGAACATCAGAAAGAATAGTAAGGCATTTATTGTATGATCTAATCATGTAAAAGGATCCAGAGAAATGATTTCATTCTTAAGAATTTCTTTAAAAATTAAGTTAAATCTATAGTGACGGGAAGCAGATCACCAGTGGTTTAAGGCCAGGGATGGGGTAGGACTGACTGACTGCAAAGGGACGCAAAGGAACGCTTTTTTTTTTTTAAGGCTTTTATTTATTTATTTGACAGAGAGAGAGACAGACAGACAGACAGCAAGCACAAGCTGGGGAAATGGCAGGCAGGAAAGAAGCAGATTCCCCGCTCAGCAAGGAGCCTGATGCCAGGCTGGATCCCAGGACCCTGGGATCATAACCTGAGCCAAAGGCAGCAGCTTAACTGACTGAGCCACCCAGGGGTCCTGCAAAGGAACTTTTTTGATAATGGAAATGTTTTATATCCTGATTATGATGGTAGTTACATAGGTACATGCATTTTTCAAAATTCATTCAATGGAACTCTTAACATGGGTGCATTTTATTGCATGTAAATTATACTTAAAGATAATGTATGTTTAAAGAAATAGCCATTGCAATGGCTAAAAATAAAAAAAATGTAAAAATCCTGCTAGAATTCTTTTTTTTTTTTTAAAGATTTTATTTATTTATTTGACAGAGAGAGATCACAAATAGACAGAGGGACAAGCAGAGAGGGAGGGAGGGAAGCAAGCTCCCCGCTGAGCAGAGAGCCGGATGCGGGCCTTGATCCCAGGACCCTGAGATCATGACCTGAGCCGAAGGCAGCAGCTTAACCCACTGAGCCACCCAGGGGCCCTCCTGCCAGAATTCTTAATAATTCTTTATTTTTTAAAAAAGATGTATTCATTTATTTTGTGAGGGGGGAGGGTGAGAGAAAGAGGGAAAGAGAGACATAAGCAGACTCCATGCCGAGCGCAGAGCTGCATCTGGGGCTCAGTTTCATGACCCTCAGATCAGGACCCTGAGATCAGGACCTGAGCGGAAAGTAACAGTCCTATGCTTAACCAACTGTGCCACCCAGACACCCCTTAATAATTCTTTTTTTTAAGATTTTATTTATTTGTCAGTGAGAGAGCAAGAGTACATGAACAGGGGGAGTGCCAGGCAGAGGGAGAAGCAGTCTCCTCACTGAGCTGGGAGCCTGACGTGGGATTCGATCCCTGGACTCTGGGATCATGACCTGAGCCAAAGGCAGATGCCTAACTGACTGAGCCACGCAGGCATCCCAATAATTCTTTAAGAAAAAAAAAAACAAAAACTTTTTGGTTACCAAATTGTTATGTTACCTGCTCATTATTCTAAAAATTAATGTGTGGAAATTATCAAACTCCTTTTCCTATAGGGGCTGGACTTCAAGGAACCTACTCACTGATGAGGGAAAATTCTTTTTAGAAGCATTGCAGTTAATAAATGCAGAAGGAATGATAAAATTAGATTTTTGAATCTTTCATGAAATAATGGATCTAAGTAATGATTCCCAACAGTTCCTAAAACCATGAGGGGAAAGTTCACTCAATTTTACCCCTGAAACTAATAATACACTAGATGTTAATTAAATTGAATTTAATTTTTTTTTTAAAAGAAAAGAAATAAATAAATCTTTAAAAAAATAAAATGAAATAAAATAAAGCACGCCTCTTGGGGCACGTGCATGGCTCAGTCGGTAGAGCATGTGACTCTTGATCTCAGGTTATAAGATGGAGCCCCAAGTTGGATGTGGAGAATACTTAAAAAATAAAATCTTTAAAAGAGAAAGAAAGAAAGAAACCAAGCCTCTATATCTAACTTAGTTTATAGGACATACCATTCTATACTCATTAAAATGATAAAACTTAGTAAGTCTGATCCTAGTAAGCTTGATGAAGACGTGCAACATTGGAAACTGTCCCATCCTACTGGTAGAAAGCGAGCAATTTGGCCAAATTGCCCTTTGATTTATTTTTTATTTTTTTAATTCCTTTCCAGTGTACTAGAATTCATTGTTTACACACCACACCCAGTGCTCCATGCAATCCGTGCCCTCCTTAATACCCACCACCTGGCTCCCCCAACCTCCCACCCCCCGCCCCTTCAAAACCCTCAGATTGTTTTTCAGAGTCCACAGTCTCTCATGGTTTGTCTCCACCTCCAATTTCCCCCAGTTCCCTTCTCTCCATCTCCCCATGTCCTCCGTGCTATTTCTTATGCCCTTGGATTTTTGTTTGTTTGGTTGGTTTTTTTTTTTTTTTAATTTCTTTTCAGCGTAATAGTATTCATTGTTTTTGCACCACACCCAGTGCTCCATGCAATCCGTGCCCTCTCTAATACCCACCACCTGGTACCCCGATCTCCCACCCCCCGCCCCTTCAAAACCCTCAGGTTGTTTTTCAGAGTCCATAGTCTCTCATGGTTTACCTCCCCTTCCAATTTCCCTCAACTCCCTTCTCCTCTCTATCTCCCCATGTCATCCATGTTATTTGTTATGCTCCACAAATAAGTGAAACCATATGAATTTATGCTGAGTGAAGTAAGTCAAGCAGAGAGAGTCAATTATTATGCCCTTGGATTTTGACAAATCTTCAACCCAAGGGAAAAATCAACCTCTTGCCACTAGATGGTGCTTATTGGCTTATTGGTTTCTTGCATTGAGTTGTATTACCTTGCTTCATTTCTATTACTTGCAGTGGCTCTCTGGAGGAAAGGACTAGAGTCTCACCAAGACGTTGTAATCTACTTCTAGGCAGCCATCTAAGCCATATCTGCTTTCTGACTTTGCACACTGTTGGCCCTGGGGACACATCGCTGACGCTGCTCTCTCCCTAAGGCACTTACTCTATTCAGTTCCTTAGCAATATCTATCTTTAATACTGTGTCAAGCGTATTTTTCTAAAGAATTTGTTTTTCAATGTGTTCTTTTTTATTTTCAATTAGATCATAATAAGAATAGCTACACTCTCTGTGTGTTTTTTTTTGTTTTTTCAGTTTGAGATCATTTCAAAGTTACAGGAAAGAATACCAAGAAATCCTGTATCCTCTTTTCCCCAGGTTCTCCTACCTATTAAATATTTGCCATTCTCTCCCTCTCCCTTTCTCTCTTTCTTCCTCCCATCCCTACCTTCTCATTATCTCTCATACATAAACATACAAGATAAAATCATATGTAATTTTCTAAACCATGTAAGAACAAGTTGCGGACATGATGTCCCCTTGGCTTTAAAAACAAGGGCACTGTTCTACACAACTACACCATACCTATCAGAGTCAAGAAATTAACACTGATACAGGAATATCTAATCCACAGACTTCCTCCATATCTCATCAATTATCCCAATACTGTCCCTGAAAGCAAGCATAAAGCAAAACAAAATAAGCAAAAAACAAAACAAATAATTTTTAAATGTTTTATTTATTTATTTATTTGTTTGACAGAGAGATATAGAGAGATATAGAGAGCCAAAGAGCACAAGTAAGGGGAGTGGCATAGGGAGAGAGAGAAGCAGGCTCCCCACTGAGCAAGAAACCCAAGGCAAGACTCCATCCCAGGACCCTGGGATCATGACCTGAGCCAAAGGCAGACACTTAACCGACTGAGCCACCCAGGTGCCCCAACAAATAATTTTTTTATTATGTTCAGTTAGCCACTGTATAGTACATAATTAGTCCTTGATGTAATTAGAGTTCAATGATTCATTACTTACGTATAACACCCAGTGCTCAACACAGCACATGCCCTCCTCAATACCCATCACCCTGTTACCCCCTGCCCCCACCTCCCTCCCTGCTGAAACCCCCAGATTGTTTCTCAGGGTCCATAGTCTCTCATGGTTCATCTCCCTCTCTGATTTCTCCTTCTTTGGATTTCCCTCCCTTTCCCTATGGTCCTCTGTGCTATTGCTCATGTTCTACATATGAATGAAATGATAATTGGTTTTTTTCTGTTTGAACCAGTTCACTTAACATAATCCCCTCCAGTCTCATCCATGTTGATGCAAATGGGGGGTCTTCATCATTTCTGATGGCTGAGTAATATTCTATTGTGCATATGGACTACATCTTTATCCATTCATCAGTTGAAGGGCATCTCGGCTCCTTCCACAGTTTGGCAATTGTGGCCATTACTGCTATGAACAGGGAGGTACATATGGCCCTTCTTTTCACTACATCTGTATCTTTGGGGTAAATACCCAGTAGTACAATTGCAGGGTCATAGGGTAGCTCCATTCTTAACATCTTGAGGAACCTCCACACTGTTTTCCAAAGTGGCTGCACCAACTTGCATTCCTACCAACAGTGTAAGAGGTTTCCCCCTCTCTCCACATCCTCGCCAACATTTCTTGTCTCCTGTTTAGTTAATTTTTGCCCTTCTAACAGGTATAAGGTGATGTTTCATTGTGGTTTTGATTTGTATTTCCCTGACGGCTAGTGATGTTGAGCATTTTTTCATGTCAACAAATAATTTTTTTAAAGACTTTCAATTTTCCCCTTTCCTTTGTGTTCTGGGACCCAACCCAGAAGGATGCACGGCATTTAGTTGTCATGAATTTTCTTCAATCTGGACAGTTTCTCCTCAGGCTTTTCTTCTTTTTAAGATCTTGACATTTTTTAAGGTCAGACATTTTGAAGGCTTTCAATTTGGGTTTGTCTATTGTTTCTTCATGATTAGATTCAGGTTATGGTTTGAAGGGCAAGAATATCACAAATGTGCATCTTATCAGGAAATCTACAATGTCATTTTTTTTTTCTGTTATAGGTAATGTTAGTGCTCCTCATTTTGTTTTTTCATTGCAAAGCTAATTAATTAGCTACTAATCTAAAAATAATTTCTAAGTATTTTATAAGGAGATATTTTGGGACTATTTAAATACCCTTTTTCTCATCAAACGTTCACCAACTCTTTTGCTTGAATCAATAACTACTAGGGTTGTTACCACATGGTGATTTTCTAATTACATTATTTCTTCAACATTAATTAGTTGGCATTCTACCATAAAGTAGAGCTGTCTGCTTATTTATTCATTTCTTTGTACCATGTAGATTTATGGATTCCTATTTTATTCAATAGTTTATAATCCATTAGTTATATTCAATAGTTTATATTCATATAGTTTATAATCCATTAGTTTATAATCCCTTATAATAGTTTATAATCCATTACCATTTGGTGCTCAATTTGTTTCATATTTGGCCAGCAGGAGCCTTTTCCGGTTGGATCTTGTGTCATTTAACATGCTCCCAATATTTTTTTTTAAGATTTTATTTATTTATTTGACGAGAGGGAGAGAGAGAGCCCACAAACGCACAAGCAAGGGGAGCAGCAGGCAGAGGGAGAAACAAGCTCCCCAGTGAGCAAGGAGCCAGATATAGGACTCGATCCCAGGACCCTGGGATCATGACCTGAACCAAAGGCAGACACTTAACGGACTGAGCCACCCAGGCACCCTAACATGTTCCAATTTTTTTTTTAGAATTTCCTTATTTTCTGGAGCAAGCAGATGTTTCAGACTCATCCTCTGTTTTCCTTGGAACAGCTGTGGAATTGGCAGCTTATCCAATTAACCCTGGTTCTCTTACGTAACGTGTTTAGAAATCAAGATCTGGGTGCTAAGTTGCTCTCTGTTATACGAGCACCATTGGCTTCAGGCCTCCTGACCAAAAGAGCCAGGAAAAGTTCTATGCCTATCCAACATCTTTATCTATCTTCACATTAAAAGAACTACAAGTGCACAGCATTCTTATACAGCCAATCCATTTCCACAGTTTGTTCTAGTGTTCCCCCTTTCCATATTTGTATTGCTTCTCTGATAATAAGAAAATTGTCTTCCATCATCATTAATACATTTATTTTCCCTGCAAGTAACCAATATCCAGATCAAGAGAGCCATCTCCTCCATCTCCTTGGTTGAAACCACCAAACCAAATCAGTCCTGGTCCTGCCAGCCCCACAGTGACACCATTTAGTCCCTCTGACCCCCAAACAATTCCCAGTCAGTCGTGACTCCTCCCTCCCTTCACCGTGCCCATATGATCAACCACAAAGACCTGATTGTTCTTCCTCCCAAGTATTTCCTGAATCTGTCTCCTTCTCTCTACTCTTTCCATGGGTGGCATAATCAGGAAAACTGTACCAACTGCTTAGCAAATCATTGATGTAATTGAGGGAGCTGGTAGATTCTTTCTCCCTCTTCCTCTAAAGTGTTTTGGCTGGTGACCAATTTTTAAGGGCCTTATTCACCATAGTTAAAGAGCGACGTGTTTCCCAGGCCACGCTTGCTCTCTCCCCAGTGATTATTCAGAGCCAGGAACTGCATGCGAGGAGATAAGCCTTGGTCCTGGCCTGCAAGGACCAGGGGAGACCGTCAGATGGCAGAGCTGTTCTGGTTGAAGGATGGAGGAAGCAGCAGAAGGTGGGAGACTGTCTCTATTAGCCCCATCTCTAGTTGAGCCCCACTGGTGGGGTCGGTGGGTTGGTAACTTCTAGCTTCCAATCCTAACCTCTCAGGGGGAGAATTCGAAAGCTCAGCTCTTCTCTGTAATCCTGGCAGGTATCTCTAATGCAGCATTTACCAGCTACTAACTAGTCGCTAAGCTTCTCTGGGTAGGTGAGCACTGCTCAGCTTGATGCTGCACCCTCTTTTCTAGGAACTTGTTCCTGGAGTTGAGTCAATTTACCTGTCTTTTAACTATTTCACGTTGTCACTGACCTTGCCTTATCAGCGCAGAGCTGATCTAAGAAGTGCAGGTAGGGTAGGGTTGGGAAAGTGCCCTTTCTTCTGATTATAAAAGAAATCATTACTTCGCAAATTTGGGGACAATGAAAAGAAAATAAAGAAAACAAAATTCATCCACCAAACCTCAACTCTCTGATGTAATTTCTTCGATCGCGTAAAACAGCTTGATATTACAAGTATTTCCTTTTATAGCTTTTTTTCTTAACATAATAATATCAGTATCCTTCCATTTCATTTAAAATCCTTTGAAAATATTATTAATGAAAACACAAATGTGTCCTAACAATATCCCAATTTTTACATTGAGGTTGTTTCTAGTTCTTTGACAATCATAAATATCACTGGAATAAACATTCGTGTACATAAATCTTTGTCCATTGATAATTATTTTCTTATGTTCGATTACTAAATGTAGAATTATCTGGCCAAAGTCTGAACATAGTTAAGTTCCTGGAATGTATTATTGAATTGTTTTCCAAAAAGCTTGCGGGGGGGGGGGAGCTTGCTGGAATTTACCCTTTCATCAGTCATGTGTGAAAGTGAGTACCCGTCTCATTCCAGCAACACTGCACCATAAAGGACAGGATAAGAAGGAAGATAGGAAGAGAAAAAGGAAGATCAATGGGAAAAGGAGATCAAGTAGTCACTTGAGAAAGAGCATTCATATCTGGCTTCCGTCTTTTTATACTACGATGTGATGGTGATATGTAGCCTTTCTGATTTTCTTGGGAGCTTTTAGCCTTGTCCTATGTATACATCCAGGGAAAGAGAAGATTCTAAATTGCAAGATGCTTTGGGGGTGCTGGACACTTGGCTTTATTATTTGGTAGGAAGGTAAAAGACACTGGACTACCCGGGCTGGACACTTTAGAGCATCCTCTCTCCCTCCTTTCTCTTACCCTTCCCATCTGATCAATCAACACAGCCAGCCACTCTGCCTCTTCTCTGTCTCCTGTCCTCACCCCATTAGCTTCTCTGGTTCAGGCTGTCCTCACCCTTCACCTGAACAAATACAATAGCCTCCTAACAGATCGCTCTCAAATATCATCCTTGACATAGAGCATTCAGTCTAAAGGATAAATCTAACCATGTCATCCTCTGGTTTAAATACCCACAAGGATGCTTAATGGCCTACAGAATAAGGATCAAGGGGCACCTGGGTGGCTCAGTGGGTTAAGCCGCTGCCTTTGGCTCAGGTCATGATCTCAGGGTCCTGGGATCGAGTCCCGCATCGGGCTCTCTGCTCGGCAGGGAGCCTGCTTCCCTCTCTCTCTCTCTCTCTCTGCCTGCCTCTCCATCTACTTGTGATTTCTCTCTGTCAAATAAATAAATAAAATCTTTAAAAAAAAATAAAAATAAATTTAAAAAAAAAGAATAAGGATCAAGCTCTGAAGACAAGGGTGTTGTCTATTCCCCTCTGTCACTACTCCTTACTTCTCCTGCCCTGAGCCTTATACATCATTAATAGCATGCTATTTACTGCCCAAACAGCATTCTATTTCTTGCCTCTAATTCGCTCATTCCCACTACCTAACACACCTTTCCCTCCTCCCTGATAATGGCAGAGTTGCACCTTATTCTTTTCCAAAAACAGTAATTGGCCCTCCTTGGGATCATATCACATATCAGGTTTGGACATATGATTTGTTGTGGCCCATGAAACATGAGCAGAAGTTATGTTTGTCATTTCCAAGTATAAGCTTTAAGAGTCAGAGTGTGGCTCGCTCTGCTCTCCTCACGCCGCACCCCTGCCGCTGTGAGATCAGCCCTGTGCCAGGTAGAGATGCTTTATCAGGCTGGGTCCAAAAGTGAAGACAGTAGAGACAATCTGCGATGGACATGAGTGAGGGATGAACTTTTGTTGCTGGAAGCCACTGAGATTTTGTAGTCATTCGTCGCTGCAGCCTAACGAATCCTACTCTGACTGATACAGTGGCTGTCTCCTCATCGTCCTTCACCCAAGTACTACCTCTAATGAGGTTCGATGGTACATGCATGGCTGCCATGTTTGGTGATGCAAATAGACTGCCTATTTGGGAACCATCATCACATGAGTTTGGGCAGGAGGCAGTTTTTGCCTCCCACCAAGGAGAACAAAAAGAACCAAGGCCTGTTCTCCCAGATTCCTCACAGCTAGGGAATAGACTTGTGACCTAACGTCAACCATCGGGGAACTCCCTACACAGGACTTGGGGTCTTGATACAAAGAAGCAAGAATGGCATATTACAGCATTAATTCTGCTGCTGGTGGCAGCATCTGGTGGAGTGACAACAGTGAAAGCAGAGTTAAGGGGTAAAACAGTGAATGTCTGGTAGTGACAAGATAAGCAGACCGTTCCGGTAGTGTGATCCAGCTGTTTTCCAGACTATCTCGTCCCTTTGGTTTCTGCTCACTTTCTGAGCCCACTATGCCAGTTTTCCTACCAATTCTTTAATGTACCCAGTGTCTTTCCGATCATTCTGTTTGCTTATTCAGACTTGTTTTCTATCGTCTGCAAGAATCTTATTCCTACTCCTCTCCAGGGCTGGAAGTGATCTAGTCTCCATGTGGAGCCGCGTTTTAAAAGGCAAATGCTGCATCCAAAAAGAACTTTACTTTTTTTAATTTTATTTTTTTATTTATTTGAGAGAGAGATAGTGACAGAGTGGAGAGGAGAGGGAGAAGGAGGCTCCCCGCTGAGCAGAGAGCCCGACTTAGGACTCAATACCAGGACCCTGAGATCATGATCTGAGCCGCAGTCGGATGCTTAACTGACTGAGCCACCCAGGTGCCCCAAAAGGAACTTTAAAAAGAATTCCAATATTTATCTAATTTCTCTGAAGAACATTAAAAGGAATCCCATTTGTGACCCATATTCACCCACACCTATTCATTTCCTCACCCACTCCCCGCCTGAGAAGGGTTCTCACTCTTAGAGTGTCTCCAGAGCCCCAAACTCACCTCTTTGTCCAACTCCGTCACTTCTTTTCCTCTTACTCTCTCTCTCTGTCCCAGCTCTTTGTTACCCAGATCATCTCCCCTCACCTGCTTGCGTCCTTATGTATTTTATCTCAGCATCCAGACCTCTGTACTCATTTTCTCAATTCTGCATCATCAATTCTGCAAAAGTCTGTTGCTGTTGTCTTTAGTCAGTTAGTTGCCAACATGTACCGGTGGGAGAACTTCAACATAAAACCTGGGTTTCCAGGTGTTCTGAAAAATCAAAAGATGCAACGCTGGGATCCCATTTTCCACGGTAAGAGTCAACTGAAGATTGGTAGCAGCTTCCCCCTCCAACGGGGTCTCTCTCCAGTGCTCCATGATCTCTGTCTTCTGCACTCAACACATCCTTCTGGCTCCGACAGGCATTGGAATTTGCGGTCCCTGTTCTAGAATGGTCCACAGGGAAGGGCAGGAAGCATCTGTGAGATGAAAGAGTGCATTTTCTTTAGGGATGGGGGCATAGAGTGAAAGAAAGACAAAAAAAAAAGGAATACTTTGCATATTGTAAATCCAGTCCACTTACAATAGGACTGGTGGGAAAAGAAATGCACAGGAGAAAGTAAAGCAGCTTCAGAAAGAACTAGGAGCCAGGAGGCAAGACAAAAGCATTCAGGTGGTTTGTTGGCAAGAACCAAAAGATGTACAATGTTTACAAATTTTCACGAGCTTATGTTTTGTTTTTATTTTTTTTATTAAGTTTTTAAATTTTAGTTTTAATATATTTACCATACAGTGTTATCATAGTTCCAGGTGTACGATATAGTGATTCAACACTTCTGTGTACTGCTCAGTGATCCTTATGGTAAGCTTCATCCCCATCTTAATCTTTTTTTTTTTAAAGATTTTATTTATTTGTTTGACAGACAGAGATCACAAGTAGGCAGAGAGACAGGCAGAGAGAGAGAGAGGAGGAAGCAGGCTCCCTCAGGGCTCGATCCCAGGACCCTGGGATCATGACCTGAGCCGAAGGCAGAGGCTTTAACCCACTGAGCCACCCAGGTGCCCCATCCCCATCTTAATCTTAATCGCCATCACTTACTTCTCCCATTCCCCTTGCCCACCACCCCTCTGGTGACCATCACTTTGTTCTCTAGAACAAGAGTCTATTTCTTGGTTTGTCTCTTTTTCTCACTCTCTTTCCTTTTTTTCCTTTCATGAGCTTGTGTTTTGAAGGTTCTCTCTCTCTTCCCACTCTCCACTCTCACCAACCCCTCCTTCTCTATACCTAAAAGGCATCACCCTTGATGTTCCTCCAAGCTCCAGAGGAAAATACACAGGGCCTACAACTTAGTAGCAAACTACATTTGATTCCATGTTAAGCGTATACAGGGGAAAGTTTTTTGAAAGGAATCAGAAGACAAAATTAAAAAATGTTTCAAAAGGAAGACTTATTTTCCAAAGTTTGCTCATATTTCTTTTAATTATAATTTGCATCTGCAGCACTAGATTTGTTTGACTCAGAGGCATCTAAACTATCAAACAACAGGGAGTAAAATTTCTTATACCAGATTTATTGTTTTCTTACAACTTCGTCATAGTTCTTCACTGAGAGAACTTACTTGATATCTGTATCTCTTTATCATAACTGTATTTGTATATGAAACAGTTTCAGCTCTTTAATACTCCATGGCTGTGAGTGAATATAAAATAGTAAAGTTCAGGCTGGTAGAGAAGAAACCTATGGTAATACTTAAGGAAGAGAAGGTCAATGAAATACTAAGGAACTTCACTTTAGTGCTCAGTCGGTTAAGCATCTGCCTTCAGCTCAGGGTGTGATCCAGAATCCTGGGGTTGGGGATGCCTGAGTGACTTTGTCGGTTAAGTGGTTGCCTTTGGCTCAGGTCATGATCCCAGGGTCCTGGGATCCAACCCAGCACCTGGCTCCTTGCTCAGCGGGGAGCCTGCTTCTCCCTCTGCCCCTGCTCTTGTGTGCTCTCTTTCTCTCTTTCTGTCAAATAAATAAATAAAATCTTTAAAAAAAAAAATAATCCTGATCCAGCACCCCCCAACCTCACAACAGGCTCCAAGCTCAGTGGAGAGTCTGCTTCTCCCTCTCCCTCTGCCCCTCCTCAGCTTGAGTGAGCCCTCACTCTCTCAAATAAATAAATGAAATCTTAAAAAAAGAAAAAAAAAGAAAAAAGAAAAATATGAGCTTCACCTTAACATGATTCACCTTTGTAGAAAGAATTCAGGGATTTTAATATTTGTAAATAATATATCACTCGTGCTTTTCATGGAAGAGCTGAGCATTCAGTTTAGCTTAGAAGGAAAGGGGGAGAGCTAAGCTGTGCGTAGAGAAATACAGTTTCATCTCTGTTGCAGGCACTTGAAAGAGAGAAGTTATAAATGACAGGTTTGGATTACTTTTCTACTTGGTTTTAGCTTCCATTTCTTGTCACTTTATTCTCTTGTAGTATTTGGTTATTTCATATATTGTAAACATGGACACCAGCATTTTTTACAAACTGACTTCTTGAAAGTAAAATGATGCAACCATTTTTTATTATTTTTATTTTTGTTTTATTTATTTATATTTTATTTTACTTTTTATTTTTATTTTATCTTTATTTTTAACTTTTTAAAAAGATTTTATTTATTTATTTGACAGAGAGAGAGAGATCACAAGTAGGCAGGGAGGCAGGCAGAGAGAGAGGAGGAAGCAGGCTCCCTGCTGAGCAGAGAGCCCGATGTGGGACTTGATCCCAGGACCCTGAGATCATGACCTGAGCCGAAGGCAGAGGCTTAACCCACTGAACCACCCAGGTACCCTGATACAATCATTCTAGATAATAGTTGGGAATATCTAATTTGAAGATACATATACCATATGACCCAAAAATTCCTCCTGTAGGTATGTACCCCTAGAGAAACTCTTGCATATGTGTACAGGCAGAACTGTATAAGAATATATCGTTATTGGAAAATGAAAATGGTTAGTACTAAAGTACTAAGAAAAATATGTTACCACTATTTTTCATGAAGTGTATATTGAGTCTAAAATCATGCAAAAATACTGTATATTCTGTGAGAATGTATATATGTTAGTAAAGTAAATATACATGAATGAAAATGTAAATACAAATTCATGATGGCAGTTAACTCTTGGACAGAGAGATATTTCTTGAGCTCTGACAGGTACATGAGTGCTTTTTATACTGCTTATGCCTTTGTATATGGTTGAACTATTTCATGATACATCTTTTTTTTTTTTTTAAGATTTTATTCATTTATTTGACAGAGAGAGAGAGAGAGGAAGCAGGCTCCCGCCGATCATAGAGTCTGATGGGGGCTCTATCCCAGGACCCTGTGATCATGACCTGAGCCGAAGGCAGAAGCTTTAACCCACTGAGCCACCCAGGCGCCCTCATGATATATCTTAAGTCAAATGAGTGAAATCTACTTTTAAAACTGCACCCAATGTAACCAATTTCTGAAAATTTGGAAAGTAGAGGGAGAATCATCCCCAAATTACACCATCTTAACCCTCAATTTAAAAAATTAAGTAATCCCTTCAACCTCTGGGTGAGTTTGGTGAATTACAAGTGTTATTTCTGCAGCTGTTCATAATAGCCAAAATCAACCCGGATGACCATCGTTGGGTGGACAGATAAACAAAACGTCATATATCCATATAATGGAAGGAAATTCAGCAATAAAAAAAGGAATGAAATGCTAACATATGATACAACTTGGATGAAATTCAAAAACATTATGTTCAACAAAAGGAGCCAGACCCCAAAAACCACATATTGTATGATTTCATTCATAGGAAATGTCTAGAAAAGGCCAAAAAAGTTCCCCAAATAGATTAATAGTTACCTAGGCCCTCAGGGGAGGAACAAGGAATGACTGCAAATGAGCACAAAAGGTTGTTTAGGGGATGATGGAAACGTTCTACAATTCAATTGTGGTGATGGTTGCACAACTTTGGGCATTTACTAAAACTCATGAATTGTGCGTCCCAGTGGATGAATGTTATGGTATGCAACTTACATGTCAAAAAGCTGTTTTAGGGGCACCTGGGTGGCTCAGTCAGTTAAGCATCTGCCTTTGGCTTAGGATGCAATCACAGGGATTGAGCCCCTTGTTGTCATCATTGTCAGGGTTCTTTGCTCAGTGGGGAGCATGTTTCCCCCTCTCCCTCTGCCTGCTCTCTTTCTCTCTCTCTGTCAAATAAATAAATAAAAATCATTAAAAATAAACATACAAACAAAAGCTGTTTTAAAAAACAGTCATTTAGGGGTGCCTGGGTGGCTCATTGGGTTAAGCCTCTGCCTTCAGCTCAGGTCATGATCTCAGGGTCCTGGGATCAAGCCCCACATCAGGCTCCCTGCTCAGAGGGGAGCCTGCTTCCTTTTCTCTCTCTCTCTCTCTCTGCCTGCCTCTCTACCTACTTGTGATCTCAGTCTGTCAAATAAATAAATAAGATCTTTAAAAACAAACAAACAAACAAACAAAAAACAGTCATTTAGAGACTCCTGGTGGCTCAGTCAGTTAAGTGTCTGACTCTTGATTTCAGCTTAGGTCATCATCTCAGGGTTGTGAGATCAAGCCCAGCCTTGATCTCTCTGTCTCCTCCCTCTGCCCCTTCTATCTCTCTCTTAAAAACAAAAACAAAATAACAATGGAAACAAAAGCAGTCATTATAGAAGTCATTAGGCTTGAGGGAGGAGGAAGGGGATGTTATTTCAGTTTATGGACATGAATTGGTAGAATATAAGTCTGAAAAAGGACCCAGAATCCTAGCCCATTAAACGATGTCTGTTGAAACCTTCCAGGTAGATTGAGGTGGAGGCTGAAAGCCTCCGTCAGGGACTCTGGAAAGAAGCCACCTTTTAGGAGGGCCTTTACCAACGTGAAACACCTATAGTAGAAACCATAGTAATGGTGGCACCATTAGGTAGAGAGAAATCTAGAGGTGCTATTCCTGATTCTCCATGTTCTATGGGTTGTTCGCCAGGGATTCAGAAGTTCCTGCATATTCTGAATTGGAGCAGATGGGCACCAAGGCCTGAAAAAGAATAAACTGAAAGAAGATTTAAAGATCAGGATCTTGGGAGCAAATACCATGTACCTATTGAGGTTCCCCAAATATATATGCCTAACTTGGATCTTGTGTCTAACTCAAGGCTCCCATCTTCAGGGGCCGACTTGATAGCTACCCTTGGGCACTGTACAGAAATATCAAACTAAACATAGCCCCAAATGGAAATTTTTATTTCTATAGACCCACACCTCCTCAACCCCCACTCTCCTGGGTTGCCACTCCACCCGCATCCACTGTTGACATCTCGTCAGGACACGGAATCCACTTTCTTTATCTCTGTTCTCGACCATCATCATTTCTCTCCTGAACAAAGCAACTACCTCATTCCATTTCCACTTCTGCTTTTCTCCAACTATCCTGCACACAACAGCAAAAATCTTTTTTTTTTAAGTGTATTTATTTATTTTTTTAGTAATCTCTATACCTACCATGGGGCTCAAACCCACGACCTGAAGATCAAGAATCATCAGTCCTGTCTGAGCCAGCCAGGAAACCCACAAAAATCTTTTCTTTTTCTTTTTCTTTTTTTTTTTTGTTAACTTGGGTCCTGTCACTCAAGGGCTTAAAACTCTTCAATAGCTTCTCATTGTACACAGAATAAATCCAGGCCCCTTTTGCTGGATTTGGTAAGGCCCTGAATAATCTGGTCCTTGCCTAAATCCCCTCTGGACTCTTTCCCCTTACTCACTACACCTACTTACTTTTGTTCTTTTCTCAATTTTCACGTTTCCTAAGCTTTTCCCGTTTCAAGGCACTTACTGTTCCTTCAGTTTGTACTGATCTGCCTTCATCTCTGTTATGCCCCAATAATGGGTCCGTGATTAAAGGAGCGAGACTGATATAAAGCGAAGGTCAAGCAAAGCTTTATTTTGCACCAAGCATCAAGAATCTAACTAAACATTCGGCGACGTACCTCTTACAAGAGAGGGCGACCCTTCTCTGTTTCACAGACTAGCTTTTAAGGGCAAAGGCCATTGGGTCGGGCCTGGCCATGCACAGGTGGCCAATGAGATTGTAACACACACAGGAAACTCCACAGTGATGCTAGGTGACCAAGTGAGTTACAATTTACCCTAGTAGACATTAGAACCAGCCTCTTACACCTTGATTAGGATTGGCGCCAAAAAGGCTTCCCAAGGGCTGGGGCCCATATTCCTTGGTAGTTGGGGAGACAGTATGCAACCCCCCACTGATCCATGTCTCCACCTGGCCTGACCCACCCTTGTATCTGAGCTTTGTTACCTGGAGCTGGTTTCCAGGACTTGTTTTTAAGTAAGTCCCCTGGGGGAAGGGGAGCAGGGACAGTTGAAGGGTTAAACAACAAAGTTATTGCTTAACCTCAATGGAAGCCTCTGGCTAAAATAAAAATATAAAATAGGTCCTTACAATCTCTGCCGCTTTTCAACTTAAATCTGCCTCTCTCAAAGTCACCTTCTCTAATCACTCTGTAAGGTAACCTCCTTTTCTGCTCTGCTTTTTTCCTGGTTCTGTTTTCTTCATAGCACTTTTCACTATTTGCAATTATTATGTGTTGGTTTACTTATATTGTGGGTTTCTCCTCTTATGAGAGTTGAAACTCTGTGAACCATATGCTATTTACTATTGTAGCCCTGGCATCCAGCATAATACATGGAATGTTGTAGTGGCTCAACAAAGATTTGTTGCATGGAACCACTTGGAAAACCATTTGAATATTTCCTCCTTTTGTTCAATTTTCAGAAAGAAACAGATTTTCTTGGCTGGCTCAGACTATTTGGATTATAAGGAATGGGAGCCCATTGAAGATGAAATAAAAGGGAGATTTATTATGCACACACAGGGTTCTCTCAGGAAGCTGAAGGGCAAAGGTACAGACGTGTCTTAGGAAAGAACTCAAAGCAGAAACTGGGGTGATGTCAGAAACCTCTAGATTTTGCTCTACTAGCAAATTAACAAGTTAGCCTGCCACTGTTTCACAGATTGTGGCAGGAGACACAGGATTCCTGCATTAGAGAGAAAGAACAATATGTCATTCATACCAAGAGTAGTAGCCAGAGTACCAGCATCTGTGCTGGTTCCAAGCTCTGATTCCCACAGGGAGGGACGTGAAGAAAGCCAAGTGATGCTTACATGCCAGTGGGTTGTGGTACAGGCAAGAAAGCCTGAGTTAGGGGAGCCACATTTTTTGGTAATGGGTAATAAGCATACCTGACCTTGGTTTTGGGAAGACACATTATCTTTATCATACCGGATAGTAAACAAATCAGCTCTTTGTTCCAGAGAGACACATCATCTCTACATTCCAAGGCTGTTTACTGTGTAAACATTCTTGGAAAGATAATCCAGAACAAGGGCTGCCAGGGCCTCACTCACAAAATAGGCAGAAATGCAAGAGATCCAGGGAGAAATGTCTCCCACCAATCAGGTTGGTGGGGGGAGCAGGAAAAGGATGTGCTAAGCAGAAAAAACAATGGACATCCTCCATATAGACGTTTCGGTAACTTTCAGGATGGTTCATGGAATAAGCACAGAACTTTTTATGAGTGATTTTAGGGAAATTTACAAATCTGCATAATTAGTACATAATAATAAAATAATAATAAAACCTCTACATTAGACTTGTTTTTCTTAAGAGAAACATTGAAATCAAAAGAAAAACAACAACAACAAAAAAGCAAGAAATAGATTGATATCTCTTTCTAAAAGGTAAAGAATATTTTGAAAACAATATTGTAGTTTCATAACAATTGGTATGGAGGACAATTTAAATTCCTGGCAATGACGCATTTGAAATAGTTCTTTAAAAATAGTTTCTCTCTCTCTCTCTATTTTTTTAATTTTCTGTTTCTGTTATTTAAAGAGCAGATTAGGTCAAGGTGGGTATTGTTTTGTTTTTCCTGCTTAAGGGAATGTGAACTATTTTGATACTGGGTGAATAAAATCAAAACTTGGAACATTTATAAACTATCTTTAAAAGAAATCCAAGGCAGTACTAAGGGAATTCAATGCTCTCCTCTAATTCCCTATAACCATTTCAGATATTTTTAAATTACATTTGCGTATGAATTTAAAATTCTGGCTACCCAGAATTCAGTGGATAAAGAAAATTATATAGTCTTGGTAAATAAACCAGTAGTCAAGGCTTGCTGCTACTAGAGTGATCTTATTTTATGATTTCTCTCAGATCCATGAATGTAAGTGGTAGTTTGTAAATAATTGTGATTTATTTATTATTTCTTCTCTTATACTGGTTGTTACATTTGTCTTAGATCATGAAACCATAAAATATTGGGCTTAAATCACTTTAATTCTCTGCATAGAGAACTTAACATAGCAACTGAACTTAAATACTTGTTAAGGGGCGCCTGGGTGGCTCAGTCGTTAAGCATCTGCCTTTGGCTCAGGTCATGATCCCAAGGTCCTGGGATCGAGCCCCACATTGGCCTCCCTGCTCAGTGGGAAGCCTGCTTCTCCCTCTCCCACTCTCCCTGCTTGTGTTTCCTCTCTCACTCTCTGTCTCTCTCTGTCAAAAAAAAAATAAATAAAATCTTAAAAAAAATACAAACATACATACTTGTTAAATTTAGAAGATGGTCCTTAAAATAAAGGAAAGAAGAAAGACAGAAAATGGTCCTTAAATCAGGATTCAAAATCTTTGTGAAAGAGCATTTAGAAACAGCCTTCCCTCTAACTCAGTGTGAACACTTTTTCTTTGTTTGTCTCTGAAATTTCAGAAAGATAATTCCTTTGCCCCCTGATTTCTCCCATTTCTAACCCAAGAGAAAAATCAAACCTACTCCAGGTATACTTAGCAGGAGAGCTAATCTGTAGTAGCAAATCTAATTGGGACAGATTACACATTGTTCGTGTGACAAAATGTGTCCTTACACTGGGGAAATATCTCAGTCAACTAAGGGTTTGTTAGAAACTACATGCAGGACACTAAGCTTATTTACTGAGAAGAGTGAGGAAAGTACAGACAACAACAACAGAACCTCCTTTCTTTAATGTACTCATTCAGAACATTAAATGCCATTCACCTACTGCCAGGATGGCAAAACGTAGCTACTATTTGGATAAAGGAGTATGCTATTTAAAGCGTGGGACTGCTTGTGACTAGAGCATGGTTAAGTACAGAAATGGAGACCAAGCATGGAGAGACTTTTTTTTTTAGCAGTTGGCAGAGTAATTGTGTGTCCAATCTAATAAAAAAAAAATTGGGTTTTAATTTTGTATATCTTCTTACATTTAGTTGTTCTAAGAATTCATTTTTCCTTTATTTTACAAAAGTACCATTCTCTTACAATTTGGAAGTAAAAATAAGAAAACTGGTCCTTATGCAAATCGATTCAGAAGCTATTTCAGTATAGAGCACTATAAAGCCATCTATTATTACTACTACCAATAAGTGGTCCCTGAGCTCTACATCATATGATGTGATTATAGATCTCCTTACTAAATAATCTACATGTATTGACTGTTAGGTGTATACTGAGAACACAAAATATTGGATTCTCATATGAAGTTGACATGCTAGCCATTACCCCTCGGTCTATAGTCCCTTCTTGGAAATGTTCTAAGATCCTGGTCACTTCTGAGATCTAGCCTCAGCTTCTTCTACCACAGGGGACTGATATTAGTTAGCCTAAATAATATGTGAGTCTAACATTATGTCACCCAAGAATCTGGAATTGGAACACTGAGAGACTGAGTGATTAGGTCACAGTTGGGTGTATGAGCTGACATGTCAACAGTTGTTACAACACCAAACCACATGTTAACTGATGTTATGAAGGAAACAGAAGCCATGAGTAAGCAGAAATTCTGTGAAGGGAATAAGGGGAATGAGAAACTGGCAAAGGTGCAAGAAGCAGAAAAGAGAGGGATCTTACTAAAATATAAATCAGGTCGTATCACTTTTTGGCTCAAAATCTTCCCTTTTCTTCTTTTTTTCTTTTTAAAAATAAAGGTTTTATTTATTTGACACAGAGAGAGAGACATCGAGAGAGGGAATACAAGCAGGGGGGGTGGGAGAGGGAGAAGTAGGCTTCCCAGTGAGCAGAGGCTCCCAGGACCCTGGGATCAGGACCTGAGCTGAAGGCAGACACTTAAAGCTTAAGGACTGAGCCACCCAGGTGCCCCTCCCTTTTCTTCTCATTTTAGAGTAAAAGTCAAAGTCTTTACAATGACCTGCGATGCTCTATGGAATCTTTACTCCATCCCCCTGACTTCATCTCCTATGATTCTCCCCCTCATTCATTCCAGTTTAGCCACACAGATCTTGTTTTTCCTCGAAGCCAGAACATTATGGCCTCAGGGCCTTTGCACTTGCCATTCTGTTCTATTTCATGTTCTCCCCCAGTTACCTGCATGTCTTGTTCTCTCACCTCCTTCAGACCTTTGCTCAAGCGTCATCTTCTCAGTGACACTTTCCCTGACTACTCTGTTTAAAACTGCAATCCTGTCCTCACCCACAGCCTTAATCCTCTTTCCCTAATTCATTTTTCTCCATAGCACTGCTATCATATAACCCACTATACATCGTACTTATGTGTTTATTATCTGTCACCCATCCTTTAAGGGTGATTTCCTCTTGGGGTTGGTGGGGAGGTGGGCTTGCCCCTGCCTGCCTTTCTTCCAATTATCATCATTTTTATTGAGATGATTCAAGCAGTTTTCTGTTCTTCGCGACCAACAAATCAAGATTAAGATAACTACCTATCCCTGAAGGCCCATCTCAAATCACACTCCTTTTGGGGAAAATTTTATTATCCTAGGCAGAAGGAGTAAATTTCCATTCCCCTAATACTCTTTTTTGTTTTTTAAATCATAGGAGAAAAAAATCAGAGGGAAAAAAAAAACACACGAGAAAGCCCTTGTATTCTGTCTTCTATATGGCTCACATGACTTTTCACGTGCTGTTTGTATGTACAGTTACCTATGTACATCTCATCTCCTCAAACGGATAATAAGCTGCTGTAGAACAAGGAGCACATTCCTTGTGATTTTTTATCATCTCTGACCGCAAACAGTGTACCTTGAACTAGGAACAATGACCAAATGAACAAATTTTTTTTTTCAAATGAACAAATTTTAACACAGCACGTGGTAGTCCCTTATATGAACATGTCCTCTCAGAGTTATGCTTCACAGAACACACCAGAATAAATCTCAGATCAAGTAAAAGAGTTGAATGTACGAACTGTAAGGAACTATAAGAAAAAAAGAAGTGATATTTATACCCTTTGCTTACAGGTCAGAAAAAGGACTGTCTGAAATTTACTCATTTCGACTAGACGGACCCAATAAAAGTAAGCCTGAAGCCCTCTCGCACATCCTTTTGGACGCATTTTCTTTTTTTTACCTGCCCTTTTTTCTCCTGCCCATATTCTCTGTTCCTGGTACTAATCCTGGCTGGTGCCACTGCGAGGCTGGCCCTTTAAGGGATGATTGAATGTTCTTGGCCAAACCTAAGGCTCCAGAATCAAGCCCATTGCCACAGTCATGTAGAAGATCTGACAACTGTGTAATTGTGTCTAGTGAGCACATAAGCTTCAGTGTGAAGGTGGTGGCCGTGGTTAGTCTGCTGACTAAGTGTGGGAGGAGTTGTTTTTTCTGCCTGTATTCTAACAGGCCATGCCCACTCTTGAGGGGACCTTGTGCAAACTTATGATGTAGCTGTGAAGGCATCTGAGGTGAAGAAGTACAAAAGCATCTTTTTTTTTTTAAAAGATTTTATTTATTTACTTGAGAGAGAGAGGGCGGGGGAGGGAGAACACAGAGGGAGAGTGAGAAGACAAAACACACTCCCCGCTGAACAGAGAGCCAGATGCAGGTCTCAATCCCAGGACCCCAGGACCATGATCTGAGCCAAAGGCAGATGCCCAACCAGCTGAGCCACCCAGGAGCCCCTAAGGTATCTCTTTATTCTGGATATTGGAGAGGTTGGAGAAATTCATGGCCTTCCATGCAGCCTGCAATCCCATCTTTGAGAACAAGACCAATTTCCAGGCTCTCCCATTATCTACAAACCCTGCCAGGATGGTCCTGGGAAACCCCATGATCTGTCCCACTGCTAGTGTACAGCAAAATGTTGGTGGTTTTCTCAAGAACCGCCTATATATGATATCACATCCTAATTTGAGTCCAGGACTCAGATGATGCTTAAGGAGAACTGTTGGTAGTTGCATTTGGGTGCCTAAACACAATCAGGTGACCCACGCTAGAAAAACAGGCCAAAGTGAAAGCTCAAACAATGTGGGAGAATGGTGTTGGTAGAAAAGAAGAACCAGGTCTTCCAATGATGCAAAACTAGACAAACGTGCCAAAATAGAGAGCAGCTCTGTTTGAACCGTGAGTTACCACATCATGTCCAGGAGCCCTATCTGAAGTAAACCATACCCACTGATAACAGGGAAACCACCTGTGCCATGCCCTACTACTCGTCTCTTCCCTGCCCGCCCCAAGAGCCTAACCTCATTTCTCTAGACTAGAGCGCAGATGTGAGATGAGGGCTATCTGGTTTCCGAGAACTTTGGGGAGAAGGAATCTGTTTACAGAGCAACACAATGGTGGACTCGTGTGCTGAGGAGAGTTTTGCAGGTTGGGCCCTAGTCCAACATATCGGGTTACCAACTGGTTCCAAGGCTAGAAGCTCACAATCCTACCAGGCAACAGCAGTGCTGTCCCTTTAAATGCAACTGTTTCTCCCACATATCTTGCTACAAAGGCCATAGAAAGGCAACTGCCTACAACCACTTAGTTTTAGCATTTGCCACGGGTCACCTTCTCATCTACTGTTGAGACCACTGCCCCTTGCTCTGCTGTTTCCCTGGTCTATATGTGATCTTTTGATAACTGCTTCTAGTCTTTCTTATTTCAGGGTGGTTGAAATTTTCCTTCTCTCATTTATAGGCCTAGGACTCTTGCCAGTAAATTCCCTCAAATCTTTATGCTTTGTTGATTTAGGTATATGATTACCTTGGGTAAGAGATTCTCCCTACTAACTTCTTCCCCATAAAACCCTTCCATGATGGACTAATCTACTAGCTTTTCCAATGAGAAGCTCAGATGTTGAAGCTTCATCTTAGAAAACTGCTGACACGGGGTTCTCGAGGACTCCTGTATCCACCACTCAATGGCCTACTAGGAAGTCTTTTGAGCAAGACGTAGAGAAATTGCCTCCCTCTCTAAGGAACAGATTGTTTGAATGTGTTATGCTGAGACTTCAAAACTGGCAAACCTGCTCTTAAGCAAGAAGATTGAGTCATTTGGTATCATAAAGGCAACACCCCTTGCCCCCAGTCTTCATCCCAGGTGGTAGGTGACTGAGACATCCATAAGACTATAAGGGAAACATGGAGAACTCATTTGGCCATGGACTCTTAGGGATTTTGAGTGCAGATTCTGAAGTCAGACCACCTGAGTTCAAATTCAGCTCTACTACCTCCTGACCATGGACCCTATGAAAGTATCTTACCTCTCTGTCTCAGTTTCCTCATTCATAAAATGGAGATGGCAGTGTTATTAGCAGGGACCTCAAAGGACCATTGTGAGCTTCAAATGAATTATTACATATCTTAAAAGTGGTCAGTAATTGCTAGCTACTATTATTGGGCCAATTCAGAAACACCTGGATATTTACAGAATATTCTAGGGTACATATAACTTTGTTTACATAAGGATGATGATAGGGGCGCCTGGGTGGCTCAGTGGGTTGAGCCTCTGCCTTCGGCTCAGGTCGTGATCTCGGGGTCCTGGGATCAAGCCCCGCATCGGGCTCTCTGCTCAGCAAGGAGCTTGCTTCCCTGTCTGTCTCTCTGTCTACTTGTGATCTCTGTCTGTCAAATAAATAAGTAAAATCTTAAAAAAAAAAAAAAAGATGATGATAAATAAGAAAGTAACCTTTCCAGACATGCTTGGACAAATTGAATAGTTGATGATGTCTTTCAGTCTGTAATAGTCCAGGAGTATATCAAAGACTCAGGAATGGAATTGTGCACAACTTCTGAGATAGAAGAGCATATAAATATCTCAGTCACAGCTCATTTACTTTAGTCTAATGCAAACCTCTATTCATAGTCTACTATCTCTATGCCATCTCCAAGTCAATGCTCAGAATATATATTTTAGATCTCAGATCAGATTACTGGGACTTGTATTGTCAACTTGGGGATTTGGATGATTCTTAATAAATTTTCTCCTTTCCTTAAATGGTAGGTTTTTTAGATCATGGATACTCAGAAGTAGTTCAAATCCCACTTTTCCAACTGTTCACTGCTGCTGATACACTACTTAACAGGAAATTACGTTATTTAGCAATCTTATCGCCTCACTTGCTACCACACACAAAAAAGTGCGAGATAGGGTATTGTTTCCTTCAGGGCTAAGATAGCATCCTCTTAAGAGTTTAAGAATATGTTCACATCTGCCCTACTCAGGAACATCCTCACCCCTATATCAATATAAAACATGACCCAACAGTGTGCTAGGGGGCCACCCTTTGGCCAGAAGACCTTCCAGAAGGAAGTGATGCCTGCCATATGGCCACCTTTGAGGCATCCCGTAATGGTAAGATCTGATCAGTGCTGACTAGAAAAATTCTAAGGTCCAAAACTTGGGTCCCTCTTCTTTTTGCCTGCAGGGTTTCAATTCAGAATCTCATACAAACCCAGCCTTTGAAGTTCCTGAGATTCCTTCTTAAAATTGCATGTGGCAAGACAGTGAAGAAGAGAGCCCTTGACAGACCTGAGGAGGTACACCTGGGAGAAGGATGCTGGTGAAGAACAGGTGAGCAAGGACACAGGGGAAATGACCAGCCCGGTGGGTGCGTGTGATGAGAAAATAGATGTGTCGGATAATAAAGATTTCTTCAACAAAATTGAGCATGTTGTAAACAAATGCAAATACTTCTGTAAGCACCTTGCAGTTTATAATATCTTTTTTTTAAAAAGGTTTTATCCATTTATTTGAAAGAGAAAGAGAGAGAGTATGAGAAGGGAGGAGGTCAAAGGGAGAAGCAGACTCCCCATGGAGCTGAGAGCCCAATGTGGGACTCGATTACGGGACTCCAGGACCTGAGCCGAAGGCAGTCACTCAAGCAACTGAGCCACCCGGGCACCCTCTTTTTTTTTAAGATTTTATTGATTTGAGGGGCTCCTGGGTAGCTCAGTTGTTAAGCATCTGCCTTGGGCTCCGGTCATGATCCCAAAGTCCTGGGATCGAGCCCCACACTGGGCTCCCTGCTCTGCGGGAGGCCTACTTCTCCTTCTCCCAGTCCCCCTGCTTGTGTTTCCTCTCTGTGTCTCTCTGACAAATAAATAAATAAAATCTTAAAACAAAAAGATTTTATTGATTTGAGAGAGAGCATGAGCAGGGTGAGGGGCAAAGGGAGAGGGAGAAGCAGACTCCCCGCTGAGCAGGGAGCCTGATATGGGTCTTGATCCTAGGACCCCAGGATCATAACGTGAGCTGAAGGGAGATGCTCAACAAACTGAACCACCCAGGTGCCCTTTTTTTTAATACCTTCCCCCCCCCCCCGCCTTATGTTTTCTAAACAACTTTTGGGCATGTGCTCAGTTACACACACACACACACATCTTGATTTAGGATTTTAGAACCGCTGAATACCTTTAAGCCACTGAGTAATAATTTTACCTTCTAAATACTTTCAGTGGTTTGTAATATTTTCCACTTGGGCAAGAGCTTTGGCAGGAGCTAATACGCAAGTAGGAGCAAGTTATGGAAAGGGCCACACCTGCTGAGAAGCGAAGCAACCCCTTCATCCAGGAACAAAACAAGCTTATCTATCGTAAAAGACAACACCTGAAAAATCTGGTTGAGACACCTGTGATGCACACCGCAGACAGCTACCAGCTTACCTTCTCATATTTCTGTAAGAGCCACTTTTACAGTAACTTTTTAAAAACATGCTCTAACACTTCTAAGTCATTAGAGAAGACAGTATTGTAGCTAACCTGAAAGAGAAGGATGCGGGCAACATTTAGGACAGAATGGAAATATTCTTGTCCTCATACTTTTAAGTGAGAACCTGAGACTTTCTCTCCTCAGCAATTCTTAAGGGCTGTTGGCACTCAGGAAGTGGGGAATGACCTAGTTTAGAGGGTGACATATAGAGTGTGACATGTTGCTCTTTGGAAGGGAAACACATAATTTTTAAAAACTAACCATTCAACATTATTAGAAATTTCCACTTTAATGATTTGAGACATAACAAACACATTTATCTGAAATTATCTGTTAGGAGGCTCCGCCTAACCTATAGGCATCATTTATTCAACATTTCTTGAACATCTGCAATATATAAGGGCACCAGGAATACTGCAGTGAACCCTGCTTTCCCATAGTTCATATTCTAGTGGGGAGAGATTGGCAACAAACAAAGGAAGAGATAGACGAGGTGTCAGAGGAAAAATGAAACAAGCTAAGAGCTCCGGGGGAATGACAGCGTTGCTCTGAGGGTCATAACAATGGGGATAGTGAACTTAGTTGGTGAGACAGGAGCTGACACCTGAATGGAGAGTCAGTAATGTGACAATGTGAAGGAAGAATGGATCCTAGATAGAAGGTTTAGCAAGTACAGAGTTCCTAGAGTAAAAACATCAAAAAGGCCAGTATGGCTGGAGTGGGGTGATGGCAGGGAAGAGGGATCGGTAGTCCATGAGACACTTGCACAAGCTGCCAAATCTCCAGTCTTATAGCCAAGAATAGGACTTGGTAGTTTAAGTATGTTGAGAAGCAAGTTCAGGTTCCTAGCAGGGGAGTGACCTGATGCGAACAAACACAGGATCATCTGGTTAGTCTATGCCTCACAGATTGTAAGCAGCAAAGCAGAACAGCCCATTAGGAGAGTACCATGGTAAGCAAGACAAGAAAAGACGGGAACTGGAATGACAGCTGTACCCATGGAGGTGCCAGGAAGTATTCAGATGTATTTTGAATATACAGCCAATGTGACTTGCTTAAGGATCAGAGATCAAGGTCAAACACCACATTGGTGTAATAGCTAGAATCTGCCACCGGGTCTTCTGATTCTCCATTCATTGCTCCTTGTCACAGCAACCTCTTCTTGCGTTTAATTTCATATTGCCATATTCATATCGATAATATTGATAATATTCATAATTTAGTGTTTAACTTCATAATGCCATACGAACTAGTCTTTTCAAGGAATATATTTGAAATGTTCTCATTACAGAACCTGGCTAGTTGGAAACTATTTCACAAACTGTTAAATGCAAGTGGAAAGTGCTACATTGAAGCAGTCATGATATTGAACCCTTTGGCAACTAGTTCAAATGTATCATAGAGTGATATTCAGACGTGCACTATATAGATAAGACATATTAATTCACAATTACTGTGTTACCAAAGACATCTTTTGATTAGGTATACATACCTAAGGAAGCACTTATTTATAAGTAGTCAGCAAACTTTGAAAATTCTCAATGCTTGGGGCGCCTGGGTGGCTCAGTGGGTTAAGGCCTCTGCCTTCAGCTCAGGTCATGATCTCGGGGTCCTGGGATCAAGCCCCATATCTGGCTCTCTGCTCCCAGGAGCCTGCTTCACTCTCTCTCTCCCCCTGCCTGCCTCTCTGTCCACTGCTGGTCTCTCTCTGTCAAATAAATAAATAAAATCTTAAAAAAGAAAAGAAAAGAAAATACTCTGTCAAATAAATAAAATCTTTAGTGTCACACACTAGACATGAAATAAATAAATAAATAAATAAATAAATGGTTCCTTTCACCAAGTAAACAGGCAAAAACAAAAAAGAAGCAAAAAAAAAAATTAAAACTATTGATCAGGTAATGCTAGAATAAACGGAACAGCTAAATTGTGTGGAATTGTCAGGAAAAGTTTTCCTAGATATGTGAGCATGGGTTTTAAGAAAAGGAACCAGATTTGGCAGGTAGAATATTCTAGATAAGGAAAATACAGCACAGAGAGGCTAAAAGGTAGAAGTAAGCTCAGGCATATTCGTCCGCACCCAGGTGTAACAGGACTGGATTATTATTAGCTAAGGGTGGAGGAGGCAATTAGAGGAAAGCTGTAAACATAAGGCAAGCAGTTCACAGCTGACATCTGAAAAATAGTGTGATTTAAAGAAAAATTTAAGTGGTTTTGGTTTGTTTTGCTGTTGGTGGTACACATTATAAACAGGTGCAACTGAACTCAAGATTTTTACATTCATACATCCCTTAGGATTCATCAGTGTTTTTGTTTATTAAGTTTATTTTCTTTTGATGTTTATTTATTAAGATCTCTTAATACACTTTTTAAAAAGTCAAAACACACCATGGAAAAGTTTTTACCAAGGAAACGATCCAAAGAGCAGATTATACATCAGTTAACAAAGTTGAGGAGCGGTTTTCTATCCCCCGCTTCCAAGCCAGTGTGCAGTAAACTTTTAAGTCGGAAAAAACTGTTTTAATGACGAGATGCTTTTAAAATGTTTAGCACAGCGGCTCCTGGGGGGCTCAATCCGTTAAGCGGCCAACGCTACATCTGGGCTCAGGTCTTGATCTCTGGTGAGTTCCCCTGGGCTTTGGGCTCCACTCTGGGTGTGGACCCTACTTTAAAAAAATACTTAGCCTAGCGTCTGGCCCATAGTACGCACTCAACAACTTCTGGTTATTATTTTGACCTTAGACCTCTCAACCATTTGGGATCCTGTTTTCTCATTTCCAAAGGAGGAAACAGGTCACTGACAGTCCCTTAGGCTCCTGCCAGCCCTGACAATATCCTATTTCAAGCAGGCGTCGAAAGATATTTGCTGAACGGACAAAATAAACTCTCTCTCCAGGGGGTCCGGCTAAGCGCCCACCAGAGAACCAGCCGGGCTAGGGGACGGGATAGGGCGCTGATCCGACACGCTGGTGTTTGGAGGTGGAGAACACATCACACGCCCCCACTCTCCAAGACCAATAGTTTGCGATCTTAGTCCCACCCGCAGCCAAGCCCTAACTCCTCTCCGGCCCCGGCGAGCCTATCTGCCCCGCGGCGCCCCGCCTGCAGCCGGAATTGCTCTTCCCAGCGGGCGGGGTAGGCTCCCACCTCCGCGGCGCTCCGGACACGCCCCTTCCGGCCGAGGGCCCGCCCATCGCCTTCGCCCGCGGCCCCGCCCCTCCGCGAGCTCAGTGCTCGGTCCTCTCAGCGCCCGCCGCCGGCCGCGTCCACCCACGACGCTCTGAGGTCACCGACGGGGCCGGGCTGCGGGGGGCGGAGGGACGGAGGGAAGATGGCGGCCGAGGCCGGATATTGGCGCCGCCTCCCCCAATCCTGGAGCCGGCGCAGATGAGGCGGCTCGGCTGGGGCCAGCGGCGCTTCGGAACCCGAGCTGGGGGGACCCTGGCGGTGGGGCCTGGCCCTGCTGTATGCCGGCGCCTCGGCTAGAGTGAGCGGCGGCGGCAGCGGCGGCGACGCCTCTTTCCCCTGGCCCTCTCCCTGTCGCTGTGAGTCCGAGCGGGTGGCAGGCGGCACCGGCGGCGGGGCCGGGATGGAGGACGTTAACTCCAACGTGAACGCGGACCAGGAGGTGCGGAAGCTGCAGGAGCTGGTGAAGAAGCTGGAGAAGCAGAACGAACAGCTGAGGAGCCGCTCGGGGGCCGTGCAGGGCGTCGGCTCCCTGGGGCCCGGCAGTCCGGTTCGGGCTGGCTCGTCCACTCCCTCGTCCGGCGCGGCGTCCCCGCGGGGCTTCCCCTTGGGCCTCAACGCCAAGTCCGGGAGCGGGGTCGGGTCGGGCCCGAGGCGGACGAGTAGCGAGGAGCTGCGGGACGCCACCTCCTTGCTGGCCGCGGGCGAGGGCGGCTTGCTGGACGAGGTGGAGCCGCTGCGGCCCGAGGAGCTGGAGCGCCTGTCAGGCTGGGAGGAGGAGGAGGAGAGCTGGTGAGCGCGGGCCGCCGGGCCGGGCCGAGCCGGGGCTGGGCGGGGACCGGGCGGGGGGCGGAGAGCGTCTTCCGAGGGTACCCCTGGGAAGACACCTCGCTTTGTGTAGCCAGACCCGCTCTCTTGACGGGCGCTGGTGGGGTTTGTTTGTTTGTTTGTTTTTGCTTTGGCTGCGGAAAGGTCAACTGGAGTTGGGGGTTCGAGGCGTGCTAGAGCAACGAACGGGGTTTGTCGCTAGTTTTCCTCTCGGTTGTTGTGGACCCTCTGGGTTTTAGACCCCGTTGGGGTCTGTGGTTTGGCACAGCCTGGGAAGCAAGGGCTGCTCGCTGGGGGAGGAGTCGGCGATGGGAAAGTGCTTTGTAAGGGAAGGATCTTGCTTTGTGTGAAATACTGGAGGAAGGTGCCCTGTGCATTTTGGGTGTTGGGGAGGGGTCTGCGTGATGAGGGATCGCCGGGTGCGGGGAGCAGAACAGAGTGGTCTGGTGCGGTGGTCCGTGGTTTGGACCAGGGGGCGATGGGTACATTCTGGCCGCGGTGGGGAGACTGTGTGAATCAGCACTCCCCTTTGGGTAGTGGGGTAAAGCTTGCTTTGTGTGAAGAGGACAGAGGATGGTACTGCTTTGTGTGAAAAGTCAGGGTGGAACAAGAGCCTGGCTCTTATTTTTTAAACAAGAATCGGGTCTGTCATTTTATGGAGCTGTGAAGTGACAGTTACCCCATCCACCCTTAATTTCCGTGTCACCCTAGGGGCAGAGAAAAGGAGCCCTACTTAAAAATACATATCAAAGCTGTATTGTCATAAGCTATACTTCTTGATAGAGCTTTGACCTATACCGTAATATCACTTACATAAATAGAAAGGTCATGGGAGGCATTCTCCCTCATTTTATTGCAACCCCATAAAGATGTCTAGGAGAAACTGTCTTAATTTATCCTTTTTAAAGTTTTGATTGGTAGCTAAACATGTGTCAACTCTTTGTTGAAATTGAAACTTTTAAGCCAGTGAAGTGGAAATTCTTCATGGACTCTAATATTTCAGAGGTGCAACTTTACAGTTACTGAGATAGTTAAGAGCTTTCAGGCCCTGGCTCTGCCACACTATCTGTATGACCTTGGGCAAGTTACTCTGAGCTTCACTTTCTTCCCCTGTTTGATGGGGAAAATAATAGTTCTTATCTCTGTGGAGTTATGAAGATTACGTGAGATAATGCACGTATGCTTTTAGCACTGGGTCTGGCACATAGTAAACTCTCCAAAACAAACTGCAATTACTCTTCAGCCTAGTTACTTAAATCATGAAATTTTCAGTAAGCTCTTACGAGATCTTGTGGGAAAGTCTAAAGATTCATAACATTTTGATCCCTGTTCATTAAGGCAGTTACAGTCTTGGGAGCCAAGTTCTTTGCAATTAAATATGCTAGGAGATACACAGTGAATTGCAAAAAAAAAAAAAAAAAGTGAGGGAACAAAAGTACTGAGAGCTCTCAGAATTTGGAGAGAAAATGGTTCAAAGTAGCTGAGGCAAACTTTTAGGAGAGGCGACTTTAGAGCCTGGAGGTGGGGAAAGAGTGGGGAGGCCTTTTATGCTCTGACAACTGCTAGAGCAGAGTCAGATGTTTGTAACTGCCAATTAGGAAGGTTTGAATTACAGAGGTACTCGAATGTATGATATCAAGCTGTTATTTTATTTCCAAGTAATACGAAATATTATTAGAACTGCCTGTGGTAGTGACAGTTTTTCATATTAGTGTGAGATCACGTCTTCCCAAAAGAATCCTGGGTGTGTGTACACTTTATAAGAAGCCAGAATCATTTCAGTATCATCACGTGCCTCTTCCAAGTGATGATGATAATGATGCTCTTAATAATGAGGATTAGCTGCACTCATGAGCCCATTTTAGATTATGTATTATTAGAACACATTGACTCCACTTGGGGAAGCTGAATACCTATTTTGCTGCTTTGGCATTTGAGCAGAGTTCATTCAGGTAAAGCAACTCTTGAATCCTATGCCAGAGTTTTCTTTTCACTGGGTGGTTCCTGCTTATTGCTTTTTTTTTTTTTTTAAGATTTTATTTATTTATTTGACAGAGAGAGAGATCACAAATAGGCAGAGAGACAGACAGAGAGAGAGATGAGGAGAAGCAGGCTCCCTGCTGAGCAGAGAGCCCAATGCGGGACTCGATCCCAGGCCCCTGGGATCATGACCTGAGCTGAAGGCAGAGGCTTAACCCACTGAGCCACCCAGGCGCCCCCTGCTTATTGCTTTGATCCTGGCTATGTATCTTGATCCGATCCTTTTTCTGAAAAGAATTGTGTGAATTGAAAGTTTTATAAATCATTTAAAGTGCTTTAGAGTATGTTTTTGGAGTACAAATGGGAATGGGTGGGTGTTAGAGGGGATTTCAAAGAATCAAGATTTTTTTCTTAGCGCACTAAAAATCTACTTTCTGTGACTTACACCCGTTGTACCTTCTTTTTCATCTAGAGTAATGTTTTTCCCCAAGTGTGTAGTATAAAATGCTAGTTCTGAAGATGTTAATAGATACTGTGTGAAAAAAGAACGGTGGGCCTGAGGTTACATGTATGTGGGGAAAAATAAGGTTTAACAAAAATAAACATTTAATTTAATCCTGGACTTGTTTGATATGCTAATTGTAAATGTCTGAGTGAATATAGTAAATATCTAAGTGGTAAACTCTTTTTTAGCTCCCAAGGAACTAATTCTTATGGAACACACTTAGAACTAACAGTGCTTCAGAGCAATGGCTTTCATAGCCTTTTTGTGGCTTTTTTTGGACTCACCTTCATGATAAACAAATACAGTTTACATCATAGCCTATTATGCATGTATATGAATAATTGAATTAAATGTATCACAAAACTGTAGTTGCTTGTAGTATATGTGGTAAGCTCTAATATTTTCTGTTCTGTTTCTTTAGAAAAAAAGGCTGGTTACAACCCACTAAGCCGATTTTGTGACCCATTAATGGGTTGTGTATCAGTTTGGAAAGCACTGTTCTAGAACAATTCGGAAGAGTCAGAGAAAGCAATTAACATCATTGTACATCACAGTGTATTAGGCTGTCCCTGGTAGCTTATAAACATTTACATTTAATTTTCATCTACTTGTGAATTAAGTATTCTTTTTTAGGTAAGGACACATAATCTTTCTAAGCTTCAAATAACACACGATAAATGATGGCTTTAGGATTTGAATCCAGGACTTGCGACGTCAAAGCCCATACTGTTCTCCCTGTATTTTGCTTTTTCCAGGTATAATCCCTTTTCCATATGAATGGCCTCTTAAGATATTTCAAGACTGCTGTGTGATCCTGTTGACGTCTTCTATCCACTGCACACACGCGCATACACACACACAGACACACAGCATTCTGTTCTCTTCTGCAGACTAAAACAGTGCCAGTTAATTTCGTCATTCCTAGATTATATAATTTTCTGATCCTTTAACCATGATCACTTTTTGCAGTGAATTCTAGTTGCTCATTGTCATTAAACATGGTACTCAGAACTGTACTCAGCATTTTTTTTTTTGTAAGATTTTAATCCCTACACCTATCCTGGGGCTTGAATTCAGAACCCCTAGATCAAGAGTTCTATACGGAATGAATGAATGAATGAATGAATGAATGAATGAATCAAGAGTTCTATACGGAATGAATAGAACGGTATGGCTGAGCCAGCCATGTGCTGGTTTGACTAGACAGGTGTGGTGGATACACCTTGCTTGAGCTAAATGCTGTTATTTTGAAACCAAATATTTCATTAACAGTTTTGGTTTCTGTTGCTTATGTTTAATATGATCCAGTAGTGTCAGTTACACTCAGTATCTTTTATAGATAAGTTAAACTAAGTCTCCCTGACCCTGTTTTTGTGTAATGAATTCTTTAGGCTTTTGTGTGTGTGTGTATGTATTTATATTTAAATTAGGTTTTATATTTAATTTCATAGGCTTGACTTAGGCATTTAATATTTTTGTCATTTTCATATTTGGTAGGCATACCTGCTGGGTCTTCATTCCGGTTGTTGATAAAAATGTTAAAATGACAGAGGGCTCTGAAATGTGCAGCTCCATTAGAATCCCTCCAGATTAACATCAATCTATTAATCAACACACATTGTGGTTGTTCAGTAACTTAGTTCCACTTATTATCAAGTCCATATGCCATTTTTTATAAAGATTTATTTGTCAGAGCGTGAGTATGTACGTGCACAGAGACAAGAGGAACAGCAGGCAGAGGGAGAAGCAGGCTCCCCACTGAGCAAGAAACCCATGTGGGACTCTATCTCAGAATCCTGGGATCACGACCTGAGCCGAAGGCAGACGATTAAACAACAGAGCGTGGATATTATGAAAGATTTTGCCAAATTGCTTGCTATAATTAAGTTACACTCTGCTTACAGGGTCTTACCTGCGATGAAGTAACTGTCAAAATTGAAACTGCATTTTATTTGGTTTGACTTTCTCATGGTGAATCCTGTCTTTTTCCTTTTTTAACTTCACAGACATTTTGTTTAATTCAGTTTTGAATTTTGCAAGGAATAAGTTTGGTCTGGAAATTCTAGACCTACTTATTTTTCTCTTTAGAAATTATCATATTTCCTCTTACCTACACTTTTGACCCTGATGTATTATTTTATCTTATTATATTTTTAAATTTTTATTTAAATTTTAGTTAATATTCAGTGCAATATTGGTTTCAGTAATAGAATTCAGTGATGCATCACTTACATAAAATACCCACTGCTTATCATAACAAGTGGCCTCCTTAACACCCATCACCCATCTAGTCTATCCCTCACCTTCCTCCCTCCACCAACTGTTTTCTGTTAAGAGACTTACATGGTTTGTTTTCCTCTCCCCATTATATCCATCTGTCTTGTTTCTTAAATTCCATGAGTGAAATTATATGGTATTTGTCTTTCTCTGACTTATTTCACTTAGCATAATACACTCTAGCTCCATCCACATCATTGCAAATGGCAAGATTTCATTTTTTGATGGCTGAGTAATATTCCATTGTGTGTGTGTGTATATACACATATGCAATATAAGCTATTGTATATATACACATGCAAAATTAGCTATTGTGGACATTGCTGCTAAATAAACATCAAGGTGCATTTACCCCAAATCTGTATTTTTGTATCCTTTGGGAAAATACCTGGTAATGCAGTTGCTGGTGGTACAGTAGTTCTATTTTTAACTTTTTGAGGAACCTCCGCATTGTTTGCCAGAGTGGCAGCACCAGTTTGCATCCCCACCAACAGTGTAAGAGGGTTCTCCTTTCTCCACATACTCAACATCTGCTGTTTCCTATGTCGTTAATTCTAGCCGTTCTGACAGGTATGAGGTGGTATCTGCTTGTGGTTTTGATTTGTATTTTCCTGATGATGAGTGATGTTGAGCTTCTTTTCACCTATCTGTTAGCCTTCTGGATGTCTTCTTTGGCAAAGTGTGTCTTCAACCTGACATGGTATTATAGGTTGACGTATTTCGAGTCGACAATAATTCAGTGACAAAATTTTGAATCTTTTACTTATTTGAGGCGGTAGGCCTAAACATATTTCAAGCTTTATTCTGTCTTACGTTCTGACTTAACTATCATCTTGCCCTATTTGAAATTCAGTTTCCTTTGAAGAATGTTTATGTGGGCTGTCCATTTGAACAAAGTATTGACAGAAATACAGAAGCTAAAGAATATTTCTGCCCACTCTTTGTCATTTAGTCTTACTGCATATTTTGCTCCCATAATATGGCCTGTCCCTCTTTTGATACTAATGTTCCTCAGTATACTTTTTTATTCATAAATATTTGTTGATTGTAATTGACATGCAATAAAACTTGCCCTTATGAGTGTGTAATTTAGTGGCTTTTTTTAGTATATTTACACACTGGTGCAGCTGTCACCACTGATTCCAGAACATTTTGATTAGTAGCCTCCCTGCCCCCCTGCTAAAACAAAACAAAACAAAAAATACCAGACCCATTATCAGTCACTTCCCATTTCCCCCTCACCCCAGCTCCACTTATATACTTTCTGTGTGTATGGAACTGCCTATTCTGGTCACTTTATATAAATGAAATTATGTAATATGTGGCATTGTGTGTCTGGGTTCTTTCAATTAGCATGTTTTCAAGGTTCATGTTGTAGCATGTGTCAGAAGATTTCCTTTTTTCATTTGTTTTTTGGTTTTTAAAGATTATTTGAGATAGCACAATGTGGGGGAGGGACAGAGGGAGAGGGAGAAGCAGACTCCTGATGACCAGGACTCAATCCCAGGACCCAAAGATCATGACCTGAGCCAAAGGCAGACACTTAACTAACTGAGCGTCCCAGGTGCCCCTTTTCATTCCTTTTTATGTCTAAATAATATTATCATATTTTGTTTATCCATTCATTGGTTGATGAGAATTTGGGTTCATTCCACCTTTTGGTTTTTATGAAAAATGCTGTTGTGACCATTTATTTACAAGTTTTTATATGGACATGTTTTCATCTTTTGAGTACCTTGGAGTGGAATTCCTAGGTCATATGTTAACTCCATGTTTAACTTTTTGAGAAACTTTCAGACTGTTTTCCGTTTCCCATCAGCAATACACAGGGGTTCCAGTTTTGCCACATTCTCTCCAGCATTTCTTATAGTCTTCTTTTTTGTTATATAGCCATTCTATTTGTATCTCATTGTGGTTCTGATTTGCATTTCCCTGATGACTAATGGTGTTGAGCATCTTTTCAGCTATTTTATTGGCCATTTGTCTGTCTATTGTAGAAATATCTACTCAAACCATTTTACCAATTTTCCATGTGTTACTTGTCTTTATAATAAGTTGTAAGAGTTCTTTATAAATGCTGGATACAAATCCCTTATGAAATGCATGATTTGTGAATATTTTCTCTCATTCAGTTTTTTTTTTTCCACTTTTCCCCCTTTTTAAAAAAGATTTTATTTGTCAGAGAGAGAGCACGCACGAGCGAGCGCGTGCGTGCACAGCAGGGGGAGTGGTAGGCAGAGCTCAGCTCCCTGATGAGGAAGGAGTCTGACCCAGAAGTAGATCCCAGGCCCCTGGGTTCATGACCTGAGCCAAAGGCAGACACTTAACCGATTGAGCTTCCCAGGTGTCCCTGTTTTTTCACTTTTCTTGCTGGAGTCCTTTGAAGCACAGAGTTTTTAATATTATGAAGTTGTATTTATTCTTTTGTTGCTTGTGCTTTTGATGTCCTGTCTAAGAAACCTGTGCCTGATCCAAGATCACAAGATTTATTCCTATCTTCTAAGAGGTTTATAATTTTAGCTCTTATATTTAGGTCTTTGAGCCACTTTTATTTCATTTAATTTTTTAATTTTTTATTTTATTTATTTATTTTTGTTTGACAGTGAGTGTGCACAAGCAGAGGGAATGGCAGGTAGAGGCAGAGGGAGAGGGAGAAGCAGGCTTTCTGTCCAGTGGGGAGCCCATTGCCAGGCTCAGTCCCAGGACCTTGGGATCATAACTCAAGCCAAAGGCAGATGCTTAACCAACTGAGCCACCCAGGCACCCCTTTGATGCATTTTTTAAATTGTGGTAAAATATACATAGTATCAAATTTGCCACATTAAGCCATTTTTAAATGTATAGTTCAATGGCATTAAAGTACATCTTATATTATTGTGCAGCCATCAACACCAACCAGCTTCAGAACTTTTTCATTTTCCCAAACTGGAATTCCATACTGATAAACAATAACCCTCCTTCTCTCCCTAGCCCCTGACAGCCATTCTTTCTCAGTGAATGTGACTATTCTAAGTAACTCATATATGTGGACTCATTCAATATTTGTGCTTTTGTAACTGTTTTATTTTACTTAACACAATGTCTTCAAGATTCACTCATGTTGTAGAATATCTCAGAATTTCCTTCTTTTGGGTTGGGGGGTGGTTGTCTCTAAAACTTTATTTATTTATTTATTAAAGATTTTATTTATTTGACAGCGAGAGAGGGAGCACAAGCAGGAGGAGTGGGAGAGGGAGAAGCAGGCTCCTGCTGAGCAGGGAGCCCTATGTGCGACTTGATCCCATGACCCTGGATCATGACCTGAGCTGAAGGGAGATGCTTTACGACTGAACCACCTAGATACCCCTCTAAAGCTTTATTAAATCTTATAATCCTCAATTGGCAGAAGAAAGCAACACTTAAATCTTTTTATCCCAAACCTGAGCTGTGTGGTGCATATGATTTTCACATTTAAATATGGAATGTACATGTATATTCTGTATTTTATGGTAAACAACAACAACAACAACAAAAAAAAACAGAAAAGTCAGCCTTCAAATAATTTCCAAGCATCTAGTTCATTACTGTCAGTCACATTTACATTGTTGTGCAACAGATCCCCAGAACCCCAGAATTCTTCCATCCTGCATGACTGAAACTCTACACCCACAGAACGGCAACTCCTGGCCTCCCTTTCTCCCAGCTCCTGGCAGCCACCGTTTTACTTTGTTTCTATGAGATTAGATGTTTCATAAGTGGAATCATGTAGTATTTGTCTTTCTGTTACTAGTTTATTTCACTTAACATAACGTCCTCAAGTTTCATTGATGTAGCATATGATGCGGTTTCCTTTTTTAGGACTGAATTTCATATATATATGTATATATATATAATATATATGTATATATATATAATATATATGTATATATATATAATATATATCTCACATTTTCTTTATCCATTCACCTGTCTGTGGACATTTGGATTATCTCTACCTCTTGGCTGTTATGAATAATGTTGCTGTGTACATGAGTGTACAAATACCTCCTCAAGTCCTTTCTCCTCAAGTGCTTTCTCTTCTTTTGGGTGTATACCCAGAAGTGGAATTGCTGGATCAAATGGTAATTCTGTGTTTAACTTTTTGAGGAGCCACCATATTGTTTTCCTTAGCAGCTGCACCATTTTACATTCCAACAAGCATTAGAAAAGGATTCTAGTTTTTCCATGTCCTTGCCAACATTTGCTTTGATCCATTTTGAGTTTTTGTATAGTGTGAGGTAGGGGTCCAACTTCATTCTTTCTGCATGAATAGATCTTGTAACTGTACCTTTCGAAGATTTTCCCCGTTAAATTGTCTTGGTACTCTTGTTGAAACCAGTTGTCCATGAATGTATGGATTTATTCCTGAACTTTCAGTTCTATTTTACTAATCTTTGACTGCCCTTATGCCAGTAGTAAACAGTCATAGCTATAAGTTTTTAGTAAGTTTTGAAGTTGGAAAGTGTGAATCTTCCAGTTTTGTTCCTTCTTGAGATTGTTTTGGGTATTCAGGGTCTCTTGTATTTCTGTATGAACTTCAGGATCAACTGGTAAATTGCAGCAAAAGCAGCTGGAATTTTGACAGATTGTATTGAGTCAGGAAAATTTTACATCAGGCTATATTGAGAGCTTAACAGTAAGGATTCTTTGAATCTGTGGACATTGGATGTCTTTCCATTCACTTAAGGCTTTAGTTTCTTTCAACTATGTTTATTAATTTTTAGGTTATAAGTTTTACATTTATCTTATTATTTTATTCCTAATTATTTTTCTTGATGTCATTGTAAATGAAATTGTTTTTTCTTTTCTTTTACCTTTTTTAAAAAGAAGATTATTTACTTGAGAAAGAGAGAGAGAATGAGAGAGAAAGAAAGAGAGCATGAGAGGGGACAGGTCAGAGGGAGACACAGACTCCCTGCCAAGCAGGGAGCCTGATGTGGGATTCAATCCTGGGACTCCAGGATCATGACCTGAGCTGAAGGCAGTCGCTTAACCAGTGGAGCCACCCAGGTGCCCGGAATTATTTTTCTTAATTTCATTTTTTGGTTGTTCATTGCTACCATGTAGAAATATAGTTGATTTTTGTTTATTGATGTCATTATATTCTGCAGCCTTGCTGAAGTCACTTATTAGCTGCTTTAGTTGTTTCTGTGTGTGTATTTCTTCAGATTTTTAAATATGTAAGATCATGTCATCTGCTAATAAAGGTAATTATTACGTTTCCAGTCTGAGTGCCTCTTTTATTATCTTCTTGCTTAATTGCCCTGGCTAGAACATCCACTATAACGTTGGGTACAAGTGGTGAAAGTGGACATCCTTCAATGTGATTTTATTCTTTTTTTTTTTTTAAAGATTTTGAGAAATTAAATTGTTGAGACAAATCACAAATTTCTTAGGTTTTCTGCTTTGTGCAGGGTCAAATTTTCAGCAGTTATGTAAATACCTGAGGAGGTTCCGTATCACTGTTACATCTTTTCTTTGTACTAGAATTGAAATTTGTATTAAGTAGTATTGATATCCCTTGGCTTGTTGACCTGTAATCAACTTCCATAATATCATCCCTCTTTTTACATGTATAGTTACTTAACATTTCTAGTCAATTTGGGTTTTAGAGTTTTTGTGCTTTGATTCCATGTCCTTGTACTCTCCCACATTTTGTAAAACAGTAATTTCAATCTAATGTTCCATAAATCCACATTTTCTTCATTAAATTTACTTAGAACCTTGTACCTTACTGAGGAAAGAAGCAGTCTTGGGTTTCAAAGAAAGGAGATTTTACAAATGGTTTTTATTTGAAATTTTTAAGGGCTTCATATAAAAGAATGAACAAGTACATATAACACAGAAAAATCTTTGCTATTTAAAAAATTTATCATTGAGGAGGAGAGTTAGGAACTGACTTGTCCATCTCTTCAAGTCTCTTAAGATTGTTTTCTCCATCCTTACTGTGAACTGTGGCTAATTGAAAAGGAATTTACATGTGGGCAAAAGGGGAGTGTGTATGAAATACTTTCTAAATGAGTTTTAGATTGTTTATTCATCTACTGTGCCGCACTTTTTTAGATGAGAGTTTAATATTGCATAGTGATTGCATTACCTAATCAGTATTTGTTAGTTAACATTAGTTGTTAGTATCTAGAAGTTTGTCATTTTTCCCCTTTTTCTTGTTGACATAGATCCCTGTGTCTGTAGTGGAGACAACAGATTGAAAATAGAGATGTTAGGAAAGCTCTTTGCAGGGCTCCTAGGAACTTCGGCAGAAAGAACATAAAATCATAGAAAATGAAATTAGAAATGGACTTTGAGATTGGATGGTCATTTCTCTTGTTTTTAAGCTGTTTAATATTCAGACTGGTGAGGACAAATGGTTACATCATCTTAAAAAGGTTTGAGGGGCCCGTGGATCGCTCAGTCAGTTAAGCGTTTGACTCTTGATTTTGGCTCAGGTCATGTTCTCAGGGTTGTGAGATCAAGCCTTGTGTGGGGTTCTACACGGACTGGGGAGCCTGCTTAAAATTGTTTCTCTCCGTCTGCCCCTCCACACCCCCCCCTCAAAAATTTGATATTAGAAATCAGGTAAGTCTTTCATATCCTGTTACATCCATTTTTAAAAATATATTTTATTTGTTTATTTGACAGAGAGCTAGAGAGAGAGCACAAGTAAGCAGAGCGGCAGGGAGAGAGGGAGAGAGAGAAGCAGGCTCTCTGCTGAGCAGGGAGCCCAATGCAGGGCTCGATCCCAGGACCCTGGAATCATGACCGAGCCAAAGGCAGCCTCTTAACCAACTGAGCCACCCAGTTGCCCCCATTTTACTTTAAATCAATTTTCCCTTGAGTTTATGAAGCCGTATTAAACTCAGACTGACTTCTTAACAATAAATTTTATTGATAAACTTCCCTAACTTAGAGATAGATAGTATGTGGTTTTTACTTGCTGTGTTTTTCACTCATGGTCCTTCATATCTAAGAATGATCTATATTACATGGCCTCTTTGCTTTATGTATGCTTCTCATGGGAGACCATTGCTAGAACTCACCTGTAATTTTATTTGCTAAGTCTAGATAAATAAAGCATTTTGACTTGTATACTTATCACTACTTATCTGAATAATTTGGCAGTTATTTGCTGATTAACTTCTTGAAGTTTGTTTTCTAGACTCTTCTCTGCCAAGGAGATGTTACTTTAAAGTAACATGGTTCATGTGTGTGTTGTGTTTTAAATGAATTAAGAAGTCACACATCTAGATGAGCATTTTATTTCCTTAGTTTTCCAGTGATTCTAATGTGACTTAAATTTTTTTTATTAATAGAATACTTAGAACTCCTATGTGTGAACAGCACAATGTTGGGGATGCTGAGAGATGTGATCATGCAGGTTCTTGCTTTCTTAAAAAATAGAATTTGGCCAAGAAGGGCCACATGATTGGTAAAATATATTACAATCCCTTTTGTTTAATTATGTTCCTTATACAAAGTACTGTGTAAGGCATTTTATTCATGGCAGACCATTTAATCTGCACAATTTTAAGTTATTATTATCTCCATTATTTACTGTAGTAACATATACAAAACAAAAAATTACCATTTTAACCATTTTAAGTGTATAATTCAATGGCATTTACACTGATTATTATGCAAGCATCACCACCATCTGCCTCTAGAAGTTTTTATCCTTCCCCATCGAAACTCAGCAGTAACTCCCCAATTCCCCTGTCCTCTTGCCCCAAGCCCTTGGCAACTACCATTCTACTTTCTGTGTCAATAAATTTGACTACTCTGTGTACCTCATGTAAGTGAAATTACCAAGTAGTTGACCTTCTCTCTCTGGCTTATTTCATTAAGTATTGTGTCTTCAGAGTTCATCTGTGTTGTAACGTGTCATGTTATCCCTTTTTTTCAGGTAATGAAATTAATCTCAAAGTCACATAGCTAAGATAGTGGATTGAGATTCATGCTAAGTGTGAAAATCCTGTCTAATGAAAAACATTTGGTCTTGGTTTATTTAATCTATGGATATTTAGCTTTCAGAAAAGAATATTTTTTAAATATTTGAAGGAGTATAATAAGGATTATTCAACTTACTCTGTATAACTGAAGATCATTACTAGAATAATAGGTATAAATTAGAGGCAGGCAATTTTTTATTTAATATAAGATAGAATTTTCTAGTACAGCTGTTTCTAGATGGTATGGACTATTTTTTTTTTAACTTTTTTTTTTAGAAGGATTTCATTTATTTGAGAGAGAGCATGAGCACAATGCGGGGGTGGGGGGGCAGAGGGAAGAGAAGCAGGCTACCCACTGAGGAGAGAGCCTGATGTGGGTCCTGATCCCAGGGTCCTGGGATCATGACCTGAGCTGAAGGCAGACACTCAATCCACTGAGCCACCCAGATGCTCCTGGTATAGACTGTCTTTAAAAAGTTTAAATAAATTTTAGGGCACTTGGCAGGCTCAGTTAGTAGAGCATACAACTCTTGACTTTGGGGTTGTGATTTTAAGCCCCACATTGGAGTAGATTACATTAAAAAAATAAAATCTTAAAAAAAAAAAAGTAAGTGATATTCAGCAGTGAGGACTGTTGAATAGTCCTGTGACAAAGGATGTTACAAAGAGGTAAAAATTAGTTGAAATCGGTTACTTCTTAGTGTCCTTTTAACTCTGATTAAAATACTGTGATGTATTTGGAAGCATAAGATACTTTCAAGACAAAGTGCTAAGGTTAAATGTGGGAAAGATCTTTAGCAATAGGAACATAGATTGTTTTTTTCTTTTTAAAGATTTATTCATTTAACGAGAGCGAACAAGCAAGGGGCAGAGGGATAGGGAGAGAAATTTTAGCAGACTCCTCGCTCAACTCAGAGCCCAATGCTGGGCTCTACCTCACCATCCTGAGATCACAACCTGAGCTGAACACAGGAGTTAGTTAGATAACCAACCAACTGTGCTACCTAGGGGCACCTAGATTTTTTTTTTCCTCTAAATCTATAGCACATTTTTCTGAATATCCTCAGTAATGGAAGATTCCTTACCTTATGAGAGTAGGTATGAGTTTTGAAAACTATTAAAAATCATTATTATGCTAGCTAATAAAAATGGGTTAGCAAGGTATTTAAAGTCCTGAGCAGTCCAATTCCAGTTCTCCTTTTTCCTGCCTTTACTTACTGTTGCCAGCAAACTTCAGGGACATTCCTGCCTGGTGGCATGTTCTGATGTTCACTCTGCAACAGAGCACCTTTTTTCTTTTTGAAATTCTAAATATCCTGTTAGGTAACACTGAAAAGGAAGTAAACCAATCAATTTTACACACTTTTTAGAGTATATGTAACAAGACAACCTTGTACTTTGATCTCTGGAGTCTAGATTGTGAGCAGTTTAAGCAGAGGGAGAGTATCATATTCATCTTCATGTGTCTGAACAGGCTCTCAGTATCTTGTGTTTAGTAAGAGTTCAGTTACATTAAATTACATTGACTCAATCTGATTGTCAGTGATGTTAGGTTGAAATGAGGTGAAGCTGGAAAATAATGAGATCAGATTCTGACCTGACTTGATGACCCTTATGCTAGTTGAGATGAGTTTCTCACACATTCTGAATACTAGCAGTATTGAATCTATACTCTCCCGTGATGAATTAAAGAAATTCTATCTAGATAGTGTCTGATGTTAAAAAAAATAGTTTTAAAGTTAATTGAAACAGTGATATATCTTTGGTAAGGTAGCAGATGTACCCTGTTTTAAGCTTGTTTGTAATTCTTGTGATTTCTAAATTTCCTGTTATGAACACAAATTGCTTTTATAACTTAAAAAATCCTATCTATAGGATGCCTGGGTGGCACAGTTAGTTAAGCATCCTACTCTTGATTTCACCTTGGTTATAAGATTGATTCCTGCGTGAGGAGTTGGCTTGAGATTCTCTCTCCCTCTGCCCCTCCCACTCATGTGCGCATGCTGCCCCCACCCAATAAGTAAATAAGTCTTTTTAAATCCTATTTATAAGATTTAAGTAATTTCATTACTTTGTGGTCACATAGGTAGGAATCATAATACTATACATTAAGAAACAGTTGATGTTTTCCTTATTACTTAGTGATAGTGAGATTATATATCACAGTTGAAAAAAATTGGGTTCCAGTAAGTTTAGACATGCATTTTTAATAGAACTGGAGCCCAAGTTAGCTGATATATATGATTTTATCTATTATTCTTGTTTTTAACTTTGCATTTTATAAATGAAATTACCCAGGGACACCTGGGTGGCTCAATAGGGTAAGCATCTGTCTTCGGCTCAGGTCATGATTCCAGGGTCTGGGATTTAGTCCTGCGGAGCCTGCTTCTCCCTCTGCCTGCCACTGCCTCTGTTTGTGTATGTGCATGCACGCGCTCTCCTCTCTGACAAATCTTAAAAATCTTAAAAAATAAAAAAAAATTGAAAAAAAATTAAAAATGAAATACCCAAGTGTAAATTTTCTTTTTAATTTTTTAAGATATTATTTATTTGAGAGAGAGCAGAATAAGAGAAACAAGTGGGAATGGGCAGGTGGAGGGGCAGAGGGAGAGGAAGAAACAGGCTTCCCATTGAGCAGGGAGCCTGACCTGGTTTATCCCAGGTCCCTGGGATCATGATCTGAGCTAAAGGCAGATGCTTAACCAACTGAGCCACCCAGGGACCCCCTCAAGTATATTAATATCAGATTTGCCTAAAATATGTAGTATGTTTTTGTAGGTGTGGAAAATCCTGAAACTTTTTTATTTTCCAGAGATATCATATAAGGAATCCCAAAGCTGTGTGTAGCTCACATCTCATGAGCCTTCTGGGCAAAGTGCTAATGAATGCCCTTGTAAACCAGAAAGGCTTTTTCCCTTCTTCCCCCACTTACCGAGCCCCCTGCCTCCTTGCTTGTCTGCTAGGAATATATATCTAAAACTGTGTTTGTAAATTAGTTTAATTTTGACTTTTTTTTTAAGGTAAGTTTTTGTTTGTTTGTTTGTTTGTTTGACAGCACAAGTGGGGGAGCAGCAGGCAGAGACAGAGGGAGAAGCAGGCACCCTCCCGAGCAAGGAGATGAATACGGGGCTTGATCCCACAACCCGGGGATCATGACCTCAGCTAAAGGCAGCTGCTTAACTGACTGAGCCACCCAGGTGCCCATGTTTTTTATTTTTTATTTACTCACTTTTTAAATATTTTATTTATTTATTTATGTGAGACAGCACAAGCAGGGAGGATGGTCAGAGGGAGAGGGAGAAGCAGACTCCCTGATGAGCAGGGAGCCTGTTGGTCACCAGGCTCAGTCCCAGGACCCTGAGATCATGACCTGAGCTGAAGGCAGATGCTTGACCAACTGAGCCACCCAGGCACCCCATGACATTTTTAAGTAGGAAACAATTTGAGTGGCAAGTAGCAGAATTAAGTATCTTAATGTAAATGGTTTGAGTTACAGTAAGGTACTGTTCGTTATAGTAAGGACTGATACTAGCCAAGCACACTATATGTTGTCTCTTGTGCTAGTTCAGAAGTAAAAATGAACATGTAAAAGTATGTAGGTTTTAAGACTTTAGGTAATATAAGTTTTTATTTTCCCTGTTCCATTTACTCAAAATCACATTCCCTGGTGTCTTTCACTTGGGAATCCAAATTATGGAGGAAATAGGCACCTTTAGGAACAAACTAGCTTATTTAAGAGGAAGGCTTTTTAAAATTAGGTCTTTAAACTAGGTGTGGCTCCAAAAAATGAAAAACCTACAGTTTGCTTTGACTTTGAAAAGGCTCAAATGCTGGAATAAAAGTGAAATTTCTTAAAGGTGTTAAAGGTCTATAGGGAGGAAAAGAAAAAGTGAAAAATGAAAACCAAATAATGCAGTACAATAATATATGATATGAAATTTGTGAAGGTATTTGGAATGATAAGAAGAGGGAGATAGTGTTTGAAAATTAGAGATTTAGAATCCATGAGGATGAATCAAACCATCTCCCACTTCTCCAGTTTACTAGAAGGAAGCTCTTCCCACATACAGCCCTCCATTCAGGAGCTTTTGCTCATTTCTCTGTGAGAGAGTAAAAAACTACCAATTGCATGTGACTGTTGAAGGGTTTTGTTTGAAAGGAATGATGAGGGGAGCAAGGCTAAGTTTGTAAGCAGCCTGTAAGCTGATAATGTTGAGGATTGGAACTTAATAGATGCTATTGAGTTAGGAGGTTTTAGAAGTACGTATTTAGTGCCTGATTGGTATTGTATTTTATAGGTATAATGCAATTAGATGTTTATCTTTATTAATATTAGATTCAGAAGGGATAATTTAGTAATCTTACAATATTTTTTGAGTGGGCTTACTAATACCCTTTCGAGAAGGGGAATTGACTTGTGTCCACTTGTCATAGTAAAATTTTTGTTTGCCATTGGTTATTAGCTAAGGCTGTTCTGGAGAGGATTAAAAAAATGAAATTTTAAAAACTGATCAATCCTAGAAACCTGATTCTAGAGGCTTGGAACTTGACAAGAAGGGTCACGATGGTAGTACAGCAAGTGAATGGGAGAGGCTAACATGTAACATTATATATAATCTAGTTTTGTCCTAATTCATCTTTAAATTCCTGTCTAGCACCATGCCTGGCTAATGGTACTTGCTATGTTAATATTTCTTTAAATGACCAAGTAGAACTTGATACTAAGGTCTCAAGGTACTTACAATTTAATTTGGAGACAGAATGAACTTGGAATTTGAATAAAGGCTTATATGGACTTGAATGTGACAAAGGATTTTTGTACAGGTGGAAGGGTATTTCTTGTTGTTCTGTCAGAATCAAGAAGGGTGAGTGCTATATTTGAGCAGGGTAAAGAAAAAGCCTGTGAAGATACTTAAGTGAAGTAGGTTGGGGAACAGTGAGAAAGTTGAATCATTGGTTTGGGGACCATATTGTGGATGGCCTCTGAAATCTAGAGAGAGATTTTTGAGTGTTGGGATATTCTTAGCAAAATGGTGTTTTGGAAAGATAAGTATGGCAATTGTATGTAGGTGGGAACAGAAGGCACAGCTATGCTAAAAGGCTAGAAAACTGAGCTTCTAAATTTTATCTACCTCTTGTACCCAGAAGCACACGGCAGAACTGGAATTCAAGCCAGAATATTGAGTGATGTTCTTTCCATTTCATCCCAACTATTCATAATTGTTTACATAAAAATCATACTAAAGTAAATGATTAAAGATCAGAATAGTTCCTCTTACAAGATACTTATATTTTTCAAAAATAGCAGTTTGGTCTTACTAGCTTTCTTATATGAGGATCTTGACATTTTGGGCCAGATAATTCTTTGTTGTGGAGGCTGTCCTGTGTATTGTAGGATGTTTAGCAGACAAAAATGCCTCTAGACATTGTCAGATGTCCCCTGGGTGCAAAATCACCTCAGTATTGCCTTACAGCATACTTACAACACAGCCTCAACCAGAAATATTTAGTGCTAAATTGCAGGAATAAGGATTGCATTCTAGTAATTGTTCCCTTTACATTTCTAAGTCATAAAATAGTAATGTTATGAAAATTAAGAAAAACTAATTTATTGTACAAATGTGGGCACTATTTGAGAGTCAAGGGAGTGCTGGGGTGCGAAAACAACAGGCTTAAATTAGGACTTCTCTGACAAATGGGATAATGGGCATCCTCGGAGTTAATCATCTCACATACATTTGGTACTTAACTATGAGTAGAGTAATATGTTAAGGTGATAAGAAGTAGGCGTGATAAGGTCAGGAATATGGTAGGGATGTCCATTATCACCACTGCTATTCAACATAGTACTAGAAGTCCTAGCCTGAGCAGTCAGAAAACAAAAAGAAATTAAAGGCATCCAAATCGGCAAAGTAGTAGTCAAACTCTCACTCTTTGCAGATGATATGATACTTAACCTAGGAAGCCCAAAAGACCCCACTCCAGATCTGCTAGAACTTGTACAGGAATTCAATAAAGTGTCAGGATATAAAATCGATGCACAGAAATAAGTTCCATTTCTTTACACCAACAGCAAGACAGAAGAAAGAGAAATTAAGGAGTCAATCCCATTTACAATTGCACCTAAAACCATAAGATACCTAGGAACAACCCTAACCAAAGAGGCAAAGAATCTATACTCAGAAAACTATAAAGTACTCATGAAAGAAATTGAGGAAGACACAAAGAAATGGAGAAATGTTCCATGCTCCTGGATTGGAAGAACAAATATTGTGAAAATGTCTGTTACCTAAAACAATCTACATGGTTAATGCAATCCCTATTAAAATACCATCCATTTTTTTCAAAGAAATGGAACAAATAATCCCAAAAGTTTATATGGAACCAGAAAAGACCTCGAATAGCAAGAGGAATATTGAAGAAGAAAGCCAAAGTTGGTGGCATCACAGCTCCAGACTTCAAGCTCTATTACAAAGCTGTCATCATCAAGACAGTATAGTACTGGCACAAAAACAGGCACATAGATCAGTGGAACAGAATAGAGAGGCCAGAAATAGACCCTCAACTCTATGGTCAACTAATCTTTGACAGAGCAGGAAAGAATGTCCAATGAAATAAAGACAGTCTCTTTAACAAATGGTATTGGGAAAATTGGACAGCCACATGCAGAAAAATGAAACTGGACCATTTCCTTACACCACACATGAAAATAGACTCAAAATGGATAAGGACCTCAGTGTGAGAAAGGAATCCATCAAAATCCTTAGGAGAACACAGGCAGCAAACTCTTCAACCTCAGCCGCAGCAACTTCTTCCTAGGAGCATCGCCGAAGCAAGGGCAAAAATGAACTATTGAGACTTCATCAAGATCAAAAGCTTTTGCACAGCAAAGGAAACAGTCAACAAAACCAGAAGACAACTGACAGAATGGGAGAAGATACTTGTAAACAACGTATCAGATAAAGGGCTAGTATCCAAACTCTATAAAGAACTTATCAAATCAACACCCAAAGAACAAATAATCCAATCAAGAAATGGGCAGAGGACATGAACAGACATTTCTGCAAAGAAGACATCCAGATGGCCAACAGACACATGAAAAAGTGCTCCACATCACTCGGCACCAGGGAAATACAAATCAAAACCACAGTGAGGTACCACCTCACACCAGTCAAAATGACTAAAATTAGCAAGTCAGGAAATGCCAGATGCTGGCGAGGATGCTGAGAAAGGGGAGCCCTCCTACACTGTTGGTGGAGATGCAGACTGGTGCAACCACTCTGTAAAACAGTATGGAGGTTCCTCAAAAAGTTGAAAATAGAGCTACCCTATAACCCAGCAATTGCACTACTGAGTATTTACCCTAAAGATACAAATGTAGTGATCTGAAGGGGCACGTGCACCCGAATGTTTATAGCAGCAATGTCCACAATATCCAAACTGTGGAAGGAACCTAAATATCCATCAACAGATGGATGGATAAAGAAGATGTGGTATGTATATACGATGGAATACTATGCAGCCATCAAAAGAAATGAAATCTTGCCATTTGCAGTGACGTGGATGGAACTAGAGGGTATTATGCTTAGCGAAGTAAGTCTATCAGAAAAAGACAACTATTATATGATCTTCTTGATATGAGGAAGTGGAGATACAACGTGGGGAGTTTGGGGGGTAGGAAAAGAATAAATGAAACAAGATGGGATCGGGAGGAAGACAAACCATAAGAGACTCTTAATCTCACAAAACAAACTGAGGGTTGCCAGGAGGAGGGGGCTAGGGAGAGGGTGGTGGGGTTATGGACATTGGGGAGGGTATGTGCTATGTTGAGTGCTGTGAAGTGTGTAAACCTGGCGATTCACAGATCTGTGCCCCTGGGACTACTAATACATTATATGTTAATAAAAAACAACAAAAAAAGTAGGTGTGAGAACTATGGCGGTTGGAAAGCCTTGTGAAAAAAGCAAGTCTTGAATTGATCTTGAAATGAGGCTTGGTTTAGATCAGGAAAATGGAAAGGAAATTTGGCCCCCTCCCCCATAGTAAAAAGGATTACAAACAAAGACATCTATGGTTTAACTATCCAGGGTACATGAGATAAACATACATTTGGCTGGACAAGAGGGGTTTTTTTTTACTGGAGTACATGGGAGAGAAGATCAAAGCGTGTAATTGTGGATAACAGAACCTTAAAAATTAAGCTGCAGGCTAAATTTGGGGAAGTTTTTGAGCAGTGAAGCAATGTTATACTGATCTGTATTTTAGCTAAATGGTAGTGGGTAGAGGATAGATTAGAGGAGTTCAAGTCTGGTAGGTTCAGGGAAACCACTAGATATTATTATAATTGCTTATGTTGGGTGAGATGAAGGTCTAGGCTTGAGTGAAGTTAGTGGAAATGAAAAGGAAGGGATGGATTTTAGGGGCATTATGAATTGATAGGATGTGTTGATTGAGCACATTGAATATGTAGCAAGAGAAAATAGTCAAGGTTAACATAAAACTTTTCATTTGTTGACTGGAAAAAAATAGTAGTGCCATTTTATGTTTGTTTGGAGGTGTTTGATTTTGGGGGAATGTCTGTAGTAAACCATTGGAGCTCTGTGACACCCAGGAGAAAAATTAGGACTGGGACTATTTGAAAATCATTTATGTCCAAAGAATGATAGTTGGTTATGATAAAACAAAAAAAGACTTCATCAAATTAAAAGTTTCTGATAAATACAGAATAAAATAGTAGGAACAAATTTATATCTTGTGATACAGCAGTTGATAGAATAACAAAAATAGTGTGATACAGAAAATGTGTGAAGAAGTAAAAAAGCTCGATTTTTACACTTACATATTTTCAGACCCTCATGTCATCACTTCTAGTTTTAGTAATTAAACTTTAATAAGTGATATGGGCAAAAACTGATGGGAAAGGAAGAAATTTAATAGACTGGAGAATAGGTTAAATTTAGTCTCTTAAAGATCCTGGCATAATTTGATTACTGTCACTTGAGAGAGATCCTGGTTAGTTGTCAGGAGTATTTTGAAAGGAACAAATTAGGTGGAATGAATACGAATTAAAATAGAAAAAAATTTAGTTCTCATCTTGCAACTAGAGTTACTAAGTGGTACAATCGAGAATAACTGTAGAATTTTTGTATATTTTTTCAAGAAAAAGTGCAGTGTCCTGTTATGGATTCTTTGTAGTTATTTCTTTTGTTCATTCTGCAATCTTTTCTACTACATGCAGGACAGGTTTCTTTGGGGTTGAAGGTAGAGCATAAGAGATGATGGGGAAATACTATTCTTGCCCTTGAGATGCTTGGAGTTCCCTATGAAAGACAGTTATATGATTATATATAAATTGTATATATACAAACACAACTACAAATTCTAATAATGGAGGACAAGATCAGGTTCTTTCTAGGACAATGCCAGTTCTAAAAATATTGTCCCTCTCGCCTCTCAAAAGTATTTTATGCATTCTAACCATTTCAGTTTATGGTATATATCAGGATTCCTCACATACTCACTCTTATCTTTTTATATAACTCAAAAGAAAAAGAGAAGAGAATGTTTGAGCTAGTCTTAATTCTATAAACGGAGTGCAGAGTACCATTCTTGCTTCTACTCTGGCATGTAGCATTAAAACATTGCCAGATTTTCTTTACCACTTCAGTTACTTGATGTTTTCGGCCAGCCTGTTGTTGGGGATAAATACATATACTTAAATACAAATATGTAAACATATATATGTAGCAAATACATGTATTTAGATTCCTCCCATTATTTTGTTTGTATTTTCACAAAGTGGATAAAATATTTAATTTTGTAATTCAAGAAACTAACATTAGAACCTATGGGAATACTGCAAATAGAAAATTCTCTGATAAAAGAGTTGTTTACTCTTTATTGTATTAACAAATCTTTGTTAGCAGTGCTTTGTGTTTTCTAACTTTATACTCTCGTATCTTTTCTCAGATATTTGTGCAGAAACTTTCTCAACAATAAGAAAAATATATTAATTTTTAAAACCTAACCTTAGTTGACAAATTGTTAAAAGTCATTATAGTATGCATTATCACCTGGGATTGGAAGGACATGTCATTTACTGAGTTATGACTTGTTAGCCCTGAGTACCGTGGCTTCTACAGATAAAATCCCGTTCAAGGCATTTTACCAATAAAAAGTTAGTGATTAACAAGCAAAGGACCCTAAAAGAATTAGTGTGGATTATACACACACTTCATATACATGTAACCTATGTATCGGGATGTGTATATGTGTATACACACACACATACACACACATTATGTTCTCTGTGGAATAAATTCTGCTATCAGTAATTGTTATCTGTGTACGTGGTTGTGGCTGAAAGTATGTGTTTAGTCATATACATAAGGACTGTCATACTCTGTAGCTATTGTCAAAATTTTGCAGAGTCTGGTATAGTTTGAGACTCCTAGCCTTCCTGATGTCTTTTCTCAACAATACAAAACACTAAAACAAACAAACAAACAAAGCCCCTCAGTTTCTGATTGCTGCATTTTAGGTTGGTCTCACTGTAACTATTTCCCAGCAGTACATGGCTATGCCTCAAACATTAGAAGACTGTCTTTTTGAAGAAGTAATTTCCAACTTCCCTTTTGTGGAATCCCAGAGAATATAAAAACTTTTGATTTTAAAAAAAACACCCTTTTCTTACTGGAATGAGAATCAAGAGAGTCATGAAATGAAAATGGAAGCATAGAATGTCACTGACTGAAACTTTGGAATTCACGGTTTTAAAGCTTTTCTTTAGTCTTTTCAGCTTGCTTGCTTGCTCTGCCCTTTTTTTTTGGTTCACTGTGTTGTATTCTGCTGCAATACTTTCTGTTTATATGTGTATACTGCCCACCCTGTAGTTAATGTCACTTCAGTGCTTGTAAACTGTTTTTTTTCCCCCCAAGATTTTATTATTTGTCAGAAAGACAAAGGCAGATGCTTAACCAACTGAGCCACCCAGGCATCCCAGTGCTTGTAAACTGTTTAAGAATTTCTTAATGAATTTGCTTTGCTAATAATTACCATTATTACTAGTAATACCAATGATAGTTCTCTAAAAACTAGAAGGGTATTTTATATTTCTTCATATAAATGTAGTACATAATGCTTTAAGTTTGCTAATGGGCCAAATTAGCATAGTTTAGATTGATCATAGTTAATGGCATGATCAATCTAAAATTTCAGAAAGACTCTTGCTATATATATATGAACTGAAGATATTCTTTTTAATCGAGTTTTGATTTTTTTATTGTGATGGGGGATCAGTTACACCCTTATGGTTGGTAGGGCTTAGGAAAAGAGAACAGAGAACCACAGGAACCATTAGAATGATGAATACATTGGAGTGTTTTGTTTTTAAGTAAATTCTACCCCTATCACCAGGCTTGAATTCACAATCCTGAGATCAAGAGTCCCATGGTCCACTGACTGAGCCAGCCAAGAGCCTTATTAGGCGATAAAATACAATAGTTAAGAGCACAGGTTCTGGAGTAAACCTAGTTAGCACCTATTCATGAGTTTGTTGTGAAGATTGAAAGGAAGAGTTAAGGTGCCTGGACTGCTCAGTCAGTTAAGTGTTTGCAGTGGGTCATGTCATGATCCTGGGAACCTGGGATCCTGGGATCGAGCCCTGCATCAGGCTCCCTCCTTATGGGGAGTTGGCTTCTTTTTCTTCCTCTGTGTCGTGCCCCCTCCCCAACCTCTCTGGAGAGTGTGCTCTCTCTCTCTCTCTCTCACAAAAATAAATTAAAAATCTTTAAAGAAAAAAATTGAAAGTATTTTTAAAATATTGAAACCATGCCTGGCATGTAATAAGCATTTGATAAAATATGAAATAATAGCACTTCCTATTGCCACATTGACTAAGAAAGCTTGGTAAATCGTTATAAAGCAATGTATCCTAAGAATTTAAAATCATTAAATTATATTTAGTTGTGGGTAAAACCAAAGATACTTCTGTTAATGAAAGTTTTAAAAATCATAAAATTATAAAAATAGGAACAAAAGTCTCTAGTCACTTTGATCTTATTTACTTTGCTATGTTTCCTTTACCTTTTTTCATGTGCATTTTTAAATATTATAATCATGGTTGTTTTATTCATTCTTCATTCACATGCAAATATTTGATCATCTCTAAATGTCAATCACTGTGCCAGGGATTATGCATTGAATTTGGTGAAGACAAGCTCTTTTTTAGCCTCACTTATGCCTTACTCAATAGGGAAGGATGATTTTGAGGTATTAAAAACTGATTGTTTTCCTGGACCTCTGAAAGTTTATACACTAATCTAAATTTCACTCCAATAACAATTTTCTTATTGTTTTTCAACATTTAAGCTAGGTCTAAGCAAATAGCCATCTGTTGCTTTTTTTTTTTTAAGATTTTATTTATTTAAAAGCGAGAGAGCACGAGCTGGGAATAGAGGGAGAAGCAGGCTCCCAGCGAACAGGGAGCCCAACATGGGGCTCAATCCCAGGACCCTGGGATCATGATCTGAACCAAAGGCAGATGCTTAGCTGACTGAGCCACCCAAGCACCACCCCCCATAACTTTATTTTATTTTATTTTAGATTCTTTCTATCTATTTGACAGAGGGAGAGAGAGAGCACAAATAAGGGGAGCAGCAGAGAAGAGGAGAGGGAGAAGCAGGCTTCCCGCAGAGCAATATAATATATTATTAGTTTCAGAGGTAGAGTTCAGTGATTCATCAGTCTTATATAGATTCCAGTGCTCATTACATCACATGCCCTCCTTTTTTTTTTTTTTTAAGATTTTATTTATTTATCAGAGAGAGAGAGGGGGAGAGAGCGAGCACAGGCAGACAGAATGGCAGGCAGAGGGAGAGGCAGGCTCCCTGATGAGCAAGGAGCCCGATGTGGGACTTGATCCCAGGACGCTGGGATCATGACCTGAGCCGAAGGCAGCCACTTAACCAACTCAGCCACCCAGGCGTCCCATCACATGCCCTCCTTAATGTCCATCACCCAGATACCCCATCCCTTCATCCTCCTCCCCCCCAGCAGCCCTCAGTTTGTTTTCTATGATTAAGAGTCTCATGGTTTGTCTCCCCCTCTGGTTTGATCTTGTTTTATTTTCCCCTCACTTCCTCTATGCTCCTCTGTTTTGTTTCTTAAATTCCACATATGAGTGAGATCATATAATTGTCTTTCTCTGATTGACTTATTTCACTTAGCATAGTGCCCTCTAGTTCCAGCCATGTTGTTACAAATGGTAAGGTTTCATTTTTGATAGCTGCATAATACTCCATTATAGATCTTATTATATAATTAAATATATATAAATACATACAAGTACATATATATATATATATATAATATATCTCACATCTTTATCCATTCATCTGTTGATAGACATCTGGGCTCTTTCCATAGTTTGGCTATTGTGGACATCGCTGCTATAAACATGTGGGTGCAGGTGCCCCTTCAGATCACTACATTGGTGTCTTTGGGGTAAATACACAATAGTGCAGTTGCTGGGTTGTAGCTCTATTTTCAATTTTTTTCAACTTTTTTTTTTGGAGATTTTATTTATTTGACAGAGTGAGCATGCACAAGCAGGGGGACCTGAAGGCAGAGGGAGAGGAAGAAGCAGGCTTCCACTGAGCAGGGAGCCCAAACGCAGGGCTTGATCCCAGGACTCTGGGATCATGACTTGAGCCGAAGGCAGACGCTTAGATGCTGAGCCATCCAGGCGCCCCTATTCTCAAGTTTTTGAAGAGCTTCCATATTGTTTCCCAGAGTGGCTACAGCAGCTTGCATTCCCACCAACAGTGTAGGAGGGTTCCCCTTTCTCAGCATCCTTACCAACATCTGTCATTTCCTAATGTTAATTTTAGCCATTCTGACTGGTATGAGGTGGTATCTCATTGTGGTTTTGATTTGTATTTCCCTGATGCCGAGTGATGTTGAGCCTTTTTTCATGTGTCTGAGAGGGCCAGTTTATTTCTAACAGATTTTTAAAACAGCTTTATTGAGATAATTTACATACTACAAAATTGTCTATTTAAAGTGTACTAGGGTTTTTAGTATTCAGTGGTTTCCAGTCTATTTACAGAATAGTACAACCATCACCGTAGTCTTGTTTCAGAGTATTTTCAACATCCCCAAAGAAGCCATGTACCCATTAACAGTCACTTCCCATTTCTCTTCCCCTTATCCCTCTCCCATCCCTAGGCAGCCACTAATCAACTTTTTTTTCTCATAGATTGGCCTATCCTAGACATTCTGTTATAAACAATATAGGATGTGCTCTCTTGTGGCTGAATGAATATATAAACGTATAGGATGCACTCTTTTGTGGCTGGCTTCTTTTACTTAATATATTTTTGAGGTTTACCCATATTTTAGCATTTTTATTGTCTCTAGTATGTTTTTTAAATGTCTCTTTTCAGCTTATAAATACTAACTTAAAAACTTCAAAAGGACAAAAATGAACAAATTATAAAGTAGGTCTTTTGTAACTAGAATGAATGTTAGAGGAATTTCCTTTTTGATGGGACATGTTTAAGTGGCTGCAAAGATGCTTTGTTACAAACACCTTGCTTCACTATATAGTACTAGTCTTATGAGAGGTGTTGAAGAAAGGTTTCCCTGGTGAAGTGCAGTTTATGCCAGGATGCAGTAAAAAGTAGGAATAGGCTGGCTGAGGTTGGGCAAGGGAGGGTGAGATAAGCAAGGAGTAGGATTGCCTTGTTTCAGGCAGAGGGAAGAACATGCACATGTGACCTAGAAGCGAAAGTGTTGGGCTTTCCAGGAATAGAAATTAGTACCATATGGCTGTTATTAAGATTTGGGTGGGGGAGGAGGATGAGAAATGTAGCTTTAAAAAAAAAAAAAAGAGTATTGCAACAGATCACTGCTCATGCCTCAAGGGCTGTGGGGGCCATTTTTTGGAAAGGGTTCTATCATAAGGGCAAAAAGGAAAGTGGCACAGAATTTTTAGCACAGGAATATTAACATACTCAGATACATATTTTAGAAAACAATTAGGCTTCATTGTATAGAATGGATCAGGAGGAAGTAAGACCAGGGATTTTCAGGGTTTGTTTTTCTTGTTGTTTGGTTTGGTTTGGTTTTTAAGGACTTTTTCCTTTTTCAAAATTATTTTGACCATTCTTTGCTCTTTACATTTTCCTATAACTTTTAGAATTAGCCTGTCTATCTATATATATATAGGCATGCCTATTGAGATTTTTTTTAGGGATTGTGTCAGTTGTGTAGATCAGTCTAGAAAAATTGATATCTTAACAATATTGAGTCTTCAGGTCTATGAACATTTGTCTTTTTAATTTATCTCAACATTGTTTGTTTTCAGTGTACCATTGTACTTCATTTGTCATATCCTATTTTAATTATTCATTGATAATGTTTAGAAATACAATTGATTTTTTGCCTATTAAGATTTGGGTGGGGCCCAAATCTTACTAAACACATTTATTCTAGTTGGATATTTTTGGTTTTGGTGGATTCCTACAAAGTCATTTCTATATACAGGATCATGTTGTCTGCAAATAAAGACTGGTTTGTGTCTTTCTCTTTCTTTCTTAAGATTTTATTTATTTATTTGACAGAGAGAGCACAGGTAGGGGAAGTAGCAGGCAGAGGGCAAGGGAGAAGCAGGATCCTGCTGGGCTTGATCCCAGGATCCAGGAATCATGACCTGAGTCGAAGGTAGCCGCTTTAAGAGTGAGCCACTCTTTGTGAAAGAGTTATGGTGCCATTAACAAAAATAGGAAAGCTTCCATGCATGCAATATAGGAGAGATAATGATGCTATAGTGTAATTGATGTTGAATTATTCTTTTATTCAAGTAGTTTATAGTAGATTCTGTCTTTTTAAAGATTCTAAAAGCACCTTACAATTTTTTATGAAAGCTTTATTGGGATATAATTTACATACTATAAAATTTACCCATACCTGTGTAATTCATGTACAAGAAAACTCATCATATAATTCAAGAATATAGTATATTTACAGTCATGACATTGTTACCACAACCATCACCACCAACATATTAGAACATTTCTGTCACCTTAAAAGAAATCTCTTCCCCCTTCCTTGTTCCAGTCCTAGGCGTTGTAATCTAATTTCTGCTCTGTGTTCTTTTCTAGACATTTCATATAAATGGAATCATACTACGTATGTTTTTGGTCTGGCTTCTTTGAGCATGTTTTTGAGGCTCACTCTCCTTGCACTTTTTACAATTAGTATATTCCTCTACTATTAGCTGTGAAACTAACTACACATGAATCATATGGGTAAACTGTGTGACACCAGTCAGTGTAGGGAAAAGTTGTATGTTGAAAGAGTGATGATACTATTAGAAAGTTATTTCATTAATGCTTGGTCACCTAAGAGGTTTTGTTCATTAAGTATTTGCTAACCTAGAATATCTGTATATGATAGTAATCACAATTACAGTGGGAATGCTGTGACAGAGCTTGATTATGAAACATTTGTAGTGTTTAACTTGGAAAGAGAATGAGCCCCCCCCCCTTGGTTTCTTTTTGTTTTGAACTGTTAATAAGTTATTTAATAAATTGAGATTTCATTCCATTTTTATCCAAATAAACATGGATTGTTGACTAGAGAAATTACCCTGTTAGCCTTGATTATTTTGAGAAGAGTTAAATAGTTGATGTGACACAGCTACGTTATAAGTAGAAGAGATGAGAAAAGAGATGGAAAATATATATGGTGTCACTAGCAAGTAGTTCGTCAATTCTAGTACGATAGAGATATATTGAAGTACTTGTGCCAGAACACACTTCATTTTATTGCCCTAAATTGGTCAGTGTAAAATGTGAAATTACTAACTCCTGGCCTTATTGAAACATTTAACTATGTGGATAAATATAATTATGCTTTTTTTACTTCATTAATTCCACTTAAAGTATCTTAATTTGGGAACCACTCTGGTTAGAATTCAGGTAACTTCACATTTTTCATATGGCGTCATATTTGAAATAAATCAGTATCAATTGACATAATCTAGACCAATCTGAGGAAAAAACTATGAAGTAGAAAAACTAAGTGTTTCTTTCCCTTGTCTTATGCTTACCTTTTCTTTTTTGATCCTTTCCACAGGAGCTTATAAAATACTATCCTATTCTTCTTTCCCGAGACTGAAGTAAACTTCATAAATGGATTCATACTAAGTTATTAAGGATTTATAGGGCTATAGAGTGTGTACTGCTGAACTAAAAGGAATGAATCACTAATAGGAGATTTTCTGTGTGGTTTGTGGTAGGAAGGGGACTGGGAGGTGGAAAATAGGTATTTATCTCCTTATTCTGTCTCCTAGACAATACTTAATGATATGGTTATATTAAGGAGTTGGCTAAATACTAGTGAAAACAGAATTAACTGTTGTAAAGATAGATGTTTACTCACAGTTTTTGTAATGAGACTATAAGAAAAGTTAGACATTTTAGGATTGGACAGTTGGCTTCATTTGGGTTTATTTGAAATTTGAAATTTGGCTTGTTTTAGTGTCATTTTCTTTTTATGCATGAAGTAAAATGTGGATGATTTTGTAGATAATCTGTGACATGTACAGTGCCCCCTCCCAATTTAAATCTGTCCAAAAGGATCTCTATCTATGACCTTGTGCTTAATAATGAATGCCACCCTTATGTTTTTGTTTTCTTCTAGGCTGTATTCATCACCAAAGAAAAAACTTACACCAATGCAGAAATCAGTTAGCCCATTAGTTTGGTGCAGGCAAGTTTTGGATTACCCAAGTCCTGATGTTGAATGTGCTAAAAAATCTCTTATCCACAAACTTGATCAAACTATGTCAGGTATGTCTATAATTTTACTTTTAAATTCATCTCTTTCTTTAATAAAAAAAAAAACAGATAAAGGTTGAGTGGGTATATTTTTAGGAAGGCTGTTCTTTCTTTTATAGTGTTTTTTGAATCTCGTTGTGCATGCCGTCATGAGTTTTTGCCATAAGCACATAACCTTGTACTATTACTTAATAGCTTTTGTCCCCCAATCTTTTCATTTTTATTTCATTTCATCCTAAAAAATAATATCCATGGGAGCACCCGGGTGACTCAGTTGGTTAAGCGTTTGTCATTGGCTCAGGTCATGGTCCTGGAGTCCTGGGATGGAGCCCCACATCAAGCTCCTTGCTCATCTGGGAGTCTGCTTCTCCCTCTGACGCTCTCTCCTGCTCATGAACTCACCCACTCTCTCTTTCTCTCTCAAATGAATAAATTTTTAAAAATCTTTTTTAAAATTTCCATGAAACAATAGGTTTTTTTACAGCAGGGTTTTTTTTTTTTTCCTTCCAATGCAAGTTAAAACAAATAACAGTTTAAAAAAAAAAAAAAATAGGGGGCGCCTGAGTGGCTCAGTTGGTTAAGCGCCTGCCTTTGGCTTCAGGTCATGATCCTGGAGTTCCGGGATCAAGTTCCACATCCGGCTCCCTGCTTGACGGGGAGTCTGCTTCTCCTGCTGACCTCTCTCCTCTCATGCTCTCTCTCTCTCTCATAAATAAGTAAAATCTTAAAAAAAAAAAAAAAAAGATTCAGTATCATCTAAAATCATCTCACTACCCTTGGGGAAAATTCTGATGTGGTGGAAAGGTACAGGCTGAGAACCTAAGAGACATCGTTCTCACTCTAGCACTTAGTTACTAAGTGACTCTGAGCATTATTTAACTTCTGTGAACTCAGTTTTCTCATAAGAATGATGAACTTTGTATGGTTATTTTAAGGATTAGATGATAATGTTTATGCAAGAACATAACATGTTTCTCTGGCTCATAGTAGGTACTTAATAAATGAATTCATTTTCCTTCCCTTGTTTTTTGTTTCTAACTTGGCATTTTAGTTCACATTGCTTTTATGCTCTTTTGTTTAATAGCACTCACAAAGCTGACAAAATGTGTCTGTCACTACTTATGGCATTTAATATAGCAGCCAGTGTGGGTAGAAATGTAGGAAAAATATTATTGACTCTTTCTTGGAATTTCAATCCCTTAAGAATGTTACTGTTTTTTTGGAATACTTATGTAATGAGGATCTGATATGTGATTACTCATCCTAAATAGGTTTTCTGTTTTGTTTTTTGTTTTGCCTTGTGTTTACTTGATAGCCATGTACTTAAAATTGCTTATTTTGCTTAACTGTTAAAATCATGCTCTTTTATTAGAGTGTAAGCTGAAAATGTTCGGGGAAGACAAAGGGGAGACCAAACAGTTAAACTGGCATACAATAAAGCATAGCTTGGTTGGCTAGAAGTTGTGGTTATTATATGGAAATAACATAAGATGTGATTATAGAGCTTCTGAATCTGTTTTGACACCAAATTGTTACTTTTTCCTCATGTAGGGGATCCTTTTTTAAAAAGGAAATGCTTTTATGTGATTTTTAAAAATGTTGTTTCTCCTCCCTAAGTACTAACCAGGCCTGACTCTGCTTAGCTTCCAAGACCAGACAAGATTGGTGTGTTCAGGGTTGTGTGGTCATAGACCAAAAATGTTTTTTCTGAATATTAAGTGTTTTTAGAATTATATCCTGGGGCTTGATTTAAATTGTATTCATAAGATTATTAGAAATACATAAGCAAGGTAGTAGACAATTTGTAATAACTGGAAAATGTCTAACTCATTCCAGTTAGGTGATATTATTTAAAGATTTATTTATTGAGAGAGCACATGTGCGTTTACGCACATGTGTAAGCCAAGGGAGAGGGAGAGAATCTCAGACTCCTCACTAAGCACAGAGCCCAGTGCACTGCTTGATCTCATGGTCCTGTGATCAAGACTTGAGCTGAAATCAAGAGTCAGACATTTACCCACTGAGCCACCCAGGTGCCCCTAGGTGATGTTATTTAGATTTTTTTTAATTTTTGTTTTTTAAAGATTTTATTTATTTATTTATTTATCTATTTATTTGACAGAGGGGCACAGCAAGAGAAGGAACACAAGCAGGGGGAGTGGGAGAGGGAGAAGCAGGCTTCCCACTCAGCAGGGGGACCAATGTGGGGTTTGATCCCAGGACCCCGTGATCATGACCTGAGCTGAAGGCAGATGCTTAACTGAGCCACCCAGACGCCCCTATTTTAGATGTTTATTAAAAACATCTTGGTCGGGGCGTCTGGGTGGCACAGTGGGTTAAACCTCTGCCTTCGGCTCAGGTCATGATCTGAGGGTCCTGGGATCGAGCCCCACATTGGGCTCTCTGCTCAGGAGGGAGCCTACTTCCCCCTCTCTCTCTGCCTGCCTCTCTGCTTACTTGTGATCTGTCTGTCAAATAAATAAATAAAATCTTAAAAAATTGGTCAAATGTGGGGAGAAGAGTCAAGATGGTGGAGGCATAGCAGACTGAGATAACATCAGGTTGTAGGAGTTTAGCTAGATAGTTATCAAACCATTCTGAATACCTACAAACCCAATAGGAGATCGAAGAGAAGAGCAGCAATTCTAGGAACAGAAAATCAACCACTTTCTGAAAGGTAGGACATGCAGAGAAGTGAATCCAAAGTGAAAGGAAGGTAGACTGCAGGGGGAGGGGCTGGGAACTGGTAAGCAGTGAACAACAGAGCACAAAATCCAAACTTTTAGGAGTCTGTTCCACTGAGGGACATTGCTCCAGAGGCTAAGTGAGGGTGGAGCCCTCGAGGTGACTGTGTGGTGTCAGGTCCCGCAGGGTCACAGAAGGATCAGGGGTATCTGAGTGTGGCAGAGCTCACAGGTATCAGAGCAGGGAAGCTGACTACAGACACTGAGCCAAGGAGTGAGCTTTCAACTTGGGGTTACCATAAACCATGATCCAGTAGTCAGGCTGCTGCTCTTTGAGCAGGGACCCCACCTTCCTCTGCCGGAAGAGCATTCCTGCTGGGTATGGAGACTCCAAATGGGGCCATGCACCAGAAACAGAAATGCTCAGTCACATACTGGGTGAGCTTGGAGCACGGCCGGAGACCAGGGAGACAGGAGAGATTGACCACTTTTCTCCAAGGGTGCACTGAGGAGTGGGGCCCCAAGCTCTCAGCTCCTCCAGGCCAGAGATTTGGAGGCTGCCATTTTCATTCCCATCCTCCAAGGCTCTGTGGAAAGTGTTCAGGGAACAAAAGCCCCAAGAACGAACCCAAGCAGATTATTTAGCCTTGGCCCCTGGCAAGGTCATTGCAGTTCCGCCTCAGGCAAACTCCTTTGAGAATCACTACAACAGCCCCTCCCCCAGAAGATCAGCAAGAACATCCAGCCAAGACCAAGCTCACCAATCAAAGAGAACAGCGGAACTTCAGAGCTAGGGAAAAGTAATGCATGGAATTCGTGGCTTTTTCCCCATGATCCTTTAGTCTTACAAAGTTAATTAAATTTTTTTAATTTTATTTTTTTTCTTATTCTAATTTTTTAAACTTTTCCTCTTTCCTCTTTTAACATTTTTTTAACTAGTTTATCTTAACAATACCTTTCTTAAAAAATCTTTTTAAACCTTCATTATTGTAGTCATATTTTATCATGAACTTCATTGTATCTAACTTTATTTTTTGTATACAAACAAGGTTTTTTTTTTCCTAAAAAAATTTGGGATACAATTTCTTCTACTAGATCAAAATATACCCCAGATCTAGCACAGGGCTGTGCTCTAGTCTCCAGCCTGAGCAAATTCTCTCCACTTTTTTTTTCTTTCTTTTTCCAACCAACTTATCAATTCTTTTTCTAGAATTTTTTAAAAATTTTCATCTTTACAGTCATATTTCATCCCTTTATTGTGTTTACCCTTATTTTTGTATATATGTAAGTTTTTCATTCTTTAAAATTTTGAGAGGTAGTTTCTTCTAAGAGACCAAAATACACCTAAAATCAAGTGGGTGGCTCTGTTCTATTCACCTGTCTAATATATATATATATATATTTTAAATTTTTTAAAAATTTCTTTTGACCCACTCATTTTTCTTCCCCCAATTTGGGGTCTCTTCTGATTTGATTAGAGTACATTTTCTTGGGGTCTTTGCTACCCTTTTAGTATTTTATTCTTGGATTCATATATTCTTATCTGGATAAAATGACAAGGTGGAAAAACTCACCACAAAAACAAAGCAAAAACCAAGGGGCAGTACTGAAGGCTAGGGACCTAATCAATACGACATTGGTAATATGTCAGATCTAGAGTTCAGAATGATGATTCTCAGGGTGCTAGCTGGGCTCAAAAAAGGCATGGAAGATATTAGAGAAACCCTGTCTAGAGAAATAAAAGCCCTTTCTGGAGAAATAAAAGAACTAAAATCTAACCAAGCTTTAACCAAAAAAGTATTCATGAGGTGCAATAAAAAATGGAGACTCTTACTGCTAATATAATAGAGGCAGAAGAGAGAACTAGTGATATAGAAGACCAAGAAAGAAGCTGAGCAAAAGAGAAACAACTACTGGACCACAAGGGAAGAATTTGAGAGATATGTGATACCATAAGATGAAACAACATTAGAATAATTGGGATTCTAGAAGAAGAAAGAGAGGGGGCTAAAAGGTATATTGGAGCAAATTACAGTAGAGAATTTCCCTAATACGGCAAAGGGAACAAGCATCAAAATCCAGGAGGCACAGAGAACCCCCCTCAAAATCAATAAAAATAGGTCCACACCCCATCATCTAATAATAAAACTTACAAGTCTTAGTGACAAAGAGAAAATCCTTCAAGGCAGCTCAGGACAGGAAGTCTGTAACATACAATGGTAAAAATATTAGATTGGCAGCAGACTTATCCACAGAGACCTGGCAGGCAAGAAAGAACTGGCATGATATATTCAGAGTATTAAATGAGAAAAACATGCAGCCAAAAATACTATATCCATCTAGGCTATCACTGAAAATAGAAGGAGAGATAAAAAGCTTCCAGGATAAACAAAAACTGAAAGAATTTTAAACATCAAACCAGCCCTACAGGAAATATTGAAAGGGGTACTCTAAGCAAAGAGAGAGCCTTAAAGTAGTAGACCGGAAAGAAACAGAGACAATATACAGTAACAGTCACCTTACAGGTAATACAATGGCACTAAATTCATATCTTTCAATAGTTACTCTGAATGTAAATGGGCTAAATGCTCCAGTCAAAAGACACAGGGTATCAGAATGGATAAAAACCAAAACCCATCAATATGCTGTCTACAAGAAACACATTTCAGACCCAAAGACACCTCCATATTTAAAGTGAGGGGGTGGAAAACAATTTACCATGCTAATGGATATCAAAAGAAAGCTGGGGTGGCAATCCTTATATCAGATAAATTAGATTTTAAGCCAAAGACTATAATAGGAGATGAGGAAGGACTCCATATCATACTCAAAGGGTCTGTCCACCAAGAATATCTAACAATTGTAAATATCTATGCCCCTGACATGGGAGCAGCCAACTATAAAACCAATTAATAACAAAATCAAAGAAATATATCGACAATAATACAATAATAGTAGGGAACTTTAAGACCCCCCCACACTGAAATGGACAGATCAAGCCAGAGATCAACAAGGATATAAAGGCCTTAAATGACACACTGGACCAGATAGACATCACAGATACATTCAGAACATCCATCCCAAAGCAACAGAATACACATTCTTCTGCACATGGAATATTCTCCAGAATAGATCATATGCTGGGTCACAAATCAGGTCTCAACTGATACCAAGAGATCTGAATCATTCCCTGTGTATTTTCAGACCACCGTGCTCTGAAGCTAGAACTCAATCACAAGAGGAAAGTTGGAAAGAACTCAAATACTTGGAGCCTAAAGAGCTTCCTACTAAAGAATAAACCGGTCAGCCAGGAAATTAAAGAATTGAACAAATTAATGGAAACAAATGAAAATGAAAACATAACTGTTCAAAAACTCTGAGACACAGCAAAGGCAGTCCTGCAAGGGAAGTATATAGCGATACAAGCCTTTTCTCAAGAAACACGAAAGGTCTCAAGTACACTACCTAACCCTACACCTAAAGAACTGGAAAAAGAACAGCAAAGAAAGCCTAAACCCAGCAGAAGAAGAGCAGTCATAAAGATCAGAGCAGAAATCGGTGAAATAGAAAACAAAAAAAATGGTAGAACAAATCAACGAAACTAAGAGCTGGTTCTTTGAAAGAATTAATAAGATTGATAAACCCCTGGCCAGACTTATCAAAAAGAAAAGGAAAGACCCAAATAAATAAAATCATGAATGAAAGAGGAGAGATCACAACCAACACTAAAGAAATACAAACAATTATAGGAACATATTATAAGCAACTATACACCAGCAAATTTGACAATCTGGAAGAAATGGATGCTTTCCTAGAGATGTATAAAGTACCAAAACTGAACCAGGAAGAAGTAGAAAACCTGAACAGACCCATAACCAGTAAGGAGATTGAAGCAGTCTTCAAAAATCTCCAAGCAAGCAAGAGCCCAGGGCCAGATGGTTTTCCAGGAGAATTCTTCCAAACATTTAAAGAAGAATTAATACCTATTCTCATGAAACTGTTTAAAAAAAAAAAGAAAGAAATGGAAGGAGAACTTCCAAACTCATTTTATGAGGACAGCATTACCTTGATCCCCAAACCAGACAAAGACCCCATCAGAAAAGAGAATTACAGACCAATATCCTTGATGAACACAGATGCGAAAATTCTCAGCAAAATACTAGCCAGTAGGAGCCAACAGTACATTAAAAGGATTATTCACCACGACCAAGTGGGATTTATTCCAGGGCTGCAAGGTTGGTTCAACATCTGCAAATCAGTTAGTGTGATATAATACATTAATAAAAGAAAGAACAAGAACCATGTAATACTCTAAATAGATGCTGAGAAAGCATTTGACAAAGTATAACATCCATTCTTGATCAAAACTCTTCAAATTGTAGGGATAGAGGGTACATACCTCAATATCATCAAAGCCATCTATGAAAACCCCACAGCGAATATCATTCTCGGTGGAGAAAAACCGAGAGCTTTTCTGCTAAGGTCAGGAACATGGCAGGGATGTCCATTATCACCACTGCTATTCAACATAGTACTAGAAGTCCTAGCCTCAGCAGTCAGAAAACAAAAAGAAATTAAAAGCATCCAGATCGGCAAAGAAGTCAAACTATCACTCTTTGCAGATGTATGATACTTAACCTAGAAAACCCAAAAGACTCCACTCCAAAACTGCTAGAACTTCTACAGGAATTCAGTAAAGTGTTAGGATATAAAATCAATGCACAGAAATCAGTTGCATTTCTATACACCAACAACAAGACAGAAGAAAGAAAAATTAAGGAGTCAATCCCATTTACAGTTGCACCCAAAACCATGAGATACCTAGGAATAAACCTAACCAAAGAGGCAAAGAATCTGTACTCAGAAAACTATAAAGTACTCATGAAAGAAATTGAGGAAGACACAAAGAAATGGAGAAATGTTCCATGCTCATGGATTGGAAGAACAAATATTGTGAAAGTGTTTATGCTACCTAAAGCAATCTACATGGATAATGCAATCCCTATCAAAATACCATCAGTCTTTTTCAAAGAAATGGAAGAAAAACAGACACATAGATCAATGGAACAGAATCAAGAGCCCAGAAATAGACCCTCAGCTCTATTCTTTGACAAAGCAGGAAAGAATGTCCAAAGGAAAAAAGACAGTCTCTTCAACAAATGATGTTGGGAGAATTGGACAGCCATATGCATAAAAATGAAACTGGACCATTTCCTTACACCACACACAAAAATAGACACAAAATGGATGAAAGACCTCAAGGTGAGAAAGAAATCCATCAAAATCCTTGAGAAAACAGGCAACGACCTCTTTGCCCTCAGCCACAGTAACTTCTTCCTAGAAACATCGCCAAAGGCAAAGGAATCAAGGGCGAAAATAAGCCATTGGGACTTCTTCAAGATTAAAAGCTTTTGCGCAGCAAAAGAAACAGTCAACAAAACCAGAAGACAACTGACAGAATGGGAAAAGATGTTTGCAAATGACATACCAAAAATCTATAAAGAACTTACCAAACTCAACACCCAAAGAACAAATAATCCAATCAAGAAATGGGCAGAGGACATGAACAGACATTTCTGCAAAGAAGACATCCAGATGGCCAGCAGACACATGAAAAAGTGTTCCATATCACTCAGCATCAGGGAAATACAAATCAAAACCACAATGAGATCCACCTCACACCAGTCAGAATGGCTAAAATTAGCAAGTCAGGAAATGACAGATGCTGGCGAGGATGTGGAGAAAGGAGAACCCTCCTACGCTGTTGGTGGGGATGCAAGCTGGTGCAACCACTCTAGAAAGCAGTATGGAGGTTCCTCAAAAAGTTGAAAATAGAGCTACTCTATAACCCAGCAATTGCACTACTGGGTATTTACCCTAAAGATACAAATGTAGTGAGCCGAAGGAGCACTTGTGCCTGAATGTTTATAGCAGCTATGTCCGCAATAGCCAAACTATGGAAAGAACCTAGACATCCATCAACAGATGAATGGATAAAGAAGATGTGGTGTGTGTGTGTGTGTGTGTGTATATATATATATATGAAATAAATTGAGGACTACTATGGACTACTAGGCAGCCATCAAACGAAATGAAATCTTGCCATTTGCAACGACATGGATGGAACTAGAGCGTATTATGCTGAGCAAAATATGTCAGAGAAAGACAGTTATCATATGATCTCCTTGATATGAGGAATTTGAGAGGCAGGGCAAGGGGCCGTGAGGGGTAAAGAAAGAAAAAATGAAACAAGATGGGATTGGGAGGGAGACAAACCATAAGAGACTCTTAATCTCACAGAACAAACTGAGAGTTGCTGGGGGAAGGGGGGGTGTGGAGAGGGTGGTTGCCTTATGGACATGGGGAGGGTATGTGCTATGGTGAGTGCTGTGAAGTGTGTAAGCCTGACGATTCACAGAACTATACCCCTGGAGCAAATAATACATTATCTGTTAATAAAAATAATTAATAAAAAATCTTTACTAACAACTAATACTCTGTCTCACCTTAGAAATAATGTAAGTATATTTTATAGTTAGGAATTTTCTTCATTCAGTACTATATGTTCGTAACCTATTATGTGCTACGTATTGTTCTCAGCTCTTAGGGTATTGCAATGAATAAAACAGACCAGAGCTTGTACTCTAATGGGTGTGGCAGATAATAGTTAAATAAACCTATGAACAAGAGTTGGCAGGCTTTTTTTGTAAACAGCCAGATAGGAAGCATCTTAGGCTTTGTGGACTGTGAATTGGGGTGGGTGTGTTCCAGTAAAACTTTATTTACCAAAAGAGGTGATGGGTTAGATTTGGCTCACAGGCTATAGTTTACTAAACCTTGGCTTAAAACATCCTAAAAAGTAGGAACTATTAAGAATTGGAAAATAGTTAAGTTGCACTTAGAAGGAGAAAAACAAAATAGCACCTCAAAAATAGCAATTTGAGGGAGTAGTTTGTTGCTTTATTATATCACAAGGTATTAAAAATAGTAGGAGTATGTAAGAGAAACTGTTAACTCTTAAACTAGGTGTAATCATGTCCTGGATTTAACAGTGGTTAGAGTTTATGGTTACAAACAGAGCAGCAGCTGCAGCTACAAATATAATGTCTACTTATTTATTTATTATTTATTTATTTTAAATTTATTTGACAGAGATGACAAGTAGGCAGGGAGGCAGGTGGAAAGGGGGCCGGGAAGCAGGCTCCCCGCTGAGCAGAGAGCCTGATTCGAGGCTCGATCCCAGGACCCTGAGACCATGACCTGAGCCGAAAGCAGAGGCTCAACCCACTGAGCCACCCAGGCACCCCTGTAATATATATTGAAAAGAAGAATAACTTGGTTATTGCAAATTTGAACCTTTGTCCTAAATTCCCCCCCCCCTTTTTCCAAGTTAGTAGGAGATTATTTTTCAGGTGTGTTTCTTTGATAAAGCAGAGCTCCCTAGAAATATAACTACTGTATTCTAAGAGAATGGATTCTGCTCTGTCACTCTCAGCTTCTCTGCACTGTGCTGCTTCACGTCCCTAAGATGTTCTTCTTTTATTCTTTTATGATAGTGCATTGTGTTTTTTGCCCTTTCGTATCCTCCCTGCTGTTTTCTTTGAAGTCTTCTTTGGAGAGGGTCTTCCTTCTTTGTCCAACTTTCTTCATTATGGTAACATTTATATAACATAAAATTTCCCACTTCAGTCTTTTTTTAAATATATAGTTCAGTGGCATTAAGTATATGCACGTTGCTGTGCATCCATCCGCGCTGTGCATCTCCAGAACTTTCTCACCATCCCACATGAAAATTCTGTATCCATTCAGTTTCCTAGTTCCCTGTCCCCTGTCTGCCTGCCTTTTAAGTTTATGGTGACCCGTGTCTCTTTTGCCTGGATTCCCTCTGTTTTATTATTTCATCCATTCATAAGGTGTCCAGATCCTCTGTTAAGATTAATCTTATTAAAAAAAAGACTAATCTTATTCATCATGTATATATCCAGTTAATATTTACTGAGAGCCTGGTGTGTATCAGACTTTGAGGAAAGGATAGAGGATACATAATGAGGAAAAACTAACACTGTACCTAAATTCATGGAGTTTGTCTTCTACTAGGGGAAACGTACTAATACAAATAATTTTTATAACTGGTGATTTGTAATGAAAGAATGGTGCCTAGTGCTTTGAGCTTTGAGAAATAGGAATTTTTCCTCAGGGAGCAATGTTTGACCTGAATCCTAAAGATTCAGAAAGATATGAATGATTTAAGGGGGAAGGCGAAAGAGGGAGAAACATTCCAAGTAGAGAAAACAGCATCTGCAAAAAAAAAGCTCTGTGGGAGGTCTGGGAGCATGTTGTGGGGAGTATGGCCAACATTTAATGACCTGGAGCAAGGCAGCATGTGGCTGGAGAAGACTAAGGAAGGGAGAGATCTGAGGGATGGCCAGAAAGATACGTAGGAGCCAGACTTTTTAAGGCCTTATAGATTATGTTTTCTAAAAGCAATAGAAAGATATTGGAGAGTTTCATTCAAGGGTATGGTGTGTATGGGCAGGAAGACATGATCAGGTTTGCAGTTTGGCTAAGGTTGCTAGCTGTAGTATGGAGAGTACATTGGAAAGGGCCAAAAGTGAATGAATATAGGGTGCTTTTAAGGGGAGTTGATAGTGACAGCTGGGCAATGTGTGTTGATGGTAGTGGAGATGAAAAGATGTGGTAGGAAAAATGAATGAACCAGATTTGAGGACATTTGGGAGAAGTATCAACAATGATCTAGGTTTCCAGCTTGTGTGACAGCATGAATGTTATTAATCATTCTGAGATAATCCACCCAGAAAGAGAATTCAGTGTTAGTGGGAAAATCATGAATTTGAATTTGGAAATGTTGGCTCTGAAGTGCATTCGCCAGACCCATAGAGGAGACATTAAATGGGCAGCACATACAGGACTGAAGACCAGGAAAGCTTAGGACTGGAGATACAAATAATGGCGAGTTTGGGGAATACAGATAATAACTGATGTCATGGGTATGAATGAGATTTCTTAGGAGAAGGAATATAGAGTGAGAAGACAAAAGGGCTGAGGACTTGACATGCTGACGATTAAACAAATAACCAAATAGAAGAGAATAAGCTTAAAAGGAGATCAAAGAGTAAAAGGGGAGAAATTAGCACCTTAGTTTCTGCTCAGATGTGTATTTTTGAGATCATGGCACATACTACATCCTAAGTATGTTTAAAGTGTGGCATGTTATCTCATGGTGAATATGGACAAAATCGCATTATCCAGCTTCTTCTATGTCATCCAACTAAACAAAATCTAAACAGAAAACATATTCCTTCTCTCCAAAGCACCACTCTTCCCAGTAGATAAATCAGAAACTTTAAAGACACTTTAAAGACTTACTTTGTTTCCTTTAGTGATCCTTCTAGTTTTTAATACTTATTCTTTTTTTTTCTTTTTTATATTTGTCACTTCTACTGCCTGGTTCAGTCCAATCTATTCAACATAAAAATGTCCATCAGTTTTCTTCCTAAAGTGATTGGATCATATTACTCTTGCTCAAAAGTCACTGATATGAATATAAACATCATTCTCCTAAGCATAGTTTCCAGGACTTTGTGACCTGGCCCAGCCAGATTTTCCTGTTTTGTCCCTTAGCTATGTGCTTTACCTTGCTATATTACTCACTCTTTCTCCCTGACCATGTTATGTGTTTTCAAGGAACTGCTTTTGTTCCTATTATAAACACAGATGAAAGCACAACCTTTGCTCATTTTCAGTGTCTATCACATTGCTGCTCATCCTCTTCAAGACTACCCCCAGGGCTTCATTCCAAAAAGGCTTACCTGGTTTCTCTCGGTTGTAATGAATTACTCTTACTTCAAAAGTTCCACAGCCCCTTACACCTTCATGATAGTACTTGTTTCATTTTGTCCTGAAATCATTGGATTTTTTTCTGCCTGCACTACTTGGTTGTAAACCTCTTAAAAAGTAGTGCCATGTCACATTTGTCTGTATGTTCTACATACTGTTTTGCCGTGGTTAGAAATATTGAATAAGCTATAGATTCTAGAATAGAGGAAATAAGTATTATTTTAAGTGTATTTCTTGTATATAATTGCACTCAGTATCTTATTTCTACTTTGGTACTGTTTCTACAATTTTATATGCACAGCATAAATTTTTTTCCCTCTTTTGGCAGAAATATTCTTGGGTCAGAAAACTGAGGCTGGGGGAGGCTTTTTTCCTTTTAAAAAGAGAATTCTCAGGGCACCTGGGTGGCTCAGTGGGTTAAGCCTCTGCCTTTGGCTCAGGTCATGATCTCAAGGTCCTGGGATCAAGCCCCAAGTCAGCTCTCTGCTCAGCAGGGAGCCTCCTTCCCCCCCCCCCCCCGCCTTCTCTCTGCTGCCTCTCTGCCTACTTGTGATATCTCTTTCTGTGTCAAATATTAAATAAAATCTTAAAAGAAAAAAAAAATTTCACGTTTGACCTTAACCTGGTCTAAGTAGTCAATATTCCTTTATTAATTTTTCAAAAATCCAAACCTTGGAAAGAGTTGTTTTTTTTTTTTTTTAAGATTATTTATTTATTTATTTGTTAGAGTGAGAAAGAGAGAGCACACAAGCAGGGGGAGTGACAGGCAGAGGGGGAAGCAGGCTCCCCACTGAGCAAGGAGCCCAATGCTAGACTCTATCTCAGGACCCTGGGATCATGACCTGAGCTGAAGGCAGAGGCTTAACTGATTGAGACACCCAGGAGTCCCTTATTTTTTTTTTTTTAAGTTTTGTTTATTGATTTGTCAGGGCGGAAGAGCACAAGCCGGGGTGCAGCAGGCAGAGGGAGAGGGAGAAGCAGGCTTCCCGCTGAGCAAAGAGCCTGATGATTCCAGGACCCTAGGATCATGACCTGAGCTGAAGGCAGACATTTAACTTCCTGAACCACCCAGGCACCTCTGGAAAGACTGTTTTTAAATCTCATTTCATAGGATTTTTTTTTCTTTTTCTTCGCAGTACATGCTTGTTATAGAAAAATGAGAAGACACAAATATACTTATTCATTCATCTTATTTTTTAAGGCTATTCAGGGTTGATACAGTTGGAACAAACTTTCTGACAAGATAGGAGTAAATTAATTTAATGGCTAATAATTTGTTGAAAAGATATTCTTCCTGTGATACTATTTTTGTTGTTTGGTGTAGCTGCTGTTTTATTTGCATAGCACAATTGAAGGTAATGGAAATATGTTGTTGGAATTCCTAATTTGATGTATTTCCTCCTCTACTATAAGAATGTTTCTGTATTTAAATTGAGATAATGACTTAAATGAATTTTCTAATAAAAAAAATTTTAAGTAAAATGTTAACTTTTCTGTTATTAAATTTGATTTCTCCCCTTCTCATTAACACAGCTCTCAAGAGGCAGAATTTATATAATAATCCTTTCAACTCCATGAGTTACACAAGTCCTTACAGTCCGAATGCAAGTAGCCCATACAGCAGTGGTTTCAATTCTCCATCCTCAACCCCAGTGCGACCTCCTATAGTCAAACAGCTAATACTTCCTGGAAATTCAGGTAAGGAGAAAATGAAATGAATAATTAAGGATTTTATTGCGCTACCTCAAAAATAACATAATCATCAGTTGTTAAAATTCTTTTATTTATGAAACTTTTAAGAGCTTAGAGAAAATATCAGTGAGGAGCACCAGGTACTATTCTAGGTCCCAGGGATACAGATAAACCAGGTTACATTCATGAAGTTTTTTTTACCATGTACTAAGTTTGTAGATCTTGCTTGATTAGATTAACAAGCTTTTGATTCTCTTAACCAATAGATGCTTGCCAAATAGCTTGATTGAGCTGTAAAAGCTATAAATAAGAGCTCTTTTTGTTTAAATAGCATTTTCCGGTTTGTTTGTTTTTTTTTCTTTTTTAAGATTTCTTTGTCAGAGAGATAGAGAGAGCACACAAGCAGGGGGAGTGGCAGGCAGAGGGAGAGGCAGACTCCAGTGAACATGGAGCTGGATGCAGGACTTGGGATCATGACCTGAGCAAAAGGCAGCCACTTAATCAACTGAGTCACCCAGCATCACTAAAAATAAGAGCTCTTATTTTCACTTATTTTGTTAAACAATTCAAGCTTTATTTAATAAGCTTAGATATTGCACTTAACGAGAAGTAGAAGGCCATATGTGAAATGTGCCGACAGAGTGGAGCCCTAAATGATAGGGGAGGGATAGACTGCTGTAACTCAGGGAAAGAATGTTTATTGTGGTTCTGTGACAGACATGTTCTCTCTAACTTACTGTTCTTCGGAATTCAGGCCCTGGTTAACTCTTATTGCTGCTGCTGTTATGGCTAATTATTGCAGCTTCCTTAAAAATTAAGGTTATTGTTAACCACCCCAAATTTTTGACCTGTGTATTCCCTAGTCTGTTGACTCTTTTGATCCTGCTGTTTATTTTGTACGTAAGTTGTTACTTGCTGCTATTCATGTCACCCATGACTGCATCCTAAAAATATTTGTTTAATATAATTTTATTTGGGCACTATTTGAGCTTGACCTTGTAGTACTTTTCCTGTCATATGTACTGTGTTCTTCTTCATAATGTACACATTAACTCTTACTTATAGTCTTTTCATGTTGGAGCTGACTTTTTTCTTTCTTTTCAAGTTTTTATTTAAATTCTAGTTAACATATATGGTAAAGTTGGTTTTGGGTGTAGAATTTAGGGATTCATCAATTACATACAACACTCTGTGAAAGCTGACTTTTATGGTAAAGAGTTCTGGGAATTGATTGATTGATTTCAAATCAACCTGTATTAGAAATATTAGTGACAGTGTTGGGACTTTATGCTTCACCAGAAGTTGATGATCTGATGAAAGCATTTCCTTAGAAATAAGTTATTATTTATAACTAAATAAATATTTAAAATAACTAAAAAAGTATTTAAACCATTTAAATTATTATTATTTTATAAGTTAATAAGTGTATCCGTTATTCCTCTGACCTGTCTTCTATCCCTTTTTGTTTTGAGTGATTAAATGCTTTTTTTTTTTTTTTTAAAGATTTAATTTATTTATTTGACAGACAGAGATCACAGGTAGGCAGAGAGGCAGGCAGAGAGAGAAGTGGAGGCAGGCTCCCTGCTGAGCACAGAGCCCGATGCGGGGCTCGATCCCAGGACCCTGGGATCATGACCTGAGCTGAAGGCAGAGGCTTAACCCACTGAGCCACCCAGGCACTCCAGAATGCTTTTTAAAATTTATTTATTTTCTTTATTCCATCTTTGGGCTTCACTGCTGCACTTCAGAGGGCTCTGTGTATCCCCATTACTAGTTGGACAAAGGAATTTTGTAAACATGGCATAATGCAGGAAAAATGAGCATAGTGTTCTTTTTTGGTTTGCTCCTAAGTCTCTAAGGAATCTTGATTTTCCTCAAATTACAGTTTTCTTGTTTAGGAAAAGTAGATGCTTTTATTCAGGGAAAAAAATAATGGTATTTGCTAACGAGTAACTTTGAGAGGAGAAGACACATCATAAATGCATCTGTTTATAAGCAGTTCCACTGGCTGTCTTAAAAAAGTTGGAATCCTCTAACATGTATTGGACACTACCTACTTGCCAAGCACTGTGGTAAAAGCTTAATTGTTTCATAAGAGGACAGATAATTTATAGTTAAAATGTTTTGTTTTTATGCCATAATGTATGAAGGAGACCCTATAGTCCTCTTTATTCTTTTTTTTTTTTTTTTAAGATTTTATCTTTTGTTTTTTTAAGTAATCTCTTCACCCAACTTGGAGTTCAAATTTACAACTCGGAGATAAAAGTCACACACTCCACTGCTGAGCCAGCCAGGTGCTCCATCTTCTTTATTCTTATTGAGGTCAATTTTTAATTTCAGTATTTGGGTATTTTTTAAACAAAACAGAATAATGGTGAACTGGATCAAAGATTTAATATAAAATTAATTAGAACAGATGTTTATTCAGTTTTTGTTTAACCAAATCTCAAATCTTTTTTTTTTTTAAGGTAATTTGAAAAGTTCATCAGACAGAAATCCTCCACTCAGCCCTCAATCCTCTATAGACAGTGAGTTAAGTGCTTCAGAATTAGATGAAGATTCAATTGGATCCAATTATAAGCTAAATGATGTAACCGATGTACAGATTCTAGCTCGGATGCAGGAAGAAAGTAAGTATTTTAATTGTTAAAGTTGAAGTCTAGTTGAGGTATAATTTTGTGGGGGTTATTAAATAGGTCTTAAGATGTGGAAGAATAGTAACAAATGTCGAAATTTCAGTGGTTTATTCAACATATAGACTTGCTTGTTCATTAACGTGTTTTCAGAGTTCATTTTACATAAAACATCGTGTATGTGGAGCAAAGAAAGGCAGGTTATACTCTGCTTCAATGACTGGTAACCATACCCTGCATGTTACTTTGTGCAGGAACTCTCTAGAGTAGTTACTACTCTATGACTTCGTATTTTCTTATTCTAGATCAGTGTTTCTCAACCGTTTTCCGTTATTAGCCCCTCAAGAGTGCCTTTTCAGACATTTTTTTTTCCTTTTTGCCTACCACCTCCCATCATGATATTTATACCACAGATCCACCCTGCATATCTTTATGTACTATGAGGACCATAAATTATTATGGTAACTAAGATTTTTTTCATACCCCAAGAATCGATTATTCCCCCTTGGGGACATAATCTCAGAATATATGATAGAGACTACAAAAAAAGAGACCTTTATGAGAAAATTGGAGTTATGACATTAAATGAAGCATATGATCTTGCTTTGCTGCAGAGTGGTCCTTACAATTTCTCAGGTCACAGATACCTTTGAGAATCGAATAAAAATTATATCCCTTGCCATCCCAAAATGCACATGTGCACAGAATTTTTCATACTATATTAAGGGTTTATGGATGCCCTGGCTTTCATTTTAAGATGGTGGTGAGAGTATTGCCTCTACATTTCTTTTTAATAGAAATGGCAATTCATTCTTATTTATATAGCTGCACTTTTCATATTTGTGTATAAGAGATTTAAAAAAATATTTCAGTACACAAAACCTGAGTAAATAAAGAAGAGGAATGAAAAGAGTAAGTGAAAATAATGAGACTAAGAAAATCACAGTGTCATTCTCAGGAGATCATAAAAGGATTCTCAACCTGAAGAAACAGGAAAACTTGAACATGTGAAATATCCTCACCTAATTGTACTGATAATGGTACACATTTTTAAAAGGCTTTTAGGGAGGATGGGATAGTTTTATGTTTTTAGTAAAGTATTATGGTTTGACTATACATTTTATAATGAAATACCACAGGCTTAACTCTAAAGCAAGCAGTCTCTCTCAAGTGACCCCTTTCCTCTTTACAATGAAAAGATTCTTGAAGTACACATTTCAGAGTCTTGACAGCTGACTAAGGGTAATATGGAGCATTGCTATAATTTAATGAAATGCTTTCTACATTAGGCCCCTTTATATAAATAGGTAGTTTTATTAAACTATAACATTTATTAAGAAGCTGCAGAATGTTATCCTACTGATTCATTTCCCATTTTTACGCTACTTCTCAGAAAACCAGAAAGATTTGGTGCTTGCTTTATTTATCTTAAGCTCTAGAAACTAATAATATGGTACTCTTTTTTCTTCTGTAATTATATATAACTCCTCACTGAGACTGGTATTGTCAGCTAGTGAGAGGCTAGTTTTTGTCAGGGATGTGAAAGAATAAAGAATGCTTCCTCACTATAACTTAGAGTTAATTGTCTCATTTCCTCTCTGAACTCTGACTTTTTAGACCCTAGGATTTTGTTAGCTACTCAACCAGCTATTTGCTGTCACTTTCTTACTGTGTTTTGGTAACAAGTAAAAGAAATTTTAGCCTTACTTTAATCATTCTTTGTAAGGCATCCCCATGCACAAATATTTCTTTTTCTGGTGAATAAAAAAAAAGATGCTAAAAATGTGCCCTATACTGCCTTCAAATGCCTGTTTTGTTTTGTTTTGTTTTTTAAGCAAATGATTTTTTTTTTTAAGCAAATGTTTTAAAGTATCATTTCTTCAGGGTTTTTTTGTTTTGTTTTGGGGTGTGTGTGTGTGTGTGTGCGTGCGCGCGCGCGTGAGGTGTGTGTGGGTTTTTGGTTTTTTTTTTTAAGATTTTATTTATTTGAGAGAGAGAAGGAGAGAGCATGAGAGGGGAGAAGGTCAGAGAGAAAAGCAGACTTCCCAGGGAGTTGGGAGCCTGATGCAGGACTCAATCCCAGGACTCTGGGAAAATGACCCAAACCGAAGGCAGTGGCTTAACCAAACTGAGCCACCCAGGCGCCCTGTTTTTTTGTGTGTGTTTTGTGTGTGACCCTTTCACTTCAGGGTCATCCCACAGATCTGCAGACAAGCAGTGTTAAAAATGAAGGTAATTAGAATGTTTCTGGAGAAACAATTTTCCTTCATATTTCAGTATGTAACAGATTTTTACCAGGGTTTTGTATTTCAGACAAGTAGATCAAAAGTTCAGTCAGTTTACTGTTTTATTACTAGTGAATCGGTACACAAATAAAGAAGAAAGTGAATTTTACTTGATTATGTTAATATTGCTTTGTCCTACTCATGAAGTGGTATGAACAGAAATGTAGAATTACAGATTTTGGCTGTTGGCTGATTAAACCTCCTTATTTTTAATATGAGAAAAACACAATCCCATAGAGATTGTTGCTTCCTTAGGATCCCCTAGTACTGGAGGGCCTGCTTTGGGATCTGTGTTTTTCTTTGTAAAACAGTGTTCTTCGCTGGTCTGCTGTCTTTTGTTAGGTGTCTTTAATGCTGTGTTTGCTGTTATGAGACACTGAGTAACTTGTTGGTTACTAGTGAAACTTGTGGCTTGACTGAAGGACCAGATAGGCCCCAGGAATTTGTAGTTTTACAGATACCCTGGTGTGATTCTCACCCACTTCTTTGGGTACCATATCGATAGAACTATCTGTGTATGAGTACCCATCTTAAAAGTTTGAATACTTCTGTATAATAGTAGAGATTGTTAAATTAGGTTGTCCATGGTTATAGCAGGACTTGCTCAAAATATTAGCTAAATTCTGTACTTTCTTGAATAGTAATTTTTTTCTTCATTGAATATATATCAACATTTGTTTTTGTTCCAGAAGTTTTTATACTATTTGAAGGGCCTAATGTTCCTTGGGTGTTTCTGGAGATGTCAGGATACATAGGGGAGCCCTTTGAAAATTTGTACTTGATGGCTTAGGATTTAAGCTTGTTTTACTGAAGTCTTGGGTTGTGAAGCAATTGAAATTCATTTATGCCCAAATATTGAATTCCTGAGGGTGGGATAGAAGTTTGCTTCATCAATAACATCAATTCAAAGAATTTAGTATCCAGGGAGTTTATTTATCCACTGGTGTATTCTTTTCATTGGTGGCACAGTAATTATTTTCCCTTAATATTTCTTAAATGTTGATCTCAAATTTCGATTATTGTCTTTAGGAGTAGGAATATTTTCAAGTTTATCATTCTGTCTCTACTATAGATTTCAGATTTAAGAAGAAAATTTTGGATTGGGCAAAAGTTTATAGAATTCCATTCAATTTAAAAATAATCTTTTTGAATGTTTTAGGCATATGGGAGAATGTGTAAGATGATTCAAGTGGAAAGGGAGTTTTTCTTTACACTTTATAGCCTGTTTGAATTTCTCAATGGTATTCTTTTGTTTTTAAACTTCAAATATATTTAAATGTTTAAAAATATACCTAAAGAAATGAAATAACACATTCATTATTGTCAGGTCTCCGTCAAGAGTATGCAGCCACCACATCTCGGCGCAGTTCTGGTTCATCTTGCAATTCTACAAGGCGGGGTACTTTTAGTGATCAGGAACTTGATGCGCAAAGTTTAGATGATGAAGATGACAATATGCATCATGCAGTATACCCTGCTGTTAACAGGTTTTCACCATCACCACGCAATTCACCTCGACCATCACCTAAGCAGTCACCCAGAAATTCACCTCGTTCACGATCTCCTGCTCGGGGAATAGAATATAGTAGAGTGTCCCCACAGCCTATGATTAGCCGCTTACAGCAACCTCGCCTTTCACTTCAGGGTCATCCCACAGATCTGCAGACAAGCAGTGTTAAAAATGAAGGTAATTAGAATGTTTCTGGAGAAACAATTTTCCTTCATATTTCGGTATGTAACAGATTTTTACCAGGGTTTTGTATTTCAGACAAGTAGATCAAAAGTTCATTCAGTTTACTGTTTTATCACTAGTGAATCACAAATAAAGAAGAAAGTGAATTTTACTTGATTATGTTAGTATTGCTTTGTCCTACTCATGAAGTGGTCTGTATGTAGATTTTTATTTAATTGATTTCTGGCTCTTTTTAAAGGTTTTGTTCTACCAATTTATAGAACCTGGGTTGAGTTGTTATAAGACATGTACTTCCTATTAACTCTTCTAAAATATGCTGAATGCTTAAATAAAGAATTCAGTTTTTGATTGCCAATTAATATTTTAACTCTTTCTTCATCTTAAAGAATGGTTTGATTTTTTTTTTCATTAAATTCTCTTGTTACAGAAAAACTAAGACGCAGTCTTCCAAACCTGTCCCGACCATCTAGTACACAAGTTGACTCAGTGAAAAGCAGCAGAAGTGACTCAAATTTTCAAGTGCCAAATGGAGGAATACCTCGCATGCAACCTCAGGCTTCAGCCAGTAAGTACCTTTATTGTACCAGTTATTTAAAGGAAAGTGAAAATAATAGGTAGTAATTTTGTACTGAATAGCTGTATTAAACCATATCTGCAGTAAAGTACAGTACCCACTTGTATCAGTACTTGTATCTGAATGAAACTTTGGTCTTTCCAGAATTTTAAAATAAGCGTATGTGTGTGTGTGTGTATTTCTTAGAAACCTACACATTAGAAAATGACAAGTTTTTGTGGGAAATAGTCCTGGAACAGACAACTTAAAACCCAAGCAGCTTTCTTACTAGAACATTAATAAAAAGCAGTAATCCTGCAAAAAATACTAGCATAATCAGAAGCATGTTAAATTTTCAGTGACTAAAATAAATACTCCAGCAAATATAAAACTTCATAAAAACAAAAAATTGAAGGTAACTTGATGAAAAGGAAGAGCTGAGAGCGTTGAATGAAGAAGACATACGCAACATAAACTAAGATCAGAAAGAATCATGCAGAAAGAACTCCTAAGACAAAGGAGCCAGACTGAGCCAAGAAGTGATAAGGGAATAGATGGATAGATGGATACTGTGTACTTTGGTGTACAAGGTGATGAAAAATGAATTGAACACTTTCCAAAGAGTGTTACTTGTTAACTACAATAGATAATCCAATCAGGTTTAAACAAACTATCACAGTTCTATAATTTTAGAAATGCTCAATGTGCACCCTCTGTATCCCACAGCTCACATCAGTCTTGTAGTCTGATAGACCCCGTTCCTTTGTGGCACATTATGTCACCGGTTGAAGTGGTAGCTGTGATGTGCTCCTTCATTTCGTCAGAGCTGTGAAGAAGTAGCACAAACATGAGGTTATTGATTGTTCATTTATGTAAATTGTTTATTGAATAATACTACTTTGAAAGCATTTGATTATTTTTTTAATTCCTTTACACTCTTTCTTGGCTCTGTTGTGTTTAGCTGACTTTGTATATTTTGTGTTAAGCTGCTGTTACTTGGTGACTCAAAAAAAAAACAAGCCAGGAAAAAATACATTTATGTTTTAAAATACATAAATAATAATGACAATAAATTAATAAATACATTAAAATAATAAAATACATTTATGTATTTTTATCACAAATGATTTATGTGATAACATCGATACATTTTCCTTATTTTCTAGTTGTATATATTACTTACATTACAGAAACTCATGTTGTGCTGTACCATATGTATATATTCCTGTTTAATCCTCACAACAATTCTGTGAAGTAGGTACAGTTATTAACATTTTGCAGATTAGGAAATAGGACCTTTGAATGGTTGAATAACTTATCTTTGATCATATGGCTTATAGGCGGCATGTTAGGATTTGCACCCACGTGCTCAAGAATCCAAGTCCACCTAGCGAGATTTGTCACATTTATGGTTTACAACTAAGATTTAAAAATAGTCCAGAATTATTGTCTGTTTTTTTGTAAGATGAGCCCTAAAATTTAAGGCACTGTAGAAAATTATTACACAGAGATTTATATACTTCATTTACTCAGCTGGATGTGTGCAACATGTTTTTGAACCAAGTTGAAATTTAAACTTAGTATTCCAAGTCTTACAGACTATGCAAGAGTGCCATTATGATACTCAAATGGTATACTCATAATTAGTATGAAAAATGGGGAATCACAAAACATTAAAAATAAAAATAAAGTAGCAATTCAAACTCTAAATTCTATCAAAATGGTGAATGATAACTTTTGTGCCTTTAAGTCTACAAATTAAGTCAGTTTGACCCTTGAGGACATTGTGTGTCTGGTTATTTCCTCCTTGGTATATTTGCCTGAAACAAAAAACAGTGCACAATGTTAATACAACAGGAAAGAAAATTTTGTATCATTAAGATTAAGCAATAAAAATCATGCATATTACAAGCTGCACTTCTATAGCCTATGCACAGATAATCCAAAACATTATTTATATTTGTCCTTTTGTGCTTACTTTGAATGTTAAGTTCTCAATTTCTCAAAACTTTATATCTCCAGAGACAGCTTCATGGCTCTTTGTTAAAACTAGCTATATCTATATTCTCTTTACTATATTCAGTAAATTCTCAGTACCAGTTCTTTACTCAGGGTTGTTCTCTCATGCCCTCATGTATGTTCTTTATTTGAACTACTCTAGCCCCTCAAAGCTGTATGGAAATAAAAATCCTCGCAGAAATAGAAGAAAATATAAAAAGTTGAGAACCTAGGATAAAAATGTTAATAGAAAAAATATATTGACCATATCTTAAACTTTGTGATAATTACTTGCCTTCTTTACCTACTGATTTCCTAGAATTTTTTTCTATAGGTGAATTATTTTTTCTTTTTCCCCAGAAATTGATAATTAAAGAAAATATGTAGGGAAAAAATAATGAGATTCTAATCACCAGTTTACTTTTAAGTAAAAAATATGTATGCAGTTTCATAGTGGTGTATTTCAACATTTGAACAGTATATAAGCAAAAGAGAAAACAAGGTACCATCCTTTTTTTTTTGTCAATTTCATATGCTTGTTTATTTTTATATTTGAAACTGTAATGAAGCTTATTTACAATTAAAATGCCACAAATACTTATTTTAATGTAAAATCACAGTCCAAAAATATTTTTGGAAAAAGGTAAATCCAGAATTTTACCAAGTTTAAAACTTGTTTATTTTATAAAAATATTGTAAAGCCTTTTGTTTAAAATTAATGTTATATTTTGTAATGTACTTATTTTTCTTAAAATTTTACATATATCTTTGATAGAAATGTATGTATGTGTTCTTTTAATTAGTGTGTGTGTATACTGCTTTCATAATAGCCTTTTTATTTTGATATAGAATTATTTATAAATGTAATAGCAAGTCTTATAGGTTTTATACATGAATTAGTATTTTTTATTTTTTGTGTCAGTTGGTTAGTATAATAGATGTTGCATTTTCTTTTCCTTTAAGTCTTTATTTTTCCAGCCTTTAAGTGGTAAAGCTTTGGTTCTTACTTGCTGGTCTGCATGAACCTAACTTTGCGAGGTTGCTGTTATTTCCACTTATGGGACCACTTCTTTTGCCTTGTACTATGCCGATCACTGTTTTATATGCTTATTTGCTATGGCTGCATTATTGTGGATGCTGGCATTCAAATACGAATATTATGAGAGTTCTAATATATTTTCATTTTTATAGCTATTACCAATTTCCAGCTTCTGTATTTGAAATGTGAGTAACTTAAAAAGTTAAAGAAAACCAGAGCATTGCAGAGGTCATGGATATATGTCATTTTCTCAGTTTCTCCAGTTAAAGGAAGGAATGTTTGTCAGGAACAGAGTTTTTTCAAAAGACTATTGCCTTGCTAAGACTACTAGAGTAGAGGTTCAGTAGGAAATTTAGTTTTCAGAAAGATACAGGAATTATCAGTTCAGAAATAAGAAAAGGGAGAAAAACCCTAGAAGATCTGCTGGTTTAAAAAAATTTAATACTTAAAACTCTGGTTAGTAGTTTTAAATATTTATTTTCACATGAATTATCTCATTTGAATCTCACAACCACCTGTTTCTTTTCATAGAGAGAAAGCAGATGTCCATACGTATTACACATGCAGTAGCATATAACTAGAAAAGTGCAAAACCAAACCAAATTACTCCCTCCTCCCAACCACTCTTTGAGTCCCCTGATATCCTCCCAATAATTTTTTGATTACATCATGCTGACGTAACTGCAAATGAGTAGGCATCTTGGAAAATATTCCTGAGTGACTATTGGAGCATTATTGAACTATACTTTGTGGATATATGTCATTTTCTCAGTGAATTACCACAGCTGAGTAAAATAATCCAGTGTAATATTTATCCACTTACTTACATTTAATCAAATGGAAGAATATTTTTGCATAAGATACAGAGTGTTACCCCAGCGAAAAGTTACATGGTCAGTATTCTACTCCAGACTTCTCACTGAAGAGGGAGTGTCCAAGACAGTGGTCAGCTTACATGTAACCAGACTGCCCTGAGGCCCATGGGGAAGGAATTTTCATCCAGATTTCGCTTGGAACCAAACCTTAAAAGATTACACTTGAATTTTACATAATTGTGAATTATAAAATCAAATAAGTTATGATAAATCTGTGTAATGGGCTGATGTAAGAATGAATGGGATACTTCTAGAATTTCTTTTTAAGAGTAAGCAGCACAATGATGGTCAATTATCTAATTACAAAAAGATTTTATAAATGTTTTTCTGACACTCCTATATATTTTGATTGAATACATCTGGGATGGTAACCCAACATGTATATTTTTAAGTGTCTCACTGATCCTGCAGTATATTCAGGTTTGAGAACCACTTGAATAGATCTCTGCTACAGAGGATCTTGAATGCTTAGTTCAGATCTCTGTTCAGATTTTATCTAGTGATCAATCACTCATGTGTCCTTAATTATTCAACAGATATTGGGTATATGTTATGTTATAGGCAGTGGGATTATAGATATAAATGAGAGCATGTGCCCTTCAGTAGCACGGAGTGATTAGCAGGAACTTCTGTGGGAACAGAAGAAAGGCATTAAACTCTTTTGTGTGTGAAGAGGCTTTCAGGAATGTTATTGAAGTTATCTTTCTGCTAACTCAGGAGGAGCTCATGAGACCACATGAAGAAAGGAAAGACAGATTTACCTAATAGTGTGATTGGTATTGAAGTCTTTAAAGTAGCACCCTGTTTATAGTGGTTTTGTATGACTAGAGTGTAGGGTGCAGCAGGATGGTTAGTGCTTCCATTGATGAAGGCTGAGAGAAATATGTAAGGCACAGACTGGGAGTTTTTTTAATATATTAAGGAATTTGGATTTCATCCTGTAAGTGTGGAAAGCCATGGTAGACTTTTTTTTTTTTTTTTTTTTTTTTTGACAGAGATCACAGGTAAGGAGAGAGGCAGGCAGAGAGAGAGGAAGAGCCATGGTAGACTTTTGATCAATGTTGCTTCTTAGAAAATCCATTCTAGTAATAATAGGAAGAATGGATTAAAGTTGAGAGACTAGAAACCATTTGGAAGGCTATTGTACAATCATGGCAAGAAATGAATATCTGAACAAAGGCATTGGTACGGGAGGTGATGAGATCTGGATGAATTTTTAAAAATGAAAGCGGATATGTGACTTGGTAACACTGAGAAGATGGGAGGTGGAGAGGGAGAGAGGATTGAAAGGTGACTCTGAATGAGAATTTATAAGCAATGAAAGTTTCAAAACAAAATGTCATTGCCGAGTTAGGGGGAACACTGAACATTTTACCTGGCAGTGATTAACATTCTTTTGTAGTGGCTTATGCTTACTTAGTATTTGGGACCTGGAATTATTTTTAACATCTCTCCATATGACAAAATTATGTTCAATAATAATGAAATAGAATGGGTTATAATAATAATGGCTGGAGAAAATGCAGACAATGAGAAATACTTTTTTATTGAGTGTTATTTTATAACTATCAGTAAAAAAATTATATCAACATTACAAAAAATGTATTTTTAAATCATTTTTTATAAAAAAGGAAAATGTTTTTACATATTGGTCTGTCACAGTAGTGAATACTATAGTTTAAGTTTCTGGAAATTTGCCAATAACTTCTTCAGAATTGATCTTTGTATACTGAAGCTCAAGATACAGTATAGCCAGATTTATCAGTTTCTCTTCAGTCATACTGACTGAAGAATAGTCTTCAGTTTTTAAATCTGAAAAGTTTTTCTTCTTCCCCACAATGCACCTGTTGCACAAGTAAGGAAATAGTCAACATAATGATAAGTTTGACAGAAATTCATAAATTTCCATTTTACAATACATTTCAGAAATTGCCATCTTGTCCATATCTTAGTTCCTTTGGGGATCAAATCTAAAGATTTTTTTTTAAAGATTTTTATTTATTTATTTGACAGAGAGAGAGATCAGAAGCAGGCAGAGAGGCAGGCAGAAAGGTGGGGGGTGGGAAGCAGGCTCCCTGCTGAGCAGAAAGCCCAATGCGGGGCTCAATCTCAAGACCCTGAAATCACAACCTGAGCCGAAGGCCGAGGCTCAATCCACTGAGCCACCCAGGTGCCCCCCAATCTAATGATTTTTTAAGTGTCTTCACAGCTGAAAAAATTCAAGTAATACTCAGTCACATATAATTACAATTGAAGTAACTCAAATTCTGTTTCATTGACTTAATTATCACTGTACCACCATGGCTTATTTCTAAGCCGTGTAAATGTAGGAAAAACAATATTGTTTGAAAGGGGTTAGAAGCACATAGTAGTGTGCTAACTGAGCTTGATTTCACATCTCTGTGACCTTAACTCTGGAAAGAAACGTGTAGTTGAATCTACCTATGATAGGGGAGACCATATAACTGGGAGTTCTGGTTATTTTTCATGTGAAATGCAATGTACATTAAAAGATAAGTATGTTCATTTAAATCTTTAATATTTGCTGTTAAAAGGTAATGGTACCTGCAGCAATTATTTCTAACTTAGGCTGACAAATTGTTTTCTTTAGGGAGGAGCATTTTATCACCAACATTGATTATTAATCCAGGACATGATGATGATTTAAAAAAAAAAAAAAAAGACCAAGCTGGTTTTATTTTTGCTCTGAATTCCTTATAGATCATTCACTCACTGCCCACACTGCACTGGAGTGTGTGTGGCGGCGGGGGGGGGGGGGCTGGTTCAGCAGTTCCACTACTGCTGCCTTGATGCACATGAATAAAGTGGAAGGATTGGATGTAGGGAAACCAAAAAAAGATACTGTCCTAATCCAAATATAGGATGATGAAGGTCTGAGTTAGGTATTTAGGAGACAATAGGGGGATGTAAACAGAACTATAGGGATGACTAAATGGAATTAAAGAAAACTTTGAGCTAGAATGACTTGGAAAATGGTGGTGTATGTTTAACAAAAATACAGAGACTTTCGGAATTGGTATGTGGAGGAAGACATTAACCTAACTAACGTTGAATGAGAGAATAATATTTTTATTGTATCATTCTTTGCTTTCCATGGTGGGTCTTGCTAATTTGGAATTAAATAAATATTAAGAGAGAAACCAGGGAAACAAGTATTTTTAAACAGCTAACATGCTGAATTCTGTTATTATGGAAAGATTTGGAGACTTTCTGTTTACTATACTTTATCATTTAAAAAATGATTTTGTCTTTAGAAGGCTGATCAAATTAAGAGTGATAATTCAAATAATAACTTAGTGTTCTTATTTGAGTAATACACCACTATGCAGTATCTTATGAAAATCACTCATTTCTTTGTCAGATTTATTAGATTTGTTGTATTAGACAAGTTTAGAGTATACTGCTTGATTCTGTTTGCAGTCTGATTCTTCAGGTAACCATTGCATCGTTTTTACTTGTTTTGGATGCTGTTGTTACCCATGAAACTTGAGAGATAAAGTCCATTGGAGTTATCATAGCTATTAATTTCAGTAGGACTTTTCCAAAACAGATTACAGATGATATTTGATATTAAGCCCTCACTAAAAAAATTTTTAATGGTAATAGGTATTGTGGTTTGCCAGTATACATACCAGTAGTTACCTTTTGCCCTCATTTTCTCTATTCCAGTGATAGCGGCGCACTTCCCGTCCTTCAGATCCACTGGGCACACACTTACCTCAGGTCCTCTACCATTGCTTTCCATCTGCCTACAGTGTTCTTCGCAGATAGCTGTATGGCCTACTTCCTCTCTTCCTTCAGATCTTTGCACAAATGTCATCTCAGGGAAATCTTTCTTGATCACCCCATTTATAATTGCAATTTAAATCTCCCATTTCATGTCTCCCTTCCCTACTTGGTTTTCTCCTTAGCAGCTCTCACTGTCTGACTCTTTTCTTTCCCCTTTCTTTTCAGAATGTTAGTTCCATGAAAGTAAGAATTTTATCTATCTAGTTGGCTGTTGAAGAAATCCAGTGTACCTAAAACAGTACCTGAAATAAAGTAGATAATTAACTATTTGAAAGAATGAAAAAAAGCAGCAGCAGCAGTGAATGAGTAAATGAATGATACTATGAATGGTTGGAAGTATGAATAATTATGCAAGTGGAGAATATTCAATGATGATAGAATCCTGTATTTCTGTGGGATAGATATGAGGTAATTTTAAAATTGATTTTTTTTTAAGGTTTGAAGTTTTTAGTAGTCTTCCTGGCAATATTTAGGCTGAATTGGTATATTATTTAGCTAAGTAATATGTGGAATACTGTAAAATTTGAAATCAAATATGTTTATTAAAAATATTTACTATTAGTGACAAACAAATTTGATATTTTGATTGGTTTACATATTGTAGATTTTCTCATCCATAAGAAACTATTTCTTTAAGTTTGCACTTTGCACTAAGATTTCCCTCCCTTTTCCTTTCCGACTTAATGCACTAAGCATTTAAAGTTTTTTAAAAGCATTAATAGAGTCCAGCAATAGAGCAAAAGAGAAATTCTCCTTAATTCTCTTTGAGGATATTATCAAGTATTCCTTTGCCAACCTGATGATTGTTTAAGTGCTGGCCAGATTTATGGTTGTGGGATCTCTTTCTCCCTGCATATAAATCCTAAAAGTCCAACTTAAAAATCAGTAGAGTAACATTTTAGAACCACTTAAATAGGTAACTGTAGTGGTAGATGTGGGTCTTTTCAGTTCAATGAAACTATAGTGAGCTTTAACTCTAGATGGCTCTGAGCTGCCATTTACATGCCAGGTTTTAGAGGTTTGTTGCAGTTAATAGATTAGGAGTTTTAGAGAAAGCTTAGAACTCCTCATTGATCACTTTAAGAAGCAGATGCTCTGACTCCTCCAAACCCGTCAACCCCAGCACACACTGTGCACCATGCCCCCCACACACACCTCTATCCATGCCATTTAATATGAGCATAGCCCAGATATGTTGCTACACAAAGTCTAAAGTACAAATTAGTTTTATTCTACAGCAAGATGATGTTGAATATATTAAAGCCCCCGGATTTTTGCTCCCTTGAGGACCTGCCTCGTTCTGAGTTTTCTTCTCCTTTTTGAGTACGGGGATTACTGTTTTATGTTAGGGCAGTTCATCTAACAATAACTGCTTTGCCAAAGTCTGCTTTTTTGCATTGAACAAGTACTACTTTTATTTTATTCTATACTGTGTGCTTGTGTTCATCACTTTTACTTAATTAGCTTTATATTCTTTGCATCCTGTAGCATGTTTGCCGGTGGTTTGCTTTCTCTTTGATATTTTGATTGGTTTACATATTGTAGATTTTCTCATCCATAAGAAACTATTTCTTTAAGTATGCACTTTGCACTAAGATTTCCATCCCTTTTCCTTTCTGACTTAATGCACTAAGCATCACTTTCAGATTCTTCTGCTTCTAGGTTTCTAACATATTTTCAACTTATGGTTTCTGTTCCTTGACAAATTTTCAAGTATGTATTAAAATATTCAAGTTTACAGAAGCTATAGCCTTTATCTTGTCCTTCCAGGCAAATATTACAGTTCCTTATTTTTCAACAGCTTCGCAAAGGCTGAAAAATTTGCCTCGTACTTCCCTCAAAGCCAAACAGTTGCTTCAAACTTCATCTACAAAAAGAGGTAACTACAGCCTCTTACTAAGTTTTAAATTTCAGCAAATGATCTAGTAGTTAAATCTTATACCTTTTGGTATACTGAGTCATTGATGTCTGTAGGGCACGTTTTCTTTTTTCTTTTTTTTTTTTTTAATAAAGTAATGTGGATTCATTCTCTCTTGGATAAGTCCAGAAGAAACTTATTTTCTGCAGAGGTACGTATTGGATTGCTCTTCTGAAAGAAATAAGTGATATGTAGCATTTTCTATTAGAGAATTTATCATTTTTCTTACCAACCTAAAACTGAAGGTCATTGTTTTAGCTTAATGTAGATGAACTAATAAGTGCTTTAAAATGAACCAAATGCCAGACATTTTGTACGTAAATTTTTTTCTTCTGACTTTTGAGTTTTGGATTTACTTATCTGTAGGATGAAATGGGAATGCTTTCCTTTTAGAAGTTGATAAACATTAAAACAAGATGTTGTGGTTAATTGGTAATGTTTGGACTTATTTACAGGAGTGGTAGCTTTTTTAAGAACTGAAAGTTGAAGTATGTGAAGGTTGGACACCAAAGCTATCATTTTGGTTTGAACAGATTGGATGTATGAGCAGCTAGAGAGAAGTAGAATTGCGGAAAATACCATGGAATGGGGTAGGACCAGCAGTAGTAAGAATGAATAGAAGCCTCAGAGGAAATGGGACATAACAAATATAAGCAGTGAGGAAAAATATTAACCCTATCCAGGACATGTAGACTTCTCGACAGTTTCAGATCTCAGTAAATAACAAAGATATATGAGGAGGATAAAGTATTAAAGGACATTATGTGGAAAGAGGAGATTTGAGATTTGTTAGTTGAAGAAAAAGATTTGGTTAATACGGGTACAAAAACACTGAAATACATATTTTGGCAAGTTCACTTATATGTAAATGTTTTAGCAATGATTTGGTAAATTAAGTATGATTTAAGGAAATAGTTTTAGATAATAGAATCTGAAGGGAAGAGAATAATCAAATGGAAATTTTGCATGTGTAAATATTTGTGTTTTGAATACCGAAAGTCGATCATAGCCCTCCAATACAAGTGTCTTTCAGTGCTACTGTCAGAAATAAGAATGAGCCTGGGTGGCTCAGCTGGTTAAGTGTCTGCCTTTGGCTCTGGTCATGTTCTCAGGGTCCTGGGATCGAGCCCTGTGTCCGGCTCCCCACTCAGTGGGGAGTCCACTTCTTCCATCTCCCCCACTGACACAAATAAATCCAAAAAATCTTAAAAAAAAAAAAAAAAAAGACTGGATAGTATATGTTCTTTAGATAGAGAAGAAGGTGACTTATTAGGAATTGTAATAGAAAAGGGTCCTTACAGAAATTATTTGAGGACCAAAGGCTTTTTTTTTTTTCTTTTGAGACTTCTAGATATTTTTGAGTACTTGGTGAGAGGTAGTGAAAACAGGAACATGAAATGTTCCTGGAACATGAAACGAAAAGATTGTGGTGTCTAAAACAGGACAGGAGATTACTGTATCATAATAAAACATAGGATTTTATGTTTATATAAATTTTGTTGTATGCCTCTCTAAACTGCTTCATAATTTTTAGGGGAATCAGGTAGGTTTAAATAATTTTAAATTTTTACTCAAGGATTTTTTGCTATTTATTAGATTAAGAAGGTCATAACTTTTGGGTGGTTGGTTTTATGTTTTGGGGTTACTACTGGGTTTTTTCGACCTATGAAAGTTGCATATTTTTGTGACTAAGCCACCAAACTCCCACCCTCCATGATACGATGGCAGGAAAACCCAATTTTATAATTCCTGGTACCTCTAGTTGTCTTAGTAAAGGGAAAGAAGATTGCATGTTTGTGTGTTGGGTTTTATTGTTGTTTTGTTTCTTTTTGTTTAATCTCTTAATTTAATCCAGACTCATAATTTTTTTTATTGGTATTGTGGTTTGGGGTGATCATTTTATACTACTAGAAGTTCTGAACCAAAAAAAAAAAAAAAAAAAAATCTGAACCAATTGAAAAATGGACACAGATATACAATAGGATTTAAAATAATTCAGGTTAGGTGTGCCTGACCAGCTCAGTCAGTAGAGCACTTGATTCTTAATCTTGGAGTCTATTTATTTACTTATTTATTTATTTATTTTATATGAGAGAGAGAGAGAATGAGAGTGAGCAAGCATGAGAGAGGGAAGGTCAGAGACAGGAGCAGACCCCCCTGCTAAGCAGGGAGCCCAATGCAGGACTCTGATCCCAGGACTCCCAAGATCACGACCTGAGCTGAAGGCAGTCGCTCAACCAACTGAGCCACCCAGGTGCCCTAATCATGGGGTCTTGAGTTCTAGCCCTATGTTTGGCATCAAGCCTACTTTAAAAAATAAACTTAGGTTAATTACCGGGTAAAGCTCAATCAGAGACTGGGATCTCTTGGGTCCAAGGCCAAATGGATTTTCTAATTTTCCCTCATATCTCAACTTTGAAAAAGAGGGTCTGCACTGGACTGGGGGATTCTCTATTCTTGTTAGGGAATTGAGGCAGATAAGATTCAGACACCATGTGTTCTTAGGTACCTTTGGCACTTTAAACCTGGACTAGAGAAACATGGGACTGGTCAGTAAATTGTCACATAAATCAGTTGTCCCATCCTGGGGATGAAGCTGTCACATCTTCTAGAAATTTGGCATACTTATTTTCAGGACTCAAAGGATCATGGAAAGAGGGAGAAGGTAGTTCCCTTAACAATTGGAAATATCACTATGAATTTAATTATTTTTTTAGAGAACACACACGCATGAGTGGGAATAGGGAGAGAGAGAATCTTACACAGTCTCCATGCTCAGCACAGAGCCCAAAGTAGGGCTTGATATCATGACCCTGAGATTGTGACCTAAGCCAAAATTAAGAACCACTCAGGAACCCTGGTCACTTTGATTTTAATTGCATTTAGTGGTATTTGGAGTTTGAAGATGGGAAGAGAAGTAAGAACTGTGTTGCCTGGCACAAAGGGCCACACCATAAACATCTGTTGAATGAGCACAGTCATGCCACTAACTCAAGGCTGGACTAATTCCTCTTTGCATTTTCTTCTTGCAAGGGTTTTTTTGTTTCTTCAGCCCATCCATCTCTTTAAGGAAAAAAAAATCCATTGTGTATAGTTAAGGCTTCCTGGGCATGACTGCTTAAACTGCTCTGACAAAGAGATCTTCATTCCTATTTATTGGGAACTCAGTGAAGTGGAGGTAAACAAAGTAAAGTCCTCACCAAGTCAGAGGGAAAAATACGACTACTTAGAAAAACTGATGCATAGATCAGGACAAATTAAAATGTAGAAACATACCTTAAGTATGTTTCTTTAAGTAGAAAGAGGCGGAAATGTAGTATGAGTTAGCGATGGTTTTTGTCCCATACTGCTTGAATTCACTGTATTTTGAATATTTATAGAAGGTGAGATAAATGTTTATAAGAAGCCATATTGATAGGAGTTTAAAATGCTGTTTGATATCAGACTATCTGAAAATGGAGAAGCTAGGAATTTTGCTGTTACCTTGGATCCAAAATTTAAAATTTCTTATATTCGCTTTTCACTAACAAGTATTTATTGACTCTGTATCATAAACAAGATATACTCATTATATCCTTCCCTTCCCCACCCCCCCCCCATGTCTAGTCCCTCTTTACTTCTATTATAGTTGTGGTCAAAGCCAGCTCTGTCATACGGAGTTTTTAGATCCAGTTAAAATCATAAGAGTTGTTCCCTTTCCCATGATTTTATTATAGAAAATTGAGAGAATGGGAAAGGAGTGAGCATAGGGCTCTCTACAAACATACAAATCCTTGTTAGCCATTTCACACTATTTTTGGAATGATAGTTGAATAGATTCTGCTTACATTTAGAGTTGGTAAGTCTTTTTTGATTTTCCAAGATCTTTTTTTCTTCTTTAGTTACATCTTCATTACATCTGTCAATTTCTTTTGTAGAGGAAGTCCTAAATCAAAACTTTCTCCTCTCTGAAATTGGTGCCTTTATTTTTCTGATTAAAAGCTGACTGACTTTTAGGAAATTAAAGTTAGAGCTAGGAAGCCTTCAAAAATACCTAATTTCAATTAACCTCAGTTTATTCTTTTTCCTTCCTAGCCCCCAAGTTTATAGATAAGACAAAAATGCTGCTACCATTATAGGAAACACTTTTTATAATAGTGAAACTGTAGCTTAGTGCACTTCTTTACTTTCTAGTTTTCCCTTAGGCTATACGTTAACCTTGTTAAAATACTTCTCTCCACATTCTGAGATTGTAGAACTTCTCGAATTTATAAATCTGTTTGTTAAATTTTGTTATTTTAAAATATAACACGAATTCAGAAAACCGTATAATACATAGTTTAATGAATTACAACCTTTAGTGACCACCATTCATATCAGGAGACTGTAACTTGCTACTTGAGAAACTACCTGTCTGCTTCCAGACACAATCCTCCCTTGACCCACTTCCCCAGAGTAGCCTTTCTTCTGAATTTTTATAGCAGTCACTTCCTTACTTCTTTGGACATTTTGATCATCCAAGAAATGAAACTGTAGTTCTGCCTCTTTATGTTTTTTTACGTTTCTCTTAATTTATAGTTTTCTTCTAACTCTGTACTCACTGTTGTTAAGTTTGTTTAAAGAAACCACCAGATCATTGGCCCCATAGCTGTGGATGTAGATCCACAGGCCAGATCTTGCTGATGTCTTTTCCATGGTGTCGTTTAGTACATTTCTCTGTATTTCCATGAAGTGGTAATCGGATCTAGATGCTTAACTGGATTCAGTTTTGCTGTTTGGGGGAAGACTACTTCATAGAGGGTGTGCTGCTTTAGCCACAAGTGCACAAAGCAAGACTACCTCTTTTTTGGTGTGATATTATCAGTCACTGATGCCTAATACCTATATCCTTACTTTATTGGGTATTGCAGAATTGGTTTATTTCCATTCTGATACTCCCTTTTTTTCTTTTTGGTCAAAATATTTATATAGAGAGAAACTTTCCTTTATTCTTTGCTCACCCAGCAATATACTTACATTAGGAAATTCTGAATAAATTAATTCTTTCTCATTATTTACCAGTTACAAAATAAATTGGCACTCTACCGTCCTCCAAAGGTGACCCATATTTTTCTTAGATATGTATCATTATGCTCTTATAGATTCAAACATTTTTTTTTATGTGTTTTGATTCATTCTGGACATTTTCCCAGCTTTGGTGGAAGTTTCTTCAAGTTGGCCCTCAAGTCTTTTTTTTTTTTTTTTTTGAAGATTTTATTTATTTATTTAACAGACAGAGATCACAAGTAGGCAGAGAAGTAGGCAGAGAGAGAGAGGAGGAAGCAGGCTCCCTGCTGAGCAGAGAACCTGATGTGGGGCTCCATCCCAGGACACTGGGATCACGACCCGAGCTGAAGGCAGAGGCCTTAACCCACTGAGCCACCCAGGCGCCCCGGCCCTCAAATCTTTTTGATATAACCCTAGTAGTCTGATAAATTATTGCTAACTGGTATGATAGGATAGGCACATCTTGTACATTTCCTGCCACAGATTAATCATTTCTCAAAAAAGTCATAATTTCCTTTGATAGGAAATGGAATTTCAAAACCAAAATCTGAGTTCTTAGTTATATTAATTGTTACTGGGTTGGTCATTATTTCTAGGTTTTTTTTAGTTACCGGAGCTAGTAAATATATGCATAGATTCCTGACTGTGTGTATTTTAAGATTGAATGCCTTAATGAGTTCATGCTGATACTTCTATTCAAATTCAAGGCTTAAGGATAGTTAATCTCTTAACTTACACCTGTATCTCCCTTATCTTGCTCTAAGAATTCTGTCTCTCACCAGCAGATAGAATTAAAATATCATTTAACAATTTGTTTTATCCCATATTATACACAAAACCTGGGGAAACCATTATCATAATATCATACAATGTGATTACTGAAAATACTTAATATAACCTTTCACATATGCTTGCTCCTTTTTTTTTTTTGCAGTTACACTGCATATCCATTATCAGATTGAAGAGTCATTTGTACTTTTATTTAGTCTTAGTTCTACACTTAAATAATATTTTAGCGCTTACCACCAGTCTGTACATTGTTGTCTGTACATTGTTGTCTCACCAATCATTTTTCTTGTTTGAACTTTCTTGTTTCATTCTCTAGTAGGTTCCTTAAAAGGGAGTTAAAGAAGCAGTATCCATTCCCTCCAGATTTGTGTGTTGATGACAGTTCGTCCATCCTTTTTATATTTGAAATTCATTAACTAGATATGAAATCTTTGGTTCATATTTTCTTAAATATATATTACTCCATTTTTCTCAGGAATAAAAAGTTATTTCTCTTACATTGCTTTGGTTCTTTATCTGGATGTCCAAAGGATGTTTTCTTTTCCTTTAAAGTTTAATCATTTTTTTTTTTTAAGATTTACTTTTTTATTTTAGAGAGAGAGTGAGCCAGTGAAGGGAGGGCAAAGGGAGAGAGAATCCTGAAGCAGACTTCCCACTAAGTGTGCAGCCTGACATGGGGCATGATCCCAGGACCCCAATATCGTGGCCTGAGCCAAGAATCAAGGATCAGCCACTTAACCAACTGAGCCATTGAGGCGCTCAAGTTCAATAATTTATGAGAATATATCTTAGTGTTGGTCATTTTGATTTTATTTCCCCAGATAGGTGGTGTGTTCTTTCAGTATGGAATTGCACATATTTTAAAATTTCAGACAGTCTTTTAAATTATGGTTTTTAGTATTCTTTTCTCTTGCTTTGGCTTTCTTCTTTTCGTGGGGGTGCCTGTTGTACATGTGTTGATATTCTTCACCTATCTTCTGTGTCTGTTGCCTTCCCTTGAATCCATTTCCATCTTCATTTTTTTTCTATAAAAGTTTCTTTTCATTGTCTATTTCTCTTAAAGCATTATCTGTCATGTGTGGTAACTCTTGTGTTCTTTCTTCCATAGACTTCATTTTAAGATGATTTATGTCCAGTTCTTTTCTGTGTTCTCTATCACCCATTTTTTAATGTTTCCCATTCTGTTTTATGATGTTCTTTCATATCTTTTATCATTTTCTTAAATGTTTTTAGAATTTGAGATATTAGGTTATAATTTTCATCTTTTGTGTATGTGTGCATGGTGGACACGATTTCTGGCAAGGTGTACTGTTAGTAGAAATGTTATTCTGGGGGCGCCTGGGTAGCTCAGTGGGTTAAAGCCTCTTCCTTCGGCTCGGGTCATGATCTCAGGGTCCTGGGATCGAGCCCCTCATCGGGCTCTCTGCTGAGCAGGGAGCCTGCTTCCTCCTCTCTCTCTCTGCCTACCTCTCTTCCTACTTGTAATCTCTGTCTGTCAAATAAATAAATAAAATCTTTTTTAAAAAATGTTATTCTGCTCTTTTCTTTTTTTAATAGTAACTTCACATGGGATTTGACCTCAGTGCTTGTCTCTTGCCCATTTTTCTTTGGAACTTTTTTTTCTAAACATTTAGAGAGGGACTTTGATTTAAGATTTTCTAATTTAATGTCTATGGAGATTGCAAAACTGTTAAAAAAAAATACTGCTACTTATTTTCTGAGATTTCTTACCCTTGCTCTTCTTCCCTAGTTATAAAATTCATCCTTTTGGGGCACCTGGGTGGCTCAGTCAGTTAAGCAGCTCAGGTCATGATCTCAGGGTCCTGGGATTGAGCCCCACATTGGGCTCTCTGCTCAACAGGGAACCTGCTTCTCCCTCTCCCTCTCCCTCCACTGCTTGTGCTCCCTCACTTGCTCACTTGCTCACTGTCTCTTTCAAATGAATAAATAAAATCTTTTAAATAAATAAAACTCATCCTTTTAAAGTGTTTAAGTCAGTGTTTCTTACTATATTTATAGAGCTGAGCAATTATTTTGACCTTAGAGATCTTCATTACCCACATAAGAAATATCATACCCATTTCCCACTGCTTCCAGCCCCTGGCAACCACTAATCTTTCTGTCTCTGCTTTTACCTATGCCTCTGCTATTTCTTGTAAATACAATATGTGATCTTTGTGACTGGCTTAGCATGAGGTTTCCGAAGTTCATCATAGTACAGCATATGTTAGTATTTTGTTCCTTTGTATTGTGATGTATATCCAATTTGGTATGGATATACCAAATTTCATTTATCCATTTCTCAGTTGTGAACTTCTGAGTTTATACTTTTTGCCTCTTTTGAAAATCCTAATGCTGCAAGTATTTGTCAGTAGCTTATTTATTCGTATCTATTAATCTTTTTGTATGTAAGGAAGAAAACCTATAGTGAAGCCCATTCCCAGGGGTGTCTCCTGCCTCTTACATCTAATAAATCTTCTCATGATAACTGTGTGCTTACAAAAATAATGGTGACTCATGTATAGTAATGGAAGAAGAAATCAAAGACTTCTATGCGTTGTTAATTTTGTGTGTGTGTGATTATTTGTCAGCCTTCACAAATTTAATAGGCCTTGGTATCATGTCTTATGAAACCTGTCTAGGATAGTAGCCCCACAAATATGTCCTGAGTCTAGTTAAAAATAAAAATGGTGAAAATAACATTTTAATTTCTACTTCCGGAGGTGTTTCTCTCTTAATTCCCAGTGAAGAATACCAATCTGGGATTTGAGGAGTTGTGGGTTCAGCTTCTTTCTTTTTTATTGCTCAGTTGATCTCTGTGGTTGTGGCAAGTTTTCTTTTCTACACAGTGAAAAGGTGGGAACAGATAATCACTAGTGACTCTTGTAGCAAGGATTTTTTGACTATAACGAAAGAATCATATTTACATCATCTCTGAAGTCTTTAATAACCAGAACTTATTTTTTTTTAAGTCTTTATTATGTCAGTAACCTCTTACAATCCTTGATGGTGTGTAACTGGGATGATGTAACTTACTATAGTAAGGGAGAGTTAACAAGTATTTTTGTTTTTAATTTTGGTTAATTAATTGAATGGCATATCTATTTTAATAAATGTTTCTCTCCCCCCATTAGTCATAGTGGCCAGTGTTTCAGAATGTGTATATTTTTATTGTAAACTATATATTTGATATTTACATATTTTTAGCAATTATACAATTAATGGAATTTTTAGTTTGGACACATCACTGTAAAGAGAACCATTTGGAGTATCTATGTTTTTTTCATGTTGCTATTTACATTTGAGATACATTATTTATAAAACACTCTGAATATTTATCAAGCTAAAAAACAATATATAATTTACTCAGTTTTTCCCATTCTAAAGTGCCTATTGTGTTTTCTAAGCCTCAATTAGAAAACTTACCATTTTTATTAAATGCTTACTAAAAGACAAAAACAATGAATATTTGAAAATAGGAATCCTCATACTACCCACCATTTCATTTCAGAGGTGGCTTAACTGAGACACTGAGGTCAGTATTTTTAGTCATATGTCAGTTTTATAAATAGAGTTCTAAATAGAGTTCTAATTCTTGTTCAGAGTAGATAACAGCTTCATTTTATGCCTCGATTTAAGTGCAATTCTCAGTATCCAAAGTGAGTAAAGAGAAATTATAACCTACTGTCATAATTAATTTGGACAGTAAAGCCTAACTTATCCCTGTGTTTATAAGGATGGCCTGGGAGATGATTGTCTTGAGTGGCATTGTTGAATATCTTTCCAGAGAACTCAGCTGCAACAGGCTGAAAGGCTCCAATATTCCCTAGATAAGGAAGGCGCAGATGTAGTATGCCTTACAGTTTGTGTAATATTACACATTTGCCAACTGTTTATACAAATAATACTCATTTGATTTTCACAGCTAACCTGTGCTATTTGCTGAAACTTGCTGAGTTTTGTTTATATGAGATTTACATCTAAATATTTCTATTTCTCTTTTTGGGGAGCAATGTAAGTAGTGTTATATTTTTTATTTTGATTTCTGTACATTCATTACTGCTATATAGAAATACAGTAGATTGTTATATGTTAATCTTCTATCCTGTGACTTTACTGAACTCAGTATTTCTAGAAGTTATTTTTTGTGTGGATTCCTTGGGATTTTTGAGGTAACAATCTGAAGACCGTTTCTTTTGAGTTTATATGCCTTTTAATTTCTTGCTTATTGCACTAGCTAGAACTTCCAGCACTATGAATAAGAGTGGTAAGAGCATATATTTTTGTTTTGTTCCTTAGAGGGGAAGTAGTCTTTCACCATTAAGTATAATGTTATATGTATATTTTTTATGAATGTTCTTTAACAAGTTCAGGTTCTCCCATTCCTGTTTTTCTCAGAATTTTTATCATGAATATGTGTTAAATTTTGTTAGATGCTTTTTGCTGCAGTAGATGTGATCATGTGACTTTCCTTTAGCCTGTTTTATGGTGGATGACATTGATTGATTTTCAGGGTTTTTTTAAAAGATTTTATTTATTTATTTCACAGACAGAGATCACAGGTAGACAGAGAGGCAGGTGGGAGGGGGGGAGCAGGCTCCTTGCTGAGCAGAGAGCCTGATGTGGGGCTCGATCTCAGGACCCTGAGATCATGACCTGAGCCAAAGGCAGAGGCTTAACCCACTGAGCCACCCAGGCGCCCCTGATTTTCAAATTTTGAACCAACTTTGCATCCTGGAATAAACCCCACTTGATCATGGTATATGAGATTTTATATATATATATATATATAAAATTGAGTTCTGTATGCTAATAATTTATTAAGGAATTATACATCTACATTCCTAAGAGAGATCAGTCTGTGATTTTCTTTCTTTTTTTTTTTTTTAAAGATTTTTATGTATTTATTTTGACAGAAATCACAAGTAGATGGAGAGGCAGGCAGAGAGAGAGAGAGAGGGAAACAGGTTCCCTGCTGAGCAGAGAGCCCGATGCGGGACTTGATCCCAGGACCCCGAGATCATGACCTGAGCCGAAGGCAGCGGCTTAACCCACTGAGCCACCCAGGCGCCCCTGATTTTCAAATTTTGAACCAACTTTGCATCCTGGAATAAACCCCACTTGATCATGGTATATGAGATTTTATATATATATATAAAATTGAGTTCTGTATGCTAATAATTTATTAAGGAATTATACATCTACATTCCTGAGAGAGATCAGTCTGTGATTTTCTTTTTTGATACTTTGTTTCTGGTTTTGTTTTTTCTGGCTTATTGTGTCTTTCTCTGACACCACTCAGACATTTGATGGCTGAGGCTTGGTGGTATTTTATTACTACTAGGTGGAAATAGAAACCTGGGTTTTCTACTCAGTCTTTGCTGGCACCCAAGGCGGAGGGGACAGGTGGGTGGAGGTAGTCGTTCTGGCTCCGCACTTGGTCTCCATTCACACTGTGGTGGAGGTGGGCGTGTTACCACTGAGCAATCCTCAAGGTCCTGACTCTATACTGGACCTCCTCTGACACTAACCCATGAGGAGAGGAAAGAACATCTGATTATCTTGTTCTCTGACCCCTTCCTGGAGAATATATGGGGCACCTTGTTAAACCTCACAAGAATAGTAGTCTGGACACCCCACCAGCCCTTGCTGATGGGTGAGAGTAAGGCTACAGTTTCTCTGTAGTGTTTGGCTGGAGTAGAATAGTGATATCTAAAAGCTCTCTTTCCTAGCCCTTTGGCTAGAGAGAGCAGACTTTTTCCTCTGTCACACCTAATGGCTTTTCCAGGTTGCCAGTTTCTTCTGCTCCAATTTGGGGTGTATGTAGCAAGAAGAAAACCCTAGTAATTCATGATTATGTCATCCCTTAGGTCTCAAGGTCCCTAGGCAGTCTTCTTTTTCCACTCCACATCAGAATTTTATGTCTATTTTAAATATCATGCTTAGGGTTTTAAATTATACTTAAGTGAAAGAAATAGAGAAAAATGCATCTATCCCATTTTCCCAAGTGAAAGTCTGAGATTCACATTTTTTAAAAATTTTGAGAGAGGGCGCCTGGGTGGCTCAGTTGTTAAGCATCTGCCTTCAGCTGAGGTCGTGATCCCAGGGTCCTGGGATCGAGCCCCGGATGCGGCTCCCTGCTCGGTGGGAAGTTCTCCCTCTCCCACTCCCTCTGCTTGTATTCCCTTTCTTGCTGTGTCTCTATCAAATGAATAAATAGGAAAATCTTTTTTAAAAAATAAAATAAAAATTTTGAGAGACAATAATTTCCCTGGTATTAGTAGTATCAGTTCAAAAAACTGTCCAAAGTTATTCCAGAGGAAAAGATGCTTTGCACAAAGCTTGTTTTCAAGGTAAGGTTTGTGTAAGACATTCAGAGCATTATAGACATATTCCCATATGTGTAAGGTTGTCATGTAGAAATGAAGCACTCTTAGTCTCATTAGTGTAAGTGCCTAATTTCACCATGGGCTTTACATCAGTCACCATAAGAAGGAGTCCTAGGACTCTGGTCATCCCTCATCTAGCAGATTGTCAGTCACAGTGTTTTAGTGCATCTCTTAATCTCACCTCATTGCCATCTTTCCTCAACTCCCCAGACTTTTCCAGAATACTCTTTGAAGCTTATGATCCTCTGAACTGTACTGTTCTTGCTCCTATCAGAAACCTGCATTCCTGCAAAAACCAAATCCTAGCTGAAAGACTACCAACCATTGGAAAAGCTAGGACTGACGATGGCCTTTTTGGAGTTGGTACTAGAAGGATGAGGTCCAGGCCACACCCTCAAGTAGTGGCTAGATAAATTAGAGCCTGGGAGCCTTAGTTACCCAGTAAGCCTCCAGGAAACCACTGGAACAGCTTGGGTAGAGACTGATCTGGCAAGGGAGATAAGGCTAAGTTTGGAGAATGGAGTTGAGAAAATATATTTATAGTCACCTGTAGAAAGGGCAATATGGATTATGTAAGAGTTAAAAAAAAAATCTTCATGAAAATCATGGAATTTGCAATTCAGGAGTACTCAGACCCTGTGGACATCTTCAGTTTTCTACAGAGGAGACTGCAACAGTTGTTGGGGAACCAGGACATGAATTATTCGCGAGTCATTATTCTCAGCCTTGGCTCTACTGTAGAATCCCTTATGAAGTTTTCTTAAAGTCAGCTGTATTCAGGTGGAATTTTAAAAACACATTTTGAATTTCAGCAAAACTTCACATTCGTGGGATGCCTGGGTGGCACAGTCAGTTGGGCAACTAACTCTTAGTTTCAGCTCAGGTTGTGATCTCAGTCTTGAGATCCCGCATTCCCTCAGGCTCCATGCTCCGGAGCTGGCTTGGGAGTTTCTCTCTACCTCTCCTTCCCCACTGTGCACCCATGTGCTCACTCTCTCTCTCTCTCTCTCAGATAAATAAATCTTTAAACACACACACACACACACGTTCATATAACCACCAATATAGTAAAGTCATAGAACATTTCCATCATCCCCAGCCCCGCATCTTCCCTGTCAGTTCTTCCAACTTCAAGCAAATATCTGATCTGCTTTGTTTCCATAAATTAGATTTGCCTTTTCTGGAACTTTATATAAATGGAGTCCTTCAATATGTGCTGTTTTGTTTCTGGCACTTAATTAACTCAGCATTATTTTTAGAGTCATCCTTATTATATCAGCAGTTTACTCCCTTTTTATTGCTGAGTAATATTTTATTGTATGGATACATCACAGTTTTGGTCATTCACCCACTAATGAAAGTTTGAACTATGATCAGTTGAGTAGAGTGTTCTTTAAATGTCAGGCTAATTTGATTGGTGGTGGTATTTGTCTTCTATGTCCTTTCTGATTTTCTACCTACTTGTTTTATCAGTTACTGAGAGTGGAGTAGTATTGAAATATCTAATTATAGACTTTCCCCCAGCTTTCAGTTACGTCAGTTTGTTTCACGTGTTTCATACATCTGTTTTTGGGTATATGTTATGTTCTCTTCTGAATCAACCCCTTTAACATTGAACTCTATTTCTCATGGTAATCTTTTTTTTCTCTTGTTATTTTAGACATTCCAGCTTTTTCATAATTGGTCTTGTGTAGCTTTTTCTGTTCTTTTACTTTTAACCTATGTTTTTATGTCTAAAATGTCTAAGACCTATGTTTTTATGTCTAAAACCTATTCCTTCCTTCCGTATTTTTATTTAAATTCAATTTATTAACATATAGTGTATTATCAGTTTCAAAGGTAGAGGTCAGTGATTCATCAGTCATATATCCAGTGCTCTGTTACATCACGTGCCCTCCTTAGTGTCCATCATCCAGTTATCCCATCCCCCCACCACCTTCCCCTCCAGCAATCTTCAGATTGTTTCCTGTTGTTAAGAGTGGCTTATGAGGGGCGCCTGGGTGGCTCAGTGGGTTAAAGCCTCTGCCTTTGGCTCAGGTCATGATCCCAGCCCCGCATCGGGCTCTCTGCTCATCAGGCAGCCTGCTTCCTTTCTTCTCTCTCTGTCTGCCTCTCTGCCTACTTGTGATCTCTGTCAAATAAATAAATAAAATCTTTAAAAAAGAAAAAAGAAGAAGTGGCTTATGGTTTGTTTCCTTCTCCTGTTTCATCTTGTTTCCTTTTTTCCTTCCTTCCCCTATAATACTCTGTTTTGTTTCTTAAATTCCACATATCAGTGAGATATGGTGATAATTGTCTTTCTCTGATTGATTTATTTCACTTCGCATCATACCCTCTAATTCCATCCATATCCAACTCTGAGAAAAAAGTTGATGGTATTTTGATAGGGATTGCATTGAATGTATAGATTGCTCTAAGTAGCAAACATTTTAATAAGACTTGTTCTTCCAATCCATAAGCATGGAATGTTTTTCCATTTCTTTCTGTCTCCTTCCATTTCTTTCATGAGTGTTCTGTAGTTTTCTAAATATAGATACTTTGACTCTGTGGTTAGTTTTATTCTTAGATATCTTATGGTTTTGGTGCAGTTGTAAATGGGGTCCACTCCTTAATTTCTCTTCTGTCTCATTGTTAGTGTATAGAAATGCAACTGATACCTGTGCTTGATTTTATATCCTGTACTTTGCTGAATTGCTGTATGAGGTCTGGCAATTTTGAGATGGAGCCTTTCGGGTTTTCCACACAGAGTATCATGTCATCTGCAAAGAGTGTGGATTCGGATGTCATTTATTTATTTATTTATTTATTTATTTATTTATTTACCTACCTATCTATCTATCTATTGATTGATTGATTGATTGATCTGATTGCTGAGGCTAGGACTTCTAGTATTATGTTGAACAGCAGTGGTGATAGTGGATATCCTTGCCATGTTCCTGACCTTAGAGGAAAAGCTCTCGGTTTTCCCCATTGGGAATGATATTCACTGTGGGCTTTTTGTATATGGCTTTTATGATGCTGAGGTATGTTCCTTCTGTTCCTACACTATGAAGACTTTTAATCAAGAAAGGATGCTGTGCTTTGTCAGATGTGTTTTCTGCATCTCTTGAGAGGATCATATGATTCTTTCTCTTATATTTTATTTTTATTTTTTTAAAGCTTTATTTATTAGAGACAGAGCAAGGGAGCAAGCACAAGCAGGGGAGGGGCAGAGGGAGAGGGAGAAGCAAACTCCCCACTGAGTAGGGGACCCAACTCTGGGCTTAATCCCAGCATCCCAGGATCATGACCTGAGCCGAAAGCAGATGCTTAACCAACTGAGCCACCCAGGCATCCTGCCCTTTCTTTTATTAATGTAGTGTAGTATTAATGTAGTGTATCACATTGATTTGCCAATGTTGAACCACCCCTGCAGCCCAGGAATAAATCTCACTTAGCCATGGTGAATAATCTTTTTAATGTACTGTTGGATCCTGTTGGCTAGTATTTTTTTTTAATTTTTTAAGATTTTATTTATTTATTTGACAGAGATCATAAGTAGGCAGAGAGGCAGGCAGAGACAGAGAGGGGGAAACGGGCTCCCCGCCGAGCAGAGAGTCCAACGCGGAGCTCCGTCCCAGGACCCCGGGATCATGACCTGAGTGAAGGCAGAGGCTTTAACCCACTGAGCCACCCAGGCGCCCTGGCTAGTACTTTTTTTAAAGATTTTATTTATTTACCTGAGAAAGTGTGCACTCATGCACATGAGTGGACAAGGGGGCAGGGGTGAGGTGGAGTGGGAGAAGCAGACTCCCCACTGAGCAGGGAGCCCAGTGTAGGACTCAATCTCAGGACCATGACCCAAACAGAAAGCAGCCACTTAACGAACTTAGCCCCACAAGCATCCCCCTATTGGCCAGGGTCTTGGTGACAATTTTTGCATCCATGTCCATCAGGGATATTGGTCTGTAATTCTTCCTTTTGGTGGGGTCTTTGTCTGGTTTTGGGACTAACATAATGTTGGGACCAACTCATGGAAAGAATTTGGAAGTTTTCCTTCCATTTTGCTTTTTGAAGTAGCTTCAGAAAAATGGGTATTAATTCTTTATTAAATGTTTGGTAGAATTCTCCTGGGAAGCCATCTGGCCCCAGACTCCTGTTTGTTGGCTTCAGATTCCTTGCTGGTTATGGGTCTGTTCAGGCTTTCTGTTTCTTCCTTTTTCAGTTTTGGTAGTTTGTACATCTCTAAGAATGAATCCATTTTTCCAGATTCGCTAATTTGTTGGCATATAGTTGTTCATAACATGTTCTTAAAATTGTATTTCTTTGGTGTTGATTGTGATCGTTCCTCATTCATGATTTTATTTATTTGGGTCATTTTTCTTTTTGATAAGTCTGGCCAGAGGCTTATCAATCTCATTCTTTCAGAGAACCAGCTCCTAGTTTCATTCATCTGTTCTACTGTTCTTTTGGTTTCTGTTTCATTGATTTCTGCTCTGATCTTTATTAATTCTCTTCTTCTGTCAGGTTTATGCTTTATTTGCTGTTCTTTATCTAGCTCCTTAAGGTGAATGGTTAGGTTGTGTATCTGAGACCTTTCTTGTTTCTTGAGAAAGGCTTGTAATGCTATATATACTTCCCTCTTTGGACCGCCTTTGCTGCATCCCAAAAGTTTTGTTTTTTTTTTTTTTTTTTTTAAGATTTTATTTATTTGTCAGAGAGAGCGAGCGAGAGCGAGCACAGGCAGAGTGGAAGGCAGAGTCAGAGGGAGAAGCAGGCTCCCTGCGGAGCAAGGAGCCCGATGTGGGACTCGATCCCAGGACGCTGGGATCATGACCTGAGCCGAAGGCAGCTGCTTAACCAACTGAGCCACCCAGGCGTCCCCCAAAAGTTTTAAACAGTTTTATTTTCATTTGTTTCCAACAATTTTTTTAATTCATCAGTTTCCTGGTTGACCCACTTATTCTTTAGTGGGATGCTTTTAGCCTCCATGTTTTTGAGTTCTTTCCAAATATCTTCTTGTGATTGAGTTACATTTTCAAAGCATTGTTTTCGGAAAATATGCAGGGAATGATCCCACTTTTCTGTTGCCAGTTGAGACCTGATTTGTGACCAAATGTGTGATCAGTTCTGGAGAATATTCCACATGCACTCTAGAAGAATGTGTATTCTGTTCTTTAAGATGGAATGGTCTGAATGTATTTGTGAAGCCCATCTGGTCAGTGTTGTTATTCAAAGCCCTTGTTTCCTTGCTGATCTGCTTACATGATCTATCCATTGCAGTGAGTGGGGTGTTAAAGTCCCCTACTATTACTATATTATTATTGATGTGTTTCTTAAATTTTGCTATTAATTGGTTTATATAATTGGCTGACGCATGGTAGAGGAATAAATATTTATAATTGTTAGATCTTCTTGTGGATAGACCCTTTAAGTATAATATAGTGTCCTTCCTCATCTCTTACCTACAGTCTTTGGTTTAAAATCTAATTTGTCAGAAATAAAGATTGCTACCCACGCTTTCTTTTGATGTTTATTAGCATAATGATGTCTTACCACACCCTTACTTTCAATCTGGAGGTGTCTTTTGGTCTAAAATGAGTCTCTTACAGACAGCATATTTTTTTTTTAAAGATTTATTTATTTATTTGACAGAGATTACAAGTAGGCAGAGAGGCAGGCAGAGAGAGAGAGGAGGAAGCAGGCTCCCCGCTGAGCAGAGAGCCCGATGCGGGACTCAATCCCAGGACCCTGAGATCATGACCTGAGCCAAAGGCAGCGGCTTAACTCACTGAGCCACCCAGGCACCCTTACAGACAGCATATTGATGAGCATTTTTATCCAGTCTGATACCCTGTGTCTTTTGATTGGGGCATTTAGCCCATTTACCTTCAGAGTAACTATTAAAAGATGTGAATTTAGTGCCATTGTATTACCTGTAAAGTGACTGTTTCTTTATATTGTCTCCATTCCTTTCTGGTCTGTGTTACTTTTGGGCTCTCTCTTTGCTTAAAGGACCCCTCTTAATATTTCTTGTAGGGCTGGTTTGGTGATCACAAATTCTTTTATTTTCTGTTTGTCCTGGAAGCTTATCACTCCTATTTCGAACAACATCCTTGCTGGATAAAGTATTCTTGGCTGCATATTTTTATTTTTTAGCACACTAAATATATCATGCCAGTCCTTCTGGCCTCCAGGTCTCTGTGGATAGGTCTGCTGTCAGTCTCATGTTTCTATCTTTGTAGGTGGTTATGGACCTCTTGTCCAAGGCTGCTTTGAGTATTTCTCTTTGTCTCTGAGATTTGCAAGTTTCACTATTAAATGTTGTTTTGTTGTCCTGTTTTAACTGATTTTGAGGGGTTGTCTGTCCCTCCTGGATTTGGATGCCCGTTTCCTTCCCCAGATTAGGAAAGTTCTCTGTATAATTTGCTTCAGTATACCTTCTGCTCCCCTCTCTCTCTTTCCTCTTTTTCTGGGATCCCAATTATTCTAATAATGTTTTGCTTTATGATATCGCTTATCTCTTGAATTCTCCCCTCATGATCCAGTAGTTGTTTATCTCTCTTTTTCTCAGCTTCTTTTTTCCATCATATTTTCTTCTCTATCACTAATTTTTTCTTCTGCCTATTTATCCTAGTAGTTAGGGCCTCCATTTTTAATCATATCTCATTAATAGCCTTTTTTATTTTGACTTGATTAGATTTTAGTTCTTTTATTTCTCCAAAAAGGGATTCTTTAGTGTCTTCTATGCTTTTTTCAAGCCCAGCTAGTATCTTTATAATTATTGTTCTGACATCTTATTTATGCCCATACTGATTAGGCCCCTGGCAGTTAGTACTGCCTCTTCTTCTCATTTTTCAGGGAGTTTTTCCATCTTGTCATTCTTGCAGAAAGTGGCCACTTTTCTGTTTGTAGAATTGCAGCAATTCTTTTCTTACATCTCCGGTTGAGTTCTCGGGGGTTCGGAATGCTTTGGTAACTTATCTAGCTGAATTACTGGGACCAGACAAAACTAAGGTCTCCTACTCCTCTGCCATCTTGGAAAGTATTCTCTAGAATGTGTTTCTTTTAGATAGCATGTTGCTCTTTCTCTTGTGGGTACCAACAGTCATTACCTTTTCATTGGAGTGATTGCTGTTCATACTCAATGCTGTTATCAATATGGTTGGTTTGCAAGTTCAGTTTGTTTTCTCTCTGTCCCTTCAGATCTTTGTTTTTTGTTGTTGTTTTTTCTCCCTCCTCTTTTATTCTGGAATAACTAAGTACCTTTTAACATTACATTTTATTTTTATTGTTGGCTTATTTTTCATCTACTTTTTTTTTTTTTTTTGCCAATTTAACTTACTATATGTTTATTTTCAAGTAATAGGCTTTGTTTAGTTTACAGTGTTTCAGTCTTCCTTTGCTCAGTCTCCTGGAACTTCACTTGGTATATGTGCAGCACAATATTTATCCAAAGATTCAAGCAGACTCCTCAGCTGAGTTTTGGAGGTCTTCTGGAGCAGCTCCCGCAGCAGAGGTATTCTGCTCCTCAAAATTCCAACTTTTGTCTTCTCAGCTCAGCAAGATAACTTTCATCTGCTCAGGATCCTTATTGCTCTACATTCCAAAAAGCATGTCCCTCCCCTCAGAAAAGCCGGTGTGCTCACAGAGCTCATCACATTTACTTTCCTTTTCTTGGGAATTACAGTTCTGTGCTGCCTGTTGTCCAATATTTGAAAACTGTTCTGTATATTCTGTCCAGTTGTATAGGTGTTTACAAGTAGGAAGGTAACCCCTCTTCCCAGTTTTGCCATCATGGCTTGAAACTCTTTTGGTGGTTTTAATAATAAATATCTGAGTTTCATTCTAGATCGGATTTTCTGGAGGTGGTGCCTGGGTTTCTGTGTTCTTTTTTTAAAAGTGCCTCGGGATTCTGATGCACAGTCAAGTTTGGGAATCATGGCTCTAGGGTTTTTGGAGCCAAGAAGAGATCATTTGAGTCTGTCAACTACTGGGGGCCTAATATATTTTAAGTACAGAGATGCTGAAATTTGGCAGGAAAGATCAGTTGGGAAGGAAGGAGGCTATGTATTAAAAAAAAATCTTACTGTAAGGAAGGTAAGAGAGGAATTTCCCATTTGGGACTTTTGAAGCTAAAGTGTATCCTCTCTACTTTCTCTCAGCGGTAGAAAATAGTGACCAGACTCATCCATTTTTTCCTTTCCTACCTGCTACTGTGGTAGACCTTACTGTTACCTATACCATTTAGACAGATGAGTAGAAGTGAGGAAGATGGAGTTGTGTGGTATAATCCTACTTCTGGAGTCTTAAGACTAAGGTTTTCCCTTTAGTCATAACATCCCCAAACTAATGGGTGTTGAGTGAGAATAGGGTGACCTGATTCTGCCTTTTATCCAACTCTCCCCTTCCCCATCTCCATCCTTTTCACCTCCCAAATTCTTTGTTAGATAAGCAAGTCAAGGTAAAATTTTATTTATATGGTGTGTAGCCATTCGTGGACATTTGAAGAAACTAAAATTGATGCCCTTTTAGAGGTGACTTAGCTAAACCAAATAAACAGGGAACGATGAATGTGTCCCCTAGGAGATCTGAACTTAAAACATTAAGGTACAACCACGATAATAAAACTTATTTATATTTTTTATAAATATAAATTATTTTTTATTTTGGCTTAAAAATTAATGCAAATTTTATGTTTTATTCTTTCATGTATCAGTATTTGTTTTAACTTAAAATTGTGTTAACTTCTAGAATTGACATTCTTGAAGAATGTACCATCTTTATCCTGTGTCTTCAAACACATCTTGATATGCCCTTAGAATTATAACTTCTCTGCTTGGTGAAGCACAATAGTAGAAGCTTTTCTGTTTTGTTTTTAATGTTTTATTTCTAAGTTTTAAGTTACACTAAAGGTGACATAGGACTTTGAAATATAGCCACCAGATATTTGATAACATGTTTACATGAATGATCTTTTTGAAGGGAGAGTATGTTTCAAATTCTAGTCAATATGTCATAGCCATTTTTTCATTTCTAGAATATGGCTCAGGTTAGCTGCTGCAGTGAAATAGAACCCTGCAGTGCCTTTTCTCTTCTGGTATTGTGGATTCCTAGCAGGGCAGAGTTAAAATACTGTCATGAAGTAGAGTTGCAGTCCTCTGAATAAGGATTCGGTTAATTAGGATTTACCAGTTCTCTTGTTTTGTTTTGTCAGCCCAGAAATGTTCTTTATTTCTTGCATTTCTGTAGAGCGAGTTTTTGTGAATACAGATGTACTGTGGCCTAGTCACCAAGTATAATGTAAAGCACTGGTTCACTTACACTTAGTTTCTACTAAAAACATTGATTTTTCTTTGCCATTCTGCAGTACCTTCTCCAGGCAAATTCCGCTCCCCTGCAGCACCATCTCCTTTGGCTCTCCGGCAACCAGTAAAAGCATTTAGTAACCCTGGCTCTGGTTCTCCTGGGAGCCAAGAAACAACACAGCTCACACAGACCACCTCCTCACCTGGGCCTCCCATGGTTCCGAACACAGTCCCAGCAAATCCTCCCAACAATATCAACAGCACTACTCTAACCAGACCTGCAGGGACAACCGCGATGAGAAGTGGCTTACCCAGACCCAGTGCCCCTTCTGCTGGGGGTATACCAGTGCCTCGCAGCAAACTTGCACAGCCTGTTCGCAGGTAAGTGACAGACAGCAGAGTGGGTAGTTTAGAATTATGCTCATCAGTGCATGTGATAGAAAACCTAGAGAGTCCTAGTAGACTTGGAATAAAATATTACTTTGCTGTTTTAAAGAAATTGTCACTTAAGATACTAGAGAATCACTCCACTTTGGTCAGCTAAAATTCACCCAGATGCCTAATGTGATTAGGCATCTACGAGAACTCCTAGAAAAAACTATTAGAATCACTCAGTTTGGTTGTGATATTTATTCATTTTGAGTATGTTATTCAGTAAAGATAAAGACTTGTTAGAACCTAGCATGAGATTTAAGATAAAACTTCTAGCTAGCAAATCTGAGTATAACCCAAGAGGGTGGTTTTCCAACTTTGTTGCAAATCAGAATCTTCTGTGGAGTTATAAATGCAGAGACCCAAGTTTTATGCCCAGAGAGTAGATCTGGTATGAGGGCCGAAATCTGTGGGTAATTTTTTTTGTCTGTTGCATCTTCAGGTGATTCTGAGGCCAGCCAGGCTGGGAACCATGCATCTGTGTAATCGTAGTATGTGCCTTTCAGGAATGCGATTACCACCATCAGTACACTTAGGAGTCCAACTATAATTAAACTTGAAATACTTATTTTCATGGGAAAAAATGGCTTTCATCTTGTAAGAATTTAAACTGAATTACCTATATCTTTTATTCTAAGATAGATTTATTACATTTCCGAATTCAGCAGTAGAGTACAACAGCTTTTTGCTGTGCACTGTGCTAAATAACTTGTACCTTACTGAATTTTTACAGTAACATTAGGTATGACAATAACATAAATATTAAACTGTTATTACCCCTGTTATTACTTCCCTGTTTCAGAGAAGAATATTGAAATTTAATGACATTAAGTAATTTGACCAAGATTATACAACTAAAGGCTTTCAGTTCTAAATATGTCTGACTTAAAAGTCCATTTAAGCACTTACATCATTTTACCTCTCTAGTGATGGTGACACTGAGTCTGTTGTCACATTCATCACTCTGCCCCCCTCCAACTAAGTAGTTAATTAAAATGTTGGTGATCCATGCTGTTGGAAGAGATGAGACAGTCTTTTCCTTTCTGTTAGTGGCTATGTTAACTCTAATGGCTGTGTTAACAAAAAGATGTTAGTGAAGTCACCAGAGGCCCAGTTAGAGACGTCATCTGGGAAGTTGGAAATGCCAAGTGTGGGACCGTTGTGTTGATAGGCTGTTTAGAGCTTTGATCTCAGTAGTCCCCTGAAGCAGCCTTCATTGGATCGGGATGCCACCTGCAAAAAAATATCTGTGGGAGATAGTATGGTAACGTTTCATAAAGCCTTACAAATCACTTTATTAAATTGCTTTATTTCAGATCCTTGCCAGCTCCTAAAACCTATGGTAGCATGAAAGATGACAGTTGGAAAGATGGCTGTTACTGACCAGCAAAGATGAGAATGCAGAGGTCCACAGCTTCATGGATACCCCTTCACCAGGCTAAAAGACAACTTTTATATGCAGACTGTTCAGATAAGACTCATGGGGTTTATAAATCCCAGCCCTCTCTGTCTTAATTAGCACAAACTGACGGAGATGATCAAGCAGCACTTTAATGACATTTAACATCAGATGTGTTTGGTAATCATACAATCACTCTCCATGGAATCACATTTAGTTTTGTTTAATAGAAACTAAGTTGATTTTTTAATATTTGACAGAGGCCAATATCTGGGCAAAAAACTAACGGATGCCAAAGAGAAATGCCCATTTGTAAATGAGAGAATACCTTTGTGCACAAGAAAATGGTGAATTCAAGCTCTCCAAAACTTCGCATTCAACCTAATTTACTGTATAAATAGCATCAATAAATATTTGTGTTAATGAGAACTAATATTCTGACTAATTATCTAAAATGTTTCACTAGTGTTTCACTAGTACTCCAAGAAACTAAATTGAGATGGAAGGGAAGATGGGGGTGGGAAGAAATCTAGGCTAGAGATTTCAAACATGATACCTAAATTTGTGAGAATTCTATAAATTATTTTTGCAGATTCACCAGAAAAAATTGTCATTTTGTTTGGTCTTAAGTTTTGGATGTAGCTCCCGTACCACCAGCACCAGAGAACGTTCCACCGTGCATCCGCCGTGTTGCATTGACACATCGGACTTCTGCCTGTTTGTTTTGATTGCCAAAAGGGCTTAATAACAGTTGTACAATCTTTCTAAACTTTATAGCTCCTGGCTCAGGAAAGATAGCCTTTGCTGTTGAAGCCAACGTCTTCACATGCTGTCATATCTGTTATAGAACTAAGAGATCGTGTTTTCATTAGCAGGTCTCCATGATACGAAAGAGCAAGTAGTGTGTGTCTTCATCCTTGATCTAACTAACACCGCCTCCGTGCTCACAGCCTCGAACAAAACCATACCATGAGAGAGAAGGGGGAAATCTATGCACTTCACTTACAAAATCTCTGGTAATGACCGTTGTATTGTTACTGTTCACTGACACAACGGTCTGTTACGTGGTAGGAAGATACAGCCGGCTGGATCCACTTCACTTGATCCACTTCAAACTAGGTAACTGTATACAACCTCCTTGGAGAATACTGTCCCTTTTGACTTGGATTCTGCCTTACGTTAATTTTTACATTTTTGGTAACAAATGAAACCACTCCGTATGACTCTAACCTGTTAAATACTTGCTCTCTAGTGGCCCCTTGTGTATTCTGGAAATCACTTATTTCGGTTTTATTAGACAATTACGAGACAAACTTTCTTCAGCAGGCTTCTCCTTTTTCATGGTGAGGTCTGTTTTAAAATACTTAATTTGAATGGCTCTGAAATACTGGCAATCAGGTTACCGAAGGGATTTTAGAGATGTGAACATAAGTTCATTTCTTGTTAGTAAAAGACATTCTGTAAGTTGGCAGAAATTGAGAGACAAAAGAGAGACTTGATATTCGGGATAGCATTAAGGTTGATAGGTTGAGAGAATGATAAAATGTTTAAAACCAAGACCCCCATTCTGCCATGACACCATGGGATTTTTTATTAGCTTGACCGTTAGGGAGTCATTCAGTTAGCACACGCAGCTGGAGATTCAAACTGCCAGTGCTAATGTATTCGGTGTATGATGCAAGGAAGAAGTTCTGTCCTTGAATTGGAGGGTGATGGGTGTGGGTCAGGGAAGGGCGGCGCCAGAATTCCACATGATGATGAACTAAAAAATGTTGCTTTTCAGAGGAAGATAAAGAAAGCATCTGCTTTGGGTGGGGGGTATCTCATGTAAAAATCTAAGTAAAAGAAAGAACTTGCCACTGTCTCTTTTTAAAACCATATGTATACAAAATAGGTCTCAGTTTCAGTGCAACATTGCAAAAGAAAAATATGCTGCAATCTAATAATTACAAGGAATTTTAACTCTATTTGAAACACCCATTACATTAAGTTAGATTATCTGTTTCAAAAGGAGTATTCAGGTTATTTAACTTTGTTTTTAAATGGCTGCATCAGAAAAAAAAATGTCTATTTTTTTTTTATTAAAATACTTCATCACTTATTAAAAACGTATTTGGATCTGAGTTGGGTAAAACATTATTTTACCTGCTGTTGTACTACCACAGACTATTGGCTTTTAGGTTCCTAAAGAGAAAAATTGCCTTTTTACTAGAAGGACTTTGTGTATTGCCAATTTTTCTGTTTGGGAATATCTAAGGATTCGCTGTGGTTAGTCTTACAGAAGAAATGTGGATTTGATAAACTAGTGCCTATGATTTTAACTTATGTTTGATATATAGTAGTAAGGGTTTTATGAATGTTGATTATTTTTCTGTGCCAACAGCCCAGAATTGTCACTTATATGTAAGCAGAGAGCTCTGAGCTCTGCTTCCAAAGTTATTTAATTTTTTCAGTGTTTGAATGTTATTTTTTTGTAAGTGTGTTAATAAAAGTGTAAAAAATTGGAAAAAAAATATAAATATTCTTAACTCGAGCATTTGCTGGATCATTTTTCTACAGAACTTGTTTGTATAATATGAAACACTCTCTGAAGAGTTAACTTTTTTCAGTTTTCATGCCCTGGAAATCACATTTTGTAAAACTGGGGACCATTCATAATTGTCAGATACTTTTTAAAATTATCTCAGTACATCACTTTTATAAGAGTTTTTTTGAAAGGAAATTAGAAACATGTGTCCCCAGATATTTGTATGACTCTAGAATGGTCTAGACTATGTATGTTTAAATTTTTATTGAATGTACAGACATCCATTTTTGACATTACGCATGGTCCTTTTTCAGATCACATGAAGTTTGATTTGCAAACATTTCTATAGCTGAACTTGTATGTGTGGTTGCCTCCTTAATAAAACAGCCTGACCATAATGTTTATTATTAAATTTATATTGGTTTTTTCAAGTGTTTTATGAATTTCTGGATATGGTAAGATTCCCCACCCCAAGTTGCCTACGGTTGGTTTCAGTAAATTTCTCAGTTGATTTTTTTTTTTTTTTAAACACACAGACCCAAGTCAATGTATTGCCCTTTCAAACTTGATCTTCATGAGTTGGAATATATCATGTTATATTCTCCTTGTCGTAGTTATTTCATATTTGAATTATTTGGAGTATACTTATAGTTTATTCAAAACTGGTATGTTCTTGGAACTTTGTCACTGGCTATGAATTGATACCTACTTTTAAAAAGCCAGCATATGTAAAACAAGCAAAAAGCCATTATTTATGAGTTTCCAGAAGGGAAAATTAATACATTTTCAAACCAAATACATTTACTTAGTTAATTGTGCATTTTTCTCTCAGAGATAAATGGGGAAAATCCAGAATTATACTCTGTTTAATTAGTTCCCCACATTCCTTTTGAAAGTTTTTACTGTCTCTTATGTTACAATTAGTCTCATTTAATGCAGCATAGAGAAAGGATACCATGTTTGAATTTTCCCTCAAACCAACCCAAAAACTTCTAAGAACTATTTAAAATTATCTGAGTATTTGTAAATCAGTGAATGAAAAGTTTTCTTAAATTTCTTATATACCCAGTACATTGGAAAACCCATATATGGAGGTTCTTGTGAGATATTTGCTATATCAAAGTTTAGCTTTGAGTTACAAAAGCAGAATAAATAGTAGAGAAACCAACTTCGAGACAGGTAGTGAACAGAGTGTTCACATGAGCATGAAGCCAAAGTTAGGAACCCCTAATATATTTTTAATGATCCTTAATATAAGTCTGAGTGGACTAAGTGGTCCTCTAGTTCCTAGTCTGAAAATGGAACATTTCAGTCATGGACCTTATTAAAACCATGTTAACTGCATGCCAATTTCAAGCCAATTCTTTAAACTGGGCTAAACATAATGTTTTCTCTTTAAAAAAAAAAGCCTTTGATTTTGAAACTAGTAGAGACTATTAATATAAATGACCCCACATTTCACCTTGGGATCCTGCAATCCCACCATCCAGAAATAAGTATTTAAGTGCTGGTGTAACATAATGCTAAGTGAAAGGGCAGAAAGTCTTCTGTTCAGGATGAGAAAAATATTTCACATGAGTTTGCTTTTGAACAGAGGTGTACATTAACTGATGTTGAAAGCTTGACCCACATATCTCTATTCCTGAGTGCAGATATTCCTAAATGTTATTTTAAAAAATCTGTCATATGTATTGTTTATATCTTTATAATGGTTGGTTTTCTTGTGAAAGATTATGTTTACTGTATAAAACTAGAGAAATACAATGACATTATAAAAGAAGACAAAGCACTTAATTCCATAGGTAATCTACCACTTAAATTTAAGGAGGTTGTCAATTTGTTTTTTCTTCTTATGAAATTGGGATCATATTCATGGTTGACACCATAACTTTATCTTGACTCCAAGGTCACTGCCATCATTTAGATGGATTTTGCTGGGGGAGGAGTTTGAGAAGGAGTCTACAGATAACAATTCCAAAACTTCACCAAACCAGTATTATCACAGTTATTCATATATATGTTATTGACACTTGCCACACACACCGCCCCCTCCCCCGCCACAACAGTCTAGCAGACTGAACTGACAGTATGGGTTGAATACAGTTCCCGTTTTAAAACAAAATACCTCTTAAGAAATAATAGGCACAACCAAATAAAGAATTGAGATGGTCTAGATTAGAGTTATCAATCGTCAGGATCACTTGATTGGCTGTTAAAACAGATTTCTGCACCCCACCCCAAGCATGCCTGTTCAAAAATAGAGCTCTGATTCTGAGAACAAAACTTCTAGGAGTAGGATTCCTCTACATAGTCAGGTGCTCATTTCTGGACTAAGTTGACTGTGGTCAGATGATCGGGGTTAATTAAAAGCCACGCAGCCCCTATGAAAACGTGGATGGAATGAGGAAAGACCATTTTCCCTGAACATGGTGCTTGCACCACCAATGTCTTCGTACATATCCTGTGAAATGACTGTTTCGTGTCAGTGGTCATATGTTCTTAGAGGTAACATCTGCAGTGAGAGAAGGCTCTAACAGTATTTTTTTTTAATTTTTTATTTTTTATAAACATATATTTTTATCCCCAGGGGTACAGGTCTGTGAATCGCCAGGTTTACACACTTCACAGCACTCACCAAAGCACATACCCTCCCCAATGTCCATAACCCCACCCCCCCCAACCCCCCTCCCCCCAGCAACCCTCAGTTTGTTTTGTGAGATTAAGAGTCACTTATGGTTTGTCTCCCTCCCAATCCCATCTTGTTTCATTGATTCTTCCCCTACCCACTTAAGCCCCCATGTTGTATCACCACTTCCTCATATCAGGGAGATCATATGATATATACACAATGGAATACTATGCAGCCATCAAAAGAAATGAAATCTTGCCATTTGCGACGACGTGGATAGAACTAGAGCGTATCATGCTTAACGAAATAAGTCAAGCGGAGAAAGACGACTCTAACGACTTTTAACCCTTGGCTCAGTTGTCCTTGAGTCCCAGCATCATTCCTGTACTTGAATTCCATGAAGTACCTCAGTCACTATAAATTCCCCTTGGTACCTAGGTCAGTTTAAGCTAAGATTCTGTTCATTCCTCAGAGAAGAAAGAGTTAATTTTTCAAGTGATTTTTGAAGTTGATATACAAAATATGTCCAGAAGAGTACAAAATGAATGTTGAGCTCTCTGAGTTACTAAGTGATTACATGTGTAACCACGTGGGCAAGAAATAGACTGTTAGCACCCCAAAAGCTCTGCTGGTGCCACCTTCCAGTCACTGCGTCCTTCTCTTCAGGATAGCAGCTATCCTGACTTACAACATTATAATTTAGTTTTACCTATTTGTGAGCTTTATATAAGTGGAACCATATACTGTAATTTTTTTTCTATCTTATTTTGATTAAAGAGGGGAAATGGGGTTTCTCTCAGACTCAGCCACTAAACAACAAAAGTATTCAACAAAACTGTATTCACCCATGTTGCTGATGTCACCGTAGTTTTCTCTCATTGCCATGCTATATGCCATTGTATAAATATATCACAATTTGTCCATTCTAATGTCGAAGGACAGTGGGGCTGTTTCCAGTTTGGCCTCTTAAAAATAATGCAGCTTTGGACTTCAGGCACAGTCAAGATGGAGTACACGCTCAAAATCCTCTCCCACTTAAAACGAAAAATGCAAAAGGCAACTACCTGAGGACACCAAAAAATACACAAAAGCAGATGGAATGGGAGTAGAGTCAAACCTGGAGCAGAGATCCAGACAAGGATCCAGACAAGGGTGTTTTCATCCCCCACCCCCTCCGCCTTCTCTCTTGGCCCCACGTCAGGAGAGGGCCTCCAGTAGAGCTACCGTAGTGGTTCGTCCCTCCGATAGGTTAAACCAGAGGAAATTCTGAGGTGAAAGAACATGTTGAGGAGTTTTCTTTTCTCTCTTTTCTCCCATGACATGTCACTGGTGAGCCCCCAGGTAAGCCCCAATAACAAGCAGTGCCAACAGTTAAAATTGATGGAAACTTTCTGGACAGAAGAAATGGGAAGAGAACACTCGGCAGTCTGAAGAATTGAAATGATCTTCATTTTTTTTTTTTTCTGTTTATACTCTCCTTGTCCTGAAGATGGGTGTGCTGTGAGGGCTGCACAGTAATGGTGGTAGAGCTAACAGTCCAGGAGGACCCCCATGTATCTGGCCAAGAGACGGGGCAAAGGGGCCCTGGGCAGCAAAGGGGGATACCAAAGAGAAGAGAGCTAGAGCAGGGACTCCTCTTATTTTGTTGTAATTAGCACAACCTCTAAACTTAACCTTGAGCTGTGCATACTCAGACCCAAAACAGCACAGCAAGGTCTTCGAGAACTGAACTACAGTTGAGAGCACTGAATATGACATGGGCCAGCTACTGAGTATCAGGGCATGTGTGAGATTGATCCAATACAGCATAACAAGCCTTTGTAAACCAAACTGATGTTAGAACCACAGCCTGCAGAATATAAAACAGAACTTGCATCTGATCCTATCTGGGTTGGTTATTAAACAAAAATCAACATTGCTCAGAATATTTTAACAGGACCTAGAATCTATAATATTAAAAATGTTCAATGAATAAAGTCATTCAACATATAAAGAACTAGGAAACTGATCAATTCTCAAGGAGGGCAACAAATGTCAATATCAAGATGATACAGATATTAGAACTATCATTTTTTAATTTTTTTATTAACACACAATGTATTATCTGCTTCAGGGGTACAGAGAACGATCAAATTCTAAGGCAGCTGTTAGGAGAAAGGAAAACATGAGATGAATGAACTGTAGAAATTCTCAAGAGGGGAGCACCTGGGTGGCGCACTTGTTTAGGCATCTGATTCTTGATTTCAGCTCAGGTCATGAGCTAGAGCTCTGCATGGGGCTCTAGGCTCAGTGGGGAGTCTGCTTGAGATTCTCTCCCTGTTTTATTCCCGTTCCTGCCTGCACATGTGTGCTCACGCTCTCTCTCTTTTAAAAATAAATCTTAAAAAACAGTGTGTGAGAGTAGTATTTTTTTTTTAAGAACCAAATGGAAAGTTCAGAACTGAAAAGATAGCTGAAATTTCAATAATTTGCTAGATGGGCTCAATAGCTGACTGATGATGATAGAAGAATCAATGATTTTGAAGAGAAATCAGAATTTGTCCAATTGAGAACAGAGTAACAAAAGACCAAAAATAAATAAATAAATGAGCAGAGACTTAGGAACCTGAAAACCAATACCAAAATTGTTCTAATATTTGTGTCATTGAGTCCAGCAGTAAACTGGCTCTCAAAAAAAAAAAAGAAGAAGTCTTTTTTTGTAATGTTTTCCTATGTCCAGGTGTAAGTATTCCCGGTGTGGCTGTTTTCAAGGCATCAACATGATGTCACTGAACATGGAGTTGGGAAGAGACATGCACAATCAACAAGCTGGCTTCAGCACACCTGTGTTGGTCCCAGAGAAAGAAGAGAAAGAAGTAGCACAGAAAAATTATTTGAAAAAATGATGGTTAAAATTCCCAAATTTGGGGCGCCTGGGTGGCTCAGTGGGTTAAAGCCTCTGCCTTTGGCTCAGGTCACGATCCCAGGATCCTAGGATCCAGCCCCGCATCGGGCTCTCTGCTCAGTGGAGAGCCTGCTTCCCTTCCTCTCTCTCTGCTTGCCTCTCTGCCTAATTGTGTTCTCTGTCAAATAAATAAAATCTTTTTAAAAAATATTCCCGGGCACCTGGGTGGCTCAGCTGGTTAAGCGACTGCCTTCAGCTCAGGTCATGATCCCAGAGTCCCGGAATCGAGTCCCACATCGGGCTCCCAGCTCCATGGGGAGTCTGCTTCTCCCTCTGACCTCTCCTCTCATGCTCTCTCACTCTCTCTCTCAAATAAATTTTAAAAAAAATTTTTTTTTTAAATTTAAAAAATATTCCCAAGTTTGATAGGCATACATTTACAGATTCAAGAATGCCAATGACACGAGTCTGTCTATATTGATAGCCAGATAAACTCAAAACCACACCCAGACTCATCATAATTGAACTGTTCACAACTCAGGGGTGCCTGGCTGAGTCAGCTGGTGGAGCATGTGACTCTTGATCTTGGGATTGTAAGTTCGAGCCCCGTGTTTGGTGTAGAGCTTACTTTAAAATAAAAAATAAACTTTTGGGGCACCTGGGTGGCTCAGTGGGCTAATCGTCAGCCTTTGGCTCAGGTCATGATCCCAGGGTCCTGGGACTGAGTCGCACATTGGGGTCTCTGCTTAAAGGTGAGCCTGCTTCTCCCTCTCCCTCTGCCTGCCACTCCCCCTGCTTGTGCTCTCTCTCTCTCTGTGTCAAGTAGATAAATGAAATCTTTAAAAATAAATAGATAAAAATAAAGCGCACAATCTTGGGATTGTAAGTTTGAGCCCTGTGTTTGGTGTAGAGCTTACTTGAAAATAAAAAATAAACTTCTTGGGCACCTGGGTGGCTCAGTCAGTTAAGCATTTGCCTTCTGCTCTGGTCATGATCCCAGAGTCTTAGAATAAGAGTCCTGCATTAGGCTCCCTGCTCAGCAGGAAGTCTGCTTCTCCATCTATCCCTCTCCCTTGCTCATCATCTCTCTCTCAAATAAATAATAAAACTTAAAAAAAAAAAACCCTGCTTAACTCAAAACAGAATAAACTCAAACACATACCCAGAAAGAAGCTAATCAAACTGCTAAAACTGAGCAATTAAATATTGAAAGCATCAAGATAAAAACATTATATATAGTGGAACAACAATTGAATTGATCAGATTTCTGGTCAGAAACTGGAGGCAAGAAGATAGTGAACAGTATTTTTAAACTGCTGGAAAAAAAGGGAAATACCAACTCAATTTTCTATCTACTGAAAATTTTCTTCAAGAATCAAGGCAAAATAAAGACATTTTTCAGGTGAAGGAAAATAAGAATTTGTAGCTACAGACTTGTTTAAAGGAAATGATGCTAGAAGGAAACTGAGAACTGTAAGAATGAAGGAAAGATAGCAAATGTTAAATATATGGGTAAAGAGAAAAGACAGTTTTTCTAAGTTCTTTAAAATATGACTGTTGAAATCAAAAACTAATTGTCAAGAGAAGTTTTCAGTGCATTTAGGAATAATACATAGGACTATAAGAAGAATAAAGGGATATATATACATGTGTGTGTGTATAGTTATGAGCCTTCTTTATTTTGCTTGCAATGGCAAAAATATTAACACTAAAGAGATTGAAGGATTAGGTATATATATTATATATGTGTGTATATTGAAACTATAATTGGAAAAAAAGAATAGATTAAGTTATAAATCTGTTGAAATACTATAAAAGGCAGGAAAGGTGAAAAAGAAGAACAAAAACAGAGGACAAACAGAAAGTAAATATTAAAATGGTAGACTAGGGGCACCTGGGAGGCTCAGTTGTTGAGCAGCTGCCCTGGGCTCAGTCATGATCCCGGACTCTTGAGATTGAGCCCTGCATCGGGCTCCCTGCTCAGCCCTCTCCCTCTGCCAGCTGCTCCCTTGCTTGTGCTTGCTCACTTTCTCTGTCAAATAAATAGTCTTTTTAAAAAATGGTAGACTAAATCCAACCATACCAATAATTTCATGAAATGTAAAAAATGGACTAAACATTTGGTAAAGGCCAAATTAAAAGAGATAGATTACATTAAAAAAAGAGTATATCCAACTATATGCTGTTGTAACTATGCTATACATAAATATGAAGACATAGGTTAAAAGTAAGAGGATGAAAAAGCATACAATGCAGACATCAATCAAAAGAAAACTAGTGATTGGAGCACCTGGGTGGCTGAGTTGGTTAAGCATTGGACTCAGTTTTTGGCTCAGGTCATGATGTCAAGGTCATGAGATGGAGCCCTGTGTTGGTTTCCACACTCAGCAGGGAGTCTGCTTTTCTCTTTGTCTCCTCCCCCACTGTCTGTCTGTTTGTCTCTCTCAAATAAATAATCTTAAAAAAAAAAAAAAAACCAATGACAATATTATCAAAGACTTATGAATGAGGAATATTACTAGGAATAAAAAGGGAAATTACATAATGATAAAAGGTTAATTCACCAAGAAAATGTAACCATCTGAAAAAAATGTATGCTCCTAATAACAGATCTTTGAATTCATGAGGCAAAAACTGTTAGAGCTGAAAGGAGAATGACAAATCCAGAATTGTAATTGATAGAACAAGTAGTCAAAATTAGGGTACAGAAGACTTGAACAGCACTATAAATCAACTTGACTAAACTGACATTTAAAGAAAACTCAATTCAGTAACAGTATAAAACACATTCTTTGGGGGCACCTGGGCGGCTTCAGTGGGTTAAGCCTCTGCTCAGGTCATGATCTTGGGTTCCTGGGATCGAGCCCCACATCGGGCTCTCTGCTCAGCAGGGAGCCTGCTTCCCCCCACTCTCTCTCTGCCTGCCTCTCTACTTGTGATCTCTCTCTGTCAAATAAATAAAAATATTAAAAAAAAAAAAAACCCAGCACATTCTTTTAAATTACACATGGAATATTCACCAAAACATTATATGCTGGGTCATGAAACAAGAACAAGTTTTCTATTAACAAATTTTATTCACTGAATGAAAGTTAAAGCAGAAATCAATTACAATAAGATAGATATCTGGAAAACAACAATTTGGAAATTTTAAAACTTTCATTAGAAATTAGAAAATATTTTTAGTTGAATGAAAATGAAGGTTAAAAACATTGAAATTTGGGGGGAAAGCTAAAGTAACTAGAAGGAGATTTATAATATTAAGTGCTTATATTAGAAAAAAATGTGGTTGGCAGAACAGAATCCCTCCAAAGATGTCCACATCCTAATCCCTGGAACCTGGAAGTATGTTTAGTTCCATGGCAAACAGATTTAAAGCTGCAGAAGGAATTCAGTTTGCTAATCTGCTGACTTGGAGATAGGTTGTCCAAGTGTAGCCAATGAAAACGCAAGGGTCCTTAATCTGGAGGAGGGAGGCAAAAGAGGGAGAAACAGAGAGATGGCAGCATGAGAAGGACTCAATCTAATATTGCTGGAGGAAAGTTGGCCCTGAACCATGGGATGCAGGCCCTCTCCAGAGCTGGGAAAGGCAAGGACATGGATTCTCCATGAAGGCTCTGGAAGAAATAAAGCCCTGCTAATGCCTTGGTTGTAGCCTCATGAGAAAATTTCAGACTTCTGGCCTACAGAATGGTGAGATAATGTGTTTGTGTTGCTGTAAGCCACTAAATTAGTAGCCATTTGTTACAGCAGCAGTAAGAAACTAAGAAACGAAAGTGTTTAAATCAATGTTCTAAGCTTCTGCCTTAAGAAACTAGAAAAAGGAAAGAGAAGGAAAGAATAAAGAGTAGAAATCCATGCAATCCTGAAAACAAAACAACTGTGAGTGAGGTCACAGTAATGCTACTCTGAACTTTCTGGTATAAGGGCATAGATCTCTGCTGGGTTTTCATGGAAAACTGAAATTAATGGGTAAAATGATGCGTGTATGCTCAACAGCTGCAGATCTTTTCTAAACCGTTTTCCGAAGTGGTTGTACCAGTTTACATTCCTACTGCAGTGCATGAATATTCCCATTGCTCTCCGTCCTTGCCAGTGTTTGGTATTGACAGCTCTTCCTATTTTGGTCATTTGAGTATGTTGTGGTAATCTTTGTGGGTTTAATTTTCATTTCTTTGATAACTTGTGATGGTTGAGTACATTTTCATATCTTTTTGACAAATGAATATTCTCTTGTTGAAAGCTGTTCAAATAACTTATCTCCTCCTCTTACAGATTTGTAGTTCTGTATGTATCCTGGATAATAAGTAGATGTAGTTTTTAGTAGTTTTTTGTGATTTTTATCTTTTTAATGAGTTTTAATCAGTTTCACCAGGAATTTTTCAATTTTATCCTTGCAGCTATTAGTTTGATGCATCCCAGGGTCCCGTCCTTGGCCTACTTCTCTGTCTACACTCACTCAATGGTTCATGGCTTAGAATTCATCTATTATATGTCTGGAATTCAGACCCATTTCCTGAACTCTAGATTTACATATGCAGCTGCTGATTTAACATCTTGGATATCTGTGGATATCTCAGGGTATGCATGCGCAAAACCAATCTTGCAAAACTCTTCATCTTTCTTGGCTGATGCCACAGGCTGAAAACAAACTTAGGAATCTTTCTTGATGACTCTCCCTTGCTCTCCAAACCCTATCTCTCTCTCTCTCTCTCTCTGTCTCTCTCTCTCTCTCTCTCTCTCACACACACACACACACACACACAATAAGCTTCACAGGAAAAAGATTTTTGATTTATTTATCACTATGTCATAAGTGCCTAGAACAGTACCTGACACATTGTAGGTGTTCAAATATTGAATGAAAACGTTGCTAGTGAGAGTCCTTAGAAAGCAATTTTTAACACTTAACAAAATTTAAAATGTACCTTTAGATTCAATTATCCCACTTCTAAGAATTTATCTTACAGATATATCTGCACATTTGCTAGTGTACATGTGAATATAAGGACATTTATTACACTATTATTTAGTGGAATTTTTTTTCAGTTCTTCAAACCTTTGTTTTATTATTTATTCAGGTATAATTCACATACAGTGTTATATTAGTTTCATGTGCACAATATGATTCAACAATTCTCTACATTTTTCAGTGCCCATCATGGTAAGTGTACCCTTAATTCTCTTTCTTTCACCAATCCCCCCCCCACCTCTCTTCTGGCAACCACCAGTTTGTTCTCTGTATTTAAGTCTCTTTTTGTCCCTTTTTTTCTTTCATTCTTCGTTCTTTTGTTATATTCTGCATAAGTGAAATCATCTGACATTTATCTTTCTCTGGCTTATTTCACTTAACATTATCCCCCTTTAGGTCCATCCACATTGTTGCACATAGCAAACTTTTATTCTTGTTTATGGCCAAGTAATATTCCATAGTTTATATATAACACATCTTCGTTATCCATTCATTGGTTGATGGACTTTAGGATTATTCTTTCCAGCTCTGTGAAAAAGGTTAATGGTATTTTGATGGGGATTCCATTAAATGTTTACATTGCTTTGGGTAGATTGGACATTTAAACAATATTAATTCTTCTAGTTCATGAACACAGACTATCTTTCCATTTGCTTGGTCATATTTAATTTCTTTCATCAGTGTTTTATAGTCTTTGGAGTACAGATCTTTCTCCTCCTTGATTAAGTTTATTCCTATGTATTTTATTATTTTTGGTGTATTTATAAATGGGATTATTTTCTTTATTTCTCTTGTTGTGCTACTTCATTATTAGTGCATAGAAATGCAATGGATTTTGGTATATTAATTTTGCATCCCATGACTTTATTGAATTCACTTATCAGTTCTAATAGCTTTTTGGTGGAGACTTCAGGGTTTCCATATTTAGTTCCTGTCTTCTACAAATAGTGAAAATTTTACTTCTTCCTTACCAATGTGGATGCCTTTTTAAAAAGATTTATTTATTTATTTTAGAGAGAGTGTGTGTCTGTGTGAGAGGGGTGAGGGACAGAGGGAGAGGGAGAGAATCCCCAAGCAGATTTCCCACTGAGTGCAAAGCCTGACACTGGGCTCAATCCCAGGACCCTGAGAGCATGACCTGAGCAAAAATCAAGAGTCAGATGCTTAATTGACTGAGCCACACAGGCACACCTATGGATGATTTTATTTCTTTTTCTTGTCTGATTACTGTGGCTAGGATTTCCGGTACTCCATTGAATGAAAGTGGTGAGATTAGACATTCTTGTCTTGTTTCTAATATTAGAGAAAAGGTTCTCAATTTTTTCACCATTGAGTACTATGTTAGCTATGGATTTTTCATATATGGCCTTTATTATGTTGAGCTATGTTTCCTGTAAACATGTTTTGTTGAGAGTTTATCATGAATGGATATTGTACTTTGTCAAATGTTTTTTCTGTATCTTTGAATATGATCATATCATTTTTATTCTTTGTCTTGTTGATGTGATGTACCACAATGATTTGTGAATATTGAACCACACTTGTATCCCTGGAATAAATTTCACTTGATCATGGTGAATAATTTTTCTTTAATATATTGGACTTTGTTTGCTAATATCTTGTTGAGGATTTTTGCATCTATATTCATCGGAAATATTGGCCTGCAGTTTTCTTTTTTAGTAGCGTCTTTATCTGGTTTTGGTATTAGGGTAATGATGGATTCATAAAATGAATTTGGAGGTTTTTCTTCCTTTTGTATTTTTGGAAAGAGCTGGAGGAGAATGGGTATTAATTCTTCCTTACATTTTTGGTAGAATTCACCTGTGAAGCCATCTGGTCCTAGACTTTTATTTGTTGGGAATTTTTTATTACTGATTCAATTTCATTGCTAGTCATCAGTCTATTCAAAATTTTTTTATTTCTTCCTGAATCATTTTTGGAAGGTTATATGCTTCCAGGCATTTATCCATTTCTTATAGGTTGTCCAATTTGTTGGCATATAATTTTTAATAATATTCTCTTATAATCCTTTGTATTTCCGTGGCATTAGTTGTTATTTCTCCTTCATTTCTGATTTTATTTATTTATTTGAGTCCTCTTTCTTTCTTTCTTTCTTTTTTTATTGAGTCTGGCTAGAAGTTTATCAATTTTCTTGATCTTTTCAAAGAACCAGTTCCTGGTTTCATTGATCTGTTCTATTGATTTTTATAGTCTCTATTTCATTTATTTTGCTCTAATCTTTAGTATTTCCCTTTTTCTAATGGCTTTTAGCTTTGTTCTTCTTTCTCCAGCTCCCCTAGGAATAAGATTAAGTTGTTTGCTTGAGCTTTTTCTTGCTTCATAAGGTAAACTTGTATTGTTATAATAGTCTCAGCACAGCTTAGAACAGCTATTACTGTAGCCCAAAGAGTTGGGATGATTGTGTTTTCATTTTTGTTTGTCTCCATGTACTACTTTTATTTCCTCTTTGATTTTGTGGTTCAAGCATTCATTGTTTAGTAGCTTGTTGTTTAGTGTACATATATTTGAGTTCTTTCCAGATTATTTTCTTGCAATTGATTTCTAATCTTATACCATTATGTTTGAAAAAGATGGAGAATATTATTTCAGTCCTTTTGAATTTGTTGAGACTTGTTTTGTGGCCTAACATGTGACCTATTCTGGAGAAAGATCCATGTGCTCTTGAAAAGAATGTGTAGGGGCCCCTGAGTGGCTCAGTTGATTGGGCATCTGCCTTTGACTTGGGTTGTGATCCTGGAGTCCTGGGATTGAGTCCCACTTGGCACAGAGTCTGCTTCTCCCTTTCCTTCTGCTCCTCCCCCACTTGCAGTCTCACTCTCTTTCTCAAGTAAATAAATAAAACTTTTTTTTTTTTAAAGAGAGAAGTATGTGTATTCCACTGTTTTGGATAAAATATTCTGAATATATCTGTTAGGTCTATCTGGTCTAATGTGTCATTCAAAGCCACTATTTCTTGTTGATTTTCTGGATGGTCCATCCGCTGATGAACTTGCCTAATTGCTGTGGCTAGGACTTCCACTTCTATGTTGAATAAAAGTAAGTGGGCCTCCTTGTCTCGTTTGTGGACTGACAGCTTTTCACCTTTATTGTATTGAGGTATGTTCCCTCCATACCGACTTTGTTCAGAGTTTTTATTGTAAATGGATGTTCAAACTTCCTCTTCTCAAACCAAGATATTTCCACCATAATCTGACACACAACAACATATTTTCATCAAGTTGTAGGTTTCTTTCCCACAAAACTTCAGAAAAAGATCTATGAGTATCCATGAGAAGATAAAAGTTACTAACATTTGAGAGAAAGAAAAAAAATTTGAAATCTATAAATCTCAGAGTCAGGAAAGAATTATAAGAGACATACTTATTCATTCAACAAATTATTCAACGTCAATGCACCAGGGTCTACATTATGCCCAGTATTCATAGAGTAAGGAGCTCTTACAATTATTAAGGTCACAGCCTAAGTTATTCAGTTTTTTCCAAACATTCTCAGTTGTGGAAACAGATGTTAAGATTGTGGCAGAGTGGATAAGAGCATCTGGGATCAGGCCTGAGTTGAGTCGTTGCTCCACCACTTAGCAGCTGTGTGACCCTTAGGCGGCCACTTCATTAAATTTCAAAATATCCCTTCTCCCCTCACAAAAGGTGCTTGATCATAAGATTGACACCAAAAACTTGCTGTGCAGATTAAAAGAATCAAAGCATATAAAGAACTTCACATACTGCCTGGGCTTCAGTAAACATTAATTATTTTAATTATATTTAATTAATAATAATAATAATTATTATTATTATTTTAATTATTAATGCTGAAAACAATATTTGGAAGAATATTAATTGGTCAGTATATAATAAATTGGGCTTCAAGTAGCAGAAAACTTGCTTTTCAGGAACATATATATAAGTGTGCAATACATCTAAATTAGATTATTTGTGTTTTTAAGATTTTGTTTATTTGACAGATCACAAGTAGGCAGAGAGGCAGGCAGACAGAGAGGGAGGAGGCAGGCTCCCCACTGAGCAGAGAACCCAATGTGGGACTCGATCCCAGGACACTGGGATCATGACCTGAGCAAAGGCAGAGGCTTTAACCCACTGAGCCACCCAAGTTTTAGGTTCTTAACTGTGTCTATTTCTATATGGATGCCTACTTTCTCTCTGTCTTTGGGATAGCTCTTTCTCAGCCTCTTTGGGCATGCTTCTTGACTTTTCACTATGTTCAAACGGTTGAATATCCTCTAATTAAGGAGGGGACAGGAGGGAGTGGGGGAAAGTGCTGCTGAATACAGAGCTCGCAAGATCAGTGAAATGGAGAGGCAGCTTTTAAAGGTCATATTATGCACACGCACTGAATGCCTTACCTTTAAGATCCATCCCACAGCCACACGCCAACCTTTCAGTCTTTTGACATTACCACCTGCTGTGGCAGAGGCTCTGTCTTCAAGAACATTTCATTGTTGAGGTTGTTTGCTTTGTTTGTTATTGATAGCACCTTCCCTTTCTTTTGATGATATTTAAACTGTGGTTTTTATTAGCTTTTCCACAAGAAACTTGTTGAGGGAGGGGAGTCCTTCCGCGTCAGCCCCACCTTGGAAAGTCAAGATGCTATTTTCTATTCTGAACACCAGGGGGCAATCTTGTTTTCTCTTGGAGTGTCTTTAAAGCCCAAGTCTCCCTCGCTCGCTGTAAATTCACTTACTTTTGTTTCAGTATGAGTCAATCAGTGTGAGATTTTCATATTTATCAAAATAAAATGAGAATGATGACTAAACGTAATGTGGTGTCTTGGGTGGGATGCTAGGGTGGAAGAAGGCCATCAAGCAAAAACTAAGGAAATCTGACTACAGCGTGGATATTAGTTAATAATAATATATCAGGGTTGCTTTATCAAGGGGCACCTGGGTGGCCCAGTTGGTTAAGCGACCACCTTCCGCTCAGGTCATGATCCTGGAGTCCCAGGATCAAGCCCCATGGGGGCCTCCTTGCTGAGCAGGAAGTCTGCTTCTCCTTCTGACCCTAACCACCTCGTGTTCCCTCTCTCATTCTCCCTCTTTTAAATAAATAAAATATTTTTTTAAAAAAATATTGCTTTGTCAATTGTGACAAATATAGCATACTTATGTAAGATGTTAACAAGATGGGAAACTGGGCAGAGGGTATGAAGGAACTCCCCGTACTAGCTTCGCAAGTTTTCTAGAAGTCTAAGCTGCCAAAATAAAAATAAAATGATTTTTTATTTAAAAAATTCATTTAAAAAGTGAGCCCAGAACATAATTTCCCTTCTCTCAAAACAATGTATTTGAAAGATAACCTGAATATTAAAAAGAAAAATTTGCTAAATGAGCTTTAAGTATACCAAGATATAATTAAATAAGATTGAATAGATTTAAAATACTGAAATATAAAAAAAAAAAAATTGTTATCAGAGCTTTGCAAACTCCCACCAAGCCCTCCCTCAGCCAAGATGAAGGAGGAGAGGCTCCTAGGACAAGTACAGTGAAGCCTACCTCAAGTACCTAAATGTCTGAGAAATCCCTTGAGTTCTCTTGCTGACTCCCATGTATGGGCTCCCTTGAGCCCCTCTTAGCCTGGTGTACTATCTCCAAGAAATGTGACAAAAATCTGCTAAACTTTCTGGAGGAGGTATCAGAGAACTCTTCTCTGATATGTGTTTTTATGTAGCACACCACTTCCCAGGAGTTCCTGAGACCTCTCTCACGCTCTCGAAGATTCTACTCCTTACAAGAGCTCTCTCATTTCTCTTCTCTCTCTCTAAATTCAAACCACAGTCCTTGGGCTCATGGCTCCCTTCCCTTCTCTGGGCATTTTATTCCCTCCTAGCTCCTCCCGTCAGGTGGCCCCACTCCTCATCTAGAGCCATGATGGATTCCTTCCCTGTCATGGGGAGGCGCAGGGATCTGTGGTAGGTGTGAAGGTGTCCATTGACATTTCCGTCCTCCACGTGGGCACAAGGTAGAATTACGATTCCCTTGCCTCAGCCCGTGGAACATACCCACCTGTAAAAACCGGTATATAACTCCACATTTTCTTCCTCCCTCCACAGAAAACACTGTCATTCCTGGTGATGGAGCCTCCCACAGTTTGCACACTTAAGTGAGGACATTGTGGACCGCCCCAGCCAACAGTTGGGGACATACAACATAAGAAAGAAAAGTATCTTTCTGCTTTTAAGCCACTGAGATATTGGGGGTTTTGAGCAACATAGTGTCGCTTGCCCTGACCATCCACCGTTTCTCTAAGCAAAACATACTCTAATTTCCCCCATTTTACATGGGAAAAAACGGAAGCCCTGGGAGATGCATATCACCCAGATACTGAGGAGTAAACCAGGATTAAAACCCAGAAAGTATGGCTCCAACATCAGTGCCCTTGATGACCATCCTTAGAGATGCCCAGAGAAAAAACCCAAGGAAACATCTTCTTTTGCTTTCCCTAAAGAGTGCCATCCTGCTGCTCCCACAGGCCCAGGCGCTTTCCTCCACCTGCTGCAGAGCTGTCCTTAGACTGGCCTGTGTAGGAGACCTCTAGAACCACAGCTTCTCTTTCTTTGTCTACTCCCTTGTTCTGCTGAAGCTTTCTCAGATGCTCATAGGAAAGGGTCCATAGGAGGTTAACTTTTGGAGGTCTTGAATTTTTGAAAATATCTTATTCTTTCCTCATTGTGATGGCAAATTTTATGTGTCAACTTCATTAGGCCACAGTGCCCAGGCATGTGTCAAACATTATTCTAGAAGTTTCTATGAGATTCTTTGCATGAGATTAACATTCACAGAGGTGGGTGTTCTGTTGGTCTCAGCCTGTTGATGGTGATGCTCTTGGCTAGGAATGCCCAAGGCCCTTGCCTGGACCTGTAGGGCTCACAGACCCCATAGACATTCCCCTGGTTGCAGCCATTGCTGTGGTTGGACGGGCTCTCGCGGTTATCATGATCAGAAGATGCACCTAAGTGAAAAACCGTTGGAGAACTTTGAAGAACAAGACTTATCACTCACGAGTTCTAGAGGCCACACAGCAAGGTTGAGGGTAGAGAGATGACAAGAAAGCATGGACTTGAGGTGCAGCTTTTACTGGGGTCTGAGGGTGAGATGGTGAAGACTCAGTTCTAACTGGTGAATTTATTTATTTTAAAGATTTTATTTTTAAGTAGTATCTACACCCAACCTGGGGCTCAAACCCAGAACCCTGAGAGCAAGAGTCACCGGCTCTGCCCACAGAGCCAGACAGGTGTCCCCTTCACTGGTGAACTTAAACCCAAGAGTAGGAAGGGTACAGGAAGGGAAGAGCAACATCACTCAACTAGTTAGTCATCTAGGTTACCCAGCGCTTTCCAAAAGGAGCACTTCATGGGTGGGGTGGCCTGGCTTCTTATATAGTTTTTTTTTTTTTTACTAGTAGCTATGTCATAGAGCAGGCATTATATTTATTTGAGATAGGTGAGAGAAGCGACATGTCACTTAAGAGGCAAGGAATTATGTGCCCAAGGCTGTTCCCACTTGAAATCTCTCCCTCTCTCCCAACTTGGTGGCCTTCTGAGGAAGATGACGAAGCTGTAGGACGGAAGGAGCATCAGTTCTTGAGCAATTCCTTTAGTGCTCAGGAACATCTCCCCTGGGACTTTACAGGAGTGAGCGGTAAACTTCTACTAATCAAAACGTTGAGAATCTGGGGACTGTTCGTTAAAGCAGCTAGCCTCTCCTAACTTACATACTGCCTTTAGAGAAACTGCAACTACACTCCGAAATATCTCTTCTTTATCAATTGTATGTCTTCCTTCAACTCAAACTCTAACCAAGGATGTAATCATTTAAGTTATATACCTTATGTAATATTACAAGAAATATATAGTGGGTCTCTCCTGTTCCTAGCAAAGAGCTCTTAAAACTGTTGGAATTTCCTACGTGACTGAGTGATAGGTGTCTTTTGTTATGTTAATGAGATGGCTTTTGGATGGCTCACGTTCACCTAAGGTTGAGGGCTGGTTGCCGAGAACCAACTGCGTGATCAGAGGGTTGGGACTTTGAGTCCCACCTCCTACCTTTGAGGTGGGAAGAGGGGCCTCAGGTTGAATTACATCACCAGCAGCCGATGATTTAATCAATGGTGCCTATGTAATGAAGCCTCCATAAGAACACGAGGGGAGGGGGTTAGAGCGCTTCTGGGTTGGTGAACGCATGGAGATCCAGGGAGAGTGAAGAGGGCATGAACACTCTGCAGCCTTTCCCCACACCTTCCCTCATGCCCCTCTTCCATCTGACTTCTGGGTTATACCCACTTCTAGTAAGCTGGTCGTCTAGTTAGTAAGTAAAATGGTATTTTTAGTTCTGTGAGCTGCTCTAGCAAAGTAATCAAACCCGAATAGGGGGTCGTTGGACCCTCCCATCTATACACAGTGGGTGAGAAACCAAGTGACAGCTGGGACTTAAGATTGGTCCCTGAGCGGGGAATACGAGGGCAGGCTCATAGGACTGAGCCCTTAATCTGGGGAATTTGACGCTATTTGTAGGTAGATAGCGTCAGGACTGAATGGAATTGTGGAACACCCCGTTGGAGTTGGAGAATTGCTCAGTGGTGGGGGAACTCCCCCCACGACCTCAGAATTGTTGATCAGTATCATGACCCTATAGTTGTTGATCTTGCTTTAAGGAAAGACGTCTTCCTTCTTACAAAAACCATTATCATGGGTTTTTATTAAATAGGAAAGTGAATGTTTCATAATTTTAATAGATGACTTTCAGGAAAACATCAGTAAGAGACATTTTGCTTTGTTTCAAATTAAAAACTCTGAAATACTAGCCCAATCATTTCCATCCTTTAAAATAGCTGGGTATCAATTAGCAAATAATGACTCAATTCAGTTGTAAAATCACTTTAGCCCTTGCAAAGTATAGATAACAAACAGATACACCGAGGATTGTTTTCTTGGCACACTCCCAACCTGAAACACAATAATGGTGAGTAATTTGCGTGTGTCAGGGTCATATTAATTCATTTAAGACTGCAGTAAAATTTCTTGGCAGAATGTCTTCTGATGGTGTGGGCTCTAAAGAAGCATCTAGCGAAATTCACCCTGTAATTGACTCCACCTGGCTTTGTCACACTGCTAAGCACAATCAGTTACCAGGAGAGAATGGAATGATTGAGACAAATGTTAGCAGAGACTGACGTCATGAGTCTTATTTCCTGGAACTACTTGAATCATCAAATTCTAAGTGACCAATCAGACAAGAGGGGGAAACCATCCCTATGGGGTATGTTTTTTCAACCACTGATGAATATCCTGAAATTTTTTATGGGCATCTATCTCCTCCCCTTCAGTTTGTATGGTGGAAAGTCCCAGGACCAAAGCTGACAGCGGGCTCACCTGGCATTCAGCTCAGGGGTGACGTCCCTGGAAGAAAGATTTCCAGGCTATGGGGCAACTAGCAGAACGTTTCTGGCATCTCCTTGTTAGAAGACCCATTGGCGGGCGCCTGGGTGGCTCAGTGGGTTAAGCCGCTGCCTTTGGCTCAGGTCATGATCTCAGGGTCCTGGGATCGAGTCCCACATCGGGCTCTCTGCTCGGCAGGGAGCCTGTTTCCTCCTCCTCTCTCTCTCTGCCTGCCTTTCTACCTACTTGTGATCTCTCTCTGTCAAATAAATAAATAAAATCTTTAAAAAAAAAAAAAAAAAAAGAAGACCCATTGGCTTTAATCTCCCAACTTCACACAGTGCAGCCTCTTAATACATTTTCCAGCTGAATTTTATGAGAAAAATTTTTTATTTATGTCCACAAATCTGACATTATAAACAAAGTGATACACAGGTAAAGTCTCAAATCACTTCCAAAACTGATAAGGGAATGGCAGAATGACAAGGGGATAGTTTGAAAGGGGCACCATCCTGCCGGCTTCGGTGGTGCTGGATCTCACAGGTCAACTGCTTGGGACAGCCTAAGTACCCTGGAAGTGGTGTTTTAATCATTTTACATCCCAATGTGGGGGTTTGTTACTTCTGTGTAAGTGTGTAGGTGGGTTTTTTTTTAATTTTTTCAATTTATTTATTTTCAGCATAACAGTATCATTATTTTTGCACCACACCCAGTGCTCCATGCAATCCGTGCCCTCTCTAATACCCACCATCTGGTACCCCGACCTCCCACCCCCCGCCGCTTCAAACCCCTCAGATTGTTTTTCAGAGTCCGTAGTCTCTCATGGTTCACCTCCCCTTCCAATTTCCCCCAACTCCCTTCTCCTCTCTATCTCCCCATGTCCTCCATGCTATTTGTTATGCTCCACAAACAAGCGAAACCATATGATAATTGACTCTCTCTGCTTGACTTATTTCACTCAGCCTAATCTCTTCCAGTCCCGTCCATGTTGCTACAAAAGTTGGGTATTCATCCTTTCTGTGTGTAGGTGTTTTACTAAGTTTGATGTTGGAAAACTGATTGAGTTCTGGGAACTTGTAGGACAAGAATGAGTTCTGGAAAACAGATGGCTGGCTGACCACAGCTGGAACATCTGGCAGGGCTGCTGGGAGAGAACATACAGATTGTCATCAAAAATAGTATCAAAGGGAGTTGAAAGTTCTCTATTTTTTGCTTCTAAAATCATATGACCTGGGCACCTGGGTGGCTCGGTCAGTTAAGGGTCTGCCTTTGGCTCAGGTCATGATCCCAGGGTCCTGGGATCGAGCCCCACATCAGGCTCTCTGCTCAGTGAGGAGCTTGCTTCTTCCTCTCCTTCTGCCCCTCCTCCTACCCGTGCTTGCTCTCTCTCTCTCTCTCAAATAAATAAATAAATAAATAAAATCTTTAAAATCATATGACCTAACTTCAGCTCTTAGGAGTATGTTAAAATATCTTGGAATAAATGACCTTCTTAGATGATCCAAATAAGAGGACCTGGAAGGGAAAAGAGGAATTTTTGTAACAACACTTAAGGAAAGTCGAGTTGAGGGGTACCTGGGTGGCTCAGTGAGTCGAGCCTCTGCCTTCAGCTCATGTCATGATCCCAGGGTCCTGGGATTGAGCCCCGCATCGGGCTCTCTGCTCAACCGAGAGCCTGCTTCCCCCCCTCTCTCTGCCTGCCTCTCTGCCTACTCGTGATCTCTGTCTGTCAAATAAATAAATAAAGTCTTTTAAAAAATAAAGTCTCTTTATCCTAACCTGGTAATGTATCAATATAGTATATATGCAGGGTATAGAATTTCAGATCAGCAATCATTTTCCTTCTGAAATGTGAAGGCATTTCTGTACTTTTTCTAAATTTTGTGTGTTTTTCTTTTTTTTTTTTTTTAAGATTTTATTTAACAGAGATCACAAGTAGGCAGAGAGGCAGGCAGAGAGAGAGAAGGAGAAGCAGGCTCCCTGCTGAGCAGAGAGCCTGATGCGGGGCTCGATCCGATGGTCCTGGGATCATGACCTGAGCCAAAGGCAGAGGCTTTAACCCACTGAGCCACCCAGGCGCCCTTTCGCGTTTTTTTCATTTCTGGAAATGATCTTTAGTTCTTTTTCATAACTGCTCTGCCATTCTCCAAATTCCTCGTTTCCTAAAGATAGCTTTAAGTGAAACTCTTTAGTTCTTTAAACTTGGTAGGCCTAGTTCTTTAAAGTTCATGACTGATCATTGCAGTACCTGTTGTCATTCAGATTCAGGTTTTATTTTCTGGTGTGCTTCTGCTGACGGCTAAATGTTACCTTAGAAAAAGGATTGTGGTCCTTCTCCAAGGTCTAGGCTGGATGTGCCTTCCTGCAGAACTTTCCATTTGTTTCTTCCAGGTGCTAAGTGTCCTATCAGGAAGAAGTACATCCAGCTTTGAGAATTCCTGGCCCACCCAGGTTATGTACACTCTGAACACAGTTTCCTGTTAGGACTGCCCTTGGGCATGACCTCCCCAGGTCAACTTCTTTCCCTTCCTTTCCCTACCTGCTCCCCAAGGCAGCATCAAGGTGGTCCTCCACAGTTCCCTATACTGCAGGAGAAGGAGAGCAAGTCGAGCTCTGGTTTGGCATTATTGTTCTGATGTTCTGCCTGCCTCTCTTGTAAGCTCTAGTCCTGAGAGTTTCCCAACTGTCTAAATCCTTAATGCTTGTGAGGTACTTTTATCTTCAAAAAATATATCTTACCCAGTGTTTTCCATTGTTTCCAGCAGGGGGATTGCTAAGTTTCCTATCCTGCCTTTAATGGAAACTGCAGGGCTTTGTTCAGGTCTTGCTTTTAGGATTACTGTTAAGTTCTAAGCCATTCAGATGCCTGATCTTTTATATAAAACCAGGGTGGTGGTGGTTGTTGTTACTTTCTCTTTCTCTGAAGCAAATAAACATTGATGCTAGTTTAGTGAAATGTCATAATGATGTACTTCAATGTGGACCTGTTTCATCCATTGTGCTGGGCTTCATCAGTGTATCTCTCCAGTCTGCACATCCTATCCCTAGATTCTAAGAATGACCTTGAAAACCTGCACTGAAGATTTACTTTGCTCAGTTTTCTTTGTCCTTCTAGGAAGGAGCATTAACATATTGTACCTTGGGGACTGGCCCTCTGTTATGGACTGAATGTTTTTGTCCCCCCAAAATTCACAGGCTAAAACCCAATTTAATCTAATGCAATGGTGTTAGGAAGCTGGGGCCCTTGGAAGATAATCCGTTCATGAGAGTGGGGCCTTCATGAATGAGATTAGTGCCCTTAGAAGAAGAGGCCAGAGAACTAGCTTGCTCTCTCTGTGCCATGTGAGGATATAACTCTAAGTCTGCAGCCCCGAAGCGAGCTCTTCAAAACTGGCCATGTTGGTACCATCATCTCAGACTCCCAGCCTCCGAAACTATGAGAGACACATTTCTGTTGTTCAAAAGCCAGCCTGTCTATGGTACTTTCTTTATAGTTCCTAAACTAATTAAGATACACTTTAGTTTCTGTAATCTTTCCTATGTTCTGCCTCTGTCATTTTGCTTTCCTCTGTAGAAAATGGTAACTTTATGTTCCAACTCCATGACTGAGTATTTCATTTCTGTTTTCATATTTAAAATGTTTAAGACCTCTTATTTTTGTTGTTTTCTATATGTTCTTTTTTGTGGCCTCGTGTTCTTATTTTGCAATTGCAGTCCCTAGGTCTGAAAGGGTCTTTTTTAACTTTAAAAAGTTTTATTTCCCATGCTTGGTCTTTATTTGTGTAGGCTGCTTGCTTGTTTGCTTTTTGGTTTGTATGGGTCTTTATCTTCTACAGGGGAAGCTTTCCATGGGTGTCTAATAATCTTTGGTTGTGTGTTCATTATTATTTTTTAAGTAGGCTCTACACCCAGTAAGGGGCCCAATGTGGGGCTCAAGCCCACCACCCTAAGATCAAAACCTAAGCTGAGATCAGGAGTTGGACACTCAACTGACTGAGCCACCCAGGCACTCCCAGTTGTGTATTCATTCATTTTTTTCCCAAAGGTTTTATTTAATTATTTGACAGAAGGATCACAAGTAGGCAGAGAGGCAGGCAGAGAGAGAGGGAGAAGCAGCTCCCCGTTGAGCAGAGAGCCTGATGCAGGGCTGGATCCCAGGACCCTGGGATCATGACCTGAGCTGAAGGCAGAGGCTTTAACCCACTGAGCCACTCAGGTGCCCCTGTGTGTTCATTCTTAAGAGAGGGGGACTGAACTGCTGACTGGAAGCTCTGAAAACCCTTTATGGTGATCTGGGGTCAGCCATTTTATTGGGGAGACCCTGGTATTCTTTTTTTACGCTAGCTGCCAAGTTCTGGGAACCAAGTAGGGGGAAGAAGGCTAGAGTAACCAGTCACAGTATCTCGTGTTATTCATCCATTATTTTTGCTTATTGCATGTGTACCCTTAACTATATCTGATGTTCCCTAGTACAGAGAAACCTTTACCCTCTCCAGACTGTAGTCCAGGGGAGGAGATCTAGACACATAAACTAGGGAGTAGATCTGGACATTTAACTCTTCCTCCTCCTCCTCTTCATCCCACTCCTCCTCTTCTCCTTTGGGGGGAAAAAATCTGTATTGAAATATAATTTACATACTGAGAAATGTATAGACTTTCATGGTGGCCCTAACCGCTCCTTAAATAATTCTCATTTTAGCCCATCCTTAATACCATCTTCCTGAAGTACACGGGACACCCATTCTTGAGCCTTGGGGGATTCTATGGTGGAAGTGGAGACGGCAGTGTAATCAGACCCCAACTTGAGTGAGAGAAGGGTCAGCCGTGGTAATTCATTCCCTCAGGAGTCCTATCCTTTCTTTCTGTCCCCGGCACCTAGACTGAAAGGGACAAGCTAATCTTGACAGGCTCTGCCCTGGCTAAGGGGCAGATAGCTTTCTCTCCTGCCTTTCTGAAAAGGGGGTGGGTCTTCAGGATTCCTGACTTTATCTGGGGTGTCTCATTGCCAGTGTCCCAGCTATCTACTGGTGTCGGAGTCTCTGCCTCTTATGTCCTGTCCCCCACATGCCCCCAGTCCACCCTCCCCCAGGACTCTGGGCTCCTGGTACTGACAAATGCCCTCAAGACAACATGGGGCTTTGGCACTAGTTCCCCATTATACATTCCTGGCTTCCAAAGGATATTTATTGTATTTAATTCTGCAGTTCAGTGTTTTGTAACTGGGGGGTTTTTCAGAATACCTTGTCCGCAGTATTGCTGGGAACTATTCGTCTTGTTAAATCCTAGTCATCTTGAAGGGCTCAACTCCAAGGTCGCCTCTTATGTAAAAGCCTTCCATACTTCTGGAGGAATGAGACCTTCTTCCTCTAAGCCTCCCCAGCCCCTCACGGTGCTCCTGCTCCAGGGCTGTAACTCATTCAAAAGGTGGCTTTAACTGGGTACTTGCCTATCTGTCTCCGCCACCAGTTCTGAGCTACCTGGGACAAACACTTTCAGATGCATCTTTTATCTTCTGCATCTAGTAGAAAGCCTGCCAGCTGGAGGTGGGGGTGGGGGTTGGGGGGTGGGGGGGAAGACATTTAATACTTAATAGATTAAAAAGAAAAGTAATTGAGAGATGCGCCGGTGGCTCAGTGGGTTAAGCATCCAACTCTTGATTTCAACTCAGGTCACGATCCAGGGTTGTGAGATGGAGCCCTGCATTGGGCTCCACACTCAGTGGGGAGTCTGCTTGAGATTCTTTCTCTCCCTCTGCACCCCACCCCCACTGCGCATGTGTTCTCTCTCTCTCTCTCTGTAAAATAAATAAATCTGAAAGAAAGAAAGAAAGAAAGAAAGAAAGAAAGAAGGAAAGAAAGAAGGAAAGAAAGAAAGAAAAGTAATTGAAGGGCACCTGGGTGGCTCAGTCTGTTGAGGGTCTGACTTTTGGTTTTGGCTCAGGTCATGATCTCAGGTTTGTGTGATCCAGCTCCATGTCAGGCTCCCTGCTCCCTGCTTCTATCCCTCTTCCTCTGCCCCTCCCCTGGCTCACAAGCTCTTTCTCTCTAAACTAAAAAAAATAAATCTTTGGGGGAAAAAAAGTAATTGATAATGTGCTAATGCTATAGTTCAAATTCTGCTAAGGCTCCCAATCATGTCTGTTAGATGTTCGATGTCCATTGATTTATTCTATTTATTTAAAGATGACTTTACTTTTAAAAAAAGATTTTACTTATTAATTTATTTGAGAGAGAGAGAGAGAACACATGTGATTGCAATCAGGGGGAAGGGCAGAGGAAGGGGAGCAGGAAGGACAAGCAGACTCCATGTGGAATGTGGAGCCCAACCTGGGGCTCAATCTCACGACCTTGAGATCATGACCTGAGCCTAAACCAAGAGCTGGATGCTCAACTGACTGGGCTACCCATGCACCTCACTGACGTCCACGTATATAATGTGAACATGTATTGGTGCCTTCATTCTGTCTCTGAACACATGCCAGATTATCTTATCCCAAGGTCTTTGTGTTACTGTCCTTCTTAGACTGCTGTTCCCCTGGATGCCTCCCTGACTACCATGTTCCCCTCATGTAGATCTCAACCTGAATGGTACTTCCAGGGAGAAGGCTCCCCTAACCACCCCACCCACATGCCACATTATTCTGTTTTCTCTTCTTCATAGTATGTATTACAGCATATGAGTCTATCGTCACCTAAAATTAACTCATGTGTTTAGAAAATAAACAAAGAAATGCAATCTATGAGGTAGCAGCCCCAGAAACTAAAGTAAGCTGCCATGTGATAGATATCCAACAGGTAATTTGTTGACTGGCTGCCTCCTAGGTACAGGTGTACAAGATTTTAGAAAATGAGTAAATGGCCCTTACAGGTTCACTGAAAAGTTCATTTGATCAAAAATGGATATTCCTGTGGACCATTTTTAGGCTTTGTCTATGGCATACAACTAGTCACATCTGTCTTTTTCTAGGGCTAAAATTATTTTCTGTAATTCAGGGGACCCCGATGGTCATGTAATCATGTATTAGAGCATGTATTTAGAGCAAGCAGAACCTTGCTTCCTAAATAAAGTCCTAGCTTTGTCTGTAGGTAGTGCTAGCTTTGGTCCAAATGGAAATTTGGTTCAGTCCACCATTTTCTTCTAGAAGATGCCCACCTTCCCCCTGCTTATCCCTATACTTCCACCAAAGTAGTTTGCTAGATAGGAAGGAAGAATGAGTTTATAGATGGGAGAGAAGACACTGCAGTTGGTATTTGGAAGAGCTAGGTGGCACAGGGCACCAGAGGGTGAGAAGAGAAGGCAGGCCTAAAAAGTAGGAGGTGGGGGGTGGGGGAAGGAAAGGGGTGGTGGGAAGCAAAGTAGGAAAACTCAGAAATAAATAACTTGGAGCAACTTTGATATTCAGTCCAAGGTCCGCTTTGCCCAGAATTGAGCTGCAAAGATGCAGTTCCTCTTACCCTGGCAAGAAAACCTGCATATCCATTTTTGATCAAATGAACTTTTCAAGATGGCATTTTTTTTGTCTGGGGACAGGAGCTTCTTACCGGGTAAAGAATACGGTGAAGCAGGACATGGATGTCTCCTTCAATTCTAAAAATGTTATTGTCTCTAGAGCCCAAGGACCACACTGTCTTCCTCCTTCCACCTGCTGCAGGAAGCCAGGTCATGGTGTGAGCCCAGGTTTGGGGCCCTGCATGCTAAACAGATCTTCTTCAGAGATGGTCTGACCATGCTCGCCACCCGTGCTTGTAGCTTCCAGCAGCGGTCCTACCGCTATAGGGTACAGACGGGATGGTTAAGAATGCCCATCCTCCCTCAGACCTTCTGGATGAACAGAGTCAGTGCAGGCTCCAGGTGTCTGCATTCTAAACCAGCACCACAGTGGTTCTGGTAAAGGTAATCGATTTGTGGATCACTCTTATAAGATGGGCTGTTAGAAAATAACAATAAGCTGATATTTACTAAGTTTCTGCTGTGAGCTAGGCATTGTGCTAATTCTTTGCATTGTATTGTTTCTTTCTTTTTTTAAGATTTTATTTATTTGAGAGAGAGTGAGAGAAAGAGAGAGAACATGAGGAGGGGCAGAGGGAGAGGGAGAAGGAGACTCCCCACTGAGCAGGGAGCCTGATACAGCACTCTATCCCAGGACCCCAGGATCATGACCTGAGCCAAAGGCAGATGTTTAACCAACTGAGCCACCCAAGAGCCCCAACGTTGTACTATTTCTTTTTTTTTCTTTTTTTTTTAAAGATTTTATTTAATTATTTGAGAGAGAGAGACAATGAGAGAGAACATGAGCTAGGAGAAGGTCAGAGAGAGAAGCAGACTCCCCGTGGAGCTGGGAGCCCGATGCGGGACTCTGGGATCATGACCTGAGCCGAAGGCAGTTGTCCAACCAACTGAGCCACCCAGGCATCCCCATTGTACTATTTCTTAATCCCCACAACAGATCCTCAGTTTGTCTGGTACTATCATGAGATGAGGAGACAGACTGAGACATGAGCCCTGATGTGTAAGTGGTAAATCTTGGACTTAAATATAAGGTTCTCTGACTTCAAAGCCCCTGCTCCTTCCTGAGTTAGGGATATATTTTGAAAGCTTAAAATTCTTTGTAGGATTCTATGATACCCTCCTACCCAAAGTGTAGTCCTTGGAGCACACATCTCCTGTGAACTTGTTCGAAATGTAGGACCTCAGGCCCTGCCTCAGACCTTGTAAATCAGACCCTACCTCTTAACAAGATCCCCAAGTGATGTCTGTATACATTAAAGTCCAAGAAGCACTGTTATGTTATATTTTATCTATTTATTTGTACCCTTTCACATGCCAAAATAAATTAGCAGTATGGGTTTCCATTATATATATTACAGAAATTCCTTATATCTTGAGCATTGTGATTCATGTTGAGTTATGAGCTTTAGTTTATCCATTTGACTAAATTTAGCTGAATGAATTTTATTATTTCTCACCCAGACTATTACAATTATCTCCTATTTGATTTATCTGCCTCCAATCTCTCCCATCTTTTATCCATGGCAAGTCATCCTTCTCAAGTAGCAGAACTTTTTTTTTTTAAAGATTTTATGTATTTATTTGTCAGAGAGAGAGAGAGAGAAAGCATGAGCACAGCAGGCGGAGCGGCAGGCAGAGGGAGAAGGAGACGCAGACTCCCCACTGAGCAGGGAGCTGGGTGCAGTACTTGATACTTGATCCCAGGATGCTGGGATCATGACCTGAGCTAAAGGCAGATGCTTAACTCAGTGAGCCACCCTGCGACCCAGTAGTGGAGTATCTTATTGGAACAAAACTTTGGTGAAAGGCTTACAACAATAAGATAATAACATGATTTCTCTGGTTGAAATGTGGGTTTTGGGGGGTGTCAGAGTTCTGTCCTCTTAGCTTCTCCCTGGTCCCCAAGATGTCTCCTATGAACTCCCAGGTGTCTGTGGAGCACAGATAATCATCTTCGCTCTAGTAGTTCTCAAGCATGGCATCATGACTCTTTCATGATCAATTCTAAGGTGCGTTGCATATAATTTAGTAATAACTGAAATACCAAAGTTTGTGATAAATGTAGTTTAAAATAACTTGGAATGGATTCAAGTCATGCTCTTACTTGCTTTTCATTCTGCTTTCTTGAGGCTGGAAACTCCTGTATTAGTTCCACATGGGAAATGGGAAGACACGAACGTGGATGTCATGGTGGGAAAAGGCCAAGAGTCGTGGATTTGGGTTGGCTTCCATGTTGTTGCCAGAGAGAATTTCCTTAAAAATATCACCCTCTTTGCTTATGAGCTCATCCCTCCACAACCTATAGAATTAAGATCCATCTGCTAACCCCTCTTTATCTCTCTCACCTCTTGTTGTCCCTTTTTCTAAAATTTTTGTTTTTATTTTTTAAGTAATCGCTACACCCAACATGGAGTTCAAACTCACAACCCTGGCATGACCTTGAGGTCAAAGTCATGTGTTCTACCGACGGAACCAGCCAGGCACCCCAGCTTTGTCATTCCTCCCTCAACTCCTCCATGATGCCCAGACCTCAGTCCCCCCTTATACCTAAACAGAGCAGACCTTCCACAATTCTGTGTCTACACGGGTCCTGTTCCTCTGCCATGGATGCAGGAAAAGAAATGGAGAAAAAAGCAGATTCTTGACCATCAGGGCCTGCCTCTAATCCCTCCTGGGGTCTAGCTGTTCTTCCTGCCTTTGGGCTCTTTGACACTAATGCTGAGCCCTATCTGGTCCTTCTACATTTGTCTGTGAGATGCAGAGATCTCCTCTTACTCCCTCTGGACCCACAAGATCTGGAAGGCAGTGAGACAAGTTCATCTTTCCTTTCTTGATGAAGCCAACCCAAGAAAGCTATCTTCCATTTCAGAGTTTTTAGGTCCCTTCCCCTTGCTCAAGGTGACACTGGAAATACTCCTTTGAGGGAAAGTAAAATACAGTGTGCTCCTCAGAGCTCTAACCTTCCAGAAAGGGTTTTCAAGTTCTAGTTTTCCTAGATTTACAAGAATTATTTATGTCGATTCCCTGAAGAAGCGGCAGTGCCTTATCACCCAGATCATTTTCCATTTGCGTGAGATACACATCAGGAATGTCCTTTCTGGTGCCAAACCCAGCAGTTGCAAAGGGCTTTTTAAAAAGTAATTCATTCGTTTGGAAATAGGAAGTGACAAGAGGCACTTGATCTATTTCAATTTGCTCTCATGGGAGAGAGCTTTTATGCATTTGCCCCACGGCCCCTTTCAATTTACTGTATGTATTTTCTAGAAGGTTCTTATTTATTTATCTATTTCCGCCAGCTCAGTGGAGAACAAATTTGAAACATTTTCAATCCCATGTGGGGACCTCTCCGTCTTAATCTCTGCTCTCCTGGCCCTGCAGAATGGAGGCTCTCAGCCAAACCAATGTCTCTGTCTCGCCATTTCTCCCATCCCCGCCTTGGTCCAAGCTTGTTTATTCTCTGCCTTCCCTCCTCCACCGAAATTTTAATTTCGTTAAAATGTTTTCACCGTGGCCGTGACTCAAGCAGCTCAGCTCACTGCAGAAACACAATGTCACTTAATATTCCAACCCACAGCCCAGACACTTTCCCATCAGGTCATTTGGAGCAGGGCTGTTGAGATGCCTTTGTGACGATGATTGGCGACACCCTGCTGTTGGAAAACAGACCGCAGGAAGCCAGCTGCTGTGCTCTGTGCAATATTTCCGCTTCCATTACCCGACTACCCGTCAGAGCCGATTTAATAGAAGCGAATGTTGTTACCAGATGACACTATGAAGATGACACTATGACACCAAAGCTGCACGCTAGATTCCCTTGGAGCTGGTTGGATAAGACCACGCCCACTCATTAACCCATCTGCCCATTCATTCGACTATATGCAAAGCGGGTTTATTCTTAAGGATAGGAAGGGGGGGAGCGCCTGGGTGGCTCAGTGGGTCAAGCCTCTGCCTTCCGCAGGGGTCATGATCTCAGGATCCTGGGATCGAGCCCTGCATCAAGCTCTCTGTTCAGTGGGGAGCCTGCTTCCCGCCACCCCCCGCTCGGCCTGCCTCTCTGCCTACTTGTGATATCTGTCAAATAAATAAATAAAACCTTAAAAAAAAAAAAAAAAAGGATGGAAAGAAAGGCATAGGACAACAAACAGCCCTAGTACCGGCTCCTGCTAGTACCAGATCCAGAGTCTACTGGAGAAGGAGACCTCGAAAAAACCAAAAAAATACTTACATATGGGTAAGGTCCAGAATGCTGATCTGGGAAACCAAAGAAGACAACACCTTCTCTCTCTCTCTCTCTCTCTCTCTCTCTCTCAGCACCTTCTCTAAACAGGGAAACGAAAGACAAGTTAAAGGGGCTGGCAGGGAAAGTGATATTCGAAGTCAATTTGAAGGGATGGACTGGATATTTCCAGAGGAAGGAAAGTGGGATGGATGTAGGGCCAGCCAAAAAAAAAAAAAAAAACACGTATATAAAGGCGAGAGACTGCAGAGACCGTGCCATTAACTAAGGTAAAGAAGATCGGGGGTGGGGGTGGGGGTGGGGTGGGGGGTGTGTAGAATGGGGTTGGATAGAACGGATTTTGCTTTAGGTCATGTACGTGGTACCTGTGGTAGATGTAGAGCTCGGACGAGATTTGTGGCTAGAAGTGGAAATTCATGAGTCAGGGGCTCTTGGATGGCTTGGCTAAGTGTCTGCTTGGGCTCCGGTCATGATCCTGGGGTCCTGGGATAGAGCCCCATGTCGTGTGTCCTGTTGGGCTCCCTGCTCAGTAGCAGAGTCTGCTTCTCCCTCTCCTTCTGACCCTGTTCATGTGCCCGCGCTCTCTCTCATTCATGCTCTCTCTCAAATAAATATAAAATCTTTAAAAAAAAAAAAAAAAGGAAAGAAAGAAATTCATGAGTCCGCGTCTGTAGTTCATAGCTAAAGCCAGGAGAGTTCATGAAATCACCTAAGAATGTGCAAAGTTAGGGGCGCCTGGGTGTCTCAGTGGGTTAAGCCTCTGCCTTTGGCTCAGGTCATGATCTCAGGGTCCTGAGATCGAGCCCTGCATCAGGCTCCCTGTTCGGCCGGGAGACTGCTTCCTGCCCCCCACCCCCTGCCTGCCTCTCTGCCTACTTGAGATCTGTCTGCTGTCAGATAAATAAATAAAATCTTAAAAAAAAAAAAAAAAGAATGTGCAAAGTGAGAAGAAAAAAGAGCCTGTGACTAAATCCTAGGAACAGCAACGTTTAATGTTATGACGGAAATACAGGAACGTAGAGGAGTCTGAAGAGTATAGAAGGAGCACAAGATAGCAGTATGTGGTAGACAGTAGGCGCTGTTTCATGGAAACCATCTTCCTACTACCTGACATTCATTCCAATTACCCAGTCTGTCTCAGAAATGAGAAGCAAAGCTAAAACCTGTTCTTCGTCTAGGTTTAGATTTATTTCTCTTTAATTTCTCTTTACCCTTCTTACGACTCCTCACACTGTCTGCATCTGGATTCGTGTCTTTCTTCAAGTCTAGAAAATTCTTTACTATTACATTTAAAGATATTGTTTCTTGGGGCATCTGGGTGGCTCAGTGGTTTAAAGCCTCTGTCTTCGGCTCAGGTCATGATCCCAGGGACCTGGGATCGAGCCCCACATCGGGCTCTCTGCTCAGCAGGGAGCCTGCTTCCCCCTCTCTCTCTTCCTGCCTCTCTGCCTACTTGTGATCTCTGTCTGTCGAGTAAATAAGTAAAATCTTTAAAAAAAAAAAAAAGATATTGTTTCCTGTACATTCTTTCCTTCTGGTATGCCCATGTGACATGCATGAGGGCTCTCTCCATTGCCTCTATTGTGGGTTTGTCGGTGTCTTGAAAAAGATGTTATACTCTGTGCAGCACATCTGGGTATTTTCGGGATTTCCAGTTTACTGCATCAGACATATTGCCAGCAGGTGGTGGGTAACGGTAGCCATAAGCCTGACTGTTTATGTCTGCTCCCCAGATCTCGGCCATGCTTCAGAACTGAAGTTCATTGGGTTTTAGACTCCAACTAGACATTCCAAAGATCCAATACCCAACACATCTGAAACCTCACTGCTTAAGTCTCCAGCAGATCATGACCTGAAATTTCGATTTTGCCGAGGTACTATGTCTCAGTTAATACCATTCCCATCCACCCAGTCTTCCAAATGAGAGCCTAAATTTGCTTTGAGTCATCTCTCTCCTTCACACCAATGCATTTTCTCCTCTCCATTGCCGTGCTTATTCCGTACTGTCGGCTGCCATTAGTTTCCCCTGCTAGAGTCAGCCTCCTCCTGGACTCTCCCTGCTCTTTATGCCCCTCCTACCCATTTACCCAGAGCTTCTGGAATCATCTTCCTGAGACTTGAATCTGGGTATGCTACTTCCCCGGGTGGAAAACTTAGCTAACTTTCTGCTGCCACAGAATCAAGTTCAAGTTCTTCACGTGGCAGCAAAGACCCTGAAAAATCTGCCTTCACTCTCTGCCTTGCCCATTCTTGTTTCCCATCCTTGTCACTGCGGACACACGCTCTGTTCCCCCTGTGCTCCCGCGGGAAGACATATGCTCCCATGACTTTGTTCAGCTGTTCCCCTTCCCTAGAACATCCTTTGTCTTCCTTCACATGTTGAAGGTCTAGGACTCACTGTTTAATTAGGCTTGAACTCCACAGCCAGCATTCATCTCTTCCTCTCATGTGAACTAAGATACAAAGTTCAGCACAATATGCCTTGCATTTGTCCACTTAGCTGTACACTTTGGTGGACACCAAGATCCATGAGAACAGGAAACATATCTTACATCATCTCTATCCTTCCAGCAAAACACTGGGAGTTTAACACACAGAACTTGAACTGAGTTGTTATAACACAATATTACAAAAAGAACTCCGAAATTTCTAGGGATCCAAGTCTACTAATACAGACAACTCTGAAAGGTGTAGAGAAATAGAAGAAAAAATATATATATATATTTTTTCACTTCATGTATATATACATATATGTGTCATATATATTCTGAAATACCAGGTTTTTGAGAAAAGCATCTGGACTTAGAAGAAAGTCTAAGCACTTGAAAAACACTGGTACCAACTTTCAGTTCCCCCATCTCCAGCCCCACTGGAGTCCTTTCAGAGTGATTTTGCAGAAGTGATGCGGAGAAAGTAGTGGCCTTATCCACTCTCTCCCAATCAGTGTTCTAGACAAAGCAGGGCCATGGATGGCCATGACAGATACCAGTGAGCGGAAGCCACAGGTCATCATTCTCAGCTCTACTGAATGGCAAGACCAATTCAATATTGAAAGTAAGAAAAGAATGAAATATAAAATATATGAAATATAAAATTACTAACAAATGACAGTCTTCCTCAGGATTGTCAGAAACTAGAATTCATTACTATTCTCCAACACATATTACTGACAGATTAAATGAGTAAGCAAGTGGTGGTTTTTATTCTTTGCTTCTTGTGTAATGGGCAAGACTTTTTTAAAATTTAAATTCAATTTAGTTAACATCGTGTATTTTTAGTTTCAGAGATAGAATTTAGTGATTCATCAGCTGCATATATCAGCCAGTGCTCATAGCATCACGTGCCCTCCTTAATGCCCGTCACCCAGTTACCCCACCCCCCACCCACCTCCTCTCCAGCAGCCCTCAGTTTGTTTTCTATAGCTAAGAGTTTCTTATGGTTTGGCTCCCTCTCTGTTTTTATTATATTTTTCCTTCCCTTCAACAGGTAGGAAGTTTTAAGTTGTTCCAAGAGAAATCTACCTTTAAAGAATGTTTCAAGATAACATTTCTTGAATTAAAAATATTAATGCTTGAGGTTCCTGGGTGGCTCAGTGGGTTAAAGCCTGTGCCTTCGGCTCAGGTCATGATCCCAGGGTCCTGGGATCGAGCCTTGCATCGGGCTCTCTGCTTAGCGGGAAGCCTGCTTCCTCCTCTCTCTCTGCCTGCCTCTCTGCCTACTTGTGACCTCTGTCTGTCAAATAAATAAATAAAATCTTAAAAAAAAAATGTTAATGCAACTACTTTGTATGGGATGATGGAAATTTTAAAAAGAAAAAAAATACAAAAACCAGGGATGCCTGGGTGGCTCAGTTGGTTAAGCATCTGCCTTCGGCTCAGGTCATGATCCCAGGGTCCTAGTATCGGGTCCCACATCTGGCTCCTTGCTCAGCGGGGAGCCTGCTTCTCCCTCTGCCTGCTGCTCCCCCTGTTGTGCTCTCTTTCTCTCTGACAAATAAATAAATAAAATCTTGAAAAAAAAAATCCAAACCAATTAGTGGAGCCTAATTTTAATAAAACTTCTTTTTCTAAAAAAGATTTATTTATTTGAGAGAGAGAGGGAACACAAGCAGGGGGAAGGGCAGGCAGAGGGAGAAGCAGGCTCCCCACTGAGCAGGGAGCCCTTTCAGGGGCTCGATCCCAGGACCCTGAGATCATGACCCCAGCCAAAGGCAGATGTTTAACTACCTGAGCCACCCAGGTGCCCCCAAATCTTCATTTTTTTAAAAAAATATTTTCTTGTAAACAATCTTTTTTTTTCTTATTGTACTGTTCGGCAACTTAACAAGAGGTGATTTTTCAGTTGGGAGACTTGAAAAGCATCTGGAGGTTTTTTGTGTGTGTTTAGATCAAATAAATTCTCAGTTTAATATCCTGTTAAAGCATTGTAGATATTGTTTTTTCCTTTTCAGTTTATCAGATGACAAACGCCTCCTGATGCAAGCCCAGTAGTGCCCTACGAAGATCGCTATGTGATGTCTGTGCATCCAAAACATGTTGAGATGTTACAACCTCAAGAAAGCAACAGACCTCTTACCTTTCAGGTTAGCTGGCAGTGATAGGAAAGTTAAAGAAGATATAAAAACAGGGGTGCCTGGGTGGCTTAGTGGGTTAAAGCTTCTGCCTTCAGCTCAGGTCATGATCTCAGGGTCCTGGGATGGAGCCCCATATCAGGCTGCTTCCTCCTCTTTCTCTCTGTCTACTTGTGATCTCTGTCTGTCAAATAAATAATAAGATAAATTTTAAAAGATCTTTAAAGAAAAAAAAAGACATAAAAACAAGAACAGAACTGGTTAAAGAACAGATCATGAGCAGAAGAAAAGGAAGAAAATAAATCTTTCTGTGTAAAGCAAATTTTTGTTCAACCATTGAAGGAATGTGTGGAAATCCGAGGCTTCTCTGGTACAGACTTTGAGATAAAGCAAAAAGGAGAATCTGGATTAAGTCAAATCCCTCCTGATGGCTTTTTGGTAGCGACTAGGAAGTGTACAGTTGAATCACGTGATTTGAGAGCAATGAGATGGTACTTTTACAAAGAGGATGGAACTCTGGCATGTTATCAGAAAAAAAAAAAAAAACAGGATAACTGCAGAAGGTCACGGGCCAAATTCGTCCTAAGACTGTTCTGGGAATTATTGGGCAGTGGACATCGTCTTTCCATAGGTGGTTGCAAGTAGTAGGATATACAGGTACCCCTCACTTTTCAAAAGTTTGCCTTCAGCCACTTCCCTTTTATGAAAGACCTACATTCGCACCTGTTTCAAAAGAAATCTGAAGAGGATTTTCACCTTGACGATAAAAGGGGAAAATAGCATTCAGAGTTTGTTTTGCAATGAGTTTGATAGATGTGATAGAAGCCATTCTCCCACAGCAATGAGAGCAACCCTTCCCAGAGAACTAGGCTTAGCATCTCAGCAAGCAAGCCTCTGTAGATTTGAACTGTGTCTGTGAGCATCTCTGTTTTATCTCCATTTATAACGTGCTACCATCAGCAAGATGTGCCCCAAGGTATCAGAAAAGCCTGAGATATATTTTGTTTTTTTTTTTTTTTTTAATATTTTGTTTGTTTATTTGAGAGAGAGAAATAGGAAGAGAGAGCAGGAGCGTAGGCGTGGGGCCTGGGGAGAGGGAGAGAGAGAGAGAAGCAGACTCCCTGCTGAGCAGGGAGCTCCATGCGGGACTCGATCCCAGGGCCCCCAGATCATGACCTGAGTCTAAGACAGATGCTTAACTGACTGAGCCACCCAGGAGTCCCAAGGCTACTTTGCAGGTCTAGGAATGCTCAAAAATTTTTCTGCATCGGTGAATAGTAATGGCTTCTTCCTTTGATGGCGTTCCAGCTTATGAAAGGTTTCAAAGGAATGTTCCGCTTTCAGATATCAGGGGCAACCGGTGTGTGAAATCGCCTAGCCTCCCTATGGAGTATACGTGACAGTGAAGTAAAGTATATGTGACAATGACGATAACAGTAGAGGGAAGCAGAGCTGAGAAATGGAGAGTCACCAAGTCCTCATTTTGACTTGGGATCCAGCCACACCTGGAGATTTTTCATTTTCATGAGTCAATAAATTCCCTTTTTGGCCTTAAACCAATGTGAGTTAGGGTTTCTGGCACTGCCTTTGAAATAATTCGGATTAAAAAAATGTCCAGAAACAGAATTGTATTATCAAATGGCTTTCCCCCAAAACTCTATCACATCCTTTACCGCCATCGGGGGGTTTAAGAGTTTCTTCCATTGCATTTCATTCAGCATTGAATGTTGTTACATTGAGACTCTTTGTCTACTTGATTTCAAGTTTTGTGTTTAACTACTAGTGAAATAAAACATTTTCTACTTAATAAATAGCATATACTTTTTCTATTGTAATTTGTCTCTGTCTTTTGCCTGTTTTTCTCTACCAACCTATGGGCTGATTAAAATGATTTACGCTTTGACACTTGTGGAATTTATTTTTCCTCTGGATTTGATACTTTTTAAAAAAAAATAACATTTTTAAGGCAGAAATTCAGAAACAGTAAAAATTTAAAATAAGAAAAAAATTAAAAATCACTTTTTAAAAAAGATTTATTTATTTAAGGGGTGACTGGGTGGTTCTGTCTGTTAAGCATCTGCTTTTGGCTTCACGCATGATCTGGGGGTCCTGGGATGGAGTCCCACATGGAGCTCCTTGCTTAGCAGGGAGTCTGTTCCTCCCTCTCCCTTTGCCTGCCACTCCCCCTGCTTGTACTCTTTCTCCGTTAAATAAAATCTTTTAAAAAATGTTCTAACTTTACTTTTATTTTTTTAAAATATTTTATTTATTTATTTGACAGAGATCGCAAGTAGGCAGAGAGGCAAGCAGGGGTGGGGGAAGCAGGCTCCCCGCTGAGCAGAGAGCCGGATGCGGGACTAGATCCCAGGACCCTGAGATCATGACCTGAGCCAAAGGCAGAGACTTAACCCACTGAGCCACCCAGGTGCCCCTCTTACTTTAAGATTTTATTTATTCATTTGAGAGAGAGAGAGCACAAGGCGGGGGGTAGGAGGAGAAGCAGGTGCCCCATTGAGTAAGGATCCCAATGTGGGACTCGATCCCAGACCCTGAGATCATGACCTGAGCTGAAGGCAGACACCTAACTGACTGAGCCACCCAGGCGCCCTATAGTTAATCCTTTAATCTATGTGGAATTATTTTTGGTATATGATGTGCAACTACATTCTAAATTTATTCTCACCTCCCACCTCCACCATCCATAACATATTTTCCAAGTGCTGTGTTGTCGTCTATCCCTTCGATGTATTCTCCCTGGGTGGGTCACACCCTCCTCCTCCTGGGTGGCAGCAAGAGTAAAAGGAGGATAATTGAGGAGGCTAAGAGACCCATGCCAGCGCTACATCTGGATTATAAACTCTGTTTTCTACTGCTGGGGTTTTCTCCTAAATAGTGAAGGCGATTAAAAAGAAGACGGGAGACAGGAACATCTGCTTTCTTTACACTGACAGTGACTACATCAGCAGGAAGACGACAGGTCTGCAGGACCCCAAAAGCCCCCCAAGCAGCAGGTTTACCGTGAGCCTGCTGATTTACAGAACAGGTCCATCCCTTTTTGCTTTTTGCTCTTGGCCCATTGTATAAATCGCCTTCCCAATCCCTCCCCAAGCCAAGAGAGGAGCTAGTTGGATGAGTGGGTCTGCCTCTAATTACTGCTTATTGAATTTGGTTGTGGATTTTAATATCATTAACACGAGGAGGAGGCAAACAGGGACTGCCTGCCATTCATGTTCTTGGCTTATCTCATCCAGAGGTTTGAAGAATGTAAAGACTCAGCAGGGACTCCTTGTCTTGTCTGTTTCTCCCCATCTCCCTGGGATATGACCACCTAATGAAAGTATTTGGGTAGCATGTTTCATAGTCTGAGTGTCTTTGTTTTGCTTACATAAGCCTAAACGAAAACGTAGATTATCCCACTCCGCTTTCTCCAAATCTAAACAGATGTCACGGCATGGTTTTCCTGGGTTTCCCGCTTTGGGGAATATGAAGGCACATTAGTTTCCTAAACGCTCGCAGCAGCTCTGCCCCCGGTGGAATTTATGGTCTAATGGAGAAAAAAGAAATTATTTGTGATCTCGAATGCATAAGGTTGTGAATTTAATCTTACTTTTCGTATTCTCTGTCATTTTCATGAGATTTGGTGGGGAGAAGAGAGAAACACAGGAGCTCAGTCCACCAGTGGGAAAAAGAACTCACTCTAGGGTCTTAGCTCCACTCAAACTAACCCTGAACGAAGACTTCTGCCTGGAAAGTCCTCCTGTTGGCTTTCCCAACTCACCGGCTGTGGCTTGGTGACAGATAGAAGCTTCTCGAATGGCTCCACATCCTTGGTAGGCAGAGGCCCCTCTCCTCTGTAGCTGCCTCTGGTGACTGACTGAAAGTCGTTGAGTCAACAGTGCCCTGAGCTCTGAGTTTGATTTACTTGGGGATAAACCTGTCCAAAGCAGGGGATCCCAGCACTTTATTTCTCTTCAATCCTTTTAATCCTAATGCCGGGGCTGTACTCACACAACACTTTAAAAATTTATGGCCACCGAGAGACACCCTCTCCCCGTCTGCCAGTAATTTCCAAAACACATTGTTCATGGAGTCTTTTCTTAGCAGAGCTCTTCTCTGCCCCCTCTAACGACGTGTCACCGTGCACATTTCTCCAGGAGCTGCTTGATGAGGCGGACATCTCGCCGGGGCCTCAGGCTCCTCCTGTGGAAGAACCGAGTTAACAGCACCTCTCAAGGCTCCGCTGTGAGGATCAGATGAAATAACGCACACGCCCCTCCGAACCCACCGGCATTATTACTTTCTACTTTAAGTCCGAACTCATCTTATTTAAAAACTGTTAGCCAGTTATTTATTTTACTTAAAAAATAATAAAAGAATTTAAAAATCCCCTAGCAGATTAAAGCCAGACAGTGTGTCTTGCTCCCAGAGAACCGCTCATATTAAGTCCGGGAGCCCTCTCGGGGCTCAGGGTTGCACGCTGTTTGAGCAGTGCGTGTACTTTACGTGCGTCTTAGATAAGCTCTCTCGCTCGCGCGCTCTCTCCCCCTCTGTGTCTGGGCTTCCAGATTTCATTATGAAAGAGGCAGAGCCCATCAGAGAACTTGATCGGCAGCCAGGCACGGTTTTTCTTCTTCTTGTCCTTTGTCAGGTCTTTGTTCCGCCCCTGGCTACACTCTAACAGAACCACTTACTGGTGATTAAAAGGAGGGACTCGGCGGCGGGGCGGGGCCTGCCCGGCGCGGGGGCGCAGCGATTGGGCTCACCCTGGGGGGCTGCGCTCTAAGTGCAGCCCGCGGAGGAGCGCCCCCACCTCCGCCCCCCGCCCCCCGCCCCCCGCGGCCCCCGCGCCGCACCCGACGCCGCGGAGACGTCAGCGCCGCGCAGCCCCGGCAGGGGACCGAGCTTCGCCTGCTGCCGCGGACCGACGGACAGGCGGGCGGGCGGACGGCGGCGGCGACCGCGCGACGGGGAGAGGCGTGCGGGGCCCGGGAACCGCAGGCCCGCAGCCTCCCGCCGCAGCGCCATGGACGGCCCCGACAACGCGACGCTGCTCTTCGGCCGGTCCTCGCTGCAGCCGGACAACTACACGCTGTCGCCCGATGCCAGCAGCCTGCGCCCCGGCTCGGACCTGCCCGTCGCCCCCACCTCCAGCGCCGGCCCCAGCCCGGGGCTCAGTCTCGCGCCCAGTCCGGGCGTCGGTTTCAGCCCCGGCCCAGCGCCCACCCCGGAGCCGACGGCCGGCGGCTCGGCGGGCGGCGCGGCCAGCCTGGGCCCGTCCCTGTTCCCCCACCCCTGGGCGCACCCCCAGACCCCGTTCTGGGACACGCCGCTGAACCACGGGCTGAACGTGTTCGTGGGCGCCGCCCTGTGCATCACCATGCTGGGCCTGGGCTGCACGGTGGACGTGAACCACTTCGGGGAGCACGTCCGCCGGCCCGTGGGCGCGCTGCTGGCCGCGCTCTGCCAGTTCGGCTTGCTGCCGCTGCTGGCCTTCCTGCTGGCCCTGGCCTTCTCGCTGAACGAGGTGGCCGCCGTGGCCGTGCTCCTGTGCGGCTGCTGCCCCGGCGGGAATCTCTCCAACCTCATGTCCCTGCTGGTGGACGGCGACATGAACCTCAGGTACGGAGCTGTCTGGTCCCCGCGCCGGTCTCGCATCCCCAGCAGCCGCGCTCGGCCGTGGGTTCGAGACCGAGCCGAGAGGAAGGAGGGGCGTGGGAGAGGGAGGAAGGCCGTGCGGGGAGAGGCTGACTTTAGAGAGCCCGGGCTTGAGAAGTCAAGGTGGATGTGAGGAAGGTGGTGCTGGAGGGGGAAAGATCTGGATGGGGACAGAGCGGCTCTGACGGCGCTGCGACCCTCCTCCCTGAGGGCTGGGCTGTCAGGGGAGGTCTTCGGCCTCGGGAAGACAAAGGGAACTGAGAAGCCTGAAGCCAGGTCTCGCCGGAAATGCAAAAGCGAAATAGGGCTCCTGGCCCCAGTGACGAAGGTGATCTCATATAGATCTCATATATGATTGAGTTCAGTCCAACAGGTCGTGCTCAGCAGCTTGACCATGTCTAACAGGGTGTTTTGGAAAATTTAAAAAGAAAGGAAGATGTTTATTCTTTGCCCTCGGAATCTTCCAGACTCTGGCCAGCTCAATAGGCTTTATAAAGCCAGGGCAACCGTCCTCAGATCTTACCCCCCAATCCTGGGGCTCCGTCCTCCGATTCCGCCCCCCACCCCGCCCCGTTCCTGTTTCAGTTGGGTTTAGAGGTGCCGTTCTCTGGGCCCTCCCCTCGGATGAAGTGGGTTCTCCCCACACTTCAAGCTCCAGACTTGAAGTCTCTTTCTTTCTCCTCTACCCTGTGTGCAAGAGAGAGTGGTTCCCCAATGTGCAAGAGAGACTCTTGGCGCAGAGCCCATTCTGAATTCTGTCCATTGCCTTTTCTGCAGCATCATCATGACCATCTCCTCCACGCTTCTGGCCCTGGTCTTGATGCCCCTGTGCCTGTGGATCTATAGCCGGGCTTGGATCAACACCCCCCTGGTGCAGTTACTACCGCTGGGGGCAGTGACCCTAACTCTCTGCGGCACCCTCATCCCTATTGGCCTAGGGGTGTTCATTCGGTACAAATACAACCGGGTGGCGGACTACATTGTGAAGGTAAAGTCACTCTTCCTTTTATGTCCTTTATGTATTCAGAGAGTTCATGGTCTCTGACCCCTGGCTGAAATGTTAAGAAGTTTGGGAAAGAGGGATACGGAAGAAAACTTGGCAACCCTTGCATGGATAACTTAAAAAAAAAAAAAAAAAAAAAAAAAGTTTGTGCCACAAAGTAACTTCTATCTTTGGCATTTCAAAAACTCACAGCTTTAACTAAGACAAGGATTAGTTAAAAACAGCAAAAGAAAGCTATTAGTATTCACAGGAGGAAATACATCACAGGGGAAAGAAAGAGATACCAGTGCCATTCACCGGCAACATATTTTCCACTAGCAAATCGTGCATTATTAAGAATCAAAGCAGGGAAAATACAATTATATGAGTTGAATTTGTCCAGTATTTTAGAAATGCATTACTATATTTTTCAAAAGTGGAACTTTAATTCTGAGAAACTCTGGAGAAGTTTCCTTTAAAATGTTTTATTCAGGGGCGCCTGGGTGGCTCAGTGGGTTAAGCCGCTGCCTTCGGCTCAGGTCATGATCCCAGGGTCCTGGGATCGAGCCCCACATCAGGCTCTCTGCTCAGTGGGGAGCCTGCTTCCTTCTCTCTCTCTCAGCCTGCCTCTCTGCCTACTTGTGATCTGTCTGTCAAATAAATAAATAAAATCTTAGAAAAAATTAAAAATTAAAATGTTTTATTCATTTTCTAAAAAGAGACACTCATAAGACCAAAAGTAACTTAAAAATCTCATTGCAGCCATAGGATATGCAAAATATTGGCTTTAAAGCACAAAATAAGATTGCGTCCTGGATAAATAAAGCAGAGTGTGTCACCATTAGTAAATCTGAGTGTTTTTCCTTCCGCATCGCAGTATTGCATATGGTTTCTAAAGCAAGTGAAAGGATGGGTTTCCTATCATTTTTGTGCCCTATTTCCAGTATGGCTTTATTTAAGGGAAAAAAAAAAAAAGGTGCTTTTTGAAAGGTAGAGATTTTTGTAACAGTTGACCAGAGAAAAAAATTAAATATTTGTCAATCAAGCTTTGTCTGAAAGCTCAAAAATAGTAAGTCAGAGTAAACCATGAATAGGACTCGACTCACATTTTAGGAAGCTACTCAAAAATGCGTAACTAATTACTGTTCATGCGCAGGCAAATTCATATAGACAAGTGAAAGGAATTTCTCCAGTGTTTCCATTATGTAGACTTAAGAAGACATAATCTTTTGTGTTTTACTTATAGTAATTAAGTAAGTTAATTTTAAATAAAGAATAGATGTATCTAAAATCTGACTATTCAGAGAAGCTGTTATTGGCATAAAAATAAAGGGTTCTTTTGTACTCATATATCCAGTCTTGAGTAAAAAAATTGTATTTAATAATAAACATATATATTTTGAATGTAATAAATTTATGTATACATGTAAATATACATATATTGTATATATTGCATATCTAATATACCTACAAATAACCTTGAAATGCATTAAGAACTTATTAAGCTTAATCATTAAGCTAATACCATAAAAACTTGGGAATTTTTTTTTTTAGATTTTATTTATTTATTTGACAGAGAGAGAGAGAGAGATCACAAGTAGGCAGAGAGGCAGGCAGAAAGAGGAGGAAGTGGGCTCCCTGCTGAGCAGAGAGCCCAATGCTATGTGGGGCTCCATCCCAGAACCCTGAAATCATGACCTGAGCTAAAGGCAGAGGCTTAACCCACTGGGCCACCCAGGCGTGCCCAAACCTTAGGAATTCTAAGAGAAAGTCAGTCAAATAAGCTATTCCCATACTGAAAATAGATACATATATTTAAGTAATAGACAATTTGGTAAGATGTGGCTCACTTTGAATTTAAGCTAAACCAATTCCTACTCCTTAACCAGAACACTCATAAAGTATGCTTTATAACACTTTTACACTTTTGCAAACACTGTCATCCAAATGATTTAAAATAGTTCGAAAGAAACTTTGGAGCCAATATTTTTACAAGATTTTTACAAGATTTCCTATCAAAGCTTTTGATGTGGACACACATCTTAATATCAAAAAGGATTCAGGGGTGCCTGGCCGGCTCAGCCGTAGAGCATGCAACTCTTAATTTCTGGGTCATGAGTTTGAGCCTCACATTGGGTATAGAGCACTTAATAAAAGTTTGATTTATAACAGTTTGGTTTCTGCCCATTGCACCTTTGGAGCATGAGTATTTATATAATTATTTCAGTACCAGCTAGCATAGCCTTTTTGTCCAGCTCAAATAAATTTTAAATAATTTTTAAAGGAGTATAAATTATATGCCAATTCCACAGACTCCAAGGGGGTTCCCCCCAGATATCCAACAAACCAGAATCAACACTTCAGCTGTTCATCTGGATCTCTGCTTTCCTGCACAGACCCCTCCCAACCCTCACCCCCATTAAAAAACAAAAACAAAACAAAACAAGAACTAGCTAACTACTAATCAAGGAGAGTAGTAGAGGAATTTTTAGGTTTCCCCCTTACTGTTTTCACAGTTTGTCTTACTTAAATGAGTGAGATGTACCAGTCGGACGTCAAGACGATGCCATGTCTTATACAGTCAGTTGTGCTTCATCTAAAATCCATCTTCTTTTTTTTTGGGAAAGATTGTTTATTTATTTATTTGACAGAGAGAGTGATCACAATTAGGCAGAGAGGCAGGCAGAGAGGGGGAAGCAGGCTCCCTGCCGAGCAGAGAGCCCAATGTGGGGCTCCATCTGAGGACCCTGGGATCACGACCTGAGCTGAAGGCAGAGGCTCACTGAGCCACCCAGGCACCCCTAAAATCCATCTATTATATGTAAGCATTTTTAGGCATCATTAGAGATTTACAGGTGGGAGATTTCTCATGAACAGATGAAAACAGGGGTGTTCAGAATCACAAGGAATTCCTCACATCTTCTGTTTACATTTTTCACTTGCGTAATCTAAGAGTTGGTCATTGTTTCAATATCGCCGTCAATTCTCTGAAACATGAAGTATTTTAAAGTTTGAAAATATCACATGTAAGTTTCATAAATTTTTTATCTCCCGTGTAAAACTAGAGCTAATTTCTTGTGGAAAACATGGGGTCCTGTTCAGCGAAGGTCATGTTCATCTGACCACTCTGTTCATCACACCCCACCTGCTGGGTTGGGCTCAGTTCTGAGTCCTGGCTTTCAGAGGTACACTCACAAATGAAACACACATTCAGAACAGTCCAGACTCCCGCTACAGAGTTATATGAAAGTCTGGAGGCAATGTGCCTGAAGAAGAGTAGACTTCTCCTGTTTTGTTTTTGGTTTTGTTTTTTAGAGAAAGAGAGAAAGAGAAGAAGAGGGGGGTGAGTGGAGAGAGAGGAAGAGTCCCAAGCAGGGGCCATTCTCAGCGACGAGCTCATTGCTGGGCTGGATCCCTGAGATAGGGATCTGAGCTGAAATCTAAAATTGATGCTCAACTGACTAGGCACTCCTCCCCTCCTGTTTATTTATTTTTTAGAGATTTTATTTATTTGTGAGAGAGCAAGAGAGGGAGTGATGAGCAGGGGGGAGGGGCAGAGGGAGAAGCTGAATCCCTGCTGAGCAAGGAGCCCAGGACATGGGACTTGATCCCAGGACCCTGGGATCATGACCTGAGCCAAAGGCAGAGGCTTAACCCACTGAGCCACCCAGGAGCTCCTGTCCTCCTGTTTTTTAAACAGGAGTCTGGTCTGTGCTGCTCCTGAGCATCTATCCAAGATAAAGTCTAGTTGTTAGGGAAGGCAGATTGTCGCTCTTCCTAAGGACAGGACTGCAGGCCATTAGAACTGTCCAAGAAGGACACAGACTCATCCTGAAGAGGTGACCTATCCTCAGAAGTACTTTGTCCAAGACTGCTGATGGCAAGGATCTCCATGGTGCGGGAGATGAGACTCCATGTGTCTCTTCTTCCAAGAGCCTAGGATTCGCTTGCCTGAATTCCTTTTCAGCTATCCTATTTTTGATGGTTTGTCTGTTCCTTTTCTGTTACTAGGTTTCCCTGTGGTCTCTGCTAGTGACGCTTGTGGTCCTTTTCATAATGACTGGCACTATGTTAGGACCTGAACTGCTGGCGAGTATCCCCGCAAGTGTTTACATGATAGCAATTTTTATGCCTTTGGCAGGCTATGCCTCAGGTTATGGCTTAGCTACTCTCTTCCACCTTCCACCCAACTGCAGGAGGACTGTATGCCTGGAAACGGGGAGTCAGAATGTGCAGCTCTGCACTGCTATTCTGAAACTGGCCTTCCCACCACGATTCATAGGAAGTATGTACATGTTTCCCTTGCTTTATGCCCTTTTCCAGTCTGCAGAAGCAGGGATTTTGGTTTTAATATATAAAATGTATGGAAGTGAAATATTGCACAAGCGGGATCCTCTAGATGAAGATGAAGATACAGATATTTCTTACAAGAAACTGAAAGAAGAGGAAATGGCAGACACTTCCTATGGCACAGTGAAAGCTGATAATTTAATTATGATGGAAACCACTCAGACTTCTCTCTGAACGTGGAGATCCAGAGGAGCTTCTATCTTACTGAAATATTACTTCATAGTTATGGTCTGTGGTAGTGAATATGGTTTACATAAAGGATAACAAATGGTTCCCATTATCATACGTGTCACAATTAGGATCTTCCCATTGTAAGGTTGCATTGGCGTATTAACCACACGTTTTCACAAATTACAAATCAATGTCATAATATAACTTGCACCTGGGACTGCTAAAGTAAAGCCTGAACATGTTCAACGTGCTCTTTAGTTTTTATCAATACCAATTTCTATGACTCTTTCGAATATGTAAGCTCTTAGAAAACAGGGTCTTGGAAATGGTAGAATTTTGGTGCATTATCTTATATGAGTAAAAACAAGCTATTTTTTTTTGTAAAGCATAATTTGTAAAGCAATTTGTAAAGCATAATTGAGTTTAATGTAATTGTAAAAAAAAAAAAGTGCTTGCTCAATTTATGAATATCTGAGTGTTGAATTTTGACCTGATTAAAAAAAATCCCAAAACAGGTCAACTGAACAATGAAATACAGTATTTTATTGTCAAACCTGTGTCAAATCAACACAAAACATACATTAATGTGTATCTGATATCGATTAGTAATGGACAGCTAACATTTTTCCAGGGAACAAGGCATTTCTTCTCAGTTGGTACTGATTTGGTTTGGGCATTCATGCACACATCGCAAATCAATGCTCTTTTGGAGGGATAATTTGGTTAGGAAAATTTGTAGTACTATCCACCCCAATAGACATCAGTACCTCGCGGTACCCACTTGAGGTGGGAGCTGGGGGTGGGGGGGAAAGGGAGCTCCAGGAGAGAAAACAATTAGGCTAGATGTGGGTGCCTTAGAGTGCTTTCCTTCGGGAGTTCCCGAAAGGGTGCAAGGTGTGGACTTTCAGAGCAGTTCTGAGATAATTAGGCCAGAATCTGAGATCATAGGTAACACACCCAAAGCCGTTACCCCAAACCTTTGCCTTTCTGCTCACTAGCCTGACAGAGGCCCCCAGCTTCGCCTCCGCTTCCCCAGCAGCGCAGACACCTGGAATCACCCAGGCATGGGGACCACCTGGCCCCGCTAATCCCGGTGATTGCACCCTTTTGTTGGGACCCGCTTCACCTCGGGCGAGCTCACTTGCAAATCAGTTCTTGCATCACAAAGGAAGCAGTCTTTCCCGATCCCCTAAGGGTATCTGTGCGGACCCCCGGGTGTGGAAAAGCTCCACGCAGAGAAGGTCTGGGCCAGGCCACCCAGGCGGGGACTCCGGGACTCGAGCGGGTCGCGGGCAGGGTGCGGGGGGCCGCGCAGCGCGGGGAGCGGCGGCGGGGTGGGCGGCTGGCTGCCTCCGCACGGCGGCCTATTTAGGGCAGGGCGGCGGCGGCGGGAGCGGCCCGGGCTGCGCTTATGGCTGCCCTGGGGGATGAGGTGCTGGACGGTTACATGTACCCGGCGTGCGTCCCCTACTCGTACCCGTACCCCTACCCGCCGGCCGCCAAGGGCAAGGGCGCGGTCAGCGCGGGTGGCTGGCGGCACCGGGGCGGGGGCTGCGCTCCCGCGTCCTCCTCCTCGTCGTCGTCTTCCGCCGGGGCGACCGCGTCGTCTTTCCCCGGCTGCGGGCAGCTGACGGCCGCCGAGTACTTCGACAGCTACCAGCGGGCGCAGCTCATGGCCCTGCTGTCGCAGGTGGGCCCGGGTCTGGGCGCGCGGCCCCGCAGGGCGGGCAGCCGGGACGTGGCGGTGCAGGTGAACCCGCGCCGCGACGCCTCCGTGCAGTGCTCGCTGGGGCGGCGCACGCTGCTGCGCAGGACCCGCGACCCCGCGGCGCCGGCCGGCCCCGGCCTCGAGGGTGCGGCGGCGGCGGGCGGCGGCTCGGCGTCCCCGCAGCCGGCGCGCCGGGGTTCGGAGCAGCGCAGCCCCCCGAGCGGCGCCCCGCGGCCCGTACGCTTCCAGCGCACCGTCGCCGTGTACTCGCCCGTGGCCTCGCGCCGCGTCACCACCTTCCCGGAAGGCGCCGACGGCACGGCCGGGGAGCAGAGGCCCGCGGCGCCGGAGGGAGAGCGAAGGCCGCCGCCTGCGAGGCCCCGAGGCCCGGAGGAGGGAGAGGCGTCGGCGAGGAAGGCGCCCCGACAGCCGCGGCCCGAACAGGAGGGGGACGAAGCCGGGGCCCAGGCCGCCGAGCGGACCAGCTGGGAGCAGCCGGCCGCCGGGCCCGGGCTGCCGCCGCGGGAGAGCGGGACGGGCGAGGCGGCCCGGCGGCGCGCGCCCAGGGGTCCCGAGCCGCCCCCGCCGCTGGAGCGCGCCCAGGACGCCGCGGACGAGACGCCGTCGCCGCGGAGCCCCGAGCAGGCCAAGGAGCGGCCGCGCTTCCAGGTGAGGCCCGGGCGGCCGCGGGAGCTGACGGGCGCGGGGGAGCCCCGGGCGTGTGGCCGTCCCCGGCCCTCGCCCCCGGCTGCGCGCGACACGCGGAGGCGCCCCGGAGGCGGGCGGCGTCCGGGCGCCTTTTCGCGGCCGCGCAGAGCTGCCGGGGATCGTCCTTCCCCCGCAGCAGAGTTCGGCGAGTGCCGCCGGGTGGTTGTTGGCGGCGATCGTAACACGGGGGCCCTGGTAACACTCGCATTTCGAGCGTATTTACTGTTAAAAACAACAACAAAACCCTGACCGTGGACGTGTAGTCGGGCGTTCAGTCCCCATTTGGACGATCTAGGAGGGATACGCAGCAGAACACCCTAAGGGGAACGTGCTGGCAGGAGAGTCGTTTTCCCGCGGGTCCCCCTCTCCGGTCCGAGTTCAGTGCGGGCAGAAGCCCTAACAGTGACTGGGGTCCTGGTCGGCTCTCCCCTGCTTCTTGGCCGAATCCCCCAAGCTGCTCCTGGAAGCTAGAGCTCTTGACGAGGGAGATCTCTTCTAGCTTCTAGAAAGTACCCTTCTTCGGAAACAGCATTGCTAACGCCCCGGGGCCCTTGGGTTTGCGCCCGAGCGCAGCAGGCGCGGTGGGTCCGCTCTCCCTCGCGGTGCGCGGGGCAGTGGTGAGTCAGGAAGTGAAGGGCAGAGGTGGTGAGAGCGCGGGAGGCCTCCCCTGGGGTCTTTCCCACTGCCGGCCCAGGGCTCTCGGGGGCAAGGGAGGAAAGAGGGAGAGAGTCAAGTTCGACGACAGAAGCTGCGTGTAATTTGAACCATGTGTGCGCTTGCCTCCTAACTTCCCTGGCCCTAGGTTTGCTCACCCATAAAACTGCTCTAGAACTGGCAGGAACTTTGGAGTTAGGCCTTCAAGTGCTCTCCAAACACCTGTTTCTCACGGGGAGGGGAGAGGAGAAGCTTAAGAATAAGACCGTGTACTCCAGTTCAAGTTAAATATGAATTCCGATTTTTCCCCAGTTGAGACTCCTAGCACTGTTGGAAAGTGAAGAACCAAACCAATCTGGAACATGAGCTTTTTTTAGGCTCCTGCTTGCTTATGCGCTTGATTAAGCCATCAGGTCACCTGACCACTACCTTGTAGAGACTAATGGGCAAAACCTTGAGCCCACTTTCCTCCGTGATCTGGAAGGAGGCTGCCCGTTTTAAGTAGCAAATCGGTTCCTTCCCAGTTTGTGAAATGAAGGCTAAGTCCCATTTCCCATGAGTTAAACCCTGGCGTCTCTCTGTTCAGTTCTTGGAGCAGAAGTACGGCTACTACCACTGCAAGGACTGCAACATCCGATGGGAGAGTGCTTACGTGTGGTGTGTGCAGGGCACCAGCAAGGTAAGAAACGCTGCGGAACCCGCCTCTTTTGACCCAGGTGTCCAGAGGGCTCTGCTTCACTTCACTCTGCTTCTCTTCCTCTCTCCGCACAGGTTTACTTCAAGCAGTTTTGCAGAACTTGTCAGAAGTCTTACAACCCCTACCGAGTGGAGGATATCACCTGTCAAGTAAATACTCCCCTTCTGTGTCTGAACTGGGTAACTGGGAGAGGGCTTTGGTGGAGTTTCTTGAATGTATCCTGAAGCGAGGTTCCTAGTTACCTGGGTTTTGACAGCTTTTCAGTGGGGACGGGGAAAGAGTACTCAACTGGGAAACCCGGCTTTTGGGTGGTGGTGGTGGGGGTGTCTTGTATTTTTCTGTCCTCGCAAGTCTTGGTTATGTTAACCTCCTGAGATGCTGGCCCCCTCCTGCAACATGGAAGAAGGTTGGCCTTACCTGGTTCTCTGATGGGAGAAAATAGGTCAAAAACCTAGAATGCCTTCTACTGCCATGAGGCTGCCTGTTTTGCCCAAATGCTTTATCTGAAGCCCACCCTGCAGTCAGGATACTTAGTGATAAGCCTGGGGTTCGAAAGTTTCAGTCTTGCCCAGTGCTTGCAAAAGGAGGCTGATTTGTTTGTTCCAGGGTGAATTTAAGCTGCCCACCTTTATGGGGCTAATGAGTAACATTGCCGGTTTACTTTTTTTTTTTTTTTTTTTTAAGATTTTATTTATTTGACAGTACAAGAGAGAGAGGGAACACAAGTCATGGGGAGTGGGAGAAGGAGAAGCAGGTTTCCCTGCAGAACGGGGAACCCGACACGGGGCTTGATCCTAGGACACTGGGATCATGACCTGAGCTGAAGGCAGATGCTTAAGGACTGAGCCACCCAGGCCCTCGGCTGGTTCATTTTTTAACTAAGCAAACTAAGCACTGCACTGTGGGAAGAGGATTAGATAATCTAAGGAAAAAAGGGACTAAACTTTTCTTTTTCTTTAAGAGATAAATGGTCTGTAGGTCTTATTTTATTAAAGATTTTATTTGAGAAAAAGAGCGAGCATGAGCCGGTGGAGGGGGGGGGTGGCAGCAGAGGAGCCCGATGTGGGGCTCGATCCTGGGACTCTGAGATGATGACGTGTTAGCCCTCAGTAGTGGAGCCTGATGTGTTAGCTAACAAGCCTAATCCACGCACTTTCCTCAAGTTGGACATTGGCGGCCTTACTGGCTAGGGTAGGAAGAGAAAACCCAAGTATGGAGAAAACAGTTTAGACTTCCTTAGATGAAGGCAGAGTAGGGTCAGGTTCTAAATTAGGATGCCTTGACCACCCTGCTCCCAGCTCCGGGGGGTGCTGCTTTGCTTTTGGTGTCCGCTTAAGGTCATTTGCAGCAGGTGTGTGTGTGGGCGGCAGGTTCACGTCCATGAACGCCAGGCTGGATTCCCAGCTTGGCCTAGTAGCTAGTCTCCCCTCCTAGCTTTCCTTGTCCGACTCCCCTGCCCCGACGGATTCTTCTCCACCCTTCAAGGGCAGAAAGATTTCCCTCTAATGGTGTTTCAAAAGCACCTTCACAAGACGACACTGAATCTACACAACATGAGAGCACGAGCACCTGGTTAAGCACACTTTAATCCTATCCTATCCTTGCTGGAGGGGCGCAGACAGAGCAAAATTAGCCCAGGGCCTTGTGTAGAGTGCATTCCGTAAGTATTCGAATGAACTAGAAAAATAACTTGGAAGTTTGAGGACGTCGCCACAGGCTTATCTCCTGTCCTTCTCACTTTGGTTTTGCAGAGTTGTAAACAGACTAGATGCTCCTGCACTGTAAAAGTTCGCCACGTTGACCCTAAAAGGCCCCATCGTCAAGATTTGTGTGGGAGATGCAAAGGCAAACGCTTGTCCTGTGACAGCACTTTCAGCTTCAAGTACATCATTTAAATGAATGCAAAAAAAAAAAAAAAAAGGTCCTACTTGAACATGAGCTAACGGAGCAGACACGTTAGCTTTTCTCTATGCTCCTTTCTGCCTCTTCCTTCTCAAAAATACTTCATGAAAGGCTGTATTTTTGATAAAGCCTTCAAATAAAAGTACTGCAAAAACGATAAATTGCATAAGGTTTTTTTTAAGTTTAGGAGAGCTTTTCTTCTGTCTGCATCTGTCACTGTGAGGTTTACTGCTTACGTGTGGCTATAGGGCCGAAGCTTCTAGCAAGAGGGTGATTGAGCGAAAAGCCACCTAACCATTAAAGTAACATTCTTCCCAGTGAGGTGGAGGCAGAGTTCAGCCTTGATGTATGAAGAGAGTGAGGGTTTGTTTTGTTTTGAAGATTTTATTTGACAGACTGAGAGACAGCAAGAGAGGGAACACAAGCAGGGGGAGTGGGAGAGTGAGAAGCAGGTTTCCAACCAAGCAGGGAGCCCAAGGTGGGGCTCAATCCCAGGATGCTGGGATCATGACCTGAGCAAAAGGCAGATGCTTAATGACAAGCCACCCAGGCGCCCGAGAGTGAGGGTGCTGCCTCTGGGTTGCTCCCAAGCAGCTGGTGGCTGTGGAGGCGGAGGCTGGGAACTATACACTACACGGACCATTTCACAGAGAGGCTACAGGTGGGGACTAGAACAGGGTGGCGAAGGGCAGCTTCTTTAAGCTGTTAACGTCATCATCTGGACTTCAGGTGGTAACTTAAATGGGCCTTCTAAATGTAAAGATTTCAAGTTAACAGACTGCTGTAGGCTGGCTTTTTGTCTTGCACTTCTGTAACTGCAGACTAACCAGGAGTTCTCCCCTGTCCGTGCCTGCTGGCTTCCTACATGATGGCCAAGAGAGTATGACGGCCCTGCTCCCAGAGCTCTCCTGGCTGGGGATGGCATGTTGTCTAGAGCCTCAGGATTTTAATGGTATCAGAGTTGAGGGTTACTGGTTTAATAGAAACCACATTCACAGAAACCACATTCACTGGAACCAGGTGCTAATTATGCCTCCCAATTTCCTAATCCTCCCATTAAAGTTAACCCTTACGACTTCAGAGGGAAGTATGCAGAAATGTCTGTTAATCTCTTGGATGAGTGGGTGAAGAGAAATGGAAGGCATAAAGAACTTACAGGGGCACCTGGGTGGCTCAGTGGGTTAAGCCTCTGCCTTTGGCTCAGGTCATGATCTCAAGGTCCTGGGATCAAGCCCCACATCAGACTCTGCTCAGTGGGGAACCTGCTTCCTCCCCTCTCTCTGCCTACTTGTAATCTCTGTCAAATAAATAAAATCTTAAAAAAAAAAAAAAGAATCTGAGGTCTCTAGAACCCTTCAAGCAATGGGAAGTCCCCTCTGCATCCACATGAACCGGGGAAGGTGTTTGTAAAAACAGATTCCAAGGCCCCGTCCCTCCCGAATCGCTGTCCGGGGCTGAAGCATTTTAGCAAGCATCCTGGATGTTGCTTCTACATGAAAGTATGGGAACTACTGCTTGAGTTAGCCTTATACTTCAGGAAAACAGGTGTGGCTCTGCCCTTCTGGAGCTTCCAGAGGAGTGAGTAGACGGCCATTATTTTCTACATTAAAAACAGGTAACATGGAGTCTGTCACAGAAGAGCTACTCGGGGACCTATAATGGGAGGTCAGATTTAGGGAGGTCAGAGAAGGCTTGCCTGAAGAATGACACTTGGGCTGGCCTGAAGTTTGGGAGAGCTTAGGTGAAGAGGGGAAGGAGAAAGTTTTCAGACCAAGGTCACCTGTGCAAAGGCCCAGTGGTAGACCAAACCAGAAGGAAACCAAAGGAGTCAAATATTCTGGGGGACAGGGATGGGCATGATGGCAAGTGACACTGGTAGATATAGATTCGGAGGACTTTTTAGACTTTCCCCGAGGACTGACTGGTCTTGGCCATTTGAATTCACTAAAAGGTGTTAAAGCTGTGGTAGGACACAGATTTATCTTCAAAAAGAAATAATCACAGTGGCTGCCTGTAAACCAGTAAGGAGACTTGCAAAGATCAGATAAAATGGTGGTAGGACCAAAGAGCTGAATGACCGCTCTAGGTGTAGGGGAAGGTGATCAAACACCTGTTCCTACAGATTTGGTTGAAGGGAGGGACAGGGAAAGGAAACTTAACTTGACTTGTGGCATGCAAACATGTTAACAAGTAGACACTTATTTAATGAGGGAACCATAGAACTATACCTGCTAAAGAGTCCCAAGTCTATTAATATGGGTAGTTAAATCATTCTTCAAACTAAAGAGCCTGCCATTACTTTTCTTAATGGAGCAGCTAACGTTTTACAGTTGAAAGCAAGGACCAAAGTAGGTTTTACCTAGTGGGTATTGCACAAAGTGGCACAAAAATATTCTAAAAGTTGTGACAACATTTTGGGAATTAGCACTGTCACACTCTACAAAGGGAATTTGTGTGTGTGTGTGTGTGTGTGTGTGTAGCAAGGCAGACATTATGACTAGAGGGAAATCCCCAGGATACATGATCTCTGGGTGTCCAGTGACTCTAAGGCAAGCGTGCATTACTTTGAAAAATATTTTAAATGCCTCAAAGTATAATTATAATTACATTGATTCTGACAACTTCTTTCTTTTCATTTAGAATATGCCGGCATGGTGTGTGAGCGGCGCTCCGGGACCTAAATAAGGAAAACTTACTCTGGCTCTGGTGAGTTTGTTCCAAGAGAATGGAACCATACATTTTCTAAATTTATGGTAGATTGTGTGGGTTGTACTACACCCCCTGTGTTATATCACTAAAAGAAGAAAATATTTTTAAAAATTGTGTTTAAAAACAAAAAACCTTTGGGCTTCCTATTTTAGAAGCAGAATGAAAAGACAGCCAGAGCTTTTCTCTTGGTGTTCCTGCACAGGCTTACTAAAGATCAACTTGGTGGGCAAAAGAGAAAGGTCGTATGAGCACAAACAGCTCTGTCTGGAACCACATATGGTATTTAATAAATTAAGCATCTGGTAGATTTTGCTAAATGCAATCTCTGGATTCAGAGGGGCAAACTAGTATAGGTTTTAGGAAAACTCGATTGCCAAAGGACAAGCCTATTTTGTATTTGCTTTCTGCCTTCTGTAGGTGTATTCACCTTACTTATTAATCAACTGAGCTACAGAAGATGAAAAGGAAATTTCAACGGTTTAAAGGTTTGGTTTGGGTAATTAATTAGTCACCCCGATTCGTTCTCAACTTCGTTCTCCCCCTCTTAGGGGAAGTATGTTTACGGATGAGGATCATATTTGACAAGTTTCTGCAGGCTGCACACGATAATCATTCATCCTTAAAATACAACACCAACCAGCAGCTACAATGCTTTTTATTTTAACAAAAAGGATATAAGGAGGGTGAGAAAATAGGGGATGGCAGGACAGGATGTAAAGTGTGGGGTGTCTCTGGACACCACCCCTCTCTTCCTGCCTCACACCCAAAGTTATTAAATAATTTAAAGGACACCATTTACAGTACCAGAACACCATTAAAATAACTGTGTGTGTGTGTGTGTGTGTGTGTGTGTGTGTTTATCAGGGTCAAAAAATACAGTGATCATGAATGTGCCGTGACCAGTTCTGGATTTTACAGGTGACAGAACTCAAGTCATCAGTCCAACGGCCTGCACAGTGCCTTCAATTAATGCACTTGAGCATAATTACATTTCTGGCAGGGTCCACACCCCCAAGAAAAGGCAAAGCTATAAGCATTTCATTTCTACATTCTAAACTCTGGAATCCCAGAGCCCAGTTTAAAAGAAAGTCACAGTGGATAAGAGATGCCTATAAAAATACAAGGTGTTCCTTTCAAATCAGAGGAATTGTGGGACTACATTCATTTCTTTTACAAAATGCTATTTAGAAAAGGACAGAATCCAGTTCGTGTTATGCTACAGGCTTCGACAGGAGTAAGTATATTGCATGTTTTGGTAGTCAGTCTTCCGGCTTCCTTTCATTTTCCCCCATAGCCCCAGGCTCCTTTTGGGTGAAACACGTGAGTCCTGAACACGACCAGAGAAAAACAGGTTTGCATCTCTCTTCTTGAATTCTCTGCAGACTTCGGGGCCCGCAGGTCATGTACGCTACCATCAGTGACCACAATCTTTTCTTTAGCTTTGTATACCTGTTCTTGTCTAACACTGCATTGCACCAATGTACAATACTGGTTTTAATCTTTACAGTTTCTATAATAATTATGGAGTAAAATAAGTTAACTTTTCTAATGAGAATAGCTGACGGGCAGCATACATCTTTATTTTACATTTTTAAAGTCTCTGCAGGCATCTACTTTGGTTAGTTATCAACAATCGTAACGTAAGCACTGATCAGAGAACTGAGCAGCATTCCAATAACATTAACAGATATATTATTTCTTTTCAAAATACCGGGAAAGCCCAGCTTTAAAATATTATTAAAATGTTCTAACATTTACACACTATGAAGAGTTAGATCTAATAAAATAAAATTTCTTCAAAAATAATCTTGCCGTCCTCTTTGAGGCATGCTGACACGGTATCACCAAACATCCATACCTGGAAAATAGGACTGTCACATACGCACACATCCCTGCTCACGCACACATAACCCCTTATACAGACTAAAAAACAGAACACCCACGCCCTCATCCCATGTGTTGAAAAAAATCAATGGTTTTTGCAAATAAGTCTGTCTGTATCTGTCCGACTGAAGGTTCTTCATGTAGACGACTGAGCGTCAACTCCAGAGGATGCTCCCGGCTGCTGGGAACCACGCAGCCGCGCAGGTCTTCAGCTAAAATGAACGAGCCTGGATTTTAGCCTCATGTCACCTGCTTTCCAATGTCTCAGTACTAGAGGCCATTACTGCAACAGTCCGGGATTCTCTCCTTTCTCCAGAAAGCAGCGCGTGCGCACGCATCCCTTATAGCCCTTTTCTTTTCACACAGGTTAAGTAATTAAAAAAAAAAGAAAAATGCCTTCTTCATACAGTTGCTCGTGGGAGGTACTGGCAGCCGCTAAGATTTCTTTTCTTCAGATCTTTGATTCCGTCCGACCTTCTTAATCTTGGTAAGAGTTGGACACTAGTGACGCTCGCCTTGTGGATGCTGCCAGGAAGAGTCATCCGGGAACTGCAAGGGCTCACGAGAGGCGCCTGTTCATATTCTTCATCAGCTTCCGTTTGGTTTCTGCCCGAAATGCCTGAAGTTCCTCAGAATCCGGTGCTCACCAGATTTCCCATCGGTTTGGCCTGTGCTAAAAGCTGGTGCGACTGCACCATGCGCAGAGACTCTCTTATCTCTAGATTAAGTTCCATCAGTTTGTAGTTGGCTTCGGACATGTCCAGGTCAGAGCCAGTCACTGCGAAGCTTCCCGTCTGGCCCAGCGTCTGATGATGGAAATAGATGTGTAACAGCGTCTGCACGGGGTCGTCTTCACAGCTGCCGAAGATGTCATTGGGCCAGAGAGCTCTGAAATACACAATATATGTATATTCTTAAAGATTTTGACAGAAACAGCGAGAGAGGGAACACAAACAGGAGGACAGGGAGAAGCAGGCTCCCCGCTGAGCAGGGAGCCCAGGGCAGGGCTCGATCCCAGGACCCTGGCATCATGACCCGAGCTGAAGGCAGATGCTTAACCCACTGAGCCACCCTGGCGCCCCTGAAATACATAACAATTTTAAGTCCTGAGACTCAAGCAGTTATTAAAGTCAGCGACATTTTAAATGAATACCTCTAACAAAATTCCCTTGTGAATCAGAGGATCTGTTTTTTTGTTTTTGTTTTTTTGTTTTTTAAGATTTATTTATTTGTCAGAGAGAGAGAGTGAGCACAGGCAGACAGAATGGCAGGCAGAGGGAGAAGCTCCTCGCCGAGCAAGGAGCCCGGTGCGGGACTCGATCCCAGGACACCGGGACCATGACCCGAGCCGAAGGCAGCTGCTTAACCAACTGAGCCACCCAGACATCTGAGCAAATGTATCCCCCAAAGTAGCAGAGTGAACAAAGTCTAAAACTGGTGTCATTTCAGTGATAACTGTAGAAAATACCAAAGTCACGCTTTCATAAAGACATGATATTGAAACAACAAATCAAAAGCCCAAACCCAGTCAGTGTAAAATCCCTGTCCGTCTGGAGAGGTATGAAATCCATTTCACCTGAAAGCTTTCACTTGTGCCACAGCTGATACAAATTCCTTATTTTTCAAGGTTTCGATTAAAGAATGAATGGCAGTTTCTATAGTAGTCTGCGCAGCTTTGGAAATGTCGATTTCTTCATTTTCTGAAGCAGACTCTGCTTCTTTGAGGATATTTTCCAGTTGGGCAAGTTCCTCAGACATGTTGATGACCTGAAACAAATAAATATACCTTAAAAGGATCTATCTGTATATTAAAGAACTCATGGGACATCTAATTGGCTGTAAAGCTGTGTCCGATGATAGGAGTAGCTTCTCTTCAAGACTGGCAAACGTTAAGTTTGGTAGTTAAAGGCAGTTAATATTTCAAGTTCTCCATTCAGTAGACTTCCAAACCCTCATCTTTAAATACTCTTGATAAGGAACAAGCGATGGGGGACTGGCTGGCTCAGCTGGTGGAGCATGTGACTCTTGATCTTGGGGTTGTGAGTTCGAGCTCCACATTGGGCATAGAGGTTATTTAAGGAAAGAAAAAAAAAAGGTTACAATAGATGTTAAAATGTAATAAAACTAGATATAACCAATGTTTATATCGGTTTTAATATGTGATATTACATCTTGGATGGTAAAAATCATTCACTGTTATGGGGGGGGGGTCATGAATTCTTTTGTCGGCAAAGGAAAGTCTTTATATTTTAAAAGATTATTTACCCAGTGCATTTTATATAAACCGGTATGTATTTTTTAAATTGATTTAACCAATTAATGAAAGTGAAGGCATTTCCTGTTTCAGTACCAGCTTTGACAAGGGGGTAAAAAGACTAAAGTCACTGTCTTTGAACCTATTCACTACATGGATTTCCAACATTCAAAGTGTTTTTGACAGGCTGCATGTGTGTCACTAAAACTACAAAAATATATGGACAAGACGTTAGGGGAGTTTCATAATTTAACTGTGTCTTTATTTAGCTGATGTGCTTTCCTTGACTTGTGGTTACAGATGCTCTGTTGGTACTGCTGTGACCTTGAAGGTCTTGAACCTTTCAAGACTGCTGGCTATCTGCTGTTTTATTTACTGACAGGTTCCGAAACAGCACATCATTTCTAAAATGACAATTCTGAAAAAAAGGACTCACTGTTAAGTGACTTTTGACGTAAGATCTCCTACAAGGAATATGTGTGTTATAATTTAATATTCTAGGATCAGTAATTCCTGCTAGAACTGAATATTTACCTCTGGCTCATTTTTTATTGTATTTACTTGGCTGATCAGTTTGCAGTAGGCTTGGAACAGAAGCAGCAACTGAAAATGCAGTTTGTATAACCTTCGGCAGAGCTCCAGTTCCTAGAAGTAAGTAAATAACACTGCGTTAAGTTCAGGTGCCACTGTCTGTGACGTTTGAGTAGACAGTACATTTCCAGTAAAAATTTATAAGTAATTATGTTAAAAATTATCTTGACATTTATTTCTCTGCAGTAAGCAAGTTAATATAGTGTGAAACTGAGGAAAAATGCTTTGAAGACTGGGATTAAAATACAAATATAAAGACTTGGTTACATAATTCATTTAGCGAGAAGCACATTTTCACATCAGAATTTTTCAGCAGGCAACATCAAATGCTTTAAAAAGGATTCACTTTAACTTGAAATTCGTAATGAAAAAGAAGGACAAATGCATATACTTTTGCCCATTGAGATGTATATCTCACAGCATTTATCAACAAATGTGTGATGAAGCAAAATCACACTGGCTTATCTCCTACCTAAAAATGAATTCATTTTTCTAAAACAAAACAAAACAAAAACAAAACCAAACCTTGAAATCTCATGGAAATGAGACCATGAAATTAACATAGGCACTTTTGATTTTTAAAATTAAGTTTAAATTGTTAGTTTATAGATGTACAAAAAAGGTGGCTGCTAGTTTGCGCATATCAGCAAATCTCTTTAGAGGACCAACATTTCATGGATTAGGGCTATGCGGAACTGAAGCATACTCTTAAAGTAGTCCATGACAAAACATTGCTAGATCACAAATGGCAAATGAAAATCAGTTTGTCTGACATGGATAATCTATAAATTAAGACAGGTCACTTACTGCTAGAATTTCCATTTGCTAAGCAAGAAGGTGATCGGTTCACAAAAAATACAAAGGAAGAAAAAGACCAAGAATTAGTGTAAGACATCATTTTAAGTAGGGTCACAGATGTCCCAGGCAAACTGAAGAACATTTAATTGCATCCAAAAGAAAAATTTGCTATTTCCAGGATAAAACTTTTTATATACTTACTGTAACAATCCAGCGTACTTTAAACTCTTTGACAAATAACTAAATTACCTTTAGGCTATAATTTGTTTCTTGTGTGAAAGCTACACAGGACAAAAGTGAACTAATGTGATATAGGGAAACTTGGCTAGTATAAGTGATCTAAAAGAAAAAGCAAATGTCATAAAATTTCCATCAGTAAAGTGGAAAATTTCTGACTGGACAGTGAGACATGAATTACTGTTTTTAGAAACGAACTTGCTTATGATCTTATAAATACCCACGAGAACATTATCTCTGGTGTGGGTCCAGGCTTCCTACCCTTACTAATTAGGTCCCACGTTGCCATTAACTGGTGGAGTCAGAACACAGAATGTCAAATGCAGAGGTGTGTTTTAAAATGCATTCCAGGGGCACCTGGGTGGCTCAGTGGGTTGAAGCCTCTGTCTTTGGCTCAGGCCCCGCATCGGGCTCTCCGCTCAGCGGGGAGCCTGCTTCCCTCTCTCTCTGCCTGCCTCTCTGCCTACTTGTGATCTTTGTCTGTCAAATAAAAAATAAAAAATCTTAAAAAAAAAATGCATTCCAGAGTGCAATTTAGTGAACTTCAGAAGTTCAGCCCAACTACGTTTGAGTCAAAACAGATGATGTACGTAAAATATAGAGTAAAACATCTAGTTTAAGGACTATTTAAAAATATTCTATTAAAATATCTATAGCCACTTGGACCTAGTTTCTGGTCCATTCTAGAGAAGAATGATTTTTAATTCAAATGGCAATTGTTACAATGTAAATATTGCTTCTAAAAGTTCCTTTGAAGTCTGCTTTTCAAAACAGTGTCCTCTGAAGGACTGTTTATATAACGTTCCTATCCATTTAGAAAGGATTTTCTAAGCAAAGGTGAACTTCGGTTCCATTCTGCTTCCTTATGTATTACGTGGATAGTCATTCCGTGAATTATTAGTTGAGCATAATCCAATGCCAAACATACTAGCATATCTAAATTTGAGGTTCTGCTTTATACGGTTTTATATGGAAACTAACAACCACTTGAGTTTCAAATACTTTTCCTCACTTCTATTCGCCGAAAAAATGGAACTGGCTCCAGATGCACACACTCATAGCATCCACTTTGGGATGTAATGGGAAAGAAACCATGATGGGGTACGCGGGTGGCTCAGTCAGTTAAGCACCCGACTCTTGTTTCTCAGCTCAGGTCATGATCTGAGGAAAGCACATCGTGGGTCATGAGATTGAGCCCCATGTCGGGCTCCGGAGGGAGTCTGCCTGAGAGCTGAGACTCTCTCCCTCTCCCTCTGCCCCTCCACTGCTTGCTCTCTCCCTCTCTCAAATCAATCTCTGGTCACAACTGTAGGAGATGACACAAATGTAGTAAATCGTGTAGCTCTGAATTACCAGAAGTCACTTTAAATATGCCAACCTTCCAGATTTGAAATTCTTGATATTCAGTGTACTGAAGTTGGCAGGTATATTTTTTTCATTTTTAAGTATTTATTATGCAAAATAATTTTCATACACAGCGACAGATACTAGTAATGTGTAACAGGTGTCCTCAATCTCAAGGAGCTGAATGTAAAAGGAGCGAGAAGATATAAATGAAATTCTAAAATGTACAGTTTTCTGTTTTCACTTAGTCGAAAGCCTCGAGCTATATTAACTGACTTAGACTCTTGTAGATGGAACTCATTTTCTTCAAGGCAGAGAAATGTATGAAATCACTTCATCTAATCACCTAACTTATGTAGGAAAAAAGGAGTTTATGTTACATACTCAAGCCATGCAGTTAAACAGTGGTGAAGATAAAACCAAAGGCTCCAATTCTAGTTTAGAGTTAATTCCTCATTTTCCCATGTTTCTTTCTTTACACAGGTCATCTGACCATTTCCTTGTAACACAGCGCAGGATTAGGAGTCAGCCCGCCTAGATTAAATCGTAATTCTCTCTCTCTTTTTTTTAAAGATTTTATTTATTTATTTGACAGGCAGAAATCAAAAGTAGGCAGAGAGGCAGGCAGAGAGAGAGAGAGAGAGAGGTGGAAGCAGGCTCCCTGCTGAGCAGAGAGCATGATGAGGGGCTCGATCCCAGAACACTGGGATCATGACCTGATCCGAAGGCAGAGGTTTTAACCCACTGAGCCACCCAGGCTCCCCTGTAACTCTTTTCTTACTGATTTTAGATACATTGACTTCTCTGAGCCTCAGCTTCCTCATCTGCAAAATGGGGATAATAATAGCATCTCTGAGACACAGTTGTAAGGACAGAGATACTGAATGTGAAATGCATACTGTTATTTTCTCAACATTTCAGTTTTTTAAAAAAACTTCATGTTAAATAGTACAATAGGGGCTTTTACAGTGACAAGAAATGCGTAACAGCGTAACCAATGTTGAAAAAGCCTGGAATTCTGATGTCAATGCAGACGTTGTTAATTTTAACTGATGACTGTGTTTTCCCCATAGGATGCTATATTCCTATTAGAATAATTTGTAGGGCCTAATTTATCCTCATTTAATGCAATGTGTTATATATATGTACTTGAAGAACATATTTTACTTTTACTTTCATGCTATACAAAAATTTTAATTTATCCAGTCTCAGAATTTCACCTTCAGAAAGGCCACCATGAATGTATATAACATTACTCTCAGGTTTGCTTTCCCGACCAATTTATCTGCAGAATACTAATGCAGAACAAACATTTTTTGAAGAGGCAGATGCAGCAAGTGCGGTCTAACCTGGACTGCCCAGATACCCATCAAGCTTATCTGCTGAATGTTATTAAGCTGCAGTCCCAAGCTGGCTGTTCATTTTTATTAAAGTGCATTTTTCATTACTAAGCCAATATCTCATTGAACCCAACTTTGACCAAGATGGTTCTGATAACAAAAATGGAAAGTGTTATAAATTTTAATTCTAGGATTATCAAGCAGGGACCTTCGCGCACACACACACTTCATTTTACCTGATCTAGAAATTCTACCTTAGCAAAACTAAGCAGAGAAGACTTACCTGGGCTTCTGTGTTTATCCTGTATAGGTCTTCTTTGGCACCAAATGTCCGCTTACAGTTGTCTAACCACTAAAGAAATAAGTAAATTTTAACATAGTGATTGTACAGTGCACCATGAAACTGGTAATAAAACAGCCTGTGTGTATAAAAATCACTTTACAAGTGAACTTGAAGTTCTGGGACTGGTTATAGACAGGTCCTTCAGTCTCCACTTGAGCCTAATTATACGCAGCAGCCCAGAGCAGAACAGCGCTGTTAAGTACAAGCAGACGCACACACTCGGGCTTCGCTCACAGAAATGCAATAAAGCGTCTTCTCTTCCAGGGACGCCTGGCGCTCCTTTTCAGTCAACAGCAGCCTTCATTTTGCAGATTTTATTGGAAATCTTCTCAACCTATACCTGACCTGTGTCTAACGAAAGATGAGGCAATAAAAGACGTGCTTCCCTCCAGAGGCACAATTTAATAAAAGCAACTTCAAATTAAGCAGGTCGGTTTGTAATTCTCAGAAGTGTAATTCTCAGAAGACTGGTGTCCGTTTTAATTAGTGAAACAGAAACCCAAATCCATTTTAAATCTTGTTTTTATTTTTTCCCTTTTCTTCCTTTTGGACATTAATGAATGACAAACATGTTATCTCCGAAGCATACTGGATACAGAAGCCACATGTGGTTTTCTCCCCCTTATCCACGGGCTATTCCTAAAGTTGGGTATTTATTTAAGGTATCCTTTCCTTGGTCAAATAAAAATAACAGTATTGTAGTTTAGTGGGGAAAGTGTGGGGCTCGTAGAATGTCCGAGCTGAAGTAAAAGCTGAGAGCCTCCAAGGGAAGCTCTGGGTTTAGACAGTTCGATTTTTTTTTTAAATGTTTTATTTATTTATTTGACAGACAGAGATCACAAGTAGGCAGAGAGGCAGGCAGAGAGAGAGAGAGACGGGGAAGCAGGCTCCCTGCTGAGCAGTGAGCCCGATGCGGGGCTTGATCCCAAGACTCTGGGATCATGACCTGAGCTGAAGGCAGAGGCTTTAACCCACTGAGCCACCTAGGCACCCCAACAGTTCGATATTCTTAATGTCTGTTCTTTTTACTTCCTGGTTCTTTACGTGTGTGCTCGATTAAGCATAAAACTAATATGTATATAAGAAATTAAGACTTTGAGAAAAACTACTCGCTACGTTAGGATACACTCTGAAATGTCTCAGTACTACCAGGCATTTAAAATGCTCAGCTGTAGCTGATTGTTCTACACGCAGAGAATGAAAATTAGACCTCTCAGTTATATCAAAACAGTTCTTTGACCTTATGTTGCTTTTATTCTAGTCCCTCAGACTGCACAGGCCCTTAGGCTTTGGCTTGACAGCATCTCTGAGGAAACATGTTAAGCTTTCCTAGTGAGATAGGCAGCCGGAAGCCACTGTCAGAAGCGATCCAGCAGACTTCTTAATGTGAAGAACATTCGGCTGAAATCTATTGTAGAATGTGTCAGTATTTATTCATACAGAATGTTAAAATGCATCCATACCTAATCATCCTCACTAATCTAGTCCAATTTGTTCAAGTTGACTAATAAATTAGAAAAAACAGTAATTGATTATTTAAAGTCCCATTCTTAGAAAATGTGATTTTTTCTATTGTATGACCAGTGATCTAGCATTTTGGGAGCTTTAATTTCTTTTTTTCCACTACATTAAAAGACACGTCCCGAGGCTACAGTCCCATGGCTGCACACTGGCCTGGACAGCACAGGCCCATGCGATTCCAGCCAGTGTGGACCAGACACAGGAGTCTGTGTACACAATGTCTTCAGTTCATATCCAGTCAGTCTCCCTGCCATTACTGTTTCTTTACTCAAGGCTCCAGTGAAGGTTAAGACAACGGAGAGGTTCGGCTGCTGGGCGTGATGAGTAGCTTGTATAAGGCCAGTCCTCCGAGGACAACCACAGAAGCAGAATACCGTCTGCCAGGATTGAGGGAGTTAGACCAAAGCCCTGAAAGGGAGCCCGGTGGAGATTCCAGTGTTTACTGCAGGGGATCTGCTTACTCGAAGCTTTGCTTATTCCTCAGGCAGAGGGGCTGAACAGATAGCGTGGGTGTGTGGCCCACGGTCTCACTGAGCTGGGAAAACAGGGTCATCAAAGGTAGGGAAGTTTTGAGGGCCAGGATGCTGGAGGAAAGGGGCCTGCAGAGAAGGCGCCCCACTGTGTGCAGCTTCCCTCGGGACGCTGCTGCTCTAACGTCTAACATGTGCGGGTGGCAAGGCTAGAAAACCAAGCAGCAGCATCTGGGAGGCTAAAAATGGAAGCAGAGATTTCTGGTCTCCTCGTGTTGAAAAGAAGAACTGGTCATTAGCGGCCAGGATGGCGGGGGTCCTGATGCACACCCCAGGCTTTCACTCATGACCCTCAGGAGACTCAAGGTGTAATGGAAGACCGTCTTAATTATAATACTGTAATAGCAAAAACGAGTAGAGGGGGAAAAAACCCGAGCAACAAGAAAAACTTGGTTCCAAGACAAGAAAGGAGGAAAAAAGGTAACGAAGAACAGATGGGGGAGGGGCGCCTGGGGGGCTGGTCAGAACAGATGGGGTTGGGGCGCCTGGGGGACTGGTCAGGAAAAGGCAAGGATGTCTCAGACTTCCGAGGCGGCAAACTAGCCTCCATCTAGCCAAGTTGTAAAAGGCTGTGGACACAGGCATGACTTATCAAGGTCACTAATAGTAGCAATCTATCACAGCTTCTATGGTAGGCAAATCTATCTGAAGACACAGAAGGCACTAACCATAACGGAAAGGAGACGGGTAACTTGGACTTAATTAAAACTGAACACCTGTGTTCATCAAAGGATGCTATTAATAGTAAAAATGCTAGCCACAGAGAAGGGAAAAAATTTATAATACATCCAGTAAAAGGCTTGTGTTTAGAATAAACTCCTAGAAATCAGTAAGAAATCCATAAATAATCTATTTCCAAAAATGGACAAGATACTTGAAGGCACAGTTCAAAAAATGCCTAAATGAAAATACCTATTTGAGTAGGTGCTCAGGGGAAATGCACAATAATACCGTAAGATACTGCACACCCACCGGCATGACTAAAATTTTAAAAGCTGGAAATACCAATGGTGGTGAAGATATGAAGCAAAGTAGCTCTTGTCCACACTTCTGCAGGGATTATAAACTGACGGAGCATCTTTTAGGAAAGCGCATGGCAGAATCTAATAAAGGGGAACAAATGTTCTACCCCATGACCCAGCAATTCTCTGCAAATACTCAACAGATATACGATCCCAAGTACACAAAAGATAAGCACAAGCATGTACATGGCGGGGTGGTTTCAGTCCCCCAAAGTCCACGGCAGCCCGGAAGCAGTGATCCTCCTCCGACCTATCGCTGGAAGGTCAATGGTCACCTCACGCTACGTCACAGAGCCTCCATCATTCACCTCTCCATCTCACCCTGAAGGCACTGCATCATCTCCCGTCATCACGGGAAGGGGAGAGTCCCATATAATTAATGTATTTTGAAAGAAAAAGAGACCACCTTCCACAGCCTCTCTTCCAGTCCATTATTACTGTTGTTAATCTTTCACTGAGCCTACTTAAAAAGTTCATCATGTACAGGAAAAACACAGTATATACATAGGGTTCTGGGACTTTCTATGGTTACAGGCATCCACTGGGGCTCTTGGAATGTACCCCCCACGGACAAGGGGGACTACTGTGTTTGTAAGATGACCAGATCTTGCCCGATAGTTTCCCAACGTCGAAAACTCTTCCCTCCTTACCCATCCATCATTACTCTGTCAGTCCAGATGTAAGATTCCCTCCTCCCTTATAAGGGGAGAAAGCCTTAATATTAGTATGTTCTCATACCGTATTCTTTCCCTGAAAGAATCTCACCATCTAAAATTACCGTCTGTCCAGGCCTAAGGTCTGGTCTCTATTCCATGAAGCTTTCCTAATGGCCCAAAGTGACCTTGCTTTGGAAATCACAGTGTATAGCATCAGGTCTGTTAGGCCTGTGCAGTGCTGTGGAGTCTCTCTCACTGCCAGTACTTGTGTTTATGCCTCGACCCTTCACTTCTGTTACTAATTATTCATCTATAGTGTTTGTGCTTTATAGTCTCACCTAGTATGTTAAGGGAACAAGAGCCAGGTTTTATACTTTTCATTGGCCTTTATGTGATAGATACAAATTTTTAATTAAAATTTCTTTTAAGAACTAGTTTCAGGTGTAGAATTCAGTGATTCGTCACTTCCGACTCCCAGCGCGCATCCCGACGAGTGCCCTCCTCAATCCCCATCCCCCGTTTACCCCATCCCCCCGCCCCCGCCCCCCGCCCAGCAGCCCTCAGTTTGTTCTCTATCAGGAAGAGTCTAGGTCTTGGTTTGCCCCCTCTCTCTTTCCCCCTATGCTCATTTGTTTTGTTTCTTCAATTCCACTTATGGGTGAGATCCTGTGGTAACTGTCTTTCTCTGACTGACTGGTCTCCCCCAGCATAAAACCCTCTGGGTCCACCCATGTTGTTGCAATGATAGGATTTCATTCTTTTTTTATGGCTGAGTAATATTCCCCCCCCCCCCCAAAATATGGACCACCTGACGAATCTGCATGTCATCCTTGCACAGGGACTAAGCTTATCTTGGGACTGTTCCAATTTTAGTATAAGAGCTGTCGAAGTGAGCACTCCGCGGCACAGATACTTAATACTAATTAATGAAAGATCTATCTATTCTAGGAAAAAAATGTCTCCTACATATCGTTTGTGTGAAAAGGAGAAAATAAACACTTTTCAGTTTTCTTGCCCCTGCTAACTATAAAACCTTTCCTCTCTGGGAACAGGACTAGTGTTGTTTTGCAGTGCCTGACGGGAGCGGAAGACACACTTCTTGGCGAGTGCTGTCTATAATCTACTACACATCTCTTTCTCCCACTGCTTGCCCGCATACAGGTTGCAAGAAAAAGATGCCAGCTTTGTCACAGGTGACACGTTTTCTGGATTACAACAGCACAGTGCCTTCTCAGAGAACTAATGCTTTTATCTCTCCCCTTGCCCTGTGGATAGTTTTCCAGGGTGTTCTTAAGCTCTTAGAGGGCTGATTTCTAAAAGCCAACGATGGGGATTCACCGGACAGAGAGTTCAGAGGGAGGCCCCACGTTTCTCGGTAAAACCCTGAGGCAAGTGCTAAGAGGTCCCCTTTTCTAGCTTGGTTGTTCAGCTGCCAAGTTAACATTTCTCTTGTCAAAAGCGAGCTACTTTTTTCCTGTGGTGAAGCGAGACTGACCTGCTCAGCTGCTTCTCTCTTAGCATTGTATGTATCCAGGTGTTCCTGCAACTCCAAAACACTGAACTTGAGTGTTTCCAGCAAACCGCATGACATCAGCTGTCAAATCAGAAACATTGAGCCAGGTTATCATTTCTTTTCTTTTTTTAAGATTTTATTTATTATTTGAGAGAGGCAGAGAGCGAGGGAGAGAGCACAAGCAGGGAGGAGAGGGAGACGCAGACTCCCCGCCGAGCAGGGAGCCCGATGCGGGGCTCGACCCCAGGACCCTGGGATCATGACCTGGAGCCAAAGGCAGACAGATGCCCAACCGACTGAGCCACCCAGGTGCCCCCAGGTCATCATTTCTGATCACGGTCATGAGACTGGTAACTTTTGGGCCATGGAATTTCTGTTAGTTGGTTTTCGGCCCAACTTAGTGCCAATGTCCCTTTACTGCATTCGGTCCCATACAGTGAAGGGCTGACCGTTCACTGAAACACAGTATGAACGCACTGGGACTTCAGGGATGCCAGCAAGGACAAGCGTGGCTTCAAATGCTTTCCAGAACTGCCTCAGGTGAGAAATGGCATGCCAGAGTAGTATAGATCTTAAAGGTAACACTCTTGAAGCTTCTTAAACCTTAATTCTCTAAACATCTTTTTCTTTTCTTTCTTTTTTTTTTTAAAGAGAGAGGGAGAATCTTAAGCAGGCTCCATGTCCAACGTGGAGCCCAATGTGGGGTTTGATCTCACCACCCCGAGAGATCATGACCTGAGCAGAAAACAAGAGTCTGACACTTAACCGACTGAGCCACCCCGGTTCCCCTCTCTCAATATCTTGATACAGGATCTCTGAGTATGTTTGCAAACAAAATGGGAGGACTGAGCTCTGGGCTCTTCACAGGGGTAGGTCTAGCCCTCTCCTACCCACTTTTACTCAAGAATTGGAAAAGAAGTAGCCATGTCCAGAGTAGGGCCCTCCCGCTTCCCCATCTGGGACTCTGTGAAGGGTGAGGACAGTGAGGGCTCAGAATCAGAAAGAGTCGCAAGTCACTGCCTAGAATATGCTAGATATTTTTAGTCAAATTTTGCTAGATATTTTTAGTCAAACTGAAAATATAAGCCTTTAAACTTCAAAATTCTCAACTGTCTTTTAAAAAAAAAAGACCATTTACTGATTGGTGCCATTCCCATTTAGCCTTTATAATAAGTCTTTATATAAAAACTTACTGTTTCAGCATCCACGAAGACCGTCGGGCATTCTGAACACATCATCATCACTTCCAGCGAACTTTTAAACTTGGCACCGATGCGCTGCAGGCTCTCACCAAGAAAGCTGACTGCCTCATTAGTTATATCTCCAAACTTTCTTTGAATTGACTATGGAGAAAAGCATTAAAATATTTTTAGTGTTTCCTAAGAAGGCCTTTTTTTTTTTCATCTTTAAGAAGTGTAATTTATAGTTAGGGCAAATTTTATTTTAAAATTATTATTGTAGTGATACATAGAATTCTAATAACTGGTCTGTAAATTCATTTGTTTAGGCTCGTTAGGAAATGTTAATTTCACAAAATGATCAGAATTTACGAAATCATGACTACTGAAAAAAGAAAGCAATGATCCATGCCATTCGTCTCCCCATTTCTGAGATGTTTTTCATTAGGAGAGAGAGAAGGAATACAGGCTGCCCTTCACTGGAAATAAAGTCCTTACATGTCTGAAGAATTAGCTCTTCTAAAGTTTTAGTTGAAAGAAACCTTTAGTAAATGCAGTTTACTGTGCCTGGCTATGGGATCCATCTGATTTAATTAAAAGTCTTAAAGATGCACTGAAGGTACGATCTTCTCAGAACTTAAGAATACTCATTAACATAAAATAGGTCGTGCCTTACCCATAATGAGCGCTCAGTGACTCAGACTACATTTTCACTGGTGAAATTATATGAATAGTCAATGTGTATCCACAGGTATCAATCTGCTTTAATAATAATAAAGTCAGAAGCTACAATCTCAGGCATCAGGAAACAGAGTATCATTGGGAAGAAAAAATACACATAAATAGGAAACCAAGTAGTAGTGCAAAAGGACAGAGTAATTTCATGAGCACTAAATAACCCCCAGGAGGGAGAGACTGGAGGCAGGAGTGGCTGGAAAAGCTCCACTGAGAGTATGTACTTAGCTCAGTCTTCCAAGACGGGCAGCATTCGCTGGGGTCAAAGGGAAAAGCAGGAGCATAATGACTAAGCTGGCATTTCTCTATGCCTTAGTTTCCCTGGCTACAGAGCGCGAGAAATATGTCTACATCTCATAGGTAGGTCTGGTCTAGGGATTAAATAATGTAAATCGCTTAAGCGCAATGCCAGGTGTGCAGTGAGAGCTTGATACAGGTGCGCTTATGTTATTATTCCTACACTTGGAAGCAATCTTAGCTAAAATGTTTAAGGTGTGCGGAGACACAGCCAATTAACTGAGTACTTAATTATAAGCTGTTTTATGCTAGTGACTGCAAACCCCTTGAACGCAGGGACTATGCTTCTTATTTTTTATGGCATCCTGGATGGTGCCCACCTTACTGCAGAAAATTTATCAGTTTTTATCCTGTTCAAGTTTTATTTTAGTTGCCTGAGGGGAGATATCTGTACTAGTTATTGTATCAATAATCGGCAGTACTACAGTGTCATAATATAAATTTAAATAATATCACTATCTTTGGGGAAACTTTTTTTTCTAAATATTGATTTTTTGGTGGGAGGGGTAAAGGAGAGGGAGGGAGATAGAAACCCAAGCAGACCCAGCTCTGAGCGTGGAGTCCAGTGCCGGGCTTGTTCTCACGACCCTGGGATCACAACCTGAGCTGAAAGCAAGAGCTGGTCGCTCAACACACTATACCACCCAGGAGCTCCGTGGGGGGAATTTTTTTTTTTAATGAATAGGAGTGGGAGGGCACCCGGGTGGCTCTGCCTTCAGCTCAGGTCATGATCTCAGGGTCCTGGGATCGAGCCCTGTATCGGGCTCTCTGCTCAGTGGGGAGCCTGCTTCTTCCTCTCTCTCTCTCTCTCTGCTTCTCACCTACTTGTGATCTCTGCCTGTCAAATAAATAAATAAAATCTTAAAAAAAAAAAACCAGCAGTGGGAAGGTGAAAATTTGAGACATTAAGAAAAATAAAAATAGAACAGAATTTGAATTAAAAAATGAAAGAAAATAGAATTTGAGGTACTGATTTTAGATTAAAAAAAAAACAACAACAAACCCCATAACTTTATCGGGTAACTGTTAATATAAATTCAGAAAACTTTAAACCTGCCGGACCTGAAACAGCCTGGAGAACACGTGAAAAGTGAACACGGCACAGGACCCGTCGGTGTCAGACAGCATCTGGTTGACATGGCAGCGCCAGGCTTCTTCCTCGTCATCACACACCACCGGCTGAAAAGCAGCGATTATGGCAGAAAGAAACGGTGATGGTAGACGCGACGTCTGGACTTCCGGGAAGCCATCTTGCTCGTCTTCATCTTGACTGTGAATACAAATATCACAGTAATCATAATACTATCCTAAAATAGTTTGAGTCATCCAACTTAGATTGCTTTTATTCAAATTTACACATTGATTTAGAAAGTGCACAACAGGGGCACCTGGGTGGCTTAGTGGGTTAGGGCCTCTGCCTTTGGCTCAGGTCATGATCCCAGGGTCCTGGGATCGAGCCCCGCATTGGGCTCTCCGCTAGGTAGGGAGCCTGCTTCCTCCTCTCTCTCTGCCTGCTGCTCTATTTGTGATCTCTGTCTCTGTCAAATAAATAAATAAATGAATAAATAAATAAATAAATAAAATCTTAAAAAAAAAAAAAAAAGAAAGTACAGAACTTAAACTTTGTAAGAAAGTACAAGGAAGCAGGTTTCTGTGTTCCTTCTCCTAAGCATCTTTGGAATTAGAAATTTACTTTCAAGCAACCGGTTTAAAACAAGCCAAGCTCTATAATATGCCAGTGCTCTGCAGTAATTTCCAGCAACTTCTGTGAATAACGCCGTGTAGAATGCTTTCATTTTTAATGATCAATCTTGGAGCCTTTAATTGAACAGGTCCGACTGGTGATGACGACATATAAAGCGTTCTGGCTGTTGGCTTTGGGTCAGGGGCTAGCTTAGCTGCTCTATAAGGATTGTGTGAGTCTATCTTCACAGCAACTCTGAAGGTTGGGCTCTTATTACCTCAGTTGTTGTTTTTTTAAGATTTTATTTATGTATTTGACAGAGACCCAGTGAGAGAGGGAACACAAGCAAGGGGAGTGGGTGAGGGAGAAGCAGGCTTCCTGACAAGCTTGGAGTCCGATGGGGGCTCCGTCCCAGGACCCTGGGATCATGACCTGAGCCGAAAATGGACACTTAACGACTGAGCCCTCAGTTTTACCATGATGAAACAAAAAGTTCAGTGAAATTCGGTATTATGCTTAGGTTATTGGGTGGGAAATGACACAGTCAGAATTTCAACCCAGGACTATGGGTCCAAACCCAAGGTTATAAGCCTCGACACGTACTGGTAGCTCAGCTACTTCATGAGTATATATTATATGCCTTATGGTGTGTAACAGATTGTGGATTCAAAGAAAAATTAGACCAGGCCATCCCTTTGGAGGAATTTATAATCCCAACAGTCAGATAATACAGACAACAATGAAACAATGAAAAGAGATGAAGGTGTGTTTGGGTTGGATCTTCTATAACGAAATGTGTGACCCTGGGTCTTAAGGCTGAAGAGGTGTTTGAATCAGAAACTCCATAAAGAAATGTTTTATCCAAGGTCTTAAAATTGCGAGTTTCACACGACAAAGTATCTCTATAAGGCTTTATAGAAATTATGGAGCAATTCATAAGGAAGGGAGGGATTTGAGTAAAGACGGAGGAAAAAATAAAAATAAAGCAGACATCTGAAGTGAAAACTTTAAGCCATACCTCAAGAAAGTATATTTTTACAATGTCACTGTAGTGATTGATCTTAGCAAAATGTATTTCTTGTAAACCCGAATGGCTATCCCTCTGTATTAGTAGGGGTACACTACTCGATTTCATCTTTGGTATTTGGCCAAAGTCCATCATTTGGCTTCAACCTTTTAGAAAGCCCAATAGTTGAATATCTACCTCCACATCACTTCTAGCATCCCTGCCTTTGTGTACGATGAATGAAATGAGTGACTGCAGGTTACTGCCGTCCAAATCGGTAACGTGAAAATGGTGTATCACTGTGGCAGTTAATATCTGAATGTAGACTTTCAAATACAGGAGAATATTCTAGGTATATTGAAGAGTGAAAACCTCCTTCTGTGCTGTGTATGTTAAAACTCTATTATTACTGGAAGGGGTGCCTGGCCAGCTAAGCTGGAGGAGCACACAACTCTTGATCTCAGGGTTGTGAGTTCAAGCCCCCCACTGGGTAGAGTGCTTAGTTTAATACACACACACACACACCCCTCTATTATCACTTGAAATACAAATGAATGGTTTTTATTGTAAGAGTGAAACTATGAAATATTTGATGACTACTAAATATTAATATTTGATTAAAAATAACTATCAAAGATCTTGAAATTAATGAATGGGGAAGTAGATACACAGACAGTGCATTAAGCTAGACAACTTTATAAAGAACATGATTTTGAGCAACAAATATTTATAAAACTTAAAAGAAAAATAAATAATATCTATTTATTATGACTATTATTATATTATATATTATGTTATTAATATGACTATATCTACTATTATGACTAATGTCATAATTCTAGATTATTATAGAACAGTTTGGTTTACACACTTCATAACAGCCAAGATTTCTTCTAAGAATTATACGCAATAATGATTATTCAGTTTTGTTAGCCCATGAGTGAAGAAAATGCTCTTTTTGGGAATTCTTGGTACTTTTGATAATATATTTTGGATGTATAGAACATGAACATTTTAAAAGAAGTCATCTAACATCTGACAGTACCAAGAAACGATTACTTCTGCCCATTCTAAAGGTCAAACTTTACAACCATGACCACTGATGAGGAAACTGTAAAATAATTTTTTGGATATATTTCAGATTTATTTTGGTATCACCAAGTTCGTCCCATGATTTTGACACCTGACTCTGGCCACGATGCAGTATTGATCTTAACAACTGGCCATTTGGCATTTTGCCAAAAGAGGAATTTGGTGTCGACTGTTGCTCGCTGTGCTTTGCTTCTCTTTTAAGCAAATTAAAGGTTAGTTACAGAAAATAAATCCATCGCAGTCATTTTATCCTTTACAGTGAAGATGGTATGATTACAGGCTAAAACAAAGAAACAAAAGTTAAGTGAACTGGAAGAGAGAACCATACTTGGGAGGGGCTCAGAGAGGACAACCCCCCGCATTCTAGTGTTTGTGACACCGCAGTCTCACCTAGACAGTCCAGAGAGATCAGCTTCTTCCTCTTCACATCGGTCATCCAGTTCCTTCAAAGCCAAGGTGACATCTTCCTCACAGATGGACTCAGGGTAGCTTTCCGGAGCGAGGGGCTCTGGCATGTCAGCGTCTTCCAAGTCCAGAATCCCCCGACACACAAGAGAATCCTGCTGTTCTTGAATTATGTATGAACCTTCATCTTCAAACGTCGTGATCCCCTGTTCCTCCTTTAATGCTGAACTTGTATCCTGTAAAACAATCACATTTTTATCAAGCTTAAAAACATAAGAAAACATTTTTAATTTATTTTTTTATTTCAAGTTTTGGTTTAAATTCTGCTTAGTTAACATATATGGTAAAATGGGCTTCAGGTATAGAATGTGGTGCTCTCACCACTTACATACAACACCCAGTGCTCATCATCCCAAGTACCCGCCTTCATCCCCGTCACTCATTTAGCCCAACATCCTGCTCACCTCCCTCCATCACACCTCAGTTTGTTCTCTGTAGTTGGGTCTCTTATAATTTGCTTCCCTCTTCTCCCCCTTCCCCTAAGTTCCTCTGTTTTGTTTCTTAAATTCCACATATGAGTGAAATCATGTATTTATCTTTCTGACTTATTTCGCTTAGCAAAATACACTCCTGCTCCATCCACATCCTAGCAAATGGCAAAAGTTCATTCTTTTAGATGCGGACTGGCATTCCATTGTATACAGATGCCACATCTTCTTTATCCATTCATCACTCAGTGGGCATTTGGGCTCTCTCCACAGTTTGGCTATTGTTGATAATGCTGCTATACACATTGGGGTACATGTACCCCTGTGAGTCTATATTTTTGTAACTTTTGGGTAAATACCCAGTAGTGCAATAGCAGGGCCACAGGGTAAGTTCTACTTTTTGAGGTACCACCATACTGTTCTCCAGAGTGGCTGCACCAGCTTGCATTCCCATCAACAGGGCAAGAGGGTTCCCCTTTCTCCTCATCCTCACCAACATCTGTTGTTTCCTGGGTTGTTAGTTCTAGCCATTCTGACAGGTGTGGTTTTGGTCTGTATTTCCCTGATGATGAGTGACGTTGAGCATCTTTTCATGTGTCTGTTAGCCATTTGTGTGTTGTCTTTGGAAAAATGTCTATTCATGTTTTCTGTCCATTTCTTAACTGGATTACTTATTTTTTGGGTGTTGAGTTGTAAGTTCTTTTATAGATTTTGGGTATTAACCCTTTATCAGATTGATCATTTGCAAATGTCTTCTCCCACTCCGGGGTCAACACTAATTTTAATGTGCACAGATATTAGTTTAATCGGTTTGAAAATAAGCACTGTGGTCTCAGTTTTAGGAGTAAAGATCAGCTCCTTTTCAAAGGTGCTTAGTCCTAAGTTACTAATTAGTTGTGCAGTTGTTTCTTTTCTTCTTGGTTCAAAGTGTAATTTTTCTCCCAAAACATGAAAAGTAAGGGAGCCATCCCCTGACCTTAGACCAGTCTGGGCCACAGTTTATACATGTGTAAAATTCATCTATATCATAAAATGAATGAAGGATTTTCACCAGATTCTGGGCTGGGTGCTCTGGGATAAATCAGTAACTATCTCCGATCAGCTTACAACCTAATAATGGGGTTAGTCTAATATGCAAATAGTAGTCATCTGGAGTACATTAAGTGTTAGGTAAATATTACAAACAATATACAGAGGACTACTGGTACTCAAAAAAGGGAGAGGTCACATCTGGTTAAGGCATGGAGGCTAGTCTCCTTGGAGGAAATACCATGTGATGGGGTATGACAAAGATGGGTTAGTGATACTGACATGGGCTGAACGTTTTTATCTCCTCAAAATGCCTACGTTGAAACTCTCACCCCCAGTGTGGTGTACCAGGAGATGGGACCTTTGAACTGTGATTAGGTTTTCAGGAATGCAATGAGTGCCCTTACAAGAAGAGGCCAGAGAGCCAGCTAGGGAGAATACAGCAAGAAGAGCTACCAGGAAGAAAGCCCTCCCCCGCCACCCCCCGCCGCCACACACAATGAATCCACTGGCACCTTGATCTTGGACTCCTTGGCCTCTAGAACTGTGAGAAGTAAATCTCCATTATTGTTAAGCTACCCAGTTTCTCATATTTTGTAAAAGCAGCCCAAGCAGACCAAGACAGCATTTCAGGGAAGAGGACTTAGAAGACAGGAATGGCACAGAAGTGTGGCAGGAAGACACGAAGGATATCACGGGAACACTGGCCTGAGGTTAGTGAGGCAGGGAAAGGAGAAATTCTGACTCTGCATAGAATAGCATTTTTAAATAATATGGGACCCATCATTCCTGAACCATTCCACAAACTTCAATCATTCTAAAAAAAATTCAATACACTGTTTGTATCTGAAATTTTTTAAAAAAAGATTTGGCCATTAAAGCGGTAAGCATTAGTTATCTGGAAAGAGTTTCTGTGATAGTGCTAGAGATATTTCTACACCTAGAGATTTTATTAGCCTGCATCTTTCCATCTATACCAATTTGAATATACCAGGTTGCAATAACCCACCAAACTTCTCAGTTTAATGTCCTCACTTTTCATTAGTTTATACTTGTATCTGGTTGACATTTATTATTGAATAATAATTAGAAAATAGATGTTTTATCTGTAATTATTAACATATACTACATGCTGAAATTTCCTGGGAACACCTAGATTTTATGAAGAGAGGCTTTTGGGCTCATGGAATGGATTCCACTGTTGTATGTGCCTTATGAGAATCAAATTTTCTTGAACTTTATCTTACTACACAGTGATGCATATATGTGCAAACACCCCCCCAATCCAATTACACTCGAAGATTCATTTCCTATAAGGAATAATTTCTGCCATCCATGAATTGGTATCTAAGCTATTATAAATACTAGAAGAAATTCATCTGTGAAGGTTTCTCTAATAAATGCAAATGAAGAACGGACTTAATCTCTTAACAGCTCAAAGTGTGATGTGTACATATTACAGAGAAGAAAGCAGCAAATGGCTCTAAAGCTTGTCATGACATGAAATGCTGTAGCCTATTCTGTTTCATCTCCCGATAGCAACATAATTTAAGGGACAAAAAAACCGCTCTCAAACAGTTCTAGGAACAATGTTCCTTTTAATTCATAAAGTATTTCACCTATTAAAATTAATTCCTCTTCTTAAGAAACTGCTTTAAAAAACAGAATTATGGTTTTGTTTCATTACTTTGGTGCTTTCACACTTTTTTTTAAAAAAGGGCAATTTGAGGTCGTCTGTCACTATTGGGCATGACAGGGGAAAGCACATTAGGCTAAAATACCTAATGTTCTCCCGCGGACAGCCATTCTTTTGGTGATAATTTTAAAGTCAACAGAACTGTTACTAATGAAATACTATGTTTATGAATATCTCCTTTATCCTCATTCACCTGTGTCACAAAGCTTATGGCGAAAATGAAACCCACGACTGATAAAGGAAATAAACCTAGTAAAGTGAGGTGTTTTTCCTTTAGGGAAAAAAAAAATGTCACCAGGAACTTTATAGTGTCTTAGAAAGAAGCCATCAAATACAGTCCTGTTGGATGAATGGCTGTCCCATCTGAAATAAGTTTCCAATATATACAGAAATATATGTGAATTTCCAATTTGTTTCCAATAAATGAGTGATTTCTATCAGAAGTTTACTGTGATTATAGCTTTTAATAACCCAAAATAAAAGATTTCCCATTTGTCAAGTAAACAAAATGACAACACCCAACCATTAACCTTACTGCTTTTGTTAAGAGGGTATTTCTAGTATGAGTCTCTGTTCCCTTGTTTCTAATGAGGCCTTTTTACATGCTGTGATCCAAACCGGATACAGCTGACAGATTATGAGCTAGGAATTAACACTCACACAACAAGCCTCCCAACAACTGAAGGGAATACAGTCTACTTAAAGTGCATCTCTAAACTGGTCGGTCCTCTCCTGGAAACGTTTCTCGTTTCATGACTTCCTTCGGGCCCCATTATCTCTTGCTAATACTGCTCTGGTTTATCTCCCCATCTCAGCCTCCTCCTGTCCACACCTCTGACAGAGAGACTTTGCTAGAACACAAACCAGACGGTGCCTTCCCCTGATGACAGGCGCCTGGTCTGTGAACTCATGTGACGGGTACTAGAACCTCCTTTCCTTTTCAACATACAGAAAGAGAGATTTTAAAGAGCAAAATCAGATCTTGTCCCTCTTCTGCCTAAAACCCTCTGATGGTTATCTGCTGTGTGGCTCTCAGACCGGCCCCTCTCTGACTCCTCCTCCGTCTAGCCCTCCTGCTCCCCAGGCTCAAGCCTCAGGGATGGCCTGTTTTTCGGCTACCCCAGGGCCTTTGTACCTGCTGCCTCCCCAGTCTGGGACACTGCCCCCCCACATCTTCATGTCACTTAGGTCTCACCTCAAATGCTGCTCCACCTTTCTTCCTCACCAATTCCACGTTCCTGTTAGATGTTCTCAGTGTGACTAAGAGGAAGATCACTTTCTGACATGTTATTTATATTTTATTTGTCTAACCTGCTTATCATCCTTTTACTACAATTAAGCTCCAGAAAACCAGGAGCCTTTTTCCACATAGTGCCATATGCCCAGTGCCCAGAATAGCAAGCAACCAGCAGGCAGTAGGGGCTCAAGAAACATTGGTTAAATCACTGAATACTTGCACGGCCTGTACTCTCGCCTAGGGTTCTGGTACGGTGCTTGTCACGGAACAGGTGTCTCTTGAAACAGTGAAAATTCATGACTTGTGATCACCCTGAGGTCAAGTCCAAGTCGTCAGTGTGGCACGCAGGACCCTTCTCATCCCGGCCCCCATCCGTCTCTCCTTTCCCTCTCCATCCAATTCATTCTCTAGAAATACTCAGTTTCCTGCCGTTACCCAAATATACCACATTATTTCCTCGCTGCCTTGTCTTTCCACATGTCCCTTTGCCTGCAATGTCCCAGATGCCACGAAACCTGTCCTTCACCACCATGACCCCACTGCACAGCTGATCAGCCTCTCCTGAGTTTTCACAAAGCCCGGGACATGGCTGTTACTAAGTTTCTCCTACGGAAATGTAATGCCTTTCTCCCCAACCTTCTCTGTCTTCCTTAATAGACAATGCACTTCCTCAGAGTAGGGGTCACCAAGCCTTATTCAAACACCTAACTCAATGCCAGGCATGCAGGAAAATCTCAGTATTTGTTGAGTTATCCAAACTTAAGCCATACTAGTCATACATTGAAAAAAATGCCAAAATGCCTTCACCTCAAACTCTGGTTACTGTTAAAAATCTTTTACACTGTCAGCCTAATAAGAATATGAGAATTCAACTAACTAAAATAGTAAGATCTAGTAACATTAGTTTGGTTACCTGTGAAAAAATACAGTATTTTCTTAATAGTTACCAAAGCATTAAAGCACATATGACAAATCTATAGCAATTACAGTTTAAAAAAGAAAAGAAAAGAAAAGAAAGTATCTATAATAATCTTAAGGGAAAAAAACCATCAAGAAAACTAATACTTACTTATTTTTGGTCAGTCATTAGCTTGGAATCTGGCTTACTTCTCACAGGCCTTTCCAAAAGTCATAATACTAGTAGTTCCAACGTCTTTTAAAAAGGTTTCCTTTAACCAACCGCTAACGCAGCTGGCCTGAGGTTTTAATCCCAATCAGAGCACCAATCACATAAACCCCAACACAAAGCAAAAAGAGAAGAAAAAACAAAAAAGCGGCCCTTCCAAGATCCAGCCCCAAAGAAGATGCTCGCCACCCCCAGGAAGCGTCTGTCCATTGACCTAAAATCATACTCGGCAACACGAAAGGCTCATTCAAACACTCAAGATTATTTTTAACCTGCAGGTCATTTCCTTAATCCAGCAGCTTTTCCTTTTTTTTTTTTTTTTTTTTTTAAATTATCAGATTTGTCTATTTCATTTCAAATAAAATAACCCAACAGGTTAGAAATACTGGCCACAAATCAAGTTATCAGATGAAAACTTTCAAAAGACAAGCGAGGAAGGTAACAGGCTGCTAAAACGAGCCCAGATTGGCCAAGCACCAGCCCGCCTTTCTCCCCACCTCAGGCAGCTGGCTGTTAGCATTATCTAGAGAAGCCTCCAAACTTGGGGTCTCATCTCTGATTTGAAGCACTTCTTCTGTAGAGACGCTGCCCGTGGAATCTTGAGACTGAAGGAGTAGATCGTGAGGGTCCGGCCTTGTTTCATCCGCGGCGCCATCACTGTTCAACTGAAGGGAGAGACAGCAGAGTGAGGAGTTCGCTCACGGGTCGAGGATGGTCACAAAGGCCACAAGGAACAGACTGTCTGTCATCAGGTAGGTGGGGAGCTTTGTTAGGAAGAGCTTCTTTGACCTCCTACAATGACCTCTGCCCCCACTTTTGTCTCCGATGGAATCGGTGCAGCCTCGGCTCACACGAGGTAGGTCTCACTAGGCAAAAACTACAAACGTGGAAAAGCCCCGCGTAACCATGTCTATCTTGACCTGAGAGTCATTATTTTTTGGTCCTATATGTAATTTTTAAAAATTTATTGTTTGAATTCACATATGCTGAACTACTAGTTTCAGAGGCAGACTCAGCCATCACTCTGAGAGAAGAGGCGACGTTCTCAGCCGCTAAGGGGTGCTCAGCCTCCACGTAAATGCTTAGTCCTGTCGTGCACGGAATGCTGCATTAGCAGTGCAATTTCTAATTTTCATTTCAGCATGTGCATTGTACCCACGGTGAAATGAAAATCAGAAAAACCAGGACAGAGCAATGACGAGGTTGGAAGTTAAGAGGGAAAGCGAGAGCGACTGTCGCCGTCTGGGAAGGTGACCGTTTACCATCTGCGTGCGGGAGAGGATCTGGCTTGCGGTGAGCGCCGCTTCTTCCTCGGACGACTCGTCTGTATCCTCCTGGTTGGTCAGGTTCAGGCTGGGGGTGCTGCTGGAGCACTGGTACTCCTGCAGGGACGGAGTGTCCCCCTTGTCAATACTGTCCAGCGAGCGCCTGCGGACTCCCCAGTTGAAATTGTCCATACTTTCACCCTGGAAAAGCAAGACGTGGTTTCTAAGACGCAGGTACGTGTGCAGGTGGCAAACATGCTACACCAGGAAAACATGTACCCGGATGAAAAGCACTTAATGCATCATCATAAGCAGAGTTTCAATCAGCCCTTCAATGTCTCGAAACTTTTTAAAACTTCCTTAAATATTTATACTTAAAGAGATCAAAAGATTTGGTTGATCCTGTTTTAACTAAATAGTTTTCTGGACTTTCTATCATGTGTGACCGGGGACCAACTAAACCTACCATCTAGGCCATTTCTATTCTAACACACAAACACAGATGAGACTGTGAGAAAGACACATACGTCACAAATGACAACACATAAACGGTCCACAACACCAGGCTGCAACTTACCTGCAGTTCCTGGTTAGCAGAAAGGAAAACACACAGAATTAGAAAGAACGAAGACAAACATTTAAATATACACTACACTTTGGGGAAAAACTCTTTGTGATTTCTCAAACCCAAAGACTGATTCAAGCTCTGGATTAAGCTCTGAGTAGGAAGCCAACAGGTGATTCAAATTCCTTTTTTATGCAAGATATATTATGAAGAAGTCAGAGACAGACACTTAAAACAACATTTCTATGATACACTCTGGCAACACGAACTTTAGGAAAATCTTCGAAATTTACATGGATTTTAATACTTGATACAATGCAAAACTGACTTAAAATACCCACATTCAGTTGACAACATATAGGGTCACAATTATTTTAGTCTGCAGGATGGTTCTGGCTAAACCCATTTTCTGCTATAAAACAGTTTAAGATCAAGATCAAAGCTATCAGAAGATAACCCTGGATAACGTCAAAAGTTCAAGAGGAAATAGGACAGATTTCAATTCCATGCCACTTATGGGTTTATGTAAGTTACGTGTTGGTTACTCTAAACCGACTCTCCTTCTGTAAGGATGTAATTCTTATATTCTCTCGTAAGCCCTGATGTGAAAAATTACCACGATTTGGCCAGAAAATTGGATTTGTCTTCCTTTTTACTTAAGAGGGATGGTCCAGAGTAGAGGTTTTCAAAAATTTTAATAAAGCAAAAGAATAATTCTTAAAAAAAATTTATTTATTCATTCATAAATAAAAATTTATTTATATTTATTATAAAATAAACATTTTATTTATTTATTTGAGAAAATATTTTATTTATTATAAACTTTATTATTTATTTATTATTAAATAAAATTTATCTATTTATCTATCTATTTATTTATTTATTAGAGAACTGTTCTCTCTCTCTCTCTCTCTCTCTCTGAGCAGAGAGACCAACTTGGGGCTTGATCCTAGGACCCTGGGATCATGACCCAAACCAAAGGCAGCCACTTAACAACTGAGCCACCCAGGCACCCCAGGAATACTTATTTCAAATGAGATTTAAAATGGAAGTCAACCATGCAAAACTGATGTACAAAACCCAAACTGCTCTGGTTGAAAACAGGTAGCCAGGAGCTCTGCCCATTTGGCCCTAGAATCTTTCTCTGTTTCTCAGGCTATCAGAGGCCCTAAAGGTCAAAGTTTGAAAAGCTATCTTCCTACAAGATATTTCAAATATCATTATGTAGTGGCATACAGCCCTCAATCTTTATTTGGTGAATTAATGAATACACATGAGTAGCTTTCCAGGTTGGGGGTGATTTAGAAGTTTAATGAACAGTCCCATTTGATTTGTAGCAAAGTGTTTCCTATTACCCTGTTTTAAGCAAGACTATATTTAGGTTTTTAAAAATCTTTTTTGATTTGCCTAATTTATAAGGCATAAATTAACACCACCCTCCCCAAATCACCGACTTGAAGAAAAAACTACATTAAATATCTTTAATCTAATTTGACTAAGGTTCTATTCAAATACTGTATTTTGGCAGGGGTGGGGGTGGGCACCTGCGCAGCTCATTTAGTTAAGGATCAGACTTTTGATTTCGGCTCAAGCTATGGTCTTAGGATTTTAAGATTAAGCCCTGCGTTGGGCTCCATGCTGGGTGTGGAGCCTGCTTAGGATTCTCTCTCTCTCTTGCTCTCTCTTTTCTCACCGCCCCCACTCTCCCTCCCTCCTGCTAAAGAAAAAAAAAAAGAAAAAAAAAGCCATATTTGTTACTACTGACACGTTAGGTTATGGGATCAACTTGGAAGCATTTATAGAGTTCTTAAAAAAAAAAGAGGCAAACAAAATAAATAACCTTACCATTACAAACATGTCAGGAGCCTGTCTGCCTTAGAAATTTTAAACTCTCAAATGAAAAAAGCAAATAACTACAAAAGATTTAGAAGCTGCTCATGATGCCCTTGAGATAGGGCTGCAGGCCTCTTCGGTCCGTCACACTTTCTTACCTGATTATTCAAGCCAGCCCTATTTCCTACAACATATTTTTCAAATTGGGGATGTGAAATCAATTTTAGAGGGTGATGGCCTGCCATTTTGGGGGAAAAAAAAAGGAAGAGAATAGGAAATGTCAGTGTGCATAAAAGAGTAAGGCTGCATATTCTTTTTTTTTAGTAATCTCTACGCCTCATGTGGGGCCCGAACTCATGACCCCAAGGTCAAGAGTCATACTGCACTGACTGAGCCAGCCAGATGCCCAAGGCTGCATATTCTTAAAACTTTAATTTAATTTAAACATTTTTAAAGATTATATTTATTTTATTTTAGAGACAGAGAGAGAGTGCACACTTGAGCAGGAGGAATGGCAGAGGGAGAGAGTCTGCAAGCAAACCCTGTGCTAAATGGGGAGCCCCACGCAGGGCTCCATCCCAGGCCCCACGCAATCATGACCTGAGCCCAAACCAAGAGTCAGAGGCTTCACCGACTGAGCCACCCAGGCGCCCTGAAACTTGAATTTTAAAGGTATGTGTATTTAGATACTTGGACATGATATAAAATGTATTAACTATGGATTATGGTTAAAAAAAAAAAAAAAAAGAACAACTTTAAAAGCCCTTTAAAAGCCCTTTAAAGCCACTGCCCTACGTGGTGTTGAATAATACTTGTTTTGAGACTCTGGTAACCCCGGGTCTGCGGGAACATGTCAGTGGTGAGCCATTATGGAAGCCTGTCCACTGCCAAGCTAGTGTAAAGGCATTTGGTTGGACCCAGGGCCACCGTGCGCATATCCTCCACGGAGCAGGGAAAGCTGAAGCATGGACCAGGCCCTCCCTACACGGTCTCCTCTCAGCAGCTAATGCTGTGGCATGGCACGGGCCATTAGGTTTCACTCCCCCTCACCTATCAGAGCCAAAGGAAAACATCCCTCCAAGAGGGTTAATGAATGCGTACGATTATGTGAGTGACTTTCAATTCCTTGGGGAAAGACATCTCAACTGACAATGGTGTGGCTACTAGATGACAAGCCATTAAGGCTTCTGGAATAGAGATATTTATAAAAATTTTAGAGTGCACATGATTTAAACCCATGTGCCATAGACATTTCAGGTTTAGGAGCTGGAAGTTTAGGGGACTGAGCTACAGAAATAGGTCCCTATATAGACCAACACAGTTGAGACAATCCTATTCTCTTCACCACAATGACTTTCCAGAAATTAGCTAATGTCCCAGCGTGGCCCAATCATACGATGGGAAATGTGCTAAAAACTTTAGGAGAGCAACTTCTCCACTTCCACTTCTTCAGCACAAGAGCATCTCTGAAGTGACCCTCACTTGCTTTGAACCCTGCTGCGTTGTGGACATAAGCATCTGGCAGAGACTTTCAGAGAGGGGCAGAGCCTCGCTGGCGGCAGAGACATAACCAGAGACCTCACTGAGCTGTATCCGAATAAACTCTACCTCTGGCCTCTCTCAGTTCTGTAAGCTAATAAATCCACCTTCTGACTTAGTTTCCATTTCGAAATCACCTACACTGACACACAACTGTCAACTTACTCTAGACTGACTCAGTGTAGAGGAGAAAGAAGCCCTCCGGTGCTAAACGAAATGGGTCATTTGGGGGAGCTGGCTACATCGTGAAGCAGAAAATGGTGAGGATTTCACAGGTAGAATGCTGGTCATATGCCACAGGAGAAAGTTCTAGAAAGCCGAAGCCTTTGTACTCACGTAAGTTCATTTAATTTAACTTAACTTAGTGTAAACGTCTGTACTTATACTTCAAAACGGTGTTTGATAAATTTTAATACTTTTTTTTAAAAATCATTTTGCTGCATCTTAACTTGTTTGGCTCACGTGGAACATTTAAGTCTAAGCATGCCCTAAATTAAAGACCTAATTTGGAAGAAACCCATTTTTCACTTTTTATTTTCTGGGGAAAAAATTAAAAATTAGATTTCCTCTTTCCTCTGTTGTTTCAGACTACTGTTACTGACTAATCAAACTAATCATGTTTGTTCCCAATTTAGATTTTTACCTTCTTCTTTTTTTAAAAAAAATTTATGGACATATATATATGTGTATATAGTTTCAAGTTTTATTTAAATTCCAGTTAGTTAACATATAGTGTAATATTAGTTTCAGGAGTAGAACTTAGTGATTCGTCACTTGCCTACAACGGCTGGTACTCATCGCAAGTGCCGTTAACACCCGTCACCCATTTAACTGGATTTGTACCTTCTTTACCTTAACTAGTAAAGATCCTATGGTCAAATCCTCAATTCTCATAAACTTGCAACTGTAAACTATAAATATGATAATGGAGAGCCCACATCCTTACCTCTGCATCTTCCAATTCAACATCTAAAAAGTCAAAATCCTTAAAAACGCCAAACTGCTGTTCACTGCTGTTATCTTCCGCGGCTACCTCTTCCTCCTGGATCATGTCTTCTGTTGTAGAAATTAGGCTGGTCTGCTGGTCACCGACTTCCAAATCCTCATTAGAAGAAAATACAACCTGAGCCCCGGCCAAAAACAAAAACAAAAACAAAAGCCACCTGTCAGCTTCGTCACTCTGTGTCTGAGGACTGGTGCCTGAGAAGCCACCACAGGTCTCCTCTGTCAATGAACTCCGAGCTGTAATCTGGTTTTCATGTTAACGTTTAACTGACTGAATACTTAATGACCATAACTGCCCAGTGCCACAGAGACCAGTAATCTCTCGTTCATTCTTAGTTAATACCATAAAGTAAGGGAAGCAAGAAGAGGCAAGCAAGGAGATGGAGGCATTTCCATTTCTTCACGGAACAACAGGATTTTTAAAACTCTTACGTGTGCAGTCATGGTTACTCACTGATGGATTCTTTGGAAGGCCAGATTCCGGACCACAGAGAGAAAGCACATTCATTAGCTTTTCTCTTGTTCTTCGCTAAGGGGAAAAAAAATTCAGAATGTTAGGATTACGGATCAAGGCAAATTCTCGAGCTTTCATACATATAACAAAATTGATTCTTCTATAAATTTTTGCTTTTGATGGTTTTTTTTTTTTTTAATGTACCTGTGATAACTGTGGCCTTTTCCAACTAACAGGAACCAAGGCATTAGAATTAGAACCAGAAGAAGTGGAGGAAGTACTCCTAGTAACAGCAATGACCTTCGGTTTCCCGTTTCTCCCAGCTGCGCTATGTTGGTCGCCATATTTATTTCCAATGATTGGTGTCTGCACAGAAACAAAAATGGTGGTGTCTGACTCAGATATTCTAACATGAAAGGATTAATACTGTATCTATAAGGACATTTATTTATTTATTTTTTTACAAACAACCCAAAACAACAAAAGGTGAAAGATTACTTAGCATGAAGTAGATGTTACAAAAATCAAAGGTAGTGATGTCTTTTTTTTAATTTATTTTTAAAAGTTTATTTAAGTCATCTCTATAGCCAACGTGGGGCTCAAACACAGCCCCAAGATCAGGAGTTGCACGCTTGTCTGAAAGAGCCAACCAGGGGCTGCCCATGATGTCTTCTTCTTTTTTTTTTTTTTTAAATCTGGAGACAGCGCTTTATTGAAAATGACTCTCTGAGAAGACTACAGAGAGCTTATTCCTATTTTAAATAGAGATCTGCTTTTTAAAAAAACCACCACCTCCTCATGTCTCCTCAGGGTTATAAAATACATCCTCTTTGAAACCTCAGAAAATATTAAGATGATTAAAAAAAAAAAAACACCCGTAATCTTATCACTTAGATTTAACGTCTATTAACATTTTGGTGTTTTTTCCGTTCATATTGCTGTATGTGCTTCAGTAATGTACTTCTGTCAATATTCAAGTTAAGTAACAACTCCAAAGAGGAAGATATCTATGTAGCTTCTTACTCCAAATCTGATATATAACATTTCCAAATTTGTATCAGTAAAAATTCTGTGATTATCCAAAACTCATTTATATTTATTCTGGCTTTGTGAAGTGTCTTGAATTTATATTTGAAAATAACATTCAAGCTCATCTGTGTATCAACCAAGTCCCTTTATGATGTGGTTCCTGCTTATCTCCCGGACGTCAACTGCTACCACACCCGCCTGAAGCTCACACTCCAGCACAACTAACTTGCTGCTGTTTTCCAAACACACCACATTCTCATGGACCTCCATTTTGGCACATGCTGCACCCTTTGTATGCAATATTCACCAACCAACCAAACCCGTGATCATCTTTTAATGGGGACGCCAGACTTCCAAGGAGGCCTTCCCTGATACCACACATCCGGGTAATTACATGTGGACATCTCCTTGCTGTTGGGGCCTTGTTTCCACTGCTGTCTTACGTGTGAGCCCTGTAGACCTTGAGTGATTCATCTCTGCTCCCCCACTATATCCCCTCTGCCTACGCAGAGCAGGTACTTGGGAATTCTCGAGGAAACAAATTGAAATGAGGCATATCAAGTGTTTTGAGAATTCTTACCACTGCTTTAGACAAGATAATTAGGAACAGGAAAGCCCGGTTTCTCTATCATGCCCTATGCTAGAATTCTGATATTAACTAAAAAATTAGCAACAAACATAGTTTCTTTCTATCTAAAAAAACATAATCCATAAGCCTGGGATAAATTCTAATACCAAGGCTAAATAGCAAAATAATTTTTTTAATCTATGTGATCCTGACTGATATAAAACCAATCAGATCTTCCTTTTTTTTTTTTTTTAAGATTTTATTTATCCATTTGACAGAGAGAGACACAGAGACACAGCAAAAGAGGGAACACAAGAAGAGGGAGTGGGAGAGGAAGAAACAGGCTCCCGCAGAACAGGGAGCCCAATGCAGGGCTTGATCCCAGGACCCAGGGACCATGAACCAAGTGGAAGGCAGACACTTAAAAACTGAGCCACCCAGGTGCCCCTGGATCTTTCTTTCTTTCTTTTTTTTAATCACTCTCAACTTCCTTACAATGCTTGTTCAGTAACGTCCTTCTTGAAAGTTCCTTCTTTGGCTTCTAAAAGATGATTTTCATGGCTCCAAAGCCAATAAGAATGGGTTCTGGTGCTGGGAAAAAAAATTAGGGGTTCCCAACCAGGGTCAAAATTTTTTATGTGAGATTTGTGTTAAATATGTGACATAATAAAGGGCCCAGGTTCCCTTCTGCACTGGGCCCTGCGTCACTCTTTAAAGTATTGGGCTTCTTGGGTCGTAGTTTATTTTAGTTCTGTTTTTCCTTTCACAGTTTTAACGGTCACTGAAGATCCTACATGATTACTTCCATCCAAGTTTTCTTCCAAAACTTCAGATCTTAAAATCTAATTGCCTACTAGGCAGCTTATGTGTCTTAGTGTCAGAGTTGGTTTAGCCAAGACTGACCTCATCACCCTCCTCCCATTCCGGCAAGATCTGTTCTCTGCCTTCTCACTCTCTCTGAATGGCACCAACACTCACCTTGCTGGCAAAGCGACTGTCCTGGATGCCTCTTCCTTACTTAGTACACCTCCTCTCTCCTTCCCAGGAAACCCCATGTAGGACTTCCTTAGGCTTTCTGAAACCCATCCCGACCCTCTTCATTTCCTTGGCAATTGCCTAGAGACATTCCAACATTATTTTTTAATTACTCTAACAGATTCCTGATTGACTTCCCTCTCCTCCCCTCTCGTCTATTTTTCCATTCTGTTGCCAGAGTGAATTTCCCAAAATGCAAATCCCACTATTTCCACTCCAGTTACAAATTTTTTTAACAGCTTCCACTGCTTCAAGATAAAACCATCTTGTTATGATGCTTGCAAGGTCCTTATGATCTCGCCCCTTCCTGTGCTTTCGGCTTCACCGTCCATCCTACTCTACACCTCCGTTCTCTACAGTCTGCTCCGAAATTTCCAGAACACCATGCTTTCTCACACGTACAAGGCTTTATTCATACATGCTGCTCTTTCTTGCATTAACCTTCCCTCCCCAAACTCCCCTATATGCCTGTCAAGGCTTACTTCGTGCTTCAACACGCAGATCAGGTTAGAGGTACATGCTGTATCTTCCTACAGTACTTCTGACTTCCAACCAAAGCACTTCTCACAATGTTTACTCACCCATTTCCCCAAGAGTTTGTAGGCCGCCCCTAATGACAGGGCTTTTCCCCACTACCACCCCATTTCCACAGCACTGTTGTTTCCTACTATTGCATGGGTGAATAAATGAACCAACGAACATTTCTAATAGAGCACCTTACCTCAGAGATATCAAAATGAAAATCTAAGGTTTTCCCAGGCAACTCCTTAGAGACATTATTAAAAATCTTGGTGAAGGAAATTTCAGGAGAACCTAGATCTCCTCCATAGGTCTTGGGTATATCATTGGGTACAACAAGACTTGCAGAGCGAGACACCACCAGTTTTAATATGTTAAGGGCTTCCTTCCAGTAAGGACTCTGGTTTAAAAAAATAATAGGCATATAAAAGTTACAAATACATATTTAACTATGAACAAAAATTAAGTGGACACTGTAAGCAATGAGAATACTGTTTTTACAAAAACTTTTTATAAATCATTCATTTTCACTTTAAGGTCCTTTAACAGAGGATCTGAGTTACAACAGGTAAGGAAATTATTTTCTATTGTCGGATTCATGAGACATCATATACATAATGCTACCAACTCAGAATACCTTGCACTTGTAAATATTAATTTAGAAAGTCTATGTAGTAATCTCACCATAGTGGTAAACAAAGGGGTTGTATATATATGAATTTTCGAGATGCATTAAGTTATGGCTTTAAGACTCCAAACTTAAAATATTTAAGGTCTTGGAGACACTTTTAATGCATATTTTCTTTTTCAGGCATAAAAATATTTTAATAAAACTAAAAAAATTTAGATTTTTCTTGACGGCCCAAGCCCAAATCTGAATGGTAGGATCGATATGATTTCTAATTTTGATTGGTCGTTACAGCTAAAGTGATGTTCTCAGGGGTTACTGAGTTGTATAGGGTGAGTTTTTCCCCTACATTTGTGGCTGTGTCGTCTTCTGATTGGCCACTAGGGAGATAAAAAGGCCCAGTTATTGGAGTTATTAAGGTCTTTGAGTTATTTTTCTGCTTTTAGTTTTGTGTATTTCTACCAACATAATTTAACAAACTATAGAAATGATCCCTGAAAGTATAGTCTTTCTACCAACATAATTTAAAAATGATTTACATGACCATAACAGATACTTGTAGAGAAGAAGAAGAAACAATTTCTTTTTCTTTTTCTCTCTCTTTTTTTTTTCTCCCCAGCAAGACTGTGCATGTGCAAGTGGGGGTGGGGACCCCTCTCCCCCACACCCAGAGAGAGAGAGAGAGAAGAGAGACTCTTGAGCAGGCTCCACACCCAGCAGAGTCCCACACGGGGCTTGCTCTCAGATTTGGACGCTTTACCAACTGAGCCACTCAGGCGCCCAAAGAAGAATCAATTTCTGATAAAGAATTTATAGTATTTTTTTTTTTTGCCATCTACTGAAAAGCATACACATTAAAAAACTGCTTTTTTTTTTTCTGACTTATGGTCACAAAATTACACCTCAACCTGTGCTCCACATACTGTCACAGTTGACCATTCTGAGGTGAAAATGTCACTAAAACAATAATCAACAGCAAGTGAAACGTCTTTGGCAGAACTGAGTCATCCAATTTCTCTAATAACATCTTACTATGAGAACGCCTAAAGCACAAAATATTTAATAATTATAAAAATGTCCACATAGATATTGTGACATTTTAAGCACGTATGTCACTGTAAAAACAAACAAACATGTAGTTTATATTTAACAAAGTTATGACATTTTTTTCTGACAGAAATAACTAGAAGCTCTGGATACTGTAAAAAGTTAAAACTTCGTCAGGGGTGTTTCTATAAATTATCCTGGCAGTTGTGCTTCAAATATAAAAAGATTATCAGGAGGAGTTCCATTCTGTGAAATATTTTATGTTTGAATAAAGCAGAAGTCACTAACTGTGATGGCCCATCAGCTAAATATGACTTGGGTTCACATAAAATTTAAGAAATTTGGGTCAACATTTCGAAATTAGGAGATTTTAGAGAAAAACCCACATTTCCAGCTTCTCTACAAAAGTTATGTGTTCTCGCCACACTGGATCTGTCCTCCAACATGGCAGCCATTAGGGAAAGCTAAGTTGTGCTGTTCCTTTTGGATGGGTAATATGCCATTCACTTAGTCAGAAATCTATGCCCTCTTATGATCTCTCGCTTGCCCAGTGGACAAGTGAACCTGTGGTTCTGAACATAAAAAAAATGCATCTACACTTTATAAATTAGTAGTTCAATGTGGTATGTGTCTCTGTGGGAGACCCAGCAAATATCTGATGAGTTAACTTCTCGACACCTTAAGAAGAAAAGAGAAATGTTCTTTAGAAAAAAACATGTAATTGTTATTCGGTTGTTATTTGGTGAAACATTATTCACTGAGAAAGAAGATAGAGAAGATAAACAGGGTCACAAAGAAATCTTATGCTTTTTGAATATTTGCATTCACTGACCGTCAGGGGAATATAAAAAGAATTTGGATTACCTAATAGAATAATGGAAACCAACACAGTTTTATTACTTTCAGATATGGGCTACAACAAAACTCATTGCTAGCCAAGTTATTTCCATTTTTAAGTTTTACTTTAGTGAATGCAATATAACTGGAGTAGAAACAAAATATTAATTTTTTTAGACTCTTAAGAGAGTTTTTCTCTTTGATAAGTTGTATCCACAATACTTATCTGCTCAGCAAGGCCCTTCTTAACAGGTAATTCAAAGGTGAAATTCAGCACAGACCAGATTGACTTGTCATCATTTACATGAAACCAAGTTTGATTTTCCACATTCTATATATCTGGGCTCCCTGTATCAGACACACAAAGCAAGTCTAAAACACAGACTCTATGAAGAGCTCTTCTGTTTCTGAAAGTAGCATTTGTTAACTATGTAGAACCTCGTGAGTAGCAGGAAAGCCCAAAAGAGTCACATGTGTCCTGTCCAGAGGTGACGAGAGCTGCCACCTGTGTACATTCTTTCCAGTCATTACTGAAATGTACATCCACAGATACAATGACTCAGCAAAATTAGGAGTCATGCCAACCCTACCATTCAGATTTTGCTTGTTGTCACTTACATTAAGAACATCTTTTCCATGTTGTAAATATTCCTGGAAACATGACTTCCGGACTAACCTACTTCTCTACTCTGGGACCTTTAAAGGGTTTTTTTATGATTATAAATGGTTTTGCAATGAATGATTCTATACATAAATGTTGTGTTCACTCACCTGTACGTATTTGCCAATAATCTTTATGATTTCCAGATTAAACTGCTTGACTGGGGCAGCAGAGAGGTCAATGTGACTCAAAAGACTATAGATGATCTGTAGTAACGACTGCTGCATGCTGGACAGTCCTTTTTCTAACAGCTAAAATAGTATTAAAAAGGATACTTTCATTAGGTTAAGGAAATTCAATATTTATATTTATGATGTTGAAAACATAATAGATTTAATCCATGATTTTATGGTTAGATGAGAAATACTTGTCCTTGGTTGAGAAAGGATCAATAATTCCTTTTCATTTTAACCTCAGTTTTTTTTTCATTTCCTTAACTAATTTAAGTTGACCACCATTTATTCTAGGTTAAGAAAAAAATCATTATACCACAATCACCAAAGAATACCTACCCCCAAACCATTCATACCAGGCACCTATCAGCTATGTGATCTTGGACAAGTTTCTTAACCTCTGATTAACCATGATTTTTTTTAATTATTAATTTTTAAATTAACATATATTATTAGCCCCAGGGGTACAGGTATGTGAATCACCAGGTTTACACACTTCACAGCACTCACCATAGCACACACCTTCCTCAATGTCCATAAGACTTTTAAAAAAATAATAATCATGTGATTCCTGGGTGGCTCAGGTGGTTAAGTGTCTGCCTTCGGCTCAGGTCATGAATTCAGGGTCTTGGGATCAAGCCCCATGTTGGGCTCCCTGCTCTGCTGGGGAGTCAGCTTCTCCTTCTACCTCTGCCCTTCACCACTCACCCCCGCTCATGCTCTCTCTCAAATAAATAAAATCTTAAAAAAGAAGAAATAGCAGTCATACTATCTAAACTTCATATTGTTTACGTAACTGGTTTCAGTACTGTTGTCAGTAATAATTTCCAAATTAATAATGATAATAAAACAAGGATAACTTACATTACTGAGGGTAACATCTGGGGCAAAGCATTCTCTCTACAGAGTGAAAACCAGTTACAAATGTGGTACACACAGGCTGTCCTGTCCCAGTTCCAGACTCCATGACCCCAGGATGGGAGAACTAGGGCTACCTTAGTGGTGAGCTTGATGGCGATACCAATGTGAAGCTGATCTAAGGAGCTTGACTTCAAAGCCAATGAAGGAACAGGCTGTAGAAGTTAGCCTTGGTTTTATGTTGGCTCTTGTCCTAAAGGCGTAGGTATAAGATAAACCTAGCTAGAGACTTGCATTTATTCAGGTTAAGAAGCTGCTACACAGATAGTTCCCATTGTCAGCTCTCTGTTTTGTTGTTTAAGAATTTTTCTTTTTAAAAAGTACTCTCTACACCCCCCAATGCGGGGCTTGAACTCACAGCCCTGAGATCAGGAGTTGCATGCTTCCTTGACTGAGCCAGCCCGGTGCCCCTGCCCCATCGTAATCTCTCCTAAATCTAAGGTTGATGGTAGCAAACCTATCAAAAGCAACACCTTTAAAATGCACACCAGTCCTACGGCATGCTATTAAAGTCAACATCCGTGACACAGCTAGGCTTAACGGTATTATGAGCAAATATTTAAAATGTTTACTGAGTTAGGAATAATTTCTTTTAAGCTGATACAGTGTTTTACATTTAATTTTTAGAGGTCAAGTTTTTTTGTTTTGTTTTGTTTTTTTTAAAGATTTTATTTGTTTATTTGACAGAGATCACAAGTAGGCAGAGAGGCAGGCAGAGAGAGAGGGGGAAGCAGGCTCCCCGCTGAGCAGAGAGCCTGATTTGGGACTCGATCCCAGGACCCTGAGATCATGACCTGAGCTGAAGGCAGAGGCTTAACCCACTGAGCCACCCAGGCACCCTAGAGATCAAGTTTTAAAAAGGAAGGTATCACTTTATTATAAGTGGGCAAGCATTTTTAGTAACTAGGACTCTTTGAGATTCTTTGTGGATATCTAACAATAATTTACTTTTTTAGGTATGAAGTTAGTTCCTCAACAAATAAATATTTACTTTCTATGTTGTTGTAGGGCTAGTGTTTTTATAATTCCATCTTTAGCCACCCAAATCATATTTTAGAACAGAAAGCAAAAGTATCATTAAAATAAGAACTTAGCCAGGAGAAAAAGCCTTTGCATGCTGTATTATTCTAGAATGGGATTTCAAAGTCAAGAACTAATTTTTTTAGAAGCAAAAATTATAACCATTCTCTGGGATCAAGACCACTGAAAACCCATTTTTAATTTGAAATAAAGGTGAAATGTACATTTTTTTGAGTTTTATGTCACCTAAGGACAGTGAGTGAGAAAATACACACTGAAAATGAAAAAAAAAAAAAACAAAACCCTTATACTTGGCAGTACACTTTATACTTTCTTTCTACTTGAAAAGGAACTACCAGTATTTTCCTTTTAAAAAGGTTGTTATCTATATTCACTTTCAAAGACAATTTCAAGATTCGTTAGTATCAGTACTGCTTCTAGAACTAAGTCTACTTGAAAATTTTCCCACAGAAGAGTTAAAAAGGACTTTTTTTTTCCTTTTGGTAAATTTACCTCTGCAAGGTAAGTCACAAGATTGAACGTAGTATCTGAGAAGGAGTCATGCAGATATCTACATACGACATTGATCCAGTTGGAACAGTCCCTAGAATAGGTGTGCGCACTGTACAAGCTCATCATGTGAGCGAGGTTGACAAGCGCTGGGCATTTTTCTTCTGCACACACCTAAAAAAACAAAGGAAAAAATTTCACTCACTTAAAAGAAAGCCAATTCAAAGTTCAAACTTTATTTTATACTAAACGTGTTTATTCAATAATTTAGAGGTAGATGTTGAAGCTTTAGTACATTTTATTTTAATACAGTAGAAAAGAGAGAAAAATAGCAAGAGGCATTCTTGAGAGAGTAACTTAATGGGTAATATGGAAAGATGATTATGATGTCGAGAAACTCCCATGGGGGTTAAATAGTAGGACTTCTGTTTTCGTCAGTCTGATGCTTTGTAAAGCAGCCTCTGGCAAAACCCATACATGGTTTTGGAAATGGTACATATCATTAGCAGCTGTCTTGTAAAGAGTTTTGTTTTGTAAAATCCTTACGTGGTTGGTTCAGCGTACATTAACGCAACAGGCAGGCTCCACGGGGTTCAGAGACACTGAGCCAGAGCAGGAACGCTTTTGTGTCAAGCTCTCCTGCTTCTCTGAGTAGGACAGTCAACTGCAGAGGCACTCACATGCGTGACCTATTCAAAGGACTTCCTGGGGCTCTGATAAAACCCTGAGTTCTGCCTCTCCAGGCCATCCTGCAGGATCCCGTGCATGAGAACCTGCAGGACGGAGTCCAGATTCGCTCTTCTGGAAACCTCCACAAACTCTTAAGGTCTTTGGCCAGTAAGTTAAGGCCATTTCAAAATGTGCGGACTTCCTAGAGTTTGTCTGATCCAGTATTACAGAACCTCAATCAAGTACCCTTGACCCCTGAACAATGGCGGGGCAGAGGGGGTGCGGGTCCACTTATATGCAGATTCTTTTTGATAAATACAGGATAGGACTGTACAGGTATTTTCTCTTATGAATTTTGTAGTAACATTTGCTGTGCTCTAGTTTACTTTATTGTAAGAATATAGTATATGATACAGGTAGTATACAAAATAAGTGTTAAATGACCTGTTTACATTATCAGTAGGGTTTACAGTCAACAGGACATTAGCAATTACTTTTGGGGAGAGTAAAAAGTCTTTTGCAATTTTCAGCAGTGCAGGGGGTTGGTGCCCCAACCACTGTGTTGTTCAAGGTCAACTGCAGAATATTACCTTTTAAAATATATGTACTTTTCAACTTTCAGATGAACGTAACTATTACTCAGACTCATCATGTGGATGTTATCACTGGATAGGCCTGAAACAGGAAGGCATGAGAGACTGTGGACTCCTAGCAGTATCTTAGAAGTTATTTTATAAGATTGTTAAAAGAAGCTAGTTTCATGCATTACCCTTTTACCCATAAGACAGACGGGGTAGGCAGAAAAAAAAAATTTGTATTTCAAAATCCAATAATCATACTATTTTTAAAAATCACATAATTTTAAAATTTTACAACTTATTATCTTTTAAAGAATCATCTTACTATTTTAAAGTAAGTTCTTTAAAATATTAAAGCACTCTTTTCTGAAAAATAAATCATTCTTAAAGAACTCTTCTGTCCTTAAAAAATATTTTTTTTAAAGCATGATTTTTTAAAAAACCCTGTTGTTGAAGAGGAAGAAATTGTTAGGAATAGATGCTGTGTAATTGTAAAGACAACGGCTTAGATTTAATTTTGGAATTTTTGAATGACTGGGTTAAAGTATGACCCCAAAAGAGTATGTCTTATAAGCAAACATTTTTAGCATACTATTTTTACTATAATGAATAGCTTAAAAGGACAATATTTGTCCTAAGTGTTGCCTCACTTTGAAGTTCTGTGCTCTCCACGGGCACAAACAGAACCAGGGATATTTGCATAATGAGGAAGCACATAATGGCAGAAAATGATTTTCAACAGTTTTAAGTGAGAGGATAATTAAGGAATCAATTTAATTCATATCCTGCAGGTTGCTGAAAGCAGACAGAGGGGCTCTTTGTGTCCCACTCAACAGGAAGAAAACAGACTTAAAAACAATTTATGACTCATAGAAAGCTGTGTTTGGTTTCTTAAAAACAGAAAGGTATCTGGGAGTTTCCCGTGCTTCCACAGCCTTTGGGTCAGCCCAGACTGGGCTGCTGGCTTGGGCCAGCATTCGGAAGGAGGGTCTCCAACAGCATCCCCTGCCATTCTAAATGCTCCTACTTCCCTCATTAAAGGACTGGTGCTTTTTATGTTTTGAAATCCCAAATCTTTCTTATCTCTCACCAAAAAAAAAAAAAAAAAAAAAGAACTTGTTTACGACATTCTTTTAATGACAGGTCATTAGAATATTAAAGTAAACAATATTTTAATTATTTTGTATCACTTTCAGACCTCATTAATGCAAATACATGTTGTTGGGCTTTATTAGGCAATCATTTTCAAAATTAAGATACGTTTCCACTAACTACAGTAATGGCTCTTCTACTTATTTATTTATTTATCAAAAGGATCTTTATTTATTTATTTATTTAACAGAGATCACAAGCAGGCAGAGAGAGGGGGGTGGGGGAAGCAGGCTCCCTGCTGAGCAGAGAGCCAGGTGTGGGGCTAGATCCCAGGACCCTGGTATCATGACCTGAGCCAAAGACAGAGGCTTGAACCCACTGAGCCACCCAGGCACCCCAATGGCTCTTCTTTTTAAATGCATGCTTTTCAAACAGTTATGTTAAAGATCTCTCCATATCTAATTTATTAATTTAGCAATTTAATCAGAGAGGGATTCAACAGCATACTTTATTAAATATTACCTTGTCATTTATTAACGAGTATCTCTCAAATTAACAAAAAGGATTCTGTGTGTGTGGCTGTTAACGGGATTCATGGGGCCAGGGCAGCTCAGAAATGACTTTGCACTTGCCCGTGCTAGGATCTGGGCCCTGGAGAGGCCGGGTGCTCTCTTTGGCTTTCTGCATGCTTGCCTTTTCCATCTACTGTTGTGCTACTATTTAAAGATTTGCTTATATAAAAAAGCTCGTTCAGAGAATTTCACTTGCTTATTCCCTTTTGTTGCAAATTTCTCTGATTTTTCTCCCCCGGCTTAAGCTAGGTTATCTTCTTTCTGCTTTTATTCACTTATCTCCCCCACCTCAGCTGATTTCCTATTGTACATACAAGCTTGTAAATTTAGAGAATGCCTTCTCATGACTGTTTATATTTTCAGTCTGTAAAGCCCTTCTTCCAAGACTCAATAATTGACAGAAAAAAAAAAGGAAGAAGAAAGAAAATTAAGAATTAAGTTTAAGCAGACGGCAAGGTTCTTTATTGTTCTTGAAATTATTAAAAAGTTCATAAAAGTCCTACTCTTCTTTAAAATTATGATTAAGAGCTCTAACACTTTCAAACAAATGGTAACGGATGATTTAAAAATCGGTACGTTCCTGTTTCAGAAACCTTCGAAGGAAAGAAAATAAGGAACAGAATGAAGCCAACAAAGAGAGGTGAAGAGAATGTTAAAAGGAAAAGGGCAAAAGTAAGGGGAGAGAGAACTTTTGGAGTCACAGAGTGTATTATTCCCTCTTCTTCTCAGGGCCTTTGCACATGCAATTTCTCCTGCCTAGAAACCTAACATCACCCTGCTCCTTGTTTCTCATCCAGGGATCTTATTTTGATTTATCCTATTCAGCCTTCATTGTCTAGGCAGACTTTTGCTCTCTGTGCCCCTGGAGACCTGTCCTTTCATTGCACACTTATCAGACTCTAGGGGACTGTCTACTTACTTGCTTGCACCCCTACTCTAAGACCCACAGGGGCAAGTATTCTGTCTCCTTTGATTATCACTGCATTTCTGGCACCCAACCCAGTGCTCAGCAAGTATCTGGTAAAACAAATGAATGAACTGGAGACTGACAGAGAGGTAGAAGATAAAGTAGGGAAATGGAGCGGATAAAGACTCGACTCAGAGGAGCAATACGCTAAACAAATAATTTTATTCACTGTGATTTGAAGAGTGGTAGCTTACATCAGTACTGTAAAAGCCTTGAGATGCATGAAAAGAATAAAAATTTAGACGTGAAATTCACAGAGGAAGTGACAGTAGAAAGACTTAAGAGATTCCCCCCTTTAAGATAAACTCCAGAAAAATTTCCCTTTAGCGTTATCTGTCAGCATAACATTTGCTTACCTTTGCTATTCGACTAGCTGTTTCTTTGCAAAACTGAGTTGGGCTGTCAAAATGCTGGATTAAGTGAGGCAATAAGCAAAGGATGTTAAGAGGAAAGCCTATCAAAAAAAAAAAAAGCAAACAATAACCAATTTTATTGCACATCACTTTAAAAACCAAAGGTATTTTCTTCATGGTTCACGGAAACCATTTTCTTTTTTTCTTTTTATTTCTTGAAACACCTGACCTTCTACAATCTTTTTTTTTTTTTTTTTTTTTTTTGCTTTTACCAAGGAACTGAAGCTATCTCATGTACTCAAACAAACAAGCAAACAAATCAACCCGTGACTCTGTGTGGAAAAGTGGAAATTAGTAGACTTCAAAACACATTAGTCTACACTTCACTCCATTCAAAAGCAGAGAGCTGGTGCAATTCTATTAACATCACCTGACAGCTGGGAAGGATCCACCAGCGTGAGTTTGGAGACAGCGATGAGTTTACTGAGGAGGTTCACGGTCATCTCTTGTGTAGAGACTGAGGTAAAACCCTTAAGGAAGAGCTGCTGAAGGCCTGGAAAGTTATTCCATTTCAATTTGCTTTGTACATTTTCGATCTTCTCTCGACTCTCCGATTTATCCAAAGGCAAGTGGATAAGCAGTTTGTTCAGAAGCCTGAGTGCTAGGAGGTACTCGTACTCATAATCAGATTCTAGTAATGATGCTGCTATCCAAAATATGGTGGCCATCAAGTTGGTAGGCTCAGTAGTGGACTGCACGTCATACATTCCCTTCTCTCTCAGAGAGGAGAGGCTTCTAGTCCTTGCTAAACTATTGCTATGGTTTATTCGTCCATCCATTATATCCAGTGTGTTACTCCGCCGTCGGTCACCTCTTCGGTCACCGATGAAACTTAGTCTCAGAGAGTTACTTCTTGCATTGCTGTTGTATCCCAAGTAACTGCTACTATTAATGGGGCTTGTGCTTAGATTGAGCTGTCCAGTGCTTTTCCTGTTAGCTGCATACTTGTTTCCCAGTATAGGGTCATGGTATGAGGTTCTGGACCAAAAAATAAAAAGAAAGAAAAGATAAATGCCATGTACCATCACTTGTTGTGCTAGCTCAATTTTACTCTTGAAAACACTGAAAAAGGACTGTTAATCAGGAAAAATTATGTTAGAGTGTATCTGACTTGGCTTATTCAAATTTCGGTTCTTTCCTCCATATGAAAGCGAAATGTACAACAGTATCTTTCCTGCTGTGGCTAACTGTGTCCCGTGAGCTGGATGACATTTGATTTGAAGTAAAAATTCTGCCACAATAATCACTGGCAACTTTCCGCTCTAGGATTTAGTCCAAAGCAGACCTCCTTTGTCTTATCCCCAGACCGGATGGTTCCCATGTCCTCATTTCTGTCTATGCGCACTCTTTCCCCCCAAAAATCAAGCTCAAAAATTTATTTTTGATCTTTCCTTTTCCCTCACGTCCAATTATCATTGATTTCATAAAAATAATGAGAGAATGCTGCTTATAGGTGCCAGCAGCATGCAAAGCGCTAGGGATACTGAAGTCTGTTGGGAGACGGGGAGATGTAAACATTTATAGCTTGTTAATTACTGTTATCAAACTCTGAAGAAAACCCCACGGGAACCCCCAAAATGGAATAATTCACACCACCCTCGGGGAGTCCGAAATGCTTGGCTAGGTGGTGAGATGGGTCTTGAATGATAAGCCAATTTGGATTTGCGAGGAAGAGAAAGTGGGAGAGGAACATTCTGCGGCTGCTGTGAGCCGGGAGGGGGCTGGCCCGCTGTGTGCGACGCAGTGGGATGCAGTGGGCAGTGGGACGCTGGGTGTGGCAGGAACAGAGCTGGGCGGTGATGCTGATGTCCCGTCGTGCAGCAGAAAGATCTCTGACCAGGGCCTCAGAAGAACACCCTGCCACTTACAGCTCTGTAAGACTTTGCACACAGCCTCCCTGTCGGAGGCTCTCATTCCCACTGGTAATATATCTGAGTTGTTTGGTATTATTCTCACCACCAATATAATAATAATATAATGTCATAGTTATGCACTTATTTAGCTATTGGAGTTCTAACTACAAATCTACAGTTTGTCTGGCTTAAATTCTTACTGAGAAAGGGCAGAAAGAAGATCATAATGCTTCATGGTTTCAGCCAAAGTATCAATTGCAGATTCCAATGTAAGAAGCAGCTCAATCACAAATCCCTAGGGGGCAAAAAAAGGGGCAGATTTTCATTAATTATGCTCTGGAAGAAAAAAATATCCTAACGGACTTCCCGATGAGATTTAAAATTAGAACGAACTCAACACCAATATTACAAAAAGATTAAACTCTTGAGCAACATGATCTTGCTAACTGATGAAAACTCATCAAACTAATGGTTATAATGGCACAATTCACCCAAAATTTCTCAGGCCAAAAATCGGAGTCACTTTTGTTTCTTTGTCTCACATCTAAATTGAACCTATCAGCAAGTCATGAAAATATTACTTATAAAATATATCCGAAATCCAAACCCCTCTCTACACCTCCATAGCTTCCCTTAATCTAAACTGCCCGCCCCCTTCAGTGTGGACTTTTACAGTAAGCACCTTAGCTGAGTCCTACTGCCCTCCTAAGAACTCTCTACCTGGTCTCTGAAGTTTTCTAAATAGCAAATTATATCCATGACTTTCCTCTCAAAGCCTAGAAGCATTGTTTGTCATCAACTCAAACTAAAAGCCCACCTCACACCAGAGTCTACTAGACCTCACACAGTCTGGACCTGCCCATGTCAACTCCTGACACTAGACTACCCCATCCAATATGCTAGCCATACTGGTTTGCTTCATGTTCTTCAAAGAAAGGCCTACTGCTTCTGCCTCAGGGCCTTTGCACTTGTTAGTCCTATTTCTCAGGCTTCACTTTTTACATATGTGTTTAAAACTCACCTTCTCAGATGATCATATATACAAACAACTCCCTCTTCCCTGCCACTCTTTAACCTGTTACTCTACCTTATTGTTTTCAAAGCATTAATTACTAAATGAAATCGTGTTACATATTCTTGGTGGATTAGAGGCTTATTTTCCCAGTAGAATGTGAGCTCTAGAATGCCAGGAACTTTCCCTTGTTCACTACTGTATCCCCAGTATCTAGAACAGTGTAAATAAAATCTCTACTCTATGTAGGCGTAAGTTCTCAATTGCATTATTTCACTTAATTTATCTTAAAAACTCAGCACGCTCCATTTAAATTTAATTTCCCATCTCTTTTACCTTGTGGTCATCCCAAAATAATATCCAAATGTGCGTGTGTGCGTGTGTAAATGTAAAGCTTTCTCTAACAGGCACTAGATATTTGATTCAGTTAGTATGTTACTAAATATCATTTACAAAACTCTGTTTCATAATTCTTTGCCTGCTTGTGAGCATCTGACACAAATTCTCCATAACCGTCAGACCTGCTATGCTCTGTACTCGGCAACTGAGACCTTGACAGTGAGTAGCTCAATGGCGTGGAAAGAATTTAAAGCAATACCTGTGCATCTTCTCCTGGGTCCCCTACAGTTTCTACGAGTCTGGAGAGAACATCAGAAAGTGTAGTTGCAGAAAGAGGCTGCTTTAGGGCCCTGAAAATCTGGAAGGATCTCCCGGCATAGTGTCGAGAAGAACAAGAAAGTGCTGTTTGCAGAGCAACTTCACTAAGGTGATGTTCCAAGTGCATTCCTTCTGCGGAGACAAAGGGTACCAGTGAGTGCTTCCCGCTGCTTGGAAGGCAGGGTTATCACCAGACGTGGACCATTCTAAACCCAGCGCCCAGCACACCGCCTGGCAAACTGGGCAGGCACTCAGACTTTAGAAGTCAGTGCCTTGTCTTTGTACTACACTCATGTGCATTTTAGAGGACTCTCCGCTCCCATCTCCAGGGCAGTGTTCTTGGAGAACAGGGTTTCTCAACCTCAGCGCTGCTGCCGTTTTGACTGCACAAGCCTTGGTTGTGCGGCATACTTGTGTGGCAGTGGTTTAGCCTCTGCCCAGCTGGACATCAAGAGTGACCGGTGGTCCCTCGTCCCCCCCCCCATTGTGACAAAAATGGCTCCGGACATTGCCAGATGTCCGAGGGTCAACAATCACTCCTAGTTGAGAACCAGTGCTTTAAACAGATACATTTTTACTCTGATTTTCAAATGTCAAGTTTAGATCATAGAAGACTGTTACAGATTAAAACAGAATTTGAGTTTGTCACCTCCGCCTATGCTCCCGTCACGTAACTGTTTCCTAATATGTCACCGCACTGTAACTTTGTCATTACATATGAAAAGAACCACCCCAGAATGTCACAAGTGACTTTCTTATTTTTTAAGGAGTGATTAAGTTTTTCTCAAACCAAAACAAATCTGTTATCACAAATGAGTTAAAAAAAAAAAAAAGAGTTCAAAAAGATGTCTAGGGGCGCCTGGGTGGCTCAGTCGGTTAAGCATCTGCCTTCTGCTCTGGTCATGATCCCAGGGTCCTGGGATCGAGTCTCGGGCACCAGCCCCACCCCTGCCTCTGCCTTCCCTCTGCCCATGCTCCCTCTCTCTCAAATAAATGAAATCTTAAGAAAAAAAAAAGAGGAAGAAGAAGAAAGAAAAACCCATCTAAAACTTTTTAATGCAGACATGTCCACTGTCAACTCTTTGCTAAGCAGTATCAGAAATTTTCATATCACATTAAAATATCTCATTGAAAGTCAGCATCATCTGAAATATTTAATAGAAGATACCTGAACTTGACTGCTTAAAAACAGAAACCACATGTTTCAAAAATGTAGTTAACTGCTCAGCACTCTTTATGCTAGGATTCTTGGCAGAAACATCCTCATGGTTCCAAAGGGGCCCTCTTTTTCTGAAAACAGAAAACAGACATAATTCCCTTGGTTTTAAACTGGCATTAACAGTGTCACTCCTAGTCACCTAAAGTGTGCCTTTGCCACGAGAAAGGACACCAGCGGAATAAATCAAATAGCATGCACACAGTCCACTATTATTTATGTACTTGAATGTGTAATGGCTCTCTCAAGTAGAGGAAGATCCGGGTTACAAGAAATTTCAGCCTCTGTCATTATAGTTAAATTCTCCCGGAGAGGGTAGGAAAAGATGACGAATTCTGCCAAGGGAGAAGAGTACTGGTTACTGTTTCTGTGTTACAGGTCACAACATAATTTGGAGAGGCTACAGTGTATTTAGATTGTAATGCAAAGAAAATAATTTACTAGCTAAAAATATAGGGAATGTTTACGATGGAACGATTTCCTGTTGATTCTTTAAAATATCTGCATTCTCAAGGCTGCGCCTTGATTAGTAAGGGTTAAACTCCTCATTACCTCAGGCCCAGAGGGCCCTGAAAACCTTAGGAGGTCACTAGCCACTAGTTTCCAAAACCTTTAATTTATCCTGTTCATTGCCTTGAGACGGAGTGTTCTCAACGTATTTAATTGTGCTTCCCACCCCCTTCCCATCCAGCTCAAGGATTTTCAATAATTTCCGTTTTCTGGAAAGATGAGAGATCTGTAGCCTGTGGCCTAGGCCTCATGGCGCTCCAGTCTGAATTCTCCAGTGCCTACAGAGTTTTCTCGTCTACAAACATCTCCCTCAGCATTACAGTCAGACTGGCTTACTCACCATTTCCAAACACATTTTATTTCTCATGCTCCTGGTGATTTTTCTCTTGCTGTGGAACACCAACCCCCTTGTCCCCATCTCGGTGTCTTCCCTACTTATGGTGTCTTGTAAAGAGTAGGCCGTAAGTAAAAATCTGATGACTGCCAATGTAGCTAATGGAAGTGGAATATGTATTCTGATAATACGGCCTCCTCTTTGGCCACTTGGTACCCAGACTCGATTAAGGCCCTCCTCAGGGGGAACTATGTGAACACAAAAGACGTCTTTGGAGGCATCAACTTTTCCAAGTGTCACACAGTATAGACCTGTGTATTCCAAACCAGTGGCCCGCCAGCAGTGAAAAACAGGGCTCCCCATAGCTGACAAATTTCAAGAACGACTTAACGCAGCCCAGTTGCTGGAATGGCGAGAGCTGTGACGTTACCTTGAGGTAATGAATTCCATGAGGGTTTTGACTTTTCCATCCTGCTCTACTGAGATGTCAACCTCATTGAGGATAGTGGTGTGCAGATGGGAAATGGCAGCGCTGTTATTTCCTAGGCTGATACTAGAAGAGGTAGAACTTGAGCTAAGCCCTGAGTCAGTCATGGGGGAGGGCTGGTAATCAGGTATAAAGTCACTAACGCCCGCTGCAAGAGAAAAGATGGCGTGAATACCAGACAGGAAAGGATCTCACACACTATCTACAGTTAAATCCTCCTTCCTCACAGGTTATACGAGACCCACGTGGGAATCTTGGCACCTGTTGGTGCAAATCAACACTCCTCCCGTGCGAACCTCATCAGCACTAAATTCTAGCGCATGAGTCTGGGAGCCAACATTGTTTTCCATAGCCTCCTATTAAAACTTAACTATCTGGACTGGGGTGCCTGGGTGGCTCTGTGGGTTAAAGCCTCTGCCTTTGAATCAGATCATGATCCCGGGGTCCTGGGATCGATCCCCTCATCGGACTGTCTGCTTGGCGGGAGCTTGCTTCTTCCTCTCTCTCTGCCTGCCTCTCTGCCTACTTGTGATCTCTCTCTCTCTCTCTCTCTCTCTCTCTCTCTGTGTGTGTCAAATAAATAAATAAAATCTTAAAAAACAAAACCAAAACTTAACTATCTGAATTTACTGTGAAGTCCTCTACTGCCATCTGCTGGGGGAAGCTGAAAGCGGCACTTTCCTAATGTTCTGGCACATCTCAACATGCGTTGAGCGCAGCGTTTCTTAGTGAACTGATTTTTCTTAGGGAAAGGACTTGACACTTCCCGCTTCATTTTACTTGAAGAAATATAATTTTCAAAACTTTGTAATATTTATATTATGTCAATTATTAAATTCTTTTACAGGCCATTACTAATGCTGATTTTCACAAGATGGCAAAAGGAGTCTTAAAAACAAAAAACAAAAACCAACTATGGAATTTTCAATAAAGATGCTTCAACATAAAAGAGTTACGTGTAAGCTTTATTCTATTGATCTTCTAATCACATTTTAAAAGGTGAAATACTTCCTAATTGTTTCCTTACTAACTACACAGTTTTAAGTAAATAATAGGGTTTTAACAAAGTACTTTAACCCTGTATCTGACATTATAGGACTAGTGAAAAAAGGTATTTTTATTTCACTTTTTAAAAACACTTTCTAGATCATCTATTATTAACTTGATGATACAGACAAATGTAGTAAGTTAGGGCTATCAGGAGAGAAGAAAATATAAATTGCAAAGTAAAGAAATTCATACCAGCAATGAAATAACTTTTATATGAAAGTCAATAATTTGGACCTCATTATTCAAAATGTATAACTTGGAATTTACTTGACTTAAAAACGCATAACATTTTAAATACAGTAAATATAGGGGCACCTGGGTGGCTCAGTCAGTTAAGTGTCCTTGACTCTTGGCTTCAGCTCAACTCATGATCTCAGGGTCATGAGATTGAGCCCCGCAACTGGGCTCCGTGCTCACCAGGGAGTCTGCTTGAGATTCTCTTTCCCCTTCCCTCTGCCCCCACTCACATGTGCTCTCTCACTCTCAAATAAATAAATCTTTTAAAAAATACATACATACGTATAGTAAATATAATCAAGTTAATAAAAAACATTATATGTCTTCCTCTGTCCATTTTTCAGATCTTGAGAGTACAAGGAATCTAATACAGGTTCAATGTCTTCTCCATAACTGTGCTCAATCAGCTAAGCTCTTTCACTGATCTTCAACTTGTATGCTGAGAACTTAAAATTTGTACGACAAAGACCTTTAAAAGGCAAAATATTCAAACACTCCATGCTTATTTCTTTTACGAGTGAATAAATAATGTAAAAGGTCCTTAAACTAATAAAACTACACTTAAAAAAATGTACTTCAACTTTGATTTCATTGACTTTCTCCACCGCAGACTTCAAATTAATGAAGCACGCTTCCACTGTCAGTCAAACTGGGCATTCGGAGCAAATACCTGTGAAAGTGTAATCGGAGTGTGCGATCTGTTTGACTGTAAGCACCCTGGGCTCATTAAATTCCTTGTTCCTGAGAAGGACAGAAGCAACAGTGCGGATGTTACTGTTGGATCCCATTACTATTAGTAAGTGCAGAAGCAGGCGTTTACAATGCTCATACACCTCAGGGTGGCAGTGGTCAAACCCTAGAAAGGACAGGAGAAAATAATCATCAATAAAGAGAAATAATGACTACTCTTGCTTCCAAACACATATTTTAAAGAAAAGCGGACATTACAGAACATGTTTTGCAGAAGACGATGTAGAAGACACAAAAATAGTTATTGGTCTGGAATTTTTATTATTGTCTTAGAGCAGCAGAGAGAATCAAGACAAGTTTTCAATGCATTTCTGACTAAAATTTAGCAATCTATTAGGGATTATTATTGCTCTGAGGGTGCCTGGGTAGCTCATTTGGCTGAATGTCCAACTTTTAATTTCGGCTCAGGTCATGGTCTTAGGGTTGTGAGATCGAGTCCCACATGAGGCTCTACGCTGGGCGTGGAGCCTGACTGGGATTCTCTCTTCCTCCCTCTCCCTTTGCCCTTCTCCAACCCCCCTTCTGTTCTTCTCTTAAAATGAAAAAATTACTGTTACATAACACTGTATGTAAATGAATTTCATAAAGGCAAAGATTTTTGTGTCTAGTATAACGGAAAATCAGTACATGTTTGATTATCCAAGAAATGAATACATATATAAGTGTGCATATCAGGAAAACTGTGGAGAAGATGGCTACCTTGACCTGCTTCCGGAAGTCAATTCTAGGAGCATGAGAAGGACCGCAGACGGGATGGCCCCCATGTGTCTGTGACTGAGGGCCCAGTGGAGTTTCAATAATCAGGCTGCCCAAAATCCCATTCTTTTGGGAAACACTTAGAACCCATTTTAATTTTCCATTTACACTGGAAGTTTCCGGTTCCAGAGGTAAATTAACTTTACTCTTGGTATAGCTCCCGAATTTTTCCTGCTAGAGGGATTGTTTGTGAGCAGGAGAGGGGCCGCAGGACAGGAGTGGGAATGAGGACAGAAGACCTATTTGTGGTTAAGAGAGAGGTGAGGACTCAGTCCCTACTGGGCCATGAGAATCACTATAAAAGGCATCATGGAAATGATATACAACAGAACGACAGCACGAACACCAAAAAACCAGACTGTCTTTAAATTATTGTAGAAATATAATGTGACATTGAGTTAGAAGCAGTATTTATTACCTATAAAAATTGCATGAAGAAGAAGATGGAGGTAGCTTCCCCATTCCACCTTCACACTGTGATCAATGATCAGATCAGTCAAAAGGATCACGGCTATGTTACACCTGTGACAAATGAGAGTGCTATTAATGTTCTATCCGAGTCAACTTGGAGAAAATCTTACGCCAGTTACTTGAAGACTTTTTTAATAATGTATTTTATGGAAAAATACAACTTCTCAAGAAAAAAAGATGAAAGGAAATATAGCTGAAGAAACCATTAAGTGATAGTTTTAGAATAAAACATTACCTGCTAAGGGCTCCCCAAAGTCAAGGGCCATAATTTCTTCATCTTCAACCCTGACACCTAGCACACTGCTTGCCACATAGTAGGTGTTCAGTACGTGTCTGATACATTAATAAATTTTGAGAGAATGCGGTAACTGTTCTATTGTGATTTCGCTAAGTAGAATTCAGTTTTAACACAATTCAAAATAATAGTGCCTAGTGCCATAGAATATTTTTCAGATGTAGTAACTGGGTCCCAGAAAGGTCAAGTAACTATGCCAGACACCCAGAAAAGCAGCGGCAGAAGTAGATTTAATAGTATTAATTGTAAACAGAATTCTGAGTCTGTAGATTTCTTGAACTCTAAACACATGGATCTCATCTGTTGCAGTATCAAAAGAAAGAAATGGCTCTTATGCCGTGTTGTCAGATAGCAAAAAGAAAGCTGAAAGTGTTAAGCAGCGATTTGGCTCATATGAAATAGGAATGACGCTGTGGTCCACCTGTGAAGAGGTAATCCAGGTGATGACGTTTCAGGCAAGTAATCCACCAGTGGTGACCAGCAGCCTCCAGCTGGTGGGAAGGGTAGTGGCTCTCCTTGATTATGCTCCATCACTTTCAGTCGCCAATTAGAATAAAGTGGCATTGAATCACCTATCAAAATAAAATGATCTCATTTTCTACACCATCTATTTTCTGCCAACATAAGCAAACTCTAGTAAGACACCATCTATTTATAGCATTGGAAAGTGATAAGAAAATAACTTCCCACTCTTTTTTGACATAGGATTTGCTAGGAAGACCTGAGCACAACTATTGTCAAGTTAAGCAAATCAGGGACAGAAAGAACTATCCGTTTAGGTTCCATCGTTTACAGCAAAGCAAAACTACATTCGCACTCCGTTAGACTCCATAAGCGATGTCCAAGCCATGAACCCCATCAGAGGTGAAGCTGCCTTATAGCAAGGGCCTTCTGGTAAGTTACTCCGTTCTAAATTTCCCGAGATCGGGCCAACACAAACCGATGTAAAAGGAAATCTGCTTTACCGCAACGGGGCTGTAGGGTGCAGTGAAAAAATGACATCAGGAAATGTGAATTCTGTGTGACATGGGTAAGTCACTTAACCTCTCTGGACCTCAGTTCCATCATGTGCAAAGTGAGGAGATTGGACCAGATCATCTTCAGGATCCCTTCCCGGTCTGAAGGCTGGTGCCTCTATTCCACTCTCCCCCAGGGTTAAGAGGGAGACTTGGGTGGACATGCACTTTGTGACTGCAAGGGCGAATTTTCCAGTAAAATGTGAATCCACAGAGAAAGAGCAAACCTGGTAGAAAAAGCAGGCTGTAGCCAGTGTCTACGGTGCTTCTCGAGAACCAATTCTTATGTTCCTTTTGATTTATCTATAAGGGAACCTGTGCTTTGAAAACAAATCTCCCCCATTCGTGCTGCTGCTTAAAATCAGGACATTTAGGATTATGTTGGAACACCATCAGTGGCACTTAAATACTCCTCTTAAAAACAATTTATCAGAAAAATATATTCACTGGCATCAACATAATAATACACCTCGCCATTATAGTCATTAAAAAAACATGTGGAATTTATTACTTTTTTCTTCTTCATAAGATCCTCCCGAGCTGCTACTGTATCGAGATTCTAGTCTGTGATGCTGACGATTTAAGTGACTGCTTAGTCCACTGTAGATGTCAAGGTGCACATAGCTATGGGATTGATGGTCACAGTTAGTCACAGTTCATGGTAAAATGGTATTTGTACTTTCACTTTCTATGTTTAAAATAGAACACAGTACATAAAATACTGACAAAAGCTTCCTAGGATATATCCTAATTTCCACCATATAGTTCAAAAGCTTAAGCTTTTTTTTTTTTTTTTAATATTTTGTTTATTTGCCAGCAAAAGAGAGAGAGAGAGAGAGAGCACAAGTAGCAGAGCTGCAGGCAGAAGGAGAGGGAGAAGCAGGCTCCCTGTTGAGCAGGGAGCCCAACGTGGGGCTCGATCCCAGGACTCCAGGATCAAGACCTAAGCGGAAGGCAGACGCTTAACTGACTGAGCCATCCAGGTGCCCCAAGCTTAAGCTTTTAAGTCAATTATTTCTACCTGAAGACTTTTCTTAAACTGTCGTGGTAATAATGCTCTGGTGAAACCCAGTTTATTAAAAACAGACAGAGTATACAGCCATTTAGAAAGCTCTAAAAATGCAGACAACACAAAAAGACTGGACATGATCTACTCATCCATTAGAGCACATAAAAGAATCTAGCACATCAGCATTCTGATGATGAAACAGTCATGGTGGAAAATTTCCACAACGGAAATATATTTCTTCACTAGAATTTTGAAATATACATTCAATGAAACATACATTGCAATGCAGAAATGATCATTTATTCTGGTGCTCACAGTATCTGTCAACCTGAAAGGCTACTGAAGAACACAAAGGTACTTACCTCTCTTCAATACTCTCTTTTATGGGCTTATTATCAGGATTGCCATCTATGGGAGCTACCATTGTATTGCTACTGGAAGTAGTTCCTGCAATCAGAAATGAAACATTATCTGGGAGCTTAAAGCCTGGGATAACTTAATAAGAACAAAAGATTTCAAAATTACAGATGTTAAAACTCCACTAAAATGAGAGCAAGGTGATTTTTCAAAAGAAATGTACTCATAATGACCAAGAGGGAAAGGAGACAACAGCAACCAAAGTTTAGAAGCTTGAAAACAAAGGGACAAGAAGCAAGTCAGCTTTGAGAAGGCTGAATCCTAAGCTGGTAGTGGGGGAAACCAAGAAGCATTCATATCTTTATTGCTGAACCTCCCAAAGACTCAGGCATTAGCAGCACTGAGTATCTCTGGGTGTAGAGGTTAGAAATGTTACTAAAATAGCGGGCTTGGTTGAAAATCTATTTCAGAAGTAGTTGGTCCCCAAGATCTATGCCCCTCCACCTCCAGAAGTCTTTTTTTTTTTCAACTTTACTTATTTAAGTAATTTCTACACCCAACATGGGCCTCGAATTTAAGACCCTGAGATCAAGAGTTGCATGTTCTTCCAACTGAGCCAGCCAGATGCCCCCAGGATTCTTTTCTGATAACAGTAAATCAAAGATTTCTGGACTAAAGCACATTATTTACAGCGGAAAGAGGAAGAACTTCATTGAGAATAGGGGGATTGAGGGAAAATACACACGCGAAAACTTGAGATGGTATCCCTTTGAAAGCTTCTCACCCCCCTGGGCTACCAGAAGGCATGAAGACAACGTTGTGTGTACATGCATGTCTATCTATGGATTCTATGTATATGTACGTACACACAGCCCTCCACACTCTACTTTGGGTAGATGACTAGTAGAGTTTTGTCTGGGTAACTGGATTAGTCCAAGAGAAGAGACCTACAGACACTTTCATCAGTGAAATCATCACACAACAAATGACAAAGTCAACAAGCTCCATATATACCTACAAAATATCCAATCAACTTTTTAATATTCTACTCTTTATCAAAAAGTACAGATCTCGAATCGGTAGGCTTTTGAGGAAAGCTTTTACCAAGACAAATCAAAACAGAGCAATATAGAGAAAACAGGCTCTTCTGCAGGGAGAAGAAAATTAATTATAGATGACAGTCCAACCATGAAACATGAATAAGGTGCTCCTAAAAAAAATTCATTAAAAAATAAACTCTATGGAATTAACATTCTGACAGATATGAAAAACTCAAGGAAGTGTTATCAGAAATCCCTTAGAAAGCAGAGCAAAAGGAGCTAAGAGATGAAAATAGATGACAAGAAATAAATTATGAAATATTTCTAATTACACAGATGTTATTAACATGCCAGAAACATTTCATAGAAACTGAGTGACAAAGAACTTCACAGAAACATAATCTAAAATAGTCCTGATATTACACTGATTTTCAGAGGTAATTCTTCCCTCAGGGATGTAGTTTCTGCAACTGAAAATATTACTGTGATTATATCTGTATATACATATAACAGTCACATGACTGGACATTAGGTATCATATATGCCCAAATAATTATAATACGAAATTACAGAGTAGGTCAATAAGTAAGCCTTTTCTATATTTAAGATACTAATTATACTTATTTTAAAAATGCTTGCAGTATGAGGGTATATAAATCTATATTCCAGTTCCACACACGTATGTGTAAGTCTGTTTCCCTCTATAATACTAAGAACCCTTTCGCGGTCCAACTTCACTTATGTGAGGTTTACGAAGTCCTGTCAAGTTGGTCCCCACACGGGACTCACGATGGCTTTTGTTTCCTGACGCTGTTGAAAGCAAAGGCCCGCTGAGCTGAACAGTTAAATAAAGCTTCCCTTCGGAGACCAAGGGGTCGGTTTTAAGGGACTTCTTACCTGAGGTGACGGAAGGGATTTTGCAGCTGGAAGTGATGCGGTAGTAGGGGGGGTTATCCATGTGAGTGACGCCTGAGCTGACGGGGTCGGTCAGCTGGAGCTCACTCACCAGCTCTTCCAGCAACTGCATGGTTTTGTCTCTACCTAAATAGACAATAACTTTCTTCACCTGTCACAAGAGAAAACGGTTCAGAAGAGAAAAAGGACAATTTTTCTTTCATAAATTGGCTCTCGAAGCAGATTTTATCAGGTAAGATCTATTCGAAATGGTATTTAAATAAGCCCAACTTAAATCTGAACATCGATTGGCAGTAAGACGTTAGTGGGCTTTATAAAGACGGTGTTCCCTGGCCCTCAGTGTTAGATTTAATCGGGATGACTTGACTGCTTAACGGTCTCCACATTATCTACTTCCTTACTATTCTGCTTTTTTTTTTTTTAAGAAAAGCAAAAGATAACTGCTTTCCTATAAATCAGTGTCTTTTTAATGGAGAGATTTCAATTAATAATAGCATCCCAACGTTCCCCTTAGACTTCAAACACAGGATTTTTTATTCTGCTTCCCCTACTAAGACTCCGTATTTAACCCAGCAGGTGCAGAGCAGTGATTACAAACAGAACTGGAGCTGAACTAGAACCCAGACCACACAGCGCGGACTGGGGTGTAGACACTTGGTAGCTATGCGACTGCACAGTTACTCTCGGTTTTCTCTTCTGCAGAATGGGGACAACGACACCTACTTCGTAGAGTTGTTAGGATTAAGTAAATTTAAGAATGCACTTTAAACATGCCTAGTACATAGTATGAGTTAAATAAGTGGGAAAAAAAAATTTCAGCAGTATGCATTCTGTCTTAGTAATAAGTATTAATGAATATGTTACAATACTAATTAATCAGCCTCTTTTTTTCTTTGTACTTCAATCCTTGCAGCTTAAAAAATGTGGTCTTGCCAGCACAGGCATCATCATGGGGGTTGGGGGGGAGAGGGAGCTGCTAGAAATACAGGATCTTGGGCCCCACCCTCACCCCCCGCAGCCAGAACCAGATACCCTGGTGATTCACCAACCCACAGACAACTGGGCAACTCTGCTTTACGTGACCCCAGGTTAAATCTTATTTATTTTTTTTAGGACTGATTGATTGATTTTTAGAGAGAGTGGGGAGGGACAGAGGGAGAGGAGAAAAAGCAGCTCAAGGAGACTCCCCCTGAATGTGGAGCCCAACTCGGGGCCCATCCCAGGACCCCAAGATCATGACCTGAGCCCAAATCAAGACTTGGGTGCTTAACCAAATGAGCCACCTAGGCGCCCCTCCCTGGGCAAACTTTTTTTTTTTTTTTTAAGGATTTTTATTTATTAATTGACAGAGAGATCACAAGTAGGCAGAAAGGCAGGCAGAGAGAGGGGGAAGAAGGCTCCCTGTTGAGCAGAGAGCCCGATGCTGGGCTCGATCCCAGGACCCTGGGATCATGACCTGAGCTGAAGGCAGAGGCTTAGCCCACTGAGCCACCCAGGTGTCCCACCCCACCCTTAGAATATGCTTTATCATATCATACCAGCAATCTTATAAAGATTACCCATTGATAACCGACCTACACACACCTCTGTCTCTATCCAAACTGCTTTAACTCTTTGCTAAGTCTCTGTTCTCAGACTCAGTCACCTCCTGACCCTGCTAGATGCATTCCTGCCTCTGTGCCTTTAATCCGTCTGACTGTGAGAAAGCAGCCAGTCTTCTCCACAAAGTGGGAATTCACTCTACTAAGTGACGGGGAGCTAAGAGCTGCCCAACGTTGAAGAAGTTACTCTTCTCTCTGCCCTGTTTTATTCATCCATAGAACTGCCGTAATCTTCACACTCATGGATCTAAGAATCCAATGGAACAATGTAGATGAGGTGCTTATGCCATGCCTGGCCTAGAATAAGCGAATAAGAATGAAAATTGAGAAATTATGATGGTCATTAAAAATAGCTCCTTTTTTAAGTTCCTGGCAAATGGTTATTCCCTGAATTTCATCTTGGCTTCTTGGCATTATTACTTCAGCCTGTTTCTTCTTTCAGCCCAACTCACACATCCTTCCATCCAATTACAGGTCCCTTCTATATGCCAGGCACTAGTCCAGGCTCTGGGAAGACAGCAGTAGATACAGAGCTGTGTGGAGGTCGGTTATCAATGGGTAATCATTGTAAGATTTCTGGTATGATATAATAAAGCATATTTTAAGATCTGCCCAGGGATGGGGCGCCTGGGTGGCTCAGTCAGTTAAGTACCCAACTCTTGATCTGGGCTCAGGTCATGATTTTAGGGTCCTGCCTGACATCAGTGTATGCACACACAAGTGTGCGCTGGTCCGCCTGTGTGCCTCCAGTCGAACCTTCATGTTTCACATTCTCGTGTAACTCTCCACCTGAGCAGATGTAAGCAACGCTACCCCTCTAGAGGGTAAAGACTGTGACAGTCTTCATGGCATACCTCTTCCTATGCTCCCCCCGGCTTCTGGAAGCCATCGGCACCATTCCACAGGCACTGAGCTCTCACTCACCATACTGATCTCCTATCTAGCTCCTGCCTAGCAGAAAGCATGAACATTCTCAATTTTTTTGGTCTCACTTCTAGATGACTTCCCCTCGGGGATCATCTCTACTCATCCCAGAGAGCTACGGTTTCTCGGTTATTCATGCTCAGTACCCTGCAATTTTCCTCTGTAGCCCTGATCAAGACTGCACTGTATTAACTTACTGGTTTACTCATTAAATACACTAGGCGGAGGTTCAAAGAATAAAATCTCCATCAGCCATTGGACTGAAATGCTCAGAATCTAGAAGAGCAACTGGCCTGTAGTCAAGGCCAGACGACAGCGGTTGAATGAAGCAACAGACAAAGGCATGTGCTGATTCCCAGGTGGGGCCTACTCTGGGCCTTTGCTTCTGCTGCTCTCCTGCTGCCCACATTCTGGTACTACAAGAAACCAGGTATGTATTACTTTAAAAAAATGGTAATAGGGGTACCTGGGTGGCTCAATGGGTTAAAGCTTCTGCCTTTGGCTCAGGTCATGATCCCAGCATCCTGGGATCGAGGCCCACATCAGACTCTCTGCTTGGTGGGAGCCTGCTTCCCCCCCCTACCTCTGCCTGCCTGCCCCTCTGCCTACTTGTGATCTCTGTCAAAGTTACAAAAAAAAAAAAAAAAAAAAAAAGAAAAAAGAAAAAAGAATCTAAGCCACACACACAAAATAATAATAATAATAATAATAATAATAATAATAATAATTAAATGAACCTGAATACATACGTAAGGCAAGAGGCTTGGTTCACTATTCACTCCACAAATACTGATCAGAAAGTGCAAAATGATTTTCAGGTTTTTCGGCCAGCCGTCTGCAAGCGTGGTCCACACATTCTCCACCTCCGACCAGGCCAGCTCGTCCCCATACTAGATGTAGGACACACACCACACATTTCAGTGATGAGTGCGTATTCAGTACCCAACTTTGTCACACCGTGAAATATTAGAAAATTGTGTTTTTAGAGACAGCTTTAATCTTTTCCATCCTCTAGAGGAATAAACATTTCTTTAAATCTAAACATAAACATTAATCATATATGATTCTCTCTCCTCCCTTCAAGACCATATCCTGTATCCAATGAGAAGTGTTTTAAGGGAAGGAATTTGGTTCTTTTCAGACCATTATCTGTTTGGTTATCACAGGATGATCTGATCTCTTCACCTATTTCTACCCTTTATGATTCCTCTTAATAGTTCTGTGCAGCATACTGGGTATTTACCCTAAAGATACAAATGTAGTGATCCGAAGGGGCACCTGCACCCCAATGTTTATAGCAGCAGTGTCCACAATAGCCAAACTATGGGAAGAGCCTAGATGTCCATCAACAGATGAATGGATAAAGAAGATGCAGTATATATATACAATGGAATACTATGCAGCCATCAACCCCCGCCCCTGAAATCTTGCCATTTGCAATGACATGGATGGAACTAGAGTGTATTATGCTAAGCGAAGTAAGTCAATCAGAGAAAGACAATTATCATAGGATCCCTCTGATATGAGGAATTTCAAAGGCAGGGAGTGGGGTTGTGGGGGGCAGGGAGGAAATAATGAAATAAGATTGGATCAGGAGGGAGGGGGACAAACCATAAGAGACTCTTAATCTCATGAAACAAACTGGGGGTTGCTGGGGGCTGGCGGGGAGAGGAATAGGGTGGCTGGGTTATGGACATTGGGGAAGGTATGTGCTATGATGAGTGCTATGAAATGTGTAAGCCTGATGATTCACAGACCTGTACCCCTGGGGCAAAGAACACATTATATGTTAATACAAAAAAAATATTTAAAAAATGGACAAACCAAAAAAAAATAGTTCTGCACAGCAACTGTGAACACCAACCCCACTTTACCTTCGCTGTCATGTACATTAGATTGTTCAAAACCATCGCAGTGGCTTGTGGAGAGCCCCAGCCTTCTCCTCGCAACCAGCGCCTGCTGGTCACCATGAGCTCTCGGTCTTTTAAGGAGTCGTCTTCCTCATCTTCATCATGTCGCCTTGCTGTGGGCAGAGGTTTCAGATCAACCAACTCAATGTTGTTCATCCAGGGTAAGAGATAGTGCAGCATGACTTGCCTCCCGGCAGGGTGAGCGGTCTGAATTCTCTGGCTTATCTCTGCAATTAAAAACAAGCCGAAAGAGGGAACAACCGGCATCATTTCTGTTTCCTTTGATTTGTAATTACCTCTGGTATGAAATGAAAGACCTGGAGCTCCGAAAGTAGCTGAATGAAGAGATCCTAACTGGGGGAGGCAGCGGTGGTATGTGTGGGAGCGGGGGGGGCCCCCCAGCGATGGCAGTGACCTCCCTCACGGAGACAGGGTCTCTTGAGGAGGTGGCCTGGGAACACGAATATTTAAGATAGAAGAAAAGAATCCATCAAAAGTGACAGAAAAGGAACATCTCACAGCAGAAGGAAAACCAGGAAACATTAAATTTCTAGAAATCATGAGAGCTCAGGATTTAAAGAAATGTAAGGTGACTAACATCAATTGCTTGGCAAAGTAGCCAACAGATTGAAGACCAAAAGCTGCTGATTAGGGTTAGCAGTGAGGAGTCTTCAGTAACTTTACGGAGAAGAAACTCACACTGATGGAGTGTGAAGGTCATTTGTGAAGATGCGTAAGGGACAAAGTGAATGTGGACACTCAAGGCGGGTAAAGGGGCTGGGGGACGGGTCAGAAGTGGGTGTACAGGAAGAAAACAATGAGAAGAGCCAGGGAGCTGAAAAACATTTAAAGATCACCACAATTGGTCCCAGAGAAAGGAAGGAGCAGGACCCGCAAATTTCAAAGTGGGCAACGTTTCTACTAATAGCCTTCCCCACACAATCCCTAACAAACACTCTGCTCATCTTACCCTGGAAGCAGTAAAAGTGAAAACTGCACTGAGGAGGTTTACAGGCTGTATTTTGGTTTAGAACAGACCATTTTCAGCAAAGGAGTTATAATTAGCAGGTCCTAACGGCAAGACTAACTGAAGTGAAGGACGAGGCGACTGAGCTGTGGGCGTGCTCTCCACAAGTCCCGGCTGACATCCCCCATTCCCACCAATTTCTTGGGCTCTGAGACTCAGCTGGACTCTTCTGCTTTCTGTGTGGGAGCCCTGAGAAGCAGCCCAGGAGCAGAATCAGGGATCCTGGCAGCCACTGCTTTGCACCGATGACCATCCACCACTGATCCCGAAAGGGCTAACAGGACTCTGGGCATTATGAAAAGGGAAGAGGCATGATCACTGCCATCTACCAGTGCAAACCAGACAGGTAAACTGCTTTAAGAACTGTTAGAAGGATTGACATAGGCTTTTCCCTGTTCAGGATAGTGAGAGATGGGAAACTATTTCTACTGCTGAAATGGGCGCCGTGGAAAGATGCTCCAAGAAGGCTAACTAAGGTCATTAAATCTTGAGATCAAATGAAAGAAAGAACCACAGCAGAATCTTGTCATCTCCTGGATGGCCATTTCGGTGCATGTTCAATTCTCAGGTTAAGATAAGATCTCGCGGCAAGTGAAAGCAGAAAAACTACTGAGGTGTGCTGTGTTAAAATTAAATCTTCAGTAGAAGGATAAAGCACTCTAGGAACACTTACAATAGTACGTTCATCGAGTGGACGGTTAAACTAGATTTTAAACAAAAAACTGTCTTAAATCTGAGTCCTGGGAGATGCAGATAAAGAGGGTATCTTGCCTGGCACATAGTGCTGCTGTTCTGGAAGCCCCTGGAAGGAACTGTCATTTGTCCAAGGAAAGGAAATGGGAACAGAAAGCAATGTGGAATCCTAGTAATAGGTTTTTGTTTTTAAGATTTTATTTATTTATTTGACACAGAGAGAGCGATCACAAGTTGGCAGAGAAGCAGGCAGAGAGAGAGGGGGAAGCAGGCTCCCTACTGAGCAGAGAGCCCGATCTGGGGCTCAATCCCAGGACCCCAAGATCATGACCTGAGCCAAAGGCAGAGGCTTAACCCATTGAGCCACCCAGGTGCCCCCTTAGCAATAGTTTTGCTCTAAGCAGTGCAGGATCTTTCCCTATGATGAGAGGTGTTACTTATGGAAAGAGACCTGTATCTTTATCGCTGCCTTATCGCTGCCCATTTCCATTATTAAAGAAGACCGATACACAAGATGAAGTACGTACTAGAAGATTTAGAAAGTTCTGTGTCTATCAAAGAAACATTTTTAAGTTGTATGTGAAGCCCTCCCCCACTCGGGGTAGAGAAGGGAAGGTAAAGTACGAAGCCTTGGAAAGACTACATTAATAAGAAATCTACCACGAAAGATTAGTATTACATGTTCTTACTAAAGGAAAAAAATTATTTTCTTACATAAAGACATGTTCTGTTTTGAATCAACCTCAAATTTCTTATATTTAAATTTCCTACAAGTAGTTTTTTAGAAATGACTGCTAAAGAAAACCCACGGACAAGTTCAACAGTCATACCTGAGAATATGGCGAGAGTTAGTTCAGGATAAGCCCTTGCTAACTCCTCGGACAACTGATAATATGAAACAGAGTACAGGTGCGGCAGAGGAGACAGCTGGCTGAGGACTCCATCTGTTCTCTGAACTTCCAATTTGTGGGCATAGCGAAACATCTTCGGTTCCAGGATCTGCAGGAATGTAGATGCGAGATTTTATGAGTCCTCTGAATTTCAGCCATAACTGTAAAATAAAATCTTCTAAGAATTATTCCAGCTCAAAAGTTACATGGTTATGCATACTGTAGAGTATTTCAGAGGTTAATTTCTAATTCCCAGGAATGTTTGCAAAAGATCTTTAACTGTTCGGGAGGCTTTACACTCCTTGTGCTTAATGCCACTGGTTTGGGTTAGGAGCATTGTCTGAAAATGACTTTAGCAACTTGCAATTACTTGAAGAAGATTTGCCACTTTACATTTCAAAAACAGGATTATATAAAACATGTATATGTGAAAAAAAATCCTCAAACAGGTCTTGGTTAAATAAAGATTAAATATGGACTATGAGCTAAAAATTATTTTAACGTTATACCAAGTAAATATACAGCACTGAACTTTCTTCATAATTAATAAATCCATGAGGGTATAATTCCCAAGATGGGGGCTACTAGCATCAGTACCACTAGTCAAACCCTCTGGAAAAATCAGCATCTACTTGAATCTCATTCTTAACTTGGTTAAGAGGGAAGAACCTCATCCTATTATCAATTAGTTAGATACTATATAATAATAACTGTATAATAATGTCTATTACACAATAATGTATAGCAACTGTATAATAATAACTGTAAAATCTCCATGCTTGGTAAGTTAACTTTCTAGGTTATTTTTCTAGGTCTAATAAAAAAAATTACACAAGCATATCATAAAAGGGCTGATTACTTTTTACTTGATTCTCAAAAAAAACCTTTGGCTCACAATATTCTTCTCTGCTGGACAGAGATAGTTCTAGGCACATGGAAGTCCTAACCACTCCATTTTCATTTGAAATGAACACACAGGCGCATACGTGTGTGTATGTCGGAGGAGATCCATAAGCCCTTTGAATACACTTCTGAATAGTCTGTATTTTTGTGTTTTTTTTAAATAATTTTTAATTTTTTTTATAAACATATAATGTATTATTAGCCCCAGGGGTACAGGTCTGTGCATCGCCAGGTTTACACACTTCACAGCACTCACCATAGCACATACCTTCCCCAATGTCCATAATCCCACCACCCTCTCCCTACCCCACTGCCCCCCCCCGGCAACCCTCAGTTTGTTTTGTGAGGTTAAGAGTCTTATGGTTTGTCTCCCTCCTGATCCCATTTTGTTTCATTTGTGAATAGTTTGTATTATTTCCAGACTTAAGTGACCCATATTATCTTGGTAGCCTTTTTTTTTTTTTAAGATTTATTTATTGATTTATTTGACAGAGACAGAGAGAGAACACAAGTAAGGGGAGCAGTAGGCAGAGATGGAGGAAGAGGCAGACTCCCCACAGAGCGGGGAGTCAGATATGGGGCTCAATCCCATGACCCTGGGATCATGACCTGAGCCCGAGGTAGATGCTTAACTGACCTAGCCACCCAGGCATCTCTTCCCTTTGTCCTCTATTTTTTTTTTTTTTTTTTTTTACGATTTATTTATTTATTTGACAAAGAGAGATCACAAGTAGGTAGAGAGGCGGAGAGAGAGGAAGGGAAGCAGGCTCCCTGCTGAGCAGAGAGCCCAATGTGGGACTCGACCCCGGAATCCTGAGATCATGACTTGAACCGAAGGCAGAGACTTTAACCCACTGAGCCACCCAGACACCCTCTTTGTCCTCTATTTTTAATGATAACAGGAATTGGTGCCATGCCTCCCTATTAAAAATAAAGCCCAGGGGCGCCTGGCTGGCACAGTCTGTTAAGCGACCAACTCTTGGTTTCAGCTCAGCTTGTGATCTCAGGGTCATGAGATTATGCCCTGTGTTGGGCTTTGCACGGAGCACAAAGTCTGCGAGAGTTTCTCTCTCCCTCCCCCTTTGCCCCTCCCTGCCCCACGCTCTCTCTATCTAATAAATAAATCTTAAAAAAAGAAAAGTCTAAATATTTATATGCTTCATTAAATCATCAATAACTTATATTTTAACTAACATTTGCTTACAAACCTGTAAAAGTTGCATAGCAACTTCATAGATACTTCGAGAAGAATCAGCTGCTTTAAACAGTATCAGATTTAGGAGCATCACTGTGTCACACTGATAATCCCTAGGGATAAATTTTACATGTTAGAGAAATTTTAGAGGCTTTCACATCATTCATAAATACGATATACAAAGGGCAAGGCTGCAGACATCAAGTGTTGAGCCTATGGCTAGGTGGGGTTTTTTTGTTTTGCTTTGTTTTTTTGCTTTTTTGTTTTTGTTTTTTTTTAAAAGGCAAAAGGTACGCAACAGATGCACGGTGGTCATTATTGTTATTCTGGTTAAATTTCATTAAAGCTCAAGGAAAGAAAACACTGGTTTCTTAGTATTTCTGACTTCAAAAGGAAACATTTAAAAACAAAAAGAAAGAAAGAAGGAAACAAACAAACAAAAGCTAACTAAAATATGGAAGACAGTATGTAGGGTACCTGTTCTGGAATACGTTAGCTATGGCTTTAAAGCAGCCGGCTGCCACTCTCTTGGAACCAGTGTAACATCGATCCACAGCCCAGTACATCAGGTTGCTCTGGTCCGGGTTCAGTTCCAGCAGTAATGTAACTGCCTCACAGCCCAACTGGTGAACCTACGTCAAGGTCACAACAATGCCCAGGACAAAAAAATTTATATATACAATATATACAGTATATATACTATATATATAGATAATAGTATACATAGTATAGTTCATATATTTAGCAATATCGTATATATGCATTTTTGTATTTATAGTGTGTATATATAGTATATATACTATATATTGTATATATAGTATATATACTATACCCGTAATATAGTATATATATTTACTATATTTAAGCACAAAACTCAGTCTCCTTTTGTTCAAGTCCTTCTCATTTTATTCAGCCAAAAGAAAAAAAAATGACATGGATAAATTATACTTGGTCTTTTGCTTTTTATACAAGACTCTAAGTAGTACAATTCTCTCCTCCAGCAGAGCCCTGAAGGCGGCTGATGAGTATGAACAGTGATTAAGTGCTTTCAGAAAAGTGAGTTATTAACCTCTCCAGTTATTTTTATCAAGCTTTATTCTTGTTTTTGATAACCCAATAGAAAAATTATTTGGAGGGGAAAAAAAATAAGTCTTATTTTAAATTGTGAAGTCTGGGCATGCACAGGAGGGGAGTGAGGAAAAGGGAAGGCAAGAAAGATTAATTGGAGAGTGGTCAAAAAGATGATATTAAACATAACAAATAACACATTTCTTCTGTGGAGCTCAACGTATTGTATATTAATATTTTATTTACAGATCTAGAACTCTCTCGCGAGACAACCACATTAATCATATAATACAAAAGGGAAATTAACATTATTTAAACAAGTAATAAATGAGAATTAGACATTTCTTAAATTATTGCATCCTATTTAATTTTACAAAACACGCCTTCTGCATACAATTCTAACCTAATTTTAAAAAAAGACTTATTTTTAATGGGTCATACTATAATTCCAAATAAAGCAGTGCGGATTATTATGAAATCTTAAAGGAATCGTCATAATCACCTTTTTGTCCAGAGAGTCCAAAATGTTATCCAACCATTTGTACAAATAGCCATCTGATGAAAGTCCTACATTATCTGCAACAGGGCCACAACATAGTACAGCAGACATAGCCTTCAAACAATAATATTAGAATTACATTTAAAACATTTAAGAGGCTTTATGTTGGTTGCTTAATGCGAAGAGGCAGAATATTTTTATTCATGCTTATGTAGCCACAGTATCTTTAATTCTTTCCTTTACAAAGAAGAGTGTAATAGCGGTTTTCGAAACTAAATAATTTATGATGGGTAGTAAGTAAATACATGACACGAAATAAGGCATGAGCTTGGACAGTACTGGAAGAGAAGAGGAAGGAAAGACCAAGAAAAAGTACTTAAGTAGGAAAAAAGAGGCAATTCTCAGTTCTTTAAGAAAATGGCATTTAAGTTTTGGGTAGATTCTGTAACTTTTCTGCATCGTCTTTTATGTATTTAAAGAAGTGTACAGTATAAATATTCGAATACGGCAGGCAAATATTCTAAGGGTAGAAGAAATCCATCCTTTTTATATTACTAGACACTGAGAGACCAAAATATTTAACTGCACTCTTCACGGGAGAAAAAAGAAATTAGATTTCTAAGCAATACCTTTAGTGCACAGTACTGATGTCTGTTAATTTGCATATTTCTATCACTGTATCTGTCCAAGGGTGTAAACATGATGCTAAAGGGACCTGCCCAGTGACTGAACAGCATAAACAGACTGTGACGAAGGCTCTGTTGAGGGAAGATACTTCTTCTCTGGTGCACTGTGCATTAAAAACAAAACAAAACAAAACAAAAAAAAAAAACAGATGAGAAAATATTTATTTCCATTCCTTTTTATTTTAACATGCATGTCAAGTTATTTGGTACTGAGTACGTAACACTGCAAGAAAGCCAGCAAAGGTTTTCCTCTGAGCTTACCAAACACCTCCTCGGTGATGGCAATCATTGATGCACGTGCAGGACCAGCAAAGAGGGCCATGGTCTCTGACAGCATGTAGCTCAGCACGGTGAGAGATACAGGATCTCTGCAAGCAGGATTTCAAGGCAGGCGCAGGACTGCCCAGAGGCAGGCACAGAGCCGGGAGTCGGGCCCCTGCTTCTCCCCAGCTGCTGCTGGCTACATGGTAAGCTTGGCCGAGACATCAACAGGAACGCAAGTCTGGATCTTGGTTCATTGCCAAGACAAAGCTTTGGAATAGGTAAGCTGCTTCTGAGCTTTGTATGTTTTCAGCTGCACAGCTGTCTTTTTCAAAGAATCCTTACATGGAATCTTGATATACAGAACAGACAAAGGAGGGGCTGATCTACTTGAAGTAAGGCGGGAGACCCAGAGTCTAAACCCATTCTGCTGCCTCTTGGTCTGCCTCTTGGGCAGAAGAGAAACAACATTGTTTGAAAACCACTGATCGAGATGATCTCCAAGAATTCTTTCCACTTCAGAATTTTATCTACAAGTTCTCTGCATCAATCCTTGTTGAAGAAACTCAGCAGTACCTTAATGAACCAATCTGGAGGTTGTAGACAAATGTCTGGTAATGGACAAAATTATATCTTTATGCTAACTGAGCTTCAGATGAAGAAATCATTTCCCTCTGAAATTCAAAATAGGCCTCCTGCGCTTGAAATTAATGGACCTAAAGAAATGTTTACAGGCCTCTTTTATAAAATATAACCCATGCTCTCACTTAGAGAGTCAACTGTTTGCATGTTCTCTTAAAGGTAAAGTAATTCCTTTTCAGAAAGAAAAAGAAACATTTGCAATGACATTGTCTACCAAAGGCTACAGTCACATTTTATGTTTCATGCTTGTACACAATTTATGGCTTTTTAAAATGTAAGTGCATGTATCAATGTTCCTAGGGCCTAAACCAGGACGTGGCTTATAATAGGTACTGGAGTAACAGGAACATATACCTTAAAGGAATCAACCAGTAACACGGTATCCTTAGCAGACTTTGTAACTGTGGCTATGCCCTTCTTCCATCATTCAGCAGTACCTTGTTAATTCTCTGCTCAATTACCATTTGGGATATAATGGCTTTTTGCTCACTGCACCTCAAACAAGTTTGCCTAAAGAAGCTTCTTCTATTGATTTCTTAAATTTTTTGTTAGTGTCTTTATTATCATTAAAAATCGATGTGGTGTTGCTTTTTGATTTCTACTCGCAACACTAACTGAAAGTTAAACTCTTGACCACCCATGTTACGCTGACATATTTCCCACTATGTTCCCAAGCTGCTTTATCACCTTAGCCTGCAAACCCTCAGGGGAAGAGAGCACACGATGGTTCCTTAATAGTCGATAGTGTTTTAAGAAACTAGAAAGAGTACCTGGAACATTCTGGATGATATTCGCCACTAAGGCACTAAAATGGCATCGTATATCCTTCAGTGTGTCTGAGTCTTTTTCATTTTCTGCTTCCAGGAGTTGTCTAGTTAAATCTACATATTCCAATAAAGTGTTGTTGAGGAAATGTGTTTCATTATCAAGGCCACCACTTGCACTGAAAATATTGGGGGAAAAAAAAAAGAAAATTGATTTTAATTATAATACAAATCAAAATAAATTGCTAGTAATCAAAATCAAAATAATATACAGTTGACCCTTGAACAATGTCAGGGTTAGGGAGACCTACCCCCACCACCCCAGGCAAAAATCTTCATGTAACTTTTGACTCTGCAAAACAGCTATTAATAGCCCACTGTTGGCTGGAAACTTTACCGATAGCAGAAACTTGTCGATTACCATATATTTTATATGTCATATGTAATATATACTATATTCTTGGAATGAAGCAAGCTAGAGAAAAGAAAGTATTGAGAAAAATCACAAGAGGAAATACATTTATAGTATTGTGCTGTTACAACCCTCATACAAGTGGACCTATGCAGCTCAAATCCACGTTCAAAGGTGAACTGTATATCAAACTTGGCAAGATCATGGTAGTGTGCAACTTAATATATAAAAATTAAATGAACATGATTTGGCTTCCAAATACAAAATAGATGGTGCTTCTCAATCAAGAAACTGCTACTTCAAGTTATATTATTCAATACCATATCTACCTTTAATCAACTCTTCTGAGTGCTGAATGTTATTCCCTCTGGCAAAATATATAGCTTTTCAAAATAAGGAAATAAGGAGGCATATGGGAAAGGGAGGATCAATTTAGAAGGGTGGAAAGAGGAGGGGTGGCTGGGTGGCTCAGCTGGTTAAGTGGCCAACTCTTGATCTCAGCTCAGGTCTTGATTTCAGGGTTGTGAGTTCAAGCCCCATAGTGGGCTCCACACTGGGGGCGGAACTTACTTTAAAAAAAGGGGTGGGGGTAGAAAGAAGAAAGACTAGGTCTATATATTCTCAGAGCTGCCATGCAAATTCATATTATGCCTTTAGTACAAGCAATCAAATATCCATTAGGTACCTATTCTCAGCAAGATTCTAGCATAGGGAGTACCGAGGATACAAAAATTTAAGAGAATTCAAGAAAGAGTGCTGATTTTCAAGTCTTCTATCTAACACCTAAGGAGTTGCCTCAAAACTCTCTGTAGTAATTTTCTGAGGTAAGAGTCCTGAGCCTGGAAACCACAGATTGAAAGGGGGTCATTGGGTTAGTAAGAAGTTTTAGATTCCAGTCTTGTTCCCACACTTATTAAGGATTTGACCAGCAGCTACTTCAGAGCATTTTAGTGAGAATATAAATTAGTTACTATATAATAAAGGATAAGTAAACTATAAATGCTATATAAATGATTGGCTATTACATTTACATTTATTTTCATCGGTTTTTCATTGCTATATTTGAAAAGTACTTCTAAAATAATGTGGTTTTAAAAGTAAAAATAGGAATGCCTGGGTGGCTCAGTCGGTTAATGATTCCAGGGGCCTGGGATCGAGTCCCTCCCTGGGTTCCTTGCAGGGAGCCTGCTTCTCCCTCCGCCTGTAGCTCTCCCTGCTTGTGCATGCCCCCTCTCTCTCTCTCTGACAAATAAATAAAATCTTTAAAAAATAAAAAGTTAAAAAAAGGGTAAAAATAATTTTTTAGGAGTTGTGGCCATGAAAAGAAAAGTAAGGAGTCACAATGGTACTACAATGTATTAAAAATACCAGTCTACAACAAAAATATGTTGAGTAAATTCAAAATGAAATGTTATTCTTCATTCCTTAAAGGAATGTTTTTAATTTCTGAGTTGTGATTTACTACTGGATGGGAAACCAATTTAACAGATTGCAACCTGACTCAGAAAAAAAACATTCATTCATTTAACAACTATTCATTGAATCCCTCCTACGCATGAGGCATATCAGATCGGCTGGGTGAACAAAGCCAAGATCCCTGCCTTCTTGGCCTCTAGAATTCATTTTTTTTTCCTTAATCAAGGAAATAAAAAGTCCATAGTACTAACAGCCTTACAGGATTACTTTCTCTTAAAAAAAAACAAAACCAAAAACAAAACATGTAACCGTGTTCAAAACCATTACTGCTCAATAGTGACTACAGCTTTTGTAAATTTTAAATATACCAATATCCAGCAGTTTCCCCAAATAGTGCCAAAGATTCTTCATTCACTAACACTACATTGAAAGCAACAAAACAGAAAGAAAAAAAAAGATACAGAGACACATTAGATTGTTGATTTTTTTTGCATTAAGTCCAGTATGTTTCAAATTCTCTTTTCCTAACTTCCACTGTTTTATTTTTGTGGAGGACAAAAAGAAAAAAAAAAAAAAGAATGCTGTTTCTTTTTTTCTTTCTTTTCATTTATTATAAAAGAAAAGGTAAGTCAGTGATCTAAATTCTCTTTAATTAAAGCTCAATATTGAAAGCACTCATCAAAAGCATTTGATGCTAACTATGGAAGGTATGAGGTACACTAAGAAATAATCAGGACAAATGCCAAAGTCACAATACGGCACTAGCTTATGAAAATTCTTTTTCCCTCAAGATCTCTGTTCAGTTTTCAGTTACCTTTTTTGGGAGATGATCAGATCTCTCTTTTTTTTTTTTCCTTCTTCACTTGTCAGGCAACACGGTTACCCTTCCAAAGTCAATGGAATTTTCCTGGTCTTAGTGTCCGCATACATGCCTTTATTCTAGCAATAACTCTAGGTTTTATGTTTTCATTGGTGAAGCGTGGTAAGTTATGAATTACGATTTATGCTCATGGGTTTTGGAGAGATTAAGAGTTGACTGGAATAAATTTATAAACCTTATAGCGAGCATTTAGCCTTTATATATATGATTTTACAATCCAAAAGAAATAGATTTTTAAAATAAGATAAGAAATCGTTAAGTTAGTCACCAAAAAAGGCCACTGTCCACTTGCCTGACTTACTAGATTCCTGCAAATATCAAAAATCCTAGGAACATTATAGCTGATTTTTGCCCAAAGCAATCTGGTACTAGTGGTGGATTTTTTTCAATACAGTTTTTAGCCACTAGTTAATGTATTGGCTGCATCTTCTGTAAATAATGTTCACAGGGTAGAAGTTTTTTGTTGTTGCTGCAAAGCTGTTTTTGTTTTTATATATTTCATAAGAGAAAAAAATATGTTCCCTAATCATTCCAAAGTTTTAAAAAAGTCAAAATCCAATACTGACCTGTGACTAATGACACCAGCATCTGCCAACAGTTCAAATATTCGTACCAGTTGTACTCGTAAAATATCTCGACGCCTGCGCCGTTTCATATTCTATTCCAAAGACAGAAAGACATTCAGTAAACATCCTTCAGAGAAGTTGCTAGAAAACTTTTCTGTATAACTTGGGAAGAATAATGTGTAATGCACACTTCGATCACTCTACTGGCTACTGAATCAGAGATACATTTGAGTAGTTTGAAATTAATGAGCCAAATTAAATCACATGATATTTTATGCGGCAACACTCCTTTTGTGGGGAGAAAATAAAATCCTATAGATCTCAGTTACTTTCAGGTGATTTGCTAATCTGGTAACTTAGAAGCACTGAAGCAGTCAGTAAACTGTTCCCACTGCATGGTCAAGAATCCCTAAGATATTCCCCAAAATATAACAATAGGACAGGGAAAAGAACACAAAGGGGAATGAAGAAACCCCACAGATTTTGCTCACGCCGAAGTTCTCCACTCAAAAGTTAATTCTGACACAGAAACTAAATGCAGAAGAAAAAAATTTCCCTGATCATTACGGTCTGAATAAATCGGTCTTACTAGCACCGAAGGACTAATGGTTAGCACATTTAGCTGTCACATCTCCCCCGTATTCTGTGGGAACCCGTGTAGTTGGAAGAGACAGATTTGCTCTACCACTTCCTTCTACTGTTCATTACATCACTGGGAGGTGATTTTCACAATACAGAGCAACAATGCAGTTTCCTGCCTTTTAGAGCAGACCAATTTGCTGATGACCAGCTCGTTACATTTCCTATTTCTTATCGCTCTTTATAAAGTTTACAGCCATTTGTACTGCACAGGATAGTTTCTAAGCAGTCTTTGACGATCTCTGCGAAGTTTTAGTTGACTTGTTTACACTCTGTCATTACAGAAAGATCGTGAGTCTGAAGCATTCAAAATCAATCTTACATTCCAGGTACAACACTGAGCTAACCCACTCACTTGCTAGGAGGACTTCTTCCCCCTGAAATTCTGAAGTATAAACATTGCTACTTAATTTTGTTGCCAATTCCAAGTCCCTCTAATGAATCATCCTACACTGTAACCAACATGATCATTCTGAAACAAAAGCCCAATCAATTAATATCACTACTCCACAGGGCTGAATTAAAGAAAGGAACTGAAGGCTTACAGATGCCATCTTAAAGTTTCTAAAAGGGCGGTTCTTGTCACCATGTCCTTCTCCTGCTTTAATTCCTCTGGGACATCACTAGCAGTGGCTCTCAGTCTCCTACACCAGGTTCATCTACGGTGCTTTTTAAAAGATTTCTGAGCTCTGTTCCAGGGAATCTCACTCAATAGGCCCAGGAATCTATAATGTGGAGGAACTCCTCCAGGCAGTTCTAATGCTCTAGCCATATGGTGCTCAGTGGTCTGCAGGATAATGCAGGATAAAACTGAGACCAGGAGTCCCTGATGAGATAGTTCTTGTCTTGCTTTGCAGCCTAAATCAATCATCAATCACTTTCTCCATCAAAAGAATCTGCAACGTCCACATTCTTTTTATAAAGTTTGCAAATGCCATCTCCCTGCCTAGAATGTCTTTCTCATGCTCGTCCACTGGGGAACATGCTTCAAACTTCTCCTCAAATATTGGTGCTTCAGACCTACTTTTCCTCGAAAGGTAGAGCCAGAGGCTTTCTTCTCTGCGGTTTGAGCAACCTCTTATCTGTGATTTCATTCCAGTGTGTTATTTAATATGCTGTCATAATTATGGTTCATGTATCTACCTGTCCCTACCAGACCTGTGGTTTCTAAAAGTTGCAGATTTTTAGATTTAGGGACATAGACCTGGGATTGGCAGACTACAACCCTCAGCCAACCCTAGCCCACTGTTGCCTAAAAAAAAAAATTGGGGGGGTGGGGACGCCTGGGTGGCTCAGTGGGTTAAAGCCTCTGCCTTCAGCCCAGGTCATGATCTCAGAGTCTTGGGATTGAGCCCCCCATCGGGAATCTCTGCTCAGCAGGGAGCCTGCTTCCTCCTCTCTCTCTCTTTCTCTCTGCCTGCTTCTCTGCCTACTTGTGATCTCTGTCTGTTAAATAAATAAATAAAATCTTAAAAAAAAATAAAAAATAAATTAAAAAATAAAATTAAAAAAAAAAATTGGTGGTGGGGGGGATATAGCCATGCCCCTTTGTTTCATTGTCTAGAGCAGACTGAGTAATTGCAACAGAGACAGCAGGGCCCGAAGAGGTGAAAATATTTACTATCTGGCCATTTAGAGAAAAGCTTTGCTGACCCCAATCTAGACTCTGACTGGGCCCACTTGAGTTAGAGCAATTTAATATGTTTTCTAGAATGAGTTTCTGCGTAAGATCTTCTGTGAGGGGGTAGGGAAGAATTCTGTATATTTAAAAAATGTTCAGGAGCACCATGCTTGGGTGTCTCAGTCAGTTTAGTGCTGACTCTTGATTTCAGCTCAGGTTATGATCTCAGGGTCATGAGATCAAGCCCCACCATGGGCGTGGAGCCTGCTCAAGCTTCTCTCTACCCCTCCCCCATAGCCCCTCCCCACCCCTGCAGGTTCTCTTAAAAAAAAAAAGAAAGAAAGAAAGAAAGAAAGGGTTGAAGACTGCATCAGACCATCTTTTATGTATCTACTTCTCAATGGCTAACTTTTGGTATAATGTAGGGAACACAGAAGACAAACAAGTATCTGCCAAATATATATTTAATGAGGAAAACTACATTTACCTCTGGCCTTCTTTCGAGTGCTTCTTTAATTATGGGATGTAATTCCTCTATTAGTTCCCTAGAAGAAAAATTATACACATTGTTAAATAATGGCTGAACAGATATAATCTGATGCACAAATATGTAAATACTCATCTAATGACACGCAGTAAAGTGTTAATCCCAGTTCTACTGCTTTAACACAGTCCTCACTGTTTTGGTTACAGAAGAACACGTGCACACTGTAGACCACTGGGAAAGCAGAAAAGATGGTACAGGCCACCTATTCTAACTTGCGGAGGTAAATAACGTCAACACTGGTGTTCCATCATTTTGCAGCCCAGGGGTACTTTACATAGTCGAAGCCCTAGCAGGTATGAGAAGACATCCTTTCTTCCTCCAACACCAGCATAATGACATCCACGTGCCCTTAGTTAACTCACAATATCCTACCACATGGGATACCATATGGGAGAACACATTATCCCAACACTATGGGACACCATAGTTTTTCTAAACATTTTCATTTATTACTGGTTCATTAAATTTCACCTAAATTTTTAAAAAGATTTTATTTTTAAGTAATCGCTGTACCTAACTTGGGACTCAAACTCACAATCTCAAGATCGAGAGTCAAATGCTCTACTGACTCAGCCAGCCGGGTGCTCCAATTTTTTCTAATTTTTATTATTATAAATACTGCCTCAGTGAACATCTTTGTTTTCATTTCTGATGATCTCCTTAGGATTAATTCTTACAAATGCAGTTGATGAGTCAAAGGGCATGAACTTCATGAAAATGATAATCTCATCTTTGCTTATAATCTGATTTTAAATTGAATATGTGCTCATTATAGATGTAGATCGTAGATGATGGGAAAAAGAAAAAAATAAAACGCATCCACTATTTTATCGTCTATAAAACTACTGCAGACTTTAATGTATTTGCCTCTGGATTGTTTCTGTTTATGAGAATTTGTTTTTTTAAGAAGCTGAGATCATTTTTCCAACCCATTTTTTTTTTTGCTCTTAGCAAAATACTGTACTTTTTTGTCATAAAATAATCTTTCAAAACCTCATTTATGATGAATGCCATCCCACAAATATAGACCTATTACCTCTGTTGTACATGATATCTCAGAGATAAAATATCAAACAAACATCACCTTAGATCAATAGAGGATAATCTCAAAAGAATAAATACAAGGCCCAGCAGGCAACAATAAAGCAGAAACTCATGCAAAAAGGAAGGATTTACTTTGTCAAGATAAAGAACATCAAAGATGATATAAAAAATATTTCTTTTAAAAATAATCCAATTCTTGCTGCATGAAATAAGTCAATCAGAGAAAGACAATTATCATATGATCTCCTTGATATAAGGAATCTGAAAGGTAAAGTGGGTGGCTTTGGGGGTAGGGAAGGAAAAAATGAAACAAGATGGGATCGGAAGGGAGAAAGACCATAAGAGACTCTTAATCTCACAAAACAAACTGAGGGGGACGCCTGGGTGGCTCAGACAGTTAAGTATCTGCCTTCGGCTCAGGTCATGATCCCAGAGTCCTGGGATCAAGTCTCGCATTGGGTTCCCTTGCTCAGGGAAGAGTCTGCCTCTCCCTCTCCCTCTGCCTCTTCCCCTGCATGTGCTCTCTCTCTCTCCCAAATGAATAAATAAAATATCTAAAAACAAAAAAACACAAACTGAGGGTTCCTGGGGGAAGGGGGGGTAGGGAGAGGGTGGTTGGGTTATGGGCACTGGGGAGGGTATGTGCTATGGTGAGTGCTGTGAAATGTGTAAGCCTGATGATTCACAGACCTGTACCCCCTGGGGCTAATGATACATTATATGTTAATTTTAAAAAAGTGAAAAAAATCTAATTCTTTTGAACAAGAAAAGGAAAAACTATAGTTTCAACCAGTAGACCAAAACTATAAAATAGACGTGTCAATAGGTAGGGAAATATTAAAAATTTACGTGGCATTTTATCATTTTTAGAACACATTTATATACAGTATACATGAGATTTCATAGTAATCCTGTAAAGAACACTGGGGAAATCTCATTTGCTCAGTCAAAATGAAGGAAAAAAGGATCTAAGAAATTAAATGACTCGTTTAATGTTACATGGTTAGTTAACTGGTAAACATCAGGACTGATATGAACCGTCCTGATTGTAAGGACTCTATCTCACCTCTCCAGTAGCACATTGACTATTTTAGTGTATAGAGAAAACATATGAAGGTAATTACCTAAAAGCTCCTGGGTTGGTCCTGCCAAGACCTAGAACAAGGGATTCTGTGATTTCCATGCTCTCAGAGCGCATCATTGGAACTACATGCTTAAACAGGGATGAAGGAGATGGGATGCCAATAATCTGGAAAAAAAAAATGTATTTATAGCAGCCATTAATGACAGTACATCCAACTAAATAACTTGGCATTTCATTAATACTTCATCAAGGGCAACGGAGAGATGAAATTTTACTGTGAGTGGAACTGCAAAATTCACCTGTGGTGTACATAATCTAAGAACATTAAATGATTTGTCCAAAGGTTCACTCTAAGTTCACGGAAAGAATTTGGGCTCTGTGGGTTTCTTAATTTCTTACAGATACTTACCATTACATAATAGGCTCACTTCCTCTGTAGGAGGATATTCTGATATTCTATGTCTTTTGATCCGTGAAAGTGAATTAAACAAAATTATTTCCAAGTCATTGGTGTTAAAGTAAGACACTCAGATCTTACTCAGGTTTCTAAATTTTCTTCAACCATCTCACAATATTTTGTGTCACATCATGAAGACTACAGAACTGTTCTTACCAAGTATCACATATCACTGCACAATTTAGGGAAAGTCAACAAAGGTATTTAATTATTTAAATGATTTCTTTTATATTGTGAGAACTACAGGAAACCAAGTGAGCAACAGTGGGGGTGAAAATTGCTTTAAAAATATTATGATGAATTTAATGAGCATGATCATCTTTTCACCAAAGAGAAACGATATACATATATATAGTTTTATACAGTTTTTTATTACATATATTCCTGGTTGGAATCAATTATACACACACACACACACAAATACACATGAACATACACACACATACATATAAAACGGATTCCAACCAGGAATCCATAGTAATGGGACTCCTTGAGCTATTTTCATCATTCGGACAAGTAATACACTTTTCAACCACATTACTTTACTGTCCTGGAAAAGAAATCTGAAAACATTACTTTGTGGGGCCCTTCAGATTCAGTGGCGGATGGGGAAAGCTTACTTTGGAATCAATGCTGTAGCCGCTGTCAGGGGTGGATGCCAGCGTCTCGGGCGGGGAACACCTCACAGACCCCGTGGATGCGGAAGAGGACGTGGACGATGCCGCACTGCAGCAAAGCAGCAGGTAGTTCCTCCACAGGCCGATGTAGGAGTCGCTGCTGGTGGTGGTGTTGACCTTCTTGGCATTGATGGGGCTACTGGGGGAAGAAGAAGAAGAGAAACAGGGAGCTGTAAATAATTCAACGTGTTTTGAAGATTTTTTTTTTTTTAAACTAAAGCTAAATTCTATCAATTTAGGAAAGATGGTTAATAAAGTTTTATTACTAACCACTAAGTCTCTGTGGGATGGTATAAGATATGACTATCTGACTGAAAATTTAAATACATCATAGGATCATTTTAACATAATCTACTGTTCTTGTGATCAAAGTTATTATTTTTATCAGGCCACATTTTATAACTTATTACACACGCTCAGTGTTAAAAAAAAAAACTGGGAAAACAAAATGAAAATCACCTTTAGTTCCACGTCAATATAAGCACTGTATATTCTTTCATACATCTTCAATTCAAATACATACATATATATAAATAAATGAATATATCTCCCTTAACTTATAAAAGCTGAATAGTACAGTTGGTTTTCACATTTATTTAGTGTGTGCTTTAAACATCTCCCATTAAATGAATATACTTCTCTGACATCATTTTTGATGGCTGTATGCTATATTATTATAAAAATTATCAGGATTTATTGTCCAAATTTTCATTATCGGACATTTTAGCTAACAGCAATTTTCCCCTATAATACACAGCACTATACATTTGAATATATGCTTAATTGCAATAAAAGTTTTTTCTTGGGTAAACTCTTGAAATTGAAATTGTGACATCAAAAGGACAGCTACACTTTTAAGGCTTCTGTCAAATTTCTGTCTTCAAACATCAGACCAATAAAATATATTGGCACAATTCTATAAATTTTTCTAATTACCAAAATGCTGGTGGGATTAAGGACTCAGAGCAAAAAAAGCAGAAAGATACTAATACATTGTCCTTGGCTTCAAGACATTCATAAATTAAGATAAGCAAAGCAATATACCACTTTGTTAACTCACCAACAGTGTTTTACTATTTTAGAAAATATTATGATGGCAGTAAAACAAAACAAACTCTGTAAAAAAAATCTCTACCATCATGTGTGTCGGGGAAGATACACAATACAGAATAAATAAAACAATGTCAGATGGTGCCCAGTGTGATAATGAACAACAAAAGAGACAGAGAATGGTAGTAGGAGAGGGGCTTCCAATTTAAAATATGGCAATTAGGGGAGACCCAATGAGATAAAGTCATAAAGGTTATTTACGCAAGGTGGCAGGTGCCAATTTTCACTAAAAAAAAAAAAAAAAAAAAAAAAAAAAAAAAAAATCTAATACACAATTCCTGAGAACATACACAGATATAAATAGTAAGTGTATACACATATTGAAATAGCAAAAATATCTATATTCAGGTCCAAAAGAAGGAATGACTACTCTGGGTCGGAGATGTAGAAGAAAGCTTTAAAAATAAGGTGTAATTTGAGCTACATCAGATATCAACACATAGAACACAGAGAAGACAAAAAGCATTCTAGGTTCATGTGAATAAAAACTCAAGAGACTAGAACTGTAGACCCACGCAGTGAACGCTGAGAAGTTTTTTTTTTTTGTTCTAACATAAGAGCACATAGGTAGCCATGACCGAAAGTAAGGAAAAATGTATAGACTGGAACCAAGTTCGGAGAGCCTTTCATGTGAGCCTAAGGTGTTGAGTTTGGGTGTTGGGTTTACATGGCAACGTCTATGATGAGAGGACTCCTTCTATGCCATCTGATGAATGGTGTACTGGATCAAATGAAACCAGGAACTCAAATTCAGGTTCAAAAATTCTCTGTTCTATTTAAGAGCAAGAAGAAATTAACTGATGAAGCAGTTACCTCCACACTTTATCACACCATCAGTTACTCCAAATTTTTACCCTTAGCCTCCAAATGGAAGTTCAATGCCATTGTCACTGCCTATCAGCAGATGGCCTTCCTCTTGATGTCATCAGGAGAAGTCAGGTCCCTGAGACTTCACTTCACACCATTCATCTACAAACTTCCCTATATCCACATCGATCCTCCTCTTCCGACCCTTCCCTCCGTGTTCTTTCCTTCCACACGGATCCATCAGACACACACCATGTACCAAGCACTGTCCTAGTAAGTGAACTAACAATCTGGTGAGACTGAATGACATGAAAAGCACAAGGGATTATAAGACTACAGCCTTCACATCTTTCATCTCCCTCTTTAATACATCAGTCCAATTATGGCACGTCATTCATTTGTGAAATTTCCAACTTGTGTGACTTTTCAAATACATATTTATAAAAACGGACAGTCTACATATTTAAAAATGTACTTTTTTTTTTAAAGATTTTATTTATTTATTTGACAGAGATCCCAAGTAGGCAGAGAGGCAAGCAGAGAGAGAGAGGAGAAAGCAGGCTCCCTGCGGAGCAGAGAGCCCAATGCAGGGCTCCATCCCAGGACCCTGGGATCATGACCTGAGCCGAAGGCAGAGGCTTTAACCCACTGAGCCACCCGGGGTGCCCCTAAAAATGTACTTTAGATCAACCAGGAAATTACTTACTTTATATCAACTTGTGGGGACAACAACTGAAGTCTTGTGTATGCAAACATCCAAGCATAGCTCACAGCTGTACAGCAATGTTTGGGGAGGTTTTCCTGCTTTAAAAAACTGGAGAGGCTTATAATCCACGGGTCTTGGCCTTGGGTCACGTGTGCAAATATCCATATGTGGGAAGGACTGATCACATCGAACTGGTGGCTGATGGGAGAAGAGTTCCACTCTGCTAACGTCTGTAAATCTATCGAGCTAGGGCAGTACAGCAAAGTAGTCTACGGAGAGAAAAAAAAAAAAACAATGGGTTATCACACGTTTCGGTCATTTTCAAAATTCTGCCATATGAATTGTATTAAACTATACGTGGCCTACTGGTAGTTTCTGGAACAGAGGTTCTAAAACAGAGGTAATGATGAGGTCCGAAGTGGGTTTAAGGGAGTAGTGAATTCCTGAAATTGCACACACCATTTTTGTGTGTAGGTGTGTACATGTGCTTTTCTGGAGAGACATTTCACAGCTTTCATTAGTCTCAGAAGGCTCTATAGACCAAAAAGGGTGAAGAACTACAACTTACGTAATTCATATAGGAATAGGCAACTTCCGTGGGCATACTAACGCTGCCGGGAACTGAAAAAGGGACCATTAACTTCCTGCTGACATGCCTGAAATAGGCATTTGTGGAACAGACTGGAAAATGGGACTTCACAGAGGTACCTATTCTTACATATTTGTTCAACAATATTCTAAGCTCTTATACTGAAGAGATAAAGACTGACTTTCACAGCAAATTATGTGTCATTCGAACAACAACAAAAATAAATGGGGTCTGAAACTGAACAGAAACTCAATTCATACTCTATATCAAGTCAATAGATATTTACGAGACACCCGCTCTGAGGCAGGAAGGCAAGACTTCAGGCACTAGAAGAGAGTGCTTCATTATTCTTTTTGTTGGCATAAATCATAGTTAATATTCTAAAGCAGAATTCTTTAAATTGTACAGATTTATAATCATCACTTAGGTTTATAATTTTTTTTATTATCTCCCTCGGTTATATATTAAGTTGTGAGTTATAAGAGCCAAGTGTCACAGACAGAGAACAGAAACTTTGTCCCTGTATTTCAAAGGGGAAGAAAAAAACTTCAGGTAATCAAGTTGGAAAGGTATGTTTACATCCAATCTTGAAATCTTGATGTATGACCTTTTAAAGAAAAAAATCAACCCATTCTTAGTCAAATTACTTATGACTTGGACATAAAATACTTTCCAATGCATTAAAGTGGTAAAGGGAAATCAGAGATGTCTATCTGAAGTTCCAAGATTGAACAGCATTCAAGACTGAATAGAATGAAATCATTCTAGTTACCTGATCAGCCCCAGTGAGATGTATGAAGCTCTCGAGAATGGATGGGCTCAACCTGTCCATCACATCGATGGCTAGTTCATCATCACCCTAGAAAAAAGTATCATATGTCTAAAAAGATTTAGGAATGATTAAGAAAAGTAACCAAATCTAAGAAAACATAACAACATTCACGTTAGCGCTACTTGTAAAAATGGAATTGTACTAATGGAATTGAGGGCAGGTGGGCTAGTTTAAACCCTGTCAAAAAGACTTTGTTCGTTTGTTATGAAGGTAAGTTATAACCACACAGCAGCAAGGCAAAAGGCATAAGAATGAACAACAGGAGGGTTCTTAAGTACTTTCACTAGATAATTAAGCAATATACCTAAATCTTACCTTAGGTATTTCCAAAAGTGCAAACAGAGCCCTTATTTCTCTAAGGACACTGACGGCTAACCTTCTAGTGGCAGGTCGACTGCTACAGAGAATGACGAGTGCAAACCCTTCGACCACGTGGAATACATTGGAATACGGGCTCCTTTCCAGAGGAGGGGGATGTGAAGCTCCATTAGCCACACCATGCTTGAAAAATAAACAGAAATTAACAATAAAACAACAAAATATGTGTAGACGTTCTGGTGCAACCACTGATAAAGAGGAAAGCAAATTATCTCAATTACAGCAACAGGTCTGCCTCAGCTCAGGCAATTTAAATAATACTTAAGTTATCAAAATTTAACAGTATACACAGAGGAAAAGAAGCATTTAACTGGCAGCCTCTGAATTCTGTACTGAACTGCTAAAGTTCTCTGGCTACTTTGTAATCTTGGAGCTGACACTGTTAATGACTCGTGGTCTAACATTTATTTGTGGAAAATAAGGGGATTGAATTGGACCATTTGAAGTCAAAGTGTAGACCAGCAGCATGGCATCACCTAGAAGCTTGTAGAAAACAGAGATTCTTAGGCCCCTGGTGATTTCTTTATTTCCTTTTTTTTTTCTTTTAGATTTTATTTATTTATTTGAGATACAAAGCAAGAGAGAGGCAGAGGGACAAGGAGACTCCCCCCTGAGTAGGGAGCCCCATGCAGAGCTCGATCCTAGGACTCCAAGATCATGACCTGAGCCAAACGCAGACGCTTAACCAACTAGGCCCCTGAGGTGCCCAAACCCATGGTGATTTCTATGCTCAATGAAGGTTGAGAAGCTGGGCGGATTTGGATGATCCAACTCCAAAATTACAAGGTTCTAAGACAATATATTACATAAATCAATAATCTGAGAACCTTTCATTTAAACAAACAGACACACTGCATATGTGAAGCAGGGATTAGTGCCATGGGTAAAACAATCAAATAACTCAAATGGAATACTACCAAAAATTATTATTCTATCAGCTTTAAATATATTGGAAATAGCCTAAAGGTAAGCTAGGATGGCCTCCACTCTCTGTGTTCATTCAAAACTGTTACCAAAGGAAGAAGGTTGGAAAGGCTGGACACACAAACACTGTATTTAATATCTGAACTGCAGGAAGGTTCAGTTTAAGGGACTATGAATACTTCCAAAGTCAACAACACTAAGCCAATGTTCGGTTTTTGACAACGCAACATATATTAATGCCATTGCTGGGCATTTCCCACTGACCACGTACAAAGGGACCAGACAAAAGTATTCGGTACCTGGGAGTCCTGGTTTTTGTTATGCACTTGGGTTGCTTGTTTCCACTGGTTTATTAATTGTACCAACATCTTTACAGCATTATCAAGGAGCGTGGGATGGACATCAGTCACTTCCCGGACAATAAAATAAACAAATCCTGAAAGAACATCCTCCCGCCAATCTGGGAAGTCAAGCATTAGTGCCTGCAGGGTATTGAAAGCCAGAGCACGAAGTTCTTCATCCATATGAATGGTGAGCCTATCAAGAACAGAAGTCTATTAGCAAACCTCAAAACCTTCCCAGTTTTATCATGTAAAACTGAAAACTAGGAACCTAAAGAATTTGTCCTCTTTGTTGATTTCTAAGTCTGAAGATGGGAACCAGTGTTCCCCTGTCGAATATAGTCACCCCATGTTATTCTATATTCTCTTACTTAAATTCCCATATAAATCTATTAATAGTAGTTGGTACTTTTGTTGTAACTCAGATATGTTTGATCATAATTAAAATGCTGTACTTTTAAAAAATAGAGCTTGACATATCAGAATTACATTTTTTAACTTTTTATTAAAGACTTATAAAAATTTATTTATTTGATAGAGATTACAAGTAGGCAGAGAGGCAGGCAGAGAGAGAGGAGGAAGTAGGTTCCCTGCTGAGCAGAGAGCCCAATGCAGAGCTCGATCCCAGGACCCTGAGACCATGACCTGAGCCGAAGGCAGAGGTTTCAACCTACTGAGCCTCCCAGGCGCCCCCAGAATTATATTTTAAAGACGCTTTAGTCCTTGAAATGCTGTAGGTTATCTTGTTATCAGTCAAAAATTATATCCAGTCATATAATACCTTAGCCCTATCTCTCGGATGTTCAGTCCCTTATTATCACTGGAAAGAACATGATTTATCGGTCATTTTTTTCGTGCTGCTGCAGTTACAGTTAAATACAGGATGGCTGATTGTAAACAAGAAAATACAGTAAACCAAGATGAAAGCAATTCAACAGAAATCATTCTGAAGCGGGAGAGTAAATTTTAGAGTAACATCATAAATGGGGTATATGTAGGGGAAAAAATGGTGGAAAAAAAAAAAGTGCTGATCTAACACACAAGTCCCTAAAGAGACTGAGGAGAGGCTATACAAAATCACCCTTTAAAGATATCCAAGCAATAAGAGGACATGAAAGTAGTAGTAGCTAAAGGATTTTACCAGAACATAAAGCAGAGAATGATAAGAAAACCATAAAAGATGGTTGCAGTAGTGAAGCTACCAATATATAATCCTCCATGAGCAAGAGTTTCTGATTTGGGGCTGAAGAGGACTCCTTTAGTGACTGACCATCAGGACACCAGTCGTCAGAGTTAGGAAGAGCCTGAGGGAAGCAGCTAAGTAGGTCATATTAGACTACGCCACACCGACAGGCGGTGGCATTATCCTCACTGACAGAGGAGGGAAGCTGCGTGCTTTAAGTGGAAGGAGATGTCACGTCTTCGCCCTGCTGAACTCAGTTCTGGTCTTCACTAAGCCAACCTTCACCTGACAGGGAGATGGAAGAGAACATCTATTACAGCTCGACAGACTTGAAAGTAAGCCATGAACCCGGAGCAGCAGAAGTATCATCTGGGGCCAGGGTCAGGCTCTGTAGCCCAGTGTCCTGTCTCTGAGAGTAGCACCAAGGGAGATTCTGTCGAAGAAGAATGGCTGTCTCCATGATGCTCATTTTATTTTATTTAGTTTTTTTATATTTTTATTTATTTATTTTTATTTTTTTAAAAGATTTTAATTTATTTATTCGACAGACAGAGATCACAAGTAGGCAGAGAGGCAGGCAGAGAGAGAGGAGGATGTGGGGCTCGATCCCAAGACCCTGAGATCATGACCCGAGCCGAAGGCAGCGGCTTAACCCACTGAGCCACCCAGGCGCCCTCATGATGCTCATTTTAAAGATGATTTCAACCGCCCTCAAATCCCCAAATGTACACATGTCCACCTTACACCCATCTGTGTAACTCAGAATTTACACACAGGAGCTAACCACCCACTGCGTAGAGAACAACAATGCAGCTGGGCTAATTTAAGACAGAGGAATTAACTTTCCTTAGACATAGCATACAAGTCTGCATCTTTGTTTTGTTTACTTGCTTTCATTCAAAACAAAACAAAACAAAAAAAAAAAAACCCCAAGATTTAGAGATCACAACTCCAAATGGTAAGAATGAGGCACAAAATAGAAGAGACCCTAGAATGTTCCTTTCTGGTAAAGTAAATTAACTTGCAAATGAATCTCACAGGGGAAGGAAGCAAAGCAAGTGGCAAAGCTGTCACTCACTGACTGTTCAGATGTTTGTTCCCTTCACTGGGCCCCCCCAGTCCCTGCCCCTTAGAGACGCAGGTTCCTTTTGGTGAGGAAGGATCCCTTTTGGGATCCTTATCCACAAAGGTGTAGACGAGTTACCAAGGGTACGATCGTGTAAGAGATGTTTTCTGTTTTTTCCAAGCAATAACATTACAAATCATTAAACCTCCTTTCCTGCCCTAACACTGACATGAACTTTGTAACTCTTCAATCCAATTCACAGCAAAAATTAAGAGAGTGGAACGGGAGGAATTTAGCTCATGGTGCAAAGTTTCCGAGCGACTCCTTTCTCCCCTCATAACCCTGAACGGAGGAGAAGACAAATGCTGTTCTGTAGCTTGATGGCAACCTGCACGGGTTGAGGACAGGTTAGTGACGGGCGTGTGAAACGCTAGGTGTTTTTGAGGAGGACGTAAAAAGGGTTTCTGAAGAAGTCTTAGCTGTTCACAGTGAGTTTAACTTAAGGCTTAGCGATAAGTGCTTGGCAACCAGTAAACAGCTTTCAAAACAGTCAAGCACTCCTGCTCTGTGACGGCCATGATACTTGGCTTTTTTCATTTAGAGCAGAGGCCAGCAAATTATAGTTCAAGGGCCAAGGGCACCATGGGAACACGGACACGCCCTCTCCTTTACGGGCTGCCCAAGGCTGCTCCTGAGCCACTGGCAGAGATGAGTATGACCTGCAATCCTAAAATATTTCCCATTTCATCCTTCACAGAAAAATGTTTGCCAACCCCTTATCTACGGAATCCCTAAGTTCATCAACAAAGAAGCAGCTTTCAACAAACCTTCACCTCAGCTTGGAGTTAGTTTTGGGAGCAAGTATTCAAATTCGGTTGTCATGTTATTTCTTATTTTATAAAGCTATGAGAAGCCCAACAGAGGAAAGAGCAGCATAAACCCTACGGGCTCCGTGATGGGAGAAATAAGTGACCATGAGATCGGGACACCACCCTGGGTGTCAGAGGAGGGGATCCAGTGTTAGCCCAATAGTTAACTGCCTGCTGAGCAACACCTCGTATCTGTTAAGGAATAACATGTTATCTAAATTCCAAGAAATATACTAGATGGAAAAGGTGGAAAACAGAAAAACAGGATTTGTAGAGGAATCCAAAAGAACTTTAAAAAGTTAAAAATGAGTGGGGAGAATGTGTTTAACAAAACATGAAAGACAACATGGAAGTTTAGAAAGTATATCACATTTAAACAATGAATTCTGGAACACCAAAAAGAAATTTAAAAAAAAGAATGTATATCAATTAAAGAATTGAACATGTCTTTAGTACTCTGTTTATGAGAACAATAACGGGGTGTATTCGACATTTAAAGGGATTGAAAGAGGTAAAAAGTAACAGAGCAAAGAGTCATTCTCGTTTACCTTGCTAAGAGTTCAATGAGGTCAGTTCTGCTCATACCATCAGGAATCAGCCTTGGAATAGCAGCAATGCAAGTCCTGAACAAATCAATTTTGGGTTTTCTTTCCCCTCTGAAAAATATATAACAGGATTTAGTAAGTTTACTACATGTGCTAGACAACGAAAGCAAAGCTGGAAAAATAATTAGAGAAAATAGAGGAGTCTCCTCCCCCTAAAGAAGTTTAATGTATTTAATATAAAAAGAACTCATGCAAATCCAGTAAACAGTCATCAGTTTACAAGCCGACAAAAGAATAAAGAGATAATTCAGGAAAGAAAACACTAGCAAGCAAAAAAGATTTTCAGTAATTAGAAAGCCGCAGGAACTATTATGTTTAAACAATAAATAGTATTTAATTATTTAGAATACAATTACTTTAAATTAAAAATAAAATATAATTTAATCAATATCTAACCTTTAATAAAGTATATTTAATTATTAAATCATAGGAAATACAATTGATATTATTAAATAACAAAACACTGGGTATTTTAGGAACATATAAAACTAACAAAATTTAATATTTAATGTATAATATTTAATATTATAATTAATATGTATAATTAGTATGTATGTATAGTTATGTATAATTATGTATATATATACACACATATACATACATATAGTATATGTATAATTAACAGGGTCTTAAAGACATTCTCACATTCCACTGTTGGTACTGTCTATTCTCTTTTTATTTTACTTTAGAATATACACAAATACACACAAATATAGATACTTACATTTTTATCTAATTAAATGTCAGTTCTGAAAACCCTGGTTCCTTCAGAGGCTCAATACAATTTATTTCTACTATATTTTCTTCTGGTTATTCAATGATTTCTAAAATTTTATTTTAAATATCTTCTTAATGCACTGGTTTTTGTTTTTATTTTGGTCTGTATTTCAAGGTGAGGATTTTAGTTTATTTTATCCAAATTGTTCTTGAAGTGGCCTAAAATCCTCTCAGGTAGAAAAGAATTTGGATGTTCTCAGCATTTTGGGTGAGTATTCGTTACTGTGGCAAAAGCCTTGCTAGCCTACTTTTAAACATTTTATATAGTCCACCTTCTCTTTAAATGGTTCCAATATGCATGAATTCCAGTTACAACAATTCAGTTGAGTACTACCTGTTTCCCTGCTAGCTCTACAGCCCACAAAGCACTATGTAAGTAACAGATGTGCATCGTAATCCCTGATGAATCGTGTTACTTTTAAGTTTTATTTATTTAAGTAATCTCTATATCCAACACAGGTCTTGAACTCATGACCTGGAGAACAACAGTCGCATGCTCTTCCGATGGAGCCAGCCAGGGGACCCAGACATGTCCAAGTCTGTTGTGACTGGTCACTGCACACTTGTTACTCCTTCACACAGACAGCAAAGCAGGTAACTATGCTGCTTCCTTGTCTCCAGGGATAACACAGGTGACGTTTTACAAGCATGGATCATCAGAAGAGGAAACTGGCCAACAAGGACGCAAGCGCAGCAGAGAAAGGAAAAGTGGTTTCACTAGAGGTGAAATTGGAACCAAACATGAATGGCATTACAGAGGGGACAGCTGGCAGGGAGTGTGCAGGCTGCTGTGTTTGCAGACCCCACGTGTATAGCCAGAGGAAGCTAGTGAGGGCCAACTTGGTCACACGGTGAGGAAGGTGGCTGTGATGAAGAGGACAGAGACTTTCCAGGGAAAGGAATGCAGAGGGGACAAACGTCAACACCGGATAAGTTCTCAGAGATGTTAGCACATGCCAGTATATAATAACTCTACATTAACTAAATTGATAGATCAAATATCCAGTTTGGTGCTCTAAAACCTATAATGCAGATATTAATATCTAAAAAAAAAAATCTCTTATTACAGGATACATAGATACTTACTAGCAAATACAAGTTATTGTCGTATAGCAATAACAAAAAAAGATGCTGGGATGATAAGCAGCAACAAGCCACGGGGGTGGGGGGTGGCAGGGGGCTGACGTAGAGTTTCAAGAAAACGACTCATATTATTCCTCTCTTGTACCTCTTGTTACTGGGAGATTTTTAGGTTTTCTTTTTTGTTGGGATTCTGGAAACAAGAGTATGTGTTTGACTTACTAAACCATCCACATCCACACATGTCAAGGGTAACCAGGATTTATCTATCGGTCATGGAACAAGTATAGGGCCTTGTCACTGACAATGACATTGAGATCCAGGAGGACTTTTGTTCTCTCAACTCCTTTGATAGCACTTTATTTATTTATTTATTTATTTATTTATAAGATACTTTATTTATTTATTTGACAGACGGAGATCACAAGTAGGCAGAGAGAGGGGGGAAGCAGGCTCCCCACTGCGCAGAGAGCCCGATGCGGGGCTCGATCCCAGGATCCTGGGATCATGACCTGAGCCAAAGGCAGAGGCTTTAACCCACTGAGCCACTCAGGTGCCCCTCACTTTATTTATTTGATTTTTTAAAAAGATTTTATTTATTTATTTGAAACAGAGAGAGAGAGTGAGAGAGGGAACAGAAGCAGAGGGAGTGGGAGAAGGAGAAGCAGTCTTCCCGCCGAGCAGAGACCCCGACGTGTGGCTCGATCCCAGGACCCTGGGATCATGACCTGAACCGAAGGCAGATGCTTAATGACTGAGCCACCCAGGTGCCCCCTGACAGCATTTTAAAGAATAAAACTGAGCAGGTGGAAGGAATCACTTTATTAAGAAGTGCAGCAGATGGCAATATGGGGCAACTCCAGAGGAGAAAGAAAGGAAGCAAGAATGAACCATAGCTACCTTTTTAAGAAAACTGAAATAGCAATGAAGAGATATAGTGAACTACATACGTGATCATGTCTTCGGGCTCCTTATTGGACATCTGTACACTGGTCATACACATCGGTCTCCCAACTTCTTTGTCCAAATGTCTGAGAATGCTATCTAATGCTTTTCGTACTTGAGGATAGTACACTGACATTCCTAGGGAAAACAGCCTCGTGGTTATAAAATGTCAGAAATTACATAAAGAACAGCCGTAGTTACTTTCCATAAAAAAAAAGAGCCTATCTTTCAAGGACATCAGCTATTGTTGGCACCAAGGAAGGAATGTTCATTGTGCTACGCTCTTCTCCCTAATGATCAGCTTCAGTATATTGAAGAAAATGTGTACAACTCATGCACAGAACTAAAATTACTTGGAAAGAAGTACAAAATGCAGTGGATAGTACCATGTAAGAAAATAATGACTGAATTGGAAGACTCTTAATACAAAACCTTGGAGGTATTATCAAAATTGTATTCACTTTCTGTATCACTCTATACTGGAATAACCACATTAGACCAATATATTAATTTTAGATTTAGTTGTTCATAAACTTTTTAAAAAGAAAATTAAACTCTATCACAAAGCAGTTTATTTGGCCCAGTTAACACTAACCTATGACTTTTGCTTCTTCATCTGTCAAGGTTTTGTTGAGGAAAATTTTCTTGACACGAAGAGTGTTTCCTGAGGGAAGAATAACCCCCGTGGTGGGCATCGGTGGCTCCCCATCCTTCTGCTGCAAGCTGTCTGCTATTACAAGGAAGACTCTGAGGCCTATGTTCATTCTCTTCAGGAAAAAAAAAAAAGTTTCAGAATGAGATCAGAGCATCAGAAGATACCCTTTTTTCACATTGAAAATATCTTGTCTGTTAACGCTGGGGAGGATGGGGGGCACAAGGACACGAGGAAAACTAACTTTTCTGTCTAGTGTTTTTTACGTAGTTTGGGCATTACGGTTTAATACCAAATTCCAGAATGCTACCCCCTCACTTCCGAGGCCAGCTGGCTCTCCTGTTCTCTAGAAACTTTATTTCCATCCTCTTTGCTCCTTCCTCAGCAATCCTACCTTTCCACCATCCCCTCCTTTAAGGAATGATGTGTCTCCTACTTCACAACAGAAAAAACCATCAACTATCCTCAGTCTCTTATGAGGTAAGAGACTCTCTTCTCTCTCTCCTTTGCTCTGCTGACGTCAAGGGGGCGCTGGGCTTCCCTGGTGTTGGGATCCCATCTGTTCTTGCTTTCCCGGCAATGGCACACCACCCATTACCCTTTCTCGTGCTTGCATCTCCAGCGTTTCCCTTTCAACTGGATATATTCTGTTAACTTTCATTAACTACGTTCAATTATCTTAATGGAGTAAGTCCTCTCTGTAATACTTCCTTGAAGCAACGGCTTCAGCAGTGACTTTTCAAGCAGCACAGGACTCTGTCAACTCGTCTTATTTTCTGCAACACTCCCTTCCTCTGACTCATCTGTGCCATGGCTGGCTGAGTCATTTCTGTCAGCCTTGTAGCTCTGGCCTCCTTTCGCCACAGAGTCAATGCGAGACTGCTTCAGGACGAGGTCCGAGACAGCATTCTCCTCTATCACTAGGTTTTCTCTCCCAGGGCAACTTCAGTCTACATGGCTTCCATTATTACCCATACCACAATGCCCTCCAATTTGAAGCCTCACTTCTCTGAACTCAGACCCTCAGACCCACATGACAGCTCTACTTGGATGTCAAAATGCCTCATGTTCGACTCATTCAAGCCAAATGCACTTTCCCCTCAACCTCGATCCCTTCTCGAGGTTTCCTTCCATGGTCAACCACCTTCTCTCCGTCTGTACCACCACTGTTCTCCACCCACGCCGCCATTGTCTCTGCCCTATGCCAGTGGTCTCTAAAGTGGCCATGTGCATCCTGATGGGTGTGCAAGACCCAAGCTCACTGGAATACCAGAAGAAAATAAAATCTTGTATTTATACGTATTTTTGAATTTAAATAAGATTAAAGTTTTAAGCTTTATTCATCTTTATATACGACATAGCATGGGTGTCCTCCCTTAGTCTAAATATCACATGGTCATGTCACACAGTCATAGAAAACATCATGAAGGAAGTGGGAAAGGTCCATAATATACTGGGGTTCACAGAAGGACCCCCACTTATTCATTCTTCCCATGTATTGCAATTTGCCAATATTTGATTAAGTGTGTAATTTTTTTCTGGCTTTAACTAAACTAACTGTTAAATAAATACTATTTATTTAAAAGTCGGATGCTGGGGTGTGTGGGTGGCTCAGGGGGTTAAGTCTCTGCCTTCGGCTCCAGTCATGATCTCGGGGTCCTGGAATTGAGCCCCGTGTCGGGCTTTCCACTAAGTGGGGAGCCTGCTTCCCCGCCCCCCTGCCACCTGCTGCTCTACTTACTTGTGGTCTCTCTGTCAGATAAATTTAAAAAAAAAATCTTAAAAAAGAAATAAATAAAAATCTGATACTGATATTGATAAAAGGAACCTGAGCTCATATCACAATCTGCAGAAGTCCGCTGAGCTGATTGATCTGGAAAACTTTCTCTCTTGATTATTTTTTACCATGCTATGAAACCATTGAGTTGGCCATCAGAAAGGTGAAATAACTGGTCCCAGATCACACTGGTAATTAAAAGCAAAGCTTCTAACTAGTGGTTTGAGTCTAAGCATTCTGATTCCAGAAGCTGCTCTTAAAAAAAATTAAAAGATTATATAGGATAGGGTATTACCATATTATAATTTTTTTTTTACCTCTGGATTAATGGTGAAAGTTTTAGTAGATTTTCCAACACTGAGAAGATCAAATATTATTTCTTTCATTGCAAAATCCAAACGTTCCTAGAAAAAAATATCAAGGACTCCTTATAACCTTCTACTATGTGTTGGGTATCATGTTAAGAATTAAACATATAATAGCAACAACACAGGTCTGTGCCCATAAGAACGTCATAAACCTAGCTGGACAAAAGAAAAATACCTACAAATTCAGGGGGAAAAAAATGTGACTATAAATATATTACTTAATTATCAAATGATTTAGTATTCCAACAAAAAGGATAAACATTTTAAACACTCATTTACCAAAATCACACCCGAATATCTAAGTGAAGGAATTCGCAAAATGATGACAAGAGGGAGTCCCAAAGCAGCAGTCATGCAGCAGCCCCAGAGAGTGGTGAGTTCATAGTAAGACAGGCAGAATAGGTCTCCAGGGAAACCTCCAAGGACATGAAAGATTAGTAAGATTAACTGAGGTTTGAGAGCAGTCACACAGTTCTCACTGGTGTGTGGTGATTAATCCAAGGGAGTAGGTAAGATCCGAGGGGAAAGAAAAAAAAAACACAGATGTGCACCAATGGCAAAAGTTTTCTGAACACAAGGGCTAAAGCAGTTTGCTTTCATTCACCTTAAGGAAACATTTATACTCATTTAATCATCATTAGTTCTGTGCTCCAGTATACAGTAATGCATTCACTATATTTAAATATTCCTCATTTCTTCACTGTTCAAAATTATTACATTATAGATGATCTAAACTGTCGAAACTGTCATGGTTTTAGTTCAGAGAGAACACAACGAATATTCTGAAATCAAAGCATTTTCCTTAGTTGGCGAGGTAACCCTACCTATGCTTCTCCAAGGCTGATGTCCCCAAAGGGAAGGGGATTGAAACCTGGGATTTGCTCACTCAGCCTCTAACACTTTGTAATAAACCCTCCTTTACTGCAGAGACTCAGAGCTCAAATTTTATTTCCCAGGGCTCCTCACTATAGTGGGCTTCGGGATGTCATTTAGACCCTGCCAAGGGGCATATACCCATGTGAGTCCATGGGAACCGGCATACTTGAGGAAGAGGAAGAGGGGACAGAAGGAATCTTCTACTGATGAGGACCATGGCAGCAGCTACCCTGATAGCCCAATTCTGCAATTTCCTCTTAGTCATCCAGACTTGTCCTACTAGTGACTCTGTGAACCATCCAGATTGCTTCAAAGATCCTTCTGGGCTCCGCTAGCTGCAGTGGATTTTGTATTTGTCCCTAAGAAACTAGATTAATGCACGAGAGAACAATTTTCCAAAAATCTTGGGAGAGACCTCCTGGACCCTTCCTAAATTACGTGCTTCTTCTGCCTGTGGGTCTCACTGCCTTCTGCAAGGGGTGCAGATGAAGGATGTAAACTAACTTTGTCACAAAAAAATTATTAGCATACGCTCATTTTTCACTATTAATAAGTGTTTTGTTATCATGCTTTTAGATGGGCAACAAATTTTAAAACTCCAAATTACTATAATAAATTATGTGTAAGTTGCAGGTATATGTGTATTATTGGATACAGCACTCACCTGAGCAATGAACTGAATAATCTTCACAAATATATTGAGAGGTGTATCACGAGGAACCACACTACGTGAGCCTTTTGGAAAAAGTGCTGACACTATGCTCATAAGACGACTACAGGAAAAAAAAAAAAGAGAGACTGAGTCATAAAGAGATAATGGCACTGACAACAATCTTCCTACTCTTCGAAGATGTCAAGAGAATTCATATTCCTTCTTAAGGTCTTTGCAAGGCTCACTAAAGTCCAATCAGTGTGATGTTTTTTAACCAAGATATTTAAAAACATATACTTTTTTTTTTTTTTAATTTTATTTATTTGTTTGACAGAGAGAAACAGCAAGAGAGGAACTCAAGCAGGGGGAGTGGGAGAAGGAGAAGCAGGCTCCGCCCTGAGCAGGGAGCCTGATGCAGGGCTTGATCCCAGGACCCTGGGATCACGACCTGAGCCGAAGCCAGTCTTTTTACGACTGAGCCACCCAAGCACCCCTAAATATATACTTTAATACAAAGGCACTTACCTTTGAGTTACAGTGTTGCTTTCACATTTTATTCTAATTACATAAACCCACAACAATCTATACAAAGATTCCAGTGCAACGCGAGACATTTTAGGATCTTTATTCTGTTTAAAAACAAAAGAGAAAAGAAATAAACTTATTAAAAACCACTTGTAATCATTTCCAACCTAATACAATCTATCAAGAACTAAAAGCCATTGCCCTACTTCTTTCTGTCTTTCAATCTACAGCAGGCTTAGATATGTAAATATACATCCGGCATATGGTAAGTACAGAAAATTGAAAGGTAACCATAAATAAGGAAATCCTGAGCCATTCCTTAAATGCTCAAACAAAATGGTAAAATATTAGTATTATATTAATATTACATTAACACTTGAAAGAACTTCTAAATTATACACCCATCAACTTACTTGATAATAAATGGTTCACACAGTACTGACATCATGTGGAAGGATTACTCATCTTTGGAGTAATTCACTGCAGCCCATACATAGTTAAAATTCAGAACACCAAAAGTTATTATAGATACTTGCATTTATGAAAAAATGAGAACTATTATCCTTTTATTTTTTATTATAAGGTGATTATCCTTATAAGGGAAAACAGAATAGAGGGCGAAAAGCATGGACTCTGAAATCAGGAATGATACCGGCCAGAGTCCATCCTGGGGCACTATTTGATCACTTGGTGCCACAAGCGATTTTGTCATCTCTCAAATGGAGACAAAATAGTACCTACCTCAAATATTAAGGAAGTTATTATATGTGAGAAGCACTTGGAACACTGCCTGGCACATGTTAAATACTCAATACATGTTAGTTGTTGTACCTTTACATTTTGTTTAGAATGAGAAATGACTTAAGTTATCATTTAGAATGAGAAAATTATTGCATTTCAATCACAATTTGATCTGTAAACTTCTTCTTCATGCTACTTCTTCTAGAAAGTTAAGTTCTCAAATGACCAGAGTCATGTAATGAGATTTAATTGTGAATTTTCAAAATGTACCTAATTGGTCACTTTCATTAGGAGCATTCTGGGGGGAGGGTGGTGGGCAGAGGTAGAGGGAGAGAGAGAATCTCTAAGCAGGCTCCATGCCTGGCGCAGAGCCGGACACTGGGCTTGATCACATGACCCCGAGATCATGACCCAAGCCAAAATCAAGAGTCGGATGCTTAACCGAATGAGCCACCCAGGTGCCCCAGAAGCATTTCTTTATGCATGTTGATTGGTTCAAGGATGCACTGATTGCTATAAATTAGCATTCATTTAGTTTGGTTTGGGAGATTTTTTTTTCTTAATTTTTATTTATTTATTTCAGAGAGAGAGAGAGAAAGCACAAGCAGGGGGAGGGGCAGAGGGAGAAGCAGGCTCCTCACTGAGCAGTGAGCCTGATGAGGGGCTCAATCCCAGGACCCTGGGATCATGACCTGAGCTGAAGGCAGAAGTTTGACTGAGTGAGCCACGTGGATACCCCAGGTTTGGGAACTTCTTATTGTTAATTATTTTATACACAGCAAGGAATAAAAGGTAGTTTTAAAATACTAAGTAACTTAGCCATTCTATTTTACATTTTCTTAATATGCAGAAAAATGGACAACTACTTATGAAAAGCAATGCAAAACAATAACAACTCAGGATTAAGAGGAAAAACAGCCACTAGAAAATATGATTTTACACATCTGTATGAAGAATTGATATAATTAAGAATGGAATACTGGGATGCCTGGGTGGCTTAGTCGGTCAAGGGACTGATTTTTTATTTCAGCTCAGGTCATGACCTTGGGGTCCTGAGATCAGGCCCCAGGTAGGGCTTCACTCTGGATGTGGAGCCTGCTAAGGATTCTCTCTCTCCCTCTGCCCCTTTCCACCGCTGAAAGGGGAAAAAAAAAAAAAAAGAATGGAGTATTGATTATTCTGGTCAGTGTCTTAACATCAATCTCCTGCCACTGCTAAATCCATAATGAGTCCAAATTTCAAATACACTCCCTAGTAGTTACTAATTTGTTACTAATGTAACTAAAGTAACATATGAAGTATCAAGGAATATATCCATTGTTACTAGTTACAACCAAGTTTTTTGTAGTACTTTCTTATCTATCATTTAAATCTAAGATATCAAAATATCATATGTATACTCCAAGTACTATTTTTACATTATTACATTCTATTTTCAAAATGTATTAAAAATATTTAAGTCCAATTTCATTAAAAAAATGTTCTTATATGAATGGCTAATAAAATATTTGGGTTATCTCATGTTAAAAAGTTGAGGTATCCAGAATGAAACCACTTGACTTTCAAACTTTCTAAGATGGACTACTATGTTTACAAAGCAGAGTTACTCTATACTGAACAAAGCCAAAACCACATGAAAAATGATCAAGCAATGATACTTATTCAGTCACTAAAACGCTGCTCTACACGTCTGAATAATTAAAACATCCTAAATTGATCTGAGCCTTAAACAAAGATAGATGTATATATAGAATTCCCTAGTCACAATTTTTGGTATAAAATGAATAATCAGGTTGTTACGTAAATTAAAATCCAATAAAGTTCTGATATGTCCAATATGTTTGGTAGCAATCATTTTTAATGTTTCCCTTTTTTTCTACTGGGAAATAAAACCAAAATATTTTGTTTAAAACCCAAACCAATAGGATGAAAGTTTTAAAAAGTCATGCATCAAAAATCACAGTCACAATCTAAGCCACTATCATCTTAATTTCACTTAAATTCTTAAAGTTTCATTTATAACAATGTAATTAATGTTAGACAATAAATTAAACAGACTATTTTAAAATCAAGGATGTGGGTTAAGAATCCACATTCATATCCCTTCCAGCCTGTAAGCTCATCTTCTTGGGGCCACGTTAATATGAACCCTGGAGAGTGTCCCTGCTGGGAGCTAGTCTTTGACAGGAAGAGAAGCAGGTTGGAATAAATACATCAGACATGCAATGCAACAATGGGTCAAGGGGGGGAAAAAGCCACACTTAAAGGAGATAAAGCAGTAGTTTACTTTGTACCGTCAACACAACTCACCTGGAGTGTTTCTATTTGTTTTCTGATACTGTTGTTAGATGGCATCTAAATAAAGCAATGTGAGACAGCAAACGTAAACATGAGATGCGGCACATGCATGTTAGATGAAAATAAGCACAAAACAAGACAGCTCTTCACCAAGGTCTCTATTTAGAAGAAATCTGAAAGTTCCAAGACAGTGGCCAGAAACACTAAGGGGGAAAAAAAAATCCTACAATTCGGGGATCATGGGATACATCTACAGTACTCGAACTAAGAGAAAATAGTTAAATTGTTAACTTTCTTAAATGTTCCTCAGACCACTGCTTTTGAGTCTGAGCAAGGGTAAATTTTTAAAGGAAAATAAGCATGCACTGTAGAAAAAAAAATCTTCAATTATTTCTATAGGAAATCTACTCTTATTAGTCCCTTCCCCCAATCCCTCTCAGATTATTCTTCAGAAACTTGGCCATCATTTTCCACACAGTGACCATAATGAATATAAAGATGGGGAAATAGGAAGCTACTAAATCTGTTTAGGACACAAATAACAGATTTATCATTTTCTGTGAATATCAATGGATGCTTTCTCATGGCAGTTATGGGCCAACAGGACTAACGCCCATTTTTCATGGCCGCCAACTTCAAAAACTAGTAGGGTCATTCAAAAAAAAAAGTGGACAATAGTGAAGTGTTTTGAAAATGTCTCCTATTTATTCTTATGGCTCTAGAGAATAATGCTTTTTACTATCCTAGCATTGTAGCCAAATATTTTCTGAAAATATTCAGTATAGCAAAATTCCTTAGAGACCATTAAAAGGTGGACCTCAAAAAGGCAAAATTTATGGAACTGAATGGATCTAAATGCAGATCCTATCTCTACCACTTTTTGGCATGGGTTACTTATCTTCTTATAGCCTCAGCTACAGTAAGAATTAAGAGATACTATATTTAGAGCATCTAGCATATGGTAAATATTAATAAAAACAAGCTTTAAGAAGTCATAAGTCTAATAAATTAAAAACTGCTATAGATTTTTTTTTTTTAAATCAGGAGGTTACTTGAATCTCATAACAAAATCACTGTAGGCCTTTATCTTGAACCAGTTTTTCCTATATATAGAACAAATAAATCTTATCTGCCGTACCAGTTACCTAGTGTAGGTTTTTTCCCTGCATACTCAATGTCTTACCTCAACTGCAGTGTAGCCACAGTCTCTAAAACCTAATAAACAGGAGCCGATTCAGAAAATTTCTGCTGAATAGAGCCTTAATGTAAGTTAAGGGTTAATGGCCAAGACAACTATATTCCAAATATTCATGCTAAGGTGGCTCTTATCTCCTTTAGCCTGGCGGATGGACATTGCCATTAACGAAAATGGACAATATGCCAGAAATATTTAACAGGAGGTAAGGGTTCAAAGAAAACAGCATTTTAAATGAAAGCCTTAAGACAAAAAATAAAAGTTAAGGTACTGCGAAAGAATTGCAAATATGTTAGGTGGAAACGTATATATATATAAAAAAATTCCAACAAGCAACAGAAAAGTATGAGTTGTCATGAAACAAAGCAACCTTTCAGCAAACATTTAAATGCATGTCTTACAATATTTTATTACAAGTATGGAAAAATCATACCACCCAGAAAATGATCAATTCCCTTTCAGTATCTATATCTATACGAATTTTTCAAAATGAGGACAGAAACAGTTTAATGCAATTAATTAAGTAAAACCTATTTTCTGGTTGCATGACATAAAAAGTTTAACAAGCTTGATCGGTCCTGAGAATCTTCATATAGGAAGCAAAGAGAGCTTATCAATTCTCATCCAAGTAGAGTAATACTGATGTGTAGCTAAGAGAAAAATAACCAAAACTGTTTTTCAAAGACTGATATTTTTCTGTATACCTCTTTAAGTGATCAAGGCACTTTGGAAAATGATATACAATGTCATGGAAAGTATATATAGGATAATGTGGTTCCGTGGACCATACTCAAAGTGGGAAAGAAGAGCCAGATCTATTTCTCAAATACCCCAATGACGTATAGGGTCAGAGAAAAGTCATTTAATCTATCTGTGCCTGCTTTCATTGTCTTCAAAGTATAAAAGTTTTTGATGTTATCCCTAACTTAGAGAAGTAACAGGAAATGAAATGTCATGTCTATCATGTTTCTATAACTTGTAAGCAAATACTCAAACATATCTATCCATGCATCAAAAACAGTGTTCATATCAAGCATTTCCATGACATTCAGGTGAGGGACAGTGCCATGTTTTATGCAGACACAAACTGAGCTCCTATCCACAGAAGAAAGGAAAATCCCATTAGCAGAGCACCCTGCTAGCAGAGTACCCTGGGAAGATAAAGATCCTACTATCGCACAGTTTTGTTGACAACAGTGAGAGACTGGACATGGATATGCCAAATAGCGTTAGTAACAACCATTTCTTGGTTCAAGGCAGAATCATTTAAGGAGCTTTCCGTACCCATGTGGATCCAATACCAGGCTTTTCGATTCCACCAGGCATACTTACATTAAATGTGTTTTTTAGTAACATTTAATATCCAGGCTTGTTTCCTTTTCAGACTGGGGACAACATTACTTAATTTTTTCAAAATGCAACACAAAATAAGTATCTGGAAGGTTCTGTAAGATTAATACTCTGCAATTCTAAAGGAATGTACTTATTAACAAATACTGCTAGATCTAAGATAATATAAACAACAGCTGTTAAAAATGTACAGTTTTGTGTAAGTCAAACTAAATTTTCAATCACAAGTTTATTCATGTCGATACATGATTCCCCACAGAAAGAATGATTATAAGAAAAGCAATATGGTAAAGTATTACTATTCAAATGTACCAGTAACAAGGAACATCTTAATACATATAGTTATATATATATATATATATATATATATATATATATATATACACACATAAGTGAATATAGTATAGTCAAGAATATTTACAGGTCAGAAATGTGACTTACGTCTTACCTTTAAATGTGACAAACAGTTCTGTAGGAAAATATGCCAGTTATTTAAAAAAAACTGTTTCTGACTGACACATAAAAGGCAGGTAATTAGTGGATATAGAGCCTGTAGGAGACAGGGAAAGGGGGATTAACATTTTTCAGGGAAAAGCACTGGATCTGTTCATTATATTTATTCTCATACAAAGAGAAGTACATTTTTTTAGGCAGGATTCCCATGTGTCATAAGAGGTACGATCTCACAGAGGAATCTAACAAAAAACATGATAAAGAGCAAATTTTCTATTAGAACAACTCCTTCACCTGCTTTTATTTTTCCACAGACCCATCGCTCCTTCAAGCAGTACAGGGGTTAGTGATCCCCTAGGATCAAGGACAAACTGGCACTAAAATTTGAGCTATCCAGGTACGTGACTTCAGGGCAGACACATGATGTGCCCCAAGGCTCGCTTTCGGAGCTCAGAATAATAATTACGTGTCTCCTACAGTGTTGTGAGGCTTAAAGTAAAACAAAGAATGCAAGGCACTTTGTTCAATGCCTGGCACAATTACTATTTATTCATTATTAGATCTCTATCGTAAGTGGTTAAGTATTTGTCTAAGTCTCCACACTTTCTCCAAGTTGCATAAAAATTTACAGAAAATCCTTTAACATTATATGAAATGGGTGGTTAAGCGGGGCGGTGGGGGGGGGGATAAACCTTAAATCTCTGAATAAAAATGATGTCATTAGACAGGCAACGGTTCCTAAATAATCTAATACTTCTGGAGTGCAACTTATTATAATGTAAAACAAGGGAATTTATGGTTCGATAGTATAGTCAACCTTCCACATAGTATAATACATAATTTAAAGCAGCTGTCAAGACAGGCCAACACCTAGAATGAAGTCTGAATCACCTATCAAATGTAGAGCTAGTCCAATTAGGACTAGAAAATCTTAAAAAGAGCAGGAAAAATATACAAAACTTGCCCTTATGCTGTATTTTGGATATTTTATAATTTCAGCTTTTATAATTCTCTTAAATCTCTCCTGAATTCATAAATCAATTACTCTAACTCCTAATGAAATATGTAAAGGGTTGAAGTGCTTTTCAATACCAATGAATGCTTCTTTCTGGAGCTCAGTTCAAAAGTAGTCTGATAGAGCATCTCCACGAAATTTTTCAAACAGGGAACATTCACTTCATTTTTAACAGCCTAGGTCAAGAGATAATAGAAAAAGAAAGAAAATGGTTACAAACATTAAGTTAAATGATCCAAGAATTACAAGAAACTTCTGTAAGGTTCGAAATCGGTGAATAATTCACGACTATCGGGGCGCCTGGGTGGATCAGTGGGTTGGGGCCTCTGCCTTGGGCTCAGGTCATGATCTCGGGATCCTCGGGATCCTGGTATCCCATGATCTCAGGTCATGATCCTGGGATCGGGCCCCAAGTCAGGCTCCCTGCAGAGATTTAAGCAAGGAGCCTGCTTCCTCCTCTTTCTGCCTGCCTCTCTGCCTACTTGTGATCTGTCTGTCAAATAAATAAAGAAAATCTTAAAAAAAAAAAAAAGTAATTCACGACTATCTCACTGAAGTCCTGTGAACTGCCTAATGACCACTGTTCGGGAAAGAAGATAAGCCCAGTCCCTGCCCTGAGAACTGGGAAGGAGAGCAGACAAGTGCGCATTCACTAAAGCAATCAGATGGTTGCAAGAAAGAAATCCTCGGTGCTCTGCCTCGCATAGAGGCCCCTAGAGAAAACCTCTGCAAGGAAAGAACACCTCAGCTGAATCTAGCTCCTCTTGTCTGCAAAGAGTGCAATAGTTCCCTGCCGTAACCTCTGGCCTTGTCCTCCACTACCCCGCCCTCCTGCCCTGGGATGTGGCCACATCAGCCAGCTTCTTGCTGTTCCTAGAACATACCACGCATGGTCTTGCTTCTGGGCGTGTGCACTGGTTTCTAATGCCCAAGAAGGTCTTCTAGCAGTTACCACACAATCACCTCTTTCCAGGTGGAGGTCTCACCTAATCACTTTATCTAAAATTTCAACTTCCTTACTCCTTCAGCAATTCTCACCCCCCAGCCCTATTTTACATTTCTCCATAGTACTGATCACCATCTACATACTATATGTTGTACCTACTAGATGACTATCTGTTGTCTGCACTAAAAGTAGCTAAGAGCAGGGAGTCTTTTTTCCCTTGATCATTCCTGCATTCCCTTTGCACAGAAGAGGCTCTGATCTGAAGAAAGCACTCCATACACGTAATGAATAAGTGGGGTCCAACCAGGCAAAGGAGGTAGGAAAGTTATTAAAGAGGCAAGAAGGTTCCAGACAGAAGGAGCTCTATGTGCAGAGCGGGCGCTATGGATTGAATGGTCACCTCTCCCACAATCCAAATTCGGATACTGAAGTCCTAACTCTGTGGACCTCATAATGTGTGACATTATTTGGAAATTGCAGATGTAATTAGTTAAGTTAGGATGAAGTCTTATTGGGGTTGGGGTATGATAATCCAACATGACAGCTGTCCTTAAAAAAAAAAAAAAAAAAAAAAAGAAAATTTGGACAAAGACGAACACAGGAGAACGCCATGTAAAAATGAAGGCAGAGCACAGGTGACGGTTGTGTAAGCCAGGGAAGGTCAAAGACAACAGAAACTAGGTGAGAGGCTTGGAAGAGATTCCTTCTCAGCCGTCAGAGGGGATTAACCTGCCAACACGTTGGTCTCGGACACACGGCCACCGTAACTGTGGAGTCAATAATTGTTGTTTAAGGATCTAGTTTGGGGTATTTTGTTAGGGCTGCCTTAGCAAACAAAGCAAACATGGCAAAAAAAGAAGAATCAGGGGTGCCTGGGTGGCTCAGTGGGTTAAGCCGCTGCCTTTGGCTCAGGTCATGATCTCAGGGTCCTGGGATCGAGCCCCACATCGGGCTCCCTGCTCAGCGGGGAGCCTGCTTCCCTCTCTCTCTGCCTGCCTCTCTACCTACTTGTGCTCTCTCTCTGTCAAATAAAAAAATAAAAAATTAAAAAAAAAAAAAAGAAAGAAGAATCAGGCAACACAATATTAATGGACCACAGTCAAGGGTCCTTCTTCCTACAACCTGCTCCTTTTAATTAGCTGGGAAAAAAAACCTAATCTCAGGTAACTGGCAAAACCAATGATAATCTGGGATTGGACAGGCAGTAATTCAAACTACTTCTAGAAAAACAAACTGAGCACATGTACTAAGGATAATAGACTAAAACTGATCGTTTTAGAAAGGATTTTATAAATTATATCATCTTGGCTAGAAATGGAAGTTAGTAACTTTCCATTTATTCAGGCTTTAGTTGAAAATTTAAGAAGTGGAGAAATTTATTTTCATCTTGAGACTCAAACTGTAGTTTAGACTTTGATTTTATAATATTGAATTAAATGGCTTGTGATCTATATATTCATATGAATTGATTTGTGGCATTCAGGTCCTATCTAAAGCATGCTTAGAAAAGGTGGGCAGGGAATTGTATGGAAAGTGAAGAATTTCAAATATTTATGACAGTGATAGGCCTGATTTTTCATACCTTTCTTGAAATTCTTACTTACAGAAACTATTTCCTTATAATTAAATATTTGAAGATTTTTGTTAATGGGTATGAACAAAAGTCAAGAATTATTGCTTTGCAGGTAGTTTGGGTCAGATAGCCTCCCACTCCAGTTAGTCAGTTCTGTTTTTTATAAAATAAACCTATCATTTAGAGAACCATTACGGAACATGACAGACTCAGATATATAGACCCACATATATACAGCCAATTGATTTTTTGTTAAGATTTTATTTATTTGAGAGAGAGATTGAGCAGTGGGGAGAGGCAGAGGGAGAGAGAGACAAAGAAGAAGAAGACGTCCTCCCGAGGGAGCCTGAAGTGGGGCTCGATCCCAGGATCCTGAGATCACGACCTGAGCCAAAGGCAGATGCTTAGCCGACTGAGCCACCACCTAGGTGCCCCTCAGCCAACTGATTTTTTGAACAAAAAACTAAGCTACTTAGAAAGAATTGTCTTGTCAACAAAAGGTCAGATGGTGATGGAACAAATGGATAGCATACATAAAAAAACAAAAACTTAAAACAAAACCTGGTCATACCTCAATCATACACAAAATTAACTCAAAATGAATCCTGACCTAAAATTAAGCCCTAAAACTGAAATACAGGAGAAAACCTTTGCAACCTTGGGTTAGGCAAAGACTCCCTAGCTATGATACAAAAAGCACAATTAATGAAAGAACAAAATGATAGATCAGACTTCATCAAAACTTCCCTTCCAAAGACAGTTAAGATAATGAAAAGACAAATTACGGTCTAGGAGAAAATATTCACAGAGCATATATCTGATAAAATATTTTCACCTAAAACACGTTTTAAAAATGTATTAGGATGCCTGGGTGGCACAGCTGGTTAAACCTCCAACTCTTGGGAGCACCTGGGTGGCTCAGTGGGTTAAGCCTCTGCCTTCGGCTCAGGTCATGATCTCAGGGTCCTGGGATCAAGCCCCACACTGGGCTCCCTGCTCAGCGAGGAGCCTGCTTCCCCATCTCTCTCTGCCTGCCTCTCTGCCTACTTGTGATCTCTCACTCTCTGTCAAATAAATAAATTAAAAAAAAAAAAGCCTCCAACTCTTGGTTTCAGGTCAGGTCATGATCTCGCGAGTTGTGGGATGGAGCCCTGATTTGGGCTTTCTGCTCGTGCGTCACTACAATGGCTAAAACTAAAACAACTGACTAAAACAAGGGGTGGTGAGGATGTGAAGGAACTAGAACTCTCTCACAGCTCCTTGGAATGCAAAATGTGTAACAATTTCGGAACATGGTTTGACGATTTCTTTAATAACCAAACATACACCTATCATTCGATCCACCAATTCCACTCCTAGACATTTCCCCCAAAATAAATTTTAAAAAATTTGTTTTCCTCATACACAGAGTTGTGCATAAATATTGACAGCAGCTTTATCTGTAACAGCCAAACACCGGAAACAACCCAATGTTTAAAAACAGGTGAACACATAACCTACTCAAAAAAGGAAAACCCACTGATATATTCCACAACACAGCTGGAACTCAAATTACTCAGAGTAAAAAGCTTTGTTCTGTAAAACTCCATTGATATAAAATTCTTAGAAAACCAATGTAGAGGGATAGAACATCCAAAGTTGCACTCACCAAGGTGGGGTGAGTGGGAGGGTTAATTAAAAAAAAACAAAAACGGAAACTTTTAGGGTGTGATAGATATGTACATTATCTTTGGGGGGGTATTGCAGAGGGAGAGAGAGAGTCTTAAGCAGGCTCCATACCCAGTACAGGGCCTGACATGGGGCTCGATCTCAGAATGCGGAGATCATGACCTGAGTCGAAATCAAGGGTGAGAGCCTTTACCAACTGAGCTACCGAGGAGCTCCAAATATGTACATTATCTTGATTGTGGTGATGGTTTCAGTGGTGCATCCAGATGTCAAGCCATATACTCTAAGTATGCATAGTTATTGTATATCAATTTGACCTCATGTTTAAAAATGAAATAATGACATACATGAAAAGAATATGTACACAGCATGTGCAGTATACTGAAAGTGAGTAGCATATAACATATACAGAACAACTAATTTGGGTTAGAGAAAAAAAGAAACCCATGGGAAATAAAAATCCTGGCATCTAAGTATTATAAAATCCCTTAATTCTACTTATAGCATGCTGTTACTAGTCATTGCAAAAATTATTTTCAAAAAACACACTCCTTTTACACCAAGAAAGGCTTTTATAAATCTGCTTCCTAGATGTTAATGCAATCATATTTATAATAATCCTATCTTCTAAGTAATTTAGCATATATAGTTCAACAAGTATGATGAATGTCAACAGCAACTACAGAACAGAATGTTTACAATCGAGAAAGTCCTGCAAATTCCAAGGTACACGTTACAGTACTTTGAACATGGAGTATCTTCAGAGGCTACTAAAATGGCCACCACATTTTAGAAGCAAAACCATGAGTAAATGCATTGAGCAACTTCGGGCAGCCATGACAGAGAGGCATAACCTAGAGGCTACGTTGCAGATACTCTGCCCTCCTAACAGTCTCTGAATCCTAAGGGCCTGGGCCCATTTTTTAATTAAAAGACGAATCAGTGCTCTACTGACATTTGGCAAGTAACCACTTTTCCCGTATCCACATTACATTCCAAGTTTCCACTTATTAGTCTACAAAATTACCAGAAGAATATTTCATGTGGCAACTTCTTCAGTGAAAAGGTACTTTTTAACATATAATATAAAAATTAAAACATACTTACAGCAGCTACAGGGATAAGAATCTCCACAAATAAACCAGCAAGTGCATGTTTTATATCTTTATCTTTTACTTCTAAGAAATACTGAGCACATTCCTTGAGGGGAAAAGAGGTATATATTAGGTTCACAAAAGAGGAAGACTTAAGAATTTTTAGGATCATGATAATTTTCCAAGTACTGTCATTTTACCGAAAAGTTAAGGTCAAGACACGCTCAAATTAAAGAAGTTAATTCGAACTCGTGACCAGTTTAACACTTGTGGTTAGGAATTAATAGTGATGTCATTAATTTCTATACATTTTGTTTCTTTTAAAAAGTCCTAAAGAGCAAGAATAACCACTATGAGGCTAATTCTGATCCCTGCAATGGAGAAGACTTATCACCTGCATGAACTGAAAGGATGCTTCAAAATCTTCTACAGGATACATTTTTACTCGAAAAAATTTCATTCCCATTATTAAGCTGATGATGCTTTGTACCACGTGTGGACTCTGCTCCTTTTGCCGTAGCTCTTTCAACTCTGTCACAAACTTCTTCCTCACAGCCTGAAACCTGCAATATATATGAATATACAATAGGATATGAACTTAAAACACTAGAGTCCCACACGATTTTCAACATGGGAATCTAAAGATATTATACCTAGACATCATCTCTTTTCTTGGCCTTCCTCAAAATTATCAGAGAAGCATAGAGAAAAACATAGTTATTTGTCATTCCAAATCTACTGTTCATTTATTGCAAAATTAAATGTTCTGTAAGTAGATAAAATAAGATTTTGGGGCAACCGAGTGGCTCAGTGGGTTAAAGCCTCTGCCTTCGGCTCAGGTCATGATCCCAGGGTCCTGGGATGGAGCCCCGCATTGGGCTCTCTGCTCAGCAGGGAGCCTGCTTCCTCCTCCTCTCTCTCTCTCTGTGCCTGCCTCTCTGCCTACTTGTGATCTCTGCCTGTCAAATAAAAAAATAAAATCTTAAAAAAAAGTTAAGATTTTTTATTCCTATCATAGCATCCGTACAGCTCCATTACCGTTTGATAATAATCATAATAAAAACAAAATCAAATAATTCACCCATAAAACGTCCCCCTATCAATCAGACAGCATCTTTAATGTTTAAGGCTCCTTTTTATAAAGTCTGTAATTTGAGGTATATGGAGAACAGAGTAGGGACTACACAAATTTGTTCAAAGACATGAACCAAAGAATTTTAGACCACCATCACTTAAAATTAATTTCTCCTTACATTGCAGAAAAACTGAAGGAGAGGACTGGGTGGACATGGTCTCCTACAAAGTGAATAAGGGAAAGAACCGAAATGCTTTAAAATATAAGCACCATCCTGGATTCAAATGACCAAAACTATTTTCTCTGCTTACACTACAAAGAAATACCTAACAATTTAATAACCAGTAATACTTAATTTCCCCCCTCTATAGAATATGAAAGAGCTAAAGATTTTACTACTAATGTTACTTGGGGAAACCAGTTCCTGAAAGTAAAAATAACAAATGAGGCATATTTTCCAATCATCACTGACTACATAGGGGAAAAAATAGTGCATACTAATGAAATATGGATACACGATGGAAAATACAACTTATCCACCTCCATTTGAGTCTTAACAAAAAACAATATCATTTTTCATGAACGTATTCTTTTGCATCTCATAAAGAAAATATAAAGTAGATAAAACCCTTCCCATTGTAATAACACTAGAATCCAAGGGTTTTTCTTTTTTATTAAATTTCTCATAATAATTATTAGTCACTAAAATCACAGGAACCAAACATTAACAAGAAGTGGACTTGGCTTCTTAGAATTTAGAATGGTTTTCATCTGATGATTTCAGGACCAAAGACTCATTTATTTAAAGGACATCCAAGAAAATCTTCATTGATAACTTTTTACCTCACAAATTTCCCAGTAGCAACAAAGGAAATTCAAATTCCATAGTCTTCAGAGCAACCACGAGATACTAAAGACAAACTTTTTTACTGTTTATTATAATGATGGTTCAAGGCAGTTCAACGAGTATAACTCCTAATGAACACCGTTATGGAGTAATCTATTATCTCCTTTTTCTTTCTTGGTATCTCTTCTATCTATCCAAAACACTATTTGGTGCTAAAACAAATAAGATAATTCGGAGGAAGACACTGCAGTCAGAAATGGAAGTGCTCAACTAGAAAGTATTAAAAGTCATTATTGGGTGCCTGGGTGGCTCAGATGATTAAGCACCTGTCTTCGGCTCAAGTCATGATCCCAATGTCCTAAGTTCAAGTCCCACATAGGGCTCCCTGCTCACTGGGGAGCTTGCTTCTTCCTCTGCCTCCCTCTCTCTCTCTTTCATGAGTAAATAAATAAAATCTTTTTTAAAAAAGTCATTACTAGCTCTGTAGAGTTCTAAAAAAAACAAAACAAAACACTTCTAGGGGCACCTGAGTGGCTCAGTCGTTAAGCATCTGCCTTTGGCTCAGGGCATGATTTCAGGGTCCTGGGATCGAGCCCCACATTGGGCTCCCTGCTCAACGGGAAGCCTGCTTCTTCCTCTCTCACTCCCACTGCTTGTGTTCCCTCACTCTCTGTGTCTCTCTCTGTCAAATACATAAATAAAATTAAAACAAAACAAAACAAAAACTTCTCATAGAATAGTTAAAAATAGGCAATAAGGTAATGTCCTGATTATTCCTGGTAATTTCCAATTTCCTTAATTCAGAATTTATGGGAAACCCCAAATAAATGAAAACAAGTTGTGAAATTAATGTATGAATGTAACTTTGAAATCCTCTAAGGACTAGAGCAGCAAAGTAATATAAGATGGAGTTCAAAATAACTATGGGGGCACCTGGGTGGCTCAGTGGGTTAAAGTCGCTGCCTTCAGCTCAGGTCATGATCTCAGGGTCCTGGGATCGAGCCCCGCATCGGGCTCTCTGCTCAGCGGAGAGCCTGCTTCCCCCCTCTCTCTGCCTGCCTCTCTGCCTGCTTGTGATCTCTGTCTGTCAAATAAATAAATAAACATCTTTACAAAATAACTACAAAAAAAAAATCTAAAACTGTATCTATTATACTAGTAAGGAAGCATTCCTTTTTTTAAAAAAAAGATTTTATTTATTTATTTGAGAGAAAGAGAGAGCGAGAACACGAGAGGGGAGAAGGTCAGGGGGAGAAGCAGACTCCCTGCAGAGCTGGGAGCTGGTTGCGGACTCCATCCCTGGACTCCAGGATCATGACCTGAGCTGAAGGCAAATGCTTAACCGACTGAGCCACCCAGGCGCCCCAAGCAAGGAAGCATTCTAAAACACAAACTGAAATCAGTGATTTATAACACTTACTTTGATTGGGCAAGAACCCCTGTCACCTCTGCATATAAATCGGCGATAATATGCACATTCCCAGTGTTGGTTCCTGAATATCTACAACAACAAGAGAACAAATGTATTATCAAAGTTTTCTATAAACTCTCCCTAATAAATTTGAAAATCTCTCGTCAGGGTGTTATATAGTTTCCCCCTCCCCCCTCTAAACATTCATCGAAAGGATAATAAAAACCACATGAATTTTCTTCTATCTGGATTTTACTTTGTCATGAAATTTAACCTTCTAATTCTTATAAATCCAATCAATAGTTTTAAGAATTTTTTAAATAAAATCTTTCCTATGGGGACGCAGCCTAAAAACAAAACAAAACACCTTTCTTGTAAGCATTTGGTGTGGATTCAAAAAAGAAGGAGGGAAGGAAGGAAGGGAAGGAAAATGCTTTGAACTCTAAAAACAAATGATCAATGAGAGTTTGAATTATACTTAAATGGTCCAAACGTGGCCTGCAGAGAAAAGCATCGATCCCAAGCTAGCATTTTACTTACCCTTCCTTATGTTTAAAGTGCTTGAAAGCTAAGTTTAGAACTTCGTGAACTAAGGGATCGGGTACAGGATGAACAGGAATCTGGAACAAAACAAATTGTCAAGTCGGCAAGAGCTAAGTGGGTTACAAATCTTTTCTGAGTGTTCTCTACATTTCAACTAATTAAATCAATAACCAGTTTTCATTTCCACGATAGGATCTATTACTAATTAGTCAATCTTCCCCTTTTCTAAGGATGTTATTATTTTCCCTGAGAATTCAGTTACCCATCTAATTTAATAAGCTCTAAGTTTAAGAATGTTAGCTTCATAATCAAAATTCCTTGAACTACAGCCCATAAAGGGGAACAAGGAGACATGATTGCTGATGTGACTGTAATTATCACTGCCCAGAAATTACGAAGACACCCACATGTACCTCTTTGCAACACGTACAGAAAAGCGACCTCTAGCTGAGCCAGCCACACATTCCATTAGTCTGATTTTCTATCATAAACAGCAGCCACAACAACATCAACTTTCTCAACAACTGAAAACTATGTATGGCCTTAGTCGTATTAGAAATTTGTCATTTAAATATCTTTGTTTTGCTTGGTTCTTTAAAAGTTATATGCTACTTCCTAAGACATAACCAAAATATTTAAACCAGGAAGTAAAATCCCAGCCTCATCCCCCTTTTATCATCTCTACTAATAGCCTGGTGTATATCCTTTCAGTTTCTTTCCTACACACACCCATACAGACAAACCTTAGGTTTCTTAACAAAATGATGCATCTTTCCACGTCAGTACTTAGAGTTCCTCCTTTCTTCTCAATGGCTATATACTACTCAGTGTACTGTAATTCATTTAATGAGCTTTCTATTGCTGAACCTTTCATTCTGATTTTCAATAATCAATATACATAATGTTATAAAATAAACATCCTGTACATTTAATGTTAAATGCTTGTGTAATTCCATGGGAAAGAGCCCAAAAGGAGGAACAGATAGATCAAAGATTACACAAGTCACCACTGATATATATTCAAGTTCTATACATGTGTGGGTCTGTTTTTGAACTCACTGTTCTATCAGTTTTTATATGTTGGTACTAAAATCATAGAGTCTTCATTATTAGACTTTATGAATAAGTTCTGATGTCTGGTACTGAAAGTCCCCCTTATTTTTCTTCAGAGAAAGCTTAGCCCTTTTTGGCCCACTGTTCCTCCATATTCAACTTAGAGTAACCCTTCAAAGTTACAGAAAAACTGTCGGGATTTTTATTGGAGTTGCAGTCAATCCACAGATCAATTTGGGGCTAACTGTATTCTTCTACATTCACATGGAATGTCTCTTCACTTCTTTAAAAATTTTTAGCAAGGCTTTATAATTTTCTGTTTTTGTCCTTGGGTGGGCTTTTTCCTAATAAGTATGAAGAGATGCTTGATTTAATTAGTAATAAGGAGAATGAACATACACAAGGTATCATTTTACACCCACTCAGTGGGGAAAAGTCTGACAATACCAAACAGTAGAGATAACATAAATAAATGAGGTTTCACAGACATTGCTGGTGTTAAGTTCAAATAAATATTTTATACAGCCCACAATCTAGTGAAGCTGATCAAAGTATGCCACCACAAAACACGGCACTTTGGCAAGAGAATTATTTTGAGCTGAAGCCAACTGCACTTTCCAGGTGCAGGAAAAGCTCTCCAGCCTCCTCCTTTCTGCCTAAAAGCAGTCTCCCCTCCTCTTTCCCATAACAAAAAAACAACCATTATCATCAGAAACATGAGATAGGACTGCACAAACTTACTAAACAGCCCTTACCTTCCATGAGATCCCCCACATATCTTCCTTCCCCCAATTTACCACCCCTAGAAGCCCAGACACTTTTCCTTTGTTTTGTCACTCACAATGTGTTGCTCTTTGTTAAATTTTATGGTCTAACCGTTCTTTATGTCTTTAACTTCTTTCCCATGAAGCCCTCAATATGCGTTGGTAATACACCTTTCCTCCTATTCATGTGATGGTTGTCAATTTAATTTGCACGGCTCCAGGAATGAACTTAAGAGGGTGGAGCTCCACTACAATTAGCAATTATAGGCCTAAGAAAACCTAAGAAAGTATGTATAGCTGCACACTTCACAGATTAATCCTAGCAACATAATGTTGAGTGAAAAAGTAAGTCCCAGAGGACAACATATAGTATGATACGTTCTTCAAGAAAATCAGAAGACAAAGAAAACTTACTCTTCAAACATATATGAAAAATCTTTAAAAGAGAATAATTAACATAAAGGGTAGCCAGGGATTGAACTAGAAGAGATTCATATTATTAGGCTTAAGCTATAGGTATTTGGGGCCCACAGGTAACCATTATATTGTAAACAAATATAGAGGCAGCCACACAGAGACCAATGATAACAGCATATCTTGAACCAAGATCAGGATTTCTCCCATTCTGTGGCCCTGAAGTCCAATTAAAGCAAAACAAAACAAAACACACAGGAATTCCACACTTGCTTAAAAAAATTTAACTATATATATTAGAGAAAAATTCATCAACAGGATAAAATCATAATAGAGATTTTAATTTATCAAGAAAGCCACAAACTAGCCTGAGGTAAAGAACAGCAGGGAACACTAATTATTCAGAGATGGTCAGACAATGTTTCATGAGGGTTTGATAAAGGAGAATTTTAATTTCAAGTAAAGATAATTTTTTTAAAAGATTTTATTTATTTATTTGACAGAGATCACAAGTAGGCAGAGAGACAGGCAGAGAGAGAGGAGGAAGCAGGCTCCCTGCTGAGCAGAGAGCCAGATGAGGGGCTCGATCCCAGGATCCTGAGATCATGACCTGAGCTGAAGGCAGAGACTTTAACCCACTAAGCCACCCAGTCACTCCAGGATAACTTATTTTTTACAAAGGTAAATCAGGAGTCTATCAGGAGGGAGCTGAATTTAGTCCTGAATAATGACTGGGAGCTAGTTCCAACCTAGTAAATAGGAGAGAGGCATTAGAAACAGTAACCATGATTACACTGTAATGAGGGACAAGAGATACAAGAAATCCAGTCAGTAACTATTCATTGCCATTTATTTAGCTCAGTGAGAATACTGGCACTATTTTTAAAGTGCTGTCCAAGCGGAGGGAGGCATGCAGCTATGAAAGGCTGGAAAGGCTCATGGTGAACTTTTAACTCCAGGACGGAAGGCTATAGCTTTATCTTGGCTAAGCAGATTGATAATTTGTTGTTGACCGAAGAGAATCAGAGAGAGCATATGTCTCAGATTTCCTAGAAACTGGGACCATCCTAAAGGCCTGTACCTGGAATCCAGTTCGAAGAAAATGTGCTCCATCGCAAAATCAAATAGGGTTCAGTGAGGAAGCAGCTGAAATCCAAACTCTACCTGTCTTAGCTCTCAATGAACCTTTAAAAGTAGTAGCCTGATGACAGAGCAAACATGTTTATGCATCTGTTTGTAGAAGCTGAGATTTGAAAATCCCATGTTAATAAATTGCACAGAAACTGAATTTATTCTACAGAATTCAGACTCTACAAGAATAATCTTAACCTTCGTCCCACACTGGAAGATGAAATTTTATTTTTTTTTTTAAGAGTTTATTTATTTATTTGACAGAGAGAGATCACAAGTAGACAGAGAGGCAGGCAGAGAGGGAGGAAGGGAAGCAAGCTCCCCGCTGAGCAGGGAGCCCGATGCGGGACTCGATCCCAAGACCCTGAGATCATAACCTGAGCCGAAGGCAGCAGCTTAACCCACTGAGCCACCCAGGCGCCCCCTGGAAGATGAAATTTTAAAGCCAGAATTTCTTTAGCAATTAGAAATACTTAACTAGGAATTTTATGATTGACTATATAAATCATAAGAAATGTTTCAGGTACACCTGGGTGGCTCAGTCAGTTAAGCATCTGCTTCTGGCTGAGGTCATGATCCCAGGGTCCCAGGATCGAGCCCCGCGTCAGGCTCCCTGCTCAGCACGGAGTCTGCTTCTCCCTCTCCCCCTGGCTCCTTCTCTCTCTCTCTTAAATAAATAAGCAAAATCATAAAGCAAACAAACAACAACAACAACAAGAAAACAACTTTTCCAGGGACACCCGGTTGGCTCAGTCGGTTAAGTGTCTGCTTTCAGCTCAGGTCATGACCCCAGGGTTCTGGGATCAAGTCCCACACTGGGCTCCCTGCTCTTTGGAGAACCTGCTTCTCCCTCTGCCTGCCTCTCTCCCTGCTTGTGTGCTCTCTCTCTTTCTGACAAATAAATAAAATCTTAAAAAAAAATTTTTAAAAAGCTTTTCAATCTTTCATAGGCAGACACTTCCTTATAGAATTGTAACAATCATGTTTGTTGATATAGGAATTTCAGAATAGTATCTGATCAATCAAGTAGATGCATTACAATCTTTTACTCGGTACCCCGAATACCTCTTTTTAGGATGATACTATTCTCTTATATTAAGAAGAAACCCAAAACAGTATTCCCCAAGTGTTCCTTTTATACACACCAAGCTGATAAATTTATTGTAAATAAACTATAATCAAATGTTTATATAATAAATAAAAACATTTTCTTTACTACCATGATAAAAGTATAGAAAGGCTATGGATTTTGGCTTAGTTTAATCAAGCCACAGCTTCTCTTTTGACTTTTGACTAGTTATATAACCTTGAGCAAGTTTCCACTTTCCCACCTATAAAACATAGACAACAGACTGGAACCCTATAATCACTGGTCCTGAGAGAATGAAAAATCGAGCATAATACAATTGGACATTGATTCTTGTCCTCTCCCCTTTTTCTTTTTCTAAAAGGGACTAGGCAAAAACTCTTACCTCCTGAGAACGCAGGCCACACAACGGGGCTAGAATATAAGGATGGAGATACTGAAGGGAAAGCCTGGTAGGGAAAAGGAAAGCAGGGCCCATTCAAGAAGCAAGAAGGCAGATGTCGTCTCCCAGCCTGATCTCCCCTCAACTGGGCCCATAAATAGGCCCTAAGGTAACAGAAACAGTTACTTACTATCACCCAGGCTGCTGTCCCGAGCACTGGGTCAGCCCTGGGGCTACCCACTGACGGTTAAAACGGAGCAGACACCTACCACCAGTGGATAACAAAACCAGTCAGGAAGAGGCTGTACCTGGATCAAGCATTTTGACTTCTAGAACCTATTCCACAATTCATGGCGCTAATCATACAGGCTGGGCCCCAGACATCTCATTAACCTTGCAATAATGCAACACTGCATTTTATGTGACTTAATTTTTATACTCCATGTACTGCTCTGTGCTGTGGTTTTACCATATGGATTTCCTCACAGGGATGTTCAGTGTGCTCGAGGCCAGAGATATGAAATACAGGTTAACTTAAACCTGCAATTTCTCCTAAACTGTCTTATTTGGTCCAGTGATGTCTGATGTCTAACAATGACAGCTAGGGACACTGCTGAGTCATGCTGTACACTCTAAGTTATTTCCCTCCTGTGGCCACCATCAACACCTGGTGTGTGTCTGTGTGTCAGGCATTAGATAGGCATTTTTATAAATATTACTTGTAACACTTAGTCTTACAAGGTAGATACTGGTTCCCTATTTTACAGATAAGGGAACTAAAGTTCAGAAGCTGATGTGTACTTCTCTAGAAAATACTGCACGCCCAGTTTCTGCCATATAAAAATGCATTTGATAAAGGCAAAAGAGATCAAAGCTTTCAATTTTATCATATTGTAGCCAGAAATAGAAGTGAAAGAAGAAATAGGTTTTACCTAATTTTAAGAACGAACAAGATCAGGAAGCATAGACATTCTCAAAATCCCTATTTCTTCCCTTATTTTCAAGAATAATAATAACAGTAATAATAATAAAAACATTCTCAAATTGTTTTTTTTTTAAGATTTTATTTATTAATTTGACAGAGAGAAATCACAAGTAGATGGAGAGGCAGCCAGAGAGAGAGAGAGATAGGGAAGCAGGCTCCCTGCTGAGCAGAGAGCCTGATGCGGGACTCGATCCCAGGACCCTGAGATCATGACCTGAGCCGAAGGCAGCGGCTTAACCCACTGAGCCATGCAGGCGCCCCTCAAATTGAATTTCAAAAAAAAAAAAAAAGGCAACAGCAGTGGGGCGCAGGAGGCAGAACCTCTTTTCCGCTTACAGAGGAAGAAGTCTACTTGCATGGAGTAATACTCCCACCTATACTGTCAAGACTTCTTTAGGCCTTGTCATTTGTGATTTCAGAAGCAGCACTAATTCTTCTTCAACATTCCATTAGGATATATATCTGGCAGAATCTTAACACCCAGGGGCGCCTGGCTGGCTCATCAGAGGAAGCATGGGACTCTGGACCTCAGGGTCATGCATTCCAGCCCCCACGTTGCATACAAAGATTGGTTACAAAACTTTAAAAAACTTAAAAAAAAAAAAAAAAAGATTACCCGAGTTTTATTCCAAGGCCCTTCCCAGCACCACCTCCCAAACCTTAATGCTTTTATCACATCATGAAAGTGAAAAACAACAAAATCAGGTTATGATAGGGACACTGCAGAGTCAATGAGGCTCATTCATTCCCTAAATGACCAGCTTTCAGTGCCAAGGGGAAGGAATGCATTTAACCTCAGAAAAATCACAAATAACCGCACAGCCTTCAGGGAACTCATCCACATCAAAAATGCACATGTGAAATCTGAACATAGTAAGGATGTATTCTACCTTCTAATACTTTGCAACAGCACGAATAAAACTAAGCCGAGAGCTGGAGATGGTTTACAAACCAAGTTTCCCAATCTTGTTTATTTCAATGAGTAAATGTCTGACTAAAATTTCATATGGAAAGAAAATTGCTTCAAACTTTCTAAATGTTGATGTTGCCGTTTAGACATGCTTTTACTATGAATTTGAAAGCCTTTGGTATTGACATGTTAAAATTTGTAGTTGGCCATGAGCCCAAGATTATGTTTGACTTTCTTGAAAAAATAAAATTAGGTCCTCTATCATCTTGAATTAATTTTGTTCCCATAGTGAATCATACTCATTTCATCATATTTACACTAACTCAATTCTTTCTCTAATTTATGATTAAAACTTTAATTTTCCTAGATGCTGCCTATTTCACCTAATTTTGTATCACTGATTTTACCAATATTCTTATTATTAATGGCAGAAAACTTGGAATAAAAAAGTGAACTAACTTTATAATCATCAGCAAGTCACTAAATTAAGAACAAGATGTTTCTTCATCTGCAAAATGAAGATAACAGATATACTGACAGAGCCCTTTCCATGTCCCAGGCATTACTGTTTTTAATGTTCACGCTTCTACAAAAATGATATTATCATCCCTCTTTTACAGAGAGGGAAAAAGGCAGTGAATAATAACTCATCCAAGTTACGCAGCAAAAAAATGACAGCTGGAATGAAAACACTTGTCCTGGCTGTTTCCTAGTTTTATTACAATGACCAGCTGATACAAAGGATATAGAGCCTTTACGCATCATGAAGAGTTCTAAACACGCATGAAGACACAACAGATTATTCAAGAAACAAAAAATGTATAATATAGGATGTCAAGGACTAACCCGTAAAGAATATTTACTCCTCTTTATGACTGGCCCAACCAAGTATCAATACTTCAGTCTCCTGCGACCCTCTGTCTCATCAAAATAAAACTGAGTCACGTTTTAATATGTGTCTCTTATGGGGGGCAAAAGTAAAAGTCCTATTAAAGATATATGACACTGATTAGTCTCCAGATCTATTAAACCCTACATCACTTTGACACGGTAGAAAATTGGGTTAGTTCATCATGATACTTCAGAAAGTTCTATTGATTTTTACTTCATTTTCTCTGGTTTTATTAGTTTTGAAGAAGCTTAAAAAGACTTCCCTTTTACTGGGGAAAAGAAAAAAAAACCTATGCATGATTTTTAATAAATAAAGTATCTCACTGTTCTTTGTGACAGATTTTATTCTTTCATGGGTGCATCTGAGTGAAAGTATGAGGATAATGGTAAAAGAGAGAAAACAGTAGAAAGGCTGCTATAGATTGGAACAATATGGTGGCAGAACCAAAAAACAGAGATTAGCTATTAAAGCTGTTGTAGGAACACCTGGGTGGCTGCCTTTGACTCAGGTCATGATCCCAGGGTACTGGGGATCCAGTCCCACATTGGGCTCCCTGCTCAGCAGGGAGCCTATTCTCTTGTTTGCCTGCTACATCCCTGCTTGTGTTTGCTCTCTCTCGAAATCTCTGACAAATAAATAAATAAAATCTTTAAAAAAAAAAAAAAAGGAGCTATTTCTTTTTTCCCCACACTTTGAGTCCATGCACACCACGGATCTGAAGGGACTTTGTGGAATGGACTTTAAAAAATGGGCCCAATGAAAGTTTATGAATCCTATGGTCTTCTCCACCAGAAGAGCTATCTGCATTATTTTTTTTTTAATCTTTTTTTTTAAGAGTATTTTTTTTTTAAAGATTTTATTTATTTATTTGACAGAGAGAGATCACAAGTAGGCAGAGAGGCAGGCAGAGAGAGAGGAGGAAGCAGGCTCCCTGCTGAGCAGAGAGCCCGATGTGGGACTCGATCCCAGGACCCTGAGATCATGACCTGAGCCAAAGGCAGCGGCCCAACCCACTGAGCCATCCAGGTGCCCCTATCTGCATTATTTTTTAAGAGGAGGAGGAAGGAAGGAGGATGAAGACCAAGAGAATGGGGAAGGGGAGAGGGCGGGTGAGAGGCAGGGAGAACAGGAGAGAGAAAACTTACATAGGGTTATCTGTGCATAGAAGCTCTGAACCTGCTATGAAGGGCAACTTTCAGAGGAGACACTGATTGGCAAGCGAATGAATGCCTCGGGAAACAAAGGAGAAAAGGTACCATGGAGCCAGATCAGAGACGGGCCTGAATGTCTAGGGGAATTTACAATTTCTCCTGCTCAAAGAAGAAACCCTGGATTATTTAACTAGGCAATGCAAAATGTTGGTTACCCAATCACTCACATGACCTACATCAGCACACAGGAGATGCTAGAGGTCAACCACAATGAGTCCTAGGCAAAGTCCAGTCATGGTCAATGGCCGCTCTGGTCCTAAGCTCTTCTACCCCAAATTACGCTGGCCTCAGGCTCTTAGGATCCCAGCAAAACTGAGATCACAGAAAGCAAACCTGGTTTATTAGCACAACTCCCACAGCAAATTTCTTTCCTGCACCTACAGAAAGAACTTTAAGAAACATACAAATTAATTAAAATGGTTTTCACCCCTGATTAATGTACTTATCTGCTTTTCATATTTCAAATTTTTATTTGTGAATTTCAGTTATTCAGATTTCAATGATTTTTCACATACATTATAAAAACAAAGGCAAAGTGTAAAAAAAAAGTAACTCAAAATAATTTTATATTGCTTCTGTCAAAAAAAATTGGCTGTCAATTAACTTCTATATCTAACATTTACTGTTTGCTTTCATATTTTATATATTCTATTTCATTTTGTATAACAACAACAAAATCCTTGTCCAAATAGGTCATATGCAAAATGTGATTTTTGTTTTCTTTTAGGTTTCCTAACCTTTTCAAACATTACAAGGTACATGGCTGGAAATATATGGCTTGACTTTGAGTGATATAGAGCTTTTTAAAGACTACAAACGAACAAAAAATACTTTCACACATTTGAACAAAGTAGTTGATTTTAGTAAATAAAAAAACAAAAACTGACCAAAAAAAAAAAAAAAAACCTTTCAAAATCAGTACAAGGACTTAGATGTATTTAAAGGTATACCTGTACTAACTTTGAGTAGTACAAATACACAGGTACTGGACATCAGATGTCACATTCACAAGCACAGCGTGAACACAATATTAGCATCCTAACAGACACTGAATAGACATGAAACATTTATTATCCTGAGGGGTTTTCACTTGTCCAAAAAGCACTTGCACATGACAATTCGGTGTTCCCCAGGTCAACACGTCCCTATCCCTTAACTGTAACTGTACAATGATTACACATTGGAACACAGGCTTGATCACTTTGGAAGAGAAATTCTTTGAAACTAGACTGAAGTTGATGGATGACAGGTAGACTGTATTCTCAGCTAAAAGCCTGTATGTAACCCAATTTCTATTCATCTCAATTTTGGTAACAAGATCTCCTATCTTAAATGGCATTTTGCAAAGGTAAAAAGAATAGGAAGTGATAGGTATAGGCCACAAAAGCCCCAGGCAATGGAAAGATGTCTAATTATATTGTAGAAATCTACTTAACGTGGGCCAGAATTTTAGACGTAACACCCTAGTTAAGGTAAAGGAAACGTGAAGGCAAAATAAGAATAAGGAACACAAACTCTGCAGAAAGAAAGCTTCTTACCTGCTTTAGAACTTCAACTAAAACTAAACAAAAAATGAAATCTACTGCTAAGTCTCTCCTTTCAAGAAGATAGTCTCTTTCACGTTGCTGTTCATCCCTGCAACAAGAATCCCAAATTAGGATTGCATTTAAGACCATACATTTTAAAATAGCTATTGGTTAACAGTTTGGTTATTTACTGAGCTCCGCGTATGTACGGTGTCCTACAGCAACTGACAGTTCAAGTAGTTTTTAAATTACCCAACGTCTGTACGCTCTCGTTTTCTTTCTCGTGTTGGGTATTTTGTACAGTATTGATAAACACGTCGCTACTGCATCTGTCAGAAATTAAACCCATTCTAAAGGAATCAGTTAAGGAAAATACTTCAAATTTTATTTAGAAAATCTAACATTACTCCATATTTGATTAGTATTTTTTTTTAATTAAGAACTGAAACAAAAATAGTAACTTTTCTGATGAAAATACAGTACCGGGAAACTTTCTGCGCATCTAATGTGAAAAATCACAGGTGGCATCAACTAAAACCCAATTCCAAACTATGGATCATCTCTTGAACCCAGATGGATGTTTTATGCAAAGCCAACACCTCCCTGGCAAATTTGAAGGAGGGAAGAGAAATTCGGGGACTTGAGCAACAGGGAGTCTCGCGGTATCATAATACAGGGTGTGGCAGTCCTCCTGAATCACAACAATTGCTTCCCATCACAAGCCATATGAACTGGACCTTTTCTGAATATTATAACTTCTTCTAGAACCATTAAAGGTCCTCACTGAACTACTGAAATGGCGCTCCTGAAATTCATTTGACTATCCCAGTGATCGGTACCATGGAGTTCCATCGACCTTAACTGGTACCTTGCCCTGATTTACACTTAAGTATGGACTATGCTTTGCTTTCACTATCATGTTCATAACGAAAGTAGTCCATGTTTTTGTTCAGAAATCAAACAATCAGTCTTTGGTTGAGAACACTAACGCCCCCTTCATTGAAAGCGTTTCAATTCTAGGTAGAAGAGTGGAAAATGAGCCCCTTACCCCTTAGACTTTGTGCTGGATCGAGGCCTGTACTCATAGGATTCGTCTTCAGTTCCATTCTGGCGTCTGTACCAGTCAAACAAGGTGCGGAGTAAGGAAGGGAGACAGTGCTCTGCTACTGAGCTCATAGAGCTTATCAACTGAAAACACAAGATGTCATCAGAAGTTAAAGCACATCAAGGTGTCATACTCCTAACTCTATTAGCCATCATTTGGAAATGACCGATATTTCTAAGATGAACAGAGTAATTAAAAAAATTTTTAAAGATTTTGTTTATTTGTTTGACAGAGATCACAAGTAAGGCAGAGAGGGCAGCAGAAAGAGGGTGGGGGGGAAGCAGGGTCCTTGCTGAGCAGAGAGCCTGATGCGGGGCTCGATCCCAGGATTCTGAGATCATGACCTGAGCAGAAGGCAAAGGCTTTAACCCACCGAGCCACCCAGGCGCTCCAATAAATGTGTTTTAAAATAAGAATTAGGGGTTTATCCAAGTAACAAAGTGGGCTAAGCTGTCCACCTTTTTCCTGCCTCTATATAGTACTCACATGACCCTTAGTAACCCTTAGTAACATCTCTGGATATACAGAAGGATACCTGTGAGGGAAGTAGTACGTGTAACATGAGAAAACCACACCTGCCTCCTTCCCCAGGCCAGTTCCTCCTCCATGCTCATGCGAACAAAAGGTTGGAAATAGTGCCGCTAGAATGAATGAAGAGATGAGGAACGGAGAAGACTGTGTTATGTGAGAAGTGTATGAGAGTAAACTTTGTGTCACTCTACCACAGAATGGAGAATTATAACTGCATTATTAATTTGTGACACCCACACATGAACGTATTGGAAATGCGCTATAACAAGCTTTTAAAGCTTAGGATATGTAAGAGGATAGCATAAAGATAAACGTAGTTGGGATGAACAAATGTTCAATTTGAGGCATCCCGGAAACCATCCGAATTCTAGGTGAATGCCAGATTCATTTTACGAATGAACCCAGCGTCCCTGCAGTGGCAGTAAGAAGCACACCAGCTATCATTAGCAAGCAGTCCTTAAGGTCACTTTTCATCTGAAGGATCTCAAGCAAAAAATCGCTCTGCATAGGAATTTCCATATCTGATGCAACTCATTGCCCATAAAATTAATACTTCAAAGTATACAGTCAAACATTCTTTATTTTGTTTTTCTTAACTAAAAAAAATGATGGGCTGCAGGAATATTCAAGTCTTGTTCAGGTCCAGGATTACAGAAAGTGTCAGTTAAAGAAGATAGATAGGTACCTCCAGGAATTAAACCTTTAATTTTCCTAATTCATCTAACTTCAAAATGTACTTCATCCAAGGAAATAGAAAAGAATAAAACAGTTTATTTGATTGTATAAGCTCTTCTTCTCTTTTCATTATCTCTGCCTTCCTCTAGTCATACTTTTATTTATAATTAACCATAATTTGACAGGTAATGGTTTCTAATATAGAAAATTAAAGTAAAAACAAGATTCTAATTTAATTTAACTAATTTTTCGTATTTGTATTTTATAAACAATAAAGATAACTCAAAGCAAATCCTTTGAATATCTAAAGAAGGAACAATAAAATACCATCTACTATTTTAAGTATATATTAAAACAGTTTCTCCCACACTTGGCTTTTTATTGTTGGGGAGGAAAAAACTGAACTATGGGGCATAACCATTTAAAGTTTTATTAATAGTTTACATTAAAAAATGGAAATAGTCCTTAAAATACTTTAATAGAATTTCAAATTCTGACTATACATTTATTCATTAGTGAATTTAAGATCTAAATAATCTAAATATCTTTAAAATAGTATATTAGTAACAGATAAATAAAATTAATTATTGTAATAATTAGAACCTTTTGTAGTAACACTGAGATTTGGTGAGCATAACATAAAGTGATCATAATGTTACTTTAACAGAAACTAGGCTTCCTCTCTATGATTTCTTCTTAGGTCACTAAGTGGCGTATCATTCAGAATCCCCCAGGGATCTATTGTAAAATACAGGTGCTGGAGCCCTGCTCTTGGTAACTCTGTTCTGAACCGGGCTAGAGTCCAGAAACACAATATGCTGTTAAGTCTCTACCAGGTAATTATAGCCAGTCATCTTTATCTAGTCGATGAGATGAACATGAACATAAATTTCTGTTTCCTAGATACATAATTATGAGAAAAGTAGTACAGGAATACTAGAAACAAACAGCTAATCTGGGCTATTGGTTTTTGCAAACAATATATAATAAAATAATTCCTGAATGAATATAATTATGACAAAAATAACACTTGATCAAACATTTAATCTCAGCAAGAAGAAAGAATTAACATCCTAGGAATACTGCATTCAATTTTAAATATTAATGTTCTATTTTAAGGTTCTGATAGCCCCAAAGAGACAAAACCAAAACATTAAAAGGTAAAATATTATGGGGTGCCTGGGTGGCTCAGTAGGTTAAGTGTCTGACTCTTGATTTTGGCTCAGGTCATGATCTCAGGGCTGTGACACAGAGCTCCATATCGGGCTCCACACTGGGCATGGAGCCTGCTTAAGATTCTCTCTCTCGGGCACCTGGGTGGCTCAGTGAGTTAAGCCGCTGCCTTCGGCTCAGGTCATGATCTCAGGGTCCTGGGATCAAGTCCCGCATCGGGCTCTCTGCTCAGCAGAGAGCCTGCTTCCTCCTCTCTCTCTCTCTGCCTGCCTCTCTGCCTACTTGTAATCTCTGTCTAATAAAATAAATAAAATCTTTAAAAAAAAAAGAAAAGATTCTCTCTCTCTCCCTCTGCCCCTTACCCACCCTTTTCTCTCCCTCTCTTAAAAAAAAAAGATAAAATATTATTATGTAAAAATTTTATGAATTGGTACACAAGATTGAGGTATGTAACTGGAAACATTTTAAGAAGATTTCAAAGGACACAGTAAAGAGATTACCAATGAAAAGTAAAAAGTTTTCAGATGCTAAATGACAGAAACTGTGGTGCCTGGGTGGCTCAGTCAATTAAGCATCTGCCTTCAGCTCAGGTCATAATCCCAGGGTTCTGGGATCAAATCCTACACCAGCCTGCCTGTTCAGTAGGGGACTTCCTTCTCCCTCTCCCTCTCCTACTCCCCCTGCTTACACACTCCCTCTCTATCTCTCTCTCTCTGTATCAAATAAATAAATAAAATCTTAAAATAGTAAATAAATAAATGACAGAAACCAATCAAGTTCACAGATCATTCCATGAGCTATAAAGGTCATAGTTCATAACTCCTTCCATTTGTTAAAAAACAAACTACCAATCTCAGACTGAATCTAATGTGTAATGATATAAAGGTTCACTATACAAAATAAAGCAATTTCTTAATATTGGATTTATTTGGACCAGACTGTTAGAATAAACATTTTCCTTTGGAGAAAAAATATCCCTCCAAAATTGGCATACCTGGTCAAACTGAAGATCTTCACCTCTTTGAAGAGATCTAGACAATGGCTTCTCCTATGGTTTAAAAAAAAAAAAAGTATGAATACAAAATATTAGAAATCTTATATATGAAAAGCAGATTCCTGAGTTGGTTTTGTTTTTGTTTTCATTTGTAATTAGATTTATTTTAAACGAAGGTAAGACTCCCTCTCTCTTTCTTTCTCTCTCTCTCTCACACACACGCGCGCGCGTGCTCTACTAAATACACAGACTACCTTTAAAAAAAAAAGAAAGAAATATGTGTTTGCACATGGGGAAAGAAATTGGACAGTTAGAATAACGGGAGGGTTGGGGACTCGGGATGGAAAGTTGTTACTACACAGAATTTTGTACCATTTGAAATTGCGTATCACAGAAGCCAAGGGAAAAGAGAACTACATAAAGAGCGAAGTACTGACAGTGAAACATGATACTTTCATGAGGTGACCTTTCAGTATGGTTGCTTCCTATTAATTTAATCTTCCAATTTAGTGTTGTGTCTTCCTTCAGCACACAACAGTACTGGAATTTTTTTTTTTTAACTTTCCATTTGTTCTGTTCATTTATTCGCTGAAAAAACACATACTGTGCTCCTACTATGAGCAAGCAACATCTGTGACCCAAAGAGGGCTCAGAGGACTCACTGTGGAAAGCTTAGACCCTTTACCTTTCAACAGTGGGCCTGGGGGACGTAACTGATAGTGAACTCTACCCTCTCATCTGCATGCGCACTCTTCTTTGCTTGTATGAAGAAATGACTCAAAAGAGGTCAGTCCAGATCAGTGTCTAAAGTTAGTACAGACAGAGTGTCACGGCGGGCACCTGGGTGGCTCAGTCAGTTATGCATCCCACTCTTGATTTTGGCTCAGGTCATGATCTCAGGGTCATGAGCTCCAGCCTCACGTCAAGATTTTCTCCCCGCCCCCCGGAAGGATGGAAGGATGGATAGAAGGAAGGAAGGAAGGAAGGAAGGAAGGAAAGAAGGAAGGAAGGAAGGAAGGAAGGATGGATGGATGACATTGGGACATAAAGGGGCCTCCACCCAGTAGAAAACAAAGGAGTGAAGGAATGGGCTGTGATACTATGTTGCAATGGATTGAGAGGAAGAGGGAACAAAGTAAATCCTAGACAGAAATTTTGACGGACACTGGATACTGTGATGGTTAATTTTATGTTACAGGGCACCCTGTGATAGCATTTTCTGGGTTTGCCTGTGAGGATGTTTTGGGATGAGATTAACATTTGAATTGGAGAACTGAGTCAAGCAAGTAGACTGAGACTCCCTTATGTGGGTGGACTTCAGCCAACAGGCTGAAAGCCCGGGTTGAGCCAAAATTGCGACCCTTCCTGGAGTAAGATGGACTCCTCCTGCCTGACTACACTGAGCTGGAGCATCAGGCTAGCCCAGCCCTACCACTTTTCCCATATCGAACTGAAACAGGAGCTCTTCTTGGACCAGCTTTCAGGCTGGAGCTCACACCACCTGCTCTCCTGGGTTCCCCACCTGCCCACTGCAGACCTGGGGACTTCTCAGCCTCTAGGATCATGTGAGCCAATGCCTTCCAATAAGTATCTTTTTATACACACACACACACACACACACACACACACACACATGCGCACCCTATTGGTTCTGTTTCTCTGGAGAATCCTAATAAAAACATCATTTCTGGTTTAATTTCTTCTTTGATCCAAAGACGGAATATGTCCCAGGGTGAGCGGGGGGGGAATGTGTTCTACATTTATAAAAAGCACATAAAGGAACATTAACTAAGCAGTTAAAAATAAGAAACAACATCAAAGTACAACAATGGGGAATTGGAGTCAAAAAATCTTGATATAGCTACACATTAGAGTAGTGACAGGTAGAACTAAATTGGTAGATTGGGAAAATGTTCTCAATGTATTAATTAAATTAGAGAATAACAGATTTAATTATCTTATAAAAGGATAAAATGCATATATGATGGTATTACACATATAAATACATTTAAAGCTTTAGAAACATATTTAGCACGCCTTAGTAATAAAAACATAATAACAGGTTGTTTTGTGGTTGAACAATTAGTTTACATTTATTTTCTGTATTTTGTACAAAGAACGTAAATTACTTCCTCTCATTCTTAAACTTGAGGGTTGTTCTTGAGTTTCCCATGCTTGGTGGCAATCCAGCAAATTCATTTAATTTTAGAACAATGTAGGGTAGAGCCATGAAAGTTATGGTTACAGAACAGACGTGTTTTAAAATATGAGAAAAAAACAATGTAACTAAACAAAATCATGAATTATGAAGTGATTTAATTTCCTCATTTTCAAATCTAGTTGTCACTAAACCTCCATGTACACATCTGTTTATTTCTTTACATTTAGCTTCAAAGATTTTTTTTAAAGATTTTATTTATTTATTTTACAGAGAGATAGCGAGCATGAGCAGGGACAGCGGCAGAGGGAGAAGGAGAAGCAGGCTCCCAACGAACAGGGAGCCCAATGCGGGACTCGATCCCAGGACCCCAGGATCATGACCTGAGCCGAAGGCACACGCTTAACCAACTGAGCCACCCAGGTGCCCCAGCTTTAAAGATCTCTCAAGAACTGTTCTTTCTATAAAAGAAAATGTTACCTGAAATTCAGAAGTTAAATCATTCTAGTTTGTTTCTTTTTGTTCTGTTTAATTCAAACAAAATCTATAACATAATGAGTTTAAATTAAGATAGCATAGACAGTGTGCTCCCTTCTGTGCGTCTTCCTACCTACTTGCCTTGCTGGAAACCCCACATATCCTTACCTAACTTCCTTACTGAATACAGGAGACAGCGAGGATTATATTCAAATACACGATGGCTGTTTTATTGAGATTTTTAGGATGAATATCTAAACTTCTCTATGTTAGGCTTTTTTATTGAATTTTAAATACATAAAACATGTATCAAAGAAAAACAAACATCCTTCTTTGAAAGAAATGAGAATTTAGAATATGTATATTTTGAAGTTTCTTTATCTGGTAGAGTCCTATCACTTTCTGGCATTCGGAGCTAATCTTGATGGAAACACATCCGCAAGTATATTTGCCAGTGAAATTGTAAAAACTCCCAGTCTGGCTATCAGTACAACCTGTTTCTAACTAATTTAAATGAAATCAGTAAAGTGCCTGAATTCTGGGGCACTTTACCTTCTTAATAAGGATAGGTTTTTGGCGTGTCCTTGGTACTTGGGCCTTCACAGGCTAAGCGCACTTGGGTGATTATCTTGCAGAACAAGTTCTGTATTTCAAAAACCAATCTATACATCATTTATCTCCAACACGATGATTCTGCACAACCATATAGATGATACCAATTAGCTCTAAAATTTCAGTAAAACACAAAGTCCTACCGCAGTTCCATAGAACACCATTTCTAAAAGTATCTAGAAGTTTGAAAAATAGTGAGCTAAAGGGCCTCTACTATCCTCATATGAACTATTTAAGAGGAGAGGTTGGGGGAGACAGTAAGTGGCTTCTTCGCACTCATTTAATCCCCTTTAACACTCTGTCTAAAGGTCTTCAGTGATATCTTGAGGACTGCTGACCTAAGTGGTTTATTACTCAAATAACATGTTTATACACTAGAGTAATGGCCAAGCACAGTGGAGAGCTTTTCAGAAACAAAATGTTGTTTCATATTAACATATTTTATTTCTCAACAAGCTCATGCTTCCTCAAAGATTTGACATCTTCCCTGAGCTTTCCCTAAACCAAGAAATGGAAGTAGACTATTTTTCACATAAGAAGAACTCAGAAATGATTTTTGAATGCAAAAGGACACTTAAGTTACCATAAGTACAAAAACATAAAACAAGTGTACTGTACTAAATAGAAATTAGTAGCCAAGAACTCTGTACTAACCTCTCAATTTAAGCATAGGGTGATTGAGGACACACTCATCATTGCGGAAGCAGTTGGGGTGTCTTCCAATAAGACATTTTAAAAAGATACATCCTTGAAAAATCTTTATAGCATAAGCAACCCATTATGACAACAAAAAAGAATAGAAATTATTTTCTATCTTCATGCACGTATGCAAAGCCTTTTGTGCAAGAATGTTTACCATATTTTTACCATGTTTTTTTAAAGTAGCCCTAAATTAAGGTAATTCCCAAACTGACTATCAATAGAGACTAGTAAAAAAAATTACGTTACATTCTTTTATCAAAATAATATTGAACAGGGATGCCTGGGTGGCTCAGTGGCTTAATCCTCTGCCTTTGGTTCAGGTCATGATCTCAGGGTCCTGGTATCGAGCCCCACATCGGGCTCTCTGCTCTGCAGGGAACCTGCTTCTCCCTCTCTCTCTTGCCTACTTGTGGTCTCTCTCGCTCTGTCAAATAAATAAATAAAATCTTTTTAAAAAATTAATAAAACAATACTGAACTATTAAAAAAAACGAGGCAAATTTATACAGGCTAATGCAGAATAATCTCCAATTTACTTTGTTCAAAATATGTAAACACAGAAATAGACACACACAAACACACACATATAAAACCTCCCATTTGTGCTTTTAAAAAAAGGTGGCAAAAAAGGTTAAAAATTAAAAAAATTTTTAAAAAAGGTGGCAGATGCTACAGAGATGGCTAACAGACATGGAAAATGATGGACTACAAACTGTGGACAGTGTTTATCTTGATACAGAATGCAAGTAAGAGTCCTTACTCTTGTTATATGAAATTTAGAACTATTTCCACTTTTTATAATGTCATTATTTCATAATAATATAAAAAACGAACAATGAGGGGCGCCTGGGTGGTTCAGTTGGTTGCGCCTCCAACTCTTGAGTTCAGCCCAGGTCATGCACCTCGGGGTTGCACAACAGAGCCCTTCAGTGGGCTCCACACTCAGCGGGGAGTCTGCTTGGGATTCTCTCTCCCTCTCTCTATGCCCCCGCCCAAATAAATAAATCAATAAATAAATCTTAAAAAAAAAAAGTAAAAAAGAAAAAAAATCTAAAGATCGAATATTCTAAGGTTCCCAATCTTTATGTTCTAATTTGATTCCTTAAGTAGCACATATGTACCAAGAGCAGCATGTAGCCTGCAGGGAAAGCAAGAGCATTTACTGAAAGGATTCTGGTAGTATTAACAATGATGTGGAAATACCTCAGTAATTTGCAATTAAAGAGAGCAGGCTTAACACACACAGAGACTCCACTCTCTCCTAAAACCTGACCAAGACAACAGTAAAAGAATTTTTAGAAGACTTAAAAATTAAAACCAAAGGGTAGAGAGAATGCGAGAGATAGTAAAGCCCAACCAAGACATTTCAGCCAACAAGAGTGAGTCCTAAGTAGGCAGGGGGAAAGTTGGGCGTCTATTCTCCACAGTCACTCACTCATTCACCTGAATTATTTACTGAGTGTACTGTATGCCAGGCACAGTTCTAGGCTGTAGAGACACAACCACGAGCAAAATGGAAAACAATCCCTGTCTTCATGAAGCTAAAAGTCTAATGAGAGAACCAACTAAAATGTCTATTCTCTTAGACAGACTTCAGGACAGGAGGCTGGAATGCAGGGTGAGATTTTAGACAGAAGGACCATAGAGGAGATGACATTTGAGTCTCAACAGGTGGAAAGTGGGTGAGCTTGCCACACAGGGTGGAGGAAAGATAATCCCGTCAATGCTTTGCAATTCTTGTGGATTTGGAGAACTTCAGTGCTCTGAAAGTGTAGGTAAAGGTGGAGTCAAAGACAAGAGGGCTGGTTGAAGGATTAAGGAAAACCGAGACCCTCTCTTTCCTTCCCTTCACCAGCTCTGTCTTCCACCTTCCCCATGGAACAGCTGTCCTTCTCAGGACAGGGTGAAACAGAAATGCTGACTGGTGGATGCTATAGTGGAAGACGAGATAACACACTGAAGACAGGGAGCTCAAGTAAACATCTACGTGCCAAATACCAACAAACCCAGTTATCTTCAGCCTCGAGACCCCTAGGTCATCAGCTAAAGCCTCCCATTTGGGGTACTGGAAGAACCTTCCCTAGGGACCCTGACAGACTCCAGAAATAGACCTGACATTGATGATTCATTCAGATGACTACACACTGAAGACTGCAGTCAAAAAGGCCTACCCATCCAGGTTTCCAGTCTGTTTCATGCCGTGCTTGTGAAATAGAACAAATTACAACAGGCATACATGTAAGGAGAAGGCAAAACTTTTAGAAGAAACAGATCATATGAGGAGAAAAAAATTTTTTTAATTAAATAAATGTACTTAATATTGTCAAAAAAAAAAAAAATACTGGCTATTTCGGAGCTGTAAAAATGCTGGGCCTAAACCAAATGAAGTCTAAATGAGCAGGTGATTGGTTAAAGCCTTTTTTCTTATCTTCTTTTCTAGTCACTGGCAATCTAAAAGATTAACAGATAAGCTAGAGTGTGCCTGGATCACTAATCAAGGATTGATCCACCTCCTTTCAGGGGGGAAGAGACCTAAGGTACTGGATTGTGGCTTGCAAGCTGCAATTTCAATCAGTGATGGCCTTCCTTCCCCAATCTTCCCCCTAAAATGAAAATGAAGTTGTGGCTAAAAATCAAGGTCCACTAATTTTATTATGGCTTCCAATATGAGAATGAGAAGGCCAGTTCTCTCATTTTAGTGGTAGATTAACTCTTTTAGCAAAATCCCTTCACATCTGTGCTGCTACGTTTTTATGTAACTTACTGTCTGACTGATGATGAGACATGTTAGTATCCTTTTATGTAACAATGCATGGATGCTAGTTTCTTTGAAGTGAGCCTGCAAGAGTTTCATTCAAGAACTCGAGAGACTCATCTTAGATGGTTGTTTTTACTAAAATAAAAATACTGAAAAAATTTCACAATAAACGAAATCACGATAAACAAATTTGAAGCTGTAATATCAACACTGTCACAGTATTAGATTAAATGTATCATTGTCTAATCTTTTTTAAAGATTAGATTAAAATTGGGGGGAAGAATTTTTTTTTAATTTATTCTGGGGGGTGTGGGGGTGGTGGGCAGGGGAGGAGCAGCAGGAGAGGGACAAAGCAGACTCCACCCTGTGCCCAGAGCCCAATGTGGGGCTCGTTCCCAGGACCCTGAGATCATGACCTGAGCCGAAACCATGAGTCGGATGCTTAACAGACTTTGTCCTTGGTTGCTATAGTCCATTACACTGGGGGTTTCCTGGTATGTCAGGAAGAGTAAGCAAGGAGTGTTTCTTCTAAGTACAATGATGGGGTAAAAACATCAATTTTCTGATGGAAACCTCACCACTGTTCACCAAATTTTATAATCTCCGACTACATAGCAGATGTCTCTTTAATTAGCTACTAAATTACAGAATAAAATATAGTCAGCCTCAGACTGTTATAAAAGAACTATTAAAAGCTATGGCTAGAATGAGGATATTATATTTCTTTAGAGAACAAAGGCTACACGACACAGTGATGTTCTGTAAGGCTAACGTCAAGTTAAAATACAACTTTTTACCCCTCACCTTCTACTAGGCATCTACCACCACAGGCAGGACTATAAAAAGGCAAAGGAGACCTGGGTCCTGGTATCAAGCAGCTCACATCAGAGGAGATAAACATGTAAGCAGTTAACAGGACAATGTCAGAATCTAGGAGTATGAAAAATTTTGATGATAAAACAAAGATTCCTACAGGTTGAAGAGAATCACTACGAGAGAGGGAACATGTGGGAAGTCTGGAAGGATGAGTAGAGGCTTAAAATAGAGAAGAGTTAAGAGTATTTTGGATCAAGAGAAAAGGAAGAACACACCAGGACAAAAGAATATGTAGAGGACACGTTAAGGGTCATAGGAGACATGAGGGTAAGAGAGTCATGAGACATGATACAAATTGCAATAAGACTGTGAAGAGGCCAGAACGACCCACCAAGAACTTGAATTCATCCCCCGGCAACAAAAAGTCAGCAAGATTTTTAAAAGAAAAAGGTAATAATATTTGTTTTAGATGAAGCAAAGTCTGGTGAGAGCAAGACAAATGGAAAGGTGACAAACCACTTACTTTCTGGTTATTGCAATGACCTACTATGAGCGAAGCTGACCCTGAGCTAGGATAGTGACCACGGCATTGGAAGAAAAAGAAAGGAGGAAGATATAAAATCACCATTTTATAAACTCAAATTAGGTAATTTCACCCATTTTCTTGTAACACTTACTCTCAAGAACTTTATATGTCAAAATTAAACTTCCTTTAATATATAATATTTGAGAGCTGACAGGACCATACCACATGTTGCTATTTATTAAATATTTTACAAAATAATAAATAAATAAGTATTTTATAAAATAGGTGACATGTTTTTTAAAAGTGCTGTGCAAGTTGAAAGTTGCTGAAGCTGGGGGCGCCTGGCTGGCTCAGTCGGTGGAAGGTATAACTCTTGATATCAGGGTTGTGAGTTTGAGCCCCATGTTGGGAAAAGAGATGACTTAAAAAACAAAATCCTTAGGGGCACCTGGATGGCTCAATCAGTTAAGCATCTTCCTTCAGCTCAGGCCATGATCTTGAGGTCCTGGAATTGAGCCCCTTAAGGTGCTCCCTGCTCAGCAGGGGTCTGCTTCTCCCTCTCCCTCTGTCCCTCCCACCGCTTGTGCTCGCTCGCTCTCTTTTATTTATATAAAGAAATAAAATTTTTAAAAATAAATAAGTAGGGGGCACCTGGGTGGCTCAGTGGGGTAAGCATCTGCCTCCAGCTCAGGTCATGATCTCAGGGTCCTGGGATCGAGCCCCATATCGGGCTCTCTGCTCAGTGGAGAGCCTGCTTCCCTCTCACTCTCTGCCTGCCTCTCTGCCAAATAAATAAATAAACTCTAAAATAAATAAATAAATAAAATCTAAAAAAAAAAAAACAAAAAAAATCCTAAAAAACAAGGAAAGAAAAAAAGCTGTTGAAGCCAGGCAATGGGTTTTAGAGGGTTCATCACACTATAAGCTATACTTTTATATATAACTTGAAATTTTTCTTAAACATTTTTCTTTTTTTCAGGTTTACTGAGATAGAACTGACAAATGTAACTATAATGTGTTTGAAGTGTACAGTATGATGATTTGGTATATGTACACATTGAGTTAATTAACATGTCAATCACTTTACATATTTACCTTTTGGGGGGGGTGAGAACATTTAAGGTCTACTCTCTGCAAATTTCAAGTTTATAATACAGTATTATCAACAAGTGACTATATTCCAAAAACTTTTTTAATGTTTCATTTTTTTTAAAGTGGCTCCCTTTCTTACTGTATGTCAGTTAAACAAGCTACTGTAGCATACTACAGAGTAATTCACAGACCACCGATGAAGAAAATAACACTTTATAGATTAAGCACATCAATAATCAAACCTCATAACCATTAATTCATATCTACGAGTCCTTATAAACCCTGTTTCTAAGGGGGAACTTTATATACCTGCTGTAAATGTATACGCACCGATCAAAACAAAATCATTAATGTGCTACACAGAAAGCAACTGTGGAATGATTTAAATGGAATACAGTGAGCTGCCGTTTTAAAACATACATTGTGGCTAATGCTCTCTTCTATATTATTATTTACCGGACCCCAAACACTTTTTGCGGAGTTGCTTTCTTCACAGTAGTTTCTTCTCTACTTAAAGACAGCAAGAAACTCGCTCGCAGGCATGCGCAGACCCATTCACATCCCTTTGCAATCTTAGCCATGTTACTTTTCTTAGTGAAGTAGGACTTAAGAAAGCAGAATATTCCCTCCTTCACCTTCCCACCCTTCTTAGATTATCCCTGTTCTCTCCTGTTCCTTTCCCCACTTCCTTCCTAGGCAGGGAGTACAGCAAAGTGAGTAAGTATACAGGCTCTGAAGCCATTACTGCGCCTAACTTCTCATTCTGCCATTCCGTGGCTTTGAGCTTCAGGCAAGGAGCAAACCCCTGGGGTCTCAGATCGCTGGTGAAAACCTATCCCTAACCCAGTTGCGTAAGGAGTAAGTAAATTCCAGCGGTGTCATACCCCACCTCCACCTTCATTGTGACCATCCTAATTTTAACTGACCCTGTGGTTTTGATACGTCACAGATTCAACCCCTTTAAATTCCAAAAGGTATTTCCTAAAGTTGTATCACCCTCCTAAAACTCTTCTCAGGCTGTTTAATTCCCAAGTCCAGTAACTTCTCTCAGTGTTCATTGTACTCTTCCCCTCCATATCATTTGACAATAATAATGCCATTCTACACTCTCTCTTGATCATCATCTGCTCTCTTGGCTTTACTACTCTCTCTCATAGATGATGCCAAAATCTCTATTTCCGGTCATCATTTCTGGTCACTGACAAAGAATTCCCAGCTACCAATAAAGTAATTCCACGTGTTTTACATTACCAGTATCTCAAGCTTACCATTCACACAAGAAAAATTATCTTATTCTCCTTTCCTACCCCAGTAACATTCTCGTGTTCTTTAATCTAATATCATCTCTTCTAACATGTCAAAGAACTCTTAACCTTCACTTTCCCTCGAAACACCTACTCCTGTTTGTTGAGTTCTACTAATTCTGTTATCCTACTCTCTTCCTCACCCACTCCACTGTTAATGCCCTAATTGAAGACTCTGTTCATTCCAGCCTGTATTATATACAACAGCTAAACAGTAGTCTCTGCCTTTAAAGACTGTATTTTTTAAGTAATCTCAACACCCAACATGGGGCTCAAACTCACTACCCAGAGATTAAGAGTCATATGCTGTACCCACTGAGCCAGCCAGGGGCCCCTCTACCCTCTGCTTTTAATCTCCCCTCCCTATGAGTGTCTAAGCACTGTATTATCTATCACAATAGCCTTCACAGCCCCTCAGAATCTGACTCAAATGTTTGTTTTCATTCTTTCTCTTCCTTCCCCTTTACCATAAGCTCTAATCATATGGAGCTTCTCAGAACGCTTAAGTTTGCCTCATGCATGCACTCTACGTCTAAAAATAAGTTTACAGTTTTATTATAAGTTTGGCGACTGCCATATCATCAACTTGCAGAATATTCTAGATTTTCCTTTATTTTCTCTTATGTTTTATCTGGTCTCAACAATTCCTGTTGGTAAAATCCATTTTTGTTCTCTAGTGACCTGCGGTGACTTAACAAGGCGCAGTCTGAAGTCATCACAGCTTTCTAGATCGTCACTTTACTAATCTATCTCTTAATTTTTAGACTTTATTTTTTTAGAGCAGTTTTAGGTTCACAGCAAAACTGAGCGCAAGGTACAGATTTCCCACATATCCTATCCCACACTGGCCTAGCCTCCCCACCAGGGTGGTACATTTGTTATTACAGATGAAACTACAATGACAACTTCCTAATCATACAAGTTCTGTAACTGGCATTACAGTCCACTGTTGGCGTTGTATGTTCCGTGGGTACGGGCAAACGTATGATGACGTGTGTCCTCCACTGCAGTATCACACAGACTATTTTCGCTGCCCTAAAAATCCTCCTCCTTCTGCCTCTTCATCGCTCCACCCCCAGCTCCTCTCCCCAGTGCTCATTTTACCATCTTCATAGTTTGGCCTTTTTAAGAATGTCACAGAGTTGGGACTCTACAGTATGCAGTCTTTTCAGATTCGCTTCTTTTAATTCTTTTTCAAGCACATTATTTCCTTTGGAAACTTTGTATTATAATGGTTCGTGCAAAAGTTAAGAAAATATTTCAGATTTATAGGTCAGCTCTACTCACCAAGGGTTCAGCCATTACAACTTCAATTTTCTTTTCAGCCTGAACAGCAAATTCTGCGAAGAGGCTCTTGATGACATATTCACCAGGCTTGATATCTGGGTCAATCGTAATGCTTGACATGATGATATTCTTTTTTCCCAAAGTGGAATGAAAGTTGGAGGAAGCACAGTACTTATTCACTTTGCTGACTGGTGCTGAAGCTAAAAATAGAAGAAACAAAAGAACTCTAATGATCAACACAAGGATGAGACCCACCGTGACCACCCTATTTAATATGCTTCCTGTCCCTAAACCCTGTCCAGGTCTCCCAATCTGTATGATCATACTCTATTTTTCTTTACTATACTTGCTACATTCTTACAAACTGCCCAACTGTAATTTAGTTATGTGTTGTTTTTTATGTACTCTTCTTCTTTTGACCCTACTAATGTGAAATTCCTAAAAACAGGGATTCTCTTTTGTCTTTTTTGTTCACTCAATAAATCCCAAGTGCCTAGAACAATGCTTAGCATATACTGGGTATATAATAAATACATACTAATTTATCAATTCTAAACGAAGTGATGTGTAATGAAGGGAATAAAACAGATGGGAATAAGGGAAACACGATTGGTTAGGGCACTGAAAGATACTATTTGGGAAAGCATGATTAGGAAAAGGCCTCACTGAAGAAGCTACATTTAAACTCATCTGGATAGCAAAAAAGAGGCAGCAAGGCAAAGCACCAGGAACAGAAAGCGCTAAACTGAGTGCGCATATTTGATAAACAGAAAGGAGACCAGTGTGGCTGGAGCTTAAGGGAAGAAGCTGGGGTGACGGGCAATTTCAGACGAGGTCAAAATCATGAGTCAGGGATTTAGAACTTTGTAGGGAAATCAGATTTTATTCTAAGTGAAATTAAAATTCAGTGGAAAGTATTAACTTGAAGAGGGATAGGATCTTGCTTCTCTTCAAAGATCTCTCCAGCTCCTCCAGAGAATGGACTAGACGGCAGCATGGATACTCAGGGATGCTACTACACAGGCTCAGGTAGGACAATACTAGCTCAGGGTAAGAGGATGGAATGCACAGGAGAGGAGGAAAGGACTTGACATTTGTTATGTGTTAGTGAATCTGGCATCAAGGTGAGGGAAAGGAACTGGCAATGACTTGTAGGATTTTTTTTTTAAAGATTTTATTTATTTATTTGACAGAGATCACAAGTAGGCAGAGAGGCAGGCAGAGAGAGAGGGGAAGCAGGCTCCCTGCTGAGCAGAGAGCCTGATGTGGGGCTCGATCCCCGGACCCTGGGATCATGACCTGAGCCGAAGGCAGAGGCTTTAACCCACTGAGCCACCCAGGCACCCTGACTTGTAGGATTTTTATTGCAATCTTTCAAAGGACAGTGGTGCCATGTCCTCATCTAGGGACGTCCCAGCGCCTGCCCCAGCTGGGGTACAAAAAGAGCACACGTCAACTGCTACAGTCTCTTTATTGTCACAGGTTTTGTCCTCTTGACTGCTGGGCCTCCTATCTTCACTTTATCCAGTCACCTCGGCCTTTCAGTCGGCTGTGTAACACAGACCGTTCCCTTCCCAAACTTAGCTCACGTCACTGTGGCCTAGATATTCACTGAAAACCTGCAAATTTGTACTTCTCTACCCCAACCTGATCTCCAGGTAATGCCCTTGCATAAGGTGTCCCCAAAGCGAACCCCTCCATGAAAACATGAAACATGCTGAATTTCTGTATGTGTGTACATAACTATGGGGCAAATTTATTCTAAATATATACTCTCCAAACCAATAATCTGTTCTGTCAAAAAGCAAACAAACCCAGCCCTACTATGCCATAGTGTGCCAAAATAAATAAAGGTGACGCATGATAACGCCAAAAGAAAATTCTAGAAAGTAATGCAAAATACAAATATTTTACTTCAGAAAAAATAACTGCAAATTAAGAAAAAAAAATTGTTGAAAGAATTTTCAAATATTTGGCCTCCCTTCATGTCCTAGTCATAATCTTTATTTATTTATTTTTCCACAAAACAAGAGTATTTTCCCTCCAAAACCAAAATTAAAAATTAGTCATGCATGATGCTTATATATTGAAAAATAATCTAAAGAATATTACAAATTGTGAATATTGCATCTAAAACTAAACATCTTTGCAACACTTCCAAATCAAAATATATGATGTATTGTATTCTAGTACTAAAATTATATAATAAGCACAATTCAAAACAAAAATTCACAGTCCTTTGAACACAGTACACACTATTTATTTTAAAACAATGACCTGTTTGTTTACTCTGTTCCATAATCCAACATTGTGTATTATAAAAGAGAGAATCTGTTCACAACTATTACTGTGAAAAATAGAGATCTTAAAAGAAATTATTTTGGATCATTAAGCAAACTCTATATTTTATACCCATATTATGTTGGATAACCATAGGAAATCATAAAATAGTAAACAACAATGACAACAAAAACTACTCAGACAGTTTCCAGAAGGTTAATTTATATTTTAGACATAAAAACGAGGATAAAACATTTTCGAGACTTTGACTTAAGGTCAGAGTTAACAAAATATATCTTTTCTTTTAATGAAGATTTGTAAACCTTGAAATAAGATTCATAAGATCATAGCAGTTACAAAGTGTCTTTGGCTTTAACTTTACAATAAATGTACCCAAAGAAGCTTTGTAATAGATCTGGTATTTAAATTCTAGACTTTAATGAGGTATAGCCTTTTTATTATTTTTTTTTTTTAGATTTTATTTATTTATTTGACAGAGAGAGAGAGATCACAAGTAGGCAGAGAGGCAGGCGGGGAGGCGGGGCGGGGAGCAGGCTCCCTGCTGAGCAGAGAGCCTGATGCAGGGCTTGATTCCAGGACCCTGAGATCATGACCTCAGCCAAGGGCAGAGGCTTAACCCACTAAGCCATTCAGGTGCCTTGAGGTATAACCTTTTTTAAATGACGTTTTTTTTTTAACAGTTTCTCCAAAAAAGAAAAAAACTAGCTAAAATGACCTCTCAAATAATTTGCCTTTACCGTCTTACACTTCCTAGAAAGTATAAATTAAGCATAAACAAATATTTCTAGGCATCAAAATAGCATATTTTAAGAAATTTGCTGGGTGCCTGGGTGGCTCAGTGGGTTAAAGCCTCTGCCTCTGGCTCAGGTCATGATCTCAGGGTCCTGGGATTAAGCTCGGATCTGGTTCTTCTGCTCAGCAGGGGACCTGCTTCCCTCTCGCTCTCTCTGCCTGCCTCTCTGCCTACTTGTGATCTCCCTCTGTCAAATAAATAAATAAAATATTTGAAAAAAAAAAAAAAAGAAATTTGCCAATAAAGCCAAAAGTTTCAGAACCTGCACTTATCTTCTAAAGATTTCTCTTCCAAATATCTGCACTACCTTCTAAAATAAAAATATCTCAAGCTTGAGAAAATCCAATTTTTATGAAAAACGAATGTTTTTAAATCAAATTTATTTATTTCAATTGTATTTCTTAGTATTTCATGAATGCTTGTTGACTCCATTAATACCAAAAAGTAATACAGAACATACATACTTAATGAGATTTCTGGCCGTAAAACAATCTAACGTTGATGTTAAGGACTGGCAAAGTAAATTATCTTTATAATCTAATAAACAGAATGCTCTGTAGATGGCTGAAATGACATCGTTAAAAAATACTGAATGGCACGGAAAAATATTCAATGTATGGAGTTAGGTGTGAAAAGGTCATAAGAGAGTAAGTACATAAAACCAAAATAAGGGACGCCTGGGTGGCTCAGTGGGTTAAAGCCTCTACCTTCAGCTCAGGTCACGATCTCAGGGTCCTGGGATCGAGCCCCACATCTGGCTCTCTGTTCAGTGGGGAGCCTGCTTCCACCCCATCCCCACCTGCCTCTCTGCCTACTTGTGATCTCTCTCTCTGTGTCAAATAAATAAATAAAAAAAAATCTTTAACAATAAAAAATTAAAAGGCAAGAAGACTATCTGCAACATAGAACAAACACAGAGCTAATCAATTTACCCCCATCCACAGAGCTTTAATGAAGTCGGTTAGAAAAAACCCTCGCCCCCAAACTGAAAACTCCCAGTTTTGTATTTCACTGTAATGTTCAGCTTTGGTAAAGCTGTGTGACTATTTCTTATATTCAGCTAATAGTTAAAGAACAAGGGTGGTCTCTCTACACAAGGTGAAAAGACTAGTTTCCACATAACTAGATTAACCTGACATCATCTGTTTGAGTTAAATGTTTTATAATGTAAAACAGTAAGACTTCCCTATATGTTATCATAAAATTTTGAAAACTTTATGTAAGCTTATGAGAAAACGAAGACATACCTGTTAGAGCATAATTCTTTTTTTTTTTTTTTAACATTTTATTCATTTTTTGACAGAGAGATACAGAACATAAGTAAGCAGAGTAGCAGACAGAGGGGGAGAGAGAGAGAAGCAGGCTCTCCTCCGAGCAGGGAGCCCAATGCAGGGCTTAATCCCAGGACCCTGGAATCACGACCCAAGCCGAAGGCAGACACCCAACCGACTGAGTCACCCAGGCGCTCCTAGAGCATAATTCTTAAGAACGCAGTTCAGGTATTAAATTACAAATTTTAGGAGCCCAATGTCATATCAAGCATCCTTGGACTACAATTCACTAAACTCTAACTGCTGACAAAAATAATGCAAGACCTGAATAACTAAAACATGGGAATATAGGCTCGCATGTGTATTCTTTTTAGATAAAGTGCAAATAAAAAATAAATATGGTATTTTTGGACAGCTTATTTATATAGCACTGTACCTCGCATATTTACTAAAATAATTATCTTTTTCATGCTCTTAAGACATCTAGACCCTGATAAATTTAAATTTAGTCAAAGAGAGCAGACAAATGAGAAGACGTAACTCCTAAAATGAGATGTGTTTGGTCTTACTACTTTTTTTTTCTTTAAGATTTTATCTATTTATTTGTCAGAGAGAACATAAGCAGGGGGAAGGGTGGACAGAGGGAGAAGCAGGCTCCCCACTAAGCAAGGAGCCCAATGTGCGACTTGATCCTAGAACCCTGGGATCACGACATGAACCAAAGGCAGACACTTAACCAACTGAGCCACCCAGGTGTCCATTTTATTACTTTATAGCAACGATTCTCAGCTTTTTTTTTTTTTTTTTGCTTCCACTATGTTCCTACACACAGCATTCTAAACAGTAACATCTCTCAAAATACAGAGCCATTCTCAACAATTGGGATATCTCAGATAGGAATGGGTGGGGGCAGGTAGCTGTGGTTCAAAAAGATCCCAGCGGAGTCTGTGAAAAATGCCTACAGTTGGCCTACCTCTGAGAACAGGTCTTTAGGGGTAAAAATTCCTACTTTATCATCACAATTTTCTATATGTATGGGCATATCACACACATATGTTTATGTATAAAAATGCAGAAGAATAACAAAGTTCCATACAATTGCTTACTATCATAATTATTACTTTCACGGTGGGGCACCTGGGTGGCTCTGTCTGTTAAGGGAGTGAATCTTGCTTTTGGCTCAGATCATGATCTCATGGGTTATGAGATCAAGCCTCACCTTGATTCTCTCCCTCTGCCCCTCCCCCAACTTCCTCTCTCTCAAATAAAAAAATCTTTTTTTGAAAAATTATTATTATTACTACTTACACAAGCTAACAATAAAAATTTTGATGACCACCCAAGAAAAAAAAAGTATGAGGTAAATGGCCTTGGAACAAGAACAAATGTAAAAAATGTTTCTGAATTAAAAAAGCAAAACCAAAATTCTTAGTTTGAAAAAGGAAGCCTATATCCCAGAAAGTTCTATTGTGGATATCAACAAGCTGATTCTAAAGTTTATATGGAGAAGCAAATGACCCAGAACAGCCCACACAACACTGAAAGATAAGAAAAAAACTGGAGGACCTACACTACCCAATTTCAAGGCTCACTTTAAAGTCCCAGGAAAGGGGCACCTGGGTGGTTCAGTGGGTTAAGCGTCTGCCTTTAGCTTGGGTCATGATCCCAGGGCCCTGGGATAGAGCCCTGCATCATGCTCCTTGCTCAGCGGAGAGCCTGCTTCTCCCTCTGCCTGCTGCTCCCCCTGCTTGTGCTCTTTCTCTATCTGACAAATAAATAAAATTATTAAAAAAAAAAAAAACCCAAAGTTCCAGTAAAGAGACAGTGTAGTATTGGTGAAAAAACAAATAGATTGGTGGAAGAGAACAGAGAGTCCAGGCATAGATCCACACAGAGTCAACTGCTCTCTGACAAAGGCAAGGCAATCAATGGGAAAAGAAGACTTTTCCACAGATGATGCTGGAATAACTGGACATCCACAGGCAGAGGCGGAAGAGAAATCATCAACCCAGACACAGAGCAGACAACTTTCACCAAAATTTACTCTAAATGGATCACAGATTTAAATGTAAAATAAAAAGCTACAAAATTCCCAGAATATAAGGCAGACGAAAAGCTAGGTATTTTTGGGTTTGGCAGTGACTTTTTAGATATAACACCCAAATGGAAGCCTTTGAAAGAAAAATCGATAAGTTGAGCTTTAGTAAAATTAGTAACTTCAGTTCTACAAATGACACTGTAAAGAGAATGAAAAGAGGGGGCGCCTGGGTGACTCAGTCAGTTAAAGTGTCCGGCTTCACCTCGGGTCATGATCTCAGGGTCCTGGGATCAAGCCCCACATCAGGCTCCCTGCTCAGCAGGGAGTCTGTTTCTCCCTCTCCCTCTGCTCTTGTGCTCTCTCTCATTCTCCCTCTATCTGTCTCTCTCAAATAAATAAATAATATTTTTTAAAAAGAAAGAATGAAAAGACAAGGCACAAATTGGGAAAAAAAATCTTTGAAGAATATATAACTGATAAAGGACCGCTATCCAAAAATATATAAAGTCAACAAGTAAATAACCCAATTTTAAAAAAAGGGGGGGGGCAAATATCTGAACAGATCCCTCAACAGTGAAGGCACAGAGATGACAATTAAGTATATGAAATGGTGCTCCACATCAGGTCTTCAGGGAACTGCAAATTAAAAGGACAATGACATACGACCACCACACACCTACTGGAACGGCCAAAAATCCAGAACACTGAAAACATGAAATGTCGGTGGCCGGTATGGAGCAACAAGAACTGTCATTCATCACTTGTGCAAATATAAAATGGTGCGGGCACTCTGGAAGATGGTTTAGATGTTTCCTACAAAACTAGGCATCCTTTTACCATATGACCCCCGCAGCCACGCTCCTTCGTATTTACCCAAAGGACTTAAAAATATGTCCACATAAAAACCTTAATATGGATGATAATTATAGCAGCTTTATTCATAACTGCCAAAACCTGGAAGCACCCAAGATGTCCTTTGGTAGGTGAATGGAAAAATAAACGTTGGCACATCCAGATAATGGAATATTGTTCCATGCTAAAACAAAATGAATGATTAAGCCAAGAAAAGACTTAGAGGAAACCTACATGTGTATTATTGAGCGAGAGTAGCCAATCCGAAAAACTACATGATTCCCGCCGTATGCCATTAAGAGAAAAGCAAAAGTTCGACGGCAGTAAAAAGCAGCATGATTGCCAGCGGTTGGAGGGAGAGATGGATGAATACGGGGTCACAGGTGATTCTGAGGACTCCGAAACTATTCTGTATGATACTGTAATGATGGGAACATATCATTATATTTGTCAAAACCCATAGAATAGACAACACAAAGAGTGAACCTTAATGTAAACTATAGACTTTGTAAACTATGATTATGATGTGTCAAGTAGGTTCATAAATGATAACAACTATATCACATTAATATAAAATGTTAATAATAGGAGAAATGGGGGCAGGATAAGGGGGTACATGGGAGCTGCTTGTACTTTCTGCTCAAATTTTCTGTAAATTTTAAACTGCGCTAAAAAACAAAGTCTGTTTTTTGTTTTTGTTTTTGTTTTTTTTAACTCAAAAAGAAGGGGCACCTGGGTGGCTCAGTCAGTTAAAGATCTGCCTTCGGCTCGGGTCACGATCTCAGGGTCCTGGGAATGAGTCCCGCATGGGGCTCCCAGCTCAGCAGAGAGCCTGCTTCTCTTGGTCCTCCCCACTTGTGCGTGCGCGCGCGCTCTCTCTCTCTCTCTCAGATAAATAAATAAAATCTTAAAAAAACAAAAAACAAAAAACTCCAAAAGAAAAGCCCATTCTATCCCTGTCAGCCAGAACCAAAGACGCCTGGGAAGAGTCAAAATAAACAACAGCTCAAGCTAAAGCTTAAAACAATAATGTACTTGGATCAAGCTGAGAGAAAGGAAACAGATTATAAGTCAATTAAAAATAAAAATGTCAAAAACACAAATCAGGTTACATGGTAGACTAAAAGGAGAAACAAAGTTAGCAAAATCAGTATCAGGGAATAATAGCGAATTTCAACTTTTGGTGGTGAGGCCAATTAGGTTGTTGTAAGCTCTCAACAAACTATCCAGAGAAAAAGGGCACATTTGGAAGCAACTGTATCAGAAGAGGAAATAAAGATAAATAATAGGTATGCTGTGGGTGTTGAGAGGTATAATATGAAAGCATCATTTGATGACTTCAGTACACATACACAGTTTGCTGTAATCTCAAAATTTCTTCAGAAATGCAAGAAACTGGGGCACCTGGGTGGCTCAGTGGGTTAAAGCCTCTGCCTTCGATTCAGGTCATGATCTCAGGGTCCTGGGATGGAGCCTCGAATTGGGCTCTCTGCTCAGCTGGGAGCCTGCTTCCTCCTCTCTCTCTGCCTGCCTCTCTGCCTACTTGTGATCTCTGTCTGTCAAATAAATAAACAAAATCTTAAAAAAAAAAAAAAAGAAAGAAAGGAAGAAAGAAATGCAGGAAACTCACACCAGACATTTTATTTCTGACAGAAATGAAACGTTATTAATATGTTATCAAGGTATTTTGCACATTATCACATGTTACCCTAATAAACCTTTTTTAATATTTTTTATTTTAATTCCAGTATAGTTAACATACAGTGTTATCTTCGTTTCAGGTGTACAATTCAGTGACTGAACAGTGCTCCACGTTACTCAGTGCTCATCACCACAGGCGCCCTCCTTGATCTCCATCACATTGATCTTCCCCCGCCCAGCTCCCCTCTGGTAACGATCAGTTTGTTCTCTGTGGTTCTAACAAACTTACTCCTATTTCAAGTGATATGCTGGTAAATGTCTCTTTAAAAAAAGGTTCTGATTTATAGCATTTGCCCATTTCCATTGTGTAAATGTAGTCATCATGGCTGATTTCAAGCCACCACGGGTTTAACACCAAGCTGGTAAAATTCCTAGCAGGGACTAGATCCAGAATATACCTCTTCAAATGACTGTCCAATCAGGATGAGGAAGCTGACTTCTAATTAAGTCGCTTGCCACATGGGCATGAAATACAGAAGTCAGGTCCTCAATTTCTATGAGGACCTAAGATCAGTGGCTTTACCTTCTCGAAAATCACCAGATTTTGATGCAACCTTTTTTTTTTTTTAATTCTTTAAAGGTCTAAATTGTTAACATTCTATTCGCTTAGAACAACTACTTCTCAAATCAAATATGTTGGTTCCATCTTCAAGTTCATTTACATAAAGTGGGCTATAAAGAAAAAGCTTTCCCACTTTGATAGATATTTGCCTATATTTTCTTTTAACTCCTTTTTATTTACTTAGTTTTACTCCTCCCATTTAAATCTGTCATCCAACTGGAGTTTATTTGGAGTGATAAATAAGTAAACAGAGCGAAATAAATAAATCCTAAACAAAACAAAACAACAACAACAAAAAGATTCTGGTTTTGCATGCTTTGCCCTGCCTGGTTATATACATAGAGGGGAAGCTGAGAGAAGAAATTTCTTTTAAAAGACTGATATTTATTTATTTATTTATTTATTTATTTATGAGCGTGGGCAAGCAGGGAGTGGGGGAGGGGAGAATCTCAAGCAGACTCCCTGCTGAGCACAGAGTCCCACACAGGGCTCAATCCCTGACCCTGAGATTATGACCTGAACTGAGCCCAAAAGTCTGATGCTCAACCAACTGAGCCACCAGGTGCCCTGTGAAGAGATTCTTTTAAAGAGGAAAAGGACTGGAGGTGAATTAGGCCTAGAACGTAGGCTGCGAATACCTCTTAGGCCTATTTGCACTGGACTGTTCCTTTAAATCTCATACCTGGATACCTGACTTTTTGAGGAGTGATAGGCTGCGGTCCCTTTCTTGATCACAAATTTACCAAATTAATGACACAGTGAAACTACAGTCTCATAATAACAAATGTAGAAAGATCATGGTGAGATAATAAAACATAAGCATCATCAAATTTTTAAAATCTGCTTTTGTTATCAGGCCCTCCTTTTACTTACTGTACCTTTACCATAGGCTTTATTATCTGTTGGCACAAATACTGCTGTTCACTCACCGTTTTCAGTATTTTCTCAGCTACTGTTTTTCACTTATACTTCCAGGCTTATGCATATCTTCATAAAGTAATTAAGAAAAAACTGACATCTTAATTAAGACTTCTTGTCTGGAACCTAGCATATCGTCATTAATTTATCTACCTTTGTGTACCCAACCTGCCCTCCCCAAAGTATACTTTCTTTCATAAGAGATCTATAGAATTCTTGTTTTGGATTTGAATTTTTATTCACTCTTCAAGCTATTAATATTTAAAATCAGAGTATGTAGTTCTTACTAATTCTAATCATAAATACTTTGAATTTCTATTGTGTGAATGCCATCATTTTTCTTACCATTCAGTCCAACATTTTTTTCTTCTGGTGGAATTTCAATGGATAGAAAAATTAAGACTTTTGCTTGTTCTTTGGACATCTGTTCCTAAAATGTTTATTTATCCTACTCTAAACTATTCCTACTGAAAACAGTTTCTAAACATAGAAGTCCCATGACATCCTTGGCACATTTCCAGTGTTTTTTACTTGAAGTCTACTACAGAAATATCGCTTATTATAAAGCTCAAGAAAAATGACCTATCTGTAAATAATCCATTATTCACTCAGCTAGAATCTCCCTGAGGTTATTATTTCCTTGTACTCTTTGAACCGTCAGAAACTCAGCTAAGGAACTATTCTAAAAATCTAGAAATAATGTGGTATTTTTAAAATGTGCATGAACCCAGGAGTCAGAAGACCAGGGCCCAAACTTGACTTGGCTACTTGGTATCATTATAATCTTGGTCATATTATTTAACCTTTCTAAGCTTTTGTTTTCCCTCAAGAAAATGAATGGGTTGAATTCTATCTCAACCATGGGTACGTATCAGTAGTCACAAGAAAGCTGTTTTCGTCTTTGTTCTCCTCTTCTCCTCCCATAAAAACATTTGTTGCCAGTGAAAAAAGCTATTGTGGCAGACTTTCCTCTTCTAGTGGGACAAGAATCTGGGGATCAGGACAGGACAGCCCTGAAGGGAATATGGGAACACCAGGACCCTGCAGGACCTCGTCCCGCAAATATACGTAGACTCGGGGCCTGAGGGAAGTCACCAACTACATATGTATGTATAGCCATCTTCTCTGCCTTCCAAGAAGCTGAGCGCAGTCTAATAAGGGGGCTAAATCCTCCATTCCCATGAGGTTGAGACAGTGGGAGAAGACAAGAACCAGAGGGGTTTCCTTCTAATAGCTTAACTGGGAGCCAAATAAGAGGGGCTCACAAGGGCTGAGACTGCCTTAGATTTCCTTCTATCACTCTTGGGATTACTCTTGAAAGCACTGTAACTGTATGGCCCATCCTTCAGAAGCAGGCAGAGAGACCCCTCTACAGAAAATCGAGGGGTCAGAGACAAAGAAAACAAAATTATTTACCAAACATGAGAAGCAAACATCATTCTAGGTTTCAACACACCAAATCTATTTCAATTAAAAACAGAAACTAACCAAAAATGCAGGCTCTTGCCTTATTACTTAACATCAGGAGGTTAAGGGACAAGTAAATGCAACAGCACAAAAATATTAAATCATTGTTATAAATATTGAAAAAGAAACAAAGCTTTCTTTATTAAAGCAATAATTACCTAGAAAAGAAAGTGAATAAAAATCTTCTCTTCACAGGGCGCCTGAGTGGCTCAGTGGGTTAAAAATCTTCTCTTCACAAATATAAAAATAGTCAAATAAATTTAAAAAGGAAAACATAAGGGGACGCCTGGGTGGCTCAGTTGGTTGGACGACTGCCTTCAGCTCAGGTCATGATCCTGGAGTCCCGGGATCGAGTCCCGCATCGGACTCCCAGCTCCATGGGGAGTCTGCTTCTCTCTCTGACCTTCTCCTCGTTCATGCTCTCTCTCACTGTCTCTCTCTTAAGTAAATAAATAAAATCTTAAAAAAAAAAAAAGGGGGAAAACATAGGACTTTTATAGGGGAAACTATAAGAACCTCTTTTTTTGTTTGTTTAAGTAATCTCTACACCCAACATGGGGCTTGAACTCATGACCTCAAGATCAAGAGTCTCATGCTCTCTTGACTAAGCCAGCCAGGCGCCCTATGAGAACCTCTTACAGGACACAGAAGAATATCTGAACAAATGAAAAGACTTATTTGTGGGGTAAGAATACTTTTTATTGTAAGGGTCAAGTCTCACAAAATTAATGTACCAATCATGACAATTCCAATTAAAGATTTCAATACTATTTTTTTAAGTTGTACTGGATAAAAACCATCTTAGGGTATACATAATGAGGATTAAATACCCCCAGAAAAACTTTAAAAAATTATTTAAAAAAATATATAGAGGGGTGCCTGGATGACTTAGTTGGTTAAACGTCTGCCTTTGACTCAGGTCATGATCCCAAGGTCATGGGACAGAGGCCCACATGGGACTCTGCTCAGTGGGGAGCCTGTTTCTCCCTCTGCTTACTGCTCTGCCTACTTGTGCTCTCTCACTGTCTGTCAAAAAAATAAATAAAATTTAAATATATGTGTATGTGTGTGTATATATATACATATATATATAAATATTTTCTAAATCAGAAGACAACATAACTGTAATCAGAACACATTATATTTGAAACATTACATCAAAATATAAAGCTATTTCGGAACATAATATAACAGTAATCAATTCAGTAAACCTAAGTACAGATAAATCAGATTAATGTAAAACATCAAACAACCTCCTAAAAATCCCAGAATAAGAATTCAACAGGGGCAAAATCGGAAGGAAGAAGATGATTTAGTAATAATGTTGGAATATCACCTGACTATTCATCTGAAAAAGTACACTATATTCAAAAAGTGAAGTCTAGATTGACAGGATGTTGAAAATTAGTTTTTTTAAGTTTTTAAAATGTTTTAAAGAAAAAACTTAGGACTCAACATAAAGAATTCAGGGAAGAGGAGACTGTTGGCCCAGACAGAAAACCCAAAATTATTTTAAAAAGATTAATGCATTCAACCAAATAAAAATTTTAAATATTCATACAGCAAACAATACTATAAACAAGGCAGGGCAAATTTGGAAAAAAAATATAATGTAGGTAACATAACAGCTAATATAAAGTATTCAGAGAGCTCTTAGAAATTAACAGGAAAAAGACAACACAATAGACAAAATTGGCAAAAAAAAATGTAATTAGGCAATTCACATAAGAACAAATTTGAAAAGACAATATATGAAAAAGATATTCAAACTTTGTATACCCAGAAAATGCAAATCAAAAGAAGCAATAAGCTTTCATTGTCTACACATCAGACTGGCAAATACTAAAGTGAAAATCAGCTCTATTGTTGGCAAGGTACAGAGAAATGGAACACTTTACCTACTGCTGACGGAAATGTAAGATCCACCCAAGTACAGTCCAGTAGGTTGAGCAAAAAGATGAGTAATTCTGGCCCCTAAAGGAAGCTTCACAGATATTAATTTCTTTGATCTGCAGGCTTTCCATGCAACTTTCTGATTAGAATTTAGCTTCCTATGACCTACCCCACGAGGAGAGGGAAGGAGTGCCGGCCAGCCCTAGCATTAACACCCACTTGGCACATTTCTCATTGTAAATTAGTAAATTGGCAAACCTAAAAACTTGTCTCTGTCAGACTGTTTATTACAATTCCACCTCCTGAAACAGATTTCATATCCACTCTCAGCATTAAGGCAAAGTCAAGTTTTCTGACCCGATCCTGGTCTTTGCTGGCCTTCTCTGGTAATTCCTTAAATCACAATCAAAATCTTTGGAGGGAGGCCCAGGCATCTGTTAAGACTTTGACAGGCCCCATCCCGATTCTAAGGCGCAGCCAAGGTTGAGAATCATTGCCTTACACTATCTATCTTTGGGGGAACAGTTGGTTCTCTACAGTGATTTCACTTAAAACTAATTCTGATCAATAGAAAGTTTCAAAAACACCAGAAATAAGGAAACCTGGGTACAGAATAACCACAAATAACATCCATCAAGCAATTCGGAGAGCTGTTAAATAAAAGCATGTCACTGGGGAAACGCTCTTGAAGCAGAGTGAAGGATCAATAAAACAATTCAAAAACCTAATTTTTAAAAAGTCATACGTCGTTCTCCCAGTTCAAACTAGAAACCTCGACGAACTGCTTTTTCTCTCGTGGTTTCAGCCCCTTCCCCTTGCTCTCCCAACCACGCCCCGAACCACGTATCCTGGTGCCCTATGAACCCCCTGCCTCCTTATCGGTGATTTCAAAGGGTGAGGTTTCAGGGACGAGAACTCGAGAACCATCGCATCAATCCCTCCCCATGCCTTGTATCTTCTAGCCAGTCTAGTCACCAAACCCCAGCGGACTGAAAGGAATGCTTTCTTTTTCCTGCATGCTTAAGCTCTGAATGCAGTAAGAATATTCGCGTGGACTCCTAAAAAAACTTCCTTCACAGTTATCTGTGCTTCTTAGCGGATGAGCTAACAATGTCAGAAAGCAGCCAAAGTGATGCTGATTTCAACCAAGTGAGGCCGGGCCCATCAAATCGTGGAATGCACGCCTCTGTATTCTGCATAAAAATGCACCACTAGCCTTACCTTCAAGGGTGTTACTAAGGCCATTTTTTTTTTTTTAAGATTTTATTTATTTATTTGACAGACAGAGATCACAAGTAGGCAGAGAGGTAGGAAGAGAGAGAGAGGAGGAAGCTGACTCCCCGCAGAGCAGAGAGCCCGATGCAGGGCTCGATCCCAGGACCCTGGGATCATGACCTGAGCTGAAGGCAGAGGCTTTAACCCACTGAGCCACCCAGGCGCCCCAAGGCCATTTTATTGGAATCATCATTTTCTTTTCTTCCACGGTCTCCCTACAATAAGAATGACTCATTCATATATTGCTCCAACATTTTATGTGAAGCTCTTAGTTTTTCAATTTTTTTTTAATAGTTCACTTCTTTTTTAAGAGCAGTTTTAGGGGCGCCTGGGTGGCTCAGTGGGTTAAGTCGCTGCCTTCGGCTCAGGTCATGATCTCAGCGTCCTGGGATCGAGCCCCGCATCGGGCTCTCTGCTCCACAGGGAGCCTGCTTCCCTTTCTCTCTCTCTCTGCCTGCCTCTCTGCCTACTTGTGGTCTCTGTCTGTCAAATAAATAAATAAAATCTTTAAAAAAAAAAATTAAGAGCAGTTTTAGGTTCACAGCAAACCAAGAAGGAATGGAGATTTCCCATAGGCCTCTGTTCCCACGCATGCACAGCCTCCCCCATTACCAACATCTCCTAACGGGATGGTTCATTTGTTAGAGCTGATGAACCTACACAGACACGTCATTATCACCCAAAGGCCATTGATTACCACAGAGTTCATTCTTGGTGTTTTACATTCTATGGGTTTGAACAAAGGCATCCATCAACATAGTATACTACAGAGTAGTTTCACTGCCCTAAAAATCCTCTGAGCTCTACCTATTTATCTGACCTCCCCCTTAACCTCTGGCAACTACTTTTCTTACTGTCTCCATAGTTTTATCTTTTCTAGAATATCCTATAGTTGGAAGCCTACAGTATGTAGGCTTTTCAGACTGCCTTCTTTCACTTAGTAATAATGCATTTAAGTTTCCTACAAATTTCTTCATGGCTTGACAGCTCATTTCAAGTTAGCACTTAATATCCCATTGTCTGGATGGGCCACAGTTTATCTACCCACTCACCTACTGAAGGACAGCTCTGTTGCTTCCAAGTTTTGGCAAATATGACGAAAGCCGCTCTAAACTAAGTGAAGATTATTTTAAACAAAAAATATTCATTTAATGCATCTAATGTAAATCTGCATTTATCAATATGCAATTTATAAGTTGTTACACTATTAATATATTAATAGATATTAGTTTATCCTTCATTTTTATGGCTATTTTCACTTTCTGTTCCACAGGTGTCAATAAATACATGCATTATTTCTAAACCATCCATATGATTTTCTACTATGAACTGCCATCACATTTCCAATTCATTATCTTCTAATAGAAATGGGTCTGACAGTTTGGAATTTGGCTTCCACAATCTTCCCCCAAACAGATTTCTCTTGAATTCTCTTTTTCAAAAAACCCTTAAAACTTTACTCATTTTAGCAAGTTTTTTAAAATTGGGGAACACCATGCTTCCATCAACTAGAAGACGCAAAATAAAATTATAAGAAATTCCACTTAGGCTGTATCCTGTGACATCATGCATTAAAGATCAGGAGGAGGAATAATTAAGAGAACAAAGCCCATTCCATCCTGCAAACGGCTAGCAAACTCTGTCTCATCAATGTGATGAAACTATAAACATGGTTCCTTCTAGAAAAGAAACCTAAAAGAATATGGCCAGTCTTGGAACATTGGAACAAGCCAGAACTCAATGATTTGGCGCTTAACCACTAATGTAGGCCAGGTACCTGTCAATTGTCACACTTCAAATATTTAGCAATTGGTATAGAGGGACAGTTGGAACTGATTCTGACTACAAATACCAGTACAGCAGGGATGCTGGAGGTAGTGAGAAATCTAGTAATGGAGGCCGAACATGGTATCGAGTCTGATAACAGGTAAAAAGCACCATGGAGACCCATGAAAGAACAACAGTTACATGTTAGCCAACAGATATGTTCCACAAAGTCTAAGAACAGGAAGTACACGGACCTGTGATAAGGGAGATATATCTCATCATTAAAAAGGTACATCAGCAGAACTTGATTCTCTTCAGGTCCTAATAGTTGTTTTTGGATGAGAACTTCATTCTCTTGGGGAGCAAAGCAGAACCCCATATTTAAAGGAAAGAGTTTGTTTGACAATGCAAGGCTCTGGAAGGAAGAAGTACCAAGAAGTAGAGGTGGGGGCTTTGACCTCCATTCTTTGACACAAGAAGGAGTAGCAGCCCAGACACTAGAAATGAAGAACAAAGTCAGGCCAAAGCTTGTAGTGAGGCTGGACCAATGCTGAGTTGTCCGGACAAGAAAGCTAGGGCTCTCCAAAACTCACCATCATAGCATAGGACAGGACCAAGGGCCTGATAATAAGACAGAGGCTTTATGTTCTTTTTTAAAAGATTTACCTGAGAGAGCAAGTATGCAGTATGGAGGAGGGGCAGAGGGAGATGGAGAGAGAGACTCAAGCAGACTCCATGCTGAGAGTGGAGCCTAAGCGGGGCTTGATCTCATGATCCTGGGATCATGACCTGAGCTAAAATCATGAGTTGGATGCTTAACCGACTCACCCAAGCACCCCAAGAAGTTTAGAAAAAAGAGGGGAAGGTTATGACACCCAGGTTTATGAAACAGCAGATTTGAAACTTGCCACAGATGTTACACTGTCCTTTTTATTCTTTTTTTTTTTAAGATTTTATTTATTTATTTGAGTGGGGGAGAGAGAGAGTGAGAGCACGCAAGAGCAGGGGGAGAGAGAAGCAGGCTCCCACTGAGCAAGGAGCCCAATGTGGGACTCAATCCCAGGACCCTGGGATCATGACCTGAGCCAAACAAAGGTAGACACTTAACCAGCTGGGCCATCCAGGTGCCCCTACACTGTCCTTTTTGAATAATCTTAGACACCTATAAATATTATGACCATTCATCTTAGATTTTTCCATCTTGAATTTTCTCATGAGTAAATTATATGCCTTATTCTAATACTTACCAATACAATATTTTCAAAGAAACCATGAAACTAAATATTTAATGAGTTATAGAATCAGTTACACTTCTCACAAATTAAGTATCAAGATGCCTGGGTGGCTCAGTCAGTTAAGTCCCTGGCTTCGGCTCAGGTCATGATCCCAGGTCCTGGGATCGAGTCCCACATCGGACTCCTTGCTCGGCGGGGAGTCTGCTTCTCCCACTGCCTGCTGCTTCCCCTGCTGTGCACTCCATCACGCACTCTCACTCTCTCTGACAAATAAATAAAATCTTAAAAAAAAAAAGAAGAAGAAGAAGAAGAAGAAGAAGAAGAAGAAGAAAATAAAGTATCTGTGCCAAATGAGGTAAAACTAGCTTTAAGGAGTTAGAATCTGTGTATTTCCTAAATGGATAAAGCAGACCCACGATTCCTAAATTCAATGATGTCTGCAGCCAGGAACTCTAAATTCAGGGACCATCACAGAATTCACACTATTCACTTAGCACAATGAGTTGGCTACTTTGTCTAGGCTTCATTTCCCAAAGCAGACAGATTTCTCTGAGGGATGAAAGAGTATTCTGGCAATAAGCAATAAGTGATTCTCTTACACTGTGATCAATTTTAACTCTCAATGGCTCCATCTCTGAAATTAATGTCACTGATAACATAAATTACCCTTCTGAATTCATGTGTAGAAACTTAGTTGAAAATCTCCGTCACCTCCCATATCTATTGTTCCCAGCTCTTAAATATTTCTCATAGCCATGATTAAATGAGTTCTTATTTTGTGAAGCACTCAGAAAAGTACCTAATCATGTAGTAGGCATTATACACATGTTTGCTTGAAAAAAAATAAAGAAAGAAATGACATTTCTTCATTTGTTCAACCTTCCTTTCACATCTGATCTGCAGCAGTCACATCCTAACCCTTTCCCATACACAGTACCTCCCTCTCTCTCCCTACCCCCACTGCCATTCCATGAAAACATGAGCCTGATGAGATCATCGCAACCACTGTCATGGTTCTCCAAATCCATAGTTAAGTCTTCAAGACACGCTCTGGCCCAGGTCTACCTTTCCAGCTCATTCCCATGCTTCTCTGCTCCAGCCAGATAGGTCATGTGTCCTCTACTGCCCACCACGTCATACCCTTTCTGCCCACCCACCCTTCCCCCAAACTGTTAAATTCTGAAGTATCACTAGAGATCGGGGATGACTTTCCATTGAAACATGAAGAATTAAAGGATGTTAGCTAGAGAATTTGGTGTGTAATGTACAATGGTAACTATACTCTATTGAAAATATTAAATTAACAATATTGTGTTGTATTTTTTAAAGTTACTAGAAGAGTAGGTCTTAAAAGTTTTCATCACAAGGAAAAAAATTCTACCATGTGAAGTAATGGAGGTTAATCTCATTGTGGTAACTATTTTGCAATGTACATATATATTAAATCATTATGTTATATGCCTTAAACTTAGACAATGTTATTTGTCAATTACATCTCAATAAAACTTGGGTGGGGGGAGTTTGGGTATTTGGGGGGTGTTCTTACTGCTCTTAAACTTATATGAACACCAATTTACTCTTCTATTTTAAAATAAAGCAATTTATCTACCAACAAATGTTTCAACAAAATGTGGTACATCCATACAATGGGATATCATTCAGTCAGAAAAAGTAATGAAATAAATTGATGCATGCTACAAATAGATGAGCCTTGGAAATATGGAAAGTGAAAGAAGACAGTCACAAAATGACACCTATTAGGATTTCACTTACATAAAATGTCCAAAAGAGCCAAATCCATAGAGACAGACAGTAAATTAATGAGTATGAAATTTCTTTTAAGGATCACAAATGTACTACAACTAGAGAGTGGTGATGGTTGTACAACTTAGTTAACACATTAAAAACTACTGGAGGACAGACTTTTAAAGGATGACATTATAGTATGTGAATTATAGATATCTTACATATCATAAACCCAGTATTTTTTAAATGGCAATAATAGTTTGCTCCATCAAATTTTCAAGATGCTTACATGAGATAGAATAAATATGTGCACATAATTTGACTGTATATGCACATACATGCACACACACAATATATGTACTTACAATACCAGACTCACAATTATTTCAATACATGGTAAGTAGTAATATTTCAATCAAAAGACATACAAATTTTAACTGGTTTAGATAAATGCATAATTGTGCCTCTGGGGCTGACATTTACTATTTTTGCAATCCAGGAAAAACATCTCTGAGTGTTAAAAACTCTGTAAACTTTGCTCATTGTGCAAAAACCCAAGTAATTTATGCAGATTGTTTAACATACCATACCTTATTCATATTAATTTATAAAAATTGTGGTTAAAAATAAGTCCGTATCTCCTCTATGTCTGTGATAACTGAACTTTTGGAAATACTAGCTGTTGTAAAATTATGAATGCAAAATAAATCTTACAAATATGTTTACAAGAGGTATTATATTGATAATGTGTGTGTGAGCATAATTAACACTGCAGATGTGTAACTGAATAGATCTCAGGACTGAATCTTGCATTGTCTTATCAATTTTAGGGAACTAAGCCAATCTTTTAATGATAACATCCTCACTACACAGCTGGTTTAACAGAATGTTCCTGATTCAGTTTTTAAAAGAAGTAATGCCTAAAACTGTTGGCACAAAGGCAAAATCCTGAATTTAGGCCATATGAATGTCACTTCATTGTTGTTACTGAAAGAAATAAGCTCGACTATAATCAAACTTCAGCAGCACTGAATCAACATTCTGCCAGCTAAGCAGGCCTTGGAACCAGAGGGCCTCTCGCGATTAATATAAAATGTAGCATTTAACAATAATACAAATCCTGGGAAATGCATCTTATAAAAGTGAAACACCATCATTTAATGATCAAGAACTATAACATGCACTGCTATTAAGTTATGTTCAATGACAAAAATTTAATTTTTCTTTTTTGAGGAGAGTAAGGACAACATTTGAAATATACAGTTTACTTAATGGAAAAATTACTTGCCACTTCCTTTTTTTTTTTAAACACAAAAGCTATTATAAATTGGGTTTTTCTCTATTTTTCCTGGGAAATTCACTAAACGGAATTGAGTAAAATGCTGAATTTTTTTTTTTTTAAATTCACTATAAATTCCTGCTTCAGGAACTATTCCCCTTAGAGACCTCACTAGTATAATAATAAACACATAGTAGAAGAAGGACCTTATATTTATCCTCCTTTTTCCTGTTATTAATCCAACCCAACAAAAATGACTGCATCCCCAAGCTTGCTCTTAGTTGCCTACACAGTTATGAAAACTTAACTAAGCATTAAGTATACAAAGAAGTATTAACTTTGCAAAGAACAAAAAAGACAATCTGCCCTCTGGGAGCTTACATTGAAGTGGTAGAGAAAGCCATGAATGAAGTGATTAAGAAGCATGATTCCATGATGTTCAGGTGAAGAAAAGGACGGGTCTTCAAAGATGGAGAATTCACTTTGAAGCAGGCCTAAGGGCGGAGGGGACAAGGGGGCGCACTCCAGGCAAAGGAAGCATCAGATACAAGGCACAAATACAGCAGGAACTGGGCAAGCCCAGCAACAGGAGACAGAGAATGAGCAGGGGCTCATCCCCCGGGGGATAAAAAAGACTGTGAAGGAGGGGAGAGACTTTAAGTTATAGTGGGCTTTTAGAAGAAGCCCTTGGCAGCACCGTGGAAGGGACTATGAGGACAAAAAGGAAGCTATGACAGTATTCCAGATGATAAGGAAGAGAGGCCTGGACTAAGTTAAGTGGCTCTGGCAAGAGAAGGCAGGAGAGTCTAAGGAAATTGTGCAAGACACATACTGATAAGTGGATGAAAGGCACGGAGGGTAGGTGGTGTATGGGTGGGTGTGAGGGCTGTGGACCCAAACCTGCTTTCTGGCTCGGGGAAACCGTGGGTGGCAGTGCTGTCTACCACGAGGGGCTGTCCCCTGTGGTCCAATAGGATTCCTTCGGTCTCGTACCCCCCATTCTTTTCATGTGTAACAGTCACGTGGTAAGACATGATACGTATGTAAGTGCGCTCACTGAACTTCCTTACTGTTAACGTCCTGTGCATGTTAGCACTCCGACTAAGCTAGAAGCTCCTTTTGAGCAAAGATCACGTCCATCTGTTACAGTATAGTATATGCTCAGTCAATATTGGCCGATGCAAGTGCTGGATTCTTAATACAGTCCTTGGCAGAGACAGGTAACTGCTGTCCTTTTCTAGGGTCTTAAACATATTTTAATCTTCTCTCTCTTGTTTTTAAATACAATAGGGCTAAGGGGAGATTTTTAAAAGACCGTCTGCAGATAGATGGTAAAAGGAAAAACATTCTCCCACTTTCCAGGGCTAGAACAGACCTAGTGGGGGCCTCAGTGAACAGTAAGACTTTGTGTTGTCTTCTCAATATTAACCTATCGCTTTACAACTGTTAAGAACACCTTCAGGACCAGGCGGTACCATGAACGGCCAAGGGCAAAGGGATGCCCACAACCTGAATCATTAAAACAGCTAACAGCAAAGGTTTTACAAACATCTGTTTTGGGTTCACTTTTGGATTCAGGGGATGTGATTACATGAGATTTGGTGGTGGCTGGTTACACGGTTCAGGCAATGACATGAAGAAATGTTTAAATGGTCACAAAACAAAATAACCACATAATTCAAAAATATCTAAGCGAACTAAGTTTTTATCAGACAAGCTGCTGTGATATCATCTAAGGCACTGTTCCTATAGAAGAACCCATTAATTATAGCTTCCTTCTCACTATAAAACTGTCTTACTATTTTTAAAAAAGTACATGGTAAGGATGGGGGAAGGGGGGGAAGATTAGAAACTATAGTCTGTTTTAGTAAAAAGGCATTCTTGTATTCCCCTTTGCAGTAGTAAAAGTATTTAATTTAAATTAGTAATTATAATTCAGTTATAATTCTCCCAATATTTTAATTCACTTAGAAACTTTCCTAGAACTAAGATAACTTTCTGCCATCTGGCACAACAATATCTCCATATGGAAGAATTCCTTACAGATCAAAAATAAAAGAAATATGGAGATTGTAAATGCAGTCTATTTGGCAAAACACAAATCTCCTCAAATTATACTCCATCAGGCTTTACCTTAAGAGGTTTTCTCCCCCTATGTCAACATTTGGCCATCTGTATTATTTGCTTACAAAACAAAACTACACTAAATAAATATTTTGGTAAGGAGTTAACCAGAAAAAATTAAATATAGTCTTTCATCTTTTATTCATCAGTTTGCTCAGGCACCAGAAGCACAGTTGGGAGCAAGAACAACTGGGTTCTAATTCCAGTTCTCTGCCACTGTATGACCTTGGAAGAGTCATATTTTTTTTCTACATTTCAGTTTTCTTTGGGTGAAACAGACATTACAACAGAATCTTTGTTTGATTACTTCATTAGTTGGGTATCATATTATCAAGGTAATTTTGACCAAAAAGGAAAAAAAACAGGCTATGGTAATAAATCATTGCTATACGTGCTCTCAGGTCTTCAGAGAAAAGGACCACTGGAAAAAACTAGAAATACTGAACAAAATTAGCATTTCTGCCAAACCTATGTATTAGGGAGGGAATTACAGACAAAATAGTAACTCAGTGACATTAGTTTTACTGAGCTACCTAAACTTTGAACGTTCTTTAGCAGAAAACCCACTATATACACAAAAATTACTCACTGTAACTTCAATTATAGGAACAGGGGAAACTTATGATCATTATATTAAATCGTCTGATGCTTTCGGATAGCTGATGTGGTTTCAAGCAAACATCCTGTCCTAACAGAACTATGGAACAGTACTGGGATCCGATGACCCTGCAGAGATCAGAGGCTATCTGTCATTTCCCCCCCTGTGCTGGACCAATTGAGAGAAACTTTGCCAGAATGATACAGATTACTAAGAAAAACAACGCTGGTAAATTTCAGTCTCAGACTCTTTAACTGCTGGTATTACAACTGCCCAGCGTGTACACGTCCAGATTTTCGATCCGTCTCCCTGATTGCCATCCAAGAAAATACTCCTCGTGTTATTTTCAACAGCTTTTCTTGCGTTTGGACTGGTCTAAAGAATTAGCATGCAAGGAAGGGCCATGATCATATATCAGCATTTCTCCCATTTAGGAATATTTATACTTACAGCTGCTGCTCCAGGACTTTAACAAGGACTTTATGCTAATTTCAAAAAACACAGAATCCTGTAGGCTCAACATTGTGTCTCAACTGGGCTACAGCAGCAGGAACGGCCCCAGCAGCAGCAGCAGCAGCAGCAGCAGCCGCGGATGTGCTGATCTCTCTCCCCAAGCCGCTGTCCCTTCTCCTCTCGGAGGCAGCAGAGTTTTGGCCCACAGTGCTTTGGCTTCATTACCATGCAGTCTCGCAGTGACGCACGACTATAGTGGAAAGGCTGCTGAATGCAGATGAACTCGCCCGTTGAATAAAAGCTTATGAGTTTATTACAAGTGGCCTGAAGGACAGCGTCACCTTTCTTGAGGTGGCCATACACGTGGCCCCAATGATCTTCTCTGCTTCTGTTCCTGTTTGCCGTTCTGAGGAACTGTGTCTCTGGCTGCCTCCAGTGGAGTCACTCACTACTGACTGCTAGTAAACAGACAAGGGAGGCCAACTTTTCTCACTAAGGGCCTTTGGGATCAAAACAAATTCGGGTCTAGCAGAGGTCTTTAAATCACTTCCTAGAACAGCCGACCAAAAGGAAGAAGAAGAAGGGAAAAAAAAAAAAAGGATCGGTGGTATTTATCCCACTCCAACATCAGTTTTCTCTAGGTGATTTTGGGAGTACATTCTCTCCACCCCCAAGCAGCAAGCGGTGACTTTCTCAGCAGGCTAATGGTACAGAGTCCACTGCCTCACTTAACCCACCAGAGAGAACGCAGGCTAATGGGATGAAAAGATGATGTAATGAACGCTGTGGCTGAGCCCCCATCAGCCTTCTAAACTGCTCAGCTCAGGACAAAGTTTCCTCTGCTGCATGCAACTTATTCAGAAGAGGGAACTCTATTATAATAATGGGATTATTTCAAAACATAGGGCCTTCTATTCTTAATAGAGCACATAATTCCCCTAGGAAATCTCACAGTCGGAATATCAATGAATAGCGAGAGATCTTCTGGTCAAATAAAATGCACATTTTCAAAACTGTATTCCATAGGAATCGTTTTGAAACTGGAAACTGACACTGTTCGAAGCCTATCTGCTCTTCAAAAGAATAGGAAAACTCCCTAATCAAACCCAACAAATTCTTTGTTACTGTCAGAAGAAAAAGTCTGGACCCCATAATTAGCTCACTATGATGCTGAAGGTCAAGAGAGCATGTGGTTTTCCTTATGTGGCAATACATTTGAATTGACCCATTTATGCTACCGTATCCTTTAAATACCACAAGGAATAAGTAAATTCAATGATCAAAGCATAACTGAATAAATTTATTCATAGCCAAATGGCTAGGCACTCTATTCAAGCTGAAAGAACATCCTTCTATATACTAAGGGAAAAAGATAATCCTATCCATTAAGACATAGTCGGAGGTAACAGGAATGTTGGGAATTTCATTTAAAGCTAGTACTTCTTCAGAGGAGTTCAAGAAATACAGAGTAAGTCTGGGCCATTCCTACTCCTGAACAAGCCCCAAACCTAAATTCAAACCAGGGCTGCAAAGGCTAACCAAACAGACCCCCAGGACCAAAACACATTTTCTGGGTACATCCTCTTGATCAGAGACCTCAGTAAAGAGCAGGGTTCCCCCTGGTCAAATGAAACACAAATGACTCAGTGTCGCATGAATAAAGGGCATTCCACAGTCCAAAAGCACGACCTCCTACATTCCATTCTTATACATTAACAATGCATATTAACAATGCATATTAAAAAACAAAGGGCTCTGAGTGGTATACAAAACCAGTTTTTCTCTTTAAGCTTTTTTTTTTTTAAAAAAGATTTTATTTATTTATTTGACAGACAGAGATCACAAGTAGGCAGAGAGGCAGGCAGAGAGAAAGAGGGAAGCAGGCTCCCCGCTGAGCAGAGAGCCCGATGTGGGGCTCGATCCCAGGACCCTGGGATCATGACCTGAGCCGAAAGCAGAGGCTTTAACCCACTGAGCCACCCAGGCGCCCCCAGTTTTTCTCTTTAATTAAAGTATTCCCTAAAGTGATTTGACAATACAATCCTCTTTTCATTGAACAACTATTATCAGATTCAGGGAATAAGCAGATCTAGACCCAAGCAAACTATGCTATTAAATGCCAAGACTCGGGGCGCCTGGGTGGCTCAGTGGGTTGAGCCGCTGCCTTCGGCTCGGGTCATGATCTCAGGGTCCTGGGATCGAGTCCCGCATCAGGCTCTCTGCTCAGCAGGGAGCCTGCTTCCCTCTCTCTCTCTGCCTGCCTCTCCGACTACTTGTGATTTCTCTCTGTCAAATAAATAAATAAATAAAAATCTTTAAATTAAAAAAAAAAAAAATGCCAAGACTCAGAACTGAACCATGTCAGCAAGCAGACAAGTTAGGGGGAGTGTACCCAGATTATTTTGCCATATTTTTTCTACCCCTATTGAGCTAAGCCTGCTAGCCTCATCAATCTTAAAAGCTACTCAACACTATTTGCTAGAATGGCCCACGAAAGTAGTTAAAGTTCATTTCTAGTAAACCTTTAAAAACTGTAACTAGCTAAATGAACTGTATAAAACTATAACTATAATTATAATATGAACTATAACTAGCAAAATGAACATGCTATAGAACATGAGAGTATGAGAACTTTTTTGAGAGTGGGGGGTAGAGGTTAAATAATGGGCGAGTCTCTCACAACCTTGAAAAAAAGCATTTTCTTCTGCCTAACTTTTGTCTACATGGATCTAAAAGAATATATCAGTTTCTATTATATCTAATCAGCCTGTTACTCTGTAAATATAGCCGAGGCAAATCTACAGCTTCTCTGGGACACAGATGTATAAAATCAATTTCTGGGCTTATTTTGGAAGCTCTACTTGACATCAGGATTTCCTTATAGACAGAGGGGAGTGAAAATGGCACTTCCCATTTATATGGGAAATAATTTGATAAGCCCACTCGTATGGGCAGAGCCTGGGCTCTGAATTTTATCCTGAAATGCAAATAATAAGTCATATTACTACTCCAAATATTAATGATAAATTAAACAACGTTTAACGGAATAAGTATTTCCTTTCTAACCCTTCCCAAAATGTTATCACCCAAATCACTCAAGTATTCATCAGAAGAACTACATATCCACCCACAATTACATATAGGCCCAACAACCCTTTTAGAAGACTAGGGTAGCAGAGACCTACAGTATTCTGAATGCTTTCTCAATCCCTCAATTACTAGTCATATTTTCATATTACACAGATAATAATACTCCCACCTTTCTTTAAGTGAGTTCTCTATTTTTAATCTATAGATTAATCACAAAAACACATACCCTAGGGCTTAATGCAGGTTTGCCAAAGACCAGTCTAAATATCAGTCCTCAATTTTACTCTTTCTATAACTTTAGAATTCTCCAAGATGTATCATACATATATATTTTTCAGTATCCTCACCACGGGAAGATAGTGGTAGATATCACTTCTCAATAGCATATCCTTGGCAAAACAGAAAAGTCTGTTTTGGATCACTTCCTTTTAACTCTATTCCTTTCCACCACTTAGGTTATAATATATTAAGGAATGCTTCTAAAAGATGAGACTTTAAAAATAAAAATAAGATTTAGAATATTTTTAAGAATTTCACAATTTCAATATTACCAGCCTCTTGGCCTGGACCAGATAAGATAAAGCATTATGTACAAAAGATGACCATGGCAGTTCTCTTGCCCTCAAGGAGTTAGAAAGTAGGTTTCCCTCTTCCTTTCAATCAATTTTCATTTAATTCTGTGCATTTTCCACTGGCATTTTAAGGATTCACGGAATTAGTTACTTGCTTAACATGTCTAAGTAGAAGGAAGACAGAGGTACACTCTAATACACTAAAAGAATGCGTACCAGGAAAAAATATCAATAAATCCTTCAGAAATACTCCATTTAAATATAGGATCTGAACAAAATGTTCCCCAATATATAATGGAGTTTGGATTTAATAGAAACTGTCATACAATTCACTGAAATTTATCTATAAGGAAATAAAAGTCTTCAATTATTAACATCCTTTAAAAAGGTACAAAATATAAGCATTATCCCTTATATTGACTTTTTTTTAAGATTTTATTTATTTATTTGACAGAGAGAGAGAACACAAGCAGGGGGAGCAGCAGACAGAGAGAGAGAGAGAAGCGGGCGCCCGGTCGAGCAAGGACCCTGATGCAGGACTCGATCCCAGGACCCTGGGATCACAACCCAAGCCCAAGGCAGTCGCCAAACAAACTGAGCCACCCAGGCGTCCCTATATTGACACTTTTGAAACTGCCTCAGAAATTATTAAACTGATAATCCAAAACAATCATAATATGATAAAACCCAGAAACGTGGGGGCGCCTGGGTGGCTCAGTGGGTTAAGCCGCTGCCTTCGGCTCAGGTCATGATCTCGGGGTCCTGGGATCGAGTCCCACATCAGGCTCTCTGCTCAGCAGGGAGCCTGCTTCCCTCTATCTCCCTCTCTGCCTGCCTCTCCCTCTGCTTGTGATCTCTCTCTGTCAAATAAATAAATAAAATCTTAAAAAAAAAAAAAAAACCCAGAAACTTGGCAAGTTTTTCTATATAAAATGTCAATTACCCTATCACTCCTAGAGCCTTCTACAGCCTCTTTGAAAAGTCCTTATCTTTTCTGGAGTTTAAAAAAAGAGATTGAAAGGCTTTAGGTATAGAAGGAAAGAGTCTCTCCGGTCTGCTAGGTAATTAATACTATACATGAAATACAAAGAAGAAAACAGGGTGGGGGATGGAGGAAATAGGTAGGGATTAGGGAGGGCACTTGTGATGAGCACCAGGTGTTGTATGGAAGTGCTCAACCACTCTATTGCACACCTGAAACTAATATTGTAACACTGAACTATACTCCAATTTAAAATAAAAATAAATAAAATTTGTAAAAAAAAAAGAAAAAGAAAAATGGTTATAAAATTTCTTCAGAGTTTTCTCTGGACTCTTATTAAGTAATGCAACAAAATATGTTAACAGTAATTATCTATAATGATGTCCGTAATTAACATTTGCTTCTTAGTGCACATACTTTTCTACTTACTTCTTATATATTTTCCAAACTTTCCACAATGAATTTAACATTTTAAAACTTCACTACAAAAAGGGAGCAGGGCTCCCTGGGTAAACGGCAGATTCCTAAAGCCAGAGCACGCACATGATAAGCCTAGAACATCTTTCGTAGGGTCAGAAAGTAGGAAAGGGCTCAAAACACAAAATAATGTGGGTATATCGAGAGGATATGGGAGCCCACTGAGACAGCGGCCAAGAGCCAAAGCTGTAGCAATTTGAACAAAATAAACAATGTAGTTTTGGAATAGAATCCCAAATAAATATCCAAGAGTCTACACAGATATAAATAAATGATTAAATAAATAAGTAAATAACTAAGAGAGAAGAGACAAATCTCACATTATACAGAAAAGAGTTAACCTCGCAGTTCTGTTATCCTTTGAAATGTCTGCTTACAAGATTGGCTAGTAGCTATCATCTAAGAACTTCGATTTTCAGAGGGCCCCACCATTCACAGAACTAAAAAGCATGGCTCACTAAGCCTAAACTGTTGGTACGAACAATATGGTTTATGCTAGACATCTGCTGTCACTCAGAGTCTAAAACTTGGGGATGTGCCATGCAGGGGATGCCTATGTGACCAGCTCCAATAATAATCCTGGGCACTGAGTCTCTAATGAATGATTGGTAACATGTCACCTGGATGTCACAGCTCACTGCTGGGAAATCAACTCCCTCCTCTCTAATGCTACTGGAAGAAATTCTGGAAGCAGGCACCTGGTTTCCCCTGGATTCTGCCCCACATGCCTTTTTACTTGCTAATTTTGTGTAGTACCCTTATGTTATAATAAATCATAGCTGTGAGTACAACTACATGCTGTGTCCTGTGAGTCCTTCGAGTAGATCCTTAACTCTGAGAATGGCCTCATGGACCTCTGAGACATATTTAGAAGAATTCCAAATTATTTATGTAGATAATTCACTCTCAAGAAAAAGGAGCCTTACTCTCAACCCTTAAAAGCATGAGCTATATACTTAGTGGCTTCCTTCCAAAGGTACAATATAGACAGCAGGGAGAAAAGAGTAATTTTATTGTTAGAGAAACCTATCTCAGCCAGGAGATCAAGGTTAACATCATCTGTGATAAGAGTACATGCTCTTGATATGATTATGATGAAAATGGCATTTTACCTCTGTGTTCTTCCTACTAAAAAGCCATCACCTCCGTCTAACTATGAAAAAAAAAAATCACACAGACCTAAACTGAAGAGTGTACAAATTGCCAAACCAATACTCCTCAGCATTATCAAGGCAATTAAAAATAAGAAAAGCCTAAGAAACTATAATAGTTGAATAGCCAGGGCTTTCTATAGATACTTCAGAAATGTAATGGGCTAAAGACTACTTTAAGCCCTCCTTAACATGGCTTCAAAGGATCCAAGAGGCCTCAAAGAATTCAGCTATCTGCAAGCCTTCTAGAACAAATGACTCTTTAAAAGAATATAACAAAATCTAGCTCTCAACAATGTCATGCTTACAATGTCCAGCAGCCAAGAAAAAATTATAATTTAAAATCTTCAAAACCACTCTTAAATTATCTGTCAAGATGTTAAGAGAATATGACCCATAAAATCAGTCAACAGAAACCTAGAAATGACTGAAATGATGGAATCAGCATATGTGCTCTTTAAGAAGCTATCATAAATAGGCTCAAGGACTTAAAGGAAAAAATAAACACAATGAAGAGAAAATATGAGACTGATGAACTCAAAAAGAGAAAACAGAAGATATAAGAGGCAGACTCCAATAGAACTTTGAAAGATAAAAAAAAAAATACATGCTGCCCTTAACAATAAATTCACTAGATGGGACCAACAAAAGATCAGATTTGGGGGAAATGGAAACTTGGAGAAATGGAAACAGTAGCTCTAAACTGAAGTACAAATGTCAAAACAATTAAAAAAAATTTAAAAAAAAAAGAAAGCTCAATGCCTCAGTGACCTTTGGAGCAACATCCAACAGTCCAATGTATGTATAATTGGAATCTGAGAGGAATGAACAGAAAATACTCTCAGAAGCAATAAATAAAACTTTCAATAAATAAATATAAATAAATACTATATATAATATATAATATATATAATATAAAATAAATATAAATAAATAAAAACTTTCAAAAATTGAGGAAGCCTACAAACCTACAAATTCCAAACTGTCATCAAACCTCAAGCAAGAACACATATACAAAGACAAAAACAAACAAACAACAACAAAAACCGATGCCGAGGCACACCACAAACTGCCAATAACCAATGACAAAGACAAAATCTAAAAAAGTCAAAGAAAATAATTTACACACAGAGGAAAAAGATAAAAACCAACACAGATGTTTCGTCTGAAACTAACAAGGCTCTGTCCTAGGCACTGAGTCTCTAATGTGTTTCTCTGGTTGGTAACATTTCACCCATAATGATATCGTTGAAAAGCTTACAGCTTAAAACGGATGACCTATAATTCTATATCCAGTGAAAATAGCTTGCAAAGATATAAGCAAAACTTTCCTGACACAGAAAAAAGCTGAAAGAATCTGTCTCAAACAGACCTGCATACAAAAAATGGTAAAGAAAGTTCTTCAGGCAGAAACAGGAGCATATGAAATGAACACTTGAATTCACACAATTGAGGAAGAATGCCAGAAATGGTACATTTGCAGGTAAAGAGACCCTTTAACTCTCATTTTAAATTTCTTTAAGTTAACTGACGGCTTAAAGCAGAAATGGTTAACATACTGCTAGGGTTATAGTAAAAATAAAAAATCTGATTACAACAGTGCGAAGAATAGTGGAGAGAAATAGAAGACTTTAGGATCTTATATTATACATTAAATGTTATTATTATTTGAAAGTAGACTGTGATAAGCCAAAATTCATTCTGTAAACTCTGGAGCAACTAGCTTAAAAAAAAAAAAAAAAAAAGAATTTTTAAAAAAGCCAATAGTAGAATTACAACTAAAAAATATACAATTAGTCCAAAAGAAGGCAACAAAAGAAGGGGTAAAAACAAAACAGATGGGACAAATAGAAAATAAGAACAAGACACATTTAAGCCCAACCACGTCACCCATTATATTAGATAGAAGTTGTCTAAACACTGGAAACACCCTGCCAAGTGCTAAATGATAATTTAGTGAATTAAACAGATCAGTGTGCCCTTGGGAAGGCTAGGATACAATGGTACAGATTAGGAGTTTGGGGGTAGGGGAGAAAGTCCCCACATACAAACATGGAAGTATAAAATTACAAATTGTGACTAAGGGCTATGAAGGTAATAAAGTGGGTCTCCGGACATAGAAAACCAGATGAGGCCCTACTGAGTTAGTGTGATGGGGGACAGCCACTCTGAGGGGACAATAGCAACTCTCAAATCTGTTTGGCATGTACCTCCTAAAGAAGGAATCTTTATGCTTAAACCCAAAAAGAAAAACAGATTAAAATCAAAGTAAGTCCGGGGTACCTGGGTGGCTCGGTGCATTAAAAGCCTCTGCCTTCTGCCCAGGTCGTGATCCCAGGGTCCTGGGATCGAGCCCCACATTGGGCTCTCTGCTTGCAGGGAGAGTCTGCTTCTCCCTTGGGCCCTCCCTCTTCTTATGCTCTCACTCATTCTCTCTTATTCTCCCTCTCTCTCTCTCAAATAAATAGAGAAAATCTTTTAAAAAAAAAAAATCAAAGTAACTCTGGCTAACCAAGGATTAGGGTAGGCGTCATGGCCACTTTTTTCCTTTCACTTACCTGAGAAAATCTCAAAAGACCCCCTGAAATATCTGGAGGGCTCCACGAAAAACTGAAATCATTGGCTGGATACTGAAGAGTTCTGAGCAGGAACAAGGAGAGACAGACCCATTGATGATTGGGTGGGGAATGGGCTTCAGGAGAACACAATGGAGGTTTCTCCTGAAGTCTCCTGAGCATAAGTTGCTGAGGGGAAAGAAAAGGACTAAACAAATACATAGTATACTTGCAGTAATTAGGAAAAAAGCAATAGGGCGCCTGGGTGGCTCAGTGGGTTAAAGCCTCTGCCTTCGGCTCAGGTCATGATCCCAGGGTCCTAGGATCGAGCCCCACATCAGGCTCTCTGCTCAGCAAGCAGCCTGCTTCCCCGGCTCTCTCTGCCTGCCTCTCTGCCTACTTGTGATCTCTCTCTGTTGAATAAATAAAATCTTTAAAAAAATAGGAAAAAAGCAAGAGAGATGGGAATAAGAGAGATTCCAGTTTTTCCTACTAGATACTTCTTGATATATTTGGTGACCAACAAGACAGGAGAAAAAAAAATAAAGCTCAAATAGTCAAGAGTGAACCCTAGGTTTAGGTGAGTCCGTGGACTGTGCACGGAACATGGAAAAGCCAGATGTAGGTCACAGCAAGAGTATGGGCTACATTGATCAAAAGTACAGAGGAGATGTCAGGACTATAGGTAAGAAGGAGGCCACAGAGACAGAAGATAAGTAGACAGACCCCACAAGCTCTCTTGCCTGTCTTCTCTGCTGATGAGGGGAAAAAAATGAATTCATTATTTTCAAGTACTCCCTAGCCAACAATAACCAGAAATTAATGGATTCCGCTCAAAAGAAATAAAACCAAATCAAACGAAACCAAGAAACAAAAAAGAGCGAGCGAGAGAGAGACAATAATTCAAATACAGCACTATGAATGAACAGACAAAATAAAAGTCAGGAGTGAAGGTAACTGCTCCTGCAATGGACCAGAATTCCATCTGTTTCTGGGTAGTAAGGTTTCAGGTTACATCCACATTAACTGCTTATTCTAGATATGTAAATCGAGTTTCTGAATTAATAATTATAGCTATAAAAGGATTTCTAATAAAGATAAGTTTTACGCAAATGTCACAGATTGGGCCAAGGCACCAATATATTCACAAATTAGCAGCATAAAATCTGTAACCACACTCTATAATTTTGGGAGTGGTTACCTATGCAGCAATTATATTACTTTGTGTATGCGATAAGGTACAATTACTGTTACCTTCCCAACACGGGGCATTTATTAATAGACCAACTTGTTCCTAGCTTTTGGTTTAAGTTATTTTTATATATTTCACATATTTTTAAAAATTGCTTCCTCTGCTTAAAATGAATCCGCCCAGACCCTGTAATCATACTTTCTTCCTTGCCCTCACAAACCATACCTAACCTTGCTATTATTTGGCTCAGTGCTAAGATATTATTATTTCTTGAATGAAAAAAATGTTTATGAATAGATTTAAAATTAATTCTTGAGATCTTTACCTGGACATCAGAAATTGTTTAAAACTGCCTGAAAATTTTTTGAAGACACTGTTAATAAAAACCCAAATTTAAAATTTCCTAGGGATGCCTATCTGGCTCACTTGGAAGAGTGTGCGACTCTTGATCTCCAGGTCTTGAGTCTGAGCCCTGTGTTGGGTATGGAGATTGCCTGAAATAAATAAAACTTTAAAAAATAATTTAAAATATAAAAATAGGGTGCCTGGGTGGCTCAGTGGGTTAAGCCGCTGCCTTCAGCTCAGGTCATGATCTCAGGGTCCTGGGATCGAGTCCCACATTGGGCTCTCTGGCTCAGCAGGGAGCCTGCTTCCCCCCTCTCTCTGCCTGCCTTGTGATCTCTCTCTGTCAAATAAATAAATAAGATCTTTAAAAAAAAAATAAAAAATTTAAATTTAAATTTCCATTCAAAAGGCTACTCGTTATCAGACTTGTACTTTTATTATAATACATGTAACATATATTCACTACCCCCCCCAAAAAACAGAATTGTTAGTACTAAAATACTGTCACTATCATCAGTATATATTATTCAGATGTATTGGAAAGAAAAGGGTATTATTATATGCATTATAATTGGCCAATCCTATTGGTAAAGGATAAAATCCTATAAGCTATGAACAGGGTGAACACAAAATGACCAAAGCCAGACTTTTTTGAGCACAAAAGTAGGCCCATCATTAATAATGACACAGAAAAATATTTATGCACAGGTCACCTTACCATAAACTGCATGAAAAGGAATTTGGAAAAACCTGCTTTCATAATCTAAATATTCTTTAAAGCCTGACTCTAAACCCAGTAAAGCAGAACCCACATTTTTATAAGTTCCCTAGGTCATTCTCAAGCACATTAAAGTTTAAGAAGAGCTACTTTAAAATATACTATTATTTTTATTTTGAAATATACTATTATTTTGTTTAAGCCATTTTTATCACACAACTATACTCATTTTAAAAAACAGAGATTGGAAGGGGCACCTGGGTGGCTCAGTCGGTTAAGTATTGGACTCTTAGGGTACCTGGGTGGCTCAGCTGCTAAACACCTGCCTTCAGGTAGGGTCATAATCTCAGGGTCCTGGGTTCGAGCCCTGCATTGGGTGCCTACTCAGAGGGAAGCCTGCTTCTCCCTTTCCTCCTGCCCCTGCTTGTGTTCCCTCTCTCGCTGTGTCTCTCTCTGTCAAATTAATAAATAAAAACCTTAAAAAAAAAAGGTATAAAGAAAAAAGCATCCGACTTTTGATCTAAGCTCAGATCTTGGATCTCGGGGTTGTGAGTTCAAGCCCCGCATTAGGTTCCGTGGTGGGTGCAGAGCCTACCTTAAAAAAAAAGGGGGGGGGGAATAGAGATTAGAAAAATTAAGAGGCCTAAAAAAATAAATTTTCTGTATTCCTTACAAAGAACTTTTCAGAGGTTTTTGTTTTGTTTTGTTTTTTAAGTTTCTTTATCAAGTAGACTAGAAGTATATACTGGCTTACACATTTTTTTTAAGATTTTATTTATTTATTTGACAGAGAAAGAGAGAGATCACAAGTAGGCAGAGAGGCAGGCAGAGAGATGTGGGGAAGCAGGTTCCCTGCTGAGCAGAGAGCCCGATGGGGGGCTCAATCCCAGATCCCTGAGACCATGACCTGAGCCGAAGGCAGAGGCTTAACCCACTGAGCCACCCAGGCACCCCCTGGCTTACACTTCTTGAGAATAGTGTAAGAGATCATCACACAGCTTACCTAGTCATAAATTATCCTTTAAAAACAGAAAAAGCTATCAAAAATCTAAGAAAAAGTGACGCCTGCGTGGCTCAGTCAGTTGAGCCTCTGCCTTTGGCTCAGGTCATGATCCCAGGGTCTAAGGATCGAGTCCTGCCTGGGGCTCCTTGCTCAGCAGGGAGCCTGCTTCTCTCTGCCTCTGCCTGCCTCTCTGCCTGCTTGTGTGCTCTCTCTCTCTCCCTTTCTCTGACAAAAAAATAAATAAGTAAACAAAATCTTCTTTAAAAAATCTAAGAAAAAGAAGTTAGAATTTAGTTAAGGTGACTATAATTTATATCTGTAATAAGTAAGTTAATTTTGGATTGTTCCTCTTTAACAATTTTAAGGAATAAATCAAATGATGCAATGTTCACTTTGCTGATACAAAATTTAGAAAAATATAATTCTAAGCCACAAGACTGATCCTCATCTTAATTGCCGTCTTTCTACAAAGAATCACCTGAGATTATCTACTTACCTTTATAGCTACTTTATTCTTTTAAATAACAAAGAAAAATGAGTAGGTTTAATAAATTTGATGATTAAAACAGACAGTGTGTGTATTCTGTTCATATATGTGGTTGGATGGAGTGAGAGAGAAGAGTTTCATGGACGGGGAGTTCCAATGTGGAAAGACTATAAACCAACTGATAAAAGCGACCATTCCAGAACTCAGGAGGGCACTTAGGGCATACAGGAAATGTAATAAAGCCAACAATTATTGTCTTTAAAGAATAAACCATCTGGCCTTCCACAAACAGTCGGTGAGTCACAGATTTTTTTTTTCCTAACTGGAGAGACTTTAAAGATCACATAACATAATCCATTAAGTTTTAGACAAGACAACCAAAGGCCAGGGAACACAAGCAACAGAGCAGGATCCCAAACTCAATCAACAAATATTTACTGAACACCTGCTAAGGATAAAGCACTATTCAGGGGCTGTAGAAAATACAAGTAAGTATAATGCTAGATGCCTTCTTCCGAAGGATCCCTTGTGTTCTCTGCTTCCCAAGTAAGTTACCCGCAGGGAGCCCTCTGACCTCAGCAAGACTCCTTTCGGTATCTAGTTTAGGGCTTTGAACACTTCAGCCCATAGGCCAGATCTGCTTCATGGGCCGTGGTTGTACAGAGTTTTACTGGAACACAACCCCGCCCATTGTCTGCATATCATCTGGCCCCTTCACTCCAGGAAGTCAAGAAGGTTTGCTGACCTATGTTCTAGATCACTGTCTGCACGCTTTGAGGATTTTGTTTGGGGTCTTTGGTTTGTTTGTTTTCGTTGTGAAGCGAATGGAAGGTTAGTTCTGCCTCAGCAACCAAGGCCTACTGAGCAATGTACTAGACGACTTTGAAGAAAAAGCCAGGGGCCTAATTATGGCAATTGACAGCAGCTCTCAGGAACAAGTAAAAACTTGCTCTGGGACACAGAGGACAAGAACCAAAGGAGAAAGGCCTCAAAAACCCAGCCAACGTTTACTGTTTCCTAAGCACCTGACATCAGGCTAAGTGCTGGGGCTCCCCACAGAAGTAAGATCAACTCTGATCACAAAAAACTCACCATCGGGTGAAAAGAAACAATACTTTTACATTAAATGGAGTAACAGAAGCTCATGGACTAGGAGTTAGTCCTGTCACGAAGAAAAATTAACTGAGGCTGAGGGTGAGGAAAAGATTGGAAACCAAGGAAAAGGACGCAGACGCAGAGACCTCGGTGTGTCTCGCCACCACCCCCGACCCCGTCCCATGTCCACCCCGCCCCCTCCCGCCTGCAGAGCTGCAGCTCCAGGGGGGGGGGGGGTGGCCAGGACTGGAAGCTGAGCCCGAGGCTGTCTCAATCCAAAGGCTCCTGCTTGTATGTGGGTGGAGTTAACCCTTGGCCTGTTTGCTGTTTCCTGAACTCCTTTTACAGCACACTATTTTTTGTTTAACTTTTCCGGTATATTCGTTTAGTTACATTTTAAACTTACATTCAGCTTTAGTAATCTGTACCTACTTTTACTGCCTTTGTTTTTAACCTCACCTTCACTGTTTCCTTAATGTCTTCTGATAGAGATTATTATGTATCATCTCATTCACCTTTCTATGCCTTTATTATTTCAGCAAATTTCCTCTAGTATTTATTTAGTTATATATTTCTTTCTATTTTTTAAAGATTTTATCTATTTGACAGAAAGCACACGCAGGGGGAGCAGGAGAGGGAGAAGCAGGCTTCCTGCTGAGCAGAGAGCCCTATACAGGACTCAATCCCAGAACCCTGAGATCCTGACCTGAGCTAAAGGCAGGTCAACCGACTGAGCCCAACCGATTGAGCCACTCAGGCGACCCTATTTAGTTTATATTTTTCTTTTATAGATTTTATTTACACATTTGACAGAGAGAGAAATCACAAGTAGGCAGAGAGAGAGGGGGAAGCAGGCTCCCCGCTGAGCAGGGAGCCCTGATGCAGGGCTCGATCCCAGGACCTGAAATCATGACCTGAGCCGAAGACAGAGGCTTAGTCCACTGAGCCACCCAGGTGCTCCAGTTATATATTTTTCTTCTCTACTCTGTTTCAACTATTTTATCCCAGATATAATACCTTCAACTGAGAGGAGGAATTGTAATATTTTAACAATATTTGATATTTCTATCATTGTACCAGTACATACAAGGTCCGTATCAATTCTGTGATTAGGAAACAGCCCAGTAAATGGGGAGAGAGGGGAGGCTATTCCAGGCCCCTTAAAAAGTGAGACAGAGGGGTACCTGGGTGGCTCAGTGGGTCAAGCCTCTGCCTTCAGCTCAGGTCAGGATCCCAGGGTCCTGGGATTGAGTCCCACATCGGGCTCTCTGCTCAGCCAGAGATGGGGGTGTGGGGTGGGGTGGGGGGGGGGGAGTCCAATGTGGGCCTCAGTCCCGTCCTGAGATCAGGACCTCTGTCTGTCTCTCTGCATACTTGTGATCTCTCTCTCTGTCAAATAAACAAATAAAATCTTAAAAGAAAAAAAAAAAAGTGAGACAGATGCATCTTTACTTCAGTTAAGTCTCTTGCAAGTCCTTTCTAAAGGCCAAGGAAGTAAAACTCTGACCCTAACCGAAGCCATACCTAACTATGCCAACTTAAAAAAAAATAAACATCCAAGTCACTTGAGGAGACGGTCTAAAATGATCTTTCTTATGAAGTGTTAGGCTCACTTTAACAACAACCAAGAGAGGGGCACCTGGATGGCTCAGTCAGTTAAGCGTCTGCCTTCAGCTCACTGAGTCCCACATGGGACTTCTCCCTCTCCCTCTGCTGCTCCCTCTGCTTGAGCTCTCTTTCTCTCTCTTCCTCTGACAAATAAATAAAATCTTTAAAAAACAAACAAACAAACAAACAAACAAACAAACACAACCCAGAGAGGGGCACCTGGGTGGCTCAGTCAGTTAAGCATCTGCCCTCGGCTCAGGTCCTGATCTCAGGACGGGACCAAGGCCCTCGTTGGACTACCTGCTCAGCAGGGAGCCTGCTTCTCCCTCTCCCTCTGCTATTCCCCCTGCTTGTGCGTGCTCTCTCTCTCTCTCTCTGACAAATAAATAAATAAAATCTTTAAAAATAAATAAATAATTTTTTTAAGAAATGCCACCCAACCACAAGGAAGTACAAGGCCACACTGCTGCGCTGACTTCCAAAAACCTCTGTATCTGCATCGTGCAATCACTTGGCGGTGGTTATCTAGCGGAGCACACGCTGTGGACAAAGGGAGCACAAGAAAAAGTGCAGCAGTTCCAGCTCCTGTGAACTGTCGTGTCGCCGTAAATCACAGGCTAAAGCTTTGGAATTAGGCACAGTAAAAGACTTGGATCCAAATTCCTAGAGTGTTTCCCAGTACGCAGTGATCCAGGCGTAAATGCTAGTTAGACACGATTCATCTACTTCCAGGTCAAAACTCCAAAACTTTTCGTAAGTAACGAAAGCCACCATGTATTCAACCATGTGTCGATTCTGCTGCCATTTTTTATCAGCTCAAAAACAAAGCTACAAAAGAAGCTATCATTCAGACTGAGAGGGGAGGTTAACTGGCCAAGAGAAATGAAGTAACTTGTTCAAGGACACGCAGCCAGTCACCGCGCCAGCTCAGCTCCATCTGGATCAAAGCCCACTCTGCTCCTTTCATGGTACCCCACTGCCCCTTTGCTATCGCTGCTGGGGGTCTTCCCAATAGCTCCGCCACGGGAATTCTCGAAGAGATGGAAAAGGCGCAAACAGAACACCCAATAAGGCTTCTATGTCCTCCAATAATTACAGCCTGGGAAGTGCTCCCTGACTCTTCTGAAGTCAGGGATGCTGCTTGATTTCATGACACTATGAAAGCCCCCATGCTTTCAAATCCTACTTGTATAAGCAAGAAAAACTCCTGAGCTCCTTCACATATTTACAGCAAGTTATCATGTGGGTCAGGCCAGAAATCCTGGAGCAGACGGATTAGCATTTGGAGCTCAGATTCCTCCCAGACATTGCCTTGCCCACCATCCTTTTCATCACATTTGAATTCCAAACGAGTCTCCATCTCCTTAAGTCTGTTCTGTCTACAGGCAGAAGTGCCAGAAGAAAACCTCATCTCCGTGTTCCCCAGGATCTCCTCTAAACTCTCCACTAATGGTCCAGTCTCTGAGGAAGACTTCAATGGCTCTTTACCCATCTCATTCCCTTCTAACAAGAGATTGACCTGCCACGCTAGTCCTCTAGCCAATATAGGTTGTATCAGACAAAACTGAGCTGTTCTGGAGATACCTGACCACTGAGATCAGTTCTGTAAAAACAAAACTGGAAAGATCCCTTATTAAGGAAATCCAGTTAATAACAGCACCCCCTTTTCTTTACTAGCCATATATAGATAGCAGCCTTCAAAAGTCAGCCAAGAAGGGTGCCTGGTGACTCAGTTCATGAAGCATCTGCTTTCGGCTCAGGTCATGATCCCAGGATCCTGGGACCGAGCCCTGCATTAGGCTCCCTGCTCATCGGGGGGCCTGCTTCTCCCTCTGCCTGCTGCTCCCCACCCCTCACCTTGGCTTGTGCTCTCTCCGACAAATAAATAAAATCTTAAAAAAAAAAAAAAGATAAATAAATAAAACTCAAACAAAAGGCATTTGGAATTTTATACTAAATGCTACATTCTGCTTTGTCCCTGCTAGTGAGCCGTGCTGAGTACTTCAAGAGAGGTATACCAGTGTACCATTTAAAAGTTTATTTTCCATCCCATGGAGTCATTAATGCTTTGTAATGAAATGGAATGGCATCCCAATGCATGCCTCTTAACTGCTTTTGTAAATGTCACGTGAAACGGCTCTTCACTTCATCAGCTTATGTAACCAGAGTGTTATAAAAATAATTATCAACTGCTCATTAAAGTGAAACATGGGGCCTCAAACAGTAATGCTTTATATTGAAATTAAAGTGTTTTCCTATTGAAATATAGCTCTTAATTAAAATGAAATCACTGGGAAAAAAAGATAGGCACTTTACTGGCAAAATTAAACTTGACAGATGCCCTCCCTCTTTAAAAAAAAATAGTTTAAGGGCGCCTGGGTGGCTCAGTGGGTTAAAGCGCCTGCGTTCAGCTCAGGTCATGATCCCAGGGTCCTTGGGATTGAGCCCCACCTTTGGCTCTCTGCTCAGCAGGAAGCCTGCTCCCCCCTCTCTCTGCCTGCCTCCTCTGCCTACTTGTGATCTCTGTCTGTCAAATAAATAAAATCTTTAAAAAATAACTAAATAAAAAATAATACTTTATAAATAAAGATTTGAAAACCTCAAACACTGCAGCGAGATGGAGTACAAGGAACAAATGCTTAACTTTAAAGCAAGGGCTGAGGCACCTGGGTGGCTCAGTGGGTTAAGCCTCTGCCTTCAGCTCAGGTCAGGATCCCAGGGTCCTGACACTGAGCCCCGCATCGGGCTCTCTGCTCAGCGGGGAGCCTGCTTCCTCCTCTCTCTGCCTGCCTCTCTGCCTACTTGTAATCTCTGTCTGTCAAATAAATAAATAAATAAATCTTTAAGGGGGGAAAAAAAAAGCAAGGGCTACAACTTAGGAATCCTCAAATAATTCGCTTAAGCCTCTCTGAAGTTTTAAAACTTTGTATAACTACCTATCTCACAAGGTTTGCAGGAGGACTTAAGAGAACATTTTCTCATTCAACCAGTCATTTATTGAGCAACTATTATGTGCCATATCCTGGAGCACATCAGTAGGTAGAGTTTATGTTCAACTTCCTTTCTACTTGCGGTATATAGTGAATAGGTAGACAAAATTAAGCTATTGGCAAAACAAAACAAGAAAACAGTGCCCAGAATACAGAAGGTGCTCAAAAGTTTCTTCCATCCTTAACAGTGATATATACTCAGTTCCGTTCAATCATCTCTGTTCCTGGTGAATTATAAAATCAATCTTACAACGTATTTACACTCACTTATTCTTGCCTCCAAACAGAATGAACAACAACAAAATAAAGGTTGATTCCATCAGAATAAAAATAACCCACTCCTGGAGATGGAAGAGCTTTGCATGTGTCACAACAGAAGCCGGGGGAAACACACTGCCTTATTCTTAGGATCTGACTCATGACCATGCCTAATAGTCACTGTTCTTCAGTGGTTGGACAACACTGTGGTATATTCTGAATCAGTGAAGGGCATCTTCTCCCCACCAACTTTTATGCCTGAAGATAGATATCATTTATGCCAATTCTACCAATATTTATCAGCGAAATCAGTCTTTGATCACATGGTTAGGACTCTACATCAAAAATATATGGCTAGTTAAGCATGTTATGAGTAAGATTACATACCATGAACTACTTGATTCCTTTTTCATCAAAGAGTTGGGACAGAAACGATTTACTTCTTTAACAAAATCGCAACTTTACAGAACTATATACAGCACAGTTCCTTTACTATAAATTATAACTGTTAGCTAATCATCTAATCAAAAAGCTCCATTAAAGCTGGATTCAGGGGAAACAAAGATCAATAGGTCCAATAAAAGTTTTATTTTAACTTGAAATATAAAATCCATAATTTATTCTCCAGCATTTGATATAGTGCCAGGTCCTTAAGATGAATTTGCTGATCACAGCACTGTCTGCCTTGCCTAAAGTCCAACCCATATACATTGCCTAAGATTTCCAATTTCAATTTCTTCAAAGTGGAAAGGGAAGTTGAAAGTATCTGAGGAAAAAACGCTTCCAATCTTATACACTTCTCTGACCAACCTGTAATTGAAACGCAATTTATTTTTTTCAGGAATTAATGTTCATGGAGTCTCACCCAACCAGTCTACCTTGTTTATACCAAAACAACCCCTTCTTTTCAGTCTCATACTTCACTGAATTACGTAATACCTAATTAAGTTACAGGATCACAATTACAAGCATAATTGGCATAAGCAGGTTTAGCTTAAAACACAGCCAAATCTTGGTAAGCCCACACAACTTAACCTGTTGGGTGCAAAAATGGTGGGAAAGGCTTTGGACAGTGTGCAGTGTACCACAGGCATCTGTTTAGATGTTTTACAGAGAAACAAAGGATTTCCAGCAAATCCAGTGAGTTGTTTGAGAATTTCTACAAAATTCTTAAAATATTAGATTAACTTAATATTTAGGAGGGAAAATGAAAAAGTTGATCAAAAGCAAAGAAAAATGTTCAAAATGTCAATCCTGGAAATACCTCAAAATTCTACACATATTTTTGTTAAGGAAACCCTATGCATCTATGAACACTTCTGGAGTTACAAGTAGCAAGTAAATTTCTGTATATTGCAGACTAGCTTATTCTCAATTGATTCTCTCACAAAGTATAGTGTTATCTATCCATATTACAACCTTGTCTAACATTCCTTAGAAATCACACCTTCCACTTTGAATTAGCAAGTAAACAATTTGGCAACTGATCCAAGTACAAAGCTATGAGATGTCACACTAGTTTCTCTGTAAAAGCATAGTTTGTTCTTGGCATTAGTGATATGAAATCTTTTCATAGTCTTGATTTCTCCTTTCACTGCATGAACAAAACTGTAACACCCTTTAGAAGAACTATGTACCCAGTCATATTTGCAGAACAGTCATATTTGCATGACTTCTGGCTAAACTACTGTATTATCTCTATCCCAGAACCACCAGTAAACAGGAAATAAAATTCACTCAAGCTGAGTTCCAAGCAACCTATTTGCACACTGCTGTGAATCATGTGTGTCTTATTCTTTTATTTTTATTTTTTTATTAACATATAATGTATCATTAGCCCCAGGGGTACAGGTCTGCAAATCGCCAGCATGTGTGTCTTATTCTTATGTACGATATAAATTTATTATCAAATCTTGAGATGCAAGAAAAGGAACTGATCAGTAAATTTAAATTCAAGAACCAAACATTTTAAGACCGAGTCCCTGTGCAGAAATTGCCAAAGAAGTCCTGTCAATTAATTTCAACTCACTCCATGAAGCTAAATTTTATTCTTGAAGACAAAAACCAAGCAAGAGTTCTGCAAAGAACTTGCAGCCTCTGAATTTTCAAACAATAGATTCTTCAGTACTCTATGATTCTGCTTTGCTTTGACCGTGATTAGTAAAAAGATACTACAGAGGGGCACCTGGGTGGCTCAGTGGGTTAAGCCTCTGCCTTCGGCTCAGGTCATGATCTCAGGGTCCTAGGATCGAACCCCACATCGGGCTCTCTGCTCAGCGGGGAGCCTGCTTCCCCCTCTCTCTCTGGCTGCCTCTCTGCCTACTTGTGATCTCTGTCTGTCAAATAAATAAATAAAATCTTTAAAAAAAAAAAAAAAGATACTACAGAAAATTCTTAATCATTAATTTGAGTGTTTATTTTCAAATTCACATAAATTACACATCTGTAACACTTTTTTTTTTTTTTTTTTGAGAGTGAGAGCATCACGCACAAGTGGTGGGGAGGGGCCGAGGGAGAGGGAAAGAGAATCTCAAGCAGGCTCCATGCTCAGCACAGAGCCCGATGTAGGGCCTGATCTCTGGTCACTGAGATCATGACCCGAGCCGACATCAAGACTCAGACGTTTAACCGACTGAGCTGCCTAGTCGCCTCTAATGATCACACTTCATAATTTGCATGCTTTGTTCAAAAATGTGTAAGACAGTCATTAAACTAAAAAAAGAGTCATATTAAACTAATGGGCATGGCACATTCCATTTCAGCATCAGGTCTAACCATACTGTTCATGGCACAGTAAAGAAAATCAAATGGTTCAAGAGGAAAACTTAAAGGAAAGGTAAATTTCTAATAACTTAAATAACTACACATATAAATATATTAGTATGTTTCACATACGCATACACTACTGAACACAGAACTAGGGGCTGAACAACTCACAGATTTTTTAATTTTAATTAAGACACACTAACCCATCAGTGGCCTTGCCTTCACTTCATCCACCCAATTAAGTCAAGAGCATGAAAAATGACTTCTTACCAGTACACTGTAAATGCCAACATATATTTCTTCTTAAACCTTAAAAGCTCCTCCTCCTTTCTTTTAAAATTGGATATTTTTAAAACAAAATATATGGATTCTCGGAAATATCACCCTATGTTTTAAACTGACAAGAGATAGTGTTAGGGCGAATATAAAAAAGAAACAGAGAAACGCCCTGCCCTGGGGAGCTTACATGAAGAAATTTTTGAAAGCTTACTTGGCATTGTCTGTAAAAACTTAAAATACAGATAGAGGGGTGTCTGGGTGGCTCAGTGGGTTAAGACTCTGCTTTCAGCTCAGATCATGATCACAGGGTCATGGGATCGAGCCCCGCACTGGGCTCTCTCTTCGGGAGATAAGCCTGCTTCCTCCTCTCTCTCTGCCTGCCTCTCTGCCTACTTGAGAAATCTCTCTCTCTCTCTCTCTGTCAAATAAATAAATAAATAAATAAATAAAATCTTTAAAAAATGCAGATAGAAATTTCTACTGAGAAGTAATCACACAAAAGTATAAAGTGATACACCAAGGGACATTTACTACATAACTTTTTTTAATAACTAAAAATTAAAATCATCCTAAATGTTCATCAATAAGACACTGATTGAATATATTATTATAACCACACAATGGAGAGCATTTTAAGTGAGACATATTTATGCCGTATTAAATGAAAAAGCAAGTATAAGAATAGTTGGGAGAGTAAATCTCATTATTAAATTCTATAAGTAAAAATGTGTATGCACATATTAAAATATGCACAGAAAACAACTATAAAAATATGTATCACACTTGCAGAGGGTTTACAGGAACTCTCCTCTTTCTACTAAATATTACATTAATTTATATGGGCCCATATTTATTCCCTAAGATTACAAAGCTCATACTTATGCAGAACATTTTAACATTTTGAAATGTTTAAGTCAAAAATGTAAAAACTTAAAGCATTTTTCCATCTTCTTCCTAAATGATTTTCCTGTCTTTTAATATTTTCTAGTTACTATACGCAAAACTGATTTTTCTCCTAATACATAATAACTGTCATCCTCTCAGACTTTAAAAGGTGTTATATTCAATTTTGCAAGACTATAGGAAACAAAGGCACAATGAAACAAAATAAGAATTATATTCAAAGATGTGACTTTATTGATATTTTACCCCAATTATTTATCTTCAGAACAAAAGAATGGGATGGGATATATTTTTAAAACAAAATTTAAGTGGATTCTATAATGATAGATAAAACTTGTATCTTGGGACGCCTGGGTGGCTCAGTTGGTTGAGCAGCTGCCTTCGGCTCGGGTCATGACCCCACCGTCCTGGGATCGAGTCCCACATCAGGCTCCTTGCTCGGCAGGGAGCCTGCTTCTCCCTCTGCCTCTGCCTGCCATTCTGTCTGCCTGTGCTTGCTCTCTCCCCCTCTCTCTCTGATAAATAAATAAAATCTTTAAAAAAAAAATAAAAAAAACTCGTATCTTAATTTTCATTTATATATCTCATAGGTTGTACCAATAACATTTTTTCAGTAAGTATAACACTCGTTCATCAAAATATTTTCCAAAGATCATCAAACTTTTTCTTTTATTAATGGCTTTAATCTTGATTTATGGCATCAATATTTCTCCATCTAAACTCAAAACAACAATTTTGATACTAAAAAAAATTTAGATCAAATACACCTCTACTATATTAAACATTTTTACTATTTATACTTGATTTTCAAAATAAAGATATACGCTCACTAGACTTCATCCTTGTAAAAATAATTTTACTTTCCTAAAATATTTTAAAGAATTGAAAAGAATGCATCTTTACTTTACCCAGTTGCTGATGTGGGTGTCTGTCATAATTACTGTGGCAGAAATGGATTCCATCTTTCTCATCTATGATCTTCTCTGATGAAAGCCAACTAAGACGTCTCATCTTAAGTAATCTTGGAGAGCTTTCCGGAAAACTATCTCTAGTATCCAAAACCACATCTCCCGGAAGAATGGGAGGAACGACTCTCTTTAAAAAATCCATTTTAAGGTTCTTCTGTATTACTAGACCCACAAGCACATGGAAAGATGTTTGCACCAACTTCCTGATGAGAAGGTCAGTTACACTATTTGTGTCAAAGAGCAAAGAAACGTCACGTGAACTTAGGTGGTGCCGAATGCCAGCAGGTCAACCACCAGCTGTTCCAAAGCTGATTTTTAAGACATTTGCTGTTCGCACTGATAACAAACCAGACAGCTCTAGCCCATGAAACCGCACTTCGTTCATACACAGCCATACACGTACGGGTACAATGGGTGTTAACAGCAATATGGAGACTATAAAATGCCTAGCATCTGCTTGGTTTAACATTTAGACTTTGAAAATCTAAGCTGGGATAATGTTAAGACAAATTTACTTTACTTTGGGGCGTGTCTTACTTTTTTTTTTTCCATGTCTTTACTTTTAAAGAAACTTACAACTGAAGTGCAAAACAGTAACTTGTATTCAAAAGATAATTCTTATCATTCTGAAAACTAACTGAGACCTCAGAAACATCAAGTTTTATGGGAGATTAAAAGCAGTAATTTAAAACTTTATACTGTATTACGAACCTTCCAAGGTACTTTTAAACACAAAAAGAACTCATTGCAGTCAATGGTGATTATCGATCGTACCAATGAAAACTTTGGCGTGAATTATCAAAAAAGATTGATAATTTAAAAATATATGGCCTAAAGAATGCAAAATTGAAGAATTTAAAGTATAAATATTTAGTTCTATAAATCCAGTAATCAACCTTACATAATTTAATTCCAAATAACTGAGCATTCTACTAAATATTTTGAAATAACAAAAGCAGCTGATCCTACTGCCTTACTGTAGTCCAGAAGCCGGACAAAATATGTCAGTGAAGTGTGCCTACATGAGACTTTAAGAACTGAAATTAGTACCTCCTTTTCTCCTTTTCTTTGCCTGCCCTCTGGTGGGGGTACAAAGTGAGCAAGAAGTAAATAAATAGAAGGATCACGTAAGATAGAAACTCCCTATGTAACCAAATTTATAACTTTGAAGGATATACATTTTAATAATAATTTTTAAAAATCTGATTCACTCAGTGAGTGAGCACAATCTCATTCTAATACTCAAACAAAGAAAATAATTTACATTATTTTAAAAGATGAAGCATAAAAGTTTATATAGCTATCAGGAAATATTGCAATATAAAGGGGTGCCTGGCTGGCTCAGTCGGTTAAGCGTCTGTCTATGATCTCTGGGCCCTAGGATCGAACCCCAGATGGGGCCCCCTGCCCAGCAGAGAGCTTGCTTCTCCCTCCCCCTCTGCCACTTCCCCTGCTTGTATGCTCTTTCGCTCTCTCTCGTTCTATCGCAAATAAATAAAATCTTAAAAGAAAAATCTTTAAAAAATCTAAAAAGAGGGGCACCTGGGGAGCTCAGTGGGTTAAAGCCTCTGCCTTCGGCTCAGGTCGTGGTCCCGGGGTCCTGGGATCGAGTCCCACATCGGGCTCTCTGCTCGGCAGGGAGCCTGCTTCCTCCTCTCTCTGCCTGCCTCTCTGCCTACTTGTGATCTCTGTCTGTCAAATAAATAGATAAAAATATTTTAAAAATAAATAAAAAAGAAAAATCTAAAAAGAAACAAAAATCTTTAAAAAAAAGAAAAATTCAGAACTTTTGGTTCTAAATTGCTGAGTGTTTAATCATTATTCTACCACATTGTGAAGTCAACTATTTTTTATTTCATTCATTTAAAAGATATTAATTGAAGGTCCTCTACATGTAAAGCAGCAATATATTATTAAGGTTCAGGGAAAATTAAGAGGATTTATTAATACGTATCCTGTGTCCGGGAATCCTATAGTAAAAATGAAGGAAAAACAAGGAAATCAAATGAAAGACTTAAATTTCTTACCCTAAAGCAGGACCGTACTTACTAGAAAACAATGTTGACTTTCAAAAAATACTCCTAAGAAATGGATGTTCTCTTAACCCCCGAGCATGAAAGGATAAAAACTCCTATCTGTACAGCCTATTCCCCACACACAGAAAAAAACAACTGGTTAGAACCGTAATCGGTACGTCTGAAGAGCTGAGAAGCTACTGCTGTGTCTTCTGGGGTCTTTCCCTCTACTTCTCAGTAGATAGGATCACATATTCTTTCCAACTTCGGTTTGTGGTTCTCTTGAGGTCCCGTTATAGGTCTCCCTTATCTTATGGAGCCCAGAAACAGTGGTTTATAACACAGGCTGATAATGGAGGGCAAGTTCCTTTCTTTGTTCATGATATACAAGATAACCGCCTGTGTCTCTATGAACCCCACTTTCTCAACTGCACTTTCAACTGGCGAAGGAAAAGGCAAGGATTAGGTGTTACAGAAGAAGTCACAAGATTTTTCTCAGATTTCTCTTTCCACAGATGTTTGCTGAGCGCCTTCTACAATGGCCTGTGCAATGTACAAGGGCACTGAAAATATGTCTCTGCTCCCAAGGAGCTTACGATTTATTTAGGAAGGGAAAGAAACTCTCACAACTACAGTTCTTCCTGTGGGCTTGGCCAAGGCTTTGTTAAACCAGCATTGTGGTTTGATTTCCTCTGCCTAATCTGCTTCCTAACCTCCCCTCTTGGCAGGTGTTGATCCCTAACGAACATCCTGGAAGCCAGACTTTTTCAACATCAGCTTTGGAAGGACCCACCCTGAGACATACAGTATGGGGAAAGCACAGCATTTCAGGGACACTCCAGTGACAAGACTGTGCCCATCACTAGCTAAATCTATGAGGAAAGGCCATGAAGTCTCGTTGCTTGTTGATATTTCTAAGATCTTGGGTTGATGATCACAGCTTCCAACTCCTGGTACAGGAGTCAGGATTAAAAAATTATACTAGAAGTCAGTCACTCACATCCAGCATTTAAAAATCTTTTTAGACTGCACAGTCATTATTCAGTCTTTAGAATATTTATTATCATCTTACCGGAGAACTCAAGACAGTAATTTCTCGGTGGTAACTTGAATCATCTAATCCTGACTGTGGTGGGACTCTTGAGCAGTAGTTCTGAGAGTTAAGCATTTAGGTGTTAATCATCCAAGATTCATATAAATGGCTTCAGTTCTAAAGGGAAACAAAATATAAGATTTACACATAAGATACATTTCTAAGTACGTTTGTGGTGCTTATAGCCGTCTTTCCTTCTGAACAGATGATAAGGGAGAGTCACTGAGTGCTGTCAGTCATCTTTAATACTGCTGCACTGTATTTTTTCTAAATCTGTTATTACGAAAAAACTCAAACCAATTCAAAATTATTGAGAATAGTATAATGACCCCCACCGTTATGAACTCCTAGCAAACTATATTTCACTGATACCTCCACCCACCCCTCAACCCCTTAGCCCACCAATCTGGATTATCCTGAAGCAAATTCCTGACATGGTACCACTGCATCTGTAGATAATTCTTTATCTCTTTAAGGTACAAATTTACTTTTTAAACATAAGCCAATTATGATAATATCTACAATTAACTAATTATAATTTATAACATCAAATACCAATCAGTGCTCAAATTTCCCCAACTGTATCAGAGTATTTTTTTTAAGTTCGTTCTAATCCAGATCTAAACAAAATCCATATAGGCAATTGTTACTGGGTCTCTTAAATCCGTTTTAATCTACAGTTTCCCCTCTTCCTTTCTTTTCTTCACAGGGACAAGTAATGCTTTTACTAGCCAATGCTTGAACTAACATGTCAATACCTTCATTATACAATAGAATAAACAAATTTGCAAAGTAGTTGATATACCCATGAGGCCTAGTATTTACTTCATTTACAGAAAAGTTATGGGATACATATTTTTTGAAGTCCTATTATATTAACTGATGGAGTTATGGGTTATAAGTTATTATACCACATCTAAAACAACTGGATGGGGGCGCCTGGGTGGCTCAGGGGATTAAAGCCTCTGCCTTCGGCTCAGGTCATGATCCCAGGGTCCTGGAATCGAGCCCCGCATCAGGCTCTCTGCTGGGCGGGGAGCCTGCTTCCCCCTCTCTCTCTCCCTGCCTCTCTGCCTACTTGTGATCTCTGTCTGTCAAATAAATAAATAAAATCTTTAATAAATAAATAAAACAACTGGATAGTTACTAAGAATAAAACCAATGAACACAGAGAGTTATCTTTTTACTATACATAAGAACTCAGGTAATTGTACATATTCCATGTTTTTAATACCACTGAAAGTCTTGGCATTTTTCAATAGCTAAATAGGCCACATTTTAAAACTGGCATTGAATATTCAAATTAACTTCATTTGAAATCATAACCGGTTTTTTACTACTTTTTTTCTGTTTAATGAATTTAATCTCCAACCCAAGAGAAAGGACTAACTACTCTCTGAAATATTAATTTTGAACTTAACCTTAATTTAAAATTCCCTTAGCCAAGTTAGAAAAATATGATATTCTATTTGCTGACAGGCATAACTGATTAAATCATGATTAAAACCAAACCTTCGAAGCCAAAGAACTTATAAATATGAATATTTTGACTGCCCCACCAAGTTATTTCTGAATCTGTAAACAAAACGATATCCGCAATTCTACCATAATTCTTGATACTGTTTTATCATCTTAGGTCATGGAATCATTTCTCCCTCAAAGCAAATAAAGCTTATATGACAAACAGCCCATCTTTCCTGTCTATATTGGGTAGTACAGTCACAGAATAGTCTGTATTTAATGAAATTTAAACTTTCACTTCCTCTTCTAGGACAAATCACAAAACCAATTACTCCTAGAGTACAAAGCAGTTTTAGGAATACTATAACTTCAAAGAGGACCGATTTGTACCAGGATGCCCAGGTCTCTCATTGTGCTTCTGTTTTGAATTTCTTGTTCAGACACAGCAAAAGCTAATGCCATGCTTTTTATAAAAATGTGTTTTCTCTTCTTGTAACCATATTGTCAGAGCACTGTGTCATTTCAAGACTTCCCAATCTGTCTAGAATTTTCAATGACTACTTAACGATACAAAACCTTCCTATTTCCAACTTCCACTTTTGATCAAATAAACATAGGCCTTTGGTTACCTTGGGAAATGGTTGGTTTACACCTCTCTGGCCTTCATTATGGGTTATAGTCATTTTTAGCAGGGTTGGGTTTTATTGTTTTCCTTTTGGTTTGGGGTTTCTTTCTGCATGTCAATTGTCCTCTCCATCTTGTGTCCATATATATTCACTTAACATGGGACTCATTTTAACTCTCCTTTCACTTGATTAATTTGGAGAATATTTTATCTACAAAAAGAGTCATTTCTATTACTACTTTGATAATACTACTTTTGACATGGTTAAGGTCAAACAGGTTGTAACTGAGGTCCTGGTGTACATGTAATCAATGCTATAGTTTCTTATTTTAAGAAAAAAGTCATATAAACAAGAGTGACCTGCAGAGGTCAGTTGGTATTGGGCAACACTGAAGAAACTGTAAATAGTCAACCAACACAAGCTTTGAGGAGTAAGGCTTTAAACATGCAGCAAGAAAAATGGTCTAGAAGCGTCCATGTGCAATAAATAAAGAGAACAGTGGCCCAGCTCTGGTGCTCGGGAGGATCTCAGGTCAAATGAAGTCCTCCAAGGACAGCCTTGTTTCACTTCAGCCCAAAAGTAAAAGAGAAAGTTGAATGGGTGTTCAGATAGCACATTAACCTCATTTCCTTTCTGAACAGGATTACTAGAATTATAAAGAACAGAAATCTATAAATTTAATGTATCTTAATTGTAGGAAGACACTTGAAGTATAGGTCTATAATTTACAATGATACAGAAAATAATCTCAGGCAAACAGAGCAAAAATTAAGAGTAAATGAATCTCAGGGATGTTCATTATAATATTCTTAATGCTTGTCTATATACTTCATAATTCCAAAAGGAGAACAAGGCAGTTATGACGTCTAGCACAAAGTAGAAAGAAAAGAAAAGAAAAACTTAATTATTACATAACTGATGAGAAGGCTGCTTCATAAAGAAATGGAAATCTCTGCTTACTGTGTTTTTAAGGAAAAAGCTGTTAGAAAATGCCATAGAAATGGTTATCCCACTAGGTGAAATAATTAACTTCAAGGATTCCAACTCAAAACTCTAAATTTGACTTCTGGATGTATTTGATACTTACACGGTTGACCTTGAACAACATGGGGTTAAGAGTGCTGACTTACGCACAGTCAAAAATCTGCTTAGACTTTGACTCCCCAAAAATTAAACTGCTAAACTTCCTGTCAACCATTGACAGGAAGCCTTACCAATAACAAACACTTGCTTAACACATATTTTGTAGGTTGTATGTGCTATATACTATATTCTTACAATAAGGAGAAAAATGTTCAGAAAATCATAAGAAAAAAGACATACTGCATTTATTCACAAAAATCCATGTCTACGTAGACTGGCACACTTGCAAACCCGTGATGTTCAAGGGTCAACTGTGCTTGAATACTAAAATATGTAGGGACTAGAAATTCATTATATTTCAACTAAAGAAAGAAACCAGATTGCAAGATATGTAATCTAGGAGGGCAAATTCCTGCCCTTCTATTAAAATTATTCTGGGAATCTCACAAGGCCTGTTAAAATGATGCAAAAGACCAAAATGATTCAAATGTTCTGACAGCCTTTTAGAATAAGGATGTGATCGTTTTCAAATAAATTTAGAATAATCACAGCTCCTATTCACAGTAGCAAAATAATTTGGAAAAATATAAAATCCAGTAATTTTTATAATCTGCCAAAAATTTTATAAAGTATGAGAAATCTATTCACATAAAATCAAGTGCAGGCAGCAAACAATTATTCAAATATCTTTTATGTCTGACTGGTAAAAATCATTAACATAAAAAAAGTACCATCATCCCTTTAATTAACAAAGAAAACTGATGATTCACAAAATCTACAGCTTCCATCACAGTTCAATTTTTAGAAATTCACTTTTTCTCTAATTTTAGAAATGCTATCGTTTTTACAATTTTTAAACTGGGCTTGCACCTTTACCCTTCTGTTATTCTTTTTAACCTTCTCCCAAATTTCAATTTTAAGGAGTACAAAATTTATTACACTAAGGTAATCACAGATTATGCTATATTACCTGCTAAAAATGCTGTATAATGGTACTGAGCTAAAATAGGGTTTCACTGCAAAAAAAAAAGAAAAAGAAAAAGAAAAGAAAATCTAAATTTCTTGCTGATAAAGCAACGTTCTCTGTAGGTAAATTTATCAACATTTTGTTGATTTTACATTTTTACCCAGAATAGCAGTTGTTATCATACTACTTGATCTAATGAAAACAAGTGGCAAAATTTTCCATTCAAAAATTTAAGGGGAAGTTTTGTACAAAGGTTTCATTCATTGAATCAAACGAAAACAGCACCAGAGCACTAGCACTACATTTTCTAATATACTGATGAATATGTATGGTTTAGAATAATTTTCCTATTACATTTCCATACTGGCATGGAAAAAGAAGAGGAATTCAATCCCAAAAGTATCATACCAATGTTCTGCCTACTCATCTAGATTTAAACACCAAGAGAAAAATTTTATTTTTCGTATTTTTTAAAAAGATTTTATCTATTTATTTGACATAGAAGGAGTACAAGCACCGGGAGCAGCAGGCGGAGGGAGAGAGAAGTGAGTTCCCCGCAAAGCAGGGAGAGCCGACACGGGGCTCGATCCCAGGACCCTGGAATCATGACCTGACCCAAAGGCAGACTCTTAACCAACTGAGCCACCCAGGCATAACCAAGAGAAAAATTTAAAATAAATGTAAAAGCAGATCATTAAGACATCAACCTCACTAAATCTGGAATGTATTCCAATCTCTAACTTCTATAAATCTATCACTATCCATGCCATATATAAATGTACAGAAATCATACATTCAACAAAGACTTATTAAGCAGACCTACATGCCAGGAACAGATAGAGAAGTGAATAAAACAGACAAAAATCCCTGACCTCATGAGGCGCACCCTCCAACAGAAGCTTGTGTTTTGGGGAGTCTTTCATTTAAAAATCTGAAAAAAACTGCTGAAGGTCTCTCCTTCCAAAATGCACATATATACCTAATTTTGCAGTGTATGAACCCTTCTAATCCAATCATTAATCATGGGTTAAGAAACCCTGATAAAAATCCTCCTTGTGTTTATTTTCTAGTTCTGCCGTTTATAGCAGTTTCATAATTTTACTGTTCATAGTAAAAAAAAAAATAAATAAAATAACTTTTTCTCCATTAAAATACTTATAGCCTTCAAATTTCAATGTAATGTTTTCTATTTATTCCAATCGTACCTCTTACAAATTTCTAGGCTGTCAGATTACCTTTTATCAATATTGGTCTTTCTAAAAAACTCAATCCTAATGTCTCTGGTAGCTTCACAAGGAAATTTTCTGATTTCATTAATTATTCTCTGGACCCCCTTGAGTTAAAATCCCCTTCCCACTACCCAAATCTCCTGTTAGTCTTTGAAGCAAGGTCACCTACAGAATCTCTGGAAGAAATATGCTCAAGAGAAACCACAATAAAACCTTAAATCATTTAACAGAAACTATCAACTAATTAACCAAAAATTTTCTGTTTTTGCTTGTCACAAGAACAGTGCCTCCTTAGAAAATAATAAAAAATGGGGAAAGGTCTTTTTTCTTTAAAAATGCAACCCCTAAAATATTTTCTGGGGTCACTACAGTCTCTAATCAAGGTGCTGTCTGTTTTATATGTATAATTTTTAAAGTTATACAATGGAAGTCACACCCTGAGGTCCTATCAGGTAAAACATCAAAGAAACTGCATGCAAATATGGTATGAATATTTTGTACATTTTTATAAGACAATTTCCAATAAAAAGGTTGCTGGGCTAATTCAAGTTTTCAGTTTTTCAGAAAAATGAAAAAGCAAATGGTCGCAGGGCCATAGAAGTAAATGAGCACCACAGAAACTCCCAAAGTTGGTCTCTTCTCTCTTCCTGTTGACGGTCTCCAGCAGGCTTAGAGAAGCCTGACTTTTTATAAGAGCAACTATGAAAGCACAAATTCCCCTTGATGTTTAGATGATCTCTTTCTCCCAAATTTATAGCCCCCAAACAACTTAAGTCAAAGGAGGAATGATCATTTGTCATCTTCAATCTCAAGATTTGTATCAAAAGCTTTTAAGATGTTTTTATATTCTTTGACCCAATAATTCTACTTCTCAGACCTTTTTTCTAGGAAGATAATCAGAAGTACACATACAGATTTATTCGCAAAGATGTTCACTGTACCATTATTCCTATGAGCAGAAAGCTATAGAAGAGGCACAGAAACATACACCACGGAATATTCAGGAAATAAAGTGTTATCTGTCAATTAAATAAGACTTTTTACTACTATACCACAATAGTCACCATATATCTTAAGGTAAAAAGAGAGTAACCGAACAGTATTTAGAGTATTTTTCCAAATGTTTGGGAGTTAAAACTACATTTGGAAGCAAAGAATAGGGAAGCCTGGTTGGCTCAGTAGGAAGGCTGTGAGACTCTTAACCGCAGGGTCATGAGTTAAAGCCCCATGGTGGGTGTAGAGATTACTACAAAAACTAAACTGGATCAAAAAAAAAAAAAAAAAAAAAAAAAAAAAAAGCAACATCAAAAAAAAAAAAAAACTAAACTGGAAAAAAAAAAGCAAACAATATAAACATAGAAAGATAGAATCAAACTGTCAAGGCGCTGAATCTCTGTGTCCCTATTGCCTCACCTACAAAATAAGAATAATAAAACCTCTCACAGCTATTAGGAGAATTAAGTATAAAAGATGAAAAATGTTTAGTGACTGACACACAGTAAGTACTGAATAAATGTTTATTATTTATTAATTTGTATCACATATTCTGACAACCTGATGTGTAACACTTCCAAAAAACTGTAATGAAGAAATAAAAATCAGTCATAATTCTAACACCTAGAGAAAGCCGCTTACTAATTCATGTTAATATCTGGGTTCATTTCTTTCAGGTCTTTCGATATGGACTAGATGTTTTATAAAACTGGTGTCACACTGTATCATTTCTAGCAATTACAAAACATTTTATAAATACATTATGTGCATTTAATCATTTCATTATTATTGAGTGAGGTTCAACTCTTCACTGTTATAAATAATATTGCAGTAAATATCTTAATTGGCAGTCTTTGTATACATTTTTTTTTAAGATTTTTATTTATTTATTTGACAGACAAAGATCACAAGTAGGCAAGAAGCAGACAGAGAGGAGGAAGCAGGCTCCCTGCCGAGCAGAGAGCCCAATGCAGGGCTAGATGCCCGGACCCTAGGATCACGACCTGAGCTGAAGGAAGAGGCTTTAACCCACTGAGCCACCCAGGCGCCCTGTATACATCATTTAAATTCCCTCAAGAAAGAATCTAGGACCAAAATTTCTATCTCAAGCCATGTGAAAGGCACTTGGCTTCTTTCCCCTGCTGACCTGTATGGAATGCAGACACACACTAGGTGTTCAAAAATGCTGACTTCTCCTTTTTCTCCAGGGGCACTTAGAAGATAATCATTTGCTTTCTCACTGTAACTTTTCTATTGTTTTTTGACACAAATGCTTACCAAGTATTTCACTTTTTTTCATTTAGCCCATTTAAAGGATCTCACATTTCCTTTGTATCGCTCTAATATCCCCAACACAATCTGAGTACTCAGAACTTCAGTACCTTCCCCAAAAGGTGAAGATTCTAGCTTTATAGGTCTAGAAATGAAGTCCTGGTCTCTTGGCAACACATCCTGAAATATTTATGGATGATGTTTCATGGCCAGGAGACAGCATCAAGGTACCTGGGAACTGGAGAAAGGGAGTGGGTAAAGGTAACAAAAAGTTGATAAATGTTGAAGCTGGGGATGGTCACATGTAAAAAAATTACATTTTTTAATTACCTTTGGTGGGAGACATTGTTTTTAAATCTTTAAAAAATATAATTATTAAAATCTATAAAACAATGGTAAGTTTTAGCTTGTACCATAATTCTTACAGATTAATTCAATGATCATAAAAAAAAAAGCAAGACCAAACATATTTAAGCCAAATTCGAAAGCGAAGTAAACAACCACAGTATTTAGAATCTCTCAATTATACTTGCCAGTAATTCCCACAGATAAAAACATACTACAATGCCTTTTTCCAAACCATGGCTTCAGCATACCATGCTGATTCTCCAAAACAATATTAGTATTTATATTGTGCATTACAAGAATACAATTATGCCTCTGTATGTGCCCACATGAATATCTGATAAGTAGTTTTATTATGTACTAGTATTAAATAATCCAAATTCTCTTGGTGCTTAAATCACATCTTGGTACCAAGTTAGGCACATTGTAAACAACACTTACAGATTAACAGTTAGCTCCACCGACATGTTTTTTGTACCCAGAGGCAGTGCAATGAAAAAAACAACAAACAAACAAACAAACAAAAACCTCACTGCATGACTTTTATTCAGATGAACTGTGGTAAAAAATCACCTGTGTATATTTCTACCTGTGTAGAAAAGTTTACCCTGATGTCAGGTCACGACAGCAAGAGAGCATTGCAAAAAGAAGAAGTCATATATCTAGGGATAAGTATCAATGGCTGCTCCCCAGGTTTAAAATAAAGGTGAAATAGACAGATTAGAGAGATGTTTCCAAACTCTCCTCTGCCATAAAAAAAAAAAAAATTAAAAAAAAACACTGTATATAAATGTACTTATAATACATTTTATATAACAACCCAGAATATATATATGTGTGTGTGTTATGTATACATACACACACCCACATGATACGCTTGAAATAATAATCCGCAATACATTTTGGTAAGTCTCCAATCTATTTTTAAAAAGTGTTACATTCTAGTCACTACCCACTAAAACAATTTCTTGAGTTCATAGTTTTAAATCCCTAGACTTAAAAAAAAATGGCCCACAATTCCTCCTGCTTACTAACAAAGGAGATGGAAGAGATACTTGAAAAGCTACACATTTCACTCCAGCCAATCATCCGCCTGCTAGAACTCTCTCCCCGGCACAGAAAATGACATTATTACTTATCTGGGAGGATGGGGAGGTGGGGGACAGAAAACAATGAAGTGGGTTGGAATCAAAAGACTGCTGCTTACACACACACACACACACACACACACCCATCCAAGAGAAGATAATCTCTTACATTTATTTATTCCTGTTCTAAAATTCTGTGGTTCTAAGAACTGGCTCTGACAGTATGAGTCCCAAAAGGGTAAAAAATTCATCGTTGCATCTCCCACAGTGCCTAGCAAAATGGCTTTCATAAAAATAATAAAGCACTAAATAAAAATTAAATTTGACTATTAATATACAAACTAAGCATATTTTTATATATTAGTTATTATAATTTTATATATTTACATATAAATGTAAAGGTTTCATCAAACCTACGCTGTCTACACACTATTAAATGTAAAAAAAAATCAATGCTATTGTGTATTATTTGAAATCTCACAAGCATAAAAATATAAAATATATTATGTGTATATCTACATATGTATCTGTATATATAATATCTATGTGGCAAAGCAAATACCATTTTAATTACATTGTCCATAAAGGGATAAAACAACTCACTGTAAAATTATTCTAAAACTCAGAATCAAATTATACACTAACTTTTAGTTTCAATCATACTTTTTCCCCCCTACCTGCTTAATGATATTATTAATTAGTAAAGAAATCAGCAAAACTAGGCCCTGTACAAACAAAAAATAACAGCAAACAACTGGGCAATATAAAACTTTCATAATTCAACCATGATTTATAGTACTCCGAAGTTCACCAGTTCTTGGTTCAAATGATCTCCTCTGGTTTTGTCTTAGAAGGAACAGTTTTCTCCAAAAAAAAAAATCTCAATGACATCAAAGTTTTGCCTATATATATTAACTTTCAGTAAATTATTACAGTTTAATTGAAGCAGGGCAGTGGTGGGGAGGAAAGAAGAGCCTACATAAAGGACTTTCAATTTTAAATCCCAATAAGACTTTTGATAGGGGTTCCTGGGTAGTCCAGGTGGTTAGGTGGCCAACTCTTGATTTGGGCTCAGGTCATGATCTTAGGATTCTGGGATCAAAATCCGTATGGCTCCATGCTCAGTGCAGAGTCTGGCTGGGATTCTCTCTCTTGCTCTCCCTTTACTCTACCCCTGCTCTCTCGCGCTCTCTCTCTCTAAAATGAATAATCTTTTTTTTTTTAAAAGATTTTATTTATTTATTTGACAGACAGAGATCACAAGTAGGCAGAGAGGCAGGCAGAGAGAGAGAGGAGGAAGCAGGCTCCCTGCTAAGCAGAGAGCCCAATGCGGGACTTGATCCCAGGACCCTGAGATCATGACCTGAGCTGAAGGCAGTGGCTTAACCCGCTGAGCTACCCAGGCACCCTAAAATAAATGATCTTAAAAAAAAAAAAAAAAACCTTTTATAAATAAGGACAATAAAGCCAATCCCTATACCTTTTATAAGCTATAAAATGCCAAGTGATGCATCAGAAGACCCCTTTCTCAAAATAACCTGAAAACTACAACACAACTTTCACCTTCTTTCCATAAGGTCTACCTAAAATTCCTATTAGTTTGAGGTTTCGAATTACTTGGAAAAAAATTTGAAAATTTAACATAATTAACATAATTTCTGAGGAAAATGTTTACAAACGTTTTCATTACTAAAAGGATATTTTTTTTAAGATTTATTTATGTTGGGGGGAGAGAGAGCACGAGCCAGAGGGGCAGAGAGAGAGAGAATGTGCTAAGCACAGAGACTGACCTCGTGACCCTGAGATCATGACCTGAGCCAAACCCAAGTTAGACACCAACCAACTGCATCACCCATGCACCGCTAAAAGAATAATGTATTTTATTTTATTTATTTACTTTAATTTATTTGACAGACAGCAATCACAAGTAGGCCGAGAGGCAGGCAGAGAGAGGGGCGGGGGAAGCAGGCTCCCTGCTGAGCAGAGAGTCTGATGCAGGGCTCGATCCCAGGACCCTGGGGGTCATGACTTGAGCCGAAGGCAGAGGCTTTAACCCACTGAGCCACCCAGGCACCCCCAAGAATAATGTATTTTAATGAGAAATTCCAAATTTCCAGTTCTAGTTAACATTTCCCACCTTTTCCCAGATTTCTAGATTTTAACTACTAAAAATCAAAATTAAACATACCTTGAAAAAGCTTCATGGAGAAGGACTTGAAATGCTCCTTGAAAGAAATAAAGGAAACAGAGAATTTGCACTGGCATAAGAGAAAGAAATAAGAATGGGTATGATGGGAGTGGTAGAGGATACAGGATAGGATTAGTTTCTCTTGAGCTCTTTCATTAAAGATTTGTTAGCAATAACATCCAACGATATTACTGGACCAGTTAATGAGGAGTCTCCACAAGCCCCAGGGAGATATGCACTTAACTCATGGTCAAGCCTGAGTTCCCAGGATGTGCACTAAGTGGTACCTACAGAGACACAACCACCACCACCCAGAAACTTACAGACCAGCCAGAAGAGACAATGTGTGATGACAGTTTCAGGTGCTTTGGCAAAAGTTACCCAAATATGTGCAAGCAACAATCAGATACAGACAAGGGAAACAATCTTCAGTGTAAGTGGAAGAGGGGACAGGAAAGACCTCTCCAAGTAAGCGGGGCTCACCATCTCTGCAGTCAGAAGACTCACTGCATCGACAATCTGGGACTCTACAGACAACTTTTTGCCTCTCTTGGAGGAGACAGCTAGCTGTTGATTAAAAAAACAAAAAACTGGGACGCCTGGGTGGTTCAATCAGTTAAGGTGTCTGCCTTTAGCTCAGGTCACGATCCCAGGGTCCTCGGATCAAGTCCCACATAGGGCTCCTTGCTCAGCAGCAAGCCTGCTTGCCCCTCTGCCTGCTGCTCCCCGCTGCTTATGCTTGCCTGCTCTCTATGACAAATAAATAAAATCTTAAAAAAAATTTTTTTTAAATAAATAAGATAAATTAAAAATAAAATTTTTTTTAAAAGCCAATCATTTAAGTAACCTATTAAAGCTCAAAAAAACATGATTGTAGGCCTGTGAGCCACAGCTTCCCCATGTGACAAGCTCTGAAGTTGGGTGCTATCCCATACCATCCTTGTTACGCAACGGTGCCTGGCTTTATCCCAGAAATGGTGATCTTGGGGACGCCTCCTCCCCATGTTTATGAAAGGAAGTATTGTGTAGGGTGAGGTTTACACTGATTGACAGGTCCTCTCGCTCTAGAAATTTATAGAAGATGAGAAGCAATTTCTTCAGATCAAAATCCTCTGTATGGAAAATAACACGTTTCAGAGTCAGTAACAAAACAACATTCCAAATGAGTTTGGTCACTATGGATGACCATATAGAACATGCCACACAGCTTCAGCCTTCACATTCCAGCTCACGCAGTAACTCTAAAAGGACTGCACACAAAAGTCCAAAAACCCCACCCTACTCCACCAATAGGCTTTATTCTTCACAGCGGTTAAGTCAGTTTAAACAAATTACAAATATAAGAGGGTAGAATTCAGAACTGGTTCACTGTATCCAAAGAAATGGTGCCCTAAAAATGCAAATTAATTAAGTAGCCAATAAGAATGAAAAAAACAACCACTAATTATTGGAACAAACCCATAACTTCTGTAAATGTTCAACTTTGCAGCTACGGAAACTGACAAAGCTCCTAAATGAATTAAGAATACCATTCATCTGGATTCTTTTATCCTTTAAAAGAATAAGCTGTTGGGGCACCTGGATGGCTCAGTAGGTTAAAGCCTTTATCTTCAGCTCAGGTCATGATCTCAGGGTCCTCGGATTGAGACCCACATCGGGCTCTCTGCTCGGCAGGAAGCCTGCTTCCCCCTCTCTCTCTGCCTGCCTCTCAGCCTACTTGTGATCTCTGTCTGTCAAATAAATAAATAAAATATTTTTTTTAAAATAAGCTGTTATATATAAAGTTCTACGCAATAAAGTTCTTAATCTAAAATGTAATTATGGGGGCGCCTGGGTGGCTCAGTGGGTTAAGCCGCTGCCTTCGGCTCAGGTCATGATCTCAGGGTCCTGGGATCAAGTCCCGCATCGGGCTCTCTGCTGAGCAGAGAGCCTGCTTCCTCCTCTCTCTCTCTGCCCGCCTCTCTGCCTACTTGTGATCTCTGTCTGTCAAATAAATAAATAAAATCTTTAAAAATAATAATAATAATAATAATAATAATAATAAAATGTAATTATGATTTCAGTGTTTTTATATTGACTCTGAACCTCAGAGTTAAAGATTTAAGCATAGTTATGTATTAATTATTTAATGAAAAAAGAACAAACTTCCTGTATTGAAAGTTAAAAAAAAAAAAAAGATGGGGGGGGGAGCCTGCTGTGGTAGGAGGGGCCATTAGGAAGAGAAATCTGGTGTTCCTTGAGATGGCCTGATAGAAAGGAGTCATGCTTCCAGCCAACCCGTGCCCCAAGAGCTGCTCTCTGGCTGCTTTTGTCCTTCAAGTACAGGAACCATTTGAAATCTCAGGAACGGTAGCCAACGTGACCATCCAATGTGGCAAGACAAACCTCATGGGGCTACACGCAGTTTAGTGAAAAGAACTGGGACCAACCTGTCCCGGATGCCAGGTCCCTGGACACCCTTCAAGACCCTGCCCAACATGTTCAACCTGCGTCCCCATTCAGGGTGACATCACCTCGACAAATGCAGATCAAGAGGAACCATGTGCCCGGGTCAGGGGTGACACATAGCTCCTGAGACATACCTGGCAGCCAAACCCTCAGATTGTTATGCACCACAATACCCGGTACCCAGCCTGCAGGGGTCGGAAGAGAAGTTCCTGACCTTGAAGAAACCAGCCTTGCCAGTGCCCTAAGCCACACCACAGAAGTGCAAGATGAGCTAAGCCACCTGCACAGCCAGATTGCTAAGATACTGGCAGCTGATTCAGCTTTGGGTTCATTAACAACAGATGTCTTATCTCCAGGAAGTTTAAATGTCTCTTCTCCCTTTTAGGATCCTCCACCCACTGTACAACTTCCCTTGACATCCCCAAGGAGACCAAGGTACAGGTCCCTGAGCTTCCACCAGTCCCACTGCTTTGATCTGCCAGCCCCGAATGTTGCAAACCGCAACACAGGGCCCCCTGCGGCTCGTCTGAAGAGGGTAACTGTGTCTCTCTGTCCAAGGCCAACAGCTTTGCAGAAATGATGGGGATCCTGAAGGACTTTCGCCAGATGGAACAGAGCCAAGATCTGGCTCTAATAAAAACCTCGGAAAAAAAAGACCCTTAATGACAACAGAGATAAATAATTTACCTGATAAAGCGTTCCCAGTAATAGACATAAAATGCTCACCAAACTGAGGAGAAGAATGGATGAACACAGAAAACCAACAAAGAGATGGAAATCTTCTGGAAGTACTAAACAGAAGTCCCAGAGCTGATGAACAGGATAACTCAATGGAAAAAGACAAGAGAGGGGTTCACCAGCAGACTAGATGAAGCCGAAGAAAGGATAAGTGAACTCAAGGAAAAGGCAGGAGAACTCCCCCAATCAGAGCAGCAAGTAGGAAAAAAAAAAATAAAAAGTGAAGATAGCTTAAGGGACTTATGGGACAACATCAAATTGACTAACATTCTCCTTACTAACATTCTTCCTCCCAGAAGGAAAGAAAAAACGGGACAGAAATCTCATTTGAAAAAAAGAACAGCTGAAAACATTCCTAACCTGGAGGTGCAAATAGACATCCAGATCCAGGAGGCCCAGAGTTCCAAATCGGAAAAACCCAAAGAGACCCTAAAAGCAGCAAGAGAAAAATAACTTGTTTTGTAAAAGGGAACCCCTGTAAGACTATCAACACATTTTCCAGCCCAAAAAGGAGTGACATAATAAATTCAAAATGCTGAAAAGAAGAAAACTTCTAATCAAGCAAAGTTGTCATTCAGAATTGGAGAGAGATTTCCAGATGAGCAAAACACAAAGGAGTTTATCATCACTAAATCAGCCTTACAAGAAACATTCAAATGACCTCTTTAAGCTGAAAAGAAAGAGCACTGATCAGTCAAGGAACACCTATCAAATAGTAAATCTCACTGGAAAGATAATAAAAATAATGTATTCATCACCTATTACCTTAAAAAGACAAAAGTAGTTATTATGAGTACGATAATTAGTTAAGAGATACGCAAGATAAAAAGATGTAAGTTCTCTGAGCACGAGACCACGCACCGCCATGGGCTGCTTTCCACTGCTTTGGTGCCTGGTCCAGAGCCGGGGCCTTAGGCTTGGCCTCCTATGGGGCTCCTTCCAAGGGAAGGAGCTCTTTGACAAGGCCAACAGACACCATTTCTTACACAGCATAGCCCTGCTGGGGGTGCCCCATTTATGGCAAGCCTCTGGAACCACCTTATTCTGCACCAGCTTTTACTACCAGGCTCTGAAGGGAGACCCCCTGTGCCCAGACTTTGGCCCCTGTGGGAGGGAGCCTGCTAATGCTGGGCTGGCTCACCTTGGCTCTTTGAGTTTCCCTGAATTTAATCTCTGGGTACTTTTTTGAGAGTTGGAGAAGGGAAAGGATTAAAAGAGAAAGGGAGGGGGGTGTAAAATGTGACATCAAAACATGCGGAGGAGGAATAAAAATGTGGAGCAAATGCAGATCAAACTTAAATTGGCAACTATTTTATCAACTTAAAACAGCCTGTTAATAGATATAAGCAGATATAAGTTGTTATAGTAAAGGCTAACCTTAACTACAAAACAAAACCTACAGTAAATATACACCACTAAAGAATGTCATAACACCTCAAAGAGAGCAAGAAAAGAGAGAGGAACTACAAAAACAGCCAAAAAACAATCAACAAAATGGCAATAAGTACATACCTATCAATAACTATACTTTAAATATAAATGGACTAAATACTACAATCAAAAGACAGAGTGGGTAAATGGATTAAAAAACAAAACCTTATGGGGCGCCTGGGTGGCTCAGTGGGTTAAGCCTCTGCCTTTGGCTCAAGTCATGATCCTGGGGTCCTGGGATTGGGCCCCAAGTCGGGCTCTCTGCTCAGCTCTCTCTCTCAGCTCTCTCTCTCTGCCTGACTCTCTACCTACTTGTGATCTCCCTCTCTCTCTGTGTCAAATAAATAAATAAAATCTTTAAAAAACCAAAAAACAAAAAAAAAAAGAAAAGAAAAGTCAAAACCTAAATTCTGCCCAATAGAGACTCCCTTAGTTGTAAGAACATATACAGACTGAAAGTGAAGGGATAGAAAATTATATTCTGTGAACACCAGGGTGGACCCAGTTGGTTAAGCATCCAACTATTGATTTTGGTTCAGGTCATGATCTCAGAGTCCTGGGACCAAGCCCTGCGTGGGGTTCCAAGCTGGGCACGGAGCCTGCTTAAGATTCTTTCTCTCCCTCCCTCTCTGCACCGCTCCCGCTCTATCCCCACCTCACCCCACCCCCCACTGCAAGCACACACTCTCTAAAAAAAGAAAGATACTCCATATAAATGGAAACTAAAAGAAAGCTGGTGTACTTGTGCTTATTTCAGAAACAAAAGCGGACTTCAAAACAAAGACTGTAAGAAGAGGGGACGAGCCAAAGGGCGTTATATAAGGATAAAGGGTCAAACCCACAGGAGAATGTAACATTTGCAAATGCTTATGAACTTAATATAGGAGCATCTGAATATAAAACCAACATTAACAGATACGAATGGAGAAACAGCCGTACTATAACAGCCTGAATACCCTACTTACGTCAAGGGATAGATTATCCAGACAGATGATAAGAAAACATCAACCTTAAATGACATGTTAGACAAGACAGACCTAACAGATATATAGACAGAACATCCCATCCAAAAGCAACAGTACATTCTCAAGTGCACCGGGAACATCCTCTAGACCAGCTCACATGGTAAGCCACAAAACAAGTATGACTAAAGTTAAGAAGACTAAAATCATATCAAGCATCTTTTCTAGCCACAGTGATATGAAGCTACAAATCGATTTTTTTTTTAAAGTCTAAAAAAGAGGGAGAAAGGAGAAATTATATCATGGCCAACAAATCACAGAGCTTTGTTGCTTATTTTAAGACTAAATTCAATCTTCTGCTAATGTCATATTATTAATTTAAAAGTCCTAGAACAACTTTACAAAAGAGAGTGAAATTCCTCTGTTGTAGCCAGAGTTCTTAAAATTATCTTTTACCTAAAATGTTTCCCAAAGACGGATGCTCAGTTTCAACACCGGTGATAATTCAATCAGCTGCAAAACTCAGTTAGCAGTCGCTACATTTATAGGGAAAACCGATGGACTATACAAGTATCAACTGCCACATCTGTGATTTAAAATGAAACTTTTCCGCGCTACACTTAAATCATCCTTTTTCTCCTCGTGCCGGAGAGGCCCATTTTCCTTTATTCCTCCTTTATGTTGGGATAATAGTTGGTCCTTGGCTCAGTTTAGTGGACAGTTCAGGGTCATCAGAATACCCTTGGAATGCTGTCTCTGCACCAACTTCCCAACTTAGATATTATACGCTTCTTCTTAAGAATCTTGATATATACTGAAATCATACTAAGGGTAGATATAAATACTAACTAGATGTTCTATTAGAATAAAGCAAAAAGGGAAGAAAAAAAGTTCAAGCTTTCCAGAAATATAAAACCAGGTAGAGTGTAATAAGTAAGAACAGACATAATTCTACTACCTTTGCTGAGTCTGATGGTTTATCAAGCTAGGCCGTGAAGGACACTACGAGTGAATAAGACAGATCTATGACCTTCTGGAATCTGAGATCCATCCAGCTGTAGGACCATCCCTCCTCAACTGTCCTACAAGGAGAGTGTTTAGAAAGTTCCAAAATGGTACAAATGGAACCCATTACAAAATAGCAAATGCTTATCTTTTAATAGATTGGGCTTGTGGATTAAGGCTGCGATTGAACTGGAAACCGGAATTCTCACAGAGGATTGGAAAGGAGAGAGAAAATAGTAGTGGAGGGTGCAAAGCAAGGAAGTGAGTCATTCTCCCACCTCACCAGGTTTTTCACCTGGCTACTGGTTACATAAATCCTATGTGGAATGCAGTATTTCACTTGGGACAATTTTATCACTTAAGTCTTTCATGAACCTATCAAACCATGAGCTACAGGAAACATTCTTTGTTTTATAGATTCTCAGTTTTAAAAATAAAAACTTTCACCACTCCAAACCAAATGCAATATGATTGAAGATCACACTATCAAGTGATGATTTGATTCTTACCTATAACCACCTTTCCTGGGTAAGGTTTCAAACCCATTTAAAAAAAAAATCATATTGCAGAAACTAACATTTAATGTCCTAATTTCATCATAAGCAAGCTCACTAAGAATTTCCATGAAGGTATTTTTACCTTAAAATAATATAACCAAACACTTCTCTTTAGTTATTACTGCTGAAACACCACAAACGTGAAACGTGACTTTAGGAAATTAACTTTTAAAATAGGTTTAAAAGGTTTAGTCCCCACTGCATTTCCAAAGACAAAAACAAATCCCATTTCAGGATGGAATTATTAAAATTATTAAAATCGCCCAACCATTTTATTGCTTCAATATGTAAGAAAACAAAAAATAGTCATTTATTTCAAGAGGTGATCCAAACAGACTAAAGCTTACATTAGTATCTAAATAGTCCCATGTAAAACCAATCTATTGAAACCCATCTCCATTATAATTACAGAGAAATGACCTCAGATGAGAAGGCAGCACAATGTATACAGTAGAGTTATACAATATTAAGCAATATTAACAAAGTGACTTAACCTCATTTATAGGAGGAGAGGGAGAGAGAGAGAGAGGAAAAGGAGAAAAAAGTAAGAAGACCTGTAAGAATTAAAAAGAAAGATGGAGAACATAAAATTGTTTTTGCAAGCAGTAAATGCTAGTACTATTCACAAAAGAAACCCGCAGGCCGGCCCTGATGTACAAAATAAATCACACATAAGAAGCAAGTATAGTATGATTTGTCAACATGCAGATGAGTGCATTCAACCAGCAAGACACCTAATTAAAAAAATTAGCCAAGTAGATTAGTCCCCAAGACACCTCAGGTAAAAGAAGAGATTCAGATATGCTACATAGTCATGATTTTATTGGCCATTCTCTACCACTGTAGAAATCAAATACTAAATTCTCTAAATAAGCCATTTTCCCACCTCCCCTCTCCCCAGAAGTCGTTAAGAGTGCTCTGATATCGTCATATAAACATATTTTTGTCAAACTAGTATAGACAGTTTAAGTATTACTTGGTGTTCACTGAATTGTGAAGACCGGTCCAAAAGGGAAAATTTTCCTATCCCTGAAGGTTTAATAGGATATATTTTTTTTTAATTGTATTTGAGACTTGTCTCTTTTACAAAAGATTTTGAAATGTGATCTACCACATTGAATGCCCCCGAATTTCATATCACTATCAATTAAAATATTTATTGAGTTATCAGTGGCAAAAATGAAAAACTTCTTTGCACTCCAAATAAATAATGTGAATATTCTAATACAACAGACAGTATGACAAATTTTAGAATTGACATATCAAAAAGGAAAATAGGGTATGCATGTGGGTTAAAAGTCAACCTGACTGAGGAGATTTAAGAAGGACTGGGGGATAGTTAGGATCTAAGGAGAACCTTTAGGGAAAAGAGAGAGAGAGAAGACGGCATTCTAGAAGCAGAGATGTAGTGACAGAAGATGAACAAGAGCTAAAGAAAAAAGGTAGGAACATATCGGTGTGGTTGTCTAAAGGAAAGCAGTGTCAGAGTAGCACACCTTAAGGCTTAAAGAAAATGACAGAGCCTTCAATTTCAGGTGGGCATTCATCTTCCCACAATGAGGGAGTGTACTGGTCAGGGCTCAGAGACTACAGAGAAACAAAACCAAAAGAGAGAAAGATATTTAAAAAGTTTACTGTGGAATTAGCTCATGTGATTATGGAGAAGTCCCATGATGTACCATCTGCAAAGTGGAGAACCATGAAAGCCAGTGGTATAATTCAGCAGTAGTCCCACAGGGAACTGAGACCCAGAGGGGGTCAATGGCGTAACTCTCGTAATTCTCGTCTGAGGCCAAGGGTGGGAGCAGGGGTTGCTCTGTGTGTAAGTCCTAGACTCTAAAGGCCCAAGAACCTAAAACTTAAATGTCTGAGGACAGCAGAAGATGGAGGTCCCAGCACAAGGAACACAAACAAATTCACCTTCTCTCTGCCTTTTTGTTCTATTTGGATCCTGGGAGAACTGGGGATACCCACCCATCCCCAGTGAGGGTAGATCTTCTTTACTGAGTCTACTGACTTCAGTGCTAATCTCTTGTGGAAACACCCTCACAGACACACCCAGAAATCATGGTTACCAGCTCTCTGGACATCCTTTAGACCAGTCAAGTTGACACACAAAATTAACCAACACAGGGAGCTGCCATGAGTTTTTGAGAAAGGAAGTGATAGGAACAGACCTGGGATTTCTAAACATTACCTTGCGAAGCAGATAGAAGGAAAGACTGAAAGAGCAGAACCAGTTTGTAAAAACCCACTGGGACAGTCAAGAGAGAACTTCCTGGAACGAAGGCTCTGGGAGGCACAAAGAACTGAAGTAGAACTCCAAGAATTTCACAGCCGAGCGAATGGGAGACCAGCACTTTCCACAAATGCTTACTACAGTCGCCTAACCAACTGGCATGTTCCCCCTCCCACGCATGCCCCCCAGCCCAACCAGACTGATTTTTTAATAAAGTAAACCACACTGCTTCTCAAGGCTATCCACCCCACCTCCCTACGTGCCAGTCAGGCGGGCCTTTTCATTTCCTAGAAGCCCAACTTCTCCCTGCCTCAGGATCCTTCATGCGCTGTTTCCTATGTCCGGAAACTGGCACCGGTGTTTTCCACCAGGTGAACCCTAAATAGCCTTCAAACCTCAGTTTAAACGACTCTCAAAGAGGCGAGACTCCTAACCTCTCTAACCTAGTCATATGTCCCAATCTTTAAATTCTCGCTTGAAATACGTACCACAAATTTAGACATGGGTTTGTGTATATATCAGATCATCAGCCCCCCCACACACTCCCCAAACACACTAGATTATTCCCTGAGTGGTAGGACTATGACCATTGATTCCCTGGCATCTGCACCAGTAGCTGGCAGGGGCTTAACAAACGCTTGCTGAATGATAAACAGATCAGGAAAGACCACTTCAGGTGCTCTACTGGGAAAAATTACCGATAGCACCATTACCTAATAAAGGGAATACAGGAACATCAAGTTTGGGGATAAAGTGTAATTCCATCTGGGGAATGTTAAGTTGAAGAAGTTGAGGATTAGGTCTGAGCTGTATTATGTGGAATACCAAAGGGGAAAGAGTAAATGTAACATAAGAGTAAATGTAACATTTTTGGAAAAGGAGAAGCAAAATAAAGCAAGGAGATCAGAAAAACTTCCATATAACTGCCAAGAAGAAGAAACCAGACAAAGAGACTGATATTCCTAATATGCAAAAGGGTTAAAAAGTAGAAAATATCAACAAACCTAGAGAAAATGGGGCTTAAAAAAAATGGATAGTTAACAGAAAAAGGAATGCACTTACATCCTAACCATATAAAAATATATTCAGCTCAATGTATACCTCAATGTAAATTTGGTGTAATAGTATCTTTAAAGATTCATTGTTGATTTAAATGATTCTAAAATGTCTACAGGGGCGCCTGGGTGGCTCAGTAGGTTAAAGCCGCTGCCTTCGGCTCAGGTCATGATCACAGGGTCCTGGGATCGAGCCCCGCATCGGGCTCTCTGCTCAGCAGGGAGACTGCTTCTTCCTCTCTCTCTGCCTGCCTCTCTGCCTACTTGTGATCTCTGCCTGTCAAATAAATAAATAAAATCTTAAAATAAAATAAAATAAAATGTCTACAGATAAAGAAATTTTTAAAACTTTAAAAAATATTCAGGGGCTCCTGGGTGGCTCAGTTGGTTAAGTGTCTGCCTTCAGTTCAGGACATGATCCCAGGGTCCTGGGATTGAGCCCCCCTCCCCTCTGCTCAAATCTCCCCCTGCCTACTGCTCCCCCTTCTTGTGATCTCTGTCAAATAAATAAATAATATCTTTTAAAAAGGAAAGATATTTGATTTCATTCATAATGAGATGGAAATTAACAACAAGGATACTCCATTCGGCAAAAAAAACCAAAAAATCTGACAACATATTCTGTTGCTGAGGTTATGTATAGACAAATAGGCACTCTCACACATTATTGATGTGAATACAGAGAGAGAGAGACAAGAGGATAAATCTGGCAATATCTAGTAAGACTGCATACTCATTTACCCCTTGACCCTGCAATTCCTATTTAGGAATCTGTCCCAAATACACAATGGCAAAATATAAAAAGACATGTATATGCACAAGGCTATTCATAGCAGTACTATGAACAAGAAATTGGAAACAATTCAAATGGCCACCAATTAGGAACCGGCTAAATGAACCACAGTCTATTCACTCAATGTAGCTGTAAAACAGAATGAGTAATTTACTACCAAGAAGGGATCCCCAGGATATATTAAGTGAAAAAAGTAAGGCATACAGTATTCTATATAAGAAAGGAAGACTATGAATATATATTTTGATTCTATTAAAACAAACAAACAAACAGAATGGAAGAACAAATTTTTAGAATGCAATTACTTGGAAGGGAAAGTAGAGAAACCAGAGATGGAAATTAGACTCCTCTGTATAAATCTTGTTTTGCAGATTTGACTTTGGAACCGTGAAACCGTTATACATGATTATAAAACAAAATTACATTTTAGAACAATTACTAAGTATCAAAATTAAAATAGGTAAGTTTAAATGTCTATCCAGTTGGTGGCATAGTTGAACAGAGAACAATTATGAAGACTGCCTTCAACAGTAGGGTAGGCAGCCTCTGGGAGGGGCCCCACGATCCCCACACTTCCTGGTATTCACACCCTCAGGTACTTACCTCCTCTTTAGTGAGGACTGTATTTAGAGACTTGTTTCTAAGAACAGAATGCAGCAGAACATCCATGTTCCTAGCAGCATTTTTTCACGTTAGCCAAAAGGAGGAAACAAATGTCCACCAACAAACGCATGGGTAAGTAAAACACGGTGTATATGTACAATGGAATGCTATTCAGCCTAAAAGAAGGAATGAAATTCTGACACATGCACACGGATGAAATCTTGAAGACCTTCTGCTAAGCTGAAATAAGTCACAAAAGGACGAATACCATTATGATTTCGTTCATGAGGGACCCAGAGTCGTCAGATTCAGAGAAAGAAAGCAAAAGAGTGGCTGTCAGGGGTTGAGGCAAGAGGGAAATGGGGCGTTAGTAATATTTAAGGGGTCTACAGTTTTGGTTTGGAAAGACAGAGAAAGTTCTGGAGATGAATGGTTGTGTGATGTACTTAATGCAAATGAACTATACACTCAAAAATGAGTAACATGGTATATTTCATGTTATATATTTTACATATTAAGTATATTTTTAACACAATAAATTTTTTTAGAAGAATGCAGCATATGTGACAGGTTGTCACTCCAAGAACAGGTTTTGAAAAGGTCATGGCTTCCATTTTGGGTTTTTCCCTTGCTCCAACCTTATAATCAGCTACCATGTTGTTAAGTGCCCTGGGGAGAAGCCCAGGGAACTAGTTTCTGACCAATAGCTAGAAAGAATTTGAGACCTGCCAATAATCACCACACTGTGCTTGAAAGCACACCCAGGGACTCCTTTGTTTCCCCTCCAGCTGAGTCTTGGGATGAATGCAGTCCTTGCTGACACCGAGATTGTAGCTTTATGAGAAACCCTGAGTGAGAGGCTCCCAATTATGCTGCGCCCTACAGAAAATGACCACAGCAACTGAGATATGGCTCACTGCGTTCAGCCACTAAGTTCTGGGGTGATTCGTTACACAGCAATAGATAACGCACACAGTACTTTGACTAAACATTCCTAAGGAAATATGCCCCTTATCAAAAAAGAATTACAAATTCCATTGCTGGGTACCTACCCAGGAAAAAAGCACTTATATCCACCAAAAGACCCATACAAGAATGTTCCCGGCAACCATATTCATAATTATCCCAAACTAGAAGCAACTAAAATAGCCATCAACTGGATAGATAGATTGCGGCAGTTCCCACAATGGAATACTACACAGCTATGAAAAAAACCAATTTCACACAACATGGGTAAATCTCACAGATAAATGTTGGGCAAAAGAAGGTAGACACAGGGCGCCTGGGTGGCTCAGTGGGTTAAGCCGCCGCCTTCGGCTCAGGTCATGATCTCAGGGTCCTGGGATTGAGGCCCGCATCGGGCTCTCTGCTCAGCGGGGAGCCTGCTTCCCTCTCTCTCTCTCTGCCTGCCTCTCTGTCTACTTGTGATCTCTCTCTGTCCAAAAAAAAAAAAAAAAAAAAAAAAGGAAGGTAGACACAAAGCTTTAACACTTGTACTGCTGGTCTAAGACTGCTGTGTGTATAACACACAGGGGTACTCAAAATGAGGAATTATGGAATGTTCTAATTGTATTATTCCTGGTGTCACTGAGAACCAGGATTTTCAGCAGAGAAAAAGATGGATGTAAAATTTTTTAAAAAGACTGAGCAAGGGGCGCCTGTGTGGCTCAGTGGATTAAAGCCTCTGCCTTCGGCTCAGGTCATGATCCCAGGGTTCTGGGATCGAGCCCCGCATCGGGTTCTCTGCTCAGCGGAGAGCCTGCTTCCCTCTCTCTCTCTCTGCCTGCCTCTCTGCCTACTTGTGATCTCTCTGTCAAATAAATAAATAAAATCTTATTAAGAAAAAAAAGAGACTGAGCAAAAATCTTATAGAGCTGAAACAGAACTGGAAGTATCCATATGAATTCATGAGGTTCTCTATCTTAAAAAAAAATTTCCCCTAATTTTGACTACTGAAAATACCTAGAAACAATGATCAATCTATTAGAAATGCGAACCTGTAGAACCGAGATTATAGTCTTTAAATCCCATTCCCCACTAAAGCAGTCAGGGGTCCCTAAATACCAGGTGTAGGGAGGAAATGTACATGATGTGCCTGGAACTCCTTTCATACCAGATAATCAAGAAGCTATCAAAAACTACTAGAGTCACGTCAAAATAATTCAGTAAGCAACTTTAAAAGGCTCCCACTGACCAAGGTTTAAATAATTTAAGCATTAATAAAAATAATCCATTATGTTCAAATCTAAGAGTCCATAACGAGTCTAGGGGAGAAGGGGCAACCCTAACTGATCACTGTTAGAGGTTAATATAACCAACTCACTGTTTTGAAATTGGTAAGCCAGGGGAAACTATCAAGCTTTTCTCCAACCTTTCCTATACGAACTATACAACTAGGTAACAAATAGTACATGAGGAACAGTTTCTCTTTATAGAAGATTTCACTTGATAAATGAACAATAAAGCTATAGTATTAACACATCACTGTCTTGCAAACCCTAATTATTTAATAGACCTAAAGCAGGGAGCCCATCACCCGTTTTTGTAAATAAAGTTTTATTAGAACACAGCTACACCCATTCCTTTATGTTTTGTCTATGGCTGCTTTCCCATTTCAAGGGCAAAGTTAGTAGCTGCATCAGAGGAAACCAGATGGCCCACTTTGCCTAAAATACACGCTGTCGGGCCCCTTACAGGGAAAGTTTGCCATCCCCTGATCTAAAGCATTGAGTACAAAGGGCAACTAATCAACATTAAAAGAGGGAGAACTAAAAGCTCTGTGCACCAGACACTTGTCAAACACACAGACTTGCCAAAAGAAAGTGAACCCGAATCTGAGCAAGTCTCTAGATCCAACTACCAATTAACAAGAAATACAAAGGACAGAGGAATATGTTGAGTCACTTAACAGGAATGTAATCAAGATCAGTCACATGTACAGGACAAAGACCCAATTTGTTCAACAAATAAATTTTAAGGACAAGCGGGGAGGGGGAACCTTAGGAGAAAAATTAACAAACTGTACTGAAGGGAGGGCTTATCTAGATGCTGAGTCAATCAAGTCACCTCCTTTAAAAATGTATGAGAGAATCAAAATTACCACCAACTGGATATTTTATTACACTGGGATTGTTGCTGTGTTTGTTTTTTTTTTTTTAAAGGTGGTAATGGTATTGTGGTTGTATTTTTTTAAAAGAAGGTCTGCTACTTTAAGAATACATACTGAAATACAAATAAATTATATGATGTCTAGCATTGCTTTAAAATGATACAGGAGTGGCAGAGAAGTCGGTGGGAGACAGACAAACAATTTGGCCATGACCTGATAATTATCAAACCTGAGTGATGAATACAAGAGGGTTCATTATACTAGTCCATTTACTTTTATATAAATTTAAATTTTCCTTAATAAAAGTTACAAATAAAGAAAACATTTCTTATTTAGACACAGAAAAAAACCGGAAGTAAAAAAGAAGAACAGGTCAGGGAAGTATGCTAGATCACTCCAAAAAGGCAACCGGACTGTGACAAGATATGAATCTTTCAAAGGAACGATAAGAAACCGACTTTGAAAAGAATCAGTTCAGAGATCACGTCAATGACTCCTGAGTAGATCCAAACTTAGTCGTATGTCCTTTCCCAACTAAACTTAGTCGTATGTCCTTTCCCAACTATATCAAGCATCCAGAACTAGGGGGGAAAGGATATATATGGCAAAGGAACTTGGGTTTGAGGTTTGGTAAAGCAGTTGCTCAGAATTTTAAAAAGGCAAGAGAATATATGATGCAAGAATGATCATGGAGTTTGGCTAAGAGGAAAGCTAATGAGGCTAGGAAATAGCTCACTTGGTTAGAAAAACAAAAAAAAATGCCAAGAAACTGCAAGTCATAATGAAGATTAAGAACAGATTTGAGAAGTGGGATGTGACAGAGGGTAATGATCATGACAGAAAACTTTCCAAAAACTCAGAAATAGAAATGTTCCAGGTGATGGGGAGGCCTAAGGTAAGAAGGGGTGGGGTGTAAGCGGTACGCAGAACTTTGGGGCTCTAGTCCCAGTGAACTAATGCTGGTTAACTAATTGGTTTCAGCTACCTGCCAAAGAATCATACCCTTCTCCCAAGCATATTTCAAAAGGTATCTGTATGAGTAAGGGGCCCGGGACTGGAAGCTCTGGTCTAAGATGTAGAGATCTTGGAAAATCAGTCAGGTGAGAATGATGGAGGCTAGGCAGATCAAAGCAGCATGATGAGAGCCACCAACATGACACAAGAGACAGAAAGGGAAAATCGGCATCAAATAATGGAAAATTCTAGAGGCCAAGAGAAGAATAAAAACCGTGGAGAGATGGGAGCCTGGGTGGCTCAGTGGGTTAATCCGCTGCCTTCGGCTCAGGTCATGATCCCTAGGTCCTGGAATCAAGTCCCACATCAGGCTCTCTGCTCAGCAGGGAGCCTGCTTCCCCCTCTCTGCCTGCCTCTCTGCCTACTAGTCCTCTCGGTCTGTCAAATAAATAAATGAATTAATTTAAAAAAATTTTTCAAAAACATGGAGAGAAATAAGACATCAACTTCAAAACAAAAGGATTAATTGAAAAATGTTCTGTTAGTGGAAGCCTTATTGTAACTCCATAATTCACAGAATGCAGTCTAAAAATGTCTCTATCAAAGGGGTTACAGAAGAAAGGTATCCTCAAAAAACGAGCAATCTGCCAATATTTTCATTACAATCCTAAAAGTGTTAGATGTATGACAGCACCAAAACAGCTTATAAATCACTTAGTTTAACTCACTCATTTCATCGATGAGAAAACTGAGGTCCACTGAGGCTAATGAACTCGCACTCAAGAACACACTATGCAATTAATGATTAGGACTAGGGCTAAAATGCACCCCATTCTTCACTCAACCTCCAGACCTTGTGTCCTAATCTAACACCATGGTTCCACTGAATGACTTACTTCTCTACAATGCTAAGTATCGTCATGTATTTCCATTTGGGTAAATATTTGTTGACTAACACTCAAAGTGAACCTACTTCAGTAATTTTCTCTTAAACGTCTCCTATAGAAGCAACTGGTTCTGCTCAACTTTATTGCCTCTGCCCCACCCCACCCCACCCCCACCCCGGCCAAAAATGTATTGAGTAAATCTCAGGGATGTTCAAAAAACATGTTAACTAACCAGCATCTATGCTTCCAAAAACTGTTAGAATATGAAAAGGCACACATAGTGCCAGGCTAAAAAAAGAAGAGTTGGCATCACACACCTCTCTTATCATCTCCATAAATATGTAACTACAAAACATACATCAATGGGAAGTAAGACAATGTTCTTGACCCAATGGACCCAACATACCCGAATAGATAGGAAAATACAGTAACAGGATGAACTACTTCAACCTTCCAATAACAGATTAATAGAGTACTTACAGAGTACATAATGTACACACACAGTGGTTTACATATTTTTATATTTACTCTTTATAAATATCTGATATTATACTGGACCTAGAATCTCATATGGAAAGAACGTTTTGCAGCCTCGAAAAACCTGATGTTACCACTATTTTTAGAAGTGATTTTTAAAAATTAGCAAGAAAAAAAAAAGGCAGGTATTACTCATCTATAAGGAGAGAAGGCATAATAAAGGGGAAGGCAATCCAAAAAAAAATTGTTTTTATAAATTTCTACTATTCTGTTAAGAAGTACATATCCTTGGGTGCCCGGGGGGCTCAGTCTGTTGAGTGTCTGGCTCTTAGTTTCAGCTTAGGTCATGATCTCAGGTTCTGGGGATGAAGACAGGCTCTGTGCTCGGCGGGGTGGGGGTGGGGGGTCCGGAGGGTGTCTGCCCTTCCTTTCCCCTCGGGCTCTCTGTCTCTCTCTCAAATAAATAAATCTTTAAAAAAATAATAATAACCGAATAGGGGTGCCTGGGTGGCTCAGTGGGTTAAGCCTCTGCCTTCAGCTCAGGTCATGATTCCAGGGTCCTGGGATCGAGCTCTGCGTCAGGCTCTCTGCTCAGCAGCGAGCCTGCTTCCCCTTCTCTCTCTGCCTGCCTTTCTGCCTACTGTGATCTCTCTGTCAAATAAATAAATAAAATCTTTTAAAATATTTTTTTAAATAACCGAATAAACAGAAAAAATGAAAAGTACATATCCTTACCACTTAGAACAGGTTGTTGAGGCACAGAGTTTGTAGAAAAGACACCAATTTTGGAAAGGATCCATCTAGAAGCTTTTTCAATCTGGAGCTTGTACTTTACAGGCACACAAGTGGGCACACTGGTGCGAAGCAGTAGTGATTCACCATGTACAAAGCAGAATATGGAATGTTAAAGCTGGAAGACAAAAAAATGAGAGAAAAGAAAGAATATGGTTGGTTATTAGTAACACCCATGTTTAAAACAGGAGTTGTTTTCATAGAACGGTTTTCATAGAACAAGTACCATTATTGAAATTAGTTTTTATAACTGAGAATCTATACAAGAAGAACTTTCTTATATAAAAACCTCAACTACAAAGGGAAAGAAGAGAGAGAAAACAAAATGAGAATTTGTCTTTGTAAGGTTCTAAATTAAAGATTTTTTTGCCACCCATAATATCTTTCTCAAATGTATTATAAATTTCCTTACCATCTAAACATAACGAACTGTTTCTTAATGACATAAGACCAATCATCATAAGAGTACTTCCCTAGTACCTGAGGACATATACTTTACAGGACTGGGGTAATGACCCTAGAACTGCCTTTATTTCAAAAGGTACACCCCTTGGGGCACCTGGGTGGCTCAGTTGGGTAAGCGTCTGCCTTTCACTGAGGTCATGATCCCAGGGTCCTGGAATCGAGCCCCATGTTGGGCTTTTTCCCTCTCCCTCTGCCTGCTACTCTGTCTGTTGGGCTCACTCACTCTCTCTCTCTCTGTCAAATAAATAAAAATAAATAAATAATTTAAATAATTTTTTTAAAAAGTGCACCCCCAAGTATCCTAAGAAATAAGCACTTTCTGTTGCCAGTGGTAATGTCAGTATCTACAAACTTAAGAATGTATCCTTTGACCCAACAATCCTCTTTCTGGGACATTCTCCTATAGATATACTTGTACACTCACAAAATCAAGTGTACGGCAGGACTGCTGTGGGATTATCTGTAAAAGTGAAATACTGAAAACAACCCAAGTTCCACATGACCTGGCAATTCCACTCCTGGGTAGGATATACCAAGAGAAATGATAAAATACATCCATGCAAAATTATGGATATAAATGTTCACAGTAAGGTTATTTGTAATAACCAAAAGGTAGAAACAACACAAGTGTCATCAACTAATGAATGGACAAATAAATGTGGTATATCCCATCCAATGGAGTATTTCTGCCACAAAAAGGAATAAAGTACTGATACACACTATGAAATAGATGAATCTTAAAAATGTTATGCTAAGTGAAAGAAGCTAATCACAAAAGGCCACAGAGGCCACATGTTACATGAGTCTATTTATACGAAGTGCCTAGAAATAGACAAATCTACGTACAAAGAATATAGATGGGTGGTTGACTAGGGCGGGGGTGGGGGGAGATGAGGAGTGACTGCTAATGGGTACTGTGTTTCTTTTGGGGATGATGAAAATGTTCTAAAATCAATTGTGGTGACGGCTGCACAATTTTGTGAATACCGTACACGTCGGTGATTTGCATGGTATGTGAATTATATCTTAATCAAGCTGCTATATATATATTTATATGGTCTGTAACTTCTTCACCACTAACCAATATTTTCCATATTATTCCTTATCACCTTGCCACACTATACAATAGGGAAGGCATTGGATTCAAGATAAAACAGCACTCTTGCTCATTCTAAACCGTAAATGAACCAGAACTTTCAAGTTTCAACTTCCTCTCGGGGGAAGCAGGGAGTCCTCTGTTGTTACACCATCTTATTTTTTCCCTAATAACTGAGCTGCATGCTTACCAGAGTAAACTATATTTGTCCCAAACTCCATTTATGTCAATTGTATTTGCAATAATTATGTCATTTAGTTAAATATTACATCAAAAATATGAGTGAAAAAAAATGCTTTGTCCCTGAAACAATTTGTAAAAGCCAAGTCCCTTGAAAAACATCCTAAAGAGAAGACCTGGGCTATACCAATGATTGATGAGGTATAAGCATGTTAAATTTCCAGTCATGAAATACGGAAGCTCTATATCTTTCTGAGACTCCTCACTTAAAACAAATTTTCCATGTAACCAACCCAATACTGGTTGATTATACATACTCCCATTGTATGAGACAGAAATCTACTCTATAGAAGTAGTTGATATAAAGGAGTGACAAAGTATACCATGATTTCCACCATTCTAGCTCATGTTCTCAAGAGTGATGGTTGAGCCTACTGAGTTCTTAGAGACACTGAGACTTGTCTACGCTTTACACTCCCAGGCCCCACCATACTCTGAACTCTACAGATGACTTGTCTCTTAAACTGAAAGAAAATACCCAAAGTAAACTCTTCAAGGGTGCTGAAATCTCTCTTCCCATTCTCTAAAGGTCTCCAGATCATCCCTTTTCAAAGTTATACTTAACATCTGACCTGTACAGTCAGATGACCATAAAGAAAAAAAAAAATTCTCACTTACATTCATGCACCATACACTCTCCTCCTGATTTCCTCTTAGCATGCATCTCTGCCTCTCCGTTCTCACCTATCAACTTACCCTCATTCCCAGTCACTTGCACTCTGACGCCAATACTAAATACTAAAATACTCTTCCTAATGACGTCGGAAGAGTTCTAAGTGCCCGTTCTGACTTGTATCTGACCTCCCCCCTCTCACTACTCCAATGCACTTCAGACACGGCTGCCAAGTGCACAACTGTGATCAAAAAATTCTCTGGCTTGGTAATATACAGTGGTACTCCTAACTCCTACAGAATAGAGTTCAGAAATTCATAAGCCTCAATGTCAAAATCCTAATGTCAGAAAGTAAACTGCTAGCACATCTCCCTAATACTGTCTGAACTTGACTGTGCAAACGTATTCCATTCCTATACTCACATCTTTCTTTCCATCTGGAATGTCCACTCTTTAGGCAGAGAGGCAGGCAGAGAGAGAGGGGTTAGCAGCCTCCCTGCCAAGCAGAGAGCCCGATGCGGGGCTCGATTCCAGGACCCTGAGATCACGACCTGAGCCGAAGGCAGAGGCTTAACCCACTGAGCCACCCAAACGCCACATGGAATGTCCACTCTTTGTTTCTATGCACCGCAATTCCTCTAAAATCATTTTTAAAGTAGAAACTCACTTATCCAACCCGAGTGTTGGATTTCTCAACTGTCATATCTTCAAGGACTACTTTATAAAGATCATCAAGTGCTACAAGTATTATAATTATTAAATATAAACTAAGAAACAGCATATATCATTCAACAAATGCAGTTACTGCTATTCATCCAAGAGTGTAAGTATGCTATAAATATTTTTTAAGTTGACATACCAAAAAAAAAAAAAAAAAATTCTATTTTCTAGCCATACTACACTCTCTGCCCTAAAAGGAACAATTTAAGGTTTGATAACTCTAAAAGTTAAGATGATGAAAATTTCTGATAATCAACAGTTTTCAGTGCATGGGAATCTCAAACAGACTCGTGACGTAAGAATAGTAACCCACTATTTCATTATTTAGTCAAGAGCAACTTGATTTGTAATCATCTCACAATATATGTCAAGTCATTATGCCTTAAACTTATATAGCACTGTATGTCAATTATATCTCAATAAAATGTGGGGAGGGACACAACTTGATTCAGTAATATCCACCAAAAACAAGCTTACCAAAAACAATAGTTTCACCATTTACGTTTTTTTTAAAAAACTGTGGTAAAATACACATAACATATAATTCACCATCTTAACCATTTTTAAGTGTACAGTTCAGTAACATTAAGTACATTCAGACTGTTACACAAACATCATCACCATTCATCCATGTCCAGAACTCTTTCCATCTTGCAAAACTGAAACTCTGTGACCATTAAACACCAACTCCCCATTACCACTTGCCCTCTCCCAACCCCTGGGAAAAAGCATTCTACTTTCTCTGTCTGGGAGTCTGACTACTCTGGGGACCTCACTCAAGTGGGATCCCACAGGATTTGTCCTTTGTGACAGGCTTATTTCACTAAGCAGGATATCCTCAAGGTTCATTCATCTTATCATTTACCTTTTCAACAAGAACTTTAAAACCACACAAAGGACATGGTTTAAACACATTCTAGTTTAAATGCACGGTTTACACATACTCTGTACCCTGGAGATTTAGAGGACTTGAACTACAAAAAGAAAGGGAAAAGCAAATGACACGTAACGGGTCATCTGGTATACAGGCATTCTGCTAGGTGCATTTCGCAGACAGTTAAATCTACATGACCCTGAGGAGGTAGGGTGGTTATTATTATTCCCAATTGGTAAAAGAAAAAGAAAGTTCAAGGGATTACGTAGTATAAGGTAGGCCTCCTATGTTACTTTCCTATTTCCACTTTGTTTTTATCATAGAAGTTACCACTATCTGACATTTATCCACATGTACACTTATCTCCTTATGTGCAAATTATATGTAGACCAAAGAAAGTTGGAAATCATTACACCATGAGTGCAAGGGTCATAGTTACATAAAAAAGTTTTATCTATTATACAACATCTAAACATCTTACAATCTCTGGCTTTTCTGAGATGCTTCTCCATAGGTACATTTCTTAGATACTCAGAATTTGGGAGACTTTATTACTGCCAAAGATATATTGAGAGATATTTCCAGCCAGCAGGAATGGGAAATGGAAGGCAGGGGAGGGTAGGAGTGGAAGATAAAATCCCAACTGGAAAGTCCAAGGAGACTTCTCTTCAATGACCCCAAATCTAGTATAACATCCCTATATTCTATAAATTTGATTGTTTCTATCAAACTTCACGGAGAATTTTTCTACCAAGCATGGGTTTACGATACACAGGGACATACAAGGTTATGATGTATGGTCTACTTATAGCTTAAATATATTCTCACTAGAATATTAGCTGTATTTATAGTAATTTGATTTCCTTGTGCTTCAGAATCAAAGTATCTATTTCCCACTATCGTGTATTGCTCTATTTTCTCCCTCAAATTAGTTAAAACTTTTATCACACTTCAAGAAATTAAGAAATATCTAACGTTTAAACTGCTTAAACTATTTTTCCATGATTTAAATTACGGCAAATAACTCCACATTTAAAACATTATGAAGCAAAATCTGATTGTTAAGGCCTTTCTCTAAATAAATTCCTACTTGTAACAAAGCTACAATTCCCATTAACTTATTGTTTTCATAAAATAATTCCTTTTGAGCACAGTATGAAAAATGTTACTCATAAAAGAAGTACTGTGTTCACAAAATAATTTTATCTTCACTGATGCAATACAAAGTCAGTGGTTTCCTTTTTGTGGTAAACAATGGGTCTTAGGAAACACATTCCCCACTAAATGTCTTTTACATTTTTTTTTTACACACAATTGGTTCAACTTCCTAATAATCACTATTTACCAGAAATGTGAAAGATAAAAATCTATCGGAGATACACAATAAGATTAAGCAAGCCAAAAAGAGAAAAATAAAATTATAAAGGCTCCGTAATGAGGGTGGGGTAGAGAAAACTCAAGCCAACACCAACCATCTCCAAGCCATTTTTAAAAAAAAGATTTTATTTATTTACATGACAGACAGAGATAACAAGCAGGCACAGAGGCAGGCAGAGAGAGAGGAAGGGAAGCGGGCTCTCGTGATGATTATGATTCGGGGCTTGATCCCAGGACCCTGGGATCATGACTTAAGCCACCTGAGCTGAAAGCAGAGGTTTTAACCCACTGAGCCACCCAGGCGCCCAATCCAAGCCATTTTTAAAACAGTGGTTTCAAGCTGACAAAAATCCCCATCTCTTTCCTCCCTTACCAAGGACCATTCCCATCAGCACACATGCTATAATGATCCCTGCCCCAAGGGAAGGAAAAAAAGAGCCATCCGATGACACTGTGATTTAAAATAAGAAATATATATTTGGTCTTTGTCCCATTTCTGGCACAGAACTCCTAAAACTCTTACAATTTCCTAAGTGATGACAGCCTTAAAGGTGTCTTTTGTTGTTCACGAGGTGACTTTTGGACCACACCCAAGGATCAGAACTAGCTGCCAGGAGAACCAACCCTGTGATTAGAAGGCTGGAACTTTCACTGTCACCAGCCCCCTCACGTGGTGTCAGTGGGGAGGCTGGAGGTTCAATCAATCGCCAATGGCCAAAGATATAATCATCATGCTAGTGTAAAGAAACCTCCATAAAAACACAAAAGGATGGGGTCTGTCTGGAGAGCTTCTGTGTTGCGTAAGCGCAGATGTGGGGGAAGTGGCATGTTCAGGGCCTGAAAGCTTTGCACCCTTCCCCCCATACCTTGCACTGTTCATCTCTTCCATCTGGCTGTTCCTGAGTTTTATAATAAACTGGTAACGTAGTAAGTAAAATGTTTCTTTTGAGTTCTGTGAGCCACTCCAGCAAATGAATTGAACCTGAGGAGGAATTTGCTTGAACCCCTAGTCTATAGCCTATAGGTCCAGGGGCACAAGTTGACAACCTGGACTGGTATCTGAAGTGTTTCTGTGGGAGTTGGGGATAGCGGACGAAGGAGATGATCTTATAGGACTCAGCCCTTAAATTATAGGATCTGATGATATCTCTAGGTAGTTTCAGAATTGAGATGAACTGTAGGACTCCCAGGAGGTATCTAAGAATTGCTTGGTGGTGTGGGAAAACCCCATATACACACATACTGGAACTGGCGACCAGATCACTTACCTCCCTAGACCACAAATCCCCTGTAGGTGACTACAGCAGCTCTCTGCTCCCTTTCATAATAAAAGTCTCCCATATAGTTGCCTCTATGCAGTACTTCACTTGCTTCCCGTGTTTGTCCCATTTTCTCTTCTATCCACTCCCTAGGACCTCTTGTCAATGTCACTAATGACTTCCACACCTCATGAAATCTAAAGGTCAATATCAGGCCTCATCTGACTTGACTCTACAGCAACATTTCTCTCTCTCCTGTCTGAAAGACCTTCACTTGGATTGCAAAATGCCACACTGCTGGTTTTCTTCTTCTTCCTTATGAGCTGCAATTCCTCTGCCTCTTTCCCACCTCAGAACCCTGAAGAGCACAGAGTGACCTCACTTACTCAGGCTGAAGGCCTTACATTCAAATCTGGTGGGCATGTAGATGGTATCTCCCATCCAAGTACTAACCAGGCCCGACCCTGCTTAGCTTCCGAGATCAGACGAGATGTAGATGGTATCTCTAGCCCCATTCTTTCTCCTGAGCATGAACCTCAAAAACTTAACTACCTATTTGGACACCAACCAGGACTTCAAATTTAGCTCTTAATACATTCCCCTAAATATTCACCAACTCCAGCATTGCACCTCAGCAAATAATATTTCCAGAAGTTACCACTTCATCCTAACAAAAAGTGAAAAGATGAACAGGAAAAGCAAAACACTTCTTAGATGCATTAAAAAAGTGAGATCATAGGGAAAATCACTATTCACAGAAATGAAGAAGCAGATAGACAAATACAGAGAATCACAACTTAATGGAACAGAAACTTCCATGGAGATCAGTGCCAGGATGAGAAAACTTGAAATTTTAAGTTTGTTTTTTTTTTTTAAGTAATCTCTACATCCTACATGAAGCTCGAACTTACAGCCCTGAGATCAAGAGTTGCGTGCTCTACCAACTGAGCCAGGTAGGCACCCCAAAAAGTCTGTTTAGGACCCTCTCCCTTTGCCCCTCCTCCTGCACCTGTGCTTGCACACTCTCTCCCACACTCTCAAATAAATAAATCTGAAAAGAAAAGAAAACTGAAAATAAAAAAGCCTGGGAAAAAATTGAATATCCAAGAAATGTAGGACACTACAAAATAGGTCACATATACATAACAGGAATACTAGAAGAAAGAACAGAAGAAACATTTGAAACAATAATGGCTGAGAATTTTTCCAAATTAATGACAGACACCAAACTACAGATCTAGGAAACTCAGAGACCCCCAAGCAGAATAAATGCCAAGAAAAACCACTTTAACCAGGCATAACATACTCAAAATGCAGAAAATCAAAAATAAAAAGTCCTGAAAGTAGCCAGAGGGGAAGAAAACATCCCACCTATGGAGAAGCAAAGATAAGAATTACATTTTACATCTCAGAAACCATGCAAGCAGGAAGAGAGTGAAGTAAAATATTTAACATGTTGACAGGGAAAAAAAAATCCAGAATTCTGTACCCTGCTAAAGTGTCCTTTAGAAATGAAGAAGATATAGACTTCCTCAAACAAAACCAAGGTAATTTGTTGCCAACAGACCTCCTAATGTACATAAAGAAAGAAGGAGCATCAAAAAGGAGTAAGGAAAGGTAAAATTAAAACCTTTTCTTATTCTTAATTGAGCTAACAACAACAGTTTGTTCAAAGTACTAGCAACAATGTATTCGATTATATACACTTATATAAATGAAATGGAATGAAAAACAGCAATGATACAAGAAAAGGGAGGGGGGAGAGGAATCAGGATTATTTTATTATAAAGTAATTGCACTACCCATTTAGGATACTCTTACTTGGAAGTGGATTTGGATTCATTGTAAATGCATATTGCAAACTCTAGGGCAAGGACTAAAACAATTTTTTGAAGTACAATACGCTAAGAAAGGAGAAAAACAGAATCATATAAAATGTTTAAATTAAAACCATAAAAGGCAGAAGAAGATCAGAATCCAAAAAAGAGAACAAAAAACAAGGCCACAATTAGGCAACAGCAATAAATATGATAGTTACTAATTTAACTATAACAATAATCAATTTGAACATCAATTGTCTAAATGCACCAATTAAAAGAAAGACACTGTCACAGTAGATCAAAAAGCAAGGCAGGTTGTCTATAAGAAACCCACTTTAAATGTAAAGATAGATTTGGATTAAAGGTAGCTGCATGGAGGGGCTCCTGGCTAGCTCAGTCAGTAGAGCACTGGACTCCAGATCTCATGCTCATGAGTTCAAGCCCCACATTGGTCTTGGAGACTTTAAAAAAAAAAAAAAAAAAAAAAAAAGCAACCTCATGGAGAAAGACATACTATGCTAACACTAATCAAAATAAAAATGGAACAGCTATATTACTTTGATACAGAGCAGATTTAAAAGCAAGGAAAATTGTCAAGGATAAAGAGGATCATTACATAATCTCAAGAGGGACAATTCTCCAAGACCTAACAATCCTCAATGTGTATATGCCTAACAATAGAACATCAAAATACATGAGGCAAAAACTGGTAAAACTGCAAGGAGAAATAAATGAATCTACTGTTATAGTTCAACACTCCTCTTTCAGGAATGAACAGATTCAGCAGTCAGAAAATCAATAAGGACATAGCTGAACTCTACAACACCATCAATCAGTTAAATATAATTGACATCCCTAGACTACTTCATTCAGCAAGAGCAGAATACACATTCTTCCCAAGCTTACTTGGAACATTCACCAAAACAGACCACATTCTGGCCCACAAAATACAACTTAATGAACTTAAAAGAACAGAAATCCTGTAATGCCTACTCTCAGTTCACAGTGGAATTCAACCAGAAATCAATGACAGAAAGATAACTGGAGGGGAGCCTGGGTGGCTCAGTAGGTTAGCGGCTGCCTTCAGCTCAGGTCAATGATCCCAGGGTCCTGGAATCCAGCCCCACTTACGATTCCTAGCTCAGCAGAGAGACTGCTTCTTCCTCTGCCTCTGTCCCTGCTCATACTCTCTCTCAAATAAATAAAGTCTTGGGGTGGGGGTGGGGGGAGAAAGGCTAACTGGAAAATCACAAAATACTTGGGAGATTAAAGAACACACTTCTAAATAATACATGGTCAGAGAAGAAATCTCAAAAAAAATTTTAAATATTTTGAACTAAATGAAAATGAAAATACTTAAAATTTGTGGGATTCAGCAAAAGCAGTGCTTAGATAGAAATTTATAGTAGTAAATGCGTATATTAGAAAAGAAGATCTAAAATCAGCAATCTAAGTTTCCACTTAAGGAAACCAGAAAAAGAAGAGCAAATTAAATTCAAAGTAATCAGAAGGAAAGAAATAATGAGAATTAGAACAGAAATCAATGAAACTGAAAACATAAAATCAAGAGAGAAAAATCATGAAGCCAAAAGCTGGCTACAAAAAAACAAGAGAGAGGACACAAATTACTAATACCAAAAATGAAAGCAGAAACATCACTACAGATTCCATGAATATTAAATAAATAAAGAAATAGTATGAACAAGTATATGCCCACTAATTTAATAATCTAGATGAAATGGACCAATTCTTTGACAATATAATCTGAATGGGCCTTTCAAAATTCAATCAATCGTTAATTGAAGTATTATTCTGAAACTGAAAACACTAGGCCCAGATGTGTTCACTGGTGATTTCTCCCAAACATTTGTTAGAACTATAATAATTCTCTACAATAACTTTCAGAGATTAGAAGCTGAGGGAATACTTCCTAACTAACTCATTCTATGCAGCCAGAAGTACCAAAAGACATTTGAAATCAGTTAATGTAATCTATTATATTAACAGACTATAAAAGAAAAATGACATGACTGTATCAATGGATGCAGGAAAGGTATCTGACAAAACCAACACCCATTCATGATAAAAACTCTCATTATATTGGAATAGAGGGCAACTTCTTCAACTTGATAAAGATTATCTTCAAAAAAACTACAGCTAATATCATACTTAAGTGTGAAAAACTGTTAAGTTTCTCCAGTAAGATCAGGAACAAAGCAAGATGTCCATTCTCACCACCCCTTTTCAACATTGTACTGGAAGTCCTAGCTGTGCAATGAGGAAATAAATTATATGCAGCTTGGGAAGGAAAAAATAAAACTGTCTTTGCAGATAACATGATTGATCACCAAACAGAAAACCCAAAAGAATACACACACACACACACATACACACACCTGGAACTAATAAGCAATTATAGCAAGGATAGAGGATACAAGGTTAATATAGAAAAGCCAATTGTGTTCCTATATACCAGAAATGAACAAATAGAATTTGAAATTAAAAACACAATACCATTTACATTAGCATCCCCCCAAAATGAAATACTTAGGTATAGGTATAAATTTAACATAATGTGTACAAGACCTATATGAGGAAAACTACAGAATTTTGGTAAATAAAATCACAGAACTAAATTAATGGAGGGATATTCCATGTTTGTGGACAAGAAGACTTAATATCATCAAGATGTCAGTTCCTCCCAATTTAATCTACAGATTCAACGTAATCCCAATCAAAATCCCAGTATGTTATTTTGTAGATATCAACAAACTGACTGTAAAGTTTATACAGAGAGGCAAAAGACTTAGAATAGCCCACATAATACGGAAGGAAAAGAACAAAGTTGGAAGACTGACATTATCCAACTTCAAGACCTAAAATAAACCTAGGATAATCAAGACAGTGTAATACTGGGGAAGATCAGTGGAGCAGAATGGTGAACCTAGAAAAAGACCCACAGCCGAACTGATCTTTGACCCAGGAACAAAAGCAATACAATGGAGCAAAGATGGTCTTTTCCACAAATTGACTGAAACAACTGGACATCCACCTTAAAAAAAAAAAAATCCAGACACAGACCTTTCACCCTTCGCAAAAATTAATTGAAAATGGATCATGGTCTTGAATGCGAAATGCAAAACCTAAAAGTAGAAAATAACAAAAGAGAAAACCTAGATGACATGGGGAATGGCAATGACTTTTTAAATACCAAAGGCACAATCCATGAAAGAAATAATTGATAACTAACAATTAAAATGAAAAAATCTACTGTGCAAAAGACAATGTCAAGTCAATGAGGAGACAAGCCACAGACTGGGAAAAAAATATTTACAAAACACACACACACACACACCCCTAATAAAGGGTTGTTACCTAAAATACACAAAGAAATCTTAAAACTGAAGAAGAAAACAATCTGATTTAAAAATGGGCCAAAGGGGCACCTGGTTGGCTTAGTCCATTAAGCACCAGACTCTTGGTTTTGGCTTAGGTCATGATACCAGGGTCAAGAAAGCCAGCCCCACACAGAGATTTTCTCTTTCTCTCCCTCTCTTTCCTCACCCCCTCTGCACAGGCACACACACACGTGTGTACTCTTTCTCACTCTTATAAATAAATAGGCCAAAGACCTTAAAAGATACCTAGCCAAAAATATGCATACTGCAAATAAGCTTATAAAAAGAAGATCCAAATCATATGTCAATGGGGAAATGCTAAATTAAAATGAGATGTTGCCAGACTTCTATTAGAATGGCCAAAATCTGCAACAATGACAATAAATGCTGGAGGGGATGAGAAGTGACAAGGGCTCTCCCTCATTGCAGGTGGGAATGCAAAATGGAACTACTGCTTCAGAAGACAGTGTGGAGGTTTCTTAGAAAATGGAAGATACTCTTACCATATGACCCAGAAATTGTGCTCCTTGGTATTTACAGGACTTGAAAACATGTCCACACAAAAACCTGCACACTGGGGCGCCTCGGTGCCTTAGTCAGTTGGAAGTCTGACTATGGCTCAGTTCATGATCTCAGGGTCCTGGGATCCTGCCCCATGTCGGCTCTCCCTGCTCAGCTGGGGGTCTGCTTCTCCCTCTGCCTGACGCTCCCCCTGCTTGTGTGTTTTCTCTCTATATATATAACAAATAAATAGAACTGTTAAGAAAAAAATATAGGGACACCTGGGTGGCTCAGTCATTAAGTGTCTGCCTTCAGCTCAGGTCATGATCCCAGAGTCCTGGGATTGAGCCCCACATCAGGCTCGAGCCCCGCATCAGGCTCCCTGCTCGGCGGGAAGCCTGCTTCTCTCTCTCCCACTCCCCCTGCTTGTGTTCCCTCTCTCACTGTGTCTCTCTCTGTCAAATAAATAAATAAAATCTTATTTTAAAAAAGAAATAATATATATGAAAAATAAAATTAATAACCATCAACTCAGTTAGGCACTGTCCTAAGCAGCCAGGTAAGTCAATGAGGACTAGGTCGATGACGAATGCTGCCCTCTTGTAACTTACACATTAACAGCAGGAGACGATAAACAACACATATCATTATGGAGAATGAAAAGGTGAAAGAAGCTATTTTTAAAAAAAAAAAAAAAGGATCATGGAATGTCAAGCGCTCTGTATGGCAGGAGCTGCAATTTTTAAATGGAATACGGCATATTGTAAAGGTGACAGGTGAACAAAGAACTGAAGAGTCAGCCAGGTGGGGAGTGGAGTGAGCACGTCCCAGCCACAGGAAAGAGCCACGCCAAAGTCCCAAGGCGGAAATGAGCCTGGCACATCAGAGCCAGAACAAAGGCAATGACTGCAGATGGGCAAGGGTTAGAGGTAGCAGGAAAAAAAGGATCAGAAAGATAGTAAGAGACTAACTCCAGGAAGGCCGACAGACCAATGTGCTGTGAGCTGGGGAGTCACCACAGAGTCTGCCGGAAAAGACATGATCATCTTGTGTTTGAAAAGGAATGCGGTGGCCAATGTGCCGAGAAAGAGCGCAGGGGGAGAAGCCCAGATGTGGGGGACCTCTCAGTGGCAGGCGATTTGCACTGAAGTGTTACAAAAACCCTTGTCTTTCAGCAGGAGAGATGGCTCTTGGATTCAGTTAACTTTCGAGCTCTGTTCCCCAGGAAACCATGAATGTCAGAAACCACCGAATGTCAGCTGTGTTACTAGGCAACATGGCTTATGGTAAAAATGACCCATTGGTAAACTGCTTGGGACTGAGAGGGACTATAAATACCTGGAGAGTGGCTGTAACTTTGGCCTGCTCTTAGTGTGGGGACTCCTCCAATAGGGCGTGTATCCTGTTGGAATTCTAGAAGCTATGCGCATGGGCGGTTTTCCAAGGTCATGGCCTTTGTGGAACTTGGGGCTCTTCAGCCAGGTTAGCTACATAGTCACTTATGTGAGCTTCATTACTCACACCCAAGCTTCACCTTGAAGCAGAAGCACAGAATAGTTCCGGCTGTTCCTCTTTTTTCTTTATCTTTTTAAATTTTTTTAAGTAAGTTTCAGGCCCCACGTAGAACTTGAACTCACAACCCTGAGATCAAGAGCTGCATGCTCTATCAGCTGAGCCAGCCAGGTACCCCTGGCTGTTCTCTTCCTGCACTGCTACAAGGACATTCCCCTCTCCCCAAAGAACATTTGTCCTTCTCTGCTGGTAAGCTGGTTTTCCTGTCCCTCCTCTCCTGTATCCTAAGTGAATGGGATGTCAAATATGGATTGCCACATGTCTGGTTAAACCCTAATAAAATTCCCTGAGTAGGCACTGCTCTACTGTAGTAACCCAGGCAAGAAACAGCAGTAGCATGGACCAGGATGGCTGTGGGGCAAATATGAAAAAGCAGTAACATTATAAATATAATTTGAAGGAGGAACTCCTAGGATCTTCCAATAAATAAAATCTGGGATGTGAAAGGGTAAGTTAGGGATAACACCAACATTTTTGGCCTTAGCAACTGAAAAGATGGAGGGGGGAAATTGGATGAAGGAAGGACTGGAGACTGGGAGCTCAACTGTAGATCATTTTGAGGTGAGGGTCATTCCCAACTCACTCTCTTCAATCCAAGATGGCTCCAGTAGCTCCAAGTATCATGAGCCCACATAACAACATCCAAAAGAAGGGCTATCCCTTTGTCTGTTAAAGGACACCAGATTCCCCACAGACTTTCGGACGTGTCATAAGCCCGAAACCAATCATGGGCAAGGAGAATGGAACTAACACAGTTGGCTTTAGGCTGAGCCACATTCACAAACTGTCCCCTTTGGGATGGGGGCGGGGGAAGCCCAGGAAACACACAAGCACTAAACACCCAAACAAAACTGGGCTTTCATTAGCGAGGAAAGAGACCAGTAAGTACAGTGTCTGTCCAAAATAGCAGATGAACCATCCACATCTGTGGTGAAATCACCCCCCAGGAAAGATTAGTAATAAAGGACACTTAACAAAATAAGACAGAGAGCCAGGTGACAAATGAGAGGAACTGACCTACCTTCTGGTCCATGAAAACACACCCAGGCAAACCTTGTGAAATTACACAGCCACCAAGAAAAGATTCTAAAGGATGTGAGGAAAAAGGATTAAAAGGAAGAATCGGACTGAAATCAGGAACTCTCAGTTGCGGAAGACAGAACAATGCCTCGGAAATTTCAAAAGCAAAATAATTTTGAGCCAGAGTTTTATATCCAAATGATCCATCAAGTAAGAAAGCAGAATAAAGACACTTCCAAACATGTAAGGACATTACTTGGGGTTACTCTCTAGCAACAAGGATGAAAACCAATAAAGTAGATATGAGAACACAAGAAACAGTGGAAATGATCCAAGAGTGAAATGAAAAAGACGTCCCAGGATGGCAGCTGTGCGGCAGGACTAGACAATAATTCATCCTATTAAAACAGAAAATTAGTGAACTCCATGAAAGGAAGAGAGGAGTAAAGTCCATTCAAAAGGCGGAATAACTAAGAATCTGGTTTAATGACAGGAATGCATGTGTTTCCCTTCTCAATAGAAAAAAAAATTCTGCAACAGAAAATTCCCACAGAATGCTAAATGTCTACCCAGTTTTCCTCCCTTCCTTCTTGCTGAAGAAACCTACATTTTTTCCCTTTCTCTTTTTCAAGTTATCAGGTGAGAAGCACAAGATTAGAAAAGGCAGCCTCTCCCCCAGACCCATGGGATGAAATCACAACAGGTCTAAACTAAGCGGAAAAATCGCATTCTCCTTTGCAGGCAATTGGTCTGAGCAATCTCTCCTGTCCCACTGTGGAGAAGTGATTCATTTCAGGCCAACGAGACATATAGGAAAAATCACCTGGGGAGCTTCTTGAAAGATCTTCCAAGATGAAAAGAGATCTGATAGGGAGGAAATTTGCTATAAAGGGTGTTACTGGGCAACTGATGAATTTGAACATAGCCTGTATATTACATAATAGTATTGTATCATGGTAGACATAGAAATGTACCACCCACAGCCAAAGACTCACCACCAGATGTGAGGAGTATGATTAAGCTATTAGCTTCATCAGAGTTGGCTTCAGCTCTCTAGAGGAGGTCTCGATCATCTCCGAATAGCTAAAGCCTATATAACTGAGAAAGGCAAGGTACAAGCCAAGCAATTTCTAGCCAACACAGAACTCTTCTAATGGACAATCCTGACTCCAGATCAGCTTCTCTGGTGGGCAGACAGACCATCATCACAATCTGACAGCTCCACTTACCCACTCCTGCTTCTGCTTTTAGGAGTCCTACTCCTGGCCTCGGCATCTGCTTCCCAGTGAACTCAAATGTTCAATTTCCTGAATTTAATCCTTGTTCCATGATCTCACCAGAAAATCCTTTTCATAGTGATGTGTAGTAAAGCGCTTAAGAATAAAGTCATGGGGGGCGCCTGGGTGGCTCAGTGGGTTAAAGCCTCTGCCTTAGGCTCAGGTCATGATCCCAGCGTCCTGGGATCGAGCTCCACATCGGGCTCTCTGCTCAGCAGGGAGCCTGCTTTCTCCTCTCTCTCTCTCTCTCTCTCTGCCTGCCTCTCTGCCTACTTGTGATCTCTGTCTGTCAAATAAATAAATAAAATCTTTAAAAAAAAAAAAAAGAAGAAGAAAGTCATGGGGCGCCTGCATGGCTCAGTGTCAGTGGGTCAAGTGACTGCCTTCAGCTCAGGTCATGATCCCAGAGTCCTGGGATCAAGCCCCAAATCAGGCTCCCTGCTCAACAGAGAGCCTACTTCTCCTTCTCCCTCTGCCTGCCGCTCTGCCTACTTGTGCTCATTCTCTATCTCTCTGTCAAATAAATAAATAAAATCCTTACTAAAAAAAAAAAGCAAAGTCATGATCTCTGCAGTTTCCTCTTAAAAGATTCCCCAAAAAACTACAGATATATAGACAAAGGAGAAAGCAAATACAGCAAAATGCTTAGAACTGATAAATCGAGGTAAAAATTAGGTAAGAGTTCACATTACTATTCTCACAATTTTCTAAGTGTTTAAACTTTTCAAAACTAGTTCTTTTTTTTTTTTTTTAAGGGTGGGGAGATCATGATGAATCAGTGGCCATCCTATCCCCTTCTTCCCACCATCTAGTAAGTGAGAAAAAGATGCTGGGAGCAATAGGAACCACCACCAGTAAAAGAAAGATCAAGACAATCCCCTAAGTCCTCTGTAGTGAGATATTCTGCAAAATGTTGCCAAAAGAACCAAAGTGATACACCAGGAAAAAACAAAAAAAACATAAACAAACCTATACAAGAAAGTCATGGTGCTGGGGCACCTAGGTGCCTCAGTTGTTAGAGCATACAACTCCTAATCTCAGGGTCATGAGTTTGAGCCCTACGTTGGGTATAGAGATTACGTAAGAAAAATTAAAAATCATTTTAAAAAGGCAGTCATGGTTCAAGTGTGGAAAAATGTGACATGATTTTGAGCAGCCGATGGGATTACAGGAAGAGAGTCTATTGGCCTTTGAAGCTAGGAACAGCGGCCTTCTATACAGTATCATGAGAAGGAAATGTCACCACAACTTCTCTGCTCTGCCATGAGTATTTGCACAATAATTAAAATACACCAGACCAACATAAAAACGAAGCACCAAAGACTTCATTAAGGTTACAGAACAGAATGTAAATGTTCTTGAACTTGTCAGTTTAAAAGGCACAGCTGACAGAAGTTGGAAGCCAGAGTGCAGGAAGGCAAAAGCAGAAAGGAGAATCAGTGGAAAAAGCCAGGGTTTTGATTTTGAATCCCTTAAGACTAGAAATCACTAAACATATTCCACTTGACTCATTTTTTAACCATTTTTGTTGAGCTATAATTCACATACCATAAAATATACCAGTTTATTCATCATTTTTAGTTAGATTGTCTTTTCATTACTGAGTTGCCAGAGTTCTTTACAGACCTTAGATACAAGTCCCGTATTTGATAGAAATCGCAAATATTTTTCTCCGATTTTGTGGGTTGTCTTTTCACTTTCTTAATGGTATCCTTTGAGGCACAGAAGTTTTTAATTTTGATCAAGTCCAGCTTACCGATTTTATTCTCTGTTGTTTGTGCTTTCAGTGCCCCAAGAAGGCTTTGCCTAGCCAAGGTCATTAAGATTTATTCACATTTTCTTCTAAGAATTTTATCATTTCTGCTGTACATTTAGGTCTATGATCCATTTTTAGTTAAATTGTGTGTATGATGGGAGGAGGAAGCAGTTCAAATTCCTCCTTTTGCATATAAATCTCAAATCTCCGGGTGTCTCAGCACAATCTGCTGAAAAGACTATTCTTTCCCTATTGAATTTTCTTGGCACACTTGTTTTTAAAAAAAAAATCTATTGATCATAGAGTTTATTTCTGGATTCTCAAGCCTATCCAGTTAATTTCTACATACTGACACTCTAAGGTGAAATCCAGACAGTATAACCATTTTAAAGTGGACAGCTCAATACCACTTAGGACATTCACAACGTTTTACAACTAACACTTCTATCTAGTTCCAAAACATTTTACCACCCCAAGAAGAAACCCACATCCAAGCAGCAGTCACTCCTCATCCCCTATGACCCTGGCAACCAGGAATGTTTTGCATCTGTGTGCATTTAACTGTGTGGGATATTTCATATCAGTGAAATCATAATGTAGGATATTGTTTCCAGCTTCTTCCACTTAGCATAATGTTTGCAAGGTTCGTGCCCTCTGCAGCACTTATCAGTACCTCCTTGTTAGGGCTGAATAATATTCCATTCTTGGGATATGCCACAGTTTGGTGACCCCCTCATTAGTTGATGTACATTTGGGTTGTTTCTACCTTTTAGTTAATGTGAACTGCTAGGTAAGTACAGAACTACTATAAATATTCATGTACAACTGTTTGAATACCTGTTTTCAACTCTTTTGGGTACATACGTAGGAGTGGGATATCTGGTTCATATCCTAATTCTAGATTCAACTGTTTGAATAACCACCAAACTGTCTTCCACAGCAGCTGTACCCTTCTTCATTTCTACCAGCAACATACAAGGGTAACAATTTCTCCAGCTCCTCACCAACAAGGGTGATTTTCTGTTTTCTCATTCGTTTTCAAAGTTGACATCCAGAACTCAACACGACACTCCAGATGTTGTCTGGACAGTACAGAACAGAGTAAGACTACCACCTTTCCTCTTGGGGAACCTCCTTCTCCTGGGAGTCCAGACTACTGGTCTCTGCAGTCTTCCTCATAGTCACATCACATTTTATATCCGTATTGAGTTCACTACAGTCATCAACATACTTATTTGTGTTCTGTCACGTCTGTCGCCCCTATGCTTATGCAGCTTTCTTCTCAACCCATATAGAGGACTTTGTATCAAGCCCCATTAAGTTACCATGTTAGCCTTGGCCCACCATTTCAGTCAGGAAGATTCTTCCAAAAGTTAACCCTAAAAAATTCATTCCATGCTAAAATTTCAAAAGCATGGTGTCAGCTTTTTTTTTTTTTAAGGTTTTTTTTATTTTAGAGAGAGCCACCAAGAGAGGAGAGCACAAGCAGGGGGAGGGGAAGAGCAGACTCCGTGCTGAGCAGGGAGCCCAACACAGGACTCGATCCCAGAACCCTAGGATCATGACCTGAGCGTAAGACAACTGTTTAACCGACTGAGCTACTCAGGCGCCCCAGTACCAGTATTCTTATTCACATTATAAACACATGAACAGTAACCTTCAGCAAGAGAAATTTTTCTCCAGTTGTCATCAACTCACCATTCACTAATCTTCAGAGCTGCTACTCAAGCAATCACATGTCTACCTAATCTTGTGGTCAGCCAGCCCCCAGTCTCCCACTTGTCAAAAGAGAGAAATGTTACTGAATGCTTGGCAGAAATTCATTTATACTGTTATCCTCTGCATTCTCCTGACCCACAACCTAATAACCCTACCTAAAACGTAAGGTTAGTCTATCATACTGTCTCTAGTGAGCCCACGTAATACTTTCCTTTAAAAATGTAATTGCACGGGCGCCTGGGTGGCTCAGTGGGTTAAAGCCTCTGCCTTCAGCTCGGGTCATGATCCCAGGGTCCTGGGATCCAGCCCCACATCGGGCTCTCTGCTCAGCGGGGAGCCTGCTTCCTCCTCTCAATCTGCCTTCTGCTCTGCCTACTTGTGATCTCTACCTGTCAAATAAATAAAATCTTTTAAAAAAAATGTAGTTGCAACGTTTTTAGTGCATAAAACACAATGAACCCAGACTGGGTCATACTATGTTTCAAATCATATTTTGAGGGTTACATCACCACAGCAAATACAAATACAATGAAAAAAGCAATATATATCACTTATGGCAATGGAGAAAATAAAGTTCTCAGGTGTTCTACTTGAGAGCATCAAGACAAATGTGTTGCCAATTTCCTATAATTTAGGGCTATAGATCTTTAAAATAGGAGTCTCTCCTCAACCATAAAAATTCAATAGGGAAAAAAATATTTTCCACATATGTTCACAAAAAAATAAATGAGCAAATTTTTGTTTTCTGTTTTTAATAATATAGATTATTTCATTGAAACCAATTTCCCCAATTCCTTGAAGAGTAAATTCCTCACTCAAGAATCTCTTCTATAAAGCCTTCTGAGGCAGCTGGGTGGCTCAGCCAGTTAAGCGGCTGCCTTCGGCTCAGGTCATGATCCCAGCGTCCTGGGACTGAACCCCGGGTCGGGCTCCCTGCTCCATGGGGAGCCTCCTTCTCCCTCTGCCTCCACCTGCCGCTCCCTACTGCTTGTGCTTGCACTCTCCGTCAAGTGGATAAATAAAATCTTATAAAATCTTCAGAGTCTGGGGACACCTGGGTGGCTCAGTGGGTTAGACCTCTGCCTTCCGCTAGGGTCATGATCCTGGGGTCCTGGGATCGAGCCCCGCATCAGGCTCTCTGCTCAGCAGGGAGCCTGCTTCCTCCTCTCTCTCTGCTGCCTCTCTGCCTGCTTATAATCTCTCTCTCTCTCTCTAGCTCTCATTCTCTGTGTCAAATAAATAATCTTAAAAACAAAAACAAACAAACCAAAAAAACCCTTCAGAGTCTGTTGCATTCTAAAACAGCCTCTCCCTACTTTGCCCTCTAACGGTACCTACTACTGTCCTTACCACTCACTGATACCTGACGCTTGGTATTTACTGCTTGTGAGCTGTTTGCTAATTTACTTACTGTCTGCAACAGAATTCCTCAGAGGACTGACGCCTTCTCTTTCTTTCCTAACCTCATCACAACCAACATGGTATAAAGCTTATGAAAAGGGAAGCACTCAAATTCTTGTATGAGTTTATATCGCATATAATAGTTATAAACCTATACAGAATTAAAATTAAACAGGAAATTATCTCATAAAAATTGAAGACCTTTTAAGGTCTTGTGGGTCTTGGAGGGGGATTGCAGGGTGGTAACTAAAAGGGAAAGCAATGCCGAGCAGGGGCTTCTCCAAGACGAAATAGCTCTGTGTGTATTTCAAGGTAACAGGCAAAGAGACAAGAAAAAAATGAAGATACCGAAGATACAGGAGGGGACAGAAAATGGGAGGAAGGAATGAGGCTCAAGTCAAAAGAAGATAAAGGACATTATTTCTTTCTAAAAAGGGAAAACAAGGTACAGGGTTATGTTGAAGTGGACAAGGGTTAAATTCAGCAGTTTTGTTTTTGTTTTTAAGATTTATTTAACAGAGAGATAGAGAGAGAGCCCAAGTGGCAGAGCAGCAAGCAGAGGGAGAGGGAGAAGCAGCTCTCCGCTGAGCAGGGAGCGTGATGTGGGGTTCGATCCCAGGACTCTAGGATCAAGAGCCAAAGCAGCTGAGCCAAAGGCAGCTGCTTTACCGACTGAGCCACCCAGGCGCCCCATCAGCAGGTGGTTTTAAGAGAGAAAGAGGTTTATTTAGCTCCTAATATTTATTAAGAAAGCACTATATCGTTTTCCTGCAGTGCAATTAATTGCCGCAGTGACAAATTATCACAAACCTAGTGGCTTAAAATAACACAAATTCATTATCTTACAGTTCCGGCAGTCAGAAGTCCAAAATAACCCAGGTCTCACTGGGCTACAACCAAAGCGTCGGCAGAGCTGGGTTCCTTTCTGGAAGCTCTAAGGAGATTCCATTTTCTTGCCTTTCCTGGTTTATGGAGGCCACCCACCTCACGGGGCTCTGACCCCCTTTTATCTTCTGAGCCACCAACAGACATTGGGCTCCTTCTCATGATGCCGTCTCTCTGGTCCTGACTTTCCTGCCTCCTGCTTCTTTTAAAGATTACATTAGGCCCACCCTAATGTAATAACCCAGGATATTCTATTAAAATGAGCTGATCAGCAACCTTAATTCCACCTGAAACCTCAATTCCCCTCAGCTCTGTAATATAACTCTCACAGGTTCCAGGGACGAAGACGTGGAGGGACAGCATTACTCGGCCTGCCACAGGCACTCGGCTATGTACTTCATTTGTATCTTTTTTTTTTTTTTTAAGATTTTATTTATTTACTTGCTTGAGAGAGAAAGAGAGCATGAGAGGGGAGAAGGTCAGAGGGAGCAGCAGACTCCCTGCAGAGCCGAGAGCCCGATGCAGGACTCGATCCCAGGACTCTGGGATCATGACCTGAGCCGAAGGCAGTGGCTTAACCAACTGAGCCACCCAGGCGCCCTGCTTCATTTGTATCTTTTAATTTAGTCCCCACAACCACTCTATGAGGGAAATCATGTTTTACTCATTTGATACATGAGGAATCTGAGACTACCCATAACACTTTGAGAGACTTTAAATAACAACACAAACAGGCAGGCTTATAAGAGATACTATTTTAGGGGCTGCCTGGGTGGCTCAGTGGGTTAAGCCTCTGCCTTCAGCTCAGGTCATGATCTCAGGGTCCTGGGATGGAGTCCCACATCGGGCTCTCTGCTGGGCAGGGAGCCTGCTTCCTCTTCTGTCTGTCTGTCTCTCTCTCTCTCTCCTTCTCTGCCTACTTGTGATCTCTCTCTCTGTCAAATAAATAAAATATTAAAAAAAGAGAGAGAAAGAGAGATACTATTTTAATAATGTTTGTGGAGCTGAAGCAGTGGAACCAGGACTCAGATGACACAGCCTCCACTGGCCCGTTTCTAAAGCCCTCACTACCCTCTCACTGCGTGTGTGTGTGTGTGTGTGTGTGTGTGTGTGTGTGTTGGTTTGGGATAAAGGGGAAAAGGCTTTTCTTGCCCCCTACTTTAACCAAAACCATCTCTCCTTTCATCATCAGAAATCTCTGTGCATGATTTTGTTTAAAAAGTGCTTAAATCTCTGCCATGCCACCTCGGTTCCATCTAGGCTTTGGTCTATGAGAAGAGCTCGTATGATAGAATGTTAAGAAGCAAGGCTAAAATTATGTGATTTGTCGATTCCCCTCTAAATTATATAATTTTAGGCTCCAGATGTGAAGTTATAAATTATTTTTATAACTATTTCAAAAATTCAGATAGATTCCCTAAGGCAAAACATATTGGATTAGAGATTATCAATGTTTTAAGATATCTTGACACATAAAACCCATCATTTTTCGGGATCTCATCAACCATACAGGAATGGATTCTTTTTGACAAAAATGATTACTGGGACAATATAACTGAGCCCCAGCTAGCCACCCTCATTTAATAATGAACTCGTGTGGTAGTCCTTCGCTCTCCCCTAAACACTTGAGTAGCAATAATTTTCTTTATATGTCCTTAAAAAAGGCTACAGACTCAGGACAGAGATCAGGGAAACAGTCTGCGACTGACAGCAAAAGATTCGGTGTTCAATTGTTGGCAAATGTCTTGATTGAACTTTCACCTCTAGGGCAGCCATTCTTAGTCTTCTCAGGATCATGGGCTCTGCTTTTGAAATCTGATAAACCTATGGACCTCTCACTAGAAAAAGGCACATGAACACATACTCAAAATTTTTCATACAACTTATTTTATTGCATTTTAAATCTGTTGCCATCACAGACCATAGCAAACTAGTCTTCGCAAGGATATCTGTATGTCTCACTTTTGAGTTGGTGCCAAAATTTGCTACGCCCAGGAATAAAAATCTGAAGTATGCAATAAAACAAACCAAACTTTAATTATTTTTGACAAATAGATACCAAAGTAATGATGACAGTTGGCTGTAGGGCCTCTGGAACCAAAGCACAGTTCTAAGAAAAAACCCAACTCTTGTACATTATTCTCCAAGGACAGCTGGGAAGACATGGGTGTTAGAGAGAAGGCTCGGGTCCCAACAGTAAGGAAAAATTATGTTGACTGATTTAATGAGGGTTTCCCAAAACAGTAACATTTTATACTTTTATATATTTATAAAATGGAAAGACGTGGGTGTTTTCTGTTTGTTTCAAAGTAAGCTCTATGCCCAGTGTAGGGCTTGAACTCACCACCCTGAGATCAAGAGTCTCATGTTCTACTGACTAAGCCAGCCAGATGCCCCTAGGATAGATATGGTTTTAGAAACTGGGAAATATTCAGATAAGTTCAAGTATTTGAGGAAAAAAAAAAAAAAAAAGCATACCAGACCTACTCTGTTCCTACTACTTGGAAATGCAGAAGGTATTAAAGTTCAAAGTGGGGTACATGTGCCCACAGAGGCAAGGTGATCATGCTGCTGGCGTGAAAAGAAAATACTCTAAGACTGAACATACGCGTGCTATCTTCAACTGGAAACTGTGCTTTCATATTCAGTGTGTGAAACCGACACCAGCACCCTCTCTGGTCCTGCGCAGGCGGTATCAGCCTTGTGGCCGGGCGCGTTGGAAAAGAATGCCCGTCCCACATTTTGGTGCACTTGACCTCCCGTCTACCTAGAGGCGACCAGAAAGGCACCATTTTTGGCAGTGTGGGGGCAAGCAGAGTCATGGACATACAACACCTCACCATAGCATCATTTCAGGGTCCGTTCTCTGGCCTCCTGGATGGTGAGCAGCAGTGTGGCGGGCCACCAGCGGTTTCTCGCTCTGCCCTCCTAGTCCTGACTTGCAGCTCTGACGTGTCGGGCAGTTTTCAGGGTGTCTGGAGCAGCAGCTGTTGAGGGAGCCCAAGCTCTGGGTCCCAGTTCAGGGGCAGGGATGCCCTCTGAGCTCCCCTTATGGGTTCCCTGTGTGTCACCATCCCAGAGCAACTGTTAGGCCCTTCTCACAACTCTAAGTACCTCATCTCCGGATGAAATCTCTTCTTTTGTTTGTGGCCCTGAACACACACTCAGTATTCCAGTAGGTAAATGTCCCCTAAAGGAAAGCCAGCCCCTCTGCACCCAGGAGGGGCTGTTTGTGATGCCCTCACCTGTGGGCTCACTTTTAGCAAACTCCAACATCCTGCAGCTTCCTTGGGCCCAAGTAAGCACATCTGCAGATCTCGGTAGAATTATCATGTCACCCACGAATGGGTTTTAAAATATTTTTTGTAAATGAACAAAGGCAAAGAGAGAGGGACAAACCAAAAAGCATACTCTTAGTTACTGAGAACAAACTGGTGCTTGCTGGGGCGGGGGGGGCGAGAAAGGGGAGGATGGTGGGCGGGGGGTGAACCAGGTGATGGGGATTAAAGAATACACTTCTCTTGATGAACACTGAAAAATATATGGAAGCGTTGAATCATATATTGCACACCTGAAATGAATATTAACACTGGATATCTACCACACTGGAATTAAAATGTTTAAAATTTAAAGAAATAAATATAAACTGTCAGAATTGGATATTTAGCTATCCCTATAATAAATAAGAAAGGGTTTTTTGCAAAGAAAGGCAGATTAAACATAATAAAGCAAAATACATGAGGCGCCTGGGTAGCTCAGTGAGTTAGAGCCTCTGTCTCCAGCTCAGGTCATGATCTCAGGATCCTGGAATCCAGCCCCAAATCAGGCTCTCAGCAGGGAGCCTGCTTCCCCCCCCAACCCCACCGGCCAGCCTCTGTGCCTACTTGTGATCTCTGTCAAATAAATAAATAAAATATTTTCAAAAAATAAATAAATAAAGCAAAATACAAGCACACAACAAGAAAATGAAGGAACTGCCAAATGCCTATTACCAATAACAGTGCTCTACCAAAACTGTAAGGTAAAAGAATGATTATCTTGTGAACTATATAACTTTTAGAAGAAAACATAGGGGAAAAAAATCTTTAAGACCTAGGACTGGATGAAGAATCCACAGACATGACATGAAAAGCACAATTCATAAATGAAAAAAAAAATGTTTAGATGCAGTATATGAAAATTTTAAACTTTTTTGCTCTCTAAGATACCCAGTTAAGAGGCTGGAAAGACAAGCTTGGATGGGAAGAAAATTTTGCCAATCATGCATCTGACAAAGGGTTTATATCTAGATGCTAGAAAGAACTCTCAAAGCTCAACAGTGATAAACAATACAATTTGCTCATTAGGGAAACAATTTGCCTATTAGGGAAAGGCAAATTAAAACCACAGTGAGCTACCACTACACAACTACTTAGAATCACTAATGTAAAAAAAAAAAAAAAAAAAAAAAGTGAAAATACCAAATTCTGACAAGTGTATGGAGAAACCAAATCTTTCACACATAGCTAGTGAGAACATACAGACACTCTGGAAAACAGTCTGGCAGTTTCTTATAAAATTAATCATTCACTTACAATATGACCCAACAACTGCACTCTTGGGCATTTACCCCAGGGAAATGAAAACTTATGTTCACCTAAAAACCTATACATGAATGTTCACAGCAGCTTTATTCATAACAGCCAAAAACTGGAAACAACTTGTGTGTTCTTCGACAGGTGAGTAGTCAGACTGCGTACCGCAGAACAGCCATACAATGAATACTATTCAGCAATCCAAAGAAATGAACTACCGCTACACTAGTTAGCTTGCAAGGTTCTCTAGGGCATTGTGCTGAGTGGAAAAAAGTCAATCTCGAAAAGATACAGTTGGATTCCATTTATGTAACATTCTCAAAATGACACAATTATAGAGATAGAACAAAGAGTGGCTGCCAGTAAACAGGGACGGGGGGAGTGGAGGGGACCTTGAGCTGCATGGGGGAGTTTCTTGGCAGTGATGGAACAGTGCTGTATCTTGATTGTGGTGGTAGTGAAACGAATCTAGACATGAAATGTTATTAACTGCACAAAACTACACATACACACACACACGAATGAGTGCACTAAAAACCATGAAAACTGAATATGGCTACTTAACAGTATTATTCCAATGCCAGTTTCCTGATTAAACATGATTGTTAATGTTATGTAAGATATTACACTGGGGAAGCTGAACGAAAGTTACACACACTCCCTGCACTGTTTTCACAATTTCCTATGAGTCTATAGTTATTTTTAAATAAAGGGGTTTTTTTTAAGATTTTATTTATTTATATGACAAACAAAGATCACAAGTAGGCAGAGAGGCAGGCAGAGAGGGGGGTGGGAGGAAGCAGGCTCCCTGCTGAGCAGAGAGCCCGATGCAGGGCTCGATCCCAGGACCCTGAGATCACGACCTGAGCAGAAGGCAGAGGCTTTAACCCACTGAGCCACCCAGGTGCCCCAAAATAAAGTTTCTTTGAGTGATGACATTCAGTCATACTTATTTTTAAAATTACTAATATTTTAAGTGGAATCAAAAACATGAAAATAATACATTTTCAAGTGTTCTATGATGTTTTTTCATCTTTATCTCGTTTCTTACGAACGTCTTACTATGTACACTATAGGTAATATATAGTTTACAACAAACATACATATGGAGAATGCAGACACAGTTCTTTATACTGCTGGAGTATGACCAAAACAAACGTGCAGACTTCTGTTACAGAAGCTACAAAAGTCGAGATTCTATCTATCCCTTCAGAGTTTTACTTAGGAAAGCATACACAAAAACAGGACAGACACTGGACTGAGAATCAAAAAGAACTCTATTCTACCCACCGTTTAAACAAGTCACAATCTCATTGTCATCCACAAGACGTAAGAATTCTATCAGATCATTCCCAAGACATTCCAGCTCTGAAAACACTGTAACTCCGTGAGTTCTACAACAGGGAAAAGTGCAGCAACCTACAAGAAATGCATGACTAAACTCTAACCAGTATTTATTGAAAGTATACCGAAGTTTCATGATTGCCAGGAATATTAAATATAACACATAGTCCAAGTTATCATTAACACAGACATAGAAAACAGCACCTACACAGACAATTTTGCCTCAAAGAAAACAGACTGCCAGAAGATCCAGTTGAAATAGAAATATCCAGATACTAGGCAAAGGTGGCTATTTTGCATGCAGCCTCTATGTCATTGAAGGCCTCTACTTCTGCTCATGGAACTGTATGAGGCTCTGTATTGCAAGCAGGCACCAGTGCATTCAAATATCCTGGTGTACAAGCTTGGGGATCACGACAGTTCTCTCAAGATGTAAAATATCAAGATATCCAGGACACCTGGGTGGCTCAGTCAGTCAAGCCTCTGCCTTCAGCTCAGGTCATGATCTCAGGGTCCTGGGATGGAGCCCCATGTCAGGCTCCCTGCTCAGTGGGGAGTCGGCCTCTCCCTCCCCCTCTACCCTTCCCCTACTTCATGCTCTCTCCGAAATACATAAATAAAATCTTAAAACAAAAGAATATCAAGACATCCAAGAAAGAACTTTTCCTTTTTCCCATCCACTTATTTATTCGCCATCCACTTGAGTTAGACTGAGTAGGACAGAATTTTAAAAGGTCTATTATTCAGTGGAAGCTAAACATCTACAAGGTAATTATGTACCACCCTACTACACCACCTGCTATCCAGAGACATCGCCTACCTGAAACAGAGTCCAAAACCAGGAAAGAAGCCAAGAGTCCTCCAAGCAGTGAAAATCAATATAACAAGGTCTTAGTATTAAAGCCCTATGCTTCTTTGGCTCGTTCTTCAGAACTTTCTAGTATTTTTATCCACCGTTCCACAAGTGTGTTTATGAGCTCTACTCATGGCACACCAAACTATCAAATTATTAGAAAGGCATGGTAGGTACAGTAAGCAGGCATAATGAGAGCAGAGAGATAGAGCTAACAGTAAAGTAATACGCAAACCGATCCCCAAACCAACATGCTTTAGAAAGGAAGAGTTTCGCCGACAAGTGAACAAGCCACGGTCTGACCACCAGTGGTGGTCTGTAGACTGATAACTGAGGAAGCTAATGGCCAGTGCTTTTCTGCAAATAAATCATCGTGTGTTCACCGCTGCCCAAGACACACAAAAGGAACCACCACAGTGATATTCTTTAACCAGGATTATAAACAGCATAATCTATCTTCTATTTTTAAACAGACACACAAAACTAAAAATTGTATTAAATGATCTTCCCAGCATTCTTTAGTACTGAACTAAATTCCGTCACATCTGAATTTTACCATGAAACAAAGACACACCAAAACACCAAACAGAACAAAACAAAACATGGAATCCTGAGAAGTTGAACTATTATGCTGCAATTTACTCGGGCAACAAAGCACACATGTGAATATTTTATGAATTAAAACATGAGGCTGCATTGCAGTGAGTGTAACTACTATCCTTTCCTCATCAATTCCCAGATGCCCTTGAATAAACTAAACAAAACATAACACAACACTTCAACCCCTCTGAGGTATAGATGCTCTGAACTAGAGATAGATCTTACCATTGCTGTCACCTAACAGCGGGAAGCAGCCGGTGAAAATCTTATCTACTGGAAAAATCAAGAAAGCAGCAGCATCAAAGTGTCTTAGGTCTAACCAAAAACAGTCATTCAAAAAAATCTTTCATTTTTTAAGATTTTATTTATTTATTTGACAGAGAGCATGAGCAGGGGGAGCAGCAGGCAGAGAGAGAGGGGAAAGCAGACTCCCCACTGAGCAGGGAGCCTAGGCAGGGCTCGATCCCAGAATCCTGGAATCAGACCTGAGCTGAACACAGATGCTTAACCGACTGAACCACCCAGACGCCCCTCATTCAAAAATGTTAAAAAGACAAAGAAATGATCAGAAACCTGTAAAACTATAATCCGTGGAGTAAATTTCAGGAAATTCTCAAAAATAAATTGCATCCTTTTAACCTTAAAAAACAATACATTGAAGGGGCACCTGGGTGGCTCAGTGGGTTAAGCATCTGCCTTTGGCTCAGGTCATGGTCTCAGGGTCCTGGGATCGAGCCCTGCATCAGGCTCCTTGCTAAGCAGAGAGCCTGCTTCCTTCTCTCTCTCTGCCTGCCTCTCTGCCTACTTGTGATCTCTTTCTGTCAAATAAATACATAAAATCTTTTAAAAAAAATAGTACATTTGAGTACTTATCACAATACTTGGTAAGCACTCAATTTAGCTATTATTTAGAAATTATTTATTTTATTTAGATTATATACCTATATATTTAATTATATTTATTATTTTATTATTTATGAATTGTTATTTATTTATAAATTATTATAAATTAGCTAACATTATGATTTCAAAATGACAAATAAGGACTAGTAGAGCTAATGAAAATATCTATAATCATAGTGATCAGGCAATCATTAAGCATTTATTAAGTGCTTTCAAGTTGGGTCACCAGCGCCACACGGGAGCAATAAAAGTTCACTGCCATGAACCCACACAGCACTAGTTTTGATCAAATAAATGGTAAGTGCCACAGCAGGAGCAAAACATTTTGGACCAATAAGGTAAAGCATCACATTACACCAGCAATGATCAGAACTTACTAAAGCGGCGTCTGGTCTGGCTTAATCTGCAGGGCACGTACCTCAGTCTCAGGGTTGTGAGTTCAAGCCCCACGTTAGGTACAGAGATTACTTAAAAATAAAATCTTAAAAAAAAAAAAAAAAAGAACTTGCTAAGTATTTTCAACTTTTTTTTTTTTAAAGATTCATTTATTTATTTTAGAGCATGAGCTCTAAAGGAATAGGGAGAGAGAGAATCCAAGCAGGCTCCCTGTTAAGCAGGGAGCCTTATACAGCGCTACGACCCAGGACCCCAAGATCATGACCTGAGATGAAATCAAGAGTTGGCCGCTTAACTGACTGAGCCGACCAGGCACCGCTCAACTTTTTTTTAAAAAGTACTATCCTTTCTGTAGGTCCAGCAGGCAGAAATTTGAGACATAAATTATTTACTTGTTGAGAGCCACCACATGATTAAATGAATATAAAAAACTGTCACCAAAATGAATGTTGTGGGGCGCCTGGGTGGCTCAGTGGGTTAAAGCCTCTGCCTTCGGCTCAGGTCATGATCCCAGGGTTCTGGGATCAAGCCCCGCATCGGGCTCTCTGCTCAGCAGGGAGCCTGCTTCCTCCTCTCTCTCTACCTGCCTCTCTGCCTGCTTGTGATCTCTGTCTGTCAAATAAATAAATAAAATGTTTAAAAAAAAAAATGAATGTTGTGATTTTCTTTTTTTTTTTTTTTTAAGATTTTATTTATTCATTTGACAGAGAGAGATCACAGTAGACAGGCAGGCAGAGAGAGAGAGAGGGAAGCAGGCTCCCTGCTGAGCAGAGAGCCCGATGGGGGACTCGATCCCAGGACCCTGAGATCATGACCTGAGCTGAAGGCAGCGGCTTAACCCACTGAGCCACCCAGGCGCCCGAATGTTGTGATTTTCATAGGGGAAAAAAAATCTCTTTGCCCATCACTCTGCAGGCTTCGGTAGAATAAGGATTGTAGATAAACCACCTCTTCAAATCCTTCTAAACTTGGGAGCTGCACATACAATTGAAAGAATCTCTCCCCTCCTAGGACTTACACACATCGAAAGGGACCAGTTTATATGGAAATGCACATTTATTAAAATGCTATCTTTCACTTATATTCAGTGTCCAGAATGGACAAACACATGGAGATGGAAGGGAAATCAATGGTTCGCTGGGGCTGGTGAGGGAGATGGGGAAGGTGAATGCAAAAGTTGTAAAAACTCTTTGTAGTGGTGGTTATAACTCTGGAATACACTAAAAACCTCTGACCTGAACACTTTACTTCTTTTTTAAAGATTTAATTAATTTATAGTGATTTATTTATGTGAGGAAGTGCGTGGGTATGGGAGCAGGAAAAGGGGCAGAAAGGGAGGGAGAGAAAAAAAAGCAGACTCCACTGAGCAGGAGCTCAATATGGGTTAGATATGGGTCTAGATCACAATCCTGGTGTCATGAGAGCTGAAATCAAGAGCAAGCCATGTAAGGGACTGAGCCACCCAGGTGCCCTTGAATTGTATACTTTAAACAGGTGAACTGTATGATATGTAAATTACTACATCTCCATAGAGCCCTTCATTTTTTTTTTTAACTTCTTAAAGATTTTTTTTTTTTAAGGGGCTTATGGGTGGCTCAGTCATTAAGCATCTGCCTTTAGCTCAGGTCATGATCCCAGCGTCCTGGGATCAGGCTCCTTGCTCTGCAGGAAGCCTGCTTCTCCCCTTCCTACTCCCCCAGCTTATGTTCCCTCTCTGGCTGTCTCTCCCTTATTTTTCCTTCTTAAAAAAAAAAAAAAAAAAAAAATTAAAAATTAAAAAAACTTTTTTTCTATTTTTTTTTTTTAAGATTTATCTGAGAGAGAGAGCACACGTGCACATGAGCAGGGGAGCAAAAGGAGAGGGAGAAGCAGACACCCCCCCCCCCCCCGCCATGCCAGCAAGCAGCCTGATGGAGAACTCATCCCAGGACTCCGGCATCATGACCTGAGCAGACGGCAGACACTTTATGGTCTGAGCCACCCAGGAACCCATTAATATTTCATTTTTAAGCAAGCTCCACACCCAATTCAAGGCTCAAACTCACAACCCTGAGATCAAGACTCACATGCCCCACCAAGTGAGCCAGCCAGGTGACCCTGTTATTTTAAAATTTTAACTCTTTGCAAAAGCTGACAAATCCTAATTACTGCGTTATGGTCAAACTCCACAGGATACAGCCCTCTGTCAGATATTCTTCCTGACCTGGCCGACCTCATCACTGACAGTCCTACACAGTCCCTTTATTAACAATCCAGTTCCTTCCCCACAGATACAAACAGCAAGCAGCAGACACACGGGGAGAGGTGGAGGGCAGTATATTTTATAAAAGTTAAAAATAATTCACACAGTATTTTTATGTAAGTGGCTTTTCAAAATGGTTATTTTCATAATATATTAAAAAAAAAAAAAAACCTGAAAAAGGCATCTACCAATTATCTGCTAGCATATAGGTACTGTAGTCTTAATGCTGGTCTTTGAAACAGATAACGCTTGTAGGGTGTGAGAAAGACACATTTATGTTTGCAGAATTTCAGAAATATTCTGCCCCACAAGAACAGGCTTTAAGTAAAAAAAAAAAAAAAAATTCCAGAACTCACAGACTTATTTAACAGTGTGCATGAACTCCTACCCACGTCAAATGGAAGACATGTTTGTTTGCTAGTGTACTTTGGAAGAAGCTATGCAGAACAATAAACAAAAGTGAATAATAAATTCACCTAGGTGTGCACTTTTTACATTATTTTTAATCCACATGTACCAGTCTAAGCTCACAACTTGTGGCAGAGGCAGACTTAATCTGACCTTCAATACTAGGCAAGGTACACAAAGTAGGTGCAGTTCTCAATGAAAATTTGCCAAATGAGTGGAGATTTCTCAGCTGATTAAGCCAATTGGCTGCTTACAGCTGGGATTCCTATTTAGGAACCTTTAGAAAATCTTTTTCCCCCAGGCTAGTTTACAGAAGCACCTAGAACAATAGAATCTTATCACCTAAATCATCTGCCCAAATTGTAGCTCCCTTTTCACAGGAGCAACAGGAGGTTTGAGTAAAAACCTCCATATGTGATTTGATCATGAAGAAATGTCTTCCCACATTCCTCCTTGGGCTACTATGAGAAGTGCCTGTTGGCAGGCTCCAAACAATTTTTAATGCTCTCTAGAGATTAAAAGAATCAAGAAATGAGAAGAGATTAAGCTTAGGAGTATGTACTCCAAAAGTATGTCAGGGTAAAGGCAGGTAAAACTGTTCAGGGACACAGGTTTTGACCAGTTTTTGAAATGTTTTGAACACATACAGTGGTAGCCTTGTACTCAAGAGCATGCAAAGCTCTGGTGATAAGGGAAAAAAATGGTTTACCACTAAACACACACACACTCACACACACACATACACACACACACACACACACTTTCCCCAAGTAAAACAATTTGAACTTCTTTACAGCTTATGGTTTTCTAGAATACTGGTGGGATAACAAAAGTGCTCAAGCACTTTAGGCAACAGTAAAAAATAAACAAACAAATAAATAAATACGGGAGTACCTCCAACTTTTGATAATGGTTTAGCAAAGTCTACATTCTAATGCAGAAAACAAAAACATAACCATATTGTAAGTCAGAACATGGTCTGTGCTGTAAAAGGGTTTTACAAGAGCAAGAAGAAAGACCAATCACTTATGGTTAGATGAAGAGAAGCTTGCAGGCAAGGTGACATTTGAGCTGGGTTAGATGGATGATCTCTCTAGTGAGGTAACAACAGTTGAAATTCAGAACACATGCTCTGCCCCAAAAAAATATTTTATAAATAAAAATAGTTCAAGTAGAGAACATACACTAAGCCAACCCCCAAACATACTTTATCTTTCAAAATTTCTTTTAAGATGTAAAACCTGCTATATAAAGCAATGAGAACTTTCCCACCTCACCTAGATTTCTTCTATTATTCCACTATTCTTTTACCATTTGGGCATGAATCCTGCGTAACTGTCACTTTGCACTTGTTACTGTGCTGAGATATGCACTCTTCTTCCTATGGCTGATAATATTGTGTCTTCCCATTAAACTGTTATACCTTTGAAAGCAATAACTGTAATCCATTTCTATCTTATCTTTCCGTAATACTTCTTAAATAAATACATACTCAACAGATACGGTTGACAGGCTAAACCTAGTTCTAATACCTGTGACAATAAGATATCACTAACACAAAAGGTGTCTGGGAACAGATACTATAAATAATTAAAACACATTTTTGCAAAGAGAACAAAAAGCATCTAGACTAGTAATATCTACCCATAGACACTAAACTAGTTGCTCTGCTTTAGTGTGACTTGTTCAGAAAGGGTGCTTGTTATAAAAAAAAAAAAAAAAAAAAAAAAGTTTGGGGCACCTGGGTGGCTCAGTAGGTTAAAGCCTCTGCCTTAGGCTCAGGTCATGATCTCAGGGTCCTGGAACCAAGCCCTACATCAGGCTCTCTGCTCAGCAGGGAGCCTGCTTCCTCCTCCTCTCTCTCTGCCTGCCTCTCTGCCTACTTGTGATCTCTGTCAAATAAATACATAAAATCTTAAAAAAAAAAAAAAAAAGAAAAGTTAAATCTCTCAAGCAGCCTTTATAGAACATTATCTTTCTTTGTCACAAAGTCCTAAGACAACACATTTATTGTGACACGGTAGGTTTGCAGAGAAATGAAGGACAGTGCTAGTTCCCAAGGATCTCAAGGGACAGTTCAAAACTCAAGAAATGTCTTGGCAATGTGTATACATAAGACAATGTGTTTAAAACAATATGAAAAGCACAAAGGAAAAATGTTTTCCAGGAAGCATAGCCTAGCTGTTTCAAAGATAATTCTTTCTGAATGTGCTCTTTTTAAAGTTCAGAAATTCTCTCCTCTATTGTTTGTAGAAGTAAACAAAGATCGAAATTTGGAAACTTGTTTTAATTTTCTACTCAACTGTATTATGAGATGGAAAGGGAGATTATGCCAGCAAACTGGCCTGACATCCTTATCACAGAAGACGATCAAAGGGGAGGGAGGAGTGGAATATAGGTGTAACAATGCCAGATACCATCAAGATTACTACAAAAGAACATGTTTGCCTACACTTCCTAAATTCTGTGGGAAGAACAGAGTACTTCTCAAATATTATTATCCAGAATTGGCTTTCAGTCTGCCCAGTTTCTCCTTTCTTGTTATTGCTGAGCCTGTGAACTGATAGGGTTCCACACCACTCAGAAAGTTACCAGTGAGTTAATCAAGGAACCCTTCTGGAAGTTGTTAGTATTGCTTTAAAAGAAAAAAAAAAGAAAAAAGAAAAAAGAAAAAAAAAACCAAACCACTGGGCCAGGCATTCCAACAAAATTCACTCTTCCAAAGAAATAATTTTACAAAATAACTCAGAAGGGAAGACAGGATGGAGTGCTATTTTTGATAATGAGTAGCAAAAGCAACAACAAAAAAGACTACAGAGTAACACACCCACTGTTACTTTGTTTATAGGCTTGTAACTTGCACATGCAAGTACTCTACAAAGCATTGCTCAAGAAGAAACTGTCAAAAATGAATGCTTATGAAAACATTCCTTTTCTAAATAAGGTCTCTAACAAGGGCTGTGCTGTTCCTAAATGATTTCTTTAGCAAGTATTGGCAGGTATAGCAGAGCGATAATGCTCAGGATGAGAAAAAAATCTCTTGTTTTATCAATAGTAAAAGCTGTTGTTACTAATTATGATGCCCATGAGCTCAGTACCAGAAATTAACTCTGTGGTGGATACCTGCTAGGCAGAACAGCACTTTACAAAAAACTAAGTTTATCCCCGCCCAAAAAAATACTTTTTTTTCCTAATCCTACAGACCCTAGCAACCTAGTAGACTGGTTTTGTTGTTGCTGTTTTCATTCCAAAAGAAGCTCCGCCAGAAAGTCGAGGTAACTTTGCAGTTCAAAGGTTAAGGCAAATTCAGCTCTACGTAGAGAGTTTCTGCTCCTCGTCAACATAGCTCCCTATTCTCTCCCTCTCTCTCTCTCTCCCTCTCTCTCTTCTCCTATTATCTTGGCCTGAGAGAGGCTAAAGCTCCGGTATAATTGCAAATCCATGGGGGAAGCGATTGTAGGTGCCGAGGAATGAAACTGGGATGGAAGAACGATCGACAGCAATCAAGAACCAGTTCGCCCTAGAAATCACCCTCTCCGGAAAGGAGGAAGAGTCTCGGCCCAAAGAACCTGCTGCCCGGACGCCACAACTTCCATCAACCCGCAAAGAAAAGTTGCAAGAAGAGCTCAGCGCCCAGGCAGCCCGCGCGGGAGCGGAGACGGCGGTCGGCGAAGACACTCATCAGGCCCGGGCGCCCGGCGAGCCCGGGCTGCGGCGTCCGTGGGGCCGACTCCGGCTCCCGCAGGCTCCGGGTCTGGGGGTGCGACCGCGGAGAGTGGGCGGAGAAACGAGCGCGGAGGAAAAGAGGGACAATGCTGGGCCCGGCCGGCGACTCCGCGCGTTCCAAGGGTCCCCCCGGCGCCTCTTCCCGCCCGGGGCCTCCCGCGGCCGCGCCAAGTTTGCTCCTCAGCCCTCCCTTCACGATCCGGGCCGGCGAAGCCGTGGCCGCCGGCCTCCCTCCGCCCGGCCGCAGCCGCCTTCCTCCCCGCGGGGCGGCTCCCGCGAGCCGGCGAGGAGGCGGCGCGCGCGAGGGGAGCCGCGCGCGCGAAGGGGCGCCGGGCGCGCGAGGGGCAGGGGGCGCGCGAGGGGAGGCGCGCGAGGGGCAGGGGGCGCGCGGGCCAGCGGCGCGCGCGAGAGGAGCCCGGCGCGCGGGGGAGCGGGGCGCGCGGCGCTCCCCGAGGACCCGCGGCCGCTCCGGCGGGTTTTCGGTTGAGGCGGGGGCTGCGCCGCCGTCTACCGTCCGTTAGGAGTCTTTGCCCTGGCGGCGCAGCCTGCCAGCCATCCTGGCCCGCCTCCCCCTCGGCTCCCATCAGGAAGGGCAGCCGGGCGAGGGCCGGCGACCTCGTCTCCTGCCAGGGCTGTGGCCGCCGGTCGGCGGGCATCCCGGCGCCTGCCCCGGGGCTGGAAGAGAAAGTGAAATGAAGCGTCCTTCCCCCGGCAACACCTACCCGTCCCCAGTCCAAGTGCAGCTGCCTCGCTCCTCGGGCGCCGCCGGTCCCCGCCCTCGGGCCCCGGGCTCCGTTCTCTTGACAATGGCGCGTCCCCTTTAAGGAATAATCCGATCGGAACCGATGTGTGGTTAAACCTCCGACTCTGATTTTAACCGGATTTCTCTCTCTCCCCCTGAGCCCGACGGACGCCCGGCGGTGCTGCTAGCTCTTCCCACCCCTTCCCCGCCCCGCCTACCCCCTCGCCTTCCTGATTGGCGACAAGCACTACAACAGGAACAGCAATCCCCGCACTCCACTGGTCCAACCGGCCGCCGCTCACCGCGGCCCCACCCTCCCACCCCGCCCCCTTCCCCGGGTTGGTCCTCCCTCTAATCACTCTCTGTCCTCTACTCCACCGTTGCTTTGGAGACCTGGCAGTCAAGGCTCACCCTCCCGCCTCCGGAAAGCGAACTTTATTTTTATTGGTAAAAGGACATCTTCCTGTGTACCTGATTGGGCAAGAAAGGAGTTAGTCTGCACGCCCCTTACCCATTATCGCTCTGCCTTTACGGGTTTGAGAAATACAGCTGCAAAGTCCTCCCTGCTTTACCTTCATCTAAGCGCCTGTCCCTTTAAATGGTGGTAGGGGTCGTGGACAAACTCACAGCCTGTATTGGGGAAAGCGGGAAAGGGAGGGGAGAGAAATTCCAAATCTTCTCCAGTTGGGTAATACGTCGCGAACTGGGATTCTGCGGAGCCCCAGCACGCTGTCTAGTGAATGGACGGGTGAGAGTGAGCTAGAAGACCTAAATTCGGGTCCTAACTCCCCTTGAGACTCGCTCAAGTTTTCACTCACTGCCCACTCTACCCTCACCGTGGATTCCACTGGCATCTCGCTGCGCCGAAGGCTTTGGTAAAAGCATCTGCAAACCTGGAGGGGTCATCTCGCAAACGTTCATTGAAAAAAACCATTTAAACCATTTCCCTTAAAAAGTTCCGCTTAATTCACGTCTTTTGTGTTATCTCGGCGTTCCCCACGAAAGCTAAGTTACTCTTCTGAAATTACTAAATAGGTGATGTCTCTCGTGACTAGCTCAAAGTAGAAGTAGAAGACGTCGGTCATGGAGCCGGGGGGAGTCTGGCATCGGAAGCTTGACCTTGCAGCAAAACCTCCCCTAGGAGAAGAAAAATTCTTCGACAGCCTGGTGGGTTTCCCACCAGGGAAGGATAAGTGTCCCGGCCCTGTTTGCCGATGAGCTTTGAGAGCCTTCGGACCTCAGGATACTTAGTGCATTCGCAGTGGACCCCAGTGGTGCCCAGAAAGTGACAGCTCTCAGCGGTACCCTAGAAGGGAGTTTAGTGGCAGAATGGGGGAAATAAACATCGGTAGCTCAAATGACTTTTCCGCGAGTTCAGCTCAAAAATCTTATGGACATATCCATAAGAAGGGTGAGCACAGGGAAAGGCTGTAGGTCATTCAGGTGTTTCTACAGGGGGCAAGAGACAAAGAAATACCTAGGTTATATTTGGATAGCCTTCAGAGATGCTAATATAAATCTCTTAAGTGTCTGTAACTAAACCCCCATTTTCAGCCTATTCCATTTTGGTTTTTGGTTGTTAGCCCCTTTTTTTTTTTTTTAAACTATAGTCAAGGTAAAGTAATACTGGCTTTCTTCTGATATACAGCTGTCAAGCTTTGAGGCTGCTTCTGGGTTCTGACATTCTAAATTATACTATAAATAGAATAAGAATATTCTGTATTCTAATATCTAACATCTAGTATGATCTGCTGGAAATAAAGACATCTACTATTTCAGATGTGTATACAGCTACAGGTTTTGTTCAAGGTCTAGGTGATGTTTTCAGGTTCTTTGTAAAGCACCTGTTCTGTGATGTCCATATTGTTCTGTTACACTAGCACATTGGGCTCAGCAACTCCAGAAGGCAGTCTTCAGTAATCTCTAAGTTCTCTTCCCTACATTTAACCAATCATGCTGAGATTACCACCTCACAAACACAATTTATATTATTTTTTCTCTATTTCACACTTGCCCATAACAGGATTGTTTATCACTTTTTAGCTCATACACCCAGCCTCCTCCTACTACTACTATTAGTATTTACATAGAAGAAAATTTTAGAAAATCTGCAAACCCAGAGCTTCCAATTAGCAAATCATTCTTAAGAATGTTCAGTATTTGAGCACCCAGGTGGCTCAGTCGGTTGAGCATCTGACTTTTGATTTCAGTTCTGGTCATGACCTCAAGAGTTGTAGCATCAAGCCTGGAGGCTGGCTCTGTGTTCAGTTCAGATTCAACTTTCTCTCTCATTTCTCCTCTCCCTACTCATACTCTCTCTCTCCCTCAAAATCTTTTTTTTTTTTTTTTAATGTAAAAGACTTGGGCTGCCTGGTTGACTCAGTGGGTTAAAGGCTCTGCCTTCGGCTCAGGTCATGATCCCAGGGTCCTGGAATAGAGCCCCACATCTGGCTCTCTGCTCAGCAGGGAGCCTGCTTCCTCCTCTCTCTCTGCCTGCTTCTCTGCCTACTTGTGATCTCTGGCAAATATATAATTTTTTTTAATGTAAAAAACTTAAAACAAAACAAAACAAAAAAACAAAACCATGTTCAATGTTACTGAACCAGTCCCTGCAGAAATATACAATTTATATTTTCCCCTTAGAGGGATATTATCCCATACATTTATTTCTCAACTCTAAGCTAGGTCCCCACTCTTTAAAAAGAAATATCCAGAGGTGCCTAGCTGGCTCACTCAGTCAGCAGAGCATACAACTCTTGATCTTGGGGGTTGTGAGTTCAAGCCCCGCCTTGGATGTAGCGATTATTTTAAACAAATCAAAAATAAAAAGAAATCTTCTACCAATGTGCCAGCCTGACTAAAGCTTTTTAACATCCTTGCATACATATCTTTTTAAAACCTTTTAAAGTGTGAAATATGTTATAATCATTTATTCTCCCTATTTATACATAAAGGTAAACCACCTCAAAGAACTACCAGTGAAGCCAGTAATTTTCTTTAGAAAAATTGTTACCATTTATATTGCAAATTCTGCTCAGTTCACTGTACACTTATATAGCAACTATTATGTGTTAAGTAAAGAAGGTGGGGGGAATGAATATGTCTCCATTCTTCAGAGACAGAATCTCCAAATTCCATCCAAAAATGGCACAACTTTACCCCTCACTTAGCCCTTAAGTGAATAGTATCTATTAACTAGTGATTTTCTACAGTAAAGATAAGAAAAATCCAATTCCTAGAAGTTATCTGCAAAAATTCCTTCCCCCGGCCCTTTATTAATAGTAACAAGAATGAGACAAATTAAGAGAAAATAAGTTCATAGTAATTTGATTTTTTTTTAATCTCAAAGAAATATTTCCTGGGTCTCTACAGAGGAGATCCATGTCCTCACACCTTCCAGTGTGTTCCTTTGTAAAACGAGAACCGATACTCATTGAGAATATCACTGAATGACCTTTAATCATCAGTAAAAGATTCATTTTTGTTCTGTATATTCTATCTACTGAGGCAGAAAGGAGATACTAATACATTTTCAGAAAGATTTCCAATTCTCTCCTGCTCAAAATCCTTCAGATTCTCAAGGCACACACTGAATGCGGTCCAAGCAACTCAGCAAAACATATATCTCCCTTTATAATCTGACTCCAGGCTGCCTCTCTGGTTTCTCCTCTGGCCAATCCCTCAGTTGACACTTAAAATGGCTGCTCTATGTCAATGATGCTGTTCATTCAAGGCTCAGTGCCTTTGGTCACGTGGTTCCCTTGTGTAGAATAGCCTTCCCTCCACGCTTACCTGGAGGAGTCTCATATATCTGTCCATCAAAACCCAAAAGAAGCATTACCTTCTTTGTGAAGACTTCAGAATGCACCCCCTTTCCTGACTTGATTAGGTATCAAATTGAAGACAAGCCTTAAATGTTTCTTTTTCTGTTTCTTGCACCAGTCTGAATTGTTTTCCAAGATCAAGGGCCATACTTAATGCACTTTGTATCAGCATTGGCATAACTGATGCTTTCGATAAATGCATTTCAAATTGGGTTGAATGAGCAAGGCTGAAATGAAAAGGTTAACTTACAACGTGAAAATCTAATTAACCAGAATATTACTCTAGGAATATTTTAATTTCTTAATATTTTATTGTAAATCTGTCTAAAGATTGGAAATGAGTCTAGATCACTGATTTCCAGACTTTGTTTCAGGAACTGGTAAAATTTGCAAGGAATTTTTGGTAACTGGCACCGTCTTGATAACTTTTTATTTTGCAAAGCAAAGGCATAAAAGCAAATATAAATAAATATCTATTCTTCCCATTATTTCATAAAATAAAAATATTTTGAAACCAATACTTGAGGGGTGGCTGAGTGGCTCAGTAGGTTGGGCATCCAAATCTTGATTTTGGTTTGGGTCATGGTCTCGGGTCCCGGTATCTAGCCCCACATAGGGCTCCACGCTTGGAGTCTGCTTGGAATTCTCTCTCTCCCTCTCTCTCTGCCCCTTTCTCTGTTCACTCTAAATAAATAAATAGATAGATAAAATCTTTAAAACAAAACAAAACAATTCAAAACTTGGGGGCACCTGGGTGGCTCACTCTGTTAGGCACCTGACTCAATCTCGGCTTAGGTCTTGATCTCAGGGTCATGAGTTCAGGACCCATATTGGGCTCGTGCCCATCCCGGAGCCTACTTAAAAACAAACAAACAAACACCCACCAAAAATTGGGAAGGTTATAACTTCAGAACAAAAGACTTTTGAATACCTTTGACAGTATAAAGCACTTGCACAAACCTCCAGTTGAGACTAAAATATTCTTTACACTTCAAATTACTTGATCTGATGCTTCTCTTCATGTATTTTTAAACAATGGTTTAGAAATGAAAATATTCCTAAGGTTTTCTTTTCCCCTATGGTGTCCATACAGGGGAAAAACTATTTGATTTTTTGTTAATTTTCCCTCTACCCACGAATAAATGTCATAGCATCACACTAATTGCCTTGCTAGCTTCCTGCCAGAATATTTGTAGACAAGTTCTTATTTATGAAAGTGCTTGCAAAATGCTACTTGAATTCTTTTCTTTATCTACCATGATATATAGAAGTCCCTTTTCTTTTGGGAAACTTGCCACTTTTTTTTTTAAACTACCACTTTTTATTTTTATTTTTTATTTATTTTTTAACAGTTTTATTTTTTATTTTATTTTTATTTATTTGAGAGAGAGAGCAGGGTCAAGGGCAGAGGGAGAAGCGGCCTTCCTGCTGAAGAGGCAGTCTGCCCTGCAGGGCTCCATCCTGGGACCCTAACATCATGACCTGAGCTGAAGGCTGATACTTAACCAACTGAGCCATCCCAGCTCCCAAAGCTTAACACTTTTTAAAAACTATTGTTTAATCCTTAGAAAGTTCCCCCATTGCTCTTCAATGAATCAAACAATAAAAACTTGTGTGCTTTAAAAATTATTTTTACCCATAGAGCACATATATTTTCTGAACTTCCAAAAATTTAGGGTAAGTGCCTGATACCTTGAAGTCTATCATGTGTCAATTGTAATAATGATAATTTAAACCATATTAAAACACATGAAGAAATTTTTGTGTTATACCAATGCAAATATATATATGTATACACTCAAGTATACATAATTATATATAAAAGTGCTCTTTTAAATAGTGCAACCTAATCAGACATAAATTCTTTATGATGGGATAGCTCATAATGGTTAAGCATCCTATAGAAGAAATCTTCTGGTGCTATGATTAAGGTCTAGAAATATCACCTTCTAAATGGGGTCAAATAATCGATTTCCTTTTTTAAAAATAATTGATTTCTTATTCAGTGGAATACATGATTAATGTATGTGAAATTATCTTTCACTAATAAAATATTATGTTTATTTTGTCTTACTTCATTTTCCATACATATTTTTGATCATTTAGAAGCTTTATATCTTAATATTATTTTATTAAACCTTTACCAATAAAATCCTAACTTTGTCCAAAATATCTTACAGGTGGTCTGTTTGGATTCTGCCATTTTTCTTCTTTTTCTCCATTACAAAGGAGCTTCCATTCCAAACAGAGCCATTGTGTGAAAATGTGAATTTAAAGAAGAGATAAATCAAGGATTGAATCCTGACTTTATAAGTGGATTATTCTGAGGGAATTTTTAGAATACTATTCAACTAGATCTATTTTCATGCAACAAACTCCTTTTCAGAAATAAAAGGCATGACTTAAAGAAAGACACCTATTTTCGGTACAATCCCCCTTGTCTGTTTCTTAGTACAAATATCTTTGAATTAAGCAGCCCAAAGCCTATATAGTGGTAACTTTTCAGATCCGATTTTTAAATCAAATTATTTTTTTTTAAAGATTTTATTTATTTATTTGAGAGAGAGACAGTGAGAGAGAGCATGAGCGAGGACAAGGTCAGAGGGAGAAGCAGACTCCCCGTGGAGCTGGGAGCCTGATGCGGGACTCAATCCTGGGACTCTGGGATCATGACCTAAGCCGAAAGCAGTTGTCCAACCAACTGAGCCACCCAGGCGTCCCTAAATCAAATTATTTAAAGGCATGAACACATCATCTGTCTGTTGAAATGTTTATCTAGTACTCTGATGAAATCACTTTGAACTTATCTTAAAACCTTGTTAGATTTTAAAGTGTTGCTCTGGTTGAGTATGAATTTGTAACTGGAAAGGGATATAGTCCCTTTAAAAGAAGGCAAAACAAGTTTTAGTCCATTTCCAGTTTGTGGAAAGGGGGTGGGAAAATGTAGGTACTCTATTTAAACGCATTGCTACCACCTATCAAACTCGTGATCTCAGTTGGGAAAGAAACTCATGAATTATCCAAAGAACTGGGAAGCCTGATGTGGGGGACAGTTACATGATCATACCACTAGCAAAGGGGTACACCATATGACTAATCTCCTTCGGGGACTTCTGTCTGCTGATAGAGAAACAGAAAAACAAAGGACAAAGGAAAGTCTCTTTAATTAATCCTCCCAGCCAAGCAAAATAAATAGATCACTTGTTTCAGCAACAGAAGCAAACTGTTAACAATTGAGAAAAGCCACCTGCAGGTGTTTTTGAACACAAGCTACCCCAGAGACCAAAATTACTATTGTTTCACACTAGGGTCAGCCAATTTTTTCTATGAAGGGCCAGATAGTGAGTATTTTTGGCTTTGCGGGCCATCTGCTCTCCGTCACAACTACTCTGTCACCAGAGCACAAAAGTAGCCATGGAAAATATATAAGTGAACACACAAGGCTGTATTCCAATAAAACTTTATTCATGGGCATGGAAATGGAACTTTAATTTTCATGTGTCAAGATTTATTACTCTTCTTTTGTTTTTTTTTTTTTTTCAATCATTTAAAAATTTAAAAACCATTCCTAGCCTTCAGGCCTGAGAGGTAGTGGTCAGATTTGTTCTAAGAGCTCTACCACTGACTCCTGGTTAACATAATTCTTTTTTTTTTTTTTTTTTTTTTTTTTTTTGGTTTGGTGCCTAGTAAGTGACAGGTACTAGGCTAGGCCTAAGGACCATAATGGCTGACAAGTGGCAAGATAGACACGGTCCCTGTCCTCATGGAGGGAGCACACAAATATATAATTAGAGAGTGTAATTCATATCAATGAAGGAAGAGTCCAGAGCTCTAAATCATGACTTATAATCCAGATGAGGAGGTCAGGGAAGGTTTCCCTAAAAAAGCAGTCTTTAGGGCTGCCTGCATGGCTCAGTGGTTGGGCCTCTGCTTTCGGGTTAGGTCATGATCCCAGGGTCCGGGGATCGAGCCCCGCATCGGGCTCTCTGCTCAGCAGGGATCCTGCTTCCCCCTTTCTCTCTCTGCCTGCCTCTCTGCCTACTTGTGATCTCTCTGTCAAATAAATACACAAAATCTTAAAAAAAAAAAAAAAAGCAGGCTTTGACAAGGACTGATAAATGAGTATGAATTGACATGGGGAACTGACAGGTGAGGAGGAGAAAAATCTTTTGGGTAGAAAGCACAGCCCGTGCCACAAAAGGCCTCTGTCCCTGAAATGCAAAGTGAAGGGAAATGGGACAAGCAGTTAAATTGGAGAAAAAAGTAAAAGCAAAAGCGTTCAGGGCATGGTAGGTTTTTATTCGGAGTCACAGAAAGTCATAGCCTGGTCTGATTCGCATTTTTTAAAAAAAATATTTTATTTATTTATTTGAGAGAGAGAGAGCATAAGAAGAGAGACGCCTAGACTCCCAGAGTCTGGGAGAAGCAGACTCCCAGCCAAGCAGGCATCCTGATGCGGGACTCGATTGCGAAACTCCAGGATCATGACCTGAGCCAAAGGCAGTCGCTTAACCAACTGGGCCACCCAGGTGCCCCCTGATTCGCATTTTTAAAAGATGGCTGGCTCTAGGATGGAGAATAGATTAGCAGAGGGGGACAGTGACTACAGGCAGTTACAGGCTTTTTGGCCCTAGACTCTATGCCCCAGAGCTAAATACTACTATTTCACCTATGCCAGGCACTTTTCCTAATACTTCACATGTATGAACTCACGGAAATTTCACAACAATCTCATAAGAAGGCACTACCACTTCTTGTTAGGGAAGAGAGACTACATCTTGATTCTTCCCTTATCATGCCCTCAGTTGTCTCTACTTTGTAGAATTAGGGGAAGTAATTGCAGGAGAAAAGTGAGGAAAAAGAGGCAGAAAGAAATGAAGGTGTGTTCTATGGGACCATAGCCATGGCTCAGACCCAAGTCTCTTTTCCAAGAAATTAGATTGTTTACTGGGGATGAGGCTCTACTTCAAGGAGGTGGCTGCCTTGGGTATCTATGGGAAGCCCTCATGAAGACTACTCATTCTTGGGGTACCTGAGTGGCTCAATTGGTTAAGTGTCTGACTTCGGCTCAGGTCATGATCCCAGGGTCCTGGCTCCAAGTCGGGCTCCCTGCTCAGTGGGGAGCCTACTTTTCTCCTTTGCCTGACACTCCCCCTGCTTATGCTCTCTCTCTCTCTCTCTCTCTCTCTCACTCTCTCTCTATCTCAAATAAATAAAATCTTATTTTATTTTTTTAACATATAAAGTATTATTTGTTTCAGGGGTTCAGGTCTGTGATTCACCAGTCTTATACAATTCACAGCACTCACCATAGCACGTATCTTCCCCATGTCCATCACCCAGACATTCCACCCCTCCCATCCCCCTCCTCTCCAGCAAACCTCAGTTTGCTTCCTGAGATGAAGAGACTTTATGGTTTCTCTCCCTCTCTGGTTTCATCTTGCTTCATTTTTTTCCTCATTTCCTCTATGATCCTCTGCTTTGTTTCTTAAATTCCACATATCAGCGAGATCATATGATACTTGTCTTTCTCTGATTGATTTATTTCGCTCAGTATAATACCCTCTAGTTCCATCCACATCATTGCAAATGGCAAGATTTCATTCTTTGATGGCTGCATAATATTCCATTGTATATATATATACACCACATCTTCTTTATCCATTCATCTGTTGATGGACATCTAGGCTCTTTCCATAGTTTGGCTATTTACCCCAAAGATAAAAGTGTAGTAAATAAAATCTTAAATAATAATTCATTCTTTCTCTACAGAAAAGTACTCCGTGTAATGTTTGGGACATACTTACACTAAAAAGGCCCCGCCTGTTTAATCTCAAACTCAAATCTAACTGGGCGTCCTGTGTTTTATCTGGCAAACCTACGCTCTGGAAACCAAAACATTCCCTCCTATAAAACCTAGGCATCAGCTGGAGACACCTGGAACCTTCAGATTTAGCAAATGAGCCTGATGGAGCGCCTGGGTGGCTCAGTTGCTTAAGTGTCTGACTTCAGCTCTGATGGTGATCTTGGGGTCCTGGGTTGGAACCCCACGTCAGACTCCGTGCTCAGCAGGGGGTCTACTTGTCCTTCTCCCTCTTCCTCTTCCCCAGCTCGCGCTCATTCTCTCTGTCAAATCAACAAAGTCTTAAAAAACAAAACACAACAACAAAAACAAAAACAGAAAAAAACGAGCCTGAATACTTTATAAAACTCCAAGAGGCTTTCCCAAGGATTTTTGTGAATTACCCAGGCAAGGGTATGGAATTGGGGGTTCTGATTCCACCTTTGCTTCCTGGTTCATTCTTTCTCACTGAAGACTGTCTTCTGAGCTCTTTCAATATCACAAAAGCCAGCAAACCTATGGAAACACTATGAGGGCAAAAGAATTCACGGGGGAGTGGAGTTGAATGGAGCCGCCCCATCAGACACAGCCTTGCAAACAGCTCCGAGCCGTGTTTTATTATATAAATAATAATATTTATTATTATAATATAAATATAATAATTTATATTTATAAATATAAATTTATATTTATATAAATATATTTACATATATTTATATATATAATATACATATAATACATACATGCATATATGTATATACATACATGCATATAATACAATATGCATAATATTCCATTGTATATATATACACCACATCTTCAGATGTTGCTCAGAGTCCTTTCTGCCACCCAGCACCAATGCTTTCTCATGGCCCTTGGCCATGAGCCCCGGGTCCTGCTCACCCTCTTGACATGCCTTTTCCCCTCCTCTATCTTCTCAACTTTCTCGCAGGAGCCAAGAATTTCTCTCCTCCTATAGAGCAAATTCCCAAACTAAGCAGGTTGGATTCCTTTTCTAATGCTCTGTCACCAGCTAATTTCCAAGACCTCAGGATCTCAGCCACTTGTTGAGATACTCTTTCAAAACAGAGACAGACTGCAATTCTCCCTAAGAAGAATTCTGATGCTAGCGAATGAGACAATAATCGCTTTTTCTTAAGTTGTTGCAATAATTTGTGCCGGCATGCAGGAAAAAGGATATCTCTTTTGGTTGTATCCAATGGGGTCTCTTTTTACTAGTTATATGATCCTTTTCCTTGGGAGAAGTTTCACTGCTTTTTGCCCTGTGACAATATACATCAGAAGTTCAGAAAAAAAGAATCAGCAACTTTGGATGCCATTACAGATTCCAGATAAACCCTTCTTTTTTCTCTGCTTTGAAATCTGATTCAAAATTAAAACCAGTTACTTTTCTCAAGGTAAAGAAAGAATGTTTGGGGAAACACATCACCATTTGCTATAGCTGGAAACACAGCCTGCTCTTTTTAGGGAAAAAAAAAGAATAAAATATGCTATCATATGAACTCCTCAGGAGGCTAAAAGATATGAAAAAAAAATGGGCTCTGTGGAATCATTATCTTGGCTCACATCCCATCCCATTATCTTTTCCAAGGATTGTCTTCTTTTTTTTTTTTTTAAGATTTTATTTATTTATTTGACAGATAGAGATCACAAGAAGGCAGAGAGGCAGGTAGAGAGAGAGGAGGAAGCAGGCTCTCCGCTGAGCCAAGAGTCCAATGCGGAGGTCGATCCCAGGACCCTGAGATCATAACCTGAGCTGAAAGCAGAGGCTTTAACCTATTGAGCCACCCAGGTGCCCCTCCAAGGATTGTCTTCTAACTTTGCCTTTACTTGCCTATTTTCCAGGTCGCCCTGAGATACTGCAAAACCATGTACAGACACTCAGTATGTACAGAGATCCCACCAGCCAACTAGAATAATAATGAAGATTTATGAGTGCATGTTCCTATGAGGTCATCTACAGCAAAATGATATGAAGTACTTAGTCAATCATACAGGTACATTTAAAAATAGCTTTGCTACAATTCTCTTGATATTTAGCTGTCTATTGATTAGTTTGTTTGTTTGTTTGTTTGTTTGAACTGTAGAAACAAAAGTCTTAATGTTTTCCTGCCTTTCTGCAAGTGTAAATTTGGCCTGAATTTCAGTGTATTGAGAAACTGAAAAAATATATATGTATATATGTATGTCACATATATTAATTATGTAAATGACAAGCAGATTAGTAATCTGGTAGCTATGCCAGTTCATATAATCACAGAGAAGCACAAGCTCAAGTTCAAGGAGCAGAACAAAATGCAATTGACTTCTCTTTTTTGGGGGGAATGTTATCACCTCATAAATTATCTTCTACATATAATAAAAATACCAACATAGTAAATATTTTTATCAACCAACTGAAAAAGAAAATCATCTTTCAGTAAACTATTCTTTAACATAGAAAAAAGTCACAAAAAAAAAGAAAAAGAAAAAAAGTCACAACAACTGAACTCTATGTTAAATTATCTTTTAAAGAGATAGCTTACCTTTAGAGAATTAGGCTCTTTCACTTGGTCAGGAAAACAGTGTAAACCCTTATCTGTGAGGGTCCCCCACCCCTCAAGAAAATCCTCGAACTTCCACATCTTGGTATTTTAGCAGGTCACTTTTTCCATAAAAAAAAAAGTTTTACAAACCATATGTAGATATCTGATTGCTGTTGTGAAATCCCACTCAACACAATTTAGTATTTTAGGTCTATTTATAGAAGTCCTGCTATGTGAACATTTTTAGCCTGTACGATGTCAGCCTGGTAATTTTCATGCAAGTAAGAAAACAATTTGTTCCAGCCTCCAAAATGGTACTGACATCAAAAGTGTCCTTCACAGTGGAGAACTTGTGACTGAAAAGCTTCCAGCAAAAGCAGTAAAAATGGTGGCAATGCATGTCTTAAAGTGGCGTTGCTAATGGGAGGGCAGTGGCTCTTCCTGCCGCGCATGATGGAGGCAGCTGTCATTGTTGAGTGAGGGGAAGGAAAAAAGCATCTATGCTTCCAGTTAATCTCCCCCCACATGGAGATTCTGCCCACCTCAGGGGATCTGAGTTGGTGTTATTTTTAATGGCAATGCCATTACAGACCCCAACCCATTCTCCTAGCTCCAACTTCCACTGTTCCCTAATATTTGGACCAAATTGGTCTATACGCTGTTCTCCAGGTTCCTTTATAGCCCTTGCCTATAGCACTGAAAAAATTTCTCAGAAAAGTAGGGTCCAAGGTTAAAGGAGCAGTGAAGAGAGTAGTCCTTAATCATAGTGGCATTAAAGCAGCTGAGACACAGAAGTCGGGCTTAAGACCCTATAAACTGCCCTAAGAAATCTATAAATGAATCTGAAGAGGGTGAGAATTAGATAGACAACAGAATCATTAAGACTGTGCTGCTTCTTCTATACCCATGAACCGACAAGCCAAGTGAAACATAAATTACCTTCATCGTTTGGAGACTGCATGGAAGTGTCTTTAAGGAATCTGGAAATGAGAAGTGTCTAAAGGTCATCTTGGAGTTCATTGTACAACAAGCACAAAATGAATCACAGAGGAGAAATCCAAAGTCACCTAACACTGTAAGACTTGTCTGAAATGGATAAAATGTGCCATCATATCCAATAAGACAAGAGTTCAACAGAATGAGGATGGTTTGCCACTGAGGCTGGGGAGTAGAAGAGTCCCAGAAAACTGCTGACAACCTTCATCAAGCCCTTATGGAGAGAGAACACTATGAGTGAAGAAGTCAGTTTGTCAACCCCGGTGGCAGAAATACCCATGTTCTACATGAGCTAACTTACTGACTTTTTCTAAGGATTTTATTTATTTATTTATTTATTTATTTATTTGAGAGAGAGCATGAACAGGGGGAGGGGCAGACAGAGAGGGGTAAGTAGGCCTCCCAGGGAGGCCCAACATGGGCCCACCCTGGGGCTAGATCCCAGGACCCTGAGATCATGACCTAGGACAAAGTCAGATGCTTAATTAACCAACTGAGCCACCCAGGTGCTCCCTAACCTACTACTGACTTCTTAAAAATATTATGTAATGCACATGAATTTGAAAATGGACAAGAACCATATTATCCTCTCAATAGATGCAGAAAAAGCATTTGACAAAGTGCAGCATTCTTTCTTGATTAAAACTCCCCAAAGTGTAGGGAGAGAGGGAACATATCTTAATATCATAGAAGCCATAAACAAAAAACCCACAGCGAATATCATTCTCAGTGGGGAAAAGCTGAGAGCTTTTCCCCTAAGGTCAGGAACATGGCAAGGATGTCCACTGCCACCACTGCTATTCAACACAGTACTAGAAGACCTAGCCTCAGCAATCAGACAACAAAAATAAATAAAAGGCATCCAAATCAGCAAAGAAGTCAAACTCACTCTTTGCAGATGACATGATACGCCATGAGGAAAATCCAAAGACCTCACCCCAAAATTGCTAGAACTCATACAGGAATTCAGCAAAATGGCAGGACATAAAATCAATGCACAGAAATCAGTTGCATTTCTATACACTAACAATGAGACAGAAGAAAGAGAAATTAAAGAGTCAATCTCATTTACAATTGCACCCAAAATCTTAAGATACCTAGGAATAAGCCTAACCAAAGAGGCAAAGAATCTGTACTCGGAAAACTATAGAGTACTCTTGAAAGAAATTGAGGAAGACACAAAGACATGGAAAACATTCCATGTTCACGGACTGGAAGAACAAATATTGTTAAACTATCTATGCTAGCTAGAGCAATCTATCATTCGATGCAATTCCTATCAAAATATCATCAACTTTTTTCAAAGAGCTGGAACAAATAATCCTAAAATTTATATGGAATCAGAAAAGACCCTGAGTAGCCAAAGGAATGTTGAAAAAGAAAACCAAAGTTGGCGGCATCACAATTCTAGACTTCAAGCTCTATTATGAAGCTGTAATCATCAAGACAGTATAGTATTAGCACAAAAACAGGCACAGATCAACGGAACAGAAAAGAGAACCCAGAAATGGACCCTTAATTCTATGTTCAACTAATCTTCAACAAAGCAGGAAAGAATAGCCAATGAAAAAAGGACAGTTTCTTCAACAAATGATGTTGGGAAAATTAGACAGCCACATGCAAAAGAGTGAAACTGGACCATTTTGTTCAATACTGTTCAGCCATCAAAAAAAAAAAAAAAAGAAGAAGATATCTTGGGACGCCTGAATTGCTCAGTCACTGGCCATCTGCCTTCGGCTAGGGTCATGGTCCCATGGTGCTGGGATCCAGCCCCACTTGGGGCTCCCCGCTCGGCAGGAGGCCTGCTTCTCCCTCTTCCACTACCCCCTGCTTGTGTTCCCTCTCTCACTGTGTTTCTTTCTGTCAAATAAATAAATAGAAATCTTAAAAAAAAAAAAATATCTTGCCATTTACATTGACATGCATAGAACTAGTGGGTATTATGCTAAGCAAAATAAGTCAATCAGAGAAAGACAATTATTATACAATCTCACTCATATATGGAATTTAAGAAACAAACAGAGGATCATAGGGGGAGAGAGGAAAAAAGTAAAACCAGACCAAAATCAGAGAGGGAGACAAATCATGAGACTCTTAATCACAGGAAACAAACTGAGGGTTGCTGGAGCGAAGGGGGTTGGAGGAAGGGGGTGACTGGGTGATGGGCATTAAGGAGTGCACATGATATAATCAGCACTGGGGGTTATATAAGACTGATGAATCACTGAACTCTATCTGAAACCAATAATACATCATATGTTAATTAATAGTATTTAAGTTTTCAAAAAATACCATGTAGTGCTATATTGTTCAAGGTTCTGTGTTGAAAATGACAAACACCAACCCTAAGAAGCTTAAGATAGAAGAGGAGCTTTTTGAGAGAACACAGGGATGTCTCCAGAAAGGGTAAGGATGCTGAGCCTCGGAAGGACCAGAATAGGGAGCCAGTAGCACTGCTCCAGCTTCTCTCTGGTGCCTGTGGTTCTGATTTCTGCTTCTCTGGGCAAGTCTGCTTCATTTCCCTTTCCCTCTCCCCGTAGACCAGCCTAAGCTGGTCCTGGCAGCACATGGACAGGCGTCCTTGCTCTATAGTTACAACCTCCAATCCAAAGTTTGTATCACTTCATTCAAGCAAACAGATCAGACCGGACGGGATCTCGGAGTCTAATTGCAAATGTCTGGGTGAGAGAAACTGATGAGTCCCACCTAAATAAGGAATCCACCCCCACCCATTTTCCTGTGCCCAGTGGTTCCAGGTTACAACATAATGTGGATAGTAAAGGCCCACATTTCTGGAAGAAGGAAGGAAGGGGTAAAGGAAAAATGCCTGTTCTCTTTTTTTTTTTTTTTAAAGATTTTATTTATTTGTTTGACAGAGAGAGATCACAAGTAGGCAGAGAGGCAGGCAGAGAGAGAGAGAGGAGGAAGCAGACTCCCCACTGAGCAGAGAGCCTGATGCGGAACTCGATCCCGGGACCCTAGGATCAGGACCCGAGCCGAAGGCAGAGGCCCAACACACTGAGCCACCCAGGTGCCCAAAAATGCTTATTCTTAAAGGAAGTGACCTGTGAAGACATTCCAGGGACACCTGGGTGGCTCCGTGGGTGAGCGTCTGCCTTCGGTAGGGGTCATGATCCTACATCCCATGTGGCTAGGCTCCTGGCTTGGCAGGGAGTCTGCTTCTCCTTCTCACTCTCCTTCTGTGCTCTCCCTGTCTCTCTCGCAAATCAATGAATAAAAACCTTTAAAAAAAAAAAAAAAGACATTCCCAAAAGTATCTTCTACAAGTATGGACCATTATTGTCCCCACTTGTCTTAAAGATTTTATTTTTATTTATTTGTCAGAGACAGAGAGCACAAGCAGGGGGAGCGGCAGACAGAGGGACTCTGGCATCATGACCTGAGATAAAGGCCAATACTTAACCGACTGAGCCACCCAGGCGTCCCGATTATCCCCGATTTACAGGTGAGAAAATTAAGGCATTTGAGCTTACGCAACCTGCCCACGGTCACAGAGCTAGTGCGTGGCAGTCTCGGGATTTGAAGTCAAGTCTGTCTGAGTCTTAATCACTATGTTGTAATGCATCTCTTATTCTTATTCATCAAGCAACCATTTTATTTAATACATCTTCTTATGAAGGACAACTACAGGCATGTAGTGATTATACAGACTGCATATTTTCTAATTCTCATGATGATTATAGTTCTCATGATAAACTAATAAGTTGGCTTTCTGGCTCATATGTCATTATTATAAATTTGGGTAAGGTCAGTCCAGTCTTAAGAAATGGATTTGCTCTTTGTATGTCGATAAAATGGGACTTCAGAGCCTATTAAGCCTAGGACCGAGTTCCTTGACAATGACGGCTGTGACGATTGGAAATTCCACCAATTGGGTAATGCACACTCCTGGGAAGTGTCTTCAAGGACAGTTGCTGGCCTTTCTGTCCTGACAGTCCTCTTACCGAATGAAACATTTTGATTTCTACAAAGATTGAATCTCTTTCTCCATTACCTTAACAATAACAAAAACAACAACAAGTTGTTAAGTTTCTGTTTACAAACTGGGGAATTTTTGTTTCCCTTCCATCTGTGCATTTTACACAATTACTATTAATGCCAATTGTGTGCCAGGCAATGTACTAGGTACTGTGAATGCAGTGAACAACAGAAGCATGGCCTCAGGTCATGATCTCAGGGTCCTGGGATTGAGCCCCGTATTAGGCTCTCTGCTCAGTGGGGAGCCTGCTTCCTCCCCTCTCTTTCTGCCTGACTCTCTGCCTACTTGTGATCTCTGTCTGTGAAATAAATAAATAAAATCTTTTTAAAAAAATGTCTGTTGGGGCGCCTGGGTGGCTCAGTGGGTTAAGCCACTGCCTTCGGCTCAGGTCATGATCTCAGGGTCCTGGGATCGAGTCCCGCATGGGGCTTTCTGCTCAGCAGGGAGCCTGCTTCCCCTTCTCTCTGTCTGCCTCTCTGCCTACTTGTAATCTCTCTCTGTCAAATAAATAAAATAAAATCTTTTAAAAAAAATGTCTGCTAACAGATTTTGAAAGGAGAATGAGAATGAAGGGAAAAAGTAGTAACTGGAAAAGAAACCTGTGGGCCTTTTCCCACAGGAGAGATGAAGAAGAAGGGAATAGAGAAGAAGAAGGGTCCTGTGTTGATTAAAAAATAACCCAGATTTCATGAGTGTTTATTAATATATTAATCATGAGGGCAGCATCTTCTGTGTCATATTCCACTGGAAAAGAGAAGTACATTGTGACACAAATAATCCAAACCAAGGCAGTCTTGGCTGAAGATCAACTACCATCCGCAGCAGCTGAGGAATTATATGATATGATTATGAGCTTTCAGACATGTCCATGGAGTTCACTACCTCATCAACAATCAATCAACAAATATGTAAAAATTGCAAATGGAATTTGATTCAATTGATAGATCTTGATAGATCTAGCTCTGAGACCAAAAAGCATGCTTAATCAGCCACAACACTGCTAAGTTTTTGTCTATCCTAGAAGCAAATTCAGATTCTCTACAAGCCCTATTTCCCCCCCTGTGACAGGAACATGTTTGGCATGCTCAAAGAAGAGCAGGAAGTCCAAGTTGCCAAATCAGAGTAAAGGAGAGGGAGAGTACAGTGATGAGGTCAGAGAGGTGGGCCAGGTCATTAGGACCTTGTAAACACGGATAAAGACTGAGTTTGTATTCTTAAATGCAATGCAAAACCATATAGGCCTTGACTCTGATGAATGACATGATCTGATTTACCAATTAAAAGAGATCATTCTGGATTCTGTGTAATGAATGAATTGCGTAAGGGTAAGAATTGAAGCAGAGAGACCTGCTAGAAGACTCTTGCAAAAGACTGGAGGAGAGATTATGCTATTCTGGACTTGAGTGATAACAATGGAGGTGGTGAGATTTCATTAGATCCTGGATTTTTTATGATGATACAGCTGATAGGACTTGATGATGGACAGAGTACAATGAAAAGAAAGGAGTTCAGGATGATTCGCAGGCTGGTGAAGTGAAAGGTAAATGCTGATTATTGAGAAGGGAAATGCGTGGAAAGGAGCAGATTTGGGGAAAGAAGAGCTGAAGTTGGAGATACCAAGTTGACATATAAGGTGAGTTATCAAGTTATAGCTGGACTGTAAATCTGGAGGTCAGAGGAGTTGTTAGGGCCGGAAGGATAAACTGGGAAGCTTCAGTGCATAGATGGTATTCAAAGCCATGGGATTAAGTAAGAGCATCTAAGAAATGAGCACAAAGAACAGAGATGATTTTTTTTTAACGGCCAATGACTGAGCGCTCATATGCCAACCATTAACAGTCTTGGAAGAAGGACTGGCCAGTGAAGTAGGAGAAGCAGAAAAGAGATGTGATCTGGAAGCTCAGTGAAGAAATGTTTAAGGAAGGAATGATCAGCAAATGAAATGCTATTAAGAAGCCATGCACGGTGAGAACTGAGATATGACTTGGATTTGGCAAGATAGAGGCTATTACTTGTTTTTGACAAGAGCCTTCTTGGAGGAATAGTCAGTGCAAATGCCAGAAATGGAATGATTGGAATTGAAAATGCAAGGTGACAAAGTGGAGACAGCAATAATCAACCATTTTAATGGGCTACTGCAATAAAAAAAAAAAAAAGATAGGAAAATGTGACATTCATTGAAGGGGACAAGAACACTAGAGAGAATTTATATCCTGTTTGTATGCTGATGGCAATGATTAAGAAGAGAAGGAAAAATGGTGAGTGCAGAGGGGAGAGAGGATATTACTTGATTGAAAACATTGGTGGGCCAAAAGGGCAGGATCTGATACGCGTGTTGTCTTCAGATGGGAACACGGAGGGTTATGTCTGGTAATAGAAGGGAAGGTGAAGTGCATAGCTACAGATGCTGGTAGATGGATAGATTAAATAAAGAAAAAATTGAGGCAATTTTCTTCCAACTGCTTCTATTTTCTCAGTCAAACTAGAAGAGTGGTCATTATCTAAGAACAAGAAGTGGGGGTGGGGATATTTGTGACTGAAAGATGGCGGAGACACTGAAGTAACTATCCAGGACAGGGGGGAAAACCCAGAGAAATGTAACAAGACTATGGCACAGGGTAAGACTGACTCGAAGAATGTCGGAAGAGCCATTCACATGGTTGTATATCATTCTATAGCGATAGTCAGAATATCAATGTTGACGGGAAGTAAGGAGTTATGTTTAAGGCAGCGTTGGGTTTTTCCAATAAGACAGAGAGTGAGAGGGGCAAGGCAATTGTGGGTCTATGCAATAGACCTGATTTACAGTGAGCTGTGCAAGAAGAAAAGACACTAGTGGAAAAATGGACAGTGACGAAGCAATAGACCAATAGATGGGCTGCTCCAAAGAGGTTGATTTTGGTGGCGGTAATGGTACAGCTAGAAAGGTTAAGAGATAATTGATCAGAAGAGTAGGGAATACCAAAACTCAAGAATTTTTGAAAATGATAAAGTGATGTGGTAGAAAGTTCTTTGAGGCATATGATTACAACAGTGTGTTGCTGAAATGTAGTGGAGGATAATAATATTGAAGGTGGAAAGATTAAGGAACACAGAGGCTAGGGAATACATGGGTATGTATAGGGGTTCATGGATAATTTTGTGGATGGTCACCCAGCAAAGGAGCATAGTACAGACATAGTACAGACTAGTGGTGGAGAGAAAGAAGACCAGAATGACAAAGTCTTCGTTGACTAAAGAAGTCAGCAAGAGGCGAGTAGATGACTCAACATAGAGGGTTGGTGGTCTGACAGCATGTGCTTCAAAGTCACTGAGTAGGCGGTTGTGGTGGTGGTAGTTGTTATTGTTGTTGGTTGTGACGGTAGTAGTTGTTATTGTTGTTCTGGGAGGAAGAATGATAAAAGTACCTAAAAGCAGCAATGAGAAACATAGACCTCACCGCTCGATCCTTGTGAGTGGGGTGTGAGAGAAAACACCACTGCCATGTGACAGCCCAGGAGGAGGAAGAAGTGTCTTCAAAGGCTAGACAAGCTTCAGTGAAGGAGAGAGGAACCATGCATTCCAAAGCACCGAGTGGAAGGGTTTGGCTGGTCAGTGAGGAGTGGGAGATTCAGATCAGTGGTTGTATTAACCTCTATGAATGGTAATAAATGGCCCAGCGGCTTGGGTTATTTGTATGGAAATGTATGTAAGGCATTTGGCATAATATGATTAATTCTGATGGTGGCTTAAGAGAAGGTGGGTATCAGTCTTCATTGTAACCTCTGCTTTGTGCCTGATTTCTTCCTAACTGGTTGTTGTTTGTTTTTTAAAGTTTTATTTATTTATTCGAGAGAGAGAGAGTGCAAGTTGGAGGGGGGTGACAAGGGGCAGAAGGAGAGAGAATCTCAAGCAGACTCCCTATTGAGCATGGAGCTCTGATGCGGGGCTGATCCCACCACCCTGAGATCATGACCTGAGCCAAAATCAGGAGTCAGATGCTCAACCAACTAAGCCCCATGGGCACCCCTCTTATAACACTTTGCAGGAGAGAGGCAGGTGGTATCATGATCACTAAGAAGTGGCAGCTTTGTGGTCCTTCCTTTGGTCCTACTGAAGGTGGTCTGACAGTTGGGAAAGGGCTGATTTTACCAAGACCAATGAGTTCTCATGGCTATGCCTAAATCCTCTGGGCCTTTCCACAGATAATTCCATTAAGCCATCAAGAAAACATTGTCTTGGAAAATTCCTTCCTTTGGTGTCCAAAAGTACACGCAATGGTTCCCAGGCACATTCGTTAACAGCTTAATTAGTTCTACTGTAGTCTGTTTACCTTGTAGATCTCCAGTATTGAGAAGAAAGAGCAGCTCTAGGAATGGCACTGGCCTTTCCTTCGTTACACCAGTGAAAACTGATGTGATGGAACAGCTCTATCCCGAAGCACTTAAATCGCTAAAAAAAAAAAAAAAAAAAAAATCCTATCATGAATGTTGGTTAAATTCCTTAAATTTCATGATAAAAAATAGTATATATGAAAATAATAACTGTATAAATTATATTATTTTCTCTTTGACAGTTGCTATCTTACTTTGTATACTTCAACCACCTATTTACCGTTACCATTAGTCTGGATATAATTTAAAAATACAAAGCAGCTTAGTGCAAAATAAATTAGCAACAGTTTCGAAAAAAAAAAAAAAAAAAACAACCAAGAGAAACCTTGAGGCAGCTAGGTGTTTATCCAACAATGAACTGTTCTGGATAAATAGGAGGTAGACAAGAGTTCAAAGAATTGAAATTCGGGTTCCAACAAGCTAAAAGCTATTAAAAGAGCCTGAGTAACAGCTTTTCACCCCCACCCCCCAACACCTCTTAACACAAATTCATGACACAGAATGATGTTTGAAACAATGGGTGTTTTGTTCTAAAATTTCAAGTCCAAGGTGTTAATCTTACTACTGGAGTTTGGAATGCCCAGATGGTTGGGCTCAGCCACTGATTAAACATGCCTGAGTCTTGTTGGGACACAAACTAAGGTTAACGCAGGTGGTCAAAGCAGACAGTCAACTTTTAAATGCACTGTTGTTACAGTGATTGCGAGGAAATGAATGAAAGCTAAATGTAAATTTATAGTGGAGAGACAGGTGAAAAATAAGATGGATTAAAAGGACTTGAAGTTAGAAAGGTTCCATAAAAATTTAAAACAGATGACTCTTGTATGCTTAGACACTTCTGTTTTTACCATTCCCCCTATGTCCATTGTACAGTCATTACTCCCTTTGAGAAATGCCTCCTCTTCAGACTTTTTCCTCCTCAAGTCCTTTCCCAAAGCTGCTGCCAAATTCAACTTCCTTTGTTGTCCTTCTGACAATGTCACTCCCTTTCTAAAATACCCTTTAATGGCATGTGCTAGTCTTTGTGTGAGCGGCAGACTTCTTCTTCCCCTGACTTTAGGACAAACACATTATTCCTGTCCAGATTATTTAAGGCTCCTACCGTGTGTGTGTGTGTGTGTGTGTGTGTTTTACAAATCCACATTCCATTTCCCTATGTAGCTTGAGTACCTTTCAACTTCTCAGCTTTTTAATATTCATTAATGTTCCAATTATAAACATTCAATTCAGTTTTGTTAATAAGAGTTCCTCATTTTATCTCTACCTTCCCCTTAACCCCCACCCCAACACAAACACATACACACTAAAAATCTCTAGTGCTATTTACCTTATTCAAATTTCTCTTGAAATTTGATTATTTTTGCATGAACTATATAAATAATCATCTGCACTGAAAATTTTTGTCTAGCAAAAACCAAACAACATCAAAAACAAAATGCTCATAAATGATTAAAATAATATTGTGGAATTTCCCCAAGGAGTGAACACATTATTCGGAATGAATCACAGGAAAAAATATCTAATGTTATTATTATGGGCGACTTCTAGGAAAAGGTTCTGAAACAAAACTAATGCTATGCTCTTTTTTCTTCTTTCTTTCTTTCTTTTTTAACCTAGAAGACCTAAACTCAAGCCCCACCTTGATTATTTGCAAGATTGGTTATTCTTGTCATTTAAGTTTTTTGAACATCACCTTCTTGTTTATAAAATGGAAATAACAGTATCTATATGACCTTTATTGATGATTCAATAGCATTTGTAAACACACTTTGTAAAGTAAAAAGTGCTACACAAATAAAGATATTACTTCCTTCAAATTTCTCTTTTTGACTGAGAACTTACCCAGGATTTCCCTTTTCCCACCATTATTATCTAGAGACAAATCTGATAGTGTATAGACCTACCCTCTGAACAGGAAACTGCACTAAATCTTCCTGAGACACTGAATGTTGTTGCTGATAATTTCTTCTATCATTATTGCATTTTATAGAAAACCAAATAATATTTTTCTTTTCTTTTTTAGTATACTCCATGCCCAGTATGGGGCCCAACTTGGGACTTGAACTCACGACCCTGAGATGGAGACCCAAGGAGAGATCAAGAGTCGGAGACTTAATTGGCTGAGCCACCCCGGTGCCCTACATTTTTTCATTATTATATTTTTTTATTTTTTAAGTAGGTTCCATGACCATTGTGGAGCCCAACACAGGGCTCAAACTCACAACCCTGAGATCAAGACCTGAGCTGAAATTAAGAGTCAGAAGCTTAGCCGATTGAGCCACCCAGGTGTTCCTCATTACTGTACTTTTTTAAAAAGATTTTATTTATTTATTTGTAAGAGAGAGAGAGAGGAAGAACACAAGCAGGCAGAGCAGAGAAGCAGGCTTCCCGCTGAGCAAGGAGCCCGATTTGGGACTCAATCCCAGGACCCTGTGATCATGACCTGAGCTGAAGGCAGCAGCTTAACCAACTGAGCCACCCAGGTGTCCCCATTATTGTAATTTTTAAAAAATTTTTAAAAAGATTTTATTTATCCATTTGACAGACAGAGATCACAAGTAGGCAGGGAGGCAGGTAGAGAGAGAAGGGGAAGCAGGCTCCCCGGCCGAGGAGGGAGACCAACGCGGGGCTCGATCCCAGGACCCTGAGATCATGACCTGAGCCCAAGGCAGAGGCTTAACCCACTGAGCCACCCAGGTGCCCCCCCCCCATTATTGTAATTTTTAAAACACAGAAAGTATATAGAAGAAAATAAAATTTATCAGTAAGCTCATATCCAAAAAAAAGCAACTATTAAAATTTCGGTGTATTTTTCTTGTGTTTTTCTAACACATACATCTAACCTTTATGAGGTATTTGCTATGGGGCAGATGCTTTACATTAATTATCTAATTTATTCTTCAGAACAACCTTGTGAGGTAGGTCCTTTGAACATCTTCTACATTTTCCAGATGAAAAATCAGTTCAGAGAGATAATCTTGCCAAAGGTCATATAACTTACGGTGAAGCGCTCCATTATTCTATCTGCAGTACTGGGATCCTCATGTTCCAATTCCATGCCACCTTTTTTATTTACTGTAAAATAGGACCATCATACCATATTACCACATATTCATTAAAAACATGATTTTTTAAGACAAAGAGACGGAGACAAACCATAAGAGACTCAACTCTCAGAAACATACTGAGGGTTGCTGGAGGGGAGAGGGGTGGGCGGATCTGGTAACTGGGGGATGGACATTAAGGAGGGCACATGACGCGATGAGTCCTGGCTGTTACACGCAATTCATGAATCATTAAACTCTACTCTGAAACTAATAATACACTATATGTTAAATAATTGAATTTAAAAAACATGTTTTTTTAATTATCATTTTTGTTTGGATGAGTCATTATCTATTTAATTATCCCCCACCTCCTATTGTGGGATACGCTATTCCCAGTTTTTCACTATCATATTTCTTTTTAAAAATAAATATATGCTAATTATCCAAAATTTTGTTAAATAAGGAAACATATAGAAGGTAAAATCCCCTGTGTGCATTCGTCAAAGAGAAACTCCACCCCTCTTTTTTTTTTTTTTTTTGAGATAATCACTTCTAACAGTTTTGTATCTATTTTTCTATTCTTCCAGGATTGTTTTTCTTTTCTTTTTTTTCAGAATTGTTTTTCTTATTTATTTTTTATCCAAAAATGGAATATTCCTATATGTGAATTGCATCTTGGTTTTCAGGGGTTTTTTTTTTTGTTGTTGTTGTTTGTTTGTTTGTTTTTGTTTTGTCTTTGTAGTATCTCATGGGCACATGTCCCTGCCAGTCCAAGGGTTCATCAGGACTCTTTCTGTGGCAAGAATAAGATACCAGTTCAAACCAAATTAGATTAAAGGGGGATTTCCTTTTGGCTCACGTAAATTGCAAAGTCCAGAGGTAGAGCTCTACTCCTGTGCAGCTGGATTCAAGCAGTCTAAAGATAGTATCAACATCCTTCTTTCTTCCACTCTGGTTTCTGCCTTCCTCTGTGGTGGCTTCTTCTCCAGGAGACACCAGCAGCTTAACAACCCCGGCAAAGGGCATGTGCCTCTTCCCCAATACTTCCAGCCACAATCCCAGAGTAGACCAAGCCTAGCTTGTGTTGTGGGCCCATGGCTAAAACTGAGGGGTACCGACCTCTGCCTCACCATACTAACTGAAAGTGAGCAGCACTTGGTTTCACAAAGGAAAATCAGGGCACTGCCTATTTTCAAAAGAAGGAATAAGGGAGGCCAGCAGCTGCAATGGTAAATGTGTACTATGGCACAAGCAGATGTTTCACAATGTGCCATCGCTTATTCTTTAATGTGGTGATTGGATCATGATTGGTTTAAACTACTCTATTGAGCAGTTTAAACTATTGAGCATTTCTTATCGAATAGTCTAAACTAATATACTTTATACCTAGATTGTCTGATTTTTAAGTTTTAAGTACCTCTAGTACTCAACAGGTTTCATATTTGGCATATAATGTATCACCACCTTCTCAGTAATTTGGAGTGCTTCACATGGAAATAAACACAGTGTGTGTTATGACCTGATTTGCATACCTCCAAAATACATACAAGTCCCAGGCCCCAGTACCTCAGAATGTGGCTTTTTTTTTTTTTTTAAAGATTTTATTTATTAATTTGACAGACAGAGATCACAAGTAGGCAGAGAGGCAGGCAGAGAGAGAGGGGGAAGCAGGCTCCCTGCTGAGCAGAGAGCCCGATGTGGGCCTCAATCCAGGACCCTGGGATCATGACCTGAGCTGAAGGCAGAGGCTTTTACCCACTGAGCCACCCAGGCCCCCCCTTTTTTTGAAATAGGGTCTTTATAGTGGTAATCAAGATAAAATGGGATCATAAGGGTGAACCCTGATCCAGTAGGACTGGTGTCCTTATAGAAAGGAGAAATTTGGACACAGAGACAGACACACAGAGGGAGACAAGGTGGAAACACAGGAAGAAGACAGCTGTGTGAGTGGAGTGATGCACCGACAAGAAACACCTAGGATTGCTGCCAAACTTGACCTCAGACTTCTAGCCTCCAGAACTGAGAGACAATAAATTTCTGGTTTTAAGCCCAGATTCCTAAGGCATCCTTAGGAAATTAACCTATCATACTTCCCTTTCCTGGAGCACTCTACCTCAAAATGTCAATGAAATGGAATAAAAACGACTTTGTATCTAAAAGATTGACAAAAATTAGAAAGCTGGGGAATGCCAAGAGTTGGTGGGGATGGGGTGATATATACAGGAAACCCCATGCGTTGTGTTGGAAGCACAACTGGGACAGCCATTCTGGAGAGCAATCTGCCAGAGATCAGTTCAATAAAGAATAGGTAGGCCCATTCTCCTGCTGGGTACTTAAGTTCCAAAAAATTTCCACAGAAGTCCAAGAGTGGGTGTTCAAGGAAGTGTGCAGTATTGCTACGTATGGCCAGGGTTGAGAACCCACTGTACAACATAAAACACTCCACAGCATAAAACTAGGAAACACTATCTTCTCAGCCTGGATAGCAACAGATAGGCACAATCAATAATTCGAATCCTTGTCTGGCTAACAGTATGACTTATTTGGGGTAGATCTGACAAGCAACATTTATTAAAAGATTTATCAGAAATCTCCCTTGTGTCTTTTAACCAGGTTTGTCTGTATATTCATATCTGTTTAGTTTGCAGTTATTTAGAAGAAAATGGCAACATTTAAACTTAAGTGGTGAGCAATTTAAGTTTTTTATGATGTGGGTATGTGGGTATGTACATTTTATATGGGTTTTATGGATTAATGGTCTCCAGAAAAGACAATATACCTGTCTTCTAAAATTAGAACCACCCATATTTTATTCATTCACAGTTTATTGTTTGGCCTTAGCATTTATCATTTAAAGTTGGAGCAAGTATTTGAAAGAAAATAATCAATGTTTATTGCTTTCATTAGAATATTGTCAACTTTGGACTTTATACTTGGCTGGTTTTCATCCTTTCTAAATTACTTTTATTTATCTTTGCTCAGGAAGACTTTTTTCTTTAGAAATACATTTAAAAAATTGTTTGAAATTGTGGCTTTTAAAAAATTAGACCACAGACATAGACCACAGAGTTTAGATTGATTTGATTAATCGCACTTTGGTTGATGACCGAGGATGATCACTATCCCTCTGCCCCTTTTAAAAAAATTAACTTCAGGGGCACCTGGGTGGCTCAGTGGGTTAAGCCTCTGCCTTCAGCTCAGGTCATGATCTCAGGGTCCAGGAATCGAGTCCCACATCGGGCTCTCTGCTCAGCAGAGAGCCTGCTTCCTCCTCTCCTTCTCTCTCTGCCTGCCTCTCTGCCTACTTGTGAGCTCTGTCAAATAAATAAATAAAATCTTAAAAAAAAAAAATTAACTTCCGTCACTTTTAATGCTCCATCCCCACCCCCATTTTCTTCCCCAGCCAGGACCCCACACCCAAAGATTCTGCTTGAATTAGTTTGTGGTAGGGGCCTCATTACTTTAAAAAAAATCTATTGAAGTGATTCTAATATGTAACCAAGTTGAGAACCAATGGTGGACCGCTGCTCTCCAAACTGTGATCCTAAGAATGGCGGCATTAGCCTTACCTGGGAGTTTGTTACATATGCAGATTCTCAGACCCACTCATTCAGAAATATACTTTTTAAAACAAATCCACAAGTGATTTGTTTCAAAGCACTTTAAAGTTTGAGAGGCATTGATTTAGAGCATGGGTTAGATTCAAATCTTGGCTCTAGCACTAATTACCATTGTGACCTTGAGTAATTCATTCAGCTTCTTTGTGGCTCAATTCCTCATTTGGAATAATAAATGGAGAAGAATAATAATAGGATAGTAAGGTGGGGATAATAATAGTGCCTACCATCAACAGAGTTGAGAGGATTTCCTATGATATTGCCTCAAGATATTTAGAAGAGTGCCTGCCTCCCAGTAAGTACACAGCAAATGTTAGTTATTATTAATTACCTTTTCTTTTAAGTAATACTTCTTGGACTTCTCTATCCATCATTTTGATCAATGGTTCTAATTTCCCTTTTTAGCATGTTGCAGGCTAGCCGCAGCACAAGCAACTGGAAAATTTAAAAAATGTATGGCTCGCTCAGTCTCACTTCTGGAGATTCTGATTCAGTAGATTTAGAGAGGGGTTCCACAGAATCTATATTTTTAAATCTAAATTCTAAAAAGATTTTAAACTTTTAGATCCTGAGGCTATCTATTGCTCAAAATCTTTGGATTGGGAATCACTGCTTTAAATACTGGTGCATTTAAATGTGCACATTCTATGACACAAATTCCATCAATGGCCTGATGACTCTAGGCCAGATTTTTTGCTGAGCTCCACACCAATATATATCCAACTGCTCACTACAAACCCCCACCTTGGGTATCCTATGGACATTGCAAAATCCCCATGTCCAAAACTCAGCCCTTCATCAAATTTCTCCCCCTCCACTATTTTCTCTGTCACTCAGTGTTTCCACTATCTAATACTGCTACCAAGCCTGGAAAGCTGGGAGTCACTCTTGTGCCCTTGAACCTTCCTACTTAGTTAATAATATCTAAGTAGGGGATGCCTTGCTGGCTCAGTAGGTAGAGCATGCAACTTTTTCTTTTTCTTTTTTTGCTTCATATTATTTTAAAATTTTTTACTTTTTAAAATTTTTATTTAAATTCAAATTAGTTGACATATAGTGCAGTATTGGCTTCAGGAGTAGAAATCAGAGATTCATCACTTACATATGATAACTAGTGCTCATTGCAACATGTCCCCTCCTTAATACCCATCACCCAACCAACCCATTCCCCACCTCTCTCCATCAACCCTCAGTTTGTTCTCTATTGTTTGTTTCTCTCTCTTTTTCCCCCTCCTTCTTAATGTTCATCCATTTTGTTTCTTAAATTCAATATATAAGTAAAATAACGTGGTATTGGTCTATTTCTGACTTATTTCCTTTGGCATAATACACTCTAGCTCCATCTGAGTCATTGCAAATGAAAAGATTTCATTCTTTTTTGATGGCTGAGTAATATTCCATCATGTATTGTATATGTGTACCACATCTTCTTTGTCCATTCATCAGTTGATGGACATTTGGGCTCTCTCCATAGTTTGACTATTGTTGACAATGCTGCTATAAACATTGGGGTGCATGTATTCTTATGAATCTGTATTTTTGTATCCTTTGGGTAAATACATAATGGTGCTATTGCTGGATAGTAGGGTAGTTCTATTTTTAACTTTTTGAGAAACCTCCAAATACAGAGTGACTGCACCAGTTTGCATTCCCACCAACAGTTGAAAAGGGTTTCCTTTTCGGTGCATGCTCATCAACACCTGTTGTTTCTTATGTTGTTAATTTTATCCATTCTAACAGGTGGAGGTGGTATCACATCATAGTTTTGATTTGTATTTCCCTGATGATGAGTAATGTTGAGCATTTTTTCATGTGTCTGTTAGCTATCTGGATGTCTTCTTTGGAGAAGTGTCTATTCATGTCTTCTGCCCATTTCTTAGCTGGATTATTCGTTTTTTGGGTTTTGAGTTTAATACGTTCTTTATAGATTTTAGATACTAACCCTTTATTAGATACGTTTTTTGCAAATAACTCCTCCCATTCTGTAGGCTGACTTTTAGTTTTGTTGATTGTTTGCTTCACTGTGCAGAAACTTTTCATCTTGCTCACTTTAAGTTTTTGTTTTCCTTGCCTCTGGCAACATGTCTAGTAAGAAGTCCTTATGGCCAAGGTCAAAGAGGTTGCTGCTATGTTCTCCTCTAGAATTTTAATGGTTTCCTGTTTCACATTTAGGTTTTTCATCCATTTTGAATTTTTATTTTTGTGTATGGTGTAAGAGAGTGGTCCACTTTCATTCTTCTGCATGTTGTTGTCTGGTTTCCCAACAGCATTTGTTGAAGAAACTGTCTTTTTTTCCATTGGATATTCTTTTCTGCTTTTTTTTTTTTTTAAGATTATTTATTTATTTGTCAGTGATAGAGGGAGAGAGAGCGAGCGAGCACAGGCAGACAGAATGGCAGGCAGAGGCAGAGGGAGAAGCAGGCTCCCTGCCGAGCAAGGAGCCCGATGTGGGACTCGATCCCAGGACGCTGGGATCATGACCTGAGCTGAAGGCAGCCGCTTAACCAACTGAGCCACCCAGGCGTCCCTCTTTTCTGCTTTGCCAAAGCTTAGGTCACCATATGCTTGTGGGTCCATTTCTAGGTTTTCTATTCTGTTCCATTGGTCTATGTGTCTGTTTTTGCACCAGTACTATACTATCTTGATGACTACAGCTTTGTAATAGAGCTTGAAATCGGGAATCATGATGCCTCCAGGTTTTTTCTTTTTCAGAATTTCTTTGACTATTCAGGATCTTTTGTGGTTCCATACAAATTGATTTTTTGTTCTCTGTGAAAAATGCTATTGGTAGTTTTGATAGGGATTCCGTTCAATATATAGATTACTTTTGGTAGTATAGATTTTTTTAAATTTATTTTTTATTTATTTTCAGCATAACAGCATTCATTATTTTTGCACCACACCCCGTGCTCCATGCAATCCGTGCCCTATATAATACCCACCACCTAGTACCCCGACCTCCCACCCCCTGCCCCTTCAAACCCCTCAGATTGTTTTTCAGAGTCCATGGTCTCTCATGATTCACCTCCCCTTCCAATTTCCCCAAACTCCCTTCTCCTCTCTATCTCCCCATATCCTCCATGCTATTTGTTATGCTCCACAAATAAGTGAAACCATATGATAATTGACTCTCTCCAGATGCCCTTCAGCGGACGAATGGATAAGGAAGATGTGGTGCATATACACTATGGAGTATTATGCCTCCATCAGAAAGGACGAATACCCAACTTTTGCAGCAACATGGACGGGACTGGAAGAGATTATGCTGAGTGAAATAAGTCAAGTAGTATAGACATTTTAATAATGTTTATTCTTCCAATCCATGAGCATAGAATGCTTGTTAATTTCTTTGTGTCCTCCTCAGTTTTTTTCATAAATATTCTATAATTTTCAGAGCACAGATCTTTTACCTCTCTGGTTAAGCTTATTCCTAAGTATCTTACTGTTTTTGGTGCAATTGCAAGCGGGATAGATTCCTTAATTTCTTTTTCTGTTGCTTGGTTTTTGGTATATAGAAATGCAACAGATTTCTGAACATTGATTTTATATCCTGCAACTTTGCTGAATTCAAGTATTCTAGCAATTTTTTAGTGGAGTCTTTCAGGTTTTTTACAGAGTATAATGTCATCTGCAAATAGTGGAATTTTTACTTCTTCCTTGCTGATTTGGATACCTATTAATTCTTTTTTTAAAATTTCTTTCTATTATCTGATTGCTGAGGCTAAGGCTTCCAGTACTATGTTAAATCGTAATGATGAGAGTGGACATCCTTGTTTTAAGGGAAAGGCTCTCAGTTTTTCCCCATTGAGGCTGATATCAGCTATGGGTCTTTTGTATAAAGCCTTTATGATGTTGTGGTATGTTCTATCTATTTCTACTTTGTTAGGGTATTTTTTTTTTTATCAAGAATGGACAATGTATTTGTCAAATGCTTTTTCTGCATCTATTGAGAGGATTGTATTGTTCTTATCCCTTTTATTAATCTGGTGTATCATGTTAACAATTTGCAAATATTGAACCACCCTATAGCCCAGGAATAAATCCCACTTGATCGTGATGAATAATTCTTTTACTGTTGAATTCAACTTGCTAATATCTTGCTGAGAATTTTTGCATCCATGTTCATCAGGGATATTGGCCTGTAATTTTCCTCAGTAGTTGTGTCTTTGTCTGATTTTGGAATCAAGGTAATGCTGGCCTTGTAGAATAAGTTTGGAAGTTTTCCTTCCATTTCTATTTTTTTGGAACAGTTTGAGAAGAATAGGTATTAACTCTTCTTTAAATGTCTGGTAGAGGGGCACCTGGGTGGCTCAGTTGGTTAAGTGACTGCCTTCAGCTCAGGTCCTGATCCTGGAGTCCCAGGATCCAGTCCCCAGTCGGGCTCCCTGCTTAGCATGGAGTTTGCTTCTCTCTCTGACCCTCCCCGCTCCATGCTCTCTCTCTCTCTCCCCTTCTCTCATTCTCTCAAATAAATAAAATCTTTAAAATAAATAAATACCTGGTAGAGTTCCCCTGGGAAGCCATCTGGTCCTGTACTTTGTTGGCATAGAATGTTTTAGAGTATTCTCTTATAATTATTTGTATTTCTGTGGTGTTGGTTATGATCTCTCCTCTTTCAGACATGATTTTTTTTTTTTTTGGGTTGTTTCTCTTTTTGAAAAGTCTGGCTAGGGTTTTTATCACTTTTATCAATCCTTTTGAAGAGCTACCTCTTAGTTTCATTGATCTGTTCTGATTTTTGTTTGTTTGCTGTTTGTTTGCATATCATGTATTTCTGTAGAGCATGCAACTCTTGATCTTTGGGTTGTGCGCTCATGCCCCACACTGGGTGTAGAAATTACTAAAAAAAAGTGAAGAAAAAAGAAAAATAAATAAAAATAATAATAACTAACTAATGAAAGAAATAAAAAATACATTTTTATGATTTCCACAATCTTTTTTTCTGTCTTTGTCACCATCATAGTGATTCAGCCACCCTAGTTCAGCCATCCTAGTTCAGCCATCCCAGTTCAGGCCTTCATCTTTTCTTCCTTAAAATATCAAAAGAGCTTCAATTAATGTAGGTGCTCTTCCTGCCTATAATTTAATATTACCTAGACAGCTGATAGTGTTTTTTCCTGAAATTCAAATCTCATCTTATTTCCATTTCTTTGTTTAAAATCCAGCTATGCCTTCCCTACTGCCTTCAAGATAAAAATGCAAAATCGTTACCATGACATACAAACTCTTCATGGTATGACCTCTGTATACCCCATTTACCCATTTCTGTCTACTACTCTCCTCTCTAGGTATAACTAATATTATTTTTTGGATGCCCAAAGCACCCCACTTTCCAAATGTTGGTGCAATAGGCTGCACTTTCTGCCTTATGCACTGATTCCCTTGTATTTCCTTCCACTAATTCATTTGTTTTTCAAAATCACTTCTCTTAGAAGCCCTGCCTTGTTATGTTTTCCTATAATGTCCTAGGTTTCCCTTAATTATGGTAGTGATTTTCTTGCATTATAAATTGCATACTTACTTAGTTAAGCATATGGGTTCCAGAGTCAGACTGATCTGGATGCTGGTATCAATGGTTACTGGCTTCATGACATTGAGTGTGCTACTTAATTTCCATGCTTGGGTCTCCTCTTTGTGAAAAGATTATTTTAGTAAGGTTCGCCTCTTATTTTGCTTTGAGGATTAAATGCTATGAAATGTAAAATTCTTAGAACAATGCCTGGCACAAAGTTAAGTGCTTGGCAAACATTAGGTAGGATTACTATCTCTGCTGATGAACTTAGCTTTTTAGCAATGGAGGCTGCGTTTGTATTTGTGTTTTGTTGTTAAACCTCTGCCTTCTTTATCCAGTCTCTGGCATATGGTACTCATTGATGACTGTAGTTCTTTTACTCATTAGGTCTTTTAACATATTTTAGTTGAGCACCTGTCAGGTACTTCTAGGCACTAGAGATATATCAGTGAAAAATTAAAATCTTGCCCTCGTAGTGTTTTCCTAGAGGAAAAAAAAAAAAGGATTAAGTAAAACCATTGGTAAGTAGTAACGACATAGAAGGGCGGGGGGAAATGGGCAAGGGGTTGGGGGGAATAGGAAATGCTACTGATAGGCAGGTGTTGAGGGTAAGAAAAAAGGCACAGAGGGGTTGCAATTTTTAAACAGGATAATAAAGAAAGGCTTATGGAGAGGATGACCTTTCAGCAAAGATCTGAAGTAGATGAGAGACTGAATTAGGTAGATATGCAAGGGAACTCAGATGTCTCGCCCAAAGCAGGGAACAATTACACAGACCGTAAGATGGGCTCCTGCTTAAGATGTTTGAGAAAATGCAATAGCCATGTTGCTGATGTGTAATAAGTAAGAGAAAGAGTAGGAGGATATGACTTCTGTAAGGAAGGTTGAAAAAGGCCACAAGGTCTTGTTTGCCATTGTAAGGACTTTGTGTTTTTTTGGAGAGCAATGAGAAGCCATTGGAGGGTCCCAAGGAGTAAATATCTGCATTGGGCTTTAAGAAGATCAATATGGCTGAGATGTTGAGATTAAAATGAAGCAAGGTCGGGAGAGCAATTAGAAGACTCGTGCAAGAATTTAGGCAAGAGATGATGGTGACATGGACAAGGGTGGTGGTGGTGGGTCTAGGGAGAAGGGATCAGATTATAGAAATGACTTGAAGATATAACCAATAGGATTTAGCAAGAGATTGTATATAGTGTGTGAAACAAAGAAGAATTATGGATGCCTCCAAATACTTTAGCTTAATAAACTGGAGAGATGACTTTCCCTTTTTTTTTTTAAAGATTTTATTTATTTATTGGACAGAAAGATCACAAGTAGGCAGAGAGGCAGGCAGAGAGAGAGGAGAAAGCAGGCTCCCTGCTAAGCAGAGAGCCAGATGCAGGGCTCGATCCCAGCACCCTGGGATCATGACCTGAGCCAAAGGCAGAGGCTTAACCCTCTGAGCTACCCAGGCGCCCCGAGAGATGACTTTCAAGTGAGATGGAGAAGACTGAAAATGAGAGGTTCTTTTTTCTGTTGTAGAGTTGGAGACCAGGATTTGGTTTGAGGATGTCAATTTTGAGATGCCAAGTAGATATATGTACACAGATAAATGAGTCTAGAGTTCCAGAAGAAGAGGTCTGTACTAGAAATCTAAAATTGGAAATTATCTGAGTACGGATGGTATTTAAAACCTTGAAACTGAATGAGATTAGGAAGTGACCATTGAGATGTCCAAGATCTGAATCCAAGGGCATCCCAAAACTTAGAAGATACAGAGATGAGGAGGAATCAGCAAAAGAGACTGACAAAGAGAGTTCTTGAAGATAGAAAAAAAAAATGTAAAAGATATTTTGAAACCAGGTGAAGAAAATAAATAAGATGTGATCAGCGGTGTCGATTCCTTTAGGTGAACTAATACAAGGATTGAGAAATGAAAAATCAGTTTAGTAACACGGAGATCATAGGGTGTTTATAAGGCCATTTACCATGGTTAGGTAATGGTAAAAGCATGCTTGAGGCAGGTCTGAGAGAGGCTAGGAGAACAGGAATTGGAGACAGAAATATAGAGTTCTTTCGGGGGGGGCAGTTGCCATAAATGAGTCAATAAATGAAGAAAGAGTGGGTAGAACTGCTAAGGAGACATCCTTGAGCAAATAAGAGAGGATAGGATCTACTTAACAACAAACAAGGATAGAGCTGGTCTTGGATGGGAGCCCAGGCAGAAGATCCTAGTAGTAATAGGAGGAAAGACATAATATATGGGCACCAATGCAGGTAAGCAGGTAGATGTTGTGATGAGTTTGTGGTTTTTAATTGTATTAAAGGCCTTTTCAAGAAATATTAGAGCACTTTTCTATTACATATATAAATCGCTTTTTAAGAATGATTTTATTTGAAAGAGACAGAGAATGGCGAGAGAGAGCACGAGGGGGAGGAGAGGGAGAAGCAGGTTCCCCACTGAGCAGGAAGCCCGATGCGGGACTCGATCCCAGGTCTCTGGGATCACTACCAAAGCTGAAGGCAGATGTTCAACCAACTGAGCCACACAGGTGCCCCTGTAAGTCACTTTGTTAAATATGCTTTCTTAAAAGAGCCTAGAATGCATGGCACTGTTGATTTGAAAATGGAAGTGTCCCCTTTTCTTGCAAGGAACAATATTGTGGGTGAAGTGGGTAAGTAATTTTGATGTAGTGTTATCAAAAAAGCATATGAAAATACTGCAGGAGCTAATACTGAGAAAAACTCTGAACAGAATGTTCAGAGTATATAGCATGCAGCTAGGACTAATTTCCTATGGTTTAATATTCTGGGTCAGCAAGCTTTTTAAGTTCTATGATATAACATTGTAAGTATGTGAAAATTCTTTCCTGTGTAGACAATTAAGTAAATACTGTGTCTTTCGGTCCTTTTGAAGTTGATATAGGGAAACTGTCCTGAAGGTGATAATACTTCAGATTTCTAGAAGAATTATGGATGCCTCCAAATATTTTAGCTTAATAAACTGGACAGATGACTTTCAAGTCATGCAAACTTCTGGCATCTAGATACCAAACTGCTTCCATCTCAGAGAGTACTTGGCTCTTGAATCAATCTTTCTCTCTCTTTCTTTGGGTACTTGCTTTTTTTCTTCTTTTAAAGAAATATTCCACCTCCATTATCCTCTCCAATCAGAAATTCTTTGAAACGATGCTGTTGGCCTTGGAGTCATTTGACTCATCATCCTGCGAATGGCCCCACAGATAGCATTGGTTTTAAATTGACTGTTGAACCTGCATGTCACCTTGTCGACCTTGGCCATGTTCATCCGGATGGACATATGGTCTTTGGTGCAGCTAATGCCCTTACCGAGGGAGCATCTTGGCAGCACATACAGGTCTACCAACTCATTGGAATTGTTCTGCATGTCCAGAGTACATCTGCTCCTACTGCCCAAGCGTGAGTGCAGAAACTCCTGAATCAGTTTTAAAAATATTTTTTCCCCATGTGGTACTTTTTCTTAAGAAGAGCTCTTGAATAATTATTTAAATATTTACAGTTGGCTTAAATTTTAAACATTTGGTGGGAGTTTTAAAAATATATGTTAAACTTTCAGAGAACAAAATTTTAAGACCCTCGGAGTTATTATTATAAAATGAATTACTTTCTTTGTTTTTCCAATCTCATAAAAAAATGACTTCAAAACTGAGAGTACCATGTAGGACCCAGCTGCAAAAATTCAAAATCAGCTATGTGCAGCTGCATTCTGGTTCCTCTAATTCATCTAACAGCTTTTAGTGGGTTCTATAAGTGACATTAGAAAAGGCACAGCAGATGTGCAAGATGGCTCCTGAAATCTAAAGTGGGACAGATGGTTCTCTGGTTGATTGACAGCATGAGGGGCACCGCCAGCAAGGGTCATCTCCTGTGAAGGATTTCCCCCTCCCTCTTCCTGCTTCTGCCTACAAATGGAACTTTCATACAAGAAAGAGAAGCAGGGGATTTAAGTAAAAAAGCCTTTCTCTTCAAATATGCATTGTAGTGAAAAGATTCTCAGCAAAAGGGAGTCACTTAGATGTGGAAAAAATTCTCCTCCTCTAACTTTTGACAAAGAGTTGACTCTGTATTGTTATAACAAAGTGGACAAATATACGTTTGAGTGCAAAACTCAGGATACTGAAGATAGAATTGAGATTAATGAAAGAACAAAGAAATAATATTATTGGGATTTATAAGCCCTCAAACAGCATAGATTAGAACTGAAATATTTCATCATTGGAAGCCCTATATTTCCCTAGATAATAAAATGTTTGTTTTAAATTTTAATTAGAAGGCTGGACAAAGTATTTGAGGTTGTTAACCAGCAATTCAGAGTCTAGGCTACATGACCTGTATGCTTAGTCCTCTATACTCCTCTGGGATTCTACAGAATCCCAGTACAGATCAAGATGGTTCTTGATTCACTGTCCTCTCTCTCTTTTCTCAGAAGTTCTATACATGTCCCAACTTTTTCTTACACCATGGCAAACACAGAAAAATGATGGTATTTGTGCTAGTCACTAAAATAAACTGGAGGGGATTGAGGCATCTATACTGGGATTCTATATGTATAGAATACACACAGACACACACACACACACACACACACACATCTATTTATATGTTTAGGCACATGTTTATTTATGGCATAAGTGTGATAAAAATAAAATCCAAAACACAAGGGAAGAGAATAAAACAAAACACTGCCTCTATTTGAATAAATATTAAATTGTATAAAACTCCCAAATATATTTTATAAATTTGAACTTGCTTCTCTAAATGTAACTTTTAATTGTAGGTTTAAATTTGAAATGGCCACACAAGTTTTTTTTTTTTTTTTTAAGTTTATGTACTTATTTTTAAGTGACAGCTACACCACCATGGGACTCGAACTTATGACCCTGAGATCAAGAGTCCCATGCTCTTCCCACTGAGCCAGCCAGGTGCTCCCCCGCCCTTAAATCTTATTTATTTACTTATTTAATTTTTAAGATTATTTATTTATTTACTTGAGAGAGGGAGAGAGAGAGAGAGCAAGCAAGTGAGCACAAGGAGGGAAGGGGCAGTAGCAGAAGCAGACTCCCCACTGAGCAGGGGTCCCGATGCAGGGCTGGATCCCAGGACCCTGAGAGATCATGACCTGAGCTGAAGGCAGATTCTTAACTGACTGAGCCACCCAGATACCTCTATTTACTTATTTATTTTTAACTAATGAATGCTTAATAGTTATTAATGAGAAATTTTGAATATAATAACCTTTCAACGTTTACCACTTAAATTTTATTTAAAGACTCTTACATTTTCTTATCTTTCACTAACAAATGTGACACAGAAATGTCTTGCGATGATTCCAGTGCATTTTGAATCCAAATGAACTTTTAGATTTTAAGTATACAAAAATAATGATGAGCTCTAATTTGCATTGTTTAAGCAGTCCACCGGCAACTGACCTGGACATCACAAAAAGGATGCATCAACTACAAAAGGCCAGATATGTTGAATTAATTTGAAGACTGAGATTTGGGGCTGCTCTCTGGGGCTACTCCCTGAAACTACACCCACCAGAACCCCCTGTCCTGTCTCCTTGGGTTTCCACCCTGCTAGCTGCACCTTAGAACGCCTGCCATGCTCTCTGGGTATTGAGAACATAAATTATCTCTGGCAGCCCAAAGAGCTCCTTGCCCACGATTGAGTGTTTAGAATCTTATTTGTTCCCACAGAAAGAGCACCACATCCTTTCACTTATTGACTTGATTGCTGAGAAATACATGGGCAACAGAAAATATACTCATCAAAATACCATGTGCCATGTGTTAGGCCTGGTTCAGTAAAGAATACGACAGAACTGGATTCCAGAATCTTACTATCTAATTAGAAAGCAAAGATCAGATTTTGCTCTACCATAAAGCTCACAGAATATGTCTTTTAATTATGTTTCTTTTCTCATAAAAAAGAATGAATTCATTCTTTTATTTTATTCATTTAAGAATATGTATTGATTTCATACTACGTGCCAATCATTTTGATGCCAGACAGACTTCTACTCTTACAGATCTTTTATTTTAGTGAGTGGAGAGAGAAAAGCAATAAAAAACCAAGTAATTGTTCTAGATCATAAGTGCTATGAAACTAAACATGGTGGGGCGCTGGGTGGCTCCGTGGGTTAAGCCTCTGCCTTCAGCTCAGGTCATGATCTCAGGGTATTGGGATGGAGCCCCACATTCATTTCTCTGCTCAGCGGGGAGCCTGCCTCTGCCTACTTGTGATCTCTCTCTCCGTCAAATAAATTAATAAAATCTTAAAAAAAATAAACATGGTAACATGGAGAGTGCCTGAGGTTCTAATTTTAATTGGATATCAAGGAAGGCCCCTTTGATGGGGTGACATCAGCTGTAACCTGAGACAAGAAGGCAAGTGAACACCTCGAAGAACAGTATTCTAGAAGAGAGAACAGCAAGTGCAAAGGCCCTGGTTCCAGGCTCAGCTTAGCATGTCCCAGAAACAAAATGAGTATTATTATTTTGGGAGTATAAATATTTATCAGCCAAGTTCTTTGTCCTAAAAGAGTTCCATAACAGAGAGACATAAGCAAAAAGATCACAATATAATGCAGAACTACACTGAAATGACAGAAGTATGCACAAAGAAAAGATGTGCTAAGAGGGAGGAGTGAAATTCTCTGGGCTGGATTTCCACGAAGGCTTGACAAAGAAAGTAATGTGAAAGTAGGATTTTGAAATACCAACAGAGTGAACCAGGCTGGGAAGAGGGTTAAGCTGGGGGGAAGAGCATACAGGGGCTGTGAGTGCAAAAGGCTGCAGGCTGTGTTTCTCATTGAACCGTACAATAGAAGAAAGTGAGGCTCAAGAGGACAGAGGCTGAGCCATGCAGGGCCTTAATAGTCTGTGCATGATGGGAGCTATCAAAAGGAAACCACAGGGCCGGATTTGTGTTTTCGATGGATCGCAGTAGGCTGTCTCTCTTAAATATGCCTGTGGGAGAATAAATATAGGGCAGCTCTACAGGCAGTGAGAAAGGTGAAATGAGGCCAGTGGCAGAGCTGCTCAGAAAAAAGGGAAGAAACCAAAGAGGTTTTTAGGAGTTGATGAAACAAAAACCACCAAGTAGAGCTAATTGTTCACTGTTGACTCACCATTTACTTTTGAGTATCCGGCACATAGTAGGCACTCAATAAATACTTGAAAAAAATGAATAAATGAATCAATGGTGGCCGGCTGTGGCAGCAGATGTCTGATGAACACAAGTCACGAGGCCCGCATTCCAATAGACTTCCATTAATAGAGAACCACTGAGTGCTGGCCTCTATTCAGCGTGTTGCTTTAATCCTAATAACCCTATGAGGCAAGTGTAATTTCCATTTTTTCGGATGAGAAAAACTTGAGGCTCAGAGAGAGAACGTGCCATGCCTGAGGTTCTAGAACGAGTCCGCAGCTGGACTCAAGACACCATGACACAGCCAAGTTCGCAGGCTTAATAATCACTTTCCATTACTTAAACTTAGAGGCTCCAAGAATGAAACAGATCGTGTAAAGCCCCAAACCAAAGAAATCAAGGAAAACCGGCTACTCTTAATAACGGGTTTAAAAAGGGGTTCCTGAACTTTCCTGTCAACCTGTCACTGGAAGGCCACAAAGGTACAACACTAGAGCCTGAAATCAAGCCACCCCTGGACCTCAAGGAGGGGGCGGGGCGGGGTCCGCACCCGCAGAGGGGCACGCGCAGCCGCAGTGCAGCTCGCGAGCGCCGCGGCCCGGGGGAAAAGGGAGGAGGGGCGGGCAGAGGAGGGCGGGGCCGACAGACGCGGGCGCTGCCTTCCAGTCCGAGGCTGAGAGCGTTTGGGTTCCGCAGGGAGGTCTTGACGCCATTTCCGCCCACAGGTGGCCATTGCTTCCGGGTCGCGGTCATTTTGAGCCCGTATTTGGGTGACTTCTTGGAGGCAGAGTGGCTGGCTGCTCCCCACCCCCAACTCTGCTGCGGTGCCGCGCGCCTGAGGGTTTCCGCGGGCTCTTCTTCCTCCTTGAGCCCTCTCGGGTCCCCTCGAGGCCTTCTGCCCCCGATCGCCTCGGCTCGCCGCGCGATCGCCGCTGTGGTCCGGAGGTGGGTGAGGTGACGCAATGAGCCTCCATTCCGCCCCCCACCTGGCCACTCACCGCCTCCGAGCGGCCAGCCGCTACCCTGCACCTTCCGCCATTTTCCCGCCTGCGAGAGTGGGCAGGTCGCCCGCTGGCTCTCGGGCTCCCGAGTGCGGGTGCCTGGGGGAGGCGAGGGGGTGATTTCGTGGTGACTGATGTGTGTCCCGGGGTGTTGCAGGTGGGAGACGCGGGGGTTGTGGCTGTGCAGTGCGGGATTCAGCCTTTTTTTTTTGTAGCATTAAGAGGTTAAAATTGTGTTGTTGAAGGGGCGTTGTCAGCCCTGTCGCTAGGGTTTCTAAGTAGGATGCTGTTGCGGAAAATAACGTTTCATAGGTAGTCTGTTTAGCAAGCTCCATCCGTCCAGGAGTTCATTTTACCCTTTCTGTTTCTTTTTCCTGTGCAAGGGATTGGCCTACAGTGGGCCCTCAGTGATGCTTTATTGAGTGAAATAGCCTCGGTTGCTATTCCCACCGTGTATGCCATTTCTCGTTTTTGTGTAAATGGCTTTTAAGATGGGAATTATCATGGTCCTGTGTGAACATTCTGTAAAATACGCAGTTATCCAGTCTGTTGGTCTCTTAAATCCTGAGTTACGGGGTTAAAAAAAAATAAGTAAATAACGTATGTTCTTGAAATTTTGCATTTTGAAATCATACATTCTGAGTCTCTAGAGAGCGAGGAAAGTTTGGAGGATGCAGAATTTGCTGTTAGCTTTAACGACAGGGAGAAGAATATGACGTCTTTGTTATTCAGTTTCTGTGGAGTAGTGCTTTGTGGAGGAGGTTGTGGGTTTCCTGATGATTATTTCATTTTTTAAAAAAAGATGGAAGCCCAGAAATGAATTTTGAGGTGTTTCTTCTTCTAATTTGGGAAATCATCGTAATCTTTGTGCATATATTTGTGAAAGGACAACAAGATAGGTAGTGTGACATCACCAAGCTTCAGGAGGAGAGAGATGTGTATTTCTTTGGTACCATTTTATATCTTAATTTGACATAATCTGTTGATAATTAAAAAGGACCTATTCTTTTTCAGTTAAGGGACCTAAGATGGGTAATCAGATCCAAGTAAGTTAATAGGTCGGTTACATTTTTATTTAGGTCACTTTTTATTATGTCAGGTACTTCAGATGTAGTAGTGTCTAGTAAGTATTTGTTGCTTGTTTGGCCTGTAGACTGGTGATTTTACTATGCTGTGTCTTACTTGAGTTTGGTCTGTTGAATGATTTCTAATGCTGAAATGTTTTTGATGCAGGAAAAATGAATGGGAGAGCTGATTTTCAAGAGTCGAATGCAGAAGTTCCAAGACCAATTCCCCGTAACTATCAATTAAATATTTATAATTAGAAGCCCTTTTTATGTATAAAAACTCACTGCCTTGAGTAGCAGCAACTGGCCTGGTTTAGGGGGTGTGTGACCTGTGCAATGGGACAGGGATTCACTCTAATGATCTGTTGCCATCTTGGAATTCTTTTTTTTTTTTTTTTAGGATTTATTTTAGAGAGAGAGAGAGAGAGCACGCATGCGGGTGTGCATGGTGGGAGGGGAAAAGGGAGTGAGAAGCCCAAGCCGACTTCCTGTTGAGTGTGGAGCTTGACATGGGGCTAGATCCCAGGATCCTGACTTCATGACCTGAGCCAAAACCAAGAGTCAGGACACTTAATTGGCTTTGCCACGCAGGCACCCCCATCTTGAAATTCTTAATAATTTGAGTAAATGGTTCCAAATTTTCATTTTGCACTGGACCAGCACATTATGTAGTCAGTCCTGACTAATAGTAGCACTGACTTCTCTTTGAAGTCAGTTTGCTTCAAGTTTATAAGCCCGTTGTTTAGAGACTCTTTTTTTTTTTTTTTTTTAAGATTTTATTTGTCAGAGAGAGAGAGGGAGAAAGAGCAAGCACAGGCAGACAGAATGGCAGGCAGAGGCAGAGGGAGAAGCAGGCTCCCTGCTGAGCAAGGAGCCTGATGTGGGACTCGATCCCAGGACACTGGGATCATGACCTGAGCCGAAGGCAGCTGCTTAACCAACTGAACCACCCAGGCGTCCCTGTTTAGAGACTCTTAACTGTAGGGAGCAATCTGAGGGTTGCTGGAGGGGAGGTGGGTGGAGAGATGGGGTATGTGGGTGATGGACATTAAGGAGGACACTTAATGGAATGAGCACTGGGTGTTACATGCAGCTGATGAATCACTAAATTCTACCCCTGAAACTAAATAAGTTGAATTTAAATTTTAAAAAAAGTTTATGAGGCATTTGTTTCATTTAAAAAAATTGGATGTGTTTTGTTAATGTTGAGATTGAATTAAATTTTTAGGCTTAGCTTTTCCATGGGCATTTTAATGTTTGCCAATTTTCCTTGGTAAAAAGACATAGGGGCTGATTACATTCCAACAGAGGAAGAAAGAAGAGTCTTCGCAGAGTGCAACGATGAAAGCTTCTGGTTCAGATGTAAGTTTTCTAATCAACAAAATTTCACCTTTAGTATCCAAAATTATTGTGACTTCGTATAGAAAAAATTGGCACACTTTTGGTGTAGTATGGTTACTGCTAAAAAAGATCGATTAAGGGAAACAAATTGTACATATTTAAAGTAATAATTTGTAGAACTTTATTCAAGACCATGAGTTAATTTTGTTGGTAACAGTAACAACTAGCATTTACTGAGTGTATGTGGATTATATAAAAACCACCCAATTAGATTGATAACTACTACTCTCACCTTAAAAATGAAGAAATTGAAATTTAGAGATGTTAAATGAGCTATGAGTCATAATGTCTGGACTTGAAGCCAAGTCTGTCTGAGACAGAAGTGTGTGATTTTAACTCTTAGATTTCTGACTATTATAAAACCTAGTTAGTGTCCACTTTATATTGTGAAATACTGTTATGCTCCTGGGTCCTCATTTACAACTAGAGACTTCATACATGAAGATTTTATTTTTTAAATACAGACATTGTTGAAAGCAGCATAAAATAGAATCTTTTTTTTTTTTTTAAAGATTTTATTTATTTGACAGAGAGAGATTACAAGTAGGCAGAGAGGCAGGCAGAGAGAGAGAGAGGAGGAAGCAGGCTCCCTGCTAGGCAGAGAGCCTGATGCGGGACTCGATCCCAGGACCCCGAGATCATGACCTGAGCCGAAGGCAGCGGCTTAACCCACTGAGCCACCCAGGCGCCCCTAGAATCTTATTTTTGAACAGAGTCCTGAAGTTGCTTCATCTGATCACTGCAGTCCTTTCATATTATATATATATTTTTAAGATTTTATTTATTTTTGAGAGAGAGAGAGAGAGAGAGAATGTGTGAACGAGCAGGGGGAGAGGGAAAGGGAAAAGCAGATTGACTCCAGAATGGGGAACCTGAGGTAGGGTGCTGTGGGGCTTGATCCCAGGACTCTGGGATCATGACCTGAGCTGAAGCAGATGCTTAACCAACTGAGCCACCCAGGTGCCCCTCAGATAAAGTGATTCTATAAAAAAACAGTGGAATTTTAGAAAGGGAAGGGGCGACTTAAATAATTAAAGAATGATTTACATTTTTATCAGTTGGCCTGGTGTTTACGGTTTCAGTGCTTGGTAGATAAGTTTTATGAGACCTAGTCTGTCCTGAAGTAGATTTTTTGTTGTAATTGAGACAAAGCTAACACATGAAACACATGGAGAAAGATTAAATACATAATGGCAGTAGGAATTTTTAAAAGGGATAAATTAATTGGAGTTGATTTAACTAAAAAAGTCCTTATCAAACAAATGAGACTCAACAACTAATAGGACTTGAATTAAATAAAGTAGAATGGGGGTAGAAGAACATTTAGATAAAGGAAAAGTGAGCAAAGGCAGAATCTATGGTAACTTCATCTGAACTGGAGCCTTGAGGCTGAATTGATTGGAATGGGGTCTTTTGTTGGGGGTGGTAAATGAACGCAATACCAAAAAGTTGAAGATTTGATTCATTACATATTTTCGGTTCTGTGCCCAAGGGATTGGTTTGCAGATTTTTAAAAGGGAGATGAGGTAGCAGTGTGCAGGATGGCTTAGAAGGATAAGAGGTAACACTTTATGAAGTCTTACGAGCTTTTGGCAGTACCTCAGGCATGCAGTCATTGAGGTGTCATGGAGTGTAGTGTCATTTGGACTACAGAAGATGGGATGGCATCTCTTTTAAAGGATAGATAACAGGATTTTAAAATAAACTGACTATAACGGTATTAACTTCAAGATACCCATCTTAGGAGACTAACAATGACATTACAGATTAAAAGATATTTAGTCCGTAGGAGTTACTGTTTGAAGGAGGAATCTCGTTTGGACAGTCTTTCCTGGTGCAGCATATGATTATAGAAGATTTGTAAGCACCTAGAGAGCAAAGGTGTATGTGAGAAATTAGGGTTGGAGATATAGTTGTATTGGTGAATTCAAGGAGTTAAGTGTAGGAATAATTAATAAATAATGAGTAATCATTAAATTATAAAGTAATGATTAGTAAGTGTAGGAATAAAAGCACAATATCTCTCATGTGGTTAATATGTAGGAATGGTAGGCAGAAGTTTGGGTAGCACCCCTGTGTAAGGCAACAGGTGGTGGTAAAATAATCAACAGAGACTGAAAAGAAAATAGGAGTTTCATATAAGCTTGTGCATTTTATCTTCAGTTCAGATATTCAGAGACTTTCAGAGCTTTCAAGCTAGAAAGAACCCGAGTAAGAATTAGATGAGGATCACATCTGCGGGTGAGAACAATTCTTTTAGATCCGCAGTCGTCGTGGATCAGGGACCTGTAAAATGTTTTCATGGCCCATAGGCAATAATTTCTCAGGGAAGTCAGTTGTACTCTGGCAACAGATATTTTGTCTTTGTGGGTTGCCTAGAGTAGATAGATACAATGGTCTATTTTCAAGTCTACTTTTGACACAATTAAGAAAACAAGTCTGGTGGATAGGGATTTGGGATCATTGTAATGTTGGGCTCATGGCCATGTAGATACTGTGGTGTCCGGATTAATTGCTGGCTGGTAAATTTAAGCTACTTGCTTTATAGGTTTAACTTTCTAAATAGCTGTAACAGCATTACGCTAGAAGTGTGGAAGAGTAGCGATCAGTAGGTAGAGTACTCGTGTATGCCTATTAAAAGTAGGACGTGAAGTATATGAACAGTGGGAACCTCAGTAATTCTGTGTATCAAACAGATGAATCGTGGGGGCCTGGCTGGTTCATCTGGTAGAGCATGTGACTGTTGATCTTGGGGTTGTGAGTTCGAGCTTGACGTTGTATGTAGAGATTACTTAAAAATAAAATGTTTTAACAAACCAGATTAATCACAAGTTGGGAAGCATACCTCATTAGTTGTATTTCAGCTTGTTAGTTACATACCATATCGATTATGGGGAAATTACTGAATAGCTTATACTACGACATGAGTATGTAATGGTTACTTTTTAAAGCAGATAGGCTAGGTGTTGCATGTTGCAGTAACATCAAGCATGGAAAACACAGAACCTTGGCTGTAACCATGGACAATAGACAGTTCAACATAAGGTTATCAGGAGAACTATTAGTCATGTATTAGGAAATTTTATACATTAATATTTGTGTCTTTGTATAAGGATATGCATGTTTATATATGTTAAATATGCAGTATGTGATGTTAACTTTATATCAATGAATTTATGGAATCCATGTTACTTTGGAGAGTATCATTTTATGTCCATTGATTTTTAAAAAAGGCGTGGTGGAAGTAGGAATGAGTAGAAAAAGTACTTCCTAGGGTAATTTTTACACATTTTTTAAGATCTGTTAAATATAGTCCTCTTGGTTTAAAATTAGGTTTGATCTAGGTTCATTCTCTTTATGGTAACTTGTTTATTTCTACTTTAATCTACTTAATTTTAAAATACAACTATGAGGGGATCTTATTTCCAGGGCCCTTAAAATTGTCGTCTTATGCACTAACCACAAACTGGTTATATCTGTGCCCATACGTAGAGGTAATGAAGGAATCTATTACATAAAGGGTAGTTTAATGTGTATTACATATAACAGTTCTCAACTTCGGGAATTAGTGAAAAAGTATATGAATTATACCGGTTTTATGCATCATTTATAGATTTTGTGGATAATACACATGTGTACTATTGGTTCTCTTTCTTTTCTTCTCCCTCTCTCTCTCTCTCTTTTTTTTTTTTAAATTTTATTTTTAAGTAATTTCTACACCCAGTGTGAGGCTCAAACCCACAACCTCAAGATCAGGAGTTGCATACTCCACTAACTGAGAAAGCCAGGTGCCGTGCTGTACTGTCGGTTTCCTAATGAGATAGTATACTGATTGAGGAGTGTAGACTTTGGTGCCTGTCTGGATCCAGATCCCAGCTCCATCCATCATTTAGCTTTCATATTTTGGACAAGCACCTGATGCCTGTATACCTCAGTTTCCTAATCTACATGGGGATAATAACTGATTTCATAGGATTATTATGAGGATTGACTCAATTTATTTTGTAAGTGTTAAACTGTCTGTATTTGGCTATTTGTGCTACCGTGATTTTACAAAATAAATGTTTCAGTTGAACACAGTTACAAATTTAGATTAGCATTTTGTTACTGTAAGAGGAGAAGAGTTTAGGAATTTTAGGGTCCTCATATTGGATACGGTCAGGACTGGGGTCAGGGGTCATAGTGCAAAAAAGCTTCTGGTCAGCAGTAGTACTGGTTTGCATAAAGAAACATTTTAAAACAGACTTTGAGATAGGAGTCATACTGCAGTGGAAAAGGCTGTGGACCTGGCGGTCAGGAAACCTGGGTTTTAGACCCAGCTCTACCATAAACTATCCACCTGTGTTGCTTTTTTCCTTTTTTAAAAGATTTTATTTGAGAGCGAGCAGAGCAAAAGAGAGTGAGCAGAAGTTGTGGGAAGAGGGAGAGGAAGAAGCAGACTCCCCGCTGAGCAGGGAGCCTGACATGGGATTCCATGCCAGCACCTGGGGTCATGAGCCAAAGCAGTCAAAGGCAGTCACTTAGCCGGCGGAGCCACCCAGGTGCCCCTGTCTTTGTTGCTTTTGAGCACATGACTTACTTTTTCCAATTATCAGTTTACTCTGGTTAAGATAAAGATTGGATAATCTCTGAAGTCTGTTTTGGTTTTACCATTCTCTTTTACGGTGACAAAATACATGAGACCAGATGTTAGTTCTAATCCGTTATCCATTATAGCACGAAAAGAAGTTAAGAAATTTATATAAAGAGGTAGTAGTGAATGGCAGAACTAGTACTAGAATTTTAACCAAACTGTTACTCTCTGTATTATACCATCTTGGCCTAAGGACAAAGTGAGATGGCCAGCTGACTCAGTACGTTTTATCCTTGTGTGATTCTTCAGTGCTTCATGTTGCCATCCTTGAGTCAAGCTGAAGGGGGAAAATGATAACAAATTTTACTGACGCTGTAATGGAAAGAGACCTGTCCGCCAAAAAGCCATTAAACGATAATTCATTAAGTATCTTAACCAACCAACCTTAAAGAACGTATTTTTCTAGCAAAAGTAAAATCCATTCGTAAGTAGTAGACAAAGGATTTAAACCTTAGGATTTCTGCAGATTGTGTTTGGACAGAGCTAATGCCCTAGTCCAAAATTAATGGATTTCAATCATGAGATCTCTAATAGTTCAGAGGTCTTAAATTACCTTAGTTTTTGAGTGCTCATGGGGTATAGACCAAAGTTGAGCAAACTATAGCCTAAGGGCCAAATCTGTTATTGTATGGCCATGAGGTAAGAATAGTTTCTACATTTTTATTTTTAGATGGTTGACAAAAATCAAGAGTTACAATATCTTGTTACATGTGAAAATCACATTACATTTATATTTTTGCATCCATATGTTCATTTGTTTATTATTGCTCAATGCATTTGGTTATAATTGGCAGTTGAGTAGATGAGACAGACCTGTGGCCTGTGAAACCTATAATATTTACCATCTGGGTCTTTATAGAACATTTCCCAACCCCTGGTCTGAAACTATGCTCTCTAGTGTGGCAGCCACATGTGGCTAGTTAAATTTGAAATACTTTATAGCAGAAAAGATACGAAGTAAAATCAGCAAAAGGAAAGGAGTGTGGGTTCAAGTCCAAAGAAGACCAGGTAGACCAAGCAAGACTTCTAGGACTCTGCTAGTAGAGTCACACACCAGTGGGCGTGATAATTTTCTCCAGCTGAGTTGTGATAATGTGAGTGAAGTGTTACCCACCAAGGACGCTCAGTAAAAAAGACTCAGTGCCCGGGGTTTTTACAATAACAGAGGGCTGGTCCCATGAGCTCAACCTAGCAAGTACCAAAATTCCAGATTCTCAGAAGGAAAGCAGGTGTTCAGCATAAGCTATATTTGTATAAGCAGTTTAGGCACAGTGAGCCACTTACTCAGGTCAAGTTTTTTATCACTTGTACAGAACTATTTACTAGCCACGTTCCCACATCAGGCAAGGACATTGTAAGGAGGTCTTTTTAAGGATGGCAGTCTCAGGGTTCCTATTTTAAATCTTTTCTGCCTACTACCTAATGGGAAAACACGGATACAGACTACTGCCATCATCACAGAAAATTCTTTTGGACAGTGCTGGTGGAAAAAACAGTGATATTTAATTATGAGCTTTTTGGAGATTATGATGGAGAGCTTTGGATTTTTCAGTCTGGGTTAATATGCGTACATATGTAGATTTTTAAAAATTAAATGTAGTTGACACAGTGTTGCATTATGTAATATTTTCACTTAGTTTTGAGGAATACACTGGTTTAGAAGAAAAAACTATAGTATTTAAAATGTATTCTTGTGTATTCTTGCCCCCGTCACCGTGTAATTGTCGACAAGTATTTCTTGTGTTTTGGTTCATACAGTGTACTACAGAACTTAAAAGCTTGAGATAACGATATCAGACAGTTAGAATCTGGAATTGCCATTGAAGTAGCTGTATGGCTTTGAGCAAATTACTTAACCTTAACATCTCTGAGTTTCAATTTTCTTACCTTTAAAAGGGCAGTAATTAAAAAAAAATAACTCTAGAGATACGTTAAAAGTAAATGAGAAAACGTATATAAGGCATTTAGCAGGGGCCATGGAATTTAGTACTTATTCAGTAGTGGCTCTTATTGTAATACTACTTCTTGCCTCTTATTAATTCCCTCTTACTCTAATTCAGAAATGACTTTTGGTCCCTATTTAGAATGTTGTCTTTATTGGTGATATTAATGAATGGCCCTTTTAAAGCCAAATCTAGATGGTTCTTGAGTTACATTGTTTAATATTTATAATATTTTCTTAAATTTAAATTTTTTCTTATATTTCTATGGATTGTATATAATACAGCTCTTAGTTTATTATTTCTTCTGATTGTATATAGTACAGCTCTTATTTTATTTTATTTTTTAAAAGATTTTATTTATTCATTTGAGACCGAGAGATACAGAGAGAGAGGGAGAGCATGAGTAGGGGGAGGGGAAGAGGCTGAGGCCAAGGGAGAAGGAGAAACAGACTCCCTGCTGAGCCAGGAGCCCAACATGGGGCTCTATCCCAGGAGCCCCAGGACTCTGGGATCATGACCTGAGCCAAAGGCAGATGATTAACCATCTGAGCCACCCAGGTGCCCCTAAAATACAGCTTTTAAAAATGGAAAAATCTTATTTTTTTTTTTTTAAGATTTTATTTATTTGAGAGAGAGAAAACGCCTGAGCAGCGAGGAGGGACAGAAGAAGAAGCAGACTCCCACTGAGCAAGGATCCCTATGTGGGGCTTGATCCCAGGACCCTGAGATCATGACCTGAGCTGAAGGCAAACGCTTAATCAGCTGAGCCAGATTTTTGTGCCCTGGAAAAATCTCTTGTAAAGATGTTCCTAGATGTACTGATGCATATTTATCCTAGTGATCTCAGATAATCTAAGTCTTTTCTTTTTGTTGATGTTGACAAGCTCTTTTTCTTCCTTTAGCTGTGCCTTTGGCTGCAACAAGTATGTTGATTACTCAAGGATTAATTAGTAAAGGTAAATATTTAAACTTCAGATTTATTTGGCATTTTGGATATCATTATGTTTTTATGTTTTCCTGATTTTTAGATAAAGTATAATAATGTCATATTAAACATGATCATTGGTATGTTTCTCCAACATTAGGAGAGTTGTGTCTCCATGGACCCCTGACTCATAAATAGACTTAAGAATTTGATGTCCTCTGACACTGTAGCAACATTCACAATCTACAAGAGCAAGAAAGTAACTAAAAACCTGCAGACTGTTTGCAGGGAGGTAGAGGAAAAAACCTGGTCTAAGAAGGCCACCATCACTATTACCTAGGATCTTATTAGAAATGCAAGTTCATGGGCCCTGTTCCAAAACTCCTTAATCAGAATCTCTGAGGTAGGGCCTAGGAATCTGTTCTAACAAGCTCCAGGTAATTCTTAATGCACTGGTTTAAAGATTAGTGGCTCTCTAGCTCTTTAAAACCAGAGTTTTATCTTATAGAAAGGGGGTTGGGGCCACTTTCTGTCCCTGATTCTTTTGGTGTGAATATTACAGTGCCTTCCTCCTACGTAACTAATTACACACACAACTGAAGCAGAAATTTCTTTTATAAGTTGCAGATATATCGTGATAGAGCTGTTCTTGGATAGGGTGAATCCCACTGAAAATGTTAGAACTTCTAACTGAGGAGGCAGATTTTTCTTACAGCTAAAATCTTCCTGGATTTTTAGTCACCATTTGGTGATGATTTGACTTGTCATCAGTGGCACTTTATGCCTCTGTGATTTCATTTGCAAAAGTCATACCATGATCAACGACATTTTTCCAGAGGATTGTAATTGTCTGTAAGGTCTGAGCCTGGAGCCTTTACAGTAGAATTCAATAATCCATTTTTAATTTTTATTTTATTTTTAAAAGATTTTATTTATTTATTTTAGAGAGAGTTTGTGCATGCTGTGAGTGGAGAGGAGGGACAGAGGGAGGGAGGAAGAGAGAATCTTAAGCAGGTTCCACACCCAGCATTGAGCTCCACGTGGGTTTTGATCTCATGACCCTGAGATCATGACCTGAATGGAAACCAAGAGTCGGACACTTAACTAACTGAGCCACCCAGGTGCCCCTCCATTTTTTGGAAAGAATTGCTGAAAATGATTAACCTAATTTATGGATTAATGTTTATTGTATAATACAATAACTTTGTCAGAGTTGTTACTTCTAGGGTTTTGATAATTTGGAATAAAAATATAAAAAATACATTGATGTGCTATTCATATAACTATTTTCCAGGATTAAGGGATTTTGTTATTGTTAAGTTGTATTGAGGATTTGTTTTGGATGCAGTGTCCTAATAAAGTCAGTCTCCAAAAAAAAAAAAAAAAAAGAAATTGGGAAGACTTTAGAAAAGGAATTCAGAATCCACCAAGACATTTTGCCTTTAATCAGAATGCCTAGCATTTTGTATGTGCTTTCATCCACAGTGTGTTATGTCATACTCAGCATAGTCTTAGCTGCTCTATCACTACTTGTTCTCTGTCAATTTTTTTTCCCCCAGAACATTTAAACATGCCCAGGTCTGTTGTAACTTGAGAACATAAAAAAGAAAGATCTTCCCTCATATCCCTTTCCAACTGTTCCCAGCTGTCTTGCATTTGAAGTCAAACTTCACAAATGAGCACTTCACTTTTTTCTTCTTCTTCTTTTTTTTTTTTTTTTTTAAGATTTTATTGATTTATTTGACAGAGAGAAAGATAGTGAGAGAGGGAACATAAGCAGGGGATCGAGAGTAGGAGAAGCAGGCTTCCTGCTGAGCAGGGAGCCCGATGTGGGGCTCGGGCTCCATCCCAGGACCCTGCGATCATAACCTAAGCCGAAGGCAGACAGTTAACAACTGAGCCACCTAGGTGCCCCCAATTTTTACTTCTTTTAACCCATTACAATCTGTGTGAAAAGATTATGCATATGTTCTGACATTTACCAACACTTCAGAATATTACGAGGACAGCTTCCTTGTTGCCTAAATTCGATGGGCAGTTTTTGTTCCTGATGATTATACGACTTTAACCAATCTCTGGAATGGTTCTTTTCACCTGACTTCTGTGAAAGCACATTCTGGTTTTTCTTCTGCCACTGGAAACTCCTCTATGTTTTCATGTGTTCTGAGTGTCTAATATGTACTAACTATACACTGTTTTTGGCAGATAATACCAACAGACAAAAATTCAAGAACTGCCAGTACTTAATATTTTAATGTGGGTTTTCATCCTCCACTTGTGTTCTTCAGAGTTCTGCTTTGCCTTTCAGTCTTCAGTCTGTGTAAACTATTACAGGAATGCTAATGTGGGCTTTAGGACCCTCTATTGCTCTAAATCCCCGTGATTCTCCCTCACCTACATCTCTGCTCCAGAACCGTATTTTGCATATGTTCACATGAATGGCCCTTCTTACAGACTCTTCACAGTGACTTATTTAATCCCAAACTGAGTTCATTTGCCTCCAAACCAGTTTCTCTATTGTCCCCATGTCTGAATGGTGGACTCTTCATCTAGGAAACTAAGGCGTTATCCTTAACCTCTGCCTCTTATTTGCCTTGCCCAATGAGTGTTCATTCTAGTCCAGCTCTTAAATATCTCCATAAACTGTCTACCTCCATCTGCCCCGCCAGCATAATTAATGCAGCCATCTGTTGCCAAGGGTATTGAATTAGCCGTCAACAAGTCTATTTGCCTCTATTCTTGCTACTTCCTCTTAGGAAACAGGCTATCTCTGGCACTGATCAGAGGGCAAAACTGTAAAAACTCTGAGAGCAAGAGAGAACATCTTGTTTACTGTTCTATTCCTACTTTCTAGTAGGTAATGTCTGTGTGTTGTAAGTGGTCTCTAACTATTTGGAGACAGAATGAAGGAACAGTTTTGAATGAAGGTAGGTATCGATACTATCTTCCTTTTTCTCATGTCGGTTGTGTACCTGAAGCTAATAGCATAACTTAGTTCGTATTTCATACACATGAAATCCTACAATTAAGAATTCCTCTGTATATCTTCCTTCAGAGTTATTGGATTCATCCAGTGGTATACTAGAGCTGGCTTGTACCACTTCCAGAAAGCTGATTGTTAAATTTTCAACAGCTTGGCAAGCCAGTGTTGAAATCATTGATAGCTTGAAATTGGTCATGGTGCAAGTATTTTCTCCATGGAAATCAACCGACATTCCAAATCAGCTTTTTATTTGGAGAGCTGGTTTTTCTAACACATACTAGATTCATCCACATTGTTGCATGTAATTGTAGATTATATATTCTGGTTGCCGTATAGTTTTCTGCTGTGTAAATACACCACAGCAGTGTATCCATTCTGTTGTACATTGGCAATTGGGTAATTTCCAGTTTTTTTTTTTTTAAGATTTTATTTATTTATTTGACAGAGATTACAAGTAGACAGAGAGGCAGGCAGAGAGAGAGAGAGAGGCAAGCAGGCTCCCTGCTGAGCAGAGAGCCCCATGCAGGACTTGATCCCAGGACGCTGAGATCATGACCTGAGCCGAAGGCAGCGGCTTAACCCACTGAGCCACCCAGGCGCCCCGGTAATTTCCAGTTTTGACTATTACAAATGGTTCTGCTATGAATACGGTACCTTTTGGTAGTCGTTTTGTTGGGTCATAGATTAGGTATATTTTCAGCTGTGGTGGATACTGCCGGACTTTCTAAATTGTTTGGACCATTGTACACTCACACCAATTTATTAGTAGAGTTCTGTTTGTGTCACATTATCGCTGTCACTTCCTCTTTTCGTGTCCTTTGAATTTTAGCCATTGTGGTGAGTGAATAGTTAAGACTGATTATGGTTTTAAGTTGTATCTTCCTAATGACTAATGAAGTTGGGGACCTTTTCTTTTGTTTATAGCTCACTTGAATATGTTCTTTTTTAGCGAAGTGTCTGTTCAGGTCTGTTCATTTTTCATTGGATTGTCTTTTTCTGTTGATTTTGTGAGGTTTTCTGTATATTCTAGAAGTGAATTTTTTGTCAGATGTATGTCTTGTGATTATTTTTTCCCCTGATTAACTGTAGTTCTTAGTATGTAAAATAATTTACCATGTTTTTTATGATGAAGGCTTTATGCGCTCAACACCTTTGCCTAATAACAGACATGAGGAATCTCTAACGCTTTTTTCTATGAGCTTTATTTTTTCTTTCATACTTAAATTTTCAAGTCATTTGGAATCATTTTGTTTTTTTGTTTTCTGAAGATTTTATTTATTTATGTCAGAGAGAGATAGGGAACACAAGCTCGGGGGAGCTGGAGAGGTAGAAGTAGGCTCTGCACTGAGCATGGAGCCCATTATGGGTCTCTATCCCAGAACACTGGGATGGTGACCCGAGCTGAAGGCAGACGATAACTGAGCCACCCAGGTGCCCCAGGAATTGTTTTTGAATATAGGCACATTTTGTTTTACTGTGCTTTGTTTTATTGAGCTTCGCAGATACTGTGGTTTTTACAAATCTAAGGTTTATGGCGACTCTGCTTTGAAGAAGTCTCATTGGTGCCATTTTTTCAACAGCATTTGTTCATTTTGTGTCTCTGTCACATTTTGGCAATTCTCACAGGAGATGTTCCCCTTATATATTTGTAATGGTGATCAGTGATTACAACAGCTCAGAATTTCTTAGCAGTAAAATATTTATATACATTTTTTTAGACAGTATTATTGCATGTTTAATACAGGACAGCATAAACTTCTGTATGCACTGGGAAACAAAAAAATGCATTGAACTTATTTTATTGTGATTCTCCCTTTATTGTGGTGCTCTTGAACCGAACCTGCAGTATTTCTGAGGTACACTTATATTGTGTGAGGTGTAGGGTAAAGGTACATTTTTCCTCCTTAGGGATATGGAGGTGACTGCTCACTATATTTTGAAAGAACTGTCTTTGTTCACTGCCTGCACTGTTGCCTTTGTCATAAGTGACCATGTATGGATCTGTTTCTTGACTCTTCTGGTTTTTGATGGGTTTATCTGTTCTGGCACTTACAACAGTCGTAGCTACTGTAACTTTATTGTAGATCTCTGTATTTGGTACTCAGTTTTTCACTTCTGTTGTTTTTCAGTATTGCCTTGGTTCTCAGCTCTTTGTATTTCCACATGATTTTCAGAATAAGTTTTTCAACTTTTAGGAACACTTTGATTTTTAATTGGGACTGGATTGAATTTATAGATGACTTTATGGACAGTCGTCATACTGGCAGTATTTGCAGTCTTCCCTTTATGGACACGAATGTATTATTTCTCTACTTAGCTTTCATTTCTCTCCGTGAGTTTCGTACTTTCCAGTGCACAAATCCTTCACATTATTCATTAGATTGCTCCTGGATCTTTGATGTCTTCATATTTCTGTTGATGTTGAATTTACTTGGTTCTCTTTTTTATTTTTATTTATTTATTTTTAAAGATTTTATTTATTTGACAGAGATCATAAGTAGGCAGACAGGCAGGCAGAGAGGGGGAGGGATGCAGGCTCCTGCTGAGCAGAGAGACCGATGTGGGGCTCGATCCCAGGACCCTGGGATCATGACCTGAGCCAAAAGGCAGAGGCTTTAACCCACTGAGCCACCGAGGTGCCCCTGGTTCTCTTTTTTAAATAGCTGTAGCTTTTAGACTTCTCTGAGGTGATGGAAAGAGCTAATATAGTCAGGTAATAATACTTAAAGATAGTCTGCCCTGATTTTTCCTTTTATCTTTGTGGGTTGCCCAAGGCTGCTGAGTAATAGATGCATCTTTATATTGCTAAACTTTTTACTACTTGCTCACATTAGAAGAGATTAGAGTATGGCTCAGAGAAAATAGTTTTCTTGCATTTTTTAAATCATAATTTCTGTCATTTTCTTACATACTTTTAGCATAAACTTGGCATATATGCCTATTTTATTTTAATAAAAGATAAGACATCTTAATTATCTTATCTAAATGTGTCTATCTCTAACAGTTAATATGACTCAGAAATATCTGTTCTTTTATCTTTAGGAATCCTTTCAAGTCATCCCAAATATGGTTCCATCCCTAAACTTATATGTAAGTATGGGCAACACTCATTTTCTTAGCTTTCTTGCCTGAGTAAAATTAGTTTTTACCAAATGTTTTATTTTGTCTAATTCATAACTGTTATTTGGTTATTTGTTTTGATATTTGTTTTGACCAGCTTATTTAAGCTTTTCATTAAATGGACTAGTCAACTACTTGGGCATTTTACTGTTAGCATTAAGAATTACAAGTTATTTGAAAGAGAATTTTTTTTCTTTTATAATGTAATAAAATTGCTACTTTTAAATAATTTGTAAAACTATATAGTATTTTAAAATAAATTCTTTGGAGGAAAGAAAATTGTCCAGCTGTGCGGAAATAGATTGTCTTTTAAAATTAAGTCTAACTTTTAAAAATCTCTTTACATTTTAAGATGTAAATAAGCATAATTTATCTAATGTTATAGTATGATTATAGGAAAGAAGCTAAATTGCTTTAAAAAAGAGCACCTGAGACCTTTTATGAATCTTTCCAGATTAGCCTCACTTACATATTGTAAATAAACACACAAGGCAACAGTAACATTTAGGTACACTTCATAATTTATTACTTTAAGGAATTTGTTGCACCTAGTTTTAAAAACAGTCTTACAAAATTAGCTGGACAAATAGTATGATTCCCATCTTACAGGAAAAGAAATGGCCTGAAATCCTTATGAGTAGACTAGAACTCTTAATTCCTATATCACATCTTTGCTGATTATATTAATAATGAGTAAAGTGGAATTTATATATCTTGGAGCAGTTTTATTTTGGATTATTCCTTTTGTGAAAGTGATCTATGTCTACAGAATCTTTCTGTGTACTCTGAATCTGATCTAATGTGATCTCAGTTTTCCCATGTCAAGACCTATTTAAGATCACATTTCTTTAAAAAGTGTTTTTTTAGGAAAGATTTTTATTTAAATGGGCAAATTGAGTTACATTTTTTTGTTTGTTTTTACAAATAAGTTGCTTGTATCATGGGATACTTTGCTGGAAAGCTTTCTTACGTGAAAACTTGCCAAGAGAAGTTCAGAAATCTTGAGAATTCCCCTCTTGGAGAAGCTTTACGCTCAGGACAGGCACGGCGATCTTCACCATCTGGGTAGGCCAAATTCTAATTTTTATTGAAGGTTTTTAATTTTAGCTAAAAAAATTGTAACTGGTTACTGCCATAATTCAGGGCATGAAACAGTTTGTAAGCTGAAGGACTATTGGGAACTTGCTGTTTGCAGCAAGCTAAAGCTATTTTGTTTTAAAAAGGGTAGTAAAACATGTCTACCTTTGTTTCATTTTTATTTATTTGTAGTTACTTATTTGAATAAATTCTTCACATAACTTGGGGCTTGAACTCAGGATCCCAAGATCAAGAGCCACCATGTTCTATCCAGCTGAGCAAGCCAGACACCCTTACCTTTGTTTTATTTTTATTTATGTATTCATTTTTAAGATTTTATTTATTTACTTGAGAGAGAGAGAGCATGGGCTGGCTATGGAGAGAGGTAGAAGTAGGCTCCCAGCTGAACAGGGAGCCTGACATGGGGCTTGATCCCAAGACCCTGGGATCATGACCTGAACTGAAGACAGATGCTTAACTGACTGAGCCATCCAGGCACCCCCCCCCAGTCTTTGTTTTAAATATAGAGCTGCAGCCCGTTAGGAGTGCTTATACGAAGTAAAGGATTTTAATTTGGCAAATACCTTTGTTTACTAAATTTTGGACTTTTCTTTTGATTTCCCAGATTTTATCATCCCATTTCTTAAATTTCAACTTCTTTTTTTTTTTTTTTTTTAAGATTTATTTATTTATTTATTTGACACAGAGAGAGATAGATCACAGGTAGGCAGAGAGGCAGGCAGAGAGAGAGGGAGAAGCAGGCTCCCTGCTGAGCAGAGAGCCGGATGGCGGGGCTCAATCCCAGGACCCTGGGATCATGACCTGAGCCGAAGGCAGAGGTTTTAACCCACTGAGCCACTCAGGTGCTCCCTTAAACTTTCAACTTCTTAATCCTTCTGTTTAAATTAGGGAAATTATTTTAAGTATGTTCTCCAAAGTTTTGTTTCAATTACATAAGTATAAATGAATGAATCTGTCCATCTGGATAATGTAATTAAGTAGATGTAATACCTAAATTGTTATAAATGGTAAACCCTATGAAAGCTAGTATTACTTATATATCTGCTGTAACAAAATAGTGTTTATGGCCTGCTAGCTGTGGAAGTAACTTCCCTTAATGTGGAACTGGATATATTTTCTAAATTTAAATACTTTTTTCTTTCCAAGGACTTTTTTTTTTTTTAAGATTTATTTATTATTTTGGAGAGAGAGCGAGCAGCATGTGCCAGTGAGCGGGCCTAGGTACAGAGGAGAAGGAGAGGGAGGGGGAAAAAGTCTCAAGCATGGGGCTCAATTCCATGACCTTGACTGAGATGGTGACCTGAGTCAGGTGGTTAACTGAACGAGCCACTTAGGCACCCCTCCAAGGACTTTAAACACATTAAAATGATCTCTAAAGTGGGGTGCCTGGGTGACAGAGTTGGATAAGCACCTGATTCTTGATTTCAGCTCAAGTCATGATCTAGGGTCATGAAATTGAGCCCTACGTTAGAGCCCATCTTAGTGGGGAGTCTGCTTGAGATTTTCTTCGGCCCTCTGCCCCTCCTTCCACCCGCTCACGCACATTCTTTCTCTCTCAAATATTTTTTTTTAAGAATGGTCTCTGAAGCTTGGGAATTAGAAAATTGGATATACATTTCTCTTCTGTATTAAGAGTGGTGTTTTTAAGTTGTATATTGTATAAATGGGTCAAAACTTATTTGTAAGGTTTTTGTGGCAGAGAGAAACAGACTTCATTTTACTGTTATAGATAACCGTGTAAAAATTACATAATTTCTTAGAAAGTAAGATAAGTAGCTTTATACTTAAACACATTTTTTTTTTTTAGGATATAGGCAATAATTTGTATTTCTTATACAATATGATTTACAGGCACTATTCTCAGAAGTCAAAATATGACTCAAATTTGAGTGGTCATTCATCCTTTGTGACGTCTCCAGCAGCAGACAACATAGAAAAAGAGATGCTTCCTCATTATGAGCCAATTCCATTCAGTGCTTCTATGAATGAATCTACTCCCACTGGTATTACTGATCATGTTGCCCAAGGTAGAAACTTCTCTTGAAATGAGTTTCAGCATTATATGGTCCAACGTATGTATAAACTTTATTTGATGACCTTTTCTGCTGGATATCACCTGTATGTTCCACCATCAGCCTAAACTCATCATGTTTGTTCTTCTGATTGTTCATTCATTCAACATTTTTTGATATCCAGTAGGTATCAGGCACTCAACTAGGCATGAAAGAAGTATAGATGAGTAAGACCTGGTTCTTGTTCTTGAGAAACTCTCAGACTGTTAGAAGATATAGAAATATAAGGAAAAATTACCAGTATGTCCCACTAATCAAAAATACTAACAAAGTTTAGTGATTATTGCAAAGAAGTGGTAAATTGGGCCACAGGGAGGCTTCGGAGAGGTTACAGTTGTTAGGCTGGTCTTAAAGGCTTTCATCTTCTTTGTCTGTAATGTGAGAAAAACAATAATTACCTGCCTTACAGAACTCTTGTTAAGTGAGAAAATCCATGTGAAAATGCTTTGTGAAGTTTGTGTAAATGCTAGCTTTGAAGATCGCAGAATGTAAGTGAAACAACATCAAATTTGGATTAAGGCCTGGATTTGAATGATTGAAATTTGCTAGTGGGACTTTAGGCAAGTAACTTTGTGATCCCTTCAGTTCCTTGATCTCTGGAATGGAGCGATAATCCCTCTTAAAGAACTTCGGGAATGAGATGAAATGAGACTGCCACGTCATAGGCTCTTAACAGATGTTCACTTCCTTTTGTTTTGTTTCAATCTAATTTGCGGTGAAAAGTGAAGAATCAGGAAGTACAGGTTTTGCAGTTCCTTATCTAAAAATCCTAAAATCCAGAAAACTTTGAAAACCACAAAGCTTTATTTTTAATTTTTTTTATTATTTATTTTCCTGATATGTGGCTAGACCTCATGACCCCAAGATCAAGCGTCACATGCTCTTCCGACTGAGCCAGTCAGCCACCCCTACAAAGCTTTTTTTATAATTAAACTGGTGATGAAATCTAACTTAAGTCATTTCAAACCCTGACCATATCATCTTTATCTTAATATGATGTGTCTTGAATTTTGTTGTATAAAATATTAATGTTTGGGATTATGCGTTGCTGCTTTCAAACATCTGACTCTATGGTTAAGTGACACATTAACAAGCTATATACTATGATATCTTTCTAAAATCTGAGAAACTGAATTCTGAAACATTTCTGACTACCAAGTTTTAGATAAGGGATTACGGATAGATTATTCTTTGAAAACATTTGCTTTAATGCAAATACCGTAAGCCAGTAACTATGAGGAACAAAGAAGATTAAAGGAACACTTTCGCTGCTTGGGATAGAAATTTGGATCTCTGCGTAGGCTAAAGGGAGGGAGGGGAAACGGTGGGAAGGGAGAAGTTGAGTATAGGTCAAGTAATGTTGCAGAAGTTGTAGAAGGGCTTCCAGGTAGGTTAGAACATAAAGTAGCCACTAAATATATGTGGCCATTTAACTTAATTAAAATTAAATCAGATTGAAAATTCAATTCCTCAGTTGCTTTGTAGCATTTTAGTTGTTCAGTAGCCACGTGTGCTAGTGGCTGCTCCCTTGGAATGGGTAGCTACAGAACATTTTCATCATTACAGAAAGTGGTATTGGACAGCGTTGCTTAAGAGCAGGTTGGGGTGGGGACAGTAAGTATTAACATTTTGGAAGAGAAGAAACAGGAGAGAATGGAAGTTAAAGTAATTAAAGACATTCTTAAGTGGATGAAAGGTATTGAGGAGCCTTGATTCTCCCCCGCCAGGGCTTGAAAACAAAGACCTCTTAGTCAGAGAGAAGGAGGTGGGCAAGTTAGGAGAGAATGGTGAGGATTTATCTTCACAGGCAGCTGTTACTTCTCATTGCAGCTCTCATTTTCCTAGTCTCTCAAGTTCAAATCCATTCTACTCGTGTTCTAGCCATGTATCACTTCTTCCCTTGTAATGACTTCCATCTTTCCTTCCATTGGCACTAGAAAATTCCATACTGTGTTGTACAATTCCTTTTCCAAATAAAAGCAGACAGACATAAAAACCTTTTGGTATCTGCCCACAGACTGCAGCAAGGCCCATATTTTAATATATTTTATGTCCTTGAGAGTAGCTGTCTATCCATCCATTGCTCTGCTTTCTCAGTCCCTTCTCTAAATCGAGTTTGCCACTCTGACCACTCTCCACATGGGCCAGTTGTAGCCGCCTCTGCTTTGCCCCCGCTGCTGTCTTCCCTTGCCAGGACGTTCTCCCCTCTTGTTAAAGTCCTCTTTGCCCTATTTGATTCTGCTTGCTTGTACTAGGAGTTGATAGAGTTACTAATCTTTCAAAGTAGAAAGCACTCTTTCGTTGCTGTTAGACTTATCATAGATAGTTTATTACGGTCAGATTCAGATCATTGCTGTTTTATATTTTATTCCTTCCAGCTCTTCATAACCTTCCCAAAGTAGTAAATCATGTTCCCTGTACAATGGCAGAATATTTTCATTGGGCTTTGTAAGTGGAAGAAATTCTCCTTAATCTTCTGATCTATGTTTCCATTATTTGTCACAGAATTTTAGAACAAACAAGTATTTTCTTTTCAGTGAGAAAAACTTTTAGACCTGGAAGGAACTTAAGAGATAGATCATCTAGTTAAATATCTGTATTTCACAACTGAGAAAACCAAGATTCAAAGAAGTTTAGTGATTTGCCCAAGGACATTCACTGATTGCTGGCAATGTGAGAATAAGAACTTGTAGTTCCTAACTAGTAATCTAGTGCACACTGTCTCCTTCAGAATCTTAAAAATATCATTATGGTAAAGGGCAAGGAGTTTAATAATTACTCATTAATGGTGAAATACAGGTGCTTTTTAAACCCAGTATAAGGTTATAATATTTTTCTTTATATTCTTTTTTAGCAAAAATTTAGTTTTCAAGAATGGTATAATATCTAGATTAATATTTAAAGCCTTTTGCTTTGTATCAGTGCAGTATACTTGTAGCAAAATAAAAGGTTATGCTTGAAAACATTTAAAGTGTAGTTATGTTGATTTGAAAATTCTGATTATTCACTGGGACCTTACTGCAGAGTTCCAAAATACCACTTACAAGAAACTGCTTTTTAAAAAATTATTTTAATTAATGATTATATTAATAAAATGATATGTCCAATTTGTATGTGAGAACCTTTTTGAAAATTACTTCTGGAGTGGTGTGTAAGACTTTGTAAGTTAATTAGCTGTTGACTTGATGTTATGTTAGCATTAGTTCATTTCTTTTAAAATGTTTATATGATTTTTTTTGCTGGTTATACATTCTGTAAACTATGTTTAATATTTGCTCCTGTCATCTAATAGTAAGAGTAACCACTCCCCTATTTTTACATCAGTATTTAACTCTTTGATGATATATATACGTTGCCACCTTGACTTTTTTTGGGAGAGAGAAAGAATAGATGCTGTTTCCCTGGCCAAAATGATCATTGCCACTTTTTTCTGCCACAGTATTGCTTCATTAGACCTGAGTAAAAATGACACATATTGTGATCAAAGACTATGTTTTATACTTTTCAAGAGCTATTTCCAAGTGTTTTTGTTTAAATATAAAGATAGCATTTTTAAAAAAATAGCTGTTCATGTATAGATTATGGTTATAGGAATGTTCAACTATGTAAAATATTACTAAGTAAATTATATGCATTGTCAAATTTTAATTGTCACTAGTAGGATAAATTTTTTGTATAATTTTAATTGTACAAACAGTGCAAATAATTTTCCAGTTTAAAACAGTAGTATTTTAGTGAGAATAAATTGAACTGGTATATATTATGATATCCATTCTTCTGGCCATGGTTACTTTTTAATTTTTTTATGTGGATTTTAAACTTTAGAAATAAAAGCTTAAAAGTGTAAGAAGGTTTTTGTTTTGTAATTATCTTGCGGAAAACATAGTACCTTTGGAATGGTGGTAATAATTTGACTATTTTACTTTATTCTGTTTTTATTGTAGGTAAGAAGCATTTAGAAAATTTAGTTGCTTTGGGTTTATTCAAATCCTTTTATCACCATTTATTAACTGTTTGTTGTTTTAGGACCTGATCCCTACCCTGAAGAAAGTCCTAAGAAAAAAAATATTACATATGAGGAATTAAGGACTAAGAACAGAGAGTCATATGAAGTAACTTTAACACATAAGACTGACCCCTCAGTCAGGCCTATACAGGAAAGAATGCCAAAAAAAGAAGGTATGATAGTTTAGTCTGAATCACTTTACTCTTTAGGCTTGGGAACTGCAGCATTAGTTAAAAATATTAATGATACTAATACGTGATTTAATTCCGCACGCAATTAACAAAAATAACTTTTTTTTTTAAAAAGTATAGTTCTGTCACAGTTATTAGTCTTCCTTTTCTAAGTTGTTCCAAAGACCATTTTGTGTTAAAAAATAATAAGGTCCAAATAGTGGTATGAATTAAGACAGTAAGACTAGTTTTAATATGCTGTAGAAATTCTAAATCCTTATGAATGTTTTCTCTTATCAGAAATCACCTTGGGACTTAATAAGTGGTTTTTTTTTTTTTTTAAAGATTTTATTTATTTTTTTGACAGAAATCACAAGTAGGCAGAGAGGCAGGCAGAGAGAGAGGGGGAAGCAGGCTCCCCGCTGAGCAGAGAGCCCGACGTGGGGCTCAATCCCAGTACCCTGGGATCATGACCTGAGCCGAAGGCAGAGGCTTTAACCCACTGAGCCACCCAGGCGCCCCTTAATAAGTGTTTTTTAAATGATGCATCGAATGCATAAAACCAGATCTGGTTGCCTGAAATTTATAACAGGCTGTAATGCCACTTCAAGCAGAATGACAGAATCATGATCGAATAATGAAATTGATTTTCTTACATGTTTTGTGAAATTGAAATAGAAGTTATATGCATCATAAACCACCTTTTAGGGCACTTTTGAAAGAGTTTGACCTTTTTTTTCAGTAGTACTTTTGCTCTATAATTAATTTTAAATTTAAAAATCATAGCTTGTTTTCATTCCTTCTGGAGCAGCTGTACATTAGCCAAAATAAATTTTCTGAAATAAGTTTACTCCTAATGGAAGAAGACATTTTGAACAGGGATTTGTACCTTTATCAGTGTAGAATTTTATGACATTTTTGAAGAATTTTAGAGTGTCATTAAGGTTTTCTATTTATTACTTTAAAAAAAAAAGAAGGAAAGAAGAGATCCTTGATAGCTTCTTGAGAGCCCTATGCCACAAAGAATGCAAAAATACAGTAAAATTCTGAGTATTTTTTATTATGATTGTTCTTTTAGAACCAATTTTATTTCTGTTTAGTGGTTGCTTCATTTAGAATTCTGTTTTCATAATCATGGTTAATACTGCTGTCATATTATTGTAAAAAATCCAGCTTTAAAATAGATTTATAATAAAAAATACCTGTTAATGTTTATCATTAGAAAAAAACTTGTAGCATAATCATTTTGCATTCAGTGGCCATTATTTTGTAATATGTAAAGACTTACTGGTACTTTTTTCTGAATTTGAGGATTTAGACTGTAAGCTCCATGAGGGCAGGCAGTAGCATTTCTCTCATTTTTGTAATCTTTTCTATTGTATGTCTGCACAGTATAGGACGCACTGATGTATCAGTGCATATGAAGTGTTTCGGTCGGGCCTCAATAATAAAGGTTTACAAAAGGAAATAAGGTAGATCTTTGGGATTTGCTGGATTTTGACATTTGTGGTTTTGACTGAACAACCCTGAAGCTCTGTTACATGACACAGTAATGTGGAATAATTCTTTTCTTTGTAAGAAGAAAATGGATTTTTTGGCATGTGCTCTATATAATTTCAAGAAAAAAACAGTTACAAAATAGTTTGGGTGATTTTTTTAGAATGTTCTTTTTTAGAATCTAGACAGGAAATTTGACGTTAGTACAGTGTAGCTTCCCTTGGTCAGAAAGTATCACTTAAAGTTTTCACCTTAGTTTGTGTAGATTATGTTTGTTGACATTTACCTAAATTAGAAACGAAGACAGAAATTTCAAAAAGGCAAGCATATTATCAATTAGCCATCAAGCAGTGACAGCACCATATATCATAAATTCTAGAAGCCTGCCTTGTGCTCATGATGGAATGAAGGCCAGGGGAAGGGGCAAAATAGGGAAAAGGTATGTAATCTGAGAATAATAACGCAGTAGTTTGACTGAAAGAATCTTGGGGGGAGGGGTCCCTCGTCCCTACTTTGAGAATGGCTGCTTTACGTGGTTATGAATACTCGAGTCTTTGAAGCGTCGTCGTCCACAGAGGAAGGCTATGTAGAAGGGAGGCTGAGAGCAAAAGAGTAGAGAAGACAAAGGAGCTTATTACAAAATGTAGTTTCATGTAAAATACAGGAATATTGGAAACCATTTCCTTCTTGTATATAGTATTGCAGTTCATGGGGGAGAGGAATGAATTAACCACAGCGTGAAGACGTGATCATTTGTTACTCTGTTTTTTTGTGGAAAACAAAATTCAAGTGTTTGTTATTATTTTTTATTTCGTGGTAATTTTTTTGTATGTGCTGTAGTATATACCACACTTAGTATGGTAAAGTTGTGAAGGTGTCCACGCTTTGGACCTAAGTAGACCTTTGTGCAGATTTTGGCTCTGTTTGCTTTATTAGGTTTGTACCTTGGGCAAGTTACTAATCTGTTTTCTCCCCCTTCGAATGGGGATGGTTATTATGAGGATCAAATATTGATGTAAAGTTCTTGGTAGAGTGCATCATTATTTATGTCCAACCTTCAGTTCACAAAAGTGTACCTAGCCCCTTTCTCTCATGCGCATTTATTGAAAGTGAGACCGAAACGTAATTTGCATCATAGTAGCAGCCTTGAAATAGTATCTTTCACTTGTTAATATTTGGAATCATCGATTATTTGTGCTTTTTTCCTAGTCAAAGTAAACAAATATGGAGATACTTGGGATGAGTGAAAAATTGCATCATTGGACCTACTGAAGGCGTTTCAATATCCAGCTTCATCTAGGTGGTCATGAAAATCTGCATGCCTTGAGCCCAGCAGCAGTCTTCATAAACACATTTAAAACTAGAACCTGGGTTCTTGTGGTTTGGCTTATTAAAATGATGTTTAAAAACACAGATTTTAATGTGAATGTTGTGTGGCTGTATTCTTGAAGAACTGTTTGAATGATGGTATTATACTAGAATCACATACAGTTTGTGAAATTGTTTAAGTTACAGGGTAAGGATACTCTCTTAAGAAACTGTAAAGAGATTGTCTGCTCTGGGATCAGCATATATGAAAATACATACCTGCATGTTGAATTGGGGTGGGTGGGGGGAGCAAGCATAATTTTAAGTGTTAAGCTTTACATCCAGAAATTATTAAAAAGCCTTTCTCCAGTGTTAAGCTTTACATCCAGAAATTATTAAAAAGCCTTTCTCCAGTGTTTGCTGTATTCACTTATTAATGTTTATGGTGAATAAAACATAAAGGAACATGCATCTTTGTTGGTTTCATGGTTTTATTGTTTGTAATCTATTTATTTTTAAGTATAATTATAAGTAAGCAGTGTTGATAGGGACAGGAAATGAAGTTATCTGTTTCTGAATATTTAATAGTATAATGAGTGTGACGTGTATAAATAAACACAGTAAATAGCTCAGCACCTTTAAGCAGTGGTCATATTTGAAAAATCGGCAGATTCCCCAAGAATAAAAATTTGGTATACTTTTCTCATTATCGACCTAATGTTTGTTTTTGGTTCAGGTGAATGGAAAATGACACTGGTCTCATCTAAATTCCACTTACTCATTGCAGTTCTACTAGAAACAGCGTTCCAGTTAACTGTTGTAAATCCCAAGACCCAGTGACTTAAGACAGCGGGTGTTTATTATCTGTTTTCTCTGGGTCCTGAGGAAGGAAGGAGTCAGCTGAGTGATTTGGCTGTGTGTCTCTTCGGTCATTCAGGTGCTGGATGTAGCTGACATCAGGGAACCAGAGCCAGTGGGGTCTAGCCAGGGGTTCTCTCCCTCCATTAGGTTTCAGGACCTTGCTGTACTGAATGGTAGAGAGTAAGGGGTTTCTTACAGGGATTAGATCCCAGGCTGTGGTGGAGCTGGTATGTGCAGGCAGTGTGCAGGCTATTGGCTCCACATCTAGGGGTCGGGCCTGTGTCATGGTCACAGTAGAGACACAAGCGGAAACACAAGATTCATTAGGCTTGGGTTTGGAACCTGCACACCATCATTTCTGCATCACAGCTTGCCTAAGGCAAGTCATGTGGACTAACCAGGTCAAGATAGGTAATTTGCCCGGCTCACAGAGGGAAGGAAATGTAAAATTGCATGTCAAGAGGTGTGGATATAAAGAGTATGAATTGGGCCAGGAAAATGATCTGTAAGGGCAGCAAAGTAACCACTTACGATCCGAATTCTAGTGGCCTTTAGTTTGTATCTACCTCACCCAGACCAGACATCACATTGTAGTAGAGCTGTTGATTTACAGATCTTGTCTTCTCTCCTTTGACGGCAGGGACTGTCTTATGTACGAATATACCCCTATTTCTCCTAGCTCATTACCTTGCATATAGTAGATCCTGAAAATTGTCGAGTTAATGAGTGAAGCCATTTCTGGGCTTTCAAATCAAAAGTCCTAGGGTGGCAGCCCCAATTTTCAAAATTCGGGAGGTACTCAGTGAAGTGCCTTTTTGGTATTTCTTTCCACCATCATGAACTTCTCCCTCCCTTCTCTGGTCGCCTTCCCATTCCTACCCTCGGTCCTGCCCCACCCGCATCTAGAGATGAGAGAATTGCTCTAATAAACATAACCACTCTTCCAGGTTTGTATTTTACAACAAATCCTTCAAACGTTCAGTGGATAAAGATTCTTCGGGCACTTACTATGAACGCTGTACATTAAGAAACCAAAGGGATTAATGGACACGACTCACCTGTTAAATCACAAATTTTAAATTGAAAGGGACAGATCATCGTGAAATTTAAAAAGAGCTAAGAGTGTAATGAGTTACACAAGTTCAGAACGACCGGCCGTGTAGCATAAAATGGGATGACTTCACCTCAAGGGGGGTCGTGAAAGCTTAGCACAGGCCAAGCGTGTGGCACAATCACCTATCTTTGGACTCCATTGACAGCAGTAGTAGTGGTAGTAATAGCTAACATCCCTTGAGTGATTACTCAAGCCATGCCCTGTTGTAAGCATTTTGTAAGGATTAGCTCATTTAATCCTCATGGACAACCTGTCAGGAGAGCCTAAAATGTTTCCATTTTACAGATGAGAAAATGGAGGCACAGAGCAGATGTGTAGCTGACCCAGTGTCAGTATGCCGTGGAGCCTCGAGAGGAGCGTGGGGCGTGACGCATGGCCCCTTGCTAGCAGGTCAAGTGCCGGAAATGGAAAGCCCCATAATCTGGGTCTCTCCTGAACTGGTCAATCCATGTTTGCAGTCTTGGTTTCGAGAGGATAGCAAAACCAAAAGGTGTCCCAGGCCAGATGAGACAGGGCTGGAAACCCACTCCAATGGCTGGAGAACTCAGAGGCACATGGGCCCCAATATTTAAAGGCTTCTGTGTGAAAGAAGAAGAATCCTATTTTGTAGGGCTGGGTGGGACCAGAAAAAAGAAGGAAGGAGGAGGAAGAGGAAGAGGCACGTCTGCTCCCCAGGGAAGGTAGGTACATGGCTCCTAGAATCTCACCTGCCCAGACCACAGAAGGGATTCCTGCTGTTGGCTGGAGGTTGGACTGGATTTCAAGCCACAAACTCGTGATAAGAACAGCTTTGTTGGTGGTGTTCACTCCTCCATTTCCAGGATCTAGGAGAGTGTGTAGGCGCAGACTGGGAGCACAGTCATTGAATATATGAAAGGATGAACACACAAAAACTAGGATGTCTCACATAAAAACCTGTGCTTATTTGTTCTCAAAAGCTGGAAGATTTGGCAACAGTGGGCCCACATATTTGTGTGTGTGGGAAGTGAATGCTATACCAGTGTTTGGCATTGCCCCCCACCCCCGCCCAGATTCACCCAGTTCTGTTCTCTGTCTGGGACTGGGCTTTACTGCCTCTGGGTTAATCACTGAAATCTCTGCAAACTTTCAATGTCAATGAAATCGAATTCTGCAGTTGAGTTCTAAGGTGGAAAATATCTGGGATGCCTGGGTGGCTCAGTCGGTTAAGCATCTGCGTTCAGCTCAGGTTCAGTTCAGATCCCAACCAGGGTCCTGGGATCGAGTCCTGCCTACCGGGTTCCTTGCTCAACAGGGAGCCTGCTTCTCCCTCTGCCTGCCACTCCCCCTGCTTGTGCTCTCTCTCTCTCTGACAAACAAATAAAATCTTAAAAAATAAAGTGGAGAAATTTTGTCAGTTAACAGATTGCATTATTTGAATATCAAGAAAATTGTCTACCTGACATTTTCATTAATCAAGTCACTCAAGATAAATCTTATTACTTTCATAATATTAGCAGAAAATAGATAAGTCATCTATTCTGACAGCAAGGGAAGAGAACATAATTTTTTTCGAGAATATAATTTTTAAAAAGATGTTACTTATTTGACAGAGAAGCAGGCAGAGGGGCAGAGGGAGAGGGAGAAGCAGACTCCCTGCTGAGCAGGGAGTCCAACGTGGGGCTGGATCCCAGGACACTGAGACCATGACCTTAGCCGAAGGCAGATGTCTAACCGACTGAGCCACCCACAGTTGACCCTGAGAATGTCTTTGCTAAGTGAGAATTTTAAAAAATATATAAGTATTATATACAGTGTGTATGTGTGTGTGTGTAAATATATATATATATATATATATTTTTTTTTTTTTTTTTTTAAATCATGAAAGTGCTGCTTTCACAAGCTAATGACCAGGGTGCTGAGGAGTGCTGATAACTTCTAAATGCTGAAAGACAAATGCCACTCCTTGGACACATCCTCCTACAAGAAACAGACATTCTGCCTCAGACACGCGCTTCCTAACATAAGCGATAGAGAATGCAGCAAAAATTTGGAGATTTCTTCAGTGACCTTCCAGTTTTTTCTCTATTGATTTCCTTTCACACTGTGAAAGGAAAGATCACTGTGATAAACTGTCTCAGTGAGTAAGTTACCTGCCTGCGAAAAGCAGAGAGCCCAAATCATAAATCCAAATGGATTCAGAAGAGTGATGAAGATGTCAGCTGTGAAAACAATGGGCCTTTTCACCAATAATTCGTTGTTTTTGTTTTTTCCCCAGTACCCCAAGACTGATTTCAACATCGACTCGCTGTGCTTAGTGATGTGAAGATGTTCTGATCCCTGGGAAATCAGTTTCTGGCACGCAGGAAATAAATGTGTCTCATTCTGAATTGTTGCCAGTCACTGAGAGAACAAAGAGTCAAATTGCTAGTTGTCGGAAACCAGGAGTTTAAGTGCATCCTTGAAGCCAGGATGTTGGCTCTGTGCTCGGATGGACAGAAACAGCACTTTCTCTACTGAAAGACCATGCTATGTAATAGCCAGGAGACGAAGTCAAAATCACTCCATTTCAGACCCTTAAGTTCATGTAAAAATAAGAACTCACAAATATTTTTGATATTTAAAATAAAATATTTTATATCAATTCTTAGCTTCTGATGAGATTTCCCTTTTTCCCTCCACGGTATGGGTTTTAAGATGTATTAAGTAAAATACAAACATGTACACACACACACACACGCCCAATATATAAATGATCACATACATAAAGCATTTCCCAGAGAAAATGCAAAGACGCGAGGGAAATTTTTATGTAGGGCTCAGACAACTTGCCATAAAACACAAGGTCCCCATTGGAAGAGGTTGGGTGGTTGGTCGTTTTTTTCATGCAAAAAATCTGGTAGGAGGATAGGAATCCACCTCCTGGGGTTGGACTGGCTGCTTCTAAGCTCTGAAGTTTACCATTCCATGAATTAATTCTTCCAGTGATTATTGCCATAAACAAACTGTTCCTTGGGAGAGGAGAGGCAGGTTGGAAAGTCGTATGTATTTATATACAAGCCACGAGCAGTATACAGAACATAGTTCTCCAGTGTTGACCGTGAGCATGACCCCATTAGCTAAACAAGTGACCTAAAGATTTTTCGTAACGTAAAGTAAGTAACATAACGTAACGTAACGTAAAGTAACGTAAAGCTTTTCCGAAACTTCACCACTGACCAGGCCTGAAGTGACCTGGATCACGGAAAGGACAGCAGATTCAGATTATGACTCTTTCAAGGGAGATATTTTTTTACTAAATTAAAAATTTTGGTCCCTCTATTTTAGAAAGCACTTCCCAAGTCTGCAAGACACACTCCTCCATGCCCTTTGTTTCTACCTCTGTAGACATTGGTTTTGGGTGGGGCATGACTTCCCAAGTTCCTCAACACTCATTCTCATCCTCTATCAGAGATCTTAAAACCCTGAACAAATGCGGAGTGAAGGAATGGATGAGAGAAGACTCTCAGATCTTTTAACTTAGCTGTAAGTTACGGAATGCCACATAATTCCTTGTTCCGTGTGTGAGTGCTCGGGACATGTTCTTAAACAGACAAACACATACTGCTCGAGTCAACTGGGAATCTTCCCCAGAAAGCATTTCAAAAGAGTGCGAGAAATCACAATGTTTCTGTTCCACTCTACGTATATTATTTTAAAGTACACTGGAAATTTTAAATGTGTACAAATTCAGAGGTTTGAGAAACATCAAAAGCCATAGATAGAAGTTTAGGAAGCGGAAGGCTGCGAACTTCCCTTCTCATGTAATCCATGCTTAATTTTGCATTCCTCACAGGTGAGCAGGCAGTGCCTAGAATGGAGGCAAAAACAGAAGTTTGTGGTTTGACACTGCAAGGTCTAGTCTTAAGACAACATTGCCGAGAGACTTTTCTTTTTGTCTTTCTTTTCTTTTGAGACAGAGAGAGCTCGAGCAGTGGGGAAAGGGCAGAGGGAGAGGGAGGGAAAGAATCTCAAGCAGACTCCATGCAGTGCATGAGCCCAGTGCGGGACTTGATCCCACGATCCTGAGATCATGATCTGAGCCGAAATCGAGAGTCCGATGCTTAACCAACTGAGCCACCCAGATATCCCCTAAGAGACATCATCTACATTAAAGTTCACAAGTCTTATTTTTTTAAATGAAAAACAGGAGCTGTTTCTTGGTGAGAGACTCCCAGAATTTCATCCCCCCGAAAGGGCCTATAATGATCTTCATGCCCATTGTTTTCATGTTGCCTCTAGAATAGAATCCACTGTAACAAGTGAGGGTCTTTGGAGAAATGTGTCCCCACCACTAGTCCTATAAATATTCTCTCTATATATAGCTATATATATATAGCTCTAAATATATAGGTATTTCTAAATAGCTATTATACACTGAGCACTTACTGTCCTAAATAATCATTTCTATTCCTTACAATATGTCATGAAAACAGTTCTGATCACCATTTTCTATAGAGGAGAAAAGTGCAGATGAGAAAGTGTGAGAAACTCGTCCAAGGTTAGCCAGCTTTGTAAGTGGTAGAACTGGTTTCGAACAGGTACTCGAAATGCAGAGGGAATGTCGTTAAGTCCAGGGCTCTGGACTTAAGGACACCTTATGTGTCCTTAATGGAGCTCACACCTCTGAATAGGAATCATGATACACATTAACCTAAAAGGGTTCTGAGAAGTCCTGCAGCAGAGTAACCTGTTCCCGTTGTGTGTGGCCCTGTGATGGTAGATGCCATGTCTGCTGATGATGGCATTCTTTCCACTACACATCGCCTTGAATGCAGTAGGTGCTCATGAAATGTTGAGCAAATGAAATAGGTAATTATTTGAGTAAGTTGAGTAATAAATAATTATTATTGAAATTGAATAGCAACAACTCAAAACTGGAGAGTTAAAGAGGTTTTTTTTCCCCAATATATGGATACTTAGATAATTGTTTACTATTATAAGTGGTGAAAAGGCCTTCGTTGAACTTGTTGTAAGTCCTTTCTTTACAATCCCTCAATCAAAAAGATCACAAACCTGTTGCAACAACATGGATGGAGTGAGAGCGTATTATGCTGAGCAAAGCAAGTCAGTCAGAGAAAAGGCCATAGGGTTTCACCCATATGTGGAATTTAAGAAACAAAACAAATGAACAAAAGGAAAAAGAGAGAGAGAGAGAGAGACAAACCAAGAAACACTCTCAGCTCTAGAGAACAAACAGATGGTCACCAGAGGGGAGGCGGTGGGGGATGGGCGAAACAGGGGATGGGGAGGAAGAGGACGCTTGTCATGATGAGCACCGACCATCACTAGATTGCACACCCAGAACTAACAGAACACTGTATGTTAACTGTACTGGGATTAAAAATAAGAACTGAATAACATTTTTTTAAAAAGTTACAAACCTGTTATGCCCTGGACCAAAACCAGCCCCACGTAGCTGGTCTTCAAAGGAATGGAATTTACTCTGGCATACTCGTATGTATGACGCCTTTCCAAGGGCAAATCCCAAGACACCTGCAACTGTAAAAGCAGGTTAGGACAGATCATTGAAAAGTTCAGAATCTCCTCCATTAATGATCTTCTAGAACTTTCTACGTGAACCGTAGTAATTTTTACGTGAAAAGTACCACGATAAATCAACAAACAAAATCTCTGCCAGTGAATCTCCCATTAAAGAGCAGGATTGGGAAATGGAGACTTTCTGATCTCCTCAGTTTTGAGCTGGTCGTAGAAGGGCCGGGATAGAGGGAGAGAAGGTGCTGTCTCAGAGACTGGCAGCCAGAGGGAGGCCCAGTGGGCGAATGAATGTCTGAGGCCACCACAGAAGGAAGGGGAGGGGTTTGGGTTGTGGCTATAGGTAGCTTCCAAACTCCTTGGCAGGAAATCCCCTTAACTCTCTCAATGGGTTAGAGAAGGGGGAGCCATGACCCATCTTGCCAGCCAGGAGGAGCGGTCACAAGGCAGAGGGAACCTCCCTAGGAGAAACCCTCAACCTGCTCTTCTTGCTGGGAATGGGGTTTCAGCCCACACACTGGACTGCATCCTCTTTTTACCTAACAGGTCTATGTATAATGAGTGGAATAAGACAAGCCCCCACGTTTGTGGTTAATGTAGTATTAGAAAGTCCCTGCTTTTTGAAAAGTATTCATTGGCTAGGTCCATCATACAAGATATTTTGAAAAAGCTGGCCAAAAGAAGAAAATTCAAAACCTTAATGGCTCTATCATTCAGAGGCTCTGTTGTTGGTCTCTCTTTGGTCCAGGCTTTAAAGAGGCCTGTCGAAGGTGGGGTCCCTACTGCCCAGCCTTATACCAGAAAGTGCTGCAGGAACTAAGAAATGCAAAGAGACAAAAACATGGAGACCGATTTTTCAGAGTGTCAACACACGCAATTTCATTGGCCTGAAAATCCATATATCCAGTTGCTATAAACATCCTTAAAAAAAAAAAAAAGAATTTGTTTTTTTTTAACTTCTATAACTTACGTGCAACTTTGGGCAATGATCCAAATTTTGGGTTAGATGCTAAATAACCTAAGGAACAATACAGAAATACATTATTATTTCATTTTATAACTTACTCAGATTTATAAAGTATAAAGAAAACTTCAATGTTTAAAATATGCGTAGATTCTCAATCTAAAGAGAAGGTTTTTAAAGAGTTAAAAGTCAGTCCTTGATGGAACTTAACTCTCAAACCACCTTTTTTGGCAGATTGCCAAAATGTGTAGAAAAAGAATATGAAACAGAAAATTCAAGAGTGATTTAAAGATACCAAGGTGAGGGGGCGAGCAGGGGGGCATCTGGGTGGCTCGGCTGGCTGCAGTCCACCTTTTGGTTTCTGTTCAGGTCATGAGCTCAGGGTCGTGAGATCAAGGCCCATGTCAGGCCCCCTGGTCAGCAGAGTCAGCTTGGGATTCTCTCCATCACCCACTGCCCCTCCCCCACTCGTGCTCTCTCACAGTCACGTGGTCTCTCTCTAAATAAGTAAAATTTTAATAAATAAATAGAGATATCAAGGCATGGCTCCAGGTTGGCACAGTCCGTGGAGCATGCAACTCTTGATCCCGGGGTTTTAAGTTTGAGCCCCATGCGGGGTGTGGAAATTCCTAAAAAATAAAATCTTTAAAAAAAAAAAAAAAAAGCTATCCAGACAAAGGCAGAACTAACAACATAGTTCCAAGCAATTAGGCATCGCCTCCTCCTCCTTTTAAGTAACTGAACACAAAGTTTCAGTTTAGAGATTCATAGCCTGTCGATCATAATTTTTACATGAAAACATTAAAATCTGTGGTAGGCAGAGTTATGGTCTCCTAAACATGTCCACATCCCAATCCCTGAAAACTATGAAGAAAATGGAGTTAAGGCTGCTAATTAGATCATTTCATTTTTATTTATTTTTTTTAATATTTTATTTATTTGTCAGAGAGAGAGAGAGCACAAGCAGAAGGAGCAGCAGGCAGAGGGAGAAGCAGGCTCCCCGCTGATCAGGACTTGATCCCAGGACTCTGGGATCATGACCCAAGCTGAAGGCAGACGCCCAACTGACTGAGCCACCCAGGTGTCCCCAGATAACTTTAAAATAGGAAGATTATCCTGGATCATTTGGGTGGACCCGATGTAATCAAGATATAATCATCCTGAATGTGGAAGAGGGATTCAGAGACAAACCAGAGAGACGGCAGAATGACAAGAATTTGCCTCAGTGTTGCTGGCTTTGCAGACAGAGGAAGGGGCCATGAGCCAGGGATTGTGGGTGGTCTCCAGAAGCTGGAAAGGGAACGGAAGGCCCAGACCAACCTCCCCCGAATCCCAAGGAAGCTAGCATTGCTGGCACTTTGATTTCTGCCCACCGAGACTTGTTTTAGATTTCCAACCTCCGAAACTTGAGATTAAAAAATTTGTATTGCTTTAGGCCACTATGCTTGTGGTAATTTATTACAGCAGCCACAGAAAACTAATACCCAAACCTGGAAAAGTATATTTGCACACATGTGGGAGACTGTAGATTTTAAGCAATTTAGTGTCAATAAAACATAATCCCTATAGATATGGTGGCCATATTTTTTTGTTGTTAGAAATGGTCTGACAGGGTGGCTGACTGGGTGGCTCAGTGGTTTAAGCCTCTGCCTTCTGCTCAGGTCATGATCGCAGGGTCCTGGGATTGAGCCCCACATCAGGATATCTGCTCAGCAGGGAGCCTGCTTCCCCCTCTCTCTCTGCCTGCCTCTCTGCCTACTCTCCCTCTCTCTCTCTCTCTCTCTCAAATAAATAAATAAATAAATAAATAAATAAAATCTTAAAAAAAAAGAAAAGAAATGGTCTGACAAATGCATGCTACCGATTGATGAACACATTTCTATAAAAAGGCTATCTTCAAGTTATAAAAGTGAAATCAGGGGTGCCTGGATGGCTTGGTCAGTTGGGTGGCCAACTCTTGGTTTTGGCTCAGATCATGATCTTAAGGTCCTGGAATCCAGCTCCATGTCAGGCTCAATGCTCAGTGGGGAGTCTGCTTGAGGATGTCTCTCCCTCTCCCTATCTCCCCACTTGTGATCTCTTTCTCTAAAATAAATAATAAATCTTTAAAAAATGAAATCATATTTAATAAATCAACTTCAAAGACAAGAGTAACACTGAGTGAGATGGGATTCTCCTAGACGTATGACCTATATGGTCTTTGAGACCCCAGAAAGAACCAGAACATTTTCTCTCACGTTGTTTGCTGGGTACAATACTCTTTTTAAAGTCCTGGTGATCAGCAGTGTTCAGTATAGTGTTCAGTACAGCTTCAACAAAGTCAAGTGCCTTCTTGTTGTCTGGGGCCCAAGCAGGGCCTAAAGGTGCTCTCGTTAGATGGAAATAAGAAGAAAGAAGAGCGTTAGATGGGAAATGTGGAAAACTCTAAGAGTCAGGGAGAGGCTCTCTGGGGAGATGCTGGGCGCTCCTAGTTTCTGGGTCTGTTGTTCAGATTGGACAGGGTGCCAGCACGCTGGTGGAGTTCTGTGCCACATATCTCCTTTTCTGGAACCCGCTGCTGAAGGAGATACTCTGTCTAACCGTAGCAGAGCCTGAGCGAAACACAGGGACTCCCGCGCACAGAAAGGCACAGCATTGGTTTCCTGGGCTCTGACACGTTACCACAAACTTAGTGGTTTAAAGCAACACAAATTTGTTCCTTTACAGTACTGGAGGTCAGAAGCTCAAAACGAGTCTCCCTAGGTGACTCGGTCCATGGGGGTGGCCATACCAAAATATGGCAGGAGTGTCTTCTTGTTGCCTCCCCTCCCTGGGAGGAGGGGTTATAAACAACGGAAACTCATTTCTCAGTTCTGCAAGCTGAAGTCCAAGGTCAGGTGCCAGCATGGTTGGGTGAGGGTCCACTTTTGGGGTTGCAGACTTCTTGCTGTGTCATCAGGGGATGGCAGGAGCTAGGAGCTCTGTGGGATCTCTTTTCCAAGGCCACTAAGCCCCTTCCTGAGGGCTCTATCTCCCTGCTAAAGACCCCATCCCCCAATACCACTGCATGGGGTGTTAAAGAGTTCACCATGTGAATTCAGACCATGGTCTTGGGCTAACATCAAGGTATCGGCAGAGCTGCCTTCTTCTCCGAGGCTCCAGGGTTTCTTGCCTTTCCAGCTTCTAGAGGCAGCCACGTCCGCCGGCTCACGGGCCCCGCCTCTGTCTTCACAGCCAGCGCTGCTGAACCAAGCCCTTCTCCCGCTGCCACCCCTCTGCTCTGCCTTCTAATCCACTCCTGCATTTTTCATGAGCCTCTTGATTACACCGGGCCCATCCAGATAATCCAGAATGATCTCTCTATTTTAAGGTCAGCTGATGAACACCCTTTCAGTCCACTTGCAACCTTAATTTCCCTTTGCCATGTAACCTACTATAGACACTCAGCCTGGAGACGGGGGGACTTAGTCTGAAAATTAGCAAAGACCGGCCTAAATAAATCCCTCACCAAAAAACAAAGGCCAAGTGCCAAGAAGCTGCCAGAAGGGCCAGTGAAAACTGGGCTTTCTTAAGTTTAGTTGTTCAATAGATCTAGAATCTTACCTTGGTGGACTAGTCCTTGGGTGGCAAGCATGCTCACAAGAGAGAAAGGCAAAGCTGTAAAAGCAAAATGTCTTTCGTTATCGCTATTTCCAAGCTTGGCACCCGATCCAGAAGTCATAGGAAATTAGTCTGGGATTTTTTTTTCTCTTATCTACCTGGGCAACGAGTTCTTTTTGTTTTTGTTTTTAAATTTCTTTTCAGTGTACCAGAATGCATTGTTTATGTACCACACCCAGTGTTCCATGTAATACGCTGGGCAGCGAGTTTTCAGTCATTTGTTATTTCACTTCTTCAACAAATATTTATTAAATGCCGCAGGCAGAATTTTCTTGAGATCTGCCCCAGTCCTTCAACCTGAAGCCCAGCAAGAAGGGGATAAAACCTAACCCCATGCTACTCCCTCCCTGCCCATCTGCTTTTAGAGCACCCCCCCCCCCACCCCCTGCACCAGATTCGGAGCATGACCTAGAACAAAGGCATCCCAGCGTGTGTGCCTGCTTAGCTGTTGAACTGGGGAGTTTGCTTTAAGCTGTGGCTTTGGAAATTTTTAATCCCATGTAAAATTCAAAAAACCCTATAAACTCCGTCATACCCCACCTAGGACCCTTCCTAGCTTTTTGTCTTGAGTGATACTTTGCTGCACAATTTGGGGAGGTCTATTTTCTGAAGATGACAAGATGATCGTACCGTGTTAAACATGGGTGATGTTGAGCTATGATTTTTGAGACAGGCAAGTTAGTCTGGCAAAGGCAGTTTCTAGTTCTATCAAAATGCAACACTTCTAAGAGCAGAGAGCGCAGATAAACATCTAGCTCTTCCTAGCAATACAGAAAAATCGAAGAGCTACCGATTTCTCCATTCCTATCTACCTGATGGTAGATGAATGGGTCATACTGAAATGTTAATCTTCTAGTGCTCCCTTAAGTTACTGATTCATTGGCTATAAAACACACACACACACCCACCCACACACACACCCACCCCATGCATTTCTAGGAGCACAGTCAATAATCATAACAATGTATTATGAATATCAAGTTCTAAAGTGTTTCTTTCCGATCCTTTGACACTGAACTTGGCTGATCTTAGAAATCAAGATGCATATTTTAAAGTATACATTATCCCAATGCTGTAAAACACTGGGACTAGATCTATAGGCTCCATCATGACATTTTCAAATGGCAAATCATGAATTTTTTAAATTGGAAGAGACTTGAATACACAGTGTGAATTCACACCCTCGTCTTACATAAGGCAGGCCTGGCAGGAGGACCTACAAAGTCCCTGCTCAAAAGTGAGTCATTACCATGGTTCTAATGGGACACCGAGGTTCGTTTATTGTGGCAAATACCATGTTAACGAAGATTAAGAGGGGAGCAATTACCTCTCTTCCAGAAGCTTTCTTCTTGACATTCTCGGATAATCTTCGAAATCTCTCCCCTGTGGATGTGCAGTTTTGATTTCGGACAAAACAACAGACTCTGTAAGGAAAGTTGTGTGGTGAGTTGACCGGAATCATGAGCAAAGCCTGTGCAGTTTTCCCTAGAGGAGCGCAGGGAGGACTCTGGACTCGGGTCACCCAGAGTGTGTGCTGTGTGGCTGCCAGCAGTCATGACCGGTCTCAGCCAGTACCTTCCAACCCTGAACGCTGGACGGGTTTAGGCAAGGAAAGAATCCTAGCGGGAGAAGCAGAGTGATTCACTGACTCAAGCACGGAATGGATATCTGGTCAGAATGAATGACCGCCGAGACCCGAGTTTCTTTCCAACCTCCAGTTCTCTGTTCACGCGGCTCACTCTCCCTGCAAGGCTTCTCGCCCCCCTTGCCTGCCCGGCATCCTTAGGACCCAACTCAGTATTGCCTCCTGGGTGAAGAAGAGATGTCCCCTCGGGCACGATGTTTATGTATCCGGGATCCCTCTAAGAGCAGGGGACTGCATAGTTATTTATAGATCGGGCATTCCGATTCACCTATTTCTACTTCTGTTGGCATTTTAAGGCCATGAACTCCTCAACAGACTGCTTTTTATTTGTCTACTCTTTCTTTCTTTTTTAAAGATTTTATTTATTTATTTGACAGAGAGAGACACAGCAAGAGAGGGAGCACAAGCAGGGGGAGTGGGAGAGGGAAAAGCAGGCTTCCCACAGAGCAGGGAGCCCGATGCCATGAGGGGCTCCATCCCAGGAACAGAAGGCAGACGCTTAAGGACTGACCACCCAGGTGCCCTGACTAATCTATTTTCTGTCTTTTTTTTTTTTTTTTTAAGATTTTATTTATTTATTTGACAGACAGATCACAAGTAGGCGGAGAGGCAGGCAGAGAGAGAGAGAGAGGATGAAGCAGGCTTCATGCTGAGCAGAGAGCCCAATGCAGGGCTTGATCCCAGGACCCTGAGATCATGACCTGAGCTGAAGGCAGAGGCTTAACCCACTGAGCCACCCAGGTGCCCCTCTACTTTCTGTCTTAACAGGTTCTTTTACACGTTTGTGAGTGGTCTGCACATAATTTCTGGTGGAAATACTGACGTGGTTGACATGATCATTTTTTACTAGATCCATAGTATTCTTTTTATCCTATCAATACGCTACAATCTGGACTAACTCCCACCATTTAAGACCCTCCCCCTTTTGCGCTCATGTATTATTCACTCGTGCTTGCCTACCTTCTCCGTTCCTTTTCTCCCCTGCCCATCACTGCCATTCTGGGGTTTAATGGGGCTCATTTGTTGATATGCATTGTTGTACAATGGTCATTGTTGCGGGTACGGACATCTCTTTCATGCCAATGGCATTGTTTTATATATTTAATATTACTCAAAAAATGTTTTCAACTCAGCTCGATGCGCTTAAGATCTAACTGCTGTTAGGTCACTGTTCTAACTGTTCTCGTCGCTGTTACTGTTCTAACTGCTGACGAATTCTCCAGCATGTCTCCTTACAGTCTCCTGTGAGAACATCTGTAGAGAGATACCTAGAAGTAAAAATAGAGGACACGTGTATTCCCAATTGCAGAGTCTTACTGGAGTTCTCTCCCCGATGACTGCATCAGTATCGACTCATACCAACAATTCCTGAATGTTCCTCTGTGTCTGCAGAGCTTACCTGAGAGCTAGTTAAGCTGGATTCGAAGCAGGTTAGAGTAAAGAACAGACTTTGGAACATCTGGCATTCTCCACTTTTCTAAATGTTGATAGTCTAAGTACAACACAGTTATTTTATTCTTACCTGCATTTCTCTGATAACTAATGTGTTTGAGAATCTACATATTTTTCAGCCCCAATGCCCTTCTCCTCGCATGTTGAAGCAATCCCTCAGCAAACCTCGGTTGTCATCTTGGGTTATACAGAGGCTCCATACTTTTTCATTGTGGTAAAAGACACAAAACCTAGTATTTGTCATTTTAAAGTACACAATCCACGCACTAAGGACACCCACAATGCTGTACAGCCACGACCCCAGTCTAGTTCCATAAGTTTCTTGTCATCCCAAAAGGAAACTGTATACTCATTAAAGAGCCTCTCCTCATTCCCTGCTTCCCCCCAACCCTTAGGTGCCTGGCAATCATGAATTTGTTTTTAGTCTCTATGGATACGTAAGTGCCATCATACACTATGTTTCCTTTCATGGCTGTCTTCTCTCCCTTTGCATGATGTTTTCATGGTTCATCCATGCTGGAGCACGTGTCAGTAATTCATTTCCTTTTTGTGGCTCTAGAATATTCCATTGTATGGATATACCACATTTTGTTTATCCAGCCACCTACTGATGGGTATTTGGGTCATTTCTATCTTTTGGCTGTTGTGAGTAGAGCTGCTCTGAACGTGGATGTGTGAGTTTTGTTTGAACATCTGTTCTCAATTCTGCTGGGCCGTACGGTAATTCTATGATTAATTTGTTGAGGAACTGCCAGATTGTTTTCCACAGCAGCTGCACCGTTGTACAATCCCACCAACAGAGTATGAGAGATCTAGTCTTTCCACATTCTTGTCAACACTTCTCGTTTTCTCTTTTGTTTCTGTTCCTTTCCAAATTAGCACATTAAATTTTTTAAAATATAACTTATTTAGTTAATTTAAGGTAAATAAACAAAATTGTTTCTGTTTTGAATTATGGTCATGCTAGTGATTGTGAAATGGTATTTCATTGTGGTTTTGATTTGCATTTCCCTAATGACCAATGACATTGATCATCTATTCATTTGCTTGTTGGCCATTCACATATTTTCCTTGGAGAAATACTGATTTAAGTCCTTTGTCCATTTTTTTAAAAAAATTGGGCTGTCTTTTTGTTGTTGAGTTGTCAGAGCTCTTTGTATATTGTGAATACTAGACCTTTATCAGATATGTGATTTGAAAATAATTTTATCCATCTCTGGGTGGTTCATTCATTTTTTAAACAAATTCTATTTAATTTTTCCCTTGCTGTACAAGTCACACTTGTATTTCCTTGTTTGTGAATTATTTATGTAGGACCTCTGCCATTTACTGCTTGGATATTCAGTGTTTTTCTTGAAGTGCAGCTCTTTGGCTTCTGAGTCTTCCCTTGCTGATTTTGCCAATGTTCCTTTTTGGACTCTTTGTAGTAGATGTCAATGAGGATGATGGTCACCATTTCTTGAGCACTTTCCCATGGGCCATGCACTGTGCCAAGCACTTTATATGCATGATGATAAGGTGAAGGACCCTGTGGCATCTGTGCCTTCAGAGTTCTACAAATAGCTCAAGTAGGTAGACCTCCATTTTCTTTCTTTACAACTCCCCACAGCACAGCGGCCAGATGATAGCGGTCAGGGTGAGTCATGGCGGTGAGAGGAGCTGTTCCCCCTCTCCACTTACCTTAGTTGCTCAGCAAGCACTCCTTATCCCTGTGTCAATATCTCTTCTTGGTTCTGCCAGTGGCTGCGGCAAAGGTAGGGAACACTTCCCTTCCTCGTCTGCCTCAAACACACCATATATCTCCACATCTGGGGTCAGGAACCCTGACCACTACAGCCGCTATGAGTTCTGCTGTCAAGACTGATGCTTCTGCACTGTCTCCCCAGAGGAGCTCTGGTGATCCTTTCTTGTATAGTCATACATGTTTCATGGCTCTCTATTTCACAGAGGCAACTTGGGTGTCTACATTTTCCTTGTGACTTGATACCATTTGTCTGTTTGCCTCTCCTAAACTTCGCTCCTTAAACATCCCCTCCTTCATGAAACCATTTTTAGCTGGAAAAGTTGATGCTAGAGAACATGAACTCCATTTACCCACCAAAATACTTTCTTTTTGCTTCATGTATGTGTCCCCGAAACATACAATATGCATTCTTCACCCTTTGCAAGACTGTGCCCCTGTTAAAGCCACGGTTCTCAAGCTGAATGCTACTTGAGTAGTTAAGGAACACCTGTCAGCAGCATATATACTTCCTATGGCTAGCCTGGGCAACAAAATGTAAAAACAAGCATGATGTATCATTCTGTTAGATTCAATTAAGAGAGCTGCTCTGCCAAAGGCAAATTCTTCAGTCACTGACAGCCTGCATAAGAGTTAGGTAGGCTGGATTCTCAACAGGAAAGAGAAAAGAAAGGATTTTATAAATAAAATTTTAAAAGGCTCCTTTTCAAGAAAGCTAAAAAAACAAAACAAAACAAAACAAAACTTTCCTGTCCCATCCCATTGTCTCTGAACCCATCCAGCAAAGTGCCAGATTGAACACAGTAAGACCGACTGCTCAAGGATGAGGTTTAAGGAAAGTCCTAGGTGATGGTCCTCTTCAGTTGGCAGACTTCTGAATTAAAAATATACCTGCTTGCTTGGTGGTGGCAAATGGTGGCCTTTATCTTGGTTTCCGTGAGTAGACACTGAAGCCATGATGACTCTCTCTTTGATTCTCTTCTAGTTGAATGTGCTCAGCTTACTCGTTGACTCGATGTCTAAGGAAAGAAGGTCACCATCCAGTCACTACGGCTGAATTTGAGATCAACCTTAAAAACACCCTTAGCATCAGCTCAGCAATTTGGAAAACTTACTTTCATTTTGTCATTACTCTTAGTCTCCAACCACCTGCAGACTCATGTTGTAATGCTCCTTCCCCACCAACACACACACAAATTAACTCACTAGGGGGACAATTAGGATTTAGGTTGGAGTGAAATGACACACCACGCACAGTTTTACTACTTAAAAGTTTTACTACAAAAGGTTTCAATTCATTACAAGGTCACTAACTATAAGAAATATTTATTGAGTGTCTACTATGTGCCAGGCTAGGGGAAGACAAAAATTGGTGTTGAAGGAGCTCCTGGTCTAAAGGGGAAGACAGACAAGTCAGCAGCTCTCCAACATGCAAAGGGCTCCTTTACGGGTATACAGGGTACTAAGAAAGGAGAGGAAGAAAGTTCTATTCTCTCGGGTTAGTTCTGAAGACACCAAAGACTAAGACTGTTGAGTTTTCAAGGGATGGATGGACTCGGAGTCAGGAAAACCAGTTTGGAAGGTCCAGCCGAAGAACTGAGGGGACCCGAACCAAGACCTTGAGGAAGGTCTTGAATTTGAGTTTGGAAATGTGGGATTTGGTGCTTGTGGGGGCATACACTGGGATTAGCCAGTAGGAATGAGAATATTTGATAATTTGGTTCTGGAGTTACAGAATAGGGATACGCAGGGCACAGGAATTTGGGAGCAGCTGCCATAAAGATGAGAGGTAAAGCAAGAAACGAATAAAGTTGTCTATAAAGAGTCTTGGAAAATGTGAACGACGAGGCTAAGGGAATACCAACAAGAGAAGAAAAAAGGAAACAAAACAGGCTAAGGAAATGACTGAGAAGGAATAGTTGATAAGGCGTGGGGCGGGTTCCCAAAGGAGAGAACGAATTATTGGTACCACATGGCTCAGAAAAGTGATTTAGCAATATCGGGCATGTTTCCAGGTGGATCATGAACCCTCCCAACCCCACCTCTACCAACAATGGCCACGATGAGCAGTAAAGGGCAACTTTACTAGATCGACCCTATTTCTTGACGAGCTTCAGGAAGTTTTTGCTGACCTAAAGCCAAATTAGATCATCTTGGCATTAGGCGGCTGCCTCAAACCAGGGAGCAAAGGTACCAGGTCTCAGCTCTGGTGGTCAGGCCCCCTCGCACCCACCGAATTCCCGGTCCACATCTGAGCAAGCCTCCTGGGAGGGTCTTGCCATCCGGGTGCAGCTCCCTCCACCATGCCCTGGTCGGGTTTGGGGTCCCTCCACTATTTCAGTGGTTGGGGCGGCAGGAACGCCGACACCAGGGCAGGGGGTGGGAGGCCTGCGGCAGGACGCGAGGACCGGCGCGTGCTCAGAGGGACAGCGGAGGGGGTCGCGCGGCCCTTCCCGGTGGCGGGGGAGGGAAGCCGGCCATCAGTCCTCAGGCGTCGCCTCATCTCCAGCCTCAGGCCGCCTGCACGACCTGGAGCCCCCCCCCCCCCACGTTTGCCGGACCTGGGCCAGAGCTCGAGCCAGGCCAGAAGGGATTGACAGGGACGATTCTGGATGCCCCCCGCCCCTGAGGACCCCCGCAGGAAAGCGGCAGAGCAGCTGTCCCCTCTAAACCCCCCCGCCGCCCCCAGCTCCTCGCCGTGCCTCCAGCTGTCACCCGGGGCGGGCTCACCTGCGCAGGTAGGGATCCGGAGCCAGCCGCGCCCGGGCGCCCGCCGAGCCCCGCGGAGCCCGCCTGCTCCCGCGACCGCCGCCGCAGCCGGACTGCTCCCGCCTCCCGCGCCCCGCGGCCGCCGGCTCCCCGCTCCTCTCTCCCCGCCGCCCGGTCCTCGCCTCCTGCGCAGCTGCCCGGGCCGCGTCTTCCTCCTCTGGCTCCGCCCCTCTGCGAGCGCACCCCACCCCCGCTGCGGTTCCTTTCTCTGGGGGTGACATCAGCGCCCCCCCCCCCCGCAGCTGCTCAGGCTGAGATCCGGCTCTCGGGGACTCCCGCCTCACTCGGAGTCCCGACACCTAGTAGGTTCTGCCTTCTCGGTGGGGTTCACGTTATCTCCTTTCATCCGAAAGAACCGGGCAACAACCATCTACCGAACGCTGCCCCTTGGTCAAGTGTTTACTTCCACTTATAGGCAAGCCTTTCTTGTTTGTTTTTTTATGGAGGTATAATTGATGTATATCATTGTATTAATTTTAGATGTATAACACAATGCTGAGATATTTGTATACATTGTGAAACGATCACCACAATAACTCTAGGTAACATCCCTCACTATACAGTAATACCCTCCCCCCAAATTTTTCCCCTGAAGATGAAGACTTTTAAGATCTAGCAACTTTTTAAAGAGCTTTTATTTATTTATTTATTTACTTACTTACTTATTTAATTAAGTGATCTCTACACCCAAGGTAGGGCTTGAAGTCACCACCCCGAGATCAAGAGTTGCATGTTTCTTAGGCTTCCCTCGCTCAGCAACTTTCAAATGTGCAATGCAATATTATTAACTATCATCACCATTGCTGTACACTAAGTGCCTGTGATTTATTTTATAACTGAAGTCTGTACTATTTGCCCACTTTCAACCATTTCACCCATCCCCATGCAATCCCTTTTACGACCTTTAGGATGAGGACCGTTACCCTCATTTTATAGATCGAGTGGTGCAAGGCCACAACGGGAGCCTGGAGTAAAAGCCAGGTCGGCTTGGTTCCCAAGCCTTCTCTTGCTGTTGTTCTCTGTCCACGTGCTTGTGCTTCCTGCCACTCCCAACGTCTGACAAGGAAAGCTGCTGGATGCCTTTGTCATCTGTATCGCTCACCCTGACTTTAGTTGAGATTCTCCCCTGGGATCAGGGCACCGGGGTTTAGGGAGTATGTTGAGTTGGAAGACAGGTTGTAAACCAAGTAGAAGTCTCTGGCATTTCTCACCATTTCCTACTATCGCAACTGGTCTCTATGCTCTGGCTTCAGCCCCTCCACGGTGCTCACCCTCTCGCCGGCCCCTCCACCACCCACTCCTGCCTCCTTTCTATTCTTCCCTTCTGTTCCTCAAGTTCTCTCAGCTCTGTCCCCCTAAGGTCTAGCATGGAACCTCCCCCGGCCTGAAGTCGTCTCCCCATCAGTCCTGTCCTGGCTTTTTCCTACTCATCCCTCTCTGACCCTTCCTCAGGAAGCCTGCCTTGACCCCCATCCAGCCGAAAGTAGGTTCCCCTTCTCGTCCATAGCAGGAGTCCCTATTTTCTTCCACGCAGTGTATCATGGGTTGTTCTTATATACTTATTTTTGAGCTTATTTTTTTCAAAGCCTGTTTGCTCTGCCTCCGTGTAATGTTCTTGAGCTACAGAAGGAGATGATACCTGTTTTGTTCGTTGTTGTATACCTAGCATGCCAGATAAGGGAGGGGCTCCGAAATAGTAGTGGAATGAATGGATGGATGAATGAACCTGGATCCAAAGGCTGTGTGTCAAGATACTGTGGTTTTGGAGGCTCAGTGTTCCCTAGTAGATCCCCCAGACTGCATTACCTTTTGCAATTTGCCAGTTTCTTTTCACCCCCTTTTCCTTTTCCAAGTGAAAGGGGATATCATTCTATTGCTAGTTTTACCTTGTGTTACCACAAGTCAGAAGTTTAACCTCTGCCATTTTGTGGTACCAAAGGAAAAGCTTTCTAACTGGTTTTATTGAAAAACATGAACAGCGTCCCCATTACGCAGAAGTCTACTGTCCCACAAATACCCTAGGGGGACATTTTTCCTTTAACATCTCGTTAAAATCAAGTCCATGTCCCAATCCTCGATTGTACTTTCCAACAGAATGGTCAGTTAATTGCCTCAAATAACCAAGATTACCAATATATAATGTGTAGGGATTGTATGAATTTCCCTTCATTATTTGTTGGACAAATCTGGTATACCTACATGTTGTTCTAGATGTTTTTAGCGATTAAAAAAAAAAAAAAAGACATAGATCCTTCCCAGAAAGAATTTATCATTTCCCAAAGAATTAGAGTACAATAAAATATTTTTGGCCCTAGAAGACTGTGACACTAAACAGAGTCCTTTTCCAGGCTTTTCTTCAGCACCCTATGGGGCTTCAGGCTTATGACCACAGAGATTATCGCTGGCTAATGCTATGAAAAATGTGGTGTTCTAGAAAGTGCCAAAATGTTCACAGCAGGCTCCAACTTGAACTCTTTCCATTTCCCTGCACTGGCCTTAGGCAATATCCACATTCATTAGCAGGGCCTGTATGATTCAGCTCCTGTCTAAGTCTCTAACACATCTATCTGGGCCACACCCACACTCCCCTGGGGCCCTACGGAATGACCGATGTTCTCTCTTCTCATGCTTTTGCTTTTGCCTGTGCCAGCATTTCAGCCTTTCTCTGCTTCCCCTTTCTCACTTGTTCCTAAAGACTGAACCTGGGGGTCACCTCCTCCTGGCAGCCCTTCCAGATTCAAGGTTACTTTCCCACTTGCTGGGCTCTCAGTGTGCTCTGCAATGGGTACTTGCATATGTGTGTGAGCATATGTACGTATCATGCATGTATGTGTCCAGAGAAGGTAACCAATGTGGCCAAGGTCATAGCTGAGAATTGGCACAGCCAGGACTCAGACCTTAGTGGCTTGGCCCCAGACTCATGCCCTTAACCTCTGCATTACATATGTCATCAATAGCCTCACTGGGCAGAAGAGACACATGAACAGGGAACAGGACAAGATGAAGGTACAGAAAGAGATTCTGTGAGTGAAGCTCACAGAAGGGAGGGTGAGGGACACAGGCAAGCAGAGTAGGGGGGGAAGGGGAAAGCATTGTACATAGTTCCATGCCGTTGACTGGAAAGCAGGCTTTCGGTGGGCAGGGGTAGTGTGGGGGGGAAATGGAAATGGGCGGGGGGGGGGGCCGGACGGGGCGGAGGGAGATGAACTCTAGATCCTCACCACAGGGAGCTCCAGTATCCCTCCCAACCGCCTCTTCCCTGCTGGATAGAAGGGGGTCTGGCTGGTTTCCTGGTGGCCTGGTTTCTGGGGGGGGGGGCGGGGGAGACATCTCTGATGACTTCAGAGGGACCAGAGCGGCCCTCACCCTCCTGTCATCTTTCTCTTGTCCCGGCTCTCCACTTGCCATCTGCCTAGTTCTGCGAGAGGCTCTGTGAATCACAAGATCTTGTGAGTCATTCATTCCCTCTCTGAGGAATAAATAACGTCAAGTCACACAAAAGCAGAGCAGTCGGGTTGAAAGGAGGTGTCACACGAGGATTGACCGCGGGCTCTGCTCTCCTTTACGAGCGGACGCTACTGTCGGGCAAGGCTTAGTGCCAGGCTCTCGGCTGGAGACTTTGGGCCATCGACCCAGAGCCCTGGCGGCTTTAGCTTCCTCTGGATTTGAGGCTGAGACTGCCAGACTCAGCAAGAGAAAAAGCAGTCCCCAAAGATCGTAATTCGGCCCAAACAGAGAACATCTGATGAATCTGAAGATGAATATGAAGATGAGAGCATGTTGATTTGGCTGGGTGTCCCCGGTCTGCCTTGAGACAGCCTTAGCTTCACTCACAGAAGGCCGGTAATTGACATCTTGGAAGTCAGTGTAGCGTTTTGATATTCCAGAACTGCTTTCCATAGCCCATGACGCACAAAGCCCTTTGAGTGCAAAAACCCAGGATGCTCCCAGTAGAGCGGAGAGAATATGTGGTCAAAGGGAGGCCAGTGGTACCTTACAGCGGAGATTCTGATCTCATTCCAACAGCGCATTGTCATCTTTGTGTCCTGCTCTGCCCCAAGCCTCTCCCTAGGGCGGCCTCCCGCCTCTCTGGAGTCAGGGGAGGAGAAAAGCAATCAGATTTTACCGTGGAAGGTACAACAAATCCGAGCAGGGATTATCTCTTGGCAGGGCATCACGCTGTTCTAGAAGAGAGGTGTGGGCATCAAAATCTAATTGACAGAAGGTTGGGTAAGACTTATTTAAAAAAAAAAAATAGGGGGCGCCTGGGTGGCTCAGTGGGTTAAGCTGCTGCCTTCGGCTCAGGTCATGATCTCAGGGTCCTGGGATCCAGCCCCACATCAGACTCTCTGCTCAGCGGGAAGCCTGCTTCCTCCTCTCTCTCTGCTGCCTCTCTGCCTGCGTATGATCTCTGTCTGTCAAATAAATAAATAAAATCTTAAAAAAAAAAGGCTTTCTTTTTTCGAGCAGTTTTAGATTCATAGCAAAGTTGAGTAGAAGGTAGAGATGTTTCCGCATCTCCTTTGCCCCCGACTCACGCACACCTTTCCCCATTATCAACATCCCTCATCAGAATGGTGCATTTTTTATAACTAATGACTGTGGGTCGTGATCACCCAGAGTCCATAGTTCACTTTACAGTTCATCCCTGGGTTGTACACTCCATGGGTTTGGAGAAATATATAATGACATGTCTCCACCATTACAATATAATTCAGAGTAGTTTTGCTATCCTAAAACTCCCCTGTGGGCTGCCCACGCGGCCCTCTCTCCCCCTGACCCCTGGCCACCACGGACCTTTTTACTGCTTCTAGAATGTCAACAGCTGAAACCATTCAGCATGTGGCCTTTGCAGATTGGTTTCTTTCACTCAGTAAGACACGTTTGTTTCCTCTCTGCTTTTTCATGACTTGATCACTCATTCCCTTTTTAGCCCCGTATAATATTCCATGGTCTGCTCGTGCCCCAGTTTATTTAACCACTCACCTACTGAAGGACCTCTGGGTTGCTTCCAAGGTTTGGCAAGTAGGAATAAAGCTGCTAGAAACATCTATGGGCAGGTTTTGTGTACACATGAAGTTTTCAGCTCCTTTGGGGAAATACCATGGAGCATGACTGATGGGTCATGTGGTGAGAGTATGGTTAGCTCTGGGGCACCTGGGTGGCTCAGTCGGTTAAGTGTCTTCCTTGGCTCAGGTCATGATCCCAGAGGTCTGGGATTGAGACCCGCGAAGGGCTCCCTGCTTGCTTCTCCTTCTCCCTCTGCCTTTGCTCCCTGTTTGTGCTCTCTCTCATCCTGGCTCTCAAATAAATAAATAAAATCTTTTTTAAGAAGGTATATCTATTAAAGATTTCATTTATTTATTTGAGAGAGAGAGAGCGTGCATGAGCAGTGGAGTGGGGCAGAGGCAGAAGGAGAAGTCTCTCTGCTGAGCAGAGAGCCCTAGGTGGGGCTCGGTCCCAGGACCCTGGGATCATGACCTGAACCACCCAGGTGCCCCATAAATAAAATCTTTAAAAAAAAATTATTAAAAAAAAATTATTTATTTATTTGACAGAGATCACAAGTAGGCAGAGAGGTAGGCTGGGGGGTGGGGGCAGGCTCCCCGCTCGGGGATCAATCCCAGGACCCTGAGATCATGACCTGAGCCAAAGGCAGAGGCTTTAACCCACGGAGCTACCCAGGTGCCCCCCCCCCACTTTTTTTTTTTAAAGAGTATGTTTAGCTTTGTCCAAACTGTGTGCAGAGTGACTGTACCATTTTGCATTCCCACCAGCAATGAATGAGAGTTCCTGTTGTCTTATACTTTGCCAACATCTGGCGTTGTCAGCAAAGATTTACTTTTGCGAGGAATTTTCTAGAATCCTTTCATTACCAGAGTCAGCCGCCCTCGCCTGATCACTTTCCACAGCATTAGGGAAACAAGGGTCAGTATCCTGGGAGTCCCCTTCCCTGGTCAGTACCCTCGAGAGCTGCTGGAGCCTCAGCTGGGTCGTGTCGGGGAGCGGAGCTCTAGCTTGCCTGTTCCTGATGCCTCCCAGGGTGCCTGCACACCTTACCCCACCCCCAGGCACCTACACTTTGCTGTGGCAAGCCCACACAGACCCTGCAGGTCTCTCTGTAGAGTCTAAGGATTTAGGGTGTGGATTTTGGAGCCAGACTGCCTGGGCTCCGAGCTTAGCCTCACTGCATATCGATAGCTACAAAATACTTGCTTGGAACTGTGTCTGGTACATAGGTAGGAAGTGTCATTTCAGCGTTCAGAACCACTTCCTTCAGAAAAACCCTTCCTGGCTTCTAGTGCAGGGCTCCGTCCTGTTGCTGTATTTTAATAACCTCTTTCTTTGCCTCTATTATAAGATATAAAGATCCCTGAAGGCAGGGACGGTCTTTCTCCTGACCCTAGGGAGAAGAGTTACCTCCTCCCCACTTTCCTACAATTCACAAACTTGAATTTCCTGAGTGAATGGGGGCTCAGAACAAATATAACTTTATCTGAGACACAAAGAATCCTGGCTTGTTTCTGAACCCCGGTGAACCCCTGCGACATGTCCATGGTCCTGGAAAAAGCGGGCGGATAGACTATTTGGTGAGTAGATGGAGGCGGGAAGGATCTGGAAATGTGTCCAGTCTATTTTAATAATACCATAGAAACAGCTTTTGTTTACCTGCCTTGAATAAATGTTTTTCAGGGCCATTTCCTGAGCATTTAAAGTGCATTCAAATGAGTTGTCTTGGAACAAAGCTTCAAAAGACTTTCATGACTGCAAGTTAACAACAAGCTGAATTTATGACTCATCACGTCTCACATTATCGGTTGCCTAAGCAACTCAGCCTGGCTCTTTGGCACTTTGACTCTGGAAAGATTGGAGTCCCCAATCAGAACTTGTATCACCAAACCCCACCTAACATGATAAAGCCTGTTAGGCAAAAACCCCAAATCCTACTTGGCCTGTTGGCGTCCACGTCACAAAGTTGCCTTGTGCCCACAGTGTCTCGTCCTTTCTCTGAACGAAAGTTGTTGAGGCTGTTCTTTTTTCTACTCTCAATTACTTGTGGTCATTTATCCACGTATCACCCAAATGAACCAAGTCTAGAAAGAAACCCCAAATGTTTCTTTAGCATTTGTTTCTGCTCATTCCCCTCCTCAGTCTTCAGAAACTTCTTTCTAGGCTGTTATGTCTGCGGACTTGATAAATTTTTTTGCCCTTCTAAGTATCAGAAGAGTATCTAACATGCAGATAGTAAATGGAAAAAGTAGGAACAAACTAAACACTATGACAGAGCCTTCAGGCAAATCTCAAAGGTGAAACATTCTATGGGTCCACCATCCTAAACTCTCAGCAAATTGTCAATCACAAAGACAGAGGTTGTTACAGAGGAAAAGAAATTGAGGGACCCAAGCGCCAAGGGGACATGTGGTCCTGGATTAGAGCCCAATGTGAACAGTTTTGAACCATGATGAACCATGATGAAATTTATTGGGGCAACAGTTATGGAAATTGGGATATGGCCTGGGTCATAAATGATATTAAAACTCATTAAGATGATTAGTATTGTGGTATGTTAAGCATGATGAGTATTTCTTTTGGTTTTGTAGGATGTGCTCATTTCTTTGAGTTGCATACTGAAGTATTTAGGGGTGAAACATCATGATATCTGCAATTTAAAGTAAATTCCTTTAAAAAAACCCTTTTTTTTTTCAAGTAAAATACATCAACATAAAAAATATGAGTGTGGATGCCTGGATGGTGCCCTCTGTTAAGTGTCCGACTTTTAGTTTTGGCTCAGGTCACGATCTCAGGGTCAGGAGATGGAGCCCTGTGTTAGATAGGTTTCTTAGTTTCTCTTTTCCTCTGCCCCTCCCCCACTTCCTCCTCTCAGAAAAACAAATCAATCTTTAAAAAACAGTAATATGAGTGTAATGCAGCCATCAAAAGAAATGAAATCTTGCCATTTGCAACAACGTGGATGGAACTAGAGGGTGCTGTGAAGTGTGTAAACCTGGTGATTCACAGACCTGTACCCCTGGGGATAAAAATATATTATATGTTTATAAAAGAAAATTTAAAAAAAAATAGTAATATGAGTGTAAAAGGATGAAATCTGGAAGAATTGAACTGATGTGGAAGATTTCACATTAGATCTTTATTACTTGACCAATTAACTTGAAGGTCTGCTTTGCTGAAGTACTCGGATAAGGGGTCAGTTCATATGGGCCTGTATACGTGTGTACCAATAAGAGGTAACACATTAAAACAGTTTCTCTACCTGGGAAGGGAAAGTACAAGGAATCTGGAGCATGTTTTGCCATTTAATGACTGTGATCTTGGCCAAGGCACTTCTCATTATGTCTCCGTTTCCCCAATTGTAAATTAGATTTGATATTAGTAAACTTACTGCATAGAGTAAATTGTGAAGTTAAATGAGTTAGATATATATAAGCCCATTAAAACAGTCCCTGGCACAAAGTAATTGCTAAATAAATAACTATTATTATTGTTATTGTTATTGAGGAGAATGACCCTAGAAGATGCTGGGTTGCATAAACCAGTGCAGCTTCTAGGGTTTTCTGATATGTTGTTAGTCGCCATGGGAGATTCATATTCCTGGGGACCCCTCTCTTGAGGTCCTCCTTACCCTACACTGAGAAATATCCCAACCGATCCCACTGGACATTGGCGAGGTCTAAAAGCATTTTTTTCTCTTTCTAGGCAATGAGCAATAGCTTTACAATTCAGGATTGCCAGGCCAGTGGACTAGTTCTCTCTGTTACAGATATCTGATTGCGACAATTGCCATACAGTCCAATAAAAAAAGACATCACAGTGCATTTCCACAATACAGTGACCTGGATTTGCTGGGAGAGCCTGTACTTTGTCAGGTAAGGGTTTCACTCCCTTAGCAACCACATTGCCCTCGTGCTGCAGTGTATAACCATCCCCGTAATGAGCTGACCTACTTGAGGAGCCCGAAGCAAGCACACAGAAGCATTGTGGGTCCCCAAACATCACAGCCCCATGCACATCCGTCCCACCAGCCATGGTTCAAGGCTGCTGCTTGGGCTGTAACATGGGCAAGTCCTTTTTGATCAGGAATGTTATTTATTTTTATTTTATTTTTTTAAAAGATTTTATTTGTTTGTTTGACAGAGATCACAAGTAGGCAGAGAGGCAGGCAGAGAGAGAGAAAGGGAAGCAGGCTCCCTGCTGAGCAGAGAGCCTGATGCAGGGCTCGATCCCAGGACCCTGGGATCATTACCTGAGCCAAAGGCAGAGGCTTTAACCCACTGAGCCACCCAGGCGCCCCTTTATTTTATTTTTAAGACTTATTTATTTGAGAGAGAGATAGAATGTGAGTCCAGGGGATGGGGCAGAGGGAGAGGAAGACTCCCAGCAGACTTCCCACTGAGTTCAGAGCCTCCACGCAGGCTTCATCTCATGAGCCTGAGATCATCACCTGAACCAAAATCAGGGGTTGGAGGGTAACCAACTGAGCCACCCAGGAGCCCCATAGAAAGTTTCTGTACCCACCTAAACTTTCTATAATTTAAAATATACCATTAGCTTTTTATAGTAAGCATGGGAATAAACAAATAAACTGGATGACTTCTGCAGTAATTATGGATATACAGAATAAAAAAATCATTGCTATTATTGTACTATACTATTATAATGTCGAATATAGTCTTTATTTCTATTTTCAAATATGATGATTTATGATCTTTATATTGGGCCCTATTTCTAGCCATCCCTACGTATACATTGCACTGTAGGAAGTGAAAGAATCTTGAAATAAGATGTCCCTCTCCTTCAGGTTTCTGAAGATAACACTCATTTCTTTTACCATTCATTGAGAATGAGCTCATATGATTCATAATAATGTAGGATTTTTTTTTAAAACAATGCCTAGGAGGTTTGAGCTGTGCATAAATAATTTAAAACAGACGTCATTAGGATACTGAGCTTATGTTCCCATAAAAATCTGCCTAGTTCTCTTGAATTTTATGGCAGTAGAAAGCTAAGTCTCCCTGAACAGAGAGACTTAGCTAACTATAGTACCACAGACTTGGATAGATAAAAGATTTCAGTGAGGAGTTTCAAATCACAAAAGGCACAGTGAGAGTTGACGAGGCCCTCATCTTCCATCATTTAGAAAAACCACTTCTGTCTTCTCCAGGAACATTTCATAGCCCCACTGCATAGTCTTGGCCGTGACTTAGACATGTATATTATATTTTTGTTTCTCATTATTGGGGGAGGTTTTCCTTTCCTTCTCTTTTTTGACATGAGGGACAATTTGATGACAAGCAGAAAAATAGGCCATTGGATAGATAAAGGCTCTGGCTTGAGATTTAAAAAAAAAAAAAGAACAAGGCTTCCAGTTCTGGGTCTGGGTGACCTGCATTTCTGTGATAGGACAACATATCCCACCATGTCTCTGAGCCTCAGTTTCATGATCTACAGAAAGGAGAGCAGTAGACTGGCTTAACTTTGAAGTTTCGATTTGGACTGGAAAATTCTAGGATTTCAATCCAGTTTTAGCTGTGATAACTACAAGACAACGTGGTAGCTGTAGGAGATTACTGCGTATTCTGTAACACCAAATTCATAAGGCGGAAATGTAATTGAGGTTCTTTTGAGAGCAGTCCACTGGCCCCTGGGACATTGCTGTTGAAGTTAAATGTCATCCCCACTCTTAACGCTTCCTTCCATTGAAGGGGGTATCCACCATGTGATACCTTCCCATCTCTGCACTCATACTCCTTCCTTAGGGAGATGCAGTGACTTGGGTTGCTAGTGGGTTTGATGTAGGAAAGATGTTGGGGTTTGGAGCCAACAACCACGAAAAAATTCTTGAGACAGCTTTGGTGCAAAAAGGTGGCTTTATGAAAGCACCAAGACAGGACCCATGGGCAGAAGGAGATGCACTGGGTCATGAGGAGTGGCCCGTTATATACTCTCAGGTTGGGAGGGGGTTAAGGATAGCAAAAATCTCTAGGGAATATTGGAAGCAAGGTTTCCAGTACCTTGAGGGGGCTAGCTATTGTTGGGGAAAGGTCGTTTATTACTGTCTAGTACAACCTTGGTCATGAGACCCTTCAGATATATCTTGGTGGGTCATGTGCTTGGGGGAAGATTGCCAACATATATCTTGGTGGGGGAGGGGTAGAGATAAAGGAAGTTTCCAAGGGAATTTTTATGCAGAAGTAGACTCAGGGTCTTGGGGGGTTGGGCTAAGATTGCTTTTCACTCTTAACAAATTATTAACATCGAGGCAGCTGAGTTCCTAGAGGAATGTCACTCTGCCTGTTTCAAGGACTTGTCAGTAGGCTGTAAGTAGTAAGTAAATTTCATTTTTCATTTGCCTTTGTTTCCCACATTAGGTTTAGAGTACCCACATCTGGATAGAGTAGCCAACCCTTCCCTCTGTAGTCCTCTTTGGAGCTGGTGGACCTACACAGAATGTGTATCCTGCTCTGTTCTTTCACCCTATAGGTTTTGTTTTGTTTTGTTTTTAAAGATTTTATTTGTTTCAGAGAGAGAGAGAGAGCTCCTGATTTGGGGGAGGGGCGGGTCATGGAGGGACAGTGGGAGAAGCTGACTCCCAACTGAATGGGGAACCTGATGTGGGACTCGATCCCGGGGCAGATGCTTAACCGACTGAGCCACCCATATGCCCCTTCACGGCATAAGTTTAAAGCCAAGGTCCTGCCTGGGGAGGTCTGTAGTCATCCATGGGTGAGTTTGCCTAGTTCTGGAGTTTAGTATTAAGAAAACATTTCTCTCTTAAATCCAAGCCACACGTTCTGCAATGTCAGCTTTCTTAGCCGTAAACATGATGTTTTGGTTTCCTTCTGTTTTTTTTTGTTGTTGTTATCTATTTCCCCTCAAGCACTTCAGAGATTAGAGGTGCTATTTTGGGGGCCCCCTGAAGTCACAACAAGCAGTACTAGATTGTAATAACATATGATGCTGGCCATGAACTGCCATGCACTTTCCACCTAGATTCATATAGGTCTATCCAGCCTTGATTGTCTCTGGGAAGGCCCTGACAGCATCACTGCAAATTCCGGCATCCAGAATGCCAGATTATTATCTTAGTGAGCAATTACACAGCTGTGTGACACTCTCGATTCTAAATCGGAAGCCAAATATTGAAAACAATCACCGTGTGCCTTAAATATATTGCCTCCCGCTTACTGCAGAACAGAGTCAAGATGGGAAGGAAGAGGTTCTTATTTCCCGGGGGTGCCAGGGTGGCTCAGTCTGTTAGACGTCCAACTCTTGCTTTCAGTGCAGGTCATAATCTCAGGGTCCTGGGGTCGAGCCCGAAGTCAGGCTCCCTGCTCACCTGGGGAGTATGCTTCTCCCTCTGCCTCTTCTCATGGCTTGTGTTTCTCTCTCTCTCACTCCCAGTCAAGATGGGAAGGAAGAGGTTCTTATTTGCTGGGTGAAAGCTGCTTAACCAATCTACCCTTATTACAATTTGTTTTCCCGGGGGTGCCAGGGTGGCTCAGTCTGTTAGACGTCCAACTCTTGCTTTTGGTGCAGGTCATGATCTCAGCGTCCTGGGGTCGAGCCCGAAGTCAGGCTCCCTGCTCACCTGGGGAGTATGCTTCTCCCTCTGCCTCTTCTCATGGCTTGTGTTCTCTCTCTCTCTCACTCCCTCTGTCTCAAATAAATAAATAAAACCTTAAAAAATTCTTGTTTTCACCTTAGATCCAGAAAGAAGGGCTTGAAGTCACAGGAGCTATATAATTTAATAAATATTTGAGGACCTAGTATAGCCCCGGACTTCTGTAGATCCTGGGGGATACAGCTGTGGACTGAAGAGAACAAAAATCCATTTTCTCAAGGAGCTTGTATTTCAGTGGGAGGAGGTACACAATAACCCAAATAGTTAAGTAAATAATGTAAATAAATAAATCAGTACAGAAATGCAATGTAGTGGCCCAATGTTTGGAATCAAACAGCCTGGAGTCAAGGGTACATCCCTTGCAAGCTGTGTGACTTTTGGGAAAGTCCTTCACCTCTCTGTGCCTCAGTTTCCCCATCAGCAAAATGGGGTTCATAAATTTGAAAAGAGGAGGAGAGGAAAGCAGAAGAGAGAGAATGAAGGAACTGTGCAACAGCGTGGCTTCAGCTGGTATGGGCTGCCCCGCAGGAGGTTCTGGACTGTGACCCATGTGACAGAGTTTGTCCCCCACATTGAGACAAGTGGCTGGGCGAAGCGGAGACAGGGTCTGACCTAGATATTGGCTTTTCCAGGCAGGCCAGTCATTTGATGCTTCCTCAAATTCTTTTTTTTCCTCTTTCTTTGAAGGCAACTTGAATATAATTTTTTCATTAATTTATTTTTTCAATATGTGAATCACTAAGATGGCTTAGAAATCAAAACTATAGACAAAGATGTACACGGAGAACTCTGGTTGCTGTCCCTGTCCTCGTCTACCATGCTCCTGCCACCCCTTCCCCACCCCCACCCCATAGGCAACCACTTTTGTTAGTTTCTTGGATCCTTTCCATGACTTGAACATAGGAGCAAATCCAAATGTGTAGAGTTATTTTCCTTTTTGTCTTACACAAAAGTCGGCAGCTATCTCTTTTTTTCTCTTCTTCATTTTTTTTTCCTACCTATCCTAGAGGTATTTCTACATTAGCAAAGAAAACACACACACACACACACACACTCTCTCTCTCTCTCTTTTTAACATTTTGTTTATTTATTTGAGAGAGAGAGAGAGAGCATGAGCCAGGGAGGGGATAGAGAGCAGAGGGACAAGCAGATTCCCCACTGAGCAGAGAGCCTGACCAGGGCTCCATCCCAGGACCATGAGATCATCACTTGAGCTGAAGTCAGGCACTTAACCGACTGAGCCACCCAGGCACCCCTATCATAGAAAATTTTCTTATTCTTTTTTTTCCTAGCTTCATAGAATTCTGTCCTGTGGATGTGCCACATTTTATTTAACTAGGCCCCCCTAGAGAAATGCTAGGGTTGTTTCTCATTTTTGCTTAGACTGCAAGGAATTCACCGGTAACAGAATTTTGCACATCTGTAAGTATGTACAAGTTCACATGGTTCGTAAGTGGTGAGAGCATAATTCTCAGCAGGGGGATTACTGGCCCAAAGAGCAAGAGCATTTACATGTAAACAAAAATTTTTTAAATCTTTATTTATTTATTTATTTGACAGACAGAGATCACAAGTAGACAGTGAGACAGGCAGAGAGAGAGGAAGGGAAGCAGGCTCCCTGCCAAGCAGAGAGCCCGATGCGGGGCTCGATCCCAGGACCCTAGGACCATGACCCGAGCTGAAATCAGAGGCTTTAACCCACTGAACCACCCAGGCGCCCCTACATGTAAATTTTTAATAGTGATTGTAGTTTCTCTCCAAACCTATATTCTATAAATAGTTCCAGGTTTCGTCCTAGGGAAGCTGAACCCTGCCACAGGCAAAGACAGCAAAAAAGTGCCATAGGGGGCACCTTGCTTCCTCCTCTCCATGATTCAAGTCTGGCTCCAAACTGGAATATTCCACACACAAAGCCATGCAGATAGCCTCACATCCTCAGAAGGCAGCATATTTATCATGGATCGTAACTGGGGCCAGAGCCTTGGGTGTCTTGACCTCTATTCCAAGCAGCTTATCTAAGTGTCGCTTTCAGCCACACGGTGTTTGTCCCTGAGAGGAGTTATGGTGGCTTTGTACAGTGTTGACTTAGCTATATTGGAACTGCCCTGTCCAGATACCCGGGTAAAGGAATATCCTGGATGCTTCAGAGTTATGGTTGCCACAAGAGACATATGTAGGATATTTGAGAGGCGGAAACGAAGCAGCAGCCATTTTGGAAGTCAGTAGAAGCAGCCGGGAATGGCCGCAGAGGTCCCAGTGGGTTCCATTTTGTTCATGCTTTTCCCACTCTGAATCCAGCTCTTCTTCCCAACTCCTCGTCCTACTGACCAGCGGTGACTCCAGACCTACCGTGAGGTGCTCTGCTGTGAACTCACAGAAGTGGAAGCCACAAAGAGCCGACAACCTTCCAGATGCTTCTACACCAGCCTCTTTGTAGTTCCTCTCCAGCCATTGGTTTCACCCAACATCAGCAAGCTCTGACTTGTCCACCAAGGGTGGGTAGGATTTTCCTCTGGTACTTTTGGAAACTTTTCTTCCTCAGCTTCTCCCCAAACTGTGTAAGGTCTAACACCATAATACTAATCTATCCTACAAAACTCCTAGTAGTCTTGCTTCCCTGGTTGAAATTTACTGATACATCATCATTCCTCATATATTGCTAAACCAGACACTTTTCTGGATGGCTGTCCTTGAATATAATCAATATATGTCAATATAGTCAATATAATCAATGTAACATTGAATATAATATCCTTGGCTATCTGGAAGGGGAGATACAAAAGAGCTCTTTTCAGGAGGATTTTTTTTTTTTTTAAGATTTTATTTATTTGACAAAGATCACCAGTAGGCAGAGAGGCAGGTAGAGAGAGAGAGGAAGGAAAGCAGGCTCCCCACTGAGCAGAGAGCCTGATGCGGGGCTCTATCCCAGGACGCTAAGATCATGACCTGAGCCGAAGGCAGAGGCTTTAACCCACTGAGCCACCCAGGCGCCCCTTCAGGAGGATCTTAATCAGTCAATCAATCAATCAAACTAAAGACCGTGTCACTGAGACAAACAGTTACTGGGGATGAGAGACACTGTGGAAAGACAAACTATCCCCGTTCATATCTTGCAAAGAGCTAAAAATCTTCTCCCATCTCCAGAGCTGGACCTTCTGGCTTCTTCTCCTTGCTTTGGCGTTGAGTGTTTCTACCTCATCATATAGCCCTATGCTGAAGGGAGACCAGCAGGATTCAATTCAAGTCACCAAATGGCTAAATGTACTCATTCATAACCTTGTGGTATAATGGGAATCATGTTGGCCTGAGGCGCATAGGATTTGGTGTCTGGTCCTCATTGCCAAGAACCATCTGTAGGATCAAGGCAAAGTCAGCCAGCCTCTCTGGGCTTCAGGTTTTTGTCATGTGTTTTATGAGAACAATGCTAATTGAATAGATTATAGATCTTCTGTCACGGACCTGAATTCATTGCTCTTGCAAAAACCTTTTTAAAAACTTGCATTTCGGTTATTTATACAGTATGCCCCCCTTATCTGTGGCTTTTGCTTTTTGTGGTTTCAGTTACCCACAGTCAACTGCAGACCGGAAGCCGACGAGCCTCCTTCTGACGCATGGTCAGAAGGTCAGTAGCCGCGAAACGCCATGTCCCAATGCCTCCGTCATTCGCCTCACTTCTCATCACAGAGGCATTTTATCATCTCACCTCAAGAAGAAGGGTAAGTACCACACAAGATATTTTGATCAAGAGAGAACATGTTCACGTAACTTTTGATGATGGTATATTGCTAACATTTGTTCTATTTTATTATTAGTTATTGTTAGCCTCTTATTGCACCTAATTTATAAGTTAAGCTTGACTGTATGTATAGGAAAAAGACATAGTAAATATGGGGTTCAGTCCAACCTATGGCTTCAGGCATCCACTGGGGTCTTGGGACATATCCCCATCAGTAAGAGGGGATTGTATTAGAGTTCTACAGAGTATGGCACGTGCATTCCAAAAGTGCTAGAATACTAAGAACTTGGATTGACATGGGCAACTTCACTTGATCCAAACGTTGGATGCTCTTGTGTCCTGGTTGTATCATGTGGAGCCATTCTGAGGAGACTCTGGGAGTTCCAGAACACAGGAGGGTTGAAGTTGGTTTCCTCACTCTTGCATTTGCTTTCAGTACAGTGTGCAGTACAGTGTGATGTATTACAGTTTATGCCTGCCCAGTTCTATGAGCACAACATTTTTCAATAATAGTCACTGGTTTTAATTAAAATAACTCTCATAAAATAGACAAATGACGGAAAAGAGTTCCTGCAAGGAAACCATGGATCGAAGTGAAAACAGTAACACAAATGCAAACAAACAACAAAAATGACAAAACAGACACTTTCACTCCTAAAACAAAGTCTTGGCTACCCACATTAAAAGGTAAAAATAACATGAGCCAAATTTGATCTGACCAAAAAGCTCGGCAAAAATACTCAAAATCACCAAGTTTACAATTGTATTCACACCTGCTATCATTTACGAGGAGCCTCTTCTCTTTTCTTTAAATTTTAAAAAATTGTCTTCTATTTTTTAAAGGGTTTATTTATTTATTTGAGAGAGAGCGTGAGAGAGCACAAGCAGGGAGGGGGGCAGAGGAAGAGGAAGAAGCAGACTCCCCACTTAGCAGGGAACCCAATGTGGATCCCAGGACCCTGGGATCATGACCTGAGCTGAAGGCAGACATTTAACCGACTGAACCACCCAGGCGCCCCAACAAAGAGCTCTTCCTTAAGGCATATTGTGTCCTAAAATATTAATGAGTGTAGTAGGATACCATCATGATTAGCAGGGCATTTAGAAGTGTTATTTATTTCACTGTATGTTCTCTTTGTGTCTGTAGGTATTGTAATGCTCATTGCACTTCGGTGAGTACACTGTTAGAGGTATGCGCTGAAGACTTCTTACCGATTAGAGGGGCAAAACACTGCTTCGGACAGAGACTGACATATCCACATGTCCACCCGACTTATTTTTTTTTATTATTGTTTTATTTTTATTATTTTATTTTTTATAAACATATAATGTATTATTAGCCCCAGGGTACAGGTCTGTGAATCACCAGGTTTACACACTTCACAGCACTCACCAAAGCACATACCCTCCCCAGTGTCCATAACCCCACCCCCCTTTCCCAACCCCCCTCCCCCCAGCATCCCTCAGTTTGTTTTGTGAGATTAAGTGTCACTTATGGTTTGTCTCCCTCCCAATCCCATCTTGTTTCATTTATTCTTCTCCTGCCCCCTTAACCCCCCATGTTGCATCACCACTTCCTCATATCAGGGAGATCATATGATAGTTGTCTTTCTCTGCTTGACTTATTTCGCTAAGCATGATACGTTCTAGTTCCATCCATGTTGTCGCAAATGGCAAGATTTCATTTCTTTTGATGGCTGCATTGTATTCCATTCCATTCAACTTGTGAAGAAGATGTGGGGGGGGTGGTCCACCTCGGACTCTGCATTTCAGCATTGTCAGATATTAGTTACTCTACTTTTCATGACCTCCGACATAATTATAGAAATTAAGAAAAGGATTGCATTTGGAAACTCAGAGTTCTCATTTCAATGGTCAGGTCCCTTTCCCCCAACTTCAAGGAAACAAAAAACTAAGTTCAATCATCTTCCAGTGAGTTGTTTTCTCCCTCACTTTCATCCGATTCAACATCTAAATAAATCCACATTGCTAACTGGTTAGTTTTTTGGGGCCAAAGGGAATCTGTGAAGATTTTTCAGATTCAGAAAAGACTTTTGTTAGGGTCTTGAATATGTGCAATATTTATTTTTAGGTCTAGTTTGCAGATCAACGTTACTTTTGTTCAGGAACAACAACAAAAATCTCCTTGGTTTGTGCATAGATTGATTATTTATGGGTATACTACTTAAAAGCGTGCTTTATGTAGAAAATGGCCATATTTAATACTGTTATTTTTAAACTAGCAACATATAAACGGAGACAGAAACGAAATTCGGTGTAAATGTGGGCTAAATTGTGCACCCATAACAGATGATCCCTTAAATCTTAGTGAGTGGATGCCGTAAATATTTATCGTTTGCTCATACTACATGTCTAGGGCTGGTTGGCAGGTGGGGCTCTGCTGACTGAAATCTCTCAAGGACTGTGATTGTCCCCAAATATATCCAGAGCCTGTGAATATGTCACTTCATGTGGCAAAGGGCTCTTTGCTGGTGTGATTAAGTTAGAGCTCTTGGGATGGGGCGATTATCTTGGGTTACCCAGGTGGGCCCCATGTAATCACAAGAGCCCTCATAAGAGGGAGGCAAACAGGTCAGAAGCAATAGTTATAGAAACTTACCTGAAATAATCGTCTAAGCCTAGCAGTTGCCGGAGAAACATTCTCAATTATTTGGGAGTTTAAAGATAGACAGGTGGTGGTGGGGAACCTCGGGGGCTCAGTCGGTTAAGCATCTGACTCTTGATTTCAGCTCAGGTCATGATCTCAGGGTTGTAAGTTCGAGCCCCACATCTCTTTCTCCTTCTCCCTCTGCTCCACCCCCTCTCTCTCTTAAAAAAAAAAAAAAAAAAAAGATATATAGATGGTGAACTTGCATGTATTTTTTTGAGGACAATGATGGAAGAAAAAAGTATCTTCCAAAGACCAAATGTCCAAACTTGGTGATTTTTCTAAACCAGAAGTTCTCAACTAGAGGCAGTTTTGTTCCTCAGGGCATACTTGGCAATGCCCAAACACATTTTTTGATTGTGACAAATGGAAGAAGGCGCTTCTGGCACCCAGTGGGTAGAGGCCAGTGAACCGTCTTACAATGAACAGGACAGTTCCCAAAACAAAGAGTCTTCTATCTGGTCCAAAATGTCAGTAGTGCCACTGGTGAGAAACCCTAGTGGAACCCCACATGGAAAGTAGGTAATCAGCACATGTTCTGTAGAGGCACATACGAAATGCACCATCCCAAAAGTGAAACCAGATAATAAGTCTGGAATGCCATCAGGACAGATTCCAAACTGAAGTAGAAGCATCTGGCACCACAGAGGCCCCTCATCTGTCATCCCTTATCTGGGATTCCGCCACCTCTGCAGACAGGTGATAAACCATTACTCTATGTGGCATCGCGTGCCCCATAGCATATCTTGCACATCCCCAAATATTTTAACGGGAATACAGTGCCCTTGTTTCTTCAGGGTGATTTATTTCTGCATGATTCGAGAGCTCGATGTAAGTGTGGCCCTATGGCTCACGTTCAAGGGGCTCACTTGGGTGATGTAAGCTAACCCAGGCCAAGGAGATGCAAGAGACATCAGGAAAATCAAGGGAATTTCAGTTCCTGGGAAGGTAACCAAGTGCAGGAATCAAAGCTCTGTCACGTTCAGGGCACAGAAAACCACCCAAGTTTGTTTAAAAGCGGAAGAGGGCTTATTGGTTCACATGACGGAGCTGATTTCTGGGTTAGTTCCTAGGACTCGACGAGGAGCTTTCATGTACCAGTCCCTGTTCTCAGGACTGGGCACCACCAGAACTTTCCTTCTCCCTCACTCTATTTCTCATCTCTCATTTCCTTTTGCAGAGATGCTTTCTCCCCCAGGGGCCTGGTAGGGAAGATGGTTTCAGGCAGCTGAAATGTCACAGGCTCCCCACGGGGAAATTCTTTTTCCCATTATCCACGTATCAGACTCAGAAAAACAATCTCTGGCTCTGCTTGGGTCATTGCCCACTCCTGGATCACCCATTGTGTCTAGGGAAACAGGATTATGATTGGCCAGTTGTGTGTCATAGGCCCAATCCCGACATCAGGAGTGAAGTGACATTTTCAAACAGGGGAGTGGGAAATTAGGATCACTTTCCTGGATCCATGTTACTATGCTTTTTCTAGGGCTCATATTTCTTGAATGCAGCAGCCAGCCCCCAGCGGCTAGCAGGAGCTGGTCTTGTGACAGCTTTCCTCCCTGCCTGAGCAGGGCTACCCTGGAGACCCCAGGCTGAGCTGTCCAGCTAAGAAGCTGACCCTCTTCATGTGGGACATCTGTCCTGCACGAATAGGCCCTTTGTAGTAGAGACTCACAGAAGCAGAATCCCATGGTGGGAGCTCACTGATACATAGTGAGCGGTTAGAGGCACTTCTGGTTTGTTCGGTTTGGTTCCCAAGTTTTTATTCAAGAACTCCTGCAAAACCATTCCAGATAAACGAGTTTTGATCTTGTCTTCCTACTCTTCTTCATCCTTGCTAATCTAGCAGTCATGCAACTGGTGACTCTCTTTCCTGTTACCAGCTATGTGCAACCAAGCATGCAGACTGTTCTCCAAATCTTTCTTGGTGAAAAACTTCAAGTACTATTGGGAAGAAGTCACGTCAGAAGTTATGGTCATCTTGCTTTTGCTCCTTTCAACATACACAACCCCTCCACCAAGACCTCCAGCTTTTCCATTCACTTTGATTCTTAACCCTCAAAGGTCTTTAAAATTGGCGGCATCCGTGATTTCACCTTCTACAGGGTGAATGCAGTCAAGGGTGAACTTCAGAATGTGTTTCTTTTCTTGCCGCCCACAGGTTTATTAACGGGTGCCACTGTGACAGTGGAGGCAGAAAGATTAATCACCCTCAGAGGATGTGGGAAGGTGGTGGACAAACAGACTCTCTCTGAAGGCCCCCCGGTGACTAATGGGCCCCCATAGTCATTGGGCGATGGGAGAGAAGAAGCAGTCTGTGGAGTCCAGTAGACTGAGTTCCAACCCACTTCTACCACTTGCTGGCTGTGTAACCTGCTAGACTGCTCTAAGCCCCACCTTCCTCCCCTAGAAAATGGGCCAGCAACCCTACCTCTCAAGGATTCTATGAGATAATCTATGAGATCACCTACGTGTAGCACCTGCATCCAGTAAATGCTCTAAAATGCTTCTTTCCGGGGTGCCTGGGTAGCTCAGTTGGTTAAGTGTCTGGTTTCAGCGCAGGTCATGATCCCAGAGTCCTGGGATTGAGCCCCGAATCAGGCTCCCTGGTCAGCGGGAAGCCTGCCCCTTTCTCTCCCCATCCCCCTGCTTGTGTTCCCTCTCTCTCTGTCTCTCTGTCAAATAAATAAATAAAATCATTTAAATAAATAAATAAATAAATAAATAAGGAAATAAATATATTTCTTTAAAAAATATAAAATGCTTCTTTTCTCTCTTCTCTGTGGATTTTGGTTTGCTTTTAACAAAACCTAAAGGTGCTGGATTTCTTTCAATTTGGGAATATATAGCTCCACCTGTAGGAACCATTTGGAATGTTGAGAAGAACCCCCAAGTAATACATTTGAAAATATCTAATAAATTACACATTAAAATATAAGACACACATGATAATTTGGTAAATATACTAACCAGTCATAACTCAATCTTCATGTTCCCGGATGGAATGACTTTAGATCTGAAAGGACACTAAAAATAAATATTGGAAAAAATTCCCTTCACTTCACCCCACCCTTTCAAAGTCCAAATTCCCTTTTCGCTCTGAAGTTTCAAAATATCTCTACATTTCTCTTCTCCAGTGGGTAAACTACCACTAGTGTGCAAATGACTTACCCAATAGTAACTCATAGGTCTGTCTGTACACCCTCCAAGTTCCTAAGAATAAAGAACACAGAGCCTTTTTAGAACAGTGCTATTTGAATAAATATTCTGGGGAAAGTACTTTGAGAACTAACTGTATTTCTAAAGATTTCTTAGTAATGATAATTTATCCCAGCCTGAGCAAGAATGGAGATTTGTACTTCAAAATCAATGGATAATGTATCCTAGCAACCTGGAGTTTAAAACTTTTTATTAGTCTTCCCTTGCAGTTGGCATATCCAAAGGGAGAAACCCAAACATCATTAAATGGAGAGTTTACGCATCAGGCATGGAGTATAAGAGATCTTCATTTTCTGTTGCAGCTGAGAGTATCTTTGGAGCTCCAGTTGGTTGGCATACACGAGATGAAATATACACTTCAATTATGACTTGACAAGTTTAACTTACCCAAGGAAGATCTTAAATCTTGTTGATTTTTTTTTTTTTTTGCTGTTTCAATTAGCTTACTTCCAAAGCAAGTATGCTATACTTATGCGACTATGTTGAATGTATGAAATTTATTGCTCCTTTTATCTATCAGCCTACTTCAAAAGAAGAAAGTGTACAAAGAATGCATGAAATTAGCTCAATCATTTATTTAACTGGGTAAGAATCCATAAGGGAAATTCATTTATGGGGATCATCCGGGATTCTTTATTGCCTTACTTTCTACTGGGGTTGGTTTCTCTTCCTAAGGAATGACAGCCTTTCTTCCCAAACCAAAAACTGTCACGAAGGTGAAATGAAATCACACAGAGTCAACGTTGGCATAAAGCAAGTTTTCTGCGACTCTTGATCTTGGGGTTGTGAGTTTAAGCCCCACGTTGGAGGCAGAGATTATTTTAAATTTAAAAAAAAAAAAAAGAAGAAGAAAAGAACTGCTGATCATGAGCAATTTCAGGGTTCATTGTTTTTTGTTTTTTTGGTTTTTTTCTTTTTTTTGCCTCCCAAGTATTGAATAAATTCTGTATCAACTATAAAGAGAAATTTGGAGTTGGTAAGGAACCAAGAGAATATTTATTCCAAGTTCATTTTTTGCAGCTGAAGCTGAAGGCCAGAGAGGCTAAGTGACTTACGAAGGACACCCCAGTCAGTTGCTGTGGGTGGTGTGGTTGTCCCTGGACCCTGTCCCACACCAGGGCTGGCTTCAAGCATTAAATCCTCCTTGGTTCTATGTGGTAGAATCATTTACTCTGGGATCAGACCTTCCTCTTTTTGCTGCTCATACACAGATGACTCTATCCTAAATATGTCACCCTGATCCTGTATTTTGTACAAAAATAGCTTCCCGGTTTTAATGGCTGGCTATTTCTCACTTTTATTACCTGATATAATTACCCCTTGCCCAGTCTTCTGTGTGGCTCGTGTGATTCATGGCTGTTATTAGCCGCAAGCCCGAATGCACTTTGGAAGGAGTCTTCCAAGCAAGGTCATTGATCAGGTACTGTGCAATCTCATTTGATTATTTTAATGTCTCGGGAGCACGAGAGATTTAGGTAGCCAGCTTTTGAAAGGGTTGCTTCTTTTTATAGCTCTGAGGCGAGTTGGCTTTTGGGAGTGGAAAGTTGTCCCATTTTTCAAATACGGGAAAAGAATTTTTAAACACCCACCCACCTATTTAGGAATGATCCTAGGCGAGCTCTGGATGAAAAACCATCATGTAGGATTTAGGGTGATGTTTTTGAAGTTTAATCCCCAAACTGAATGAGTATCTCAAGATCAGGTATGAGCAGTGTGGCTCTCTTTTTCAGTTATCCGAACTGATCTGTCCTACTTGTAACTCGAATTATTATTACCTGGGAATCAGTCCTTTACAGGCTGCCCCGAGTGATTTCTGAGCCTCCCTGGGCTGCACTTCAACTGTTTTCTCACCGGTTCCTCTTGCCATGACCTTGTGTGTGTGGCTGACCCTCACGGAGTCTTTTCTGTTGGCCAAGGTGGTCTTCTCCTGAGAACGGGTGGTATTTTCACCAGTGAGTTGGTAAGGCAGGCACTACTCACATTCCCATATCTTCACTCTCTCAGCCTCTGGTTTAAGGGTAGTTTCCTGAAGATTTAATGATAACGAAAGGGATGTACAACAGGACAGAGAAAGACCAGAAGGACTCAGTTTCTCTAATAATACTCCAGCTCCCTGCCTGGTCCCCAGCATCCCTTCCCTAGGCTGGGGCAGCTCACTCTGTACTGAAGGTTCTAAATTCCGTAGGGTTTGTGCCAACCGTCTCCCATCCCTAGAGAGAAAGGGGAGTTTCTTCCTCACTTCTGTCTTTGGCCCCCGTACTGCAGACAATTATTCTATTGCATGGATGATTAAGAGTCGGAGATGCTCATTTCTTACTGGGGCAACTGTATGGGAGAAAATGGTCGAGCCCTATGGCCTCGCTAAGATAATCACATCATGGCTCGATATTAGCACATTTCCCCAAAGCAAGGTTATTCAAATGCAAAAACACGTGCGTGAGCTATCAAAAACCCAATCCAGGTTGAGTTGTTAGTTCCAAGCTCAGTCCGGATAATTCCATCTCAGTTCATCAAGGGGTTGTAAATGGGTAGGGCTAGAGGGCTAGCCTGCCCTGAAGTTGTCTTGTGACGCAAAGAAACGTTTCTCCATGTAGCACTTTGCAGAGTGTAGACATAAATGTGCCTTCACCGTGAAAGCCTCACTTCGGGATTCCTGCGCTGCCCGGAGTGAAAGCCTCACTTCGGGATTCCTGCGCTGCCCGGCTGGTATCTGAGTGTCTTCTTCCCGCCCCCCTACCCCTTTGCACATTCCTCTCGAAAGCTGAAGGCCTGGATGGACAAGTGAGGTCAGTGGGGAGGTCCTTGGGGGTCCGAACGTGGCAGAAAAGGGCAGTGGATGGATTTGATGGCGGGGGGGGGGGTAAATGGATTTATGGAGAGGAATCAGCCCAATGCTTGAGGTGAGAGTGTTTAGGGAGATTCTGATCCCCATTGGGAACTCTAGAATATTATCACTCCATCAAGACCTTGGGTTTTCTTTTCTTTTTCTTTCTTTCTTTTTCTTTTTTTAAGATTTTATTTATTTGACAGACAGAGATCACAAGTAGGCAGAGAGGTAGGCCGAGAGAGAGGAAGGGAAGCAGGCTCCCTGCTGAGCAGCGAGCCCAATTCGGGGCTGGATCCCAGGACCCTGGTATCATGACCTGAACTGAAGGCGGAGGCTTTCACCCACTGAGCCACCCAGGCGCCCAAGGATTTTTCTTGAAGATAGGATTTCATAACTGTAGCCTGGCTCTGTGTGTGTGTGTGTGTGTGTGTGTGTGTGTGTGCACGCGCATGTGTATCTCTGTGTGTATCCGTGTGTGTATGTCTGTGTGTGTATGTGTGTGTATGTCTGTGTGTATGCATGTCTCTGGAGGTATTGTGTGTGTCTGTGTGTCTGTAAGTGTATGGCGATGTGTGTGTGTTTCCCTGAAATCAGGGGCTTGGGCCCCACAGAAAAGAGGCACTTCTGAGATGGAAGACCCAGAACTCACACACTGTGGTGCTTCTGAGCCCCTGAGGTGTGGATACCCAAAGCTGGCCTTCCTTGGGCAACTCAGGGCTAACTGGCACCTGGGAGAGGGATCTTGGGGGCCTGAATGGCTGTGATTTGGGTTATGCAAGGACAGTTTTGGTGTGGTACTGGAGGACCATCCTGCTTAGGGGAACCATCAGGCCAGCACTGGCCCGAATATTTGAGGGGCTCATGCATTAGTATAAATGAAAGCATGTATACCGTATCTCTAACTATTCGCAAAGCATAAATCCAGCCATGTTACCACTTCGCCCTGGTGTCCGACGTGGTCACAGCACTCCGCAGGGATCGTCCTCGCAAGTTGGAGGCTGAAGGAGTCACGCCGTCCCCACTACCTGCAAGTGGGAACCCAGCTCCCCTGGCAGCCGAGGCTCTGGGCTCAGGCTCTCGCGGGTGAATTCACCTGCCTGGACCAGGACCAGGTACTGGCCTGGACCACATTTTCCTGGGGAGTTCCAGCTCTCAAGGCCTCCACCATCCCAGCAGGAGGGTTCCATTGTCAAAGTGCATTGGGAAATGGTACACCCTATTTCTGTGCCCACTCCTCTGGAGAGTCACAATTTATATTATAGTGTAGAGTCACGCTTATGACAGATGTAGGATAAGAAAATCTGCTCGACACTGTTTAACTCGGCATTGCCCAGGTGGAGCACTTTTTTGGGGAAACTACTGCTTCTTTTTCTTCTTCTCCCTCCTCCCCTTCCTCCTCTTCCTCCCCCTCCTCCTCCTCCTTCTTCCTCAGTGATAACCCAGAGCATCATGTTCTCACCTAAGGAACTACTTCTTTGGAAGTTTATTTTAATTAATTGATTAATTAATTACTTAATTGAGCTTGGACTTCACCCATTTCCCCCTCTTCCCGCATTTAGGCAAATGTGTAGCAGTACTATTAGGTTTGGTGCATTCCCACTCAATACTAGTCCTTAACCTTTGAAAGGAATGTAGATTTTACTGATACCTTTCCCTCCAGTCTCCCCTCGGATGACTTGTAACAGATTGTTCACTCATTAATCCAGGGAAAGTACCACTGAACCTTAGACTTTATAATCAGAAGTTCAAGGTTTACAGTGTGTCCCCTGCGGTAAGCCCATCCAGCCACAGTTATTCAACTCTAAATTTTTTTTTTTTTTTTAATGACTCTGTGGTGAATTTGATACAGAATTTTCCCCACAGGCCCCCTGAGTTTTAGGACTCTACAGGGCAGTCTTAGGATAGTGCGGCAGGACTCTAATTCCAGTTTCTGCCCCGACACTAGGGAAGGGCTTTTGGACCACAGGGGCAGAGGACAGAAGGAAGCCTACTCCTCATTTTATAATACATAATTATTCCTGGGTCCTGCAAGGACCCTCTCTCATTCATTCATTCATTCATTCATTTATCTGGACCCAATTTATCATCAGGCATAGCAAGCATGCTGTTTTAGGGCTCATTAGTAAAAGTACGATTTTTAATTTTTTTTTTTTTTTTGGCAGACAAATGCAGAAGGACCCAGGGACTGTGGAAGTCAGAATGTAGTCCTGCATGTATGCACGCCCTTTATCATATGTCTGTCTCTGTCCTATTGTCCCCAGTAAGCAACGCTTTTAATGTGTATATTTATTTCTATTTTGTGTTTTTGAAAATGTGCATTATTTTTTGCACAATATATTTTTCATTGAAGTGGTGTTGTATTATTCTGTTTCTGGAATTTTTCACTAAGCACCATGGTTTTAAGATCAGTCTATGCTGGGAACCTCGGTGGCTCCATTGGTTAAGCGACTGCCTTCGGCTCAGGTCATGATCCTGGAGTCCTGGGATTGAGTCCCACATCCGGCTCCCTGCTTGGTAGGGAGTCTTCTTCTCCCTCTGGCCCTCCACCCTCTGATGCTCTCTTTCTCTCTCATTCTCTCTCAAATAAATAAACAAAATCTTAAAAAAAATTCAATCCATGCTTTTATAAGTATGTCCAACTCATTGCTTCTCCTTGCTGCAAAATAATCTGGTAGGCTTACATGTTTTACCATTCACCCTCCCATTGATGCACGCCCAAGCCTTTAGCTCCTTCCACTACCATGACACAGGACCTGCCACGTCTTTCCATGGACCTGGGTGGGAATTGCCCCAGGATATATGCTCAGCAGTTAACTTCTGAGTCAGAGGGCACACACATACTTCATTTGGCTAATAAAAACCAAAAGGCCTCTCCGGAAGAAATGCTGTGTTCCTACTTTTCATTTTGGAGGCTAGTCATGTCAGGGTTTGCTACCAGTTATTTTCTAGAATACATTAGGTAGTTCTATTTTATATGTTGGAGCAACTTGCATTGCACAGAAATGACTTGTTCTTTGAAAGTACGGGAATATGGGCAGTATGACTGCTTGGTGTTAAAGTCCATTTTTAAAGCCAATTCTCTGACAATGTTTCCAATTTCTTCCTTGGGTATTGGGTCGAACCAGTTTCAATGGATTTTTGTCTGCTGTTGACACCTAGGCAGGAATAACTAGGTTCATGGGACACCAGGATGTGTGGTTCTATTATCTGTTACTTTGTAACTCGCCATAGCAGCTGCTGAAGATGCTCTGTGCGCCAGGGGTGGCTCCAAAACACAGACTAGGATTTCATTCTCTATGTGTCTCACAAGATTGCTGTGGTCAATCTTGTGGTTGTTGTTCTTTTCTTGTTCTCAAATTTTTACTTTTATTTCTCTTTATTTTATTTTTGGCTTTTAAATTAATGGTGGTATCATGCACTTTTTGGCTTTAGCTTTTACGTATTATATATAATACTATATATTATAATATATATTACATACTATATATAATTGCCATATATAACACATATATATATATAGCATAGAAAAAATATATATACACCTATATATTTTTAAAATTTATTTATTCTCAAGGATTGTTTTCCTCCTGAGAAAGCCAAGGCTGGCAAATTACTGTTATAAATCATGTGATACGTTTGGAGTCTGAATCATTCTGACTACCCAGAGAACATTTTTTTTTTCCCCTTAATAATAGTCATTCCAAAATTGCACTTGTATCACAAAGCTGTCCTTTTCTAAATCCTGATTCAGGGATGACGATTTCAGTGACTGGGTGCCCCATTCCTGACTAATCATAGAAGTTAATATTAGAATGTTTCTAAAAAGGAAGTTATCAGTAAAAATGAGTTAACTTTTTCATTTCTCAAGTTCACTTGGCAAGTTACATTATACAGATATGCTCCATTTTATTTGTTTGTTTGTTTGTGTAGCAGATTCCATGCCCAGTGTGGAACCTAACACGGGGCCCAAACCCACCACCCTGAGATCAAGACCTGAGCTGAGATCAAGAGTCTTCAGACTCTTAAATGACCAAGTCACCCAGACATAACCCGGTGATAGTCCATTTTAAATAAACCCACTGTAGCTAGGTTTAAATTTCTAGAATTTGCAAGAGAAGGCTCACACATCTTCCTGAAGAGTCTTCTATTGGCTCTATCCATGAATGGTTTTTCCCATCCCACCCAAGAAATACCACTGGTCTTGCTAGTCATTGAGAGAATAAGATTTCCTTTTCCGATGTTACTATTATAACATATTTTATTGGAATGTAACTATTATAAAAAAGAAAAGATATGACAATCAGATACTAGAACGCAACGTGACGTAGAGGCTCAGGTGTCTTCCTTTCTCTGACATTCTCCAAGGGTAACCACAAATCCTAGATATTAAAGGGAAGTGTCCAGAAGAAAATCCTGGTATGAAAACAACTTTGTGGACTTCATATCACTAATTCCGGGGAACAAAGCTCGAAGGGTGTTTTCTAATCTTAATTTGTTGTACTTGAATATCTGATGGTGTCTTCTGGTTATCAGTGGGATGTTGGTGCTTTAATCTGTTAATTGATTCAACAAGCTTTCATTGACATTTACTCTATGCCAGGGATACAGTGTGAAGAAGTTCAACCACAAAAAAGTCCCTGCCCTCTACCAGCTTGCATTGCAATGGAGGAATTAGACCGTAAAGAGACAAAGTAACAAGGGCTGTTATAATTGTCTGGGGTTGCCATGTGGAGGGTGGAATGTGATGGGGAAGGGAGGAGGGAAGGGTAGTGGCCAAGATAGCAGACAGAGATGACCAAGACAGAGAGGTGGTGGCTTGAATGAGAACAACAGCAGTGGAGATGGAGAGAAATAGGCAGATTTGGGATCTAATGTGAAGTAGAGCGGTAGATCTCGGACAGATGATGTCAGGCTATCTAGGTTAGACTCTAGAAACAGACTCTGAGATGGAGATTTGAAAGCAGGAGTTTTTTGAGGAACATTCTCGAATGCCATTGAAAAAGTGAGGAGCACAGGGTGGGGCAGACAGAGATGTGGATCCACACTTAAAACAATGGCCTCAGACAATCGCAGAGGGAGATCTGAAGCTGCAATGGCTCTTGGGATATGTCCCCAGTTGAAGCAAGGAAGGGGTAGGTCTTTCTTTCCCTGGTGGACTCATCACTGGAAGGGGGCTGCCTCTGGAGGGGGGGGTACATAATCTTGGGCATTGCCACTACCTTAACAGGAGGGCAATTCCTGGAGAGGGACTCAAGTGGGGGTTGTCCGGACCCGGCGCTCTCAGTGTCTGAGAAGTGAGTGCCTAGATCGCAACTCAAGCATATGGATGGTACATCACAGCATCCATTAGGGTTCCCCTAACCCTTACTTCCATCAAAGTGGCTAACATGTTGCATTTTATCCCAAGCTGACGAAATGCTAAACTCTGATTTTAGATTCTCAAAACTTTTTTTTGAAGATTTTATTTTTAAGTAATCTTTATACCGAACATGGGGCTCAAACTTACAACCCCGAGATCAAGAGTCGCATACTCCTCCAATTTAGCCGGGCAGGCACCCCTAGATTCTCAAATTTGAGTGAGCATCAGAATCATCTGAGAAGTAAAGGGCAGCGTCCTAGACCCCATGCCCCCAGAGGTTGGTTCAGGGGTCTGCGTTGTGATGAGAATCTCCATTGTTAACAATAACAAGTATCTTAGGTTATTCTGACGCAGGAGTCCACAGATAACACTGTGACAGGAGAATTCTGAGAAGTTGCCAAGATGTCCTGTCCTTGGTACACACATCCTGCAGGATCCCAGGATTACTGGGATTTTACTCCTGTGATTAGACTAGATCATACCACACAGTCGTTTATCTGGTGGGTGTGTGGACCTAATGACACAACCCTTTAAAAGTGGAGAGTTTTCTCAGGGTGGTGGCAGAAGAGGAAGTCAGAGATTAGAAGCAGGAGAGAGATAGAAGGGGAGGGGCTGCTTGAGGATAAAAGAGTGGCAGAGAACATGGACTGCGTCCAGCAGCTGAGAGCGACCCCAGCTGACAGCAGTGAAAAAGGACCTCAGTCCCACAGTGGCAAGGGCCTGACTTCCACCAATGACAAGAATGAACTTGGAAACAAATTTCCCTTGTGTCAGGCTGCCTGACACCTTGATTACAGTCTCATGATGCCCAGAGCAGAGAGCCCAGCCAGGTCTTGCTGGGCATGTGACTTACAGAACAATGAGCTCACAAATGGGCGTTGTTTTAAGCTACTGAACTTATGGTATTTGTTGTGCAGTAATAGAAAAGTAAAGCAAAGCTGTGGCATTAAGCACGTCCTGGAGACAGAACAGAAAAAGGTTAAAGAGACAGGGTTCTGCCCCTGGTTGGGCTAGGTGAGAGCATGGCAAGAGAGGGAAGCTCCCCTAAGGTTCTTCCTGGTAAAATGGAGAAGGTATGCTCCACTCTCCCTCCCTCATGGGATTTTTTTTTTTTTTAAAGATTATATATATTATTTGAGAGGGAGAGAGAGAGAGAGAGCATATGAATGAGTGAGTGAAGGGCAGAGGGAGAAGTAGACTCCCTGAAGAGTGGGGAGGCTGATGCGGGGCTTGATCCCAAGACTCCGCAATCATGACCTGAGCCAAAGGCAGATGCCTAACCAACTGACCCATCCAGGCGCCCCCTCATGGGATTTTTGAGGACTCCAAGTTGGGTATAAACCCAAGAAACACTATAACAATATGAGCTTCAGGACTTACAAGATTCTTCATAGGAATTTTCCTAAATCGAGTATATAGCGTTTTGAATGAAAAAAAAATTTTTTTTCATGCCTCAAAGTTATATAGAGGACACTTCCCCTGAGACTGAAGCACATTCTGAAGCACCAAGCTACCCACAGGGGCTTGCCTGCCAAGTGCCAACAGACCATGCGACTCTGATTCCCACGAGCTCCCAGCCTGGGACTGCTCTTTATCGCTTCTCGCACAGCTAGTAGTTCAAGGGCCTCTGAAGGGGGGTCTGGGCAACAGGGAATGGAGTTAATGTACCAGGTGGGATTAAGCCAGGAAAACAGAAGCTATATTGTCTATTCCAACAGAGAGAATTTAATATAGAGATAGATGCGGGAGGGCTGACGGAGCAGAAAAGGCACACTGACTCAAACAGACAACCACTCCGGGAAGTAGCACCACCCCCCAGGGCTGCTGGGACAAAACAAAGAAGTTGGGAGGTTCAGAAACCAGACCTTAAGAGAATGGGCCTCTTGGAGCTGAGATGTAGATAATTGAGAAAGAAGCTCTGTCTCCGTGGTTCTGGCACCACTAAGGGGGTACAATGAGTCTGGTTCTGGGCATGTTGGAAAAAGCGGGAGCCTGGAACATTCCAGCTCGGGCGAAAGGCCACTGGTAGCACTATGGTCTCTCTAGTGGTAGAACCTAATAGGCAAGCAAACAGGCAAAAGAAAAATCTTGTTTGTTGAGTCCAGTCACCTCGTCTCTGCTTTGGAAAAGGTGGGGTTGGATCGGAGAAGCCAGGTCTTAATAACCAGCACAGGTGGTTTCCACTGTAGGCCAGGGAAGCCCAAGGTCATTTGAAGGACTTGAAGATCGTAGCTGGGCATGCAGACGCGAGATGGCTGGCTTATTATCAACTCGCATTTTGTCCTCAGCAGAGATCTCTGAACCAAGGTCATCTGAAAAGGACAGACTTCTCTTGCAAGAGAAACCTTGGAATGGTGGTAGAGGCATGGTTGCTGGGGTGAGAGACTACCTGTTCATGTGTCCTTGTGAAGGATGTTCTCCAGCAGAGCTGAGTGGATGGGCTAAGCTCCTGCTTCTCCACCAAGAGTGCTTGTTCCCCAGAGGGACACAGAAGAATGCCAGAAAGTGCATGAACCTGCATGTTAAGCATGGGGCCTTTTAGTGGAATGTCAATTTTGTTGGAGGGTTTTTAGGGGGAAATAATGTTCATATGGAAAAAATTATATGACAGAATGGGATGCAAAATCTACTTCTTGGATTAAAAAAAACCTTAAAGATGGTGGAAGTAGAAGTGGTCTCGTCTACTGCCACCCATCCTTCTGGGGTTCTTGAAAAAGTTTGGGAAGCATTCCTCCTCTTCACACTCAAGGAGTGGTCTTTTTGTCTGGAGAGGACTATTTACTTTTTTTTTTTTTTTTTTGTATTCAAAATTCCAACTATTTTAAAGTCATAAATATTAAAATTTCATTTTTTAAGCCTTTATGTTAAATTTAGAAAAAAAAAATTTTTTTAGTGATTTTATTTATTTATTTGAGAGAGAGAGAGAGAGAGAGAGCAAGCATGAGAGGAGAGAGATCAGTGGGAGAAACAGACTCCCTGCCAAGCAGGGAGTTTGATGTGGGACTCGATCCCAGGACTCCAGGATCATGACCTGAGCCGAAGGCAGTCGCCCAACCTACTGAGCCACCCAGGTGCCCCTAAATTTAGAAATCTTGTTAGACTTTTTATAAACCTAATAAAACAAGATCAAGGTAACATTAGAATAAATCAATTTGAACAGATTAATTTCCCCCAAACATCCGTCTCGTTTACAAACTTAAATTCCCTTAAACTTTTCAAAGCCTATATGTATGTATAATATATTTAATTTTCTTAAGTGCTTTTCAAATGTCTGACAAGACAAATTTATGACCTCACAAACAAAACTTTTCTGAGCCTTAGATAAGTCTTGTAGATTCAATAAATTTGTAAATGTAGTTACCTTTTTGTTCTCTTAAATATTTCAGAACTGGCTAAACATTTCTTCAAGATTCCTTTTGCTTTTCAACTTAAAATTACAACTTTCACCCAGAAGTCACAAATCTAATCTGTTGGATTTTCTCATCCACCATATTTTCTACCCCTTTCCAGAACACTTAGAGATGGTCCCAGGGATTACAAAGCTGATTCCCAAAGGGACTAGAAAGTTGTTGTCTCTGGATTTGCCTTGCTTCTTCATCTCTTTTCCATTCCAGTCTTTTCCAGGGTTGAAAAAGCATTTACTCAATTAGCAGGAGCAATTGTACCCTCTTGTGTTATCTAGATTATTCTGGACCAGCCATTCCTGGCCACAGCGCTGGCATTTAAAGTAGGGTACAGACCTGAGGATTCCATGCTCCATGTCACAGATGATCATGTCGGACTCTTCCCATTCCATTTGTGAAGAAGGAGTTTTGCATTCCCCTTTTGGATTACATTTAACATAGTTATTTCCTAGTGCTTTATTTCTCTATTCTTTCTTCTGCTCCTCCTGTCTGATATATTAGCACCTTTTCTTGCCTGACCCTGGTCACCACTTGGAGACATTTTCATTTATCTTCTGGCTCTTCCAGAAGCTTCTAGCTCTTGCTAGTAGCAGGCCAGCTGATGTAGGTACAGGTGGGAGAAGGCCTTGATCACTCCCTTTGGATACAACCTCAGGGGCAGAAAACAGGTGCTTAGTGCAAATGAACCATTGTATGTTCCAGAGGAGCAAGGAGAAGCATGAGTCATCAGCCCTCACCCCCTTTCATCTCCCCTCCTGTTGTTGCCATGGAAGAGATGTAACATTTGTGCTCCCCAGACAGGAGGCTGGTGCTCTAAAAATGCCTCTTGATGTCCCCATCCCACTGGGCGTGATGAGTTTAGGGTATGGCCTCACACAGATTTGGGTTTGAATCTTGCCTCTGTGCCTTAAAAAAAGCATGACTATCAGGAAAGTTCTCCAACCTCTCTGATCCTATTTTCTCAACTTTGAAGACCCAACATATGGGATTATTGTCATAATTAGTTGAAATTATGTATATAAAGCAGACAACACTGTGCCTGGCACACAGTTAATGAGAATCACCAACTTCTTGATTTATTTTTATCATCCATACCTATCTTGCTCAGTGGGCTTTATCTGGCACCTAGCACAGGGCTGGGCACCAAGACTTGTTGAATGACTTTCAACCCGTGGTAATAGTTGGGATACTGTTCCTCAGCAGCTAGAGCTGTCGATGTGGATGTCACCTGTGCCCAAATGATTTGCTTGAAGACCGTCCATGGAGCACTAGTGTTATGTCAATGCAGTGATAATTGTTTTTCATAATGTATGTTTATGCTATTGTCATAAGGTTTAAGACACTCTCATGTACTAAGGAGTGAGGTCATATCTGAAGGGTAAGATAATTCATTGTGTGGTCCACGGGGCAAGAGGCCTAGATCCCAGAATTGGGTGGGAGAATTGTAGGGGAGTAGCAGAATGGGGATCTTTCTTCCTCTCGGTCGTGCCCTCTGAGATGTCAAGATGATTAAGGAGAGACTACGAGAATGATATCTACACAATATCCTCCATGTGGCCACGTTCTGAGTCCTACCCCTCTGATTCTATCTGCCATCTGAGATAGCTATCCTCTGGCTCCCTCAAAGAGCTGGGACCTCTTCTTTCTCTTGGTTCTTAACCTGTGATGGGGATTCTCAGTTTCATCACTATTGGCTTTTGGGACTGGATAATTCTTTGTTGTAGGGGGATATTATGGGCATTGTGGGAGAGTTAGCAATATCATACTGTAGTTACTGAAAGCAGGGAGAAATTGAATGCTCTACTCACTGGTTGTCAATAGCATCTCCCCAGATGTGACAACAAAAAAATGTCTCCAGACATTGCCAAGTGTCCCCTGGGGAAGCCTGTTTGAGAACCACTGAGCTAGACTCTTTATGTTTTTTTGTACTTAACTTCCCTTGTTTGCCCCTTTGGCATTTTGTAAAGTCCTCTTGAAAATCCTGTCCTGTCTTAGCTGTGCTAAGGGGTAAGAAAATGTTTCTTGGATATGCACAGCACAGGTTCTTCCAAGGAGCGAGCAGACCTTGGAAGCTACTGGGATTGAAGGCGGCACTAGAAATTGAAGCAACAGAATTGTAAGGGGAAATGGAACTCTGTGGTGTCCTACCTGGAGATTCAAAGATTCAGACTTCAAATGTTCAATGCCTTCAGAAGCGATGGTGGTTTTGCTTATATCTTTCTTCCTATGGATTTTTGGATCTCTTCTCCCTCTGTGAGGCAGGTGCACATTTAGGAAGTTCTGAATTAACGTCATGCCACTTTCTTAAGGCCTAATTAGAGCTGAGTTTTATAGTTTTTAACCGAGAAGGGAAATAGAAAGCACAAAATTTTAACATGGCTGAAAGCCCAAGAAATAAATTTGCAAAGCACTTTACGGCCTTTCCAACTCTATGAGAAATTAAGAGGGAATGACAGTGCTGTTTCCCGAAGGCCAAGCATCTGGAAATGTTTTTCCCTTGTTTTCATGGGCACCAAGGCTGACTCACAAGGGACTCTCCCTCTTGGCACCTTTTACATGGAGTGTTAGTTGCAACTTGTTGGCACAGGTAAGATTTATGGATCTTTCAATCCCCCCCCCCCAGTTTCTTTTCCTTGTCCTTTGAAGCATTCTGGCCAGACCCCGAAATACAAGCCAAAGGAACACAATGGAGCGGCGTGCCAAGCAGGTACAAAGTTTTGGGAAACCTTTTAATACAGATATCTCTGGACAAATGACAACTCAACCAGTATAGGTCCTAGGGCTATTTTGCATTTTTAAACTCGAGATATTGTGGAATAGGTAGGGGTATCGCTAGGGGACAGTTTGCATGTTAGGTTGAGTCCAAGAAAGAGTATTAAACGATGGATGTCGGGGATTGGACTAGATGTCGGGGAGGAGCGGGGACGCTCAACCAGGCAAGATGGCTGCCAGGAATATTCACATTCTGTAAGGGAGTGAAGTCAAGCTTGAAAGTAACTATGATACACTTTAACACCCTGTAGATGGCCAAAGGCCATGGGAAAGAAGAGGAGGAAGTGACTATTTCAGAAGGACATGGGATGGCTTCATGGATGAGAAAGCTTTTGAGCTGAGCCCTGAAGCTGTGTATTATTTTGATGGATGGAGACAGCTGGTGGTAGCAGGGCATGGTACTAAGGGAGGACTGGAAGAGTAAGAGATGGGAAGGGTGCTAGAAGCTCTATTCCAGTTAAAGGGATGTTAGACATCAGGGAGCAGCATGGGGAAAACTTGTGGGGCCAGAGGAATCCCAAAATATCAGGCTAGGTTTATTGCTGTGGAGAAGCAAATGTTATGATCCTTTTAGAGAGAATTTGTAGGGAGGGGAAGTAGCTGGAAGGAATTGTCCTTAGTCTCTTTTCTCCAGGGGTAGCTGCTCACCCGGGGGACCGTTCCATCCAAGCTACAGCTGGACATCATGCTTGCCTGTGTACACACCAGCTCTCTCTCCAAGCCCACGCAAGAAGCCCAGACATCACCGTGGTTTCCTCTGGGGCAGGGCAATGAAGGACAGGCAAGGGAAAGAGATTTACCCTTCATTGTATACCCTTTTGCATCTTCAAAAAAAATTTTTTATAGAAGTCTAATGAACATACAATGTTATATTCATTTCAGATGTCCAGTAGGATGATTCTACACACTACCATTCTACCACACTACACACACCATTCTATACACTATCCTTTTGTTATCTTTTGCATTCATTATGATATGCTTGTATTTTGTTTGAAGTAGCACATATTAAAAATTAAAGAACTGCAGGCTCTATTCAAAAGTTCGCAAAGCCTGTAATTCTACTTCTGATACTATTTTGAGCATTTCCCTCTAGTCTTTACTTACGCATGCACGTATTTGGTGAAGTTGGGGTTATAGGCTGTACACTGTATCTTCTTTGATATTTATGATAACTTCATGAGCATTTTCCCATATTACTCTATAGCCCCTCAAAAATATTTTTTCCTTTGGGTGGTATATAATAATTTAATCATTTCTTAATGTTAAACTTTTGACTTGTACCCAATATTTTGGATGTTGTCGAAATAGCCTCCTTATTCATAGAAGTTCTTTTGCTAACCTCTGCTGGTTGGCTCTTGTACAACTCACCACTAAAAATAAAATATATAAATAAATATAAAGGAGCTCTTCATTATCTGACTAGAGTGTAAAAGTGAGAAAAGAAGTTGTACCTATACAAATTTTTGTATTTTTTTAAAAATGATTTTATTTATTTGACAGGCAGAGATTACAAGCAGGCAGAGGCAGACTGAGGTGGGGGGCGGTGAGGGGTGGGGAAGCAGGCTCCCTGGCGAGCAGAGAGCCCGATGTGGGGCTCCATCCCAGGACCCTGAGATCATGACCTGAGCTGAAGGCAGAGACTTTAACCCACTGAGCCACCCAGGCACCCCCAAATTTCTGTATTCTTAAAGACCACTTAACAGATCACAAAGTAGTTCAGTTAAAAACAGACACATGAATGAATCTCTACAGACTTTTAAGAATGGTTGCATGGAGCACTGGGTGTGGTGAAAAAATAATGAATATTGTTTTTCTGAAAATAAATAAATTAATTTATTAAAAAAATAAAGAATGGTTTCTCCAGGAGGAAGGAAGTCTCCCTAATTTTAGATTGAATTATTACCATTACGATTGGCTAAATAATTCCTGCTGCTTAGGGCTTTGGTAAAGGGGAGGGTGGTGAAGACCTTAGCAGGGTGGAGAGATCTCTTTGCCTGGATGTTAAATTTCTTATTGTCAAGGATAGTTATTTAAAAAGTACAGCTTTATCGAGAAGTAATTTCCATGACATAAAATCCATCCTCTTTTTTTTTTTTTTTTTTAAGATTTTACTTATTTATTTGACAGACAAAGATCACAAGTAGCCAGAGGGGGGTGGGGGAGGGCGGGTGAAGCAGGCTCCCTGATGCAGGGCTTGATCCCAGGTCCTTGAGATCATGACCTGAGCCACCCAGGTGTCCCAACATCCATCCTCTTAAAATGCACAATTCAGTGAGGTTTTTTTTTTTTTTGTCATTGCTGTTTTCTTTTTCCTGCTATAGTCACAAAATGATACAACCAATCATACTCATTCCAGAACATTTCCACCGCTCCAGAAAGAAATCCCAGACCCATTAGCTCTTACTCCCTACTTCCTCCCCCTCCTCCCAGCTGCTAATCTACTTTCTATCTTTGTGGATTTGCCTAAACTGGACATTTCATATCCACAGAATCGATAATATGTAGCCTTTTGTGACTGGCTTCTTTCACTTAATACTTAATACAATGCTTCCAAGGTTCGTTCATGCTAAAGCATATATTACGAAAGCACTTTAAAACCCCCCCACATCTTTCTTATTTAAAAAAGAAAAAATTCTTCCAATTAGCCTCTGACCGGTATAGCACGGCTTTCTTCCCAGAAGCTCTTCTCCTTTGCCCTGCCTGGCCTTAGCCTGCCCTTCCTCTCTTTCTCTCGTGCCCCACCCCCTTTCCTCTCTCCCTCTTTTCTTATGGAAAATAACGATCTGCCAGCTCAGAGCTCTTCAGCTCTTCTTAGCTTATCTTAATGATCACATCCTTCATCTCCTTCCCCTTTTCTGTTCCAGTCCCCATTCCGTCCAGGCTTATTTATTTATTTATTTATTTATTTTTCAATTCTAATGGGAGTTACACTTTTGTTTGTACAATTCCTTGTTTATTACTAGTTTAAATTATTTTTTTCTTTTCTTTTTTTTTATAATTTAATTAAAAAAAATATTTTTAATAAATGTATAATGTATTATTAGCCCCAGCGCAGGATAATTAAAAACAAACAAAAAAGAACAATCTTTTTTTTTTTTTTTAAGCACACGGCTTTCTCATCTGTATCTGCTGACTGATCATAGGAAAACTTACCTTATTCTGAGAGTGATGGTGGAGGACCTCCGGTCTGGACAATGTTGTCAGAAGGGCAGGCAACCCGCTTTTTGGGCAGAAAGCCGGAATTTTCTTAAATAACCTAGAAACGTGCATCTACTGAATGCACAACAGCATATAAGATGTTTCATGGAGTATGAAGATGAGAAAACCAAAGACCTGCTCTAGATCAGTTCATATTCTACAAAGAGAACAAGAACATTCCTAGGGATAATGCTTCATAGTTGTTCATTGGGCTACACTCCTAGACAGTAAATTCCTCAAGGGCTAGAACCATCTTCTGGTAACCTTCCCAACACCTCCCATGCTTTGCACAAAGTCAGTCTTATTTTCGCTAGGAAACCCTAAAAAAAAATTGTTAGATAAAGTGCTGAGAAAAGTCAGATGGGGGAGGGGTTACTTCTGGCTGGCGAGGTCCAGAAGGCTTCATGGGGCAAACAGGTTTCTGCAGTGAGCAGCGAAGAATGAACAGGGTTCCAGCATGTGGGCTTGGAAAGAGAATTCTGGGAAATGGGGAAGTGTACAGGGGTGAAACAGTGGGAGACGGAGAGGAAACCATGAGTAAAGTCGACTCTGAGTTAACTTTGAAGTAGAAATGGAAGAAGTGGAGCAGATCACAGCAGATGACCTCAACTTACAAATAAGGAAAGAAGCAGGAGTATATTCAAAGAGGAAAGAAATGGCGGTAGGATTGGTTCCAGAAGAGTGTGGTAAAGGTTTGGCTATAGGATATGGGTTAACAACACAAACATGAGATCTTGGACTGCTGGAGGGTCACATGAGTGGAGGTCTACGAATATTGGACCACAAATCTACAAATATTAGATCTATAAAAATTAGTTGAACTAAGAGATTCAACTAATTTCTTAAACATGTTGGTGCACATATTTTGCATTTTATAATTCATATTCTCTTAAAAATCACAAAGTCGTATACATTCCTTACTCATCATCTAGTCCACAAATATTACTAAGCACTGGGGACATAACAGTGAGCAAGGCAGACAAACGTTCCTTTTTGAACATTTACCTTCTAGTAGGAGAGACAGACAAAAACAACAAGAAAAAACCCAAGTAACAGAAATGTGCTCAATATTAGCAGAAACAAGTGTAGGTAAACATCACTAATTCAAAACTATTTATTCAAAATAATACACATCAACAATGGCCCATTTTCTAACTAACTAATCAATAACTGTCATCTAATACAAATATTAGGAAATGCAAACAGTCCAATCAGTGCTTCATACATCAGATTAATAAGGTTTTGTGGTAGGGAGGCAGGAAATTATTGACCACAACATGAAAGGCAATCTGAAAATGTTGGGGATGCTTCAACATGAGTCTGCTTATAATTAATTTCCAGAGACTCATGCTAAGGGTCATGAAGTCTTGACAACAGTAGATAACCCTGTAATTTTTTTCCTTTGCATGTATTTATATGTGTTTTTAAATGCAACAGATGCAGATACCTAGGACATCATTCCTACTTTCAAAAGAGCTCTGGGGCTAGAGGAAGAAGCCAGCAGAAAACCAACAAAACCCCCTGTATACCTCTCGTCCCAGGGATCCCCCAGCCCTCCTGCTAAGGCTTGGCACTCAGTCCATGTCACAAGGAACTACTGACCTTCCTTGAAGAACTGGGCGGGGCGGTCCTGCTCACATAGAACGCACATCCACAAAGGTGTAGAGGAAGTAGTTACCTAGGGAAGGAGCTAATGTTTACAGAATTCTTAATGTAACATGTGGCACGTAGTAGATACGCTGTAAGTATTTGTTCAGTGAATAAGCATCCTTGTTAGAAAAATCGTTACAGCCATCTCGTAGGTAAAGAAACTGAGTCACGGAGAGATTAAATTACATTTCAAAAGTCATGTAACTAGAAGTGGTGGAGTTAGATGCAGACCCCAGGCTTTTCTGCGCAGCAGGCTTATCTTCTTTGCCAGCTGTGTGACTAGGGTGCTCATGTGCGACTCACCTGGAAGGTGCCCATTAGAGCCAGAGGGGGACCAGATGGCAGCAGTCCCAAACGGACATCTTAAGGGACATACATAGTCTTCGTAACAAGCCATGGGAGATCTTCAGGTAGGAGAGGGATGCCGGCAGTCTTTGTTCAGGGAGACGGGTAGGACTGGGTGGCCGGTGGTGGGTCGGGCAGGGAGGTGGTGGGAGCTTGGGGGAGAATAGGGCAGAGGCCAAGAAGATAAAGGTAAAGTGTCACTTGCCACTCACAGGAAAGTGAGGAAGCACATTTGCCCAGGACTGATGAGGAGAAAGAGGGGCCAGAGCAGGTCTTCCAGCAGTGGAGACCGGAGTCCACGCTGGATGAGACACAAAATGCATGACGGGGTAGGGGGGTGGGGGAGTCACCAGAGCTCCTTGACAGGCGGATCTGAGGGAGAGGAAGGGATCTAGGATGTGGCTGGGATGTCTAGCTTGGGTAAAGGATGATGCCGTGAGCTGAAACAGGGGATGTAAGAAAAGGAATGCAGCTGGTGGGCAGAAGATAACGTTTGGGCCCTTCTAGTGGACATGTCCAAAGAGAGATGTATGATGGACAGAAGGAGCCAAGGAGAGCTGCGGAACCAGAAAGGGTTTCCAACTTCCAGTCTGAGGGCGCCTGGGGGGCTCAGTCAGTTAAGCATCTGCCTTCGATTCAGGTCCTGGTCTCGGGATCCTGGGATTGGGTCCCACATGGGGCTCCCTGCTCAGTGGGGAGTCTGCTTCTCCCTCTCTCTCTCTCTGCCCACTGCTCTGCCCACTTGTGTTCTCTCTCCCTCTGTCAAATAAATAAATAAAATCTTTAAAAAGAAAAAAAAAAGAAAGAAAGAAACCTCCAGTCCATACAAAACATGAGGTGAGAAGGGGGACAGGGTCAGGGGACTGGAGGGCGGGGCGGGTGTCAGAAAAGCAAAGAGAAGGGGCGCCTGGGTGGCTCAGTGGGTTAAAGCTTCTGCCTTCGGCTCAGGTCATGATCCCAGCGTCCTGGCATCGAGCCCCACATCGGGCTCTCTGCTCAGCAGGGAGCCTGCTTCCTCCTCTCTCTCTGCCTGCCTCTCTGCCTACTTGTGATCTCTGTCTGTCGAATAAATAAAATCTTTAAAAAACAAAACAAAACAAAAAACAAAAAAAAAAAGAAAAAGAAAAAAGAAAAAAAAGAAAAGCCAAGAGAAGAAAAAGCAGAGGAGGGGAGGAGACGCCACCACAGCTAAGGAGTGTAGGGCTGGGCCGCAGGAGGCGGCCCGGAGGAAGAAGGGGTACATCAGCCAGGGGAAGAGACAGGTCCTGCTTTGGGGGGACTGAAGGTTCTTGATGACCTTGGTGATCTCAGCTTCCCAGGAGCTGGTGGGGCCAGGAGCTGGGTCGGGGACTGAGGGCGGAGAAGGCGATGAGGCAGTACGGAAGGTCCGCACGGCCTGTCGCACCAGAGGTCCACCGCTAGGCAAGGGGAGACTCGGGAGAGGATGCCGCGGAGGGAGAAACTTCGTGAGATGCTGTGTGCGTGGTGCAGCTGGCGGACGTCGTGGGCGGTCGCGGCAGAAGAAAAGCGAGTGAAACCGTGTTCTCTCTGCTCCATTCCTGGGCAATGCAGCTTTTTGAACGTGGAGGAGGGAATCCGACTGAGTGGTAGCATCCTTTTTATCATTGTTAAAAGACGGGACTATTGCAGTATTACTGTTCTGGGGGGATGGCCCTCCTTGGACGGGACAAACATAGGATGGGTTTATAGCAAAGGCGGTAGCAGGTGGCTTTAGTACCTCCATTCGTGAACCAGGCTGCCTAGGCTCAAAACCCAGCTCTACCGCTTACTGTGTGGCATAAGGTAAATTATTTTACTTCTCCGTGGCCCAGTTTCCTCATCTGAAAACAAGAGTATGACAGCACCACCTGACAGGATTGCTACGAGCGTTGTTGAAACGGATGAAACAATCCAAGTGACTTGGAACAATGCTGGTGCGGAGCCGGACCCACGGAAGTCTCTAGCTGCTACTCCTAATTGTTATGCCAAGGATCTTGGGCATCAGCCCTGAAAGAGCCCAGTTCTTTTTCACTGACCACGAGTTTTCCATCTGCCACCAGCCTATGTTGCAGCTACCGTTGCTTTAGCTGTTCTCGCTCAACATGAAATTCTTTTAATTTCACGCGTAACAGACCCTGTAAATTAATCTTTGCTCTTCCAGATGAAAAGAGGCTGTTCTTTTAAAAAAAATTTTTTTTTGATTTATTAATTTGACAAAGGCAGACAGAGCATGAAGGAGAGCACTAGCAGCGGGGAGGAGCAGAGGGAGAGGGAGAAGCAGAGTCCCCGCTGAGCAGGGCTGGATCCCAGGACCCGGGGATCATGACCCAAGCCAAAGGCAGACGCTTAACCGACTGAGCCACCCAGGTGCCCCAAAAGAGGCTGTTCTTAAGTGGAAAAACAATGGCCTCTCCTGCAGGGTAATAAGGAAAAAGACACCTTTTAGGAGAAACTGGTTTTAGTATAGTAAAACTCTGAAGCATGGTACTCATAACGGTAAAATGAAGTAAATAGAATATGGGGGATTCTGCATGCTATTAAATATATTGCTGTTTAGGGAAGCGATATTTATGCTTCATATTTTTCTTAAAACGTTCTTCCTCTACAACACTCCGAAGCACCAAAGTAAAAACATCTGGTACCCGGCAGAATGCAAAAACTAGCCTTCTATCTGGCAGCGATTCCTAAAGGCAGCGGGGGTGATGATTGGCATTGTTTGCCGTCACTGCCACCTGCTGGTCAATCTCCAGATGACTTACAGTCCTGTGACCGTGACCGCACTGGTTGCCTTCTGAGCACGCCCCAAAGTTGTGAAAAGATGCCCTCATGTCCTCCTATAAGAAAACACATTTTAATTGATATCCAGGGCCAGGTCCTGATTTCATGAGACCTGTAGACAGCTTATTCAATATGAATAACACTCTTTAATACTCTTTTCCCTGATGTTTCAAACATTAGTGGTCACTTCATGAAAAATGATTTTGGGGGCATCTGGGTGGCTCAGTCGGTTAAGCGTCTGCCTTCGACTCAGGTCATGATCCCAGAGTCCTGGGATCGAGCCCCGTGTTGGGCTCCCTGCTCAGCGGGGAGCCTGCTTCTCCTCCTCCCTCTACCTGCCCTTCCCCTTGATTGTGCGCTCGGTCTCCCTCTCTCTGTCAAATAAATAAAATCGTTAAAAATGATTCTGTAATACTTTCTCAGTGAGAATAGAAAGATAATCCCATTTTTCCTTGATCATGGCTCGTCGGAGTTGTTTAGTCTTAATAGGGGAGAAGAATTTTCCTCAGCCTCACAATTCATTTGTAATGTCATGTATGGTACTGAGGCCTGTGGTCAAATCTGGGGACGAGTCTAGCGTTCATGTACCAGTGGTAAGATTTCAGGACATTTTCTAGCTTCCTTGTACAGTACAGTGTCTAATCTGGAGTACGGTTTGAAGGGACAACAATTATTAACCATTTTGGCTCTCGTAGGAATATACTATGATTTCCGTTATCATTTTATTTAATTTTTTAAAGTTTTTTTTTAAAAGATTTTATTTATTTATTTATTTGACAGAGAGAGAGAGAGAGATCACAAGTAGGCAGAGAGGTAGGCAGAGGGGGGGGGAAGCAGGCTCCCTGCTGAGCAGAGAGTCCCATGCGGGGCTCGATCCCAAGACCCTGAGATCATGACCTGAGCTGAAGGTAGAGGCTTAACCCACTGAGCCACCCAGGCACCCCCCCCTTATTATTTTATATGGCACTATTTCACATCAAGAGAGCAAGAAATTTAAATATTTTAAAATTATATATATTTTTGCTCTTCTTTATCGAGATTATCAAACAATCCAAAAACCTATTTATTACTTCTATCGGAAATGTATGTCTTCCTCTTGATGAATTCCTGCTTTTGGTATGATCCAAAATTTTTATCACAGGCGGCTTCTCCATGTTAGACTAATTTCTATTGATTTCGTTCTTCGTAGTAACCACCTTTGTTTCATATTCTACTAATTTTTTATCTGAATTTCCTTTCAAAAGGATAATTGTGAGGTGATGGGTGTGTTGAGTAACTTTATTTATTGGACTAATCATTTCACCATATATACATATATCATCATGTTGTACACCTTAAATTTATACAATTTCATTTGTCTTTTTTCATTTTATTTTATTTCTTTTCAGTGTTCCAAAATTCATCGTTTATGCACCACACCCAGTGCTCCACGCAATACGTGCCCGCTAGGCTCACCCAACCCCCCCACCCCCCGCCCCTCCAAAACCCTCAGTTTGTTTCTCAGGGTCCACAGTCTCTCATGGTTTGTCTCCCCCTTCAATTTCCCCAAACTCACTTCTCCTCCTCATGTCCCCATGTCTTCCGTGGTATTCCTTATGCTCCACCAGTAAGTGAAGCCATATGATAATTGACTTTCTCTGCTTGACTTATTTCACTCAGCATAATCTCCTCCAGTCCCGTCCATGTTGATACAAAAGTTGCGTATTCATCTTTTCTGATGGAGGCGTAATATTCCATTGTATATATGGACCATATCTTCTTTACTCATTTGTCTGTTGAAAGACATCTTGGTTCTTTCCAGTTTGGCGACTGTGGCCATTGCTGCTATGAACACAATTTCATTTGTCAATTATACTTCAATAACGCTAGACAATGTTTTTCTTTCAGTTTTTTAATAAATAAATAAGAAGTCCAATGATATCACATTTTGCTGGAACTTTCCAGAACACTTTCCAAGTTGCATATTTCAAGTGGGAAACATGACCTATTTCCCACTCAGTTTTTCCTTAGCAGGATCCCCAAACTTTGTTCAGATGCTCTAATGCCTTTGGCAGGTGCAAAATGCCACAGACAGGAAGTTGGAGTGGAAAGGGACAGCTGTCTGCACCAATTGTGGTTAAAATAGTTTACTTTTGAAAATTGTATCTAAACATATGCCCATGTGAGCACCTTGCTTGGACCCCTTGCAGGGGGCATAAGGTCCACTGGAAATCTCCACACCTTACCGTAACTACTTCTGTTCCCAGGAATTGCTGCATTTCTGGGACAACCTGGTATTACGTACTGATTCTGTTTTGCGGTTCCTGTCTGTGCAGAAAACTGCTTTAATTTAGATTGGGTGGATAGAAAGTCGATCTAAAATAGAGAAAATTCAGAATTAGGAAATATGTTTAAATATGCTTTTTATGGTATAAGCTAGAAAACAAGAGATTGGTCTGGTTCTGTCCCTGAAGCAACTTGACCTTGGTTTATCTGTAGTGACTTTACTCATCTGTAAAGTGAGAGTACTGAGGTATTTGCTGAACTAAATAACTAGATGATTTTTATGATCCTCTTTGACTCAAAACCTCTGTAAACTTGATTTGCATATATACACACACTGGGCTGTTTCTAAGAAGAGAGTAAATCAGACCTTTTCTAACAAATGAACTTGTAGTAATTATTTATAATTAAGGGGATTATTTCTTATTTGTGTTAATGGCTTAAACACTTTGACTATAATAAATGGTCTAGACATTTGCTTTAGTCACGATCTTATATATTATTAATTGACCTAGAATCTCACATTCTTCTGTTATGGTACATAATTTACTTAGAGTCCAGTCCCATGGTGATTGCCCCTGATTTAGTATTGTCCAATGGACTATTGTACATATATATGTCTATGGTACTAGGCAAACATTGTTGTGTCATTAGGCTTTTTTTTTTTAAGATTTTATTTATTTATTTGACAGAGAGTGAGATCACAAGTAGGCAGAGAGGCAGGCAGAGAGAGAGGAGGAAGCAGACTCCCCGCTGAGCAGAGAGCCCAATGTGGGGCTCGATCCCAGGACCCTGAGATCATGACCTGAGCTGAAGGCAGAGGCTTATTAACCCACTGAGCCACCCAGGCGCCCCTAGGCTTTTTTTTAATTGTTAAAAAATGTGTCACCTTCTAGGGAAAAATATTGTTCTAAAAAATAACTTAAATAAAAGATAAAAGCCTTTTTGCTTTAATCTGTTTGGCATTCCTAAATTTTATTATCTCTTAGAAAAGATTGGTGCTATTTCCACCATGGTCAGCTGTCTGCAGAATCTTCAAATTTCTGAAAGCAAGTGTTGCGGCTCAAAGTGTTGGGTCCCTGGTTTATTCTCTCCTAGAAGGCTCTGGGCTCATTGTGCAAACTCATTTCATCCCTCTCCAGCAACTTGCTTTGCACTCCAGAGATCTCTAGGAAGAACAGTGCCAGGATTCCTTCTGATGCAACCTTTGTCCTCCTCCAGTGCCTCCTGGATGATACGTCATAACGAAGATGTGCTGTTGAGGTGATTTTTCCCTGGACAAGAAGGGGGACCTGCAGCTTTCATCACCAGACAGAGGATCAGCTAGAACAACTGAGCACTTCTGTTTAATGGGCCTCTTATTCCAAGTTGGCCTTAGTAAACTCCCTGACATAGACGATCCAGTGTACACGTGGTTCAGAATGCCACATATCTGGGGAGGGACTTCTTGGCCCCTAAGGACACCTAATAGGTAACAGTAGGGCACCTTGTTCGAGTCTCTCCAAGGGCTATTGATTTCAGAAGGAGTTCCTAACATGCCATGCTCAGTCCTTCCTCCTGCCCTTCTCTCTGGAATCAACCTGCAGAAAGCAGAGGCTCTGTTCTGCTGTTGGGCACCCAATAAGGGATCTGCCCCATGGGTTGAGACCTGTGGTTTTCTAGGGTGCTGGTGGCTGTGTGAGTGAGTCTGCCTACTTCTTGAGTTGTTTTTAGGACTTGCATTGTTGCTGCATCTCTAAACCGCATGCTCCCATTCTGCTTTTACTAGTAACGAAGCTGCCAGGTTTGTATTCTCCATCTGCTTGCTTCCTTTGTATTTCTCAGTTGGCTCAGGTATAGGGTGGGGAAGAATGGGGTTATTTATCGATTCCATCAAACTGCCACATGGTGTGCCAAGTTGCAGGGAACTATGTTTATCAAGACAGTGTTCCTTCCCAGGGTGAGCGGACAGTCTAGCAACTACGAAGGTATAAAACTTACAAAACTGCATGGGTCCCCTATTGCCAAGCTGGACAAGCCCAGCTCTTTCCCCTTCATCCAGCAGTACAAGCCGTGATCTCCTCTCCCTGAACCATCACACGGGACTACTCCTTGCCCTAACTGCATGTGATGAACTAATGGCGTGGGCAGGATTGCAAAATGTGTTCTGTGTGTGTGTCAGAATGGGAGAGGATAGCTAATGAGATGAGAGAAGAGGAGAGGAAGCTGGCTGGAACCATTTCAAGCTGATTCTGGTGCTGAACCTGTTTTAACTTGCCAAGGAGCAGAGGAGTACATCATCACATCTGCCCCGTCCTTTTCCCAGAAGTTAGGAAGCTTCCTCTGAGCACATGCTAAGGGGCAGGTACATTTCACATTCTTTGTCTTTGGGTTCAAGCTTTCTTCAGTAGACTGCTGGCGCGCTTGGTGAAACTTCTGTTTTAGATCAACTGCTCACTCCCTGAACTCCATATACAACTTTGCTTTTCTGACTTTGTCCCTTTTCTAGATGTCACTCTATTTGTCTGGAATGGGCTTCTCCCAATCCCTGTCTTTTGTCATCCTCCCCATGCCTCCAAGCCCATCTGTCTTGATCACCTTAGTAATGTGAGATTTTGTTCTATGTAAGAAGGACCCTTTGTTTTCTCTACTTCAATCTGTTTCCTCAATAATCTACCTGATGAATTTCATTTTCTTCTTGAAGTTTCTCTAGTGGGGCCCCTGAATTTGTCTTTCAGAGTTCTGCCATATAGGAGTCTAACAGAAAATGATTCCACAGACATAGCAGTGATCTCTTAACCCTTCTCAAAAGACACATCTATGGAGATCTATTTGATTCATTCGCTCAAGTATTTTGTTTCAGCTCAGGTTCTTGGAGGGATGTTATTTTGCATCTTCTAAGATGCCTATTTAACAACTGGGGTTCAAATAATGGCAGAAGACAACAAATTCCCTCTGCCAAATTCTGGAAGACATCAAAGAAGTCTACTATGAGCCTTAAATGCTCGATCCTAAAACTTCATATGCCTTTTGCACCCTTCTGTGTAATTGTCCACATTTATTTTAACATAAAAGCACGATGAAATGCTTACACTGAGTAACCAAAATGCTCTGAGAAGGTGTGCAATCTTGAATTGCGGAGTCTGCATATTCACTGTCACTCCGGTGCTCACTGCTGTTATATATTCCAGTTCGAGAAGCATGGCTAACAGATGTCCAATAAATACTTACCGGATACATACATGATATCCAAATATGACAACACAAATGAAATTCTTGTATTTAGGTAACTGTTTCCAGAAATTTATATATCGCTTCACAGTCTTCTGAGGGAGCTAACTTGAAACATGATCCGTATCTCTTTCAAGTCAGACCAGTTAGAGCGTAGATGCTATCATTTTTCATGTTCTATAATTACCCTCTCTTTGTAGGTGGGAAAATGGAGGCTTAGGCATGTAAATGAGCACCACATTAGTCTATGTGTAAATAGACTATCACAGCCATGACTCCGAGGGCAAAGACCCACAGGTCTGCTCCCTCCCATGAGGAACCGCAGAACTTTCCATGCTGGGCCGGGCTGGGCCGGGCTGGGCTCTTTGGCTCCACCACTGGGCCATGACCTCCTCCCTTGCTGGGACGGTGTCTTGACGCCCTCTGTGCACTCATGGGTCGTGACAGCCCCTCCCACACAGAAGGATTCCACGGAACGTTAGAATGAATGAGGAAGAATGTAAAAACTGAAGAAAAACCTGAATGATTCTGGATTTTCCAGGCCTGTCTTCCGAGTAAGTCTTTTTTGTAACCTGTGCTACAATAGTGCTTTTGAATACAAGTCTAAATGAAAGGAAATTTGATGCTTATATTATATATACTCAATATTTCTTGAGACTTTCTAATTCCGTTTTCACTGTATTGAAAGTGCTCACTCAAGCAGATCTTCTTTACTTTGGCCAACACGATTGATTTCCTTTCCACTCTTTTGAGGAGCCCTCTTGGCCCCCACCGTGGTAATTGTTCCTGTTGGTCCCTGAGAACAGGCACTTCCTGCTCTCTTGTTGCAAGAACACAACCTGCCTTGTCCCCTGTGGGGATGATGGTTATCACCTTGATCAGCACTCTTACAGGACTCTGAGTAGAAATTGGCTCCGGGTAGATATAACGAGAATCCCTTGCTAATTTTTGAGAGATGCATCTTCTACAACTTATGCTATTTTTTTTTAATTTTCAAGATTTTATTTATTTATTTAAGAGAGTGTGAGTGGGGAAGGGTGGAGCGGGAGGTGGGTAGAAAGAACCTGAAACAGATACCACACGGAGCACGGAGCCCTACGTCAGACTCTATTTCATGACTCTGAGATCATGACCTGAGAAGAAACCAAGAGTCAGATTCTCAACCCACTGAGCCACCTAGGCGCCCCTATACTAGTTTCTAAAAGCAGCTTTATTGAAATTTAGTTCACGCACCATAAAATTCCCCTATGTGAAATATACAATTCCGTGGCTTTTGGTGTAGTCACAGAGTGGCGCAACCACCAACCACCCCCTCCCCATTCTGGAACATTTTTCATCCTCCAAAAAGAAACTTTGTATCCTTCAACCATCATTCCCTAACCCCCCACATCCCAACTGTGTGTCCAATGAGAAAGCTCTGTTGTGATGACAAGAAGCTACTTTGTTTGAATATGAGCCGGTTAAGATTATTGTTTTTTCAAGTGACAGAAACCCGAACCAAACTGGCTTGGGCAAAGGGGAGGATTAATTTTCTAACACGATCCATGGATGCATTGAACAATCAAACTATGGGAAGGGAAAACATGCAGCTGGATCTTAGAAACAACTGGAAAGAGGGACCTGAATGCTGTCAAGACTCTTCCTTCTCTTCCCTTCTTTTCACATCATCATTTGTCCCACTGCAAACCACTTTCCTCCACGTGGTGGGAAACAAGCGACATTTCCCTGCCTTCCATTGCCTGGTGTCATCCACCAAGGAGGCTAAAAAGCCATCAACATGGGCAAAGCTCCACTGGAACACAACAGGCCAACCTTCAAAAATCCTTATTGATATGCGGAGTGGGTTTGCTTCTGAGGGATATAAGGACGCTGTATTTCAAACTGGGTATAATCTATTAAACAGAAGGGTGGTTTGGTGAGATCCCACATCTGGGTCACAAATTAAAGCTATGAAAGTAATAAAAATTAAGATGCTTGTTTACCTCACACCATGTGCTTAAACTAATAATAGTTGTGAGGCAGAGATATAGGTACAATAAAATCTCTGCGAGGTACCATAAAAAGTAAGGTTAAAAACAAGAATAAAATAAGGAAAGAATATCAGTGCAGTTGTACAACAGTTCATAGGAGAAGGGAGTGGAAGTAGTGTGCGCAACTTTTAGGAAATGTCCTTCTCCCCTTTCCTCATTCTTGTTGGTTTGAATGAGGATACGGAGTGTAGCAGTAAAGCTCTTATTCTGAGTCAAGAGGTGGAACCTTCCTGTTGAGGATGATGAGCAACAAAATAGCAAGAGCCTGGGATCCTGATGACTCTAGAGCCATCATATCAACCCAGGACAGCGGAGGCCAACAGTTATGTGAGAGGGACAACACCTCAACTTGTTGACGTCACTGTTCCTTTGCATCTGTATCGTATTTGGTCAAACCTTGAGATGAATGATTGCCATGACATGTTTTCTATTTTAATAATTTCTCGATCTCAATGGATGGTACTGGCAGGGTAGATAACATTTGCAGATAAAACCTAAAAAACCCACTTGCTTCCTAGGTACTCTATCTTAGGAAGCCACTGAGTCAACTGATGAAGGGGAAGACATGAGATCCTGGAAACAGGGAGTCCAACACAGAGGAGGGGCAAAGCAGTTTCTCAAATGGCACTGATGTGAAGCTCCAGGATGAGAGGTCTGGGGCAAGTGTGAAGAGCAGCCTGTCCAGACTGGATCAGAAGAGTAGAGAGCACCACCAGGAGAGAAGATTCCAGAGGAAGAAGGGGACTGGTAGAAGCCCTCATAGGTTTGACGATCGTGAGGTTTTACAACTTGGGGGGACAGTTTGGGAATGAATTGTGGTTATCACAGGTAAGTAAAGGAAAAAAGGAAATTAATTGTAATCCTAAGAGGACACAGAAACTATCTGAGAAATAAAATAGAATTGCAGTGTTTTGTGTGATGCAGCAGTAACATAATCCTGCTGATTTATGAAAGATTTGTGAAATAACGGTCACAACTACATTGCATAGAAGAAGGTAAGAAGTATGTGTGTATATGCGTGTGTGTGCATGTCTATGTGTAGGGAGAAGAGATTTAACCCTCCATGTCCTATAATAAAAAAATTAGTGATGTCTTCTTTTTTAAAATCAACATAGAAATATGGAAATAAATACCCCACCCCCCACCCCAAAAAAAAACCAGCTAAGGGGGGGATGTCTGGGTGTCTCAGTTGGTTGGGTGACCAGCTCTTGGTTTCAAGTCAGATCGTGATCTCAGGGTCCTGGGATTGGGCCATGCCAGCCCTGCATCAGGTTCCATGCTAAGGGGGACTCTGCTTGAGGATTCTTTCTCTCTCTCTCTCTCCCCCCCGGCCCATCCTCCCACTCATGCATGAGCACACGCATTCCCTCTCTAAAATAAAGAGGGGGAGGGTCTTAAAAAAAAAAAAAACAGCTAAGGAATTGCGACTGGTTGTCCCTAAGGAGGGGGGATCCAGGCAGGGAGGGGTGTGCCAGGGGAAATATGTTTTGTCACTATGATTCTTAAAACTGTGTATTCTACTACTTCAAAAAGAATAAAGATTGAGGGGAGCCTGGGTGGCTCAGTGGGTTAAAGCCTCTGCCCTCGGCTCAGGTCATGGTTCCGGGGTCCTGGGATCGAGCCCCACATCGGGCTCTCTGCTGAGCAGGGAGCCTGCTTCCTCCTCTCTCTGCCTGCTTCTCTGCCTGCTTGTGATCTCTGTCCGTCAAATAAATAAATAAAATCTTTAAAAAAAAAAAGAATAAAGATTGGGTTCATGAAATAAAATAAAACTATTTGACTCTATAATCCCTAAACCGTTGGGAGAGGTGGGATTGCACACAAGAACGTTAGGGAAAAATAAGAAGCGAGGACATTATCGGGGAGAAGGAGTCTGCAAAAGAAAACCCCAATTTAAACTGATTTATGAAGGGCCGCCTGAGGGGCTCCATTTGTCAAGTGTCTGCCTTTGCCTCCGGTCATGACCTTGGGGTCATGAGATCAAGCCCCACATCGGGCTTCCTACTCATTTGGGAGTCTGCTTCTCCCCCCGCCTCTGACCCTCCACCCCACTTGTGCTCTCCCTCTCTCTGTCTCAAATAAATAAAATCTTAAAAAAATGATTTATGTAGCTTTCTCTTTGTTATCTAGCAATAAGAAAAAGTATATTCATTCATTCATTCATTCATTCATCAACAAGTATCTATTGAGGTCCTAGGATACGTCACGGTTCTTACAAGGATAAACTTGGCATAGTGCCCAGCCCCACGAAGTGTACCCTCTAACTCTGGTGCTCTTTACTCCCCTCACCACAAAGGACTTACAGCATTGTTATTTTCCTCAGAGTCTACCTGGGGCCTTTTTCCATACGGTAACGCAAATCCTCACAATGACTCCACAAAGGAGGATTTCCAGATGAGGAACCTGATGCCCAGAAAGGGTAAGATACTTGCCCAATTGCATTGGAAAGCTGGAGTCAAGATTTGAACCTCGGAGAGCTTGAAGTAACAATGCCTCTCTTTCCATGACCTTCCCTGACATTCTTGGTGGGGGAGGGTGAGCATAACAGCGGTTACACGCCAGGCATTGGGCTAAGTGCTTTGCATGCTTAAGCTCATTTGGTTTGACCTCTATCTAAGGAGAATATTTCCTCCTTTGGTGCTGAAAGGCCAGTCACTTGCTCCCGTGGGCTTCCTTGCAGTAGGAGCACTCGGTCTAATCTCCATTCCTCCGACTTTGATTCAGGAGCCGGTGAGGCGGTGAGGAAAAGGCCGGAGTGCTTCTCTGGTTGGCAGGAAGGGGTGCCCCTCAGATCTCCCTCAAGAGAGCCTGCTGTGAGGGGCATAGGTAACAGCCTCTCGCCTCCACTGCCTTCATTCATTCCATGCCTCTGCTCAAACCAGGCAGTTGCCCTCAGTGGAGGGGGAATGGGATGCCTGGGACCTAGCCTCGTCCTCTCCAGGGCAGGATCCTCCAACAGATTCCCATTCTGGCCAGCTGAGACTTTCGCAGAGGTCACCACAGTCTCTGGCTCTTCCCACCCTGTCTTCCTTCCTCCGCATTCTCTTTTTCACAACTATCAAACCTGCATCGCCCTCTGAAGGCTCTCTCTGCCCACCGCCTCTCCCTCCCCTTCTGTTTTTGTTTTGTTTGTTTTTTTAAGATTTTTAAAAAAATTATTCGTTAGAGAGAGAGAGAGAGAGCGAGAGCATGAGATGGGAGAGATCTGAGGGAGAAACAGACTCCCTGTCAATCAGGGAGCCTGATGTGGGACTTGATTCTGGGACTCCAGGATCAGGACCTGAGCCAAAGGCAGTGGCTTAACCAACTGAGCCAACCAGGTGCCCTCCGCCTTTTCTTTTTCATGGGTATTCCCCTCATAGATAACTTTCCCTTCTAATTCTGTCGTGGTGTCTTCTCCTCTAGGGACCTTAAGGACACATTTTCTCTGGAGGTACTGGTAGATATGGGAGCCGAAAAGGCAAGGTGGCAGGCAGTCACAGGAGAGTTGAGTTTCTAGCGTGGACAAGGACATGGCAGAGGAGCTAACAGTGGCAGCCAGTGCTCAGTGCAGCAGAGATTTTCTCCACAGATCAGGAATACAGCTTGGCTTTTGGTTTAACTGTGGGCTAGTCCACGCATGAGCTGGGATTTGAATACAGATTGAGTTCTCTCTGAAGCCCCACGCTTTAGAGTTGTAATATGGTCTCCATTTTTCCAGTTCAAAAAGAATGTAGTGATCTTCCTGGTAACCTTAGTTGAAGACTAAGAGTTACTTAGTAGAAGACTCTGGCAACTGAGGAGACGGGATCCCTGGCTGTACTGATTTCCCTAGAGAGCATTTATTGAGCAAGTATTCATGAGGGTCAGCAAAACAACGCCCAGAGAAATAATTAGTTCAAGCATCACACATTTTATAACCTGATTATTCCTCTTTGTCTCCTTCCTGTGCCTAGGAGGGCACAGAATGAGTGCTCAATGGCATCCCCTTTAATTTTTATACCCCCTTAACCTCTGGGGGAAAAGCTGGGTAGGGCTATACTGGTTAGGGCAATCCTAGTTCTATAACGAATACATTTCAGTGGCTTCATCACATTCACCAGTTCAAGGGTGGTGTTCCCAGTCAACAGGCTAGCTTTCCTCTTTGTAATGAGTCAAAGACCTTGGCTCTCTTCCTCTTGATGGCTCAGTCTTTCCCTAGGGCCTCATCACAAGAAGAAGAGGAGCAAAGGGGAGAAGCAGCTCCAACCTCCTTACCTGGCAGTGACATGTCCCTTGATCACACTCCTTTGCTGAGAACCAGCCACCTAAGAACCCACAAAGACACCAGAGAGCTGAGAAGTGTAGCCTCCAGCCGGCAGCTCCTCTCTAGTAACAACTCTGCTCTCCGGCCAGCACAGGACAGACAGGAATGTTTGGGCAGAGAGCTAACCTTCTCTGCCATAGGGAGCTTCCATTTTGTTTCCACTCAAGGAAAGAAACTTAGCTGCCCAGAGTGGAGAGAGGCCGGCGAGGAACACTCCTCTGTTTCTTTGGAGCCACAAGCTGAAGCCTGCCGATCTCAAGCAAAATCCAGTGCCTTCAAGACTTTGGCTAAAACAAAGCCAGAGTTCATCTGTTTCTTGGAGAGAAGGTCATCACATTTTCATTTTGTTAGAGACGTGTAACCTCTCTCTTTTGAAGGAACCGTATGGGGGGAAAAGTGTTCATGTTTTCTAGGTAGGGAGTCTGTTTATTGACCATTACCATAAACAAAGCAACCTACATATCCACCAAAAGGGGAATGGTTAAGTAAATGATATATAACCATGCTATGAAATAACAGAAAGCCATTAAAAGTCACATTTCAGAAGATAGTTGATGGCCATGAGAAAAAATTCTTAATGTATTGGGCAAAAAAGAAGCAAATAATCAAAATAATTAAATACCTACGAAGCAATTACTAATTAAAATGAAAAGGACTAACAACTATAAATTCTCTCTCTCTGTGCCTACACACACACACACACACTCACACACACACACATATCAGATGTAATGAATTGTAGTAGATTGCATTATTGTTCAAAGTACTTCTTGCTTCGCTTATATAGCTTTGCCCCACTGATGTCTGCTTGACCACTCTGTTGGCTGAGGGTGATGTAGTCTTCGATGACACATGCAGGTAGAGGCTGCTTCAGCCCGAGTCCCAGATTCATGATGATGAAAAGCAGCTGCAACCAACCCACCATGGAGATGTGATGTGACTGAGGAATAAACATCCGTCATCACAAAACACAAACTCAGCTTATACTAAAGTGGCCTGGATGCTTAAAAAAAAAAAAAAATGGGCATAATTGAGAGCTTGAAGTGACACGAAGGCGTTTCTTCTTATTTTGCCTTTTCAGAGAAAATCATTTCTCTTTTTTTGTTAGACCAGAGGATCTTTGTTATTCCCTAAAACGTATTCTCTCCTTGTAGAAGTGATTCTTGTCTTCTGATAAAAATAGTCTCACTATGTTCTGACTGACCTTGACGTGTTCATGCTCCAAGAAATAGGGAAGGAAGAGAGAAAAGAAGCAGTGGGCAAAGCCATAATGAGCTTCATTCATTTCCATGTAAAATAAGAATGCAAATGGCATTTGGAGGTCAGAGAAGAGACACTGACAAAAATGAAAAGACTGTGGCCTTTGAAATTAGTTTAAAACCAGGCAGATTGTAAATACAAAAATTGAGGTGGTGGCAGTGAATTGTATGTAATGGGCATGTTCACAGAGGAGATCAAGCTGATGACGCTGATATCATTTGTCTGGTAACTTGTATTCTGTAGGAGATGAGTAAAAATTACACAGTAATAATAGTTAAATAGCAATGAAATTAAATGGAGAGCAAGGTAATTAAAAGTTCATCTATTTGACTTAGGATATTTGGGAATGAAATTAAAAGTAACTTCCTAATTAGCCTGCAAGAGGAACAATAATTCAAGCTACAATGACAAGCCACATAGGAAGGAATCATGATAGATGTTCCCACAATGTGCCACAGAGGGACAACATGGTCAACCAGAAAAATTACTGCCAACACAACCGAAATACTATTACTCCTTTGTGGAAGGGAAGGGGGGGGAAAAAAAACCTCTAATGAAATTTTCCCTGGCATACTGATGCCATTCTTCTCTTTATAGTTGGAAGGAAGTCAGAATGAATTAGGGAATGCCCAGAGAAGGCAATTAAAATGAGCTCAGAAGGCAGAGGTTATTGACGTAACGGCCAAGCAAGGAGTTAACCTACAATATGCTTTGCATAATGTCAAGTATTATGAAGAGATATACAAATAATAAAGCAAGTTACCATTTACTAAATGCTGTAAATCCCATAGGCGACATGCTGAATGCCTTTGTACCCGATCTATTTAAACCTCAAAACAACTATGCATAAAGTAGGTGTTTATAGCAGAAACAGACAGCGGCTCAACCCAACTTGGTTTCTTTCCTTTCTGGGCTAGCAGCTAGACTGCATTTTTCCAGACTCCCCTGAAGGTAGTTGTGATCAAATGGTTAAAGAGAAAAAAAAATACTAAGACTAAAAACTGAGATTTAAGGAAAAGAGAAAAGACAATGCATCCTTAATAGAAGCAAAGTTTGCCCTAGAACTTGGCGTTGAAAGGGACAAACTTTACAGAGCGCCTACATGGCACTCACAGCACTAAATACGATGCTTTTCACATGGGACCAAGAGAAATAAATGTATGTGGGAAATGACGAAGGAAAATGAAGGACCTGATGTTTCTATTCACTGAAGTCCGTCACATTTTGAAGGATGGCTGAGAGTAAATGATGAACAGAACCAAAACATTTTTACAAAATGTAACTAGAATGTATTGCATTTCTAAAAAAGATTTTATTTACTTACTTGACAAACAGATATCACAAGTAGGCAGAGAGGCAGGCAGAGAGAGAGGGGGAAGCAGGCTCCCTGCTGAGCAGAGCCCAATGATGTGGGGCTCAATCCCAGCACCTGGGAATCAGGTGACCTGCTCAGGGAATCATGACCTGAGCTGAAGGCAGATTCCCCCAGCTCAGGGAATCATGACCTGAGCTGAAGGCAGAGGCTTTAAGCCACTGAGCCACCCAGGCGCCCCTGTATTGCATTTTTAAAACTGTCCTCTTGAGACATAACCCACACACCTCTAATTCGCCCATTTACCATGTGTAATGTAATATTTTTAGTATATTCATAGTTGTACAACCATTGCCACAATCTAATTTTAGAACACTGCATTCCACCCCGTCTTGAAAGAAACTGTATACCCATTCATTCCCTTTCTTTTGCCACTTGCCCCCCAGCCCTAAGCAATTAATACACTCTTGGTCACTATAAATTTGCCTATCTGGAAAGTTTCATTTAAATGGAATTGTACAATAGGTGATTTATGTTGTGATTGGTTTCTTTTGCTTAAGAGTAATCTTTTCTTTTCTTTCTTTCTTTCTTTCTTTCTTTCTTTCTTTCTTTTTAAGATTTTATTTATTCATTTGAGAGAGAGACACAGAGAGCACAGGCAGGGGGGGCGGCAGGCAGGGGGAGAAGCAGACTCTACACTGAGCAGGGAGCCTGATGCAGGGCTGGATCCCAGGACTCTGAGATCATGACCTGAGCTGAATGAAGGCAGTTGCTTAACCATCTGAGCCAGCCAGGCGCCCCTAGCATTGTTTTCAAGCTTCATCCATGTAGCATATATCAGACCTTCATTCCTTTTTGATTGCTGAATAATATTCTAGTGTATGGCTATACCACTTCTTGTTTATCTACCCATCATTTGTTGCACATTTGGGTTGTTCCCACGTTCTATTATAAATATGGTTCTATGAACACTTGTGTACAAATTCTGCATGTTTTCATTTCCCTTGGGTATATATACTTATACTTAACCCAGGAATATTGTTTGATCATATAGCAACTTAATGTTTAATCATTTGAGGAGTAACCAGACTATTTTCCAAAGTAGCTGCACCATTTTACATTCCCACCAGCAATGTAGAAGGGTTCTACTTTCTCCAAATCCTTGCCAACACTTGTAATTGTATGATCTTTAAAAAAATTATAACCATCTTAGTGAGTGTGAAGTGGTATCTCATTGTGCTTTTGATTTGCATTTCCCAAGTGAAATGATTTGAATATTCCTTGCCTGTGCTTATTGGCTACTCCTATAGGTTCTGGGGGGAAAGGTCTATCAGATCTCTTGTTCATTTTTAAATTGGGTCGTTTGTTATTGTTGACTCATATTTTTTAATGCATATTCTGGACAGCTGCTCCTTACCAGACATACAATTTGAAAATACTGTCTAACAGTATGTGCATTGTGGTGTTTTGTTTGTTTTACCTTCTTGATAGTGTCCTTTAAAGCACAGAGCTTTTAATGTTAATGAGGCTCTCATGTCTTTTCTCACTTGGGCTTTGGGCGTCATTTCTAAGAATTCACTGCCCAACCAAAGACCCTGAAGACTTACTCCTATGTTTTCTTCTCGGAGTTTTATAGTTTTATGTCTTACAGTTAGGTTTTTGGTCTATTTAGAATAGTTTTTGCATACTGTGTGAGATAGGGGTCCTACTTTATTCTTTTTCAGAGGGATATCCAATTGTTCTAGAACCATCTGTTGAAGACCATCCTTTAACCCCCAGGAAATTGTCTTGGCAAACTTGTTGAAAATCATCTGACCCCAAGAGTTTATTTCAGGACTCTTGGTTCTGCTTCATTGATCTATATGCTACCCTTGTGACAGAGTACTAGTAATTAACTAAGTGGTTAGGATCTCTTTGCTCAAAACTGCTACAGACTTACAACAACAATTGCTCATAAAAGATTCTTACACTTTTAGGCGACTCATCATTGTTTCCTTTCAGAACAAACTTTCCAAGAGTGGAGTGATAAAGTCTTCGAAGGAACTAAAGCGAGTTAAAATAAACTGCTTTGAGAAGGTTCAAAAAATTTTTCCCAAGACATTCTGGGGTGTGGTATTATTTGAGCGAGAAACAACCGGCTTAGTCCGCAGGCTCCATCGTTAATTAGACCTTCTCTGCCTCTCTCCTTAGGGATGGGCGCTCACAAACCGCGTTAACCATGACGTTGAGGAGGGCAGAGTTTCCGCGCTCATCAGTTGTCTTCTCTCCTCTGTGCAAGGGTTGCGGCGTCTCTAAAAGCCACAGAAAATGCTGGAGCCTCTAGAATTTTTGGACCACCCTTCTAGAGCACAATTTGTTCACCACCGGGCTGAGAGGGAGTAGCGCGCTCTGGGGAGCCGCCCGCCTCCCGAGCGTCGCCCAGGCCTTAAGAACGCCGAGGGCCTGTCGGCGCCTGTCGGCCCAGAGCGCGCGCGCGTCCTGCAGGTCCCCTCCCGTCCAGCCGTCCCCTCGTCAGCGCACATCCGTGGCCCTCGGTTTAAACCCGGCACCTCCGGCCCGCCGCTGCGCCGGCTCCCGCCCTCCCGGGGGTCTGCAGCGCTCCCTCCCCGGGCTGCTCCGCGGCCGGGCCGGGCGCCCTGGGTCTTGCCCGACGGCGGGGTCCGAGGACCCCCCGCGAGCCTGCCGGGAGCCGTCGCGGGGCCGGGGGTTTGGGCGCCGGAGCGCGCAGGTGGCGCGGGCCCGGGCAGGCTGGGCTGGGTGTGGTGCGCGGAGGCGGACGCGCGGCGGCCCCACCCTCGCCCGGGCTCGGCGGGCCGCGCGGGTCGGTGCGGGGCGGCGGGGCTAGGCGAGGGCGCGGGCGCACGGACTCAGCTCCAGACCGCGCGGCGGCGGGCGCGGGGCGCCGGGTGTACGCGGGGGGCGGGCGCGTGCTGCTGCTGAGGAAGCGCGGCTCCACGTCGCGGCCATGCCCTGGCTGTGGCGCGAGATCCTCCTGGAGAGCCTGCTGGGTAAGCCGAGGCAGCCCCGGGCGCGCGGTCCGGGCGGCGCGCCCCCTACGCGCCCGGAGCCGCGGCGCTGGGACCCCCGGGGGCTGGGCTCTGGGAGGGGGGAGCGCGCCCCGGGCCCCACATAGAGACGTCCTCTGGGAACTCTTGCCACCAAAGTCAAAAAGTAAGTAAGTAAATAAATAAGACAAGTCCCCGACCGCGGCTGGGAAGCCGAGGAGGATTCCGCGGGGAGACGGTGCTTCCGAGCTCCCACGCCACCCTGGGATCGCGCCCAGTTCCCCACGTGGAGGCCTTGAACCGGCGCTGCTGGTACAGGTCCCGCCCCCACCCCCCACCCCCTGTCCAAACCTTTAATTTAAGTGAATAAACTTCAGTACTGGATCTTAACTTTCTGCAGGAAAGCCCCCCCCCCCACCGTGTCCCCCCGCGGCGTGAGGTGAGCACAGCTCACGCACGGCTGGGCATCGAACCTGTGCGCGCTTAGCAGCTTTGCAAAAAAGTCCCGAGAACAATTATTGGTGTAATTCTGTCCGACTTGTATGATTAAAATCAGAATTCCCAACCGAACGTTGGGGAGAATGCTATCATCTCGCTGTTTACTATGAAACATTCCTTTGCTTAGGAGGGGCACCTGCCTAAAAACTTGATTTTCTGGGAGCTGCTAATAATTCAGAAGCACCCCCCCCTTTCCCCTGGCTCCGAATGTATCTTAATACAGCAATGTGAAATGAATTACTTGTAGTAAGTACCTAGGGTGCTAGGTACTTAGTACTTGATCTCAGGTAATCCTCGCAACCCTGTGAGGTGGCTAACAGGGCTATTTTGCTGATGAAGAACGTCAGGCTGGGACGTTCGTGGGGATAAAGTTAACCACTCCCGATGGCTAGACGGCTGCCTTTGGAACCAGGCTGCCCGGGTTTAGGTTCACTCTGCCATGTGCTACCGTTTTGATCTTGGCGATTACTTTCTGAATCTCAGACATTTTTGTTATTTTTACCTTTGTAAGACGGGAGTAAAAGGGGTCCATTTCATAGGACAGGAGTTGGATGAGGACCTAAAGAGATGATCTCTGGAAATACTTAGCCCAGACGCTGGCCCATGGGAAGGGCCCATTAGTTAATTATCATTACGGTAGAAGATTATGCAGTCAGTAGTGGGCAGAGGTGAGCCTGAGTCAGATCTAGGTATTTCACTTACCCGGCTCTTTCTCCTAAGGTTAGGTTTAAAATAGTCTACTTACAAGAATATGTTGCCTAACTAACCTGCCTTTGGGTGCGCTCTGGAGTGGGAGAAAAGGAGAAAGTCATGCTGCTTGTCCTTCTTTTTCTTTTGTTTGCTTTCCCCCCCCCCCCATATCTCTACACCCAACATGGGGCTTGAAACCACACCCAGAGATCCAGCGGCATGTCCCCCAACTGAACCATCCAGGCACCCCTGTCTGTTCCTCTGCTTGATTTTCATGATATTGCTTTTTATAGAAGGGTTGACTTAGGTAAAGACATTTTTTCAGCTAGGGTTCTGACAGAACATCCAGTTCAACCCAGATGGTCCAGATGAAGAGGTTTTAAGAAAGGGATGACCTCTGGGGGTGCCAACAAGGGTAAAGGGGGAAATAAGGGGTGTCACGGGACATTCTCTTTCTGATGGGGGAGGGGGAGGATTTCTGTAGTGGAACCAGGTTAAGGTCAGAATTGTGAGGGAGGGTGGGTCGGCCAGAGCAGTTATGGTGGAGGCGGCGGAGGGGCAGGGCTACTCTGGGAAACAAGGAGGCCTTTGCACTTGTCCTTTAAAACGTGTTTGTTTGTTTGTTTGCCCCTAGGATATGTTTCTTGGTCTCTCTGCCAGGGCTTGGGACCCATGATCTATTACTTTCCCCTGCAAACTCTGGAACTCACTGGGCTTGAAGGTTTTGGCATAGCGTTTCTTTCTCCAGTATTCCTAATATTTCCTCCCTTCTGGAAATTGGTTAACAAGAAGTGGATGCTAATCCTGTTGCGGATCATTACTGTGGGTAAGATTCAAAAGTGCTTCTTTAAGATTTTTCTTGTTATTGTTGTTGATGTCAAAAATCAAGTGAAAATATGTAGACTGTTTTTTGAATGCTAAATAATTAAATGAAACAAGATTCCTCTTTCTCTTACTACTACCTTAAATAGTTCTAGTGGAATTGGAATGCTAGACCAAGAGTCGATGCCTCTTATATTTCTAACTTTTTCTGTCAGATTGGAAAAGCCTAAAAATCACTGAAGCGAAGAGGGAGAACACTTCAGCTCTTGAAAATTTTGTGTTCTTTTTCCAACTACAACACAGAACTCAGAAACCATTACACATTGTTGAATGCTCCTGCGTGAAAATAGGAAAATTATGCATGATGAACACTGTAGTAAGTAAAGTCAAACAACAATTTAGGAAAGATATGTGCAATTCATTTAGTCAAGGGCTAATTTCACTAACATATAGAGTTTTTAACAAATCAACAACAAAAAGGACTAGCAACTCAATATATAACAAAGAATATGAACAGTTTACTGAAAAGGAAATATAATTGGTTCTTTAAAAATACTAAAACGTGTGGCATATGAACCACACACTCACATACATACGTGTTTGTATGTAGTTGCACATACTGGATTGTCAAAGAGGAAAGTTGAGGAATACAATATTGTAAGGATGGGAAAGTAGGCACTTGGACATTGCTGGTGGGAATATAAATTGGCACAAGTTCTGCAGAGTTAATTTAGCAGCATTTAGCAGAATTACAAATATATATATGTATATACATACACACATATACATATGTGTATACATATGTATGTGTGTGTGTATATATATGTGTGTGCATGTATGTATGTGTGTATATATATATATATATATATATATATATATATATATTCTTTTGCCCAGCAATTCCAGTGCTCGGAATATATCCTGCAGATACACTCACATATATCTTAAAATCATAAAAATACAAGATTATTTGATCATTGCAGAAATATTTACAATCACAAGATTAGAAATAACCTAAACATCATCAAATGAGATAGGTTAAGTAAATTATGGTTTTGAAACTTGGAATACTATAGAATACTGTGTATCTGGTAAAAGAAGAGAACATCATTTTTGTAAGGAAATGGGATATTCTTTATAATATATTAAGTGGGGAGAAAAAGGAAGCACTAAACTGTGCAGAGTATGAACATCTGTGTAAGAAAGTTGAGATGGAAATATATTTAGTATCTAATTGAACATGCATTAAGAAGCTCTAGAAAGATTTTTTTAAAAAGCGGATAGCATGTTAGTTGTTTGAATATGGTATCTAGCTAGACATAGGCAATATATACCTTTTGTATCTTCGGAATTCTGAATATGAGTATGTTACAGTGCCAAAAATTAGCCATGAAAAATTGTGAGCTTTTTTAGCAATTAAAAATTTTAAAGATTATTTATTTATTTGAGAGAGAGAAAGTACAAGTGGAGGGGGAGGGGTAGAGGGAGAAGCAGACTCCCCGCTGAGCAGGGAGCCTGCTGTGGGGTTTGATCCCATGACCCTGAGATCATGACCTGAGCTGAAAGCAGATGGCTAACCAACTGAGCCACCCAGGTGCCTCCCATTTTTTTCCTTAAAAAATTTTTAAAAAAATTTATTTATTTGATAGAAAGCCAGGCACACAGCATACGTGGAGGGGGAGGGGCAGAGGAAGAGGGAGAAGCAGAACAATGAAAAATTTTAAATGTACACTTACTATCACAAAGACTTGAGAGTATTCCTAGTAAGGGATGTTGAGAGTCCTTGAAGAAGTACTGGTAGTAAAAATGAAAGAAGAAAGGGTGCCTGGGTGGCTCAGTGGGTTAAGCCTCTGCCTTCGGCTCAGGTCATGATCTCAGGGTCCTGGGATTGAGCCCTGAATTGGGCTCTTGGCTCAGCAGGGAACCTGCTTCCCCCTCTCTCTCTGCCTCTCTGCCTACTTGTGGTCTCTGTCTGTCAAATAAATAAATAAAATCTTAAAAAAAAAAAAATGAAAGGAGGAGTAGTCATGGAAGAGAAGGTTTAGAAAACAAAAATAGCAGAGTCCAGTCCGCTTGGCTCTGTGGCTGAGAATTCTGGGTGTCTTGCTCCTCTGCTATGAAGCAGTTGGTTTCTCTGACTTTTCCAAGTGGCATTTGTGCACGAACTGTGCTGTATATTCCTTTTCTCCGGAAACAATCATTTGACTACAGTGGCAGGAATTACTAAGGAATTGCCTCTGCTTTTCTGTGGGCCAGTCGCTGAAGAAAGCAGAACAAGGTTAAGTGCAGTGAGTTTCTATGGGTCCCTACGAGGCTGCAGATCTCTGGCTTTTCAGGATCCCAGGCTCAGAAAGAACAGTGGGAAAGAACACTGAAAAATTCACCCTTTATGAGGACGGTGTCCATAGAAATGGAAGGACCTGTCAAACGACTGTGCAAATTTCAGCTCCAGAAATAACAGAAATGAAATGTTCTACCCCAGATGGAGTGTCTAGTAACTGAGTTAAACTGCCTGGGGCTCCCAGTCTCCTTTCATGAGTTACTGTGTTGCGAGTTTCATTTTCTCATCACACTCCTCGGTTGGCTTTCCCAGCACGGTCTCCTCAGTGGGCCTTCTTCCGTTGCCTTTGCTCAGTGCTGCCTCTGGCAGCTTTACCTGCAAAGCCTACAGACTGAGAGTGACGGGGGTCGTTTTTTATTATGTGAGTCCACTTCTGGCCCAGTAACTTCTGGTCGCTGTGAGGGATGTGATATTACTAAGCTTGTAGTAGGTATGGTGTCTGGGGTGCTTTTCCTCTATGAAGACCCATCACTTTGAATAGAACTCGAATTAAATTTGAGAAAACAGAGGAGGTAGGAGAGTGATGTAGAGTTGAGGGTAAAGAGACCAGTGCGGCTATATCCTCTTCTGAGTCGCCCCTGCGCTTTGCCGAGGCTGAACAGAGGCTGCCTTAAGCCACGGTTTACTTTAAAACTCCCTTCAGATGCTTCTTAAGGAAATGAAACAACTTTGTTTTTAAAGAGTCCCAAAGTATCTTTGTATAACTACAGAGAAGATCTGGGTGGTACATGCTATCACCTCTGATGCCTCCAATATTTTAAATGAATTACTATGTACGTAACTATTAAGCTAGTTCATGCTCACACATGTTTATGGCAACATTATTCTTAGTAGCCAAAGAATGGAAACAACGCAAATGCCCATCTCCAAAGAATGGATGAACAAAATGCAGTATATCCATGCTGTGGAATATTATTCAGCCGTGAAAAGGAACAAAGCACTGATACACGCTACAGTATCGATAAGCTTTGAAAACCTTATGCTCCGGGAAGGAAGCCCTCCACAGAAGGCTACGCGTGATATGATTCCATTATCTGAAATGGAATCTGAAATGCTCAGAGCAGGAAAAATCCAGACAGACAGGAAGTAGATTAATGATTGCCAGGGGCTGGGACGATAGGAAGGACAAGGAAGGAGGGACTGCTAATGGGTATAGATTTCTTTTGGGGGTGGTGACAATGTTCTGGAATTAGTGGTCATAGTTGCACAGCTTCGTGAATACATTAGAAACCACTGAATTGTCCACTTTAGCATAGTGGATTTTATGTTGACACTGCAAAGATTTTTTAAAAGATGTATACACACAAACATTTATTAACTTGATCTTCCCGAGTATAAAGATGGTGCCAGACACAGCAGTTACCAAGTGCAGATCATGGAGTTCCAACGCGCATTTGCCGGAAAGGTTGAGCTCCCCTTCATTTGTCTGTAGGCAGCATCGCCTCCTTCCAGGCTCCAAACGCCAGGGTTCGGCTGGTGGTCCTTGCACTTGGCGTGTCTTCCTCGCTGATCGTCCATGCTGTGACGTGGTGGACAGGAAGTGGCTTGCAAAGGTATGGCATCTTCTATCTATGGACAAAGGTTCGTCTCTTATGCCTGTAGACACACAGATGTGGTCACTTACCAAGTGGGAAGTTGCGAGCAGAAGACCCAAGTAGTAGTATTTACTTTGCATATGGCTTGTAGAAGTCTCTCTCTTTCTCTCTTTTTTTCTTCCTTTTTCACAAAATCATAATGGGAATGCTTGCTCTCAGTCTCCATCCTGTTTTGAGAATTAAGGAATTATAACAAGCTGCCTATAAAGACCAAGAGCATGTTCCTTACTGCAAATTACCACCTGGACTATTTCATATACTCATGCTCTGAATTATGACGTTTGCTACGAACATAGTACACTGAAACCACAGAAAAAGTTGTTAAATATATTTTTCTATCTACAGGTACCTCAGAATCTGGGGATTCATTTTAGGACAGATTCTTCTTCTTGTTCTCCGCATCTGGTACACTTCACTAAACCCAATCTGGAGTTATCAGATGTCCAACAGAGTGATACTGACATTAAGTACCATAGCCACACTTGACCGCATTTACACAGGTCAGTATACGTTCAGTTTTTTTTTTTTAAAGGAATTTGCTCTCTTACATAGTTTATTTTTCTTATCTGAATGCAGCACTTCTTGAAAAGATAAAGTCTTTCTGCACTAGATCTCCATTTCAATGTCCTCTCCCTCTGAAATAGTAACCCGTGGGGCCAGTGGGGTGTTACCTAAGCAGAAGGCACCTTTTCCTTGCCAGAACAGAGGGTGAAAATTTCTGGCTCTTATCAGTGTGGAGGGGGAGGGTAAACCAGGCCTCAGACTCCCAGCTGGCTTTCAGCTCTTTCTCCCTTTACTCCCTAGACAGGGCTTTCCGGGCTGAGACCCTTCATCTCTCCTCTTCGATACTGACCCCAGGATTATCGCTAACACTATGAGAATTTGGTTTTGAGCAAGGGTTGGAGAACTCTCTGGGTTTTTTGTGTTTTGTGTCTTTTTTTTCCCCCCCTGGGAGTCTGAAGATACTTACGTATTTTCAGATTGATTGATTTGAGAGAGAGAGAGAGAGAGCAAACGAGCAGGGGGAGGGGCAGACAAGAGAGAGGGGGAGAGGGAGATGAACAGAGTCCCTGCTGCGCAGGGAGCCCAACATGGAGCTCGATCCCAGGATCCAGAGATCACGATCTGAGCCAAAACTGAGAGCCAGGCATTCCGGGAGTCTGAAGATATTTAAGCTCCAAATCTGACGCTTGAAAAGAAAAAGAAATCTTGCTTCTTTACATGGCCTTTCAAATCACTTCTCTCTCTGGCACTGACTCTCTCAGACATACCCAGAGCTGACTTGGATGTTTGCGACACATGCTAACTTGAGATCGCCTCAAAAGAAGGGAGAAGTGTTACTAGATTCTGGTTAACCTTCCCCGGGGCTTTTTGTGTCGGTCTCAGTGAGTCACTGTTCTTTTGTCAATACGAGGAGAAATCTCGCAGATTAATGGAAGTTTAGAGGGTTTTGGCTCACCACGAACAAAGTGCTAGTATAATCCCTCTTTGGTCCTAGTTTGGGCATGAAACCAGGGGGGCATCAGGCAAGCAAATTGGTCAAGTGACATTAATATTACTTAGAACGTTTAGAACATGGTCTGGTGCCTAATACAAGCTTTACGTTTTGTAAAACACTAACATCTGAAGGTGGCAGCTCCGGCAGCGGATTTCACGGGTACAGCCCGATAAGGATCTGAGCGTCCGGGTATCGCTTACATTTCCTGACTTGAGTTTTCTTCTTTCTCGCCTGTTGTAAATGTGTGTGACCCACTTGTTGGTTTCTTCCTACTCGTGCCCCGGGCCTCGTTTACAAAACTCCAGACTCCTCACCTCGTCTCCCCCAGGATCAGCTCAGACCAGGCATTTTTGTAGTTTTATCGAAGATTTGCTGGGTCCCGGGGGAGGGGTCCCGCACCAAAGGACACCGCGGTGACAGACTTAGCAAATTGAGTTTAAGTCTCTCCTTTCCTAAAGACTGCTTAGTCTCCAGGTCCTGGCCTCCTGCGTCTTCACCGCCCGCCCCATCATCCCTGTGGCTCCCTGCTCTGCTCTCCTTCCTCTGACTCTTTCCTTAGTAGAAGGGCTTGTCTCCTCCTTGTGAAATCCAGCTGCCAGCCCCACAGACAGACCCTGAGGCTTTCTTCTACTATACTGAGAGCTTCACGGAATCATGAAGCATCTGCCCAACAGGCCGTCCATTCCTGCAAAGAAATAATTCTGCCGGCATTTTGTCCAGGTCTTACGTTTTTGTACACGAAGTCATTGGTGCGATGAAATGAGACCTCTTGGTCAAAGAGTCCCATGAAGTCTGGTGCAGTTAGGCACAGAGGCCCAGGAACCAGTCTGCCTAAGCTCTCTTTACCAGCAGTATGAGCTCGGACAAGTGGCTTATTCTCTTTGGGCCTCAGTTTTCTAATCTGTAAAATGGGACTAGTAATGAAATTTACCTCAGGCTGGAATGAGTTCGTATTAAAGGCTGGGAACAGTTACTGCTTAGTCAGCAAACTGGTGTTCCTCTGGTTGCACAGCAGATTAGATGAGAGCCCTGTTCTGTGGGGGGACATGGCCTGGTATTCCCTGAACATACCAGTCTCTTTTTCTCTTCATGTTTTGGCTCATAACTGTTAACTTCACAATAAATAACTTGTTGCATTTCTTTCCTTTTTTTTTTTTTTTTTAAAGATTTATTTGTCTGAGAGAGTGAGAAAGAGAGAGAGAGTAAGCACGGGTGGTGGGAAGGGGCAGAGGGAGAAGGAGAAGCAGCCTCCCCGCTAAGCAGGGAGTCTGACATGGGACTTGATTCCAGGTCTCTGGGATCATGACCTGAGCCGAAGGCAGACACTTCACCGACTGAGCCACCCAGGCCTCCCTCCCCACCACCCCCCGCCTTGTTCTCTCTAAACCATTCCCGATCTAGCCAGCCTGAAATCATCTCTCCCACCAACTAGCTTCTCAGCATGTTCTGCTTCGTATTGTCGTTTCATGTCTCACCCTCCCTTCTGAAATAAGCTCCTTGAAGCCAGGTACCATTTCTTAACTTGCTAAAAGACTGTGAAAAGCGGAGGGTAAATTTACATGTAACTGACTCCCTCACCCCTTTTTTTAAAATCCTAGATGGCGACTGCTGTAAACCAGAGGGAAAAAAGCCTGGAGAGGCAGCCAAGGGCGTGGCCTCCCGGCCTGCCTGGTGGTTGGCAGGGGCTGCCTTTGGCAGTCTCGTGTTCCTCACCCACTGGATTTTTGGAGAGGTCTCGCTTGTTTCCAGATGGGCAGTGAGCGGACACCCCCACCCAGGGCCAGATCCTAACCCGTTTGGGTGAGTCTCGGTTTGGCTGCGATCGAGAAATTGGCTATGATAGTTGAAGGAGGAAATACTTCTTCTGTGGAGCTGCTAGATCTGTGCCAGCCAGGTGATCCCATCCCACTCTCCCGACCCAGCAGAAACATTGCCTGACATTACTGCCTACTGCGGGGAAGGAGCCAGAAGGGTGTTTGCCCTGTGCGGAAAGATGGCTAGAAAGCAGAAGATGGAGGGCTGAGGGGTGTGCATGGCTGGGTAAGAGGTTCTGGAAGCTCTTGCGTGGGGACTCTGAGGAATCCCTGCATGGAGGAGCATATCAGGGGCAGGGGAGGTATGGCATTCCAGGCCTGTCTCCACCACACCCCTCATTTGGCATTTGGTGGGACGAGACCACAGTGCCCTGATGAGAGAGAGAGCAGGCTGGCAGTCTGGGCACTGATCTGTGTTCTCTGGGAAGGGGGGAAGCCCAGGAGGCTCTCTGCATCCTCTGGTTCCTGCTCCAACCACGGGGCACCTGGGGAGGCCACGGATCTTGATTTAAAGTGTTGGTTCATGTACTTGGCCCTCATTGATCCTTTCTCTCATCTTTGGCATACCTGTTTTCTCCTGGGTTCAGGCCCAGCCTTTCACGTAAAAAGATTGGAGGATCCTTTAAAGCATCAGCCTCAGATAATTGTTTGAGCTCGGGTCTCGGTCTCAGGGGCCTGGATTTGAAAGTCTGCAGTGGGCTCTGAGCTCAGCACAGGGTCTGCGAGGCCCTCTCCCTCCTCCTCGTTCTTCCCCGTCTCGTGCTGCTCTCTCTATCAAATAAATACATGAAATCTTTAAAAATACCATAAAATGTCACATGGCCAATATGGACTCGAAATTAACAGTCCGAGAAGACTCAGTTGCTGAGTTTCACTTTGACCATGAAAGATCAAAGATACCTTGTATCTCAAGTCTGGGCGCTATTACTTCTATGTTCCAAATGGATCTTATATTGGTTTTCACTGGGCTCTCAGGACCTCAGTGATTTTTTTTCACCCTCATATTGTCTCTCGGATGTACCTAGAGGCTGGAGGTGTATTTCCCTTTTATATTTGGGACAATGAAATATTCACGAAGGCAGGTGCCCCCTAACATGTCCTTTTCTTTTCTTTCTTTTTTTTTTTATTTATTTGACAGAGAGAGATCACAAGTAGGCAGAGAGGCAGGCAGAGAGAGAGTGAGGAGGAAGCAGGCTCCCTGCCGAGCAGAGAGCCCGATGCGGGACTCGATCCCAGAACCCTGAGATCATGACCTGAGCCGAAGGCAGCAGCTTAACCCACTGAGCCACCCAGGTGCCCTAACATGTCCTTTTCTTACAGAGGCGCAGTTCTGCTGGGCTTGGCGAGTGGACTGACGCTCTCAGCGTGTCCGTGGTTTCCCAGCTCCGGGTTAATCTGGTGGGCCACAGGTACGTGGAGTTTGCCTGTAGATGTGTCAGGCATTTCGCTCTGGCTGGTGATTTCTGTGCAGGCGTGTGCACCCGGAGTGGAAGCCGATGGCCAAGGCGGCCATACCATTCTGTGCTGTTGCCAAGCGGGGCTGCGGTCACCAGCTGCTGCCCCTGTGACCCACATGTCACCACGGGGCCCAGTGCCTGCTGGCCGCAGGTTCCTGCTTCCTCCTACTTTGTTGCCTCCGTCCTCCTGTAGCTCCCTACTGCTACCTGACGGCACCTCCATACCCTGCCCCATCTCCCGAACAAGCCACGGGTGTTGGCAACAGCATCCCCACGGGGCTGAGGAGATGGTGCTCGGACGTCACCATGCTGCCAACCCTCTTGTCCTCTCCAAGCATCCCTGCTTCTCTGGTTTTCAGGAACACCCTCCTTAGCTCTCACCCTTCTCGGGGTCTACGTTTGCTCTTTCGAAGGCTGAGCAAGGCACCCTCTCCTCCCCATCACCCCCGGAATACTGATGGAGACCATCCTATCTGAGGAGCAACTACTTAATTTTTATGACTCTATTTTATTTCTGTGACTGAATCATGCCACCCTCTCCCTTCCTGTTAAAAGGCAGAAGCAGTTAGAATCAGCTTTAGTGTTGAATAAACAGCTCCCCACTCCGTGACAGAGAAACCAGCATCTCTGGTTTCTGTGAGGAGAGTGGCCCCCATACGTGTTCATTAACCAGGCGATCCCGAGTGTTCCCGGATGCCGTGGTGGGTTCGAGACTGTGTAGCGGTGACAGAAGATGCGGGTTGGCTAGCCTTTCTTCACACCCCGAGGGCCATCACTCTTGCATGGAGACATACGTGGAGTCCGCACAGATGGCTCCATTCGCGAGCTTAGCTGGGTCCCCATCCTCCTGGAGCTGTAGGAGCAAAGCCTGGCAGGTAGGTTGAGCTGTTTCTACTTTCAGGAAATGCGTATTTTCTGGTAGACATTCTACATGGGGTCTGTGGGTGGGTGTAGGAGTAGAACACAGAAGTCCCTTCCTTCTCATCAGAGAGATGCCTCATAAGATTCCTCAAGAAAAAGGCTGGAGACTTTCATAAATGCCGAATCCGCAGGGAGCATGTACAGCCTCTTCTACACGCCATCGTGGAAAGGTCCGCGAGGCCCACTGGAAGTTTCTTCAGCACGGATCTCGTGCCTTTTTCACATGGGATATAAGCAACATGCTTCCTGGGCAGGGAATTGGCAGTTTCATTTAAAACATGGGAGAACGGAGGTCCCCAGAAATATATAAACTGTTCATAAAAGGACAGAAAAATTGTGAACCTCTAGTGATATGCTGATACTTATATCCCCAGAGAAGTAGAGTCAGACCTACTCTAGTTTTGCTGTCTCTCTAAAGTATTAAATGATAGTTTAAAAAGACCTCAGGGGCAAGCAGATTTGAGGCTTCTAAGGGGCTCTTTGCAGTAAAGAGAAAAGTGGGACCACGATTCATGGGCTTCAGTTCTGCCTCCGCTCACCTAAAACAAGTTGGAACTCACACAATTATCTAGAAATGGTGCCCCTTTTTCACTGTGACCCACCTCTGGAAACCATCTCATAAAGCAGACTGTAGAAAAATAAATCTTGTTTTTTTCATTGTACAGTTAAAATTTGCAATCCAGTGGGTCCCAGCGTGAAATAAATGACGGTAGTGACCAATAGAATTTTATAAATGCAAAGATACAGGAGCTTTAAATCTTGGTGGCAAATAAATTATTAAAATCAAAGTCCTATTAAAAGAAAAAAAAAGAACAGGTGTACCATATGCATGGAGAGGAGCCCAATGTATTATATACAGTGGTCCTATGATTTTATTGTATGGAAAATTTGATCTATTGAAAACTAGCACATTAGTTATTATAAATATTATTGGAATATTCAGTTACTCTTAATTCTGCCTGGTAGCTTAGATATAAAGATTTGGAGGCGATTACTTGGAAGGACTCGGTCTCAAACACAAAACGGCTAAGATACAGAGTTAAATGAAAAAGGCAGAGTGATTAACGGTGTGTGTCAAATGCCGCCACTGGTATGAAAAAGGGACAGAAATGCACACACACGCATATATTTTTTTCATCCATCAGCAGATCTCTGGAAATCCAGAGGCAGTGGAAATCCAGAGACAAAGACAGTGCTAACAATGGTTTCCTCCACTAGGGGGGTCTAGTGGGTGTCGGGGCCAGAGAGACTGCTCGTCACCTTTTGGAATTTCGGATTTTGAATTTATAACCTATTTAAAAATACAAGTGTAGTGGATTTAAAGATAGACAGCCCATTTAAAAATAGAAATTAAAAATAAAAGCAGTGACAGTCAAGGGAATTTGAAAAGATGTTTTCTTCCCCTCCAAATAATTCTTTTAAAGATTTTATTTATTTATTTGACAGAGAGAGATCACAAGTAGGCAGAGAGGCAGGCAGAGAGAGAGAGAGGAGGAAGCAGGTTCCCTGCTGAGCAGAGAGCCCGATGCGGGACTCGATCTCAGGACCCTGGGATCATGACCTGAGCCGAAGGCAGCGGCTTAACCCACTGAGCCACCCAGGTGCCCACCCTCCAAATAATTCTTTGTGGTAAGACAGAAACAACAGTCATGAGAATGTCTTTCATTTAGGGTATCAACTCAGGATTCATTCTTAGAAACAAAAAGAAACAAAAAACAACAGCCCTTGTAAACTGGTAAACAGGAAAAATCCGCTCACACTAATCATCAGAAAAGCGAAACTCACAATGTGATACTGTTTTCATCATTAGTTTGGTAAAGATTTTTGGAAAGAGATAATTTTGGCAGTGTTCACAAGGTGAGACTTTTGGCAAGGTTTCTGGAGGAAAGAAGATTGCTAGAGCCTCTCATAAGCTGTTGACTATAAATAATGACTCTTTAAAATGCTTTCATCTCTTGACATGGTACTTGTACTTGTGGTCTATTTTTTAAAGAGTATTTTAAGGAGATGATAAAAAATGGAGTAAGAGGTTAGTTGACAAAAAAAGATGTTCCTCACAGTTTTGGAAGCTTTGTAAATGGCCAACAGTAGGAAAATGGTGTCTTATCCTGTGGGGTATTTGCCCAGAGTATAGTATATATACAGTATATATACACAAAAATGTTTTTTTTTTTAAAGATTTTATTTATTTATTTGACAGAGAGAAATCACAAGTATATGGAGAGGCAGGCAGAGAGAGAGAGAGGGAAGCAGGCTCTCCGCTGAGCAGAGAGCCCGATGCGGGACTCGATCCCAGGACTCTGAGATCATGACCTGAGCTGAAGGCAGCGGCTTAACCCACTGAACCACCCAGGCACCCACAAAAATGTTTTTTAAAAAAACAATGTTATGAGAAAATGTAAAATATCATCCTCAACATGTGGTATGATTCCATTAACATAAAAATACTTTTATATATACATAGAACAAGACTTAAGGGAAAAAAACATAGGAGCATTGGCTGTGATTGGCTTGGTCTTAAGGCAATCCTTAACTGCTTTAAAGTTCTGTATTCTAAAAAATTTTTTACAGTATATAGTCATTACATTTGTTGATTTCAAAATAAAATAATATTTTGGTTACTAAAATAACCATTGTCAGACCTACGTATTACAAGGTCTTGCTGTGGAGTTAACTTCTGTGGGTTGGAGAGGGCTCTGGGATCTGGTTCTCGCGTTCATCAGGGTGATGTTCTTTTTGAAGTGGGGGCGGGGAGGGAAAGGCAGTCCCACGGCATTGCCCGGCCGTGTTACAAGTGGGACTCTCGGATGGATGAGCCACGGGGTGGGGGTTGGGGGGGCGTGTCCTGGCGGGAGCCACTTCCTGCTCCCCACTCCTTTTCTGGAGTTTTTGCCCCAGCAGTGAGTGAGGCATCGTGCTAGAGACATCCTGGAAGGATGGGTCACGGTTATACACCGACAGAACCGTCTGTAGAATGTCACATTCGACCATCTGTAGAATGTCACATTCGACGGAAAGGTGTTACCCTGAGGGATCCCCAGTGGGCTACGGTTAAGACCCTGACCTGCTGTCTCAGAACTGATCTCACGGGAACTGGGAGAAATGTTAGGCGGTCAGGTTGGGCTCAGCAAACTAGCAGACATTTATGAATTACCTGCAGCGGACCCAGCAGGTGGCATTGCCCTCAACACCGACTGGGCTGTCCGGTCGTGAATGAACCTATAGCAGAATTGCTAATGCCTTGACCCTCTCATCCCATCTCGGACACATCTTCTTTGGGGCACGTGTGCTTGGGAAAGCCCACTTACATATTGCAGGGCAAGCGGCGGCATTTAAGCGGATGGGAAGTCGGTTAGAAAGTTCCTTAACAAAAACATCCTAGAAACCGCGCTGACTTGCCATGTTTCCTCATGTCCTGGATCTGGCTGGCTAAATTAAATGAACATATTTTTGGTATTACAGATTATTTCAGGGTGTTTGTTTGTTTGTTTTGCTATTAGGATCGTAGCACAACCTAAAAATGCCTTTTTCTCTCCTCCTACACCTCCTGAAGAAATAGCTCTGGACTGAGAATTACTAGACTCACCTTCTGCCTCCAGGTTTGCAAGGAATGAGCCGTGTGACCTTGAGGGAATCACGTAACTGTGTGAGACCTCTCTTGCTCGTCAGTCTGCCGGCTGGACCTGAATGCCATTGAGGTCCCTTAGGGATCTGAACAGCTGTGTATCAGTCATCCTATAACCCCATTCCTCTTTTCTTTCTTTCTTTCTGTTTTTTTTTTGTTTTTTTGTTTGTTTGTTTTTAAGAAAATGGAAGAGACTCTTCTGCCTTTTTGACTGATTCTTTTCCTCTCTCTGTCACCAACAGGAGCAGCGTCAGCTGCGGGCCTCCTATACCTGCCCACGGGGGCAGCCGCTGTTTCTGGCTGTGTGCTGGCCGTCTTCACAGCGTCTGTGTGGCCTCACGTGCTTGGACACCTTCTTAGCTCAGGGGCGAGCCCTGGGAAAGCCATGACCACTGCCATGATATTTTATCTTCTAGAGATATTTTTCTGTGCATGGTGCACGGCTTTTAAATTTGTGCCAGGAGGTGTCTATGCTAGAGAGAGATCTGATGTGCTTTTGGGTGAGTATATCTGAAAGGTCTGGATTAGAGTAACTACTTGAAAATACCCTTCAGGCTGACTAGGATTTAGCATTTTATGTGCCTGGTGGAGCTAACTAGGATGATCTTACCTTTTTTTTTTTTTTTTAAAATTCAAATAGAGTCTCTTGATAAAAATAAAACAACTGGAAGAATGTGTAAATTGCTACTTAAAAGATTTAATTCATCAGTGAGTTTCAGTAATACTTTTTTTTTTAACTATTTGACTTTTTTTTTTTTTAATTAACACATAATATATTGTTTGCTTCAGGGGTACGGGTCTGTGATTCATCAGTCTTACACAATTCACAGCACTCAACATAGCACATACCTTCCCTCATGTCCATCACCCATCCCTCCCCCTATACCCCTCAGCAACCCTCAGTTTGTTTCCTGAGATTAAGAGTCTCTATGGTTTGTCTCTCTCCCCAGTCCCCTCTTGTTTTCAGTAATACTTATTATGGCAAAGATCTTTTAACCAAATTTAATCCATAGTAGAGTATAAAGAAATACTATGTAACAGTTGTATTACAAGCTATGTCAGGAAAAGGTACGATCGTGGTGTGCTCCTTGCTCTTTTGGTGTTGGCTCATAAATATAAAAAGGAATTGTGATTATTTTTTGTGGCTCCCCCAAATCTTATCTGTGTGTTTTTTTTTTTTTTAAGGATTCTATTTATTTATTTGACAGAGAGAGAGAGCACAAGCAGGGGGAACAGCAGGCAGAGGGAGATGCAGACTCCCTGCCAAGCAGGGAGCCCAATGTAGGACTCGATCCCAGGACTCTGGGATCATGACCTGAGCTGAAGGCAGAGGCTTAACCAACTGAGTCACCCAGGTTTCCTATCTATGGTTTTTATTTACCATATTTTTTTCCCAATAAAATATAGCTTACATGCATGAATCTTAGTATGAATGATAAATTCCCAAATCATAGAATACATATTTTCCATTTCAGTGGTTAAAAACTATGTACCAAAATGGAAATTTCATAAACTTAGCTCAGTTGACTATTTTAAAAATCGCCTTCCGGCAAGGATGAAAGTACTGACGGATACAGACATATACAAATCAAATGTCGCCTGTCATTTTAGTTTGAGTAAAACATGTCAAATGCTTCCAGGATAAAAATTGTGAAAAACTGAGGAGACAGAACATGTCTGTAGGGGATTCAGTCCTTGTTGGTTAACCAATGCATTTTCCCATTTGCTCATTTACTCATTAAAAAAATTACTGGCTCCTGCCTGTGCCAGGCATGGTGCCAGGCACCAGGGATGGAAGGGGCACAGAGTCTGTGCTGTCAGCGCAGTGGGGACAACACCATACAGAAAAGCAGACAACAACAGAATTACAGTTGGGGTGAGTGCTACAATTCCACCTGTAGTTCCCCCTTGGGCCCTCGGTATTTTTCCAACAACTGTACATTTTCACATAAACTTCCCTACATCCTGAGCTAGGCATCTGGCAGGAAAGGCTGACTTGGAAGCTTTTTTTCCTTTGACTTATATGAAATGTGTAAAAACAACTGAGAATTTGCTATTTCTGGTAAACACCCGTGCTCTCATCCACTTGGAGACATGCATTGCTGCATTTCCTCTGCAGTAATCTTGGCTTTGCAAACTGTGTATTTCTTCTGGTTTCTTTCAGGTGTGTGTACTCTGTCCTGCTCTGTCTTCTTGTCCAATGCCCTGCTTTTTTCTCACTTCAGCTTGCTTAGGGGTCTGCCATGTGGAGAAAACGAGCAACAGTAAGAGCCATCCTAAGCCTAAATTCATTTCTTTGGAATGTTATGAATGACATGCTTTTTCAGTTTTCTTCTCACTATTTATGGGACTGCAGAAATGGCTTTATTATAGCTGCATACAAAGAAACTTTTTTTTTTTTTAGTAAGAGTGACATATTGATAAGGCCACAAAAACTAAGGCAGGTTGGTAATGTTCAGCACAGCTTTTTTTTTTTAAAGATTATATTTTATTTATTTGACACAGAGAGAGAGAGAGATCACAAGTAGGCAAAGAGAGGAGAAGCAGGCTCCCTGCTGAGCAGAGAGCCTCATGCGGGACTCGATCCCAGGAGCCTGAGATCATGACCTGAGCCAAAGGCTGAGGCTTAACCCACTGAGCCACCCACGTGCCCCTAGTGTAGCTTTTAATTGAATGAAAGAGAATCTGTATTAAACTGGAAACTAGTAATACATTTACTGTCAAGCTTGCCATGCCATTTCCTGCAAGTTGCATGTAATATTTTTTTTTTTTGCCAGTCTTCCACCTAAGTTTAAATTCTATTTGATATTTCCTCATTTAGATATTGTTCAGTCATACCTCTGTTTCCATTCTTATTGTATGACTTGAGAAGGATGTAAACTTTACGTACAGATTCCATCGTAATGCATCCACGGAGCTCCCTAACGGGCTCAGCAAGGGTTCTCGGATGTCTGCTCCATGAGGACCGACACCCCAGGCCAGAATTACGGTCACAAACACGGCTGGATTCAGAATCTACCTGTCTTCCTCTCGAGGTCTCTTCAGTGCTGAAAACTCAGTCCCCCAAAGCAGTTCAAAAGGCTCCTTTCTCTGTACGCCTCCCTCCCCTGCAAAATCAGCAGCAAAACACGCTATTACCAACCTAACAACGGGAAACCCTCAGGAAATGGAAAGACATTCCTCATCGAGAACAGGCTGGGGTCTTCTCATTTAAAGCAGGGTTCCTAGAGCCCTCGCTCTTTTCTTACGATCAATCCCAATGATCAAAAGCGCTACTAGAATAATTGCTTAGGTACTGAGATAAATGAAGCCGGTTACTGAATTTTCAGGGTACGTCCGCTGAAATGCAATCTAGGCTCCTCGAATTTACCACAGGGAGGATTTTTGGCTTAAAATGCATTATGTTCTTGCTTTCTCTTTTAACAGGGACTGTGATGCTAATTATTGGCCTGAATATGCTATTTGGTCCGAAGAAAAGCCTCGACTTTCTTCAAGCCAAAAATAGTCCTAAAGCCCTTTTCAAAAAGAGTGAAAAATACATGAAACTCCGTAAGTTTTGCTTTCTTTCTTTTAAAGCACTCAATTATAACAACATTTTCAAACACGTATGAAATTAAAGAGTATAATGAACCCTCCAGTACCCTTCACCCGGTTCCAAAGATTACTGACATTTTGCCAGTGTTGTCAACAGCTATTTTCTTACTGGTTTTGGCAACATACTTTGAAGCACATCTCAGACAGCCTCTCGTCTCAACCACAAATGCGCTGCATTACTTTTGTTTCACTTCTCATGTAGATAAGATCATTTCACAGGTAGAATTTCCCAAATGCTTTGTTCTTACGAGAACTATTTCTATTTCAGACTATTTCTTTCTTTCTTGTTCTCCTTTTTGGGGGAGCTTAAATATGGTGACATTCAGACTATTGATGAAGTAGAAATTCAGAAGTGAAGTGAGTTTGTGATTTGGTCTAATTTCAAATGAGCTGGATTAAGTAAAAATGTTTATTGCAAGGACAGTGTTTGCAGATAGTGTATTAGGATCCAGCGCACTCCGTAACTACACAGCACCATGCAGGATACGAAGACGTGTAAAAGCAGGTCTCCATCCTCCGTGACTTGATATTTTTATGAAGATGACCAAATATTATAGTGTAAAGAGAAAAAAATAAAGCTAAATAAAATTGTAATATATTTCTAAAAGAGATATCACAAAGCAGCAAAACCATTATGTAAATATTTTACATATGTTCCATCATAATTTTAAAAGATTATATTACGACGTTGGGGATATTTTAAAAATTTACAGTTTTGTATTGTGTGTTCTTATGTTTTCGGTATGTCTTTCTTTCTTTTCTTGCTCTTTTTTTTTTTTTTTTTTTTAGTATATCTCTTAAAACTAAGACTTGGTAGGTTTTGTTTGTTTTTAATCCTGACAGTCTTTGTCTTTATTGTTGCCGTTGTTGTTATTAGTAGCAGTAGTAGAATTAAGAACCAGAACTCTCTAGGTCACTCATCAGATTGAGGCATTTGGAACCATTTATTTATGAAGTTGTTTAGACAGTTCTATGTAATTTTTTTAAAAACAGACTTTATTTCTTAGAATCACTTTTGGTTTGACCAGAAAGTACAGTAATGCCCCAGATACCCTCTGGCCCCACATACAGAAGCCCTTTCTTACTATCAGTAACCCCCCCCCCCCCGGGTTGTTTATTACATATTTAATTATTGCTATTTTTTAAAGATTTATTTATTTATTTATTTATTTATTTAGAGTGGAAGGGACAGAGAGAGAGAGAGAGAGAGAAAATCTCAAGCAGACTCCGCACTGAGCACAGAGCCTGACGCTGGGCTTGATCTCATGACCCTGAGATCATGACCTGGGCTGAAACCAAGAGTTGGATGCCTAACCGACTGAGCCACCCAGGCACTCCAATTAGTACATTTACTATAACTGAGGAATGTACACTGACATTATCACTATCATGCAGAGTCTGTGGTTTACTTTAGGGCTCGCTCTTACTGTCGTACTTCCTGTGGGTTTGGACGGACACGTAATGATCTGTAGCCATCATTATAGTGTCATACAGAGTAATTTTACTGCCTTAAAAATGCTCAGTGCTCTGCCTGTCCAACCTTCCCTGCCTCTCCCAATGGCAACCACTATCTTTGTCTCTTAGAAAAATGAATGGATTTTATTTTTCAGAGCAGTTTTAGACTTACAGATGTATTGAGTGCAAAGTACGGAGTTCCCTCTCATACACCCCGTCACACCCGCTCCTCCACAGGGACAGCATCATTTTTGACATCTCGCATTAGTGTGGTACGTTTGTTATAACTGATGAGCCAGTCTTGATGCATTATTATTAAGTCAAGTCCATGGTTTAGAGTCGAGCTCATCTTTTTGTTGTATGTTCTGTGGGTTTTGACAAACGTCTAGTGGCATCTCTCCACCATTATGGTATCATCATACAGAATATTTCTGCTACTTTAAACATCCCCCGTACTTGACCTGTTCATCCTTCTGTCCTTCCTCCAGACCCTGGCGACTACTGAATCTTTTCACAGTCTCCACTGTTTTGCCTGTTCTGGACCATCAGTCTCGTCTTTCCGCTTGAAAATGTGATCTAGTTTTGTTGTGATTTCTCATGCCTTATTATTTACTTCTGTCATCTTACTTTGCTTTTGCTTTTTCTACTTTCTCTAGGTATATTTCTTCCTCTTCTTCTTCTTGCTTTCTTTTGCATTGATTTGGTTTTCTTTTTATTTTTTTCTTATCCCCTCCTTCCTACTCCTCTTTCTAGTTGGGACATTATACCTTCAAGTTCTATTGTTTTAGTAGTTGGGGTTTTTTTTGTTGTGTTGTTTTCATTTTTTTCTGTTTTGCTTTTCTTCTCTCAGCGCATGAAAGATACTATTCTGTTATCTGGCTCCAGTTCTTGCCACTGAGCCGTCAGCTGTCCTGCGATCTCTGCTCCTTTGGAGATCATCTGCCTTTTTTCTCTGGCAGCTCTTAGGGTTTCTCTTTGTTTTGGTGTTCTGGAGTTTCACTGTGATATATTTGAATGTGATTTCTGCCTTGCCCCATCCATCTCCCCTCTCCCCCGCATCTTGCTAGTTAGTGTTTGGGCTTTCTGAATCTGAAGAATCATGTCTTTTATCGCCTCTGGAAAATTCTCGGTTTTATTTCTGCAAATGTTGCCACATTCTCATGCTTTCCCTTCTTCCTTTTTGACTGTAGCTGGATTGTATTGGATCTTTTTACTATTGTCTCTGTTAGGCAGAGAGGCAGGCAGAGAGGGAGAGGAGGAAGCAGGCTCCCTGCTGAGCAGAGAGACCGATGCGGGGCTCGATCCCAGGACCCTGAGACCATGACCTGAGCTGAAGGCAGAGACTTAACCCACTGAGCCACCCAGGTGCCCCTACCTACCTTTTTTTTTTTTTTTTTTTTTTTTGTAAAGATTTTATTTATTTGACAGAGAGACAGTGAGAGAAGGAACACAAGCAGGAGTGGGAGAGAGAAAGGCAGGCTTCCCACTGAGCAGGGAGGCTGATGTGGGGCTTAATCCCAGGACCCTGGGATCATGACCTGAATTGAAAGCAGAGGCTTAACGACTGAGCCACCCAGGTGCCCCTCCACCTTGGTTTTTAAGCTCTCCCTTACACTAATTCTCTACTCAGCTTTGTCTACTGCTACCTTTCTTGTCCACTGAGTTTCTAATTTCAATGATTCTATTTACTATATAATTTTATTTTTAGAAGTCTGTTTTATTTCTTCACACAATTTCCTAATCATTAATTTAATCTCCTGTTTCTTAGTTGAATACTCTGTTGAATACCCTCTTTTATTTTTTGACACGTTAAGCATGTGTAGTTTGTATTCTGATTCTAAAAGCTGCAGTATCTGAAGTATTTGTGAGTTTGATTCTGCAGTTTTTTTCCCTTGCTGGTTTCTGCTCATGGAGACTTGTTTTCTTACGTATTTTTTATTGTATATATTTATGGTTCTTGGAGCATTTTCAGGGAAGATCCCTTAAAACCTGAGCTGCAGAGACTCCTGGGAGGCTCAGTCGGTTAAGCGTCTGCCTTTGGCTCAGGTTATGATCTCAGAGTCCTGGGATCGAGTACTGTGTCGGGCTCCCTGCTCAGCAGTGAGTCTGCTTCTCCTTCTTCCTCTCGTGCTGTGATCTCTCTTGCTCTCACTGTCTCTCAAATAAATAAAATTTAAAAAACCAAAAAACAAAAAAATCCTAGAACAAATGTGATTTGCAAGTGTGGGTAATGCATACATATCACACATGAAAACTAACCCAGGAATTAGACATTTCTCCTTTGCGTAAAATCCTTGACTAATGGACTTAATAATTTCATAAAATTATTATTTTTCACTCAAGGATAATTAACATACAGTGTTGTATTGGTTTTGGGTGTACAGGATTCAAGAACTCTATCCATTATTCAGTGCTCAACACACGAGCATTCTTAATCCCCTTCACCTATTTCATTCACTGCCCCCCCCCACCTCCCCTCTGGTCTGTTCTTCTATAGTTAAGAGCCCGTTTTTTTGTTTCTCTCTTTTTCCTGTGTTCATTTGTTTTGTTAAATTGCACATATGAGTAAAATCTTATAGTGTTTGTCTTTCTCTTATTTCACTTAGCATTACTCCCTCTACATCCACCCATGTCATTGCAAATGGCGAGATTTCATTCTTTTTCGACTCAGTTATATTCCATTGTGAATAGACATACCACATCTCCTTTATTCATTCATTGATGCAAGCTGGTGCGGCCACTATGGAAAACAGTATGGGGATTCTTCAAAAAATTAAAAAGAGGGGCGCCTGGGTGGCTTAGTCAGTTAAGTGGCTGTCTTTGCCTTGGGTCATGATCCCAGGGTTCTGGGATCAAAGCCCGTCCTAGGGCTCCCTATTTTGTGGGGAGCCTAGTTCTCTGTCTCCTACTACACCTACTTGTGTCCTCTCTTGCTGTCTCTCTCTCTTTGTCAGATAAATAAAATCTTAAAAAAAAAATTAAAAACAGATCTACCATGGGATCCAGTAATTCCTTCTCTGGGTATTTACTCAAAGAAAATGAAAACATGAATTTGGAAAGATCTATGCACCCTTATGTTTATTACAGCATTATTCACAAAATATTTTTTAAAAGACAAACTTCATTTCTTTTAAACAATTATTTCTTATTTCTGTTTAGTTTTGTGGCTGCTTGTTGGTGTGGGGCTATTGGGATTAGGACTGCGGCATAAAACCTACGAGAGGAAATTGGGCAAAGAGGTAAGTAATGAAAACTTTTGATACAGAACTTTATATGGTATGAATGCATATACATGCAGATATTTGTACACTTTTCATTAGATCGGCATCTCATGACTTCAGAGCCTTGTAAACCATCTCTTGAAGCCTTAGGTCATAGGCTGATAACATAATAGAATTATTTCATGAAGTTGGGTTCTTGGGATAGACCCATTTATTAAAGGCAAGGTGCTTATAATTTTGTTGAATGAAATTATATTTTCCATATCCCACATATATTCCATATTTCCATATTCCATGATTTAACATATCTAAACTATGAAATAAAGAACTATTTTATAATGGGCTTTTTGGTACTGTTTGGCAGATACTGTTGAAGGCAACAATATGAGAGCCTGATTTAAAAACGATCTTACAGATAATTCTTGAATTTGAAGATTTGGGGTAGCTTGTATATTGATAGGTCATGGAAGTTTTCTGGTCTTCCTTTTCCCTCTTGCTGTCTACAGTTTTAAATGCTTTCTAGTCCCTTTCTCTTCTAGACAGGGGGGCAGAAGGAAGGCTACATTGCAGTGTTGTGCTTTCTCTCTGCTCTTGTGAGGTCTGATGTGTTTTGTAACACAGTTAGAGTTACAGTTTTGACTAAAAAAGAATTTGAGGGTTAACCTTGAGTTTTAGTATTCTGTATTAACAGGCATATTTTTTTCATATAAATGAAAAGCTACACCGAGGAGAGAGATCAGGCTTCTCTCATTTACCTGTGTGATTCCAGCACCTCATAAAGTGCTTGGTCTTTCTGTCTTTCTTTCTTTCTTTTTTTGGTAACTATTTCTTAGTAAGTAATTCATTATATGATCTCTCTCTTTTGTCCTTTATTTATTTTTTTTATTTCCAATCAAAGTTTCTTAGGATGAGTTATTGCATTTTTATTTTTTTTAAATTAAATTTACTTATTTTCAGCATAACAGTATTCATTATTTTTTCACCACACCCAGTGCTCCATGCAATCCGTGCCCTCCATAATACCCACCACCTGGTTCCCCTTCCCCCAGCTTCCCACCCCCCTCACCCCTTCAAAACCCTCAGGTTGTTTTTCAGTGTCATAGTCTCTCATGGTTCACCTCCCCTTCCAATTTACCCCAACTCCCTTCTCTCTAACTCCCCATGTCCTCCATGATATTTGTTATGCTCCACAAATAAGTGAAACCATATGATAATTGACTCTCTCTGCTTGACTTATTTCACTCAGCATAATCTCTTCCAGTCCCATCCATGTTGCTACAAAAGTTGGGTATTCATCCTTTCTGATGGAGGCATAATACTCCATAGTGTATATGGACCACATCTTCCTTATCCATTTGTCCATTGAAGGGCATCTTGGTTCTTTCCACAGTTTGGTGACCATGGCCATTGCTGCTATAAACATTGGGGTACAGATGGCCCTTTTTTTTTCACAACATCTGTATCTTTGGGGTAAATACCCAGGAGTGCAATGGCAGGGTCATAGGGAAGTTCTATTTTTAATTTCTTGAGGAATCTTCATACTTCATCAAAATCAAAAGCTTCTGCACAGCAAAGGAAACAGTCAAAAAACAAAGAGACAACCCACGGAATGGGAGAAGATATTTGCAAATGACAGTACAGACAAAAGGTTGATATCCGGGATCTATAATGAACTCCTCAAACTCAACACACACAAAACAGGCAATCACAAAAAAAAAAAAAAAAAAAAAAAAAAGGGCAGAAGACATGAACAGACAGTTCTCCAATCAAGACATACAAATGGCTATCAGACACATGAAAAAATGTTCACCATCATTAGCCATCAGGGAGATTCAAATAAAAACCACATTGCGATACCACCTTACACCAGTTAGAATGGCCAAAATTAGCAAGACAGGAAACAACATGTGTTGGAGAGGATGTGGAGAAAGGGGAACCCTCTTACACTGTTGGTGGGAATGCAAGTTGGTGCAGCCTCTTTTGTCCTTTAATTGTTAGTTGTTGTTATTGGAACATAATGTCAGTCAGAAGAAGACCCCTAATGTCAGCCAGGGACTCTTTTTAAAAGGAGTCATTCATTTCAGTTGGATTTAATACCTGTTCTTTTCATTCATTCACTCGTTCATTCATTCATTCATTCATTCATTTAGTAAATGCTTACTGAATGTCTCTTGTGTGCCTGGTTCTAGAGAAATAGGAGTAAACAGGCTGGACCAGACCCCTACCCTCATGGAGCCTATATTCTGGTAGGGAAGAAAGGTGGTATTCCGGGGAGCAAATAAAGACCATCACGTTAGGTCAGGATGCTCAGAATCAGATAGGATTATGGAGTAGAGAGGAACACGGTCTGGGTGGTTAGAGAAGGCTGCTCTGAGGACATGATGAGATTTGAGTTGAGACTTATTCACAGAGCCAGGGGAAGAAGATTTGGGCAGAGGGCACGCGTGTACAGGGCTGAGGGGAAAGAAGCGTGGTGTGTCTGAGGTCCACCAGTGAAGCCGGTGTGGCTGGAACTTGGTGCGTGAGGGGAAGAGTGGGAGAAGCTGAGGAAGGAGAGGCTGGCCTGGGTCCTATCATAGTGGGACTCCCAGAGCACAATGAGGCATCTTCATTTAATTTTTCTTGCAGTGGAAGCCACTGGAGTATTTTGATTAGGAGCATGAAGATACATGATATATATGTGTGTATACACACACACACACACACACGCACGCACACACATTCTGCTCTGTGCAGAATGGATTGTAGAGTAGAAGCAGGGAGAGAAGTTATTAGGCTTTTTCAGTTGTTCAGGAGAGAGACCGTGGGAGTTTGGATGGGTCTGGTGGGCAGTGGAGTTGGAGAGAAGCGGAGAGACTTAGAACATATAGTTGACCCTTGGACAACTCGAATTTGAACTGCGCCAATAGACTTACATGCAGATTTTTTTCAATGAGTGTATTGGAACCTTTTCTGGAGATTTGTAACAATTTGAAAAAACTTGTAGGCAAAGCGCACTACCTAGAAATAATGAAAAATTTCAGAAAAAGTTGTGTTATGAATGCATAAAATAGCTACTAGTCTATTTTGTCATTTACTAATGAAGCATACACAAATTTATTAGAAAAAGGTAAAAAGTATCAAAATTTGCATACACAAACCCAGACCTTGCATGGCACCGTTTGTAGGGGAGAGAAAGGTAAGCAAACACAAAGCTGCACTATTAAATCCTAACGGCATAAAATTAGCTGTGGTACATACTGTGCTACCATAACAATTTCATAGCCACCTCCTGTTGCTGCCGCAGTGGGCTCAAGTGTTGTATCAGCTTAAAATGCAGTGTGATGCTAATCTCCAGGTGAGCAGTTTGTCTCTCTAGTAAATTTCTTATCACAGTAAAGTGATCTCTTGGGGCACCTGGGTGGCTCAGGCAGTTAAGCAGCTGACTCTAGATTTCAGCTCAGGTCATGGTCTCGGAATCGTGGGATCGAGCCCCGTGTCAGGCTCAGAGAGAATATGCTTGTCCATCTTGTTCTATTTCTCCCCCTGCTCTCTCTCTCTTGCTGTCTTTCAAATAAATAAATAAATAAAATGTTTTTAAAAAAGTGATTTTTTGTGGTTCTCATGATTTTGACTGTAAACAATATGCGTAGACCTTGAATAACACCATGGGACTCATACAAAGTGTCACTAGTGATGCTAGAAGGACTCCAAGAAGCAGAGGACGGTCAGACAAGGGAAAGTCGAATTGCCAGACATCCTACAGATCGGGGTCTGCAGCTGCGTCACCAATATCTTGCGAGAAATGAAGCCAGTGTAAGGGCCACTGCAAAAGAAGAAAAGGGAATTCAGGGGAGAAACTGTGGAAGTTTGGATGGATGCGATGGGCAGTGAAATTGGAAAGAAGCGGATAGACCACACAGTGTGTACCACAGCCACACCCGCAGGCATGGAAACCTTGCACTTTTGGCAAAATACCTTTTCATCTCATACTGAAAATGCAACTTTTGTGCGGGTGCTGGTTTGCTGTAAGAAAGGCACACCTCTGGACTAAGGTGACTCGAGAGAAAGTGAAATCCTTATAGAACAAGAAAGCAAAAGGAAGGTGAAAGATCTAAAGCTGGAGAATTTAATTTTAGAAAGGTTTGGCTTAGAAAAATGTCAAGACAACAGGGGAAGCCGCTTCTGCCCAGCGAGAGGCAGCAGATGAGTTCGCAGACACCATTCAGAAAGTCACTGAGGAGAAAGGATACCTGCCTGAACAGGTTTTTGATGCAGGTGAAAGTGCCCTATTGTGGGGGAAAAAAATGCCACAAAGGACATCTGTCAGTATGGAAAAGAAGCGAGCACCAGGATTTAAGACAGGAAGAGCTGCACTAACTCCCCTGTTCTATGCAAATACAGCTGGGCTTAGTCAAGGGCTCTCTTTATCCCTAAAGCTGCTCATCCTGAGCCTTGAAGGGCAGAGATAAACACCGGCTGCGAGTCTTCTGATTGTACTACAAGGAGGCCTGGGCGCAGAGAGCCCTTTTTCTGGATTGGTCCCATCGATGCTTGGTTCCCAAAGTCAGAAAATACCTTGCCAGAATGGAAAGCCTTTTATAGTTCTGTTGACAGGAGATGATGCCCCCGCCATGCAGGACACTGTGAGTTCAGCACGGAAGTCATCGAAGTCATCGAAGATGACTTGCCCCCACGCACGTCTCTGATTCAGGGATCAGGGAGTCATACGGCCCTTTCAGGCCCATTACACACAGTATCTATGAACGATTGTTAACGCTGTGGAGGAGATCCGACAGGTTCGACGTCGTGGAAGTCTGGAAAAATTACATCACCGCAGAGGCCATTGTTTAGTAAAAGCCCTGAAGGCCATCGAGCTCAGGACAATCCATTCCCACTGGAGAATACTGTGTCCAGATGTTGTACGTGACTTTGCAGGATTTATGACAAGAGCCGGTCGAGGGACTCATGAAAGGGACTGTGGGTAACAGCAAAACCGGCAGATGCTGAAGGGTGTCAAGATACGAATCTTGGAGAAACTCAAGAGCTGACAGGCAGCACACCAGAAGAATGCCCAGGAGATGGCCCACTGGAGATGGGTGCTTCTGCACCAGTGCCAGGTCATGAGAAAGATCTGGAAGCAGCAGCGACAGAAAATAGACCGACATGAGCCAATCCAGCAGAAGGGGTCTGACTATGCAAGATGGCTTTTGATTTCTTTGATGACAGACATCCTTTGATGACAAGGGCACTGACCCTAAAGCAGACGGTGGAAGGATTGGGCCACACAGAAACATTTTTTAGAGAACTGGAAAGGCAAGAAAGCCAGACAAAAATGACAGTGTATTTCCAGAAAGTTACACCGAGTGGACCTGCCTCTCCTTCCTTCTCCTCCACCTCTGGCTCCCCTGAGACAGCAAGACGACCCCGTTCTCTTCCTCCTCTTCCTCCTCAGCCTACTCGATGTGAAGACAAGGAGGATGAAGACCTTTCTGGTGCGCCACTTTCACTTCCTCAATGGAAAGTAATCATCACGCCGCACACTTCATAAATCCGTTGTGCGTGTGTGCGTCTCTGTGTGGCAATCTGATACCTGGACGCAAGAACTGTAGGAGACCTTCGAGCTCGTCGTTGGTGCTGTCGCCCAAGTACTCATCAGTAGAATGGTGTGTACAAGGCTCACATGGAAGTGGACAGCCTGTCCTTATGTAGGGAGCAGGTGAGTATATCTGATGTAAAATTAATAACATCTTCATTTTCCTACTGTTATGTAACTCTGCTTTCAAAGAATTATATTACTGTACAGCATGCCTCTCTCTCTCTCTCCTAATTGGAGAAACTAAGTATCAATCTATCATTACAGGGAAGTGTATTTTCTTAAGTGTAACAGTGTTTCCAATACCGCATTATAATTATGTCTGTAATACTGTGTGCTATAAAAATTTTACAACGATTCATTCATCAGCGTATAGGCTAGGCTACCGTGAATCAACCATATCGATTACACTAGGTTACCATAAAGCAAACATTACTGCTTCTTCATTCTCAGTGCGTGAACTGTTAGAGCTGCAAGCAAATATGAAGTTGTTTTTCACATTATCTTTTCATTTTTGACGTCTACTGTTAGTAATATATGTACCATCCGCAGTGATACAGGGACTGATCCACTATTCATATTGTAAACAGATGATGAAAACGTACAGTATCAACAACCAGAGTCCAGGACTGTAAATGTGTTCTCCCTTCCCTATGATGTTCTTAATAACATTTTCTTTTCTCTAGCTTACTTTATTGTAAGAATACGGTATATAATGGACAAAATATGTGTTATTGCCTGTTAGGTTATGGGTAAGGCTTCCAGTCAACAGGAGGCTATTAATAGTTAAGTGTGGACAGTCAAAGGTGACACTCTCCTCAAAGGAGAGTTAAAGGTGACAAAGGTGACAAAGATTCCCAACGGTGCAGGGGGACAGCGCCCCTAACTCCCATGTTGTTCCAGAGTCAGTGATATTCTGAAAGTAGTGTTGATAGGATTTGCTGCTGGATTCGTTGTTGCTGGATGGGGAAGTCAGGAATGACTTCCATGCTTTGGCTTGAGTGACGGGGTCGAAGGTGGTGGCATTTATTGATAGGCGAGGAATGAAAGAATAATGGGTTTTGGAGTGATGAAATCCAGGGTTAATGGTAGAGTTCTGCAAAAAGGGATAGCATGATGAATATAATCACGCCTCTTGAAATTCATGTTGATGGTTCCATTCTCTTTATATGATACTCACTCAACTGAATAATCTTTCCTGCATAAGGATGGAAAGCCCAGCTTATGGGGCTGGTGCTCTGAGCTGTTTGTGTTACGTAGTGGCCCTCCATTGCAAAGAGATTATTACTGATCTTTCTCCCAGTCCGAACTTGTATGGTCGACTTTAAGTTGCTTTTCCAGTTGTGGTGATGGATTTGTTCTCGCCATACTCTTTCTCAGGATCCCTGTTATAGACCAGTTAGGTACTCTTTTGAGATGGATGGTTTGGGCTGGGCAGTGATTCTCTGACTCAGCCCATGGACCCAAAAGATGAAGCCTCCGAGAGGGCTGTGCTCCTGAACGTTGGCCTTGTCAGAACAGTAGGGGAATAACAACATGTGTGACTCGGAGCCAGCAGACTGCTCTATAGATCCGCTGAAGGACTCTGTGTACTCCCTGTGATCTCATTCCCCTCCTGTGCAAGGGTAGGCTCTAACCGGAATACAGTGTTTATCATTTTCATACATTTCTTTATCTTGTTACTATCTACGATACAGCCCCAGAGGATACTGTTTTTCCATGTTTTTGACTTTACCTAAATGTAAATGACTTTACCTGACATATACATTAACTTAAAATCACTTTTATAAGATTCACCCATATGGAAATACGCAGCCCTAACTCATTTACTGGAGCTGTGGACTATACCATTTTACGTATGTGACACCACTCGCTCATCCATTTTCCTATTGAAACAACAGTCAGGTTGCTTCTATTTTCTTGCTATTACAAAGACAATGCTTGTTATAAGTGCTCACTTTCCAAATATTCCTCCTAACTTCTAAGCTCAAGCTAGAAGTGCACAGAAGATTTATTATGAGAATATCATCTAGCAGATAGCTCCCTATTTTTATGAATTTAATGTGGGCAAATTCACTAAGAAAATTCCTTTGCCAAATTCTGAATATCGGTAGAGAGGTGGAGAAAACTGCCATTGTTCATAGTCATCTTAAAATTTTTTAAATTTTTTATTAACATATAATGTATTATTAACCCCAGGGGTACAGGTCTGTGAATCACCAGGTTTACACACTTCACAGCACTCACGATAGCACAGTCATCCTAAATTCCCCTTAAAACTATTCCTCAGGCACCAACCACAGAGGTCTCAGCCGCCATCTGGCCTCTTAGGTTTGGCTACGACAATGAAGGATGGTCCAGTCTAGAAAGATCAGCTCAAGTACTCAATCAAACAGGTAAGTCTTTCCCTGGAATTAGTTCCAGGTTTTGAGAAACTACTATTGTTAATTTTTATTTTGAACAAGATCATAAAGGGTGCCTGGGTGGCTTTTATGTTTAGGCAACTGCCTTTGGCTCAGGATATGATCCTGGAGTCCTGGGATCGAGTCCCGTGTCGGGCTCCCAGCTCCATGGAGAGTCTGCTTCTCCCTCTGATCTTCTCCCCTCTCATGCTCTCTCTCTCTTTCAAATAAATAAATAAGATCTCAAAAAAAAAATCTATGAACAAGATCATAAGTAATAGGAGGCGGGTTTGCTGGGTCGTAAACTAATCTCTTAGAAAGGCTTTCCTTGGGGAGGCAGCTGCAGAAGGATGACCACATCTGTCTTTGAAAGCGATACGTTCCGTTGGTTCTGAGCAAAGCTTCCTCCGGAGTATCTGCAGGGAGTTCTTGTCCTGCCTGCGCTCTGAGAGATACTCCTGCTGCTGGCTTCTGCTGCTCGGGGACGCACTGCTGGCGATCAGAAAGCAGTTGGGTTAGAAGGCAGACCGGGTCAGAGCGATGCTCCTTTGTAAAGCAGATTGTTCGCAGGAGCCAAAGCGCCAGTTTTTAAATTTCTGTGCCCTGGGGTGTTCATCCATGTAGAAAGCATCCTCTCCCAGATGCAGATCAGCTTCATGAGCGGGGAGCAAGACACAGAAAGGACTAAACTGTGCTGCTTATTCTTAATGATGACCACGTCTCCTGAGAATTGCTGGGGGTCTGTACGATTCTAATGTGCACTGAGAAATTTCCATGGCCCTTTGTCCTGATTGTGGGCCTCTGAGGTACCTCTGGCCAGGCTCTGAAAAGCCCAGGACTAAATGCTGTTGCGTACACTCTGGTATTTCTGAGCATCATCTGGCTATTTGAGAAAGGTATTATGCTTATTTGAAATTTAGGGAAAGAGGTTAGAAATACTTGAAAATTTAGAAACTATGCTTTTATCCTCTCCTGAATTTCTTCGAGGTATCCTATGTTCTAATTACATTCTAAACATGGGAAAACTCCTTTTATGGCTCAGGTTTGATCAGCTTCACGTTAGTGACTCATTAGAAATTACTTTGTGGGGTTTTTTTTTTTCTCTACTTAGGAGGAAAGGCAAAGAGTTTAAGAATAAAGTTTTGCTAATTGCTTTTGCCAGCTGTGGTTACTCACTGTGTGCATTTTTTTTTTCCTGAATAGGTGCAGATTTCATAACCATTTTGGAGAGTGATGCCTCTAAGCCTTACATTGGGAACAATGACTTAACCATGTGGCTAGGAGAGAAGCTGGGTTTCTATACTGACTTTGGCCCAAGCACGCGGGATCACACGTGGGGGTGAGTGTACCTTGGGAACACAGCCCCGAACACCAGGCGGCCCTGACTTCGAGTGGAACGTTCATGTTGTCATACCTTCGTCCTATGAGTATGTCCCAGGAGACTTCCTGGGGGGATGAGGAGGTGTGGAAGAAATGCACATTCTGTGATTGTTTGAAGGGTGTCCCTGTTGCTGGATATTTTTAAGTTCTTCAGGGTTATAAACTGTTCCGTGTAGGAGCTGAGGTTTCAGCACTGAGCCTGTCTGCCCCGATGCTGGGTGCATGGGGCTTACGTCCCAGTGTGAAGAAACAGAAAACAAACACGTACACACGGAGATAAATAAGAATTCGAATGGTGGTGAGTGCTAGGTAGAAAAGGAAAGTGACTGGGGAGGAGGGGCTGGGGCATGGTCAGAATGGTCACTGGGAAGACCCCACCCCGAGGAGGACCCAGGATCCAGCCTTGGGAAAAGGCCAGAACTGTCAGTTTAAAGACTGGAGGCAGGATCAGGCATGGTGGGCCTGAATGTGGGGCCAGAGGGGCAGCTGGTAAGAAATGAGGTCAGGGGCAGGCCCCTGATCTTAAAGAGCCCCATAGTCCATGCTGAGGACTGAGTAATTCAGTTTTGATGGGGAGCCATTGGCTGGGTTTTAGATAAGAGCCATTTGATCTGACCTGCATTTTAACAAGTTCGTTCTGGCTGCTCCTGGAAGAGCCTGTTGAGGGCAAAAGTGGGAGTGTGCGAGGAGACAGGTGAGGAGATAGAGGCCCTAGGACAGGTGAGAGGTGACAGCGGGAGCCCTGAACATGCAGAGAAGGGGGCGCATTCTGGAACTACTCTGGAACAGAGCTGACAGGACTTACTGGTGGTTGAGGTGTCAGGGGCCGGGAAGGGACAAGGGCAGCATCGGTGTGTTTTTACCTGAGTGTCTGGTAGAGAGGACGCTGTGTATTGGGATAGGACTGACCGGGCAGAGCCATGGGATTGTGCTGAACTTGACGTGCCTCTGGGTTAGTTAAGCGACGTCCAGTAGATAGCTGTGTGCAGCCTGGAGGGCCCAGTGGGGCGAGGCCAGCTGGACACGTGTGTAGATTCCTGTAAGGTCGCTGCAGAGACGCTCCTGCTGGAGGGACTCCATCGGGGGCCAGTGCTCGCCCTCATGCGGCGGGGGAAGAGCGCTGGCGGAGGCCAGAGCTCTGCTCATCCTTTTCATACGTACTTCTTGGTCGTGGAGCGAGGTAGGACACGTTTTCCTATCTTTATCAGACAATTCGGAATTTCTACTTTTGTGAATTGTTACACTGTGTCCTTGCTGGCAAGACTGTACATTCCCAAATGTGCCGATCGATATTAGAACGGTTTATGCAAATATGTTGGCAGAGTAACAATGCCAGGAAAACGGATTTTGTGTAATACTAAGTCTGCCCTTTCTGTGTCTCTGTAGCATTTAGTAAAGCAGAGTTGATGGCATTGTGCTTAGGGACACAGCAAGACATGCTAAAGAGTGGAGATTTATTGCCCTGTCTAGCCGACTGCACGTTCCTGCTCTAAATGGCCCTCAGCGGTTTGCCTGAAGTGTGACATGTCCCTTTTTAACACCTGAGCTTACGCCTGTCTCCGTGATATGGTGGGACCCACGGTGATGTGCATGTTTCTTTTCATTCCAACGCAGGATCATGGTTTTGTCCCGGTTTCCCATTGTGCGATCGGAGCATCACCTTCTTCCGTCACCAGAGGGCGAGATCGCACCAGCCATCACACTGACCGTGAACATCTCGGGCAAATGCGTGGATTTTGTGGTGACACACTTTGGGAATCACGAGTGCGTTTCTTCCGTCTTTCTCATAGTACCCGAATCCCAAGAAATATGATTAACACACTACTTTGATTTCCATACATTGACTTTTTTTTTTTTTTTTTTTTTTAATTTACTCCCCAAGCATTTTTCCATCTGTAGCTGGTTTTAAGAATGAGGCATAGAAACCTTTGAGATGCAGGCGGTCCTTAGTGAGGGTCCAGGGCCGTGACCAGGGTCCCATGTGAGCCAATAGTGGCTGAGCAGGTGCTGTGCTAAGTGCATTATTGTACACAGTTAGGACCATTATAGTCCATTTTACAGATAAAGACTGTGGACTGAGAGAGGGTAGATGACTTGTCAGACAGGATGGTGCAGCACGGCGTGAGGCAGACCCGGCTCGAGGCCGGCTCGTACTTGGCCACATGCTAAACCAGACTACAGAAAAAGGAAATTCTCTTTTCCTACAGGATTACTACTGCTGGGATTTGAGGGTACTAAACGATATCCCCTTTGACCTCCTGTTCTCACAGTCCGCTAATGGGTAGGCAGGGGAATCTGGCAGGGAGATCAGACTCTCTCTTAATTCTGATAAGCCAATGTGGGCGGCACGGTTTAAGTTTGTCCCCAGGGGCCTGCTGAAACATCCCCCCAACAATACAGGAAACCGACTCCCCCAGAGCCGCAGACCGAGTGGGAGGGGCAGAGTCTGCCCCGTCAAACTCTCCCCTCAGTAGAGAGAATATGCCAGAAGCACCGGGTCTACAAGCTGGCAGGTTGCAGAGAGAGGAGAGGGGGAGGATTTGAGGCAGGTGCACCCAGTTCATTCTGCCAAACTCAACTAGTTAGGAAAGTCCTCCCAAAAAGTGAGAGGTGTGAGAGAGAGGCCAGGCGTGGTTTTCTAAGCAAGTCCTTCAGTAAAGAGACATGAGGAATGGGGAGTGAGATTTATCCCCGAAGGAAGACACTTACAGCCAGTGACTTTGTACTGAATAAATCATGAATAATGCCAACTGTATATCATAAAAGTAAAGATAAAAGTGTATAATTTATACTCCGCCATGCTAAACATTCTGTCATAACAATTGGAAATACTAACCTGGGGTGCCTGGGTGGCTCAGTGGGTTAAGCCTCTCAGGTCATGATCTCAGGGTCCTGGGTTTGAGCCCCGCATCTGGCTCTCTGCTCAGCGGGGAGCCTGCTTTGCTTCCTCCTCTCTCTCTGCCTGCCTCTCTGCCTACTTGTTATCTCTCTCTCTGACAAATAAATAAATAAAATCTTAAAAAAAAATACTAACCTAAAGTGCTATGAGACAGGGCATACAGGTCCTGTCCACATCAACGACAAGAGGCCACAGAGCTTTAAAGTCACACTAGGACCATCAGAATAATACCGCTGTATTGTAAGCTTCGCCTCAACAAAACCAATGTGTCTGCTCCCGTATTTTCTGGTTCTCTCCCAGCATTCTTTGGATCTGCGAAGGCATACTTGAATATCTTCTGAGCTAAGTCACAGCTCAGTAACATAAACAAACCATCCAAATGTAATAAAGTGAACCATTCGTCACTGGACCCTTGCGTGTCTCTTTAGAAATAGGAAGGGTGTTTAGAGGACAGATGATACCGATGGTCTCTGAAGACCTTTAAAAAGCTGTTTGAAGAAGCGCCTCTGTTTCTCTCAATAATTTTCACATCACAAGAACAGGCATTCAAAAACCCATTCTGCTGACCTTATATCGCATTGGGTTTGGCTTTTAAAAAATAGGAGCGTTTGTGTTTCAAGTTGCAAGGTCTTCATCTAAGAAACGGCTGACTAGAACCCTTCCCATTTGTTCTTTGCTTTTTTCCTCCTGCCATGTTTAACTCCTTCTAACCTCCAAAATGTAAATAGACTTGAAAGAGAAGAGAAAAGAGAGCCCTCAGAAGGTGCTTGGAAAAGGGGAGGGAAGAGTTACTTTTTCTAACTTTCTATCAACCGCGTATGTAAAGCTCTCTGATCCACACACCTTTCCCATGTTCTGGCTTGTTCACTTGATTTGGTAATACACGCACGCACACATACACCATGCGTGCGTGAGGACATGCACACCTGTGTGCACACGTGCAGTGGCAATGGCAGCAACAACGCTATCTAAGCCTGAGCAGCGGTGACCCCAGGGAGGCAATCGGTGTATCTGAGTGGCTAGAAGCATGGAACTCCAGACCGTGGGAAGCATGGAAATCAGACCCTCTGGTCTGAATCCTAACTGGAGGTGTATCCTTCACCAGGTTATTTAATTGTCTCGGGCCTCCATTGTCACATTTGTAACATACTGATTTCATAGGGTTCTTATGAGAATTAAATGAGATATTATCTCATGCAAAATACATGGATATAGTAAGTGCTTAGTTCATACCGGCGTTGTTATTAAACCAAATCAGAGAACTCTAAATGTAAGGTCTGTTGGATAGTGTGAAAAAGAATGACCTCATCAAACACAGATCAAGCAGCTGCCGTGTTCCAGGCACAGAGCTAGGCATGGTCTTTGCCCCGGGAGTCACCGCTCTGCTGATACCCTGTGCGTGAGCACTGTAGCTCCCCCCAACAGGTGACGTGAAGACGGTCATCCTTTGAATAAACGGAGAAGCTACCATTACATGTTTCCATTTGCCGTTGTTTTCTACAATACTAGTAAAAAATCACTATGTGAATAAATATTGAGAGATTTCATTTCCTAGTGATTAGAGCATACAAATAGGAAGTCATATGAGGAGTGAATTATGGAATTTTTATGCATGTTATTAGCTGATTCAACAAGAATTTTTAAATTACCAACTACACAAATACCTCTTTACCACCAACAGATAGGAAATCGCAGCATTCCTTAGAAGCATTTAGGTGTACACCGTAACTAAAATTAATGTTATTTTCTGCAATTAATTGAGTCACCAGGTAATCACCACTTTTTTTTTTCTTATAACATCATAAATATACATAGAAGAAAGAGTGCAGAACTTGTAGTCTGTAGTTACAATTTTGGTCCTATTGTAAGAGAACCTCAGCGAGTTCCAGTCCTCTTGTTCGGAATTGGATAAAATTATTTTTCCCAGCCCACATTATAGGGTTATTGGGCTGATCAAACACTAACAGGTAAGGAAACAGAAGATGTGTTCTCTCTCTCACTCCCTCCCCATCACATTTCCTCCGGCCTTTCCTCTCCTTTCTTTATACTCATACATACACTATTTAAAAAAAAAAATTATTTAAATATCTCTATACCCAACATGGGGTTCAAACTCATGACCCTGAGATCAAGAGTCAACATGTTGCTCCAACTGAGGCAGCCAGGCACCCCAGCATACTATTTATTTTTACTATTATCAATGAATGAAATTAATCTCCTAAGAAAATGTGAAACCAAATGCATAGATTTTTTCCCAATAATATATTGCTAAAATATATTTGCACGAAAACACTCTCTGTGGTACAGTGACCTTGGAATTCTCTTGGCTAGATCTGAATTCCAGCTGTGTGTTTCAGAAGGAACAGAAATCACCTCAGACCTAGTTAAGAAACGACTCACCAAGATGGCAAGGGTCAGAAGAACAGATAAGAGATACTATAGCAGTCGGGAAGAGAGACCACGAAGTATAACGAATACAGCTCCTGGGGAAGAAATACCCAAACTTCTCTCTCTCCCAAACTCTTATCTCCTGCTGGTGCCTCCAAATGGCCAAACCTAACTGGATATCAGCAGAAAAGAGAGAGCCCAGGAGATGCTTTTCTGCATGGATAAGCCTCTCTGGGCACACAGGAGGGCCGAGAACAGAGCAGGACATGGAAGTTACAAAATAACCCTAGGCACGCGCCTCAGCCTCATTTAAAAATCGAGCTAATGCCTGCCTCTCATTGATTGTGAATATTCAATAGCAAAGACATTTAACAAATGGCAGTTCTTTGACCCTTCTATTTCTTGAGACATCTTTTAATAGTACTCAGCTGTCTGTACATTCTTATCTAGGCTTACTTCTGCCTTCAGATCCTACCTGAAACCTCAGTGAGGTTTCTCTGATCTTGACAGTTCTTGGCCATCTCTATTTGCCTTTGTCATTGTTTGTTTGTTTATTTATTTATTTATTTATTTGTGGTTTTGTTTTGTTTTGCTTAAGTCATTATCAGCTACCTGTCTCTATAGATGCTTATGCGGGTTCTACTGCCTATTTGCTCTTGGATCCATTACTGGCTTGTCTCCCTCTTGCCTAAACATCGCAGGGAACCACATTTCCCAGAGTGTTGCCTTCTTTTTATTCTTTTTTTAAGATTTTATTTATTTATTTGACAGAGAGAGAGAGAGAGATCACAAGTAGGCAGAGCAGTAGGCAGAGAGAGGGGAGGGGGAGGCAGGCTCCCCGCTGAGCAGAGAGCCTGATGCAGGGCTCCATCCCAGGACCCTGAGCTCATGACCTGAGGCATGAGCAGAGGCTTAACCCACTGAGCCAACGAGGTGCCCCAACTCTGTTGCCTTCTGGCTCCTGGATAGGTTTAGCCTATGGAGGGCACTGGTGCAAGGCTGGAGGCCTGGAAGAGGACAGAACACAAGGAGTTTCTCATCTCTCTCTCTCTTGTTTTTCTCTTTCTTCTTTCTCTGCTGTCTCTGGCAGCAGCTGAGTCTCTCCTGTGGCTCTAACTGCTCCTTAGGTGGCCCCAGCAACTTCTGGGCCGCCCGCCCCCTCAGTACCATCTCCCATCAGTCAGGGCTGGCTTGCAGACTCTGGGCATATCATTTCCTCCTGTTGTCTCTCTAGCCCGACCAGTGGTACTGGCTTCTCATTGTTGCTAAACTCTGGTTGCCTCACTGATTCCTCTTCTGCTTCCCATCACCTAGGTCACCAATTTCCTATACTTAATTTCCTATACTAAATTCTGCCTGTTTGAAACACCTAGAGTGGTTTCCGTTTTCCTGGCTGGATAATGTCAAATATGATATCCCTATTTTTCCCTATACAGACTGACTTTAGGCCCCTTCAATGCATGATGTACCTACCTAATTATCTCGGTGACACATCTACAGTGCTGAGCCTAATAAAAGCATCATGTTTAGCCAGCATTTGACCAGAAGAGCCAAAGAGGCTTTTAGAAAGTGTTCAGTTGATGGAGCTGAGTAGGTTCCATAAAGCGGGTGTGGTCTGTGAATTTTCCTCTTACCAGTACTTCTGGCTCTTTTTCTATTTTAACAATTCTCTAAATTGTGTTTTATCATTATTATTATTATTATTATTATTATTTTGCCTACTAGTCTTTAGCTGTAACACTGGCGATCAGCTCTTAGATTACTGATGCTATTTCTTCTGATGAAAACCCGAGCAAAATGCTGTCTTTGACTAGATACTTCAATCAACTTGACTTCAACTGATATGTGGGGAAAGATCACATTCTTCGTCCAGAGTCTGTCAGCCTGCCTGGCCAAAGTGCGGTGTCTCTGTCTTGTGCATTTGCATAGCGTTAATTCATTCATCCAAGTAGGAATTACTTGGGGTTTGCATACTGTGGAAAGATATTCTTTGGGAACTTACAGACTAGCGCTTTTTAAGAATTGTCTTGCAAATACAATAAAGAAGTACATTTTTGCATTTTAGAGATGACCTTGACAGGAAACTTCAGGCAATTGCTGTTTCAAAACTACTGAAAAGGAGCTCTGAGCAAGTGATATTTCTGGGCTACGTCACTTCAGCACCTGGTTCCAGAGATTATAGACAGCTCACTGAACACGGCAACGTCAAGGTAACATAATCTTAAAAGGATTTCTGATTTCTTCGGTAAAATGTTTCTTCTTCATGTTAAAAAAAAACCCCAACAACCCAGTGCAACAATTTAATAGGTATTTTGATTATATACCGCTGCACAGAAAACCAAGAGACATGCTGGTTTTATACAACAGCTATTGTCTGTGGCTCCTGGATCTGCAGTGTGGACAGGGCTGGGGGCAGGGGGGGGGGCTTCATCTCCGTGTCCCACAGCTGGGAGGCTCAGCTGGGAGCTGGAGGGTCCACTTTGCAGATGCTTCCCAGGTAGCGTGTTGGTGCTGGCGGTTGGCAATCCTGGTTTCTCTCCACAGGTTAGCTTGGGCTTCCTCCCTCTAGACAGCTGGGTTCTCAGAGTATGCCCCACAGAGAATCAGGAAAAAGTTGTATTGCGTTATAGGACTCCAGCCTTGTGGGTTACGTAGCATGACCTCCGCTCTCATGTGACTCCTGCTCGCATTTAAGTGGGAGAGACAGAAACCCCATCTTTCCATGGGAGGAGTATCAAAGTCAAATTAGAAGAATGCCGTGTGGAAAGTGGGTTATTGTAGCCTTGTTAGGAAATATAATCTGCTACCTTATGTGACTTCATTATGATGCTGAGAGTAAAACACAGAAGGAAATCTACAGAGAGGTGGGTTGACCAGCCATACAGGGCCTCCGTCATGGATTCAGTCCCTACCTGTTCGGGTCTAAAACCTCAGTTTGTCAATGTCCCCAGATACTATCACACTCCAGGGAACTGACACACAAATCAAATCCTTGGTACATATGTGCACTGGAATGTTAAATGCATGAACTGATCATGAAATATAGAATTGTAATATTTCATTAAGCCCTATGTAGATTTCTGGGTCCTTTACCTTTTGCTTTCAACATCATGTCTTGAGCTGTTTGCAGAGATAAAGGCTTACCCGTTTTACCAAGTGCTTGGAAAGACAGATGAGAAGGACCAGGGTGTGATGAGGGTTTCCACTGTAGCTTACAGAGGAGAGCAATGTATTTCTTCATGTAAAAGTCTGGGCAGGTGCTTTTAGTACCGGTGCCTTCCAGGGTGTCAGGAATGTGCCCCTTCTGTCCTGTGGCTTCACTTTACAGAGCCTGCATTCCCAGGTTCGCCTCGTGGTTCTCGATGGCAGCAGCCACATTCTAGCCAGCAAGACAGAGGAGGGGAAAAGAAGGGGCCAAGAGCATATGCAAGTCATCTCTAAAGGCAAATGCCAGGAAACTGACCTCCGACACGTCTACTTAGATTTTATGGACTGGAATTTAGTCACATGGCCACACCTCGATGTACAGGAGGTCAGGACTTCACTATGAAATCTTGATATACACACAGCTAAAAATACTACAACTGGGGGAGGAAGGCAGTCCGATACCTGGGAGACGGGTGAATCTCGGCGACAGTGGATGAAGCGGCAAGGGAAGTCAGGATGGACCCCTGATTTGGGCTTCTGTCAGAAGGTTCATGACGGCAATGGTACTAAAGAGAACACTGAAGGAAGAAGAGTTCCGCAAGGATGACCATGAGTTCAGCTCTAGCCTGAGTGGAGGTGTCTGTGGGATATTGATGAAGATGTCCAGCAGGCAGCCGGGTGTACGGATTTGGAATCGAGGTGGGCAGTCAGGACTAGAAACAGAGATTAAGCTGCTGCCACCGTCTGTGGGGTCATGGGAACCATGGAAGTGGATGACGTGGTTACGAAATTGGAGAAGTGCGAGAGGGGGGTCCCCTGGGAAGGCTGCATTTAATGTGGCTGCTGGGGGAGGCTGCTGGTGAGGGAATTACCTCAGAAGAGAGATTAAGGAGAGGTCAGAAGAATAAAAGGTGGTTGTATCGGTCACCAAGCACTGTGTAACAAACAGAGATTAAGGAGAAGTCAGAAGAATAAAAGGTTGTATTGGTCACTAAACGCCATATAACAAACCACCTCAAACCACAGTAGCTTAGAAACAACAACAGTTTAAGATTCCCTTGATTCTGTGGGTTGTGTGGTGGTTTTCCCTCCTCGCCTGGGTTCACCCGGGCAGTCAGCTGGCGGCGGTGGCTGGTGGGGGTTTAAGATGGCCTCATTCACATGTCTGGGGCTTTGGTGCTGGTTGTTGGCTGGGCCTCTGTCTCCATGTGGTCTCACTAGCCCAACAGGGGCCGCACTTACCAGCGGTGTGACCTGGGGTCAAATTATTGAAATTCTCCAGGCCTCAGTGGCCGCATCTGTGAAGTGGTGATAATCATACCAGTTGCATCACGGGGTGGTTATGAGGACAAAATAGAAGATAATGTCTCAGAGCCCTCAGTCTTGTACAGACGAGGCACTCGGTAAATGCTCGCTATGTGTGTGTGTTCCGTACATGTGGATGTACGCATAAAATCAAATAAGATAATTGTGTAAGTACATGGTCTCTAAAGTGCAAGAGAATGTTAGACAACACAACATTTGGCAAATCTAAGGGAAAAAATGCATCCTAATAAGAGAAGGAGTTCTTATACTCTGTGTGTGCAAGGGATGTGGACGGTGTTAAAGAAGAGAGATTTTATTTGATTTTTATTTAATCCTCTGTTGGTTACCACTACCTTGGTCAGATGCTGTGTCAAGACTGGCAGTGGATTCTTCTATAGCTTTTTCTATTAGGAAGTTTATTAATGCAGAGAGGAGTTTTAATCATAGATGCTCGGATGAACAGATTTTTCTCTTTAAGAAATGAGTATTTGAATCCTGCAGCCTTCAAATTTGACAGCATCATTAAAAAATCTAAAACATGACTGTTAAATGTATTCATTGTTTATTATTCCCTGTATATACAAGGGAATGACTAAATTTTTCTTTCTTTCCAAGGCAAACCAGATAGTAGTCTTTCAATTTATTTGCTTTTTTCATCCTTAACATTTTAAAGTTTAATTTAAAAAATGTATTTTCATTTTCCCATGTATGCCAAGGCACGTACATGGGTGTATGTAAGTGTGACATGTACGTCCTAATAAATATGGACAAGTGTCCCTGTGTTCGCCATTAAGCTTATGAAAAAATTAAGAAAGAGATACTAGCGTTTTAGGGATTTAAAAACCTGCTTTAAGTTAAATTTTAACAGTAAAATTGAGAAAAGATCAAGAGTCAGTTCTCTTTTTCATTTATAGGATTCTTTAAAAAGAAGAAGATGGAAATTTGTTCAGTGTAAAAGCTCCATATTTAGTGTTTTCCCAGCACATTACAGAAAAAGAATATGTTTATGTTCTGCTTCTCTGATGAAAAATAACACTGGTCTTTAGCTTTCAACATCAGAAAGACTCATGATTGCTCCCCAAATGTGTTTATTTCCAATGATTCAATTTAACAAACCCAGACTGAGCTCCTGCCGAATGCCAGGCTTCATGCTAAGTACCAGGGAGCCAGCGTGATTAAGAGGCCTCTGCTGGGGAAGGGGAGGCTGGAGACGTAGAAGCAACTATGCGGAAGGGTGTAGCTGGTGTATACAGAGCACTGCGGAGAACCACTCGGGGTCGGGGGTTGAGCAGTAAATTCTGGTTGGAGTCAAAGACCTGGAAAGCCGGTGGGAGCCAGCTCTCTGGCCCACCTCTGCAACCAACCCTCACCTTTGTACCCCCAGCTCCTAGTACAGGGCCGAGATGGGCCCCCAGGAGATGCTCCAGAAATATCTGTAGAATGAACAAATAATTGGGATCCTAACGGATCGTTAGGAGTGAGGCAGAAAAAACTGTGTGCACAAAATGCATGTTTATTACTGTCCTTCACACATTTGCTTGGCGATTCAGGATAGGGCATTGTTTTTTATGCTTTAAACGTTCTCTCCTCTGTTCTTTATTTAGGATATTGACAGCACAGATCAAGACAGATGGTGTGAATATATTATGTACCGAGGGCTGATCAGGTGAGCAGAGGTTTTTGGTTGCTGCTGTTTTATTATCTACCATCACTGTGATCTTTTGGGTCTCTCCTGGAAGGAGGAACTTTATAGAAGCAATTAATTTTGTTACTTTTTATAAACATTGGCTAGTTACACAGTTGAACATTTTTTTTTCCAAGGCATGGCCTAATCATTTAAGAAAGCCTAAATGCTAAATTAAGCTTAATTATATAAAAAGGATACTGTATAAGTTATTAGGCATGATAAGCACATAATTGTGAGCACATGTTAGGAAGGGTACCAGACTGGACTGGAGGGCATGGCGGAAACACGGATCACAGAGTAAGAAAGCCCTAGGCTGAATTCCAGCTTTGCCAAGTTCTAATCATGTAATTTTCAGTAGGCTAACTCGCTTGTTGGAATCACTACTATATTATGGCGAGATCTCTAGGTAAATTATATTTTATAAAATATCCCGGATATAAAAAAGTGAATAATATCCATACAATATATGCATTTATTAGTGTGAATATATATATCCACATATGATGTATCTAAAGGATCTTAAAATTAAATTTGTAGCTGTGTAAATCTGTTTTGTAGGCCCTATTTCCTAAAACAAAGCTAAAACAGGTTAATACCAAAAAAGGGACCAATCATTCATTTTTTTCAATCATTCATTCATTCAACAAGTATTTATTAAATACCTACTATCACGTGCCAGGCATTGTTCTCAGCAGTGGGGATCTAACAGGACCAAAACCAATCCTCGATGACCACGGAGCTTACGTTTTAGTGGAAGGAGACAGAAAATAAGCGCAGAAGAAAGAGAGCGCCAGGTGGTCATGTGATGGAAAGGATGAGGCCAGGGAGGAAGGATGGGGATGCGGAGTGCGGGTCGGGGGGCGTCTGTGCCAGGGTCCAGAGGACAGGCAGCGGCCGGAAAGAGCCGCGTGCAGTCGTGTGCGTCCGCCCCGGGAAGAGCGCTGCCCGCACGGGAAGGAGCACGTGCAGAAGTCGGAGTGGCGCGTGCTCGGTGTTGGTCGGTAACAGCGAGGAGGCCGGCGTGGCTGGAGTTGAGTGCGATGGGAGCCGAGGGGACGTGAGAGAGGTGAGCGGGGACAGATCATGCAGACAGTGGACTGAGTCGCAGGTCCCTCCGCTAACAGGGTTCGTCAGTGGCGGGAACTCGCTGGAGACAGTCCCTGAAACTCACAGCTCTCGTCCTGCAAGCACACAGTCTTTGGGGGATATTTGACCTGATGCCTCTTCACTACCCTCCTCGGGACAGTGCTGGGAACTCTGATGTGCGCTTCTAGGTTTGGACCTCTCTGGCCTTAGTCCCTTCTCCACGCAGACCAGGTCATCACCCAGAGGTGTCTTGGCATCAGCTACCTGAAGCTAGGAGTTGACGTTGAACTCATCACCCCCAAGTGGCCTTTATACTGCAAGATCTGTGGTCTCTGGTTATGAGAGAACACGGTTGGCTTCTAGGGGTGAGACGGAGTGACAGGATCAGTCTCTCTCCCCGGAGTCCCGGCTTGCTCCGTCCGAAGTCCCGTGCTGCCCAACCCCTCTTCACTGCATTCATCAGGCAACGGGCACTGGTGGGGCATGACATGTGCCAGGCACCAGCAGTAAACAAAACCGAGCCGGATCCTTGCCCTGGCGGAGGCAAGAAAGTCGCAGTTCCATGGTGTCGTAGTGTAGGAGGTGATGAGTATGGTGGGAAGCACCTGAGCGAGGGAAAGAGCGTCCAGAGCATGGAGGTGGGGTGCCGCTGGAAATGGGGGTTGGGCAGGTCTCACGAGAAGGTGACATTGGAGCTGAGAGTTGAAGGAGTGGGCCCCGTGGCGGAGAGAAGAGCCTTCCAGGGACTGGCCTGTGCAGAAGCCCAAAGGCAGGAGGGCAGATGTGTCTGATGAAAAGTGAGGTAGGGCTGGCGTGTGTGCAGGGGTGAGGAGGTGGGAGAAGAGGTGAAGGGGAGTGTATGGGCAGGGAAGGGAGGCAGCAGACCACCCATGTGGACTCTTCCTGAGAACGTTGGATCTGACTTGATAAAATGGTGACCCTTATTGGTTCCTGGTGGGTTCATATGCTTCCTGGGAGGAGACAGGGAGACCCTTGAGTTGCCAAGATAGTTCCGGTTACACTAATAATTATACTCATGAACTCCAAAAGGCCCAGAACATGCCCATGTGGCTGTAGGACAGATAGCTTGACTATTATTTTTTGGTGTTTCCGAAGAGTTAAGGTGGGAGGGAGATGCCAAAGTGTGAGTTTTGTAAAGTATGTGATACCAGATTGAAAACACTGTTTCTGTTTACATTCCTATTAAACTCGTTGTTTTAATGCGGATATTAGAGCTTTTAAAAAACTGTTTATGATATATACTAAAGTAGGTATAAAATGAAGTTGGAAATATTGTGAGTTGCTAAGGAACAGTGATATTTATAGTACCAGTGCCCATAATAGCTGATCATTTGGCTCTGTATACTTGTGGCCCAAGACCTTTATCACCTCCCCTTGGAAGAGTGAGGTGGCAGATTTTTAATATATAAATATTTACATATATATGCTAAATATGGCTGGGTGGCTTGCACAACAGAGATTTATTTTCTCACTGTTCTGGAGACAGAGACAGAAAAAGAGAGTGCGTGTGCGCACATATGCTGTATGGTGTCTCTTCTTGAAAGAAATTTTTTTTTAAATTTAAATTTGATTAGTTGGGGCACCTGGGTGGCTCAGGCATTAAGTGTCTGCCTTCAGCTCTGGTCAGGATCCCAGGGTCCTGGGATTGAGCCCCACATCAGGCTCCCGACTAGGTGGGAAGCCTGCTTCACCCTCTCCCCCTCCCCCTGCTTGTTTCCCTCTCTTGCTGTGTCTCTCTGTCAAATAAATAAATAAAATCTTTTTAAAAAAACTCAATTAGTTAATTTGTAATGTATTATTAGTTTTAAAGGAGAGATCAGTGATTCATCAGTCTTCTATAATACCCAGTGCTCCTTACATCAAGTGCCCTCCTTAATGTCCATCACCCAGTTCCCCCATCCCCCACCCTCCAGCAACCCTCGGTTTGTTTCCAATGATTATGAGTCTCTTATGGTTTTTCTCTTTCTCCGAATACATCTTGTTTCATTTTTTCCTCTCTTCCCTTATGATCCTCTGTTTTGTTTCTTAAATTCCACATATCAATGAGGTCATACGGTAATTGTCTTTCTCTGATTAACTTATTTTGCTTAGCATAGTGCCCTCTAGTTCCATCCATGTCATCGCAAATGGCAAGATATTTTTTTGGATGGCTGGATGGCTGAGTAATACTCCACTGTGTATATATACCATCTCTTTATCCATTCATCTGTCGATGGTCATCTGGGCTCTTTCCATAGTTTGGCTATTGTGGACATTGCTGCTGTAAACATTGGGAAGCAGGTGCCCCTTTGGATCACTACATTTGTAACTTTGGGGGTAAATACCCGGTAGTGTAACTGCTGGGTCATAGGGTAGCTCTATTTTCATCTTTTTGAGGAACCTCCACACTGTTTTCCAGAGTGGCTACAGTATTGAATCAGGGTCCCAGCCCTATGATCTCATTTAACTTAATGACTTCCTTGGAGGCCCCATCTCCAAATATGGCCCACTAGGGTTAATTTGGGGGATGATACAGACATTTAGTTTACAACAGATGGAAAAGGTAGCAGAGCTAGAGCAAAAAAAAATCCCAAAATTTATATGGAACTGAAAAACACCCCAAACAGCCAAAGCAGTCTTGAAAAAGAGCAAAATGGGAGGCATCACAATTCCAGACTTCAAGCTCTATTACAAAGCTGTAGTCATCAAGACAGTATGGGACCAGCACAAAAACAGACACATAGATCAATAGAATAGAATCAAGAACCCAGAAATGGACCCTTAACTCTATGGTCAACTAGTCTTTGACAAAGCAGGACAGAAAATCCTGAGAAAAGACAGTCTTTTCAAAAAATGGTGGTGGGAAAACTGGACAGCCACATGCAAAAGAATGAAATTAGACCACTTTCTTTCAACAAACACAAAAATAAATTCAAAAGGATGAAAGAACTAAATATGAGACAGGAAACCATGAAAATCCTAGAGGAGAACATAGGAAGTAACTGCTTTGAGATCGGCCGTACGAACTACTTTCTAGATATATATCTTGAGGCAAGGGAAATAAAAGCAGAAATACACTATGGGGACTACATCAAAATAAAAAGCTCCTGCACAGCAAAGGAAATAGCGTAACTAAAAGGCAACCTATGGAATGGGAGAAGATATAGAAGGTATTTGCAAATGACATATCTAATAAAGGGTTAGTATCCAAAATTCATAAAACTCAACACTCTGCAAATGAATAATCCAACTAAAAATGGGCAGAAGAAATGAACAGACATTTCTCCAAAGAAGACATCCAGATGGCCCAATAGACACACCAAAAATTGCTCAGTATCAGTCATCAACAGGGAAACACAAATCAAAACTACAATGAAATCACCTCACACCTGCAGAATGGCTCCAGTCCAAAACACAAGAATGACAAGTGCTGGCGAGGCTATAGATAAAAAGGAATCCTCTTGCACCCTCAGCGGGAATGCAAACTAGTGCAGCCACTGTGGAAAAAACAGTATGGAGGTTCCTCAAAAAGTTAAAAATAGAATCACCATATGATCTAGGAATCGTACTACTGGGTATCTACACCCAAAATGCAAAAACACTAATTCAGAAGGATACATGCCTCCCTATGTTTATAGCAGCATTATTTACAATCGCCAAATTATTATCAGCCGAACTATCCATCAATAGATGAAGGGGTAAAGAAGAAGTGGCACACACACGCGCGTGCGCACACATACACACGCAGAGTGGAATATTATTTGGCCATAAGAAGAATGAAATCTTGCCATTTTCAATATCATGAATGGAGCTAGAGATTATAATGCTAAGCAAAATAAGTCAGAGAAAGGCAAATACTATATAATTTCACTCATATGTGGAATTTAAGCAACAAATGAGCAAAGGGGAAAAGAAAGAGAGGGGCAGGCAAACCAAGACACTCTTAGCTAAACTGATGGCTACCAGAGGGGGTGTGGGGGGCATGAGTAAAATAGGTGGTGGGGATTAAGGAGGGCACTTGTGATGAGCACTGCACGATGTATGAAGTGTGGAATCACGATTCTGAAACTGATATTACACTGTATGTTAAGTAACTGGAATTTAAAGTTTAAAATAACCCAAATTAATTAAGTTAGGGATTATTGTTTTTGATTTCTGTCTATAAAACCAATTCTATAACCTTGATCTCAGCCACCTCATTTAAAGTCGTGTACTTCATAAGCACTTAATAAATACTTACTGGATAATAAGAGGTTCTTTGTTTTAGAAGACCACTTGGATTGTCTGGTTCCTTAATGTCAAGGACTTTTAGAAGGACCTGGAAGGCAGCATCTATGACATGAGTTGGAACTTTGATCTTAGAGATTTGATAAACAACAAAAGTTAGATTTACTAGAGACAGTGACCTAGAATGACAGGGAACTGCACAGATTGGGGACCTGAGCTTAGACAAATAGCTCAGCCTGTCAGACACCTTATTGTGATGCTGTCACAGATCTCTTTCCCTTCATGGTGGGCAGACCTGCTACCTCCATGCACCCCAGCTCTGGCTTTCTGTCTCTATTTTGTACGTAGCTACAGCTTTTGTTTTGAATCTGTCTCCTACTACTTGTCTGGCTCCAGTCCCCACCGCCTGTCACCCAAATTACTGCCGTGGCCTCAAATGCTCTCCCTTCTCCCACCCTTTCCCTGGAGTCTGTTCTCTACACAGCCGCCACTGCATTTCTGCACAGAACCGCTCGGATGTCCCTCTCACTGTCCGAAGAATATCGGGAAGTCCTTCGAGTGGTCGGCGCGGAGAGCTCCGGCCTCCGCCATCCCTGACACGCGTGCAAACACATCTCCCCGAGGGTTTGCCCTTGTGCACTCCGCTTCCATCGCTGGGCCTCAGAAAAGTCCAGCCCAGTCTCCTTCGGGACATTTGCATTGGCTGTTCCCTTTCCCTAGAGCACCCTTCTGCCAACATCTGTCTGGATTGATTCTTTACTCCGTTCAGTCTTTTGCTCCCTGTCACTGCTCCGACCATCTGCTATAAACTACCAACCTCTGCCACTTAGCATTCCCTGTCCTTTCTACCCAATTCCTCTGGGATCCTTGGGTACTTTTCACCACCTGATAGATTTCATACGTACGCACGTACTTGATTTGTTCTCCCCAACTGGACTGAAAGCTCTTTGAGGACAAGGGTTTTGTTTTGTTCCCTGTTTCTCCCCCCCATCTAGAAGGATGCCTCTGCGTGTTGTAGAAACTTGATATGTATATTTGTTCACTGAATAAGTGAATGAATGACACAGCTAGTTTTTTGTTTGTTTGTTTGTTTTTTGAAGAGGCAAAATATAAATAAAATAAAATGAATTCTTGGTTGCCCATGGTTCCCCCGTTTTCCCATCTGGGCCTCTTATAAAATGCTCTGATTTCGTGGAGAACGGAATGCTCTAAGCAAAAACAGGATGTGCAATTTTTTTTTTCAGACATATAGAATCTTTTATTTTAGAGTTGTAAATGTGGAAGAAAATAGATAGTATTTGAAAGGTAAGAAAGCATTTAGGCATACCCTCCTGGCATTCTGGAGAATTCCTGTTCCTGATGCAGAACATAATTGTGTGATAGGTGATTTGTTGAGACCAGAATATTCATTAGTGTGCGTTTCGTTGATTAAATGTGTGCATGTTTCTTATTCATTCATATAATAAGAGCAGTATTTAGATAAATATTTGGGATAATAAATCTAGCTAATTCTAGCGATGTACCCAGTAGAGTCATGAATGGGGAAATTGGCCTAATGACGTGGGTGATGTCTATTAGGTCTCATCAGATTTCTGTACGGTGATAAAACCTTTACAGACTGTTTCTATTTCTGCCACAGACTGGGTTATGCAAGAATCTCCCGTGCTCAAGTGAGTGACTCTGAAATTCAGATGGCCAAATTCAGGATCCCTGATGACCCCATTAATTACAGAGACAACCAGAAAGTAGTTACAGACCCGAGGGAAGTTCCAAAGGAAATTCATTTTAATCCTAGGTGAGTACAGTCCTTCCTGAGGCATCTGCCTTCCTTCCCTCTATGGACCTAAATATATTATTATCCCGTGGCGAGTTCCGAAGTAAATATGGTTCTAGAGGTTTGTTCAGGGAAGGCTGCTCACGGTCAGAATGATAAGATCCTGGTTGGGTTGAAGTTAGGTCCCTGCTTTCTGGGATAGAGTAAAAGGTGACGGTCCCAGGGTCAGGTGAGAAAGATCACCTGGGCATCATCTGCATCACCACCAGCCCCGCAGTGATAGCGGATATTTGAGGATTCTGTGTCCCGGACTCTGTTCTGCGTGTTTTGGGTATTCTCTCTGTGGGCGACCATTGGGTCAGTACACTCATTATCCTCATTTTATAGCTAAGAAATTAAGGCTGAGGAAAATGAAATAACTACACTAGGGTTACACGGCTAGTGAGTGGCAGAGCTCCGAAGTGGGAGCTGTCAGCAGGGCTGGGTTGCTGAGGGTCTCAGCTCTCACCGTACAAGGACTTACCTGGAGCGCCCCACCTCTGGCTCTGAGTCTTAAAAAAATCATTCCCGGGGCACCTGCATGGCTCAGTGGGTTAAAGCCTCTGCCTTTGGCTCAGGTCATGATCCTAGGGTCCTGGAATTGAGCCCCGCATCGGGCTTTCTGCTCAGTGGGGAGCCTGCTTCCTCCTCTCTGCCTACCTTTCTGCCTACTTGTGATCTCTGTCTGTCAAATAAATAAAATCTTTTAAAAAAAAATCATTCCCAGTTACTCTAATGTGCAATTAGGACGGAGGCTACGTAGAGTAGATAACTCATTTCCACCGCCGAGATTCTAGCATGTGAAATATATTGGATTTTGTTTAGTTCTAAATAGAGGTTATCTGAGAAACCCATTTGCAGCAAATTATGTGCTTTGGAGGAGGTGCTCTTTTTTTCTTCCCATGACTAGATAATGAGAAGAAATGTCTGCATAAAACCAAGCCCAGAACATTACATTACAAGCCCATGTACTTTACTATTATCTGACATTTCTTCTACTTTTACCAGCTCACTGCTCTAGAAGCTTCTCAGACTTCATTTGATTTGCTCCCCCCGGGCGTGGAGGCATGGGGGGAGGGATGGTGGAATGTATCTGTTTTCTTTTCTTCCTTGTCTCTCCTTACAACAAGAAAAAGCCATGCCAAAGTGTGGGGAATGAAGGCAAGGAGAGCTACACCGAGCCTTGACTCCTTGTATCACTGTGTTTGATCTCCCCCCTTGCGTGTGTTATACGCTGGTAAAGAACATGTGCTCCGAGAGACACAGGGGACAGGGTTCCAGTCCTCACGCCTGCCAGCAAACAGCTGGGGAACTGTGGGCAACTTGGCTAATCTCCCTAAGCCTCGAGTCTCTCACCTGCAAAATGGGAAAAGCAGTAGTGCTCCCCTCCTAAGATAATTTAAGGTTTAAACGAAACCTAGTGCTCCTAGAATAGCCCCTGGTGATACATGTGATTTTTTTTTTCACCCCGTTCATTACCTTTGTGCTGCCCATGTACTCTTGGCACATTTCAATAAAGTTGTTTGAGGAAAAAAAAAAAAAAGAAGTGCATGGTGAATGCTGAGTAGGGGGTAGATACAAGAGCAACAGTAACACTGTAGTAGTCACTGAAGTGAAATCCAGAGTTTTCTGCCTTTGGTTGACGGAGGTGACTTCTTACACGGAAGCTTGAAAATCTGGGAAGATAAAGGTTCCCCCATTTCCTTATTCTCATACATAAAGAGTGTGGAAGGGGCACCTGGGTGGCTCAGTCGTCAAGCATCTGCCTTCGGCTCAGGTCATGATCCCTGGGTCCTGGGATCGAGCCCCGCATCGGGCTCCCTGCTCTGCGGGAAGCCTGCTTCTCCCTGTCCCACCCCACCTGCTTGGGTTCCCTCTCTCCCTGTCTCTCTCTGTCAAATAAGTAAATAAAATCTTAAAAAAAAAAAAAAGAGTGTGGAGAAGTCCAAATAAAATATTTTTAGCTAATCACAACTGCAGATTGATCCAAACCACCTGTGAAGGGAGCTAGATCTGCTCTCCCACTCAGAGTAATTATGAAAATAGCAGAAGCATAAGTAGAAACCTTGTCTTAATTTTAAAAATCATATATATATATATAGAGAGAGAACATATATGTATATATACACACATATATATGTATTGAACATTTATATATATACGTATATATGTATTGAACATATATATATGTGTGTGTGTATATATATGTATTGAACATTTATCAAATAAAAATAGTCAAAGAATACTAAGTTCATCAAAAATTCCATTCCTTAATTCAATAGGTTCACATTGAGTACCATGATGTCATCCCCACGCTAGGCCTTGTGCTAGATACTGAGGACAAAACGGTGAATAAAACCAAGTCTTTGTCCTACGGAGATTATGTTCTAGTGGGGAGCTAAGCAATTCAAAGTTTTGGATGCATCTTTGCTTCTTATATGCACATATATCTATATATCACACAGTCATCTCAACTTTAGAATTGTGTGAAACTTATATGTACAAGGGATTCTGTATAGTCATTCTATTTATAATCTCATTTTTTTCATCCAAATAGCATATGATGAGCCTCCTTCCATAATAATGTATTTTTCTGAAAATGTTTTTAAATGATTGCATAATATTCTATTATATGGATGTACCAAATATAGCTAACCAAGTTAGTTGTTTTTACACATTTATTCTTTCATTATTATAAAAAGTCTTCTGAGGACTCCTTATTATATCTTTGGGCATATCCTTGATTACTTCCCTAGGACTCAGTTCTAATCTGATAATAGCAGATCAGAGGTGTTATTTTAAATTTCTTACTGTTTTGAGATGACAAAAAACCCCAGACCTCCTATCTGCATTTTGGAGGTTATGTGGATATTGCAATTGCTGATGAAGAAAAGTAAGTCAGTGGCTTCATTTATTCAGGTCTTAGTTTCCTTTCTAGTGCCTTTTGTATTTCATCATCCCAACCAAAGCTGTATAATTAATTAATTATTCATCAGCAAAGTGAGTGGTTCATTTGTAGCACCTACAGAAGATTTAGAAGTTGAAATTGTGCCAAAGTAGATTACATATGCATTAATGTGACATAAATAACATTTCAGGTTTCATGATCCCTTCATCCATAAAATGGATATTATTCAAACTGAAGACTGGAGAAAAATCCAGACTTATTTTCCACAGTGTTATCAGCCAATAATTCTTAAACAGTTGTGCTTTTGGAATGATTCATAACCATGGAAAGAGGACTCTGAAGGCTAAATGTGTAGTCTGCCTTTCCCATGTGCATGAATCCCTTTTTATTTCTGCATTTGCTGTTTTGTAAATTGATCATCTCTCTCCTGATTTTATAATAGATAAGTTAAAACCATAATAGATTATGGTTGAAATTTTATGTAAGAATGTACCTTTCTGAGTGGCTTTTACATGTCAATTACTTTTTTTTTTTTAGATTTGGATCCTACAAAGAAGGACACCATTATGAGAATAATCATCATTTTCATATGAGTACTCCCAAATACTTTTTATAGGCTATTTAAAACAGGATTCATTGACTGAGCAAGTCTAAGGAAAACAAAAGTAGAAGAAGAAGAGATGAATGAAAGTGGGGAACTACACACAAAGATCCTCAATTTGGAAAAAAAAAATATGGCATTTATGCAGTGGGAAATTCTATCAATTTATAAAATATATTGCTAAGTAAAAGCATTTCACCAAATTGTGTTTCTTAAATTTCTGATAAAATATAGAATATGAGGTAATAGAAGAAAGCTTTACTGCTAATTTATTTTGTTGTTTTGGATGGAATGTTCTCTATATCTGTTATGTCCATCTGATCTAGAGTATCATTCAAAGACACTGCTTCCTTACTGATTTTCTGCCTGGATGATCTATACATCGATGGAAGTGAGATGTTAAACTCCCCTACTATTATTGTTTTACCATCAATTTCTCTCTTTATGCCTGTTAGAATTTGCTTTATGCATTTAGGTACTCCATTGTTGGGTGCATTATATTTATAACTGTTATAATCTCTTGTTGGATTGATCCCTTTATCATGTAAATGGCCTTCTTTGTCTCTTGCTACAGTTTTTGTTTTGTTTGATTCTGTCTGTTTTGTTTGATATAAGTATTGCTACTCTCTATTTTTTTATTTGCTTACATTTGCATGGTAAATGTGTTTCCTTCTCTTCACTTTCAGTCTGTGTCTTTATGTCTGAAGTGCGTCTTTATGTTTGATGTGAGGCAGCGTACTGTTTCCTTTGCTGTGCAGAAGGTTTTGATCTTGATGAAGTCCCAGTAGTTCATTTTTGCCTTTGTTTCCCTTGCCTTTGGTGATATGTCTAGTAAGAAGTTGCTGTGGCCGAGGTCGAAGAGGTCACTGCCTGTGTTCTCCTTAGGATTTTGATGGATTCCTGCCTCGCATTGAAGTCTTTCATCAATTTTGAGTCTATTTTTGTGTATGGTTTAAGAAAATGGTCTGGTTTCATTTTTCAACATGTGGCTATCCAGTTTTCCCAACCCCATTTGTTGAAGAAACTGTCCCTTTTCCATTGAATTCTTTCCTGCTTTGTTGAAGATTAGTTTACTGTAGACTTGAGAGTCCATTTCTGGGCTTGCTATTGTGTTCCATTGATTTATGGGTCTGTTTTTGTGTCAGTACCATACTGTCTTGATGATTACAACTTTGTAACAGAGCTTGAAGTCTGGCATTGTGATACTACCAGCTTTGCTTTTCTTTTCAACATTCTTTTGGCTACTGAGGGTCTTTTCTGGTTCCATACAAAATTTAGGATTATTTGTTCCGGCTCTTGTGAAAAATGTTGATGGTATTTTGATAGGGACTGCACTGAATGTCTAGGTTGTTCTGGGTAGCATAGACATTTTAACAATTTTGTTCTTCCAATCCATGAGCATGGAATGTTCTTCCATTTCTTTGTATCTTCCTTAATTTCTTTCATAAGTGTTCTGTAGTTTTTGGAGTATGGATCCTGTACCTCTTTGGTTAGGTTTAGCCCTAGGTATCTTACGGTTTTTAGTACAACTATAAATGGGATCAATTCCTTAATTTCTCTTTATTCTGTCTCATTGTTAGTATATAGAAATGCAACTGATTTCTGATTTTTTATTTTATATCCTGCCACATTGCTGAATTCCTATATTCCTATATTCCTGAGTTCTAGCAATTTTGGAGTGGAGTCTTTTGTGTTTCCCACATAAAGTGTCATGTCATCTGAAAAAATGCTCCACATGACTTGGCATCAGCGAAATACAAATCAAAACCACAATGAGATCCACCTCACACCAATCAGAATGGCTAATATTAGCAAGACAGGAAACAATAAATGTTGGCGAGGATGTGGAGAAAGGGGAACCCTCTTACACTGTTGGTGGGAATGCAAGTTGGTACAGCCACTCTGGAAAACAGTATGGAGGTTCCTCAAGAAGTTAAAAATAGAACTACCCTATGACCAGCAACTGCACTATTGGGTATTTACCCCAAAGATACAAATGTAGTGATCCAAAGGGGCACCTGCACCCCAGTGTTCATAGCAGCAATGTCCACAATAGCCAAACTATAGAAAGAGCCAAGATGTCCATCAATAGAAGAATGGATAAAGAAGAAGTGGTATGTATATATACACATATATACACATACATATATGTATGTATGTACACATATACATACCACTTCATACATATACACATATACATGTGTGTATATATACATATACATACACATATGCATAGGTGTGTACATATACATGCATATATACCACTTCATACATACATACATATACATATATGTATGTATATATATGTATATACACATGCCACTTCTTTATCCATTCTATTATATTATATCCATAATATTCCATTATATATATAATGGTATATTATTATTCCATTACACATATATAATGTACATATATGTACATTATTATTATTATATGTACATTATATATGTGTAATGGAATAATAATATATGTATAATATATATAATAATATACATATACATATACATACATATATATATGTATATTATATATATGTAATGGAATATTACTCAGCCATCAGAAAGGGTGAATACTTACCATTTACATTGTTGTGGCTGGAACTGGAAGGTATTATGCTGAGTGAAATAAGTCAATCAGAGAAAGACAATTATCATATGGGCTCATTAACATGTGGAACATAAGAAACAGGGCAGAGGACCATAGGGGAAGGGAGGGGAAAACAAAATGGGAAGTCATCAGAGAGGGAGAAAAATCATCAGACTCTCAACTATAGGAAACAAACTGAGCATTGCTGGAAGGACATGGCTGGGGATTAGGGTAATTGAGTGATGGGCGTTAAGGAGGACACATGATGTGATGAGCACTGGGTGTTATACAAAACTGATAAATTATTATCAGTTTGACAGCTGGCACTAATGATGTACTATATATTGGCTAATTGAATTTAAATTAAAAAAATACAGAAGAGCTAATATCTATTCTTCTCAAACTATCCCAAAAATATAGAAGAGGAAGGAAAGTTTCCAAATACATTCTACGAGGCCAGCATTACCTGGATACCAAAACCAAAGACAACAAAAAAAGAAAACTATAGGCCAATATTCTTGATGAACATAGATGCAAAATTCCTCAACAAAATATCAGCAAACTGCATTCAACAATACATTAAACGGATCATTGGGGTCAAGTGGGATTTACCTCAGGGATGTAAGGATGGTTCAATATGTGCAAATCAATCAATGTGACACATCACTTCAACAAAATGAAAAATAAAAATCAGATGATCATCTCAATGGATGCCGAAAATCATTTGATTAAATTCAACATCCATTTATGTCAAAAACTTAACAAAGTGGGTGTAGAGGGAACATTCCTCAGTATAATAAAGATCATATATGAAAGATCCACAGCTAACGTCATACTCAATGGTGAAAAACTGAGAAAGCCTTCCCTCTAAGACCAGGAATAAGACAAAGATGTCCACTCTCACTACTTCTATTCAACATACTATTGGAAGTCCTAGCCACAGTAATCAAAAGAAAGACAGAAAAATAAGAGGCATCTATGTTGATAAAGAATTAAACTGTCAGCTAACAGGCTCACGAAAAAATGTTCATCATCATTAGCCACCAGGGAGATTTAAATCAAAACCACATTGAGATATCACCTTATACCAGTTAGAATGGCCAAAATCAACAAGACAGTAAACAACAAGTGTTGGAGAGGATGTGGCGAAAGGAGAAACCTCTTACACTGTTGGTGGGAATGCAAGTTGGTGCAGCCACTTTGGGAAACACTATGGAGATTCCTTAAGAAATTAAAAACAGAGCTTCCCCATGACCCTGCAATTGCACTACTGGGTATTTGTCCCCCAAATACAGATGTAGTGAAAAGAAGGACCATCTGTACCCCAATGTTCATAGCAGCAATGGCCACAGTTGCCAAACTGTGGAAAGAGCCAAGATGCCCTTCAACAGATGGAGAGATAAAGAAGATATGGCCCATATATACAATGGAGTATAACGCCTCCATCAGAAAGGATGAATATGCAAATTTTATATCAACTTGGATGGGATTGGAGATTATGCTGAGTGAAATAAGTCAAGCAGAAAGAGTCAATTATCATATGGTTTCACTTACTTGAGGAACATAAGGAATAACATGGAGGACATTGGGAGAAGGAAAGGAGAAATGAGTTGGGGGAGACAACCATGAGAGACTGTGGACTCTGAGAAACAAACTGAGGCTTTTGGAGGGGAGGGGGAGTGGGGGGTTGGATGAGCCTGGTGGTGAGTATTAAAGAGGGCACGTATTGCATGGAGCACTGGGTGTAATGCATAAACAATGAATCTTAGAATGCTGAAAAAAAAATGAAATTGCCAAAAAAATAGAGGCAAAAAAAAAAAAAAAGAATTAAACTGTCACTATTTGCTGATGACATAATACTATACATAGAAAATCCTAGAAACTTCACCCAAAACTACCAGAAGTAAGAAATGAATTCAGTAAAGTTGCAGTACACAAAGTTAATACCCCCAAATCAATACCATTTCTATATGCTAAGGACAAAGTAGCAGAAAGAGAAATTAAGAAAATAGTTCTCTTTACAACTGCACCAAAAAGGATAAAATACCTAGGAATAAACTTAACCTAGGAGGCAAAAGACCTGTATTATAAAAACTATAAAACTTGCATGAAATTGAAGATGACACAAACAAATGGAAAGATATTCCATGCTCATGGATTGGAAGAATTAAGAGGTAAAATATCCATACTACCCAAAGCAATCTACAGATTCAATGCATTCCCTATCAAAATACCAAGAACTACAACAAATAATCCTAAAATTTATATAGAATCACAAAAGACCCCATATAGCCAAAAATCATCTTGATAAAGATGAACAATATTAGAAGTATCACACTCCCAGATTTTAAGATATACTACAAAGTGGTAGTTATCAAAACAATATAGTACTGAAGCAAAAAAAGACATATATCAATGGAATAGGATGGAGAGCCTAGACATACATACGAGCTTATGTGGCCAATGAATTTACAATAAATGATACAAGATTATACAGTGGGGCAAAGACCATCTCTTCAATAAATGGTACTGGGGAACACTGGACACCTACATGCAAGAATGGTCACGAACCACTTTCTTACACCACACACACAAAGTCAAAATGGATTAAAGACCTAAATGTGAGACCTGAAACTGTAAAAGTCCTAACAGAGAACACAGTAACTTCTCAAATATCAGATGTAGCAACATTTTTCCAGATATGTCTCCTAAGGCAAGAGCAAAAATAAATGATTGGGACTCCATCAAAATAAAAAACTTCTGCACAGTGAATGAAGGATACGGATGTGGAGAAAAAGGAACCCTTGTTTACTGCTAATGGAAATGCAAATTGGTGTAGCCACTGTGGAAAACAGTACGGAGGTCCCTCAAAAAATTAAAATAGAAATACCATATGATCCAACAATTCCATTACTGGGTATATTCTCAAAGAAAATGGAATCACTGCTTTGGAATTTTAGCATTATTTACAGTAGCCCTGATATGGAAGCAACCTAAGTGTCCATGGATAGATAAATGGGTAAGGAAGATGGGATATGTATACATAAACACACAAAAATATTACGCAGCCATAGAAAAGGGTGAGATTGTGTCATTTGGGACAGCGTGGATGGACCTAGAAGGTATTGTGCTAAGTGAAGTAAGTCAGACTGAGAAAGAAAAATATGACTTCCATCATATGTGGAATCTAAAAAAACCCAAAACCAAATGAGTGAACAAACAAAAAACAGAACCAGACCTATCAATATAGAGAACACATTGATGGTTGCCAGAGGGGAGGGGGAAGAGGGGTTGGGCAGAATAGGTGAAGGGGGAGGCACCTGGGTGGCTCAGTTGGTTGTGCATCTGCCTTCAGCTCAGGTCATAATCCCAGGGTCCCAGGATGGAGTCCTGCTTCGGGCTCCCTGCTCCCTGGGGAGCCTGCTTCTGCCTCTGCACCTCTCCCCAGTTCATGCTCGCTTGCTCTCTCTCTGTCAAATAAATAAATAAATAATCAGTAAAAACAAAATTGGTGAAGGGATCTATAATGTACGATTGTTGACGGGATTGGTTCTATAACAAATCAAATGCCTGGTAGAGATTAAGTGCATTATTTGGTTACTTCATAAATAGTAGATATGATAATAAAATGATATTATCACGGTGAAAAAAAACTGGTGAAGGGGAATGGGAGATTCCACTTCCATGACTTATTCATTCCATAACTGAATAATAATTCCATTATTCAGTTATGGAATGAATAAGTCATGGGAATAAAAGGCGTAACACAGGGAATATAGTCAATGCAATTGTACTAGCGCTCTATGGGGACAGAGGGCCCCCCCACACTTGTCAGGTCACTATGTTGCACACCTGCAACTCATGTAACATTGTGTGTCAACTATATTCACATTTCAAAAAAAAGTTTAAATAAAAAAATACAAAACGTCTACAAGTGATTTGGCTCCACCTAACTCTCCTTCTCTGAGTGTGGGAGAGACGTACTGAGTGACTCCCGATGAGGAGAATACAGTGAAAGTGACGGCATGCGACTTCCAAGCTTAGGTTGTAAGAGATTGTGGTTCCCGCCTTCGTCTCACTCTCCCGGATCTGAGGAAAACCAGCTGCCATATCATAAGCAGCCGTGAGGAAAAGGTGCTGAGGAACTAAGGCCTCCTGCCAGCGGCCATGTTGGTGAAACACCTCAGCCATGGTACCTCCCGCCTCAGCCAAGCTTCAAGCTCTGCTTCAGCCCCAGCCGACATCTTGACGGCGACTCACGAGAGACCTAAACCCAACCATGCAGCTTGGCTGCTCCAAAATTCTTAACAGACAGTAACTAGTGTTTTAAGCCCCAGGGGACTGGGACAATTTGCTGTGTGTCAGTAAATCACTAATTCAACCCTCGAGCCTAATCATATTTGGGGAACTTCGAGAACCTGACAACAGCAACCGTATTACTTCATGTCTCTTACAATTCTGTGCTAGCACCAGGTGGTGGTAGAGGTTTCCCCAAACTGGAACAACACTGCCCTTTTCTCTGAATTCTTACTGCCAATTTGGGGGGACAGAAAGATACAGAAACAGCTTGAATAGTAACTATTGACTCTTGACCGTCTACTAAGCCAAGTGCTTTAGCAACCTTATCTCCTGATAGAAATACCGCTAAGTTATGTGACCTAGATGCTAACTGAGGTCCCCTTACTTTCAGCTCTGGGTAAGATGGCCTGAATCCGGGGCACCTGGGGTGGGCTCAGTGGGTTAAGCCTCTGCCTTCCGCTCAGGTCATGATCTCAGGGTCCTGGGATCGAGCCCCGAATCGGGCTCTCTGCTCAGCAGGGAGCCTGCTTCCCCCTCTCTCTGTCTGCCTCTATGCCTACTTGTGATTTCTCTCTCTCTCTGTGTCAAATAAAAAAATAAATAAAATCTTAAAAAAAAGAAAAAAGAAAAAAAAAAGATGGCCTGAATACACCTTCCACTTCTTCCCAAAGACAGTGTCCCTGCCCCCCTCTCCCTGCAAGATTCCTGTGAGTTGTGGGGAGGTTAAAGAGCAAGGTTCAGGTTTTTAAGGTCTCTCTCAATTATTTTCCACTGTCATATTTCAGTTCATAGCTGGTCTCACGCTTGCATTTCTGACTTGGGTAAGGCTACAATGCAAAGTAGAGAGAGTGCATTTAATACACCCAGCCAGGGCTGGGCCCTCTGCAGGCGCTCAGTATTTCCCAAAGTTCTGAGGAAGCAGGTCTACACTGACAGCAAGTGTCACCTCTCTACTGTGACAAGCACACCTAGAACTCGAGTCTTCCCTTGACTTCCTCAAAACAAAGTAAAATAAAACACTCTCACTGTGGGGTTTATTAGCTTATTTTGCTGAAGATCTTGGAAAGACAGGGAGGAGTTTACATTATAGAAACCCAAAACAACTTTAAATAGATATTCCTTTGTTTTACAAATCCTCTGTGCCCTCCACATCAGCTAGTTTAGGAATCTCTGTTTTAACCTTTTCTGGTTTCCACATCTACCCCATATATCTGTTACTTTCTAATGCAGATCCGATTATCTCTTTCTCTTGGTCTCCTTCTTACTCATTCATCAAGCTCTCAGGACCTACTTACATCTCAAATGGCTTATCCAAGGTGGAGATGTCAATCCTCTGTTCTCAGTAAATGACGGAGTAAGCAGTCTCAGTTTAACATTTGAAAGTCAACCAATATAATTCTCCACCTCTGCAATATATGAAAAGATTTATCTAAGAAAGCATTTGTTAGAACTTGATACCCTTCATTATTTTTTAAAAGATTTCATTCATTTATTTGAGAAAGAGAATGAGAGAGAGAAAATGTGAGCAGGGGGAGGAGTAGAGGGGGAGAGAGAGGGAGGGGAAAGAATCCCAAACAGACTCCACGCTGAGTGTGGAGCCCCACGTGGGCCTCAATCCCATGACCTTGAGATAATGACCTGGGATGAAGTCAAGAGTTGGACATCCAACTGACTGAGCCACCAAGGCATCCCTCATTCACCATTTTTTAGAAAATGTCTTAGCAATCTGGGAATAAGAAGAAAACTTAATAATGTATATGTACTTACAGTGAACATGGCAACACTGAACTATTGAGAAAAAAACGACTGGAAAAAAAACTATTGAAAAAAACTATTGAGAAAACTATTGAAAAAAAAATTTTTTCTTGAGATCAGGCATGGCTTTTTTTTTTTTTTAAAGATTTTATTTGTTTATATGAGAGAGAGAGAGAGAGCAAGAGGGAGAGCACAAGAGGAAGGAGAGGGAGAAACAGGCTCCCCACTGAACAGGGAGCCTGACGTGGGGGCTTAATCCTAGGACCCTGAAATCATGACCTGAGCTGAAGGCAGACACTTAACCAACTGAGCCACACAGATGTTCCCAGACATGGCTTTTTTGATGAGGTCAAAGAATGCCTGCTATGACCATTTCAGTTGTCCTAGAGGTCCTACCCACAGCAATAGGGCTAGAAAAACAAATAAAAGGTATAAGGAAAAACAAATAAAAGGTATAAGAATTGGAAAAGAAAAAATAAAATTGTCATTATTTCAGACCATATGATTTGTTTATGTAAGAAAACCCACCAGAATCTACAGATAAACTTTTAGAATTACTAGAAGCAGAAATGAAATGGAAAACCCATGTTAGGACAAACTGGAAATAAGTCATCACTCAAAAGAACTTCAAGCCTGCTTCAAGTCATTCTAAGTCCTTGCTCCTTAAAGTATGGAATCATGGACCATCAGTCCTGCATTAGGATTCTCCAGGGAGACAGAACCAATAGGATGGAGATTAGATAGATAGATAGAGATAGATAAATCCATCTATATAAGTGGATTTATAATATGAAATTGGCTCATACAATTACAGAGGCTGAGAAGTCCTATAATCTACCATCGGCAAACTGGAGACCCAGAGGAGCTGGTGGTATAATTCGGTCTGAATCTGAAGACCTGAACCAGGAAAGCCAATGATACACATTCCAGTCTGGGTTTGAAGGCCCGAGAACCAAGAGAGCTAATATTCTGTTCAAGCAACCAGGCAGGAAGAAAAAAAGTGTGAATTCCCTCTTCTTCCACCTTTTGTTTTACTCAAGCCCTCACTAAACTGTATGTCGTCCACCCATATGAGGAGAGAAATATACTGAGTCCACAGATCTAAATGCTAATCTCATCCAGACACACCCTTCCAGAAATACTCAGATATGATGCTTAATCTGGGCATCCTCTGGCCTGTCAAGTTGACATGTAAACTTAACCATCACATCACTGACATCACTGGGGTGGTGGCAGCTTCTGGAAAATGAGGATTCTCAAGGTTTGCCCCAGTTCTCCTATATCAAAATTTTCACTTTAACAAGAGCCACAAGTTATGTCAGTTGGAGAAGCTCTGATCTTGGTGGACCAAAAAAATCTCAAGCCCTGAACTGAGACTGAGGTGACTCCAAATGGCTGAAGGCCCAAGACTCTTGGCAAAATAAGTAAATAAAATATGATAAAATAAAATCCAATGAATAATCCTCTTAGGAGGGAGCTAATAGATCTCAAAGTATTTCTACAAGTAATTCGTACACAAAATGTCCACTACATAACCAAAGATAACTGAGCACAATAGGGGATAGGACACCATAAACCATGATGAGCAGAAACAACAGAAACAGACACACTGAGGCTTCAGGTATGGGATCTATCAGATACAGACTACAAAAATTATGCTTACTATGTTCAAGGACATAAAAGCCATGCTTGAATATTCTGACAGGAAACGAAAACTATAAAAAGTGACGTGGCAGGTTTGAAAAAAAAATTCTAGAATTCTCAAAAAAACTATCTTTGAAATTAAGAATTCAGCGAAATGTTTAAAAAAAAAAAAGAGGGGCACCTGGGTGGCTCAGTGGGTTAAAGCCTCTGCCTTCGGCTCAGGTCATGATCCCGGAGTCCTGGGATGGAGCCCCACATCGGGCTCTCTGCTTGGTGGGGAGCCTGCTTCCCTTCCTCTCTCTGCCTACTTCTCTGCCTACTTGTGATCTCCGTCTCTCAAATACATAAATAAAATCTTTAAAAAAAAAAGATTTTATTTATGTATTTGAGAGAGAGAGCTGGCAGGGGTATGGGCAGAGGGAGAGGGAGAAAGAATTTCCAGCAGATTCGACAATGAACAGGGAGCTCCATGCAGGCCTTGATCTTAGGACCCTGAGATCATGACCTGATATGAAACCAGGAGTCAGAAGTTTAACTGACTGAGCCACCTACGTGCCCTCAGTGAAACGTTTTAATACCAGAATAGAAAACCAGCAGAAGAACTGAAGATAGGTAAGAAGAAACTCAGATCCAGAGATGGAAGTCTCCCAGGAAATAGAGAAAAGGGGAAAAGGCAAATGCATGCATTTTATTTTTGCAAAGACATTATCTTTGGTCTACACTTAAAGAAAAACGTAGGGGCTCCTGGGTGGCTCAGTGGGTTAAGCCTCTGCCTTTGGCTCAGGTCATGATCCCAGGGTCCGGGATTGAGCCCCAAGTTGGGCTTTCTACTCAGCGGGGAGTCTGCTTCCCCCTTGCTCTCTGCCTGCTTCTCTGCCCACTTGTGATCTCTGTCTGTCAAATAAATAAATAAAATCTTAGAAAAAAAAGAAAAACATATTTAATAATCTCTTTACACCTTTACGCTAGTGTGCTTCAAAGTCGTGTGCTCTGTGCAAGTCTAAGGATACACCCTTCACTGGTTTTAACAGAAAGTACACAGAGCCCTGTAATCCCCCTTAACCTGTTGGTTGTTATTCCAATGAGTTTAGTCAGAGGGCCTCTAACCGTGTGGTCTGGCACACACTTGCCATTGCTGAGTCCTGAGGTAAAATAAAGGCCCTGATGTTTGGGGTGGGCTGAGGGTGTGGCTGACCACAACTTCCCTGACTCTGGGCCCTCTGAGTAGACCCGCTGGACTGCCTTGAAGTAGGAGGCTCAGGCCTGTGGTAGATTGGGGGAAAGAAGCTCAAGGGGACTGCTTTGGAGACTTCGAGAAGGTGGCTAAATTTGAAATGATTAATAAGCTGGCAACCCAGCGAAATACAACATGCTCTTAGCTCTCCTTAAAATACAACATGCTCTTAGCTCTCCTTATTTTTAGGGGTTCTGAAGAAATCTATGGATTAGAAGTTAAATCAACTCTAGGGAAATTTGGGGTTCCTGTTAATGATAGCACCAGAGTTCCTACTCTATAATTGGCTACAGGATGACTGGGAATTCTAATTCCTCCTCAATTGTAGCTTACTTTGTAGAAAAGGAAAGTGGACAGATTCCTCATGTTTGTACTGCTTCCTGGCAGAGTAAGATACTATATAAACATTTTCTTTGCCATAACAGAAATTTTCTAACAATATCCTTGTAAACATTTTCTAATGTTTCTGGCAGTTTTCCACTTGGATTTATTTTTTTCCCTTAAAAATTTTAGCTATCTAGCAATATGTTGACTATGGCTTTTGTTTTCTTTCTTTTTTTTCCAGATTCTTTTTACATTTAAGATGATAATTCACTTGTTTCTTCAGTATGCCTCCAGGGAGACAGGTATTATGGACGGACTGTCTGCCCCCCCAAATTCCTATGTTGGAATCCTACTGTCTAATATGACGGCATTAGGAGGTAGAGCCTTTGAGAAGAAATTTGGTCACAAGAGTGGAGCTGTCATGAATCCGATTGGTGCCCTTATAAAGAAGAGACCCAAAAGCTTTCTGTCTCTCTCTCTGCTCTTTACCATGTGACCATACAAGGAGAAGACAGCCGTCTACACACCAGGAAAAGAGCCCTCACCAGATAGTGGATCTGCTGGCCCCTTGATCTGGGACTTCCCCCTCTCCAGAATTGTGGGAAGTATTTGTTGTTTGTTGAAGCCACCCAGTCCATGGTCATTTGTTATATCGGCCCAATAGCTCTGATAACCCAGTGACTCAACCTGGGGTGGGGGTGGTCAGTAGAGAGGAAGGGAGTCCAGTGGGGAGAAATGGAAACATTCCAATCTCTAACCCTACTTGACAGTGGTCACTCTTGTAATAGCTGATGTCTCCTCTGTTCCGGAGACCAGGCTTCACCTTTCTTCTCTCTTTGCTCTCCAACAAAATTTTCACTTAGTGGAATCTGGTAACTCAAGAGTTGTGTTCTCTTGCCTCTCATTTCTTATTTGTTTTTTTTAAAGATTTTATTTATTTATTTGACAGACAGAGATCTCAAGTAGGCAGAGAGGCAGGCAGAGAGAGAGGAGGGGAAGCAGGCTCCCTGCTGAGCAGAGAGCCCAATGTGGGGCTCAATCCGAGGGCCCTGGGATCATGACCTGAGCTGAAGGCAGAGGCTTTAACCCACTGAGCCACCCAGGCGCCCCTCTTATTTGCTTTTTGAGCATCAGTATGCTCTTTTAAATGTTTTTAAAGATTTTATTTATTTGACACAGAGAGAGAAAGAGAGAGCACACACAAGCAGGGGGAGCAGCAGGCAGAGGGAGAGAGAAGCGGGCTCCCGGCTGAGCAGGAAGCCCGATGCGGGGCTCAATCCCAGGACCCTGGGATCAAATTTAGGATTTAGGCAAATCCTAAGAGAATTTGCCCATTTCAGCATCCTGGAGTTCATCATCACAGGGCTGGAGAGGACTCCAGAACCCAGGTAAATCAGCTCTCACTCTACAGGTGAGAAGACGGAATTCAGAGGCACTGGGTGACTGATGGAAGGATACAACTAAATGGTTGAAAAGCTGGAACAAGAATGCAGGTTTTTTAAAAAATATTTTATTTATTTATTTGACAGAGATCACAAGTAGGCAGAGAGGCAGGTAGAGAAAGAGGCGGGGAAGCAGGCTCCCTGCTGAGCAGAGAGCCCAATTCGGGGCTTGATCCTAGGACCCTGAGATCATAACCTGAGCCAACGGCAGACGCTTAACCCACTGAACCCCCCAGGTGCCCCCACAGTTTTCTTGACTCCCTGGCCCAGCATTCCACCTTCCTCAGGGTCCTGCCTCTTGTAAAATTTGTTGGGGAAAAGCATTTCCAGGGACTATCATAAAAATCTGATGCGTAGTCCAAAGCTCTCTATTATGAAAACTGACGTTCCAACCTGAGTTACAGCTGCCTGACTTACACATGTCTCAGATACACGGACGGGGCCCTCGTCCTGGATTTACCACCCTGCTAGGGCAGAGTTGATCCCCCACTGGGGCAGGGCCCACATTTCTGGGGCAGATTTCTTTCCCAGCCACCCCTCTGACCTCATGTGTCCCCTTCACTTTGTCAGACCCAGCGTCAGCCACCTTGTGGAAGCTCTACTTCCTCCATCTCGTGAGGTCCCTTGACGAGAGGGAAGCCATGTCCACCCGCTGGCTAACTTGGTCACCAATGGATTGCCTACTGGCTGGCTGGCTGGCTGTTAGAGTTCCTCCCACTTTCCCCTACTCCCCCTCTCTCTTCTGCCCCTCCAACAACACTCCCACCTGAAGGAGGCAGGACTTTGCCTCTGCTGGAAATTTTGAGGGGACAGAGACTCAAGGACCCTCTTGTGGTTAAGGACATTAGCTCCTTCTACCGACAGCGGGGCTCCTTTGGGGTCAGGGTCTACTCTCATAGCCCGTGTTCCCTTCCAGCGACTTAGCTGAAGGATCAAGCCAGGGCTCTTTGAACATTTTTAATGTGTATCTCTGTATTATTTAGAATTTAAACATGGAGCAGTGCAGTGTATACTCTCGATGTATCTATTTGTAACTTACATGTATGTTTGCCTACAAATTCATATATCAAATATAAGTAAAGCTTAATTTCCCTCCAATATTTTGGGGTAAAAAGAAATAAACACAGAAGTCATAATAGTTTCTCGTTACACTTCTTCCCTCCCCCACCACTCCCCAGAACTATAGAGGTAGGCAGTGGATGGAACCACGAATGGGACACATTGGCATTTAGGAGTAGTAATAACAATTGCTGCCCCTTTTGGAGGACCTCCTGTGTGCCAGGCATGGCACCAAGTCCTCCCTTAAAATGTTCCATGGAATTCATGCAGGGGCACCATGTGGTTAGCATTACTGATTCTCATTTTATTGTTGAGGAAACGGATGCTGAGTTCAGTTCGTGATCACCACCAGCAAGAGGCAGGGCACAATCCAAGTTCGGTCTCTCTGATTTGAACCACATTTTGGTCGCTGTACCTGCTTCTTCCGGGGTCAACAGCAGACTGCCGCCGAGGGCTTCCGGGGCTTGGGCTCTCTGCTGAGCCCTGGACAGACAGACAGCAGGTAGCAGACGCTACCTCCCTAAAGCTGTTGCCCTCCTGGTGGGCTCTGACATCCTGTGGACTCCCTTAGATCTGACTGAAAAGAGTTTGATAAAGTGGAGCCTATTTTATGAGGTTTAAAGAAATCACTGCATGGAATTCGCTGGGGACATTTTTTTTAAATTTATTTTTTATTTTCAGCATAACAGTATTCATTATTTTTGCACCACGCCCAGTGCTCCATGCAATCCGTGCCCTCTATAATACCCACCACCTGGTACCCCGACCTCCCACCCCCCGCCCCTTCAAAACCCTCGGATTGTTTTTCAGAATCCATAGTCTCTCATGGTTCACCTCCCCTTCCAATTTCCCCCAACTCCCTTCTCTTCTCTAACTCCCCATGTCCTCCATGCTATTTGTTATGCTCCACAAATAAGTGAGACCATATGATAATTGACTCTCTCTGCTTGACTTATTTCACTCAGCATAATCTCTTCCAGTCCCGTCCAGGCTGCTACAAAAGTTAGGTATTCATCCTTTCTGATGGAGGCATAATACTCCATAGTGTATATGGACCACATCTTCCTTATCCATTCATCCGTTGAAGGGCATCTTGGTTCTTTCCACAGTTTGGCGACCGTAGCCATTGCTGCTATAAACATTGGGGTACAGATGGCCCTTCTTTTCACGACATCTGTATCTTTGGGGTAAATACCCAGGAGTGCAATGGCAGGGTCATAGGGAAGTTCTATTTTTAATCCCTTGAGGAATCTCCACACTGTTCTCCAAAGAGGCTGCACCAACTTGCATTCCCACCAACAGTGTAAGAGGGTTCCCCTTTCTCCACATTCTCTCCAACACATGTTGTTTCCTGTCTTGCTAATTTTGGCCATTCTAACTGGTATAAGGTGATATCTCAATGTAGTTTTAATTTGAATCTCCCTGATGGCTAGTGATGATGAACATTTTTTCATGTGTCTGATAGCCATTTGTATGTCCTTATTGGAGAAGTGTCTGTCCATATCTTCAGCCCATTTTTTGAGATGATTGTCTGTTTTGTGTGTGTTGAGTTTGAGGAGTTCATTATAGATCCTGGATATCAACCTTTTGTCTGTACTGTCATTTGCAAATATCTTCTCCCATTCCATGGGTTGCCTCTTTGTTTTCTTGACTGTTTCCTTGGCTGTGCAGAAGCTTTTGATTTTGATGAAGTCCCAAAAGTTCATCTTTGCTTTTGTTTCCTTTGCCTTTGGAGACATATCTTGAAAGAAGTTGCTGTGGCTGACATTGAAGAGATTACTACCTATGTTCTCCTCTAGGATTCTGATGGATTCCTGTCTCACGTTGAGGTCTTTTATCCATTTTAAGTTTATCTTTGTGTATGGTGTAAGAGAATGGTCGAGTTTCATTCTTCTACATATAGTTGCCCAGTTTTCCCAGCACCATTTATTGAAGAGACTGTCTTTTTTCCACTGTATATTTTTTCCTGTTTTGTCGAAGATTATTTGACCATAGAGTTGAGGGTCCATATCTGGGCTCTCTACTCTGTTCCACTGGTCTATGTGTCTGTTTTATGCCAGTACCATGCTGTCTTGGTGATCACAGCTTTGTAGTAAAGCTTGAAATCAGGTAATGTGATGCCCCAGTTTTATTTTTGTTTTTCAACACTTCCTTAGCGATTCGGAGTCTCTTCTGATTCCATACAAATTTTAGGATTATTTGTTCCAGCTCTTTGAAGAATACTAGTGGAATTTTGATCAGAATAGCATTAAAAGTATAGATTGCTCTAGGTAGTATAGACATTTTAACAATGTTTATTCTTCTGATCCAAGAGCATGGAATGGTCTTCCATCTTTTTGTGTCTTCTTCGATTTCTTTCATGAGTGTTCTGTAGTTCCTCGAGTACAGATCCTTTACCTCTTTGGTTAGGTTTATTCCCAGGTATCTTATGGTTCTTGGTGCTATAGTAAATGGAATCGATTCTCTAATTTCCCTTTCTGTATTTTCATTATTAGTGTATAAGAAAGCCACTGATTTCTGTACATTGACTTTGTATCCTGCCATTTTGCTGAATTGTTGTATGAGTTCTAGTAGTTTGGGGGTGGAGTCTTTTGGGTTTTCCATATAAAGAATCATGTCATCTGCAAAGAGAGAGAGTTTGACTTCTTCACAGATAGAGAGAAAGGATCAGGAGGAAGCCTGGAACAAACAGCTTAGAAGCCACGAAAACAGAATCAGGGAAATAAATGATGCCATGAAATGTTCCAACGTCAGAATTATTGGAATCCCTGAAGGGGAGGAGAAAGAAAGAAGTCTAGAAGATATAGTGGAACAAGTTCTTCATGAAAATTTTCCAAATCTCATGAATGGAACCAGCGTTCATGTACTAGAGGCCGAAAGGTTTCCCCCCCAAGACTACAGATTCTCGAAAGTCCTCGAGACACCTAATAGTAAGAATGAAGAATTGTAATTGTAGGCAGAACCTCTTGAAAGCAGCTAGGACAAAGAAGATCCTTACGTACAGAGGAAAGCCCATCAGAATAACGTCAGACCTGTCCACAGAGACCTAGCAAACCAGAAAGGGCTGGCAAGATATATTCAGGGCACTGAATGAGAAGAACATGTAGCCAAGAATACTTTATCCAGCAAGACTGACATTCAAAATGGAGGGAGAGATAAAGAGTTTCCAGGACCGGCAAGGCTTAAAAGACTATGCAACTACCAAACCGATACTGCAGGAAATATTAAGGGGGCTTCTTTAAAGGAGGAAAAAGCCCAAGAATAGCATTCAACGGAAATATAGAGACAATCTACAGAAAGAAAGACTTCAAAGGTAACACGATGTCAATAAAAACGTATCTATCAATAATCACCCTCAGTGTGAATGGCCTAAATGCGCCCATAAACCAGCACAGAGTTGCAGACTGGATAAAATGACAGGACCCATCCATATGTTGTCTACAAGAGACCCATTTTGAACCTAAAGATACCCAGACTGAAAGTGAAGGGATGGAGAAGCATCTTTCATGCCAATGGGCCTCAAAAGAAGGCTGGGGTAGTGATTCTCATATCAGTTAGATTTTAAACTAAAGACTGTATTCAGAGATACAGAGGGACACTACATCATTCTTAAAGGGACTATCCACCAAGATGATCTAACAATTGTAAATATCTATGCCCCCAATATGGGAGCAGCCAATTACATAAGAAAACTGTTAATCAAGATAAAGAGTTGTATTGATATGAATACACTAATCGTTGGAGATTTTTTTTTAAACCTTAAAATACGGGGTGCCTGGGTGGCTCAGTGGGTTAAAGCCTCTGCCTTCAGCTCAGGTCATGATCCCAAAGTCCTAGGATCGAGTCCCGCATCGGCTCTCTGCTCAGCAAGGAGCCTGCTTCCCTCTCTCTCTACCTGCCTCTCTGCCTACTTGTGATCTCTGTCTGTCAAATAAATAAATAAAATCTTTTAAAAAAAAAACTTAAAAAAAAAAAGCCCTTAAAATACATAATTATGCAGCCTTATAAAACATTGGTAATTCTATTGGCTTTGTATCTTGGAATCTTATTTTCATTTATAGGGGTATTTCAGGGGGAAAATGCACTATAAGTTTCAAACACTCAACGTATGAGGTAACTTTTCACAGTCTTCAAAGGTCTTGGATTTCCCAAACAACTGACTGAGGCAAGAAAGCTATTAGGGCATTTTGGAAAGATTTGCAAAGAGAAGCATTGATGGAATTTTCAGATACAGTACCAGGTTTTTGTGTATTCTGGCTAATTGATTTTATTATTTCAAAATACTCTAAAGTGAATATAATCATAGGAAAAGAAAAGAAGTCATTGCTCCCAATTCTTTTACCAAATAAATAACTCGAAGCCTGACGGTATGTTCTTTGCTCAGCGGGACTTTGCGCTAGGGTCCCTTACTTACAGAACCTTGGCCCTTATCAACATAAATATCTAGACATTGAAGGTATTTCTCTTAATCTCCACTACTGTCACCAGATGGCAAGTGACTGCATCCTTAAGTAGTAGTGGCAAATGTCACCAAAATTACTACTTAGTAAACGCCTGTGTTCAGAGACTGAATTTGTTCTTTTCTATACTAGTGACAAAACTTGTTGCTTTGCAGTTGACGAGTCCTTTTCCATCTATAATCTCTTCTTGAGCCCCACTATCATCTAAAACAGATTACCTATTATTATATAATAACTTATGTCTCATGATTTTGCAGGTTAGAAATTTGGGCAGAACTTGGCTGGGCTGTCCTTCTAAGTGGCACTGACTGGGGTCACTAGCCGGCATGTGTATGGTGGCTGGGCTGGACCGGAGAGTCCAAGTTGGTTTTCCCATAAGACTGTGCCTTGATGAGGAAAGCTGGAAGGCTAGATTTAGCTGAGCCCTTTAGCTGTTTTCTCTGCGTTGTTGGGTAGTTGGACTTTATATATGGTATTTCTTGATAGAAAATGGAAGCTTCTAGAAGAGTAAGGCCTAGACTTGGAAATTGGAATAATGTCACTTCTGCCATATCCTATTCACTATTCAAAGATCCTGAGCCAAGACCCCGCTTCTCAATAGGAAAATGTGTGGCCATCCTTACCACACCACAGCTAGATTTCAGGAGGCATCTTCTGCATTCTCTAGCCAAGGAAACTCATACTCAGTCTGAGTTGACTTGCCTAGGATAGCACATTTAGTAACTGCTGATTCTAAGACCGGCGTCCATACATTGCAGGACATCTTACTGGACTCAAATAAATATTTTTTGAGGGACACAATATACAAACACTGCTTCTTGTTTTGCTCTTCCTCTTTGGAAAGTCACTGGAGACGTCCGGGGCATCCGAGGCCCAGATGGGCCTTCTGTTTCTGTTTCTGTTTCTGATGGTGCATGTCCCCAGTGCCTCTCTTCTCCCGTTTGTCCTGTCTGAGGCAGGAATGAGGCGAGGGACAAGAGGGAGAAAGCGGAAGATGGTTAATCAAGACTTAATTCCACCGAAGCCAGCAAGGGGTCACAGCGGTCTTCCTGTGCGGCGCAAATGGCTTTTTGCAAAGCACTTCTCAGTCCGTGACATTTGTTCTCTTGCTTGGATTTGGTCACAGGAAACTCCGGGATTATTTCTGGAAGAAGGCATTTTGTCTTTACCAATAAGCTATGCTTCCAGCTGCCTTTATGTTGAAATTTCAAAAGATGTTTCTTTTCTCAACTGCTGAAGCACTGATTAACTTTTTTCATCTTTCTTTTATAATACAGCCTATTGCTGTAATTTATAATATTTATAATATATCTTAATTATGTCAGATACTATTTATAATATAATCATATTCCTACAATAACCTCCTGCTACTATAGCCCAATGCTATATAATAACCTTTCAATTTAAATTTATGCACCAAGTTTTTGTAAATACCTTGTCTCTTCTCTTTCAAAGTGCTGGGACTAGTTTTATTTACTGAGTTTAAGCCTGCCTCATTTTTCACCCAAAACAGCAAACGCACTGAAGAAATCTACAAGGGCACAGTGGAAATGTACATCATATGTTGAGTAGGGAAAAATTCCCTTCCAAGTGCTTCTGAAAGTAACCAGGCTGAACAGCACATCACTTACACAGGGCCAGGACTTCAAAGCAACAGCAAAATTAAAGTTCAATCAAAGCATCATTCACTCAGAACATTTTTGCTTTGTGGATATCAAGTACCACATGTACTTGCAGTGGCTAGAATTTCCATAAAAGGAACAACAGGGGTGCTAGATTGCGTTACCTGAAAGTGATGGTAGCTGTTATCACAAAGGGAAAAAAAATTAAGGCAGAGGAAAGATGATAGGAGTAGAGTTAGCTAAAGATGAAAGGCAGAGTGCTTGAGCTCGCCAGGGGGATATTAGTGGGCCCGAGAGCTGTGCCCATCTGATGTGTCCCTTTATTATCTCCTTTATTCGCAACGTTTGAGGTTTGGGAAATTTCTGTGATTTCTGAAGTACCACCTGGCCTGCCTCTCTGGCAGTGTGGCTCTGTGTAATGCCCCGGTTTCCAAAATGGAATCTCTGGTTCCTGGAGCAGCCTAAGACAATTATCTGGGTGCAGGAAAAATATTAATTAGAATTATTATTTTATTCCGTTGTATTTTAGTGCTTTAAATTTCTGCCTTGGGGTTATGGTGATGGCAATGCTATTGAAAGCCAGGTCCAACAGAGGCCGCTTCGACATCACCAGGGAACCAGGTGATGGTTAAAAGTACAAACTCTTGGGTCACATGTCAAACCTACGGGGTGTCTGGTGCTCAGGGGAGGGGGCCGGAGAAGCTGTGCCTGAACACCACAGCTGCTGCTGTCACCCACTAAGGTCTGAAGAGCAGACTGGTTTCTGATGTATATATTTATAATTAAGTACATATGGGAGACACACTTGGAAGCTTCTCCTGCGAGGATGGGCAAACACAAAAGTTTGAAGATGTGCTGTGGCGGACATGCGTTAATTCGAGAACCACAGATATCCTCGTCCCGTTTCTTCTACTTTGCTAATCGACCCTGGGTCAAGGAGGGTCAGTTAGCCTCTTGTACTTCCTCGGTGAGATGAAGTAGGTTACTTAAGCACTCTGGAGAATGAGAATCAAGTGAGATGTCACTCTCTCCCGCGGGACTCTTGGGAGTGTCCTATGAGTTTGTGTACGTCAGAAACCCGTGGTGAGCCCTGAGCACAGAACAGATGCTCGCTTCTTCTCCACCACTCCTCCCCACCCGCCTCCGCCCCAGACGGCTGTGGACCCCACAGCCCAGCGGTTTATGCTTTTCTGCCTGCTAGGGGAGATCTATCAGTCCCGAGCTCATCCATGTATGTACGGAAGCCAAAAAGATCTCTTACATCTGCAGGCTACAACCTGGTACATTACACTTGGTGAAGCCTGGACCAGAAAGACAGGTGGAGAAGGCAGCAAATGAGTTTACTGGACGTATTGACCTTCCAAGAGTTGCTTATAATTTTAAGCTGCGAAGAAGAGCTGTGTCGGGGATGGGGCTAGAGACTGTAGCGGTTCAACCCCGTGCTGTGGGGGACACTTGGTAAAACCACGACATCACCGAACATCCTCAGAAAGGCGGGAGCCTCAGCCTCCAGCTGCCCGAGCTGCCTGGCAGCCAGACACAGGGCAAGGAGTCCACGGGAGATTGGGAAAAGTGCTGGCTAGAGCTCTTCCCAAGATCCCTAGAAGTACTCCTAACCTCCAGCGTCCTTAGCAATCATCCGGAGAGCCTGTGCCCTTGGTGCATTTCTGGGCCTCGCTCCCAGAGATTTTTAGTCTATGGTATGAAGTGGGCCAGGGACCCACTGTATTGTGAGCTATGTTTGTTCTGTGAACTGTTCAGTGAACTGTATTGTCCACTGTACTGCGAACAAGCTTCCCAGGTGAATGACTGTAAAGGGTTCGTGCAGAAGAGATTTTATATGCCCTGAATCGCACATGTCTTCAAGATGATAAGCCCTTTCCGAGCTCACTTGCTGTAAGATTTCTTAACCTTCTTCCCTTCACAAAAGCCAACGTGATTGCCATTAAGATAAGTGCATGACACTTTCTTATTAATGTATTCACACTGGACAAAACCACAAACGTTGGTAAGGACTCCCTATCAGCTGCAAGAATTCCCTGCAGACCGAGGCCCTGAAAAGGCTATGTTTCACTAAGTTCCCTACTGTTGAACTAAACACTGCCTCAAAAGGAAAACTCATCAAGATATAAAGAAGAGAGAATAGGTGTTAATATAGGGATGACCTTGAATCCACCCGTGGTTTTTCAAATAATTCATTAGTAATCTGAGTACTTAATTACTCAATTACTAGGTTTCCTGGTGCACAAATCACCACTGGTCATCACCGTGGCAGAGCCTGTGGCTGTCCCCTGATGTTTCTTTTCCTTGGGCCTCTGTAAGAACCTTCAAATTTTAGCTGGGCACATGGACACCCAGGGTCGTGGGGGCGGAGGCGGGGAACTACATTTCCCAGCCTCTCTTGTAGCTACAGCGATCATTATAGGGGTTAGGAACAAGTTCCTGGGGACAGGATATAAAAGCAAGTGGCAAGTGAGGTTTCAGACAGGGCCCTTAAAGGGGGCCATTCCCTTTCCTTCCTTCTGTTGCCGAAATGTGGAGATGAAAGCTAAAGCAGCCATCTTGGACCATGGTGCGGAAAGCAGGTGTTGAGGACGACAAGGGAAAGCCAAGAAGGAGGAGCCTGGGTGCCTGAAGATGCTGGAGCTGTCATGAGATCCTTGGGCTGTCTATTTACAATATAGAGAACTTTATTTCTATCCTACTTAAACCATTGTTATTTCTGGCTTTTTGACACGTGCTGGAATCCGAAGGTTGAGAGCCTCTAATCCAGCCAACCCTCTTGGGTTTCAGAGGAGGACAAGAAGCCTGGAGAAGTGAGTGGCTCACCTGAAATCACATAGCAAGTGAGGCACAGACCGGGAATGAAATCTAGGTATCTTGGCTTCTGGATCAATGCCCTTTTTACCACCCCAGGCTTTCGCAAAGTCACTGCGAGAAGCCATGCCTAGAATGGAGATCAGAGTTCTGCTATTGAACCGAGATGACTGACTGAACACATGTGCCTACCTATCTCCTGTCCAAAGTCTTGTTGTAAAGGCAGAGCAAACATTTTTAAAAGGCTAAGTCCGTGATAGTGTGGGGATACAAAAGATGGTACTGTTAGCAGATTACAGATTGAGCGTTCCTAGAAATATTGCTGAGAAATTCACAAAAGACAGAAGCAGATGGGATTGGACTGAGGAATGTAGCAAGCTGTCCAATTGCATGATACATTGAGGTACCAGGAAGGAAAGCAGAGGACTCCACCTTCTGTCTCGGTCTGCTCAGGCTGCTATAACAAAATAACCATAGACCAGTGGCTTCATGCAACAGATATTTATTTCTCACAGTTCTGGAGGCTGGAAAGTCCAAGATCGAAATGCAGGCAAATTTGGTTCCTGGCTTGTAGACAGCTGCCCTCTCTCTCCGTCCTCACATGGTGGAGAAAGCAAGCTCTGGGGTCTCCTCCTCTTTTGTAAGGATGCTAATCCCATTATGGGAGCTCCATACTCCAGACTTCCTCTAAACCTAATTACCTTCCAAAGGTCCTACCTCCAAATGCATTGGTGGTTAGGGCCTCAACATACCAATTTTAGAGGGACATAAACATTCAGTCCATTACAATTCCCCATCCCACAACTAAACTCAGGGAGGTCTAAGAAGCTGTTACATTCATAAAACAAGGGGAGAAAACCTTTTGCTGATGGGTTATTATATAGCACATAGCTGACAACTGAACTACTGCATAGGAAGACCAACCCAAGAGATTGGGCTAGAACTCAAAAAGAAGATGGCTAAAGGGGGAAAAAAGTTAAGATTTATGGTGGATAGACCTAGAAGTTTATGCATTTGTGTAGAAGGGAATAATGAAGAGACTGGAGGGGAAGAAATAAAGAAATAGTAGAAGAAAAATGTTCAAGGCTATACAAAGAGGAATCTTCTCATAGAACACATCCCCTAAATCCTGAATAGGATGAAGGAGACTAAATCCAAGTCAAGAGACACCCTGGCGACATTTCAGAAATCACAGTCCTTGTTGCTACTGGATCTAGACACATTTCAAAATTGCTTAAGACTGTGGGATTGCTACTGCTTCAGTAACTCAATTCCTGAAATAACTCTCCTATACTCTGTTCTCAAGGTGTACAGAACAAGGAGCCAGAGGCTGGGGCTTGATTGATGTGCCTCAAGAGGAAAATGCACAGAAACACTATAGATTTAGATTCTAGGGATAGTATCACATAATACAGAATGCAAAATAATAGTGAGGGAGATAATAATTCACGGTAGAAAATAATATTATATCTGTGCCTGCTCTTAGAGCCCAACAAAAAGAACACCAAGGAAACCTGCTGCTTATAAAGCTAAGTTTATTGAAGTTGCTGAGCAAGAAAAAACACGAGCTGACAAAGTCTTAGTAGGGTCTCCAAAGAGAGAAGTTAGGGAAGGATACTTAGAGAGTTTATAGGACTGAAGGACATCCCATTCTGTCAAGATTGACAGAATTTGTACATCTGGCCAGTTCCTAGAACTGTCTGTGGTCTTTGGAACACATAAATCCATGTGATGTTACTGTTACTATAGTCTTATCTAGAAACATATGGGTCTGAATGAACTGGTGTTGAAATAATTTGGGTTTAGATAGTTTATATTGAATAATGGTTTGGTACTTTCGAAAAATCAAAGTACAGGGTTTTAAAAATTTTTTTGTTTATATGTTTGTTTTTGCAAATTGGGGTTCCCATTTCTTTTCCTCGCCTTAGATCTAGGCTACTGCCTGGATGGACACTCAATGTTGAATGAATTAGTAAATTAACTATTAATGGGGAATCCAGAACAAAGGTAAAGGTCTGAAATGTCTACATGTAAAAGCATATGGCAATGTTGCTTAATGAAAATGCAGATTCTTGGGGATTCTCTCCCTCCCCACTCCACTCCCCCCAGATAATTTGATTCAGTAAGTCTGGCTTTGGGGTGAGGTGATTCTGATGCAACCAGTCTACAGTGGTCACTTTTGAGAAACTAGTGTAGTGGCATGGGGACAGACAAAGTAGGCTTGAGATGTTAAAAAGTGCAAGGAAATAAGACCTACAGGTACCTAAGAGATGGTAAGACAGGATGGATATGAACTACGGTCATCAAGAGAATCAAGAGTTATGACTTCCTCAAAACAAGCCAGCTGATGGAGAAGGGAGTGAATCTGTTCACCTCTAAGAACACACCTGCCAGCCCGTCCATGCATCTCTATGTGATACACAGTGGCAAGCCCTTACCTGAGAATTAAAAGGATATCAAAGTAGACTGGTGGAGTGGGGGGGGAGTGGCATTGCCATGGTAGAGCACTTTAGATTACAGTGTCCTTATAGATATGTTACTAGTTACTATGTTACTAGGTTATTTCTTATCAATAATAAAAGGCCTACATTGGAATGCATTATGATGTTTTTTACTGAAGTAAGTGAACATCAAATTCACCATTTTAGAGTGGACAACTCAGTGGCAGTTGGTCCATTCACAATGTTGTATAGCCATCCCGACTATCTGATTCCAAATCTTTTGCATCATCCTACAATAAAACTCTTTCCCAGGAAGCAGTTATTCAGCCCTGACTCCTACCCCCAGTTCCTGGCAACTGCTGATCTACTCTGTCTCTACAGATTTGTCTATTCTGGATGTTTCATGTAAAATGGAGTCATATGATATGGGACTTTTTGCGTATGTGTTCTTTCACGTGGCACATGTCTTCAAGCTTCCAAGTTTCATCCATGTTGTTGCATGTATCAGTATTCATTCCTTTTTATGGCTAATAACACTCCATTGTATGCATATGCCACAGTTAGTTTATTTATTCATCCATTCATGGACATTTGGGTTGTTTCCACCTTTTGGCTATCATCAAATCAAGTGCATGGATTTGTTTGAGTAGCTGTTCTCAATTATTTTGGGCATATATATCCATGGGTGAAACTCCTGGGTCATGTGGTGATTCTGTTTAGCTTTTGAGGAACTGCCAAACTATTTTTCCCAGTGGCTGAACCATTTGACATCCTCATCAGAAATGGACAAGGGTTCCAATTTCTCCACATCTTTGCCAACACTTGGTATTTGTGTTTATTTCTTTTTTAATTATAGCTATTTTGGTGGGTATAAAATGCTATCTCATGGTGGCTTTTATTTGCATCTCCCTAATGACTACCAATGTTGAGCATCTTTTTGTTTGTTGGTTGGTTATTTGTATATCTTCTCTGGAGAAATGTCTACTCAAGTCCTTTGCCCACTTTAAAAGTTAGCTGTCCTTTTTTTTTCTTCCCCCTTTCTTATCATTCAGACTGTCAACAATATTTATTGTGAACCTAAGGAATGTGGTGCAGTTGGGTAGGATGCAGACTTACAAACACAGTAGAAAATGTGTTCTTTCTTCCCTTAAGGTCTCATTGGTATCATTAAAAAAAAATCTGACTATAGTTGACATGGTTGTCTTTTTGTTACTGAGTTGTAAAAGCTCCTTATATATTCTAGGCCCCAGGCCTTTATCAGACAATACGATTTGAAAATACTTTCTCCAGTCCCATCCATGTTGATGCAAAAGCTGGGTATTCATCCTTTTTGATGGCTGAGTAATATTCCATTGTGTGTCTGGACCACATCTGGGCATGTATTGCATGGAGAATTGGGTTTTATATGCAAACAATGAATCTTGGAACACTACATCAAAAACTAATGATGTACTGTATGGTGATATGGTGACTAACATAACATAATAAAAAATAATAAATAAATAAGTAAACTAGAGGTGTGGCAATAAAAAAAAAGAAAATACTTTCTCCCATTCTATAGGTTGTCCTATGTTTTTTTAAATAAATTGAATAGATTCAAAATTATCTTTATACTAACATTAGGTTCAGTCCTTTTCATTCTGATATACTTTCTTGAGCGGAAGACTTAGGACAGTATACATATATGCAAACCTATATAGTATAGATTATCTCACTCCTAATCTTAATGTCTGTGGATCAAGTTGCTCACTGGAACATATTTTTCAGGAGTATCAAGACAGAAAAAAGATTGAGAATCACTTTCCTAGACCAAGGGTCCAGGCTCAAGAATAGGATGATGTACTCTTGATTCCTGTGTACCAAAAACTGGTATAAGGTCTAAAACAGTAACAGGCAGGACACCAACTAACCTAATATCTGAAGGCACACTGACTTTGCCGTTCAACCATATGATTGGGATACTTCTGCCTCAGGATCTTTGTACTTGCTGTTTCTTCTGAGGAGTACTCTTTCCCCACATAGCTTGTACCCTCATCTCCTTTAGGTGTCTGCTCATATGGAACCTTCTTTGTAAAGCTTTCAACAACACTCTAGTCCTAATTGCAGCCTCCATCCACTCTCTGAAACTCCCTATCCCTCATTCTGTTTTATAATTTTCTTTAGCAACACTGAAAATACCATATTTATTTATATATTTCTGTTTGTTTTCTTTATCTTCCAACAGAAATATAAGTTCATGAAGGCATGGATTTTTTTTTAACATTGAGATATAATTCATATACCACACAATTTACCTACTTAACACACAATTTACCTACTTAAGCATACACCTACTTAAGCATACAATTTAATGGATTTTTAAAAATAATCAGATTTGTCTAACCATCATCACAATTTTAGAATATTTTCATTCCTTCCCCCAACAAATACATTCCCATTAGCAGTCACTCTCCTTCTTGTCATCCCCCCACAGGCAATAATTAACTGACTTTTTGTCTCTATAAATTTACCTATTCTGGACATTCCAGAATTGGAATTATGGACATTCCATAAAATTGGAATTATACAATGCATGATCTTTTGTTACTGGCTTCTTTTGCTTAGCAGGTTTTCAAGGTCAATGTTGGAGCATGTATCAGCACTTCATTCCTTTTCATTGCTAAGTAATATTCCATTATATAGCTATGCACATTTTATTTATCCATTCATCAGTTAATATATATGAATAATGTTTCCATGAACATTTGTGTACAAGTTTTTATGTGTATATATGTTTTTATATCTCTTGGACATATAACTAGGAGAAGAATTGCTGAGTCTGGGTCACATAGTAACTCTATTTTTAACCTTAAAAGGAATGCCGAACTATTTTCCAAGCAGCTGTACAGTTTTACATTCTTACTAGCAATGTATGAGGGTTCCGATTTCTTCAACACTTGTTTTCCAACACTTTTGCTGAAACTTGTTATTATCTGCCTTTTTTTTTTTATAACATTCATCCTACTAGATGTTCAGTGTCTTTTACTGAGGTTTTGATCTGCATTTCCCTAATAGCTAAGATGCTGAGCATCTTTTCATGTTCTTCTTGGACATTTGTATACCTTCTTTGGAGAAATGTTTATACAGATCTTTTGCCCATTTCTTGATTGGGTTATGTATCTTCTTTTTTAGGTTTTTATTTAAATTCTGTTTAGTTAACATACAATGTAATAATAGTTTCAGGTGTACAATATAGTGATTCAACACTTCCATACATCACCCAGTGCTCATCACAAGTGCCCTCCTTAATCCCCTTCACTTATTTCACCCATCCCCCACCCACCTCCACTCTGGTAACCATTATTTTGTTCACTATAGCTAAGAGTCTGTTTCTTGGTTTGCCTCCCCCTCTCTTTTTTCCCCCTTTGCTCATCTGTTGCTTAAAATCCACATTTGAGTAAAATCATATGGTATCTGCTTTTCACTGACTTATTTCAACTTAGCAAATTAGTATTCTCTAGCTCTGTCCATATTGTTGCAAATGGCAAGATTTCATTCTTTTTATGGTTGAGTACTATTTCATTGTGTGTATGTATACATATATACATCTATATATGTATATATATATATATACATCTTCTTTATTCATTCATCAGTGGATGAACACTTGGGCTGTTTCCATAATTTGGCTATTGTAGATAATACTGCTTTAAACATTGGGGTGTCTGTATCCCTTTGAATTAGTATTTTTGTATTCTTTGGGTAATGACCTAGTAATGCAATTGCTGGACCATAAGGTAGCTCATAACCAGAAAGAAGTTGCTACAGCTAATGTCAAAGAGGTTACTGCCTGTGTTCACTTCTCAGATTTTCATGGTTTCCTGTCTCACATTTGGATCTTTAGTCCATTTTGAATTCATTTTTGTGTTTGGTGAAAGAAAGTGGTCTAGTCTCATTATTTTGCATGTTGCTGTCCAGTTTTCCCAACACTATTTGTTGAACAGACTGTCTTTTCCCCATGGGCTATTCTTTCCTGCTTTGCCAAAGATTAATTGATCATATACTTGTGGGTTCATTTCTGGGGTTTCTATTCTGTTCCACTGATCTATGTGTCTATTTCTATGCCAGTTCCATACTGTTTTGATCACTATAGCTTTCTAATATATCTTGAAGTCTAGAAGTGTGATGCCTCCAGCTTTGCTTTTTTTTTTTTTCAAAGTTGCTTTGGCTATTGGGGTTTCTTATGGTTCCCTACAAATTTTAGGATTGTGAATTTTAGGATTTTATCTCTGGGAAAAATGCTGTTGGTATTTTGATAGGGATTGAATTTAATGTGTAGAGTACTTTGGGTAGACATTTTTACAATATTTGTTCTTCCAATCCATGATTGGAAGATTGGGATGTTTTTCCATTTCTTTGTGTCATCTTCAATTTCCTTCATCAGTGTTTTATGTTTTCCAAGTACAGGTAACTTTTTAAAAGTGTGAGAGTTCTTTATGTTGTTTAGCTACAAGTCGTTTACTAGCTAAACAATTTGCAATATTTTCTCCCATTCTGTGGAGTGTCTTTTTACTTTCAAGATGGTACCCTTAGTAGCACAAGTTTTTAGTTTTGATGAAGTCCAATTCATCTGTATTTTTCTTTTGTTGTTTGTGCTCTTGGTGTCATATCTGAGAAAGCATGGTCTAATCCATGCTTAAGTTCACAAAGGTTTCTGCCTATGTTTTCTTATAAGAGTTCTATAGTTTTACCTGTTACATTTAGGTCCATGATTCATTTGGGGCTCATTACTGTATGATTTGAGGGAGCAGTACAAGTTTATCCTTTGCCTGTGGACATCCAGTTGTCCCAGTATCGCTGTTGAAAGGACTATCCTTTCTCCACTGAACTGTCTTGACCCCTTGCTGAAAATTACTTAAGCATAAATGCTTGTAATTTTAATGTGTGCACTCTCAATTCTATTCTATTGATCTGCATGTCTACTATTATGCCAGTAACACACCGCCCTGACTACTGTAGTTTGTGGTAAGTTTTGAAATTAGGAAGTGAGTCATCCAACCTTATTCATATTTTCAAGATTGTTTTGGCTATTTGGGGTTCCTTGAATTGCCAGAGATGAATTCTTATCTGTTTCGTTAATTGTTATATCCCCAGAGTTTAGGACAGTGCTTGATACACAGTAAATGCTAAACAAGTATTATTTGAACAAATAAATGAATTCTCATAAAATTACAATAATGATTACAAAGTGGACATCTCTAAAAAAAATATCCTGCTTAGCATTCCTTCCCTCTATTCTTCAGGAAAGAATACTCATGCAGGCTTGGAAAACCACCCCTCACTAACTTTGTGTTGTTCTTTTGGGGTTTCATACCACAGTATCCACCACCCCCTGGCCCCGGAAGACAGTATTTGACTCAGGGCTGGCCAGTTCCGTCCCATCTCCTGCCATACGGAAAGGCTTTGGTATGATCACGTGAGTCAGGCCCTGTCAGTCAGAGTTCTGTCCTGAGATCACCTGTTTTAAGGAGTGACCCCCCCCCGCCCACCGACCAATTGTAAGAGAATGCATCCTACCAAATTGAGAAATATGCAAAACAACCAACAAAACCACCGCCATCATAAAAACAGGTCAAAACAGATGGGAGTGGCAACAAGACAGAGTGGGGAGAGCCTCCTTTTGAGCTCTAGTTCCTGAATCCAGTAGACCCTGAAGCTGTACTATCTCAGCTGACAGGATTCTCAACTGCATACAATGCAACTACTCTGGTTGACTTCCGCAGATGAGGAATTCAGTGGGAGAGCCCTGGGACACTGAAGCAAGAGCCAAGTAGAGTAGAGCCGGATCCAGATCCTGCCACAGAAGTTGTGGCAGTAACTGCTTCCACTCAGACCCCATCACATCTCCTTCTCTGACTGACTCTCCTGCCTCCCTCTTTCACTTACAAGGACCCTTGCAATTACGTAGGGCCCACTGGGAGCCACGTAAAGGAACCACATAAAGGAACACATTCACAGGTTCCACAGATGAGGGCATGGGACATGCTAGGGGTGCCAATGTTCTGCCACATGAATCATCTGTTGAGTCCTCACCACACTCCTGTGAGGTAAGTAGTGCTACTGTGCTCATTTAAAAAATAAAGAAATCTTGCCCAGAGAGTTTAGATAATGTGTCCTGTGTTGAGCAGAAGAGTCCATGTTCAAGTCTCGGCTGCTTTTCCAAAATCTGGTGTGTTACCCTTTCACAACCTTACCACTTGGCTTCAGTAGAGTGGCTGGTTTGGGAGTCTTGGTGAAGGAAATATGGATAGGATCTGACCGATGCATCATCTTTGTGTTTCCCTTCTAATCTGATGAATTGAGAAAAGACAAAACCCTTGGATCGTGAGATACAGTGAAGAGAAGCACCCTAATTCTATGATCCCTATTTCCAAATGCTGGCTTATTCAGCAGCCTCCACCTCAAGCCAATAGAGCTGGCCTTATTTAAAGGGGACATGAGTCTCAAAAAAACATCAAATACCAGCTCCTTTAACAAAGCTAAGAGCAACAGTGGCATGAGATAGAGTACAAAGCTGAAATTCTTCAGGCCCTGGAGTTCGAGGGGAAGGATGTACCCAAAAGAGCGATTGTCCTTAACTTGGGAATAATACAAAGATTGGTGAGACAGTAGACTGCTCTCGGCTGACAGAACCACAGAGCATCCAGGTAGCCTGACCCCGTTAGACCAGGCCTTAGTTGATATTAGGTACAAGGTGAAAACCGTCTTTAATGTTCAGCTATGGACTTTGAGATCTGGAAAATGCTTGCTCTTAAAGGCAGCCTCCTAGCACTCAGCATGCACGGACAGAGTAAAAGCTGCTGACTCTTCCCTATGAAATCAGGGCCATCAGCTCTCCAAAGCCAAATTCTAGACAAACCAGAGCCCTTTGTTAACATAAACAAAAGCTGGAGTCTGCATATGCTCGAGCCTGTAGAAACCATGGGTGAACTGGTGGAGATGAGAGACGTAGAGGAAAGCTACTCTGTACTCCACTATTCCCACTTTATCCAGTCCCAGTGGACAAAATGGCCGCCCGTAGAGAGTTAATCGAGTCTTGCTTCATGAAACATTTACTGAGTTTCCGTTTCATGCTGGAGACAATACGAGATCATCCATTTTGGGCTCTCAAGGTGAGTCAGCCTGAGAGAGGAGAGGTTTCTCCCATGGAAGGATGGGGCCTGGCAGAGGGAGGAGGCCCGTGAACTTAGGAGGAAGGAGAGCTGGGCCAGCTTTGCTCTGTGAGCCAGGACTCTCCAAGTGCAAGTGACAGAAACTAATTTTGAACTACAAATAGGAAATGGAACGTCTTGAGAGCAATTGTCTGGGAAGGCAGGGGATCGGCTAAGCCTCAGAAGTGCTTGGAACTAGGGACCAGATGGCCATCATGCTGAGGCCACTGCCTGGGCTCTTCCAGGTGTCTGGAAACCTCTTCCTTCCCACTTAGTTTATTCACTACTCGTTATTCGTGTGTCTCCAGTCACCTCCTCAGGGGAGCCTCCCTTCTTTCCACTCTCTTCCCTGACTGAAGCAGAACCAAAGCTTTTGAGACTTTGGGGCATATTAGAAAAAGATGACCCTTTTGGGGGGTCATTTGGTGGTGGTCTTTTGGACCACCAAGATGTGAAGAACAAGATGCCCCTCTGAGCAGACGCAGCTTCACACCAAGTCCATGGGTCTGTGAGCAGACTGTAAGTGGTACTCCAGCCCCTTTGCCCCTGGACTGTGCTCCTTTGTGCAGTGCACGAATTGTACACCTGTACAAAGTTGCTGAGTCAGCTCTGCTATCGTATGCTCTCAAAAACTGTGCTCATTTTCTCCTACTTGTCAAAAGAGCCGTTTTACTTTGCTTGCATGGTTACTTAATGCCTCCTCTGCAAGCTCATAAGCCCCATGAGGGCACCAAGTGGGGCTGTTTTTGCTCAACGTGTTATTCCTAGAACCCGGCAGTGTCTGGCACATGGAAGGCCCTTGCTGATGGTTATTTCATGAATAGATGAATGAGCAAGCAAGAGATCACGTGCCCACTGGGAGTGGGAGGGATCCTGATTGGCTATCAAAACTTCATCTGATGAATGGTGAGGTGAGCGGTTCCCCCTAAAGAAGCAGGGGTCTTCCTAGCAAAAGAGGGGAAGGCCAGGCAGGAGAAAGTCCAAGTGGCCCCACTGCTTCTGTGTCTTTGTCTCCTCGCCTGTGGGATGAGGGAATGTGCCTGGCTCACCTCTGAGATTGTCCTGTCCAAACATTCTATTCCCTTTTGTTCCCATTCTGTTCCTTCCTGCCAAGTTCCGTTCTAGTGAGGCAGGTGTTCAGTGGAAAAAGACATGACTGTGGGCAACCTCAGGCAAAGAAGGGCTTAATGGAGGTGAGCCTGAAGCAGAGTCGGGAAGGGCTGGGACAGAGCTGCCACGGAGACAGGGAGGAGGACAGGCTTGAGGGTGGGATGCTGGCTGGGGGAGGTATGTTGTTGGTGCTGGGCCACGTGTTTGTTAGCAGTCTTATATCAAGGGTAAATATCTTTGCGAGGGGTACTATGTTCACACTTGTGTATTTCCCCTGGGTTAGCTTATCGGAGAACAGCAAGCCAGTCATGCACAAGGAGCTGAGGGAACGAGACATTGGACGGGTAAGTTTTGATCATCAAAATAGGTCCCAGGGACTACATGCGGCTCTGTGGTGCGTGGAGCAGGCTGATGGAGCTGGGCTCTGTATTTTGCCTGCGTGCTGTGGGGCGGCGGGCCTCCTTTTGTTCCATTAGCAGCAGAGTGACTCAGGCAGGGGAGAAGGAAGTGTCTCCATTTCCTACCCCAAAAGTGGCGTGAGGAATTTCGGGAATTTCACCCTTCCTGTGGCCCCTGAGTACCACGATCTCTCAGTATCAGTCTGGTCTCCTTCCGATTCTCAGGCAACTCCTCTGTGTCTTTCCTCTGGGATATTGTTTAAGCTTGTTTCAGTCTTGCTCTTACTAGGGAATAGAGAGGTTCGCCTTCTCTCACTGAGGATGGACCTCGTTCTAAAAAGGGCAGGGGTTTGTCCAGGAGGGCTGGCCACCAAGCGCCACGATGACAGGAGCCCTGGGCTCCTGGCAGGGGAGCTGGAAAAGGGAGAAAAGGCTAGTGGGGGGCAGGGGGCAAGTGGCAGAGGTTGTTTTTTTTTTTTTAACTTTTTAAATTTTTTAATAAACATATAATGTATTTTTATCCCCAGGGGTACAAGTCTGTGAATCGAAGTGGCAGAGTTTTGACCCCCATGCAGTGGTAATCCTTTAAAGCTGAATCACCTGTAACCATACTCTGCTACTTTGAGCCCCACTCTTTTTTTTTTTTTTAAATGTTAGCTCCATGCCCAGCTTGGAGCCTAATATGGAGCTTGAATCCACGACCCTGAGATTAAGACCTGAGCTGAGATCAGGAGTCAGACACTTAACCAACTGAGCCACTCAGGTGCCCCTGAGCCCTACTCTTATTTCCCCCAATGGGTAGTCCTGGTGCCAGATCCCCAGATTGTTTTAACAAGGAAGAGAATAAAGTTCCACACCCCGGAACTAGGGAAACCATGTTTCATGTTGCCACTGACGATGGGCAGAGAGAACACGGGACCTTTGCCCTGGCAGCCTAGAGTTATGTTGGGCTTGACTGCCTACTGGTTCAAGAAAAATAGGTGTAGTTTCCACAATAAAGGACTTGGAATGTGTGTTGGGTTGGGGGGGGGGGGGATGTTGCACAGAGTGGGCCAACAGCCCTTCGTATGAGGCCATATGAAGAAGCAAAGTGATGAAAAATACAGATCTGAATCCAGATGGCCTGGGCTTAATTCTCCCAGTTCTGCCCTTAACTAGCTGTGTGACTTTGGGGAAGTTACTTTATCTGTCTGTGCCTCAGTCGCCTCACCTGTAAAGCGAGTTTAACAAAAGTTTCTACCTCTCGGGATTGTTGAGAGAATTAAATGAGTTGACAGGAACACTAGAATAGTGCTTGGTAATAAGTGAGTGGTACTTAAATTAAGTGTTTGCCAGTACAGTATTTATAGCCCCTAGTCTATTATCTGTGAATTGGAAATGTGTCCCTAAGCTACGGTTATCTAAAATTTGAATGGAGGTTTAGAACAGATGAAGGTTGTAGTGACAGAGCTTTGAAACCAGAACCAGTGCCTGTGAGGTGGAGGGATGAAGAATGAGATGAAAGCAGGTGCAGAGAGTCAAGGTCAGACTTGCCGAGGAAATTGACCAGACTAGGGGGTGGGGCAAGGTGGCCCGGTGGCCCCCGCCCAGAGGGAGCTGCTCAGAGCCCAGGATCAGGGGATGAGAAAATGAAACAATTAGATGAGAGGGAAAGCAAAGGGTGACTGTGGGCAGGGGAGGACCCAGAGTCTGGCTGGGGGTGGCTGCAGAAAAAGCAGCTTTGACTGCAACCCAGTTTGGAAATGGAGGTGAACAAAACTTGGAAACAGGAGTTTATTTTTGGCATCTCCTCTCCAAAGAGCACTGCTTCTCTCTTGCTCTTTGTCCAATGGTCCAATACACCACACTGCCTTGAAACTGCTGCGCCCCCCAGAGCCAAGGCTTCCCTCCTCTCCTACTGTTCCACAGCCTGAAACCATTCACCTCACCCACCAGTTCCCATTACTTGAGCATAGGCCCAGATGACAATCAGACTGGGAAACTCCTCTCTTGCCAACAAATTCCGATGGCCACTGAATCGTCCCTCAAGTGTCTGGATTTTTAAAGGGAAATACTTGTGAACTCAAATGAATGTCTAATCTAGGAGTTCTTAATTTAGGGGGTGATGGGATAGACGTAGAGGGATTTCAGGCCTTTGACAGGGAGACATCATTTTCAATGATTCTTAAAGGGATCCTGTGACTCCCAACATGTTAAGGGCATTCGCTTTAACCTATCCTGGCTAAGGCAGTATAACAAACTAAAGTGTAAACATTCAGGTCAGTTGGAAGGAAATACATTCCAGTTGGATAAATCTCTCTCTATATGTGTGTAAGTGTGCCTGCACACGTGTGTACACACGCACCTGCACACACGCACATGCCTCCAAATTCTTTCCTTTTTCTAATTTGGAAAGATAGATCTTTTTCTGAAATACTTGAATTCATTACTTTCTTCCCACAACATGGCTTCTGTGGTAACTTCAGTTGGGGGTTGGGTTTCAGGTGTGTCGGGGGCTTGTGGTCACTGAGGCAGATGTAACGAGCTTGTAGGAGTGGGAATCTGCTTAGTCACAGGTTTCTGACATCCTACATCCTCTTCCTTTCTAGAACAGGAAGTTCTTACTTCCATAACATGTTATCACCAAGGAAGTGAGCATATATTTTCCTCGGCTCCTGTCCTCCTCTTCCCTCCCCCACTGCCTACTGCTGCCTGCCGGCTCCATCCACTCTCCCAGAATGCTTCACTTTGCCATAATGAGATGCTCGGCTGCCGTGCAGCCGACGTCTGGAGATGGATGGGGCCTCCTGTACTGCCCTGAGAGGGATGTTAGAAAGACATTGTATTCATGGAAGCAGGCTAGAAAAGGCGAGGAGAAATGAAGAGCCTGACAGCACACAGAAGCCATTGTACAAGTAAAATGGTTATTTTTTTCTGCCCATACCCTGCTAGCTGGAGTAAGTGAAGCAATGGTATATTTATGAAAGTCACTATAAACCTCATGCATTGTTTAGATTCGATTGGAAAATTATACCTTCTGAGATCGAATTTAATGCAACATCATTAGGACTTGATTAGCTCGATGCGAATGAGGTGAAAATACCCAATTCAGAAAAGAACATGCGGTAATGAACACTATTTTATTCAAACACTCTGTTAAATCCCTAGGCAGGTATGATTTCTGAAAAATAGAAGGCCCTGGGTAAAAAGAAAAAAGAAAGAAAGAAAGAAAGAAAGAAAGAAAGAAAGAAAGAAAGAAAATAAAAACGCCAGTTTAAGCATTCTATAGTTGTGCTGGAGAAATTAACAACAACTAAAAAAATTGAAATTGAAACACTGATGTCAAATCTCAGCAGAATTAGAAACTTCTTAGCTTTTCTGAGAGATCCCTAAAATGGCAGTTCATAAAGAAGGAAACCCGGATTTTCTAGATAACTTAGAAACAAAGACTCATTTTTACTTGGAAATAGCTCCAAGCATAAAAATTAAACCGTACCTCACACAACTGCATGAAGTTCACAAGGAAGTATGTGAAAACATCACATAATTGGGGCTCATGCATTTATTCCTGCTTCCGTCTCCTACTTTTATAAGTGCTTGTACATATGTTATCATATTTATCCCTAGAAGGTATTAATCCTATGTTTATAGATGGAGAAGTAAGGCCCAAACAAGTTTAATGCCTCCTTAAGTGGGAGGGTCTGAATCTTATCCCAGGCTGGCCCAAAGGTAATACTTAAAGACACTTTGCCTCTGGTACAACAGATTAAAAATCTTTACCAGTAGCTGTGTCACTCAGAGAAGGGTAATATGACTTCAAAGGACGAGGAAGAGAAATTAATAACTATGAGAAGACCATATGTACCTCTAGTTATGTAGAATCCCCTGTAATTTACTACAATCTGTTTAATTATTTAGGAATTTCCTATGTACATCTGAACTTCCAGTATCAATCAATTTTCACTAAGATAGTTAGTTGGAGTGACACAGCATTGATACTGGGTACTCATTTTTATTTCCTTTATTGTGTAAAATCTCACATTTCAGTTTCAAACTAGACTAATTTCACATGGGTGGCATGTCTTGGTGAAGAACGATTTTGTCCCTAACTCAATGTTCACTGTAAACTCTAGAAAGGAGAAAGGAAGCCAAGTTAATAAAACAGTGACTGTGGAGGCAGAGGAAAAGGAAGGTTTGGGATGACAGCTGGCTGTGTGGGGGAGGGACTGATTCACAGATATGGTGAGGCTAACAGGTATGGAGACAGGTACCTTTCTGTCCTCTACTTATACTGACTCATTCACATAGTTCTTACATCATAACTATAAGGTAGTTCCTATTATTATCACTATTTTGCAGATGAGGAAACCGAAACACAGAGAGACGTGAAATAATTTCTTTTACATGATGCATTGTCTTCTTAAACCAATGGGTCTTTAATCCAGGCCATCTGAATTAAGCCTATATTCTGCTCCAGGAAAAAAGTATCAAAAGTGTTGCCATGGCTAACAATGCTCAGTGTAGCATTGGTTCCAGAAAGTTCCATCCCTTAAGATCTCTTTTTTATTGTGGGAGTTACACTATTGCCCCAACAGAAGTTGATGAAAAAAAAAAAAAAAGAAAAGAAACCCTTTTAATGTACATTATGAATGCACATGACAGGATATCAATTTTATATGAAGTAACCTGGAGCGATTACCAAGAGGTCACTTGCTTGTGTGTCATTGTCAGTGTTCTGACCTCTAGCAGAAGAGGGGCAGGGGAAAAGGAAGCTGATGAAAGGAGAGGATGATGCCATCTTTTCAGCTTGCCAATCATGACCAGTTTTGAGGAAGGACTGTCCCTGTTGGTGACACTGGAGGAAAATGTCTATTTCTATGCTTTTCCATTAACCTAATGATTGGAACATGACTACGTACAGGTATTGAAAAACAAAACCTACATTTTTCCTACCCTATTAGCATTGGTAAGTGGCTAATTGCAAAACTGTTCTATGTATATATGTGAAAAGTTACGGTGATATTCTTAGGAAATTAAAAGCTAGACAGCTGAAACTATTTCCCAGAAGCACAGGCCTCAACGGTTAAAAGGCTAATTCCTGTAGGCTGAAGGGGCTGCCCCCTCCCACTGATCTATCAGAGTAAGGAAATTATACTCAGCAGTGCCTCATTGGATACTCTAGATAAATAATCTCATTAATAATATATCACGAAGTCGATAGCTGTTATTGAAATAAGGTCAAAAGGCTAAAATAGATAAGAAGGACTGAGTCACCTGGAAATAATCTTTCAGACTCGTTTTTTCATACTATATATCAACAAAGGCAGCCCGAGTGTCTACATACTCAACTCTAGAAAGAGGCCAAGTTTCACTATCTTTTAAAAACACATTCACCTCCATATTACTGTATCCTTAAGTAAATCTCTCAGGCATGGAGGGCATACATTAACCTGATTAAGAAGAGAGGGAATATTATATAACACAGGGAGTTTGACCACTTAGGCACGCTGTTCCTTATTAGCAAGATAGCAAGTTACTGAAAGGTCTAAGCCTCAGTTAACTTATCTGTAAAATGGGAATAATATTAGTAACCGCCCCGCCTGCCCCTCCCTTAGAGTGTTTTGAGGTTATGTGGAGTACTTTAACAAGGAAAGCACTATCAGAGTATAAGAGTAATGCCTACCACATGGGAAACAACTAAAAAAACAAGTTGGAATCACTTAGATCAGCAAACTGTTAGTTGGTTATGAGTTTGGAGAAATGAACTATCCTGACTTCTACCGACAGATTTACTTTTTTTGGTTTGTCTGTTTCCATGTAATCCCATCAAGCCTGACTTTTTTTTATAAAGATTTTATTTATTTGACAGATCAACTTGAGAGATCACAAGTAGGCAGAGAGGCAAACAGAGAGAGAAAGAGTGGGGGTGGGGGGAGCAGGCTCCCCGCTGAGCAGAGAGCCTGATGCGGGGCTTGATCCCAGGACCCCAGAGATCATGACCTGAACCAAAGGCAGAGACTTAACCCATTGAGCCACCCAGGCACCTCTAGCCTGACTTTTGATAACTAGTGGAGCTCTATACACTCTCTCACTTCAATCTGAGGCTGAATGGATTCCTCCCTGACATGACTTCTTTCCAGCTCTCTTCTAATTTTATCAGGGGCTTATTTATCAATTTGTCTAAGCAGGCTCAAGTTTATTTCAGTCTTAGGACTATGCTATTCTCCACTCTGTGCCCCCATCCCCCAACATAAGCAGAACAGCATGCTATGGTGGGATGTGTGGAATTTGGGGAAAAGTTTTACTCTACCATCTCAGTCCCAAGACACTTATTAATTTTCCCCTCAAGAATCTGAATATAAAGGCACAGAAGTGTAACATTATTATCTTACTAAACATCCCCCCCACACAGAGATCAAGTTATTTGGAGATGGTACCAATGAGAAAAAAGTTAAATGTTCTATTACATTTTGAAAAAATTTCCTGTTGAATTTCATAAAAGGGAAGGCAGTATTCCAGCCAGGAAGTATAGGATTTGTATTAGATTGCTATTACAACTCTTAAATGGGAAGGAAGAGTAGTTTACCCATCTTTGGAGTTTTGAGGCTTTGATATGGGAATGGGGAAAGACCTGGTCTAGGAGTTAAAAAACCCGAGTTTAGTTATTGCTTTGTAATTAACTAGTTGAGTAAGTTGGATTAGACATTTAACTCCTTTGGACCTCAACTTTCATATGCTTAAAATGAGGAAGTTGGATTTTCCCAAGGCTCCTCTCAGATCTAAAATTTCACATTACAGTCAACATTCAGTATACTCTAAGGAACAATTAAGTTGTGTCTACTATTTGAAAGCATTATACATGATGCTAAGGACATAAAGATAAATATAAGAAAATTCCTGCCCTCAAAGGCTTATAGTCTTGTGGATTATTAAAATGATGGGGTGATATCTGCAGAATATCATGTAATCACTCAATTACACCTATTTTACTATTCATACATCTGGGGCCCTGAGTTTTAGCAGACTAAGAATAAGCTTAGCCCCTCGATCTTCAGGCTGTAGTCGACCTACCAAAAAGATGTTTTAAATTACTCGGAGTCTATTTCTCATTAGAAAATAACCTTAGTGACCTCACTGAAAGTGATGCTGAGAAATAACAAAGGTTGAACATTCTATATATTTTTGTGGACACCATGAGCCAGTAAAGAGCTGGGTGCCACGGGCAAAGAAGCGGGCAGGTCACTCATGTTGCTTAGCCATTATATACATTATCACCAAGTTTGCAGCAAATAAATCAATACAGTAAATGGCTACCTAAAACAAATTAATTATGAGCTTATTTTAATTTGGAGGTGTCAAGAAGCAAACCTATTTCTGTGCAAAACAACAGTTGTATCTCAGCCCTTAAAGTACTATGATCAATAAAAACATACGTTTTATATATATAAAATTTTATGATTTAAGTTCTACAGAATTTATTACTTCCTAGATAATGAATAGGTTGCAAACATAAACAGGATAAAGAATGCAGGAGCAGCTTTTCCGTTTTGAGTAAGGAGGGACATTCTTAGAGTTAGATCTACCCAACAAGGAACCAAGGAACGCCTCTTTTAGAGTTTAGAAGTGCTTACCATCTCTGCAAGGCCCAGCTGACCAACCTGTCATTGTTAAAATTCACCAATATGGATCAGAATCTTGAGAAGAAACCTACAGTGGATAAATTCAGGACAATTCTGAGATTCTATGATTAGGTGAAGTGATTCATAAATATTCGAATGATAGAAATATGATAGATATAAAATTACAAGGATGCAATTTACCCATGAGACATTAGGGATTAAGAGGGACGTAGTATACAACAGGAATGGTGTGGGACAGAGGAACTGGTTTGATCCAGTTCTTTAAAAATACCTTGGTTATGGCATGACATTTATCCCGATTTGAAACCTAAATTTCAGAACCCTGAAACTCGAAACCATTGGCTTTGAAGTAATCGAAAACCAAAATGACTGTTTTGTTACCAATTGTATGTGATGTAATCCTATTCCTTGATTGTATAATGCTCTGGCTGTAGGTTGGGGTATAGCCTTGGGATACAGATAAGTGGTGCGATTGGGGTGGGAGGGGGCTGTCTTCCCTAAATATCTCAAAATATCATTCTGCTACACTATGGTTAAGTGTGACGAGTAGGTTGGGAAGCGTTGAAAAAAGTGGTTGCAACTCGTGAAAATGGTGCGAATTCTTGACTTAGGAAGCTCAATGGTCCGACGAATTTACTTACATTAACACCTTCTTTTGCCAAGTAACAGCCAAATGAGGCCCTCTCAGAGTCCGTGAGTTCGATTCGGGTTAGGTGTCCTTGAGGGCTCAGCACCTACGTTCTGGACTTGCCAGTGCGCCAGACGGAAGCTCAGAGCGTGGCCCTAATTTCCTGTATGCGGTGTGGGGCGTACACAGATGTGTGCATGACGGACAATGCCTGGAGCATTCGAAGCCTTTAGAAAAGCTTACTCGTGACCAAGGGGGAAGAAGTGTGATGATCCTCGAAGAGACGTGCATCTCCAAAAGGGGGAGAGGGCAGATTGTTGTAATTGTTGTACAAGAACTGGGAATTTGTTCCTCACCCGAGGGTTTGCTGGAAGTGAGGACGCGGCGATTCTCTACCCAGTTTCCAGCACTAGGAAACCCCTCGCAAGAGAAGTCCCAGTCCAAGTTCCGCGCGGACTGGGCTCCCGCTGAGAACGCCTCGGAGATGTGCGAGACAAGTGGGGGATCCCAGTAGGGGGGACTCCCCCACTCCTTGTACGGGACACGAGCTGCCCCAGCTGTGCTTTCCCTCCTCGGCTCTTCGCGGAGCACCACGCGTGCTTTGTTTCAGAGCCGACGCATCTTCCTCGGTTGGTCTGCAGCTCCACCAATCCCGCCCGTGACGGGGCGGGGCTTCAGGGTCAAGGTAGACCAATTCCCCAGCCTCGCCCCTACACGCGCTTTCGGACCCCCGGGGATGAGTGACAGCAGCCGGGTCCAACCTGCTGCTCCAGACCGTGGCCTCCGCCAGGGGCGTTCCGGGGACGAGGCGCCGGGGCCAATCGCATTGGCGCTCAAGGGGCGTGGCCTCATTGCCAGCTCTAGACCGGCGCCCTCCGCACTCCTTTTGTCAAATGAGCGACGCGGTGGGGCGGTCCCGCAGCCGAGCTTCAGCCAATGCTTGGAGCCGAGGTGGGCGGGTCGGGTGTGCTGGCGGCTGGTCCTCAGCTCCGAGCAGAGGTGCGGCGAGCCGGTGGGGGGACCGCGAGGCGAGCGCGGGAGCCTGGGCGGAGAGTGGGGTGTGAGCTGCCCGAAAATGCACTCGGATGCCGCCGCTGTCAGTGAGTAACAGAGAGCGAGCGGGCCGGGGCCGGGCGGTTGCCAACACTCTCCACTCCGCTCCCGCAGTCCCCGCCCCGCGCCTCCTGTCCCGAAACGCGCCGGGAGCCCCTGCCCGGGAGCCACCCCTTCCCCTCCCGGGGCCGCGGCGGGCGGTGACGCTGCGGGCGGCGCGGGGCGGGGGCGGGCGTGGGGGGGAAGGGGCCGGCCTGCCGGGGGAGGGCGGAGGTGAGGGGGGTGGGGACTGGCTCCTTTTCAGTGTTGGGGGCAGGGGGGGCGGGACGTGCGATGAAGGGCTGGGACCGGAGTGCCTGGGGTGAATGGAGGTGGAGGCGGCGGCGGGCGCTAGCGGGCAGGGCCGGGGGTGGCACCGGCGCGGGAAGAGAGAGCGAGGGAGCGAGCGAGCGGGGCGCAGGGGTGAGGATTTCCTAGGGGCTGAGCGGTGCGGGCGGCTCCGTGAGAAAGGCGGGTGAGTGCGAGGGGAGCGCGGGGGCGGGGACAATGGGAAGAAGGGCTGGCTGGCGGGGGTGGGGGGAACAATGCGGTGGGGGAATGGGGGTAGCGGCCGAGCGGGGCAGGAGGGCGGGCACGGAGATGAGGGCTGATGTAACGGGAGAGCGAGGTGGTGGGAGGGATTGGGGTGTGATGGGATAGTTGGGGAGTCCGGCGGGCTGGAGAGGCATAGAAGGGTGGTGGGGTAACTGGGAGTGGTGAGAGGGGGCAGACGTTGGGGTAATGGGATTGAGCAGGTGTTGGGAAGAGAGGGTAATGGGGAGTGAGAGGAGAGAGAAGAGGGGAGGGTTTGGGGTGACAGGATGGGGGCAGGGGTAAAGGAGTGCGGTGGGGGTGTAGAGCTAGTTGGGAGGAAAGGGGGGTTGGGAGGGGCCAGGGCAGGGGGAGACTGTCAAGTCCAGATTCGGTCCGCGCGGGGCTCGGGGTGGGGGGGGGGTGTCAGACTATGTTTTCTGGGAGGGGATCCCTCCCCCCCGTCAAGACAGAGTCCGTGGAAGGGGGAGCCCTGAGCTTCGGGTGCGGGGAGTGGAGGGGGCGGGGCTGAGGTGGAGGGGGCGGGGAGGTGCCCTGAGGTTGGCGCTGGCCGCGGTTCCCCCAGAGCGGCGGGAAGCGAGGTCAGCGCTGGCGCGGGCTCCGGCTGCGGGACTGGGAGGCGGGGCCGGGGCGCGGGCTGCGGGTTTTCCGCGGCGGGATCCGGAGGGGTCGGGCCCTGGAGACCGGGTGTGGGGTTTTGCGCAGGGGAGGTGTTGGGGTCCCAGGCAGTCCGTGGGATTGGCAGTCTGTGACGCAGTTGTCTAATTTCTGGTCGTCAGGTGTGGACGCTGGTGCCCGGGGACCCGCTTCCCTGCAGGGAGGGCCTGGCCAGAGGCCCCGCGTAGCGTTCGCGGGGCGCGACCTCTGCCAAGCTTGCGGGGAGGACGCTTTAGGGGTTTCCTTTAGGGTCTGGCTCCAGTGGCCGGGTGTGAAGGGGAAAGGCGGTCGCGCGGAATTCTGGGACTTGTAGTCCGCGCCGCGCGGAGTCGCGGTTGGGTTGGGTGCACGTGGGTAACTGTGGAAACGAGTCCCAGAATGCAGCGCGCCCCTCGGAGCCTCCCGGCGCTGCTAACTCGTGGTTTATTCCCGGAGGACCCGAGCGAGCCCTTGGGAACCTCTCGTCCCCTGGGACTGGAGCGATTCATTGGACCTTCTCCCTGAGTCGGCGGGAGGGGGAGAACCAAGCCAAACGCAGTCCTTTCACACTTGGGTTCTTGATTCCCGAGTTGATTACTTCCCCCTGCATTTAGTGGCCTTATTTGTAGAGTAAATGCTTAGTCTTTTACCTTATAGCACATAGGTTTGGAGAAGCATTCAGGGTGCAGCACCGTCCAAAGCAGAGTTTAGGATGCTGTATTTATTGTGGCATCCAGCGTTAAACAGAAGGTTAAAAGGTTTCCGTCTTTAGGTAAATCTGGGAATGCAGTGGAGACCCATGGAACCCTTCTGCCGATAATACAGATTATGTGTTTGCATTTCCTGGGCTCTTTGAACTGCCCAAAGATAGGACTTCCTGAAAGAAGATGGCCTTGAAATGAATTTAGTAATGAAGATGGCTTAGTGGAATTTAGGATGGAACTGTGCCCATACATAAACCCCTCATGAAGCTGAGCAAAGAGAATATAAGATGTCTTCAATTTTCAAGGGAACGTGGGAAGCAAATGAGGCTAGCAGAAGGAAAACTCAGTGGACGACCTTAAGAGGTTTTTGTGTGTGTGTGTGTGTGTGTTTTTAAAGTTGGGGGTGTAATTCTTTTTTCTTGGCCTCTTTAATATTAGAAACCTTCCTCTCTGTAGATGCCCCAGACCCGACATCCTTTGCCAGTTCCTATTACCATTTATTTATATGCTGAATTACCATTTATATGCTGAATTTGAACATTGCAGAATCTGTCATGTAGAGGGCTGTAACATTAGCTCAAAGATGACAGACTATTTTTCTGTGATATATAAGGTATTATGAAACTATTGGTAGCTTAGTCGCTAGAAGAATATTACAATGACCCTAGTGATAAAATTTTACCAAAAAGTCCTGAAATTTGGAAACCTTTTAGTGTGGTTACAGATATACTGAACTTGATGAAGTGATTAATGATTAAGTCATGGCCGAAAAATTGGGCAATGTATGTTTTTTTCAGGAAAAGATTTCTGTTCATCTTATATTTTACTTAATCTTATGATGAAATATTCAGGAAGCCTGTTGTGATATGTAAGTATGTAATATGGACATGTTTTTTAAAATACGCACTTAATGCTGGAATTTGTTTATATAAAGCGTGAAGTGTCCGAGGTTGAAAACTAGTTATAATTGTGTTATGATTGTATTATATTATAAAATATAATAATATTTTAAAGAAAATATTATGCCAGTAATTTCTTTCCCTTTTTGTTTTTGTTACAGCACAAAGATCAGGTGCCCTTTACACACACACACGATTCCCCATCCTCCCGTCTCCCAAACCCTAGGTTTCTAAACCTGATCAGCTTCTACTTTATGCTGTGGATTTCGGGTTCCTCTTCGATTTTTGGTCTTTGGGGAGGTTCTTTATTTTCATGTGAACTAAGATACGTGTTTAAACAGATGTTTCTTCTACTTTATACAGAATTTTTTGTTATTTCATATTGGGAAGGATTTTTAGGTTATCTTGTTTATAACATTGCCAGAAGAGAAAGTCTCCCTCATTTTCTCCATTTTAGAGGACTTCTGCACATTACTCTTTCCTTCCTTTGGTCCTGCCTCCAAGAAGTGCTCCTGTCAATCAATACTTGATCACGCTTTTTCAAATGTTATTTATCATTACATCCCCTTCTGTTTTTATCTTTAGCTGCCCCCAACAGCTCTTACAGATTACTGCTTTCTTCTTGACTGCAATACATGTTTGTAATTCATGTCTGCATCTTCTCGTCTCAAGAGTAATGATCTTGTTAACTAAGCAGAATAAAAATCAGCTTGTCAGAAACTGAACTCATGATTTGACCAGTGTTGTATCCATCATTGGGAAGTAACAATACACTACAAAAAATGGCATAGATAACAGAATTTATTGTTGTCCAGTAGCAAGAAGTGTAGAAGGTGGTGCAGTGTCTGAATGATGTTTTTGAAGACTCTAGTCTTTTTGCATCCTTTTATTCCTCTATTTTTAGTATTTTGGCTTATGGAAAGCCTCGGGCTCATTGCTTCATGTTGGCAATGTGGTTGCTGTGGCCCCAGACATCATGCCTGTGTGAGACAGGGAAGGAAGGAAGATGTTTTCTTATAACGCCCTCCTAGCAGAGAGGAGTCTTCTAGGAGGTCACCTTGGAGACTTCACATTCAGTTTTGTTGGGGAGAACTGATTTCATGGCACTGCTACTTGTAAGGAAGTTTGAAAAACTGGAAGTCTGGCATTTTTTCAGTTTCTTTTGGGAGATGTGGCCTTTGCTAGAGTGGTAGAGCAGTGAGGAGAATGCTCTGGGTTGGCAGCCTACAGGTTATATCCCTGATCCAGCTACTTTGTCCAGCTGTCTCTGGCTTGGTCTCAATCTTTTTTTAATACGTCAATTTATTTTCTGCCTCATTTAAAAATCATTAAAGGTAACTTACTAAGTATAGATAAAAGCCTGCAAAGAGAAGGAAATTAGGGGCGCTGGGGTGGCTCAGTCAATTGAGCGTCTTAATCTCAGCTCAGGTCATGATCTGGGGGTTGTGCGATTGATCCCAGGGTCAGACTCCACACTCGGTATGGGGTCTCCTTGGAATTCTCTTTCTCCCTCCTGACCTCCTGTCTCTCTCTCATAAGTAAATTTAAAAAACAGAAGGAAAATAAACCATAGACTTACAGGCTGCACATAATTGCTTGCCATATGTTAGAAATAGGCCCTATATTTGGTTCTGAGCTTCCTAGTAGTCCAAACAAAGAGGAAAACAAGACTAATTTCATTCATTCGCAATCCATTTAATAACGCATCCTCGCATCCTCGCGTTTTCCTGGCTGTTGGTGAGAGCGGGACTGCCTCTCCTCCCCCCATGGAACGCTCTCCTACCTGTTGCTGCTGTCCTAGGGCTCACCCATCTTGTTGTTAATCTGAAGTAATCCTTTTGCTAGCCTCAGCCCCTCTCACTTTGTCCTCTGCATCACCAGTTTAATCACCTTTGACCTTAGGATTGCCCCACACAAAACCTCAAGGGCTCCTGTTTGCTTAATGAAATGCAGACTCCTCGGAACCTGGGGATGAATCGGTTTGTGCGGTTCAAGCTCCGTTTCTGCCCCTGCCACCCCCTGCCCACTGCGGCCTCCTTGCCCGCTGTCCTCAGCGCTGCTTCCGCAGAACTGTTCTTTCCTGGGCTCCTGGTCCCTCTCTAGCAGACTCATCCTGTCCCTCCGTTGAATCTCCAGAGTTGGGGTTACCTTTGTTCTCAGTTCTGTCTAATACAGCAATAGCTGCTCGTTTACTTGTCCCTTCCACAATTAGAGTCTTACCCCTTTGAGATCCAGGACCGTCTGTTGGTATCCATTTCTCATCCGCGATGGCACTTTGTTTAGGGCCTCAAATAGGTATTGAATTGAACTTAAATGGTCAACTCTTAAGTAGTGAATTATCTGGAAAATTTTAGTTCTCCCTTGTGCTATCCAGCATGCTTCTGAATTGTCTTTCATTATCTTCAGTTTGTCTCTTCAGGGAATACAAACTCTTCCTTATTCATTCGGTCTTTTTTGACAAAGTCAGCCATAAGCAAACCAATTTAAACAACCGTTCTTTTTAAATACGTGCAAAGATACCAGGTTTTTGTTTTTTTTTTAAATACTTTATTTATTTGTTTGACAGAGAGAGATCACAAGAAGGCAGAGAGGCAGGCAGAGTGAGAGGGAGGAAGCAGGCTCTCTGCCGAGCAGAGAGCCCAATGTGGGACTCGATCCCAGGACCCTGAGACCTTGACCTGAGCTGAAGGCAGAGGCTTAACCCACTGAGCCACCCAGGTGCCCCAAAGATACCAGTTTTGAAGAATGTCTGTGGCATGAAGAAATTCTCAAGGAGCAAGTAAAATGCTGTTGATGGACTAAGGGCCCCGGAGTCTGTGTGTGAAAATGCGTGCTTCCATTTTGGATCTGGTATGTAAGTCTTGTGTAGATAAGGTTAAGGCAGGGCTTGACAGGTCTGACATTCCCTGTCTTTTTCTTTTATGGCCAGATTCTGGTCCGTAGGGTTTATTTCATGTTAACTACACATTGACATCACTGGAAGGCTTTTTTCGTTTAGAAAATAAACTTTGTTAGTTGGAGGTGCATTTTCTGATGATCTGATATTGATGCAGATATCTTTCTATAGTTGGTCATCTTGAATTCGTATTAATAGCTTTTCATAGCTTATTCTTTTTTCTTATTCTGAGATTGGGGTTAGGAGAAGTACCTCTTGAGAATTATTCTTTTAAGCAGAACATACATTTTAAAAATATGCTTTGGGGTGCCTGGGTGGCTCAGTGGGTTAAAGCCTCTGCCTTCAGCTCAAGTCATGATCCCAGGATCCTGGGATCGAGCCCCACATCAGGCTCTCTGCTTAGCAGGAAGCCTGCTTCCTCCTCTCTCTCTCTCTCTCTCTGCCTGTCTCTCTGCTACTTTTGATCTCTGTCTGTCAAATAAATAAATAAAATCTTAAAAAAATAAAATTAAAAATATGCATTAAGTAGAATCATTTATTTTAGCGATTATCACATCACTGTTTCAGAGCTAAGGACTTTTTTTCTCTTGTGTCCTTTATTCTAGCAGACAAAGTATTTGCTACTCTGGATTTGAATTTTTTTTTAATTAGAAAACACTCTTAATGAGTCATTTTCAATTTAGGAAGGTAGGCTTGTAGTTTTTGAAACTAATATACTGAGTACAACACTAAATGATATGAAAAAAACTCCCACCCTCCCCAAGTAGCATTACCTATGGTTATGATTCCTTTAAGTTCCCTCTTTGAGGATTTTTTTCTTGTAAATATTTTTTGAAAACCTTTTATTACTTGCTGTCACTAGTATTCCCAATGATGGCGTGTCATCCTTTTCTGTTCGTGGTGGGCATCATTAGTCTTAAGGGCCCTGGCTCTTTCCCTGATTGGGAAATTCCTACCTTTGCAGGCCAGGCTGCTCAGACACGCCCACCAGAATGTGAATCCGAAGGTGGAGGCAAGTGTTGGAAAGAAGCAGGGAGCGCCTGGAGGCCCTTTGGAGGGGACAGATAGTGGGGGGCAGCTGCCGGCTTTGGTCCCAGGGGCCAGGCCAGTTCTGGCTGTGTCCATGTGCTCTGCTGTGTGTCCTTAAGTTGTGTGACTTAGTTTTCTGGATTTCCTAGTCCTTCTGTGAACTAACCAATGGCCCTTTAAAAAAAGAAATTACGGTCCTGTTCTATTAGCTGGTTGGTTTCTGATGCTGGAAACTCAGAATCCTGACAGATTGAACATCCGTACCTGTCACTGGTCAAGATGGGGCAGAGGCTCTGGAAGAGACGAGCTGTGATGTGCCTTACTGCCCCGACTGGACTCTGTTCAGGGTCCTAGGGTCCTGATCTGAGGTTACCCAAAGGACAGAAGGAGCACACAGTCAATGTCAGTTGTGGGCACCGCCTTTGCCAATGGTCAGGCGGGCTCTGAGCTGCACATCAGCCACGCTGCTGGATCTCATTATACAGAGCTCCTTACTGCTTGTCTTTTTCCAATCACCTCTTTGTCCTTAAAAAAAAAAAGAGAGAGAGAGAGAGAGAGGTGTGATGCTCAGGAGCTAATAATGCCTACCTTCTGGTGTGTCTTTTTGGATCTAATTTGGGAGTATTAGCCTGGAAATATTCTTTGTGCCTTTTTTTGGGTAGAACTCTATCTGATAGTCTTTATTGCTTTTTAGTATTTACTGAGTATCCTAGACATACGATAAAATTGAACCTATTTTAAGTGTAAAGCTTGATGAATTTTGATAAATATCTATACTGGCATAACTGCTACTAAAATTAAGGTCCAGAATGTTTTCTTGACCCCCCAAAGGTTCCTGTGTGTTCCCTTGCAGTCTGTACTTCTCCATCTCCTACCACAACTTTTGGCTTTTCGTATATGTCATTGGAAGCCGCCTTCATGTTAGTTGATGATCTGTCATCTTGCTGTTCATCGGGATATTACAGTATAAAAAGGTGTGATAAATCTCTCCTTTTTTTTTTTTTTTCCCTGAACTATTAAGTCCAGAGAAAAACTCTCAGTGCTATATAAATTATAAATCCGGTAGTGCTTTACCACATGGAACTGTCTAGAGTGAAGTTACTCATCCTTTTCAAGTTTTCCAGTGGATGGCTGTTCTGTACCACCCAAAGACACAGATGGCTAGCATTTGCTTCCTGAATGTGATGCCTTTTAACTATTATCTGGGTCAGGTTGGGAGACACTTAATAGTTTAGAGTTGGCCCTGGAGTCAGATTGCCTGGATTCTCATCCTTGCTCTGTTATGTCTTAGCTGCGTGGCCGCAGGTGAGTTTCTCATCAGTTTCTCTGAGTGCACACCTGTGTCCTCACGCCTAAAGCGTACCTACCGCAGGGTATGGAGCTGGTCGGTCTACACTGCTTACGGAGTATCTACCATGTACCAGGCCCTCTTCTTGTCTCTTGTGAAGTTCTCAGTATGGCTTAGGGGAGGGAGCCTGTAAGCCCGTAAACCATACAGTGTGGTTGGAAGTTCTGTAGAGAAGGATGAAGCAGGAGGTGGGGCACACAGGTGCGTGAGCGCGGAGGGGAGGGGAGTGGAGGATGTTGTAGTTTTTAATAGCAGGGTCCCTGCTGGGAGTGAGGGGCATTCCAGGCGGTGGGAAGAGGAATGCAGGGCCTCTGGGAGGGAGCAGACCTGTGGTAGGAATTCCATAGAGGCCGGTGGCCTTGGAGTGGAGGGGGGAGCTGGGCAGAGAGGAGGAGGTAGGAGGTGAAATCAGAGTGATCCCAAGGATTAAATGAGGAAAAAAACAAACACAGTTAAGAGAAGTGCTTGGCTCTCTTCTGTTTTAGTTGCTAATGATTGCTGTGTAATGACACTGTCCTCGTTAGGCTTTAAAAGAAGACCCTGGAGAGGAAGAGAGGTTATCAGAAAGAACCAAATGAGGCATTCCCTCACTTAGTCATTCACCAAACATGTGAGGGTTTCTTGTTGCCAGGCAGTGCCGTAACACACGTGACTGGGGGTTTGGGGTTGGGGCCCCGTGTTCCAAAGAGCTGCTTCTGGCGGCTTCAGCGGTGCAGGCAGAGAAGTAATGGACAGCTTAGGTATGGCATGGTGGCAGCTAGGTTGGTTGGGTTGCCCAGAGTGCTTTGGAAATAAATGGGAAGTCATTAAAATTAGACTTCATGGAAAGGTTAGCATTTGTCATGTGGGTTTCACTTCTGAAGTTTTCCCCGCTGAGGAAAAAGTTTTGTATGTGCCCACCCCTGGTGCTTTCCCAGGGAAAGAGATAGCAAGGGTCAAAGTACTGAGAACTGGGGCTGGGGAAGGGGGCGTTGGTAGGCTGGGGTGCAGGGGGGAAGGTGAGGGTGGGCAGGAACTGGTCGTGAAAGGCTGAGAAGAGGGAGCAGAGAGAGGAGAGGAGAAAAGCCACAGGCAGGGCGCAGGGAGTGTGGCCAACAAGGGGGAGTGGGGAGGGGCTGACACATGTTTGGTGGTGATTGTTGGGCTGTTCCAGCCGCTTTGCCTTCGTTAATACATTCAGTCCTCACAACCACCCGCAGAGGCAGATTGTGTACTGTTAGTGCGCCCATTTTACAGATGAGGAAGTTGAGGTGCAGAAAGGTTAATTAATCTTCTCAAGGTCACACAGCTTCTAAGTGGTGAATGGAGATTCTCACTCGGGCATTCTGACTCCAGGGTCTGGGGCCCCACCAGTGCCAGGGAACTCAACATTCTATTTTTGTCTTTGGCCTGTGAATGTTGATGGCAGAGCCAGCTGATGTGGTCATCCCCATTTTGGTTCTTTTGTTCTTAGAAGGGGCCCCAGTAGCATCAGGATGTAGGAGGAGTTCCTTCTTTCCCATCCCTCCTGTCCTCTCGTTTCTGTCGTCTTCCCCTCAATGACAGTAGGTTTTAAAAACTGATTCTAAGTGGGGAACTGATCATGGCAAAGAGAAGTCTTGCATTCCTTAACTCACTAGTGATGTCGGCATTTTAGTCTTCTGGGGTCTTAATTTTAAACAGACCTGTGTTAACTACTTTCTAAGTACACTTTTTGTAGTATTTTTAAATATAGAAGATACCGGACAACATTGCAGAAAAGCTACAAAACATAAAATTTACCTTTTAGGGGCGTCTGAGTGGCACATTGGTTAAGCGTCTGACTCTTGGTTTTGGCTCAAGTGGTGATATCAGGGTCGTGGGATTGAACCCCACATTGAGCTCTGTGCTCACCAGGAGTCTGCTTAAGATTTTCCTCCCCTCACCCCCTGCCACTCTTCCCTCTTAGTATGCTCTCTCTCAAATAAGTAAATTAACCTTAACCAAAAAAAAAAAAAAACCCCAAAAACAAAACCCAAACCCCTTACCTTTTAGTAGAACTACTAATGTGTTTTCATATAATATCTTTGAAATTATTTTTTTCTTTTTTTTTTTTCTGTAGTTGAGATTAAGTCCTTTTCCGCTTTAATATCCCTTTCTTCAAATGCCATTCCCAAAATTTGACCACAGATTACTTGTTCTTAATTAAACAGGAAGCTGAAGAAGATGGTTATACATTCAAGTCCAGGCAGCTGGCTGTTGGTGTCATACTTTGAATGACCTGTCACCTTGTCGTCCCTTCGGCCTTGTCTTTACTTTCTGATCTGGCTTCAGTGTGTCTTAGTCTCTTTTATGTTCTGATAATAACAGGGGAGTAAAACAGTGCACCTTATGGGCGCATGGGACGGGCCTGTGCTCTGCTCGTGCTTCTTAGGCACCATCTCTTTTCACTGTCACAGAAGCCTTGTGCAAAGGGGCCCATTAGAGCAGTTGTACAGATGGGGACACTGAGGCACAGTGAGACTGGGTCACGGGCAGGGTCACTCTGCTGGAATGTCACAGAGCTGAGACTCTAGCTCAGGCCTTTCCGACGCCAGAGCAGCAGAACTCTCGTCACATCAGTGAGATTAAAGGATGATTTTTCCTCTGAACTGTAGAGTGGATCTGTGTTCCTCAGTGGTTGAGGCGGGGCACAGGGAATGAATCTAGGGCCCCTTGTACCTTGTCACACTTGGAGTGCAGCCATGCAGGGTGTCCTGAAGTGGCCGGCTCCTTTGAGATGGCACTGGCAGGCACAGGCCGCGGAGTGGATGACGCGGCTAGGTGGCACGCTGCCTCTCTGCGCCGGATGGCTTCTCCTCGCAGCCTCTTTTATGGGTCCTGGGAGAGCCCCAAGGAAAAAGCCAGCCGCGGTATGCTTGGATGCCTTTCATTTTGGAGCCTGTGTTCCGTGAAAACGCTGAGTCACCCACGATGACCTGCCTCCCACCCCCTATCCGGGTTCCCCTTGCCATGCCTCACCTTCTGGCTTTTGTGCCTTGTAAAGTGGCAAATACTTATTGATGAGGAGAGAGATGCTAATATCTTCCCGCTGCTACTTGGTTTCTCATTTTCACCTGGCTTTTCAGTTTCGTCATCTTTTCCCTGGATCTTGCTCTGGTTCTTTTCAATGCGCTGCTGGGGTACCAATGACTGAGTTAGATTCTGGTCTGTAGCGTGCGGAGCTTGTCCCGTTAGCAGGTTGGCTGCCCGCAGGCTGGGGACTGAGTCCAGAGTGGGGCTAGAGCTCCCTTCTCTCGCTGCTTATTAGAATCATCTGGGCTGCTGAAACATCAGTGACCCCACTCCCATCCGGATGGTGGCCCTGGCCGTTTTTTCAAGCTTCCCAGGTGATTCTCTATGGGCAGCTGCTGGATTAGTTTGAAAGAGGCTTCACCGGCAGGCTTGGTTTGGGCTGTGGGGAAGAGGGCGCTGGGCTGATAGTGCATCCCCGGTAGTGCCTACCTCGTGCTGGCTACTGTTCTAAGCCCATCACATCATGGACTCATTCTGGCCTTGCGATATCCCTATGAGGCAGGCGCTTTTAGGCATTTTACAAAGAGATTCCTGGGGCGTCTGGGTGGGTCAGTGGATTAAAGCCTCTGCCTTCAGCTCAGGTCATGATCATAGGGTCCTGGGATTGAGCCCCGCATCGGGCTTTCTGCTCAGTGAGGAGCCTGCTTCTTCCTTTCTCCTCTCTCTCTGCCTGCCTCTCTGCCTGCTTATCATCTCTGTCTGTCAAATAAATAAATAAAATATTTTAAAAAAATAAAAGAGAGATTCCTACTTCCTAGCAAAGAGGGGCATGTGGGATGAAGCTGAACTGCAAACCTAGCACACAAACAGAAATCTAAAGCTGGTGGGGGGAGGAGGTGCTGCTTTTGATAGGGAGTGGGGAGAGCCTCTCTGATGATGTGACATTTGAATAGGGAGTGCAGTCAGCTGCGAGGCTTTGTGAACACCAGAAGTCATTGACTTGGAGGGTATATTAAATGCAAAGGCCCTGAGGTAGGAATTCACTTGCGTCTTCAAGGAAGAGAGTGGCTGGAATGGAGTGAGCAAGGATAATGGAATGAGATGACTTAGGTCAGATCATGTAGGGCCTTGTAAGGACTTATTGAAGACTTGGGTGTTTTGTTTTTTTTTTTTAATTTCTTTTATGCTGCAGTAACAAATCTGAAATCTTATTGACTGAAATCAGACATTGTTACGTGTTCTCTTTATAGGTTGGTAGGGGTCTCTTCTTGACATCACTGGCATTCTCATTCTGTCTGTCTGAAGCCCACAGGAAAGAGGGCTCCTGTTTCTAGAAGGAAGGAGACAAGGCAAACCTGAAGAATACATTTCAGCTACCATACACCCTTGACTTTGATAACAGAGTATTTTTCTTTTTCCTTATCACTGAGTAAAATTAACATTTCAGGAGAACAGGCCATATAACCTGTAACTTGGAGAGCCCCTGAGCGTTCTGTACCCCAGTTAGAGAGGCCAGGCTCTGCTCGCTCATGTTCTGGATCTGTCTGAGAAACATTCAGGACCAATGCTGATTTTGATAACCTTTAATTTTTGTCTGATTTTTGTTTCACTTCTTTGTCATTAACATGGTCATTATTCTGCCCCTCCCCTCCCCAAGAGCCTTTATTGCTTTTGTTCATCATTTTCATTGTCATCAAGAAGCATTTATTAAGCACATACCTGTGCACAGTGCTGCATTAAAGTCCTTTATACCTGAGTGCATTGCCCACTGATGGGCCAACTAGAGTCTAGCTAATAATAAAATATTTTTAGGGACGCCTGGATGGCTCAGTCGGTTAGGCGTCTGACTCTTGATTTCGACTCAGGTCATGATCTCAAGGTCCTGGGATGGAGCTGCATGTCAGGCCTGTCCCGCTCCCTCCTCTTCTTCCCCTGCAGGCATGCGTGTGCTCTCGCTCTCTCTAAGATAAATAAAATCTTTAGAAAAATAATGAAATACTTTTATTGATTGTTAGTGCTGAGAAGAAAGAGGTGCTCTTGAAGTCAAAATAACATTGGTGGTGTTGGTGGTATCTTGTCTGCCCATCTCTTCCCTTTAAATAAAGGTGGTGGGGACCCCTGCGTGGCACAGTTGGTTGAGTGTCTGACTCTGCTTTGGCCGAGGTCCTGATCTCAGGGTCCTGGGATCAAGGCCCCTGTGGAGCTTGGTGTGGAGTCAATGCTTAAGTTCTCCATCTCCCTCTGCCTCCCCCTAAAATAAATAAATAAACAAAAAAAAGTTGGTAAGTTGTTTTAGATTTAGCCAGTTTTAGTAACTTTTAAGAAAATGTTAGTCTAAGTTTGTGTACTTGATTTTTAACAACTTCGAGTGGGAGAGAGTGTTGCTCTTTTTTCCTTTAACGGAGCCTGGAGATCGATCCGTTCTCGCTCTGATTAGAAATAAGCTAGAATGGAGGGATGGGCTTTGAATTGGGAATTCGAAGATCTGTGAATCACTCCCAGCTTGGCCACAGCCAGCTGTGCGATCCTGCCTGAGCCAGTAAAGGGAGAATTGGACAGATGGACACGAAATACTGAACTCCTCCGCGCCGTCTCCTGAATGCAGTCATAGTGGTTTTTCCCGATAGTGCGATCACGTCTTATCTGGACGATAGTTCTGAGTCCTGGTGTAAGGTCAAAACCCCCTGTATTAAAAACGTCCCTTGGAAATGCTTTCAGAAGGTGCCCCACTGGAGGTTCCCTGAGATAGCCCAGCACGGCCGGTTCTTTCCTCCGGCGCTGGAACAGATCTCTGGCTCTTCAGCGGAGCACCAGTTGAAGCAGCTGGCTTGCATTTAGGGACCATGTTTTATGGAAAATACATTTTTAAATACTAGACTCATCCAGTGTTGTGAGAGTCACAAAATGTGACTAGCATGTGGGAACGGACTGACCGAGCAGCTATGGGATCTGTGTGCCTGTCTCTGGCTTATTCAGTAGCATGGGCGGTGATTATGGGACAAGTGAAGGTTCTTTTCTTCTCTCTTCCTCCTCTTCCTCCTTTCTTTTGTTTTTTCTTTTTTCTTTTACCTTTTTTTTTTTTTTTTTTTTTGGCCAAGTGAATGAGGTCGGATTTGTGTGAGTTCCCTGCGGGTGTGGGGAGGCCCCACTGTACTCAGTGTTGTTCCTCTCCACTGGTCCTGCCCCATCTCAAATCAGGCCCTAATCCTTCCTCGCCTCAGTCACTTCCGGTGGTCTTTGTGAGAGGCCATTCCGAAGCCAGGCCACCCACCGTCCATGCCACGCATTTGCTGCCAAGTGATCCTTCTAGACAGTTCCCAAATTGAACACTGCAGCACCTGGACCCACAGCAGTGCTCCTCAGAGTTCTCCACCAACATTCTGCTCTGGCAGAGGTTCAGTGACTTCAGTGTCCCCAGGATCCTGGCAGCAGAGCTCGGTGTGGTGACATCTCCTCGAAGTCGTGTGCCGTACTCCTGTCTTTGTGTCCATGTAACACTGTTTCAGGTGAATTACTCCTGAGTAGAATTGATGCTGTTTGAATGTGCCATGTCTGTCTGTGTGATTTGCATACCCCCAGGTGGCCCAGGTGGAGACTGGGCCTTGAGAGAGTAAATCTAGACTGGTAAGCAGGGTTCACGGATTCTTCATGTTCTCACCTTGGCCTTCTTGATGAGTTTCGTCTTTTACCATGCTGCTTCTCACATCTGAAGGTCTAATGGTGTGGATGCCCTTGAAATGCCCTGAACGTACCGAAATTAACATTTGGTGCCTTTGATCTGCGTTCATTCATTGAGTATTTATGTGCCTATTATGTGCCAGGTATTGTTTTAGGTACTAGGGATGCAGTAATGGGCAAGACCAAGTCCTGGCTTCCATGAAGCTCACCCTTTAAAGGGAGAAGAGGATGACAAAGCTGTGATACAAAGAAAAGAAGAAGGAAAGGAACGTGTGGGAAAGTGATAAAGATCGAAGAAGGGGTCCTATTTGTTGGTCCGGCGAGGTTGTGTAAGAAGGCATGTGGTGGTGCAGCCCCGGGAAATGTGAGAGCAGCCATATTCTCATCAGAGAGCAGAAGGCTTGAGGCAAAACACGAGTGAAGGCCTGAGATTGGAGAATCTTCACAGAACAGCGGGAAGCTCACGTGGCTGAGGCGAATAAGCGAGAGGAGGTCGGGTAGGAGATGAGACCAGAGACGGGCAGAGGCAGAGCGTGCAGGGCCCCGAACCCAAGAGAAGGGATTTTCTTTCAGCTCAAACGCCTTCCCCTTCCATCTATAACTTCTGGGTGAGGTTAAAATGAACTGTAGTCTGTTCCACATGCTAGCTATTTGCCCCTCTCTTTACTGATTCTCTCCTCCTCATTGATTTGAGTGTCATTTTATCGTATATTAATTACGTATGTGTGTTTACACAGATGTACATATGTTGATCAGCGCTCTTCCATTGATTTATCTTCTCGCACATCTACCATTCTGTTGTAATTATTGTGCCTTTATACCCAGCATTGGCAAATTACGGCCCACGGGCCAAATTCGGCCTACTGCCTAGATTTTATAAATAAAGTTTTATTGGAACACAGCTGTCCTCATTTATTTATGTGTTGTTTATGGCTGCTTTGCCCTCTAATGGCACCAGCAGTTGCAGCAGAGATGGCATGGCCCACAGAGCTAAAAGTGTTTACGATCTGGCCCTCTACAAAGAATTGACCAACCTCTGCTTTATACTGTGTATTGCTATCTGATAGGGCACGTTCTTCCTCATTCTTCCTTTTCAACAATTTCTTGGCAAGGCCAGAGTGTTTATTCTTTCAGATGAACTTTAGAATCAATCTGCTTGACTCCCTTCCTTTTCTCCACCTCTTTTGGGGTGGAGATCTGGAAGGCAGGAAGAGTAGGAATTTGATTGCATTTAATTTGTAGTTTAGTGCAAAGGGAAAGTGGTTGCTTTTTATAATACTGTTTGCATTCCAGTGGTGTAATATCTCTGATATCTCACACTTGTGTGTTTCAGTGAACTTTCATGGTTTTTTCATTTGTATGTTCCGTATTTGTTTATTCTTGTGTGTATGATTGCTTTTTGTTGCTATTGTAATTGAGATCATCTCCCCGCTGTCTTTGACAACTGACTATATGGTATGAGGGAAGGATTGGATTTTTAGGAATTGAAATTGTTTCTGATCTTCTGGAAACAAACTCCTATTAGGACTGTCCGTTTTAAAAATTTGATTCTTTTGGTTGGTGGTCATTGTCTGAAGTTACATAATTGTTTCCTTCCTAATGTTTGGGCCTGTTTTATCATGGAACTCTATACCTAGGGTAGGTTGGGGACATGGACTTTGGCCCCTTCCCCTTCCCCCTCCCCCACTTGTTATTCATTTTTTTCTTTTATCATATATAGGTCACAGCAAATGGTAATTACAAAACAACAAACAAAAACGCAGGAAGCTTTATCCCAGTCATTCTTTGTTGATGGTTGTAAGAATACCAGCTCATTTAGGCGTGCTGTTTATTAAGCAGGCTATGCTTTTTTTGCACAGCCAGGTTTGGCTTTTAATACAGGATAATAGGGTTTGCATGTCGTAGAGGAGAGTGAAACCCAGTCAGTGCTTTACTGTGGAGAGTCATTTGATCATGGAATAAAGATGACTTAACCTAGCATTTATCCTTTGGAATTGAAATATGAGCAGAAGAAAATTTTTATGAATCAGTTAGTGCTTTCCTAAATACGTTCTCTGGAAAGCATTTGATCTTTACCCTTAATATCTATTCCTTAAGGATGTGAAATCTATTTTAGATTTCAAGGTCTGTTACTTGCCCTGAGCACTAAACAGATGAACCATAAATTCAATATGTGTTAACCTTTGTGGATTTATCTTTTAATGCCATTTTGGTCTTTTTTTTTCTCTGAATTTGTGTCTCCTCCTTAGCTGCTGCTTTCCTTGGTGAAGCTAAAGAGAAAGTATACGTGTTGCTGGTTTCTTTTTCCTTTTGGTGATGCAGTGATGAGGTGGTGATGACAATGGATGTGGAAATGGAAAATCCCTGAGTGTATTGTGTGATTTGCGAAATAAACCTTTTAGCCACATTGCCTGTGAGCTGAAAGTTCATATGTAGAACCTGGTCTTAAATGCTCGTCTTTTTTTCCCACTATGTCAAGGTTATCTTTGACTGTCCTCATGGACACCAGTTGATGGTATATGAATATAGAAATGCCATCATAGGCTGTAAAGACATACCAGGCCACATGCCTCAATCACAGAAGTGGCCCCAATTTGGGAGTTGGGGTTTTGGGGTTTGACTTGGACCAGTGGAAATTAGGGACCATTTTAGATAGCGGTGTGATACGGAAAATGATGTTAGCGAATGTAGTGATAATTGGTCTCTTTTATTGGACACTTAATATGGTCTAGGCATTATAATGGATGTCTGCCTTATCTAGGAATCATAATCTCATTTTATAGATAAGAGCGGTGAGATTTAGGTTAAATAACTGGTAGTCCTGAGATTCACATCACCTTTCGGTCTTCATTCACAGAGAGGTTGTAAATCAAAGTGGTATTTTGGCTGTGATTTTTAGTACAGAACTCTGTGTGTGTGTGTATAGAAGGATTTAGAAATTTTAATTCATTTAGTTTTTTTTTTTTTAAGGGGGGAGAAAGGGAGAGGGAGGAGTTTTTTCTTTTTCTTTTCTTTTTTTTTTTTTTTTCAGATTTTATTTATTTGTTTGACAGAGAGAGAGAGAGCAAGAGCAGGAACACAAGCAGGGGAAATGGGAGGAGAAGCAGGCTTCCCACAGAGCAGGGAGCCCGATGGAGGGCTCGATCCCAGGACCCTGGGATCATGACCTGAGCCAAAGGCAGACGCTTAATAACTGAGCCACGCAGGTGCCCCAAGAGAGAGAATCTTAAGCAGGCTTCATACCCAGCCTGATGCCAGGCTTGATCTCTTAACCCTGAGACCATGACCTGAGCAGAGATCCAAAGTCATATGTTTAACCAACTGAGCCACCCAGGGGTCCGTCATTTAGATTCTTTTATGTGAATTTCAACAGTTGAATTAACATCAGAGTGGTGAAAAAGTCTAGCATGGGGGTGGGGCATCTGGAAACCTGGGTGCTTGAATGATTTTGGCAAGCCTCTTTTTCTGTGCCCCGCCCCCCCGTGTGGCTTCAGTGAAGACAGAATCTAGATCCTTAAATTTCTTCAGTTTTTAGTTTTTTTTGGGGGGGGGTGGGCAGGAGTTTATTTCAGCATTTAATTTAGAGATGATGATGGAGTGTATCGTTTGTCTTCTGATTTTGAAATTGAGAGAGTACGAAGAAGGGGAGGTCATGGTGTGGTGATAATGTGGGGTGGGGCAGGGGGGCTGCTTGTGTTCAGGCTCCCCAAAGCCTCTTGTGAATCAGAGAGCACTGTTGCTCCTAGCTCTAGAGACCCCACCAATGTTTACTAAATATATGCATAAGTAAATAAACGCACACACATATGTTCACATACTCCAAATGCGTTCCTAAACGTCTTCTGTGCAACTGCCTGATTAAGATGGAAAATCATGATTCTGGGCCACATTATGTCATCATTTACCTTAAGTATGGCTGAAGCATTCAGATGCTAAACAAGTAACACTTGTCTTTAGTCAAGCCCATTTAGAGTCTGAGGCCCTGCTCTGGTTGTCTCTCAGCCACAAAATCTGGTTATTTGGGCAGTTCTCGATGGCTGTGAGCAGAGCCTCTGACCATCTCTGCCACCAGGTGGGTCCAGCAGCACACCTGTGTGTGTGTGCGCGCGCGCGTGTATGTGCCTGCTGTTCCTGACAGTGACTTGTGAATGCCAGGGGCTCTGCTCTACCGGCCTGCCCAGAACTGGATTCCTGGCACAATTTCGAAAAGAAAGTAAAGCCTTCTAAATACTGGCAGGGAAGTCAGCTTGCTTTCCAGACTCCGAGCAGCAGCCCAGAGTCCAGCCCAGCACAGACAACTTGTAGTGTCTGCTCTTTGGTCTTTTCTTTGCATCTAATACATGTCCCAAAGAAACTGATCTAGTGAAAGGCGATTTTTTTCCTTTTTTTAAAAATCAGAATGGCCTAACTTGGGGGAGTTACAGTATCTCTTCAAGGTTACTTTCAGGCTAACTTTTCTGCTGGTAAAGGAACTAGTATAAATCTTGATATTTTATGAAAATATTCTTTGATGTTTATTCAAATATAAAATGGTTTGTAGACTTTCAACTTATATTTATGTAGCCTCATATGTATGTGCAAGCGACAAGAAACATTTGAACTTAGATGTTCAAAAAGCCTAACAGTTGAACGTTTTATGTTGTGTGGGATTCTAAGATGGGGGTATGATTGAGCATGTGATCCTGAAATTATTAGAGACGATGGGGGATAATGTTCTTGGATTTGGACAGGTTTATGAGCATGATTTCTGCTTCTGCGTTCCTGGGTTTGTGGCATTTTTTAATCTTGCAGTGCAAGTAACTGTAGGCTCTATCCCTGGGCTCTGGGCTCCTGGCCTCAGCTTGCAGTGGAGTCCTTTGATTTGTCTGTGTTCGCTGGATGGGAGGGGAGGGGCTTAGGTTCCATTTTTGGTCTCTCTTGTATAAGAGCCAACAAAATAAATATATTGCAAGAAATGCCAAATGGTTGAGATGCTTTTTTATACTTTCCTGTCCAGGAGCTTGCTTTGATACTGTATTAGTAATTCCGGGGAAGAGAAGGGGAAAAGGAAAGAGAAAGAGAAAGTGAACATGTTTCTTCTGAGATCTTTCTTCTATTTGTGTGACTTTAATTCGCTAACATTATTGACATTTTTCTCTTATGTTCAGGTTCATTGCTGGTAGGATTTTACAACTACTGAGGGATTTTTGTTTTTCCTTACCGTTCACATGAAAATTTCATGAACTAAACAAATTCGGTTGGGAATTTGACTTTATTGCCAGACTTTATTTCTAAGAGATAGGTCAGTACTTGCATGTTGTATTTTATTTAATAAGTATCAGATTAATGGAGAATACCATTCAGTGGTATCCAAACATTTGTTTTTCTTCATTTCTAAGTTTTTTTCTTTTACACTGTTTTGGCAGCCTGGGAAATAAATGACACTAAATTTTCTTCTTTTTCTTTTAAAGACTTCCAGCTGAACCCTCATCTCTCAACACTGGCAAATATTCATAAGATCTACCACACCCTTAATAAGCTAGTAAGTCAACCTCTTAAAGACAAAACTACCAGCTGTTTAAAGTAGTTGTTTTACGTGTATTTGGTAAAAATTTAGATTACAGATATGAAGATTCTGGCTGTTTATGAAAATGTTTATGAATTTTCATAATTGCTATGTGGTGTGTGATTTCTTGGTAATAATGAACATATTTCTTACAGAATCTAACAGAAGACGTTGGCCAAGACGATCACCCAACAGGTATCTGTAAATGCTTACACTACTTAATTTTAAATAAGCCTTGTAATATAAAGTTATGAAGGAGAAACACGAGCTGAGAATGCTCTGTGTTGTAATACAGCAACAAGCTGTTACTTGGTTGAGGTGTTTCTTAGGGTGTCTGAGGGAAGCCATGTTATAGCTCCCTCCCAGCAGCCTATCTGTTGTGGGGCTCTGGCTTCTGTCAGAGTAATTCAGTCTCTTTAAAGGGGCTGGGAATCCTCCCTAGCGGTTTCACAGTACTGTTTTTTTACTCAAGTATTTTAGTTTATATTAAAAACTTACTACGGTGATGTGGTTCGAAAAGTATCCCACAATGGTTATTATTCAGAATTGAGATGACTGATCATTGGATAGATGAGTAGAGTGTTGGATGTATGTGTTGTATAGGTCTTGAGGATTTGTGAATTGGAAAATGGAAATAAATAATTACAAACAGCTCTCTAGTCCTGTAGTTCTTAAACTTTAGCTAGCTTATAACCCTCCAGGGAGGGCATGTTAAAACAGATTGCTAATCTCCTCCCCCAGAGTTTCTGATTCTGTAGACTGGGGCTGGGGCCCCAGAGCGTGCATTTCTTTCTTTCTTTCTTTTTTTTTAAGATTTTATTTATTTATTTGACAGCCAGAGAAGCAGGCAGAGAGAGGAGGAAGCAGGCTCCCTGCTGAGCAGAGAGCCTGATGTGTGTGTGTGTGGGGGGGTCCATCCCAGGACACTGGGATCATGACCCAAGCCGAAGGCAGAGGCTTTAACCCACTGAGCCACCCAGGTGCCCCTACAGTGTGCATTTCTAACAAGGTCTCAGATGATGCTGGTGCAGCTGGTCAGAAGACCACCCTTTGAGAACCACTTCCCCAAACTGTTGCTAATCTGAAGGTTCACAGAAGCTTGGACTTGATCTGTGGTTACTACATCTCCCAGCAAAAATCATTAAAATGTATTTTAAAGTTTTTGAAAATGACCACAGGAGTCCAGGCTTGTTGGTGAATTTTGAACAGCACAAAAGCGAATGGAATAAAAAGTGACAGTCCTTCTCATCTCCCAGTCCAGCCTTCCCCCGTTATGCTGTTTAATATGTGTTCTTTCAGACAGTCTATGTATGCATATACTTTTATAGTACTTTAAAAATTTAGCATCTCTAAAATCATAATGGACATATTATACAGTATCTTGCTTTTTTTTTTCATTTAATGGTATATCTTGGAGGTTTGGGGATTTAGAACTCTCCTCCCTTCTCCTCCAGATTGGTTCAGAACCAGTTGAAAATGAGGTGTAAGATGGAGATTGAAGTAACAGTTTTGTTGGAGAACACAGCTCTGGTGTGTGGCGAGAAGGCGGCGGCTTTTCTGTATTTCACCTGAGGGAGATAGCCTGACGCCCAGTCGCCGCCAGTCGCCGCCGCAGCCAGACGAGCCCAGGCGGGTGCACCTGCTGTGCCCCCCCCCCCCACACCCAGCCTGCCAGTTATGACAGCGGAGGAGTGCGAGCGTCTGCCAGCAGACCAGTCTGAAAGGGAGTTCAGAAGGGGCTGGGCCCCTCTGCTCAGCTCTTCTCCCTGGACCACTAATTAGATCAGACACTTCTTCCAGGGCAAGGAGTGAGAGAGGTGGTGGGTGGTGGGGGTGGGGGGCAGAGTCTATGCTAGGAGTGTTCTAGAAGGCCAGGCCACAGAGGTTCTCTTCACCTGATCTTTCTGTGTCAGTAAATCAACTCAAGGGCAATCAAATGCAATTTGCTTAGTACATTTTGAAAACCATGTTTGCACATGGTTTTAAAAGAAATGTCGAAAAGGTGTAAACTAAAAAAATGAAAGTTTCTTTTCCATTTTATTACCCCAGCTGTCATCCCCTGTTAGCAGTCTGCATTTGACTCTCTAGGGGTAACTCTTCCATTCTTGTTTGTCTCCCCAATGATGATGGTATCCCCCCTCAACAGTATATATTTATATGTGCCTCTTGTGTTTGTCACTCAGTGCATCTCGATCTTTTTCTAGTAGCACATTTATAAAGCATCTGCTCTATATTTTCATGTCTCTGCATTTTTAAAGTTCATAGATCTATCATAATATTTCTGCAGCCTCCTACTGATACACATTTAAGTCTCTTTGACTCGGCTACTCTCAATTATGCTGAAATAAAATTTTCAGGGCCAGCTTTAATAGTTCAGAAGTAAAGCACGTTTCTCTCCAATTCTGAACTGATATATTGGTGGGCTCTGAGGAGTTTTTTAAACTTCTGAGTTCACGCAATTTTGACTGAAAACTGAATTTTGTGTTGGTACAGCCTTGAGGTTGTCTCTTCTTTAGCAGAAGTGATTAAAACCTCTTAAGTTCTGAATTTTGTACATTATGTAGTTAATTCTGAACTTTAGATTTAAATGAATATTGTTACTATAGTAATTTTATGTCTAAATATTTAACCTGAATGTGGCAATTTAAAAACTGGAAACTATAATTAAGAAAATGAAAGTGGAAAATGTATCTGGCCTCATGCCTCCTCTCTCACCCTTGGGGACAGAGGATGTGTGTGCTGTGTGGTATGTAACGTGCTGGTGCAATGCCTGGTACCTCGTACGTGCCCGTCAGTGTCAATTAGCATTAGTAATTTCTTCGAATAGTCCATTTCATTAGCATTTCCCTATTTGGTTATAGCATCACTTGTGATTACCATACCCGACAGAGTGTGCTTTAAAAATGAAACATTAAATCTGCTATGTTTGGAAATCCGAGAACATTAATCACCGTGATGCTGCTTTGAATCTTTTTGGCTCAGCCGTGGTCTCAGCAGTCTCTATAAGGAACTGTACATGGAGGAGCCGGTCCTCAGTCCAAGAGAGGCTGCTGTCTTCCTGCTCTGTCTCTTCTCACACTTTCCTTTGCTGCTTTCAGTCTTCCTCCCACCAAAAAAAGAAAAAGAGAGACAGACAGAGTTCATCTTGGACAAGTAGCTCCAAATCCAGATTAGGGAATGAATAAGAAAAGCCAAATGGAAGAGACAAAAAACAATGAATGAGGAGAAAGATGACAAATGTCAGAAGTCAGTATTTAGAAAGGAACGGCAAAATTTTCTTATCTTAAACAGGGGAAAAGTTTCCCATTTAGACCCAAATAGTTTCACTCAGGCAAGCAAGTAGTTCAATGAACTGTTCAAGGACATGAAAGAAAATATTAGGTACTAGAAAGGTGTTTTGAAATGTGATCTGTTTATCAACCGAAATCACTATGTCTTTGTGACATTGTTCAGTGACAAGTGAGGCGAAACAGCCATGTGAAAAGTACTGAAGTGGCGGAATGAGCTGTGTATGTTATTAAGTGAAACAAGGTTATAATAAACTCAATAAAACGAAAAATTAGTGAGATTTTTTTGCGTTAGAACATGCATTTACGCTGTTAGGAAAAGTCAGACAAATTCTCTGATTTTATGGATCTCTTGAGGCCCCCAAACAAAAACATTAAAAAAGAAAAGGCAGTGGAGCACCTACTTGGATACTGTTTATTAAGAATATTTATTAAGGTTTAGGGATGCCTGGGTGTTCAGTTGGTTAAGTGTCTGCCTTAGGCTCAGGTCATGATCTCAGTGTCGCTGGGATCTAGCCCTGCATCAGTCTCCCTACTCAGTGGGGCATCTACTTCTCCCTCCCGTGCACACACTCTCAAATAAATACAATCTTAAAAAAAAAAGTGGGGTGCCTGGGTGGCTCAGTGGGTAAAGCCTCTGCCTTCATCTCAGGTCATGATCTCAGGGTTCTGGAATCGAGCCCCACATTGGGCTCCCTGCTCAGCGGGGAGCCTGCTTCCCTTCCTCTCTCTCTCTGCCTGCTGCTCTGCCTTCTTGTGTTTGTGCACTTTATCTATCAGGTAAATAAATAAAATCTTTAAAAAAAAAAGTAATAAGTTTAGCCAAATTATCCTCAAAATAGCAAGCAGGATAGTCATTAAACAGCCTTTGGTCTGATCCAGGTGAACTCGAGTTGCTATTTAAAATAGATTTTGTGGGACCAACTATTAAAATAAATAAGCTGGCAGGATGTTGGCAGTATTTCTGATTGTTTAATGTGAAAAGACTTCACTGACTACCCGATTTATTTGAAAATATAGGCAGTGAATAGAAGATTTCATTCGTTCTATTTAATACCTGAGATCACTTTGGATCCAGTTTAGTGATCCGAAGTTCTTCTAACACTAAATCAAAAATAAGTGAACCTGAACTCAAGTTATAACCCTTGGGTAAAAAATATAAGCAGTTTTTCTTGCCTTCTTAAGGACTATACACACACACACACAAACACACACACACCAGCATCAGGGTAGATTTCAGACTGTCCATCTAGTGTAGAAATACTGAGACTGAACACCAGGACATCAAGATAATATTAAAGAATGTCAGAGTTTGTGATTGTTAGTTGAGATTCTTCTCCCCCCCTTCCTCTTTCTTTATTATTATTACTATTATCAAAAGGCATTTCTTTCCTGTGTGGCAAATATTTCTCATGATATAAGATGGATCTTTAAAATCTTTTTCATTCAGTGCTTTCTCTTGGATGATTGGCAAAGAATGAAAACTTATACCTGTGATCATTTCAAATGAATTTTGGGATTTCTTAAAGTTCATCTATGGAAGTTGCTTTTTCTTTGTTAAGCACTTAGGAACTTCATCTATGGAAGTTGCTTTTTCTTTGTTAAGCACTTAGGAACTTTTGGGTGCTCAACTCTATAGGTCAGTTTTCTCATCTGTAGAATTGGGATGGTAATAATATCTCTCAGACTTGTGAGGATAACTTTAAAAATGCTTCAGAGTTATTCTTTAAAATGTCCGCCTTTACATTTTGCCTTGTTCGATAATGTCACATTGATTGTACTTCCATAGCTACTTCTTGGGGATAAAATAGTACATTATTTGAAGTAGACAACATTTCATAACCTTTTTTTTAAGTTGTTTTTCTAGTTTAAAGTTTAATTGAAGTGGATTAAGTGATACAAATTCCGAGTCAGTAAAGCCAAATTTTAATGATACAAATAAATACAAATTTATAAAATATTCATTTAAGTGATTATAATTTTTATTATAAAAGACATTACAGAGGTATTTTAAGAAGCAAACATTCTCGGGGCATCTGGGTGGCTCAGTCGTTAAGTATCTGCCTTTGGCCCAGGTCATGATCCCAGAGTCCTGAGACCAAGCCCCATGTCTGGCTCCTTGCTTGGCAGGGAGCCTGCTGTTCCCTCTTTCGCTGTATCTCTCTCTGTCAAATAAATACATTAAATCTTAAAAAAAAAAAAGCAAACATTCTCGAATATTTTTTGTTTAAAAAATAGTCTTACTTGCCAGGCGACTTATAGTTGAGTGCTTATTTTATTGACAAACGGAAAAAAAAAATCTGAAATGATGATAAGACTGTCTATTCATTGGTATTTTAAATATCTGGAAAGGCACTGAGGAAACTTCCTTTTTTTTTTTTTTTTAATTTATTTGACAGAGACCACAAGTAGGCAGAGAGGCAGGCAGGGGTTGGGGTGGGGGATGGATAGGAAGCAGATTCCCTACTGAGCAGAGAGCCCAGTGTAGGGTTTGATCCCAGGACCCTGAGATCAGGACCTGAGCCGAAGGCAAAGGCTTAACCCACTGAGCCACCCAGGTGCCCCTGTACTGACTTTTTAAATAGAATTTGATTTACACATGTTTTAGGAACACTTATTTATTGAGAGCCTACTGTAGGATTCTCAGTAATGTATGTATCTTATTATTGTACTAAGATACTGTATCAGCTGCTGTGTATGCACAGGTGAACCAGATGGGGCCCTCCAAGCCAGCGTGTACCTTTGTGTGTGCACTTAAAAACGCTCGGTGTTGCCCTTGCTCAGGTAGACTCCCTGGAGCTCTGTCGGGGTCGGGGGAAGGGGAGCAGGTTTGGAGCACATAAGCCTTGAGTTGTGTATTTTGTTGATTTGGTTCCTGTGGCAAAGTGTATTGTAAGTAAGCTTGCTTTCCTCAGCATTAAAAAATTGCTTCATGTAGCCTGAAACTTTTCCCAGACATTACGGGTTCTAGGGTTCTACCTCTGGAGCTATGCTGTGTGGCCTTTGTATCTACACTGGGGGATGAGTTTGACATGTCTTTCCTCTGGGGCGGGGTGAATGGGTCAGCGAGCCAGTGAGGGCGTTGGGAAGGTGAACAGATGGTTGTTTCTTGGTGAAAGATGGCCCCAGGCAGCCACTCGCCTATGCTGGTCATTAGAGTGGAGCCGTCTAAGCAAAAGCTGAGTTAGAAGATAAACATTTTAATCAAAGAATAAAATGCCAAATTGGGGCTCAAATAGGAGTGCATTTTATACAACCACCCAAAAAAAGAGTGATTTGTGGAACTTTTCACAGAAAACATTCAACAATAAGGAAGAAAATAAGAGAAAGTTGAACAAGTGAGCCTAAGATGTTTGTGTGTTTACCGAAAATAGGATACCCTTGAAAAGGAGGCCTCAGCGAAAGCCAGACGTTGTGCCAGTGTGTCTGCGAGGAAGCAGATCGCAGAGGAGCTAGTGGCTTCACTTTCATTGGTGAATGTTGGTGGAGACATCATTTTAAGCAGTGTGCATTGTTCGTGGGCTGAGGGGATATGGTGCGTTCTCCTCCGTGTTCTGCAGACCCTGGTGTAAAGGGGTGGTTATTGCCACATGAGGTGCTCAGAACCAACCCATCCCCAGTACTGGATGGGAATGACTTTTTTTTTTTTTAAGAGGGAGAAGGAAAGTGAGCAGAGTGGAAGGGGGCAGGGAAGGGCAGGGAAGGGCAGGAGGAGAGGGAGAGAATCTTAAAATGGAGGCAGTGCTCGATCTCATGACCTGAGCTGAAATCAAGAGTCGGATGCTTAACGGACTGTGTCACCTAGGCGCCCTGACTTCTCTTTATAAATAGACATCAAGGAGGGGAAAATGAGCTTTGAGGTTTAAGACAGACCACTCTTCCTTCCTTCCTTTCTTTTTTTAAATTGAAGTGTAGTTGACATATGATGTTGTATTAGTTTCTGGTGTACCACATACTGATTGGATAATTCTGTACAGTATGTGGGGCTCCCCAGGAAAAGCATCCTTACCCTCGCTCACCCTATAAGGTTATTACAATATTATCGACTCTATTCCCTGTGCTCTACTTTGCATCCCTGTGACTTACCTATAAGTGGAAGTTTGTATCTCTTAATCCCTTTCACTTATTTTCTTATTTTGCCCATCCCCCCAGCCCACATCCCCTCTGTCAGCCACCAAATTGTTCTTTGTTATTTATGAGTCTGTTTCTGTTTGTTTGTTTTTTCTTTTTTCTTTCTTTTTTTTTTTTTTAGACTCTATGTATATAAGTGAAATCAGACGGTGTTTGTCTTTTTCTGCCTTACTTCACTTAATATAATACTCTCCAGGTCATCTGTGTTGTTGCATATGGCAAGACTTGATTGTTTTTTAATGGCCGAATAATATTCCACTGTCTGTGTGCCCCACCTCTTCTTTATCCATTCATCTATTGCTGGCCACTAAAATTGTTTCCGTTCTGAGCTGTTGTAAATAATGCTGCACCTAGCATTGGAGTCCATATAGTCTTTTCAAATTAGTGTTTTTGTTTTTCTTGGGTATAAAGACCCAGCAGCAGAATTGCTGGGTCATAGGTATTCCTATTTTCAATTTTTGGGGGGACCTCTGTACTGTTTTCCAGAGTGGCTGCACCAGCTTGTCTGCCCACCAGCAGTGCACGATGGTCTTGTTAGCCCCACGTCCTCGCCAACACGCGCTGTTCCTTGGACACACTGTTGTTTCCAAGCCCTGTGGCCGGCTTTCCAGCCAGGCGGGACACACTATTACACTCTGCAGACCTTACCCCAAAGCATTCATGGAACAAGAATAAATCTTTCCCTTTTCTCTTTCTTTTTTTTTTTTTTTAAAAGCTTGGGTCACTGTGAAACTCTTTCGACCTTTTTGTACGCTTTAGTGTTATTTATAAACAGGACCATTCTGTAGGGAAGACGGGGTGTGCGGTGGTGGGAGGCTCTTTCCCCACCTTCCTCTTCCAGTTGCCGCTGCTGTTGCTGGGGTCCGAGATACTGTCCGCCTTTTGTCTCCGAAAACTCTCCGTTGGCATCCTTGCACAGGATCTGGGCGGGAGCTGGAAAAGGGTGACTGCGGGTTGTCTTTTTCGCCCTGTCTGGGGTCTGCTTCCGAGCTAGAGGAGGAGGCAGGAGGAGGAGCTCATGCATCGCTCAGTGCTTGGCACTGGGCAGCCGCCCCGTTCGGGCTGTGGTCGTGGCTTATGACAGAAGAGGTGCTCTCAGCCGATCTGTGCCTGAAGCACGGCGCCCTGGGAACCTAGCTCCATTTGTGAGCCTCACTGTGAACCGGGATTTAGGTTCCAGTCCTGATCAGCGCTCTTCCTGGGGCTGTGACCTGTAGCTATGGACAGCTCTCTCCCTGCCCTCAGAGCAGGTTTCTAGAAAGAGCTCTCTTGTGCCCTGTGCGGGCTCCCTCACCCGCATCCCTCTGCAGCCAGGCCCTCCACAGCCTGGCCTCCACCCTTGCCCCTGCCCCCTGCTGCTGTGGGCCCTTCATCCCTCAGTCTGGTGGGGGTCTTCGTGGGGGCCTTCGCTCCTTCCTGAGCTGACCTCGGCTGCCCTGGACCACACCTCCAAACCCGCTCTCCTCCTTTGGCTTGTAGAGCACAACGCTTTTTCCTTTCCGAGTGTTTCTCCCCGCCTGGGTCTTTCTCAGCTCTGACACATCCACACTCACCTGGGGCTCTGTCCCGAGTTCTCTGCTTCTCCATCTCTGCTGGGACGGCCTCAGGGAGGCGATACTGAGTAGTGGCTGAGCGCAGGGACTTTGCTGTGGAGCTGCTTGGCTTCCATCATCCACTTCACCTGCTGCTTTCTGGCTGGGACTTAATCGCTCTTCTTCAGTTTCTTCATCTGTGAAAATGGGGATTCTAGCAATGCCTACACAGGGGTACTGGGGTCCCCCTGAGCAGTGTGGGCATCCCTGCCGTTAGAACGTGTGTCTGTTTATACCCCCACCATCTCTCTACACACAGCGCTTGGCAGCGAAGCACTTCCAAGGCGTGTGTTTCTTCACGAAAGTCCTGAGAGGGAGGCATCATAGTTCTTGCTCTTAAAATGGTGAACCAGAATAGGTCAGTGATGGACCAAGCTGCATAAACTTACTCACTGAACACAGATCATTCAAACACCAGCACCGTTCTTAAGCTCCCTCTTGTCCCTCTGACTCAGGGAGAGCCCAGGGCCTTCTACCAAGGGACTAGTGGCAGGAAGAGAGACATGGGGGTCCTGAATTCACCCCTCAACGCTTTGGGGACCTTGGAAAACCACTTGAATGTCCAAGCTTTGGTTTTTCCCATCTGTCGAGCAGAGATAACAATCTCTACCTTGCCAGACTGACATTCAGGGTTAGTGTGGGACCCAGATGGCATATCCAGTAGCACCTGTGCCAGGATGGACACATTTTAATTATCTTATAATTGTTTTGTAAGTTGTAATGGCTTTAGACAGTCCAAAGCAAGACTGTCTGGGTTTGAACTCCAATTTTGCCTCTTAACCTAAGCTCTCCCTGCCCCCCATTCTCTTATCGGTGTAGGCAGTAGTGAGGATTCTCTTTTCATAAGCCGCCAGGTAGGAGGTTAACAAGTGAAGACATCGTGTAAGTGTTAGAAACTGGGCCTGGCTGACCGTGAGGTCCCTGTACATGTTCCCTATTGGGATCATCTGTTAGTACATTTTAGTATCTTATACCAAATGAAGGTTTGCTTCTGAAAATCCTGACCAAAAGTGGCAGAAGCAGACTAAAAATTAGTATGGAAATTTTGCTCAAGATTCTGTCAGGCTTCTGTCCAAAAAATCTAAATCTTGTTTCTCTGATATCAGCTATCGCTTGAAGCTTAATAGTATTGGGACTAATGTACTTGTTAGTGTTTTAGATTCAAGGTTACTGGTTGCTCTGACCTTGCCTAATGAAATACACAAATGAGATAGCAGTGTAGTTCCTTTTGAAGGAACACTGACCTATGAAAGAGACCGAAAGCTTTGATGATTTACGTTCGTGTTTTTGGAGAGTAAATGGAGATCATGATAACTTCCGTTTCTAATGTGTTTTTTTGGGGCGGGGGGATATTAACTTACTTGTGTCATTTTCTAGGTTTATTTTTTTTTTTTTTTTTAAGATTTTATTCACTCATTTGACAGAGAGAAATCACAAGTAGATGGAGAAGCAGGCAGAGAGAGAGAGAGAGAGAGGGAAGCAGGCTCCCTGCTGAGCAGAAAGCCCCATGCGGGACTCGATCCCAGGACCCTGAGATCATGCCCTGAGCCGAAGGCAGCGGCTTAACCCACTGAGCCACCCAGGCGCCCTCTAGGTTTATTTCTTGACGGAAACATTTTCCCAAAGAGGAACCAAAAACCTTTTTTTTCACCTTAGAACATTTACAAATAACATCAAAACCCTTTACAGTACAAGCCGCGGATGTTCTTAATTTGGTGGGTGGCGCGTTCTGGGGACGTAGGATGTGGCTAAACTGGCTGTTGTGCCCTGTGACCCTTTGTCCCTAGGAAGCCTGCGCTCGTGCAGCTCTTCAGACTGCTTTAGTAAAGTGATGCCGCCGAGGAAAAAGAGAAGACCCGCGTCTGGAGATGACTTATCCGCCAAGAAAAGTAGACACGATGGGTATGTCGCAGAGCCAGTAGATCAGACACGATGACGTGTATCAAAGAGGCACATTTTCAGAGTGTAATTATCTTGGGATATTTATTTTACGTGTGGGTTTATGAATGAAATCCAAATTAGGTAAGTCGAGTTCTTAGAAATTGAACTTTTATCTCGGTCCGTTGAGCCACCAAAACTGGTGTAGAGTCTCTTTCTTTCCTTTCAAGGGCTTGCCGTCTGTGCCCATTGAGGACCACAGGATTGGTATGTATCTGTCCTCTAAGAGGGTCTCACCAAACACAATCACAGGAATCCATAATTGCTTTCATGAGGGCCCCCAGGGCCGAGTGGCTGGGGGGGCACCGGGGGTCTGGCCACTCTTAGCCTGCTTAGAGTGTTAGCCAGGCAGACCAGTCTCAGATGAGTGAGAATTTCCTTAGAAACCGTGAAAAATAAGACCCTCCAAAAGAGAAGTGGTTTTGGTCACTCTGAAAGTCAGTAGACTTGTTTATCTTAGGCATCTTTAATCTTTCACCTGGATTTTCGTGAGTCGTTGGGAACAGACATCATAATTTCAATCTTTTCTGCCTTTTTTTCCACTTTCCTCCATTCTGGCTCTGTAGGTTACTTCACTCATGGGCCCGAATATTCACATCTGTGAACCAAGGGGATTTAGATGAGATCTTTCTGTTGTTTTCTTGCCATGGTACTTAATATGCTCTGCCTCATTTGGAAGGATAGAGAACTCGACTCTGAAAATGGCATCCCTCATCCTAGCCCAGATGAGCAGCAAATGTGATCTGTAAGAAGGTAGCAGTGACTAAGACAATCACCAGCAAGGCTTCAACCAGTGATTTTCAGCTTTGGGAAGACAGGCACTTGATACTTCTTTGGTGGTATTGATGCTCTGGTCATGGAGCTGTTACATGCTGAGAGTCACATGGAGTTTGTGACTGCATCCACAGCCCTCGTTCCTTCTCACCACTCGCTGGGATAACTCCGTATGAGAAAGCTGCTTAGAAACTGGTAGCTGCATTGCGGGAGGGTATGATGTCCTCTTGCCAATAGGATAGCATTTCACTGGCCACCCAAGGGATAGGGGTCTGTAGCTTTGGCTGAGTTTCATTCTTGGTCTTTTAAAAAAAAAAAACACCGACTTTATTTACATACCGTAGCGCTCATCCACGTTAAGCGTACAGTTCAGTGATTTTTACCAAGTAGTTAAGGGTTAATGCAACCATCACACAAACCAGTTTTAGAAGATGTCCACCTCCCCAATGAGATACCTGAGACCCATTCACAGTCCCCCACCCCCAACCCCGTTCTCACCCCCAGATGCCTACAACGCCCCATTTAGCGGCCGTGTACAGATTGGCCTTTCCTGGGCATTTCACGTGAGCGGTGTGTTTGTTTCACGCTTCTTTGACTTAGCATGTTGTTTCGGAGGTTCATTCATATAATCACATGTATTGGTATCTTTTATTTACCAAATAGTACTCAATTGTCCTTTTTTATGTAGAGTACTTCAAAGCAGTTCAAACATGGCAGGGTCCTCTGTAGGTCTCCATGTTGTTGATCGGTTACAGTTTGTGAGCTGAGAATGTCTCAGCCCAGGATTGGAAGCTCTCTGAACCGTTGGCCGGTCCCACCTTTGTTTCTGGGTAGTATGGTCTATAGAAGAAATACAAAACTGGGGGGTTTGCTGTTTCAGTATCTTGATACCCTATAGCCATGCTCGGTATGAAAACCCAGAAATCCTAATCGGTATATACAGATACTCTGGTGAATGTCTAGGTCATGAATAAATTTTTACTAAAATGTACTTGTGTATGATCTTTGTAAAATATAATATGTAAATTAAAACTATATTCTTAAGTGTTGACATATATATATATATATATGCATACACATATGTGTTTAGGCAATTTATATATAAATGAGGAAAAGAAAAGGTATATAGTCAGAAATTTTCTGTTGAAAGGACTACTTTAAAGATCTTGGCCTTTTCTCCCTTCCCCAGATGGGACACATCTTGGTTCTTAGGTCCCAGTCATCACAAAATGCAGAACTCCTGCGGAGTCCGTGTTGCAGGAGTAGGCTGCTGGGCTTCCTGACTTGGTTCTGCAGCTTATGCTGGGTGTTTCCATACCAGTGGGGCACGACAGGAGAGGGGCCGAAGCCAGGCTCCTGTACTTCTCTCTTCTGAGGTTTTTTCCCCTTAGATGCTTGGACATAATTTTATGTTTCTTTTTATTTGCTTAATATTCCCTTGACGTGTCCAGTACTGATGGGTTCTTCCTTAGACTGCATTCTCTGCCCACCCTGATTTGTAAGACCTGAAAGGAGAATTTAATGCAGAGACAGGAGTGAGTTGTAGGGTCATTGCTGGGAGGAAACACTTTAGCCAGTTCTGGCTGCGTCTCACTATATCCTTCTGTAGGTGGTTCTGGCTCATGAGGTAGAGGGGAGTATATTAAATCAGTCCTTACTGAGTACTTGTTAATCAGAGCAAAACCTGCATCAAGTATTTACCATTTAATTCTGTTTTGAGTCTGACTGTGTTTAAAAGTGTAGTTATAAAAGCTGAAACGTCCACGTGCAGGAAGCAAAATGTTTAAAATATACTGGAAATACTGGTTGAATAGATGTCTGGTTTGGGTAAAAGAGGAAAAAACTGTCTGCCACTTAAAAGAAACTCCGCATCTTTAAATAATTTCAGACTCCTTTCTCCATTTCTAGCATGTATAGGAAATATGATTCAACCAGAATAAAGACGGAAGAAGAAGCCTTTTCAAGTAAGAGATGCTTAGAGTGGTTCTACGAATATGCAGGTAGGTCCTCGTTCAGATTTGGGACTATCCCTCATGAGAGGAAGGACTGCCTTAGGAAAGAGTGAAGAATTTAAAAATGTGTACTTTTCTAATGTGGTATGTGTGCCGTCTCTTCCTGTTTGAGAGAGGGAACATAGTCGAAACAAGTCACCAAATGTCCTATTTATAGCCAGCAGCTAAGCCAAAGAATTCAGAACACTAGAAGGGAACTGAAAAGATGAATACACTTGGGAGAAATACTCGGGATTGCTAGGAAACCTACTTAGAATGCTGGTAGCGGGTGACTCTTTGGTTTGTACATCAAAGTTAAAATAAGCTTTGCTGCTTTGAACCCTTATGTGCAATGGAATTTCTTATATTAAGTGTCTATTTTGAAAGATCATTTGGCAGAAAATGTTTGTTTTGTCATTTAAAGTGTCTCAAATTCCGTCCTGTGTTTGCAGCTCACAATAACTGGTCGGATAATATCAGACTGAAATCCAGGGTGGCTTGTCACTGTGGCTGTGTGCAGGGTAAAAAGAAAAGGAGTATTTCCAGACAAGTGTGAGCTGAAGGCTCTTCTCCCCTTCCTCTTTGCAGTGTTTCTGGCCCTCTCCTAGCCTGCGCGTTTGACAATTTCAGCCCCTTTCAGACCGATTTTCCTGTCCTCTCTCTCTGCTCCCAACTAGGTTTCATGGACCTCCTGTGGTCTTACTTAAAAAAAAACAAAACAAAAACAAAAAACTGAGCAGATGGGACATGACATTCCCTACCATTCCGTTCCAGCCTCGCCTCCTGCTGCAAACTCCGTGCTCCCCCCAGGTTAAAAGACCACTCCCGGATGCACCGCATCCCTCTGCTTGGAGGGTTTCCTCTCCGCTCTGCCATCTGACAGCTCTTGCTGGTCAGCTTCGAAGCCTCGTCATTAGCTTAATAGCCTTCTTTGTACTGACCCACGACCTTTTGCTAACTGGTTCACATACCCTTTTATTACGTGTCCTCCTGTTGGACTGATCTACCCCCCACCCCCACCCCCTGCACCCCATCCCCTACCTCACCCTGTTCGTTTTCTGGTAAGAACCTTGTCCCTTTGGCCACAGAAGTTATTCCAGGAGCTGGCAGGTGACTGAGGCCAGGCCAATCAGATCAAGTTCCCAGGGAGTTTCAGATTGAAGCTAGGAGAAGCGCATTTTCTCTCCTGGGTGGTAGACTTGAAAGGACATGATCCTGTTTCCCTGCAGGTCTTTGGATTTTCCCGAGCTACTCCCATATCTTTTTAATGAATTCTCCTTCATTGCTTGAACTAGTTGGAGCCGGATTTTGTTTGCAGGGTATGGACCTTAGTACAAATACATAGTATTAGAATGTATGTGTTTCCATGTTACATCGAGAGAAAGTGAATCTCTCAAAGACATTTTGTATTCCTAGGAAAAGCGGTTGGCCCTTTGCCAGGTGTTTGATACTTGGGTGCTGAATGTGGTCTTTTCATATTTATATTACTTTGGCTATGAAGTTTTTTTGCTTTCTTGTCTTGGTTCACATTGATTTTTATGGACGTAGGTTATGAAAAGGAAAAAGTTTTGTCTTTTAAACAGACAAAAAGTACACCTAATTCTGCCATCAGAGCATAGCTATTTTGATGTGTGTGTGTGTGTGTGTCTTTCCAAGCAAACATCATTTTTTCATGGTATGGCCACATTTCTGTGTCCTTTAAAAAGGGCAGGCTACAGTTTTCCTTGTTGTTGGCTTTTCTCTGGCTCAGGAAGGTGACATTTGGGATAAAGATTAAGCCACATTCTTTAGGTTCCTTGAAATCCCTGCCGGATGGTACCTTGCAGTTCATCTCTGCAAACAGTCTTTGTGGGTGCGGCCATCCCTGTTTTCACTCCCCTCCCCCATTTTGTCTTCTTTTCCTGTGTTGGTGGGGAAAATGGCTTGAAATTGGGTCTAATGTGGAGCTCCAGCTGATACCTGCTTTCCCTTCTAATATCCCAAGCACATGAATAAAGGCTGTAGGTCATTATTCAAGAAAAGCAAATGGTGACATGACCCAGGGTGACTGTCAGGTTGTGCTGTGGGATGAGTCTGGGGTGGGGGGGGGCAGGCAGGGCTGCGGTAGGGCAGGAGAGGGGATTGGGGCGCCAGCTAGCAAGAGGCAGGCTTTAGCACCTGTGGTGAGTTCTGTTTCCTTGAGAAAGAGCAACTGGCATGGGCTTGACTCCTTGCACTCTCATCTGGGGTGGGTAGAGGGGCGGTAGGGGCCTTCGTGGTGTAGTCGTCTCCCTGGGGTGCCTCTTCTCTTCTTCCCAGAGTTCATTCCACTCCTTACCCTGCCCCCCACTGCCCATGGCAGACCTCCATCTGCAACAGGAGTCCCAGCTCTTTCCATTAGGATGAAAAATAACCAGTGTTACCTGAGCAATTGACCCGATAACGTCTACTTTCTGAAGTCTATCTAAGAATAAGGAATTAAGCCAAACATGTGCCATTGTCGAAGTCAGAGTTCCAAGGAAGCTCACATATATGTAAATCATAGAAGTTCTCCCAAGTCCTGACTCCTTAGTTTCTGTTTTGGATTAAGTTCTATGACAGGATTGTGTTTGGGTTTACCAAAGTGAGATTAAGGAGCAGGAGCAGATGCTAAGTGACCAAGTGATCTGTCAGCAGGGGAACAGAGGCTACGGGTAACGCAGGGGACAGTGTGGCCTCGTTTGCCTCGGGGATGCAGCGTCGTGGCATTATGGAAACTTTCCCCTGAGGGCCCGAGTCCACCATGAAAAAGGTTAAATATATTTATGAGGGGCCCCTGCTTAGGATGGTGGGGAAAGGGGGGGGACTACTTTTTTTTTAGAGTGTTGTCAGTATATCTGCCTTCCAAATATATCTCCACTAGCTTGTTACCAGGGCAATCCACAGCTTAGGATTTTCGATACAACTTTTAAAAATCATCTCCTTCATGCTTCACCTCTAACCACTTCATGTCAGCCAGTTCTGTATTCAGAACGAAGAATTCTCAGTTCTTATGGCGGAGTTAAGATGGCTGAATTCTGTGCGTGAATTGATAAATTTCTGATCCCAACGAGTAGCGTGATTACAACTAAATCTCAGTGCATGCACGAGAAAGAAGACCATGGCTAAAAGAGAAAAATTGTTTTAAGTAGCGGAATTATGGGTATCTTTTAAATAATGTTGATTGACGAGCTATAGTTTACGGTTTTTAGGATAAAATACTACTTTGGGCAGAGTCATGCCCCTGCAAGGCATATGGTTAAAACTTGCTCTTTAGAAACAACAGAGGCAAGTATTGTAGGTAATAGGACAACGGCATCACATAGAATCTGGAGGAAAGGAAGAACTGTGGAGAACTTAACATAACAGACACACAGTATATGTCAGCAAACCTCCCCTTAGGGCCTGCTGGGTGCCAGGCTCTGGGGTGCACTCAGGCCAACAGACAGACCTGAGAAGCATCGTCTTTGGGCCAAATGCTGGCAGAGAGAGGTGTCAGTGGCCAAGGCTGGAGGTTGGACAAGGTAGGAAAGTCAGCTGGGACCCACCAAGTGCCTGTGCGCAGGCCTGGGGGAAAAGAGGCACCTTGCAAGGCTCAAGGTTATGGCAGAAGAGCCCTTTCCAGTTGGGAGGAATGGAAACCAAAGACAGGAATTTTAAATGAATTATAACGTAACTTTTTTTTTTCCACATCTGCAACTACCTCTCAAGGGGTCCTCCCAGTAGATACCAAAAAAGGGCATCCGTTCCTAAGAACAAAACCTCTTAGCATAATAGGAATGGGTGGATATTTCATCACAAGAAGAATTCTTCTTGGATCTTGTCGCTGGAATCTTTACAGTAGTAGAACCATGGCCAGGACAGTGATTCGTACACACGCTTCCGTGCAGGGAGGTGATGGAAGACAGGCCACTAGCAGAGCGCATGTGTGGGCCCTCGCCTGGCAGACCACCAGGTATGCGAGGGGCAGGATTACAGGCCTAGCATGAACCCTTGTGTGTCAGCAGACTGATAAGTGATTTCATCGTGTATTTGCGCATACCTAAGTCCGAGCAGGAAGGTCTGAGAGGTCCTGTGCCCGCCTGGTAGGAAAGGGAGAAAACACCTTTTCCTTTATAGTCTACTTTGCCCTGACTTTGTCTACTGGAGCGTTTTCCCATGTGGCTGTATTCCTGTGTCATTTGCAGAATATTTACGTGCTGCCCATGTGTCGGTGTCCACACCCTCAAAGGCAGAGCGTGCAGCCTGTCAGGTGGTAAAATGCTGAATGTGTTTTCATTTGAGTGAAGAGAGATAAGAGTGCTCACCCCTGGTGATGCTTATTTGCCCAAGTTTTGGAAATGATGAGCCAGTGCTGTTAGACAAGAGATGGAAAGAATGGGGAACAAGTCATTGGAAAGGAGCAGGCAAACACGAACATTGGCTGGAGATGAAGTGGTCAGATTCTCCCTGGAAAGCCACAGAGAATTTCATGGACGAACAGAAACAGCAAATAAACATGGACCTATTCCATGCCTGTAGAATTCTATAAGCAACTTATTTTGGGAAGGCTATTTAAAGGACTGTTTAATAAATGATTGTCTCTGAGGAGTAGGGAAGGGTTGGAGGGGAAACTTGCTTTCTAATTTTTTTTCACTTTCACTTTGACATGAACTTTGGTATCGTGTGTGTGTTAATGTAGCAAAACATAACCGGATTAAAAATGCAGTTCTTTTATTTGGATAATAACTTTTATTATTGTCTTATTGTTTAAGTATTATTTAAAGATTTCAGTATTTAAATTTTTGTTTGAACAAGAACTTTCCCCCCAGTCATCAAGATAAGTAAATTAGGACTATGTAGAAAAACCTGTAAAATAAAAGGAGAAAAAAAGAAAATCCCGGAAAAGGGGAACAGATTTGAATATGTGAAACAAAACATTTTGTAACAAAACAGCACATTTGTGATGCAAAGGAGAATAACAACATGCAGAGAAAGTATTTGCGGTGGCCAGTAACTTGTGTTAGAAGGGAAGGGCCTGGGTTTGACTTGTGGGGAGCCAAGGCTTCGAAGCAGGGAAATGACATAAAACTTTCCAACAAGCCCTCTAGGTGATTTCAATATTCATTTTATGTTGAGGACAGCAACCTTATACATTTATTGTTGTTTAATTATTTTTTTTTTTAGTTTTTTTTTTTTTTTTTAAATAATCTCTACATCCAACGTAGCACTTGGACCACAGCCCCAAGATAGAGCGTCGCGTGCTCTGTGGATCCTGCCCCCCTAGGCGCCTCTGTATATCATTATTTTGTGTTGAAATTACTCCTGGCTGGCTCGGGTGGTTAAGCAGGCAACTCTTGATCTCCGGATTGTGAGTTCAAGCCCACGTTGGGTGTACAGATTACTTAAAAAAAAAAAAAAAAAGAAGAAGAAGAAAAAAAAAAGGAATTATGCTATGCTCTGTTTTCCTTCCTGGAGGGCAGGGCCCATGTATTCTCCGTCTTTAGCAAAGGTCCACCGTGTGTCAGGTCAATGTTACCTGGATGAAACAGAGCTATGAAGACGGTGGGATTCTGCAGGGCCTGCTAGATCTAGGGGGCTGTGCAGAGATTGTAGAGCGACTCCTGTATTCCACTCTTCACTCATTCATTCAGTACGCTTTCTAAAAGCACCTGCTCCGTGACAGGTGGGGTGCTGAGGGTCCCCTGGAAATACAGTAACTCTTACTTTGGAGGAATCCTGAGGGAAAGACACAGGAGCCGGGACTTAAAGCAGATGGGCCGCATGTGGGAAGATGCTCCTGGAGTGGCGGGGTCACAGAGGACTCCCCCTCCCAGTCTCTGCAGGGGGGCGTGGGGGGGAGTGGAGGACTCCCTGTCTGGTTTCAGTCTTCAGGACTGAACAAGCCGGCCAGCTGATGCTGGGAAGGGGGAGAGGAGGGCAAGCTGAGGCCACAGAGAACAGTCTGGTGTTAGGTGTGTGGCAGGACGTGTGTGCGGAGCAAACCACAGGTAAGTGTTTCTGCGGCTCAGTTTTCATTCATTGAGGACTGCTTATTGATTCATTTCTTTCTAAGAAACTTGAGCTGAAGGTGGAGAGATGGGAGGCTCTACATCGGAGAGAACCTTACGGGATATGCCGAACTTTGGACCTCATCCTCGGGGAGTGGGGAGCCACTGAAGGGCTTGAAGCCAGCATGGGGTTATGTCTGGGATGGCTCCTTTAGGTGGCTGTGCGCAGGGTGGGTCGCGGGATGCGGGGCTGTGGAATTCAGGAGATCCCAAGGAGACTGCTGTGGTCATCTGCATGGGAGAATAAAGCCTGAACAGGCTAGTACAGGATAGGAGCCCCTCAGAAATATTTGGAAGGCAAAATTGGCATTGCACCTGCTAGTTGACCGGACGTGGAGCGTGTAGAAGAAGGGAGAAGTCCAGGATGACTCCCAGGTTTCTGTTTTCTGGTGGGGCCACCAGCTGAGAGGGACTATGGGAGGATGAGCAGGCGTGGCATGGAGAGATGATCTGGTCAGTGAGGTGGTGGCTGAAAATGAAATGCAGGAGGTGGCTCAGGGCAGAAGACGAGTTCAGCTGTGGCCGTCCGACAGGACGTGGTAGACAGTCCCAAGCTAAGAGGGAAAGCGTGGGCCCGAGAGCTTGAGCGCCCTTGCAACTTCCTTGGCAGAGGGTATAGAATGGACTAGGAAAGCTTTCAAGATGGAACTCTACACGTCAAATTTAACAAGTTGGGAGAAAGCAAAGGAACCCATGAAGAAGCCAAAAGAGAAGGAGGAGGAAAACCAGATGAGAGAGGGTACTTCCAGAAGCTGTGGGAGGAGGCAAACTTTGTGAAGAAAGAACTCCAAAGTTTCAGATAGCACGGAGAGTTCAGATAAAAACCGGCTGTCTGTTAGATTTGGCAGTGACGGTGTCGTTGGTGACCTTGGCAAGAAGCGTTTCAATAGAGAGAGAGGAGCAGAAACTAAATTGCAGTGGTTGAAGAATGAATGGGAGATAAAGTAGAGATAGAACATGTAGGCAGTTCTTTTAGGAGGAAACAAAGCTGAAGCCAGAGTGGGAAGAAAGAGGCTTTATTGCCTTATCAAGAACAGAAAGACTGCTTGCTTTTCTCCTACGGAAGAGAAGCAATTATGTTATTTCCCAGTTAATTTTGTAAAGAATGTTATGTGGTTCCTGTTGGGTTTCCGGAGATTATTCTATATATTGAAATTATGACCAAAATAAGATAGAGCTGTGAGCTCCTTGAAAGAGAAGGAGTTGAACTCAGGTAGCCTTATCTTGAGACGCAAATTATGTGTAGCCTGTGTCCTCAGGTTGGAAGACGTGGCAATAAACTGACTTAAATCATTGTGCAGAGCCGAATTCTTTTAAAAGTAATGGAAATTCCAGAATATTTTATAATTTATACTTGGTGACTTCTTTTTTTCAGAAAGGATTATGGCCTGTAAGTGTTACTTGATTTTAGTTTCCTTTAATCATATTTTAACTGTATAACACTACTATAGGAGTAATAGTGTACCTGGTAAGATTAAATTTATGTAAGGTTTCATTTCATCACAGGTACTGATGATGTCGTAGGCCCTGAAGGCATGGAGAAATTCTGTGAAGACATTGGTGTCGAACCAGAAAATGTAAGTGTAGCCTATTAAGGTGGGCAAATCAGTTGACTATTTTCCTTACCTCTTTTATCCCTTGACAAATAAAACAACAGTAAAAACGTAACGGTGTGTGTTAGTTTTATGAAGCAATCTAGGCAACAAGTTCCAATCTAATTTGATTTCTGAGCAAAATTTTTTCATTGCAGTTGGTATGGTGTGACTGGTTAGTCATTTTTTTCTTGTTTACGTTCTTGTATCTGAAAGTCCTGGTTATAATAAAGTAATTAGGCTAGATGTTTAAAAAGTGGTATGGGTCTGTGTGCCTTCAGTGGGAGATCAGTTGGGAGACTGAGTCACAGTCTATCTGTCCCCCTCTGTAGGCGTTCCAGCCCAATGTAGAGTTTGTCCAGATCTTTGAATAATTCATTATTCATCAGGGTTTTGAGTAGGTTGTTATGATCAAGAATTTTTTATAGCTTTTCCACTTCTGATCAGATTTAACACAGGGATTACTTTTTAGTATATAAAGGCCCTAAATATGTCCTTAAAAAATTTAATTAGAAGTTACTTTATACACTTAATTATTTTTTCTTAATTCTTATCATCATGGTATTGTTGAACATTATTTCCTGTTCCTACATCATCTCTCTTACACTAAAATGAAAAACGATACTCATACAAGTGTCCTGGCTCATTAACCATGCAGTCTAATATTGCATTAGCCTCCGATTTAACAAATATGTCTTAGCTCCTAAATGAATTTATGATCTAGAAGAGATCTCAAGAGATCATCCCTCTCATTCAGACTCTTCTTGGCAAGATTGCTGGTGCCCATGCTCTTAAAGACAACTGGAAATGAAGGCTTAACACTTTTTCTTAAAACTTTTCTTTATCCTTAACATTTCTATGCCTCTGTCCTCCCCCAACTCCCCCCAACGCTTTACTTTTTCTAAAGAGCTTTTAGCTCATTACATGGATTTCTGTCCTTATATTTGTTATTTTAATGTGATCTAGTTCAGGGATCTTAATAAATTACTCAGCCTGCTCTAAAGGTTTAGGGACAGCAGGGCCAATACAGAGTATTTGCTTGATGAGGCCCATAGACTACTAGTCATAGACACAGAAAAGAATATTTCACCAGCTTTATGAAGGAAATTTCCTGATGGTGACTGGGCCGAGGTTGGCAGAGTGTTTTCTGGACTGAATGGTAAGAGGGATAAGAGTGAGTTGGGCCCGAGAAGGCCTGTTGGGGAAGAGGGAGTGCTGCCCTTGATTCTGGTTCTTCAAATAGCTGTACTCAGTTACAGAGAGCTACTGTTAGTATCCTTTTGTGGAGCAGTGGTGAGGCTTTTAGTTCTCGATTTCTGAAGGAAAAGAAATAGTCTTGAAATGTGAAATCACACTGAAGCCCAGGAGACCGAATTCAGAATATTATCCTAAAATATTTATTAGCGTGCTTCAGTTCTAAGACACCAATAGAAGTTATGTTTTATATCATCACTAAGAAAGAAAAACATGTTGCTAAGTAAACTGATATGCATCAGTTGTGAACACGTCCCAATATCAGAAGTGTTAACATTTGAAAAATAAGTGAGGGGATATTTTTTTAAAGGCTTGTCTGCTCTGTTGACTTAGCACTTGAAAACACTTTAAAAGTAGGTTGTAGGGCACCTGGGTGGCTCAGTCATTAAGTGTCTGTCTTCGGCTCAGGTCCCAGGGTTCTGAGATCGAGCCCCACATTGGGGCTCAGTGGGAAGCAATAAATAATGAATAAAATCTTTAAAAAAAAAATTACAGGTTGTAAAGCCCTCTCTTTGCCTGAGACTTACAGCTTATAAAATTTAAGCAGGCTCATAAAATTCAAATGTGCTGTCATTTACTAAGGCAACAACAAAATCCTTTAAGTAATTAGCATCCTGATTAGCTACCATAAGAAAAAGTCCATTTTGTGTAAAGAAATACTCATCGCAAATATCGACTTGGCTTTTTAGCCACATTTCTTGCATATTTGTGTGTGTGTGTATGTTTCTGTGTCCTAACCGTTGTTTTAACAAGTGTTTATGTGAACTTTAAATCTCTTCAGTAGAAGATTGAGTATACATATTATGTGAGAAGATACCAAGTTTGAATTAGAAAACGTGGGTCATTTCACCTAGGTAAATTGATATGCCAGAGTCAAAATTCCAAGAAAAGCTAAGGGTTAGGGAGAGATCCACTACTGTGTATATATTTGGAAGAACGTGTAAGCTTTTTGGGGGAAGTTCTTCTGAGTAGCCTCCTGGTCTCTTAAGTTAAAATTTTTTAACCTGTTAAGCAATGGTATTTTGTGATGATACGCATGGTATGTGGAAATATTGGTTTACTAATCAGTTCTAGCAGTCTACCTAGTAATCTAGATTTTTTAATCTAAGAAACGTAGTAACTTTAAAAATTGACATGTATTGATTTAATTGAGATTTGGTGCAAGGGCTTAGAGAATCAGTTCTCACAGATAATAATTTCCAAGGTGGAAATTTTACCATAAAGTCAGCATGAAGAGAAAGCTTTTCATTAATCTTGCAGTTAGAAATTAGATAAAACTGGACATTTTTAATCTACAAACTAGCTTGTTGGAGAACAAAAGGACAGACTTGCTGCATCTCCTAAATACTATTGTTCTGAAGTACTTAATGTGTGTGTTGGCTCTCAGAGGCTAATTAAATCATCTCGAGTGATTTCTAATTGACTGCTCGCCTTACTTTTTTCCTGTTATGTCATCCTCTTACCACCATCACTGTCGGACCCAGTGGGGCCATTTGGCTGGTGGCTTGATGTTTGGGGAAGTTCTTCTGGTAGCTGAAATGAAGCCTTCGAGTCCTGTGTAAAGAAATCAGATTAACTGCCAAACATGGAACATGTTAGTCCCTGGCCAACGTTTGCAGAAACATCTGTTTTCTTCCCATTGTTTTTGCTGTTCTTACAACAGGCAGACACGTAGTCATTTGTCAGTGTATAGCCCCAGTTCAGGACTTGGGTGTCCCTTAGGTATGGCCAACTGTCCAGAGAGAACCAGCCCCACAGAGTGGTGGGGTGGTCCTAGCAAATCCCCATCCCTCTTCTTTACCTGTCTAGGGATGACCTCCTTTCCTTTTCAGTTACTCCTCGTCTTATGTTGGGTCTTTGAGGTAGACGAGATGGGAAGGCTTCCTCCTCTTCCACACTCATGGATGGGTAGGGTCAGCTCTTTCGCTGTGCGGAGCCCTGGATAGTTAGAAGCTGGACATGCCTTTGAAACGTTGGCTTCATACCTTCAGGCATTCATTAAGCTCACCATCAGGAGCTGTGGGCCGTCTTTTCTCTAAAGCTGCTAAGTGATAAGCTGTGCTGTAAACAAGAGTTTTTGCGGTTCCTGATACCGCGTTTCCGAGGGTTCCCTAGAAGCCAGAGCAGTGCCACACTGAGAAGTGATTGGGCTGGGCCACTCAGCCTGTGCTCGGTCCAGGCACCATGCTTTTTCAAGTGGAATGTTGGGCTCCTCTCAGATAATTTTCCTCCAGTCTATACAGTTAAATTCACAAACATTATTATGTGTCTGTGATATGACTCCATTATTACATGACCCGTCACCCGCCTTTTTATTTTTGTAGCCTGCTGCTCTGCACCTGCTCTTTTCACTTAGTAAACCTTGGAGATTGTTCCCCATTTCTGCTGATGGCTCTACTTCATGTGTCTTAATGGTGGCATAGTATTTCTTTGTGCGGAAAGCATTCAACAAGGAAGTATTTAATTAGGCCCTTATTAATAGATGTGTGGTGGTTCTCAGGCTTTTGATACTGTAAGTAATACTGCAGAAAATATTGTTGAATAATAACATCTTTGTATACATGTATCTGTAAGGTAACTTTCCGTAAGTGGAGTTGCTGGGTCAGTAACTGGTTTTAATTTTGGTAAATATTGCGGAATTGCGCTCTGGAGTGGTTAATGGCTTTACACTTGCACTGTCATGCGTTGTAAGAGTTCATGTTCCTCCCAGCCTTTGTCAACAGACGGATGATCAAACTTATTTTAAGATGTTTTCCAAACTAGGGACGCCTGGGTGGCTCAGTTGGTTGGATGACTGCCTTCGGCTCAGGTCATGATCCTGGAGTCCCAGGATGGAGTCCCGCATCGGGCTCCTAGCTCCACGGGGAGTCTGCTTCTCTCTCTGACCTTCTCCTCGCTCATGTTCTCTCTCACTGTCTCTCTCTCAAAATCTTAAGAAAAAAAAAAAAGAGCTTCAGAAAATTAAAAAAAAAAAAAGAGAAAGAAATTGCTAAAAAAAAAAAAAAAAAAAAAAAAAAAAAAAAAAGATGTTTTCCAAACTAGAACGCATCTTTGAAGTTACCCTGTTCATATTTCAATGACTAAACTACCGTAAATACAGGCATCTGGAAAGTTGTTGATATGTTTTAATTCCTCAGATCTGTCATTCTGATTTGATTGGTTCTAATTTTTTGTTTGTTTGTCTTTATACAGGTAGTTATGCTTGTCCTAGCTTGGAAATTGGATGCACAAAACATGGGTTATTTCACTCTGCAGGAATGGTTGAAAGGAATGACTTCTCTACAGTAAGTCCCGAGGCTGCCCTGGGAGTGGATTTGTGGGGGAGGCCTCCATGCACTTCCCAGCTGGCTGTTTCTAAGGGAGGTTAGGGAGCCCGGGCTGGGTGACTGGAGGAAGCCAGGTGATCTGGCAGACTTCATCTGTGGCCATAGGTGTAAAGACCAAATCCCATTTTTACCTGGTGAAGAGGACATTATGCATGAATTTAAATTAAAATTTGTATGGAATGTATATTGTTTATTTTAGTATTCTTCTAGAGCAGATCTGCCCAATAGAAACCTCTTATAGATGTGAACCAGTGTGTCATTTTAAACTTTCTAATAGTTCCATTAATAAAGGTTAAAAGAAACAGGTAAAATTAATTTTAATATATTTTATTTAACTCCAAATATCCAAAATGTTATTATTCCAATGTATAATCAGTATTTTAAAAATTAATGAGCTGTTCTTTTTTTCATATTAAATCTTCCAACTCTGGTGCATGTTTTACATTTCTGGTCCACCTCAGTTTGCATTAATTGCATCTGAAGAGCTCGGTGGCCACGTGTGTCTGGTTGCTGTCCTATCAGCGCAGACTTAAAGCTTAAACAGTAAAGGCGTAATAGCATCCGGCTTTCAGGTAGGGGGAAGACTTTGACTTGAGTTTAACTTAGAAATGAAAATATTTGATATCTTCTATTTTATATAATCTGATGTTAGCTTTGGGGAAAAATGGAACTTCGTTACGCTGGTAATTAAAAAGTGATAATAATGATTCTATTTGTATTACCTGAGCCAGAATAAGGGAAAAAAAAAAACCACAAAAAACCCAGTGGTTTTATGAGTTCACTTTCCACGCATGCGTGTGTGTGTGTGAGTGAGGGAGAGGACACACTAAGAGTTTCATTCAAGGAAACAGTTGTTACCCTCTGCTGGGCACTGAAGGATACGGTTGGGATGGGTACGTAAATATTTCATGGTCCTAGAAGGTGAAGTGCTGATCCTAAACATGGTAACTTTGATCTTTTTTTTTTGCACTTCAACTTGGAATAATAGACTTTGATATTTATTGGATTGACATTGGAGTGGAAATGGTTTTATGGTTTTATTGAAACAATTTGGAACTTGCCAACTTACTAGGGTCATACATTTGTTACTGATAAAAATGCTGTCTTTGCACCTGGCTGTAGTAGTTGATTATGGTTTTCACAGCTGCCTGGTGAAGAAGACAGATCAGGCTTTCTCCTGCACATTTTACAAATGAGGAAACTGAGGCTAGGCAGGGGTACATGATAAAAGGGGCAGAAAGGAGAAGAAGGCCCCAGACTTCTGATTCTTAAGTCAACATTCTTCCTGTATCACCTATTGTCTGATGGCGAATGAGTTTTAGGTAAAAGTCAATAGCACGGTGCCTAGAGTTTGAGGGATTAAGTCCTCTGAAATCTCTTTTAAAAATTGTGTTTTTGGTGTTGGGCACATCTCCTTGACAGTTTTACATCTACTCACTTCCATGGTTTTCCTCGCTGTCTTTCTCTGCTGCCTTCCGAACACGGCACAGGATGGCTGCTCCATTATAGGATCCTTGTCTTGATGATGGCATGGGCCATATCAAGGTTTTATTTCATATCAAGGCTTCAGAGGAGGCACCGTTCTTATTTTTCAGACACACTTTCATTTGTCTTAAGAGGGAGTGTGGAATATCCAATTTACGTCATTCTGGATTCTTCTTGACGTTTGCCTTTACCAAAGAAAGTTACACAATGCCAGGCTTTTCCCACGTGGGGGCCACCTTCGCTGGGAAGTGCGCAGCTCCCTGGAGGAGGTGTGCGTATGTTCGGGGGTGCAGAGGGGGATTACAGGAACCCTGCTAGTCCTTCGTTGGGAGCCCTGGTTAACACTTGGTGTGACACACTTGGTGGCAGATGTGTTCCTGTACGAAACTTGGTCCTTCCCATTTGGGGCGGAATGACAAGCCCGACCACTCAGGACACTGAGAAGCCTGCTTTCTTTCCTCCTTGTGCAGCTCTGAGACAGCTTTCCCCAAGACGAGAGAAGAGATAATTACTCGGAATAACCTCTAAGGTTCTTTATAGTTCAGAATTAGCATTTTCATCTTGTCAAGTTTTAAGAACCTCCACTCCCCCTCCCTCGGGCCTCCCTAGAGGCATCATTTGTTTAGCAAGTATTTGAATGGCCGGGTCGTGCCAAGAGCAGTGTTTCTACATCCTAGGGAAACAAAGTCCATGAACAAGACAGTCCGTTCAGGGCAGGGTCTCGGAAGCAAAGTTCAGGCAAAAGATCTAAAAGTAATAAGGCCACTTTTCTCTAGGCTTCTTGAATTGAGTAAGAACTGTGTTTATACGGTGTGCACGCCCAGTAAATATGGACAAGAAGTACATAAGGATGGAAACTAATCACTCAGGCTGGAAAGACAGAAGGTGGTCCATCTTCTGAATTACTTGTTTTGTCTTCTGTTTTGGATTTTTTTTTTTCTTTTTTGCTCTCTTTTAGTTTTATTAAACGTGCCTTAGGGAAGTGTTTTGAACTCAAAGTGGAATTAAAATTATATGACAGTACCTGTATTTATAACATTTTAGTATATTTGATGAAAATGCTAAGCTTAAAAAAAAATGGTTACTGTACAGTGGGAACGTGCCAAAGACAGACAGCCCATGGGTTTTGGAACCAGAGGTTTGAATGAGCTCCGCCACTTCCTGGGTATCTCCGCCAGCGCCTCTCGAATCAGGAAGGGGGAGTGGTGCGCTGTGGTTCGCACCTGAGCTCTCAGAACTCTGCCCGGCCCCACCGGGGCCTTGTTTCGTGAGTGTTGGAAGGAGTGACAGCAGCTGGTGGGGCACAGTCATTGCTAAGCTTTGTAGATCATTCTCAGTCAGAAGGCACAGCTCATTTCAGTTGACTCTTTGTTTTGCTTATCGCCTTATTGCAACATATAGGCTTTAGGTTACCTCTGATGAATTAAGCTTATAGGGATGTTTACCCTAAACAGAACAAAACAGTGTCAGAGAGGTAGCTGACTCAGCATAGAGCTGATGAGGGGCCAGAAAAATACCTGTGGCTAAGTGAAGGGGTAAAGGCCTTTCCCCAGGTAATAGAGAATTTACTTTTGGTTTCAGAACCTTTGAGGCTTATTGTTCCAGTTTCTGGTGCTTCTGAGTCTGTTACAGGAGCAAAATCACAAAAGAAACCGTCCCCCGATAAGTGCACATTTTGTTTTGGGAGGTGATGTCCCTGAGTGGAGTGGCATGGTCTGTCACTCTTGGGCTTGGGCCAATAGGAGTTTTCTCACTTGTGCTACAATGAAAAGCAGGGAAGATGGGCTGAAGATGTGACTGCTTTCTGGAAAATCTCTGGCGGCTCGCTTCAGTGCCCCAAACTGGTTTCTTCACAGGCCCTGCACGTGATCTTGTGGAGTGACCACTAGATGGCGATCTGTGGCTCAAACAGGGTCGCTCAGCGGCCTGTTCCCTGATGGGGGTCAGTCTAGAGACTGTGTGGCAGGACCCCCCCTTTTTAAAATTAAATTACATTAAATTAAATTAAATTAAATTTTATTTTATTTTTAATTTTATTTTTTCAGTGTCCCAAGATTCGTTGTTTATGCACAACACCCAGCGCTCCATGTAATAGGTGCCCTCCTTAATACCCACCACCAGGCTCACGCATCCTCCTGCCCTCCTCCCTTCCAAAACCCTCAGTTTGTTTCTCAGAGTCCACAGTCTCTCATGGTTTGTCTCCCCCTCCGGTTTCCCCCAATTCACTTTTCCTTTCCTCTTCCCAATGTCCTCCGTATTATTCCTTATGCTCCACATGTAAGTGAAACCATATGATAATTGACTCTCTCTGCTTGACTTATTTCACTCAGCATAATCTCTTCCAGTCCCGTCCATGTTGATACAAAAGTTGGGTATTCATCCTTTCTGATGGAGGCATAATATTCCATTGTATATATGGATTATGTCTTTATCCATTCGTCCATTGAAGGGCATCTTGGCTCTTTCCACAGCTTGGTGATTGTGGCCATTGCTGCTGCGAACACTGGGGTACATATCAGGGCCCCTTTTTAAGCAGATTAAACCCTTTATTGATGATATTAGCCCTAAACCACATCACTGTCTTCGGTACATCCACGAAGTATGCTTTACACTCCAGACAGGAGCTCTGGGTGTCTTTCAAGCAGAAGGATGTCTTTGGCCGGGGTGCGGGCAGGACTCGCAGGCAGGCAACTGAGCTTCATTCACGTTTGGCCTTGTGGTCCTGCCTGAAGATTCGCAGCTCCTTCCTTTTCTGTTAGCTGTGCAGCCAGAGCCCTTGTCTAGATGAGTGGTCCCTGCCCTCGAATCTGTTGCAACAAACATCTTTCTTCTTCCTCTCATTGGGCAGGAGTCCCCTAAACCACCTGCCCATATCTGGCTGATGTCCTGTGGCTTTGGTCCTTCACCTGCCCTTCCTGTGAAGAGCAGAGACCTCGGCCTTAAATGTTTGGGGGTTAGCTGGTTGCTCTCCTCTTTGACCCTCCCCCATATTATTAATAAAATATTATTAGTTATGTATATATAAACAATAAAAAATCAAACCATACAGTAGAAGGCCCAATGCAGAGATAGCTTGTTCCCCTCCTGTTTCCTAGACTCCCATTTACTGCTTTTCTTATATGACCTTTGAGCCACTGTTCACCCCACATTTGGGGTCTGACACTAGATCTATCTAGGCTAGCAATATCTTTTTTTTTTTTTTATTTTTTTATTTTTAGTCTTCCCCAATCTTTCTCCATAGAGATCCAGAGTGGGCTTTTCAAGATGCAGGCCCAGTTATTGTGGTCTCTCCCATGGTGTAGAGGGTGGCTTCCATTTTTTTTTCCAGCAGTCAATTAAAAAAACAAAACAGTCTGGACCGCAAAACCCTTTACAGCCTGGCCCCACCTCCCTTTAACTTCCCCTCTTCATCTACCCTGTCTAGTCACAGTGGTTTCCTTTTCATCTTAACTTGGCATGCCCCCCTTCTGCCACTGGGCCTTTGCACGTGCTGTTCCTTTTATCTGAAAGACCCTCTCTGCTAAAAATATTTGCTGTCTGCTTTTAACTGTCAGCAAACATTTCAGTCCCTTCAAGAAGCCTTCTCTGACTTCTAAAATACTCTAATTGTTATCTTTTTTTTTTTTTTTTTTACTTTCTAAACATCAGGAAGAAATAGAGGACATTCTAAATTGTTATAGATTCATAGAAATGAAGCATTTACTCTAATTTTTGGCTTTTAAATATTTTATTATCTCATTAGATTATGGGAACTGTTTTGTAGTTAGCTACAAAAAAGAAACCTTTAAAGATTTATTGCTAAAAATAGATCAGTGTGCTCTAGTATGAATCATATTTTAGTTTATCAAGTATGTAAAATGTTTACTTTGATAAGACTTATAGTATGCATTATTTATACTTAGTAAGAAGCACATCCAGCATTGAAAAGGTTAATATCACTGGTGGAAGTGGTGACTCTTGGTTCTCCTTTTTAAGGGCTAGATATTAGGAACAGAAAATCAGTTTGTAAAAATAGCCAATTAGTCTGCTTCCTTAGGAAAAATAAACCGTGTGTCATTTACCTGTAAAAAATGGGTTTTTATCACCAAAGCTTCCTGGAGAAATAGCTGATTTCAGGTCTAGGGTAGAGATAGTACAAAGTGAGCTAGGATGTCTTGTGCCAGAAGCAAGGACGTGCTCAGAGACTGACGGGGACATGTCAGAAGGACAGTGGCACCAGCTTGGAGGGGCTGCTGCCCAAATGAGGACAATTTGTGCATCACAAAGACGAAAGGCAATGCAAGATTATAACACTGAATAAAAAGCAAAAATCCTTAAGTCCAGAAGAGAAGAAGGGGTGAGTAGAACTTCTCTTTATAGAAGAGCTCCAGCCGGTAGTGTCACAGCAGGAGAGAGTCAGGAAAATCACCATTTCACATCTTCAAATTTGAAGTCGATTCAAGCAGGTGGGTGCTAAAGCCACCGGATGAAAGTTGTTGAGGAACAGGATTCAGTCTCAAGATAGCAGCCCATAAATTATATACCATTTCAGAGGAGGGAAAGTACCTTTTAGTAGAGAATCTGGGGGATGGTACTTAAATTGAATGAAGCAATTTAGAATCACTCACAATGGGCCAGACTGACATTAGGAGCTTCCCCGTGGGACACAGAGAGAAGGATCTCATGGGCAGTGTTCTTACCATAAGTAGTTAGCTGAAGTATAATCCTAGGGAAATTATCTGACAAACTGGGATTCTGCAGAACGACTTTTTTCGAAAATGGCATTGTCAAGAAAGACAGAAAAAGGCAGGACGTCCTTCTAGAGACTAAGGAGATGAACGCAGTACAGTACATGAGCTTTGATTGGATCCTGGATCAAGAAAAAGCATCTATAAAGAAAATTGGGGGAACAGTTGGAAGTTTTGTATATGGGTTGTACATTAGCTAAGAAAGTTGACATTGGTAAAATATTAAGAGTGATGATGGTATTCATACGTTTAGGATTGAAGCGTCGTAATGTTGGCCAGCTACTTTGAAGTAGTAGCTGGTACGGGAAAAAAGTGCCTGTATGTGAGAAGGTGCAAATCTGACAGTATTTGTTATGAACCTAGGGGATGGGTATGTGGGTGCCTGTTTACTGTCCTTTCCATTTTTCTGTACATTGGAAATTTTTTTAAGTCAAAAATGTGGGAAAAATAAGATCGTCATGAATGTGTTCTTTAGATATTCTGTTTTATGTAACGACCCAGTTAAGAAAAAAACTCAGGTTATAATTTGCCTTTATTCTGTTTTTCTAGATGTGATACAACAGAAAAACTCAGAAATACTTTGGAATACTTAAGATCATTATTAAATGATTCTACAAACTTTAAACTTATTTACAGATATGCATTTGACTTTGCACGGGTGAGTTCTCTGGAGCCTCTCCAGATGTTTCCCTCCCCCACCCCCTTTTCTTATTGCCTTTTGAGGTTTGTTTTTACATGCTGCAAGCAACAAAGTTGAGTAAGTTACTCCCAGGATGCTAGTTAGACCTTCTTTCTACATGTACGCTTTCTAAACTAACTGATTCTGGGCAAAAATGTAGCATGTTAGCAGAAAGCTGTGATGGCAGACCTTCAGTTGTTCTTGAGATTGGCTTAGAAGTCAATTACAAATGGACATGCGGTAGACCGTTTTCTTAAATGTCTTTGAGACAGGCTTGGGAAAGCTTGTCATTCTGGTGAAACAGCAGACCTTCACCCATTGAGTTACCAGAGTAAGCCACTCAGGTAGAATCCAGCTTCCCTCTGGGTGCTGTGTTGTGTTTGGGAATCGTTTGAAGTTTAGACCCAAGCGGATTCCAGTGAACGTGACTCAGACATAATTTCTAGTCATCGTGCTGAAAAGTGAGCAATCTTGTTTGTCACGTGGTGAGGCCCATCTGAGTGTGTGACCGTGGTTCTGCTGGAGTGAATGAAGTCTCGTTTTCTCAGCCGAGTCACCGTGGGTGGGGAGTCCCGAGGCTCGGGCTGGCGCTGTGTTCATTCACACACAGCCCACGGCCCATACGGTTATACTCTATTCAGGAACGGTGTTGCGGTCTCTGTTAGGCTTGTGCATTTGGTGGATTCAGGTGACGAGGCTTTCTTGATTGATTGGGTTTTAAAGCAGAGAGTTCAGGGACAGAGAACTCTTTTTTTTTTTTTTTTTTTTTAAACATAATCACCATGCTGATCTTTTTCCCTTTTTACATGCGTTGACTCTGGTAGGTCAGCCCCAAGGGTTTACTGGACGGTAAATTCTGGTGCATCTGTAATAACACATTAGTAGTTCTCTAGCATGGCCTCATTTGTGAATTTTTGCATTTCTATAACCTACCAATAAAATCACAACACATCAAAGTTTATGTTAGAAATGATATGGTGCAGCTCAGACACAGTGTTGTACTAAATGGCATTTGTGAAGTTGTACATGGGAGTTATTTGCCTGATGCTTTTAGAATAGCTACATGGTTTTTAGGATTAACCATTTTATTACATGAGACCGGGTTCCTCCCAGAGTCCGCTGTTCTTGCTGTATGGGCGAAGTGTGTTTCAAAGCATTACAGCTTCTCACCAAAATAAGCCCTGTTTTCTAGCTTTTCTGTTTGGGGGTCAGAGATTGCCACACACCCGCTGCTTTAGCCCCGAGTTCCATTTTACTCCTCGCCCCGGCTTGCGCATCCGTGGCCCGTCAGTGTGGCCCGTCAGTGTGGCCTGTCGCAGAAGCCCCCTTTGCTGGCCTCTTCCTCGGTGCTTCCACCACAGCCTCACCACTCGAGGCCCTAGTTACTCCAGGCCTGCGCTGCCACAGTCACCTGGTTTCCACATCCTGTCACTTCTCATCCAGCATCCCGTCAGGAGGGTGTCCCTCGTCTGCCTTCAGCCCCAGGGTCACCGGGCCACCTTCCGTCTCTGCAGAGCCTTCCTTCCGCCCCCTGGGCCTTCAGGGTATGTCGTGCTTCGCCTTGTGTTCGGTGTGGCTGTCCCCCAACACACAGTGCGTGACAAGCAGGGGTGGGTTCAGCCTCCTTCACAGAGGAGGCGAGTGGGCTGCGGAGAAGCAGAGACATTGCACCATGGTCGCGCCGTCCATCAGCAGTAGATCCGGACTCAAACCCAGGGTCAGGTCCCACGTCCAGGCCACGGGGCCCTCGGGTTTCCTTTCTCATGGGACACATGTGTTGTGACGTCCAGCCCGCTGTTTGCTGAACCTGCTCTGGCCTTTCTGCTTTCCTGCCTTTCGTCATCGGGCCCCCCGCCCGGAGCCCTGCTTGCGCTCCCACAGCTCTCTGCCGCCTCGGGCTTCTGGGCCCAGCCACCCGCATCCCCTTGTCCCCCTGCCCACAGCCTCCCCTGCCCTCACACCCTCGGGGTCCTTCCCCCGCCCCCCGCCCACCACTGCTGCCGCCTCCAGCGCGGCTGTGGGGTTTGGGCACGGGCCTGCCTTGTCTCGGACGGAGCCAGGGAGTCGGCATTTTCCTTCGTTGCCTCCCCAGTAGCAGCCAGCAGAGATCCTTCCTTTACTGAGCGCTGCCAGTGAACTCCTCTTACCGGTAGGGAAGATGAGTAACTGCCGCCCATATTAGTCCTCACCAGACACATTCAGCTGGGCCGAAATACGCTCTGAGATGGCTTTGTCATTGGACCCTTCGGTTCGGTTTGCATCACCGCATCCGCCATTTTGAGGTGTTGTACGTGTTTTCGTTGGCATTCAGTTCCGTTGGCATTCAGTTCAAGATATTCTCCATTTTCCCTTCTGATTTCCTCTTTGACACGTTGGTTGTTTAGGGCACACACAGCACGTGTCATTTCAGTTCACCACACGTGTGGAGACTTGGTCTGCGGTCCAGAACACAACCTGCCGCGATGAATGTGTTTTTGTGTAAAACGCATAAAGAATGGGTATCCTGCAGCTGTTGGGTGAAGTGTTTTACGGCGGTCAGTTAGGTGGCGCGGGTTGATAGTGTTGTTCCGGTCTTCTCTGTCCTTCCCGTTACCTGCCTTCTGGGTTGTGTCCGTTACCGAGAGGAGCGATGAACTCTCCAGCTTTATTCCTCCTGTCGTTTTCATCACGTATTCTGAAGTGCAGACGTTAGGTGTACATACAGTTCATATGGTTGCAGATTTTTAAAGCATTGATCCTTTAGTATCATGAAATGTCTCTCTATCTCCAGTAATGTTCCTTGTTCGGAAATTTACTTTGTCTGATACAGATACAGCCGTTCCTACTTTCTTTTGATTAAAGTCTGCAGGATCTGTTTTTTTCCACCCTTTTACTTTAAACCCATTCGTGTCTTTATGTTTAAAGCAGGTTTCTTACAGGTAGGATATAGTTTCCTATGGATAACATATAGACAGTCTGAAAATACCCTCTCGAGATGCTTAAACCATGTACATTTAATGTAATTATCGGTATGGTTAAACTTACGTGTCCTATAGTATTTTTTTCCCCTGTTTGTCTCATCTGTTTTGTTCCTTTTTCCCCTTTATCATGATTTCTTGGATTGAGGTATTTTTTTTAAATGGTCCCATTTTAATCATTCCATTCCAGCATTGCCTTAATAGCTGCCTCTCTGTTTCATTTTTCTTGTGGTTGCTCTAGGCTTGATGTATACATCTTTATATTTTCACAATCTACAAATAATATTTTACCACTTTATGTATAATGCAAGAACCTTTACAATAGCAGACTTTACTTTTGCCCTCCCATACTCTCTGCTACCGCTGTGGGACATGGTACTTACTTGTCCCATAAATTTCACAGTATATTGTCTTAGTCTATTCAGGCTACTATAACAAGATACCAGAGACTAAGTAGCTTATTAAGTAACAGAAATCTGTTTCTTGCAGTTCTGGAGGCTGGGAAGGCCAGGGTCAAGGTGCCAGCAGGTTAGGTCTCTGGTGGTTGCCTGAAGCCTGATCTTGGATGGCTCTCTGCTGTACCCTCACGTGGCAGAGGGGAAGAGGGAGTTCTCTGGGGTCACCTTTTAGAATGGCATTCACCTCCAGCCTCATGACCTAACCACCTCTCAAAGGCCACATCTCCTAATACCCATGACCTTGGGGGTTAGGATTTCAACATACGAATTCAGGGGGAGCCACAAACATCAGACCATAGCATACATTGTTATCACTTTTGCTTTAAATAGACAAAGATATCTTTTATGAGCCATGTTTGTGCTCTTTGACGTAGATCCACATTTCCTCCTGGTATTCTTTGCCTTCTGCCTAAAAAATTCCCTTTAACATTCCTCATAGTACAGACTTTCTGGCAGTGAGTTCTCTAAAGTTAATTTGCCTTCGATACAGGAGGTGCTTCTCTGGATAAAAGATTAGAGATTGACTGTTAATATTCTTTAAATGATCTCTTTCCCTTGTCTTCTGTCTTAAATAGTTTCCGATGATAAGTCTGATGTTCATTTTTCCGTTGAACATAGTGTCTTGTTTTGTAGCTGGTTTTATTCATTTTCCCTCCTTTCTGGCGAGTAGATTACGATATGCCCTGGCATAATTTTCCTTCTGTTCATTCTGGTTAGGGTTTGTTCAGTTTTTTGAATGTGTGGACTTACAGTTTGGGAAAATTGTCAGCTATTGTTTCTTCAGCATTTTTTCTGTTCCCTCTTTCTGTCTTTCTGGGTCAGGAGTTAACACCTGTGTTAGAAGCTTGATTTTTGTTCCACAAGCCAGTGATTCCATGTTCAGTTTTGGGGTCTCCCCTTACCCTTTGTAATATTTCTTATGATGCCTGCTAATACTGATTTTTTTCTTCTTCAGTGTCTAATTCTGCTGTTAATCCTGGCCTGTTTATTTATCATTTTAGGTGCTGTATTTTTCAGCTGGAGAAGTTCCATCTGAGCCTTTTTTATATCCATTTCTCTCCTCATTATGTGATAATATCTTCTACCTTCTTGAACATCTAGAACATGTTTATGACAGGTGTTTTAAAAACTCTGTTTCCTGGTACCATCACGTCTCTCGTTTTTACGTATCTTTCTATTCCTTAATTTTTGTCTTGATTGTGATCATATTTGACAAGTTCTCTGCATTCCTAGTAGTTTTTTTTTTTTTTTTTTTTTTGGCTTTTGATTGGATGCCAGGTGTTATTGGTTCCTGAGTTTTGCTGTATTCCTTTAAATAAGATTGAGCGTAAGCATTGTCCTGGTGTACAGTTATAGTTCCTTGGAACCAGACTGATCCTATGAAAGTCGTGGTCTGGAGCAACCTTCAGTTTTGGGATGATTCAGCCCCACTGGTAAGTCTCTTTTGAGGCTCTACCCAAGGCCATGTGTATTAGATCTTTCCACTGTAGCTGGTGGGAACACAGGGTTTTCCCCAGCCCTGCGGAGGTCTGGGACTTTCTTCTTACTCCTTTTCAGTGAGTGGTTGCTGCCTTCCCTATACTCAGTCTCTTCTCGCACTTGCACAGATAAGTCCTTGGCCAATGACCAGGGGAGACACTCTATGGATTTCCAGATACCTCTCTGTGTAGGCCCCCACCTTGCTGGTATTTTGTCCCACAAATCATAATCACCTTTGCCTCCTTGAACTACAGCCTCTGTCCTTTCCAACTCAGCAAGAACCCCTGGGCTTGGTTTGGCTTCTTCCTCCTGTGTTCTGGGTTGGAACCTGCCTCAGAACAATGAGCGGGTATCACCCTAGGCCTTCTGTCCTGTCTCCTTCTAGCGGTCATGGTCCTGTGCTGCCTGTTGTCCATCGTGTGACAGCCATCATTTCAGATAATTGGTCCAGTTTCCCAGTCTTTCAAAGTGAGAGGGGAAATCTGATTTCTCTAACTTCATCTTGGTTGGGAAAAGTCCATCTCCTCTTTTTGCCCTCTAATATTTATTTTTTCCTTACTAAGAAAGAACTCCTAGAGGTAATAACATATAATTAACACAGCAGACCTTTTAAAACCAAACTTTTAACAGAAATTAAGCTTTCTTATTGTTTCAGTATCCTAAGTATTCGCTATTATAAATAACAATGGTTTATGTTAAATACTTCCAATTATACTTTAATATATGAGGAAAGAAGCTATGATACAGTACCAGAAGATGGCAAGATGACCTCTTTGACATCTCTCCACCAAGATTACATAGCCCTATGAATGTGATGGGTTTTTTTCCCTCACTTTCAAACTTGTAGCCAATTAAAAATAGTGGTTTGTTGTCATTATTTTTCTAACTTAATTTTTGACTTGAACTTACTTTTATAGTCTCATGGATGTCTTAGAATTGTGAAACTTTAGAGCTGAAAGAAACCACAAGAGACCATGTGGTCCAGTGTTGTCATTATGCAGATGTTGAGACTGGAAACCAGAGAGGAGGGAACAGCACGCAGAGCCACCCTGCCTTCCCTGACTTCACAGTCCCCATCTTGTGGTGTCTTGGTGGAGGAAGATGGTGGAACACACACATTCAGGGGTTGAAATGGCCAATTCTTTCATACAAGTGGGCATTTTTGCAGAAGGGTTCCGCCCCCAAATGTAAATATTACTACATAAGCAAGTATCATTATATGGACTCATTTAAAATAAAACAGCCATTTTTTCTTGATTCTTTTTTTAAGGATCTAGTGAGAATAAGATTGGACAAATGGAATGAGGTAAAAGACTAAGCATAGTAATTTGTGTTGATCTGGGAAGAGTTATTAAATATGGTACATTTGGTTTTTCCTGTTTTCTATGGCAGAGGCAGGTAGCCAGCTGCGGTCACGGGGCGAGTGGACACTCAGAGTTTTGAGGAGGGGACATGGTGGGCCGAGGGGGACGCGCAGCCCCGTCGTAGCCCTGAGAGGCGCAGGCCCCGTCCGGCCCGGAGCAGAAAGGAGAGAGAGGGGACGTGGGGGGCCTCCTAGAGTGCGGGAGATGATCCGGATGGACAGACCGGAGAGATCCAGACGGACAGACCGAGGGCAGGAAGAGGAGGTGGGAGGAGCCACCGCTGGAGGCAGGGAGGCCTTCCGTTGAGGCGCCGGGAAGAGTGGGCAAGTTCTCTGGCGGGAGTTCTTGACCCCGCACTCCTGGAGGTCCAGCTTGAAGAAGTGGAACCGGAGGGCTCCACGGAGGCAGAAGAGCCCGAGCGCCCCTTCCTGGGAGGCGCGGTCGCGGGCTTAGTGGGCGGCAGGCTGCTCCCGGCCCTGGCAGGGTGCTCCCCGCGGCTGGTGCGGTGCTCCCCGCGGCGGTCCCCGGCGGGGCGCGCTTTGCGGGGGGCGGGCCCCGGTGCCCGGGCGGGATGGCAGAGGTCACACGTCTCCCTCTAAGTGAAACAGCAGCTGAGTCATTTCCCTGCAAACCAGCAACGCAGAAGCTGATAAGGAGCATTTCGCAGGCCTGGCGCAGCGGCCCGTGTCGGCAGAGAGTTGGGCCCGACGCCGACGCCGACCGAGTCCGCTGCGATCTCGGAGCCACTGGTCTTCTCTCCTCGCGTGGGTCGGTCTCGGGGCGTCAGCGGCGCAGTCGCCTCGTTTCCCTGTCTACGCCCCCGCCGCACACACCCGTCCGCCGTGCCTCCGCTTTCTTCTGCTCTTCGTTGTGAATTCGGAAGAAAATAGGGGGTGGTCCCGGGGGAGGATGAAAGTAGGCAGGAGGGGCGGTGCGCTCACCCCCGCTTCCTTACCCTGGGCAGCGGTCCGGGGCAGACGCGGTTGCTCGGCCGCATCGGTCCGCGGGGCAGACGCGGTTGCTCAGCCGCATCGGTCCGCGGGGCAGACGCGGTTGCTCGGCCGCATCGGTCCGCGGGGCAGACGGGGTTGCTCGGCCGCATCGGTCCGCGGGTTGCTCGGCCGCATCGGTCCGCGGGGCAGACGGGGTTGCTCGGCCGCATCGGTCCGCGGGGCAGACGGGGTTGCTCGGCCGCATCGGTCCGCGGGGCAGACGGGGTTGCTCGGCCGCATCGGTCCGCGGGGCAGACGCGGTTGCTCGGCCGCATCGGTCCGCGGGGCAGACGGGGTTGCTCGGCCGCATCGGTCCGCGGGGCAGACGGGGTTGCTCGGCCGCATCGGTCCGCGGGGCAGACGCGGTTGCTCGGCCGCATCGGTCCGCGGGGCAGACGCGGTTGCTCGACGCGGTTGCTCGGCCGCATCGGTCCGCTGGGCAGACGGGGTTGCTCGGCCGCATCGGTCCGCGGGGCAGACGCGGTTGCTCGGCCGCATCGGTCCGCGGGGCAGACGCGGTTGCTCGGCCGCATCGGTCCGCGGGGCAGACGGGGTTGCTCAGCCGCTAGCTGTAAAGCTGATGCGACTGCGCTGCCTGAACCGTTCTCAGGGAGGTGCTGTGCTACTCACCCAAGAGCTCGGGCGTGGACTTCACCGACTGGTTGATGACGGTCCTTCAGCTCCCCGTGCCTCAGTTTCCTTATTTATAAAGTGGGGGTTAGAATAGCCCCTGTCCTGACAGAGCCGTTGTATTAAATGTGTTTCAGTATAAGGCTCCTTTCACAGCTTTTGGTGCAGCTGAAGTAGTCCTTAAATTACCCTATAGAATTAGGAACAGTTGTTCAATTATTCTACACTGACATGGTTTAGGTTGTCTGCAAAGCTCAAGTTCCAAATAATGACTTGTTTTCCAAGAGTAGTGCTTACAGTCAGGGAATCTGTGCCAAGTAAAATGACAAGGAAAGACTGTTGGCAGATTTTTTTTCTTTTGTTTTAAAGGAAGCGTCAATAGTTTAGCTTAATTAAGTAATTGTTTTGCAAACATTGTTATCTTAATGAATGCTGGGTAAGTTCTAAGAGCAAAACTATTTCACTTTTCCCAGTGGAAGGGCACTCTTGGGTTTTTTGACATTTTGCTTGTTTTTTCACATGCATTAAAAAAAAAAAAAAAAGACTCCCACTTGAAAAACTGATTTATTGTATTATCAGTTTCAAAAACAGAACCATATCAAAATTCGAGTTCTTTAGCGCTATCTTTACCTTGCATTTGTTCCCTTAGGTAGCTGTGTTTAGGAGGACTGCGTTTTTGCTTTCTTTTTTATAATGCCAGTGGTGACTTAGAAGAATTGCAGGGCATGTGTCATAGGTCTTCAGTTTAGGCCTTTTGATTTCACGCACCAATTTCTGCCTTGGTATTTTCCATTTATGTTTGTGAGTTGTAGTCACTGTTGGTTTCTTGAGTTCACCTAGTCTCTCTTGAAAACAAGAGGGATTTTTTTTTTAAGGTTTTTTTTTTCTTTATACTTTTAATAATTTGGGGCTCCCCTTTTCACATACAAGTTTTTTTTTTTTTTTTAAGATTTTATTTATTTATTTGACAGACAGAGATCACAAGTAGGCAGAGAAGCAGGCAGAGAGAGAGAGAGAGGAGGAAGCAGGCACCCTTTTGTGCAGAGAGCCTGATGTGAGGCTCGATCCCAGGACCCTGAGATCATGACCAGAGCCAAAGGCAGAGGCTTCAGCCCACTGAGCCACCCAGGCGCCCCATTTCACATGCAAGTTTTAAGCTGTTAACACTGTGAAAATTGGAAATAGAGAATCTGGAAGTTGGGAACCTCTTGTACAGAATATCTAGATACCTAGGTGGTGACATACTCATTTTGTAATACCGTATTTACATATTTAAATCGCTTTGTTTCTGTTATTGTTAAGTCATTTGAGCCATTTAAGAAAAAAAGTGCTTAATTTTCATATTTTACAAGAAGACCTATCCTGGAACAGTCTTACATAAACCAAGGTAATTTTTATGTATATATTAAATATATGTAAATAGGTACTGCAACTTTAAATCAGACCTTGATAAACATCATCACTTTCTACATTCGCTGCTGTTAGACTTTAGCTTGAGGAATGCATTTAATCCAGAGATGACACATAACTTCCTCAGATCTCCAGAGTACATTCCTTTGGTTTTACGGCTGCCCCACGAAGAGGCCCGATTCGTCTGTAACTGCGCTTTTAAAAATCTCTGTTTAAGGAAGACAGCAAGGCAGAATCTAGTTCTAGTTGTGTGTTGTAGGGAGTTAGTTTATCCTTGGTGTCTAGAACCTGTTTGGTTCCTATTATTACTCGAAAAATAAACTTCTTTTCTAAGCTGTTCTCCTAGACAATGGAAGTGCGTGCAAGAGATACCCCCACTTCTTGGGTCAGGAGTAGGCAGGAAGGAAAGTTTGGTTTCTTCTCCTTTAGCCTTGATGGGCCTTTGGGGGTGCTGACGGGCTCTTGACAAGACTGCCTCAAGGTCCTTTCTGCTTAGATTCTGTCCTTGAGATGCAGAAATCTGTCCTTTGCTCCCTGGTTGCTCCAAGAGCAGAGGGTCATCAGGTCAGTGTTGACAGGGTACTATTCAAATTTCTCTCAAGGAGCTTCAGTATTTCTTTGTTGTACTCCTTGAATTTGTTAAGGTGATTTTTTTTTTCTTTTTTTTAACTGCCCATGATGTCGATGGCTGCCTCATAGCATCCTAGAAGATTCTTTTCACTTCTGATTGGGAGCCCTTTTGCGGAGACGGCCATTAGGATCATTGTCTAGAACCCCCTGGGCGTGTCTCCAGTTTTGCTGGTTAGGAGATGTGTGCTGTGGGAGCTCTCAACCGTGCTGTTCCCAGGAACTTTGAGCGTTTCCATTCATGGTCATTTGCACTTAGTCTGTATCCCCCCCACTGGCAATGTTGGTTTTCAGCGAGATGCCACCGTTCAGACCGCGAGTGCGTCCATAATATCTTTCTCTTATTTGCTAGGCAGAAGATGGTGTTAGTGATTGCGAGCTGCCGGCTGGCACCCTTGCAGAGCAGGAGTAAGTGAGTGCTGTTCAGCTTCCGGTCCTGTGAGTCTGATGCCTTTCCTCCATGTTTTGGCATCACTGCCAAACACATGCATTGAAATTCCTTCATGATCATCAGTTTGTCAGATGATTATATTGTTGCAAAGAGTCTGTCCAGGTCCTTTGTATCTTTTTTTTTTTTTTTTTTTTGTCACCTTAGTGTATGTCCATCGTGATGGGGACAGAGGCATTGATGTTGGAAGAAGGCACACCTGTATCAAGGCAAGACTAGCGACGTTAGGCGTAGTGAGCGATTACAAACTCCTCAGGGGGAGAGGGTGTGCAGGACGCCGGTGGCCTCAGCCCTGTGCTACCTGAGCGGTTGTTCAGCAAATGAACTTTGGGCCCCGTCCCGTGGTGCCGCGTGTGTTTTCAACAGTTTGCTCGTTATTTTATTTTTTTGTGGATTGCTTTATAGTGTGGTGTGCTGTTGCTGTGTGCCACACCCGTGTAACAGGGTAAGGGGAAGTTGTCCCTTTGCTTGCACAGTGCCTCGCAGAAGTGTGAGCCCCTGTAATGCAGCAAACCGAGGAGGGTGGTTGGTGAGAGGTGGGCAGTCTCAGGCGCGCCTCTCCTCCTGTCCTCCTCTCCCTGGGAGTGAGTCCCGCAGCCCTGAGCAAGAGCATATGCGTGGCCAGGAGACAGGCAGAGAACGCCGTGGAAAGGAGGTCCCACCTGTTTGCATGGAACTGTGGAGCTGGGCCCCCACCATCATCAGACTCCGTATGCGTGGCCTGTAATGGAGAAGGGGGACTTGGACCAACTGACCTGGTCTGTCGGGGAACAGTCCTTAACCCTTTGCCACTGGGACGGAAGACAGACCTGTTGCCCATCTTCCTGTATCTGCATCTGCCCTGTGTACTGTTGTTGAGCGGGGCCCTCCCATGGGCCGTATTGTTCAAGTCCTTTTACTTTCAAATGCAGTGTCACGGCCAGAGATGCCGTGTGTACTAGTGAGCACCTCAGTGTTAGAGTCCTCGAGGTAACAGTTAATTTGGTCGCAAGGTATGTGTGGCTCAGACGTGGCTGACCGGGGTGGTCCCAGCATCATCCCTGAATCTGACGAACACCGAGATTCCGTCCCAAGCGGGATGGCCAGGCGCTCACTCTCCCTTTGTCGAAAATCCTTTTGCCCATTTCCGCTGTAGTAAAAATACCACAAGGCGGCTAGCTTCGGGTATGTGAGGTTACCGCTCATGGGCCCAGGTCCTCGGTCCCTTTACTTAGAAACAGCCTGCTTGTATTTCTGGAATGGAAACTTGTGGGAAAGGTGAGAACGAGAAAGTAGGATCCTTCATCGCAAGTAGAAGTGAACTTGAACTTAATCTGCCCATATTCAGGTTTATGTATTATTGCTTTTCTGGTTTCCTTATAAAATGTTGTCTTTCCCTTGGCTACTAGTTAGGGGTGTTCTGCTAAGATATTCCACATCTAATAAATCCAAGGTAAGGAGGACTGCAGCACAGCACGTTAGACACTTTGCTCCCCAGTGCGTGGATGCGTTCATCCTCTCGGAATCTCCAGAGCCCCAGCATTTATTAGGAGTTGATTTAATTCCAGCTTTTTAGGTTCAAGAAAAACAATGAAAAACACTTAGCAGTGAAATAAAATTGTGGGAAAAAATGATTTTTCTTAAGGAAACCTGATTCCTAAGCATGGAAATCGAAACCTTTAAATTCCATTTAGTAAAGTTACAGGCTTTGGGGTCCATAATTATGATTTGGATAATTATTGTAAATGTCGCAGCAAGTGATTGAGTTGTAGATTTTTCTTTATCCCATGAAATGATCATAGATACCGTGACTACATAACTAATCGCTTTTGCATTAGGGCGATCCCTCCGTTGACATGAATCTTGCCCACGGTAAACTGACAGCACCGAACTGATTAAGCCGTCGCTTGCATTTGAACCATCCCCCTCCCCCACCTCAGGTTTGGTTCAGGGTTTTTATGGTGTATGACAAATGAGCTGTTTACTAATTTTGTGTTGAAGTGAAATAGAAATTTGGATTATTGGAATTTATTATTTGGGGGCATCTGGCTCATCCTTGTTTTTGTTTGTTAAACAGGAAAAGGACCAGCGCAGCCTAGACATAAACACTGCCAAGTGCATGTTGGGACTGTTATTAGGAAAAATCTGGCCCCTTTTTCCAGTTTTTCACCAATTCTTAGAGGTACCAAATTGTTATTTTATGGAATGTATGTTTGCTTGCTTAGAACTACCAAGTATACTTTATTTAACCATTTCACATAATTTTCTGTTTGTTGTACTTTTCTGCCTATAGGAATGATGGTGACATAATCGTTGTCCGTGAGCAGTTCCCCGTTTTCTCTGAGGCTGTCTGGGGGGGACGGGGTGTCTGTGCCGCATCACTTCCGGGTGCGGGTGCATCGGAGACGGCCATGGCTCTGTCCTTCCCGCTCTCTTGCCCCCCTTGACCTCCGCTAGGATATCCTGCTCTGGATAGCAGCAGTAAAACAAGCTTTACTTTCTTTTGTGGCTGTAGATGAATTTCCACTCTTATGAAGCAAAGGTTCAGAAACAGCTGGGCACCTTCTGATGATAGGAGTTGGTCCTGTACTCTCTATCTCCAAGAATGCGGGCACCTAGCTCAATCTAAGGGTTAGGCACACTGACGGCATCTCCCTGGGTTTCCATTTCCTTTGCGTTTGCATTAGAAAAAGTCTCCAGAGCTTGACTCCACCGAGGTTTGCTTGCTCTAAGTGTTAATGATCAAACGTTTTGAGCTGCTCGTTATCGGAGCTGGTTCTGATGCCCTGCGGTACTGTAGGACCTGAAGGCAATGGAGACGTACGTTTCAGCTCCGGGGTTGTCACGGACGGCATCCTTATTGCCCTCCAGACCCAGACCCCTTAAAGAGTGCCCTTTGCTTCAAAGGACGAGGGTCCTGGGTCTTTGAGAAAAACTTGGGCCCTACCCTGACTCCGGCTTCACTCTTTCCTTAATCTTTCTTACAGCCCACTTTATGCAGTGATCCAGAAAAACTTTCAGCTGATCTGATTCTTTGAGGATTGTCACTAAAAATTGCTTTTAACGGTCACTAACCAGGGACTCCTCAAGACGGGTATAAGATAGAGTTTTTACTATAAGAAGTATTTATTGATGGGACAGTCCGTGGCTACAAGCGATCTGTTCTAATTTCTCTGGCCATCCCATGAAATGTTAGCTTTCTTCGAACAATGAGTAGAAAGAAGTCCTGTTCCCAGAGTAGAGCAGAATTTGAGCCTCGGCGCAAGGAGTTTTGTAGCTGAAAGACCTTGCCGCAAGCCAGTCTGACTTTGCATGGTTCCAGGAGCATCTGTAGCTGTTTCCAAGACTGATGTTTGCTTTGAGTTGCTTCAGAAGTTCAACTTGAGGTCTGTGCTTTGTTCTTCTTTTACATTAGTTGGCTTATTTTTTTTTTCTTTTCAAAGGACACAGGGAGTGTTTCCTTTGAGCTTCTCTTGTGTTTGCACCCTCAAAACCGTGGGCTCAGCTCTCTCTGCTTTTCCCCTCCTCGTATTGGTTCCCAGTGTTCCTGACTTTTAGTGGGTAGGATTTAAAAACTGTTCAATCTGAGTTTTAATTTTTCAGTCCTTATACAGGAATTGTGTACTTTGAAAAAAAAAATACCTGTGGCATATTTTTTGTCTGAGTGGAATAGGAGAACTACTTCATGGGTGTTGTGATTTATTACTTTTATGATCAGATTCCAGGTTTGAATGATTAGAACAGTAACTCTCTCCAACAGCTAGAGCACCTAGCTCTGAGCCCGCTGCTAGCCCTTCGTCAGTTCCTGGAGAGTAACTTCCTGCTGTGTGTGTACTTGACATTGAACGTGCTGATCAGGCCAGGGATTATTAATGGGGAGCTACTCTTTATTTAGCACCTGCTTTCTGCCAAGCACTGAATGAGGTACTTTACATAAATTATCTCTTGTAATTCTTGCAGAATCTCTATGAAGTAGGTTAATAAGGGCTTTGGCAGTCTAGAAATTTCACTTCTAGGGATAAAAATCATTTTTCTTTGACGTGCTTGTCATTTTGTGTTGCGCCCTCATAATATTTTCCTAATGGGAATTGTCATCTTAAGTTCTACTCTTGCTGTCTTTAATCCCTCTCCTAGATTGGTGCTTAACATACCTCAAATGAAAGAGTTAACCTTCATGAACTTTATTAAGTTGATGCACACAGCCGTTGAAACTGGGTCATTTGTTCATTGTAAGTGTCAGTAATTCATGTTACTTTTCCCTCCATCAGCAATCAAAATATAAAGTTATTAACAAAGACCAGTGGTGCAATGTGCTAGAGTTTAGCAGGACAATTAACCTTGACCTCAGCAACTACGACGAAGATGGAGCGTGTAAGTACCGGGCACTGGCTGTGCACTCATGCTCGCTCTCTCTCTCTCTCTCTCTCTCTCAGTCTCTCTCTTTCTCTCAATCTCTCTCTCTCTCTCTCTCTCTCTCTCTCTCACACACACACACACACACACACACACACACACATACACATCAACCCCGCCCCCATCCCAGTCGCCCCATCCATCAGCGCACCCTCCTCACTGGGAAGAGCCTTATAGCCGCTTTGTTTTCTCTCTTTCTTCAGGGCCAGTTTTGTTGGACGAGTTTGTGGAGTGGTATAAAGACAAACAGATGTCCTAGGACTTTATGCATAGCAGCGAGAGAGTCACTGTTACCACAGATCTGTCAACCATTAGCCATAAATTGCTGTTTGTATCCAAGCGCATGCTGCTTTTCTTGCACTGTCTCCCGTTTGCAGGGACGTTTTGGTGTTTGCTATTGAACGGGCCGGCTCTGCTTGCTGTGTAGCCTCGTCCTCTTGGCAGGCTGCTTTGCAGTTTGTACCTAACACTACAGATTGGTGACTTGGCCAGTGCCCTCACTGTGATGATGTGTATATTGCTGTTTAAATTTTGTATATGTGTATAAAAAGACAAAGCTTCACCTAGAGATTATTTCTGCAAAACTGTATTGTAAAAATAATTTTTGTGGCATATTTCTAGTCCCTTTTTTCAAACGAACCAGTTATACTCTATTTGGTCTCCAGTGTAGCATTTCAGAACACAAGAGAGAACAACCTTTACCATAAGCGAATGTTGCCAGAATTAACCTCATCGTTTAAGAGGCCAACTAGTGGAAAGAGGTGCGAGTCAGACCTTCTCAGAGGCACACGCCAAATATAATTTGGTTTACTTCAATGTGAGTGTTTTTAAATGATGGAAGGAACAATTATTTGAACATCTCGACACGTACCATGCCACAGATGCTTTCCACCATGCAGAGTGTAGGTTTTTATTCTCTGATGTTAGGCCGTAGTAGTTTGAATATTGGTACAAATGAACAAATTAAAATTGCACCTTTTTTAAATGAGTTTGAAACTCTTGTAAACTTCCTTTGCTGTTGTTGTTTTTGTTTTTGTTTTTGTTTTCTCTTTTGCCTTCTCCTTGTCAGTGTTGGGTCTCCCGATGCTTCCCGTGCCATTCTAGGTAACATTGATTTTGCCTGCTCCGTGGAAACCTGATGGTTTGCTGGCAGTTTGTAACCACAAAGCACCTTTAGTTGTGGTTTAGATTTTTAGTTAAGCTTTCATGGTGTCTAATTTTCTAGTTTTTTTGGAAAAAGAACTATACTATAAGTGAGAGGTGTTTTGTTTCATTTTCTTTCATGCTAGGCTTTTCCTGGCAGAATGTCCATTGCAGGCAATGGACACGAAACCACCAGCATTGAGCTCATTTTATCACACAGTAGGACCTTTCCTAGAGGGGCCACTCGTCATTCATTACCCGAGTAGTTTGTACAGAAAGGTGATAGCCATTATTTATGTGGATGAGGAAACGAGAGTAAACAGGACGGTATTTTTAGGTTTGTATTTTATGTCTTTTTTTTTTCTCTTTTTTTTTTTTTTCCTTGCCTTACCCTTCTTGAGGAAATGTATAGATAACCTGTTTCCCCCTCAACTATCTGGTGCTATTGAATGACTAATTTAGTCCCTAAAGTTTTGTGAAAACATAAAAGTCTAATGATTTAAACCGATAAAAAGCTAATGGTGCATTCGGACAGGTGCATGCAGTAGGTATGAGCAAGATCCGTGATGGGATAATGATTGGAAGAGGTTCGGGTTATCACAAAATCTGGCCAAAAAAAATCTCTTGGACTAAATGTGAACCTTTAAATGGCATTAAATGAGCAAAAGCACACAGACAATGCTACTCCTGACCACTATGTCACAGTTTCTTTGCAAACAGTGTTTGGATTTTCATATTATTTTCTCCCTAACTGAACCACCAAAGACAGAAATTTTGTATGTATATACGGTGTGTGTGCATATACAAAATCATGATGCGGTAGAATGAAATCACTCCCTTTTTCTACCAAAAAGAAAGGTTTGGTTTGCTGTGAAATAAACCAGAAGTGTGAAAAACTCTGTAATGATTAAGCAGACTTCATCATTCCTTGCTTAGGAATGGTAGACTCGCCTCTCTACCTTATAACCTCATACCAGTTTGCACAAGTTAATAACCGAAGAGAAGAGAAGGTGTTGATGCAAGCACAGCCCTCGGGACCGATCTGTTCCATCCCAGCAGGTGCCTGGTGTTCCAGGGGTGATGGGCCAGAGGCAGGTGTGAATTTGTGAAGAACTTGATTCATTTTCAGAAGTATCCCTCAAAGTTAAAAAAAAAAAAAAAAAAAATCACACTTTAAAGGCAATAGTTCTTAGATTCGATCCGCTCTAGTTTTGTTCAAACAAGTAGAAATCATAGATGAAATTATTTTCAGAGTTACGGTTAGTACTGGAGAATGTTTGGGAACACTAAGCACAGTTAATCCTAACATAAGAGGATGGTTACGGGGAGATGTTCCATTTCAGCCACTGTGAACATTTTGATCAGTGGGGAAGAAACCCAAGGGAAAACTATTCGTGATCTGGAATATGGAAAGTAAGTATCCCCAAGCAGTGACCATCTCGTACATTTAGAAGACTCCAGATAGTTTTCGAGCTCCCTTGAAAAGGAAGCCTCTGTGCCTGTGGACTGCTTGCCCTTGGCTCTTGATTTTATGCAGTTATTTTTAGGGAGACGAAAAGGGGCCAAACGAGTAACAAGATGCTTTTCTTTTTAAAAAATGTCCCTAAGTTACATAAAATTGAGCAGTCATCAGACACTTACTTACTGGCTAATGTTCAAGAAATTAGGGTGCCTTCTTCTGGTTTTTCTTTCTTACCTGTCTACACCCTTTCTCTCTTCCCACGGTGTCTTGAACTACACATTGCAATACTCTGTCGTCATGATAAAACTTTGCGGTGTTTACTGGTAGGTCAGAAATTTCACGATTGGATTTGCCATAAACACCCACTGTAATGTTACATGCAGCCTTTTCAAAGCATGAACTCTGAATTAAAAAGTTTTTACAAATCCAACTAGACAAGCCTCTAACCTTCTCCTTTAACAACACACATCTGTTGCCTCTCCGTCTCCATTTTAACAGTGCTTTTGAAGTTTATACGGAAAGCTTTCCGAGTTAGTGTGTGCCCTTGGTTTTTATTCTTATGACTGCTAAAATACCTCTGTAAGCCTTATCTTTTATTCTTTCATATGTTGTATAATAAATGTATAAAATTCATTGACCAACTAAGTGTTGGGTGTCTGTAAATGAGACCAAAACGTGGGTTGCTTTTCATCCTAAGGCCTTTCCCTGGGGGGTTACTGTTAAACGGACGGCAGCCAGCCTGTAACTGTGAACGCTTCGTGTCGTCAGTATCTGCATTCCGCCCATAGACGTGTGCAAGTTCTGTGACTCCAGCTTAACTGAAACCCTGTTCTGCCACCTAACTTGAGTACAGCAAACTGGTTTTAGGTTTTAATGGAATTGATGTAAAATGATATCCCATAAATAAAAAGTATTTGTGTTTGGTTTCAGAACCGATTCGTGAGTTCTTTCTTCTCATCTTGGGATTTTGCTTCAAAAACCACTTAAGGTAGTTTTAAAGCATTTTCTCTTTTACTTTTTGGTCCCTCCCTCCCCCGCCACCAAACTCTTTATACCGAAGAATCAAAGCTACAGAAAAAAAATTCAAGAAATATAATGAACTTCAACCCATCCATATACTTATCACCTAGATTTTCTGCCTGTTAACGTTTTGCTGCCTTTTCTGTGGTGTTCTGAGAGTGTGTGTGTGTGTGTGTGTGTGTCTGTCTGTACATACGTACACTTCTCTCTGTGGATAGATAACACTTTTCTTCCTGAACCAAGAGTAAATTACATTATGATGCTTGATACCTAGTTTTCGAAGCAAGGACAGTTTAAGAACCACGATACAAGGATCACACTCAAGAAATTTCACATTGATACAGTTCTATTACCTAATAAACAGTCTAGATTAAAATCTCTCTCTTCATACCAATATTGGCCTTGATAGCAATTTCATTTGTAATCCGGGGAAAAGCACCATACGTAGCTGTCCTGCCTCTCTCTAGTCTCTTCATCTGGAACAGTACAAACCCTCCTCAGCCAGACAGTGAATTAAAAAGATACGCAATCATACGCTGCAGATTTCTAAAACTGAGCTAATGAGTGCTTGGAAAATGCCAGAGCCAGGCAGAAGTGCCCACTTCACTGCCTCTGGTACTACCGTCCAATTAGTTTCTAGCGAGTATCAGCCCTGCTTAGCACTCTGAACTTGTCTGATGGTGGAGTATCAGCTCGCCAATGACAGACCTCTGGCACAGCGCGGGTGCCCCGAAAATGCATGTAGAAGGAAGCAAGTCACAAGACCGTGCAGGGCAGAGAATCGTGAGGACCTAAGAAACCTCACATAAAGATCAGAGAACCCACAAGGACTGATCCAGACTTTTATTTAAGACTCCCAGGAGCTTGAAGACAAGACAGGAGGTAGAAGACAAGGTTCCTAAAACAATCTCCATTTTAAATTGGTGACACAGATGGGCTTTCTGCTATCATTTGGACCAAAGCTGGGCTCAACTCTGGAAAATCCTCTTGCAGACGCCTACAGAGTCGGTAGGTGGAGATGAAGGAAAAGCTTCATTGGCTATGGACGGCCAGCACTGGGAGAGGGCCAGCGGTAGGTCGGGCCCAACCTGGGCCGCAGGGAACAGCAGAAAGTCATGAGGCACTTTGTGCAACCCTACAAAGCAGGAACACGAGGTGGGTTTCTCTGGGCAATACTAGTCCGCATAAAAACCCCAGTCATTGAAATGAGGTTCTCCAGCAATGTAATGAGCAGGATGCCCCGGGGAGGGCATAGATGACTAATGCCTGCCCCCCCACACACACACGCGCACACGCACATGCACATGCACACGCACACACCCAGCTTGAGCTGCATTGCCGCAGACCTATGAAAGCAAGAGGTTACAGGATGGTTGCTCCAACAGAAGCACATTTTTAAAAAAAGATTTTATTTATTTGACAGATCACAAGAAGGCAGAGAGAGGGCGGGGGTGGAGGGGAAGCAGGCTCCCTGCTGAGCAGGGAGCCCGATGCGGGGCTTGATCCTAGGACCTTGAGATCATGACCTGAGCCAAAGGCAGAGGCTTTAACCCACTGAGCCACCCTGGCACCCCTGGAAGCGCATTTTTAAAAGACAGCTATTTGAAATAATGGGACATAGAGGCACAGTGAACAGAAAATGGAAAACATTACCTGCAGGAAAAGATGGAAGATCACGGACTCCGCCCCAGAGCTAGAGGAGTGAGGAGGGGAGGGAGCTCCCGGACAGCACCTTTCTTGATTCATCTGAACCCACAGGGAGGCAGGATGTGCTCCCCACAGAGCAACATGCATCCCCCCTTTTGACTCCCCTGAACCTTCTCCCCATATCTTCGTGTGAAGAAGGAACTTCCAGGTAGAAGATGAGAAAGAAGCTTCTGTGATCCCTTTAAAGAAGAATTGCCCGAGGAACCTAGTGACAGCTTGGATGGGGGAAACCTAGCGCGTGAGGAAATGATACAAGAGCCTCCTGGCCCTGTCTACTAGCCTAAGCCCTGGGGGCAGAAGGGAATCCCAAACAGCTTGCTCACCGCTCTTGGCACATTCAGCAGCAGACGGTCGGGTTTATTTCCCACCAGAATCTGTTCGTAACATTTATCTTTAATTGCCACAACAAAACCCAAAACCGTCCCCTGTGTGCAAGTCCTTGCTCAGAAATTACAGTGAGTAAGTGGGCTATGCTGACAATAATAATTGGAAACTGAGAAACACAAATTGTCTACGGTAATTAAATGGAAATTTTTTAAAAACATCATTTAAAATGTAATCTCTTCTGAGGAAATGTATTCAGTCCTTTGGAAATAACGCCTTTGCAACCACTCTCTGAAGCATGTGGGCTGTGAAGAGCCGGGGCGATGAGAAGGTAAGCTGAGGAGGGTTTTGTGTTTTGGTTTTTTTGTTTATTTTTTTGCCTCTGGCACTTACTAGCTGAGACATCTGGGAATTGCCGAAATTTGAATATTTGAAATTCAAACTAGTGTTTTCTAGAAATCTCGGGATAAATGTGATGATGAGGAGAGTTGCAGCTGTACTCACAGCCGGTGAACTCATTCACCAAAAAGTTGTCACCAACTTTCAATAGTATATTAAAAGCCCCCGCATTTCGGGGCGGCTGAGTGGCTCAGTCTGTTAAGTGTCCGACTCCTGATCTTGGCTCAGGTCATGGTCTCAGGGTCGTGAGATTGAACCTCATGGCAGGCTCCGTGCTGGGCGTGGAGCCTGCTTAAGATTCTCTCCCTCTGCCCCTCCCTCCCCACTTCTCTCTCTCTCTGTTTTCCTCCCTCCCCGCCTCCATCTCTTAAAAAAAAAAAAAAAAAAAAAAAAAAAGCCACTCCATTTCGTGTCTACTCGCTTATTTTTTATTTTGGCTTCATTACCTGTGGGGGCTGCTACCTACACCTTCTTGAGAGTGGGACTTGGACAGGAGTTATGACTCCATCACAGATCACCCTAATAGAATACTGCGTGCCTTTTTGCACCCTATTCTGCATGCCTGAATGCTCACTAATGCTTCAAATTCCTCCTCTATTTCTCTCATCGAGGTTGATTTTCACATTTGCAGTGTGATCATTGTAGCAACAGACTTCAACTGTACGTTAGGCACAACTCTTAGGTGAAATTGGGAACACAGGCATTAAAATCTTTAAGTGTGCCAAGTGGGGGACTGGGATAAATAGAAAATCGACAGATTGAAAAATCTGGAAGGACCTCGGGGCGTGGGGGTCTGTGCCCATTGGTGTAAGTGGCATAAGCCACTGATAAGTGGTAGACCAGAAAGACACTCTGTTGGTGCCAAGAGTTCCTCTGGAGAATACGGTATTATAGGGTTAGCTGGGACTCGGCATGGGTTGACTCTCGGGTGCTACAGAAGACACAGAGATAGGATATAGGGACAGTAGAGAGACTGGGCTTTTCAAGACAGGGAGTTTGTGGTTGTCATGAAGAGATATGTAATTGACCCAAAAAATGCCAACAGAAGAAATATCTCAGGAAAAAGGATATGAAATGTACCGAGGCAGCTACATCAAGTAGGAGATGGTAAAGCATGTTCTGTCATGGAGGAATGACCTCCCAGGTCCCCAGAATTCACTCTGAGGACATCCGACTATAGTTCAAAACTCCCACACAGTGCAAGGCTTCTAGCCAGTGAGAAATGCCCTCTTTTCCCTCTCCTGGAGGGTGTACCCCTCTGCCTGCCTTTGGAGCCTGGCCCTAAGCCTGTCCACTCACCAGATGGAAGTGACAGGTGCAGAGCACGAGATGGGGGCGGGGGGAGTCCGTCTTCCAGGAGTGTCTTTCCCTAGGCCCAGCCACGAAGCATTTTCATAGAAGGGAGGACACCCATGGGAGGAAGACCCCCAGGGGTTCTGCAAGGGGAGTGGGAAGCTGAGGAGATGAAGGGTCAGACCGTGTGACAGAGAGATTTAGGGGTGGGGAACCTCCAGCGGCGGCGGGGGGAGCCATGAAGCAAGCAGGGCCAACCTGTGGACAGTGCTCAGAAAAAAGGGAGTTCCCTTACTGACAAATTTCCAGAGACCCCAATGCCAGAGACAGAGAGCATGGGCTAGCAGAGACCCAGTACTGTCCAATTGTCACAATCTTTGCAGCTAAGCAGTTGGAGGACTTAGGTCTCCCCCGTAGCCCACCGCCATCCTCAGGATAAGTTGCTAGAAGGCACCTACAACCTTCTCTCCCTCTTGTCCAGCATGGAGATTTGGGGATATAAAGGGGCATTTGAGGTCAAGTACTTTTTCAATTCTGACCACAGTGAGATGACATTGCAGGTGACAGACCTGTGACAGGGAGCAAGAAAAAAAATACGTGAGACTTTCTGGTACAACACAATCATCTTTGCTACCTTCTACACTGATGTCATGTATGTACTCGCGGATTTTGAGACTTGATTGCCAGCAAACTGTAATGGATTCAAGGGAGGTAGGAGACAGGAGGGCCAGTTGGTGGTTTACTGACAATATTTAACTCCTTTCAGAAGAGAAGGCAGCCAGTGAGGTTTTATACTGTGTAAATACCAGTGTTTGACCCTGGTCTCCTGAGACACCTTTCAAGAATCATGGGAAGTATACCAAAGAAACTGAGGTTTGGAATGTTTACGTAGCTCGTGCTAAGTCAGGTGGCTGGAAGGTGGGAGAGTTAGGGTTAGACTCGGGCAGATGTCTTCACCTCCAGCAGCTTGGGAGGGGGCCATGTGATATGGAGAAAAGGTTGCCACAAGGAGGGGTGAGGCATGTAAGCCCTATGTGTGCTGCTTGGGTCTCTGATGGACTTCCCGGTGCCCCCCTTCTGCTAATTTTATCAAATCCTGGGGAAACACAGAGTTCAGGAATCGGCTGATTTTCAGAAGTGGGAACGTATGGGTTGGTTACACTTCAGCCATGAAATTGAGGTCACTGGAGAAAGGATATATATGTATATATATATTTTTTTTAAATTTCTTTTCAGTGTAACAGGATTCATCGTTTTTGCACCGCACCCAGTGCTCCATATTTTTAAGATTTTATTTATTTGACGGCACAAATAGGGTAGCAGCAGGAAGAGGGAGAGGGAGAAAGAGGCTCCCCACTGAACAAGGAGCCCGACGTGGGGCTCAATCCCAGGACACTAAGATTATGACCCCAACTGAAGGCAGACTCTTAAATGATTGAGCCACCCGGGGACCTTGGAGGGAGAGAATCTTAAGCAGGCTCCATGCTCAGCATGGAGCCCGTAGGGCTTCATCTCATAACGCTGAGACTGTGATGTGGGCTGAAGTCAAGATTCAGACACCCAACCAGCTGAGCCACCCAGGCATGCCTGCTGAGACTTACTTCTCAGTAAGGCTTTCTGCCCTTTTTGAATATGTGAGTTCACACCTATGGATACGGCTATGGCTGACTAACCCAGGGTACGTGCCTGTCCCAGTGGGTACCAATCCATAGACTTCACTGAGCCTCGCGCACTCTCTTTTTCAGAAATCTGAATGAAAATATACTGAAACAGACAGGAGGAAACAGACGGGTATGAGATCTATAATATCATGATGATTTGGGGTAGATTGTCTATTTATTTATTTATTTATTTATGATTTGTTAGAGAGGGACAGGGCACAAGCAGGGGAAATGGCAGACAGAACAGGCAGAGGAAGATGCAGGCTCCCCACTGGGCAAGGAGGCTGGCATGGGACTTGATTCTAGGACCCGGGGATCATGACCTGACCTGAAGGCAGAAGCTTAACTGAGCCACCCAGGTGTTCCTAGATTGTCATTTTACATTGTTTATATGTCAATAAGTAAAAAGCTGATTGGCACAGAGCATCAGTAAGAAGCAACTACGAGATATGCCGTTCCCTGAAAGACAGATGGAGCAGTTTTAGTCCTCAAAGTTCCAAGACCAGAACCCATTTTCCCAGCTGTCTTTGCTCCACTTTTTTATATCCAGATCTATAAGACTATTGAAACCATGAAGTGATCTTTCTTTTATTAAAGAAATATCATACAGAACTTTACACTGTATCTATGATTTCTTCTATGCAATGTAATGTTATTTAATGTTAATCATTCAAAAATAACCAAACCTACAAAAAGGGGCTAGACTTTATTAAGGAAGGAAAAAAAAACAATAGAAAAAGGGCCCATAAGAAATTTGGATATGAGGATTAACTGATGTGGCCTTTAAATAACTATAAATTATATTTATGAGAGACTATTTCAGCAGAGTATTGGAAACTATAAAAAAAGAATCTAATGGAAATTATAGAACTGAAAATTTTAATAAATGAAATTAATAACCCAGTGGATAGGAGTTCACAGAAGAGTAATAAGCCCAACCAAGACAGAATTAATGAATAAAAAATACATCAGAAAACATCTAGACTGAAGAACCAAGAAACTAAAAAAGAAAAAAAAAGGTGGAAAACATAGAAACAAGTCCAGAGATTTACAGCACAGTGAAAAGGTCTAAAATACCAATAATTTCAGACCTGGAAAAAGAGGACAGAGGACATGGCAGGGGAATATTTTAAAAACAATGCTTAAGAATTTTCCTAAACTAATGAAAATAGGAGGCCCCAATTCAAGACCCACACAGGACAAATACAAAGCAATATACAAGTAAAACCTCTGAAATAAACAAGACAGAAAACCTTAAAAAGCAGCCACATGTTAAAGTAGAAACCATAAAATACTGAAGATAAATGAAAAACAAATAATGACCTGAAAACACTGAAGAGCAGGCAAAAACAGGCAGAGTCTGAAGGTTAGTTGACACCTGAGTTAAGAGAATGGCACAGAAAAAGTTTTTCATTTTCGACAGCTTTTAGTTGAGTTCAGCTTTTTAGCTTTTTGTGATGCTCCAGTCTGCACCACATGAGATGAGCAAAACTTCAAGAAACTCTGCAGCCTTTCTAATAACCAGAAATCAGATTTCAGGGCAACCGCAGCCTCTAGAAAGTGAAGGGGAATCCCAGAAACAGAGCCAAGAAGGAGAAATCCCAAATTCTGCACATAAACTCTGTCCAAATGTTAAGCCAATCCTTGAAACACGCATATGCAGGGCAGGCTGCCAGTAAGCCCAGCTAAAGATCAAACTACTGAAATGTGAGGTGCCACACAATAGACAGAATTTGCTATTTGAACCTAAGCAAGTTAACGAACACCCTTTGGAGGAATATAACAGAACACAGAATTTCCACAACAAAGCAATCACAATATCCAGGATACAACCCCAACTTACTTGACTTGTGAAGAATCAATAAAATATAACCAAATCTCAGAAGATAAAATTATCCATGGAGACTGGTCTTGAGGTGATCCAAATGTTAGAATTAGCAGATAAGAATTTTAAAGTGGATGTAATAACTGGCTAAAAACATAAAGGAAAACATGGTCATTTTGAAGGGAAAGGATGGGAGATTTCAATAGAAGAATAAGAACTATAAAATACATCCAAATGGGAATTCTAGGAGTAAAAAATACCTCAAATGAAAAGTTCACAAGAAGAAGATTCAATAAAAATGAAGATAAATTACTGAATAGTAATCCAATTTGAAAAACAGGAAAATTTTAAAGAAATGAATAGAAGCTCATGCATCTATGGGACACCAGCAAAGATCTAAAATACATTACGTTTGGAGTTTCAGATGGAAAAAATGGGTAAAATGAGACAAAAAGAAAAAAGACAAACCAAAAACCCATAAAGAACCAAAGGCTAGATTTCCCCCCAAATTAGTGTAACACATACATTTGTAGCTTTAAGAAGTTCAGGAAACCTGAAATAAGATAAATACGAGTAAAACCATGCCTAGGCACATCATAGTCAAACTGCTGAAAACTAAAGAAAAAGAAAATCACATAAGTAGCAGGGTAAAAAAACCAAAGCACTATACACAGAACAATCATTTCAGTAACCTTCACTCCTCATCAAACACAAAGAATTTGAGAAGATCTTGGACCAATACCTTCAGAAAGCTAAAATCAATAATAAGATTGTTAACCCAGAATTTCTACACTCATTGCAAATATCCTTCAAAAATAAAGGCAAAGACATTTTCAGATAACTGAAAATCAAGAAAATATGTTCCCAGCAGTTTTGTAATATGAGAAATATTAAAGGAAATTGTTCAGGCTGAATTGAAATCCTATCAGATATAAATGGTACAGAATGTGTAGGACAAGTTAATAAAAGGGAAGCAATGGAGTAATCTAACTAATGAAAATGAAGAGAAGACAAGAGATAAGCAAGAAAAGAAAAGAAAAGAGATAAACACAGGATACATAGTATAATACATACAGTAAGATAGTACACGTAAACCCAAATACATCAGGAATTAGATTCATTGCAAATGGACAAATTACATGACTTAAAAGACAAAGATCTTTAGAACAACAACATGACCCTAATTATATGCTGCCTGTAAGAGGCAACTCTTAATACCAAAATATTTAAATAATATGGTAGGTTAAGATGAGTCATTGCAAACATTACCAAAGACAAGGCCGGTAAAGCACTTCTAACATCAGACAAAATGGATTTCAAGACAATTAACATTACTGAAGTTAAGGAGGGAGATTTCAGAGCTGTAAAATGTTCAATCCACCAAGAAAATAAAATAATTCTAAATCTTATGAACCTTGTAACATGACTTCGAGATATAAGAAGCCAAAAGTGATAGGACCGAAAGCAGAAACTGACAAGTCTACATAGTTGGAGATTTTATCCCATCTCTCACTGACCGATAGAACAAGCCAACAACTAGGCATGAAAGCTACTCAACATGTGATCAACACAATTATCAAACTTGACTAATTTGACTGCTTTCAACAACTTCAAAATAGGCAATTTATTTTTTAAGCAAACACAAAACAATACCAAAATTAACCATATGCTGGATCAAAAAGTAAGTCTCAACGGATATCCGATCAAGTACCAATACTGCAAAACTAAATAATGGTCTCAGAATTCAGGAGAGCAGTTACCCTGGGCAGGGAGCTAATGGCTGGAATAAGACCAGAAAACGCCACTGGAATGTTGATTACGTGCTGATTATGTTCTGATTGTGTTTCTCAATCTGGGAGCTGGCCTCATGGCTTTATACTCAGTTTGGAAATGTATTGCTGTGTACTTATGAGTGCTTTCCTAATGTTCTGCCCAAGAAGTTAACAATAGCAGCAAAACCCTCCTACAAAGCAAAATAAAACAAAACTTCAAGCCTAGGTATCCCTACCAATGAGTTCTTCCAAACCCTGAAGGAAGAGATACACTAACACTTCAAATCTTGTTTTATAATGTCATTGTAACCTAGGAACTCTCCAGGAAAAAGTATTGTAGGTCAATTTCTTTTAAGACATAGGTACAAAGCTCTAAATTATCACATCAAATTGAACCAAAATATAAAGATCATCAAATTGAGCTTATTCCAGAAATGAAAAATTGGTTTCACTTTTGAAAATCAATCAATGCAATCTACTGTATTTATAAAATAAGAAAAAATCATATAATTCATATAATCTTCCTAGATAAAAGATTTCATACAACTAAGCATCTGAGATTCATTAATTAAGCATCTGATGATTCATAACAGTTAATCATCTGAAAGATGCAAATCAGAATCCCAGGGAGACACTCCTATTCTCACCCTAGAATAAAATGACTGACAATACCGAGTTTTGATGAGAATACGGAGCAACTGGAACTCATGCGTGTCTAGCACAAGTGCAATTTGGTACAAATACTGTGGAAAATTGTTTGGTTTTATCATACAGATACCCAGTGATTGATCATTTCCCCACTAGTTATATACTCATCAGAAATGCTTACATAGAGGGTATGTGCTATGGTGAGTGCTGTGAAGTGTGTAAACCTGGCGATTCACAGACCTGTACTCCTGGGGCTAATAATACATTATATGTTTATAAAAAAATAATAAAAATTAAAAAAAAAAAAGAAATGCTTACATAGGGGCACCTGGGTGGCTCAGTCAGTTAGACATCTGCCTTCGGCTTAGATCATGACCCCAGGGACCTGGGATCGAGCCCCACGTGGGGCTCCCTGCTCAGCTGGAAGCAAGATCCTCCCTGTCCCTCTGCTTCCTCTGCTCATGCTCACTCTTTCTTCCTCAAATAAATAAATAAAATCTAAAAAAATTTAAAAAGACATTAAAATCTATGTTCAATTTTAGTAAATGTGTTGCCAAAGTGAGCACGAAATCTATGTTCAGAACAAACTACATACAACAGCTTATGTGATTGTTTTGGTTCTAATATAAAATGAAAGAAACAAGTTGCAAATTCATTCTCTGTTATTCCATGTATTTAAGTTTCAAAACCAAGAAAACTAATTTATCGTGTTAGAAATCAGGACGGTGGTTAGCTCTGAGTAAGAGAGAAGGAGTGATCATTTGGAAAGAGAATGGGTAAGGGGCGAAGTTCAAAGTTCAAGGTTCTGGCCGTGACTTTATCTTAGGATGATTGTAATACATGTTTCCTCACTTTGTGACAACTCACGAAGTGGCTCACTTACTGTTTGTACCCTTTTTTGGTATATGTATTTTAGGTCAATCAAAGAACTTATACTAACATGATAGAATAGGATATCACCCATTTTCTGGAAGTTCCAAAATCTTTGAATTTCCTGATTCTTGTTCTGGAAGACAACAATAATTTAGCCTAGGAGTGTGTAAACCCTCACAAAGCCCAAGAATCAGGCCAGTGGGCCCAATGCAGAGCTATAGATGTGATACAGATGTTATATAGATGTGATGCAGATGTGATATAGAGGTGATGCAGATGTTATATAGATATGATGCAGATGTGATACAGATGTGTACAGTTGTGATACAGATGTGATATAGATGTGTACAGTTGGGATACAGATGTGATATAGATGTGATGCAGATGTGATACAGATGTGATATAGTACGCAAAAAGATAAATTCCTCAGCTGGCATGACGGAACCACAAAGCTGTCAATGACCTCAAAGACCAGAAGATGATTTAGGAAAATCCTTTCTCGGGCGGAGGTTTGAAAGAGGCTCCCTTAACGAACACCCTGTGGGAACTGTCCTGTTCCTCCTCTGTTGGTCAGTAGAGGATGGCTCAGGGATCGCAAGCAATTGAGACATGAGAAGTTTGCCTCCAAAATAATCATGGGTACCCTCTGCTAAGTGCTTTGTATGCCCCAGGCTCTGTCCTAAGCATTTTGTAGACAATAACTCATTGAAGCCCTCACTACAAATGTATTACCCTCATTAAACAGATGAAATTATCAAAGGCACACACTGGTGTAACAATTTCTCCAAGGTCACAAAGAAGAGAAGAGACAAACTTCGAACCAGACAATCTGGCCACAGAGCCCCAGACTCTTAACTTCTAACCACACAGCTCCTCCAGGCTAATTAGCAACTTTCCAAACTGAATTTGCATATATGCTCCATAACCATACAGAAGGAATACAGCTTTTTATGCACTGGAGGACTATTCTTCCCACCCAAGGAAATTTTTTCCCCCTCTGCTGGCTGTGGTTAGAAACTCATCAGTATGGAAAGCCCTTGCTTTGGCAGATTTGTAATAGAAAACTCTCCCTCCTGCTCAGTAAAGCAGGAAGCTTGGAATTAGGGGAGGCTGCTTAGCAACTAGAAGCTTCTGACCCTAGGCGAGCCTGGCTATGACAATGAGCAATTCTATCCATTTCTGAAAGCAGTAGGAATCCTCTCTTTGCAGAACTCTGTTCTGCTCAAGACCCTGTTTGTTCCAAATCCTCACTTCTCAGGAAAAAGAGAGAATATGGACTGCATATCATTTTATAACATTAGACATTTCTCAATGGGACTCCAGTGTATTTTTTGTTAGAGCTTCTTGGTTTTGATTTATCTGTGCCCAGGAAGATAGATGAAATTCAATGAATTTGGTTTTTGCTTTGTTTTGTTTTTCTGATGAGCCACAGGGCCAAGGTGGAAACCAGCAATCCGAATATTGATAACCATTTCTTTCCCGTAAGCTGGTAAGATTGTTCTGCATTTCCAAAGTTCCAAATTTCTGCTTGATCTGACTTCATCTTATAGTAAGGGAAAGCTAGTTATTTCTTCAAATTAAGTTTGAAGCAACTAAATGGAAAAGGTTCAAGTAATTCTCTAACGGCTAAAATATTACGTATCGTGTCATTATGACTCATTTCCTTCTGGAAATGTGTTTCTGGAAATGCTTGGCTGAGGAAAGTGATTTCAGACCAGTAGAACCCCGACATGGCTGAATGTTTAGGGGTGAGATCTTTCCGGGAACTCTGATCTGCTGGGGGTCCGCAGATGGCAAAGCCTTTCTTGGCTGCAAGGAAGCTTGGCTGAAGCCAACATGAATTGTTGTAACTGCTGCGATGTGTCTGCTTGTCTGGGCAGCGACCTAGGGGTGTAAGGCCTGCTACCCACAGCTCATCTCATGCAGCTTAATTGTAGGAAGATACATTTTAAGGGATACTTAGATGCTGAGTTGGTGTTGCTGCAACTCAATTTTTTACAGTCACTGAATAGGTGAACAAGAAGCATAGACATGCCAAGTTTCTAAGGAGCCAACCCTGCCCGGACTTCTGGTTTCTGTTTCTTGGAGAGGAGCTGATTCAGATGTTCTCAGTGGGCCAGACTCGGGTTCTGTTGTTTTGCTCGTACATTCCCACGCTACGGCAGCTACTGACCACGTGCCATCAGACACTTTCCCTGTTATTCTTTGTTAGTAATCAGACTTTTCTGTCCTCCTGTAACTTTAAAGCTTTCCCATTGAAGTAAAACATGGACATGGTCATGGATGGTGACATTCGGATGGGAGTCTAGCGACAACCAAGTCACCTGTGGACTCATTCTCAGCTCAGTCCACTCCTTATCACGTTTTTTTAATTTCCAAGAACTTCCTCTTACTGCTGGGTGATTTGTTCCCTGATGTCTCTGTTCACTGCTGAATCATTTTATCTGGTTGGTTTAGCCTGGCCTTTCTCTTCAGTGTTTTTGGGTCTGAATCAAGCAAGTGAGGGTCTGCCGAGAAATCTGAAAACTCCCCACTTTTCTCGAACCTCTCAGAGAACTGAAGTCACAGGTCAACCCACAGACTTGAAATCTAAGGGAAGCCAGGCACCTCCCAGGATGAAGGGGCCATGAGACCTTGCTCAGCACCAGGCGGAGGCTGCTGGGTGCGTACAAGCCAGTAACAAGAATTTAACGAAGATTTGTAATGGATTGCTGAAGGCTGAGTGTGACCAGCACAGGAATACAGAATCCCTTGGAGCTACCACATTTGTACCCATTTGCACATTCTTCACTGGTCTCCCCACATGCTCACAAGAAAAGCTGGGGACAAGGTGGTGAGAATGGTGTGTGTCATGGCCAGGGAACACAGAGTTTAGGGAGGCAACTCTCTTAGAGCAGGCCTGCTCTTCGTCTGCGGCAAGAGGTCACCTCAGCCCTCAGGCTGCTTCCTACAAACTCAGCCCTGAGAAGCAGCCAGAAAAGGAGGGGAGAGCCTTGCTTGCCTTCTTGGCACACCCAGGAAGAACATGGCGGGTCGCCTCTCCCAACGAGGTCAAGAACCAGTCTCAGAGGACCTGGCCCAGGAAGTTCCTACACTGAATGGAGTAGATCCTGCTCTGCTCACCAAGCCTAGGCCACAGGCTTGCTGTTGAGGACTGAAGGATCTGAAATCGTGGAAGTGGAAAGCTGGAAGCTGCCCCTGCTGGTCTGAGACACTGGAGGGGGTAAGGAGAGCAGAAGTAGGAAGGCAGGAAGATGTGCTTCCTCAGTATGGAGGAGGATGAGACCAGGGTCCCTCAAGATGGGTGACATGAGCCCGGGGAAATGCTGACGGCATCAGTCAGGGCTCTGGGAAGGGAACACCTCAGACGGCCCTCCCGCCACATCTCCCCACAGACCTGGGGCCACCACAGCCAAGAGGCAGACTCAGCCATGCAGCATGGTTTGGAGATGAGGGGCTGGAAGTGAGCTTCCCAGAGCCGCTCCTTGTAGCCCTGCGGTGTGGCTCAGACCCAGCCGGTCCCACCATGCCCCAGAGACCTTTACTGGACCTGATGCAGGTGCCTCCCCAGCCTCCTTGGGCCATGTGCTGCTGGGTCCTAAGCCTCATTTTCTTCATCCTTGTAACAGGGATAAGAATAGCACCTATCCTGGGGCGCCTGGGTGGCTCAGTGGGTTAAGCCGCTGCCTTCGGCTCAGGTCATGATCTCAGGGTCCTGGGATCGAGTTCCGCATCGGGCTCTCTGCTCAGCAGGGAGCCTGCTTCCCTCTTTCTCTCTGCCTGCCTCTCCATCTAATTGTGATTTCTCTCTGTCAAATAAATACATAAAATCTTAAAAAAAAAAAAAAAGCCTATCCCATTGGCTTATAGAACCACTTTGTGCCTCAGTTTCCTTATCTGCAAAAGGAAGATAATAATATAACTTATTTCTCTCCCCTCCCGGTTTCATAGAGCTGTAACTGACATCCAGACTGTATCCGTTTGCGGTGCTCACCACAATGACTTGACACACATATAGTGTGAAAAGATCATCACAGTAACTTCCATTAGCCTCTATCATCTCATATAAAGTCACTTATTTCAAATGATGGCTATATGGATTAAATAATTGAACACGGGCAAAGCCCTTAAAACAGTGTCTGGTGCTCCCGAGCACCGTATAAAAGCTTACGGACGTGACTCTATTTTCACGTTAGATTTGCTTCATCAGAGTGTCTTCGTGCAGCACAGGACTTAGGAAATGAATATATTTAAGCGGCACAGAATTGGAGCCTTTTAGAATGGAAACGGATTTTTTAAAAAATTAATCCAGTCCAAACGTTTTGTGTTGTAAATGACTAAAACAGGCTCAGAGTAGCAGAGCCGACAGGGGCCAGCCCGTAAGGGCGGGCCGGGACTAGAATCCAGTCCAGAGCTCTTTCCAACATGCCACACTGTGCTCCTCTGTCACCATGTGCCAAGGGCCCTGATGAAGCCAGAGACTTTGCCACGACAGTCCAGTTTGGGTCCATAAGGCAGCACGGAAGCTTAAGGGCAGAATTTGGAAATTACCCCTAATACCACCCCCTTCCCCTGTCTTCAGCTTGGGAATACCTGTTGAAACCTGACTCTTTAATCCCATAATACCAAGCGCTGTTACAGAGCTACCCCACCCCCCACCCCACCCCCCCCCCCCCCCGACCCCACCCTGGGCTCCACCCTTCCACCAGAATTCCAGGGATTATACAGGAAAGTACTTCTGAGTCTTCCTAAATGAACTCTCCCTGTCCCACCTCTTAATTCTCCCTGAGGTGTCTCTTGCCCAGGGAGAGTTTATGTAATATTCTGCTGAGATCAAAGCACAGTAATTTTTTGGGCAGCTGGATGTTAATAAGTCACTGATCTTTGAACTCTCCTTTTTTTGCTTTCAGGCTGCTGGGCTGCAACTGTGGAAAACCATGTGTCTTAGAGTGCTTTCTGCAAACCCGCATCCATTCTTTCCTCCCCCATGGCACCGTCATCTCCCCAGTGAGGACCCTTTGACATCTTGGTAGTTCAGAAGGCATGCGAGAGCACCTCAGTGAGAAGGGTAATCTGGAGTGAGACCAGGTTCGAGCCCTGGCTTTGCCACTCGTGTGCCGTGGTGAGCACTTGTGGGGAAGCTGCCCAGCCTCCCTCCAAGCCCACGCACCAGCGCTGCCTCGATTGGGCACATGCGAACCGCCTTGCTATGTCTTTTCCCAGCTCTGTGTTCAGTGACTTTCTGTTGGCCGCTTGACCTTGGCCATGGTGATGTTTCATGCCATGAACATGGACAAATGCTGCAGATTAGCACCATCCTCCGTCCCCAAGCTGCTTGTTAAACACTGACCAGCCCTTCTCGGCCTCGGAGCCTAGTTTCTTCATCCACGTGTTGGGATCGACAACAGGGTTTACCCCATGGGGCTCTCGTGAGAGTTAAATGAGATCACGTACAGCAACACCTTGGAGATCTCGCAGGTTGGATTCCAGATTGCCACAGGAGAGTCAATATCATGATAGAGCAAGTCCAACAAACTTTCTGGGGTCCCAGTGCATGTAAAAGTTATCTTGACCCACTACTGGAGTCCAGTGAGTGCTCAATAATATTATGTCTAAAAATAATGTACATACTTTAATTTAAAAATATGGCTAAAAAATGTTAAACCTCATCTTAGCCTTTAGCAAATCATAACTGTTTTGCTGGTGGAGGCTCTTGTCTAGATATTAAGGGCTGCTGTCAGATCGGGGTGGTGGTTGCTGAAGGCTGTGGTGGCTGTGGCAGTTTCTCGAAGCAAGACAACAATGAAGCTTGCCTCATCTATTGTCTTCCTTTCACAAACGATCTCTCTGTAGCACATGGTGCTGTTTGATAGCATCTTAGCCACAGTAGACCACTTTTCCAAATTGGAGTCAATCTTCTCGAACCCTGCTGCTGCTTTATCCACTAAGCTTAGGTAAAATTCTAAATCTGTTGTTGTCATCTCAACAATCTTCACAGCATCTTCCCCAAGAGGCATTTCCATCTCGAGAAACCACTTTCTTTGCTCATCATGAGAAGCAGCCCCTCATCTGTTGAGGTCAGATCATGAGCTTGTAGCCATCCAGTCCCCTCTTCAGGCTCCGCTTCTCAGTCTAGATCTCTTGCTATTTCTACCACACCTGCGCTTCCTTCCTCCGCTGAAGTCTGGAACCCCTAAAGTCCTCCATGAGGTTTGGAATCCACTTCTTCCAAACTTCTGTTAATGTGACTATTTGGATCTTTCTCCATGAATCATGAATGTTCTTAATGGCATCTTGAATGGTGGTGAATCCTTTCCGGAAGGTTTTCGGTGTACTTTGCCTGGCTCCCTCAGAGAAATCATTGTTTATGGCAACTATAGCCCTATAAAATTTCTTTAAAATTTCTTAATTAATAAGATTGGAAAGTCAAAATGACTCCTTAATCCATGAGCTGAAGAATGGATGTCACGTTAGCGGGCATGCAAAACCATTGACCTCGTCCATCTGTCAGAACTCTTGGGTGACTGACCAGGTGATGGCCAGTGAGCAGTCATATTTTCAAAGGAAATTTTTTTCTGAGCAGCAGATCTCAACAGTGGGCTTAAGGTACTCAGTAAACCATACTGTAAACAGATGTGCTGTCATCCAGGCTGTGTCGTGCTGTCGCTAAAACACAGAGTAGATTCAGCATCATTCTTAAGGGCACTAGGATTTCTGAGATGGTAAAGTGGCACTGGTTTCAACCTAATGTCACCAGCTGCATTAGCCCCTCACAAGAGGGTCAGCCTGTCCTTTGAAGCTTGAAGCTAGACGTTGATTTCTTCTCTCTAACTGAAAGTTCTAGATGCAGCACTGCCACAAGCCTTTGATTTGTCAAAAATGCACTATCCGCAAAGAACAAACAGGGCACAACAAACGAGGTACGGCTGTATGTAAAATACCCAGGAAGCATCTGGTGTAGAGTGTTCAGTGTGGTTGCTGTTACTAGCCAGCCCCGAATTAGCTAGTACCTCCTCCCTGTTTCCACTCTAGCCCATCCCTTAGTCACTCAACAGACACTATTTTCAGCGCTGCCAGGCTCCATTCGCCCTACATCGGGTTTCTCCTCCTTTCCTACTGCCTGTGATCATTTTTCCCAAACCCAACCAGTCCGCAGACGTATTCGGAATCACAGTTTCTGCGAATGAGGGGTGAGGAGGACAGAAGATGTGAGGGAGAAGAAGGGAAATAGAGAGAAAATGTAGCTGGAAACAGCTGCTTTACCACTTCAGGGAGTACGTGTCAAAGCACTTCCACGAATTATTTGCTGTCCTGGAACTGACATTCCCCCATCCTTCTGGTTATGCCTCAATAAAACATGAGCAGCTGCACCTGTCCATGGGCGTGAACACAGGTGTGCGTACGACCGTTAGCTTGCATGTGGAAACACATTCGTTTTTGTGTGAGTGTGCGAGCACGTGAGCGGGCGTGCACACACACACACACACACACACACACACCAGCATGGGGAGGATTCTTAACTGGATGATGGTGGAAACTTCTCCAGTGGAGGGTGCTGCCTTCCATTCAGTTCTTCTGGAATGTTCTCCAGGCTCTTTGCTGTTTATTCCATTTCCTGTTTGGCTTCCAGCTTTCTTGTCTGTCAAAATCATCACCTCTTGATGGAAGAAGGGAAAGGAGGCTCCACGGAGACTGTGCCCACCAGATGCCAGAAAGCCCCCGCGCCTGCCTGGGTATGTACAAAAGCTAACTTTTCCCTGAACTGACCAGTTATCGAGTTGGTTTGCAAATCTGTGTTGTGATTTGATCTGAGCCCCAGTGGAGTGGTGGGGGGGGGAAGCTGAGACTATTAAGTGTCTTTACCTTTCATGTTTACGAGCTTAATTACTGAGACCAGGGCTCTACACACACCCTGGAAAAGAGGGCAGGAAGAGGTGTTTTTCCACTCACTCTCTCCAACTTCCTTTTGCCCACATCCTTACCATAGCTTACCTGGCTCTTCCTCGATTTTCCAGCTGGCTAGCTGCGGACATCCCTCTCCTACTCCCCCTAAAGCTCGTAAACCCGATCCAGATCCCTTGGTTGTTTTCCTGGCTAAGGTGCTCCAGATACAGACAAATTTCCTCTCTCCCAAGTTGAGTGCTGCAGAATTTGAAAGGTTTTAGAAAGAGCTTCATTAAGAACGTAAAGGGAGGCTAGTCCTGGGCTGGCGTTCGCTAGTGTGATTCTACTCATTATAAAGATACCGAAATATTGTGTATGACACCATCTTCTGTCGAGAAAACCGTAAATACTCCCCAAAGCTGTTAGTGGTGATAAAATGCAGTGAAGTTGCAGGATATGAAAGCAACATACAAACATCAGTGACATTTCTGTACAGTAAGAGCAAACCATCCAAAAATTAAATAAGGAAAACAATCCCATTTACAATACCATCAAAACCAATAAAGACCCAGGAATAAATTTCCCCACGGACATTAAATAGCTGTACACTGAAAACTATAAAACATGATGAAAAAAGAAGACACAGAATAATGGAAGATAGGTTGTGTTCATGGACTGGAAGAATTAATATTGTTAAAAATGTCCATTCTACCCAAAGTGATCTACAGATTCAATGCAATCCCTTCTAAAATTCCAGGGGCATTTTTTTCACAGAAATGGAAATAAGCAGTTCTAAAATTCAGTACAACATCAAAAGACTCCAAGTAGCCGAATCAGTCTTGTACAGAAAGAACAAAGCGGGGGTATCACATTTCCTGATTTTAAAATGGAATATAAAGCCATCATAATCAAAACTGTATGGTGCCAGCCTGAAAACAGACCCATGGAACAGAAAAGAGAATCTAGAAATAAATGTTTGCATTTATTTACAGTCAGTTGATGTTTTGACGAGGGTGCCAAGAACACACAAGGTGGAAAGGTGAGTCTCTCCAGTAACTGGTGTTGGAAAACTGGGATATCTACGTACATAGCCTGAAATTAGACCCTTCTGACACCCCATATACAAAAACCAACTCAAAATGTATTAAAGGTTTAAACATAATACCTGACACTTGACATTGGTCTGGCCAGTGATTTTTTTGGATATGATCCAGCAGCACAAGCCACGAAAGCAGAAAGAGACAAATGGGAACCACATCAAATCAAAAAGCTTCCGTCCAGCAAAGGAAACAAGTCAACGGAATAAAGCAACAATCTGTAGAACGGCAGAAAATATTTGCAAACTATACATCTAAGAGTTAATGTCCAAGATACACGAGGAACTCAAACAACTACAGGAAGAAAATAGGTAACGCTATTAGAAAATAGGAAAAGTACCTAATAGTACCTAAATAGACATTTCTCAAAAGTACCTAAATAGACATTTCTCAAAAGAAGACAAAGGAAAAAAAATAAATTTAAAAAAAAACACATAAAACCTTCTATTTTCTTTGGCAGAGAAATGTTTAAATGTTCCGTATCACTATTCATGGGGGAAATACAAAATAAAACCACCATGAGATACCAGCTCACACCTGTTCGAATGGCGAGCACCAACAAGATGAGAGATGAGTGCTGAGATGCGGACAGAGGGGAATCCTGGTGCGCTGCGGTTGGGAATGTGAATGGGAGCCACCATAATGGACAACAGTATGGAATTTTCTCAGAAATTTAAAATAGAGGGGCACCTGGGTGGCTCGGTGGGTTAAGCCTCTGCCTTCGGCTCAGGTCATGATCTCAGGGTCCTGAGAATCGAGCCCTGCATTGGGCTCTCTGCTCAGTGGGGAGCCTGCTTTCCCCTCTCTCTCTCTGCCTACTTGTGATCTCTCTCTCTCTATTAAATAAATACATAAAATATTTAAAAAAATTTAAAATAGAACTATGTATTATGATCAAGCCATATTCCTTCTGGGTATATACCCGAAGGAAGGGAAATCAGGAGCCCGGAGAGCCATCTGCCCTCCCGTGTTCACTGCAGCATTATTCACATTAGCTAGGATGTGGCATCAACTTACTTGTCTACCAACAGAGGAATGAAGAAATTGTACACGCACACACATGAATATTATTCAGCCTTGAAAAGGAAGGGAATCCTGTCATTTGGGACAACATGGATAAGCCTGAAGGACATTATGCTCCGGGAAACAAGGAAGGCGCAGAAAAAACGAACACTGATCTCCCTTCTATGTGGGATCTAAGAATGTCCAACAGAGGCGAAGAGCAGAATGGCGGCTGCCCCGGGGTCGGGGGTGGGAGCGGGAGTGAGGGGTGCGGGGGAAGGAGGCGATGTTGGTCAAACCCTACATGGCTGCAGTTACGTAGATTGAAGAGACTCTGGAGGTCAAATCGCCGCATGGTGACTATGGGTAATACTCTGTATTATATACTTGGTATTTGCTAAGAGAGTAAGTCTTCAGTGCTCTCTCTCTCTCTCTCTCTACACACACACACACACACACACACACACACACCCTACACAAACGCTAACTCTGTGAGGTGATGGCTACGTCAATTGTGTGGATCGTGCCTCGTTGCACCCACACGCACACACCAGAACCTCACACTGCACACCGTAAATATACTTTCTATTTGTCAGTTACGCCTCAGTAAAGCTGGGGAGCGGGGGAGGGGTGGAGTGAAACACTCATGTACCTGCTGTATTCAGCTGCTCCCCCACGTGCCCTGAGAGCCCCCGACCAAAGGCAGAGCCATGGAGCAGCCAGGAGAGCCCTAGATCCTTGATCAGTTCTTATGTTTAAAATAACAGATGGGGCACCTGCGTGGCCCAATCCGAGGAGCATTTGACTGCAGCTTTGGTCATGATCCCAGGGTCCGGCGATCGAGCCCCGCATCGGGCTCCGTGCTTCTCCCTCTGCCCCTCCCCCTGCTTGTGCTCCCTCTCTCTCTCTCTGACAAAAGAAAAATAAATAAAATCTTAAAAAATAATAAAATAAATTTAAAAAATAATAGAATATTACCCCCTGCTAAGGGGACTAAAGATCGCATGTTCCCAAGCTCTGATTCCTCCTCTGAAGGTAAGAGTGGGCAGAGCCGGGCAGGCTTCCACCAGCCAGGGGACACATCCGGGCTCCTCCCAGAGCCACCCTGTCCTGGGTAAACTCCCTTGCAGCTGAGGCCTAGGACACTTCACTTCTCCTTTTCTGTTTCTAGCCTAGAACCTGCCTCAGCCCCAACTCCTAGAAGCTGGAGTTTGCTGGACCAGTGGTTCGCAAACAGCCCTGAGGGTCAGGGCCCATCCGTGATGAAGGTCTTACCTGCCTGCTGGGATGTGATTTGTGCAAGAGATCTGCTCATGTGGGGTGGGTTTCACGGTGTTTTATTTTGTTTTAAAGAGGAGAATGATGGTTCATTTTATTTTTTTAATTTTTTATCTTGGTGATATACATATAACACAATATTCCATCGTAACCATTTTTAAATGTACAGCTCAATAGTGCTACATATATCCATGTTGCTTTGTAACCCATCTCCAGAACTGTTATCATGGAAAACTGAAACTCTCTACCCGTTAAACAACAACTCCCCAATTCTCCCCTTCCCCAGCCTCTGGCCACCACTATCCCACTTTCTGTGTCTATGGTTCTGACTACTTTAGGTACCATTTATCTGGCAGTGGACACTGGGATTGCTTCCGCGTTTTAACTACCGTGAATCGTGCTGTTACGAACATGAGTGTACAAATATCTCTTCGAGACACAGCTTTCAATTCCTTGGGGTATATGCCCAGAAGTGGAAGGGCTGGGTCAGACGGTAGTCTTGTTTTTAATTGTCTTCTTGTAGACCATTCAAGTTCTGTACCTTGTGCATCATTCTCAGCACTGGGGGCAGAGCGACTGATTGATTTCGGATGGCGGAATTTACAAGACATAATGTCACAACATCACTCAGAATATCCAACGCAGGTCCTATAAATGAGAGGACGCTGTACGTTAGTGGCTGGTTTTCTAACCCAGAAGAATGTGAGGGGATGGATTGGTGTGTCCTTCTAAATGTCATTATCCTGAAGGCTGCACACATCTTGTAATGGTGCTCAGAACACATTCCTGTGGACGATTCCCTGGGCGGCCAGTCGCCCTGCATTCAGAATGGATGTGATTTCTGGAAATAACTGAATGTGATTCACAGCCACATCTGGCGAACATGATTGGAACCACACTGGGAAATGCCAGTTTCCTCCAAAGAGAAGATATGGCAACAAAATAACAGAGCTGACTTGTAAACCTTTCTGAAGGCAATTCCCAGACAGAGGAATTCAGAAATATTTTGCGTCGTGGAAGCATTACAGGTAGAAGGGCGTAAGGGCACAACTTGACTACTCTGAAGGTAAACGGACAAGTTTAAACTCTGCTGTGAAGATTGGGGGAAGAAGAGGGAAACAAAAACAAAAACATGGCTTTCCAAGGATACCTCTTGGAACGCCACACACAAGTGCAGCTCATAGGCTGTAGCTTGGCCCACACTTTGGTTTTCTTTGGCTTTCAGAGTTTTTTTTTTTTTTTTTTAATACTCTGAGTATTTAAATTGGGAGGTTTTTTTTGTTTTGTTTTGTTTTGTTTTGTTTTGTCTCAGTTTCTGACTACAGAAGAATCAGCAGAATTGGGCCTTATGGGCAGGCACGTTCTGGAGCCAGACTGCCCGAGACTGGAGCCCTGCTCTGCCCCTTTCCACTCATTTAACCTTGGACTCACTTAACCTCTCTGTGCCTCAGGACTCAAAGTAACTCAGTGAGGAGTTATTTTTCTCATCTGAAAAAGAGGGGTAAGAATAGTATGTCCTCCTGGGGCTATTGCGGGCTTCAGATGAAGTGAGCTATCTGCCTTAATAATGCGAGCTACACTCTGGGGGCACTGAACCCCAGTGGTCAGTGGCTGGCCCAGATACGCTGGGTAAGCAGACTCCTGTTGGACACAGTTCCCAGGGAGTCCCCTTCCCCCATCGATGTCACCTGCCTGGCGCCTGTAGGCATATGCCCTTGGCAACCCTAGTTTAGAGTCCTGGATCAAGCCAAACAGCCACATTTCCAGATAAACAAAGAAGGATCTCCCCTTCACCAACATCAGCTTGGGTCAGTTCCAGTGCTCCTGAATTTATAATCCTGGCCCCCTGCAAAGGCTCTCACCTTTGCGGACTCCAGTGAATTCTAGCAACGCCGTCGCACAAGCTCTCACAAGCACCCAGACTCGCAAAGCCAGTGGAATCTCTTCCTGTCGACTTGGACGGATATTCTTTCCGGGGTGGCAGGCACAACGTCGCCTTGCTTGTGAAAACCACTGCTATTTCTTCCAGTCTTAATGGTCTTCTCTCTGTTTAAAATGTTAATCTGTTGGAAAAGAAATAAAATTTTAATCTGTTGAAAAGTAATTGAACTCTCTATCGGGAATGGTTGAAGCAGTCTCACTGGAGTGACCTCTGGTTTTTGCCTTTGCTCTGTTCCCATCTGCCAATTGGGATCTGGGTACTCTGTCTCTGAGGTTTGGGGAAAAAGAATTTTCTGGAGGTGACCCTGGACTGCCCAGGGGCTGCTCCTCTTGTTGTCATTCTCTGGCTGTCCCTTGTCCCGTCTTTGGTCTGTGTCTCACTGGCCGGTTCCCATACAGGCTCTCACAGACCCCCGAGCACCTGCGCCCCTGCACCGCCGTCTCTAAAGCCCCACACGGAGAGCCACCTGTCCCCATCTCTATGATCTTGGCAAGGTCCCCAGGCAATCCCTCAACTCCCCTCTATAGATGTTGCCTAAGCCAGGGGTCCCTAGAAAAACAGTCTACCGAAATCCAGAAACGCTAGTGTATTATCTGCAGGGAGGCATGAGGACAGAGAGCAGTCCCAGGGGAGCCGAAGTGAGAGGAAAAGCTAACTCAGGCAGGGGACAGGAGATGGCAGGTGCGAGGAAACACAGGTGCGGGGATGCCTCCTCGGAGGCTGCGGGGGGCCTCCGGAATGTGAACACCGCTGGAGAGGCTTCCTGCGGCTTGGGATCATTGATGGGTTGGGGGAAAGGGGAGAGGAGGAAGGGCAAGGAATTCATCTACTGGTTCCTTCTGGGTTCCTGTCTCTCCCAGTTCAGTCTTCACAAGTCAGAACCCTTCTGCGCTCCTGGATTGTGTTCCCAGCTCTGCCTGCGGCACTCGCGAGAAGTCAAGTCCGTGTCAAGTGGTGCTGCCTCGGAACTGGGAAATGGCAGGGTTCTGCCGTCAGCGACAATGCGTCCCATGGGGTGTGCATTTCAGACAGCTCCGGAGTAGGGTCAAGAGCACAGCCCGGCTCAGGCAGTGTGGCTGCAGGCTGGACCAAGTGGCCTGGTGGCTGGTTCAAGCTGCCTCCAAAGAAAGGGAGAGGATGGGGAGGGTCCATGTGCTGGCAGCAGCCCTGACTGTGCCCAGCAGCACATGGCCCAAGGAGGCTGGGGAGGCACCTGCATCAGGTCCAGTAAAGGCCTCTGGGGCATGGTGGGACCGGCTGGGTCTGAGCCACACCGCAGGGCTACAAGGAGCGGCTCTGGGAAGCTCACTTCCAGCCCCTCATCTCCAAACCATGCTGCATGGCTGAGTCTGCCTCTTGGCTGTGGTGGCCCCAGGTCTGTGGGGAAATTGTGTGTGGGGGAGTGGGTCTGAGGTGTTCCCTTCCCAGAGCCCTGACTGATGCCCTCAGTACTTCCCCGGGCTCATGTCACCCATCTTGAGGGACCCTGGTCTCATCCTCCTCCATACTGAGGAAGCACATCTTCCTGCCTTCCTACTTCCGCTCTCCTTACCCCCTCCAGTGCCTCAGACCAGCAGGGGCAGCTTCCAGCTTTCCTCTTCCACGATTTCAGATCCTCCAGTCCTCAACAGCAAGCCTGTGGCCTAGGCTTGGTGAGCAGAGCAGGATCTACTCCATTCGGTGAAGGAACTTCCTGGGCCAGGTCCTCTGAGACTGGTTCTTGACCTCATTGGGAGAGGCGACCCGCCATGTTCTTCCTGGGTGTGCCAAGAAGGCAAGCAAGGCTCTCTCCTCCTTTTCTGGCTGCTTCTCAGGGCTGTGTTTGTAGGAAGCAGCCTGAGGGCTGAGGTGACCTCTTGCCGCAGACGAAGAGCAGGCCTGCTCTAAGAGTTGCCTCCCTAAACTCTGTGTTCCTTGGCCATGACACACACTGTTCTCACCACCTTGTCCCTGGCCTTTCTTGTGGGCGCCAAGGAAGGCCCAGTGAAGGATTTGGAGGTGGGGAGGGTTGATTATTTGTAGCAGTCTCCTCTTTCCCTGTTGTAGGCAACTCGACCCCATAGCTGTTCTGGAGCCTAAACACGTGCAAAACCAGGCGCTAACAGTGTCCAGAAACACCCAGCTCCTTACTGGCTTCCTGGCTCCAAGTAATCTGATTTGTGATTTGATAGGAGCTCTGACAGAGTAGTGGGGGGAAGGCAAAACCGTTAGCAGTCCCTACTTTTATAGTTCTCAAGATTATTCATCTATGCCAGGTTTGGGGGCACGCCCAAGAAAAGATTTTTTAAGATAACAAGAGAGACTTAAAAAGTCACATTAATTACTGTGCTCACCCTCCCTGTCCCGCAGACAGAGGCGTTGTACTAATCTTAGTTCTATAAACCCACTCCTTGCCCTTGAAGAGTGCTAAAACTCAGGATCTGCTCTCTGCTAAGAACACAGAGGATTAGGATAAAAGGCTTCCATTGATGAGTGTCACTTGGGCACGTGGGTCATATGGAAACCAAGGTGATGTCCTAGCATGGGTGAGAAGCCAGGCCCGGTGCCGGACTTTGGCTAACGTGCTGATGGAGGCCGAGGAAGATACGTCAAACTGAAGAGGCGAGAAGCAAGTACCACAGGGATCCAGAAACCCTAGGAATCCTTACCTAACCCCTTTTAAAATATGCTCGGAGGTGGGTTTCCTGTCTCTAAAGCATATCAAAGTTGGGTAGGAGTGCCTGGGTGGCTCAGTCAGTTAAGCTTCTGACTCTTGGTTTCAGCTCAGGTCATGATCTCAGGGTCAGGAGATGGAAGCCCCTGTTGGGCTCTGCAGTGAGCACAGAGTCTGCTTGTTAAGATCCTCTCTGTCCTTTTCCCTCTGCCCCACCTCCTCATGCACACGCATGCGTGTGCTCTCTCACTCTAAAAAATAAAATAAAATAAAATAAAATAAAATAAAATAAAATAAATAATAATAATAAAGTTGGGTAACCATCTTTCCAGGGTGAAAATTGTCAGAGAGGCAGTGGTGGGTAGCCCATCTATTGAAATTTTATCAAAATGTTTCAAGTGAAGAAGACTGGAAGTCAGCAATAGTAAACATTCTTCTCCTAATCTTGTATTATTTTATTATTTTTATTTATTTGTTTTTTACATGGAGCGTGAACTCACGACCTCAAGATTAAGACCTGAGTTGAGATCAAGAGTTGGATGCTTAACTGACTGAGCCACCCTTCTAATTTTAAAATCTTCTCAAACACGGAAATTCTTCCCAATAAATCACATATACTTGTTATTAGGGAAGATTGAATGCATTTTTTTTTTTTTAGTTGTTTCTGGAAGTGCACAGTCTGGGACTTAGCTCTCATCATTAATGTGTATGTCTTCTCTAATGTAAGTAGGTTGAAAAGCACTATTTCTGGTTTATCTGGAGTTGAAATGTATTTGTTCCGCCAACAATTCTAGGAGGTATGAAGACAACACCAAAATGCGCTAAGGAATGCCTCGCGTGGGGTATGCTACTTTAGACAGGCTGAGATGGGCAGGCCCGGCGGTGAGGGGGAGATGCGCACTGAGGCCTTGACTGCAAGGAGCACCCGCGGTGGGGAGCCCCGTGGTCCTCGCCAGAACGACGCACAGCGCCGGCCACGCATTGGAAGCGACACATGGGAGGTCCCCTCGTGGTGGGGGACCTTGGCGACTTCCTTCCAGGAGCAGAGAGAAGCCTGTGAGGCTGACATGCGCATGCATCCGCTTAGGGAGGTGGGGTGCAGCAGAGACCCCACGAGGGGTGTGGGGGTTGGGGGGTATCAGGGGATAGTGACGGACCCGGCAGCTACATGGGAACGGAGCCTGTCCCCGTCATGGAAAATCACAAAAGGGCAGGGTGCACATTCACTTCTGGGTCAGGAGTCACACTTTTTTTTTTAAAAAAGAAACCTTCCTTGTTCTTGTTGAGGGGCAATCTTATTCCCGAAGAAATGACATTCGCATTTCCTCCCATGTGTGGTCTGGGCTCGAGCATGGCCCTTTATAACATGATGTCCTGAGGGACGAGATTTCCGCGCGTCCACGTCGAGATCGGAACCGTCGGAAATGCTCCGCCTCGAAACTAAACGTAAATCGAATCTTGCTCCTGGATCGGAAGAATCGATTTTTCCTCCCCCGACCCGAGTCAGGCAGCGGCCCATTTCATCTTAGCACGTTTGAATTCCAGTGAACCGTATTTATTTAGATGTGTGCGTTAAACCCTACGGTGGGCTTCTTCTCGTGCTGCGGCCCCGAGGTCCGGCCTCCCCAGCTTCTCCCTCCCGCCCGCGGGCCGCCTCCCCGCCCTCCGCGAACACAAGGCAGGTCTGTACTTGGGGCGGAGGAAGCTCGTCCTTGTCCTTCTGATCCTTCGCTCCGGATTCTAAGCCCTCTGAGGGCAAGACTGTGCGGATCGGGTCCCAGCCGCGCCCTCCCTCACTCCCCGCGCCCCCTCCTCACGCGCGAGCTCGCCCCCACCGCGTTCGGAGGAGTCGCGGGGATTGCACGGGAAGCGACACGGCGGTTCTGCGCATGTGCGCGACCGGTGCGCGGCCAGTTCACCGGGTCATCGTGGCGCCCGCGGTGTTCGCGCTAAGTGTGCGGCGGGCGCGGCTGGAAGTCCCCCCTCCGGACGGCCGCGTCCCCCGAAGTAAGAGCTGATGCATGGGAAGCCATGAGGCTGGGAGAAGGTGGAGTGTGTGTGTGTGTGTGTGTGTGTGTGTATGTGTGAAGGTGGAGTGTGTGTGTGTGTGTGTGTGTGTTTTGCCACAGGTGGAGTGTGTGTGTGTTTTGCCCACAGGTGGCTGAGCGTGTGTGTGTGTGGTTTGCCCACAGGTGGCTGAGCGTGTGTGTGTGGTTTGCCCGCGGGTGGCTGAGCCTCCCAAGTGGAAAAACGCCAAGAAGCCCCTCCTGTCTGAAATGGCTTTTACAGAATCCACTTTCTTTCTTTCTTTTTTTTTTTAAAGATCTTATTTATTTGACAGACAGAGATCACAAGTAGGCAGAGAGAGAGAGAGAGGAGGAAGCAGGCTCCCCGCTGAGCAGAGAGCCCGATGTGGGGCTCGATGTGGGGCTCGATTCCAGGACCCTGAGATCATGACCTGAGCCGAAGGCAGAGGCTTAACCCACTGAGCCACCCAGGTGCCCCAGAATCCACTCTTTCTGTTACAGGTAACTCTGCTTCTGTGCGAGGAAACACTTTTGCAAATATTTGGTTTTGTCACCATTATAGAGAGAGAATGTGTGTGTGTGTGGTTGCCTGTTTCTTTTCCCCTCTTGGTTAACTAACTGCTGGCAGGACTTGATGTCCTGTTTTCTACCCCCCTGGATTTGGGTGTGAGTGAATTTCCATTTTTACTGCTTTGTAAATCATTGCCGAGGCTTTGGAGGAGGCACTTCCGTAGGCCTGGGTGGCATGGGCTGAGTGCCTGCTGGGCTCACTGCTCTGCCGGATCCGGACGGATCTGAGCAGTGTTTGCTCTCCGTTGCCCTTGCTGCAACTGCAGACCCTATCTGGCCTGGGAGCGTTTTTGGATCATTTTCTTTGAATATTAAAATAGGTAAACTCCAGGTGGCCCAGCTGAATTGGGATTTCAGGAAAACAATGATATCTTAGTAGAAATAGGTCCCCAGACGGCACGGGGCATACTGAACTATTAAAGAAGTATTTGTTGTTTACCCAAAAGCAGACCTAACTGGGCATTCTGTATTCGTATTTCCTAGATCTGGCAGCCCTGATGACAATCACGGTGGCAGCCAGCCGGGCGGGCCCACAGTCCCCTTCAGTAACTAGGGAGATGTTGAAGGGAGCATTTCTCCTCTTCCAGGTCTTCTTCTGCTTGTGCTTGGTCTTTCTGTGGGAGGGGAGTGGGGCCCTCCGTGTGCAGCCGTGATGTGGGGCTGGGAGGAGACAGGAAGGTGGGGCTCAGAGCGGAGGGGCCTCTGGCGGCTGGGTCACCACCTCTGTAGCAGGAACAAGTCCAGAACAGCTTCCAGTTGCTTAAATTAAAAGGAAAAGAAAAAAGAAAAAACTCGTTGTAAGCAGTTGAGCAGTTACTGTTCATGTGGCCCTAGAGGTCCCCGCTGCCTGGCCACCCGAGGGAAAGGCATTGTGGGGATGGAGGACAGGGAGAGGCGCAGGGGGAGTGATGGAGAGCGAGAAGGAACGGGGGAGTCTGAATGGAAGATGGCTGTGTGGAGCCGCGACAGGCAGGGCAGGGTTAGGCTGGAGGACGGAAAGCACAAGGCTACCCCAGCTGCCCGGGTCGGCCCGGTCCCAGAGAGTGGGAGGCAAGGACACGGGCAGGCAGGTGGTCTTCTTGGGAAGAAGTGTCTGCGGGGACATCCTGAAGAATGTTTTCTAAATCTCCTGGGTGGCAGGGCCTCCCTGTGGAGCAGGACTGGTAGACCAAAGGTAGGAACTGTCTTCAGGGGGGGGGGGGGGGGGGGGGGGGGTCCTAAGTGAATCGTGGTTGCAAACAAGAGCTAGCTAAGCGACCTTGGGCCCGTACATTGACTACTGTGTGCGTCGGTTTCCTCCTCTGCGGAGTAAGTCGGAGTACTTGGTAAGCTCGTCCAGCTCTGACCTCATTGTTTACCTGGAAACTGCTTCAGATTGGAACGACGCTCCCCCAGAGCCAGGCCAGGTACTTCTGCCATCTGTAAGAAAGAACAGAATGGGGGCGCCTGGGTGGCTCAGTGGGTTAAGCCTCTACCTTCGGCTCAGGTCATGATCCCAGGGGCCTGGGATCGAGTCCGGCATGGGGCTCTCTGCTCAGCAGGGAGCCTGCTTCTCCTCATCTCTCTCTCTGTCTGTCTCTCTGCCTACTTGTGATCTCTCTCTGTCAAATAAATAAATAAAATCTTAAAAAAAAAAAAAGAAAGAACAGAATGATAAAAAGGGAAAAAATTGAATTTGTTATTTTCTGCATAATTATCAACATTGTTTCTCGTCTTCCATTAGAATCAGTGGCTCAGCCCTTGCTGAACGGGTTGGGGAGATCGTTTAAAGAAGGGGACCAGCGTTAGTAAACTGTTGCTAAGGCAAAATGAAAATGTAGCTATAGTGATAGATATAGAGAGTGATAGAGTCTGGAAACCTAGATAGTGCCATTTTACTATTTTTCACATTGAAGAAGTTAGTGACAACAGAGCCCTTCTGGGTAGAGCATAGGTACATTTGCTCATGTTTCTGGGTTATATATATAAATAAAAATGTAAATAAATACCTATCTATATATGAAAACAGAGTGCACATGCATTCAAGACAGCATGAAAGCAAATATGGCTAAATTGTCAATAATTAGTGAATCTAAAAATAGCGAAAGTGTATGTAACTCTAGTTTTTCCCAGCTGTATCCAGGGTAGCCACTATTCAAACCAAGTATTGCATTTGAATGGAAATGAGCTTTTAAATCAATAAGATATAAGAAATGACTATAATATTGACACTAGATATTAAGGACATTAAGTCTAGAAAAAGACTTGACTTGATATGAGTACAAAGAATTGATAGGAAATCTCTAGTATTAGTACAACATTCTCTTTTCCAAAAATAGACACTGAGAGGTTATTTTTCATTTTTGTTCCTTTTGGTATTTTACATTTGGATTGAAACCATGTCCACTTTCTGCCCCAGGTCCTAGGTAAAGGTTACAGGAGCCCCTGGCTTCAGACCTTCCAGCAGAACTGGTTCAAGTCGTGCTAATCCTCTTTGTTTATAAGCTACACTTAACTTTTCATTAAAGCTGAAGAGTCAACTCTACATTTACTTCACTTTGATGAACTAATTCACCAAATAGGAATTATTTGAAATTGGATTTTTCTTTAAGTTCTGTTCACTATTTGATACTGGAATGTAGGGGAGAGGGTGGGACTTATGTATAAAACACGGTCCCTGCTCAATGAGCCTATGGCCCAGATGCTGTCGGACACAGGTGGCTTTGGGACTGACCTTCTGGTTCCAGGGATGGAACTGGAAGCAGATTCTATTTTTTCTCTAAAGGGGTGGATTTTTTTTTTTTTTAAGATTTTATTTATTTATTTGAGAGAGAAGAGAAAGAGAGTGAGCCATAAGCAGGAGTAGGGGCAGAGGTAGAAGCAGACCTCCCCACTCAGCAGGGAGCCTGGAGGGAATCCTGGGATCGTGACCTAAGCTGAAGGCAGACGATTAACTGACTGAGTCACCCTGGTGGCCCTAGGAGTGGATCTTATGAAGCTTCCACGAGATCTGAGTAAAACCCCAGGAGGTTCCTGCGCCATCTCCAGCCCTTCTGGGTAGAGCATAGAGTGTGGTCAGCGAAGGGAGGGGAGAAGTGGTTGTTGTAACAGTCCCGAGCCTCCACGCTGTACCCAGCACGTCTCCTAGTGCACACCCCGTTGCCCTGGGCTACCCTGCAGCAAAAGTCAGAGGGTGCTCCCTGTTGTTGGGGCCAGCGGTGTGGTCCTGGTCCGTATCAAGTGAGGCCAGCTTGAAAGGCCTGGGCTGTGCTGGTTCAACAGCCCACTAATCCTGTAAAAATGGCAGAAAGTGAGACCCAGGCTTACATTTCACAAGCACAATATTGGGGCCTGAATTTAAACTGTTGTTTAGCAATCAAGTTTCATCAGCCAGCTTTTTTGTCCACTACTTTGGGAAGACAGTCGGATGACTCAAGGAAGCATGGTGTTTCAGGGAAGGAGTCAAGCTCCCGAAGGAGATGATCCCGGACCTCTTCCAAGATGCAGCTATGTCCGAAAAATAAGGGTGTTCAAAGCAGAATGAAATAAAGTTTCAAGAAAATTACAAGCTGTGCATTTAGGGAAAAAGAGAGAGAGAAAGAACAATGAGGAAGTTTGATGCTAGAACAATCAGGAGAGGCTGCATGGAAAGGGGAGCTGGATTTGGTGCTGGGTCCTTGAGCGCCCAGCTCGAGGGGGATCTAGCACAGCAAAAGCAGAATTAGAAAGAAAGAAAAAAAAAATCCCACAACTAATCTGCTGTACTGGCTGCAGGATTCCTTGAGTTGTGTGTTAGAAAACAAAAAACACCTGCACCAGGCTCGGCAGGCTGGTCTGGGGCTGCTCTTGGCTGCTGTGCCCTGGAGGCTCCCAGCTCTGACTTCTTCAGCCACCGCTGTCCCGGCACCCCCAGCGCCCTCCAGCTAAACCAGCCGGCATTTCTACTCAAGGGGCTACGTGAATTTTTCACGTACCTTTGTCCGCCTCCACCTATGCCTGCCTGCCTGTGACACCCAAGGTGACTGTCCGGGTGCCAGTGACTGTTTTCTTTAGAGCTCTGGTTCCAAGGTTGCGTAAGGTTTGAGTGGTCTCCCCACCTTCATTTGTCCCCAAGTCCTGCAGCTTTGATTACTATTTTTAAAATTTTTTATTATGTTGTTAGTCACCATAAAATACATTATTAGTTTTTGATGTAGTGTTCCAAGATTCATTGTTTACATGCAACACCCAGTGCTCCGTGCAATACGTGCCCTCCGTAACACCCATCACCGTGCCCCCCGCCGTCTGCCCTAAATCCCTCAGTTTGTTTATCGAAGGAGTCTACAGTCTGTCATGGTTCATCTCCCCCTCCAATTTCTCCCAATTCACTTCTCTTCCCCATTTCCCAATGTCCTCCGTGTTATTCCTTATGCTCCACAAATAAGCAAAACCATATGATAATTGACTTTCTCTGCTTGATTTATTTCACTCAGCATAATCTCCTCCAGTCCCATCCATGTTGATACAGAAGTTGGGTATTCGTCCTTTCTGATGGCTGCGTAATATTCCATGTATTTATGGACCACATTTTCTTTACCAATTTGTCTGTTGAAGGACATCTTGGCTCCTTCCACATTTTGGATATTGTGGCCTTTGCTGCTATAAACATTGTGGTACATATGAACCTTCCTTTCACTGCATCTGTATCTTTGGGGTAAATACCTTAGTCCCGTGGCTTTCAATGTGTGACTTTACAGAATGGGAGATTTTTCAGAAATGCAAATTTCGTTTTATAGCAGGAAAGCCTGAATTCTTTATTCTCTGCTATGAGAAAGCAGGAATCTTTGGAGAGAAGCTGATTCCATTCTCAAGGTAATGGTCTAGCCTGGTGTGGAACTTTTATTGCCAGAAGGCAATGATGCTTTAGAAATTCTGGAGAAAGACACAGAAACCAGGTTAAAGGTGGATCTATTGGCTGCGTTACAACAAATTGAATATCAAAACAAGAACAAAAAATAATGGTTAATTCAATATGTTAAATCATGAAAAGCAAGAGTCAAAAAAATTAAAAATTAAAAAAGAATTGAAAGAAAAAGAATTTTCTTTTTAAATAAGAAATTTTATATTTGCATTGTATTTGTTCAAATGAGCAAAGATGTCACTCATATTTAATTGTACAAATTTCTTCAGGACTGTAGATACATAGACACCCAAAAGGAGATGAAATATATGTCAGGAAAAGACTGGAAAAAAATGTAGCCCCAGGTTTGGGCTGTCTTGTCTATTATGGTGACTGAGGGGCATTCATTATATGCTAAATTATAAAGACTCTGTAAAACTTAAAAACTCAATAACACTTTTCATTGTTCACATTACCCAGAATCTTCAGAATGTTGTAGAACATTCAAGTGGGATGCTGAAAAATAGAAATTGGCAGAAGTTTGTTCAGAAAGTAAGATTCAGATAGCCAGAGGTCTTGTTCTCAAACTCTCGTCCATGTGTGATTTTTCAGGCAACAGAAAGCAGGTGAGTCAGGGACCGGTGGGGTGAGGTAGAGTTAGAGACAGGAGGCTCTGTGATCCCACTCACAGCAGTCCCCAAAATGTAGAGGTGTGCGGATGCCGGAGATAAGGGAACCAAACAGCCCCCCCCCCCCCGTGCCCTAGGCACGTGAGGTGGGTCTCTTTTTGATGATAATCACCTTTGACCAAGAAAGAAAAACCAGACTCAAAAAAGGAAATAAACCACTGAAGGTGTTGTTAGTAGAGACGTTAAAAGGATTTAAGGTCCCTGGTTAGCTTTCTATGAAAGACCAACCCTAAAGGCTGTTGTTGGCTATCCGGGCACTCTTTTTTTTTTTTTTTAATTAAATTAAATTTATTTTTATTTTTTTAAAGATTTTATTTATTTATTTGACAGACAGAGATCACAAGTAAACAGAGGAGGGGTGGGGAAGCAGGCTCCCCGCTGAGCAGAGAGCCCGATGCAGGGCTTGATCCCAGGACCCTGGGATCATGAAGCGAGCTGAAGGCAGAGGCTTTAACCCACTGAGCCACCCAGGCATCCCCAGCCCACACACTCTTGACAGCTTTTTCTGTATCTTCAGTTAATAAACTTCTACCGCTTTACTCGCCGTTGTCTGTGTGATACATCCTTCAGCTCCGCGAGACAAGAAACTTGCTCTCATGCATCAAAGGAACCCTCTTCCCTTGCTTATTGGTGGGCAGGCTCGTGAGGCCTCCTCTCGTAAGGCCGTGGCTGCCACTCGTTTGTTTAATGACCTATCAGTCTAGTGTAAAACACTAATGAAATGCATCAAAGCCTTTCATTCATAGGCTATGAGAACCCCTTCTCCTCTTCCAACGTTCATTTCCCTTGGGTCTGAAGGCACTTCAAAGAAGTCGTAGCCTTGAGTGGATTTGATTTTTATCTTTTAAATGGACCAGAAATGAGACATCTGCTTGCTTGCATGTATTTTCTGTTGAATGGTTCAAGCAGTTACCTGTCCTGACTCCCTTGGTTTCCCTGTGCCCTGCATGACCACTGCAAGGAACCAGACAAAAGCTTCTGGAGAAAGGCCCAACCTCTCACGTCTTGAACCATTCTAGAGGGTTAAGAAAAAACTTTACCAACGTGATTGAAAATGAGTTTACTGACATCCAGGAATTCATGTAACACTGTGTGTCAACTATTTCAATTAAAAAATATATATATATTAAACCAGAGGGTTTAATAGGAGGGAACGTTAAAAAGACAATTCATTTATGGCATTGGTTGCTCTTCAAGAAGAATAAGATATTTTTCCCCAGTTTTATTGAGATTTAATTGACATATAACACCGTGTAATTTAAGGTCTGTAGCATAATGACTTGACTTAAGAAGACTAAGATCTTAATGTTTCCTATTTTGGGTTTATAGTCATTGGTCCAAGACTTATTTAATAGCTTTAGAAACATGTAAAGGTAAATTATACAAGGGACTCTTCAAATGTTTCTGGGATGAAAATATGCTATTACAGAATGGTTGGGCCAATAAAAACTTGAGCTACTTTGTTAGAAAAAAATGCAAAAAGATTTATCTTAATGAAAAGATAAGTTTTAAAGGTCATGTATGTAATCATAGAATGAGAGACCTAATCAAAATAAGTGAAACTAAAATAGAGGGGAAAATTGAGGTAAGGAAGATCTATGGAACTTTCATCGGTTTCAGGTTGGAGGCAGTTTGCAGGCAGAGCCTAAAGGTGAGCAGCTTTGGAAATCTGGAAGTCACAGGCCTCAAAGGAAGTCACAGGGCAGTGTCAGCCACTCTTACAGCAGGCACATTGAGAGGGGCTGTAAAAACTTATTTTATGGGACACCTGGGTGGCTCAGTCGGTTAAGCTGCTGCCTTTGGCTCAGGCCATGATCCCAGAGTCCTGGGATCGAGTCCCACATTGGACTCTTTGCTTGGCAGGGAGCCTGCCTCTCTCTCCACTTCTGCCCGCCACTCTGCCTACTTGTGCACGTTCTCTCTCTCTGACAAATAAATAAATAAAATCTTGAATATATTTAATTAAAAAAAAAAACGCTTATTTTACAAGCGCTTGCTGAGAAATAGAGATACTTACCCGCCATGCCTGTGGTGTTTATGCCACATTTCCAGAAGCCTTTTTTTTTTTTTTTTTTGGAAGCATGAAGAAAAACAAACAAAAATAGTCAAAACTATGTATCCCTTTGCTCTGTGATGCCAGAATAGAAAGTAATTTTTCACTTCATAAAATAACCGCCCGCCCTGAGATGATTTTCTGCTTCATAGACTCCAGGTCAGAACTGAACTTCACCCAACCATTGCAAGCTGGCCGACAGAAGGTCTTCTAGAACTCTCGTTGCACAAAGCCTGGTTTTTCTTCCACGATACACAGGGGTGCGGTGGGGGGTGGGGAGAAGGAAGTGGTCCACTCTGCTCCGGTGGAATGAGCTGAGAGAGACTCACAGACGAGGTGATCCTTACTCTGTATCTTTTTTAAAAATTATTATTTTTTATTTTTTAATTTTTTCTTACTCTGTATCTTGAAAGCAGAGAAGGTATTTGCCAGGTAGGCGAGGCCGGGCATAGTGGAAAGGTCGGAGGTGCAGACCAGAAAGTGGAAGCAGGGCGGGCTAAGGGGTAGGGCGGTGACATTGTCCAGCGTGCTTGTGACTTTGGGGGGCGGGAAGGAGGTAGGGCACAATGAAATAAATACTGGGTGGAGAGCTGCCTGGAAAGCCGGGCCAGATTCATGGACATCCTCGTACCTTGTACTGAAGAGTTTGTTTTCATTCCTTTATTTAATACATTGATATACTGAAATGTACTAAATGACAGGCCTTGGGGAGATAAGACACATTTTGTTGTTGTTGTCCATAGGAAGGTTATAGTATAGAAAGGGCAGACGGACATTAAACCAACAATTACACCAATAACTAGGTAATTTTACTTGGGATAAGCTCTGGTCTGCGAAGGACGATGCTTGTGTCATGAGAGTTTGTAAGGGAGACATCTAACTTAATCTGAGGATCCCAGAAGGCTTCTCGGAGGAAGTGACCCTGAACCTGAGCACAGAGTAGGAGCTACTGAGAGGAGGGCTTGCTTGGGTGGAGTTGTTGGGTGGGGTTGGAAAGAACATTGAGGGCGGATGTGACAGGGGCAAAGGCCTGGGAACAGGGAGTCCTGTAGGGCCCTAGAGGAACAGGAAAGCGAGTAGCCTCGGAATGGACTCTGATCAGTGGAGCCTCGTGATCATATTAGCATTCTATAAACCGCCCCCTGGTGGAAACCTGGGGAATAGCAACAGCATGCTGGACTGAAGGTAGAGACCACACTGCCCTGTGCTGTTTTTCTAGACCCGGTGAGCGGGTCAGGGTGAGAGCAAAAGCGGTAACAGTGTGGACAGAGAGGAGGGACTAGATTTGATAGTTAAAGGGCTAGAAATGGCTGTTCTTTTTAAAATTTTTTTTAAAAATTTAAACTTTATTTAAGACGGAGAGTGAGAGAGCACAAGCACGGGGAGCAGCAGAGGGAGAGGGAGAAGCGGGCTCCCCACCAAGCAGAGAGCCTGAGGCAGGACTCACTCCCAGGACTCTGGGATCGTGACCTGAGCTGAAGGCAGACGCTGAACCGACCGAACCACCCAGGCGCCCAGAAACAGCTTCTCTTAATGACCAATGGATCAGATTGGGAGGAAGGGAGGAGGAGGAAGTCAAAAGAGTGACTCCAGGATTTCTGGTTGGAGCAACTGAGTGGACAGTGAAATGGGGCACAGAGATCAGACGTGCTGGAGGGTTAGGAGGAGCTGAGGAGCTCCATTTCGGACACACTTGGTTGGAAGCGCCTACAGAAACGTCCCATGGGCAGCGGGATGTGCGTGTAAAGTTCAAGGAGGAGTTCAAAGCCGGAGTCCCCGAAACGAAACATTTCAGCCATTGGGTGGTGGTGGAACTGATGACTCACCCCGGGACTGAGAACTGAGCGCGAAGACAAGAGTTTCCAAGACCACAACCTGCGTATTTCATAGGTGAGCATAGAAAGAAGAGGTAGAAAGGAGCCGGAAGAAGCATGACCAGAGGGATGAAGAATCAGAAGAAAGCACAGCTGGATGTTCCCCATCTGCCACTCCCGCTCTGCGTTCTTCCCTCCTCCGTCCTGCTTTGTGACCCCTGGGGACAGCATCTGGGAGCTCTCTTGCTCTCTGGTTTCTAGAGGTCCGAGGCTGGGATGCACTGACAGACTGACAGACAAGGGCTAGAAGAGAGCGAAGCTGGATGGCCCCTCCTGCTGGCTTCTGGACTGTTGGTGGCTCTGTGCCTCTGCCCAGGTCCGCACTCCCGTTGTGTGTGCGGAGCGGAGGTTCTTTGTCTGTGCAGACCTAAGGGTGGGGAAGGTGGTCCCTGTCGCTGGTCCTTCACCTTCGTTTGCGGAGCCTAGCTATTTAAAGAGAAGGCAGTTTTGTGAGGGAGCTGTAGGGTGGTTTTTTCTTCTATTGATTTTTTAAAAATATTTTATTTATTTGTTTTAGAGACAGAAAGCTTGAATGGGGGGTGGGGTAGGGCATGAAGGAGGGGGAGAAGCAGACTCCCTGCTGAGTGTGAAGCCTGATTCAGGGCTCAATCCCAGGACCCTGAGATCATGACCCTAGTTGAAATCAAGAGTCGGATGCTTGGGGTACCTGGGGTGGCTCAGTCAGTTAAGTATCTGCCTTCGGCTCAGGTCATGATCCTGGAGTTCTAGGATCAAGCCCTGCGTCCGCTCCCTGCTCAGCGGGGAGTCTGCTTCTCCCTCTGTCCCTCACCCCGCTTGTACTCTCTCTCTCTCTCAAATAAATGAATAGATAAAATCATTGAAAAAAAAAAAAAAAGAGGGGCTCCTGGGTGGCTCAGTGGGTTAAAGCCTCTGCCTTTGGCTCAGGTCATGATCTCAGGGTCCTGGGATCCAGCTCCATATCTGGCTCTCTGCTCAGCAGGGAGCCTGCTTCCCTCTCTCTCTGCCTGCCTCTCTGCCTACTTGTGATCTCTCTCTGTCAAATAAATAAATAAAATCTTAAAAAAAAAAAAAAAAGGGTCGGATGCCTAACCAACGGAACCACCCAGTTCCTTTTATTTTAATGTTGAAGGGGCTTGACTATGCTTTTAGCCAGTGGGAAGGAGCCACTAGACAGGGAAAGCTTGGAAGCGAAGGAATGGGAAACACGAATGGATCTGTGCCCAGGACTGCAGCAAAAGCTGACCGGAGGGATTAACCTTGACCATAGAATGCTGACTTCTTAGCTCAGAGCTGAGGAGTGTAGACGTGGATAGTCATAATGTGTACTGCAGTGGGGTGGGGAATGAGGGGGCTTCCTTTCTGACAGCCTAAATATTCACAATGAAAGTTCAAGGACAAGAAGATTTCAAAATAGCAATGGCAAGCAACAGGGGAGAAACTGATCAGGGACCACTGAAGGTCTCAGAGGTTGGCAAAATAAATGAATAAATGAATAAATGATTGGTCTACATGATATAAACCAGAATGCAGAATGTATGCAGAAGTGACAATGTCATGAGAAAAGTCTAGATTATGGAATTCGGTCTTTATATAGGCAATGGTGCGCATCAAAGGTTCTTGGGTTTTTGTTTGTTTGTTTGTCTTTTTACACCTAATGCTGGGCTTGAACTGACAGCCCAGAGATCGGGAGTTGCGTGTCCTCCTCACTGAAACAGCCAGGTGCCTGCATCGAAGGTTTTTGATTAGTGGGGAGATGAAGAGAATGTAAGACTTTTGGGGTGGGGAGTGCGGGCCAGGAGAAGTACTAAATGTCACCAAAATAATGTCACTTCAAATAATCTAGGAGCTCGATAAGGGTGTGCCTTATTTGGAGGTCGAGAGTGGAGATGGCAAAGTTAAGAGTCACTGAGAAGCCAGGTCCTAGGAGGCTAGTGGCGATGCCACCACGTGGATTGGGGGATGGTTAGTTCCTTTTCCCAAACTCAGTCCACTCCCATCGTAATCTACCCTAAATATACACTCTGAGAAGAAAAAGGGTGCTTTCGGGGCAAACCCTGGTTTGACAACAACTGCCTGGCTCTCTCCAGACTGCCGCATTGAAATGTCTCCTTGTATAGACATACACGAACTCCCCCCCCCCCCACCCCGCGTAGAGCTCAGAGGTCACTCAGATACAGGAAACGCATGACAGAGAGTCAGAGATAAGACAGCAAGTTTAGTCTCTTTCCTGGGTGGATGTCATGATATTTTTGGACAAGAAAGAGACTGTGGGAGATCATATTTGTAAAGGAAAATGATGAATTTTAGGTGCCGGGATGATCTATGTGGATTTGCGCTACTGGGGTTGAGAATGGGAGTCTGGAACTTGGGGAGGGAGGCGGGGCCTCATGGGGCACATGTGGGCGTGGTCTGTGTGGGGCCGGTTGTGAAGCAGCGGGCCTGGCCGGGGGGGAGCGGAACGGAATGTGAAGAAGACGGATTAGATCTTTGAGGAATGCTCTTTGAGAGGGCACCCCGAGGTGGACAAGGAGTGTCGGGAAGGAAGTGGAGAAAATGCCAGAGCAGCAGGTGGATACACAGAGGAGAACACAGCTCCTGACAGCCCAGGCTGGAGGTCGCCAAGGAAGGGCGAATGAAGGACAGCGGCAGGATAGCTTCTCCTTTTTACAAAAAATGCCACTTCTTTTCTTGAAGACTGATTTTTAATTTACATTTCCATCTACAAAATGGTCTCTCTTTTGACATCACTTATGAAAAAATATGGAGTTCCTCTGAACCCTCCCTAAACGTCACTTTATAGTTTGGTGATCACCCTCCAGAAAGCTGTACGGTTCTCTGTGCAGAATGTGTTGAAGATTGTTCAGCAGACCCAGATGGAAAATCTGGGTCTGTCTAAGGGCTTCGATCTGAACGCAAGATGTTACTTGAGTTCCCTTTGGTTTTCAAGTTCCGCATCGTAGTAGAGCAGGCCCTCGTGCAGCCGGCCAGCTCCCCGCAGGTGGCCCCGGGTCTGCCTTTGAACGTGGACGTGAACATGGTCTGTTTCTGACTGCAGCAGGTTCGCTTCTGAGTATTTACTCCCCTGTCTATCAGCGATGGGCTCCCGTGTTCCTGGTGAGCTGGGTTCATCTGGGGGCTCTTGAAATGACGGGGTCTGACTCCTGGAACCGTTTTCAGCACAATCCCCCTCTCCTCTTTCACCCTGGAGAGTCGGCTCATCGCTACTGGATTGTAACACCTGTGTTCGGCTTCTAACCTTTCTGGAATCCGAGTCCTCCAGAGGGCATACGAACCCCTGGCTCGCATCGGTGTCCATCGGGTGGGAGTTCCTGTGGCCCCCTTCAGAATGTTGTTGTGCGGGTTGCGAGGTTTCACCTGCAGTGATCTTGAGAGGAATATCATGTTGAACTGTGTTTACTTCCTGAAGGCAGGCTTCGTGTTTATAAACGTCTGAGTCTCTTTCATGACTGTTGCTCTCGTCAGGGTCTGAGGGACCTTCAGCCGGCCATGGCGGTGTTTGTGGTATGACATCTGCATTGAAAAACTCTAAGTCTCTCAGTGAGTGATGCCATGTTACCGTCTCCGATAGGAGAGCTGCGGCATAATCACTGAGCACTGTGCCTGGGAGCTCATCACTGGAGGGGCTGTTACCGCCCAGCAATGCAGGCAAGGTCCATGGACCCTCACACGTATCCGTGTCAGAGGCACCTTCCAGATGAGTCTCACACAAACCAGAGTCTGGACCAGAAATGAGAGGTTTTGCAAAACAATCCTCCTGATTCTCACACTCCTCCAGAATCCTCTGGCAGGGGATATGGTCGTCAGGATCCTCCAGTGATGTAACATAGTCCTTCCTCACCCCTGAGTCCCCATCCTCCGGGGGCTCGCTGGCTCCATGGCTCTCCCTGCCGCGAGTCTCTTCTTCGGTCTCATTTCTTGCACCCTCCGAACTTGTCGAACTTAGAGTAAATAAAGACCCTTCATCGGAATCAGAATCGTAGTTGCAGTCCATTGTATACTGAGGGCTCGAAGGAGCCCATTTCTGTACCGGTTCCACGTTAGCAGGAGTGACCTGCGGGTCATGGCCCCAGCCTGGAGGAAAGATGGGTGGCGCAGGGCTCTGCTCTCCCCAGTCCCTGAGTGGGACTGCGCTGTGGGAGGCAGGAGGCCCTTCCTCAGCGCTGGTCTCCTGGAGCCTTTGCTGCTGTGTGTCCAGCAAATTCAGGTAACCGCCCCCTTGCATTTCCTTGGAAAACTCCAAAGGGAACCGCTCATTCTCTCCAGCCCTCTGTGCGTTCACAGGCATTTGCATTTTGGAGAGAGAAGCTGCCATTTCTCCTGGAGGCGTGCGGGGAGAACCTTCCTGGGCCCCAGTCGCATAATTTACTTCCCCGAGAACATATTCCTTGCGGATGTGATCCTGTCCTGCTGGAATTCGTTGGTTATGACCAGCATTCGGACGTCCTGGGGGAGCGGAACGGGCTGCATGGTCACTCAGACGTATGTCATCCTTCTCCCCTCCTGGCCCTCTGCTGTCACTGCCCAGCCCCCCGCTCCGCCGGTGGCCCTGCTCCCGTCTGCTCTCTCCTGTGGCTCCGTCGGGGATGACAGCAGCGCGGGGGCCGGCGGGCTCTTGGAGGGGCCGATCTGTCCTCCGGTGCTGGGCCTTCCCTGAAGCTTCCATGTCGCTGCAGAAGCCCTCATTCCAGTATGCGTTATCCGCGTTATCCGCGTTATCCGCGCGGTCAGAGCTGGGCCCCTTGCGTCTGCATCTCTGGTGCCACAGTCTGTCAATGAAAGGCCTGGCGAAAGCCCCCAGGCAGAAGGCCACGAAGAACGTGATAAACACAGCCAGGCAGACGGCCAGGGCGAGGTCCTGGGAAGGGGCTCCCTTTCTGCCAGCTGCGGGCACATCCCTGGGGCTCCTAGCCCACCTGGACCGCCGGTGGGGCCTCCCGCTGGCCGGGGCGCCCACCGCTGCTGGGGTGTCGGAGTGCTCAAACCCACCTGCGGGGGGCCTCTCGGCTCTGCCGGGCGGGAGGCTTTTCACAGGCTTCGTGGGATGGTGAGGAAGGTGGGTCTCCCTGGAACTTCTGCTTTGGGGGGTCCACCAGTATGCCTCCTCATCCCCTGCAAGCGGGGTGGGGGGGAAACACAGTGAGCGGACATGGAGGAAAGGCTCTGTGGGTCCCCCTCAGCCCTCACCTGGCTATGTCTCAAGGGCACACTGCATGACAGCAAGCAGCTTTACTGACCGATGATGGGCTCAGGTCATGATCTCGTGGGTGGGGAAATCCAGCCCTGAGTGGGGCTCCGTGCTCAGCAGGGAGTCTGCTTGAAGAGTCTCCCCCTGCCCCTCTGCCCCTCTGCCCCCTCATGCTCTTTCTCTCAAATACATAAATAAATCTTGGAAAAAAAAAAAAAAAAGACTTCTCTGTGATCTTGATTTCTTCGGAACCTGGTAAGCATGGCCATTTTTCGACCTAAGTGGCAGTCGTGAGTCATGAATGGAATAGAGTCTAAGACTCATTACAAAAAACCTTACCCTACTCCCCCAGCCCCATATCCAGTTAGGAGTTGGGAGATTTAGTCCAGATGGTTAATGGCAAACAAAAGTCTTCCAGAATGTTCAACTCTAGTAACCTAGTCTAGCAATTTGGGAGAATGTCAGGGAATAAATCAAAGAAAAGTATAGTTTTGAAATATGTGTGTTTTGTGTGTATACACACACACACAGACACACACATATAAAGTAGGATTATACTTTCATAGGGTTAGCATGCATTTTATTTTATTTTGATTCCAGTATAGTTAACATATAGTGTTTTCAGAGGCAAACCCTTTAAATAATCATGTCTCGCATTTTAAAAGTTCCTTTTTTGATCAGTTATTTGTTAAGGATTGGGATTGGGATGCTTGGTTTCAGCTCAGGTCATGATCTCGGGGTCCTGGGAACAGCTCAGGTTGTGATTTTGGGGTCCAGCAGCCTCAGGCTCCTTGCTCAGCAGGGAGTCTGCTTCTCCCCCTCTCTCTGCCCCTCCCCCTGCTCCTGTGTGTGCTCTTGCTTACACACTCTCTCAAATAAATAAATGAAATCTTAAAAGAAAAAAAAAGACTTGGGATAAAAAAATGTGACATTTTGGGGCTCTGTCTCCCTGTGAAATTACTGTTTTTGACCAAATCCAATGATTTCCGAGCCACTGGAACTACGTTTCTTTGACCACGTGAGGACAATCATTCATGAACCGAGGGAGACAGGTACCAGTGACTCTTCTGTGACACAGCCAGTGGCTGACTAAATGCCCAAATCAACACTCTGGCTTTCAAGGGGACTGTCGTGGTTTCCAAGGAGACTGACTATTTCACGGGCTTTTCTCAGTTCAGCTGACACCATCTCCGGGAGAAGAGGCGCCACCGACTTACCCACAGACTCGCTGCAGATGCCATTCCACGTTTTCCTCCAGGAGTCAGAAATGACATTTTGGAAGGCGGCCATGCTGTAGTCACACTGCCACGGGTTGTCGGCCAAGTCCACCTCCAGATGGGGAAGTGCCAGAGCAATGACCATCATGGGTAGGATGGCGGTCAGAACATTGTTGCTGAGGTCTACAACCTGTTTGAAAAGAAACAAATTTAGGGCAGTCTGTGAATGAAGACATGCAGAGACAAAATCAACAATAGTTACAGATATTGCTTACATTGCTATGGAGGCAATACGAATTTAGGCCTGATTTGACAGTTAGGGAACACTGAGTTTCAATTTCTGCTCTGCCCCTAACAACTCTGTGAGCCTCAGAAAACTGTTCACTTTTTAGGAGCCTCCCTTCTAGGGTGGTTGTAATGGTTAGATGCATGTGAAAGCTTTCAGTATGGTGCCTATATCAGATACCCAGTCATTTCCTCTTCCTTCTCTCCTATGAGTGGTAATTTGTACTTTTAGATAAAATCGAGACTCCCTGTGATTTTCAAGGTCTAGAATTAGATACCAGGTCTAGAATTTCTGGAAGCATTGTGATCTCGAAAGTGACCAAGGATCCTGGGCCATGAGAACATAGAACACAGAAGAACTGTGGTTGAGAAGTAGCAAAGTGAGATCTTTTGGATCAACAATTATCTCCAGGGTAGTAGTACATTTCCCTGCATCTATGGCCACTGGTGTATACCAGATGACTAATTTTTCTAGTCTAATCAGAAATGAGGGAGAACTTGGGGAACAAAAAGTCTTCAGTGGCTCTGGAAACAGAGAGCAGGGACCTGCAGAAGTTGGCGATGGCCATAACATGATACAGCGGGGAAGGTAGCTGGTATAGCTCTTGCTACTGTTTGCAGAGTGCTGCTGTGCAACAGGCATTCTACTGGGTGCTTTGACCTTCCCCTCCCCTTTTTCACAGAGGAGGAAACTGGGCTGGGTCACACAGTGCACACCACAAAGCCCCTAGTACTGGGGCCTGGTGCACAGCGGGTGCTCAGTAAGTAAAGGAGAAAGGAATGAATGAATGGAGTGTCAGAGCTGAGATCTAATCCAGCACCAGGGCTGCATGCCTTTCCCTCTGGAACATGCTGCCTTGGAGAGCCTGGGCTCCCACTGCCTGGGAGGGAAGGGCTGGGGGGAGGAGGCCGGGAGCAGCAGGCAGCAGGGGGCGGGGAGCATGGGGCTTAGGGAGGGCCAGGTGGTAGGTAGAAGAACAAAAAATCATAAAAGAGAAAATGGAAACCCTGCTGGAAGGGAAAAAAAAAAGTAGGCCATGAATGAAAGCCAGAGAGGCTGAATGTCACCCAAGTCAATTGTTTTATAAACACCAGGGAAAAAACAGCATTGGCATCTTGGGTTCCATAAATTCCTAAATAGAGCTGATTCAAACAAACAGCACCATGACCAAGACCACCACGTGTAGAATCAGAATTCTCCCGGAACCGAGACAGTGAGGGTAACCTTTTTAGTGCCGAGTAACCAAGCAGTCTTGACTCCCAAAGGAAGGTTCCCAAAGGAAGGAGACTTGGGGTTGGGGGAGAAAAAACTACTTCGTTTCGCCAGGCCTTGCCTGCGATCAAGAGCTTTCTTATGAACCACACCCCCCCCCCCCCCAACAACAACTGAAGGGAATACTCCGGTGTGTTTCAGGCAGTGATTTTCCTTTTAGTGCATCTGCATTTTGTTCATCCCGGCGTCTTATATTACAAACCATGGAACCGAAAACAAAACTGAAGCAAGGAGAGAAAACTCATAAAATGATTCAGGAGGAATAAAGATGAAAGCAGAACAGTCTAATTTGCCTAAAGAAAAAGCCATCCACCATCACTGGAAAGGGGTGTGCATTATAGAAAGATTGGGAGGCATCGAATGTTGCTACACGAATCACAGTATCCAAGAAGAATGGGAAAGCTTAAGAAAAGGAATGCTAATTTGAAATGCCAGTGAAACCTATTTCATTCCAGCAAAACACGATGATGACTTTATGATTTGAAAAATCGATCTGGCTTCTGGAAAGATTCCTACGTGGGAAGACACAGAGTGTAGTGTAAGGACTAAATACATTCTCCTGAAAAAGAAAAAAAAAATCAACATCTCTTTTGATATTCTAGCTTTCTGGTACCAGATAGTTTCATCAGGTTCTGAAACCTGTTTTTAGAGCCATCAGCAAACATGTAGATAGGATAATGGAGAAGGAGACATGGTATGATCCTGGGCGAGAATTGCAGATGATTTAAAACCTTCTTGGGGCTAAATGCTTTATGCTAACAACATTTTTAGTTTGCCTGTAGCATCTCTTCCCTGTGAGCTGCCGAACACTTACAAAGCACGGTAAAAATGCGTAGGAAATAACAGACATAGGGCAACTGCACACACAAATACACTTACAGTCAGTATACAGTATGTGAAATGCGGTTCCTAGGCGATCCAACAACTCATTTGTGGGGCGTTGGGGAGCACTGCCAAGTGCTCTTTTCTCATCTGCTCTGATAATTACTGTGGCAGAGATGGTCCCCAATGGTCCTGCCTCCTGATATTCATGCCCTTGAGGAATCTCCTCCTGTGGAGAGGAGGTAGAGCCTACGACTTGGTTCTAAGCCAGCAAATATGGCAGAACAATGTGATGTCACTCCCATGATGACATTGTGTTAGCTTGTCATGTTTTTCTCGATGGAGAAGCCCACGTGGCCCAGGACTGAGGGCAGGCTGAGGCCGACAGCCAGGAAGGAACTGAGCCCTCAGTGCCACAGCCCACTGACACCTGCCTCTTGTCTACACCCATGTTGGCTTGGCAGAGGGTCCATCTCCAGCTGGACCTTTCGGGGAGTCTCCAACCCTGGCCAACACCTTGACTGTGGCCCCTTGAAATACCCTTAGCAAAGGACCCAGGGCCTTGCCTGGCTTCCTGACCCCCCAGATCAGAATGTTTTGTGAGACAGTATGTGTGTGGTTTTGGACGACCAACTTGGTAGTAATTTGTGACCTTCCTATTCATGAGCATCGTTAGTTTATCCATTCGTCTGTTCGGCAAGTGTTTTTAGATACACGTTATGAATTAGACATATGTTGAGCGCTAGAAAGCAAAACAGATGACGATGTCCGTCCTCAAAGAGATTATGAGGATGAGGCACTAACAACGAACGATACCTAAAACGAAATGATTTCAGCAGTGAGGAAGAAGCAAGAGAGCAAGGGAGTGTGTTGGGCAACGAGGCTGGAGAGGCAGGCAGGGGCCAGCCCTTGTTGGGAACGCTTAGAAGGATTTTTAGCAAGAAGTGGCACAGTTTTGTATGTTCAGAGAGTGGGGCGCTGTGGCCACTTTCGAATTTCTCTATGCAGTCTTCATTCAGAAAGACCTTGCTATATTCCAAGTACATTCAAGACATGTTATGTGCATCAAAACATTGAAATCTCACGAACTTCTATCAGAAAGGAATGACGTTACCTGAGAAAACTGAGGCACAGAGAGATATGGTGACTTGCCCAAGATTGCGTGGCGGCAATGTGGCAGAAGCTAGGTAGGTCTCAACCCGGGCAGCTGAGCCCAGAGCCCACCGACCTCACCGCTGCCTCACTCACCTCCTTTCAGTAGAGGAGGGACCTGGGGGGCCCCGGCTGACAGGTGGTAGCTGGAATTTTGTCTCCCATCTATACTTGCATAACACTTTTCATAAAACTGGGAAAAATCAGCTATGTCGATACTCTCCAGTATGATGGCCCTTTAGCCACACACGGCTTTCAAGCACTGAAATGTGACTCATCCCACTGGGCTGTGGGTACGGATAATATACGCCAGGCTCTGAAGTCTTAGCATGAACAACAATGTAAAATATCTCGTTAATGATCTGTATATTGGTTACATGGGTTAAAGATAATATTTGAGGATACTGGGTTAAAAAATATATTACTAAACGAAATTCACCTGCTTATTTTTACTTCCTGAATCTAGTTACTAGAGCATCTAAAATTGCCTACGGGGCTCACAGTTTGTTTCTACGAAATGATGCGGGGCTGTGTAAAAAGTGAGGGTCTGTGATGGAGGGTATGGGGGACTGAATCTTTCCCTAAGACCTCAGGAGGTGTCCCACTGGAAGCCCTTTGGCCTTTCTAAAGGAGCATCGAAGGGAGACTGTAATCCGCCCCCCACCCATCACCAAGAGTGGGGAGGGTTGGAGCAGAGAGCTTGAGGCAGGGGCTGCAGTGGCCAAGCCCCATCAGGGCTTTGGTTGGGGGGTTGGGGGTGCCTTTCCGTTCACAGCTGTCAGCACATTATGAGATTACTGCAAGGTGCCTGAGAGACAGGCACGTAGTAAGTATTCTACAAGTATAGGCTGTTATTATGATTATTTTTATTATGTATGCCCCGTGTGGGTTTGGAAGCAACTGGCCTTCAGGGCCCCACAATGTTCCATCCAAGGCTGCTCAGCATCGCCCAGAGGTGGCTCAGAGGAGCGGCCTCAAGTGCTCCAGACTGTGCAGGCCCCGGGGACCTGTGACCCCACCCTGCAGCTCAGGGTGGAAGCCTCAGGGATCACCGAGATTGAATTTCCTGCCAACGGCTAAGTGGAAATGGGAAGTTGGGTTTAATTTGATTTAGAAAAATAATGTGCCAATTCTTGCGGCTGAGTATTATGTTCGAGTGAAATTCATGTCTATGACTGAGGCATTTGATTTTGAGGCAAGGGAAAGACTTCAGCAATTTCGGCTGAGCCTTAAAATAGGCTTCTAGTTTTTGACTAATAGCCTGCACTCCTGGGTGCGGAGAAACTCTCTGGCAGAAATATTCTAATGTAATTGTCCAGCTGCCTGCGTATTGGAAATCCTCTAAAAGTCACTTTATAACCTGTAACTTCTTGAGGTCCTTGAAGGCTTCTGGATGAATCCTGAATATCTTGTTGCTTTTTAAGTAAAGGTTCTCCAGCCGCGGGCAGTTCCGGAGGTCCGAGGGACCGATCTGCGTTATCTCATTGAACGACAGGTCCAGACTCTGTAATGATTTCAGGTTCCGAAGTCCTGTTAAGAGAAAAAAGCACATTAAAATATCCAGGGGGTGATGTTCACTGCACCATTGTTGATCGCGGTGAAACCATGGGGACACCCTGCGGGGCTGTCCGTGGAGGGCCGGCTCAGCGGTGCAGCAGACCAGGATTCACCGTGGGTTGCAGGACAGCCCAGAGTATGATTCCAGCGTTCCTGGAGGGAAAAGAGGCGCACGCAGACAGATACACATGTTCTGAGCAAGCAGAGGAAAAAGGCCGGGAGGGAGATGAACTGATTGGTCAGTGGTAGTAACACTCCACAGTTCTTGTTGGTCCTGTAACACATCTAGGCATTCGCTTATTTTTCACAGGTAATATGTGTAGCGAGGTTTTGTTTTCTGGCAAAATTGTTTACTTGGGTTTTAGTCTCTGTTTTTGTATCCAGAGATTAACCAGGAGGCCCATTTGGCACAGAGCACAAAGGCTGGGAAGTAGGTGCCAGTCAGAGCCGAATTCCAAACCCGATTTCCCACAAGAGTCTCATAAGGATGCCCTGCATTTTCCCAACTCCCTTCTGCTCTGTTCTCGCAGTTTGTGTCTTTTTTTTTTTTTAAGATATTATTTATTTATTTGAGAGAGAGCAAGCAAGAGAGAAAGAACATGAGCAGGAGAGGGTCAGAGGCAGAGGGAGAAGCAGAATCCCCGCTGAGCAGGGAGCCCGATGTGGGTGGGGCTCCATCCCAGGATCCTGGAAATCATGACCTGAGCCGCAGGCAGACGCTCGACCGACTGAGCCACCCTGGTGCCCCTCATAGGTCGTCTGTTTCTCCAACCAGCTGCTACTTAGCAGAACAGGTTGGTTCAATTCCAGAAGGGAGTATTGCTTGTCTACAGTCTGCAAGGTACTCGTTACCAAATTGATTATGCAGAGATGATGACTTAATGTAAATAGTCGGACATTGATGTTATCATATGTTCACAACAGCTGAACTGATTAAGAGATCATTACAACAACTCAATCAAAACATTAGGAGCCAGGCACTTAGTGCTGAGGACAAACAGAGCACAGCATCCTCGTGTTGGAGTGAGTGCTAAGACATACACATGAGAAAAAGTTCCTGGTTATCTGAGCCCTTACGCTCCAGCATGCTACTCTTACAGTTCCTGTAAGGTCTCGTTGCTTAATTTGAATGGAACACGGACCCTAGGAGTTCAGTGGAGGGAAGAAATCATTCTACTTTATTTTTTTTTTAAGATTTTACTTATTTATTTGACAGATATCACAAGTAGGCAGAGAGGCAGGTGGTGGTAGGGGGAGTAGTCCCCCCACTGAGCAGAGAGTCCGACGTGGGGCTCGATCCCAGGACCCTGAGATCATGACCTGAGCTGAAGGCAGAGGCTTTAACCCACTGAGCCACCCAGGTACCCTGGAAGAAATCATTTAAAAACTCTTGTTTAGGGGCACCTGGGTGGCTCAGTGGGTTAAGTCTCTGCCTTCAGCTCAGGTCATGGTCTCAGGGTCCTGGGATTGAGCCGCACCTCGGGCTCTCTGCTCAGCGGGGAGCCTGCTTCCTCCTCTCTCTCTGCCTACCTCTCTGTCTACCTGTGATCTCTCTGTCAAATAAATAAATAAAATAAAATAAACAATGTGGTTTAAAACAAAACAAAACAAAACTCCTGTTTAATTGTATACTCTCTTTATGCTCTAAGCACTTCCCAGACATCTCCTTTAAATCATCACAAAGCCCTGGACATTGTTAGCATCTCGTCAACAACAAAATCTAGGTGCAGTGAAGTTAAGAGCTTAACCCATATCTTAGTAGGTGGAGCTGTGGTGCCGGGATTGAAGCTCAGGTCTTTTAGTTGTTACCGTTTAACCATGAACATTTCACACACACACACACACACACACACACACGCAAAAATAGTAAACATGTACTGTAGGACTTATAATATATATGTAGGGGTCAATATATATGTAGCATTGTGTATGACAATCCGAGCACAAACACCAGGAGAAAAGAGGTGGAAGAATATAGTTGTAAGTTCCTTGTGTTACAGGCCAACAGTATAACACGACATAAAACAGGCTGTGATGTCAGGGTGTGTATTGCAAATCCCAAAGCAACCACAAAATAACACCACAACAGCAAAAAAGTATGGCTAGTCAGCCTGCAAAGGAGATAGAGAGGATTAATTTTAAGATTAATTAAAGAGGATTGATTAAATACAGAGGATTAATTTTAAAGATACACAATTAATGCAGAAAAAATCAGAAAAAGATAAAAGGGGGAACAAAGAACAGAAGGAACAAATAGAAAAAATACCAAGATGATAGATAGAAATAACAGTCTAAAAATACCAAATAAAAGGCAAAGATTCCCAGTTTGGATAAAAATTCAAGAGTCAACTATTCAATTCCTACAAGAAAACTGCTTTAAATATAGGAATATGAGCAGGATACCTGTAAAAGGATAGAAAAAATAGTCTTTTCTATAAATGGTGTTGGAATAATCGCCCGTCTTTAAAAACTTCTATATGTTATTCATACCACATACAAAAAATTAAAACTATTTTAAAACTGTCATAAACCTAATGTAAAAACCTAGGTTTTAGGGCACCTGAGTGGCTCAGTCATTAAGCATCTGCCTTTGGCTCAGGTCATGGTCCCAAGGTCCTGGGATCGAGCCCTGCATTGGGCTCCCTGCTTTGGTGGGGAGCCTGCTTTGCCCTCTTTCACTCCCCCTGCTTGTGTTCCCATTCTCTGTCTCTCTCTCTCTGTCAAATAAATAAATAAAATATTTTTTAAAAATCCTAAATTTTAACCTAAATATAAATAGATCATAAACCTAAAATATAAAATGTAAAAAAGTAAAGTTACAAAACTTCTAGAAGAAAACATAGAAAAATCTTCGTGACTTTGGATTCAGCAAAGATTTCTTAGATATGACACCAAAACACAATTTATAAACTAACAAAGTGATGAAATGTATTTCACAAAAATTTAAAATTCTGCTCTGTGAAAGACATTATTAAAATAAAAAAAATACTCAAGCCTCAGACTGGGAGAGAAAATATTTACAAATCACATATCTGTGAAAAGTCTTGTATGCAGAAGAGAAAAAAATAGACACTGGCCAAAGATTTATATACATCATTAGAGACATAACGGATGGCAAATAAGCGCACAGAAAGATATTCAATATCAATAGTCACTAGGGAAATCCAAATTAAAACCACAACGATATATGGCTAAAATTAAAAAGATGGCCCATACCTGGTATGGGTAAGGATGTAGGACGACTGAAATCCTTACACAGTGCTGGTGGGGATTTAAAATGATACAACCACTGCATACAACACTGGCAATTTCTTCAAAAGTTAAACATCTACTTGACATACAACTCAGGCCTTGTCTGCCTAGGTAATTTACCCAAGAGAAATGAAAGCATGTATCACCACAAAGACTTTGTTTCATTATTCTTTTGACGTTGATAGGAACAGTAGCAATAATCCCTCTCTCATCTCTGATACTGGCAGTTTGTGTCTTCTTAAGTTTTTTTTCTTGGTTAGTTTGGCTTGGTTGGTTTAGAGAATTATCAATTTTATTTTATTTTTTCAAAGAAACACATTTTGGCTTCGTTGATTTTATCCATTGTTTCTCCTGTTTTAAATTTCATCGATTACTTCTGCAATTTCTATTATTTCTTTTCTTCTGCTTGCTTTAGGCACACATGGCTCTTACTTAATTTCTCAAGGTGGAAACTTATGTTTTTGATTTTAGACTTATCTTCCAGTGGATGCTTTTAATGCTATACATTTCCCTTGAACTGCTGCTTTTGCCATATCTCACAAATTTTGATAGACTGAATTTTCATTTTCACTTAGCTTAAAATATTTTCAAATCCCTCTTGAGACTTCTCCTGTGACACATGTGTTATCTAGAAATGTGTTGTTTAAGTTCCAGGGATTTGGAACTTCTGCTGCTGATTTCCAGTTTAATTCCATTGTAATCTGTGAACATACTTTGCATGCTTTCTGTTTTTTATTCAAGTTTGTTAAGTTGTGCTTTATGGGCCCAGAATGTGGTCTGTCTTGGTAAATGTTTCATGTACAGTGGAAAAAAATGTATATTCTACTATTGTTGGAGGGAGTATCCCATACATGCCAGTTGAATCAAGTTGACTGATAGTGATATTCAAGTCAACTACATCCTTACTGATTACCTGCCGGCTTCATCTATCAACTGGCAGGGGAGTGCTGCAAGTTTCCAACTATAGTGGATTTTTAAAATTTTCTTTTTCAGTTGTCAGTATTTCCTCACATATTTTGACACTCTGTTGTTAGGCACATTCACATTTAAAATTATTCCATCTTCTTCAAGAATTGGACCCTTTATCCCCTTTATATAGTGCTTTATTTATCCCTGATAGTTTTCTTGTTCTAAAGTCTCCTTTGTCTGAAATTAATATAGTCACTCCACTTTTCTTTTGGCTAGTGGTTATCTAATGGTTTATCATTTTTTTAATGATTTTATTTGACAGAGAGGGAAATAGAGAGAGAGAGAGTGAAAGCAAGAAAGCACAAGCAGGGGGAGCAGCAGAGGCAGAGGGAGAAGCAGGATCCTTGCTGAGCAGGGAGCCCGATTCAGGGCTTGATCCCAGGACCCTGGGATCATGACCTGAGCCAGAGGCAGACCCTTAACCAGTGGAGCCACCCAGGAACATTTAATGGTTTATATTTCTCCATCCCTTTAGCTATCAGGTTTATTTATAATAACCAAAAAGACAGCCAATGTGCCCACAAACAGGTAAATGTATATCCATGCAATGAATTCTGGCAATGAAAAGGAATGAACTTTTAATACATACAATGCCATGGATGAATCTCAAAGTAATTATGCTGAATGCAAGGAGCTATACCAAAAAAAAAACCCATATAATATAATTGCATGAATATAAACTTATGGAAAATACAAACTAATATATAGTATCGGGAAGGAGGTCATTGGTTACTGAAGGGAGAGGATGGGTGGGAAGGATAAATCATAAAGGGCATGAGGAGCTTTGGGGATGCAGCCAGTTCATTATCCAACAGTGGTGATGGTCTCATGGGTCAGTGTGGTTCAGTGAGTCAAAGGACAGATCAAAGAGTGCAAAGCAGACACACGAGCGGGGGCCTCTGATAATGTTCAGACTTCCAGAAGTCTAACCAACAACAAGATAGTTGATGGGTATTCTGAACTTCACATGAACTCTGAACTTTTGCAGAAAGAGAATGGAAATCACCCATTGTACCTCAGATCACAGAAATGACCATCACAGCAAAGACTGGGATGGGGAACAGAGAATTAGAGACTCAGGATGATCAAAAGGCACTAGAGGGGAGCTGACATTGTTCGAGCACCTGTTATGTACCAGATGCTGTGAGAAATGTTTCACATGTATCATCACTCTACGTGTTAAAGTTTTTACAAGCACTGTCGCTAACCCTCATAACCTCCCCGTATACGCCATCATCCTCAGTTAAAAATAAGAACCAGGCAGCTTTGTATAGGTTAAGTGTCTTGTTTAAGGTCAGTTAACAGGTAAATAGAGTAATATAAGAGGTATAAGGGTAAATAAGAAGAATGGGACCAGAACATTCTAAGCATGGGTTGGTGGGGGTGGGGGTGGGGGTGGGAATAGGGACTTTGAAGGCAGAGAGTTACGAGGATACCCCCTTATTTGACTCCCTTCATAATATCAAGCTAAGATCCCCAAGAGGAAGGTAAACTCTGCAGATAAGAATTCAGACTGTTGGGACGCCAGGGTGGCTCAGTTGGTTGAGCAGCTGCCTTCAGCTCAGGTCATGATCCCAGCATCCTGGGATTGAGTCCCACATCGGGCTCCTTGCTAGCAGGGAGCCTGCTTCTCCCTCTGCCTACCACTCTGTCTGCCTGTGCTTGCTCTCTCTCTCTCTGATAAATAAATAAAATCTTTAAAAAAAAAAAAAGAATTAAGACGGTTAAGTTCAGTTATAGCTCCTACCTGAAAAATTTCCATCTATTTCCAATTTCAGAGAATTAAGGTTTAATTCTATTAAGAGAACTGGTGGAGTCCTATAAATGACATTGTTCGCTTAGGGTCTCCCAGAGTAGGGTTGGGAAATTTGAGCAAATTTTCCACAGTACTTGGGTGCGTTTCTCAATGGGGAAATGTGTTCTTTTAAAAATTTTGCATGGCGAATCAATGTTGAGAGGGTACTCAGGTGAACAAAAGAAGTGGGGAGAGGCAGTGACAGCTGGGGCGTGGCCATCGGAAGGTAGATTCCATGTTTCCAGAGAGGGGAGTTGAACATCGGGAGGAAAATATGGAGGCACTTTTGTGGAGAAGGAATTATTTATTGAACTGTTTTCCGATGATCACACAAGCCAGAGGAGGCAGGAATCTGATTAGTTTTTGCATTGAAGCAGCCAGAGGCATTTTTATTATTTCTAAGAAATTGTCTCAGTGTCTCTTAGAAGAAAGGCCATAGAGGGTACACCCAGACACTAAATTGCCTTAGGAATGTTCCTTTGGACTATGAACTTCTTTTTTTTTTTTTTTTTAAGATTTTATTTATTTATTTGACAAACAGATCACAAGTAGGCAGAGAGGCAGGCAGAGAGAGAGGAAGGGAAGCAGGCTCCCTGCTGAGCAGAGAGCCTGACTCGGAGCTTGATCCCAGGACCCTGGGATCATGACCTGGGCTGAAGGCAGAGGCTTAACCCACTGAGGCATCCAGGCGCCCCTGGACTATGAACTTCTTAAATGCTCTCCTAAGAGTGATAATCTGATAACATAGAACAATGATATTCAGGGAGTTATGGCTTTAAGTTCAAAGAGTATTGAGAATTGAAAGAGTCTGAAATGGTCGTAGACAAGATATTTTATTCATTAGGTCAGCCCTCAAGGTGGTCAGTTTTATATAGGTGAGCCAAACACCAGGCCCTCTTAGCTTACTGACATACATTCATGTGGCTATTTTAGAACCTGACCCGGTTTTGAAAATACAGCTTATTGGTATTTCCATAATTCAACAGCAATCGGGAAGAAATATGAAACAGATTATAACATACTTTTGTTTTTACCATACACTAGTTATGTTTTTTTTGTTTTTTGTTTTTTGTTTTTTTCCCTCCACCAGTTTCAAAAGACAGGTATTATTTTGTCTCATTTTAACACATTTATCTCTTGGTTTCCAGAACTTAATGTGTTAAGTTTTTGGTCTGTCAACCTAATTGGAATCCCAGGAAGATGTTGGTCCTTCTGCATTTCCAGGTACTCTATGGGCACTCCAAAATACTGCTTGTGGGATAGCTGAACTGGAGATTGATCCCATTGTTTGAAAACTGATTTTTCTGCTATTAACACTGTACTCCAAAGATCTGGGAGCAAGGTGGAATTGAATCAGAAAGTTAAATTGCATTGGCTGGCACTTCTCTTGGGTGTTTCCCCAACGGGAAGCTTGTTGGTGACATCACAGCTGACTCTGATGACAGGGGATCAGTTGAGTCTGGGTGAATCAGTGTGAGCTTCTGCTCCTGCAAAGGTGGGTCTTCCCGAGTGAAAGCGACTTTTCATGGATTCTGTAAGCTGTCACTGCTTGAAGACGTGAGACAGGATTTATAAAAACACACATGTGGGGTGGGGTTATGGACATTGGGAGGGTATGTGCTATGGTGAGTGTTATGGCGATTCACAGACCTGTACCCCCAGGGCTAATAATACATTATATGTTTATAAAAAAATTTTTAAAAAAGCACACATGTGTTACAAGGCCGGTTGTTTGATTGCTACTTTGTGAGAATCTCTGATTTATTATTATTTTCGATGAACGCAAGCACTTCTATAAACAGGCAGACACAAGTGAGTTTCAGCTCATGAATTATGTGGGCCAGGCCTTCCACACTGCAATAGCTATTGAACATTTTAGAAGATAACTTGAGATTCAGACAAAACCGAATTGATAATTTGTTTCTAAATAGACTGCTATTCTCAGTTTGTGCCAAGACAGAAAAAAATAACTAATATTTGCAAAGTACTTTACATGTATACAAAGTACTTTTCCCATATTTTAATAGCTACCATTTACTATGCCAAAGGCCATGTTCCAGTAGGTTCTTGAAATACATTTTCCTGGGGCGCCTGGGTGGTTCAGTGGGTTAAGCCTCTGCCTTCGGCTCAGGTCATGATCTCAGGGTCCTGGGATCGAGCCCCGCATTGGGGGGGGGGTCTCTGCTCAGCGGGGAGCCTGCTTCCCCCACCCCCTCTGTAGGCCTCTCTGCCTATTTGTGATCTGTCAAATAAATAAATAAATAAAATCTTAAAAAAAAAAAAGAAATACATTTTTCCTTGAATCCTCACTACAATTCTATGAGTAAATATTATATTATCAATATGTTACCTTTGTAACCAAAATTTTTTTAAAGTAAACTGTACCCCCAATGTGGGGCTCAAACTCAGAGCCCCAAGATAATTAGCAGCATGCTGTACCGACTGAGCCAGCCAGGGGCCCCCAGATGCTGCCTTTACCCAGGCTTAGAACAAAGGAATCAAAGAACAAAGGGAGGGTCGGAAATAGAAAGGTACTCCCGGCAGCATCGCCCTTTCTTTTACCGGGTTTCCCCCTCCAAAATGGGATTTCAAAGTCAGGGTGACTGAGCGACGGTCACAGAATCGTGGAATGGCAAAGGGATGTTACAGGCGGGCTCAGCTGAAGGATAGGGCGATTAGAGGAAAATAATCCAAGTCACAAAATGCTACGGATAAAAGAGCTCTGAATTATGTCCAGTTAGATTCAGAGCTTACATTGGCCTCCCACTATCAGCTGGTTTCATTCATCTCTCTACGGTTTCGTCTGCTAGAGTTCTAATGGAGTTTCAGATACATGACTGGCTCATCACCTTTTCTTCTCCTTTGTAAGTGTAACATTTTTTCTGATCTTTTGGGGAGGCAGAAATTCAACTTGGAAAAGAAAGATGGGGTTGTATATGCATTTTATAGGATAGGGGTGTTTGGTCCTTAAATGGTATTGTAGTCCCTCTGAACTCCAATTAGCTCTGGGGAATACATCTGCCTTAAGGAGAGAAGTTAAGTGATGGGAGATTATTTTGACATATTGCTCTTTTATCTCTATGTCTCTTTTTCCATTTCTCCCCATTCAACCAGAAAGGAGGCTCTGTGTTAACTACGCCAGGGGAGGCACAGGGCAAGGCAGAAAACAGAGGAGTCTACAAGTCTTTCTGGCTTTTGTTTCCAAAGGCCTAAACCTTTAGATGAAAGGAATTTCTAGATCTAGACAGAGTGTTTTGAAGAAACAAAAAAATGTGAAGAATTTTCTTCGAACTAAAAAACTGAAAAGAAATGTTCTCTGGCTGGCAGGGTTGGTAGGGGACACACGTAGACGGAGAGAGACACGCACACAGACATGCACGTGTGCGCGTGCCCACACACACACAGAGACATGCACATGCACATGCACACTTTGATGCCTTGTCAGGGTATAAGATTCTAGAGCTGTGGTACAAATTTGGGGAAAAGCAGAGGAAAGCTAATGGAAGACTGATACTAAGTACAAGCATCTCACACCCCATCCCTAACTGAGTCTACTAGAATGCGAGCTCAGAATCAGAAATTATGTTGGGGTATAGACATCAGAAGGTTATTTCTCTAGTACACTTGAACTTATGGATTGAAATTCATATCTACTAGTTAAAATTATGTTATATCATATGCATATGTGTAGCTACCATGATGATCATCACAGAGTTATAGCAAAAAAGTGGCAGTAGTCTAAATGTTGTTTGATTAACCCAGTTATAATGTATGTATATATCAAAGCTATTCAATAATATAAAATACTATTTATGAGATTGCTTAATTATAGAAAGATGTTCAAAATGGACTGTGACATGAAAATACAAATTATGAAATATTATGGAAAGTATGATCCAATTTTGAAAGAAAAATATGCACATAGACATGAGGAATAGACTTAAAGAATATATACAGTTGATCCTTGAACAACACAGGATGGAGGGGTGCTGATCCCCTGCACAGTAAAAAAATTACATATATCGGGCACCTGGGTGGCTCAGTGGGTTAAGCTGCTGCCTTCGGCTCAGGTCATGATCTCAGGGTCCTGGGATCGAGTCCCACATCGGGCTCTCTGCTCAGCAGGGAGCCTGCTTCCTCCTCTCTCTCTCTGCCTGCCTCTCTGCCTACTTGTAATCTCTCTCTGTCAAATAAATAAATAAAATCTTAAAAAAAAAAAAATTACATATATCTTTAGCTCCCCCTAACTACTAAAAGCCTGCTTTTGACTAGAAGCCTTGCCCATAACAAAGTCAATTAACAAATATGTTGTATGTTGTATGTATTATATACTGTAGATGTTATTAAGAAAATTGTAAGGAAGAGAAAATATATTTACAGTGTTCTGTAGTACTTATAAAAAGAAATCCATATATAAGTAGATCTGTACCAAGGTCAACTGTATAACATGAAGGACTTAAAAGTTTTCTCCTTTAAATTTTTTTTAAATTACTAATGTTCTACAAACAGCAGGGTTTTAAAAATAAGAATACGATAAAAATTATCAAATAAGGTGCAATTAGTTTATACTTCACACTGAAAATCCTGCACATTGCTTTTATGAAAAAGCTTAGGGAGGGAAGACTCTTCCCTTTCCCACATAATTCTGTTGATCTGATGACTGGGATAGTCATTCCTTCACCTGGCAGGCTATTGCCAAAATGATGCTTCAAACAAGACCAAAGGCTGGGGAAAAAGGAAAACAATAAAAATATGAAAGGAAAGAATGGAAAATAAGAAAAAAACGAAATACGCATAACTTGGGATGGAGAAAAAAAGACAATATCCTTACATTTTCTTTTTCTAGCAGAATGTCTCATATAAGGTAAGTACTTAGCAAATAGTGACCAAGACTAAAAATAAACAAGGAAAGGAAATTGTCTGGCACTCCTGGGTATTAAAAAAGGCAAAGGAAGTTGCAGATTATGAATCTGATATATTTTCTTAATAAAATATTGGTGATTAGTTAAGGAGGTCCAACATGTGGATTACTGAATGCCAGAAGCCATGAGAATTTATTAAACAACAGGATATGTGGAGTATCCTGTTAGAAACCAGGATAAAGAATTCTGATTTTGATTTGATAATGAGAAAGTTTACATAGTGATCATACAACTTTAGCATATTTCTCGTCTACACTTGGAGGACACCATTGTCCTCCAAGCTGATGCAAAACGTATTCTAAGAAAACAAAAATTATAAATATGGCAACATACTTAATTGGAATTGTGCTATACACTGAAAACATATAAACTAGTTATTTCTTAGTACTTCCTATATTTAATAACAAATATATGATAATCAATGTAGATAATCTGAAGTCATGATTATTTAGCACTTAAATACTTCCTAGTCTCTGTCAACAAAGCTCTATTACATTAATGTAAGTTATAATGATGAGAGATTCAATTGCATTGGCTATGAATTCCACATATTTTAACTTGAAATTCCGCTAAGAAACTCATTTATCTGTCCTGATGAAACTGCTTTACTTTTAGCAATTTCCTCAAAACTGACAACAAACATGGGATTCTTACAGGCATAGAACATCTCCTTGTTTCTCGGGGCTAGCCCATCTCTTAAAATCGTACTTACCCTTGGGAATGTCAGTGAGTTTGTTTCTTTGAAGAATTAACAACTTTAGAAACGGAAGCCCATGCCTGCCGCTGCTTCTGTGGCATTTCCCCCATGAGGACTTGGCACTGGGTAGATCCAGAGAGAGCGAGCGAATGGAACCGTTGCTGAGGTTTAGTATTTCCAAAGTGTGGAAGTGTGCAAGAGGGCTTAAGCTGATGTTCGAAATGTGATTGTTACTGAGGTCCAGATGTTTTATATTCCGGTCTTTTCTCACGCGAGACTGTATGAGATCCCTAAGGAAACTGGCACTTGCATCCAGTGTGGCCGCTGCCCGGGGCATGTCCGCACGGGTATCATGCTTTCCAGTAAAAGAACAGTTTGTCAGAAGATGTCCATTCCATTGACACTCCGAACTGAATAAAATACTGCCTTTTCTGGATGGGTTTGTCATTGTTCCAGTAAAATAAAGACCTGTTAGCATTGTTAGGACTTGGAAATGTAGGTTTTTCATAATGCCTAGAGAAAGGAAAATGAATGGCCTTATTCAAAATAATGTATGTGACAATTAATGTCGAAGAAGCAGAAAATTCAAATTTCAATTTAAGGTTTAGGAAAATTATTTTGCCTTGATTGTCAATTTAAGTGCATTTGATTTCTTAGAACTTGGGGCATTAAAATGTAGCTTAAAAATGGTAAAGCTATGGGGTGCCTGGGTAGTTCAATCGGTTAAGTGTCTGCCTTAGGCTCAGGTCCCAATCCCAGCTCGGAGTCTGCTGCTTCTTCTCCCTCCTCTTCTCCCTCCTCCCCACCCCAACCACACTCGATTTCTCTCTCTCTCTCTCAAAGGCTTTAACAAAATGGTAAAGCTATAGTATGCAATTACATTTATGTCACAATTTAAAGAAATAACTCCTCTGATTTTCTAGAAAATATTCACTTGGTCCTCACCTCTGTGTCTGTTATTCCAAGTATACTCACCGTGCAGTCTGCTTTGGAGGAAAACCTACCAAGATTAAAGACTTCTGTTTTTTTGCTGGTCATTAGTACTGAGCAAAGTCTATTATGCTTATCTACAACCTGTAATCAGCTATGTGGTTTATTATGTGAGTGACAAGCCATCCAGTTACACTAAACTATGAACTATATGAAGGGCAAGTTCAACTCACAAAGGAGACTCTTGATTTTTTAAAAAATTAAATTAAATTTACATTTTTTGTGACTTTAAATTTTGAAATTTAGACACAACATAAGCAAAATGGGTTATAAAAATGATGTTCTGCATCAGCACCATCAGGATTTAATGAGATACATAAATATCAAGTATCATTTTCATCAAAGTTTGAGAAGCAATTGAAAATTTTAAAGTAAGTATCTACAATGGCTAAATGTGTATACACAAAAATTTTCAAAGAAAATGGATAGTAAACTCCCCAAAAGGCTGTAAGTTCCCAGAAGGGCCATGTTTTCCAAATATATATATTTCACATATTTCCAAATATAGATGTGTGTGTGTGTATATATATATAGAGAGAGATCCATTCACAAGAGACTCTTTTTTTTTTTTTATGACTAGAAGAACTACATATATATATATATATAATTCCTCTCCCTTCTCCCCATGTTTTATATTTTCAATAGTCTCTAGTCTGTCCCAAGGCTATCCTGTTTGGATAAATAAGTGCACGGAGTGAATGAAATGAAACATGTAACTTTTAAACTTTGGTTTTATACAAGGTCAACTCTCCTACATTTTAAAGGGCACCTAAATCGAGGTACATGTGTCCACGAACCGTAACGGTACCCTACAGCATGGAGCAGTGATTTATTTTGATGGCGTACTTCTTACACAATACCAGACATTGAATTAACTTGTCCAGCCAGAAGGATATTTGTCTCTATATTCAAAGCCGCAATCATCATAAATACAAGTGTAGACCTTGTGAATGTAACAATATGAGCAATCCCAGAACACGGTCATTCACAGGCACCTTATTCTGCAGTACTGAAGAGAAACATATGAGTGACAAATACTTATTGGGAGCATGTTAAAAATTTTCACTGACCTGGTTCTTTTTAAGTTGAGGTTTATATGTTAACTAATAAATTTGAGTTCAAAAAGCTAGATAACTTTGTCTTAAAATGAAAGACACTGATTTGTAAAGAAAAATTATGCGTACTGTATACAGACTTTCATGTACTAGGTAAAGAACTCCTGAGAACTCTAGAAAAACTTTCTAAGGAAACTGGAAAACAATTAGGTAAAATGTCAGTCTTTAAATGGACACATTCAAGCCTAAGTATGAGGAAGCCGAGATACTGGAGGTGTGTGTGTCAGAGAGTGAGATAGGAAGGCTCTAGAAAAAACAGAAAGTACAACAGAAACCAAGAGGCCATTCTTCTATAAAAGGGAAGTTAAAACAATTAGAAGAAAGCAGAAGGTATGTTTGATAAGGTATAGGAAGAACACAACAACAGTAGCAGTTTCTAAGGCATACCTTCTGGTCCTTGGGTAGTTCTCAAATGGGTCTCTGTCTGGATACAGCCAGGTGGGTGGGGATTTAGACCTGAGCCTTTAAAGCTCCACCCATCTGCCCTTGGAGCCTCCCTGCCCCTGGAAACCTTCGCCCTTTCATCTTCCAGGTTCTGGCCTCTTGCCACAGTGACAGTGTGCATATTCTCCTGCGACACGGAGGGAAGAGACACTAGAGAGAGACAGTCTGCAATGCACAGAGGATAGGACTATCCAAATAGCAACCATACAGCTTCGAATGATGAGCTCTAGGATTCCAGATGGATTACGTAAACACCAATGTATTTAAGTAGACTCAAGCTATAGTTAAATCTATCATGTTTGTATGATTAAGCAGAAACCCACCAGAGTTTTAATCATTAAAAAATCAACAGCAAACAATTTGCAGAATCTTTATTGTAAAGAGAGATCATTAATAGTTATTACAAACTGAATTAACTGAAAGTCAGGTTAGCAATCCAAAACAGTTAGAGGTTAATTTTTATATGGCATAATTTGTAGTCTTTGCCCCCTCAACACTTTTTAAAAGACTTCTAAAAATATCAGCATTTCAGTGGTCTCTTTTCGTCAAGTTAAGCACCATAAACATTCTTACCCTCTTTAAAAAAAATTATTTCAAAGCTAGGTAGAACTTCTACCTTTCATCATTAGAACTATCACACAAAATTTATTTCATTTTTGTCATAATGCAAAAAGAATACAAATAAGGATATATTTAAATCTTGCAGACCATATATAGACAGCCCCCTCCCCCCATGTGTTGTTTTGCATTTTCCCAGCTGCCTGTTGGACGGTTTCTGAAATACTTGGCTTTTATTTCATTTTTCTCCCTCGTCATTGTGACCTCTCTCTGAAGTAGTGCGGTTACTTACACAAACACGAATCTACCCCCCTTCTCCTAGGAGCCTGTCTTTGTCTATCTGCTTTCCCGGAGTCTGCTTCCTGTCCTATCAGTCAGTGCTCAAGGCAGGGGATGAACAACCAGGAGAAAGAGGCAAAGTTAACATTTCGGGTTTTGAAAAATACCATCTGGTGGTGAGAACGAGGAGCTGAAGTTTTACCATTATGCAAAATAGATCGCAAGTGAAATGGACGGTTTGTTCCTGATCTCATTTCCCGTGAGTTTTCCAGGTCTACATCTCAGTGAAAAGGCAAAGGCTACCTGCAAAGTGTCCTAAAATACTGTACCTGTTACCTTTACAGTCCTGTAAAAACATCAAAATATCCTCTCATGTTAAAAGCACTTAATGGAGATGTATCAAAAACACAAGTATTTCTCAAAGAGTTGAGTAAAAATAGATTGCTTCGTGAATTATACTCAATAAATAATACTTTGTAACGTAGTGTTTTGTGGTTTTTGCAAAAATATTTAGAGACTTTCCAAGCAAATCTAAATAGAACAGACAAGAATGTGAAATTAAAAATAGACTATGTGTCTGAATGAAAATTCCAACGGATTTTTCTGAACATCATTCAAATATGAAATGACACTGCATATATTGAAATAAGTTCTGACTATCACAACAATTAATAACACTCAGAGGTCAGAAAGTTCACTTCTTGGGTGACGGGCATTGAGGAGGGCACATGAGGTGATGAGTACTGGGTGTCATAGGTCACTGATAACTTACTAAACACTGCATCTGAAACTAATGTACTATATATTGGCTAACTGGATTTAAATAAAAAAAAATAAAGTTCACTTTCCCCCTCATTTAAAAACTGCACTTAGTATTATATAGTAAGCTCATCTCCTTCAGTACACTTTAATGACTGCTCGTAATCTCTAAGGCATCTGGTTGCTCTATCAGAGAGAACTGTGCGTAGGCTGAATGCAGATCCGTTTTTGTATCGATTTTCTTATCTGCACAGTTCAAAGTGACCACAGCAGAATACTGTTAGACTTGAACGCAGAGTGGGGCTTATGATTTATCTCTACTGCTTATTTTACAGTAAACTATTTTGAAAACTTGGCCCCTGATGCTCTGTGTGTGATTAATAATACCAGAGAGTTCCTTTTAAGTCAATTATAAAATACATTAAAAATCAACTGGCTTCAGGGATTGGGATATGAGGAGCAGAGATCAGTTCTCATACTTACTCCAAAGCTACTTAAAGACGAATTTTCTCTATCCGCACCCTTCACACCATGCTGCCCAACTTTGTTCCAGCCCAGCGCACAGGGCAACGGGTGCTCCTTGAATGGCGCAGTGGGGTGGACTTCCCTGGGGCCACCGCCTCCAGCTTCGCACTGCATTGCCCTGAGGCCTGAGGGTCTAAATATCTTAGTGACACTTTTACTCAATTCAGGTACCCCCAGGGGCCAAGGCCCATCAGTTAGGAAACTGCAGTAGCCTACAGCTAGACTAACTGGACTTTTCTATCGCATATTTTGGATTGGCACAAGCTAGTTTAAAATCTGATAGCAGTTGGCCAATTTTTTTGACATGAGATTGATTTTTAATTTTTTAAACTAGAGTAAGCATGGCTGTTTTATTTGATCCTTACCTGCTTAAGTGAGTCTGAATTTGTCTTAATATTTTTTATATATTTTTTATATTTTTAAATATTAAGACTTCAGTGCAGATAGTGAAAAGGACACAGTATTTGGAAGCAGGTACATTTTAGGTTTGAATCACATGTGAGCTCCAGTCCCAACCCGGGCTGCTATTATACTGTGTGACATAAGGTAAGTCTCTTAACTCCTCTGATCCTCAGTTTCCTAAGGGGAAAACCTGGGATAATAAGCCCTACATCCAGAGCTGTGGTGAGAATCAGCGATGTTACAGACACAGTGCCTGGGACAGTGGCTAGAATGAGTCATGTAAACCACAGCTGACATCAGGATCTAACAATTAAAGCTGGTGTTTCAATTTCTACCACATTGTGAACATTTCATACTCATCAATAGTTAGCAAGTAAATATTCTATTACGGAGTATTTTCATCCTAGTGCAAAACTAAGAAACCACAGTTTCTTACCAATCACATATGTGACGTTCTTTAATGATTTCACTTGCATTGAGAACACAGCTGAAAATTAATGCACTAAAAATCCGAGACCATTCTCTCAGAAGCCAAAAGACAGAGCGTGTAACATTTACTAACGGTGCACCTTTCAGTCCCCTTAAGTGGGTGCATCCCCATTTACCAAATGTACTTACAGTGAGTCTGATCGGTTGCTTCAGCCCTTTATCCTTTAGACAAGGAACAGCGGGATTTTAAAAATACTTCTTTCAAGATGAATTTTGCTTGTATTCACTTCTGATAATTACTTTAGAACTGTAATTTGAAGATCAGTGCAACTTAATGAAATGTATTCAAATTTAAGCTGAGAATCTTTTAAATATGGAGTTACATAATAGGTACAGTAGTGCTCTGTAGGTGAGAGTTATCGCGAACTCTCTAAAAACATGACTTGCATGCACACTCTTAAAAAAAGTCACGCTATGAACACGCGGGTGACCTCTCGGGTTCTTCTAGTGAGTGTTTCCACAGGGATTGTCTGAGATCTGGCAGCCCATGTTCTGGCCCGTCACTTGTACTTTGAAGAGCGTCCCGTCTGCACACATACACAGCTTGTAGCGCACCCAGTCGCCCGTCCCAAACTGGTCTCCGCTGGAGGAACTAGGTAGGCGACTTGTGCTAACCATCACAGTTCCGTTTAGGATGATGCTGTTTTCCTATCAGGAGAATAATAACATGATTTATTTACCTCCACAAATAGAACAAAATTAATAAACAAAACTTAGAATAGTAACCAGGAAAATAAGTGGTGTAAAAAAACAGTAAAGTCATGACCAAAACAACAACAGGGAAAACAAAACCAATGTCAAGATTCAACTAGTGACCTCTTTAGTTCATAGTGTGTATCAATACAGTTATAACACCCTCTATTAAAATTATATCAAAATTCCTAAGTGCATAAGACTGATACAGGTCATTTTCACTTGTTACTTCTTAAGAGAGTTTTTACAAAGTTACTGACTGGTATCCTATAGAAAAATTAATTTTAATTTCTAATGTTTTTGTACACCACAAATCAAGATTCAAACCAGATAATTTTGAAGACCGGGCACTCAAAGAAAACTGCCTCGAGGTTCTCTTCTCCATGTGTACTGTTTCAGGAACATTCTTGTACTGTAGCCCCTTTATTTTTGGGAACTCCTAAGCTTCTCTCTCTCTTCTTTCCTCCTCTTTTCTTTTCACTCAATCAACAAATAATTATTAAGTGTCTACTATGTATTAGATATTATTCTAGGTGCTGAGGATCCAGCAATTAACAGAGAGCTAAGTCCAAGCTCTCATACAGCTGACGTTTTAATGGGGAGTGGCAGAAAATAAACAGGTGAACAGGTAAAATAAATATAACATCACTGGGAAAAAAAGGTAAGCAGAGAGAGTGACCAGGCAGGGGCTCTATTTATACAGGCTGGTCAGGGAAGGCCTCCCTGAGGTGGTCACAGTGTGGCAGAAACCAGATGAGATGAGTAAGCCATGTGGGCAATCGGGGAAGGGCCCTTCAGGCAGAGGACCCAATACATGCCAAGGCCCCAGTATGAAGACGTGCTAGGTGTTCGAGGAACAGGTAGAAGCCAGTGTGGCTAAAGCAGAGAGAACAAGGGAGTCGAGTAACAGGAAATGAGTCAAAGAAATAACTTGGGGCCAGACATGTTGGGGAACTGAATGGACTTTGAGTTTTATCCCCAGTTAGATGAGAAGCCATTGGGAGAGGTCTGAATGTGGAAGTGATGTGATCTCTGAGACAGGATCACCCTGGCTGCTGCACAGATCACTGACTACAGGGGTGAATGAGAGCAGCCAGACCATTTGGGAGGCCATTCCAACAGTGCGGCGGGATGTGGTGGTTTATATCATCGGTGGTGGTGGTGGAGGCAATGAGAAGCAGTCAGGCTCTATTTTTTTAAGGCTTTGCTGATGGACTGATGGGCACCATTTAACAAGATGGGAACACTGAAAGAAAGGCATGTTTGGGGAGAGAGAGGGTATGAAGACTTTAGACTTGTTGAATTGGAGGTGCCTATTATGTACTGGAGTGGAGAACTCAGCTGAGTATGTGAGTCTTGGTTCAGAGAAGAGATTAAAGCAGGAGTTCCAAATTGGAGAGTCATTGGGTTATAGAAGGCATTCAAAGCAATGAGACAAAGTTGGGTTTGAAGAAATGTTAATAGCTAAGTGACTATGTAGTGTTAATATGCATATGGGATAAACAGAGTCCTTGTGATGAATTTTGAAATTTTGTTTCAATGTTGCCATCTTGTGGTCATTTAATTTTACTTTCTTTAAATTGCTAGAGCAGTTATTTCTTTAAATGCAGTTTAATTGATAAAATTCTTACTTAAAAATTTTTTTTTCTTATAATTAGCTCTACATTTAAAAACTAACCACTGATATTAACTGGATTATAAAGCTAATTATCTTTTCAGTACTGGTGGCTTGTTTTTCTTTAATTGTGGAGAAACTGATATGTATGAATATATATTTCAAAGTATCTTAATATTTCCCATATCAACTACAGACAGAATTTTCAGGTAGGGAAAAAAAAAAGATTTAGGTAACTTGCTAATGGCTATATGCCGGCTATCAAGCCTCTTGCTTCTTTGAGTTTCCAGTGCTGAGAATAATAGCCCCATTGTGATGTTTCCTCAACACTATTCTCTTAAGAGGAATGGCTTCTTACTACAATACAGGCAAAATATACTCAGTATTGCTATTGAGTTTCTGGCAAGAAACACATTTGTGTTTATCTTTGTTATTTAGAAATTGTAATATGTGTTTTAGAGGAGAATGCTATTTATGAAAATGGAAAACTCAATTTTTTAAGGCTTATTTTTTCTAAGTTAAATTAACTTTAAATAAAAGGAAATAATTATTTTATTTTTATAAGTCCTTAGGATTAATTTTATTTCTGTCATATATGATGCTTGGTAAAATAATTTAATTAGCTTTAGTTAAGTAGCACATTGCTGGTGGCCAAGGACATATTGAATAAATATGCTTTGATCAAAACTAAGCAGAATAAACAGTTTTTGGATATCTGGCTCCCTTACATGAGATATGTTACCTACTGAAGTTCAGATATAATCTGTGAAGGACAAAACTTCACTTTTCGGGGCACCTGGGTGGCTCAGTGGGTTAAAGCCTCTGCCTTCGTCTCAGATTGTGATCCTAGGGTCCCGGGATGGAGCCCCGCATCAGGCTCTCTGCGCAGTGGGGAGCCTGCTTCCTCCTCTCTCTCTGCCTACCTCTCTGCCTACTTGTGATCTCTGTCTGTCAAATAAATAAATAAAATCTTTAAAAAAAACCACACACACACAATAGCTATAATAAAGGCAAAATCTTTTCCCTTTGCAGTTAATAATAGATGGGTAAATAAAATATATTTTGTACATTTGCTAATTGATTTTCACATCACTGGATATAAAATTTGGGAAAGGGCATGAAAAATCTTTAATTAAAAAAAAACCCAACATGGGGTTATGGACATTGGGGAGGGTATGTGCTATGGTGAGTGCTGTGAAGTGTGTAAACCCGGCGATTCAAGACCTGTACCCCTGGAGCTAATAATACATTATATATTAATAAAAAAATAAGAAATTATACATCTAAAAAAGAAGCCAAAAACCAACAACTTCAGGGAATGGATAATTACTATGATAATTCTTACTTTGAGAATTCTTCCAGAATTTTGGAAGTTTATTTATTTTTGCCTTTTAAAATAATACAGGTAACATGTTGTAAAAAATTTTTTTAGAAAACAAGAGGCAAGCAGAATGAAAAATAAAATTAAAGTCATCTGTTATCTTGCTACCCATAGTCAACCATTGTTGACATTCTGGCATACCCTTCTAGGTATTTATGAATGTACATATGTTCTGAAAAATAAAAATGAGACATTTCACAAACTATAACTGTCTTCCACTTCAGAGTCCATTTTGAACATCTCCCCATATCAAAAAATATACAACTACATTACCATTTTAAATAATTGTATACTGTTCCACATATAGATTTATATGCCCAAGAATCTACTAATTCTCTAAAACTCTGAAGAAATACTCACTGCCTTTAACTCCATATTACCGCCCATGTGAAATTCAATGGTTTTGCCCATAATGAATACACCTTCATTTCCACGCACGATAGCACGCCCGTCAACTTTTATATTTAAGTCACTAGTAGCGTTGCTGGTAATCTGAAAATTATTAAAAAAAAAAGGTAATAAAAAGCATTTCTAAATTAAAGTGAGAATTCTTATCAGAGACAGAGGAACAGGAGTTTCACCCATGGAATATGAAAGGCAAGAATTTTCAGTCACGTTTTACAGGGGTTGAGATTAAGAGACGTGACTTGATAATGATCAGATGATGAATCTAGAACTAACTAGTCCTTCCCACTGTTCCAGAACTTATTCTTTCCCATCACTATAAACCAGCAAAACTCCCCTCCCGCTTTGTGACTTTAGACAGTAATTCTCTTCCATTAATAAAGCAAACAAAAGAAATCATACCCTTTCAGTAGATGCTTTTTGAACATTCAAACTTTTCACTCCACTTGGCAAATGAAACTCATGAGTTTCATAGTCTGTGCTGAATAAGATATTCTGAGTCCTCGGGTCAAAAAACTGCATACCAATGTCACTGGTGATAGAAGTTTTGTTCTTTTCTACACTAAGCTTTGTTGTCCCTTGCTGGAAAACAATCTACAGAGAAACACTTTATCATGAATATGTTTTCAAAGGAGGCTGCATCCAAAATACATCAAGAACATTATTAAAAACACTTTACAATAGACTAACTTCCAATGATTTTAACCGCATCTCTCTATTCATTTGGGAAAAGAGTTCCTTAAAATGAGGATTTATACCCTTGTTTGGTTGCACTGCTCTGCACAAATCCATGGGTCACGGGGCAGACAGACGGACCTAGACCTAAGGCGGGCAGGGGGTGGTAAGAATACCTCCGTGAGGTTCTGGTCCACTGAAAACCTGTGTTACAGCAGCCACCTATATGGGCTGCCACGGACTCGACTGGCATACTCCCTTCTAGACTCCCAGAAAGTACAGGGAATTCCAACCTGGGAAGGTGCTCTGTTTGCAGGTTACCTTGCACGGAGGAGAAAGAACACGCTATTCTTAGAGTAATTAATCTATTACAGGAAATGCTGCCCTATTAAGATATTAAGAAAGCATGTAATATTTATAGATTACAAGACCGACAATTATTAAATATGCTTATGAATAGTCTCTCGAGGAAAATATCCATTTCCAATAATCCACTCTAGGTTTTTACAAAGAATTTTCCTCTAATGTCCCTCGACTGATGTGGGAACTTACAGGCTGGTTGTTGCCAGTGATAACCAAGTTTTCATTTCGTCTTCCTCCTACTGTGCTCTTATAAAGAGGATGTATAACTCCCATGTCAGATACTTGCTTAAACCGGAGCAGGCCGCTTTCATGAAACTCCATGCTGTCACAGCCATTTGGCCCGATGCGAATCACAGCCCAGATAACAAGTGTTATCTATAAGAGAAAACAAGCCCCCTGTTAATTGGTAGCCTACATTTAACATAATTAGAAAACAAACAGAAAAGACAATTGCCAGAGGATTAAACTTCCTAAGATGTCTCACTAGTGATATGAATACATCACCTGGGTTTCCACTTGAAAATTAAACCCATTTCAATTTGATCAGGGTATTACAGGCAAATAGCTGAAAGTCAAAGTACTAGGAGTGCTAGAAGAGCAGTTTCTTATTTCTTCTGCTTCCTCCACATCTTGTCTGGTGACAGCCACTTTCAAACAATTTTAGGTATTTCATCTAGAATTTTTCCAGATTTTTAAGTGATGTGATTATATTATTTCTTCACTCATCAATCTAAGGTTTTACCTATTAATTTCTTACTTCAGCAGATGAGAATTTATCTCATTTATATTTCTTCTCCACTGGCTCCCTTCTCAAATGCTAGCTAGACCCAGGTTCAGTATTTTTAGTACTGCAACTGTATAAGTACTGTTCATGGCTAAGCCAAATACTGTAACTAAGAGAGCAGTTCCTTTTTTGTACTCTGCGTCTCCTGGAGTTTCATACTTGTCTTTCTTTGGCACTGGACCACATTTGCTTAGTTTCTTTGAAAACCCGACTGAAAATTTTCAAAACCTCCAAAGTCTTTATAAAAGGTCACTCAGTAAAAGGTTCTCAAAGTCCAAACCTCTCGGGTAATTTATTCTAGGAGTTCTATTTTTCTGTCTCAGGAAAGCTTACTGGAACTCTATGCTTGCTCCAATCCTGACTGTTCCCCCTGGGTCTGCGATGATACAGCTGTCACTGAAAACTTTTCCTTCGTTTTGTGCTGGAACTTCTCTGTCTCTCTCCTGTGCTGGATACCCAGTTTCCCACATCCCTGCCTTCAGTTTTCTGGGTTAGTGCCTTCTGGAAGTGAGCTTCTCCTCCAATGTCCTCCTTAGAAAGAACATATGTGGGCACCTGGGTGGCTCAGTCTGTTGCGCCACTGCTTTTGGCTCAGGTCATGATTCTGGAGTCCCGAGTTGAGCTCCACCCCAGCGGGGTGTCTGCTTCTCCCTCTGACCTTCTCCCCTCTCATGCTCTCTCTCTCTCAAATGAATAAATAAAATCTTAAAAAAAAAAAAAGTATGTATGTGAAGGCAATTTTGAGAGTGTGCATGGTTAAAAAACGTCTCTATAAGCCCTCACATTTGATTACTAGTCTAGCTTGATAGATATTCTAGGGTTGGTGCTATTTTCCCTCCGAATTTTGAAGGCCCTTGCGGTCTGGTTTGCTGGGCTGCATTTGAGAGGTCTGACATCTCTGATTTTGTGTTCTTCATACACAACCTGCTTTTATTTCTCCTCTGGAAGATTTTAGGATCTTCTCATTATCCCTGGTTTTCTTAAATTTCAGTCATGGCCTTGGTTTGAGTCTTTTATGCATGACATTGGACCTAGAATGGTAGTTTTCAATCTGTTCTAGGAAATTTTCTTGACTTATATGTTTGATAACTTTCTCCCCAGTGTTCCTTCTTACCTTTTTCTGAAACTCCTATTAACAGAATGTTACACTTCCTGGATTCTTTAATTTTATTGAGCTTTCTAGAAGGGTTCCTTTTCTTTATTGGCCAATCTCTCTGTCTTTCCATCCATCCATCCATCCATCCATCCCTATGTATTTCTGCAAGTTCTTCCTTATTCTTTAATAGCTCCTTCTTAATGGCATGTTATCCTTGTTTTGTGGATGTAATATCCTCTCTTTTCGCTGAAGATATCGGTTTTAGTTTTTTAAGTTTTCTGGGCGCCTGGGTGGCTCAGTGGGTTAAGCCGCTGCCTTCGGCTCAGGTCATGATCTCAGGGTCCTGGGATCGAGTCCTGCATCGGGCTCTCTGCTCAGCAGGGAGCCTGCTTCCGTGTCTCTCTCTCTGCCTGCCTCTCCAACTACTTGTGATTTCTCTCTGTCAAATAAATAAATAAATAAATCTTTAAAAAAAAAAAAAAAAAAAAAAGTTTTCTGTCATTCATTGTATTTTCTCTATCTCCTTGAATTCCTATTTTCCCCATGGTTTGTGTGTTTTTGGTCTCCATCATTTTTCAATTCTGGGAGCTTTCCAAGAGATCCATGGATCCCTAGTGGCTCAGTGTTCATATTGAACAGTGAGGTTTAAAAAAGTGCACAGAAAGTTCTCTGTGTGGGGTGGGGCTTGTGACAGGCTTCATAGCAGGAGATGAGGTGGCTTTTCCACTCGGACTTGCCAGGTGTCAGTATCTACAGGTTTTTTCTCCAGATGCTTCAGTTTTCCCCGAGCAGGCTACCTCATCTCCTGCCTGGGGGACAGAAGCCTGGGACCAGGGAGCTGGAGAAAGAGACTGAGAAGAGAGCTGGAGAGCTGGGACACAGGGTCTCAGCACTCAGGATTCAGACCTGCCTGCTTCCAGCATCCCTCCTCTCCTCAGGCAGGAAGAATCCTCTCCCTTCCACGACATGCTGTGTGGGGTTACAAGGCAAGGTTGCCTAACTGCTGGCCGGAAGGCAGAGGAGGCTAGGGATCTCTGACTGCTTCTACAGGGTTCTTGAAAAGCTGCTTTCCATTCCTGCCTTACTCCTGCTTTTCATGGTACTTGTATTTCCAATTCCTGACGATTATGCAAGGCTCTGTCACCAACACAAAGGAACAGGTTCCCTTCTCTGGTAAGTGAACTGCCATTTCTCCTCCTGCTTTCTTGTCTTCATACATTATGGTTTAGGATTTCGGTTGCCTCCCACGTTCCTTCAATGTATTTCTGTTTCTTGACTTTGTTACCTTGGGATGAGCTTTTTAAAGAGGAAGGGGAGAAAAATGTCTTCATTCTTCCATCTTAACCAGAAGTTTCCAACAACAACAAAAATGTATAAAATAAAATAAATTCAGAACACGTGCTCCTAGAAAAGCTATTTACAGTACCAGCTCTTTCCAATGTACGGGAAGAATGAAACACAAAGGTTTGGGAGGAACATAAAGTATAAAGGACTGGCTTAAAAGTATTAGGAGCCAAAAATAAAAATAAATGAAATTGCTTTAGACCCTCTGTGGCCCATGTTCATCCGTCACAGGTAGACCAATAACAACCCTTGGCATATGTCATCTCCACACATGCCAGAGGGGTTCAAGTTTAACCCTCAGGTAGTTACAACCTTGGATTAAGTCTTCTTCTTTAGAAAAGCAAGTATCTTTGGAAAAGGTAACATATTAGGTCTTCAGCACCTTAGAGTAAACTCGCCTACCAGATCCTTCCAGTCTATAACAACATAGACAACACTACAAAAGATAACTCTCTGTCAAACAAGGGTTTACGATTTTAAAATCTGGTTGAGGAGGTAATACTAAATTTAGGAAAAGCTGAATGAGAACAGAAAGGGTTATATTTTTTTAGGAGAGGTGAAGGCAGTCAAGTGTCTCCTACCCAGCTGACTTTACCCTTCCCAAAGCTAAGTCCTTTAAAGGAAATGTTCCATGCACATTTTCTTCTAAATAAAATTAACATGTGGCAATACTAGCATACTAGGTTTTTAAAAAATAAATAACATATTAACTCAGTAAGAAGAGATACAAACTTATAAAATAAGTCACAGAGATGCAAAGCACAGCATAGGGAATACAGTCAGTAACACTGTAATAACACTATTTGGTGACAGGTGGTGACTATGCTCACAGTGAGCCCTGAGTACTGTAGAGAACTGTCCAATCCCTTATGCTGTACACCTGAAACTAAGAATAATATTGTATCTTAGCTACACTTTAATAATAAATTTTAAAAAAGGCCAGTGGGTCTTTTCTATGTGTAAAAGATGGAATCTCTTCTTTCAAAAACATTTGATAAAAGGCACTGTTGCTTGTGAAATTAGGAAGACAGGATTCTGTTAGACAATATTTGGAGAGTAAGCAAGTCAGGGGCTCTTTGCACACACTGGGAAGGGTAACTGTGCATCTAAGAAAAACTTAAAGTGAGAAAACATGTATTGAAAAGCAGAAGGTAAGAGGGTTTTGAAAGAAATTATAGAAACAAAGTCTATGATTTCACTAAAAAATTCCCCATGGTAATTAATATATGTGCTGCCTAAGCGAGCACTCCATGGTCATTACAAAAAGAAAATTCTGTACCACATACTTACAATTAAATTGATGACAGCCAGGATAAACAAGAGGATAATGACACAGATGGCTAAATTGCCCTTTCTCCCCCTCAATCCCGTTTTATGGAGGCGATCTTCGTCGATTGGAATATATCCGGCCTTGAAATTACTATTATGCTCCTTATTGACATTCCTTCTCTCGACAGCCTTCTCCCGCATGGACTTCTTTACAGGACCGTTGGAACTTTGCTAAAAACAAAATACAACACAATGGAACAGCCATACCCACTCTTTTCAATGCATTTATTTATGAAGTGCACATTCCTAATGAAAGAAAACTGAACTGCTGAACTGCTGAAACACATATTTTCCATGGATAAACTTGAAGTCATGTTGAGCTGTAGGCTCCAATTCAGGATGTTGTTATGCTTAGAGGGGTAGTGGAGAAGCTTTAGTGTGACTCTTGATAACACATTTCTACCCTCTGCTTTGAACATTTCCAGTGTACCTGAAGTGTACAGCTAGTTCATCTGGGGTAAGAATTGACATATATATTCCACATGGTTCATCTTTTTTTTTATTAATGATTTATAGTGATTTGTTTCATTATATATGTGTAATATGCATTCCATATATATATATATGTATATATATATACATATATATATATATATATATTTCATTTGTAAGAAAAAAAATTGGAAAGGCTGACACTGTTTGCTATTTATCACCCCAGTTGGCTAAAGGTAACATTATCTTCTATCAGCAGTTTTCAAAGTATGGGCAAGGAAGACCAGGAGAAGCTCCCTGAACTCCTACAGAAGCCTGGAGAGTAAAAACTGTGTTCAAAATAATACCAAGATGTTACTTATCTTTTTTACTCTTCTCTCATGAATGTTCAGTGGAGTTTTGCAGAGGCTAAATGACTGTATGTGACATCAAGGCTCTAACAGCTAATGGAATGTGTGCTTGTGTATTCCTGTGTTTCAAATATTCTCCAGTTTAATTTTTAATATGGTAAATATCAATGACTATAACTCACATAAATAAAAGTTATTTGGGGTTCTCAGTAACTTTTTTTTTTTTTAGATTTTATTCATTTATTTATTTATTTGACAGAGAGAAATCACAAGTAGATGGGGAGGCAGGCAGAGAGAGAGAGAGAGAGGGAAGCAGGCTCCCTGCCGAGCAGAGAGCCCGATGTGGGACTCGATCCCAGGACCCTGAGATCATGACCTGAGCCAAAGGCAGCGGCTTAACCCACTGAGCCACCCAGGCGCCCTCTCAGTAACTTTTAAGAGCATAAAAATAACCCAAGACCAGAAAGTTGGAGGACCTCTAACTTACACTATGGTTGAATGGTATTTTTGGTAATATGTTATGAACACAAAATGGATAAAAATGGATACTACCCAACTTATAAATATTTTAGAGCTCTGAGAAAACTTACTTATTGGATAGGGACTTATGAAATATTTTATGCTTAAACACTAATACCACAAATAGGAATACTAAAGAAATACAGGACAGGACCCTTATTCTCTAGATATCATAAATGTGATGTGGGTATAAAATAGTTAGCAGTGCAATAAAGTAATCTGTATGCTCAGATGCCAGAATCAATAGCATGGCCAATTCATGCCACGGAGTCCAACCGGAGGAGACACAGGATGGCTTGGCATTTGTTTTCAAGGAAACAGGAAGTAGGTGGGTCAGAGCAGGCAACACAGGGAGATTACAGTGGCAAAGTAGAGCAGGTCAAGAAAATTCTTGGACTGCTGGGTACAAATTCTAGTCTTTCTGTTTAACTGGGAGTCCTTGGAGGTTCCTGGACACGAAAGACACACATTTCAAGATGCTAAACGTGTGGGTGTTTGTAAGAGAGAGGAAACAGGACATCAGTGAGCAGGCTGCTGGGGATGTTGCCATGATGGAGGTTTGAAGTAATGAGGTAATGAGGGCCTAAACTAACGTGGGATGAAAAAGGAAAGATTAAAAACATACTTCGTGAGAGGAGCTGACTGAATTTGCAACCAGCTTCAAAGAATCTCATGTGTACTGAATGGGGACTAGCTAAATATGGGGAATGGAGGAGGCAGAAGAGTCTGCCTATGTCGCACTTAAACTAAATGAGAAATAACCACATGGCTCAAAGGCAAGGGGAAGGACGGAATGGGGTATTCGATCAGTCAGGACTAGGGATACAGATCTGAGAGCTTAGCCCCGAGGTAAATTAAATCCACAAGAGTGCATCAGTGTACTATGAAAAATAGCATACAGGAAAGAGAACAAGTGACCAAGGACACAGTCTTGGGAAAATTTAAATGTGCAGCTATGGTGGAAAGTGAGAAATACAATGAATGGTAGGAAAACCAAGGATATGTAGTGTTGCTGAACCTGCTTTGTCAAGAAGTGCTTCAACCTTCAAAGGTGAACTCTGGGAAGCAAACCAGTAAGCTGGGCACAGTCTAAAAAGATATCACATGTATGCATCTACTTTCCAGTCTAGAAAGAGAAGAGAGGAAAAAAGAGAAGACGATAGCTAAAGAATTATGTACTATCAGAGGAAAACTGTGCTTTTGTGGTTGCTGTTAGTAACCACCTCTCCTCCCCCTGGCCCCCGCCAATTTGGGGGAAGAGTTGTATATTTGATGGCAGAGGGAAAGATGCCAAGAGGTGCAAAGATGGAAGATCTCACAGTTGGGCAGGATAATGTAGGAAATGAGACCCTCCAGGAGGCAGGAAAGAAAGTGATACGAGTACATGAGAAAAGACTAGGCTTTCAGGATAGGCTTCCCACTTCAATGAAACAGTTCACACCCAGGAGAGAAAACATTCTTCTTTTTCTTTGGGATGTGAAAGCTAAGGTCATCTGCCAAGAAAGAGTGGAGAAGGCTACCGGAATCTTACCGTGGTGGCAGAGGTAGCAGGCTGGTTAGGGGTTTATGGAAAATGGAAAATGACAGGACTAATCATTGTGAATAATGCAGCAGATACAATTTTTGTAATTCCACAAAGCAGCAAGGAAGGCTCTATAGAAGATAATTCAGTCTACTCACCAGATTTTTTTCCCCAAACAGGTTGTTGAGTATTGTGTAGGTTGTGTGTCTGCATGAGGGTACACTCATGCTGCTGACATCTTAGAGTGGAGTGTGCACTTTGATACTTTTTGCAAGAAGGCATAGAATACCTTAAGGGAGATATACTTTCCTCTAATTGTCACAGACATGGTATGGGCAATTTAAAAGTCGGAGCTTGAATAAAAGGTCTACAACAAAGAGAGACAAGACAAAATTGATCCCTCCTGGGATGCATTCTTTACTCTTTTCTGCCAATTCATGTAAATTATTATATTCAATTTGATACATTTATGATTTATTGAAGAGTTACTATATGCCAAATGCCCCAGATCACCAAGATAGGCCAGACAAAGCACCTACCCTCAGTGAACTTCCTGATAGGCCAGGAGAGTAGACAGACCGGGTCACTAGCAGTGGCAGTTCAACAGTGGTGGCAAACGCACAGAATGCTGAAAGGGTACAAAAGAGGACTGCAGCTCTACTTAGCAAGCAGAAGCAGCAGGGGCAGGTTTTTAAGAAAGACTGAGATTTCATCTGAACCTTGGGAGGATAAATAGGAGTAAGCCAGGCAAAAGCACAGAAAAGGCATTCCAGGCAGAGAGAAGAGCAGGGAAACTCTGAATACAAGTTATCTCAGTGTGAACTAATTTTGGTAGTTTCTGTGGATGGTAAGAGGATGAGTATAGAAATGGTGCAAAAAATAAGGTCTGAGATATGGTTTGGGGCCAGCAAATGAATGGACTAAGTACTGTGTCAGGAACAATGGACTTTGTCCTAAAGGTGATGGGGAACTACTAAAATTTTAAAGTGGGTTAGCGATACAATCAGATTTGCATTACGGCAAAATCAAAGTCACGTACTAAAAAGAGATGAGCTGGAACAGAAGAGTTTAGAGATAAAGATATATCAACTGTCAGGTAAGTGTTGATATTAGTCCAAAGGAAGGCTTGACGGAGCTTTAGATGAAGAGAAGATGGGGAGAGGCATTAAGAGGAAGAACTACAGAACCTGGTGATTGATTGGCTGTGACTGGGACCCAGAGGGGATCTAAGATGACTCTCAGGTAGAGGCCTGCTATATTCATGTGTGGTCTGGAGGAAAAAGGAAATGTGGGGCCCTTTGTTCAAATATCACACCTGGAACAGCAGAACATCAAACCAAGTGTGGGTCCCTTTTGAGCTCCCTTAGATAGGTCCAGCTCTCAAGTTTCTAGCTAGGTTAACCAAGGACGGATGGTTGTAGCCCTTTTAATGGTAAATACGACGCAATCCAGTTTTCTACATTTCTGTGTTTGGGGTGCTTGTGGAAATTTCAGTTCAGGCTGGAGACCTATGTTTAACTCTGGAGTAGAAACGAAGGAATGAACCAGATTGCCCAATTTATGTGAAAAGCAAGAATAGAACCTTGGTGGAACCCCCAGAGCATCAACAGGGGATGCAGATTAAAAAAAAAGAACCATCTAAAATAAGAGCTGAGATGTCAGGAGGGAAATCAGGGAAGCCAAGGAACAATTTTAATCTCAACAACCCCAAGAAGCTTTGCCTCCTTTTACTCTTACTTACTCCCTTAGATTTTAATTTACTGTTATGATCTGTAGCTTGCCCTCTTAGCTGATTTCTCTGTATTTATTTGGCAGTATGACTTTAAGCTTCTTGAAGGTGGATTTCATCTATTTTTTGTGTCTTTCAGAATGACTGTTCCAGTGGCATACAAAGCAGTTAAGTTTTCTGAGAACAGAATGCTGGCAACTTGACTTGCATTTATTTCTTCAGCAATGCTGTAGAATGAGACTTTTTCCAAGGAAAGTCTCACTCATAGTTTTGTAAAGGGAAAGAACAGTTAAGGAAAAAAGTGACTACGAAAATTATTTTTATTACAACAAAATACTCTAGCAACACTACCTATGTGTATGCAACATGCATGCACGTATGTGTATGTAAATGTTTAGCTTGCTTTGGGGGGGGGAATAGTCTTTTAAACTGCTCGGAGGTACACGTTTACAATTCAGATCAGGAAATAGTTGATAAAGCATTAAAAAAGTAATTTTAAACCAGCTGGACAGAGGCAGTTTTAAACTGATGACCGAATCTCCATAACCAAAGCGGTGGGGAGAAACCCGATGCCAGCGTACGAGGGATGGCAGGCACAGCAGTGGCCGCAAGCGGACCTCCCGGCAGCAGCTGACGGGTGTCGGCGGGCGTCAGGGCAGCCTCCCCGCTCCGGGGCTCAGGCTATTTTTACCAGCATCCCCGCTGGCCACCGAAGCCGGCACGTCCCCGGCACGTCCTGGCGCAGGCTCCCGGCTGCCACGGCCGCCACCCCGCCCTTCAGGCGGCGACCTCTCCTCAGCCCCGCCGAGGGGCAGCCGGCCGGACCGAGGGCCGCCGCCGGCTTCCCCTCGGCGACCCGGAGCCCCTGCCCGCGGAGCCGCCGCCCGGCCCTCGCCGGCATCCCCGGCGGCGGACAGCTCCTCCCGCCCGCTCCGCCCCCCGGAGCCCGGCCCGCGGCGGCCCCCGCCCGCCCGCCCTCGCGTCCCGGCCTCCGCCGACCCGCCCCACGGCGGTCCCCACAGCGGTCCCCACCGGCCGGTCGCGGCCTCCCCGACCCCTCCTGCCCCCGGCTGCAGCATGGCTCCCAGACCTGCTCGGCCGCCGCCGCTGCCGCCGCTGCCGCCATCTTCCCGCGCCCCGCGCCGCCGCCCTCCCCGCCGCGGCCGCACCCCGTGCGCCTGCGCCCTGGCCGCGGGGTGTGTGTGGGGGAGGGGGAGGGGGCTCCGCTCGCCGCACCCCTGCCCCTCCGGCGCGGGGAAGTCTCCGAGTCCTCCGGCTGCCCGCGGGCGAGGTCCGCCGCCCCCGCCTCCATTCTCCCGAAGGGGCGCTTCAGACGACGACGCCGCCCCTTCCTTCGCCGTCGGTTCCCCTCACCGAGGGCTGGCGCGGTCCCGAGCTGTCGCGTCCTCCTTGCCTTATGGGCCGGGGTCTCCGTGGCCAGGGCGGGAAGAGGCGTATTGGAGAACACACGGGGACGGGGGTGGTGTCCTGGTGCACGGAAGTTAGCACGTTGCCGATTAGCCAGCTAAAATCTTGGCAAGTGAGAGGACTCGAGGAGGACGTGAAGCCGCTTTAGGGATGCTGCTTAACTTTGGAGAGCCTGTGAAGTCTGATGCTTTCTTCCGTGGTATTGGGGTTGGATTTTCCATTTATTATTGGAGACGGTGTTGTCGGTACACATTGTGGGAAACCCAAGCTAATAGATGCTCACAGCACACTAGAACCCAACGTTGATCTTATTTATTTGTTTTCAACGCAATGGGTGGGTAGCAACCGAGGTGTAAGAGCTGTTTCTCAGGGAGCTGAAACCACTTCTAGAAAGCACCTTTGGGGCCCAGGGCCGCCTAAGTCAGCAGGAAAGAGCAAAGAGACCAGCTGGCAAAAATGTTCTTTTTCTAGGAACCAGCTCAATTTTGCTTTTTTTGATGACTGAACTGTTATTTCATGGCTCTGCCTGCTTTCCATCAGAACATGGCTGTGAAGTATAAATTAGATCATCTGTTGCATAAGAAATCCCTCACAAACTTTCCCCTTCTCTCTGATTTTGGCTAATGTCAGTAGCTTACTGGTCATGAATATGTTTATCTTCGTTCCCAAATGCTAGGATTACTGACTCCCATCTCTGTGCTCAGTCCTGCTAGGATCTCTAGGACAAACCTGCATCTTAACCAGGATAACTGTAAATTGTAGTACAAAGCGTTGGGAGTCAGCAGTAAGTCTGTTAACACTTTGGCTCTGGTCCTGGGCTTCTGACTGATCCTCCATTTCTGGTACCATAGGTCTTACTTCCTACACTTTACCTCTTTTTCCTCTGCTTGGAAAGAGCTCCTCTTTTTCTCTGGCAAGCACGCTCTAGCCATCCTCCTAGAATCCATCCAAATGTCACACACACTCTAAAGCTTTCCCAGTCTCCCACAGGCAGTTTTTAGCTGGTCTGTCCTTGAACTCCGCTTGTCTTTTGTAGCACATTATTGTAATTTATCTTGTTTACCTGTCTGTGTCACCTGAAAGATGGTGAGCTCTATCTGGAAGGTCCATGTCTTACTTGTCCTTTTATCTGGAACGCCTAGCATAGCACAGAAACTTCATAACATCTTAGAAATCTGCCTGATACCCCAGTTTTTAAGACTAGAAGCCCTGCCTTTGTTTTGCTAACTTCTCTTTGACTTAGGTGGTGAGATACCTGGTAATTGATTTTCTTGATGCCAAAAGCCCCTTTGACTATCTGAAAAGTCACCTTCTCTTGGGAGCCTTCATTGCTGACGTCTGTCTCTCTGACAGGTCACCTCCCCATTCTTCGTGTCTGTTGCTGTAGTCTGAGCACGCGTTATACTCACATAACCCCATCTTTAATGTGGGTCATTTCTAAATGTGTTATCTTTAAGCTTTTTTTTTTTTTTTTTTAATAGTAGGGTCTACAATACACCTGAGAATGAGTATTTAACTTCCCTGCCAGTTTTATAATAGGTCATATTATCCCCATTTTAAAAATAAAGAAATCAAGACTCTCAGAGGTTAAAAGCCTAAGTTTTCAACTAATATAGAGCCTGGATTGAACCCAGTTTCTTCTGGCTAAAGTTTTTGCTCTTTCTACAACATAACACAGTCTTTAATTCTGCATTTCCTTTTGCTTTTGGAAGTGCAAAGCAAGGCTAGAGTACTAGTCAGATGAGGAAGACAGTTATCCTTCATTGAATAGTGTCCCCCCACCAAAATATATCCAAGTCCGAGTCACCAGTACCTGCGAGTGTGATATTACTTGGAAATAGGCTTTTCAAAATAGGGTTTTGAGAACAGGTTTTTAACTTATATAAATAAGTTAAGGATCTCAAGAGAGATCACCCTGGATTTGGGTTAGGCTCTAAATCTCATGACTGGTGTCCTTAAAAGAGAAGAACAGGACAAAGACACGCAGAGGAGAAGGCATTGGGAAGACAGAGGCAGAGACTGAAGTAATGTTTCTACAAGGCAAGAAATGCCACAACTTGTCACCAGAAGCTGGGAGTGAGGCATAGATCAGCTTCTCCCTCAAAGCTTCCAGAAGGAGCCAACCCTAATGATTTTCTGAATTCTAGCCTTCGGAACTATGAGAAAATAAATTTCTGGTGTTTGAAGTGACTAAATTTGTTATAGTAGCCCTTAGGAAATTAACACACACTTCAAGCCCATCACATCAAAAAATTGGGACTTAAAATCCTTCTCCCCAACCTGCTCTTTGCATGTTCCCATAGTAAATGACACCATCATCCGGCCAGCAACCTTCAGAGTTATTCTATACTCTTTGTAGTGTGACCTTCTTAAAGTACAAACCCAATCATGACATTCATCCTGAACTTGAAAATCCTCCAATAACTTTTGCAATGAAAATTCTTTATATTATCACATAAAGTTCTATATTTTCTGGTCCCCGTCTACCTCTTTTTAGCCAAATTTCTGCCCCTTCCACAAACTATTCCTACACTTCAGCTGCGTGTCTAATTTGCAGTTCTCATCTGTTTGCCTGAATGTATCAAGTTCTTAATGTCTCAGTGCTTCTGCAGATGTGGCTATTTCTGTATTTTATCTAGCAATTCTCCTACTTGGCCACCTAAACTCAGCTCAAGGAATATCTCTTCTGGAAAGCCCTTCTTAATTTTTTTCCTCATGAGCAATTTCTGATTTCTGTGGCCCTCAGGAATTGTTATTGTCCTGATTTGCTATGATGATGCTTTGATACTTAATAATACACGATATTGTGTTATTTTACCTTTCCTGCATGTATATCTTGCTCCAGAGTAGACTGTAAATTCATTACAAAGCAGGGGCAGTGTGTTACAACTTCTGTGGTCCTGAACATACTAGGAACTAGGTAAATAATAGGTACTTAATAACTGATGAATGAATAATGAATGAATGAATGAATGAATGGATGGATGGATGGATTAACTTTCTTCTATTGGGTAAAAAATATTACTAACATCTGAGTGTCTATGACATATGTCCACTCTAATGCTCACCATGCATTACTCCAGAGAAGAACCTTATTAACTCTCAAATCTGTGTCCTGTAAGTGCTCTTGCTAGGTCCATCACTCCTCCAAATTTCACCTCTTGGAGCACCAACACGATATAAAAAAGAGACTCAAACAAATCATTTTTCTGTTTATAGCTCTTAGCTGCTTCCCCACTGCCTACAAAGTCATGATCAACTTCTTCAGCCTGCTCTACAAGACTTATCACAGTTGAACCCAGGACTATCTTCACAATCTTGTCTCTGATTCCCCGAGTTTCCTAAAGTCACCCTGGACTAGCACTCATCATTCCCTGCCTATCCATGCAATTTCATGCCTCTTGGCGACTGTCCATTCTGTGCCATCATCTCTTCTCTTCCTGGTGAAACTCCTCTCCATCCTTCCAGATCTGGCTCTAAATGGCGTTCTCTTCTACAACTTCCTTTGATCTTTTCTTCAGGGAGCTGGAGGAGGAAGTAAGGGAAGGGTTGGTCAGTGTTTCCATAGAATTTTATATTTACTATTGTAACTTGTCACACTGATCTATGGTTATGTGTCTTTCCTCTGAATAGATTGTGAGATGCTGGGGAGCAGAAACCAAGTCTAATTCTGCCTTATGACTAAGGCAGATGTTTCTGTCACCCAGAAATTCAGTCGATGTTTATCAGATGTGATGAAAAAACCTATTTCAACATCCTTCATTTTAGGGACTGCCATCATGCTGTCCTAGGTCCTCTCCTGGGATGTTTAAGGAGATCTCACAGTGTAGATCACACCCTATATACACTGCAACACCTTCATGTATCCTAAGAGCACCCCTTTGATGGCCATTTTCAGAGCCAAGTATCTGCCATTGCATTTAGCTAGTGAGCTGAAAACATGGAGGGCAGGGATGTTTCAATATTCCATCACAATGGTGATGGAAACCTGGGTTGCGACAGGAGGGGTACCTGTAACTCTCAAAAGTCATACTAAATTGGCTCCCTCCTTCTCAGCTGTATTTGCTACAAAAGGTCTATAGTTTGTTTAGGTGCTAAGGTGATACGTTGTGATATATGAACATTTTCTTCTTGTTTTTGTCGTTTAACCAATAAAGGGCATGAAATACTTTGACAGAAACATTCTGAACTGTTGCTGTGAGCAGGGAATGCTTGTTGGCACGACACAGGAGACAGCATCCCTGCTTCTGTGCAGTGGTGGGACCTGCCTTCAGCTCAGATCCCAACCAATTGGTTCTTTCTCCAAGGGTGGAGGATTTTTTCTCCTTTTAAAATCATTTAAAATCTGGGGCACCTGGGTGGCTCAGTGGGTTAAGCCGCTGCCTTCGGCTCAGGTCATGATCTCAGGGTCCTGGGATCAAGTCCTGCATTGGGCACTCTGCTCAGCAGAGAGCCTGCTTCCCTCTCTCTCTCTGCCTGCTTCTCTGCCTACCTGTGATTTCTCACTGTCAAATAAATAAATAAAATCTTTTTTTAAAAAAATCTTTCCCTGCAATGTAGCAGAACCCAAAAAGGACCCAATGAAGCTGCTAAAATGAGTACCCAGAGTCTCAGACTAGAGAACATGAAGTACATGGACAAACGAGCATTTTGCTCCTCGTGAACGGAGACAGAGCACCCCGGCAAGATCATCAATGAAACTGGGTTTAAAGAAGCTTCATGCAAGTGGGCAAGAAAGGGTTAAAAGATGTTCTTCAGATGGCATCAGGCCCTACCCTAAAGGAGCTATTGGACAGAATAGCACAGCATACCTGTAAAAGCATCCAGGCCACAGCTGGGCAGAACATTCTTTCAGCCCCACTAGCTAAGGGTTGGGGGTGGTGGGCAACTGTCCTTAGTGAGGAACTGAAAATGACGAGGATGCCACTGTATATCCTCGCACGTGTTTATGCTTAGTGCAGCGTGGACCTCCACACCGACACACCTCTCGCTACACTGAGTGGCTTCAGTGAAGCTCTCAGTGGCTTCTTAAAATCCCCAGCTGAAAATCTCCCCAGTTGAGGGATGCATGTAAACTTCTGAGTTAAGGACTCTATAAGTCAGGACTTTTCCTATTCCATCCAGATGTTTGTCACCCCACACTTCTCTAGAACGAGTGGGTGGCAGAATTATGATGCCATAAGAACGGCCAACTGGCTATTAAAACTTTGCTTTCTTTTGCCTCAACAGGATTATGACATCAGCTAGAAAGCAGCCAATGGGCTCCTCCCTCCCTTCCTTCTTTCCTTTTTTCTTTCACTCTTTATTAAGTTTGGTTCAGCAAACTTTTTTTTTTTTTTAATTTGGCAGAGAGATTTGGCAGATTTTATTTATTTGGCAGAGAGAGGGAGAACAAGCAGAGGGAGATTCAGAGGGAGAGGGAGAAGCAGACTCCATGCTGAGCAGGGAGCCCAATGCAGGGCCTGATCCCAGGACCCTGGGATCATGACTAGAGCCAAAGGCAGATGCTAAACCAACTGAGCCACCCAGGCACTTCAAGTTCAACAAGCTTTTAAACCTCTGTCCCTTTCTTCAAGAAGCTCATACAGGAGGCAGACAAATAAGTTTAATGTCCTGTGATAACTGCAACAGTATCAGCATGTCCAAAAGTGAAAGAAAATAAGCATAAAGAAGAGTGGGGGATGAGCTCTGAGAGCCTGGGGAGAGTTGGGGAGATCTTGTCAGTTTCAGCTGGTTTAAATGTATTTAAAGTGCAACTACAAAGAAAACACTTGCTTATTTCCTGGAGGCTAGGTGCATTAGTTATTCTGGCAAGGCTGCAGAATAAATTGTACTCAAGAAAAATGTTCAGCTTTTGGTGATTGACTAATGCTCTCAGAATCAAGACTTGACCCAAGCTGAACTGTGAACCAAAAACTGAAAATAAGGTGATGGTTGGGAAATAAATTGGAATAAAGGGCAAGATTTGCTCAATATGACCAGTATGTTAAAAGAAACAAGAGAAGAGCAAGAGATCTCAGAGCTGATCTAATCTATGTTTTTCATTATGTAGGTGGAAAAAACCTGAAGTCCAGGGTCATTAAAGACTTCTGTAAGGTCACAAGAAACCACTGATTGGCAGAGGGAGAGATAAAACAAGAGTGTGCATCATGATCTGACTTTATTGTTCTTTCAACTTTTTCAACATACCTGATAGTGTACCACAAAAGAAAAATTTGATTTTCTCTTTTCTTTACAAATAATCGCCAAGTGATTATATCCTAAAATAATCAAATTGAGACAAAATTAAAGTGCTGTCCAAATAGAGCCTTTACTAATCTGATGTTTTCTTCCATATGTATAAAAAAGTAGGCTTTAAAAATAGAATCTCAACCTTGTTGCCTGCACACTTGTAATATGAAGCATATGGATTCTTCTTTTGTCAGCAACACAGACTATTTGCACTCCAGGCTCCAGCTCTCTCTTAAATTGATTGCTATCTAGCACCCATCAAAAGCTCTGTGGAGGGGATGATTATGAAGGGCACTTATGAGGATGTCCACTTACTGCTACAGGTATGGAAGTTCTAAGCTTGTATCAGGCAACATCACTAGAGAGCTAAGAAATGGCGCGTCAGTTTCTTGGTGTGTCAGTGTCTCTTTGATGACATGAGTTCTAGTGTCACCCCCTTGGCATTGATGGAAGGTGACCGCAGGAAACAAGCATATCAAGATTGTTTTTCTCTATTTTTTTTTTAAAGTGGGGGAAGTATTAAAGACACTGTCATCTGTGTTGTTCTAGGCTCTTTGGAAAAAGATAAACATATTTTGTAACTGGTAGCAGGAAAATGTGTTTCACTCAAAGAAGTGGTACGTATACTTTTAAACTCAAGTAATAATAATCATAAAAGTCATTTTCCTTTCTGTGCTGGCTTCCACAAACTACAGATTCAATGTTAAATAAAGCTCAATTTCACACATAAGCTTAAATTGGGGGTATACTTGCTTTTTCCACTAAAAAAACATTTCTAATCTAACAATGATATTTTCTACAAGGTTCTTATTGTACGTTATCTCAGGTCTTCTTTTGGAAGTAGTGGGGAGAAAATAATGAATAGATACATAGAACACTTCCTTTGTTTTGAGTCATTGATGACGATGTTGGTTTTTTATTGATAAACCTGAGGTTCCTGCTATACACAGCACACACTTCAGAGATCTGGGGACACCCAAGTAGTACCGGAAATGACTGTAGGCGATTAGGGTTTTGAATCCAGCTGTGGGACTCGAGCCTATTAGATATAAACAATATCGGGTAGCAAATTCTAAAGTAATTTCAGAGATCCATTCTATCCTAAGACTCTAAGACTATTACATTAGTAATTTGGACATTTGGTCAAAGCATGTTTTGTTTTGAGTCCGCTTAATATTGTTATTTTGGCTAACACTTTTCCTGAGGTAACTCTTTGGGTAACTCTGCTTCTGAATAAGTTTTCAAAAAAGGAATCAGTGTTCATGGTAGAAATTTGGAAAATCAAAGAAGTATAAAGGAGCAAACTAAAATAATCTATAATCACGCTTTGGGCTGATATTGTATAACTCAATGTAGATTATTTAGTGTCCCTGCTTTTTTCACTTAACTTTATGCAGTGAGAATTCCTAGACAACAGATACTCTTCAGTGACAGGATTTCTATTGTGTAACATTTCACTGAAGGATTTGTTCAACCTTCACTCTATGGCTGGAGATTAGATTGTTTCCAGCCTTGTTATCTCTACTAAATGTACTGTGATCCACATTGTAGTAATAATGATCCTGCGTTTGTGAAGCACTGTGCCAAGTGCTGTGTTAACGCCACATGAGAGGCGCCTGGGTAGCTCAGTGGGTTAAGCATCTGCCTTCATCTCAGGTCACGATCTCAGGGTCCTGGGCTCCAATCCTACATCAGGCTCTCTGCTCAGCAGGGAGCCTGCTTTCCACCCACCTCCAGGGCTGCTCTGCCTTGGGATCTCTCTCTGTCAAATCAATAAATGGAATCTTAAAAAAAAAAAAAAAAGAATGCCACACGAATTTTTTAGTTTAGTCGCATAATAATCCTGTGATGTAAGAACTACTGTCTCTTGTTTATAGATAGCGTAACCAAGGAGTAGCAGTCACAGAGTCCACAGCAAAGAAGAGGATTTAACCCCTAATCTGACATAAGCAAATATTCCAACTTGTTTTTTATGGATAAGTAAATAGGACTGTTCAAAGACTCCAACTGCTTATTGAAATATGCAATTATTGGCTCCCAATTAAAAAATCTGTGGGATTTTTCTCCATTCCCTTCCTCCCTCTTTACGTATTTTTTAAAGGAAGAAAGTGTCTAATGAATACTTAGTGGGGTCTTTTGTTTGTTTTTTTCTTTTACTTTAGTAATTATTACACTACTCTAATAAAATATGTTATGTACCCTTATGGTCCTTATTGTTCCTTTTGTTGTTATTGAGATCTAAATGACACATAATATTTTATTAGTTTCAGGTGTACGATGTAATGATTCAGGATTTGCACATGTTGTGAAGTGACCAACACAATAAATCTAGTTAGCATCCATCACTACACATGGTCACAATTTTTTTTCCTTGTGATGAGAACTTCTCTAGTTCTTATTTTGTAGCCTATAGAAGATAGTACTTCGGCTCCAGAAATGAGCTTCTCGTTTTCATTGGAGGACAGAAAACCACCATAATGAAGAGAAACAACCTCTGAATATTACCATATATTACTATATATTAGATAATATTACCATATTTGGACATGTGCAAAGTTCATATATTTTCAAGTTCCTAAAGAAACGGCACCGAAATAAACTAGCTAGCTGGCTCGCTGTGGCCCGGCCCCACTCCTGCTGTGTTAACGACTAGATAAGAATGATTTGCAATCAGCTCATCATTTGATGCATATAAAATAAAGGCTTCTAAAGTGCTTCATGATGGTTGAAACTGTTTCATTTCTTAAGCGGTTGAAACCATCCCCGTAGCTTCACGCACCCTTTTGAAATAGTGCCAAGCGCGGTCTGAACTTTCACCAAGTTTCAGTTAGAGAACGAGAATTGAATGAAAACTTCAGAGTACTCGGTGATTCTAAAACTACACCCAGAGGCGCTGGGTGGCTCAGTGGGTTAAAGCCGCTGCCTTTGGGTCAGGTCATGATCTCAGGGTCTTGGGATCGAGCCCCGCATGGGGCTCTCTGCTCAGTGCAGAGCCTGCTTCCCTTCCTCTTTCTCTGCCTGCCTCTCTGCCTACTTGTGATCTCTGTCAAATAGATTTTTAAAAATCTTAAAAAAACAAACACAAAAAACAACACTATACCTAACCTTGTCTAAGCCCGAGGATTAACTCGGGTTTGCGGACGCCCGAGCGCCTCCGATCTCCGCACTTGGGCGCCCCCCAACCCCTCGGTGCTGCAAACGAAGCCCCGAAGGTCTGAGAAGTTAACGCATCAAGGGGGGCGCCGTCAGACGCTTACCTGCTGCCTAACCCGACGGTCCGTGGAGAAACCTACCACCTTCGCTTTTCCGGGCGAGAGGCCGCGGGATGCCCCCATCCCACAGGGCGGGCGAGTCGCGGTCCTGCAAGGGATGGGGTAGCCGCCCTCGCCGGTCTGCGCCCCGCCCGCCCCAGGCCCCATCCCGAGCGTCAGGGGTCTTGGGCGGCCTCGCCTTCGGCCAGCAGGAGCAGCAGCAGCAGCAGCAGCAGCACCAGCAGGAGCAGGAGCGGCTCCAGGGCGCGCCGGGGCGGGTGCCCGGCCACGAGGGCTCCGGGAGGGCGGCGGGTGGCGGCGGCAGCGGGGGCGCGCGGCGGAGGCCGGCGTTGCCAGGGCGCGCGCGGGGCGCGTCCCTAGCAGCCGGCCGCCCACGTCAGGGTTTGTTTAATAATCGCCGCCGTATTTATGGCGGGGGCTGCGGGCGGCGGCGCGGGAGCGCGAGACCGCGCCGGGCGGCGGATGAGGCGCGGCGGCTGCGGCCCAGGGCACCTCCCCGCCCCCCGGCTTGCCGAACCCTGCCGGCTCTGACCCGAGGCGGAGGATGGCAGCAGCAGCCGCGCTCTGAGCCCCTGCGGAGAACACCCTTCCCGCCGCGTCGCCCCGGGGGCCCGCGGACGCCGCCGCCTCGTCCCCTCCACGTCTCCCATCTCCCAGAGCGCGGCCGAGCGCAAAAGTGAGCGATGGCAGAAAACCTGAGGAAACTGGTCTCGAGCGAAACTTTGCGACTGATGCACGACAAGCTAGACGGCTGGCTGAGGGAGTACAACGTGAGTCCGCGGGGGACAGCCCCGGGCTCGCCGTCGCTTTAGCTCCCGGCACAGCCCTCGTAGGGCTGGCCCGGGGCGGTCGCTTGGCAAAGCCCGGGCGGGCGTGATGTCTCACCGGGACCGCGTCTCGAACCGGGATCGCCGGGGAGGGAGGAAGGGCACGGGCCTGCCGGTGCAGTTTTCTCCCCTCCGCGCCAGGGGGCGCTGGTGGGGGGGACGGAACTCGCGGAGCGCAGACTCGGAGCCCGCGCGGAGAGCGCGCCTTCGGCCCAGCGGTAACCAAGGACGCTGGCGGCCCTAGCAACGGCAGAGACCCCAGTCCGCCAGGGCTCCAGCCTGCTGCTTTCCCTCCCATCCGCTCCGTTAGCAACCCACCTCCCTATCCCTAACTCGATTTTTTTTTTTTAAACTATACCCCTGGTCGTGCCTCTCCGCACGTCTCAGAATACTCAGGGATTGTATCACAATGAATTTTTATAAAAATACTCCCAGAAGCCATTACTCGGATGTCAGTGAGATGGACACTTGTCAACGTTGCGGGTTTCACTTGTGTGCTGGTCAGCATGGCAAGAAAGGCACAATTCCACACCAAGGCAGAGAATTCAGGAGGCCTGTAACCAAGGCATTTGTAGGAAGCCAACATTCTGGCATCAAACCCATAGAGCTCCTCAAGTCTCATTAATCCCCACCCCCACTCCGGCTCGCGTTAACCTCCCCCGCACATTAAGTACAACTCGGTGTTGCATTTGCTGGGTTTGATCTGTCCGTCTTAAATAGGAGGGTCCCCCTCATAAAGTGGAACAGTGAGGCAGACAGAGCTGGGCATGCGTGGACCCGGAATGAGCCCGGGTTCTGGTTCTGGCTCTAGATAGTACCAGCTGAATTCCCTGGGGGAATTTATTTCACCTCTGTGGGTCTCAGTACCTCTTCTGTTAAATAGGACAGATTCATTTAACCAGATCTCAATTTTTTTTTTTTAAATTTAAATTGGCTCATTTCTGAAATCCTACCAGGAAAAATGCAACTGGATGCTGTCTGAGTCTCTGGGCTTTCCCATTCACCCTTTGACCAGGGCTCCTGTGGTAGAGGAGAACTCAAAGAACACCCACAGCTTTCTCCTTGCTCCCTTTGTAGTGTTCCCTGTTTACCATCTTTGCCCACCTTTAAAGAATGAGCACTTCTGCATCAAGATTGCAGGAAAATTAAAACTCACCTCTTTCTACCTCTTACAGCCTATTCTGTCTTCCTTTCTCCCTTCCCCCATTCCTTCCTTCCTTCCTCCCACCCCACCCTCTTCCTTTCATTATTACCCCCTTGGCCTAAATAAACTCTGAATGCTAAAAAGGATATTTAGTTTGGGGGTGCCTGGCTGGCTCAGTTGGTAGAACGTGGGACTCCTTATCTTGGGATTGTAAATTTGAGGCCCACGTTGGCTGTAGAGATGACTTAAAATATTTATATATTTTTATATATATATATATATTACAAAATGTATATTCAGTTTGTCACAAGACAGTGTTTCACATAAATCACACTAACATTTGACTGGACCAAGTTTAATGATAGAGAAATGCCGAAGTTTATTACACTTTCCTTTCTCAGTAGCAGTAATCCCCCCTGCTCCTCTATTGTCACTGAAATCATTCCAATCTAGACTCCCCCCCCCACCTTCATAGAAACTGCCGTCTTGGAGACCAATGCCTCTCCAAAAAAGATCTGTGGCCGTTTCCCCATGCAATCATTTTCTTGGACTCTTTGGTGTTTCTGTTGCCTGTGACTGTCGCTAGCTCTATTCTTCAAGTGACTGGTCTCCTTGCCTTACCCATTTTCCTCCTATGGCAGTTCTTTAAGACTTTAGGAATCTTCTTTGGGCCTCCATTCTTGCTTCTCTCTTATACATATGCCCATGAATCTCATATCTGTATTCAGGACCTCTTCTCATCTGAGCTCACTTCTCCGATTGCCCATGAGACATTTTCAGTTGTGCTCTCATCAGCTTGAAGTCAAATCAGTCTAAAACCTACCTTAGCGACGCCCGTGCTGTGAACACTGATCTCCTTCTTTACTTCAATGTTTTCAGCATGACTCACCCCACAAGCTTTTCACCAGCTGAGTCTGTTGGTACCTACTTCGAAATTCGCACAGAACCCTTTCACCACCTATGCTGTAACCATCCTTGTCCATCTTCCATCATCGTTCATCTAGATATAAACATATCTCAGAGAGATTCTTCTAAATGTCAAGTGAGATCAAGTTACTTCTCTGATAGAGCCCTCAGGCTTCTGTCCTATTCAGAATAAAAGCCAAAGTTCCTTCAATGGCCATCAAAGCCCTACACAATTGTGCTCCTTTAAATGCTGACCTCATCTCTTACTCTCTTCCTCAATCTACTCTAGCAATACTGATCTGGTTGTTGTTTCTAGAGCAAAGCTGTCCAGTAGAACTTTCTATGATGGACTTGTTCTATACAGGCGCTGTCCAATATGGTGGCTATTTGGTACTTGAATTGTGGTAAGTACAAACTGAGAAATGAATTTTAAATTTTAAATTTATTTATTTTTAAAGATTTTATTTATTTATTTGACAGAGAGAGATCACAAGTAGGCAGAGAGGCAGGCTGGGGGGGGTGCGGTGGGTGGGAAGCAGGCTCCCTGCTGAGCCGAGAGCCCAATTCAGGGCTGGATCCCAGGACCCTGGGATCACGACCTGAGCCGAAAGCAGAGGCCCAACCCCCTGAGCCACCCAGGTTGCCCCTAAATTTAAATGAATTTTACATTTCATTTAAATTAAAAAAATTAAAATTCATTTAAGTTTAATCAATTTAAATTTAAATAGTCACATATGACTAGTGGTTACTCTATTGGGCAGAAGAGTCTAGAGCCCATCAGCCAGTCTCATGCTTCAGGGCATTTTCACTTCCTGTTCCTCTCTGCCTGGAAAACTTTTGCTTGTGGGTATTTCAGTAAGCTACCAACAGCTTTGCTTTCTATCCTCCTTCAAGTCTGTTTAAATTTCACCTTCTCAGGAGAGACCATCCTGTTCACAACTGCCATCTCCTCCCCCTGCCCCTGGCACACTGTGTCCCTTCTCTGCTTTGTTTCTTCTGTAATAAACGCATCTTCTTATTTTTACTTATTCTTTTATTTTATTGTCAATCTTTCTTTCCCCTCTTCCCACTAAAATGTAAGCTCCAGAGGGCAGAGAGTTCTCCCTTTTCTGCTTATCTCTGTATTCTCAGCACTTAGAATAATGCGTGCCTCCTAGGTTTAAAGACCAAGTAATACAATACGTCAGCTTTTCTTTAATAACTAAAAGAAAGTGAATTTGCAATGTTTGTTCATTGCAATGCAATGTTGAATTAAATAATGACTGACTGAATGCCACCACCATTCTCCCACACACCTGGGTTCTGGGACACATTTGTCTTCTTAAAACCTCATATCCAGTGTAGAATTACAGGTGATCCCCAAATATCTTTAACTCAGCCTTTATTAAAATTGATTTGAAGCCAAAGCCATGATTTCCAAGTAGGGGCACAATTGAGAGGGCATAAGCGTTTTTAATTGTGTGTGTGTGTGTTTCCGTATGTATGCATAGCTAAAGAGAGAGGATAATAAAATATGTATATATACCTACCAAAATTAAGGTTACCTCTAGACTTATTCAGTAACCTGTCACCTACAGGGTGGGTTTTGGTCAATGGCTTAGACATTCTTTGTAATACAGCAAGTTTGTTTTAATAGTTCCGAGGACTTTTTCCTTGAAACCTTAAGATGAAGAGTAGTCGTTGTAGCAAAGTACGTTTATTAAAATGTTGGCTCTAGAGGTTTATTCATTAAAAGCTTTATATTATATTTGCTATGGAAAGTTGATTTTGCTGACTGTGACCACATTGATTTAGTTCTAGTTAACTCAAGCAAAATAAAAGACCATAAATACCACTCTAGAATTAAGAATGTGATTAAAGTTATCCCCTTGGGAAAAAGTTATTTTCAGTGAAAAAGATCAATGATTTGAACAGATCTAAAGCACAATGCAAAATTTTCATTTTCCTTTAAACGAGTCATTATTGGGATTAATAGATCTTAGTTAACTTTTTAAAATTTCTCTTAATTTCCTTCATAAGGCTTCCCATTTCCTCTGCCTTAATCTGTCCACCAACACTCTTTTCCTTGTGTCCTATGTATGTTGTTAGACACAGTAAATTTTTTAAAAAATGCAATTTTCTGCCCCAATGCCTTTGTTTTTTATATGTTAGCTAGTTTTTAATCCTACAACATCTAGCAATCTTCTGGGCCCTACACAAAACCACTACTTGCTTGATTTTTTAAAAAAGATTTATTTATTTAAAATGACTCCAAGAAGGGATATTTTTCCAAACCTTGCTAGAGAAACACAATAAAAACAAAAGCAAACATTGCAAATTCACTTACTTTTAGTTATTAAAGAAATGCTGAAATATTGTATTACTTGGTCTTTAAACCTTGGATTGCATTGGCTGTTCAAGGACAGCTTGTACAAACATGTAACTTTCAGAATTGTTTTTCCTCCTGTGTGGTTACTGAGAATGTTGACGAAAGAGCCATAGAAAATCTCTTCTTGTTCAACCAAGAACTGAGCCAGTTATTAAGGGCTTAATAATTCATTCAATAAATGGTTACTTAGCTTCTGCTTTGTGTGAAGCTTTGGCCTAAACACTCTATATGTACACTTTTGGCAGTGTACCTTTATTTATTTATTTATTTTGAAGATTTTTATTTATTTATTTGACAGAGATCACAAGTAGGCAGAGAAGTAGGCAGAGAGAGAGAGAGAAGGAAGCAGGCTCCCCGCTGAGCAGAGAACCCGATGTGGACTCGATCCCAGTACCTTGGGATCACGACCCGAGCTGAAGGCAGAGGCCTTAACCCACTGACCCACCCAGGCGCCCACTTTTGGCAATGTACCTTTACTGATTAACTAATTCATTCAACAAAATATTTTTGCAGAGTTTATGATATGTCTGTCTGTGCTAGATGCTGGGAGTGGAAATGTGAGCTGCATCTTAACGGGAAACTTCCAGGCAGAGTAGCATATAAAGGGCAGAGGAAACAGCAGGTGATAAAGCAGGAAGGAAGGAAGAAGCTGGTCTTTGTGGTTGCCCAGAATGGTTCTGGGCAAGGAGAGGAAGTGAGATGGGCTGAGAATGTGGGGTGGTTGGGGCCAGAGAGTAGAGGCCTTGGGTGGTGTGTTAAGGAGTTTGGATGTTATCCCCAGGGGGCAATGGGAGGTGGGATTTAAAAGCATCATGCAGTGAGGAGACATGTAAACAAGGTCAGACTCTGAGAATGGTCCTTCAAGTAATAGTCTGCTGCCCAAATGCTCCCAACTGAACATGCAGATCAGAATTAGGTCTCGGGACGTAGTTAGTTCACAGAGATGTTAAGATGAGAAATTAACCTCCTTCCAGGGGCGCCTGGGTGGTTCAGTGGGTTAAGCTTCTGTGTCCGGCTCAGGTCACGATCTTAGGGTCCTGGGATCGAGACCTGCATCAGGCTTTCTGCTCAGCAGGGAGCCTGCTTCTTCCTCTCTCTCTCTGCCTGCCTCTCTGCCTATTTGTGATCTCTCTCTCTATCAAATAAATAAATAAACAAATAAATAAATCTAAAAAAAAAAAAAAGAAATTAACCTCCTTCCCATGTTAGCAGTACCTGGAGAAGGTCAGCTCCGGGCTGAAACTCCTCCTCCTCCCGAGACGCATTTATATCCACCCAGAATCTTGTGGACTAGGGAGCTACCTTTGGTCAGATGCTCTGACATTTATTACTTTTTAAAATGTACTGTATGTAATTACAGGAGCAAACGGTAAGAACTTACCAGATCCTTGATAACCCCATCCCTAAGACAGAAGATTCCATTCTTGATGTATAATAACAGACATCAGGACATCACGAATTGGAAACTTGTGATTATCTGCTATGTGGGTGGGGATGTTAGGGACAGCTGATCACACTTCCCCTTGCATTACTCTCCTCTTGTGTTATAGCAATCTGCCCTTGCAAGCGACAACAGCATATTCAATATCAGTACATAAAAAGGATTTCTCAAAGAGGTGTCCCTCTGTTTCTGTTTAATCTTTGTGTTAAAATAGAGGTTGTCTGCATGACAAAATATCCTTGATTCTCAGTACAGAAGCTTTGTTGTAGTTGCTATGGTGTCTTCAAACGGATTCCCTGGCTGCCTTTGTCCTCCCCCATAGTCAATACACTTCCACATTCCTGGGGTTCAGTCTAGTGAATTCATAGAAAACATTTTTTCTTTTCTTGATCTCTTTACTGCTAAGCTGCAGTGATGAACACAGCTCCAAATCTTACTGTCTAAACTTACATGAGAGAGATTTCTCATTCATGCCAACTCTGATGGCCCCTCTCCTCCGTCACTGGCTCAGGTTCGGGTGGCCGCCACCTGGTGGAACAAGTCATCTCATCACAGATCTCATCCCGGGACCGCAAAGGTCCACAGGGGAAGAGAGAGAGAAAGAGGGCACTTACATTATACACATCACTTTCACTCCTCTTCCCTAGACCAGGATTGTTACGCGGCTCCAGTCTCCTTGTAAACAAGCCCGAGACCTGGAAAGCATGTGGAATCTTTCACGAGTGCTAAAGTTTCTGCCACAGCTGCTAACGATGAATTCATGGGTAGGAAAGAAATTGACAAGTGATTAGGACAGATTATTCTATTTTTAACAGTAGGACTATCAACATTCTTAGACAAACTTGTTAATGGAAACATCGTTGTTTCATGTTTTCGGGAAATAATTAATGAAAGAAACCTGGTAGAAATAGTAACTGCAGGTCAAGATGGTAAACTCCAGAGGAAGTCTAAATAGAAGTTTTTGCTAAGATGTTGGGGTATATATAAGCCTCCTTCTCTTATATCTAAAATTTAGTATTTTGGTTTTAAAATATTGTTGTGGAGGTAGTGGTGTAGTGGGAAAGTCAGCTACACTGTAGAAGAGGGTTGATTTTGGAAACTGAGTCACGTGAAGGGGCTGCCCATATATGGGACAGCCATTTCCCTGGAGGAAAAATTGTAGCCTCTTATAACCAGCACGTAAGGAGCCCTCGAAGGCTTTCAAAGCTCTCTTCCTGCATTATTGCCTTGAAATTTTATAAAAGCCTGTGAAATAGCAGGTTTTATTTTCTATATTTTACAGATGAGAAAATCAAACCTCAGGAGAGCAGCTAACCTGCCCGAGGTCACACGAGTAGAAAGGGTAGAACTTGGACTTGAAAAGAAAGGGTAGAACTTGGACTTGAAAGTAGGTCTTTTGCTTGCCAAGTTTATTCTCTTGCCTCCTACAGAGGGAGGGCAGGTGTAAGGAAATTCTACTCATTTGAGGTGTCCATTTCCACCACCCTCCTCTGCCCATCCCCTCTAGCACACATTAGCCGGACAGTGGGGGAAAAAAGAAGGTAGAAATTCAGGCTGTTGTTTGCCATGTGTGAATTTCCACGACTGGCTACAAGCAACTGCCCCCTACTGCCGCTCAGATGAGTCTCTACACACTGACTACTGATCTTTCTTTTCCCTTGCTCATCTGCCCATTCTCCAACCGGCAGGATTGGAATGGCATTCTTTTTTTATTTTTTTTTTTTTAAAGATTTTATTTATTTATTTGACAGAGAGAGATCACAAGTAGGCAGAGAGGCAGGCAGAGAGAGAGAGAGAGAGGAGGAAGCAGGCTCCCTGCCGAGCAGAGAGCCCAGTGCGGGACTCGATCCCAGGACCCTGAGATCATGACCTGAGCCAAAGGCAGCGGCTTAACCCACTGAGCCACTCAGGCGCCCTGGAATGGCATTCTTGTATGTAAGATGAGGTTTTCCTTAAATAAAAGTTTAAAAAAATAAAGCCAGGTAAATCACTTAATGTTATAATAGCATTCATATTTTAAAGGAATGTTGGGCTGAACCCTTTGTACTATTAAGTCTTATCTAATGTTTTGTGTGTGTGAGACCGAGCTTTCTTAAAATGTAAATCACTGTATTTTGTGCTCAAAGCGATAGATTTAAATAGCTGTTCCAACCGTAGTTTGTCAGTTGATGAAAGATATTGAGTGATACATTTTGTTGACTTAGCAATGAAAAGTTTTCTCTTCCATATTGCAGGGGTGGTTCAAGGTGAGGGATAGAATCAAAGGTATGAGAGAATCATTGGTAGAGGCTTGGATGATCAGGCTGTCACAAGGAGAAATGTTAAGGTCAAGGCTGCTCACAAGTTAAGAACGTGAAAGGCATTAAAGCATTGGTGGCGGATCCTGTGTCTATGTAACGTGTGCGTATGCAAGGCAGGATAGTGGCTGGAGAGGAGAGAGTTGTTGGCAGGGGAGCAGAGGGAAGTAAGGTGGATGAGTCATGCGGAGGCATGTTAGGAAGGATTTAGGAAATCAGGCAATATATGGGCTTGATAGTATTAGGAGCTTTTGTTTGGGGCACGAGAGTAGGGACATCCACATTACTCTTCCCCACACTGGGGAACTTCTCGAAAAGGGTCACTTGTCCTCATTGTTTTTGCTTCTTCTTGGCTCCCATTGGTTCCCTCACCCCCATGCAGTCTGGAAATACATCAAATATCCCACACCAGTCTGCCGTCACTGCTCTCATCAAGGTCACCAGAAGTTACCTGATAACCAGCCTTCTTCTTCTTCCTTGTTCTTAGCTCCTCGATTTCTCAAAAGCAATTGATGCATCAAGTCCTATGGCGTTAGCTATTTCCCAGATGCTGGGGACCCCCAAATCTATCTCCAGCTTGGGCTTTCTTCAGAGCTCCTGACCTCAGTCATCACCTGCCTTCTAGCCTGCATCATGGGGAGGCTCCAGATTTCTTCCAACCCAACACGAACCCAACAGGACTTGTTTCCCCCTCTCTAGCCTTGCTGGTTCTCCACTTGTGTCCTGTAGTTGGGCAAAGGCACTGCATTCCCCAACCAGAGGGTTACAACCACCCCCACTTCCCACCAGGTTCACTTCCTTTTCGGAACCCTGTGTGGTTGGCTTCTGCCAGAGTGAATTTCATAAAATGCAAAGTCACCACTCTCCTTTTCCTGTCCCCCTTAAATATTCAGTGATGGCGTAAGGCTCAGAACCCTTCATGTGACAAATAAAGTTTATCATTACTTGGTCTCTGGACCCTGTATTCCACTTGCCCTTCTGGTACACCTTGTTCCTCCTGGCTCTCGTGCCTGCTGCTCCTCCTCTTGAAATACCTTCATTTCTTACCCCTCACTGCTCACGAGGGTGTGCTTTGTTCCCGTGCCAGCTCACTGCCCATAAGACACTCAGGAAACTCTAAGGTAACTATTAATCCTCTGTGTGTCCCCCATTTTCCATCCCACTTCCCCAGCTGGTGAGCTCATTGACAGCAGGCAACTTTTAATTTTTTCTTTCTTTCCTTTTTTAAAAAAAGATTTTATTTATTTATTTTAGAGAGAGAGAGAGAGAGTCAGAGAGAGGGTACAGAGGAAAAGGGAGAAGCAGACTCCCCACTGAGCAAGGAGCCCGATGCAGGACTCAATCCCAGGACCCTGAGATCATGACCCGAGCCAAAGGCAGAGGCTTAGCCAATTGAGCCAACCAGGTGCCCCTAATTTTTTCAATGTAGCTTTATTTCCTGAGCTACAAATAGTAAGAGTACAGTGATTTATGAATGAATGAACTTTGGAATTAGGAGACAGCAGAATTCGGTCATATCTTTGCTCTGTTTATTTTGTGGGGGACTGTTTGGTAGAGAACACGACCCTACTGCAACTTGAGCGTCTTGCGTGATGCTTTGTGTTAGAAGCTGCAGCGTGTTGAGACAGGTCTTGGGAACAGGAACGGTTTTATACTATACTTTGTCTTCTGTTTAAGTTGTGTGTACAAGCCCACTTAACAAACATTCCTTTGGGCACCTCCTTTGAACCAGACTCTGGGCAAGGCATAGAAGCAAATGGTAATAATACTACAATAATGCTTCTAATTTTTCTGTCCCTCCTCTACTCTGCACCTAGCTTAGTTCATGAGTTCAGCCACTTCCTAAATATGGGTAAACAGAGGCTCATATTTAAAATACCTTTCCTAGGGCGACTGGGTGGATCAGTCGGTTAAGCCTCTGCCTTTGGCTCAGGTTATGATCTCAGGGGCCTGGGATGGAGCCCTGCATGGGGCTCTCTGCTCAGCAGGGAGCCTACTTCCCCGACCCCCCACCACTGCCTGCCTCTCTGCCTACTTGTGATCGCTTTCTTTTTAAAAAGCATCTTTTCTAAGAGAATACAGAAACTAAGTGGGAAACCATATTTGAACTTTATTCCTATACCCATTGCTCCTTTAAATAATACATAATACCTCATAGGTACCAATTGTTGAATGCCTTCTGTCTTTGAGGTGCTAGATATGCATTCTTTGGATTTAATTCTCTCCTAATACTTTGCAAGTCGTGATTCCCATTTTCCTGGAGAGGCATTGGGGTCAGAAGGGTTAAGTAATCTGTGTAGGATTGCAGAGAATGGTGGCAAGTGGCAGAGCAGAGATAATCACTCAGGTCTGCTGGACCCTCAGGCCCCATTCCCTGCCTACGTAGCTATGGCATAATCGAGCCAGAGGGCAAAGCTGTTCTTGAGTAACAGGTTCACCATGATAAGTGCAGGTGTGAGAGCAAGGCCAAGGAGCCGCTGCTTCAACAAGGGAGGGATGGGCACAGCTGTTCTGCTGGGGGTTCCAAGTGTTCTGATGATGTCAATATTACACTGTTAAGTCATTCATTCATTCATTCACATATTTTGGGGCCATTTAATTTGTTAAACATACCAGTGGCAACTGATATAAACATAGGAAAGACAAAGGAACTTTTAAAGAGAGCTCCTGGTCTTTTTAGGGAAGGGGATAGAGGGATGAGAAACAGAAACAAATGGCTGCATCAGACATAGGTGCCAAATCAGAGCTTGTCACCAGGTGCCGTCCACCAGGCGTGGACATAACCCAGCAGCTCCACCTAGGGTCTAGGCTCGAGTCCACTCCCTCCAGACTCCTCCCCAGGCCTGGAAGGCCCTCCAGGATCTGTCCTGCCAATGGCTCTCACCTTCTGTGCTTCTGCTACATACGCTTACTTACGGTTCTCAAGGTAACTAAACTCCCTCCTGCCCCTGCCACAAGGCCTTTGCCCCTGCTACTCTACTGTACATCACTGTCTCTCTCTAGTACTCTGCATCCAGACTTCTCTCAGTGTCTCCCCTCTTGGCGGGGGTGGTTCTGGATGGCCCTCCCCATTCACTCATGTCCTTCCTCTGCTCCCAGCACCAGTCATACTCTTAAGGGCATGGGTTCCAATCTCAGTTCTGCCATTTTACCGGCAAGGTAAGCTTAGACAAGTTATTTAACCTCTGTGCATCTCATTTTTGTCAACTGAAAATGGAGGTGATAACAATGACACCCCCACCTCCCAGTGTACTGCTGTGGGGCTTCCCTGAGCTTATATACGTAAACATCGACAGCGCCTGCGCATAGGAGGTCTATGATAAACACGGAGTGTGCGAATCTTCTCGTCATCATGCGTCTGTCCAGTACTTACTGGGTTGGACCACAGAGACCACGGAACACAGGGAACACAGGCCGGGAGTGCAACAGCACCCAGGTCAGCACAACCTCTGTCCACAGGGGGCTTGCCTGCCTGCCTGAACCACATCCCCAGTCTACCCACACATGCCTATGACCTGTAGACTTTTGCCTGGAGGCCACTCTTCCTCCCTGTTCTCATTTCTCTCCTCCTCACCCCCACGTCCTGCCCAGCGCCCAGGAGGCCCCCACCGCTCCTGCCTTCTTAGGGCTTGAGACAATACATCAGTCTGTGTGTTTTTACACCCATGTGATCTGTTCATTGCTTGTGGTTCTGTCCCTTCCTTTAGTGGTAGACGCCATTAGAGGTTTGGCTGGTGAGGAAATGGTAAAAATCTCACCAAGGGGGTGAAAAAAGCAGAACAATAGCTAAAGGCCCACCTCTTGGGTTTCTTCGTGTTCTGTTGATGTTCCACAACCCCTGGAACTGCCCATCCCCCCACATCGGCCTGCTCTCCCTGCCTAGATTTCACTTTCTTGGGGAAGTCTTCTCTGCCTTCCCAAGACCGTGGGCTCTGGAGTAGACCTCGTGAGCCCATGTTCCATGGGGGGAACTGTCTCTGATCCTCTCTCCCCTACAAGTCTGCCCATGCTATATGGCTGGTGCCACGTCTTTTGTCTTATTCTCCTTGGGATCCTTAATGACCCAGTACCTTCCTGTTATTAACAAGTAGTGTTCTTAGTCTACATAATGATCTTAGAGGACATGAACCAATAAAGCAGGTAAATCAGGAAACAGTGGTTTGTATTGGGTTACAAAACGTCTATTCACTTTATGAAAGGAGTTTTTGTAGGGTTCCTTTGAATAGCAAGTCGGGGGTATTGCTAGTAAATTAACCCCTAAACCTCAGTGGCTTCACACACACACACACACACAAACACACTCACACTTTCTCAATGATAATCATTGCAAGTGTTGGATGCTTAGCCTTTCAAATTTCAAATCTTGTAGCTCCACCATCCTTTATGTCCTTGGGGTCCTCTCCTGGGTCTTCGGCATCTGGCTGGCTGATGGGGAAGGAGAGAGAGAAGAGAATTGCTCAAGGGGTTTTCTTCCGGGTCATACCTGCAAGGAGCATATAGCACTTCCTTTCCCAATGACTGGAACTCCGCTGTACCGCTGCTGACTACTGCCGACTACTAGGGCAGCTGGGAGAAGTATTCTAGTTGTGTGCCCAGGAGGAACTGGAAAGGTGGTTGGTGAACCCAGGGCAGTCTCTGTGCCTGGGAGCATACCACAGCCAGGCGCCCCTGGGTAAAGTCAGGCCTTGGGTCCCTGCAGTGGGTTCCAGAGGAAAGGAATTGCATTGACTTTTCTGTTTTGATTTTGCAGGCAAACACATGTGATCAAAATCTTAGTCATTGCCTTGAGCTCATCGAACAAATTTCCAAAGTACAAGGACAGCTCTTTCGGATCCTCACCACGGCAGCCCAAGAAGGTGAGAATGGCCCATGTTTCCCCATCCGGCTCTGTCGTCTTCTTTTGCTTCTGTCCTTGGTGCTCTCACCGTATTGCTGAACTTCTCCCCCTGACCTGATTTGTGGGTTCTTTCAGGCGGACATTACGATGGTGTGGAAATCATCAAATCGCGCCTTCTGCCTTGGCTGGAGGCCTCCTTTACTGCTGCTTCCCTGGGAAAACCTGTTGACAGCAGGGTGCCCTCTCTACAGGTAGGGATGCTAAAGGATTCCCCTTGACTTTCAGCACCCTGTTCGGGCTCCAGGAGTGCAGACATATGTAAGAGATGGCTTTTGCCTAGTGAGGGACTTAGCGCTACTTAGGGAAGGGGGACACAGGTCCAAAAAGTGAGGTTCTGTTTACAGTAGCATGTGGCATAATGGGTTCAGCTTTCTCTTCAAACAGACTTGTGTTCAACTCTCAGCTTTGCCCACCTCCCAGCGGTATGACCTCAGACGAATCAACGAGCCTCTGCTTCCTCCGCTGGAAGAAGGGACTGGTGATGGTCTACATCTGGGACATTGCCCACCCTCAGCATTAAATAGGAACTTTGGAATGAAGATTAATCCACACAGTTAGGGTACCATGGAGCCTCAGGAGAGACCATTCTGAAAGAGTGAAATGAAACGAATTGGAAACTTAGTTCTCAGAGACTGACAAAGAGTACCATCATTTGCTGTTGCTAGGGGGTGATTTCTATGGGTTAGTGTCAAGTTTTAGACAGGTGAAGCCCAGACTGGAAATAGAACATACACCTTGCTTAAGGCACTGATGTCATTAAACATTGGTAGCCTTGATTTTAAACAATTACATGGATTTCCATAAATTCTCAAATTAAAGCACATAGAGCAGTCTTTTCTTGGCAGTCTTAGGAGGACAGGGGCAAAAGGGTTACTGCTTGGAGGTCACTGGGCACAATTCTGTCTGCTCATTTATGGTCCCGGGTCTGTCGTGTAACCTTCTATGTCTCACTTGCCGAATGAAGACAATGCTTTTGTTGACCCACTAGGGCCATTTGAGAATTAAATGTGATAAACATGCAAAAACAACTAACATAGGGTAAGCACTCCACAGACATCAGTCAGTTTTAATCAAGTTTTTCTCTCCCGGGGATTTTTCACATGCTGCTTAGATTTTATCCTGTGGGTGTTCTTCTGAGGATAAAGATAATGGGATGATATTTCAATGGCTTTTTAAAAATGTGATGTATAATAAAAAATTGAAGTATAATTTACTTGCAGTGAAATCCATAGGTCGATAAATGCATATATCCATGTAATTCACACCCTATTAACTTAGAAGACATCTCCATCTCTCTAGAGTATTTCCTTGTGCCAATTCCCAGTCACCTACCCTCCCCCACCACAGGCAACCACTCTTCTGATTTTTATTGTTCTAGAGTAATTTTGCTTGCACTAGAACTGCATATATATGGAACAATGCATTTGTGTCCTTTTGCACCTGACTAATTTTGCTCAGCATAATTGCGTTGCAACCTAACAAGCTGTTTCATCTATTCAAGACTCTTTTTGATTTGTATATCATTTCAGGACACATTTGATAAAGAGAAACATAAAGAGTCAGGTGTTCGTGATCGGGACATGCAACAGCTAGACTCTGAGTTGACTTCGACTCGTAATCAACTCAACCAGGTTCAAGACGAGTAAGAGGAATGCAAGTTATCTTTTTCCAAAAAGAATTGTTTGTTCTTAATTTTTAAGTTTGAAAGGGAAATAATGGCTTATGAAAAATGTAGACGTCTGCAAATAACTGTGTGTGTGTGTGTGTCTGAGAGAGAGAGAGAGAGAGAGAGAGAGTCAGACAGATGTCTTTGAATCTGGGGATAAGATTTCTCTATTATAATAGGTTACCTAAGACGCTGGTCCCCTTGGTTCCATCCCTGGAGCTTCTTCTTCTCTAGAGGTCTATTATCAGCATATATCTATATATCTATATAAATATCTATATGAAGATTATTACATAATATAATCTGTCTTTTGAAAGAAAATAAAATGCAAAATGGGGAGGGTTAGAGAAGGTCAGACAAAGAGTAAAATCAAGAGCAAGAGGAAGAGGCTACATCCATCTGACAGATGTGATCCTTTAGGGGGTATAGACCCCTGGCTGAGAAGTCAGACTCTTTAAAGTATGAGCATTCCAAGATTTTAGAATAATTTGTAGATATAAAAAAGTATTTTAAAGAAGTCAGGCAATGCCAGGCAGCAGCAGCTATCAGTGGCATAGCCAGGGTAGCAAGCTCAAGGATTTACTGCAAAGAAAATCACAAGCCTTGGATTTGCACTTAAGGAAGATAGACAAATGTGTATGAAATTGCGTGCAGCCCAGCTAGCACAAACCCATCAAACCCGTGTTTCCTAATTGGAGCCTTGCTCTACCGCTCACATGTATAGGGCAGCAAAGAACTCTTTGGTTAGGGTTTGTGATGGAATAAAGTGTGGCACACTGCCTTGTTCTCTGATGAGATTTCCTTTTAAGGAAAGCATCTCTACAGACTTAGTTTTGCTTGATCATGAAGGTAACAAAAATTTCCTTCTTAAAATGCATACAACATACAAACATACAAAAGTGGCTGTGTCATAGCCAAGGAGGTTTAATGAGGCACAATCATTGCTAATTCAAAATGCATACAACAAAGACAAGGATAAAGGTGAAAAATCACCTGTTATTTCATCCCTGTTAACACTCTGGTTTATTTTGCTCCAGACATTTTTCTTTGTGCGTGCTTGCATGTGTACACACACACACACACACACACACACACACACACACAGAGTTACCTCCATACCCAACATTCATGTTGCAAGTGGAATCATCGTCAATGAACAGTTTTATGGCTGCCAACAGTCAACATTTACAAATGTAATGAGCAAAAAAGCACTGCTCCTCTGAATTTCTGCAACTTACTTCAACTAATATCAGCTGATTTGGAGGGAGGTGAGGATAATTACATTTACCACTTCTTTTCTGGTTTATTATAGCTCTTTTCCTGTAAATATCTGGTGAATTCAAAGTTCAAACTACTGTTAGGGTTTTTTTGTTTGTTTATTTTTGCATTGTTTTGTTTTGTTTTGGCCCTCTCCAGGAGTCTCCTTGGCCCCCCTCCTTCCTTCTACTAGCATCTAAAAGTAGAGGGAGGCTTGCATCTCATGAGGGATGCCTCAGGCTGGAGAGGAGGATCTTTTGGTCTTGTACTGCTCTATGGCTTCCTGCTCCTTCATTTCCAACTGGGCAGTAGAGTCTTGTGCCAAGGGGTGCTGATTTGTGGCTTGTCTGGTTAAATCTTCTGGAGAATTTGCTGGCAACTGCTGCTGGCCAGGCCCTTCTGTTTGCCACTAACTGTGAGGCAGGGCTTCAAGACTTTGCTGGTTTTTGACTTCTATCAGCACCAAAAGGAGCCAGGAATTCCTTTGTATCTCCCTCTCTTATCATTATGGCTCCGTAAATACCCATCAGGAGCATCAGGGTTCAAGGAACCATGACTACATGGTTTTGTTAAAAAAAAAAAAATTATTTGGAAATAATTTCCAATGCAGAAAATTTGTAAGACTAGTACTAAGGACACCCATAGGCACTGTCATGTACCTTTCACACTGTTTGCTTTATCATTCATGTGTACACTATCTAGATGCATCCTCCCCCCTCTCCCACCACCAAGCCATGTGCATCTCATTTGAAAGTTGCACAGAGGAAGGTATTTGCTCCTTTACCTTGGATTTCCTAGTTTCGTTTGGTTTTTGACCCACCTGTGGTTCTTATTTTTTTAAGGCATCACAAATGATGCTGTCTGTCCTCCACATTCTATAGTAGCTAAGTCTCTTCTTTCTTATTCTACTTGCCTTTAGAGTCAGGGTGCTACCGGCTGTGAAATGAGTGGCCCACCAAGGAGAGTCCCTGTGTCTAACTTTGTGGAGACCAGATTGGTTTTGACTCAGTTCCGAAGGAGCAAATTCTATAGTGCTGAATGGGGACGGATCTGCCCACGTTTGATGAATTCTCGGAAAGGAAGATGTCTAGACTTTATACTTGGGCTCTGGTTATGAATCCCACATGTCCTCATTTCCTATCTCCGATCTATTGGCAAGTCCAGTTGAATCTGCCTGCTAAACTTCTCCCACCCTTGGACTTTTCTTCCTATTCTACCTCCATCGTCCTAGTTCAAGGCCCGGATACCTGTTTCTTCAACCAGTTGTCCCTTCCCTGCTTTCATTCTTGCTCTACTATGATCCATTTCACACATAGAAATTAATAAAGGCAGACTCCGCCTTAAAAGCTGTTAGTAGCCTCCTTTCACACTTAGAAAAAAAATTCTAAACTCCTTACCAGGACTCTCCAAAGCCCTGTGTGATCTGGCCCTACCTCTCTTTCCACCCTCATCTCCTGCCAGGCTCTCCTCACCTAGGCTGTGGTCCTCTTCCTCACCTTGAAACCTTTGTGCTCTTTCAGAAACATGGCGGTCTCGCTCTCTGGTTCTTTGCCTCGATGCTTCTTTGTTATCTTTCAGGTCTCAGCTGAAATGTGACTTTCTCAGAGTCTTTCTGTGACCACGTACATCGAAAGGTCTTTCCTTACCTCCGCTCCGTAGTTCTCTTTCACAGTGATCTGGGCAGAGCTGTTACCATAATTTGGAACTTGAAAAGATTGGTTTGCATGTTTCTGATCCACCAGCCTAGAAGCCCCAAAGGGTTACTGTCTTGTATCTGCTATTCTGACACTGTTGTGTCCCCAGCACCCAACATCATGCCTGATACATGGTATATCCTCAATGAATGAATAAACCCCTAATAAAAAATAAATAAAATACATTAACTTGCTTAAAATAATCCTTGGCACCTGAATGTGACTTTCTTTCTTCTCTCTGTATATCATTCAAGGGTGCCAAATTAGCATGTATGTTTGGTTGTATGTACATGTGTTCACACACGAGTGCCATGTCTTAAGAGAAAAACACAACTATTCCTGTCCATACTCTCCTTCCTTACTTCTTATTTGCTTATTTTAATTTTCTACAGTTTTCTCATGACAAATATGTTAATATTTTTCTCCATATATACTTTTAAAAACCTGTAACATATTCACCTTTGAATTAAATCACAGGATTTTCCTCTTAATCACCAGTAGCCCTATTATGAAGTTACTGCTACTTTGGCATTTTTAAAAAGCCTTTAGACATTGTGTTCATTCATCACTACCATGTTCACAGGCACTATTTGAGGTGCTGGGGATAAAAAGATAAGTAAAAAAATAATTCTTGCCCTTAAGTAGTTCATAGTGTATTTGTAATGAGAATGTTAGTGTGAACCAAGTGTTGGAGGCACTCTGGAGAAGGGGAGACTGCTTGAGACAGGCAGGGGCAACAATTGCAAGACCACTCACAGGTTGTCTGCCTGTTAGGGGAGGAGGAGGAGGAGGAGGAGATGGGAAGGAACATTGGGTAATCACACCACCTCTTGTATTGCCTGATCGGCTGGAATCTGTGGGAACTTGGTAGGAATCCTGGTAGACCATTATTTCTCTATATGCTTCACTGCTTAGGATAGGACCCCAGTGTTTGACCTTCCATTCTTCCATCTAAAAGAAAGGAAGAAGACTAGTGTGAGTCTAGACAGCAACTGCACTCTTTTAGCCTCGGATGAAAGAACCTGGATAGTTCAGGGAAGTAGGGTCCAAGAAGTCAAGAAACCTTTGCCCACCTATGATCTCTCACTGGACTAAGGCAACTTAATGGAGAACCACTGGTCTCCATCCGATGTCATCTACACATTCCCATTTCTCTTAAAAATTTAAATAGACCTAAAGAAATAATATGATTTGTTATGATTTGTCTACAATGAAGAGAGTCCTTGACACTGACAATGACCTAACTATGTTGAAAACTTAGGAAAATCATGCTCAATAAATTATGGAAGTCAGAGGCATGAAATACTTGGTAGGCAAGTTTGACTTTGGAAGATTTTCTTTGTAGGTGGGCAAATAATTTTTTCTTTATATTTAGGAAGTCTGGGAAAATTAGGTCAAATGCAACTCTACAGTGTAAAGTAATGAGAATACTGCAGAAAATGGTACTAGGAATGGGGCTTTTATAGGGAGAGGCAGCCTGAAGATTTAGTGTGATTAGAACAGATGGATGAGGAGAGAGAGAAGGAGGAAGGGAACAAGTTTCTTTGCCCTTTACATTCTAATGTTAGTAATTATTACATAAGCCCTTTGGTGGTAGTCATTTTGTAATGTCTTTGCGTTTAACCTTGAGAAAGAATGCCTGCATATTTTTTGCATACAAGCACAACATAATATTTGCAATGGCATCTGATTGGATGCAGATGTATCATAACTTAATCTTGTTTATGTTGAACTTATATCATATGCCAAAAGTTCCTGGGAGAACCTATGCCTTGATTTGGAAAGTCTGCCAATTTTGGAAAATCGGTCTTTAGTTACTGATTTCTCTTACAGTCTGGCTGAAACTGAAAAGACTCTTGAAGAAACCAAGAACAGATCGGCCATATCCCTTTTGGCTGCAGAGGAGGAAATAAATCAGCTAAAAAAGCAGTAAGAAAAAAAAAATGACAGGATTTTTGCAGCCTGCTGATTGATCTTTGAATTTAGCTTTTTCGTGCTCCATTACAATACAAAAGAAGCTGTTCACAAAGAGGAAAGGCAGAAATATTTTTATTAATTTTATAAAATTTTTTTCTTACTATTAGAATGTTAGCTATCTAGTATAGAAAAATTTCAAAGTACAACAGAGTGTAAGAGGAACCCAAAGACCCTTTCAAAATTCCAGAGCTAGTTCTTGTTACCATTTTGCAATTTCTTCCAAATGATCCATTAAAAATTGGACTTAATACTGCAAAAATCAGTATAAGTATACAATTTTGGACCCCATCTTTTCACTTAACATTGTTTTTCTCTATTACTAAGAAAAAATACTGCAAAACTTGGTTTTAAATAGATGCATTGTGTTCCATTATCTAGACATTTCCCTAATATTGAATAGTTACTTTGATACTGATTTTAAACATTGGAAATAAATTGTGATAATCATTGCAGCAAATGTTTAAATTTCAGATTATTCTGTAAATAATCTGGAGGAGGAGAACATAAACACATTCTAGTTGACTCACTATTAGTTTCAGATGTACAACATAGCGATTTGACAGCTCTGTATGTACCTTATGCTATGTTCATAAGTGTGGCTACTATCTGTCACCCTACAATGCCATTATGGTACGGGTGACTGTATCCCCTATGCCGTGTCTTTTATTCCTGTGACTTATTTCTTCCCTATGGAGAAGCCTATACCTCCCACTCCCCTTCGCCCCCTTTGCTCATCTCCCCATGCCTCCCCCCTCTGACAACCACCAGTTTGTTCTCTGTATATATGGGTCTATTTCTGCTTTTTGCTTATTGATTCATTTGTTTTGTTTTCTTAAATTTCACACATTAGTGAAATCTTATGGCATTTGTCTTTCTCTTTCTGACTTACACTTAGAGTAACACCCTCTAGGTCCATCCATGTTGTCACAGAGGGCAAGATCTAGTTCTTTTTTATAGCTGAGTAATATTCCATTGTATGTCTATGTGTGTGTGTGTGTATATATATATATATAATATATATAAAATGTGTATGTAGACATATATATAAATATGTATGTCACATCATATCACATATACATATATCACATATTTATCTATTCATCTATCAATGGACACGGGTTACTTATGGAAGCTTATTACCATCTTGGCTATCGTAAATAATGCTGCAGTAAATATAGGGGTGCACATATCTTTTCACATTAATGTTTTTGTTTTCTTTGGGTAAATACCCAGTAGTGGAATTATTAGATTTCAATATTTAATTTTTTGAGGAAACTCCATATCATTTTTCACAGTGGCTGCACCAATTCATATTCCCACCAACAGTGCACAAGGGTTTCCTTTTCCACATCCTCACTAACACTTGTTACTTCTTGTTGTCATCTTTCCAGCCATTCTGACAGGTGTTAAGATGCTATACCTTCATTGATCCTAATTTTGATCCCCCCCAACCAAATAAGCAAGTGGGAGTTGTGTACACACACACACACACACACACACACACACACACAATATCTTTTTGCTGCCTTCACACATGTTCCATTGTTCTGGTTTCTTCGGGAACACCCCAACGTTGTAGCTGGGAGTACTGCTCTGTTGTCTACATCTCTCCCCTCTCTCACCATCACTTTCTTTTTTTCTCTCTCTCCTTAGTTTTATGTGCACTTATTCTATGCAAAATTTATTCCTGGGCCATATATTTTTGTTTCTTCAATTTCTTCTGGGATATCTTTTTCTTCTGGGCAACCTCCTCTACTGGTTTAGGGGCAGTCCACTCTTTTTCAGCAATGGCCATCTCGATGTGGCAGGGAGAGCTCATGTAGGGGTTAATCCGACCATGAGCCTTGTAAATTCTTCGTCACATCTTGGGGGACTTGGCTCACCTGGGTGTGCTCAGTGCCCAGAGAACTGACATCAAAACCTTTAAATACATCATGACTCTTGGCATTTTTAAGCACGGGCAGGGATAATTCAGCATTCTTCATGGGCCACAGACCCTGTGTGCAGCCTCACTGTTTGCCCCCGGGCACACGTACCATCCCCACCAGTGTAGCAACGGGAGGGCACACTCTGCTTCTGAGAAGCGATGTCCTTCAGATACTTGGTGGCTTTTCAGATCTTCTACCCTTGATGGCCTGGGGAGGCTCACGTGTGTTCTTAAAGTGAAAGTGAAGATTTGAACCTCTAGATTTGCATGATTTTGTAGGGTTCTCTGGGTCACATGAATAGCGGGCCATTTTCAGAGGTCGTCTCAGCCTGCTTAGGGGAAAGAGCTCTCACCATCATTTTCATCTCTTATTTCCTACTTGACAGACCTTTTCAGATTCTTTGACCCTATAATTCAGTGATTTGTTATAGCAGCAATTCTGGTCTTTACCGTTTCCAGTGCAGCGGTTAATTCTGCTGTTGCGTTTTTAGCTTCTCTGTGTCCTCCTTAACCTTAGCCCTTACCTTTTCATCTTCCATCATTGGCCTTTTCATCACAGCATGTTCTCTTGGTGCGGCTTTGCTCCTGCTTTAGCTAGTCATGCCTCTCTGCATCTTTTTTTTTTTTTTTTTAAGATTTTATTTATTGATTTGACACAGAGTGAGAGATCACAGGTAGGTGGAGAGGCAGGCAGAGAGAGAGGAGGAAGCAGGCTCCCTGCTGAGCAGAGAGCCCGATGGGGAGTTCGATCCCAGGTCCCTGAGACCATGACCTGAGCTGAAGGCAGAGGCTTAACCCTCTAAGCCATTCAGGTGCCCTGCTTCTCTGCATCTTTATAAGGATGCCAAGTTTATTTCCAAAGCTTTGTCTCTAGAATACATTATTATTATTATTATTTTTTTTTTACAAATTCACCCTTTGTCCTAGTACTGTGGATGCCATCTCCATTGTCATCCCCCCTCCCCCCGCCCCCAGCCATTCCATCTGCTCCGAGAATCAAAGAGCCAATGAAGATAGGAGATTGTATCTTTGGCCAGCTTCAGGACCTAGGTTTTGGAGGTCCGGTGCTTCCAGACTCTGTGCAGTTAGGGTCAGCCTAACATAGGACAGCATGACTATAGGCCCACTCTGCTTTTGCTGAAGAATCTGCCTATGTATTCCTTTTTCAGGAGCCTTTTTCATGCAAGCTGCAGATGTGGGGTGGCCCTCTGATCCTGGCAATTCTGCTCTTTTCTGATTGGTTTTTGTTCCTCCTGTGTTTCCATCAGAGTAGTCCAACGCAGGAAAGGCATTGCTAAGTAGAGTAGTAGCCTCTGTGTGTTAGGTATGCCAGTGGTTGCTGGTATCTTTCTCCCACCCTCCCCCGCTTTCTCTTTTCTTTCCTCAATTTTTGTTTTCTGTTCAGGCTTAAATCTCTTCAAATCCAGGAGGACTCCCGCCACCGAAACTTAGAACACAGAAGCACAGAGCACCGGTGTTCGGAGCCTAGAGCCTCCGAACCGAGGACCTCTGAGCAGAGGAGGCTGGACCAGCGACGCATTGACAAGCGGGGCTCAGAGCAGCGGCCCGAAGTGATTTCCGATTATGAGAAACAGCTCCGAACGCTGAAGGACGAGATAGCGGTTTTGTCTGCTGAAAAATCTGCACTTCAAGGAAGGTCAGACACATTCTCACAGATCTTTTCCTTTAAGTGCTTTTTGGTAGTGGTAAAAGCGTGGCTTGGAAAAGAAAAACCAAACCAAACGAAATGACCTTTTGTACCCAAACCCCCACAGTATAGGAAACTTAGAATTGCAGAGGGATTGTTTTCTCTAACTAGACCCTTCCAGAGAGAGAAAATACCTCTGGGATTGTCAGCGCTTGGGCCCTAATTAACTGGGGGCTGACATGGAAGCCGAAGGAATGAAACTGAGAGTTATGTGGCTTGAAAGCAGATTCAGGGGGGCCTATCGTGCGTGCATGGTGCCCGTGCTGGAAGAATGTTCCATAATAGGAGCGTCCTGTTCTCTGAGGCCTGGGAGTCCCCTCTCTGGGATGACCACCGGTCATTTTACTTTTTGATGGAGTGTGTGGGTGAGTGTTCTGTGACATCCCTTTCTACTGATGGACAGAATGTTAAGACAGGTCATTCGGAGTTCCATGAGGACAGAGCAGGATGCTTCTCTGGGACCATTTCCTTGTTCTTTTTACCACTCACCACCTCCCTCAGCCCCACAGTGAGCCCTGACCCAAGCTATTGGAGCCACTCCCATACCTGGTGCCCATTTCCCTAAATGCCACCTTAGCCTTGCATTCTGGGGAGTGATTCTGCCATGATCAGTTGGTACCAGCTTGTGCTGGCTCCCAGGACCTGATTCTGTGCATTTCTGCCTCCCTCCAAGTTCAGTGTGATGTCACATTCATAGCTTGGGATCGGCCGCGGTGACAGTATTTCTTGCGCCATAGAAATTGGCGGACTACTGCCCAGGGCTTTTGCGCCTCTCTCTAGCTTCAAAACGGGCCTCGCATTCCCGTTTGCTTCCTAGTTTCTCCACCACTTCCCTCCTTGGCGGCCCATTTCCTTTGATAATCTATCTTGTACTTGTAGCGATACTATTCAAGATGCTGGGCTTTAAAATTCACCAAGTGCTTCCGCCTGTGTTAGCTCACCGGATCTTTCATTCCCCGCTTCCCCGCTCCCGCCCAGAAATCCGGCGAACCTGTCGCCGGTGAGAACTCGGGCTCTGGAGAGGAGAAATGAGTGTGAACGGCCCCACCGCCATAGAACGAGAACACACATCTTTCTCATGGTTGAGTGTTCATCCCGTTTTATACCCTAAAGCCTCTGTGATATGTTAGCACCCCAAGGCTGGGGTACGAAATACTGAGAAGCTGATCTCTTTAACTCTGGCTTGCTGGCGGTGTTACTTTAGTTATCTGAGCCTCTGGTTCCTTGGCTTTAGAATGGCCAACAATCCATGTTGAGCTCCAAGGGCTGCTTAAAGGATAAGTGAGGAGCCAAGTCCCCGCGCAGATAGAGAGCGCATGACCGTGTACTTGACGCCTAGTAGTTCGCGGGGGCAGCTGCCAGGGCGCGCGGCTCCTGGGTGTCACTTGCTGTTCCCGTGGCCAGAAGCGAATCCCAGTGCTTCTCCTGCTGCTTCTTGCTTGCCAACAGGTCCGCCAGGAGCCGGACTCCCAGCCCTGGCCCTCGCAGCCGTAGCCACAGCCACAGCCGCAGCCACAGTCACAGCCACAGCCGCAGCCGCAGCCGCAGCCACAGCCGCAGCCGCAGCCGGTCCACCAGTCCCTCCGCCGCCGTCGTGAAGATCAGGACCCCGTCCCCGAATCGCGCCAAAATGTCCAACGTGGCGCGCAAGGCTGCCCTCCTGTCCCGGTTCAGCGACGCCTATTCCCAGGCCCGCCTGGACGCGCAGTGCCTGCTGCGGCGCTGCATTGACAAAGCCGAGACCGTGCAGCGGATTATCTACATCGCCACCGTGGTAGGTGACGCCGGTGGGGCTGCACCTTGGAGGGCGGGGGCGGGGTGGGCAGCGCTAAGAAGGTGCTGGGTAAACCGGACCCTACAGCCTGAACGGACAGCCTGGACCTGAGGTCACAGAGGGAGGGTAGGATCTCCATTTGCTTGCTTATTTCTTCCTTCCTCCAGTTACTAATATTTGGGATGGCTAATTTTTCACAGTCAAGAACTCTTCATATATATCAATACTTATACCGCCCAGGCATTTGGTGAAGAAGTATCCATAAATATAGGATTATCTCAAATGAATATAAACTATGTTGATTTGCACCAGTCTTCCAACTGATTTCCTTTCCTTCTCAAATCAGAAGGCTGATTGTGTTAACTCTTCTGTCTATTGAACTAAGAGTAGTTACTAAAACTTTTAGGACATGAGCTACTTGAGGATGGCAGATTAAAAGGGCTCATATAGAATCCTTAGTTCTCAAAGCAAAGGTATTTGTTCTCTGGGTACCTTACTGAGATAGTAAGGGTCCCTTATGAGAAATGAGAAAAACAGTTAATATTTAAAAACAAAAGGAAACACTGGTGTGAGAGCAGAATTATCAGAGTCTACTGAGTGTTATCCTGTATTATTAATTTATTTCAGGAGTCCGCAGACTATGACCTGAGGGCCAGATCTTGTCCTGCCCTTTAGTTCTAAGGAAAATACCACCTACGAGCTAAGAATATAAGAATGGTTTTACATTTTTAAAATACTTTTTTTTTTTTTTTTTAAATTTTTTATTTATTATTTTATTTGACAGAGAGATCACAAGTAGGTAGAGAGGTAGGCAGAGACAGAGGGGGAAGCAGGCTCCCTGCTGAGCAGAGAGCCCGATGCGGGGCTCGATCCCAGGACCCTGAGATCATGACCTGAGCCGAAGGCAGCGGCTTAATCCACTGAGCCACCCAGGCGCCCCTGGTTTTACATTTTTAGATGAGTGTAAAAAAAAATAATATGACAAAAGACTATGTATTTTAGGCAAGCCTTAAACATTTAATCTCTGGCTCTTTACAGAAAAAAGTTTGCCAACCGTGGTTCACTTCATTAAGAAGTTGGTGAAGGTTCTGTAAGCTTAACGGCCATGTCTCTCATGCATAACTGAGTTTCCTCGGTGCCTACTACATAACAGGCATTTAATAAATGTTTGTTGAATCAATATACGCCAGGAAACTTGCCGGATACTTGATATGTGTCTTTGTATAATGTAAACACGGATTGATAATTTCATTTTTGGACCAGTAATATGACATTGTGGTGGGATCATAGCATCAACCTGCACTTAAAAAAAAAAAAAAGATTTATTTACTTATCTGAGTGAGAAAGAGAAAGGGCATCGGGAGAGAAGCAGACTCTGCTAAGCACAGAAGAAGGAGTAAAGAAAGATGCATGGGGCTTGATCCCATGACCCTGAGATCATGATCTGAGCCGAAATCAAGAGTCTAGTGCTTAACCAGCTGAGCCACCCAGGCGCCCCCAAATCAGCACTTTTTAGGTGTTTATTTAACCACAGACGATCTGTTTCCTTGAACCTCTGCACTGTGCTGCCTCTCGAACTTGAGGTTACTGGAACAATGACCAACTGTCTTGAAATAGATGAACATGCATAGTCACAGATGTATTTATGTACTTTTCAAAATTGAGGTACGTATTTTCTCCCAGACTAAAATTAGTTTTGATCAACTGTATTTAATGTTCAGAAGACCCACACGATGTTGAATTTTTGGTGGGTATTCTTTCTTCTTCTCTTACTTTGGATTTTTTACTCCCCTTCTTCTACCTAATAAATTGGCTGCATTTTTACATGCAGGAGGCATTCCATGTAGCTAAGATGGCATTCAGACATTTCAAGATCCGCGTGAGGAAATCGTTGACACCATCTCTCGCGGGGTCGAATAACTTTGAAGATGCTGTCTCGGATTATATCATTTGTCATCTTGATCTATATGATTCCCAAAGCAGTGTTAACGTAAGTGTTGGGTCTCTTAGTGGGACTGGTGTGCTGCGGCTGCTCTTTATATGGAAGACCAATAACTCAGAAATCCACCCAGTGCTCAGGATTGCTTTTATGTGACGGGATATCAGAAATGAGCAGCGGCCAACTGACTTTGTAGAACTGGTCATTATTGGCTCTTTCTTAGACTTTTATGGGGAAAAAAAATAGTCTGACCTTTATAGTTCTAGTCTTTGGATGGGTTCTTAAGACTGGAACTAGAATACCATAAGGCTTAAGAGCAATGGCTTTGAGGAAGGTCAGTGTAGACTCGCACCCTGGCTGTGCCACATCCTAGCTGTCTGACCTTGCACATTTACTTCACCTGTTTGTGCTTTACATGGGAGCCACAATGGCCATGACCCCATCAAGAGTTCTTGAGAGGATTAAGTGAAAAACAAGCAAGTAATTTGCTTAGCATAAGACTTGGCACATAGCAAATACCCAATAAGCCCAAGCTATTATAACTGCTGTTATTCTAGACTAGGAACAAGTTGGCACTTCCTGTACTTGCCCAGAAGAGAAAATTGAGGAAATAATGAATAAAAGCCACTCAGTGTATTTACTTTTAGTTTGGTGGGGGTGGGGGAGAGACTCTCTTGGCCTTCAGTACGCCATTTGCCCTCTGCATCATCTTTCCTCTTTCCCCAGTAGGGACTCTTTCTCCTTTAGCACGTGTGCAACTTTCCTAGTTTACAAACTAGTTTCCTAGTCTACAGTATCTTCACCCATGTGCTCTTTCCCTGCCCCAACCCCCCCCCCCCCCACCCATCATAACCCCTTTTGGAGCTTCTTGTCACAGGTTGGTAACAAGGGGATGCCCTCTTTTTTTTTTTCCAGGATGTGATCCGAGCCATGAATGTCAATCCCAAGATTTCATTTCCTCCTGAAGTTGACTTTTGCCTCCTCAGCAACTTCATCCAGGAGATATGCTGCATTGCCTTTGCCATGCAGGCTTTAGACCCACCCCTAGATATTGCATTTGGGGCGGACGGAGAAATTTTTAATGATTGCAAGTAAGAGACATAAGAGCACAAGCTAAGGGATTTTTGTTTTTTTAAACAATAAATAACCTTTTCTCTATTGCCTGGAAGCAATTTAGGGAAGAGAGCTCTGGGTGGGGAATCAACAGACATGAGCTGACTTCCGGTCCCTGCCATGTGCTTCTCTGTGCCACAGGGCAGATGCCACAGGGAAGACCCCTCTCCTGGCCTCGTTCTCTTTCCCAGTCAAATGTGACTCAGAGGTGATGTTATCATTTCCTCGGACTATATTGGTCTTGGGGGGAGCTAATGAGTACCCGGAACCTGTCTGGAACACTAAGAAAAGGGGCTGCCCTAAAAACACTCAAAAAAGGAACATGAATGTATATTCCTTTTTACCGGTTTCTACTGCAGTATTTTGGCTGGGTGTCTCCAAGTAGGGCACAGAGATATATCGCTTGTGTCAGAATTACTCAAGTCTTGTTAAAAAGGCAGGCTCCTGGATCACACCCCATGCTATTTTATGCAGCAGTTTTGGAATGGGGCTGAAGAATCTGCCATTTAACAAACACCCAGGTGTTCCTTACGCACACCAGCATTTGAGACTCATCAGGACCATTGAATTTCTATCAGCTTTTACATGGTAGATGTTTCCTATGTAAATGAGAAGAAATTAAATTAATTTAAAACATTTTACTGAGGGATGCCTGGGTGGCTCAGTTGGTTAAGCAGCTGCCTTAGGCTCAGGTCATGATCCCAGCATCCTGGGATCGAGTCCCACATCGGGCTCCTTGCTCGGCAGGGAGCCTGCTTCTCCCTCTGCCTCTGCCTGCCATTCTGTCTGCTTGTGCTGGCTCTCCCCCCCTCTCTCTCTGATAAATAAATAAAATCTTTAAAAAAAAACATTTTACTGAAACTTTATGGGATCTTATGATACAGCTGGAGGTTACTGGGAGGAGGCCAAGCTAGTGGTTAAGAACACTGTGAGGCTTGAGGCTCTGGCATTGAGCTGCTTGGGTTCAAATCCCAGCTCTCCCACCAATTAGTTCTATAACCCGGGGCATGCTACTTTATTTTTCTGTTTCTTGTTCCCTCTCGCTGTCAGATGGGGGAAATAATAATACCTATTTCCTGGGTCTGGAGAATGTTAACTGAACTTATTCAGAGAAAGTACTTAGGACACTGCTTGGCATGGGGACGCCTGGGTGCTTCAGTGGGTTAAGCGGTTAAGCTCTGATCAAGATCTTGGGGTCCTGGGATTGGGTCCCACATTGGACTCCATGTTCATTGGGGAGTCTGCTTATCTCTCTCTTTCTACTCTTCCTCCCTGCTTGTGCACTTTTTCTTTCTGTCTCATATAAATAAATACAGTCTTAAAAAAGAAAACAGAAAAAGACACTGCTTGGCATGTAGTGAGCGCTCAGGGAATGTTAGCTCTTGGTCTTTGTTTAGATAGACGGTGGTGGCCCGATGTCCTTACGAGCTACTGATGACAGAGATGACATACCTTTCTTTTGCTTATCCAAATCACAATAAGGGTGTTTCCGATGCCGTCTAGCTTTTCCTGCCATTGCCCTGTTGCTGGTTTCTTTCAGATCATCGCTCCTAACACGTGTCCACTCATGGAAGAGCTGCTATTAGAACATTACACTGCAATTGACCTTTTTGATTTTCTTACAGAACATACTATTTTCAATCCTCTTCCCGTATTCCTTTCTCCTTTGCAGAACACATAGAACCACTCAGAAATGTTCATGCACTTTAGTTTATGGAATCTGCACATTTCACAGACCTCTGGGGGTCTCGTGCTTCTGTGCCTTTAATCAGATGGAAGGTGTTGCTTTGTGGAGCAGTCTGTAACCTATACCTCTGGAAGGTTGTGGAGCTGAAACTGGTTTTCCTAATAATGACTATTTGGTTCTCCTTGGAGGATGTCACAGAACAAGTTTAACCTTTAAAAAAACAAACAAACAAAAAAAACACACACAAAAAACCCTGGCAGCCTTTCACGTATTTGAAGCAATTCCTCATATCTTCCTACTTCTGGCCTCATGGCTGTGGGTTTTTCCATATAAAGGGGATTTGAGACTTCCTGATAGAGCAGTTTCTTTGGCCTGTGCTCCATGCTCTTTTGAGTATTCCTATTTAAGTGTCTACACTGAATGTAGTCCCCTGCTTTGAATGGAGGAGTTTAGAGAAACTAATACCCTTTCCATTCTTATTCTCTGTCAATCCAGCTAATTTGTAGTAGTGTTTTCTGCTTTTTTTTTTCTTATATAGCACTGTTGTTGAACATTTTGAGTTCAACTGAAATCTGTTGTTTACTTGTACCATGATTAAGTCTTTTATCACCTCTATTTGTGCGATTATATGCTTTTTGGACTCAATTACAGAGCCTCATATGTATCCACACCACACTGTGTCTTATTAGATTCAGCTTATTGTTCCTGTCTGTTGAGCTATTTTTTTTTTAAGATTTTATTTATTTATTTGACAGAGAGAGAGAGAGATTGCAAGTAGGCAGAGAGGCAGGCAGAGAGAAGGGGGAAGCAGGCTCCCTGCTGATCAGAGAGCCCGATGTGGGGCTCGATCCCAGGACCCTGAGATCATGACCTGGGCTGAAGGCAGAGGCTTAGCTCCCTGAGCTACCCAGGCACCCCTGCTGAGCTATTTCTTGATATTGTCATTTGTTTCTCTTTTCCTACCCATCCCTAGCCTTTGAGTGATTTACCTACAGTTCATGAAGGTCATTGGTGAACATGTTACTTATCAAAAGATTGAGAGAGAGCCGAATTCAAGATTTTATTGACTCATTAGTTATTTCACTTTGGGGTATGATCATTGAATCAGTTTCTAACCCACCTACTTAAGTCTATCATCCACCTACGTTTCTCTTATTTTGTCCACAAGGAGAGCATGAGAAATCTTTCAGGATACCTATAGGATTTCAGATGGTCTCTGTCTCCTGTGTTTCCCTGAATGGTAACTTGTAATTCTGAAAAAAGAAGGAATGTTGTTTAGCCTGACCTAGCTTGTTCTATGCGAGTCCATGTTGAGTCCTATCCTTGGTTGCTATTCTAAGAGCCCACAACCATCTCTTTGGCAACAGAATCAGGATCCATATTCCTCTAGACTGAGCATAATAAAAAATGAAAACTTACACTGATGACCTCCAGTTATACTACATAATCACTTAACCTTTTTTTTGTTCTTTTGTGTGTTTAAAATAGGTACCGTCGCAGCTATGACTCTGATTTCACTGCTCCCTTGGTCCTCTATCACGTGTGGCCTGCTCTCATGGAGAATGACTGTGTCATTATGAAGGGAGAAGCTGTCACCAAGAGAGGGGCTTTTGTACGGTGGCCTTGCATAGTGACAATTCATCCCAAGTGTTTGATTCACAAGTTCGAGAACATTTATAAACCCAGAGATTCTATAGAAGAAGTCTAAAGTTGCTTGATAAGGTTTCATACAAAGGAGAGGAAACAGACTGGTTGGGAAAGAAGAGATTCCTTTCTTTGATTCGTCCATGATTCTTCATAATTTCCTGGCAGTGACGTCTGTTGCTCTGTTTATAAGATGAAACTAGTCATATTTGCCTCCTCCATCTTAGAAATATGTTATTATAAAGGCAAAACTCTTTGAGCTTGTCTTATTGGAGGCCCTCTATAATTCTAAGCTTTGGGAAGTGATCAATTAACTTTCAGGAAGCAGTTGGCCAAATTTTTACTGACGATTATCCATGTTGGGAAACGATGAATGTGCTGTTTTTCTCTCCTTGGTATGATGTATAGGGAGTGGGGGAGGGATGAAAAAAAGAAGGCAGAGGAGGTGGGGAGAGAGTAGTCCATCTGTTTTGGAGGGTTACTTCCTGTGTGCATTGGTTGTAAAATGTTTTGAATGTGGTAAATAATTGAGCAGCCTTCAAAATGGAGTTGTAGCTATGAAAGTGTATTGATGTGTGTTGTGGTGGGGGCTGGGTGGCTACGGGGGCTTGGGTATTCCATGTAGTTCACACAATGGAGTTTTTATCCTACCTCTCCTAGAAAGAATTAAGTGAATTCTAAAGGGAAGCTCTTCAGTCCAGCGTAAAGCCACCATCTGGGTTGGCTCAGATCCCGTTCTCTTTGAGTGAGAGAATAGAGAAGGGCTTCAGTGGCATTTTTCCTAACATAAGGGAGAATGGGAGTAGAGTATTTTAAAAGAACTTAAGGGTTTTTGCAGCTTAAACATTCCACTGTAGTGAATAGTATCTCAATAAATTATTCTGTACTATGAAAGTTGAACCTACAGAAATTGGGTTGGGTTGATCTGACAGCCACCATGGTCTATGATGAATGAACTCATAAAACATGCTGCTTGCTCCTGCAACTATAACTTTCTGTTAAGAAATTCTAATTATGGACTCTCTGTAGTGCAATTTGGAAGGGAGGGAGAGGAAATAGCCACTATTTGTATATCCTACATCAAGTAGGCATTTTAATTTCCTTCTTCCTCTGCTCAAACATATCACCAACGTTTTCCCCAGCTTAAACTCCTAAAACAAAATGTGAAAACCCTAAAAGGAAGTACTTGGAATAAAATAAATAGTTGAATGAAGGGAAATTTGTAAGAAGGATTTTGCTAGTAAGATCTATTTATAGTCAATATATAGTTTTCTTATTCATTATTTTCATTAGTAGATGGGCAGCCATGTTGATTCCCCTCCCTCCCTCCTTCATTCATTAATTCATTTCATTCAACTGTATTCATTTATTCAATAGTCACTTTTGACTATTACGATTCAACAATGAACAAAAGAGACCCAAATCCCTGCCCACATTGGGCTTACATTCTCTGACACTTCCAAGCTTGAATGTAATTTCTAATGATTTACTCATCAAAATGAAATTCTAGCACCAAGACTTTGAGTATCTCAAAGTTCACTGTGATGGGGTTTTATCTGAGAAACACCCTGAAGTAATTGTCAAATATTGAGCAGCTGTAGGATGTGAAGTCTGTGTCTCATGCTGATTGGTGCCCAGTAAAGGGCAAGTATAATCGTATCAGGAAAACCTCCTAGTCCATGGGATTGCATATTGTTTGAAGCCATGCAAACTTTCACAAATTACTATTTCTCTCTCTCTCTTTTTAGTGGAATTCGGTGCGATCTGTAAGTCGATGTCGAAGCAGGAGTTTAAGCCCTGTCTGCCCCCGTAGCCGTATTGGTTTAAGCACGGTATATATCTAATAATTTTTATGCAAAGCATGTTATGGTTGACATTCTTATCTCCAACAGTCATCTCTACAAGAAGGGATTATAAGTCTATAGGTAGAAAGAGAACCTGTTGCAATAACCCCAAACTGATTTTTATGTTACCTCGCTCTAAGAAATTTATCATTCTAGAAAGAAGAAAGTAGAGGCTATATTTTCCTTAATTACTTCAAAGAATAATAGACTTTGCATATTTCATAGTTTTATTTTTGTTTTGGAATGAAAATGGGAAAGAGATACAGTCTTCTGAACAGAGGATGGAGTGACCCAAACACAGGTCCTCGGTTTCTCTTCAACCTATTGCACAAGTTTTGAGAAATTGCTCAAATGGTCTGGATTCCAGTTATAAAGGGCATTGTAGGTATTAATTTTCCTCCACACTTCAAAGTAGGAAGAATAACATTGGTCTCCTTGTGTATTAGTTCTTGGGAGGATTACTAATACCTCCCAAAAAATAACAGCAAAAACATTTTTGAAAACCAAAACATTATTATGCTTCACCACTGTTGATTTATTCAACAAATAATATTTAGTCAGTGCCTTTTGAGTACAGGACTGGATCAAGACATCTGGACACCAAATCGGCTAGTAATTTGCTGTTCCTTTGAATAAAAATTCTTTAAATATTTGTTCAGTCTTGTTTTAGGGAGAGTGGTGGAGGAGAACTATAGTTGGCAGGGCTCCAGTTTTCTGGAATTATCTCTAGTCATGCAACTCATGCCTAAACTTCTAAAACTTCCTCTGCAAAACAAAATAAAAAACAACCACCGCCACCCTCTGTTAATAAGGTCTACTTCTCTCAGTTTAGTGAGCATCTATTACTTCAACATACTCTTTAACAAATATCATTTCCTTTTCTGATGGATGCTAGGGGACACAAACATGATGAAAACATGATCTCTTCCCTGAATGGGTTTCAATATAGGAAGATCAACATGATTTCAACAAAGTCACTAAGTGTGGTATATGCCACCATCCATGCAAGAGGCATGAAGGACTACAGCCATAGAGGGGATAGGGACTCTTTCAGGACTTGGTAGTGAGGAAGGGGTTCATGGGCAAATTGGTACTTGATTTGGTTTTTTAGAATGGATGGAATTTCAATGAGCTGGGAAATTAAGGAGGAATATCCAGAAAAAGGAAATAGCCTGAGAATGGAAAAGGCATGTATCTGACACAGATCTTTCCTCATAGAGATTTTAATATAACTGACATCCATATTCATGAATAAGTATTTATGGTGGGTAAAAGCAAAAGGATAGTGCATTTAATGGACTGAAAAATAAAAAAGAAATCTTGAGAATTTTATCCTGCAAGAACCTCAATCTCCTTATTCTAAGATGACATGACTTACCAAAGAGCAGTATTAGACACCTCAAACATTCACAGATAGGGCAGATTTTTCCTCTGGACTCACTGAAAGGCTTATTTATTGGTGGGCAGTGTCCCTCCAATAAAACCCTCATGCAGGACTGCCTGGGTGGCTCAGTGGGTTAAGCCTCTGCCTTCAGCCCAGGTCACGATCTCAGGGTCCTGGGATCGAGTCCCATATCAGGCTCTCTGCTAGGGGGGGAGCCTGCTCCTTCCTTTCTCTCTCTCTACTTGTGATCTCTCTCTGTCAAATAAATAAAATCATTAAAAAAACACACACACAAAAAACCCCTCATGCATGTTTCACACCCCTTCTCTTTCCTGCTTTGTGCCCAAGGAGAATCAAATAATTTAAACTTTAGATGAAAATAAAATACGTTTTTTTTTAAAGTAGATTCCACACCCAATATGGAGCTCGAACTCATGAACCTGAGATCAAGGGTTGCACGCTCTACTGAGTGAGCCAGCCAGGTGCCCCTAAAATATACTATTAACGGTGAAGCCACTGCCCACTTTCTGGCCTCTTCCACCATCCTTTCCTTACAGTGATTGGGTACACCTGCAAAATAAAATACAAATTTTTTTGTTAGTCTGGTTTTGGGCTTATGAGGTCTTGATGCATCCAGAACAGCTTTCATCTTTGTTAGTGTCTAAAGTTTTTGAAAGCTCAGAGCAAGAATGTTGCTTGTAGTCAGTTATTTCTGAATCATAACAGGTGTGTAGGTATAGGCAATGGATTTTGCTTGGTGAAAGCAAAGGTAATATTTTTAAAATAAAATTTTTAATTTTTAAAATAATTTAAATGAAATTAAATTATAAATTTAATTAATGAATTTATTTAATCAATAAATTAATAAATGGTTTTTATTATATATAAGTATATAATAAATAACAAATAAAACGATCATTATTAATAAATTAAATAAATTTAATTTAAATTTAAAATTTAATTTAAAATTAAATTAAAAAATTTAAAAAGTTTTTCGGGTGCCTGGGAGGCTTCGTGGGTTAAAGCTTCTGCCTTCGGGGATCGAGTCCCATATCAGGCTCTCTGCTCAGTGGAGAGCCTGCTTCCCCCACCTGCCCTCTCTTCCTGTCTCTCTGCCTACTTGTGATCTCTGTCTATCAAATAAATAAAATCTTAAAATTTAAAAAAAAATTTTTTAAAATAAAAATATTTAAAAAAGTTTTTAAATAAAAAAATTGCTTTGAAAACTAAGGTGAGATTTTCTGGAAAATGATTCTTTCCAGGGTTTTGGACACAGGACATGATTTATATAGAGATCTGATAGAGAGCGTTGGATCATTTTAGCTTTAATTGGGTAATCGTACTACTATTAATAACTATTTTCTGGAAAGTGTTGAATTCGACATGGTCACGAAGCACCCAATCTCAATGTCTTCAGCAGCTATTAAAACAAACAAATAAGCAAACAAACCAGCTTAGGCCACTGAGCCCAGATTTTATTGAATGACATGATTGAAACCACATTGAGGGCCCATTTACTTCAGGACGTATAAGAGGACTCGCATTGCTCAACTTCAGAGTTGACCATCATAGTTCTAAAGTGCCTCAGAACAACTATTTAGCTGGTTTTAGGAATAAAACATCAAAGGGATTCATTCTTTGAGCTCCATCTCCTGTGTCATTCACGTGACTCCTCTGTATTTTCCAGATATCTCGAAGCCGGAGCCCTTCTCCAATAAGATGCGGATTGCCGAGTAAGTGGAAAGGTTTAGACGGCTTTTTAATACCCTTCTTAACCCTCAGCCACATGCAGCAAAATGAATGCTTCACCTCCCGGGGAACATCTCTGACCTCTACCTCACACCTTCATTTTCGGGCCCTTCCGTTGATGGTGCCCTAGCGGGTCCCTTGGGTGACATGGGAGGAGCCTCTGAGTGAGAGGTTTTATCGTTGTAGACCCAGACCCGTCACCCCACTTTCATTTAGGTCCTTCCAAAAGAAAGTTGAAGAAAGTGACCATAATCAAGAACTCTTTGTTTTTCTCCCTAGGGTTTTAAAGCCACCAGACGTGTCCCTTTGCTACAGTACATCTGCACCAGCAACTTCCCCAGTGCCTGTCTCCTGTGCCTGCCTCAGAACTCACTAAAGATAATGTGAAAATGCAATTCTGTGTATCCCTCCACACGGAGAGTTAAATGTCTTGGCTTAGCATGTTTGTAACTTCAGATATATTGCATTTTATTTTATTTTAGAGATACAAATTCCATTACTTTGATAAAAATGATTGCATAGGTATTTAGGATCATATTCATTTGAAGCAAAGTCCCTCAGGGTTTTCATCCTCAAATACTAGGCTCTTCGGTGGCAACTGTAGAAACTTAAGCTGAGGATATTTGCCAAGTGGAGTTGAAAAGACAGAGTCAGTTTAGTTTATAGATGAATCATAAATGTTATAATTGCTGGTATTAGCTTAAGGCTTAGAAACAATATTGAGTGTTTTAGTTTTCTTTTGTTTGGAAGACAGCCCTAATCCCAGGCTGGGGAATTTGTCCTAGTAGCGGTGACTTTGGGCTACCCGAAGATGGCATTGATTTCAGAGAATCGAGTTCACTGGCTGGCTTCTCTTTTCCTGATTTGAGACTGTCCTGTTTGGTTTAGTTGGGTACCAATGCCAAAGTTCCTTACCGAAGGAAATGTTCTTGCTTCATAAATGGGGAGAAGTGATTTGGCTGGAAGCCAGCTTTGAGAGAAATGTTAATTACTTCGTGTTTAACTCGTGGGAATGTTTCATACAGTTTTAATGTACATGTTACATATAGAAACGACATGGGCGTGTGCTGTATCTGTTCCACGTAGTTGTTTGCAAATTCAGTCCTTCTAAGAAGAGCATCTGACTAAAAATATCTAAGCTTGGGGCTTAAAACCAGGGGTACCTTTTATTGATTTTTAAATTGAGCCTCTATACCTTGATTTCTTTACTGTGAAGGACTGTTGAAAAAGTTCAAGTTTAATGTAATAATGGAACATAGCTTTCCCAAGATAAGTGATGTTTTTTGTCTGCCCCCCCCCCCCCCGCCCCCCCCCCCCCACTTTAACGTGGTCTTAAACACAAGACTCATGAATGACTGCTTTCTCTGTGTGCCTTTTGGAGAGAAACTATGAATTGACCACAGCTCCATCTGCACAAACTCAGTGCCCCAACTAGCACCTAATGCTTTTTAGGTGGAAAACAAAACAAAACAAGACAAACCCAAAGCAAGAACTTCTCTGAACCCTCTTGTCCCCTGTGCTGGTAGCTAGAGATGAGGAGAGACCTTCTCCAGCCCCACCCCTTAGGTCTAATGGTCACCAACTTCATTCTCAAGTGTGAGGTTCATTTTTCTCCCTCTGTGTGTGTTTATGTAGTCATCGCATCAAGGCGAGGCAGCCCGCGGAAAGGAGGTGTTTAGGTAGTTCCTGTTCTGGCTTGGTCATCAGTTGGCTGTGTGGCCTTGAACAAGTTACTCCTCCTCTCTGAGTCTCAGTTTTATTTTAGAGTGTGTAGGTTGGATGAGATTAGTTGTTCTCTCAATGCTTGCAGATTCAGTGTTCCTTTATAACAAATGTTCTGGTTATTCTGAAATAAAATTCCATGTCCATATGACCCAAATGCATATAGACTTTTAAACAACGAGTATAGTATCCTAACTTGAGTACAAAGCAGAAAAAAGGAAAAGCAGTTTTTAATAACATGGGCTTCAGTCAGAAGGCTTCAGTCTTGCCATCCTAGATGATAAGATGAAATCATAGATGCTTAGCCCTGTGGGTAATCATGAGCTACAAATGCAGATCAATGAGCATTGTATTGGCAATATCACGAACAGCATTGGATATGATATTCTGAAATGGAGCACAACTCCCAATAAAGTTTTGAACAAAATCTTAGTCATGCCTTGATTTACATAGTAAGCACATTTCTGGAAAAGTCAGTGTACATTAAAACCATGCAACTATTACTTTGTGTTTTGTGTTAAAAAAAAAAACCCTTTTAAAAAATCTCACTAAGCAATGAGAATTCATTTTTAGGAGTTGAACTGGGGAACACAGGCCCTACTTAGAAAATGTTGACACATAGCTCAGTTTATTTGCTCTGTATCTTGTCTGGCCACTTGTCATTTCTCAGGTCTCTCATTTGAACTGTAACCACACAGGGAACAGTGGTGAAGAGTCTAGAATAATTTTTGGAAAGGATTCACAAAAGCAAAAAAGGTTGACCTGTACTCATCTGGGCACGCACCTTAATCTTAGTAACTTTGAAATATGAAAAACTCCTGCTTTGTCAACAGGTAAATGTCAATTTCTGTATGATTGATTCAACATCTAATAAAAAAAATCAAGAAAAGGAGCAGTTCTGTATCTGTAGATTCTTTGCTATGAGATGCTTTCTTTCTAGATCCCCAAGTTGAGCAATAGCTTTTCCCCATCTCCATTCTGTAAGGTCTGAACCAGGGCCATGAATTCATTCCGTGTAAGTCTGGACCACACCCCTGCTCTGGTGTTAACCCTTTGATTGCTGCAATTTTATGCTGTAGCTTAACAGCCAGCTTTAGTTAATTTTATTCACAATCTATTGTCATCATATTCGAGATACCGTCTCTGAATAGTGCTTTACCATTTTTATGGAGCTCACACTTAACATTATTTCAGTTGCTCCTACAGCAAATTCAGGTGTGTCTTCAACTTATAGGTAAGGAAGCTGCTCCTCTGATACACCATGCCAACTTCTTCCAAGGCCTTTTTGTTCAGAATCACGTTCTTTTTTTTTTTTTTTTCTCCCCTTCTGTCATGGCCTATAGCATCAGTTCTTTTGTTTACTGGTTCATACATTCCTACACTCTTGAACACTTACTCAGCGTGTAGCCTGGGTATGCTAGATTCAGTACCCACTCCTGGAGGTAGAGCAGTGGACGGGGTTCTGGCCCTCAGGGAGTTTGATGTTATGTCCAGTTGCATTCTTTGGTCACAGGAGGCAGATAATGACAGAAGACAAAAAAGAAAATGGAATCAGCACAGCATATCAGTTGAGGGATTTAAATAGATTAATTGGGAGGGCAAATACCCATATAGAAGGAAGTTATGCAAGGCAATAAGAGATATGTGGTGAACTGCAGAAGAGACCGTAACTCAGTGCAACTCACTTGTCATTCACAGGTGAATTATTCAACCTTTTAACAAATACCTACTACACCTATGATCCCAGGATCATTAATAATAAAATGAGTGTGAGGAGGAGGAACTCCCAAGGTCAGTTTTAACCCTTCCCATTACTACAGCTGTGCATTCCACCTGCTGTTTACTCCTAAGCTCCAGGGTGATTTGCAGACCATTCTAATTCATTTCTAGGCATACCACGTCCTTCATGAGGAAGACTGCTGCCAATGGTGTTTTATAAGGTTAGAGTTGAGTGAGAGATTTCTTAGTAGTATGATTTTGGATAGTATCATACCTATAATTAAGGGCAGAGGGTTGTGGAGCTCTTAAGAAACTAGTATTACAAACTGCATTAGGTCATTGAAATGTGAGCCCAGGAACCATATGGGTAAGTGACATTCAGTGGGTGTCTACTGTTCAAATACCAAAGCAGTGAAGTCTGTTGGCCTTAATACAGTGAGTGAACAGGGGCCTTGGAAATAAAGCAGGAACTAATTTTCTTATTTTAAAATGAAATGTAATGGGACAATTTTATACTTTAAAAATTGCTCACTGGGTGCCAAAATGAATATTATACTTTCCATAGTTTTACTGGCAATTAGTGTTCCAAGACTGGGCCGCTAACTCTGTTTTGTATTGGATGAGCAACAAAAGAATGTGACAAATGGGTATGTAATACTCTATTTCAGTAGAGTTTAAGCCATGATTTTCGTGATACAACCAAAATAACGTATTGAAATATGTTGTGAAATATAGGTTAGAAAAGGTCTTTAGTAATTGGACAGATGTCAGAAGATCTGGAGTACCATTTGATAAATCAGACCTTTTAGCAATTGATAGCTGTTCTTGGGAGGCTGGGGTGAGACATTTCATTTCTCTTGTCCATAGTTTTCTTGTCTTAGACCAGGGAATAAGGTTTGGAGCCATGTCTTCAGAGTAAGAGAGTTTAGGATTGGCTCAGCTGGGCGAGGCACCAGTTGAAGCAAGACTAGAAATGTCAGTTGTTCCTTTGTCATTACTTCTCTTAAGAAGCCCTTGCTGATGCTAGTAAAATGGTGCACCAGGCACTGTGTGAGGCCCTGGGGACACAATGGTGAACAAGACTTTGAGCTGTGAAGAGAACGTGCTCAGTAGTCTTTGGCAATGTGTACCCGTGGTATGGGTCTGCGATCTCTCTTAAAGATGGCGCAGTGACTGGTGATGACCTCTTGTTTGGGAGATCATCTTAAGTCCATTATGTTGATAGTGGGTTGAATCAATCTTCCATCGTACTGTCATCTACAAACCCAGACTTAGCATCCAGTAATAACTTACTGAGAGAGGTTTCTCAGCTTACTGTGACCTGTGGTGAGAATGATCTGAGGAGATACACATGCAGCTTAAAATAACACGCTGGAAGTGGCATGGAGGTCATAAAGGACTTTGGACTCACCGTTAGGAGGGAGGCATGAATCAGAATCAGAGAAGACACATTGTCAAGGCTGATGAGTCTACTTTCCACAGAAGCAATTTTAGGTAACCTGACAGGAAGGCCTCCCTACTCACTTGCATTTAATTGGCAGATTCTTGATATTTCAGTTTGAGAGCTGTACTCAGACTGAAGACTCTGAAGGATGTTAGAATACAAATGCAAATAACTTGGAGCAGTAACCCAGAGTTCTAATGAGGTTTTGGATTCTTTCCTGAAAAGTGATCGGGATAGAGGGAGAGACAAGGGACAGAGGGACTATAAGGGCCCTGGGTAGGTGACTAGTATTCGTGGGTTATGTAATGGCAAGGTTTTTCCATTTGAATGGGCGTAGTCCAAGGCATGAAGACCAGCTTTCACCTCTTCTAGTGCTGGGTCTGATGTGAGCAGTCTTACTGGCCAGCCAGAGTTTTCTTTCCAAAAGGCAGCTTCATCTCAGAAATGGTTGCTACAGCCTGGTCCCCCTGCCCCAAATTCATATGTTGAAACCTAGTCCCCCAAATGATAGTTTTTGGGAGGTGAGTTCTTTGGGAGGTGTTTAGGGCATTTGGGTGGAGCCTTCATGAGTAGTATTGGTGCCCTTATTAGAGAGATCCCAGAGAACTCCCTCATCCCTCCCGCCATGTCAGCAAGAAGATGGCTGTCCATGAAGGATGAAGTGGTCCTTGCCAGGCACCAAATCTGCTGGCACCTTAATCTTGGACTTTCCAGCCTCCAGAACTGCAAGAAATAAATGTTTGTTGTCTAAAGTACCCACTCTATGATATTTTTGTTATAACATCCTGAACAGACTAAGACAGGGGTTGCCTTTGGTCCAAGACCGATTTGTGTGCATACTTGAGGATATCCCTACAAATTACTGGCCTTGATGTGTTATCACTGACCTTTCTTGGTTTGATTTGAAATTGTCCAGCTGAAAATAAAAAGGAGAGGGGTAGGTGGGGGTGGAAAAAATAAAATAAAAACTTTTGGGTTTTCTTTGATTAGAAAAATAAATTTCTTTTGGATGTTTTAAGAGTGATAGTGTAATCCAATATTTATACTTCATATTGATAATTTGACAGGAAACTTAAGAAGAACTAACATTTCCCAGAAAATCTTCTGTGGAATACTAGTAACAAGTATTTAATCTGGCGTTTCCTATATACCAGACACTGTGCCAAGCACTCGGTGTTATTAAACCTCATGTACAGATGGAGAAGCGAAGACTGTGGGTCATTAATAAGTAACCTAATCCCAAGTCATGAAGTTAGTAAGTGTTGCAACGAAAGTTCAAACCCATGTTTTCTCATGTTGAGCCCGCCGTCTTTCACCGAGTCTGTAGGATGTTAGCAAGACGTGAGGTGAAAAAAAGTATCCTGTGGTTTGGAAAAAGGAGTTAAAGGATGAGTTGAACTCTTCTTTTCTGCCAGACCCTGAAGAGCCCTCCATCATCTGCTGTTCATGGGAAAGTTCGGGGAGAATATTATATGCAGCCCCTTGCAAATTTATTTCACCATGGACCCCTTGTTTCATGGCCGTCTTCTAAAAGTATTGTTCTAGAAGACCCATCTTCTGAATGCCTCTTTAGGACCTATTTATTGTGTTTTAGAATTACAGATGCTGCTAACCACTGGGAGTTAGGCTTTCTCAACTTCTACATGTGGAGGAAGAATCTTGGTTTTATCACCTGTTGAGACTTTTCCCCAATAAATAAGTTCCTAAATAAGGAGCCTAAAATGGAAATCACTTTTTATCTCTATTTTTTTTTTTTTTTTGAGATGAGAGGGAGAGAGAACACAAGCAGGGTAGGGAGGGACAGAGAGAGAGAGAAAGAGAGAGAATTTCAACCAATCTCCACACCCAGCCTGATGTGGGGCTCCATCTCACCACCCTGAAATCATGACCTGAGCAGTGACTGAGCCGAAATCAAGAGTCAGACACTTAACTGACTGAGCCACCAGGTGCCCCTATTTTTATTCCTTATACCTCTGCTTATCTTTTCTTTCTGTCTTATTTTCTTCACACTTCTATTAATTGTATCATGAAATAGAATCCCCTCGAGCCCCATATCTAGGTCAGGGTGTTTTTTCTAGCATTCATGTTTTTCCTTAAATCTCTGACCCTGTCACACCTTTGTTGCTTTGTTTCTACCTTTTTTTTTTTTTTTTTGTTAAGGTTTAATTTATTTATTTGACAGACAGAGATCACAAGCAGGCAGAGAGGCAGGCATGGGGGCGGGTGGAAGCAGGCTACCCGCTGAGCAGAGAGCCTGATGTGGGGCTCGATCCCAGGATCCCAAGATCATGACCTGAGCCGAAGGCAGAGGCTTTAACTCACTGAGCCACCAAGGTGCCACTGTTTCTACTTTCTATCTCATTCTCTTCTACTTTCTCTCTTTACCAGAGTTTCTGTTTCCTAGTTAGTATCCCTAATGCACATTCATGTACATGTCTTAAAAACAGGTACACAAACTTTAATATCGTTATAAATCAATGAAAGAAACAAGTGACTATTACTCAAAATTAAGACACTGAACGGCATTAAATATAAAAATGGGCATATCCTGAATCATATAATGCATTAATCTATGAAAATTTCAAATAATTATTTTCTAAAATTTTGAATATTTAGGTTATTAAAAATAATTCTTTGAATTATACTTAAACTTTCAATAAGTTGGAGCTCTGTTCATATTTATGTCTTAAATCACTTCAATCAAAACGTTGACTAGTGTTTCTCAAATTTATTTGATGATGAAAATCACTTGGCAAGTTTATCAGAGACAGATTCTTGAGCTCCACTCCAAGTGTCTGAATCAGAATCTCCAGGGGCATCTGTATTTTTAATACCAGCAGACACGTTTGAAAAACACTGGTCTATATCTGGTCCTAAAGATCCATAAGCAAAATATTGCAGAAATAATTTATTGCGTATAATATGTTGTCCTTAGCTTTCTAAATGGAAAAAAAAATAATGTATTAATTTAAAAACCTCTGAAAATTTTAAATTATTTGCTATACTCTAGTAATAGGTAAATTATGGAAATTTGGCATATTCATTCTTTTTCTGCACACCTAACAGTATGGCCAGTTATAGGCTATACAAGTAGATTTTTGACAAAAGAAAAGGAAGAAAAAGGATAGCAGTCTTATTTTTCTTCCTTAGAGGTTAAAATTGTCCTCTTTTTTGTTTCATGCTTGGATAGTTTCTCTGTTGAATTGTCAGAATAAGTATTTCTTACTAAACTCCTAAGTTATCTATCCCCTTCGGCCCTGTAGGTTTGTGTTTGCTGTGTGTAACTAAGAGAGTCATAGTTAGAGTAATGACTCCCCACTGGCCATAGTTTGCCTAGTCATGGTTTTATTCCAAATGGAGCTAGTCACCTGAATGATTCAGGCTTCGGAACATCTTTATGATTATTCATAGGAATCTCTAGAGAAAAATCTAAAACAGACTCCAACTGACCTCTAAATATTAGACCTCACAGATGGCCTACCTCCACTGGGATTTTCCCAAACATTGAATAGAGGAGAGAAATTTGGTTCTTTCTGTTTAATTTGCAAAGTCCCAAATGACCCAAAGAGAAGATTGGAAGTGAACCTGTTTCACCTTCCATTCATAAAAACGGAAGCACTTTTTCTTCTTTTCTTTTTAGAGCCTGATGTAATCTCACATCAAGACAGCGTCTAAGCTGAAAAGCAGGTTCTAAACTAGCTCCAGAAAAGAAATACTGATTCATATGGGCCAAATGAAACCCCAGTTTGAATGTGCCAATATTTGAAATGCGTGAGCTAACAGTTCTAATAGAGATGCTTTAGTGGAAACGATAGATTTTTTTTCTTAATATTTTCCTTGCCTGAATTTAGCTTTTCTTCATTGAATAGCCAGATGGTGGTCACGTAAGATGAAACAACATAGATCATTGGAAACTAAAGTTGCGAAATTTCTTGAGATGATTTCTCCCTTCTTAACCAAGTTGATCCACAATTAGAGGAAATTCTAGGGACATAAATCCATTCTAATTTTTGGTGAATCTGAATCTCTTTAGTTCATTTAGGCTGGGGTTTTTCTCCTGGAAAATGTTATGGATTTAGCCACGAGATGGCAATGTTGCTTAAGAAGTGAGAGGATGCCAGTAGTGAGACAAACTGGGGAAGAAACCGCCTATTCCTTCGACAACGTCTGTAACTTAATTACTAGCTTTACTGCTCTCCATAAATTTGGAGAATAACTTAAATTAATGGCGAATGGCCAGGCATGAAATACAGAGAGTATGCTAAAAAATGCGAGTGTTAAATAACTATATCATTATACCTAATAAAGGGTATGGCATTTAATACCCAAGGCTTGGGAAGAAATCTCTCTGTGAAAACAAAATTTTTTTTTATAATTTAATTTTAAAATCCTCTTATGCAACCTAACACCAGCGTCCTGTCAACTTAGAGTTCTTATTAAGACATAATTCAGTTTGTTAATTTTTTTAAACAAAGCTCTTTGCTCTTAAACATGGAAGAGGAGAACTTGATTTTGGTTTCTTTAATGATCTTCTAAGACGTCCAAGATTTTTCAAATTATTAAGATTTCCCATGGCTCAGTTTCAGAAATCCTTAGAGTTATTCCAAGAAAATATTTTAGTTTTCACCTGGAAGATGGAATAATATTGCTGAGAAACTCCCTTCAGAAGCTGCAGGAACTCACTGGAATAGTATTGCTAGAAAGTTTGAAAAAAACCCACAATTCGACATGAGAGGAAGACAAATTTATAACATTAATAACTATTTTCTTTAAAATCACCTCTCAGAAGCAGAGATGTTTCTTGTCAAGAATGAAGATTTCTGGGGCACCTGGGTGGCTCAGTGGGTTAAAGCCTCTGCCTTCAGCTCAGGTCATGATCTCAGGGTCCTGGGATCCAGCGCTGCATCGGGCTCTCTGCTTAGTGGGGAGCCTGCTTCCCCCTCTCTCTCTACCTGCCTCTCTGCCTACTTGTGATCTCTGTCAAATAAATAAATAAAGTCTTTAAACAAAACAAAAAAAAGAATGAAGATTTCCATTTTGGCTTTCCTGAGCCTCTGCTTTTTTTATCCCCCTTATTTTATTTTTTAACAAGATAATTTTTTTTTTTTTTTTGACTGAGCCACCCAGGCACACTGACCCAATTTTATTACCTTAACTAATTTTCTCATTCACCTTTATAAGATCTTCAAAACTTACAGTAGGTTCATCATACAGTATTTATTCAGCAAGTATTTGCAGATGCCTATTAAATAGTGCTTTCCTTTATAATATGGCTTAGCAGGAAAAAAAAAAAAACTTGTTTTGAAATATTCAAATATTCTGCAGTAACCAGGGAGAACAAATACTAATATATTTGCATCCACTCTTCAAAAACAAAATTTGAGTTTGCTTGTAACAGAGGGAAGCTTGATGAAAATACATCAATCTGCTCTTATTTATTTCACTCATTTATTTCACAGTGTTACTGGCACTTCAGTTAAGAAAACTCACTGCCAGTGCAGTGATTTACACTATTACATTGCTGCACTAGACCAAGGTGGCCACATCTTTGACCTCTGTCATTGCCCCAAGTTAATATGCTTCTTTCAGATATATTTATATTTTACTTTCAGATACATTTTATATTTTAGATATTGGAAGCAGGGATACCCTCTTATTCTAATTGCCCAAGACAAACAACCTTCAAAAACTAGCTCCCTTGCTAAATCAGCTCCCGGGAAGTATTATGGACAATTGGGTGACTCCAACAGCATTAAAAGTCATCCATCCTTAGCATTTGCAACAAATCCTAAAGGCTCCCTAAGGCTCCCCTGGAAATTGAGGTCAAGACATTCAATAGATGGGTGGGTCCTGGGCTGAAAGTGCTCTGAATATATGTAACAGAAACAAGATAATTTTTTTTTAAGGTTTTGTTTGACAGAGAAAGCATAAATAGGCAGAGCATTTTTCAAAGAACGTTCATCTTTTAAATTGATATCCTTGTAGTCAGTGAATTGATAAATTTCCCTTCTGTCAATGGTAACTCATCTAAGTTTGAGTTAAAATACTAGTCTGAAAGCAAAATTTTACGAAGGACTTCCTACTCCTGCCTTTCTCACTGAGGCTTTCACCAAGCCCTTTAGGCCCCACACCATCTGTGTCAGACTTCTAAGAAAGAGCCTCAATCCCCAATGTTTCTGGTATCCTCATAGGTATAACAGCTTAAGATACTGTGACTGGGTGGCTGAAGGAAAAGAAACTCTTCTTTGGTGTAGCAGAGCATCCATGTTATTTGTGTTTAATTTTAAGAAATCAGTATTGCGTATGGGTTTCAGGATTGCGGGAGTCCTCCTGGGTGAGTACCTCGCGCTCCTAACCAGAACAGTGTCCAAGAACTTTCACCTCCAGGAAAGGGAACAGGAAAGTTTCAAATGTTGGAGATGTAAGGATAAGGGTGAGGATTAAAGGGGAGGCTGAAGAGATCTTTCTGCTGGTTTCGCGAGGGGAGATGCATCTATCAAGAAGGTAGGAGAGGTGAAAACAGAAGGTCCATGCTCAGCTGTGTAGATTTTCTTTTCCACAATCTGAGCCCCTCTCATCGGGATTGCTGCTACCCAAAGTGCACGTCTTCAAAGAACTTGGAGCAGAATGTCCCTCAATGCGCTGATTCCTTCATTGACCAAGTCTTGTTATTTAAAAAAAAAATTGCACGAACCAGTGTGCTTAGGGACACAGTTGATTTAGATTCTGAGGCAATCTATTTAATGGTGGACCCATGACCAACAGCTTGTGGACCGACGGTGGTAGCAATGGGGAGCGCTGATTAAACTCTAATGAGAGCAGTGTCCCCTAGAATTGTGCATTGTCCAACAGTACACAGTGGACCTTTAGCTTTGGTCCAGGGGCATCTTCAAAGTTCTTGGAAATCCTCATATAAGAAGAGATTGTCAGAACCATTTTTGCTGTTCCCCTGTTGAAGGAATATGAACTGTATTCTTCCGTGGAACTTCTGCATTTCTTCTGAGATTCGTTAGGAAGAGGAGTATGCACTGGAATCTGGACGAGGGTGATGTGAACAATGCAGCTGCACTGGGTACCAAAAAAACACAGCAATAAAATATTTTCATGCAATATTAAAAAAAACACCAAAGTTAATGAAAAAAATCTATGATGAACAAAATGTCAGCATTTTAAGTAAAGACAGGATGATACTGATAATATAGTCTCCTGAGTTTTCAATGCATGCTATGAATTGTCTGCAAAATTGTCTGATCAGTATGGGTGGTATCACTGGGCAATGGTGGATCTCATTGTGATCAATACTTTTTCAGTAAATCCTATTGGAAACAAAGACAAACTCAAGGCAGAAAGTATCTTCTTACATCAGATGAAATTGCATTCATCAGCAACTTTTCTCTGTAAGCCACAAAAGAGAAAAATGTGGGATCTAAGAAATAATGAGGGGGCACCTGGTTGGCTCAGTTGGTTAAGCATCTGCCTTTGGCTCAGGTCATGATCTCTGGGTCCTGGGGTTGGGCCCTGTGCAACCTGAGAGGGAGCCTGCTTTTCCTTCTCTCTCTGCCACTCCCCCTGCTTGTGTGCTTTCTTTCTCCCTGTCAAATAAATAGATAAAATCTTAAAAAAAGAAAAAAAAGAAAGTGACCTATTTCAGTTTCTATTCACATGAACTGTGTTACATGGATGTAATCAATATTCTTTTTCATCCTAGACATGTTTCAGACCAATATAGAATGAAGGATGGAATTGCCAGTCTGTTATATTCCAATCATGCTGGTGGACCTAGGAGGCATTTCTAATCAAGTGTACAGTGGATATTAATTTAAAGAGATTTGACTAACATAACATAATAAAAAATAAAGAGACTCAACAAAGCAACTTTTATTTCAGCAAAACAGAAACTCTCACACTCACACTGAAAGAGAACATCTTGAGTCAGTAAGATAGATACTTCCTTGGGGAAGTCTAAGATAATGGGGGTTTGGTAATTACTGGATGCAATTCCATTGTGCCTTCTTGGATGGAACTTTCTGAAATATGTGTCCTGTTTGGCTTTAGACTTTATACACTGGAGAGTTGCCTTAGGACTTCATGTTTAGCAATTGCTGGATGGGGCAGCCCTACACTAGCACTGGAATGCTATCTGCTTTGAAAAACAAAGAGAATTTTATGAAGAAACTTCAAAAAGACATTCCATTTGGAGATAATCCCAAGGTCCCAGTAAGCCTTCTCTGTTGGAACACTGCTTTTCCAAGAGCAGTAAATACATTTAGGTGAGGTTGTTTATTTCTAAATATTCTTAACAATGGTAATAGAATGACTGAAAACAAAAGAAGGCTTATTTTTTAACTTCTTCCCATGAACCTGAGATCTGTGTATGCTTGTAGCCCAGAGCAACGATGTTCTCTTTTGGTTTTTGCAACTGGAAAGAAGACCAGGATCGATCTTAGGCTGCCACTGGTCAGACTTCACGTGAACCAGGGTATCAGCAAAACAAGGTCACCCCCCAAAGAAAAACAATTTAGTGTCTGTTATTTTTAAAAAGTACCATCAGTAGCTTTAGGAAAAATCAGAATTTTGTTGAACTCCATTAGTCTTTTAGACAGTGAAGAAAACTGAGTTATCAATAAATGTTGGTGTGACTGAAGTCTTCGAGCAAAATCCCATGTATGGACACAAAACATGAAGCTGTCTATCAACCAAGACCTTCAGAAGAGGTGGTCAACCTGCATGGGCCCCACAGCTTCTTGGGCTTCTTGCCCATGTTCAGCGATGATCTTGACTGACAAAGGAAGTGCTCTACACAGTTCCCCTGGCAGTGTCCCAGGCAGTTGGGCCTAACTTCAGTGCGGGCTCCTACTTCACTGCATTTTTTTTTTTTTTAATTTATTTTTTATTTATTTTCGGCATAACAGTATTCATTATTTTTTCACCACACCCAGTGCTCCATGCAATCTGTGCCCTCTATAATACCCACCACCTGGTACCCCAACCTCCCACCCACCCGCCAATTCAAACCCCTCAGATTGTTTTTTAGAGTCCATAGTCTCTCATGGTTCACCTCCCCGCATTTGTCTGTGGCCACAGAGGCAGCTTTGCATGCCATGTCTCAGAACCACCAGGGAGCCATGCCAAAGGCTGTGGAAACTAAATGGGGGACAGACAGTATGTTGCCGTCTCAGTAAATGGACTACCTCCCCAGGTTTCACTGTTCCCCACCCTCCCACACTGGGCTGCTTTCTCTTCCACTTTCCAACCAACCCACAGACCTTCCAGAAGCAGCCTGAGGGAGAGATTCTGTCCATGCCACGAGAGTGCAGGAACGCATGTCCAGCACATACAAACGTGCTGATGAAGGCTGGAGACTTGGCTGTGGGCGATTTGACTTTGAATATTAGAAGTTTGCCTTGAAGCTGGAAGTCCGCCTCAGAGAGGGAGGGTCTGGAGAGACTATCCCCAGGCCATGAGTCTTTGACAAAAATCACTCACGCCTCAGGAAGTAGAAAAGTAGCCTTTGTGTTGAGTTGGTGCCTGTTCAAAAATAACCCTCAGGCCAGAAATTTTAGAAGGAAGATGCAACGATTCCTGTGAGAGGAAAAAAAATCTCCCCAGAGGTTCACGTCCTGGATGCCAAATGAAGTGTTGGTGGGGGGGGGTGGTCCTGGCTTTCTGTGAGGTGACTTGAGGGCTCTCTTCCTGCCAGACAGACAGATAGGCCCTCACAGGCATGCCAGCACAAATTTGCTCAGGGCCTATTCCCTGCTCGGGGCAGTCTGGTACAGACCTTGGGAGGTTTCAGACAGGTCTCAGGGCGGCTCCACTGCCTCAGGGAAGGAGACTTCGTCCAATTCCCTGAAGTTCCACCAGGAAGACATTCAGGTGGCCAGAGCTCCCACCATTGCCCCCAGGGAATATTATTCACGTTAGAAGGTCAGCTGCAGGGCCATTCCTCCATCTGTGTTGGGGGTGGAGGAGTGCCACTAGCCAGGGCTCTGCAAGGCTTGGTTTCCACAGAGACACACAGGGCGTTGTAGGGAGATGTGTCAGGAATAAGACGGTACAGAAGGAGGACCTAAAGGACCCCCTGTCCCCGCTGACTCCTAATGAGACATTATCTTGAAAACACTATGTGTTGTTTTGGGTTCCTTGTCTTCTCATCATTCTCCCTTCTCTCTCTTTTGGGATTTGGCCCTAACTAGGAAGAATCCCTTGTTGCACGGAGGCAATCCTGCCAGCAGGTGGGAGCTCCCTTTGGACACTGGGTGGAAGGAGAGAGGTGATTGGATGAGTGAGAGAGATATATTTGAGTGGGGGGATAATGATGGACAGAGGGGGAAGGGGAAGCCCTGGTAGGAGTGAAAAGGTAGATAAGAGGATGGGTAACAACTACCAAGTAACTGGGTGGGTCTGAGGTCTCACCATTTGCTTCTACCTGGAGGTGGCCATCAAACTGTCCAGTTCCCCTTGTCTCCTTCCCCCAGCACAGCCCCCAGACCAGCAGAGCCTGAGTGACTCCATTCTCAAGGAGAGCAAACTCTTTACCCTCTGGGCAGTATTATCAGGCTGTTTGGTCTGTGGAACAAGTGCCCAGGTCTTGGACTTCTGGACATGGGGGTGGGAATCCCTATTGTGCCTGTGGCTCCTTCGTGAACTTGGTCAAGTCCATTAACTTTCCAGAGACTCACTTTCTTGATGGATAAAATGGGATGTTTACCTGAGAACTAAGTTTGAAATAATGTAGAGCAGGTGTTCAGTAAATGTGTTGAGAATCCAGGTCTCCTTAGAACATCAAAATTGCTGCTGTCAGAGTGAAGCTATCTCTCGCTAAAGATGGTGAGCACCTCATTTCCCTGCTTCTCCCCCTCCAGCCCTGTTCCTTCCTCCCACAGTGATGAGGATCCTTTTCCTAGTTCCCAGGATCTCAGTTCCCAGGCATGTGTCATGGTGGGTACTTCTAGGAATCCTGGGGTTTTACTTGGGAAAAGCTGCTAGTGAAGACAGGACACTGTCAGCCAAGGAAAACCCACTGTAGAGTGTCCAGGGTACCAGGTCAAACCTGTTTTGACTGTGGTGAAAACACATTTCTGCTCTTTCTGTACAACAAACGTTTTTGAAAAGCAGTGGTTAAAAATTGTGTGGAGGAAAAAGGACTGAATAGCACATTGTTTTAACAGGGAAGGAAGCAGACATCTCAAAAAACAGGAGTGTCCTGCAATACTATCCTTCTATTTTAGAGTATTCTACACAAGTATACTAAAAAGGCAAAACATTTATGAAGCAGAGCAACTTTACCTCTAAGTCTTTCTCCTACAACATAAAGAGCTCCTCAGAGTTTAGGACAAGACCCCTGTCCTAATCCCTTGTGTCAGGAGATCCCTCTGCAAAGCCTCTCTCCGTGCTATGTCTACAGAAGTGACCGGTGCAATTTCTGGTCTGGTCTGGCCTGGAGCTTTGATGACAGGAAGAGAGGATCCATTTCCTCTTTGTATGGCTGGTTCTCACAGCAAATGGAAGTGTTTCCGAGAAGAAATGTTTTGTCTGGTTCTAGCCGAATTCAAAAGCTAAAGACATTATGGCTTCCACTCTGCAGATGCAAAAGCTTAGTGAAATTTGAATGTTCTCAGCTCTGCTCCTCCCTTCCTGTAAAAATATATGACAGCAATGAGTCTCCAAACTTACTGTATCAGGGGAACTTTGGAGAAAATTTGCCTCAATGATGTGTTATTTTAATACTTAGTTCACTAAATCCCTTGCCTGGCTGGGATCACTTTTAATAATTAAGAACTCAATTAACTCAAATATATAAACACAGGGAATGTGCAAGCTCGTGTTTCCTTTGGAGCCCAACTTCAACGAACGGCAGCCAGTAGACGGGCTCTTACTTTCTTCAGAGCTGAACCTGCAGGGGCTTATTACCCAGCGTCTGCCTCTCTGACTGCCATATGCTTCCCTCCCTGCAACTTTAATCAAGACCAGACTTCACTTGATGTGAAATAAGATCTGAGGGCCCTAAGAAGTCATCCTCATGAAACTCGAGCAGCTGGAGCCCGCAGAGTGAGAGTGCGATTTAGACACATCATTTCAAGGCTAGATTTCCAGTGCATCTTAAAGGAAACACAGCTCACATCCTTGGACCCTGGAAAAGTTTCCTGAGATCTTGGAGCTTCCTGTGAACCTGAACCTGTCTATTTAACTAGTTTAGGAAGTGAGAAATGAGTATTTGGATGATCATATGGTTGAGTCTTCAGTCCGTGGGTTCAGTGGGGGCCTCAGTATGGTTTTCCAGTAAATTAGCAAGGAAGGACAAGTGAACATTGTTATCAGGCGAGTACTGGGTGTGAGCTTTTTCAAGATTTGATTTTAATTAAATCAGATCAACGGAGGTACAGTGAGGTCTTATGGGAGTTGGGGAAGCTGCAAATAAACTGTCCTTGGAACAGAATGAAATGAGGAGCACAGTCTGGAGCTTTAACAGAATTTGTGGGTGCCTGGGGAGAACAGAACCCTGAGAGAGGGGGAAGCTGGTTGTTTCTCCCAGGCTTTGGTGTGTGGGGCCTTTTCTGTGTAAGAATTTACTCTTTGGCTGGAGTGAGAAACTTTAGTATATTCAGAGAGCTGTGCCCAGAATGTGTCTGTTATCTCTGAAAAAAAAAAAAAAAAAAAAAATTTTTTTTTTTTTGGGTGGGGGGGCGTCTTTGGTGGAGAATCTGGAGCCAGTGGAGAGAGAACTAGCTGGAGAAACAGAACCCTTTCCTCCAGTTCTGCTACTTCCTATTTTATGAGCCATTTATTTTGTCTTTATTTGTCGATGGAGTTAACCTCAAGTGAGACTACATGAGACAACAGTTATGGAATGAAGCAGAACATTCTGACCCCTGGATCATTAAAGAATTTACCAGTTCTGGTGAAGTCACAAATGGCCTCTCCTTAATCCGACATGCAAAGAAAGATTATGGAGTTAAATATAACTGATAAGTTCTGCCTCACGAACTCCTCTCATCTCTAGTTCCTTTGGGGAATGGGAACTGACTTAGCCCAATCCAATATAAGATGTGGTCTGATTCCATGATTTAAAATTATTCAGGGTCAGTCCAATGTCTCAGGGAATAATTTCCTAGTATTTCAGATCTCTTCCTTCTTCTCTCTACTCTTCTCCAAGATGGTGCTGGAGTGCGTGGAAGACAGGCTTCCACAACTTCATGGTCTTCTAGGAAAAGGGTCTAGACTTTTGTGTCTTGTGCTAGACTTTTGGCAGGTAGAGCTTATGTCCCCTGAGGTAGGCCTGGCCTGGTCCTGTCCTTGAATGTTCCACTGGCATCTCTGCTGATGTTTGTGGGTTCTACATATGTAGTCCTTGGTCTTTCTCAGGTCAGAATGTAGAGGATCTAGATGATCCCTGTCTTCCCTATTCCCTGACCTCTTTTGGGAGTCCCTGCCATGGGTCCATCCAGTTCTCAGTTCAACCATCTAACTGGTAGTAGGGGTAGTGGGTGTATCTGTTTGTCCCAAGAAGGTAGGCACATGGCAGACCAACTGATCAATCTACCATTCACAAAACAGAAAAGAAAGAGGGCTCAGGAGGAGAAACTGAACCCCTTCTCTGCCTGAGCATTCTATCTGTTGTCTTGGAGGCCACCAGAGGTACAGGGTTATCTTGCGAGCAGTTTCTAACTAGGTACAAATGGCCTGTAAAGCAAGAGGTCCTCTGGACTTAACCAACTATACTTTCTCCCCAAGCAGGGGAAGGGAGATGGGCACATTTCTGACCTTCTATCTCCCCAGCCTCTGATTCATCTGCCTCACCTTGCAATCCTTCTGGACTGATGGAGCAGGCTTTTCTTTTTCTTGCCCTTTCTGTCTGCTTGGGCTTCTTTGTGTCAAACTCTTTTTGTGGGTCTCTCCTGTAGGCTTCTCTTTGCTTTTCTAATGTTCTCTTTTACCAAATTGGTGTCTATTTTCTCCAAGATTTGCTAAGAAATAAATATAATATACATTTAACTTTTTATGGAGGGATACACAAGAAATATTTAATAGTGGTTACCTTTGAGGAAAACAATGCGGGTGGGAATTATAATTTTAAATATTCAGGGATTTAAAAAGTCATAAGGAATAGTATTTGTACTCTCTCCAATATTAGTAGGAGTAACATAAAATTTTCTTGAAATAATATAAAAGTGCAATATTTGATATTAAAAAGTTTTACTTTGGTAGAAATAATATACACAAAAGAAGTCTCACAATGGCATAAACTGTATTTGGTAAAATTAGTTATGGACTAAAATGTAGGAGTCAATGAAATTTCCAGTGTAAATTTCAAATAAAAAGGAATTAATACTAACTTTAGGTAAAATGAAATATGGAAAAATCTGGAACTTTTGAACTGTGCCAAATAGAAAATTAATCAAAAATTAAACTGGTGTGTTAGACTTAAGGTGGCCTTTCCTATCTGTTTCCCCCATTTTCTCAGGGGAATGCTGGGAGAGGCAGCCTGCTGAAAAACGACATTTCCCAGTTTTCCTTGCTGTTAATGTAGCCCTTTATACACCAGAGCTAGACGCTTACCAGCCAAATCCAGAATAAGCAGAGTTGGTAGATGGGATTTCTGAAGAGGTGCATTAAGAAGAGGTAACTGGCCCTTCTTTCTTTTTCCTCCTGTCATAGCTGGATTTCCAGCAGCCTTCTCTAGAATGAGTCCTTAAAGATGAAAGCCACAGGCTGAGGATGGAGGAGGAGGACAGTGGGAGAGGTGGGGGGTCTTGATGACTTCTTGGAATCATAGTCTCCTTTTTGGAGAATCTCCAGACTTCTTTTACATGACAGCATAAACTCTTGTGTGATCAATATACTATTTTTTTCAGGTCTCAGTTTACTCATTGCTGGATATAATTCCTAACTAATATTCTGGCTTAATTGTATTTGCTCTGAAAAATGGTTTATGAATATTCATCAATATTCATATCATTCTAATTAAAACATCTGTAGAAAGAGTCCTCAGTGTCAAGAGTTTGAGGTAAAAATTTCCATGTCTTGCATTCTGAAGACATTATTTTTAAAAGTAAAGCTCAGTAAAAGCTTAGTGCAAGTTAAGGATTTATGTTATTTATACCTCATGGAGAAACCTCAAATTCCTTTTTCTCTCATACAACTACATATGCCCATCTTGAATTACAAAGTTCTCTAATTGCAGAGACTGCTGGGAAAATACACATACCATGACTTACACATTCATTTTGTCTGGGTACCCTGTCCCTCAGTTAGGGTCAAATACCTGTGGTTTGTATTTGCCTGGGACAGGCGAATGGAAACAGATGGGAGATTTTGGTGGGAAATTCTTGATTAAACACAAAGGCTTGGATACCATCTGGGGTCTCCTGGACCCTTATGATCTAGATGAAAGTGGCCTAGACCCCCCCCCCCAAAAAAAGACCTCAAATAAACTTCAATATCCACCTAAGATTCTGTAATTCACTGTCATGTCTGGCTCTGATATCCTGAATCTTTGCCATCAGTCATCAGAATGGTACCTTTTTTAACAAGGATGAAACTATTTGGAAATACCACAATCACCTAAAGTCTGTAGTTTTCTTTAGTGTTCACTCTTCATGTTGTTCTGTAGATTTGTAGATTATAATCTACAATCGATTTGTAGATTATAAGATCATTCAGAGTATGTTCACTGTCCTAAAAAATCTTCCGTGCTCTTGTCTATTCATCTCCCTATCCCCCTATCCTTGGCAACTACTGGTCTTTTTTACTGTCTCCATAGTTTTGCCTTTTCCAGAATGTCAGATACTTGGAATCATATAGCTAGGATATCTTTTTCATATTAGCTTCTTTCACTTAGTAATATGCATTTAAGGTTCTTACGTGCCTTTTCATGTCTTGATAGCTCAATTCCTTTAATTTTTTTCCTTTTTTATTTTTTAGAGATTTTATTTATTTGAGAGAGAGAGAGAGTGCACGAGGAGGGGGCGGGGCAGAAGGAGAGGGAGAAGCAGACTCCCCGCTGAGCAGGGAGCCTGTCAAGCACCAGCTCTTTCCCTTTTAGCATGGAATAATATTCCATGCCTAGATTGCTTCAGTTTATCCACTCACTTTGAAGGACATCTCGGTTGCTCTCAAGTGTTGGTAGTTATGAAAGAAGCTGCTATGACTGTGTGCAGGTTTTTGTGTAGACATAAGTTTTCAGCTGGTTTGGGTAAATACCAACCAATTGTGGTTGGCTGTGATAGGCGGGTTTTATGGTAAGAGTTACACTAAACCTACTGCCCAAGTGTCTGTAGCATTTTGCATTCCCACTAGCAATGAATGACGATTCCTATAGTTCCACATCCTCACCAAGACTTGCTGTTGTCCGTGTTCTGGATTTGGCTGGTTTAAGGGTCTAGTGATAGCTCGTTGTTGTTTTAATTTGTATTTCCCTGATGACGTATGATGAGGAGCATCTTTTCATGGGCTTATTTGCCACCTGTATATTTTCTCTGGGAAGGTTTCTGTTAAGATCTTTGCTCCATTTTTGAAATCAGGTTGTTTGTTTTCTTGTTATTGAGTGTTAAGTGTTTATTGGGTATTTTGGATAGTAGTCCTTTAGCAGGTATGTCTTTTGCAAATGTTTTCTCTCAGTTTGTGGCTTGTATTCTCATTCTCTCTCTCTCTTTTTAAAGATTTTATTATTTATTTGAAAGAGAGAAGGAACACAAGCAGGGGAAGTGGGAGAGAAAGAAGCAAGTTTCCAGCTGAGCAGGGAGCCCAATGTGGGGCTTGATCCCAGGACCCTGGGATCATGACCTGAGCCGAAGGCAGCCGCTTAATGACTGAGCCATCCAGGTGCCCCTCATTCTCTTGATATTGTCTTTTGCAGAGCAGAAGTGTTTAATGAAGTCCAGTCTATCAAACATTCAGTTTAAAATTCTTCATACTTGATCGACATCTGTGCTTCCCATATATTTAGCAGTCTTGAGGCAGCAAGATATCTAACTTACCATTTTAATCCAAGACCTAAGACCTTTCAAGACTTCCATCCAAGGTCAATAGCATCTCTGGGGGAGAAAACAGTGAAAAGTTAAAAACTACTAGAGATGGAGAGATTGTGTAAATAAGTGAAAAGAACTAGATCCAATACAATAGGGAGAAGTGAAGATTCTAGAGAAGTATAAACTCATGCCCTAATGAGGCAGTTTCAGCCAGTTATTGCTGCTGTGGACTGAATGTGTGTGCCCTGCCCCCCTCATTCATATGCTGAAGCTCTAACCTCCAATGTGATAATATTTGGATTTGGGGTCATTGGGAGATGATGAGGCTTAGAGGAGGTCAAGAGAGTAAAGTCCCCATGGTGTGCTCAGTGGTGTCAGAAGTGGGAAAGACACCAGGACTCCGTCTCTCTCCCATGTGAGGACACTGGGAGAAGGTGGCTGGCCATCTGCAAGCCAGGAAGAGAGTTCTCACTAAGAACGGAGTCTGCTGGCACCTGATTGTGGACTTGCAGGCGCCAGAATTGGAGAAATAACAGTCTCATTTAAACCATCCAGTTGATGGTATTTTGTTAGAGCAGCTCAGAATGACTGAGACAACTGACTGTGTGAGAAACCAGGCTCACAGTTGCTACACCCTACAATTTTTAAAAGAAAAGCTAAAATTTTCTGGTATTTAAAACAGTAGGTGAGCCAAAAGAGACAAAGCTGTATGCTGACTGTGACCTTTGAGGCAAACTTGACCACTTTTCCTGCTGTAGTGAAGCATTCTGGCTCGACAGTAAGGAAGTCCTGCATTTCTCAAACTTTAGCACTCATTTGCTGTGTGTCCATGGGCCAGCTAATTTAGCATCTATGAGTTCAGTTCTTTCAGCTGTAAACGGAGCGAGAAATAGCACCCTGCAGTGTTAAGTGAGTTAATTTAGGAAAAACAGCACGAGGAGAGACATAGAAAATGTTAAGATAAGCTGATCAGAAAAGGATATATGTATTTCATGATTCCAACTACATGACATTCTGGAAAAGACAAAACTATGGAGATGGTAACCCCAGCTGTTTCCAGGGGTTCAGGGTGGTGGGGGGGAAGGAGGGATGAATAGGTAGAGCATAGGGGATTTTTAGGGCAATGCAACTATTCTGTACGTTACTGTAATGGGTGATACATGTCATCACACATTTGTCAAACAGGTCGTGTGTGCAACACAGTGAACTCTAATTTAACAATGGAGTTTAGCTAATAATAATGTATTGATATTAGCTCATTGATTGTAACAAGGTACCACACTAATGCAGAATGTTAATAATAGCAGAAACTGGGGGTAGGGTGAAAGACTCCATGGAAAAACATGTTAAAATGAATGATGATTACTGATGATGGAGAGATCATGGGGATTATGTTTGTATCAGTTAGTCACTTCTGCATACCAAGCCCTCAAAGTGGTTTAAGTCACTTTAGTGGTTTGAGTCATTAACTTAGTGGTTAAGTTAGAGTTAAGTCATTTACTATATACTGTTGCTCACAAGTTGATGGGGGTCGCTGGGAGGTTCTGACGACTTCGGCCAGGGCTGGCTGATCTCAGCTGGGCTCATTCATGCATCTGTAGTCAGCTGCAGCTCAACAAGCTCATCTGGGCTAGACTTTGTCATGTGAGGATCTAGAACCAGGTATTGCAGATGCCATACGACGGTTTGATGTAGCTGGTACACTGGGCTGACCGACCACAGGTCATGTGTTCTCTCATTGTCCATCAGGCTAACTCAGGCTTGTTCACATGGTGAAGTCAGGGAAGTATGCAATGACTCATACCCTTGCATACTCTTGCATGCATAGAAGAAGACACTTCTTCCACATTCTGTTGGCCAACGCCGGTTATGAGGCCAGCCCAGATCCAAGGACTGGGAAGACAGGCTGCATCCTTTGATGGTAGGAGCTGAAATGTTATATTGCCATCACATTGCAAAAGGCATGGATACACAGAGAGGAATGATTGGAACCATTTCCCCTCTGGACAATCTACCAGACTGATGATAATAGAAATTCGCTTCTTACCTACCCCTAGGAGGTCACTCCTCATCCATGCCCCTTTGGCCATTTTCCCAGGTTTAGCTGACTGTATCACTGGCACATTTTCTCTTTGATTTAGTTGGAAGTTTGGATTGGAAAGCTGAACTTGACCAGAGCCCATGATTTTAATCCAGAGAGACTAAAAGAATACAGGAATCACTCAAGCTGACGTCCAAGTCAGCACTAGAAAAACATGGGCCTTAAAATATGGAAGATCTTGTGAAAGGGACCTATAAACCTGTCACATGTCCTGTGAGCATGTTGACAAACTAACTTTTTGTTATCAAAAGAAATGATTTTTGTTGCTCAATTCTATCAGAAAAAGAAAACATGACTCAATTTACCACCACTTACAAAGCCCCAGGACACCCAAACATGACTCATACATTTTGCAGGCAGGACTAAAGGTAGCAGCTACCCTGGGAATAAATAGGGCACAGATGCTGTTCTGTATTTGGCTCCAGACTTTAGGGATGTTTGAGGAGAAATGTTCTCATGACACATGCACTGAGGGCCTTGGACTGCTGTTTACTTCTGTGGACAAGCAGCGCGCAATTTACTAGAACAGTATTCTTAAAAATCCCAAACACCCACGTTACGGAGAAATAGGTTTGAAAATTTTCCAGTTTTGTAGCTGAGTGTAGAGCCCTAAGAAACTATTTAGAATTATTTCATTGACTCAATACTTCAAGTATTCCAAGGGAAGAAGCCCAAACACCATCAGCTACTGAAGGCAAGTATTGTGTAGCTGACATCCCTGTGTCTGTCTTCTCTTGACCCCAGGTGTGGGAGACTCCTCTGAGTAGGGCGAAGCTCTTTTTTTTTTTTTTTTTTTTTTTTAATCTCCAGAGGGGCTCTGGTTGTGCTGCATAATCCAGCATTTCTCTCCTTATTCTACTTCTTCAGTTCTGCCAGGGAGGTATGAACTCTCAATGAAGTTCCATTTCTCCAATACTGCTTCAGGATGTTTCCAGAATAACATTGTCCAAAGTGTATTCCATGTAACACAGGTCCCATGAAATGATTCTCAAGAATGTGTTCAGATAATTAGTGAGAAGCAATGCAAACCATATTCCTCTCTTGGAAAGCTGCGATGTGATTAGTGAGTAAAAGCTCTGAGAAGTTTCCCAGTAAAGAAATATATTCAATTTTTTACTAATCCAGTGTTTCCCACTTGTTTACCCAAGGAATCATTTTAAGAATGGTTATAATGATTTAATAGTTACTATTGCTTTGTGTAATACTTCGAACAGTTTTGTAAAAGCTATTGTACATCAAAGTGGAGCTAGTGGGGGGAGTTAGGGCCACAGTCTTAGTCCATTTGGGCAACTATAACAGGACTATCATAGACTTGATCACTTGAACAACAAACATTTATTTCTCACAGAAGTCCAAGATCAAGATGCCAGAAGATTCCATGTTTGGTGGGGGCCTTTGTCCTGGTTCATAGATGGCTATCTTCATGTTATAACCTCACATGGAAGTGGGTTGAGGGAGCTCCCTGGGATCTTTTTTATAAGGGCACTAATTCCATTCAGGTGACCTGTTCATCTCCTAGAGACCCACCTCCTAATATCAACACATTCAGGGTTATATACGATTTTGTTATATGAATTTTGGGGGCCACAGGCATTCAATCCGTAACAACCACTTACATTCCTCATTCATGGCAGCTTGGGCATTCTCTTTCTTCCCCAAAGTGCTTTCAGAGCATGCGACCCTTCTCATTTCAGACAGGAGTCTCCAATGCCAGTGTCTCTTTGCTGTGAACAATCGTAACATTTTGGGTCAAAAACAAACAAATGAAAAACCCCGAAGCAACACAACCACAACACTGAAATTGATTCTCTTAAAGGCACATGCTTTCATTAGGCAATAAAAGGGGGACAAAGAAACTCTTTTAGGCAGCTGGGACCCTAGTACCATTTGTATTACCTAATCAGAAAAAAAACACTTGCTATGGCCTCTCACTAGGTTTAGTATGTCTAACACCTGGTACACTGCCTGTCGGAGAACAGGGATTCAGTGACTGCCGACTGACTGAATTCGATCTGTGTTTTCTAAAACATGTTCCATGAGATAGATTTGGCCCAGGAAATTGGTAGAGTTTTTTTTTTTTTTTAATTTTCATGATTCTGTATTTATTTTCAAGTGTATTAGTAAGAAGAAACATTTTCCCCCATGATTTAATGGATATTATTGCTTAGGGCATGGCTAACATTTAAGATGGGCACTGATTTAAAGAAAATGTTAAATAAATGAAAGAGCAATGGACATGTAGCTATAGCGAAAAGCATAAAAATGGTATACATTTGACTGGAGTTTAGGGAAACAATCCGTTTGTCACATCCTGTTTGAGTCTAGGCTCTGCAATGGGAGAGAACAGAAGGGTGATGGCTGCTCCCTAAAGGAAAGAAGGGCCACACCTACCTTTTCTTAATGATGGAAAATCATACACTAACTGAAAAACATGAACAGGAAGCAATGCTTTCTTAAATTCACTCCGTTTGCTAACTGACCATAATGCTTTGTCAAAGAATCCTGGCGATGGCAACATAAGTGAACCTGAAGATTCTTGCCTAGTCCTAAAATAAGACGCTTACTGGCTTCAGGTTGGGACGGACAAGACTGAGCATAATGTGAGTTGGGCATAATGTGACTTTAGTGCTATTAAAAAATAAAAAAAATTAGGATCAGATTGGTACTTTCAACTCTTTTTTTTTTTTTTTTTTTTAAATCTTAGAGGCCCTCCTTTCAATCAAATCTTACTTGGAAATTGTAGACAAATAAAAATCAGATCCAAATGGAGCCTCTCGATGTGATTGATGAGGGCAATGGCAGAGAGGTTGAGTCAGGGGAGGGTGAGCTGTTCCCTCATGGCCTCACCTTGTCCTCTGTTGTGGCCCCTAAGTGCAGTTGGAAGAACCCATAGATGAATGAGTTCCTAAGGTTTCCTGTAGATTGAAAATTCTAGTGTTTAACTTCCTTGGTGTTGTGAGACTCAAGAACACCCGCAATGCGTGAGGATAACCCAGATCTGTGTTTTCCCTCACAATTTTGTGGAACATCTAATAACATAAGAAAGAATTAACATGCAATCCTGTCATATCATGCCTGCCTGGTCTGAAAAGGTAGCCAAAAGCATCTTTTATAAGTGTGAAACTTTGAGAGCTCCAACTTTATCTTCAGAGCCCCTAACAATTCCTAATTGCCCTGCTGGTCAGGGGATGAGATGTAGTAAGTCTATAAATTTGGGGAGCCAGACTGAATGAAAGAGACCCAACCCTGCTCATTTGGTGGTTTCTCTACTCTATCAATGTCAGATTTTGGTAATTTAGATTCCTATGTTTAAGAATATAAAAATGCCAAATATATGTTTCCTTTCTAGGTCTTTGAGTGAATTGATACTTCAGGGAGATGGCTTCCTGAGGCTTCATGTGTTCATGGCACACCTTAGATTCCTTGGAAATCTAAGTCTACCTGGTAGACTTAGATTTATAGTTGCTAAGGGGCAGTGTGTATATATGGGGGGATGTTTCCCGACATTGACCGGAAGTGATGCATGATTTCACAATGCAGTTTTGTCCTCAGCTTAGACTCTCCATGGAAAATGGCCCTTGTCAACAAAGGCATTACCTACCCCTTCCCATTTCTGCAGGTGGCTGGAAGGGCTCCCAGCACAGTGAACCCAGACACAATAATGCTCAGGTTAGAGGCACAACAAATTCCAGCATCATAAAGCCACAGTAAATACCTTACAGGACATACTGGCGAGAAACCAAGACTCCCTTCCTGAGAAGTGCCTAAGTGAAAAGTGAGCGCTATCTGTCATTGAGAGTAAGGTCTCAGAATCCAGAATGGACATCCCAGGGCTGATCCCTCTGTGGTAGACCCAGGATTTAAGACAGGTCTTCAGGCTACAGAGTTTGTAGCCACCAGACTAAATTCTTTGCAGTCTTTCCCCGGTATATGTTGACAATCCTTTCTATCTTCTTCAGTCATGTTCCTTCCAATGAGGTACTGATGTTACACTTTTTAAAAATTTGTTTAAAAATACTTCAAAATAAATCACTTATTGCATCGATGTTTTGGCTGCGAGTTATGGCCATGTCTCACAAAATGGGAATTCCTTTCTGCTTTCTTTATTTTTATTCATAGATGTTAACAGCCAGATTTTATGACTTTCCCTGCCTGAAAAATATTAGTGTCCAGAAGCTGGTTTCCGCATTGCTGACAGAAGGCAAACTAATTAGAAGCCTGTTGGAGCAAGTTTTATGGGGCAAAATGGATTTTTAGTTCAGCCAAGGAACCGAGCCCATCTTAAGTAAAAAAAAGTGTGAGTATCTCCTGGGTTAACAAATACACGAGTAAGGAAAACAACCTCAAACCCCCCAGTTGCTTTGAAGGTAACATGCATTCTCCCAGAAGAATTAAAATGTGATTCTTTTGTGCATGGTGTACTACAGATGGGATACTTCTTGGATCAAAGAAATTGGGACATCCTATAAATTCTGCTAAATAAAACATCCACAGTATACTGGTTCCCCAGATAAAGTCTGAAACTGGTGGGGGAGCAGGAGAAATAGAAGCACAAAATGAGACTGGCTTTACAAGTTTCTGGGGTAGGGGCTGTGTTATGGAAGCCAGGTGATTCTGAAGTTTTCTTTAACTGCTCTCACTACTTTTAATATAGCAGACTCCGGAGTCAGGCTGTCTGGGATCTAATTCTGGTCCCTCCATTAACTGAGTGAGTGATTAATTTCATTAACCTCTGTGTTTCAATTTCCCCATCTGCAAAATGAGGCAAATGATAACATTTACCTTGCTGTGGTTTTCTCAAGGCTCAAATGAGTTCATACCCATAAAGTTCTTAGAACAGCACATAATCCTCAACAAATATTCTCCATTATTATTATCATATGCCATACGACCCATGATACTCTTCCACTTGAATTTTAATGATTACTTGAACTGAGCAGGACCTGCTACATAATTTGGGACCCTTGTACGAAGTGAAAACATGGGTTCTCTTGTTCAATAATTATTAAAAATTTCAAGATGGTGACAATAGAGTATTAAGCCAAGCATTGGATTCTTCCGATTTGGGGGCAGGGCTCTGCCATGGCCCCAATTACACTCCCATGAAGGCAACTCTGGAACCAAATTATAAAAACAAAAAGGTTTTTGGAAGAATACATGCACAAAGCAAATTGATAGTTACTTACATTCTGGAAAAGCCAAAGAAATTTGTTTTCTTAAAACAAAAAAAGGGGCTATTTATGAAGAAGACATTCATTTAAGAAACTCAGAATTGTCCCTTTATAAAGTTGTGTATGGGCCATCTCTGCTGAAAAGTCACCACCTCCACCAGATTCACAGAGAAAAAAAAGGTAAGGGTCACTGGAGATGATCTTCCAGTCTCCATTTTTAAATTTTCCACAAATGAAAAAAGGCAAAGACATACTCTTTTCTTCCAGTGCTCTTTAAGCATCAAAACCCTAACTAACTAGTGTTAACTTTTGGTTGCTGATTGCCAGAAGATAATCCTAGCTTAAATTTCTCTACATCATGCATGTCTTTCTAATAAAACAGATTTGAACTAGAGGAATAAAGAAACGAACAAATAGCAAATAATAACCTTGATGAGTGGATGAAGAGAAAATCAAAATTCTATTTATTTCTTGCCAAATTCATTCAGCTTTGGGATATGGTGAAGATCATAATTACTTGAAACTTATTAGACAGATCAAGGCAATCAAGAGGAAATTGGATCTCAGATCAAGAATGGATTTTTGCTACTGGACCATTGGGTAACAACATATAACTATAAATATAAAGACTTATATGTAAACATATTTTATGTATCTCTATATATTTTATATATAGATATAAAAATTATACTTAGAAAGCTCTTCATGCATTGTTGTCTAAAATTCTTTGAAGGCAGCATCTGTTCACAATGAGGCAGCCGTCTGTGGGCAAATACTTTGCAGCTGGATTGTGAAGATTTCATTGTATTGCAAATGAGATTTAATAATTCCTTTATTTTTGTGTGTCTAATGCTTTCAATAGCCCTTCTTTTTTCACTTAATAAGATCAAACACAGTTAACCACTTATCTTCACGTGGATTCAAGCACTAAAAAATTGTTCTTTTTCAAAGAACAATTATTTAGTTTCCTTGTTTATCTACCAGTGATTTTCGACATTGATTATTTAATATTTGACCTAAAAGAAAAGAGGGTGGGGCTGTGAAGGAGGAAAGCAGAGCAAAAGAAGAGCTGAGTATCTTGGAAATGTCTTGAGTAGTTGATTATAATCTGTTAAAAACACACTGACAAAACATTTTTAATATACACTATGAAATTAACAGTTTTAATCAATATTATGAAGGTATTATAAGACTAAATATATAGCAAGATATATCAGAAAACTGGAACTGAAATAACCTTTGCGAAATCAGCAAGAGGTCTAACAAACTAAGGGAAAAAGTCTTAAAAGGGAATCTGTTATCTTTAAAGTTGAGTTATTTCATCTACTTTCTTGTTCTTGGCTGAAGAAGACGGGAAGTCTTATGGATTCCTGAATAAATAAGCTTTCTCAGAGTCATCAGCAGAAATTCCCCTTTCCTTCAACCCCTAAACAGATTTTTTAGTGAAAAAATTTTATTAAAGATTTTGATACATACAGACATTCAATTTAATTTGAAAAATTTCCCTGCTGTTCCCTTGCTGGTCCCTTGTTCCCTCTGCCCATTTTCTTTAACCGTTTTCCATTTTTTGTATCCTCCTAGAATGTCTTTATGCATATATGAGGACGTATGAATACAGATTCTTATCTTCACCAGTTATATACACATGTGCAAAAATAAAATTCTAATTTAAATTGCAGGGTAAAAAGCTGGGATCCAAAAACAAGTGACATTTTTAAAAAAAATTTATTTGTTTATTTGACAGAGATCACAAGTAAGCAGAGAGGCAGGCAGAGAGAGAGGGGAAGCAGGCCCCCTTACAAGCAGAAAGCCCGATGCAGGGCTCGATCCCAGGACCCCGGGATCATGACCCGAGCTGAAAGCAGAGGCTTTAACCCACTGAGCCATCCAGGAGCCCCAATCAAGTGACATTTCTAAATAAACACTTGGAGATAGTTTCCCAGTATTCTAGAACCTCCAGACTTCCCCACTGGGCATTCACAGAAGGGAATGAGAATGTCTACTCAAGATGAGGGCTCTAGGAGAGTATTCTGCACCAAGTTTTGTTTTTCCTTATCAGAGCCCCTTGGAACTCTTTCCATATCAGCACATATTCTTCATTCTTTTTTTTTTTTTTTTTTTTTTACAACTGCATATATTCTATTATGTGAATACATGATGGCATATTTATCCAGATCTTCATTAATGGTATGGTTTGTTTCAATTTTCTGATATTAAAAATAATGCTACACCAACAGTATAAGAGGGTTCCTTTTTCTCCACATCCTCTCCAACACTTGTTGTTTCTTGGCCTATTGATTTTGGCCATTTTAACTGGTGTAAGGTGGTATCTCAACATTGTTTTGATTTGAATCTCCCTGATGGCTAATGATGATTAACTTTTTTTTAATGTGTCTGTTAGCCATTTGTATGTCTTTTTTCAAGAAGTGTCTATTCATGTCTTCTGCCCATTTTTTTGATGTAATTATCTGTTTTTTGAGTGTTGAGTTTGAGGAGTTCTTTATAGATCTTGGATATCAACCCTTTGTCTGTAGTATCATTTGCAAATATCTTCTCCCATTCTGTGGGTTGTCTCTTTGTTTTGTTGACTGTTTCCTTTGGCAGCCACTTTGGAAAACATTGTGGAGATTCCTTAAGAAATTAAAAATAGATCTATCCTATGACCCTGTAATTCCACTACTGGGTATTTACCCCAAAGATACAGATGTAGTGAAAAGAAGGGCCATCTATACCCCAATGTTCATAGCAGCAATGGCCATAATTGCCAAACTGTGGGAATAGCCAAGAAGCCCTTCAACAGATGAATGGATAAAGATGTGGTCCATATATACAATGGAATACTACACCTCTATCAGAAAGGATGAACACCCAACTTTGGTATCAACATGGACAGGACTGGAGGAGAGTATGCTGAGTGAAATAAGTCAAGCAGAGAGATTTAATTATCATATGGTTTCACTTACTTGTGGAGCATAAAGAATAACATGGAGGACATCAGGAGAAGGAAAGGAAAAGGGAATTGGGGGAAATCAGAGGGGGAGACAAAGCACGAGAGACTGTGGAGTCTGAGAAACAAACTGAGGGTTTTGGAAGGGAGAAGGGGTGAGGGGTTGGGTGAGACTGGTGGTGGGTATTAAAGAGGGCACGAATTGCATGGAACACTGGGTGTGGTGCATAAACAATGGATTTTGGAACACTAAAATAAAATAAAATAAAATAAAAGTTACAAAAAAATTAAAAACAAATAAAATAATGTTACAGTGAATAAGTTGTATAGGCATTATTTCCCACACAAACTTTTTTTAAGATTAGACTTGAGATTTTCTTTTCTTTCTTTCTTTTTTTTTTTTTAAGATATTTATCTATTTATTTGTCGGAGAGAGAGAGAGAGTATACAAGCAGGGAGAGCAGCAGGCAGAGAGAGAAGCAGGCTCCCAGCTGAGCAAAGAGCCTGATGCAGAACTGGACCCCAGGACCCTGGGATCATGACCTGAGAAAAGGCAGATGCTTAACTGACTGAGCCACCTGGATGTCCTTAGACTTGAGTTTTTTTTTTTTTTAATATAATTTTTTATTTTTTATAAACATATATTTTTATCCCCAGGGGTACAGGTCTGTGAATCACCAGGTTTACACACTTCACAGCACTCACCAAAGCACATACCCTCCCCAATGTCCATAATACCACCCCCTTCTCCCAAACCCCCTCCCCTCAGCAGCCCTCAGTTTGTTTTGTGAGATTAAGAGTCACTTATGGTTTGTCTCCCTCCCAATCCCATCTTCTTTCATTTATTCTTCTCCTACCCACTTAAGCCCCCATGAGTTTTTAAGACTGTCTCTACTGAGATCTTGCCGTTTGCAACAACGCAGGTGAACCTAGAGGGTATTATGCTAAGTGAAATGAGTCATATAAAGACAAATACCATATGATTTCACTCATATGTTGAAGTTAAAAAACAAAACAAACAAAGAAGAGACATACTGTAAAAAACCCAGGCTCTTCAATACAGAAAACAAACTGCTGGTTGCCACAGGTGAGGTGGGTGGGGGGGATGGATGAAAGAGATAAAGGGGATTAAGAGGTCCAAACTTCCAGTTATAAAATAAGTCACGGAGATGAAAAGGACAGCATGGGGACTACATTCAATAATACTGTAACAACATTGGTGACTACATTTGATGAGCATTGAATAATGTATAGAATTGTTGAATTGTTACATTGTACACCTGAAACTAATGTAACACTGTGTATTAATTAGGTTTCAGTTAACAAAAGGACATCTTTATTGAGCTATAATTAACGATAAAATAGTTATTTACAGTGTATAATTTGATGAGTTTTTGACTCAGTTTTGACACTCCCACGAGATTATCAGCACAATCAAAATAATGAACATATCCATTAACCCCCAAGGTTTCCTTGTGCCCCTTATGAGCCTTCTGTCACACTTCTCCCCACACATCCAGAAAACAGTTACCTACTTTCTGTCATAAATTTATTTGCATTCTTAGAACTTTATATAAATGGAATCATGCGGTATATACATTTTTTGGGTCATTTTTCTTTCACCCAGTAGAATTATTTTGAGATTCATCCATTGTGTGTATCAAGAATCCATTCCTTTTTATTGCTGACCAGCATTTCATTGTATGCATAATAGCACAATTTGTTTATCTACTTGCTTATTGATGAACACTTTGATTGTTTTTGGTTTGGGATTATTACAAATAAATCTGCTATGAACATTTGTGTACAAGTCTTTGTATGAACATATGATTCCACTTCTCTTGGGTATGTACTTAGGATTGGAATGTCTGGGTCATCTTGGTAGCTGAATAGTAAAAATTTTAGGAAACTAGCAAACTCTTTTCCAAAGTGAATGCCATCTGACATTCTCTTGAGCAATGGAGAATTCCAGATGCAGTATGTTCTTGCCAATATGTGGTATAGTCAGTCTCTTTTGTTCTAGTCATTCTAGTAGGTGCATAGTTGTGGTATCTCATTGTGATTTTAATTTGCATTTCACTAATGACAAATGAAGCTGAGAATATATTTTTCTTTCTTTTTTATTTTTCTCAGATATATATATATATATATTTTGATGGTGTCTGTTCAAGTTTTTTGCTCAGTTTTTATTTATTTGTATTTTTATTGTGTAATTTCCAGGATTCTTCATTAATTATGGATGCAAGTTCTTTATCAGTATATAATTGAAAACATTTCTTCTCAATCTGTGAATTTTCTTTTCATTCTTTTTTTAAATTGTTTAATATTTTAAAAATTTAATTTAATTTAATTTAATTTTTGTGTTCCAAAATTCATTGTTTATGCATTTCACCCAGTGCTCCATGCAATATGTGCCCCTCCTTAATACCTGTCACCAGGCTCACCCAACCCTCCCCCTCCCCAATTCTCAGTTTGTTTCTCTTTTCATTCTTTTGAGAATATCTTTCAAAGGACAGACATTCCCAACTTAGACACAGATCAGATTATAGACTTTTGTTCTTTTAAGTTTCATGCTTTTGCTGTTATCTAAGAATTCTTAGTCTAACCCATGGTCACAAATATTTTCCTCTCTATATTCTTCTAGAAGTTTACAGTTTTAGGTTTTACATTTAGGGTCTTTAAGCATCAGAAGCCTCAGTTAGTATTCTCTTTTGGTTGTTCATTACCCGAAGATAAACCTGGCTTAAATTTCTCTACATCATATATGTCTTTCCTAGATTCTGGTCCACAGAAATCGTGTGAGATAAGAATATTCATTTTTGTTTTAAGTCACTAAGTTTTAGGGTAATTTTAAATGCAGCAATAAGAAACTGAAATGTTAACTAAGTTACCTGAAAGTGGCTGTACCATCTTGCATTCCCACCAACAGTGTGAGAGGGTTCCCCTTTCTCCACAGCCTCTCCAACATTTGTTGTTTCTCACTTTGTCAATTTTTCCCATTCTAACTGAAATAAAGTGGTATCTCAAAGTGGTTTTTATTTGGATTTCCCTGATGGCTAATGATGATGAACAATTTCTTCATGTGTCTGTTAGCCATTTGTATGTCTCCTTTGGAGAAATGTCTGTTCATATCTTCTCTCTGTTTGTTGACTTGATTATTTATTTTTTGGGTATTGAGTTTGAGAAGGTCTTTATAAATCTCGGATATCAGCTCTTTGTCTGTAGTGTCACTTGTGAATATCTTTCCAATTCTGTGGGTTGTCTCTTTGTTTTGTTGACTGTCTTCTTTGCTGTGCAGAAGCTTTTTATCTTGATGAAATCCCAGAAGTTCATTTTTGCTTTTGTTTCCTTTGCCTTTGGAGACGTGTCTTGAAAGAAATTGCTGTGTCCAATGTCAAAGAGGTTACTGTCTGTGCTCTCCTCTAGAATTTTGATGGATTCCTGTTTCACATTGAGGTCTTTCATCCATTTAGAGTTTATCTTTGTGTGCGGTATAAGAGAATGATCAAGTTTCATTCTTCTGTATATAGCTGTCCAATTTTCCCAGCACCATTTATTGAAGAGACTGTCTATTTTCCATTGGAAATTTTTTCCTGCTTTGTCAAAGAGTACTTGACCATAGAGTTGAGGGTCCATATCTGGGCTCTTTATTCTGTTCCATTGGTCTATGTGTCTGTTTTTGTGCCAGTACCATGTTGTCTTGGTGATCACAGGTTTGTAATATAGTTTGAAATCAGGAAAACAGTGTGGAGGTTCCTCAAAAAATTAAAAATGGAGCTCTTCTATGACCCATCAACTGCACTAGTGGGTATTCACCCCAGAGATACAGATGTGGTGAAAAGAAGGGCATATGCATCCCAGTGTTTATGGCAGCAATGTCTGCAATAGCCAAACTGTGGCAAGAGCTGAGATGCCCTTCAACGGACGAATGGATAAAGAAGATGTGGTCCATATATACAATGGAGTATTATGCCTCCATCAGAAAGGATGAATACCTAACTTATGCATCAACATAGGTGGGACTGAAGGAGACTATGCCGAGTGAAATAATTCAAGTAGAGAAAGTCAATTATCATATGGTTTTATTTATTTGTGGACCATAAGGAATAGTATGGAGGACATTAGGAGAAGGAAGGGAAAAATCAGAGGGAGGGTCAAAACATGAGAGATTATGGACTCAGATAATTAAACTGAGGGTTTTAGAGGGGAGGTGCTTGGGGGATGGGTTAGCCCAGTGATGGGTATTAAGGAGGGCATTAGTGCATGGAGCTCTGGGTGTTATAAGCAAACAATGAATCATGGAACTCTATATCAAAAACTAATGATGAGAGAGAGTCAATTATCATATGGTTTCACTTATTTGTGGAGCATAACAAATAGCATGGAGGACATGGGGAGATAGAGAGGAGAAGGGAGTTTGGGGAAATTGGAAGGGGAGGTGAGCCATGAGAGACTATGGACTCTGAAAAACAATCTGAGGGTTTTGAAGGGGTTGGGGGTGGAGGTTGGGGTGCCAGGTGGTGGGTATTATAGAGGGCACGGATTGCATGGAGCACTGGGGGCGTGGTGCAAAAATAATGAATACTGTTATGCTGAAAATAAATAAAAAATAAATTAAAAAAAACTAATGATGTACTGTATGGTGACTAACATAACATAATAAAAAATAATAAAAAATTTAAAAAATAAGTTACTTGATAAACAGTTTGATCTTTCTGGGGCTTGCTTTTAAGCTTTTCTAAGATATCAAAGCAGCATTTAGTGTAGGGCTAATTTTATCCTTTATAGAGACAAAGCCCTTCTGTGTACTCTCCCTAATGCCAAGAAATTATGAGGTTTTGCCCCTCTGGCTGGTAGGAACAAGAGCTATGCCTGGTCTGGTGTGATCTTTGGGGTGTGTTCACTTTAATCTTCCCAAGCGGTTCGCTTTCTGGTTTGGGCAGCTTCCTCACCTGGATGCACAGATTGGCCTTCACTGGAGACTCTGGCGGACCCTCTGCAGCCTCCAGACTTCTCAGTGCAGCTTTCCCCTTTGCCCTGAAACTTTAGACTCCTTGTCCTTGTCAGATTTTCGACTCTGTTTCCTTAGCACAGAGAGACTGCCAAGTTGTACCTGGGCTCCTGTCTGTGCTCTGTGGTCTGGAAACTCCTTCTAGCTACTAAGCTGGGGAAATTAAAAAACTCAGTTCATTTGTTTCTCATCTCTTGGGGATCATTGTCCTTCATTGCCTGATGTCCAATGTCTTGGAAAATTCTCTTCATAGACTTTGTCTGGTTTTCAAATTGTCCAGGAAGGATGGTAAATCTGATTCCATTACTCCATGTTGGCTGGAAGTATCCCCCAGATAGACTTTCTGTATTAGGAACTGTATTAGGAACCTGTTCCAGATATGGTGCTTGGTACTTTATAGGCCATATCTTAGTTAATCCCCCCAAACAAAACAGAACAAAACAAAAATGTAAAAGACACACAAAGAGAAAAGGAGCTGTGAAGTAGATACTTTTTTATAGATGAGAAAATCAGGACACAGAGACATTAAGTAGTTTCTTTAAGGCTAGGAGTGCCTGGGTGGCTCAGTGGGTTAAAGCTTCTGCCTTCAGCTCAGGTTATGATCCCAGAGTCCTGGGATCGAGCCCCACATCAGGCTCTCTGCTCAGCAGGGAGCCTGCTTCTCCCTCTCTCTCTGCCTGCCTCCCTGCCTACTTGTGATCTCTGTCTGTCAAATAAATAAATAAAATCTAAGAAAAAAAAGATTGTAAGGCTAGTGTATGTATATATGTATGTATATATATATGCATGTATATATACAGGATTTGCATTTGTGTATATAAATCTATCTATACAAATAAATCTATTTGTATATAAATCTATCTATCTATATGTATATATATATATGTATATACATATATATATCGGAATCAGGATTTGCATCCAGATCTGTTTGATTGCCCAAAGCAAGCTCTTAACCTGTCTCTTCGTGGACCACTTACAACTAACTCTTGCTTCTTAAGGGAAACTGAAAACTGACTTGGCTTGTCTTATGCCCACCCTCTGCAGATACTTATTCCTCTGGACTTTTCATTCTCCCTCTAACAAGTACCACATGGGAAACTCTCCAGACTCTACAATATTAGAGACTGACTTCAGATTTTCCTTTGTACAGAATAGATGTTTATTTGGGGACCTGACTTTTTCCCTGCATACAAAGAAGCAAATTTAGGTTGAGAACTTATAAAATAATACATTTTCATCATAAATGTATGTGCTTTGGCCAAATGATGGCAAATTCTTTGAACTAAGAAGAGGAAAAAGAAAAAAAAATAGCTCTCTTTGAGAACAATGTGAAGATGTCCCTGAAGTTTGAGTGGAAAGAGGAATGAGGTCCAAATTTCAAGTCCGCTTCCAGCCTTTATGGGAAAGCTGGCAAGAAGGTTTCTTTACCCGGAGAGCTACTGATGCATGTTTATAGTGGTTCCAGGAATGCTCAACAAAACACCACAGAATGGAAAGACACTCAAGCCAACCCAATGGACACAAAAATAGAAACAAACTTATTAACTACCTGTTTAAGGGCAGTGTTAACACATAATGAAGGGGGTGATTCCAGGAAAAAGTTGAGTCTGTTATAATTCTGATGTTCTCATCAAAGGAAACTCATAGGATTTTGACTGAGTTTTCTCAGCAGTGGAGACTCGTGAGCCTTAATCTAGTACTTATGTATGAAACTGAAGCTCAGTTTTAGAATTTGAACATTTTCCTTGCAGTTTCTTTTTCATGCTTGTTGGGTTTTAATTACACAAATGAAATCTCTTTATTGTTGAAAAAGTAGGAAGCATAAGTAACCTATAATCTTACCCCTAATCAATAATCACAATAAAAAATATAACCACAGTGAACATGTGGATGGCTATCCTGATGACCTTTGCCTTCTCTCTATATAAATAAAGAGGTATGTACATTGGTGTGGGCATGCTGTGATTTGTGTTTGTGTGTGGATGATGTGGGGTGTGTGTGATATGTATAATTCTAGAATAGTTTATAATGCCCTAAGAAGGGATTCCTGCCACATCTGCAATCATAGAGCAGGTTGAGAAAATCCTAATAATTTTGTTGAGTTTGGGTTGGAGGAGCCCCTGCTAAGACGTGGTATGCTCTTATAAATTATTTTTTTCTTCTGGAGCTAAGTTTCTCCAACTTTTCACCTTTGCTTATCCATAGAGACCAGACGCCTGGACCTGTGGTTGGAGAGTGATCCTTTGCATAATAGTCCCAAAGGTGATTTAGGCTTAAGGCCTGGCTTGGAAACAGTCTGAACAACATTTCCCAGACCCACAGCTGTGTGGGTTACAATCCCCAGAGGCCCTCTAACTGTGACTGTAATTTTTTAAAACGGTTCAATCTCCCTGGAGCATATGAGTGCTAGAGAGGCCAGATTTTTCATAGATTGAGAGTAAGTGTCCTAGGGAGAGGCAGCTAGCAGAAGAGGAGGGTCTACTTTTTTTTTTTTTTAACTGCAGTCCAGTTAACATACAAGGTTATATTAATTTCAGGTGTGCAACATAGTGATCTGACATTCTACACATTATGCTATCCTCTTTGCACTGAGTATAGTCGCCATACAGGGTTACTACAATATTGTTGACTGTCTTCCCTATGCAGTACTTTTCATCTCCATCATTTATTTATTTTAAAAACTAGAATTCTTTTTTTTTTTAAAGATTTTATTTATTTATTTGACAGAGAGAGATCACAAGTAGGCAGAGAGGCAGGCAGAGAGAGAGAGAGAGGAGGAAGCAGGCTCCTCACTGAGCAGAGAGCCCGATGCGGGACTCGATCCCAGGACCCTGAGATCATGACCTGAGCCGAAGGTAGCAGCTTAACCCACTGAGCCACCCAGGCGCCCTAAAAACTAGAATTCTGTACTGTGTAATTCCCCTCACCTATTTCGCCTGTTCCTATGACCCCATCCCTATGGCAACAACCAGTTTGTTCTCTGTATTTATGATGATGTTTTTTCATCTGCTTTGTTTTTTTATATTCCACATATAAGTGAAATCTTATGGCATTGTCTTTCTCTGACTTCTTTTACTTGGCGTGACACCAACTAGCTCCATCCGTGTTGTCAAAAATGCAAGATCTATTTCTTTTTTGCGGTTGAGTAATATTCATATATATATATATATGCATGCCACAACTTCTTTATCCATTCATCTATGAATAGACACTTAGGTTTCCTCCATTACTTGGCTATTATAAATAATGCTGCAATAAACATAGGGGTGCATATACCTTTTCAAATTAGTGTTTTCATTTCCTTTGGATTGATTGTATGGCATTTCTATTTTTAATTTTTTTGAGAAAACTCCATACTGGTTTTCATAGTGGCTGCACCAGTTTACATTCCCACCAGCAGTGCATGAAGGTTCCCTTTTCTCCCCTTCTTTGCCAACACCTAGTATTTCTTATCTTGTTTTGTCCTAACCATTCTGACAGGTGTGAGGTGATACCTCATTGTGGTTTTGGTCTGCATTTCCCTTTTGATGAGTGATGACACATCTTCTCATGTGTCTGTTGGTCATCTGTATGTCCCTTTTGGAAAAATGACTATTTGGGTCCTCTGCTCATTTTAAAATTGGGTTATTTTTAGTAGGATCTACTTTAGATGGTTCCATACCATTCAACTAATCTGCAGGCCATTGAAATTTTTTTCTTTATTTGGTGTACTTAGTTGTGTTCATCAGAAATTGACAGATTGGGGGCACCTGGGTGCCTCAGTTGGTTAAGCCTTTGGCTCAGGTCATGTTCTCAGGGTCCTAGGATCGAGCCCTGTGTCCTTGCTCTTCCTCTCCCTCTCCTCCCCCTCCACTACCCAGCTTGTGCCCCCCTCAAATAAATAAGTAAAATCTTATACAAAAAAAAAAGAAATTGACTGATTTAAGCAACCCCCCCCCCATTACACACAAGAAAGAACATTACTGAAAGATAATTGCTGGGAAGATGAGAGAATGAGAATTAGAAGATAGGCAGCAAAGGAAGGTTGGTAGAGAATGTTAGTAAAACCATGCCCTAGGAACAATCCGGCTCATCTGACTTGCCAGCTGCCCTACCTCTGTTGACAAAGGCCAAGCCTTTTCTTAACAACTGCAGGACTTGTAGCAAGAGTATAGAGATGGAAGCCCAGTACCATATGTGTAAATATTTAAAAATTAAAAATAAGTTATAAAGCAAGTAAAAAACATATTAAAATATGCTAAATCCTCCTTCCTTGACAAATACATTCATAGTCAGCTGAAGGGTCAATCTCAAACTCAGAATTATTTTTTATGAATTTTTATTAACATTTAAGGTACTATTTGTTTCAGGGGCACAAATGATTCACAGGTCTGTGAATCATCAGTCTTACACGATTCACAGCACTCACCATAGCACATTCCCTCCCCAATGTCCATAACCCAGGCACCCCAACACTCCCCATCTCACCCGCAGCAACCCTCAGCTTGTTTCCTGAGATTAAGAGTCTCTTATGGTTTGTCTCCTTCCTCAATCCCATCTTGTTTCATTTTTCTCTCCTTTCCTCCCATGAACCCCAATCCTGCCTCTAAAATTCCTCATATCAGAGAGATCATATGATAATTGTCTTTCTTTGATTGTCTTATTTTGCTTAGCATAATACCCTCTAGTTTCATCCACGTTATTGCAAATGTCAAGATTTCAGTTTTTTTGATGGCTGCATAGTATTCTATTGTATATCTATATCACATCTCCTTTATTCATTCATCAGTTGATGGACACCTAGGTTCTTTCCATAGTTTGGCTATTGTGGACATAGCTTCTAAAAACATTTGGGTGCATGTGCCCCTTTGGATCACTATATGTGTATCTTTAGGGTAAATACCCAGTCAAACTTAGAATTCTTGACTCCTTAGAACTCCTTAGAACTCCATGGGTTGAAATCTAGCCCTTGGCTCCTGTGTCCCACACCCTAGCCTATCCTTCCTTTTTTCCCTACTTCAGTCTGAATATAAAAGCACCATGCGTATTTTAAACAAAAGTCCTCTCTTGGCCACCCTTGGGGTATAGAAGTGTGAGTGGTATCCTTTCAGGGGATGAGTACAGGGAAGCCGACCATAAATAGCCTTGGAGTCATTTAAGCAGAGAATTCTGGGGACCTATGTATTTGGAGCACAGTCTAGAATCAGGGATGGATTTTAGCTTCTGAGTAGGTGTGTCCTATGGACTGGTAGATTCCTTGTGAGGTATAGCAGGAAGAGGGCCAACATCGGGTCCCCTAAACTGAGGCCTAGGAGGGGGTTTCATCTGCTTGAATCTAAAGACAGTAGTGCCCAATGTCAGCTGTCCTACTGCTGCTCTGTGAACTTGATATTGCTACCCATGACCAAGAACACAAAGTCACACCTATCAAGGATCTGATGCCCCAGCAGGAGTGTATTAATGGCTGAGCCAAGACTATATACCCAGCCAATAGCTCCTGGGGATGAAGTGGAGGTAGGGAGCCAGAGAAAACAGAATCTGGTCCAAACTGGCAAATGCCCACTACCCCCAGATTGAAAGAACCACTTTTAAACATGTTCTACTCCAAGCCCTCCATCCAGAATCTGCACAAGTACTTGAGAAAAGTTGGGGGAAATTGGAAGGGAGATGAGCCATGAGAGACTATGGACTCTGAAAAACAATCTGAGGGTTTTGAAGGGGCAGGGAGTGGGATGTTGGATGAATCTGGTGGTGGGTATTATGGAGGGCACGTATTGCATGGATCACTGGGTGTATAAACAATGAATTCTGGTACACTGAAAATAAATTTTAAAAAAATAAAAATTTAAAAAAATATAAAAACTGTAAGTATAAAAACTCTCTTCAGGGTTGAAGGTAGTAAAAAAAAAAGGGGGGGGAAGCCTAGAACTATCTTCCACCAGAAGCCAATGAGGACCTTTGCTCTTCCTATTCATTTTATTTCCATTTCTGGGCCTGTGCAACCTTCCCTCAGACTGAGGAGTGGGAGACTGAGATGTATGCCTCTTATTCATCAGTCAGTGTAGTAGATTCTTGTTGCTCTTGTCCTTCCAATATCCATTTCCTCTTCCTCTGTTCCATAATTTCTGTTCTTCTGGCAACAGCTTCTAGTTGCTTTGGGTATTGTTGACCAACTCCTGGTTCCAAGGATTAGTATGTGATCCATGAGTGTGAGCAACCAGAAGATCATATACTCCTGGTTCTCAGATGTTTGCATACCCTCCAGAGTACTGCTATAGCTATTCCTAACCTGCAGATATATAAGAAGGAGATATCCAGGAAGGAGGAACTTTTGGATGGAAGCAGGGGGACACAAGAGGTGGGTCATTAGAAGACCCTCCCAGGAACCCAGAACATGCATGGCCAGGTCCCTCAGCTTCATCACTATGTCAGAGTCAAGGTCCCTGGGTTTCACTTTCTGATGGCCAGAGTGCTGCTGCTTCTGGGGGCTCAGATCTATGTCGGCGGTGTTCTCAAAGGACATGACTCAGTGGCCCTCCTTCCTCAGTCCTTTGCTCCATGCCAGAGGCTCCCTAGAGGTCAGTATAACCCTAGAATGTAACACACTTGAGTTTGAATCCTAGTTCCATCATGTCGCTTTATGGCCCAGTGTCCTCGTTTGTCAAATAGGATGCACTTTAGCCTGAAAAGGGAAATAGGGTCGATCTTTAAGCCCAAGGTGGTTGAAGAGGGTTCTTGATGTTCTTAGTCATTTTGCTGTCAAATGATGGCCCCAATTCTTGCAACAAAACTGGGCTTGGTGTGGATTAAGCATGAAATGGAGCTGTGAGGGGACTGGTCTGCTCCCACTGACGGCACAAGGAAGGCTGGCCACTTTGCTTTATAGTCACACATTTCACACCTCTTGCCAAGTTCGTTGTGCATGCTATGTGCTCAGACAATAGTGATTTCCTTTTGTCCACCTGAGTTGTTTGATTCGATTAAATTCACACAACAAATATGTGTGGTTGTGCTTGGTGATGCAGGGCATATGATGTCATATGATGAGAGACCCTTGTCCTGTAAAGTGTGCTAGAATGAGTGCGATATTCCTGAATGAAACAAGGCAGCACTGCTTCTCATCAGGGAGAATAGATCTGCTTACTTGTGTGGATTTATTTTATTGGAAGTCTATAATCCCCTCTGTTTTTCCTTTGGCTGGCATCCAGGTTGTTCCTGATGACAACCCTGCTGAGAAGTTTCTTTTGATTTGTGAGTGAGCCGAGCTCTTGGTTTGATCTATTTTATTTCCCATCTAGGGCCTGCCTGGGATTTGTGATCCCCCCCACTCCTGCACCTCCTCTCCCGGAGCCTCCCAAGGCCTTGGTGGGGGGTTCCCCAGGCTTTCTCAGCAGGTAGTGAGGCTGTAGAGGAACACCAAGTCTCAAAACCCTCTGACTGTATTTGCCTCAATTTCCCCCCTCCTTTGGTTTCTCTCTACATGGTAAAGTCAACACTTCCCCAAAGATGCAGATTTTATGGGCCAAATAAAGGAAAAGCAAATTCATTTCAAAGGAGACTGGGTTTTTCTGGAAGGAAAAACCCCTAATTTTATTCCCTCAGTAGGTTGTTCTTCATGTCCTTAGATAATGACAAACCCAATGGATATGAGCATCACTGATAAATATAAAAATAAATCTTCCAACAAGACAATAATATTGTTAAGGACTGCCCCAAATATATGACTGATACAGTTTTAAATATGTATTATGCTCACCCTATATTAAGTGAAACATAAATTGCAAAATGATATGTTCCGTTCGAGCCTATATTATTAAAAAACGTGTTCATATAAAAGAATCGTTCTACAACCACGTAGAGTTTATAGATGGGTTTACGTTTTTATTTCTTCAACAAATCTGTAATTTAGGAAGGACAGGTAAGCTATTTTTTGAATTTTGCACACAATGGAAGAGGAGTACAAAGCTCATCTTCTGAGTACCTAGCTGACAATGGCAGAGCTAGAACACACGTTCAGGTGTTTCTGACTACAAGTCTCTGTTATACTGTCCTGCTAACACACAACTAAAAATCACAAGGTTTCGGATGAACCACATGGGCCACTATTTCCACATAAATATAATAAACATGTATTATAAAATAAGTCACGTGCTGTTAAGTGTCTGAAACTGATAACCATCCTTTTCCCACTCACACTTACTCAACCTTTCTCATACCACCTGCACATTTCACTGTGCCCATCATGATTGCCATTTTTGTGCAACAGTTTGATTCATGTATTTCTCTCTTTTTAAAAAAAAATATTTTATTTATATATTTCAGAGAGAGAGAGCCCAAGCAGGGTGAGGAGCAGAGGGAGAAGCAGATTCCCTGCTGAGCAGGGAGCCTGATAGGGGGCTCAGTTCTGGAACTCCAGAATCATGACCTGAGCCGAAGGCAACGGCTCAACCGACTGAGCCACCCAGGTGTCCCAATTCATGTGTTTCTTTTGCATTGGACTACAAGCCCCCTGGGGGGAGAGAGCTTATCTGATTTTGCACACACTGATTTCCCAATAGAGTTCTTGACTCATACTAAGTGCTCAATAAATAGTTGTTGACTTAATAAATGAATGAAAAATCAAGACAAAGCAGCTAGTGCTTTGATTTGGGTCTCTGTTCTCAACCAGAAATCAGTGTGGCCTGTGAGAGACTGAAGCCAAGGGAAAGTACTCATAAAAAAGTCTACAGGTTGTTTTTGGACCCTGCAGTGTATCAGGGAAGAAAACAGCATCCTTTCCAACTCATGCGAAGGGGAGGGTGTGTGGTTTTTACTCGTAGGGAGGCCCCTCTGTGGCTCTTTCCTTTCCTTCACCTTGGCTGGAGGTTGAGAAAGGGGAGCCATGGCAGCGGGTAGGAAGACAGTGTGGCCCTCGAGTAGGAGAGACTTGGCACTGTTGCCTCTCCTGGGCCGGGTAGGGTTGCTTGCTGATGGAGGGTGTCGCCTCTATCCTGGATCCCTGAACCAAGCCTGGAGGACAAGGCCAAGCCAAAGTCAATCCAGCTGCTACCTTGGGCATGGAAAGGGATTTTGGTTGCAATACCTGAGACTTGGAGGGCATTTGCCATTTATTTCTTTTGGCATCACCAGAAGAAAAGAAAACTCTTCCACTCTAGATGTTGCCAAACCCAATTATCCTTCTTAAAGGAGAAAAGAAGAAAATTTCTCTGTGCTTTGAGGGGGCTTACACAACGGGACAGGAAAGCATGTTACACTCCTTATGAGGTCTGTGTTGACTAGTCTTGTCACTGAGAAGTCTGAGTGGCTTTTCACAAACTGCAAATAAAAAAATATTATCCAAAAAGTGACCAAAGCATTCATTTATTGACGTACAACCCTGGATCTAATATTATGACAAAATGGAAACTCAGGCTCAGCCCACATCAAAGACTCGGTATTTACTGAGCATGTATCCATCCATGCTTACTCGGGGTGCGCTGCCTAAGAAGCTCTGTTCTGAGCACATAGTTTATTTGAAGGACTCTCAGAAGCTTGGCTAATGTCATTCATGCTCTCCGGTTCCCATCACGGCGGGGAGGGGGGCACAGCAGAATCACTTTCTGAGCCCGGGAGGCTGAACGCCAGACTCCTTTGGGGTGCTACTCTGAAGGGTCAAGTCTGCTTTGAAGATTTTCTCCTTATCCCTGGCTTTAAGTAATTTTATCATGCTGTGTCTTAGTTCAGTATTCCTTCTCGTGTAGGAGGCTCATTGAGCTTCAGATTGCTGGGTTTATTGTTTTCATGTTGGATAGTGTCTTCATGGTTATTAATCTTATCTTCTGCAGTGTCTAATCTGCTATTTTCATTTTTTCTCATTTTTTATAGGTTTAAAATTAAAGATATTTACTATATCAACTATGAGTACACACCCCTAGTGGGATATAATGGAATGATTAGAAACCATATTTTAATTTTTATTTTCAGTGATCCAAAATTCATTGTTTATGCACCATACCCAGTGCTCCATGCAATATATGCCCTCCTTAATAGCCACCACCAGGCTCACCTAACCCCCCACCCCCCTCCTCTCCAAAAGCCTCAGTTTGTTTCTCAGAGTCCACAGTCACTCATGGTTCATCTCCCCCTCTGATTTCCCCCAATTCACTTCTCTCCATCTTCCAATGTCCTCCTCATTATTCCTTATGCTCCACAAGAAAGTGCTATTTTCTTTGAAGAAGAAATTTGGAGAACTTACTAATGGATATCAAGTCTTATTTTCAAGTGTCAGTAATTATTTTATTTTATTTACATTCGATTTAATTAACATATTGTTTCATCAGTTGCCTATAACACCTAGTGCTCTTTCCATCAAGTGCCCTCCTTAATGCCCATCCCCCAGCTACCTTGTTTCCCCATGCTTCTCCCCTCCAGCAACCCTCAGTTAGTTTCCTAGAGTTAAGAGTCTCTTATGGTTTGTCTCTTGTAGTGTGCACACACACACATACACACACACACAGAATGGAATATTAGTCATCAAAAAAGAATGAAATCTTGCCATTTGCTATGATGTGGATGGAGCTAGAAGGTATTATGCTAAGCGAAATAAGCCAATCAGAGAAAGATCAATATCATGTGATCTCACTGATACGTGGAATTTAAGAAACAGACAAGCATAGGGGAAGGGAAAGAAAAATATTTAATATATTATTAATCCCATCTAGTCTATTTTCCATCTTGGACATTTTTAAAATATTCTTTTAAAAAGATTTTATTTATTTATTTATTTGTCAGAGAGAGAGAGAAAGAGAGAGAGCAGGAGAGAACAAGTAGGCAGAGAGGCAGGCAGAGGCAGAGAGAGAAGCAGGCTCCCTGCTGAGCAAGGAGCCCCATGCAGGACTCAATCCCAAGACCATGGGATCATGACCTGAGCCGAAGGCAGACACTTAACCAACTGAGCCGCCCACATGTCCCCCATCTCGGAAATTTTAGTTTTCACTTGTAGAATTATATTTTCTAAAATTACCTTCCATTCTATCATTCCTCTGGCTGTTTGAACATATGGAGTACGGTTGCAATAATTGTTTTAATGTATTTGTCTGCTAATTCATTTGTCTGTGTAAGTTTTGGGTCAGTTTTGATTGATTTTTTTTTTCTTCATCATAGGATATATTTGTCTACTGCCTTGTCTGCCTGGTAATTTAAATAGATGCTAGATATTTTGTATTCTAACTCATTGGGTGCTGAATACTTTAACGTTCTTACGAACATTCTGAGTTTTGTTTTGAAATGCAAAGTTAATTGGAAACAGTTTGAACCTTGCGGTCTTGCTTTTGGAATTTGTTGGGAGGGAGAGGGGCATCATTTGTTGTAGGGCCCATTCACTTGACAAATTATGGGGTTTCTCAGTGTACTTGGAAAGAACGGGCATAGCTCCTGCTGTGGGCTCTGAATACTATTTCGTCGAATTCTTCTGGGTGGTTCTTTCTGCAGCCTCAGGTAGTCTCCTCGAAGCCATCCATTGGTCAGTACTCTTGTCGAGTTCTTGAGGAGATCTTCTACGCATCTCCAGACATCTTTGTGTAATTCTCTTTTCTCAGGGTCTCTGTCTGGTGAACCCCAGCTTCCTTAGTCTTCCCTGTCCCTTATTTCTGTATTTTTCATGCAGGAATCAGCTGTGCTCTGCTTGGTTTTCCCCTGACCCTGCTGCAGTCTGGAAACTCTACCAAGGGAGTGATCTGAGGTAACGTCCAGGCTCCCCTGGTATGTTTCTTGTCCCCCGAGGATCCCTGTCCTTTGTTATGGGAGGCACAAGGATCTTATTTGTTGTGTCATAGATCTGTCAGGTCTTTAACTGTTTCATGCAGGAGAATAAATCTAATCTTTGTTATTCCATTCTCACTGCGAGTGGAGGTTGGTATCACTAATTTTAAAGGACTCTTTGAATATTAGAAGTACATCTTCGGGGCACCTGGGTTGCTCAGTCATTGGGCATCTGTCTTAGCTTCCATCCTGGTCCTGGGGTCCTAGGTTCAGACCCCGCACCGGGGTCCCTGCTTCTCCCTCTCCCACTGCCCCTCCTTGTGTTCCATCTCTCAATTGTGCCTCTCTCTGTCAAATAAATAAATAAAATATTAAAAAAAAGAAGTAGTTACCCTTCTATTTTTTTCTATCCATAGGTTGTTTTTTTTCCCCCTCTCATATTTGTTTTGTTTCATTTTATCTTACGGTCTTTTTCTTGCATACCGAAATCTTGCAATAGATTCTACACAGTCAAATCTAGCAGTATTTCACTGTTTCTGATATTGATGTTGTACTTTAAAGTCTTTCTCCAACCCAAGATTATAATTTCAGTGCTTCCTTTTTGTCATATACTAAATCCCTACCTACTCTTGTGTTTTCTACTTTGAACAACTTCTCTGTTATTTTATTCTACAGTAGGTACGAATATACTTTAATAATTGTAGCTGTTTAATATCCAGAAGGCACATGATGTGTTAGACATAGCTAGTGGTCCTTCAAAACCCATCCTTACCTTCTTTTATACAAATAAAGCTCTCAGTGTTTAGGTGAGCACAGCTGTCAAGTATAATGACTACATTTCCAAATTTCCCTAGAAGTGAAGTGTGGCGATGTGATCGATATCCGGCCAATGGATTATAAGTGCAAGTGATGTGTTCAACCTCTGGAAGGAGTTCTTTAAGAAAAGGAGCATGTCCTTGACCTCTCCCTTTCCCTTTTCCCCAGGCAGACATCGCTGTTGGAGCTTGAGGGGACAGTGTGGATCAGCAGTGGAAGCCATGTCTGGAAATGGCAGAGGGGGAAGATGAGGGAAGCCACATTCTCAGATACAAGAGGCGCTATTTCAGCCCCATGTCACTCACTCCTGGACTGCACTCACTTGAGAGAGAAATAGGCTTTTATTTTTTTTAATTTTGCTTTTCCCACTATTATTTTGGACTTTCTATTACTCAGAACTCAACTTCATCCTGACTGATAGAAACGATAGAATTATTCTGACAAAAATCCTGTTGAGATTTCAATGGAAATTACACTAAATTTTTTTGTTTATTTAAGGAGAATTGATCGATTTTTTTGAAAAATATTTTATTTATTTGAGAGAGAGAGAGACAGAGATAGCAAGAGAGAGCAAAGGCAGGGAGAAGAGGGAAAAGCACAGGGGACTCGATCCCAGGACCCTGGGATCATGACTTGGGCTGAAGGGAGATGCTTAGCCAACTGAGCCACCCAGGTGTCCTGGGAGAATTGAATTCTTCACAATATTGTCTTCCCATCCAGGAACATGCTCAGTGCTTTCATTTATTCATGCCTTCTTTTTTTGTTATAATAAGCATTAAAAAAAACCACCAAGACTGTTTTTATCTTTGTTTTACATATTATGTGATTCAAGTATGTGTTATCCTTTGAATGATAAGATGAAAACAACACCACGTAAAGTATTACAGAACAATGCAGAAATATAAACCCAGGGTGAGCCTAAATAAAAGAAAAGAATCTGCTTGTTAAGTTTGACTCTTTTGTTTATTTGAAAATTTCATAAAAATTTCCCCACAGCGCATGAATTCCAGAAAGAAGTTGGTGGCTGTTAACAGTCCAGTGTTGCCCAAAGCAGTCTTTTTAAGTATAATAGCTTCCCAGAATTACCTAGACATTCATTTGTACTACATGCTTCTATTTGGGTATCCTACTTCTTTTTATTTTTTTAAGGAGATTTTATTTATGTATTTGTCAGAGAGAAAGAGAGGGAGAGAGAAAGCACAAGTAGGGGAAGCGGCAGGCAGAGAGAGAAGCAGCCTTCCTGCTGAGCAAGGAGCATGACATGGGGCTCCATCCCAGGACCTTGGGATCATGACCTGAGCCTAAGGCAGATGCTCAACCAACTGAACCAACCAGGTGTCCCTGGGGATCTTTCTTCTTAATAGGATCCCATCCTTGTTACCTAAAAGTGCTGTATAATTTTTCTTGGCAGTATGGGCAGAGGGTGGAATGCATAAGGTTTCACTCAATCTCAGGCTTCTCAGTTAAGAGGACACCTTGGTATTTGTAATCAGACGAACTGGGTTTGGGACTTGAAGTAAGATACGAATACATGTAAGACTGTGGATGGGCTGCTTATCATTTTGGCATCCTAGTTTCCTTATGTATAACTCGGGCAGGACAAAAATACTAGCTTAAGGTTCTTTTAGGTGTAAAAATGCTTTATAAATGAGAAAGGTCTTTATAAATATTAACAATGTTTTAGTGCTCTCTAATCATAAAATAGCATATTTATTATCTTTAACTATTTAAATTTTCCTTTTTTCCAAAAACAAAGGTCCTTCTTTAAGATAAAAAATTTCTATGAACACTATGCTTGGTGATGTTTTCATTATCTCTTGATTGATGGAATAAATGAGATAGATAGTATGATTATTTCAGTAACAATTGTGAATGGATGTTTTTCAATCACAGTAACAGTGGAAACAGTAGAAGTTATATCATTCATTCATATCACCTGTTCAGTCTATGGATACTGGTGTTGAGTGGCTTTTTTCTGTAAGTAACAGAAATCTTAAAACACACTGGCCTAAAGGTAAAGAAATACAATTTCACATTAATAGCCTGGAGAGAAAAGAGGATTCAGGCTTGGTTGATTCACATGCTCAATGATGTCAAGACACAGGTCCTTTTATCTTTTTCTTTAGTTTTCATTGCAGTTAGTTAACATACAATGGTATATTAGTTTTAGGCATACAATCTAGTGATTCAAAAATTCTATACATTATGGGGCGCCTGGGTGGCTCAGTGGGTTAAGCCGCTGCCTTCGGCTCAGGTCATGATCTCAGGGTCCTGGGATCGAGTCCCACATCAGGCTCTCTGCTCAGCAGGGAGCCTGCTTCCTCCTCTCTCTCTGCCTGCCTCTCTGCCTACTTGTGATCTCTCCTGTCAAATAAATAAATAAAATCTTAAAAAAAAATTCTATACATTAGTCAGTGCTCACCATGGTAAGTGTACTCTTAATCCCCTTTACCTATTTCACTCATGCCCCCCACCCCCACCTCTCCTCTGGTAATCATCAGTTCTCTATAGTTAAGCATCTGTTTCTTGGTTTGTCTCTTTTTTCTTTGTTCATTTGTTTTATTTCTTAAATTCCACGTATGAATGAAATCACATGGGATTTATCTTTCTCTGATGGACTTATTTGAGTTAACATAATACTCTCTAGATCTCGCCATATTGTTACAAATGGCAAGATTTCATTCTTTTTATGGCTAAATAATATTCATTATATATATACCACATCTTTTTTATCCATTCTTCTGCTGATGGACACCTGGGCTCCTTTCATAATTTGGCTATTGTAAATAGTGCTTAAAAAAGCACAGAAGTGTATATATCTTTATGAATTAGTATTTTTGTATTTGTATTTTGTATTTTGGGGGTAAATACCCAGTTGTGGAATTAGTAGAGCATATGGTAATTATATTTTTAATTTTTTGAGGAATTTCTGTACTGTTTTTCTACAGCGGCTGCACTGGTCTGCACTTCCACCAACAGTGCAAGAGGGTTCTTTTTACTCCACATCTTCTCCAACACTTGTTTCCTGTGTTGTTTATTTTAGCCACTTTGACAGGTATGAGGTGATATCTCATTGTGGTTTTGATTTGCATTTCCCTGATGATGAGTGACGTGGAGCATCTTTTCATGTGTCTGTTGGCCATCAGCATGTCTTCTCTAGGACCCAGGTTCCTCACATCTATCCTCAATGTTGGCTTCCCCTTAGTTATGCAACAGGATGGCTGTAGCTGCACCAGCACTCACCTCTGGACATGGCAGTATCTCAGGAAAAAGAGGGACAGTGTATTTCAAACCCACTTTTTTAGGAAAAAGAAACTTCCCCAGGATCCCCCTTCTGTCCTAATGACGTCTGACCATACCTATTGGCTGGACTTAAGCTGCATGTCCATTTCTAAGACACCTTAAATGTAAATGAGATTATTTTATATCAATCTGGCTCATCCTTGGAGCTGGAAATGCCTCATTCTCCTGAGGCAATAGTTGTCTCGGGAGAAGTAGATAACCTGGACAAAACTGAAGTTTCTTTGGTAGAGCAGAATCCACTGATACCTGCCCTTATCTTCTTCTTATTATGGACTGTTTCTGGTGCACACAGATAGCTTCCTATTACAAGCGTTGGTTTCTCTCTCTTTTTCTTTTGGAGAGATTTGTCGGGGATTCCCTTTCTCTGAGGGATTTCACAGGAACTTGCTTGGCTTTCACGTGGGGCAGACTGGAAAATGCGGAGAAACTGATGTTCCTGATGCTCCTGACAGCGACTGTCAATCAAAGATGGAGGAGAACGGAGATTGCCCCTTGGTGGGAACACTTGGAGGTTTGTTACTTTGTCTCCTTTATGTCCCCAATGGCACTGAGCTCCAGTTGCCCACCATGATAATCTGCTCATTAACTGCTCATTAATCTGCTCATTAACTGCTCTGTATTGACGTCCTTCCTTTCCTATGTCACTTCCTCAGGTAGTGTCAGTGATTCCTGGTATCACCCCTCAGACAGACCACTTTCCTTCAAGTCCTCTCAGGATCTCCTCATGAGGGAGCTCAGCTTCAGCCGATAGGAAGGAAGAAGAAAAGAGTTCTGTGTAGGAAACTTACGGTGTCTACTACAGGCATGTAGAGATTCTGGAACCACTTGTAAAAACCCGTAGGGTTTATATTTATTGGTCTCCAACTATGGTCTCCCTAAATGACCTTACAATTAAGACAGAGTCTCAGTATTGCCAAGAATATATACAGACCTGCAAACTCTCTCACAAAATGCAAAATTGTGGACCATCTGGAAACTTGATGGCTATAATTAGTAGACATAAACTCTTCTTTATGAGCTTCTGAGGCTTTATTTAGCCAAAATGCTTCAGATTAAAAAAATTTATTTTTTAACATAAATAATGTATTTTTTATTTCAAAATACTGTATTTACCAAAACAAAAATTTAGTGGGAAGAATGATACTGTTTTACTTTTTTTGTAAATCTTTTTTTATTGCTTTGATTTTTTAGAGTTTCTTCCCTCTCCCACCAATCTAGTCTCCCTATATATGAATTAGTTTCTTTTTTCTCTAACTTCTTTCCTCCCTTCCTTCCTTCCTTCCTTCCTTCCTTCCCTCCTCTCTTTCTTTCTAGATTCCACATATAAAAGAGATCATATAATATTTGTCTTTCTACGACTTATCTCACTTAGCATAATGCTCTTGAGATCCATCTAGGTTGTTGCAAATGGCAGGATTTCATTAATGCACTGATGGACTTAGGTTGTTTCTATATATTGTTTATTATAAATAATACTGCAGTGAACACACACGAATTTTTTTTTTTAAAGATTTTATTTATTTATTTTACAGAGAGAGATCACAAGTAGAGAGGCAGGCAGAGAGAGAGAGAGGGAAGCAGGCTCCCTGCTGAGCAGAGAGCCCGATACGGGACTCGGTCCCAGGACCCTGAGATCATGACCTGAGCTGAAGGCAGTGGCTTAACCCACTGAGCCACCCAGGCGCCCCACACACGAATTTTTGAATATAATTTTTCTTTCCCATATATCTTTCTCCATCTGGGAAAAAGATGTTTACTTCTTAGATTTTGGGTTATTTGAGATTTGGATCATTTTACTAAATCTGCTTCATAGGGATTTTTATTATGTGTGGAATAATATTTTTTAAAGAATTTTATTTTTTCAAGTAAAGTCTTTGGCTCATTGGTTTATAATATTCTTGGAGTTGTTACTTTAAACTGTGAATTTCAAAAGGGATATGGTCAATGAATGGATAGGAAAAATTGAAAACTCGATTTTCCTCAATTAAAATTGGAAGGCAGAACTCTATCACTCATATTTTCACAAATGCCATATGGCTGGAACCTTGGACATATCGGATGTGGGCAGTTCAGACTTTCTTCAGCTTCTTACTGGAAATTGAGGACTTTTCTTGACAGCAGTAATAAATCAAACATCCACAGGAAGCTAAGAGATAATTGAAATGAAACATAAGCTGTGAAATGTTCTCCCTGAGATTTGAAGGCTCGTTCCTTGGTGGTTTTTCTCTTTGGATGTGCTAGAGAAATGAGTCTTTAGGAGGATGCAGGAATTGGAGATGTCAAAATTACTCGATTTGTGG